>NC_143167.1:13340000-23340000 GCF_047325235.1 Durio zibethinus | reverse complement strand
TTTATTAGCATCATTACCATCACCATTCTTTTTTCTTTTATTTTTGTCATTGTTGTTCATTTTTTTAACTTTCAACAATATTTTCTTATATGCCTTTTTAGACTGCAATCATGACACTCAACATTGACAAATATGTTTGACTTACTCTTGCTTCTAACTTTATTCATTGGACCTTTACATTTACTCTTCCCCCTATTTTCTATTACTAAGACCTTTGACTATGAAGAGGAACTTTGTGACTTTCTTCTCATTTCTTCATTAAAAACACTACTTTTAGTCAATCCATAAGTTAGATAATGTTATTCTAAATGTCCCTTATGAGTTTGGTAATATACCAAAAGCCATAAGCTTTGTATTTCATCTTCAAATTTGAGATTCATGCTAGCCAACTGATTAATAATACCTTGATATGCATTCAAGTGATCTATCATAGGAGTTTCATCCTGATATTTCAAACTTAGCAATTGTTTAATTAAAAATAACTTATTATTTTCAGTTTTCTGAGCATACAACTCTTTTAGCTTGCTCTAAAGAATGCGTGAATATATATCTTCACTAACATGATTCAAAATATTATCATTTACCCATTGTTTAATATAACCACATACTTATTGATGAAACAAATTTTATTCTATATCTATTTTACTTTTAGGCTTTTTAGTAGTAAACATAGGTAAATAATAATCCTTCATATAAAGTAAGCCTGTCATCTTTCTTTTTCACACATGGTAATTTAAAACATTTAAATTAATCATTTTACTTGTATTGGCTTTTATTATTCAACATAAAGCAAAAATCAAATAGCTTGATCTTTGATACCACTTTGATAAGATAAAATAACCTTAAACAATATTCAATCCGAATATGTCACACAGTGAAAAAATCAAATTATCCTTTTCTTATGTGAATTTAGTAGGAATCAAACAAATATAGCTAACAAATAAATTTTCAAACCACAAGCACAATAACATAAGAAATTTACATGAAAAGCCTCTTAAAAATAAGGAGTAAAAATCACAAGCAGCAATAAATAATCTTTACTATCCATAATGGGAATACAAAATTCTCTCTAGCTAAAACTAGAGTTATACAATCACAGTATTTCAAGATTAAACAATTTTGATAAAGATATAATCTTGCAAGAGAAATTTGGAGAAGTTTCATTAAATTTAGGGATTAACAAACACCCAAAAAATTAGTAGGTAGAAAACTCAAAATTCGATCTCCATCGTTCAAACTGAAAAACATCGAGTCATGAATACACTGATAAAATTTTATCTCAATCAGACCATGGATTGACTTCAATTAAACCACTTGATTAGAATTGCACAAAACCTTTTCTCCTATTTTTCTCTATTGTTGCTACACCTTTCTTATTTCTTTTTTCAACCATATAAAACAATATATAAGGGTTTAAAACCTTATAACCAAGCATGAAAGGACTAAAAAGTTCTTGGTGAATAAGCTTTAGTTTTAGGCCACTTCCACATGGAAGAAACCAAGCCTAACAGTGAAGCTAATATGTAAAATAAGAAATAAAAGGAATAGATCATAAGAAAAAATGTAACTAGGATTTGACATTAGAAAGCCCTTTTTTTTTTCTTTTTTAGTGAAGGGAGCATTAAGGAAGGCTGTGTTGAGTAGGCTTGATTTGTTTGTTTCATTGATTGATGAATATATAAGAGCTCATATTACTACCACTATAATTTTATATTCCAAAAAAGATTGAACTATGTCATTTTCATGGGCTAGATTAAAAATTATAAGATATCTATTATTCAAAATAAATTACATAATAGTAATTAATAGCTCAACCTATTGATGAATATATAAGAGCTCAAGTTTACTACCACTATAACTTTATATTTCCAAAAAGATTGGACTATGTCATTTTCATTGGCTAGATTAAAAATTATAAGATATCTATTATTCAAAATAAATTACATAATAGTAATTAATAGCTAAACCTATTGATGAATATATAAGAGCTCAAGTTTACTACCACTATAACTTTATATTCCAAAAAAGATTGGACTATGTCATTTTTATTAGCTAGATTAAAAATTATAAGATATCTATTATTCAAAATAAATTACATAATAGTAATTAATAGTCAACCTAAAAGATATGTTTGAATCATAAACCTAAAAGAAGTGTATCTTATTTAACAAAAAAAATCATAGCTATATTCAACGGTGAATGATTGGTCATATACAGATTTAGATGAAATACATATTTAAATAAAAACTTTATAAATAATTACAACTTGTTTGGTCAAAAATGGATCGGGGAAGGCTTTTGTCAAAAAAAAAAAAGGTCAAAGAGTGGTCCATCATTTTTATTTCAATGTGTAAGTCAATGAAAAAAACAAACAAAAATGAATGAGAGAAAAAATGCTAGAAAGAAAACAAAGGGTTGCTTGTCTTACATGTGAGGGAATAAAAAGTATTTATACCTAAGATGACATGGCGGATAATGTCTGACTTGGCATGGGTGATATAAGTATACTGTTAGCTACCAAGTACATCAACACACCCACTTGAGGATGCATAAGTCATGATAGGAATCCATGTTAGCAATAGATAATAAGAGTTTGATAATGTTAGCTGTGTGTCTCCATTATATGATTTGATCATGTCAGGTCTACCTTCTACTAATTGTTTAGGAATGTCAGGTCGATAAAACGTACATAGATCAATCAAAAGACTAAAATGCCCTTAATATGAAGGTACTATTTAGATCTCCATTTTATCTTTAAGGTGGATAATGTCCAAATCATTCTATCCCTCTAATGGCTAGTATGATAATTCAGACTAGGTGATTGAGATTTTTCGTAAACTAAGTAGTTGGGCAAAATGAACATGTCTTTCCTAATCAAACTTTTAAGTCGACTTAACAGGTTGGCTAAAGAGATAAACTAGAACATTGAAATAATTTTGAGCTTGATGTTGAGGTAAAGCGATCACTTAGTGCCTAAGTTTGATTTTCACAAAATAGTTTCAACTTAAGTGTACTTGTCAGTTATTCCTATTAGCTGTTGAAAGAGTTATTCGAGCCATGTTTAACATGTATTCTTATGTTAGTTTTATTTCATTTATAACTTATAAAAATTTGTTGACTTTTCGAGTTGGTGCTAAGATTGAGACATTTTTATTGAGTTTTTTTAAATTGAGAAGTCAAAAGGTAAATCTTTTTTCTATATGTATATGCATATGATCTTTTTCTCTTAGAGCCAACACTTTTGAATCTCTTAACAAAACTACCACTCTCTGAAGATTTGAGCTATTCCTTAGCATTTTAGGTATTCTTCAAGTTTTTAGCTATTTTATATCATTTTTAGGCATTTTGCTAGGTTTTTAGGTATTCTAAGTCTCCTATAGTCTATGTGTTTTCAAGTATTCCTGGTGTTTTCCTTTCTTTGAATTTCATCTTATTCTTTCAACTTTGGGACATCTTCAAGCATGTCTCACTCCAATTTATTTTTAAGATTCTTAGTTGCTAAGGTAGATCTAAAGGTCGAGTTTTCACTCATGTTGACTGAAGTGGATACTAGCTTGGAGTCATACTTAAATGAATTTTCCCCATGCTTCTTTAATGCTCGAGGTGAAAAGCTAGTTGATCATAGGTGGTTTTGGCATTTGTCCAAAGATAGAAAAAAGGCCATGTATGAGAATGAAGTAGTCCATATTCCTATTAAGCTGAATTAAGGTGTTGCACTTAACCAAATAGTCGTTCTATTAATATCTTTCCTGATCAGCCCATTCCCTAGAAGTTAAGATCTGAATTTGAAAGTTTTGACTACTCGAAAGTTAAGAATGGATTTTAACTTAAGGATGAAGTTTATGATGATTTGCCTTGGGTTAACAACATCTTTTTAGATAAGAAACCTATAAAAACTATGAGGTCTTTGAAAGGCCAAACTTTTCTCAAGAATAGCTGCAACTTGTGTATAGATAGTCACGCAAATAGGCTTAAAAATATTTTTAACCTTCAAAAAGATTACAAGGTTGAATTTTTTGATTATTTTAATAGAATAATTTAGCGCTAAGGTCCAAATAAGTTATGGGTGTAAAAGAGGCCATAGTAGTTGGACTAAGATTTCCTTTACATCTTTTTATAGTGACCATACTAAATTTTTATGGTCTTGCTCCTTTTTAACTTATGCACCACTTTCGGTGTACTATTATTGGGTTTATAGTGCTAATACAAGGTTTAGGTTAACATTTAACCCTTAACCTTTTTAGGATTTTTTTTTCAATAAAAGTTCATCTTGGGATCATTGTTTTAGAAATAAAAGTAATTAGGAATAAGTACTTTTTTAAAGGTTCATAGGACTTGAGACTTATAAATGTCTAACTATTTTTTTCTTACTCTTAGATATGGTAGGTGCTAACGATTATATAGGGTTGAGCTCATTAGACAACAAGGGAAAAGTGGGATTTTAATCCTATTTAATTGGGGTCATTGGTTGCCATTTAATTGTGATTTCTAAATTATGTAGATGAATCCAAAAAAAAAAAAAAAACAAAAACCTTCCTTACGAGATTTTTAAAAACTTTAGTTTAATTTTATTTTCTTTCCTTTTTTTAATTCTTTTGACCTTTTCTTTTTTACTTTTGACTTAAAAAAAACAAGTAAGATTAAACAAAAATAAATGAATAAACAAATTAAATCAAATTAAAACTAAAAATTTTCCTATTGGGCCAGAAGTTTCACAATCAAGCCCAATTCACAATTGAAATATGATTTCGATTCTAGAAAAGTTCTCGGACAAAATGAGGTGTCTACAAGATATGATTTCTATAGCCATTAAACCCTATTATAAGGCCATTTTGCCTTTAGTACAAATTTATCGGTTTTTTAGCTATTTCTTGAAAATTAATGTTCCCAAGCTCATTTCTAGGATTTTAAGGCACTAATAATCATGAAATATTATGAAATTAAGTTCTAAAAATTTTTGTGAAAATCTGACATAAGAAAGTCAAATTACAAAAACACTTCTAAGGGGTATTTTCATAATTTCACACCTCCAAGGTATTACTCTAATTTCGAATGCACCAAAAATCATAAAATATTATAAAATCATGATTTGAAAAGTTTCATGAAAAATCGACCTCGAAAAAGTCAAATTACAAATTTATCCTTTCAGGATATTTTGATAATTTCACAACTCCTGAGGTATAATCAGGGTTTTCAAAAATTTTAAAAATTATAAAATATTATAAAATTAAGATCTAAAGCTTTCACAAAATTCTGACCTTTGGAAGGTTAAATCACAAAAATACCTTTAAAGGGTATTTTGATAATTTCATACCTCTCAATATGTGATCTGGGTTTTTAATTCATCAAAAATCATTAAAAAATTCAATTATGATATGAAAATTTTCAAAAAAATTTAACTTCGAGAAAGTCAAATTACGAAAATACCTCTTAGGGTATTTTGATAATTTTACACTTTTCAAAGTGCAATAAAAATTTTTAATGCTTTTAAAAGATTACCAATTTCAACCTTAAATCACATTTGTTCCAATTTGATTGTGAATTTTGAGGATTGACCTAGGTTCTATCTTTTTATCAAGTTTGATTAATTCTGACTAAGTTTGACTAATTTTGACTTTATTTGATCAATTTTGACTAGAGTTTATTTTGGGGCATTTGAGTCAAATTGGTCCAAATTTCGATTTTATAAACTTGTCAAAATTGAAAAAAATATTTGATTTGAATCGGGTTGAATTTTAAGTGTTTTACAAATTGCTAGAACTTTGCCCAGATAAAATTAGGTGTTGACAATTGCCTTTTTTGTATATTTCTAAGAATCAGAAATAATGTATAAACCAAATACACTAATTTTGTCCAACACTAAGGGAAGAGAGGGTTTTGTTTGCAGGTGCTTGTTTGTTTGTTCTCATGTTGGAGAATTTTTTTTTTTTTTTTGCTGTAAGAGGTTTTTAAAAATTCTAAAATCTTAACCTTGAAATTTTAAAAAAATTATACCCGGATGACTTACGAATCATGATACTAAAAATAAATTTAACCTAAAAAGACTTACGAATCTTACTTAAAAGACTTAGGGATTATACTTGGAGGATTTTGAAATTGTGCTTGAAGGACTTTGAAATTGTGGCAAAAAAACTTTGGGATTGTACCTTAAAGACTTTGAGATTGTGCCTAATGAACTTTGAGATTGTGCCTAAGGGACTTTGAATTTGTACTCGAAAGACTTTGGAACTGTGCCTGAAATACTTTGAAGTTGTGCCCGGAGGACTTTGAAATTGTTTCGAAGGCCTTTAAGGTTATGTTCGGAGGACTTTCAAATTATGATCCTAAAAGACTTTGAAATTATGCCCGCAGGACTTTGAAATTATGCTTAGAGGACTTTGATATTATGCCTGAAGGACTTTGGAAATCTTTTAAAAATTTAAGATTTTGCCTAGAGGTATTTGAAAATCTTTTTAAAATTTAGAATTTTTCTTTAAGGTCTTTGGAAATCTTTTGAAAATTTAGAATATTGCCTAAAAGTCTTAGAATTCAGTTAAAAATCTAAGGTTTTCATCGGAAGCCTTGAAAGTCATTCAAAAATTTAAGATTTTGCCTAAAGGTCTTGGAATTCTTTCAAAAATTTAAGATTTTACCCTAAAATCTTAAAAGTTTTGTATTCATTTTCTCAATCTTAATCTTCTTTAAAGATTGAAAATTTTCACTTTCAAAATTTCCACTTTTCATTCCAAAAGTTTTTCATTCTTTGTTTCAAAACATCTTATGTTTTAGATTTGAAAAAGCCTAATATTTCAATCTTTGTTACAACCTTTTTTCTTTACACAAGTGCTTTAAACCATTTCTCAAGTGTTTTAAAAGTTCAAAGAACAAATTTTCTCGTTTTTGTTTTTTCACCTAAATTTGGCAAACATAACCATGATGCAAAAAGCGATTAAAATGATCATGCAACTACAAATTTTCTACTTCATGCAAAGGTGTAAATAAAAGCTTTATTCAAACATGCAAATATCTTTTCCTCATGCAAATGATCTATATAAATGCAAATTTATGTCCTAGCAATGAAGATGTAAATATAAGGATACATATGCAAAAATTTTTACCATGATGGAAATGTACACTTTTTTTACATGATGCAGATTTATTCATAAAGTTGCATTTCATTTTTCAAATTTCATTTCTATTGATTTCTTCGTAACATTTCAACTTCCTTTCAAAAAGGTCTCATTTTCCACTTTTCATATCCTTTTCTTTATTCCTTCCCCTATCTTTTTCATGGTCTCTTTACCAATTTCTACCTTTTTTATTTTTACATCTTGTTTTTCTTGATTTTCCTTTCATTTTCAACAAGCTTTCATGCAACATGCAATACTTATATGTAACATGTGTTTGGTTTTAAAAAGAGGATATGTTTTCATTCTTAAACACTTTTTTTCCTCTTTTGTTTTTCTTTTTCAACAACATTAATTATTTCATAAAAAAAACCTTTTTCTTTCTTGAATACAAACTAGTCTAAAGGTTCTCATCGTCTAATGATTTATTTATTAAATATGATTTTCTTATTTTTCATAAAATGTGTGACGAGTTATTAAAAATTTTTCAAAATATTCAATAAAATTTTTCCTACATAATTAAATTCCTTAGTCAAGAAGAATGAACTATCTAAACATATTTGGCTTTGGGGGTCTCTTGAAAGTTGGCGCTCCCTATTAGCAATGAAAGAGGTGGTGACTTTTTTTTTTAAATGGATTGGATGGTTCAACATGTAAGGATTGCAATTTATTCAAAGGGACTTCACTAATTGAAAGGAATAAAAATGGTGTATATTTTTCCATCCATACTCATAAATGAAACATAAATTTTTCTAAAAAGCCTGAATCCCTTAAAAATCAAACACCTTTAACATTTTCTTTAGCATTCAAATGTGGCATTTTGGTAGATGTTAGGGTTAGTTATGATGGGCTCAAAATTTTAAGAGGCCATTTAGGGATGAGGAAATGAAGATTCAAAATTTCAAAATCAATCTTTTTTTTTTTTTTTTGCATTTCAAACTTTTGGGACTTAGATCTCTTTAAATCTTTCAATGGGTTCAGGGTTGCCTTTGGTTAGCATCTATTTTGCTTAACATCAAAAGTGACTTTAAGGGCTTCAAGATTTGCTCTAAACTGTTCTTTTGTTGGGTTTTCACCTTAAAGCCACATTCATTTTTCTTTCTTTTTTTTTCTTTTTTTTTCTTTGTTGATTATCACACCATGCACTCAAGAATTTAAATTTATCCAAAATGAAATAATTATCCAAATAGGTAATTAGATGATAAAAGGACACAAAAAGGTTCTTGTGTTCAATAGTTATTCTTCAAAGAAAAGCTCTTTAATTTTAAGCATCTTTGTTTGATCCAATATGGATTTTTGTTAGGATGTAAGTAGGCTAAAGTTCAGGATTACCAAGGAAAATGATAAATAGGCCTAAAATAAGTGTTTGAATATGATCAAACTAAGGATCATTTTTCATTTGAAGGGTTCACTTTTGGGCATATGTGCTTTTATTTTCCAATGCCTTCCGTTTAATCATTCATTTCTTTTTTTCTTTATTTTTTTAAATCTCTTTCCCTTTTCTTTCTTTCTTTTTTTCACCCTTTTTTTTGTTTTTTTTCCTTGAGTGAACATATAAAGTTTGTTCTTATACATTACCATACTTAACTTTTTTAATACATTATTTTTGCCCCTCAGTGTAAAAGGTGATCCTAGGTCAGGATTTATTTTGGAAGAATTTTATAAAGCTCAAAGAGGTAATAAGGGATAATTTTTCATATTTATGAAGGGATAATGAAATATGACCATTTATCATCTCAAGTATAAGTTAATCAAATTTGAAAAGTAATTTTTTTTGGAAAAAGAATTCGAAAGATTTTTTTTTGTATAGGATTTTTTTGGTTTTTTTACTCTTTTATAAACTATTTGGTTTTCTCTCATTAGCTTCTTTGTAAATTTATTGAGTTTTTTTCATTTTTGGATTCATTTGAATATCTCAAGTGCATGATGTCATAACTAAATTTTTTTCTATTTTTTTTGCATGCCCCCTATCACCATTCGAGAAAGATATCATGTTTTGGCAAACCACCCTTAAAAAGGGTTAATGTGAGAAAAAATCTCATAAGGAATGAACTTGTTTAGGGTGTCAAGGAATCCATGTCATTTTACAACAGGGGTTGATCACAATTCAAGTTATTTTAAAGGCAATGAAGTTTTTCTTTTAGCCAATGTGCCCCAACTATAGGATAAGGATAATTTTTGGGGTAGACGAATGAAAGGCTAGTATGTTTAGAGTCATTTTAAAGGATTTAGGTGGCTTTGATTTTGGGAATAAGATAGCCTTGACATTTATCAAATTGCCATATTTAAAATTTTTTTTAAAAAAAAATGCCATGTTTGCCTGATCTTTTTGGAATCTAATTTTTTATTTTGTTTTAAAAGTTACTGTCTCATTGTTCATTGCCTAAAAAGAATCACCACCTTTGATATCACAATATTATCAAAGAAAGGCAAGGTCACGATTTCAAGTTCATGTCTTTTAAGGGATCATGATTAGTGAGTAAAAGCATTTGAATGATTTGAAAATGATATGAAGGCATTTGGTAAGTTTATTTCTAATGAAGATCGTCAACTATTTTGAGACTCTTTCCACCTTTTACTATAAAAGAAAACTTTCTTTCTTTTTTTTTTCTTTTCAAGGCACTTTCTACTCTTTTTTTGATTTTGGAGATTAATTATGTAGGGCTTTATTCTCAAATATTAATTTAAAAAAAAATCTCATAAAAGATCTTCAAAGTATTTAATCTTTAAGGGATGAACACAAAGACAATATTGAAGGAAATATCAATTCAATTAGATAAAAGTGAAGACATCATGAAAATAAACTACACATAAAAAGAAATCCAAGTAACCTTTAAAAGAAATTCAGAAAAGCCATTTCCAAATGACTCTAGCATATTTCATCATTTCAAGAATTACACCTTTTCACAGTTTGGTTCAAAATTGACAACCAACCTCCCTCGCTCATCAAAACTCAAATATCTAACTTTTACCGATCCCTATACCTTGTATTTCAAATATGTGTAGTCTTTCAAAGAATGGCCTATAGTGCCAAAATGGTATTCACATCGGGCATTAGGGTCATACCATTTGGGATATGGTGGTTTAAGGGATTTAATGGAGACAAGGGCAATAAGGTATTTTTTTAAGAGTTATGGGTATAAATTTGTGTAGGATATAGGTGTTGGGTTAATAGGGGTTCATCTTTTGGTATTGGTGGGGCAAGAGTTTTTTTTGTTCTATGGTTGGGTTGCTTTGCTAAGAAAATGGAGGTATAGTTGGTGTTGAAGTGATTTGGGGAATTTTGAGTCAAAAATTGGGTTAGTACATTGTTTAAAGAGGTGGTAATGGAATAACAGACTAAACAAGTGGTTGTGGAATGTGAGGTGGAAGACATGAATTCATGTGTGAAATTTTAAAAGTCTACATGAAGTTTGGGGGCCTAATTTTAGGTGCTTAAAAATAAGGTTGAAAACAGTCATGAAGAGAGTTTGAAAACAGTCATGAAGAGAGTTTGAGTGCAAGTATAGATTTGGAATAATTGGTAAGGATTATTTAATATATGATAACTTTGTCTTGGAAATTAGATTTTTAAATTCAGTCATTTGTGTGGCCAACTCATCCATTCATTTTTTTAACTTGTTCAAACTTTAATATTCACCATATGCATTGGAATTTTCTTGAGGAATATCAAACCTAGTAAAAACCAATTGATCTTGATTTGGAAATGACAAAGACCTTTGAAGAGAAACAACTTTAAGCCATCCGTATTATTTAACCATTTCTTCCAGCTGAACAATCTGTTGTTTCATTTTCTGAAGCCCGTGCCTAAATTCCTCCTAATTAAACTCTAATGCACTAATCCTCGCCTCCAATTGATCTCTCATTTTTGCCATTCTGATGTCCATTAAGACAAATATTTTATTTCAAAGGGTTTAGACCAAAAGTCTATAGTATTATTTTTATGAATGAATGCCTCCAAACAAATGCTAATTTACATGATACACAAAATATATTTATGAATACATGAATATGATGATGATGTAAAAAAAGGTCATGAAATGCAAAGATAATTATGTCAAAAGATTTTCATATGTACAAGGCCCTAAATGATAAAAATTTCATCATCTATGAATGTGTATGTAAGAAATGTAATGTCCTATTATTAGGGTGGTGAAGTATGTTCCTATGAAATGCAATTTATGTTTTACGAAATCTTATTATCTATGAATCATTATGCAAGAAATGCAATAACGTACATGTTTTATGAAATCTTATTATTTATGAATTCATATGCAAGAAATGTAATGACATACTTACATGAGTGATGAAATGTATACCTATGACTAATGCAACATACTTTTATGAAATACATTGACCTATCATGTACATGAGATATATCTACATGAAATGCAATACTTGTGTTATGCTGACCTAATGAGGTTGACACTACTTAAGATATACAATGAGGCAGAATGCATGTGCTACCTATTAAGATGTGTATAGAATGGAATGTATGTACCATCTATTAACATGTGCATGAGATAGAATAAATGTATTATCTATTGATGTGAATGAGATGGAATATATGTATTATCTTATTATGATATGCATGAGATAAGGTGCATGTATTTTCTTATTATTTTCAATCATGATAAAATGTATAAAAGAATGAAAAGCAAAACATGAAACAACATTCAAACTTATTTTTTAAAAGAAAAATTAAAAAACACATATAAAATGCAATCACACAGAATGACTAGGATTTAAAGATTTTTTTTCTTTTTTCATATCTTTTGTTTTTATTTCTTTTGGTTTTTTTATTTTTTGTTTTTTTTATAACAAAGAACAATGCAAGAACACAAAAAGAATCACACAAAAATGAATAAGATTCAAAGATTTTTTCCAACTTTTATTATTAAGCCAATAAACAAATAACTTTAAAAAAAAAAGACCCCTCTTTCATTCTTTTTTTCTTTTGCCAATTTTGAACACAAATCAAATGAATAGAACTATACAAAAAAAGAAATTTTACGGAACGTATTTTTTTCCTTTTTTTTGTTTCATTTTTTTCCTTTTTAAAACACCAAGGATTTTTTTTTTTAAGATTTTTTTCTTTTCCACTTTATTAAAAGAAATAATACCGACTATCAAATTATCAAAAAAAAAAGAAAAGAAAAGTGAGGAATGTTCCTTTGTGTGACTTATTCAGAGTAATTACTATGGAAAAGGTATGGCATGGCTCTACCTAAGGTCGACTCCCTAAAGCTCACTATACACTGGGTTGTGAATTGACACATCTAAGTTTTCCAAATTACTTCTCACATCATTGTTCATTATAAACTAGTGCGACACTCCGATCCTTACCCATTATAGTTATAAACAGAAAAAGTTCAATATAAATGGGAGTGTTTCACTAGTCATTGTAGAGGTTTATACCTCACAAGGACATAGCTACTTTACTTCCTCCTAATTAGGATTAAAGCCCAGGTATAGAGCTTATACATGAAATACAGACATGAGTGTATGAAAGAACAAGTAAACCTTTCACATATTCTTAAATTACCCCTATCCTAAATGCCTTGTAAATATTAAAACAAAATAAATAACAACATTATATAATAAATGACATAATTAAAATATGCATGAAATGACATGATTAAAAATATGCATGAAATGACATATTTACAATATACATGAAAAGACATAATTAAAATATGCATAAAATGTAAAACACACACCTTTTTTTTTTAATTTGAAAGATTTTTTTTATTCTTTCTTTGATTGATTTTTTTTTTCAAAACAAGGAAGTTAAAATCAAAACATTTGTTGATTTTTTTTTTTTTTCAAAATTTTCACTTTTTAAGAAAATAAGAAGATCAAAATCAAGGAATTAAAATTAAACACTAATTAGGACCTTTAAACCAAAATTAAGGAAAATATGCAATCAACATTTGGCTTGACTCTATAAATGTATCCCTAACGTATTTGTCAAACTGTTGTGACATCTTGGGACCCAAGAGTGGGCTGGCCTGAAAGTTGGATAGATGGGAAAATTTTGGAAAGCATAGGGCTTAAAAAAATATTTTCAATAAAAGCCACAACAACGAGTTACCACCAATTTTTTTAGGATATGAATGGTCACCCAAAAATTTTTGTCTTTTTAATAAAACATTTTAAAATGGTTTTAAAAAGTTTTAGAAAAAGAATAAATTTATAGTTTATAAAATCAGAGTTGAGTCCGGGTATCGATCATGCACAAGAAAAGATTAGCACCCTACAGTGTCTGTCAAAAATAATACAAATTGATTGCATGTTATCCTTTAATTTTAATTAAAATGTTCTTATTTTACTTAATATTTAAAATTAATTCCTTTTCTTCTTTTTTTGTTTTCTTTTGAAACAAAACAAATCAAATTTAAAACCAGAAGGTTTTTTTTTTTTTATCAATATTAGAACACATTAAATATCAAAATATTTTTTCTACTCTCTTATAATTAGGTAAAGCTTCAAAAATATTCCTAATTTAAAAGTTTTCAAATTGCTCTATAAAACCAAAATAACACCTTTTATAAATAATAATTATCGAGAATCCCCTTATAGTTAGGCAAGATCTCGATGATTATATTACAGAATGTATTATGTTATTTTAAAACATTTTTACTTTAAAAAGCAAATTTTAAAAAAACAATGCATGAGATGTATGAACATAATAACATATGATGAATGCTTGACAATATAATATGAATGACAAACTATGAATGCATGATAATATAAAAATATTGTGATGATAAGATAATATAAATGCAAATGCATGAATGATTTAAGGTTTAGGTGTTGGTTTGGGGTCTAGGTTAAGGTTAGGGTTAGAGTTGTATGATTTAGGTTAGGGTTTAGTGATTGGGTTTAGTTAGGATTTCAACTTTGGGCTCAGTTTCAAATTTAGGGTTTGGATTAAGGTTTCATGGTTTAGCGTTAGAATTTAAGTTTTGGGATTTAAGGTTTTAAGTTTGGGTTTGGATTTCAATTTTTTTTTTTTTGTTTTATGGAAATGTACACGAAATGCATGCAAATTATAAAAATGCCATTAATAAATGCATGTACTAAGTGCATGACATTAAAAAATAATTACAAACTAAAGTATTTTTCAACTTAATATCCAAACATGTAATATATGAAAATTCATAAGAAAAATCAATCGAACATGAAAATTTTCCTACTTTTGAAATGTTCCTCCATTTTTTTTTTTTTTTTTTGTATTCTTCAAAATTCAACCATACAACTTAAAAAATCCACAAAAAACAACCATTAAAACAAGCATTTTGTCCATTGAAAATTTGTTCAAACACATTAACAACTTGCCTACCATCACAAAAATACAATCAAATATATGAATTAAAGCAACACATATCTTTAAAATGATAAACAAGTTTCAGCCAAACCATGACTCACCATGGTCAAACCTTCATGGGACTTTAATAATGTATTCTTCACTTCATTCAAGTCACACATACATTCTATCATCACGTAAGAACATTTTCACCATAAGAATACATTTATCAAACTTGAAATAAACTAAAATATCAAAGAAAATATAAATGAGCCAAACACCATTTTATATCATCAACATAGACCATAAACTAGCAAATAACAAGTGCACCATCAACCAAACACATATAGGTAGCAAAAGATGAAAAAAACACATTTAAAGAGAAAGCCAATAGAGGTTCGACTATGGGAGGGGAGGTTGGCCCAACCTCTAGCTTGACTTGTCAATGGTGGATTTATATTGTTTTTGTTTGAATCTCAACTTCAATCCAACTATTGATTAGTTGGATGAAAATTGATTCAAACTTTAAGCAAAAAAATAAACTAAAAACCTTCAAGAAAATCAATAAAGAGATTAATGAAACATAATGAAAATGCAATGAAAAATGTGATGAGGATGTTAAAAATACAAGAATGGAGGTTGAGAAAGACTGTCTTCAAACAAACAAAAAAACAAAAACTTTTTTCTCTTTTTTTTCATTTTTTTCTTCTTTTTTTCCTCTTTTTTTTTTTTTTTTTGCATTCCCTTGGTTTCTTATGTTGATGGCCTTTTAAGAAGATGAAAAAAAAATCCATGCAATTTAATGTTAGCTCTTGGATTAAAACAAATTTAATGGCTCAAATTTTATTTTTTTTTTGTTGTTGCAAGGTGTGAGCTGTCTCGGTTGGATTCACCTTCTCAACATGACCTAATGGTTCAAAATAAAGACTACCAAAGGTGTGACTTTTATAGCCATTAAATTTCATGAAAAGATTATTTTACCCTTAACACAAAGTTTTTTATCTTTAGGTCATTTTCTTGAAAATTAATGTTCTTGGGCTCATTTTTTGGATTTTAAAGCACCAAAAAATCATGAAATATTATGAAATTAAAATCTAAAAATTTTTGTGAAAATCTAACCTCATGAAGGTTAAATTATGAAAATACTGCTAAAAGATATTTTGATAATTTCACCCCTCTTAGGGTACTATAATTCTGAATGCACAAAAAATCATCAAATATTATAAAATCATAATATGAAAAGTTTCACAAAAATCGATCTTGGGAAGGTCAAATTATGAAATTACTCCTATGGGGTATTTTGATAATTTCACACCTCCCAAGAAATAATCAAGGTTTTAAAAAATCTAAAAATCATAAAATATTATAAAATCATGATCGGAAGCTTTTCACAAAATTACTATATTGCTAAGGTCAAATTACAAAAATATCCCTAAAAGGCATTTTGATAATTTAACACCTCTCAAGGTGTAATATAAGTTTTTAATACATAAAAAATTATTTAAAAAATTCAATTTTAATCTAAAATTTTTGATGAAAATTTAATTTCGAAAAAATCAAATTACGAAAATAACCCTAAAGATATTTTGGTAATTTTATATTTTTGGAGTATAATAAAAATTTTTAGTGCTTTAAAAGTTACCAATTTCAATCTTAAATCATATTGATTTCAATTTTATTATGAATTTTGAAATTAACTTGAGTTCTATCCGTTTTTATAAAGTTTGATCAATTTTAACTAATTTTGACTTTGTTTGATGAAATTTAATTAGATTTGATCAAAGTTAATATTGAGACATTTGAATCAAATTGATCTAAATTTTGATTTTAAAAATTCATTAAAAATTAAAAAAATATTAAATTTGAATCGAATTGAATTTTAAATACTTTATAAATGACTAAAACTTTATTCAAATAAAATTATCTATAAGTGTCATAGGAGAGACACTTTGTCTGGTGCACCAAAAATGTTTGGGCCAAAAGTGAAGAATAAATGCCGAAGGTTGGTTCGGCACCTGTAGCAAGATGCACAAATCAGTGAGGTAAACGAATGGAGCGGAAGGTGAACCAGAATGCTAGAAAGAAGAGAAAAGGGCTGCTTGTCTCATTTGTGAGAGAATGTGAGGAAGTTACACCTGAAATTATGTCGCAGGTGGTGTATGACTTGGCATGGGTGATACCGACGTGGCCTTAGGTGGATCGGTAGTTGCCTAGCATATCAGCACACCCAACTAGGGATGCATAGGTCACAACTCGTGATAAGGATACGGGTTAGAGATAATAGTGAGTCTGACAATGTCAGCTACATGTCTCTGTCACGGGTCGAGACTTAAGCTCCGAACCCGCGCGGCTCCGGGACCCGGACATTCACCCTTTCAGCGTTCCAGATCAGCCTGACCGCCACGGTTCACACCCTTGTGAGGTATTGTCCGCTCTGGCCCCCCTGACCTCACAGTTTTGTCCTACAAAAGGCGCCTCACAAGGCGAAGATGGTGTGAACCCTTTTATACCCCAGTGACCTTCCTATTATGTTCGATGTGGGATTCAGGACTCCCCCTTAGGTCCGTGACATTCTCCCGCACCCAACGTCGTGACGCCCTCGTCACGAAGGCTGGCCACCCTGCCTACCTCCCTCGAGGCGCTCGGCGTGGATCGAACGGTATAGGGCTGGCTCTGATACCACTTGTCACGGGTCGAGACTCAAGCTCCGAACCCGTGCGGCTCCGGGACCCGGGCATTCACCCTTCCGGCGTCCCGAATCAGCTTGACCACCACAGTTCACACCTTTGTGAGGTATTGTCCGCTCTGGCCCCCCTTGGCCTCACGGTTTTGTCCTTCAAAAGGCGCCTCACAAGGCGGAGATGGTGTGAACCCTTTTATACCCCAGTGACCCTCCTATTATGTTCGATGTGGGATTCAGGACTCCTCCTTAGGTCCGTGACATTCTCCCGCATCCAACCTCGTGACGCCCTCGTCACGGAGGCTGACCACCCTGCCTGCCTCCCTCGAGGTGCTTGGCGTGGATCGAACGGTTTAGGGCTGGCTCTGATACCACTTGTCACGGGTCGAGACTCAAGCTCCGAACCCGCGCGGCTCTGGGACCCAGACATTCACCCTTCCAGCGTCCCAGATCAGCCTTTCTGCCACGGTTCACACCCTTGTGAGGTATTGTCCGCTCTGGCCCCCTTGGCCTCACGGTTTTGTCCTACAAAAGGCGTCTCACAAGGCGGAGATGGTGTGAACCCTTTTATACCCCAGGGACCTTCCTATTATGTTCGATGTGGGATTCAGGACTCCCCCTTAGGTCCGTGACATTCTCCCACACCCAACCTCGTGACGCCCTCGTCACGGAGGCCGACCACCCTGCCTTGTCACGGGTCGAGACTTAAGCTCTGAACCCGCGTGACTCCGGGACCCGGGCATTCACCCTTCCGGCGTCCCAGATCAGCCTTTCTGCCACGGTTCACACCCTTGTGAGGTATTGTCTGTTCTGACCCCCTAGCCTCACGGTTTTGTCTTACAAAAGGCGCCTCACAAGACGAAGGTGGTGTGAACCATTTTATACCCCAGGGACCCTCCTATTATGTTCGATGTGGGATTCAGGACTCCCCTTTAGGTCCGTGACATTCTCCCGCACCCAACCTCGTGACGCCCTCGTCACGGAGGCTGACCACCCTGCCTACCTCCCTCGAGGTGCTCGGCGTGGATCGAACGGTATAGGGCTGGCTCTGATACCACTTGTCACGAGTCGAGACTCAAGCTCCGAACCCGCGCGTCTCCGGGACCCAGGCATTCACCCTTCCGGCGTCCCGAATCAGCCTGACCACCATAGTTCACACCCTTGTGAGGTATTGTCCGCTCTGGCCCCCCTTGGCCTCACGGTTTTGTCCTTCAAAAGGCGCCTCACAAGGCGGAGATGGTGTGAACCCTTTTATACCCCAGTGACCCTCCTATTATGTTCGATGTGGGATTCAGGACTCCCCCTTAGGTCCGTGACATTCTCCCGCATCCAACCTCGTGACGCCCTCGTCACGGAGGCTGACCACCCTGCCTGCCTCCCTCGAGGTGCTTGGCGTGGATCGAACGGTTTAGAGCTGGCTCTGATACCACTTGTCACGGGTCGAGACTTAAGCTCCGAACCCGCGCGGCTCTGGGACCCGGGCATTCACCCTTCCGGCGTCCCAGATCAGCCTTTCTGCCACGGTTCACACCCTTGTGAGGTATTGTCCGCTCTGACCCCCTGGCCTCACGGTTTTATCCTACAAAAGGTGCCTCACAAGGCGAAGGTGGTGTGAACCATTTTATACCCCAGGGACCCTCCTATTATGTTCGATGTGGGATTCAGGACTCCCCTTTAGGTCCGTGACATTCTCTCGCACCCAACCTCGTGACGCCCTCGTCACGGAGGCTGACCACCCTGCCTACCTCCCTCGAGGTGCTCGGCGTGGATCGAACGGTATAGGGCTGGCTCTGATACCACTTGTCACGAGTCGAGACTCAAGCTCCGAACCCGCGCGTCTCCGGGACCCAGGCATTCACCCTTCCGACGTCCCGAATCAGCCTGATCACCACAGTTCACACCCTTGTGAGGTATTGTCCGCTCTGGCCCCCCTTGGCCTTACGATTTTGTCTTTCAAAAGGCGCCTCACAAAGCGGAGATGGTGTGAACCCTTTTATACCCCAGTGACCCTCCTATTATGTTCGATGTGGGATTCAGGACTCAAGCTCCGAACCCGCGCGGCTCCGGGACCCGGGCATTCACCCTTCCGGTGTCCCAGATCAGCCTTCTCGCTACGGTTCACACCCTTGTGAGGTATTGTCCGCTCTGGCCCCTCTGGCCTCACGGTTTTGTCTTACAAAAGGCGCCTCACAAGGCGAAGGTGGTGTGAACCATTTTATACCCCAAGGACCCTCCTATTATGTTCGATGTGGGATTCAGGACTCCCCTTTAGGTCCGTGACATCTCCACTAACGACTTGGTAATGTCAGATCTGCCATATGCTAACTCTGAATGGACGTCAGGCAGATGAAAAGATGAAAATACTCTAAATCTACCAAAGGATTAGAATGTTCCCGATTGAGAGGTACTATTCAAATGTCCATTTTACCCTTAAATGGATAATATCTACATGACGACTATTTATCTTTTTCAATGTATGATTTTAACAATTTATAATAAGTACTTGTTTAAATCAATTTTAACCGCAATGTATTTGGTTCAGTTGGAGTTTTGTTGTATTCAATTCAATTTGGATTCGATATTTTTTGGTTTTTAGTTCCTAAAATAAAATTTTAAAATTTATTCAAAATTTAAATGAATTGTATTTTTATATTAACTTAATTTTTATAAAAATAAATATATTTTATTTAAAATTTAAGTAAATGAAAATTGATATTAAAAAAATTTAAATTCTAAAATAATATTTTATTCAAATTATTTAAATTCGAATAAACTCGATGTTCATATCTATTTGATTTAATTTTGGAAAAACTAAAATACTACGAATTAACCAAAAACTTTTGTTCAAAACGAACTCAATCCAAAAAATTATCAGTTGTAGGTGGGGTGTTAGAGGGTGAAGTTGGGTGTCTATAACGTAGGTGTAATTTTTTTTTTTTTTTTCCAAAGAGATAGAGATGGAGTGAATTTAACTTATACTATTCTATTTGCTTTTGGCTGACGAGAAAGTGCAATATCAGGTAAACATAATCTAACAACGAACAGGTGGATTATTTTTTTTAGGTAAAATGTTCATGAATAGTTTCGAATTTAAAAAATAAAAATATTTAAAGGAAATTTTTTTGAATATCTTTAAAATATTTCTTTTTAAATATTTTTTATTAATAAAATTAATAAATCTGTTATTAATTTTTTATATATTATTATAAATAGATATCTCAAAAAATTCTAAATCTACTACAGATAACATAATCTATTGAATCTACTACTGATAACGTAATCTAAAAAAAAAAAAAAAGTAAAAAGCAATGCTTCTCTTGCTTGTAAAATGGTTTATCATTACAACAACTCATAGAAATTTTTACAAATTAACGAGATAGTAATTTAGCGATAAATGAGAATATTATAAGTGATAAAATTTAAATTTTAAATATATAAAATATTATTTTTAAAAATAATTATATGAACTGATTGAAATAAGTTTTGAATTCAACTTATAGATGTTACTTGTGATTTTTTTAAATTTTTCATAATTAACCATATATAAAGAATATTATTTTTAAAAAATAATTATATGAACCAATAAAATAATTTTTAAATTCAACTCATAATCATTGCTTGTCATTTTTTTAATCTTATCACAACTTAGTTTTCCAAACAAGTTAGTATCAATTTCCTGAAATTAATTTTCACCTCTGGAGTAATTTTACGCTTAATTAGATATAAGCACTACATAGAATTAATTAGTCTTGATTATCGATATTAATAGATTTGATAATTTATATTTATTTTATGTTTAATGAATTTAAAATATGAAAATTATTATATTATAATTTATTTTAATATATTAAATATAAAATTTAATTTTTAATTTTTATCAAATTCATATATAATATTCATTAAAATTTTAAATCACATTATTTTTACATTATATTATAATATTATATTTAAAATTAGCATAAATAATAGTTCATGCAACAGAAGAAAAACTAAATTTGTGGAGTATTAATCTTTTTCCCGCTCCATTTACAAACTTTAATTCAACCATAAAGACAAAAATAACCTTTATAATAAATGAAAGCCAACAATCTTTGGTAGTCTCAACTGAAAAAACGAAAAATGTCAATTCAACTATCCCAAGTGTGGTTCCTTTTAACTATACGATAGCTAACTATACATTTCCTGGAAATTGATTCTTTCCTTCCTGAGACCGTCATGACAGATTTATGAGCTGGTCTCGTTCTTCAGTCGCATCAATTCCTTAACCGTCGTTTAATCATGCCAAGCGTCATGCACGTTAATATCACGTAAAGTTTACCTCATGTATAAAAAATGGAGTATAAAAGTAACATAAATTTATTAATTTTAACGATAATGTAAAATAAAAATTTTAAAATAAAAAAACCTACTAATTATGTATTAAATATCTAATTATATGTTGTACAAATAATTAAATTTAATAAAATGCATATTACCATCATAACATGTAAATTTTGTTCCCTATACGTTAATATTTCATATGTTAATTGACATAAAATTTATTACTTTAATTTAACATTAACGTAAAATTAAAACTTAAAAAATTTAATAACTTTAATTCATTTTTATTTATTAAATAAATTTATTTAATCAAAATCTTTCACTTGGAAGTAGAGTTCTTATTTATAAATTGGATATATCTTATTAATATTTATAATCAAAAAATTAAAATATCCATTTAAAAATATAATGAATATAAATATCTATTTTTGTCAGTTCAAAAATTTCTCAACATCTGTGCTTTTATGTATATTACAAATTATAGATAATGCAATTGAATAACAATATATAACTATTTATTAAAGTAGAATTTTTAATTTTAAAATAATTTAATTTGTAGAATAACACATTAATTATAGAATAAAACCCAAAAGTCTTAACATAAAAAGGAACAAAACTTTGAGTATAATTTATAACTATAAAAAGCACAGGCATTACACATAAAAAAAAAAAAAAAAGTTAGGCGTTACATCCATATGAGATATCTATTATTTTAAATAAATTACTTAATAGTAATTAATAATTGGATATTTGGTACCCCCAACTAAAAGATAGGTTTGAATTCCCAAACCTCAAAGAGTGTGTTATGCAACAAAAAAAATTTTCGTAGCTATATTAAATGGTGAAGGACCTGTCTTATACATAGTTTTAGATGAAATACTTATTTAAATAAAAAATTTGTAACTAATTACGACTATTTATCTTTTTACATGCATGATTAGTGAATGTTGTCTTGTCAATCCATTCAAGTTTGTGAGTTTTTATTTTTTCTTTTGTTGGCTAGGCTACATGATCTAGTCATGGGTAGGAAATAAGGGGGTTGACAATGGGTGGGACGGGTTAGGAAAAGAACTGAAAAAACAAAAAGCAATTTTATTAGCTTTGGCTAATAAGAAATGTAAACATTTATTTTGTTTGAAAAATTAAATATTGATAAAATAAATTTGAATCGATTATCAATTTTATTCGGGTTTGATCGAATATTTTAATTAGATTTATTTAATTATTTTTGTATTAAGTCATTTTTGATCGAATATTTTAATTGGATTTATTTAATTATTTTTGTACTAAGTCATTTTAAAATTTATTAAACTTTTAAATTTTATATATTTTTATTTTTAATTTTTATCATAATCATCATTATTTTTTTTTTCTTTTTTCTTTTCTTTTTTTTCCCTCCCCACTTGGGTCTTCGTGCATTTAGTACATCAAATACCAACTACCACTTGTCAGTAACAATTGTCAGCCTCCTTGACTAATTTTGCATTTGAAATTTTGATAATAGAAGCTATCGATCACAAAAACCCACATCAATAAAAAAAATCTGGGATGTAATTTCCAAATTAGCTCTACAAATTGAGCTCTTCAAACAGTGAAAAAAAAACACACAGAGCAATTTGATAGAAACCAATTTAGATAAAAAAAAAAAATATAGCCCATCACTCTACCTAAACTGAAACCTACCACCACCCAAATTATCGAAAAAAAATCTTTTAGCCATATCTCTTAGGAGAACCATCACAAAAAAAATTTTTTAAAGAAAGGAATAAGAAATTTAAGAAACACAACAAAAAATTGAAAATAAAAAACTTGATTTACACATTTTGAGATTTTTTTTAGGTGAAATATAGTTTAAGAAAAGTGTAAAAGGAGATTAAAAAATCATTTAAGAATTTTTGGAATTTTTTTAAAAATATTTTTAGGTTGTCAAAATTTAAAAAAACTTAAATTTTTTGACAAGCGATTAATTTTTTTACCATCGAAATATGAGAAAATCGTTGATTCTGAAAATTGGTTGAATTTACCAATAGCAATTGAAGAAATTAATCAAAAATTGGTTTTTACTGTGGATGTCAAGAGGAATAAATTTTTAAAGAGACTTTGAAGGAGAAAAGAGAGAGCGAGAGAGAGAGAGAGAAAGGAGAAAGAAAAAAAAAAAAAGAGAAAAGGCCCTTTAACAACCGGCCAAAATGATATTGTTTTGGTGTGTCTAGACCCGCGCCCTCTGACCAATTGATCTGCACGCCCAACTCAATCCATTTGTAAGTTTTTCTTTTTTTTTTTATATTTTATATTTTTATATTTTGATAATTTATTTATTTCTCTTTGTAATTATTTAAAAAATTAAATAAAAATAAATATTTTTTATTTTTTCTAAAAGAAATGAGTAATAATTTTAATAAAATATAAAATCAAAAAATAAATAGTTTCTTTTACTAAAATTTAAAATAAAAATGATAAAATTCTAAAAAATAATCATTAAGAAAAATTTTAAAAAAAAATTCCATTTTTATCATAAATGAAATATTTTTTTAATCTCTCCAAATAGACCTATTCAGGAGTCGAGCTACCTACCTAAATTTGAAGGCTCGCACAAGTTATGAAAAGGCTTGGACAAAAAATTAAAATTTATTAAATAGGCTTATGCATAATTTTTAGTCCATTTAAATTTTGGGACGGGCTTTAAATAAAATATTTAAAACTCGAATCCAGCTCAATTCAGCTCGAATTCACATATATACAAATTATTTATTTATATATATGTGAATTATATATAAATTAATTTACATAGATATAAAAATTAAAAAAATATATTTTATTAAACTTAATTTTTATTTTTATATAATTTTTATTTTTAATTTGTATGTACATAATTTTATTTTTAATTATATATATGTGAATTAAATATAATCTCAATAAACTTAATTTAATCATACTTTTTTTTTAATTTTTTATTATATAAATTAACTTTAATGGATGGATTTGAGACTTATTTTTTAAAATTTGATCGAGCTTAAAAAAATGTTTGAGACTCGAAATTTTAGTTCGGATCAGGTTAAGCTAGTATATAAGTTATTAATACCAAACATAAACCCAGCTCAAACCCAACCCATGAATACCTATTGTTTTGCTAAGAATAAAAATTTTAATGAATAAACTAAAAATAATTGATTATTTAGATAAATCTTTTAAAATATAATTTTTAAAGAAAATTGAAAAGTTTAGTTTTTTTAATTATTACAAGAAAAATATATTTTTATATTTCACCATAAAATTAGGATAATCTAAAAATTATTTTTATTACCTAAAGATTTATTTAAATAAATAAGTAAAATTAATAACCTAAAGATTTATTTAAATAAATAAGTAAAATTAATAATAATAATAATAATAATAATAATAATAATAATAATAATAAGTGTTTATTTGAATAAATCTTTTTGAATTGAAAATTTTTAAGGAAAATTAAAAAAGCTTTATTTTCCTTAATTATTATCATGAAAAATTGATTTTTGGGATTTCACCAAGAAGTTAGGATAATCCTAAAACCAATTTTACAAATGAAAGTTTTATTTAGATAATCACAAAATAATAAATAATTATAATAATTTGTAAAAGATATATTTATAATTAGTTTATAATTGTGTAAATTATACATGTAATTTGTGAATAAAAAAATCCCATGATGAAGTCTTGAGAATTTTGTAAATAGTTAATTTTTTCAAAAATTTTTTTAAATTAAGATATTTTCTATAAATTCTTCCAAAGTGTTGGAGAATTTATAAAATGCATAAATAGTAACTTTTATAAAATAAAAAAATATTGTCATAACGTATAGATCAGTAAACCTATCGCTTATTAGACATAAACTTAAGAAGTTGTTATCAATCTTTTTTATTTAAGTGTGATTAGTCATTTAATTGAATTTGTTTCACTTTAAAGATGAGTCCCAAACTTGATTCAAGTATCTTTAAAAGGTAGATTCTAGTCTACGAAATCATATTTTAAGTTCGAAAGTACGATTATGCATAAGAAATATTATAACACCCTCACAGCATCCTTATAAAAGATAGTACCAGTTTGATTTTACATTATTCAAGCCATAAAGTCACTTTGTAATTTTATCATATAATTTAATTATTGAAAATTGATTTTAAAATTACTCGAATAGTTTGGTAGCAATTTAAGATAATTTTTTAATTTTCTCACCTCAAGAGTATTCATGAAGATTAGTGTTCCACTTTAAAAAGGCTTTGTCGTCAGGTTCATTAATGTATTTTTCTAGAAATTAATTATTTGAAAACAATCAATAAAATCCTCTAATAGTTTAGTAGAATTTTATTTTGATGCATATCCCCCAAAAGTTTGGTGGGATATTTATTTAAAAACCTTTCTATGAAATTTTAAAAAAATAATTAAATCTTCTAATAGTTTAGTAAGATTTAACTCGAGATATAAATCATTTAATCTTTTTGTAGGATTGAAAAACTATTTTCTCAAAAATTCATTAAGTCCTTAAATAGTTTGATAGTACTTAATTTGATTTTTAAATCTTTCAATCATTTGGTAGGATTGAAAAAAAAATTTATTTTCATAAAAATTTATTAAGTCCTCAAATAGTTTGGTAGGCCTTAATTCAAGATTTAACTCTTCCAATTATTTGGTAGGATTTTATAACTTTACTATAAAAATTTATTTTAAATATACATAAAAGAATAAAAAAGTAAAAAAGATGTAAAAATAAACCAAAAAGTAGAAGTTACCAAATAAATTGAACTAAGGCATAATATAATTCAAGACAACTTTAAGGCTTTACTCCACATTTGGGCCGGTAAAAAGCGAAGTCACTTTTCTAATTGCTCACTTCTATTGCTAGCAGACTCCACCTCAACCTTTATTTTCCTTCTTTTTTATTCCAACCTCTTATTTTCTTTATTGAATCAAGATTCTTAAAAGGAAACTGAGACCCCATATCAAAAGATCTAAAGCCTTAAGCCACTACTAGTTCTATCGATTTGCCATCGTTCCCAGTCTTCCTTCATTTTGATCCTGGTATAAACAGACGTGGTTTAAGAAATTAAAAGCTGGAATTGTTCTCTTTACAACAAACTCTTCCACTTTTTTTTTATCACAAATTTGAATCCTTAATATAGGGCTTCAATCTATTTCAATTTGGAAAACAATCAATTCGGGAATTTGTGATTTTGGTGATTTTATTTTATTCAATTATGCGATTTTTTTTGCATGAATGAAGCCCCAAGAAAATCAAATCATTGAATCCAAGATCTTCAATTCACATTATTCTTCTTTTAAGTTTTCAAACTATCATTTTTTTTTTCTTTCTTACTTTTCTAATTTTTATTTTTTTACTTTTGACTAGAAATAATAAAACTAAAATTAAATACCAAAATTAAATTTAAGACTAAAATTAGAACTAAAAATTAAAATTTTCAAGCTCTTAATTCTTAGGCTCAAAGCTTTTCAATCAAGGGCCAATTTATGGTATGAGGCCCATTTCAATTTCAAAAAATTTTTCAGACAAAATAGGATGTCTACAATTACTCTTTTTTATACAGTTTCTGTGAAATAAGAATTGTGCAAAGATAAAAGATATATATTTTGTTCAAGTTTAGAAAAAGTGAAAACATTTTTAAAACTTGAAATCCAAAGATTTACAATTTGAAAATTCAAGGATTTGTGGCAAAGATTTGCAAGGTTCTATAAAAGAAATTGAAAGATTTCAAGACTCCAAGATTCACAAAAGATTTAAGATTCACAAAGATTTTCATATTCGTAAGAATTTCAAGTTTTATAAAGATTCCAAAAGTTTGTAAATGACTCAAGCTTCTTAGAGGTTTCCTATTCATAAAGATTCTAGATTCACAAGATTCTAAGTTTCACAGAGGTTTCAGATTCACAAAGGTTCCAGATTTACAAGGATTTCAAATTTCGTAGAGATTTCATATTCATAAGACTCCAAATTTCATAAAGGTTTCAATTTCGCAAAGATTTCAAGTTCGCAAAAACTTTTAGATTTGCAAAAATGTTTAGATTTGCAAGAATTCAAATTCACAAGAATTTTAGGTTCACAAGAACTTAAAAATTCATAAGAATTCGTAAGAGTTTTCAAATTCACAAAAACTCAAAGATTTACAAAACTTTCAGATTCGCAAAAATTTTAGTTTCACAAGAAATCAAAAATTTGTAAAATTTTCAAATTCACGAGAACTTTTGATGGATGATTCATAAAAACTTCAAATTCATAAGAATTTTAAATTTGTAAAAATTTGCAAACTGTATTTTGCAGATAAAATTCAAATATTCACATTCAAAAAATTTAAAATTTTATATAAAAAACTCATGGATTCACATTAAAGATTTTAAGGCTCACCTTCAAAATTCAAATATTTTCATTCAAAAACTTTAATATTTCAAAACCCAAAAATTAAAGATTCTCGTTCAAAAAATTGTAAAAATTCATCCAAAGTTTCAAATATTCACATTTAAAAAATTAGATAATCACATCCAAAGATTAAAGATTTTTATTCGAAAAATTTAGGGATTCACATCAAAATTTTCGAAGATTCACATTTGAAAAATTTTAAATATTCACATTCAAAAGTTAAAGATTCAAAAAATTTAAGGATTCAATCAAAAACTTCAAATATTCACATTTGAAAAGCTTCTTTAAACAAAGGCTCTATAACTTTAAAAGTTTTAAAAATTTTCTTTTTCCAAAAATGAAAAATCTTCCTTATTCAAGGAATACAAAGTCAAACATTTTCTCTCAACAAATATAAATGTCATGCTAATAACGTAAATGCTTTCTAAATGATAAAAATGCAACAATCCAAATTTTCACTAAATGATGTAAATGCAAATGTCATACAATGATTCAAATGTTCTCTGCATGCCCCAATCATGATGCAAATGCAATTATTAAAGATTTAAATACAATGTAAACATAATGTATTTATTATAGATGTTACTAAATCAATGCCATGAAATTTCAATTATAGTAATAAAGTTCTCAAGACTCCATCATCTCATATATTACTTCTCAGCTTCTCAACATTAACGATCCCAAAATAAATTCCATCATTCGATCCTTGTTGTTTTCTTCATTTGGTCATAACTCATAGGTTATGTTGACTAATCCATCCTTGTATTCGCACATGGGTCACCTTATTTATCTCTTTCAAATCTTCTTAGGCTTTTTTCACTTTTTTCATTTTAGATTTCTTTTAAAAGAATGGAAAAATCTTTTACAAACATTGTCATTCATTTATCTATCATCATTCAAATTTATGACAAATATGATATATATTCTTAATTAATTCAAAGGATGTATACTTGATAAAGAATAAGAAAGATGGATCTTCATTATTGAAAAAAAGTATGATCAAGAACAAATGAAAAAAGAAAGCAAGATGCTATGATTGTTTCAAATGGGATATCAATATAATGATTATTTAGACAATTTTGAACTTTAACTTAGAATTCTTTCTCAAAAATACATTCTATCAATATTCTCAATCCATATTCTTAGAATTCTTTCTCAAAAACACATTCTTTCGATATTCTCAATCCATATTCTTGGGATTCTCAAATGTAGCTATTTTTTTTGAATTTTTATTTTTACTTAAACCCCCTTTCAAGGTTTTAGTTTAATTATTTCGTTTTTCTCTTTTTTTTTTCTTTTTTTTTATTTTTTTGCACACCCTTTTTTTTTTCTCATCTTTTCTTTTTATTTTTTTTCCCTTTTGACCTATCAGTAATACTTTAATCAAAATCTTAAACAATCAATGGTAGGTCTACCTTAGTTCAATTCATAATTTTTCAATTTAAGTATTCATATTCGATTAAAATTGACTTTTAAGGGATGTAACATAGGTTAGGGTAAGGGGTTATGAAAGAAATGGATAAATTTGGCCTAAACTGTATTTGAAGGGTAATCAAACCAAAGATAATTTCTTTTCATATAGAGTACCTTGACATTTTGTCCCATTAATTTTTTCTTTTTTTTTTCTTCTTTTTTTTACTTTTTTTTATTTTTTTTCATTTTTTTATCATTTTTCAAGAAAGATTTAAACACAAAAGGGCTTTGCCCCTGAAATCACTAAGGATATCTCGAAAACAAGCTTTTCAAACTTTGCCCCCAGTGTGGGGGTGATCCTTAATTAGAGTTCTTTAAAAAAATTTCAATAGGCTCAAATGGGAAAGTGAATGATAATTTTATTCTTTTTGTGAAGGGTAAAAGAAAGATGACCATTTATCATTTTAAACATGAATACTCTCAATGGGGAACATTAATTGACTAAGAACAAACTTGTGAATAAACCATTGAAAAGATCATGTATTACATCACTTTCACTTTTCAAATAATGAAATTCTTCACTAGATTTATATTCTTTTATTCAACAATTCTAATGAATCAACAATCTCAATATATCAATCATATCATCATGAATAATGTTTTTAAAATCGAGTCTTGAATTATTGTCATGACTATCTAAACATTCATTATTTGGAATAAAAGAATGGATAAGGGAAAAGATATGAGAAAGTAAAAGTACATAATGATGATTCATATGAAAGAGAAAATATCATGAAAATGCATCATATTTGTCACTTTTATTAAAATAATTAAAAAAAAAGATGAAATTTAAGTACATAGAAGAGATCTATATTCTCAAAAAATCCTAAGATGATAAGCAATTTCAATAAGCCTTCCCAAAATTATGCCCCTGAGTGATTGGGTAAAGAGTCTTTATTAACATTTAATTCCCCTTATTCGTTAAAGTTCACCGAGCTTGCTCAGATCAAATTTTATACCTTTTGCTTGAAAGTAAGGTAAGTTTCTATAGAGTAACCCACATTTTCATTATGATAATCACATGTGGCATTAGCATTGTACCATTTAGGATAAGGTGGCTTCAATAGTTCCAAAAAGACTAGGGATACCAGGTCATTCTTAACTAATTTTGGGAATAACTCAATATAAGTTATGGGGATAGGATCAATATGAGCTCTTTTTTAGTTACCTTTAGATCTTTCTAAACCATTTGCTTGATTGTTAGGCCTTGAAACTAGTGTAGTGACAGAATTAGGCTCATATACAAGTGCTTAAAAGGTTGGTTAATAATGGCTTGGGTAGATGTTATGTATAATTGGGTAATGAAGTTGGTAAGGGACTTATGCAATATTATCAATTGTCGAGTAAAAAGCAGGATGAACATATAGTGGATATAGAGCATAACTTCTGAATTATTACCCCTTAAAACTCACCACTTAGTCTTAACTTCTTGCTTCTTATGTATCTCAACTTTTTTAGTACTGTTGGTTTTTCTTTTCTCAAGCTTGTCACTTTTGATGATATTTTCAATAATCTCCCTTGAGGTCACCATGTTAGCAAAGTTCTTTATTGCATTCCCTATCATTTTCTCATAATAAGGTGTTTTTAAGGTGCTAACAAATAGGACAATTATTTCCTTCTCAGTCAGAAGAGATTGAACTTGAGTAGTCAGAAGAGGTTAAACTTGAGCAGTCATATATTTCTATCATTGAGCATATTTTTTAAAAGATTCTGTTACTTTCTTCTTTATGTTTTGTAAAGAAAAGTAATTAGGGGCCTAGTCAATGATGTGGAGATATTAGTTGATAAATGCTAAAGCAAGCTTATTTTAAAAGTGGATGTAAGTTTGATCTAGCTAAACATACAACCTTATAGCTAAGGTAGTAAGGTTGTCTTGGAATACATACATTAATAGCTTTTCATCATTGGTATATGCAGTCATATTCTAATAGTACATAGTGACATATATGAATAGACATTTAGCACTATTGTACTTTTCAAACTCAGAAACCTTGAACTTTGGCAAGATTACAACATCTTGGACCAAATAGAGGCTAGCAACATCTATGGAGCCATACAAATCTATCCCTTTAATAGCTCTCAACCTCTTCTCGAGCATGTTCATCTTATAATCAGCTTTTAAATCTTTCAAAGCCTCAACCATTTTCAATTTCTTTTAGGACATCCAAATTAGGAACTTGGATTGGTTTAACTGCTTTTTCAGCCAAGCCAAGGTTGTTGTCACTTTGGACAATCCTTTTGCTGGGTGCAGATGACATTTTTGAGTAAGTATAGCCAATAAAAAATGTAAATTATTATGATGGAAAGCTTGGAATGGATTGGGCCTGATATAGGCCATTACCTGAAGGATATAGAGGATCAACAACATCATGTTGTAGACATCAATTTTTGTCCCAGAATAAAATAAAAAAAATAATATTACAAAATACGAAATAAAAAAAATACCAAAAATAATACAAAGTACAAAAACAAAAAAAATGAAAAATACCAAAAAAAAACAGAAGACAAAAAAAATTAAGGATGGCAGTGGTGCCGTCCCCGGCACCACTGCCATCAGACCCTACCCTCCACATTTAATTACTTATTCAGTTGACAAACGTCAAATAAAACAAAATTGAATAAAAGAGGCACGGGGCTCGTGTTTACATCCCGTGATCGAGTCTCATGCCTTTCCCTCCGAATGCGTATGGCTGGAGCTCTATAAATAGAGCTCTTAGCGAAGACGTTAAAAAAAGGAGAAAAAAAAGAGAGGGAGATTCTGTCAAAAAAAAAGGGAAAGAAAATCACAAAAAAAAAATCAAACAGTCCTCCCTGCAGGGAGGAACCCAGCGCCGAGAGCCCTTGCACAAAGAAAAATCAAAGTCAGTTCAAAAAAAATAATAATAAAGCCAGAATACAAAAGAAAAAGAGATCTGATCGAAACTTCACTAGCAGATCTAGGGAAGTGGGGACACTTTTTGGTGAAAGGGACCTCAGATCTGAACTCAAGAGGTCGAGGGGAACGTTTTGGTATTTTTGAGAATTTTTCGACCACCGTCAACGGCGGCCGGTGACCGGCAAACAGCGATGGTAGCGGCGGAGGAACAGCCGGCCAGCCATCTGTGTTTGGTCGGAGAAAAAAAAACGAGACAGAAAAAAAGGTTTTTTTTTCTGAAGAGTGAAAGGAATGAGGGAAAGAAAAAATTTTAACTTTTATATAAACAGTCAATAGCCAAAACGACGTCGTTTCAATAAACGCCCCAAAACGACGTCGTTTAAACCAAGGAGGATCTGCGCGTTGACTCGAACTCGACTCGAGGTCCGCGCGTTGACCCGAACCTGACTCGAGGTCCGCGTAACTGACCCGCTAACCCGACTTCTCAACGGCTCTGAACCGGTTTGACCAGATCAAACCGAACCGCTCTCTGGACCGGCCTGAACCGCTGAACCAACCAAACCGCTCTCAGACCGAACCGAACCGTCGAACCGCAGTTGACCGGTCCGGTTCAGGTAAAAAAAATTTTTTTTTTTGAATTTTCTATTCTTTTTATATAATATTATCTTTGTTATTTTAAGTTTTTTTATGCATAAATGTTTAAATTTATTATGATAAATATTTAATTGTTATTAATAATAATAATAAAAATGAAAACAATATAAAAGAAAAAATAATATATTTTAAAAATATTTAAATAGTAATAATAATGAAATAAGCTTTTATTTTCCCTCCCTAGATGTTGGAGGGAATAAAAAAAATACATCTTCAAACAAATAATTTCGCCTAGATGTTGGGGAATTATTATTTAAATTTTCATAAAAAATGTATATAAGAAAATTTTAACTAGTTTTTCAAAATTATAAAAATTTTGAACTTGCTCTGAAAGTCTGCCTAGATGATGAAGAATTTTAGAGATGTTCACGTTTTAATTAAACCTCAAACCCTAAACTTAAACCCTAAAATTTTACCCTTAATTTATTTCAAAACTTTAAGAACACTTGTGGAAGTCTCACATGAGATGATTTGTTCCCGAATACTGCCTAAATGATGGGGTATTTAGGAAACTCCATTTCATTAAGTTTTTCACACTGTGTTCTAAATTTATTAATAATAAAATTAAAAAATAGAAAGTATAATAAAATTGGGATCTTAAATATAAACAGTCGCACCTAAGCTCTGTCTAGATGTTGGAGAGTCAAGGTAGTCTCATTATACTTAAGAATCCAACTCTTAAATTGCATTTCATGTTACATAACATTTATTGGCATACATACGTTAGCACGTTATTATCAGCATTTGTTTGTACTATTCTGTCTTTAATTTTTTATTTACTACTTAATGATAAAATATTTTACAATAAAAAAAATAAATAATACTAAATTTTTTTTTGTGATGTTATAAAATAAAATAAGAATAACATTCCAAAAGAAATAATTCTTGGTGCTTTGCCTAGATGTTGGAGAGTTACTAACAATTATTTTCTATAAAGAGTGTTATTTCATTTTAAGAATTGTTGTGTTAAATCTTAAGCGAAAAGAGTTATTTCAAATTCTGCCTAGATGTTGGAGAATTTCAAGATAATTCTTTAACTTAAAGATTTTCTCAATATTCCTAAATAAAAATTTTAGCAAAAAATATTTTTTTTAATGAAGGGAATTAATGTTAAATTTCAAATTAAAACTATTTTTATCCAACGTCGAAAATAGTGCATAATTAAATGGTACCAATTTATGGGCGTTGTGGGGGTGCTAATCCTTCCCCAAGTGTAACCGACTCCCGAACCCAACCTGATTTTTCACAGACCGAAATTTATCTTTTTGATAAACTTTAAACTTGTTTTTATAGTTTTATTAAAAAGATAAACTTTTGGGTGGCCAATCACACCCTAACAAAGATTGGTCGCGGCTCATCTTTTTATTTATTTTCCCCGATTTTAAAACCTCATTTTTACATCTGACGGTCTCAAAACCGTTACGACAGCCTGGCGACTCCGCTGGGGATTAATTTTGAGAGTCAAGCCAAAACTTTTAATTATGCGTTATTAAGAATTGTTGGATTTAAATGGTTTTATTTGACATTTCTTTTAATTTCCTTCACCTTGATTTTTCAAAAAAAAATATTTGTTAATAAATAAAACAAATTATGTGTTAGTTATTAATTTATTTTGATTTTGTGGTTATGATTTATTCATGTTATTTTAATTAAATTATTGTGCACACACTTTGCATATTCATGCATGAGCTCTAAACCCGAGCTCTATCCCTTTTAGGAGGAAATGAAGTAGCTACGCTCTTGTGAGGTGATAACCTCCGCATTTGCTAGCAAAACATTTTCACTCAGATTGAACCCGTTCTGTTAGCAACCTGTAATGGGTAAGGATCGGGGAGCCTTACTAGTCTATAATGGACAATAATGTGAGGAATAGTCTGAGAACCTTTAGACGCGTAAAGCTTAACCTGGCATATAGCGACCCGTAAGGTTCAACTTTAGGATAGAGCCATATCGTCCCTTTTATGAGAAAATTACCTAAATTAGGACACTATGTATATTCTGTTATGACGTATGCTTGTCCATTCATTTACTTATTTTTATTTATTTGTTTTATTTACATTATTGATTTGTTTAATTCTTTTGTTGTCTTCAATTTCGTTGCATGCATCATATAGGTACCATATTTCTAGAGGGTATTGTTTTGGACCTATCTTTAGCAAGAAAAACTTTCAGAAAACCTAAAGGATGTCATCCATGTGTAAGAGCTACTTAGAGGTCAAGAACCATTCAGAAGATACTCAGAGAAATGAAGGAGATTGCTTAGTAGATGGTCATATATCAGTGCTACCACAGTCAATGCATATGGATCTCAGTCAAAATAATATATCAAAATTGGAAGCCATTTGGAAACAGTGGAAAACAGAGAGAAAAAAATCTTTTTCCAAGAAATACGGAGATATGGCACTACTTATGTCAGTGAAGGTTGATGAACAGTTGATGAGAGTCGCAACACAGTTCTGGGATCCATCTTATCGATGCTTTGTATTCAACCAAGAAGACTTGGTCCCCACGATCGAAGAATATTTTTTTTTACTCCGGATAGAGTCTACCAATCAAGATAAGATCTATTGGAAAGAGCATAAGACTACCAGATATAAAATTAGCCAAGATCATGCAAGTAGAGGTCGAAGAGATAGACAAGCATAAGAAAGAAAAAAATGGAGTTGAGACCATTTCATCAACTTTTTTGCTCGAGTACATAAAAAGGTATATTGACACTGATCAGGGGTTGGATGTGTTTGCTTTGGCCATCTATGGGCTGATGATATTCCCTAAGGTTTTAGGACATATAGAAGCATCAGTGGTTGATTTCTTTGAGCAATTAGATAAAGGTATAAATCTTTCACCAACTATTTTGGCAGAAACTATTAGATCACTTAATTTTTGTCGAAGAAAGGGTGAAGAACGATTTATGGGGTGTGTTCAGTTACTTTTTGTCTGGCTCAGAAGCCATTTTTAGAGGAAAGAAAAGATATCATTTCGACCATTCTCCGTACATTTCAGTCCTATCAAGGAGTTTATTGCTAAAGAATGGAGGAATGATTGGATAAAAGGTCAGTGGTTGGCATTCTTTCTGAAGCTCACGAGCGAGGATGTAACATGGAGGGCACCATGGATGCTTCCGATGGCCATCTTATATAGTTGTGGAGATGAGTCATGGGTACCTTTGTTAGGAATATGGGGGGCAGTGAGTTACGCGCCCCTTATGGTTCAAAGACAATATGACTCACGACAGTTTATCCCTATGACTCATGGACTCAATTCACTCGAGTTTGATTATGGGACACCCGGTTACGTGAAAAAGGTTCGTGAAATCATTAAAGCATGGAAGCAAGTCAACCGAATGAGTCCAGCTAGATTTGCAGATAATGTTGCAGAATGTTACCTTACCTGGAGGATAAAAAGGGTTAATGAAATTAAGCCTCTACCAGTTGATGTTTCAGAGAAGTTGCCAATTCTTATTTCAGTACCAGTATTATCAACTTTTGAGATCGCTCAACGAGAATTTGAGATTGAAAAGAAAAGGTTAGAGAAAGAAAAGATGGTTATGATGGATCAGATCAACCAATTGAGATATGATTTGATGATGAGAGATGATGCAGTACAGAAGTTGACTAAAGAACGAAAAGTATTGAAAGAAGATCTACAAAATTTACATCAAGAAAATAAGAAATTAAGATTAGATAGCAGACCTTTGAAGGGATCCAAGAAAAATATGGAGGAACTACGAGATATGGTGGAATATTGGAAGAACAGAGCTCGAGAGAACAAAGAAATAATCTCCACACTCACTAAAGAACAACATGAATGGAAAGAAAAACTTTCAGGAGCTTCTGAAAAGGTAACAAGGCACCAAAGAGAAAGTGAAAAGCTAAAAGTTGAACTAAAGAGGAAACAAAGCAAGAACTTCGATTTACAAAGTGAGAAAAGAGCCTTAGAGCATGAATTAATGAGCTTGAAACTTCAATTGACAAGCAATCAGAGTCACATAGACAAGATTTTGACTGAGTGGCAAGATAGAGAAGATTATTGGGCTCGCACTTGCAATATAGAGGTAGATGCTCGAGAAATATGGAGAGCAGAAAGTTTAGGGAGGCAGCAATACATCGAGCATCTGACTATTCAAATCTAGAAGGCTGTTCGAAACGCAAGCAACATGGTTGAAAAGACGGAAGCATTGGAACGGGAGATTGTACCAACTCAAAGGCCATAGTCAAAGATTATTGCACTTTTTGTATGAAGCTAGGGAGCAATATGCTCAAGTCAAATGTTTTTATAGCTTTAATGCAAGAATGATAGGATAATGTATAAAGACTCCTATGGTTAATGAAAGTTTTTTTTTGTTTCGATCGATCCAAAATAGTACCCTAATTTGTAGTTCATTCATTTCATGCATTCATTTTCATACCAATAATAATATCAACGACATTATATCATGCGATCTAATTCATGGTTAATAAACTAAGGTTCAAGGATAGCAAAGCCAAGGAACCAAAATTCATTAATTTCGCATAGATATAATACTCGTTCTCAAGCTCGAGCCATGGAAGAAGAGAATACGGCTAGATTTGAACAGGTCGAAAGGGCACATGAGGAAATACGAGAAAGAGTAATGGAAATACAGCAAAGCATCGAAGCACAAATGACTGAATTAAGACAACTGTTGCTTGGTTCAATGAAAGGAAAAGAGTCGCTGGTGCGTCAAGGACAAGAGATGAGGTTAATATAGAAGAGCCATTATACCCTTCGAGATTCACTCCGTCTCAGGTTCAGATTCAAGTTCCTCAGGGTATACACATACAACCACCAAGTGCACAACCTCACCCATATGTCAATCATTCTGCAAGTCAACGATCAACCCACTTGAATACCAATTCAGGACCCATCCCAGTTGATCCCATCATGGTACCAAATCTTGACTATCCTGTTGAACAAAAAAAGTCTCACGAAATGTCAGAACCTGTTATAAATTCAAAAATTCAAAATAAATATGACCAACTCGAAGAAAGGCTCAAGGCGGTTAAAGGTAATGACATTTATGGGGTTATTGACGCCAATGAGCTCAGCCTAGTGCCTGACTTGGTTATCTCACCAAAATTTAAGACTCCAGATTTTGAGAAATATGATGGGACAAAGTGTCCTTCTGCTCATATCACCATGTTTTGTAGAAAAATGATAGGTCATACCCATAACGACAAACTATTGATACACTGTTTTTAAGATAGTTTGACTGGTTCAGCAGCTAAATGGTATGTGCAGTTAGATCGAAGCAAGATCAATTCATGGAAAGACTTGGCCAAAATTTTTCTTGCCCAGTATAAGCATGTCTTGGATACAGCCCCTGATAGGCTATCATTGCAAAATATGGAGAAGAAATCGATGAAAACCTTCAAAAAATACGCACATCGATGGAGGGATGCAGCGGCCCAAGTTCAACCACCACTGACAGAAAAAGAGATAACCGTGCTATTTGTCAATACGCTGAAGGCCCCGTATTATGATAGATTGGTGGGAAATGCCACGAAAAACTTTTCTGACATGGTAATCTCAGGAGAGATGATAAAGAACGCTATCAAAAGTGGTAAAATTGAAGGGTCTGAAAAGAAGACAGTAACTGTAAAGAAGAAAGAGCAGAAAACACATGCTGTCACTCACAGAAATCCCCCACACTATCTTTTTGTCCCGTATAATCCATATCCCCCTTACTACCCTGCCACAAACCAAGTTTCTCAACAACCATACCATTATCGAGCACCCCAACAACCGTTACCCAAACCAAGTTTTAGTCCTCAATCATCCAATTACACCTCTATACCTCCAGCTCGACCATTTACCTGATCGACCTATCCAAACAGCAATCAAAGAAACTCACAAAATAATAATTGAAAAAGACCTCATTTTGACCCAATTCCCATGTCTTACACTGATTTGTACCCTCAGTTAATGAAAGGCCACCTTGTCGCTCCTACTTATGTAAAACCGTTGAGACCACCTTACCCAAGTTGGTATGACCCTAACGCCAAGTGCGATTATCATTATGGAGTTACAGGACACTCTACTAAAAATTACACGGCATTTAAACACAAGGTGCAAGGTTTGATAAATGACGACGAGCTTTTATCTTTTGATACTAAATTCAAGCCGAATGTCAGTGGAAACCCTTTGCCGGATCACACCGAAGGGAAAATCAATATGGTGGGTAAGGAAAAATGTGAAAAGATCAAAAGATGCACAGATGAAGTGAGGACCCCTTTTGAAAGGGTGTATGACTGTTTGTATGAGACGATCATGATTCAACCACTATTTTCGGATGACAATGGCAATCATGAAGGCCCATACCATTTTTGTAAATACCATGGGAGAACAATTGGAAATTCGATTCAAAATTGTGAGGTCTTTAAGCAAACATTGCAGAGCTTGATGGATAAGGCCATCATTGAATTCTATGATGAATATGATGAAAATAGTGTGAATACAATGGGTGACGAGCGTCCTAGCAAGTCTTTTATCCCTAAACCCCTCATTGTTTACTATGATGAAAAATCAGAGCCCCTAATTGAGAAAACTATCTTCTCTCCCAGGACACCAATGACCATTCATGTCCCTAGTCCATTCCCTTATCAGTCCAATAAAGCAGTCCCATGGCGATATGATTATGATGTAGCAATACGAGGGCCTAATATGACTTCGAATAATCCAAGCATAGAGAATACCGCCAACATAGCGAGAGTAGGAGGAATGACCCGAAGTGGTCGAATTTACACTCCTGAAATGTCAGAAAGGGTTAAGAAAGAGAAAGACAAGATAAAAGAAGAAGACACAAAGGAAAGCCAAGATTCCCAACCGGTGGTAAGCTCCAAAGTCCAAATTAACAAACCGATATCAGAAAAAGAAGCTTGTGAATTTTTAAAGATAATCAAACACAGTGAGTATAGTGTGGTTGACCAGCTGAATAAACTACCAGCTCGTATTTCCTTACTGTCACTATTACTAAACTCTGAGCCGCATAGGAATGCTTTGTTGAAAGTGCTCAACCAAGCTTATGTCGAGCACAACATTTCTGTTGAGAAGGTTAATCATATGGTTGAGAATATTATAGCCCTTAATTTCATTACCTTTAATGATGATGAAATACCTCCGGAGGGACGTGGTAGTGTTAAGGCCTTACATGTTACTATCAAGTGTAAGTCCCACACTATGGCTAAAGTGCTGATTGATAATGGATCGTCTATTAATGTTATGCCTTTAACAATATTGTCAAAGCTTCCAGTGGATCCTTCTCATATGCGAAATAGCCATATGATTGTAAGAGCATTTGACAGGGCACGGAGAGAGGTAATCGGCGATATAGAGATCCCATTACAGATTGGTCCTTGTACCTTTAACGTTATATTTCAAGTAATGGACATAACTCCAGCATATAGTTGTCTACTTGGAAGACCTTGGATTCATACGACCGGAGCTATACCTTCATCACTACATCAGAAGGTAAAATTCATCGTAGAAGGAAAACAAGTCTGTGTGGATAGTGAGGAGGACTTGTTGGTAACAAAGACCTTAGCAACTCCCTACGTTGAGACAGCAGAAGAAGCAATTGAATGTTCTTTCAAAGATTTTGAAGTAGCAAATGCTACTTACATAAGAGAAGGGTCAAGGATGTCGATCCTTAAATTGTCAAAAACTACCAATATGGTGATCAAGCAGACTGCTGGTAAGGGTTGGCGAGTTGGGCAAGGCTTAGGAAAAGCTCTACAAGGAATCACAAGAGCACCATGCCTGGTTAAAAACAAAGAAAAATGGGGGTTAGGCTATAAGCCTTCAGCTGCTGATAAAAAGAATGTAATGCTGGAAAAGAAAGAAAAGAGAATGCCTCAAAGGACAAAATTCGATCAATGGGAAAATGGTGTTCCCTTATTTGTACGAAACCTTCCATTCAGCCGGGCATATCTATCCTGATTCGACAGAAGTTGAACAAAAAGGACTGGTAATAGGATTAGAGAAAGCTTTCTCACGACTTCAAGTGAAAGTGGATGAAGAAACAGATCAAGATGAAGAGATCTTTTTTTCTTTTTAGGAGACTTGAAGAATGGTGTACCATTTTATTATCCTTGAACTTATTAACTGAAAAATTCCAATTGCTTCTACCCAAGAGCATGCGAAGGTTAAGTGTGTGGGCTTATTTTCATTGTCTTAATAAAATGATGAATGTAATGCATTTCACTTATACCATGTTCTCTATTTTTCATTTTTCTTTCCTTTTTACCATTCTTTCTGCCCTTGCCAAGATCAATATATATCTCTTTATGATTATACCCATTTTCAAGTTTTCTAATAATGAACATTATGGATGACCAAGGTAATAACATCGGGTTTAATTTTGAAAATTCGACTCACATTAGTGAGCTTGATAACGATGTTGATTCAGAAGACTATGATTTACCTCATGATTTGTTGAAATGGATGGAACAAGAGAAAAAAATTATAGAACCCCACTAGGAATCAACTGACCCATTAAATTTGAGAGATGGTGATAATAAGAAAGAAGTCAGGATCAGTACTTCACTATCACCAATTGAAAAGCAAAAATTGGTGAATCTACTGCAATAGTACATGGATGTATTTGCATAGTCTTACTAAGATATGCTCGGGCTTAGTACAGAGGTAGTTGAGCATAGGCTGCCTCTAAAACCAGAATGTCGACCAGTACAATAGAAGTTGAGACGCATGAAGCCAAAAATGTTGCTGAATATAAAAGAAGAAGTAAAAAAGTAATTTGATGCTGGTTTCTTAGAAGTAGCCAAATACCCTAAATGGGTAGCCAATATAGTCCCAGTTCCCAAGAAAGATGGAAAAGTTAGAATGTGTGTGGACTATCGAGATTTAAATAAGGCTAGCCCAAAGGATAATTTTCCATTGCCACATATTGATACCCTTGTGGATAACACTGCTAAGCATCCCACTTTTTCATTTATGGATAGTTTCTCTGGCTACAATCAGATCAAAATGGCTTGTGAAGATATCGAGAAAATTACATTTGTGACAATGTGGGGGACGTTTTACTATAAAGTTATACCTTTTGGGCTAAAGAATGCCGGTGCCACGTATCAAAGAGTGACGGTCACTCTTTTTCATGATATGATGCATAAAGAGATAGAGGTATATGTTGATGACATGATAGCTAAGTCTCAATAAGAGGAAGATCATGTTGTTAATCTCAAAAAGCTCTTTGAAAGATTACGAAGATACCAGCTTAAGCTGAATCCAGCCAAATGCACCTTTGGTGTTAAATCTGGAAAATTATTAGGGTTTATAGTCAGTGAAAGAGGTATAGAAGTAGACCCTGATAAGATTCGAGCCATTCAAGAATTATCAACACCACACATGTAAAAAGAGGTGAGAGGCTTTTTGAGGCGATTGAATTATATTTCTCATTTCATATCCCAACTTACCTCGAAATGTGATCCAATCTTCAGTTTGCTTCGTAAAAATAATCCTGGTGAATGGGATGAAGAATGCTAAAATGCATTTAAAAAGATTAAAGAGTATTTGATAAGCCCACCGGTGTTGGTTCCACCAGTTGCAGGAAGACCGTTGATTTTATATTTAACGGTTCAAGAAAAATCGATGGGATGTGTATTGGGGCAAAGAGATGAAACTGACAAGAAAGAGCATGCTATATACTATTTGAGTAAAAAGTTTACAGAGTACGAGACCAAGTACCCCCAAATAGAAAAAATATGTTGTGCCCTGGCTTGGACTACTCGTAGACTCAGACAATACATGCTCTACCATACAACATGGCTAATATCAAAATTGGATCCTCTCAAGTACATTTTTGAAAAACCATATTTGTCAGGCAGGTTAGCGAGATGGCAGGTCATGCTCTCAGAATATGATATTGTGTACGTGACACAAAAATCCATAAAAGGGAGTGCAATTGCTGATTTTCTTGCTGATCGAACTACAGAAGATTATGAACCTATGAAGTTTGACTTTTCAAATGAATATTTGATGGTAATCTTGCAAAATGAAGATAAAAAGCCTGTAAAAGAGGTATGGAAAATGTTTTTCGACGGGGCATCCAATATAATGGGGCATGGCATTGGAGCAGTGCTAATATCCCCAGAAGGAAATTATTACCCATGTACTGCAAGGTTAGATTTCAATTGCACAAACAATGTCGCTGAGTATGAGGCATGTGTCATGGGGTTACAGATGGCCATTGAAAAGAAAATTGAAACACTAGAAGCATATGGAGATTCTGCCTTGGTAATTTATCAACTAAAAGGTGAATGGGAGACCAGGGACTCAAAACTAGTGTTATACCAAAAGCACATAGCTGGCCTGAGGAAACATTTTTAAAAGATTCAATTTCAACATGTTCCTCGAGAAGAAAACCAGATTGCTGATGCCTTGGCCACTTTGGCAGCGATGTTTAAGTTAAATAATGGTGTGGGAATCCAACCTATTAGAGTACAAATGAAAGTTTCACCAGCTCACTGTTCAAATGTGGAAGAAGAGGTGGATCGACAACCATGGTACTATGACATTGTACAGTATATCAAACGTCAAAGCTACCCAAAGCAGGCTTCAGAAAATGATAAGAGGATCATTAGAAGATTAGCAGTAGGTTTTGTGCTTGATGGAGAAATCCTGTATAAAAAAAGTCGAGATCAGATTTTGCTAAGGTGCGTCGATGCAGTGGAAGCAAGAATGATACTTGAAGAAGTACACGAAGGGATTTGTGGAACATATGCTAATGGGCATATGATGGCCAAACAGATCATGAGAGCTAGTTATTACTAGTCTACAATGGAAAATGATTGCATCGGTTATGCTAGAAAGTGCCACAAATGTCAAATTTATGCAGATAAAATTCATTCCCCTCTAGTCCCGTTGTACGTCTTGGCACCACCATGGCCTTTCTCCATGTGGGGAATGGATGTAATCGGACCCATAACCCCTAAAGCTTCAAATGGACATCGATTTATCTTTGTGGCAATCGATTATTTTACGAAATGGGTGGAAGTAGCTTCGTATGCTAGTATTACGCGATCAGTAGTGTGTAGATTTATAAAAAAAGAGATAATATATCGATATGGTCTCCCGAAAAGGATTATCTCAGATAATGCTAGCAATTTAAACAATAAAATGATGAAAGAATTGTGTGCACAGTTTAAGATTAAACATCATCATTCAGCACCATATCGTCCAAAAATGAATAGTGCAGTGGAAGCTGCGAATAAGAACGTCAAGAGAATATTGGGGAAAATGACTGACACATATAAGGATTGGCATGAAAAGTTACCTTTTGCTCTGCTTGCCTATAGAACATCAATCTGAACCTCCACCGGGGCCACCCCATTTTCACTAGTATATGGGATGAAAGCTGTACTGCCAATTGAAGTAGAAATCCCTTCTCTGAGGGTGTTAATGGAGACAAAATTGGATGAGGCAGAATGGGTTCAAAATCATTTTGAGCAGCTGAATCTTATTGAAGAAAAAAGGCTCTCAGCACTCAATTATGGACAAATGTATCAAAGAAGAATTATACGAGCACATGACAAAAAGATACGACCTCGATGCTTTCGTGAGGGTGAATTGGTGTTGAAAAGGATTTTGCCATATCAGCATGACAATAGAGGAAAATGGAGGCCCAACTGGGAAGGTCCATATGTGATAAAAAAGGTTTTTTCTAGTGGGGCTTTGATCCTTACAGAAATGGACGGAGATGAATTGCCAAGTCCTGTAAATTCAGACATTATCAAGAAATATTTTGCTTAAAAAAAAAGCAAAAAAATCAAAAATCAAAAAAATCAAAAAAAATCAAAAAAATCAAAAAAATAAAAAAAATGAAAAAAAATAAAAAAAAAATGAAAAAAAAATGAGAAAGGAAGTGATTCAGATTGAAAACCCGAAAAGGGCGGTTTGAGTCAAAATGGGGTCATTTAAGCTAAAAACCTGTGCAGACGGCTTGAATGAAGATGAAACTTGAAGAAAGTTTTTTTCAGAGAACAAAGAAGTGGCACCGAATAGACGAATTGTCACCGGAATTAAAAGATGCGATTTTAGGGGGCAAGTTCTCATTAGTCACAGATATGGGGCAAAGATTGGTCATATGAATTCACAAGTAACAAGATCACAAATGTAACAAATTTTTGGAAAAAAACCTGGTCCGAGTAGGTCGAAGTCGTCCAAATGTTCATTATTTAGAGAATTGATATTTGATTTTTGAAATACTTTTGAATCAACTGCTCTTTATGTCTCGAAAAGCTTATCTTTCTAAACTTGAAATATCCTATTACTGATCATATTGCACACCCAACTTTAAACCTGAAATCATTGCATTTGTCATTAAAAATCAAGATATTGATTGATAAAGTTCATAATAGACCAACGCATCGCTCGAAAAGAGAATGCAATATGAGGATGACAAAAAAAATAGTAATATGGGGGCAAAAAAAAAGAATGAAAGGAAATCGATTGATTACAAAAAAAAAAAGAGATTTTAGAGCAATTAAAAGCTAGACGGGTCCGTCATGAGACAGAGATTTCTAGTCAAAAATTGAAAGAGTCAAAAGGACGAGATTACGGGAAGCGACTTTTAAAGTTTGAAAGAATTGAACCAAAAGTTGAATTAACTTGGATGAAATGCATGATATAATTTGTTAATGGCATTTTTGTCTTTTCATTCATCACAATCATTGCACGCATTACATGCCTCTCGATAAGTTGCATAGAGGGTTTCTTTATGAGATATCAGGAAGAATCAGCATTTTTCTTTCTCAAAACAAAGATAATGGCCTTGAAGATGGTATGTTAGCACAATTTTTAAAATCGAAACTGTTGGTCTATGAAGTACCTAATCTCCTATTCCTCAACTCACAGCTCAATCTTATATAGTTTTTCGACTTGCGGTTCAATCCCAGTCATCTTTAATCTTTGACTCATGATTTAATCTCGATCATTTCGTTCTCTGACTTGCGGTTCAATCCCAATCATCTTTAATCTTTAACTCGCGGTTTAATCCCGATCATTTCATTAATTTCTTGACTTACGGTTCAATCCTAGTCATTTTTAATCTTTAACTCGCGGTTTAATCCCGATCATTTCATTAATTTTTTGACTTGCGGTTCAATCCCAGTCATCTTTAATCTTTGACTCGTGGTCTAATCCTGATCATTTCATTTTTTGACTTGCGGTTCAATCCCAATTGTCTTTAATCTTTGACTCGCGGTTTAATCCCGATCATTTTATTAATTTCTTGACTTGCGGTTCAATCCCAGTCATCTTTAATCTTTGACTCACGGTTTAATCCCAATCATTTCATTAATTTTTTGACTTGCGGTTCAATCCTAGTCATCTTTAATCTTTAACTCGCGGTTTAATCCCGATTATTTCATTAATTTTCTGACTTGCTATTCAATCCCAGTCATCTTTAATCTTTGACTCGCGGTTTAATCTCGATCATTTCATTTTTTGACTTGCGGTTCAATCCCAATTGTCTTTAATCTTTGACTCGCGATTTAATCCTGATCATTTCATTAATTTTTTGACTTACGGTTCAATCTCAGTCATCTTTAATCTTTGACTCGTGATTTAATCCCGATCATTTTATTAATTTTTTGACTTGCGGTTCAATCTCAGTCATCTTTAATCTTTGACTCGCGGTTTAATCCCGATCATTTCATTTTTTGACTTGCGGTTCAATCCCAATCATCTTTAATCTTTGACTCGCGATTTAATCCCGATCATTTCATTATTTCTCTGACTTGCGGTTCAATCCCAGTCATCTTTAATCTTTGACTCGCGGTTTAATCCCGATCATTTCATTATTTCTCTGACTTATGGTTCAATCCCAGTCATCTTTAATCTTTGACTCGCGGTTTAATCCTGATCATTTTATTTTTTGACTTGCGGTTCAATCTCAATCATCTTTAATCTTTGACTCGCGGTTTAATCTCGATCATTTCATTATTTCTCTGACTTGCGGTTCAATCCCAGTCATCTTTAATCTTTGACTCACGGTTTAATCCCGATCATTTCATTATTTCTCTGACTTACGGTTCAATCTCAGTCATCTTTAATCTTTGACTCGCGGTTTAATCCTGATCATTTCATTTTTTGACTTGCGGTTCAATCCCAATTGTCTTTAATCTTTGACTCGCGGTTTAATCCCGATCATTTCGTTAATTTTTTGACTTGTGGTTCAATCCCAGTCATCTTTAATCTTTGACTCATGGTTTAATCCCGGTCATTTCATTAATTCTCTGACTTGCGGCTCAATCTCAATCATCTGTAATCTTTGACTCGTGGTTTAATCCTAGTCATTTCATTCTCTGACTTGCGGTTTAGTCCCAGTCATCTTTAATCTTTGGCTCGTGGTTTAATCCCGACCATTTCATTAATTCCCTCGACTTGCGGTTCAGTCCCAGTCATCATTAATATTTGATTCGTGGTTTAATCTTGATCTTCTTATTCTCCGATTCGCGGTTCAATTCCGATCTCTTTAATTTAAAATCATAATTTAATCTCGATTGTTGTTATCTTCTGACTCGTGGTTTAATCCCAGTCTCCTCATTTTTGACTTGTGATTCAATCCAAGTTCAATTCTGATCTTGTTATTTCTTGACTCGTAGTGTCGTTCTGATCACTTTCTTTATTATTCGACTTTTGGTGTCGCCTTAATCGATTCTTTGTTTGTCAACACACAATGTCATTTTCTTTATCACTTGACTTGAGCTAAAAAAAAAAAAGAATCAAAACAAAAAAAAATCTGTTTGGATTCTGGACAAAATTGTTGTCTTTGTCTTTGCTCTATTATTGATTATCAGTAATGTGCAAAGAGGGGCAGCTGTAGACATCAATTTTTATCCCAGAATAAAATAAAATAAAAAATAATAATAATATTACAAAATATGAAATAAAAAAATACCAAAAATAATACAAAATACAAAAACAAAAAAAATGAAAAATACCCAAAAAAAAATAGAAGACAAAAAAAATTAAGGATGGCAGTGGTGCTGTCCCCGGCACCACTGCCATCAGACCCTACCCTCCACACTTAATTACTTCTTCAGTTGACAAACGTCAAATAAAACAAAATTGAATAAAAGAAGCACGGGGCTCGTGTTTACATCCCGTGATCGAGCCTCATGCCTTTCCCTCCGAACGCATATGGCTGGAGCTCTATAAATAGAGCTCCTAGCGAAGACGTTAAAAAAAGGAGAAAAAAAAGAGAGGGAGATTCTGTCAAAAAAAAAGGGAAAGAAAATCACAAAAAAAAAAATCAAACAGTCCTCCCCGCAAGGAGGAACCCAGCGCCGAGAGCCCCTGCACAAAAAAAAATCAAAGTCAGTTCAAAAAAAAATAATAAAGCCAGAATACAAAAGAAAAAGGGATCTGACCGAAACTTCACTAGCAGATCTAGGGAAGTGGGGACACTTTTTGGTGAAAGGGACATCAGATCTGAACTCAGGAGGTCGAAGGGAACGTTTTGATATTTTTGAGAATTTTTCGACCACCGTCAACGGCGACCGGTGACCGACGAACAGCGGCGGTAGCGGCGGAGGAACGGTCGGTCGGCCATTTGCGTTTGGTCGGAGAAAAAAAAATGAGAGAGAAAAAAAGGTTTTTTTTTTCTGAAGAGTGAAAAGAATGAGGGAAAGAAAAAATTTTAACTTTTATATAAACAGTCAATAGCCAAAATGACGTCGTTTCAATAAACGCCCCAAAACGACGTCATTTAAACCAAGGAGGATTCGCGCGTTGACCCGAACCCGACCCGGGGTCCGCGTAACTAACCCGCTAACCCGACTTCTCAACGGCTCTGAATCGGTTTGACCAGACCCAACCGAACCTCTCTCTGGACCGGCCTGAACCGCTGAACCAACCAAACCGCTCCCAGACTGAACCGAACCGTCGAACCGCCATTGACCGGTCCGGTTCAGGTAAAAAAAAATTTTTTTTTTGAATTTTCTATTCTTTTTATATAATATTATCTTTGTTATTTTAAGTTTTTTTATGCATAAATGTTTAAATTTATTATGATAAATATTTAATTGTTATTAATAATAATAATAATAAAAATGAAAACAATATAAAAGAAAAAATAATATATTTTAAAAATATTTAAATAGTAATAATAATGAAATAAGCTTTTATTTTCCCTCCCTAGATGTTGGAGGGAATAAAAAAAATACATCTTCAAACAAATAATTCCGCCTAGATGTTGGGGAATTATTATTTAAATTTTCATAAAAAATGTATATAAGAAAATTTTAACTAGTTTTCCAAAATTATAAAAATTTTAAACTTGCTCTGAAAGTCTGCCTAGATGATGAAGAATTTTAGAGATGTTCACGTTTTAATTAAACCTCAAAGCCTAAACTTAAACCCTAAAATTTTTCCCTTAATTTATTTCAAAACTTTAAGAACACTTGTGGAAGTCTCACATGAGATGATTTGTTCCCGAATACTGCCTAAATGATGGGGTATTTAGGAAACTCCATTTCATTAAGTTTTTCACACTGTGTTCTAAATTTATTAATAATAAAATTAAAAAATAGAAAGTATAATAAAATTGGGATCTTAAATATAAACAGTCGCACCTAAGCTCTGCCTAAATGTGGGAGAGTCAAGGTGGTCTCATTATACTTAAGAATCCAACTCTTAAATTGCATTTCATGTTACATAACATTTATTGGCATACATACGTTAGCACGTTATTATCAGCATTTGTTTGTACTATTCTGTCTTTAATTTTTTATTTACTACTTAATGATAAAATATTTTACAATAAAAAAAAATAAATAATACTAAATTTTTTTTTGTGATGTTATAAAATAAAATAAGAATAACATTCTGAAAGAAATAATTCTTGGTGCTCTGCCTAGATGTTGGAGAGTTACTAACAATTATTTTCTATAAAGAGTGTTATTTCATTTTAAGAATTGTTGTGTTAAATCTTAAGCGAAAAGAGTTATTTCAAATTCTGCCTAGATGTTGAAGAATTTCAAGATAATTCTTTAACTTAAAGATTTTCTCAATATTCCTAAATAAAAATTTTAGCAAAAAATATTTTTTTAATGAAGGGAATTAATGTTAAATTTCAAATTAAAACTATTTTTATCCAACGTCGAAAATAGTGCATAATTAAATGGTACCAATTTATGGGCGTTGTGGGGGTGCTAATCCTTCCCCAAGCGTAACCGACTCCCGGACCCAACCTGATTTTTCGCAAACCAAAATTTATCTTTTTGATAAACTTTAAACTTGTTTTTATAGTTTTATTAAAAAGATAAACTTTTGGGTGGCCAATCACACCCTAACAAAGATTGGTGGCGACTCCTCTTTTTATTTATTTTCCCCGATTTTAAAACCTCATTTTTACGTCTGGCGGTCTCAAAACCGTTACGACACATGTGAAACATTTTTTTCTATTGTCTTTCTTTTATTCAACTTGCCCGATGCCTCAAAAGTTTTGCTTAACTCTTCTTTAATATCTTCTTAAGTTTTTTCTAATTTTTTATCATACCTTGCATTATCTTGTTCCATGCTTCTAGCTTAGGCCTGGGTGTAATACTGGTGTTAAGCTATCATTGAACCTTTATTTCTCACAATTAGGGTGTAAATTTAGAATGATATTTATGGAATCATTAGATTATGCATGAGAATGAATGCAAAAATACATGAATACAATAAAAAGAATTTAATGATGTGAATGCATGCATATATAATAAAAGAAAAAGATTAATAAAATGATATATACAAAGAACAATATAATATATACAAAAAACAGCATAAAGGGTTAGTATACAAATAATATATACAAATATATACATATATAAATTTACAAGTAGAATAAATGTTCAATCATATGTCTTATTTAGGGTTTTCTAACACAAGGGAAGGCATAACTTTAACCTAGGTTTAGACCCTTAGGGTTTATTTACATGCTAGGTTCAAAGATTTCCCAAATTGTTCCTTACATTATTATCCATTATAGATTAGTACGGCACCCAAATCCTTACCCATTATAGGTTACAAGTGAAAAGGGTTCAATTTGAGTAAGAGTTTTTCGCTAGCCCATGCAGAGACATGAAATCTCACGAAAGCGTAAATACTTTACTCTCTCCTAAAGGACAAAACTCAGTTATAGAGCTTATGTTATGTATGTGCAAATGAATGACAAATATATAAAATAAATAAATAAATAAAATACAATAAGGAGAAAAATTCTTAAATTTATTATGGCTTGGATAACAAGAAATCATTTATTAGCCTGATTCTCAATGTTTCCAGTGGAGTCGCCAAATTACCATAATGTATAGATTTGTAGACCTATCGTTAGACATAGACTTAAGGAGTCACCACCAATCTTTTTCATTTAAGTGTGATTGGTCACCTAATTGAATCTATCACATTTTAAATGAGTCTCAAACTTGATTTGAGTATCTTTAAAATGTATATTCTAGTCTATGAAACTAGATTTTAGGTTCGAGAGTGCGATTACGCATGAAAGTTATGGCACTCTCATAGCGTTTATCCAAAAGATGGTACCAAATTGATTTCACATTATCCAAGCCATAAAAGTATTTTTGTAATTTTATCAAATAATTTAATTATTGAAAATTGATCTTAAAATTACTCGAATAGTTTGATAGTAATTTAAGATAATTTTCTCACTATAGGAGTATTTATGGAGACTAATGTCCCACTTTGAAGAGGCTTCGTCGTCAGATTATTAATGTATTTTTCTAGAAATTAATTATTTGAAAACATTCAATAAAATCCTTTAATAGTTTGCTAGGATTTTATTTTGATGCATATCTTCCAATAATTTGGTGAGATTTTTATTTAAAAACCTTTCCATGAAATTTTTAAAAAAATTATTAAATCTTCCAATAATTGATAAGATTTAACTCAAGATTTAAATCTTTCAATCAATTGGTAGGATTGAAAAACTATTTTTTCAAAAATTCATTAAGACCTTCAATAGTTTGTTAATACTTAATTTGATATTTAAATCTTCTAATCATTTGGTAGGACTAAAAAAATTATTTTCGTAAAAATTCATTAAGTCTTTCAATAGTTTGGTAGGGCTTAATTCGAGATTTAACTTTTCCAATTGTTTGGTAGGATTTTATAACTTTACTATAAAAATTCATTTTAAATATGCATAAAAGAATAAAAAGGAAAAAAAATACCATTAAACAAAATAAATAGATGTAAAAATAAACCAAAAAGTAGAAATTACCAAATAAATTGAACTAAGGCTAAATATAATTCAAGACAACTTTAAGGCTTTACTCCAATCTAGGCTGGTGAGAAGCCAAGTCACTTTGCTAATAGCACACTTCTATTGCTGACAGACTCTACCTCAACCTTCATTTTCGTTTTCTTTTATTCCAACCTCTTATTTTCTTTGTTGAATCAAAATTCTAAAAAGGAAACCAAAACCTCATTTCAAAATATCTAAAGCCTTGAGCCATTGCTAGTTCTATCTATTTGCCATCGTTCCCAATCCCACTTCCTTCTGATCCTAATATAAATAGATTTGGCTCAAGAAATTAGAAGCTGAAATTGTTTTTTCTGCAACAAACTCTTCGACTTTCCTTCCATTTTTTTTCTTTTAATCACAAATTTGAGTCCTTAATATAGGGCTCCAAGCTATTTCAATTTGGAAAACAATCAATTTTGAAATCTATGATTTTGGTGAGTTTATTTGATTCAATTATGTGATTTCATTTTGCATGAATTAAGCCCCAAGAAAATCAAATCATTAAATCCAAGATCTTTAATTCACACTATTCTTTTTTTGGGTTTTCAAACTTTCCTTTTTCCTTTTTTTTTTGGCTTTCTTACCTTCTTTTTTTTTTAACTTTTGACTAGAAATAATAAAACTAAAATTAAATACCAAAATTATCATTAAAACTAAAATTAAAATTAAAAATTAAAATTTTTGGGCTTTTAATTCTTAGGCTTAAAGCTTGTAGATCAAGGCGCAATTTATGGTATAAGGCGCATTTTAATTTCGAAAAAATTTTCAGATAAAATGAAATGTCTACAAATACTTTTTCCATGAATAACTTTTTAGGGAATGGACTTTAAATATCTAAAAAGACCATATTACCATAATTAAATGATGGCATATATTTAATTGGTATCGTTCTTTAAACGGTCGATGTGAGAATGCTGATATTTTTTTCATTCATAATCGTAGTCCTAGACCCAACCCTAATTTCATAGATAAAAACATCTTTGAACTAATTCTTAATTAATCTTAAGATTTTTATTAAAAGATGATATGTTAGATCTCCAATCACACTTATTTAAAAAAAAATTAGTGTTGACCCCTATAATTTTTTTTTCAAATTTAATGATCGAGTTTTTTTGGATGAAAAATCATTATGACAAGAAAAATAAATGATTTTTTTTAGATAAAAAATACATATTATATCAACATATATACTTCACTAAAAATTTTCATTTGTTTACTATATAAAATAGTACAAAACTTTGGCAAAGTATAATTGTTGAAGTAAGTTTTGAATGAGGAGCTTGTTAAAGGGTGAGAAGGATGGTAAATATGATCTGTCACATATAAAAAATTTAAGGAGTGTTGGAGATAGTACTTTAAAATATATTCCGACAATAAAATCAATACATTATAGAAAAGGAAATGAAGGAGAGTGAGAGAGTATCAAAACTTCTCAAAAAAAGTCTAATTGTGAATTTCTTGCGAATTTTTTTAATTTTTTCCATAATTAGTTTGATCTGAATTTCTTTCAACCACAAATTAGCTTTCTAAACAATTTTGTACCAATTATTGTAATTAATTTCCACCTTTTTGAGTAATTTTATACTTAATTAGATATAATATAATGTGGATTTAATCAATCTTGACTAATGGAGCCATGATCACTAATGCAACTAAGAAAAACTAAATGTGTATGTAATTTTTTTTTCCTGCAATTAGCTTTAACATTTATGAGGATATTTAAAGTTTGGTTTTAATTGAATTAACTAATAGAATCGATTTAATTTAATTAACTGATCGATTATTGAATTAATTTAAATTTATTATTAAAAATAAGTTTTAAAAAATTTTAATTTTTGATTAATTTAAATAAAAAACTAAATTAACCATAATTTCAATTAAATTATAACAAAACTTAAATGTTATTTTTTTTTTGTTCTTTTATTAGCTAGGCTACGTGAGATAGTAATGGGTGGGAAACAAGTAGGTTGACAATAGGTGGGAAAGGTTAAGAAAAGAGCCAAAAAAACAAATATCAATTTTATTAAAGCACAATTAGATGGAGAATTTTGAAATTTAAAAACAAATTAAAACGAAGGTATTTTAAAATACATCATTTCAAAATATTAGCATTTGTAATTATTTTATTTGGATAAATATTTCTTATAAAGAAATTTAGGTTGTTGGAATTTGATGAGATAAAAAATTAATTATAAAATAAGAATAATCATATTAAAACTAAAAAATGTATATGTATAAATAAAATATCTAAAATTTTGATTAAGCTAATTTATAAGTGCACAGGATGTATAAGTAATAATAGTGACCTTTCAATCAAGATATCATTCCATAGATACTAGGTAAAGAAATTCCTAGGCTAAGTATCTATTATCACCCTATCTTTCTATAATTGGCTCCAAGCACTAAATGAACATAAAATCTAATTATAAAAATAAATGTAAATAAAGCATAAAAAATGTAAAGTTAAGAAAATGAAAAAAATTAATAAGAATAATAAATGCATGAATGATATAAAATGTAAAAACCTATTAAGGAATATTATGAGAAATGAATTTAAAAAGCAAAAGTTAAAGAAAAATCACACAATGCAATGACAAAAGAACAAAACCAAAACTAGTAACTAATCTTATAAATCAAACTTGAATCAACTATTCTAGATCTAAATGATGCAAAAACACAAGATCATGAGCTGGAATTTACACAAACATTTTGCAAATCTGAATAAGGAACAAGAACTAACTAGAATCTAAAAGAAATCACAAATTCTAGTGAGAAAAGTTGAAAATTGAAAGTAAACAAAATTTGGAAATTTACTTTCAAACTCACGATTTTGAGATCTAGGTTGAACAAATTGAAATGAATTTGAACTAAAATTTAAAAGTGTTTAAAAAACTAAATGAGATTAAAATTGTAAAAGAAAACTTGAAAGAAACTACATAAAACCAATAAGAAAAACTAAAACCAAATATGAAAATGCAAACATGACTCACTAAGTTAGCAAAAGAGAAAATTAGATGTAGAGCTTTATACTAAAAAAAAAACTTAAACTAAACTAATGAATGATTTGTCAATAGGTTTACTTCAAAATCTAATAAGAAAATTGTAGTAAAATGAAACAAAACCAGTTTAATGAACTAGCATCTTAAGATATATGCAAAATAGTGAAAAACAGAACAACTTCAACCAAAATCATACAAATAGCCATCAAAATCATGAAATATATTGCTGCAAAATGAAAGTAAGCAAAATAACAATTAAATCTAAGAGATCAAAGGTTAGAAGAAGTAAACAAATAGCCTAGAGGAGATACGAATCCATGCCAAACTTGTAGATCACGCCTTTACTGCATTATCACCTAGATTTTAACTACAACTTGCAAGAATTAATTGGAATGATTGGGAATGAATTTGATGTTGATTTTCTACTACGTTAAAGCCTAATGAACTGTGAAACTATAAAAAAAAAATTGGAGTAAAAACAAGTACAAAATCATTAAGTTTCGAAGAAAACATGGAAGCTAGGTCAAGTGCATGAATTTGAAAACAAAATTAAGATCAATGTGAAATTAACAAGATTTGAACATGAAATCAATAGAAATTGCAAATTTGATTGTGAAAACCTTAAAGAACATTGAAAAAAATTTCAGGAAATGTAAATTTGCAATCAAATTCAATAAGGAAAATAAAATTGCAAGAAAGAAAATTTAGAAATCTAAATAAATAAAAAATTAAAATCCTAATATAAAGTCTAAGCAAAAGTCTTCCAAAATGGTGCCTTCAACCCTAAAAAATTTCTCCAAAATATCTAAGAATATGGGATCTTTTAAATCCTTCTTTTCTCTTTATTGCTTGGTTTCAAAGTTAGTGCAAGGTGTTTGGCGCCTCAAGCTGTTATTCCTCTTGAGTTTTTCCGCCCAAAAAATTCTAATTTATGGCTAATAAGAGCTCTTAAGAATACCAAGTCGGCAACTCCTCATTGCCTCTTTTGAATTTCCAAAAAGTGGCTCTAATTGCATCATTATATAGCTATGCATTCAATGGCTCTAGTTGCATTTTGTTCTTTCATTTGGCACCTAATGCAAATAATTTTCTCTTCATTTTGCTATCACAATTCCAGCAATTGAATGGACAATTTTGACATTATAATACTTGGCAAAATTCTAAAATTTAATCAACTAAAAATCACCTCCATCTCCATAATGCATTTTACCTTTCAAACATGTATAAAGATGCTAAAAAAGAACCAATGCAATATTAAGATAAGGAAAATTATTTTAAATGAAAATTATAAGAAATAAAGCTTGAAATAAAGTTTCATGAAATTTAATTAAACTCAAGAAATCATAGGAAAAAGGATCAAGAAAAACTCCCTTAAAAAACAAAATAGCTTAATGGCACTAGTTACAGCTTTTGCTAGCTTTCATCACAAAAAATCCTTCAATTTATGTCCAAAAATTTCTCATTTTCCCTATTTTTATCTACACATAAGACAAATGTGCATTTAAAAGTATATTTTCTAAGAATTCCAAGGAATAAGCCAAAATATAAACAAGATTGCACTATAAATAGGCATGAAAATACTAAAATTTTAGTGCAATCAAACTCTCAAACTTAAACTTTTGCTTGTCCTTAAGAAAGATAAGATTATGCAAGAATCAACATATACACTTAATGCCTCATTCAACATGAATGCCTCATAGATTGAATAATAGATATAACTAAAGCAAAATCATGAACAAGTGCTAATATGTAATATTCAACCTAAGTTAAAATCATTCCTAACAATGGTTCCACAAGTAAGCAACACGTCTACACATCTTTGCATGAAATCTAATAATGTGATGCAAAACATGAAGTTTAATAACAAAGATAAATAAAGCGTGCTTATATTCCAGAAGTTTGCTTATCGCATCTCTCTCCACTAATGTAGATAAACATATAACCAAAGATCATTTAAGACTTTCATAAGCTTGTAATGTAAAGCTAGGGTTAAGGTATAAGAAAAGTCATTTACGCTTAAGTACTCTAACAATGCATTACTTGTGTAAGATCATTTATAGTTAAGCTTCCAAGGTAAGAAAGGTAAGTTTAACTAAAGAATCATCTCTAAACTTTGTTTTTGCCCATTGTTTCTTTCTTTTCTTCATTTCTTTGCTTTTTTACCACTTTAATGTTTTTGCTTTTTTTTTAACAACGTTTTCTTCTTTTTTTATTCTTTTGCAAGCTAGCTTGACTTTTTATTATTTTTCCATTCTTTACCAAACTCCACCATTCCTTCTTAATAATAAATAGCTTGCAAATGGTACATGAATGTCCAATGCAAATAGGGCAAGGGACCAAAAAGATAGGAAATATACAAATCAAGACTATGAGCTTGTAATGTGGTTTCAAAATAAAAAAAAAAGGCATCATAAGGCTCAAATGGAGTGATGATGGAAATATTGTATCAAGGTTAGCTCAAAAGGCTCAAACAATCCAAAGATGGCCTATATTATTTTTCTAATCATGTGTCCTCTAGGATTTTGCCTCGAGAGATAATTAAAACAAATTCTAGAACATGAAACACAACTTTAAAAATCAATGAAAAAAATATTTCATTATTACATAATCAATCACTAGGTAAAAAATACAATTTAATGATCAAACTATCAACTCACAAATGAAAACACATACTCAAGAATTTATGAAACCTAAGCATCATCTCATATTTCACACATATTCAACCTTTTCCTTGAACTATATTCGTTCTCAATTTCTACCTATCATTGGTTTCATGAAGAACTAATCAAAGAAAACATAATAATGATTCAAGCTATAACAAGTCAAGCTTAATTTCAAGGCAAAACTCAAAGAAATTTTTAAAAAATTTTCAAATTTTGAGCAATTTTCCAATACCCTCAAAGTTAAACAACACACTGCCTTGAATGTGTAAGCATCAAGCAATAAAGCACAAAATAGAGAAACAAGAAAACTTTCCTATCATCATGGAGGCATGGTGGTCGAATCTTCCATCAATGCTTTGGTTGAACTAGTGTTCTTAGCTTTCAAGCTCTTATTCAACCTACAAAACAAAGAAAACCACTACATAAAGAAACTACATTAGTATGTACAAGAAAAGATAAGCAAAATATATGAAAACAAAACATACAATGTAAAGCTTGGGTTACCTCCCAAGAAGCGCTTTATTTAAAGTTAAAAGTTTGACTTTCATAAATGTTAAAGAATCACTCCACACTTAGTTTTTGAATCTACCTATTTCATTTTCTTCCTTAGCACTAAATATATAATGATAAGCTTTAAGTAACATTGGTGCTTAAAGGTAGATTTGTAACCCACCTCTAAGAAAAATCTAAGAATATTGCAATATGATGTAATATAGGTGATTATTGGCTTTAGCACAAATGATATGGGTACCATAGAGAATATGAGTTTGGGCTTTAAGATCAAAAAGTCCCTCATGAATGGTATAAGATAAGTGAGTATAAAGGATGATAAGTCAAAGGTATCAAGTTAAAAATTACAAGTTAAAAATTTTTTTAAACAAGTAAAAAATCTCTTTATATCATCATCATCATCCAAACCCTTTATATTATCAACTTTTGACATTTCTTTCAAAATTTTCTCTATTGCATCTTTATCCTTTTCACTAGGCTCATCAAGGTTATCAAAAAATGGGATTTCAACCACATGCATTTCCAAGTAATTATACAATAAATCTTTAAAGTACAAAAGAATATGCATGAATATATTATGAGGTTCAATGTCTTGTTAATTAGGACTAATGCTAAGACTTTCTTACAACTCAAAGTAGAGAATTGAACCATCCTCTCCAAAATCCATATCATTCACTTTTTCCTCCATGAATGATCTATATAGAGAAAGTTTTAAAAATAAAGTGTCTATAGCTTCAGGCATAGGATTAAGGAATGAATAAGCTACTAGACAAGTAAGTTCATTACTAACGAGTTTCTCTTAATCTTTAAACTTAGTATTAGATTCAAGAAGGAATGTGTCTAAGGGCTTAAGTGATCTTTTTAGTAGCTTGTTTTAGCAACACATCTATCTACCTTATAATTTTCACACAATCGAGTAAGTGATCTTCAAGGAATTTAGAAAATGACATGAGTGGAATACCAATATCAATTTTTTCTTGAATGTTCTTCTCTTTTTTAACTTCATTAAGTGATCCATCATTATCAACTTTCCTAGCCATAGATATATCCTTTGCCCCATTATCTCTTTTTTTACAAATTTTATAAATTGTTACAAATTCTCTACAATGTGCTCTTTATCATTATCAATCTAATCGAATATCCCTCTTATAATGATCCCTTAAGGTGCACTCCTTATTATCTAACCAACTAGGTTTTGATTCTATAGTACTAGGTATGAAATCTTGAGGGTAAATGCTTAAGATATGTGCATTTTGATCGAAGTGCCCAAAAGCCCTAATGGATGCCTCTTGTTGGTCTAGAAAGAGTTTTTCTATAGTTTGAAGCTCTTTATTAAACATCTCCTTAAGGGATGATTTCTTTTCCTATGAATGAGTTGGTGGTGAATATAGTGTGGATGGAAAGTGATATGAAGATCAATGGTATTATGATGAAGAAAAAGTTTGTTATGGTGGAACATAGTATGAAACTTGAGGGACTTGTAGTGATGGTGGGAATTATGGAGGTGGTGGAGAGTATTGTGAAAATAAATGCTCGATAGGATAAGTCGGGGTGTATTTAGATGTTGTCGTAACGTATCTATCTAGAGACTCGATTGCTAAACGTAAAATATTTAAAAAATCATAAAAAAATATAGGGAGTTACCACCAATCTTTTTTTAGGGTGTGATTGGCCATCTAAAAATTTTTCTTTTTAGTAAAACAATAAAAACAAGTTTAAAGCTTTATTAAAAAGATGGTTTTGGTTTACAAAAACAATATAGGTTCAGGAGTCAGTTGCATGTGGGGAAAGATCAACACCCCCCACAACGCCTATAAATTAGTACAATTAATTATGTGCTTTTATAATTTTGGACAAAAATGGCTTTCTATATGAAATTTCATTAATTCCCTTTGTTTGTAAAAAATAAAACTAGTTCTAAAAAATATTTATTTAGGAATATTATAAAAATCTTCAAATTAAAGAAATACTTTCAAAGTCTTTGACATAAAGGTAGAATTTGAAGATAGTTTTTTCCATTTAAAATTTATCATAATATTCCTTCTAAAAATAATAAAATAACACTCTTGGTAAATGATAATTATTAGTGACTCTCTAACATCTAGGCGAAGTAACAATCAATTATATTTCATGGAATGCTATTTTAATTTTATTTGTTTAAAACTAAAAAAAAATTTAAGAAAACTTTTTATGTCGCACAAAACAAAAAATGATAAAATTAATATTTAACATCCATAACTAGAGCAAACATATATATATGCATCATAAATGAAGACATTAATTTAAAAAATGAAACATATGTAAATAATGATCAAATGCGAATTTAGGAATCGGGTTTTCAAACATAAAGAGACCAGCTGAACTCTCCAACATTTAGGCAGAGTTTGGGTGGACTTTTTATATTTAAAATCTCATCTTATTATTACTATTATTTTTTATTTTTTATAACTATTGATTTAACAAAACAAATTTATTTTTTGAGTCGTGAAAATGTATGAAAATTTTTAATGAAATAAAACTTCCTAAATACCCCAACATCTAAGCGATATTCAAGAATAAATTGGATTTTTCAAAACGTAATTTGAATTTAGGTAGAGCTTCCAAAATCATCATTTTCATCATTTTAAATTTTTTTTAAAAATATTTTGTTTCTGTTTTTCAAGCAATGATAATAATTCCAATAACAAATTTAAAGAAACATTAACATAAGTATTAATAATTTTTATTTTACAAGAATCATTTTATTTTTTAAGACATGTATTTTTTATATTTGAACATGTATATATATGTATGCATAAAAATGCATTAAATAACAGAGTTTAAAAGAGAAAGATCATACCAACAAAATCTTAACCCAAATCTAATGGGCCCAAGTTTAGCTTGAATTGAACTAGGCCAGATCAAAGGAGCAAGCATGTCAAGTTAGTTTGGTGGGCACAGGTTAGATGATCTGGTTCATGGGTCAAATCAACCTGCTAGGTCATTTTTTTTAACTATAAGGCAACCTTTTTTTTTACTTACTCATTTATACTTTTGTAAAAAAAAAAAAACTCTTTTCTTTCTGGAAAACCAAACCTAATCCTAAAAGCTTTAGCCACCGCACCAATGCCATATCATTGTTGTTTGCCATTTACTGCTCTAGCCATCGGAGTTGCTCTACGTTGACGTCAAATCGTCGACCTCCTTGTGATGCCATTCTCGTTACCTCTACTACCTTTCTTTTGCAGCTTTTAAAGTTATTCTTTTTTTTATCTTTTTATTTTTTATAAAAGGATTGATTTATTTTTTTTTTACTTTCATTTTTTTTACAGGTCAATGACGTTGGGTTCCTCCCTACGGAGAGGACTATGTTGCTCTCTTTTTTATTTTTTGGTGTTTTGTTTGTGATCTATTTAGGTTTATATTAAAGGTGAAGATAACTTTTTTTTTTTGTTTTTACGGATTTTTGGCTAGTTTGGTGGCTGATGTGGAGGTGAGAGTTTTGGGTCTCTGATGCTGAAGTGGTTTGAGGTTGGTTCTGATGAAGACTAGGTCATGGCAAGGGGCTTGGTTATATGGGGTTTACGGATTTCGAAAGTAGAGATGGGTGATTTAGCTTAAGATGATGTTGGGGCTTTGGGTTTAGGGGTTAGCAAGGTAATCTGGGCTATTGTAGAGGCTGGGTAGGTACTGGGTATAGTGGTTCTTAGAGGGTGGAGTTGGTACTGATTTTGATGTTGATTTTTGGTACAAGTAAGGATGTGGTATTGTTAGTGGAAACTTGGAGCTAGGGATTCTTTCTAGTTGAAGGGCTTGGCTAAGTGATGGGTAAGAAAAAAGTACAAAGAGGCTGTCTTGGGTGAGGCTTTATCTTGTTGAAGGCTAGGGCCCTGGGGCTAACTGGGCATAGAAAGGGTTAGATAGGTACGTACACGTAGGGGTTTGGAGGTCGTTGTTCAAAAGATGTCTGGACGCTCTAGGGAGCTTGGTGTAAAGGTCTGTAGGGATTCTTATAGGCACAGTGTTGGTTATGTCAAAGCCTCTGGTACGACTAGGGCTGGGATGGTCTGTGAAGGTTGAGGCTTTGGGAAATGTTGGTAATGTGAGTATTTGGTGCTTTAAGAGCTTTTCGGGGCTACAGCAAAAAAGCTAGGTGAATGGGGCTTAGTGAAATGCTATATTTATTCCCCAAATACTAGTGCCTGGGTGGTTAGATGAAGGTCCTCCCTTTCAGGTCCTAAAGGTGCTAGGTTTTATCAAAGAAAATTTTTGTTCTCATCTCCAAGCTATTTTTATAGGGTCATGGTTTGGTAGGATGGTACAAGAAAGTGAAAAAGGGTGTTGGGCTAGCCTATTGTGTGTAATGGCTAGCCAGAATGGATAGTGGCTGTCGGCCATTCCTTTTTTTTTTTGTAATTTAATTTTTGTAATTAATTTTTATTTTATATTTTTTATAATTTGATTAATTAATTATTTTTTTACAATTTTTCAATTAATTAAATTAATTTTAAATGATAATAACAATAAAATAAAATTAAAAACAACTAATTCGAAACAAGTTCGAACAAATCTAATTCGATTTAATGTTAAACCAACTCAAATAAAAACATGCAAATCATGTCTAAAAGATCAAACAAATTCAAATTAACCCAAACAAAATTGAATGTTTACAAATGGTGAACTAAAAGAAAATTCCAAACTAGTATCCTGTATATGCTAAGATAACCCTCCCAAGTTTGACTAGTGTAGGTGTTTGGGTAAGGTTGGAATTGTTGGTCAAAGGTACACCTATTACTATGGCAAATTCCACCATGCACTTGACCATTATCATATTGGCTTGGAAAGTTATGGACAAAAGTAGGCTTAGGATCATATATAACTTTAGTGGCCTCCACTTGATTTTCTAGAAAGTCTAACATTTTAGATAAAGCTTTAAAGACCAACTCTCTTTTGACTTTGTCTTCCTCACTAGGCCATGGTCTTAGGTAATTATCAAAATAATAAGGTCTAGCATGGTCCACATGATGCTTAGTTACCTCATAAGAATTGTACTCCTATATGAAAAGGAAAATAAATCCTAAACACAAATGTAATAGCTAAGTCTAAACTATTTACACTAAAGCTATGTAAACTAAGCAACTATCCTAAGCTATGTAAACTAAAGGGGTAAACTAATCTATAGATAAGCATGGTGAAGGATGATGTTAGCCTAAGACTCTTTACTCCTAATCCCTGGCAATGGTGCCAAATCTTGATTGGGTCAATCTATAGGTACACAGACTGCATAAGTAATAATAGTAATCTTTTGGTCAAGATATTGCCTCACAGATATTAGGTAAAGAAATTCCTAGGCTAAATATCTTTTATAACCCCACCGTTCTATAGTTGGCTCCAATCACTAAATGAACATAAGATCCAACTATAAAAATAAAAACAAATAAAGCACAAAAAATGTAAGGCTAAGTAAATAAAAAAAATGAACAAGAATAATAAATGCATTAATGATATAAAATGTAAAAATCTATCAAGGAACATTATGATAAATGAATTTGAAAAGCAAAAGTTGAGGAAAAATTACACGATGCAATGAAAGAAGAACAAAATTGAAACTAGTAACTAATCTTATAAATTGAACTTGTATCAACTATTCTAAATCTAAATGATGCAAAAACACAAGATCATGAGTTGGAATTTAGACAAACATTTCAAGAACTCAATGAAAATCTGAACTAAGGAACAAGAACTAACCTAAATCTAAAAGAAATCACAAATTCTAGTGAGTAAAAGTTGAAACTGAAAAGTAAACAAAATCTGGAAATTCACTTTCAAACTCATGGTTTTGAGATCTAGGTTGAACAAATTGAAATGAATTTGAAATTAAATTTAAAAAAGTGTTTAAAGAACTAAATTAGGACTAAAATTGTAAAAGAAAACTTGAAAGGAAATACACGAACCAACAAGAAAAACTAAAGCTGAATATGAAAGTGCAAGCATGACTCACTAAGTTAGCAAAAAAGAATATTAGATGTAGGGCTTTATACTAAAAATGAACTTAAACTGAGCTAATTAATGATTATTCAACAAGTTTACTTCAAAATCTAACAAGAAAATTACAGTAAAATGGAACAAAACCAGCTTAACGAACTAGCATCTTAAGATTCATGCAAAGGACAAATATAAACAAGATTGCACTAAAAATAGGCATGAAAATACTAAAATTTTAGTATGGATAATAATATTAAAATAAGAATAATTATATTAAAACTAATATATATATGCGTAAATAAAATATGCAATATGGATATCATTAAATTTGTAAAAATATATGATATTATTAATAATATAGAAATAAAATATATCTTAAAATTAAATTAAATTATTTTTTGAGTTTTATATTTAATGATGGACCGTGTGTAATAAAAATGAGGGAATTTGGAGGAATTTTGAAAATCCACCTTTTTAGATAGCATTTCAAGAGAGAAATTGAACACCTTAAATTCCTTTCTGAAATTTCACTTTTAAATTTTAAAATTTTAAAATTCTCTTTTAAATTTCACTTTCAAAATTTCACTAAACTTAAAATTTTACTTTTATTTTTATCCAAACAAGTAAATTTGTTTTTTTTTTTTTAATTTTTGAAACCCTTAATTGCAATGAAATTTCTCCTCCAAATGCCTTATTTTAAACACACTTTACTAATCAGTTGGTAAGAAAGATAAAAGATATTTTCTTTTTGAGAAAATAAAAGATATCATATTATATCTACATAAATTTCAGTAAAAAGTTCTCACATATGATTTATTTACTATAAGAAAGGTGTGCAATATCAATGAAGCATAATTGTTGATGTAACTTCTCATCGAATGAAAGAGAAGTTTGCTAAGGGTTGAAAAAAAATCGTTAAGTATGGCTTATTACAAAGAGGAAATTTAAGAGGCATTAGAGATACTATTTTGAAAGACATTTTGATGCTTAAATAGAGGCCAAGCTAAGGCAAACAGGGGTTATGATCTCCTGAAAAATTTTTCACTCTTTTATGTTACAATATGCTAGGGGTTGAAAAAAAATCGTAAGTATGGCTTATTACAAAGAGAAAATTCAAAGGGCATTAGAGATACTATTTCAAAAGACATTTCGATGCTCAAATAGAGGCCAAGCTAGGGCAAGCAGGGGTCACAATCTTTTTAAAAATTTTTCAACCCTTTATGCTACAATATGCAGGCCCACAAGAATTACACTTTGATCCCCCTTCCCTTTGGAAATTGCTATTTGGCCCTCTTTTACCCAAACCTTACTTCACCTCTATGCTCAAGTTAGAATGTTTAGGGAATAAAATGTGAAAGAGTTAGAAAGCAAAAAAGGTCTAATTGTGAATACTTTATCTGTTTAGTCTAATTCATTTTTTTAATACTTTATAAATGATGATGTGACTATTTAAATTGTTAAATGTTAAATCTATTGAGATAACAATCAAAGTTACCGTTGATGTAGCTATTCAAATATTATAATAATCTAAGAGCATAGTGTACAAGAAAAATAGTAGAAAGCAAAGCTTTCATATACAAAAAAGCTTTCCTTGCAATTAATTTCCATTATAGGAGTAATTTTATGCTTAATCAAGGATATTTAACCCTTATTTATCTAATCCTTTTTTCACTATCTTTGATGACCCTAGTTCTTCTCTCTCTTGTTCTTTTCCACTCACCAATTCCTTCATTCTCATTTATTTATCCCTAAAATAACTATACTATTCTTAACCAATAAAATAATTCCTTCAGTGTCGTAAAAATAATTCTTTTTCACTTTTTATTTTTTGTCTTCAAAAGTTTCTTTTTTCTCCTTCTTTGTCCCTTAATTCTTTCTCTTTCTTTTTTCTTTCTCCTTTCTTGTTCCTCATTTCTTTTTCTTTCTTCTTTCCTTTTTTTCCTCCACTTCTTTTTTCTCATCTAAAAGCTTCTAATTTCTTCATATCAATTTAGATAAGTAAAATATAATTAAGAAATTAGACCAATAAACTAATGCCAAAGGTCATTACAAAAGTCATTTAGTAGATTATTTTCAATAAACAGTATAGATCGATTAGATATAAATATAACTCAAAATTAATCAATATTGACTAACGAAGCCATGCTTATCAATGCAACAAAGAAAAAACTAAATATATGTGCAATCTTTTTTCCCATAATTAACTCCAGCATTTACAAACTTAATTCCAATAATAAAAACAAAAATAACTTCTACAATAAACGAAACCCAAACAATCTTTGATATTCTCAACTAAAAAATATGTCAATTTAATTATTAAAGAGAAAAGATTCTCTCCACTACTTAAAAAATAGTAAAAGTTTTCACTATTTTATTTAAGGATAAATAAGTTTTACACTATTTTATTATCATATTCAATTTATAAGTATTAAATATCCACCAAATATCTAGGTGAAAATGCATTTTTTACCTTTAAAAAATTAGTGAAAAAATTTATTATTTTTTAAATAATGGAGATAATCATTTCCCTGTTCAAACTATGGTTCCTTTTAAGATATACAATATCTAATTCATTTCCAAGAATTTTATTCTTTCCTTTGTGACAATTAAAATCCCCGAAAAATCTTTGGAATAGGTAGACCTGGCAATTTATATTTTCATATCGTGTCTCATGTCGTGTTTGACACATGTAATGGTATGAATTATTGAAACACAAACACGACATGAATTATAAAACATGTTTAAATCATAAACATGAATACGACATGTTTATTATACATGTTACACATGACATGATACGATTAACACGTATATAATTAATCTATTTAAATACGACATGAATAAATATGAATAATATAAATATACATGAATAGACACAACTAACATATATATATGAACAGACACGATTAATTTGAATACATACAAAAACATGACTAAAAATAAATAACTATAAATTATTCATCATTTACAACTTAATAAACTTGGCATATTAATAATATAAAAAAATACTTACATATTAAAAAATAAAAAAAATTTAATACCCATTTAATATGTATTTAATATATTATTTAAATTTTAATATATATTACATAATTATATTAATTTTTAGTATCAAATTCAAAATGATAAAACTATTAATGATTAAAAATAAAATAATAATGTATAGGACTAATATTAATATTTATATTGTATTTATATTATTAATATAAAAAATAAATTTATAATAATTATTAAATGAGTATCATAATTAAATATTTAAAATAAAAATTATATACTATTAAATAACTAATTAAATATCATAATTAAAAGATTAAAAATTAAAATAATCTTTATATATTTATATTAAATTAAAATAAATATAAAAATATATTAAATGTGTTAAACATGTTATATGTATTAAATATGTTAAATATGTACTCGTATGATAAGATTAAATTAAACATATTATTCATTTTATGTCATGTGTTTATACATGTGAACAAATATAAGATACAAAATGTCAAAATTTATGTTGATATGAATAAATACGAAAACGTTTTTTAAAACATATAGATATTTTTTTTTATGTTATTTTAGTGTTATATCATCGTGTCATATTTAAAATTACTAGATTAAGGAATAGGTTATGCCTATGACTATGAAATAAACTCAATTGTTTTATCAAAAAAAAAAAATCATAAATTTTATACACAATAAATATTTCATCTCAATAGTTTTATAAAATTTTATTATAGTCCAAAAAGATTTTAACGTGCTTATGGTAACAAATGGATAAAATCTTTAAAACTTTTGGCAGTCGATAAACAAATGATCATTTTAGGTCTTAAAAATTATGATTATTAACCAAGTGAAGTAGTGAACTTCGGCATCTCAGTTATCAAGGATGAAACCAAAATTTTATTAAATATATAATTATATGTTGTATAAATAATTGAAATTAATAAAGTGCATGTTAATATATAAAGTTTGTTCCATCTACATTAATATATCTTAATCAACATAATTACGTTCAATATTAATGAAAAACTAAAGCTTTGAAAAAAAATCAATATAAACTTTAATTTATTTTTATTTATCAAATAAATTTATTTAATCAAAGTCTTTCAATAAAAATAGAGTTCTTATTTATAAATAGGATATATCTTATAAATATTTATAATAAAAATTAAATGGCAATTTAGAAATACAATGAATATAGATATCCATGTTTGTCGTTCAAAAAATTTTTAACATTTGTGCATTTATATATATATATATATATATGTTATAAATTATATAAGTATTTGATTCAGTTTATAAAAGAGTTTATCTATTGTAAAAGATGAAGCCAAGTGTTTTCGGCTCTCAAAATTTTAAAAATTTTAACTTATGTGTTAAGTAAATTTAAGCTTTTAAGTGAAATTATAAATTAAAACTTTTTCAAAAAGTATTAATTTTAATAACAGATATTTGATGAAAAATTTTAACATTTTTACTTTACCCTTTAAAAATTCACAAAAGTATGAGGATCAACAATTTATATTATTTCACAATTATTTTTATTTTGTTCATTTTCTATTGAATTCATTTGTTTTTATTATAATTAACAAAAACATCTTTTTATTTTATTTATTTTTTACTTAAAAACTTGTGATTTAATTTAATAAAGTTGATTATTTAATTTTTTTATTTTATTAAAATATAAAAAAATACTATCAAATAATTTTTCAACATTTTACAGAACTTGTGTATTAACTTTACCCTGCTTCTTTTTACAACAAATTTTTGGGTAGATTTTTACAGCAGTTTTAAAGCAGCTCTGGCATCACTTCCTATATAAGCTCCAACTGGAGTACCAAACAGACGCTAAAGATGATAATGTAATTACATAACAAAATATAACTATTTAGTAAAGAAAATTTATAATTTTAAAATAATGTAATTTATAGTATAATACTATAATATAATACTAGTTAATATTTAATACACTATCAACTAAATTTTTAATTCTACAAATAGTGTTAAAAAATTGACACATGTTCTATTTTTATTTTTAATTATTTTTTTTAATATGCTATAAATGGTTTGTGTCACGCTCTTATTTCGCATACAAAATTTAAAAACTCTTTATTTGATAATTTCTCAATACATTTAATTATAAAATAAAAACCAAAAGTCTTAGCGTAAAAAGGATCAAAATTGAGTTTAATTTGTAACTATAAAAAATAGGAATTACATACATATTTTTTTAAATTATTATTAATTAAATTAATATCCATAAAAGCCTAGGTATTAAATATAATATAACTGTTGAATTATTATTCATTAAAATATTATAGGAAATAAAAAGAAAAGGAAAGATAACTTGCATAATTTGTGCAAAAACTATATTAAATATCGAACTCTTCAATTGTTTGCTTTCCTATATTCAATTGGTTTAATTTTTATTAGTTTTTTTAAGATATAATCATAATCAATAATTATATTTATATAATTAATTGAATAATCAACTATTACATTATAATTAAGTTACAGTTATTATAAAATCAACAATAAATTAAAATATAATTAAACAATCAAACTCATACGTAATAAAATTTAAATTTATATAATTTTTTATTCAAACGTAATTTCCTTACTTAACTTGACACGTTATTTTCTTAAAATTTTTATTTTATCTCCTTAGTTTGTTCAATTGGATTTAATTTTTATTTTATCTCATTAGTTTAGAACATTCAATATTTGACACAGACATAAAGAATATAGGCTTTGCACGTTCTGTCACATTTATTACATCCAGAACAATTCTAGTAAAAAAAATAAAAACTCTCCATCTAATAGTTCATAAACTATTAGCGTTACTACATTATCAAAATAATTTTTATGATCATAACAAATTTATCATAAGTAAAGAAAAAATATAATAATGTATGTAAAATAATAATTATAGTAACAATTTATTTATCTAATAATAAATAATAAAATTAGTTTCTAAGGGAATATGTTTAATATGTATCTTCCTTTTCTAAATTAAAAAAAAAATTAAATGTTTCAATTAATAATAATAATAATAATAAAAGACTCATGATAGATTTAGTTAAGTACGAATTTTTTTTTTTTGTATATTAACTATTTCTCGTGTTAACGACTAATATATTAATTTTAATAGTAAGTTTCAGAATGTCATTCTTTGAATTTTTTATATATAAGTGGCAAGAATAATTTTGTTACATTAACTAAATGGTTGAATTGAGCAATTTATGTTGCTTTCTTAGATATCAATTTTACGTTAATTTCAATCCCAAAGTAAGTTTACTTTTTTTTAATTGGCAAAATATAAAAAAACCTTTAAATAATAATTCAATAATCATTTAAATTTTTAATATTTTATTATAATCAATCAGACATTTAATTTTTAATTTTAGATCAATTAAATCATAAATTGAAGGAAAATAATCACATGGATCACGTGACACTGATTGCCGTTAAATCAATGTACACATTGATTTATTTTAACATGTGGCATTGAGGTGGCATAAAATCCATCATGGCATATGAATTATAGGATTATTCTCTACATTTAATTTCCACATGGTGTCATAACATGTTAATTTGTAAACTCACTAAATATAAAAAATAATAATCATAATTTTTTTTTATTTAAATGTAATTGTTCATTTAAATAAATTTATCTTATTTAAAAAAAAAAGTTTGATTAAGACTCTTTAAAAATAATAGATTCTAATCATTTAAATAAAAATAAAATCGAAAATTTGATTACACGTAGTAAAAAAATTTAGAATCCCAAAATATCCATGTAAGCTAGTGCAAATTAGTTTTATATTATTCTAAAATTGGTCTTAATTGAATGGTCTTGTGAACCATCATTATTATTTTTCTTAAATTAAAATATAAAGTAAATAAAAATTCTTTTTATTGGAATTTTTTTAAATTCTCCAAACATTCTTGATAAATTAATTCGAAAAAGTTTTATCACCTATGAATTTTTAAAGAAATTACTTTTGTGTTTCTCTTTTAATTCCATCATTAGAGAATTTTTACTTGCTTTTAAGAGTTTGAATTAAATTTATCTTATGAAAGAATAAATAAAAATTCCTTTTATTGGAATATTTCCCAAAAAAAAAAAAATCTTTCCAACATTCTTAATAAATTTAATTTGAGAAAAAATTTTCACATAAAAATTTTGAAAGAAATCACCATCATGTTCAATTATTAATTTCATAGTAGGATAAGTTTTACTTAAAATTAAAATTTTGAATTAAAATTTATCCTATGAAATAAGAAAATAGAAACTCATTTTATTGAAACATTTCCAAAAGAAATCCTCCCAACATTTTTGGTAAAATTAATTTGAAAAATAAAAACTCATTTTATTGGAACAGTTCCAAAAGAAATTCATCACCAAACACTACTTAAATTTCTCCTATGACTTGGTTGGCAAAACTCTAATAATACATGTAAAGTACATTTGTAGTCCTAAACCTTTTATTTGGGTTCATTTGGATCCCTAAACTTTAAGTAGTTTCATAATAGTCCCAATCCCTTTAAAATGGTGTTAATATAGTCTTCAGATCAAATTTTGCAAGAGAACTACAATTTTAAGGTAATAGATCTAAAACTATTACACTTTACTATATTTATAAAAAATAAATAAAACTTTTAAAATTTTTAAGAATAAAAACAAAACTATCAATTTTATCTTTGATTTTAAAAATTCAACTTAAATTCAAGGACAAAAATGGTAATTTATTTTCATTTCTAATAATTTTAAAATTTTATTTTTTTAATAAATAATTTTGGTATAATAGCGAAGAGTAATAATTATGGGTCCTTTACATATATCTTGTCGCATATCAAGACGGTATCGCCCAATGGATAGTTTTCAATATATAGTGTAGATATAACATTAAAAATGTTAAAAGAAAATGTACAAATTATTTTTGAATTTGTTACAATAAATATTAATTTAAAAATATAAAAATTCATTATACAAATAATTATAATTTCGAAAAGAAGCAAGTTTTTAATTTATATATTAAATGAATAATATTAACTATTATTAATTTTATATATCACTTTTTATTAATGATAAAACTTTTACCCTTTTTTAGATGAGAATTAAATTATCCTCCAAGGTAATGATCTGATAACTTTTTGTGATATAAAATCATCACCGTGTAGGATCATTATTAAATACGATGATATGATCACCATATATAAATTACTATAGTTTTTTGATTGATCACTTTGAACCAAACAATACCTAAAATTTTCCTAAGACTAGGTAAGCAAAACTCTAATAATACAGCTAAAGTGTATTTGTAATCCCAAACTTTTTATTTGGGTTCAATTTGGATCTCTAAACTTTAAACAGTTTCATGATAGTTCCAACCCTTTTAAAATGGTGTCAATAAACAGTTTCATGATAGTTCCAACCCTTTAAAAATGGTGTCAATATAGTCTTTTATCCAAATTTGCAAGAGAATTACATCTTAAAGTGATAGATTTAATATTATTACTTTTTATTGTCATACTAAAATGTATTTATTAAAAAATAAATAAAAATTTTTTGATTTTAAGAATCAAACAGAACTACCATTTTTGTCTTTGATTTTAAAAATTCAACTTAAAATTAAGGACAAAAATGATAATTTATTTTCATTTATAATAAATTTAAAAATATTATTTTTTTCTATTAAACATTTTGGTATAATAGTAATGAGTAATAATTTTGAATTCATAATTTTATTTCCTTTTTTATTCTTATTTTATCAAATTTTATTTCATTTCTCCTATATAAAATTAAATCTTATTAAAAAAAAAGTTAGATATTAACAAAAAAAAAGAAATGAAACATATCAAAATGATGTTTTAACATTTAAATAAATAGAAGTAAAAAATAAATAATAATCCTAGAGAGTATTTTTTGTTAATTATTACTAGTATAACTAATATAATTTAAAACTCTCTAAAAGTATGTCAACCTAACACAACAAACTTATTTATTATTATAATCTCTCGAGAAAATATTTTATTAGAAATAATTTATTCAAAATCACTTAGCAAATAAGCATAATTTTCTTACTATTTGAGTTTAAAATTATAGTTAGAATGCAAACTTTATTAATTAAGTCCTTTAGTATATACAAGTTTTTTATATTCTTTTTTTAGAAAATAAATGTCAACTCTTGAGAGTTGAGTTTATTTGGGTATGTTTTATTTCTTTTGCTTTTGTTAAAAATAATTTCTAGTTTTATTTTTAATAAGATTTAATTTTATATTTTTATCAAAATTTGCAAAAATATTGGAAAAATAAAAAAAATCAAGCTAATGAATCCAAAATTATTATTTTTTGCTATTATACCGCAATGTATTTATTAAATTATTTTTTAAATTATTTCAAAGGAAAAAAGTAACATCTTTCCCCGAATATAAGTTGAATTTGTAAAATCAAAACAAAAATATACTTTTGTTTCCATTTAAAAGTTTTTATAAATTTTATTTCTTTTCTAATAAATACATTTAAATTATTTGTGTATGTTCCATTTCTTTCTTTTTTTCTAAAAATAATTTCTAGCTTTATTTTAAAAGGATTTAATGTTATATTTTTATCAAAATTTGTAAATATTGAGAAAATAAAATTTAACAAAATAAAATAAACAAAGAAAGCAAATCGGGATAATTTAACTAGAATTATTATTTTTCTATCATACCAAAATATATTTATTAGAAAAAAATAAAAATTTACAATTATTACAGAGAAAAATAAATTACAATTTTTGTCCTTAATTTTAAGTTGAAATTTAAAAATTAAGGGAAAAAATGATAATTGCATTATTTTCTAAAATTTTAAAAGTTTTATTTATTTTTAATAAATATATTTTAATATGATAACAAAAAGAAATAATTTTAGATCTATTTTTCTAAGTTGTAATTATCTTATTAAATTTGATAAGAGGACCATCCCGACACTATTTTAAAAGGTTTGAGATTATAATTGAATAATTTAAATTTTAAAAATCAAAATAAAATTCAAATAAAATATTTGAAATTACAAATGTACTTTATCCCTAATAATACATGCATGTATATTTTACTTAAAAATCAAGATTCGATTTCCTGACAATTAAAAAGAAAAAACTAACAAAAATGCATACAATTTAATTTGCATATCTGAAACAAAAGATCCATAATTAGATGGAAAAAAAAAATCAAAACCGATTGTTTTTTGTTTCTTTTTTCAAATACAAAATAAAATATAATCTTTTCGCATACAAGAAGAATGGTGTTTAAAAATGAAATATTTTTAATAGGAACAATTGCTGCTTTTAAATAATAACAACAAAAATTTTAAATTTAATGATAAAAAGTTTCAAACTTGGTTTAAGCTTTTTAAATTTGACTCAGTTTGGTTTGAAATATTATTTAGAGTAAGAGATTTACTTACACTAGAATATTAAATTTAAATTTAACTCTCATATATGTTATTAAAATATTAATATAAAACATTTTTAATTTTTAAATAAAAATACAAATCTATGAGTGACCCTTTATGAAGGTGGAATTAGTTTGAGGAAAACATTGTGTTTGAGTATGACGGAAATGCAAATCTGTTTGGTTTTAACGATGGATATTGATATCTGTTGATTTTCGAAAATAGAGGAATATGTGTATCTATCTGCTTTTAAAACCAGTCAAATAAATATATTTGTCTGCTTTTAAAAGTATACGAATATTAATATCCTTTCAAATAAAATTTGAAATGAATTAAGAATTAAGAATTAATTTTAGTAAGGATAATTAAATCATATATTCCGAAAGTATTTTTTGTCAAAAAAAAATTATGTCTGTAAAGAAAAAAAAAAACTTAGTTGAAGATAGAACTTCTCTTAGTTTGGAAGCATTCTTTCGATTATTTTATTTTATATTAAAAATTTTTAAAATAAAAAATTGTATACACCAATTGTTCAATCAAGTATTGATGTTAATATTTACTGATTATTTTTAAGATCAATTAATATGTTATTGAAGTTGATATTTAAAAATTATAAATTCAAAAGAATTTACATACGTAATATTTTTTTTAGTTAGTTATGTAATAAATTAAAAAATTTAAAGATATATTAAAAATTTTAAAAAATTGATGTTAATATTTATGTGATTTGTTGATAATACATGAGTTCTGAATTTTTTTATTTCCAATTGCGAGGCTCAATTTTTATATCCTTAAATATAAAAAATATTGAATTATTAAAATATTAGATTATAACTCATACAATGCGTATGAAATAATTTTACTTATTTAATATGAATATGTATATATATAAATTAGTTTCTTTTTAAATTATATTCAGATCTTTAAAACTCATAACATATATAAAATTTATATATATTTATTTGTTATTAAAAAAAAACTTTATGAAAATAGTAAAAAAAATATGTCTTTTCTTTGGATATTTTTGTTTACAATAATATTTATATACATGTAAGATTATAACAAATAAAAATAAATTATGCATTTCTTAAAAAATAAAAATATATATTATTGAATGATAAATTAAATAATAAAAGAAGTATTAACATACTTTTACTTTAGTATACTTGACTAAATTATTATGCAAAATATGAAAAATGTTAGAAAATATATAAAAAAATTGAAAAAAATATTATTTTTTATAAGAATGAAACTGTAATAATCATGAAAAAAAGTTGTAAACAAAATAAAAAAATAAATTACAATAGTAATAGAATATGCAATGGAAAAAAGTTACTAAAAAAATAAAAAAAATTGATGTAGAGTACATTACATTTATAATCTTAAATTTGTAAAAGAATGTTTTAGTGACAATTAGAATTAAATAGATAATTTTTAAATTAATTTTTTAAAATTTAAAATGTATATAATAAGTGATAAAGATAATATTAATTTTTTATATTTATTTAAAATATAAATTTAATAATTAGAATTCAAATAAATATAATCGTTTTGATGATCTTCTTATATAAAAATTTAATATGAAAATTTTTAAAATTTTTAAAATCTTACATAAAGTTGTTTGAATTTTTAATGTCTTACGTAAATTTTTTCAAAAGATAATTTGTTACATCAAGATAAAAAAGATTATTGAAAAATTTGAATAAAATTAATTTTTATAATTTTAAAACATGTTTGAAAAATTTTGATACTTAAATAATTTTTTAAATAAAGTTATTTGATAAACAACTAAAGTTATTTATTAAAAAAATAAAATCCATATTTTATATTTTTAATTTTATAAAATATATTTTAAAATTGATTTGACTTTTATTATAATTTAAATAATTTTAATATTTAAATAAATTTAAAATTATTAAATTTGTAATTAAAAGATATTATTTTATCTTTTAAAAAAATTATCTTATGTGTTATTTAAGAGAATTGTTTATATAAATATTTATGTGATAAATTTATTTATGTATATTATTATATAATATATATATGTAAATATATATATATATATATATATATATATATTAGATTATCTTTCCACGAGTTATTTGAAGAAAAAAAAAAAAAAACCACAGTTGCGGAAGCCAAAGCCAGCAGATATTTTGTTTAGGGAGTCAGTGATACTTGCATTTTTGGCCAAAAACAAAAAGGCATAAGTCAAACCTTTTTGCTTTGCCAGTAGACGTGTCAAACTTACTGACAAAGATAAGCCTGAAAAAAAAAAAAAAAACAAAAAAAATACGTTTTTTGTGTTGACTATAAGAGGAGTTCAGAGTAGGCACTCTACTATCGCCGCTGGGCCTGGCGATTGCTAATTTGCAAAATCATTCTCTCCTTTTTCTCTTTCTCTACAAGTCAGTGTAAGTCTCTTTTTAGCTAAAATCTCTGTCGAAACCACATTTTCCGCTCCTTTTTTAACCTTCTTTTTCATTTTTATTGGTCACTCTTTTCTTTAATGAAGGCACCATCTTTTTTTTTTTTGCTTTGATTGACAGTTTGACCGAGTGAAGAAAGAAGGCTTTTGGGGTTTCAACTCTTTCAATGAGTGCTTTGATTCTTTGGTCCTCTAATGGAGGACCTTCGTTGTTCACCCCTGGTGTGTTTCTTTCTTTTTTTTATTTGCTTATTATTTTCTTTCATTGTTCTTCTGCTTCCTGTTATAGCTTTGGCTAATTATTTCATTTTATTTGACGAATGGAACGAGCACAAATTAGGAAGGAGTAGCTGGAGGAGTAACGATTTGAAGGCTGTACATTTTACAAGTATGATTTGCTACTTCTCCCTTCTTTTAGTCTGTCGTAATCTTTCACAAAAATGAGAAATAGTTTGCATAGTTTTAGGGTTTATATACCTAATTAAAAAAAATTAATGGGAAAGATTTTATATATTTGTTTGTATAGCTTATTACCAATTAAGGGCTTTGAGTTGCTAATTAATGTTGAATGAACTGCTTTTCAACTAATTCTTAAAGTAATTGATTTTGGCTGGGTCACCTGAGCACTGCTGGGATGGAAAGTGGAGAGTTGTGACAGATTTCAATCAGATTTGACTAATTTGATCATTTAGGCGTCCCCTTAGTTATTTTTTTTAATACTTCCATCTTGGTAGTTGTTAGTAGTATTTAGTTTTTTTTTTTTTAATAAACTGCCAAAAAACTGGATACAGAACATTTAATCTACCACATATTAGTCTATTAAGGAATGTCTATCAATCTTTCGGTTCTCGGCCATATGGCTTTTTTTACTTTAGTTTATATTTGATAAGGTTCAACTTTAAACTGCAGGAACTTCATCCAAAAAATTCTAAATTTTGCTCACAACTTTTTGTCATCTATATTCCATATTCATTATGTTAAATTTCTTGCTTCAAGCTTCTCTTTCATTTGCAACTGATGTAATTGGATGACATTTAATATTATTTCAATGACCTGGACTATAGGTTCTTCTATAGGATTGCCAGTGCTAACATGCAGTTCATATAAGATCGTAGAAAAGTTTTGTAATCTAAGATTTCGGCAGCATATTGGCAAGCATCATGCTAGAGGTATTCATGAAACATCTACAGCCTTCCAGAAAAGTAATACAAAATTTCTGGTCAATGCCACCTCTGGTTACCCTCATGAGTCAGAACCAGAAGCTTATCCAAAGAGCACTCAGAATTCTGTTATAAATGCAATGGATGCTTTTTACAGGTTCTCACGGCCTCACACAGTTATAGGCACAGTTAAGTGTTTAGTTTGATTACAATTACATAGAAGTTACATGTGGATGGGAACCTTTTGGTATCCTACATATCATTAAAAGTATATTTCATTTGCATTGGTTATACTTGCTTTTATCTTTCAGAGCTCATTTTCTTTCTCTCAGCAGGCACTCAGCATTGTTTCAGTTTCTCTCCTTGCCATTGAGAAGGTGTCAGATGTTTCTTCTGTGTTTTTTACTGGGGTGTTGGAGGTGATCACACTAAATATCATTATCTTTTTTATGAGCTCATTAGTAAATTAGTAATTATAATTCTTACGCACCTATTTTATTTTTCAGGCTGTGGTTGCTGCCCTTATGATGAATATTTATATCGTAGGTCTAAATCAGTTGGCTGACATTGACATAGACAAGGTAGCTTAATATGAAAATACAATTGTAGAAGTTTATTTGTTTAATTAAGAATGAATGAATCTGCAATATGTCTTGCTAGACTCATTTTTCTCTATCTTGCTGTATTTGAATATTCTTTTTGGCAATATTTGACTGATCAAATAGACTAGATGCCTTCTTATTTATTGCTGTTTCTTTCATCCCTGTTTGTGTTTGGTTCTGTTGAAAGTTCATGTAGTTTTGCTACTCCTTTTTAACAAGGTCATGCAGTAACTTTTTTTTTTTTTTCCTTTTTAACAAGAGATTTATGTACTTAATTTACTTGGAGGATGAACCTAGAAATTAGAGTAGATGGATAAATTCGTATGAATTGTCTAAATATAGATATGTCTCATTGCAGGTTAATAAGCCTTACCTTCCATTGGCATCAGGGGAATATTCCACACTTACTGGCATCATGATTGTCACGTCATTTGCCCTCATGGTATCCTTAATCTGTCCTTTGCAAAAATTTCTTGTTATATTCATTATCTTCTGTGGTAAATATATCTTTGCATCTGATGCAAAATGTTGAGCAATGAAACAAAAGATCATGCTGTTCTCATGGAAAGTGAAATTCTAGTTTTGTACATTTTAAGATCATTAAAAAGATACTTAAATGACTAAGATTTTGCTGTGGAGAATCATAAGTACCTGCAGTTCAGTGACTAGATGCACATTAGATATCCATTTTTGAGATTTTTATATTTGGATTGTAAAAAAGAAGAAAAAGAACATTATTTTAAAAGATCTCGAAATGGAAAGCATGTTCATCAATTTGAAAATGGAGGAATTATTTACAAACCGATACATCAATTATAGATGTACTTGGTACTTCTACGAATAATCCAACTTATTAGTTATTTGTTTTTAATGTTTAAGCAGACTAGCTTGATTCTTAACTAAATGTTTGTTATATCTTTCCTTTCTTTCCAGAGCTTTTGGCTTGGATGGATTGTTGGTTCATGGCCATTATTTTGGGCTCTTTTCATCAGTTTTGTGCTTGGGACTGCATATTCAATAAATGTGAGTTGGGCTTTGGGTTTTTCCATTAAACAGATGAATGTAGCAAAAATATATCAGATGTCATGTTTTTGTGTGTATGGTTTGTTCTTGCACCTCTTTATTTCAATTTCTTTTGCAATTAATTGCACCTAGGCTCCTCACAACTGCTAGATGAGGTGTACTTCTACTATGAATAAATTGCTTTCCACAAAATACTACATTTAGAATAGGGCCAGGTTTTATGGTGCACTGTCCCCCTAATTGCTTTGCCTCACCCTACATGGGTTGCTATCTCTTTGTTCCTACTCTAGTTCCTTGCCAAAAAATCAGTCCATATTCTTGTCCTTTCTCAGTTTGTCTGTACTAGAAGAATAAGAAATACCTGCATTAAAAAAGGTAAAAGAATCAGTCCTCTTAACAAAACTAATACAAGCAAAGTTCATAACTTCTTAGCCAATGGCTAGAAAAATGTTTTTCAACTAAAAACCTATATAAATGCTAGGCTAAATTATAAAAAATTAAACTGTGTTTAGAGGGCAAATAAATTTGCCTCTTGAGGTTTAAAAACTGACACTTTACCACCCTTTGATTTTTCATTAATTTTCAAGTCAACATTGTTAAAGGAGAAATGACATCTATGACATTGTTAGATGGAGAGGGACCAGAAATTCAAGGAATAAGAAAGGGTGATTAAGAAAAAAAAAAGGGAAAAAGATAAATGGTATTAGCGTCACAATTAGTGAAAAAAAAAAAAATCCTTTGAGAGGTTAACACTGGGGGCATATCTATATTGCCTTTAACCACAAGTTGGGGTTATGTAAATTACCCTAAATGCTAATATTTATATAAGAAGGCTTTAACAAAAAAAAAATATTTTTTTGGTTTAGTTAACATAAAAGCTTTTCTTTGTAGAATAGATGAAAAAGTGAAAAGTTAGAAATTTAAGTTAAAATAGTTTATTCAAGCATGGAGATAGAAAAGATAGGAAATGAAATATTAATGAATAATTTCTGTGGAAAACCAATTCCTAACTAGATTTGATTAGGTGTCATTCATTTAGTATTTTGGTTGTTTCCTAAATAAAAGAGATTTGGTTCATCAACTAAATTCCTACTTAGTAGTTTCCATTTATTGTTAGTGGATTTTTAGATGATTTGTTATTATCTCTAGGATATCATGGGATTTGCCAGATTCGATGTTTTAGCTATATATATACTTTTGTACTTTGGAAAGTTTCTTAAGAATTAATAAATAAAATTCTCGTGAATTTCTTCCTGTTATCAGAGCGTTCATCCTGAATAATCAAAACCTATAAATATATTTTCTATCTTTCTATCTACGTCGTGGCTAGCAGCATAGGTGTGTTTGAGCCCCTTATTTTGTCACAAACTCAATGGACAAAACTTCATCCAATGCTCTCAATCAGTGATGTTTGTCCGCGGAAAAGGTAAGGAGGATTATCTCACGGGAATAGTTGTTTCACTCAGCGAGGATGACTCGAACTACCGAACCTGGAAGTTGGAGAATAGCATGGTAACGTTGTGGTTGATCAATTTTATGAGCAATGAGATTGGTGAGAATTTCATGTACTACAAAACTACCAATGAGATTTGGGATGTTGTGAAAGAAACCTACTACAACATAGACAATACGTGTGCAATATTCGAGATCAAAAGCACTTTACATGACTTGCGGCAAAGAGACTCCTCTATCATGGAATATTTTAATTCTTTAACTCGTTATTGGTAGCAATTAGATATCTTTGAAGAAATAGCATGGAAGTGCCCTGATGATAGCCAACAATATAGGAAATAGTGGAGAAGGACCGAGTTTATAAGTTTTTACTTGGTCTAAACAAGAGCCTTGATGATGTTTGTGGGAGAATTCTTAGTATCAAGCCATTACCCAACATCCAAGAAGTTTTCTTTGAGGTTCGCCAAGAAGAGTAGAAGGAAAGTGATGCTAGGGACATCATGCAATCCACAAGAAACAGAAAATTCAGCCCTTGCTGCATGAGGACCAAAATCCTACCAAGGTGATGAAAATTGACAGAAGAAAGGTAACAGACCTTGGTGTGATCACTGTTAGAAGGCAAGACACACACGAGAAAATTCTTTGGAAATCCATGAAACCTATTGACTACAAACCATGTGCTACTCAAAATTGAGAGAGTCATGGAAATTCTGCCACCATTGAGAGAACTTTAACACCCCTAGAGTCAAGTTCGTTTAGTAAAGAGTAATTGGAACTCCTTTAGAAAATTGTTCAGCAATCTCTTTAGAACACTAGGTTAGTTGTAAGCATAGTGTTTGTTGCACAAAAAGGTAACTCTTTCAATGCTCTACTTGTGCAAAGTGGAAAATCAAGATCTTGGATTGTTGATTCAGGCGCATCAAACCACATGATTGGTGATGCATCGGTGTTTCATGAATACAGCCCATGTTCTGAAAACCTCATAGTTTGAATAGCAGATGGGTCACTTTCCCGGGTAGTTAGGATAGGTTCAGTCATTATTGCAAAAGATATAACACTTGACTTTGTTCTTCATTTTCCTAGTTTAGATTGCAACCTTCTATCTGGTAGCAAAATTATGAGAAATTTTAATTGTGTTACTAAATTTCTTTCTAACATGTGAATTTTAGGGCTTGGATTCGGGGAAGAAGATTGGCAATGCTAGGATGTGTTGGACTCTATCTTCTTAGAGATGGAGAATCTAAGAGACAATCATGAAGGAGTGCTTGTTCAGTTTCATCTTCTAGTAAGAGTAAAGAAAATACAATCATGTTATGGCACTATTGTTTGGGATATCCAAATTTCTTGTACCTTAAAAAATTGCTTCCTGATCTATTCAATAAAAGCTCCAATTCTTATCAATGTGAAATTTGTCAGTTTTTCAAACACACTCGTAATTCATATCCAAGTCAACAATACAAATCAACTCATCCTTTTTCTATGATCCGTAGTGATGTTTGGGGACCATCGAGGGTTAACAATATTATAGGCTTTAGATGGTTTGTTACCTTTATTGATGATCACACCAGAGTTACATGGCTGTTCATCATGAAAGACAAGTCATAGGTTGGTTCAATATTTCAAAATTTCAACAAAATGGTGCAAACTCAATTTCAAGCAAAAATTCAGGTGCTTAGAATAGATAATGGGCGAGAATATTATCATTCAGTTTTTGGATCTTACTTGTTAGATTAAGGAATTATTCATCAAAGCTCATGTATTGAAATGCTTTTAACAAAACGGAGTTGTTGAGTGGAAGAAGAGACATTTGATTGAAGTTGCAAGACGTATTATGCTAGCCTCTCATGTCCTGAAACATTTATGGAGAGAGGCAATCTTGACAGCAGCCTTTTTTATCAATAGGATGCCTTTTCAAGTACTAAAATTTCAAACCCTTTGTCAAACACTTCTCAAAACCTGCCTTCATGTCCAAATCACTTCCTCCATACCAGTCAAAGTGTTTGGATGTACTACCTTTGTTCATATACACCAATAACAATGCAATAAACTAGACCCAAGAGCACTCAGGTGTATATTTCTTGGCTGCTCACCTAACCAAAAGGCTACAGATGTTATTCACCAACTACCAGAAAGTTTTACACTTCCATGGATGTCACCTTTTTTAAGAATCAGCCATTCTATCCTAAAGTCGATATTCAAGGGGAGAGTTATAGGGAATATCAACTTTGAGAGATTGAGCCATCATCTGATCCTTCCTCTACTTGTTTGCCAATTCAAATTCCCATTTCAAAAAATTCTTCTTCTTTTTCTGAGTTAACTAGTCATCTGACTCTCCAAAATCTTTTGAAACCGTGCAAGAGACAAAAGCTAAGGAAATGATTGTATACTCAAGGAGACTGAAATCTCAAAAGGAGATAGGGACTTGTACATCTCCAATACAAAACCAAGATTTTGAACCAAATCCAAGGACTTTTGAAATTCATACAGGTAACATAATTATTGAACTTATCTCTGATGATTTTTCTAGTGATCTCGATTAGCCCATTGCTATAAGAAAAGGTGTGAGATCATGCACTCAACACCCTATTAGTAACTTGGTTTCCCATGAAAGGTTGTTTCCTACTTACCGAGCACTAGTTACATCATTAATTGATGTTTATATACTGAATACCATCCAAGAAGCTCTCGAACAGCCAAAATAGAAGGTTGCGGTAATGGAAGAAATGCAAGCACTAGAAAAGAATGGTACATGGAAAATTATTGATCTTCTTGCATGAAAGAGCCCAGTGGGATGTAAGTGGATTTTTACTATCAAACAAAGGACAGACAAAAGTGTGAATAGATTCAAAGCTCATCTTGTGGCTAAGGGGTTCACTTAGTCTTACGAGATTAATTATGAGGAGACATTTGCTCCTGTAGCAAAACTGAATTCTATCCATGTGTTACTATCACTTGTTGCAAACCTAGATTGGCGATCATCAACTTAATATCAAAAATGCATTTTTGAATGGTGATCTAGTGGAAGAGGTCTACATGAAGATTCCTCTAGGGTTTGACAACTAGGACAACATCGGCAAGGTGTGTATGCTTTAGAAATCCTTTTATGGCCTTAAACAATCTCCTCGCGCCTGGTTTGATCGTTTGATTAGGTTTGTAAAAAAAATAGGTTCTTACAATGTTAATGTGATCACACTATGTTTGTCAAACATTTACTAAATAGTAAGATTGCTATTGTGATTGTTTATGTTGACGGAATTGTCCTCACAAGAGATTCTAAGGAGGAAATAGTTGGATTGAAGACTCTTCTACCTAAAGAGTTTGAAATAAAGGACTTGGGACAGCTTCGATATTTTCTTGGCATGGAAGTAGCTCGATCAAGAAATGGTATTTCTGTTTCACAACAAAAATACGTACTTGAACTTCTTAAAGAAATAGGGATGCTCAGGTGTAAACCAATGGATACTCCAATGGACCCAAATGTCAAGATGGGAACTGGAGATGGAAGTGCTCGTGCAGACCAAAATAGATACTAGAGACTAGTGGGAAAATTAATTTATTTGGCGCACACTGGACTTGACATTGGCTTCTCTGTAAGTATGGTGAGTAGATTTATGAATGATCCTACAAAGACACACATGGAGGCAGTATACTGGATCCTTCAATACTTGAAAAAATAATCCAGGCAAAGGGTTGCACTTTAGAAAAACACTAAAGAGAGATGTGGACATTTTCTTAGATGCAGATTGGGCTGGTTCTGTCACAAACCAAAGGTCAACTACAGGGTATTATACATATGTATGGGGCAACTTTGTCACCTGGAGAAACAAGAAGCAAGCAGTGGTAACTCAAAGTAGTGATGAAGCTGAATTTAGGGCTATGTCTCATGGGATTTGTGAAGGAATTTGGCTTGAGAGAATGCTACAGGAGCTGAAAAAGTCAGCTGGGAATTCAATGAAATTGTTTTGTGATAATAAAGCAACTATTAAATTGCCAAGAACCTTGTTCATCATGATCGAACGAAACATGTAGAGTTTGATCGTCACTTCATCAAAGAGAAGATTAAAGAAGGCGCAGTCACACTAGTCTACACTCTAACAAAACATCAGACAGCAGACATCCTTACCAAGGCTTTTCATCGTAGCACTTTCGAGAATTTGAAGTCCAAGTTGGGTATGATTGATATCTACAACCCAACTTGAGGGGGAGTGTGAAAAACCGATTCCTAATCAGATTTGATTAGGTGTCATTCATTTAGTATTTTGGTTGTTTCCTAAATAAAAGGGATTTGGTTTATTGACCAAATTCCTACTTAGTAGTTTCCATTTATTATTGGTGGATTTTTATGTGATTTGTTATTATCTCTAGGATATCATGAAATTTGCCAGATTTGATGTTTTAGCTATATATATACCCTTGTACTCTAGAAAGTTTCTTAAGAATTCATAAATAAAATTTTCATGAATTTCTTCAATTTCTTTAATTGTCTAAACTTTACTTTAATTTGTTGTTTCAATACCATGTGCAAACTTGCTCCTCTACCTTATTTACATTAGAGCTGTTCTATTTAATTGTCCTTAAATATAAAGGTGCTGCTTTGTAGGAAAGATGGAAAAATGAAGAGATGTAAGGAAACTAGAAATATGAAAAGAAAAAGAAAAGATATTCACTCTGAATTGTGTGCTTGGTGGGAAAATGGAGAAATGGAAGGAAAGAAAAATATGTTGTTTGCCTTGCTTGTTAAAGAGAAACAAATAGGGGAAAAAAAAATCATTGCACATTAGCTTTCTGTTTTACTCTTTATAAGTGAAGATAGAAAAGGAAACTTAAAAGAGGGGACAATTTATTAAACTTAATAACTTTTGATCCCTATTCTTGTTTTTTTTTCTCACCTAAAATTTTATGGTCCAAAGAGAAAATGCCAATCCCTACCTTTGTTTTTCCTTCCCCTTATCTCTCCTACCAAGCATGTGTTCAAAACAGTTACTAACCATTTTCCAAGTACTTACTTTTTGGCTCTTATCTCCTACCAATTGTAGCTAATGATCTACATATGCTATGGATATGTGAACTTATTAGGTAAAGACCTGACATTTATGTGTAAATCAGTCAACAGGCCAAGAAAAAAATGATTTAGTCCTTGTTTATCTCTTGGTGCCAGTTCTAATTTTTAGAATTATTGCAATCGATGTGCTTGTAGAGTTTTCTGACTTCATGGTGCTTTAGAACGTTCTTTTCATCTTATTACTCACAAATTGGGATAATTATTGCAGTGGTCTGACTTATTTAACAGTGGTTTCTATATGATTTGGTGATACTGTAAACTTTCTGTAATTTCAGTTGCCACTATTGAGATGGAAAAGGTTTGCATTGGTTGCAGCGATGTGTATCCTAGCTGTTCGAGCAGTGATTGTTCAACTCGCTTTCTATCTGCACATGCAGGTGGCTTTTTCTCTTCTCTTTTTTTTTTTTTTTTTTTTTTTTCTCGTTTCTTTCTTTTCCCATTTTCCCTTAGAACTCGATAAAACTTTTATTTTCTCAATTCTCATGTTAGATACATGACCTCTAGATTGAGATATGTCTTGATTTGAGACATAGCTAAATTGAAACTGATCTAGTTAAAGCATATCTTAGTGTTGCATTGGTGCCATGAAGTCAGTGATGACTTCATGGCTTTGATTCCTCAATATATTTGAACCGGATCTCTAAAGGGCATTTTAGGAGTTAAAACTTGACACTTGCTCTTGGGAATGGTGAAGTGGTCTCTATAGGATGAGAGAGGTATCATCCCTTGTGTGACTACCAAGTGGACCTATGAACATACCAAAATGTACAAATTCATATATATTTCATGTTCAAAAATTCTCACAAGCATTTTTACCACTCTGTTCACTTGCAGAGATCCTTTTTTATCAGTTGATGCTTTTCGTTACATGGTCTGATCAATTAAAGTGCTTTTATACTCTGTTTGATGTTCCCAGATCCATGTATTCAGCAGACCAGCTCTCGTTTCAAAGCCTCTAATTTTTGCTACTGCATTCATGAGCTTCTTCTCAGTTGTTATAGCTTTATTTAAGGTAAATGTTACCCTCTATTTTAATGGATTGCTTTATCTTCTCTTTTGCATTTGATTTTAGTCAAGTAATTCATTTACTTTTGCATGTTTGAAATGGTAATTGCCATTCTAAGTTTGTGATGGCTATTATGCAGGATATACCTGATATTGAAGGGGATAAGATATTTGGAATCAGATCTTATACAGTACGTCTGGGTCAAGAGCGGGTGGGTTAAGCGTATGAATGTTTCATAAATGAGCGCACTATCCTATTTAAAGTTTTTTATTATCCTTTGGCTGTCTTAATTTACTCTGGCAGGTGTTTTGGACCTGTATTTCACTTCTTGAAATGGCTTATGGTGTTTCTATTTTGGTTGGTGCAACATCTTCCTACACCTGGAGCAAAGTCATCACCGTGTGTATTCAAGATATCCATTACTCGTCGAATTTTTTTTTTTAAAGAAATGCAGAGTAGTAAATATTGACCCTCACTTGAAATATTGGGTGTTTCATATTATGATTTATATTTTAGATTCCCTTTACTAGAGCGTAGCTCCTGCAGCTGGCTTTCTTTTCCCTGAATGAATACTAAAGAATGACATGTACCATAGTCAATTAAACAAAATTTTTTCTGGGTACTAAGAAGAGAGATAAATATCTATGCTTAGCACTCATCAGTTATTTATGCAAAATCTAGGATTGGTCTCTCTTGAGGTTTTCTGAGATATCATTCATTTCCTGTTGGGATTCTGGTTCATCTTCATCCTTTTTTTCTCTTGTATTATTGATTGCTGAAGTGCTTGGGCTTGGGAGAGCTCTTATTCCTATTTCTCTATTTTAACTTTTAGAATTAAGGCTTACACTGATGTTGGCTGATGTCTCTGACTAAGTGGTAAGGATTGATTGACATTTTATCATAACATTATGGGGCAAGAAAACTCACAAAAATGTAGGGAAAGACCATTCCCATATTCAGACTCTTTGATTTTTATTGTTGGTTTATCTGTCATTTGTTGCCAGCAATGGTGCAATTTTCTGATAGATGCTATATGCTGTCCGATTATTTAAACAAGTATGTCAACATTGACTAATATGTAATCCTTTCTCCTTGAATTGGATTAGGTCTTGGCTCATTCCATCTTGGCTTTAATTTTATGGATCCGTGCCAAATCTGTCGATCTGAAGAGCAAAGCTGCAATAACATCATGTTATATGTTTATTTGGAAGGTAATCATCTATCTTGGCTTGTCAAACTATTTTGTTGCTAAAAGATGATGCTGACATCTTACGTTTTTTAACTGCAATTCAGATAGGAATAATTGGAAAAAGGAAATAGAACAGAATTGACTTCACTTGTGGCCCTCGAGATGCATCTGGATACCCAATTGCCACTGTTTAATTATTTTACTGGCTTTTGAATAATTCATTGATTTCTTAAGATTTTTTGCTTTCATATTACATTTGCATGGCAAAAATGATTAACCTTATTGAATAGGTGGTCTTGGATTCATATGAGGTTTGATTCTTCTGTATGCCTGTCTGAGAAAAATATAATCTTGATTGATATTAATGTTTTAGTCAGTCTTAACTGAGTGAACCATACAAGAAAATACTAGGTATTCTATTATGATTTGATTTTGAACCACTCAGCTCGAACATAGCCCCAAATAAACTTGAAATTTGTTGCAAATTGCATGGTAGTCTACAAGCAGAGTATCTCTAGGGGTGAGCAAAAGTCGGTTTGAACTGACTAGACCGACCAAAACTGAGTGAATTCGGTTGAATCAGTTCGGTTTATTCGGTTTTAATTATAATCGATTTTTTAAATCAGTTAAATTGGTTAATTCGGTCGGTTTTCGGTTTTTAAAATTGATAATCGTACTGACCGAATTAACCGACTTTTTAATAATTAAAAATAAAAAAATTGAGATAAATATTTTTATTTATTTTTTTTGGTAAAATATTGTTGAAATTATTAAATTCTTTAGTGATTTAGTTTGAATGATACTAGAGTTTGAATTTTATTGAATTGAATTTATGGTTAAATAATTATTCATAATAGGAAGAAAAATGATAAAAAAAATCGATTATTTAACCGAACCGACCGAACCAAACCGGTTATGGTCGGTTATTTAATAATATTTGATCGGTTTGGTTATTTGTTAAATGAAAGTCGGTTAAGTCGGTTATTGATTTTTTCAAATCGAACCGACCGAATTGATCATTTACTCACCCCTAAGTGTCTCTCCTCCATGTATGAGTTTGATGAAAGTGACAGAGTAGGGGACTATTGCTCCAGGAGAAACGTTTTGGACCTTTTCTATTGCCAGCTGGACCGATTTTCATATCCTTTTGGTGGTTCATTTATCATTTAGGCTATCATTTCTGATTGAATTTCTTCAGTTTTCTGTTCTTCAAATCAAAATGTTTGAAACTTTTCTTGTTCACCTTCAATAACTAGTTGGTTTCTTCTTGCAGCTCTTTTATGCCGAGTACTTTCTCATACCACTTATAAGGTGAAGAGGAATAGTTGATCAAGTCATGTAGCCTAAAATCTGTTCCATCCCGCATTTATACTTGGAAGATAAAACAAAATGAAAATCCAAGAAATTTTGCGGGCAGAATTGTGAGATTCAGTATGATCGTCGTTCCTTTTTATAAATGTGACATTATGAGCAATGGTAGAGTCAATTGTATGAACAGACGCCATAAACAAGTAGTTATTAAGGTTTGACAATGAGATTTCTTCCCCTATGAAACGGGAGGAAAATGGAGGGTGAAGTTAATAATTGAATAGACTGTGAGCAAAAGACAACCTTTTCTCTGGTGTGGGGAGGACTTTTTTTCCCCATGAACCTAGTTATCTTGAATATAAATAAATTTTTACATATACTAACCGCAGAAGATTAATGCTTTGCCTTAAGGTCTCTACTTAGCTCATTGCGACTTACTGTGCCAATCTCCGTGTTTGAAGGACCTTGAAACATATCCCACCATTATCAACTGCCAATGGCATCATCCAGTTATGATTCATTTGAATCGACAGTGAAATTAGATTCATTGAGATTGAAAACAAAGATAATAGTTATATTAGTTATTTTAATGATAAAATTAGATAATGTATCAAAGAGATTAAAATTAGTATTAATGATATGTATTTGAATGCAAACACAATAATAACAGTGAAATTGACTATGTTAGTCAATTGTCTTATTATCCATGTTAGTAAATTGTCTGACTAAGGTAATCGACTACCATGTTTGAAAATGAGGCAACTGAATGCCCAACCAAAGCCAATCTATTGTCATAATTGAATTTTTTTTTTTTTTTCAATTTTGCACCAAAACAGTTGAATGCCTTAGGTAGAGAAATCGATTGCCCTAGAATTCAGTGAACCCTCCGATAAGAGATTGGAGTATTATCCAATGAATCCCATAGTTTAATTGAGGCCAATTTTTGGCTTGGATTCCAATGGAATCCAAATGGGGCCTTAATAATAAGTAGTTGCCTTATGCTTCAAGTTAAAATGAAGATCTCTTAGAACAATGTTTAAGCAACTGAATGGTACTGATATAGTTTTTATTCTAAGATGAAGGACTCTGAAAATGTTTCTAGCTTTAGACCAATTAGCTTGTGCAAATATTGTTACTAGATTTCTACCCTCACTTCGCTGAGGGCTTTTATATATATATATATATATTTATAATTTTTTTCAAACTTAATCTTAATATAAAAGATCATTGTAACTATGTTTTAAAAAGTTCTTTCTTCTATCATCAGTACAAATTGTACAAATTAAAGTGTAATTATAACAGGTGAAGATTTTTTTTTATCAATTTTTCTGATGAGACTGGATATTAGATATTAGACAACTGTTTAAAATCATGTTTTATTTTACATCCCTTTATTAAATTGTAAAATACAAATTATATTAATTAATGGTTATAAGGACATTTCATGCTTAGTATAAAATACTTTGGAAGACACCAAAGATGAAAGCATTCAATTAGCAATATTGTCATGCACAGTGGAAGAACACGAACTAACAAATTATGTTCACGGTTGTTGCATATTTACATTGAGATGTAAATATCAACTTATTTATTGAAGAAACTTAAAAATTAAATAGGATCTTGTTAAGAGAATTCAAAATAATTACGAAAAACAATTGTATTTTAATCCTATGTCCAAAAGGGTTTCACTATAATTACTTTAATAATTATGTTTAAATATTTACATTAATTGATCTCGATGATCAAATATTTAACTTATTCATTGAAGAAAAATTTGTCATCAGATCACAAAAAAAGTTAAACTTGATGAAATCTAACACAAAAAAAAAAAAAAATGAGCCCCACTTGTAACTCAAGACAAAGCAAAATCTAAGATCTGCATTAGCTTTCCATTGACAAGTGATATCTTATAATCTAACACCAAAAAAAAAAAAAAAAGATAGTCCTGCTTGCAACTCAACATAAAGCAAAGCCTAAAATCTGTATATAAAAGGAAAGATTCATTCAAACACCAAGAAGTACAAAAAGAATCATTAGCGCTTACCGTTGCATCAGAAGTGTAACAAAAATCACCAACTTGTTGAGTAAGGGCTGTGGCATATGTTCAACTTTATATTTTTTCTTTCCCCCTTTATAAAGCAAAATGTACAAAGCTTTGATGCAAAGAGAAGGTGAGTGGGGCTAACTGAAACCAAAGCCTACACATCATGGGTGTATATCTTAAAACCAACAACAACAAAAATACGAATTTAAAAGAAAAAAAAGGATCGAGAGATCAATAACGGAAGTCAACTGATCCCAAAAGACAAGTAGATTTAAAAACATATTGAATATTGGAAATTAAATCACTCTAATATCTATTGAAACAATAAACACCAAACCTAGAACTTTGGTTCAAAATAAGAGCACCAACGAAGATTTGCAGAATGTATAGGCCAAGAAGAGCTTGAAGCTTTTCATTTGCTCTACCCTCCTATTGTAAAGAATAGCAAACAATTATTAGGACCTAATAGAGAAAAACATCAAGAATCTTGAAAATAGCCTGATATGAAGTCTAGCATCACATGCCAGTTTCGTAGAAACTATTCATATACAATGAGCATTTTTGACAACTCTATCAAACAAAATCTCCAGTTCTGTATCTTTATAATCTGATTATGAAGAAATGGCCTTCACAACTTTAACAATAAGTGGCACTGCAATTAATTTGTTCAAAATAACGCCTCTGAATGGAAAGAAATACTGAACCAAGAAAGGAACCTTCATCCAATATTAGAAACAACAATTCATAGATCAATAAAGAAAATCGTTCTTTGAACTTTACAGATGAATAAGGCTGATTATCTTTTGAAAGTTCACTTATAAGAGGAGAAACATAAAAGGCAACTTTGACTGTCGTATTTGGGGAGTATAATGCCTAATCCATTAAAATTAAAAAAATTAACAAATAATTATGAGCATTAATTGAAAGAAAATTAGGAACATAAACACTGACTACATGTTTTTATGAATCGATCAATAATGCTATTAGCAATCTCCAAACACTCAGGCGAAACTCCTGTAAATTTTGAAACTGACTTTGGCAATTCAAATGTACAAAATTCTTTTTTTTTGTTTTAATTATTAAAGGCATTTTATGGGTAAAAACACTTTAAATAATCCCCTAATAAAAAAATTGAAAGGGATTATTCAAAGTGTTTTTGGCCAAAAACACCTTGAATAACCCCATTCAATTTTTTGTAGCGTTTTCTGACAAAAAATGCCTTGAATAATCCATTTTAATTAAAAATTGGATTATTTAAATTACTATCATATATGCCAAAGAGATTATAATAATTATTTAAGATTTAATATATGTGGGTTCTTCCTAACCAAACGAGTGAATCTGAACACAAAATGCCTTGAAAATGAAAAAAACCCCAGGTATCACATTTTCTCGAGAATCACACTTTTCTATGAAATCTACGATTTCACAAACCAAACGCTACCTAAATGTACAAAGTTCCTTTTTTAGATGAAAAACAAAAATTAATCTTTGAATTAAGCAAATTATAAGAAAAAGGAAAAGCTAACTCTTTTGTGGTCATCTCCTGTATCAACGAATCAAAGATTGAATCGAGCTGATGAAGCCCTAAATGTCTATGACTGTGAACCAAACCTCTCAACATCTGATTTTTCCTTTCAACCTTTCTCATTTCTCTTTCAAAGAAAAAACCCTAAGCCCATTCCCACGACATATCGTTTGATGAAGAAAAGTTCCTGGAACACACCTTCCTTGTAGTCTATGAAGTCTCCATCTACAAAATTTGACCCCAATCCATTTTTGGTGGCTACAAATGTGATGAGTGGCTCTAGTTTGACGAGATTTGGTTGGGTTAACTTTGGGTTGTCTCCTATAAGGATTGTTGTGAGATTCAATTAGAGAGGAAAGCAAAGAAGTATATATAAAAAAATAAAAGAGATTAAAATATATCTATTTTAAATAACAAAAAAATACCAGATGAAGTTGGACTCGACATTACCATACTAGAAACAACTTCTCAATCTTATCCATTTTCCTTTTTCCCCACTTCTTTTTCTTCTTTCCCTTCTTTCTTTCACCAGTGCCTCTCATTTCCTTTCTCATTTTCCATTTTTTTCTTCTAGATTCTTTTCTTTTCCTTTTTTGCCAAAATAGCATAACATTAATAATCATTTCTTCTAAATTGTCTTTCTAATCATTTTTTATGATACAGCTGAGTTGGCTTTCAAATTGCATTTGGGATAGCTTTTATTAATAGTATAGATAATATCATATCCAAAGGTTTATTAAATAGGCTAAAACATTTTTTTTGGGAGATACCATTACAAATCATCAAAGCCCTATTTTAGAAATGAGGCAAATACATGATAAGGTTTTATTTTCACAATAAACTTTTCTGTCATATGAAGCTAAAAATAAAAAAGAAAAAGTATGAGATGGTTATGAAGATTAACATGACAAGGCATATGATAGGATTGAGTGGAGGTTTTTTTAAGCTATTTTGCTAAAATTGAATTTTGATAAGACTTGGACAAGGTGGATCACGGAATGTGTAAGTTCAGGTTTTTACTCATTAATTATAAAGGGTAAGTCTTTTAGAAAGATTTCTCCTTCTAAAGGTCCTAGAAAGGGTGATTTTGTATCTTTTCACATTTTTCTCATAGTAGTAGATGTGATATCTAGGTTGATCCAAGTAAGTATTTTAGCAAATCAAAATTGTATGTGTTAAACTTAACATAAACTACCATATTTTGTAACATATGTTTTTTGTTGATGACTTAGTATTATTTTCTAGAAGCTGATATTATAAATTGCAAGTGATTTTTTTATATCATTAAAATGTATCAAAATTTTAGAAAAAAAAAAAAAAGGTAAACTTAGAGAAATCAAGTTTGATTTTCAACAATAATGTGCCATAGAAGGCCAAAAAAAAAAAAAAAACTTATTGAGGATTGTATGAGGATTAAAATAATTAACAATCTTGGGACCTATTTAGGTATACAATTTTTTTAGGGAAAGTCAAAGAGAGAGATACATTAGCATGTGTCAAAGAGAAGTTATTGACGGATCTTACAAATTGAAAGCAACAAACACTTTTTAATAAGAGATAAGGAAGTTTTAATTAAAGTAGTTGATAATGCCATTTCCACCTATAATATATCATGTTTTAAATTTCCAAAGAAATGTTGTGTGGATGAAAAATATTTGTAAGAAATTTTTATTACCATATTCAGAATGCTGGTAATAGTCTTTCAAAACTAGAAATAGAAGCAATATCTCTTCTAAAATGACATTTTAGAACGAAAGACTTAGATTATAAAGATAATATTCTTCTTTAATTCTAAAAAAGATGGTATCGGTTTAATAAAATAGGAATCAACACCCAACATCATTTAATTTTAAAGATGAAGAAGTATAAGAACCAAATGATCTTTTCAAGACAAATAATATGAAATAGTAGACTCTTTTTAAAAAACCAGATTCCTAGTGATAAAAAATGAATGGTTTCCTTCAAATAGCAGAAGATAAAAATGATATGGATTGTAAAAAGCATATTTGAAAAAGATAAAAAAAGAATATGAATAAGCAAACAAACGTTAGAAAATTTTATTTGAAAACATTGTAAAACGTTGTAATAAACGGCAATGATCTTTTTGGCTCTCTCTTTTTTTTGTAACTTTTCCTTTTTCATTTTCTTTGTTTCTCTTAGTTCATTATGCACTTATATTTGTTTTTCTTCTTAGCTCTATCATATTCTTAAGTCTACTTTATTGTCTATGTAATGTACAAATTGTACTAATTTTCTTTAGCAATAATGTTCATTCTTTCATTGGCAAAATGATAGTAATAATGTTTCAAAAACTGCATTAAACTGTTTCAAAACGAGCCTTAACAAGCAGCTGAAAGCTTTGTGAGCAATCTATGATTTTAGAATGTTAGATAAAAAGTACAAGAACTATAAGAACAAACAACTTATAGATATATGAATGTCTTGACAATTTGTGAAATTCTTGTAGCCTTCTTAATGTGTAGTTGAGTAGAACAATTTAGAAATTTAATCACAAATGAATGACTTTTAGTCATGCTACAAATGTCACTTGCCTTAAGGTTTATTTTTTCCTAACTAATTGTAGTATACGAAAAAGCGTAAATTGAATGCGCCTACAAGATATAATGAAGCCTTATTTGTTTTTATTTTAGTAAAACAAACTACTAAATACTCTTTAGTGAAAACAAAAATACCTTATCTTCAATAATATTTTTTGTAGCAAACAATGCTAAAGAAACTTGCCTTTAATGAAAGAATTGAGAGAAAGGAAAATAGTTTTTTGACTTTCAAAATTATGAATTGAGTTTTACAAATGAACTCATATCAATCTCTGTTTATAGAGATTACATCCTAAGGTTGTGATCGTTGGTTATATTGTTTCAATCAAAGATTATTTTCTTTGATTAGAAAATGTCTTTTTGAAAGCTTACAAACATATTGGTTTATTTGAATAATCAAACTTCACACAAAGAGAAACAATTTTTCATGTTTTTGGAAATTGTAACTTTTCACGCATAACAATCAATTAACTCTTTATATTTTCAATTTCCAAAATTCTTTATGAAGTATAGCATTTGACTCATTGTTAGAAAGGTTGACTCATTTTCATCTTACAGATTGGATTCAACATATGAGCTGTCAACTGCTTCATATAGCAGTCGACTCTTTTCAATTCCAAAAATGTTCCATTTATAGCCACCTTTAGAGTAATCGATTCCTCTTGAATGGCAGTCGACTTCTTTGGAGTAAATCAATTTTTAGAAAACTATTTAAACATTAGTAATTGATTCATTTAGGGTTATGAATTTATTCCATTTATTTCCAACTATAGCACTTGATTGCTATAGGCTATCATTCAATTGCTATTTTATACAAAAACTATGTTTAGCATCTATTTATCAAAGCAGTCGATTCCGTGCCTTTGACAATCGACTCTTTTTAGTATGACAATTGACTACTTACATGTATGGCCTTTTTTAATTAGATTTTATTAAGTTTAGAATCATATTGTTGATCTTGGAACCAAACTTTAAGTTACTTTATAACTTAACGTGATTTCTCTTTGATTAAGTTATTACTTAATCATATTTTCATATTTTGAAAATATTTTCTAGCAATCTCCAACCTATTTTCAAAATAGGGCTAAGTTTTGATACTTTTGAAAATCTTATGCATATGTAAATATATTATATAACATGATTTCAAAATTTTTACTGTAGTGATAAAGTGTTGTTGATTTAGTTAAACTGAATGGTAGATCTTAGATATTTGAACCAACTAATTTATGTGATTAGTCATGCACTAATACCACGCACAAATTTTTAAATCCTATCAAAGTGTCATTTAACCTTACTTTGACATAATTTCAGTGGTCATGTATTATGTATATTCATGAGTATTTTTAAAGTCAAGTCTTTAAACCTAAAAATGGCACCACTTCCACTTTTATAGGTGAATTCCATCAAGAATGTAATTATGTGAGCATTTCAACATTAAATTTAAATATTATGGATTCATTAAAAGTTAAAACTTAATCTTTCCACATATGGTTCAAGTTTTTACCTACCTTGAGATGGTTTTAATTTAAATGCTTGCAATCACATTCAAATGATAAATGTATTAAAACTTAAAACTTTATGTGCAAATAATTGTTGAGTTAAGATTTCATCATGTGTGACTTAATTTATGGATTTGAGTTCCATCGCTTTGGAAGTTTTATACACCATAGCTCTTGTGAGACCTTTTGTCAATAAATTAGTTAAATTTTTATTTAACTTAACAAATTCAATATTGATCACTCTATCTTTTATAAGTTGTATAACATAGTTATGTCTTAGACATATGAGTCTAGACTTCTCATTATACATTTTACTATATGCTTTAGCAAGTTAGCTTAACTATCACTATGAATAGATATTGGTGACATTGGTTTTGACCATAAAAGAATTTTTAATAATACATTTCTTAACCATTATGCTTCCTTGCATGTTGAAGCTAAAGCCATAGTTTATAGGCTATAATAGAATATGTCATACAAGTTTGTTTCTTAGAATCCCAAGAAACAACACTCCCACTAATCATGAAAATTTATTCATTAGTGGATGAATGATCTTTTACATTGGTTATCCAATTTGCATCAATGTATCCTTTTAAAATTGAAGAAGGTTCACTACAATAACAAATGCCATAATTCTTAGTCTTTTTTAAATATTTAAAACTCTTGTAATAGCATTCCAATAAAAATTACTTAGGTTGCATGTATATGTGCTAAGCTTATTGTTTCGTAAGCTATATCTATTCTAGTGCAAGTCATTGCATACATTAAACAACCTATAACTTTTTCACATTCAAGTTTTACAATTGGTATCACTTTGTTTGGAGTTAACTTTAAGTAAAATCAAAAGGTGTTAAAACTATTACACTATCAAAATGATCAAACTTCTTAAGAATACTTTTAATGTAATGTGATTGTAGCAAAGTTATATTAGAGTTTTCTTTGATTATCTTGATTCCTAAAATTTCATTTGTAACACCTATGTCTTTCATAGCAAAGTTACTAAACAAAAACTTTTAAGTATTTTCAACTTGTTCTAAATCCATGCAAAAAATTAACATGTCAGCCACATATGGACATATGATGACACATTTTTCTTTTTCTTACTTACTATAGACACATTTATCAAATTCATTTATCTTAAATCCATTAGCTGTCATAAAATCATCAAACTTTTGATGCCATTGCTTAAGAGCATATTTAAATTCATGTAACTTAATCAATTTGCACACTTTCTTTTCTTGTCCTGAAAGTATAAACCTGTCTAGTTGTTCCATATATACTTCCTCATCTAATGCACTCTTTAAAAATGTTGTTTTAATATCCATTTGGTAAATTTCAAGTTTATATGTGGAAGCAAATGCTATAAGCTTCCTATTGTAGCAATGCTTGCTACCTATGTATGGGTATCAAAATAATCAATACCATGCTTTTATGTAAATACCTTAGCAACATGTTTAGCTTTGAACTTGTCTATAGCTCCATCAACTTTCATTCTGTTTTTGAAAAGTCACTTGTAACCAAGAGGCAGATCAACTAAAATCCATGTTTTGTTTCCCATAATGGAATCCATTTCATCATTTGTAACTTTTTTTTTTTCAAAAAGTTACATCTTGAAACTTTATTGCTTTTTCAAATGTTTGGGGATTTAATTTCATATTAAAAATATATTTAATGTATTTGTTGATTGATTTTCTTGTACCTTCAACTAAGAACATGTAAAATTCAAGTCCAAAGGTTTTAATTTTTGTTGCTCGTTTACTTGTTCAAGGTACAAAGTTATCTTTCCTTAATCTTTTGAGCTATCTAGAGCAATTTCTTTTGAATTAGATTCTAGTTTGAATTCGTATTCATCAAAGATAGCATATTTAGATTCAATTACCATACTAATAGGTATTGAGTCATTTGGTTCTATCATCATAAATTTATATTGAGTCATTTGAACATAGCCAATAAATATACATTCAATTATTTTTTCACCTAATTTTTTTATGTTAGGTTCAGAAACTCTTACTATTTCTCTACAACCTCATACCTTAAGATAATTTAGAATAGGCTTTTTTTTTCTTCCATAGTTCACATGGGGTTAACTTATTCATTTTGTTAGAAACTCTATTTTGGATATGACATGATGTTAATAATGCCTTTCTCTAAAACCTTGTCTTAAATCGAAGCAAGACAATAATACATTAACCTCTTCTGTCAATGATCTATTTTTCCTTTTTGCCACACCATTTTATTATAGACTATAAAGTAATGTTACCTCATGGATTATTTCATTGGATTCAAAGAAACTAAGATCAAAATATTCATCTCCCTTATCAATTATGAAAGTCATAATCCTAGAATTACCATGCAATTCTACTTCATTTTTGTAAGTTTTAAACTTATCTAATGTTTTATCTTTAGAATGCATCAAGTAAATATAGCAATATCTTGAGTAATCATTTATGAAAGTTACAAACTACTTTTTACCATATGTTGAAAAAGTCCTATGAAATCACATGCATCACTATGTATTAATTCTAAGATTTTAGAACTTTTTTCAACTTTGTGAAAAGGTTTTCTCGTAATCTTAATAAGCATACATGTTTTATATTTTTAATCATTCTTTTTAAGACTTGAATTTAAACTTGATTTCGATATTGTATCCATTTTTTTTTATAATAAACATGTCATAATCTATAATACCAATAATCAAAAGAATCAAGTAAGCTAAAGACTTATTATTATTATTATTATTATTATTATTATTATTATTAAGGGATACATTGAGTTTAAACATGCCATTATAGGCATAACCCTTTTCCACTGATATTCCACACCTAGACAAGATAAACTTGTCTCCTTCAAAGATTAATTTGAAACCATACTTATTAAGCAAGCTAATGGATACAAAATTTTTCCTAACTTCTGGGATTTACAAAACATTATTAACTGTTAGTGTTTTACTATAAATAAATTCTAAATTGATTGTTCCTTAGCCTTTTATTTTAGTTGTCAAAGAATTCCCTATGTATAGCATATTGTCTTCATTTTTCTCTTGAAAAGTTTTGAATAAGGAATTGTTAGTGCAAACATGCTTTGTGGTGTTAGAATTAGTCCACCATGCCTCATTATCTTCTATGACATTAATTTTAGAAATCATAACAACAAAACTTTCTTTGCTTGCTTTTGGTGTTTTTTCTTCTTTTTAATTGTAAGACAATCTTGTTTGAAATGACCTTGTTCCCACAATGGAAACATACACCTTTCTTTTTATTGAAATTCTTGGCATTTGGTGAGAGTTCCTTTCTTTGTGTGCATTTCGATGGCTTGACATCTTGCATTACATTGACTTTGGAAGAATTACTTCCTATTTTTTGTCATTTTCCTTGTAATATTACTATTTTATGCAAAGATGACTTGTAAGTTCCTTAAGATTAACATCTTCTTTTTTGTGTTTCAATGTTTTCTTAAAATCCTTCCATGACGAGGGAAGTTTTTCAATTAGAAAAGAAACATCAAATGTTTCATCTATTTCTATCTTGTATTATTTGAACTTATTGAAAATAGTCTCAATTTCAAAAAATTGACATATGACCTATTAGAATTAAACATCTTATATATGTTCCATCTTGATACCAGGAACTTCTTGGATGTAGCATCCTCTTGCATCCAATTTATCCCATAATTTGCTGATGTGCATGAAATGTAGATATCGAATAAAATCAAACATCCTATTTAAAATGTAGCCCATGCATGTATGATCATCATTCTCTTACTTTTACCTCTTGCAAATTTAATTATGAGTTTCATCATCTCTCTATTTTGATCTTGGAGTAGTAATAGCATAAGCTATCTTTAATGTGGTGAAGAGGATATGCATCTTTTATTGCCACTTTAAAAAGTTACCTCTCTCAAACCATTCCAATATTCTTCTCTTTTATGGAATTGAATTTGTCTATATTGCCAAATAAACCTTAAAATTATTAGATAAAAAGTACAAAGTTATAAGAAAAAAATTATGGATACTTAAATGTCTTGATAATTTGTGAATTTCTTGTAGCCTCCTTAATGTGTAGTTAAATAGAGCAATTTGGACTTTTAATCATGAATGAAATAACTTCAAGGCATGTTGTAAATGCCACTTTCCTTAAAACTTATTTCACCCTAAATAGTTATAGTATGCAAAAAAGGGTGACCTGAAATGCCTTTAGGATATAATGGAATTGTGTTTATTTTTACTTTGCACTAGTAAAACAAATCACTAAATACACCTTGGGAAGAATGGAAATACTTTTGTTTTTATCAAAGTTTTCTACAGCAAATAATACTATAGAAACTTGCTTTTAAATGAGAAATGATTGGGAGAAAGGAAAAGAGTTTTTTGACTTCAAAATTATAAATTGTGTTGTACAAATGAACTCACATCAATCTCTATTTATAGAGATTGAATCCTAAAGCTGTGATTGTTCGATTGTATTGTTTCAATAAAATGTTAGTTTCTTTATTTAGAAAGCTGTCTTTCTGAAAGATTATATATATATATATATATATTAGTTTATTTAAATAATCAAACTTTTCACATAAAAATAAGTCATTTTTCACATTTCTAAAAATTGTAACTTTTCATGTAAAGCAGTTGACTCTACCTGAAAGGCAATTGATTGCCTCTTTATAGTTTCAATATGTAAAATGCTTTATAAAGTAGGGGCAATTAACTTCTTGTTAGAATAGTCAACTCCTTTCATCTTACAAAATGCATTCAACTTGTGAGTAGTCAACTGCTTCATATAGCAATTGACTCCTTTCAATTCTAGAAAAGTTCCATTTATAGCCATTTATAGAGCACTTGATTTTGCTTTAATTACAACTGACTGTTATGGCATAAACCAATTTCTAGAAGACTCTTTAAATACTAGTAGTCAATTCTTTTAAGGTGGAATAGATTTCACTCATTTCCAACTATAATAGTCGATTGCAATTTTATACAAAAATTATGTTTAGCTTTTGTTTCTCAAAGTAGTTAACTTGATACCTTTAGCAGTCGACTACTTTTCCTAAAGGTGGCAAAATAAGAGGGCGACCTGTGGCATGACATGACCTTACCCGTTGTTCGTGCCAACACGACCTATTTTGTTACAATAATCGTGTTAAGCCAAGCCTGACCCTTTTAGTCATGTCATGCTAGGCTGAGCATTTCAAGGCCCATGAGTTGGCATGACATGTGTGTCATAACGTTAAAGTCTGAGAACTTTTTCATTAGACAAAAAAAATTCCCACCAATTTATTTATTATTATTATTTTTATCTAGGCATAGTTGGCACCTATGTTAATATATCATTTTTAAGGTTATCCTAAACCTAAACTAAGGGTTTTTAAAAAGAATAGATTTTGGTTTATATCAACAAAACTAAATTTGAGAGTTGATTACGTGTAATGAAGGTTTTAGCACTCTACATCGCCCAAAATTGGTACCAAATTAATCAAATGGAAGCCTTAATCAAAGATAGTTTTTTTTATTAATTTTGATATTTATTTATTAAAAAAAAATTCTTTAGGTTTGCACCAAAATAGAAATTTTTGTTACTTCAAAAATATTTAAGATAAATTCATTGTTCATTTGAAAAAGCTCCATCATCATATTTATTAAATATCTAATAAAAAATCAATTCCCAATTCCTTTTATTTATTTAAAAAACATTGTCATACAAAAATACTATAAAAAATATCATAGAAAAATCATAAATATCATGCAATAATATCATAATCAAAAGATGTAAAATAAATTATGCAAATATTACAGTCATACAAAAATATTATATAAAACTCTTACCAAAAATCATTCAAAGATACCATGTAATAAATATCATAAAAACATCATACAAAAAGATTATGCAAAGAAATCATGATCATGCAAATAAAATCCATACAAAATATTATCTAACAAATCATGCAAAAAAAATATATACATATATATATATATATCAATCATTCATACAAAAATATCATAAAAATCATGCAACTAAATATCATAAAAACATAAAAAATCATGCAAAATAAACTTTAAAAATCTTACCAAAGTTGTTCTTTCTTTTTTCTTTTCCTCATCACATTTAAATCAATGACAATTAAAAATAATAAATAAAAAAAATATAAAAAAGAAAATAAAACAAAATAAAATCAAAATAAAAAAATAAAAAAAATATATAAAAGAAAACCCAAAGTCGAGTTAGGTCAGGAGTAGGTTGACACGTGGGTTGCACACGGGTCACATGCAAATCTTAGGCCCTTTAAATGATGTAGTTTACACATACTATAAAAGTTAAAAAAAATTTAGTTTTTTTCCCATATTTCTTCTCTCTCTCTAGCCTTTCTTCTTTTTGCCTTCTTTGTAAAAGCCTGTAGTGAAATTCAATCGTTTGGCCAAAAAACTCAAAACCTGGCATCGAAAAATTCAAATTGTGTCTAAAAATTCAAACTTTTCCCTAAATATTCAAAGTACCCAAAGATCGGCCACTGTGATAACCTCCGACCACCGTGAAATTCAACTGAAAACTTTAAACCTTGTCAAAAAATTCAAATAAAACTAAAAAAAAAATCTAGGAAATAAAAAAAAACTAAAACATCCTAGAAAAACCAAAAACCTAAAAATCAAACCAAAACCTTCAAAACCCAAAAATTAAAACTTCCCAAATCCTATAATAATCTAAAGATCAAAACAAATCTCAAGAACATTAAAAATTGAAAACAAGTTCCATGAATCCAAAAAATCTAAACCCAAAACTACTTTCAAGAACACCAAGATTTTTAACTGAACTCCTAGAACTAGAAATTGAACGTAGAAACAATTTGATGCTTTTAGCTACTGTTTCTTGTGTGACAACTACTTTTTTTTTTCTAATTACTTCCTTTGTGTGTATTTTATTGTAGATTTAACATATATTTTTTTTTACAGATTTAGCATCTTTTTCTAGGGAAAAAAAATCCCACTTTAATTTGAAAAACCCTAATTCTACCAAATCTTGGTAAAATTTTTAAGATTTTATTTTTTTAAATCTTTCTTTTTTCCATGGATTAGGATTTAAGTATTTCTATAAGTAATAAGTTATTAAATTTCCAATCTTAGGATCCAAGAACTAAATCTCCAAGTTTTCCTTGTGCAAATTAATCATCACATTTTTTTTTGGCCACATGGCAAAAAATGAAAATAATAAAAACGAAGACTAAAAACTAAAAGCCAAAAGTTATAATAATAATACACAATTTTGGGTTTTTTAATCTTTGGGCTTAAAATTCAATTTCATCATTAAAATCCAATTAAAAATTTGCATTCCATTGTCAAAATGAAATTCAAAGCCCATTTTAATACCAAAAAAATTCTTTGACAAAAAAAAAAGATATCTACAATTGCCTATTTTTGCACATTTTCTATGAAACAAGAATTATATAAAGACAAAAGATATCCATTTTATTTTAGTCAAGAAAGAAAATTGAAAAGGGTTTTTCCTTAACATAGGCTTTTGAACTTTGGGAAATTTGAAATAAAAAAGCTCTTCCTTAACAAAAGTATCGAAACTTTGGAAAATTTAAAAAGCTAGTATTTAATAAAGGTTTTGAAACTTTGAAAATTTTAAAATGTTCCCCCTAAACAGAGACTTTGACACTTTGAAAAATTTTAAATGCTTTTCTTTAATAAAAGCTATGAAACTTTAAGAAATTTAAAAATTTGCAACAAAAAGGCTCATGTAACAAAAGGTTTTGAAACTTTATAAAATGAAAAAGCTTTTCACACTAGAGGCTATGAAATTTAAAAAAAAAATAATGAAAAATCTCCTTTCATCAAAGGCTATGAAACGTTAAAATTTACAACCAAAAAACTTTTCTACTTAGATGCTTTGAAACTTTAAAAAATGAATGAACTCATCGCACCAGTAGATATGAAACTTTAAAATTCGCAACTGAAAAGTTCCTCTAACCAGAGGTTTCAAGACTTTAAAAATAAAAAAGCTCATCTCACCAATGGCTATGAAATTTTAAAAAATAAAAAAGCTCTTCTCACTAGAGGCCATGAAATTTTTAAAAATGAAAGAGTTTATCTTACCAGAGACTATGAAACTTTAAAACTTGTGACCAAAAAACTTTTATAACTAGAGACTTTGAAATTTTAAAACAAAAGAGCTCATCTCAATAGAGACTATGAAACTTTAAAAAATAAAAGAGCTCGTCTCATTAGAGGCTATGAAACTTTGAAAGCTAAAAAGGTACTTGAAGGTTTTTGGGATCATAACTTTAGGTATTATAATTACAAATCGTTTCTTATCTTGAAAAAGATCCTCTTCATCATATGCTTTGAAACTAAAAAAAAATCAACAATTTTCTTTTTATGTGTCAACATAGTCGGCCTTAAATCTCTTCATATGCCAACTAATCTTAAATTTGTCATGTCAAACATCTTTAACATTTTTTCAATCAAGAATTTTCAAGTCCAAAATTTTCATGAAAATTCATACAATTTCATTTTCAAACTTCAAAAGGCATAATTACATGTAATGAATGCCATGAATGCAATGCATGAAATGCAAAAATCAATGTTATGCATCTTTAATTGTGGTAAAAGGTTCTCAAAACTCTTTTTCATGTCTTCTCTCCTTTTTAGCTTCCCATTATGTTCTTCTTTCGCTTCATTAGAATTAGCTAGCAAATGTGTATCCAAATTTTCCTCTCACTAGTTTCATCATTTTATCACATCATTTGGAATGTTTTTTTTTTCTCCTTTATAGGCTGCAAGGATCAATATTTTTTTAAACTTCTTTTATCATTTTCATTTGTTTTCAATCTACTCCAGCCATTTTTAATTATCTTTTTGAAATAATGCAAGGATCATTTATATTAGTCATTTGTTCATTCATCATCATTCCAATTTGATGACAAATATAATCTATCAATTTTTCTTAATTCATCACAGGAAAAGAAAATAAATGGTAAAGGACCAAAAAATTAAAAAAATAATATTTATTATGAGAACAAGTTTGGTCAAAAATAAATATGCCAAAGAAATCATTTCAAAGTAAATTACCAAGATAAGCGTTTGGGAAGGTTCACAACATTTAAGATAATAAATATTCAGACAATTCTAAACAAATTAATTCTAAATTCTTTCTCAAAAACTCATTTCATTGATATTATTAATCTTTGAACTTATCAATCCAAACATTACTCATATCTCATAGGATTCTCCAATAATATTAATCTTCATACATTAAAGCTATTTTTCAAGTCTTCACCTCAAATATATACTTTTTACTTAAATTTCCTTTTCAGGTTTTGAATTTGAGTCACCCTTTTTCCTCATTTTTCTTATTGAAAAATTTTTTTTTTACTTATCTTTTTCTTTTTCATTTCTTTTTCTCTTGATCCATCGGTGACTTTTCCATCAAAATCCTAAACAATTTCATTTCGATAACATCACAAGCTCGTCTTAGTGCATGTAGAGACCCTATTTAGTTCAGGGTCTAAATCAATTATGCCCAATTTAATTTCAAGCCCAAAGGCCCAAATCGGTTAGGCTCAAATTTGATCTAAGTCCAATTGTCAAAATTATGTTTTTACTTTGTTTATCTATATATTTTTTTATCCTTTTTATTTTATTTTATCTTACTTATTTGTTGTTTATCTTTAATTGGATTTATTTAATTTCTTTATATTTATCTAATTTTGTTTAAAATTTATTTGGTTATTTAAAAAATAATTGAAAAAAAGAAAAGAATGAATGGCCAGAAATAAAAAAGGAGAGGCTGGGTGGAAATGGAGTTTTTAGCTTGAAGTGATAATACATATCCTTAAATTTGAAATTGAATAAAATTTTTTTTTTTGAGATAAAATCCCATATCTCTTTTGGTGATAAGATGGATTTTTCACTTTTTAAAGAGTCTAATCTTTATCAAAACATTGTTCAAGCCTAGATAGTGTCCTATAAATAGGCTTTGATTCACCGTACACAATGACACAACAAAAATTAGAAAGCAATCAGCTAGGAAAAAGCAAAAAACAATTGGCGTAGGGAGTCAAGAAATTGGTCTGGTAGTAAGTTTTATTAGGAATTTGGTTATTTTGTTGGGGTGTTTGATTTAGTTAAAATTGGAGACATCAGGGTTATCAAAGAATTTAGAAAGCTTCAAAAGATCAAATTAGGATTTTTGGCATTTATCCAATATTTTTCCTAATCTTTTTTTGAAAATTTTTGAAAATTTAAAAATCTGTTTGAAGTTTCCAGCATAAATTAATTTTTTTCTATGAGTTTTTTGGCCAAATCCCTAGTTCCTGACAAGTTTTTAAATGAGTTCCCAGTTTTCAACAACGTTTCTCAGATTCTGGAAGCTCAAGAATTTCTTTGGCAACCAAAACCCAGATTTTGATAAGATCTTGATGGTTAATGAACTTTTTGGTGCTAATTACAGAATCGGACAGCTGATGCTGCTTTTAGAGAGAAAAACTTAAGAATAGAGAGAGAGAGGGAAAAGAAATTTATGAAAAAAATCAAATTCTTTTAGCTTTTATATCCAAGCTAAATGGCACCATTTTAAGGCCTTTTAAGACCCAAAGATCTGCGTATTGCCCCAATGCTCAACGCTACCCACGCACAACTCGACTTGTAATTTGTTTCTAGTAGCCCTTATCTAAGCTAAGCCAAATTACAGTCTGAGCTGTGATCAAAGTTGCGTAAGCTATTCCTATAGCCAAGCCATTTTCAAGTCGAAATAGAGCTGACCAACTTTTGGTATTTTTTTTCTTTTTTTTTCTATTTATTTATTTATTTAATTAATTTCATTTTCATTTTCTCATAACAGAAAAATAATTTTTTATTTTGCAAAAAATATATATTTAAAAAAATAAAAGCCATGAATCTTACAAAATGATTAGAGGATTTAAATTTTAAATTATGAATTCTATTGAATGAATGGAGAATTTCGTAATGATTTTTTTTTTTAAAAAAAGATAATTTTTCAATCCTACCAAATGATTGAAGGGTTTAAATTTTAAATTATAAATTTTACCAAATGATTAGAGAATTTCATAATGAAATTTTTGTAGAAATAAAAAAAAAATTTTCAATCCTACCAAATTATTGGAACATTTAATGACATTTTTGTAAAATTTTGATAAAAAATTTTTCAAATAAAAATCCAACCAAACCATTGGGGGTATGTATCAATATAAAATCCTACGAAATGATTTGAGGATTTTATTGATTGTTTTTAAATATTAATTTCTTTAAAAACACATTAATAAATTTGGCAATAAAGTATTTTCAAATAAGATGTGAGTCTCCATAAATGCTCTTGAGATAAGAAAATTACCTTAAATTGCTATCAAATAATTGGAGTAACTTTAAATCAATTTTCAATAATTAAATTTACTTGATAAAATACAAACATGCTGTAAGGCTTGGATAACATGAAATCAAACTGGTATTATCCTTAGATGGGCATTATGAGGGTGTTATAATCTTCTTCACGCATAACCATACTTCTGAACTTAGATATGGTTTCGTAGACTAAAATATACTATTTAAAGATACCTAAGTTAAGCATGGGATTTATCTTTAAAATGGGACAAATTCAGTTAAGTGGCAAACCACACTTTAAGAAAAAAAGATTAGTGGCAACTCTTTAAAGTCAAGTCTAGCGATGGGTTTACAGATCTATGAGTTATAACAATTTGGCAACTCCACTGAGGATAGCCGAAAGTTAAGCTAGTAAATGAATTTATGTTATCTAAGCCTAATGTTTTCCTTAAAAAGATTTTTTTTCTTTTCCTGATTTATTTTTCATGCTTTTAATATTCTATCATTCATGTACATGTGAATAACATGAGCTCTACACTTGAGTTTCGTCCCTTAAGAGAGAGTAAAGTACCTATATTTTTGTGAGGTTTCATGCCTCCGCATGGGCTAGTGAAATACTCTCATTCAAATTAAACCTTTTCTGATTATAACGTATGATGGATGAGGATTAGGGAGCCTTGCTTGTCTATGATGGATAATGATGTGAGGAACAATTTAAGAACCTGTAAAGTTAATCCCAAACCACATATAGTGAGCCATTATGGACTTAACCCATAGGTAGAGCCATTTTTTTCTTTTTTGTAGAAATGATCCAAAATTAGGTCATGTACCTTTTGTTATTTGTGAGTTGTGCCTTAACTTGTTTAGTTTTTTTTCTTTCTTTATATGTAATGCTAACTCTGGTCTTGTTTATTGCTTCTTGTTTGCAAGAATCATATTTAGGTTCATAAATATTTTATTTATTTATTTATTTCTTTGTTTATTTTCATCCACTTCATGCATTTCACTTATTCATACATCATCTTCATTCATGAAATGCATTCATCATATCATTGCATAACATAGTAATTTTTTGCTTTATCTGGGCAACAATTTAGAAGCCATGGGAGATCAATTAGAAGCATGAATTTAGGCCTTGGAACTCATCTAAGAGGAATTGGGGCGTGGCTTATAAGAAATAAAAATGGAACTTACCAAGTTGGTGTAAAAACTTGAAGTAGCCAATTCTCAAGAGTCTTCATCAACTTCAATTCATTTGTCCATTAGGCAACCATTTTCTCAGGATAAAAAATCCTATCAAAATATTGATACTAGTCTAAGTCATTACAATGATCCAATGGCCCAAGAAAAGACCATGCTAGAAAAGAGATAGGGCTTTCTAACTTCGAGCTGACCATTCAGATTGGCTCATACCGAAATCCTTATCCTTAAGCTTAACAACCATTTTCGACACCTCAAACAAGACCTGATTTTATTCAAACCCCACATATTAGCCTAAACCTATAATATTTCACATCCAACAATCAAATTTCCTAATGAACCCTTAGCCTTATATACCCAATTCTAGTCCAAGACCTACACCTGTAAGTCTACCCATGGCTTAACCCAAGAAATCATTAAGTAAAAAAAAAAAGAGAGCCATCATTAATCCAATCCTTATGACTTACAATGAGCTATTCCCACTACTTCTCCAAAACCATGATTGCACTAGTTCCTTTAGAGACACTAAAACCTACTTAGCCTAAGTAGTATGATGCTAAAGCTCGGTGTGATTATCATTTATGGAATACGGGCCATTCGATAGAAAATTATCCTGCCTTTAAACATAAGGTATAAGGTTTGATCAAAACTGGCCTGTTGAGTTTTGAGGAGAAGAAAGAGCTAAAGATTGTTAAGAGATCGTTGCCCAATCATAATGGCTGAAGAACTTATCCATAGTAGCACCAGGATCTTGATGTTGAAGTGTAGGATCAGACAATGGATTTTTTTTAGAAATGTTTTTGATATTTTGTCAAAACGATTTTTAATTTTTAATTAAGGATTTTTTTCTTTCTTATTATATGATAGCACTTAGAGCATGTATCCATTCATTAATTTTTGCTCTTTTTTCTTTTTGCATAAATTTATAGCTAGACATTATTTTAATAATAAATTATGGTACATAAGGTTTAAGGATAGCTTGATTGTAAAACCATCTCGCATAATCAACTCATCACGAATATAACACCAGAGCTTGAGCTAAACAAATGGAGTAAGAAATCACAAGTCATTTTGAAAAGATAGAGAAGGCCCAAGAAGAACTAATAGAAAAGTTAAACAAAATCCTTGAAGCAGTAAACAAATTAAACAAAAGAAAGGTTATGGAAGAAGATGCTAGTTGAGAAGACCATCTATTATAGGATGTAGTCAATCTTTTATATCCTATTGGCTATGGCTCATATCAGGCCCAATCCACTCAAGGCATTCCACCACAACAATTCACATTCCCTGTAAGGTGTGCCTATCCCAGAATTCTATTTGCATCAAATCAAAGGCATTTTTAGAGTTATATTAACCCTATTTATACAAAAAAGGCAATTGAACTAGTTTAAATTCCTAACTTGGATGATCCAAAAGAGAAGAAAAAATTGAAGCTAAAGGTAGTCAAGTCTGTAGAAGACTCAAAATCTGAACAAAAGATGAATCTACTGGAGGAGAGGTTATGGGCCTTGGAAAAAATCAACTTTTATGGCTTCATGGATGCTGCTAGGCTTTGCTTAGTCTTAAATATGGTAATCTTTCTAAAATTTAAGGTTTCAAATTTTGAGAAGTATGATGGTACAAAGTGTCCAATCAAACATGTCACTATGTATTGTTGAAAGATGACTGCTTATATTATTGATAAAAAGTTATTGATGCATGTGTTATAAGACAACCATACTAGTTTTATTGCTAGATGGTATGTCTAGTTGTATAAGACTCGCATTACTTTATGAAAAGAATTGGCAAAGTATTCATTACCCAATACTAGCACATCATAGACTTAGCCTTATATCACCTTTCTTTGCAGAGCATGGAGAAGAAATTAACATAATCTTTCAAAAAAATATGCCAAAAGGTGGGAAGATATGGCTGTTCAAGTCCAACCACCTCTTATTGAAAAGAAAACCACCGTCTTGTTTGTTATTAAACTTAAGGCTTTTTACTAAGAGCAAATAATAGAAAATGCCATAAGAACTTTGCTAATATGGTAATTTGTTATGAGATAATTGAAAATGTCATCAAGAATGGTAAGTTAGGTGGAGGAGAGTTAGCCGGCACAAAAAAAGTGAAATACTAAAGAAGAGGGAGAATGATGCTCAAGTTGTGAGCTATAATAATCAATAATTCAAAAGTTTTCCCCAATACCCACCACCAATGTATCCAATTCATTATCTATCTATGAATAATGTAACACTTGACCTCTATCAACTTGTCTCGCTATCTGCTTATCCACATACTTTCCAGTCAAGTCATACATTCAACCCCACCATTCACTTATTGTAAAGTCAGCCCCAAAACCTTATAATCAAACTAGTAATTCAAAGGGATCACAAAACAACAAAGAGAAAAATTCTTTTGATCTCATCCCATGACATATATAGATTTGCTACCACATTTAGTAGATAATCATTTGTTGGCTCCTATTTTGTTGAGCCAATGAAACCTTTATACCTGAAATAGTATGATGCTAATTTTAATATGACTATCATTATGGGATCATAGGTCACTCAACAAAAAATGTGTTACCCTAAAACATAAAGTACAAGATCTCATCAATGATTGCTTGATCAAGTTTGACAATAAAGGAAGGTTGAGCGTCATTGAAATTTCTTTGCCTAATGATATAGGGGCATGATTTTGAGGTATTTTTGGAACTTTTTTTTTTAAAAGTAATGAACTATAAGATGGTCTTTTATGTGTTTATCTTGTATTTACCTCGCATTTCAATAAAATGACAAATGCATTTCTTTACATTTTTTTTTTATTTTTCTTTGTATCCTTACTTTTTTATATCTTTTTATATTTCACTTGCTCTCAATTCCAAGTAATGAATGTTCAAACAATTGTGACAATAATTTGGGATTCAATCTTGATCATTTCATTCATTTGGACTCCTAATTTATTGAGATAAGTTAGAATGACATACAAGGAGAATGTGGTCCTTTATATCCACAAGCTTGCTTTTATTCAATACAGGTTCTTCAATGAAAGTCTTCATATTTGAAATGAGAAATGACCATTATTTTTTACCTTTCACAAAAAGTAAAATCATCCATTTATTATCCCTTTTGAGCCTATTATGATTTTCTTTGAAAGAAACCTACCAAGAATCACCCTTCATATTAGAGGGCAAAGTTTGGAAAAATGTCTATTTGTAAAAAAAAAAAAATGTGAGTCACAAATATTAGGGGGGAAAAACAAAAAAAAAAGAAAAAAATTTATTATGTGTGAATCTTTCTTAAAGCAGTAAGTTGAAAGAAAAAAAAATGAAAGGAAAGGAAAAATAAAAAAGAGAAAAAAATGTGAAGGCGCTTGATAAAAAATGGCACAAAATGCTAGGGTGCTTTAAATGATAAGAGATAATCCTTTGGTTTACACCCTTCAAACATATATTTTTGAGCCTACTTTATCTCTTTTATTTTTTCATAACCCTTTACCATAGTCTCAGTTACATACCTTAAAAGTCTATTTCGATCAAATATGAATGTTGAAATTGAAGAATCATATATTAAACTAGAGCATGCTTATGGTATGATTAAATAACAATGACAATAATAAAGCCTTATATTTTGGGGATTCATATGGGAATACTTATAGGGAATGAAACGCAAAAAAAAAAAAAAAAAAGAATAAAAAATTTAAAAAATGAGAAAATGAAAAAAATAAAATATGAAAAGGAGGGAAAATGAAGACTTAAATTGAAAATCCAAAAGGGTGATTTAAGTGAAAGAAGATATACTGGTTAAGAGCATGACTAAGATAGTTTAAGAGTATTAAGGAGTCCAATGAGTTAAGGGACAAAATTTGGATTTCAAGCTTGAAAAGATAAAAAATGGTAGTAAAATGAGATTTTAAAAAGGAATTCTGGATCGGTGTCAAAAATTGTCTAAATACTCATTATTTTGGATGTTCAAATCCCATCAAAACACTTATCCTAGCAATATGCTTGGACATTGTTCATCTACTTAATGTCTTTCACTAGAGTTGCTAATACATTAAATATCCCTTATCTTCATACCATTTTTTTCTTGCTATTATTGCTTTCCCATAATGAGAAAATATGTGATGAAATGTATTTTTCATGAAATTGGAATGATAAGAAATAAATGGGAAAATACATAAAAGATCCCTACATTACTTTGAAAAGAAAATCAATAGTGACAAAGGCAAAATGAAGATAATTTGATGAAAGAAATTTGTGAAAATATTGATCCATAGAATTTTCAAAAGAAGGAAGAGGCATTTTAAGAAAAGTTTAATTTTTGTGAATGGATATTTTGATTCATAGACTGGTTGATAAAAGCTATGAAGATAACTAGCTTTGAAGATAGAAAAAAGAGTCTTGAGAATTTTTTGTACCACAATTATGGATGCATTCATTACATCTCATGCATTGCATTCATGAAATTCATTACATATATTACAAACAAGAAGTTTTTAAGTAAAGGAATTTTGAACTAATAAATCCTCGACTGAGAAAAACTTTCAAAAGATAATCTTTAATTGAGAAAAAGGTTACAGCTTAACACTCAATTGAAAAGTTTTAGGAAACATTCTTTTGTCTCAAGGAGCATACTTAAAAAAAAAATGAATAAGATTTGTAAGTTCTCCACGCATAATCTCAAAGCCTTCCAGGCATGATTTATAAAACCTTTAGGCATGATCTTTAAACTTACTGTTGTTGGTTTCAAGATCATTAATTTCTAGATTGCTTGATCTTATATTTCGACTTTAGCTTAGACCTAGTCATTTTGTACTTTGGCTTGGTCCAATCATTTATATTTTCGACCTTGGCTTAGTCTAATCATTTTTTTCAATCTTGACTCAATCCGATCACCTCATTTTCAACCATGGCTCCATCTGGTCATTTTCATTTTTCATTTTTGAGTTTAGCTCAGTCTGGTCACCTTCATCTTTAACCTTGGATCAGTTCGATCATTTTTATTTTTTGAAATTGACTTAGTTCGATCACCTCAATCTTCAACCTTGGGTCAGTCTAGTTACCTTTATATTGGACCTTTATTCAGTTTGATCACCTCCATTTTATACTGTGGCTAAATCCAAGTCATTTCAAATTTTGACTTTGGCTAAGTATAAGCCTTAACATTTTCTAACTTTAGCTAATACCAAGTTATTTTCTTTCGAATTTGGCTAAGATCAAGTCATACCAATTTTTAACTTTGGGTAAGACCAAGTTATTTTATTTCCAACTTCGTCTAAGACCAAGTCATCTCATTTTCTAATTGTGGCTAGGTCTAAGTCATCATTTTTCAACTTTTGGCTCAATTTAAGTCATTATTGTCTGACTTTTGATGCTGTACAGGTCATTCCATTTTGAATTTCATCTAGGTCTAAATAATTTCATCTTCAAACCCCGATGTAATAGATGTTTATATCTTTGCACAATTTCTGTTACATAGAAAATGCACAAAGAGGGGCAACTGTAGATAACTCATTTAGTTCAGGGTCTAAATCAACTAGGCTTAATTTAGTTTCAAGCTCAAAGGCCTAAAACGGTTGGGCTTAAATTTGATCCAAGCCCAATTGTCAAAATTATGTTTTTACTTTATTTATCTATATATTTTTATTTATCCTCTTTATTTTATTTTATTATTTATTTTATCTTACTTATTTGTTGTTTATCTTTAATTGGATTTATTTAATTTCCTTATATTTATCTAATTTTTAAAAATTTATTTGGTTATTTCCTAAAAAAAGAAGATAATTGAAAAAAAAAAGACAAGAATGAATGGCTAGAAATAAAAAAAGAGTGGTTAGGTGGAAATTTTTAGCTTTAAGTGATAATTCATATCTTTAAATTTGAAATTGAATAAAAATTTTTTTAGAGATAAAATCACATTTCTCTTTCAATGATAAGATGGATTTTTTAAATTTTGAAGAGTCCAATCTTGGTAGTAGGTTTTATTTGGAATTTGGTTATTTTGTTAAGGTGTTTGACTTAATTCAAATTGGAGAAATCAAGGTTATTAACGATTCAGGAAGCTCAAAAAGTTCAAATTATGATTTCAAGCATTTTTGCAAGATTTTTTTTGAATTTTTTTGGAAAATTTCTAAAAATTCCAAAATTTGGTTAAAGTTTAATGCTCAATTTAAATTTTTTTAGTGAGTTTTCTAACCAAATCCCTAATTCCCAACAAGTTTTAGGCAAGTTCCTAGTTTTTGATAACCTTTCCTAGATTCCAACAACTCATGACAATTCTTCGTCAACAAAACCTAGATCCTGATCAAATCTTAATGGTCGACTAACTTTTTGGCACTAATTGCATGATCTAACAACTGGTGTTGCTTCTAGAGAGAAAAAAAAGGAAAAGAAATCTAAGAAACAAAGCCAAATTTTCTTAACTTTTATACCTAAGCTAAATAGCATCACTTTGGGGCCTTTTAAGACCCAAAGCTCAATGTGTTGCTCCAATGCTCCGCCTAACCCACGCGAAACCTGACTTATAACCTATTTACAGTAGCCTTCACTCAAACCAAGTTGAGCTACAATCTAAGCCATGATCCAAGCTGCGTAAGCTGTTTTCTGTTCCTATAGCCAAGCTATTTCTAAGCTAAAGTCGAGTCGACCAACTTTTGGTAATTTTTCCCTTTCTTTTTTTTTTCTATTTATATATTTAATTAATTTATTTCAATTTCATTTAATCATTATAGAAAAATAAAATTTTATTTTGCAAAAAATAAATAAAATCCATGAATCCTACTAAATGATGAAGGATTTAAATTTTAAATTATGAATTTGATCAAATAATTGGAGAATTTCATAATTTTTTTTGAAAAAAAAAAGACAAATTTTCAATCCTACCAAATGATTGGAAGATTTAAATTTTACATTGTGAATTCTACCAAATGATTGGAGAATTTCATAATGAATTTTGGTTGAAAAAAAAGATCCCAAATGATTGGAGGATTTCAATTTTGAATTATGAATTCTACCAAATGATTAGAGAATTTCATAATGAAATTTTTGTCAAAAAAAAAAGAAACTTTTCAATCCTACTAAACAATTGAAGGATTTAAATCTCTAATTATAAATTTTACCAAATGATTGGAGAATTTAATAATGAATTTTTGAACGAAGATAATAAGTTGGCAATCTTACCAAACTATTAGAAGATTTAATGACCTTTGTTTTTTTAAATTTTCATAAAAAAGTTTTCAAATAAAAATCCTACCAAACTGTTAGAGGATATGCATCGATATAAAATCCTACCAAATGATTGAAGGATTTTATTGATTGTCTTCAATTATTAATTTCTTGAAAAACATATTAATGAATATGGCAACGAAGCCTCTAAAGAGTGAGATATGAGTCTCTATGAATATTCCTGAAGTGAAAAAATTTCCTCAAATTGCTACTAAATAATTGGAGTAACTTTAAGATCAATTTTCAATAATTAAATTTACTTGGTAAAATACAAACATGTTTTAAGTCTTGGAAAATATGAAATCAAACTGGTACCATCCTTTGATAGGCGTTGTGAGAGTGCTATAACCTTACTCATGTGTAACCTCACTTCTAGTCCTAGATCTAGTTTCGTAAACTAGAATTTACCTTTTAAAAAAACCTAAGTCAAGCATGGGATTTTTTTAATGGGATAGATTCAGTTAGGTGGCCAATCACCCTTATACAAAAAAAAGGATTGGTGGCAACTCTTTAAAGTTAGGTTTAGCGATAGGTCTACGGATCTATACATTATGACAATGCAATAGGTCTACAGATTTATATGTTATGACAATGCAATTCATGATTCTTCAATTTCAGCATTCATATTCAATCAAAATGGACTTTTAAGGAACTTAATGTAGGCTAAGGTGAGGGATTATAAAAAAATGGATAAAATAAACCCAAAATACATTTGAAGGGTTATCAACCAAATGATCATTTTTCATCATGTAGAGCATCTTGGCACTTTGCCTCATTAGTTTTTCTTTTTTTTCTCTCTTTTTTAATCTTTTTTTTTTCATATTGTCTTTTTCACTTTTGATTTTGCACTTTTCCATCATTTTAAAGAAAGATTCAAGCATAAAAAAGTTTTTCCTTTGAAATCATTAGGGACCTTCACTTTCTTTTTTTGTGAACAAGCTTTTTTCAAACTTTACCCTTCAATGTGAAGGGTGATCCTTGGTTATAGTGTCTTAAAAAATAATTCAATAAGTTTAAAAGGGGTACTAAATGGATATTTACTTTTTATGAAATGAGAAGAAAGATGACCATTTCTCATTTCAAACATGAATACTTTCAATGAAGAAATTTTATTGACTAAAATCAAAGTTATTAATGAACGATCACAAAGACCACATATTGCATTACTTTCATCCTTCAATGGGTGAAACTCTTTGTTAGATTTGACTAATTTCATAAAATTTGTCTTCTTTTACTTTGGTAATCCTAATAGATAAAAGTCTCAAATTACTAATATGAACAATGCTTTCAAATTAAATCCTAAATTATTGTCATGATTGGCTGAGCATTCATTATGGGAATGGGTAAAATAAGAAAGAATATATAAAAGCAATGGAATAAAAGAGGAAATATAACGAGAATGTGTATGTTCATTTTATTGAAATGATGAAAAATAAATAAAAAACTAATGTAAAAGAACTCACAAATGTTCATAAGTATTTAAAGACTTGCATTATTTATTAAAATTATTCAAGTGATAGGCATCTATAAAAACTACTTCAAAATTATGCCGTTGTGTGGTTAGGTAAAGGGTTTCCAATGCTTTTTGATCAAAATTCACAAAACTATCTTTGACTAAACTTTACACTTTATACTTCAATGTTGTGCAATTTTCTATAAAATGGCTGGTAATCCTAAGATAATAGTCACATATAGTATTAGCAACATACCACTTCAGGTAAGGAGGCTTTAAAGGCTCTAAATAGATGGGTGCACCTAGTGGCTTTTAATGAGTTGATGGAGTAATTCAGTGTATGTTATAGAGATTTGATCTATAGGAGCTTTTTTTCCCCCCAGTTCCTGTGTTGAGTAGCTAGTCGATTTGTAAATGTAAGGTTAGTTATCGGTGCCTGAAAATTTATTTGCAATCTTGGTTGCATAACTAGTTGATAAGCATAAGTATTTGGAGAGATACTATTTATCACTCGAAAATAAGGGGTGAAACCTTTAACCTAGTGCCCCTCATAAATTACAGCTTGGGTATCCTTTTTTCTTTTTGGGTATAATTAGTTGCATCACCACCTTCAAGCTTGCTGTTCTTGATTGTATTCTTTATTATCTCCCTAGAAATGACCAAATCAGCAAAATTCTTAGTAGCATTTCTAATAATCATTTCTTAATATGGGGCATTGAGAGTATTAACATATAGAACAATAGTCTCCTTTTAAGTAAGCAGTGGTTGAACTTAGGCAGTAGCATCCCTTTACCCCTATGCATATTCTTTGAAACTTTTGGTATTTTTTTTCCATGCTTTGTAAGGACAAATGGTTTGGTACTAAATCTATAATATGCTTGTATTGGGCAATGAAAGTCCTCAGTAATTCTCTCTAGCCATGGATACGAGTCTTATCTTGTTGTATATACCATTTGGCAATAGCACCAGTAAGATTGTCTTAGAAGATGTAGATAAGTAGCTTCTCATCATATGCATGTGCAACCATTTTACAGTAGTACATTGTGACATGTGTTATGGGCCACTTAGTTCCATTGTATTTCTTAAATTTAGGCATGTTGAATTTTGGTGGAATCACCATACCAAGAACTAAGTGTAGTCTAATAGCATTCATTGATCCATAGAAATTTGTCCCTTTAATAGCTTTGAGCCTTTCTTCTATGAGGTCTATCTTTTGTTGAGATCTAGAGTCTTTTTTGGTTTTTATGAGGCTATTTTCAACTTTTTTTACTCTTTTGGATTATTTAAATTAGGAAATTGAGTTGGATTAGATGTTTTGACATCAAGAACATGAGCGATGTGAGTATGAGCAACAGTTAAAAATGTGTTGGTATGCATATTGGGGTAGCTTCTAGTGAATGGCACTTAATGTTGGGCTTTTTGAGATGTTTATGCTAAGTATGGGCCAAAACTAAGAGGATACTATAAATCACTTTCATTTTATACAATTGTCACTTCCACCACTTTCTTCCTTTTATTCAAATTCTTTAACAATTCAATGATAGTTTCAATTATCCTATCGGTTCCTCTTATGCCTTTTTTAATTTTTGAAAGTGGAAAGTGTTCTTTTCTTCCATGATTCTTGTTTGATATTTGGTATTGTAGCATCTTAGGTTGTTAAAAAATTGAGCTATTCTTAAGCCTAGATTTACCATAATTTTTTAATTAAGATGACATGTTATCATGCATATTTAGAAAGGTATTATGAAATCATCCCAACTTTAGTTCTGTATGAGAATGAATGAATGCATGAATGAATGTAATAAGGAAGATTTACCATATAACAATTGTTAACAAGAAAACTTTTTATTGAATTAAAAGTTGACTTTAACCAAATCCAAAATTACATCCTTAGAAAGTCTAAAGTTTATTATAAAAAAAAATCCCTAATTTGTCTATATTGGCCTTGTACTTTTAAAAAAAAAATTCTAGCAGTACTTAGCCATGTGTTCCAACTGGTGGCACCCTTGTTTTCCACTCCTTGAACTCTTTTACCATGTACTTGGCTTTATAAGTAATCATAGTGATTTGATCAAGCAGGCATTCCAATTGTCATGCGTTCTCATATATGTTTCATTTGCTTACTCACATTCCTCAGTCAAGGCACCCATTTGTGTTCTAATTGCAAAAATGACCCCATTATAGACATCTAATTTTGTTTGGAATAATTTGACAACATTCAGATGTAATTTTGATTTAGGCATATAAGTTCAGGCCATTTTGGGTGTTTTGGTTGCATATTTGATTTAGACTTGTTTTTGCATCAATTAAGGCCCAATTTAATTCAGTTTGAGGCCAAAAGAACTTAGGGGGCCCAACATGGGCTAAGGCCATTATTTTTGGGCCTATTGTTGGCCCATTTAAAAGCCTAATATATGGCCCATAATGTGGCATGTCTAAAGGCCCATCATATAGCCCAATTACAAACTAAAACATGGGCCCAACTTAGCCCTAAAAAATGACCCAAAAATAGAGCCCAAATTGGCCATTAAAAATAGCCTAAATGATGAAACCCAAACCAAAGAACAAGAGCCCAAGTTGGCTACAAAACTTGGTCCAAACAAAAAAAGTGAGAGTCCAAAACCAAGTCCAAAAAGAAACCAAGGGAAAAAAAATGAAAGATCTAAAAATGGGATCCCTTTTTGGTTTTTACATGCATGAGGGAAATGTTTAGAGGGGTTGATATAAAAAGAAAAAAGGGAGCTGAGGCAGAAATGAACTTAAATCAAAATAAATAATAGTAAAAAAGAAGCAAAGCATGAAAGGGCCACAACCAAAAGAAGAAGCAAAGCCTTAAAGCCCAAAAACTTTAAATCAAAAAAAAAAGAAAAACCTATTTCATGTGAAGAATGCATGTAGGGATAAGGGAGATACTCGACTAGAAATAAACTGAGGGTTTATGGCACAGAGAAAGTAATACCAAAACTTGTAGAAAAAAAAAGAAAAATGGCTGGTAAACAGGCAAGGTCTGCAACTGGTAGTAAAAAGAAAGCAAACAAAAAATATGTAGGGATATTTTGTTGATCTTTTGTTATAAAAGGGAGAAGAGCTGAAAGCTCTTACGGGAGAAAAACTAGAAGAAAAAAAAGAGCTTTTAAGGAAGAAAAAACAAAAAAGAAAACTGAGCAAAAAAAAAAAAAGAAAATAGAGAGAACCTGATGAAAAATAAGAGCTTTGAGCAAACCATGAACAAAAAATAAAAGGGGAAAAAAGAGAGGTCTTTTCAGTAGAAAAACACGAGAGAAAGAAAGCTTTACCAAAAAAAAAAAAGGTAATTTTCTTTTGTTCCTTGTAAACACCCATTTTTGTCCAAGCAAAATCCTGGCCATTTGTGAAGCGTTTAAAATTCAGCTCGATTCAAACCCAACACACCTTTAATCTTAACAAATTTCTAAAATAAAATTTGGGACCAATTTGACCTAAATGCTCCAAAGTCAACTTTGATCAAGTTTGATTAAACTTAATCAAACAAAGTCAAAATTAGTCAAACTTGATCAAAACGGATTGAACCTAAATCAACATTCAAAATTCATAATCAAATAGGAATTAATGTGGCTCAAAATTGAAAATTGAAATTTCTAAAGCACTAAAAAATTTAATTACATTTCAAGAAGAGTAAAATTACTAAATGCCTTTAGGGGTATTTTCATAATTTAATTTTTTTAAAGTAAGATTTTCGTGAAAACTTTCAGATCATAATTGAATTTTTTTAATAATTTTTGATGTATTGAAAACCTAGATCACACCTTGAGAGGTGTGAAATTACGAAAATACATTTATAGGTATTTTCATAATTTCACCTACCCATTGTTAAAATTTCACAAAATACTCCAAATCATGGTTTGAAATTGTTTGATGATTTTTATGATTTTGAAAACTTTCATTATACCTCAGGAGGTAAAATTACCAAAATGCCCTTTAAGAGTAATTTCATAATTTGACCTTCCTAAGGTCAATTTTTTCATGAAACTTTTCAAATCATTCTTTATAATATTTGTTGCTTTTAGTGCATTTGAAATGGCAGCAGTACTTGATAAGTATGAAATTATCAAAATACCTTTTTGGGGTAAGTTTGTAATTTGACTATCTTGAGGTTGTATTTTCAAGAAAATTTTCAAATATTCATTTCATAATATGTATGATTTTTAGTGCTTTTAAAAAAATAAACATGAGAATATTGATTTCCAAAAAAATGGTTTAAAGATTGAAAACTTTGTATTATAGGCAAATGGTCTTTTCACTTGGTTTTAGTGGTTGTAAAAATTCAACTTTTGCAGTGAACAATCTAAAGCATTGGATCACATTAGGAATCTTGATCTAATGGCTAAAGTTGGCTCCTTGAAAGTAAAACAAGGGGAAAATTTTGCCCCTTTGATGGGATTTAATCCTAAGACCATAGTTTAATCTTAATAGGATATTTTTGGGGGGCTTTTTATTCAAAAAAAAGGGGGAACTTTTTGCATAAAAAAATCAAAGGAGAAAACATAGAACAAGGGAAGAAAAATTGTGGAAAAAGAATCTTGAAAAAATAGAAAAATAATCCTTATGAAAAAAGCTTGAAGGTAAACTTTCATTATCATCCATTTTGAATTTTTTTTGTATTCCCATCACATATTCCATAATATTTTCATATTGTTTCTCCCCATTTTCTTTGGTTTCTTGAACTTTTTTTAGTGCATTTTTGTTTGTTTAAAGCTTGAATCATCTTCATTCAATTAAGCAATAGTTGGATTGAAGTTCAAATTCAAGCAACAAAAATCAAATCCACTATTGCAAAACCAAGTTGGAGGTTCGACCAACCTCCTCAACCATGGGCAAACCTCCTTTTGGCTTTCTCTAAATATTTTCTTTTCTTTTTATGCTACTTATGTATGTTTGGTTGATCATTCACTTGTTGTTTGCATGGTTTATGATTGATTTTGTTGTATATGGATGATGTTTAGCTAATGCTCATATTTTATGATTTTCTTTCTATTTTAATATGTTACATGTTTGATGGAATCTTTTTTGAAGTGTAAAAGGTTTTTGAGTCTTGATTTTAGGGATGTTCAATGCACATTTAAGTGAAAAGGAGTGAAAATGTGATAAAAAAATTGGCATGAAGGTTCGGCCATGGAGGTTTTTGTTTTGGCTGAACCATGTTCTTCATTTTATAATATGGTTGCTTGATTTCATATGTGTTTGATTGTGTTTTTGAATGTTTTATTAAGTTTTCAATTTTTTTTATTAAATTTCTAATGATGAAAATGTTGATTTAATGATTGGTTTGAGTGATTTTTGTGTTTGTTTGATTGGATTTGGAAAAAACATGAATGGTGAAACATGTTTTCAAATTTTGGAAAATTTTTATGTTTGATTCATTTTGCTCTTGTGAACACCTTTGTTTGTAATTATTTTTCAATGCCATGCTTTTGTCAATGCATTCATTAATGCATTTTTATAATTAGGTTTTATCACATGTCCATTTCCATGAAACCTCAAATTCCATGAAACTCCAAATTCTATGAAACGCTAAATCCCATGAAACCTCAAAACCCAAAACCTAACACTCTAAACCAAACGTTAAACCCCAAACCCTAAATCTAAATGCTAAACCCAAAACTAAAGCCAAACCTTATACCAAACCCTAAACCCCAAATTGAATGTTAGACCTTAAACTAACCCTAAAACCCTAAACCAAACCCTAAAACCCTAAACCTTAAACCCCAAACCGTTAACCTAAACCCTAAACCCCAAAACCTAAACCCTAAACCTAGATTCCAAACTAACCTAAACCTTAAACCAAACCTCAAACCCTAAACCAAACCCTAAAACCCTAAACCTTAAACCTCAAACCATTAACCTAAACCCTAAACCCCAAAACCTAAACCCTAAACCCTAAAACCTAAACCTTAAACCCCAAAACCTAAACCCTAAACCTAGATCCCAAACTAACCTAAACCATAAAATCAATCATGCATTCGCATTTCATTTTACCTTGTCATTACATGTTTTTTTATATTATCAAGCATTCATACTTTATCATGCATGCTATATTGTCATGCATTCATCATGTTTTATTATGTACATGCATTTCATGCATATGTTTTCAAAAGTAAAAATATTTTAAAAATAAGATAATAGCTTAAGTAAATATAATTATCGAGATCTAGCCTAACTATAGGGGACTCTCGGTGATTATTATTTATGAGAGGTGTTATCTTAATTTTGTGGAACAATTTGAAAACCTTTAAATTAGAAATATTTTTGAAACTCTACTTAATTATAGGAAAGTGAAAAAAATGTTTTGATATTTGAAGTGTTTTCATTTGGATAAAGAAAAAGGAAAAAGTTTTGCTTTCAAAATTTGATTTATTTTGTTTTCCAAAAACAGAAAAGAAAAGAAAAAAAAAGGAATTAATTCTAAACATTAAGAAAAATATGACTATTTTTACCAAAATTAAAGTACAACATGCAATCAATTAGTACCATCTTGGATGGGTGTTGAGGGTCCTAATCCTTCCGTACGGGTAACTGACTTCAGAACCAACTCTAATTTTGTAGACCATAAAATTGTTCTTTTTATAAAACTTTAAATCCGTTTTAAATATTTTATTAAAAGGACAAAAGTTTGGGTGGTCAATCACATACTAAAAAAGATTAGTGGTACTCTTTATTTTAATTTTTATCGATAATATTTTTACTCTTTATTTTAATTTTTATCGATAATATTTTTAGCCGTAGTTTTTTTTTTCCAAATTTCCCTATTCATTTGGCTTTTAGGTCAACCATAACCAGGCCTCGAGACATCATGAAAGCTTGGTGACTCATTAGGGATGCAAGTTTAGAGAGTTAGGCCAAATATTGATTACACGTTACCCTAAATTTTGGTTTAATGGTCTTAATTAGTGTTTAATCTTAATTCTTTAATTTTGATTTTCTTTTTTCTTAAAAAGTGAAAATTTTGAAAAAAAATAAAAAAATTGAAAAAATGAAAAAAATATTTTGATTTTAATTTTCCAATTTTCCCAAAAAAATGAAAATGGAAAATGAAAAAAATGTAAAGATGTAAAAAAATATCAAATTAAAAAAGTGTGTTTTACATTTCATGCATATTTTAATCATATCATTTCATGTATATTTTAATTATATCATTTATTCTAAATTGTTGTTATTTATTCTATTATTAATATTTGTGGGGCATCTAGGATTGTGCTATTTTAGGAAAGTGTGAAAGGTTTGTATGTTTCTTTCCATACACTCACATCTGCATTGTATGCATAACCTTATACCTGAGCTCTAACCCTATTTCGGAGGAAGTAATGTAGTTTCACCCTTGTGAGATGTAAATCTTCACAATGGCTAGTGAAACACTCATATTCAAAGTTAACTTTTTCTATTTGTAGGCCATAATAGATGAGTGTACACATCAAATTTTGTCAAGAATATTTAGCATGGTTAACCCAAGCCCATTTGAAGCCCATGAAAAAGCCCCTTAAAGAGCCTATAAAATGCATCAATATTTAGGCTTGATAAGCAAAGAAAAATCATACCTGTATTGTTAATGACAAATTATTTTACATGAGATTTATATGGATGATACCTTTTCACGTGGATACATGAGAAATAAAGTAAATGAAATGAGTAAACCTTAAAGTCAACTCTGGTCAAAATTGCACAAAACTTGGTTAAAATGAATAGAAGCAATGTCAATCCTCAAAGTTTATAACCTAATTAGAATTAATGTGGTTTAAAATTAAATTTGGTGATTTATAAAACACTAAAAATTTATATTGTACTTGGATAAGTATAAAATTACTAAAATACCCTTTAGGGGTATTTTCATAACTTGATCTTTTCGAGCTCGAATTTTCATGAAATTGTATCTTAATTTCATAATTTTTGGTGCATTTCAAATCACAATAGTACCCTAAGAAGTGTGAAATTACCAAAATATCCCTATAGAGGTATATTCGTAATTTGATTTTTTTGAGCTTGGATTTTCATGAAACTTTTCATATCTCAATTTTATAATATTTCATGATTTTTGGCGTTTTAAAATCCCAAAAATGAGCATAATAACATTGATTTCTAAGAAAATGGCCTAAATACCAAAAATTTTGCACTAGGGGTAAAATGGCCTTTTCATGGGTTTAGAGGCTATAAAAATTCAACCTTTGTAGTGAATAATGTGCACTATTGGAGCTCTCATTGATTTTGATCCAATGGGCAAATTTTATTCTTTGAAAAAAGAAGAAAAGAAGAAACTTTGGCCCTTGGATGAGATTAGATCCAAAGGCCTATACTCACCAACAAAAGAGATATTTTGAGGAAGGGTTTACCAAAAGTGGAGGGCTCTGAAAAAAAAAAGCTATAAGGGAGTCCATCAGAAAGGAGAAAAGAGGAAAAAAAAGAAAAAAAAAGTAAGAAAGAAAGAAAGAGAAAAAAAAAACTAAAAAGAGAGAGATTTTGCTAAAGAAAAAAAAAACACAAAACCTAGGATAAAAAGGAAGGAAAAACTTCACCAAGAAAAGATGAGGTCTTGCCAAAAAAAAAAAGACAGCCAAAATTGTCAGAAAACTAGAAAAAAATAGCTTATTGGATCCTTTTTTGGGTGTTTCACATTATAATAACTTTTATGTTTGCATTAGTTTGGTGGTTCTTTTACACGCAATGTTTTATGAACAACTTTCATTCTTCCATGTAAGTGTTTTAAGCATGAAAGGACCACCCTTCAATCTATATAGGACTTGAAAAACCAAAGGCGGAAGCACTATTGTTTAAAAGATTTACAAAATAATGTACAAAGACTATCATATGGTAAAGGTCTCGGTTCCCATCCTTGCATATGTACTAGAGCTTCATGCTCATTTTTAGACTGATTTGCCGATTATTGAAAAAATGGTTTCTTTTATAAACAAAAGCTTATTGTTTCAAAGGGCTTTGAGTTTTAAAATAAAAAAAGATTCTGTTTTTTGCAAATGGCTTCAACTCAAACTTTTTTTCATAGTCATGAAAGCTTCATCCTCCATGCATTTAAAAGTCACCAGTAAATAAGAGGAAAGAAAAAGTTTTAGGTGTCCACAGGTTTGTTTCGGTTTGTCTCTCTATGAGGCTTCAAAACTTCATCTTCGATTCATGTCATATGATGTATTTTGCATGTTTAGTTTGTTTCAGCATGTAACATGCCTGTGGAAGTTTCAAGTTTCTTTCTTTCCATGTATATTGACTTTACTTCTTTTGCATATAGGTTTGTTGGTTCTTAAAGCCTTTAAGTTTTATCCTTTATCTATGTTGGCTATCTTTTCTTTTTACATGTAAACAATCCATAGAAATGTCGATCTTCACACATCAATGTCAATCTTCACATGTCATTCTTGTATGCTGGTTTCGAATGATGAAATAGCTTTCTTTAATATAAAGTTGAGAGCTTTCTAGTCAAGAAAAGGTTAGGTTATGCTGGTCTAAATAATAAAAAAAAAAAACAAAATAAAACAGTTTTTTAGTAGAAACTGACAAGAGGCATGATATTTAGGCCTATGAAGTCCTATGCATATTTTACCACTTTTAGTAGGGATAGTTTGCCTTAGGTTTTTATCCTTGTTTTTAGTTGATTTTTTTTTATTTGTAATTTACGTTACATGCAATTTAAATTTTTATGCACTTTTAATTCTCATATCATTTAGTTCACTTGTAATTTAATTTTCAAATCATTTGTTTTTGGCTTCTTATTTTTATACTATTCTTACTATTTGACTTTATGGCCTTACTTGTCATGCTATTTAAATTTAAATAATTTAATTTTTTAATATTACTTAATTTTAGGAGTTTTACTATTACAATTTCTTTTAAAATGAATAAATAGATGAATAAATAAATAGATGTCCTAAAAAAAAGAGAAAAAAAAGAATTTTCGATGATGGGATTCCAAGAAGTCTGAGTAGTGATTTTCGAAAATTTTCTATGTGAGAAAAATTTTAAAAAATATCAAAGTATTCAAATATTTAGAAGTTTCTTTGCAATACGAAAATTCCCATGATTGTTATTTCTAATTTGAGTAGTTTTTTTTCACAAAAATATACATTTTTTGGAAATTAATTTTTTTGGTAATAATTATATTATTACATGATTTTTTTAAATACTAAAAATTATTATAAAAACAAACAAAAAAACTCCAAAGATGGGATTCTAAGGAAATTTGAGTAGGGAGTCCTATGAAATCCTTGGATGAAATTTTTTTTCTAAAATACTACTAAAGTATCAAGGTGTCTAAGAAAATTTTCGATAAAAGATTTTATTCATTTTGTTCCTTTCAAATTTTTTAGTAATATTTAAAAAGATTAATACATAATTAAAATGAATAACAAAATGTAAAACATAATAATAAGTGTTATATTTTTCGTATGCATATTGTACTTTATTGTTTGCCTTACATAGTTTTAAATGCAAAGAAAAATTTTCGATGATAGGATTCCAAGAATTCCAAGTAGTGATTCTTGAAAATTCTCTAAGTGAGAAAAAATTTTTAAAAATTACCAAAGTATTGGAATATTTAGAAACTCTTTTCAATATAAAGTTTTTTAATTAATTTGAACAATTCTCATAAAAAATAAAAAATGTACATATTTAGAAAAGTATTTTTTTTAATAATAAAATTAAGTAATGAGCATTTTCGATGATAGGACTTTGAAAAATCTGAATAGTGATTTTCGAGAATTTCTTATGTGAGAAAAGTTTTTTAAAAATTGCTAAAGTATTGAAATATTTATAAGTTTCTTTTCAATACAAAAAATTTTCATTTTATAATTAGTTTCTTTAATTTGAATAGTTTTCTTAATAAATAAGAGTGTGTTTTTTAAGAAATAAATATATTTACAGATAATTATATTATTGCATGAGTTTTAATAATTAAAAAAAAATGAAAAATCTCCGAGGATGAGATCCTAAAGAAATTCGAGTAGTGATTCTTTAGGAATCTTTAGGTAAGAAAATTTATCTAAATTTCTGCCAATGTATTAGAGCATTTAGATTAATTTTGGATAAAGATTTCTTTTTTTTTTTAATGGTATAGAAATGAGTTTTAGAAAATAATATTTATTTTTAAAATTATAGATATCATATTTTATGTTTTTTTAACATAAATATTGGAAATAAATATGAGCTGTCGAGGATAGGTTTTTTGAGAATTTCAAGTAGTGATTTTTAAAAATTCCTTAAGTAAAATAGTTCCTTTTAATATTGCCAGAGTATTGGAATATTTATAGGACTTTTTTAATATAAGGTTCTTATTTATTTTTTAAGCTTACTCAAAATTAAAATATGTTTTTAGAAAATTAAGGAAATTAAATCTTTAAATACCAAAATTAAGACCATTTTAATCAATATTAAAAGATAACACATAATTAATTGGTACCGTTTGAAACAGGCATGATGGGGGTGTTAATCTTTCCCTACATGTAACTGACTCCCGAACCTAAACTATTTTTACCGACCCAAAAATTATCTTTTTAATAAATTTTAATAAATTTTAAAAAATTATTAAGAATGTAAGTTTTAATAAGTAGCCAATACATCTAGCCAAAAAAGATTGGTGGTGACTCCATCTTTTGTTTTCTAAATTCATCTAACGATCCCCAAAATTGTTTAGCTTGGCTACTCAACTAGAGATGTCATTTTTTTTAAAGAGTCAGGTTAAAAATTAATAACGTGTTATCTTTGGTTTTGTTTTAATGGTCTTAATTGGTATTTAACTTTAATTTTCTTAATTTTAATTATTTATAATAATATAATAATAATAAGGGAAAGAAAAAATTACGTTTTATTTTATCCATGTCATTTATTTACTATTTGATATTTTATTTTATGCTTCGTATGTACTATTATTGTTATTATGAAGTGCTTAGAATAAGATTATAATACTTTGTTCCTTTTTTCACACATGATACGTTCACATCATGCATGAGCTCTATATTTGGGCTTCAACCTTTTTAGGAAGGAGTAAACCACCTATGCTTTCGTGAGGTGATAACCTCTACAATGGCAAGCAAAATACTCCTACTCAAATTGAACCTTTTTCATTCATAGTTTGTAATGGGTGAGGATCAGGGTGTCTTACTAGTCTAGAGTGGACGCCAGTGAGGAATAGTTTGGAAACCTTTAGATGGAAATTAATTTGAACCTAGCATATAGCAAACGATAAGAGCTGACCCGAGGTAAAGCCATATCCACCTTTTTCGTAGACTATCTCCAAGAATTAGAATAAAAAAAGGGACCTTTGTATTGTAGTTTTTTTTTAAGAAAATAATAAATGTAGGCATTCATATTTGTTTTGAGTTTAAAAAAAAAAAACAATAAGATCTTTATCTCATTTCCTTTTCTAATAGAAAAAACATTTCCTTTTCTAATAGAAAAAACTTTTCCTTTCTATTTTTTTTAATTTTCCAAGCTTTTATTTTTATTTTTCTCTCTTTTTCCTACTAATAACTTTTTTTTTGTTTTTTTTTTTTGCATAAATTACATCAACATGATACAATAACATAGTGAGCTATTTGCTCTGAAACATGTTTCAGTAAAGTTCTTTTCATAGATCCCACAATATTATAGATTTGCTCTTCTTTTGTAATTGCCCTGTGTGAATCATACAATAAGGTGCATGAATGGTCTAAAAAAACTTAGAAAAAGGAAAAAGATTGTTTACCTGCTGGTTTCATGTCGAGGTTACCAGAAAAAATGTATTTGAGTCTTACCCAGAATAATTTGAAAGATTTGGCTACCATATGGAATAGGATGGGTGAAGCTAGGAAAGAAAAGTTTTGTGAAAAATATGGGCAAATTTTATCTCTTATCTCAGTAGTGATTAAGGACATTTGATTCGAGTAGCTATTTAGTTTTGGGATCTATCATATAGATATTTCACATTTAATAAGGAGGATTTGACACTGACCATTAAGGAATATTTGATTTTGGTAAGATTGGAATTGCAGTACCCTGATAAGATATATGTTAAAAAACCAAAGTTAGGGTATCGTAAGAGGATAACTAAATTGATGGGAGTGAAGGTAGAGGCCGTGGATGCTTTAACTAAAGACAAACGTAAAGGTGTCAGCTTACCTTAGCATTTCTTTCATGATTTCATTTTAAGACACTTAGAACATGATCAAGGCATGGTAGTGTTCAACCTAGCAATTTACGACATGGTGATTTTTCCAAAAACTTTGGGATATATTGAATTGGCAATAGTTGATCTATTCGAACAAATAGAAAGTCAAGCAATTAATCCCATTCTAGCCATCATAGCTGAGACAATCAGATCATTGAACTTTTATCGTTGAAATGGAGGATGCTTCACAGAGAGTGCATAGCTATTATTTGTCTAGATAAAAAGCCATTTCAGATGTAAGAAAAGTTCTTTTTCCAAGACGTATCTTTCAAAGTAGAGCCCTGGTCAAAGAGTTTTGCGATAGTCAATAGCCAACATTAAAATCCAAAGAAGAGTGGGTAGCATTCTTTCGAAGGCTTACTAGTGATCAGGTCAAATAGATGGCACCATGGATGCCTCATGTACAAATGTTATGTCAAGGTGAAGATGATTTATGAGTACTATTTTTGGAATTGTGGGGAGTGGTAAGTTACGCTTCACTAATGGGGTTAAGGTAATTTGGTGTGAAGTAATATGTCTCTGCCACGCATGGACTCACCCTAGTAGAATTTGTTGATGGAGAAATAGGCTCCTCAAGAACAACAAAGCAGTTAGTTCAAGTATAGAAGAAGATTCGGAGGGTAAGATTAGGACATTTTCTTGTCAAAGTCACCCTCGATTACTTGATTCGAAAAGCAAAGTGTTCTAGACATATTATGCTTCCTCCAGATGATTTCTTATTTCAACAAGTGAACCTATAGGCAAAAGAACCATTTTTGAAAGTTGAGCTTTTTATGCAAGAACTTTAAGCAAAAAAAAGAAATTGAGAAAAAAAATTTGAGATTCTAAGAAAAGATGGGACAACTGAAATATGAAGTGGAAGCTCAAGAAAGTAGACTAAAAAAGGCAATGCAAGATTGGGATGTGGTGCAAAATGATCTAAAGGATTTGCATTAAGAAATCAAAAAAATGTGAACTCAATTAAAGAAGGAAAAAGGCACTAGATTTAGTGTTAGGCAGCAAAGGGAAATGATTGAGCTTCAAGAAGAGATGCAACGTTTAAAGGACAAAGCCAAGGAAAATAAGGAAAAAACAATCAAGATTTTTTGAGAATAGCAAGAGTGGGAAGTTTTGTATTCAACAACTTTAGCAAGATTGATAGCATGTCAGAAAGAGAATGCTAAATTGAAGGCATAAATCAAAGATGTAAAAAGAAAACACTATGAAATGCAAAAGGAGAAAGAATTATTATGCCAAGTAATTCAAGAGATGGAACACCAAATACAAAACCATAAAAGGCTATATTTCCACATTCATCAAAGAATGGCAAAATAGAGAAAAAGATTAGAGATACACTAGCGATCTTAAAGTGGATGCTTATATGAAGTGGAATGCAGAGAGTTTGGGAATACATAGAGCATCTGGCTAGTCAAATTTGCAAGGTAGTAAGGAATGCAAGAGAAATGGTTGAGAAGGTAAAAGCTTTAATACAAGAAATTAACCTAACTGAAAGTTATGGGCAACATTTGTTAAACTTTTTGGTTAAAGCCAAGGATCACTATGAGCAAATTAAATGTTTTTATGGCTATAATGCTAAAATGATAGACTCTCTGTAATCAGAAACTAGTCGAAATCAACGAAATGTTCTAATGTTTAAGATATGCCTTGGAGTAAATACCTCTTATTGCATTAATGCAAACATTTTGCATATTTTTTCCTTTTCAATATTTTACCTCATTAAAATGATGCTTTCAAAATTAAAATAAAATTTGTTTTGCTTTCACAAAAATAATATGGCATCCTAATTTTTCAAATTATGGTAATGAAAGGTTTAAAGATAGCTCAGCCATTGAAAGTTCGAAACTAGTCTGCTTGCCATTGATACAATATATGGTTACATGTTAGAATTATAGAAAATGAACAAGTAGCTAGGATAGAGAGAATGAAAAAAGCTCAAGAAGATATGAAAAAATGGATAGTTGAAATGCAAAAGGAGATGCAAAGACAAATGATAGAATTAAGGAAGTTAATAGAGGGCATGGCCAAAGGGAAAAGTGTTGCTGAAGCCTCTATTACAAGAGAGGAAAATTGACCTAATGAAAATAACAATGTCAGAGAAGAGCCATTTTACCCACTTGAGTCTATACCACCCAAGGCTTGAGCTTTCAATTAATGAATCCATCGTATATGGGTGGGCAACCTTGTCCATTCATGAATGTGAACTTACCGACTAACCAACAACCAAATCAAAGGCAATTTAAGCATAATCCAGGATGTAATCCAATTGATTCAATTTTTGTTTGCAATTTGGATGATCCTAGAGAGCAAGAAAAATTAAAAGACATGTCAAAGTCAGGAGAGAAAAAAGAAATTCAACATAAGTATGACTTGCTAAAAGAGAGACTAAAAGTCGTTGAAGGAAGAGATATCTTTGGCATTATTAATGCAAATGACCTTAATTTATCTCGAATTCACTGAAGTTTAAAACTTTTAATTTTGAGAAGTATGACGAAACCAAGTGTCCATCGACCTATCTCACCATGTTCTGTCGTAAGATGATAGGTCACACCGACAATGATAAGCTTTTGATCCACTATTTTTAGGATAGCCTCATTGGATCTATAGCTAGACGGTATGTCCAACTAGATGGAGTCGAATAAACATTCTTGGAAGGACCTCACTAAAGCTTTTTTTGGCCAATACAAGTATATATTAGACATGGCTCTTGATAAGTTGTTACTGTAAAATATGAAAAAGAGAGCCAATGTAACTTTTAAGGAATATGCTTATAGATGAAGGGATCTTGTCCCATAAATATTATCATCTTTGATCGAAAAAGAGACAATGATGCTTTTTATTAATACTCTCAAGGCATTGTATTATGATAAACTTATTGGCAATACGACAAAAAATGTTACAAATATGGTAATTTTTGGTGAAATGATAGAAAGTGCCATAAATAGTGGTAAGATTAAGACAAGTGATACCTCTAGTTCCAAGAAAGTAATGCCACCTAAGAAGAAAGATGAAGAAGCACATGTTGTGGCATATGGGAATCAACGACCCAAAAATTTTGTCCCATATCACCCTTACCCAACTTACCTATGTTATTACCCCGTTACACATAACATTTCCCAATGTCCATACCTATATCAAGATTCCTGCAAAGCTTTCACCCTCGCATGCCTAGTTATGCTCTTGCAATTGTAACCTAACTTGTTGTTCAGTCAAATAGTCCAACAAGCAATCCTAGAGGTCTAACAGCCACTCAAGAGAAAACTCCCCTTGATCTCATTCCTAGATCTTACATTGACTTGTTCATTCTATTGGTAGCAAACCATCTTATTGCACCTTACCCCATAGAACTATTGAAGCCTTTATACCTTAGATGGTATGATCCCAATGCTCGGTGTGATTATCATGGTGAGGTTGTAAGCCATTTTATAGAAAATTGCATAACTCTTAAGTATAGAGTGCAACACTTGATCAAGAAAGGATATGTAAATTTTGACACTGATAATAAGCCAAATGTTAATGAAAATCCTTTAGCAATCCATGCTGGGCCAACGATCAATGTAATAGATGGTAGTTTGGTAAGGCATGTTAAGAAAAGTGTTGATGAAGTTAAAACCATGATGGTTCAAGTGTTTAAAAACTTGGTCAAAGTTGACACACTTCACCTAATTCTTTCAAAATAAGATATCCATCGTAAAGGCTATGATCTGGCCCAAACATGTATTTATCACATGAATATGGTAGGACAATCAATTCAGATTTGTGGTGTATTTTGCTAAGTGCTGCAAACAATGATAGAGTCATCCCTAGTAGAGTTTTATAAAGAAGATGATTAGAACATAGTGAATGCAATGGAATGAGGCTCTTTAGGGAATATGCCCTTTAAATTTATGCTTAAATCGGTGACAATTTATTGTAATGAAAAACCAAATGGGGTGCAAGGGCAATCCTTGATGAATGAAGCAAGAGGAGGATCTTCAGAAAGTATGTTCCCCGAGTTTATGCCTAAACTAATAACTATTTTCTACAACCCAAAACAAAGCTCAATGAAAGAATAACCTATTTTTTTTCTCATAAAACCTATAACAATTCAAGTCTCTAGCCCATTCACTTATTAGAGTAATAAGGCAATGCTATGGAAGTATGATTAATAATGTCATGGCACAAGAATCAAATGATTGTCAGGTTGCAAATGTCCCAAATGCCACCAGTATTGCAAATATAACTAGGGTAGGTGAATGACGAGGAGTGGGATATGTTATACTTTTGAAATGATGAAAAAAGCTTGAAAAGGAAAAGAAAAGATATTGGGGGAAGGAGACAAGACTTATTCTATAGTCGTTTAAGATGCATAATATAAAGAACCTATATTGAAAAAAAAGCCTGTGAGTTTTTAATTTTAAAGTTGATCAAACACAGTGAATACAATGTAGTAAAGCAGTTGAACAAGATACCCACTCGAATTTTTTTGTTATCACTATTGTTGAATTTTGAACCACATCAAAATGCCTTATTAAGAGTGTTGATTAAGTACATGTGGACTATAATATCTCTATTGAGAATGTTGAGCATATTATGGGAAGCATTATGGCTCTAAATTCATAACTTTCAATAATGATGAAATTTCACTAGAGGGATAGGGTAGTACCAAGGCCTTTCATATCACTACTATGTGTAAAGCCCATATTATAGCTAAAGTTCTTATTAACAATAGTTCTTCAATCAATGTCATGCTTATGATCACCATAACAAAATTACCTATTGATGTATCACATATGAAAACTAGCTATATTGTAGTGAGGGCTTTAGATGGGTCTTAAAGGGAAGTGTTAAGGGAGATTGAAATACAAATGCAAATAAGGCCATGTACTTTTTTTATAGAATTCCAAGTCATGGACATTTTGTCATCTTATAGCCACCTGTTGGGATGGCTATGGATTCATGTGGTAGGAGTTGTTTTGTCATCTTTGCATCAGAAAGTAAAGTTTATAGTTGAGGATCAACTGATTAGTGTTTCTAGAGAAAATGACTTGCTGATAATCAAGCCCATAACTACTCTATATGTGAAAGCTACAAAGGAGGTATTAGAGTGCTCTTTTAGATTCTTTGAATTTATGAATGCAGCTTATGTGGGGAAGGGGTCGAAGGTGTGCATTTCATGTTTATCAAGTGTAACCAGGATGGTTGTCAAACAAACACTAGGTAAAGGATGGCATGTTGGATATGAACTTGGAAGGAATTTACAAGGAATCAAAGAGCCACCCAGAGTATTTAAAAATAGAAAAAGGTTTGGATTGGGATTTAAAGTCACTACGATGGAAAGAAATAGAGCTTTGGCTAAAAAGAGAGAGAAGAGATTAGCACGGTTTAAAGGATAAAAGCTAGAATATGAAAGAATAATCATCCCTTAACTCTATGATACATTTCATTCAGGTGGATATATTCACCCTAATCTGCTAGAGGACACATAAAGAGAACCTATGTTGAATATGAAAGAAGCCTTTTTTGAACTCTATATCTATATAGTGGGAGATGTAGCAACAACCATTTAAGAAGATAAGCCTCTTGTTTATCCATGTCCTTTGGTGAAGAGTTGAACAATTGGAAATCAATGAAGTTACTAGTTATCCTTAAATCTTTCACAAAATAATGTAGTGAGTTAATTTTCCCTAATGCTTATGCCTAAGAGCATTTGAAAGAATTTTATACGGGCTTATCTTTCCTTTATCATTTTAATAAAATGACTAGTGTTTTGCATTTGTGTTTCCTTTATTATTTCATTCATTCAAAGTTACAATTTTTTTTTCTTTTTCTTTTCCCACACATACACCTACATCTTTTCAATTTCACCCATTTTCAAGTTTTCAAATTCACCCATTTTCAAGTTTTCAAATAATGAATACAAGGATAATCATGATGACAATTCAAGATTTAAATTAAAAAACTTATTCACATTGATAAACTTCATAATGAAAAGGATTTAGGTGAGGACAATTTGCCTCATGATTTATTAAAACTAATTGAATAAGAAAGGAAACAAATTAAACCTCATGTGGAAGCTATAGGCATAGTTAATTTTGGTGATGAGAAAAATAAGAAAAAGGTTAATATGGGTATATCCTTTCACACACGAAAAGAGAGAGACTGAAAGAATTGCTTTATGAGTTTTTTGATGTGTTTGCATGGTCGTACCAAGATATGCCAGGACTCAATTTAGATATTGTAGAACACCGATTGCCATTGAAGCTAGAATGTAAGCTAGTACAACAAAAATTGAGGCACATGAAGCCGAACATATTGTTAAAAATCAAAGAAGAAGTATAAAAGCAATTTGATGCAAGCTTTTTAGAGGTAGCCAAATACCTAGAATGGATAGCTAATGTAGTCCCAGTTCCTAAGAAGGATGAAAAAGTTTAGATGTGTGTTGGCTATAGAGATTTGAATAGAGCCAGCCTAAAAGACAAATTTTCTTTTTCCTATATTGACACTCTTATGGATAACACCATTAAGCACTCCATATTCTTTTTCATGAATGGTCTTTGTTGATATGGAAAAAACTATGTTTGTTACCATGTGGGGCACGTTCTATTATAAAATTATGCTTTTTGGATTAAAAAATACAAGAGCTACTTATCAAAGAGCTATGGTAACCCTTTTCCATGACATGATGCATAAAGAAATAGAGGTGTATATGGATGACATGATTGCAAAATCTTATGAGAGAGAGGACTATGTTACCAATCTCAGAAAGCTATTTGAAAGATTGCAAAAGTATCAACTCAAGCTAAACCTAGCAAAGTGCACATTTGGTGTTAAGTCAAAAAATTTGTTAAGGTTTTTGGTTAGTGAGAGGGGCATTGAAGTTGATCCAGATAACATACTCGTCATTCAGAACTTATTTCCCCTACGCACATAAAAGGAAGTAAGGAATTTTTTGAGAAGGCTGAATTACATTTCTAGCTTTATTTTTCAACTTACTTCTAAATGTGACCCAATTTTCAAGTTGCTTCAGAAATATGATCTTAAAAAAAAAGATGATGAATGTCAGTATGCCTTTGAAAGGATTAAATAATACCTGCCAAATCTTTCGGTGTTGGTATAGTCTGTTGTAAACAAACCATTGATTTTGTATCTCACAATGTACGACCATTCTATGGACCATATATTGGAGCAACAAGATAAAACAAGTAAGAAAGAGCAAGCCATCTATTACTTAAATAAGAAGTTCACTAAATATGAGTCTAAATATTCCCAAGTGGAAAAAATGTACTACGCATTGGCTTGGATAGCCTACAAACTCAAGCAATATATGCTATACTATACTACTTGGTTGATGGCAAGATTGGATCCTTTTAAGTATATTTTTGAAAAACCATCATTGTTGGGGAAGTTAGCAAAATGGTAAGTCATGCTTTCTGAATATGATATTGTATGTGTCACAAAAGGTAATCAAAAGAAGTGTGATAGTTGAATTCCTTGTAGAGCATACAACTGATGATTATAACCCTATGAAATCGGACTTTCCTAACGAAGATTTAATGACCATATCCCAAATGGAGAAAAGGGAACTAATTGAAAAACCATGAAAAATGTTCTTTGATGGAGCTTTGAATGCTTTGGGCCATAGCATTGGAGTAGTTTTGATATCCTCTAATGGAAATTATTATCCAGGCACTGCAAGGTGAGATTTTAATTGCACCAATAATATGGCAGAATATGAAGCATGCATAATGGGCCTACAAATAGCAATTGAAAAGAAGATTGCAGTGTTAGAAGCTTATGGAGACTCAGCCTGGGTAATCTATCAACTATGTGGTGAATGAGAAATAAGAGATTCAAAGTTGATACAACACCAAAAATATGTGGTATATTTGATCAAACAATTTGAAAATGTCCAATTCTATCAAGTTCCTTAAAAAGATAATCAAATGGCTGATGCTCTGGTTACATTGGCTATGATGTTTAATGTGTGTGTGATAAGATGGAAATACAACTTATCCAATTAAATGTGCAAAGATCACTGGTATATTGTTTAACTATTGAAGAGGAGATTGATGGCTTGCCTTGGTACTATGATATCATGCAATATGTCAAGCACTAACAATACCAAAGATATGTGTCAAAAAATGACAAACAAATTATTAGAAAATTGGCTATGGGATTTTTCCTTGATGAAGTAATTTTTTACAAAAAAAGTTAGGATCAAATGTTATTAAAATGCATGATACTGTTGAAGCAAAAAAAATACTACAAGAAGTGCATGAAAGAACTTGTGGAGCACATGCAAATGGCCACATGGTGGTTAGACAAATCATGAGGGCAAGTTATTATTAGTTGATAATGGAGAGTGACTGTATCAACTATGCTAGAAAATACCATAAATGCCATATTTATGTAGATAAAATTCATGCTTCTCTAATCCCTTTATAGGTTCTTGCACCTTCGTGGCCATTCTTTATGTGAGGGATTGATGTAATTGGACCTATCATTCGAAAAGCTTTAAATAGACATCAATTTTCTTTGTAGTGATAGACTATTTCACAAAATGGGTCGAAGTAGCTTCTTATGCTAATGTAACAAGAGCAGTGGTATGCAAGTTTATAAAAAAGAAGATAATATATTGATATGGCCTTTTAAAAAAGATCATTTCTGATAATGCTCGTAATTTGAAAAACAAGATTTTAGTAGATGTTTATGCTCAGTTTAAAATGAAACACTATAATTTAGCTCTATATCGCCCAAAGATGAATAGAGTAGTAGAAGGTACCAATAAAAATATAAAGAGGATAATAGAAAAATGATTGATACTTGTAAGGATTGGCATGAATAGTTACCTTTGGCACTGCATGCTTATAGGACATCAATGCACACATCTATTGGGGCCATTCCTTTTTCACTCGTATATGGGATGGAAGCTGTGCTGCCAATTGATATGGAGATTTTAGTCTTTAAAGATCTTGATGGAATTAGATTTAGAGGAATCATAATGGGTCTAAAATTGTTACTAACAATTGAACCTCATTGAAGAGAAAAGGCTCAAAACTCTTTGCCATGGTCAATTGTATAAAAAAAGAATGATGTGAGCACATGACAAAAGAGTTCAATTTAGGCATTTATGTGAGGGAGAATTGGTTTTAAAGAAAATTCTTTCAAATTAGTATGATAATCAAGGAAAATGGATGTCAAATTGGGAAGGTCCATATATAGTCAAAAAGGCTTTTTTAGGTGGAGCACTGATCTTAGCAGAGATGGATAGGGATGATTTGCCAAACTTGATAAATTTGAATGTTGTAAAAAAATACTATATCGCCCAAAGATGAATAGAGTAGTAGAAGGTACCAATAAAAATATAAAGAGGATAATAGAAAAATGATTGATACTTGTAAGGATTGGCATGAATAGTTATCTTTGGCACTGCATGCTTATAGGACATCAATGCACACATCTATTGGGGCCATTCCTTTTTCACTCGTATATGGGATGGAAGCTGTGCTGCCAATTGATATGGAGATTTTAGTCTTTAAAGATCTTGATGGAATTAGATTTAGAGGAATCATAATGGGTCTAAAATTGTTACTAACAATTGAACCTCATTGAAGAGAAAAGGCTCAAAACTCTTTGCCATGGTCAATTGTATAAAAAAAGAATGATGTGAGCACATGACAAAAGAGTTCAATTTAGGCATTTATGTGAGGGAGAATTGGTTTTAAAGAAAATTCTTTCAAATTAGTATGATAATCAAGGAAAATGGATGTCAAATTGGGAAGGTCCATATATAGTCAAAAAGGCTTTTTTAGGTGGAGCACTGATCTTAGCAGAGATGGATAGGGATGATTTGCCAAACTTGATAAATTTGAATGTTGTAAAAAAATACTTTGCTTGAGGAGACCAAAAAAGAAAAAAAACAACAAAAAAATAAAAAATATAATAAAAAATAAAAAATGAAGGATTCATAATTGAAAACCCAAAAAGGGTAGTTTGAGTCAAAAAAAAATATCTAAGTTGAAAACCTAAAAAAACAGCTTAGATACAAAGAAAATATCTAAGCACCAGGGGGCAATGTCCAATACAATAAACTCGAAAAGATCAAGTGTATTAATAGAATGGGTTTTTAAGAGGAAAAATTTTGGAATATTATTCATGATTATCTGAATATTTATTATCTAAATACAATTCTCTTGTTTAAACTAATGTTCAAGCTTTTCACTAGACATGTCCTTATACCTTCCTATAATAAATATTTACCTTTTCTCTAATTTACCTTGTTTTTTATAATCTTCATTCGCTCAAATAAAGGAAATGCTAATTCATTACACTATTCATGAAAATTGGAATATGATAAATGATTGATAATATTCATAAATGGTTTTACATTATTTTGTAAAAATTAAAGATAACGAAGTTAAATAAAAAAATAAAAAAAAAGATTTGAAAAAGCACCTATTTTCGAATTCATCAAGTCATAGTAAAAATTTATTGGAAGTAGTGTTGGATAATCATTGTAGTTCACAAGAAAACGTCTCCTAGAATGTGCAAACTGGGATTGAGATTGGTTGTTTTGGAAAAATGAAAATTAGAAAGGTTGACTTAAGAAACCTTGTTACCACAATTTGGATGCATCATATTGGTTTCTAATAATACTTGCATTACATGTATTGCATTCATTGCATTCATGAATATGTTCTTTAGAAAAATTTGAACTTTGTTTTTTTAAGGAAGAATCATTCAAGTAAAAGATTTATGTATGAGAAATGATTTTGAAACAATCATAACTCATGAAACCCTCAAGCCATAACATCATGAGTCATATCCAAACCAATTTCAAAATAATTAAAAGAGAGAAAGAGAGAGAGAGAAAAGAAAAACAAGTTTTTAAAGTTTCAAAGCATTTGTTTAAGGGAAGCCATTATCAAAGTTTCAAAACCTCTATTTAGAGAGAGCAATTTTCAAACAAGATTTTAAAAGTTTCAAAGCCTCTATTTATGGGGAGCCATTTTCAAAGTTTCAAAAGCTTTGTTTAGAGGGAGCAATTTTCAAACAAGATTTTTTAAAAGTTTCAAAGCCTTTGTTTAGGGGGAGCCATTTTCAAAGTTCCAAAGCCTCTGTTTAGGGGGAACCATTTTTAAAGTTTCAAAACCTCTGTTTAGAGGGAGCAATTTTCAAAGTTTCAAAGCCTCTATTTAAGGGGAGTCACTTTTAAAGTTTCAAAGCCTCTGTTTAAAAGAAGTCATTTTCAAAGTTTCAAAACCTCTATTTAGAGGGAGCAATTTTCAAACAAGAGTTTTAAAGTTTCAAAGCCTTTCTTTAGGGAAAGCCATTTTTAAACAAGATTTTTAAAATTTCAAAGCCCTTATTTAAGAAAAGCCATTTTCAAACATTTAAAATTTTTGAAGTTTTATTGCCTCTATTATAAGGAGCATTCAAAAAATTTTTAGATATGTAATACATTTAGGCATAATTTCTAAGGCTTCTTAGGTAAAACATTTTAAAATTTCAAAGTTTCAACCCCTTTAATGTATAAAGAGCATTCAAAGATTTTTGAGATTTTTAAGACATTTGGACATAATCTCTAAGACCTCCAGGTATAATCTGTAAGTCCTCTAACCAAGATTCATAAGTTTTCTAAGTTTAATCTATTTTAATTTTGAGATCTATAAGTCACTTGGGTAAGATTAATAAATCTTTCGAGCTGAATCTATTTTGATTTTGAGATTTGTAAGACCTTTAGGCATAATCTCTAAAACCTTCGAGTATAATCTCTAAGGCTTCCAAACATAGTCTATAAGTCCTCTAAACATGATTCATAAGTCTTTTGAACTGAATCTATTTTAATTTTGAGATTTGTAAGACTTCCAAGCATAATTTGTAAATCTTTCAAGCAAGATTCATAAGTCTCCTAAGTTGAACCTATTTAATTTTGAGATTTGTAAGACTTTTTAACATGATTTCTTGTTTTATTTCCAAAAGTTATTGAGTTTTTATTTAAATTTGTTTACAAATGGTAAAGTTTATCAAACTACAAAAAAAAAAAACACAAAAACAAAACAAAACAAAAAAAAAAAACACAACACAACATAACATAAAAAAAAAACTCTCAAAAGCGTCATCTAGACAAAATTATTGTCTGTCTTTAAATTATTTTTGATTCTTAAAAATATGTAAAGATTGACAACTGTAAATAGCGAATTTTAACCAAAACATTTTAGCATGGTTAACTCAAGCCCATTTGACGTCCATAAGAAAGCCCCTTAAAAAGCCTATAAAATGCATCAATATTTAGGCTTAATAAACAAAAAAAAAATGAGTCTTGTATGGTTAATGTCAAATTCTTTTGTATGGAATTTATGTGGATGATACTTTTTCATGTGGATATATGGGAATTAAAGAATAAATGAAACGAGTAAACCCCAAAGTCAACTCTGGTCAAAATTACATAAAACTTGGACAAAATGAATAGAACAAGGGTCAATCCTCAAAGTTTGTAACCTAATTGGAATCAATGTCGTTTAAAATTAAATTTGGTGATTTTTAAAACACTAAAAAGTTTTATTGCAATGGGAGAAGTATAAAATTACTAAAATACCCTTTAAGAGGTTTTTTATAATTTGGCCTTCCCAAGCTTGGATTTTTATAAAACTTTTAGATATTAATTTTATAATATTTCATGATTTTCGGTGCATTTGAAATCACAGTAGTACCTCGAGAAGTTTGAAATTATAAAAATACGCCTATAAGGGTATTTTTGTAATTTGACTTTCCCAAGCTCAGAATTTTATGAAACTTTTTAGATCTCAATTTTATAATATTTCATGATTTTTTATGTTTTTAATTTCCAAAAATGAGCATGAGAACATTGATTTGCAAGAAAATGGCCTAAATATAAAAAATTTTACACTAGGGGTAAAATGGCCTTTCTATGGTTTAGAGGCTATAAAAATTTAATCTTTTCAGTGAATAATGTGGAGCATTGGATCTCTCATTGATCTTGATCCACTGGCTAAAGTTTTTTTTTGAAAAGGAAAAAAAAATTTAGCCCTTGAAGAGATTGGATCTAAGGGCCTATACTTACCGATAAAAAGATATTTTGAAGAAGGGTCTGCCAAAAGTGGAGGGCTCTAGAAAGAACAAAGAAGTTGGAAGGGAGTTTGCAAAAAAGAGAAGGAAGGAAATGAAGGAGAAAAGAAAAAAAATGAATGAGTAGAAAAAAATTGAAGAGAAAGAGAGATTTTACTAAAGAAAAAAAGAAACACACAACCTAGGGTAAAAGGGAAGGGAAAACCTCACCAAGAATCTTGGAGAAAAGTAAAACAACCAAAACTATTAGGAAACTAAATAAAAGTAGCTTCTTTGATCCTCTTTTGAGTATTTAACATGCATAATAACCTTCACATTTGCATTAGTTTGGTGGTTCCTTTTCACGCAATGTTTGATGTATGAACAACTTTTATTCTTCCATGTAAGTGTTTTAAGCATGAAAAGACCACTTTTCTATCCATATAGGACTTGAAAGACCAAAGGTGTAAGCATTGTTGTTTAAAAGATTTACAAAATAATGTGCAAAAATTGTCACATGGTAAAGGTCTCAGTTCCCATCCTTACATATGTACTGGAGCTTCATGCTCTTTTCTGGACTGATTTGCTAATTGTTGGAAAAATGATTTCTTTTTTAAATAGAAGCTTACTATTTTAAAGGACTTTGAGTTTTAAAATAAAAAAAAAATTATATTATTTGCAAATGGCTTCAACTTTAACTTTTTTTTCACAATCATGAAAGCTTCATCCTCCATACATTTAAAAGTCACCAGTAAATAAGAAGAAAGAAAACGTTTTGGGAGTCCACAAGTTTGTTTCGATTTGTCTCTCTATGGGGCTTTAAAAGTTCATCTTCGTCTTTGATCCATGTCATATAATGTCTTTTGCATGTTTAGCTTGTTTTCAGCATGTAACATGCTTGTGGAAGTTTTAAGTTTCTTCCATTCCATGTTTATGACTTTACTTCTTTTACATATGGGGGTTTTTTTGGTTCATAAAGCCTTTAAGTTTCATCCTTTATCTATGTTTGCTATCTTTTCTTTTTACATGTAGATAGTTCATGGAAATGTCAATCTTCACACATCATTTTTATTTGTTGGTTTCGAATGATGAAAAGGTTTTCTTTAATATAAAGTTAAGAGATTTCAAGTTGAGGAAATGTCAGGTTATGCAAGTCTGAATAATAAAAAGAAAAGAGAGAGTATGAAAATAAAACAAAGTTTTTAGTAAAAACTGATAAGAGGCATGATATTTAGGCCTATGAAGTCCTATGCATATTTTACAACTTTTAGCAAGGATAGTCTGCCTTAGGTTTTTATCCTTGTTTTTAGTTGATTTGTTTTTTATTTGTAGTTTACATTACATGCAATTTAAATTTTTATGCACTTTTAATTCCCATATCATTTAGTTCACTTGTAAAATTAATTTTCAAATCATTTGTTTTTGGTTTCTTATTTTTATACAATTCTTACTATTTGACTTTATGCCTTTACTTGTCATGCTCTTTAAATTTAAGTAATTTAATTTTCTAATATTACTTAATTTTTAGAGTTTTACTGTTATGATTTCTTTTAAAATGAATAAATAAATAAATGTCCATAAAAAAGAAAAAAAAAAGAGAAAAACAAAGAATTTTCGATGATGGGATTTTGGGAAGTCTAAGTAGTGATTCCTGAAAATTCCTTAAGTAGGAAATGACTCCTAAAAATTATCAAAGTATTGAAATATTTAGAAGTTTCTTTTCAATACAAAAATTCCCATGGTCATTTATTCTAATTTGAGTAGTTCTTTTAATAAAAATATATATTTTTTATAAATAAATTTATTTGTAAATAATTATATTATTACATGATTTTTTTTAAATACTAAAAATTATTATAAAAACAAACAAAAAAAATCTTTGAAGATGGGATTCTAAGGAACTCCGAGTAGAGATTCCTACGAAATCTTTTAGTGAAAATTTTTTTCTAAAATACTATCAAAGTATCGAGGTAAATAAGAAAATTTTCAATAAAAGATTTTATTTATTTTATTCTTTTCAAATTTTTTAGTAATGATTAAAGAGATTAATGCATAATTAAAATGAATAACAAAATGTAAAACATAATAATAACTGTTATATTTTTCATATGCATATTCTACTTTATAGTTTGGCTTACTTAGTTTTAAATGCAAATAAAAATTTTCGATAATGAGATTTTAAGAATTTCAAGTAGTGATTCTCAAGAATTCTCTAAGTTGGAAAAGATTTCTAAAAATTATCAAAATATTGGATTATTTAGAAACTCTTTTCAAAACAAAAATTTTTTAATTAATTTGAACAATTCTCATAAAAAATAAAAAAATATACATATTTATAAAAGTATTTTTTTAATAATAAAATTAAATAATGAGAATTTTCGATGATGGGACTTTGAAAAATTTAAGTAGTAACTCCCGAAAATTCCTTAGGAATCTTTTAAAAATTGCCAAAGTATTAGAATATTTAAAAGCTTCTTTTGAATATGAAAAAAATTCCATTTGATAATTAGTTTCTTTAATTTGAATAGTTTTCTTAATAAATAAGAGTGTGTTTTTTAGGAAATAAATATATTTGTAGATAATTATATTATTACATGACTGTTAATAAAACAAACGAAAAATCTCTGAGGATGAGATCCTAAAAAAATTTGAGTAGTGATTCTTTAAGAATCTTTAGGTAAGAAAATTTATCTAAAATGCCATTAATGTATTGGAGTATTTAGATCAATTTTCGCTAAAGATTTTCCCTTTTTTTTTTTGAAATGGCATAGAAATGAGTTTTAAAAAAAAATATTTGTTTTTAAAATTATAGATATCATATTTTATGTTTTTTAACATAAATACTAGAAATAAATATAAATCACTGAAGATAGGATTTTTGAGAACTCCAAGTAGCAATTCTTAAACATTCCTTAAATAAGATGGTTCCTTTTAATATTACCAGAGCATTAGAATATTTTTAGGAATTTTTCAATATAAGGTTTTTATTTATTTTCCAAGCTTACTAAAAATTAAAAATATGTTTTTAGAAAATTAAAGAAATTAAATCTTTAAATACCAAAATTAAGACCATTTTAGTCAATATTAAAAGATAAAACATAATTAATTAGTACTGTTTTAAACGAGCATTATGGGGGTGCTAATCTTTCCCCACAGGTAATTGACTCCTAAACCCAATTTGTTTTCGTAGAACCAAAAATTATCTTTTTAATAAATTTAATTAATTTTAAATTTTTGTTAAAAAGGTAAGTTTAATAGGTAACCAATCACACCTATCCAAAAAAGATTAGTGGCAACTCTATCCTTTATTTTTCAAATTCGTCTGTGGTCCCCAAAATCATTACGATAGTAAGGATAGAGGTGCCACACTAGTCTATGATAGACAATGATGTAAGTAACAATTTGAGAACCTTTAGAGACATCAATTCCCAACCCAACATGTAATGAACTTTAGGGAACCAGCCTTAAGTAGAGCCATACCGCACCCTTTCTATAGTAATTACCCTAAATAATTCACATGAAGGAACAACCCTCACTTTTATTGTTTGATTTTTTGTTAATTTGATAGTTTGTATTATTTCTTTTAATAAAAAGGAAAAAAATCATTAAGAAAAACAAGCCTAGGAGTTTTTAAAAAAATGAAAAAAGAAAAAAATACTTTAAGTAAATTTTTTTTTTCATGTAGTTCGATTCATTTGATTTGTGTCCAAAATTGGCAAAAAAAAAAAAATGAAGGGTTTTTCTTAAGTTATTTTTTATTGGCTTAATAATAAAAGTAAAAAATAAAAAAAAAAATCTTTGATTCTTAGTCAAATTTGTGTGATTCTTTTTTGTGTGCATGAATTTTTTCTTGTTCTAAAAAAAAAAAAAAACCAAAAAAAAAACCCAAAAAGAAAAACAAAAACAACAGAAATGGAAAAAGAAAAAAAATTTCTTTTAATCTTAGTCAATCTAAGTGATTGCATTTAATATGTATGTGTGTTTTTTTTTTAAATTTTTTTCTTCTAAAAAAGGGCTTTAAGTTTGAATGTCGTTTCATTTTTTGCATTTCATTCTCTCGTATTTTTTTTTATCATGATTGGAAATAATAAGATAATACATGTCTTCATCTCATACATATCATAATAAGATAATACATGCATTCTATCTCATCCACATCAATAGATAGTACATGCACCCTTCATACACATATTAATAGATGGTACATACATTCCATCCTATGCACATCTTAATAGGTATTATATGCACTCCACCACATTGCATAGCTTAAGTAGTTTCATCCTCATTAGGTTAGCAAAACACATACGCTAGTGCCTTTCACATAATTATGTTGCATTAGTCATAGGTATACATTTCATCACTCATGTAAATATGTCATTACATTTTGTGCATGTGGATTCAGGAATAATAAAATTTCATAAAACATGCATTGCATTTCATATCCCACCACCCCTATAATAGGACATTACATTTCTTGGATAAACATTCATAGGTTATGAAATTTTTACCATTTAAGGCCTTGTACATATGAAAATCCATTGTCTTAGGTATCTTTGCATTTCATGACATTTTTTTTATATCATCATCATATTCATGTAATTATAAACATGTTCTATGTGTCATGAAATTAGCATTTGTTTGAAGGCATTCATTCATATGAATAATACTATAGACTTTTGTTATAAATCAATTTATATGAATTTCTATGTTGGTGGGTATCAAAATTGCAAAAATGGGATATCAATTGGAAGTAAGGATTAGTATATTAGAGTTGAACCAAGAAAAATTCAAGTATGAGCTTCGTGAAATGAAACAATAGATTGCCCAGTTGGAGGAAATGGTTAAAGGTGGTGAAAACGTTAAGATTGTTGCTCCTCAAGGGTTTTCATCACTTTCAATTCAATTAAATCAAGATCAACCAGTTCTTGCTAGATCTAACATCTTTCAAAAAGATTATGATGCACACTGTGTCTCGAGTAAAGATCAGAGTTTGAATAAGTTTAAGAAAGGAATGGATGAATTGGCCTCATAAATGATTGAACCCAAAAGTTTGGTTTCCAAGATAGGTCATCATGTTTTAAATAACCCTCCCCAACTATTCCAAATCCATACCTGCACTCAAAATCCACTTATGACTACTTTTAACCTCCTTTCTAAGCACCCAAGATTAGGCCCCAAAACTTCATGCAGCCTTTGAGAATTCCACACTTGAATTGAATTCATGTCATCCACCTCACATTCCATGATCACCTGTTCAGCTCGCTATCACACCACAACCTTTTCAACCAATGTCCAACCCAGTTTCTAACCCAGAGTTCCCCAAAACACTCCAATACCAACCATACAACCGTTTTCCTCTCAAAACAACCTAACTTTGGAATAGAAAAACTCTCGCACCACTAACACAAAAAAAAAAAAAATCCTATTGACCTAATATTGATCTCTTACACAAACCTCTTCCCACAGTTCTTAAAAGGATGCCTTATCACCCCTGTCCTCATTAAGCATATCAAACCACCATATCCTAAATGGTACAATCACCATGCCTGATATGATTACCATTTTAGTGCTATGGGCCATTGAAGTTTTCATAGTTTTGAAATATAAGGTACAAGAACTGGCAAAGGTTAGACGATGAAATTTTAACACCTTAATGAAGCCAAATGTTGGTAGCAACTCATTGCCTAATCATGTTAAGGGTGTAACAAATGTAGTAGAAAAGGACAAGGGAGTCAAAAAGTGCACAAAAGAGGTAAAGACCTCTGAAGAAGGTGTATGATTGTTTAATTAAAACTAATATAATTTAGCCAATAATCACTAATATTAAGGACAGGTATCAAAATTTGGGTTTGATTTATAAATGTCAAGAATAAAAATGGGCCATTTGATTCAAGATTGTGAAGATTTCAAGCAAGTGGTACAAAAATTGATGAATTCTGAGATAATGGAGATTTATAATGAATGAGGAATAAAAGAATATTGTAAGCATGATATCAAGTCAACCTTGGATACAGTTCATTCTTTGATCAATATAGATCCTACAAGATTTAAAGCAATGGTTAAAGGCTATAATAGCTGAATAATGTGGGAGTCAAGGATCAAAATTCCAAAGATAGGGTAGTCTTTTAAGTTTGTATATCCTTGAAAGTGTTGGAGAGGGTTTAAATGTTTCAACTAAATGAATAGACTTTAAATTTCAGTTATGATGCATTGCATTATCTCATGAATTTGTGAATGTTGTCATTTAATGTTTTTAATTTCTTTTAAATTTTGGATTTTTAAGATTATTCCTAGAAGAAAAAAAATAGTGAGAAAAAATTGTTGAATTTGAATAAAACCCCACATAATTAATTTCCAAAATCATAAAAAAAGATGCCTTGAAAGATAAAAAAATGAATGAAAAATAAAGAAAAATAAAAAGAGAAAAAATGAAGTTTTCTTTTGTAATAAAAGATAGATGGAGTTTCAAAAGAGTTGGTGATCATTATTAGAAATGAAGTCAGCAAACCTTCACACCATTAAATGATTTAGTTGATCAACCATAACCTTCAAGAGGCATGAACTTAAACTCGTGAACCTTACCTTCACCTAAAAGTGTAAAAAGGTGATAATATTTTTTTAAGCAATGAACAATGAGACAGCTGATTTTTTTTTTTTTTAAAAAAAGGGAAAAAATGAATGAAAGAAAAAAAGGAAAAAAAGAGAAAAAATTGAGATTCCAAGAAAATTAGGCAAACATGACTTTTTTTAAATTTGGATGCGAAAATTTGATAAATATTAAGGCTATGCTATTTCCAAAATAAAAGCCACCAAAATCCTTTAAAATGACCCCAAACCCAAAAATTGTCCTTGTCAATTATCTTGGGGCACAAATTCTAAAAAGAATATCCTCATTGCCCTTTGTGATCAACCATTATTGTGGAGAATATGGATTAATCCTTGACACTTTAAACAAGTTTATTCCATATAATATTTTTTCTCAAAATTTTGATTTTAAGATCATGCACTAATGAATCCAAAAAATTAAGAAATCTCAATAAATTCACAAAGAACCAATGAGAGAAAACTAGAGAGTTCAAAAAGAGTCAAAATCCAAAAAAGTCCTAAAAAAAAAAAAAAACCTCTCTTCAAACCTTTTTCGAAAAGAATCGCTCTTCAAATTTAAATGGCTATGCTTAAGATGATAAATGACCATTTTTCATCATCCCTTTACAATCATAGAAATTTATCCTTTGCTACCCTTTCGAGCCTGATAAAAGTTTTTCAAAATAAATTGTGATCAAGGATCACTCTCCACATTGAGGGGCAAAAATGACGTATTAAAAGGGTTAAATATGGTGATGTCTTAAAAAAACCTTTATATGCTAGGGCAAAATGTCTGATAAAAGGTCCTTAAGTTTTAAATTCACTTGAGGAAAAAGAAAATAAAAAGAAGGTGAAAAAAAGAAAGAAAGAAAAGGGAAGGAAATGAAGGAAAGAAGAAAAGAAAAATAGGGTAAGAACCAAAAAAAAAGGAAAAAAAGAAGAAAAAAAGAAAAAAAAAAAAGAGAAAATGATGAATGATTGAGTGGAAGGTATGAGAAAATGAAAGGAAAAATGCCCCAAAGTAAATCCTTTAAATGAAAAAGTAATCCTTAGTTTAATCACCCTCAAACACTTATTTTGAGCCAATTAATCCCTTTTTTTTATAACCTTGAACCTTGGCGTACATTACATCTCAATAAAAATCCATATTTCATCAAGCATGAATACTTTAGAATTGAAGAGCTTTTCTTTTAGGAATGACCATTAAATCCATGAACCTTTTTTGTCTCCTGTTATCACCTAATTACCCATTTGATCATTAGTTCATTTTAGATAAGTTTGAATTCTTTAGTACATTATATAATAATAAAAAAAGAAAAATAGAGAAAAAAAAAGAAGGAAAGATGAATGTGGCCCTAGGGTGAAAACCTTACAAAAGGGCAGTTTAGAAAAAACTTGGAAAGCCTTAAAGCCATTTCTGATGTTAAGCAAAATATATGTTAACCAAAGGCAATTACTACCCTTTTGAATGATCCAAAAGCTTGAAATGTATAAAAAGATATTGATTTTGAAAATCTAAGCCTTCTTTCCTCATCTTAAAATGACCTTCCAAAATTTTGAGCCCATCACAGCTTACCTTGACATATATCGAAATGCCACATTTAAATACTAAAAAAAGTATCCAACATGTTTGGCTTTCAAAAGATTCATCTTTTTAGAAAAACTTATATTTTATTTGTTAGCCTGCATTGAAAAATATACACCTCTTTTGTCCTTTTCAAGTTATGAAACCCTCTTGAATGAACTAAAACCTTGATATGCAGGACCTTTCAACCCATTTAAAGAGAAAATTGTCATTTTTTTCATTTCTATAGGGAACGATAATTCCCAAAGGACTCCAAAAATCACATTTGTGTAGATATTTCGTTTCTCTTTGAACATGAAATTTAATTATGTAGGGTAAATTTTGTTAACCATTTTGGAAAAATTTTGAATAACGAGTCACACATTTTGTGAAAAATAAAGAAATCATGTGAGAATTTTTAGGCTGGTTTGCATTCAAGAAAGAAAAATGTTTTTTAATGGAATAATTGTTGTTGAAAAATGAAAAAAATATTTTTAGAAATGATGGTTTGTCTTCTTGTTTCATAATCAAGTCCAAAATGTATGTTGCATGTTGCATATTGCATATACATGTAGACACCTAATTTCGTTAGGGCAAAATTTTATCTTTTTGTGAAACGCCTAAAATTCAATTCAATTCCATTCCAACATCTCTCTAATTTTGACAAGGTTTTAAAATCAAAATTCGAATCAATTTGACCAAAATGCCCCAAAGTCAATTTTGATCAACTTTAGTCAAAATTGGTCAAACTCGATAAAAATAAATAGAACCTAGGCTAATCCTCAAAATTCACAACTGAATTGGAATCATTCTAGTTTAAAATGAAAATTTATGATTTTAAAGCATCAAAAAGTTCAATTGCATTTCATGAAGTGTAAAATTACCGAAATGCCCCTTAAGGGTATTTTTGTAATTTAGCTTTCTTGAGTTTGAATTTTCATGAAAACTTTCAAATTTTTTAATGATTTTTGATGCATTAAAAACCTAGATCAAACCTTGAGAGGAATGAAATTACCAAAATACCCTCGAAAGGTATTTTCATAATTTGATCTTCTCAAGGTTTGAATTTTGTGATAAGCTCTAGATCATAATTTTATAATATTTGATAATTTTTAGAATTTTGAAAACCTTGATTGTACCTCAGCAAGTGTGTAATTACCAAAATGCCTTTTAGAGATATTTTCAAAATTTGACCTTTTTGAGGTTTTTTTTTGCAAAACTTTCTAGATCATGATTTTATAATATTTGATGATTTTTTATGCATTCGAAATTACAGCAGTACCCCGAGAAGTGCAAAATTATTAAAATATCTCTTAGGGATATTTTAATAATTTGACCTTTTTGACGTCGAATTTTCATGAAAATTTTCAAATCTTAATTTCATAATTTGATGGTTGAGATTGATTATCTCCAGGAAAAATAGGCATTTGAGTACTAGTTGTACTCTTAGTTTGAAATCCTGAAAAAGAATTTCTATATGGAGTAGCAAATGATTGTTGACTATTCAGGCTTTTTAAATCATCTTCTTTATTAGAAAATGATGAAGGAAGTATTAATCCAAGATTTGGATTATAAGAACTAGTATTTTTGAAATAAAGATTTTTCCTAGAAGAGAAAAATTTAAGAGAAGTGTTTTGAGTCTGAATTTCTTCTTCATTTTTGATATTGGGTAAAGCCATCCTGTCGGGATAGATAAATCACGTATATCCATAAATTTGGGTTTTATTTCTAATTCAAATTTTTGTGGTTCAAAATTTTCAATCAGTTAAGGATCTATCTTTTTTATAGAAATTGTGGTAGTATTTGTAAACTCATATATGGCAATCCAATTGATTGACAAAACATGAGATCTAATGTTTATATCATAATTTTGTGTTTGATATGTAAATAAAGACTTTTTTCAATTAACAGATATGAGATGGAAAGAAAATAATTTGGTTTTACTTTGAAAGTAACTAGTCTAGATGCTAAATTGGATTGGATTCCTTCAATTAAAACATTAACAAGATTTGAAAACCTTTGATCCATTAAAACAATAAGAATGGGTATATCCTTGCTAGATATAAAAAGTGGCTTTATAGTGATCATAATAATACCTATATGTACATATTTAATTTTTGGATATTTATGCAAAAAATAGTTTATTTTTTGTTGAGAAAACAAAGGTATTTCTATCGATACTTGTTTAGAATCATTAGCTATGGTGTCACCAGATACTTTTTCTCTATGGCTTTTAAACCAAGGTTTAAAAATTTTAAAGTAATTGGTTTTGTAAATCTCATCTTTTTGGATGGTTTCAAGTCTTACATTTTTGGTAAGAAGCAATGCAGTAATTAAAAGAGGAAAACCTCAAATGGTAATCAATTATAAGAGGTTAAATTAAAATTTAGTTTTGATGGATATTATATTCCTCGGAAAGACTTTTTGATAAATTTAGCAAAATATGCTAAATATTTTTCAAAATTCGATTGTAAATAAGGTTTTTGGTAGATTTAACCTCATGCTTAACTACGACACAACTAGTGAAAGTAGCAAAAATGAAGCTGTAGATGATAATTTTGAAATTTTAGCCATTAACCCAGTGACTAAAATTGAATCAAATTTATCTAATGAAGAAACATCCGAAGAAGAAACACAACCTATACCACAACCAGTGGATAAAGGACAGAAAAATAGGCGAAGTTTCTAACCCATAAATTGATAATCTATTTAGATTTCCATATTTTCAACAAAATCTAGAATTATATCAACCGATTGAAACATATCCAGTTGATCCAACTTATTTCCCTAAAAAAAAAGAAATAAAACAAACATCAACAATTGAGTAAAGCCAAACAAGTCAAACTCAATAAAATCCTTCCTCAACAAATATAGATTCATTAAACAAATGAACTGTAGCACAAGGAGGAACATATTTAGATTTATCTAGAGTCCTACATTCAGAATATGAAAAAACCATTGATGAATGGGCACAATCCATGTCTATTATAGTAACTATCTACAAAGATATTTGGAATAAAGAAAGATTTTTAAATTATTTTTATGGAACATGGTAGGAAGATGCTCTAAAGTTTCTCAAAAAATGGGAAACTACTGAGTTAGGAAAAGCTCAAAAAACAAAACTTCTTAATTCTTCTACTATTTTTGCTATTTTAAAACTAAAACTTCTTACACAAATCATAAAAAATGAAATGTGTAGGAGGATAGAAGAAATTGATGCCAACAATGAGGCTCAATATATTCTTTCTAAACTTAAACTTTGTAACATCCTAAATTTGGATGAATTTTCCAAAAAATATTTAAATGAATATCAACGTTTAGATGAAGAACATTCTAAATTTTGGTTAGAACAATATTTTCATAAACTTCCCTCACCATGGGATGAATTATGTTATCAAAACTATTCAATTTTTCTAAAAACAAAATTAGAAAAATCAAGTCTTACAAATTCTAGTATTGTTTTATATGATATCTAGGTAGTCGTATCTAGTATATACAAAATCAGGTAATAGAATACTGCTTGAAACAGCAAGCTGCCAAGCAAGTTAAAAGCAAACTTAGTCATAAACAATGTTATAAGATTTTGCAAGATGAGTTTAATTTTGGTTGTAAAAAACAATCAAAATACTCAAGCAAACATTTTAAAAAGAAATGTTATTCCATGAAAAAATGGAAACCGTATAAACAACATATAAATCCAAAAAAAGTATATTGTAAAAAAGAAAAAGGATATTTTTAAAAAGAAAAAAGAAAAATGTAAATGTTTTGTTTGTGATCAAGTAGATCATATTGTAAAAAACTATCCTAATAAAGGTAGATGTGCAAAAAATATGAGCAAAACTCTTAAACAACAAAAGCTTTGTGTTGTCTATGCAAAAGAAATATCATATACTAAACAAATTCTTTATAAAATATTTTTTTAAATAAAATCTAATACTTCTGATAATTAATATATTTTTATGATGCACAAAGCTTCTTCTAATAAAGATATAGCTTCGGTACAATCAGAAAGGTCTACTTCCTCTGCTAATCCAACAAAAGAAGAAATGACTTCATTAAAAAATGCCATGAGAAAAACTCATTATTTTGGAAGAAAAATTGAAACAAATACAACTCATCAAAAAAGATGAGATTTACAAAACCAATTACTTTAAACATTTTAAACCTTGGTTTAAACGCCATATAGAAAAAGTATATGGCGACACCATAGCTAACGATTCTAACCAAGGATTGATAAAAATACTTTTGTTTTCTCAACAAAAAATAAACTATTTTTTGCATAAATATCCAAAAATTAAATATGTACATATAGGTATTATTATGATCACTATAAAACCACTTTTAATATCTGGCGAGGATATACCCATTCTTGCTGTTTTAATGGATCAAAGGTTTTCAAATCTTGTTAATGCTGTAATTTGAGGAATCCAACCTAGTTTAGTATCCGGACTAGTTCCTTTCAAAGTAAAACCAAATTATTTTTCCATTTCAGATCCATTAATTGAAAAAAATTGTTGTTTACGTATCAAAACACAAAATTCTAATATAAACATTAGATCTTATGATTTGTCAGTCAATTAGACTACTATATATGAGTTTACAAATACTACCACGGTTTTTATAAAAAAGATAGATCCTCAGCTGATTAAAATTTTTGACCCACAAAAATTTGAATAAGAATTAAAACCCAAATTTATAGATATACATGATTTATCTATCCCAATAGGATGGCTTTTACCCAATATCAAAAATAAAGAAGAAATTCAAAGTCAAAACACTTATTTTGAATTTTTCTCTTTTGGAAAAAATCTTTATTTCAAAAATACTAGTTTTTATAATCTAAATCCTGGATTAGTACTTCCTTCATCATTTTCTAATCAAGAAGATGATTTAGAAAGCCTGAATAGTCAATAATCATTTGCTACTCCATATAGAAATTCTTTTTTAGGATTTCAAACCAATAGTACAACTACTACTCAAATTCTTATTTTTCTTAGAGATAATCAATCTTAACCATCACATTATCAAACAGTCAATTCTGTTTTAAATTCTATATCTTCTTATAGAAAAACTAGAATAGAAGAAACAAAATTTTTAGTTTTAAAAACTGATTTTATTAGTTTTAGTAATAAAAAAGCAAATAGCTTTTTTACCTTTGTTGAAGGAAATTTTCATTTTCAACTTATAGATCCCTCTAAAATCATTAGAGTAAAACCTATGATCTATACCAAACAAGATATAGATCAATTTGAAAGTCAAATTTCAAAACTAATTTTAAAAAGGTTAATTGAAATAACAACAAGCCTCTATTCAAGTCCTGCATTTTTTGTAAGAAACCATGCATAAATTAAAAGAGGAAAACCTTGAATGGTAAACAACTATAAAAGGTTAAATCAAAATTTAGTTTTTGATGGATACTATAAATTTTTTAAAATTCGATTGTAAATCAAGTTTTTGGCAGATTAAACTGAAAGAAGAGTCAAAACCTTTGATTGCTTTCAATGCATCGATAGGACACTGTCAATGGACTGTCATGCCATTTGGACTTTGTAATGCTCTTCAGATTTTCCAAAGATGGATGGATGAAATTTTTGGAAAACATAAAATTTTTGTTGTGTTTATATTGATGATATTTTAGTTTTTTCTTCAAATCAAGATGATCATAAAAAACATTTGAATATTATTTCTGAAGAATTCATCCAACATGGAATTATACTCAGTCTTAAAAAGTTTAAGTTAGAAAAAACTCAAATCAAGGTTTTAGGATTACAACTTTCTTCAAATGGTCTTGAACTCCAAGATCATATTATTGTTAAAATTAAAAAATTTCTAGAACAACTGGAAACTAAAAAACAATTACAACAATTTTTAGGTTTTTTGAATTATGGAAGATAATTTTTCAAAAATCTCTCAAAAAGAAAGAAAATTCTTCAAGAAAACTTAAAAAAGATATAACATTTTCATGGAATGATTCTAATATTGATATTATTAAACAAATAAAATCAGATCTTACTAATATTCTAAAAGTATATCTTACTAAACAAGGAGATTTACTTATTTTAGAAATTGATGCTAGTGAAGAACATTGGGGTTGTGTTCTAAAAGCAAAAAGCTTCCACCAAACAGGTGAATTACTTTGTGGTTATTACTCCGAAAAATTTAAACTAAATGAAATCAAGTATATTATTTTTGAAAAAGAGTTATTAGCCATTAAAAATGTTGTTTCCAGATTTCATATCTTTTTAGCTCCAAAAAACTTTGCTATTCGAACTGATAATCAATTTATTTAAGATTTTTTAAAAAATCAAATACTTTCTGATAATCCAAGAAGAATAAAATAGTATACTTTTTTATGTCAATATAACTTTACTATTGAGTTTATTAGTAGAGATAAAAATTTTCTTACAGATTATCTTAGCAGACCAAATGGATGGAGGTAAAAAACCTCAACATGATCAAGAAGGGTGGAGAACTATACAAAAGAAAAAGCAAACTAAAAATGTTTCTTCCTACTCCTCCTTAGAAACAGATTTCCCTTATAATCCTAACTCAAGATTATTCATTTACCAAACTCACGGATATTTACCACACCAACTCCCTTAAAGGCCATATTATCATCAGAGAATTCAACCAGACTTCTCTCCATTTGCCCAAAATCCAAACCACTAGACCCTTACGTCTTATTCTCAAATAGTATCATTTACAGCACATGTCCTTCGTGAAGTCCAAGTTTCTAATAAAGAAATTAAAGACTTTTTATAATCTTAGACTTCAACCAGAAGTCTATGATTTATTAAATCATATCTAAAAATCTCATTTCTCTCAAAACAAATCTTAAATCAAAAAAGGGATGACTATATTAATTGAACTTTTTGTTAATGAAACAAAAAAATTTCAGACCTTTCAAGAAGCAGCTTTCCAAATTCTTCTTTCATCTAATTTGTTAAAACAAACAAATATAGATTTATTTACTTTGGAAGAAAATCAATATTCAATGCAAGAAATAAACAATTTCTTGTCCCTTTTGTGAGTATTTTGAATCAAAAAATTCTCCAAAAAATGAAAATTATATTGTATACTTCTTTTTGAAAAAGTATTTCAACAAATAAATTTACATATCTTTCAAACAACAGAAAAACTATTGATTGAAACATTTTTTGAATTTTATTTTGCCACTTATATTTTCACCACAAAACTTCGAGACTAAATTCTCAAACTCAAATTTAGATTAATCATGACCCTTTTGATATAACCAGTATCGAATTAGGTATAGTTGGGCAAATTCTTGTTCAAACTTTTTCTTTTGAATTAATCAAAGACTTTCCAACCTTCATAAAATACCATTTTCACTAAATAACTAAATACACTAAACATTTTTTCTATATTCATTTCCATATCACTAGTCTTCTAGAAGTCTTTCAAAGAGAAAGATTCTATCAACTTTATCAAATATAGGAAGCATAAAAACTCTATTCTAGATTTCTATTGGAACCACTAATGAATGCTTTCAAAAATTCAAATGACTTAAACAAAGTCATTAACAAATTTTCTAATCCTTTACAGTATCAGTTCCAAACAAGAATTTTCATGATGTAAAAAGTAAAAATATTGCTTGATCTTACCATTAGACAGTAATTTCCACGGATCTTTGCATTGACTAATGGCAGATGAATTTTTGTCTTAACATATTATGCTCCACATAAAGATCTAGAAATAGAATCTGAACTAAAAGCTTTAAAACTTTTACATCAGTTTTCAAAAATGGAAGATCTCGACCATCCTCAAGAACTTATTTTTTAATATCAATAAGGATGGCAAATGTAGAACAAATCCAGATCAACATCATCCTAATCCTATAACCCAGAGGATGAAAAGCTTCGTAATCTCGATAATTGGTTAAGGATAAGCTATTCTTCAAAAGAATAAGTCGATTTTAGAAGCTGTCGACAAAAGCAAACAAAGCTATCTGGAGCCTAAAAATAATCACTATAGCAGTCACTATAGCAAAAGTCACTGTAATAGTTACTGAAGCAAACAAATTTAAATCTTCCATAATGTTAAAAGATAAACATTCAGGCACTATTTTAAACTTTTTTTACTTATAAATAAAAGCTTTCTCAGCTAAACAGGCAAAGGCTTCCATACTTTTTTTGGTATATTTTCTTCCTTCTCTTTTATAAAAAGTGATGTTTTGAAGTGATCTTTTGTCTCTCTTTTGTATGGTATTAGGCCAAGTCTTTAAGTATTGTATATATAGCTTGTAAGAGTAGGCCTTGAGTGAATCTTGTAACATATCATTCAAGCTTATATATCCATATTAAGAAGTTTATTTTGCTAGTAAGTCTTTATGAACTTTACTTTATTTTCTAACTGGTTTTTCATGTTTTATAGCTCATACTTTGGATTTTGTAGTTTTGTTGCTGGTATTTGTGAGCACTGGTTGGCTTTTGTTAACTGGCTTTTAAAAAATTGCTAAAAATCCAAAACTAGTTTTTAAACACGTAAAATATGAATGATCAAAAGGAAAATACATGTATTGTTATAGATCAGACTTACAATCATAGTTTACATATAGATCCAGTATGTGAATCTCATAATATAGCTATAAGTAGAACTTTAAATGGACTTATTGATCTTTCTACTTCTTTTTTAAAAAAATTATTAATAAAAGTAAAAAATATTGAAGAAAAATTTGAAAAAAATAGACTATTCTCTAGAAGCCAAGACTGAATCAGACAATTTTTCTGATTTAGGACCTCTTTACTATGGAAACACCATTATGACTCTTCAAGAAAAACCTTCATCTTCCTCGAACAAAGAAAAACAAGAAACTTTTAGACTTTAAATCTTATAAATATATAATTGAAAATTTTAAAATGAAGATGAATGAAACTAAAGACCCTAAACAAAGGGTATAATTTTAAAAAAAAATTATACGGTATAAATTTTTGATTCAAAATACTCACAAAGGGATAAGAAATTGTTTATTTCTTGTATTGAGTATTAATTTTCTTCCAAAGCAAAGAAATCTATATATGTTTATTTTAACAGATTAGATGAAAGAAGACTTTGCAAAGCTGCTTCTTGGAATATCTAAAATTTTTTGTTTGATTAACTAAAAATTTAGCTAATCTAGTCATCCCTTTTCAAAATTGAGATTTGTTTTGAGATAAATGAGTTTTCCATATGTGTTTTAATAAATCATAGACTTCTGGTTGAAGTCCAAGATTATAAAAGTATTTAATTTTTTATTAGAAACTTGGACTTTGTGAAGGATTTATTCTGTAGATGATACCATTTGAGAATAAGACATAAAGGTCCAGTGGTATGGATTTTAGGCAAATGTAGAGAAGTCTGTTTGAATTATCTAATGATAATATGGCCTTTGAGGGAGTTGATGTGGTAAATATTCGTAAGGTTGGTAAATGAATAATCCTGGGTTAGGATTATGAGGGAAATCTGTTTCTGAGGAAGAAGAGGAAGAAACCTTTTTAGTTTGTTTATGGTATATTTTAGTTTGCTTCTTCTTTTGTATAGTTCTCCACCCTTTTTGATCGTGTTAAGGTTTTTCACCTCTATCCATTGGGTTTACTAAGATAATCTACAAGAAAATTTTTATCTCCATTAATAAACTAAATACTAAAGTTATATAAAAATTATAGCATTTTATTCTTCTTGGATTATCAAAAAGTTTTTTCTTTTTTAAAAAATCTCAAACATATTGATTATTTGTTTGAATAACAAAATTTTTTAGAGCTAAAAAGATATGAAATCTGCAAACAACATTTTTAATGGCTAATAACTCTTTTTCTAAAGGACGATATAGAATTTAAAACAGAATTGATTGTTTGATAATGTGATGGTTGAGATTGATTATCTCACGAAAAAATAGGAATTTGAGTACTAGTTGTACTATTGGTTTGAAATCTTGAAAAAGAATTTCTATATGGAGTAGCAAATGATTATTGACTATTTAAGCTTTCTAAATCATCTTCTTGATTAGAAAATGATGAAGGAAGTACTAATCCATGATTTAGATTATAAGAACTAGTATTTTTGAAATAAATATTTTTTCGAAAAGGAAAAACTTTAAAAGAAATATTTTGACTCTAAATTTCTTCTTCATTTTTTATACTGGGTAAAAGCCACACTATTGGGATAGATAAATCACGTATATCTATAAATTTAAATTTTATTTCTGATTCAAATAAAAAAAGAAGTAGCAAGATTAACAAGTCCATTTAAAGTTCTACTTATAGCTATATTATGAGATTCACATGCTGGATTTATATGTAAACTATGATTATAAGTCTAATCTATAGCAATACAAGTATTTTTCTTTTGATCTTTCATATTTTAGGTGCTTAAAACGTGGTTTTGGATTTTTAATAGATTTTTAAAAGCCAGTTAATAAAAAGTCAACCAGAGCTCACAAATACCAGCAACGAAACTACAAAATCCAAAGTATGAGCTTTAAAATATCAAAAACCAGTTAGAAAACAAAGTAGAGTTTAGAGAGACTTACCAGCAAAATAAACTTATTAATATGGATATATAAGCTTGAACAATATATTACAAGATTTACTCAAGGTTTACTCTTACAAGCTGTATATACAATACTTAAAGACTTGGCTCTGATACTATACAAATGAAAGACAAAGGATCATTTTAAAAGATCACTCTTTACAAAAAAGAGAGGGAAATTATACAAAAGAGAGGAAAATATGCCAAAGAAAATATGGAAGCCTCTACCTATTTAGCTGAGAAATCTTCTATTTATAAGCAAAATAAGTTTAAAACAGTGCTTGAATGTTTATCTTTTAACACTGTGGAAGATTTAAATTTGTCTGCTATAATAACTGCTACAGTGACTTCTACTATAGTAACTGTTATAGTGATTGTTCTTGGGCTCTAAATAGCTTCGTTTTTGTCGACAACTTCTAGAATCGACTTATTCTTTTAAAGAATAGCTTATCCTTTAAACCAGTTATCCATATTATAAAGCTCTTTATCCTCTGGGTTAGAGGATTGGAGCGATGTTGATTTGGATTTGTTTCATATTTGCCATTCTTCTTGATATTGAAAAAGACGTTCTTGAGGATGGTCGAGATCTTCCATTTCTGACAACTGATATAGAAGTTTTAAAGCTTCTGGTTTGGATTTTATTCCTAGATCTACATGTGGAGCATAATATGTTAAGACAAAAATTCATTTGCCATTAGTCTATGTAGAGATCCGTGGAAATTGCTGTCGGTGGCAAGATCAAGCAATATTTTTGCATTTTGCACCATGGAAATTCTTGTTTGGAACTAGTACTATAAAGGATTAGAAAATTTGTTAATGACTTTGTTTAAGTTATTTGAATTTTTTAAAGCATCCATTGGTGGTTCCAAAATAAATCCAAAAGAGAGTTTTTATGCTTCCCATATTTAATAAGGTTGATAGAATATTTCTCTTTGAAAGACTCCTAGAAGACTGGTGATATGGAAATGAATATAGAAAAAATGTTTGGCGTATTTAGTCATTTGGTGAAAATGGTGTTTTATGAACGCTGGGAAGTCTTTGATTAATTCAAAAGAAAAATTTTGAACAAGAATTTTCCCAACTATACCTAATTCAATACCAGTTATATCGAAAGGGTCATGATTTAATATGAAGTTTAGTTTGGGAATTTGGTCTCCAAGTTCTATGGTGAAAATATATGTGGCAAAATAAAATTCAAAAATTTTTTCAATCAATAGTTTTTTTATTGTTTGAAGGATATGTAAATTTATCTACTAAAATAATTCTTTTGTTAGGAATACTGTAGCTTTTTCAAAAAGAAGTATATGATATCATTTTCATGAGGATTAGCATTTAAGATTATGGCCTATTTGGTTGGGACTTGTGAAACGCCCTTTACAGGTTGTCATACAAACTTGGTGCCAAGCTTTCTAATCTTGGATAGACAGGTAGTATCAAATGTAAAAAAATTAAGAGAGATTTCATATAAGATAGGTGGGAACGGTTTGTTTAGTATGCATGGAATTTGTCTTCATTTTTTTATATTTAACTATTACATGGGCTAGATTAAGGGTAAAAAAATAATAATAATAATAATGATTTTAAAGAAAAAAGAAATATATAGAAGTACATAAAAAAATTTAGAATAACTATAAAAACAAGCTTGCTCTAAAAGTCTACCTATATGTTACAGATTTTTAGATAAGTTCATAAATTTTTAAACTTACCTAAAACCCTAAACTCATTTTAAATTTCCAAGGATTTGCATGAAAACCTTTTATGAAGTAATTTGTTCCTAAATGCAGTCTAAATGTTGGGATATTTAAGAAATTTTATTTCAGTAAAAATTTTCATAAATTTTCACAATTCAAAATAAATTCGTTGTATGAAAACCAAGATAATAAAAATAATAGGATGAGATTTTAAATATAAAACTTCACACCCAAACTTTGCCCAGATGTTGAAGAGTCTAGATGATCTCTTTATATTTGGAAACCCAATTCTTAAATTTGCATTTAATCATCATTTGCATATGTTTCATTTTTAAATTGATGTCTTCATTTATAATGCATATATATATATATATAAGTTTGCTCTAGTTATGGATGTTTAATATTAATTATAGTATATATTTTCTTTACTACATAAAAAGTTTTCTTAAAATTTTTAGTTTTGGATAAATAAAATTAAAATAGCATTCTGTGAAATATAATTTTTTGGTACTCTGCCTAGATGTTGGAAAGTCATCAATAATTATCATTTACAAAGATCTTTTTAGTAAAGCTTTAAACCTATTTTATTTTTTTATTAAAAGATAAAATTTTTGGGTGGCCAATCACATCCTAAAAAAGATTGGTGGTGACTCCCCGTGATTTTCATGATTTAAAATTTTTACATCTAGCAATTGAGTCTCTGAACTGATATGTTATGACAACCTTAAAACCCTAAACCCTAAACCCTAAATCCTAAACCCTAACCCTAACCCTAACCCTAAACTTTAAAACCTTAAACCTAAAACCCTAACCCTAACCCTAAACTTTAAAACCTTAAACCTAAACCCTAACCCCAAACTAAGACCCTAAACTCTAACACTAACCCTAAACCCGAAAACCTAGCCCAAAACTCTAAAACCTAAACCCTAACCTAGACCCAAACCAATCTAAACCTTAAAACTAATCATGCATTTGCATTTCATTTTATGTTGTCATCACATACATTTTTATATTATTACGGATTCATTCTCTGTCATTCACATTACATTGTCATGCATTCGTCACATGTTATATACTCATGCATCCATGCATTTTTTTAACTTGGTTTTCAAATTAAACTATCTTAAAATAAGATAATATCTCACATAAATCTAGTCGTCAAGATCTTGCCTATTATAGAAGGATACTCGATGATTGTTATTTATGATGGGTGTTATCTTGGTTTAATGGGACAATTGAAAAACCTTTTAAATTAGGAATATTTTTTAAACTCTATCTAATTATAGGAGAGTAGAAAAATTATTTCAATATTTTAAGTATTTTCATCTTAATCCAAAAATTAACAAAAAAAGGATTTTATTTTTTTTTAATTTGATTTGTTTCAAAAAAAAAGGGAAAGAAAAGAAAAAAAAAAGAAAAGAAGAAAATGAATCAATTTTAAACATTAAGTAAAATAGAACCATTTTATTTAAAATTAAAGGATAACACGCAATCATTTGGTACCATTTTCAACAATGCTGTGGGATGCTAATTTTTTTTCCCATGCGCAACTGACTTCCAGACTTAACTCTAATTTTGCAAACCAAAAATTTGTTTTTTTTTTTAAACTTTATCAACCCATTTTAAAATGTTTTATTAAAAGGATAAAAATTTTTGGGTGTCTAATCACACCTTAAAAAAGATTGGTGGCTATTTCTTTGATTTTTTTATTGAAAATATTTTTAAACCCTCTTTTTTCAAAATTTTCCCATTCCTATAGCTTTCGGGTCAGCTCATCCTCAGGTCCCAAGACATTGCATTAGCTTGGTGACTTCATTAGGGATACATTTTTTTAGAGAGTCAAACTAAAGATTGGTTGCTTGTTATCCTTAATTTTGGTTTAATGGTCTTAATTAGTGTTTAATCTTAATTTCTTAATTATGATTTTTTTTTTGTTTTCTTAAACAGTGAAAATTTTGAAAAAAAAAATAAAAAATTGAAATTTTGTTTTGATTGTAATTTTCTTGTTTTTCCAAAAAAAATGAAAAAAAATTCAAAAAATAATCTGTGTGTTCTACGTTTCATGCATATTGTAATTATGTCATTTCATGCATATTTTAATTATGTCATTTCATGCATATTTTAATTATGTCATTCATTATATATTATTATTTCTTATTTTGTTCTTAATATATGTAGGGCATTTGGGGATAGGGGTAGTTTAGGAAAATGAGAAAAGTTTGATTGTTCCTTTGCACACACTCACGTTTGCATTACATGCATAAATTCTATACCCAAGCTCTGACCCTTTATAGGAGGAAGTAAAATAGCTACACACTCGTGAGATGTAAACCTCCGCAATGGCTAATAAAACACTCTCATTCAGATTGAACCATTTTTGTTTATAGCCTATAATGGGTGAAGATCAGGATGCCACACTAATTTGTAACGGATGATGATGTCAAGAGTAATTTGGGAACCTTAGATGTGATAATTCCCAACTCAGTATATAGTAAGCTTTAAGGAGCAAGCCCTAAGCAGAGCCATACTATAACCTTTCCAAAGTAATTACCCCGAATAAGTCACACAAAGGAACACCCTTCACTTTTCTTTTTTGATTTTTTGTTAATTTGATAGTTTGTATTATTGCTTTTAATAAGAAAAAAAAAGAAAAGAAAAGGATCATTAAGAAACAACAATCCTTAATGTTAAAAAGAAGGAAAAAATAAAAAAAATACTTCCAGTTAAATTTCTCTTTTCATGTAGTTCATTTGATTTATGTCCAAAATTAGTTTTAAAAAAAAGAAAAAAAAATGAATGAAGGGTTTTTCTTAAGTTATTTTTTTTATTGGGCTAACAATAAAAGTTAGAAATGAAAAAATCTTTGAATCTTAGTCGATTTTGTTTGATTCTTTCTATGTTCCTAAATTTTTCCTTGTTCTAACAAAAAAATAAAAAAAAAACAAAAACAATATAAATGGAAAAAAAAATCTTTGAATCCTAGGCATTTTATGTAATTGCATTTAGTGTGTGTTTTTGAATTTTTATCCTAAAAAAAAAGAAAAAACTTTGAGTTTGAATGTTATTTCATGTTTTGCATTTCATTCTTTCATACATTTTTATCGTGATTGGAAATAATAAAATAATACATATACCTTATCTCATACACATCATAATTGGATAATATATGCATTTCATCCCATCCACATCAATAGATAATATAAGCATTTCATTTTATACACATAGGTAATACATACATTCCATCTCGTACACATCTCAATGGTAGTATCAACCTCATTAAGTCAGCATAATACATGCATTGTGTTCTATGTAAATATGTTAGTGCATAGGTATACATCTCTTCACTCATGAAAGTATGTCATTGCATTTCATGTATGTGGATTCATGAATGGTAGGGTTTCATAAAACATGCATTGCATTTTATGTGAACATACCCCTCCCCTTTTTACCCTTCTCATTAGCTTCTCTAATAATTTGATAATTTGCTTTTATTGCTTTTAATAAAAAAAGAAAAAAAAAAAGAAAGAGAAAGTCATTAGGAATAACAATCCTTTTGTTCTAAGAAAAAAAGGAAAAAGAATATGAAAAAAAAGGCAAAAAAAAATTGTTGGATTAAATAAAGCCCTATATGATTAATGTCCAAAGTCATAAAAAAAAAGTAGAAAGTGTCTTGAAAAGAAAAGAAAAAAGAAAGAAAAAGAAAGTTTTCTTTTGTAATAAAAGATGGAAGAAATCTTGAAAGAGTTAATGATTTCTATTAGAAATAAACTCAACAAATACCTTCACACATTTTTTAAACTACTTAATTGATTTCACTTGTCAACCATAACCATTCAGGAGATATGAGCTTGATTTCATGATATAAAAGGGTGATCTTTTCCTAGGAAATAAACAATGAGACAAACAATTTCAAAACAAATAAAAAAAATGGATTCCAATAAGATCAAGCAAACATGACATTTTTCTTAAAAAATTTGGATGTGATAATTTAATAAATGTCAAGGCTAAGCTATTCCCAAAATCAAAACCACCTAAATCCTTTAAAATGACTCCAAACATACTAGTTTGTCATTTATCTACCCTAAAAATTATCTTTGTCCAGTGTCATAGGGCAATTGACTGAGAAGAAAAATCTCATTGCCTTTAAGATAACTTAAAATGTGATCAATCTATTCCTTGTTGTGGAGTGACATGAACACTTTGACATCCTAAATGAATTTATTCCACAGACCTTTTTCTCATGCTAATCTTCATTAGGGGCAGTTTGTGGTGGTCAAGGACATGCAAAGAAACAAAATTGAGAAGAAAAAAAAAGAATAGAAAAAAAAAGAAAAAAAGGAAAAAAATGAAATGAAAGAAAAGAAAAGAAAGAAAATTTTTTTATTATGGCATCATGCATTTGAGACATTTGGATAAATCAAAAAATGAAAGAATTTCAATAAATTCATGAACAAAACAAATCAATGAGAGAAAACTATAGAGTTCAAAAGAGAAAAACAAAAAAAAAAAAACCTTTATTCAAACCCTATTTTCGAAAAGAATTAATCTTCAAATTTGAGTGACTTATGCTTGAGATAATAAATGGTCATCTTTCATCATTCCTTTACAAATATAAAAATCTATCCCTTACTATCCCTTTGAGTTTGATGAAAATTCTTTCAAAATGAACCCTAACTTAGCATCACCTTTCACACTAGGGGTCAAAAAAGGATGCATCTAGGGGTTTAAGTATGGCAATGTCCAAGGAGGAAACCTATATGTTGAAAGTAAATATCTTATAAAAGATTTCTAAAGTTTTGAATTCACTTAAAGGAAAAAAAAAAAAAAAGAACAAAAAATAAAAAAAAAAAGGAAAGGAAAAATGAAAAAGGAAAAAGGAAAATGAAAATGAAAAAAAAAAAAAAAAGAAAGATGGTGAAGAAGAAATGAATGGTTGAGTGGAGAATATGGGAAAATTAAAAGGCATATGCTCTAGAATGAATCCTTCAAATGAAAGAATGATCATTGGTCTAAATTATCTTAAAACACTTATTTTGGGCTTGTCTATCCCTTTCTTTGGCAATCTTGAGCCTTAGCCTATGTTACGTCCTTAGAAAAGTCTATATTTGATCAAATAGGGATGCTTAAAATTGAAGAGCTTCTTTAAAGAATGGCCATAAAACTAGTAAACCCTTTTTGGTCTTTTTTTATTCCCAAATTACCCATTCAAACCTTTAATCCATTTTGAATAATTTTGAATTCTTAAGTGCATGATGTAAATAATAAAAAAAAGTAAAAAACAAAAAAAATGATGAAAGGTGAATGTGGCTCCAGGGTGAAAACTTTACAAAATGGCAGCCTAAAGCAAATCATGAAGACCCTAAAGCCATTCTCAATATCGACCAAAGGTAGCCAAACCCCTTTGAAAGAACTGAAGATACCAATGTCTTGAAAGATTCAAAATGCATAAAAATAGGTTGATTTTGAAATTTTAAGCCTTATTTTCTCATCACTTTCCAAAATTTTGAACCCACCATGACTAACCTTGACATTTATTAAATGCCACACTTAGATACTAAAGAAAAGTGCCAAACTTGTTTGGGTTTCATAGGATTCATGCTTTAAAGAAAATTTTACGTCTCATTTGTGAGCTTGGATGGAAATGAATACACTTTTTTTTCTTTAAATAGTGTAGTCTTTTTGAATAAACTGAAACCCTTATATGCTTAACCATCTAATCTAGTTGAAAAGAACCCTGTCACCTTTTTGTTGATAATAGGGAATGCCAATTTTCAAAAGACTCCCAAAGCCACATCTGTTCAAATATTTCACTCTTTTTATTATGGAATTTAATTATGTGAGGTAAATTTTTATTGATCATTTTTAAAACATTTGAACAACTAATCACATTTTGTGAAAAATAAGGAAAATCATGTTTGGTATAAAAAAAATCATTTAGTTATGAATCTTTAGGCCAGTTTAAATTTAAGGAAGAAAAATGTTTTTCACTAAAGCATCCATATTGTTAAAAACAAAACAAAAAAAAATGTCTTTTCTAAAAATGATGGTGTGTTTTCTTATTCTTATAATCAAGTCCAAAATGCATGAAGCATATTGTATGTTGCATGTTGCACAAAAGAATGTTGAAAATGAGAGAAAACTCGAGAAAATTTGTCCAAAAGCAAAGAAGGTAGAAGCTGATGATGAACAAAAAAGAAGAAAAAAAGGATATGAGAAAATGCAAGAAAAAACCCTTCTTAGAAGAAGTTGAAAAGCTAATTTGATAAGCAAAGAAAAAATTAACAAAAATGATATATGAAAAATGGAAAAAAAAAGAAAAGAAATCTAGCACTTGTATCTCTATTGATGCATTTGCATCATTAAAAAAGGAATGTACATTTTAATCATCATAAGGATTTTTGCATATGCATTGTCACATTTACATCATGAAAAAGGTATTGACACTTGCAAGACATCTGCATCATTGGGATTAGAAATTTTTATTTTACATAATCATAAGGAACATTTGCAACATAAAAAGGATATTTGCATGGCTAATAGGAATTTTTATGCTTACATTTACATTTGCATTATCATTTTGAAAATAAATGCTTACATCATGATTACATGTGACAATCTTGTAAATATTGAAGAAAAGAGAGAAAAAAAGAATTTGAATGGTTGAATTAAAACACAAAAAAGAAAAAGAAAGAAGAGAAGAAAAGAAAAAAATGGAAAAAAAAGAAGAAAAAAATTAAGAAAAACAAGAAAGGATACAAAAACAGTGAACAACATTTCTTAGAAAAATGTGTTAATATTTTTTAATGATAATACCATCTTTTATTCAACTCTCTAGGTGGTGATATCAAGTTTTCTATATGTTTTTATTCTCTCAATAGTGATATTCGAGTTTTTTGCATATTATAATGATCTGTGGATTTTGTTTAAAACCACTAATGGTAATATCGAAATTTCAAATTTTAAGTTTTCAAATCTCAATGGTGTTATACAAATATTTAAAACTCCTCGGTGGTGATATCTAAGTTTTTTCAAATCTCGAAGGTGATATCCAAGTGTTCAAATCCTAGCTTTTTCAAATGTCGATGGTGAAATTCAATTTTTTATTAAAACTCTTTCGGTGGTGACATCGAGCATTCAAGTTTGAGTCCTGTCAAAATTTTCTCGATGGTGAAATATGATCTTTTATCAAAATTCTCTTAGTGGCAAAATCTGACTTTTTAAAAATTTCTCTCAAAGGTGAAATTCTACCTTTTTTAAAACTTCCTAAGTGGTGATATACAAACTTTTACAAATTTTTTTATTGTGATATTTGAGCTTTTCTCAAAAGTTACTTGGTGGTGATATCCAAGTTCCTGTCAATGGTGATATTTGAAGTCTTTTGATTTCTTTTCATTGGTGATATCTGAAGTCTTTTGTCTTACTTGCTGGTAATATTTGAGTTTCCTATGGTGATGATATCCGAAGCCTTTCTTTAACTCAATGGTAATATTCAAGTTTCCTTTGCTAGTAATATCTAAAATCATGTTTTCACTCGGTGATGACATCAAGTCCCTTTCGTTGGTGATATCTAAAGTCATTTGTATTTACTTCATGGTGATATTTGAGTATCCAAGTCTTAATTGGCATCTTTTCTTCAATGGTGATATTCGAAAATATTTGCATCCACTCGTTGATGATATCTTAAGTTGTCTCATTTTTTGATGGTTTTTTTTTTAAAAAAAAAAGTTATGGTGCTTTTAATAAGAGAAATGTTTTAAAAAAAAGGAAAAAAAAACAACCAAGAATTAGAAAGAATTCTTTAAAGAAAACTAGAATCCATTTTAGAGCTTTTTATATCATCCAACCTTTCAAATTAGAATCTTTCAAACTTTTTCAAAACTAAATCAGCCCTTTCTAGATAGGTTTTTTAAAGTTTGATGCTTATTTTATAAGAGCCCTTTCCAAACAAAGTTTTTAAAGTTTGATGCTTATTGTATATAAGCCTTTTTCAGACAGTTAAAAAAAAAAGACCTCTTCCAACATGAGAATAAACAAACAAGCACATGTTGACAGAACCCTCCCATCCTTTAGGGCCAAACAAAATTGGTGTTTTCGGTTTTTAAATTATTCTTGATTCTCAGAAATATGCAAAAAAAAGGGCAGCTACGACACTTAATTTTGTTTGGGTAAAATTCTGGCCATTTGTAAAGCGCTTAAAATACAATCTAGTTCAAATCCAACATCTTTCTCATTTTGACAAGGTTTTAAAATCAAATTTTGGATCAATTTGACCTAAATGTCCCAAAGTAAACTCTAGCCAACATTGGTCAAAATTAGTCAAATAAAGTCAAATTTAGTCAAATTCAGTCAAAATTGGTCAAACTCAATAAAAACAGATAAAATTCGGGCGAATCCTCAACATTCACAACCAAATTGAAATCAATGTGGTTTAAAATGAAAATTAGTGATTTTTAAAGCACTGAAAAGTTATATTTCACTTAGGAAAGTGTAAAATTAACAAAATGACCCTTAGGGGTATTTTTGTAATTTGTTTTTTCAAAGTCAAATTTTCATGAAAACTTACAAATCATAATTGAATATTTTTTTAATAATTTTTTATGCATTGAGAACTTATATCAAACCTTGGGAGGCATGAAATTACCAAAATATGCTTTAGGAGTATTTTTGTAATTTAACTTTTTCAAAGTCTAATTTCAAAAAAAGCTCCAGATCATGATTTTATAATATTTGATGATCTTTTAGTATTTTGAAAACCTTAGTTATACCTTGGGAGGTATAAAATTATCAAAATATCATTAGGAGTATTTTTGTAATTTGATCTTTCTGAGGTCACTTTTTGTGAAACTTTTTAGATTATGATGTTATAATATTTGACAACTTTTGGTGCATTCGGAATCACAATAGTACCTTGAGAGTTATGAAATTACCAAAATACCCTTTAAGGGTATTTTCATTATTTAACCTTCTTGAGGTTAGGTTTTCACGAAAAATTTCATACCTTAATTTCATAATATTTCATGATTTTTTTTGCTTTAAAATCTCAAAAATGAGTACAAAAGCATTGATTTCTAAGAAAATGACCTAAACACCAAAAACTTTGCACTAAGGGCAAATATATCTTCTCATGTGATTTAGTGGCTATAAAAATCATACCTTTGCAGTGGAAAATATGGACCATTAGATCATATTAGGAAGGTGGGTCTAATGGTCAAAGTTTGCTTTTGGAAACAAAAACAAGGGAAAAATGTGAGCCATTATATGAATTTTAATCCTATGAACCATAATCAATCTTGCAAGATTTTTTTTTTTTTTGGCTTCTTCCTCATTCAAAATGGAGGATTTTGCTACATGAAACTAGAAGAAATAATGTGAAAAAACATAGGAGAAAAGGAAGAAAAAAATGAAAAGAAAAGGGAAAATTTTTTGTGTTTGGCTTAAAGGTATTCCTCTCTATATTCATCATTTGCATTTTCTAGCATATTCATCTCATTTTTCATTGCATTGTTCATCATATTTCATTCATCTCTTATTTCATTTTCTAAAAGGTTTTAGTTTACTTTTTTTTTGTTGCACAAAGCTTGAATCAATTTTCATCCAACTAAGTTGAAATCCAAGTTAAAACAATAAAATCCACCATTGATAAAACCAAGTTGGAGGTTTAACCATGGTGTCCTTCTTGTTGGCCAAACCTTTTCTTGGCTTTTTTGATTCTTCATTTGCTCCTTGAGCTTGGTTATGATGTATAAATGGCTAGTTAGTTTGATCTTTGTATAAATCTTGTGATATATGTTGGTGTTTGGCTCATGCTCAAATTTTCCATATTTTTTTTAGTTTTTTTTTAGTCTCCTTGACGTTGGATAAATGCTTTTATGGTTCAAATATTTTGTATGATGTATAAGTAGGTAAATGATGCTTGTTTGGATTGAATAGAATCAAAGCATGCTTAAGGAAACATTGTGGAAGGTTCAGCCATTGTGTATTTCTTCTTGGCCAAAACTTGAGCTTGGTTTGATAACTAGTTGACGCTTGATTTAGGGCTGATGGATGATGTTTTAGTTACAAAAGTTTCATTTAAAAAAATGTTGTTTGATGGTTGTTTTTGATGAATGTTTGTTTTTTTTTTTTAACCCCAAACTTAAAACCACAAATCTCCCATCAAACCGTAAATCCAAACCCTAACCTTAAACCCTAACCCTAAAACTCTAAACCTTAAACCTTAAATCTCAAATCCCAAATCCAAACCCTAAACCTCGAAACCTTAACCGAAAACCAAAACCTTAATCCTAAACCCTAAACTCTAACCCTAACCTTAAACCCTAAAACCTAGCCCTAAATCCTAACTTAGACCCTAAACCCTAAAACCAAGCATGCATTTGCATTTCATTTTATCTTGTCATCACATGCATTTTTATATTATCATGCATTCATTTTTTGTCATTCATAGTATATTGTCATGCATTCATCACATGTTGTCATAACATATAGATCTATAAATCTATAGCTAGACTTAACAAAATGGATGAAGTCACCACCAATCTTTTATACTAAGTGTGATTGGCCACCTAAGGAATATATCCTTTTAAGGAGCTCCTAAGCTTGACTAAGGGTCTCTAAAAGAATAGGTTTGGGTTTACTAACCAGAACATGGTTTGAGAGTTCAGTTACATTTGGGGAAGGATGATACCATATTATTTTAATTTTATCCTATGGTCTCGATTCTAATGGTTTCAAATTTTTATGTTGAAATATTGGAAATAACTTTTAAAATTCTTCATCAATTTGGTAGAACTCTTAAAAATATTTTCTCACCTCAAGAGTATTCAAGGATCCCATTTGTTTCCTTGAAGAGGCTCCGTCGTTGAAAAAATTATCTTTTTTATTTTTTTTGTTGAAAATATATCTAATTATTCCATATTTGGGCCAAATTAGAAATATTTTCTTATTTTGAATTGCAAAATTCTCCACCTTTTAGGCCTATTTAGAAATTCTTTTTATTATTTTTTTCTTTTAGAAAGAAAATAATATAACAATTATTTTTATTTAAATTTCATCTAAATTATTCCAGCATTTGAGATAAATTTAGAGAAAATTTCTCACTTAGAGATTTCTTAGGAATTTACCATTTAAAATTTCTAAAAATCTCATTATTGGATAATTATCACATATTTTCAACCAAATTTTATTTGGAAAAGAATACAATTATTTGTGTTGAAATTTCATCTAAATTATTTCATCATTTCGGATAAATTTAGATGAAATTTCTCACCTAGAGATTTTTTAGAAATTTATCATTTGAAATTTCTAAGAATCTCATCCTTGGGTAATTTGTATTTAATTTCAAAATTTTTATATTTTAATTTTTTAAAATTTTTTTGGTTTTTTATTATAATTTTTTGTTGGAAAATAAATATTAATTATTGTTATTGAAACTTTATCTAAATTAATCCACCATTTAGGACAAATGTAGATAAAATTTCTCACCTAGGAATTTTATAAAAATTTACCATTTGAAATTTCTATAAATTCCATCATTGGATAATTGATATTTATTCCCAAATTTTATTTTATTTTTTAATTTTTTTTCTAAATTTAATCATGCAAAAATACATAAAAATAAATTAAAAAAATGAAAAAAAATACTCAAAACAGGAGACGGCTCGACTCTAATGGCTACAACGCGGCTCAACTACAGGAAAAAAAACTTGAATGGCTTAAAAAGTGGCTTCGCTTAGGTTGGCTTAAGACAAAGACTGAAAAAAGTTGTTGGAATCTGAGAATTTTCTAGATTTTTTTTTTAAAAAAATTTTTTAAACCCCAACAAATCTTCAAAAAATTTTCTCAACTGCTTTCTCTGGTTTCTGCCTCTTTCCTTAATTTTTTTTGTGTGTGTTTACGTGATCTGTGTGGGCATGTATTTATAAGGTTCTAAATCTGATAACTCCAATCCAAAAAGGAATCCCAATTTCCTTTGAATTCCAAATTTAAACCCAACCCCAACTTTACAAACCAATTCTAACAATTTCACACAAACTCAACTACCTTTTTTTTTTCATTTTTTTTATTTTTTTATTAGTAAAAATCAAAGGTAGATCCCTGGATAGATTGGCGTGTCTACACATGTTATTATGTTTATGTATCTCATGCATTTTTTTGAAATTGGTTATCAAAGTAACATGTTTTAAAATAAGATAATATTTTAATTCAATATAGTCATCAAGATCTTGCCTAATTATAGGAAGATGCTCGGTGATGGTTATTTATGAGAGGTGTTATCTCGGTTTAGTGTGACAATTTAAAAACCTTTAAATTAGTAAGTTTTTTTAAAAGTCTATTTAATTATAAGAGAGTAGAAAAAGTATTCCAATATTTAAATTGTTTTCATCTTGATCCAAAATTTTTTTAAAAAAGGACTTTGTTTTTTTTTTAAATTTGATTTGTTTTTGTTTCAAAAAATAAAAAAAAATAAGAAACAAAAAAAATAAGAAAAGGAATCAATTATAAACATTAAGTAAAATAGGACCATTTTAAATAAAATTAAAGGATAAAATGCAATTAATTGGTACCGCCTTTGACAAACACTGTGGAGGTACCAATCCTTTTCCAAACGTAACCAACTCCCAAACTCAACTTTGTTTTTACAGACTGCAAATTTGTTCTTTTCCTAAAATTTTTTAAACCCATATTAAAATGTTTTATTAAAAGCACAAAATTTTATGGGTAATCACATCCTAAAAAAGATTGGTGGTGACTCTTTTGGTTTTTTCTTTGTTTTGTGTTTATTGAAAATATTTTTAACCCCTCGCTTTTGAAAATTTCTCCATTCGTTCGACTTTCAGGTTAGTCCTCCCCAAGTCCTAAGAAATCGCGATAGTACATCTTAGAAAGAACATTTGCATTTGCCTAGGAACACTTGCATTTGTATCATAGCTAAGCTCATTGACATCCCACATCTTAATGATTGATCATTTATGTATGTAAATCATTAAAATTTTGTGAATCTTTAAAATTTCTTATGGAACTTTGAAACTTACAAGTCCTTGACTCTTGTAAATTTATGGAAATTGTGAACCTTTAACTCTTACAAATCTTTGTAATATGTGAATCTTTAACCCCTATTATGAATATTTCAAATCTTTCACTTTTGCAAAACTCTGGTATTTATAAGTCCTTAACTCCTTTTACAAACCTTCGAAATTTACAAGTCCTTGACTCTTGTGAATCTTTGAAATCTAGGAATCAATTACTCTGTTATGAATCCAGAGTCTTCAAAATTGTGAATCGTTTACTCTACTATGAATCCAGAGTCTTCCAATTATGAATCGTTTACTCTATTGTGTATCTAAGGTTCTTTTAAATGTGAATCTAGGTCTATCAACTATGAATCATTTTTTTATGTTGCGAATCCAAAGTCTTTCAAACTATAAATCATTTACTCTACTGCGAATCAAAACTTTAAACTATGAATCGTTTACTCTGCTATGAATCCAAAATCTTCCAAATTATGAATTGTTTACTTTATTGTGAATCTAGAGTTTTTCAAACTATGAATCAGATACTCTACTATGAATTTGAAGTTTTGCACTATGAATCATTACCTCTGTTGTAAATTTATGGTCTTCCAATTGTGAATCATTTATTTTTGGTGTGAATCCCAGCCTTTTTGGTGTGAATCCTAAACCTTTGAAAAATCTTGGTGTGACTAACTTTTTTGTGATGAATTCTGAACCTTTGAAAAATCTTGGTGTGCACCCCAACCTTTTCAATATGAATCCCGAACCTCTAAAAACTCTTGGTGTGAATCCCAAACCTTTGAAAAATCTTAGTGTGAATCCTAGTCTTTTTATGTGAATCCTGAACTTTTGAGGAATCCTGAACTTTTGAGGTATCCTAAACTTTTGAAGACTCCTAATGCAAATTCCAGCCTTTTAGTGTGAATCCCAAACTTTTGAAAAATCCTTTGGTGTGAATCCCAACCCTTCAATGAGAATCTAAAAAACCTTCAATATGAATCCCAAACCTTTGAAACAACTCTTGATGTAAATCTCGATGGCTCTTAAAAAGGAATAACAAAACAAAAAACCTCCTTCAACACAATAATAAATAAGCATATGCAAATAGAGCCCTTTCATCCCTTGGTGCCGAACAAAATTTGTGTCTTTGGTCTTTACATTGTTTCTGATTCTCAAAATTATACAAAAAAGGGTAGCCATAGACACCCTATTTTGTCTGGACTAAATGCTAGCCATTTGTGAAGTGTTTAAAATAAGTCTAATTCAAATCCAGCACCTCTTTAATCTTGGCAAATTTTTAAAATTAAATTTGAACCAATTTGACCTAAATATCCCAAAGTTAACTTTGGTCAAACTCAGTCAAATAAAATTAAAATTAGTCAAACTTAGTCAAAACGGATTAAACCCATATCAGCATTGAAAATTCACAATCAAATTGGAATCAATGTGGTTCAAAATTGAAATTTATGATGTTTAAAGCACTAAAAAGTTTAAAGGCATTTTAGGAAGTGTAAAATTACTAAAATAACCTTAGAGGTATTTTCATAATTTGGCTTTTTTGAAGTCAAATTTTCATGAAAACTTTCGAATATAATTGAATTTTTTAATGATTTTGATGCATTGAAAATCTAGAACACACCTTGGGAGGTGTAAAATTATAAAAATTACCTTTATGGGGCGTTTGGCTTGGAGAAATCCAAACATTTTCCCTGAAATTTTACTATTAGGTATTTGATCACAATATTTGATTTAGGATAATCTGATTTTAGGCAAAATTGACAGATTCCCAATAGTGTCCAAAGTCTCGGAATCAAAAACCTACATCTCCCTATGGTATTCTAGGATTTCAGAGGGAAAAGTAATGTTATTTCCAAATTTGATCTGACTAAAAAATTATGAAATAGTTGTTACCATTTTAAAATGCATGTCTGAAAATGAATGCAAATCAATTGTAGGTTTATAGTGGTAAATAATTTGGTTTATATATGGCGTTTGGCATGAAAAATGCTTTCAATAATCCCGTACAAAAAATTAAATGGGGTTATTGAAGGTATTTTTAGCCAAAAACACCTTGAATAATCTTCAAAAAAAAATTGAAAGGGATTATTCAAGGCGTTTTTGGCTAGAAACACCTTAAATAACCTCATTCAATTTTTTTAAAGAATTATTCAAGGTGTTTCTAGTAAAAAATGCCTTGAATAATCTTAAAAAAAAAAGGAAGAGAATTTAATTTTTTATAAGGGATTATTGAAGGCACTTTTGGCAGAAAATGCCATGAATAATCCTCTTATAAAAATTGAAAGGGATTATTTAAGATGTTTTTCCTAAAAACAACTTAAATAACCCCATTCAATTTTTTGTAAAGGAATATTCAATGCATTTTTTAGCCAAAAATGCCTTGAACAATCCCAAAAAAAAATGAGAGGAAATTATTGAAAGTGTTTTGGGCAGAAAACACCTTAAATAATCCTCTCATAAAAATTGAAGAGGATTATTTAAGGAGTTTTTGACTATAAACGCTTTGAACAACCCCATTCAATTTTTTGTAAGGCATTATTCAAGATGTTTTCTAGCAAAAAATGCACTGAATAATCCTCTCATAAAAATTGAAGGAGATTATTCAAGGTATTTTTGGCCAGAAACATATTGAATAACCCTATTCAATTTTTTGTAAAGGATTATTCAAAGCATTTTCTAGCCAAAAACACATTGAATAAAATGCCTTGAATAATATCCTTATAAAATTTAGAGAGAATTATTCAAGGTGTTTTTGGTCTAAAAACATATTGCATAACCCTAATCAATTAATTGAATGGGGTTATTTAAATTACCATCATATATGTCAAGAACATTATAGTAATTATTTAGGATTTAATATATGTGATATCCCCCAACCAAATGAATGAATATGAAAACAAGAAGCCTTAAAAATGAAAGAAAACACCAGGTATCGCACTTTCCTAAGGATCACACTTTCTCCAAGCATCTACAATTTCGTGAACAAAGGCCCCCTTAAAGGTATTTTCATAATTTGACCTTCTCAAGGTCAAAATTTTTCAAAATGCTCCGGATCATATTTTGATATTATTTGATGATTTTTAGAATTATTAAAACTTTGATTTACCTTAAGATGTGTAAAATTACCAAAATACCCTTTTATGGGTAATTTTGTAATTTGACCTTCTCAAGGTCATTTTTTTTTAAAACTTTTTAGATTATGTTTGTATAATATTTAATGATTTTTGGTGCATTCAAAATCACAACAATAGCTTAAAAGCTATAGAATTACCTAAATACCCTTTAAAGTAATTTTATAATTTGATGTTTCTGAGGTTGGATTTTTACAAAAATTTTTAAATTTTAATTTCATAATATTTCATAATTTTTAGTGTTTTAAAATCATAAAAATAAACATTGGAATAATGATTTCTAAGAAAATGACCTAAAAATCGAAAACTTTGTACTATAGGGAAAATAGTTTTTTCTTTTGGTTTTAGTACCTATAAAAATCCAATATTTGCAGCGATCGATTTCAACCATTGGATCACATTGGGAATCTTGATCCAATGGCTAAAGTTGGCTCCTTGAAACCGAAACAATGGAAAAATTTTAGCCTTTAGATAAGTTTTGATCGTAAGGCCATAGTTTAATTTTAACAAGAAATTTTGAGGGGTTTTTTCTTCAAAGAGAAGTGGATATTTTTTAATGAAAAAACTAGGGAAGAAAATGAAAAACAAAGGAAGAAAATTAGAGGAAAAAATCTTGAAAAAAATAGAAAAATAATCTTTATGAATAAAGCTTGAAGGTATACTTTCTTTGTCATCCATTTTGCATTTTTTTTGCATTCCCATCACATATCCATAGCATTTTCATATTGTTTCTCCCTATTTTCTTTATTTTCTTGAATTTTTTTAGTTTATTTTTATTTGCTTAAAGCTTGAATCATTTTTATCCAATTAAACTATAGTTGGATTGAATTTCAAATTCAAGCAACAAAAATCAAATCCACCATTGAAAAACCAAGTTAGAGGTTCAGCCAAACGCCTTCATCATGGCCAAACCTCATCTTTGCTCTTTCTAAATGTTTTCTTTATTTTTTATGCTACTTATGCATGTTTGGTTGATGATTCACTTGTTGTTTGCATGGTTTATATAGGATTGATTTTGAGATATATGGATGATGTTTAGGTAATGTTCATATTTTATGATTTTCTTTCTATTTTAATATGCTCCACGTTTGATGGAATCTTCTTTGAAGTAAAAAAAAAAAAAAAAGGTTTCTGAGTCTTCATTTTAGGTATGTTCAATGCATGGTTAAGTGAAAAGGAGTAAAAATGAGATTAAAGAATTGGCATGAAGGTTCGGTCATGGAGGTTCTTGTTTTGGCCAAACCATGTTATTCATTTTATAATAATGGTTGCATGATTTCATATGTGTTTGATTGTGTTTTTGAATGGTTTATTAAGTTTTCAATTTTTTTTTATCTAATTTCCAATAAAGAAAATGTTGATTTAATGGTTGGTTTGAGTGATTTTTGTGTTTCTTTTGTTGGGTTTGGAAAAACATGAATGGTGGAACATGTTTTGAAAAGTTGAAAAACTTGTGTTTGATTCATTTTGCTCTTGATTTCTCATGATCAATTTGTTTGTGATTTATTGTTGTAAACACCTTAGTTTGTAATTATTTTTCAATGTCATTGTTTTCTTACATGCATTTATTAATGGCATTTTTGTAATTTGCTTTTCATACATGTCCATTTCCATGAATCCCCAAACCCTATGAAACCCAAAATCTCATCAAACCCCAAATCCCATAAAACTTCAAATTCCAAACCCTAAATCTTATACCATAAACCCCAAATCATAAAACCTAAACCGAACCACAAATCGAAGCCTAAACCCTAAACCAAACCCCAAATCCTAAACCAAACTATAAACCCTAAACCAAACCCCAAAACTTTAAACCCTAAACCTAAATCTTAACCTAGACCTCAAACTAACCTAAACCCTAAAACTAATCATGCATTTGCATTTCATTTTACCTTGTTATTCATGCATTTTTATATTATCATGCATTCATACTTTATCATTTATGTTATATTTTCATGTATTCATGATGTTTTATTATATTCATGCATATGTTTTCAAAAATATGTTTTCAAAAATATGTTTTAAAAGTAAAAATGTTTTTAAAATAAGATTATATCTCCCATAAATATAGTCATCAAGATCTAGCTTAACTATGGGAGAACTCTTAGGGATTATTATTTATGAGAAGAGTTATCTCGGTTTTATGGGACAACTTGAAAACCTTTAAATTAGAAATATTTTTGAAACCCTACCTAATTATAGAAGAGTGGAAATGTTTCGATATTTAAAGTGCTTTCATTCTGATCCTAAAAAAAAAAGAAAAAAAGTTTTGTTTTTAAATTTTGATTTATTTTGTTTTCTAAAAAAATGAATTAATTTTAAACAATAAGAAAAATATGACCATTTTTACCAAAATTAAATGATAACATGTAATCAATTGGTACTGTCTTTGACGGGCAATGTGAGGGTGCTAATTCTTCCCCTTGCATAACTAAGTCTCAAATCTAACTCTAATTTCACTTACCATATAATTGTTCTTTTTTATAAAACTTTGAACTCGTTTTAAATGTTTTATTAATAAGAAAAAAGTTTTAGGTGTCCAATCACACCCTTAAAAATATTGATGGTGACTTCTTGTTTTGATTTTTATTGAAAATATTTTTAGCCCCTATTTTTATCAAATTTTCCCATTCATCCGACATTCGAGTCACCCACCCCTGGGTCTTAAGACATCGTGACATTCCTCTCGATTAGCTTTCAAGCATAAGATAACCAACATGTTTGCCATATAGCGTTAAGGTGCATAAACTAGTTCCATGTCTTTCTATATTGGGCTTGCGTTCTTACTGTGTAAGAGTAAAAAGGCTAAAAAGTATAAGCTTTTCAAAAGAAATGGGAAATCTCTGTGAAAACAAAAAAGGTTTCTACTAAGGGAAAGAGTTTCGATTCCTTTTTCACTCTGATGCACATGGCTCCATTTCTAATGGTAAATACTGGTTTGGGAATAAAAAACGTTTTTTTAAGAGAGAAAAGCTTTCAAAGGAACAAAGAAGAAAAAGTTTTAAAGGTTGTTCAAAGCCTCAAAACCATATTTGAAACAATCTAGGTTTGTTGGTGACTTTCAATCCTGATGTGTACCAGCCAAAGAGTTTCAAACTTCATCAATTAGGATCACAGTCTTCTAGTCTTGACGTTAAAAGAAGTTTTTTCAAAACAGTAAATGGCTTCCAAAACACAAAAAAGCAATGTAAACAAAAAAAAGGGGACTTTAAGCTTGTTTCTATATTTCATTCTGTGGTTTTTTTTTTCTTGTGTGTGGTTTATTGCAAAAGCAAGAAGCTTTATCCCTTTTCGTCTGTGATTTTTTTCTGCACTGGTTGATGTATGCCATTTCTGTAAAGGGTTTGTTTGTAGGAGCCTAAGTCTTCATTTTGTTTTAAAAACTTCAGTTTTTCTACTTCCTGTATGTAGCTTGTTGATGCTTGCTGTATGTTCTATTCAAGCTTAAAGCTTTGAGTTCTTTTACGATTGTTGGGTTTTCATTATTGCAAGTGACGTTGTTGTTGAAACCAAGCTTTCTTTGGTTCAAGCTTGTTAAAACCTCTATATATGAAAGCTGTGTCGAGTCTTGAAATTCCAGTGTTGTTCATGGTTGTTGGTTCTTTGTCCTTTTTATTCTTGCTAGAGCTTAAGGCTATATTGTTTGTCATTCATGCTCTCGGGTCCTTCAAGGATGGAAAGACTAGGAATTTTTTGAAAAAAAAGTAATAAAATGAGGGGGTATGTAGCTTAATGACTATTGTACCATTACTTTCTCTTCTCTTCATGTTTTCTAACCTAATTTGGAAGAGAGAAATTACTAAAAGTAGAAGGAAACAAATGCTTTCATAAGGAAGGATGGTGGGGATGGTAATGGTCCTATATTTTTTAGTTGGAATTTTTTTCTATTCTTTTCAATAAACAAAGTCCTAAAACATGAGGCTGAAAATTTGTCTATTTTTAATAAGGTGTATTTTCATGCATATTGTATATCACACATGACTATGCACATTTTTTTTATGTTGTTTAAATATAATTTAAATTCCATGCTATCTTATTGGTTAAATTTCTATGCTTATTTTAGTCTTTATGTAATTTCATTTGCCATGTTTTAAATTACTTTTGATGCAATTCGTTCTCCATGCACTTTTAATTTATTAACTCCATCATACTCTTAAAAAAATAATAATAAATATTTTTTTAAATGATTTTAGAAACCTTACCTAGATGTTTGAGGGAATTTAAATCATATTTTAAAGGATTAATTTTCTTGAATTTCACTTACATATTGAGGAATTAAAGAAAAATTATTCATAAAATAATAAAAAAATAATAATAATTTCTTTTATCATTGTTTATATTTGCTTCTTTCTTGTTTAATAACTTGTTACATGCATTGGCATTATAAATTATCGTTCATATGTCATCTTTAATTATATTCATGCATTTATATTCGGTATTTGTATTTTTTTTAATGTCTCTCTATGGGATTAATAAAAAATCCAATTTTTTAGAAAAATTATGAAAATTAAGCTCGCTTTGAAAGTCTGCTTAGATATTGAGAATTTTTGGAGAGGTTCGTAAAAATCATAGAAAACCCTTAAACCAAAGCCCTAATCGCTAAACCAACCTAAACATAAAAGCTAAACCTTAACCCCCGAAGCCCAAACCCTAAACCTAACTCTAAATGCTGAAACAAAACCCTAAATCCTAAATCTATGCAAACTCAAAATCCAATCAAAATACCAAAAATCATTCCAAAATTCAAGGATTCGTATGAAAACCAAATTTGTTTCTGAATGCCACCTAGAGGATGGGGTATTTAGAAAATTTTATTTCATTAAAATTTTGATGTGATTCCTTAACAAAAAATAATAATAAGATCAAATAAATGAATAAAAATAAAAATAGGATATTAAATTTAAATAGTCGTACATAAACTCTGCCATGAGGTTAGGGAGTTTGGATGGTCTTTTTATATTTAATGACTCAATCCAAAATCGTATCTCATCATCATGCATAGCATCCATTTGCATCTATTCATCTTTAGATTGTTATTTGCACTCATTTTACATATTTATATCTTTTGATTATTACTATTGTTTCTTTGTTAATTGTAACACCATCATTTTTTGCATACAAATGATTTTCATGGAAAATGTTATTCAAAAAATATGAATTTTTAAATAAAACTAAAATAACGTTATGAGGAAAATAATTCTTGGTACTATGCCTACAGGTTGAAAGTCATCGACAATTATTATCTATAAAGAATGAGAAATGTTATGATAAATCTTAGGCAAAAAGAGTGATAAATTTTAGGTAGACAAAGTTATCTTTAAATTCTACCTAAATATTAGAGAATTATAAGGTAATTTTTTAACCTAAAAAATGTTCACAATATTTCTAAATAAATATTTTAATAAAATTGATTTTCTTTTTTTTTCAAAAAGTGAAGGAAATTATTATTAAATTTCAAATTTAAACCATTTTTATCCAACACCAAAGATAACGCATGATTAAATGGTACCATTTTTTAATGAACACTATAGAGGTGTTAATCATTTCCTATGCATAACCGTACTCCTAAACCCAACTCTATTTTTAAAGGCCAAAATATCTTTTTGATAAACCTTAAATTCTTTTTTTTTTGTTTTATTAAAAAGATAAACTATTTTAGGTGGCCAATCACACCTAACAAAAAATATTAGTGATGACTCCCTTTTTTCTTTGATTTTTAAAATTTTTATGTCTTAAGGACAAGCCTATGGACTTGCACATTACGACACTCGTTTAGCATTTGGATGCGCTTTTCTACCTTGAAGAGTGCCTCTTCACTTTCTTGCACTTTCACTTGCAATTTTCTATTTTCTTTCAAGAGTTGTGTCAGCTCATGAATGGTAAATGACTATGTTATGTTAAGCTCAATGAATAGACTTTTCCATTCATCTCTTTTTTCTCTAAATGCTTGAACCTTGTTATCCATTCTCCCTTCTAATTCCCTTCTAAACCTTTTGTTTGCAAGCTCAAACTCCATTTTCAGGCCAATAAAAGACTTTGTTAGACTTTCTATAGATATAATCAAGATTTTTTTTTGTTAAAATTATTTTATTGTCAATCACTCTTTATGATAAATTTGATGATGTAAATACATGCACATACAATAATATATATACAAAGAGCAAAATATAATTTTACAAGTAAAATAATAAGAAATATTCCTTTATGTGTCTTATTTAGGATTTTCTATACAAAGGGAAAGGCAAGGCTTTAAATAAGGTTTGGATTATTAGGGTTTATATCCATGCTGGGTTCAAAGCTTTGACAATTTAAAAGCTCCCAAGTTGTTCCTTACATCATTGTTTATTACAGACTAGTATTCTCACCCACTATTATAAGTTCAAACAGAAATGGTTCAATTTGAATGGGAGTTTTCGCTAGCTCACATGAAGGTTATCATATCACGAGAATTTAAATAATTGCTCTTTCCTAATAAAAGACAAAACTCGGATCTAGAGTTTATGTATGAATATATGTATAGTATGTGTGTGAAGGAACATGCTAACCCAAATAATCAAATAGAATGGTACACATGAAAATCCAAAATCTACAAAACAAAACAAATAAATTAGTACATATAAAAAATCATAAGCTATAAAATAAACAAAAGGGTTAATGCACATGAAAATTCATAAATAACTACATAATTAAACCATCAAAGCACGGCTTAAAATTACACACAACTAGATAATGGCTTAACTCTCTAATGTCCTTAGTAGAGTCACCAAACTATCATAACGTTTAAATCTAAGAACCTGCTCATTAGACATAAAAAAATATGGAGCCGCCACTAATTTTTTTTATCTAGGTGTGATTGGCCACTTATGTGAATTTATCTATTTTAATATTGTTCTAAGCTTAAACTAAAAGTCTCTAAAAAGAATAGGTATGTTCAGGAATCTGTTACATGTAGAGAAGGTTTTAGCACTCCCACAATGTCCAAGATTAGTATTAAATTAATCACATGTTATCTCATCTAAGTCTTAATCAAAGATGATGTTTTATTAATTTTAATATTTAAATATTAAAAAAATTTAAAGTTTGCACCTAAAAAGAATTTTTTCTCACTTCAAAATTATTCAAGCTAAACTCATTGTTCATTTAAAGAGGCTCTATCATCGAATTTATTAAATATCTCATCAAAACTTAATTCCCAATTTCTTTTATTTATTTACAAAATATTGTCATACAAAAATACTACAAAACTATCATAGAAAATCATAAATATCATGTAATAGTATCATAATCAAAACATGCAAAATAAATTATGCAAATATAACAACCATGCCAAAATATTATGTTAAAATCTTACCAAAAATCATGTAAAGATACCATGCAATAAATATCATAAAAACATCATACAAAAATATTAAGCAAAATAAAAAATAATCATGCAAATAAAATCCAAACAAAATATTATCAACTAAATCATGCAAATAAATTAGATCCATGCAAATATATATATATATATATATATTAATCATTCATGCTAAAATATCATAAAAAATCATGCAAATAAATATCATAAAAAAATTTTAAAAATCATACAAAATCAACTATAAAAATCATACCAAAGTTTTTCCTTCTTTGTTCCTTTTCTTCATCACATTTAAATCAATCACAATTAAAAATAATAAATAAAAAATATAAAAAATAAAACAAAATCAAATCAAAATAAAAAAGGAAAAAGGAAAAAGGAAAAAAGAAAAAAGAAAAAAAAAAAAGGAAAAGGAAACCCACGATCGAATCAAGCCAAAAGTGAGTTGGCATGCAGGTTGCATGTCGGTCACACGCAAATCTTAAGCCTCTTAAACGATGTCGTTTACTCATACTATAAAAGCAAAAAAAAAATAGTTTTTCCCAAAATTTTTCTTTTCTTCTCTCTCCAGTCTCTCCACCTTCTCTTTAAAAGTCCATTGTAAAATTCAACCATTCCGCCAAAAATCCTAAAATTTGAAACCAAAAAATTCAAATGGTGCCAAAAAATTCAGTTCTTTCCTAAAAAATTCAAAGTATCCAAAAATCAGTCACCATGAAAACCCTTTGACCACCGTGAAATTCAATCAAAAAATTCAAAGAAAATCCAAAAAAATCTAAAAAAAATTAAACAAAAACCCAAAAAGTTCCTAGAAAAACCTAAAATCCAAAAATAAAAAAAAAAACCTATAAATTAAAACTTCCCAAATCCTAGAATAATCCAAAGATTAAAACAAATCTCAAGAACACCAAAAATTAAAACTAAGTTCCAAGAATCCATAAAATTCAAACCCAAAACCACTTTCAGAAACACCAAGATTTTTAACTGAACTCCCAAAACTAAAAACCAAACCCAAAAAAAAAAAAAATTATGTTTTTAGCTGCTATTTCTTGAGTGACAATTACTTTTTTTTTTTCTACTTGCTTCCTCTGTGTGTGTTTTTTATTATAGATTTAGGGTCTTTTTATAAGGATGAAATCTTACTTTAATTTGGAAAATCCTAATCCTACCAAATCTTATCAAAATTCTGAAGATTTTATTTTTCTGAAATCTTTCCTTTTTTCCATGGATTGGGGCTCATGTATTTCCATAAGTAATAAGTTATTAAATTTCCAATCTCAGAAGGATCCAAGAACCAAATCTCCAAGTTTTTCTTTTGCAAATTAATCACTATGTTTTTTCTTCTTCTTTTTTTTGTCACATAGCAAAAAACAAAAATAACAAAAATTAGGACTAAAAAATAAGAAAACAAAAGTTAAAATAATAATAATAATAAAATTTTAAAAACACAATTTTGGGTTTTTAATCTTTGGGCTTAAAATTCAATTTCACCAATAAAGCCTAATTAAAAATTTGCATCCTATTATCAAAATGAAATTCAAAGCCCCATTTTAATGCTAGAAAAATTTTTAAATAAAATGAGATATCTACAATAGGCTTATGATTAGCCACAGGCTAGCCCACAGCACGGGCCCAATACAACAAAGCCTATGGCTCAACATGGCATGACCCATATTTTGCTAACAAAGATATAAGATAAATTAGTTTTTTAAATAGATTTATTCATTTTTTAACAAAATTCTCTATTTTATTATAGCAAGATAAAAAGATTGATCCATATTTAATGGGATTGATTTGTTTTTTAAAATACTTATAAAGATCAATCATTTCATTATAATAAATCGATCTCTCTTTTTTTCGATGTTTAAAAATTTTTTAAATTTAATCTCATAAGATAAGATCACTCCACTGTGTTTAAGATCAATCACCTTATCTTTTAACATTAACCATTTATTTTTAAATTGTTTGTAAAAAATAAGATGTAAATAAATTTTTGGGATGAAGTGATTTTGTAATAATGGAACCAATTATTTTTGAATTAATTGATCAAAATAGTTATAGTTGATAATTTTTTTCATGTAAAATATAAAATCATTTTATAAAAAGTATATCCTTTAGTTATAAATGAAAGTGATCATTAATATATGATATTACCTATATTAGGTTCTATTTATCATATGAAGTCATTGAAAATAAATTTTAAAATTGTTTCTATTATGTTGTTATTATCTTGTGAAGCTAAAATTATTTAAATATTATACAATTAATTAATATCAATTATATATTATTGATACTCACTCATCTCAAATTTAATATTCATATCTAAAATGAGATAGAATTTAAGAAAATTTAAATTTAATTATTTTAATATTATTTCTTCACTTTATAATATGAAAATTAAAAATTGTATGTGTTAAAGGAAATGAAAACAACTTTGAGTCCATCCATAAAAAATATGTGGAGTTTTAATTTGGGAAAAAGAGAAGTATGTTTTTGTTTTTATTATGTTGATTAATATAATTTTATCTATTAATTTTTTATTTGAAAGTAGGTAACTATTATTAACCAATTATATCATTTTTATGTTTTTCTTTGTTACTTCTAAATATTCAAAACTTTTTTACCCAACTTATCAATCCTTTATTTCATTTTTCATTCTTAATTCTATTTATTTCCTTTATTTTAGTGATTATTTAATTATGTTAGAATTACTTTTGTTGATAATAGAACATATTATTTGAAAAATATCAAATTTTTTAAAATTTGTAAAAAATATTTTAAAAAGGAAAATTAAAAAAGCATAAATGAATTAATTTAAATAATAAAAAAGGTACCACCATAAAAGAGAAAAAAAAAAGGTAAGAAATGATGGAAAAAAATATTTTTATATATAAACTAATTTTCACAAACCTAACAAGTGACACAACACTAAGTAAATGAATTGATTTAAATAATAAAAAAGGTACCACTATAAAAGAAAAAAAAAAGGTAAGAAATGAAGGCAAAAAATATTTTTATATATAAACGAATTTTCACAAACCTAACAAATGACACAACACTAAGTATTTAAGTTGGCCAAATACAAAACTAATTAAAAGACACATGGCACAACATTAAACTCTAAGTTGGCCAAATTCTTGCATTAGAATTGAAAGGGGGCAACTTTAATATTATGTTATTGATGCTATTAATATAACTACTTGTATCAATATTTTACATTGAATTTGATATTTTTTTTTATTTCTTTATATTGAATTTTGTATTTGTTTAAATATAACTTACTAATGGCAACACCACCTCACAGTACTCCTATTGTTTTTTCTTTTAATGAAACCATGGAATCACAACATGAAAGTAGTAATGCTTCATTAGATCAAAGTTTGCAACCAATTTCTCTTGATGTACACCCCCTAGCCTAGTTCTAGATCTAAAAAAATTACTGGTGATATATAGACATTATTTTCAAAAAAAGTCCCACGAAAGGGAATTAGAGCAATATGTACAAAATGCAAAAAAGATTATGATTGCAAATCAACATGGTATGGGTCATTTACTTACAGTGTGTTTGGATTGCGAGGAGAAGAAAGAAAGGAAAGTGAAGGAAACAAAACCCCTTTCCCTTATTTGGATAAATATTTAATTTAAAGAAAGGGAAAGAGGTGGAAATCAAATAACCTTTGGTTTCCCTTGTAAACCCAATTTTTTTACTACCCCAATTTGGAAAAAAAGCTAAGGAATGGAAAGTTGAAAAAAAATTTTATAAAAAAGACTATTATGTTCATCTTTTTATTAATATTAAAAATCTAATAAAAAAATCTAAGTAGATCACAATCATCCTATAATTTTTTCAAATCCATCTCTTTTTTTAAGTAAGTTTCATATATATCGTCCAATATAAAAAAATTTTATAATTTTTTGATGATTTGATTTTGATGAATGGTTTAATATAAATAGATATATTTTTTGAGTCTATGAGATGTCAGACTAGCTCAAAATTCATCAATGCATATTTGTAAAACATTTTTATGTTTCACTTGATTAAAAAGCATTGATATAATAGCAATTATGAGGCCAAACAAGATAGCAAACATATTATAGTCCAAGAATGCTCTAAAATCACAGGCAATAAAAGGTTATAATTGAAAAAAATTATTATAATGAATCATTTCCTTTCTTTTTCACTCTTTATCCAAATAATGGTTGTTAGAATTCCTCTCTTTTCCTTTCCTTTATTAATTTTAATTATCCAAACAAAGGTTACATATATCCTTTCCTTTCCTTTAAAAAACTTTCTTTTCTTTTCTTTTCCTTTCCTTTCTTTGCCTTTATTAATATTTATCCAAACATAGCATTAGGCATAAGAGAAAACATGATGAAAAGGAAACCTTTAGTGATGACACACAAACTTCTCTCTCCCATAATTTTGGGTCAGGCTTAAGTGCTTTTCATTACTTTATTGGTGTATCTAGGTTGGAATTAGCAAAATATACAATAGGTGTCGAACAACCTTTTTTAATGGGAAAGATAGAAGATATATCAATTTTTTTCATAAAAGCTTTAAATCTTTAATATAAAAGTTTTTCAAGGAATACTATTAAATAAGATGCTTTTAAAAAAAAATTTCACTTACAAAGAAAATTTAGAATTTTAAGTTTTAAAAGCATTGATTGGCCACATTGTGAAAATGTTATTTCGAATGCAAATTTTGAAATAATAAATGAGTATGGTCTTCAAAATAGAATTCTTTCTATATCTTTTGATAATGCTAACAATAATAATGTAGCAATTGGTTATTTGAAAAACAACATTAAAATCCAATTTTAAATGGTAATATTTTTCATGTTTGTTGTGCATGCTATATTTTAAATTTATGTGTTAAGGAATGTTTGAAATAGGTTGAGCCTCACATTGATAAAATAAAATATTGCCTTAAATTTATTAAAGGTTCCGGCTCAAAAGACAATTTTAAAATTTTATTTTGGTCACATGGAAAAATTTTATAAAATTTCCTCTAGATGTTGTTCATAGGTGTAATTCAACCTATTTGATGTTAAAAACTTGTTTACCTTACAACGATATTATTACAATATTTTCTATTCATGAAAATATTTTTAAAAATTGTACTTTAACAACAACAAACTGGGATGTTTCTAATAACATTACTAACTTTTTGGAACCATATTTTGAATCCACCAAAATCTTTTGGAGTGTATACCACCCAACTTCTTCTATTTTTCTAACAATATATATAAAATTAGTGTTTGTTTTGTAAAATTAGTGTTTTTGAGCTTATGGAAATAAAATTTAAAAACTATTAGAAAAATGTTTCACTTTTAAATTGTTTAACCGCGATTATGAATCCTAAATTGCAATTACACAGTGTAGAAATTATATTTAAATCTTATTATTCTAATATGCAAATTGACATTGATAAGGATAAGGTAAGAGAATTTATTAAAGAAAATTTATTTTCTATCTCTGCTTTATACGATTTAAATTTTTGAATGAATTTCAAGAAGAATAAGAAGATAATCTTACTGAAGATATAATATAATCTTCAATAAGTCAAAAAAATAAAAATAAAAATTCTAATAGATCTTTTAATGGTGAATTTAATTTTTATTTACAATAAAAAGTTAAGTTTTCAAAAGAAAAATTAAATAAGTTTGATATTTTATTAAGGTGAAAAAATAACGAAAAAAATTTTTTTATGCTTTCTCTTATGGCTTGTGATCTATTAACATCTCTTGCGTCTACAACCCCATTAAAATTTTGTTTCTATGCAAGTAGAAGAGCTCTTGATGAAAAAATATCTAAGCTAGCAAAAATAATTGAAATGTGTGTTCTCCTTAAAGATTGATTGGATGCCGAATATTGCTCACAAGAAAAAATTGTATCATTAGAAAAATAATAATAATAATGATATACGTTATTTATACTCATAAATTTTTTTTAGTTAATTAATCTTTGTAAAATTTATTCATTGGCAATAAAAAACTTTCCCTTTTCTCGTGGACATAGGTATTTCAAGTCGAATCATGTAAATCCTATCTTCAATTATTTTATAATATGTCACTAAAATAAAAAAATATATTAAAAAACCACTTTTTTCTAAATTAATGTGAAAAAAAAATTTTAAAAACTCTTTGGTGACCCATGGGCTAGTACAGCACAACCTATATCACTTTAGGTCATGAACCATGCTAGACCCAAGATTTTTAATAAAAACCGTGCCTAGCATAATCCATTTTTTGAATTGTGCCAGTTCGTCCCATTATAGTGCAATGCCAAACATTGACCCCTGTCATGCCAACCCATTTTACCACCTCTAACTTTTTACGAAAGTTTAGGGCAGTGGATTCTTTCAAATATGACAATCGAATACTTATAACTTTCTTAATTAGATTCTATTAAATCTAAAATCATATTATTGATTTTGAAACCAAATTTTAAATTATTTAATGATTTAATATGATTTCTCTTTAATTAAATTATTATTTAATCATATTTTCATATTTTGAAAATATTTTTTAGCATAGAGTACTCCATTCTCCAAACAGGAGAAAATGTGGCCAATTTGCTTATTTCCATTCGAACTCTGAGGAAAACAATTATAAATGCAGGAGAGCATGACAAAAACGAGAATGGGCCAAAAAGGAGAAGAATAGGCCTAAACAGTTGAGTAGATGGGCATGGGCTACTTGAGAGTTGTATTTCAGAGCCAACATTAGCATTTTCTCCCTTATATGCTCAGTCACCAAAACTCACGATATATAATAACGTGTATAAAATTTAATTTGTGATTGGGATTTGAGTATTTTAAATCCACTGCAAGTATTAATTTTATGTGCTTTTGCTGCTTTGATGAATGCTTTGCCATCTAGCAGCAACAATGACTACTGCAGACAAGATCATAAAAGGTTGATGATATGACATTGTTTGGAATATCTTTCACAGCACCTACATTAATAAAGCAATATCTGAATGAGAATGAAAGTATGATTAAGCCGACATACTTTGTTGTCACTTTCAGAAGCTACATATCTCTTCATCCTTTTTTGACGGTCATTTTCCATAACAAAATTATCGACTTTCAATGGCTGATCATTTGTGTTACTTGTTTTAGGCCTACCTAAAATCAAGTCATCAGCAGTTTTTTATTTTAATTGCCATCTCGATCTGTATCGACGTAGATTTGATTTAAAAAATCCATATTTTTCTTAATTAATGAGCGAACTAAAGGATCCCAATGCCCTACTTAAATCATTGTTAAAGTTAAGTGATCAATTATCCTAAAAGTATAAATTGATAGGAAATGGGTCCAACGATTATATTTAAGTTTTATTATGTCTCTTCATATCAAGTCGGAAAAGTTAATGATCATTGAGCTTATATAAGGACCCAAATGTAGAAAGAAAATGCAAGCTGAAAAAGGATTAAAAAAGCTACTGCACAGCCCGAGGGACAACAAGTACTGGATGGAGAAATATTAAAGGGTTGCCGGGATACAAACTCGAGAACTCTGGTATATATCATGTTAAAATTGGATCACCGATTATCCTAAAAACTTAAACCGATGTGCTTCATCATTCACTGAAACGAACTCTTTACGGGTTTGAATTGGGTGTGAGATTCCAATGGCACGCCGTGCAAGATCTTCTACAATTCAACCAAAATTTTTTATATATAAACATGTGTCCATACACTCACGATGAGTTGTAATTAAAGTAATTAATCATTTTGATGACATAATTATGTAATCCTGTTCTTAGTCAATAGCAAAACCCTTTAAAACGTTCAAAAGGTGGCAAAACCAGGTGAGTTTAATTTAGTATTGGAATAGAGAAATTCATAAGCTTAAAAAATGCATGGTCCTTACCTCTAGTGGAGATGTTAGGATGTGCTTGTTAATTAGTCAATGTAATTGACAGTAGTGATTAATGTTGGTGTTGGATCGATTGCATATGTTCATGGATATATTCTTCACCTTAATTTAATTATAATCTAGTTAGAATTGACAACCATTACCTGGTTTTCTTTTTTCTTTTTTTTTTTGGTACAAACGTGATAGGATTCATACAACTAAAACTTGTCGGACATGATGAAAAATTCAAAGTTATTTCTATCTAAACCCGACTTGATTTGAATCTTATAATTTTTTGTTTGTAAAGTAACTTAAGATTAAAAGTGCTAATAAAACTCAAAACAAAAAAAATCACTTGAAACTGAAAAACAATCCTGCCAATATTGACTTCAAAATAAATTATCACTTAAACCCATTATTGAGTTGAATCTGAAATAATCAAAACATTAATCAAACTTAATACTGTCTATGCTTATATATGTCAAGGAAGCCACCAAATTAGTTAGGTATGATATTTCAGGCCACAAAAAAGGGAAAATTGAAGAAGAAAAAGCAGATTTATTTTTGTAGATGGATGATTGTTCGGATGCAGTTCAAAGGATTGGTTGCGTTACCCTTTGTATTAAATGTCAAAATCTTTTTAGTAGTAAACCAATTCAATAATAAGGATTAAGAGTAAAAAGAGCGATAAAATCATGTGGAGCCTAACAAAATATCCCTCACTGGTTGGCAGTCAACTGATGGAGGGATTAATAGAGAAAGAGGAGACATTTGTGAGAAAGACAGGCAAGAAAATGTCAAAGCCACTTCCCACTTGGCAAGTGGAACTTGTGTACTTTCCACATTCTGATTAAAATTTTGGAGCCCTGCTCTGATACGAAGTATCCAACCAAACACAAAGCCAATGCTGCAGATATAGCCTTCACACCCAGAGAAAACAGGACACATGATTTTGAAGAATATTATAGCTGTTTCATTATTCCTTCAAAAAGCAAGCCATGCTGATTTTTCAAGAATCTACATAATGAGGAATGACTAACGAAACCACACCACCAAAGAAAAAAAGAAGAAAGCATTGGTGGAAAGAAGAGGATGGATACATATACTTTTCATCTTCCAGTGGAGATGCTAGCTTCTTTAGTGCCAATAATTCCTTCTAATCTTTCTCTTTTTCATTCCAACCATGAGATCATATCTATTCATCCTTTTTTTAATTATTATTTATTTTAATTGGTTTAGAGTTCCCCATTTTTGATCCACAGCATTTAGATGGGGCCTTGGCTACAAATTTTATGGATGGCTGAATCTAAAATTGCAGTTGTCCTTAAAAGCTAAAGTTAACATAGTGGAAATATGATGGTCCAACATTATATAGGATTGCAAGACAACATACCATTTGCATAGCTCTTGCCATGTTTTCAATCTCACATATATTTGTCATCTAAGCAGATCCCCACCACTTTCTGCTTTATTGCTTACATGGTAGATCATATAATTAAATTTACAGAACCTGAAAAATAATGGTAAAAAATGGAGGGTTATTGCAACACAAAGTCAGTGTTTAAATGTCCTGTAAAATATAGACAAGAAGATTCAATATTAACAAGATTTTAGGGATGAGGAAAGTTATTGCCACTTGAGAAAAATACAAATCGATCCAGGTTATACTGAGTTTTCAAAACCCATTTGCAAATCATTGACTCCATTTCATCTTCTCAGCCAAATGGGATTTTCATTAATTCTTGTAACGAATTTCATCCATAAATCCTGTCTGTCAAGAGGAACATGTTCTTCTGTCATTTCACGCCCTGTCAGGTCCTTGTTGGGTGGATCTAGTGAGCCCACTTTAATTGACTCTCTTTTCCTTTGAGTCAATAGCATGATAGCCAATAAAATTGCCAACACTGGAAATAAAAGCAATCCTCCCTCTTTTTTACATTTTCGCTAATCCTGAAAAACTTTGTGGTTTTTGGTTATCTTGAGAAGTGATAACTGTCCAGCTTTGAGAAGGCAATTACTAGCTGACCTTTCAAACAGAAATTAAAATTAAAAAAGCCGGCAACTCTTGATCCAGTGACATGGGATAACATAATCAGTGACCAAAAGACCAACCAAGCTAATTTGATTAATGCTAATGGCCGTAGGTGGTTATATGGTTATGTGGGATATCTTCTCCCAAGCCGGGTATTTTTGTTGATTAATGCTAAGTACATATCCTACATATCCTTATTAGGTTTTACCTAATATATCTCTTCTTGAGTCAGTCCAAATAAATTTATTTATATTGAATCCAAATGAATTAATGTGAAATTACTTTTGCAAAATCTATCAACATATTTGAACCCAAATAACAAAGAAAAAATACATTCTTTATCACTTGAGCAAACCTTCTATTAATGGTCAGTCATCATTTTGTCATAATACTCACCCAACGTAATTTAAAGTTAATGTATTTGGTGAGCAAAAGGCCTCTCATTTTACTCCCTCCCATTATTGAAAACGATGCTTAATTCTGAAATTTTTGTAATGAAATGTTCAAAACTCATGCCCATACGTAAACCTACACAATTGGTTTAGGCATATATATTATACATATATATGTATGTATGTCTATATGTGTGTGTGAATGTTTGCGTGTAAACTTGTTAGACACATAATTTAAATGATTAAAATTTCATTTTCATTTTCGTTGCATAAAATAATATGAATCAATAATGCAATATTTTTATAACCTCTCTTCGAATACATGCATTTTTTATAATATAAGAAAAAGAAAGATGGTGATATCCATAGCGCCAAACTGTTCCTTGAAATGATGGTATATTCTCACGAGAGAGAAATTAAAGTGGATGGTTACGTGGGATACGTACTTAGCATTAATCAATGTCACATGAAGACATGTTAGGTTGGGTTGGGGGAACCTTTATTTGTATATATCTTAGCAGCTTGTTCTCAGTAATAATGCGTAGAAGCACGCTTGTTCTCCATATGTATATCATCCTACTCGGAAAAACCCCTAAAAATAAATTGTGTCAAGCTCTGAACTCCATTACCTAGGAAAAAAAATAGGATTAAATTAATAATACTGTTGAACTCCATTATCTAGTTGGTTATGTCTGGTTTGTGAAGAAGGAAAAAAGGGTGAAAATGGTCTGACTTGGAATAGCTTTAAAATTTAATAATTGACGAAATCAGATTGTATATCTTACAACCAGTTGCTACCGTGTAATTTCATTGTATTGGATTTCTTTATGCTATATTTTAGTGATTATGTCAGCATTATTCCGACTGTCATATCATCAACATTTACATATGATTTTATGATAAATAATCACATATTTAACTAATTATTTCATTAACCATAAAATATAAAAAAAATTAAACTAGACATAATCTTTCTCCACTCTATACGCTTTTTATTCTCTCTTTTGTCTTTTTTTCTCCTTTGCTTTTGTAGACACCCTGGGTTCTATTTGTTTTTGTTAATTAAAAAAATGAAAAAAAAAATGAAAAAAAATGAAAAAAATGGAAAAAAAATCAAGTGGTTAGTTAGAATGAAATTGTTTGTCTGGGTTTAGGTTAAACTTAAAAATTGAAGTTGGAGTTTGAAGAAAATTAAAACACTTTCTGGATTAGGGTTAGATTTTAAACCCAATAAATATATACGCATAGCAAGCAACAAAGATACACAAATCAAAGAGAAAAAAAAAAAAAACACACGTAAAGGAAGCCAAAGAGTATGAAATTTTGTTAGTATATTTTTTGAAAAAAAGATTTTTTTTTAGAAATTTTTTTGAAAATTTCAGTTTTTGATTGAATTTATCTATAATCTTTGAAGATTCCAATGAGATTCCTAGTTTCTAGCTTCAGTTTTCTAAAAATTGACAAAGTTCCAACGACTCAACCCAAATTCCTACGTAAATTTTTAAAATCTTATGAAAATTCAATCGATGTTCTTGGGATTTTAAAAAGAGAATGAGAAAATGAGAGAGAGAGAGAGAGAAAGGAAAAATATGAGAAAAAAGAAAGAATTTAGTCTTTTATCCGCCCAAAAATGACGTTGTTTTTACTTCAGGATCCACGTGTTTCTATTCAAGCCAACCCGACTCAAGTGCTAACCTATTTTTTGACCCATTCCAACCTTTGTCTAATGTCGAGCCAAGCCGAGTTGAGCCGTTGTCCCAAGTCATTCCAACTTTTCTTCTTACAGTTGAGCTGAGCCACTTCTTGTGTTGAGTATTTATTTTATTTTATTTGTTTGATTATTTTCAAAGTTTTTTTGCATAATCAAATTTTAGAAAAAAATTATAAAAAAAATTTAAAATATATATAAAACAAAATAAAATAAATTTTTTAGAATAAATCATAATTATCCAATGATAAAATTTTGAACATTTTCAAATGGTAAATTTTTATAAAATTTTTAGGTGAGAAATTTTTCTAAATTTATCCTAAATTGTAAAATAATTTAAATAAAGTTTCAATAATAATAATTAATATTTATTTTTAATTAAAAAATAAAAAATAAAAAATTTTAATAAAAATTTTAGAATTAAATACTAATTATCCAATGATGAGATTCTTAAAAATTTCAAATGGTAAATTTCTTAAGAAACCTATAGGTGAAAAGTTTCTCTAAATTTGTCCCAAATGGTGAAATAATTTAGATGAAATTTCAATAAAAGTAATTGTATTCTTTTCCAAATAAAAAATTTTGGTTAAAAATATTTGACAATTACCCAAGGATGAGAATCTTAAAAATTTTAAATGGTCAATTTTCTAAGAATCTCTAAGTGAGAAATTTTTTTAAATTTGACCTAATTAGTGCAAGAATTTAAATGAAACTTCAAAAAAATTGTCATATTATTTTTTTTCCAAAGATAAATTAAAAAAGAATTTCTAAATAGACCCAAATAGTAAAAAATTTGGAAATAAAAAAAATTTTCTAAATTGACTCAAATGGTGAAAAATTTAGAAATAAAAAAAAAATTTGATAATAAAATTCTTAATAATCGCAAATAGTTGATTATCTAAAAAATTTCTATATGAGAAGATATTTCTAATTTTGGCCTAAATAATGGAATAATTATATATATTTTCAATAAAAAAACTAAAACAAAAATAATGATTAAACCTTTTTCCAATGACAGAGCCTCTTCAAGAAAACAAATGGGATTCTTGAATACTCTTGAAGTGATAATATTTTTAAGAATTCTATTAGATTGATAGAGAATCTTAAGAATTATTTTCAATATTAAATTTAAGACCATTAGAATCAAAACCCTAAGAAAATTTTTAAAAAAATGGTATCGTCATTTGGATAGGCATATAGGGGTGCTATAACCTTCCTCATATGTAATCAAACTCTTGAACCATGTTTTGATTAATAGATCATAGCCTATTCTTTAGAGACCCTTAGTCAAGCTTAAGAGCTCTTTAAAAAGATAAATTCATTAAGTGGTCAATCACACCAATTAAAAAAGATTGATGGTAACTCTTTTTGTTAAGTCTAGCTATAGATTTACGAATCTATATATTATAACAATTTGGTGACTCCATTAAGGATCAAATAAAGAGTCAGGCTATAAAATTTTAAATTCATACCCTACATAATAAACTCACCAATACAATACAAGAGCTCAAACTAGATAAATGGAATAAGAAAATTCTAATCGTCTTGAGAAGATAGAGAAAGCTCAAAAAAAGCTTAAAGACGAGTTGAGTAAGATTCTAGAGGCTTTGAACAAGTTAAATAAAAGGAAGGGTATAGAAGAAAATATTAGCCAACAAGACCATACATTATAAGAGGTGACTAACCTTCTGTACCCTTTTGATTATGGGCCACAACAAGCCCAGTCCACATAGGATGCACCACCATAGTAGTTCACATACCCTAAAGGGTATACATACTCTAAAATACTATCAACTTCAAATCCAGGACATTACCAGAGCTATATAAATCATGTCTTTACTAATAAGGCAATAAAGTCAATCCAAGTTCCTAATCTTGATAATCTAAAAGAAAAAAAAAATTAAAACCAAAAGGAGTTAAGTCACTAGGAGACTCAATAACTGATTGAAAATAAGTATGCTGGAGGAAAGGTTGTAGGTAGTAAAAGGAATTGGTTTTTATGGTTTCGTGGATGCTATTAGGCTTTGTTTAGTCCCAGATGTCATTATTCCTCCAAAGTTCAAGATATCTGAGTTTGAAAAATATAATGGTACAAAGTGTTTAAAAACTCACATTACCATATATTGTTGGAAAATAGTAGCTTATACTAATAATGAAAAGCTGCTAATACATATGTTTCAAGGTAGCCTTACTGGCTCTGCTACTAGGTGGTATGTCTAGCTAGACAAGACCCACATTTAGTCCTGGAGTAATATGACCTGTGACTTCATTAGTTAGTATTGGTATATCATAGATCTAGCCCCTAATCATCTGTCTTTACAAAATATGGAAAAAAAAAAAAAAAAGGCAAATGAATCATTCAATGAGTATACCCAAAGGTGGAGGGTTATAGCTATTCAAGTGTAACCTCCTTTAACTAAGAAAAAGACCATAGTGTTATTGGACAACACTTTAAAATCTCCCTATTATGAAAAGATGATAGAACATGCAACAAAAAATTTAGCCAACATAGTGATTTCAGGCAAAATCATTAAGAAGGAGAAGCTTCCACCAAGAAGGCATAAAAAAAAAAAAGATTGAAGCTCAAGCTATAAGTTTTGACAAACAATAGTTCAGGGGTTATCAACCCTATCCACCATAAGCTTACTCCACATATTATCTTACAGTGAATAATACTTCACCCTACCCATATCAACCTACCCCTCAACATATTAACCCGCTTTCAAACTCCAAATTGCCATGTACAACCTAACACTCAACCTCTCACAAGACCTTAAATTACTCCTACTAGCTTGATAAATGGCTCACTAGAGCTACGAACTACCAAAGAAAAACCCCATATTTAACCTAATCCCCAAGACTTATATAAAATTATACCAAAAGCTCTACAATAACCAATTGATTACCTTCAACCATCGAGAGCCACTCAAGCCACTCAAGCCACTCTATCCCAAGTGGTATGATCCTATAACTCACTATAACTACCACTATCGAATTGCTAGTCATTCCACTGAGAATTGCGTAGCCTTAAAGTATAAAATGCAACGATTGATCAAAGATAGAATGATAAACTTTGATACAATATGGATAACAACAACACTAAATATTAATGATAATTTTTTGCCTAACTACAATGTGAGTGCTCTGAGTAAAGATTGGGAGTGTCGTATGAAGAACAAAATGGAAGAGATCAAAACTCCTTTCAATCAGCTATTTAATGCTTTGTACGAAGCTGACATAATACAGCTAGTGGATCCATGTAATTATTGAAGAGGATATGTATCAGAGTAAAACTGTAAATATCATAATGGGGTAATTGGCCACTTCATTGAAACTTATGAATAATTTTGCCATGAGATACAAAAACTCATGGATTCTTACCCAATTGAGTTTTATGAAGAGAAGAATTCTTCAAAAAATGCTGAGTTGTCCATCCATGCAATTAGAGATGAAAAAGGGCATGAATAAGAAATGTGGGTCCGCTCTTGTCCACCAAGTTATGAGTTGAATAATTAAAGCATCATCGAAATGCATGCTATCCTTGAGATTGATTCAATGTAATTATACATCTTAATAGCTCATACCCAAAAGCATTAGGATGATCTTTTATGTATGGGTCATTTATTTATTATTATTTTAATAAAGATTAAGAATGATGCATTTTCATTCATTTTTTCTATTGCTCTCATTTTTCATTTTCTCAACACATCTTACCAACATATCCAATTTTAGGTCTTTAAATGAACATAAGGATAATCGTGATAATGATCAAGGGGTTAATTTTAAAAATTCAATTAACAATGATGTACTTAATAGTGAAGATGATTCTGAGGAATATGTATTACATTCAGGCCTAATAAGATTAATTGAGCAAGAAAATAAATCTTTTAAGTCTCATCAGGAAATAACTAAAATGGTGAACTTAAGAGAAAAGGAGAACAAGAAAAAGGTTAAAATTGGCACATCACTTTCATCAACGGATATGCAAAGATTAGAAGATTTGCTCAAAGAATTTGTAAATGTGTTTGCTTGGTCTTATTAGGATAAACTTGGGCTTAGCACAAAAATAATGAAACATAAATTGCCCCTAAAGTTAGAATATAAATCAATCCAACAGAAATTAAGGCGAATGAAACCTGAAATGCTACTAAAGATTAAAGAAGAGGTGAAAAATAGTTTGATGCAAGTTTCTTACAAGTGTTAAGTATCCATAATGGGTAGCCAACATAGTACCAATCCTTAAGAGAGATAAAAAGGTACAAATGTGTGTGGATTATCATGACTTGAATAAGACTAGCCCAAAGGATAACTTTTCTTTACCTCATATTGGTGGATAATATGGTTAGGCATTCTATGTTTTCTTTAATGGATAGGTTCTCAAGGTATAATCAGATAAAGATGATTAAAGATGACATGAAAAATACTACTTTCATGACTATGTGGGCTATATTTTGTTACAAAGTTATTCTCTTTTGCTTAAAGAATGCTAAAGCAACCTATCAAAGAGCCATAGTGACGCTCTTTCATGACATGATGCATAAATAGATCGAAATGTATATGGATGATATGATTACAAAATCTCGTGAAGATGAAGATCATGTCACCAACCTCAAAAAGTTGTTTAAGAGGTTAAGAAAATTCCAACTCAAGTTAAATCTAACCAAATATACATTTGGGGCAAAGTAAAAAAAGTTGCTAAGCTTAGTGATCAATGAAAAAAGAATTGAAATCGATCTTGACAAAATATGAGCTATTCAAAATTTGTCACCTCCAAGCACACCAAAAAAGGTTCTAGGTTTTTTGGGTAGACTGAACTACATATTTCTATTCATTTCTTAGTTTACCTATAAGTGTAATTCCATTTTTAAGCTTCTTTACAAGAATAATCCTGAGGAATAAAATGAGGAATGCCAATGAGCTTTTGATAAAATTAAACAGTACTTGTCAAATCCTTCAGTGTTGATGCCACCTATTTTAGAGAGACCTTTGATCTTATATTTGATAGTGTACAAGAAATCAATGGGATGTGTACTAGGAAAATAAGATGCGTCTAACAGAAAAGAGAGAGTTATTTACTACTTGAGTAAGAAGTTCATAAAATATGAGTCCAAGTATTTCTCTTTAGAGAAGATGTGTTATAGCTTATCTTGGATTGCCAAAAAAATCAGATAGTATATGCTCTATCATACCACTTGGCTATAGCAAAACTAGATCCAATCAAATATATTTTTTAGAAGCCCTTGTTATCTGAAAAATTGTTAAATAGCAAGTAATGCTTTCAAAATATAATATCGTGTATGTGAACCAGAAGGTAATCAAAGAAAGTGTTATAACTAAGTTTTTCGTAGATTGTGCTACTGAAGATTATGAGCTAATGAGGTTGAAATTTTTTTATAAAGATTTGATAACTGTTCCCCAACTTAAAAAAGAAAGGCATGATAAGAAGTGTTGGAGAATGTACTTTGATAAAGCTATCAATGCCTTAAGACATGAAATTAGGACAATTTTGATTTCTCTAAAAGAACACTATTATCCATAACAGCGAGGTTGAATTTCAATTATACAAATAACATCACTAAATATAAGATATGTGTCACAGGTTTACAAGTTACTATAGATAGAAAAGTTAAAGTATTGAAAGTGCTTGGAGACTCAACTCTAGTTATATATCAATTGAAAAGAGAATGGGAGACGAGAGATTCAAAACTCATTCCATATCATAAGTATATCCTAAAGTTAATCAAATAGTTTGAAGATATTTAATTTGATCATTTGCCTTGTCAGGAGAATCTAATTACTAATACCTTAGCTACTTTGGTAGCAATGATCTGAATTAACGATAACACCAATATTTAGCCTATCAAGGTAAATGTCAAGGATATGCCAACTCATTGTTCAAATGTAGAAGAAGAAAAAGATGAAAAATCATGGTATTATGATATTTTACAGTACATTAAGAATCAGCAATATTAACCAAGCAACTGATAATGATAAAAGAGTCATCCGAAGACTAGTAATGAGTTTCTTTATGGATTGTGATGTCCTGTATAACAAAAATCATGATCAAGTATTATTGAGATGTGTTAATGCAACTGAGGCGAAAAAAATTATTGATGAGGTGTATGATAGACTATGTGGGATACATGTAAATGAACATATGATGACCAAATAGATCGTGAGAGATGGGTACTATTAGTTGATAATGAAAAGTGATTACATTAACTATACTCAAAAATGTTGTAAGTGTCAGATCTATGCTACTAAGATCCATACTCCACCGACTACTTTACATGTTTTGGCACCACCTTAGCCATTCTCTATGTGGGGCATGGATGTCATTGGTCTTATTACCCTAACGGCTTCTAATGGGCATAGGTTCATTTTTATGATGATAGATTATTTCACAAAATGGGTGAAAGTAACTTCATTTGAAAGTGTGACACGATTTGTGATTTATTCATAAAAAGAGAGATCATTTGTAGACATGGACTTTTAGAAAAAATTATTTCAGATAATGCCAAAAATCTAAATAATAATATGATGCATGAAATATGTTGTCATAACGTCTAGATCCGGGGATCTATCGCTAGACATTGACTTTTAGGGAGTCGCCACCAATCTTTTTTTATCTAGGTGCGATTGGCCACCTAAAGAATCTGTCCTTTCAGGGAACACCTAAGTTTAAGGGTCTCTAAAAGAATAGGTTCAGGTCTACTAACCAGAACAGGGTTCGGGAGTTCGGTTACGTGTGAGGAAGGTTATAGCACCCTCACAACGCCCATCAAAAGATGGTACTAGCTTAAATTCATGTTATCCAAAAGCCTTAAAATCTTACCAAATAATTAATTATTGGAAATTATTCTCAATTAACTCTAATACTTTTAGCAGAAAATTGAAAAAATTCCCTCAACTCAAGAGTATGCCAGAAAAACTACTGTTTCACTTGCAGAGGCTCCGTCGTCGGATTAATTAAAGAAAAATCAAAATCAAAATCAAAATAAAAAGGGAGAAAAAGATGATTGTTTTTGTACAGGGAAAATTGATACTTTCAACTTTTCTCCAAAAATATTTTTTGGAAATTTATTTTTAAGGAAAATTGATACTTTCAACTTTTTCCCAAAAATATTTTTTTTGGAAATTTATTTTTAAGGAAAATTGATACTTTTAACTTTTCCCTAAAAATATTTTTTCGAAAATTTTGATTTTTAAGGAAAATTGATACTTTCAACTTTTTCTCAAAAATCTTTTTTTTGAAAATTTATTTTTAAGAAAAATTGATACTTTCAACTTTTCCCCAAAAATATTTTTTGGAAATTTATTTCTAAGGAAAATTGATACTTTCAACTTTTCCTCAAAAAATATTTTTTTTTATTTTTATTTAAAGAAAATAGAATAAAATAAAAGTGAAAATAAATAAAGATAAAAAAATAAAGAAAAGTAAAACAAAAATAAAAATAAGATAAAAAATATTAAATAAATCTAATCTAATAAATAAATAAATAAAATTATGAAAAAAAAAAAAAAACCTGGAGCGGCTCGGCTATCGGCTCGGCTCGGCTCAAGGAAGAGAAACGGCTCAGGGGACGGGCGGCTTGCAGCTCGGCTCAGCTCGGCTCGGAGGGGGGCAGGCACGCGCGGGTCATGAGGTGGGTCGACGCTCGGGTCGGGTCAGATCTCGGTAAAACGCGCGGATCCTCTGGGTTACTTAAGGCCAAAACGACGTCGTTTTGAAAGGGTATAAAAGGCACTTCCCTCTGTTTTTCGATAGAACGCTCCTTCCCTCTCTCTCTCTTCTTCTTTTTTCCTCTCCCTTCTCTCTAAAAAGTCGAAGAACTCTGATTGAAGATTCACCGGATTCTGGGTTTCGTCGTCGAAATCTGGGTTTTTTCGTCGGAAGTTCGTCGAAAGTTGGCCGGATGATCACCGATTTCTGGGATTCTTCGTCGAAAACTGGGCAGGTCGTCGAAAACTTCAAGTTGCTCGGAATTTTCACTGAAAAATTCAAACTTCGCCGAAAAATTCACCGAAATCTGGAATTTCCAGAAATTCCCAGAAAAAAAATCGCCAAAAACTTCAAAAAAATTCTTCTCATTCCCAGAACACTCCTAAACCCTTTCTTAGCTCTCTATACGCCCCTATTCTCTCAATCAGTAGCTTTTGCTTACTGTTTTTTGTGTGTAGCATCTGTTTCAAGAGTCCCTTTTATAGGGATTGATCAGGAGTTTCTGATCAATCCCAATTCCTTTTCGGACGAGGATTCAATCTTTGAATCCAATCTGGACTCTTCTGATTGAATCCCCATTCCCAGTAGGATTCTTCAGCTTCAATCTCAACCTTCTAAAATAAAAATCAAATAAATATAAAAAAATAATAGATAATTAGAACAGATAAATCAAAAATATATATATTATAGGACAAATAAATAAATAAAATAATAACTTATATATAATTAGATAAATAAATAAAATATAAAATAATAATAATAATAATAAATAAATTATAATATAATAATAAATATATAACTATATAAATAAAATACATATAAATATTAACAGAAAAAAATAAATAAATAAAGATATACATATATTAATACATAGTAATAATAAATAAATAATAAAATACATAAAATACGAAAGAAATAAAAATAATACAAAATAGGAACCGAATTGGGCTTACCCATTTGGGCCAGGCCCAATTGATCCGGGCCTGGACCAAATTGGGTGTCTACAGCTGCCCCTCTTTGCACATTTTCTGTGAAACAGAAATTGTGCAAAGACGTAAACACCCAATCAAGATTCAACTCAACATTTTCATTTTTTTGATTTTTTTATATTTTTTTTGTTTGCTTTTGTTTTTGTTTTTTTGTTTTTTTTTTTTTTAACCAAAGCTCCTCTAAACAGAGGCTCAACAACTTTGAGAAACATAAATTGCTCCTCTAAATAAAGGCACCACGACTTTGAAAAGTAAATTGCTCCTCTAAACAGAGGTACCACGACTTTTGGAAAGTAAATTGCTCCTCTAAACAGAGGCACCACGACTTTAGAAAGTAAATTGCTCCTCTAAACAGAGGCACCACGACTTTTGAAAAGTAAATTGCTCCTCTAAACAGAGGTTTGGAAAGTAAATTACTCCTCTAAACAGATATACCACGACTTTTGAAAAGTAAATTGCTCCTCTAAACAGAGGCACCACGACTTTTGAAAAGTAAATTGCTCCTCTAAACAGAGGTACCACGACTTTTGGAAAGTCAATTGCTCTTCTAAACAGAGGCAACAGGACTTTGGAAAGTAAATTGCTCCTCTAAACAGAGACAACAAAACTTTGGAAAAGTAAATTGCTCCTTGACAATCATGTCCAAAGGAGTTGAAAGTTGTGTTTGAAGGAATTTCAGGAGATTATGCCCAAAGGTCTTATAAATCAACCCTGATATCAAAAGACATCCTATTTCAAGGATTAGGAACTTACCTGACAAGTTTCTTCTCAAACTTGCAAAATATCTTCATATCTGTCTTCTCTATGTGGGATGTTGGAACACCCCTGCTTCTTGAATTTATACACTATATTTTTCTGAAAGTAGTGTATGCTATGCAATGTGCATGAATTTTAATGCATGCTATGCAAATGTTGGCCAATTAATTCCTGTTCAATGTATGGTGCTCAAGTTTCTCAAGCTCTTTTCTTAGGCATCAAGCCCTTTGATTCTTCAGAGATCCAATTACACTACTCTTCTAAGATCGAACCAGTGTAGCTCTCAATTGTTTTTTTCACTCACATTCTTCCTTGTTCAGTTTCTCAATACTTTGGAATAAGCTTCATCAATCGATCATCACTTGACCATCATTCAATGAATTCCCAGCACTAACAAATTTCAAAACAAGTTTCATCCACCATCACTGGGTCATTATTCATAGGTGTCTCAGCATTTACCGTTCCAAAACAGACTTTGTCCACTAATTGTTCTCATCATTCAATCATAACTTGCAAGTCATATCGACCAATTCATCCTTGTACTCATCACTTAGTTATATCACTTTTCAAGATTTACCCCATTATATTCTTCATTTGATCACATCATATATCCTTCACAACCATCTCTTTTAGGTTTCTACCATTTTGTTACCACCATCATCTTAGATTTATTTTCAAATGAATGCAAGACTCTTTTAAGCACATATTCATTCACTCAGTATCATTTTAAATCTTGACAAATACAATGCAATCAAGCATTTTCTCAATTCATTCTAGGGGTATAACAATAAGAGAACACAAGGTGAATAAAGATCTATTTTGGTACAAAATAAATGGGAAAGGAAATAAATTGGATACATGTCAATGGGATTAATGGTATGTCCAAATGATGAATATTCAGACAATTCTCAACATTAATTTAGGATTCTTTTTTAAAAACTCATTCCATTTACTGCTGAAGTCATCTTGAGTTTAGCGAACTTTGCCCCAGTCTTTGAGGGATCTTCAGATGTCTTTGATCTTCCATTCATGTGAGCCATTTGACCTGGATCTTTTTTTTGACCAAAATCTCTTTTTTTCATTTTCTCATTTTTTTCTTCTTTTTTTTTCTTTTTTTTTCTTTTTTTTCATCATCTTTTTTCATTTTTCATCCATTGTTGATATCTTTCGTACATCAAAGTTTAGAGCATGATTCCATTGCTTTCTCATGAGCATACCTTCATTCAACATATGATCATTCATTGAGTATTCACACTTGATCTAAATGGACTTTTCAAGGTTGTAATGTAGGCCAAGGTGAAGGGTCATAAAAAAAATGGATATAATAGGCTCAAAACATGTATTAAAAAGATTCAAAACCAAAGGATCATTTGATATAACTTGGCATTTTACCCTACATCATTTCACTACTTTTTCTTTCCTCACACAAAGGATTCTTATTACTTTACCCCAAATCATGTGTGGCATTTATTTTTCTTTTGCTTTTCTTTCTCTTTTCATCTTTGAGACCTTTTGTGGTGTTTTTTTTTTTTCAAAAATTACCCTTCAGTGTAGAGGGTGATCCTTGGTTGGGGTTTTTCTGAAAAAGAAGTCATAATAGGCTCAAAGGGGTAGCAATAAATGGTTTTTCAAATGGTAAAAGAAAGATGGCCATTTTTCATCTCAATTGTGAATACCTTTTTTGAACATCATCAAAGCTCATGAATCTGTATAAAAGATTACACATCTTTAAGACATATCTATTTCCCCTCCGGTAACAGCCTATTTTTGCTCAAATCATCTTCTCATATTAATATGGATGAGTTCTCAAAATTAAATCCCAGAATTATTGTTATCATTGTCTAAATATTCATCATCTGAAATTTAAGAATAGGAATGTAAAGTTATGAAAGGTAACGGAGCATGGAGTAATGGTCAAGTGAAAGAGAAAAATGTAATGAAATGCATTGACTTGCCTTTATTAAAATAATAACAAGTAAAGTCATATTGCAAAAAGAAATCTAACATTATTTGAAAAAAAATCCTAAAATGACAGAAGAAACCTTCAACCAGCCTTATCTTCATTTTTTAAAATTGTCCCCCATGCGATCAAGTGAAGAATCTCTATCGACATTTTGCCCCTCAATTCATTGTGACTCTCCAGCCCCTTTCTGTTCTTGACTTTCACTCAGAGCGCTAACATTAGGTGTTGTTGCTTTTCCTTGATCAAAACTTACCATTCCATCATTGATCAACCGTTGCACCTTATACTTTAAAGTAGTGCAATTTTCAGTAGAATGGCCAGTAATTCCATAGTGATAGTCGCAGTGGGCTATAGGATCATACCACTTTGGGTAGGGTGGTTTAAACGGCTCCACATGGTTAGGGGCAATCAAATGGCTATTATAGAGTTCTCGATATAACTCTGTATAAGTCATAGAGATTGGATCAAATACAGGTTTTTCTCAAGTAGTTCGTTGTTTTCGTGAACCACTTGCTGGGTTAATAAGGCGAATTTGGGTTCTTGCAGGAGCTTGAATGTTAGGCTGTATGTAAGATCTTGGGGGCTAAAAATTGATTAGGGTGTGAATGAATAAGGTGGTTGTGGAGCTAGCTGGTATGGGTAGGATGAGGCATTATTCACAGCAGGATAGTATAGAGAGTAACCTTGGGATGGATAGGGTTGATAACCCCTGAATTGTTGTCTATCAAAGCTCACAGCTTGAGCTTCAACTTTTTTCTTTTCTAATGCCTTCTTGGTTTCTCCTCCTTTTAACTTACCATTTTTTATGGCACTTTCAATAATTTCTTCAGAGATTACCATGTCAGCGAAATTTTTTGTTGCATTCCCTATCATCTTTTCATAATAGGGAGACTTCAAAGTGCTGACAAATAACACTGTAGTTTCTTTCTCAGTCAAAAGAGGTTGTACTTGAGAAGTAACATCTCTCTACTTCTGGGCATACTCTTTAAAAGACTCGTTTGCCTTTTTCTCTAGATTCTGTAAAGATAAACGATCAGGGGCCAAATCGATGATATGTCGATACTGACCGATGAAGTCATGTGCCATATCGCTCCAAGAGCGAATGCGGGTTCTGTCTAGCTAAACATACCATCTGGCCGCTGAGCCTGTAAGGCTATCCTGAAAGACATGCATCAAGAGTTTTTCATCATGAGCATGAGCTACCATTTTTTGACAGTACATTGTCATGTGAGTTTTGGGGCACTTTGTACCGTCATATTTTTCAAATTTTGGTATTTTGAACTTATGAGGGATAATCACATCAGGAACTAGGCAGAGCCCAGCAGCATCAACTGAACCATAAAAGCTAAATCCTTCCACAGCCCGTAGCCTCTGCTCTAGCATGTTAATTTTGGAGCTTTCCTGAACTTCCACTCTTATCTTTTCTTTTTCCTTCTCTTTTAAGTCATCTAGGTCAGGAATTGGTTCTGCTACCTTTTCAATGAAGACAGAATTTATATAGCTATTATACTGCCCTGGGTTGAAAGCTGATGGCATTCCAGGATATGTTGGATATGTGAAATGTTGTGGCGGAACCCCTTGAGCAGACTGGGCTTGAGGTGGGCCAAAACCTAGAGGGTACAAAGGGTCAGCCACTTCTTGTAATGGGGGAACTTGCTGGCTTGTATTTTCTGCAACTTCTTTTCCTTTATTTATATTATTAAGAGCCTCCAGAATCTTGCTTAGCTCACTTTCAATCTTCTCTTGTGCTTTTTCTAGCTTTTCAAATCTATGGGAACTTTCCTCCTCCATTTGCCTTGCTCTAGATCTTGTGTTGTATGGATGAACAGGGTTTTCGCTAGATGGAGCTATCCTGGGACCTTGAGTACCATACTTATGATTAGAAATGTTATGCTATGCCTTATGTATGATGCTTTGATACACAAATGAAATGTACATTTTTTTTAAATGAAATCTAGTATGAAATGAATGCAAATGATTGTGTTAAAACATGATCATGAAAATAATGCAGATGCATACAATCAGACAAACAACATAGTTAGTTCCATGGATGAAATGAAAATGATGCTGATGTATAATATTACATATGATAAAAATAATACACAAAGTTAAGCAATCAAAATGATTAGATAAACACTCTTTTTGTGTCTTAATTTCAGGGTATATCTATCATTGGGTAGAAAGGGCTCTATCCTAGGCTTAGGCACTCTTAAGGTTCACTATATGCGGTTTTAAGGGTCAAAGTCTAAAGGTTCTCAAATTGCTCCTTACATCTTTGTCCATCACAAACTAGTAAGGCACCCTAATCCTCACCCATTATAGGCTACAAGCGGAAAAGGTTCAATTTGAGTGGGAGTATTTCGCTAGCCACTGCAAAGGCATTAGACCTCACGAAAGCAATAGGTATTTTACTCCCTCCTAGAGGGACGAAGCTCGGGTGTAGAGCTCATGTTATGCAATGCATATGAATGATATAATTAACAAGGTAAATGAACATGAATGAATAATAACACATATATACAACAAGGTTCAATTTTATTAGGCTTTTGGATAACACCAATTATTTGCTGGCCTGACTCTCAAAGTCCCCAGTGGAGTCGTCAAGCTGTCATAACGTCTAGATCCAGGGATCTATCGCTAGACATTAACTTTTAGGGAGTCGCCACCAATCTTTTTTTATCTAGGTGCGATTGGCCACCCAAAGAATCTGTCCTTTCAGAGAACACCTAAGTTTAAGGGTCCCTAAAAGAATAGGTTCAAGTCTACTAACCAGAACAGGGTTCGGGAGTTCAGTTACGTGTGAGGAAGGTTATAGCACCCTCACAACGCCCATCAAAAGATGGTACCAGCTTAAATTCATGTTATCCAAAAGCCTTAAAATCTTACCAAGTAATTAATTATTAGAAATTATTCTCAATTAACTCTAATACTTTTAGCAAAAAATTGAGAAAATTCCCTTACCTCAAGAGTATGCCAGAAAAACTACTGTTTCACTTGCAGAGGCTCCGTCATCAGATTAATTAAAGAAAAATCAAAAATCAAAATCAAAATAAAAAGGGAAGAAAGGATGATTGTTTTTGTACAGGGAAAATTGATACTTTCAACTTTTCCCCAAAAATATTTTTTTTGGAAATTTATTTTTAAGGAAAATTGATACTTTCAACTTTTCCTTAAAAATATTTTTTCGAAAATTTTGATTTTCAAGGAAAATTGATACTTTCAACTTTTCCTCAAAAATCTTTTTTTTGAAAATTTATTTTTAAAGAAAATTGATACTTTCAACGTTTCCGCAAAAATATTTTTTGGAAATTTATTTCTAAGAAAAATTGATACTTTCAACTTTTCCTCAAAAAATATTTTTTTTGATTTTTATTTAAAGAAAATAGAATAAAATAAAAGTGAAAATAAATAAAGATAAAAAATAAAGAAAAGTAAAACAAAAATAAAAAAAAGATAAAAAATATTAAATAAATCTAATCTAATAAATAAATAAATAAATAAATTTTTGAAAAAAAAAAAAAACCTGAAGCGGCTCGGCTATCGGCTCGGTTGGGCTCAAGGAAGAGAAACGGCTCAGGGGACGGGCGACTTGCAGCTCGGCTCGGCTCGGAGGGGGGCAAGCACGCGCGGGTCAGAAGGCGGGTCGAAGTTCGGGTCGGGTCGGATCTCGGCAAAATGTGCGGATCCTCTGGGTTACTTAAGGCCAAAACGACGTCGTTTTGAAAGGGTATAAAAGGCACTTCCCTCTGTTTTTCGACAGAACGCTCCTCCCCTCTCTCTCTCTTCTTCCTTTTTCCTCTCTTTTCTCTCTAAAAGGCCGAAGAACTCCGGTTGAAGATTCACCGGATTCTAGGTTTCGTCGTCGGAAGTTCGTCGAAAGTTGGTCGGATGATCACCGGTTTCTGAGATTCTTCGTCGAAAACTGGGCAGGTCGCTGGAAACTTCAAGTTGGCCGGAATTTTCGCTAGAAAATTCATCGGAATATGGAATTTCCAGAAATTTCCAGAAAAAAAAATCGCCAAAAACTTCAAAAAAATTCTTTTCACTCCCAGAACACTCCTAAACCCTTTCTTAGCTCTCTATACGCCCCTATTCTCTCAATCAGTAGCTTTTGCTTACTGTTTTCTGTGTGTAGCATCTGTTCCAAGAGTCCCCTTTTATAGGGATTAATCAGGAGTTTCTGATCAATCCCAATTCCTCTTTGGACAGGGATTCAATCTTTGAATCCAATCTGGACTCTTCTGATTGAATCCCCATTCCCAGTAAGATTCTTCAGCTTCAATCTCAACCTTCCAAAATAAAAATCAAATAAATATAAAAAAATAATATATAATTAGAATAGATAAATAAAAAAATATATATTATAGGATAAATAAATAAATAAAATAATAACAGATATATAATTAGATAAATAAATAAATAAAATAATAACAGATATATAATTAGATAAATAAATAAAATATAAAATAATAATAATAATAAATAAATTATAATATAATAATAAATATATAACTATATAAATAAAATACATATAAATATTAACAGAAAGAAAAAAAATAAATAAAGATATACATATATTAATACATAGTAATAATAAATAAATAATAAAATACATAAAATACGAAAGAAATAAAAATAATACAAAATAGGAACCGAATTGGGCTTACCCATTTGGGTCAGGCCCAATTGATCCAGGCCTAAACCAAATTGGGTGTCTACATATGTGCTTTGTAAAAAATCAAGCATCATAATTCAATGCTATACTACCTAAAAATGAATGGAGTAGTTAAGACGACAAACAAGAATATAAAAAAAATTTTTAAGAAGATGATCGAGACTTATAAATACTGACATAAAAAGCTACCATTGTGTTGCATGCTTATTGGACATCAGTGCGAACCTCTATTGGGCCAACACCATTTTCCTTGATATATGAGATGAAAGTTGTATTACTAGTGGAAGTAGAAATCCCATTCTAGAGAGTTCTAAGGGAGATTGAATTGAAAGAGGCTTAATGAGTTCGAGAGCATTATGAGCAATTAAATTTCATCAAAGAGAAGAGATTAACAATGTTGTGCCATAGTTAGCTATATTAGAAAAGAATGATGATGGCTCATGCTAAAAAGGTCCAACCTTATTGTTTTCGAGAATGAGAGTTGGTTTTGAAAAAAATTCTTCCAAGCCAACATAATAATAGAAGAAAGTGAACTCCGAATTAAGAAGGGCTATATGTTGTGAAATAAGCTTTCTCAAGTGTAGCGTTGATATTAGCTAAGATGGATGGAGATGATTTGCCCAATCCTATAAATTTTGATATTGTGAGGAAATACTATGCTTAAAAAAGAAAAAAAAAAAGAAAAAAGAACAAAAAAGAGAAAAAAGAACAAAAAAAAAATACTCAAGTCAAAAACCTTAAAAGGGTGGTTTGAGTCAAAGGTGATTTATCTAAGTTGAAAACCTAAAAAGGCAGCTTAGATGATGAGGGTACAACATCAAATTTAAGAATTCACTAACATGGAGGCTAGCATGTTGTGATGATCACTAAGTTGTTAGGTGCATTAGGTGGATGAGTTTTCAAAAAAGACTTCAAGATGTGTTATCATGATTATTGGATTATTTATTCTTAGCGTTGTTGTTACCTCATACCCATTTTGTAACCATTCTTCTTTGTTCAATGACCAAAGTTGTTCTACCATTCTTTTTTTAGTAAGAGATATTTTATTTCATTCCTAAGGTCTCTCTTTTGTTGAATATTTTCCATTTATTCCCAATCCATCCCTTGACTTTTCCCTTAAATATCTTGTAATGGAAGAAATGTGTGATTGCATATTTACTTTTTGAAATTGAAATAATAACTGATAAATGAATAGTAGCATGAAAGATTTTTTACATTACCTTGAAAAGGTTGAGAGTGATAAAAGCAAATATGAAATGCTCAGCTCCTAGCAAGGATATTGAATTTGGAGAGGAAAGATTCCATTGAAAGAAAAATATGGAAAGATGATCAAGAACTAAATCGATTAGGCTTAGTATTTGAAGATTGAAAAGTTTGAGAAAGAAAAGGAAAAAGCTTGAAAATTTTGAGTACCACAATTGAAAAAAATTAATTAATTGACTTTGCATAGCATGCATTGCAATTAAAAATGTCTAGTGCATGAATCTAGGAAACAAAGATATTTCAAGATCTCACATGGAGAAGAAAGATATGAAAACTTTTCAATGAAATAATTTCAAATTCTCATTTGAAGAAAGAAAACCTCTGAGATAAGGTTCTGTTCCTTGGAAAAGGATATTTCTCAATGTTAGGAACAATTTGTAAGACCTCTAGGTATAATCTCCTATAATATCTTTTGATGATCTATAAAACCTCTGGATATAATTGTCAAAAAGCTTTACTTATTTTTCAAAGTTGTTAAGTTTTATTTTTTTCAAAGTTGTTAAGTTTTATTTTTTTCAAAGTTGTTGAGCCTCTGTTTAGAGGAGCTTTATTTATTTTTCAAAGTTGTTGAGTTTTTATTTAGAAAAGCCTTATTTATTTTTCAAAGTCATTAAACTTCTATTTAGAAGAGCCTTATTTATTTTCAAAGTTGTTGAGCCCTTATTTAGAGGAGCTTTATTTTTTTAAAAAGTCATTGAACCTCTATTTAAATGAGCCTTATTTATTTTCAAAGTTACTGAGCCTCTATTTAGAGGAGCTTTATTCATTTATCAAAAGTCATGAGCCTCTATTTAAGGGAGCCTTATTTATTCATTGAGTCTCTGTTTAAAGGAGCCTTATTTATTCGTTGAGTCTCTATTTAGAAAAGCCTTATTTTTTTTTTTAAAATCATTGAGTATTTGTTTAGGGGAACCTTATTTATTTTCAAAGTTGTTGAGCCTCCGTTTAGAGGAGCTTTATTCATTTATCAAAAGTCATGAGCTTCTTTTTAAATGAGTCTTATTTATTCATTGAACATTTGTTGAGAAGAGCTTCTCTATTTTTTTAAAGTGTTAAACCTTTATATTATAGGAGTTTTTATGTTATTCAAGAAGTTTGAATATGCTAAAAAAAGAGACAGAGAGAAAATGTGTCGAGTTGATTCCTGATTAGGTTGTCTATATTTTTGCACAATTCTTATTTCATAAAATATTTGTAAAAAGAGGCAATTATAAACGCCCCAATCTACTTAGGGTTTTATTTGTTTTTGTTAATTAAAAAAATAAAAATGAAAAAATGAAAAAAAAATCAAGCGATTGAGTTCGAATGAAATTGTTTGTTTGGGTTTGGGTTGACTTAAAGTTTGAAACTGGAGTTCTAAGAAAATTAAAACCCTTTTTGGATTAGGGTTATCATATTTTAAACCTTATAAGTACATACCCATGGCAAGCAACAAAGATACATAAATCAAAGAGAAAAAAAAACACACACAAAGAAAGCTAAAGAGTACGAAAATTTGTTAAGAGATTTTTTGTAAAAAAAAAAGATCTTTTTCTAAAATTTTTTTTTGGAAATTCCAATTTCCAATTGAATTTTTCGACAATCTTTGAAAATTCTAGTGACTTTCCTACAAGATTCTTAGTTTGTAATAAGATTTTCAATTTCTAGCGTTAGTTTTTCATAAACCAATGAACTTCTAGTAAATGAACCTAGATTTAGGTGTGAATTTCCAAAATTCAGTAAAAATTCAACTAGTGTTCTTGGGGTTTAGAGAGAGAGAAAGAGAAAGGAAAAATCTAAGAAAAAAAATTTTGGTCTTTTATACCACATAGAAACGACATCGTTTTTGCCTTAGGATCTATGTGTTTCTGTTCAAGCCAACTGAACCTGAGCATTGACTTGCTTTTTAACTCGTTCTAGCCTTTGTCTTAAGCCAAGCCAAGCCAAGCCATTGTCCCAAGTCATTCCAACTTTTCTTCTTGTAGCCGAATAGAGCTGCAACCTTCGAGTCGAACTGCTTTCTATTTTAGGTATTTATTTTATTTTATTTATTTTATTTGTTTGATTATTTTCTAAGTATTTTTGCATCATCAAATTTTAAGAAAAAATTACAAAAAAAAATTAAAAATATATATAACAAAATAAAATAAAATTTTAAGAATAAATAATAATTATCTAATCATGAAATTTTAAGAAATTTCAAATGGTAAATTTATATAAAATTCCTATGTAAGAAATTTTTCTAAATTTGTCCTAAATGGTAGAATAATTTAAATAAAGTTTTAATAATAATAATAATTAATATTTATTTTCAATAAAAATAAAAAATAAAATATTTTAATAAAAATTTTGAAATTAAATACTAATTACCTAATGATGAGATTCTTAAAAATTTTCAATGGTAAATTTCTTGAGAAACCTTTAGGTGAGAATTCTCTCTAAATTTATCCTAAATTGTAAAATAATTTAGATAAAATTTCAATAAAAGTAATTGTATTCTTTTTCAAATAAAAAATTTTGGTTAAAAATATTTGACAATTATCCAAGGATGAGAATCTTAGAAATTTCAAATGATAAATTTCTTAAAAAATCTCTAGGTGATAATTTTTTTTAAATTTGTTTGAATTGATGAAAAAATTTAAATAAAACTTCAAAAAAATAATTATCATATTAGTTTCTTTCCAAAGATAAATTAAAAAAAATTTAAATAGACCCAAATTGTGAAAAATTTGAAAATCAAAAAGAAATTTTCTAAATTGGCACCAATGGTAAAAAATTTAGAAATAAAAAAATTAAATTTCGATGATAAAATTCTTAGTAATCACAAATGATTGATCATCTTAAAAAATTTTAAGTGAGAAGATATTTCTAATTTTGACACAAATAGTGAAATAATTAGATATATTTTTAATAAAAAATAAAAATAAAAATAATTATTAAATATTTTTTCAACGACAAAGTCTCTTTTAGAAAATAAATAAGATTCTTAAATACTCTTGAGGTAAGAAAATATTTTTAAGAATTCTATCAAATTGATGGATAATCTTAAAAATTATTTTTGATATTAAATTTAAGACCATTATAATCAAGACTTTATGATAATTTAAAATAAAATAATATCATATTTTGGATGGGCATATGGGAGTACTATAACATTCTCTATATATAATCGAATTCTTAAATTCTGTTATGATTAATAAATCAAAATCTATTCTTTAGGGACTCTATGTCAAGCTTAAAACCTCCTTAAAAGAATAAATTTATTAAATGACCAATTATACTTAATTAAAAAATATTGATTGTAATTTTTTTTAAATTTAATTATAAATTTATGAATTTATATATTATGATAGCTTTCTATCTCTATCTTAAAAATTTGATTGATGTGAATGTTGAAGTACATTCTAAATAATACTTCTGACACCCTCTAACATTTTTCTTTGTGATATGTCTAACACGCTGGTACTTAAACCTCCAACAAATTTTATTCTTACTGGATTAAGAGTTACATCAATATTTATATGGACTCGACAGTATCTATATTCCATTGGTATGCTGAATTTTGTATTAATGCAAGATTTTAATATTTTATTTTTTAAAAATCAAATTATTATGAAAAATTGCATACTTATCAATCAGATGAGATAAGGCAGGTAATTGAGAATGGTAGGGCTGAATGGGCAGGCAATGGAGCCTTTCAAATAAAAAATTAGTTTTTGGGTTTTAAAAATCGAAGGTCAACTACAAATGCTAATTTGTATGATCACAGGACATGCCGATGTAAGGCAGCAACATCAACAATATAAGAAAGACGAAATGGAATTTTCAATGAAATGGTTATTTCATCTGACAATGAAAATTGGAGAAAAAGGTCAGCTCAGTTATAATTAACCATTATACTTTTCTCCACGAAGGCAAACATGTTCTAGGATTAGAAAGAAACAAAAAAAAAAAAAAAAAGACAAAAAAGCATGTTGATTCAATTAGCACCATTAACGGCACGCCATTTCTTTTCCAAAGTCCATTATTTTTCCTTTTTTATGCATAATTTTTGTTAGTCAAAGGACAATTAATTAAAGATTCAAATAATTAAGAATCATCTCTTCTAGGTTGTCAAATGACTTGGCGGAAAAAAAAGATTGTCAATTATCGACAACTGTCATTACCACAATTTTTGGTATTGTTAAGTACCATTTTCCATCCCTAATCATGTTTGGTTCAAAAAACTTGCCCCTTTGCTTCATATATTTTATCATTTTTTTTTAAACATTCTCTTATAAGATTATTTGTGGCTGTCTTTGAAAGAAATACATCATTTTACTGGTCTCACCAACCCATTTACAGCCAACTTCTTTTGGACCTTGCACCGCCCTTGCCCCATGTATTGTATAATTCAAAATGTTAGTCAAAGAAATGCTTTATATAGCTACAAGATACTATATTTTCTCAACTCCTTTAATCATGTTAGAATCAAATTATTGACATGCCGTTTCAACTTTGAATTGGTGGGCTCCTTTTCTTCATGTTAACCTCCTTTTTCATATTTTTTATAAAAATATTTGCAGCCTAAAATAAAAAAATTTTAAATTTTAAATTTGTTGAAAGTTGAATTAAATTTCAAGTTCTACCTTTTTACATTTTTATATTGTATAATTTGTGAATTTACCTTGTTAAATGCGACAATTTATAAATAAAGTTCGGTTAATAACTCCATTATACGAGCCATAGTCGGATGTAAAATTTAAATGTTTCATTGGTTCGAGAGTAAGAGCGACCACTCATAAATGAAATTCTTTGTAATTAACTCAAATATCAAGGGTTGGTATAATCTTTTTTGAATTGTGATTTTTATTTTAAAAACTAGAAAAATTTGAAATCAATTTTTTGAATCTATAAAATATATTAAAATTTTCTCCACCCATTTATATAATGCCAATAAAAATTTGATATAAAATATGATTTGAAAGATAATTGAAGTCACTAATTATATAATTTAAGATCACTTTTGAAAATTGACAAATGTTTTGGGTTAATTGTGCTATTTTAATTTTTTGGAGGTCGTTTAAGACCTCAATTAACTTTAAATGATATATTTGAGTTATCCCAACTTAATAAAATGAAGTCATTTGAGATTTTGGTGCATAATATTTTGTGCTGGTTAAGATGTGATATAAAATTTGATTTTGAAGATAATTTAGGCATTTGATTATATAATTTGTAATCACTTTTAACTTTTAAAATATATTTTCTGATTTATTGGGTTATTTTGTTTTTTTTTTCAAGGGTTAATTGTTTAAACCTTCAATAAACTTTAATTTAAGTATTTGATACCTTAACTATTTTTTTATGAAATTCATTTAGATTATGACTAATGTTTAATGGATTTAAGTTAGATTTTTATGCCATTAATTAAAAAATTTTGGTGAAGATGTTTCTTAAAATATCAAAAAAAAAGTATTGTAACAAATTGTTATGTTGACTTCTCAACCATACTTTTTTATGTATGTTGTTTTTAACATTGTTCGATTAATAACCAGTGTTACATTTTATTATTTTTATTGTATATTCATGTACTTTGTTATATATTCTCATTTATATTTCATTTGTATATTATTTATATTATAGTATATGCATATAGTTTATTATATATATTGTCATTTATATTTTATTTGTATATTATTTATATTTATTAATTGATGTATTTTGTTTTGATCAACAGCATGTAAAATGTTCATTTCCCACAGTGAAATACAGGCTTTCACTAATATAAACATACATACACTTATTATTGAATCAAATATTAAATGTTAGATTTCTTTCTCAAATTAAAACTCAATCTTGTTTTTTTCCTTAATTACTAGAATTATAGCGTGTGATAAATTAGGTCTTCCAAGCCAAAAGATGAGACAAAATTGTACATATACATGATTTGGACCGTCATACAAATAGATTTATTTTGTCATTGTATATCTACCATATGGGGGCCAGTTAATTTTCCCCAACATAAAAACTGTCTAGTTTTTAGCTAAATAAAAGGTTGAAGTGGCGTGTCTGCCTTGTGCACAATTTGATTCTCCTTATTGGTAATTAAATAAAATAAAAAAACAATTTAAACATTCATAAAAATGCCTCAAAGCCCTGCTTCTCCATTTCTTATATGTTGTCAAATACAATGTGTCCAAAATAAGTGCTCAATTCATCATTACGTACAATGCACGACCAGACTCTGTCACTAGCTATGTGATCTGCATGATGCAAATCACCCTCCAAAAATGTTATTTCCGTTGACTAAAACTAATATTTGTTATCAGAATAGAATATATTAATTTTTTCGACTTGTGATTTTGAGTTTCACAATATAAAAGATAATTTTTTTCATTCTATTACGAATGTGGGGAGAGCTTGACCCCTTGTCTTTTCAATTCTTTCGAAACCATGCTAGATTATAAAATAAGAACTACAAAAGGAGAATTTCCATTGCAGACCTCAAAATTTTATAACATCACCCCTCCCCCAACCCATACGTTACAATTGATGACACCTTTAGTTCTAAATCTAATTATTAATTTAATTTTCTTTTACTTTCATTTTATTATGCAATTTTAAACTTGATTTTTGACACATTAATTTATGAGTTTACCTTGGGATGTAAAGGACTCAATCTACTAGTGAGTTACTTTGTTTAGACTCAATGAATGTTTGAACTCATTATTATCAAATCAAACTTGAATTATTCGAATAACGAGTAGATCTAAATTTAAAATTTGTGATACACAACTGGTTTGATGGTGACTTAATTTTATTAACTTTTAATTTTTTAATATTATAAAATAAAATATAATATTTTTTTATATTTTTATTTATTTTTAATTCGAGCTTCTTTTATAAATTAATAATAATCAAGTCAAGCTTAAAAAATAAACCTATTCATAAATCAAACTATCCATCAAGCTCGCAAGATGGGCTCAACTTGGGTCGAGTCACCCATTAGACTCGAGTCAGGTCATGGATAGAAGTTTTTAAGATTGAACCTAGCTTGAATAATTATTTCATTAATAAAAATATTTTATTTACACTTAATTCTAAATTATATTTAAAAATATTAAAATTAAAATTATTTTAAATAATAAACAAGTTTAATCGAACTCAAATGATGGTCGTACCTGTTTTCAAGGCATTGAAGTGTCAATCAAGCCTAACTCAGTTTCAGAAGACCATGGGCACCTCTATTGAGTGGCTCATTTATTTTTTTAACCGAATTCAAGTCTTAAATCTTTTAATTGAGATGAGTTTGAGCATGATTCTATATTGATTTAATTAGATTACATTCTTAAATATTAATTAATTAAATAAATATGTCGAGGTTAAAAATTATATTAGTTAAGGATAATTTAGTTGCTATATATTTTTCATATACCAATTATGAATGCAACTTTCTTTCTTTTTCCTTCTTTTATTTACTATCACCCTTTTACCTTTTTTTTAGGATTTGCAACTTATTTTATACTTTTAAATAAAATCTTTAGTTAGACTTTAATATTTCAATACTTTATATGAGATATGAATTTTGAAATGTTTGTGAATTATATATTTGTTACTTATCCAAATAAATTTACATTTTTTTTCATACCTTACTATTTTATTTGAATTTGGCATATACTTTTTACTGTATATTTGTATCATGTATTCTATTTACTAATTTTAGTTATATTAACATGTATTAGTTTCCTGGCTTCACCCTTACTCAGCTTCTGATTAATCTCATCTTGCCTACCTTATTTATCTCATTATTCAAATTCGAAACTTTGAAATTGAAATTTCAAATTTTTGCTGTTAATGTGTTTTTTAAGGCTTAATAAATTGGATTTACATGCTTAATTGCCTTGGGTAATTTATAAATTAAGTTAGAAGGATAATAAACACTTGAACATTAAAACTCAAAACTTTTAATTTGCATATTTAGTGTTTGAAGCAAAAGAGATATTCTATTATAAAATTAATATAAATCAGTGTTTTATTTTGTACTAATTTAAACTTGGTAGGCTTTCATGTATATGAAAAGTTAAGCTAAATGTTTATAGTATATACTGATAATAAAAACGAAAAAAAAAGTTAAGAATTTGTTTTTAAGAGAGAATTAATATATGATCATTTTTAAATTATAATAAAATATTTAATATATAATATTTGAATTTAAAAAATTTTAATATAATATCTAATTTATAAATTTATTAATTATTATGATATTTATCTTTAATATAATTAATTTCAATTGATAACATGTTATGAAAGTAATCTTTTAATTAATATATTAATTAATAAATTTATTATTTAAATATAATATTAAATATTTTTAAAATTAAAATTTATATTAAATATTTTATATATGGACGTGTTACGTGCTGTCAGCTTTGTGTCTGACAGTATAACAACCGTCGATTCAACCATGTGGGGCTTTCATCTAGTAAAGCTGGCTTGAGTGCTAGCTTTTAGAATCTCTTGATTTACGTAAACTATTTCCCTTCTCATAACCATTTATCTTTTTTTTTTTAAGGAATATATTGAATAATTCATAAATTATTATTAAGCATTTAATATAATATTTAAAATTTAAAATTTTTTAATGTAATACTTAAATTATAAATCTATAATTAATATGATTCTCATATTTAATATGATTAATTTCAAAAAAAAAAAAAATTGTGACGAACAAATAATTTTTCAACTATTATATTAATTAACATATTCATATTTTAAATATTATATTAAATATTTTTAAAATTTAAATACTATATTAACATTTAAATATAATTTAAAGGCATTCATGACATTAATTTTTATTCTAACTATTTTTTAACCATTTTATTACGTTTATTACTATTTAACATTGCGTCTTAAGAAACATAATGATATATATATATATATAACAATTTATAAGTAAATCAAATGTTAATATTTGAATAAAATTTCAATTTAAAAAATAAAAATAAATTATCGATGTTTTATTACATCAAATTAATATTATGAATTTTATTTTATTATAACTATATCCATTGAATTTTTAGTAATAAATGAATAAATTTCAATTACTAAAATTATTAAAAAATTATATTCCCATAAATATTTATTACATAGCTTATTTAAATAAATTCATATAAGTCTCCATGTGTATGAGTTTAATTATTTAGTTATGTCCTAATTTATTGGTTGATTACTTAATGATTGTAACTTGATTATGATATAATAGTTGAATATTCAATTAATTCTATAGATGTAATACTTAATTATGATTATAACTTCAAAAAAAATCTATATAAGTATTTTTTTTATATTATATTAGCCAACAAAGAATATTTAAACAAAAAATAAAAATTTTGTAAATCAATATTTTAATTATAATAAAATAAAAAATTTTAAATAATTAATGAATTAATGGGATAAATAAAATGATGCATGACATATTCTAATCTTGTTTGTGAAGTTTCAACAATAAATTAAATAATTGATTAATTTTTAATTTTCAAAATATATCCTAACAAAACTCTTATCAACCTCTAATTCTTTATGTAAAATTTAAAAATTTGCTTGCAGACGTACAACCTGCTTTTTTAATAAATATTACAAAATATTTTTTGAAGGCAAAACATTAGAATTTTATTCTATCTCTAAGTTGTTCATTTGTCATCCTATTTACTGTATTTATAATATCTTTTTTTGACGAATAGTACATTTATAACATCTAACCTAGTAATTCGTTACTATTAAAGTTAGATTCATATCAAACTTAAATTTGTTATGTTAATGAGATTTTTAAATCCATATTTTTTATGGAAATTTAATTACCTTTAATCAAGGTCTTAGGTCTGTACTCGTTAACGGAACTCTTATTAAATTATCATTTTAAGAATTTTTTAAAAATATTATTTTAACTAACTTTCAACTAGGCATTGATTTAAAAGAAAAAAAAAAAAACTAATTTCACTACACCTGCTTACGGAGGCATATAGTTTAATATGTTCATTAACATAGCCAAAAATTAATAAATTAATAAAAAATTTCTTTAAACACTTTAAAAAATTTTTAAATACTTTTTCATAAAATTAATAAATTCATTGGTAATTTTTTGTTAAATGACTATTTAATTATATGCATTGAGAAGGATATATTTGATAATATTAATATTAATGTAATTATATTTTTTAAAACTATAAAAATTCATCATGAATAATTATAATAATATAAAAATATTTTAAAAGAATTAACTTGCACTATTATAAAATTTTTTAGTTTTATATATTTTTAATCAATTATTTTAATAAATCTAAAAAATAAAATAAAATAATATCTTATTTTTTTCTCATTTTTTAAATCTATTAAAATAAGTAATTAAAAAATATTAAATTAAAAATTTTTATATCGATATAAATTGATCTTATCCTAAAATATATTATTTTAAATTACTAATTTTAAATATATATATTATAACAGTAGATCTAAAACAAATTTTGAATAAGCCGAATATTTTTCCATAATAATTACTAGGAATTTCTCGATGTGAGAGCCTCCTAGCCACAGTCCCAAAGTCATAATCAATTCAAAGTGATGGAAATGAGAAATAAATAAAATGAAAAACGGCGAAATGAAGGGAACAATAAACTAACTTTGAAGTGAGTGAGATAAGTGAGGACAGGGCATGTGCGGTGACTACGGTCCATGCTCCATACGCAACTGCAGTCTGCTCCTGTCCTCAATTAACTGCGCAATTTGTAATGTCTTTTACTCCTTGGAGTTTGGACCAAACAATAAGTACTAATTCAGTACTTGATAACCAAAAAAATGTACTTTTTCAATTTTTTTATATGTTTTTATTGAATAAAACTTTAATCCATATAGATATAGAATATTATTTTGCTTCTTTTGTTTTTTTTTTTTTTTAATTCAGAAGTAGGTAAATTTTTTAATTTTTTCACGTCAAGACTAGATTCATATTTTAAAAAATTTATGCATTTGAGATTAGCACGAAAAAAGAGTCTAACTATAGGATTTAAACCTCAATTATTTTTTTTTACGAACTTACTAGTACAAACGCAATTATAATTATATCTAAATATTATAAAAAAACTAATTAACTCAATAAATAAATCAACGAATTAATCAATCAGTATATAATTAAATAAATCTTATATAAAATTATATCAAATCCATATAATACTCATGGTAAAGGCTTGAATTTGAAATCTTTAGGTTTCAATCTTTTTTTTTACTAAATTAAAATTGTTGTATATATTATAAAAATGACTGTTTTTTTAAGATGTTTTTAAATGTTTTAATCGAAACAATTAAAGTTTAGAATTCAATGTGTTAAAAGAATGATATTTGAAGGTTAATAAATAGCTTGGTTAAAAAAATTAATAAATAGCTAATTTCGAAAAAGAGAGTTAATAAATAGCTTTTAAAATGAAAAATAAGCAAGAAAATTCAACTACCATTAAAAAGCGTTCGAATAAACAAGCTTAGAAAATATTTTGTAAAAAATTGTGTCTAGGGGATCAGGATACTCCCAAATTATCCCATCACCCTACACCATTTATATTCATTTGGAAAGTTTACTTGTGGGATTGGGGGTATTTAAATATCTAACATGAAAATTCAAAAAAAAATTATCTGTTGAACGTGTTAATTTCTTTTAAATATGCGGATTCTTCAGTAAAATTATACTTATTTATGAAAAAAATGTTTCAAACACTCTTTGAGTTTATAAATACATTTAGAGGTGAGAAGTTTTGAAAAATTCGAAAACTAATTCAAAATATAGTATTTAATTTAGATTAAGTTTGAATATTAAATATACATATTAGGTTTAGATTGAATTTTGAATCAAGAAGTAAAAAATAAAAAAAAAATCTAACTGGACTTAATCATAATTTTTATTAACTTTTATATATTTTTAAAATTTTTATAAAAAATATACATAAATCTATTTAAATCTATTAAAAATTATATTAAAATAATATATAAAAAGTAAAAAAAAATTATATTTTAAAAACCTATGAATCAAACTTATAAAATTCGTTTCGAATCGAATCGGATTATATGAAAGTTCGGTTTGAATTTAAAATTTAAAAATTCATAATTTTACATTATATAAAAAATCAAACTTATTTTGATTCAAATTGTTATCACCTTCAAATACATCAATTAACATTCGATTCAACACAATTTTACATCATAATCTTTTAAAAGTCAAATCATTCTCTCTTACTCTTTTTTTTTTTTTTTAATTTATGATCATGTGTATTCAAAAATTTCTGAAAGTGCAATCTTAAATCTTTTCGTTTAGGTATTGTATCATAAAAATATCGTTTTTAAGAGTCTATTTGTGCAATAATACAGAACTTATATATTATTCTAAACAAAACTTCCTAAAAATGCATTTTGAAAAAAGTTCAAAAAAAATATGTCCGTTGAATTTTTTACTTCATTTCAAATGTGATGATTCATCATCCAAGACATTTTTATTCATAAAAAGGTATTTCAAACACTCTATTTGAGCTTATAAATACATCAATTAACATTCAGTTATTCAACACAATTTTATATCTAATAATCTCTCAAGAATCAAATCAATTTTTTATGGTTCATGTGCGTTCAAAATTTCTTAAAGTGCAATTTTGAATCTTTTGATTTAAGTATTGTATTGTATTCAGAAAGTAACGTTTTTAAAAGCCCATTAATTTACACCATAATGTAGAAATTATATATTACTCTGAACAAAACTTCCTAAAAATGCATTTTCTAAGTTTCTTCATTTATTGTTCTCCATTGCATTAGTCTCAAACCACACATACAACAAAGCCCTAATTGGCACCTAAGATTATTTATCTTGGAAGTAAAAATATTTACAAATTGAGTCAATCTCTGTTGCTGGTTACATCCTCAATTACAAATTAAATACCAGTATAATCCCATGAAACAAAAATGAAGAAAATGTCAAAATGGAATTTGTTTCCTCCAACTTAAAAACTTTAAAAATAATTAATCAAAATTTTATGATAAACTATAGTATTATATATAGTCCTTAATCATATGATAAATATTATTACATGTCCATTCTAGATAGATTACTGCTTAATAGCACAACTTAAATCAGTAATGAAGTCAAATGCCTAATAAATTTGGTTCTATTATTGTCTGCTGACTCCATCTTCTCCTGCTTTAAATATATTAATTATAAATTAATAATCCCATTTGGGAAATATTTATAATTTTCTTATAATTCGATTGACACTTCATTTTTGAATTTTCTTTTAAAAAATATTATTTCTCAAACTCCAGTTAGCCAACAAACAAGTGTGGAAGTAATGAAATATTCTTTGATTGGCCAAAAACAAACAAACAAACAAGTGTGAGTGCAAGCTCACCAGCCATGCAAGGAAAAAGGGAAATAATTGAGAATTGAGAGGAACAGTACAATATTATAATAATTAATTTCCTGTTTTCTTGCAACTGAATATATATATATATATATATATATATTTATATTTATATATATGTATGTATGTATATAAGCTGGAGAAGTGGGTCTAAAAAAGTTGCTTAATTTTTAAGGGAGTTTTGCTCGTGATTAAGTGTCTTCCTAGGGGAGAGAGTGAATCAACCGGGGGATGGGATTGATTAATGTTAATATACTTTTACTGCATATTTGATGTATTATTAATATATTAAATATTATATTATTAAATTATAAATGACTAATATAATAATATTTATAAAAAAATTCAAGAATATTTTTAAATTAATTATATTTATTTTTAAATTTTTAAATTTTAAAGTTAATTTTTTTATAAAATATTGTAATTTACTGATAATATATAATGTCTATATATAATATAAACTCATATATTATATCATTTTCAACCTATAAAAAAGAAAAAAAAATGTTGTTTGCCTAGTTTCTTATTGCTTATAGGCTGTGGATGAGTGCATCACAGAATTAAAGGTCAAACAATAAATTAAAAAAAAATTATCACAGAGAATGTGTCTGAAGATCATCTATGAGACTGTGACCATGATGGATGTGCCTTTTACCAAGTTAAATGTTAGGAATCTATTGGCTGAAAAAAAAAAAAAAAAAGGTAAAACGTTAGGAACCTATTAACAACAAAAAAGCCAAAGTTATTTTAGGTTGATTCGTTCTATAATAAATATAATTTTTCTAACCAACCATCGGCTCCGAGTGACAAAAAAATACATTTTTTTTATTCTCTAAGTTCGAATCTGTTCAAAAGTTGTAGAAAGATAATTTTTTTATAAATTTATTAAATTTGACATTAATAAACTTATTTGAATCGATTCAAAAAAATATGCATTGAATAATTTTATGGATCCCTTATCACTTAAAAAAATATAATAAAAATTACAAATATTAAAATTTAAATATCAAATGTGTTAAATTTTCAATTCTTGTCATTCTATAGAAACTTATCCTGCTTTCAAGCACAAAATGCAAAGTTTGATCCGAAAAGGCTTGGTAAGCTTCGATGAATCAAAAAAATCATATGACAGTAAAAACCTTTCACTTGGTCACACAAGGGCATAGTCTTGGGGAAGGACAAGGATGTTGATACTGGCTTACAGTTACTTGAATTTCTTTTAGAGTAATGCCAAGATTTCTTTTATGTAATAAGATTTCATTCTTTATCATTTTAATAAAAGGCAAGTTGATGCATTTCATTACATTTTCTCTTTCATTATTTTTTGTTACTTTCTATATCCATTTTATTCCCATTCCCAAATTCCAAATGGTGAATGTTTGGACAATTATAAACAATAATTCTATGATTTAATTTTGAAAACTCATTCATATTAATCTATAGAGACTATTTGAGCAAAAAAAATCAATATGTGAGTAGATATCATTCATGAAAAATAGACATGTCTTGAGGCATCTCATCAGTTTGTCTTTGTTTAAAACATGGTTTTCAAAGAAGGCATTCACATTTGAGATGAAAAATGACAGTCTTTCTTTTACCGTTCATAAAAATGAAATCATCCATTGTTACCTCTTTTGAGCCTATTACGATTTTTGTTTTCTTAAAACACATCAATCAAAGATCAACCTCCACGCCAGAAGGTAAATTTTGGGAAAAAACCTACTTGAAAAAGAAAAAAATAAAAGATCACAAAAGGTCTGAGTGAAAAAAAAAAAAAGAAAAACCCCTTATACAAAAAAAAAAGTGAATGTCACAAATGATTTGTGACAAAATAATGAGAACCCTATTGTGAGAAATAAGAAGAACGAAAAAGGAAAAATATAGTGAAATGATGTGGAATGGGGCAAAATGCCAAGTTACATCACATGATAGGAAATTATCCTTTGGTTTAAACCCTTTAAACACTTGTTTTGAGCCTATTTTATCTATTTATTTCATGACCCCTCACCATAGCCTACATTATAACCTTTAAAAGTCCATTTTGGTCAAATGTGAATTCTCGAATTGAATGATCATATGTTGGACTCAGGCATGCTTGTGATGGAACAATGAAATTGTGCTATGTTTGGGAAGATACTAATAATGGATGAAGTGAAAAAAATGAAAAAGCAAAAAAAATTGAAAATAAAAAATGAAAAATAAAAAAGATTAAAAAAATAAAAAAAAAAGAGAAAAGGAATACTCAAATTGAAAACCCAAAAGGGTGATTTAGGTAAAAAAAACTAAGATGAAAACTAAAAGGATGGTTCAATATATGGAAGGTCAATGTCATCTGAAGATTTTCTGAAAAGAAGGCAAAGTGTGAGAGCTCGAAATGATTTTGAAAATCAATGGAATGAGTTTTTGAAAAGAATCATAGATTAATGTTAGAAATTGTTTGAATATTCATTATTTGGATATTGTTATACCATTCAAACACTTACCCTAGTGACATACTTTGAATTTGTTCATTGATCTATGTATTTTTGTACCAGACTCATTCTTGTATTGATTCCCTTTTCTCTCAATTCACCTTACCATCACTCATATTTGCATCCCCAGAATAAATCAAGAAAATATATGATTGCATTATGCTTGTCATGAATTGAAATGATAATCAATGAATGACAATATTCATAAAAGATTCATGCATTCCTTTTAAAAGAAATCCAAGATAACATGGGCAAAAAAATGAAAATGAAAAATATGAAAAAAAGCTAAGAAGTTGATTTGAAAAGAAAAATGTGGTACCCGAGTGGTGAATACGGTGATCGATCAACCAATATAATATGTGAATTGTGATCAAATGTTGGAAATAACATGGATCGGTTAGCAAAATTGGTAAATTGATTCTGAAAATGTTACTACTAGGAAGTTAAAAAGGAAATGTGAGATGGTGGAGTCTTAAGAACCTTATTACCACAATCAATTAGAATGTCATGGTGCTAATTTTAATGACATTTGCATTACATTGCGTTTGCATTATGTTTTAATCACGCATTTGCATCATGTAGTGAACATGTGAATCATGGTTTAGAGTATGGCATCTGCATTGTTATGAAAATCTGGGTTGTTGCATTTGCATCATTGAGAAAGAATCCGCATCATTGTCATACAAAATTTTGACTTTGGTAAAGGAATTTTAAACTTTGAAACTTCAAAAAAAATTTTCATGATGAAATTTTTTACGAGGAAAACATCCCAATTTTTAAAGTTGTAAAACCTTTTGAAGGAACATTTTCAATGATGAGGATGATTTGTAAAACCTCCAAGAATAATCTTTAATATTTCAAATGAAAATTTTTTAGTTTTAAAAATTTTTTTGATGTGAATACCTAGAGTTTTTGAATTAGAATCCTGGAAATTTTAGGATAAGATTCTAAAATTTTTTAATAAGAACCTTTGAAACTCTAGTTGTGAATCTCTAGAAGTTTTTCAAATACGAATCTAAAAATTTTGTGAATATTCAATCTAAATATCTTGCGAATCTAAAAATTTTTGTGAATCTTTATTTCTTGTGAATATAAAAGGCTTGCAAATCTCCAATTCTTGCGAATTTGAATGTCTTGTGAATCTAAAAGTCTTATCCAACTCCAATTCTTGTGAATCTGAAAATCTTACGAATCTCCAATTCTTGCGAATCTGAAATTCTTGTGAATTTTTGAATCCTGTGATTCTTTAAATTGCAAACCTTTGAATTCCAAATTTGTGATTATTTTATTTTCTTGGAACTCGATTATGAATCTTTGAGTTTCAACTTGCATTGTGAATTTTCGATTATAAAATTTTTGAATGCTTCAAATCATGAACATTTGAAGTTTTGAAATTTCATAATTGCTGTAAAGTTAGACTTTGATTCCATCCAGGTCATTTTGTTTTGGATTTCGACCAATGCCAGTCCTTCTTGGTTCAATCCAAGTTACTTATCTTAGACTTCGGTTCCATTTGGGTCATTTTGTTTTGCATTTCAACTTATGTTAGATCCATCTTCCGGTCATCCCATTTTTAAACTCGATTCAATCTACACCAAAGTTTTTTCTTTCTTGAATAAGGCCATGATGGGTGTCTACGTCTTTGCATAATCTCTGTTTCAAAGAAAATATGCAAAGAGAGGTAACTGTAGACACCCTACTCTGAAAATAAATAAAAAGATAAAATAGTTTTTTTTTTAAAAAGAAAAGATAAAACAGGTGATAGGATTTGGTTTAAAATTGAGAGTATTAATTTTTCTTAAAAATAAAAGCTTCAAAAAGGGTATTTTTGAGAAAAAGTTGAAAGTATCAATTTTCCTTGAAAATAAAATTTTCAAAAAAAATATTTTTGAGAAAAAATTGAAAGTATTAATTTTCCTTAAAAATAATAACTTCAAAAAAATATTTTTGAGGAAAAGTTGAAAGTATCAATTTTTCTTAAAAATAAAAACTTCAAAAAATATTTTTGAGGGAAAGTTGAAAGTATCAATTTCTCTTGAAAATAAAAATTAAAAAAATAGATCTTCGAGAAAAATTTGAAAGTATCAATTCTCCTTGAAAATAAAATTTCAATAAAAATTGACATTTTTGGAGAAAAGTTGAAAATATCAATTTTTTTTAAAGATAAAATTTCAAAAATGCTTTAAGGAAAAGTTGAAAGTATCAATTTTTCTTGCATAAAGGCATGAATTTTTTTTAAAGTAAAAAAAAAAATAATAAAAGAGATCCCCATGAAAGGTTAAGAATTATTCCTTTTGTTTCTTGAAAATTTTTTTTATGTTAAATAATTAGACGATGAAGCCTCTACAAGAGAAACACTAATTTTCATGTATACTCTTGAGGTAAAAGAACTTTCTTGATTTTCGGCCAAAAGTATTGGAGTCAATTAAGAATAATTTTCAATAATTAATTACTTGGTAAAATTTTTAAGGTTTAATGGATAACACAAAATTGAGCTAGTACTATCTTTTGATGGGCGATGTGTGGGTGCTATAACCTTCCTCATACGTAATTGTACTCCCTAAACTTAGTTCTAATTTCGCAGACCTAAAATCTACCTTTTAAGGATACCTAAGTTAAACTTAGGATTTTTTTTTAAAAATGGATAGATTCAGTCAGGTGGCTAATCGTACCTAAACAAAAAAGATTGGTGGCGACTCCTCAAGTCAATGTCTAGCGATAGGTCCACGGACCTAGACATTATGACAATTATTATTTAATATTACAATAATATTAAAATATTAGTTAAACTATAAAAATATAATTAAAATATTCTTAAATATTTCATATTTAAATAATAAAAAATAATTCCAATAATATTAAAATAAAGTTAACTTAACATTTCATTTTAAAAAATTATTAAAATAATATAAAAAGCGTATTAAAATATTATTAAAATAATATTCAAACAATATTTAAATATTATTAACATAATATTAAATATTATTAAATTTAGATTAATTGTTATCATATTAGTATTTAATATTAATAAATCAATATTGAATATTTGTAAATTAAAATTTAATATATTAAATTAATATTTATTATTAAAGTAAATTTATTATCCAATAAAATTTAACATTCTTAAAAAATAGTTAATATTATTAAATTAATATTAAATAATATGGATTACTATTTAATCTTATTACATTAATATTGAATATTATTAAATTAAATTTGAATATTATTAAATAATAGTAAATATATTATAATATTATTAAATTAATATTTATTATCAATTATTAATTTATTTTTATTAATTAATATTTTTATAATAAATTACAAGGGCAAAATGGTCTTTAAACTAATTCCATTCATATTCTTTAAACTATCCAAGCATATTAATAATAATTCTTCCATTCAAATGAACAAAATTTCATAATACATATTCTATTATATTCCTCCTATTTTCTATTCCCACAAAATGCCAATTTCACTCCCCTCTATTCCATTTTATAAACCAAATGTGCTATAAATAATAAAATACAAAAAATTGAAATGAAGAGGGATTTACTTAAACATATGTAAAACTAAATTAGTTTTACATTGCCTCGTATCTTTTTATATAATTTATAATTGCTAATCCAACTATTGAATTTTATGCTCTATTCAAGTAAAATATGCATACCAAATTTTAAGTAAATTAAACTATATAATTATTTATGTGATAATAATAGAATTTTAATTATTAGTATATATTAAAAATGATATTATCCTCGACCGGAATGATAGGAATACTAAATACTTAAAACTTTATATGAATGATAGGTACAAGTAGGTTATTAAATCTAACAATTATTTTATAAAAATATTTCTTGTATATAAAGTTATAAAATGGTGTAAAATAAATTAATTTTATACTTGTGTAATTTGATCCCTTTATTAAATTAAATAATATTTTTATGACTTTTCATATATTTGTCATTTTTTTTAATTCAATTGTTAGTAGAATATGAAAAGTTTCTTTTTAAAATAAATTGATTATTAAAGATTGAAATCAATATAATAATATTTTATAGATTTTCCTTTTCTTATGATTTTAATTCGCTTTGGTGGTAGTATTATATAAAAGTTTGAACAGTTTATTTATATATTTGTTCTCATTTTAAATATTTATTTTTAAATCATTAATTACTAAAATATGAAACATGTAATAAATATTGAATTAACAACTTAACATGTAATATAGATACATCATTGAAGAGCATATTTATTGTTTGGACTATAATTATATAAAAATAAATATACTAGCTTTTTGTATTCTATTTTTTTATGTTAATTTATTAAAAAATAATTAATATTTGTAAATATTGAAATTAATATAATGACTTTTCATATTATGATTTTTTTATTTAAACTAATTTATACTAAAAATAAAGATAAAAACATTTCATATTTGTATTTATTGTGTGGAAACCTAACATATATTACATAAAAATAAATGGACAATAAATTGTTTCTTAACATATTAAATCAAATAAATAATAAATATTTTCTACTTTATGCCTTGTTTATATTGTACTCTTTAAAATGTATGATATCGTTAAAAGCTTATACTTTAAGAGATTGATGATAAGAAAAATAAATTAAAGGATTTATTTCCATTAACTAAATGAAGGTGCTATTTTGACAAAATTCTTTTCAAAACGAAATCTAAATAAATATATAAATACATTCAAATAGCAATAAACTTTATTAATTTGACATTAAACACCTAATATTGATTCTTTTTGTGTATTTATGTACCTAGAATTGAAAATTTATATGAAATTTCCATTATAATGAATTATCTTTCAAATCCCATGCATAGTAATTACCAAGGTTTTAATAGAGGAATATGATTTATCAATTTTCATTAAATCCTCAATGATTTATCAAGTACATACACATATTCTCGTACTTTTAGTAGTTCTTGAATTAAAGATCTTAATAATGATGATATGTGCATGTGCCCATCAAGACCAAGAGAAGAGTAAGTTTGCATATCTTTAGCTTAATAGATTTTCACTTTTTTTTTTGTGTATGTATTCTTTACAAAAGTAAAAATTTAAAATGAAAATGATAATTTCATTATTATATATAAATCATCATTTAAAACCAATATTTTAACCTATAGATATGAAACAAAAATGGCAATTATATTATCATAAATCATCATATTAAATGAAATAGTTATTAAATTTATTCATTCATTTATTATGTTTTATTAATCTTCAATGTTCATCTTTTTTTAATTTCATTTTTTATGAAGTAGATATTGTAAAATTGAAAGTGGACAACAAAGTTACAACTAAAATTATAATAAATAAATAACATTACGTTTCATGTCTTTATACTTATGTTTCAATTTCAAATATTAGATTTCTTCAACATTGATGAAAGTTTTTTATGTGTTAAACTACAAAAAGAGCATCAACTATCTCCCATCCCATCAACCTGGCTCTTTTTGTACACTAGAATCTTTCAAAATTTCTAAATGTTAGTATAAACATTCACTTTAGACATGAGTTAGCTATTTTATATTACATAACAGTTATTGATTATTTGTATGGAAAAATAATTGTTGATTTTATAATTATTATAAGGAATATAATAATGTGGTACCCATAATGAAAACTTTTTTCTTGTTTTAGATTATTAATAATTTAATTTATAACTGTAAAATTATAAAGAACATAAAGTTTTGATAATATGAATAATTAGATATCTTTCTTATAAAAAAATTAAGAATGCATCATTTTTTTCTTTTAGATCCTAAAATTAATGAAGACAAAACAATTAAATTAAATTAAATTACATAGTGATTTCATGAAATTTTTTAAAACTATGATTTGAGAATAATTAGTTTCAAATTTTTAAAATATTATCTTTTTAACATTTTTATTTTCCATTATCTTTTACAAAAAAATGTCAACACCCCATTATGTTTGAGATTTTTTTTGGAATCAAAATGGGCTACGACCGTATAGTGGGCCCTAATTGGAAAATTTTGGGCCCAATGGATAAAACCCAAAAATTTTTTAATTTTAATTTTAATTTGACTTTGCTTTTTGTTTAATTTAGTCAAAAGTCAAAACAAAAATAAAAATAAAAAAAGAAAAAAGAGAAATAAAAAAAAAGTGGGATTATTGTGAAAAAAAGAAACTTATGGATTCAAATCTTGATTCAATTTTGATTTAATGATTTTTGAAAGTTTAGGGCTTAATTCATGCAAAACCAAATCACAAAAAATTAATTTACAAAAATCAAATCAATAAAAATCTCTAGATTCGGTTGAAATTTTCCAAACTAAAGGATTGAATCCCTATAAAAAGGACACGAATAGTAAGCACATGGGTAGAACATTCAGAAGCAATATAGAAGCAATTGAGCAATTAGAGTTTTCTGGGTTCAGAGTTTTTAGTTTTTTTGAGATTTTGGAATCTTGCTTGAATCTCTAAGAATTCAGTGTTAAAGTTTTTTAAGTTCTAAATGATTTTTCAATTTGTCCTAGGAATTCAGAGTTAGGAAATTTTCTAGGTTTTAATTCATTTTTGGGTTTTGAAAGTTTGATATTGTTTTGATTTTGGTTTTTAATTGTGGATTTTGGGTTTTTTATGCGATTTGGGATTTTTGGATTTTTATTGTAAATTTTTTGGGAATTTTATTTGAATTTCTAGGTTTAAGTTGATTTTTTCGATGAAGTTCTAATTTTTCGATTGATTTTATAACGATCGAAGGGTTTTGTGGTAGTTAGTTTCTGGGTATTTCTTAGGTTTCTGGGAAACTTGAATTTTTTGGTGGCTGGTTGAATTTCCTACCATTGAAAGTTGAGAATTTTGGCCAGTTTCTAAATTTTGTTAAATTTCCCTATAGGGTTTCTAGAGAGAAGGGAGATGAGCTAAAGGCTAGAAAGAGAAAAGGCCAAGGCATTTTGAGAAAATTGAAACTTTTTTTGCTTTTATACTAGATCAAAACAACATCGTTTTGAGTCTTGACCCACGTGTGAGCTGGTGACCCGTTTGAAGATGTGTGCTCCAAATCCAACCCAATCGTAGATTTTGGCTTTCCTTTTTCTTTCTATTTTCCTTTTTTTTATTTTTTTCTATTTTTTGTTATTTATCATTTAATTTTTATTTAATTGTAATAAAAAAGAAAAATGGTAATATTTTACAATTTATTTGTAAGAATTTAGTTTGCTTGCATAATTAAATAGTTATATTTAATTGCATCATAATTAATATATTTGCATGATATTATATTGTTGCATAATTATTGCATGATATTATTTGCATGATAATTTTTGCTTATTTTAATTGATTTTTTTCTCAATATAAAAAAGATCTTCAAAATAGATTCATGAATCTTACCAAATTATTAGACAATTTTTCATGGTTTTAATTTTTTTTTATAAATTTTATCAAACTGTTAAAGAATTTCATGATCTAATTTTTGTGAAAAAATAGTTTTCATAAAATTTTATTAACATATTGGAGGATAATCTTTGACAAAAAATCTTACCAATATATTAGAAGATATTTTTGAAAATAAATTGTTTTTATAAAAACTATATTTTGAATCTCCAGTGATGACGTTTTTAAGAGTATTGTAAATAGTAATCTCTATCTAAATTTTTAGGTGAGAAAATTTTTTCTAAATTTTACTAACATATTGGAGAATTTAGATAAGAATTTTTTATATCAAAATTTTAAATCTCATTATCACAAATAAAAGTTTTTTACAAAAAAAAATTTAAATGAATCCGACCACAAAGCCTCTTCAAAGTGGAACACTAGTGTCCATTAATACTTTTGAGGTGAGAAAATTATTTTAAATTGCTATCAAACTATTAAAGTAGTTTCAAGATCAATTTCCAATAATTAAATTATTTGGTAAACTATAAAGATGTTTTAAGGCTTGGATAACTTGAAATTAAACTAGTACTATCCTTTGGATATGTGCTATGAGGGTGCTATAACATTCTTCATATATAACTATACTTCCAAACCTAAATATTATTTTGTAGACTAGAATCTTCCATTTAAATATACCTAAGTCAAGCTTTGAACCCTTTTTAAAATGGGATAGATTCAATTAGATGGCCAATCGCACCTAAAGAAAAAAAAGTTAGTAGCGACTCTTTAAGTTTATGTCTAGCGATAGGTGTACGAATTTATATGTTATGATAGTTTGGCCACTTCGCTGAAGATTCTAAGAGTCAAGCTAGTAAATGATTTCTTGTTATCCAAGCTTAACTTAATAAATTTATGATTTTTTTCTTCTTGTCTACGTTTTATTCATTTATTATTATTTTTTTATATCTGTCATTCACTTATATATGCATAACATAAGCTCTACACCCGAGCTTCATCTCTTAAGAGGGAGTAAAGTACCTATGCTTTCATGAGATTTCATATTTCCACATGGGCTAGCAAAATGCTCTTATCCAAATTGAACCATTTCTATTTATAGCCTATGATAGGCGAGGATTGGGGTACCTTACTAGTCTATAATGGACAATGATGTAAAGAACTATTTGCGAACCTTTAGACTATCAAACTTTTGAACCTAGCCTATAAATAAACCTTAAGAGTCTGAACCTAGTTAAAGTAATGCTTTCCCTTATGTTAAAAAATCCTAATAAGACATATGATGAGACATTTATTTTGCTTGTGAATTTATATATTATTCTTTGTATATATTATTTGCATACTAACCCTTTATGTTGTTCTTTGTATATATTATGTTATTTTTTGTAGGTGTATACTAACCCTCTTCTTTTATTATGCATGCATTTATATCATTAGATTTATCATAAGGAGTAATTGTCACAAAATAATTTTAACAAGAAAAATCTTAGTTACATTTATGGAGAGCCTAGCAAAGTTTTCTACTTGCCTGAAAAGAAAGTCTGAAGAATTAAATCTTGCAAACAAAAGGCTAAAAAGGGAAGTTCAAGCATTCAAATAAGAAAAAGGATGAATGGAAGAGTTTGTTCATTGATCTTAACACAACATAGTCATTCACCATTCGGGAACTAGCCTAACTTTTGAAAGAAAATGGATAACTACAAGCACAACTGTAAAAAAGGGAAAAGGTACTTTCTAAGGTATAAAAGTACATCCAAATGTTGAATAGGGTTGTGGTTAAAATTAAAACACAAATAGGGGTAATGAATGAAGAATGTGAGTAGCTAAATGAGGCATATGTGAGAAAGCGTGACCAATTGGAGTAATTACTTAACCAAATCACTGTGGCTGCTTACAAAGCCAAAAACATGGTAGAAAAGTTTGAAGAGTGGAAGATAAAGGTGGCACCAGTGAGAGCACATGGCCAAAAACTACTAGATTTCTTTAATGAAGTGCAAAGCCAATATTGACAAATTAGGGATTTCCTTCATCAATAAACTCTAGACCTTGCATGGATGTAATATTAGATTTGGTTAGAAATAACTTTTAATTCAATAAAGATTTTCTTTATTAATAATTGTTATGTGGTAAATCCTCCTTATTGCATTCGTGTATTCTTGCATTCATTGAATGGATTCATAAACATCACTTTAAATATGTATTCTAATTATGATAAATAAGGTTCAAGGATAATTTCACCAACTCACCACTAGTATAACACCTGAACTTCAGTTAGGCAAATGGAGTAATAAAATGTAATCCACGTTGAGAGGTTAGAGAAGGCTCAAGAAGAGATCAAAAGAGAGTTAAGTAAAATTCTAAAAGCACTAAGCAAGTTGAATAAAAGGAAGATTGTAAAAGAAAATGCTAGACCTAAAAAACCATCTATCACATGATGTTGCGGATCCCTTATGCCCTATCGAGTATGGCTTATATTAGGTGCAATCCTTTCAAGGATCTCATTCACAACAATTTACATTTCCTACCTATATACTTATTCTAAGATGTTTACTGTATCAACTCAAAGACAATTTCAAAGCTTTGTTAATCCTGTCTTCATAGAAAAGGCAACCAAACTAGCTCAAGTCCCTAACTTGTATGACCTTAAAGAAAAAAAGAAGTTAAAATTGAAGGTAGTTTAGACTTTAGAGGAGTTAAAAGTTATCAAAAGATAACCATGCTCAAGGAAAGATTATGAATTATGAAAGGAATTGATTTCTACAATTCCATAAATGCAACTAGGCTTTGTTTAGTTACAGATGTGGTTATAACTCTGAAATGCAAGGTACTAGAGTATGAGAAGTATGATGGTACTAATTGTTCGATCATACATGTCACTATGTACTATCAGAAGATGGTTGCCTACACTATTGATAAGAAATTGTTAATCTATATATTTTAAAATAGCCTTACTAGTTTGGTTATAGGATGGTATGTCCAATTAGACCAAACCTGGTTTCATTCTTAGATGGAGCTCACTCGGGCATTTATTAATCAATACTATCATATCATTGATTTGGTCCCTGATCACCCTTCTTTACAAAGCATGGAGAAAAAAGTAATAAAATCCTTCAAGGATTATGCTCAACGATAAATGGATATGGCTGTTTAAATTCAATCATATTTAACTAAAAATAAGATTATAGTACTAGTTATTAGCATCCTGAAGGTACCATATTACGAGAAGATGATAGAAAATGCAACAAAAAACTTTGATGACATAGTGATCTTAGAAAAGATCATTGAAAATACAATAAGAAATGGCAAGCTTAAAGAAAGAGAGATAAGTAGTGCTAAGAAAGGTAGAATGCCCAAAAAGAAAAAAATTGAATCAAACTATGAGTTTTGAGGATAACAATTCAGAAGTTATACTCTATATCCACAACATGTTCATCTTGCTTACTACACTATTGTTAATAGTATTGCACAAGTCCTTTACCAAGCTATTTCACAAGCAGCTTACCCATTCGTTTACCAACTATCATTTTAAACACCTACATATAAGCCTAATCTTATCACTACACCAGTTTCAAGGCGTAATAACCAAGCAAGTAGTTTAAAAAGATCAAGAAACAACCAAGAGAAAGCTCACATTAATCCTATACCCATCGCATATACTGAGCTATTCCCAAAATTAATTAAAAATGACTTGGTATCTCTAATTCTTTTGAAACCATTGAAGCCACTCTATCCCAAATGGTATAATGTTAATGTCATATGTGATTATCATGATAAAATATAGGTCACTTTATAGAAACCTGTTCTGATTTTCAAGCATAAGGTGCAAAGTTTGATTTGAGTAAACTTAGTGAGCTTCAATGAATTAGAGGAATTGAATGTTAATATAGACCTTTTGCCTGATCAACTAGAGGCATAATTTTGGGAAAGATATGAAATAACTGATTGAAACTGCTTGTCATTTTAAGATTTTTTTTAAGTAATAATCTCTTTTATGTACTAGAATTTCATTTTATTTTTCATCATTTTAATAAGAGTGACAAATATGGTACATTTTCAGAACATCTTCTCTTTCGTGTGAATCAATATTTTATGCTTTTATCTTCTTACATCTTTTCTTATATCCATTGCTAGATTTCAAATAATGAATGTTTAGACAACCAATCAATTTAGGATTCAATCTTGAAAACATCATTCATATTGATATGATTGATCTATTAGGATGGCTGAATAAAAAAAAACAAATTTGGCAAAGAATTTCACTTATTAAAAGATGAAACTAATGCAGTACATGATTTTTATTTTTGGTCAATAAATGTTTTTCATTAAGAGTATTCATATTTAAAATAAGAAATGATTATTTTTTCCTACCCTTCACATAAAGAGTAAAATTACCTTTTGCTATACCATTTGAGCTAATTAAAATTTTCTTTCAAGAAACCCTAATCAAGTATCACCTCCACACTAAGGGCAAAGTTTGAAAAGTTGATTCACAAAAAGGAAAATAATGATCCTTAATGATTTTAAGGGCAAAGCCCTTTTGTACTTAGATTTTTCTTAAAAAAAGATGAAAAGTACAAAAACAAAAAAAAACAAAAAAATGAAAAGAAAAAGAAAAAAAAATTAATGGGGTAAAATGTCAATGTGTTTTACATGAAAAGAAATGATCCTTGGTTTATTTTCCCTTCAAATACATTTTGGGCTTGTTTTATCTATTTCTTTCATAACCTCACACCTTGGCCTACATTATGTCCCTTAAAAGTCTATTTTGACCAAATATGAATGGTCGATTAGAGAATCATGAATTAAACTAAGGCAGATTTGTAATTTGGATTGTTTGAAATTTTGATCATAATGTCATTAATGGATCAAGAAGAAAAAAATGAGAAGAAAAGATGAGGAAAAGATGTGTAAGCAAAAAAATAAAAAAAATAAAAAATAAAAGCAAAAAAAAGAGAAAAAAAAAACTTAAACTAAAACTTAAAAGAGTGGTTTAAGTAAAAATAAAGACTTGGAAAAATAGTTTTATTTGAGGATCCTAGAGATATAGATAATGATTGGTTCAAAGATTGAGAATATCAATGGAATGTGTTTTTTTAAAAAGAATTCTGAGTTAAAGTTCAAAATTATCTAAATAGTCATTATTTTGGATGCTGATATCCTATTTAAATAGACACAGTATTTTGCTTTTATTCATCCTTGATTGTTCTTAACAAAATTTCCTTTTGATGATGAATACTCATTTTTTTGGTTCTTTACCAAGTGTGCATCCCCTAAATAAATTGATGAAGTATATCATATTTGTCATAAATTAGAATGATGATAAATAAGTGAATGATAATGTCCATAAAAGATTCTTCCTTTCCTTTGAAAACAATCCAAGATGAAAAAAGTGAAAAAAACTTGAGAAGAGGATTTGAAAAGGGTAAATGAGGTGACCCACGATGGATTGGTCAATATAACCTATAAGTTATGACGAGATGAGGAAAATAACATGGATTTGTTGATAGAATTTGTTCTAAGATTGTTAGTACTAAAAAGCTAAGAAAGAATATATGAGATGGTAGAGTCTAGAGAACCTTACTACCATAATTGAAATTTCGTGGCATTAATTTAGTGACATTTGCATTACGTATATTGAGTTTGCGTTGTTGTTTAAACAAGTACATGTACATAGTTTGGTGAATATTTGAATCCTTGTTTTGATAATTGCATTTGCATTAGATTAGGGCATGCATTTGCATCATGTAAAGAACATTTGAATCATAGTTTAGAACATGCATTTGCATCATTTAGTGAGAATATGGATTGTTGCATTTGCAATATTATCATAACATTTATTGCATGCAAGAATTTGACTTTGGTGGGAGAAAATGTTTGACTATTGAATCCTCGAATGAGGAAGACCTTTTATTATGAGATATATATATATTTTTGGATGAGGAAAATATTCCAAACTTTTAAAGTTATAAAGCCTTATTTTAAAGGAGCTTTTTTTCAAAAAATAAGACCTCTGGGCATAATCACTAAAGTTTTTTTATTAAAAAGTTTTGAAAATTTTAATGTGAAACCCTAAAATTTTTTGAATGAGAGCCTTTAAAATTTTGGATGTGAAATACTAAAGTTTTTTTTTACTGTGAATCTTTAAAATTTCTTTAATGTGAATCTCTAAGTTTTCGAATGAAAATCTTTCAATTTTGGCTATGAGCCTTGAAATCTTTGATGTGAACCCATGAATTTTTCAAATATGAAACTCAATTTCGGATGTGAATCACTAACAAAAATCCTTTTAATGTGAATCTTTGAATCATGTATGTGAATTTAGAAATTTTGGATGTCGAATTTTAAAAATAACAATTGCAAATTTGAAAATTCTTATGAATCGGTGTTCTTTTGAATCTGAAAATTCTTGCAAAACTTAAATTCTTGCAAATATGAAATTATAAAATTCTTGCGAATCTGAATTCTTGCAAACAAAAAATTCTTATAAATCTAAAAATTTTATGAAACTGAAATTCTTGCTAATTTGAAATTCATGCAAATCTAAATAATTGCAAAGCTGAATTCTTGCGAATTTAAAATTCTTACGAATCTAAAAATCTTGCAAAATTGAAGTTCTTGCAAGTCTGAAATTCTTACAAATTTCAATTCTTGCAAATATGAATTCTTGTGAACATAAAAATCTTACGAATCTTCCATTTTTATGAGTCTGCATTCTTCTGAATTTGAAAGTCTTGCGAATCTTTTGTCTTGCAAATCTTTGGAACCTTGTGAAACTTTGAAATTTTGCAAACCTTTGACTTAATGACAAACCCTTGAATTTTCAAGTTGTGAAACTTTGGATTTCAAGTTAAAATTTTTGAATTTTCAATTTTTTTGGACCCGAACAAAATCAATATCTTTTGATCTTTGTACTGTTCTAGTTTCATAAAAAATACTCAAAGAGGGGTAGCTGTAGACACTCCATTTTGTCTAAGAATTTTTTCAAAATTAAAATGGGCTACGACCATAAAGTGGCCTCGATTGAAAAACTTCGAACCTAATGGGATAAAAGGCCAAATTTTTTTTATATTAATTAGATTTTGATTTTATTTTAATTTGATTTTGTTTTTGGTTTAATTTAGTCAAACGTGAAAAAAAAGTAAAAAAAATGGAAATAAAAAAATTGAGATTATTGTGAAAAAGAAACTTATCAATTCAAATTTTGGATTCAATTTTGATTTAATGATTTTGGAAAGTTTGGGGCTTAATTCATTCAAAACCAAATCATAGAAAATTAATCCATAAAAATTAAATCAAATCAAATCTCTAAATTTAGTTGAATTTTTCCAAACTAAGGATTGAATCCCTAGAAAAAGGACACAAATTGTAAGCACACGAAGGGAATAATCAAAAGCAATATAAAAGCAATTAAACAATTAGACTTTTTTGGGTTTTGAGTTTCTAGTTTTTCTAAGATTTTGGAATCTTGCTTGAGTCTCTGCGAATTCAGTGTTAAAGTTTTTTGGGTTCTAAATGATTTCCAAGTTTGTCTTGGGAATTCAAGTCAGGAAATTTTTTGGGTTCTAATTAATTTATGGGTTTTGGAATTTCTAAGATTGTTTTGATTATGGGTTTTGATTATGGATTTTCTTTTTTTTTTTCTTTTTGGGATCTTTGCTAAGAATTTTTTGAGAATTTATTTGAATTTCTGGGTTTAAGTTGAATTTTCTGGTGGAGTTTGAATTTTCTAGCAGGTTTTACGACACCTGAAATGTTTTATGATGGTCAAATTTTGGATATTGCTTGGGTTTTTGGCAAACTTGAATTTTTCGATAGTCGATTGAATTTTTCAATGCCAAAATCTAAGAATTTTGGCTGGTTTCTAGATTTTTTTGAATTTCCTAATGAGATTTCTAGAAAAAAAAAAGGAGAAAAACTAAGCAGAAAGAGAAAAAGGGCCAAGGCATTCTAAGAAAACTGAAACCTTTTTGCTTTTATACTTGATCGAAACGGCATCATTTTGGAGAAAGCCCTGACCTACATGTGACCGATGACCTACATGAAGATCCGTGCTCCAAACTCAACCCAATCACAGGTTTTGACTTTTCTTTTTCTTTCTATTTTCATTTCTGATTTTTATTTTATTTTCATTTTTTATCATTTTTTTGCTATATATCATTTAATTGTTGTTTAATTGTGATGAAAAAGGAAAATTGATAATATTTTACAATTTATTTGCATGAATTCAATTTGCTTGCATAATTGCATGATTATATTTAATTGCATCATAATTAATATATTTGCATGATATTATATTATTACATAATATATTATATTATTACATGATACTTATATTGCATGATAGTATTTGTATGAGAATTTTTGTTTATTTTAATTGATTTTTTTCTCAAAAAAAAAAATCTTCAAAATAGATTCATGAATCTTACCTAACTATTAGTGAATTTTTTATGGATTTATTTTTTTTTAATGAATTTTAACCTAATTTTTGTGAAAAAATAATTTTCATAAAATCCTACTAACATATTAGAGGATAATCTTTGATAGAAAATCTTTTCAATATATTGGAATATATTTTTTAAAATAAATTATTTTTATAAAAATTAGATTTTGAATCTTCGATGTTGGAATTACTAAGAACGTTGCAAATAGCAATCTCTATATAAATTCTTATGTGAGAAATTTTTTTCTAAATTTTACCAACATATTGGAGAATTTAGATAAGAATTTTTGATATCAAGGTTCTAAATCTCCTTATCACAAATAAAAGTTTTTTACAAAAAGATTAAATGAATCCAATGATGGAGCCTCTTCAAAGTAGGACATTAGTTTCTATGAATACTCATGAGGTGAGAAAATTATCTTAAATTGTTACCAAACTATTAGAGTAATTTCAAGATCAATTTCCAATAATTAAATTATTTGGTAAACTATAAAGATGTTTTAAGGCTTGGAAAACTTGAAATAAAACTAGTACTATCCTTTGGATGGGTGTTGTAAGGGTATTATAACCTTTCTCATGTGTAACCGTAATCCCGAACCTAAATTTGATTTCATAGTCTAGAATCTACCATTTAAAGATACCTAAGTCAAGCTTAAGACTCTTCTTTAAAATAGGACAGATTTAGTTAGATGGTCAATTGTATTTAAACAAAAAAATATTAGTAGCGACTCTTTAAGTTTATGTCTAGTGATAAGTCTATGGATTTATACGTTACGATAATAATAATTAAAGGTTTAATTTGACAAATAAATCAAACATGTGATTTTGGATAAATTAAGCATATAATAAGTAACAAGATATAAATTTTATTGTGTATGTAGTTTATTGTAATTTTTTTCATTTGATGCATTAAACCTAAAAAGTGTAATAAGAGTTTTTATTTAGTTTTATTAGTTTTCAAATTTAAATAAACTACTTTTAGTTACAATCAATAATGAAAAAACTTGAGTGATTATTAATATATTATAAATATCGAAATATATGTATTATTTTCATTAAAAAGATAGAAATTAAAAAAAAGATTTTAGTAAATTAATCATACTTGAATTAAAAATGGTAAAAACAAAAAGAAACTCATTATTTAAATTCACCTATTTATCACTAAACAATTATGTATATATAGTTTAGATGTGTGATGGAAGACTTTCAAATGAAAACTTTTAGGTTTATTAAAATGCTCTTTCAACTCTAGTATTTATTCATTTCATTAATATTTTAATGTTGTTATATGAAAAAAGAAATTAGAAGTTTAATAAAACTTATTATAATATTAATGATTCAAATATTAAAGAATCATAAACTATTATAATTATTATTTCCTTAACTTTTACAAAATATTTATTATTTAATAACGCATTACATAAACATACTAAAAGGAGAATGTATTTTCATTATTATAACTTGTTGTTTAAATATAACTTATTTTATAGAGTTCTTAAAACAAATAAAAAGCAATACTATTTTTTAGTGTTAGATTATTTGTTACCAATTCAAAACTATTCAATACTCAACTTTTTTATTAAAATGATACAAAAGAATTATAAAAAAAATCATGATCTATTTACATGAATAACACCTATATTTTAAGTTTTCATTTTTACTATATTTATTTGAATCTATATCAATTCTTTACTTTCAATTTTTTTAAAATTTAAATAATGTTAACCATAAATTATTAAAATAATTAAGTTTTTTCTTTTAACATTATAAAATATTTGCAATATAAAATTGAAGTGTTTTTGCATCTTCTTTAAAATAAATCAATTTTTCATGCCAAATAAATGAAATTTTTTATTAAAAATTATAATAAGTTGATCCTTTCACTCATTTTCAAATCTACATAGAATTTGACAAATACAATTAAAAAATTATTATTTTATACAATATATATTTTAGTATAAATGACTCAATAAGTTGCACTTAACATGTTTTTATAATATGATTAAATAATAATTTAAAAAATCTAAATTAAACTAATATTTAATTTTTGTATAAAACTAAAATATCTAGTAAATAAAAGTGGCAAAAAACTAAATTCCATGTATCTTTGACATCACTACTCAAACCATTAATAACTAATGTAAATACCAATTTAATATATCTAACAAACAAATAGATTCAAGAAGGGAAAACAATTACAATTTGAAAGTAATCTAACTAATTGTAAATGGAAAGTCACTTATATAGTCCTAAAAAAAAGGAAAATCATAAGTCATGGAAAAAAAATCAAAAGTTAAAAAAAATTTTAACCTAAACAATTTAAAAGAGTATAATTGAAAAAAAAAATCAAAAGTCAAGAACTTACATAAATGTAAGGCAACCAAAAATCTAAAAAATAAGAACTTAAACGTATGAATTTTATGTAACACATTTAAGAGATTTAGGATTCATATCAAGTTTTATCTAACCAAATACTACACAATTTAACATGACATTTATTGAAAAAAATAAGTTTTATTATTTTATTTCAAAAGGTAAAAAAAAAAAAGAAGAGATTTTAGTAATCTATCGTACTTGAATTAAAATTGTAAAAATTAAAAAAAAAAACTTCATTATTCAAATTCACCTAATTCACATCAAATAGTAGATATAATATGAATGTGTAATAAAAGAATTTCTAATGAAAACTTTTAGAACTATTTATTAAAATGCTCTTTCAAATTCAATATTTATTTCTATTAATATTTTAATGTTATATGAAAAAAATATAAGTTTAGTAAAATGACGAGTAAATATTAAATAATCATAAATTATTATTATTATTTCTTCTATTTTCATAAAATATTTATTTTCTAATAACTAGCTATATTAAACATATAAAAGGAGAAATTATTTTAATTATAATTCATTGTTTAAATATAAAAATATTTTGCAGAGTTTTTGAAACAAATACAAAAATAATATTTTTGAGTGTTACATCATTTACTTCTAATATGAAATTACTCGTGCTCAACTTTTTTTCTTTTTTCTTTTATAATTAAAAAGATGATAAAATCAATTATATAAAAACATAAGTTATTGGCATGAGTAATATCTATTGTTTAAGCTTTGATTTTTTAATACTTTATATGAATCGATATTAATTATTTACTTTAATTTTTTAAAATACGAAGTGTTAATCGTAGATTATTATGAGAATGAAACCTTTTGTTTTAGCATCATAAAAGTTTGCAACATGAAATTAAAAGATATTTGTGTCCTCTTAAAAATAAATCACTTTTTATGTCAAATAAATGATTAAATGAAAAACTTTATTAAAGATTATAATAAGTGCATTTTTCCCCTGTTTCATATCTACATGGAATTTGATAAAATATAATTAAAAATTATTATTTTATATAATATACATTCTAATAATGTTATCCACAACATACCTCTTATGTTTTTATTAGAAATGGCTCAGTAAGGTACATGCATGATTTTTTTCTATTGAAATTATTAAGTAATAATTAGGAAAATATATTAAACTAATATCTTTTATTTAAAGCACTACTCAAACCATCAATAAAAAATATAAATAAAAAATTAATATATCTAACAAATAAATAAATTCAATAACCCAAAAAACAGTAATTATAATTTATAAATGGTATAACCAATGATAAATTGAAGATACCTCAAACATTACCAATATTTAATTATAACTTGATAACAATAAGGATAAAATTTCAAAAATAAAATAAAATATATATTTTATGATTACTACCAAAAACAAAATTTATTACGTTTGAAAATTAAAAATTTTAGTTTTGATAGAATTTTGTTTGCTTACATTTATTGATTAAAATTACTTGAAATATAACAATTAACATGAAAAACTAAGTAAAAATAAAGTAACAAGTATATTGTGAAAAAATAGAAAATATGAACTAACATAATATCAAATAATATTTTTAACATGAAACTTGTTAAATAACATACGAGCAAAACTATACTTTTTTATTTCCATGTATAAATTTACTGACCTAATTTAATTCATATGGAAAATCATTGAACATAAAAACATAAAAATTAATATAAAATAATACAACATGGGTTTTATAAGAAACTAAGAAATAATATAAAAACCTTTTAACCCTTTTCACAAATTCATCCATAGAAAAGGAACATGTTATTAATAGCTTTTTAGAAAAAAGAAAGTAATAATAAGATATTAAAGAATAAAAATTTTTCCTTTAACTTTATCAACAAAAAGTTCTTAAACAATGAAAATAAATAAAATTAAAAAATTAAAGAGATTAAAACATAAATTTTATAAGAAACCAAAAAAGTAATTTAAAACATTTAATTCTTTTCACCTTTATATCTATAGAAATGAACAGATTGTTAACAATCCTACTAGGAAGATATCTTCATACAAAAGCTATAAGCATGATTATTTAAATTAAAATCCTAAAAACTACTGCAAAAAATCTTTAAAATCAAAATAAAATAATAAATAATAAAATTTTTAAGGAACCAAAAAATTTAATCTCTTTAACCTTTCTCACCATTTCATTTATAAAAAGGTCAAACCCTAAAAATCACTCTAAAAATTTTAAAAATATAATAAAATAAAATAAAATAAAACATGAATTTTATAAAAAAATAAAAATAAACTAAAAAATATTAACATTTCTTACCTTTCATCTATAGAAAGGATTGGATTATTGATAACTAAGTTCTATAAAAAGATAAAAACAATAAAAATGATATTAAAATAATAAAATATTTTAATTGAAGATTGAAACAAGTAAAAAAGATTAAAATAAATAAGATTAAAAATTTAAGAGATTAAGATATGGATTTTAAAAGAAGAAAAACAAAATTTATATTTTTAATTTTTAGATTAAAAATATTAAAATAAATATTTAATTTGTAAATAGATTTGTCATAAAAAAACACAATTTAACTAAAACATTATCATGAGCTTCAGAAAAATTAAAATAAATAAAAAAAGAAATCATTAATTCAAAAATTATAATATTTTTAAATAAATCAAATCATAATCACAATGAAAAAACTTAAGAACCAACAAAATAGTGAAAATATCATAAAAATGATAAATATTAGATATTAAAGAAGTAACTATAACAGCTTAAAATTTATGCCACAATTTTTAAACATTCACTAATCTTAATACTCTTAGTGATCAAACAAATAAGTATAACAATTTCAGGTTCATTTCCAAAACTAAATGTTTCTCTTAAAATTCAAAAACAAACTTATCCTACAAAAGCTTATAAACTTTCAACTAAAGAACAAAAAAAGAAATGATTAAAGTGACATTTACTTCCAATAATAATAAGTTATTTTTTAAAATAAATCATCGCTCTTATAATATTAGCAATATATAAAATGTAAAAAAAAAGAAAAAGAATACCTTAAATCTTGAAGGCATAACACCATGAAATTTACAAACTCACCATCAATAATTTGACAATGAGACAAATCTATGTGAACAATAACACCAATAATATCAAATGAAAAAAATTAAAATAAAAACTATTTTAAAGAAAAACATAAAAACTCAAAATCTATAATAAATTATTAAAAAATGAAATTATTAAGCACTTAGCTAAATGCTTATCAAAATAATCATAAGCTATGAATAAAAAAAAAACATATCATGGAATATTTACACCTTCGTCAAATATCTCTTTGATGACTGTATTATTAAGAAAAAGAATTATATCATTAGTAGTAATTACCCAATAATCATAGTTATGTTTTACAATAGAAATTTTTTTGATATAATATAGACCCCTTCATGAATCTTATTCTTCAATCAATATACATTACAACACCAAAGAACATAATGAATATAAAATCTCTATAAAATATAAAAATGAAAAAATAAATCAAAAATGAAAAAAACAACAAAAATATCATAAAAATAAATTTATTTACGTACCTCTTACCAACCAATATCATTTATGTGCTGACACTTTGTTTAGTCTTATAATTATAAACATTTCACATTTAACAAACACAAAATTTGATCATATAATTATCTCTCAAAAGTCAATTTAGCAATCTTGACATATTTCAATTGGCTAAAAGGTCAATTTGAAGTGAAAAAAATCATGATCATGAAAAAAATAAAAAATAATAAAAATACAAATACTAAAAAAAATACACCATTCAGCTAAAAACTTAAAATGCCAAATAAAAAATCATAGATCATGATTAAAAATAAAAAATTAAAAAAACCTCATGATTGGAAAAAGAAAATGTAATACAAATATGAAATATACTTATATAACCATCTTTATCTTACCATTAAAAACTAGAAGATGAAAAACCATAAGTTATAAAAAAAAAAAATCAAAAGTAAAACATAGAAACGTTAGAAAGTCAAACTTTTCAATAAATTTTAATAAATAATGGTTTTAAAGAATATGAATAGAAGAAAATTAAAAGTTAAGAATACATATAAATATTAAACAACCAAAAATCTATTGTGTTTTATATAATAAAATTAGGAGATATAAGCATTAAAATTTGTGTGTAAAAGACTTAACATTTGTTGCAAAATATTTGAATTTTATATATTTATATGATTTTCAATAATTTAGCATGTTTTAGTATTTTAACTAAATGGGTTTCTCATAAAAAATTGTCAAAAAGTTTTCACAATGAAACAAATGAAAAATAAATTTTGAATGTAGATTCTAGTATATATATTTTTAGTTAATAATAAATTACATATCATTAACATATTGTTAACATATTCATTGAGTTATATTAAGCAATAACTTTTTAATTGAAAATTTTATGTATTTCAATTAAGAAAGTAATTTAAGTAATTGAAAATTTTATGATAAACAAATAATTAAAAAAAAAACCATTATACTTATGTAAGTGATCCAAATTTACCATTAATCTTTCAACTTGTGCAATATTACCATAATAATTTTAATTTTGGCTTTATGATTTTTCTCCATCATGTTATTATCAAAATTATTTTTTAATTGTAAAACAGATTTTAACTAAATATTCTATTGAATATTCTTTAATTATTTCAAAGTTAGAAGTATGGGATAAATTTGCTTTGAAATTAAATGTATAGTATAAAACTGCATCGATTCTTAAAAAAAAAAAAAAAAAAAAACTGCATCGATTAAAAGATTATCCCTTTTTCCTGAAATCACTCATGTAAGTAATATGATAAATTTGTACTTTATCCCTGAAAATTAAATACATGAACCTATGGTTTTACATTTAATTAATTTGTTCCTTAAAAAAAAATTAATTGTATCTGCATTGAAAGATTAATGTTTTATTTTGAAAAGAAAAACAATAAAAGTGACAAGAATGTGGATGATTAAGTTTGGCAATCAGGAAGCCAAATTTTCTCCCTTTTGGATTATTACAACGGTATATGATGTCCCTGAACCGAGTATCATACTTATTTGAGTGAATAATGTCACAAACTTATATTAAAAAAAGTCTAAGAATAGAAAAAATAGAATATATGACAATTGGAATTTAATTATAGTGCTATTGCTTTGGTAAACAGATCCAAAACTCGTACACTCATGCCTGATTCTATGTAAAGTAATTTAAATAGAACTTTCAAGTAAAAAGAAAGTTTTTTTTTTTTTAATTGTTTCAAATAATTGCATTGAGAAAACTTTTCGGAAAAACTTCATCCCAACAACACTTCTCCTTAATTCAACCCAACCAAAACAAATTCAACAAATGTCTTTTAAACTCACATTATATACTCTCTTCATTTTTTTTTTCATTTTTAAATGTTTTAAAATTATATTTTTTATTTTTTTAACATGGATACTATGCATCTTTTTTTATATTCAAGAATTATTTTTTTATGGTTTTTGAACGTTTCAAACATATTTTTGTTGACCCATTGTAAACCCCCCAATCTATCTGGGGTTCTACTTTGGTTAATTTTGTTAATAAAAAAATAAAAAATAAAAAATAAAAAAATAGGTAGTTGAGTTTGTGTGAAATTGTTGGAACTAGTTTGTAAAGTTGGAGTTGGATTTAAGGTTGAAATTCAAAGGAAATTGGGATTCCTCTCTAGATTAAAGTTCTCAAATTCAAAACCCTATAAATACATGCTCACACAGATCATACAAACACATAAAAAAAAATTAGAGAGAGAGGCAAAAATTAGAGAAAGCAGTCAAAAAAACTTTTAAAAGATTTTTTGGGGTTTTAAAAAAAAATATTTTGAAAAGAATCTGAAAAATTCCTAGATTCTGATGACTTTTTTTAGTCTTTGTCTCAAGCCGAGCCAAGCGAAGCCACCTTTTAAGCCATTCCAACTTTTCTTCCTACAGTCGAGTTGTGTTATAGCCATTAGAGTCGAGCTGCCTCCTATTTTGGGTTATTTTTTCACTTTATTTATTTATTTTTTTGAGTTTTTTTGCATGATTAAATTTTAGAAAACTAAAAATAAAAAAGGTAAAAAATAAAATAAATTTTGGGAATAAATATTAATTATTGGAATTTATAGAAATTTCAAATGGTAAATTTCTATAAAATTCCTAATTGAGAAATTTTGTCTAAATTTATTCCAAATGGTGGAATAATTTAGATAAAATTTTAATAACAATAATTAATATTTATTTTCAAAACAAAAAAAAGAAGAAAAATAAAAAATAAAAAAATATTGATAAAAATTTTGGAATTAAGTACAAATTACCTAATGAAGAGATTCTTAGAAATTTTAAATGGTAAATTTCTAAAAAATCTCTAGGTGAGAAGTTTTCTCTAAATTTGTCCCAAATGATAGAATAATTTAGATGAAATTTCAAAAGAAGTAATTGTACTTTTCCAAATTTGGTTGAAAATATTTTATGATTAACCAAGGATGGGATTCTTAGAAAATTTCGAATGGTAAATTTATAAGAAATCTCTAAGTGAGAAATTTCTTTAAATTTGTCCCAAATGGTGAAAAATTTTAAATGAAATTTTAATAAAAAATAATTGTCATATTATTTTCCTTCCGAAGACAAAAAAAAAAGAGAAAATATTTTTAAATTGACCCAAATGGTGAAAAATTTAAAAATCCAACAAAAAAAGAGAGAATTTCTAAATAGGCCCAAATGGTGAAAATTTTAAAAATTAAAAAAAAATTTAATTTGACCCAAATGGTGGAATAATTAGATATATTTTTGACAAAAAAAGATAAATAAACATTTCTTCGATGATTGAGCCTCTTCAAAGAAACAAATGGGATCCTTGGATACTCTTAAGGTGATGAAATATTTTTGAGAATTTTACTAGATTGATGGAAGAATCTTAAGAATTATTTCAAATATTTTAGCATAAAAATTTGAAACCATTAGAACCAAGACCGTAGATGAATTTAAAATAATATGGTACCATCATGTGGATGGGCATATGAGGGTGCTATAACCTTCCCCATATGTAACTGAACTCATGAACCCTGTTATGGTTTATAGACCTGAACTTATTCCTTTAAGGACCCTTAGTCAAGCTTAAGAACTCTTTAAAAGGATAGTTCCTTAGGTGACCAATCACACCTAGATAAAAAGGATTGGTGGTAACTTTATCCATTTGTTAAGTCTAGCTATAGATTTTCGGATTTATATGTTATGATAGTTTGGTGACTTCTCTGGGGACGCTATAGAGAGTCAAGCCATAAAACTTTTAAATTTATCCTATCCTTCGGTCTAATGGTTTTACATTGTAATTATTTGTTTACTAACATTTTTTCCTTTTTGTCTTGTCTTTTATTTTTTTGGGGGCATGAAACCAATATGTTCATTCACACACATTATCACATGCATTTACATTATATGAGCTCTATTCCCAGGCTCTGTCCTTTTTAGGGGGAGTAACGTACCTACGCTCTCGTAAGATGATAATCTCCGTAATGGCTAATGAAGTACTCTCACTCAAATTGAAACATTTTCATTGGTAGCCTATGATGAATGAGGATTGGACTACTTTACTAGTCTGTGATGGACAATGTAAAGAAAAATTTGGGAACCTTCAGTGGTACTTAACCCTGTATATAATCAACACCTAAGAGTTCAACCCTAAAATAGAGCCTTTCCTACCCATGATAGATGTAACCCAAAGTTAGGACACAAGAAAGAACAATTTGTGATTATCTAACCATTTTGTTTAACTTTATGCATCTACATTACCATGTCATGCATCATTTTCATTGTCATATGTAACATTGTGCATCTGTATCACTTTCATATTAGATTTCATCCATGAAAATATATATTTCATTCATGCATCAATATACCAAACATAAAGCATAGCATCTCATTTTTTATCATAATTATAATATCAAGGTTCAAAGATAGCTCCACCAACTAAAAATCCCATACAATCAACTCACCAGTATAATATAAGAGCTTGAGCCAGACAAATGGAACAAGAAAATTTTAATCATCTCGAAAGGATAGAGAAAGCTCAAGAAAAGCTAGAAGAAGAGTTAAATAGGATTTTAGAGGCTTTGAACAAATTAAACAAGAGAGAAAGTATAGAAGAAAGTACTAGCCAACAAGACCATTCATCACAAAAGGTGGATGACACACTGTACCCTCTTAGTTTTAGGCCACATCAAGTCTAACCCACATGAGATCATTATTAAAAGAATTCAATAACTTTTCTTCTTCCTCTAACAAGCTGATGGCATACCCTAGAATGCCATTAGCTTTAAATCTAGGGTAGTATCAAAGTTATGTAAATTCTGTCTTTACTAAAGAGACAGTAGAATCAATACCAATCATTAATTTGGATGAACCAGAAGAGAAAGAAAAGCTGAGGCCCAAGGAGAAAGAGACTTTAAAAGCCTTAAAAGTTGAACAAAAGATGAACTTGTTAGAGAAAAAGCTGTGAGCAGTGGAAAGAGTTAGTTTTTATGGTTTAGTGGATGCGGCTCTGTTTAGTCCTAGATATGATTATTCCTCTAAAGTTTAAGGTGCCAGAGTTCAAAAGGTATGTGGTACGAAGTGTCTGAAAACTCACATTACCATGTATTATCAAAAAATGACTGCTTATGCTAATAATGAAAAGCTATTGATGCATGTATTCTAAGACAGTCTTACGAGTTAGATGGTAAGTCCAACTGGATAAGACCCACATTTGATCTTGAAGTGATTTGGCCCATGATTTCATCAGTCAGTATTAACATATCATACACTTAGCTTCTGATCGCTTGTCTTTACAGAACATGAGAAATAAGGTGATTGAATCTTTCAAGGAATATGCCCAGAGGTGGAGGGATGTAGCTTCTCAAGTATAACTTCTTTTGATTGAAAACGAGACTACCATGTTATTTGTTAGTACTTTAAAATCTTCATACTATGAAAAGATGATAGGGAATCAACAAAAAATTTCATCAACATGGTGATCTTAGGCAAAATCATTAAAAATGTCATTAAAAATGGCAAGTTGAAAGGAAGAGAAACCAAGAAGGCATTAAAGAAGAAAGAGACCGAAGCTCAAGCTGTGAGTTTTAACAGACAATTCAGGGGATATCAATTCTATCCATTACATAGTTACTTTCCATATTATCCTATTGTGAACAATACTTCATCCTACCCAAACCAACCAGCCCCATTGCCATCTTATCCATCAACAAACCAACCTGTTTTTAGCCCCTAAGCTCTCACATATAACCTTAACATTCAACCTCCTATAAGACCTAAAATTTGTCTTGTTAGCCTAGCAACTGGTTCACAAGAGCAATGAATTACTTGAGAAAAACTTGTATTTGATCCAATTCCCATGACTTATATGGAGTTATATCGAAAGCTCTATAATAACCACTTGATTGCCCTCAATCGTGTAGAGCCACTTAAGCCACCCTATCCCAAGTGCTATGATCTTATAGCCCACTGTGACTACCATTATGGAATTGTCAGTCATTCCATAAAGCATTGCACTGCTCTAAAGTATAAGGTGCAACGGTTGATCAAGGATAAAATGATAAGTTTTGATTAAGGAGGAGCAATAATACCTAATGTTAGTGGCAATCCGTTGCCTAATCACAATATCAATGTTCTAAGTGAGAATCAAGAACACGTTGATTAGAAAAAACCTGGAGAGTTGTAGTGAATCAGGGGGTAAGATGTTAAGAAAGATCTTTCACCTGATTACTTTTAGAGTTGGAAGTTTTAAGAAAGATGTTAATGAAGATAAGGTTGGTTGAAAGTTTCTTGTCATTTTAGGATTTCTTTTAGAGTAATGTTAAGATTTTTATGCAATAGGATTTTATTTGTTATCATTTTAATAAAAGGCAAGGATAATGCATTTCATTACATTTTCTCTTTCATTCAACCATTGTTTCATGATTTGTCACCTTTCATAAATTTTCATTCCCATTCTTAAATTTTAGATGATGAATATTTAGATAATGATAACAATAATTTTAAAATTTAATTTTCAGAACTCATTCATATTGATTTAAGAAAACTATTTGAGCAAAAGAAGCTAGCTACTAGCAGATGTGGAATAAATATGTCTTAAAAATATGCAAAGATCCATGAGCTTATTTTTGTTCAATAGATGAAGTTCAAGGAAAACATTCACATTTGAGATGAAAAATGGCCATCTTTTTTTTACTATTCAAAAAACCATTAATTGCTACCCATTTGAGCTTATTATGATTTCTTTTTCTAAAGAACCCTGACTAAGGATCACCCTTTACACTAGGGGCATTTTTTTTTTTTAAAAAGGAAAAGAGACAAAAGATCGTAAAAAGTCTTAAAAAGAGAAAGAAAAGCAAAATGAAATAAAGAGAAAAAAAAAATACCACAAACAAGTTGGGCCAAAGTAATGAGAATCTTTTTGTAAGGAATGAGATGGAAAAAAAAAGAAAAAAAGTAAGGAAATGATGTGGAATGAGGTAAAATGCCAAGTTGTTTCGAATGGTAAGAAATGATTCTTTGGTTTTGAACCCTTTAAACACATGTTTTTAAGCCTATTTTATCCATTTCTTTCATGACCACTCACCATGGCCTACATTATAACTTTTAAAAGTCCATTTGGATTAAGTGTGAATGCTTGAATTAAATAATCATATGTTGGACTAAGGCATGCTTATGATGAAACAATGGAATAGTGCTACATTGCTTTAGAGATTGAAGTATGAGAGATACCACTAATGGATAGGAAAAGATGAAAAAGAAGAAAAAATAAAAAAATGAAAGAAGAAAAAAAAAGAAAAAAAAAGAAAAAAAGAAAAAAAGAGAAAAAAATGAAACAAAGAGAAAAAATGAAAAACAAAAAAAGAAAAACAAAAAAAATGAAAGAATGGAAAAAAATGAAAATGAGAGAAAATGAATACTAAAATTGAAAACTAAAAGGGCGATTTGGGTAAAAAATCTTTGAGTTGAGAGTTAGATAGACAGTTCACATGTATGGAAGGTCCAAGACATTTAAAGTTCCCTCAAAGCTGGGGCAAAATTCAATGAGCTCAATGTGATTTTAAAAAGTCAATGGAATAAGTTTTTGAAAAAGAATTCTGGATTAATGTTAAGAATTGTTTGAGTATTCATTATTGTTACTCCATTTATCCAATACCATTCCCAATGAGATGCATTGAATTTGATCCTTTGCCTAAACTCGTTCCTCATTGATTACCTTTCTCCTAATTCCCCTTGTGCTCCGTTACTGTTATATCTCTAGAATAAATTGAAGAAATGTATGGTTACATTATATTTGTCTTGATTTGAAATAATGATGAATAAATGACAATGTGCAAAAAAGAGTCTTGCATTCTTTGAAAAGAAATCCAAGATGATAAGGGAAAAAAGGAAGAGATGGTAGAAACCTAAAAATGATGATTTAAGAAGGCACATGGTGTAACCAAATGATGAATATGATGATGGATTGGCCAACAAAATGAAGAGATAGTAAAATTTAAAAAGATGATATGACCAAGTGATGAATATAGGGATGAATTGGTTGATATAGCCTATCAATGGTGATTAAGTGATGAACATAATGTGGATCAAAGGATAAATTTATTCTAAAATAGCTAATATTGAGAAGCCTATGAATTATGGTGAAAATAGTGTGGGTCAATAGATGAAATTTATGCTGAAATTGCTAGTACTGAGAAGCCTGTGAGTTATGATTAAATGATATGGGCCAATGGATGAAACTTGTTTTAGAATTGTTAGTGCTGAGAAGCTTATGAATGATGATCAAGTGATGAAAATAATGACGATCAGTTAATGAAACTTGTTCCAAAGTGTTGAGAAACTAAACAAGGAGAAAACGTGAGATGGTGAAGTCTTGAGGACCATATTACCACATTTTGATTAGAATTTCATGACATTGATATCTCCATTACATGCATTACGTTGGCATTTTTTTTTTTTAGAGAATGTTTAAAACTTTGGTTTGGATATGCATTTGCAATATGCAGTAAACATTTGAATCATGGTTAAGAATATGGCATTGTGAGAATCTAGATTGTTGCATTTGTATCATTGAGAAAATATTTGCTTTATTGATCAAAACATTCATTGTATGCATAATTTTAAGTCACTTGAAAAAGAAATTAAGAATCTTTTGGTGAGAGTTTTTAAGTTCTCAAATGAGAATCTTTGAATTCCAAATGAGAATCTTTGAGGTGTGAAACTCAAAATTTGTCGAATGTGAATCTTTGAACTCAAATGAGAAGCTTTGAATTTCAAATCAGAACCTTTGAGGTGTGAAACCCAAAATTTGTCGAATGTGAATCTTCTAACTCAAATGAGAATCTTTGAATTTCAAATGAGAATCTTTGAGGTGTAAAACCCAAAATTTGTTGAATATGAATCTTTGAACTCAAATGAGAATTTTTGAGGTGTGAAACCCTAAAATTTATCAAATGTGAGCATTATGACTCGAATAAGAAGCTTTGAAATTTTGGATGTGAATCTCCAAAATTCAAATGAGAATCTTTAAATGTTGGATGTGAATCTTGAAATCTTGTAAATTTGAATCCTTATTGAACTTAAATTTTAATAATTAAATTTCAGTGAATTCTTGCGAAGCTGAAAGGTTCTTGTGAATCTGAACCTTTGATTTTCGAACTCAAATTGTGAATCTTTGAGTTCCCATTACAAATTTCATCAAATCTAATCTACGACTCCTCTAGACATGATTGTCAAAGAGCTTTTTGTTTTTCTAAAGTTATGGTGCCTCTGTTTAAATGAGCATGTTACTTTTCCAAAATTATGGTGCCTCTGTTTAGAGGAGCATTTTATTTTTCAAAAGTTATGGTGCCTCTATTTAGAGGAGCTTAATTTATTTCCAAAAGTCATTGAGCCTCTGTTTAGAAAAGCTTTTTTTACTTTTTCAAAAAAAATAATAAAAAAACAAAAAAAATGTGTCAAGTTGATAGGGTTGTCTACGTTTTTGCACAATTCTTGTTTCACAGAAAATGCGTAAATAAGGGCACCTACAGACATCCCAATCTGTCTGGGGTTCTACTTGGGTTAATTTTGTTAATAAAAAATAAAAAGTAAAAAATTTAAAAAATTAAAAAATAAGTAGTTGAGTTTGTGTGAAATTGTTGGAACTGATTTGTAAAGTTGTAGTTGGGTTTAAGGTTGGAATTCAAAAGAAATTGGGATTCCTTTCTAGATTGAAGTTCTAAAATTCAGAACCCTATAAATACATGCCCACATAGTTCATACAAACATACAAAAAAAATTAGGGAAAGGCAAAAATCAAAGAAAGCAATCAAGAAAATTTTTCGAAGATTTTTTGGGGTTTTAAAAAAAAATTTTGGAAAAAATATGAAAAATTCTCAAATTCCGATGACTTGTTCCAGTCTTTGTCTCAAGTTGAGCCAAGCAAAGCCACTTTTTAAGCCATTCCAGCCTTTCTTCCTAAGCCGAGCCGCGCTGTAGCCATTAGAGTCAAGCCACCTCCTGTTTTGGGGTTTTTTTTCACTTTATTTATTTATTTTTTAAATATTTTTGCATGATTAAATTTAAAAAAAATAAAAATACAAAAGGTAAAAAATAAAATAAATTTTGGGAATAAATATTAATTATCCAATTATGGAATTTATAGAAATTTCAAATGGTAAATTTTATAAAATTCCTAGGTGAAAAATTTGTCTAAATTTATCCCAAATGGTGGAATAATTTAGATAAAATTTTAATAACAATAATTAATATTTATTTTCAAAATAAAGAAAATAAAAGTTTTAGAATTAAGTACAAATTACCCAATGATGAGATTCTTAGAAATTTCAAATGGTAAATTTCTAAGAAATCTCTAGGTGAGAAATTTCTTTAAATTTGTCCCAAATGGTGGAAGAATTTAAATGAAATTTCAATAAAAAATAATTTTCATATTATTTTCTTTCTAAAGACAAAAAAAAATAAATAAAGAGAAAATATTTCTAAATTGACTCAAATGGTGAAAAATTTAGAAATCCAACAAAAAGAGAGAGAATTTCTAAATAGGCCTAAATTGTGGAAAATTTAGAAATTCAAAAAAATATTTCTAATTTGGCCCAAATTGTGGAATAATTAGATATATTTTTGATCAAAAAAAGATAAATAAATATTTTTTTCGATGATTGAGCCTTTTCAAGAAAACAAATGGGATCCTTGAATACTCTTGAAATGAGAAAATATTTTTGAGAATTCTACCATATTGATGGAAGAATCTTAAGAATTATTTCTAATATTTCAACATAAAAATTTGAAACAATTAGAATCATGACCCTATGATGAATTTAAAATAATATGGTACCATCCGGTGGATGGGCATATGAGGGTGTTATAACCTTCTCCATATGTAACCGAACTCCTAAACCATGTTCCAGTTTATAGACCTGAATCTATTCTTTTAAGGATCCTTAGTCAAACTTAAGAACTCCTTAAAAGGATAGAATCTTTAGGTGACCAATCACACCTAAATAAAAAAGATTGATGGCGACTCCATTCATTTGTTAAGTTTAGCTATAGATTTTCGGATCTATATGCTATGACACCCATTAATAGTTATTGATTAAATTACATCATTATTAACTCAATTACAATCATATTTTGAAATAATAATTAAACTATTAAAATTTTTAATTTAGTCACTAAAATTTAAGTTTTTGTCACATAATCATTAATCTTTATCGATGTACTGATATGGTTAGGATACGTTGGTTGTCAGGTATCACATGAAATTATTATGTCGGTAATTTTTTTTTTCAAAATTTATAATGCCATGTTGACAATGTCAAATGACATATTAAATGATGTAATAATGTTACATTGCACTTGATAATTGATGTGGCAATGCCACATCAGTACATTGTTAGAAACTAAGGGCTAGATAAAAAAACACTTATTCAAATTTTAATGATTAAATTAAAAAATTTAATAATTAAATAACCATTTTAAAACCATTACCATAGTTGAGTAACCAATATATATTTTACCCATAATTATTCCATCCAAACTTTCCTAAATTTTAAATTTTATCTTTTCAATTAATTAAAGAAGTATGTTGACATTAATTACTATTTTTTATGAAATTATAAATATAAGAGAAATTATAATCATAATCATAAAAAATTACAAGTATAAGAAAAATTATAATCATAATAAAATATTATATTCATATATAAGAAATCACTAAATAATTAACCAAATTAATTAATTAACAAATCAAAATGTAATTAAACAAATTCAATTTAAATTAAATTAAATACATACACAATAAAACTTAAACATAAAACCTTAAAATTTTAAAACCCTCTTTATCACGAGGTTGCATTCGCATGAATTATTTATTTTTTATATAGACAAGAAAAATGCTACTTTTTCCTTATTTTAATATTTGGAATTAAGTAGCTTCTCTTTTTCTTCTTCACCCACCACCACCTAATAATTTTAGTCCAAAGTGAACGTGTTATCTCCTTGTTTCAACGCTACCATTGTCTTCTTCTCATTTTGATTACTCCCTTGTGTTTCTCTTTCTTCTCTCGTCCACTGTTTTCAATTGGTTTATCTATATCCATTCAATCAACATTTTGCCTTGAAAGCCAATTATATGACCCACAAGGTACGCTCAATTCGGCAAACAAAATCGCTATTTTGTTTGCATTTCTATCTAATTAAAATTGATTTGGGGGATAAGTAGATTTTAAATCTGGTTTTAGTTAGGCCCATACCCACATGCTGATGAATGATAAATGTGTCTCTCCAAGCTGGGTATGAAACTAATACAGATTGCTTGATAGTTGTTTGATCTATTTCCTTAATTAGTGAGGTTGGCATAAGTTTATCAGTCATCACATTTTGTTGGTTCTAATTGTTCTATTGATCATAAAGGATTGGGAAGATAAATAATTTACATTAAGAACATAAAAGACGATAACAAAGAAAGAGTAGGAGTCGAGAAAAGCAAAAGACGAGGATCGAGAACTACTATGGATCCATGAAGGCTTCCAATAGAGGATTGTGAAGGCTTCTGATGTAAGGCCATGATTAATTTTATAAGAGTAAATTATATGATTGGTTTCTCAATATTGGCCTATTTTTATTTTGATCACTTATTTATGGAATTCAATTATTGACAAAATTTTCCAACAAAAATTTTGAAAACATTCAAAGTATGTTGTTTGAAACGAAAATTTTTATTGAAAATAGGATAACTTTCACCAACCGAAATTATTGTCGGGAAATTATAAAATTCCATTGTGAAAGTTATTTTTATATTTATGAAATTTAATTCTTTAACCGAAAAGTTTTATCAATAAAATTTTTACAAATGGAAGTTTTCGTTGGAATAATAAATGGGGATAGAGTATTCCGTCGCTATACAATTTTTGCAATTACTGAATTTAATTAAGTTAGAAATTATTTCATTCCATAAAAGTTTTATCGATAGAATATTTCGTCGTTCATCTCTTATTTTCCATTGAAAAAATCTAAAAAATCTTCTTATTGCAAAAAGATTTCTATGTGCAAAAGGTCGATCCCTTTAAATAGGATCGGTCCACAGAATGCTTTTTTTAACTAAAAAGTAAAAAAAAAAAAAAATCGATCCTTTTAGTAAGGGATCAATTCCCTTTAGCTTTTGTTCAACCAAAGTGAAGATTTTGCGTGCATAATGATTGATCTTTTTGCACACAGAATCATCAATTTGATTAAAAGGCCAAAAGAATTGAAAAATAAAACATTTGATTCATCTATTCTTCAAAAAAACCTCCATAAAATCCATCAATGTATCAAATAATATCCATAAATTCATGAAATCCATTTAATAAAATATGTCAATAATATAAAATTTTTTAATGAACTAAATAAGTCAAGTAGACTAAGGTAAAAAATGCATTACAAATTGTTTAAATACAACAACTGAAATAGAAATAGAGTTTATATTTAATATATTGTCAATATACACTATCAGTAAATCAAATAATAGCATCACATTAATGAGTAAATATTAGTCCTTAAAATAAATGTACAAAAATTAATATTTTTTTAAAAAACTTACTCATTAATGAAGTAGCATCATTTGATTCGGTTCATTAATGAGATGTTATTATCCTATTCACTGACAATGTATAGAATATATATATTGACAGTGTATCAAATATAAATCCATAGAAATAAGCTTTATTGTTATGTTTCATTACATGCTATGATATCTCAAATAAAGCAACAATTAACTAAGTTAAACAAAAATAAACAGGATGCATCTTTATATTTTTTGTTCCTAATCATTGTCATCAATATCATTTTTTTTATCATCTTCTTCCTTATCATATTCTTATTCTTCTTCAACATCTTTTTCATCTTCATGTTCTTGTTCTTGTTATTCTCCTTTTTGATCTTCATATTCTTCTTCTTCATAATTTTCTTGTTGTTGTTGTTCTTCAAATTTTACATCTTCTTCATAATCACTATGAACAAAAACTCTAGGATGGATTGTCAACTTCCTCTAAATATATGACATTTCTCATATTAGACACTCTCATTTCTTGATAAACACATTTGTTTAGATAAATTATCTCCATCACAACTACAAAGGTCAGATATACTCCTAGCCTTTGTTTTGAGCATAGCCCACTAATTACAATAATTATCTTCTTCTAGATGGATAAATACTAAAATACACTTGTCGACTTTGTTTAGCTAAAACAAATGGTTCATTACTAGCAATTATTGAGTTGTGCTTAACTTCAATAAGACCATGGTGGGAATTTATGCGAACACTTTTTCCTTTCATATCAAACCAATGACATTTAAAAAAGTACAATCCTATTCCCTATCCCAAAATAATTCAATAAGGTCAAAATTTGAATATAGTGTATCCATAACCATTTTTGCATATGAATTTTATGTTTCTACTTCACACATTTGATCAACAACTTCATCTCTACTTGATGACTACCCTTGTTTAGCTTCTCCATTTGCATTTTAATTCATGTAATCAATACAAAAACCTTTATAATAAAGATGACTATACACATTATCGGCTTCTAAAAATTGTTTGTTTTCACATTTGGCATAAAGATGTTTTATTCTATCCCCACTAACAAACTCTTAGGAGAAAATGCAAAATTTACGAAATCTTCAACTCCATCCAAAAACTTAGCAACAATATACCCATTTGCATTTAGCCAAGAATACAACCAAGACCTATTTCCATCCATTTTTCAAACCTAATTGCTTCAATATGCCAAAAAATTAATGGAAAATAGTCCAAAATTTCCTAAACATAGGATATACCCTAAATTTTGGAACAAAATCAAGCAATTCATGAGAAACATAAAGATATGCACTAACCATAATGAATTAATTAACCAAGTTAAGTATCAACACAAATTATTTTGCAATTAGGATTCTTTGATTTTCTTTTATTTTATTCTAACATTTTCAATCCTATTTATATATAATTGTCATAATACAATATATAATTAAGTTTTAAATTGTCACAATACAATATATAATTGTCTATAATAATCATATAATTTTTAAAATATAAATAAATTAATGAAAAATTTACCAAGTAGCTTTAGCAGTTGCTTGCAATCTAAAATCCTGCTAAATAGTATATAAACCAAAAATTTATTTTTCATACAAAAAATAGGAAAAAAAGGTTTATACATACCCATAGTTGAGTAAGGGGGAGGAAAAGGAAAGAGGATGCAAAAGGGGTTCACTCAAGGCTAGGGAGGTCAAGACGGTCAAAATCAGGCATGGTGAAAGGAGTCAAGATGGATTTTGTATGTGGGAAGGGGATGCTCGTGTAGAGGTGAGAAGAGTCATGCTAGAAGTGGGAAGTTGCATTGAATGGGGAAATGAGAGCATAAGAGGAACTGAAGAATGATGTCCAAAGGGGAGAAGGTGTCGAGAAGTGCAGTGTATAGGCATTGAGGGAGAGGAAGAAATGGTGGGAAAATTTTAGGAATTTAAATTGAACCTTTTACAACAAATTTTCTAATGGAAATTTAGTGGATAAAATATTTTTTGTAATTTTAAAATTTTTTAACTAATATGAAAAAAAAAATTTCAACAAATATTTTGTTGAAACTCCATCATAGGAAAAAGTGTTAACAAAGGATTTTTTTTTTGTTAGTATTGTTTAATATTGGAAAAAATATTTATTTTAGAAAAAAACTACCAACGAAAATTCCATCAAAAATTGATATTACTACCTAGTTTTCAATAGAATATTTTGTCGAAAACTCACACATTAAAACTAATAACATGGCACTTAATTTTACCAAAACTTGATTTAGTTGGTCCATTTCAATCAAAATGCAAATAAATTTTGATTTTTTAAGTAATTTTTGATGAAATTCCATCAAAATAGCAAAAATCTAAGCCTATGATTTCTATCACTAATCGGTGACTTTTTTTAATGGAACAATTTCATCAAAAAATGTCCATCAATAAAACAATGTTTTGTTGTAATGAAACAATTCCCTAATTTTTACATAAGAAGCTAACAAAGGGATCTTCAATTTCTTTACAAATTTTAATAAAAAAAACTTTACATCAAAACTAATGCCTTGTAAAGTGCTATCTATAGTTGGAGAACAAATCTTGATATATGATAGATGCTTGCTTTCCAGGCACCATTTAAAAGTATAGCAATGAGAGTTTTACCCATGCAATGATGAATAACCCATTCAAGCTCCTTTTGGGAATTATAAATCCTTCAATCAAAACCTCACTTTGCTAAAGCAAGTTACCATATCTTCTTTGAGAAGTCACAAGGAAAAAGAGGTGATCTCTAGACTCATTTATAAGTGGTCATTGGCAATTCAATACCTCAACTCCTAAAACAAGCAAGTGTACTCATTTTTCAAGAACTATAAGCCAATTATGCCTACTAGACTATAACATACTAGTTTATGCTAAACCACTATAGGGTATTTATCCTTGATCTCATTCTATGTTTCTAAAAGTGAAAACTTTTCATACTTTAATGCTTGTTGGACTATAACATCTTCATCTTCAATGAATGTGAGATCAACCAAAAATTGCTACAAATCCATTAACGGTAAAAAGGTAGTGAAGTTGTGAAGCCAATCATTTGTTAAAAGAATAGAGGCAATAATTACATTCCTAGATATTGCAACTTGTGATTAAATACCTCTACCATAAGATTCAATGAGAGGACCAGTGTTAAACTAGTTGGTAAACCAAAAAAATGTATTTCTTTTATACCAATCTTGTGCTTAGCAAGGTCACTAGCAATGTTCCTTAGCTTAAGGAGTTTTCCCAATACCAATTGCAATCTTGTGGACATGTTGGTATATGCCCTTTAAGCCAATCAATGTTAGTGAAAACATTGTCATATTGTGACATTTTGTCATTTAATATCTTATAATGATCTTGATTGTTTTATCATTAAGTTTATATACATACATTTTATTGTTAATGCTTATAAGGTGAAATCCTCAGAATATCAACAAAGCTTTGTAAGGGAATTATAATGAGATTGTAATTATAAGATTCTCATTGCATAAAAGCTGTATATTCCTAAAAGTTCCTAGTTGATGCTTTATAAATAAAAGGATATTAACAAAATTAGTTGAAACTAGCACATAGTTATGGTCTTACTTAAGTAGCAAGCAATCGTTCTCATAGGTTGAAGTTTAGGTAAACTTAAGCTAACATGTAGGTGCGTGTTATACGAACAAGTTCACTGAACATAACTTGAGATGAGAATGCTATATGGTAGTTCACATAGTATCTATAGCTATATTCTCATGTGATGGCTATATAAGTGATCTTTTACCTTGAGATTACTTATAATCTTATATGATGAGTGTTATACTTTAACTTTACTTATGGTTCTAATCAAGAATGCCCCAGTTGAGTATGCTTGGGTATAACATAAAGCATATGAAGATGTATGAAGTAATCAAAATGAAATTCATCACCTTGTGTGATCAAAAGAGTATCTTAATTAGTCTTGATTAAACTAACTCTAAAAATCTTTGGCTAAAGTGAAATAAAAGTTTAAAATTATTTTAAAGTTTATTTATGAGTTAATGTCAAAGACAAGACTTAACATGGTTAAACAAGGTTGAGTAGACATTAAACCATGATTAATATTTAAACCGAGATGCTTAGTGATGAAAGGATATTAATTATACCTTAAGACCATGCATGGATAGGTTGTCAAGCCACATTGATTTTCTTTAATAATTGGGGGTCATGATAATGTAGCTAGTATTGATCATGATCTATAAACATGAGATTGGTTAATTGGAGAGTTAGTGATGAAGTCAAAAGGTTTGATTCATCTAAGTCCAAATATAAGGATTATAATGCTTATATTTATTGCCAGCATGCAAAAGAAGCTAATAGATCATATAAATAGGATAATTGTGAAAAATTAAAATTGAGACAAATTAAGTTGATTTAGTTTGGATTAGGTTAGACCCAAAAGATAAAGGAATAAATAATAGACACAAAGTTTACTTGATATATGCAATCGGCATGCAAAAGGGTTAATTAGGAATTAAACCACTTATGCATAATCCTAAGCTAGTTGAACCCTCTTCTGTATGGGGAAAACTAGTAGCCTTTTTTAAAAAAAGGTTAAGAACAATTCTAAAAGAATAGAATACACACTTTCATCTCACATATTGAGAACAAACTTGAGAAAAAAGTAAGAGAGGATTTTCACAATACTCACTAGCTAGAGTATCAATTTTGTTCCTCCCATACTTAGAGAAGGTTTTTTCATAATTATTCATGTACATCACCATTAGAGGTTATATGTTTGGCTAGCTCTTGGCTTGTAAAAGAAATTCAATGATCTCTTGCTTAGTGCAAAGCAAAGCCGATGTAAGAGGTAAATTCCTACTGGCCAAAACCTACGTGTTGCGTTTGTATGATCTTGTTGATTTATCTAGGCCTTAGAGAGTTGAAAATTTTTAAAATTCTACTACTATTACTCTGTATATTGATGCAAAATTCCTTTCAAGTGGTATCAGAGCTTTGTCAATATAGATTATACAATTTGGAACCTTGATTGGTTGTTCTTGATATCAAAACTATTTTGATTACAATTTGTTACTCTGATGAGAAGGCTGAAAAATCAAGTTTTTCTGTATTATTTGGATTAGATTCTTTTAGAATATCAAAGAATGATTTCTTAGGATGATTGGATATTAATTTTATGATTTATGGGTATTGTTTGCATGTTGTATGAATTTTTTGTTTGCAATCTGTCCACAAATAGGAAAATTCTACTATAGTGATATTGCGAAAATTCTTTGTCACTCTGAGGTTATTATTTTGCTACGAAATTTCAATCCATGAAAATAGATATATTGATGATCATTGTGTTAAATTTTCAGAATTTTTTGAGTTGATTTGGTCATTCAAAAGTTGATGACAAATTCTACCCAAAAATCTGTCACTAGTGGCTGGACATAAAAAAAAATGCATGTGATACATAAAACTTTAATGTGATTATGGTACTAGGTTTTCCTTATGTAGTTGGTATTCTTAAGTCTTAAGAGACATTAAAAACTTGTTCATGAAAGTTTTAATGAAAACTAACTTGGTAATCAATATTGAAAATCTTAGAAAACTTGTTTATTAAGATTTTAAGATTTGCTTTCTCGGTCATCAAGTAAAATGGACTGTTTTTATAAAAAGCTTAAGTAATTGTTACTTGTGATTAAAGAATCATGACTAGAGGCAAAAGAGGGCATGGTAAAAAGTTTTGAACTCTTGAATGATGGCCTAGTAGGGGTGGCATAATAGCCAAACCTGAAACTATCAAGTTTTTCATCTAAACAACCCTATCTGCATAACACTTTCCTATTTTAATAGGTTTTGATAAAACACTAATGTGATAAAACCCTATTGTGACATTGATTATTGTTGAATTTGGATTCCTAAATGGTTTAGGATTAAGAAATTATATTTCATATAAAAATCCAAATTGAATTGGACTTTCTGTATTGTTTGGAATTTCTAATTAACAAGAAATCACTTCATTACAACACCTAGCAGGACTGGGAATTCCCAATGCACATATTTTGGTTTAGATTTAATTAATTGGCATTTTTAAATGGTTTAGACTTATGATAACCATATTACATTAAAATTCAAGTTGAATTATAATATCTTTTTATTTAGTAAATTATGATTGCAAATTACAAATTTCCAAGACATAAGATAGGCACATTCGGCTACCTTGCTAAACATATCTATGCCTTGCATTACATTGAGTTAGATTAATGTTTGATATGTGATATTGATATTGATTCAAAGAATAGATGTTTAAGGTCTTGAATTTGAACCAAACATATTGTCTATCAATATGTAATGAAGTATACAAGTTAATTAAGAAATAAACACCATGTATTCTATGTTGGTTTGTGATTATACATGCTAGAATTTATGTGTGATAAATGTCACATATAATTATAAGATGCATGATAAGATTACATGTATTAGATATGTGATGAATTCTTATACATGTTATATGAGACCTATGATGAATTGAAAAATCTCTCATGAAAATATTAAGTGTTAAAGCTTTCAATTAACATAATAAACAAAACTTTCTACTAATGAAGGTTTTTTGGGCTCATTCAAGGCACTCATTATTCAAAAAATGGTTGTGTTATGGTTAATAGGTCTTATTTAACTGACATTATATTGTCCAAATGCGTAAAAACTTGACCATATAATGTTGGAGGCAATAATAGGCTAAATCACATGAGATGTGGCTAGACAAGGAGTTGTCACCCAATTGATCTAGAAGTCATATAGGATGTGATTGGTAAGCAAGTTATTTACTTAATTTACTTATCAAAGCTTGTTGGGCTCACTCAAGGTTATAATAAACTAAATGGGATCCTAACCCCATAGAAAAATATGATTTTTTTGAATTAATAGTGAGTGCTATTAATTTGATCAAAAATAGTGAAAGCTACCAATATATAGATTTAGATCTTATCTATATTAGTATTAAACAATATGATTGATACTTGTTCATATTTTATAGATTACAAAAAGATGAGTAATAATTTGTCATTACGTAGCATAATTGATGCTAATAAGCTCACAAGGCCTAACTGTAATGATTGATATTGCAATCTTAAGCTTGTCTAAGGCAAGAGAAAATGTTTATGTTCTCTATGAGCCAATTCTATCAGAACCAAATGCTAATGCCGATGATGAAGTGTGGTGAGTTTATGAAATCCATAAAAAACATGTTGATTAAGCCGCATGCATCATGGTGACTATCATGATCCTTAAGTTGCAAAGGCAACATGAAAATATGAATGCTTTGACAATCATTCTGCACCTTAAAGAACTATTTGACAAACAAAGGCAACTAAGAAGATAAAAAGCAAAAAGGTTGATAAGAAAAGGATTCGAACAAGGCTATCAAACCTAGTGGCAACATTGAGAAGGATAAGGGTGCTTGTCACCATGGTAGTAAGGAAGGTTATTGGAAGAGGAATTGCAAGGTCTACTTGGCAAGTTTGAAGGATAAAAAGTTTAAAGAGACTTTTACTTCGGGTTTATTTATGATTGAGATCAATCTATCTCTTGTTGACATATTTTCATGGGTATTAGATACCGAATGTGCTTCTCACTTATGTAATGACATACAAAGACTAAAGAAGAGTAGATCTTTAAAAAAAGGATAGGTGTTCTTATGGGTTGGAAATGAAGTAAGTGTTATTACATATGTCGTAGGGATTTATTACTTGACTTTACCTTCTGTTTGATTTTAGAACTTAAAAATTGTATTATGTTCCAATCATAACTTTAAACATCATTTTAGTTTCTTAATTAAGTATGAGTAATGAATTTTCATTTAATATTAAGGGTAAAAGAGCTCTTTTTATTTAAATGATATTTTTATAGCATAGGAATATATGATAATAGTTTATATGTTCTTAGATTAAAAAATGATTTTCTCAACATAAATATCAAGAAATCAAAATTAGATAAACAAAACCAATCTCATGGCATTGTAAGCTCGATTATGTCAATGAAATAAGAGTCACAAAGTTACATAAATAAGGATACTTCGATCTTTTTAATTATAAATCTTATGGAATTTGTGAATCATGTTAACTAAGAAAAATGACCAAATCACTTTTTAATGGAAAATGAAAAAAAGCTAGTGTGATTCTTAGACTAGTACATTCAAATGTATGTGGTCTAATGAATACAAAAGCTAAAAGAGGATACTCCTATTTCATTATATTTATCGATGATCATACAAGATATTATTATCTATATCTAATGAAACACAAGTCTAAATCTTTTGAAAAGTTTAAAGAATTCAGAAAAGAGGTTGAAAAGCAAACTGGCAAGAGCATTTTGAGACTTAGATATGATCGAAGTGGAGAATACTTAAGTCATGAGTTTTAAGGTTATATAAAAGAGAATGAGATTATCTCACAATGGACTCCACTAAGAACAATATAACACAATGGAGTTTCCAAAAAGAGAAATAGAACTTTGTTGGATATGGTTTTTGATATCTTTCTGAGGTTATACACTTGAAACAATTTTTTATTTTCTTAATAGAGTTTCATCTAAGTCCGTTGATAAGATACTATATGTGATGTGGAAAGGTAAAAGATCTAACTTGTTAGATATAAAGATTTGAGTTTGTGATACTTATGTGAAGCATGCATAAACTAACAAGCTTGAAGCTCGATCAATTAAGTATAAATTTATGAGATATCCAAAGGAAACAAAAAGATATTATTTCTACAACTTTGACGAACAAAATGCATTTATTTATAGACATGCTATCTTTTTAAAAAAAGAGTTTATCCTTAAAGAGAATAGTGGAGTAAAGTAGAACTTGAAAAAGTTTAAGAAACACAAATTGACACTATAAAGGAACTTGAGCCAATGGCTAAAGCATCAGATGTGTAATCAAAAGCATAAAATACACAAAAACTTCGTAGGTCAAGTAGAACTCGCTAAACTCCTAAAAGATATTGATTTTTTGTGGACAAGTATGAGTTGATCATAAATGATGATCCTACTACCTATCAAAAAGCAATATTGGATATTAATTCTGAAAAATGGCATGAAACCATAAAATCCAAAATAGAATTCATGTATGCAAATCAAGTATAGATTTTAGTAGAACCATTTTAAGGGATAAAACCTATAAGGTGCAAGTAGGGTTTCAATAAGAGAACTGACATGGAAGGCAATGTACAAATGTACAAAGCCAAGCTAGTTGCAAAAAGATACAATAAAAAATAAGAAGTTAATTTTGATGAAACCATTTCACCTATAGCCATGATAAAATCCATTAGGATTTTGCTTGCAATTGCTGCATCTCTGAGATATGAAAAATGGATGCGAAAACATCATTCCTTAATAAGAATTTGCAAGAATAAGCGTACATGACATAACTCAAAGGTTTTGAATTCAAAGATAATGCAAAAATGATGTTTAAGCTTTAAAAATCTATCTATGGACTTAAGTAAGCATCAAAGAGATGGAATATACATTTTGATGAAGCAATTAAAGAATTTGGAATCATAAAAAATATAAATGAACCTTGTGTACACAAGAAGACTAGTGAAAGTGCAATCATTTTTATAGTGTTATATGTAGATGACATATTGCTTATAGAAAATAATATACCTATGCTAAAATCTACCAAGATTTAGTTATCAAAGAAGTTTTCCATGAAGGATTTAGGAGAAGCAACATATGTGCTAGGCATAAGGATTTATAGAGATAGATAAAAAAGGTTGCTTGGTCTCTCACAAATCGGATGCATAAATAAAGTACTAAAGAAGTTTAGTATGAAAAAGCCCAATTAATGATTCTTACCAATATCACATGGCATAAATCTTTCCAAAGACATGTGTTCTAAGACACAAATTGAAAAAAATCAAATGGACAAGGTTTCATATGCTTCGATAAGTGGATCTATCATGTATGCAATGCTATGCACAAAGTCTAATGTCTTATATGCCTTTAAGTATAACAAGTAGATATCAAACAAATCTAAGTAAGTGTCATTGAAAAGCCGAAAAATAATTCTTAAATACTTAAGAAGAACTAAGGATGTGTCTCTTGTTTATGATGGAGCTTAACTCTAAGTTACGCGTTGTTATGATGTATGCTTTCAAACTAACAAAGATGATAGCAAGTTTTAAAATGGCTATTTTTTATTTTAAATGGTGGAATAATGAGTTGAAAAAGTTCCAAATAAAGCACAACTGTTATTTTGCAACCAAAGCTAAATACATCTCTGTATCTGAGGTTGTAAAAGAGGTTGTTTGGATTAAGAAGTTCATAATTGAACTAAGTGTTGTTCCTAGCATTGTTGATCCAATAACTATCTATTTTGACAATAATAGAGCAATCGCTCAAGCCCAAGAACCAAGGTTTCATCAAAGATCCAAACATACATTGAAGCGCTATCATCGTATTAGAGATTTTATTTCTAAAGGTTATGTTAAAATTGAATGAGTATCCACTAAGGATAATATTGTTGATCCTCTTATTAAAGTATTTACTCAACTGAAACATGACAAACATGTAACCAAATATGGTATTAGATACATAGATTATTGGATTTATTTCAATTTTGGTGAAAACATTATTATATTATGATACTTTGATATTTGATATCTTATAAAGGTCTTAATTATTTTTTTCATTAAGCTTATATATGTGTATTTTGTTGTTAACGCTTATATAGTAAAGTCCTCAAAATATAAACAAAGCTTTGCATGAGAATTACAATGAGATTGTAATTATGATATCCTCATTGCATAAAAGCTGTATATTCTTAAAAGTTCCTAGTCGATACTTTATAAATAAAAAGGCATTGACAAAAGCTATTAAGACTAGCACATGGTTATACTGCTACTCATATAGTAAGCAACCATTCTCATAAGTTGAAGTTTGGGTAAACTTAAACTAACATATGGGTACCTATTATAAGAATAAGTTCACTGAACATGACCCGAGATGAGAATGCTTTATGATAGTTTACATAGTGTCTATAGCTATATTCTTATGTAATAGTTGAATAAGTGATCATTTAACTTAAGATTACTTATGATATTATACAATAAGTGTTATATTTTGACTTTACTTATGGTTATAATCAAGAATGCTCTAGTCGAGTATAGTTGGATATAATATAAAGCATATGAAGATGAATAAAGAAATCAACATGAAATTCATCACCTTTTGTGATCAAGAGAGTATCTCAATTAGTTTTGATTGAATTAACTCTAAAAATCTTTGACCAAAGTGAAATAAGAGTTTAGAATTGTTCTAAAGCTTATTTGTGAGTTAATTTAAAGAACAAAACTTAACATAATTGAACAAGTTGAGCAAACACTAAACCATACTCAATGTTCAAATAGAGTTACTTAGTAATTAAAAGATATTAATTATACATCAATATCATACACGGATAAGTTGTCAGACCATGATAATGTAGCTGGTATTGATCATGATCTATAAACATAAAATTGACTAATTGGAGAATTAGTGATGAAATAAAAATGTTTGGTTGATCTAAGTCCAAATATAAGGATTACAATGCTTGTATTTATTACCAACATGCTAAAAAACTTAATCAGTCACACACAATAGGATAATTATGAAATATTAAAACTAGGACAAATTAAGTTGAACTTAATTTGGATTGGGTTAGACCCAAAAGATATAGGAATAAACAAGAGACACAAAGTCTACTTGATATATGCAATCGGCATGCATAAGGGTTAATTGGGAATTAAGCCATTTATGGATAATCCTAAGCTAGTCGAACCTTTCTCTATATAAGGAACATTAGCCACCTTTATATATGGGGTGGATAATGTTTTTAGATGAGTGTTGAAATCTTTTTTGTGAATTAGTGCATGAATAATCATATAAAATTATTAGTTAAAAATCTAAAATGTACCAAGTAATTTTGATTAGCTCAACAACACTTTTTTCACCAAAATACCTTCGCAAATGCATAAAATTTCTAGAAGTATTAAACTTACTCTATTTTGAAAATGGTCAAGAATTGCTGGAATATTTTCAAAATATAGTGAAATAATGAATGTTAATTGGTGAAACATGATGTATTAATTAATGAAATGAGAAACTAGTGATTAAGAAGTTATACAATAGCTCTGCAAAGGTTCTAAACCAAGGAAATTGATTTAAGACATGAAAAATTGATTAGAGAAACTTTCAATATAGGGCATTCTAATGCACATACACGAGGATTCAAATTCCATGTGAGAATTAGTTTTTGTTTTAATTTTACATTAAAGCAATTCATATGCTCGACCAATAGCATTTTCATGCTATACCTAAAAATAAGGCATTCAGATGCTCAACCAAGGGCATTCAAATGCCTTGCATGAAAATGAGTTTTAAAACAAAAAATACAACAAGGGATATGAATGCCACCATAGGCCATTTTGATACTATAGTACAAATTTCTAATAGCATTGTTGTAAGTTGTAATGACTAGTTTCATTTCTTACCTTTTGATAAAGAGTTCCTTCACTTATAAAAGATTGCACATGGCATCTTTTTTTTTTTTTTTGCCAACAAAGGACATCTATTGAGTTCTAAAAGATATGAACTAAATGAAAAGACGAATTGGTTGAATCAATCAACATAATTCATGAGTTACCACTCTTGAATTTGATCTCTTTAAATAAAGATGTCAAAATTTATTCCAACATGCTAAAATAAGAACCTATTCTTTTTCCCCTCTCATTCTCAAAATAATAGCAAAGTTTCTTAGACATTGTTTACTATAAAAAATCGTAAAGAAGAAAAAAAAATAAACATTGTTTGCCATAGGAAATTATGACTAAGAAAAATATTTTCTCCCTTCGTAAAAAGCGTTTAGTGTTTTGATTTCACTAGTGCAAGGTGTTATCAAACAAAGATTCATTGTATCCTAAGACTATTCAATCTAAACCTTATTTGCATATAGTAATTGATGAGGATGAAATAAATTTAAAGAAAAACAAGATTTATAGCATGTCTTGAAACCATTTCTTTCTACTTTTTTTTTATCTTGTACCCATAACTCACAAAAAACATATATCCCACTTTAGAAACACAACTGCCAACTTTTAATAAATGAAAGTGTCTATAAAAAGAAAAACAAATTCAATGGTGGAGCAAAAAAAAATTTGTTCTTCAATAATAAATCTCAAATTAATTTTAAGCATATAATTGTATATCATGCTTTGTCCATCATTTTTCCTTTGTCCATCTTTCTTTATTAGGACATTTAATGACTTGCTTGAAAGATGAATAATACTTTTTTATTGAAGAAAAAACTACATTGATCTCAAGTTTTGAAAAAATCTTGTGCTACTAACCATCAAAGTCAAAGGAAATCTTCTAAATAAAACATAAATTTGTTAACAATATAAATAAATATGACAACATAATATATATATATATATTCTATAGTTTAATTATCACATGAAAAGTATGATAAGAAATAAATGAAGAAAGAAGATTACTAAATACATTAAGAGAAAAAAATGGGTTAACAAAAGGGATCAAAATCTTATCGAAACATTGAAACTTGAACATCATCTTCCATTGTCAATGAGATCATACATTACCAAAAAATTAAAATTCTTGTAAAAAAGTCAAACACGGTGAAGAAAATGGAAAAATAAGCAAACTTTATATTTAAATATAACTTGATTCCATCAAAATAAGATGCAAATAAAATATTAATACATACATACAAAACAAAATGAAAAGTATAATATAGTTGACAAACCAAAGCTTGCAACCCTCATCGCAACAATTAATTTATTGCTTAAAAGAAGAAATTTAAAAGTTATAAGTAAAAATAAGTTCTAAACAAGTCTCAAATGCCTAATAGATAAGTTTGAATAGTAAAAATATCGATCATGGATCATACAAAAATAAAAAATTATAAATGCTAACAAATCTCATAATTAGTAACATGCTACACACCAAAAATCTAAAAGAGAAAATATACAAGACATTGGAAACATTTATTTAATCCAAAAAAGGAAAATCGAAAATCATAAATAAACAATATAAAAAACAATGTTCATGCCTATGAATGTACAAAAATAATAAAATGAATCAAAGATAATAAAATAGCATGACAAAACAAAAGAAAAACATATATACCTTTTCATCAACCAACATCATTTTGTACTAACACATTGTTTGGTCTATAATTATAAACATCTCATAATCAACAAATACAAATTTTGATCATCCAATTATCTTTTAAAGAAATAATTATCAATCGTGGCATATTCTAATTTTGTTAAAGGTCAAGCTTAAATTGCAAAAAGAATGATCACTGTAAAAAATAAGAAAATTATAAAAATATAAACACTTAAAAAATAGACCAATTGGTTAATAAAGAAACTTGAAAGGCAAAAAAAAAAAAAAAAAAACATAGATCATGGATAAAAAATTATAAAAATGAAAATATAATACTCCATTTTTTGTCCATTTTCTTGTTTGGAATGTTTAAAATTATGTTCTCTTTCCTTTTTTAAACATCTACAACTTTTACTTTTTCTATCTTTTAAAATTATTTATTTATGATTTTTTTAATTTTTTGACATTAAAAATTATAAAAATTTAATTTTACAAAAAAAGAGTTAAATTTATTAAATATATTAAAGTCAAAATTTTTTTCTTAGACTCTGTAAAAATTAATAACATTTAAATAATTTGAGATGGAAGGAGTAATAAACAAACCTCATGATTAGTAATTGGTTAAGAGTTAAGTTTAAATTGCAAAAAGAATTAAGATAAAAAAAATTAAAAATTATAAAATATGCACACTAAAAAAAATCAATTTACTAATAAACAATCTTGAAATGCAAAAAAAAAAAAAAATCATAAATCATGATTAAAAAATTATAAAATTATCAAAATAAAAACATAATAAAAAAAACCTCATGATTAGTAATATGACAAATAAGAATTGAGAAAAAAAAAGTGTAATAGAAACAAAAAAGACACTTATATAACTTTTCACCCCTAAAAAAGTTGAAAAGCTATAAATTATAAAAAAAAATCAAAAGTAAAAAATATAAATGTTACAGAATCAAAAGTTTGATCAATAAATTTTAATAAATATTGATTTTAAAGAAAATGAATACAAAAAATCAAAAGTTAATAATCCAAATAAATATCAAACGATCTTGTGCTTTATGTAATAAAATTAAGATATATAAATTTAGAATTTATGAAAAACAATTAATATTTATTATAAAATAATTGAGTTATATATTATGATGATAATGGTTTCCTATATGCATAAAAAATACTAATACATATACCATTTTTTTGGCCAATAATATTTATCCCATGTTTAATTTTATGAACATTCATTGCTGAAGTCTTGTTTCAATGCCAATATGACGTTTGAAGGCGTCAACTCCACATTTTTAACATTTGTGAATTTAATTCAACTTTTTTTGTTGATTTTTTATTTGTTTTTATCTTTTTTTTTTATTTATCATTTATTGATTTCCACTTTAATTCTACTTTATGTTGATTTTCTTTGATTTGTTTTTTAGTTTGTTCATCTATTGATTTCAATTTCATATAAGTACTATGTGATATATAAATATTGACAAAGCTCATCAAAATAAAATTGTGAAATTGAAAATTGTAAATGAAATATGAAAAAGTGTTTCAATTTTTAAAAATTCATTATCTTAATTTTTTTATCTTTCTCAAAAATATTTAAAAAAAATCAAATATAAAGCCTTATAAATTAAAAAGAAAATCCTAAAAGCTTTTGCATTGTAGTTGGATTATGGCTAAAGCTTCCAAAAAAGGATTCAATTTCCTTTCTTCTTTTAATTCTTCAATATCAACTTGCGTGATGATCAGAAATTGATATGCAGATAAGATAGAGGTTGAAAAAAAGAAAGTAAGAAAAGAGAGGAAAAGGGGACCACAAATTCATAGTGTCAAATTAGAAGCTAGGCAAAATTTTAAAAAAGAAAGGAATATTTGCTTCCTAAATGCTACTTTTAGTACTCTAAAACTATATTATATAGATTTAATTTAAAAAAACTATTAAAAATTAATAGTAAAATTTTTAGGTTCAGCAAATAAATTAATAGAGTAATATATATTAAAAATAATAAAATAATAAAAATATGATATATATATATATATCAATCTCTTAATTTTATTATTAATTAATTTCTCTTTATTTAAAATATCGTGAAGAGTTCTTTTCAAAATTATATATCTTAAGAGTCGGATAACCTTTTAAGGGAATCCAACGCTCAGCATTGACTGATTTTATATTTATAAGGCAATGGCCCATAGACCAATGATTAAATTTTAAAATTTTACTTTTGAATCTCAAAAAATTTTATTTGCTGAAAAAATTACTAAGTTCTATTGTATAATTTAAAAATTTTATATTAAAAACAGAAATAATAGAAAAGACTAAGTAGACCAAACGGCAAAATGATGCATTGGTGTTGTATGCACACATGAAACTATGTGTATACAATATATATATATATATATATATATTGTTTTTTTTATAATTCCTGTGTGGGAATGTGAGACCGACTAGGGACCTACCAAAATTAAGAGTCAACCCATCCCATGTAACACAAAACATTATTTAATAATTTCCCATCCATGTGCAGTCGCCTACGGATTATTTTTACTTCACCATGCCATGCCATGCCATGACATGTCTCCATACATCCATAACATCTTAAATATATACTACATCCATGAACAAGGACTATCCATCGGCCGATAAGCATGTCAAGTCGCAGGTCCTTCCCAATCCAAGATTCGAGCTCTAAACAAGGGTTTTCAAATGAATTAATTATATTGTTTATCTATATTTTAAAATATATATATATATATAAATTAGTATATAAAAAATAAAATATACAAATTACAAAATCAAGGCCTTTTCATTCTTTCGGAAAAAAAAAATTTTTGATCTTCTAAGGTGTGCATAAGAGTTCATAAGACGGTAAAATATATTAGTCATTTAATTTTATCGATATTTTTAAAATTATTAACTAATTATTAATTTTTTTAATTTAAATAAATATTTTTTATCACTTAATCGTTAGTTTTTTATAAAATGCTGATATGATACTAGTGCATCAGTAATTATGTGACATGTGGTATTGTTACATCATCTAACACATCACGTGACATTATTATAATTATGTAAGAAATGATGTGAAAATGTCATATGATATTTGACAACTAATGTGGTAGTATCACGTTAGCATGCCATAAAATACTAATAATTAAATGATAAAAAAAAAACACTTAATCAAGATTAAGTGATTAAAAAAATTAGCATTTAAATGGCTATTTAAAAAACACAAATATAAATGAGTGAGCATTGATGTATTTTATCCTTCGTAAATGAATAGTGATTATTGCATTTATTACAAATTTAGTGTCATAAATAATATTTTAATTAATTTTAAAAATTTTATGGTGCACTTGGATGAAATATTTCATTTATAAAAAGACTTGAAATTCTAAAACCAAATATATTATTGAAAAATAAAAATTAGAATTATCAGAATTTTAAAATTTGAATGAAAAATTTTAGAGAATTTAAATTCTTTCCTCAAATTTCACGTTGAATATTTTGTTTTTGTTGCAAGATATCAACAATTATTATATATATTACGTTACTTTTATTTTCTTCAACTCTGCTACAAAAAATTATTTTAAATTTTATCTTTTATTTTTATTCAAATTATTAGTAATATTTATACATTTTTACAAATCTTTTGATACACATGATATATATATTTTTATTTTTTTATTTTTTTTATTTTTTATCCTTAACATCATTATTTTTTTTATTATAATTACTTTTTATCTCATAAGTTTCAATATCAAATTTTCTTTCTAAAAAGTATTTATTCAAATGATATAACAACAAACATTGTTATGTTGAATTGATATATTTTAAAATGTTTTGCATTTCAAATTTTTTTTTAAATTTAAAATTTGTCATCCAAACAACTTGTTAACAAAATAAGTTTTAAAAAATTTAAAATTTATCATTATGTTAGTAAAAAATAATCATGAAATCTTGACTTAGTCTCCTTTTTTTTTTTAAATATAGATATTTTAATCATAAATTTTAACTATAATAAAGGAGCACATATTTATTAATTTATCAATTAATAATATTTATTTTACATATTTATTTTTGAATATTTTACATATTTATTATGATTAAAACTTGTTTCTATATTATAAGGTTAATGTTTAATACTAATTAATATGCACCTAATTCGACAAGCTAGTGTTGATATCCCAGAACCAGGGAACGTTTGTAAAAGATAGGTAAATTCATGATAACATTATGGTGGTAAATGAGGTGTTTCAATACTTAAAAAATTGAAGAAGAAGGGGAGAAAATATGAGTTAGTCTTGAAAGTTGATATGAACAAGGCAAATGATAAAGTGGAATGAGATTTTTTGGAAACCATACTTCTTAAGCTAGGATTTGACAAGAAATGGGTAAATTAGGTTATGGAATATGTGTCTTTAGTCTTTTATTCTCTAGTGATTAATAGTAAATCCACAAGTAACATTCTCCCTAATAAAAGGCTAAGACAAAGAAACCTTTTGTCACCATATCTTTTTATTTTTGTTGTTGAGGTCTTGTCTAGAATGATCCACAATGATGTTTCCTTGAACAAGCTTATTGGTATTAGACTTAGTAAGCTATGTCTGACTTTATCTCATTTGTTGTTTGATGATGACTCATTATTATAGGTACATGTTCAAGCTGTTAGATTCTTATTGTAAAGCCTCAGGGCAAAAAGTAAATCCATGCAAGTCTAGTATTGTGTTTAATAGCAATACACCTGAACAATTAAGAAAAGAGATTAAGGCATGTTTAAAGATCCTAGCAACTGAGAATCCAAGGTCCTATCTAGGAATTCCTTCATTATAAGGAAATACTAAATATTCTACAATGCAATTTGTTAGGGAAAAAGTTTACAGAAAGTTGCAAACATGAAAGAAGGGCTTGCTATTTTAGGGATGGAGGGAAATATTGATAAAAGATATTGCGAGTGCAATGCCAACATAAATAGTGATATGGCAAGACTCAAGTAAGGACAAAAGCTGGATAAGAGAAAGCTCCATTGGGTAAGTTGGCAGAAGCTAACAACATATAAAAGTAAATGAAGGATGGGATTTAAAGATCTAAGCCTATTCAACAAAGCATCGCTGGCAAAAAAATATTAGAGAATGATAACCAATCTTAAAGTGTATTGGGTAAGGATTATGAAAGCAATATACTTTTCTAATTGGTCTGTTTTGAATGCTAAAAAGGGTGTTAGAGCATCATGGGCATGGTCTAGTATTCTAGAAGGAAGGGATTTAGTAAAAGAACAAATATGATGGCAAGTGATGAATGGTGAAAACATCAAAATTTGGGAGGATCAATGGATACCAGCTGGGATATTTTAGTGCCAAAAACCAATATTAGAAAGGTGCTGTTGCCATAGAAGGTTGAAGAGTTAATAGATAAAAAAAGAGGCTATTGGAAGTTGGACTCAATGAGCAGCTTTGTATCTGTTGAAGTTAGGGTTGTAAATGAACCGAACATGAATGAACGAACATATGTTCATGACTTGTTCATTTATTTTTAGAGCTATTTGAGCTTGGTTTGTGTTCGGTAAGAAATTTGTTAATTGTGTTCGAGCTTGGTTCGTTTAAATAATAGGATGTTTGCGTTCTTTTCTGTTCAATTTGTTTAAATTAAACGAGCTTATTTGTGAATATTAAATGAACATATTCACAAATATATATAAATAAACATGTTCATGAACATATTATAAATTATATTCATGAACAATAAATAAACTCTAACCAAACAAACAAATAAACAAACAAGCAATTAATTATAAATTATATAAATTATAAAATCCTATATAAAAATGAAATTAAAAAAATCTTACAAAAAAAAAAAACTATAACCCAATAAACTTGTGATTGTCCAACAACTTTCAAAAGTTAATTGATCTTAATCAAAGAACTTATCTTAAAAAAATTAAGTGATCTTAACCATACAAAATCATCCAACAACTTTCACACCAGAAAAATCAATCAAAGAACAAAGAAGTCCCTACTTATCACCAAACCATTCCATTAACCTCATAAATTATGCTAAATTTAACATTGGTAATTTCAACCAGTAAACCATCAATCTTAATAAAAATATTATTCATTCTTCAATCTTTAATAACTTAAATTCAACATCTTTTATTCTTCAATTGTTAATCAAGAATTACATAACTTGAAACCTATAAAACAAAAAGTATTATTACAACTTCAATAAGATTTACACAACCATACTACCTCCATAATTCTTGTTAGTGGCTAGTGCATAGAAAAAAATCTAGAACTAGAAAAAGTTCTTCCACAAAACTTCAAAATACCAAATGAAAATTATGTTTCACCAAAAAAGAAGAATTGTAAATGGTATAAATACACTAAAGAACTAAGTGTAAATTTTAAGTTATTAAAAATATTTACCTTTAGAAGTTAAAATTAAATAACCTTTAAAGTTTTTCAAACTTCAAAATAGTGAAATCTCTTTAACTTCTACTTTAACCTATATAAGAAATTAATATTAAATAAAAAACCATTATAAAAATCTAAATATATAATAAATAAAAAAACATGAAAATTACTTACCTTTTTGTTTCTTTTAAGACCCTAGAAGTTTCGGTACCAATCACTACCACAAAGCAACATTTGCCCTGTATTAATTCCTAAAGATGAACGATATACATCAATATAACTCTGCCACTCGCATTAAAAGTTAATTTTGAAGCCATTGTGGTTATGGGAATAAATAAAATTTCACAAGCCATTTTGAATAAAATTTGAAACTTAAGGTTATTTGTCTTCCACCACTCTAGAGCATCAAATTCCCCAGAATTTTCCTTGTAAATGCACACCTCTTCTTCCAAATACATATCTAGTTCAGACTTAACATTGTGAATTGTATCCACACTCCTAACATAATTCCCATACTTAGACCTCATTGTTAACACAATTTTTCCCTTCCCAATTTCACAAGTTGCAGAAACATTTGTGGTAATACCTCTTTCTTATGCATCATTTTTCATAGGTGTACCAATATTAATTACTGTATAAGCATCTACATATTTCTTATAAAGCTCATGTAAACTGTCACACACAATTTTAATATGTCTATGAGCTTCTTCTCTAGAATAGATAACATGAAATGTAAAGTCAATCAATGTCATCTTATTTTTAGGATCCAACACAGTAGTAATAGAGATCAACAAATTGCATTCACCCTAATATTTATCAAAATTATTTTGCAGTTGCATAGCCATTAATCTTATCTACGGTTTTTCATTCATAGATTTCTCATCCAACAATTCTTCTATACTCCAAAGCTCGAGAAGAAATAAATTTGATACTGGATATTCAAAACCTAATAATTATAAAAGAAATAAATATTCAAATTGAATGACATAAATTTATAACATAAATGAAAAAAAATTCTAAACTTGAAATATTAAATGTTTATTACCTAAGATGATGTTAGTAACTTCATTAAAAAGTGCTAAAAAAGAACAAACTTCCTTAACTCTCACCCAAACTTCATTAGTTGGCAAGTTAGAGTAACTTGAATCTTTTGCTTTATATCATGGAAATACTTCTTTGAACTCTAATGCGTATGACAACATAGCATATGTTTCATTCCACTTTATGCAATAGTCTAAAATCAACATCTTATTAGGCAACTGAAGCTGTTTAACAATATCACTAAACATATTCAAACGTAGAGTCGATGCCATGATGTGCTTCACATTTTTCTTTACATTTTTAACTATGCCTTTAATTGTAGAAAGACCATCATGCACCAAAATATTTAAGATGTGCACACAATACCGAACATAAAATAATTTTTCATCCAAATGAAGCGTTTTATGAAAAAAAAGATTATCTTTCAACATCCTTATAGCTAAATCATTGTAAAAAGCATTGTCCACACCAATTATGCACACTTTTCCTCTAATACCCCATTCTTACAAGCATTTTGTATAGTGTATTATAAATGACAACTCCACTAAAGGGAAGAGGTACATCAACAACGTTCAAAAATCTTTTTTATAACTTTCAATCAGAGTCCACAAAATGAGCAGTCAACACCATGTATTGAATCGTTTGACCTAACTTTCACATATCAGTCGTAATGCTAATTTTGTTAATTGTTTTTAACAATGCATTTAATCTCTTCTTTTCTACTTCATAACTTGTCCAACAATCAACTTTGGCTATTGCTTGAGAGATCCTTTGATAATGAAGACTTGCAGTCTTCATCAACAAAGTGAAAAGCTCATATTCAATAAATACAAATGGCAACTCATGAACCATAATCATATAAGAAACAATCTCCTTTATTTTTTTAAGTCTGAATACAACTCATACTATCTGATCTAGGTGTTTGTGGCAGTAGATAAAAAGTGTTTTGTCCACATTCAGTCAATTAATGTTTAAGACAACTAGTTAAATGCCTTTTATATTATGTAATTGTACCATCCTTGTTCTTACCAAGATGGACCTTACCAAGATGGACCTTACAATGATGACACTGCATTTTTTCAGTCCTAACAGTAAGTTTAAATATTGTAAATTCTTACCAAACATTTGATGTCTTTTTTCTTGGCTTTTTTGCATAATTAACAATTTCAACTTCATCCTCTTCAACACCAATATTTTCTTCATCATTGACCATTTCATTTCTTTCAACAGAAGCCATAGGAATTGATAATGAACAATACTAGAATAAGAAAAAAGCCAACTTTCCACAGCTATAGGTAATTGAGAACTTGGAGTTAAACTAGTATGATTTTATGGTGAGTAACAAGACATACCTGAAAGTTCATAGTTATATCATTATTAATGACTAAAAAAATACATAATAAAAAAGTTTAAAAAGAATCAAATAGTATTTTAAAAATATAGATACATACATGTATTATTATTTAGCAATTTTACTTTTATATATAAATAAACATGTAAAAGGTAGTTTTATTTTAAAAACTCTTTTTGCATATGCTAATTTATTTTTAAAAAGTTAAAATTTGTGATAAATAAAGCATTGATAACAAAATAGCCCATAATAGAGATAAACAAAAAGAAAATACTACAAAATAATAGCTACTAAGTATGATGGTGTCTTCTTTAAACTCTTTGTGGCCTCATCGAAGATTATTTTTTAAAGAGACTACTAAAAAGAGCCGGTAAAGAGATAAGAGATAAAACAGATATGCATATGGACATTGCTAAAGTTTTTTAAAAAAGGAAAAATGAAAAAAAAAGTACTCTAAATATGACAACATACCATTAATGGTGGAGCAAAAATGAAAAGTGCACACTAAAGAAAGAAAAATGGACTGGTGGTGTTGAAGCTTTTAACCCAACAACAAAATTATATTGTTAACATTCTATAGAAAGCAAAATCACATTTGTTTATGTTTGGTTTACAGTCAAACTTAAAATAGGAATTAATTTCACATTTGAATATGTTGGAGTCAGCTTTTGGAAGTGCAATCCCTAGACTGACTAAAACTTTTATTGCATAAAATTGCTTAGTACAAAGAGGATCGATTCAAAATATTACAATAGGTGGTAATTGTATGGATATGCAAAATTCATAACTCAACTTTAAAATGAACATAAACAACTATTGTTGTAGTAATCAAAGGAACAAAAATGAGAAAATACTACATTCTAAATATCCTTTCACCAAAGCAAAGATCCTTATTGATTGAGCCTCAAGAGATATTCATGACACCTACAAGTATTAGCCTGATAGTCTCTCTAATTTAGTTAATAAGCTCATCCATTGTTCTTTTGTTTTTTCCCTTACATTCTACCTTCTCAATCCAAATCATATAAATTTGTGCACTTCGACAGGTTCTAAACCTTGCTTTTCATTTTGTGTTGAGCCTAAGAAAAAAGTCATTGCTTGGGCAATTATATCAGTTATCATTTCCACCTAAATGAGAAAAACTAATCATATCAGTTATCATAATGTCCAAAACCAGATGGCATACTTATTCCATAAAAAAATGTATATTAGCATCAATATAAAATTGTTTAGGCTTTTACATAAAAAGAATGATCCATGGCATAGCATTTTGCATTCTAGAAAATGGAAAATTTTTTAGAAGTTCGTAGACTCAACAATTACTTCAAAAATGGTTCAAATTAACATGTAGGGCCAATATGGTAGACTATAACAAATAACCTGATATATACAATTGAGAGGAAAAGTGAACTTTTCTTGTTTAAAAACCATGGTAAGTGCTTCTAAATCACACAACCCAAATATATACCAATTTAAGTAATTTTTATTTGAAAAAAATGTAAAAAAAAACTATAGGCAGCCAATTTCTGAAGTCAACCACATATTAAAAAGTGGGCACGAATAGAAAACTTGAATAAAAAACTTTACCTGATGAGGAAAAGGTGAAGAATAATGATTCAAAATAAGACGAGAAAGGATCAACAAGGAATAAGAGGAAAGGAATGGCGGTGGCAACAATAAGTGAGATAAAGAAATGATCGATGGTGAAAATGATGAGTAAGGGAAAGAAAAGTTGGTGATGAGTCGATGACAAAGAAATCAAGATATAGAGTTTTAAAAAGTTAAAAAAAATGTATGCGACTGAGCAAAAAAAGTTGAAAATGGGTAAGAGACTAAGGGTTAGGATAATAAGAATATTAGGGTAAAGGGTAAATAAGTAATAATATTATTAGAGGGCGTTTAATTTGCAAAATCGTAGATTTTGAAAGAAAGTGTGATCTCCAAAAAAGTACATACCTGGGGTTTTCTTCCATTTTCAGAGCATCCCATATTCATATTCACTCATTTGGTGGAGGAGAATCTACATATATTAAATCCTAAATAATTATGATAATCTTCTTGGTATATATGATGGTAATTTAAATAATGCCATTCAATTAATAATTAATGAGGTTATTCAAGGTATTTTCTAGCAAAAAATGACTTGAATAATTCTCTCTAATTTTTGTGAAGGTATTATTCAAGGTATTTTTGCCCATATGATAGTAATTTAAATAATCCCATTCAATTAATAATTAATGAGGTTATTCAAGGCATTTTCTAGCAAAAAACACCTTGAATAATTCCCTCTAATTTTTGTGAAGGTATTATTCAAAGCATTTTTGCCCAAAAATGCATTGAATAATCATCTACTTTTTTTTAAAAGATTATTCAATATATTTTTTACTAGAAAATGCCTTGAATAACCCCTTACAAAAAATTGAATGGGGGTATTTCTGGCAAAAAATCCTTAAATAATCCTTTTCAAGTTTTATGAAAGGATTATTCAATGTGTTTTTGGCCAAAAACAACTTAAATAACCACTTCTTTTTTTTTGGAGGGAATTATTAAAGGTATTTTTTTATCAAAAAATGCTTTAAATAATCTTTTACAAAAAATTGAATGGGATTATTCAAGGCATTTAATCTCCTTTAATTTTTATGAAAGGATTATTCAAGGAGTTTTTTTTATCAAAAATGCCTTCAATAATCTTCTCCTTTTTTTTGAGGGATTATTCAAGACATTTTTGACCAGAAAACGTCTTGAATAATCTCTTACAAAAAATTAAATGGGATTATTCAAGGTATTTTTTACCAAAAATATCTTCAATAATCTCCTCTAATTTTTTTTTTGATTATTCAAGGTGTTTTTGCTCAAAAACGCTTTCAATAACCCCCAAAAAATACTTTGAATAATCTTCTTATAAAAATTGAAAGAGATTATTCAATGCATTTTTTGTCAGAAAATACCTTTAATAATCTCATTCAATTTTTTGTAAAAGATTATTGAATGCGTTTTTCATGCCAAACGTCATATATAAACCAAATTTTTTACCAGCAAAAACTTACAACTAACTTGCATTTATTTTCAGACATGCTTTTCAAAATGGTAACGGTTATTCACAATTTTTTAGTCAGGTCAAATTTGGAAATAACACTACTTTTCCCTTCGAAATCCTAAAATACCACAGAAAAGAAGTGGGTTTTTTATTCTAAGACTTTAAATACTATTGGGAATCTATCAATTTTCCTTGGAATTAGATTACTCTGAACCAAACGTTGAAATCAAATACCCAACAGTAAGATTTTGAAAGAAAATGTTTGGATTTTCCCGAACCAAATGCCTCATTATTGTTATCAAACAAACGAATAATAAATGAACAAGTATTAAACGAACCTTAAACGAGCTTGTTCGTGAACTTAAATGAACGAACAGACAATTTTTCGTGTTCGGTTCGTTTAATAAACGAATGTACAAATGGTGTTTAAGATCAATTGTTAAGCTTAATAAACGAACATAAACGAACAAAAATCAAACATGTCACAAACGGTTCATCGAAAGCTCTATTTGCTTACACCCCTAGTTGAAGTCATAACAAACATTGAGGCTATACCAATTGACATGAAAGGGGTGAGGATAGAATTGTGTGGCTAAAAACTGGTAATGGCATGTATACTGTAAGGAGTGGCTATCAAGTATATAAGGAAAGAGAGATGCCAATATGCATGCCAAAACAATCGTTTTCCCATCAGGTGGGCAATGAGGTGTGGTGCTTGCTATGGAAACTAAAAATTCCACATAAGATAAGGAATTTTTTTTGGAAGGTTTACTCTAATGCTATAACTATAAGGAGGGATCTGTGGCAAAGAAAAAATATGTGAGGAGCCAGTTTGTGCTATATGTGGAAAAGAAGAAGAAACAGCATAACATGTATTATTATTATTATTATATGAACGTGTGAGAGGTGTATGGTTTGCATTTGGGCTGGGGTATAAGGTTGAAAAAAGTAGAATCACAATGCTGATTGTTGGCTTAAGGAAGTTTTAACAATGGTAGACATAAAGGAGGAATAAAAGAGCTACTTGGCGATTGTAGTCCCATTTATATACTGGTATATCTGGAAAGGAAGATGTAATGCAAATTAAAATACAAGGAAGCCTGATGCATTGACCATGGTGAGAATTGGACAGGCTGCAATAATGGAGTTTATAAATGCTCAGATTGGTTGTGAAAGGAGGAAAGTAGGCCAGCAAAAGCATGGAAAGTCAGAAAATTGGGGAAGGCCAGATGTTAGATAGGTTAAAGTAAACTGTGATGGAGCATTTAAAAAAAATCTTTTGTCTGCTAGAATTGGTGTTGTAATAAGGGATGAAACTAGAAAACTGATAGAAGGAACTGGCAGAGTAATTTGTGTGAAATCCAGCATTGAAATAGAAGCTATAGCAATAAGGGAAGGAGTGTGGTTAGCTTAGAGACAAAAGTTCCCAAAAGTGGTATTGGAAATGGACTCTGAGATTCTCTATAACCATATTAATCAAACAAGTTTAGAACATGAATGGAGAATCAAGCCAATGGTTCAAGATATATTAGCAGGTATCAGGAGAATGAAAGGAGTAAAGGTTGTATGTGCTGACAGAAAAGCTAACAAAGTGGTGGATTGGATTGCTGTCCAATTCAAAAAGAAGATGTGCCTGAGTAACTGGGTAAATGCACCCCCATCTTCTTTGTTATTCATACTTGACAAGGATGGATTAAAAAACCCCTCCATAGTTGTGCAGTAAAAGTATAAAGATATGCTGGGAGGTAATATTATAGATTTCAGTAGCTATCTGTGTTATACTAGATGTGGTTAAAAGTGTAATGGATTGTTCTGAATGAATATAAAGTTTTGAATTGGAAAAAAAAATTCTACAAGATAATTTCCTTTTTAAAAATTTCCCCATTAAATCTTTTCTTTTTTTTTGTGAGATGCCCACTAAATTATTATTCATTACTGGAGGAGCAATATTTGATGCATTAATTTAGTTGAGAGTTTTATGATTATCGAATCTTTGTTTTCAACCCAACATGTAAAATACATAAAACTTTTATCAATTTTTAGCCATTATACATTGCATAATATTTTTAGAAGCATAAAAAAATTTGAGATAAAGAAAAAAGGTAAGTACAGTCAATTCAATAACAAAAATCGTTAGCATGAAAAGATAACTTTGAATTTGCTTTCTTTTTTGGAAAATCATGTAATATTTTCGTAACATTATCTTATTAAGAAAGATGTTCCTTTTTTAGTTATAAATCTTTCAATTTCTAATATAAGAATAAATTATCTTATAAGTCATTAATTTGGCTCAATTTTTTTCTTTTTATAATACAGTACTCGATCAGTGAAAGTATTTTTATACTTTGCTAATTGAGTCTATTTTTCTTTTGGAACAATCTTAAAAATATAATTTATCACATTAATTTGATAAATATAAAATTTTATCCTCAAATCACAAAAATCAAATTTGGTAAAAAAAAAAAAGAATTCATCTCTTGCCCATTGGATTAAAGCTTGTGGGTTTGCCCAAATTATTTTATTGTTCAGAAGACAAATAGTGCATGAAATATTCACAATTATTCATGGAATAAATATAGTAATTTTTTTCAGTTAGTCCAAATTATATGCTAGTAATTCATTATGGGAAAGGAAAAAACTTAAATCCCAAGAGGTCATTTGGTATTGTCGTGTGTTTTATGTTTTATATTTTTGAAAATTTTAGTTTGTTTTGTTTTATTTTTAATTTATTAAATTTGAAAACATATTGGATAGAATGTTTTTGTTTTAGAAATGTGAAAACAAAAATATGTAAGAGAAATTGGTTAAGACTTTTAGGCTCTGTTTGTTATTAATAATATAATAATATTAGTATAATATTAGTTATTCGTTAATATATTATTTATTTGTTAATATAATATTATTTATAATTATATAATAAAAATATTATTTATTAATATAATAATTATAACATCACTGTAGCGATTTCCTTGTAATTTTTGTGAATAGTACTCATATAATAATAATTTCAAATTATTTCTAAAAAACTGAAAACATTAAGCAGCAATTGGTTAAGGAAAATATTTTTTTTATTTGTTATTTTTATTTTTTGAAAATATTTGTGAATTTTAAAAAACATGTTTAGGACACAAAATAAAAATTTGTTTTCAAAAATAAAAATTATGAAAATGTGTTTGGTATTTGTATTTTTATAAGTAAAGCAAATTACTTTAAGAGAAGTTAATTATGTAAAACGCTCAAAACTTAAAAGCATTACATAATACAATGGGCAAAACATTGTACAAAAATTGGGAGAAAAATCAAGTGTACTAATTAAAATATATTGATTCAACCAGATCAAGTGTAATATTAGTGAGATCAAACCTATTTAGAACAATGCTTGTATTGAAGTTAACATGGAAAAATCATTAAACGAATTATATTGCTGTAATCTCAACTACAAATAAAAAAAATGAAATAATCTTCCTAATAATAATGGATAGCAAAATCCAAAATTATCATTCAAACTCCATAAATCCACTCAGATCTTAGAACAACCCCAAAACCAAATCCTCAGTGTCACCAGAAACCAGCCTTCAATGCTGCAAAACCACTTGTAGAAGCAATGTCAGGATCCTCAATTTCCGTCGGAGAAGGTGCTGAGGAGATTCTAGTGTATTTGTGCTCCTGACTTTTCAAACTTAACCTTGGTTTTTCCATCCTTGTGCTCTGCAATTGGGTTTGAGGTATTACAGCTTGCATAAGCCTCTTTGGTCACTTGCAACACTAAGTCTTTGCCACCATCATGTTCCTACACTAACAAAAACACCAAAAAGTAATTAGAAAAACTCAAGTAAAAAACAGTCCCACAAAGTGAAGCGCATCATCGTATTAAAGCTCAGAAAAGGTAGATTTATTACCGAAAGGGTTGCCAATTCGAAAATGGGAATTTTAAGCCTATTTGTTGAGAGAGTCTGATTCAGAGGATGGGATCTTCCTAGCGTTTGTCTTCCCATCAACCAAGATTTCTCTAACATCTGTAAAGCTTACAAATAGAAACAAGAGCACCAAAGAAGTTAGCCTTCTTGGAAAAGCGACCATGGAAAATCAGGTTTTGGAAAAAATAAACAAAAATAGCAGTGGAGGAAGTGAAACAAATTTGGATAAAACTGCCATCGGAAAAAGAGAAGTGAAACAAATTTTTGCAGAACAATCTATTCGAAATTAGGACTTTTGCCCTAAAATTGAAAAAAAATTTAAAGTCACGTGTTTTCATGTTCTCCATTTCTCTCAAACATTTTTATTGAAAACATAGAAATTTTTTTTTTATTCTCTAAATTTACTCTATTTTCATTTTTTTCCAAAAAAGAGTTTTTGTTTTTTCAACTTTTTTTCACTTATTCTCTATCTTTTATGAAAATAAAAATAGAAAACAGAGATATTTTCATAAATTAAACACACATTTATTTTTTAATTTTCAATAATTTTCAAACTTTTTAAAATTTTGCTTTTCAATTTTCAAAAAATAAAAAACAAAAATAACCTATCAAACATTTTTTATTTTTAATTTTAAAAATAAATAAAAATTAAAAAAACCGAAAATATTACAGACGACCCCTAAATTTTCTTCCTTTTATATATATATATATATATATATACATATATATATATATTAGTACCATGCAATGCTTGTATATATAGCTATTTAACATACATAATATATGTCAGGTGGAGGCATGATTCCTTGAATGATGATAGTGTGATGATGATCCATAGAGAAACCGACAACTCACCGGTAAGAGGAGAGAGAAAGGTGTGGAAGAGAAATGGTGAACGCAAAGGCAAGGTCCCACACCCACCCTAGGAAGTAAAGGAGTTGGAAAGAGACTCTCTTCTGTCCTTTGAGAATTTTGAGAGCTATATATAAAGGCTGGGGCCTTCCATTCTTCTTCAAAGGGAAAACAAAAGCCTCAGGAAAAACTCTCTTTTTGGCTATCCCCACTCATACCGCAAACACAACCCCCCCCCCCCCCCCCCCCCCCAATCCTTTTCTTTTTCCTTTTGTTTCTTGGGATTCTGAAAATCTCATTAAATGGTCTTTACTTTCTCACCCCAGACCCAATCTCTGCATTCATTTCACAATTCTAGGAGATTTTAATTGCTCTTTTTTTTTTAATCTTGCTTTTAATTTGAGTACCCTTTTGTTAAGCTGCTGCCGCTGCTGCTGTTGGCTGTTAGAAACAAAACATGGGTGGTGACAAAGCCATCAGTCTTGAAGAGATCAAGAACGAGACTGTTGATCTGGTAACTATTCATTTCCATTTTTTTTTTGTTGCATGCAATTTCTTCTTTCTGATTAAAAAAATTGGGTTTTTTTTTTTTTCTCAGTTATCTAAATTTCCGTCTTTTGCCGAGCTGTTTACTTTGTTATCTGTGAATGAGATCTACAAGGGGCTGCTTTTTCAGCCCATGTTAGTGTTTTTCTCTTTTTGGTCTCTTAGGCTTTCCCCCGTGGCTTAGATGAGTTAGAGCGGGAGACTCATGGAATTTCTTTTTCATTTTCCCAACAAAAGTTGTTCACTTTGCCGTACTGATAATGAAAGAAGTAATATTTTTTAGCCCCTCTCCTTCTCTCTCTCTCTCTCTCTCTCTCTCTCTCTCTCTCTTTAACTCTATTAGTGAAGGCCCTTTTCAATAGCCGTTTTGTTTCACAAAAATTTCACCCTTTGATTAAGTTGATATCCAAATTATAAATTTGTTGAATTTAATGTCTTTTAGATTGGAAATTGGAGGTTTAAAAGTCAAACAAATAATCCGATTTCGTCAAAAAAAAAGTCAAACAAATAGAGCTGTACCATGTAGTACTAAAATGGAGAGAGGTCCTCTTCTATCCATGTGACAAACATGTTAAAAATATTAATAAATATGAAAGTAAAGATATTGTCTGATTTTGAATTGTTGGAATATTTACAAATGATATAAAAATAACAAATTTATAATTTTATCAACAAATCATTTTGGGTCATATATAATCAAACTGAGGAAAAAAACTACTGGTATTTTCTTTCCTTTTTTTTTTTTTCTCTAGTCAAAATTGGATGCAAACATGTGAAAAAGAGGGAAATGACATGGTAGTGACTGAGTTGGCTACATTTTAATCTTTTCCTTAACAACTATTTTGATTAAGTTTTTTTGTCTGTGTTTTCATTGAGAGTGGTCTGCTTGTTTTGTTAGTTTGGGAATTTCAGGTGCTTTTCTGTGGTACGTTTGTCTTTTCCCTCTTTAGAATTCAGATTTTCCTTTTTCTTCTATTTTTTGGACGTAAAAAAGAGAATTTTAATTCCTCTCTCACATTTAAGGGCGCTGACACTACCTGCCCTTTCTCTTGGATTCATCAAATCCTCCCTTTCTTTGTTAATTTTGTTAAATATTCTTCACACAATCAGTTAATTTTTTTTACTATGTATAAAAAAACTAAAATTTTATTTGAATATGTTTGCTCTAATTTTGATACACGGTACTTAGAATGGAGCGTGGATTACACGGACCTATCACATGTTGAAAAAGTGGGGACTGTCCCCATCTCCTGACAATTGACCTTTTTGATCGGCTTGAGTCAACGCTTTTAATTCATATGGGTAGCATCCCGAGGCCCCGAGTTATAACCCAATGAGTCACGAGTCCACTCGGTCCACCTGACCTATTCGGCTCGGAAAAATATTTATGAAATTTCGGTCCAATATCATATTCTAAGGTTTATCTGATGCAAATATTGTAACTATTAATAAGACTCAAAATGATTAAAAATTAGATTGTTTGACTTTTTTGTGGTAATGTTCTTGCTTTGCAGGAAAAAATCCCAATCGAGGAAGTGTTTGAGCAGCTGAAATGTACCAGAGAAGGATTGACGTTGGAAGAGGGAGCCAACAGGCTTCAGATTTTTGGTCCCAACAAGCTAGAAGAGAAAAAGGTCTTACTATTATTATGATAAGGATACATCTTGACCTTAAATTGCTTAAAGACCTAATATTGATTGCTCATAATTTGGAATATTATATTTTTAAATGATCAGGAAAGCAAAATTCTCAAGTTTTTGGGGTTCATGTGGAATCCCTTGTCATGGGTCATGGAAGCTGCTGCCATCATGGCCATTGCTTTGGCTAATGGTGATCGGAAGCCCCCAGATTGGCAAGACTTTGTTGGTATTGTTTGTCTGTTGGTAATTAACTCCACCATCAGTTTCATTGAAGAAAACAATGCTGGCAATGCCGCCGCTGCTCTTATGGCTGGTCTTGCCCCAAAAACCAAGGTAAAAGCGAGATTTATTGATACCCTTTTTATGCAGGAGTTATTATTATTATTATTTTTTACTGAATGACAGCTAAAAGAAGGCAAGTTCTCATGCAAGAAATAGTCAAGAAAGATTCTAGATGTTTTAAAACCGTTACATAAATTTATGCACATGGTGGATGATCTGATGGCTGGTTATGTCCAAATGCATATGTCAGAAAGTTTGTGATGGCTAAGAGTTATTTTAGTGATTTGAAGGTTTATTTTCGTTTTGAATATAATGAGATTGATTGTGAATTTTAATGGTGGTAAAATATAGGTGCTTAGGGATGGCAAATGGTGTGAGCAAGAAGCAGCAATTCTGGTTCCAGGAGACATCATTAGCATTAAATTGGGAGACATCATCCCCGCTGATGCCCGTCTTCTTGAAGGTGATCCCTTGAAGGTTGATCAATCTGCCCTAACAGGTGAATCACTTCCCGTGACCAAGAATGCCGGGGATGAAGTCTTCTCTGGTTCAACTTGCAAACAGGGTGAAATTGAGGCTGTTGTTATTGCTACCGGTGTTCATACCTTCTTTGGGAAGGCTGCACATCTTGTGGATAGCACCAACCAAGTGGGACACTTCCAAAAGGTGCTCACAGCTATTGGAAACTTCTGTATTTGTTCCATTGCCATCGGTATGTTGGTTGAGATCATAGTCATGTATCCCATTCAGCACCGCAAGTACAGGGATGGTATCGACAATCTATTGGTTCTCTTGATTGGTGGTATTCCCATTGCTATGCCCACTGTTTTGTCTGTGACCATGGCCATTGGATCTCATAGGCTGTCTCAGCAGGGTGCTATCACCAAGCGTATGACTGCCATTGAAGAAATGGCTGGTATGGATGTCCTTTGTAGTGATAAGACAGGAACATTGACACTTAACAAGCTGAGTGTTGATAAAAACTTGATTGAGGTGTTTGTAAAGGATGTGGATAAGGAGCATGTTGTCCTGCTTGCTGCAAGGGCCTCTAGAACTGAAAATCAAGATGCCATTGATGCTGCCATAGTTGGAATGCTTGCTGACCCTAAGGAGGTATACCAATTTCTTCTCTCTTCTGTTTCTGTTACTTGATTCTGCTAAAAGGCTAAAATGAAAAGAGAAATAGCTCCTAGATGAGTATTTATGTTCGATATGCTATTCATACAGGCAAGAGCTGGTATTACAGAGGTTCACTTCTTCCCTTTCAATCCTGTGGACAAGAGAACTGCTTTGACTTACATTGATTCCAATGGCAACTGGCTTCGAGCAAGCAAAGGTGCTCCTGAACAGGTAACCTTATTATTATGATTTGCCGCTGGTAATATAGGAAAATTTATGGGGCGTTTTGTGACTTAATTGTTTCATATCTGTTGACAGATCTTGGCCCTTTGCAATGCAAAAGAAGATCTTAAGAAGAAGGTTCATTCTATTATTGACAAGTTTGCAGATCGTGGTCTTCGGTCGTTAGCTGTTGCAAGACAGGTTTTTCTTGAAATCACGATGTTCTAATCACTGTTCTGTTATACTAAAATTGAAATTTCCCCTGACCCCTGATCATTTGCTATACATTCAGCAAGTGCCAGAAAAAACAAAAGAAAGTGCTGGTACTCCATGGCAATTTGTTGGTTTGTTGCCTCTGTTTGATCCTCCAAGGCATGACAGTGCAGAAACCATTCGCAGAGCTCTTAATCTTGGTGTTAATGTCAAGATGATCACGGGTAATTGAATCCTTTTATAATTTCATCTATGCACAATTCCATCACTAGTACTTCATTCTTTGAGGCAATTGCTCACCTATGCTTTTGTATTATGTCCAGGTGATCAACTAGCCATAGCAAAGGAGACTGGCCGCAGACTTGGAATGGGAACAAACATGTATCCATCTGCTTCTTTGCTAGGTCAAGACAAGGATGCAAGCATAGCAGCTCTTCCTGTGGAAGAGTTGATTGAGAAGGCAGATGGGTTTGCTGGCGTCTTTCCAGGTAACTGGTTTTGGCATTTTGGCTATTCACGAGCAAGGAATTTTTCTTTCTTTTTTTATTCACAAGCAATTTACCTGTTTATGACACTCACTTTACAGAGCACAAATACGAAATTGTGAGGAAGTTGCAGGAGAGGAAGCACATTTGTGGAATGACTGGAGATGGTGTTAATGATGCTCCTGCTTTAAAGAAGGCGGATATCGGTATTGCTGTGGCTGATGCTACAGATGCCGCACGAAGTGCTTCAGATATTGTTCTTACAGAACCTGGACTGAGTGTCATTATCAGTGCAGTGTTAACTAGCAGAGCTATTTTCCAGAGGATGAAGAACTACACTGTAAGTTGCTCTCTTCTCTTTAAACATAATCTAAATATTTATGCTGTATATTTTGCAATGCATGACTTTGCTTTCTTTACTTTGACAGATCTATGCAGTCTCCATCACAATCCGTATTGTGGTAAGTGCATAACAAATGATTTTATATGAATTAATTATTAGTAACTTCAAGCTGCAGGTATCGATTCATATATGTGACCTTTTATTTCTGATTTTGTAGTTTGGGTTTATGCTTATTGCTCTCATCTGGAAGTTTGACTTTTCTCCATTCATGGTTTTGATCATTGCCATTCTAAATGATGGTGAGATTTTATAAAATGTATTATTACGTAATGCATCTTGTTCTTGTTTTCTGTCCTTAACTGGCTTGAAACAGAGTATTAACACCAGTCAATTTGAATATTACTCAGGAACTATTATGACAATCTCAAAGGACAGAGTAAAGCCATCTCCCTTGCCTGATAGCTGGAAACTGAAAGAAATTTTTGCCACTGGAATAGTTCTTGGAGGCTACTTGGCATTAATGACTGTCATATTCTTCTGGGCTGTGCATGATACTGACTTCTTTTCGGTAGGTGGTGCTGAAAGTTTGCAGTTTATATTTAGTGAAGGATTAGAAGTTCATTTTTTTTAATATTTCGGTTTAGTCTTTAACAGTTTCTATCCATGAATGCAGGACAAATTTGGCGTTAGGTCTCTAAGGGACAAGAAGTATGAAATGACGGCTGCTTTATATTTACAAGTGAGCATTGTGAGCCAGGCTTTAATTTTTGTGACTAGATCACGCAGCTGGTCATATGTTGAGCGTCCTGGACTGCTATTGGTTTCTGCATTCATTATTGCACAGCTGGTAAGAACTTACTTTTCCATATATCCAATCTCGAGCACGATGAAAATATGTATCATACACTAAGCTAATCAATGGTTTTTGTTAGGTCGCTACTGTGATTGCTGTATATGCTAACTGGGGATTTGCAAGGATTAAAGGAATTGGATGGGGATGGGCTGGTGTCATATGGCTTTACAGTGTTGTTTTCTACATTCCACTGGATCTAATGAAGTTTGCCATTCGTTACATCTTAAGTGGAAAAGCTTGGCTCAACTTGCTAGAAAATAAGGTACACCTATCTTACATTAGATTACTTCAAAAAAATAAAACTTTCCAACCAGTTGTTTGGTTTACTAAACTGGCCCTGTAACAGACTGCATTCACCACCAAGAAAGATTATGGAAAGGAAGAGAGAGAAGCTCAATGGGCTCTTGCTCAAAGGACATTACATGGGCTTCAACCACCAGAAACTACTAACCTCTTCACTGACAAGAGCAGCTATAGAGAGTTGTCCGAGATTGCTGAGCAGGCGAAGAGACGTGCAGAGGTTGCAAGGTACAGATTCAGTTATTCTTCCTAAGCATTTACAAACTACCACATTGAAATATTTCTTTGAAGAACCAATAATAGCTTAAAATTTTCGTCTTTGTAATTTAAATCTGCTGGCACAATTATGGATTCTAGTTTTAACAACAAATTTTATTTTCCTTGTCCGCTTATAGGCTTCGAGAGCTTCATACCCTCAAAGGGCATGTCGAGTCAGTGGTGAAGCTGAAGGGGCTGGACATTGATACCATCGAGAAGCATTATACAGTTTAGAAACTGGAACAATGCTTGAAGCTAAGGTTGCAGTTAAATGAAATATGCAGGCCATGAAGAGAAAGGAGAACTGATTAGTTTAAACTTCCTAGATAGGGACAACATGTATGGGGTATAATTTTCGTCTCCTGTTTGCTTTTTCCTTTCTTATGTAATACAAGGCTGGAAGAAAGGGTTGTGTTTGGTCATTTCTTGCTCCAATAAGGAGCCATGTAATGTTCCATGTTGCACGGTTTCTGGCTTCAAAATCTACTTTTACCTTGGGTTTTCTATGGTCTTTGATTCTTGTATACGCTCTACATTTTTGGTTGCGCAAGGCTAACTGCCTGGCAACTATTGAATGCCAAAAAATAATCGGTGGTTGAAATTCACGTCAGTATATCGAATGAACAAAATTGAAAACGAGCGCACGGTTGCACCATACTGTAGTCGTCACCGACCATTTTTGGATGTTGCCTTTTCTCTTTCTGGATAAGTGATAGGTATTTGCTTCATGCAAAATGCAATCCATCAGTGATGATGCATGCAGGTTTTTGGGTTCCGTGGTTGACTTGTTTTAAAGCTGCTATTTATATATATTTATATATATTTTTCCTCTAACCTTTGCTGTAATATAACCTTCATAGCTGCTGCTATGCCTATATGATGACCAAAATATCAGCAGTACGATTCTTTTGTCTGTGGGAAAAGCCCACTTGCAGTACTGTGTCTGACTAAGATGACAAACTTAAAGTTATAAGAAAATTAAAGGCCGTGGATAATATATCCCATAATTTCAATTCAACATCTTCTAACATTTGTCAGTTTCCAAATCAAAGACCTATCTACGTTTGCTTTTGCTCAACAATTAATTACTTTGGAGCAAGGATGAGGATCACAACTTGAAGCAGACTTTCAAAATAAGACAAAACCTAACCCATCCACAATATTAAGTGAAAATGTGAATTAATTTGCTCAAAGCACGAATAATGATTTAAAAAAAAAAAAAAACCTGAGTATTTGTCCTTTCATAAGAATCAATTCAAAATTATGTTTAAATAATTAAACTCATAGTTGGACGAAAATCATTTGCATTCATCATTTTTGCTTCGTTTTTGTAACTAAAAATAACTCTTAATTACTTTAACTATTTTTTCTCTTAATTTATAAGTTATAAATTAGATAAGGTGAGAATTATTAAATCTACTTTGCATTCAAAGATTGTGAATGCAACAACTGTTTTTCTGATCATGTTGGGTACAATCATAAAAAGTAATATTTATTTTCTTTATATTTTTTTCTTTTTTTTTTTAATTTTCTTTCATTTTCCTAATTTCCTTATTACTATTTTTACACAATCATATGGTTGTACTGTAGCAAATTATTCAGACTATTTTTTTGTCTTAGATTTGCACCCACATGAGGCTTATATAATGAATACAAAACTAGCAGTTAAAAGTGAAGTCCATACATTATTAATGAAATTTTTTAATCATATAAGTGGAGTTAAAAACATGAGATATCACACTTTTTTAATTTATTTTTTTATTTTTGAATATATTTAAAGATATGTGACACTTTATTAGTTTTGTTTATGAAATTTAAAATTTTCACTATGTGTTAAATAATTTTTGGATTCAAAATATACAACTTAAATTTTTTTTTTAAAAAAAAAAATTTATCTAATTCTTTAATAATAGTGTTGAGTTGACTAATAAATCTTTACAAATTTTACTCTCTTGTTGATAGATAAGTCCTCGCGCTAACACGGTAACTTGAGACACCTCCTTCCATATCTGCAAACAACTTGTATACTTGTTTCACTATCAGGCGGAGATAAATTAATTCCCTTTTCATCTTTCAAAGAAAATTTTTTTGGTCAGGTTCAGAGTAAATCAAAATTTTGAGGATTGAAAGATTAGAAGAGCTGATTGGGTTTGGAGCTTGGGGAAATAGGATAGATTTGATTATAGAAAATGAGAAGGGAAAGGAGAACGATGTTAAGTTTTAATATAACTCAATGTTTTGCTCAAGTAAAATAAAAGAGTCATATGGACAATTTTGGATCTTAGATTAGTAATTGAAAAAACAGTGAAGATTTCCAAAATAGTTTAATAGTGGAGAGGATTCTTTCCCAATTCATCTATTAATTTGTTTAATTTTTAAAATATTTTCATCATATGACAATATACTGCTATATTTTAAATCATATTTTTTACATTATTTTTCTTATTTAAATCATATTCTATACAAAAGAGGGAATAATCTTTTCAAAATCATATCACTTTTTCAGTTTTTTTTTTTTTTTTTTGGTTTTTCTCTGATTTTTTGGATTGAAGTTCTTAATTTTTTTAATTAACTTGGATTGATTCCAATTCAATCACGTGTTAATTTAGACGAATTTTTAAGTTTGATAGGATTTCGTCTCATTGAATAACGATTACTCCCTTTATTTCATTTTTTCTCGAAATTATATCTTATTTAAACACTTAAAACTTTTATTTTTTTATATTTTAAAATCATTTTTGATAATTTTTTTAGTTTTAATATTAATACTATGGAACATCAGTTTTATAAAAAAAAAAATTAAAAATTTAATATTAAATACACTAAAATCAATATATATTTTTTTAATTCTGTAAAAATAGACAAACAAATAGGGAGTGAGGAAATAATAATACTAATGAAATGAAAGTAATCCAAAAATTAAATCAGAGAATTAACATTGTGGTATTCAATGATTAAGGTGCATTTTGTACCTAGCTTTTATACCTGGCAGAACTTCTTGAAGAAATTAATACATGCATACATACATGTTTAAATGAAAAAGGAAATTTAATTTTAATTAAACTATATTAATCTTTTAAAAAGTCTGCATTATAATTTAAATGATGCTTTCCAGATTGATTGCATGCCTTAGTAGAAATTCACTTAATTTAGCTACAAAAAATGAAATTAATTTAATCAATTTATTTGTACCACGGATGTAAGAATATTCACCTGTAACTCAAGACATGAAATATAACTTCCCAATTCACTTAAAATTTCATAATCAATCATCATCTCATTCCCTCCTGGTAAAATATTCCTTAGATATGTCAACCTCCTACTAATCTCCTCCTCCTCATCACTTTCCATTTCTTCTTTCATAGTTCCCTGCTTCATTCGATCTATTTTTTTAGCCCCTTTGGATCTCTCAGGCAATGTGACAAGAGTGATGAATAAAGGAAAGAGAGAGAGAGAGAGAGAGAGAGAGAGAGAGAGAGAGAGTCTGTTGTTACCTTCAACTGCAGAGAAGAAAAAGGATGGAGAACAACTGTTTTTGTTTAGGACGAGCAGCAGCTTGAGCATATAGGTAGGTCTTATATTATAAATAAAAAGGAATGGTAATTGGTGATGCGGTAGAGTTGGTAAAGTTCGAATATTTCGTTTATAAGATCTAGATTTAAATCTCTTTATCAATAATTCCTTTCAGTGAATGATTTATAAATTCAATATAAATTCTCCCTTTGATTTTTTTCTGCCATAAAAACCTCCCATCGCCTGAACATTTTAGACAAGAAAAGGAATATATGTTATATGTACAAATATGACCTCTTATTTCAGTTAAGGTCACCCCCTCCTAACCCACACACAATCACGCTCACCAAACCGACTTTGACATATGGACTCCAGCTAATATGAATTGGGGTGGTAAAGAAATTCAATCAGCAAAAGTGATAGAGTCCAAAATGAGGAGTTGATCACGGATGGACGGATGGTGGGGATGGGGGTATGTTGAGATGCTGAGAATGGGATGAGGGGGACGGGGGTATGTTGAGAGTGGGCACATGGCCTCACATGCTGCTTTTGCCTTCGTTTTTTCTCCTACCTAAGGAGGCCATGTGCACTAAGCTACAAAACAGCACCCTAAAGCCCCACTATAAATGCACTCACATGACTCCTCTCCTTAATTACTTTCAATACGATTTTCTCTTTTTTCATCTTCCCCATTCAATTCCATCATCCTTTTCTCCTCTCATTTCAATTCACCCAGCTCATGTTCCTGCTATATATTTTCTTTTTATGTCCTTTTTTCAACCATCTTCGTGCATATGCAGATTCTTTATCTATCCCCTATTCCATCTGACAAAACCTTTTTGCCAACACCTCCAAAGGAAAATAAACTTAGCGTAGCTAATAAGACGAAGAATCAAAACAACCCCACTTATTCCTTTCCTTGTTTATTTGGCCTTGTTATCTCTGATATACTCAGTTAATGCTCCATTGGAAGAAACAAGAATCTGTCTGTCACTACTTCATTGAGCTTATTAGAAACGAACAAATACAAAGGATGAGAAAAAAAATTGGAGAAAATTAAAAATTGATTTGAAATTATAGTATTTAATTCAGTTTGAATCAAATTTTTTCTTTGGTTTGGATCAAGCTCAAATATTAAATTTATATATATTCAGCTTAAATTAAATTTCGAATCCAAATATAAAAAATAAAAAAAATCAAACTAAACTGAGTTATATATTTTAATTAGTTCTTATTTTTTTTTAAATTTTTATAAAATAAAAAATTATTTTATATATAAATCTATTTAAATATATTAAAACTTTTATTAAAATAATATTGAAAAAATTAAAGTTTAAAAACCGAAAAATTGAATCGAATTAATAGAATTTGATTCAAATTGAATTATTTAAAAAAAATTAATTCAAATTTATATCGAATTTTAAAAATTTATAATATTATATATTATTCAAGAAAATCAAATTGAATCCACTTCCATCCATAATAACAATCAAGACAATGTCTACTAGCAACAACAAATTATAGCATCTAAAAGATCAAAGACTAAATCTAATTGTTTAGAAAAACAATCCTCGAAGCATACTCTTCAAGAGATTAGAAGAAAATAATGCTAAGAGTCAAAAAGTTTGAAATGATACTTGATCTTCCACCAAAGCCAAAATCTGCAAAACCGAAAAGAGGTTGTCTTATTGTTAGTGAAGTGATGCCCCTCAATCAATGTGGATTTTACTTTAAGCGCTAGTCTAGGGCACCGTATAACTTTCTTTTACAATTGACTTCAGATTTATGCCAACGATGATGGGAATTATGCATGGCTCAAAAATAAAAAATCTACTGAACAGTTATATACATTTATAACAAGAAAATAAATTTTAGACCTCACAGCTTATTTTCCCTTTTTTTTTTTCGTACATATTTTCCTATAGTACTTCATAAAATGCTAAAAAAATCAAGTTAGTTTGTGGTTGCAAACATGATCACAAAAAAGAGAAGAAACCAGAGTATAATCATTTTCTATGCAAACATAATATCATTTAGCCCCAAGCCTGGCTAAGATTGATAATTACATGGTCCCCAGCTATATATAGTTCGTAATCCAACAATTCTAAATCTAATGACTTCAACAATGGAAATATAAAGTGAATGAATTGAGTTGTGCTTCCTTATTCCATGAAACTGAGCAAACTATGCAATTAGAACACACAAAAAACGATTAATTGGTTCAAATTAAAACTGAAATTAAACTACATACATAGTAGATGTGATGATAGATTCCACTATTATCAACAAAGGATCTCTTGGCCATCTCTCTGTATAGTAGTGGGCCTAAAAAGGACAAACTGAAATATTAGCGATGGGAATGTTGGACACCCCAAATAAATAATAGCCATAAATCATGATTTTTCATTTTGGACAAAAAAGGTGTCGATTCTGTTAAGGTTGACACCCTTTCCAAATCTCCATTCATTTGAAATTCTTCCAAAAACACAATATAATTATAATATTAAGCGGATTAAAATTTTGTTTTCATTAAAACTGTTTATTGGCTTTTGTTTTTTAGTCTGTTACGTGCAGAATGACTATGATGTTATACGAATTTTTCCATCTTGGATCAAATTTCGTGACGAGAAACTATCACGAAAAGCAAGAGATGTTCACACTAATTACAATGCAATAACTTTGCTTTTGGTCGTGACGAAGAAATTTTTCTCTGATAAAAAAGAAGAGACTTTTTCTATGGGAATTATTTCACATAACTTCTTTTTTTACTACCATATAGTCAAGCAGATGTTGTTCATGAAATTATCTCTTTATCAAACAATTAATTAAGATTTAATTTTCAATTAAATCATCAGATAAAACGCAATATGCATACTTGGTAAAAAGATCTTTGATTTAATTAACCCAAAAGTCCAATCTCTTATCCACACATTACGAGTCATTTCCCGATTCTTTTAAACTGTCCCAATGCCAAGTGCATACACTACATGCCTGCGAGTAGATGAAGCAAAAACCACAACTCTATTTTCACATAATTTTTTTTTAATGCATGTAACGGTCAATCATACATGATACTGAATATAAAATACAACACTACTATCAATGCATTTGATGCTATAGAAGATTAACATTTAGGAATACATTTGCTTCACAAGGGACCTTTTTACAAGAAATTGAGTTGAAAAAATGGAATTTACCAATCAATGCTAAAAAAGGAGGATCCACAAAATCAAAAGCCAGACTTAATTACACCAAGCATAACATTGTAATTATGAAAGGCTAACACTTGCCTAAATATAAAAGCAAAATTTTTTAAATCTTCGACACACTAATTCATCAATGGACTTGTTCCTCTAGAAAATCATGTACAGTTTTCTCTCTTTGAGAAGCTTTGGGTGTTCTAATGAGAGAAAATAGGCAATGAAGTGGGTTTGTTGTTTGATACAAGTTGGAAGAGAAGAATAACCACACAGGTGAAATAGAGAAAAAAAAAAAAAAAAAGAGTGAAGCAAGGAATGGTGATGAAATAGAAATTTTAATATTCAATTCCACTATTATTAAAGGTTGTAGGCGCCAATTTTGTCCTATTATAATTTTGTTTATATTATTATAATTATTATTATTATTATTATTAATCTAGAAAAAAGAGAAAAAAAGTAAAAGAAAAATGGTTTTAACTCTGGTAGCTGAAATCAAGCTACCAAAGTGGTTTGTTTTTCTTTCTGACACTATCTAACTTTGCAGCATAAAATCCGATGGCCAAAAGTCATTGGACAGGACCCAAATTTTTCACAAAAAGATCGCAAGAGATCTGAGATTTGAATCCCAAAAGCTCTATACATGGAGCCATTGCAACCAAGGGAGAGAAAAAACAAAAGGGTAAGCCTAAAGGAATACTATCAGAACAAAAAAAAAATCACAATCCTCTTTAACAAAGGAACCAACAACAAACCCAAAAAAAAAAATTTTTAAAAAAACACCGAGAATGAAATTCTCGATCTATGAAGTTTAAGATTTTTTATAAAAAAATCTGAGCTTGCAAAAGTGTTTAGAAAACAAAAAAAGGTCATTTTGGAAATTTTTTTTGGGTCCCGAATTCTGAAAAAGTTTGAATTTTCCAGCGACCTTTGCATTTTTTGGTGACTGAAATCTGGGTTGGGTTTGAATTTTTCAACGCCGGTTGAAGTTTTTAACCATCAGTGCACGGTGGCAACTAACCGAAAACTAGGTTCCATGACCGCCAACAAAAGGGGTTGAGTTTTTCAAAGAGAAAGGCTTTGGGGTAGAGAGGAGGGAGGGCAAAGAAAAAATTAAAAAAAAAAAACTGAAACAAACCTTTTATAAGCACTCCAAAATGATCATGTTTTAAATGTCTGGCCCACATCCAACCTGTGCAGGATCTGCGTGCCGACCCTTAGGCGAACCCGACTCGTTTTGTAAGTTTTTCATTTTTTTTCATTTTTATTTTCTATTTTGATTTTGATTTTATTTATTTTGTGTTGATTTTTATATTTATTTTTTTATGATATTATTGTTCTTATTATTATAATTAGTTTATATTATTACTAGTAATAATTCTTTTAAAAATAAATAAATAGAATAAAAATAAAAACTAAAATGAAATAAGGACTTAAAAATATAATATGCAAAAAAATTAATTAATAATAATAACTATTTAAGGAAAATAAAATTTTATTACAAGCAAAAGTGCTATTTAAATTTCACCAAAGTGTTGGGATAATTTAAAAAATAATTTTTGTTAAAAAATAATAAATTATAAATAATGATAAATAAAATAAAAAATAAATTATTTGAATGAATCTTTTAAATGTAATTTTTAAAGAAAGCTAAAAAAGTTTAGTTTTCTTTAATTATTACAAGTAAAAATAATTTTTTAGATTTCACCATAAAGTTGAGATAATTCAAAATTATTTTTGCTAGAATAAAGATTGATTTAAATAATGTAAAACAATAATAAAAATAAAGATAATAATAATTGATATCTTGAATAAATTAAAAATAATAATAATAAATTGAAAGAATTCGATTTTTTTCAATACAAACAAAAGATTAATATTTAGATTTCACCGAAAAGTTGAGATAATTTAAATTTCTTTTTATAATAAAAATAATTAAAGAATAAATAATAAAAATTTTAAAATAATCATAATAAAGATTAATTAATTAATTAATTTCTTTAACTATAAAAAATGATTTTTATTTAGGATCTTGTCAAAAGTTGAGATAATCTTAAGACTTGTTCAAAATTTTTAGGATTTCACCAAAGAGTCAGGATAATCTTAAAATTTGTTTAATAAATTTTGGAAACTCACCAAAAAGTCAAGATATTCCTAAAATCTTTTTTAAAATAAATAAATAAAATATCTTATAATGAGATTTCGAGAATTTTATGAATGGTCAATTTTTTTGAAATATTTTTCTAAATAGTGATTTTTTATAAATTTCGTCAAAGCATTAGAGAATTTATAGAATATGAAATAATAATAATAATAATAATAATAATAATAATAATAATAATAATAATAATGTTAATTTTACAACAAAGAAATTTTTTTTAAAATAAATTTTAGGAAATTAAAGTTAAATAAAAAAGATCGTATTATTAAAATTATAATATTACACATGTTTAACTGGTACCGTTCTTCGAACGGGCGACTTAAGGGTGTTAATCCCTTTTTCACTCATAATTGTACTTTCAAACTCAACCTTGATTTCACAAACCTAGACTTTTTTCAGTAAATCTTAATTAATTTTAAGATTTTTACTAAAAGATGATATTTTGAGTGGCCAATCACATTAAAAAAAGATTGGTGGCGACTCCAAAAATTTTCAACCAAGTCTAACGATTAAGTCCTCCTTGATGAAAAATCGATATGACAACTTGGCAACTCCGTTGGGGACAGTTGAGAGTCATGCCAAAAAATTAAGCATGCGTCATCCAAATTTTGATTTCATGGTCTTTTCGATATTTAATTTTAATTTCTTATCTCATCTTAGAATAATTTTTTTTTTGTTTCATTTAGTTTTGAAATGTTATTGTACTTATTTTATATTGTTGCTAATTATATTGTTAATTTTATTAATAATTATTACATTGCCTCACACACGTGTACATTTGCATTCATGCACGAGCTCTATACCCGAGCTCCTAAATCTATCCCTTTTTAAAAGGGAGTAGAGTACCTACACTTTCATAAGGTTATAATGCCTCTGCTTAGACTAGTGAAATACTTCCACTCAAGCTTAACCATTTCCGTTGGCAGCTCGTTATGGGTGAAGATTGGAGGCCTTATTAGTTCAGAGTGGACAATAGTGAAGATTAATTAGGGAACATTTTTAGTCTATGTTAATTACCAAACCATGCATATAGTGAACCTTAAGTAACCAACTTTAGATAGGGCCATACCATTTTTGTAGATTATACCCTAAATTAAGACACATGAAGGAATATTTATTTTAATATGATTACTAACCCTATTTTGTTTTGCTTTCCTTTTGTTTCATAATCATGCATCATCATAAACACTTGCATATGGGATGTGCTTGTCAATATGCCAATATCAGTAAGAAGATTTTCAATCTTGTTTCGAAAACACCATCATGATGTTTTCAACTTCGAAGCTCACCGTATGTGAAGAGACCAATGTGGTGATAACTCTATCATTAGAAACCTAAAGTAGAATAGAAAATTGTTTGAAAGAATCTAAACAAGAAATTTTGCCTGAAGAAATCAAATTGGGACTTCAATAAAATGACATCTCTGAGTTGGTCGAGATCTAGCGTCGTGTAACAACTTTTAGGAAGATGGCTTTCAAGGAAAAATACGATCATATTGCTTCACTGCTTAAGGTGTTTATGAAAAATTAGTTGATAAGAGCTTTAGTTCAGTTTTAGGACCCTACATACAGATGTTTCATATTCAACAAAATAGATATGACCCTGATGATCGAAGAGTATACTGCATTGTTATGATAGCATCTTTCCAATCTAGATAAAATATATTGGCGAAGTCAAAAACTTGGATCTTGAAAGAAACTCGCCTATATGATGGAGGTCCCCACTCAGAATGTGAACTCATATATCTAAACAAAAGGCAAAAGTGATTGCATCTTGTGAAAAATCTTACGTGATTACATTATCAAACACTTAGAGGATGAACGAGGTATGAGAATGATAACTTTGGCAATTTATGGCTTGATCATTTTTTCTAAGGTCCTGGGGCACATTAAGTTATCAATATTGACTTTCTCAAGCAGGTGGACAATAAAATCAATCATGTGCTTTCTATATTGGCAAAGACTTTTAGATCATTGAATCACTGTCAAATAAAAAGATGACGCTTTATAGGGTGTGTACAGTTACTCTACATTTAGGCAAAAAGTCATCTTCAACATCTCGCAGGTAAATTTCATCCTACTTATAGTAATAGAAGTAGGCCAATTGAAAAATGCTGCAATGTTGAGTGGCCAGAATCAAAGGCTAACGAAAATTGGGTATTGACTTTATAAAATCTTAGTAGTGTTCAGGTTATATGGAGAGCTCCACAGATGCCACAATAAGCCATGTTACACAAGTATGGTGACAAGCCATAGGTTTCACTCTTAAAACCGTGAAGAGGTATAAGTTATGCTTTAGCACTGGTTGATAGACAATTAGGGTCAAAGCAATTTGTCCTGATGACTCATGGGTTTTAGGAATTAGAATTCCTTTTTAAGGAATCAAGATTTCTGAGAAAAGTAAAAAAGATTATTAGAGAATAGAAGCAAACTTAAAAAGTAGATCGTGGGGGATATACGATAAAGCCACACTTGAATATCTGATATGAAAAAGTTAATAGGTCACAAGTAAAGTGGGTCCCAAAAAAAATAGACCATGCCACCAAGAAGACACCCATTGTGAAAAGATTCTTGAAGATGCGAAGATTATAAAACGTAAATTTGAAGAAGAAAAAAAATATAAGAATTTGAAAAGAAAAGGCTTTAGCATGAGATTAATGAATGAAAATATAAGACTTATAAGAGTGAAGCAAAATCTCGAAGGCTTGAAAAAGAACAAAAAAAGATTTTTGAAAGTTGGCATAGGTCCATCACTATAATGACCACAGAGCTTGAAAGATTTAAAAAGAATGTAGAATAACTTTCATCCAATTTGTTATATAAGGAAGAAGAGCTTAGTCAGTCTATGGAAGAAAAAAAGATACTACAAGGTCTCGTAGATGATTTGAAGTAGCAAATGCATTATCGATGTGAAGCCATTCAAGTTTTGAGAGAGGAACAAGATCAATTTGAACGTAGAGCACAGTATTGGAAAGAAAAATGTCAACTGAAGGAATCTCAAGCCACACATCTAGTAGAATAGATAAGAAAATTTATCTTTAAAGCAAGAGACATGGCCCAAAAAGCTAAACAAATAAAGGAAAAAATTTACCCAGGATAGCATAGTCAACGCTTGACTAATTTTCTAAATAATGCTTATGAGCAATACAAGCATGTGGGGCACTTTTTTTGAAAATTTTAATATTGTAATAAAAAAAGTATTTAGTAAAGATAATGTGAAGCTATAATATGATGATTCAAGTCCAGACTTAAAAACTTTTACCAATATTGGATATATAACAAGCACATCATTTGCATTCATGCATCATATGTGTGTTTCATTTAAAAAATGCATCATGACTAAAGAAAAGAGGCCCTGAAATAACAAATCTCAAAGAGTTTTCTTTAACTCAATCAGGTGCAAGAATAGTTAGGCTATCAAAAAACATAGATCAGACCACTCGTCATCATTACAAGTCAGAATCATGAAAAACGAGCAAACATCTAGAATAGAAAAGATAAAAAAAGCTCAACTTGATATGCAGAAGCAAATGATTAGGTCTCAACAAGAGTTGATATAACAAATGACTTGGACTCAAAAAGAGACTCGAAAAGAAATGGCTGCAATGATGGACATGATAAGGAAAATAACTAAAAGAAAAGAGGTAGCTGAAGAAGTGACCATTGAGAAAAAGCCTCAAACCCAAGAAAATACCAGTGATACGAAAGATCTATTGTATCCACCAAGGTTTACTCTACCCTATACTTAAACTTCTTATCAAATGCATCCACAAATGACATAGCCTGAAAAGTAACCACATGCTCAGTTTAATTTACTTCATTTCATGATTCAATCACATTGTTAAGGACATGTTGGTTTAAATATTGGGGTCAGTCATGTTGAGCCCATTGTGATCCCAAATTTAGATGACCCAAGAGAACAGGAGAAATTAAATTAAGGCATGTCCGAACAATCCGAGAATACAAAGGCACAGTAGAAGTTAGATATATTGGAAGAAAGGTTATGAACTATTGAAGGTGTAAATATTTTTGGCACAATTGGTGCCAGTGAACTCAGTTTGGTTCTAAATTTGGTAATCCCACCAAAGTTTAAAGTACCAAAATTTAAAAAATATAATAAAACCAAATGCTCTCAGGCATATATCACTATATTTTATCAAAAAATGACTTGGTATACAAACAATGACAGGTTGCTTATCCATTGTTTTCAAGATAGTCTTATTGGATTAGCTGTCAAATGGTATATTCAATTAGACAAGAGTTGTATTCATTCATGGAAAGATCTGGCCAAAGAATTTATTACTCAATACAAGCATGCTATAAACATGGCTCCAGATAGACTGTCCTTACAAAACATGAAAAAGAAAGCTAACAAAAATTTTAAAGAATATGCCCAGAGATGGCAAGATATTACCACTCAAGTTCAACTTCTTTTCATCGAGAAAGAAACAACTATTCTGTTCATCAATACCCTTCAAGCATCGTACTATGACGGCTCGTTGGTCATGCCACGAAAAATTTTGTTAATATGGTAATGAAAGAGGAATTAATAGAAAATGCCATTAAAAATTAAAAAATTGATGACGGTGATGTTTCTAGATCAAAGAAATGAGGATTATCCAAGAAGAAAGAAGCAGAAGTGCAAGCTATCACCACTGAAAAATCAAAACCAAGACTTTTTATCCCATACCACTCATATCATGTATACCAACCTTCTTACCCAACTATTTCTAACATTTCCCAAAACCCATACCATTACCAACCAGTACAAACCTAAACACCTACTTTCCAAGCCAATGTTTATCCTAGAATACCTTCACCAAGACCTTCTCCTTAAATAAATACCACAGACTTTAATCAAAGGGAACCTCAAAATAATCGAGAGCAACAATGATTTGATCTAATTTCTATGACATACATGGAATCGTTCCTTCAGTTATTCCATAAACACTTGGTGGTTCGACAACCCATAAAGACCTTGAAATCTTCATATTCGAAATGGTATGATTCTGAAACTTCCTATGACTATCATTATGGAATTCAGGGCCATTCTCTAAAAAATTGTACAGCTTTCAAACGTAGGGTGCAAACTTGATTGATAACGAAATTTTAAATTTCACAACCAAAGTCGGACTAAGTGTGGAGGCCAATTCGTTACCTAATCATGGTGGAAAATCAATAAATGTTTTAAATAGTAAGACAACTTAGAATATTAAAAGAGAAGTAAGCGAGATCAGAACTCTTATGGATCAAATATTTGTTGCCCTTGTGAAAGCTAATATGATTCATCCAATATCAGAAAACTCAGATAATGGAAATTTCACATATAATTCAGATCACACTTGTGAATTCTATATAAGGATAGTTGGTCATTCGCTTTAAGATTGTGAAGCATTTTGACAAGAGTTGTAGAGAATGATAGATTCTTTTTTGGTTGAATTTTATGAAGAACGTGAAGAAATTTCAGTGAATGTTGTGACAAGAGACTCGTCCAAAAGTAGGCCTTACTAAATGAATTTTGAGCTTATTACCATCTTCTATGAAGAGAAACCGAGTGTTAAGGTTAATAAGCCAATTCATATGAATTTTGAGCCTATCACGATCTTTTATGATAAAAGATTGAATGCTAAAATTGGCAAACCAGTTTTTACAACTATGCCAAAAGTGACATTTGAGGTCCTTAACCCATTCTCGTACAAATCGAATAAGGCAATCCCTTGGAAATATGATTGTAATATCATATCACAAGGTTTGGATAATGGTTCTCTTCAATATGGCTTATGTGATGCAAGCACATCAAACGTAACTAGTGTAGAGGGCATAACTCGAAATTGGCGGTGCTATACCTCAGAAGCACTTGAGAGAACATGAAAAGAAAAAGCAAAAGGAGAAACGAGCTTAGAAAAAAAAAATAAATCGCCTAACGATCAAGTGACTCACCCAGCCCCAGTCTTAGATCGAGAATGTAAAAATTCGATTATAGAAGGAGAGGCTTGTGAATTTTTGAAACTTATTATGCATAGTGAATATAGTGTGATGGAGCAATTAAATCACTTACCAGCTCGAATTTCTATGCTTTCATTGTTGATAAATTCTTAGCCTCATAAAAATGCCTTGCTCAAAGTACTCAACGAGGCTTATTTAACTCATAATATATCTGTGAAAAAACTTGATCACATAGTGGAAAATATCATAGTCAAAAATTTTATATCGTTTAGTGATAATGAAATTCCACCTAGTGGTAAAGGTGATACTAAGGCCTTGCATATCTCCACAAGATACAAGGATCATACATTGGCAAAAATGCTTATAGTGAATAAATTTTTTTTGAATGTCATGCCTATGACTACACTATCTAGATTACCAGTTGACTTATCTTACATAAAGACGAGTCATATGATAGTGAGGGTTTTTTATGGGACTCGTCATGAAGTGATAGGTGATATCGAGCTACCAATCTAAATTAGACTATGTACTTGTGATATAGTTTTTCAAGTCATGGATATCACTCTTTCCTATAACTATCTTTTAGGAAGACTATGAATTTACATACAAGAGTTGTTTCTTCCACTCTACATCAGAAGGTGAAATACATAATTGATGAAAAGGTGGTTATTGTTATAGGTGAAAAAGATCCATTGGTGACTAAACCCTCTACTGCATTATATGTTGAAGCAGTTAAAAAAGCCTTAAAATGTTTTTTTGAATCCTTTGAATTCGTTAATGCAACCTATGTGGGTGAAGGATCAAAAGTGCCTATCCTATGTCTATCCAAAGCTTACAAGATGGCCCTTAAAAAAGTGGTAGGGAAAAGACAACAAGTGTGGGTTGACTTGTAAGGGATGCAATGACCATGGATGATGCCTAAAAAATATGATCAATTTGGGTTAGGGTACAAGCCAACTCGAAAAGAAGAATGAAGTTTATAAAGAAAAAAAGAGAAAAAAAGGTTGGCTCATTTTTTGGGGCAATAAAGAGAAACTGAAGGCCTATCTTTTCCTCCCCTTTACAAGATTTTCTTCTCAATTGGCTATATCTATCCAAATGTAGCAAGAAACATAAAAAAGCAGTTTACATAATTGTTAAAAGATATCTTCGCTGAATTTTCAATATAAATGGTGGGTGAAGAAAAAGGGAATGAAGATCTAACCTGTTCATAGGTTTATCTTACTCTTTTTGGTACAGAATTAAAAAATTGGCATGTTGAAGAGCTACCTGTTGTTTTTAAATTTTCTCCTAAGTAATGTGTTGAACCTAATCTAAATGCTTTTGTTAAAAGCATTAAATGTCTTATGTGTGTTTGTTTACTCATTTTTAATTGAATAAATGACAAGTGTAGCACATTTGTCCATTTTTTTTGCCTCTTTCATTTCAATTCCTTGCATTACTATACATCCTTCTACATTTCGTCCATTTCACTTATTTTTAGGTATCTGAATAATGAATGTGAAGATTATCATGACAAATTTTGGGATTTGATTTTGATAATTCTGTTTATATTGGTGAACTCGATGATGAAGAAAATGTGGAAGACCATGCAATATCCCCAGAATTATTAAGATTAGTGGAACAATAAGAGAAGCAAATCATGCCTCATCAAGAAGCCATTGAAATTGTCAATATAAGGGATGAAAAAACTAAAAAAGAGGTTAAGATTGGTACTTCGATGTCATCACCAATAAAGTAGGAGTTAATAAAATTACTAGATGAATATGTAGATGTATTTGCTTAGTTGTGTTAAGATATGCCTAGGCTGGATACTAAAATTATAGTGCATAAGCTACCTCTGAAGCCTGAGTGCAAACCAATTAAACAAAAGCTAAGAAGTATGGAACTTGAAATATAGTTAAAAATAAAAAAATAAGTGAAAAAGCAATTTGATGCGAGATTTTTAGAAGTGGCCAAATATCCTGATGGGTGGCGAATATAGTCCCAGTACCCAAAAAAGATGGCAAAGTAAGAATGTGTGTTGATTATCGGGATCTGAATATAGCAAGTCTAAAAGATAATTTTTCATTGCCTTACATTGACATTTTAGTGGACAATACTACTAGGCACTCTTTGTTTTCATTCATGGATTGATTTTCAGGCTACAATCAAATTACAATAGCACAAGAAGATATAGAAAAGACTACTTTTATAATAATATGGGAAACATTTTGCTATAAAGTCATGCATTTCAGTTTCAAAAATGCTGGGGCAACTTATCAAAGAGCCATGATAACTCTATTCCATGATATAATATACAAATAAATAGAGGTGTATGTGGATGACATGATTGCCAACTCTCATGAAGAAGAAAATTATGTAACTAATCTCATAAAGTTATTTAAGAGATTAAGAAAGTTTCAGCCTAAGCTCAATACACTTTTGGTGCAACCTCAGGAAAATTACTGAGATTTATTATTAGTAAAAGAGGAATAGAGGTGGATCTAGATAAGATACGTGCCATCCAAGAGTTACCACCTCTGCGCACGTAAAAAGAAGTAAGGAGATTTTTAGGGAGATTGAATTATATTGCTTATTTCATTTCTCAACTTACAGCCAAATGTGATCCCATATTTAAGATTCTTCAAAAATATGAGTCACGAGAATGGGATGAAGATTGTCAAGTGGTGTTTGAAAAAGTTAAAGAATACTTATCAAACCCATCAATATTAATGCCGTCTATCCTTGGAAAACCTTTTATCTTATATCTGATGATGCATGAAAATCAATGGGATATGTTTCGAGGTAACATGATGAAACAAGAAAGAAAGAACAAGCCATTTACTACTTAAGCAAAAAGTTTACTGATTACGAGTCAATGTATTCACTATTGAAAAAGTTATGTTATGCACTAGATTGGACGGCTCGTCTACTCAGACAATACATGTTATATCATAACACTTGGCTCATTGCAAAATTAGATCCAATCAAGTACATATTTGAAAAGCCTTTATTGTTTGAAAGAATAGCAAGATGACAAGTGTTACTTTTTGAATATGACATTGTATGTGTCTCAAAAGGCAATCAAAAGAAGTGCTATTGCTAAATTTCTTATAGAACACGCTCATAAAGATTACATGCCTGCGACATTTGATTTTCTAGATAAAAACTTAATGTCTGTACTACACATAGATAAAGAAGAACATAATGAAGATATATGGAAGATGTATTTTGATAGTGCATCAAATGCTTTAGGGCATGGTATAGGAGTACTTTTGATATCTTCAGAAGATGATTACTATCCAATCACTACAAAACTAAATTTTGATTGCACCAATAATATAGCAAAGTATGAAACATGTGTTCTGAGTCTTCAAGTTGCTCTTGAAAGGAAAGCATATGCATTAAAAGTTTATGGAGACTTTGCCTTGGTCATATACCAATTGTGAGGAAAATGGGAAACCAAAGACTCAAAGTTGATTTTATACTAAAACTATATATCAAAATTGATCAAAGAATTTAAGAATATTTGGTTTCATCATTTACCATAAGAAAAGGATCAGATGGTTGATGCTTTGGCTACATTGGCAGCAATGTTCAAATTAAATGAAAATGCTGAAATCTAACCCATCAAATTAAGTTTACGAGAGAAACTAGCTCACTATTCAAATGTTAGGGAAATAGTTGATGGAAAACAATGGTATTTTGACATATTACAATATGTTAAGTATCAACAGTATCCAGAGCACATATCAGAGAATGATAAAAGAACTTTGAGAAGATTGACAATAAGTTTTTTTTCTAGATGGAGAAATTTTATATAAAAGAAGTCAAAACCAAACACTATTGAGATGTGGGAATGCTGCTGAAGCCAAAAAGTTACTAAAAGAAATTCACGAAGGCGTTTGTAGAACTTATGCAAATGGTCACATGATGACTATACAAATAATGAGAGTAGGATACTATTGATTGACAATGGAAAAAGATTGCATTGATTATGCTAGAAAATGCCACAAATGTTAAATTTATGTAGACAAGATTCAAGTTCCTCCAACGTCTTTGTATGTTATGTCAATACCTTGACTTTTCTTTATGTAAGGAATAGACGTGATAAGGCCCATTACACCAAAAACTTCAAATGGGCATCGATTCATTTTAGTGGTAATTGACTATTTCACAAAGTGAGTAGAAGCAGCTTCATATGCTAATGTGACAAGAATGGTGGTTTGCAAGTTCATCAAGAAAAAGATCATATGTCGATATGGCCTTTCAGAAAGGATTATTCTGGATAATGCTCTTAATTTGAATAATAAAATGATGACTGAGTCTGTGCTCAGTTTAAAATCAAACACCATAAATCAGTACCTTATTGTCCAAAGATGAATGGGGCAGTTAAAACAGCTAATAAGAACATAAAAAAATTGTTAAAAATATGACAGATGTGTATAAAGATTGGCATGAAAAGCTACCATGTGCATTACATGCTTATCCAACTTTGATTCGCATATCTATAGGAGCTACACTATTTTTATTGGTATATGGGATTGAAGCAGTATTGCCCATTGAAGTTGAAATTTCTTCCTTGTGCATTCTCATGAAAGTTGAGTTAGAAGAAGCTAAATGGATTCATGCTCGATATGAACAATTGAAACTTATTGAAGAAAAAAGATTAGCTGCACTTTGCCACAGCCAACTGTATAAAAAAAAAAAGATGAGAGCTCATGATAAGAAAGTTCACCTACGATAATTTCAAGAAGGAGAATTAGTATTAAAGAAGATTCTTCCTAACCAGCAAGATCCTCGAGGAAAATGGACTCTTAATTGAGAAGGTCCATCTATGGTGAAAAAAAAATTTTTTAGTGGGGCACTAATCTTGGCAAGAATGGGTGGAGATGATTTGCCAAATCCAGTCAATGCCGATGCAGTAAAAAAGTATTATGCTTAAACTGAAAAGATATATGAGTTGAAAACCTGAAAGGGTGGCTTAGATAAAAATAAAAAGGGATAATGAATAGAGTAGGTCAATTCTTAATGCCAGAAGATCTCATTGGTTTTGGGCTAGCTTGGTCTACTGCATTTTTGAAAAGTCAAAGGCATCAATCAAAAGTCTTCAAAAAAGAATCCATGATGAATTAGTTCATGATTATCTGAATATTTGTTATGTGATTACTTATTGTCCTTGTTATATATCCTTTTGAATAATGCATGAAACACTTATCCCTTTTACCGAAATAAAATACCTCTTTGTTTATCCTTCATTTTATCCCTCTCATTAAAAAAAAAATATGCAATGTGTTATTATTGTCGTAAAATTCAAATGATGATGAAAGAATAACAATGACCATAAAAGATACACACATTATTTTGAAGGAGATTTAAAATGATAAACAAAATAGTAAAGAACAAAGATCAATGAAAAGAATGGCCTATGAGTCATAAAAGTGGTCGACATTGAACATGGGATATAAAGAGAAATCTTTTTTTATCTAAACTTAATCAACTGCTAGAATGCATGGGATTTAAGAGAAGAAGAAAAGAAACAAACCTTGAGAAATTTCAAGGATTAAAAGAAAATGACAAAAAAAAGAGAAAAAAAATGGTCTCTTCATTTGCATAATAAGTGCATTTGCATCATGATAATCATTTATTGCTTGGCATTGCAAAAACATGAAAATGTCATTCATGCATGCATATGACACAACAGATGTATGGGTTTAGGACAATCCAAGACCAACAAAAGAAAAAGACAAAAACAAGAAAGATGTGAACCCTTTATTTAGAAAAATCTTTCAAATATCATTACCTCTCAACCTTTTAACATTTAAAGTTCGTTGCCTTTGGTTAAAAGAGCATTTTGAATTTAAAATTTGTTGCCTCTGGTTAGAAAAGCCTTTTAACATTTAAAGTTACATAGCTTCTGGTCAGAAAAGTTTTTTAATTTTAAGAGCTTTTGATCAAAGAACTCTATCAAAATTAAACATGATTTGTAAGAGCGAATGGCATAATCTATAAGTCCTCTCAGATTTTAACATTTAAAGTTTGTTGCCTTTGGTTATAGGAGCTTTTTGAATTTAAGGTTCGTTGCCTCTGGTGAAAAGGGCCTTTTGAATTTAAAGTTCGTTGCCTTTGGTGAGAAGAGCTTTTTAAATTTAAAGTTCGTTGCCTCTAGTAAGAGGAACCTTTTGAATTTAAAGTTTGTTGCCTCTAATAAGATGAACCTTTTAATATTTAAAGTTCATTACATTTAGTAAGAGGAACTTTTTAACATTTAAAGTTCGTTGCCTCTAATGAAAAGAGCATTTTGAATTTAAAATTTCATAATCTCTATTTAAAGAAGCCTTTCAAATTTTCTTTCAAAAAAAAAAAACTTTATGTTCAATGTTTCATTGTTTTTATGTGTTTACCTAAACAAAATTGGTGTTTTTTTGTCTTTGCTTTATTTTTTATTCTAAAAAATAAGCAAAGAGAGGCAACTGTAGACACCAATGTTGTCCTATTATAATTTTGGTTTAAAAGAGCCTTTCAAAGTTTCTTTCAAAAAAAAAACTTTATGTTCAATGTTTCATTTTTTGTATGTGTTTACCTGAACAAAATTGGTGTCTTTTTGTCTTTGCTTTATTCTTAATTCTCATAAATAAGCAAAGAGAGGCAACTGTAGGCACCAATTTATCTTATTATAATTTTGTTTATATTATTATTATTATTATTATTATTATTATTATTATTATTATTATTATTATTATTAATCTAAAAAAAGAGAAAAAAAGTTAAAAAAATGATTTCAACTCTGATAGCTAAAATCAAGCTACTAAAATGGTTTGTTTTTCTCTCTGACACTGCCTGACTTGGAAACATAAAATTCGGTGACCAAAAGTCATTGAATAAGACCTAAATTTTCCACAAAAAAATCCCAAGAGATCTGGGATTTGAATTCTAGAGGTTCTATAAATGGAGCCAATTTTTGCAAACTAAGGGAGAGAAAAAACAAAAGGGTAAGCCTAGAGGAGTACTATCAGAACAAAAAAAAAATCACAATCCTCTTTGACAAAGGAACCAGCAATAAACCAAAAAAAAAATTCAAAAACAAAACCATCGAGAATGAAATTCTCGATCTAAGAAGTTTAAGATTTTAAAAAAAAAAATCTAGGCTTCAAAGAGTGTTTAGAAAACAAAAAGGATCATTTTGAAAATTTTTGAAAACTTTTAGAAAACTTTTTTAAGTCGTCAAATTTTAAAAAATTTTGAATTTTTTTATAACCGAAATCTAGGTTGGGTTTGAATTTTTTGGCACTGATTGAAGTTTTCGACAATTGATGCATACAGCAATTGACCAAAAACTGGGCTGCACGATGGCCGATAAAAAAAGCTGGGTTTTTTAGAGAAAGAAACGCAAGGGTTAAGAAAAAAGGGAAAGAAAAAAACTAAAACAAGCCTTTTATAGACATTCCAAAACAATGCTATTTTAAACGTCTAACCCGCATCCAACCCGTTTACGATCCATGCATCGACCTACGAGTGAACCCGACCAAGTTCGTAAGGTTTTTCTTTTTTTTTCTTTTTTATTTTAATTTTAATTTTATTTATTTTGTGTTGATTTTTATGTTTATTTTTTTATGATATTATTATTATTATTATTATTATTACTAGTAATAATTCTTTTAAAAATAAATAAATAGAATAAAATTAAAATAAAGACTTAAAAATAAAATATGCAAAAAAAATAATTAATAATAACTATTTAAGAAAAATAAAATTTTATTACAAACAAAAGCATTATTTAAATTTCACCAAAATATTGGGATAATTTAAAAAATAATTTTTGCTAAAAAATAATAAATTATAAAAATGATAAATATAATAAAAAAATAAATTGTTTAAATGAATCTTTTAAATGTAATTTTAAAGAAAACTAAAAGAATTTAATTTTCTTTAATTATTATAAATAAAAATAATTTTTCAAATTTTATCGTAGAGTTAAGATAATCCAAAATTATTTTTGTTAAAATAAATATTGATTTAAACAATGTAAAACAATAATAAAATAATAATAATAATTGATATCTTGAATAAATTTTAAAAAATATATAAAAAATTAAAAGAATTTTATTTTTTTCAATATAAACGAGACATTAATATTTAAATTTTACCGATGAGTCGAAATAATTTAAATTTTTTTATAATAAAAAAATAATTAAAAAATAAATAATAAAAATTTTAAAATAATCATAATAAAGATTAACTAATTCCTTTAACTATAAAAAATTATTTTTGTTTAAGATCTTGTCAAAAATTAAAATAATCCTAAAACTTGTTCAAAATTTTTTAAATTTCACTAAAAAATCAAGATAATCTTAAAATTTATTTAATAAAATTTGAAAACTCACAAAATAGTCAAAATGTTTCTAAAATCTTTTTTAAAACAAATAAATAAAATATCAAGATTTCAAAAATTTTATAAATGATAATTTTTTCGAAATATTTTCTAAATAATAATTTTTTATAAATTTCACCAAAACATTAGAAAATTTATAAAATACAAAATATTGATAATAATGTTAAGTTCACAACAAAGAAAATTTTTTAAAATAAATTTTAAGAAATTAAACTTAAATAAAAAATATTGTATTATCAAAATTATAAAATTGCATATGTTTAATTGATAACATTCTTCAAACAAACAACATAAGAATGCTAATAACTTCCTCACTCATAATCATACTTTAAAATCTAATCTTGATTTTATAAACTTAAATTTTTTTTAATAAATCTTAATTAATTTTAAAATTTTTACTAAAAAATAATATTTTAAGTGACCAATCACACCTTACAAAAAAGATTGATAATAGCTCCAAAAATTTTCAATCAAATCTAACAATTGAATCTCCGAAACAAAAAATCGTTATGACAAAGGTTATAAAATTATCTATATCCATAGTAGGATTTCTATAATGAATACGAAGCAAAGTTCATATAAAACAGTATATAATGGCTAACATGAACAATATTTACTTGCAAAGGTTGACTAAAAATAAATAACGCAATGTTCTTCTGTTTTGGCAAAAAAGCTAACATAATTCCACCAAAACTGTGGAGATACTCTACAAGAGGAAAGTTGACAGGTTAATTTGCAAGTGCTATGAGACTAATAAATTAATCACAGTAATTTTGTCAATTGACAACGAGAAATTATGGCATTTCATTCTTCGTTTGTTCAGGTATCTACGTGCTAGAGGGCATGGAAGCCTTAAACTTTTGATACTCACAAGGCTGAAAACTCAACTTCTTGAGAGCAAGGCCGATATGCAACAAATGTGCTATCTTCTGCAAAGGAACCCGGATTAAAGCAAGTAATTCCGGTGTATTTGAATGCCTTCTGCTCACTTCTATCTCCTAAAATGATCTGCAAGGAATGGTGGAGTAAACAATATCAGATCTTTGCTCTCAATATGAATTGTAAAAGCAGCGATGGATGAATCTGATCTTCAGATTGAATCCATTATAAACTAGTTCAGCTTTTAAAATATTGATTACCATATGCATCCTATGAATTATTGCCCTGTCCAATCAGGCGAGCTAATAAATACTGACCCAGGGTAGTTTCTAGATACAACGAGAAACACATACAAAAAACTTCCTCAACAACTAAAAGGTTATTCAGTTACATTCAGTTTCTGCCCATTTTCATCCTTTTTCCAATATAACATTCCGTAATGCCTGAAAGCAACCAAAAGAAACAAAAGAAGTGGAGGGACAAGAGAATTACCGTATGCGGAGTTGGATATAGATGGAGACAATGGTCATAATTCCAAATAATAGGTTGTACAAAGAGAGGGAGTGGGCAGAGGTGACTTTGATGGGTTATAGTTGCAACAAGCTACAAAAGAAACCCAACCAATTAACCTCATCACAACATAAGAACAAGTGATGATTAGAATAGTCACAAATAATTATAAGGTTTGGGGGGAAAGGTTACATGTTCGAAAGGATCATCTGTTTCTTCGGTAGAAGGGGGAATCAAACAGGAACGACGCATCCTATACAGCAGATCTTGACGAAAGAAGACAATTTCCTGGGTGTAGAACTTTATTCTGCATCAAACCATAAGCAGCATTTGCAAGTTATGACATCAAAGACACATTAATTCCATATTTTAAGGGGCAAAAGTGAGCTCTTAAAAGATCACCCCTCATCTTCTGTTATTAACTGACTTTTGAAATCACAGAACATGATTTTAAATACCAAGTCCGGATTCAGAGGAAGCTCTCCACAAAACGTTAAGCCTATCTTATCATGCAGTAATGGTCTGAGATTACAAAGATTAACCTGCAGGGATTACTAGAAAATATGGCATTTGGAACATGCTTCTGAAACTCTTCAGTTAGATATTTTGGTAAAGCACACCGAGGTAGAGCAGTTGATGGACCTGAAATTATCAAAAGCAAACATATTCTAAAGAGATACAACTCTCTTAGGGTGCAAGCAAATATTATGAGGCAATACTTTAACACACCTGCATCATCGGGACCAGGAATGAAAAGAAATTGACTCTGCTCTTTAAGTCGTGGATGGGCTTCAATCATTCGGCCTAATTTGCCAAAATGCAATCTGCAGATCAAATAGCAAGTTATTTCTCCAGCCAATTTTTTTCCAAAAAATGACAACCATACAAAATAACAAGAATAACTTAATTCAATTATCCCTCACCTAAGACTTGAGAAAGAATGAAAGGAGAGGTTACAGGGGTGAGAACAAAAGTTTCCCATGAAAACAAATAAGGAAGGAACGATTTCCACACTCTCAAATCCATTAAGGACAGTCTCCAGCTTTTCCATAACCTTCTCTATGAACAAGACATTATTATATATTATGTCAACTCATTGAGCAAACAGATCACATATAAAGAACTAGAGCCCGTGAATTACCTGTTCATTGTCCAGCCAAATGTCAGACAGTATGACAAACATGTCATTCACTGCTCGCTTTTCCAGATCTGCAAGTCTGAGCTATTAAGGGGGTATAGGAAACTATTATCAGTTTGTAGCAATGTCAAAGCACTACAAGAAACTTCAAAGAATGGTAATGCATTTTTTCCAAGAAAAGAACATCAAAAAGGGAATAAACATATGGGATACTGTCTCCTCTTTTGTTAGTGTACCACCACCAAAGAAGTCATGCCCAGCAAATACTTTGAGTGATTTATCTCTGTCCTCTAAGGGAGGAAAACCACATGTAATTACCTTCATCACAAAGTAAAGTTAGCACAACCAGAAAAAAAAAATTTCAATAGACATTTTCAAACTACATAAATGTGGAAACCATGTAAATTTCACAAGCCTTTACTAAACTTAATACATAATTTCTTAGGGAGGCATGATGTTCAATGTCTTTCAATATCTGCACTGAGCTTCTAAAAATAGGGTTCCATTGCCAACGTTCCATGTCTCAAATAAAACTATAGATGGATACTGGCATAGCAAGCCACAACAGATCCTTTTAGGCACAAAAAAAAGGAATAGTCAAACTGAAAATAGACACTATCCCCACCAACTATGTAAGCCTTAAAAACATATTAGTGACAAAGTTGCAGTTTCATACTCATAAAAAGTACAATTAAAAATTTGACTTCCACTTGTTCTGCTCAGGTACTAAGAAAATTTAGTTTGAAAAATTAAGCTCTGATTCGTGAACTTGTTCTTTCAATATCAGATTTTTTTTTTTTTTTTGAAATTATCTCAGAAGTTGAGTCTAAGGGTTTATGGAATTTTTACTTCCACTATTATCTCCTCCTTAATGATTTTAGTGAAATTGGTTCTACTTTTTCCAGGAAACAATAGTAGAAATCTATGAATAAGAAAGTCTCTCAATAAATAAACCTTATGAAACTCTTGCAGCCGTTATGGCCTCTTTGAGAATTTGGAAGGAATTCCTAATCATATGCATGGAGCCTTTGGGGCCTTAGGTGCAGCACCTAGATCTTTATCTTCTTATTCTTTATTTTTTCGGCACTATTTCATATTAAAACCAGCCCCTAGTCATTCCCTTTAAGCCCTAGAACAACCATATATCAAAACAGAGCAGATTAGCTTAACCCTTTCTCTTTCTCTCTCTAAACCAAGCTTCCTTCCTAAACAAATCAACCGCTAACTACTCCAATCCAATAATAATGTAAAACAAGAAGCTCTTGCCACCGGACAACCAGATGTTTCTTAATTTGATGCAAACCCTACTTCCCCTTCTACATCAATTTGGTGTCAATGCTTCAGGTTTCTCCATGCCATTTCCATCTTGTGACAGATTCCATGTGCCTCGCTTGGACAATGGGATAGATTTTATAATTGTGAACAAGGAAAATATATAAGTAAGCTACCTTGAAATTCAAGGAGCTGCCAAGGTCATGTTATGTTACTGGAGATAAAATACAATAAAAACTATTGCTTAGCTTACGTGTGGGATGAATCTCAAAAGGAAGTCAGATTTAGAATTTCAAAATCACCAATATGGTGTTCACGAGACTATTAGGAGAGAAAAAGTTGTAAGGCCTTCGATATACAATTAATTCAATCAAGGGATCATTGATTTCAAAGCACATGATTTTAAGAAACCTAAAATGTCAACCTAGTCACTAGTTGTTAATTTCATAGTATGGAATATCACCAAGATCCAGATTTTGGTTCCATATTTTGAAGGAAAAGTAGATCTATGTTGTTTTCTAATTGGATTAATTCTATTTAAGAGTATTTAAAAGTACATGATATGGATTATGCATGAGGATCAGATTTGCAAAGATAGAACTAGTTAGATTGGCAGAAAGATTGTGGTATGGAGTTGAAAGAGATAAGTAGGTTAGGTTGGCCAATTCATACGAGGGAGGCAATGACCTATACTACTAGAGATATATGGCACAAAACTTCTTGACAAGAACCATGGTAATAATTTGCAAGAACAGCATGTTGCAAGGGGAAACTTGAACAGAAATTGAACAAAGATATGGATTCTTGAACAACAACTGCAAACAATGTATTAAAATCCAATGTTGAAACTCTTCAACAAAATCAAGGAGAAAAAAGTAGTTTTGGGCCCAATAGGTTCATTAGAAAGCTAAACTTGATGAGTTGCTTCAAAAGATATCATAAAAGTTGTAAACTATTGCAGGTCAAAAGGAAATGTAGATATGACCATTGAAATAGGGATTTTAGAGCTCGAGTTTATATATAGGTTCAATCTCAGTAGATCCAACATCTTTTGCAACAATGTTTTCAATAAACACCAAAAGAAACAAGCTACAATCACTCACTATTACAGCAGCAGCAACAATCGGGTGTTGATTTACTTGCTCAGAGTGTAATAGAAAAGGATAAACCAGAAAAGCTATCCAATTGTTTGGCTATCCAAGGATTGTGGTACTTCTAGGTTAGCTGGAAATCTGAAAATTTCAAGTTCAAAGTTTCATTCACTGTTTCTTTCTATTATTATGCTTCCCAAATTCCCTTTATGGTTTACAACTCATTTGAATCAACTTTGGCAGTTTCCTATTTTGGCTGCTTTATAGAATTGCAGTAGCAATGAAATAGTTCAAATGAATATTATTACATGGTGCACATCATGCGTCCCAAAAATATATTGCTCCGTGTACATAAACTTTGTCAAAAAAGAAGACTTAAAGCATAAACAAGTTTTAGACGAAAATTTTCCCAGGAGGCCTAACTAAGGAAAGTGTGAATATAGCAAGTGTAGGGAGAATTAAAAAATAACACCAACCTGAAATATTCCCTCAGAAAGCATTTCACCTTCTGCTACAATTATGGTGTTCTCAGCGAAAAATCCTGTAGTTATTTTGTATTGACTGTCAAAGAAAGCAATAATTTTCTGTATTTCACTTTGCTTCGACTAAACAATGATATTCTCCACGTTTAGTTGTTATGAAGCGGAAGAAAATTTAAAGAAATAGAGTCAATGATATTCTCCACGTTTAGTTGTTATGAAGCGGAAGAAAATTTAAAGAAATAGAGTCAATCTATGAGCAGATGTATAGGCAATTAAGTAAAAGGATATTGCTTTGGAGAAGTCAATTTCAACAGCAGCAGTAAGGTCTTCCAAGTAAAAATGACCATCCTCCAACTGTGAGATGACACCCATCACCCATCTCCTCCCTCTTTGCCCAACCAGAGACTGTATTGGCGATAGCTGTCCAACAACATAGTTTTGTTTAATAAAACTTCAGTTTTTAGACCATATAAAACTTGAAATTGAACAACATTTCATTTCATGCATATACGGAAAGAGAAGGGAAGCACACCTGACAGCTTTGAGAGGTTTCATCATCGGTATCAAATGCGGGTTTAATAAAATGTTGATCACGGGAAACCCTCTGGAACAGCAACAGAAATCTATCTCTATAGAGAGCTGCTTTTGCAATAGCCTCTCCATGGATGGGTAGACTACCAGCATGTCTATAAATATCAAACAAACATTAGAATTCAAATTGTATAATAATAGTTTGCAGAAGAAAAGAAATATGAGTAAGGCATTTTACATACTGAAAGAAATGCTTCTTGATGGGATCGTATCGAAATTTGGGGACCAGAAAGGCATCAACCACGCGAATAGAAGAACGAGAAGAAGTAGGGGATTCCTCCTCAGCTGCTTCTGCTTCCAATAGAAGACTGATTACTCCGTGCACGGCCTCCTTGTCGATTATGGAAGATTTCACTGCTTCCAATTAAAAAAAAAATCCAATTACCCAGATAAATACCCAAAAACAAAAAAAAACCAAAAAAAAAAAGAGAAATCGTAAAAATTACAGGATTGATGATCGAGCTGGTCGAGGAGAAGATCCATGGCCTCATCTTCGGCATCTTGGAATCGATTAACAAAGGAAAGAATCTCCTCAAGACCATCCATCTTTAGGCTGTATCCTCTTATCTTCAATTTCTTCTGAATCAACTTTCGAGTTTGCCCACTCATTTTTCCTTTTTCCTTTCTTTCTTTCTTGTTTTACACACTTTTTTCTCTCACACTGTCTGGAAAATGGCAAATAGCAAAAGGATGGGATGGTTTTCCACTTTTGCCGCTGCTTTTGGCGGGAAAATCTTTACCTTCCTTCTGAAAATGGCGGGAAACAATACTCTAAAATAATAATAATAATAATAATCCATTACTTAAATTTTGATCATGTACTAATAAACAGCATATGACCAAAATCAAGTGTCCATTATTTTTTATTTTTTATGCTTTTTTATTTTTTTGTTCTTTTTATTTTTTTTCTTTTTTAAAATTTTTTTTAATATTTAATAAATATTTTTTATAAAATTTATCTTTTAAAGCGGGACCCATTTTTCATCAAACTTTATTTATATTTTTTTCTTTTTTTTACTTTTTTTAAATTGAAAATTTATTTTTTATGGCATTCATTTAATATTAAGGAAATGTCGCACGTTTGCTTTATTATTTTTTTTCTTTTTTATACTTAAAAAATATTTTTTTTAAGATTTTAGATACTTTTTTGTCTTACTAGCATCAAGGGTATGTGATGTATCAAGTTTTTTCTTCCTTTTAATCTTTTTTTTTCTTTTTTTATCATTTTTTTATTTTTTTTTAAATATTTAAATATTTTATAATATTTTATCTTAAGTTGGGTTGAGTAGATAATTGGTCATTTTGCTTTCAAATAATATACTTTAAAATGGACTAAATTTTTTAAAAAGAAATGAGTTCATATCAAAAACATATTTAAAATGTTTTTTTTTTAGTTATTTCAAGATATATATTAAAATTTATATTTTATTATTTATTTAATTTTATACAAATATATGCATTATATTAATAAAATTATTTTATTTAAATTAATAAATTAATATTTTAAACTCAATATGGAATGTCAAGGTAACATCTTCAATAAGCTTTTTTTCTCAATTTTAATTTTTTTATTTTTTTCTCTTTCATTTTTTCATTTTTTTTTATTTTTAGTATTTATTTTTTATTGGATAAATTTATATAAAAAAAAAAGAGAGACCAATTAAGATATCCATATATCATTCTCGTTTGTTTTCTAATCTTTCATTTTTTTTAACTTTTCTTTAATTAGATTAATTTTATAAAAAAAAATATATGGTGATTAAAGATAGCAAAATAAAAAAAATTTTACCCACAACAATACGTGGGTATTTTTTCTAGTTACTATTATTATTGGCAAAATCTTTATTTTACTTTCAACATCAAAAGCTTCTGCCAAAAAGAAAGTATAACTGCTAATAAAATTCTTAAAATTAAATGATTAAGGTTTAAGTGCACACTTGTATTGCAATATAGTGCCAATAACAGTTGCAATGAAAATATGTGCCAATTATAGCTTTTGCATCCAAATGAATGCACAATGAGATGGGAAAATGGCCAGTCATCAATTGGTTAGTTATTTTTGGTCCGGTTAATGATTGGTCGGTGAGTTTTAAATAGAGGCTTTGAGGATGATCATAAGAGTCCCCATAATAAAGACTTCTTTTAATCTGACATTTGAAACAGAGGCCATGGTGCTTGTAGAGATCAATTTCCCAAGCCTTCAAGTTGACTTCAAATTTAAAGAAAAGAATGGGAAAACCCTAAGAGCTAGTCTTGATTTGACAGAAAAACAAAGAGATATAGCTCTAACCAAAATAGCAGCCTACTAATGGAAAGTATCTAACTACTACAATAAAAAAGTTTGATGAAAGAACATAAAGAAAGGTAACCTAGTACTTAGAAAATAGAAGCTTCAGAAGTAGATAACCAAGGTGGGAAGTTAGCCTTAAACTGTGAGGGGCTCTACATTGTCAAAGAGGTCGTCTATGACATGACCTATAGGTTATAAGATATGAATGGTAATCCCATTTTCGAGGACATGAAATGCGAAAAATCTTAAAATTTACTACTAGTAAAAAGATGTAAAGCCAATGAGCTCACACTTTGTAACTTTGAAAAGTTTAATTGAATAAAGTCTGCACTTTGACTATATTTATCATGAAAGATCATAGCTCAGGCAATGGCTAAGCTCATACTTGAAAAATAAAAGGTGAAGTATAAGGCAACATGCCACACTAATAGTCAAGTTAATGAAATGTTTGATCTAAGTCCTTATAATTAATTTTGAGAAATAGGTTGACAGTCAAAGTAAAGTGAGCTAAGACTTGAGTTAATTCAGATTCTTAAGTTAATTTAATGAATTCTTAAGTTAATTGGTTAAATTCGATCAAGCTCGCCTTATCCAAGCTAAGACTTGTTAGTTCTTTGAGATTGATTTATCAAATTAATTTAGTTTATCTGAACTTATTCTTTTATTTAAGGTAAGACTTGGTGATTGTTTAATCCAAATGTTGGATGAAGTCAAAGCATAAAAAGAAGACAAAAAGAAAATACAAAGCTAAGACTTTAACAAAAGTATACTTCATTTTATGACAAAAGTTTGTTGAGTGATTCACAATAGACAGAAGTTTGTTGAGTGCACTAAATTTGAACTGAGATATAATAAAAAAAACCTTGATCTTGGATACAAAAATATCTTTAACAAAAAACAAAAAGAAATCTTTCAATTTCTTCAATTTCCCTTCTTTTCAACAGTAACAGCAGCAGACCCCTCCTTTTATTTATTTTTCTTTTTTTTAAAATATTTATATATTTTTATAATATTTTACCTTAAGCTGGGTTGAGTAGATAATTGGTCATTTTATTTTCAAATAATATACCTTGAGATGGACTAAATTTTTTTTTTTTTAAAATGAGTTTGAGTAGAAAACATATTTAAGATGGTTTGTTTTAAGCTATTTCAAGATATATATATATATATATATAAATTTATAATTTATTTAATTTTATACAAATATATGTATTATATTAATAAAGTTATTTTTATCTAAATAAATAAATTAGTATCTTCAACTCATTTTATAGAATTTAATGTGACACCCTATGTAAGCATTTTTTATCAATTTTAATTTTTTTATTTTTCCTTTTTCTTTTTTTTCTTTTTTTATTTTTTTTATTTATTTTTTATTGGATAAATTTATATAAAAAAAAGGAGACCAATTAAGGTATCCATATATCATTCTCGTTTGTTTTTTAATTAGATCAATTTTATAAAAAAATGATAAATAGAGATAACAAAATAAAAAAATTTTACCCACAACAATACATAGGTATTTTTTCTAGTTACTATTATTATTGGCAAAATCCTTATCTTACTTTCAACATCAGAAGCTTCTACAAAAAAAAAAAAAAGTATAATTGCCAATAAAATTCTTAAAATTAAATGATTAAAGTTTAACTACACACTTGAGTTGCAATGAAAATGTGTGCCAATTACTAACAAGTGGTTGGTTCAATTGATTAGGTTCATCTTCCTCGACGAAGAGGTTTTGGGTTCGAGTCTTGCCGGTGACCATTTGTAAGAGTCATCTTGAATGCATGACCTGTAGCCACCTATTTTAAGTTGTCAGGTGACACATCTTACCCTGACCTGGGGGACTGAGCAACCTATCTATCCCAGGATTTTTTCTTACCAAAAAAAGAAAAAAAGAAAATGTGTGCCAATTATAGCTTTTGCATCCAAATTGATGCACGATGAGATGGGAAAATGGCCAGTCATCAATTGGTTATTTTTGGTCCAGTTAGTGATTGGCTGGTGACTTTTTTTTTAATCTTTTAAATTTTATTATTATACCAAAACATCCCTATAACTTATTTTTTATTTTTATTTAAAAAATTAAAAAATTTTGTTAATTTAATTTAATAAATAATTTTTATTATTTAATGTATTAATAAATAATTTAAATAAAATTTGTTATTTATTGATAAATTTTATAGGATAAATAAATTTTATACATATTAAATAATTTAAAATTCTTGTTATATATAAATTTTAATTTAATGTCTTTAATAGTAGTTTTTTTCTTCTCATTACATTTCACCTCATCGATATCGTTACTTTTGCATCCAAACACATTAATTTTAATCCCACTGTTATAGTAACAAATTTTACCTCTATAATTATTTTCATTCTCATCGAAACTAATTTTATTGTCCATCCAAATGAACTCTAAAAAAATAAGTGCAAATTAATAGAGTTTTTATCGGTTATTGCACATTTAAGATGGTAGCCAATTCATTTAGCATTATCATCTATAACTTAAATTTTTCTCTTGCATGGATGAACAGTACATTATCAAAATTTAAGCCATGTCACTCTTTTTTTTTCCCAAAATTCTTATATTTGCTAAATACTTTTTATATATTTAAAAAGTGAGACCTAATTAGGGGTGTAAATGATACATTAATACTCGCAAGCTACTCGGGTTTAATTCGAATAAAACTGAAATTCAACTCAATTATTATCGAGTCAAGCTCAAGCTCGAGTAGCTCGATTTATTGATCAAACCGAATTTGAGCATTCTTATACCCAGCTTGAGTAGCTCGCAAGCCTAATCGAGCTTTTATATTTTAATTATTTTAATTAATAAACTATCTCAAACTCAAGCTTGAGTTCAAGCACAAACAATTGATCTTTTATTGAATATAAGAATTAAACTTATTTTTACATATTAATCAAGCTTAATTGAATGAGCTTGAGTTGTTCAATTTCTATATCGAGTCAAGCTTGAGCTAAAAAAATAAAACTTAATCAAGTTCGAGCCGAGTTTTGAGCCTCGAATTTCGAATTAAGTTCGAGCTCAAGCTTAATATTGTATCGGCTCAAACTCGATCGATTACACCCCTAGATCCAATTTATATTAAGCTTTTTTTAGCCTTTTTAAGAATTAAAAATACTATATTTAATCCATGAACTCATTCATCACTTATACAAATTCTATTTATTTTTACCTTTATTTCACCTTTATTCAAGGTGTCAACATGACCTTACGTATCTTTTTTTTTTCTTCCTTTTTCTTTTTGGCCAACTTTTTTTTATTTTTAATTTAAATAAATTTGTTAAAAAAACCAATTGAAAAAATGATTTTTATTTTTTAAAATCAATATTAAATTGAGATGGGTTGAGTTTTTATGAGAAATGGGATCACAACAAAAGCATTTTTAGGATAATTTTGGCCTAGCTTATTTTGAATTATATATAAAATACACCAATCCTTTTACATCTAAACACATTAGTTTTAATCTCATAACTATAATAATCAATCCCATCTCTACAGTTGTTTCCAATCTCATCAAAACTAATCTCACTATCTATCCAAATGAACCTTAAAGAAATAGGTGTGAATTGATGGAGCTTTTATTGGTTACTGTACATTTAAGATGATAGCCAATTCCATTTAGCATTATTATCTATAATTTAAATTTTGGTCTTGTATGAAAAGTAGTACATTACCAAAATTTAAGCCATGTCACTCTTTTTTTTGTCAAAATTTTTATATTTAATAAATATTTTTTATAAATTTTATTTTTAAAAAGTGGGAGATGCTTTATTTCATGCTTTATTTTTGTTTTCTTAACCTTTTTTTAAGGATAAAAATACTATATTTATAAATAATTAAGATATAATAATCCATTAAGGCATCCATTAATTATACAAATTCTACTTAGTTTGACTTTTATTTCACTCATATTCAAGGTGTCAACGTGACACCTTGTGTATCTTTCTTTTTTTTTTGTTTTTCTTCCTTTTTCTTTTTTGCCATTTTTTCTTTTTTATTTTTAATTTAAATAAATTTATAAAAAATTCGATTGAAAAATTTGTTTTTTGTTTCTTAAAATAAATATTGGATTGAGATGGGTCGAGTTTTTATGAGAAATAAGATCAAGACGCAAGCATATTTAGGATAATTTGGCCTAATTCATTTTAGGGTATATATAACATTATATTTTATTATTAATTAAATTTTATATTTATATATTTTAAACACAGTTTAAAAAATTAATATTTTAAACTCAATAGGGGTGTCTATGTGACACTCTATGAATTTTTTTCATTTTTTTATTTTTCCTTTTCCATTTCTTTATTTTTATTTATTTTTACTTTTTTCAAATTTTTTTTAAACAAATTTATTAAACAAGTTTTATAAGAATATGAGACCGAATTAGTTATAAAAAAATTTATTAAACAAGTTTTATAAGAATATGAGACTGAATTAGTTATCCACATGTCATTTTCATTTGATTTTTTTACATTTCATCTTTTTTTTAATTACATAAATTTTACAAAAATTTTAAAAAAAATCAATGAATAGAGATATCAAAAAAAAAAGAAATTTTAATACATGACAACACGCGAACACTCCACATATCTTCTTTAAAAAGAGGAAAACAAACAAGATTTTCATAAAAAAAGATAGTGGGTGTTTATGATATAACCCAAAGTAGCATCCAAATCTAAAATCAAATGTATTCCAAACTAACCAAGATTCCCCAAATCCTCCAATAAATATAGTAACAACAGTTGCTTAATGTTAGGTAGAAATTCCAAATTTCAAAGATCTAAAATAATACTAGTTTTCTTTTTTCTACTATCTTTGCTAGAATTAAAAAAACTAAGGTTTCGATTGCATTGTAATTTCATACTTGGGAAATTAGACTCAAGTTTGGGGAGAGTGAAAAAAACATTGCCGATCGAGGAAAAAAGATTGAGGATAGGTAATAAATAAAGCCCGCTAACGAAAGTAACCACAAAAATAATGAAGAATCTAGTTAAAGTGTTTGACGAAATGAAAATATTAAAACTCTTTTTTATAGATGAGCTTGAAACAACCTTATAAGTATAGGGAAACTAAGTCAGAAGAACAAATATATTTATAATTCTAGTAACACAATTATAATATTAGAAATTATTATGGACATAAATTTTAAAAGCTAAATGGGTTCTTTTTAAGGGCTAGAATCAATATTATTGCAAGACCTTAATTTAACAATTATTATGACACCTAAGGTGCATCCAATAATCAAGGTGTGGACTCGAACTTTAGCAATTATTCTTTTCAATATGTGATTGACTTTTTTAAAAATTGATTTTGTAAAAAATTGAATTGGGGCCTTTTATTTAATTTGATGAATTATTCTTATGGGAATTTATCTTTTCATTAGTTTGGGCTTTTGTGTGGATAAATTCAATAAGCTTAGATTGAATGGTGTTCCTACATCATTAGTTGTTCTAATAAAAAATAAGTAACAATATTTTAAAATGTAAATCTCAATAGCTAATATTTAAGGTGTGCTTGATTGAATGAAAAAATAAAAAGAAACGAATTTTGAATGTGCTTAACAAGAAACAATAAGTAAGAAAAATAAAAAAAAAAAGATTAGTATTTTACACATTTATTCATAAATACAAATCATTTGAAAGAGGAAAGAAAAGAGAAGAAGAAAAAAAATGAAAGAGGTGTCAGTAATTATTGTACATTTAAAAGATTGCCAATCATATTTAGATTTTTTTTTTCTTTTCATCTTAATCTACAAAAAATTATAATGATAAAATCTTATAATTTTCATTTTCTTTTTTTTTTTTTTTTTCATTTTTCAATTATACCAAATAATGGATGGAAAGAAAGTCGCATTTTCTTTTAACTTTTCTAGCTTCCAACCTTGCATGCCAATTTACATAAATTTTTTTTTTTCATTTTTCTACTTTTCTCCTCTTCCAGTTTTTTGTATTTTTGTTTTTCTATCAACCCTACCAAGTAAAACTTTAATCCCAATTCATTAAATAATCCATATACGAACCAACACATAAAAGGTACAAATCATTTATAATTCATTAGCAGCCAACAATTAAGGCATTCAAGAATGTTCGCATCATGTTTTAAATGAACCTCTTAAACCTAATTATTGGTAAACAAAATTTTCCTATTGTTATTCTTAGACATAAATGTTTCTAAAAGACCAAAACAAACAAATAAAATGTTTGCTTGGATAGTTTTATAGCCTTAATTATTTGGAAAACAAAAGCTATAGAAAAAACAAACCTTGAAATGGTAATTTGAATCTTAGCAATGCAATAAAAGACAAATCCAAATACAAAACCCTACAAAAGAGTTAGCAAAATTAAACTTAAAACTCTAAGTAGAAAATGGAAAAGAAACGGGAAGAGTTAGGAACAAAAAAATTTTCATAATTTTGATGAGCAAAATGCCATAAATTACAAAAACTTGAGAGAGAGAGAGAGAGAAAGAAAGACAAGAGCAAAATTGAGAGAAAGATAAAAACAAGAGGAAATTGAGATAGAGGGCTCATTGGAAATGGAGAAAGCTAAGGGTTTTAAAGGTTTTTAGAGAAAGAATTTGTTGGAATATTTTCAAAATATAGTAAAAATGAATGTTAATTTATTAAACAAGACGTATTAATCAATGAATTGAGAAATGAGTGATTAAAAAGCTATACAATAGCTTTGAAAATGTTTTAAGACAAGAAAATCAATTAGGGACACTTCCAATATAAGGTATTCGAATGTAAATGCTTTAGGATTCAAATTCAATGTAAAATAGCTTATGTTTCAATTTTACATTGTAACATTCAGATGTCTAACTAGTGGCATTTAAATGCCATATCTGGAAAATCCTTTGGTATAATTTTATAGTAAAAGCATTTGAATGCCATGACTTGAAAAAGTTTTCTAGAGCAAAATTACAAAAGGGGGATACAAATGCCTTTTTAAGGGCATTCGAATGCCCTAGTTCAAATTTGACAACTTTTGGTTATAATGGCTAGTTTCATTTCAAATGAGTTTTAACTTTCCAAAGATGCTCTTTCACTTGTAAAAAGTTACAAATAACATCTATTACTTTCCTAAAGAAATGAACTCAATGCAAAAAAACAAATCAGTTGAACAAAGCAACATAATTAACAAGTCACATCTTTTGATAAGTTTTTACAAATAAATATGTCAAAGATTATTCTAAGAGATGAATAAAAGAAGCAATATTAGTGTTATGACGGCTTTGGGATCGCTAGATGTTTAAAACTTTAAAATTGAGAAAAAATGAAGGAGCCGCTACTAATATTTTTTAGAGTGTGATTGGCCACTAAAAAGTTTATCTTTTTAATAAAGTGGTAAAACAAGTTTAAAGTTTATCATAAATATAATTTTGGTCTACAAAAATAAAATTAGGTTCAAAAGTTGGTTACGCGTGGAGAAAGATTAGCACCCCCACAGTGCCTATGAAAATTGGTACCAATTAATCACATTTTATCTTTGGGATTGGATAAAATGGTTTTGATTTGAAATTTAATAATAAGTCCCTTTATTTTTGAAAAAAGAAAATCGATTTAGTTAGTCCTTTATTTGGAATATTGCAAAAATCATTAGAATAAAGAATTATCTTAAAATTCTTCAATGTTTAAGTAGAATTTAGAAAAGGTTCTTTTTGTCTAAGATTTATTATAACATTCTTTAAAAATAAAAATAACACTCTTTGTAGAAGATAATTGTTGGTGACTCTCTAACATCTAGGCAAAATACCAATAATTATTTCCTTTGGATGTTAATTTAGTTTTATTTTATAATTTCATAATCTAAAAGTATGCATTTTTTTGAAACGTTTTATGCAAGAAAGTTAATGATGGTAATATCAAGTAGCAAACAATAATTAAAGGCATAAATATGCAAAACGAGTGCTAACAATAATAAATAAATATATGTATGCCAATAGATGTTATACATAATGATGAAATGCAATTTGACATTAGGCCTTTAGATATAAGAAGACCACTTTGACTTTTAAACATCTAGGCTGAGTTTATGTGTAATTATTTATATTTAAGATCTCATTTTTAATGTTTTTTTATTCTTATGTTTAATCTCGTTATTATTCAGATTAAGAAAGTATAAAAAAAACTTAATGCAATAAAATTCCCTAAATACCCTATCTTTTAGGCGGCAGTCGGGGACAGACTACTTCATATGAGATTTTCATTCGAATCCTTAGAATTTTTAATACTTTTGTGTAGAGCTTAGGTCAAGGTTTTAAGGTTTAAATGATTTTCAAGTGATGATTTGGGGTTGCAAGTCAAATTTAGGTTTTGGGTTAAATTTAGTGTCTTATTTGAAGGTTTTAAGACTTTAAAGTTTTGGGTTTTAGGATTTTGGTTTTGGGATTTTAAGGTTTTAGGATTTGAGGTTTTGAAGGTTTAGGGTTTTGAGTATTTAGGATTTATGGTTTTAAGGGTTTTATGATTTTGGAAATTTCCTTATGAGAAAAATGAGATAGATCAATAACACAAACTTCTTCAATTATCCCCAACATCTATGTGGAATTTCAAAGCAAGTTTAGTATTCATAATTCCCTTTTTTCCTTAATAGTTTTATGTTGATACAACATAAAGCAAATAAATTATGCAAATAAAAGCTAAAAATTAGAGCAACCAATTTAGTCAATTTTTATATATATTTTATTCTTATTTGCATTTTACCATTTTTTTTCTAAAAATTAAATTTTATTTGTTATTCTATTTGCTTGTGAAAATTTTTATTTTATATTTTAAATCAAATTAAATTAATTAATTTTATTATTTTTTTAATTTCCTAACATTTAAGCAGAATTAATATTTTAAAATACGATTTTTGAATTCCTTCTAACATCTGGTCAAGGTTTTCAAAATCATTTAAAAAAAATTATTATGTATAAATATTATTCTATTTTATTCTTAAAATATCTTTTTCAAAATACATTTGAAAAGTGCAAAATCATTTCAATTTACTTTTATTTAAGGATTTATAAAAAAAATTTTATTAACCTCAATCATCCATAAACAAGTTACTTTTAATAGTATACAACATTAACTAAATGCATGCAATAATACAATAAAAAAATGAAAAGAAAATATACCCAAAATAGAGTCTATTGGGCTTAAACCCAATATGATCTAAAATAAAAAAGGAACCCATTTTGGTGGATTTGAATTAGGCTTAGGTTGAGTAGGTGGGCCAAATCAAGTAAGCATGTTAGGTTTGGAGAAGCTGAGTCACAAGTTAGGCCGGTCAAGTTTAGTTCAGTTAGATTTAGGTCTTGGGTCGAGTTTGACCCGATCAACCCTCTCTTTCCTTTTTTTTTTTTTAACCAAGTATAAATCTCAATTTAAAAAAAAAAATTCATTTCATTCTCCATTTAAAAAAAAATCTTTTTCTTAAAAAAAAAGAACCCCTCACAAATGCCTAGTTTCTGACGGTACATTACCGTATTCGCTATCTTGCCCTATTGCTAGTGCCTTTACCTACTAGTGGCTTTCCTTTCTAAATTTGAGTCATGACTTCCTCTCTTCATCATGTTCACATATTCATTCTTGTTTTTTCTAAAACAACCCAAAAATTTCAGATCTAAGCCAAAAGCCAAAAACTTCGAAACCCCAAAAATTCCTCATTCATTATCTGATCTATCCTAAACCAAACTGTTTTGTTCCATTCCTCTCGTTCTTCATTTTCAATGGATCGAATTGTCTCAAAAAGTCACATCGCCATAAGCCATAGAGAGCCACGTGGTTCTTTACCATTTATTTTTTTATGTTCTATTTTTTCTTGTTTTGTGTCAGCACTGTGTACCCTACTCCTAGGGGTTGTGTGATGATATTGTTTTTTGTTGCCCTTTTTTATTTTTGTGTGTGTTTTTTGGTTTTCCAACCAGATGGTTCTAGGGGTTAGGAATGGTTTTTTTTATGTTTCTTTTAGGTTATATGTTGAATGGTAGCGGCAGTGGTAGTGTGGTGGTAGAGATTGATGGTAAGTAGGACTAATGGTGCTTGGGTTGTGAAGGGCTTGGTGCTTGCTGTTGTGAAGGCACAGGGCATGGGTACGAAGCTGGTAAAGGTGAGGCTTAAGTCGAGGTGGGTTATAGGTTTGGTTTTTGTGAAAAGGCAAGTTTTGGTGTAGGTGCAAACATGCTTTGTGTAGGCAAGGCTATTTGATAAGGGGATATAAGTGCAGAGGCAGGTTGGTTTAGGGTATGGTGCACGAGAAATAGGTGGCAATGTGCAGAGTAATTAGGTGTGATTGGTGTAGGGGCAATGGCTACAAAGAAATGGGTGGCACCTCTAATTTATGCTTCTTTTTCATCATTTTTTCATTTTTTGTTTAATTAATTAAATATTTTATTAATTGTTATTGTATTTTAATATTTAATTATAAAACCAAATAATAAAATAAAAGTAAAAATAAAAATAAAAGCAATGGGCTCAGGCCCATCAAATGCAATTAGGATCAACTAAGGGAGCCCAGACAAATTTGGTCTTTATAGCTACCCTTTTTTGCTTGTCTCTAAGAATAAAAAATAGGGCAAAGACATGACAACAATTTTGTTTGGAGTCAATTCAAAGATTCTTCAATTTTTTTTTTAATTTAGTTTTGTTTTTGGTTTTTATTTATTTTTTAATTAATAAATTTGTGCATTTGAAAACAAAATTAAAAACCTTTTTAAGAAAAAAAAATCAACAACTTTTGAAAATAACAAGAGATCATGCTGAAGATCTTACAAATCATACCTAAAAGATTTAGAGATAATGCCCAAAAATCTTCCAAATCTTGACATCTATAAATGCTCCTTTAAAAGGAGGCCTTGAAACTTTAAGATTTAAAATATTCTACCTAGAGAACTTACAAATCTTGACATCTACAGATGCTTCTTTAAAAAAGGCCTTGAAACTTTAAAATTTAAAATATTCTAACTTAAGAGCTTACAATCTTTTTTTGAAATAAAACATTCAAAATTTTAAGACCTTTTGAAATTTTGGGTATCATCACTGAAAAGAACTCGGTCATCACCATCGAGTGAATATACAAATGATAATCAAACATAATTACTCAGATATCACCATTGAGAAAACTTTAATGATATGCAAACATGAATACTCAGATATCATCACCAAGTAAAGATGCAAATTAATTCAGATATCATTATCAAGTAATCTTGAAGAAAACTTAATCACAATATTTTTCTTAACTGGTGTGAATTTTATTAGGCTTAAAATCTAGGTGCCAACTAAACTGGACTTAAAATGCCAGCTAAACTAAGCTTAAAATTTAAGTGATAGTTACTTTGGGTTGGGTGCCAACTAAACTAAGCTTAAATCAAAGTACAAGCTAAATTGGGTTCAAATTTGTGTGATAGCCAAATTGGTCTTAAAATCTATGTGCCAACTAAACTTGGCTTAAATCCGTGTGCCAGCTAAATTGGGCTTAAAATCTAAGTGCTAGCTAAACTTGGTGAAAATTTGTGTGCTAGTTAAACTGAGCTTAAAATTTGAGTGCCAGCTAAGTTGGGCTTAAATTTGTGTGCCAGTTAAACTAGGCTTAAAATATAAATACTAGTTAAATTGGGCTTAAAATCTAAGTGCCAACTAAACTAGGCTTAAATCTTATCTTGCATTGTATCTTATCGTTTTCAATCATTGTTTTAACAACCTATTTGTTTTTTGCAAATCTTTCTCTTTCATCTCTTCAAACCCTTTTGACATGTTGGTTTCTTGTCAAACTATTGTCTTTTTTCTTATTTGTGTCTCATTTTTCATGAAAGACTTCTTTCTTTCTTTTTGTTTTATTTTGCTATTTTTTCTTTCATTTTTCTCTTCTCTTTTTTGACAAACTTTCTTTCTTTCTTTTTTCTTGACAGACTTTTTCTTTTTTTTCTCTTCTTTATTTTTTTTTTTACTATTTGCAAAATTGACAAGTAAAGTTATGACACAAATGTCTAATCCCTAAATAGATGGTAAAAATGTAAATATCTCTACACCAATGCAGGTGATCATAAGTGCAAAATTTTTTTCTTATGATTTCAAAGCAAATAATTTTCCATAATGCAAACATACCTGACAAAGATATGGACACCCAATTTATCCCTGTAATGCAAATATCAATAATTTTTCATGTAAATGCCCCTGCAATGATGTAAATGTAAATTTTTTCATGACACAAATATATTGGACAAAGATGCAATTACAAAATTTTCACATGCAAATGCCCTTTAGCAATACAAATGTGAATGTTCATGCATGTTACAAATGCCCCAAAGGTGCAAATGCAAATTTGTAAATTCAAATTTTTTTTTAATAATGTGAATGCTACTTGCAACTACAAAATTTCATTTCAAAAGTTCTAATGCAAATATAAAGACTTTTAAGATGCAGATGCCCTAATGCAAATATAAAAACTTTTAGGATGCATATGCCTAAACATAGATGTAAACACCAATGTATAATGATGGTAATGCAGATGTACGTTAAAAGATGCAAATGCTAAAAATACCTTTCTTCAAAATTTTTTCCTTCACAATTCTATTTATTCCCTGTTGTTATTCAAATCAAGTCTTCCAACTTCTTTCCAAAAGGATTCCACTTTACCCTTTTCCAATCCTTTCATTTGTTTCAATCTCATCTCTTCACCAATTTTTGCTTTATTTGCTTTCAAACATGCTCTATCAATTTTTCTTTCATTTTTCAACATGTGTTCCTAATGATTTCCATTTTCACACAACATGCAACACGTATTTTGTACTTGATCATAAAATTAAGAGGATAAACCACCACATTCTTTCTAAAAAATCTTTTTTTCTTTTTCTTAATTCTTCAATGAAAACATTTTTCTTTTTTGAATCCAAACCAGTCTGAAGGTTCTCACAATTCGAGAATTTTTTTTACACCCAAACACAGTTTTCTTATTTTTCACTAAAATGTGTATTAATCATTCAAAAATTTTCAAAATGATCAATAAAATTGCCTTATATAATTACATTTCTATAGTCATAAACAATGAAATATCCAAGCAAATGTGACTTTAGAGCATTTTGAAAGGGTGTCACTTATTAGAAATGAAAGATGTGACAATGGATTGAACGGCTTAGCATGTCAAAGTTTTAGCTTATTCAAGAAAGGTTCACCATTTTAAGGGAACAAAAGAGATGTATACTTTTCATTTAAGCTCACAAATGAGACATAAATTTTTCTAAAAGCAAAAATCCTTTGAAAGCCAAACATTTCAACACTCTTTTTGGTTTTCAAATGTGGCATTTTGATTAATGTTAAGGTTAACTGTGGTGGGCTCAAAATTTTGAAAGGTCTTTTAAGAATGAGAAAAAAAAGCTCACATTTTAAAAATTGACCCCTCGATGGATTTCAAACTTCTAGTGCATCAACCTTCTTAGATCTTTCAAAAATCTAGAATGGCTTCAAACTGGCTACTCTTATTTCTTATGTACATGATTGGTTTCATGGCTTTCAACCTTGCTCTAGACTGCCCCTTTTGGGGTTTTCACCCTAAAGCCCCATTTTTTTTTCTTTTTGTCTTTTTCTTAATCATTTTACCATGCACTTTAGAATTCTAATTTCATCCCAAAATGAGTTGACAAATCAAATGAGTATCTTGGTAATGAAATAGAGCAAAGAATTCACAAGTTTTATGACAATTTCTCAGAGAAAAGCTTCTCAATTTAAACATTCATGCTTGATCCAATATGAACTTTTTGAGGATATAATGTAGGCCAAAATTTAGGGTTATCAAAGAAAAAGACAAATAATCCTAAAATGTATTTAAGAGTGATTAAATCAAGAATCATTTCACCTATATATAGGATTCTTTTTGGGATTTCTTTCTTTTCCTTTTTCCACACTTACTATTTAATTACTTTTCTTTTTCTTTTGGTTATGTTTGCTTTGTTTTTTTTCTTGTATTTTCTTTCTATTTTTTTCTTTACTTTTTTTTACACATATCCACATCTAATTTTATGAGTTCAAAAATTTTTAGGAGCTCATTTTATTAGGCATTTACCCCTTAGCTTGTCAAGCAATTTCCTTATATCTAGAATATGATCTCACCATGTGTGATTCTTGAATTTGTCCCTTCTCTGTCCCCCAACATATAAGGTAATCCTTGGTTAATGTTCATTTGGAAAGAATTCATCAGGCTCAAAAGGTAGCAAGGGAATAATTTTATTATTTGTAAAAAAATAATGAAAGATGGCCATTTGTCATCTCAAGCACGATCATCTAAGTTAAAAAGCAATTTCTTTTAAAAAAATGAATTTAAAAGAAAGGCTTTTCAAAGAGTTCTTTGTTTTTCTTCATAGTTTCTTTCAAAGAATTTCGTTGTTTTTTTTTTTTTCTTTTTTTTCCTTTTTTTCTTTTCAGGCTCGTCAAGTCTTTGCTTAGATTTATTTTAATTTTTCAAATGCATGATGTCACAATCATTATTTGTTTATTTATTTTCTTTTATTCTTTTATTTTATTTTTTTTTACATTACATGCCCTTATAACTTAAACATCAATTGACTTTGCTGAACATAGTTCATAGAAAATGCCCTATCATGTTGATAAGCTCACAATGGGTCTCAAATGGTTTGTGTCATTCAACAAAAAAGAGGATTGTGGCACAAATCAAGTTGTCTTAAAGGTAATGAGTGATTTTGCTCTTTTATCAATTTACCCCCATAACATGAGATAAGATAGGGTAAGAATTGAGCCTTTGTGTGTTCACAACAAGGTTTGATAAACTTTGGGTGATTTTGCTTTTGGCATAATTAGGGTTGTAGAACAATCTTGACTCATCAAATTACCAATATCCGATTCTTAAAAGAAATGTCATATGTGCTTGATTTTCAAGAAATCCAAAAAAGTCTTTTCCTTAGTTTTTCAAATTAATTGTCTCATTGTTCATTGTCTAAGAGAAAAATATCACTATTTTATATGACAATATAGTCGAGTGAAGACAAGGCTCAAGAATTCAAATTCATGTCCTTTAAAAAGGTTATGGTTAATAAGTGAAACTATTAGAATGATTTGGAACATAAGAGTATTCAAAAAGGGTGTAGGTACTTAGTGATTTCATTTCTAATAGTAATTACCAATCTTTTTGAAAATCTTGTCACTTAAAAGGAATTTTTCTCACTTTTTCTTTTTCAAGACACTTTCTTTTCTTTTATTGCTTTGAAAATCAATTATGTGGGCTTTGTTCAAATTTAACAATTTTTTTTTTTACAATTTCTCTTTTAGAAAAAAAATCTTAAAAAGTCTAAAACTTAAAAAAAAAACTACAAATGACAACATTCACAAAGTCATGAGACAATATGTTACACTATATCTATTCATTCAAGGCAAACATTAAGTTAATTCAAAATTCACATCATCTATAGTGCTCTTAAAATGATATACAAGCAAAAAAATATGCCCTTACTTGAGGTATGGCTTTAAAATCTTGACCTTTAGTTCCACCACTTTAAATCATCATAGCCCTCCACTAGCTCTTTAAATTTGTAAAATCTATATTGATCAAAGACTGAATTGTATCCTTGAAAGTAGTGTAATTTTCTATCGAATGTCTTTTAACCCCATCATGGTATTCATATTTAGCATTGAAATCATATCCCTTTAAGTAAGAAGGCTTTCTAGGCTTTGCAGGAATGGTGAAAATCATATGACTATTGACAAGCAAAGGGAAAAGCTTCACATAAGACATTGAAAGTGAATGATATGTTTTAACTTTTTTTTCTTTTACGACTTTATGAGCAACCTAGGTTGATCTTTTGATTTGTGAATCTCTATGACGAAGGAGTCTGAGAAAAAGACCTTGAGGCATAAGGATAACATTATTGAAAAAAGTTACTAGCATAAGGTGTCAAGTCATAAAAAGGTTAGGACAGACTTTTACCATATGGTGACCAATGAATATGAGCATTTATAGGGTTTTCTTGTATCACATGAAGGCTTCCTTAGCTTTGCCCTTCAATAATTATTTCGTAGGCTGGTTCACCAAAAATTACTCTGTTCATTTCATTATGAATCTTTATACTAGCATCCATAATTCTTTTTTTTTTTATCCTATCCTTGATTCTACCTATAGTAAATAATAAATCTATAAATTTTAAAGAGGCATTACTGATTAACTTATTGTAATAAGAAGAAGGAAGGGTATCCACAAATAGAAAATTCATCTCCTTATTAGTAAGAGGTGGTCGTACTTGCGATACTATTTTTTTTCATTTAGTAGCATACATTTTATAGCTTTCATTAGGGCTCTTCTTCATGCTTTAAAGGATCATTCAGTTTGGGACCATTTTCAACATATTTGGTATTACTTAAAAATGCCTAAGATAAATCTCTCCAAGTGTGAATCTGACCACCTTCTGACTTATAATACCAATCCACTGCTGTCCTAATCAAATTTACTTGAAAAACATGAATGAGGAATTTTCTATTATAGGCATATCCAATCATTTTGTGATAGTATTGAGCTAAATGTGTTTTAGGACATTTAATTCCATCATATTTTTGAAACATTAGAACCTTGAACTTAGGTTGAATGACCATTTATAGAAGCAAATAAAATTTCTTTGCATCGTAAGATTTAACTCCATTTTTAACACTTTAAATCCTTCATTCTATAAGACTATACCTTCTTTGTGTACTTGGATTGCATGTCATTTTTAATGGGTTCTTCTCTAAGGGTTCTAAACTAGGAATGCCGGTAGGATCAAAATGAATTATCCTTTGAGTCAAATATAATTGTAAACGAGTCATATTGAAAGTCTGTCCTTGAAAAATTCTCTTATAGTGCTTTCCATTAGCCTTATACCTTTTACCTCGTGTGACATCTTATTTTGTTCTCATTCCATTTCATCTATCCAAGCTATGTGACCCTGATCAATTTGATATTCTTTAAATCTTAAGAAGAAATTACCCAAATTAAACCTAAAGAAACCTTTTTTCTCTTTAAGGTTCATATGAATTGGATTTTATTGAGTGAATATGCAAATGTATGAATAAATGAATGAATGATAAAGCCTCTAATAAAATGCACACAAATTGGAATAGAGACAAGAGTCATAGAAATTCAAGATCATAATCCATGCGTCTAAATTTGAAAAGGACAACGCTAGATTTAAAACAAAAGATCATTCTTCTTAAGCATCCACAAAATAGAAGAATTTAGGGACTATCTTTTTGCAAAACATTTCATGTCCTAGCAACCTACTATTGAAGGTTTTTTTTTTTTAAAAAATAAAATTCTATCAACATTCACCATCAAGCTAACCATTTCTTAACATCCTTAGATCTCTAGCCTGTTATTATCACTGGATCAAACCATTTCACATCTATTAAAGCTAGCACCTAGTGTCTGAAAGCCTCATAATCCTTAATGGAATGCCTTTCATTTCCCTCATAGTATTCACATCTTACATTCGAATTATACCACTTAGGATATGGAGGCTTTAAAGGCTTTAAAAGCACGGGGACAACAAGTTATTCTTGAATCAAAATAGAAAAAAACTCTCTATATAGAATGGGAATAGGATCTAACAGTACGTGTTTTTTCTTATTAAGTGATTTTTGGGCTACAGATTGGGTAGAACCATAAGTATTTGATGATGGTGTAAAGGTTCAAATTGGGAAAATTGGTCGAATAGGTGGTTAGAGAATGATAGGCTGAGGATATGAGTCCAGTTGTGAAATTTTTTGGGACCTAGCCCTAAGCATTTGAAAAAAAGGCTGAAAGTAGACATGAAGAGAGTTTGAGTGTAGATTTGGATTTGAAACAATTTGTGAGGGTTTTATAAGACTTGGAAGATCTGCTTTAAAAATTAAACCTTTAAGCTTGGTTATTTGTATGGTGAAATCGTTCATTCCTATCATGACCTTGTCCAAACTTTGATCATTGCTTAAGCCACTGAAAGCATTGGTATGCTGAGAAAAAATGCTAGACCTAGTAGGAATTAGTTGATCATAACTCCATAAGCTCTTGAGACTTGATTGGCCTGAAACTGGTAAGGCCCCTTGAGGATAAACTGAATTAAGTTCTTTGAATCCCTCAATCATTTTTATCAACTTGGTAAGCTGCTAAATCTCTCTAATATCATGTCCAAATTCCTCTTGATTGCATTCCAGGAGACTAATTCGTGCCTCTAATTGATTTTCTATGTTTTCAACTTTTGATGTGAACCCAAGCAAATGTCTATCCCTTTATGGAATTTAAAAAATAAATATAAAAGAACATAAAATAAAATAAAAAAATCAAGCAAACCAAGCTTACATGATATGTATACGAAAAGCAAGATGCAATGATAATTAATGCCGAGGATATCGTGAAATGCAAAGATGTTCAAGATAATGGGTTTTTATATGTGCAAGACACGAATGGCAAAAACCATATCACCCATAAATATTCATGCAAAAAACATAATGTCCTATTGCAAGGATGGTGAAATGTGTTCACATAAAACCAATTCGTACAATGCAAGTTTTATCTAAATCATATTAGTCATGAATCCCTATGCACAAAACATAATGACATACCGCATGAGTAATGAGATTCATGCATATGATTGATGAAACACCCATATATGTAATGCAATGCACTAACATGTTGTATGTTTTCATGGAGTGTGATGCACATGATGCAAATCCAATGCAATTGACACTATTATTCATATATTTGTGCATAAAATAAAGTGTATATACAATCTTATTATTTCTAAATAGTAAAAAAATCAAACAAAAATGTTTTTTTTCCTTAACCTTTTTCCTGTAGAAAGAAATAAAAACTCAAGAAAATATTTCCTATAGAAAAACAAGCACATAAAATGCCCAAGATTCAAAATTTTCCCATGCTTATGCTTTTGTTTAGCTAATAAACAAAGAAATTAAGAAAAACCCTCATTCTTTGAAAATTTTTGCTTTTGTTTTCATTTTTTTCCCTTTTTTTTGGAAAATACTTTAAAAAATTTTCTTTTTTTTAAAAAACATTTTTTTGAAGATGTAAATTTTAAATAATCATTAGACGAATTGAACTGCTTTTCAAAATAAAATTTATTGAAAAAATATTTCTCTTTTATTTTTTTATTTATTCCTTTTAAAAAAGTTGATTTTACTTGATTTATTATAACCCTTAACTACAAATTGTATCAAAGTGTTTCTTATGAGTCCTAATTCGGGTAATTTCTACAAAAAGAGTTGACATAGCTCTACCTAAAACTAGTCCCTTAAGTTCAAGATATGCTTGGATCAGATTTAAGTTTCTAAAGGCTCCTAGATTGTTCCTCATATCATCGTCCATTATAGACTAGTAAGACACCTCGATCCTCATCCATTATAGCTTACAAACGAAAAGGGTTCAATTTGAGTAAAATCTATTTGAGTGAAAGTGTTTCACTAGCAAATACGAAAGTTATCACTTCTTGAAAACGTAGCTATTTAACTTCGACCTACTAGAGAAAGAGCTTAAGTCTAGAGTTTATGCATGCAAGTGAATATATAGAGTGTGTGCAAAGAGTTGTATCAATCAAACAATATAAGAGAAAAAACAAATGATAAAATCAAAGTAGAATACTAACATGCAATGTTATTTCAAAGAATTAAATGAAGGGGATTAAAATTAAATATCCAATAAAACTAATTAAATCCAAAATTTTCAATGGCACATAATTAAAATTTTTGACCAAACTCTCAAAGTCCCCAATGGAGTTACCAAGTTGTCATAATAACTTTGAGATTGCTAGACATTTAAAAATTTAAAACTGAAAAAAAAAGGGGCATCACCATTAAATTTTTTTATGGTATGATTGGCCACTCAAAAGTTTATTTTTTTAATAATTTTGGTCTATGAAAACAAAACTGGATTCAATAGTTGGTTATGAGTGGGGAAAGATTAAAACCCCTATAGTGCCTATAAAAATGGTACCAATTAATCACGCTTTATTTTTTAAATTGGATAAAATGGTTTCAATTTGAAATTTAATACTAATTCCCCTCATTTTTTAAAACAATCAATTTTATTGGTTTTTTATTTGGGAATACTATAAAAGGTTTAGGGTAAAAAGTTATTTTAAAACTCTATAATATCTAGGTAAAATTTAAAGATAGCTCTTTTTGCCTAAGATTTATTATAACATTCCTTAAAAATGAAAATAATACTCTTTGTATAAGATAATTATTGGTAACTCTCTAACATTTAGGCAAAGTATCAAGAATTATTTCCTTCGAATGTTAATTTAGTTTTATTTTATAATTTCACATTTTTAAAGTACATATTTTTTAAAAAACATTTTATGCGAGAAAGTCAATGATGGTACTATCAGATAGCAAACAACAATTAAAAGCATAAATATGCAAAACTAATGTAAACAATAATAAATAGATGTATATATGCCAATAGATGCTATGCATAATGATGAAATGCAATTTGACATTAGGCCCTTACATATTAGAGGATCGTCCTGACTCTCCAACATCTAGGCGGAGTTTAGGTGTGACTATTTATATTTAAAATTCAATTTTTAAAGATATTTTTTGTTCTTATGTTTAATCTCATTATTATTCAGGTTAAGGAAGTGTATAAAAAATTTAACGAAATAAAATTTTCTAAATACCCCATCCTTTAGGCGGTATTTAGGAACAAATTACTTCATATGAGATTTTCATTCGAATCCTTAGAGTTTTGTGATGGTTTTGAGTAGGGTTTAGGTCAAGGTTTTAAACTTTGAATGATTTTTAGGTGATGGTTTAGGGTTACGAGTCAAATTTAGGATTTGGGTTAAATTTAGGGTCTTGGTGGATTTTTAGGATTTAGGGTCTCATTTAAGGGTTTCAAGATTTTAAAGTTTTGGGTTTTAGGATTTTGAGGTTTCAAGGTTTATAATTTTAGGGTTTCAAGTTTTAGGGTTTAAAGTTTTGAGTATTTAGGATTTAGGGTTTTGAGTGTTTTATGATTTTGAAAATTTTCTTTTTAGAAAAATATGATAAATCAATAACCCAAACTTCTTCAATTATCCCCAATGTTTAGGTGGACTTTCGAAGTAAGTTCAATTTTCATAATTCTTCTTTTCCTTAACAGTTTTATGTTGATGGAACATGAAACAAATAAATTATATAAATGAAAGTTAAAAATTAGAACAACCAATTTAGTCAATTTTTATATATTTTATTCTTATTTGCTTTTTGCCATTTTCTTTCTAAAAATTAAATTTTTTTGTTATTTTATTTACTTGTGAAAATTTTTACTTTATATTTTAAATTTAAATTTAATTTAACTTAATTAAATTAATTTTATTATTATTTTTAATTCTCTAACATTTAGGCAAAATTAATTTTTTAAAACATGATTTTTGAATTCGCTTCAACATTTAGATAGGGTTTTCAAAATCATTTAAAAAAATTATTGTGTATAAATATTTCTATTTTATTCCTAAAACTTCTTTTTCAAAATATATTTTAAAAGTGCAAAATCATTTCAATTTATTTTTATTTATGGATTTATAAAAAAAAAATTTCTATCAACCTCAATCATCCACAAACGAGTTACTTTTAATGGTGTACAATTTGACCTACGACTTCCTCTCGTTGCACTCTTCATAGATTCATCCTTGTTTTGTTCTAAAACAAGCCAAAAATTCCAGATCTAAGCCAAAAGTCAAAACTTCAAAAATTCTTCCTCCACCGTTTGATTTGTCCCAAACCAAACTGTGTTCTTCCACTCCTTTCCCTCATTGTTTTTGAAGGTTTGGATTATCCCAAAAAGTCGTGCCATGGCGAGCCATCGTAAGCCATGTGGGTTATACCGCCGACGTTGATTTTGCCACTTTTTTTTGTGTTCTATTTTTTCTTGTTTTGCGCAGACAATGTGTACCTCACTCTTGGAGGTTGTGTGTTAATATTTTTTTGGCTCTTTTTTTTTTGTTTTTGTGTGTGATTTTTGGTTTTCTGACCAAATGGTTCCAGAGGTTGAGAATGATTTTTTTTTTGGCTTGTGTATTGAATGGTAGCGGCAATGACAATATGGTGGTTGAGATTGATGTTAACTAATATAATAATATTATTTTGTTATTATCAAACAACAAACAAATTTTAATAATTCATAAATGAATAAATTTTAAACAATTTTAAGTTGAACTTGTTTGTTCGATATTGGTTTATTTAATAAATGAAATCTAAAATGTTATTTGTAATAATTTATTAAATTTAATAAATAAATAAAAATAAATAAAAATCATATTTATTTACAAACTATTGATCAAATATTTTATTCATTTATATCCTTTACTTCATTCTCAAAAGCTTTCAGCTTTCTTAGAAACTTCCATAATAGTCATTGAAAGTCAATTTCAACAAGGAGAGTTCAATTTCAACAAGGAGAGAACCAAAACCATTATTACATGGCAATTGCAACCCAAATATAATTTGCTTAAACCTCTGTACAAAAAGATCTTTCTACTTGGACAAATAAATGGTATTCTTTATAGTTGTTAGATGAATGAAATAAGTAGACTATTTACAGTGTTTTGCAATTTGATTTGTTAGCTTGTTTTACCATTTTTTATTTTTGGATTAATGTTACAAATAGTTACAAAATTATAATAAAATATTTAATATAATATTTGAATTTTAAAAATTTCTAATGTGATATACGAATTATAAATCTGTTAATTAATATAATACTATTATTTTGTTATTATCAAACAACAAACAAATTTTAACAATCTATAAACGAATAAATTTTAAACAATTTTTAGCTGAACTTGTTTGTTCGATATTGGTTTATTTAATAAATGAAATCTAAAATGTTATTTGTAATAGTTTATTAAATTTAATAAATAAATAAAAATCATATTTATTTACAAACCATTGATCAAATATTTTATTCATTTATATCCTTTACTTCATTCTCAAAAGCTTTCATCTTTCTTAGAAACTTCCATAATAGACATTGAAAGTCAATTTCAACAAGGAGAGAACCAAAACCATTATTACATGGCAATTGCAACCCAAATATAATTTGCTTAAACCTCTGTACAAAAAGATCTTTCTACTTGGACAAATAAATGGTATTCTTTATAGTTGTTAGATGAATGAAATAAGTAGACTATTTACAGTGTTTTGCAATTTGATTTGTTAGCTTGTTTTATCATTTTTTATTTTTGGATTAATGTTACAAATAGTTACTAAATTATAATAAAATATTTAATATGATATTTGAATTTTAAAAATTTTTAATGTGATATATAAATTATAAATCTGTTAACTAATATGATACTCATTTTAACGTGACTAGCTCTAAATAATGATACGTAACGAATAAATAACACTTCAAATATTACATTAGTTATTGGACTTATAATTTAAATGTCACATTAGTAACTTTTTAAATTCAAATATTATATTAAATATTTTATAATAATTCAGAGTCATTAATGATATTAATATTTTATTTTTAAAATTTTATTATTTTTTAATTTCTAATCATAGTATCTCAAGATCTTACTTTACAATCGATATTTTGTAATCTTCTTGGAAATAAATCTTTTAAAAATTTATATTTTATTATCACGTGATTTTTTCTGTTAAATTTTAAATTAACATTATTAAAAGTAAAATAGTATATATGTTATCTTTAGGAAAAGAGATTGAAAATTTAATGAAAATTAAATAAAAAATGACCAAGAAAAAAATAAAGATAAAGATAAATATAAATTATTTTAGCTGCAAAATTTTAAAAAAAAATCACAAAGGTTAATTGCCACTTTTTAAACCACATAACCCGCAAGACGATTATTTATAGTTTATCAATATTTACATGAGAAATTATTGAATACATTATCAATAAAATTTTTTAACTAGACAAGTGAGACTAGTAGGATGACACATATCTTTTAGTATATATTAAAAAAATAAAAAAATAAATTTAAAAATTAAAACATATATCATCCTGTTAATTTCGTTTTTGAAGTTAAAAAAATTTCATTTATAATGTATCAAATAACTTCTTTATTTATATAATCATTAAAAGTTTAAAATAATAAATTTGAAACAATTAATTTATATATAATTCCTTATATAAATTGTGCAAATGCAATTTACATAGTATGCACAAAATTAAATAAAATTTAATAAATCATATGTTTGAAAGAATATAGAAAATGAACTTCAAATCCACGAATACTTATAAATATTTCAAACTCATCACTAAATAAGAATCCAACAAATCTATGGTTTAAAAATAATAATGGAGGTCATATTTATATTATGTTTTGTACAAAATTTATACTAATTTTGCAATCCAAATCCTTTACTTTAAATCCAAATTATCAAATACAATAAAATTATGTAAATAAAGTAATATATGAATTGTAAATTTTGTTATTAATAATTAAATAAATTTGCAAATGAAGGGAACATGAATATATTTTTTGATGTCATGAATATTAATGCAAGTCAACGCATAAAAAAAAAAATTTGAAACATATATTTTTCCATGCATCTTAATATAATTTTTTAACAAGTATTTCATGAAAGAACGATTATGAGATTTTTTTCTTAAAAAAAAAAAGAAAACTATTTTCTTTGGTAATGCATTTGATATACGAGAATGGTGAAATTGAAAACGTGGGCATAAGCTGGTAGACAATCTGGTCGGAGCGCATCTTTGGAGATAATGCATATCCTATGGGCAAATTATTTTGATGATCCCTAAAATTTGACGTAAGTATTGTTTTAGTCCTTCAACTTAAAAAATAATATATTGATCGTTATATTTTAATGGTTATAACAAAATAGTCCTCCTATCAATCAAACCTTAGTTGAACCATTAAATGAAAAGGTAAAAGAAAAATTATAAAGCAAGATAATAGATGATAATTCTATAAATTTGAGATTAAGAGATAAAATAATTATAAAGGAAATAAAAGTTTGATAAAATTTATTTTTTGGATATTAATTCTTATATATTTTTATTGTTATTTTTATGATGCTAATTTTTAAATTAATTAATATTTTTATTTTTTTAAAAAAAATTGTTAAATTACAATTAAATTTATTCATAAATTGAGCTGTCAACAAGATCTACAAGTTAGATTCAAATCAAGTTTTTTAACATCATTTTAAAAATCTAAGCTCGAATCGATCAAAATTTTATTTTATATATTAATAAAATAATTTTATTTAATTTATATTTTAAAATATAATTAAAAATATTTTTTTAATATTTTAATTTTTATTAGTAAAATGGGTTTATTCAAGTTTTTAATGGATGAGTTAAACTAGGTCTCGAACAAAACTTTGAAAGTGTCATCTAAGTTTAATTCAGTTTATAAAAATATTTAGTTGCGAGCTAAATAATTAATTTGTCATTTTTTATTAATAAGTATAATGTGAAATTTATGCTAATATTTTATAACTAAAAACCTTAATTTTTGAAGAAATATTTTGTGATAATGAAACATGATGAAATATTTTATAATGATTTATAATTTAATTTGTGTTTTAAATAAACAATAAATAAATTTAAAGAAAATATAGGTAATTTTTATTTTCAAGATACAAATTTCTTTTTTCTATCCTAAAATTGAACATAAAAAATATTTACTAAAAAAATTAAAAGTAAAAAATAATTTTATTTTTATTTAATTATCAAAATTTCTGGTATTAAGTAAAAAAGTTTTATCATTATTTTTTGTAATTTTAACATTTAACGATTCAATTAATTATTTTACAAACAAAAAAATTTATTTCATTACGATCATCAAAATATATGGATTAGAGATCAAAATGATACTCACCTCAAACTTTGGGACCGTGGGAGGAATTTACCCATATGTTATTCTCGAAACTTCGATGTAGCCATTACGCTTTAACCACGTGGCAATCCCATTATCATAAAAACGATGAACAAAAATATCAGGAACATTGGCCTACACTACAGCTTATATAACGTTAATTAAACTAACAAAAACAGATAATTTTCCGGCACTCACCTTACTAAGCTCGAAACTCAAATTTTCTTGCAAGAAGCCAAACATGTCCATTGCATCATCATCTCAACTATGTTTCCTGACCAATGCTTTTATATTTACTCGCAAACCCAAAACTAAGCCTCTCAATTCTGCTACTTTCATCTCATGCAGATACCACGCAGACGACACCAAAGATTCTGCCTGGTACTTAGTTTCCATGCCTCTCTCTCTCTCTCTCTCTCTCGTTTTGAATTCTTTGTTTCTTAGAATCTTAATGTGTTCTATGACTGAGAATTGTGTTTGGGTGCTGGATTTTTCTATAGGAGAAATGAGAAGCAGTTAGCAAAGCTAGCAATAGTAACAGTGGCAGCTGGGGTGTTGACTCTGGGCTCAGTTGGTGATGCATCAGCTGCGAAAACGGGTGGTAGAGTTGGTGGTCAAGCGTTCCGGTCATCAGCTCCTCGCTCAGCCCCAAGAGCCAACAGTAATTCTAGGTAATTCATCAGTTGAGCTATTAATTTATTGGTGTTTGCTGATTTTGTTTAGACCACTGGTTTTGGCATCCACTTTAGTTATTAGATTGATTCAATGTTATTGACAAGCAGGAATCTTTTTTTATACATTATTGATGAATACTAAAGCAGATAATGTTACTCGGGTACTTTGATTTCTTAAATTTTAATGTATTTTGTTTGGATTAATTTAGATTTGAATATGAGCCATATATATATGCAATATAGGGGAGGGGGCCTATTTAAAGCTACAGATTGCCATCTTGAGCTTGCGAAGAAAATAGGGTTTGTCAGAATCAAGAAATCTAGGCTGTTGAGATATATAGACTTCAATATCAATGGATCCATGTAGAAAAGCATATTTTCATCTAGCTGCTGAATAGGCCAATCATAACAGAAAGCTAGACAAAGGACAACTCTAATAATTTAGGGCTCAATGTTTCTTGGACATCTAAACCAGGGGATGAAACCCTTGGCAACAAAGCTCCCCTTGTAACATTTATTTATAACCATCAAGTGTTTTCTTGATGCAAAATACATACTCGCTTTTAACAAGAATTTGAGCTTTAGATGGCCGACACGCTACCATGTTGTAGTGCTTATGAAGCCATTAAATTCAGCACACTGACGGAGTCCCTCTGTTTTTTAATCTTTGGTAGCTTGAAGGATAGTGGTAGGTTCAAGAGAAACAGTAGTTGGAAGCTTAACAGTAATGCAAATTCTTTGGTTTGAAAACACTTCTTTTTGAGCTAGTGTACATTGGATGAGTCTGAGGAGACTTGAGCGAGATTGGGTGCAGAAATGAGAGAGCGTTGGGATTGGAATTTGAAACAGTTTCAACCGAGGAAAACAGCAGTCATTTAGTCATCTGGTCGAAGTGGAAGACTCGCTGATGAATTCAAACCTGAGGATGTCATTACTGCAGAACCTGAATCAAAGAGAGAAATGGCTGTTGCACTTGAAGAGTGATTGTGAGAGGAACTTGAAGCATATATAGGAGGAGCAGATGCGGGAATAAAAGTATTAGTAGTAATCCATTCAGAGGCACAAGTGGCTTTAATTCTAGGCTTCGATAAAGAAAAGTGAAGGACTCTTCAGTGACCACCATATGTCTTGACCTGAATATTTTCTAGGCAGTTGGATCAAAACACTTATATGCACTTTGACAAGTTGACCCAGACCCTGAAGTCTGGCCAAAGACCTTTGAGAATATATTGCACAAAACAATTGACACCTATAGGAGTTTGAACGAGTACAAACTCATTAGCTATCAACTCCATAGTTTGCAGATATTGATTCCGGTCTTTCAAGTACAAATATTTATAGATAAAAAAAAAAGATCAGGTCTGTTGCTACACAAGATTGAATCTACGGTTTGAATAAAAATCAAAGCATTAGAATTGAAATAGTTTGAATCAATCAAATCTCTTGATTCGCTTGACTGCCCCATAGTGAGTACAATCTAGTCATTTCGTCCTCTCCTGCCATTTTGTGAATTAAGTTAATCAGATTTTTTGTAATGTTATAAAACTTTTGGATGGCTGGTAACCTCAGCAGAACAACCACTGTTTTTTTTCAGACGGCTAAATTAATTTCATTGCTGAACTTGAGGTGAGGCCCGAAGTTATGATTGAAACTAAGGCAGATAAGAAATTATTGTTTCATAAATTAATTTCTTTGATAAGGGCCTGTCTAAGCCTGTAGGGGAATAGAAGATGTGACGAGAAAATATTCCATAGCAAATAAGTTGATTATCTATGATGAACAAGAAGGTTGCAACATATTGTTTCAGGAGCTGTTGCAGTCAGCAGTGCATGATGGCTGGTACAAACAAATCAGAGTATTAATTACCTTCATAAATTTTTTTGGGTGCATAATTACCTTCATAATTTATGTTTGAGGAACCATAAACCATTTTGTCAAAGAACACAAGAGTTGTTGGAAATCTTCAGAACTGTCTGAATGTTTTGTTAGTTTTATCCCAAAAGCATTTTTTTTTATTAATTAGGTTATTCATAAGAAAAGCAGGTTCTATGTTTTACGGACTAAAGCCTCATCCAAAGTAACTTATCAGCAAACCAGGGTTTGGTGTTTTGTCATGGAGGAACTCTTACTTGAACCAAGCAGAAAGGATTTGTTAAATACTCCTCAAAAGTTAAATTGCTATGTTGCTATTAGTTCAAATTTCATGAATCCAATTGCTCTGAATGAAATGTAAACTAATTATTTTATTTTAGCTTTAGCTTCATTTTCAAATTTTGATCTTTGACTTCATTCTTATCTTCATTGGAAAACTCTGTTTTGCTAATGCTTAAGATAATGTTTGTTCAGGACCAATATTTATGTCAATCCACCAGTCGCCCCACCACTAGTTGGAGGGTATGGATATGGTTTCGGTGTGCCGTTCTATGGCGGCTGGGGTTGGTCACCATTTTCCTTCTTCGCTCCTGGTCCCAGTGTTGCAATTGGTGTGGGAGGTGGATTCGATACTTTTGTCTTCTTTTTGTTTCTTGGTGCCGTTGCAGCTGTTGTAAGGAGATTCCTTGGATCAAGGGACGAAGATGATTATTAGTATATAGATAGGCAAGGAACATTTTGAGACTAGGATAAAGCGATAAATAGAGTTGTTCTGTTCAAATATTGGTAAAGCCAGTGTTGTGTTTAACTGTGAGAATGTAATGTATAATTTGATGAAATTTTGTGAATGATACAGCCATCCACAACATTGGAAATTTCAAAATACATGGAAAAACGAGGAAAACAGAAAAAGTTCTCACATCAGTTGTCTAGACTGATGTCTGGAGGGGTCATAACATTGGTCTATGAAGGGGTATTGAACAGAACTTTATTTACTTGTTTTCGCTTTCAATGACCAAAGGAGCAGTCTCTTCTTTTGCTTCAAAAACACCTCCATTAGCACAATTTTAAAATTATGCCACTTAAATTGGAAGATGAAACCATGGTCATTACTTGTGTTTTAGGTGGTCGGGATTTTTCTGTCCAAGATTGTAAAGTCAGGGTCATTCATTCCCAAACTAGTTGCACAATTATTATACCATAATAGCCATGGTTTAAGGTCGACAATTGTTATGCCATAACAATCAAGATTTAAGGTCCAAAATAAAAATAAACTCGTAGGTCCAACAATGACCCGTACATCATCAAGGACACAACCTTGGGTTAAATATTATGATACTGGATATCGCTCTCTTTTAGCTGGCTTCCTCTTCATTTTGAATAGATCACCGACTTTGACGTTGAAGCTTTCCTCCAAGCCCGAACTCCTATATCCCTTGATAGTTTTTTTATTTTTTTAGTAGGTTCTTATTATCCTAACTAAATAATCTCTCTCTACATCAATATCTACAGGTTTAAAATGTTAGAATTTTTCATAAATGTACTACTATTAATTAGTGACTTTAATAATTTAATTAAAATCGACTGATGAACTTAGTCTTAATATGAGATAAGTATGAGAGTCCAATTAATTTGATGCAATCACTTAAGTATGTGTTTTGCACATTTTACTAGGTCAGTATGATTTGATTGTTATATAAGCATTTGGCCTAGTAAGCTTTTGATTGGGAGTTTTTTTAGGATTATTTAATTAATTAGTCTAAAGTTCTCTTTTTTTCTTCTTCGAGACACAGTAACTACCCATTGAGTGCCCTCCAATAAGAGAAGAGCGAAAAGAAAGAACTAACCATTCCAAGAATCAATTTGTTTTCGTGAATTAATCATGGTCACTTGACCAGATATGTGAAATCAGTTTATTTAATTATGGTATTCTAATTGTCACACAATGATCTTTAGGTTAGTGCTTACATGTGATATAAGAGCTTGATTGTGTGAAATTAGGACCTTAAATCATGTTAAATAATTGATTTTTTGGATTAATTTCCTGTTTGGGGCGAAATTAGTTGTTATTAAAAATTTTAAATTTCAATCATTATTTTTCAAAATTTTAAGGGCTTTTATTCCTATCTGAAAGAGGATTAAAATCATATAAAGATTGTTTTCTAATTCTTTGTATGGAGAGAGAAATCGTGATTGAAAGTTTTCAGTTTAAAGTTTAATTCAAAATTTTGTTTTGATTAAAACATCAATATTTTATGTATTTAATTTGAAATTAATCATTGGATCATGTCTCTAATGTGTTATAAACTTGAATCAAATCATTTAATTTCATAAAATATTGACGTAAGATGATCAAATACAAACAAGACAAAAATGGGTTGTATATAGGTTTATAAAATCCAAAATTTTTGTCAATTAATCATGTTTTTGTTGTTTTTTTATGCGATTTTTTCATGGGTTTGATAGTAAATCACATTAATTGAATTTTGGGCACTTCAATTTGTTGAAAACACCAATAAAATGCATCAAAAATAGTTGAAAACATCAAACAGACTTGAACAAGTTGAAGAATCGCTCTAGTTGGGTCAAGTCTAGTCAACTTGGCTAGAGGCTGAAAAAGACCAACCACGTTCGCTAGACGAAGTTCATGCATAGAGAGTGGTATATGTAGACTTGTCTGGTGTCCGTTTTTGCTCTTGTTTCTTTTGAAATGTTTAGAATTTTATTTTTGATTTTTCTAAAATTTTTAAATTGCATGAAATATTTATTATTTGATATCCATGCATTATTCAATAATTACTACATGTTATGCAAATAATTTTGGTTATTTTATTTTATGAAAAAATATTTTGATATGTTGGGAGTCTAATGGTAATAGGTATTCTCCTTAGATAGACCTCGATATTTATTTACTCTCAAGTAAAATCTTATGTCCATAATTGATTTAGTAATTAAAAATTAATTTTAATCAAGTTCAAGACTCGAGTTTAAATGTAATATACACTCTTTATAGGACCTAATGAGATACATTTAGGTCTAGCATCTTAATTGAAGTGGTCCATTGCATATATAGTTGAGTATACAAACTAAAAATTTTGGGCAATTAATGAAATTTTTTGATTTGGAAAAAATTTGTGTTAATTGATATAAGTGTTTGGATACCAAAGTGGCTCACTTATTGGCTCACTTATTGAAGTTAATGGAATTATCATTCTAAGGTTATAGGATGGTTATTGAATTATCTTATTCAATTGTCTGCCCAAAAAAGGATTAATGTATAGGATAATTTGTTTTGGGATATAAAGTATCATAGTCGAGAATATATCAGTCTAAAAAATTTATTTGCTTAAAGAAGATAGGTTTTTTGAAAACTAGGACATTATCATATTAACTTTGTGTGAAAAGTTCCTACTCGCATGTTGCATTCTTTGCCCAAATGAGAGTTTGTGATGATGCACTAGAACTTTTCAGTAATTGTTAGCATATCATGAATTGTTACTACACATTTTATAATATTGACCATTGACTAATTTTGCATTTTGTTATGAACAGTGACTTTTACTATCAATAACAATCAAACCATTATTGATGTACTTTAAGGGTTTAATTATAAGATATGGAATAGAGATTTAAACTTTACTTTGGTTATGAGTGAGATAGACATGGCCTTGCATTTTTCATAGCCCGCTGATCTTATTGATGAAAGTACTACTGAACAAATTGAGTTTTTTGCCAAATGAGGTGTGTTTGTACGCCATTAAGAAGTCTATCTCTAAACACTTTTAAATAGGTTGGATACCATAGAAGTTTTTAGGGATTTCTACAATGTTATTGGAAATAAATACAAAAAATCTAGTAAGTTTGAGGCTAAAAACCTTATAAGTGAACATATGAGTATGAGGTATGATGGTGCATGAGTGTTAGAGATTTCATCATGAGAGTGATCCACATTCAAACTAAATTGACCTCCCATGAAATTATCCTCCCTGACAAATTCATTATTCATCATACCCTTAATTTCTTACCTATTAAGTTCACTTAAATCAAAATTGTCTATAATGTTATGAATGAGGTTTGGAGTGTTAATGATCTTATCTAAAAATATGTTTTTGAGGAAGAAAAACTTAAGAAAAAAAAGAGTAAAAGTGCCCATCGTACTATCCACTTCAAATTCAATTACCAAAGGAATTATAAGAAACCTGTGAGATTTATTCCTAATACTCATAAAAAAGTTTAAGATAACAAATGATAGGGTTGTGATCAAACTAAAGGGTAAAAGGTTCTAAAGTTATCATTACAAAAGATATCAAATGTTTTTCCTATAAGAAGAAAGGTCATATGAAATATAAGTACTCCAAATATAAAGCTTGGTTAGAGAAAAAGAATAAATAAGAAGGTAACTCACTAGCTCTTGTTTATTTTGAGTGAGCTTATGAACATGAGGTATGACAGTGTATGGGGTGTTAGAGATTTTATTAAGAGAATGGTCTATAAATTGACCTCCCATAAAATTGTCCTCCCTGACAAATTCATTGTTCACCATGCCCTTAATTCCTTACCTATTGAGTTCACTTAGATAAAAATTGCCTATAATGCTATCAATAAGGTTTGGAATGTTAATGTTCTTATCTCAAAATATGTTTCTGAGAAAGAAAAACTCAAGAAAAAAAAGAGTGAGAGTGCCTATCTTACTACCCATTCCAAACGCAATTACCAAATGAATTATGGGAAACTTGTGAGATTGTTTCTAATGCTCATAAGAAAGTTTAGGATAACAAAAGACAGGGTTGTGGTTAGACTAAAGGGGTAGAAGGTCCTAAAGCTATCATTAAGAAAGATATCAAGTGATTTTCGTATAAGAAAAAAGGTCATATGAAATATAAGTGCCCTAAATATAAAGCTTGGTTAAAGAAAAAGAATAAATAAAAAGGTAATTCATTAGCTCTCATTTGTTTTGAATCATATTTTGTTAGTGTCCTACCAAATTCGTGGTGGCTTGATAGTGGTGCAACTGTTCATGTTACTATTACCTTGTAAGGGTTCAAAAGCAAATGGAAACCAAGATAAAAAAAAGTCAAACTTAAAGTTAAAAATAATGTTGAAATAGATGTTAGTTATGTAGGAACAATAAGTTTAAACTTGGAATTTGGTTTTGAATTTATTTTAAAAAATATTTTTCATGTACCTTCGTTTATGAGGAATTTGATTTTAATTTTTGTTTTGGATAAACATGTTTACTATTTTGGCATTGGAAATAGAAAAGTTAACTTGTTTTTAAATTCAAATGTTGTTGGTGAATTTAAATTAATTGACAATTTATATAAATTGTGTTTGGCCTATAATAATGAATATAGTTACAATAATATTGAAAAAAATAATGTCTAAAAGATCTTTGACTAGAGAAAGCTCTTCCTTGTTGTGGCATAAAATGTTAGGTCGCATTTCTAATGAAAAAGTGCAAAGATTAATAAAAGATGGTACTTTACCTTCCCTTGATTTTGAAAAGTTAGACACTTATGTTAATTATATAAGGGGTAAACTAATTAAGACTAAGAATAAAATGGCAACTCGCAGTTATGACCTTTTGAAAATTGTACACACTAATATTAGTGGACCTCTTGCATCTACTTTGTGTGATAACAATATTTTATTACTTTTATTGATGACTATTCTCGTTATGGGAATTTGTACCTACTTGATGAAAAATCTAATACTTTTGATATCTTCAAAATTTTTAAGACTGAGTTAGAGAAACAATTAAGAAAAGTCATCAAAGTTGTTAGGTCTAACCATGGTGGGAAATATTATGGTAGACATGGTGAATTTGACAGCACATAGGATTGTTTGCCAAACACTTACAAGAATGTGGGATTGTTGCCCAATATACTACGCTTGGTAATTCTGAACAAAATGGTGTGGTTGAAAGGTAAAATCACATTTTTTAAGATATGATGAGTCGCATGATAAGCAAAACTAATCTTTTTGAATCTCTTTAGGAAAAGTCATCAAAATTGTTAGGTCTGATCGTGGTAGTGAATATTATGGCAGACATGGTGAATTGGATAACACATGGGACTTTGCCAAATACTTACAAGAATATAGGATTGTTGTCCAATATACTACGCTTGGTAATCATGAACAAAATGGTGTGACTGAAAGGCAAAATCACACCTTTTAGGATATGATGAAGCGTATGATGAGCAAAACAAAACTTCTTGAATCTTGTGTGCTTATATGTTTGTTGCCTTTCCAAACTACCCGCTTTTCTTTTATGGCTTACTGGATTTAGTTATCATGTTTTCTTGAAGAGCCACTTAGTAAATATGTTCCTAAAACACCTTTTGAATTATGGACTGAAAGGAAACCTAACTTAAATCACTTTCAAGTTTAAGGATATCCTATAGAAGTTAGAATCTATAAACCTTCTAAAAGAAAGACTAAATCTAGGAGTACCTATTGCTTTTTCATAGAGTATTTAGACCATTCTAAGGGATATAAGTTTTAATCTTACATGTGGAACTAAGGTTATAGAGTTGCAAGTGGTAAAACTTCTTAAACTGAATGTTGTTAAAAAAGGATATGGTACAAGTTATGAATAGCGATGAACCAATTGGACAAGTCTCCATTCTTTTGCCTACAACATAGTGCCATATTGTATCAGTGGCCATAGAGAAAAAAGATCAAAGGTAACTGGATACAAACACTCCTCTTACTGATGTCACTAATGTTGATGTACTTCAAGTTCAAGAAAATGAGATTGAAATGCCTTTAAAAGGATCTACCAAACAAAGAAAATCTGTCATTTCCAATGATTATGTAATTTATCTTGAAGAAAATAACTCTGATATTAGTCATGTTGTTGATCTAGTGACTTTTGGTGAAACTATTAGCAGTCTGTAGTCTTATATGTGGATAGATGTAATAAAGGATTAAATGAATTCTATGGCTCATAATAATGTCTAGGAACTTGTTGAGTTGCCATAAGGGTGTAAATCCATTGGTTGTAAATAGATGTATAAAACCAAGAAAGATTTTTAAAAAAAATTAAGAGGTTTAAAACTAGATTTTTTTGGAAGGAATAAGTAGATTTTAATGAAACTTTTTTTCACCAGTGTCTTCTAAAGATTTTTTTTAAAATCATTATGGCTTTGGTAGTACATTTAGACTTGGAGCTTCATCAGACAGCTTTTTTCAATAATGATCTCAAAGAAGAGGTTTGTGTGATACAACCTAAAGGATTTCAAAAATCTAGAAATAAGCATTTCGTATGTCGACTTAAAAAGTCAATTTATGGCCTTAAGCAAGCTTCTAGGCAGTCGTATTTGAAATTTAATGAGATTGTTACTTCTTTGGGTTTTGAGAAAAATAAAGTTGATCAATGCATATATCTTAAAATAATGGAAATATATCCTTATTGTTTTATGTGTGGATAATATCTTATTAGCCTGTAATGATGTTAGTTTATTACATGAAATTAAGCTTTTGTTATTTAAGACCATTGACATGAAAGATTTTAGGGATGCATCTTTTGTTCTTTGAATTGAAATTCACAAAGATAGGTTTCAAAATTTGTTAGGACTATCACAAAGGTTTTACATTAATCATGTGCTTAGTAGATTTAATATATAAAACTATAAGGCTGGAGATGTACACATTTTGAAAAGTGATAGACTCAATCTTAGTTAGTCCCCAAAGAATGATTTGGAGACAGAATCCATGAAGAACGTACCATATTCTAGTGCAATTGAGAGTTTCATGTATGCTCAGGTTTGCACTAGGCCAAATATTACTTTTGTAGTAGGAATTCTTGAGAGATATCTTTCTAATCTTGCATGGATCATTGAGTTGCTACTAAAAAAAATGATGAGGTACTTGCAAAAGACCAAAGACCATATGTTGGTATACAAAAAAGGTGAACAATCTTGAGATAGTAGGGTATACAGATTTTGACTTTGCTGGTTGTTAGGATGACATAAAGTCCACTTCAAGATATATTTTTATGTTAGCTGAAGGAGTTGTGTCATGAAATAGTGTGAAACGAACACTCTTAGCTTCTTTTACTATGTAGAATGGTTTGTAGCATGCTATGGAGCTGCTATGTAGGCAATTTGGCTTAAGAATTTTTTTTTAGGCCTTCGCATTATTGATTCCATCTCTAGGCCATTGAAGATTTAATGTGACAATAAGTCTGTTGTGTTGTTTTCTACGAATAATAAGAGCACTAATGAGTCTAAACACTTTGAGATAAAATATCTTAAAGTCAGGGATATTGTGAAAAATGGTGAAATTGTTGTTGAACACATTGAAACTAACAATATGATTGCTGACCCTTTGACAAAGGGGTTAAGATCTATAGTGTTTGATAAACATGTTGAGAGCATAGGTATTTTAAGGTCTTATGATGTAGTTAATTAGTTGGAGTATATAATTTGTATTTCATTCTCACACATCATGGTTTATCTTTATGTTGGACCATTTTCTTTTATATGTTTGAAATATCTGTGATATTTGATCCTATGCTTGAATGATGATCATCGTTGGATGATTTTTATGTTATTATTTAATATGTTAATACATGTATACTTGAAAAATTAAAATTTGTTATATGCATTGTGAAATTTTAAGATTTGGTGTTTGTCTTAAGTATAGCTCTTTTGTTGCTTGGGTATGTCTTATATATGACACCATTAAGGAACCTCAAGGATATTAATGAGACATACAAGCACATCTGGATGCAATGGAGATTTCGCAATAAGTTTAGCAAAATTGGCTAAAAGACTGACAATGAAAATAACAAATTGAAACCGTATTTAGGTGTTATTTTCTTGCTACATAGCCACACTAAAATCCATTGTCAATAGAGTCTCTAGCACTTGTAACCATGAATTGGTCTTATGTCAATAAAAGGTATGTGTCATGATTTAGTATTACATAGTTTTATTAGATAGGATCATTAAGATATTGTCTCAAATGGCTAAATTGTTTTTTAAAATTGTGATCACATCAAAGTAAAGTAAATTAGTCTGGAGTCTTGTTTCAAATCAAATTTTCTTAAAATCAAGCAACCCAATTAATATTACTCAAAGTGGGAGAATGTTAGAATTTTTCTTAAATGGGTTACTATTAATTAGTGATTTTAATAATTTAATTAAAATCAACTAATGAGTTTAGTCCTAATACGAGACAAGCATGAGAGCCACTGAAAATGAATTTATCATTACTAGTTACTAGAATAAAAATGACAACATATCTTAGTATGAGACATGACAATTTGATTACACTTGTCACGTAAGGATTAAACGATCAATCCTATTCCCATTAGGTCATAATATAATAAGAAATCTGTGTCCAAACATCTACTCATTTTCTGTCAGTGAACAACTCCAAAGAATGAGGAAACCAGTCCATCAATTCAAAAACTCGGTATTTTAATGTAAGGATCTAAAAGTTCAAAGACACTTGGTATCAGGATATATGCAGTGAATGGTATTTCAGCTTTACAAAGATGATGTTCCTCATTTTATTTCTTTCAATCAAGCAGTTGGACAGCTGCAACAGCAGGTATTTTTTCCCTCAATTTTTGAGTTAAAGCAACACGGAGAGTCATAACTCCAGCTGCAGGCCCACAAAGCCGAACTTTTACAACGCAGTCGTTTATCTTAACAAGCTCAAGTTCTCCACCTCCGGTGCCTACGAGGTATGGTCTAATCTCATCAAGAACCTGCAATAAAAAACTGGCTTGAGGTCTTTGTTTACACTGTTAACAAAGGCAATTTGAGACTAATAATGAGTACATGGAAAGCATACTGATTGTGGCATGTGAACCGTACCACTTATATTGATACATGCTGATAATAAAAATATTTTGTCACTGAAGCAAACAGTGGATCTGCAGGTTTCTGTGCAAAATTTTTCCTTTCAAGCTCTTGACCACTTCCTTTTTTTTGCAAAGAATATATGCATAAAATGTTGAAGGTAATATATAAAAGAAAGAAAAAAAAAACTCAACTCTATAGAAGTTACAGATTGACAGTACCTAGTTTACTGAACAACTTTTAAATTTAAATAAACTTGTGGAGGCATGATACTTACCTGTCACCATGACCTTGAGAAATTCACCATTACTCGCAATTTAAAAGCTGAAATTAGTTCTGATAAAAGTCCAGACACTTTTTATGTGGTAGTTGGCAATTGGGAGCACCAAAGGCCTTATAGGGTAATATATACATGGCTGCCGTTCTTCCTATCTTTCAGCAAGAAAGGTAAACAATTTCATGGTTCAAGTTTTGCCATATTTTTATTCAAAAGTTCATGTTTCCTTTATCGTGAGATTGTCAAGTAAATGCATGAAGAATCAGAAATTAGATGATTAGGCTATGAAGAAATGAGAAAAAAAGGGTTAAAATAATCGATCATTAAAGCTTCAGTTATCAAACCTTGTCAATGTTTCCTTCATTTAACTCAAGCCCTGTCTCAGTGTCCAGATCTGCTCTACTTCCATAATTTCGGGAATCTTATCCTGGAGGCGAGTTTCAATTCCCATCTTTAGGGTCATTGTTGAGCTTGGACATGAGCCGCATGCTCCTTGCAACTTTAAGACCACAACAAGGCCATATATTTCATGCAAAGCCACATTTCCTCCATCAGCCATTAAGCCAGGACGTACCTCATCCTTAACCTTCTCCACATTCTGTTCTGTCAGTGGAAGGACACAGCTGGGTGAAACCACAATCCCTTCGGCATTGGAAAAACACAACTTTGTTCAGATTTTATTAACTCAAAGTTCTGTCGCTGAGCATAATGAGAAAAGGACGAACATAAATTATTGAAATCTCACATAGGATTTAACTCTATGACGCCAAATGGTTAGAAACCAGTAAAGTCAAGGTTTTTAAAAGATGCAGAGATTTTATATTTTTAACCCACAAAACACCCTAGCTGTTTTTGAAAGAATAATATTTCATATATGAAACCTATCACAAGAATTAAACTAAAAATTTCTCCATTTTCAATTCTTTTCTTCAGGAATATCATGAACAAATGAATTATCTAAAACCCCAGCAAACAGTAACACCAAAAGGAGAATAATTATATTATAATTACCAATTTGCTTTCTCCAAGCACGGCTTGAATAAAAACTCAGAAATTGTCTGTTGTTAAATTGGCCCGAGGAAAGCATTGTCCTTTGAGGAGAAACCACAAGAACCCGAAATGGGTTCTAAAGATAAAAATAGCAGACAGTCAGCCATGATCAGTTACATAAAAAAAACTCAGCAAAAAATGCATTAAAGACCATACAATGAAACTGTAAGAAATTAAGGATTTAAATTGGTACCTTAAAGAGAGGTAACATTGAGGTAAGGCTTCTTCAGACGAAGAAAGAAATGGGTTCAACACTGCAATTGGTCTTGCTTTGAGTGCTGCCTGTGTCTGTGTCGAAATTGCACTCTTTTCTGGCCTTTTTTTTTTCTATAATTAGTAGAAATGTATCCCCATTTGAAAAGAGGTGGTAATTCTCTAACAGGATTTAACCATAACCATCTTTGCCTATGTTGTAGGTGTTTTTGGGTCTTAGTTGGACAAAAGTGGTCTGCTGTTTGTGTCAGAGAAAGCTTAAACCTGCACTAAGAAAATTCGATTAAGGGGTGTCGGAATTGGTTTTCCACTACGCACTCCAACGCATAAGTCAATAAAATATTTAAGAATTTAATGAGAAAGAAAATATACAATAAATATTGAAAATACTTTGAAATGAAGAATGTTAGGGTCTGATTGGTTATAAAAATATTTTTTATTTTCATTTTCTGAAAATAATTTTCATTTTGTATTTTTTGAATTTTAAAATACATATTTGATACACAAAAATAAAAAATTATTTTCAAAAATGAAAATTATAAAAACATGTTTGGTATATTTACATTTTCAAAACAAAAACTATTAATGCTTGATCCTACAGGTTACATGATATATATCTAAAATTACATTAGACTCTAAAAGACTGGGAAAAAGCACATCTGTGCTCGTGCTCAAATAATCAAAATTCTTATCAGCTACAAACTTCACAATATTATCATATATAATCCCAACCCATGTCTACCGATCATGGCATCCAATAGTTGATGTTTGGTTTAAATCTATACCTTTTATTTGTAAACTACATTTGAGATGCTCTATGAAAAAAAAATTTGAACTAAATAAAAAATATATGAAGTTGCTTGCTTGAGATTTTCTAAAATCCAAGAACCATCAACGTGGACTCTGCATTTTTTTTTGGGTGCCTAGCAACTTTTATAAGTTTGATACCTTAATCGATTAGCTTGCAGGGCCACAGAGAAAAATAAAATAATTATTATTATCAGTGCTAGTATGGGTACTCAATCGAGGCATAAGAAGAAAATAGAAAAAGAAAATAGAAGCAAGGAACGAGAATATGTTTGTTTTAGCTTTTACTTAAAAGAACAATAATTTTGAGTCTATTATGAATCAAACTTGGATGTGAAGGAATCATTTAATAAACAGTAAAAAATATTTTAAAAAACCTATGTTTTCATGTTCTCCACTTATTTTCCATGTTTTTTTTTTTATTAAAACACTAAAAATATCCTTTTTTTGTTCTTCAATTTTGGCCCATTATCATCATTCTCATTTTTCAAAAAATAGTTTTTATTTTTTCAATCAAACATATTTTCACTTAAATTTTTTATTTTCTATAAAAATGAAAACGAAAAATAACTATATTTTCTTGAACCAAACGTTATTTTAGTTTCTACCATACCTAAAATTCTTTCTGTGGAAGAAAAGATCATATGAGTAGAAAAATTGATAGTTAATGATGAATTTATGTAAAGTTTGACCAAAAATATGTAAATAATTTTGGATTATATTTAATAATTTTAGATAAACATGAATTACATTTAATGATTTAAAAAAAATTAAAATCAATTATTTTATTTTAAAATAATATCTTAATGAAACATTAATAAAGAAATTCTTTTTTAAAGAAAACAATTATTATATGATGAAAATTTTAAACATCCATTTTTATTTGCAATAACATAACAATGAAATATATATTGACTTAATAATTATGCAAATTGACTTCACTAATCGAGTAAATAGGCACGATACCTATCTACTTTTTTTTGTGTTGTTTAACAATAGTTTTTATTGGCTATGGAAGCTAATAAAAGAAATCTAGCAAGAATGGCCAGGTTTTTTTTTTTTTTTTTTTTTCTAAGACTAGGAGTACTGATGCCACTAGGGCTGTACCGATGTAGTTACATGTAACAGGACTGATTCGTGGCAACTCCATTCACCACAAATTGATGAATTAATATCACCAATATATATGCAACAATACAAGGCTCCAGCCTAGAGTTGAATATACTATTCAAATAACATGGGATAATATTTGCATTTGAGCTCAAAATGATACAAAATTTAAAATAAAATATAAATATTTAAGTAATTTTTAAAAACATAGTCAAATTTAAACAATTATTTTTAGAAGATATGCGTCAAACTGCCTTATCCATACCTTGCCATCTTGTATAATTGGATCTATATTAGAGAGAACCTTATCCTCCTGTTGCAGGCATTTTGTTACCATCCAAGAGTCCATTTAAAGCATGATTTTCCTACATCCTATTTGTATGGCAAACTCCATTGCTTTGACTGTTGCTAAAACTTTTGTTACACTTGCATCCGCTACCGAATTCATTGTGATTGCTGCTTCACCTGCAACTGTTCCCATATATGGTCCCTTATGATAACACCAGCACCTCCTTTTTCACTCTGAAGGTTTAAAGCTTCATCAAAGTTGACCTTGTAAAATGTTTCTAGTGGTGCCTCCCATTTCCTCATGTTTGCACTCCTTTGGCTATTTTGCAACGATGTCTTGCTCTGCTACTCTTCCAACAACGTTCGGGCTCTTTGGCCAATGGTATTCTCATCTTGTATTTGCCCTTTGTTCACATTCATATTCCTATCTCCCCATAGTAACCAAAGTAATATAGTAAAGATATCAAATTTGTTTTTGACAGTAATGTTGTAAAATTTTCCAACCATTCTCTACAGCTTTGAACTGTCATTTGTACCATCTGTTTCACATTCTTGCATTAGGACAGCACCTTCAAAGAGGTTGAATAGTCTTTTAATTAAGGCATGCATAACCGTTCCACTTGCGACTCCACATCTTGGACAGCAGGGACTTACATTGCTTATTTTGGCTGCCAGTTTCTCCATCGTTGGTAGAATTTCGTGAAATGTTCTCCATGCAAACAATTTGACTTTAGGTGGTAAGGATGCCTCCCAGATTTTCCTCCAAACCATTGATTGGTTTCCCGCCCTTGTGTTAGATTCTGATTGCACCCAATATCCACTTTTGATTGTGTATTCTCCCTTTTTATTATAATGCCAAATCAGTTTGTTTGCCATCTCACTTCAGCTTAGAAGAATTACATAGATTGCTTCAACTTCAACTTGGACAAATTCCATTAGTATTAATCTTCTTTCCACTTTCCATTTTCCTCATCTATTAGTGCATCAATTGTTGCATTCTCGGCAATATTGTTTGGTCTTGGAATCTGCTTGAAATTTCCAAATATGGGCATCCACCTATTCTTCCATATTTTGATGCTTTTCCCATCACCAACTCGCCATCTAGTTCCACTAACCGGTACATGTTTCGCCTCCCATATGCTCTTCCATGTTAAGGATGGCTTGTTTCCCAGGTCTGACCCTGGGTAGTTAGTTTGAGGGATATGTTTGGCCTTCAGTACTTTGTAGCACAATGATTCAGTGTTTTGGATTAACTTCCAGCCTGCTTTCCTAACATTGCTTTATTGAACATCTCCAACTCACGAAAGCCCATCCCACCCATAGTTTTAGGCAGGCACAACGTCCTCCATTTGATCCAGTGAATGCCTTTGCCATCTGTCTTGTTTCTCCACCAATATTTGCTTATAATGCTTGTTCGCTTTTGACACACAGACTTAGGTAAAAGGAAACAATTCATTTTATATGCTGGGATGGCTTGAAAAACTGCTTTGATGAACACTTCCTTTCCTGCCAGTGATACGCCCACTCCAGTTCTGGATTCGAGTCTGTACTTTCTCCTTGATGCTTCTAAATGCCTTTTTCTTTCCCCTCCCCACTAATGTTGGTAGTCAGATTTGTAGTTGCATGAATTCTGAACAATTTATATATACGGTAATATGAAAATTTTTCGTGAAAGGAATCCGACAATAAAGGCTTTTCTTGCAATGGAAATAATTAAATTAATCAAATTTTAAAATTTTGATTTTTCACCCAGAGATTTTCCCCTTGTCATAAATAGTTTATGTTGCTTGCAAATACCATCCTATGAAGGTGATTATAGACATGGATTTTAAACTTTATTGACTAACCTTTTATTTTTTATGCAATAACTAATAGGTGTTAAAACATTTTTCTTTCATGTTCTTTTTTTAACACAATTTAATCTTTGTGCTACTTTAATTTATCAGTTTGTAAAACATTTTATAATATACTTCCTTGGTTTTATATATTTTATGTTTTATTGATTTTTTATTATTAGTTTTTACATTACTTTGATTTATCAAGTTATTAGATTATTTATATTACTTTGGGTACTTTACAATTTTTTTTACAAGTCCATTGGCATATATTTTTTTTCATTAACTTATTTTAGTACTTATTAAGTTTGCTTTGTTATTAATATCTCTATATTAGTGGTATCATAAATAATTTTATTTTTTAAACTTTATTATCTCCTTTTCTTTATAGTTTTTTTTTTTGAATAAATGTTTATAAATAATATCTATTATCTCCCTTATATATATAAGAAAAGTTGTATTTTGAAAGAGAATAATAATTTAAAAAAAGTGTCCATTTTTTTAAAGTGGGTTGTTTTTCTTTTTTTTTTTCAAATTGAAAATGTATACATATGCATATTTAATTGTATATTTTTATATTATATTATATTTTTTTGTAATTTTTTTAATTAAGTCAAAGAGCATTATTATAAATAAAATACTATTTCAATGTGGAATACTTTTATATAAGGTCCTTTAATTCAATAAGACTACATTTTAGTTCATAAATTTCTTTATTGGAAAACTTGCACAAATATGTGTCTAATCTTTTCTCTTTTTTTTTTCTTCTTATTTGTCATTATTTTAAGTATGCATAATCTATATATAAATATCTTCTTACTATTTCTGAGCAACCAAAGAGAAAGGGAGGAAGGGAAGATTTTATATTTATCTTTTTTAAAATTATTGTGTTTATTACTATATTTAAAATCATTATGTTATAAAGTCTTTTATTATCTAAATAGGCATTATTCATTAGTATTTGAAAGAGTTATTAAAAACCAAAACCAACTATTCATTATATAAACTATCCTTAACATTATTTTTGTAACATACAAATCTGCATTTACAACAAAATATTTGCTATTAATGATGGCAAGTAAAGTTTTATTATCTTTTATATGAATTTTAACTGAGAGCAATTTAAAATAAATAATAGAAAATAATTTTTTATTACAATTAGTTAAAAAATAAAAATTGATTATTAACAAAATTAAAACTAATTAGACCAAAAATATTCAAATTAATGGTAATTACTCATTTAATATTTTGTCAACTACTCCCGTAATAAAGGTAAGTAATGGAAATGGAATCAATGAAAAATTTAATGCTTATATATCTCTCGCAAATTGTTTTTGCATACAAATATTCATACTGGATGCAAAATCCTTTTGTGTATTTGAATTTTGTAATTAAATTTTCATTTATATATTCATTTGGGTTATTAATTACATGGAAGTGAGTTATTCATAGAAATTTGACATATAAGTTTATTTTTTGAAAAGAATATTAACTTATTTTAAATTGGAATAAGCATAAACAATGCAAAATTAATGAAGTAATCTTGGCTTAATAAAAAAAAATTTTATAAGATATATTCACTTTCTTTTTTAAAAAATATTACTCATTGAATATTTTAAAAGTTTTATTTTCTTAGATGCTAAATAAATATATTTATATGTAAAATTAATTTTTTTATTAAGAATACTATATGTGTATATAATTATATATAAAAACATTAACCCGTGTATTCTACGAGCTGCAAATTATAACATATAATTTTGCTTGCATGCTTTTCCTTGTGCAACATGTGTCCTTTTTAAGATATAGATAATTTTTTTTAATTATTAATAGTATTTAGGACAATTCACTAAAATCTCAACCTACAACCACAACTACCATCCACCATTACCACTATCACCAACACCGATGCCATCATCACTGGCCACCATCACCATGGTTACCACCACTATCATCTAGTACCAAAAAACCTTAGTCCATCACTACTATCACCCAAAACGTTGTTTTACCAAGTAGCTATTAAAAAAAAAAAAGCTATCTATATCGTTCTTGAAAGGAAGCAACATAAGAACATAAATAATAATACTAAAAAATAAAAAAAATAAAGGAAAGAAAATTTCTCTCTTCTAAGGTTTTGGGGTTTGGGCGATGGCAGTTCTAAGGTTTCAAATTAGGGGAGGAAAAAGGTTAGGTTACGAGGAAACACATATTGGGTAGCGAGAGTGATCGAAATAATGAAGGGGCATTTTTTTTTAAGTTAAAGTTGTGGGTTTTAAGGTTAGGTCTTTTTTTTTTTTTTGGGAATTTTAATCAAAGAGGGTTAAAAAGGAGGTCAAGAGAAATTTTTGGGTAAATTTTGGTAAAATTTTGACTATAACAAATGATGGTCGATACTAGATTTGATAATTTAAAATATGATATAATAATACGATACGAACACAATATAAAAAAAAGATACAAATGTGACATGGTTTAAAATTTTAATAAAAACTATATATAAATTTAATAAAACAAAAATGTATCTTATATTTTCATATTAATATAAATTATAACATGTAATTTTTATATAAAACACAATACAAATACATAAATTTTAATATTTTATATAATATAAATACATGAATTATTAGATTTAGTTAGCATGATGATAAGTTGCCAGAATCTAGATTGGTTGACAATTGTTTTTGGAATTTTGAGGATTCTAGAGAGAAAATAAGAGAAAAATGGGAGTAGAGAGAAAAAGGAAAAGAAGAAAATGAAATAAAAAAAAAAAAACACCTTTCATAAATAACTTTAAATGATGAGTTTGATTCAATTTGGTCTAAATCTTAGATATTTTTTGTGTACAAACTTAATGAGATCCTAAATATAACTTAATTAATAAAGATTAATTTTAATTTTCACATATATTTAAAAATGTTAATATTTAAATATTTAATAAATATTTTAGTCAAGCTTGTCTTGAGTAGATCGTTTGAAAGACCAACCAAAACTAAACCAGGTGGGCCTTGTTTGTGGACAAAGTTGGTTCTAATAACTTGTATACAGTAGTTGACCTTTTTTTTTTTTTTTTATCATTTTAAACTTTAAAAAATCAATCATCCAACTAAAAGAAAATCAAATACAAAAGCTGGATTGACAAAAATATTATTTAATTTACCTCATATTATATAATCTATAAATCTATAAACTATGTTTAAAGTAATTTCTCTTAGAGATTATTAAAATGTTCCTCAATTTGATTAATAATGAATTGATATGTGATCAAAATGATTGTAATCCTTTTATTATAATTATATAAATGACTTTCTAATCATAACAAAATTACTATAATATTCTTCTTATCATAATCACAAAAATATTTCTCTTATCTTAATTAATCAAAATTATTATAATATTTTTTATTATATTATAAAAATGCTTTTAAAATTATTTTATAAAAAGTTAATACGTGACATTTTATTTAAAAATTATTATAATATTTTTATTAAATTATATATTAATTAATTATAAATATATTTAAATAATAAATAATAATAGTAAATTTTGATTAAAAAATAGTCCATACAAATGTAACAGAATGGCTATTTCTAATTCAAAATTATGTGTATATAAGAAATAATTTTCTAAAGTCAATATGTCAATGTTGCTTTTTCTTCCTAACATAATGCAGCAACTTTGTACTTTGTATTAGATGGAAAATGAAGAAAAAAATTTTGGATGATTTTGACAACAATAATTGAAGGATCAAATTTAAAAGAAAAAAAAGAAAGAAATTGGAGAAACGTAATGATAAGAGCAGCACATTAGAACAACGTGGAATGAGAAGATATTGTTATTAAAATGAGGGATGGCATTGGATCCAGTGAAGATGAGCTTTTCGTTTTGGCCCAAAAATAAAGATATTCCTTTGGGTCCTTATAATAAAATAATTCAATTCATTTTGCCATATTGTTGTTTTCATTGGGTAAGAAGTCATACTCCGAATCTGATGCAATATGAACGTGGGAACTGACGTGGATGCAACAGGTTTTTGCTATTTATAAGAATGGTAAAATCCACCATTAGTTACTTTGTTTTTTTAAGTATTTTTTGTTTCAGTTACTTAACTATTAGTCTATAATAATTTTACACCATCTACCAGCCACGTGGTGTTACTGACGGACATTGAAATGATGTGACAATATCACTAACACTTAATCATTAACATGTTATTATCACATCAACATATTATTAAAGATTAATAATTAAGTAAAAAATTACTAATTTAAACTTAATAGATTAAATAAAAATATTAATAATTAAATTATTATTTTAAAATTTTGATTATAATTAAGTAACTAATAATATATTTTACCATTCAAGAATGATGACTTTTAGAATAATCTCCACCTCCTCTTGGTAGGTGTGGCTTGTTTTACCATAATTTTTGCTTTAATTTTTATTCTTTTAACTATATGTCATTTAATTTTTATTAAATGATTAGTAATTTGATATAATAATTTTAAACACGAAAAATAATATGATACAAAAAAATACACATGATTTTAAATTTTAACAAAAATCTATATGGGTTTGGGAAAAAAAATTTTATATGTGTTGATATAAATTATAACACAATAAATTTCATATGTTATAAGTATTTAATATGAAATAAATAAAGATAAGTATACGAATTATTAGATCTAATAATTTAATAGCTTATCTGGTGTTTCATCATATATATATATATATATATATGCATATAGAGAGAGAGATGAGGGATTTGTTTATACTATTAAGTTTTTCACTCTTTTTTTACCTTTGGATCAAAATGATTAAGTGTAAGTTATGGATTTAATTTTGATTCCGAGGTCAAAAAATATGTAACATTCACTTCTGCTAGTGTAAGTGAATCCCTACATATATATATGTATCAATCAACAAATTAAACTAATCAGTAGTTCTATTTGTCTTGATTTCTATTCCTATGAGGTTGCTTTTTGCTTTTAGAGGTATTCATTTATAATATTTATAAAAAAATTATCAACGAATTTATTAATTTTATCGACAAAAAAGTGTTTAGTAAAAAAATTTGATGATATCTAGAGAACATTCTTTCAAAATTTCTTGTTTTCCAAGTTTTAAGGGTGTTCATAGACACTTTACTGTCCCATTTGAATCCACCTTTAAAAATATATGTCTCATTGAAATATCAAATATAAAGATGTTAATCTTACCTAAATTCGATGGAACTCAATTTTTTTATCCGAAGGGGGATGGGTGTTAAATTTTGATGATGGGTATAGTTTTAAATTTTTATTGAGTACAAGTAAGGGGCTAGGTAATATAGCACCCACCCGTATCTATATTTATACACTGTATATTTATATATATTTAGTAAATAAATTTTTTATTTAATAATATAAAATTTTATTTTAGATTAATTAGAACTAATGCATTTCTATTTAAAAATATATATTTAGAAAAAATTATGTAAATGTTCAAGATAAAAATAAAAAAAAAACTAAAAATAATTTTATTTTTTTATTTTTTAAAAAAAGTTTCAAGTGTAGCAATGTGTGAATTCAAGAATTTAATTGTGTAGAAGAAAATTTTAAAAATCTCAAAACATAGATGTCGTTACCAATCCTTTTTGGTAAGTGTAATTAGTCACCTAAAAAGTTTATATTTTTGATAAAATCTTAAAACTAATTTAAAGTTTATCAAAAAACCATTTTGATCTTTGAAATTAAAGATGAGTTCAAGAGTTTAATTACATATAGAAAGGATTAGTATCATCATAACGTTTGTTTTAGAAATAGTACCAATTAATCACATGTAATATATTTTAGTCTTGATAAAAGTGGTTTTAACTTTAATATTTAAAATTAATTCCTTGACTTTCATTTATTTTCATGAAAATCTCATATTTTATTTCCTTGAAAGTGAAAATCATTTTATTTTGGATTAAAATGGAAGCCTTAGGTATCAAAACATTTTTAAAAGTTCTTGATATTTAGGTAAATTTTCAAAAATATTTCTTTATTTTGGGATTTTCATGATAATCCATCAAAATGAAGATAATATTTTTTATAAAAGATAATTAGTGAGAATCACTCCAATATGTAGATAAAGTCTCAAAAATTATTTTTATTTAGAATATTATCTTACTTTATTTCTCAAACATTTTGTTTTGTTATGTTTTTGAAACTATCATTAAATTGTTTTTGAAACCATCATTAAAAACTCATATGAATGCAAAAATAATAATAATAATAATAATGTGAGTGTAAAGTAAAATGCATGAATGTAACAAAATAGATTATGTAGATGACAATTGAAAATATAAATGCGTACAATAGATTATATTGAATAAATAAAGTGAAAATGCATGGAAATGCAATATGGAATTAGGGTTTAGGGTGAAAATTTAAGGTGTGGAAAAAGGTTTCATTTTTAAGGCTTGGGTTTGACTTTAAGTTTAGGGTTTGGTTAAGATTTAGTGTTTATGGTTTGACTTAAGGTTTAGGAGTAGGATTTGGTTCAGAGTCTTGGGTTAAAGTTATGGTTTAGGGTTTGAATTAGGATTAGGTTTAAGGTTTTGAAAATCATAATTACTTTAATCTAGTGGTACTTTAGAGGCAAGTTAGTAGTCATGATTTCATACCCTAATTAGAGATCAACATGTAAGTAAGCATGGCTAATAATGCATGACAACTATTATGTTAATTAAGATATTAACCTAATGCATAAAATTGATCTATCATGATGCATAACATTACATTGACATGATTATCATGACATGAACAAACTAACAAATACTTTAACAATCATTACAATCAAGAGCATAAATCTTTTCGATAAGCATTAGAAACCATTCCATCAAGACTCATTTTTATTTCATCAACACCTAACAAACATTCTAAAATATTAATTTTAATTTTTCATTAAACATCTAGAAAGCATATTTAAAATACTTTTTTTTTAATTTTTGTTAAACACTTAGAAAACATTTAAGGAAATGTAAATATTGCTTTAAACCAAGAAAGAAGGAAATCCATCCATAGATTAGACACACATCAAGACATGAAAAGATCTTCATAAAACAACTTTTTATTGCCAAACAATTTTCATCAAACACTTAAAAGATTACCAAAAATGAAAAGCTAAATAACATTTTATTCAAATAAACACAAGGAATCACAAAGCTCTAATATCATAAACGTATTAAGAAACATATAACCAAGCAAGAACTATATGCATGGAAGAATAAAATTGTATGATAAAAAATGAAAGAAAATATGAAAAATGCTACTTAGCTTTTTTCACTAAAAATTTTCTTCTTTTATTTTCTAAGAATGTTGTCACTTTTGTTGTTGCCAAGAGAGAAGATTCCATTCATTAGCTTTAAAACTTTCTTTTAAACAAATCTTTTTCCTTTTCTTACCATTAAATCAATGTTCATTGAAAGGGATATTTGTTAGGCATAATTTTCCTACAAAACTTAATGAGAATAGTTTTGAATGTAGGCCACTAGATTAAAGTACTTTAATCTAAGGGTTGAAAATGCTTCTTACAAATTCTTTTGCCTTTATGTACTTTTTTTAAACCCTTAAATTGAAATCCATTAAGGGAGGAGATTGATTTGTCTTTATGTGCCAAACTTGGTGAGCAAGGCTATGGGTGTAGACCCTTGGATGAATGTTCCTATAATCTAATGACCTAAATAATTCCTTACATTTCCTTTGTTCTTATGTGAGGCCATCCAAATTTACTATATAAAATGATAAATTTGCCTTTTTTAAGCAATTTAGGCCATTTCATTTTTCCCTTTCAAATCACTCTTATGCTGACAACATGATTTTATTATGTCGATAAATGATAATGGGGTCTTTTAAACATAAATTTGTGATTGCACCTAAAATCTGACCTCGTTTAGATCAAATATTTACGAACGCCCTTAAAGCTCATTTTTTGGACTTTGATAGTGCTTTTGGACTCAAACTTTGATTGTTGAGATCCCTAATCAAAATTTTATTAATTCTAAGCCTTAATAGTCCCAATCAATTCAATTTTTAAGAGTTTACCTGGGTTTGACCAAATTTGATCCAAGTTTGACTGAAGGATTTTTTGGTCCAAAATTCAAGTTTTGATCAAATTTAAAGCCTTTCCTTTAAATTTTCTCAAAATGCTCTAGTTTCAATAAGTTTGATCAAATTAACTTGAGTTTGACCAAAGTTTGATCAAAAGATATTTTAGTTAGGGTATTTTGGTTAAAATCCAAGTTTTGTTCAAATTTAAAGGTTTCTTGCTTAAATTCCCTAAAAATCTTTTGTTTTGATCAAGTTTGACTTTTGAGCTTGGGATTGATTTATTTTTACTTGAATTTTGGCCAAAAATTTGACTAAAGGCTTTTCAAAGCCTATTTGTAAAAATGGACCAATGGTCCCGATTTCAATTAATTTCAAAAATTTTCCCTCGATTTTTTACCTTACAAGTTGATATTTACCAAAGTTTGACCATGTTGACTTTTGATTTACCTTGACTTTCATCAATTTTTTTGTCAAGTCTAAAATCAATTTGCTCAAAAGATCCATTAAGTTTAAAACTTTTGAAAAAGACCGGGATCTTGATTTTTAAGTATAATATTTGATTGGGACATATTCGAATAAAATTAAATATCTACAATAGGTATAAAGATTATCTATATATATTAAATATGTGTAGGAATAGAGAGAGAATAAATTTAAAATATTCATTGACTATAATATATGAAGATAAATATATCATAAAAAATCAAGGATAAAAATAAAAAAAATATTTTATTCATCTTATACCATACTCATTCACATTTTCAATTAAATGGATTCAATTATGCTCAAAGCATTCATTAATGGGCAGCAAGAGATATATGCAAACTTTATCGTTTGAATTAATTACTAAATTGATTAGGTGGGAATCTTAATCAAGTAGTGGTGGTGTGCTTTTTACTCGAATCAATATGGGGAATTTTACCTTTAAAAACATTACATGCTTATCTACAAATCAAACATATTAGTCAATTGCTTGTTTAATCAGCAACCTACAATATACAAAGTGAATGCTCCCTTGAAGAATCAAAACTAACCAGCTTATCTCTATCAAAGTCAAATCACAAAGTGATCACTTGATTTTTCTCCACTTGGCACTTGCAGATAATACAACAAACAGTTTTAGAAGGCAGGGGGAGGGGGACCAAAAACCATTTTCTCATTGTTTTTGCTTGGAAAATATTTATGGACCCGTCCTGGCATGTGAAGCCATTGGACATTGAATGCTACCTAAAGTTTCATATGATATCAACAAGTTTTGATATTTGTGACTCCTTTGTCTTGATGAATCTTTAGATCATGACAGCACTTCATCTAGCTTCCACTGGTTCATGTTCAAGCAACAAATAGGATGGCGACTAATGACATTGGTGGGAATTTTTTATGAAATTTTTTATTAAAAATATTAAATAAAAAATAAAATTAAAAATTAAAAGCAATAAATTAAAAAGTTTTATTATATAAATTAAATGTGTAAATTTTTAAAAATTTTTTAAAAAACTTAATATATATTTTAGATAGCTATTTTTAGTAAAAATTTTAATAAAATTTTAATTTATTAGATTAATATTGATTAAATTTGAATTATAAATGATATTTTGAATAATTTTTTTATATATTATTAATTTTTTCATTAAATTTTATCCATTTAATGATTTAGATTTTTTATTACTTTTAATAATAATAATAATAATAATAATAATAATAGATTTACAAATCATAGATAAAATTGGAACCTTAAATCATATGTTAGAAAGGATTTTGTAAATCAAGCAAAAGCTATGTTGTTGTATGGACAGATGGATCTTTGGAATATAGCTTTGTTTTCAACTTTGATAAAGTCTAAATGATCAAGGTATGGCTTTGATATTGGTGTGTACAGCTGGTAAACGTTAGAATAAAGAAAATAAGTAGGATTCCAATCATGGATTTATTTATCGGAGACCTACCACTTTGGTTGGACCCAATGTAACCATTATGCTGTTCCTTTGTTGTAATTTTCCTCCTGGACTCAATCACATTCCGAATGTAGTGAGGCAGAAGCTTTCTGACTTATAACTTATTATTATTATTATTGTATATATATCTATGGTTTTGACGACAATGATTAGCATTGTCAAAACCAAATTATTGATTCGCTCGGTTCAAAAAGAAAAAAAAAAAAAAAAACTAGGTGAAACTTTGGGTAGATTAGCTTGGGATTGCGAACAATGGATCAGGTTTATATATGTCTGAAATTGATGTCTATTATTTATGCTACATATTTAGAGATTATTTAATTACTCTAACAAAGAAAGAGTGGATAAGATGGAAATGTATGAAGTGGATAGTAATTGAAGTAGGACAAAGGAGATTCTGTGTTTGTGACGATGATTGATGGCGAGGTTGTGGTGAAAAGATTAAGTATAAATTTTTTTCAATTAAAATAAAATAATCATTTATATCTTCATCATTTTAACGTAATTAATTAAATTATTAAATATTTATTTTTATTAATTAAATTTTTATTAGATGAAAATTAATTAATTATTACTTATTTTATTAAATAAAAATTCAATTAAATGAAAATAAATTATTAAAAATTTAATTGAATAAAAATAAATATTAAAAAATTTAAAATTAATTAATTAAAATAAAATATTAAAAATGTAAATGATTATTAAATTTTTGATTAAAAATTTTTTTATTAAAAAAAACACCTAAGGTGGGACACAATCTAGCGGCTTGTGCCTCTCAAAGGCTACAAAGCGTGCTCATTCCTCAATCCAATCACCCATGGCCATGAGATTGAGAGCTTGCTTGAACCAGCCGTCACTTCTTTTGTCCACTCATTCACGTTTTTTAGTAATTTTTTTATTTCAAGTTGTTTACTTAATAAAATCAATTTAGTTAGAAAATATTAGTGTTGAATCTTTTGATTGATTAACACTCCAAATTACATCAAAATTGTTTGGTACTTCTAATTTGATTTGAGAATCATAGTACAAAATCTTTATAAAAAAAGATAATACCAATAATAGTACAAAAGAAGTCGAATTGAAGTCTTTCAAAAGTTGAAATGTTAATCCATTGAATTGATTCTTATGCATTAATAAATGATTAGTTTAATTAATTAAAAAAAATTTTTTGATAAAAAAATTTTAAGTTTAAATTTTATCGATGATTATTTATTAAGATTATTTTGAATCATTTCGAATCCACAAATTATAATCACTTATCTTAAACTATTAGATACGATACATCTTATCTTAATATAAAAAATTAAACAATTTATTTATTTTTAAATTTTTTTTATCAAAAAAAATAAATTGATATATGACCTGTTAGGTTAGGTTTATTATGAGCTGGAATGCAATGAGTAAATCAAAATTTTTTTTTTTTTTTACTGCAGTTCTACTTTATAATTAACAATCATAAATGCCCAACGATCTTTCAATCAGTAGCGCTGAAATTGAGAAACACTTCTTTGTACTTGAACATTCAGTTTTATGGGATGGTAAATAAATATTCTTTCCATCCTGTAATGTTTGTATATTGTTGATTTTTTTTATCAAATGAATTTAATTTTAATTATCATTTTTAATAAAATTATGAAATTAAAAAAGTTTTAAAAATACAATTTGCAAACTTTAAATATCAAAATTTTCAAAATATATATTTTAAAATTTTTATTCAATACGATATTTTAAAATTAATGATCAAATTTGAACTCTTTTGATAAAAAAATAAATATAAATAAAAGTTAGGATAAAAATATATTTTTATTAAAAGTTAAATTAAAATACTTTTTAAATAACTAGCAATATCTTTAATTAATTTTTTACAATGATAAGCATATGAACAGGAGAAAAGAAATGATAAATGTAGACTGTTGACGTGGACTTCAGAAACTTTCAGAGCGGTGAGAAGAGAACCGTGCGAGAGTAAAGCCTCCAGTGGATTCATTATTGTATCTGAAAACCAACCATTACCAATCATTCAATGAACCAAACATCAGTGAGGACTAGTGAGTCATTTCACTCGGTAGAAGGAATTTAACGTGAAGGAAACTAGATTCTCATTCTCAACCAAAATTTGTCCAGAGAACGTCGTTTTCCATGACAACCCACCTCAGGTGCATACCCAAAAAAATATCTCATAGGAATTGGCACTATCTTTCAGGTTAAAAAAAAAAAAAAAAATGGAGCAGAGGTCATAAAAGTTGATTCCATGCGAAAATTTTGTTTATTCGGTTTGAAAACTCAAATTCAATTAATTAGATTTCATTGGAGATATTAAAACTTGATTTGATTCAAGTTTAAATTTATTTGAAGTTAAATTGAACTTGAATTTGATTTAATTTAAAATTGAATTGATTTAAATTCAAATTTATTTGAATTCAAATTAACTCAAAACCTTAAATGACTCAACCTTGAATTTAAGATTAATAATAAATATTTATATGCTCTAATTAATGGTCAAACTACTATATTATGATAAGAAAATACATATTTTTTAATAATAAAAGGGTGACATTTTGTAAATCTAGTTAAATTTAAATGTTTACGTTTATGATTCATTCATTTTCGTTCAATCACAAACAAAATTCTTGAAGAGTCAACCTAGAATTATTGCAATGTTCAACTAATTAAGTAATCAATACTAATAATATTTTTTTTGACATTATCGTACTCTTTTAGTAATGACTCTGATAATAAGTTTTCTTGAAATTATCTAATTATTTACCCATTTTCAATTCATTAATAATGAGTAATGTGGGTGAATATAATTGTATGAAATATTAATATGAAACAAATATTAAAAATAAATAATAAATGTTAATAAATAAAAATCATTAATAAATTTTCATTGTGAAAAAAGTTAATTATATATTTAATGTAACATAATTTTATATTACTCATAAATCTACTTTTAATTATATTTATTTAATTTTAAAAATTAATAAAATGAACTTGAATAACTTGAGTATTAAACTTTAATGGTCTGAGAGTCAAATCCAAAAAATCTGAAATTGAAATAATTTGAAACTAAAATTATTTGAATTCAAATTGACTAAATCAATATACCCTAAATTCAAAATTCTATTTTTTCTTGATTTAAACTCGATTTAACTCAAATTTTAATAAATCAAATCCAAAATAATCTAATTTTTTTTATCCAAAATAATCTAACTCAAAATAAATTAACCCAAACCCAACTCAATCCATCCATTTACCAACCCTCGGGATGGGGAATTCTCTTCTCTCCATATCCTTATTTTGTTTGAGAGTTATGCCATTTATCCAACGCTAGCTTCGAAAACTTTATCAATTTGTTACACCAAAGGAAGATGATTAGGAGCTAGGTATAGGATGATATTAGCCCTGTGGCCACCTTACATGGCTAAACCGCTCATGTTTAATTGACCTACTAATTTGATTAATTCTTATTATATAGTTTCGTTTTTTTTCTCTATTAATTTATTTATCATAATTGATTAGTCCCCTAGGATTACCATTCATGATTCATTAATTAAGTTGACAATCCCATGGGATCTCCAAATAGAATGCTACTGATCACGATTATCTGAATCTTGGTTTTCTTAATTTTTATTCCTTTCTGATATCTTCCCCCTCTCCAATGGTTCCAATATATGGTCAATATGATTTAACCCTAAATCTAAGGTAAAAAAAGTCTTAAGTTCAGGTAGTTGGAGTAGAAAGATGTAAAGATTCACATTTTTTCCAAACTCTAGTAATAGGTCCCAATGAGCTGTTGGAATACAAAATCAAACATTCCCCCCTGCAACTGTGTCAGTGTGGCACTCGACTTTTAAATACTATATGTCAAAGATGAACAGGTTCCAAATCCTAGCCAAACTCGGGTGAAAGCATCGTCTCAAGAAAAACTCAAAAAGGATAAGACCTTGGAGAGGCATCAAATAGTTACTTTTGTGGACCCAGCGTGCCGGGCAGCTTCAGCCTTCGTTCAGATTCCACTTTTACCAGAAATGCAAGTGTGCTTAAAATTGGCGATAAGTTAGGTAAGTGGTCCCTTTGAAATATATAGTTAACCAAAAGATTTTAGAATCACAAAACATTTTTTTTTTTGACATATTAATTGAAATCTTAAAATATTTGGTAATAGATTTGTTTGAAATATTTTTGAGATATAGTTAGATGTTGTTTGATAAATAAAAAGATTTGAAAGACAATAATTTTATAACGAAAGAGATTTTTGATGGACAAGTTAGTAGGTTTAAAAATATTTAGAGTTTTAACAAAATTATGTATGAGAGAAAAATGATAAAGTAAATGTAAGATTTTATGGGATAAATATTTTATGAATATATATATTTGAATACTTGATGTGTAAACATTTTATGAGACAAAAGAGAATAAGAGGCCTATGAGCGTGAATTAGATTTGGGTTTGGTAAGTGTTTGTTTGATTTGGGATTGAAGGTTTGATTTGTGAGATTAAAATTGATTTGTAAGTGAGTGTTTGAGAATTGATGATTTGTTTGATAAGTTTATAATTCTATGATGGATCTTTTCTTTTATCGTAGATGTAGTTGAATTGAGTGAAAAAAAAATTTTAATTATTATATTTTTGTGTATAATTTATCATTTAATTTCACTTTCACTTGCTAGATGATTGAGTGATGGGTATACTTTCTAACATTTAAGACATCAAGATTCAATTCATCTCATTTTTTGCTAAAAATTGAATTTTCGCAAAATATACAAATTAGGTGGTTGTTACTTGTTATATTTTATAAAAGGTATACAAATTGTACAATTGAATGGACATGTTTTCATATCCCCGTTTTACATATATACATCTAGACGAGAAATCTAAAGAGGAGAAAGAGTTCCAACTTTGAACCTAAAGTATGTACGAGGGTGTGTCAATGTGAGTCCCCTACCATGAATTTTATAATATTTAGTAACAAATTTTTTGAGTCATTTAATAATGTTGATAAATATATATATATATATATTGTAGCATAAAAACTATTATATATGTTGCAATGTAGGCTATTATAAACTATATTATAAAATAACAATATACTCAACAACTATTGCAACTATTTTTGCAACACTATCATTTATGTGCAACCATTTATGTTTTGTTATAACAAACTTTTTTGCATAAAAAGTATTTTTATTTTACAATAGATGTGGTACGTTGCAATAATCATATGATCTGTTGGTACAATATAGAATTTTTAATTTAAATGATCAATATTCAAGTTCTAATAACTTTAAATATGAATATATATATTAAAATTGTTACAAATACATTTAGTAACAAGATAATTTATAACATTTTACAACATTAAATAAAGTTTTTAATGTCAATTATCAATTTTGTTGTGATGTTGGATTGCAGTTGCGAAATAGATCACACTTTTTTACGTGCTATGACCTTGGGGATATATACTTGCTTGTGTGTGCGCATAAAACGAGTGCCAGTCAAATATAGATTTTGCAGAAATATTAGGTGAGCAAAAGCCATGTTACCATTGGATTTGTAGGGGAGAAACAAACAAGTAGAAGACAATGTGAGGCATGCTCTCGCAATATAGAATTAAATGTAAAAGCAATCATGAAATATTATAAGCCGAAGCCATGTGGGTGTGTGCGGTTGTGATTTCTCCGGATCAGAATTTGTGAGTTTCAACTTTGGAGGGTTTCGCATTTTTTTTTTTAAATTATTAATTTCTAGGGGATAGGTAAGTTTTGGACCTCTGGCTTTTGGTAGAAAGTGAAGTGTGGGAGTTTCCCTTGTGCATCTCAAAACCAGGAATTTATTTCACAATCCAAAAGAGGAGATATCGATTTGCTACATAAAAATATAAAAGAGGTAATTACTATAATAAAACTAATTTTGTTGGCTTATAGCCAAATTTCACGAAGTAGGATGTTTATATTAAAAAGAAAATCAATTGAAAATTGAGTTGAACTTTTTGTGAATTAATAAATACAAGCTGTCTATACAAACCTCATCAACGTAGCTTTAAAATTTTTCCTTTGATGTTTGATATTAGCCCAACTAAGACTTTAATTCCAGTTGGTCAATTGCCAATCACAGCAGTGAACTAGATATATATGGTTGTTCGGCACACACAGCAGCATGTATGTGATAAATATTAATAATCAAAAGAATCATAGAATTTCCATAAATAAGAAAAAAATAGTAATAAAAATGAAGTTGGTTTTGGTACAGTTTTTAAGGAAGAAAGAAACGCCAACTTTTCCATATATTCATAAATATCTTGATTTTCCTGCAAAGACTTGGTCTGGAATATCTAGTTCACAGGCACACTTGCTTGTATTTTGGACTGTCATTAGTTTCTATTATAATAACACTGTGGCCCCGTTCTTTGATCTTCCTTCACAATACAGTTTGCAACTCAAATATAATATACAAATACAAATAAAATATTCCATATGTTCAATACACAATCATATACCATATATAAATATTGTATTCAGCTTTCTCTCTCTCTTTCTCAGAAAATAATATTACTCACACAAACACATTGCTAGTCCAGCTTTTTTCTTGCTTCCTCTTTCACAGCCTGTCAAACTTGAATTATTACTACCATGATTATATTTTTTTGGTAAGAGTGCTCCTTCTTGTTTCTCTAAGAAAACTCTGAAGACCTGTCCTATCCTATGGCATAACAAGAAAAATTTTTTTGGGCCCGTGTCTACTCAGTTGTTTTTCCGAATTCGCCATACTCATACTGCTTAGATAGCTCCGTCCATTTTTCATAAAAAAAAATGAGTCTGGTTGTTGCCCTTTGAGGTTATTGACAAGATTGACTTATGGGTGAAAAGAGATGCTTGAGTGAAGAAAATGTTCAATGAGTTTCTTTGCAGAGAATCACAAGTCGGCAACTTTTACTTGCAGGTAAAATTGGCTACGATCATACAACGTTCTTCTTCTATACCTTTTGATTAAAGGGGAGTTTTGCTGTTAGTGTTCATGTGTAAATCTTTATTTGTTAGATATTCTGTCATGGCGCCTAGCTGATGCCAACTATGGTCGTCCTTCTTGCAGTTTTTGAGTGTTCAATATTTTTTTCCTATGAACAGTGATTATCTCAGATGCTTGAAAGTAAAAGAGAAGATCTTTTCTTTGTAATAATTTCATGTTGAAACACTATAGAAGCTTGTATCCTCATTGCTCTTCAACTGCTACTTACTGTATAAACTGAATCTCTCTCTTTCATACCCTGTTTACTGCTGAATTATATATTGCTGCCAGATCTTTATGCTTAGTTTCATAACATATTAACCTCATTTCTAGTAAGATTTCACCATGTGCGCAAATCAAATAAAAAAAAGAAAAAAGAAAAAGCAGTGGACACTTTTTGGGAACAACTTCTTGAAGACGAAGACCACCGCTAAGGCTAGTGATGGTACCACCAGCGAGAGAGAGAGAGAGAGACCCACAATCCATTTTTGGTCGCTTAATTCCCCACATCCCATTTCCTTTTTCTTCAATTCATTGTCTGAGCACTGTTCAGAACACTTTAGGAGCTTCCCAATGCAAGTCTGAACAATTTTCATGGTACCCCCTTTTCTCTCGTTGCTGACCAAAAGGGAAAAAAAACTACTGTTTCAAAGCTGCAACTTTTTTTCATGTGCGGAGCCAAGCTTTCTAATTAAATATGGCCTGCATTTAGTACCCCGAAAAGGGAACCACTCAAGTTTGGGTCCATATATATATATATATATATATATATATATATATACACTTTAGGATATGTATACAAAGGCCAACTAGTGAATCTGAAGGAGCTCCCCTCCCTTTCTAGATGCAATGATTTGTTAATTTCTTCCAATTGGCAAGGTTGGAGATGACTCAAGATTTATCAGATCTTTACATTAGTCTTTGTTGCTCAGATGTCACTTTGGACTTGTAGACTTGGGATCAACTAGACTCTGTCTCCACCTCCATGTAGTGACTTTTCATGAATCACACCCACCACATTCAAAAGAGGATATAAAGAACAGACAAGGAAAAAGTTATTGTAAGAAAAGGAAAATAGAAAATTCCTAGGAAAATTATTGTCTTGTAGGATTTTTGCTAATTCTGGTGGCCGCTTTTAGCAATCAGCACTGTATATGTCCAAGTGATAATTCTGTGTGATTTCTTGTAATTGGATAATAGGTTTGCTATTGCTTGCCTTCAATAAGTTTATTGGTTAAACCATTTCAGGTATGGGAACCAAACTTGAGTGTGCGATAAATCCATTAGAAAGTTCAGAAAACAGCAACAGCTACAGCTTTACTGTACATTTTGTGGATGACTATTTACGAACAAGAGCACCAAGAAGAATTCTGAAAATATTGGGTTGGACAGGTTTCCCAGCTCCATGGACAAGATGTTGGAAAGGCACGGCATGGAATCTATCAGAAAGACAATGCAGATGCATGAAGATATCTTCAAACACCAGGTATGGTGAAACATTTAACTTTTGTTACAATTAAACTCCAATTTTTGCATTGGCATTTTCTGGAAACATAAAATTTCTCTGTTTTGGATTGCCAAAGCCACAATGTTTCTTTCTATCATTAAAGATGCCCTATACATTATATCCCTCCAAAATTTCAAAAAGCACGATTTAAGAATCATTATACTTCAGCTTTCAGCAAACCAATCCCTCGAAAGTAATGTCACAAACAATCAAGGAAGTTTATCACTTGAACGTGGTAGTGGAAAAAAAAAAAGATAAAAAAAATGAAAAACTGGGAATTGCATTTCAGGTACGAGAACTTCATCGGCTGTACAGTGTTCAAAAGATGCTGATGGATGAACTGAAAAAGGAAATTAAGCACAACAGATTCTGGGCTACTCCTATCACTAGTTCTGATACTAACCAATCCAAATTCATTAATCACCAACATTTAACAACACAAACTACTTGCGGGTACAATTTCCATGTTCAAGGTAATCCGAGCTCAAGGGAGGGAAGTGGCAGTTACTCTCGTGACACCATGAAAATTGCAAGGGGCTTCGATCTCGAGATGCCAGCTGGGGAAGACATCTCGGCTGAGGCCAGTGCTATTGAAGAAGACCAACCAGGGCCTAGCTCCCTCATGCACTCCAGAATTAACCAGATGAGCATCGAAGGCTCTGATGAAGATAGTGAAGTTGAGCTGACACTAAGCATTGGAGGCAGCTCAAGCAAGAAGATGGCAAACAACTCCAAGCCAAATAGTCAAGAATTAGGATGTAACAATTCTCAGTCAATTCATAAGGAAATTAGAGAGCTTGATTCATCAGCTTCATTTAAATCAGAAAGGAGGGAGGATTGCAGTTGACCCAACACTCCGATGAGCAGTACTAGCACAACATTTGATCAGGAAAGGAAACGACCAAATTGGCTTTTCCAAGGTTTAAGCATAAACAGAACTTGACTTGACTTGTAGTGTGTATCATTTCAACTTCCCATGGACCATTAATCAAATTTACTTGGTTCATGACTTGAGATTCCTAATTGTTAGTTTTTCCGACTTAACCCAATAAATCGATAATTGAGTCACCCATTTTTTTGGGTGCGCATTTGTTGTAAATAGGTCAGTTGCAAAGGGCAATATTTCTAATTTTCTTGAACAACATTGTCCAATCCATTGGTTTATTATTAGCGTGTTTTTTTTTTCTCTGGCATTTCCTGAAAGTGGATAAGAATGCTCAAATTTTCGTGAATTTCTCTACTTCACTACAAGAAAATGGGTTGCTAGTGACATTTTATTAGCGCGTTTCATTTAAAAACGCCTCCAAGCACCAAACTATTTAAAAACGAGTGGTGTTTAAAATTTAAATGTGGTTATAATTTAAAATTATGGCGTTTAGACAAAGAACGTCTCTGTATCAAACAATTTAATGGCCTTTTTTTTTAAAAAAAAAATGGCACTATATTATAAAATTTAATGCGTTTATTAAAATAAAAGCCAGAAAATTTTCTCCAAATTAAGTTCTCCGTCCCTTTCTCTTTGACACGAACTTTTTCCCTTTCTCAAATCCCTCTCTCTCGTCTTCTCTCTTTGTCAAATCCTTGTCTCATTCTCAATTCTCATTTCCTTTTTTCATGTATTCCCTTTCAAGCTAGCACCTAATCCTCGTTGCATCCAGCTCCTCATCGCACTCACTTATTACACCACATCTAGTTTCGATGGTTTTCACCCAACCTGCTCGTCATTCAGTCCGTCTATTTTGCCAATGTTGCTCAGTTCGTCCATTCTGGACACGCTTCTAAAATCATAAATTACTAAATGAATTTGTAGACACTTATATTTGTGTTAATCATTATTTTATTTTAAAACTTTTATTTTTAATTAAAAATCAATATACAAATATATATATATAAAATTAAAAATTAAAAAAAAAAACCTACAGCTTGTTGCCTTGCACGGCACCTAAGCTTAAGGATTCAAATAGCGGTCGGATAGCGGTGTCGTGGCCGTTATTTCATGGTCGCGCCATTATCCGCCACCGCTATTAGAGAAAAAACGGGGGAGAATTTGAATCTCGTCTGTAACGGATGAATCGCGGTCCTGAATTGCGATATAACGGTGAATAGCAGCAATAGTGATCCGCTATTGCCCGCTATTACCACTATTGCCGCTATTCCTATTGTCATTCAAAAATTTTAAAAAAAATTCATTTGATTTTGTTTAAAAATTTAAAATAAAAACAACAAGAAAAAAAAAATAAACATCAATTTACAAATTCAGAAAAAAAAAACCTACAAAACTTAAATTTTCAAAAAAATCAATTCTCTCAAGTTCAATTTCAATCAAAATAAAAAATATGCAATTTAAAGTAAACAATTAACTCAACACTCAAATTATCTTTTTTTTTAATTTCCAAATTTGCCATGATTTTGTGTGCTTGGGATTAGATTGGGCTATGTTACATTGATAGAAGGAGGCAAGAGTTGCTAGGACTTAAAATAAGAGATAAGAGATGAGAGTGAAACTTGAGGTTTACAGAAGTAAGCAGATAGCACGCACCAAATAAAAAGAGAATTGAAAGATGGGGATAAGGATGAAGGTTTGGAGTAAAAAAATTATTGAATGCAAGGCGAAGGGATAAGAAGTTGTGTGGGTTTGTGCAATTTAGTCAAGAGACAAGAAAAGTAAACTTGAGGTTATTATTGTTGAAAATCGATCGTAACATGAAGGCTGTCAAATTTGATTTACTGTAAGTTCATAAAAAGCAATTTTTTTTACTCATAAATAATAATGCTCTTACTTAATTTATGAATACCTAATCACTTATTATTTGATTTATGCATAATATAGTTCGGTAATAATTTGATGAGTACGGTAATTAAATAATTAAAAATATTATTCGTTATGATTATTTATTTTTCACATATTTATTTATCTCTTTTTATTTTTTAATTATCATATAAATAATTTTTTAAATATGAATATTTTACTATAAATAAATTTTCTTAAATAAATAAAACACATGATATGATATAAATTACTTTAAAAATCATAAAATAAGAGGCTTTATGATTAATAATTAAAATTATTATATTTTATAACAAGTTGAGCAAAATTTAAAAAAATTCACGATCGCAATAGTCGCAATGACCGCAAAGGTCTCTGTTATATCCGCAACCGTGACAAACGTGATGCGACCGAAAACGTGATCGTTACCGTAATTTAAATCCCTGCCTAAGCCTCTACCCACACACATCCATGAGCCTCTTTTGGTGCCTAGTCCCCCTTTAGCACTGCTAAGCAGCCCTCACTAAGGCCACGCCGCCCTTGCAACAAAAACTCCGACGAATTTTTTGGTTGCCGGCAACACCGTGAAAAGCCCCATTACCTTAGAAAACAAGGGATTCGAAATCCCATTTTGGCTCTATAAAATGAGCCCTTATGGCTTGACAATGGAAAAGGCCAATTTGGTAGAAGATCCCAGCAAAAAGTTTCGCCAAAACTTCCATTTTGCATTGCCTCCACCAAAAATCACCATCAATCAACCAATCTGAATCATACGAACCCCATCAATAAACACTACCAAGAACCAAAACTAAAAGAGTAGCCATTGTCGCCCACAAGCCACCCCCGAAACCATCCAATTACACCACAAACTCGAAACCATCAGCAGCAAACACCATGACACACCACTCCACCCATACCCAAAAAACTCTACTGCCAATCACACCCTCCTAGCGCCACCATGAACTCCTCTGACATAGTCACAAAATTATCACTGTCACTACATGAAAATAGAGATTTAGTGGTTATTTTTTTGCAGTATTTTTAAATAAACACCACAAAGATCTATGTTTTTATAAGGTTAGCAACGTTTTTTTTATTAAATGCCACTAAATTTTTATATAGCGGCATTTAGATTTAAAATCACTACTAAAATATATTTTTGTGGCATTTGTTGTCCTTAATGTCGCTATATACTTTGATTTTTATAAATTTTGTGGCGTTTATAATATAAACACCGTTAATTATAAATCTAAAAAAAATTCAATGGGCATTTGGTTCGAGAGAATTCACATATTTTTCCCCGAAATCTTATTATTGAGAATTTGATTCCAATATTTAGTTTAAGGTAATCTGATTCTGGGAAAAACAAACAGATTCCTAACAGTATTCAAAGTCTTGAAATCAAAAACCCATATCTTCTTGTGGTATTCTAAGATCCCAGGGGAGGAAGTAAAATTATTTTCAAATTTGACCTGACTAAAAAATTATGAAATAGCCATATCATTTTGAAAAATATGTCTGAAAATAAATACAAGTCAGTTGTAGGTATCTATTGGTAAAAAATTTAATTTATATATGGCGTTTGGCTTGAAAAATGCTTTGAAAAATCCCTTATAAAAAACTAAATGGGGTTATTCAAGGCGTTTCTATCCAAAAACGCCTTGAATAATCCATTTTAATTTTTTATTAGGATTATTCAAGGTATTTTTTTTCAAGAAAATGTCTTGAATAATCTTTTACAAATTATTCAATGTATTTTTGATCAAAAATACTTTCAATAATCCCCTTCAATTTTTATGAGGGATTATTCAAAGTATTTTTGATAAAAAATGCCTTGATTATTCCAAAAACACCTTGATTATTCCCTTACAAAAAATTGAATGGAGTTATTCAAGGCATTTTTGATCAAAAACGCCTTGAATAATCCCTTTTAATTTTTATGAAGGGATTATTCAAAGCAAACAATCTCCTTAAATTTTTTATTAGGGATTATTCAAGACATTTTTGCCTAGAAAACTTCTTGAATAATCCTTTATAAAAAATTAAATGGGGTTATTCAATGCATTTCTGGTCAAAAATACCTTCAATAATGCCTTTCAATTTTTATGAGGGGATTATTCTAGGTGTTTTTGGCCAAAAAAACCTTAAATAATTTCTTGCCTTTTTTTTGAATTATTCAAGACATTTTTGGCTAGAAATGCCTTGAATAATCCCTTACAAAGAATTGATGAGGGTTATTCAAGGCGTTTTTGGTCAAAAACGCATTGAATAATCACCTTCAATTTTTATGAGGGTATTATTCAAGGTATTTTTTACCAAAAACACCTTAAATAATCCCCTATTTAAAACATTGGAGTAGCTTAGTCAGTTAGAACATATGGTTATTAACTATAAAATCGTAGGTTTGATCATTCTTTCTAGCATTTTGAGGGTTTTACAATGGATTATTTATGGCATTTTTTGTCCAAAAATATCTTAAAAAATTCTCAATATGCTAAAGGGAGGGATCAAACCTATGATCTTATAATTAATAGCTGTATGCTTTAACAAACTAAGTTGCTCTAATGTTTTTAATAGAAGATTATTCAAAACGTTTTTGGTCAAAAATACCTTGAATAATCCCTAATAAAAACTTGAAATGGATTATTCAAGACATTTTTAGCCCTCATAAAAATTGAAGGGGATTATTCAAGATGTTTTTAGCCAAAAATGCCCTGAATAAACCTATTCAATTTTTTGTAAGAGATTATTTAAGGCGTTTCTGGCCAAAACACCTTGAATAATAAAAAAAAAAAATTGTTTTTGAATAGTGGCATTTTAAAATTAAACGCCGCTAAGGGCAAGAAAATTAGTGGTGTTTCTATAGGAAAATGCTACTAAATTTCCTTTAAATTTCAAACTCGCGAGACCTCTTTTACTTCTTTTCTTTCCCTTTTTCATTTTTTCCATTTTTGTTCATTTGGGGTCACTTTCTTCTTATTTTCTACCTATATTTCAATCATTTTGTGGTCAATTTTTACCTTCTTTCCTTTCATTTTTGCAAATTTCAAGTTAGTTTTTTTGCATTTTAGGTCAATCCCTAAACTTCCTGTTTGATTTGTTGGGTCAAATCCCTAAACTTCCTATATGGTTTGTTATGTTTTTGCCATTGTTCAAGCTCCATTGGTAAGCTTTATTTCAACACTGGCAATTTTCAATGTTGGGCTATTTTTTTTCTTTGTTACCAATTTATTTCATTATTGTAGTTCTGAGTTTGATTTTGTTTGATTAGTGAGAAAAATTCAAGATAGAATAGAAAGTGAAAGAAAAAGGTTTTTCTTTGAAAAACTTGAAATTGAACGTTGAATTTAGTTACAAATACAAATGAAATTTTAGGTTTTGTTTTTTTTTAGAATACTTTTGAAATTACTAAAAATTGTTACTTGTTTACATTTATTTGTTGATTCATTCAATATATCCTTAGGAAACAATTCTGAAATAGTCTATTATATTTTAAATGTAATTTGAGTATTAAATAGGCTTTTATGGGACCTTTTTTTGGATTCGTATCACTTTCTTACAAATTACAATGTACAAGTATTTTTAACTCGATTTTGCTTCTTTTAATATTTTTTTGTCTTTATTTACTGGTAATTTAATGAGATTATTATTGAGTTATGTGAACTAGAACATGTATTAGATATTTACATGGACTTATGGATCCCTGACTGGCAAAATGTTCACATAAAGATGTTGTTGAGTGCTTTTAAGCTTTATCATTCGTCAAAGGACAAAGCATTGTTTGTGCGATTTGAAGTTTACAAGTTTTGTGCATTGTCTATTTGTCATTACTATCATTTCTTAGCAGAAGCTTTTTTTTTTCTGCTAAAGTTATTGATATAAGATTTCCTTTTTCTTGTATAGCCAATGTCGTTGATTGCAAAACTAGCAATCGTGTTTACAAATAGACGTGTGCAGAGACTAGCATGCATATGCATGTCTGGTGGTGTGCATGTGATTGTCTTATTGATTTCATATTAATGTTATGTGTTACCATATTCAATTAGATTATTTAATATTTTTCTTCAATTTTTAGACAATTTCAATAGCTGCTATTTTCATCTGGTGTATGTCATATACCTAAACTTTACATCTTCAATTCAAAAGGAAATAGGTAGAACTTTAGAGGGTTCTTGTAAAGTACTTTGCATTTCTACTTACAGAGTGGAAAGGATGGCGAAAGGAGATTGGGAAGTGACATTTTTGGCATTTCAAAATGTTGGTATGCTTCATATAAAAAAATGTGAGTATGCCGATGAATATATTTTGCCTATACTTTATTGTTACCTAAAATTTTCTCATCTCATCTTGGCATTTGTTTTGTTAGTTTTTTCAGATTATGGTGTTTGATGAAACGATTTAATCTTACTTAAAAGGATTCATTATGCATGAAAACCATCAACAATAGAAGATAGAGAATAAAAAAAAAAATCTATAGTCATTTATGAATACTACAAGATAAAATATTTGCTACATACTTAATCTTTCTCTGTTACACTGTAGGTTTCGAGCAAATGGAAGCAGAAGGAAAATAAGAGCATGCTAGGATTGAACATGAGCATGCTAAAATTGAAGAAGAACGTGTTAAAATGGATTAAAAGTGTGCAAGATTTCAGTAGTTGCATGATTGATTTGACACTCTTATAAATTTTATGCAACAACAAATTTCAAGAACTAATCTAGGTGGTCCACCAACTCAAGTATTATGTTTAGTAACTATATATATTTTTTAATATAAAAAATAGCATATTATTAAGTGTTAAATTTGTATTACTTTATTTAGTAGGTTCTTGAGCATGCTAGTGACCAAAGTGACCAAAATCTTTCATCAAATGGTAGTGTTCCAAATCTATGCAACCATCAATTCCATACATTTTAAATTTTTGGTTAATATACTAAAATAATTTGAATGTTATTGCATGTATTAAACTTTGTGTTCCATCCATATTGGAACAAATTATGTATTTATAATATTTAGTTTATGAATTTAAATTCATTTTTATTTCTTTTAATATTTTTTTATTTAATGATAATAATCAATATTAAAAGAAAATTTTTAAAAATAAATTTCTTAATTTAGCAACGTTTGTGCCTAAAAACACTGCTAAATGCCAAAATGTAGCGACATTTCCCTCTATAAAATGCCGTTTATTTAATGGCATTTTATACTATAAATGCTAAATTTAGTGGTATTTTCTAATAAAAACATTGCTAAATGCTAAATTTAGTGGGGTTTGTTCTTGAAAAGTCACTAAGTAGTGGTTTTCTAAAAATGTCATTATTTTTCTCGACGCAGGTATAGCCAACTCTCTTAACGGTGTTTTTGAGAAACGCTGCTAATCTTTTAATGGCATTTATAAACACCTCTAAATGTGAAAATTTACCATTAAAAACCTAATCTCCTGTAGTGTGTAACCATTTAATTTTGTCTGAGTTAATTTGAATTTGTTTGATTTGCATGTTTTTATTTGAGTTGGTTTAAGCGTTAAGTCAAATTAGATTTGTTCGAATTAATTATTTTTAATTGAATTAATTAATTAATTGAAAAATTACAAAAAATATACATACAATTAAATAAATAAATAATTATATTATTAGTCTTATTATTACAACTAAGCAAAAAAAAAGGAAAAAATAATAAAAAATACAAGAAGTGGCCAATAGCCACTATGAATTTTCGGACTCTATATTGCCTAGCCACTATCCTATTCACTGTTCTGCCATACTGCACTCCACGGTCCTAATCTTAACTTCATTACTCTGTATTTTGAACATTTTGGATTGTGTTGCAACCATTCACAAATAAAAAAATCACAAAGACCAAACACCAGGGGGATTGAGCACCCATTTTTCACCTAAAACCTTCTCCCACAACGAACCCTTAACCCAAGCTAGACCGTTATTCGACCACCACCTTCAGTCCCTCAACAGAGAAAGAAGCACCCACCCAAGCACCTTATCCACTCCAGAACTCCCAGCATTGGACCTTCTTGATTTCCACAACCAATTTCATAGCCAGCTCCTATACCTAACATAGGCCCTTACAAGCACCACATCTAAGCACCGGTCTTTCCCAGAACTAGCAACAGCTTGGCCAAAACCCACTACCTAGCTTTAGCAACTTCGGAGCCTTAGCACAACCCCTCCTTAACACCAAATCAAGCCCCTCCAAATACCCTAGCCTTTACCCACACAAGCCATCGACCAACCCCTCATAAAATACCTTAACTTCATCACAACCCTCAACATCTTTCCTAAAGCCCATGTCAGTCCTTGGCAGAACCCCAGCACCGTGCCTACAAGTCCTTTTGCCATCAACAATCCTCACAGCACCAAGCTCCACAAATAAGTAACCAATCTTAACATGTAAGCTAGCACTGCACCTACAAGCCCTGGCTGTCATCAACCGCCATAGCTAGAGAAACCCAAAAAAGTCCTACCACGACAACAACCTAGCCAAACCAACAGTATTTCCCCTACTCATGCCATACCATTATCACTCTTCTTGGCTTAAAACTTCTCTCTTATCAAACCCTAAATCTCCCTAAAAATAAAAAACCATCGTCAAACACAACCCTTCAGGAAACAGAACACCCAAATAGCCCTTATAGACTACAAAAAAACCATAAAAAAGCACGAAAAAAATACCAACCCTTAAACCCATCATAACCAAAAAAAAAAAAAAAAGCAAATAGCCACAATCCTTCTTTCGGGAAGAACTTCAGTCGAACAAATAACAAAAAAAGGGCCAAAAAAGCTAAAACAGATGAGGGTTTTCAATTTGGTACGAGAAAAACAGGAAAGGGAAGTTATTTTTGCATCATTGTCGATGGTAGCATGGTGAGTAGCAGCGTCAGCGGCAAGATGGTGGCAGTGGCGATTGACAGATGGGATATGGGATTTTGCATATGGCTATTTATTTTTTTTTCAAAGATGAAAGTTTTTTTTTTAAGAATATAAGATAAATGAATTAAAAAAAATTTAAGGTTTTATTGAGCTAAAAAGGAAAAGAAAATAGCTATTAGGTCAGTTTGACCCAACCAATATTAACCCAGGGCCAACCTAACTTGAATTGATTTGGACCAGGCTCAGATTGCTTGATTCGGATCAAGCCTAAGTTACTTGCCAAACCCAAGTTGATCTCATTTGGACCAAGCTTAGATTGCTTGATCTGGAAAAACCCAAGTTGTAGCCAACTATCTTGGACCCTTCATTTGAATTGGATTTTGATCAATTTTAAGGTAAATTTGTTTTACTTTTGTTTATTTAATTGTTTATATATTTTTGTATGCATTTTTAAATAGACATATATTTAACTATATTTAATTATTTTTAATAATAAAAATAATAATACTTTTAAAATTTTTAAGTAATTAGGATTATAAATTTAATTTTAACTAGTATAGTTTTTTTTTTTATCATAGAAATTTAATACATAAAATAATAATGATAAAAACATGAACTTTTCTAAAGATGAGATTTTAAGGAAGTCTGAGTAGAGATTTCTAAGAAATTCCTAGGTGAGAAAAATTTTCTAAAATATCACCAAAGTATCAGGGTATCTAAGAAAATTTTCAATAAAAATTGTATTTGCTTTGTTGCTCTCAATTTTTAGTGATAATTGAGAAATAAGTAAAGAAGATTAAAGCATAATCAATATTTTTTTCGTATGCATATTTTACTTGATTGTTTGCAGTACATAAATTTAAATGCAAATGAAATTTTTGATAAGGAGATTTTTAAAACTCCGAGTAGTGATTCTTGAGAATTCTCTAGGTGAGAAAAGTTTTTTAAAAATTACCAAAGTATTAGAATATTTAGAAGTTTCTTTTCAGTATCAAAAACTTTCATTTTATAATTATTTTCTATAAATTGAATAGTTTTTCTTAATAAATAACAATGTGTTTTTTTGAAATAAATATATTTATAGATAATATATTATTACATGACTTTTAATAATTTTTTAAAATGAGAAAAAAAATCTCTGAGGATGGGATCCTAAAAAAATCCGAGTAGTGATTTTTTAGGAATCTTTAGGTAAAAAAATTTATTCAAAATGCCGCTAATATATTAGAGCATTTAGATTAATTTTTGATAAATATTTTTCATTTTTGTTTTATAAATGGCATAGAAATGAGTTTTAAAAAATACTGTTTGCTTTAAAATTATAGATTTTATATTTTACGTTTTTCAAAAATAAATATTGGAAATAAATATGAACCACCTAGGATAGGATTTTTGAGAAATTTGAGTAGCAATTCTTAAAAATTCCTTAGGTAAGGTGGTTCCATTTAATATTGTCAAAGTATTAGAATATTTTTAGAAAATTTTCAATATAAGGTTCTTATTTACTTTTCAAGCTTGCTAAAATTTAAAATATGTTTTTAAGAAAATCAAGAAAATTAATTTTTAAATACCAAATTAAGATCATTTTTATCAATATTAAAAGATAATACGTAATTCATTGGTACTATTTTAAACGGGCATCATGAGGGTGCTAATCTTTCCCTACGCATAACCAATTTCTAAACCCAAATTGTTTTCATGGACCCAAAAATTATCTTTTTAATAAATTTTAATTAGTTTTAAAATTTTATTAAAAGGATAAGCTTTAATAGGTGGCCAATCACACATAGCCAAAAAAAATTAGTGGCGACTCTATTTTTTTTTTTAAATTCATCTAGTAGTCTCCAAAACCATTATGATAGCTTAGCGACTCTGTCGAAGACATCATATTTCTAAAGAGTCAAGCCAAAAGCTAATAATGTATTATCTTTAGTTTTGCTTTAATGGTCTTAATTGGTATTTAAAATTAATCTTCTTGATTTTGATTTTGATTTTGTTTTTAAATAACAATAGTAATAAAAATTTACATGTATTTTATTTTGATTATGTCATGTGTTCATTATTTATTTTATGTATATGTTATTCTTAATAAATTGTAGGGCATGTAGGATAGAGATTGTGATGTTATTTTCTCTCACGCACATAATAACACATTTCATATCATTCATGAGTTTTATACTCAGGCTCTAACATTTTTAGGAGGGAGTAAAGTACCTATATTTTTGTAAGATGATAACCTCCGTAATGATAGGCGAAATACTCCCACTCAAATTGAACCATTTTCGTTCATAGCCTATAATGGGTGAAGATCGAGGTGCATTACTAGTCCTATATGGATGTCAGTAAGAAACAATTTGAGAACCTTTTAGATGTAAATCTTCACTCAGCATATTGTGAACTTTAGGGGACCAACCTTAGGTAGAGCCATGTCAATCATTTTTGGAAAGAATTACCTGAATTAGGGGCACAAAGAAACATTCTAATGCAATTTTTATTTAGGTGTATGAATCCTGTAAATAAAACTAAAATAGTGTAAAACAATAATGGCACGGGTAAAATTAAAATTTTGAAAAAGAAAAAAATAAAAAAGCATTTTTTTAAAAGAAAAAAAAATTTTCTTTTAACATAAAGTTCATTCATTTTGTGGTTATCCAAAATTTGAATTTTTAGAAATGTTTTAAAACAAAATGAAGAAGTTTTTTAGCATTATCCAACAAAAAAAAAAAAAAAAAAACAAACAAAAATTTTCAAAAAATAAAGGTTTTACTTAAATTTTTTCTTCACCAAATAAAAATTAATGAAAAAAAAAATGTTCAAATCTAGTTATTTTGTGTGATAAAAAAATGTGTTAAATTTTTTTCCTTTTCCAAAAAAAAAAAAAGAAAAATAATTTTAAATTTGAATGTTGTTTTGTCTCTTACATTATTATTTGATCTTTTACATACATTTTTCATTGTGTTAAAAAAATAATAGGATAATATATACCCCATTCTGTACATCCTAATATATAGTATATGCATCCCATTTGATGCACATCATAATAAGATAATGCATTCATTGCATTCCATCCATATCAATGGATAGTGCATGTATCTTATTTTATGCACATGTTGATAAATGATACATGCTTCCCATGCATATCTTAATAAGTAGTACACGCTCTCCATTTCATTACATATTTTAAGGTAGTGTCAGTTTCATTAGGTCAACATGAGATAAGCATTCCATATAGACATATCTCGTGCATTTGATAGGTTCATACATTCCATAAAAGTATGTTGCATTTATATATCTCATGACTCATATAACATGTTATAGCATTTCATGTATATGGATTCATGAATTTTATAGAACACGCATTGTATTTCATATCCTACCATCACTACAATATAGCATTACATTGTTTATACACATATTCATGGATGAGGAAATTTTTACCAATTGGGGCCTATATATATAAAAATCTATTGTCTTAGGCATATTCGCATTTCATGACATTTTTTAAACATGCTCTGTGTGTCACATAAGTTAAAAATTATTTCTATAGCATTCATTCAATAAGGGTAATAATATAAATTTTTAGTTTAAGTCTCGGAATAAAATGACTATCTTGGTGGGAATCAGAATGGCGAAAATTAAAGATCAATTAGAAGTAAGGATTAGTATGATTGGAGTTAAATCAAGAGAAATTTAGGCTTAAGCTTTGGAAGATGAAACAATAGATGGCTCAATTGATGGAAATGGTTAAAGGTAATAGTGGGATCGAGTTGGTTGCTTCTTAAGGATCTTTGTCACTTTTAATTCCATTAAATAAAGACCAACTGGCTCCTGTTAGTTCTGACACTTTGCCTGAGCATACTAAGGCATTAGGTGATTCAAATAGTGATCGAAGTTTGGGTGACCTCTAAAAAGGAATGAATGAATTAGCCACACAAATAATTGAACTAAAAAGGTCGATTTTCAAAATGGAGTCACTTGGCTTCAAACAACCCTCATCAACCATCCCAAGTTCCAACCCGCACCTAAATCCTTTTCATGATTGTTTCTAGCCTTTCAAACATCTATGATCAGGCCTCAAAACCTCATGTAATCTTCAAGAAGTCCATATCTGAACCAAAATCTTTAGTCTTCCATTCTCCAACCACATGTTCAACTAATTGCTCAAGTTTGAACCTTTGCACCACCGTCAAATCCTAGGACTCTTAAAAATTACTCAAGAAAAAGAAACAGCTAGGTTCTATCCCCATTTCATATAAAAAGTTTTTTTTTATCTATTTGAGAGATATTTTATCGTCCCTATGCCTTCAGAGCCTTTAAAGCTTTCGTACCCAAAATATTTTAACCCAAATGTAAAATACGAATACCATGGTAGGAATACGAGGCATTCCATTGAGAATTGTAAGGGTTTCAAACACAATGTGCTATCACTCATAGATGCAAAATGGTTAGATTCAACTATAATAAGGGATTAAAAGATCAAGGAATAATGAAAAAAAGATGGTAAGATGATGAATATGGATGTGACTTTTGTTTAAAGAGGGTCTTCAAGTGATAGGTTTATGAATTTCTTCTGTTTGAAAAATATTTTTATATTGATATGATGTTGTGTGTTGAACTTAGATAAGTGAATTATGGTTTGTCTTTCATTCTCGCTCCTTTGCCAATTTTCATACTTTTCACTAAAGAGTTTTATCATTTATGCATTCATTCATTCATTCATCCATTCATCCATTCATCCATTCATCCATTCATCCATTCATCCATTCATCCATTCATCCATTCATCCATTTATGTATCTATGTAATGCAATTCATGTATGCTCTAAAAAAGAAAATTTCTCCAAAAATAATTCTTACGATTTTTTTTAAGGATTAAGAGAGAATATTTGATTTGAAAAGAGAGATGGAGACGATTGTCAAGGGACTTTATGCTTAAGAAAATGATCAACCTAAAGGACCTAGCTTAGGACCCGTAAGGGAAGAGTTGAGGAACTAAATGAACAGAGAAGGTATAATTTTTTGGAAGAAAGAGTTCAAGCTATTAAAGGTAAAGATGAATCATTTAATGCAAAAGAATATCAATTGGTTTCAGATATGGTTATTCTACCTAAGTTTAAAATTTTGACATTTGAAAAGTATAATGGAACTGGATAACTTGAGACACATTTGACTTAATACTATCACAAAATGGTTAGGTATGCTGGTGATGAAAAGCCACCCATTCATGTTTTTTACGAAAGTTTAACTGGGGTAGTAGCCAATTACTATTATTGCTTGGAGAATAGTCAAATTCATATTTAGAAGGATTTATCACAAGCATTCTTGAAGCAATACCAGCATATATTAGAGTTGGCTCCAAATCGATTAACCCTTCAAAATATGAGAAAGAGCCCTAATTAGAGCTACAAAGAATATGCTATTAGATGGAAAGAAATGTCATTGCAAGTATAACCACCTCTTACCAATAAGGAACTAAAATCCCTATTTGTAGATACCCTTTTTTTACTATTACGATAAGTTGATTAGCAATACTTCATTAGAGTTTGCAGATTTGTTGTTTGCTATAGGTAGAATTGAGAATGAGATAAAAAAAACTTATAGATGCTAATGATGACAGGAGGGACATATTTTTGCTGAACAAGCACAAGAAATAATTATTAAAAGGTGAAGCCAATAAAGCTTTCATGTGATACAAAAAGACCTTGTCAATGCTGATTTTCAATGGTCACCAAATTGTCCCCAACTGACATTTCAAGTCGAAGATTTTCTTCAACCACTTCATTTGTGTGCTTCAGTTCCTTCACCACAAACATTTACAGAATAAAGAATCAATCCATTCACGAAACTATAAGAGAAAGAAAATCAAGATGTATCATTCACTTTCAATGTCTTATGCTAAGCTCTTTACCTTACTAGTCAAGAATTATATGATCTTTATTGTTCTTATAAGACCCGAAAAGCCTTTGTACCCAAAGTGGTATAATTTAAATGTTAAGTGTGAGTTTCATGATAGGGTTGAAGGACATTCCATAGAAGACTATGTTATCTTCAAGGATATATTTCAAACTTAGGTTGATGCAGATCAAATTGAAAGAATTGATTAGTGATTCTTGATAGTGGGAGAGTTGCAGGTCAATGATGCTAAAAGTGAATCATCAAATGGGAAACCTTCGTTGGTAAGTTTGAGTATCATCTCAAGAATATTATTGAGAATATGAGTTTTTGGGTTATGTTTGAGTGTTTACATTGCATGAATAGATCTTATGCATCAAAAGTGTTCCATGGTTTTACATCATTATTTAATATTTTCATTTCTATTAAATTTTGGACTTGTAATCGCTAAAAAAGTGAAAAATGTTAGATTTGAATAAAGCCTTACATAGTTATGTCACAAGGTTATAAAAAATAAATAAAAAAAAGAGAGAATATTATGAAAAAAGTGAAAAAAGACAAAAGACAAAAAATTGATGAAAATTTTTTTTTTTGAGTCTCGTATAAGTTGGCGATCACTATTAGGGATTTGTCAAATACCTAAAGTCTCTTTTTTAAGCCTTTTAAATGATTCCATTCAGCAACCATAACCCCTCAAAAGCCATAAAATTGAATCCATGAACCTTGCTTTCACCTAATAATGTTGTGATATCAAAAGGTTATATTCTTTTCCAGGATTAAAAAAAGAAGAAAGAAATTTGGATTCCTAAAAGATTAGGCAAATATGACATTTTCTTAAGAATTCAGATGTGGTAATTTGATGTGTCAATGTTACAATGTAGTTCTAAAAATTTTCAAAATCAAAGCAACCCAAGTCCTATAAAATGACTTCAGATTTACCAACTTTTCTATTATTTATCTTAAAATTAGCTTGTCTCATATGTCTTAGGGGCATGTTGATCAGAAAAGAAATTCCTCATTGCCCTGAAGAGAACATAAGTTATGATAAACCCTTTGGTTCCCTTTTTATATAGTAACTTAGATCATTTGATACCTTAAACAAGTTTATTCCACATAGTTTTTTCCTCATTCATTCACATAACCCTTTTCTTGTAACAACTTTCATTAAAGGTGATTTCTTAAAATGGGACATCTTCCATGAAATGCATTATTGGTAAAATGAATGGGGGGCATATCAAAAAAGAAAAAAACAAAAAACAAAAAATAAACAAAAAAGAAAAAATGGTTATGACATCATACACTTAGGAAATTTGAACAAATTCCAATAAAGTCATAACAAATTCAAAGTTTGGAAAAAGGACAAGGAAAAAGCCCAAAATAGAAATTGATAAAAAAATTGTTAAAATGAAAACCTTTCTTCAAGATCATTTTCCTAAAAAGAACTATTCTTTAATTTAAGTGTTTATACTAGAAATGACAAATGGTCATCTTTCATTATCCTTTCATAAATGTACAAATTTATCTCTTGTTACCTTTTTTACCTTGATTGAATTTTTTCAAAATGAAACCTAATTAAGCATCACCTTTCAAACTTGAAGGCAAAAAGGAATACATTTAAGGGTTAAGAATGGATATGTCTGAATGGAACCTGTATATTGGGGCAAAGGCTCAATATAAAAATTTATAATAAGTTTTAAATCCATTCAGTGAAAGAAAACAAAAAAAATAATAAAAAAAATGATAGGAAAGGAAAAATAAAAAAAAAGAAGAAAAAAAATGAATGGATGGAAAGCAAAAAAGAATAAAACTCAGAGTGTATCCTTTGAACGAAAATATGATCTTTAGTTTTAAATACCCTTAAATATTTGTTTTGGGCTTTTCTATCCTTTTCTTTGACAACTTTAAACCTTAACCTACGTTATAACCTTTGAAAAGTCCATATTGAATCAAACATGAAGGCTTAAAATTGAAGAGTTTCTCTTGAAAAAATGACAATGAATTTTTTGAGTCCTCATTTATTACATAATTTTCTATTTGGACCATTAACCCATTTCAAAAAAATTATTTTCTTTTTTCAAATTAGTTTTGAATTTTTTAAGTGCATGGAGTGTTAATAAAAAATAAAAAAAGTAAAAAAAAAGTAGAAAAGAGAAATAAAAATGGCTCTAGGGTGAAAACCCTAAAAAGGGTAGTCTAAAGCAAACTTTGAAAGCCACTCTTAATGCAAAATGTGGTAGATGCTAAATTAAGATAAGCCAAATCTTATTGAAAGATCTGAAATATCAAAGTCATAGAAGTATGAGATGAGTTGATTTTGAAAATCTCAACCTTTGTCCATTTCCAAATAACCTTTCAAAATCTTAAACCCTTACGGCTAACCTTGACATATATCAAATTGTAACATTTAGAGACTAAGGAAATTGTTGAATATGTTTGGTTTTCAAGGAATTCATATTTTTAGAAAAACTTGTGTTTCATTTGTGAGCTTGCATGGAAAATTATATGCCTCTTTTATTCTCTTCAAGTGTTGAAACCCTTTTGAATAAATAGAAATCTCCATATACAGAACCATTCAACCCATTTGAAAAGAAAATTTTTACCTTTCATTTTTAATAGAGATCGTCAATTCTTGAGCATGTAAGCCCAGATTAAATGGCACCAATGAAGTCTTAAGCCTAGATTAGCTGACACATAAGCCTAGTTTAGTTTACATATATGCCTAGATTAGCTGGCACTTAAACCTATATTAGCTGGCACATAAGCCCAGTTTAGCTGGCACATAAGCCTAGTTTAGCTGGTATATAAGCCTAGATTAATTAGCACATAAGCCCAGTTTAGCTGGCATATAAGCATATAATAGCTAGCACATAAGCCTGGATTAGCTGGCACATAAACCTAGATTAGTTGACATATAAGCTCATATTAGCTGGCACATAAGCCCAAATTAACTGGCACATAAGCCTAGATTAGCTGACATATAAGCCCAGCTTAGCTGGCACCCAATTTTAAGCCCAGTTTAACTGCCCCTGATGAAATTTTTAGGCCCAGTTTATCGGTACTAAAAAAAATTTAAGCCCAGTTTATCTGGCCCCTGATGAAATTTTAAGCCTAATTTATCTAGTACCAAAGAAAAATTTAATCCCAGTTTATCTGCCGCCTAGTGAAAATTTAAGCCTAGTTTATTTGGCACTTAAAAAAAGATTTTAAACCCAATTTATTTGGCCATTAATGAAAATTTAAGCTTAATTGATCTGGCTTCTGATGAAAATTTTAAGCCTAGTTTACCTAGCACCCAAAAAAGTTTTAAGTCCAGTTTATTTGGCCCTAATGAAAGTTTAAGCCTTACTTAACTGGCTCCTAATGAAAATTTAAGCCTAGTTTACTTGGCACCCGATGAAGATTTTAAAGCCTAACTTAGTTGGCTTTTAGTGAAAGTTTAAAGCTCAGTTTATCTGGCCCCTAATGAAAATTTTAAGCTCAATTTATTTGGCATAAAAAAAAGACATTTGCATATGCATCACAAAAAAAAGATATTCATATCACTGGCATTCGTACTTACATGTGCATCATAAGAAAGATATTTGCATTCACATATGCATCATAGAAAAGGGCATTCGCATTTGCATTATTTGCATTCGCATTATGAAAAAAACATTTGCATCATGAAAAAGACATTCGCATTTGCATTACTAGCACATGTATCATAAGAAAAAAGACATTAACATTTGCATCACTTGCATCTACATCACAAGAAAAACATTTGAATTTGCATCACTTGGGTTTGCACTTGTATCTACATCTTAACTAAGGCATTTACATTTGTACCATAAGAAAAAAGCTTGCATTTGCATCATGACATCTGCATCCTAAGGAAAGGTATTTGTAGGGGCATTTACATGAAAGTAACATTGTCATTTGCATTGTGAAAAAATCAAATGTATTTGTATTAAGGATTCACGTTCTTGCATTTGCATTGACATTTGCATTCGCATTGACATTTCCATTAGCATTATTTGATGAGAATAGATGTTCGTATCATGATTGCATTTATCAACTTTGTAAATATTAGAAAAAGAAAAAAGAATAAAACAAAAAAAAAGAAAGAGAGAAAAAAAATCTATCATGAAAATATGATAAAAAGAAAAAAAATAGTTTAACAGGAGATCAAAGTATCAAAAAAGGTTTGAAAAGTTGAAAGAAAAATGATTTACAAAAAGTAGAGGGATTGTTGAAAAAATGAAAAAGAAGATATGCCATAAGATAAGACTTAGGTCCAATTAAGCTGGCATTCAGGATAATTTTGAAAACTTTCGAGCAAATTTTTTTTTAAATTTTTAAAGTTTTAATGCCTCTGATTATAGGAGCATTCAAAGATTTTGAAATTTGTAAGACCTTTGGGCACGATTTTCAAGATCTTTAAGCAAAACATTTTGAATTTTTAAAGTTTCAATGCCTTTGATTGGAGGAGCATTCAAAGATTTTGAGATTTGTAAAACCTTTGGGCATAATATCTAAGAACTTAAGCATGATTTTCAACACCTTCAGGCAAAACATTTTAAAATTTTAAAATTTTAATGCCTCTTATTGGAGGAGCATTCAAAGATTTTGAGATTTGTAAGACCTCTAGGCATAATCTTTAAGACCCCTAGGCATAATTTTCAAGACCTCCAAGTAAAACATTTTAAATTTTTGAAGTTTCAATACTTCTTATTAGGAAGAGCATTTAGAGATGTCAAGATTTGTAAAACGTTTGAGCAAATTATTTTAAATTTTCAAAGTTTCAATGCCTTTTATTGGGATGAGCATTTGAAGATTTTGAGATTTGTAAGACTTTCAGGCATAATCTCTAAGATCTTCAGGCAAACAATTTTAAATTTTTAAAGTTTTAATGCCTCTGATTGGGAGGAGCATTCAAAGATGTTGAGATTTGTAAAACCTCTGGGCATGATCTCTTGTTTTATTTCTGAAAGTTATTGAGTTTTTGTTTAAATTTGTTTAGTTTATTAATTTAAAAAAACAATAAAAACAATAACAAAATAACAAAAAAAAATCTTTCAAAAGCATCATCTAAACAAAATTGTTGTCTATGTCTTTGCATCATTTTTAATTCTCAGAAATATGCAAAGAGGGTAGTTGTAGACATTCAATTTTATCCAGATTAATTCAAATTTGTTCGATTTGCATGTTTTTGTTTGAACCAGTTTAAGCGTTAAATCAGATCGAATTTGCTCAAATTAGTTGTTTTTAATTAAATTAATTACAAAATTACAAAAAAATATACATATAATTAAATAAATAATTATGTTATTATTCTTATTATTACAATTAAGAAAAAAAAGGAAAAAACAATAAAAAAATATAGGAAAGAATGGCCTGACAGCAATTACGAATTTTTAGACTTTGCACTGCCTGGCCACTATCCTACTTACTGTTCCACCAACCACTATCCTATTCACTGTTCCACCATACTGCACCCTACAATCCCAATCTCAATGCCACTACTTTGCATTCTGAACATTTTGGATTATGTTGCAACCATTCACAAATAAAAAAATCACAAAGACCAAACACCAGGGGGTTAAGCATCTATTCTCCACCTAAAACCTTTTCCTACAATGAACACTCAACCTAGGCCATACCCTTATTCAACCACCACCTTCAACCCTCTAACAGAGAAAGAAGCACCCACCCAAGCACCTTATCCACTTTAGAACTCCCAACATCGAACCCTCATGATTTTCATAACCAATTCCATAGCTAGCCCTTACATCCAACACAAGCCCTTACAAACACCACCCTTAAGCATCGATTTTTCCTAAAACCAGTAACAACCATGGCTAAAGCCCACCACCCCGCTTTAGCAACTTCAGAGCCCCTGCATAGCCCTTCTTCAACACCAAATCAAACCCCTCCAAATACCCTAGCCTTCACCTGCATAAGCCATCGACCAACCCCTCATAAAATAACTCAAATTCATCACAACCCTTAACATCTTTCCTAAATCCCACGCCAGTCCCTGGTAGAACCCCAGCACTGCCTCTATAAGCCCTTGCTACCATCAACCACTATAGCCAAAAAAACCCAAAAAAATCCTACCATGACAACAACCTAGCCAAACCAACAGCACATCCCCTATCGTGCTATATCGTGACCACCCTTCTTGTTTTAAAACTCCTCCCTTATCAAACCTTAAATCTCCCTAGAAATAAAAAACCACTATCAAACACAACCCCTTAGGAAAAAGATCCCCCAAATAGCCCTTATAGCCCACAAAAAAACCACAAAAAAGATGCACAAAAAAAATACTAACCTTCAAACCTGTCACAACCAATAAAAAAAAAGCAAACAGCCACAGTTCTCCTTTAGAGAGGAACTTCAGTCGAACAAATAACAAAAAAAAAAGAGCCATAAAAGCTAAAGAGGAAAAGGGTTCTTCATTTGGTACAAGAAAAATAGGAAAGGGACGTTGTTTCAGCATCGCTGTTGGTGGTAGCATGGTGAGTAGCAGCATCAGCGGCAGCGTGGTGGCTGAGACAATCGACAGCTAGGATATGGGATTTTGCATATGGCTATTTATTTTTTTTTTTAAGGATGAAAGTTTTTTTTAAGAGTAGAAGATAAATAAATTAAAAAAAATCTAAGGTTTTTTTAAACTTAAAAAAAGAAAAGAAAAAAGCTATCAGATCAATTTGACTCAATCGATAATTAACCCTGGGCCAACCCAACCTAAATTGATTTGGACCAGGCTTAGGTTGCTTAATTTGGATCAAGCCCAAGTTGCATGCCAAACCTAAGTTGACCTTATTTGGACCAAGCTTAGATTGCCTAATCTAGATAAACCCAAGTTGTAGCCAACTATCTTGGACCCTTTCTTTGAATTAGATTTTGATCAATTTTGAGGTAAATTTGTTTTAGTTTTGTTTATTTAATTATTTATTTATTTTTGTATGCATTTTTAAATAGACATATATTTAAATATTTTTAATTATTTGTAATAATAAAAATAATAATACTTTTAAAATTCTTAAGTAATTGGGATTATAAATTTAATTTTAACTAGTATAGTTTTTTATCATAGAAATTTAATAAATAAAAAAATAATAATAAAAACATGAATTTTTTGAGGATGAGATTCTAAGGAAGTTCAAGTAGAGATTTTTAAGAAATTCCTAGGTAAGAAAAATTTTCTAAAATATCACCAAAGTATCGGGGTATCTAGGAAAATTTTCAATAAAAATTTTATTTGCTTTGTTCCTCTCAATTTTTAGTGATAATTGAGAAATAAGTAAAGAAGATTAAAACATAATCAATATATTTTTTGTATACATATTCTACTTGATTGTTTACGATATATAATTTTAAATGCAAATGAAATTTCTAATGAGGGGATTCCGAGAAGTCCGAGTAATGATTCTCGAGAATTCTCTGGGTGAGAAAGGTCTTTTAAAAATTGTCAAAGTATTGAAATATTTAGAAGTTTCGTTTCAATATGAAAAATTTTTATTTTATAATTATTTTCTATAAATTGAATAGTTTTTCTTAATAAATAGCAATGCGTTTTCTTGAAATAAATATATTTGTAGATAATTATATTATTACATGACTTTTAATAATTTTTTAAAATGAGATAAAAAAATCTCCGAGAATGGGATCCTAAAAAAATTTGAGTAGTGATTATTTAGGAATCTTTAGGTAAAATAATTTATCCAAAATGCCACCAATGTATTGGAGCATTTAGACTAATTTTGATAAAGATTTTTCATTTTTATTTTATAAATGGCATAGAAATGAGTTTCAAAAAATACTATTTACTTTAAAATTATAGATATTATATTTTACATTTTTCAAAAATAAAGACTTAAAATAAATATAAACTACTAAGGATAGGATTTTGAAAAGTTTGAGTAGCAATTTTTAAAAATTTCTTAGGTGAGATGGTTCATTTTAACATTGTCAAAGTATTGGAATATTTTTAGGAATTTTTTAATATAAGTTTCTTATTTACTTTTTGAACTTACTAAAAACTAAAAACATGTTTTTAAGAAAATCAAGAAAATTAATTTTTAAATACCAAATTAAGATCATTTTTGTCAACAGTAAAAGATAATACATAATTAATTGGTATTATTTTAAATAAGCGTTGTGGTGGTGCTAATCCTTCCCCGCGCGTAACCGACTCTCAAACTCAAACTATTTTCGCAGACCCAAAAGTTAATTTTTTAATAAATTTTAATTAGTTTTAAAATTTTATTAAAAAGATAAATTTTAATAAGTGACCATTCATACCTAGCCAAAAAAGATTGGTGATAACTCTATCTTTTATTTTGAAATTCGTTTAGCAGTCCCTAAAACTGTTATAACAACCACCCTCAATTACCCCAAAAAAACTTACCTGTGACCTACCTAATAGCAAAAAAAAAAAAAAAACCAAAACCACAATACATAGTCAAATAACAAACAACAAATAGCCAAGAAAGCATAAAAATATCACAAAAAAAAAAATAGTAGTGATAGCAAAAAAATTGAGGGGCACAAAAAGGTAAGAAGAAGTCTCTTAGGTTTTTTTTTTTTTTTGCTTCAAAGAGTTTGGTGGAGTTTCGAGCCTTAGTTTTTGGTGAAAAGGAATACTAGGATTAGGAGAAGAGCATAGCTGCAAATGGTGGCCATCGAAGTGGCAGAAAGTGGTCATTTTGGATTTTTGGCCAAAACTTTAGGCTCAAATCTAGAACACTTAGAGATTTTTGGAGAAAACTAAACTGATAGATTGAAAAAAGAAGTCAAAAGGAGTTTTGGGTGAAATTTAGGGGCAATCTAGTACTGGTGAATGACGATAGGTGGTGAGGAGTGGCAGGTCGGCACTAGAATTTGGAAAGTAGGGTGGCGAGCAGTTGCTTCTTTTTTAGAGTATTTGGTTTTTTCTTGAGTGCTAGGTTTGAAATGGAAAAAAAAAAAAACTTAGGCTTTTATAAATTAAAAAAAAAAAAGCTTTAGCATACCTGCGCATAGACCCGACCTGGGTCTAAGGTTCGCGTGCTCGATCAACAACCCACTCATTTTTAAGAGTAGATTGATCCAGTTGAATTGATACCACACTAGTTGAAACCTGGTTGAACCAGATAGATCCATAAAGAATCGTCTTAAACTACTTCTGGATTGTCAAACCACCTAAAAACTGGTTAGATCATTGACCAGGCCATTAACTGGCTCAGTTCAGGTATTTTTTAATTTTAATTTTGATTTTAATGTATTTTTTTAATTCTTTTTATTATTACCATTTTAAATTTATTTTTATGTTCTAAAATAAATAAATTTTTAATGAAAACAAAATTTAAATTTTTGGTAATTTTAAATTCCACTATTTTTTAAAATAAAATAAAATAATAAATAAATAAAAATAATGAAAAATATGAGAAAGGAATATTTTATCTGATGATGAGATCTCAAGGTAATCCGAGTAGTGATGCTTAAAAAATATTTAGGTAAGAAGATTTTTTTTTAAATGCTATCAGTATATTGAAATATTTATAAACATTTTCAATATAATCAAAAATTTTCTTTTCTTCCAACAAAATTTGTGTAAATAAAAATAAAAAAACCAACATTTTTTTTGGGAAAATTAAAATATATGTATCCAAATTTTGTCTTTTGCATTGCATGTATATCCTATTTTCAAAAAAATAAATACGAGTCTCCGAGGACGAGATTTTAAAAAAAATTGAGTAATGATTTCTAAAAAATTCTTTTAATATTACCAATATACTGAAATATGTTAAGAATTTTTGTGATAATGAGGTTTTAATTTATTGTTCTTAAATAAAAATGGATCAATCTTTAAAAAATAAAAAATAATAAAAAAAGAAAAAAGGTGGAATAACAAAAGTGGAATTGAAAATAAATTAATAAAAGTAGTTAAAGGAATTTTTTTAAATACCAAAATTTTAGACCTTTTTATTAAAATTAACGGATAACACATAATTGGTATCATTTTTTAACAGGCATTATGGCGGTGCTAATTCTTTCTCACGCGTAACGGACTCCTAAATCCAAACATTTTTTATAGACCTAAAAATTATCTTTTTAATTAATTTTAAGATTTTGTTAAAAAGGTAAAGTTTTAATAGGTGGTCAATTGCACCTAAAAAAAAATATTGGTGGTATCTCCATTTGTTTTTAAATTTGTCTAGTGGTCCCAAAACCATTATGACAATTTGGTGACTTCATTGGGGATATCCATTGGGGATACTTCTTTTTTAGAATCAGGTCAAAAATTAATTATATGTTATCTTTAATTTTGATTTAACGGTCATAATTGGTATTTAACATTAATTTCTTTGACTTTAACTTTGTTTTTTTTAAATGACAGTAGTAGTAGTAGTAGTAATAATAATAATAATAATAATAATAATAATAATATAAAAAAATCACTTGCATTGCATTTTTAATTGTGCCACTTGTTGTAACGATTTTGGGGTCTGCTATATGAATTTGAAAACAAAAAGGAGTCGCCTCCAATATTTTTTACTAAGTGTGATTGGCTTTCTAATAAAACTTACATTTTTAATAAAAATTTTATCAAAAAAATAATTTTTTGGTCTGCGAAATAATTTGAGTCCAAGAGTCGATTATGTGTAGGAAAAGATTAGCATCCCACAATGCTCATTTAAAACAGCACCAATTAATTATGTATTATCCTTTAATTTGGACTAAAATGATTTTAATTTTGGTATTTAAAATTTAATTTTCTTAATTTTCTTTATTGCAAAATCATATTTATTTTTTTAGTATTTTTTTATTTTTGAAAAATAAATAAGAACCTTGCATATTGAAAAGAAATTCTCTAAAATATTTCAATCTTTGACAATATTAATGGAAACTTTCTCACCTAAAGAATTTTTAAAAATCTCTATTCAAAATTCTCAAAAATCGTATCCTCGATGGCTTATATTTATTATTAAAATTTATATTTAATAAATAGATTGTAGAATATGACATCTATAACTTAAAATCAAATAATATTTTCTAAACTTTATTTTTTATACTAAAACAAGAAATCATTATTGAAAATTATTCTAAATGTTCTAGTACATTAGTGGCATTTTGAATAAATTTTCTTATGTAGGATTCTTAAATAATCGCTACTAAGATTTCTTTAGAATCTTATTTTTGGAGATTTTATCTATTTTATTTATTTATTTTTTTAAAAATGTAAACAAGAATATTTATATTAAAAATTTCTCTAAATGTTCAAATACTTTGGTAATATTTTAGAAAAATTCTCACTTATGAATTTCTTGAGAATCACTACTCGAACTTATCTAAAATCTTATTCTCAAAAATTCATAAAAATTTGTTTATTATTATTTCCTCTTAAAAGTTAGGTCATTGTAAATTTATTTGCTAAAAAAACATATTTTTATAGTATAAAAAACTATTCAAATTAAACAAAATAATAATAAAATGAAAATTATCATATTGAAAAGAACTTTTAAATATTCTAATACTTTGGTAATTTTTAGAAGATTTTTCTCACCTATTAATTTTTAGAATCACTACTGAGACTTCTTAAAATCCTATCATCGAAAATTTTTAGCTAATTTTTTTTTTATTAATTAATTTATTTATTACATTTTTTTGGAATAGATATATTGAACTTTGTTATTATTATTATTTTTAGTTGAAATTTTGTTAACATTATTTTACTAAAAAATATTATATATTTATTATAAGAATTTAAGATTTTAAATATGTATTATTAAGAAAACAAATAATTTTTAAAAAATAATAATAATTGAAAAGTAATATATAATTAAAAATAAACAAAAAGAAAAAAACCTGAGTCGATCGGTCTGGAAGTGGTTTGGAGAGATCTGATCCGATTTAGGTGAATCACTTCAAGACTGGCTTTCGGGAATGGAATCAGGTCGAGTGTACAGACCCCAAATCTATATCGTGTCTACGCGCGGGGGTTTTTAAAAAAAAAACACTATAAAATTTGTCTTTTTTGTTTTTTTATGTCATTTTAAACCTCACTTCTTAAAAAAAAAAAACCCTTCAAAGAACCCCCATAAAAGAAATCCCAGTTTCTCAAAATCCAACGTCGTGCTGCCGCACCGACCTCTAACTACCACCGTTGGCCATTGATTGTTGGCATCGATTGAGACCCAAAACATGCTAAAATCATCTCCTCAACCTCCTCTTTGCTATTTCGCAGTTAGTTTTGGACAAAAATTTCCCTAATCTCTTAGATCCAACCTCTAAAGTCGCGGCTTCTCATCTCTATACGCCTCATCCTTCACTTGGTTTTTCCCTATTTCAAACTATGTTTCCTCTTTTCCATTTGATCATTGTTCCCACTAAAATTCTTAGTTTGGAATCTCTTGGAACCCCAATACCCAAATAACCCAATTTCAACATTTGCGATTTTTTTTAATGTTGTTGTTGGGTTCCTCATTGAGTGAGGACTGTGGTTTCTCTTTTTTTTGTGATTTTTTGGTTTTTTTCTGGTGGTTTAGATTGTTTGGAAAAATAGGCGTTCGATTGGTGAGATGTGTACAAGTAGCGGTAAGCGTGATTTCGGGGTTTAGTGAGTGGTGTGGTGGATCGTGGAGGAGTTGTGGTTTTGGCTATGTGGCATGTTATGGTGGTTCAAAGATGATGGGAGGTTACGGGTCTGGGTCACGGTTTCAGGATGGTTCTTTGGTCATGATAAGGTGGGTTATGGGTTGCTAGTGAGGGTGGCCAAGGGGTGTTTTTGTGGGAGGCTCAGCTAGGCAGTAGGGGTTGCTGTTGGTGAAAGGACTTGGTATGGGGCTGCTGTGGAGGGGATTGGCTTGGTGCTTAAGCTGGTGGGTCAGGGGCTGGTAAAGGTTATGTCATTTGAGTTTGTGATGGTTGAGGGCTCCGGCCGGGGTTCTGGAGTTAGTGCACACGGGTTCTGAGCTAGTTGCTAGGCTGGGTCAGGGGATTTGGGGGCTGTGACTCGATTCTAAGGATGTGGTTAGGGCTCGAGGCTTGGTGATGGAGTTCTCCTGGGTTTGGGTATTGGTGCTTGGTGCTGTGAAGGATTTGGGAAAGGCTGGATTTTGGGATTGGTAAGTGATGGGGGTTCTGATACTGGTGGTGGGTATGGCATAGGGCTTGGCTATTGTGGGTAGGAGAAGAGTTGGGTGTGGGGTGTGCAAGGGTGCGGTGTTGGGGAAAATGGTGGGAATGGGCAAGGGCTCCCCATGGGAAGGGCTGGAGTTGGTGATTTTTCTGGTGACCATAGAGTTCCCTCCAAATTTGTTTTTGGAATTCCCCCCCATGTATCTATATCTGTGAATTTGAGCCACAACAATTTAATTTCTACAAAATTGCCATAAATTTTTGCATCAAATGGAAAATTTGGCTTCTTCTGATAGCAGATGATACTCTACATATATGCTTGTCGACCACTTCTTGTCCTTTCCCTGTTTTCTGTTGTCTTTTTTTAAATTACTTTTTGCTTTTTTTTAAAAAAATTATTATTAAATTTAATTAATTTAATTAATTTCAAATAAATAAATAAAAATGAAATTGAGATTTAAAAATTAATTTGAGCTTAAAATTAGAGTTTGATGCCAAAAAAAGTTGATTTGGACTCTTATTGGGCCTTAAAGCCCTAATGATTGAATTTTAACCCAAAACAGAATTGATTTGAACTTTAGGATTCAAATTTTAAATCAAACTAGATTTTAATTCATATAAATGATTAAAAAACAATTAATCTGAGGTAGTCCTAAACATATTGATTTAATTATGTGCTTAAATTAGTCTAAATTAAATTATTTGAATGAAATGTAAAAATCGAACAAAAACCAAATCGATTCGGATTAAATTAGGTTAAACTTTAGATTATACAAATTGATTCAAGAATAATTAATTTGGGACAAACCTAAATAGGCTTAATTTAATTAAATCCAATTGAGTTAGCTTAAATTGAAATGTTAAAATCAATTTAAAAATTGAACAAATTCAAATTGGGCCAAACAAAATTGAATGTCTACACCACTTGTTCATTATTTATTTATATATTTTTGTATATATTATCCTCAATAAATTAAGAGGCATTTGTACATATGATAACACATTGTACTTCATGTATAAGCTTTATATTTGGGCTATGTTCCTTATAGGAGGAAGTTAAGTACCTATACTTTTGTGAAGTGATAACCTCCGCAATGGCAAGCAAAATATTTTTATTCAAATTGAACCATTTCTGTTCATAACCTATCATGGGTGAGGATTAGAGTGCCTTACTAGTATATAATGAATGATGATATAAGAAACAATTTATGAACTTTTAGATGTATAAATCTAAACCCTACATATAGCGAACCTTAAAAGCTTAGTCTAGGGTAGAGCCATGTCAAGCCTTTTTATAGAAAATACCCGAATTATGATGTGTGAAAACATATCTGTCTGTTTGACCAATAATAAAATATTTATATATTACTACCAAAATTTAAACAAAAATTTCACAAAAAAAATCTTGTATCTTCTATGGGGTTTTTTTAAAAATATTTTGCATTTAAAAAAAAGTTGTAAAAAAATGGTTTTTTTTTTCTTTCCTAAAAAAAATGGATAAACTTTTCTTTTTTAGATCTTTCCCCTAAATTAAAAGAAAAAGTGTTAAAATTCAAAATATGAATAGAATTATTTTTGTGATTTGTCATTTGTTTGTCCAAAATGGAAAATAAAAGAAAGGAGGTTTTTTTTGAAAAAAAAAATCTTGAAAAAAAGGGTGGTTTAGTGAAAGAAAATAAGATGATTCTAAATTACTAAGATTTTTTTTATCATGTATATATGAAAATTTATTGTTTCTAGATTTTATTTTTAGGATCATGCATATATGAAAATTTATCTTGTTTCACCTTACACTTTAATGCATAAATTCATCATTGCATCCATTCATATCATGCATCAGTTGTACATTTGTAAATAGCTTTTTTTTTTTTTTTTTAAGTTTACACATTAATAGGATTTTGTAAAAAAAAAAGGGTTTTAATTTCTCCCAATTTTTTACTTTGGGTCATGAAAAATAAAAAACTTTTATTGTCATGGCATGAGTAAATAAATGAAACCAAAGCCTAATTTTGAAATTATGGTAATAAAAGGTCCGAGGATAACTTAACCATCCAAGGTTTCAAATCAACTTGTCCACCATTTATGCAATACTCAAGCTAGGATTATGGAAGAAGAATGGACTGATAAGATGGATGAGACTGAGAAACCACAAGATGAAATAAAAGAATAGCTCAATGTGATGATGGAAATGATGAGGAAAATGGACAAATGGAAGGAAATAGTGAGGTAAGAAGCTACCTAAAAAGGATGCCAATAGCAAGATTATGATAATGACCCCTCATATCCACCAAGTTTCACCCCACATCAAGCCTAGACTTCTTGAGTGGTACAAATGCAATCTATGTCTTTCGTTGGAAAATGTCCATTCATTTACATTGCCATGCTGATAACATGAGGACATACTCAATTTTAGGGCATACTGTAACATATATAGGGATGAATTCATTAGATCTGATTCATGTCCTTAATTCGGGCAATCCAAGGGAATAAGAAAGGCTTTAAACAAGTGTGACAAAAGTAAGAGAGGACTCAAAGTCCCAGCACAAGATAAAGTTTATAAAAGAAAAGCTACGGGCCATTGAAGGGATGGATATTTATAGATTGATGGATGCAATTGAATTATGCTTAGTGCTTAATGTAGTCATTTCATCAAAGTTCAAAGTTTCAAAATTTGAAAAGTATGATGGAAGTAAATTCCCAATGACTCATGTTGCTATGTATTGTCGAAAGATGTCCACTTATTCCCATGATGATAAACTTTTGTTCCACATTTTTCAAGATAGCTTGATAGGATCTGTCACTAAGTGGTACGCTTAATTAGATAAAAGTCAGATCCATTCGTGGAAAGAGTTAGCTAGGGCCTTTATCGCATAATAGAAGCATATCATAGATTTGGTGCCACATGTCTGTCTTTGCAAAATATAAAGAAAAAACCTACGAAAAGCCACCCCTTATAAAGAAAAAAATCATTGTCTTGTTCATTGACACTCTTCAAATATCTTATTATGACAAGATGATTGCAAACGCCATGAAGAATTTTGTAGACATGGTAATTTTCGGAGAGATAATAAAAAATACAATCAAGAGTGGAAAGCTCGATGTTAGAAAGGTGAAGAAAGATGGGGCATCCGAGAAAAAAGGAGATGTACAAACTATAACCTATGAGGGATAACAAGGTTAAGGTTTTGTCCCATATTATCCTCACTCGGTCTACCACCTTTACTACCTCACCATAAAAAATGCCTTGTCAAATCTTAACCCATGCCAATAAGAGTTTCAAGCAAACCTCTAACCTCAAATAATTCCTCATAATCTAACCCTATCATCTAGATCTACTACCCAACCAAGAAGAAGCCAAGAAAGATAAAAAAATAGTCCAGAAAACTCATTATCCCTATTTTTGATCTTTTATCCTTGCTAGTAGAAAATCAGTATCTCACTCCTATGCCTTTAAAAACAAACCCAAATTCATTGGCAAAGAGATATGATTCGAATAGAAAATGCAATTTTCACATGATGGCAATTAGTCATTCAACTAAAAAATCCAAGCAGTTAAAAGAAAAGATTGAGGATCTTATCAATGGTAGCACTATGACTCTAGTTATAGAGTAATGGAAATTTATTTTTGTCTTAAGTCCAATTGCAAATTTTAAGGAGTCAAGATATAAAAAGGAATTTCGGGTCTTAGATGATTAAGAAGGAGTAGTTCTTAAGATTTGGAAATTTTTGTTTAGTACATATGCACTGTATGCACATGATGTTGCTAGGTTGTATCTATTGTATGGAATTAATATTGTTGGATTTTCAAATAAATGTTTTGTAGTTTTTATTTTTGTTTTTATTTATTTATTTATTTTTCAAGCAATTGGTCAAGAATAAAACCCACATAGTATACTTTTCAAACCAAAGAAAAAAAATGGTTTTTCAAATTCATCATGATGGGTCTCAAAGAGCTATTGATCACTATATGAAATAAACTTGTTGTAGAAAACACCTTATGCCAATGCTTTCATGAAGATAACTCAAGAACTTAATGTTTTAAGAGGGCACAAGTTTCAATGCCATTTTCACCTGATCAGACCATAACATATAAAAGGGGATAAATTTCTTAAACAATGATCGATGAAATAGTTACTTTTAAAAAAGTTTTTTGCATTTCTTGAAAATGTGGCAAACACAATGTTATTTTAGATTTGATGTTGGTAATTTGATATATGTTAAGACTATGCTTGCTTTTCAACAACAAGGCTACTCACCCAAATCTCATCAATTGGCCATAAACATATTATGTTTCAATTCTCTTCTTAATGTGATTAGTGTTTAATGTCCTAAGGCACATCAACCGAATGAGCAAGACCACTAATTGCCTTGAAGATAACCTGGCTTATACCATAACTATTTCTTTTGGTAAGATGATATGAATAATTTAAAAACCTTTTCAACATGATTCCCATCATATAGACCTTTTTCGAATGGCATATCAAAGTAGAGCACATTTTGATGAATTGTGTATGAGTTATATGGGTATGAAGAAAATGATAAAAAAAGAAAAAAAAAAGGTAGAACAAAAATGATTGTGGCATCTTGCACTCAAGAAGTTTGAATAAATCCAAACAAAAACTTTAAAAATCCAAAAGAAAAAGCCCAAATCTTTGAAAGAAACCAAGAAAAAAAACCAAATAACTCAGAAATCAAGGAAACAAAAAAAAATTCAATAAAAAAGAATGAAAAAAGAAATTTTGAAAAAAAAAACCTTTATTTAAACCTTTTTTCCCAAAAAAAAAAGAAAAAAAAAGAAATTAAAAAAAAAAACCCTTTATTTGAACCTTTTTTCTTAAAGAATTGCTCTTCAATTTAAGTGATTGTGCTTGAGATGACAAATGACTATCTTTTATTATCTTTTCACAAATAAGAAAATTATTCCTTTGCGACTCCTTTAAGCCTAATGAATGCATTCTAAATGAACATTGACTAAGGATTATCCTCCATATTGAGGGCAAAAGAGGGGTGCATTTAAGGGTTAAGCATGATGAAATCAATGAACAAACTCTCAATATTGAAGATAAATGTTCCATAAGAAGTTTTCCAAAAGTTTGAAATCTATTAAAACTAAAAAGAAAAAAAAAGAAAATGAAAATGAAAGAAGAAAAGAAAAATGAAAAGGAAAAATAGAAGAAAATAAGGAAAAGATAGGAAGGAGAAAAAAAAATGATGAAGTGGTAACAATAAAAAATCAAAAGACAAGTGCCCTGAATCATCCTTTATTTGATTACCTTTAAATACTTATTTTGGGCCTATTTATCATTTTCTTTGAAAACCTTAAATCTTGGCCTACGTTACATCTTTAGAAAGCTATATTGGATCAGGTATGGATACTTAAATTGAGGAATTTTTCTTTTAGGAACTATCATAAAAGTTAAGAATCTCTTGCTTTCTCTCATTGCCAAGCTACCTATTTGATCTATTTTTGGATGAAATTTGAATTCTTAAGTGCATATTGAAACAATAAAAAAAAGAGAGAAATTATTGTGGCTTTAGGTTGAAAACCTTAAAAAAAGGTAGTCTAGAGCAAATTTGAAAACATTGAAGCCAATCTTGATGTTTAGCGAAATAAGAAAAGTTAGTTTGAAGTAACCCATGCTTTTAAAAGATTTAAGAATGGGGATGCTCTGAAAGTTTAAAACCCATTAAAGAGATGAATGTTCAAAATTTGAACTTTTTTCTTTCATTCCTAAATAACCCTTCAAAATCTTAACTCCTCATAACTAGTCTTAACATTAATTAAAATCTCACATTTGGTTACTAAAGAGAATGTCAAGCATGTTTGGTTTTCAAAGAATTCATGCTTTTTAGAAAATTTATGTTTCATTTGTGAGCCTAAATGAAAGACTGTTCATTTCTTATCAAGTTGTGAGGCATTCCCTAATGAAATAGAACCTTGATATGATATACTATTCAATCTATTTGGAAAATATCACTTTTTTCATCCATAATAGTAAACACCAATTCTTGAAAGATTTGAAAGTCATGTTTTTAGTTTTCTTTGATCATAAGATTTAGTTATGTTGGCAATTTTATGGTCAATTTTAAGCTATTTGTTAGGCATTTTTGTAGAGACTAGAGAAATCAATTTTGGTATAAAAAAAAAATTACATTTGGCAAGAATTTTGTAAATGCAAGGTAAGTTCTGATTTACAAAATAAATTGTTGTTTCATTTGAGAATTATTTTTAGGAAAATAAAGGAAATAATCAACTCTGTTGAGAATAAATAAGATTATTTTCCAATGAAAAGAGTGAATGGGTGCCTATGATATTTGGGCAAGAAAACATGAAATAAGAATTTTGTTTTTGGTATATTTTTTTTATTGATTAAATAGCAAGAACATAGTGGTTTGTTGAATTCATCGTGGGATTAAAGTTGTCACTAATCACATGAATATGGCATGGTTGGGTCTAAAAATTTGAAGTGAAAGTGAAAGAATGGAAAGAAAGATAGGATGGAAAAGAAAGCAAAATCTTATGGAAACAAGTTAGAGGATGATTTGATTGAATGATTTGGAGTTGAAAAGAATTCTACAAAGAAGGTTTTTTGTAAGCATATGCATTTTGCATTATAAAAAAAAAAAAAACATTTTTTTGGATATTTTTGTTTGGATCATTAAAAGGGCATTTGCATAATCTTTTATTCATGCATTTGCATCATTTAGTGGGTATTTGTATAAAATTTATTTACATCTTTTGAATAATGTATTTGCATTTGTTTCCTGGTAAGGCATGCACTTTTACATCATTGAAGCAGACAATTATAGATTTACATTTGCATAATTGTGATTAATCAATTATTTATTTTTTTGCAAGTTTTTGGAAAAAATGATGTTTTTCTAAATGTTCATGAAAAAGAAATTTTGAAAAAAAGATTGAAAAAATGAAAGTGAACTTTAAATGAAGAACTTTTAAAATGATTAAAAGATTTGAAAGAAAAATTCTTCAGATAAAAAACAATGAGATTTTGTTTAGATATTTAAGATGAAAAAATTTAAAGACTTTTAGGCAAAGATAAGAAAAATTTGTAAATCTTTCGGGCATAATGTTTAAATTTTCAAAGTTATCATGCCTCTATTTAGAGGAGCATTCATATATATTAAGATTTGTAAGACCTCCGGGTATAATCTCTAAGTCTTTCAGGCTAGAGTTGTATCTATTTTCATGTTGAGATTGGTAAGACCTCTGGGCATAGTCTTTAAGTTTTTTGAGCTAGATTTGTAAGTCTTCTTAGCTAAATCTATTTTCATGTTGAGATTTGCAAGACCTTTGGGCATACTTTTAAGTTTTTTAGGCAAGATTGATAAGTCTTCCAAACTAAATTTGTTTTTACGTCGAGATTTGCAAGGCCTTCAGGCATAGTCTCTAAGTCCTCCGAGCAAAATGTTTTAAATTTTTAAACTTTCAATGCCTTTTTTTAGAGAAGCATTCATAAGTGTTAAGATTTGTAAGACTTCCAAACATAATATCCAACTTGTTGCAATCTATTTTGAAGTTGTGATGACTCTGGTGGGAGGGGTTCTATTTTAATTTATTTTCAAAAGTTGAGGAGCCTTTAATAAGAGGAGTTTTTCAAGCAAAATAAAAAAAAATCAAAATTAAAAAAAAAAGCTTGAGTTCAATGGGCCTAAATAAAATTGTTATCTATATCTTTACCCTATTCTTGATTTTCAAAAATGTGAAAAAAATGACAATTGTAGATATCTAATTTTATCCGAGTTAATTGCTATTTTATTCAAAACCTTTTATTTTCAATTAAAAATTAATCCCAATATATATAATTAAAAATAAAAATAAAAAATAAAAAAAACCTACAACCCGGTGCTTTGCATGGCACCACATAGACCTCTAGCCATACGTACCCACGAGCCTCTTTTGGTGCCTAGTCCTCATCTAGCCCTATTGAGTAGCCTTCATTAAGGCCAAGCCACCATTGTAGCAGAAAATCTGATGGGTTTTTTGGTTGTCGGCAACACCATGAAAAGCATTACTACCCTAGAAAACAAAGGATTCGAAATCCCATTTTGGCTCTATAAAATGAGCCCTTGTGGCTTGACAATGGAAAAGGCCAATTTGACAGAAGATCGTAGTGAAATGGTTCTACCAAAACTTCCACTATGCATTTGCTTCCACCAAAAACCACCATCAGTCAACCAATTCGAATCATACAAGCCACATCAATAAACACTACCAAGAATAAAAACTAAAAGGGTAGCCACTGCCTCCCATAAACCACCCTTGAAACCATTCGATTGCACCACAAACCTGAAATCACCAGTAGTAAACACCATAACCCGCCATTCCACCCATACCCAAAAAACTCTACTACCAATCACACCCTTCCAGCGCCACCATGAACTCCCCTGACATAGTCCTAAAATCACCACCATCAATTACCTAAAAAAAACCTACCCGAGACCTACCTAATAGCAAAAAAAGAAAAAAGAAAACCAAAGCCACAATACACAATCAAATAACCAATAACAAAGAGTTAAGAAAGCATAAAGAAAATCACAAAAAAGAGCAATAACAATAGCAAAAAAAAAAAGAGCACAAAAAGGTAAGAGGAAGTCTTTTGGGTTTTTTGGCTTCAGAGAGTTAGGAGGGGTTTCGAGCCTTGGTTTTTGGTAAGGAGGAATGCTAGGATTAGGAGAAGAGTATAGCTGTAAATGGCGGCCATTGGAAGGGCAAAAATAGGTCATTTTGGGTTTTTGGCCAAAACTTTAGGCTCAGATCTAGAATGTTTGAGAGATTTTTGGAGAAAACTAAATTGATAGTTGAAAGAGAAAGTCGAAAAGAGTTTTTGGATGAAATTTAGGACTAATCCGACACTGGCAAACTAGGGTCGATGGCGAGGTTAGGCGGCTGACACCAGAATTTAGAAAGTGGGGTGGCCAGTAGTTGGTTCTTTTGTAGAACATTTGATTTTTTTTTTGGGTTAGGTTTGGAATGGAATAAAAAAAACTTATATTTTCATAGATTTGAAAAAAAAAAACTTTGGTAGACTCGCACGTGGACTCGACCCAGATCCGAGATCCATGTGCCTGACTGGCTACTTGCTCCCTCTCAAGACCAGTCGGTCCAATTGAAATGATACCAAAGTGGCTGGAATCAAGTTGAACCAGGTATAACTGTAAAATATTGACTTAGACCGCTCTTGGACCATCTACCGTCTACTTTGGTGCATCCTCATTTCAAGTTATCTCATATTATTGTTACATCTCCACATCCCTCCATTGTTGTCGTTGAATTTTTCTATCCATCATTGTTCCCACCATTGACTTATTGTTTTAGGTAGCAAACCATTTCATTGATTTGCAATATGAAACAAAGAAAATAAGAGGGTTTTCGAACTCTTTTGGTATTATTTCCACTCAATATTTGTTTTTAGAGTTATCAATTTCTTGAGATAGGATTTTGGAGAAAACATGTCTCCCTTAAATGAACATAAAAAAAAACATGTCTACCATAATCGGACATTAAAAGAAATTAAGTATCAATTTTGTTGACACATCATATTCGAATAAAAAGATAGTTAGGGGATGGTTGTAAGAATCAAGTAGGAAGAAAATACAGGTTAAGTTCAATACCAATGGGCAACCTATATCAAGTGGTTGGTTGAAGATTGCTAGCCATATTGGATGTCTCGTCAAAGAGTTGATATCCATTAATTATAACAGTTGGAGGAAGACTCTGACAAAGAAAAAGGATAAAATTTAGGAATTAGTTATGGTAAATTATATTAGTCAAATATATGTTATTACTTTTTAGATATCTATTGGTAATGGAATGCAATTCTTTGCCTATTTTTAATGTATTATTTCATTTTTTATAAAAGTGCTTTGAGGTACCTATGATGTATAAGCAGGTTGTATTATAATTTGTAGTCTGAAATTCAGAGACTTCAAAGGTAAGTTAACTTAGAAATATATATTACATGATGTTAACAACTCTAAGCTTTTGGCTTATCTAGCCATATGTTTGGAAATAATTTGTGATGCAAAATGGACAAATTTTGTTTTAGCTCGGTTATTAGATGAATTCACTATATGCATAGCAATCTTTTTTAAGTGTAGACAATTATTAAAGAGCAATTGTTATTCAATTTGTTAGTCTTATAGGTTCCTAGTATGCAGTAATTATATTCCCATTCTTTTGCAGAAAATAAAAGAAATGCAAAAGAAAAAAGGGCATAAAAAAGTATAATCATATAACATTAAGAAAATGTTATGCAAATGTGAAGCATGAACTTGTAAGTTTTTTTTTTTTTATTGTGTATTATATATTTGGTTCAATATGCTTAAACTTTATTTACATTACAAAGATAACTTATATTTTCATATGGTAGTAACAAACATCAGGATCAAGCACCGAAATAACAAAATGAGATGTTGAAAAAAAAACATATGCAGAAAAAAGTGGACAATGTAATGATGAAATAATTGAATAAATAGCGAAAATATGTTAAGTTCATATATATATATATACATCTCATTCATACTTCAACATTATCCATATTTATATATTAAATTAACTTACATAAACATTTTGTGTTTTAGGACGAATTTGTTATGAGATGCTCAATTGGTGAAATTGAAATTGGTGATGACATTGATGTGATGACATTGGCTTTCGATAGTAAAGATAAACTTAGCCGTGTTAGAGATGCTAAGAGCTTTGTTTGTCCAACAACATAGCTCAAGACAAAGCCTAAACCCTACACATTAAAGATTGCTGAATTGATAGCTATAATAGCCTAGCAAAATCAACATGTTGCTAAATTGGAGGCACAATTGACAACTTTGGCAACTAACATAGTGGGTCAGTCAATTATTGAGAATGTGGGAAATATAGATGTGGATGAAGGTTTCGACCAAACAACTCTTCAGGCAATACATTTTTTTACTTAAGTAATTGAAACATTTGAAGCTTGAAATCAATGTTTTGGGTTATAAAATTTTTGTGATTTGATTTGATGTGAATACACTTGAATTCTATACATAAAAGGTTATAAAGTCTGATAACAGCTAAGTTTCACCTCCCAATAGTAGGCATGCGCTTGTAAAACATCAATTAGTAAATGGATGACTAATTAATGTGGTAATTGAAGAATGATTATTTTGTTATTAAATAGATTTGTGGATTGGGTAGGAGGAAATAATAAGATTTTATATAATGATGGAAATAATAATTACAAAAATCATGATGTACATGAGGTTAGCTTATATATTCATTATAATAAATAATATATATTAATTCATATATAGTGTAAACCCATATTGTAATTTAATTTTACTTTCATTGTAGCCTTCTTTTATAAATGTGTCAAAAAGCAACAATTGACTATCACCTATAATTTTTTTAACCCAAATCGCATTCCTAATGGCACGAACTCTATTTCTAAACGTTCTACTTTCGCAATTACAATGGAAAGAGAGTCCTAATATTTTCTTATGCCATATAATTTAGTGTATGTTTTCATGATATACACTAATATGTGAATAAATCAGTACTTAGTTAGTTTGCATTATTTTATACGGATTTGAAAATAATTAAAAGGCTGCCATTTCAACATTTTAATTCATAGTTAATTATTTTATACAAGGGTCATTAGCAGTTGGTTGTGACGAACTTCGTAAATCATATGGTATGCTCTTTTGACTCAATGAAAGGTAACTCTAAACCATTATAAAAACTTAAAAATAAAATAAAAAAGTGCCTATCTTTTGTTAGGTAAAATTAGTTTTATTATATTTATAGTAGACATATGTACATATGTGTAGGTATTCTGTTGTTGGTTTAGGGGATTGATTATGTAATAAAAAAAAGATATTATGAATTACATTCATGGTATGTATGTTTATTTTATTTTATCAATTGTTAACACTAATGTGAAAAGTACTTGACAACCCAACAATCATTTGCAGGTTTCTTATCAACTAGGAACTAAGGAATGTGTGTATTATATCCCTCGTTTTATAAAGAAGATAGTAAAAACAATATTCTTAGTACACCAAATAACATTGGTGTATTTAATTAAAGATATATTGTTACTATATGGATTATTATGAATTGCATCTTGATTTCATATTCTTACTTAATTCATTAATTTGCAATGGAATAAAAAGGAACATTTCACCAATGAGGAAATTGATGAGATGCGAAATGAATAATGTGACTATATATCAAGATTCATAAATTGTTAAATTTATTTCTTTGAATATTTCACTATATTTAGGTATATTTAAGTATATTTATAGAGTGAGGACAAAGAGTTTGCATTATATTATACATTATTTATGTATATTTGTCATAATGTACCAATCTAGAGATTCGATCGCTAGACATAAAAATTTAAAATCAAGAAAACACAAAGTCACCACTAATCTTTTTTAAGGTGTGTTTGACCAACCAAAAATTTTATCTTTTTAATAAAACAATAAAACAAGTTTAAAATTTATTAAAAAGATATTTTTGGTATGCGAAAATAAGAACGGATTCGAGAGTCGGTTACGTATGAGAAAAGATCAGTACCCTTGCTTATAACTTTGAACAAATTATAACTGGTACCAATTAATCATGTGCTATTTATAATTTTGAACAAAAATGGTTTTTATTTAAGATTTAATAATAATTCCTTTTTTTAAAGAAAGAAAATCAATTAAAAATCTTTATTTAGGACTATTGTGAAAATTTTTAGATTAAATAAATATCTTATAATTCTTCAACATATAGCATAATTCAAAGATAATCCTTTCCATCTAAAATTCACCATAAATTTCTTTTAAAAGTAAAAATAACATTCTTTACAAATGATAATTGTTAATGACTCTCTAACATGTAGGCAGATTACCAAAAATCATATTTCTCAAAATGCTATTATAATTTTATTTTAATTGAAACCAATTTTTTGAAAATTTTCTTTATGCATTAAAAATGGAAAATGCTATAATGAACAACAAACATCAATAATTAAAATATATGTGTGTGTATAACAGTACAAACATTAATTTAAAATGGGATATATGCAAATGTATGTCATAAGTAACAATGAGATACAAATTTAAGAATTGGTATTTAAATATAAAAAGACTACCTGGACTCTCTAACCACTAGGCAGAATTTAGGTGCAACTTTTTATATTTAAAATCTTTTTTTATTTTTTATTTAATTTTATTATTTTAAATTACGAAATTATATGAAAATTCTTAATGAAATAAAATTTCCTAAATATCCCATCATCTAGGTGACTTTCGAGAATAAATTATTTCACAAAAAGTTTTCACACAAATCCTTAAAAATTTAAGATGATTTTAGGGTTTTTAGTAGGTTTAGGGTTTAAAATTTCAACTAAAACTTCGAGGTTTCGCTAAAGGTTTAAGGTTTCACTTATGATTTAGGGTTTCATTTTATGATTTTATTTTAGGGTTTTCAGGTTTCACCTAGGGTTTTAGGTTTTACCTAGGGTTTCAGGTTTTACCTACAGTTTCGGATTTTAAGGTTTCACATTAGGATTTCACTTTAGGGCTTCCGCTAATTTATGAGCCTTTGTAAAAGTCTCCAATATTTAAGTAAACTTTTGGAACAAGCTTATTTTTTATTATTTCTTTAAAAAATGAATTTGTATTTATATATTTCATTAAAATTTTATTAACATTATTATTTATTAACCTTTTATTATTTTTATTTTTAATATTTAATAATTCTCTAACATATAGGCAAAATAATAATTATTATTTTTAAAACCTAATTATAAGCTCCCTTTAACATCTAAGCAAGGATTTCAAAATTTTATTTTTTGGTTATATTCTTTTCTTATCATATTATTTTGAAAGAAAATCATAATAGTAAAATTCCAAAAGTTCAACAACACCAGAAAATTAAATTACTTAAATTAAAAAAAAAACACAATAAGTGAAGAGCATTGAATTAAATTGTAAGCAAATATAAAAACAGTAAAAATAAAAAAGCACAAAAACTAAATAGTCTTGAAAACTAGATTGCCAATACCCAAAATGACATAGTAATTAAAAATACATAAAAGGTCAAGTTGCTTGGAAATATAAAGTGCATATAAAGTAGCTTGAGGAAAAAATTAAAATGCATAAATTCAAATAGAAAAATGAGAATAAAAGTTCTTGAATTTAAATTGATTTAAAAATAAAAGGTATGAAATTTAAATACCTAAAGTTTATATTCCATGATTTTAAAGAAGCCAAGTATCACTTAAGTTTGAAGAAAGCAAAATTATAACCCTAAACTAATACCATTTTATTATTTTACAAACTAAACAACATGAAGCCCAAGGACATATTAGAATTATATCCTCACAAAACAACACAAATGGGATTTTTAGCAAGCAAGACTAAAACCTAACCTAAGACACTTACTAACCATTGCCTTATTGGACAACTAAACTAAACATCTAATATATCATTCAAGGACAAATGCTAAAGGTTGTAACTTTCTAATGGTATTGCTACACCCATGTAGCCAACGCAAGCAAGGGAAAGAGCCAAACTAGCCAACGTGAAAAAATAAAAGGCAAAGCTTTAAACTTTTCCCTCCCACCAAGGAATACCATGCTACCAACAAGTAAGCATACAAAAGGAGGAAGTTTTGAGCTTTCATATAAACAATTTATATGCATATAATGGATAAGAAGAAAACATGATGGAGTTTTATGAGTGGACAACAGCTTCACATGTGTTAGACCTAGCAAGTATGAAAATCACAAAGCTTTAAGCTTGAACAGAACTAATATCATAGCAAACACTTCACTCAAATTTCATGTAAGAACCCAAACAGTAAGCATAGAAAAGGAAAAAAATAACAACGAAAAGTAAACTTAAAAATTTTTTGAAAAAAGGCCAAAAGAAGCATCGTTTTTGGTATTTTTCTTTTTTGGTTCTGACTTTTTGTTTTTTAGTTTTCTTCTTCGCTACTTTTTGTTATGATTTCTTCCTTGTGTTCACATTTTTTCTATATTTTCTTATGGTTTCTACTACATTTTTTTGGTTTTTTTGCTTCAAGTTTGATTTCACATTTCTCTTTTTTTTATTACTTTTCTAGTTTTTGTTGCTGCCAGTTTTTTGGCATGTTGTTCTTTTTTGCTTTTACTTCTTTCTGCTGCTATTTTTTTGGTTTTGTTTTCTTTTCTTGCTAAGTTTTTTTTTTTTGGCTGGCACTTATCATATCTCCTTGTGGCGCTATTGCCTCATTTCTTTTTTTTTTTTCATTTTTTTCTGTGCTATTTACAAAGCTTTTCTTTTTTTTTTTCTATTTTGTTTTGTTGCTTGTTTCTTCCTCTTTTTTGCTTTCTTCTAGTTTCTCACCAATTTCCTCCTTCTTCTTTTTGGTTTTAATTTTCTCTTTATAACCGGTCACTTCCCACCAATTTTCTTTTTTGAGTTTTTTTGTTTGGTTTTCACCATTAGTTCCCTTCACAAACCCACGTTGGCCTGATCTTCATTCTTTTTTTTTTCAATAGTTTTTTTGTTCCCTTTGTTTTTCATGTGTCTTCTTTTCATGCACGTGCAGGATTTATTCTCTTTTTTTTTTTGTCACGTGGGCTGGCCATTTTAAACAAAGTTTAACAAGGCCAAATATGCCTTTTGTTTTTGGCGATGTTTGATGGCCCATTTAAGCCTTTCTCCTTTTTTTTTAATTTTAATTTTTTGGTTTTTTTTTAGGCTTTATTTTGGTTATGGGCTTTAGCCATTTTGGCTATATTTTTGTTGCTTTTTTATGGTCCAAATTGGGCTTTTATTTGTGTTTTGAAATGAGTTTTTTATTCTGGACTTGTTATTAGGACATTTAGGCTTTTATTCGAGTCTATGCAATGAGCCTTATTTTTAGGCCCATATTGAGCTTTATTCTTGAGTATTTAAAAATAGATCATTAATGGACCTAAAAACCTGATGATCAAAACATAATTACAGAAACAAGCTTAGATTAAAAAAAATAAAATATCTCAGGCAAACCCATAGCTACTTCTCTTTGTATATTTTTAAGATTCAGGAATAACACAAAGACATAGATAACAATTTTATCTGGATACTGCTTCCTAAGAAAAAAAAATTTTGTTTTTTTCATTTTTTTTGTATTTTTTTTCTTAAGTTGACCAAGATTAAATCATGAGTTAAAAGATAAAGATGATAGGGATTAAACCATAGGTCGAATGAAATGGCCAAAACTAAACCACAAGTCGAATAAAGTGACTGTGATTGAACTACAACTCAAGTGAGATGACTGTTAATTTGGGCTTACGTGCCAACTGATTTGAGCTTTCATGTCTACTAATTTTGGGCTTACATGCTAGTTAAACTAGCTTAAATTTTCGTAGGTTCTAGCTAATCTAGGCTTGTGTACCAACTAAACTGGGCTTAAAACTTGGGTGCCTGCTAAATGGAGCTTAAATTTTTATTAGTGCCAGCTAATCTGGACTTCAATTTTCTTTGGTGCTAACTAATTCTAGGCTTAAATTTTCATTGGATTCAACTAAACTGGACTTAAATTTTCATTAGATGCCAACTAAACTAGGCTTAAATTTACATTGGTGCCAACTAAGTTGAGCTTAAATTTTCATTAATGCCAACTAAACTTAGCTTAAATTTTTATGGGTGCTAGTTAAACCAGGCTTAAATTTGCATTGGTGCTAACTAAATTGGACTTAAATTTTCATGGGGTGCTAGCTAAACTAGGATTAAATTTTTATGGTTGCTAGCTAAACTAAGCTTAAGTCTTTTTATAGGTGTCAGCTCAACTGGACTTAATTCTTACAAGTGCTAGCTAAACTAGGCTTAAATATTTTCATGAATGTCAGTTAAACTATGCTTAAAACTTGGGTGCCAAAAAAACTAGACTTAAATTTTTTTCGAAAATTGGCAATACTTATCAGAAATGAAAGAGGAGAAACTTTTGTATATTTTTGGATTAGATGGTTATGCACTCGGAGATTTTTGTTGATTAAATAGGACTTCATCATTTAAATGGGATAAAAGAGGTGTGTACATTTTCGGCTAATTTGGATTTATGTGCCACTTAAATTAGGCTTATATGCCAGCTAATATGGGTTTATGTGCTACTTAATCTAAGCTTGCATTTCACTTAATCTGGGCTTATGTGCCAACTAAACTGAGCTTATGTGCTAACAAATCTAGGCTTGTATATTAGCTAGATTGGGTTTAAAACTTGGGTGCTAGCTAAATTAGACTTAAATTTTTTTAAATGCCAACTAAACTGGGCTTAAAATCTATCTCGACTGATAAAAAAGTTAAACTTAAAATTTCATGATTGCCAGTAAAACTGGGCTTAAAACTTGAGTGCCCACTAAACTGGGCTTAAATTTAGGTGCCAAAAAAATTAGACTTTGATTTTCATGGGTGCCAACTAAACTAGATTTAAATTCTTTCTTAAGATTAAGCGATCCCTATAAAAAATAAAAAAGGTAAAAGTTTTCTTTTCAAATAGATTGAATGGTTTAGCACACTGAAATTTTTGTTCATTCAAAAGAGTTTCACCACCTAACGATGATAAGGCACATGTTTTTTCCATGCAAGCTCACAGATGAAATGTAAGTCCTTCTAAATACTTGAATCTCTTGAAAACCAAGCATATTAAATGCTTTCTTTAGCCTTCATATGTGACATTTTGATATATGTTAGGATTAGTTGTAAGGGCTTGAGATTTTGAATGGTTATTTGGAAATGAAAGAATGCTGAGATTTTCAAATTTCACCTTTCTCAAACTTCTAGGACTTTTATATTTTGGATTTTTCAAAAAGATTTGGCTTAGCTTTGTTTAGCATCCATCTCATTTAGTATTAGAAATGGCCTTTAAGGTTTGCTCTAGACTGTCCACTTGTAGGGTTTTCACCTTACAGTTAAATTATTTTTTTTTATTTGTTTTTTTAATTTTTTTTGTTATTATACTATGCATCTAAGAATTCAAACTTATTCAAAAGGGTTTAATTATCCAAACAGGAAGTTACCCAATAAAGAAGGATCAAAAAGTTTATGGTCATTTTTCCATAAAAAGCTCTTTAATTTTAAAGCATTAATATTTGATCTAATATGAACTTTTCATAGGATGTAACGTAAACTAAGGTTTAGGGTTTTCAAAGAAAGGGATAGCTAAGCTCAAAACAAATATTTAAGGGTAATTGAAACCAAGGATCATTTTTTCATTTGAAGGAATCACTCTTGGGTATATTCCCTATCATTTTCTAGTGCTTTTCCATCCATTCATTTCTATTCTTTTCTTTATTTTCCTTTGTTTTTCTCTCTGTTTATTTCTTTCTTTCATTTTTTTCTCTTTTCCTTCACTTTTTCTTTTTCATTCTTTCACTTTTTCTTTTTTCTGAATGGATTCAAAACTTTTGGAAACTTTATATTGAGCTTTTACCCAAACATGGGAGATTCCATTTGGATATCACCATTTTTAACCTCTAATTGCATCCATTTTTACCTCACAGTATGAAGGGTAATCCTTAGTTAGGATTTATTTTGAAAGAATTTTATCAAGCTTAAAGGGGTAGTAAGGGATAAATTGTATTTGTGAAGGAATGATGAAAAATAGCCATTTGTCATTTCTTATTCAAACTTATTCAAAAAGGTTTAATGATCCAAACAATAAGTTAAGCAATAAAGAGGGATCAAAAGGTTGGTGGTCATTTTTCCATAAAAAGCTCTTCAATTTTAAAGCATTAATGCTTGATCCAATATGAACTTTTCATAGGATGTAACATAAGCTAAGGTTTAGCGTTTTCAAAGAATGGGATAGATAAGCTCAAAACAAATCTTTAAGGGTAATTGAAACTAAAGATCATTCTTTCATTTGAAGAAATCACTCTGGGGTATATTCCCTATCATTTTCTAGTGCTTTCCACCCATTCATTTCTTTTCTTTTCTTTTTTTTCCTTCGTTTTTCTCTCTCTTTATTTCTTTATTTCATTTTTTCTCTTTTCCTTCACTTTTTCTTTTTCATTCTTTCACTTTTTCTTTTCTCTGAGTTGATTCAAAATTTGTGGAAACTTTATATTGAGTTTTTACCTAAACATACGAGATTTCATTTGGACATCACCATTTTTAACCTCTAAATGTATCCCTTTTTTACCTCGTAGTATGGAGGGTAATCCTTAGTTATGATTTGTTTTGAAAGAATTTTGTCAAGCTCAAAGGGGTAGTAAGGGATAAATTGTATTTGTGAAGGAATGATGAAAAATAGCCATTTGTCATTTCAAGCATAATCACTAAAATTGAAAAACACCTTTAAGGGAAAATGAATTGGAAGAAATGATTTTTGTTTCAAAAAGTTTTCTTTCTTCTTTTTTTTTTTTTAATTTTTAGCTCTCTTAACTTTTCTTTGGCTTTTTCATTTTAGGCTTTTATTTTTTTTTCTTATTTCTTCTCCAAAATTTTTTGATTTGTCAAGACTTTATTTGGATTTATTCAAATTTCTTAAGTGCATGATGTCATAGTCATTTTTTTTACATGTCCCCCATAACTCATACATTAATCCACTTTACAATAGTGCAATTCATGTTAGATGGCCCATTTTAACAAACCACCCTCAATAAAAGTTATTGCAAGAAAAGGTTCACGTGGAATAAACCTGTTTAAGGTGTCAAATAATTCATATCACTCCACAAAAAGAGAACAACTGGGTTGATCATAACTCAAGTTGTCTTCAGGATAATGAGGTCTTTCTTTTATGATCAACATACCCCTAAGACACTAGATCAAGCTAATTTTAGGGTAAAGAATTGAAAGGTTGGTATGTCAGAGGTCATTTTATTGAACTTGGATTGGTTTTGATTTCGAAAATTTTTGAAGTTACTACGTAATATTGATATATCAAATTACCACATTTGAATTCTAAAAAATAACTATCATGTTTGCCTGATCTTCTATATACCATATTTTAAATTGACTATTTCATTATTCATTGTATAGGAAAATATTATCACCCTTTAATATCATAACATTATTAAGTGCATGTAAGGTTCACGAATTTAAATTCATAGCTTTTGAAGGGTCACGGCTGATGAATGAAATCAATTGAATGATTTAAGAAATGATGTTTAGGTAATTCCTAATAGTGGTTGCCAACTTATTCGATACTCAAAACTTTCCTTTTTCCCCTTTTCTTTTTTTTTCCTTTTTTTTTTCTCTTTTTTAAAGACATTTCTCTTTTTATAACCTTATGATTGAATTACATTGGGTTTTATTCAAGTCCAATAATTTCTCCTTTTACTATTTTTCTTTCAAAGAAAACCTAGAAGTCCAAAACTTAAAAAAAAAAAAAAACCTCAAAAGATAATACAAATCCATGAAACATTATAATGCACAATAGCCATTCATTCAATGCACACACTCAGACTCAAACCAAAAATTCATATCCCAAATAATGATCTTGAGATGACATTCAATCTTACAAAAAGAGCTTCTCACTTGGTATTGCAGTTTGTGCATTATTGACCTTCAATTTCATGCTTTCAATCTAAGGTTGTCTAATAGATGAACCAGCATAAGTTTAAGGTTGTGTGGTTGATGGCTGCAAATAAATTCCTTAGGAAGCCTGAACTCAAGGTAGGGCAAACCCTCATGGATACAATGATTCCTCTGTATTAATTCCACCTTTTAGTCCTAATGTGCCAATAACTCATTTGCCTTTCAATGAGCTAGCTAGTAATTTCCTTAATATAGACATCTGTGTCTCAATGTTCAATTGTATTTCTATCACTTTTTCTCTTATCTCCTTCTGTGTTTTTTTGACCTTCTTAAACTTGGTTATCTTTTCCATTTTCATGACTCAAGAATTGGATATTATACTTGTGCCAAGTTGATTAACCTAATTTCCTTGGCTTCACTATCATTGAGCCTCTCTTTATTAATCATGAATTAGAATGCATGGTATAATATCATTATTATTATTATTATTATTATTATTATTATTATTATTATTATTATTATTATTAATTTGCTTTTATTAATTTACATGTATGCAATGAATGTAATGTAAGGCAAATGAGGTATTACTTTAGACTAATCTAAGCAAAGGAAACATTCATTAACCATAAAAATCCATGTACATCAACCAATCATTTGTACATTAAACCATAGAAACACCTAACTTGAGCAAATTGCTCCCTAGCTTTACATTAAAAACTCAGCAATAGCAAATTGTAATCTTTTTTTAAGTTCTTCAGTTCTTTCCATCATTTCACTGGCTTCCTACATAGCCTTGTAGATCGAGAAATCATGTGCTTTATATACTATTGTCTTTCTAGGCTTTTCACTCTCTATATTTCTTGAGCCTTCACTTTCATATTGCAAATATGGGCCTATTCATCCTTTTTTTTTTTGCCATTCGGTCAAAATCTTATCTATGTGATTATGATTCTTGACCAATTAGATTTTCAAGCTTATCAACTCTTGTTCCAAAGCTTTTTCTCTTTATGTAAATTAGAATTCATATTCTATTTTTTCTTTAATTTGGCCTTTAGCTTTTCATTTTCTTCATGGCAGTTGGCTACCTTTGTAGAGACTCAAGAAAACTTATCTTTTCATGTTTGCTACATGTTAGTGAGTGCAAAGACTGCTTCTTTATTTTCTCATGCTCTTTTCTTCCAATGCTCCACCATCTTTCTTAGTTCTTCCGTTTTCTTATTTGATCCCCTTGAAAGCCAAATGTCTATCCTCAATCTCTTATTCTTTAGGTGAAGATCCTAAAAATCTTTTTTCACTACATTTCAGTCTTTGGCCAACTTCTGTAATATATCATTTTTCATCATCAAATCAAACCTTAATTGGTTGACCAAATCTATTATCACCATCTTCTTCTTTTTAACCTTGAACTCTTATTAGGTAATTTTAAGAGTTGACAATACAGGCTCTGATGTGGGGATAGACAACTGATCTAAAACATCTACTGGTAAAGGCCAACTTTATTAACTTTCTTCATTCTTCATGTAAGGTACCCTTTTGTAACATTATTTGCATATCTAGCTAAGTTCATTCAATTAATTTTCTTTTATGCCTTGATGACTTCTTGGACCTTTTTCATATAATCGAGTGCCCTATAATCAAATTCGAGCAAATTGAATCTATGAGTCATTAGGATGAGCTAATGAGAATCATATTGTCTCTAGACTATAAAAGGTGCAAAGCTCACTGCCCCTACATTCCTAGCAATGGCACCTATGGCTTGCCTCCACGACTATATAATATGGCTGTGAGAAGCATCCATGATATTCGCCATGTTACATCCTCAGTGAGCTTCAAAAAAAATGCCATCCATTGTCTTTTTGTCTAATCTCTCCACCATTCCTTGGTAACAAACTTTTCTTATTGAAACAAAATGAATAGAGAAAGGCCAACATGATATCTTCTCTTTTCTCTAAAAATGACTTCTGATCGAAACATAAAGCAATTGAACACATCCTATAAATCAACCTTTACCTTTCATTTGACAAAAGTTTAATGATCTGATGGTCTCTACTAAGTGGTCAATGAAGGATTTATTCCTTTATCCAATTGCTTAAAAAGTTGACTACTAAAGCTTCTATATGTCATAATACCTTAAGGAATGTCATCAACCCATACATGCCTAAAGTAAACAAATGCAATTCGCGATTATCATTAAGATGCTTTTTTATATACTCTAACAAAAAAGCTGATAGAATTGTCTCAACCCCATTCTTTTTCTTATTATGCTTGTCTATCTCCTCAACCCGTATTTACATAATCTATGCTAATTTCTTTATATATTCGATGGTCTTCTACTCCTTTCAATAGATCATGTCTTCACTAACAAACTTTATCTAGAGTAAAGATGAGTACTATTCAATTATGGGGGTTAAATCTTCTTAATTGAACATGAAGCATCGATATAATGGATTCAAAACTGTTTTGTAGCCTTGATTAATGTCTCATCAATCTTCTCTGATATGAGTAGTGCCATATCTCTATACTTCTTTGAAAAATACTTTTTTTTCTTTATTTCCAATTGCTACTATATGGCTTCTAACTCAACTATATCATTCTAACGTAAATCCATATGTACCAATTGTGAAAGTCTAGATATATAACTAACCCCTAAGTAGTTATTTTCTTTTCCTTTGATGCTTTCTGACTAGCTTTTAATTTGAAATAGGTCTTACAAGAGGCTAGCACTACCGATGGCTTTATGAAAGCTTTTTTTTTTTTTTTTTCTGATGATTAACCCAAAACAAATACCTTATCTTAAAATATAACGTCTATATGATGTATGCAACAACATTAAAGACCATACAACTAAAATGAATCAGTAATCCAAATAAATAGATAATAAAAATAAAAAAACAACTATATAATACAACAAAATAACAAAATATATACAATGTCTTAATTTTTGGTGATTTTTTAAGAAAGGTTGTATGGCTTTACCCTAGGCAGACTTACTATGGCTCACTATATGCGGAGTCGAGACTTATTTATCTAAAGGTTTCCAAATCAAACCTTACATCATTATCCATTACAAACTAATAAAGCACACTAATCTTCACCCATTACAGGCTACAAACAGAAAGGGATCGATCTGAGTGAAAGTATTTTGCTAGCAAATGCAGAGATTATCACCTCACAAGAGCATAACTACTTCACTTTTTACTAATAAGGATGGAACCCAGTCTAAAGCTCATACATATAAATAAATGTGTAAAGCAATATATCAATCTAAACAACATAAATAAATTACAAATAATAAAATCAAAACAAGATAATAACTAACATACAATTTATTGATTTTTTTAAAAAAACTTTAAATAAAGGGAATTAAATTAAATATCAAATAAATTAAATTAGATCCAAAACATTTAATAGCTCGTGATCAAAAATTTTGGCTTAACTCTCAAAATATACCCAGTGGAGTTGTCAAGCTATCATAATATATCGGTCCGAAGACTCAATTGCTAGATATAAAAATTTAAAATCGTAAAAACACAGGAAGTCACTACTAGTCTTTTTTAGGGTGTGATTGACCACCTAAAAATTTTATCTTTTTAATAAAACAATAAAATGAGTTTAAAGTTTATTAAAAATATACACTTGGTCTATAAAAATAGGATTAGGTTTAGGAATTGGTGACAAGTGGCAAAAGATTAGCACCCTCATAGCGCCTATAAAATTGGTACCAATTAATCATGCACTACTTATAATTTTGGACAAAAATGGTTTTTATTTAAGATTTAATAATAATTCATTTTTTTAAAGAAAGATAATTAATTAAAAATCTTTATTTAGGACTATTATGAAAATTTTTATATAAAATAAATATCTTATAATTCTCCAACATCTAGGCAGAATCCAAAGATAGTATTTTACATATAAGATTCACCTCAAAATTTTTTTAAAAGTAAAAATAACATTATTTGCAAATGATAATTGTTTGTGACTTTTCAACATCTAAGTAAAGTACTAAAAACCATATTTCTTATAATGCTATTTTAAATTTATTTTATTTTTTTTGAAACCAATTTTTTGAAAATTTTCTTTATGCAGTAAAAATGGAAAATGCTATAATTAACAATAACATTAATAATTAAAATATATATGCGTGATGGGTACAAACATTAATTTAAAATAGGATATATGCAAATATATGTTATAAGTAACAATGAGATGCGAATTTAAAATCGAGTCCTTAAATATAAAAAGACCATTTGGGCTCTCCAACTTCTAGGTAGAGTTTGGGTATGACATTTTATATTTAAAATCTCATTTTTTATTATTTATTTAATTTTATTATTTTAAATTACAAAATTATATGAAAATTATTAATAAAATAAAATTTCCTAAATACCTCATCATCTAGGCAACATTCATGACCAAATTATTTCACAAAAGGTTTTTAGACAAATTCTTAAAAATTGAAGATAATTTTAAGGTTTTGGATAGGTTGAGGGTTTTAAAATTTTATTTAAGGTTTCAACTAAGCCTTCAAGGTTTTACTTAAGGTTTGGGGTTTCATTTAGGATTTCGGGTTTTGTTTTAGGATTTTACTTTAGGGTTTTCGGGTTTCACCTAGGGTTTAGAATTTTAGGGTTTCACATTAGGGTTTCACCTTAGGGTTTCTGCTAATTTACGAATCTTTCTAAAAGTCTCCAATATCTTGGCAGACTTTCGAGCAAGCTCTTTTTTTATGATTTCTTTAAAAAATTAAATTGTTATATTTTTTATGTATTTTTTATTAAAATTTTATTATTATTATTATTTATTCATTTTTTATTATTTTATTTTTAATATTTAATAATTTTTCAACATCTAGACAAAATTATTATTATTTTTATTTTTTAAAACCTGATTATGAACTCCTTCCAACATCTAGACAAAGATTTAAAATTTTTATTTTTTTGTTATTTTCTTTTCTTATCATATTATTTCAAAAAGAAATCACAATAGTAAAATTCCAATTGTTCAATAACACTAGAAAATTAAATTGCTTAACTTTTAAAAAAAGCACGATAAGCAAAGAGCATTGAATTGAATTGTAATCGAATATAAAGAGCATAAAAGTAAAGTAAAGAAGCATCAAAGCTAAATAGTCTTGAAAACTAGATTGCCAATACCCAAAATGACATAGAAATTAAAAATGCACTAAAGGTCAAATTGCTTTGAAATATAAAGTGCATATAAAGTAACTTGAGGAGAAAATTAAAATGCATAAATTCCAATAAGAAAATGAGAATAAAAACTCTTGAATTTAAATTGAATTAAAAATAAAAAATATGAAATTTAAATACCTAAAGTTTAGATTGCATGATTTTAAGTATCATTTAAGTTTGAAGAAAGCAAAATTATAACCCTTAACTAATACCATTATATTATTTTACAAACTAAACAACATGAAGCCCGAGGACATGTAAGAATTATATCCCCATAAAACAACACAAATGGAATTTTCGACAAGTAAGACTAAAACCTAACCTAAGAGTACTATCTATCAGCCATTGCCTTATTAGGCAACTAAACTAAACACCTAATATATCATTCAAGTACAAATGCTAAAGGTTGCAACTCTCTCATGTTATTGCGACACCTACGCAGCCAATATAAGAAGAGGAAGTAGCCAGACCAGATAACGTATAAACATAAAAGGCAAAGCTTTAAACTTTTCCCTCCCATAAAGGAATACCATGCGACAAACCAGTAACCATACAAAAGGAGGAAGCTTTGAGCTTCCATATAAATAACTTACATGTAGAAAATGGAAAAAAAGAAAACATGATGGAGTTTCATGCGTGAACAACAGCTTTGAGCTTCCATATAAAACAATTATTTATAGAAATGGAAAGAAGAAAACAGGATGGAGTTTCATGCGTGGATAACAGCCCCACGTGTGTTAAACCTAGTAAGTATGAAAATCACAAAGCTTTGAGCTTGAACAAAACTAATATCACAGTAATCACTTCACTAAAATTTCACACAAGAACCCAAACAGCAAGCATAGAAAAAGGAAAAAAAATAACAAGGCAAAGCAAACCTAAAAAGAAAAAATCTATAAGGCTGAAAGAAGTACCATTTCTGGTATCCTTAGTTTTGGCCTCCCCTTTTCCTGGTTTTCGTTCTTCACTGCTTCCTAGTCTGATTTCTTCCTTTTGTTTTTTCGCTACATGCTTCCTTTTTCTTGCAGTTTACTTCAGATTTTTATTCTGCTTTTCTCCTTCTGCTCACGTCTTCTTTCTATATTTTCTTTATGGTTTTTGCTTCATTTTTTGGGTTTTTCTACTTCAGGTCTAATTTCATGTTTCTCTATTTTTTTTCTCTGCTTCTCTAGTTTTTGCTGCTGCTAGTTTTTTAGCTTGCTGTTCTCTTTCGCTTTTTCTTCTTTCTACTACTATTTCTTTGGTTTTGTTTTCTTCTCTAGCCCAATTTTGTTTTTTTTTTTTTTTTGGCACTCCTCACGTCTCCTTATGCCCCACGCTACCCCGTTTCTTCTTTTTTTCTTCATATTTTTCTACGTTGCCAACAAAGCTTCTTTTTTTATTATTTTGTTTTGCCGTCAACTTTTTCCTCTCTTTTGCTTTTTCCTTATTTCTTACCAGCTTCTTTTTTTTTTTGGTTTGCCTTTGCTCCTTGTAACCGATCACTTCCCAATAGTTTTCTTTTTTAGTTTTTTTTTTCTTTGGTTTTCACCACTACTTCCTCTCACAAACCCACGTTGGTTGAATCTTCATCCTTTTGTTTTTGCAACAGTTTTTTTTTTTTTTTGCTCCCTTTGTTTTTCACTTGTCTTCTTCGTATGCACACTCATGGTTTCTTCTTTTTTTTTTTTTTTGTCACATGGGCTAGCTATTTTAAACAAGTTTTAACAAGGCCACATGGGCCTTTTGTTCTTGGCCATGTTTGATGGCTCATTCGGGCCTTTATTTTTTCTTTTTTTTTTTTTTGCTTTTTTTGGCTTTATTTTAGTTGTGGGCTTTAGTCATTTGGGTCATTTTTATGGCCCATATTAGGCTTTATTTGGGTTGTGAAATGAGTCTTTTATTTTGAGCTTTTTATTGGGCCATTTAGGAGTTCATTCAGGCTTATGCAACGCACCTCATTTTTTGGCTCATGTTGAGTCTTATCTTTGAACATATAAAAACGGATCATTAATAAGCCCAAAAATTGATAATCAAGGCATAATTACAAAAACAAATCCGGATTAAAAAGATAAAATATTCTGAACAAAATTAAGTGTTTACAATATTTATATAAATTCAACATATACATCTTTATATAAGTCCAAATCTTTTCCCTTATTTTTATGTAAATCATGTGTTATCATCCAAACTATATAATTGAATAGTTGGTTAGCTTGTCAAAGAAATTAGTTTTTGGTGCATTTAAGGACAAAATAAATTAAACCTAACAAAGAAGATATTTTCTATAAGATAAACGTAGTATTATAATAAAATACCTTACTATTTGAAATTTAAGTTGACAAAAAATGATGTTTTCATATTCAAAAATGTGATTTTTTTTTTAATTTTATCAAATTTAAAATTTAATTAGATTAAGCACAACATTTTTTTCTTTATAAACATAGTAACTTAGATCAACTAAATGCAATAAGTTAGATTATCCATGAAATGTTTGTTTTTATAAACGAAGTAATTGTCATTCTTAGACCAAGTACAATGTTTTACTTGTAAAAAACATAGTATTTATCTAATATTTATCAAGTTTAAAAAAGTAATTTATTACAGTATCATTCATATCATCCAAACATCTTTAGAAGAAATTATCAACACATCATTTGAATAATCAACTACATATTTAAACAATCATTTAAACAACATTTAGTAACACATTCCAACATATTGTTTTCAAGTTAAACACCAAATGATACAATGTATTCAACATTATATACATTCTTTAACATTACAAATAAAATACAATGTCTATAATCTAAAATAGCTATATATTTCTTGAAGGAGAAAAGTCAAATGATAGACAATAAGTATTACATTCATTCAATTGTTTCATTATGTAATCCATTCTATATTCATTTGGCAAAGCAAAAAATAATAATAAATTTGTATGTATCTTTCGAGATATATTCATCACCAGTTAGCATTTCATCTTGGTGAGAATCCATCTACTTGTATGATTTCAATAAAAAGCAACATGTTCTTATCACTCCCTTAGGTTTTTCTTTTTTTTTTTTAAGAAAAACGAAATGCCTTTAATTTCTGCATTGCCTTACAATATGTAACCCTAATATTGCCTCACAAGTGTATGGGTTGCACAAGTAATATAGATACAAGTATCGAGTATCGTCTCCACAAGAATTGAATTTATGATTAACCTAGAGCGAAGTATTGGAATCGGGCACCTAAGCTATATTCAATTCAGAAGGAAGTTGATTAAGCTAAAATTACAAATTAACCTTAATTAAAATTAACCAAACTATTAAAACTAATTACTACAAATTATGAAATTGAACAAATTATACCTAAACTCACTAAAAATGGAACATACTAAAAATAGAAAGTTTTTAAAAATAAAAAATTTAGACAACTAAGGAAAAATTAACAAGGCATAAAAAAAAATAAACAAAATTAAGTAGGAAACTAAACATGAAAGCTTAAAAACTTAAATGCAACAAAATTAAAATAAAAATAGAAAATTAAACTTATGAGTGGACTAACCTGATCTCCTACATTATATTCAAGTCTTAGAATTTCATCTAACTTTATATTAGTCTGATATATATTCAAGCTTGACTTATTAGTGTTTTGGAAAAGATAAGTGCATCATTCCATTATTTCATCTTCTTCCTTTTCATCTTGCAAATTTTCTTACTCACTGTCATATCAATTATTCAAATATTTTTGCCTTGCAAAGTAAATTTATTTAATTTAATATTCAGTTCATAAAATTTAATATAATAAATTATTTATAATTTTTGTTATTTCATATCAATTATTCAAATATTTTTGCCTTGCAAAGTAAATTTATTTAATTTAATATTCAGTTCATAAAATTTAATATAATAAATTATTTATAATTTTTGTTATTTATATATTTTTACATATTTTATTACTTGAAATTAAGATTATAAACTTTAATTCTAATTAAAACCTTAATGTTATGAAATATTTTATATTTTATTTAATTTTTAGGTTGACTGATGTAATCTATAAAAACGTAATTACTTGAATTTATTTGAATGAGCTTGGATCACAAATACTTAAAGAAATATTATTTTAATAATATTGGCAATTGAATTTATTTATCTATTTTTTAAATTTAAAGGGTATAATTACAATCAAATAAAATTTTATAGTTTTCATTTCATATAATAAAAGTATTGAATGCTTTTTTTAAAAAAAATTTATAAAGTTTAAGAACTTTGAATATTATTCTAAAATATTTCATTATAAATAACATAAATAACAAAGTAATTTATTATATTAAATGCCACAAATTGGTGATCATATTATTATAAATTCACATTAATATTGAGCCATTGACAATAAAAAGCAAAATATTAATAAATTACACTAATAAATTACACTAGTAATACCAACATATAAAATTTATTACTAACCATTTTATTAAATTGATGCATCAATACCTATTCTAAGTAATATTAGGCATAAAAACTGATTTTGGGGTTAATTGATGTAATAAATAATTTGATTCGGGATTTGTTTTATCTTTTAACATGTAATTTTTGGAATTAACTAAGATTGAGTGATTTTTTTGAAGTTGTTTTAGACTTTTAACTACTAATTTTAGGGTTATTTATGTCTTTTAACATCTCTTTCCCTATTTACTTTTTTCTCTTCGATTTTTATTTTCTAAAAAAAGATTAATTATGTAGACACTCTATTTAATTCAGGTTCCAACCAATTGGGCTCGAACCTAATCTAAGCCCAATTGTGAAATTTTGTTTTGTTTTAATTTTATTTTTTTTATTATTTGTATTAATATATTTTTTAAATTTTCTACTTTATCATGTTGATTTATCTTTTTAATTAATGTATCTGTTTAGTTGTTTATCTAGGTTAAATGTTTTGTTTTGATTAGTTAAAAAAAAAAAGATAAATAAACCAAAAAAGCTTGTTGATAAACTAGGAAATTTTAAAGTGATAATTCTTGTTTCAAACTGAGTTTGAGTTTATCCAAAACTCTCTTATTTTGTCCTATAAATAAACGTAGAAAATTACATAAAAACAAAGCAGATATCAATAAACATCACAAAACAACACAAGAAGTAGTAGTGAAATTTTGTGTCAAACCATTGATGGTGGATCGAGGTCATTGGCAACTTGAGGTGGTGGGCAATTTCTTGATCATGCACAAAAAGGAAGATATGTTGCTATAAGAGAATGAGAGAAAGGACATTGTGTTACCAGTGAGACTAAATTGGATGATGGCACAATTGGTCCAAAAAAAGAGAGAAAGCGTAGTTGGTAGAGTGGCTGCTAGGAAATTCCTTACTACTTAGAATGGTGGAAAAAATAGCTGCTGGCAAATTCAAGTTGCAACGTTGCAAGTTTTGAGGAAAAGGAGTCATTAGCCTTATTTGTATTGTTAGAAGAAGAAAAAGATAAAGGAAGTCAGGTTGACTAGAGACAAGTGACTTAGGCCAATTGACTTGGAAAGTGAAGAAATTGGTTTTAGCAATCAACCAATTGACTTGAACCAATACTATTCCACAAGCCCACTAGTTTAGATTCCTCTCCTAGTCCAGACTTTGGTATTTATTTTACTATTTCTTTTTCTCATTTATTTTTAGGTATTAATTTATCTATTTTATCATGCATAGTCTTAGACAATGTTTTAACTATTTGAATATAAAATATATATGTATATAGAAAATGTATAAAATTTGAAATAGGTTTTAATAAAGTAAAAAAATATTATATAAAATTTTCAATATTAGTAATTGTGCCAAAGTTTAAATAATCCAACTCTATAAAATAAATTGGGCAAAATTTAATGATGAAATTCTTAGAAATTACAAATGGATAATTTTCTAAGAAATTTTAGGTGAGAGATTTTTTTTTTCTAAATTTAACCCAAATGGAGGAAAACTTTAAATAAAATTTCAATAATAATAATTAGTATTTATTTTCAAAATTACAAAAAATATATAAATAAATTTAATAAAATTTTTGGAAATGAATTAACAATTATTCTAATGATGAAATTCAAAATTTTTCAAATAGTAAATTTTCTAAGAAATCTCTAGGCAAGAAATTTTTTTAAATTTAACCCAAAAGGTGAAATAATTTAGACGAAATTTCAATAAAAGTAATCACATTGTTTTCCAAATTAAGAAGTAAAAACATAACTTGTAAATTAGTTTGAAAATGTATGACAATTATCCAATGAAGAAATTTTAAGAAAAATCACAAATGCTTGAATTTCTAAGAAATTTTTAAGTGAAAGTTTTTTTTAAATTCAATCTAAATAGTGAAAGAATTTAGATGAGACTTTCAGAAAAATAACTACTATAATATTTTCTTTTTTAAAATGATTAATAAAGAAAGACTAAATTTTAGGAAAAATAGTTCTAAATTTAGCCCAAATGGTGAAAATTTTAAAAATGAAACTTGTAAAATACTTCTAAATTTGACCCAAATAGTGAAAAATTTAGAGATAAAGAATAAAATCCAAGGATAAAATTCTTAGTAATCACAAATTGATGATTATCTAAGAAATTTCTAGGTGAAAAAGTATTTTTAATTTTGGTTCAAATGGCAGAAGAATTAGATATATTTCCAATAAAGCAAAATTTAATAAATGGTTAAATCCTTGTCTGATGAAGGAGCCTCTTTAAGAAAATAAATAAGATTTTTGAATACTCTTGAGATGATGAAGTAATTTTAAAAATTCTGCCAGATTAATTAAAAAATCTTAAAAATTATTTTCAATATTTAAACATTAAAATTTAATAAAAGACCATTAGAACTAAAAATATTTAGAATAATTTAAGATTAAATGGTACTATCTCTAGATAGGCGTTATGGGGGTGCTATAACCTTCCTCACACATAACCGAACTCTTAAACCCTATTTTGATTAGTAGACCAAAACTTATTCTTTAAGGACCCTTTGTCAAGCTTAGAATATAGATTAATTAGATGACTAATCACACCTAGAAAAAAGATTGATGGTGACTCCTTAAGTCTATGTCTAGCTATAAGTCTACAAATCTATTCGTTATGATAGTTTAGTGACTCCACTGGAGGCATAAAGAGTCAGGTCATTAATTAATTTTAGATTATCCTAACTTTTGTTTTGGTTGATCTTGAATTATTGATTATTCTTTGTTCGCATTTACTTTATTTCTTATCAATTTTCACTTGGTAGAATTGTATATCTTTTATATATGTGTTCTTTCACATACATTATCACATGCATATGCATCACATAAGCTCTACACCTGACCTCCATCCCTCTTAGAAGAGAGTAAAATACATACGCTCTCGTGAAATGATAATCTCTGTAATAGCAAGTGAAATACTTCCACTCAAATTAAATCTTTTTCGTTGGTAGCCTGTGATGGGCAAAGATTAGGGTACCTTATCAATCTATGATGGACAATGATGGAAGGAACAATTTGGGAACCTATAGAGTCAATCCCAAACCACACACAGTGAGTCATAATAGACGTAACCCATAGGTAGAGCCATGTCCTTTTGTAGAAATGATCCAAAATTATGTCATATATCTTTCGTTATAATGAGTTGTGCACTAACATGTTTATTTTTTTTTTTTTTCATTTTGGATGCTTACTCTATTCTTGTTTATTACTTTCTATTTGCAAGGGTCATATTTAGGTTCATAATTATTTTTTTTATTTATTTGTTTGTTTGTTTGTTTGTTTGTTTGTTTGTTTGTTTAATTATCTATTTTCATTCATTTCGTGCATCTCATTCATTCATAAAGCATCATTATTCACATAATACATCCATCATATTATTGCATGATATAGAAATCATTTGCTTTATCTAGGGCAACAATTTAGAATAAATGGGTGATCAATTAGAAGTGCAAAGCTAGGCCTTAGAACTCATCCAAGAAGAATTAGGGAATGACCTATGAGAAGTGAAAATACAACTTGCCAAGCTAGTGGAAAAGGTTGAAAATCTTGAAATCACCCATTCACAAGAGTTTTTACCCAATTGTGTGTACATTAAGCAGCCAATTTACCACGATCAAAAAGTCTCTCACAATACTAATGCTGGTCCAAGTCATGCCAGTGCATCCGATGGCCCAAAAAAAGATCAAGTCAGAAAAGAGATAGGGCTTTCTAACTTTACACCAACCCTACAGATTGGCTTATACCTAAATCCTTATCCCCAACCTCAACAACTTTTTTTGGAACCTTAAACAAGATATGCTCCCATTCAACCCTCACAGATTGGCTCAAACCCATACTATAGCCTAGTTATGAATAATGCTTATTAGCCTATCCAGCAATCAAATTTCCCAATGAACCCTCAGCCCTATATACCTATTTTTACTCTAAGACCCACACCTATAAGTCCACCCATGGCTCAACACAAGAAATTGTTAAGTGAAAAAAAGAGAGAGCCATCATTGATCTAATCCTTATGACCTACAATGAGCTATTCCCACTACTTTTCCAAAACCATCTGATTGCACTAGTTCTTTGTGAACCAGTAAAACCTTTTTATCTTAAGTGATATGATGTTGAGACTTGGTGTGATTATCACTTCGGGAATATACGCCATTCAATAAAAAATTACCTTACTTTCAAACATAAGTGCAAGGTTTAATCAAAATTAGCCTGTTGAGTTTTGAGAAAAATGGAAAGCCCAAGATTGTTGAGAGGTTATTGTCCAATCATAATGGTTGAAGAATTTATTCACAACAGCACTAGGATCTTGAAGATTAAGTAAAAGACTAAGTAATAGATTTTAAGATTTTTTTTAAGAATGTTTTTGATATTCTTGTTAGAATAATTTTTAATTTTTAATGAAGGATTTTTTTTTCTTTTTTCTCTCTTTTATATTATGTGATAACACTCAAAGCATGCATCCATTTATTCATTCATATATAATTTGTATGAATTTATAGCTAGACATCATCTTAATTCGATAATTGTGGTAGTAAAAGTTCAAGAGTCTGATCGTCAAGGTAATCTACTTGCCACTCATGAAGCCAAAACAACATAGTCAAATTGAGAAAATGGAGAAAGCTTAAGACGAAATAAAAAGGATCTGGCTTAGATAATGGAATGTTAGAAAATTTAAAAAAGTGGAAAAAGCCCACATACAAGTATCTTTAAGGACATAATCATAGTAAACACCATCTTTTAGGGCATACTCTTATCCTGGAATACCTACAATAGTTGCACCATTTCCTAGTTCCTTTAGAGCCACTAAAATCTTTTTATCCTAAGTGGTATGATGCTAAAACTCAATGTGATTATCATTTCAAGAATATAGGCCATTTGATAGAAAATTACCTTGCCTTCAAACATAAAGTGCAAAGTTTGATCAAAATTAGTCCATTAAGTTTTGAAGAAGATGGAGACCCAAGATGGTTGAGAGGTCATTACCCAATCATAATGGTTGAAGAATTTATTCACAATAGCACCAGGATCTTGTAGATGAAGTATAGGAATAGGGAATAGATTTTAAGACTTTCTTTAAGAATGTTTTTTATATTCTTGTCAAAATAATTTTTATTTTTTAATTAAGGATTTTTTTTATCATTTAATAGCACTCAAAGCATGCATCTATTCATTCATTCGTATATAATTTGTATGAATTTATAGCTAGACATCATCCTAATTCAATAATTGTGGTAGTAGAAGTTCAAGAGTCTGATCGTCAAGCTAATCTACTTGCCATTCATGGAGCCAAAACAACATAGTTAAATTGAGAAAATGAAGAAAGCTTAAGATGAAATAAAATGAGATCTGGCCTTGAAAATGGAAATGCTGAAAATTTTTAAAAAAGTGAAAACAACCAGCATACAAGTATCTTAAGGGGCACAATCATAGCAAACACCACCTTTTAGGGCATACTCTTATCCTGGAATACCTACAACAACTACACCATTTCTAATTCTTAATGATTTTGAAAATAAAATAAATTAAAAGAAAGTTCATTTGAAACAACAGAAAATTCAAGTTCCTAAAAAAAGATGGATCTCATAGAGAAGAGGCTTCAAGCTATTGAGGGAATAGATTTTTATGGATCTACGGATGCATTAGAGCTTTACTTAGTACCAGATGTTATTATTCTATCCAAGTTCAAGGTCTCATAATTTGAGAAATATGATGGGATTAAATGTCCAATAACTCATGTCACTATATAGTGTAAAAAGATGGCTACTTATGCCCATGATGACAAGCTCTTGATTCACTAATTTCAAGACAACCTTATTTCGCTGCTAGGTGACATGCTTAATTGGATAGAACTTGCATCACCTCATGTAAAGAATTGGTTAGGGCATTTGTAACCTAATACAAGCACATTATGGAGTTGGCTCCGGATCAATTGTCTTTACAAATTATGGGGAAAAAAGATGTTGAGAGTTTTAGATAATATGCTTAAAGGTGGAAGCATGCTATTACCCAAGTTCAACCATCTCTAATGAAAAAAAAAAAAACTACAATTCTATTAGCCAACATTTTTAAAGCGCTATATTATAAGAGGATGATTAGAAATACAATTAACAATTTTGCTGATATGGTCATATTTAGGGAGTAATAAAGAATGCCATAAAAATAGGAAGTTTAAGGGGAATGATGTAGCTAGTATAAAGGAAGTTCGTACACCAAAAATGAAAAGATGAGATGTTCAAGCTATAATTCCTAAAGGAAAATAAGTTGGAGATTTTACCCCATATCATCCCTACCAATCTTGCTACCCTACCATAAATAACCTTACTCAAAATCCTTATTTTCACGAGCCTTATCCTAGATCTGCTGCCCAACCATTGAAAAGTTAAAAAGATCAAGATACATTCGTGAAAAAATCTCAATTTTGATTTCTAATCCTTTATGTCTACTGGTAAAATACCAGTACCTCACCTTAACATCTTTAAAAGCAATTTCAAATCCATCAGCAAAGAGTTAAGATCCAATCAGTAAATATGATTATCACATAAGGGCAATTAGGCATTCAACTAAGAAATGTAGGTAATTGAAAGAGAAAATTGAAAGTCTTATCCACAGTGGCACCTTAAACTAAGTGCTTTTTGAGCAATGGAAATCTGCTTTGTCATAGGTTGATTTTTCTTTGTTTTGGATGTCTTGAACATGAATTATGGGAAAATTTTAAAAATTTGTAATAAGTTTTGGCTTTTACAATTATAATTGTTTTGACTCCTGCATAATTAATTTTTCAAATGCATGTGAAAAAATCTCAAAAAATTTAGTGATTGCTACTAAGAGTGAGCATCATGAGCCATTTCCCTAAACATTACATTCTTTTCAATAAGAAGATTGAAAAAAAAAATGTGAAAATCTTTAAGGATAAAAGCTTCAAAACTTCACCTTACTTGACCATGATGAACTTTAAAAGAATTATTGATCTTCAATTAGGCTACAAGTAATGAAATGGTTGATTAATTTGTAAATCTTTTAAGGTACTCTCCTAAGTTTTTTGAATTTTGCTAATTTAATAAATCTCAAGGTTATTTCAAACACTTTACCACCCAAATTCTTTTGTAAACCTAGACCTTTCATATTTTCTCAAGATGTTCAATGTCTTGATTTGCAAAACATTCTTATCTTTTTTAGCTTTTCACCAAGTAATCCTTCAATCTTATCTTAGGGCAAACTTATTGATAAAGCCAAATTTATTTTATGTCCCAAATAACCCTTTTTGATTATTTTGAATGGTGAACATCCAAATAGGTTACGAAAAGGAAGATTGTTATGTATCATGAGTATGAGTTGCAAGAAAAAAAACTAAAAAGAGAAAAAAAAAGAAAAAAAATGATTGTAACATCATATATATGAGACATTTAAATAAATCAAAAATCAAAGAGAAAAAAAAGCCTTCTCCTAAGAATAGCTTTTCAATAAAAGTATGCATATGTGAAATGAAAAATTACCATCTTTGAAATTCCTCTTACGAAAGAAAAATATCCATTTGCTACCCTTTTTAAGCCTATTGATTTTTCTTTCTGAACCTAAAACAAGAATAATCTTCCAAATTTGGGGGGCAAGTTCAAAAAAAGAGATCACATTAAAGGGTCATTTGAATCTTATGTTTAGAGGCTAGGAAATAACGGGGCAAGTTTGAAATAAAATCATGCAAAAAAAAAAAAAGAAAGAAAAAGATGAAAATGTATGTTTAGAGGAAAAGGAAGTGTCATTTGACAAAAAATGATTTTTGGTTCAACTACCCTTAAATATATATATTTTGGACCTATTTATCTTTTCTTTCAAAACCTTAAACCCTAACCTACGTTTCATCCTATAAAAAGTCCGTTATATGGATACCGAAGTTCGAAGGCTTGTTCCTTAATAAAATCATCAATTTGATTTTAAATGAATTTTGAGTGCTCAAATAAATGGTATAATAATCATAAGACTCGGGGGTGAAACCCCAAAAAAGTAATCTAGAACAAAAGTGAAAATTTGAAAGCAACTTATGAAATTGATTGATGCAATAAGTATTAGGTAAAGGCATTTTTTAATGAACCTCAATGCATTGAAAACTTTAATTAACCTTATTTTGAAGAATTGTTCTTAAATCTGAACTTTTTGTTTATTTTCCAAGCTTGGAGCCTTGGATGACCAATATTGGCATTTATTAAATTACTATATATCAAGAATTTAAAATAATGCCAAAATATATTGTACTTTAAAAGATCATCTTCGTTGGTGAGCCTAAATGAAGAGACATTGATATTTTCTTTCTCCTTCAATGGCCAACCCTTTGATAACTAAGATCATGATGTGCCAAACCATTGCATCCTTTTTGAAAATACCAAGTTGTAGTTCATCACATTCATTCTAAATAGTAATCACCAGTTTTAAGAGATCTTATCACATGTGGAAAATCAATTTATTTTTTTTAAAAAAATAGTAGTGTGGGGCAATTTTCATTACCATTTTTGAAAATTTTAGGAAATGTTCAAGAATGATTTTAATACAAGTGGTCTTTTTGAGGCAAGGTGAATGCCAAAAGTGAAAGACCACTAGTGAGAAAGATGGCTTTTGAGTAAAGAAAAATTTAAGAATGTTTGCTTCAGTTTGTGAAAGAATTCGTCAGCTAGTCTAAAGGCTATGTCATGGAAAGAAAGAAGGAAAAAAAAAGTTTTTTAGAATCATATTACCACAATTAAGAACATATCATATAAATTCATGCATTGCATTCAATGCATGCATTTCATGCATTTTATGCATCACATGTGTTGCATTCATTGTATATTCTTCAAGAGAAAAGTTATAGACTTAAAATTTTGATGAAAAAGAAAACTTTGATATGAAGATCAAAAGATTTTACTTCAGCGTACATTTGTTAAAACTTTTGAGTATCAATTTTAAAACCTTTTGGGTAATACTTCTTAAAACCTCTAGGTACATCCTTTCAGTTTCAAAATACTCTTTTCAAAGTCTTTCGAGTATAATCATTAAGTCCTTCGAGCACAATCTATAAGACCTCTAGGCATGATCCTTTTAAAACCTTCAAGTATTTTTCTAAAGTTGTGGAGCCCTCGTATGGAATGAGTTTTTTTGAAAATTCAATTTGTAAGACCTTTGGGCACAATCACCAATTCCTCTGAGCATGATCTTTTTAAAATTTTTGGGTATCTTTCTAAATTTTAAAGTTATGGAGCCTTAGTGTGGAAGGAGTTTTTTTCAAAATTTGATTTATAAGATCTTCGAGCATAATCATCTAGTCTTTTAGGCATAATCTTCAAGTCTTACAAGTAGGATTTGTAAGTCTTTTGAACTAAATTTGTTTTAGAGTTGAGATTTGCAAAACCACCAAGCATAATCTCCAAGTCCTCTAGGCAGGATTTGTAATTCTTCCAAGCTAATTCTATTTTAGAATTAATATTAGTTGAGATTTGTAAGACCTCCGAGCATAATCTCTGAGTCCTTCGGGTAAGATTCGTAAGCCTTTTGAGCTGAATTTGTTTTAGAATTGAGATTTGTAAAACCTTCGGACATAATTTCCTAGTTCTTCAAACACAATCAATAAGGCCTCCGAGCATGATTGTCAAAACCTTCAAGTGTCATTCTTATTGTTTAAGTTGTGTGCCTCTATTTTTAAAGAGCTTGTCATTAAAAATATATATATATAAACAAAAAAAAGAAAAAAATTTAAAAAAAGTTGAATAATTTGGACTCGAACATAATAGGTGGTCTATGCCTTTGCACAATTCATGTTGCACCGAAATACTCAAAGAAGAGCAACTGTAGACACTCTATTTAGTTTAAGGCCTAAAACCAATTGGGCTCAAACCTGATTTAAGCCCAATTACAAAATTTTATTTTATTTTAATTTTAGTTTTTTTGTTATCTATATTAATATATTTTTAAAATTTTTTACTTTATTATGTTGATTTATCTTTTTAATTAATTTATTTGTTTAGTTGTTTATCTAGGTTAAATGTTTTGTTTTGATTAGTTAAAAAAGAATATAAATAAACCAAAAAAGCTTGTTGATAAACCAGGAAACTTTAAAGTGATAATTCTTAGTTTCAAACTGAGTTTGAGCTTATCTAAAACTCTCTTATTTTGTCCTATAAATAAACACAAAAAATTACACAAAAACAAAGCAGATAAATGTAAAGAGCACAAAAAAACACAAGAAGCAATAGCAAAATTTACGTTAAACCACTAATGGTGGATCGAGGTCATTGGCAGCTTAAGGTGGTGGACATTTTCTTGATCATGCACAAAAAGGAAGATATGTTGCTAGTAAAAGAATTAGAGAAATACATTGTGTTACCAGTAAGACTAAATCAAACGACGGCATTGTTGGTCCAAAAAAAAAAGATAAGGCTTTGCTAGTAGAGTGGTTGCTAGAAAATTCCTTACTACTTTGAATGGTGGAAAAACAATTGCGGGCAAATTCAAGTTGCAATGACACAAGTTTTAGGGAGAATGAGCGGTTGGTCTTATTTGTGTTGTTAGAAGAAAAAGAAGATAAAGAAAATAAGGTTGACTAGAGACAAATGACTTAGGCCAATTGACTTGGAAAGTGAAGAAATTGATTTAGCAATCACCCAATTGACTTGAACCAATTCTATTCCATAATCCCATTGGTTTAGATTCCTCTCCTAGTCCAAACTTTGGTATTTATTTTACTATTTATTTTTCTTATTTATTTTTAAGTATTAATTTATCTATTTTATCATGCATAGTCTTAGGCAATGTTTTAACTATTTGAACATAAAGTGTATATGTATATAAAAAAAATAAAAAAATTCGAAATAGGTTTTAATGAAGTATAAAAGTATTATATAAAATTTTCAATATTAGTAATTGTGCCAAAGTTTAAATAATCCAACTTTATAAAATAAATTGAATAAAATCCAATGACAAAATTTTTAAAAATTACAAATAGATGACTTTTTAAGAAATTTTTAGGTGTGAGATTCTTTTTTTCTAAAAGTGACTCAAATGGAGAAAAAAATTTAGATAAAATTTCAATAATAATAATTAGTATTTATTTTCAAAATTACAAAAAATATATAAAAATAAATTTAATAAAATTTTTGAAAATGAATTAACAATTATTCTAATGATGAGATTTCTAAAAATTTCAATTAGTAAATTTTCTAAGAAATCTCTAGGCGAGGAATTTCTCTAAATTTAACCTAAAATGTGAAATAATTTAGACAAAATTTTAATAAAAGTAATTGCATTCTTTTCTAAATTAAGAAGTAAAAACATAACTTGTAAATATGTTTGAAAATGTATGACAGTTATCCAATGATAAAATTTCAAAGAAAATCACAAATGGTTGAATTTCTAAGAAATCTCTATGTGAAAGTGTTTTTAAATTCAATCAAAATGGTGGAAGAATTTAGATAAGACCTCAAAAAAATAATTGTTATAATATAGTTTTTTTTTAAAATGATGAATAAATAGAGATTGAATTTTAGGAAAGATAGTTCTAAATTTGATCCAAAATAGTAGAAATTTAGAAACGAAGCTTGTAAAATACTTTTAAATTTGATTCAAATGGTGAAAAATTTAGAGATAAAAAATAAGATTCGATGATAAAATTCTTAATAATGGCAAATTGATGATTATTTAAAAAATTTTTAGGTAAAAAAGTATTTCTAATTTTTGTCCAAATGGTAAAAGAATTAGATATATTTTCAATATAGTAAAATTTAATAAATGATTAAATCCTTGTCCGATGATAAAGTCTCTTCAAAAAAACAAATGAGATTTTTAAATATTCGTAAAATGAAAAAAAAAATTTAGAATTATGATAAATTGATTAAGAAATCTTAAAAATTATTTTTAATATTTAAACATTAAAATTTAATAAAAGATCATTAAAACCAAAGATATTTAGGATAATTTAAAATTAAATAGTAACATCTCTAAATGGGTTTTGTAAAGATGTTATAATTTTTTCTATATATAAATAAACTCTCGAATCTCATTTTAATTAATAGATTGAAACTTATTCTTTAGAGACTTTTAGTCAAATTTAAAATATTCTCAAATGAATAGACTAATTAAATGATCAATTATATCTAAAAAAAATATTGATGATGACTTATTAAATTTATATTTAATGATAAATTTACAGTTTTATATATTATTATAAATTATCTTATTAAAAAGCATTAATTATATATATACAGACACTTCCAAAAAAAAATTGCAAGGTAAAAAACAGGAAAGAAAGAAAAATTATGGCCGATGTTATTCTTTCTAATCTTGATCGAGGTAGAAAGAGGATTAACAACATGAGTTTCTGGTTAAAAATCTAAAGAGAGGAAGATGAACCGCGTTTTTTTGAGAAACGTAGACTTTGATCGATGATAATAACGCCATGTCATGCGAGATAAATAATAATTTTCATAATTATATGTCAAGTCAAGAAGTATAAATATTTGAAACAGTCAATTCATTTTTATTATTCAATGCTAGTGTAAAACAATTATGAAATAAACATGAGTGTTATTTATTTTATTTACAGACTCAACACTCACAGGACAGATGCTAATTTTAAACGAAGAAGGGGCAGGACAATACTCAAACGTACAGGAAATAAAGCAGAAACAATTCTGTTTCCCTAGTTCGGTTGAGTGCAATCTCGACGAATTTCACCTTTATTTCCTGCCAAAACACCTACTTGGCCTAGCTTGGTAACAGCAGTCACGAAAGCATTTTGAAAAGCTGCATTGCTTGAAGCAAAAAGATTGACAGTGCTTCTTGATCTCGGATCTGTAAATAGTGTCTGATCAGAGGTGAAGAGACCCATTCCTTGCTGAAGATTCTTGAAGTAGGCATTGTCGAATGTCCGAGGTGTCATTGGATCCATGTCGATGGCAGTTCTTGGGTCAACGTTTATTGGGCACATTTGTCTAAGCTGCAAAGCGTATGCAGAGTTAAGACTAGGATCGATCCTGTTCCTCGGGCTAAAGTTGTAGATTCGGTTGGAGAAACGCCCACAATGGGAGAATCCTATGGTGTGTGCACCTGACCCAAACATTTTCATGGATAATGATAAGCACTATTACTACATATTTATGAGAAACGTTAAAACTATCGGAAAAAAATTATATATGTACTCTGGAATCAGTTTGATAATTTACAAAATTAAGAAAGATTGCTCTTATTGTTGAATTTTATCATGTCCATTGTCAATAGCAATGTGATCTCTGAATTCTTAGTTTGAATAATTAAAGTTTAATATCGAACAATTGAGAACTATATTCAATCCATTTAGACTTCAATCCATCTAGAATGTTATTTCTCATTTCCCTTACCCTTACGATTGTAACCGTGCATGCGTCCAATAATGCCAAATCTAGCCAGAACTATATGAGAGGTGAAAATTGGCATCCCCAATCAATAAAGATTGGATAGTATAAAATTCTATAAAATTGTTAGTAACAAAAGCAAGAAAATGAAGGGTGAATTAATATATATACCTGATAATGCTATCATATCGGTCTGAGTGAGACCATGTCTGGCAAACATAGAATTGAGCTGGTCTAAGTTAAAATTAGGGTGAGGAAGCTGGTTTTGAACACTGGCTTTTGTGGATATCCTCCCGTCACGCCTTCCCAATTCCACTTTATAAAACGGTCCTCCCGTAGAGTCAATATTTCAAAATAATTAATTATAAGCAAAATGAAATCCCTCTTCCTATACATATGGAAAGAATGTCTACCAATTGTATGACATCTCTAGTGGCAAGGGCTAGGATGTCTGCACATGAGACTTTGTTTCTGCACTGAGGATTACTGTCAAGAGCCGCCTTTGCTTTGATCACTGTGTCAAATCCATCTCCAGCCAGGGAAATGTCATCCGGGTGATCCTTCTCCGCGTTTCCATTAGCCGATGCCAGCATCACCGAAGCATTGTCACGGGGTCGAGACTTAAGCTTCGAATCCACGTGACTTCGAGATTCGAGCATTCACCCTTTCGGTATTTCAGATTAATCTTTCGTCACGGTTCACACCTTTATGAGGTATTGTCCGCTCTGACTCCTTTGACCTCACGGTTTTGTCCTACAAAAAGTACCTCACAAGGCGAAGTTGGTGTGAACCCTTATATACCCCAGTGACCCTCTTGTTATGTTCGATGTGGGATTCAGGACTCCCCCTTAGGTCCATGGCATTCTTCCGCACCCAACCTCGTGATGCCCTCGTCACGGAGGCTGGTTACCCTGCCTACCTCCCTCGAGGTGCTTGGCGTGGATCGAAGGTTTAAGACTGGCTCTGATACCACTTGTCACGAGTCGAGACTCAAGCTCCAAACCCCCCGGCTCCGAGATCCGGGCATTCACCATTCCGGCGTCCCAAATCAGTCTTCTTGCCACGGTTCACACCCTTGTGAGGTATTATCCGCTCTGGCCCCCCTGGCCTCACGGTTGTCCTACAAAATGTGCCTCACAAGGAAGAGATGGTGTGAACCGTGACAGGAAGGCTGATATGGGACGTCGGAAGGGTGAATGCCCGGGTCCCGGAGCCGCGCGGGTTTGGAGCTTGAGTCTCAACCCGTGACAAGTGGTATCAGAGCCAGCCCTAAACCGTTCGATGCACGCCAAGCACCTCGAGGGAGGTAGGCAGGGTGGCCAGCCTCCGTGACGAGAGCGTCACGAGGTTGGGTGCGGGAGAATGTCACGGACCTAAGGGAAAGTCCTGAATCCCACATCGAACATAATAAGAGGGTCACTGGGGTATATAAGGGTTCACACCACCTCCGTTTTGTGAGGCACCTTTTGTAGGACAAAACCGTGAGGCCAAAGGGGTCAGAGCGAACAATACCTCACAAGGGTGTGAACCGTGGCGGAAGGCTGATCTGAGACGCTGGAAGGGTGAATGCTCGGGTCCCGGAGCCGCGCGGGTTCGGAGCTTAAGTCTCGACCCGTGACAAGTGGTATCAGAGCCAGCCCTAAACCGTTCGATCCACTCCAAGCACCTCGAGGGAGGTAGGCAGAGTGGCCAGCCTCCGTGACGAGGGCATCACGAGGTTGGGTGCGAAAGAATGTCACGGACCTAAGGGGGAGTCTTGAATCCCACATCGAACATAATAGGAGGGTCACTGGGGTATATAAGGGTTCACACCACCTCCGCCTTGTGAGGCACCTTTTGTAGGATAGAACCGTGAGGCTAGGGGGGTCAGAGCGGACAATACCTCACAAGGGTGTGAATCGTGACAGGAAAGCTGATCTGAGACGCCGGAAGGGTGAATGCCTGGGTCCCGGAGCTGTGCGGGTTCGGAGCTTAAGTCTCGACCCGTGACAAGTGCCAACTTCCGTGACGAGGGCGTCACGAGGTTGGGTGCGGGAGAATGTCACGGACCTAAGGGAGAGTCCTGAATCTCACATCGAACATAATAGGAGGGTCACTGGGGTATAAAAGGGTTCACACCATTTCCGTCTTGTGAGGCGCCTTTTGTAGGACAAAACCGTGAGGTCAGGGAGGCCAGAGCGAACAATACCTCACAAGGGTGTGAACCGTGGCGGTCAGGCTGATCCGGGACGTCGGAAGGGTGAATACCTGGGTCCTAGAGCTACGCGGATTCGGAGCTTAAGTCTCGACCCGTGACAAGTGGTATCAGAGCCAACCCTAAACCGTTCGATCCACGCCGAGCGCCTCAAGGGAGGTAGGCAGGGTGGTCAGCTTCCGTGACGAGGACGTCACGAGGTTGGGTGCGGGAGAATGTCATGGACCTAAGAGGGAGTCCTGAATCCCACATCGAACATAATAGAAGAGTCACTGGAGTATAAAAGGGTTCACATCATTTTCGTCTTGTGAGGTGCCTTTTGTATGACAAAATCGTGAGGTAAGGGGGGCCAGAGTGGATAATATCTCACAAAAGTATAAACCGTGGCGGTCAGGCTGATCCAAGACGTCGGAAGGGTGAATGTCCGAGTCCCGAAATCGCACGGATTCGAAGCTTAAGTCTCGACTCCTGACAGCATCACATCCCTATATACATATCCAAAAACCATCACCATATATCTAAATATAAGTCCAAAAATGACAAAATGAATAGAATCTTACACGAACAAAGCAATCATGGAAGAAGAGGCGAAGAGTTCCGGGAGCTGTGACAAAGGTTTGCTGAAACTTCGTTTGGACTGCGGAGCGGACAATGGACTCAACATTGGGGCATGTTGTTGCATAGAAGTCTGGTCTAAGCAGAGTCGTCTGAGCAGAAATGGTAGTGAATAAGAGCAGAGGAAGAATAATAAATGAGATAACAATTCTACTTGTGTTTTCCATGGTGTAGCTACTGATCTGTCAGCTTTTTGTGTTCCTTCAAATTGGTGTTTTGTTGGTTCCCTTGCAATGTTATGTATTTATAGCAGAAACTAAAAGGAAATGATCATAAAGTGGAAGATGCTGACACGACTGCATATACACTCTGTCTGGCAGTTGATGAATGATAACGCTTTGAAGAATTATTATAATATTCTCACGCTCTCAAGCAGCTTAATTGCAAAAAATTTCATGTTTCCGAACTTCGCCAAATGTTTGAGTCTTGGAAAGTTTCAGGGTCAATTTCTTTTTTCCTTTTTTGCATCTGGGTTGGAAGGATAACATGCAAGTTTATGCAGATAATTGATATATATATATAATTGATTTTTATTTTAGTTGCTAGATATACTCTGCCAACTCAACTACATGTTAGTGCCCAACAACTCTCAAAGAAGTATCTTTCTTCCAAAGTCCAATCGAAAAGCGTCCTTTAGAAAATGACAAGAGACACAGAAAAAAATTCCAACTTCTTTTCCTTTGCGTTGTTTAATTTTATCTTTGATGATAGACTAATCAATGTTGGTAATTATTCCTATTTTTATATAACTTTGGTACACAAGGAATTGAAAACAATGCTACTTTTTAGAATCCTTATTCAACCTTCCAGTCATTCTTGTATTAGGCCAGGCTTATTTAAGTTAAATATTGTGAAGTTTTATGTTAAAATTGATTTGAGAGTTTAGATTTTTTTTTTTTTTAATTCAAAGTTATCAATCAGTGAGGAAAAAATCTTGACTTCAGCATTTCAGGCAACTTGAGTGCATCATCATCACTTGGCAGCTGTATATGAATTGTGAAGGTTAGTGTATTATATATTAATCGCTAATAAGTGATAAAGTTGAGAAGCTACTAATTTTATAAAGAGTTTTTAAGATTAGAGAGAATAGCAAGTCAATGAGCACAACAGAATTCAGGGTTTATTTTCATGACTATGATTAATTGTCAATATTATCTGTATATATACATATATATATAAAAGTACATTTGACTAAATATCTAAGTTGCAATGGCACAATCATAATCCAATTAGACTTCAATGAAATTCATAAAGTACAATCATTCTCACATGCTTAACGCCATTTTATAAGCCCTGTTTTCGTTATCAATAATACATTACTACTTCGTCGGCATATACTGTGGGCTGTATTGATGCTTGGATATGGAAAAAAAGTAAGTTTCTGGTATCAAAGGCTCTTCAAATGTCTACAATATTTTTTTAAAAAAAATTTCTTGAGATTTCTCAAAATTTTTAGATAAATTCTTATTTTTCTCTTGTATCCCACATTAAATTTTTCAAGTACTTCTTTTTTTGTTTAATCCAATATTTATTTGCATGAAAAACCATTAAAATTCATAATTTTTACCACCTTAGTCTCCTTATGACCATCATTTTATCAGTGTCCAGATGGCACATATATAACAAAATAAGTTAAAAACTTTTTCCACTATTTAAAAATAATGTATTCAATTTAGAACAATTATTAATTAATGCATATTAAAGTAAATATATCAATGAGATTTAATGTAAAAAAATAAAAATTAATTAAAAATATTTGAATAAATTGTAATTTTAAACTCACTTCAACTTGCGCTAATCAGAAATCTTACAACTACTTTAAGATGTAGTGACCATCTCCATTATTTTTTAAATTCACTTCAATATGCAATTTTAAATTTTATCACTTTATTAACAAATCGCATTATTACTCCAACTAAAAATTTAATTTTCTAATATATATTTTTCCATCCCAAGTTGTTTGAATATTATTAATTTTCAACAAATTTAAGAAAATAATTATGACTTTAATGTAGTTAATATTAATTTTTTTATAAAATTAAAATTTCATAATTTTTAATATCAAAAAGTAAAAAAAAGAAAACATAAAATATAATTTTAAAATATAAAAGTAATAAATGTTTAAAAAAGACAATTTTGAAGAAAAAAAAAAAAAAAAAAAAAGAGAAGAGATACAGGAGGAGTAACACTTTATTAATTAACAGACTGCACTTATCACTTGAATTAAAAGTTTATTACTCTAAGAACATAACACACTTCAGCGTGCACATCAATATGCTCTAATCAGCTTAATTGATATTCTCCCCGTAATTTAGCTTTCAAGGTTTCTAAAGTTGGCTTTGGGAATCTCAACTTTGCTAAAAGTAATCCAAGCTTATATATAAATTCATGAAAAAATTAAAAATAGAAAATATCTTTTAAAAATATAAAAGAAATTAAATATAATTCATTGTTTTCATATAATAAATTACATGTAGTTAGTAATAACATATACTGCTTTCTTCTAAACTAAATTTTAACAGACATTTTGACCATTATATCCTGATTAATGTCATAAATAATACCTAAATTTTAACCTCTAACATAACTAACTCTAACATAATTAACTACAAATGACAACACGTGACAAATAATCAACCCTCCAAATACCATATTAATTAATAAATCTTTAATTCAAATGCATTAAAAATTTTTAAAATACAAATAACATATTGAATATCTCATTATAATTTAGATATTATGACATTAATTTTATTCCTTTTATTCCTTTCTTTTTACTCTAAATTTTCCACAACCATAATTGAGTATTGTTTAGAAATTTGACTCCAAAAAAAAAAAAAAAAGATGAAATAATCCAACACAATTTAATTAGTAGATTCTCACAATGCCTGAGCGGCTGTTCAATTCACAGGACAGACATAGCTGATCCACAGCTGGAATACATACCATTCTTCAACATCAGCAAGAATCAAAACGATATAATAATAATAGTAATTGCTCCCTTCGGTTTATGAAAAGTAAATATAATAGCAGGTAAGGAACAACATACTTGGGCACAAGAGGAGGCTCCAATGAAAAACATGCAATTTCACATCATATACCAGCAATTCTATTTTAAGCTTTGTTTGGTTCACTTGACACTCCCCAAATATTATCCTCCATTTGTATTTTGGTTGAAAAACAATCATCTTTGGAAGCAAACATTATTGGACAATGTCCTAGCTACTCATGTATCCATCCTTCAACCATCAAAAGTCCAGGATCCATCCACATGTTGCATTATAATCCTGCATGTAGATTCTATTAGAAATGACTTATTGCTTGATAGAAAAAGAGGTTCCATCAACTCAATTGTTGTAAGACTCAACACAACTAGTAAGCAAAACAGAAGCAATTGTAGCTAACACACAAGCAGCACTATCTCTGCTTATAAAACCAGATTAGGGTAATTTTAGCCGAGACAAATACTGCACTATTCTCTATTTCAAAAACAAGGGAAAAAAAAATACTTTACATGTTTCCACTAATAAATGATATAAGAGCATATACATGCAAAAGAACAAAAAGAAACTAACTGCAAACAACCACAAAGCCAGAAATTATGCCCACTAAAGAAGAGAGATGTTATATGTATCCTTCAAGTTTTATTTCATTTTGTATGGTCAGAATGAAATACGTTCCATTCAATCACATCAAAGAAAAAGATCCAGTTGCATGTAGCAGCTTTGAAAGTTGACATTAATTTTCACAATTGAGGTTCACTTTCTACTTGGGTTTGAAAACCAAATTGGGGGGATGGGACAAAAAGAAAAAGGAAAAAGCATGGAAGTACCATAACAATATACTGTTGATATGGCACATGTATCAGGCCTTCATCAGAAATGCCAGAAAGATAACAGTAATGGCCAAAATCATTATATATTAGCCTATAAACAATTTACTATCTGATGTTTAAAAAAAAATAGAATTTAAAGTACTGCATTTAAACATCCAGCATAAATAACCTGTACATAATAGTGACCACAGTAATGTGTCTTTCAGCTGCCCTGGAGGACTTTCTGAGGATCAAGTTGCCCACTACAATAACTAGAAGGAACAGCAGAAAGTTCTTGCCTTCCTCTCCATTCCTCACCGGGTTTCAATGTGATAGGTTTCTCAATAGCAGCAGCCTCCACACAGAGCATATGCTTGTATTCATCATCTCCAAAATCAGCCAAAGTCTTTGCCTTTTTATCCCAGGGATTCCACACCACTACATGCAAAAGAAATAAGAACATTAGTTACAATCATATATGCAAATATTTACAAGAGCTGGTAAAAAACTCAAGTCGAAGTTCACAATTCATTTCAAACATATACATCAGAAAAGAGAAAGTAGTTCCCACAACTAGTTGCAATCATCTAACAATAATCTATATATTAAAGGTTTTCATAGGTTGATAGAGATTGGTGGAAATGTCATACCCAGGTTAGATAACTCAAACTCACAGTCATAACTTATGTTAAAGTGGTCTTATGCATAAATAAAAGAAAAAGAAGTTCTCTATTATTTTTTTTAGCAAAGTAATTCCGCTACTATTAAGTAGCTCCTCTATTATAAAGTAGCAATGAACAACATGATAAAGCTTTATTTTCAAGTTCTGTGTAAATATGAAGTATTCTTGTCCATGTGCTTGAGAATATCAATAGAGATATTGCTTAAGCATAAGAAGCATCAGGCCCCATATACATAAAAGCAAGAATATCAAAATAAAAAAAATGAAAAAAGGTGGACAAAATAAATCTCACCAGCATCAGGGAGTCCATCTTTGCGTAATACGAAGGTTCTCTTCTTTTCATGATCCAGAATTGCAATTTTTGTAGGAGTACTGAGGTATATCTTGTCCAACTGTTTAACCACAATTAAAACTATGTAAACAGCAAATAACTTAAGTGTGAGTAAGATTGAAAGAAAAATGTCACCATGAACTCACTTCTGTTTCAAATGTTATTGCATCTCCCTGTTCAGTAAAACGCTCCCTGTTCTGTAAGTTATCCAGATAATCAAGTGTCTCTAATCCTTCCACACGGACTTCACTGAACAGAAAGCAATGAAGTCATTTTAAATCCTGATAATATGAGCTCATCCATTATACAATCATGACATTACACAAATATCCCTTAACATGTTCTACCATGAATTAGTTTTACAAGTTGAGGTGCAATACCATAGTAAAAGGGAAGAAACAAGCACCATTTAATTAGTGCGCACATCAATAATTAGCTAGATGAATTAATGAACTTCAAGATGGTTAAAAAAAAAAAAAAAAAAAGCAAAAAGAATTTCAAAATGGTTAGCAGTTTACCATATGAATTTTAAACAACCTGTCAATAAAAGGCCTAAATTTTCACAGCAATAATGCTTGACAGATCATCTCAGTCAGACTCATGAACCAAAATTTATCCTAAACTCTAAAAATATCTGCTCTGAGAATAACACTATCAAAAATATTTGTATGAGATGGTTTTTTTAATTTTTGTATTAAATAGTGTTGCACAAGAGCATTAATTAATAAGGATAATGCAGTAAAAAAGGATTTGAGCGAAAGAAGGCAATAAACCTAGAGAAAACATGGGATAATAATCTTTAATGTAAGATTGGGACAGACAGATAAAAAAATTAATACTAATATATTTTGCTGGTTCAATTTAATTTAAGATTGCCTTTGCTCAATGGTCAAGGGTAAGCCTGTAATTTCAGATCTGAGTCATGGACAATAGCTGTAGTGGTTGAAGAACTATGGGTTACAGCCAGAGGGGGCCAATCTATCATGAAAAGTAATTGTGGCTGTTGATGGGCAGGCAAAAGAACATCTGGTACTTTCACAATCAGGATCATGAGTGCACTGCAATCAGGATTGTCCAAACCAATACATGATTCAAAGAGAGGGGGGGGACAATTAGGGATGGAAAAACAAAGTTCCCATCTCCCATACAATAAATAACTAGCAGTTCAAAGGAAACCCAAACCATATTATTATTGATCAATGGCTCAAACACCAAACAAGCTAGCAATAATGGAGAGAATTTTACACCCTGCCATCAACTGGAAGCCAGTAGCTCATAACAGAAATTTCACAACTAATGATAATGTAATTGTTAAAACTTAATAATAATGAACTAGAATACATAAAGTGTGAGAAAGTGAGAAGGCAAAACAAGCTATGCAACTAAAATTAAAATATAAAATGCTATTATTAATCTAAGAAAAGACAAGCATGTAATCATTGTGAGGACATTAGACCCCAGTATCAACTAGAAGCTAATAGCACAAAAAAAGATTTAGCCACTTATGATTTAGTTGATAAAAGTTAAAGCTAATGAACTAGGATACACAAATGTGACAATGGAAGAAGATACTGAACTCTATGCATGTCAAAACATAGAGTAATAATATCACTGAAAATCATATCACAGACAAGATTAAATATATCGCAAACACTTATAGTTACCTGATGTCAGAAACAGAAAAATAAGTGTGATATGCGAATGTGAATGTAAACGGCTTCCCATCAGTATTCGTATTCCTGATACGAGATGTTAACATTAGATCTCCTCCAGGTCCTAAAGCTACCCTCAGGCGGAACTCATAACTGAGATAGAAGACAACCCATGAAGACAAGTTAATTGGTCAACAGAATAAGGTCACAAAGATTCTACTTGGAATCTCTTCATTAACAGATGTTGAGAGATATTATAAAAGAATTGCCTGTGAGGCCAAATCTTCATATCTTCTTCAGAAGGCCTAAGGATCAAATCAATGTGAGCTTTGCTGGATGAGTTTGTTGGAAAAGCAGGTGGATCAGTGTCAATGCTCCAGAATTTATTTCTAGCAAAACCATGTGACTCAAGAGGACCATGATTAGAAAACTGCGAAAATAGAGTATATTACCAGGATGATCATGGTTTAAACAAGCAAGGACAATAGAAGAGATGCACATACTTGAGGGAAGCATATTGGAATTCCTCCACGAATTGCTTTTGGAGGCTTGAATAATGCCTGCAGAACATATGTGTCTAGTACATTAGAAACAAGAAAGCACATATCCTCTAAACATTGTCTTCTTAAATGCTTGCTTTGTAAATGCAGGTGTTCACTTTTGTAAGAAACTATACATTAATGAGTTCTTGTTAAACAGTTCCACCTGTAAAATTCAAGTCATTTATCCTTTTATCCTTCATAAACAAAAACTTCTTCTACTCCCTTACCTTTTGTGACCGCTGAATGGAACGAAAATGTAATAGAAGCTATGTTTAACACAATAATTTATTGGCTGAGGAAAATTAAGTTACTAAACAGCTCTTTTTGCCTAAAAATATCTAAACTATTTTGTTTCATAATAGCATGCAGAGTTTCAAAAAAAAAAAAATCATAAATTTCATTCAATTTCTTTGAACATATACGTATTATTTTAAACTTAATTTTCTGAACAGTGAATCTGTGGTTTCAAATGATTGTGACTACTTAAAAATCTGCTCTTCATGTTTCCAATTATGGTTCAGAACGCTTTCCAACCTAGAAAACAGATACTCCATCTAAGTTTTGTAATTGCTTACAGAATCAACAGAAGAATCGGGGATAGAAAAGGGCAACATGGGAAGCAAACCTGCTTCCATTAGAAATGATGAAATAGCTTAAATTACATAAATTAAGTAGCCTTTAGACACCCAACTCATAGAACCATTTTCACAGAAAATCTTGTATTCGCAAGCCATTCCATCATTCTGACATCTATGAATTAATAGAATAGAACTCATTGTTAAAAATTTGCTTTTGAAATATCAACTATATGACATTAAATACTGAATTAGAAAAATAAAATTGATAGTTCTAAATGAACCATCAATACAAAGGATTCCAACAAAATGTTCATACATTATACTCCTATTTAATATATGATCAAGAAAACTACTATCACCGAATAGCACCTTACTACTGACGAACAGCAACTCCTCTCCATGCTCATTCTTCCAAGATGTTACATGCCCGCCATACAAATAAACCTGAAAAACGCCTCCAGCAAAAAATAAAATAAAATAACGGATATCTGGATATAACAACCAAAACAAAAAAGAAAGATTCAAGAAACAGAAAATAAGAAAAACAAGTAAATTAAAAAAAAAAAAAAAAAGAAAGAAGACTAGCGCAGATCAAATTGATCAGATCCTGAAACAAAATTTGAAAGTTTAAAAAAAAAAAAAAAAAAAAGCAAGCCTTATAAAATTACCTCGGCGGAGCTGCCATGTGTCTCGCGGAGGATGATTTTCTCAAGGCCGTTAACGCCCTTGGACAACTCAACGGGGACTTTCTCGCTCGACATCGAATTAAACTCACCAATGCTTTAAGATTTTATTTAATAAAAATGCCTGATTCCAAATCGGTCGTCCGAAATCAAAAATCAAATCAAATCTCTCGCTTAACCTTTTTCTATAGTACTTGAATTAATTAATTACTATAAGCAAATTTTCAGCTGTTTCAATCTCCTCCTTTACCCTTTTTCACTTTTTTCTCACTCTTTTTTCTTTTTGTCCTTTTTTAAACATTTTTCCCACAGATTTTACTGGATAAAGACTGAGCGTTGAATCTACAACGCCACTTTGGACTGCTAAAACGTTGTCCTAGAAAGCCCAAGAGGTGCCCAATAGAAGTTAAACGAAAGTGTTAAATGCCAGGCTTTTTGAATTGGCCCAATATCGTACTCTGCCGAACCAGCATGCCAAGCACAGCATACGAAGGCCAACTACGTTGCACACCCATCCTCTCATGCCAAGTAGGAAATTGGGATGCATGGAGCTTATATGAAATTGTCAGAGTTGAATTGTGTGTTTTCACTTCAAGAGCTTGAAAACATTATGATTGAAAGGCAAGTGCTTATATAATTGAGCTGTTTGGAGTTATTTGCATTAAATAATGTCGAATGCTGTAGGGGTCTTCTGTTTGGATGAACAGTTATTTATACAACTTGGGCTTTATATGATCATGCCACTTATCATTGCTTTCATTTCAACAATCGAATATGCCACGTCGATCAGTACCATTTTTGTCACTTGTTTAGAATACTTGAATTGCAGTTCTCATTGTTCAGGTTTGGTAGTTAATTCTCAGGCTCACATGGGGTTGATTTGCTCTTCCCTTTTTCTTGTAACTGATTCTGCCAAGTAAGATATTGATGGATCTATCAAGTGGGGGTGTTCATATGTTTGCCTACTCAGAGCTTCCCTTAGGTTTTATTTGCTAGGAAGGATGATAAGGAATAAGGATTAAAATTTTGTTAATTCAATGGTTAAAATTGATAATCACTTTCCTATTTTGTTGCTTAATCATTAGATAAAAATTTTTTTCATCCACATCTTTTTCTATCTTTCCTACCAAATAAACCCCTAGATCCAAACTTTTTGATAGCTGTAAATACTTTCTGTCACTCTACTAATTTCTTGCTAAACTTTGAGATAAAGGCAACAACGAATAATCATCAGCAAATGAATTTGAGATTATCATGGGTTGTTGTTAAGTTGTAAAAGCTCTCAACCACTTTGTAGCTTAGTAGTCTGCATAATTTGATTGAAATTAAATTAATTAATTGAAATGATTTAATTTGATTATTTATTTCATACCAAAAATATTTTTGTTCATTATTGAAATTTTTTTCAAATTTTGATTTTTGGATAATTTGATTTGGTTAGTTGAGAATAACTAAATTACCCAATATATACCTGAAACATTATATGAAACATTTTCAAGCACTTACAATTCTCTTTTCTTTATCCTCATGTTATGATATCCTTGTATTAAAAAAATACATTTTTAATTTATGATAAATGTCTTTAAGTTTTATGTTGAAGTTGGTAGCATATAGATCTGATGATTCATATATTCGTATCGTATAAAATATTAAAAATTTATGTATTTGTATTATATTTTATACAAAAATTATGTCTTACAATTCATATCGATATGAATATGTAAAATATATCTTTTTTGTTTTGTTAAACTTATATATAGTTATTACTAAAATTTTAAGCCGTGTCATCTCATGTCTTATTTTCGTATCGTATTTATATCGTATCACCATGTTGGGTTTTGAATTGCCAACTCTAGTGGCATATTATGGATGTACTTATTTACTCCACCTTGTATTTTAATATTTGTTGAATGATTAAGTTTATTTGAATTATGAACACTATGAATGTAGGATTTGAATCTAGGATTTGAAGTTATAATTTTAATTAACTGATATTAGAACTGTTGAACCTATTTGTTTTTTACAATACCAAAATTCTTTTTTTGATGTTGTTCTCTAATGAGTTTGCTCAAATGTTTCATGCTTAATCATTTATTATTTTCTAAAAAAAACCATTTGTTATTAATTGTTTAAAACAAGTTTATAAAGGTTTTAAGCTTAAACAAGGAGTTACAAAAAGCTAATCTAATAGATGAAGAGAATTTTGGAATGAAAATAAAGTGGCAATTCGTTGCCGTGACAACTACCCAAGGAAATTTTAAAAGTGATTGAATTATATAAAATATTATTCAAGAAATTATTTTGAAGTTCAATGAAGATGAAATTAATCTTGAAATGAAGCCTATAGTTTAATATGGAAGGGAATGATTGTTTAGATTACTTAAATAAAGATATATTGTTTTGGAAAAGCAAGTTGATTACTTAGAAAGGATAGAACAAATCTTGAAGCAATCCTATCAAGTGAATCTGATTGAAAATCATTTTTAAATGACTAAGTCAAGATATGAAACTAAGGTTTGAGTTTCGGAGAAGTGAAAAAAATTATAGTCTCATATCATAGAAGACTAGTTCACATATTGACCAATTCAAAATGACTTAGTTTAGAGATGCAATGACATTCCAAGCAAATAGCCAAGGAAGCGAGTTTTAGAGCTGACTTTCGAATGCTCAAAATATTTTTTTCACACATATTGTGAGATTGGTTAAGGGGTTCAAATTTCTATGCATGGCATCCAAATGCCCTTGATGGAAATGAGTTTTTAAGCTTAAAATAGGGTGGCATCCAAATACCCATGTTGAAAATTAATTTTGAGTGAAAATAGTTTATTGGCATTCGATTGCTCATTCCAAAGCATTTGAATTCTCTTTAGAAAGTGAGCACAAGATTCAATTTTGACTGGGCATCTGAATGCCTAATCTATGACATCTAAATGTTCTTGCTTGAAAATCCAAAAGTATATTCCATAACAATTATATTTTTTAAAATCTTTAAAATTCTTCCATTTCCAATGGGCAAACCATCTCTAAATTACTAAAATTTCATTCTCCAAGATAAAGAACAATAAAAAAATAAAAAATAAGCTATATCAAAGATCAAAGCATTCTATTCCAAAAAATCAAAAAATCTATCTTCAAGTTTTGAGCTTTTCATGTCTATATCTATGAGCAATTCAGTCTCACCCTTAACGCTTGTCTTAGTTTTGAGATCCAATATTTGATTAGGAGTCACCAATCAATTTATTTGTCCTTTGGGAATCAATGTTGGTTTAAGGTAACAGTTTTATCTTTACCAAAAAAAAAAAAAACTTGGTTATGAGATATAAACAAGATATTGAGAAATCAAAGCTCTAAACCTTGTATGAAATAAATCCAACCTCTACTTATCACTCTAGACCAACACCTTAACTAGCTTAGGGACTAAAGAGCATGCCTCTTCTTTTTGTTCCTAGTAACAAGCAATGCATATAAATAGTTTATATATTCCATATTGTCACACATGCATCTAGAAAAATATGTCTAGGCTAATAGTCTCAAATAGTACCATTAATGGTGCATATTATCTTGCTATCAATCAAATTTATATAAACATAACAATTCATGTCACATATAGAGCAAGAAAGTGTAACAAATGGTATAATTAATAATGCAAATTATTATGTTATTAATCAAATTTATACAAACATAACAATTCATGCCATATATAAAGCAGGAAAGTGTAACTAGAGAAGCATGAAATGCATTATAATTTAAATAACATATTCTAATGATAGTTTATATAAACAAGGGCATATTTAGTACAAATTATTGCTTTTAATTAGTCTAAATGACAGGATAATGCATGATATACTTGATGTATATTTACATAAAAAATATCCACCACCTAAATAGTAAAGTAAATCCTATACTTGTCTATCTGGTATATTATTAAGTATTCCTAAGGCTACACGATGCATGATCATAGATAATATGTCAGCATGTTTATAAGTTAATGAAAGAGACCTAAAAATGCTTAAGTTTAAGAAATATACCTTAGTTGATTGCCTGATGCAAGATCTAAAGATATTAATAGATTTAAATGGAATGAACAAAGTCTAAACTGACATTAAAGCTTTTGGCCAATCAATGGCATCAGGTAATGATCAGTGACACGTTCAGTAATAGATCGATGGTTGGTGGGAGTGTTGATTGATTGTCATGGGCAGTTTTGGCTAATGAGACTAATCTCGAGTCTAACAGAGTTTCGAACCTTTTAATAGACTTGATGAGGGATTCAAAGTTTTTTGATTATTTTGAAAGCATTGGTAGGGAGATCTAGGAATTTAAAATGTGTTTGGGTAGTGTTTGAGTGAAAGTAAGCAACAAAGAATGGTATAAAAAAGTGGATTATCACTAGATGTCAATGATAGTTTCGACAATTCAATAGGTGAACTATTCTTGGTTTGAGAAATTTGGGAGTGATTGATAGGCTTTAGTTTAGTGTTGAAGCCATACATAATGTTTTAGGATGGTTGATACTAAAGAGTTGGTGAAAATAGAAGTAAGATGTGTGTTAAAAAGGTTAGCATTGATTAGCGATCATGGATAACAACTGGGCGAACCATGTTTTAAAATTTTTTGAGGTTTTGGCAATTTGTCAGGCAAATATTTAAAAAAAATTAAAGACTTTGGTTGAGATTGTAGCTTGCTTTTATAGCTATTGTAGACATCCAATTTGATCCAAGTTCGGATCAATTAAACCTAGTCCAAATAAGACAAAGTGACCCAAATTTTTTTATTTTTTTATTTTGGATTTATTTTAACTATTATTTTGAGAAATAATGATTAAAATTAAAAAGAATAATAGATAAAAAAAAAAAAAAAAAAGGTCCTGCCAATTGATGGCAGAATCATGGAAGGATCAAACTTCTTTGGGAAAGGCAGAAATTCAATCAAATGTGAGATTTAGAACTCATTTGGAACTCTTCTAATTCAGCCTATAAATATAGGCTTGAATAGAACAGAATGACACACACAAAAAGCAAAAATCAGAAACACAACAAGTAGAAAGCATAAAAAAATTTTCAAAGATTTTTTGGTTTAAAGAAAAAAATGGGTTTTTTTGAAAAAATATGGAAAAATCTCCAGATTCTAGAAAATTTCCAATTTCGGTTGAATTTTTTGACACCGATTGAATTTTTCAGTGACTTTTCTGGTGCCGTTTGAATTTTTCGACGAAGAATTTTAGAATCCGGTGACGATTCTGGTGAAAGTTGAATTTTTCGATGATCGTTAGGTAACCCAACCCAGATTCCAACGATATTCCCCAGAATGCAATCGAAGTTCAATCGAAGTTCATCCGGATAGAGAGAAAGGAAGGGAAAAAAAAGGGAAGAGAGAGAAGGGAAAGGGGAAATCTGAAGCAGAAAGAAGGAATTTGGCCTTTTATAGAACCTTGAAACGACGTCATTTTGGAGTTAAATAACTTCCCAAGATCCGTACGTTTTCATTCGGACGACCCAACCCGAGCGTTGACTCGCATTTCAACCCGTTCCTCAAACGCTGTTACCGAGCTGAGCCGTGCTTTCCAACCTCTTTCTGTGTTTGAAGCTGAGCCGTTTCGAGTCGCTCCAACCGAGCCATTTTTTTTTTCATATTTTTTAGGTTTCTTTTAATAGTTTGTTTAATTTTTTATGTGTTTTTTTTAGTATTTTTGCATGATTAAATTCAGAAAAAGAGAAAAAAAAAATAATAAATTTTGAGAATAAATATTAATTATCAATGATGGAATTTATAAAATTTCAATGATAAATTTTTATAAAATTCCTAAGTGAAAAATTTTATCTAAATTTATCTCAAATGATGGAATAATTTAGATAAAGTTTTAATAACAATAATTAATATTTATTTTCAAAACAAAAAAAAAAGAAAAAAAAATATAAAAAATTAAAATATAAAAATTTTGAAATTAAATACAAATTACCCGAGGATGAGATTCTTAAAAAATTTAAACGGTAAATTTTTAATAAATTTTTTGGTGAGAAATTTCCTCTAGATTTGTCCTAAATTATGGAATAATTTAGATAAAATTTCAATACAAGTAATTATATTCTTTTTCAAATAAAATTTTGGTTAAAAATATGTGATAATTACCCAAAGATGAGATTCTTAAAAATTTCAAATGGTAAATTCCTAAGAAATCTCTAGGTGAAAATTTTTCTCGAGATTTATCCCAAATGGTGAAATAATTTAGATGAAGTTTCAATAAAAATAATTGTCATATTATTTTCTTTCTGAAAAAAATAATAAAAAAATAATAAAAGTAATTTCTAAATAGGAAATGGTAGAGAATTTAGAAATTCAAAACAAGAAAATATTTCTAATTTGGCCCAAATGGTAAAATAATTAGATATATTTTCAACAATAAAAAAAATAAACTTTTGTTCCGATGACGGAGCCTCTTCAAGGAAACAAATGGCATTCTTGAATACTCTTGAAGTGAGAAAATATTTTTTAAGAGTTCTATCATATTGATGAAGAATCTTAAGAATTATTTCCAATATTTAACATAAAAATTTGAAACCATTAGACTCAAGACCTTAGGATAAATTTAAAATAATATGGTACCATCATTCGAATATGCATGTGGGGGTGCTATAACCTTTTTCATATGTAACCAAACTCTTGAACATTGTTCTGGTTTGTAGACCTAAACCTATTCTTTTAGGGACTCTTAGTCAAGCTTAGGAGCTCCTTAAAGGGATAGATTCCTTAGGTCACCAATCACACCTAGTTAAAAAAGATTAGTGGTGACTTCATTCATTTTTTTTAAGTCTAGCTATAGATTTACGAATCTATATATTATGACAGCTATATATGGCGACAAAATAAAGCTTATTAGATATTAGAGTTCAAAGGAAAATTCCTTAATATCTTGGAAAGAACTTCTAGAAAGCTTAAAACTAAGATTTTTAAATAGAGGGAAAAAAACTGTTTAAGGTATATTGAAATAAGAAATGGAATGAGCTGTTTATAGATAATGTCAAGCACATTTTGGAAATAATCAAAGGATTATCTTTCAATCAGATAAGTAATCAGATATATAATTTTGTAATCTAATACTAGGTGCTATTGGAATTGGATTAGCAAAAGAAGACTCAAGATTACCAAAATTGATTGGGACTTTTGCTTTTAAGATTTGTAAGGGCAACAAAGCTTGAGACTCCGAAGCCAAATTTTTGGTTTGTTAATTCCTGATGTTATGTTAAAGGAATTTGTTGGAATTGTCAACAAAGTTAAGATCATGCTATAAATTACGAAAAGGAAAAATACTTAAGACTTAAGTTTATCAAGAGTCTAAATTGACTGTTTGAGGATAATATTGATTCAACTCTTGGAGTTGTTAAGAAGAAAAATAAGCAATACATGAGTTTATCATCTTGGTTTGATTAACCATATTGATTCGACTCATGGAGTTGCCAAGATAAAGTAATATTAAGATTCAAGTTTATTAAGTGTCTTAAAATGATAATTCTTGTGTTGATTGATAGAAATTATCGAAAAAGTTTTAACCTATATTTGTCTAGATAAAAAAGTTTTTTAAAAGATAAGGTTATGAAATTTTTAGGATAATGTCGATTGATGGGTTCTTAATCGATCGAATCGCATAAAAAATGTTTCCCTCAGTTATTAAATGTCAATTGGTAATTATGTTTACCTATCAACAATCACGTGCCAGGAATAGACCACATTAAAATGTGGAAGGAAAATGGAAAGTTTCATTGTAAACTTACCCTTCTCTCTCCACTTGACCTTTTTCTAGATTTTTTCTCATTTTTTTAATTTTTTAACCAAAATCTCACAAAACCATTTAGCAAGAATAGCCTTAGGTTTGCCAAGTAGTTATGAGATACATAAGTGATGGGAAGTTTTGTACTCATTGGATGCAAAGAACATATGTATCTAGCATGGGCTCTTCCAATAGGATAGTAAGGCTAATTGGTGCTTCAAGTGTGTATAGACAAACACTTATCACATGAAGTGCTTTCTAGAGGAGTAAGCTTTCTTTAAAGTTTGTGACTTTTGCGATTTTCATAAATTTCAAATTTGTCAATTTTTTTTGCAAGAAATGAACTTAGTAAAAAAATTGATGAAATGTGATGTTAATTTGCTTATTGTTAATTGAAATAGCCACTTAGGCGTTTCAAGACAATGTGCAATGCGTCTAAAGCTCTAGATTGGTTTATGGTGCTACTCAAGGAGATAAGGCATTAATTAGGAACTACGACTTTAGTTTTTCTGCAAAGAACCAATTGGGATTAAAAGGGATAGGATAATTAAATATGCTATTGCAAATAGGTGGCTAGACTCTACCCACACCATGGTCTTGCCTTAATACAAAATAACCATAACACTCTTAGATTTTGTAATGATATTGGGATCTTGATAACTGATATCCTTCTCAACTTGGACTGTAATTTCTAAAAGAGAAATTCCAAGGTTAAGGTGTTGCTGGAAGAAGAATCATAGTTTACCTCCAATGGGTGAATTATGTATAGTTAGTTTTATAGCACATACCATGGGAAACGTGTAATACTAGCTTGAGACCATCATGCGAGCAATCTTGGTGTATCTTTTTAGTACTTCACTCTTTGCCACCACATTCAAGCAATAAATGTAAATATAAATTTAAATCTCAAGAACCATATGTGAATATTAAAACACCAAATTCAATTTCATGGCTTATCTATTTGGGTAGACATAATTTTTAAGCGAAAGCAATTACAAGTTTATGAAAAAACTAAATCTTCCTCTTCGTTCATCTTTTACTAGTGACTTTCAATGGATAGATACCGTTATTTAGAAGTGAAGGGGTGACCTTAGCTAATTTATATCAAAACCTTAAAAACCTCTCCATCAAAGATTTATTGGCCAAAGGCCTATACAACAGCTAAACCACACTAACCTAATAAGATGTGCCAAGCCCATACGTAAGTGATCACAATTAATTATTTGAGTCATCATGCTTGTCTCATATTAGGACTAAATTTATCAACCTATTTTATTAAACTATAAAACACCAATTAATAATGGCCCACTTATTGAAAAATTTTAACATTCTTCTAGGGATGTTAATGGATAGGGTAGAGCATTCCCCATTCACATCCTTAGATTTTTATATTATACATATTCTCATACCCATACCTAATGGATATTTAAATTTATCCACATCCACATCCACATCCACGCAGATATTTAATAAGTATGGGTAATCCTCATACCATTAAGTTTTTTTAAAAAAATAAAAACTAAAATTTATTTTTTAAACTTTTTTTTATTTTTATCTTGTACATTTAGGTAATTTTTTTATAAATTTATATTAATATATATATATTTTTTCAATAAAAATATATTAATTCTAATTAATCTAAAATAATAATTTATATATTTAATAAAAAATCTATTTACTAAATATATATAAATATCTATAAAGTACGGGTATGGGACGAGTACTATATTATCCATCTCTATCCTCATACCTAATAAAAATTTAAAATCATACACATTTTCATCCCCATACTTATAATATAATACCTATCCCTATCCCCATTCGAATTAAAAGTCGAGTTTTCTATTAGGTATGGGTAAAAATGATATCCCTACATTCTTTCATGTGGGCAATATTAATTGAGTTATTTGATTTTAAAAAAAAACATATTTTAAAAGACAAGACTTTAGACTGATTAACTTTACTTTTATGTGGCCATAGCTTTAAAAATAATTTAGCTCTCAAGACAACATTTTAATGATCCCATCCAATGAAACCATCTAATATCAAATCATGGTAGTTTTTATATGCCTTATTGATACAAAATCAATTTATAGTTATAAGTACCAAAGACTTTATTGATAATAGATCTCAGTGTGGCTGTATAGCAAGAAAATAACACCTAAATGTAATCTCAGTATGTTATTTTTATTGTCAGTCCTCTTGCCAATTTATCTAAAGTTGTTGAGAAATTTTCATGACATTCAGATATGCCTGTATGTCTCCTTTTTATCTTGGAAGTTACTTGCTGGTATTATTTATGAGACATACCCAAATAATATTAAAGTTGTACTTAACACAGATACCAAAGTCTTAAGATTTTATAATATGACATGCCAATACAATATGTGCACATGCAATAATAAACATATATACAAATAATAACTATGATGTATATATAAAATAATTGTTTCCACTTAACTTGATGGTATATCATGGACTTATTCATCTCAAACTATATCTTATAGGTAATTAACAATCACATGCGATATCTTTAACAGAGTAAAAAAAAACCCAAAACAATAATGGTTTTAAAAGCAAATTTACAATGCATCATTGCCATACTAAACCCAATACCTTAACAAGTTCTACTTTCCATACTTATAGATATTCATATTATAAGCTTAGTAATACCATAAGCCTCATACAAAAAAAAAATATGTCATCTTTTTATCAAATCACAATGACTCTCACTAATCTAGTGAATTATAAACATGCTCAAATCAAACTTTGAATAAGAATAAAGAGCATTTCAATAAATGGAGTCGTAACAAAATTATGTATTGTTTACTTTTATGCCAAATGTGATAACCACTATCGTTCTTGGATTTTCATTATGTCAATTTAATAAACTACATACAAATTATTAACTTATTATGAACAAATCTTCAAATTCATGTGTTCATACAACACAAAATTCTCAATGTTTTAACATAAGATCATTTTCAATAAATTTGAACTTAATTGAATTACCAATCTCTTATAACTAAAACATATCTAAACCAATAGCCTATTAACTCCTATTGAGCTTAACCCATATGATATCTCTAAATCAATAATTTTAGGATGTTTATGAGTTCTTACTACTTCAAAACATATGCATTCACTTCCTTTAAAAAAATAGTTTTGGCATTAATAAAATAATAATAATAATAATAAAAACCTTTATATTATCATTTTTTTGAAATAATTCTCAAAATTAGTTTATATATAATTCAAAACAAGGAAAGTGAAATGAGAGAAAATTATAAAATTCTTATTGTCTCTCAAAAGTAAATCAAAAAAATTTAGGAAAGATTATCAAGGAAAGAATTGAACTAAAAAATAAAACAAATAGTTTTGCTTACTTTTAAAAACTTTATTCATTAAAACTCTCGCACTTGTGATAAGTGTAAAATAATATTCTTCACCTTACATGTGATTTCCTTAAAAGAAAATATTAAACTTTCTTTAAAACATATTGTCAATAAATGATATCAATATGCCCTTTAAAATTGGTAACTGCTAGGTTTGATAATGGTAACTAAAATAATCAAACCAATACCTTAATTAAAAGTTAAACAACTAAAACAAATATTTATTAAATTATATTTCAACAACTCTCAATTTTACTTAAGTCAAATGGAGATATAATAACAAGTTTAAAACTTTCTTGTGTGAAAGCTAGTCCTCATGTATATTATAAAACACTATACATCAAATATATATCCCTAGATGTAATAAATTAAAGTGATTAACAATTTACGCGTTTACTATGTTGTACAAAATATCTATGAACTTATCACTCATGGTAAACATTGACTTATGATGACATTTTTCTAGCATATTAAAATTGAGTACAAAGGCCAATCAATTATTTAAGCAAATAAGAATTTAATCAAGTTAATAACTTTACTAGTTTTATCAAAGTAATCAATGTGTCATATTATAAATTTAATCTTGGACATTCTTTTAAAAAAAATTATCTCTTTGTGTGATCACACTTTAAAATAACAAAAAATACAATGACTTTCAAAAATATATCCCATTTAGGTGGATAAATTCCTTAGACCTATGTTTCTTTTCACTTCATAAAAATGTTTTATAATTATCTCTGAATTAAAAATATATAATCACTTCCGTTAGCCAGGTAATCACATGTAGTAACTTAGAGACAATCAATAACACCATAAGAAATTTCATTATCATTATAGTTCTATTGATTCTCTTATGTTTATTTATACATGTGATCACTCTAAGTGAGATTCTAATCTAAATGTACTTTTATGGATCACTAAAAGTTAAAACTTAGAATGCCCATTGCCATTTTATGCACCTTAAAAATTTTCAAATCATATTCTATAATCATGCTATCAATCAGTATAAACATTTAGCATGACACACTACCAAATAAATTGTCTTAACAATTAATAATACTTTATTGTAGCATTTCAATCTTTCAAGCATGACTACAAGAAATTTCAAAATCAAAATTAACTAACCACAAAGAATATATTTCAATACAAACACTTTATATATGAGATTTAATAAAATTCATAAATTTCACACCATAAATCTCAACATAATAATATATGATTAATGTCAATAATATATTTTTTTAGATAGTCATATACATACAATGATTATGATATAAACTAATCTCACATTCAATGTGAGAAATATAATATTTTCACTATTATCAAACATGAGTTGTGATATTAAACATTAAGGCAAGTTAATCTAAAAAGTCTTAACAATAATACATTTCGATCAAAATCTTTCATTTAATTTTACCTACTCTTATAGACTGAAAATTTTACTCTTATCCATTTACTTTCATAATTTATTTATTTTTATTACCCAAGATCTTTATAGTAATATTTATCAAGTTTCATCATACCAAAAGTATGCTTCAAATACTTTTTAAAAAATAAATTTTTACTTGCTGCTCTCTTTACATATTATAATATCATTATTATAAAACAATTAATATCTTATGAGAGAATACTTGATTTAATAAGTATTTTGTAAAAATAAAAGATTTTAAAAGCTAGTGCAACAATTTATGTGAAACAATTCACTATACAATTATTTAACACATGTTATATCTCATAACATAATTGCACAATTTTGACAATAATACTCTCCCATTATTTTAGCAAACTAGTATAAAATCTAAATGTCTTTCATAAATCATTATAGTCAATAATATGTTTCATATGTCCATGAAAAACATGAGTTTCTAAAATATATATCACATTATGTACTTTATTAGGCTTTAAAGTTAATGCCTAAAATTTCAAATTATAATTATGTGACATATATAAAATTAAAACATTGTAAGCATGCTAAACATATTTATCATACATAACACATGTTTTTAAAATAACCAAACTTAATTTCACATGTCACATTTTGCATGAACATGATCTTTCATAAAACCACTTTATCAAATAATGATATATAAAAGAACAAAATATTATAACAAACTTACTGATCATATATGTGACAATCATTTTCATGGATTCATATGATTAATCAATATTTAAAATATTCACAAATTATCTTAGGTAAAAGACTTTTGTCATCACAAATGCAACATTTTAAATCAACCATGACTTAATTAAGCTATATATCACGTTTTATCATTTTTAATTAGAGCTATTTAATCTTTATCACCAAAATCAATTGTAATATTCAAGACAAAAGAATGCAACATTCCATAAATGAGTAACAATCCTTACAATGTTATTTGTAATAAAACTAAAAAGTCCAAGTGCATCATCACAAACTTCCCTTTAGGTAAAAAATGTGACATGCTATTAGGCACTTTTCACTTTAAACCAATATGAAAATATCTTAGTTTTTGAAAAACCCTTCCCATTTAAGCAGATAGACTTATTAGACCACCATACCCTTAATCATAATACTTTATGTCCACTCCAAATTACCAAACACAATAATTGTCTTGGACAGGTGATTGTATAAGGTAATTTGACAATACTCTTATTCTTGCATATGAGAAAATATTGTAAGTTTCAATGAATGAGCCACTTTGGTAGTGAAACACCCATTTTAACCAATAATATTTCTCATACCAAAAAATTTAAATTGCTCATAATTTTAATTTGCATAATTAACTAACTGTATGCAACTTTGACTAATTCTCATGAGATATTTTACTTTGATATATCTTTTTAGGTCATTGCTCTTGTGTAAAATATTAATAATTAATGTGTATCTTGATGGATCATTATAGGTTGATATTTTCTTGTGAGATACATAAACCAAATGTGTTTCACTAGATTAATAAATAATTTATTGCATTCAAACTAAGTGTCTTGAATTTTACAGATAATTTAATATTTTCATTCAATACTTTATTCTTATGTATCATTTACTAAAAATAAACATTTTACAAATGAACAATGATATAATATCAACATAGTCATGGGAAACATAAATTAGTGTAGGGAATATTATAAACTCCAATTATTCTAAATGAATAACTATTCAAAAATTATTGTTTATTAAATGAAATTACCAAATAAAATTATTAATTTCATACAACTGTACCAAAATCTTATGGAGTTTAAACTTAACTTGCCTTTCAAAATAGTACATGTTGCATTTTAAATGGATAACCAAAAATTAGTAAAAACAAATTTTACTAAACTTATTAATTATGCACATAAAATTTCCACTAAGAGTAAATAAATCTTAAATATCATATAAGAAGAGTACGTACCTTTAATAGACTCCAAGCATGTCAAAATATTTTATTATAAGAAAAAATAACAAAATTCATGTGCATAAAAATATAATAATTATTTAATCATAAATAAATATATATAATAAATATTTTATGCCATTTAAAAAATTTATAAAAATAATAAATAAAAATAGCATAAAATTTCAAAACTAACATAACAAACGGCATAAAAAAACGGAAGCAAAATAAGTCCAAGCGAGTCAATTTATTGATTCTGGCACTATTTACTAACTCAGTATTGTTAGTACTATTCATTGAGTTGATGCTGTTCTAACTTAGCACTGTTCATTATTTCATAACTCCAATCAGGTTAACTCGACCCGTTAAAAGCACAATTCAACCCAATTCAGGTTTTAGTCCAAATTTCATGGTTTTTCTTAGTCTTTAATGCAATTAAACCCTTAAATATTCAATTAAGACATTAATATACAAAGCTTAATTAATATATGCATAAAAAAATGCATAAATCACCATGAATTTGGGAACAAAATCTCATGTTCATACCCATTCTTGACCTATATTTTATTACTTGATTTTTTTCTTCTATTTTTTATGTTTTCCTTGAGTTTTAATGAAATTAAATGTTCCAAACTTTAATTAAGACATATATTTACAAAACTCATACTTCAAATTGCATCAAAATAACATGAATCAATATCAATTTGACCCAAAATTTTCAGATAAAAACCCATGCATAACCCATTTTTGGTTTCGTCCTAATTGATCAATTAAAATTCAAATTTTATGCAATTAAAACACGTGTTTCAATCATTGGTAACAATATTCAAGAACTAATTTGGATTAAAACACATAAAATATTGATGTTTTAAGAAAATCTTGAATTTGGTTCAAATCTTGAACCCAAAGTTTTAAATCTTGATTTCTTACTATACAAAAAGAATTAAGGAACATCTATACATGGTTTCAATCCTTTTACAAAGAAGAATAAAAGTCCCAAATCAATTTTGAGGAAATAAGATCAAAAAGTTGGATTGCAGTAACCATAAGATTTTGTCCAAAACTTAATTTTATACGAAATTAAAATTTAAAAAACATAATTTTGGATCATAATATCATATAATTAGGCACTGATACCACATGTAAGTATATATTTAAATGTTAAGAACTATATGTGAATATTAAGACACCAAATTCAATTTCATTTTGTATTTGTTTAGATAAACATAGTCGTCAAGCAGAAACAACTATAATTTTATAACAAGATTAGATCTTTCTCCTCGTTTTTCTCTTACTGGTAGCTCTTAATGAGTAAATATTGTTACCTAAAAGTGAACAAAAAACTTTAGTCAATTTATATTAAAACTCTAAAAACCTCCTCATCAAAGATTTATTGGGTCAAAATCTTTTACAACTGTCAAACTACATTGACCTAATAAGATGTACAAAACTCATACGTAAGCAATCAAAATTAATTATTTAAACTTTCATACTTATTTTATATTAGAACTAAATTTATCAACTTATTTTTTTAAATAACAAAATCATCAATAAATAGTAACTCATTTAATGAAAAATTTTAATAATACATGCTATGCACTTTCTTTTGTACTAAGGGACATACATGGTTCGGCTATTGGCACTCCTAACCCTGTTTTGTGTACTGACCACTCCTTTCTTTGGACGATGAAATTGAGGGATCACAGGGAGAGCACTGTTCTTGGGAGCAGGAGGGACCTCGTAGGCTTCTGACAGCATTTCGACGAGATGCGCTAGACTAGATACAAGTCTAATTATTTTTGCACCTTCGTGATATGCACATTTGATTTTTTATGAGCTTTGTTTTGATCTGCAGATTTCATTTCATTTCTATGGGATGGAAGATGCTTTGCAGCGGATGCGGGGTCGACAATCGCTTTAAGTCTGAGGAGAGCTGTTCTTAATGGGTCATGGTGTTGTGTTTGATACCTTAACCAGAGAAAACTTTTAAATTTTTAAAATAAAATATTTTAATTTAATTTTTTTTCATCTAAACCCACTTTTAAATGTTAGATTTAATGGAAACACTCGTTCAAAGCTCAGGAATTAACGTTTCAAACTTTGGAACTTACAAGTATAATTTCCTCTAATGGAGTACTAAAACTAGAATTTATAAACCTTCCAGAAAACTTAAAGACCATTTTTCAAGACAATTGCACCTGAGCTAAGTCAAGAAAACTTTAGTGCATTTTTAACTAAAATAAAAAGAAGAAAGAAGTGCGCTTGAGACCTTGTTTTCCTCTCGGTTTACATAGCCAGCAGCTCAGGCAAAACCACTACTAAAAGTTCGAAACTGAAGCTTGAAATCTTTGGATGACCCTCGAAGCAGTTTCCTGCTTGTTGATTATTTTTTGTCATGGTTGCATGCAGCCAACCAAGTTTAATAAATTCTTGAGTACTTCCTTTTTCTTTTGCAATTTGATTTCAGAATCTGTCTCAGACTGAGTTCTTTGATCCCTTGAGTCGGAGGATTGAATATGATTTCTGGGTCTGAATCTGATGACAACAAGGGATTCTTCTTGCACTTTCTGATTGCCTGTTCACTTTATGTTTTTATTCTGAATCATTTTTTCAAAAAAAAAAAAAGTCCAAAGGAAACTATTGTTTATAGGAAATATAAAATGCTTAGTTAGTTGTTATTTAAGAATAATCAGTGGAGTGAGATGAGGAGAAGTTACCGTTTCAAAAACTCAATTTCTTTTGTATTCTTGGTGGTGCCTTTTTGGTGTATCATGGTGGTGATCATTTATGCTTAAAGTTCCGGATGCGGCAATAAGCAATGGAGCAAGGCCCTTTTACAACAACATAAACATCCTTAAAATCTCTGATAATGGCAATTTGCTGGGTACATTTGGGAACATGATGATTCAGAGACCTTCCTTTCACTGTTTTGGGCGCGATTTAAGGTTACACACCAACAGTAGTTTGGTTGGAGAAAAGATGAATGACACATACGCAGTGATCTCCGGTGTGTTGGGTTTCTCAGCTGTTCCTCGCATATTTGATTCGGCTACGCTGTGCTGGTGAAGAGGTGTCTTACGATTCCTTGCCTGGGTTCACATTGATCATTTTAAAGGATGTAGGAGGAGTGCTGGTGGTTAATAGAGTGAAGTCAGACAAGGGTGGCATAAGGAGAGGGAAGCTTGTTGTGCATGTCATGGATGGTGTGATTATGGATGCTGAGTTTGAGCAGTCAGTTCAGCCCGATTTTTTGATGGAGATGATTGAATTAAGGAGGCTGCTAAGGTCTGTCTGGACTCTGGTTGGTTATTAGCGTACTTAATTAAACCTTTCGTCTATTGTAAAACTAAAACACTGACAAGTCCTGTTTTATATAAAAATTATATATTTTTAATTTATATTTACATGAGCAATACGAAATATATTATATAAAATATATTTTTCATTTTTATTAAACTCATATAAATATATAATTTTTTAATATTTTAATACATATCACTTTCGTTTTTATGTTATTCTTTTGTGTTTTCAATTGCCATATTTAGACTTTAGTTTATGAAAGCAATGGATGGATAGTTATGATTTGTCATGTCATTTTTATACAAATAAAAAAAAATCAAATTTTTATTACCAAAAACAAATGATGAGTGAACTAGTCTTACACTCTGCTGTACACACTTTTCATCCTCAGTTGTACAATACAACCTAAATGGTCTGAATTTGAAAGCCCCTAACATTGCTCTATTTAAATCAATATTTAAAAAAAAAAGACTGAAAAAAATACAAAAATGTAGCCTCAATACAAGCCTGTGACCATGAAGATTACCAATTAGCTAACTCAACCAAAAATTTTTTTTTTTTAAATACAGAGAAAAAGGGAGAATTGCTAGACATTCAAACAACCAGATGAGAAAAAATTGGTTGAAATCCAGATGTTTGTTCATCAATGAAGAAACAAGCTTCTTGGGAGCAGAAGCAGCTAAAAATGCACTGATGCTGTCCCTTTTAACTCCTGATAAAACGGGTTCTCTCACTGCAGCCAAAAGAAATGAGTGTAGTTAGAATGATTCACAAATTGTAATTTAAGAAAAGCAAACTTTTTGATGGAAAGAACTTATACAGATTAGCAAGCAAGTCTTCTTCCACCTGCAGCCTCATTTGCAGGGTTCTCAAGAGAAAGCATATGCATCAAGGAGACTTAGAACAGTTGAAGTGCCATTTTAAGCTTGTTCTGTTTCCACTTGGGCAACTTATAGAATGCATCCTTTTTCATCCCAAACTTCTCCTTGAACTCCTCGGATGACAGGTAAGTCTACACATTTCAAATATTAAAATTTGAGAGAAGCAATAATCATATAAACCTAGAGCAACCTTATAAGATATAACTAAAACAATACCATCTTAAAATTATACCTCTCGCTTGGTCGCATCTATTTCAGAAACAGGATCTGTTGATGTTATTTTAAGACGTTCATAAGGGTATATTGGGAGGCCTTCCTCATCTTCAGCCTCATCCTCTTTCACATCTTCTTGTATGGTGAGGGATTCAAGTCTGCTGCTCATGGAATTCTCCTTAGAGTTAGGCTCTGGTGTTGATTTGGGTGCCGGTGGGCTCACTTCACCATGAAAGAAATGTACTTCAGTTTTGAGTACAAATACAAAAATAACATAAATTTATCTCAAAACCCAAAAAATGCACACCTTTCACAGATCTAGGTATGATAGTCTCTCGAGCTGATGGTGGTCGTTCAAAAGTTGCACTAAGAGCTGCTATAGCTGCAGACTTTGTTGCAGAATCCGGGGTCACAGATTTTGGGTAGAGTTTTCTAACAATTGGTGGCGGAGTAGAAAGGTTTCTAGCATTAGGATTCTCGAATGTAGCTGCTAATGCATTGAAAGCAGGAGACCTGCCCCTCACACGAACTCGGTCAGGGCTGAAGGACATACTTCTGGAACGTTGTGGTTTGTCTGGCACACTTGACCTTCCTCCATATGATACCGGTGTTCTCCGCTTGGGTTTCTAAACATGCAATCAGATGTTAAAACATAGAATTAACACTAAAGTGGACTGTTAAAGTATTAACAAAAAGAAAAAATTTAGACACACATGCGCAGATGTACCTTATTAATGAATGAAAAGGTTTTAAGGCAAAAGTAAATCCAATTTAGTTTGGTCAATCATTTAACAATTGAGTCCACCCAATTGTTAAATGTTAACTAACCTATAAAAAACTAAATATTACATCAAAATAACCATTAAATTTTTTAAGGGAACCATTTATCATTTGATTAGAATTTTTAAATTCATGAAATTATGACTATATTTGCAAAAAAAAAAAAAAGATTATGATAAAATATTTAATATTAGCTTTATGGATATACTAATTATTTATACTTTTCTGAAAATAGGTCAAACAAATTTGTACAAGCACACTCAAATTAAATATCATCAAGAGTAAAAGTAGTTTGAATTTATGGTTCCGACACTATATACAAGGTTCAACTTCAACATAAAATGTAGTTGAAACTCAAGCTTTAACTAGATTTGCATGTTAGGTGAACATCAGTAAACCTCTAAACTGGCAAACCAATCAAACCAGGTTCAGTTGTGAGGACTAGGAACTGCTTATGTCAAAATTTGCCTCCCATCCTACAAGCTCAAACTGTTGAACATAAAACAGTAAAATAAAATAAATGAACAACTATTCCACTTACTCATCCCTTTTACCCAATGTCTTGTTCTTATTCTTAAAAACCCTCTACTGTTGAACATAAAACAGTAAAATAAAATAAATGAACAACTATTCCACTTACTCATCCCTTTTACCCAATGTCTTGTTCTTATTCTTAAAAACCCTCTACTGCTTAACCCAAATTTCTACTCATATACACACTTTAATTAGTAATTAGTATTAGATGGAGTATGTTGAAGTAATTCTATGAACCACTAAACTAAAAACAAGATTAATGAATGTAAAAGCATCATAAGAATTAAATTAATAATTATTTGATTTGCGTCATTCTCACTTCTATAATTTTCATCATTTGGTTTTGCATGAGATCAGCACATTAACCTATTGTTAATACCTTTGGCTTACTGTTTAATTAAACTTCATGACTTTCAAATGAAAGCATTTTCCACATCAGGAATCCAAAAGCCAAAGTAAAAAGAAACTACAGAGAATCATCCAAATTTTGAGATGAAAGAAATTTTATGAATTACTATCAGATACCTCCGAAACCGTATGTTTCTTTTTTGTTTCTTTTTCTACAGCTATATTTTGGTTTGGCTAAGTGCATGCCCCTCACTATTTATCATATAGGACATAGTTTCAGACACGTCTATGGCACTATATGCTAAAGTGATGAAGCAAAAACTGGATCGGACAAAGAGCTACACAAATGCCAACAAAATCTCTCCATATCTCTCCAACACTACTTGCAATGAAATACCTTGTACCTGTGTTGCATTGCACTCATATATCTGTATATCTAGGTTAGTGATAAAATGATGTAAAAAACAGAGTGAGAAAAACCTATCAGGTAAAATATTGGAAATTTATCCAATCCACTAATGATGCCACTGCCACCACATAATGGAAAGATCACTAACACAATTCTTCATTCTTTGATTAATTTTCCCACTACATACGGACACCGGAGTATTTACTGAGTTTGTTAGAATTACTATCATTTCTACTATTGTCTCTTCTATCAGAAAAAGCCATGTTTTTGCCCTCCTTTGTATAACCATTCACATAGACTCCTCACTTTTTTTTATTAGATACTATTGATACTGATTGTATTCATTTTTTTGAAAACACAAATCAGTCTGAATTGTCCAGATATTATGTCGACATCATTGGCTATTAATTTGTAACGAAAAGTTTGATCTAGGCCTGAGGTGCAGGATGGCAATAAGCAACTGTTCTACTAACAATTATGACCGCTTATGGTTAATCTCCATATCCTACTATTAATTGGCACATCTTCAGGAAAGACCTTTTCTCTTCTTCTTAACACATCTCCTTTCTCTCTTTTTATCTCTTTTTAAATGTAAAAACTGTTGCAAAGTAGCAAAAACACTGAATCACTTCTCCTTACCATCATACATCCTACACAGCATGAAAAATAAATTCCTCTAGAAAACCCAAAATACAGAGTTCTCATTCATGGTTGCTTATAAAGAAAGGGAATATAGTTGGCAGTATTATTGGCACTCACTACCTAACAAACTACATTCTTTTGGCCATTAACAAGCAACAGTTTCCAACAATGATTTTGTCATTCTGAACCAGAGAAGAGAGCACTGTCAAAGAATGCAAATAGCAATGCCACTATATTCCGCAGATGCAGCTACAGCTATTATATTAGCAAAAAGTATCAAGACAATTTGAATTAATAATTTCTAGAAGATACTTCTCTTGTGAACATCGGATATCAACATTTTAACTTCCAACACAACTAACTTGACCACCCCACTCTTATCCTTTGGAAAAGGCAAGGGGAATATGATAACAAAAGGAATAATAATTTTTTAAAAAAAAAGCATCCATACATTTTTTATCCAAAAAAATTAACAATAACAAAAAAGAGTATCAAACTATGCCAAACATATGACTGATAAACCATGCCAATGGTGATCAACAAACATTTATTCCTTATGAACATGCCATGTTATAGACTGTTTGCATTTTACAGAGCACAATTTAAAGAAAGACTCCTTGGGACTTCCTACTTCTAACAACCATTTCAAGTCTATCTGATTATAGCTGTATTACCAAGGTGATGCATGCATTAATAGCATAATCAGTCTCAGATGCGACAAGTCGAAAGAAAATTGTTCTTTTTTAAAAGGGGTGGTTCTTTGGCAAATGGAACATGTAAGTAAGGGCTCCTTTCTATGTCAAAAGCTATCATGTGAGAATTAAGGAAAATACATTGAATATCTACAGCCAAGAAGTCATGATGCACCATGTAAATGTACAACCTGGGGCTTGGATAGCAATCACTCAATATCAAGAGCATAGAAAGTTCAACTAATCTGAAAGAGTAAAAAGAAGTCTTACATCCATTATTGGCCTACCCCCATTTTTCACTATGGTCAGTTTCCTTTGAAATGAGTTTCCATGCATCTGCAAGCCAATAAAAACACTAAGAGCCTTGCAAAGATAAATCAATCATGCCCACTTCTCATGCAGCAGTAAAGATACTTACTGTTGACTTTGCAGAGTCCCATGTGAAAAAACGTGTGAAGAAGGGTGGCTCACTTCCTTCCATGACTATGTATATTGGAGCTTCACGAGATAAATTTTCTAAGAGAAAATCTTGCTCAAGAAATTTCTGCACAACAACAGAAGGGAACGGTCAGAACACACCTGGCAGTACCCAGCACAAACTATTTCAAATCTTCAATAGATATTGTATCGACCAACCACTAGAACAAATCAATTTACATTATTTTTGAAGATTTATGACTTAAAGAAATGCAGTGGCACTCAGACATCCATAATTTGTCTACGAAATTGAAAACAATACCCTTAGAAAAGAGAGTGCAACTATTGTTTCCATCTTCCATGCAACCAGATGATCTTACCTCACCAATAGTCAGGGCCTGCAATTTATTCTTGGTATCAACCTGTTGTCCAACCCAAACAAAGATATCTGAGTGACAATCTAGGATGAATATATCTTCAGTCATCAAATCATCCTGGGTGAAGTTATATATCTCCATCACCTGCAATAGAACTTAAGTTCAAACTGGTGATGCAGATAAAAGACAAGAAGACACAATATTCTTCTTATTTTAGCCGTCTTCCACAATAAAATGCCAATAAATTCAAAGCATTATATTTCGTAACTATTTGATAAAATGTAACATATTGAGCTGAGTGGGCATGACCCATAAATTGATGGAACGAGATTGTATGAAATTATAACGAGATTTGATACCATTATCAGAATTAACATACATGAAATTAAAATTCAAACAACATGAAAGTAGTCTATACTGACGGTTCAGAAAGTAGTTGAAAAGTAGATACACACCTTCAGGTTCCCTGCAGATTTTAGTGCAATTTGCAATAACCATGACAATGAAGAAAGATAAAGAATTAGAAAATTACAATTAGAAATTAACATTTTATATTTCTAGAATCAAGAGACCATGAAATAAAACCTTATAACCACCACAGAGAGTAACCATTACCTTTTGAGAATGTGCAAGAGAATAGGTGAGGATCGCCTTCAGGTTCCCTAGAAATCTTTTGGCTTGGGTATTCAGATTTTCCTCCTAGCAACTCCCAAAACTGTTCAGATTCTGATCCTTCCTTTTGTGGCTTGGATTGTAAATTAGGCTGGAGATAATCAAAAGGGTATCATAAGACCCAAAAAAAAAGGAGCCCCAACAACTTAGACATAAACCTGAAAGACCCAAAATTGAAAACCCAAATAACTGAATCTAAGGAGATTCACAATATTCAATACAAATAAATGCAACCTATCCACTTAGCCACGTTGTTCTATCAAGCTTAAATCAAGTTCTGAGAAGGAAGTTGCTTAAAAATACACATGGAACCTTTATGAGATCTAGCTGTCTCTCAACAAGCTCCTGGTCATCTGGGGAAGTTAGGTTTCCAGCCCATGTAAAGACGGTGGAACCACTATGTAATATGTAACAGTAGGAGGAGTTCAAAGATGACGCAACCTGATATAAGTTAAACAAAGAAAAAGGGAAAAGAGCATAAGTTCCATCCTGTACACAAAATTAATGAAATGCAGAACAAATAATTGGATTTAAAACTGAAATTACAAAGGGAACCATTAAAACAAATACGATTTAATCCCCAAGCGAAGGCTAAAGCAAATACAAGGACTTCTTTTGTAGTCTTGTCGTTTTAATTAAATGGGGTGAAGGTTCAGATACAGATTGTATGAAAAGCCAAATAACTAACTTCTACGGCTTACATACCTTGATTAGAGTTATACTTTAAATTCCACTTTGAATACAATTTCCCTCCCCCTCCCCTTTCTGTTTGTTTTATTAAATAAACATCATATCTGAATTAATTTAAAAAGTATCAAACCACAATGTAACAATTTTATTATGTATCTGTCCATTTTATATGATGCATAGAGATTAAAGTACTTGCAATTTTTTGGGACTCAAGCTTTCACATTCCCATATGCACCTGATACCGTAAAACTTTGGACTTGACTTTAAAAATAAGGACCAATTCAAACCTTTATAAACCTTTTAAAACAGAAAAGGTAAGTTCCAGCAGGAAAACCCCAAGGCAGGTCCAAAGGAAAAAATTTGATGATTAAACAACATTCATGAAATAGAATTGCAACCTTATTCGCTCTAATTAGGTTAAGTCAGGGTAACCAAAGTTTCTATGGGGAGTTCAACTCTATTTAAGCTAAACTTTAGCATCCTAATATAGCATTACTCATACCCAGAAACTAGTAAAGCCATTTATGGAATGCTGTCCTTAATTTATCTTATCTGCCCCTTAGCATTGTTTTGCCTTTTTTCCCCAGGTGGATAATGGATGCAAACTGCAGAGGAATGCCATAGATCAAAGACATGAAAAGGCAGCACAAGGTCCAGTCAACTTTGTTCAAATTCAAAAGTGACAAAAATGAGTACCAGACCATGGTTGTGTGGAAATGTTACACCTTCTCCCACAAAAAAATTAGTTCTATCAGGATCATACTTTTTACGAGTTCTGAGGGACACAAATATAGTAGATGAAAACTTGGAACATACTGCTTCAACTTGTATTGCTTGCATATTATCAGGTCCAGAACCCTGTATTCGAAACAGTGCAATACCATCTTCTGTGTATGTTCCATCTGGGATTTCCTTCTCAGCAATGTGCTTCTTGTATCCATCACTAAGACCACCCTGATGAATTTTACATAATTGAACCAGTCATCTAGAGAAAATCTCAAAATATAAATACGAGTATCCATTAAAGGAAGTAAATTTTACAACCCAAAATTCCTCAAACCTTAAACACAATAAAGCTTTGGAAGATTGAAAAGAATTGAATGGGTTCACTTCCTTCATGGATGCAAGCCTGATAAAGATAAGATACCATGAGAAGAAAAATAGAAAGGTAAACAAACAATAATTTCAATAATAAAACAACAGTGCTTTAGGTAAAAGAAAACTACTTGGGCAGCTAGGAACTTCATCAATTCAACCATTTTGCTTGCCAAAGAGACAGCAAAAACTCTTTCTTCCTGTTAAGCGAAAATGCATAATTAATAAAGTAACAGCAATAATACAAGAATTGTAAGAAAAAGTTGCATGATAAATACACACATATAGCAAATAAGATACTGGTATTGGAGGAAAAAGTCATTTGCATATAAGTGTTCCCTGTATATGCTGATAAATAATCACACAAGAGGATGCTTAAAAAGGACACCACCTAATAAAGGCAAAAAGTTTAAAACAAATAAGTTTTCTCCATTCACAAGTATAGTTGCCTTGACTAGAATGCTGAACATCAGGGAAATAACAACTACATGCAATTAACCTTCTTTTCTAATGCTAATTCCAACTTCATCAAATTTTCATGATTGTTCCACAAGTATAAAGAAACTCACCATTAAGAGAAGGTATAACGATCAAATTTAGCCAATATATGGCAAAAGTCATCATAGATATTTATCACGATACCATAGTATAGAGGTGGTAAAAATTGACCCAACCCAAATGACTCATTAAATGCATTGAAAACCAAACCAGACCCAATCCAAATTTACTCTAGAAGGAATCAAACAATATGAATACAAATGACAGAAAATAAAAAAAAAACTTGATTGCTATCTTCCAAAGTAAATGTGGCAAAAACAAATCCAATAAACCAACACAATCTATCCTAACCAAATCAGTCAAAAAGTCAAAGCCCGAATTCTGAAATGATCAAGAAAATCAATACCTAAAATCTCACAACTGACCAGCACAAATGCCGCATTTGCTATAGACTATAGTAGATTTCTATTCAGTCAATCAACAAGAACTGACTCATAAAAGCTTATATTCCAACTTGCAGACCATAGCCTAAGGATTTTACATATTTGGAATTAAAGAGTATAACACTCAAGACAAACCGAAAAACCCAGAAGTAATTTTCCAACAAATATAGTTGATGTTCGAGCTAGTATTAGCTCTTCTTCTCTTACTCTCACAAGTGATCAGTGTAATAGTCGGGGTCTTGATCATTCTAGCTAGTGAATTAGCTACTGTTTCTGGTTTTAATTCTAGTTTGTAAACTCTGTAGAAGAATCTTCTGCTTTCTTTGTATGATGGAATAAAATTTCGATTATCCAAAAAAAAAACTCAAGACAAGCATCTGCAGACAAAAGATTAATAATCCCAAACAGGGTGGAAAGCAGCAGGTTTATATTATCAGAGGTGTAAACATTAGAAAAATAAAGAGAACCTTAAAGCTGATAAAATTCTACACATACATAAGCACTTGGATTAAATATAACTATTATTCTGAATTGCTACAGAAAGTTTTTTTGGTTCATCATAGGCATTAACAGATGAAATGCATAACGAAGGATAGGGAAACAACAAACCCAAACTTCCAAAGTTATTAGTTTCCTGGACTTTTTATCAATAAATAAGGTCAAATGTCTGAATTTGGACCCTTATTATTTCAATTCAGCCATTTTAGTCCCTCTACCCAATTATAATGATTTAATCCCTATAATTTTATTACAAGTCAATTTTAAGGACAAAAAATAACATTAAAATTGAAGTACAGGGACTAAAACTGTCAAATTGAAATAGTAGAGGAATCAATTCAAACTTGGACCAACAAATTACTAAGTTCTGCAGCCGTCCTTTATATCAATTTTGAGGTGGAAAAACTCAACTTCATTCAGCAGTTAGAACCACAGAAGTTCATAATAGTTAAACAGACTATGTTTAGAAGGAAACATTCAGAATCAACACAAGTTCCATCAGCCAGAACTAAAGCAAGCAGGAAAAACAGAATGGTGATCACTAATGCAATCTTCCAATATTTATCAAAGCAAAAAGTCAGTCATTCTCAATCATATATCGTGAAGACAGTCACAAAAATTATTGGTTAAAAGCATTAAGGCACTCAACTCAACAATTTTGGGAATTGAAAGTCGAAAAACAGTTAAAGAATGTTTAATCACCTCAACACTCTGCTTTCCAAACCATGTTCCTATAAGATACTCTTCTTTGTATTCTCCAGGATAAGAATACTGAAAAATATAGCAATCACCACTGTAAAACTTTGACTGATCAGAAGCTGGAAAGAGAACTTTTTCCTGGCCATTCACACGCCAAACCTGTGCAGCAAGGTCAATGCTATTATCAGTCAACTAGCATCAAAACCATGGTCGATATGCTACATATATATTATGTCCATAGGATGGACAGAAGAGCATATTACCACTCAATCCAATCATAGTTTAGCATATATATAGATTGCCAATTGAATACACCTCCAAAACACTCATACAGCATTGCAACAAACAAATAAACTGTAATTTTCCAGCAAATAATCATAGATTCTATAGTTGTTTCTTTTTCTTTTTTCCTTTCTTTTTTTGGCCGGGGGGGGGGGGGGGGGGGAGGTGTCCACATGTATGTATACGATGATCCCAACCTTTCTAAACAAAAACTTCAATCATTTCGTCAAAGTATATGATAGTTTAGGTCAAATATAATAAGGAAATAGTATCACTCATTAAATAGGAAAAAGGAAACACAATTCCTTGCTTAAGTGCATAAGATTTTGCTAGGAAGGGCTGGCAGCGTCACCACCCCCAGCTTTTGAAGATTCAACGAGTAAGATGTATTACCGACTAAGAAATGGGTAAAACCTTATTTTGGTGCCTACAATAAATATTTAATACGGTCCCCTTTGTGAAAGTTGTAATTGATACAGTAATCCGAGTTTGTTATACCAAATTAATAATTGATTTCCGTTAACCTTTTTCTGTAAGTAAATTTTTTAATTTATCCAAATGAAGCACGAAAGAACCTGCTACATGAGAACAAAGCTTGCTATATGTTTAAGCAAGATATAAAAAGTCTAAAGACAAATCTACAGAAACAGTTTACAACAGTAAATAAACCCTTATTGGAACCAAAAATATGAGTTAGTGTTGTTCTTCAAGAGCTTGGAATGGCTGCTGATCTTCAGTCTAACAACCTCAAAGCTATTTTTTTCTTTTCATAATATAAGTATTACTACACATGATCTTTTAACTCATGTTATGAATTTTTTTTCTTTCCAGTCAAATGAAATAAACAAATTGATAGTAAATATGTTGTCAACCGGTTTCTTACAATTTTAATAACAGAAAAAAAAAAAATGATTAAAGAAAGCTCACTTACGTACTCTAAGTTGCAAAATTAATTGTGCATTTGATTTATTTTTTTCTGTGATTTGTATAGCTTCTTTCATATTTTAAAAGTTTGATGATCCTTTTTTTTTAAATAGTGGGTAAATTACAAAAGCCCATCTTGTGGTGAAGAGTGGTGTAAATATAGCCCTTGAGATTTACAAAGTGACAATTAACCCCTGAAGGTTTTTTCAGTTAATTTTGAAAATAAAACCATTTTTCTTTTTCTCTTTCCCTTATTTTTCTTTGTCACCATTTGTTCTAGAATTTCTAGCCCCTCTCTCTCTAACAATGTCATACATCTCATTTTTCCTTCAATAGTGTTGACTTGAAAATTAATGGAAGAAATCACAGGGTGATAAAGTGTTAATTTTTAAACCTCAAGGGGCAAATTTGTTTGGCCACTAACCATTGGGTATTACTTGTAATTTACCCTATGCTATTAATTAGACTTTTTTTTTTTTTGACACTGAGAGTTAAACTTTTATTCACAGCATATAAATAGGAACAACCTGTGATATAACATTTGAAATTTCAATACTTTTCACTCATAAAAAGGAATTTAACCTTTGCTATGTAATTACCTCATTATCAGAATTTAGTGTTTTCAGTACTACTTTTACTGAAATCCTATTCATATATATATATATATATATATATATATGTATATTTAATCTCAGTGCAACCTCCCCCAAGAAAAAATTTCTAGCTCCACTGTCTGGGGGAGCAAGGCAGTGAGGGATCTAGATACATACAAAGAGTCAGCACACAGAAAAATATCCATACACAAGTACAAATATACCTGCAAATTTCCTGTGCAATCAATATATGGTTGGGGTTCTTCCTTCACAGGAGCAGCTTTTAAAAGACCCCTAACATTCACCCCCTGACGTTGTAAAAGAGCTACAAATACCATTGATGATATATTAAAATGACAAGTTTTTCAAGTTGTCAATGGCAATAATGATTATTTGAAGGCTAAAACAGTAAAAATCTCAAGCAAGGACAATTCATACTGCAAAGACAACAACATTGCAAGATATTTCAGTTACTGACCAGCAACTTTGCCTCTACCATCCTCAGCAATAGCAACATTTGTGGCCTGGGGCCAAGACTCAAACTTGGACCGAAATATAACAGTCTCAAATCCCTCAATTACACGAATTATGCGGGATTTTGGTCTTTCAGAACCACGGATTAACTCCTGTACAGTGACATCAACAATGTAAAAGGAGTGAATGAGAAGTCCAAATAATAGTTAGTCTAAATCACATTAGAAAGGTATTTCTATTACTTCTGCTGCTCCACTTGCACTCTTTCTTTCATCAAGAGAAGTATTTCTTCCCATCCATACAAAGACTTCTAATCCACAATCCATAATATAACATTTATTTGTGTCCAACAACTCTCTTGTCAAGGAATCAGCCTCAACTGGCTCTGCCTGCCCCTTCTCAACTCTTGAAAATAAAACATAATCCAATGAGAACATATTTCAAATTACAAAACTGTAGTAAGACAAAAAAAAAAAATCTTTTACCAGATGCAAAAGGATTTTGCTTTCCACTCAAAGATAACTTATTGGTCAATATAGAAAAAGCAAAATTGCATTTGCAGAGGTAATCAGCCCAACATTGATTGACCACCACCAACACCACCAAACCAAGACAGAATTTTACCTTAGAAGCTTGGTTGGATGAGAATCAATAGTCTTGTCCTCATCACTAAAAGTCTTCCTTGGAAGTGGAGCAAAGCCACCAAAGAATCCCCAAAATTCTCCAGTTTCAGCATCGGCCATCAACTTTCCATCTTCTGTAGAGCAATTAGATTGAAATCATTAGTTTATACACAATTACTCTTCTTACTTCATTCATCTCATCCTTGCCCTTATTCGTGATCCCAATCTGTTAGTTTACTCACCAACAGCAGCTACCTCACATTTCCCATCATGACAAGTATCTTTAATGTATTGGACAACTTCTAGGGCTTTTGCCCTCTCTTGAATGGATGAATTGGAACCATTAAATTGAAAAATTTTAGACTTGGTGTCCAGTATAAAGATGTCATCATGGTTGAGTGAGGATCGAGCAAAAGGAACCTGCAATGACACATATCATCAACTTCACAAAGAAAAAGGATTAAATCATACTCAATAATTAGAATCATCAGTCCTTAGAAGATCAATGAGGTCCAAAGACTTGCCTCTTTTACATGGACAACATGTTTGCCTCTACACACAAACAAACGTGTCTTATGTTCCTCTTCCTGAACATGTTTGAATCCAAATGCAACTCCACCTTCCTGGGGTATGATACATGGCTTAAAATAGGAAAGAAACTTCTCAGTTTCATGGCCCTGCACTTCACGATATTGAACAGCATGCCCCCCCAGAGCAGCATCAAGTTCAACAGTCTTGACTGCAGCAGCACCTGCTTCGTCCTAGGTTAAACGAGTTGTGGTCACAAAATCAATCTAAAGTTTTTTAGTTCAAAACTCAATCTATTACTTGCTGCAATGTTAGAGTTTAACAAGCAATCAAAATTTTATGGCGACGAGGTTTACCTGGGTCGTATCTTTACCAAGCCAGTAGTGGATATCATGACGTAAGGCACCACTTTTTGAGGCAGTTGTCTGCGTCAAAAAGTAGTAATATTACAGAAAAATAATCAGAGAATGAAAACTTAGATGCATCTTAGACCCTCAAAACAAGAAGAATAATTTAGTAATAGATTAGTAGTTAATTTTTATTAATAACCCCAATGGAAATGAAATGACAGCATCAGCCAAATGCTTAAGACCTGGCAAAGTTTATCATTAGAGCCTCTAACAGACTCTTCTCTGCTACCATCACCTTTTAGCAGTTGCAATAAGAAAAACATTTTTAAGTCCACAAGCTTCAAATTTTACCATCTTAACTGCAAAATTTTTGTGCCAACAGAAACATGCAGCATGTAAAAATCCAATTTGACACTTCCCAACAAAATAACTTACCTTCAAAATAACATAAGAATCTCCTGTGAAAAATTTGCCATAAGATGACTTTGGAACAAGAACTGGGCAGAAGTTTTCAATGCGCCAGATTTCAATTCCACTGCACAATGTTAAGGAGAATAATTCATGAAGAAGAGCAACTCAACACCAGACATGCCCAAGATTATAAACAGCAGTAAATGTGATAGTTGTTCTCTTTCTCTAAATTTTGTCGCCCTACACTCAATTTACAACCTAAATTTACTAGAAAAAATGATACTTTATGACTATCAATCTAAACAACACTAAATAATCACAATGATTATCCATGAAACGCTGCGAATTTCCAAAAGTGAAGGATACGCTTTTTGCCCGGCTCCCTGGAAAACAGGATCTAAATCTCTCATGGAAACCACCATACTGTTTCGGCAGCTTTAAATTTAATGTTTTGATTTTCTAGGTCTTAAGCTGGAGAAGAGCAATAGATTTGACCTGAAACATCAATGGCACCATTAATTGAGTATGGAATAGATAAATAAATTACATCAGGAAGAGAATCTAAAGAAAGAAGAAAAAATGCTCCCTCTCAACACTGTTCATGGTATACTGTTGAAAAGGTGATCAAATTTATTGAATCAAAAATCAAATAAGGAGATTACAGAATCCAGTTTACACCTCATTCCGGATTATGTTGGAAGTAAAATTTTTAGTAACAAAATATCCCACATCTGATCTTGATACATATGACTTGAACATAATTTTGGAAGCAAAAAAATTGAGCATCACTTAAATTTGGAACCTGTATTTATATTAGTTATTCATTAAGTACAAGAATGTCTTGTACTAAACTCTACAAGCACATGCCTAATTCTATTCTATGCACTCCACCATTGATTTGCATTTTCACATTAACAGAAACCACCTGCATCTCTTAATTGGTTGCAGTTTTCACCTCTTTCTAATAGTGATTCCCAGTTTAGGACAAGAGTGTAGTTCCATCTTATTTTTCATGTGATAATAAGCACATTTGCCTGTTCCCCAAAAAATGAAACATCTACAAAATTCATCATTAGGGACCCAAAGTAGCTACTAGTTGGTGAGAGGAGAGACATCAGCAATTAAATCTTAAACAGCTGCAACCACTTCAAGCGTTACAGACTCATAATCCCAAATTCTAACTGGCTATAATGTCTTTTTTCTATTTTTCTCTCAATCAGCTCTCTTTGAAATTCATAGTCCCATTTAAACTGTAGAACTAATTCTAGCTCGCTAGACATACAATGAACTAAAAGACAAGATTTTAAAACAGCATATAGTTCACCCAAATAGGTCAACTAAGACCAAGCTCAGGCACCCAGGAGTTCGCACTTGACCACCATATTTAATTTATCCTTTTCAGCTAATCCCTTAAAGCAGACTACTGGCTTAGCAGTCCTACTAAAGCCATGTTCGAGATACACAGAAAAGAATTTTCTAGATATATTGGAAACCCAACAATTAAACACTGCGCTTTAGTTCCCGCATATCGAAATACAATGTCATGAAGGTGACAAAAAGACCATATTTTATTGAAATTCACATCAGACGAACAAAAACAAAGCTAAATCATGCCCCCTAAAACCAGTGTCTACTTGGAAAAAAAATCAGGCAAAAGCAAAATGAAATTAATTCATCAAGATTAGCTGAACTTTTAAATCCCAACACACCATCAACCAATCAGATCAAATCTTTACCAAACATAAACAAAGGGAGAGCACAAAATAACCCAAAAACATAAAATGTTCAAACTTTGCAAAGCTCAAAAACCCGGAAAAGACATTCTTTAAGCTATATATCTTCTTGAATTTAGCAAATGGAACATTAATTCAAAATACCCAGATACCAAAAATCCACAAAAAGTGAAAATATGATCAAAAAATACCTGGCGTTGAAGATGATAATCTGAAAACCAAACAGAACCCAGATAAAAAAAATGAATAAAAAATAGAGAAAACTAATATGAGAGAGTTTAGAGAGTAAAAAACTGAGAAGAAATTTAAAAAAACAAAAAAGTGGGATGAAAAAGAGAGAATTGGAATAGAAGTCTTAGAGAGCGAAAACAGCATGAGCTGTAGACAGAGATAAGTTAGAGAGAGAGAGAGAGAGAGAGGTTGAGGGAGTTGGAGGGAATGATGAGTGCCAGGCGTGCTCGTCACTAACGGCAACCCAAAAAACAAAAAGGCCAAAGAAACTCAAAATGAACTGTAAAATCTCATTAATAATTAATTAATTACCTTATTTATACAGAGAAAAAAATTATTAATAATGTAGGTTGAAATATTTAAAGATCAATCAAAGTACAGCGAAACACATTGGCCAAAAAAAAAAGTACGGTGAAATTCAGTTGAAAATATTAGGATGAGTGGATTGATTCCTTACTCATCAACAGGTTAAATTTTGTTGCTGCATTCCTGCTTCTTCTTGTTGGATCATTCATTTTCTTTATTCTAGTTTTGGGGTAATCAAAATGGCAAGATGTACAGTTACGGTCATAATTATTACAAATGGGTTTTCAATGGAAAGTATAATCAACAATAACAGTAAAAAGCTCAAAAAAGAAAAAGAAACATTAAAAATGAAAAGAAAGTACAAAAAAAATTACCTTTCTTTATGGCTTTTTAATTGTTTTTCAGACAAAATTTGTTGTTGTTGTTGTTGATAATGATGATCTCAGAATCTTTGTATTTTGTAAGAACATGGGTATTTCTAAATTTTAATTAGATTTTTTTTATTTTATGTAATTTAAAAAAGTTCTAATGAAGAATTAAGAAAAATACCTATTAGAAAAAAAAAAATGAAAGGGATTGGTCCGAGAAAGACTAAAAGTTTAATGGTGAGGGTGATGAAGAGAGAAAGGTGATTTCCGCTTTGCTAGGATTGAGAGTGGAGGAAAAAAAAAAGAGGAAAGGGTCGGTCACCGGCCATCATTCAAGCATAGCCGATCTGCCCAAAAAAGTTAAGGTGGGGCTTGATGCTAGCTAAGCCCTTCTTTTCTCCTTCTGCTAGCTGCTTTCTGCTTCTGTTCTCCGATAACCCTTTATGTACTAACACCCAACTCTCGACAACTTTCATTTTCCTTTAGTAGTCCAATACTAATTGTTATCGTTTTGTTTAACCTTTCAAAAATTATTTTATATTAGAAACGAAATCAAATAAGTTGGCAATTGAACATGTCCCGACAAGATATTTCATATCTTCCACCATTTTGGACTCTAATTATTCAAGTTGTTGGAATTATTTGTATCATCAACCTTTAAAGCAAATTTCTATATGCAATCACTTATTTTACAATAAAGGTTTAAAAGATGTTTCTATTTGCATTTTTTTCTCTCCACATCTTTTTTTAATTATTTTTAAATAAAATTATTTAATTATCTTTGTTTAAAGTAATCATTCATTTATAAATTTAAAAATTTTTAAAAATTTTTAGATTTATAAATTTAAAAGTTTTTAGAAGCTTTTGAATTCACATATTCGAAAGCTTTTAAAAGTTCCCATCTCATATCTTTTTAAAAAAAAAAAAAGTTAAAGACCCATATGCTATAATAAGATGCTCTTTTTATTAGAATTATAGTTTTTGTCAACTAATTTGTAAATGAGCTTAAAATTATTTGAAGGGTACTTCTATTTGCACTCATCTTTTTATTTTTCACATTTTAAAAAAAAAATTATTTATGAATAAAATTATTTAATTATTTTTTCTCATTTTACTTTTAAAAATTTTCAAATATGCATATTCGATAAATTTTATAACTTACTAAATATTTATATCTTATAAATTAAAAAAAAAAGTTATATCTAGAGTTTAGAAAAAAATCATGTTTTTTTGTTTGTTAGTCAATATGATATTGATTATATAGATTAAATGTACCTTTTTTAGCTTACCAAATATGAAAATCCTATAAGTTATATAATTTATCAGACATGTATTTGGTAAATTATATAACTTACTAGATTTTCATATTTTGTAAGTTTTATAACTTATTAGATATGATAAGTTATAAAATTTATTGGATATTCATATCTGAAAATTTTTAAAATTGAAATGAAAAAAATAACTAATTAATTTTATTTTAAAATAATTTTGAAAAAATTTGAGGAGAGAAAAAACAAGGGTGCAAGTAGAAGCACCAAATTTAAATTTTTATGACATGCAAAATTACCAAAAAAGTGCATTACTTAATTATCCCTACGAAAATTACCTTTGAATCCTTTAGCATACTTGCTTAATTTTTATCCACTCAACCCATTTAATCCCTACTAAAATTGTCCACAAATATGCATTTTCGTCCAATTTTAAAGGCAAATGGATAGTCATATCCATCTAGTTCTAAAGGCAGACGAATATGCATTTTCATATATCATAATCACATTATTTTTCTACAGTCAAACCTGATTTTGATTTCATTCAAACTAATGTTCAAATTTGTAGAAGGAAAAGAAATTATCTTAGCCATTGATCATGTCCACCCATTTCATCCGGATTTTGATATTTAGGTGAGATTGTGATTTTTACATGGGTTGTTGTCAAGGTTTCTTGGGTTTGTGAAATAAAAGAAAACTATTGAGATTTGGCTACTAAGGGTTTCAATGTAGATGCCCTTGTGATTCAATTTATTGTGGTGAGCAATTTTTCTAAAATATGTTTGAAACATGGGCGTATTTAGCTTTTGGGTGTAAAGAGTAAAAAGGCTGTTGTATATAAAATTTTTCAAGTTTAAATTATTGAATTTTAAAATTGAATAAATATAAATTTGAATAGTTCAAGTTTGGATATTTTAAACTTGAATAGTTTTGAATTTCAACTATTTGAACAAATTTTCAAATTTAATTTAATTTTATCAGCTTTATAACTTCCAACAATTATAGCATAACTTTTTTTTAAAATTTAATCTACCCCCAAATTGTCTACCCTTAACCTTATATAGATGAAGATGACATTATAAGTATAAACTCTTTTAAATTTACGACTTTTAAATACTAATTCTATTATCTTACCAGATACAAAAGTTATAAAATATGACATAACCTATTATATATATATATATATATGAAATTAAACTAAAAACCAAAATCATTATCTCAACAAGCAACTATTCAACTGCCAACAATTAAAACCAACATATATTAAAATCACAATGGTTTAAAATTAAATTTCTTTTATATAAATGATATAGTGTCAATAAGAATCCAAAAGGGTCATTCCCATGCCAGTTTATTCTATATAAATTTTACTTTCAAATTTTAAAATAGACAAAATACGATTGATAAAATAAAAAAGAAAAAAATAAGATAGTGTATGGTTTCAGAAAATGACTAAATAGAATTATTTCTGTTTTCATTTTTTTGGAAAGTAAAAAATATAAGTAAAAACGTGTTTGATAATTGAAAATGAAATTAAAAAAAAATGAAAATGAGTTGAAAATTGAAAACAAAAAAAAATTGTTTTCAATTGAGAAAACAAGAGATGTATAGTACTTTTTTGGCAAGTTACCATATTTAAACACCTTTTAATGTTATTAATTAATAAATATATATTATATTTATAATTAGATGCCATTAATAATAATATCATTGAATATTTTATTTATTTCTTTATTTTTACATTTTAAAAAATAATTTTTTATTTTCATTTACCAAATACATTTTTCAAAAAATAAAAAATAAAAAATAAAACTATTTTTTGAAAAATAAAAATAAAAATAAAAACAATAAATATTTTCTCAAACCAATAGAGCCTAAGAATCTCTCTTTTTTTTATTTTCTATAAAAAAAAGTATTTTGTAAAGCTTAAAAAAACTATAACGAGGGCTTGTTTACTTTTTTTTTTGTGGTAAATTTCATTCAAGTCTTTAAATTTTGAAAAAAATTTAACACATATCCATTAGTAGTGGTGGATCCACGTGTAAAGATAGGGTGTCCATGGACATCCTAAAAATTAGAAAATAAAAAAATTGAAATGAAAAATTTCCTTTGCACACCCTCAAAACTTTTTTGTAGACATTCTTTCGTTGATAAAATTGATAAATTTATCAATATTGTATACACATAATAAGTGGGCACCCTCCAAAAAAAATCTTGAATCTGTTACTATCCATTAGTACCAAAACTGGGTAATATGTCCTAAACATTCTTACCCTTAGTCATTCGTTAACTAAGTTATTAAGAGCCCTAATTTGAAACTATGGCAGAGTAAATAATTGGTTCAGTTAATTAAATTGTAAAAATTTAAAAATTAATTAAATTGATTTAATCTTTGAAAAAATCAAATTGACCTACTAATAGGATGAAAATTGAAATTAACTGAACCAACTTAGGTTGGTCGATTTTGTCAGTTTTTCTTATTTTGATCCAACGTCCTATTCCTTTGTTCCAATAATAGTTTCAAAGCTAAGGCTATCAACATTTTCAAAGTCCGATTCATACCTAATCATAACAATTTTATTCCTCATTAGTGAAATTCAACACCTTACTAAATTCCATTTTTTATAAGTTATAACAATTTTATCATAATCAAAACGTATATCACCTGGACAGGGCGTGACCTATACTTGCAAGTAAGAAGTTTGGGCTCTAGCCATGGCTTTGGCCTCCACCTGCAAGTCCTTTGCTCGGTCCCCTCCCAATACTTGTATCACCATTGACAAACCATTGACTTTGGGTTTGGCTTTTATCAAAGTAGCTCTTAAACATAATTTTTACCCTTTTGATTTCGAAATTGAAAACCCTTTATTGGCCCGTAAACAAAATAAGTGATTGCTTGCTAAAACAACAAGACTTATGGCTGCCGCTGCCATTGCAGCTATTCCCCCATCTTCCTCTTTTCTTCTTTAAATGGGTATTTGGAAAAATCAAAATACGTGTAAGAGAGAAAGAGAGAAAAATTAGGATTTAGATTTTAGAGTTTGTAATAAGTATTGGATAAGGGTAAATGGGTAATTGATTAATTGAAAAATCAAAATAATTTAAATATATAATAATATTTTTATTAAATATTTAATTATTAAATTTTGATTTTTTCGTTTGGTTCGATTTTTAAAATTCAAAACAATAAACCGACTGAATAAATCATTTAAACTAAATACAAAATCAATTTAATTTCTTGAATTAAAAAAATCGAACCCGATTCAGTTTAATTGTCGATTTTTGGTAAGTGCAGTCAGTTTACACTTTTGCTCTCCCTTATTTGAGACCAGTTACCCATGAAGAGTCAATATCCTCAAATACCAACATGAAACATGACAAATGAAGGTATGCTTTAAATGATAAAATGGCTTGTAAATACTTTGATTACTTAAACAGTTCAAAGCAAATAGGATTATGGTAAGCAAATAATACAATTTGTAGTAATCATGGTGTTAATATAGCCATTATAGACATTACTGTTCCTTTTCTTCAACTGAAAAAATAAAAGAGTTCCGTTCTTTGTTTAAACCAGTATTGCCCATTCCCATTTGCTTCTTCCACAAAATACATATATAAATACTTTGATGAATTTAGTATTTCTTTTTATTTCATAAATTCTCTGGTTTGTGTAAAACATGCTTTTGCATAACACAATTAAGGATATAAAAAGGTCATATATAATGTAATTGGCTACATTGGTCTCTCACTAACTTTGGATTTCATTTTCATATTTGCTTTCATAGTGTAGTTTACAAAGCTTGCCAGAATAAAAATCTTGTTGTTGACGAAAACTTCTACTTGAGCATTGGTTGTAGTTTTGCCTTCCAAGCCTTGTGTAGATTCAAAATTAAAGCCTTCAAGGCTAAAAGGAAAATGATTTTCAAGACGTGCTGTAAATACCATTTTTTTTAAGGATTATTTCGTCTCTATCAATTATGGTATGCAAAAGGGAGAATTGAAATGTCTCTAAAATACAATGAAGCTTAATTGTTTGATGTCACTTTATACTTGTGAAATTAAACCATTAAACACCTTTAAATCAGTGACAAAGGTATTTTTCTTATACATTATTTATGCAGGGAAAAATGTACAAAAACCTTAATCTATTTGAGAGAATGACAGGGAAGCATTTTAAACTTTATGGATTTTACAAGGTTTTATCTAATCTCAAAAAGTGTGTTCTACCGTCTCCATTTATATAGATTTATCTAAGGGTTGTTATCCTTAATTTGTGTTGTTTCAATTGAAAAAACATATTCTCTAATTAAGAATACATCTATTTGAAATAGTGCAATTATTCATCTTTTACAAGTGAAAAATTACTTATGAATGATTATAGCTCATTTCAAGAGAAACCATTTTTCATATTCCTAAAAAAAAAAGCTTTTTGAATTAGAGCAGTCGACTGACAACTTAGGGAAGTTGACTGCCTCTGTGTAAATTTTGTTCCAGAATAATTTTCTAAATAAGGCAATCAACTGCTTTAGCCTGGGCAATCGACGGCCTTTATTCCAATAATTAGGCATTCAAATTCCCTAACGTATTTCTATTACAAAAATCTAGCATTCGAATGTCCTAGCTGAAAATTATATAATGTAGATTTTTCATGCATCCAAAGCTTTATCCAAGCTTTAATATTCTTTGTTTCTCAATCCTTGATTAAGTATCATACTTGAGCAATCATTTGTCACTAATTTGAAAAAAAATTTGAACACACAATTGTATGTAAGCAAATTATTGGGCTTCTATTTTTCCACGCTTACTTATGTATACGAGTATAATTGTGATTTATCACTTTTAATCATAAAAAAGCTCAAAGATAACAAACAAATCACAATAACCAAGTAAAAAACATCTTTAAATTATTCCAAACTTTAAAGAAATAAATCACAATAATCAAGTAAAAAGTATCTTTAAAATTATTTCAAACTTTAAAGCAAAGAAAATTGCATTTTTCTTATTTGAAAACATATTGTTTGACAAGTATAAGAATCTTTTAAAACTAGTACTAAAATGAGAACAGCTATAACAAATCTTAGGTGCAAGCCTTGCAAATGAAATCATATATCCCCTTAGACCTTCTTTTAAGTTATAACAAAGTCAGAACTTGGTGTTAAAAGCCAAATGAAAAGAAAATATTTACAGGATGAAATCGAAACAAAATGAATTAAAGAAAATAACCCTAAATAGTGATTTGAAAAATAAAATGAATCCTAATTCAAATAAAATTAGCTCAATTCAAAGAAGTTTAGAAGAAAATGAATGAGAGGTTTCAAATTGAAAGAATTTCAAAGAAAAATAAGGATTTTGGGAAGATAATGAGAAGAAAAAAAAATAGAGGTTGAAGAGACAAATGAGGAAGGGAAAAAGTGGTCAAAGAGCTCAACTTTAGCAAGTTAAAGTTGAGGAAAAAAATCGAAAAAATTAAAAATTGATTTGAAATCGTAGTGTATGATTTGGATCAGATAAGGTTTTTTTTTATTTGGTTTGATTCAGATCAAATATTAAATATTTCAATTTAGTTCATATCAATTTTCTTATCATGAAATGAAAAAATTAAAAATATTTGAACCTAATGAGATTATAGTTTTATTCAGTTTTATATAAATTTTAAATTTTTATAAAATAAAATAATTATTTTATACTTAAATCTATTTAAATATATTAAAAATAATATGAAAATAATAGCAAAAAATTTAAAATTTAATTTTAAAAAACAATGAACAGAATGAAATTAATTCAGTAGAATTCGATTTGAATTACTTCAATTTTTTAAGAATGTTGATTTGGATTTGAATTAGGTTTTAAAATTTATAATTTCATGTATTAACCAAATAACCAAACCAAATCTAACCAAATCTAATATGATAGGTTAACATTTGGGTGATTTTGTAATTGCTCAAAATTTGTTAGTAGATTTAAGAACTTTGGGGGTTGTCCATTTTTTATTTTAATGGACTTATGTTAAATTTTTCTTAAAATTGAAAAATCAAGATAAAATTATCTTTTTTTATGAGAGGAAAAAATAAGAATAAACTTTATTTGCCTTTCTTTTTTCTCTTTTGCTTAGGGAATAAAAGGGCATGGTGGTAATTTTATGAGCTAATTTAGGAATTTAAAATGTTGATTAGGTTATGGAAAATTTCAACAATGGACGAGAAGACAATAAATGGATTACAAAATCCTATTATTGCCGCCATCATGTTAGTCCAAACACCACCGCCAGCGCAGCCAACCCCAAGCGGGTGCCTAAGTCTAAAGTTGGATTTTAATTTCTACTAATAAGCAAATATTTGGGATTTATTTAGACCTTAGTTTTTTTTTTTTTTTATGGCTAATATAGTAAAAGAGTTTTTAAATTTTACTACTTTATTTAGATAAGATATTGTACTTTTATTATACATAAGAAAGTGCTTATTATTTGAGTTGTATTTAAGTAAGTCTTTATTTTTAGAGATGTCAATTTTATTTATTTTTAATCGAGAATTCAACTTTTTATCAAATGAGAATGGAGATGGATATTACATTATGAAGATAAGGATAACAATTTGTATGATTTTAAATTTTTATTAAATACGAAAATAAAGACGGATAATGTAACACTTGTCTTATACCCGTATCTTATCTATATTTATATATATTTAATAAATAAATTTTTTATTAAATAATATAAATTATTATTTTAGATTAATTAAAATTAATATATTTTTATTTAAAAAATATATTAATATATATAATTACATAAATATACAAAATAAAAATTAAAAATTAAAAAAATAATTTTTATTTTTATTGTTTAAAAAAACTATGAGTACGAAGATTATCCATACCCATTAATACCCATGAGGGTGGGGATGGATAATGCTCTATTCACTCTATACCCTATCTATTGACATCCTTGCTTATTTTAAATAAAATATTAATTTATGTTAAGAGTTTATTTATGTACAAATTAAAAAGTTTAAGAGCTTATTTAGATGTAAAATAAAGGTTAATAATTTATTTGTATGCGATAAAAATATATGGACTTATCTAAATAAAATGATGAAGTTTAAAGATTTTTTGTTATTTTAATAAAAAAAGAAAAACATAGGGATGACATGGCAAAAACTATAAGCATATAAAAAATTATGTTAAAAAGTATAATAATTTAGAAAATAAATTTTTAATATATTGCAATATGGTTAAAAATTCATGATTTTTATGTTTGATTCATGGATCTAAAATTTGTCCTTATGTTCAAAATCTAACATTTTTAACAGTATTAAAAAAAATCTAAAAAAATCTCTTTCCCATAAAGATGAAAATATTGAATTCTCCATTGAATTCGAGTGAAATTAACATCTTTATCATCCTCTTCAAATTTTAATAAAAATATATTTAACTTTTATTAGTTTGAAAATATCCTCTTACCCCAAAAAAGTAAAATTTTGTAATCAAATTAATATTTGGTAAAAAATTACTTTAAATACAAAAAAATTCATATTTTTTGTTGTTTTTTTTTTTTGTTGTCCTTTTATTTAAATTCCTAATTTTCCTTGAACTTTAGTATCCAAATAATTATTTGGATAAAATGAACATTACATGGATAAATTTTTTTAAACCTGAAACCTTCAAATACCAATTTTAATGACATGTCAATTGATCCAAATATCAGGAGTCAATCAACCTTTTTGTTGTCTTTTTCATTTCAAATTTTTTGTTTTGATAAATTTCTCATCTGGTGACTTTTTAAAATTTGAAAGTAGTTAAGATAGTTTATTTTAGCTAAATATAATTAATATATTCATCTTAAAATTAATACTATGGTGAGTTTAATATATAATTGATTTTAATTTAACTTGATACAAATTTAATCTAATTTTAAATCTTGCAACCTAATTTATAACTAACTAAATCTCATTGTTAAAAGAAAAATATAAAAAAAGAACATAAAGAAAATAAGAAATAAACTGAGAAGTGGAGAAATAATTGACAAAAATATGCTTATTTTTTGTTTAAAATTAACTTGGTAATTAATACTTTTATTATTTTCAAGAGGACTAAGAGAATTTTTCAAATTAGCAAGGAGTATATGAATTTTTACTAAAATCTTGAGAGTTTTTGTATTTTAAGTAAAAAATTGAAAGATTTATCTGGTCACTCTAAATTCACGAGCATTTTGTTTTTTAAAATAACATTTTTGTTTCTAACACTAGCTACTAGTAAATGAGTTCTTATCCCTGTCACTTCTCCGATTAGCAGTCTAATAATTTAGGCTAAAATAATAAAAACTTTTTTTTATTTTATTACTTTATTTAGATAAGTTTTGTATTTTAATTGTATCCAAATAAGTTCTTAACTTTTATTCTACATTTAAATAAACCTTTAAACTTTAATTTGTATCCAATTAAATTTTTAAATACTAATTTATACCTAAATAAAATCTTAACATAAATCAATATTTTATTTAAAATAAAAGTTTTCTTGAATACTAATTAAAGAGTAAATTTTTTTTAGTATAATAAAAATTAAAGACTTATTTAAATAAAGTGATAAATTTTAAGAGTTCTTTTAATATTTTAGCTTTTTTTTTTAAATTACTTTTTGCTACAATCCCTAACTTGCACCTCTCTTTTCCTAATTGTATTTTCTCTAAGCTTTCTCCTTGTTCTTTCAAATTTCCTAAACTTGTACCTTTTTCTTCACATAAAAATTAATAAAATATAAAATTTTATATTGAAATTTGAATTAAAATTAAAATTAAAATAATAGTATAATTGTAGATCATGGATTCAATTTCCAAATTATAATAATGCAAACCCTTGATTGCTATGGATTGATATTTGAAGTCTTTGAAAGTATCTTTATTTTTAGAATATTAGTTTTTTTAATCTCTATGAAATTTGCTTGATGAATCATGTCATCTCTACACTTTCTTTTTTTTATCAGGTTCATTAGTGTTTAACTTTTTTTTCTCTTAAAACTTACAAGTTATGTTCATACTTTTTACATATATATTGCTTTTTTTTAAAGAGACCTTTTTTAATTTGTTGTTTAAAATTTGAACTTAGATAATGTTTGTGATGAGTTTTAACGTAGGGGTGTTCCTAGAAAAGTGAAAGACATGAAAAAAGTGGTTTGATGTAAAGGTAGGGAGTGTTTCATGTGTTTGTACTATGACACGTAAATTAGAATAAGTGAGGTAGGAAGAAGAGTAGTATGAGAAATTAGGATTAGATAGAACTTGCTTTAGTGATACATGGACGTTTATATTTATAGATAAGAGATAGGAGACCATCAGGGGACAATAACGATGCGATTGAGCTGACATGGCACTGAGTGTGCCAAGCTAACCTGACATGTTAGGTCAGCATAAATGTCTGAATTATCTCTGGCTATCTGCTGAGGGCTTCTTATAAGGAGAAAAGCCACTATACCTTTTTTACCATCAAAAGCTCCTAACATTCTATCCTCCCATCAAGTAATCTAAATATCAAACTGTTAGGTGTGCAGTTATCATATTTTATATAAACCAAATAAGTGAAAGAAGATGACATGAAGTTTGATTCCTTACAGCCGATGTCATCGTGGAGATTGATTTTAAGAGATAATCAGCTTTAAGTTATGGTCTGACCTGGTAAGGATCTTATCTCAATCGCGCCCTTTAGATTGAATGTATAATCGACTTGAGGGTTGCCCAAGTGTCAATTGTTCAAGATGATCCGAGATTAGGATGTGAGTTCATTTAGTCGATGTGAGACTTACGTTTTATTTCAAGAGTTTGGATTCGAGTCTTTATTTTGAACTCTGATGGTAAACTGGGGATCGGTTCATTAAATTGGTTCGATTGGAGAATTTGCTTAGCCTGTCTAAGGAAGCATCCAATCTAACCAGTCTAACTTAGAAAGTTATCCGATTTAGTTGGTTTCATGGCATTAAATGAGAAAAGAGGTAGCTTGAGTGAAAAAATTTAAAATAAAAAAAAATGAAAAGACGTCTTCTCGTCTATACTTTGACATGTAGCATAGCTTGGGCCGTTCATCTTGTATAAGGCATGACTATATAAAGGGTCATTAAGGCCTTCATTTTTTACCTTTTTACTTTCATTGCTTTCAATCCAATTTAAATTTTTTGACCTCAAAAGCTTTTCGACCTAAGAGTTGTTCTTCTATTCATTTTTTCTCTCTACTTTCTTTGATATGTACTTTTCATTATGTCTTTTAGTTTTAGTTTTAGGAAGATTGAGAGTTTCAAGGTAGAACCTAAGGTAGAATAATGATGACCTGATTTTTCCAATCATAGAAGGTCATGATTGTTAGAGGATGGCTTACTGGTTCAACTTGATGTCCAAAAAAAGGCAGTAAAAAAATGATGACAATGCTCGAGTAAGAGAAGAATGGGTTTTGAGTACAGAGAAGCTACGTGTTTAGATAGATTTCAAGCTAAAGAATCCACCTTCTCAAATCAGTTCATCTTCTATAGTTGACCTTCATCTTCAATAGTTTCTTCTTTTGGGGTCTAGTCTTATAAATTTTTTTTATTTCTACTCTTCCACCAATAAATGTTCTTGTTGTCACTTCCATTCTCTCTCGATCACTCTTGTTGAGATTACTTTTTCCCTCAAGGTTATGTTGCTCTCAATCACTATTCCATCTTGGAATCCTACTCTTATTTAAGAGCCAGAGTTTTCTAATGATGAAAATTATAAAGATGAGTAGGGTTCTAAGAAAGAACAAGATGAAAGGAATACCCCAGCTCGAGAAAGTGATAGTAAAAAAAAGAATATTATAAGGCAAGATAAGTTAGTAGAGGTTCTTGTATATGCTTCTTGTGACTTTGGTATAATTCTCAAAGATGAGATGAAGGAATTGAATGGTAGGGCTAATTTTAAAAACTATCCTAACATATGTTCAGCTCATCATGTTAGTGCTCTAGAGACAACCTTTTATTTTTATAGAGAAGGGTATAGTATATTAGTGCCAAACTTTTCAAATCGAGTCACCGATAAACTAGAGCCACATCGACTCTATTTATATTGGGATTCATTCATGGCCAGTCTAAGGTTTCCACTTCATTATTTATTTGTTTCAATTTTTAATTCTTATAATTTAATTATCACTTAGCTTACTCCTAATTTTATATGATACATAGTAGGTTTTATTGTTCTTTACCAACATTTGATATTTTTCCCAATCTTTTTCTATTTAAGGAATTTTTTTAATTAAAAAGTACCCTAATGATAGGAAGTGGTATTACATAATAGTTAGGCCCAAATAAAAAATTATTTGTTAATTGCTCGAGCTTTATAAAAAATTAGAAACTACTCTCCCTTTGCTTTCAAAAGCAAACAATAAATAATGATGCTAGAATCGAGGTCAAGATTGTGGCTTGGCTCAAGGTTTGGGAGATAATAAATAAGCCCAGTGTTTTTATAGATGTGCCAGTAACTTTTTCCATCCAGGATTTATTAGCACAGGATTAAATAATAGAATATAATCGTAAGAAAAGCTTGTTATAGATGCCCATGAGTTGACTTCTCCTAAAATAATAAATAAGATAAAGTACTATGTGTAAGGTAACCTTATAGGATTTTGTTTTAACCAAGTTTTTATCTAACTTTTAGCTCGATTTTATAGAGATGTTTATAAACAAAAATTTTAACTTTTCTCTATTTTAGCACGAACCAAGCCCAAAAAGGCCTTAAACAAGAAGATTTAGCTTGGGGCCCCCTCTTGTGGGAAAAATAAGGTCATTAACCTTACAATGGGTACACCACAAAGTAGTTCAGCCCAGCACTCAACCACTGGCTAAAAGATAAAGTCAACAGCTCATCGAGAGCTTTTCTTAATAAAACATCTTTTTGTTAAGAAACCTAGGGTTGAGGTCTTCTATTTTATTTTAGAGAATCCCAAGGTAAGGGTGTTACGGCCCAGCTTGGAATAAATTTGCATAACGTTGGAGTATACTCCCACTGACGATTCAACGAAAAACCTTGACATGACAAGAAAATTTTGCAAGGTCATAGTCTCCCTCGGTGAACGTTACTTAACTTAAATTCAATTTTTTTTATTATTTTTCATTTTTTTTTATTTTCACTTAAGTCAAAGCTCATCTTATGTAGTCCAACAAAAGCTCTCACCTTTGTCCTTTGATAATACCAACCAAGCCTTACACCACGCCTACCTTGCTATAGCTCACTTATTCAAGATTAAGAAGGACGTGGCTGTTCTAAGCAGATAGCATAAAAAGAGCTCGAATGCTATGGGCAATGTCTGATCCAGTCTTAGTGCATCCCACAAGAAGAAAGCTGAGCAGAGAAAGAGAAATGACAAGCTGATAACCAAGCTAAAGTCGTTCTATTGAGAAAGCTTTAACTGATTTTATAAGAGAGTAAGTCGAGCTGAAGCTTAATGATGCTTAGGCTAACATAGCAAGGCTAAGGTCAAAGTTAGAGGCTTAGGAAAAAGAGAAAGAAAAACTAAAAAAAAAAGTTGTTGAGGACATCAAGGCCTCCACAAATTCCTTTAACTCTAAGTGGAGTTCTTCAGGGATAATATTCTTAGTGCCTTTGATCTGGCCAAAGATAAGGTGTAATTTAAATTTGCCAACCTCAACCTTAATCTCTTTGATGTTGATATCAATAATATTATATCGAGACCTCTTCTAAATTAGCCCAAAAGGAGGAAAAGAAAGAAAATGAACATAGGGCACTAGATGTCGAGCTCGAGGCCATTCTAGCGGTCAAGGTTGAGGTGGACAAGGCCAAAAAGGCTCAAGCTAAGGTTGTTGTTGCTACTCCTATTGATGAAGGTGCCACTGTTGCTGGTGATGTTGCTGACACATAGCTTTTTTTTTTTACTTTTTAACTTTGTTAACTTTTTGTAAATTTTTGTTTAGAAATGCTAATGTACGAAGTTGGTTTTTGTTGTGACCTCAAATAAAAATCATTTACTGATAATCTTTTATACTAATTATATCATTCAATAGAAAATCAAATATATTTTGTTCAAGTTTCAGTTCAGTTTGGTTTTTTTTTTCTTTATTCAAATAAGTTTAAGCTCGATCAATCATTATAACATGGGTTTTAATAGTTTTACCTTGGGTCATTTAGAAAAAAATTAGCTATTATTTGATTTGATTGAAATTGATTTGGTCAAGCTCGATTAAATGAACTGAAGATTTATCTCTTTACCTAGGAATATCTTAAATTAAATTAACTTGAGAATCCATCCAAGTCCCAAGTCAGATATTGTTAGGTCGATTAGGGTGTGAGCCTAAAGTAAACGTAAGCATCATTGGATGAATATAATTTTTTTTAACTTTATTGATTTTTAGATTACAAGCGCGAGCTCTATTTAGTTCGAGCTGTTGGTAATAAACTTTTAAGTTATTTACGTTTCATGTCCTTTGGATGGTGTTACCATTCATATCATATAGCTTGTAAGTCACATTATGGATGACCTCTTTGACTACATATGGCCCTTCTTAAGTTGGGGCTAATTTGCCACCTCAGTTATCCATTCAGGAAACTTTAACTTTTCAAGCACCAAATCACCTTTCTTGAAGTTCTTATGTCAGGTCTTTTTGTTATAATAGTTAGGTACCTTCTGTTGATAAACTGTTATCCGTGTTAGGGTTACATCTTTCTATTCTTTAATGAAGTCTAGATCAGTCCTTAGGGTTTTCTTATTTCTTTTTTTTAACCTTAATTTAACTCTTAAGCTCAAAAGGCTGATCTCGATAGGTACAATCGCCTCTATTCCAAATGCCAAGTGGAATGGAGTTTTAATTGTTGGTGCCTTAATGGTCATCCTTAAGGCCCATAGTACCATTGGTAGTTTGTTAGCCCATTTCCTTTTTGTTTCATCCAACCTCTTTTTCAGAGCTTCTAATATTATCTTATTTGTCATTTCTGCTTGTCCATTGAACTAAAAGTGGATGACCGACATAAGTCTAAGGTCGATGTAAATGTTTGAGCATTATTCCTTGAATCTTGAGTTTTTAAATTGTTTACAATTATCAGTTATTATAGATCGAGGTAGGCTAAATCTACAAACTATATTCTTCCACACAAAGTTTTTGACTTGAGCCTCTATCATAGTAGCCAAGACCTCAGCTTTGAGCCATTTCGTGAAGTAGTATACTACTATTAAGATAAATTTCCTCTAACTTGTGGCTAGAGTGAATGGTTCGAAAACATCTATTCCCTACTGGATGAAAGGCTATAAGCTAATATAGGAATGAGTTCGGTTGAGAGGAGATGTTACACGTAAGTGAACCTCTAACATTTATCGCATCTCTTGACCAATTTAATCATATTCCTTCTAATGGTAGGCCAATAACAGCCCTACTTAGGCACTTTATAGGCTTATTAGATACCCTAAATCTAAACCTCAAAGCAATTTGATATTACAGTCCTTCTAGGCTGATCAGAACAAGGTTGGCTCCTCTATTATGGTTCATGGTTGATCCATTGACAAAAAGCTTCTACCTCTCATTCTCTAGAGTTTTTTCATTTTCCTTGGGTTATCCTTTATAATGGGCTAAGGTAAGCTCTATAATGAAATCAGTTAACACCTGGGATTTTAGGATTGACCTAAGTAGTATATGTAGCTTAAATTCATTAAGCTTTACTGCCCACTTAATTAATCTTCCTAACAATTCTAGTTTCTATAAGACCTACCTAAATAGTTGATCAATTAGTACATAGATCATGTGTGCTTAGAAATATGATCTAAGTTTTATGACCAAAATGATAACCATGTAAGCTAATTTTTCTATACCACTATAATTTATTTCTGGTCCTGTTAATACCTTACTCATAAAATAAATCGATCTTTGTTTTTCTTTTTTTTTCTTAGACTAAGATTGAGATGATGGCCTGATCTATGGTAGCCATGTATAAGTATAAAATTTCGTCAGACTTCAACTTGGACAAGATAGATGGGAAAGATAATAACTCTTTGAGTTTATCAAAAAAATTTTAGCATTAAGGGGTCCACCTGAAGTAAAAAATGTTTTTAAAAATTTTGAAAAATGGCAAACATCATTTTATCAACCTAGACATGAACCTACTTAGGATGGCTATTTTTCCAGTTAACTTTTATACCTCTTTTACTGAGGTTGACACTTTTATGTTTAAGATTGCCTGAACTTTCTGGGTTCACCTCTATCTTTTTTTTATTAATCATGTAATTAAGAAACTTTTTCAACGTGATCTCGAAAGCACATTTGCTTTAGTTATGCTTCATATTATACCTTTTAAAGGTGTTAAAGGTCTATCTAAGGTCTTCTAAGTGCTTGGCCAAACTTTTGCTTTTGATTATTATGTTATCCACATATATTTCCATGTTATGATCGATTTGATGTTTAAAGACCTTGTTAACCAACCTTTGATGGTTCATCCCTACATTTTTTAATTTGAAAGGCATCACCTTATAATAGTAAAGGCCATTTTCAATAATAAAAACCATTTTTCCTTATTATCTTTTAGTATTTTAATTTGGTTGTAATCAAAGTAGGAATCCATAAAACTGAAAAGGTCATGCTTGACACTATCATCCACTAGTTAATCTATGCTAAGGAGAGAAAACTATTTTTTGAGCATGCTTTGTTCAAGTAGGTAAAGTTTACACACATCCTCCATTTTTCATTGTGCATTTTGACCATAACCATATTAGTTATCTATTCAGGATAATAAACCTTCCTGATAAAGTTACTTGTAATAATTTGTTGATCTCTTCTTTAATATCTCTTTGTCTTTCTAAGGTAAAGTTTTTTTTCTTTTGCTGAACTAGTTTTAAATCAAAATTAGTAAGCAACCTAAGGACCATTACCTTGGTATCAATTCTCGGCATATCGGATGGTGTCCAAATGAATAAGTTGACATTATTTTTCAAAAGTTAAATTAACTAATCATTATGCTGAAGTTTTGTTTCGATATGCATATGTTTTTCAGGGACATTATCCCAAAATGATATAGCTACGAGATCTTCTGTTGATTCAAGTCAATTTTTGTTCAAGTTTGATCTTTAGTTAATTATCTTTTTTTATTCAGTTAAGTCAAGACCATTTCCTACAAAGATATGTCTCGACGCAATGATTAGTATGCTATTTGTAACTTACTAAAATATATGGTTGAATTGGTATGTATTTTTCATTTCAAACTATATTTTGGCTAGCACATTGACTCTATCCAAATGACATGTAATTGTTTATACTAGCTTGAGAACTCGAACATCTTAAGAGTTACTTTAAAATTTCAAAAAATGAAATAAAAGATGTTTTTTCATTTGAGCTTAGAGCTTAGAGCGACTTAAAAGCCCACTTCCATCAGGTCAATCTTACGTCATGTGTTCTTGCTCATGGTTTTTTTTGTTTGATTTTTGCTATTTACCTTTCTTCAGCATTCTTAGTTTCAATCAAACTGTCAGTCTGCTTCTTAATCCTTCATTTTATTATTGTGACATAACACATCATGTCGTAGATTGGTCACCCTTAACCTTTTCAACCTTCTAAGGTATTAAAGACTTCACTTTTACATGGGGAGCCTATGAGCCACATAACATATTAGCTAGGTTGGTCTAATATCATATTATAGGTAGGTGGAACATGCATAACCATAAATTCTATAACCAAGGTGACAATCTTTGATTCTATCCCTAGAAAGATCGGTACCTCAATGGTTCGTTTCATTGGTACCTGTTTGTTCTTAAATCCTACTAGGGTCATAATGATTAGTGGCAACTAGTTTTCATTGATTCTCATTTTTTTTATGGTGTCAGAGTATATGACATCGGTCAAGCTCCCATTATCGAACAAAATTCTCTTGACTACATAATTATACACTACAGCTGTGATTATTATAACATTATCCAGCAGTTGTTAGATTCATTCTAAAACTTTCAAATTGAATAAGATCGACTCATCTTTTCAATCTTTTTTTTCTTTGCTGAAGTACCCTCAACCATGATCATGCCTAGGTTAAACTTTCTTTTAACCAAGGTTGAGCTAACTCTTGTAATCACATTAATCACTTTAGCGATCAGTTTGTTGTTACCAGTTCCCCTTTCTTTTTATTTTAGCTTATCTCATCAGACTTTGTTTTTTTTTTTGTTTTCTTTTGGCCTACCTTTCTCATCCCGAGTGGGTTTTCTTCAATCTTGTTTGTAATCCATTCTGGCTTGGCCTTGTTTTCGTTGCTTTACAAATCTTTTCAGCTGACCTTTCTTAATTAGAGCTTGAATCGCATTTTCTAAGTCGACACAATCTTCAGTATTATGGCCTACGTCACTATGAAAAGCACATATTTTGGTTAGATCCCTTTTTGTATTATGTATTAATGGCTTCGATCATTTAAGCTTGGGATTCCTCTCAATTTGCATAAAATCTTATCTTGAGAAGTATTCAGTGCTGTATAGTTCTTTTTTCCATTAGGGCTTCTAGCGTTCTGTCATCTCTTTCTTATGAGAGGATCATAGAAATATTTACCTTTTTTATAATCTAGAAAAAGAGATGGACCTCTCTCACCTTGACCATCGAAGAGGGGAATGAGCCTTTCCTACCTTAGTTGTTTTTTATTATAACTTTAATGTTAATTAGACAATTTTTTAATAGGACAAGATAGATAGTTGAGGTTTGATTTTATAATTGGGTTTGATTCACAATTAGACTTTGATTTAGAATTGGACTTAAATTGGGCTTCATTTATTGGGTTAGGTTTAATTGGTAAAAAATATACAAAAATAAAAAAAAATAACATAAAGAATAACAAAAGTACCAACTTCATTAGAATCCATGCTCTTTAAACATTCCAACTGCATAAATATCACTTTATTTCAATATTAGATACGAAAGATATGATCATTTAAAGTTTAAGGTGCGATGCTGAAAATTGATTGTTAACTGGCAATTTATCCTTTCAAAATGATATTATTAGTGAATAATTAACTTTTTTAGAATAAAAATCCTAAACAAATCCTACAAGGACATAATCTAGGTGATAAATGTGATTTTTTTGAAAATAATTCTTGATAATTAATTTATAGAATTATCCCTCTCGTCAAATAAAATCCAACCCTTATCTCCAATACTTAGTCCCTCACTATAAATAGTTTATTCTAGTTCTTCATTTAACATACCTTAATCATTTCTCTTCTCTTTCTATAAGAAACTCAATTCTAAGCTTTAACTTTTTTCAAAATCTTGAGGAATCCCTAATATTTCCATCATTTTTAACCTCCAAGAAGCCTTTATCTGTTGCTTATAGCCATCAAAATAGCCTGAAGCTTAATCTAAGCCTTCACCTTACCTGAAACCTCTACTCAACTTTTCATAAAAGCCTTAAAGAACTAGTTTGTTGTAAACTGTCGAGCTGCACACCGTAGCAAAAATTGGCCACATCATCCAGCATTCCACTACCCCTATTTCATTAGTTTTTTCTATACTAATCTCTAGAACTTTGTCCCTACAACTCTAGCACATTATCTATAGTTTAAACTCTATCTAAAGAGTCAAAGTTTAACCAAAACCTTGTCTAATGAGTCTTAATGCAATTAAAACTTTTATAAAAAGTTTCAATTTTAGCATAACTAAACCTTTTCCTAAAAAGTCTCAATCCAAGTAAAACTTTTCCAAAAAGTCCCATTCCAATTTAAACTCTACCCAAAGAGTTTCCATCCAACCAAAACTCTACCATAAAAGTCTTAATCCAACTTTAACTTTCCTAAGAAGTTTAAGTTCCATTAATACTTTCCTAAATAATCCCAATTTCACCAAAACTCTTTTAGAAGGCATTTGGTCTACAAAATCTAACATTCTCATTTAGTAACTGATTCTCTCCAAATCACTTTTCTTAATAGATTACAAGAAATGAAAGATTTCTGTGTTATGTTTGGCATATGGTATTGATTCAAGAAATCTAAGATTACTTAATAAATTATTTTATTATATTGCCTTTAATGTCATAAGAATAACATTTGACATTCATAAAATAAATTATTGATTTAATTAATATTTTTTTTGTAATTTATTTATTTATTTAACTTGCAAGTTATTTATTTAAATTAATTTATATATTTATATGATATGTAACTTTCTTTATTCGTTAATTATTTATATATAAATTTAATATGTAAATTTAATATTTTTTTTATTTAGTTAACATAAAAAGACTATGAATTTTAATTTCGAATGTTGTCATAATGAATAAAAAGTTACAATTAATACAATAAATGTAGTTAAATATACTCTAAATATTGAAATAATAATAATATAGACTGCGATTGCTTACAAAAAACATAATCTAATAGATAAGGAAGACTATGTTTGTTTTCGCAAATATAGTCTTATATTCAATGTAGTCTGAAACCCTAATATTGCATAAAATTACATTTCTTTCTTACAACTGTAATGTTTTCATAAAATAGACTACATGTTTAGTTAACAAACATAATGTATTACATTAATATTTAGGATTTGAAAAGCTATTTGTTTACTTTAGCTTAACTTGTGAAAACCGCTATCTTCTGTCTACATTTTCTCATTTGCTTACTGACTGTTGGTCTCACTCTACATTTTCTCTTTTATATGTTATAAGCTTTTTATGAATTTTGTTTATTACCTTCACCATCGTCATCACAGTCGTCTTGCTTAAGGTAAGTTTGATTTGAAACTTTAAAATAAAAAAGAATAAGACATTATATAAAATAAAAAACCATTAATTTGTTATTCAAGTTTTGTGTGTAATCAAAAAATAGTAGAGGATAAATAACCAGTTGTTGTTAATTATGTGTAACCTTGACAATTCATATACAATGTTCGAAGATAATATGAATGTTGATGAACCAAATAGAGATGAAACAATACTGAAGAAAAGCGAATCAATAGGTTGCACTATGTTGGTTGAGTTGTATATACTTCCTAGTGGTAAGAAATTACAAGTAGAGTTCAACATGAACATTAACCAGTGGATAGTATCGATGGAAGATGCAAAGCCATATTGGTAAGGTTGTCCGAAAATCAATAATTATTACCATCGAGCATTGGTCCAATGTTTAAAATGACTAAAAGCAAAAAATTTAGGAGTCGATGGTGGTATATTATATTTAGTCACGTAATTAGATTGAGTTTTGTTCGTAGTATTGTTTATGACATGTAATTCAATTACAACTTTTGTAATGTATTCTTTTTCTCTTTGTAAAGGCATTATCAGGTTAGGGCAACTTATAAGTAGATTGTCTTACAATTAACTGGTATGAAATTTAGAGATTTTAAAGGTATACTAACCAAAAACTACATATACCCCAATAGACACAACTAAAAAATTTTAGCCAAAACACTTGCTTTATATGAAGATTTAATTAAGTAATTAGATTGAGATACTTTTGTTAAATCTCGAATATCAAAAGCATTCAAGGTATGTATATCTACCTTTTTATTTTAGAAATTTATTGAATAATATTTTTATTCAAATTATTTTACGGTTTATAATATGTAATATGTAGTATTTCTTTACCATTTTTAAGAAATAAGTCAACAATAAAAGAATAAAAATGAACAAAAAAATACCATCATAGAATAGTAAGAAAAAGCTACAAATATGGAGCATGAATTTGTAAGCATTTTTTTTTTATTTTGAAAAATAAGCTTGGTCAAATAATTTTAATTTTATTTAAATTGCTACTAATGTTTATTGGTAAATAAAGTAGCAATAATCATTCAAAACAAGTGAGATGTTTACAAGATTTTATATGTGAAAAAAAAACATTTGCATTGAAAAGTAAAGTTTATATAGTTGATGCAACTCAAGAAATGGTTTGTAAGATTATAAGCTCTTATAGTTACTTTTTTGCTAATTCGCTGTAGTCTTTGTTTTTATAAAATTTTCAATTAAGTTTGTTTATTTTATAAGATAAATGTACCATGAAATGTGTATAAGGAGAAATAAAACCTGAAGGTGGCGTTGATGCTCTAGCATTGGCTTTCGATAATATCAGGCACATTAAAACCTTTGTTTCACCCATGTGGCACTTCAAAGCACAATAAACTAATTGCAAATCAAATAATGTGGTTTCGGAGGTGTAACTACATGAATATCAAAAGAAACTTCATGATCAATGTATGTACTTTAAGCAACTTATTTGTGCATTGTAGGCAAAATTGTTGAAATAGTCAATTAACACAATATCTGTTACCATTGGTGATAAATATGAGTGGTTCAATGAATAAGAATGTGAAAAAGTACATACGGTTGAAGTTTATGTTATTCAAAAAAGACACTTATCCAATTCACTTAAATAAATATTTACTCTCTTTATTAGTTTTAAGGTTTATTATTATTATAATTTATTTATTTTGATGAATATAAAAAAGTTTTATTGTGAAAATTGTTCATAAATCTCTTTATGCAACATTGAATTATTTAAAGGTGTATTAACTAAATTTAATTAATGGAACAAGTTTATTCAGGTAACATACTTGATAATTATGTGACAATTCCATAAGCCAATCTTATGGATGCTCTGTCCAATATGCCAGATGATTCCATAATCGTTGTGTCAATCAAAGAATGATTGTTTTCTTATCCAACAATAGTATTTTTGGGCAAAGAAGAAACAAATAGCTTTGTTTCTTTATATGAAATATGAGTTTCAAAAATCTTGGATTACATAAGGTTTGTAATTTCATTTATTCATTCATATATATTTTATTGTCCTCATCATCATTTCTTGCTGCTCATGATCTCGAGTAAGTTTCCTAATATTAATTTTGGTGTAATTAATTACATGCTTTAAAGTGGCTAATGACAATTGGTTGTATGACAAAAATTTATACAAGAGTCATTGACAATTGGTTGTCATCGACTTATTTGCGAATAATATTTACTTTTTGGACTTAATGAAGGGGCACAAACCTAAACAAGATTTAAAAAATATATTAAATATGTAAGTTTATTTACTTTATATTTCAAAAGTTATATGTTCTTTTAAACTTAATATATTTACACTACGTATACATTTTCTTTTGTTAGTTCAGTCGATTGACTATGTTTAATAATTAAAAGAAAGAAACATGAAAAATATTAGAACATTGAAATCTTTCACAACTTGTAAGTTATTTTTTATTTTGCATTTCAAATTAAGTTGCTTACATGTAAAAAAGACAAACACTTGACAATTCAATAATTTTGTATAGATTTCTTGTTAATTGGAAACAAGTGAATTTGGTATTATTTTTTTTATTTTATGAAGAAAATTATAGAGACCATATCATTTCAACACCATATAAGGATATATATGCAACATATACATGCTATTTACAACATGTTAATTTTGAAGAATATTTTGATGTTGTATTTATTTTATAATTCATTTTTGTAGTGGAATGACAAGGAACATTTAACCATCAAGAAAAGTCGATTAGATTCGATTGGAATAGTGTGACTAATTTCATTATTTATTGTATAAGGTTTATTCATATTATACCTAAAGTATAAAAAATATATCTATAATTATACTTTTTATACATTGTGTATAGAACATATATTTAGGTTAGCAATTTCATTTTATACCTTATGTATATAATTTATTTGTAACTTATACCTTTATAACAATATGGATATAATATATTTATCTATTTTATACATTATGTATAGAACTTATATAAATTTGATAATTCACATTGAATGAATATATTTTGAAACTTTAATAATGTAGATAGATAAGATAATACAACAAATAACCCTAACATATCATATAACAAATTCATTCATAATAAATACCCAACAAATCAAATACATCAAACCAATCATATAATAAATCCATAGCACAACAACAAATAATAAATCAAATACATAAAAAAAATGCTTAAAGGACATTTTATTCTTGTTTCTAAACTTAACAAATCGAATCAAATATTAAATAACATAAAAGATTTGTCCTTAAACATTAAATTCCAAACAACTAATGAACATCTCTTCAGCCAACTTATCTTTCTACTAAATCCTAGCATCACTTGGCTTAATGTGTCAAATAAACTCTTATTCATCACCTTCTTTTATTTGGTTACTATCCAATTTGTCAATTTATTTTTTTATTAGGGTCAACTACCATCGTTAACCTAATAAAATTATGAATAAGGCAACAAGTAGAAATTATTCTATATTATGTTTTTTTGGATAAAATGATTTCTCCCTTAACATTGTCCACTTAGCTTCAATATATCAAAACATCTTCCAATACAATTTTTTACTTGAGAGTGTTTCGCATTGAAGTATTCTCGGTGTGTTATAGGTTATGTCCTAACTTCTAATAATTCAAGTGGCATCTTTAATCTCTATGGGGTGCCAAAAAAATTTACTATTTATGTATCCAGTATCACACAAATAATAATATTCTATTATAATTAACATCACACATTAATAAACATTGTACATGACTTCTCACACATAATATGAACTAAAATATAAATATTAGTACATTGTGAGATTCTTAAACCATTTCCCTTAGTAATGCCATCATTGAGTATTCTATCATCTACTATAAAACTTTTTCATCCAATTAAAACATAAATGAATTGTGTATCTAGTGTCTAAACACCAAATACATTTATAACAATTTTATTTTTTTAAAACCAGTGACTAGGTTATTCAACTGTGTCCACATTCACCTTTATGTATTTTTCATTTAAGGCACTTAAGAACAATATGAGGAAATACATACATGTTACAAATTTTTGAATAAATTTTTTTTATCAGTGTAAGGATTTAAAGTAATACCTTAAACCATTTTCCTTTACTATTTGTTGAATTCTTTGATATCATGGATGTAAATGAATAAAATTTTTGATTAACAGTATGTGAACATATTTGGTTTATGTTGTTTATTAAGCTTCAAAAATAATCTTGAACAATATTTTTATGTTTTTTTATTAAACGAACCGAGTACGATAGAAGTTTGTTTAGCTCGTTTATATTCATGAACAAAATTGCTTAATGATTATTTAAAACTCACGAACAAGCTTGTTTATACATACATGTTATAAAATTTTAAGTAAATTTTTATTATCAATGTAAAGACTTAAGGTAATACATTAAACCATTTTCATTTACTATCTATTGAATTCTCTAGTATTATGAGTGTAGGTTGTCAATGAATTATTTGTGTACATATTCGGTTTATATTTGTTTATTAAGCTTTATAAATAATCTTCAATAACATTTTTACATTTGTTTATTAAAAGAACTAAGCACTAACAGAGGTTTATTTGATTCATTTATATTCTTAAGCAAGCTCATTTAATGATCATTTAAAACTCGTTTATTTATTATTTATTTATATTCATTAGGGTTAATTTATGTTTATTTATTGCTCAATAATAATAATGACAAATTGCATCGTTACCTGCAACCCTAATCTTATTATCTAACATTTTTCAGTCATTCACTCTTTCAACCTATTTTCTAACATCGTCAAAAACAAGATTTTCATTTCCTTCAATCTTTCAAATTTAACTCTTTATGTCCTAACAATGAACTCCCTATTACTGTCATTCTTCCTTTCTTTCACTCGCTGTTGCCACCACTGGTCTTTTTATTCTTACGCTCATCATTCATTCCTTTCTCACTCCTTACCATCATTTTCATTCCTAGCCTCTTCTTTATCAAGTTAATGTTTTTTAATTTTTAACTCATCATCATTTTAGTTGCTAGCAATGTTTCTTATAGCATGTAACTTGACTCTTTGATAAAACCAAATTAGTTTTTCATTGCTATAAAAGGATATTGGATTATTTATCAAATTGATTTGATTGACCTAATTGTAGGAATAATTTTTCAATTCCTTTGTCTTTGTGGCCAAAAAATTAAAGATAAAAACATTAAAAATAGTAAATAGATAACATTATTTGGATGCTGATTTTTAATTTGTAATTTTATTAAAATCGTAGTTTACTTTTCTCACCTTGACAAATTTGTGATAAGCATGTCTTTAAAAGAATGTGATTTTTTTTTCTCTTATGATAAAAATTAGCAACCAAATGAACATTTAAAATCTTTTTAGGTATTTAAGCTTGAAAATTAGAGTTTAGCAACAATTTTGTTTTCTAGCCTTCAAGTGTGATCTTTGGTATTGAAAAAGAGATATTTTCTTAAAGGAGGTTAAAGCTATTCCAAATATGAAAATAAAAGTTTTGAAATGATGTTTAGATCGTAGAGCTAGTTACAAAATAGGGAAGAGATGGGTAACATCCATTTTGGTTGGATAATGGGTGTTGAATAGACCACCATTAAAGAGTTACTGTGTTAAACATTTTATTTCAATCTTTATTTTTCTTCATCTAAGGTATTTTTATAACTTTGATGTTTCTTTTTTGTGTTGATGTTGCTCATGGTTTTGCTTGTATGGGTTTTATTGAAGTTGTATGCTTATATAAAAGTAGTATAGTTGTATGGATTGTATTAAAGTTATATTTTTATGGTTCTTTTTGTTTTATCTTTATAAGTTTTAAATTGTGTAGGATTTTGAGTTTTATGTAGGATTTATTAATTTATTTTTTATATAGGATTTTTTTATTTTTTAATTATTTATTTGGTTATAACTTTTGTATTATTTATAAACATGTTCGTTTATATATATATATATTTATGAAAATATTCATTTAATTATTCATGAACAAGTTCATTTAACTTGAATGAGTCAAACATAAGCTAAACACAAATATCTTATCATTTAAACGAATTGAACTTGAACATAATGAAAATTTTCTTGCCAAAAATGAATCAAACATGAATAACTCTAAAAATAAATGAATAAACCACGAACATATGTTTGTTCATTTATGTTTGGTTTATTTACACTCTTATCCGGTATTAGTTTTAGTTTTTTAAACAAAAGGGAATGTAGTCATAAAATAGATTTCAACACAATATGAAATTTCTACTAACTGTTTCACCTCACCAAATATGACTATTTAATGCTTAAAAATCCTATTTTTCGTATAACGGACAATGATGTTAATGAAACTTACAACAATTTCTTCTTTACACATATTTTTATATTATTTCAATCTTCTTTGGGGTTTTAACAACTAATACAATTTTTTAAAAGCTCTTTTATGCATTTTAAAATTATTCACACTTGGTGTATTACTCTTAAAAAATCATTTTCTATAAGTTTAATAACCTAATATTATGCCTATAAAATGTTTCATAACCATACAATATTCTACCTTAATTTCTAAGTTTCCATCAACTAATGTTACAACCGCAAACAACAGCAATTGAAACATACTTTCCATCTACTTTAATTACAAAATAAATACTATTATAAATTATATTTTCTTTTTTATTGATAAACGAGTCATAACTGTTTCAATAAAGATTTTTTTTGTATGGTCAAATAAGTGAATCCAATAACAATAGTTTAATTAAAAAAGAAAACAAACAATGGGCTAAATCAAGAACTAACCAAGTAATAAAAAAAATAAATATGATTATCACTGTTCACCCAACCGTAACCCAAAAATATCGAATCAACATATCAAATAAAAAAATAAACATCAACGATTCTTACTAGTATCAACTCTGTTTTGCAATTAGTGATTGAAGATAACCGATGATAAATGATGACTAAGCAAGCCTTAAGTTAAGCTAAAACAAAAGGGTTTAGGTTAACACTCGATTTGATTGAGGAAAATAAAAATACAATCATAATATAGGAAAACATAATATATATATGAAGAAATAAACACTACAATTGTTTTTTAGAAACGTAGTTTATATGCACAATAGACTATATTATTTTTTTAAACTTAGTTTATATCTCATACTAGTCCAAGTATTTTTTTTTTCAAATGCAATCTATATGAATAAGAATATAATTCTAAAACAAGAAAACGTAATATGTTTACTAAGAAAAAAAAGGCTACAATTATTTCTATAAATGTGATGTATATGTATAAAAGACTACATTTCTTTTTCTAATATATTTTATCTATAATAATAGACTATGTTTCTTTTTTCAATCATAGTCAATATGATTATTTTTATATATTTTCATAATATACTACTTTTTTAGAAAAAAAACGGTATATTTGTTTGAAAGATAACGTTTATTATGAGAAATGTAGTCCACTGATCCAAGTTTTTTTTTTTTTTTTATAAATTGCGAAGAAATATTTTATTACAAATGTTAGTTTCCAATTCGATCTTACTTAAAATATTATTGAAATAATATACATATGCTAATAATTTCCATTAAATAACTCAAACAAATATTATCTTTTTATTAAATAAATTCAAATGAATATATATTTTTATTAAATAAATTCAAATGAATTGTACAAACTTGTAAACACAAAATTAGTTTAGTTGAATAAAAATTCAATATAAAAATAAACTAAAATAAGTGAATTATTTTCTAATTTATAATAAATCATATTTTTCTATGCACAATGTCAAATGTCAAATGTTAGGGCTTTGAATTCCTTTACAAGTGCCAAATTAGGTATTAGTTTATGATGTAATTTATATAGTATTGAAGGGTTTCATAGACCCTAGCAACCAATTTTTAAGGGCAAAAGTGAAATAAATTTTGTATTCTTCTAAAAATTTTAGAAAACCTTAAAGAGATGGAAGTTTATGATTTCGTACTATTTTCATGTTTTTGACATTATTGAAAATGTTAGATTTCAAACATGGAAGAATCTTAGATTTTGTGAATCAGACGTAGAAATCACATTATAAAAAGTAAGATTCATTGGGGGAAGCCCCCTTAAAGAGTCCAAGTTTCATTAAAACTCTATCCTAATATTTTTAGTCAAACAAATTCTTTTGAAGAGCCTTTATCCAACTAAAGTTGTACTTAACAATGCCAAAATTCTAGTCAAGATGAAACTCTACTTAATTTAACCTTAATCTTGAGCCTAAATCTACAGCTATTATATTGAATCTTGTACCAAGTAGATTTGTTCAAGTATAATTCTTACAAACTCTTAGACATTTTAAGTCTCATTAAATTATAAGGATGTTGACATATCATCCATGATCACGAATCTTGTAGTTTTAAGAATGCATTATAATATGCTATATAGTTGAAATTAAGATTTATTTTATTGTTTAGGGCACTAAATACTTTTCATGTAAATTTACGTCCAGTATGTCATGCATGATCCTATCATTTATATTAGGTAAGACTAATGGATTGTATTAAATATACACTTAAGACATCTTTTATAAACTGTCATTATAATATACTACTTAAACTAGGGTTGCACTTAATGCTTCTTTGGTTACATTTTTCTACTTTATAATAAAATGGCATAAATTGTTATATTTTAAATACTCTTTATTGATAACACAACATTTGCATCATTAATGGCTAATAAATCATCGAGGTTGCTAGTCCATATGTATCACTCTAAATGTATGCATGACAATATCATAAATGTAAATTATTCATACCTCATTGGTTGCTACTAGGTACAAAAGGGAGAGTCATGCTCTTTAATTCGTAACCTAATCGAGGTGTTAGTGTAAAATGGATAAGTAGAGGTAAGGTTTATCTCAGGCAAGTTTTAGAGCTTTAATTCCTCTAATATCCAATTTACTAAATTTGAATCAAGTTTTTTTTGTAAAGATAAAAACTATGACCTCAAAACCAACATTAATTCCTTAGACATAAATAAATTGATTGATGATTCCTAATCAAAAGCTTGGATTTCAAAATGAAAAGACATGTTTTTTAGTTTGTAAGCCAGTCAAGTGTTAGTGTAAAATGGCTAAGTAAAGGTTAGGTTTATCTTAGATAGGTTTTAGAGCTTTGATTCCTCTAATATCCTATTTACTATATCTAAACCAAGTTTTTTTGTAAAGATAAAATTGTGACATTGAAACTGGCATTGATTCCTTAGACATAAATAAATCGATTAACAATTCCTATTCAAACCTTAGATTTTAACATTGAAACAAATGCTAGGTGTAAAACCCGTATCGTTCATAGTGGTGACTCCATTTGGAAGATTATGTAACTCCATTAGGATGATTATGTAACTTTTACATCCATTTATTGTAACCTCTTTCTAAGTGATAAGGATTTTAAATCATGTTTTTCTATACATCATTTAAACCTAAACTTATGATGAGTTTTCTTGAGAGGTTTGGCTCTATTAAGCTAACCAGTTTTTCTTGGAATTTTATCCCACCCATAGTTCAAGTTTCCTATAATGGGTTTAAGTGATGCACCCAAGAACTTGACTAATCATGTTTGACTATCGAGCTATAGTTAATCATTGGACCTTACAGAGGAATAAAGGTGAAATATTGAACTTTCTTACATATACAAAAACTTTAGATACTATCTTTAAGGCTAACCCTTGATTGCATATGTTTGTATAAGTTCTTGTTTGTTCTTATTTTAACTTTTTTATCATCTACATTCACATGACATCAAATGTTAGTTAAAAACTAACATTTTCTCCTTATAGTTTTTGTTTTAAAGAAACTTTTCTTAATGACTTTTATATGTTTTATTCTTAGTTAGAACTCTCTTATTTCTTTTTTTAATCTTTTTCCAAAAAAAAAAAAAAACTCCTACATCCACTTTTCCAATTCCTTAATTCTTATTTTCATTTCAGTTTATTTTTTTCGCCAAAAAAAATCGATGCCTCTAATTTTTACTGTCCACTTTCATTCATTTTTAGTTAGAGTTTTCCTTTACAATTCCTAGATTTTTAAAAAATAATTTTGTTACTCATTTTCTCACTCATTTTGAGTTATAAAATTTATTTTTTCTTTTCAGTCTTCCAAAAAAGTCTTCCTTTTATTCAGTTGATTAGTTTTAGTCTAAATTTTCATCTTTTCTTTTCTAGATTTTTTTATAAAAAAAAAAATTTCTTTCATTTATCCTTTTTTAATTAGATTTTCATGTTCTTTCACATTTTTAAAAGTTCATTCTCTATTTTCTTTTTTTTTTTAGTTTAGTTTTAATTTTAAAATAATATCTTCAATTCTTGTCACTCAATACTTGTTACTTTTTAGCTAGAGTAACCATTTTTCATTTATTTTCATGTCTTCATAATCAAAATCTTTAGGCTCTCTTTTTCAATCTTGTAACCCACTTTCTTATATTTTTATAGATTTATTGGGGGTATTTAGTGGTCCAAAAGGCATGATGATTTTTTTTTCTCATTAAAGTCTTATGGCAAGAACCAGGGATATTTTAGACAATTGAGTCGGCTTGACTTAACATATTCAATGTCACATCAATTCAGTCACGTCATTGTTGTCCCCTATTGGTCTTTGTCTCTCATTATAAATTTAAACATTCAAGCATTATCATCCCGAGTTCTATTTTATCGCAACCCTTTTATTCTTTTTTCTTTTCGACCTCTTTCATTTTGATCTCTAACTTGTACATCTGAATGCAAACACATGAAACACTCATTGCCTTTGCATCTAATTGCTCTCTTCCTTTTCTTGTTTTTCTAGGGGTATCCTCCTGTCAGAGCTCAACATCAACATTTGATGCGCTAGGTATGGGATGTTTTATTTATTGGCCAAGTATAAGACAATGCCACCTAAGAAGAGAGTTTTGAAGGAAAGAGAAATAGATGTCCTAGCAGAAATAAAAACACATAATAGCTAGCACTTAGATTAACCTGCCCCATAACAGGCTGGTCCAACCATGGAGTAGTTTCAAGCTCTAATCGAGCAAATACAAGCTCTTAAGCAAATGTTACAAACTATCTTCCCACCACAGGCTTCAAAGGTACCTAACCTGGTATAAACACCAACTTTTGTCCGAAACATTTTTAACATGATTAACCTTGGCTCATTTGTGAACATAGACTGAAACCATTTAGAAGGACCATTTATAACCCATAAAGAGCCCATAAATTAGCCCTTTTAGAGACCCAAAGTCAACTTGAGTTAAATCCAATCAAACTTGGTCAATAAAGTTAAAATTAGTCGAATAAAGTCAAAATTATGCAACAACTTAGTCAAAATGGATATAACTCATGTTAATTCTCAAAATTCATAACATAATTAGAATAAATGCGGTATAAAATTAAATTTAATGATTTTTAAAACACTAAAAATTTTTATTGCGCTAGGAAAAGTATAAAATTATCAAAATACCCATTAGGGGTATTTTTGTAATTTACTCTTTTCAAGCTCAAATTTTCATGAAACTTTTCAGATCTTAATTTTATAATATTTCGTTATTTTTGCTGCATTGAAAATCATAATAATACCCTAGAAAGTGTGAAATTACCAAAATACTTTTATAAAGGTATTTTCATAATTTGACCTTTTTGAGCTTGGATTTTTATGAAACTTTTTTAGATCTTAATTTCATAATATTTCATAAATTTTGGTGCATTTGAAACCATAGTAGTACCACAGGAGGTGTGAAATTATCAAAATACCCTTTAGGAGTATTTTTGTAATTTGAACTTTTCGAGCTCTAATTTTCATGAAACTTTTCATATCTCAATTTTATAATATTTCATGAATTTTTGTGTTTTAAAATCCTAAAAATGAGTATGGAAACAATGATTTCTAACAAAATGGCTTAAATACTAAGAATTTTGTACTAAGGGTAAAATTATCTTTTTATTTGGTTTAGGGGCTATAAAAATCCAACTTTGGCAATGATATAATGTGGACCATTGGATCTCTAATTGAATTTTGATCCAGTGGCTAAAATTTGTTCCTCAAAAAGAAAAAAAGAGGAACTTTGACCATTGGATGGGATTTAATGTAAGGGTTTATATTCACCAAAATGAGATTTTTTTAAGGGTCTTTTTTTTAAAAATGGGGGTTTGTTGAAAAAAAAAAAAGAGAGAAGAGGCAATTTTTTAAAGGGAAAAAAGAGAGGAAAAGGTAGCCTTTTGTTTCTTTTTTTAGTTTGCTTTTATGCTTGTGGATGTTATCATTTCCATGAACAAAGCTCTCTTGTCTTTTATGTTGGCTAACTTCCTTAAGCATGTAACATGTAAGTAGAAATAAATATTCACCTTTTTCACACTCATCTTTTTTGCATGATGGTTATTAATCAAATTTCAAGCTAGATTACTATTGTTATAAGGCCTCCACCGTGAACTCCTTGAAAAGTTTAAAGCTTTAAAAGCATTTTCAAATCTTGTTTCTTATGTACTTACTTTATGCCTATTATTACAAGTTCCTAGATGATCACTCATGAGAGAGAACGTTTAAAGCCTAAACCTTTATCTTAAGGCCCTATCATAGATTTGTTTTTATTTTAAATTTAATAAAGGTTGCAGGAAAAACCACTATATATTAATGGCAACCATGGTTTGATGTTGTTAGAGGGTCCATCCACCATTGTCTTTTCTATTAAATATAGTGCTCTAGTTTCCTTTGGCTACTTCTCTCCTTTTAAAAAAATAATAATAGAAAGAAACTTTTATTATCCTTTCCGGTTCACATGTTGTATACATATAAAAAAATGGTTTCTTTTGTTTCCAAAAAGGGAATGGATGTATTATTTTATTAGTAAGAGCACAACCATGGTATAAGTAGCAAAAGAGTCATGGTGCAGGGCAATGATGGTTAGATTGTTACATGGTGTATGATCCTTTGTCTTCCTTGTTTGTGCATGATAAGACTATAGGAGAACATTAAAGACAAAGGTGTGGGACCATGTCTTTTTATTCATTTTTCTTGATGGAGTAAGTCTAAACTTGTAGTTGGAGCTTAATAGTATTTTGCCAAGATTAAAGCTTTAAAACATGGGGGAAGGGAGACCATATATATATTTATATATTTTGTTATTGACTTTGAATATGTTAGATTGTTTTAGTTGAAATTCTAGAAATGAATTTTTTAATATAAGGCATGAAATTGGCCCCTAATAAAGGTTCATTTTCATGCATATTTAAGTTTAATCATGCTTATATGAATATTTTCATGATGTTAGTTTAATTGTGAGCTTAATTTCTTTATTTTTTGGGTTTCTATGCTCGTTTTAATTTAAGCTTTCGTACTTAAATCCATGTTTGATATATATATTTTTTCATACATGTTAAAGTTATGCATTTTATTAATAATAGCAATAATAATACTAAAATAATTTTAAAGAAAGCAGGAAATATATATGAAATATATAAGACTATAAAAAATTCATTTTTAAAAGAACTATAACAATAAGCTTACTATGAAAGTCTGCTTAAATATTAGAGATTTTTAGAGAAGTTCATAAATTTTTAAATTTACCCAAAACTCTAAACTCATTTTAAATTTCTAAAGATTTTCGTGAAAACTTTTTATGAAGTAATCTATTCTTGAATATCACATAGATATTAAGGTATTTAGGAAATTTTATCTCATTAATAAGTTTCATACATTTTCATAACTTAAAATAAATTAATTTTGTTAAAACTATGATTATAAAAATATAAAATAATAAAAATAATAGGAAGGGATTTTAAATATAAAAAGTCGTACCAAATTTTGCCTATATATTAGAAAAACTAGGTGGTCTCTTTATATTTGAAAATTCGATTCTTAAATTTGTATTTTATAATTATCTGCATATAAGTCATTTTTAAAATAATGTGTACATTTATAATTCATATATAGGTTTGTGATGATATATTATATTATTTATCTTTTTACTGCATAAAACGTTTTCTTAAAAATTTTTAGTCTTGAACAAATAAAATTACAATAGCACTATGTGAAATATAATTATTGGTACTCTGCTTAAATGTTGAGAGTCATCAATGATTATCATTTACAAAGAGTATTATTTTATTAATTTTAAAGAAATATTGCAATAAATCTTAAGCAAAAAAATTTATTTTAAATTATGCCTCGATGTTAGATAATTTGAAAGTAATTCTTTAACTTTAAGATTTCTTCGATATTCCTAAATAAAGAACTTTAATAAAATTGCTTTCTTTTTGCAGAAAAATAATAAAGTGAATTATTATTAAATTTCAAATTGAAACTATTTTATCCAACACCAAAAATAATACATGATTAATTGGAATTAATTTATGAGCATTAAAGAGGTAGTAATCCTTCTCCACACGTAACCAACTCCTAAACCCGATCTGTTTTTGTAAAAAAAAATTATCTTTTTAATAAAGCTTTAAATCTGTTTTATTCTTTTATTAAAAGATATTTTTTTTTAGTGACCAATCACACTCGAAAAAAGATTAGTGGTGGCTCCCCATATTTTTTTTTACAATTTTAAAATTTTTACGTCTGGTGATCGAGTTTTCGAGATGATACGTTACAACAACTTGATGACTCTACTCAGGACTTTTGAGAGTTAGGCCAAAAATTTTAAGTATGTGCTATTAATAATTGTTAGATTCAATTAGTTTTATTTAATATTTAATTTAATTCCCTTTATTTGACTTTTTCAAAAAAAAAATACAAGTTAATAAATAAAATAAATTGTATATTAGTTATTATTTTGTTTTGATTTGATGTTTATGATTTATTTATGATGTTTGATTAATATGTTACTTTGCACATTTTTACCTATGTACTTATATGCATGAGCTCTAGATCCAAGCTTCATCCTTTTTAGGAGGAAGTGAAGTAGCTACACTCTTGTGAGGTGATAATCTCTACATTTGCTAGTGAAATACTTCCACTTAGATCGAACCATTTTCATTAGTAGCCTATAATGGTGAAGATCAAGGAGCCTTACTAGTCTATAACGAACGATGATATGAGAAATAGTCTAAAAACCTTAGATAAATAAATCCCAACCTAGCATATTGAAAACTATAGAAAACCTACCTATGGTAGAGCCATGCCATCTTTTACAAAATTATCAAAAGGTAGGATGCTATATATATATATATATATATTCTATTATTTTGTTGTATGGTTGCTATATTGTTTTTATTACTTGTTTGTTTTGAATTATCAATTCATTTTATTTTTTATATATTCTTTGATTTTGTTGCTTACATTATATAAGCATTATATTTTAAGAGGTAGTATTTATTTTAGGTCAGCCATCGACAAGACAAAAAAAAAAGAGGAAAAAAAAGGAAAAAAAAGAGTTATCATGGAGCCATTAATGGTGTCGACCTTTTGTAAAAATTATTCAGAAGTCCAAAGCCATTCCATTTTTTTCTTTCATAAAAATTACCCAAATTAGGATACGTGGAGTACTTTGATATAGTTTATGTTTAAAGGTAATAATAGTGCAAATAAAGTTATGATTAAAAAAAAAAGAGACTGAAAACAAAAAAGGCAAAAAAGAGTAAAAAAATATTAGGATAGGTAAGTAAGAAGTTTGTTTTCTTTTTGGAATTTAGTCATTCCATTCATCATTAAGTTGGTTTGTATATTTTTAGGTTATTCCATTTTTGTATATATCTTTACATCATTATCATATTCAAGCATTCCTAGACATGTTGTATGCAAAATAGGAATTGTGATATTCATTCAGCAAGAATAATAGCATAAGCATTGTTGGTATTAAACCCTTGAGATAATATTTTTGTTAGTGGGTATAAGAAGCCGAAAATATGAAAAATCAATTGGAAGCCCAAATTACTGCATTGGAACAAAATCAAAAGGGGTTTGGTCTTGACATTTGAAAGGTGACAAAACAGCTCGCTAAGTTGATAAAGACTGTGAATAGACTCAGGAAATTTATTTTGACACCTTTTCAAGAGTCTTTACCAATTTCAACCCAAGTGAGTCCTATGAATTCATGGAGTTATCAATTGATTCCCGCTAGGCCTAGCACAATTTTCAGAGCATGCTCAATCATTTAATGATTTGAAAAATAATGAAATTCTGGACATAATCATCAAAGGGATGAGTGATCTAACCATTCAAGTGTCTGAGCTCTAGAATTTGATTTCCAAGATGGGGTTTCTAGGTTTCTGTGCTACCTTCACTAATTATTTCAAACTCAAACTTGCATTCAAATCCTTTTCATGATTGTTTTCGACCACTTTTCCAAATATCTATGATTAGGCCCCAAAACTTCATACAATCTCTGATAAGTCCATATCTAAACCAAAATCTTCGACCTTCCATTCCCCAACCACTTGTTCATCTAATTGCTCAAGTCTGAACCTTTACATCACCATCAAATCCTAGGACTCCTAGTCAACCTATTATCTAAAAATTACTAACAAAAAATAGTTAGATTCTTTCCCCATTTCATATGAAAAACTTTTTCCCTATCTATTTGAGAGATACCTTATTGTCCTTATAACTTCAGAGCCTTTAAAGCCTCTGTACGCAAAATATTATAACCCAAATGCAACATACGAATACCATGGTAGGAATACGGGGCATTCCATTGAGAATTATGAGGGTTTCAACCATAAGGTACAGTCACTCATAGATGCAAAAAGGTTCGATCCAATTACAATAGAGGATTAAAAGATATAGAAATAATGAGAAAGGTATGGCAAGATTATGAACATGGATGGGACTTTTATTTAAAGAGGGTCTTCAAGTGATAAATTTATGAATTTCTTCTATTTGAAAAATGTTTTTATGTTGATATGACATTGTCTGTTGAATTTAGATATGTGAATTATGGTTTATCTTTCATTCTCACTCTTTTGCCAATTTTCATACTTTTCACTAAAGAGCTTTGTCATTTGTGCATTCGTTCATTCATCCATCCATTCATCCATTTATGTATCTATATAATGCAATTCATGTGTGCTCCAAAATAAAGAATTTTTTCAAAAATAATTCCTATGATTTCTTCTAAGGATCAAGAGAATATTTGATTTGAAATGAGAGATAGAGAAGATTATTGAAGGACTTTGTGCTTAAGGAAAGGATCAACTCGAAGGACCTTGTTTAGAACCCTTAAGGAAAGAGTTAAAGAATCTAAATGAACAGAGAAGGTATAATTTCTTGAAAGAAAAAGTTTAAGCTATTGAAGATAAAGATGAATCTTTTTATACAAAGGAATATCAACTAGTTTTAGATGTGGTTATTCCGTCCAAGTTCAAAGTTTTGATATTTGAAAAGTATAATGGAACTGGATGTTCTGAGACACATTATTCTCAATACTGTCACAAAATAATTGGGTATGTTGGTGATAAAAAGTTGCCAATTCATGTTTTTCAAGAAAGTTTGATTGAGGTAGCAGTCAATTGGTATTATAGTCTAGAAAGTAGTCAAATTTATACTTTGAGGGATTTATTGCAAGCATTCTTGAAGTAATACCAGCATATGTTAGAGTTCGCTCCAAATCGATTAACCTTTCAAAATATGAGAAAGAGTCATAATGAGAGCTACAAAGAATATACTGTTAGATGGAAGGAGATGGCATCGTAAGTACGACCACTTTTTACCAATAGAGAACTGAATTCCTTGTTTGTGGATCCCTTTATTTCTCCCTATTATGATAAGCTGATTAGCAATACTTTATCAGAGTTCCTAGATTTGTTGTTTGCTATGGGTAGAATTGAGAATAGGATAAAAAAGAGAAGAATTATAGATGCTAGTGATGAAAATAAAAGAGATATTTTTGCTAAACAAGCACAAGAAACAATTATTGAAAGGCGAAGTGAATAAAGCCTTCATGTGATACAAGAAGACCCTATAAACTCTTATTTTTAATGGTCACCATATTGTTTCCAACAAACATTTCGAGCTGGAGATTTTTTTTAACCATTTCATCTATGTGCTCCAATTCCTTCGTCACAACCATTTACAAAACAAAAGATTAACCCAAGCCATTCACGAAGCCATAAGAGAAAGAAAGTCAAGTTGTATCATTCACTTTCAATGTCTGATGTGAGCTCTTCATCTTACTAGTCAAAAATTACATGATTTCTATTGTTCCTGCAAAACCTAGAAAGCCTCCATACCCGAAGTGGTATAATCCCAATGTTAAGTGTGAGTTTCATGATGGGGTTAAAAGATATTTCATAGAAGATTGTACTACCTTCAAAGATACAATTCATGCTTTGGTTGATGCAGATTCCATAAAATTTAAAGAATTAATTAGTGATTTGATGATTGATAGTAAGAGAGTTACGGGTCAATAGTGCTAAAATTGAATCATCAAATGAGAAACCTTTATTTGTAAGTTTAAGTGTCATCTCGAGAATATTATTGGAAATGTGAATTTTTAGGTCATGTTTGAGTGTTTGTATTGCATGAATAGATCTTATGCATCATGAATGTTCTATGGATTTATATCATCATTTGATATTTTCAATTTATATTAAATTTTATATTTGTAATTGGTAAAAAAGGTGAAAATGTTATATTTGAATAAAACCCTACATAGTTAGGTCCAAGGATATAAAAAAAAGGTATTGTGTAAAAAGTGAAAAAAAAAAGAAACACAAAAGACAAAGAAACTAAAAAAAAAAATTGAGTCTCTTATAAGTTAGTGATCACTATTAGGGAAATGTCAAATACCTAAACTCTTTTTCTTATGCTTTTCAAATGATTTCATTCAACAGCCATGACCTTTCAAAAGCCATAAAGTTTAATTCGTGAACCTTGCTTTCACTTGATAACGTTAGCATATCAAAAGGTGATATTCTTTTCCAAGGTAATGAATAATGAAATATCTAATTAAAAAGGAAGAAAGAAATTTAGATTCCTAAAAGATTAGGCAAATAATATATTTTTCTTAACAATTCAGTTGTGATAATTTGATGTGTCAATATTATGTTGTAGTTCCAAAAATTGTCAAAACAAAACCAACCCAAGTCCTGTAAAAATACCTCAGATTTATCAACCTTTTTAGCTTTCTATCCTAAAATTGGCTTGGCTCATGTGTCTTGGGGGCATGTTGATAAGAAGAAAAAGATCTCATTACCTTTAAGACAATATAAGTTATGACCAACCTTTTTATTTTTATTTTTTTTGTAAAGTAACTTAGATCATCTGATACCTTAAATGGGTTTATTCCACATGGTTTTTTTCTCATTCATTCACATGACCCTTTTTATGTAACAACTTTTATTAAGAGTGATTTGTTAAAATGGGGTATCTTCCATAAAATGCATTACTAATAAAATGAATTTAGGTATGAGTTATAGGGACATGTCAAAAAAAAAGAGAAAAAAAAATAAATGAAAAAAAAAAGAAAAGTGGTTATGATATCATGCATTTAAGAAATTTGAACAAATTCCAATAAAGTCCTACAAATTCAAAGTTTTGGAAAAAGGACAAAGAAAAAAAGCCCTATATAGAAAATACCAAAAAAAAAAACTATTGAAATGAAAACCATTCTTCGAGATCATTTTCCTAAAGGGAATTGCTCTTCAATTTAAATGTTTATACTTGAAACGACAAATCACCATCTTTCATTATCCTTTCACAAATGTAGAAATTTATCCCTTATTACTCATTTTAGCCAGATTAATTTTTTTAAAAATAAACCCTAACTAAGGATCACCTTCTATACTGAGGGGTAAAAAAAAAACAAATTTCAGGGTTAAGAATTGGGATGTCCGAATGGAATCTCGTATTTTAGGGCAAAGGCTTAATATAAAAGTTCATAATAAGTTTTAAATTCACTTAGTGAAAGAATACAAAAGAAAAGAAAAGAAAAAAAAAAGAAAGGAAAAAAAAGGAAGAATAAAAAAAGGAAAAAGACAAAAAAATGAATGGGTGAAAGTAAAAAGGAATAGACCTCAGAATGTATCTTTCAAACGAAAAAAATTATTATTGGTTTTAAATACCCTTAAATACTTGTTTTGGGCCTTTCTATCTTTTTTTTTTTGACAACTTTGAACCTTAACCTATGTTACAACCTTTGAAAAGTCTATATTAGATCAAGCATGAAGGCTTAAAATTGAAAAGTTTCTCTTGAAAAAATGATTATGAATCTTTTGAGTCCTTATTTATTATATAATTTTTTGTTTGGACCGTTAACCTTTTTCAGATTAGTTTTGAATTTTTTTTTAAAGTACATAGTGTATTAATAATAAAATAAAAAAAGGAAAAAAATAGAAATAAAAGTGGCTTTAGGGTGAAAATCCTAAAAAAAAAAGTCTAGAGCAAATCTTGAAGGCCACTCCTAATCCTAAATGTGGTAGATACTGAACAAAGATAAGCCAAACTTTATTGAAAGATCTAAAGTATCAAAGTCCCAAAATTTTGAGATGAGTTAATTTTGAAAATCTCAACTTTTGTCCATTCCAAATAACCTTTCAAAATCTAAAACCCTTACAACTAACCTTGACATCTATCAAAATATAGCTTTTAAAGACTAAGGAAAATGTTGAATATGTTTGGTTTTCAAGGAATTCATGTTTTTAGAAAAGCTTATGTTTCATTTGTGAGCTTGCATGAAAAATTTTATGCCTTTTTTATTCCCTTTAAGTGTTGAAACCTTTTTGAATAAAGATGAATTTATGCCTACAGAACCATTCAATCTATTTAGAAAAAAATTCTTACATCTTTGATTTTTGATAGGGATTGCCAAATTCTAAAAAAATTTCAAGCCCAATTTAGTTGGTGCCCAAATCTTAAGCTCAAATTATCTAGCAACAATGAAGTTTTAAACTTGGCTCATATGACTTGAGGGCATGTTGATCAAAAGAAAAAAAATCTCATTGCCTTTAAGATAACATAAGTTATAATCAACCCTTTTGTTTTCTTTTTGTAAAGTAAAGATCATCTAATACCTTAAATGAGTTTATTATCCATGGTTTTTTCCTTGTTCATTCACATGACCCTTTTGTATAACAAATTTCATTAAGGGTGATTTGTTAAAATGGGGCATCTTCCATGAAATGCATTACTGGCAAAATGAATTTATGTATGAGTTATGAGGACGTAAAAAAAAAGGAAAAGAAAGAAAAGAAAAGACAAGAAAAATGGTTATGACATCATGCATTTAGGAAATTTGAACAAATTCTAATAAAGTCCTGACAAATTTAAAATTTTGGAAAAAAGATAAAGAAAAAAAAGCCCAAAATACAAAATGCCAAAAAAAACTATTAAAATGAAAACATTTCTTCGAAATCATTTTTCTAAAGGGAATTGCTCTTCAATTTAAGTGTTTGTACTTGAAATGACAAATGACCATATTTCATTATCCTTTCATAAATATAAAAATTTATCCCTTGTTACCCCTTTGAGCCTGATTGAATTCTTTCAAAATAAACCCTAACTAAGGATCACTCTCTACACTAGGGGGCAAAAAAGAACACATTTAAAGGTTAAGAATTGGGATGTCCGAATGAAATCTTGTATGTTAGGGCAAAGGCTCAATATAAAAGTTCACAATAAGTTTTAAATCCACTCAATGAAAAAATACAAAAGAAAAAAAATGAAAGGAAAGGAAAGGAAAGGAAGAATAAAAGAATGAAAAAAAGAAAAAATAAATAAGTGGAAAGCAAAAAGGAATAGACCTCAGAGTGTATCTATCGAACAGAAAAATTATCCGTGGTTTTAAATACCCTTAAATATTTTTTTTGGGCCTTTCTATCCTTTTCTTTGACAACCTTAAACCTTAACCTACGTTATAACCTTTGAAAAGTCTATATTGGATCAAGCATGAAGGCTTAAAATTGAAGAGTTTCTCTAAAAAAAAATGATTATGAATCTTTTAAGTCTTCATTTATTGTAAAATTTTCTATTTGGACCATTAAACCCTTTCATAATAGTTTTGAATTTTCTTTTAAAGTACATGGTGTATTAATAATAAAAATAAAAATAAATAAAAATAAAGCAGTTTTAGAGTGAAAATCCTAAAAAGTGTAGCTAGAGCAAACCTTGAAGGCAACTTCTAATGCTAAATATGGTAGATACTGAACAAAGATAAACCAAACCTTATTGAAAGATCTGAAATATCAAAGTCCCAAAATTCTAAGATGAGTTGATTTCAAAAATCTCAACTTTTGTCCATTTCCAAATAACCTTTCAAAATCTTTAGTCCTTATAACTAACCATGACATATATCAAAATGTAGCTTTTCGAGACTAAGGAAAATGTTGAATATGTTTGGTTTTTAAGGAATTCATGTTTTTAGAAAAGCTTATGATTCATTTGTGAGCTTGCATGGAAAATTATATGCCTTTTTTATTCCTTTTAAGTGTTGAAACCTTTTTGAATAAACAGGAATCTATGTCTATAGAACCATTCAATCTATTTAAAAAAAAATTCTCATCTTTTTCATTTCTAATAGGGATTGCCAAATTCTAAAAAATTTCAAGCTCAATTTAATTGGTGCCCAAGTCTTAAGCCCAGATTATTTGGCAAAAATGAAGTTTTAAGCCTAGATTATCTAGCACCAATAAAGTTTTAAACCTAGTATAACTGGCACGTAAGCCTAGATTATCTGATATCGATGAAGTCTTAAGTCCAAATTATCTAGCATCAATGAGATTTAAGCTTAAATTAACTAGCATATACGCTCAGTTTAGTTGGCACATAAGCCTAAATTAGTTGGCACATATATACACCCATTGTATCTCTTTTAAGTGGTAAAGGTTTTTTGAATCAATAGGTATCCCTGGGTGCACAATCATTCAATCTATAGAGAGAGATTGTTCACTTCTTTCATTTCTACTAGAAATTGTCAGTTCTTCATAAAAATTTAAGTCTACACAAAAAGTCAAGCTCAGTTTACATGGCATCAATGAAAGTTTAAGCCTAGTTTAGCTAGCACCTAATGAAATTTTAAGCCTAGTTTATCTAGCACCAAAGAAAAATTTAAACCTCAGTTTACTTGGCACCAATGAAAGTTTAAGCATGGTTTTGCTGCCACTTGATGAAAATTTAAAGCCTAGTTTACCTAGTACCAATGAAAGTTTAAGCCTAACTTAGTTATTACCCAATGAAATTTTAAGCTCAATTTATCTTGCACCAAAGAAAGGTTTCAAGCCTAGTTTACCTGGCATCAGTGAAAGTTTAAGCCTAACTTAGTTATTACCCAATGAAATTTTAAGCTCAATTTATCTTGCACCAAAGAAAGGTTTCAAGCCTAGTTTACCTGGCATCAGTGAAAGTTTAAGCCCAGTTTACCTAGCACTCAATAAAGATTTTAAGTACAATTTATTTAGCACAAAAAAATGATTTTAAGCCCAGTTTACCTAACACCCAATGAAGATTTTAAAACCTTGCTTAGCTGGCTCTTAGTGAAAATTTAAGCCTAGTTGATCTGGCATGCCATGAAAAGATTTTAAGCCCGGTTTAGCTGTCACTTAATTTTAAGCCCAGTTTATCTGGCCTTCGATGAAATTTTAAGCCTAGTTTATCTAGTCCCTAATGAAAATTGTAAGCTTAGTTTATCTAGCCCAATGAATTTTTAAGCCTAGCATAGCTAAGACCCAAAGTTAAGCCCTGTTTATTTGGCACTAAAAAATTTTTTTAAGCCTAGTTTATTTGGCCTCCAATGAATTTTTAAGCTCAGCTTTGTGAAACCTAATTTTAAGCCTAGTTTATCTAGTACACAATTTTAAACCCAATTTAGCTAGCCCCCAATGAAATTTTAAATCCAGTTTAACTGGCACATAAGCCTAAGATTAGTTGGCACAAAAACCTAGATTAACGGTTACTTTATCCAACTTCCGGTGTTGTCTCAGTTGATTTCATATTTTTTGACTTACGATCAATATTTTTTGACTTACGGTGTCATACTAATCATTCAATAGCACTTGAGTCGTGATTCAATCCCAAACAAAAAAAAAATAAAACAAAAACAAACAAACAAAAATAACAATAACAATAAAAAGATAACAAAAACATAAAAAAAAAGAGGGGAATAAGGGTTCTCTCTCTCGGAAGCATCATCCAGACAAAATTATCATTTATGTCATTACATTTTTTTTATTCTTAGAAATATGCAAAAAGAGGTAGTTGTAGACATCAAATTTTATTCAAAATATTTTTAACATAATTGACCCAAGCTCATTTGTAAACATGGGCCAGAACCATTTTGGAAGACCATTTACAACCCATAAAGAGCCCACAAATTAGTCTATTTGAATACCCAAAGTTAACTTAGTTCAAATTCGATCAAAATTGGTCAATAAAGTTAAAATTAGTCAAACAAAGTCAAAATTGTGCAAAAACTTGATCGAAATGGATAGAACCCGAGTTAATTCTCAAAATTCACAACCTAATTGGAATCAATGTGGTTTAAAATTAAATTTGATAATTTTTAAAACACCTAAATTTTTTTTTGCATTAAGGGAAGTACAAAATTATTAAAATGTCTTTTAGGTGGCATTTTCATAATTTGGTCTTCCTGAGCTTAAATTTTCATGAAACTTTTTAGATCTTAATTTCATAATATTTCATGATTTTTGATGCATTTAAAAATCACAGTAATACCTTGAGAAGTGTGAAATTTTCAAAATACCTTTATAGGAGTATTTTCGTAATTTGGCCTTTTCCTTCTCGAGCTAGGACTTTTATGAAACTTTTCATATATTAATTTCATAATATTTTATGATTTTTGATGCATTTGAAATCATGGTAGTACCCCAAGAGGTGTGAAATTACTAAAATACCTTTTAGGGGTATTTTGTAATTTGACCTTTTCGAGCTCATATTTTTATGAAAATTTTCATATCTTAATTTTATAATATTTCATATTTTTGGTGTTTTAAATCCTAAAAATGAGTATGGGAATATTGATTTCTAAGAAAATGACTTAAATACTGAAAATTTTGTACTAAATATAAAATAGTCTTTTCATTTGGTTTAGGGGCTATAAAAATTGAACCTTTGTGGTGAATAATGTAGACCATTGAATCTCTCATTGAATCTTAATCTAATAGCTAAAGTTTGTTTGTTAAAAAAAAAAAACGTAACTTTGGCCCTTGGATGAAATTTGATCCAATGGTCTATGTGCACAAAAAAGAGATTTTTTTAAGGGTCTTCTTCTTCTTTACAAAAGGGGGTTTACCAAAAAAAGAAAAAAAAAAGCATTTTTTTAAAGGAAAAAATGAGAGGAAAAAGTAGCCTTTTAATTTTTTTTTTTTAGTTGGCTTTCATGCATGTGGATGTTGTCATTTCCATGAATAAAGCTCCATTTTCTTTTATGTTTGCTAACTTCTTTAGGCATGTAACATGTAAGTAGAAATAAAAATTTACCTTTTTCACACTCATCTTTTTTGCATGGTGGTTATTAATCAAATATCAAGCTAGATTACTATTGTTGTAAACCCTCTACCATGAATTCCCTGAAAAGTTTAAAGCTTTCAAAGCATTTTCTTGTCTTGCTTTCTATGTATTTACTCCAAGCCTATTATTACAAGTTCCTAGGTGATCATTCATGAGAGAGAAAGTCTAAAGGCTAAACCTTTATCCTAAAGCCCTACCATGCATTTTTTTTCATTTTAAATTTAATAAAGGTTGTACAAAAATCCATTATCTATAAATGACAGCCATGGTTTAATATTGATAGAGGGTCCATCCACCATCATCTTTTTTATTGAAGATAGTGCTCTAGTTCCATTTGGCTACTTCTCTTCTTTAAAAAAATAGCAATAGAAAATAAGCTTTTATTATCCCTTTTGGTTCACAGTTGTACACACATAAAAAAATGGTTTCTTTTGTTTTTTAAAAAAAATGGAAGTGTTATTTTGTTAGTAAGAGCACAGCCATGGTATAGGTAGCAAAAAAGTCATGGCATGGGGCCATGATGGTTAGATTGTTACATGGTATTTACTCCCTTGTCTTTCTTATTTGTGCATGATAAAACTATAAGAGAACATTAAAGACAAAGGCATGGGACCATGTCTTTATATTCCTTTTGCTTATAGGAGTAAGTCTAGACTTGTAGTTGAAGCTTAATAGCATTTTATCATGATTAAAGCTTTAAAACGTGGGGGAATGGAGACCATATATATATATTATTGACTTTGAATAGGTTAGGTTGTTTTAGTTGAAATTCTCTAAACGAATTTTTTAATATAAGGCATAAAACTGGACCCTAATAAAGGTTTATTTTCATGCATATTTAAGTTTAATCATGCCTATATGAATATTTTCATGATGTTTTAGTTTAATTGAGTCTAATTTCTTTATTGTTTGGATTTTCATACTCGTTTTAATTTAAGCTTTCGTACTTAAATCTATGTTTGATATATATATATATATATATATATATATTTCATGCATTTTAAAGTTATGTATTTTATTAATAATAACAATAACAATAATAATAATAATAATTTTAAAGAAGGCAAGAAATATATATGAAATATAAAAAAAATATAAAAAAATAATTTTTAGAAGAACTATAAAAACAAACTTGCTTTGAAAGTCTGCCTAGATATTAAAGATTTTTAGAAAAGTTCATAAATTTTTAAATTTACCCAAAACTCTAAACTCATTTTAAATTTATAAGGATTTGCTTGAAAATCTTTTATGAAGTAATTTGTTTTTGAATACTGCATAGACATTAGGCTATTTAGGAAATTATATCCCATTAAGAATTTTTATACATTTCCGTAACTTAACATAAATTTGTTTTGTTAAAACCATATTATAAATATATAAAATAATAAAAATAATAAGAAGAGATTTTAAATATAAAAGTCACCCAAACTCTGCTTAAATGTTGGAGAGTCCAAGTGGTCTCTTTATATTTGAAAACTTGATTTTTAAATTTGTATTTTATCATCATCTGTATATAAGTCATTTTTAGAATAATGTGTACATTCATAATTCATATATAGGTTTTTGATGATATATTATATTATTCATCTTTTTACTGCATAAAAAATCTTCTTAAAAATTTTTAGTTTTGAACAAGTAACATTAAAATAGCACTACGTGAAATTAGTATTCTACCTAAATGTTGGAGAGTCATCAATGATTATCATTTATAAAAAGTGTTATTTTATTATTTTTGAAGAAATGTTGTGATAAATCTTAAGTGAAAAAAGTTATTTTAAATTTTGCTTAGATGTCAGAGAATTTGGAAGTAATTCTTTAACTTAAAGATTTATTCAATATTCCTAAATAAAAAACTTTAATAAAATTGTTTTTTTAAATAATAAACGAAATTATTATTAAATTTCAAATCAAAACTATTTTATCCAACATCGAAAATAATGCATGATTAATTGGTACCAATTTATTAATGTTGTGGAGTTGTTAATCCTTCCTTAAAAGTAATCGACTCCCAAACCCGATCTATTTTTGTAAAAAAAATTATCTTTTCAATAAAACTTTAAATCCATTTTATTGTTTTATTAAAAGATAATTTTTTTGGATAGCCAATCACTTCCTAAAAAAGATTGGGGATGACTTTTTCGTGTCTTTTCACAATTTTTAAAATTTTTACATTTAGTGATTGATTCTCTGGACTGATTTATTATGACACTTGGTCACTCCTGGCCGACAAGCCATGGAAAGGCAACCAAGCTGTGAAAAGGTATAAGCCTCTTCAACCTCTAGGGAAGAAAAACATGATATTCTAGCCGTTCACCACTACCCAAGTCATAACTCAACAAATGCCTCAACCCAAAAATGAAAACAAATCAACTTGGAACCCCAGCCAAACAAAGACCTGAAAGCTTGGATGCAAGCCATTGAGAAAAAGCTAAAAACGAAGAAGATAGCTTTTGAGGATAAACTTAAATTTTTGGAAACCTCACCCTTCCCTAGAGAAATTGACAGAGCCATACCTCCAAAAGGGTTCAAAATACTGACCTTAGAAACTTATGATAATACTTTTGATCCCTTTGATCATCTAAAACTTTATAAGACTAATATGATGATGTAAAATGTAGATGAAGCTCTAACGTGTAAAGGCCTTGCTACATCCTAAAAGGTGTAGTTTGGTCCTAGTATAACAGCCTAAAATTAAGATCAATTACGATGCTTAAAGAGCTTAGCCATTCTTTTTTGTTTCGATTTGTGAATAGCCAAAGAATGAAGAAGACAACATTAAGCCTGATGCTGATTTATCAAGGCCAAAATGAATCTTTGAAAAATTACATAGCACGTTTTAACGCGAAAGCCATGCAGGTTAAAAACTTGGAACAAATGGTTGTGGTAGCTACCCTAATAAATGGACTTAATAACAGAGAATACCACTTTAAGCTGACCTTATCTTTAGAGTTGTCCAAGACTTAAGCCACCATCTTACTTGTAGCTAAAAAATATATAAATGCTCAAGCTATAATGAGAAATAACTAAGGTGAAAGAGGCCCATCCCTCCTCTTTGATTGTTAAAAGAGTAAGAATTTCTACGATCCTCCCCTAAGAGGGAGAAAACATATGGCTAAGAGAACGGAGAAAGAAACCACACTGCAATGAATACCTCTCGAGAGAGGATTTTGATGCAAATTGAAAGAATTTTAGAGCTCAGATGACCGAAGCCACTAAGGTAAAACATAAGGAGAAATCTAACAAAAAAATGTACCTTTCATAGAGACATAGGTTAAAACATTAAAAACTGTGGATAATAAAAGATCCTACAAAGGATAGGAAAAGCAATCTAGAGAAAAATAAAAAAAGAGAAGTTCAGAAGGATAAACAATGATAGGAAAATGGTCAAGCTGTGGATAATAAACCAATTGCTAGGATAATGAATGTGATCACCAGGGGAAGTTCTACTTCAACCAAAATAAATTTTGACTAAGGTATGATCATGGCTATTAGTTTCTTAGTTTCTTAACAAAATAAGAGAAAGACTGAAGGGATGAACCAATCTCATTCAATTTTGAGGACTTGAAAAGAATCCAATACCCTCACGATAATGCTATAATGGTCATGGCCAAGGATCTTATTCGATAATGGAATCTCAATCGATGTCTTGTATCACGCCACCATGAAAAAGATGAGAATTAAGGAAGACTAGCTATAGCTGATCACCATAACTTTGATCAGATTTGAAAATGAATAGGTAATAGTTAAAGGGACTATCAAATTATTAATCTCTTTGGGGATAAAACTAAGGACGGTCATGTCAGCCATAGAATTTATAGTTGTAGATTTCCATCTACTTATAACATAATATTAGGTCGACCTAGTCAATTTGTTATATAGCTTATAGGCTTAGCTCACTATTTGAAAGTAAAGTTTTCAATGCCTCATAAGATTGGAAAAGTAAAGGGAGACCAGTCCATGGCACCGCAATGCTATGTTACAATAATGAAAAGAAGGACTGAGAAGCAAACTGGTAGTTTGATTGAGGTTGAGAAAGTTAAAGAAGAGAAGCAAGCAACAGAAATAAAAAAAAAGTAAAAAAAATAGAAGTAAGCAACTGACATGATAAAAGCACGTCTTAAGCTACTTTAAGCTCTTAAGCTCTATTCTAATAAAAGATACACTCAATAATTTTTTGCCATTTTTGAATAGATCTTGAAAGTGACCCAGCTCTTAAGCTGACATGAACATTCATGTGTTAATGGGACCAAGCTAACGTGTTTGCCAAAAAAAATTTAAAAATTTAAAATAAAATATTAATACATTTTGTTCGGTTATACATTTTGATCATTTTATCAATAATATATTAATTGTCATATTGGAATTTGTCTCTACAAGAAGCAATCCTAACCTAGCTGAACAGAAAAAAAAATTGATCAAAGACCCAAGGTAGATAGGAACCAACTTGAATCAGCAGAATACCTTGTATCCATCATATTTTGAGAGAACACCCGTAAAAAATATATGTAAATTGGAATTAAACATAAACATAAAGAACAGTTAATCTAACTTTTGAAGAATAATGTCAAACTATTCACCTAGACACTGTCTAACATGCTTGGTATTAACACCAAGGTAATGTTCCATAGGTTGTGCACCAACCCGGTTATGAAACTAGTTTAGTCAAAGAAGAAGATCTTTGCCCTAAAAAGGTAAAAGGCTATTAAAAAAAAAGTTGGTAAACTACTACAAGCAAGTTTCATTAAGGAGGTCTACTACCTCAAATGGATAGCCAATGTGGTTATGATCAAGAAACACATCAAAAAATGAAAGATGTGCATTGACTTTATCGACTTCAATAAAGAATACCCAAAAAAATATTTTTCTCTCCCTAGCATAGATTGACTAGCGGACAATAGTGTCGAGCATGGCCTTTTTAGTTTTATGGATGCCTACTCTGGCTATAACTAAATTAAAATGTTGAAAGAACATAAGGAAAAAATCAATTTTATCACTTAAAAGGGTCTTTACTCTTACAAAGTGATGCCTTTTGGTTTAAAAAATGTAGAAGCGACCTACCATAGATTAGTCAACAAGGTTTTCAAAAATTAGATTGACCTGAATATAGAGGTATATGTGAATTACATGAAAGTAAAAAGCAAGATCTTGGTTAAGCCCTTGAAAGACCTAGAAGAGACCTTTAACACTTTGAAAAAATACAACATGAATTTTAACCTGAGCAAGTGAGCCTTTAGAGTCACGTCAGGTAAATTCCTCATATATATGACCAACAAGGAAGGAATAAAGGCAAACTTAAAGAAAGTTCAGGCAATCTTGGACATGAAAGCATCGACTTAGGTAAAAAAAAAACAAAGGTTAACTACAATAATAGTCACACTAAATAGGTTTATGTTCAGGTTGACAGAACAATATCTAGCATTTTTCAAAATCTTTAAAAACATATCTAATTTTAAATAGACCCCTCAATGTAAAAAAGCATTTGATGAACTTAAAAAGTTTCTATCCTCTCCACCTATCATTTCCAATTCAAGGTCCAATGAGACTTTGTACCTATATCTAGCCATCACTGATCAAGACATCAACTCGATCTTAATCCATGCAAAAGAAAAAAGGCAAAGGCTAGTTTACTTTGTGAGCAAGGTATTGACAGGGTCTGAGATAAACTACACCAAGAGAGAAAAGTTAGCCTATGCAATTGTTATGTCGACCAAAAAACTCAAGCCATATTTTCAAACTCACACAATTCATATATTTATTGACTAACCACTTAGGTAGGTCTTACAAAAGCCAAAACTATCAGGAAGACTAATCAAATGGGTGGTAAAGCTTAGTGAATTTGACCTATATATACTATCACATTGGTTTTGAGATCCCAAGTGTTGATAGATTTCATTGTAGAGCTCACATCGACTCATCCTAATAAATAACTAAGAAAAATGAGAAAGTTACAAAAAAAGAAAAGTGAAAACTTTTTATTGATGGATCAGCCAATAACCACAATAGTAGAGCTGGCCTCATTTTGATCAGTTTAAAATGCTTGTAATATTAGTATGCCTTGAAATATAGATTCAAGACATATAACAATGAAGCCGAGTATGAAGCATCGATAATCAGTATAAGATAAGTAACCAAACTAAATGTTAAGTATATAATCACATATAACAAATCTCAATTAGTAGTCGGTTAGATAAATGGTGAGTTTGGAGTTCGAGATGAAGAAATTCAAAGATATTTACACAAAATGCTGAACCTTGTCACTGTTTCTAAAAAGTCAAGGTAAAACAAATACTTAGCTCCAAAAACTCACTAGCAGACTCCTTATTCAAACTGGCTTCAAAGATAATAATAAAAAACTCGAGCCAAGTTCTAGTGGAAGAATTGACATAAAAGCATTGAGGAGAAACTGGTTGGACAAATCAAGAAAAAAGAAACTTGGATGTCCTCAATCAGGACATACCTTATTATGGAAGAGTTGCCTAAAGATAAGGTTCGAACCAAAACCTTAATGAAGAAGGGTCCTTGGTATATTATGATCAATGAAAAATTGCATTCCTTAACTAAGATGTGTGGATGACAAAAAAGTGAATCATATCCTGAGGAAAATTCATGAAAGGATATCTGAAAATCACTTCGAACCTCGACGTTTGCTAACAAAGTACTTAGGCAGGGCTATTATTGGCCATCATTAGAAGAGTAGAAGATATGCGATTGACCTAATGAAAATATATGACAAATGCCAGAGGTTCACCCATTTATAGCATTTCATATCAACCGAGCTCATCCTATCATAAATCTTTAGCCCTTCATACAGTGAGAGATGGATGTCCTCAGATCGTTCACCTTAACCACAGGTTAAAAAAGATTTGTCTAAATAGCGGTAGACTACTTCATGAAGTGGCTTGAAGTTGATGAGGCCCAAGTTAATAAATTTGTTTGAAAAAACATAGTCTGCAGGTTCAACTTACCTCTGTCCATAGTAACAGATAATGACAAACAATTTAAAAATCCAAGATTCAAAAAATAATGTTCAAACCTCTACATTGATCTAAGATTCATGTCGGTTGCCTACCCTTAATCCAATAGACAAACAAAGGTTGCATATAAGATAATATTGAAGGTCCTAAAAAAGAGGTCAAATGAGGCAAAGGGAAAGTGGGTCAATGAACTCCTCAGAGTACTATAAGCCCTGAGGATAACCACAAAGGTCCCCACAAGAGAAACCTCTTTTCCACCTAGCATTTGGAATAAATGCCATAATGCTTATTGAGATTGATCTCTCGAGCTTAAGAGTCAAACTAGGGTTAGAAGAAAGAAATAAAAAGGCCCTAAAGGTCGAGCTAGATTTACTTAAAGAGAAAAGAGACATGGCCTTAACCAAAATAGCAATTTATCAACAAAGGGTATCCAACTATTACAATAAGAGAGTCTAATGTAAAAATATTAAGAAGGGTGACTTAGTACTTAAGAAGATTGAAGCCTTAAGAATTAACGGCCAAAGTGGCAAACTAGCTCCAACTTAGGAATGACCTTATGTGGTTGAAGACATTGTCCATGACACTACTTATAAATTACAAGACATGAATGGTAATATCTTGCCAAGGGCATGGAAGGCTAACAATTTAAAAGTGTATTATTAATAGCTCAAACTAAGCCAAGCTCATACTTGTAATCCAAAAATCAATAAAGCAATAATGATTATGTTCACTTGATAATGATCATATTCACTACTAGTCCTAAAACAGTGTCGTCGACCTGATATTTTTTACCTAAAACTTAAAGTCAAAATATGATAATGTTTGTTTTAATCTTTGGTCTCAGTCTTCAACCAACCTAATGCAATCCCACCTAAGATTTAACTTTGGATTATTTTGAATCAAATCAAATATGGATTTTCAAGTTAATTTGAGATATTCTTGAACACTTAAGTGAATTTTAAGTTCACTTGAACCGAGCAAAAACTTAATTTTGGATTATTTTAATCAAATCAACTATTAGCTAAGTAATTTTGAATCATCTAAGCTAAGTCCACAAAACTTAAGCCACAAGGTTATCCTATGAATAGTTAACTAAGCTTAAACTTGAAATTTAAATTAAACAAGCAAAGGGAAAGCAAAACAAGACTAAAACTTGAAATAAACAATTCAATTTTCCATTAGTATCAATAGGTCAATACAAAAATTATCAATTGATAGAAGTTTTGTAAAGTGACTTAATCCAAGGTCATAATAAAAAACCTGCACTCATCTTTAAGCAGAAATTTACAAAAATTAACAAAAAAAAAAAAAAAGCTTTAAGCATTAGTAACCCCAATAGCAGTAGCAACATCAGCTGGTCTTTTCTTATCTTTAGGGGCTAGCGTAACTTTGAGCTTGGCATCTAGTGCTTCATCTTTTTCCTCTTATTTTCTTTCTTTTTCATTGGAATGGTATAGAAATGGCCTCGATATGATGTTGTTTAGGTCAATATCAGAAAGGTTGAAGTTGAGGTTGGTAAATTTAAACTACACCTCATTTTTTGCTAACTCAAATGTATTGAGGACATTATCTCTAGAGAATTCCACTTAGAGCCTAAAGAATTTTGCAAAGGCTTTAAACTCTTCGATGACTTTTTTTTAGCTCTTTTTTCTCTTTTTTTCTAGCCTCGAGCTCGGACCTCAACTTTGAAATTTTAGCTTAAGCATCACCAAGTTTTGGCTCAGCCTATTCCCTGATGGACTCTGCTAAGGCTTTCTTAATATGCATGCTCTCTCTTGGTTATTAGCTCATCAATTTTTTTTCTTTGCTCAACTTTTTTTTTGTGGGAAGCATTGAGGCTAGACTTCACACTATTCAAAACATCTAAGCTTTTCTTACATTCTGCAGCCAAGACAGTCATATCTTTTTTAACTTTAAACAAGTGAACCATAGCTAAATAGGCATGGTGGAAAACTTGGTTGGTGTTGTCAATGAGCTTAACATGGAGTTTTTGGTAAACTACATAAGATGACCTTAGACTTCGCAAAATAAAAAGCAAAGAGTAAAGGGAAAGCTAAGCTAAAGTTAAATAATACATACTGTTTGGAGAGACCACGACCTTGTAGAACCTTATGGCTACATCGAGTTTTTTTAGTAGGTTGTCACTAGAAATGTACTTTAAGCTAGTACAAACTTTCTCCAAACTAGGTCTTAAAACCCTGGACTTAAGATTTTTCAAGGTAGACGAAAAGGCTTCGATCTTCAATTTTTTTATGGAAAGGGAGCTGTTAAAGAGAACTCTCGGTATACAGTTGTTTTATATTCTTTGGTGGTAAGAGAATGTTGAGCTAAGTAGCTTGGTTGCTTATTTATTGTTGGATTGATGACTTTATTCCTTCTCAAAATGGGGTAACAAGTTGAATATTTTTACTTTAGACCTTCTTAAGTTTGGGCTCACGTTGAAAAAGAAAGAAGTCAAAGTTTTTGTTGGTAGACATCTCTATAAAACTGAGCTAAAAGTTAAAAAAAAAATTAGACAAAACAAAGATCCTATGAGGTTACCTCATACTTATCCTAGTACTTTTGTCTCATTTATTACTTTAAGAGATATCAGCTCATAGACATTTATGACGAGCTCCCTTTATAGATGTACTCCATTATTTTATCCTGATCTAAACGGTCCAAAAAAAAAATAGTAAACATATCTACAAAATTGCCAGGCTCATTTAGTACCTTTCAAGCCTCAACCTCAACCTTGATCTCATTATCTTTATTTTTTTTTTGTTTTTACAGACAGAGGAAAAGTAACTTTCAATTCTTGATTGAGCTCGGATAGTCGATGAATAGCTTTTCATTAGGTTGAGCTGTGATGTAAAACCACCTCTTATCACTAGGGTGCTTTTTAATATAAAAGAATTTCTTGAACAAATAAAGGTTGGAAATAATATATAAATGTTGACAAAGGATAATAAAACCTACTATGTACTGTATAAAGTTATGGGTGAGCCAAGTGATTGTTAAATTATAAGAATTGAAAATTGAAACAAATAAATAAAAAAGTGAGAACTTAAAATCGTGCACAAATAAATCTCAATATACCAAAGTCGATGTCATTCCAATTTATCTATGACATGATCTGAGGAGTTCGATATTAGTACACTATACCCTTCCTCAAAAAAGTGAAAGTTCATTCCCAGAGCACGGATATGATGAGTTGAACACATATTGGGGTAGTCCTCAGGATTGGCCTTGCCTTTTAGTTCTTTCATCATATCATTGGGGATCATACCTAGGTTGTAAAAGGTATATATAGGAACCTCGAGCAATTCATCTTGCTTCGAGAAACTCCATTCCTCGTCATCACCTTTTTCGGTAAAAGTATTCCCTTCATCCTATTCTTCCTCAAAACCATTCCCATCATCAGAGCCTTTACTGTCAGAAGACTCAAACTCCTGAGCAAGAGTAAGATTCTGAATTGGAGAATGACAAAAAGCACCATGACCTCATAAGAAGAAGAGGGAAGAAGAGACTCTTTAAGAGAATAGGTGATGTCAACAAAGGTTGACCGAAGAGGAATAAAAGAAATTATAAGAGCATTTGTTAGAAAGGGAGTAAAAGAAGAAAAAGCTTGATGAGGTTGGACCCTAAAAAGAGGGAACAACTGAAAATGAGAGAAGGTTAGTTATAAAAGACATACCAACCTAAGAAATAAGGAAATGGGGTGGATTTTCTAAATCAAAATCTATCTTAGCATAGTTTTTTCATGTTTAAAACTCACTTTTCTCTTATCTAAGCATTCTCATCAATCTATCATTACCCTTCTTTGGACATAAGGTTGAGCTAATAGGCTATCTTGTGATAGTCTCGACCTCCAATGATTGGTTGGACTAAATCATCCTCATCTTGCCTGAGTTGGCCTTTTTAGGCTCTACCGTGAAACTCTTAACTTTCCTAAAGCTAAAACTAGAAGACATGATAAAGAGAGAACGTACCAAAGAAAATAAAGAGAATGGATGAAAAGAAAAGAACAGTAAGGTCAAAAAAGATAGAAAGCTTTTGAAGTAAAAAAATTCAAGTTGAATAGAAAGTAAAAAAGCAAAATCATGAAAAATGAAGGCCCCAATAGCCCTTTATATAGCCACACTTGATATAAGATAAACAATCCAGATTGTGCCATATGTCAGAACATCATTAGAGGGTATCTTTCGCCTTTTTTGCTTTAAATTTTGTCATATAAACTATCTTTTTCCTCATATAATGCAACCTCAACCATTTAACCTGATTAGATTGGCTAGACCAAACAAGTCTCTAGGTCAAACTGATCTAATGATTTGGTACTCAATTCATCACCAAAGTTTAAACAAAGATTCAAGTTTAAGTTTTTGAAAAAACATTTAAGTCTCAAATCAACTAGACGAAATTTTTAACCCTTCTAAACCTCTCTTTCTAACCTCGAATCTTCCTAAATAAAAAAAAAAAAAAAACATCTCAACAACTTTCAAACCAGCCATACATTTAACCCAAAGCACACGCACAAGATCATAGTCACATCAGGTACATACATCATAGCACCTAAAGTCAAAGTAAACAATAAATAGTCACTTGATGCTGGCCTCCATACCGACCTCAACCATGGGAGATTGGATTCTTTGTGGCCCCCCTTTAAGCTGGCCAACCTGTGCAAAATGAATTAACCACACCCAATCGTCTGATACTCGGACTGCTTAGTGAAGGGACAGAATGTTGAGAGTATTTAGTGGTCTAAAGTGCATGAGTCTTTTTTCTCATTAGAGACTCCTAGCAGACAACTAAGGGCATTTTAAACATTTAAGCCAACCTAACATGTCAAGTTGGCCTGTTCAGTGCCATATCAGCTCGACCACATCATTATTATCCCTTATTGGTCCCATCTCTCATGTATAAATATAAATATCTAAGTATTATCATCCCAGGTTCCGTCTTGTCTCAATCATTTATTCTTCTCTCCTTCCGACCTCTTTCATTCTGATCTCTGACTTGCGCATCGAAGTGCAAACGCAGTGAACACTCCCTGCCTTTGCACCTAACCGCTCTATTCTCTTTCTTATCATTCTAGGAGTATCCTCACGTCGGAGCTCGGCATCAACAAGATTCATGCCTAATTAGAATTTTCATTCTCTTACCTTTACTTTTTTAAAAAAAATCTTTTTTATGTATTTTTTTATAATTTTTAATTAAAATTTTCTTTTTCTTTTTCTTTTAGGTTTTTAAAAAAATTTGAGACAAAATCCAAAGGTTAACCCCATATTTAGGAAGTTTTGAAAATATATATTAAACTTTTTATTCAAGTTTGAAAAAATAAAGCTTGTTTAAAATATGGATTGAATCTGAGGTCCAACATGACTGGAGCTTAACTTGATCTAATCTCTTTTTTATTATATAATATATATTATTATTTATATTTATATATTATATGTTACATAATTTATAATATATAGAAAGGATAAATGTGTAATATTAAATTATTCATATTTTTAATTTCAATAAAAAAGATAAAATTACTAAAAATTAAATAAAAAATTATAATTTTATTTTTTATTTAAAAAATTATTTGGATGAACATGAAGAAGTCTAAATTGTATCATTTAATAATTTGGGAGGAACTTAGATAAAATTTGAGACTCTAATTTTTTAGATCGGAATGTTGATCCCACTCAATGACTTCTTTACTAGGAATAACATGTTGACAACAATCAATTTGGTTATACATAAAATTTATAAAAGGCAAGTAAGATTATGTGATGCCATAAAACTATCCATGAATTCGGTAAGGCCTGGTTCACCCATGAAAATTTAAACTACGTTTATTATATTAAAATATTAAACAATATTTTCGTATTAATATTTTAATATTGTAAAATATATTTTATAATTAAATTTAAATAAAATATATTTAATTTCATATAATAATATCTTTGTCAGAGATCCCAACTTCACAATTTATGTTGAAAAATATATGTTCTAATTGAGTTTGTCCCGCATATTTGGCAAGTAGCTGGACCTATAAACATTTCTATATAACGTTAACAATTGTTATGTTTAAATAATTTGATCTTTAATTTCTATATATATATATATATATATATATATTAAACATTAAAAAAACTTAATTGGCTTTAATAACAACCAAAAAAAACCTAATACCGTATACAAGTTTAGTTATTAATAAATAAATAAATAAATAAATCTGCTCTTACGAATCAATCCCACCCTTTTAACCTAGAGCGTATAGCTCTTGGGACGTTCGGCAAGCCCCAAACAACTCCACATATGAGCCACAAAATGGGAAAGCTTTTGTTGATTTTGCCAACTCTCCCACTGTGTCGCCATACCGAATTTGCCATATTTACTCTAGATTTAGCTTTACGTGAAACATTTTGGAAAACTGCTTTCTTCAATTCTATTGGTTAAAGAAAATATAAAAATAAATTTACAAATAATTACACCAATAAAAAAATTATGAATTAATATATATTAAATATAGTATATATAGAGTCATGTCTATTTTATTTTTTTATTTAAAATTATTAGAGATTAAATTTTTGTTGTTAAAATGAATAATCTTTCTATCAAGACAAAATTTTTTTTAATAATGGGATTTGAACACTTTACCTCTTATAATTAGATTAATGAAAAATGATTCTAGCCTTGTAATTTTAACATTAAATTGGATTTTCTTGTATCGACCTACAACCATATTTTACCGTTCCTTTAGATATATTGAAATTAATTACTCAAAACCAAGTCAGTATTTCAAGGTTGGGCGCCCCAAGTCATAGCTCTTTCCCGGCCCTCTGAAACTATAAGGAGTACTTTCGTGTATAGGTTCATAAACAAATTATTTTTTAGAGAACTCATAAAGAAATTTTAAATTAAATTCTATGGTTTGGTTTGGGAACCCGTTGTCTACTATATAGGTCCAGCGTTAAAAAAGAAAAAATTGAGTCGGAGTTATGAATTAGTTCTTTTTCTTTTTTTTTTCTAATTTCTATCGAAATCAAACTAATGGATCTAGCTCTCATTTGTTAATTATACTTCCTTTCAATTAATTTGCAATAATACTTTATTAATTATACTTCTTGCTTAATTACTTTATAATAATTAAATTTGATAATTTGTATATACATATTATATCTCATATTGTATCTGACACATGTATATGTGTCATGTCTAGTGTTGTATCTGACACATATAATGACACCAATAATTAAAATACGATTACGATATGAATTATAAAACATATTTAAATATTAAATACGAAGATAATATATTTATTAAATATGTTATACGTAATACGATACATTAACATGTATATAATTAAAACCTTTTAAATATATCACAAATAACACAACATGACACGTATAAATACAATTAATACGAATATTTCATGTATTACATACGTTTAATCGTGTCAATAAGTGTAAGACATAAATAATGTCATGTCAAAATTTGAGTCAACATGAATAAATACGACACATTTATTTTAAAAAAATTTATATATAATTTTTTATGTTATTTTTATAAAAATATTATCATATCATATTTAAAATGATCAAATATAGCAATAATACTTTTAATCATCATTTAAATTTATTAGTTTCACAATTTATGATTACCTACGTTGATGATTGATATACTAAAAGGTAATGAACAAAAAAGTTCTTAGAGGAGGGGAGCTCAACCCATAATAGAAAATTTGAAATGAACTCCACAAAATGCGTAGAGCATAAACCCAACATTACCGAACTAACCTTTTGGTAATAGATTTGAGTCAAATTAATTTCACATAGTTTACTATATGGTGTTTCAAATGTGAGAATGAATTAATAAAATTAAAGTAATTGTATAGAAAATACAATCCACATTCAACATGGTACAAAAGAGGTTTTAATTTGAAAATAAAAAATTGAGATTTGAATTTTTAAACTTACTAAATGTTATTTATTAAAAATATATAGTGAGATTAAAAATATTGGTGGAGGTGAGATTGATTATTGTAACAGTGATATTTAAATTAGTGATAAGATATATATTTAGATAAAAAAACAATTGTGACGATAAGATAAATTATAATGAAAAAAATAACTATTCAACGTATTAGAATAAATTAATAAATAATTTAAAATAATAATAATAAATGTTATTTATTAATTTATTGTTTAATAAAAAATAAAAATAAAGTTTATTTATTATTTTATTATATAAAATAAATTTTATTTATTAATATTATTTAATAATAAAAAACAAAATAAAGAAATAAGTTTATTGTTTAAGGGATATTTTGGGGTTTTAGCTAAAAGTTGAGGGACAAAATTGGGAATAAAAAAATAAACTTGCGATCAACCACTAGACTAAAAAGATCCCATGGCTAATTACCATCCACCGCACCGCACCGGAGATCCATTTGGATCTTAATTGGTCGATCGACACTGAAAATGATGGTAACCAGATTCTTAACGAGGTTTGATTGCGTTCAATTGCATCCAATTGTAGTTTAAAAATAATTATATAAATTAATTAAGTTAAATTTCAAAAATTTTATCTAACACCTTTTAAACAAGGTTAAGTTCCCTCTCCCCTCTCCCTTGTATATTATTTTTTATATGTACATTTTTATCTCCATTTTATATGTGTAGAATTTTCAATTCACACGTATAAACAAAAAAATAATTGTAATGTGTTACCTCAATCTCATATTAGAATATTTTAAAGTTTTATTATAATATATAAATTAAAATTAAAATTTATATTTGTGAGATGCTTTTTGTAATACAAAATTATGAGATTTTTTATCAAAGTAAATAATATCTCATAAATTGAGTGTGAATTTTCATAAATTATAGTAAAGTAATCACCTGTAGAAATAAGTTAAGTGTTATATCATGATAATTAAGTGTTATATGATATAAGTTATTTTTAGAATCTCAATATTTGATGTAATCTTTTTTTTTTTTGTGATTTTAAATATTTTGTAATCTCCGTCAAACTTTAACAAAGGAAATTTGTAATTTTCTAATTCTATATCAAAATATTACAAAGATTTATTATGATATATAAATTAAAACTTAAATTTTTACTTGTGATCCCTTTTTATAAGATAAAATTGTGAAATTTTTACATGAAAACGGATAATATTTTATAAGTTGAATCCAAATCTTCACATATAAATATATTAAAAAATATTAGAAAAAAGAGTGATGGAGTTGATCTTAGTTAAAAGGTAAATTAAGAGTTGAAGTTGGAAGCAGTGCATAGCCACCTAGCATTAAGGTCTCCCTCTTAATTTTATTTATAGTTACCAAATGGTAGACTGGATCTCCATAATCTCTTCCATACAAATCAAAGCTATAGGAGGAGCTGGACTTTGACTTACAAATTCTGTTTCCATAACTAACTCATGATTTTCCCGAATAAAATATCTGGCACATGTTCCTTACAACTCAATTTGTTTTTCTTTCACCCCTATATAAAGTCCTTTTTGGTCTGTATCCTCCAAGCCATCTCCCCTCCTCCTTCTCACCTTTTTCTTTTTAAAATTCTCCTATTTCTTCAATGGGGTTTGATAGGCTTCTTCAGTCATGGTGGCTGCTGTCTATATCATTATTGGTACCCTTAAACTTGCAAAACTGGGCGAATGCAGAATCCCAACTGCCCTGCTACTTTATTTTTGGGGACTCATTATCCGATAATGGGAACAATAATAACCTCTTAACGTTGGCCAAAGTGAACTATCCGCCATACGGGATTGACTTCCCGAAAGGACCAACGGGAAGGTTTAGCAATGGCCGAAATATGCAGGATGTTATTGGTTTGCCTCTCTTCCCATCTGCATTCAAACTCTTTTTATTTTCAAGCTTAATTAAATATTTTTCTCTTTGGAAAGATGAATGGACTAAGAAAGAATTATATATATATATATATATATTCATCACACTGCATGCCTTTATTCTTTGTAAGGTGGATATGTAACATTGTCCACTAATATTCTTTGAATAATGTTTTTTTTTTTTTTTATATACATGATAAAAGTTGAACTTCTGGGTTTCAAAGATTCTATGCCTCCCTTTGTCAAAGCGAAAGGGGTAAACATTCTCAAAGGTGTGAATTATGCCTCTGGTTCCGCAGGAATTCGTGATGAAAGTGGAAGGCAACTGGTAAATTTCATAAGCAATATTCATCGTTGCCATAATGTTTATCTATTCTTTTCATTGACTTTGAGAAAAAACAAACCTTAGTAGCACTATGGGTTCCTTGTTGAGCTAACGTGTCAGCTATAGGCAGATCCATGCACCCTCAAAAATTGGAAAATAAAAAAAATTAAAGGAAAATTTTTCCATGATTACTGTTAAATTTTTTTACAGACATCTTTTTTTTTTAATAAAATTAATATCGTCATAGTTTTATATATATTATAAGTAGATATTTTCAAAAAAAAAAAAAAAAAACTTGAATCTGCTGGTGACATCAGCCCAGATATTTGCCTCCTTGTAAGGATGGGTGACTTTGAAATCTTCAAACCTCCCAGCAGCATCCTGCACTCCATAACAATGGGAGAAAGAAAACGGTTACTATTGTTTTTCCAACAAATAAGGGACTTAACAGCTGATGCATCAACTTCAAGTTCCATTTTCTGATAGCCTAATTGAACTGCTAGATTTCGCTCAAAGAATAAATTTGCCAATTGCATATCTCAATAATTTATTTAGACCGTATCGAGCCTCCTGACTCAAAATTGGCCGATTGATAGAAAATTATAAGATTATTTGAAAAATTCTCTTCATTTTTGGCCATAAATTAAATTAGTTTATCTTTTCAATAATTTGGCTTCACGTTGCTTCATATATATTCATACAAGAATTACAATATCCATGATATTTAAAATATTATTATATTCCTCTGATCATTTGCAGGGTGCTCGAATATCCCTGAACGAGCAGATAAAAAATCACGGAATTATAATCAAAAGAATCACTAGGATATTAGGGAATGATTCATCAACAAAGAAGCTTCTAAGTCGATGCATTTATTCGGTTCAAATTGGCAGCAATGACTACATTAACAATTATTTCAAGCCGGAGTTCTACAACACCAGCCGCCAGTACACTCCTGAGCAATTTGCTGCGGTGCTCGTTCAACAATACTCACAGCAAATAAAGGTTAGTATTTATTTTCTACCATATGAAACCATTAATCATTCCCTTAAGAAAAGAAAATAAGAGTTTTGTTAACTGATGTTTACTACCAGATTTTGTACGACAATGGAGGAAGGAAGTTTGGCTTGTATGGACTGGGGCTGCTTGGTTGCACTCCAAATGCAATTGCAACGTACGGAACCAATGGCTCTCTCTGCGTAGACAAGTTAAACAATGCTGCCACCCTTTTCAATGACAGACTTTTGCCACTTGTTAAGGAACTTAATACGAATCTAACCGATGCTAAATTTAGCTATCTAAATCCTGCTCCAGATCCAGTTGTTCTTACAAAATTTGGTAAATAACTTGATAACATTATTATAATGTTGCTTTTCTTTTTTATTGAATGATCAAGAAACTTAAAGGGCTCTTCCTTAATTATTTTTTCTTATGTTTCACAGTGACGAATGGTTCATGCTGCACAGCTGGGGGCGGTGGCGGAGAGCTCTGTATTCCTCATTCAAAGCCATGTAATGATCGAAACCGATTTGTGTTTTGGGACGGAGTCCATCCTACTGATGCTTTTAATGAGGCCTTAGCCAAAAGTGCTTACGGGACTAATTCCTCCACCCAAGCTTACCCATTTAACATTCAGAAATTGACAGAGCACTAAGCCTATATCAAATCATGGTCTATAAGATCATGTTCTTAATGAGATTTAGGAGATGGGAAAAATAAACACACGCACACAACTAGTGCATGTACCTTTTACTTTGTTTTATCCAAAATTTAAAAAAAAAATAAAACAAAAACAAAAACGAATGTTAAAAGATACAAAGGAAGTCTCTAATAATGAAAAAAGATGTTTTCTTGTGTATCATGACCAGTTGATAGCCTACCCACTGAGCAAAGTTGTCCTAACGTCGTGTTAACTCAAATAATTGATGGCCCAGTCGCAAAGCTATTATCTGCTTGGCTGCCCCAGCAATAATTTAGGAGTAAAATTTAAGAGTAAAAATTTAAATACAAAGGGGACATATATATATATATATAAATATATAAGGTTTAAAATTTTAATAATTATATATATTTAATAAAATTAAAAATATTTATTTATTTTTATATTAATATAAATTATAATATATAATATAAATATATAAATTTTAATATTTATATAAAAAAATATATGAATTGTCAAATCCCATCGGCCTTCACTTGACGTTGACACCTTCTCATTCTACACCTATCAATGATCCGTACGTCTCATATCATATCACTCTTGCCCTATTTGCCCAAGGTTGGGCATAATCCATTCTGAAAGCTTTTGTGGTTGCAAGTTATTGAAGTTCTAACGCTAAAATTTCGATAAAGTTTTTGGGTTTAGGATGTAGTTTTACATGATGAAAAAGAATTATTTTTTATCAAAAGTAAAAATGAATTAAATATTTAACAAATTAGTTATAAATAAATTATTTATTTATTAAATTTAATAAATAATTACGAATAATTTTTAAATTTTATTAATTAAATAAATAAATTACAAATATACAATAACGTAATAAAAAAATTTTAATGGATTAATATTATTTGTATAATAATTTATATTAACACAATGAATCTAATAAAAAAAACCCACATTTATTTAAATTGATTTAGGATTTATTTGGATAGATAGTGAGATTATTTTTAATGAAATTAAAAATAACGATAATAATAAATTTAATTATTATGATGATAAAATTAAAATTTGTAATAAAATATATATTTAAATGTAAACGTAATGATGATATTAAAGTAAATTATAATGAGAAAAAAATTATCATTAAAAATATTAGATTAAAATTTATATATAATAAAAATTTAAATTATTTGATATTTATAAAATTAATAAATGATTAAAAATTATTTTTATGTCAAATAATATATTTTTTAAAAATTGATAATAATATATTTATATAAATTAAAACTGAATAAAATAATATTAAACAGGTAAAATATAAAAATTAATTACTTTAAATATAAATAAAAAAACGATGGTATTATAGTAAATAGTCCAGTTCAGTCGCTCAGTAGACTATTTTTTACCGGTAGAGAATTATTGCTCGATTGCAGTGGAGGATCTTAATCACACTGCACTGATGGACATCCAAACGGAGTACAATGGTACGATTACACCAAAAAGACAAAAATTTTCCTCGCACCGATGCTGCACGTGAATTTAAATGGAGCCTTGGTCTCTATCATTCGATAGTGAAAATGGGCAATAAGTGGGTTTCTCGATGAGCGGGTGTTTAGGGGCACTTGTGTATGCGATTAAGGATATAAATAATATATTAATGTTTATAATATATTTAAATTTATTTAATCATTGTTGAGTTAAATTAAAATTTAAATAATTTAATTTATTAAACGAATTAAATTTAAATATTATAATACATATTTTAAGTAACTTATAAATTTAATCAAATTTTTATATTTTAATTATTTTAATTAAAATTATTATTTTATCATATTATATATATATCAATTCAAGTTTGAGTTAAAACACAGATAATCGAGTTTAAAGTCAAGCATAGGAATCAAGCTTTTTTCTTATTTGATAAATGAGTATAATCAAGTAAATCAATTTTTATCTCAAGTATAATTCAAACTTAAAAATTAAAATTTGATCGAGCTTGAATCAAATTTCGAGTAATAAATTTTGAATTGAGTTTTTTATTGTATCGATTGCACCTCTATATATGACTACCTATAGTATTACTCTTGATCTTTTATTAGATATAATAATTCGTATATTTATGTCATGTAAAATATTAATAATTCATGTATTCATATAGTGTTTTACATTAAAATTATATATCACAATTCATATCAACATGAAAATATGAAATATATTTTTTTAATTTTATTAAATTTATTATGATTTTTATTAAAATTTTAAATCGTGTTACTTCATGTCTTTTATTCATATTATTTTTGTATTGTATTATATTTTAAATTATTAGATCTACTTTTTAGATATAGTATTTTAGTCCTACTTCAGTGCAGGGTTTTATGTTTTTATATTTATTTTCTTAGCAAAACTTAAAAAATTAAAATACATGGAACTCTTTTATATTAATTGAAAACGAATTCTAATGTATTTATTAATTTTGTTAACGGGAATGATAATTAGGGTAAATTTTCGAGATATGAAAAAAAAATTTTAATTTTCATATTTTTTAATCTTTGGAGATATCTATAAAGACCTTGGTTTAACATAATCCGCCTTTGATTGATAGTAGATATATCTAATACTAATATTTTAATAGTACAATGTACAGATTATTTTTACTTATTTAAATGTATTTAGATATGTAATTAATGCTATTTAATCACTTAGATGTTCAATATATATATAAACTACAAATAATATAATTAAGATATCAAAACATAATAAAATTAAAATTTTTAATTAAAGAATTAAAAAATTAAAAATATATAATAATATTTGAAGAAAAAATATCTAAAAAATTTATATATAAACAGTGTTATTGAGTACCCCCAATAAAATGTTAGATTGAAAACTAAGAGTTGGACCACTTTAAATTAATTTTCTTCTATTTGTGTCATTTTCATGTTATGCAAACATTTGTATACACTTGCAAATTTATATAATTTTAAGATAAGTTTTATTTATTTGGAAAAAATAATAATTTTAAATGTTTAAATAACATGCATTATAATTTCTTGCATGTATTTTTTTTGCATGAATTTTAATAATTTCTTGATTTTTAACATTTATAAGATTTATCAAATTAATTTTTTTACTTGTTTTAAACTTTACATTTGATACAAAATTGTTTTACTGTAAAAACTAAAATAAAATAGTTTTAAAATTTTAAACAATTATTTTAAAAATTTGTTGTAAAAAAATTTTAATGAGAAAGTGTTAATTTCCATTCATAGAATTTTATAATCAATGTCAAAAGTTTTAAAAAACTTTCTTTTTGCTTTTGCTAATTATGTTTCACTTCGACGAAAAAAAACCAACAATACTATAAAATAATTAAATTATAAAAACTTAATTTCAAATAAATAAACATGATTTTACTTTTATATAAAATAATTATGTTAAAATTAGTACTACATTTTAATAATTTGGCTTTACTTATATATTTAAATAAATAAATAAAAGAAAAACACAACAAAATTAACGATTAAAATAAATTTTTACAATCTTTTCTAAATAAATAAATAAATAAAATCAACAAACAATGCCTCAATAATTAAATCAATATTTTTTTACCTTCAATCATCAAAATACTTCAAAATAATTGTTATTGTGTTAAATCGATCTTCTTCCTCCACTCCAACATCCATGAATTATCAAAGAATTTCTATAAGATCCATGTATACACTTTGAAACAAATAAAATATTTAAAGTTTTCATAAAAATTAAAAAGACAAAAAAAAAACATTAATTTTAACTTTTTAATATATGAATGCATATATTACAAAAAAATAATAATAAAAATTTTACATCTCATATATAAAATGGTTATAAAAATATAATAAAAAATTTTGTATATCTCATAGGTTAAAAAACCATTTCTTTTTAAGTATGAAGGCTGGAAAAAAGCTAGTACGTCTATAGTTTAACACATTTCCTTCTGGCTAAAGCTTATGTACGTTGTTTCTGCCCTGTTCCTTGCCTCAACTAACTTTCTTCCTTGTTCCTACCTTTCATCTCTCTCACCTCTTTATATTTCCTTTATCTTCTGCTTCATTGTTGATCTATCTTTCAAGTTTCGTCTCCTCAATGGCTAATTTGGCATCTAAGTGTCAGCCATGGTTGCTTCTGCTCGTTTCCTTCTTGTTAGTCTCAAATATTCAGAACTGTTCCGATGCAGAACCTCAGGTGCCCTGCTACTTCATCTTCGGGGACTCATTGTCGGATGACGGAAACAACAACAACCTTGCGACGACAGCCAAAGTAAATTATTCGCCTTAGGGGATCGATTTTCCTAAAGGACCCACCGGAAGGTTTACTAATGGCCGAACCATGCAGGATATCATTGGTTTGCCCTTTCTTCCCTCTGTATGCAAAATATACAGCAATTATTTGGTATCGCATTACTATTTACTATCTATATATTAATATGTATAATGACAGTTCAACTAGTGGATTTACAAGAATTTATTCCTCCTTTTGCCACTTCAAGAGGCAAAGAGATTCTCAAAGGTGTGAATTATGCATCTGGTTCGGCAGGAATTCTCAATGAAACTGGAGAACAACTGGTAATTATCCTGCATCGCAGCATTTATATTTCACACTTCACAACAAATAACAATAAAATTGCACCTGTTCATGTGTCAACAGTGTGTTTATCACTATATTATAAAAGCAAAAATGAAAAAACAAAAAGTCGGCAGCTAAATGGAGTATTATTTCAACGTTTAAAAATTGAAAATTCTTTTCCTATATTTATACTGGGCAGGGTGATAGAATAAGCATGAACATGCAGTTAAGCAACCACCAAATTATAATCTCAACAATTGCTGAGATACTGGGAAAATGTTCAGCTTCAAGGCTTCTAAGCAAATGCATATATGCGGTTCAAATCGGCAGCAATGACTACATTAACAACTATTTCATGCCAGAGTTCTACAACACCAGCCGCCTATACACTCCAGAGCAATATGCTGCATATCTCATTGAACAATATGCAATGCAAATAAAGGTTGAAATAATAGGGAAAAAATGGGCTTAGATTGTGATATTGAGAAAAGAAATCCCAGGCTTGACAGTGTTTTTTTTTTTTTTTTCTTATCACCAGACTCTATACAATAATGGAGCAAGGATGCTTGCCCTGTTCGGAATTGGTTCGATAGGTTGTACTCCAAATGCAATAGCTGTGTACGGAACAAATGGCTCGGCTTGCGTAGAAAAATTGAACAATGCTGCTCAACTTTTCAATGAGAGGCTTATATCACTTGTTGATGAACTCAATAGCAATCTAACCAATGCTAAATTTACCTATTTAAATCCTTCTGGAACTAGCTTTGCAAACTCACTCGGTAATGTTACTGCTTTTCTTTAAAAAGATAATATTGGAACTTCATTAATATATAGAATGAAAAACTTAAAAAGGTTTATTCCTTTATTTCTTTTTCGTGTTTCCAGGTTTTAAAGTGACAAATGCTAGCTGCTGCGAAATAGCGAGTGATGGAGAGCTTTGCGTCCCTGATTCAGATCCTTGTGCTGACCGAAGTCAGTACGTGTTTTGGGACGCTGTCCATACTACGGAAGCATGGAATTTGGTCATCGCAACAGAGGCTTACAGTACTCAATCTAGTACCGAAGCTTATCCCCTTAATATTCAGAATATGGCACAGCTGCAGAGCAACAATGAAGGAGATACAATTTGTCAATGGAGTGTCCTGCGAGAAAATTCTCGTAAGACAACGTAATCTGATTCAGTCTAATCTGTTAGTTTGAATCATTGTAACATGTCTAATCCCAGTCCCCCGTCTTAGAAATAAAGAACCATGTTTCAATAATTGCTTCATTTTATCTGAATGAATCTGAAAGTCAAGGATAAACAAAGTTTACAAGATGTGCATGAGAATGAGAAATGATAGAGTAGAGAGCCCATCTGAAACTGTGGCGCATTCTGAATATAGGAGGGCAGATTTCCTGGTGAAGCAACAGGGAAGTCTCCCGAGTGGTCCTGCAGTAATTGTAAAAACAAAAAAAAAAAAAAAAAATTCATGACCAGAAGCTTCTCTCAGCATAGAAGGGAAGTTGCAACTTTTCCCAAACTTGAATAATTTATCGTCTAAAGCGACAAGGAATAACACTGTTATGAGTTCATTTTTCACCTAGTTCTTGAGAGGAAAGGTAGAGAACTTCTTAAATAGATAATGAGAATTAAAAGCCAATTCCCCCAACTTGAGCTAACCATTAAATCCAAATACAAACCATACATGCCGTTAATTCACTGATTTTATAAAATGCCCTGTCAGATAATTAAGCATCTTTAAATAAAACAAATATGGAACCTGCTTTTCTCAAAACTACCACATAGATGTTACAACCAAGTATCTAGCACAAGAGTGTTCTATATGGTAAGTTTTCTACAACCCATACATGATGAGAAAGCTCATGTATACGACTAGTCTTCTAAATCACATACAGGATGAGAAAGCTCGTTGCTACCCTCACAGATCAAGTATCAAAACCAGAATAGATGCCACTGTCCCGGAGCAACCTCTTCTCTTCTTCAACATAATTCTTCCCCCTACTACCCTGACCAAGTTCTCTTTTCCGCTTCTCCTTCTGTGAAAAAGAAACATTCTGTTTCTCTTTCCGTGTTTGTACATTAGCCAGCTCCTCAGCATCCAATATTGCAGCTCTTGTTTTCTGTCTGTCTTCAAAAGATTCTTTAACCTCCCTGGTTTCACGACTTTCTTTGCCAGTTGACCACGACCAGTCTGGCTTCTCTTTTGGAGGAGGTACATTTAGGACAGATAACCCTCCCTTATAGCCATGTTGCTTCAATGCTTCAAAATCCAAAGCAGCACTCTTTTTTTTACCAGACTTTGCTGCACATATGTATTTAAAGAAGGTAAACCAGGAATGCCTTTTCTTTGGTCAGAAATACAAAGAAATATATTTCAAGAGAAAGAACACTAAGGAATATTCTGCAATCAATAATCATATTTCAGTTGATATGACTCAAACCTCACCAGGACACTGTTCATGCCAATTTTAGAGAAAAAAAAGTTTATAATGCTCAGACTCAGGTGTTATTGCCGGGTGTGGATATGTATTGAAGCATTCAGTGAGATTTTTGTTTAGTAGGCACAAGAGAGAACGTCAAGTAAACAAGCAGTATTTCCTTCTCTTATGATAAAATCAATATGGCTAGAGGCATCCTATTGTACCTTTGTTGCACAAACTTTTAATGGAAACAGCAGCAGTACCCTCTAGCAAGCAAAATTCATGATTCTGCTATTTCCAACAACCACGCTTTCTATTCTGGCAAAAAGTACATGCATACATACATACATACATTATCATAATAAATATAAGCATTCTTCAACTTCATGATGCCACTACTAATAAACACAATCATTCTTCTTTTTAATCCTGATTTCAGTATCTACAAGTGAAGGCAGATATCCATTCCATTCAATTCAATAAAGTTTTCGATAGAATAAAAAGTACTACCTTGGAATGATTTCTTAGACTTGGTGTTGGGAGGTCCATCTTCAGCTTCAGCTTCGGAGTCGGAATTTGAACATGAAGATTCATCAGAAGATGATGCCTCGTCATCATTCCATGGCATTGCCCTCTTCATCGCATCAAACTTTCAGAATCCAAAAAAGAAAATTGCCTAAATTGGGACGTAATTATTGAGATTAAGAATTCATAACTAATACCAACAAACAAAATAATGAAAAAAATTCATAATAACAAATTAAAAAATTAAAGGAAAAGAAAGAAGACAGAGAATTAGCAAAACCTGATTATTATGATTGGGGGGACTGTCGACTGTTTAGGGTTTTGAGGGGCAGAGGGATAATACAAGTTTGAGATCATTTAATCGTTTTCCGCTCGAGGTGAAGCGCCTTCACGTGGAAAACGACGCCGGTTGGAACATAACACATTCATTCCGAAATATGAGTCTCGCGCGCAAGAGCATTACTAACAACATTTTTCACAACCAGATATTGTACAGCATGATGACGCAGTTGAAAATGACAAAAAGAAAATTATGTTTTGTATAAAAGAAAAAAAAGAAGTTATTTGATGTGTGAGAAGTTTACCAAGTCTTTTTAAAACTAAAAGATATAAATATTTTTAATTATACTTTATTATTGTAACTATAATTTTATTTTTAAGTAAATTTATGAATTAAATCGACGCTTGATTAATTCGTGATACCAGCACGATCAATCATCTTAGTATTAGTATAAACTATAGATACAATAATTTGACATAACCACCATAAAAAATGTTCACTTATAATGGTATCTGCTAATAGATACTAATATTTTGACACCAACGACGGACAACCATTATGCGGGTAAACGAAAAAAATAAATAAATAATGAAATAAAAATAGATAAAAAAATATATATATGTGAGAAAAAATATGTTTAAAAGAAAGTAGTTGCCTTAGTACAAGTGTGTTAAAATTTTCCAAGTAAAATTAATTAAGAAATATTTAAATTTTATGTTAAAGAAAATTTGTATCTTTTATTATATTTTTGTAAAATCTAATTTGAATTTTGCATCGATTCATAAACTCGTAAGAAAGTTATTTATAAGTTGAATGGTAGGCTAGTCAATGGAGTGGGTCGCTCGACCATTTAAATTGTTATTTTTATTAATAAAAATATTTTTATTAAAATAAAATTTTAAAATATATTTTAAAATATTTTAATATTTTAATATTATTTTAAAAAGGCTTCATTGAGAATAAATGTATGGAATGGGCAAAGTCTTGGACAAAACCTTTAAAATATAAACGGGTTTAGTTCGAATCATAAACACATTTATTAAATGGATAGTTATTTTTAATATATGTAAAACAAAAAGATAAAATCATAAATATCCTTACTTACATATTTTATTATTATTTTATTTTAATCTTTATGCAAAATTTTAATTAAGTTTGTGTTACTTAACTTGTAAGACCAATTTAATTAGGGATTTTATTTGTTTGAAATTTCATCCACAAGTTTCGCACTTGGTTATGATATCAATGGTTAGGATTAGAATAGTTCTTATAGTTATTAGATAAAAAATCTCAATTAACTAAATATCCAAATAAATAAAATCAAATAATCAATCCAATGCAAATAAGAGTTTAGGTAAAATATGATGATTTTTTTTCTCTCTTTACATTGAAAGCATCTCTCTCTAAGTTAGAATTCTCTTTGAGTTTTTTTCGATCTTGGTTGCTAGGGTATTAGGTGCTTCTACCCAACCGTTTGGAGTCTTTTACTATTTTCGTGTTGTTTTCGAGTCAATTTTCTTAGATTTTATTTTCTTGATTTCTTGTTCCGTTCTTTTCTTAAGCTGATAGCAATGGATCATAAGTGAATGACTAGGGTCTCTTATTAGGATTTGCATGTTTCGTTGTTTGGTAATCTTAGTAGAGTTTAAGGACAAATGGATATCATAATCACTCCACTGACGAACCTCAGGCCATAATCCAAAACCTAATTATCATTTAAAGTTAGGTTTAAACTTGTATGGAGGAAACAGAGGAATTGGAAATCATGCTGGAAGCGAAAAAGGATGAAATCAAGAACACTACAAATTAATAAATCATGAAAGCAAATTAAATTCATGCAAAATAAAAAATAAAAAATATCATGCAAAAAAATCAACTAAGAGCATGCAAATAAAATCATACAAATAAAACAATAAAAATCTTACTAAAGGTTTTTTTCTTTTTTCTTTTCCTCATCATAATTAACTCAATCTCAATTAAATAAAATAAAATAAGAAAATAAAAAAACAAAAACAAAAAATATAAGAAAATCAAATCAAATTAAAATTGAAAAATAATAAAAAAAACCTATAATCGGGTAGAATCTGGAGTGGGTCAACACATAGATCCTATAGGTTCTAAAACAATGTTGTTTTTTGTTCTAATAAAAGGAAAAAATCTTAGATTTTCTTTAAAACAGCTTCCCCCATCTCTTTCTAGATTTCTTTCATTTGCCCTTTCTCCAAAACTCCACCAGAAAATCCCACTGTCCAACCAAAAAAATAGCAAAATCCGACACTAAAAAACTCAAATGGTGTCAGAAAAATTCAACCAAAACCTATAACCCAGAAAATCTCAAAATCCGACAGTCATGAAAATCTTTTAACCCCCATAAATCCATTAAAAAATTAAAAAAAAATCTAAATTTTTTTTGAAAAAACCAATAAATCAAAACAAACCCAAAACCTAGAATTCCAAACAGAAACCCAGCCAAAAATTTCAAAAATTTAGATAAATTCCTCAAAGCCTAGAAATTCAAAATAATCCTAAAATTTCACAAAAAACTAAAAACTCAAATCCATAAACTCAAAATCAAACTGGAAATCAAAATTAACCCTAAAATCCCAAAATTGCAAGAAGATCATAGAATCAAAAACCAAAGAAACTTGAAACTTTCTCAAATCCCAAAACAAAATCCTAGAGCCTTTTAAGACCAAAAACTTTAAATTTAAAGACCTAAACCCTAAAAATTTAGCCTTAGTTGATTGTTTGAGATTACTAATTACTTGCTGCTTATTATTTGCCTTATATTCACATATCGAGGATTTTTTTTATAGGGGTTCAATCCCTTTTGGTTTGGAAAGTTTTAAATACAACCAAATCTAGGAGAATTTTTTAAGATTCACTTGTTTATGTTCTTCCTTTTTCAGTTGATTAAAGTTTAAGTTCTTAGATTTCCATGACTGAATCTATTAAACCTTTCTTTTCACAAAATCACCACATTTTCTGTTTGCTGACCATTTTTTTAGCAAAAAAAAAAATCGTAAATAATAAAAAATAAAATTAAAAATAAAACCAAAAACCAAAAACAATAACATAAAAATACATTAAAAGCATTTTTGGGCTTTTAATTTTAAGCTTTAAATTCAACTTTGAGTTTTTGATATTTTTAGGCTTACAATTTAATTTGACCATTAAGGCCCAATTTTAATTTTGTAATCCATCTTTATGGTAAAATTCAAAGCATATTTATTGTATGAAAAAATTCTTAGACAAAATAAGATGTTTACAATATCAATCTATAGAAATAGAAAATGGAGAAAATAATGGAAGAGACGTGTTTTTCTAAAGTCATGTATTGGATTCAAATCCATAACCTGCCATTAAAAATGCAAACCAAAGGAAATGCAAGAAGATTATAAGTGTATTAAGAAGGTGATTGACATAAATGAGCTTTTTTTTATAGGAGATAAGGGTTAGGAAGTGTTTCTTAAGAGTCAGAGTTGAGATTTATGTAAAGAAACCTATTAAGCCAAGGTTTTAAGTAAGGCTGAAGTATGAGAGATTATCTTACTTTTGTTTTAGGTGCGAGAAGTTGAGGCATGCAAAAAAGATATGTGAAAAGCATAATGCAAATGATGGAAACAATGGAGGATGGAAAAGGTATAGATCATGGATGAAGGCATCACCTATAAGAAAAGGAATGAAAGCAAGAACAAAATTTGGATGTGATATGAGAAATGAAGGATATATTGAAAAAGAGGGGAAATGATGATGCATGGGGAAAAATGGAACACGAAGCACATGATAGAGGAAATGGATGAGAAAAATGAGAGATGGTTAGAAAATTAGCTACAAAATGACAAGTTAACATATAGTCAACAAATAAAAGATTATGAGAAAGGTTAAAGGGCTAATCAAGAAAAAAGGTGAAAAAAAGAGAAACAGGGGAATAAAGGTGATCAAAGCCAAGGAGATCAGAGCAGTCATCTAATTCCAATCCTCGAATATTCTTAAGTAAAAGTATGAGTCAAGGGCTAAATGAAAATGTAGACTATGGAGCCAGAGATTCTCATAAAGGATGAAAGCATAAAGAGTAAAAATGAAAAATGGATTGCATATGTTGGAAAGAAAAATTGCAGTAATAGATGAAGAACTAAGGAGATTAGAAAGGAATGAAATGGGTTAGAATAAGGAATATAGGTTAGTAAACGTTGAGAAAATGATAAAATGAAGCATAAGAAGTGATCGAAGATAGAGAAAATATTTGAGTGTATAGTAAAATTCTTACTTGAAAAAGAAAGAGATAAGAATAGGAAAGATGAAAAAAAATGAAGGGATTGAATGATCAGATTGAATAAAGAATATTAGCAAAAAAAATTAAAAGTCTTAAAATTAAGAGGATGATGAATGATGTTGTGGGAAAATAATATAAGTACCAAAAGAAAATATGGATAAAAAATGCTAAAGGGTGGAGATTAACCTATAATAGGTTCATAGGGGAAAAGTCATATCAGAACAATGAAGAACAAACTAGAAGTGTGTTGGGTGGCATGAAAGAAAGGATAAGGGATAAGAAAGTGTTAAAAAAAAGGTTAAAGAATAAAAAGGGAATGGAGCTGAGGTGATATTTGAAAAAAAATAGGTTAGTGAAGGTGGTTGTGAAAGGGGATAAACATTATGAAAAAATGTTAAAAGAAAAAAAAAACTATAGGGTTGGGTAGCTGTCTTATTATAGCCATTAAAAAATCGTGATTCTAATATCCTAGATCTGTCAAGGGATAGGATCACCCTCGACAATTCAAGCTTTCTATGAGCTAAAGAATAAACATGATCCAAAACTTTTCTTTTTAATAAAAACCAAAAACAAAGAAGAGAAGTTAGAAAAGTTAGAAAAGTTAATAAGAAAACTAGAGTTTGATATTGGGTGAAAGTAAAAGAGTTGAGTGGTGGATTGGCGTTATGGTGGAATGAGCTTGTATAAGTGAATATTCATAGAAGTTACAAGAATTTGATAAATTCGAAAGTAAAGATGAGGCCAGTGGGACTTGCTTATCAAATTTTTTAGGTGTATGGACCAACAAACTTAGAGGAAAGGCAAGAATTATGAAAACTTATCCAAAGAAAAAAAATGGAAAGAGAAAGCCCTTGGATGTGCATTGGTGACTTCAACAATACTTTACATGTGCATAAAAAAAAAAGGGAATGTAAAAGTAAAAAAAAATATAAATGGCTTTAGGTAAATGATAGAGGAATGCAATTTGATTGTTATGGGATACCAAGAGTATAAGTTTACTTAGATCAGTAATCAAGCTAATAGGGCCATTAAGGAAAGGATAGATAAAGTATTAGTTAATGCAAAATAGATGGAAGTATTTCCTAAAACACAAGTTTTCAATCTCCTTATGGTAAGGTTTGACTATTTTCCTATAGTGGTAAACATTAACTACTATGATAATAATGTGCCTAAAATGTTTAAGTTTGAAGTTATATAGACTGAAAAAGAATAATGTAGGCTAGTAATAAAAGAAAGATAGGAACTCGATTTTAGGGAACTAAAGCTTTTCAATTGGTGCAAAGTTAATGAAATGCAAAAGGATACTAATTGAATAGAGCAAAAAAGTTTTTACAAACAAAAACAAATGACAGATGGGATGATGAAAAAGATTGTAGAGATTTAAGAAAAAGACATGACTATTAATGGATGTGAAAAAATGAACAATATTATTAAATGCTTAAATAAAGTTTGAGAAAGGGAAGAAAAATATTGGTACCAAGATCAAGAATAAAGTGGTTAAGGTTTGATGATTAAAATATAAAATTTTTCCATCAAACTACATTATAAAAGAGATAGTATAACAAGATCCTAACTATAAATGATGAGAATGAAAAAAGGGAGGATGGTGAAGAAACAATTATTGGAAAGTTTGTTGAGTTCTATAAAGAGCTATTTTTGTCCAACAAAGGTAGGACGTGGAATAATATCCATGAGAAAGTTTCCAAGGTGTCACGAAAAATATGAACAAAGACTTGACAGTTTAGGTTAGTGAAGAAGAAATGGTGAATATAATTTTTTAATTATGAAGAATGAAAGCACCAAGGCCTAATAGATTTAATGGCATCTTTCTTAAAAAATAATGGAATATAATCAAAGCCATGGTGATAAACTTTGTCAAAAAAACTTTGGAGAATGGGTACCTATTAAAAGGGATGAATAAAACTAATATAATGTTTTTGCTAAAAGCAAAAAGGCTTAATATGATTGCGCCATATATGTCAATTAGCTTGTGCAATTTTGCTTACAAAATCATTGCTAAGATGATGATGAACAGGTTGAAACTTATTATGGGATAGTTGATATCTCAGAACTAAGGGACATTTGTGAAAAGAAAGCAATTACAGGACAACATTTTGGTGGTAAATAAGGTATTTTATTACCTAAAATTGAAAAAGAAAGGGAAAAATATGAATTAAGCCTAAAAGTATATATGAATAAAAGCCTATGATAGAGTGAAATGAAATTTCTTGAAGGCTACATTGCTGAAACTAGGCTTTGATAAGAAATGAGTAAGTTAGGCTATGAAATGTGTTTCTTCAGTATATTATTTCTTAGTGATCAATGGTAAGTCCACTGATAATATTCTCTATAATAAAAGGTTGAGGGAAAGGGACCTTTTGCCAACATACCTTTTTATTTTTGTTAATGAAGTTTTGTTTAGAATGATTCATGATATTATTTTTTTGAACAAGCTTACTGGTATTAAACTGAGTAAGTTATGTTTGTCTATTTTTCATTTACTTTTTATAGATGACTCATTATTTTTCTTGGAAGCTAACAAGAACAAATGCAAATACATGTTTAATATGTTAGAAGGTTATTGTAATGCATCAAGTCAAGAGATTTTATTTGTTAGGAATTCCATTCATTAGTTTTGAATATAGTTCTGATACCAATTGTTAGGATTATAATAGTTTTGATTCTAGTTATTAGGTAAAAAACCTCCCAATCAATTAAACATTCAAATCAATGAAAGTAAAAGCAAATAATCAATCATGTAAGAGAAAGTAATTTAATTTGGTTCAGCCCAACTAATTTTTATCTATGGATGAGAAAAAAAATTCACTAATTATAGAGAATTACAAACACATTAAACAGTCAATCTCTAACAAATCAACACCCATTGACCATTTCATTCTTTTCTAACCTTATGGGGTATTATTAATTCAAACAAACACATACCAATATAGCTTACCATACATATGCGGATCCTTTTATTGTTCTATAGTTTACTTTAAACATATACACCTATAAGGACCAACTCAATATCTTTTAATTCTATGAAGTGTCTACCTAATAAAACCCTATAACTTTTTACATTTTTCTCTCATAGCTAGCCCTATAGAAACTTTACTATTTATAATCATATTAACTTGTTTATCAATAATTTTTTACCTTAAAATTTTTTTCTTAGAAATTTTCTTACCTATCAAGTAATATCTAATCTATTTCAAAAAAATTTCAACCAAGCTTTTTATAAAATTTAAATCACTATTGCCAACATTATTATTAATATAAATAAAGCAAATTTCAATTATTGTCTCAAAAGCTTTATTTTGTTTTTTACTTAAAAATGAAGGATTCGAATTCTATGTTTTAAATAGATATTTACATATGAACGACTCAACCAAATGCTTAAGTACAAAATATATTAAAATTTAGATATACATCTAACTCAAAATCAATTCACACCTTAAAAGTTTTAATCATCTAAACATGCATCCAACTTTAACATGTGATAACCCTGACACAAGAATGATACTTTTAATTTCTTTGATTTTGTAGATTGATTTTCTTTTAAGCGTACTTAAATAAATTCTCTAACTTTGATCAAAATTAAAAATCAATCTTTTATCTTTTATTCTATGAAATTAAAATTATAAACTTTTAACTATGTTATAGTAATTGTAATCATTAAATTTGAGGATAAATAAAATTGAGTCCAATAGAAATAACATGGATTGATTCATGTTATTTCTTTTTAAAAAAAAAAATTATCCAAACAACAAAAATAAAAGGTAGAATAAAAAAGATAGATTTTTTAATTTTTTAACTTGAAAAAATCTTTAAAACATTTTTTACAATAAAAAACTCAAAAAATTATAATATAGTTCATTCCTATCACATCAATGATATGCACAACTAATAATATTATTGCACATTAATTTTTATCACATTCAATTTATTTACATTACATATGGGTTAGACTTCATCATTTCGTTAACTTAATTTCATCAAGCTGTTAACTTGCTAACAAATGGCTAAAATGAAAAAAAAATTGGGTTCAATTGAAGAAGTAATTACAATAGCAAATTTGATTCAATGGATTCAATTCAATGAGCTGCCAAGAAGTTTCAAGTCTTTGGATCATAATCAACTATATGATTCGATCATGTGTTCTTTAAAAGTTTGATGGATCAGACATTGAAAGAGATAGTATTTTGTTATTGTAGTGCTCTAATAATTTTTTATTTTGGGGGTTTGTTAATAAGTTTCATGTTAGTTTTAGTTTTTTTTTTTTGTGTCATCTTTTTAGTTTTACGATACTTTTTTATTTTAGATCTTGGAGTAAATTTCACAATTTATCACTTAACTATTACAAATTTTAAATTTTAAATTTATCCTATAAGTTAGTGATCACTATTAGGGAAATGTCAAATACCTAAACTCTTTTTCTTATGCCTTTCAAATGATTTCATTCAACAGCTATGACCCTTCAAAAGCCATAAAGTTGAATTCGTGAACATTGCTTTCACTTGATAACGTTATCATATCAAAAGGTGATATTTTTTTCCAAGGCAATGAATAATGAAATATCTAATTAAAAAGGAAGAAAGAAATTTAGATTCCTAAAAGATTAGGCAAATAAGATATTTTTCTTAAGAATTCAGTTGTGATAATTTGATGTGTCAATACTATGTTGTAGTTCCAAAAATTGTCAAAACAAAACTAACCCAAGTCCTGTAAAAATACCTCAGATTTATCAACCTTTTTAGCTTTTTATCCTAAAATTGGCTTGGCTCATGTGTCTTGGGGGCATGTTGATAAGAAGAAAAAGATCTCATTACCTTTAAGACAACATAAGTTATGATCAACCTTTTTATTATTTTTTTTGTAGAGTAACTTAGATCATCTGATACCTTAAATGAGTTTATTCCACATGATTTTTTTTTCATTCATTCACATGACCCTTTTCGTGTAACAACTTTTATCAAGAGTGATTTGTTAAAATGGGGCATCTTCCATAAAATGCATTACTGATAAAATGAATTTAGGTATGAGTTATAAGGACATGCCAAAAAAAAGAGAAAAAAAAAATGAAAAGAAAAGAAAAGTGGTTATGATATCATGCATTTAGGAAATTTGAACAAATTTCAATAAAGTCCTACAAATTCAAAGTTTTGAAAAAAGGACAAAGAAAAAAAGCCCTATATAGAAAATACCCAAAAAAAAAACTATTAAAATGAAAACCATTATTCGAATCATTTTTCTAAAAGGAATTGCTCTTCAATTTAAGTGTTTATACTTGAAATGACAAATCATCATCTTTCATTATCCTTTCACAAATGTAAAAATTTATCCCTTATTACCCATTTCAGCCTGATTAAATTTTTTTAAAATAAACCCTAACTAAGGATCACCTTCTACATTGAGGGACAAAAAAAGAAACACATTTAAGGGTTAAGAATTGGGATGTCCGAATGGAATCTCGTATGTTAGGGCAAAGGCTTAATATAAAAGTTCATAATAAGTTTTAAATTCACTTAGTGAAAGAATACAAAAGAAAAGAAAAGAAAAAAAATGAAAGGAAAGGAAAGGAAGAATAAAAGAAAGAAAAAGACAAAAAAATGAATGGGTGAAAGTAAAAAGGAATAGACCTCAGAGTGTATCTTTCAAACGAAAAAATTATTGTTGATTTTAAATACCTTTAAATACTTGTTTTGGGCCTTTCCATCTTTTTCTTTGACAACTTTGAACCTTAACCTATGTTACAATCTTTGAAAAGTCTATATTAGATCAAGCATGAAGGCTTAAAATTGAAAGTTTCTCTTGAAAAAATGATTATGAATCTTTTGAGTCCTCATTTATTATATAATTTTTTATTTGGACCGTTAACCTTTTTCAGATTAGTTTTGAACTTTTTTTTAAAGTACATGGTGTATTAATAATAAAATAAAAAAAGAAATAAAATAGAAATAAAATTGGCTTTAGGGTGAAAATCCTAAAAAATAAAGTCTAGAGCAAATCTTGAAGGCCACTCCTAATGCTAAATGTGGTAGATATTGAACAAAGATAAGCCAAACCTTATTGAAAGATCTAAAGTATCAAAGTCCCAAAATTTTGAGATGAGTTAATTTTAAAAATCTCAACTTTTGTCCATTCCAAATAACCTTTCAAAATCTAAAACCCTTACAACTAACCTTGACATCTATCAAAATATAGCTTTTAAAGACTAAAGAAAATGTTGAAAATGTTTGGTTTTCAAGGAATTCATGTTTTTAGAAAAGCTTATGTTTCATTTGTGAGCTTGCATGAAAAATTTTATGCCTTTTTTATTCCCTTTAAGTGTTGAAGCCTTTTTAAATAAACATGAATTTATGCCTACAGAACCATTCAATCAATTTAGAAAAAAATTCTTACATCTTTCATTTCTGATAGGGAATGCCAAATTCTAAAAAAATTTCAAGCCCAATTTAGTTGGTGCCCTAGTCTTAAGCTCAAATTATTTGGCAACAATGAAGTTTTAAACTTGGCTCATATGTCTTGAGGGCATGTTGATCAAAAGAAAAAAATCTCATTGCCTTTAAGACAACATAAGTTATAATCAACCCTTTTGTTTTCTTTTTGTAAAGTAAAGATCATCTAATACTTAAAATGAGTTTATTATCCATGGTTTTTTCCTTGTTCATTCACATGACCCTTTTCGTATAACAACTTTCATTAAGGGTGATTTGTTAAAATGGGGCATCTTCCATGAAATGCATTATTGGAAAAATGAATTTAGGTATGAGTTATGGGGACGTAAAAAAAAAGAAAGAAAAGAAAAGAAAAATGGTTATGACATCACGCATTTAGGAAATTTGAACAAATTCTAATAAAGTACTGACAAATTCAAAGTTTTGGAAAAAAGATAAAGAAAAAAAAGCCCAAAATAGAAAATGCCAAAAAAAAAACTATTAAAATGAAAACCTTTCTTCGAGATCATTTTTCTAAAGGGAATTGCTCTTCAATTTAAGTGTTTGTACTTGAAATGACAAATGACCATATTTCATTATCCTTTCATAAATATAAAAATTTATCTCTTATTACCCCTTTGAGCCTGATTGAATTCTTTCAAAATAAACCCTAACTAAGGATCACTTTCTATACTAAAGGGCAAAAAAGAACACATTTAAGGGTTAAAAATTGGGATGTCCGAATAGAATCCTGTATGATAGGGCAAATGCTCAATATAAAAGTTCACAATAAGTTTTAAATCCACTCAATTAAAGAATACAAAAGAAAAGAAAAGAAAAAAAATGAAAGGAAAGGAAAGGAAGAATAAAAGAATGAAAAAGAGAAAAAGTGAATAAGTGGAAAGCAAAAAGGAATAGACCTCAGAGTGTATCTATCGAACAAAAAAATTATCCTTGGTTTTAAATACCCTTAAATATTTGTTTTGGGCCTTTCTATCCTTTTCTTTGATAACCCTGAATCTTAACCTATGTTACAACCTTTGAAAAATCTATATTGGATCAAGCATGAAGGCTTAAAATTGAAGAGTTTCTCCAAAAAAAAATGATTATGAATATTTTAAGTCTTCATTTATTGTAAAATTTTCTATTTGGACCATTGAACCCTTTCATAATAGTTTTGAATTTTCTTTTAAAGTACATGGTGTATTAATAATAAAAATAAAAATAAAGCAACTCTAGAGTGAAAATCTTAGAAAGGGTAGCTAGAGCAAACCTTGAAGGCCACTTCTAATGCTAAATATGGTAGATACTGAACAAAGATAAACCAAACCTTATTGAAAGATCTGAAATATCAAAGTCCCAAAATTTTAAGATAAGTTGATTTCGAAAATCTCAACTTTTATCCATTTCCAAATAACCTTTCAAAATCTGAAGTCCTTATAACTAACCTTGACATATATCAAAATGTAGCTTTTCGAGACTAAGGAAAATGTTGAATATGTTTGGTTTTCAAGGAATTCATGTTTTTAAAAAAGCTTATGTTTCATTTGTGAGCTTGCATGGAAAATTATATGCCTTTTTTATTCCCTTTAAGTGTTGAAAACTTTTTGAATAAACAGGAATCTATGTCTATATAACCATTCAATCTATTTAAAAAAAAAATTCTCATCTTTTTCATTTCTAATAAGGATTGCCAAATTCTAAAAAATTTCAAGCTCAATTTAACTGGTGCCCAAGTCTTAAGCCCAGATTATTTGGCAAAAATGAAGTTTTAAGCCTAGATTATCTAGCACCAATAAAGTCTTAAACCCAGTATAACTGGCACGTAAGCCTAGATTATCCGATATCGATGAAGTCTTAAGCCCAAATTATCTAGCATCAATGAGATTTAAGCCTAAATTAACTAGCATATAAGCTCAGTTTAGTTGGCACATAAGCCTAAATTAGTTGGCACATAAGCTTGGATTAGCTAAAAAAGTATACACCCCTTTTATCTCTTTTAAGTGGTAAAGTTTTTTTGAATCAATAGGTATCCCTGGGTGCACAATCATTCAATCTATAGAGAGAGAGATTGTTCACTTCTTTCATTTCTACTAGAAATTGTCAGTTCTTCATAAAAATTTAAGTTTACACAAAAAGTCAAGCTCAGTTTACCTGGCATCCTTGAAAGTTTAAGCCTAGCTTAGCTAGCACCTAATGAAATTTTAAGCCTAGTTTATCTGGCACCAAAAAAAGATTTTAAGCTCAGTTTACTTGGCACCAATGAAAGTTTAAGCATGGTTTAGCTGCCACTTGATGAAAATTTAAAGCCTAGTTTACCTAGTACCAATGAAAGTTTAAGCTTAACTTAGTTATTACCCAATGAAATTTTAAGCTCAATTTATATTGCACCAAAGAAAGGTTTCAAGCATAGTTTACCTAGCATCAGTGAAAGTTTAAGCCCAGTTTACCTAGCACCCAATAAGGATTTTAAGTACAATTTATTTAGCACCAAAAAATAATTTTAAGCCCAGTTTACCTGACACCCAACGAAGATTTTAAAACCTTGCTTAGCTGCCTCTTAGTGAAAATTTAAGCCCAGTTGATCTGGCATGCCATGAAAAGATTTTAAACCCGGTTTAGCTGTCACTTAATTTTAAGCCCAGTTTATCTGACCTTCGATGAAATTTTAAGCCTAGTTTATCTAGTCCCTAATGAAAATTGTAAGCTTAGTTTATCTAGCCTAATGAATTTTTAAGCCTATCATAGCAAAGACCCAAAGTTAAGCCCAGTTTATTTGGCACTAAAAATTTTTTTTAAGCCTAGTTTATTTGGCCTCCAGTGAATTTTTAAGCTCAGCTTTGTGAAACCTAATTTTAAGCCTAGTTTATCTAGCACACAATTTTAAACCCAATTTAGCTAGCCCCCAATGAAATTTTAAACCCAGTTTAACTGGCACATAAGCCTAAGATTAGTTGGCACAAAAACCTAGATTAATGGTTACTTTATCCAACTTACGGTGTTGTCTCAGTTCATTTCATATTTTTTGACTTACGATCAATATTTTTTGACTTACAGTGTCATACTGATCATTTAATAGCACTTGAGTCGTGATTCAATCCCAAACCAAAAAAAAAAAAAAAAACATAAACAAACAAACAAAAATAACAATAACAATAAAAAGATAACAAAAACACAAAAAAAAGGAAAGAAGGGAACAAGGGTTCTCTCTCTCGGAAGCATCATCCGGACAAAATTATCATTTATGTCATTACAATTTTTTTATTCTTAGAAATATGCAAAAAGAGGTAGCTGTAGACATCAAATTTTATTCAAAATATTTTTAACATAATTAACCCAAGCTCATTTGCAAACATGGGCCAGAACCATTTTGAAAGACCATTTACAACCATAAAGAGCCCACAAATTAGCCTATTTGAAGACCCAAAGTTAACTTAGTTCAAATTCGGTCAAATTTGGTCAATAAAGTTAAAATTAGTCAAACAAAGTCAAAATTATGTAAAAACTTGATCAAAATGGATAGAACCCGAGTTAATTCTCAAAATTCGCAACCTAATTAGAATCAATGTGATTTAAAATTAAATTTGATAATTTTTAAAACACTTAAAATTTTTATTGCGTTAAGGGAAGTACAAAATTATTAAAATGTCTTTTAGGTGGCATTTTCATAAATTGGTCTTCCTGAGCTTGAATTTTCATGAAACTTTTTAGATCTTAATTTCATAATATTTCATGATTTTTCATGTATTTAAAAATCATAGTAATACCTTGAGAAGTGTGAAATTATCAAAATACCTTTATAAGAGTATTTTCGTAATTTGGCCTTGGCCTTCTCGAGCTAGGACTTTTATGAAACTTTTCATATATTAATTTCATAATATTTTATGATTTTTTATGTATTTGAAATCAAGGTAGTATCCCAAGAGGTGTGAAATTACTAAAATACCTTTTAGAGGTATTTTGTAATTTGACTTTTTCGAGCTCATATTTTTATGAAATTTTTCAGATCTTAATTTTATAATATTTCATATTTTTGGTGTTTTAAATCCTAAAAATGAGTATAGGAATATTGATTTCTAAGAAAATGACTTAAATACTGAAAATTTTGTACTAAATGTAAAATAGTCTTTTCATTTAGTTTAGGGGCTATAAAAATTGAACCTTTGTGGTGAATAATGTAGACTATTGAATCTCTCATTGAATCTTAATCTAATAGCTAAAGTTTGTTTGTTAAAAAAAAAAGAGTAACTTTGGCCCTTGGATGAAATTTGATCCAATGGTCTATATACATAAAAAAGAGATTTTTTTAAGGGTCTTCTTCTTCTTTACAAAAGGGGGTTTACCAAAAAAAGAAAAAAAAATAATGCATTTTTTTAAAAGAAAAAAGGAGAGGAAAAAGTAGCCTTCTATTTTTTTTTTTTAGTTTGCTTTCATGCATGTGGATGTTGTCATTTCCATGAATAAAGCTCCATTTTCTTTTATGTTCGCTAACTTTTTTAGGCATGTAACATGTAAGTAAAAATAAAAATTTACCTTTTTCACACTCATCTCTTTTGCATGGTGGTTATTAATCAAATATCAAGCTAGATTACTATTGTTATAAACCCTCTACCATGAATTCTCTGAAAAGTTTAAAGCTTTCAAAGCATTTTCTTGTCTTGTTTTCTATGTATTTACTCCAAGCCTATTATTACAAGTTCCTAGGTGATCATTCATGAGAGAGAAAGTCTAAAGGCTAAACCTTTATCCTAAGGCCCTACCATGCATTTTTTTTTATTTTAAATTTAATAAAGGTTGTATAAAAAACCATTATCTATAATGACAGCGATAGTTTGATATTGATAGAGGGTCCATCCATCATCATCTTTTTTATTGAAGATAGTGCTCTAGTTCCATTTGGCTACTTCTCCTCTTTAAAAAAATAATAATAGAAAATAAACTTTTATTATCCCTTTCGGTTCACAGTTGTACACATAAAAAAATGGTTTCTTTTGTTTTTAAAAAAGAAATGGAAGTGTTATTTTGTTAGTAAGAGCACAGCCATGGTATAGGTAGCAAAAAAGTCATGGCGTGGGGCCATGATGGTTAGATTGTTACATGGTATTTACTCCCTTGTCTTTCTTATTTGTGCATGATAAGACTAGAAGAGAACATTAAAGACAAAGGCATGGGACCATGTCCTTGTATTCCTTTTGCTTATTGGAGTAAGTCTAGACTTGTAGTTGAAGCTTAATAGCATTTTATCATGATTAAAGCTTTAAAACATGGGGGAAGGGAGACCATATATATATATATTATTGACTTTGAATAGGTTAGGTTGTTTTAGTTGAAATTCTCTAAACGAATTTTTTAATATAAGGCATAAAATTGGACCCTAATAAAGGTTTTATTTTCATGCATATTTCAATTTAATTATGCCTATATGAATATTTTCATGATGTTTTAGTTTAATTAAGTCTAATTTCTTTATTGTTTGGATTTTCATATTCGTTTTAATTTAAGCTTTCGTACTTAAATCTATGTTTGATATATATATATATATATTTTCATGCATTTTAAAGTTATGTATTTTATTAATAATAACAATAATAATAATAATAATAATAATAATTTTAAAGAAGGCAAGAAATATATATGAAATATATAAAAATATAAAAAAATAATTTTTAAAAGAACTATAAAAACGAACTTGCTTTGAAAGTCTGCTTATATATTAAAGATTTTTAGAGAAGTTCATAAATTTTTAAATTTACCCAAAACTCTAAACTCATTTTAAATTTATAAGGATTTGCTTGAAAATCTTTTATGAAATAATTTGTTTTTGAATACCGCATAGACATTGGGGTATTTAGGAAATTATATCCCACTAAGAATTTTTATACATTTTCGTAACTTAACATAAATTTATTTTGTTAAAACCATGATTATAAATATATAAAATAATAAAAATAATAGGAAGAGATTTTAAATATAAAAGTCACCCAAACTCTGCCTAGATGTTGGAGAGTCCAAGTGGTCTCTTTATATTTGAAAACTTGATTTTTAAATTTGTATTTTATCATCATCTGTATATAAGTCATTTTTAGAATAATGTGTACATTTATAATTCATATATAGGTTTTTGATGATATATTATATTATTCATCTTTTTACTGCATAAAAAATCTTCTTAAAAATTTTTAGTTTTGAACAAATAACATTAAAATAGCACTACTTGAAATTGGTATTCTACCTAAATGTTGGAGAGTCGTCAATGATTATCATTTATAAAAAGTGTTATTTTATTATTTTTGAAGAAATGTTGTGATAAATCTTAAGTGAAAAAAGTTATTTTAAATTTTGCCTAGATGTCAGAGAATTTGGAAGTAATTCTTTAACTTAAAGATTTATTCAATATTCCTAAATAAAAAACTTTAATAAAATTATTTTTTTAAATAATAAACGAAATTATTATTAAATTTCAAATCAAAACTATTTTATCCAACATCGAAAATAATGCATGATTAATTGGTACCAATTTATTGATGTTGTGGAATTGTTAATCCTTCCCTAAAAGTAATCGACTCCCAAACCCGATCTATTTTTGTAAAAAAAATTATCTTTTCAATAAAGCTTTAAATCCATTTTATTGTTTTATTAAAAGATAATTTTTTTTATAGTCAATCACTCCCTAAAAAAGATTGAGGGCAACTTTTTCGTGTCTTTTCACAATTTTTAAAATTTTTACATTTAGTGATTGATTCTCTGGACCGATTTATTATGACACTTGGTCACTCCTGGCCAACAAGCCATGGAAAGGCAACCAAGTTGTGAAAAGGTATAAGCCTTTTCAACCTCCAAGGAAGAAGAACATGATATTCTAGCCGTTCACCACTACCCAAGTCATAACTCAACAAATGCCTCAACCCAAAAATGAAAACAAATCAACTTGGAACCCCAGCCAAACAAAGACCTGGAAGTTTGGATGCAAGCCATTGAGAAAAAGCTAAAAACGAAGGAGATAGCTTTTGAGGATAAACTTAAATTTTTGGAGACCTCACCTTTCCCTAGAGAAATTAACAGAGCCGTACCTCCAAAAAGGTTCAAAATACTGACCTTAAAAACTTATGATGATACTTTTGATTCTTTTGATCATCTAAAACTTTATAGAACTAATATGATGATGTAAGATGTAGATGAAGCTCTAGCGTGTAAAGGCCTTGCTACATCCTTAAAGGTGTAGTTTGGTTCTAGTATAACAGCCTAAAATTAAGATCAATTACGATGCTTAAAGAGCTTAGCCATTCTTTTTTGTTTCGATTTGTGAATAGCCAAAGAATGAAGAAGACAACATTAAGCCTGATGTTGATTTATCAAGGCCAAAATGAATCTTTGAAAAATTACATAGCACGTTTTAACGCGAAAGCCATGCAGGTTAAAAACTTGGAACAAATGACTGTGGTAGCTACCCTAATAAGTGGACTTAATAACAAAGAATACCATTTTATGCTGACCTTGTCTTTACAGTTGTCCAAGACTTTAGCCACCATCTTACTTGTAGCTAAAAAATATATAAATGCTCAAGCTATAATGAGAAATAACTAACGTGAAAGAGGCCCATCCCTCCTCTTTGATTGTTAAAAAAGTAAGAATTTCTACGATCCTCCCCTAAGAGGGAGAAAACATATGGCTAAGAAAGCGGAGAAAGAAACCACACTACAATGAATACCTCTCGAGAGAGGATTTTGATGTAAATTGAAAGAATTTTAGAGCTCGGATGACCGAAGCCACTAAGGCAAAACATAAGGAGAAATCCAACCAAAAAATGTACCTTTCATAGAGACATAGGTTAAAACATTGAAAACTGTGGATAATAAAAGAGCCTACAAGGGATAGGAAAAGCAATCTAGAGGAAAATAAAAGAGGAGAAGTTCAGAAGGATAACCAATGATAGGAAAATGGTCAAGCTGTGGATAATAAACCAATTGCCGGGATAATGAATGTGATCACTAGGGAAAGTTCTACTTTGACCAAAATAAATTTTGACTAAGGTATGATCATGGCTATTAGTTTCATAACAAAGTAAGAGAAAGTCTAAAGGGATGAACCAATCTCATTCAGTTTTGAGGACTTGAAAAGAATCCAATACCCTTACGATAATGCTATAATGGTCATGGCCAAGGATCTTATTCGATAATGGAATCTCAATCAATGTCTTGTATCACGCCACCATGAAAAAGATGAGAATTAAGGAAGACCAGCTATAGCTGATCACCATAACTTTGATCAGATTTGAAAATGAATAGGTAATAGTTAAAGGGACTATCAAATTATTGATCTCTTTAGGGATAAAACTAAAGACGATCATGTCAGCCATAGAATTTATAGTTGTAGATTTCCATCTACTTATAACATAATATTAGGTCGACCTAGTCAATTTGTTATATAGCTTATAGGCTTAGCTCACTATTTGAAAGTAAAGTTTTCAATGCCTCATAAGATTGGAAAAGTAAAGGGAGACCAGTCCATGGCACAACAATGCTATGTTACAATAATGAAAAGAAGGACTGAGAAGTAAACTTGTAGTTTGATTGAGGTTGAGAAAGTTAAAGAAGAGAAGCAAGCAACAGAAACCAAAGAAAAGTAGAAAAATAGAAGTAAGCAACTGACATGATAAAAGCACGTCTTAAGCTACTTTAAGCTCTTAAGCTCTATTCTAATAAAAGATACACTCAATAATTTTTTACCATTTTTGAATAGATCTTGAAAGTGATCCAGCTCTTAAGCCGACATGAACATTCATGTGTTAATGGGACCAAGCTAACATGCTTGCCAAAAAAATTTTAAAAATTAAAAAAATATATTCATACATTTTGTTCGATTATACATTTTGATCATTTTATCAATAATATATTAATTGTCATATTGGAATTTGTCTCTACAAGAAGTAATCCTAACCTAGCTTAACAGAAAAAAAATTGATCAAAGACCCAAGGTAGATGGGAACCAACTTGAATAAGTAGAATACCTTGTATCCATCATATTTTGAGAGAACAACCTTAAAAAAGATATGTAGATTGGAATTAAACATAAACATAAAGAGCAGTTAATCTAACTTTTGAAGAATAATGTCAAACTATTCACCTAGACACTATCTGACATGCTTGGTATTAACATCAAGGTAATGTTCCATAGGTTGCGCACCAACCGGGCTATGAAACTAGTTTAGTAAAAGAAGAAGATTTTTGCCCTAAAAAGGCAAAAGGCTATCAAAGAAAAGGTTGGTAAACTACTACAAGCAAGTTTCATTAAGGAGGTCTACTACCTCAAATGGATAGCCAATGTGGTTATGATCAAGAAACGCATCGAAAAATGAAAGATGTGCATTGACTTTACCGACTTCAATAAAGCATACCCAAAAAAGGATTTTTCTCTCCCTATCATAGATTGACTAGCGGACAAGAGTGTCGAGCATGGCCTTTTTAATTTTATAGATGCCTACTCTGGCTATAACTAAATTAAAATGTTGAAAGAACATAAGGAAAAAATCACTTTTATCACTGAAAAGGGTCTTTACTCTTACAAAGTGATGCCTTTTAGCTTAAAAAATGTAGAGGCGACCTACCATAGATTAGTCAACAAGGTTTTCAAAAATTAGATTAACCTGAATATAGAGGTATATGTGAATTACATGAAAGTAAAAAGCAAGATCTTGGTTGAGCCCTTGAAAGACCTAGAAGAGACCTTTAACACTTTGAAAAAATACAACATGAAGCTTAACCTGAGCAAGTGAGCCTTTAGAGTCACGTTAAGTAAATTCCTCATATATATGACCAACAAGAAAGGAATAAATGAAAACTTAAAGAAAGTTCAGGCAATCTTGGACATGAAAGCATCGACTTAGGTAAAAAAATACAAAGGTTAACTACAATAATAGTCACCCTGAATAGGTTTATGTTCAGGTTGACAGAACAATATCTAGCATTTTTCAAAATCTTTAAAAACATATCCAATTTTAAATAGACCCCTCAATGTCAAAAAGCATTTGATGAACTTAAAAAGTTTCTATCCTCTCCACCTATCATTTCCAATTCAAAGTCCAATGAGACTTTGTACCTATATCTAGCCATCATTGATCAAGACATCAACTCGATCTTAATCCACGCAAAGGAAAAAAAGCAAAGGCTAGTTTACTTTGTGAGCAAGGTATTGACAGGGTCTGAGATAAACTACACCAAGAGAGAAAAGTTAGCCTATGCAATTGTTATATCGACCAAAAAACTCAGGCCATATTTTCAAACTCACACAATTCATATATTTATTGACTAACAACTTAGGTAGGTCTTACAAAAGCTAAAACTATCAGGAAGACCAATCAAATGGGTGGTAAAGCTTAGTGAATTCGACCTATATATACTATCACATTGGTTTTGAGATCCTAAGTGTTGATAGATTTCATTGTAGAGCTCACATCGACTCATCCTAATAAACAACCTGAGAAAAATGAGAAAGTTACAAAAAAAGAGAGGTGAAAACTTTTTATTGATGGATCAGCCAACAACCACAATAGTAGAGCTGGTCTCATTTTGATCAGTTTAGAATGCTTGTAATATTAGTATGCCTTGAAATTTAGATTCAAGATATATAATAATGAAGCCGAGTATAAAGCACTGATAATCAGTATAAGATAAGTAGTCGAACTAAATGTTAAGTATATAATCACATACAACAAATCTCAATTAGTAATCAGTTAGATAAATGGTGAGTTTGGAGTTTGAGATGAAGAAATTCAAAAATATTTACACAAAATGCTGAACCTTGTCACTGTTTTCAAAAAGTCAAGGTAAAAAAATACTTAGCTCCAAAAACTCACTAGCAGACTCCTTATTCAAACTGGCTTTAAAGATAATAATAGAGAACTTGAGCCAAGTTCTAGTAGAAGAATTGACACAAAAGCTTTGAGGAGAAACTGGTTAAACAAATCAAGAAAAAAGAAACTTGGATGTCCTCAATCAGGACATACCTTATTACGGAAGAGTTGCCTAAAGATAGGGTTCAAACCAAAACCTTAATGAAGAAAGGTCCTTGGTATATTATGATCAATGAAAAATTGCATTCTTTACCTAAGATGTGTGGATGACAAAGAAGCGAACCATGTCCTGAGGAAAATTCATGAAAGGATATCTAGAAATCACTTCGAACCTCGACGTTTGCTAACAAAGTACTTAGGCAGGGCTATTATTGGCCATCATTAGAAAAGATGCGATTGACCTAATAAAAATATGTGACAAATGTCAGAGGTTCACCCATTTATAGCATTTCATATCAACCGAGCTCATCCCTATCATAAATCTTTAGCCTTTCATATAGTGAGAGATGGATGTCCTCAGATCATTCACCTTAACCACAGGTTAAAACAGATTTGTCTAAATAGCAGTAGACTACTTCATGAAGTGGCTTGAAGTCGATGAGGCCCAAGTTAATAAATTTGTTTGAAAAAACATAGTCTGCAGGTTCAACTTACCTCAGTCCATAGTAACAGATAATGACAAACAATTTAAAAATCTAAGATTCAAAAAATAGTGTTCAAACCTCCACATCGATCTAAGATTCATGTTGGTTGCCTACTCTTAATCCAATAGACAAACAAAGGTTGCATATAAAATAATATTGAAGGTCATAAAAAAGAGGTCAAATGAGGCAAAGGGAAAATGGGCCAACGAACTCCTCAATGTACTATAAGCCCTGAAAATAACCACAAAGGTCCTCACAAGAGAAACCTCTTTTCCACCTAGCATTTGGAATAAATGCCATGGTGCTTATTGAGATTGATCTCTTGAGCTTGAGAATCAAACTAGGGTTAGAAGAAAGAAATAAAAAGGCCCTAAAGGTCGAGCTAGATTTAGTTAAAGAGAAAAGAGACATGGCCTTAACCAAAATAGTAGTTTATCAACAAAAAGGTATCTAACTATTACAATAAGAGGGTCTAATGTAAAAATATTAAGAAGGGTGACCTAATACTTAAGAAGATTGAAGCCTTAAGAATTAATGGCCAAAGTGGCAAACTAGCTCCAACTTAGGAATGACCTTATGTGGTTGAAGAGATTGTCCATGACACTACTTATAAATTACAAGACATGAATGGCAATATCTTGCCAAGGGCATGGAAGGCTGACAATTTAAAAGTGTATTATTAATAGCTCAAACTAAGCCAAGCTCATACTTGTAATCCAAAAATCAATAAAGTAATAATGATTATGTTCACTTGATAATGATCATATTCACTACTAGTCCTAAAACAGTGTCTTCAACCTGATATTTTTTACCTAAAACTTAAAGTCAAAATATGATAATGTTTGTTTAAAACTTTGGTCTCAGGCCTCAACCAACCTAATGCAATCCCACCTAAAATTTAACTTTGGATTATTTTGAATCAAATCAAATATGGATTCTCAAGTTAATTTGAGATATTCTTGAACACTTAGGTGAATTTTAAGTTCACTTGAATCGAGCAAAAACTTAATTTTGGATTATTTTTAATCAAATCAACTATTAGCTAAGTAATTTTGAATCATCTAAGCTAAGTCCACAAAACTTAAGCCACAAGGTTATCCTATGAATAGTTAACTAAGCTTAAACTTGAAATTTAAATTAAACAAGCAAAGGGAAAACAAAACAAGACTAAAACTTGAAATAAACAATTCAATTTTCCATTAGTATCAATAGATCAGTACAAAAATTATCAATTGATAGAAGTTTTGTAAAGTGACTTAATCCAAGGTCATAATAAAAAACCTGACCTCATCTTTAAGTAAAAATTTACAAAAATTAACAAAAACAAGAAAAAAAAAGCTTTAAGCATTAGTAACCCCAATAGCAGTAGCAACATCAACTGGTCCTTTCTTATCCTTAGGGCCCAGCGTAGCCTTGAGCTTGGCATCTAGTGCTTCATCTTCTTTCTCTTATTTTCTTTCCTTCTCATTGGAATGGTATAGAAAGGGCCTCGATATGATGTTGTTTAGGTCAATATCAGAAAGGTTGAAGTTGAGGTTGGTAAATTTAAACTACACCTCATTTTTTGCTAACTCAAATGCATCGAGGACATTATCTCTAGAGAATTCCACTTAGAGCTTAAAGAATTTTGCAAAGGCTTTAAACTCTTCAATGACTTTTTTTTAGCTCTTTTTTCTCTTTTTCTCTAGCCTCGAGCTCGGACCTCAACTTTGAAATTTTAGCCTAAGCATTACCAAGTTTTGGCTCAGCCTATTCCCTGACGGACTCTGCTAAGGCTTTCTTGATATGCATGCTTTCTAGCTTGGTTATCAGCTAATCAATTTTTTTTCTTTGCTCGACCTTTTTTTTGTGGGAAGCATTGAGGCTAGACTTCACACTACTCAAAACATCTAAGCTTTTCTTGCATTCTTCAACCAAGACAGTCATATCTTTCTTAGCCTTAAACAGGTGAACCGTAGCTAAATAGGCATGGTGAAAAACTTGGTCGGTGTTGTCAATGAGCTTAACATGGAGTTTTTGGTAAACTACATAAGATGAACTTAGACTTAGCAAAATAAAAAGCAAAGAGTAAAGGGAAAGCTAAGCTAAAGTTAAATAATACATACTGTTTGGAGGGACCACGATCTTGTAGAACTTTATGGCTACATCAGGGTTTTTTAGTAGGTTGTCACTTGAAGTGTACTCTAAGCTAGTATAAACCTTCTCCGAACTAGGTCTTAAAACCTTGGACTTAAGATTTTCCAAGGTAGACGAAAAGGCTTCGATCTTCAATTTCTTTGTGGGAAGGAGAACTGTTAAAGAGAGCTCCCGATATATAGTTGTTTTATATTCTTTGGTGGTAAGAGAATGTTGAGTTAAAAAGCTCGGTTGCTTATATATTGTTGGATTGATGACTTTATTCCTTCTCAAAATGGGGCAACGAGTTGAATATTTTTACTTTAGACCTTCTTAGGTTTGGGCTCATGATGAAAAAGAGAGAAGTCAAAGTTTTTGTTGGTAGACATCTCTGTAAAACTGAGCTAAAAGTTAAAAAAAAAATTAGACAAAACAAAGATCCTATGAGGTTACTTCATACTTATCCTAGTATTTTGTCTCATTTATTACTTCAAGAGATATCAACTTATAGACATCAATGACGAGCTCCCTTTATAGATGTGCTCCATTATTTTATCCTGATTTAAACGGTCCAAAAAAAAAGTAGTAAACATATCTACAAAATTGCCAGGCTCATTTAGTACCTTTCAGGCCTTAACCTCAACCTTGATCTCATTATCTTTATTTTTTTTTTTTTGTTTTTACAGGCAGAGGAAAAGTAACTTTCAATTCTTGATTGAGCTCGGATAGTCGATGAATAGCTTTTCATTAAGTTGAGCTGTGACGTAAAATCACCTCTTATCACTAGGGTGCTTTTTAATATAAAAGAATTTCTTGAACAAATAAAGGTTGGAAAGAATATATAAATGTTGACAAAGGATAATAAAACCTACTATGTACTGTATAAAGTTATGGGTGAGCCAAGTGATTGGTAAATTATAAGAATTAAAAATTGAAACAAATAAATAAAAAAGTGAGAACTTAAAATCGTGCACAAATAAATCTCAATATACCAAAGTCGATGTCACTCCAATTTATCTATGATCTGATCTGAGGAGTTCGATATTAGTACACTATACCCTTCATAAAAAAAATGAAAGTTCATTCCCAGAGCACGGATATGATGAGTTGAACACATATTGGGGTAGTCCTCAGGATTGGCCTTGCCTTTTAGTTCTTTCATCATATCATTGGGGATCATACCTAGGTTGTAAAAGGTATATATAGGAATCCCGAGCAATTCATCTTGCTTCAAGAAACTCCATTCCTCGTCATCACCTTTTTCGATAAAAGTATTCCTTTCATCCTATTCTTCCTCAAAACCATTCCCATCATCAGAGCCTTTAGTGTCAGAAGACTCAAACTCCTGAGCAAGAGTAGGATTCTGAATTAGAGAATGGCAAAGAGCACCATGACCTCATAAGAAGAAGGGGGAAGAAGAGACTCTTTAAGAGAATAGGTGATGTCAACAAGGGTTGACCGAAGAAGAAGAAAAGAAATTATAGGAGCATTTGTTAGAAGGGGAACAAAAGAAGAAAAAGGTTGATGAGGTTGGACCCTAAAAAGAGGGAACAGCTGAAGATGAGAGAAGATCAGCTATAAAAGACATACCAACCTAAGAAATAAGGAAAATGGGGTGGATTTTCTAAATCAAAATCTATCTTAGCATAGTTTTTTCATGTTTAAAACCCATTTTTCTCTTATCTAAGCATTCTCATCAATCTGTCATTACCCTTCTTTGGACATAAGGTTAAGCTAATAGGCTATCTTGTGATAGTCCCGACCTTCAATGATTGGTTGGACTAGATCATCCACATCTTGCCTGAGTTGGCCCTTTTAGGCTCTACCGTGAAACTCTTAACTTCCCTAAAGCTAAAACTAGAAGACATGATAAAGAGAGAACGTACCAAAGAAAATAAAGAGAATGGATGAAAAGAAAAGAACAGTAAGGTCAAAAAAGATAGAAAGCTTTTGAGGTAAAAAAATTTAAGTTGAATAGAAAGTAAAAAATCAAAATCATGAAAAATGAAGGCCCCAATAGCCCTTTATATAGCCACACCTCATATAAGATAAACAATCCAGATTGTGCCATATGTCAGAGCATCATTGGAGGGTATCTTTCACCTTTCTTGCTCTAAATTTTATCATATAAACTATCTTTTTCCTCATTTAATGCAACCTCAACCATTTAACCTGATTAGATTGGCTAGACCAAACAAGTCTCTAGGTCAAACTGATCTAATGATTTGGTACTCAATTCATCACCAAAGTTTAAACAAAGATTCAAGTTCAAGCTTTTGAAAAAAACATTTAAGTCTCAAATCAACTAGATGAAATTTTTAACCCTTCCAAACCTCTCTTTCTAACCTCGAATCCTCCTAAAAAAAAAAACAAAATACCTCAACAACTTTCAAACCAGCCATATATTTAACCCAAAGCACACGCACAAGATCATAGTCACATCAGGTACATACATCATAGCACCTCAAGTCAAAGTAAACAATAAATAGTCACTTGATGCTGGCCTCCATACCGACCTCAACCATGGGAGATTGGATTCTTTGTGGCCCCCCTTTAAATTGGCCAACCTGTGCAAAATGAATTAACCACACCCAATCGTCTGATACTCGGACTGCTTAGTGAAGGGACAGAATGTTGGAAGTATTTAGTGGTCTAAAGTGCATGATAGTCTTTTTTCTCATTAGAGACTCCTAGTAGACAACTAAGGGCATTTTAAACATTTAAGCCAACCTAACATGTCAAGTTGGCCTAATATGTTCAGTGCCATATCAACTCGACCACATCATTATTATCCTCTATTGGTCCCGTCTCTCATCTATAAAAATAAATATCTAAGTATTATCATCCCAGGTTCCATCTTGTCTCAATCATTTATTCTTTTCTCCTTCCGACCTCTTTCATTCTGATCTCTGACTTGTGCATCGGAGTACAAACGCAATGAACACTCCCTGCCTTTGCACCTAACCGCTCTCTTCTCTTTCTTATCATTCTAGGAGTATCCTCACATCGGAGCTCGGCATCAACAAGATTCATGCCTAATTAGAATTTTCATTCTCTTACCTTTACTTTTTTAAAAAAAAATCTTTTTTATGTATTTTTCCATAATTTTTAATTAGAATTTGCTTTTTCTTTTTCTTTTAGGTTTTCAAAAAAATTTGAGACAAAATCCAAAGGTTAACCCAATATTTAGGAAGTTTTAAAAATATATATTAAACTTTTTATTCAAGTTTGAAAAAATAAAGCTTGTTTAAAATATGGATTGAATCTGAGGTCCATGGCTGGAGCTTAACTTGATTTAACTTTTTTATTATTATATAATATATATTATTATTTATATTTATATATTATATGTTACATAATTTATAATATATAGAAAGGATAAATGTGTAATATTAAATATTTAAAATATATTAAATTATTCATATTTTTAATTTTAATAAAAAAGATAAAATTACTAAAAATTAAATAAAAAATTATAATTTTATTTTTTATTTAAAAAATTATTTGGATGAACATGAAGAAGTCTAAATTGTATCATTTAATAATTTGGGAGGAACTTAGATAAAATTTGAGACTCTAATTTTTTAGATCGGAATGTTGATCCCACTCAATGACTTCTTTACTAGGAACAACATGTTGACAACAATCAATTTGGTTATACATAAAATTTATAAAAGGCAAGTAAGATTATGTGATGCCATAAAACCATCCATGAATTCGGTAAGGCCTGGTTCACCCATGAAAATTTAAACTACGTTTATTATATTAAAATATTAAACAATATTTTCGTATTAATATTTTAATATTGTAAAATATATTTTATAATTAAATTTAAATAAAATATATTTAATTTCATATAATAATATCTTTGTCAGAGATCCCAACTTCACAATTTATGTTGAAAACTATATGTTCTAATTGAGTTTGTCCCGCATATTTGGCAAGTAGCTTGACCTATAAACATTTCTATATAACGTTAACAATTGTTATGTTTAAATAATTTGATCTTTAATTTCTATATATATATATATATATATATATATTAAACATTAAAAAAACTTAATTGGCTTTAATAACAACCAAAAAAAACCTAATACCGTATACAAGTTTAGTTATTAATAAATAAATAAATCTGCTCTTACGAATCAATCCCACCCTTTTAACCTAGAGCGTATAGCTCTTGGGACGTTCGGCAAGCCAACTCTCCCACTGTGTCGCCATACCGAATTTGCCATATTTACTCTAGATTTAGCTTTACGTGAAACATTTTGGAAAACTGCTTTCTTCAATTCTATTGGTTAAAGAAAATATAAAAATAAATTTACAAATAATTACACCAATAAAAAAATTATGAATTAATATATATTAAATATAGTATATATAGAGTCATGTCTATCTTATTTTTTTTATTTAAAATTATTAGAGATTAAATTTTTGTTGTTAAAATGAATAATCTTTCTATCAAGACAAAATTTTTTTTAATAATGGGATTTGAACACTTTACCTCTTATAATTAGATTAATGAAAAATGATTCTAGCCTTGTAATTTTAACATTAAATTGGATTTTCTTGTATCGACCTACAACCATATTTTACCGTTCCTTTAGATATATTGAAATTAATTACTCAAAACCAAGTCAGTATTTCAAGGCTGGGCGCCCCAAGTCATAGCTCTTTCCCGGCCCTCTGAAACTATAAGGAGTACTTTCGTGTATAGGTTCATAAACAAATTATTTTTTAGAGAACTCATAAAGAAATTTTAAATTAAATTCTATGGTTTGGTTTGGGAACCCGTTGTCTACTATATAGGTCCAGCGTTAAAAAAGAAAAAATTGAGTCGGAGTTATGAATTAGTTCTTTTTCTTTTTTTTTTTCTAATTTCTATCGAAATCAAACTAATGGATCTAGCTCTCATTTGTTAATTATACTTCCTTTCAATTAATTTGCAATAATACTTTATTAATTATACTTCTTGCTTAATTATTTTATAATAATTAAACTTGATAATTTGTATATACATATTATGTCTCATATTGTATCTGATACATGTATATGTGTCATGTCTAGTATTGTATCTGACACATATAATGACATCAATAATTAAAATACCATTACGATATGAATTATAAAATATATTTAAATATTAATTATGAACATGATATATTTATTAAACATATTATACGTAATACGATACATTAACATGTGTATAATTAATACGTTTAAATACATCACAAATAACACAACATGACACAAATAAATACAATTAATACGAATATTTCATGTATTACATATGTTTAATCATATCAATAAGTGTAAGACATAAATAATGTCATATCAAAATTTGAGTTAACATAAATAAATACGACACATTTTTAAAAATATATATATATATATATAATTTTTTATGTTATTTTTTTATAATATTATCATATCATATTTAAAATGATCAAATACAACAATAATACTTTTAATCATCATTTAAATTTATTAGTTTCACAATTTATGATTACCTACGTTGATGATTGATATACTAAAAGGTAATGAACAAAAAAGTTCTTAGAGGAGGGGAGCTAACTCATAATAGAAAAATTGAAATGAACTCCACAAAATGCGTAGAGCATAAACCCAACATTACCGAACTAACCTTTTTGTAATAGATTTGAGTCAAATTAATTTCATATAGTTTACCATATGGTGTTTCAAATGTGAGAATGCATTAATAAAATTAAAGTAATTGTATAGAAAATACAATCTACATTCAACATGGTACAAAAGAGGTTCTAATTTGAAAATAGAAAATTGAGATTTGAATATTTAAACTTACTAAATGTTATTTATTAAAAATATGTAGTGAGATTGAAAATATTGGTGAAGGTGAGATTGACTATTGTAATAATGATATTTAAATTAATGATAAGATATATATTTAGATAAAAAAACAACTGTGACAATAAGATAAGTTATAGTGAAAAAAATAACTATTCAAGGAATTAGAATAAATTAATAAATAATTTAAAATAATAATAATAAATGTTATTTATTAATTTATTGTTTAATAAAAAATAAAAATAAAGTTTATTTATTATTTTATTATATAAAATAAATTTTATTTATTAATATTATTTAATAATAAAAAAACAAAATAAAGAAATAAGTTTATTGTTTAAGGGATATTTTGGGGTTTTAATTAAAAGTTGAGGGACAAAATTGGGAATAAAAAAATAAACTTGCGATCAACCACTAGACTAAAAAGATCCCATGGCTAATTACCATCTACTGCACCGCACCGGAGATCCATTTGGATCTTAATTGGTCGATCGACACTGAAAATGATGGTAACTAGATTCTTAATGAGGTCTGATTGGGTTGAATTGTATCCGATTGTAATTTAAAAATAATTGTATAAATTAATTGAGTTAAATTATCAAAAATTTTATCTAACACCTTTTAAACAAGACTAACTTCCCTCTCTCTTCTCCCTTGTATATTATTTTTTATATGTACATTTTTATCTCCATTTTATAAGTGTAGAATTTTCAATTCACACGTATAAATAAAAAAATAATTATAATGTGTTACCTCAATCTCATATTAGAATATTTTAAAAATTTATTATAATATATAAATTAAAATTAAAATTTATATTTGTGAGATGCTTTTTGTAATACAAAATTATGAGATTTTTTATCAAAACAAATAATATCTCATAAATTGAGTGTGAATTTTCATAAATTATAGTAAAGTAATCACCTGTAGAAATAAGTTAAGTGTTATATCATGATAATTAAGTGTTATATGATGTAAGTTACTTTTAGAATCTCAATATTTGATGTAATCTCTTTTTTTTTTTTTTGTGATTTTAAATATTTTGTAATCTCCGTCAAACTTTAACAAAAGAAATTTGTAATTTTTTAATTCTATATCAGAATATTACAAAGATTTATTATGATATATAAATTGAAACTTAAATTTTTACTTGTGATCTTTTTTTATAAGATAAAATTATGAAATTTTTACATGAAAACGGATAATATTTTGTAAGTTGAATCCAAATCTTCACATATAAATATATTAAAAAATATTAGAAAAAAGAGTGATGGAGTTGATCTTAGTTAAAAGGTAAATTAAGAGTTGAAGTTGGAAGCAGTGCATAGCCACCTAGCATTAAGGTCTCCCTCTTAATTTTATTTATAGTTACCAAATGGTAGACTGGATCTCCATAATCTCTTCCATACAAATCAAAGCTATAGGAGGAGCTGGACTTTGACTTACAAATTCTGTTTCCATAACTAACTCATGATTTTCCCGAATAAAATATCTGGCACATGTTCCTTACAACTCAATTTGTTTTTCTTTCACCCCTATATAAAGTCCTTTTTGGTCTGTATCCTCCAAGCCATCTCCCCTCCTCCTTCTCACCTTTTTCTTTTTAAAATTTTCTCCTATTTCTTCAATGGGGTTTGATAGGCTTCTTCAGTCATGGTGGCTGCTGTCTATATCATTATTGGTACCCTTAAACTTGCAAAACTGGGCTAATGCAGAATCCCAACTGCCCTGCTACTTTATTTTTGGGGACTCATTATCCGATAATGGGAACAATAATAACCTCGTAACGTTGGCCAAAGTGAACTATCCGCCATACGGGATTGACTTCCCGAAAGGACCAACGGGAAGGTTTAGCAATGGCCGAAATATGCAGGATATTATTGGTTTGCCTTCTCTTCCCATCTGCATTCAAACTCTTTTTATTTTCAAGCTTAATTAAATATTTTTCTCTTTGGAAAGATGAATGGACTAAGAAAGAATTATATATATATATATATATATATTCATCACACTGCATGCCTTTATTCTTTGTAAGGTGGATATGTAACATTGTCCACCAATATTCTTTGATTAATGTAATTTTTTTTTTTATATACATGATAAAAGTTGAACTTCTGGGTTTCAAAGATTCTATGCCTCCCTTTGTCAAAGCGAAAGGGATAAACATTCTCAAAGGTGTGAATTATGCCTCTGGTTCCGCAGGAATTCGTGATGAAAGTGGAAGGCAACTGGTAAATTTCATAAGCAATATTCATCATTGCCATAATGTTTATCTATTCTTTTCATTGACTTTGAGAAAAAACAAACCTTAGTAGCACTATGGGTTCCTTGTTGAGCTAACGTGTCAGCTATAGGCAGATCCATGCACCCTCAAAAATTGGAAAATAAAAAAAATTAAAGGAAAATTTTTCCATGATTACTGTTAAATTTTTTTACAGACATCTTTTTTTTTTATAAAATTAATATCGTCATAGTTTTATATATATTATAAGTAGATATTTTCAAAAAAAAAAAAAAAACTTGAATCTGCTGGTGACATCAGCCCAGATATTTGCCTCCTTGTGAGGATGGGTGACTTTGAAATCTTCAAACCTCCCAGCAGCATCCTGCACTCCATAACAATGGGAGAAAGAAAACGGTTACTATTGTTTTTCCAACAAATAAGGGACTTAACAGCTGATGCATCAACTTCAAGTTCCATTTTCTGATAGCCTAATTGAACTGCTAGATTTCGCTTAAAGAATAAATTTGCCAATTGCATATCTCAATAATTTATTTAGACCGTATCGAGCCTCCTGACTCAAAATAGGCCGATTGATAGAAAATTATAAGATTCTTTGAAAAATTCTCTTCATTTTTGGCCATAAATTAAATTAGTTTATCTTTTCGATAATTTGGCTTCACGTTGCTTCATATATATTCACACAAGAATTACAATATCCATGATATTTAAAATATTATTATATTCCTCTGATCATTTGCAGGGTGCTCGAATATCCCTGAACGAGCAGATAAAAAATCACGGAATTATAATCAAAAGAATCACTAGGATATTAGGGAATGATTCATCAACAAAGAAGCTTCTAAGTCGATGCATTTATTCGGTTCAAATCGGCAGCAATGACTACATTAACAATTATTTCAAGCCAGAGTTCTACAACACCAGCCGCCAATACACTCCTGAGCAATTTGCTGCGGTGCTCGTTCAACAATACTCACAGCAAATAAAGGTTAGTATTTATTTTCTACCATATAAAACCATTAATCATTCCCTTAAGAAAAGAAAATAAGAGTTTTGTTAACTGATGTTTACTACCAGATTTTGTACGACAATGGAGGAAGGAAGTTTGGCTTGTATGGACTGGGGCTGCTTGGTTGCACTCCGAATGCAATTGCAACGTACGGAACCAATGGCTCTCTCTGCGTAGACAAGTTAAACAATGCTGCCACCCTTTTCAATGACAGACTTTTGCCACTTGTTAAGGAACTTAATACGAATCTAACCGATGCTAAATTTAGCTATCTAAATCCTGCTCCAGATCCAGTTGTTCTTACAAAATTTGGTAAATAACTTGATAATATTATTATATATGTTGCTTTTCTTTTTTATTGAATGATCAAGAAACTTAAAGGGCTCTTCCTTAATTATTTTTTCTCATGTTTCACAGTGACGAATGGTTCATGCTGCACAGCTGGGGGCGGTGGCGGAGAGCTCTGTATTCCTCATTCAAAGCCATGTAATGATCGAAACCGATTTGTGTTTTGGGACGGAGTCCATCCTACTGATGCTTTTAATGAGGCCTTAGCCAAAAGTGCTTACGGGACTAATTCCTCCACCCAAGCTTACCCATTTAACATTCAGAAATTGGCAGAGCACTAAGCCTATATCAAATCATGGTCTATAAGATCATGTTCTTAATGAGATTTAGAAGATGGGAAAAATAAACACACGCACACAACTAGTGCATGTACCTTTTACTTTGTTTTATCCAAAATTTAAAAAAAAAATAAAACAAAAACAAAAACGAATGTTAAAAGATACAAAGGAAGTCTCTAATAATGAAAAAAGATGTTTTCTTGTGTATCATGACCAGTTGATAGCCTACCCACTGAGCAAAGTTGTCCTAACGTCGTGTTAACTCAAATAATTGATGGCCCAGTCGCAAAGCTATTATCTGCTTGGCTGCCCCAGCAATAATTTAGGAGTAAAATTTAAGAGTAAAAATTTAAATACAAAGGGTACATATATATATATATATATATATGATTTAAAATTTTAACAATTATATATATTTAATAAAATTAAAAATATATATTTATTTTTATATTAATATAAATTATAATATATAATATAAATATATAAAATTTAATATTTATATAAAAAAATATATGAATTGTCAAATCCCATCGGCCTTCACTTGACGTTGACACCTTCTCATTCTACACCTATCAATGATCCGTACGTCTCATATCGTATCACTCTTGCCCTATTTGCCCAAGGTTGGGCATAATCCATTCTGAAAGCTTTATGTGGTTGCAAGTTATTGAAGTTCTTCTAACGCTAAAATTTCGATAAAGTTTTTGGGTTTAGGACGTAGTTTTACATGATGAAAAAGAATTATTTTTTATCAAAAGTAAAAATGAATTAAATATTTAACAAATTAGTTATAAATAAATTATTTATTTATTAAATTTAATAAATAATTAAGAATAATTTTTAAATTTTATTAATTAAATAAATAAATTACAAATATACAATAACGTAATAAAAAAATTTTAATGGATTAATATTATTTGTATAATAATTTATATTAACACAATGAATCTAATAAAAAAAACCCACATTTATTTAAGTTGATTTAGGATTTATTTGGATAAATAGTAAGATTATTTTCAATGAGATTAAAAATAACGGTAATAATAAATTTAATTATTATAATAATAAAATTAAAATTTATAATAAAATATGTATTTAAATGTAAACGTAATGATGACATTAAAGTAAATTATAATGAAAAAAAATTATCATTAAAAATATTAGATTAAAATTTATATATAATAAAAATTTTAAATTATTTGATATTTATAAAATTAATAAATGATTAAAAATTATTTTTATGTCAAATAATATATTTTTTAAAAATTGATAATAATATATTTATATAAATTAAAACTTAATAAAATAATATTAAACAGGTAAAATATAAAAATTAATTACTTTAAATATAAATAAAAAAACGATGGTATTATAGTAAATAGTCCAGTTCAGTCGCTCAGTAGACTATTTTTTACCGGTAGAGAATTATTGCTCGATTGCAGTGGAGGATCTTAATCACACTGCACTGATGGACATCCAAACGGAGTACAATGGTACGATTACACCAAAAAGACAAAAATTTTCCTCGCACCGATGCTGCACGTGAATTTAAATGGAGCCTTGGTCTCTATCATTCAATAGTGAAAATGGGCAATAAGTGGGTTTCTCGATGAGCGGGTGTTTAGGGGCACTGGGATATAAATGATATATTAATATTTATAATATATTTAAATTTAATTTAAATAAAATTTAAATTTATTTGTTCATTGTTGAATTAAATTAAAATTTAAATAATTTAATTTATCAAACGAATTAAATTCAAATATTATAATACATATTTTAAGTAATTTATAAATTTAATTAAATTTTTATATTTTAATTATTTTAATTAAAATTATTATTTTATCATATTATATATATATTAATTCAAGTTTGAGTTAAAACACAGATAATCGAGTTTAAAGTCAAGTATAGGAATCAAGCTTTTTTCTTATTTGATAAATGAGTATAATCAAGTAAATCAATTTTTATCTCAAGTATAATTCAAACTTAAAAATTAAAATTTGATCGAGCTTGAATCGAATTTCGAGTAACAAATTTTGAGTCGAGTTTTTCATTGTATCGATTGCACCTCTATATATGACTACCTATAGTATTACTCTTGATCTTTTATTAGATATAATAATTCGTATATTTATGTCATGTAAAATATTAATAATTCATGTATTCATATAATATTTTACATGAAAATTATATATCACAATTCATATCAACATAAAAATATGAAATATATTTTTTTAGTTTTATTAAATTTATTATGATTTTTATTAAATTTTTAAATCGTGTTACTTCATGTCTTTTATTCATATTATTTTTGTATTGTATTATATTTTAAATTATTAGATCTACCTTTTAGATATAGTATTTTAGTCCTACTTCAGTGCAGGGTTTTATGTTTTTATATTTATTTTTTTAGCAAAACTTAAAAAATTAAAATACATGGAACTCTTTAATATTAATTGAAAACGAATTCTATTGTATTTATTAATTTTGTTAACAGGAATGATAATTAGGGTAAATTTTCGAGATATGAAAAAAAAATTTTAATTTTTATATTTTTTAATCTTTGGAGATATCTATAAAGACCTTGGTTTAACATAATCCGCCGTTGATTGATAGTATATATATCTAATACTAATATTTTAATAGTACAATGTACAGATTATTTTTGCTTATTTAAAAGGTTAAAAAACCATTTCTTTTTAAGTATGAAGGCTGGAAAAAAGCTAGTACGTCTATAGTTTAACACATTTCCTTCTGGCTAAAGCTTATGTACGTTGTTTCTGCCCTGTTCCTTGCCTCAACTAACTTTCTTCCTTGTTCCTACCTTTCATCTCTCTCACCTCTTTATATTTCCTTTATCTTCTGCTTCATTGTTGATCTATCTTTCAAGTTTCGTCTCCTCAATGGCTAATTTGGCATCTAAGTGTCAGCCATGGTTGCTTCTGCTCGTTTCCTTCTTGTTAGTCTCAAATATTCAGAACTGTTCCGATGCAGAACCTCAGGTGCCCTGCTACTTCATCTTCGGGGACTCATTGTCGGATGACGGAAACAACAACAACCTTGCGACGACAGCCAAAGTAAATTATTCGCCTTACGGGATCGATTTTCCTAAAGGACCCACCGGAAGGTTTACTAATGGCCGAACCATGCAGGATATCATTGGTATGCCTTTTCTTCCCTCTGTATGCAAAATATACAGCAATTATTTGGTATCGCATTACTATTTACTATCTATATATTAATATGTATAATGACAGTTCAACTACTGGATACTATTTACTATCTATATATTAATATGTATAATGACAGTTCAACTACTGGATTTACAAGAATTTATTCCTCCTTTTGCCACTTCAAGAGGCAAAGAGATTCTCAAAGGTGTGAATTATGCATCTGGTTCGGCAGGAATTCTCAATGAAACCGGAGAACAACTGGTAATTATCCTGCATCGCAGCATTTATATTTCACACTTCACAACAAATAACAATAAAATTGCACCTGTTCATGTTGCAACAGTATGTTTATCACTATATTATAAAAGCAAAAATGAAAAAACAAAAAGTCGGCAGCTAAATGGAGTATTATTTCAACTTTTAAAAATTGAAAATTCTTTTCCTATATTTATACTGGGCAGGGTGATAGAATAAGCATGAACATGCAGTTAAGCAACCACCAAATTATAATCTCAACAATTGCTGAGATACTGGGAAAATGTTCAGCTTCAAAGCTTCTAAGCAAATGCATATATGCGGTTCAAATCGGCAGCAATGACTACATTAACAACTATTTCATGCCAGAGTTCTACAACACCAGCCGCCTATACACTCCAGAGCAATATGCTGCATATCTCATTGAACAATATGCAAAGCAAATAAAGGTTGAAATAATAGGGAAAAAATGGGCTTAGATTGTGATATTGAGAAAAGAAATCCCAGGCTTGACAGTGTTTTTTTTTTTTTTTTTTCTTATCACCAGAATCTATACAATAATGGAGCAAGGATGCTTGCCCTGTTCGGAATTGGTTCGATAGGTTGTACTCCAAATGCAATAGCTGTGTACGGAACAAATGGCTCGGCTTGCGTAGAAAAATTGAACAATGCTGCTCAACTTTTCAATGAGAGGCTTATATCACTTGTTGATGAACTCAATAGCAATCTAACCAATGCTAAATTTACCTATTTAAATCCTTCTGGAACTAGCTTTGCAAACTCACTCGGTAATGTTACTGCTTTTCTTTAAAAAGATAATATTGGAACTTCATTAATATATAGAATGAAAAACTTAAAAAGGTTTATTCCTTTATTTCTTTTTCGTGTTTCCAGGTTTTACAGTGACAAATGCTAGCTGCTGCGAAATAGCGAGTGATGGAGAGCTTTGCGTCCCTGATTCAGATCCTTGTGCTGACCGAAGTCAGTACGTGTTTTGGGACGCTGTCCATACTACGGAAGCATGGAATTTGGTCATCGCAACAGAGGCTTACAGTACTCAATCTAGTACCGAAGCTTATCCCCTTAATATTCAGAATATGGCACAGCTGCAGAGCAACAACGAAGGAGATACAATTTGTCAATGGAGTGTCCTGCGAGAAAATTCTCGTAAGACAACGAAATCTGATTCAGTCTAATCTGTTAGCTTGAATCATTGTAACATGTCTAATCCCAGTCCCCCGCCTTAAAAATAAAGAACCATGTTTCAATAATTGCTTCATTTTATCTGAATGAATCTGAAAGTCAAGGATAAACAAAGTTTACAAGATGTGCATGAGAATGAGAAATGATAGAGTGGAGAGCCCATCTGAAACTGTGGCGCATTCTGAATATAGGAGGGCAGATTTCCTGGTGAAGCAACACGGAAATCTCCCGAGTGGTCCTGCAGTAATTGTAAAAACAAAATAATAAAAAAAAAATTCATGACCAGAAGCTTCTCTCAGCATAGAAGGGAAGTTGCAACTTTTCCCAACCTTGAATAATTTATCGTCTAAAGCGACAAGGAATAACACTGTTATGAGTTCATTTTTCACCTAGTTCTTGAGAGGAAAGGTAGAGAACTTCTTATATAGATAATGAGAATTAAAAGCCAATTCCCCAACTTGAGCTAACCATTAAATCCAAATACAAACCATACATGCCGTTAATTCACTGATTTTATAAAATGCCCTGTCAGATAATTAAGCATCTTTAAGTAAAACAAATATGGAACCTGCTTTTCTCAAAACTACCACATAGATGTTACAACCAAGTATCTAGCACAAGAGTGTTCTATATGGTAAGTTTTCTACAACCCATACATGATGAGAAAGCTCATGTATACGACTAGTCTTCTAAATCACATACAGGATGAGAAAGCTCGTTGCTACCCTCACAGATCAAGTATCAAAACCAGAATAGATGCCACTGTCCCGGAGCAACCTCTTCTCTTCTTCAACATAATTCTTCCCCCTACTAGCCTGACCAAGTTCTCTTTTCCGCTTCTCCTTCTGTGAAAAAGAAACATTCTGTTTCTCTTTCCGTGTTTGTACATTAGCCAGCTCCTCAGCATCCAATATTGCAGCTCTTGTTTTCTGTCTGTCTTCAAAAGATTCTTTAACCTCCCTGGCTTCACGACTTTCTTTGCCAGTTGACCACGACCAGTCTGGCTTCTCTTTTGGAGGAGGCACATTTAGGACAGATAACCCTCCCTTATAGCCATGTTGCTTCAATGCTTCAAAATCCAAAGCAGCACTCTTTTTTTTACCAGACTTTGCTGCACATATGTATTTAAAGAAGGTAAACCAGGTATGGCTTTTCTTTGGTCAGAAATACAAAGAAATATATTTCAAGAGAAAGAACACTAAGGAATATTCTGCAATCAATAATCATATTTCAGTTGATATGACTCAAACCTCACCAGTACACTGTTCATGCCAATTTTAGAGAAAAAAAAGCTTATAATGCTCAGACTCAGGTGTTATTGCCGGGTGTGGATATGTATTGAAGCATTCAGTGAGATTTTTGTTTAGTAGGCACAAGAGAGAACGTCAAGTAAACAAGCAGTATTTCCTTCTCTTATGATAAAATCAATATGGCTAGAGGCATCCTATTGTACCTTTGTTGCACAAACTTTTAATGGAAACGGCAGCAGTACCCTCTAGCAAGCAAAATTCATGATTCTGCTATTTCCAACAACCACGCTTTCTATTCTGGCAAAAAGTACATGCATACATACATACATACATTATCATAATAAATATAAGCATTCTTCAACTTCATGATGCCACTACTAATAAACACAATCATTCTTCTTTTTAATCCTGATTTCAGTATCTACAAGTGAAGGCAGATATCCATTCCATTCAATTCAATAACGTTTTCGATAGAATAAAAAGTACTACCTTGGAATGATTTCTTAGACTTGGTGTTGGGAGGTCCATCTTCAGCTTCAGCTTCGGAGTCCGAATTTGAACATGAAGATTCATCAGAAGATGATGCCTCGTCATCATTCCATGGCATTGCCCTCTTCATCGCATCAAACTTTCAGAATCCAAAAAAGAAAATTGCCTAAATTGGGACGTAATTATTGAGATTAAGAATTCATAACTAATACCAACAAAAAATATAATGAAAAAAATCCATATTAAAAAATTAAAGGAAAAGAAAGAAGACAGAGAATTAGCAAAACCTGATTATTATGATTGGGGGGACTGTCGACTGTTTAGGGTTTTGAGGGGCAGAGGGATAATACAAGTTTGAGATTATTTAATCGTTTTCCGCTCTAGGTAAAGCGCCTTCACGTGGAAAACGACGCCGGTTGGAACATAACACATTCATTCCGAAATATGAGTCTCGCGCGCAAGAGCATTACTAACAACATTTTTCACAACTAGATATTGTACAGCATGATGACGCAGTTGAAAATGAAAAAAAGAAAATTATGTTTTGTATAAAAGAAAAAAAAGAAGTTATTTGATGTGTGAGAAGTTTACCAAGTCTTTTTAAAACTAAAAGATATAAATATTTTTAATTATACTTTATTATTGTAACTATAATTTTATTTTAAGTAAATTTATCAATTAAATCGACGCTTGATTAATTAGTGATACCAGCAGGATCAATCATCTTAGTATTAGTATAAATTATAGATACAATATTTTGACATACCCACCATAAAAATGTTCACTTATAATGGTATCTGCTAATAGATACTAATATTTTGACACCAACGACGACAACCATTATGTGGGTAAACCAAAAAAATAAATAAATAATGAAATAAAAATAGATAAAAAATAAAAAATATATATGTGAGAAAAAATATGTTTAAAAGAAAGTAGTTGCCTTAGTACAAGTGTGTTAAAATTTTCCAAGTAAAATTAATTAAGAAATATTTAAATTTTATGTTAAAGAAAATTTGTATCTTTTATTATATTTTAGTATAATCTAATTTGAATTTGCATCGATTCATAAACTCGTAAGAAAGTTATTTATAAGTTGAATGGTCATTTAAATTATTATTTTATTAATAAAAATATTTTTATTAAAATAAAATTTTAAAATATTTTAATATTTTAATATTATTTTAATTAATGAAAAAGGTTTCATTGAGCATAAATATATGGAATGGGCAAAGTCTTGGACAAAACCTTTAAAATATAAATGGGTTCAGTTCGAATCATAAACACATTTATTAAATAGATAGTTATTTTTAATATATGTAAAACAAAAAGATAAAATCATAAATATCCTTATTTACATATTTTATTATTATTTTATTTTAATCTTTATGCAAATTTTTTAATTAAGTTTGTGTTACTTAACTTGTAAGACCAACTAACTATTTGTTTGAAATTTCATCCACCATTTCGCATATGGTTATGATATCAATGGTTAGGATTAGAATAGTTCTAATTATAGTTATTAGATAAAAAATCTCAATTAACTAAATATCTAAATAAGCAAAATCAAATAATCAATCAAATGTAGATAAGAGTTTAAGTAAAATATGATGATTTTTTCTCTCTCTACATTGAAAGCATCTCTCTCTAAGTTAGAATTCTCTCTGAGTTTTTTTTCGATCTTCGTTGCTAGGGTATTAGGTGCTTCTACCTAACCGTTTGGAGTCTTTTACTATTTTCGTGTTGTTTTCGAGTCAATTTTCTTAGATTTTGTTTTCTTGATTTCTTGTTTCGTTGTTTTCTTGAGCTGATAGCAATGGATCATAAATGAATGACTAGGGTCTCTTATTAGGATTTGCATGTTTCGTTGTTTGGTAATTTTAGTAGAGTTTAGGGAAAAATGGATATGGTAATCACTCGACTAATGTACCTCAGGCCATAATCCAAAACCTAATTATCATTTAAAGTCAAGTTTAAGCTTGTATGGAGGAAATGGAGGAATTGAAAATCATGCTGGAAGCAGAAAAGGATGAAATCAAGAACGCTACAAGATTCACATTGTTAGGAAAGATCATAGCAGATAAAGCATTGAATCATAAAGGCGTGATAAGTGTATTGAAGAGTGTTTGATCAAGAAAAGAGGTAGTAGAGATAAAAGAAACTATGATGAACTTGTATGTAGTGAATTTACGTTAAAAAAGAAGATATTGCAAGCCATGGAAGAGGGGCCATGGACGGTTATCAGGCATTGTCTTTGTCATAATTTTCAAGTCCAAAAAATTGCTCATTAGACACAAAAATCATAGAGTCACCATCAATCTTTTTTTTACCTAAGTGTGATTGGTTACCAATATAAATGTATTTTTTTCAAGATTATCTTAAGTATAAACTAAGTGTCTCTAAAAAGAATATGTTTTGATTTACATCAACAAAACTAAGCTCGAGAGTTAATTACATATAGAGAATGTATTAGCACCCCATTTTGTCCAAAATTGGTATCAAATTAATCACATGTTATCTTGTTTAAGCCTTAATCAAATATGATTTTTTATTATGCAAATAAATCAATTTTAATCCTCTTATTTATTTACACAACATTGCTATATAAAAATTTTATAAAAAATATTGTAGAAAATATCAAATAATCATGCAAACAATATATAATAAATCATATATAAAAATACCATGCAATAAAAACATCATGCAATAATATAAAATATCATGCAACATGCCAATAATAAGCCATGCAAATTAATAAATCATGAAAGAAAATTAAATTGATACAAAATAAAAAATAAAAAATAACACGCAAAAAAATCAACTAAAAGCATGCAAATAAAATCATACAAATAAAATTATAAAAATCTTACTAAAGGTTTTTTTCTTTTTTCTTTTCCTCATCATAATTAACTCAATCTCAATTAAATAAAATAAAATAAAAAAACAAAAACAAAAAATATAAGAAAATCAAATCAAATCAAATCAAAATTGAAAAAAAAAAAAAAACCTATAACCAGGTAGAGTCTGGAGTGGGTCAACACGCAACTCTTGATGGGTCAACACACAAATCTTATAGGTTTTAAAACGATGTTGTTTTTTGTTCTAATAAAAGACAAAAATCTTAGATTTTTTTTAAAATAGCTCCCCCCATCTCTTTCTAGGTTTCTCTCATTTGCCTTTTCTCCAAAACTCCACCAGGAAATTCCACTGTCCAACCAAAAAAAAACCAAAAACCAACACTAAAAAACTCAAATGCTGTTAGAAAATTCAACCAAAACCCATAACCCAGAAAATCTTAAAATCCGACAGTCATGAAAATCTTTTAACCACCATAAATCCATTAAAAAATTTTAAAAAAATCTAAATTTTTTTTGAAAAAACCAATAAATCAAAACAAACCCAAAAACTAGAATTCCAAATAGAAACCCAGCCAAAAATTCCAAAAATTCAAATAAATTCCCCAAAGCCTAAAAATTCAAAATAATCCCAAAATTTCACAAAAAACTAAAAACTCAAATCCATAAACTCAAAATCAAACTGGAAATCAAAATTAACCCTAAAATCCTAAAATTGCAAAAAGATCATAGAATCAAAAACCAAAGAAACTTGAAACTTTCTTAAATCCCAAAACAAAATACTAGAACCTTTTAAGACCAAAAACTTTAAATTTAAATACCTAAACCCCAAAAATTTAGCCTTAGTTGATTGTTTGAGATTACTAATTACTTGCTACTTATTATTTGCCTTATATTCACATATCTGGGGTTCTTTTTATAGGGGTTCAATCCCTTTTGGTTTGGAAAGTTTTAAATACAAACAAATCTAGGAGAATTTTCTAAGATCCACTTGTTTATGATCTTTCTTTTTCAGTTGATTAAAGTTTAAGTTCTTAGATTTTCATGACTGAATCTATCAAACCTTTCTTTTCACAAAATCACCACATTTTCTGTTTGCTGACCATTTTTTTAGCAAAAAAAAAAATCATAAATAATAAAAAATAAAATTAAAAATAAAACCTAAAACCAAAAACCAAAAACTATAACATAAAAATACATAAAAAGCATTTTTGGGCTTTTAATTTTAGGCTTTAAATTCAACTTTGGGTTTTTGATATTTTTGGACTTATAATTCAATTTGACCATTAAGGCCCAATTTTAATTTTGTAATCCATCTTTATGGTAAAATTCAAAGCATATTTATTATATGAAAAAGTTCTTAGACAAAATAAGATGTCTACAATATCAATCTATAAAAATGGAAAGTGGAGAAAATAATGGAAGAACCGTGTTTTTCTAAAGTCGTGTATTAGATTCAAATCCATAACCTGCCATTACAAATGCAAACCAAAGGAAATACAAAAAGATTATAAGTGTATTAAGAAGGTGATTGACATAAAAGAGCTTTTTTTATAGGAGATAAGGGTTAGGAAGTGTTTCTTAAGAGTCAAGGTTAAGATTTATGTAGAGAAACCTATGAAGCCAAGGTTTTAAGTAAGGTTAAAATATGAGAGATTATCTTACTTTTGTTTTAGGTGCGAGAAGCTGGGGCATACAAAAAGGATATGTGAAGAGCATAATGCAAGTGATGGAAACAATGGAGGGTGAGAAAGGTATGGATCATGGATGAAGGCATCACCTATAAGAAAAGGAATGAAAGCAAAGGCAAAATTTGGATATGATACGAAAAATGAAAGACATATTGAAAAAGATGGGAAAATGATGATGCATGGGGAAAAATGAAACACGAGGCACATGATAGAGGAAATGGATGGAGAAATGGATGAAAAAAATGAAAGACGGTTAGAAACTTAGCTACAAAATGACAAGTCAGCATATAATCAACAAATAAAAGATTATGAGAGAGGTTAAAGGGCTAATTAAGAAATAAGGTGAAAAAAGAAGAAACAGAGAAATAAAAGTGATCAAAGCCAAAGAGATCAGAGTAGTCATCTAATTTCAATCTTCGAATATTTTTAAGTAAAAGTATGAATCAATGGCTAAGTGGAGATGTAGACTATAGAGCTAGAGATTCACATAAAGGATGAAAGCATAAAGAGTAAAAATGGAAAATAGACTAGATATGTTGGAAAGAAAAATTGCAGTGATAGATGAAGAACTAAAGAGGTTAGAAAAGAATGAAATTGGTTAGAATATGGAATATAGGTTAGTAAAGGTTGAAAAAATGATAAGGGGGAGCATAAGAAGTGATAGAAGATAGAGAAAATATTTGAGTGTATAGTAAAATTTTTACTTGAAAAAGAAAGAGATAAGAATAAGAAAGAGGGAAAAATGAAAGGATTGAATGATCAGATTGAATAAATAAGATTAACAAAAAAATTTTAAAGTCTTAAAATTAAGATGATGATGAATGGTGTGGTGGGAAAAGAATATAGATACTAAAGAAAAGATAGATAAAAAATCTAAAAGGTGGAGATTAACCTATAATAGGTTCATAAAGGAAAAGTCATATTAGAACAATGAAGAACAAACTAGAAGTGTGTGGGGTGGCATGAGAGAAAGGATAGGGGAAAATAAAGTGTTAAAAAGAAGGTTAAAGAATAAAAAGGAAATGAAGCTGAAGGGATATTTGGAAAAAAACAGGTTAGTGGAGGTGGTTATGGGATAAGCATTATGAAAGAATGTTAAAAGAAAAAAAAAACTATAGGGTTAGGTAGCTGTCCTATTATAACCATTAAGAAACCATGATTCTAATATCTTAGATTTATCAAGGGATAGGATCACCTTCAACAATTCAAGCTCTCTATGAGCTAAAGAATAAGCATGATCCAAATTTTTTTTTTTAATAGAAACCAATAATAAAGAAGAGAAGTTAGAAAAGTTAGAAAAGTTAATAAGGAAACTAAAGTTTGATATTAGGTGAAAGTAAAAGGGTTGAGTGGTGAATTGACGTTGTGGTGGAATGAGTATGTATAAGTGAATATTCATAGAAGTTGCAAGAATTTGATAAATTTAAAAGTAGAGATGAGGCCAGTGGGACTTGCTTGTCGAATATTTTAGGTGTATGGACCAACAGACTTAAAGGAAAGGCAAGAATTATGAAAACTTATCCAAAGAAAAAAAATGAAAAGAAAAAGCCATTGGATGTGCATTGGTGACTTCAACAATATTCTACATGTGCATGAAAGGAAAAAGGGAATGTAAAGGTCGAAAAAAAAGATAAATGACTTTAGGTAAATGATAGAGGAAATGAATTTGATTGTTATGGGATACCAAGAGTATAAGTTTACTTAGATCAGTAATCAAGCTAATAGGGCCATTAAAGAAAAGATGGATAGAGTATTAGTTAATGCAAAATAGATGGAGATATTTCCTAAAACACAAGTTTTCAATCTTTTTATGGTAAAGTTTAACTATTTTTTGTGGTGGTAAACATTAGCTACTATAATAAGAAGGTGCCTAAAATGTTTAAGTTTGAAGTTATATAGACTAAAAAAGAATAATGTAAGCTGGTAATAAAAGAAGGATAGGACCTTGATTTCAAAGATCTAAAGCTTTTCAATTGGTGCAAAGTTAATGAAATGCAAAAGGATTTTAGTTGAATGGAGCAAAAAAGCTTTTACAAACAAAAACAAATGATAGATGGGATGATGAAAAAGATTGCAGAGATTTAAGAAAAAGATATGACTATTAATGGATGTGAAAAGATGAACAATATTATTAAATGCTTAAAGAAAGTTTGGGAAAGGGAAGAAAAATATTGGTACCAAGATCAAGAATAAAATGGTTAAGGTTTGAAGATTAAAATATAAAATTTTTCCATCAAACTACATTACAAAAGAGATAGTATAACAAGATCCTAACTATAAAAGATGAGAATTAAAAAAGAGAGGATGATGAAACAATTATTGGAAAGTCTGTTGAGTTTTATAAAGAGCTATTCTTATCCAACAAAAGTAGGAGGTGGAATAATATCCATGAGAAAGTTTCCAAGGTGTCACAAAAGATATGAACAAAGTATTGACAGTTTAAGTTAATGCAAAAGAAATGATGAATACAATTTTATAATTAAGAAGAATGAAAGCACCAAGGCCTAATAGATTTAATGACATCTTCCTTAAAAAATAATGGGATATAATTAAAGCCACGGTGATAAACTTTGTCAAAATTTTTTTTGAGAATGAACACCTATTAAAAGGGATGAATAAAACTAATATAGTGCTTTTGCCAAAAGCAAAAAAGCTTAATATGATTGTGCAATATAAGTCAATTAGCTTGTGTAATTTTGCTTACAAAATCATTGCTAAGATAATGGTGAACAGGCTGAAACTTATTATGGGATAGTTGATATCTCAAAACTAAGGGACATTTGTGAAAAAAAAGCAATTGCAGAACAACATTTTGGTGGTAAATAAGGTATTTTATTACTTGAAATTGAAAAAGAAAGGGAAAAATATAAATTAAGCCTAAAAGTATATATGAACAAAGCCTATGATAGAGTGAAATGGAATTTCTTGAAGGCCACATTACTAAAACTAGGCTTTGATAAGAAATGGATAAGTTAGGTTATGGAATGTGTTTTTTCAGTCTGTTATTTCTTAGCGATCAATAGTAAGTCCACTGATAATATTCTCTATAATAAAGGGTTGAGGGAAAGGAACCTTTTGCCAACATATCTTTTTATTTTTGTTAGTGAAGTCTTGTCTAGAATGATCCACGATATTATCTTTTTGAACAAGCTTATTGGTATTAAATTGAGTAAGTCATGTTTGTCTATTTTTCATTTACTTTTTATAGATGACTCATTATTTTTCTTGGCAGCTAACAAGAACAAATGCAGATACATGTTTAATATGTTAGAGGGTTATTGTACTGCATCAGATCAAGAGATTTTATTTGTTAGGAATTCCATCCATAAGTTTTAAATATGGTTATGATACCAATTGTTAGGATTATAATAGTTTTGATTCTAATTAGTAGGTAAAAAACCCCCCAATCAATTAAACATTCAAATCAATGGAAGCAAAAGTAAATAATCAATCATACAAGAGATAGTAATTTAACTTGGTTCAACTCAACTAATTTGTTTCTACGGATGAGAAAAAAAAATTCACTAATTATAGAGAATTATAAACACATCAAACAATCAATTTCTAACAAATCAACACCCATGAACCATTTCATTCTTTTCTAATCCTATGGGGTATTATTAATTCAAACAAACACATATCAATATAGCTTACCATACATATGCGGATCCTTTCATTGTTCTATAGTTTACTTTAAACATACACACCTATAAGGGCCAACTCAATCTCTTTTAATTTTATGAAGTGTCTACCTAATAAAATCCTATAGCTTCTTATATTTTTCTCTCATAGCTAATCTTATAGAGACTTTACTATTTATAATCATATTAACTTGTTTATCAATAATTTTTTACTCCTTAAAATTTTTTTCTTGTAAGTCTTCTTACCTATCAAGTATTATCTAATCTATTTAAAAAAAATTTCAACCAAGCTTTTTATAAAATTTAAATCACTATTCCTAACATTATTATTAATATAAATAAAGCAAATTTCAATTATTGTCTCAAAAGTTTTATTTTGTTTTTTACTTAAAAATGAAGGATTCGAATTCTATGTTTTAAATAGAGATTTCCATATGAACGACTCAACCAAATGCTTAAGTACAAAATGTATTAAAATTTAGACGTACATATAACTCAAAATCAACTCACTCCTTAAAAGTTTTAATCATCTAAACATGCATCCAACTTTAACATATGATAAACCTGACACATTAATGATACTTTTAATTTTTTTTGATTCTGTTGATTGATTTTCTTTTAAGCGTACTTAAATAAATTCTCTAACTTTGCTCAAAATTAAAAATCAATCTTTTATCTTTTATTCTATGAAATTAAAATTATAAACTTTTAACTATGTTATAGTAATTGTAATCATTAAATTTGAGGATAAATAAAATTGAGTCCAATAGAAATAATATGGATTGATTCATGTTATTTCTTTTTAAAAATAAAAAAAAATATTATTCAAACAACAAAAATAAAAGGTAGAATAAAAAAGATAGATTTTTTAATTTTTTAACTTGAAAAAATCTTTAAAACATTTTTTACAATAAAAAACTCCAAAAATTATAATATGGATCATTCATATCACGTCAATGATATGCGCAACTAACAATATCATTGCACATTAATTTTTATCATATTCAATTTATTTACATTACATATGGGTTAGACTTCATCACTTCGTTAACTTAATTTCATCAAGTTATTAACTCGCTAACAAATGGCTAAAATGAAAAAAAAAATTGGGTTCAATTGAAGAAGTAATTACAATAGCAAATTTGATTCAATGGATTCAATTCAATGAGCTGCCAAGAAGTTTCAAGTCTTTGGATCATAATCAATTATATGATTCGATCATGTGTTCTTTAAAAGTTTGATGGATCAGACACTTAAAAAGATGTAGTATTTTGTTATTGTAGTGCTCTAACAATTTTTTATTTTGGGAGTTTGTTGCTAAGTTTCATGTTAGTTTTTTTTTTGTATAATCTTTTTAGTTTTACGATATTTTTTTATTTTAGATTTTGGAGTAAATTTCACAATTTATCACTTAACTATTACAAAATTTTAAATTTATCATTAAAATTTAATTTATTTTAATTAAATCAATAAAGTTTGATAAATATATTAAATTTTATAACTCTAACAAATTTTATAAAAAAAATGACTTAAAAACTGGTTTAATTATCACATCAATTGTTGTATCAATTAACCAATTACATGTTTGAATGAAGTGAGAGGAAAAAGAAAAAAAAATTGATAAAGAAAAGCCTATGGTCATTGTTGTCAACGTGACAATGACAGCTCATGGTGAATGAAATACAAAAGTTTAAAGAGAAGGATAAGGCTTTTGTTGAGGGAAATAGTAGGGAGAACTGAAAAGAAAAAAATGAAGATAATTTTTTAAGTTTTTATACTCTCCAAAACTCATTGTTTTGGAAAACAAAATGTAAAAGAAAAAAAAGTAGGTCATTTTTCGAATGTGACAAATAACGTATATATGATAACGAATATGAAAGTTAATAAGGTAAATGATGTGACATCCTTATTATTTTTTATATTTTTTTATGAAATTCGTTAATGATTAAATTTGATATGCCTATTAAATTTTTAATATTTGTGTTGAAATAAATTAAAGTTTAGTGACTAGAATTTTGTAATAATTGAGATTTGTGTGATAGCTTATGAGATTTTTAGTCTATTTTTGTTTGGGGTCATCTTTTTATGTCTAGCATAGTTTTTTAATTATTTTAGATTTTATAATATCTTTTTTACTATTAAAAATATAATGATCTTCGAATTCAAATATGAATTTTTTTTCATATTTTGTAAGTTAAAAAGATGCGAAAAGAAAACTCAACAATATCTTTTATTCATGTGAAATTGACTAACAACTTAAATCTTTATTATTATTATTATTATTATTATTATTATTATTATTATTATTATTATTTCGGGTTAACTATTTATGAGAGTTTAATGACATCTCAAAGTTTTTTTTTTTTATGTACATTTGACTTTGAAAAAAAAAGTGGATGTGTTAAAATATTATTGGTTGAGTCTACAATTAGCATGGTAAGAAAAGCTTACATAATAATTTTTTCAAAATCATTAGATAAAAAAACAATGTCTCCATTCATTGTTGATGAGATTGTCGACCTTATATATATAAGTTTTTTCACACTAAAATTGAGGTCTTGCTAATCAAAACTTTTTTATGTTATCAAATTTAATTTGACAAAAGATACGACGCTTATGATGTTAAGTCACGTTTGGTACTTTACTATCAAGTGATTGTAATATAACATAATTGCTTAAAAAATAATTACAAAAAATAAAAATATTGGGAAGATAATATTGTAGTGTTTAGTGCATATGATAAAGTGTTGATTAAAATACAAAAAAATAACATTATAGTGTTCAATAAACTAGTACTTTATTGTAAAAGTAATAAAAAATATTAAAATTACCCTTATGTATCAAGACAATTTATAATTCCAAAATAATTATATTATAATATTTACAATTAAATGCTAATTTACCAAAAAAATTTATAATATATAATAACAAAATATAATACAATTGTTTTGTGGCATAAAAAAATTTCAAAACTATAGCCTAATATAATTCTGTTTTGACTTTTCATAAATCAATCCTAAAATTATAGGATATAAGACTCAATTTGTTATTGTTGTTGTTGTTGTTACATAATATAATTGTTTTAACCCACTTGAATGTTACCTTATTGTCGGTCTGAAACCCAAATAAAATGAGAAGGATTGCAATAAAATGAAAGCTTGCATAAAATATTGTCAAACCATGATAAGAGATCAAAATAAAAATTTTCATTGAATAGTTACCTCCCAACGACGCTCTACATCAAAGCTTAGATTTAATGTTAAATTAGTAAAAGTTGCTAAGTCGTCATCCAGAAGTGATGCACTATATCATCGTCAAGTATAGTATCAAATAAATAAGGGTTCTCATGTTTTAATAGACGAATATAAGTAAAGAAACTAATCTATTGAGGTAAGTTACGCTTAGCTGCTTGGAATATAGGCTCATTCACTTGTAAGCTAGTAGAGATAAGAGAGGTCATAGTTAAAAGAGAAATTAATAATATGTATCTCTCAAAAACTAAGTGGATAGGGAAAAAGGCTAAAGAGATAGAAACATGAAACTCTAAGCTTTGACACACAAATAAAGATGGGAATAGAAATGGAGTAGGAATAATGTAGATAAAAATTTGAATGATGATATAGTTAAGGTTAAAAAAAAGGAGATAGAATTTTATATGTTAAACTTATATTAGGAGAGGAACCTATTAATGTCGTTAGTATGTACGTTGCATAAATAGGTTTGGATCAAACAAGTGAGCAAAAATTTTAGAAAGATTTAGATGAAGTAATATGAGCTATACCAAATGAAAAAAAATTGTTTATTGGAGGAAACATTAATGGTCACATAGGTAAATATTATAATGACTTTTAGAGGGTGCATGAAGGATATAGCTTTGGAGAAATAAACAATATCGAAGATAATATTCTAAAGTTTGCTATTATATTTGATCTACCTATATTAAACATATGTTTTAGGAAAAGAGAATCACATTTGTTGACTTTTATGAATGGATAAAATACTAGTTAAATTAATTTTTTTTATAAGGAAAGATGATAGAAGTAGCTATAAGGGTTGCAAGATTATATTGAGTGAAAGTGTGACAACAAAACAAATATTGCTAATTCTAGATATCTTTCAACTTTGAAAGTTAAAAATGATATGCCAAAATCATAAACCACGTATAAAATGGTGGAACTTAAAAGGGGATAAAATGTTAGCTTTTAGAGATGGTTAATAAAAGAGGTTGATTTGAAGTCTTATAAGAATGTGAAGTAATGTGGTAAAAATTTCTATTAGAATTCAAAATATTGCTAAAAAGACATTTGACAAATCTAGAGATCATGCACCATTAAAAAAGGAATCTTGGTGAATGAAGATATGAAATGACAATTAAAGTTAAAAGAATGTTATAAGAATTAATAAGCAATAAGGACGAGACAAGTTATCTAAAGTATAAGACAACAACAAATGAAGTAAAAAAAGTCATTCAAGATTCAAAGACTATAATCCATAAGTAATTATATAGAAAACTAGAGATGAGAGTTGGAGAAAAAAAGTTACTCAAAATTGCTAAAATGAAGGATAAGAAGAATCAGGATCTTAATGGCATAATATGCATCAAAGGCAGTGACGAAAGAGTCATAGTGAAGGATAAAGAGATTAAGAAGTGTTATAAAGTTATTTTGATAATCTCTTTAATGACAATTTTGAACATGATATAAGTTAGTTTAACATACCATTTAAGGATATAAATGATGTGTTTAAACGTAATATTAAAATATATAAGGTTAAAAAGGCTTTGGGAATGATGAAAGTAAAAAAAGTTATAGGACCATATGGCATTTCGATTGAGGTTTGGAAATAGTGAAGTGAAATAAAGATAGGATGGTTGATGGATCTTTTCAACAAAATTTGACATACTCAAAAAATGTCAAAAGAATGGAAGAAGAATATTCTAGTGCCTTTATACAAGAATAAAGATAATATATAAAATTGTTCAAACTATCGAGAAATAAAGATTATAAGTCATACTATGAAACTTTGAAAGAGAAAAATTTAATATAAGTTGTGACATGATGTCATTATTTTTTAAAGGCAATTTGGTTTAATGCTAGAATGCTTCACAACAGAGCTTATACACCTATTGAGGCTTTTGTTGAAGGGTTTTTGGGTAAGATATATCTACATATGTTATTTATTGACTTGAAGAAAATATATGATAAATTTTTCGAGAGATGTTTTGGTGGGTTTTAATGAAAAAAAGAATTCCTTTAAAGTATATTAACATAGGTAAAGATATGTACGAAAGAGTTGTAACGATTGTGAGAATGTTTGAGGGCTTGACTAATAGCTTGTCCATTACTTAAAAGTGCACCAAAGCTAACACTAAATCCATTTCTTTTTGCATTAGTTATGGACGAGTTCACTAGACAATCCAAGATAAAATGCCATGGTGTAAGTTATTTGTCGATAATATAGTTTTAGTTGTTGAAACTAGTGATGATCTTAATGCAAAATTAGAATTGTGGAGGCATACATTAGAGTCTTGAGACTTTAAATTAAATAAATCTAAAATTGAATATATAGAATGTAAGTTTAGTAGTCGTATGGAAAAGAATGCTAGTGTGTTAAGTTGGAAGGTGAAGTAGTACCAAAGAGTGGTCATCTTTGATATTTGAGATTAATTATTCAGAGTGATACTGAGATAGAAAGGGACGTAAATCATTGGATTCAAGTAGAATAAGTGAGATAGCAAAGTGTATTGAGTGTGATCACAACAGACCTTTAAAATTAAAGGCAAAATTGTATAAAACCACTGTAAGGCCTGCATTGTTATATGGGATTGAGTGTTAGGCCATTAAGAAATAACATGAGAAGAAAATGAGTATAGTTAAGATGATGATGCTTAGATGGATGTGTGGTAAGATTAGAAGAGATAAAATAAAAAATAAAGAGATTTGAAAAAAAAATTAGGGGTTATTTGAATTGAGGAAAAGATAAGAAATGACCATTTGAGATAGTTTGAACATGTGAAACATAATCCTATATATACACCAATTAGGAGAAATAAACTTCTAGATTTGTGAGAGACTAAAACTTATAGAGGTAGACCACGAAATACACGAATGCAAGTAATAAGAAATAATATGAGATTTAAGGAAATATATGAAAATGTTATTTTTAATAGAAATTAGTAACTCAAAAAGATTTAAAACTATGATTTAACATGATTCCTTTTTTTGACTTTTCATGCAATCGATCTCAAAGTTATGGAATATAAAATTTAGTTTGTTGTTGTTGTATAATATAATTGTTTTGTTAAATAATTTCGGAATTATAAATCTTTTAGGAGTGAAAGTCATCTTTCTTGCATTGTTAAATTTGTCCTTGTATCCTCCATTTTCTCTATTTCAATAGGGAGGGAAACAGGGGACCCCAAGAGTAACCCCCAAGGCAGACCAAGAGCATGATATTTTCCAATGTAATCGTTGCTTCACCCCAAGGAAAATGAAAAACTTTTGGTTTCATGGCACCAGTTTTCAGCAACACCAAACACCAAATCATTGTTTCTTTCTATCTTATACCTAGAATTCATGATAGTTTGGAAAATCCCTGCTATCTTTCTATCTTCGAGCAGCAGCACAGGAGCGAAGGGAAATTTGAAATTTTGCCCAAACATGGTAAAGTTACTTTGCATCAGAATTTGGATGCAATTAGATTGCAGTTACCAACAGCAAAATGATTGTTGATGTAATCTGACATTACATTAGTTCCTTAATAACAAACACCGTAAATGTCTTTGCACCCAATTAAATTACTTGCAATGTGCATTATTTTCACAATACCAATCACCTCTCGTAGATTTTTCTTTTTAAAAAAACAATTCAAAAAGAATTTTTTTTCTTAAATGGTTTTAGGATCTTCTTTTTAAGAAAATGATTTCGGGATTTTCTTTTTAAAGAAATGGTTTTGGAGGTTTTTATTTGCGAAGTTAAAAAATAAAAAAAATATTTTTTTATTTACCTCATGTTTTTGTTGTTTAAATAATATTTTTTAAGTGCCAACAAAGCAAATAAAACATGAGTTGGTGATCCGAACTAAATTCATTCATTTTCAAATTATATAATGGTTATAATTCAAAGAAAATAAATGGTGGTTAAATAAATCCTATATGTGAATAAGTACTGTTAGTTTCCAACAAATATATTTTGTTCCTTTTTACTTGTATTGCATTTGAATCTTATTTAAATATATAAAAATTAAAATTTTTAATAAAAAAATTTATCAAATGTGAAAGGCTTATTATTTTAACAGGTATATATTCTTCAACAAACGATTTGTATCATCTATAAAAGTATTTGATTTGATTTGATATATGATTAATTTAAAAAAAAAATGCTTAAATTGATTTGATTCATTTTTAATATAAAAAAATTAAATTTATTTCGTTTAAATTATTGCCTTTATTCTCTTTTAAATTTTCATTAGTCTTTCCTTACATCAATAAGTTTCAATTCCATTTGTAATTAAAGTTTATATTTTCTTATTGACCTTAAATCACTATTGATTAAATTTTATTCTTAACATTCAACTTCTTCAACATTATAAATAGGACTATGCTTTAGTGCATTACAAATAATAGTATTGGTTTGGTTAATCTATACTTCTACTATGCTTTGTTTTGTTTTGTTTTTTTTTTTCTTTTTTATTTGTTCCATTTGTTTGTTTCTTCTTGCTTTCATTTGTTTTATTCCTCTTTATGTAAAAATGTGATTTCTTTTATTATTTTTTAATATTAAAATTCGATTTTTACAGAGAAAAATCAGTTTGCTCTTAGTTCTTAAAATAATATTAGTACAACATTCAAGTACGTTGATGTGCATTAGAAATCAGTCTAAACATTCCCTACACAAATACAATATAAAATGACTTACGTTTATTTTGTTTTTCTATTTAATTTTTAGTTTTTTTAGTGATTTATTATTTTTTTTTTAACCAGCTTTAATAATTGTTAACAAGTTAGTTTCAGGAACATTTCTATTAAAAACATAAAAAATTAGACTATGGCAGGCAAGGGGATGCCCAAGAAAATATGGACACCTCTGCAGTTCTATTATTTTATAATACACTTTGCATATGAATTTTCTCTGTTACTGCAATCCATTTTAGGTCATTTTTTTTTATAAAAAAAGGTCTACATATACCTCAATTTCTTAAACTAATAAAAACTTTGAGTCACCTAAGCTTTAATGTCTTTTTTCTTTTATTCATTAATTTCTTCTTTTTTAATGATATAATTTGACGGAGTAAAAGGTATAGAAAATATATTTAGCAAGTAATAAAATTAATAAATTAATTCTAAAAGGAAAAAACAAGTAAAAAAATTCTGAGTAATTTCCTTTGATTGATTAAATTAAGAAGCAATGGAATCCAATTGAATCTTCAATCTAAAATATCTGAATGATTTATTTCATTTGATTTTTGCTCAAAAAAAGTTTATTCTCTTTGATTTTATTCAAGTAATTAATGGTATTCCTCAATTTGATAGTTAATAAATTGATTTGATGTGATTGAGGTTACCAAATATAATATGGATATGATGATTAAATTGTTAAGTGAATATTTTACTTCATTAATAAATTGACAAATTTTATGGAATTATAACTTAATAAGGTTTGAAGAAATTTCAACAGTCAATTTTAATTATATCAAAGGGACTTTAATTGGAAATTTAAATTTATTTGCAATAAACGTAATTTCTATACTAAAATCAAATTTAAGAAATAGCCAATGTTCTTTCAAAAAAAAAAAAAAGAATAGAAGTATACTTTCATGCATTAATATTTAGTAATTAATAATGAAAAGAATTTAAATTTAATTTATTATTGAAAGATCAAATTTCAATTTTAGATATTATTATTCTAAAAATACTTCATTAAATGAAAGATTTTTTTTTCTAACACATAAAAAAAGAATTAATTTGAATTACTTTCAATTAATTAATCCTTATACACCAATTATAGACACCAATTCATGAATGTCTTGTTATATAATCTTTTTGAATCAGTGGAGAATATCTTGCAAATCTATATTTAATCAAATAAGTATTATGAACCTTAGATACTCTTTTATTATTCATAAATGCACGTTTTTCTTCTCACTCTTTAAATACGAACCCACCATACATCATGAGTATCTATTCAAGGATTTACGTAGAGCTATTGCTTGAAAATGGGCACCATCTTTCAAACTCAGAATCTTCTCCTCATGTTTCTTCTATTGATAGGTACATTGCTTAGATTTTTTTTTTTCTTTCATTTAATACTTCTCGGACGTATGAAGATGTATGTATCACTTTTCAAATAGGATTAAGAGATTAATATATGTGTAATATATTAATATGTTTCTTTTTTAATTAGTTTTTGTTTTTTAAATATATTTTTAAGGATACATGTTGCCTTTTTAATCTCATTTATATTAAAATCTAAAAATTTCACTGATAGTAAATTAAATAATTTTTTTAATATTATATATTTTTTGTGGTCGAATATATTTAATTAGGCACAATGTTGGGAAGAATAGAAGGGGATATATGTTCAGAAGATTTAGGTCCATGTGGGAACGATTGCGCTGCAAGATGCTCGCTGGGGCATGGCGGGGGTAAAGGGTCATGTGACATCTCTTCCGGCACTCCAACATGTATGTGCTACTACGACTGCGCTGCGCCGCCACCAAAAATTAAAACCTGCGAAGTGGCCCTCGACATTGGTACTTCTGGCTGTGATAACAAGGATTGTAACGCAAGATGTGCTGCAAAATTCCCTAGTCCTCAGGATGGTTATGGATTTTGCTACAGTCTTCCTCCTTATATTTCTTGCCATTGCCGCTATAAGTGCACCGATTATGGTCGTCGTTGACCTCATATTTTATGCTTTATGTTTATTTAATTAATAGCAATCAACTCTCTCTTTCAATTCATTACGTATGTTTTGTTAATCATTTTTTATTTTGTTATGTTTTTTTAAGTCTAAGTTCACTTCATTAGATGAACATGAAGTAAGAAAAACAAGCCTCTATACTGACAGTGAAATTATATAAACCGCTGTAATTTGTAAAATTTAAAAACAGGCAAGAGCACTGGCCAATCAAAATTTTTTTTTTTACTACAAAAGAAGTCACAGTTTAAAATAAGAGAAAGGATTCCAGAAATTTAAATTTAAACACAAAAAATATTTTTAATAGTAATGCTAAAATAAATTTAAATGTAATATTTTAAGAATAATTGTGTAAATTAATTGAGTTAAACTTAGATCAAATTTTTTTTGCTATTCACACTAAACATAGCAAGACCATTTGTGACATCTTTGATCTCTAAAAGTATATCACCTATAATTCTTTTTATTACAATTTTACAATTATTTAATCATAATAAAAAATTATATAATGATCCATCACATATAAATATGAGTTTCATATAAAATTGTAATAGACTTTACATAATTTTGAATTGTAATTAATTAATGAGTTTATATTTAATACATTATCAGTGTATAGATTTTATATATTATCAGTAAATCAAATGATGACAACTCATTAATAAGGTAAATCAAATGAAAACATTTAATTAATATAATATTTTAATTTATTTACACTTATTTTAAGGATTGATATTTACTTATTAATAAATTATCATCATTTGATTTACTTATAATGTATAAAATTTATATATTTATAATATATCAAATATAAATTTTTAATTAATTAAATTATAATAATTGTAAGTGAAATACTCTCCTCGAAATATTAATAATTTGCCAACTATCCACAAGCACTTTTAAAGCTTCTAATAAAATGAATTTCTTCGGTGATCTGCGTTGAGCTTTATGAGGAAATTTAATTAAATTCACCATATTTAAGAGTATCATTTTCAATCAGCCACTTTTAATTTTGTTATTAATAGATAGGAATTGAAACTAAATCAAATTATGGAGATTAACCTTCGTGGAGCACATGAGCATGCATATAACTAGTTTTTGGTATGAAAATAGATGATAATTTCTCTTTTTGAGTACGTATAGTGTCCATTGCAATTAAATTAAATAATATTTTAAAATTCTTACTAAATATAATTTGGTTATTAATAATGTACTATATTTTGAAGAATTAAAATATATAAAACATTGATTTTGAAATTGATGTTATATATATACACACACACCGAATGTAGTTTAATAAAATAACAAAAGTAACAATAAAATCAAATATTAATTTGATACAACTAAATAATATTTTTTCGTCTAATAAGTTGTCTTATTTGATTTTTTTTACAGTAAAATTTTATCAATTTTAATTATTGGTATTTTAAATATTTTATTTAATTAATTATAAAATTATATTTGAAGACTTTCTCATTCAAAGTTTTTAGAAAGTATTTTTTCAATTTTGATTATTAAAATATTTAAAATAAAATAAAATCAAAGTTGAAATTTTTGTCTCCAAAAAAAAAAAAAAAAACTGAGTAAATTTCTATACGATATATTGAAAAATTAAGTATTGGATTTTTAATACTAAATTCGACAAGCATTGAATTTTAATTATAAAAACTGTTTAGTATTTAATTAAAAATTAAATGCAGAATATAAATATATTATTTAATAATCGTAAAATATTGAATTTTGAAAATTTATCATTTTATTTTTTATTTTAATTTTTATTGCAGATAATGAAGTAGTGTTTTTAAGAGATAATAATTCAAAAAAAAAATGTAAAAGAAAAATTTAGTGAACATTTTCTACAGTAACTAACAAGTAAATCTATGCCTATTTATCTTATTCAACACTTACATTAACTGACAAGTAAATGGATTTCAAAATGTGTCATCAAAAGGTGTTGAAAAATTTTCGTTTTAATGCAATGAAAATTTTGAATGATTTATCAAACAAGGCCCCCCTAAGTCTTGGAAAAGTTGATTAACTTAAATTCATATCGTAGTCAATATGCCATGCCATCTAAAATCTTTTCTCTAAGAAGCAAACTAAAGCATCAGTTCTGTGTATAATAATTGATTAATGGAAAGGTTGGACCAAGAACTGCTGTATAAACCTTCAAATTTTTAGACCAGAGTGAATGGCAACCACTCCCCCTACAAGATTTTCATACTCAACCTTCTGAAATCCAGCATCTGCTATCATTGAAGCAAATTTCTCCTGCATTCATCAATTTTCATAATTATTTATTAACAACTAGATTGAAACACAAAATGGCATCACATCAACAACAAATTAAACACAAGTAACTAAATTGTAATGAGATTTCCACATTTTTCACATCTTATGTTCTACCTGGTTTTCTAAGATGTATTAACTGGAATTTATTTTGTCTGAAAGAATGAGGAAGCTTAAATTTAGGAGAGATGTCTATCTAGATGACCATTGGCTGGTTTTCAATAAAACCTAATTGTTTGCAGTGATAACACTGTTTCCTTGCACACAAATTTTTTCAAGATGAGCTATGAGTTATCTACTTGGATCATTATCTTCAATATATATATATATATATATATATTGTATTGCATCATGTTTTCTAGCGAAGCGTATGCAACTAGAATACCTTGATGTAATAAACCCATGTTATAGCTTTAATTATGGGGCCCAAACATTTAGAAGAAAAAATAGTCATCTTTCCAAAGCAACTCATTTGTTCAGGGAACAAAATCCTTGACTAATTGCATATTACTCAGAAGTCATAATAAGGTATGATGGACCAAGTTACAACCTGTGGGGGAAATTGGCGGATACTCTCAACCAGGTACTGGTAAGATTCTCGATCACCTGCAACAAGTTCTCCTAATGGTGGAATAACAGAGAAGGAATAAAAATCATACCTGCATAAGGGGAGAATAAAGACCCTTAGAATAAGGCTAAAGTGACCCATGCCTCATAAAAAGAGGGAAAATAAACATAAAAAGGTTGAAAGAAAGCTCCATTAATACTATGAAATAATTTACCACATTAATGGTGAAACCAAATAGGATTGATCATTGTCAGTTGTAACTTGAGACAAAATTCTTATTATTTTACTTAACTTTGTCAGCATGTGCACTAGTCGTGTATACAGGAATAATTACTGATAGAGAGAGATTACATGAACACTTCAAGTGGTTCCGAGTTAACAGATCAAAATTCACAGAGAAGCCTACTACTGATTCTGAGTTACCACTTCAGTGTTCAGAAAAAAGAGGAGCAACCACATCATTAATAACCAAGGAGCGGTCGGAGAATAAGAGATTGCTGTTTCAAGCCACCAACCTATTGACATTGAGAAATGCGATCAAGCATCTGACTAAGAGAATATAAAGGCCTTGCTCATAAACTAAGATATCTTTAAATTAACTCCAATGATCTACTAGGTTTTTATCATAACTAGCTTCTATTTGATGTGCAACTTTAGGTTAATCATATCATTTACTTATTTAACAGTTACTCTAGCAAAATAAGGGGCTCTATGAAACATGAATAATAATTATTTTCAACTTAAGTATTCTAAATAATCATCCTCCAGCTTTACTTATTCAGAAAAATGGAAAAGAAAGATTCTCAAGCTATTAGTTTCTAGGATTTATCACTGACTTAAAGGTTACAATAGTGTAACAGAACAAGGACTCTATTCAGTAAAACAGTCTAACTTTAATAACGATAAAATAGCAAAATAAAATTTCATCTAAAGTAAAATGATAATGTAGTCTTCATAAAAGTGGCTTAGGACACTTTTATAAATGGTATACATTTGAAATGTTTTCATCAAATAGTTCTGATCTATATGAAAAGTGTGAAAGGATACTTACAATTCCTTAAATACAGGAATTTCAACATGGCTCAGTTCAAGACAAAGAAATCTTCCTCCCCGTTTCAAAACCCTGAGAGAGAGAGAGAGAGAGAGAGAGAGATGCTAGCATTATAGAAATTAGAACACAAACCATATTCCACTATGCAAAAGATCCAATATTCAAGGAAAATAGAGCTGGCAATGGAACAGATTATTGATTGCATAAAAGTGGGTCCACAAGTACACAACAAAGTATTGTTAAATTAAAGTTCACAGTATAACAAGAAAAGAAAGGAAAGTTTATTGCTGAAACCATAAGCTTATGATTACACCTGCACAAATGGGCAGTGAATTCTTATAATTATGGGATAAAGAACAAAGAAAAAGCAGCCGGCAATGGAACATTATATCTCTTCGCATGCACTGTCTTCACAAGTGGCCATATAATATAATTCATTTCAACTCAGAGTCTACCATCCAATAAAAAGAAGAAGAAATAATCTATTGCTGAACCACGGACCTAGAGTTACAACTAAACAGAAATTGTAGCTATTTCCAATAACAAAGCAGTTAAGTCAGCTTCATACTTCATTTCACAATATTTTATAGTTACTTATGTCATTCATTTAACATTAAACTGGTTAGGAGCAAAAGGTAAACTCAAGGGCATACACATATATGCTCCTGGGTAGTTTGTTAACCCCATGAATTCATGCCACATTCGGGCAGTCTACCTCCTCACTTATTCGAGCATCAATTGAACAGGTAAGTAAGTATTTCTCAAGTTTACTTCACAAAAAATGAGAAATTATACATACATATGCATATATGTTCAACAAGGCTTATAAGGTAAAACATGTAGTGAATTTCTGACTCTCTTGCTCATGACATATCTAAACTCATGATTTAATATTGGTCACAAGGAAGAAAACGTCCCATTTGCTTCCAAGTTATAGAACTGGTTTCTCTAACTACTTTACCTGGGTTTGGTTTCTTAGAGGAAATTAAAATATATCAGATGGTCCTATGGATCAAAAGCTAGTGTGAACCAAGGGGAAAGGAGGCCAAAAAAGTTGTAAGGTTACCTATAAGCTTCAGCAAGAACTTTCTCTATGTGAGTGACATTCCTAATTCCAAATGCAATGGTGTAACCATCCATTGAATTATCACCAAAACTTAAGGCTTCTGCATCTCCTTCCACCCATGTCAGAGATTTGTCTTCTCCAAGACCTATAAGCAAAGGGAAATGGGGAAATGGGAAAAAAGAACAATAGAGATAAGAATGAAGGCATCCAGAAAAGTGGGTGAAATCTCTCTTCCTGAATAATTCTTTACCTCTAAGAGATATTATGTAATTCATTCAATAACAAAGTTATTAGTTTATTCACCTCTCTCTATGGCATGCTTTTTTCCAACATTTAACATGTTTGGATTAATGTCACATACATATATCTGAGTTTCTTCCTGTAAGCCATCATTGACTGGATCTTGCAAAGCTCTGCGTCTAATGCTGCTAATACTTTCCAGAATCCTGAAAGCAACATCACCTGCAAATTAAGCATTTTTAACCTAAGCTCAGATTGTACAGTTAATATTAGATCATCAAAATAGAATGAAGCAAATGATACCCCAATACTTGCCTCATTTTGATTTTATTGGGGAAAAGGACAGACAAATTTCTTATAAAGGAGCTCAGTTCCACATTAATGATTAGCTTAAATATTAACCAACTTCAAAATTCCTAGGACACCCTACTATGAGCATTATTTAATGTACTTACACTGTCCAAATTAATCATTTTCTATTAAAACTATACCAGTTAGCTTTCTTTTTTTGTCCAATTTTGAGTTCTTAAATATTTTACTTTTCCATACAATATTTCTTGTTCCGATGTTTACACTTTCTCCACTGCACAAATACAACATATATTTTGTTTCAGAAAGTGAGCCTACCTGTTCCACCAGCAACATCAAGATGTTTCATTCCAGGAAATGGGCTCAGTTTGGAGACCAGTCTGATATAAATTGTGCAGAAGTCACCAAAAGATGACAAGAAAGCAAAGTAGATAACAAAAATGAAAAATTAAGTAGAAAGAACCATAGAAAATCTAACCTATCCTTCCATAGTCTATGTAATCCAGCACTCATCAGGTCATTCATGAGATCATAGTTTGAAGCAACTTTGCTAAAGACTTTACCTACCATTTGGCTTTTCTCTTCTTCTCGTACTTCTTTAAACCCTGAAAATGCAACACTAGTAAGCTTCATTCCACAGAAGTTAACGATTTGTGAAACAGTGTAATTCAAGGAATACTGATACATTTACAGGGTAAAGTGTTCGAGCATTAAGAGCGAAGAACATCCGATATGCCTGTGGTTTATGGATATTGAATATGCAATATACTCAACTAATACGAGTAACCTATAGCATAAATGTAATAATGAGAATTGCTAACCTTTGAGTTATAACAAATAACTACTTCATAAACCCAAAATTTCATGGATCCATCTTTGAATATCCTATTTATTAAGCATCAAGCCTCTAATTCACGTTTGTATGCTACAAAATATAGCTCTCTGTCATATTTCCATCTAACTTAAAGTTGCCTGCAGTAATTCAGAGTTCCACATTGCATGGCACAAACAAAAAGAAAAGAAAAGAAAAAGAACTTAAAACAGAATAAGTTCTCAAGCAGAAGCACAAAGGCATCCATGCAGACTAAGAAACATGCATAGAGGTATTCTAAGATGTTCAATTAAATTGATAGAAAAAATGAATAATCATTAAATGAACAAAAGTTCTTTTCTGTAGAGAAAGAAAGAGGCAGAGAGATACCAAAACTAGTGGCATGTGAATGTAGTAAAGTAGCAGAAGATAGCATGGGCGAAATTTTTTTCCTGAAACTCTTAGACACCAGTCTGAGCGCCATTCTGCTACAGAGATTGCCTGGTTAGAAAACAAAACTCACATTCACTTTCCACTTAAAACTTGACAACAGAAGCTGTGCCGGGTGGTAGAGATTTAAGTTAACTAAAGAAAAATAACCTTATTAACCCATAAAAAAAGCCAAATAAACGTTAAAAATATACAAATAATCGTGTAGCTTCACTCTCATGGGATTCCATTGCTAGATATGATTACAGTTTTGAATAATTTGAAAAAATAAAACATACAACAAAGCCCACAAACCCATAAAAGAAAAACACGAAACCAAATATATATAATCTCAAAAGGAAATTAATAAAAAAACGCATTGAAAAAAAAAAGAGAGAATGAAAGTAAAGAAAAGCGACCTTTGTTTGTGAAATTTCAGTGATGATGCAGCGGGTTAGAGAGTCCCACAAGTTTGTGAATTTTCTGTTTTTGCTGTTCTCCTCTGAAATAAATTTGGCTTTAACTTTGAAGGGCTGAATAGGCCGAGACAGTCGACGGCCTTTTTACCACAATGACACACAGTTAAGCGTCCAAGTCCAACTTCAGTTCTTTTTTATTCCACGTAGACTCACTGCCCAAATAGACTTTTATATCCTCTTTTAAACCTCGTCTCAAGTCTAAAGCCCCAAACTCCTAAGTAGGGTTTAGGGTTTATCATCTCTCACTTTGAGTTAGAGAAACACTGGCCTAAGTCTCCGCAGAGAGCATCTAACCAAACCAATCATTAAAAGCATAAGAATGGGAAAGCAATTCGGTGCAAAACGAGGTGCTCTCATCTTTCCTTTGCAATAATCATTTGTATTTTCTAATATTTTATTTTAAAAAAATTTATTGGTTGCCTTTAAAGCAGGATTGAAAAGGCAAAAGACGCCGGATAAGTTTGAGAGAAGTTTACCGGCAAGAAACAGAAGGCGTGTCAAAGATGAGGTTGCCCGTCGCTCCTCACCTACTTTGTCAGGCATGTTGATCATATGACCCCCTCTATGTTGCATGATTTTGTTTAATTTTATGGTTTCTTGACTATATTGTATTCTATTCTAATTGATATGCTAATAGAATTAGCAATGGACTTGCGGATTTTGGCCCTACGGCCTGATGTCCTGTTGATGAGAATTAGTGATTTTAATTATGGGATTGCGACCTTTTCATCAGAATTAATATTCTAAATATCATTTACTTGTCCAATACAGGGGAATCATCTGCAGAAGAATCTAGCGGTGGTGGCTCAGTGGAAATGAATTATAAGGAGCCAACAATGTATGATAGGTTGTTGAAGAAACTCAGTTCTAATAGCAAATCTGTTGCGGATGCCTATAAAAGGAGGTATTTTCTTTCTTAATCTTATAGTTAAGCAGAGAGTTCATGTTGACTCTGGATTTTTAATAAACTATTGTGCTATTCATGATTTTTTTTTTTTGCAAGCTCACTTTAATTCAAACTTTTCTAGGCGTTAGTGATAGCAATTGCATGATGCATTTTAAGATTGTTATGTTTCTTGGCTTTTGTATCAAAGTGATTACATAGCTAGGCAGCATTATCCTTTTTTTTAAAAAAAAAAAAAAAAAACTAGTTTTTCTGCCACATGCAATTGTCATGTAAATTATATAATCAATCAATTATGAAACATATAACTTAAATAAATTAATAAAATAAATAAATAAAAGCCTAAAGATTAGCTAAACTCTCACATATAAAACCTTTACATTAATTAAATTAAGTAAATTGGAAAACCGTACAACTTATTGATATAAACTTCAACTACTAGAAACTTGAGAATTTTGGTAGGGAAAATATCCAATATAAGCAATTTTTCTTTCTAAATTTGTTGAGATAAAATAATATATTTATATATGTATAATGGCACGAAAAATTAATTTTTTAACTTTTTAAACTATATTTTTGGTGGTAGGAAAGCAAAATACACTGAAATATCATAAAGGATTTGTGAATAACTCTTTTATTGGACACAACAAAATTTCAAATATATCAAAACACTTTATATAATTAGAAAATTATTTTTGTGCATAATTGGCAAACTGAAATCATTTTGTTCCAAATAATACACTATGTAAACTCATAGTATATGTAATGACATACACTTTTGCTTTGATATAGATACATTTCTTTCAGTAAAACAAGGATTACTGTCAATTGGTAAAATTATTAATTGTATAAAATAACATAGACTCAATTAGAACAAAAAGGGTATAGATACAGTCCTCACAAAAGTTTCATAGCTCTTAAGCTACTTTTATATGGAGTATGGATATATTTGTTTAGTCGTCCCTTGAATGACTATTTACCTTGCAGTTTGTTGATAATTCTCTTTTTCTGTATAAAAAAGGTTTCTTGCTAGTGTGATGAAATGAAGCCTAACAGTGTTATATTATTCTGTTATGAACAAAGACAAGTTGCAGAAGATGATGTAACTGATGGCGCTGAATCACTTAGTGTATCAGAAGAGGAGAATGATTATGAGGGTAAGAAAGATCTTTTTATTTCTTCTTACAAATAATGTCAAGTAAAGGCCTATAGTTTTTTAACATAATTGCTTGCAGGTATGTTCTGCTCCTTTCAATGTTGTTAATTTTTACACAGAACAATTTTTTAGGTTAGCTTGGTTGTTATGCGGCTGCTGTCTTTCATTCAAATATTTTTGTAATATATAATAATAATAATTTAGGTGGGTGTTTCCTCACTCTTTGAGAGATGCCCTTTTTTGCTATTTGTTTAGGGATAGATGGGGTTGTATAAAGTAGGGATGGGGATACATTTTCTTCCCAAACCCACTCTCTTCCTGTTTCCCAGAAGACTTGTTAAATTAGCAGTCTTGTAGGAATGGTGGTCCTGGGCAAAAGGAAAAATCTGTATTAGAAGTGGAAGGTTGATTGATATGGTGGATTTTTATAAAAAATAGCAAAAGGGGTAATCTGGGGTTCATGCGATATATCCAAATGATGGTCTGAGAAGGAATATTTATGGAATTCTGTATTTATCAGATTAAGGATGACTATGGTGCCATGAGTTTGCATGTCTGGCATAATGCCTCAGATGTCATATGTCTAGGGAGTTCTTCCAAAGGGAACCACATTAGAAACAGTGTAGTAAGAATTAGATAAGAATAATTGGTAACTGAATACAATGGGTTGATCAATTTGGTGCTTTAGTTGACTGCAGTAGTTATTTGATCATTAATTGTTGTGAACTTTAATTGGCTTAGGTGTGCCTTTTTTACACTGTGGTATGCACATATATATGAGCACTTTAATTTTTGCATGGAGGGGCTGCACATGGTGGTTTAAGTGGACAACAATGCTTAGTCAATGGAAGTTAGCCATTCAGATATATCTTGGAGCTATAATTTTTTGTAAGGGATTGTAAGGGAGAGGGAGAAATGGTTGAATAACTAATATTGATCAATGAATGGCTAGATTGCATGTTAACAGAAGCTTTGAGCTTTTGATGGATGCAATTCCTAGCCTATCAAAAGGATCACTAGGTTTAATATTTTACGGTTGAAAATGGTATTTTTAAAGTTCTTTTATTCTTCTCCATCAAATTAATATATTTTGTATGGTAGATTTTTCTTGTGTATACAGACTCTCTCTCTCTCTCTCTCTCTCTCTCTCTCTCTCTCTCTCTCTCGTTTTAAATTTGAATGAACAAAGATTTATTTTTTCTGATCCATGTTTTTTTTTTTCATAGAAACTGATAATGGCTCACTTCGAATGCAAGAGCCTGACATGGTTGGTACTGAAGAACAGACTGAAGATGTTGAAACTGAAGATGACTTGGAGACCTCTGACAGAGATGAAGATGATGACTTGAGTGTCTGTGGTCCATATACTGTTGCCACCAGGTTTAATTGAATGCTGTGTTAATTTTTTGTAATTTCAACTAGTTTCCATCTTAAAATTTTGGTTGTTTAAGATTCACCACTTAAAGGTAACTTCTAGAGGGCTTAAAGGACAGGTATTAAATGTGTAGACTTATTAACTTGGGCTTGACCCTTGCTTTTACATGTTGCCTTGTGACTTGCCATTAAAATACTCTTGCAGTCTATTGTGAGAATTTTAACTCGAGAAAAAGTTTTCAGTAGAGTAAATGTATGAAGTCATTCGTTATGCATTTTTTTTTGGCCAAACATTCATTAGGCATTTAGTAACCAATATTTTCTGAATAACCTGCATTCTATGTGTACAAGGATTTAGTTTAAGTAAATGAAGCACATATGTTACACTTAGCAACATTTTAAATTTTCAAAAGCTTGTATTCTAGATCATATGAGGATTTATTTATTTTTTGAGCAATCACCGTTCTTGACTGATATGGTAATTAATGCATAGATAGTTTTGATTCTTTTTGTGAATTTTGTAATGTTTTCAGCATGCTGTCTTTTGGGATCATTTATTAGGTCATCTTTTGATGTCTGCATATCATTTTTTTTTTGTGCAGTTCATTTACTAAACATGTTGAGTACAAGTTGTCAAAAGTAGAGGCTGAAGATTTGTCAAAGAAGAAATGGAAGTATACGTGGGAGTTGCCTGCTGCAGACATATCAAAATGCAAGTGGGTTGGAACAGGAGAGTGTTTTCTAAAGGTATGTCTGCATTTTCTTGTACATTTTTACTTTTTTCTATCTAATATTGTTCCACCAATCATCTAGCAGAATTATCTGCTCCCATGATGGGTTTTTATTAAGTTGTGACAGTTTCATCTATCCTCCCTATACGTAAGTTTAATACCTGAGCTGTCTTTTGATTTGAGGCACATAGGATGGCGTGTTTCAACTCTGCTGGTTCCTCCTTCAATTTGCATCTTTTTGCCTATGTTACTTAGCTTATTTTGGGAAGAGCTCCTTCCACTAGACTCCATAATAAAATGGGGGTACAGCCTGCTCTTTATGGCTTTTAAATTTGAATGAGAGAAAGGAAAAAGAAGCAAGAAGGAAGAAAAGAGCATGATTTTCCTTATGAGGGGTTTTAGGATGGTGCTGATGTAGTTTCTTGCTGAAGTTTCAAATTGGCTTTGCTCCTTTCTCAGGTCAAATATAGGATTGCTTCTATCATGCTTGGGTTCAAAGGAATTGAATATTACTTCTAAGTTACTATGATAGTGATTTGAATCTTACAGATTTCTAGGATTTGTATGATGTGTAATTAGCTTTGTGCTGTTATGGAGATATTTAAGATGTCAGTAATAAGACTTTGCAGTGAATTCTAAATCTAATAGACAGAATGCCATTCTTTGAACTGATTAAAAAAGCCCTTTCTTCTTGGCTGGCTTGTGCTGAAGGTTTATTCCAGTAGCTCATAGGAGGAAGATGCAAAATATTGTTCTTTTATTTGAGTCCTGCTGATAATTAGGTGCTTTAGCTACCAGAAACAATGTTCTGTGTCAAAGTTGAGCCGAAACAATTGAATATGCTATTTTTTCCTTTTTTTTGAAATACATCTTAGAGCATGCTGTGTCAATAAAGGATTTGATTTCACCTATTTTTTAATTTCAACTTGTATTTTTGCAGGATGATGACTTGAATTACAATTATGATCTCAAGCAAAAGTTGTATAAACACTGGTTGGATGTCTATAAGACATCTGGAGGCAATGACTTCCATTCATCTAAGCAGAGATGGTTCTTCTCTCTTTGTAAGCGTGCTTCATTTGGTCATCAATTGTCAATTGATTTCATAGCTGAGAGAATCTGCAGCTTTCTTGTTAATGTTATTCTTTGGATATTTTCAGTAACTCTTTTTGATAGCTTTCTTTCTTTAAAATGCATTTATGATGGGTGAGATTTGCTCTTGACCACATATCTCTTATTGAAAAAATGGTAGTGCGATAATAGCTGTACTTTGCCGTTCAAGTTCTTAAAAAAATCCTTGCCACATATAATGATAGCATGTAGACATTTTAATTATATAGCTCTTGCTGCTTTGTCGCATTCATTATTGTTATTTTTCTGCCATTGTTAGTGATATATTTTTTAAGTTGTGAAGCCTGAAATAGTAGATGTTTGGCCCTTAGTTGAAATTTTAGTTTACTGTTGGCTCTGATGGGACAATATATTACTAGTTCCAGTTATCATATTGTCAGAGATTAAGGCTTTGCTTGGTAAGAACGATAGAAAGAGGTAAGGATGGAAAAAAAAACTTTAATCTAATGTTTAAGTTTCCTAACCACTTTCCTACTTTGTAGCTTAACCATTGGATTAAACATTTTTTCCATCCTTACCTCTTTCTATCCTTCTTACAAAGCAAAGCCTAAGAGTTCACACATAATAGAGGGTAACCAATTTTCATTCAAACCATCCCACTAAATTTAGCAGTTACAGGTTTCATTTACTCTTAGTTAAGTAGGATTGGTTCTCAAACTGTTGTTACTTGGGTATCTAAATGATTCATCCAGGACCAATGACTTTGGAAATTACAAATAGATAAGCAAATCTAAGTTCAACTTTAGGTGAGAAGGGTGGTATAATAATAATGAAGGTGATATTGTTACTAGGCATAAATTCACATCATATTTTAATAAAATATGCATAAATGTATGAATGAATATGTCCCAGAGTTTGATTCATGTTTCCAACCTATACTTGAATATCTGTCCTCTTTTCCTGATTGATATTGATGTTTTTATATCTGCTGATATATGCATCCATATATCCACATTTTGAAGTCCCAATATTTCTGTTGATGCACATTTTGGTTTGAAGAGGAGTAAAGCATCACCTAATAGCCAGGGTAATCGCACTATTACAGATGTTTAGAGAAAGCAAATGTCCAGAAAAGCTCACCTTTTTTACAGGATGTAACTTATCTGCGTACCATTATTAAAGTTGAAAGAAAAAGCATTACATGTTTGGAGACAGTTGCTTGATTTTATTCAAAATTTTCATTACTGTCCTGTTTTTATGTTGGTTAATTTTTGTGCACTTATACTTTGATATTTGTCCTTTAAGTTATTGCATTTTAGTTTCAATAAGAAAAAGTTGTGTTTTGGTTATGTGAGTGATACTGTGACTGGTTTTACCCAGGCAATAGTTATCGGGATATATTGCACTGTGAGAAGAAACCTTTCTATCACAAAGGCCTGGAAGAAGACTCAAATATTATGGATGCTTATCTTATGCATTCTGTGCGTACCTGTCTTGCCCTTTGGTGCTGTGTGATTTCTTTTGTGCTTTCAAGTTTGGTTTTTGAGCTTGGTTAAATAATATATCATGCAGCTCAATCACATTTTTAGAACTAGAGATCTTGTGAGAAAGAATGATGCAAAAATCAGCAAGCATCAAGAGAGTACAAAGGAGGAGATACTTCCAGGTGATGATTTTCTTGATCAAGGGTTTACTCGTCCCAAGGTATATAGGCCAGCATCTGATGGATGAACGTATAATTATTACAGGTTAATTACACATTTGGTACCCAAACCATAGTCAAACTCTCGATTTGTTTCTTAAACTTTGCTTTTGTCCATCAATTTGCACATGAGACTAAAACTGTTTGTTAAATGGGATGACATGTCCAAAACATCCAATGCAATTGTAAAACACATGTGGATGTGCCATTTTTCAAACACGTGGCTTGTTTTATTGGTTGTTTTTGAACATGTCATTCATTTGACTGACATTGTTAGGCTCAGGTGCAAACTGATGGATGTAAGCAAAGTTCGACTAACTAATTGTGAATTTTTAAATTTTAGGTACCAGATTGAGAATTTGACTATAGTTTGGGTACCAAATGTGTAATTAACCCCTTAATGAAAAAAATGTTAAATTTGCCAGTATTTGATTGATAAGTCATGGCGAAGATGTTTATCTATTTTGACTGAGCATAACATTAGGCATATATGTATACCGGAATGGAAGTATTGGAAAGAGTGAAATTCATTCCAAATTTATCCCTTTATCCCATGTGAACCTTGCTAGCATTCATCTTAAACCATGGTAACTGTTAATTAATTATTATACCCAAACATAAGTTCTGGAAAAACTGAAACCCATTCCAAATTTATCTCATGTGAAGCTGCCTAGTATTCTTAAACAGACCTTGATAACTGTTTATTAATTATTGTGGCAAAAAAATAACCTCCAAAAAATGCAGAGACCAAAACTAATTCTGTTGGTTTGGATCATATTTCTTAATCATTGATCTTAATCCAAGGCTAACCAGCATATTCATTCTGTGTGAGGCTGACTAGCGTTCCTCTTAAACCTTGTCAACTGTTTATTAATTAATTTAGACCAATTGCATGTGCAACACCTGTGAAGACAATTAATCCAAAAATTGTGGAAGAAAAAGTAACCTCCATAAATTGTAGTGACTGAAACTAGTTCTGTTGATTTGGATCATATTTCTCAATAATTGATCTTAAACAGTGGTTATCTAGCATATTTCCTAATATTAAATGTATTTTATTCGTCTGCCAAATGGTAGCCATGCTTCTTTCTATCTTTTGGCACTAGTTTCTGCAACGATTTCTGCTTTAATGACTAGCATGTGAAATTGTGAAACTATTTACATGGCTGTGATTTGGTTCTGTAGGTGCCAGCCTGACTGAACCTTTTGTGGATCGTGTTCAATATCATCTAACCTGTTTCTGCTCTGAAAACAATTAATTGTGCTTTAATCAACGACAATTATTTATTTACATGATGCAGGTTTTGATCTTATTGCCTCTGAGAAGTGTTGCAGTTCGTCTCATTGAGAGGTTAATACAACTAACTCCGGCAACTTCAAAGGTACTTGTTTCTTTGATCACCTCTTTGCAAGTCATTTTTATTGACAGTTTAGAGATCCTCTCAATATCAATGTAATATGAATTGGTAGTACCAGAACTAGCTGGATTACACTTTGCTTCAACACATTACTTGCATTGATTTGGCTGATTTATCTCCTGGGTATGTCTCTAGAAGTCAAGATGTTTCTCCTATGATAAGTTTTAAAGGCAATAAATACCTGGTGCTTTGTCTTGGTATAATCAAGACATGTATATCTGATATAGAGTGAATTACCTTTTAAACTCCAACTTTGAAACCTTTCTTTCAGACTTTAATACTCCAAAATGCTCGTCAGAAAAAGGAATATCCAAAATGCGTGATTAAGCTCTGCCACTTTCTTGCTTATCCCTATTATTATAATTTATTTGTCAAGCAATGGAAATGATTATTTTATAGGACCCTCACCCTTATGAGTTCTTGAATAGTTTGTTTGATATAACTCTTTAAGGTGGAAAAGAAACTCAAAAAATTACTCAATGTAAGATTTTCTTACTTAGATTTAGATATGCTTCACAAAGCTTTTGTAAACCTATTTGTGAATTTGGTTTATTTTTAAATACATTATATTCTATTAAAGTAAGAATTAAACTTAGTTCCATTAAATGAAAACTACGGATTACTAAACTACCTTCCGAACTGGATTTACTTTTCTTCAGCAACAATGCTAGCACTCATTATTTTATTATTGGTCTTGCAAGCCTGTTTTATGTAATTATCTGCATGACTAGTTTGGTGGCCCGTGTTTTATGTACTTATTTTATTATAAACGGTCAAGCCTGTTTGCAATTAGTATATGTTAATTTGGCTGTTTATTAAATAAAGGAGAGATTTTGTTGGTCTTTTTGTCCATATTTATAATGTTATTCTTCCAGGTTAATGTGGAGCAACTTGACCGTTTCTATCAAGACTTTGGAGCTGAGGAGGTTGAAGGTGATGAAGAAAAAGAGGAGCAATCAAAGAATGCTAAGCCTCATAAGCCTCCCAAACCTTCTGATCATCAATCACTTTTTAAGGGTGATTCAAGAGATGACTTTATGATAGGCATTAAATTTACTAGGTAAAGTACTATAGATAACCAGTTGTTCACTAGAACCTAAGTTGTTTTCTCGTATATTTTTAAGAAACTATCTGATAATTATTTCTAGTACAAAATTTTATCAAGTTAACTTCTTTTTTATCCTTTCTCTGAATCCTGCTAAGCCATTATAAGATCTTATGTGTCCTCTAATATTATTTTTGCTTTTTTATTTTTTCGTCCCCGCAGGAAGACCATAAAGTTGTATGGTGATTTCTATTCCTCAGACATTATTGTTGCTTCTCCTCTTGAATTAATGACAGTAAGCATTAAGCCTTCTTTTTCAAATCTTGTTGCATCTTAGTTTTCTGACTAGACTTGAGTAAAACACAATAATAGTTCTCTTCACTCCTTGGTTTATTGTACAAAGCAAATATTGAGTTTAGAGACAATAAGGTTGTTTGCTTGCAATGTTGTGTAAGAATCTCACCAGACACTAAATTTTCAATTGATGAAACTAGAGGTATGAGTTGATGCATAACATCAATTGCTAACCATAAAGTGTCTGACAGCAGTGTTGTTGCAAGGCACTCTTTAGGCTCTAGGACCTTTATATTGCCCAAGGCACAAGACACAAAAAAGCCACTCACCCAAGTGAATTAAGGCACTAATTTCCAAAAGATACTTAATATATACAGGACAAAGAAAATTGTATGTATTATGTCTAATAAGCTAAAAATATATGATTTTGTTAATAAACAGTAAAGAGTTTACTCCATTACATGGCCTAATGTGTTCCAAATATCAAGACTTATCATAAATAATTGTCATGAAACAAAGTTCCAAGTTCCTTCGCTTCCACCTTCAATAAATGGTTGTGCATCAGTTATATTATTTATTTATTTTTGTTCTTGTAAATAGTGCTGTTTTTTTTTTCATTTGACTGTTGAAAGAATAGCTAAAAAGGAAATTAAAAACTAAAGAAACTATAGGACAATTAACTTGGACACACTATTTCTGTTTCTTTTGCCTTGAAAAAAAATGCATCTAGGTGTAAAGGCATGTACCTGATTGAAGGTAATTCACATGAAGTGGTGCAAGGTTCTTTGCTTGATTTGTGCTGCACCTTAGGACCTAAGCATTGGCCTTGACAACACTGTTGGCTGAAAGCCCATTCTATTCTTACAAATATAGAAAAGAAAGAAAAAAAAGGAGAGAATATGATGAGGTAGTTGAAGAAGAATATGAGCTAATAAGTGCGAGAAGTAGTTACTTATTTTACTGGTTCTAGATTCTTTTCTATCCAAATTACATGGGAATAAGACAGCTTGATAAATATTATATGAAATTCAGGGTTTTATATGTTTCTAAACTCTACATTATGAAACAATCTTAGATTATCAGCTAACCACTTCTATCATATCACATAGAGAGATGTAAAGGATCTACAGTAAGGAAAATCAATCATATTCAGCCTAGACTTACTCCCAGTTTTTGAAGAAGTTCACAATCAATGCAGTTCTTTATTATGTTTTTTTCCATATCTCAATTATCCCATGGACCAGGGTTTTACTGTGCTTATTGAAATATGGTTTTAAATGGAGTATAGTATTACAATATGATTCATAGAGCCGATCCAAAATGATGGGAGAAGGCTTAGTTTGTTGTTATTGTTGTTACAGTTATCTGAGGGCCTTGGTTTCTTTTAATTTAATAAGTTGAGCTTCTTGCTATTCATTTGATATTGAACTAAGGCTTTGCTGTTGATCTTATATCTCCATGCATACACACAATCATCTTCCATTTTTGAGGCATTGATCTTTGTTAATATGACCAAGCCATTATGATGAACTCTCCTTGTATCAACCCATTTACCCTTTTTGCGAATGCATTCAGATTTTTCAATATGACCTGCAAAGGTGGCATTTTCTTCTGTTTACTGGTCTATCTTCCCTTCAATTAATATTGCAAAAGCTCTTTTACTGACTATTGAGAACCTTGCCATCTAAAGATGGGAATTGATTCTTGGACAACCACCAATGGACATTACTAGCTAAGTTAGGTAGCAACTGTTAGTATTACCAATTACCACAAGTAATTTGAGTCTTGGATTTTTATTTAACATCGCCGGTTCAAAATTTGACATAGTGGAGTCAGGCAACCTACTTTCATAGAGGGAAATCATATATTATATCTTTCCATTTACTTTTGCTGAGTCACCTAATATAATCAGAAAGACTAGAATTAAAAAGTATGAACTTAAAGTAAGAAAAACCTGCAGTGTTTCCTGTTAATTTATATTTGTGGTCTCATCTCTTTGTAGATGTGTAATCTTATATTTATAGAATTAAATGTCCCAATGTTGCTTTCATGAGACTTTTCATCTTTTTCAGTTTGATTTGAAGCATGTTGATGCATTGCATGCATATCATCTTAAGCTCTCAGTTGATAACATTTAATTTTTGCTAGAAATTTGGGAAGGTGGAAAAAAATAAGGAATTAGACACTGACTACCTGTCTTCTATAGAGGTAATTTTTCGTTCCCAGAAATCTACTTTTTGGAGTTTGCATTTCTTCTTTTAGGGCTGCATGCCCTGTATTTATTGAACTTGACCAATTTGGTGTTGATGTAAAAGAGAGAGAATGAGGATGTTTTATTGTATGAACAGGTTGTTATTATTGATCATGCGGATGTAATATCATTGCAGGTACTTTGCATGATCTAATTTATCTTTTGGGCTTTTTTTCTCCTGTTTATTATATGGAGTAAAATGCCTAACTTCCCCCCTCCCCCTCTTTTTTTGATGAATGAAATCTAGAATTGGAGTTTTCTTACTTCTGTTGTTGAGCATCTGAACCATATACCATCAAAGCAGCATGGAACTAATGTTATGCGAATCAGACAGTGGTATGTGCTGTAAATTTCTCAAGTGATACTTTTTATCTTCTGCTTTTTCCTCTTTCTATATGGAAATAAGTAAGTCCTAAAAGTTGCTCTCTTCTTTAGGTACTTGGATGGATTTGCTCGATTTTATCGGCAGACAATTATTTTAGGTTATTATCTAAACCCAGGTAATGGAGTTTACGATTTTGATTAACTATGCCTATGTTTGCAATTACTTGCTGTAATGCAAAGCTTGCACTTTTCAGCTCCACCACATTTACCTCCTTCCCTCTTCTTTCCTATATGTTGAACTGTGTAACTGGTAGTTTATAAAGCTAGTAGCCAAGTTGTTTGCTTGATCCAAGAAATTTATTTTCATCCATGCAGGCATAACAGTTTTTTCTTTTTGTCTCTTAGTTGGGATTTCAAAATGACTTTTACTAATACCAATCTTTAACAAAGGTATCAGTGTGTACTGTGTCATGTATAACGCAAGATTTTAGTTAACTTTCAAACCATAAACCTTAATGTCTATTGTTCCTTTGCTTTTATAAGTGATTTTAGTATGGGTATATACGTCAGTGGTGTATGTACATATGTAAAATGAAATAGAAGGCCCATGAGCGTGCCTTCATGACAACTATTTCTTGTGAACAAATATCTCTAATCTCTTTCTATCCATTCGTACTCCAGACATGAATGCTCTTTTCAATCACCATTGTGTTAACTATCAAGGAAAGGTATGTTCATTCTCTTCCTTTTTTTTTTCTATGTTTCTCACATTTCACATAGGGAAATATTCTTATTCTTTGAAGCATTTCAAAACTTGGTTGCATGGGTATTTCTATCTCTCCCTAAACTTTAAGAAATAAGAATTATGACTCTGTTTGAAAGGGTTACATAGCAGGGAGGAAGAAAGGCAAACTTTTGTTCCTTTTGTTTCATTTGGTAGGGAGAAAGAAAATGTATGGGATGATTAGAGAGTAGAATTTCGTTTGTTGGTTTAGCTACCTGTTCTACATGCTCTCCTTTCTAAATATTTTACCCTTTAGTTGACCAACTGATTAGATTTTGAGTGCATTGCATGAGACATGCCTTTGTTGTTGGTATGACCTTTTTTTTCTGGTCAGAGTTTTTGCTAGGACCTTGTAAAGGGGAAATATGATAAAGAACTTGAAAGGAATTGTAGTTTCTTAAACTTTGTTAGAGAGAGAAAACATGTTCCTTTGTTTCTTTTTTTTTTTTTGGGGGGGGTGGGGGTGTGAGGAGCAATTGGGATTTCTCTTTTACTGTCTAAATTAAGTAGAACAATTCGGGAAACAAAAGAGAAAAAGAAAAGAATGCTTTGAAGTATATGTTAACTAGTTGTCTTTACAGGTGAAGTCAGTGCATGAGCATAACGGTGTTCTTCCTAAAGTTTTATCCCAAGTGCGCCAGGTAAGCCTCACTAGATTTTCTTATTTATTAGATTACTCAAGTTTTCATATTCTGCCTTGTTCAGATGCCATTAACATACTCTCTTGAGCAATATCCTGAATGAATGTTGAGCTTCCAAGTGAAAAGTAAATTGAGAATTTAATATACTGTGCATCTATGCCCCCCATCTGATGCATGCAGTGGGATACACCACAGGCAGTAACTTAATATGATATTATAGATTTCAATTAGGTAACAGCATTTTCTGCATATGTTATATTAGTTGAAAAGAGAAGAAATTGTAATTTTCTTGTATATTTGTATTCATTTAGTATTTATTTCCATTTAACTGATTTTATCTCTGATGAGCATATCTTAGCAATTAAATATGGAAAAATAGATTAAAAAATTTTGGAGTAATGGTACAATAAACATCATTTGTTTATAGCTTTGAAGACAACAATGGAATTGCCTAGGGAATGCTGCAGCCATGGAAGAACCTTTATCACATTCATGTTCTTATTTCAATATTTGATTTAGATTATTTTCATGTTGTCAAGTAGAATTGTAATTTTTGCGAATTCTGTACCCTAGAGTTAATTAACTATGTTGCTATCATGTTTGGATTTCTCTAGGAGTTTCATTGAAGGTATAAAATAGGTCAGGTGGGCACCTGTCACAGTCTGGCCTAGGATGGAGTGGGAATGCTTGGCATGGCCCACAACCTATACAATATTAGATGACACTAGGAAAGATGCTGATGTTGTGTTGGGATGAGGGTCCTGGGCACATCATACTAGCATGGCACACCAACAGTCCATAATAGTCCTGTGTGGCACAACCAGTTTTAGGGGGATTATGGGCTGGCCCAACCCAACTTGACTCTTAATGAGGGTATTGTGGTCAAAGGGATCAAAGTAATACTTCCAAAGAAAACTAATATACTGGGTACGAGGTTTGTGCTCGGTGTTCATCTTTGTTCCAATGAAATAAATTGATTCCAATTCAGTACACCTTCAACAAAAAGGCATTTGCTACATTGCTAAAACCAATTGACTTTACCAGCTTCCTCCAAAACCTAGATAATCATTATATTCTTATAGAGCCATATTCCCGAATGCACGATTTCTATGCTACTTGTCTAATCTGGATGGTTTATTTTTGTGTACTATAGACACACAAGATGATCCAAACAGTGGCTGTTGGCTGTTGGAGCAGGACAGAAAGCAGTTTGGCTGTTGTTGTCTTGCAACATTCAGTTGCCACCAGCCCACTTGTTTTCTAAGAAATAATAGGTTAAGTGACTGAGCCAATTTGGCATTGCGATTGAGCTGTGTTTGATTGCAATCATCAAATTTGTTCGACCACAAAAGCAGATAAGATTCAAAATATCAATTAAAATCCCGATTCTGTGAATAAGCAAGTGTGGACCTGCATTTGATTGTTTTCAATTGCAAACCTAACTGGGTCAATGTTGTCTTTAATTTTGAATTAAGAATTAAATTTAGTATTATTTGAATTTGGACTTTTTTTTTTTTTTGGGTACAAGAGGGAGTACCATGACTCAAACCTAGAATCTCTATCCAAAACACCCCATCCTTACTAATTTAGCTAAGCCCAAGTGGCTAATTTGGAATCAGATTTTTTGGCTTTTAATATTCCACAATGAGTGTAGAACACTAACTTAAAAGTGGTTGTTGGTAGACGATAACATTAATGTTTGATTAGTTGTATTTTTATAAAGCATTTACAATCCTTCTCTTGTGTGTTCCTTGTGGCTAGAATACTTGTTCTCTTTGAGTAACAATATGCATCTCGATCAATTAGGTTTAAGTGATACTATTTAACGAGGGCTTGTTATCAAGTCTCTTTTTATTGCTTTAAAATTTTTAGATAAGCTAGAATTTAATAGTTGGTACACCCACAATGTGAGTGGGTTTTTTTTTTTTAAGTTTTAAAAAAAAGGATTCTCTATTTAAGTAGTGTTTGATGTAGAAATGAGTAGTTTTTTGTAATTTTTAAAATGAGAAAATATGTTTTATAAAAAATATTGAAAGAGATAAATGTCCCTTATTTCATGTTTATTATAATATTTTTAATCTTTTTTGGAATTGCCGTCACTTGATTAGTAACACCAATTCAGTCAGGCAGTTTAATATTAGTATAGATATCAGGATTATTTTGTTTTCCTATGTATACCTATCAAATAACCCGAGTGAAGAATAGTACCAAGAGTACCACAACCCATGTAGTGATCCAACAAAGTTTACCCTTGTATCACATTTTGGTTAGACATGCCCTTGTATCCATGCTGCAAACCAAGATGTACCACAATCTTGGAAATCTTAAGCTACATGCCTTAAAGATGGCAAGATTAAGCTAGCAATGTCAAATCTCAAATATGATTGTTTGGCACGAAAACTGTGTTGTCTGCCTCACACTTAGAAGAGGTGCCACTTTCAACCACTTTGACACCTCTTCTGGTTTAAGATTAGAACCTAGGTTAAATAAATATCCCAATTTTTTTAACCAAAATCTGTAGGTTTTTTTCTTTGGTGATTCTCCAATTGTGTGTTTCTCATCCTCTATTTCTATTGGTTTTTAAATTTTGTTGCTATAAGATTGATACAGCTTTATTTGGATTTTACATCTCAGACAGATGGGTGTTTGGAGCTGTTTGATTATTGAATCAAGCATTTACAGGTTGCAAAAATGTCCTTTTACTCTTTTTGATGGAGAATGATTTAGCTTTTACTTTATGAGGGTTATTTTTAATTGTTTCAGTCTACTTCTGATTTCTCTCTCTGGATTTCTGTTCTGTCTCTTTTTCCCTGCTTGTTCTATATCACTTATCCTTTTCCACATAAAGTAACTAATAAATAATTTCACTTGTTGTAACTTCGTTGTAGGTCTGATATTGTTGTTTGTAATTGCCATCTCTACATCGACTGATTTGTGAATTTGTCTCATCTATGTTGTTTATGTTCTCTTTGCAAGTTAGGCATTATCATTTACATTATATTGATTTATTTTCTGCTCTTCATCTTTGACAGATCTATGAAAGATTTGACGCAAACTCGATAGCTGATGTCGATGATGCTCGTCTTGAATATTTTGCTAAGAAGGTTCATATTCTCAAAAGTTATTTTTGTGGTTTCAATGTGTCTTCTTTTGGGAATCTTGCTAATATTAGATTGCACTCATAAGGTCAAAGTAGAATTTCAGTAAGATTTTGTGAATGATCAAATTAAACAGTAAAATCTTACTTATCTGTTTTCTTCTTGGGAAAACATTGAAGTCCACATCCCAAGTAAAAGACATACAATATTTGGAGTAAAAATCCTAAATCTTATGTTGGCAGGTTGTGGCAATTTACACTAACTTGCTCAAATATCAATTAAAATTACATTAACTTGGTTCTGTAATAGGATGCAAATAATGTGCTAGATCTTTCTTCGCTTCGTTCACTAAACTACATGAAATAATAGTATCTTTCATATACAGAATAGAAATGTTAGGTAATTTTATAGAGGTACATACACATTGGAACAGATATCTGTCATCCGTTTAGTTTTTATTTGTAAAGGAGGAGAGTTTGTTATGACAATATTATCAGAAGAAAGCTAATACTATATTGTTTTACCTTGTCAACATGCTTATTGGTTGTTAGAATGTTGATTGTTAGGAAGCTCAACCACATGGGCACCTCAGTTTCTTATCTTTGAGATGTGCCTGCATGTATTGAACCTGAGAAGCAGACACTAAGAAAATTGAATATAAATGCTTCCTTTGTTCTAATTATATGTTTGCAGGAAACTTTTAAGTAGGCCATATTTTTCTTTCATAGTGCATTTTCCTAAAAGTTTGGGATGGGATGTGAAGGATGCATCATTAGTGGTGACAATTGGTTGGACAGCTCACCTCAATGAAAATGCACCAAGATGGATTGAGCTTGCTATTAATGAATACAACTTGCTTTTATCTGACCTTTTTCAAATATTAACTTGTACGTCAATGATTTTCATGATCCAGGTGTTTCCTAAGATAAAAGATTCTGAACAGGTACTTGTACTTAAGCATTCTTTGAAAATTTGCTGTAGTTGGAATATTACTTGTAAAGTCTTACTATATTTTTCTTCCGATGAGCTCTTTTTCAGGGTGGGATTATGCTATTTGCCAGCTCTTACTTTGAATTTCTTCGACTTCGAAATTTCTTAAAGTCTCAGAATGCATCATTCTGTTTACTTGGGGAGTAAGATATTCTTTCTTCTTTCATTGTGTGTGTGTGTTTTTTTTTTTTTTTTATTCAGTTCATTTTATGCTTTATGTTGGTAACCTTCTGTCTTTGTTATGAAACTTTACTTTCCACTAATGGTTAGTCAATAATTTTTTGTTCTTTAGTTACACAGATCAGAGAGATATATCTCGTGCACGGGTTTGGTTTTTTGAAGGGAAGCGAAAGATCATGCTTTACACTGAGAGAATTCATTTTTATCGCAGATATAAGGTTCTTTAAGCTTCTTTTCTCTCTGTATTCATGGCAAAATGGCATTTCCTTATTTAGACATTGTCATTGCCTTTTATTTTGGTAACGTTTTGTAAATTGTAACTTGAATGAATATGAAATCATAGTGAATCTTGTGTTGATACATGATTTTGATGCCTCTTAATTTTCCTGGTTCCTAGATTCGTGGTATTCGAAATTTGATCATCTATTCTCTCCCAGACAGGAAGGACTTTTATGCTGAGGTGAGTCTGATTACCATAAAACTTAATCACCCTGTCCTCTTTTCCTTAGCTTTCTTTGTAAACCTAATTATGGTGTGCCTCTTTTATTCCAGATTGTCAATATGCTTGAAGGGTCAGATGACTTGGCATGCACCGTCTTATTTTCTCTGTTTGATAAGCTACGGGTAATGTTCTATGATCATGCATAGGTCAGTTTTTGTAGCATGGAATGCATCCAGCATCTCTCTATATCTGGATGGGAGTGGATATTGTTGTGAGATGGTATTGGAGGGTGACAGTTCTGTAGGCTTTTGGCATTCGCCTTGCTAAAAGCAGCAGTATTTATTTGGATTTTTTTTCTACCTTTGTCATTATTTACACCTATGAACTCCTCAGTACCATCCACAGTATTCCAAGTTTCTTTTCCTTCTTAATGGTGAGCTTGCTAGCGCTAATATTTACTTTCTTCTGACTTGTGCCATAATAGCTGGAGAGAATTGTTGGATCTGCTCCCGCAAAAAGAATGATCAAATCAGAGAAGGGGGTCTTTGTTTTTTGCTAAAACAGTAGGAGATCGTATCTGGCCAGTGAAGACTGATGGAAAGCAAACTTCCCAGAGGGAGCTGTGACTGTCATGAGGCTTTTATGAGGATTGCTAACAAAATTAGAAAGATCATCGTCATATGCTTATTAGAATCCCTTGGTTCTTATTGTTAGCAGGCAAATCCATCCATCATATTTATATAACATAGATGATGAAATGTAGTTTTATTGTAACTGCATATGATTCTGATATTCATACTGATGGTAAAATGTTATTGTTCCCTTATTCGAGTATGGCTTCTATTTGGTCGTGACTTTTGCCAATTTTGTTGATAAATTCTAGTAATGTTGTAGGAGATAATTTTGGTCCTTAGTTTTTTCTTAACGATCATTTTGGTTGGATGGGCTACCTAATGAATTAAATTATTATTTAAGGATTGGAAATTTGTGTTTTATGATCAGCACTCGTGTGGAATATCTCAAATGTATCCATAGTAAATAAATTGGGCTTGGCCGGCACTGGCACTGGCTAAAAGGAGGACGCAACTGGTATTAAGAAAAAAACGGGGGGGAGAAAGCAGACATTCGAGAAAATTAGAAGGGAGCTTAAATTGTACATGCACTTCAAGTTTTATTTTTCAGAAGTTAGTTTTTTTTAATTTTTTAAGTTAAATTATTTAATTACATTTTTTCACAAGTTTTTGAATATTCATATTCAATAAAATTTGTAATTTATCAAAATTAAATCTTTAAAAAATTATATAATTTTTTGAAAATTCATTTTCAAAAGAATTTATAAATTTTTTAAAGAAAATTATAAAAAGAAGATTTTATAAGAAATTTTTATTAATTGATATAATAAAAAATTTATTATTAAAAGAATCATAAATTTTAAAATTAATAAAAGATAAGTTGATTTTATGATTTTAACCTTAGAGAAACAATAAAATCTTATGAGAATTTAATTAAATATTTCATCTCTTAATGTTGTAAGGAATGATAAATCTTATAAACATTTAAAAATTAAAACTATTGAAAATTGTATAAATAATACTATCGAATACTACACAATTTTATTAAAATCTAATATGTTAACTGAAAAAATTCATGGTAATAAATAGATAGAGACTTTTCTAAAAAATTCAATTTAATTATAACTATTATAAAATTTTAATAATTGATACCCAAAATATATATTTATTAAAAAATATATGACTTTTAAATTTATAAAAATTTATACTTACTATTATATCCTTAATTTAATTAGGATCTAATAAGATTTTTTTTTAATGTCAAAATAATAAAATTAACTTTGTTTGTATTAATTTTAAAATTATATATTTTTTCAATAATAACTTTTTTCACTACATCAATTAATAAAAAGTTCTAATAAAATTTTCTTTTTTTTTATAATTTTTCTTAAAGTTTCATTCTTTACCACTCTGGAAGTCAATTTTTGTATAGTATATAACATTTTGGAAATCTGTTTTTGATAAAATTTTTTCGAAAATTTATTTTCAATAAATTATAAATTTTACTAGATATGAATATCCCTAAATTTATGAAAAATAGTAATTAAATAATTTCACTTATAAAAAAAAAATTTTAAAAGAGAGGTGTGAAGAGCAAAAACTGAAGTATATTTAGAAGCATCCTTTAAATGCGATTCAGTTTTTGCTTTTTACACCTTACTATTTTTTATCAAAATTTTCTGTAAATAAAATTATTTAATTACTTTTAACATAAGTTTTCATACATTCATATCCGTTAAATTTCATAATTTATCAAAAATATAAAACTCACCATAAATATATTTCCAAAAATTTATAAACTTTTTGAAAATATATAACTTTATGAAAATTTATTTTCAAAAAAATTTATAAAACTTTTTAAGGAAATTATAAAATAGAATTTTATTAGAAATTTTCATTAATTCATATAATAAAAACAATTATTATTAAAAAAATAAAAAATTTTAAAATTAATAAAAATGAATTTGTTTTTAATATTTTGACTTTAGAGAAAGAATAAAACCTTACAAGACTCTAATTAAACATTTCATCTCTTAATGTTATTAATGATGATGAATGAATTATCAAGTTTGATCAACATTTAAAAGCAAAAACTCTTGAAAATTATATAAGTAATACTATTGAATACTACATAATTTTATTAAAATCTAATATGTAACTGAAAAAACTCATCATGATAAATATATGAAATGATTTCTCCAAAAAATTTAGTTTAGTTAGAGTTATTATAAATTTTAATAATTGATACTAAGAAAATAAATATTTATTAAAAATTGATGAATTTTAAATTTATAAAAAAATTGCATTTACTATTTTATCTTTAGTATAATTAAGATATTATAAGATTTTATTATTTTTTAAGTTCAAAATAATAAAATTAACTTTTTAATTCATTTTAAATTTTATAATTTTCTTTTTAATAATAACTTTTTTTATTAGACTATTAATAAAAATCTTTTTTGTAATTTTTTTTAAAGTTTCAAAATTGAGTTAAATAATTTTTTTCAAATTTTATTTGCAATAAATTATATAAATTATCAAATATGAATATAAAAAACTTGTATAAAAAATAATTAAATAATTTTACTTAAAAATAACTTAAAAAATGCAAAAAGAAAGTCAAATGTGTATTTAGAAGATCCAAAATGAGAAGTCTAGGGCTTTGAATGTATGATGATGCTATAAATAACAAGCAAATCCAACAAAGGGTAATCTCTTTATCTCTTTTGTTGAGTGGGTTGAGTCAATTTGAGATTGTTAATTCATTTTATTTATTTATTAGATTGTAATTTGTGCAATACATGAATTAATTTATCTATTTAATTTAAAGTTATGATTATAAAATAATATTAAATTTTATATAAACATATGAGCAAAATATAAAATTATTATTCAAAAGTATTAAATTCCTTACTTTTTGAAAATTTTAAGTCGAATTGGATGATAAGCCTTTTCATAAACTATTCCTTAATTTTCTATAATTTTTAAATTTAAATTTGAAAATGATACATTTAAATTTACAAAATGATGGAGAGTTTTGAAAAATAGACATTTTCCCTGGCTTAAAAATATAAATTGGATAATGCTTAAAAATATAATGAAGTACAAATTAGTTAAATTATCATTCAAAATTAAAAATATATAATTTCATCTTCACTTTACTTATTTTTTTGCTTATATTAAAATATAGGTATTTGATGAAAAAAATTTCTTATATTACAAAGTTAAAGAAAATAATATTTTTTATTATATGAACGATTTGATAGAAAAATGGGGTCCAGTCTCATGTAAGTGGTTTTGGATCAAGTAAAGGTCATAGGCCTTGATCTTTCATTTTACATAGAGCCCTAGCTACTTAATAAAAAAGAGGTGGGGTTGTTTTAAGGGTGTGTCGAAAATCAAGTAGAGAAAGAAGAAAAGTCAGAAAAAGTAAAAAGAAAAAAGAGAAATGAGAGTTGTTGAACGGAAGTCGATTCGTGGTCCGATTGAGTTGAAACCTTATCAGAAGGTTTATGATTCAAAGTTCTACATTCTGAATGGTGAAGATCGGGTTTGAAGCTCTCTAAGAATAAATCCAAGATGTATTTATTGAGTCACAGATTTCTTCAATTGTTTCTCTAGTTGTTGATTAGCTCTAGTTTTAGCTAGAGAGAAACTTTGTATACCTATTATTTGATAGTGAAGATTTTTCTGATAGTCCGTGATTTTTTTCCTCTACACTGAAGGATTTTTCACGTAAATCTTGGTGTGTTTTATTTTTGCTGCATTTTTTATTATTGATTGTTGTCTATTGCTTATGTATTATTGTGATTATTACTTCAGGCGAAACAAGTAGTATCAGAGCGAGAATTATTTTGAGACATCGATACAGAAGTAACTCAAGATAGAAGTAAATTCTGTTTGAGATCATAGAGGGTGATATAGGTTCCATGATAAAATTGACAGCATCGAATTATTCAATTTGAAAGCCTATGATTGAGGATCATCTATACTGCAAAGATTTGTATGAGCCAGTATTGGGTGATTCAGCTAAACCAGTAGATATGAAAGATGAAAGCTGGAAGAAGCTAGGTAGAAAGACGCTGGTTACAATCAGAAAATGGGTTGATATCAGCGTATTCCATCATGTAGCGTAGGAGTCAGATGCTCACATTGTTTGAAAAAAATTGACAACATTGTATGAGAGAAAAACATGTATGAATAAAGTTATGCTTGTTAAAAAACTTACAACTTTACAGTACAGGGATAGACGATCTGTTACAGAGTACTTGAGTGATTTTTAAGATATATTTAATCGGATGACTACTATGGAGCTTAAGATGGATGATGAAATGAAAGTATTATTTTTTTTTGGGTTCATTGCCAGACAACTGGAATATTTTAGTTGTGACTGTTCTTAATTCAGCTCCTGATTATAAGGTAACATTGGATATGGTAAAGGACAGTATGCTTAATGAAAAAGTAAGGCAAAAAGATATAGACCCTGAGAATCAAGCTTTGGTCACAGAGAACAGAAGTAGAAACATTGACAGAGGTCATGACTCAAAAGGTCGTGCTAAGTCTAAACATAGATCCAAGTCTAGAGGCAAAGTGAAGTGTTTCTATTGTGGTAAGACGGGTCATATAAAATGAAACTGTAAAATCTTGAAGCAAGAGCGAAAAGATGAAAAAAGTAAGAGTTTAGATGATGGCAATGTTGTAACAGTGAATTCAGATAGTGATTCAGTTATTTTGATTTGTACACATAGTGATTGTAATCATGTTAGTGATCTCGATATTGAGTGGATAGTTGACACATGAACGACATATCATTGTGTTTCTAAGAGAGAGTTGTTTACAACTTACAAAACAAGAGACTTTGGTTGTACTAAGATGGGAAACAAAAGTGTGTCGCAGATTGTTGGGATTGGTGATATTGTTGTATAAACTAGTACAGGCTACATATTGACTTTGAGGGATGTCAGACACATTTCAGATATGAGAATGAACTTGCTCGCTATTAATGTCCTTGATAATGAGGGATATGAAAGCCGACAAAAGAATAGACAGTAAAAGCTTATCAAAAGATCTATGGTAGTTACAAGGGAAAAATTATGCTGCACAATGTATAAGACATGGATGCAATTGAACGGTAACCAAGTAAATACCGTTGAAAATGATGCTTTAGCAAACTTGTGACACAAGAGGCTAGCACACATGAGTGAAAAGAGGTTACAAGTTTTGGCAAGACAGTCTTTTATTCCCTTGACCAAAGGTATGTCTCTCGATTCATGTGATTATTGTTTGTTTGGTAAGCATCATAAAGTTTCTTTTCGTAAAAGTTCTCAGAGAAAAAAATAGATTGGAATTAATTTATTCTAACATATGTGGTCCCATTGAGGTTGAGTCATTAGGTGATAGTAGATATTTTCTTACTTTTATTGATGATGTTTCACGTAAGACTTGGGCGTATATATTGAAATACAAAAGTCAAGTACTGCAGTATTTTCAAAAATTTCATGTCATGGTTGAAAGGATGACAGGGTTACCCTTAAAGTGTATTCGAACTGATAATGGTGGGGAATACACATCTAAAAGCTTTGAAGAGTATTGTTCAAAGCATGGGATCAGGCATGAGATGACAAAACTTGAAACACCGCAGCATAATAGTATAGCTAAAAGAATGAATCGTACCATTGTGAAAAAAGTCAAATGTATGTTGAGGATGGTAAAATTACCAAAGCCATTCTGGGGTGAAGCAGTCAACACAGCTTGTTATTTACTTAACAGGTCACCATTAGTTCTTTTGAGCTTTGACATTCCAAAAAGAGTGTGGACAGAAAAAGATACTTCATACTCTCACTTGAAAGTTTTTGGGTGTAAAGCATTCATGCATGTGCCAAAAGAGCAGAGATCAAAGTTTGATAGTAAAGCCACACAGTATGTGTTTGTAGGATATGGTGATAAAGAATTTGGTTACAGGGTATGGGATCCAGTAAAAAAAAAGACAGTCAAAAGTAAAGATGTGGTATTTCATGAAAAAGAAACCATAGCAGACCTTAAAAAAAATGAGAAGACTACACGAGTTACTGTTGAGTGTGATGTTTCAACACCGACAAGGATTCCACAGGAAAGAACCACAGATGGTGAAAATGAGCAAGAAACAGAACTTGGAGATATGAATGAGCTAGCCACAGTTAGTGATGAGCTAGATGCAATTAGTTTTGAGCAGGGGGAGCAATCCTCTCTGCCTGAGAGTGTTGAACAAGGGAAGCTACCTTTGGCATCAAGTGTGTAGAGTTTCAACCTAGGAGATCTATTAGAGAGTGCAAGTCATCTACTAGGTATCCAAGTTCAGATTTTATTTTAGTTATCAGTGAAGGGGAGCCAGAAAGCTTTCAAGATGTGCAGGCTACTCTGGATAGAGAGCACTGGTTAAAAGTAATGAAAGAAGAGATGGAGTCATTACGAAAAAATGGTACTTATGATCTTGTTAAACTTTCAACAGGAAAGAGGTCATTAAAGAATAAATGGGTGTTCAAGTTGAAAAAAGATGATGACAAACTAGTGAGGTACAAAGCTCGATTGTTAGTAAAAAGTTTTTCTCAGAAACCAAGCATCGATTTTGATGAGATTTTTACTCCAGTTGTAAAGATAGGTTCTATTCAAGCGGTACTGAGATTAGCAGCTAGTTTGAATCTTGAGCTTGAGCAACTTGATGTTAAAATTGTATTTTTACATGGTGATTTATAGGAGGACATTTATATGAATCAGCCTGAGGGTTTTGAAATGAAAGAGAAAGAGCACTTAGTTTGTAAATTGAAGAAAAGCTTGTATGGCTTGAAACAAGCTCCACGACAGTGGTACAAGAAGATTGATTCTTTTATGGTGAGTCTTAGCTATAAAAGAACAGCAGCGAATTTTTGTGTGTATGTTAAATAATTTTTTAATGGTAACTTCATTATCTTATTATTATATGTTGATGATATATTGATTGTAGGACAAGATGCTAGTATGATTTGCAGGTTCAAAGAACAATTGTCTAAGTCCTTTGATATGAAGGATTTAGGTCCAGCAAAACAGATTCTTGGTATGGACATTATCCGAGATAGGAGAGCTGAAAAGCTGTGGTTGTCACAAGAAAAATATGTTGAACGAGTGCTTGGTAGATTCAACATGCAACATGCTAAATCAATTAGCAGTCCACTTGCCAACTATTTTCATCTAAGTAAAAAATCTTATCCAGTGTCTAAAGAAGAGCAACTAGCTATGTCTAGTATTCTTTATTCTTCTGCAGTCGGTTCTTTAATGTATCTTATGATTTGTACAAGGCCTGACATTGCTCATGCAGTTGATGTAGTGAGCATATTTTTTTCTAATCCGGGAAAGGTTCACTGGGAAGCAGTGAAATAGATTTTTAGATATTTGAGGGGTACCTTAAAAATGTGCTTGACTTATGGAGTTTCACAACCAGTTCTAGAAGGATTTACTGATGTTGACATGACAGACGATCTTGATGATAGAAAATTTACTTCAGGGTATTTGTTCGCTTCTACAGGAGGAACTGTATCTTGACAATCTAAGTTACAGAAGTGTGTTGCTTTGTCAACTACAGAGGCTGAGTATATTGCAGCAATCGAAGCATGTAAAGAAATGTTTTGGATGAAACGTTTTTTTCTTGAATTGGGATTGAATCAAAAAGAGTATGTGATATTTTGTGATAGCCAAAGTGTTTTAGATTTGAGTAAGAATACCATGTACCATGCTAGAACAAAGCACATTGATGTTAAATATCATTTGTTACGTTCAGTGATTGAAGAACATCAGATGCTATTGAAAAAAATCCATACTGATAAGAATGTAGCAGATATGTTGACTAAAATACTTCTTAGGGAAAAGCTTGAGCTTTGTAGTAACTTGGTCGGAATAAGTTCCTTGGCTAAGGTAAGTTCCAAATGAAACAGCTATGGTGATGAATTTCCTCTTAATGGGGCTGGAGGGAAAAATTGTTAGAAAAATGGGATCCAGCCTCATGTAAGTGGTTTTGGACCAAGTAAAGGCCATGAGCCTTGATCTTTCATTTTACACAGAGCCCTAGCTATTTAATAAAAAAGAGGTGGGGTTGTTTTAAGGGTGTGTCGAAAATCAAGTAGAGAAAGAAGAAAAGCCAGAAAAAGCAAAGAGAAAAAAAAGAAGGGAGAGTTGGTTGAACAGAAGTCGATCCGTGGTTCGATTGAGTTGAAACCTTCTCAGGAGGTTTATGATTCAGAGTTCTACATTCTGAACGGTGAAGATCGGGTCTAAAACTCTCTAGGAACAAATCCATGGTGTATTTGTTGAGTCACTTATTTGGTGAGATTTCTCCAATTGTTTCTCTAGTTATTGATTAGCTCTAGTTTTAGCTAGAGAGGAACTTTGTATACCTATTATTTAATAGTGAAATTTTTTTTGGTAATCCACGATTTTTTTTCCTCTACACTGGAGGATTTTTCACATAAATCTTGGTGTGCTTTATTTTTCTTACGTTTTTAATTATTGATTGTTGTCTATTACTTTTATATTGTTGTGATTATTACTTCAAGCGTAACATTATTTGATTCAAAAAGTAAAAAGTTGTAGGTACCTAGAAATAAATTTACACAAATTTTCATATGTTTTGAAAATATCAAAACTTAATCTTTACAAATCTTATTTTCAAAAAATTTTTAATTTTATAATTTTAATAAAAATAATTGTCAAAATTGAATTATTTAACACAAAAAATTGACATAAAACAAACATAATCGGAATAATAAATGTCGTAAGTCATAAATTGCATAGAAAATAGTTTGTAATATTGTAAATACATATATGCAAAATTAATTTTTTCTAAAAAAAAATTGTTTTTAATTTTTTATAAATTAAAAATACATATACCTAGATTTGATGCCTACAGACAAAAAATTAAAATATCAATCATGACATCGTGATGTTAAAATTATATTTACATATATATATATATATATATATCCACCAATTTTATCTACACATCCACGTCAATTTAGTATTGAATTCAACAATCTAAAACTATATTTAATCATTTTTTATTAAAAAAATTAGGTTTAGTCTACAAATAAATAGTTTTTTTTTTTTTGCTAAAATCTAGAAATATATAGTTTAGTTCAGCTATAAAAATGATAAATATTCGTTGAAAATAAATAGTAAAAGTCTTTATAAATAATAGTAAAATTCTTTACTCCTTTGAAAAACAATAATTTCATTTTTTTCTTTAAAAAATGGAAACTTGATTAATTTGTTTTATTTACCAAAGTTGAGTAAAATTGACTTTTTATAAATAACAAAAGGTGAATTTCATTTTTATTCTTTTGGTACAAGGTATCGTAATTCAATTTCAGAAAAAGATTTTATTTTCCCATTAGTTTTTAATTTTCAATGGATACTTCAATTTTTTTTAATTATAAAACAATTACAATGTCTTTCTTATTTTTTCTCAGAAATGTATTTTTTACCTTACAAGCATACATATATAAGTATTTTTTTCATATAATTATATTCAATCAAAGTTGCGGAACTCACTTGAGATGATGAAGATTAAAAAAGAGTTTAAACCATCCGGCGACAATGATCTTAATGATAATGAAGATGAAAATGGCTTGTTAAGATCAATTGGTTGGGGGAGCTGATCTCCTACAGTAGATAATTTTCTTAAAAAGTCCTTTAAAAAAAATTTTTTTCATCTCCGTTTCAATGTTAAGTTAGTAATATAAGACATAAAGTTTAGTAACAAAGATATACTTATCATCTTATAAAGATTAATATTTTTAATAAATAAAAGCAAACGGTATTATATCATTTTCATAGCTTACTCTCTTATTTTTACCATAATGGATTATCCTAACTCAATTTTTCCATTTGTGCATTTTATGGATACAGCCATCAGTAATACATATAAGACAAAGAAAACTCACTTTAAGATTATTTTACTATTTACATTGTGAATATCAAAGGTCTCTTAAGTTTTAAAATTAAAGCAAATAAACCTCAATTCCTACATTAAACAAAATACAGTATTTAAATATTGACATTATAACTTTTATTGACTTTTACCTGATAAATCTGTTATTTTGCATGATAGGATGCTTGAATTTAAAGTTCCAATTCACCTAACTTGATATACAACCTATTATTCTTGAAGGCAAGTTCTAGAAGAAGATCATTGTACGCAGAGATCTCACAAGTTAATAGCAAAATTATAAATAAAGAGAATGTTTGTCACACTAATATTTTTTAGAAGGAATATTAATTATCAACGAAAAGCCTCAAAGCTCTGGGTTGTATGTTTTGTAATTAACATTCTTCCCAATCGATTAAACAACTGTTAAGAATCAAAATAATAATTTGTCACAATAAAAAAAAGAATATATGAACTGTTAGTGAATAAAAGAGATGAAGATGATACTTTGCTTGATGTAAGTACAATTAACACCATAATATGTGCAATTATGGGCTAAATGAATAATATAAGAAATTCAGCACAAGGATGTTTCATCTAGATGGAAGACGATGTTCATTAAATAGTAAAATAAGTGATTTTTGGTCTTCTAATTTTATTAGAAAATTTATAAAAATAAAATTATATTTTAAATTTTAAATTTTAAAATAAATATATCTAGATTGCTAAAAATATATTTAAATTATATATTTTTAAAAAGAGATCATGTATCTAGATTGTTAGAGACATATCTAAATTATATATATACTTTAAATTTAAAAAGAGATATATAGATAGTTTAAATGTTCATTTTAAAAAAGAAATAACAAAATTATTTGTTTTATTTTAAATATATTTGAAAAAATATTAGTTTGGGATAAATTTTATCTCATTTAAATTAAAATAAAACTCTTGAAACATTAGAATAAATCTAATTTTTGAAACTTTCAAATAATTATTTAATAGTATTATTTGGTTAAAAATTTAAATTAAATTATTATCTTACATGTCAAAAATATAAGTTATCTATGTAAGCATCCACGTGACATATCAATATAAATGTATTCTATAATATATATATATATATATATTAGATTTATTTTTGGCGAATTCATTGTTAGTTGGTGAGTTAGAGAAATAAGAAAAGAAAAAGAATGGGGGTTATTCACATTCATTTGCAGAAGCATCAATGGGGAATGGTCTGCCAGGCAATTAGAGGGAGACATTAAGAGTTCTGCTGTTTCCACTTACAAGCTCCAAAGGAAACTTGTCCAGGTAGCCGCCGCCTCCGACTCCTTTAGCAGTATCACCTCCTCTTTCTTTGTCATCACCCCTAATTCTGCTGTTTTCCAGGTTCTTCCTCCCTTCTTTCCCTCTTTCATTATTTACATCATCTCTTTGATCCTTATAAGATCAGATTTTTTACTTGTTGAAAAAAATGAAATACTGAAATCATCACACAGAAAAAAAAAAATAAAAACAAGTTGGGTTTTGGCTAGCTAAGTGTTTTTGCCTTGTTTTTCAATGATTGGTTGTAATATCATTCATTGCTGATTCAGTTTCATGCTACTGATAGACAGACTTTTATTTTCCTTGCTGTTTCTAATATTATTTGGCAACAGGTGATTACTGGAGGTGGTGGAGGTGGAGGCTTCACAGGAGGTGGAGCTACTTTCGGAAAATGGAGTCCAGCCCCATGTAAGTGGTTTTGGACCAAGTAAAGGTCATGGGCCTTGATCTTTCATTTTACACAAAGCCCTAGCTACTTAATAAAAAAGAGGTGTGGTTGTTTTAAGGGTGTGTCAAAAATCAAGTAGAAAAAGAAGAAAAGCCAGAAAAAAAAAAGAGAGAGTTAGTTGAACGAAAGTCGATCAGTGGTCCAATTAAATTCGAAACTTGTCAAGAGGTTTATAATTCAGAGTTTTACATTTCGAAAGGTGAAAATCGGGTATGAACTTCTCTAGGAACAAATCCAGGGTGTATTTGTTGAGTCACTTATTTAGTGAGATTTCTCCAATTGTTTCTTTAGTTGTTGTTTAGCTCTAGTTTTAGCTAGAGAAGAACTTTGTATATCTATTATTTGATAATGAAGATTTTTCTGGTGGTCCGTGATTTTTTTCCTCTACACTAAAGGGTTTTTCACGTAAATCTTGGTGTGCTTTATTTTTTTTACGTTTTTTATTATTGATTGTTGTCTATTGCTTCTGTATTATTGTGATTATTGCTTCAGGTGCAACAAGTGGTATTAGAACAAGGGTTATTTTAAGACATCGATACAAAAGCAACCCAGGATAGAAGTAAATTCTGTTTGAAATCATGTAGTGTGATACAGGTTTCCATGATAAAATTGACAGCATCGAATTATTCAATTTGAAAGCCTATGATGGAGGATCACCTATACTGCAAAGATTTGTATGAGTCGGTATTGGGTGATTCAGTTAAACCAACAGATATAAAAGATGAAAGCTGAAAGAAGCTAGGTAGAAAGACGCTGGCTACAATAAAAAAATGGGTTGATATCAGCGTGTTCCATCATGTAGCGCAGGAGTCAGATACTCACATTGTTTAAGAAAAATTGACAGCATTGTATGAAAAAAAATAGGTATAAATAAAGTTATGCTTGTTAAAAAGCTTGTAACTTTACAATATAGGAATAGATGATCTGTTACAGAGTACTTGAGTGATTTTTAAGATATATTTAATCAGATGACTACTATGGAGCTTAAGATGGATGATGAAATAAAGGTATTATTTTTTTTGGGTTCATTGTCAGATAGCTAGAATACTTAGTTATGACTGGTCTTAATTCAGCTCCTAATTATAAGGTAACATTAAAGATGGTAAACGACAGTATGCTTAATGAAGAAGCAAGGCGAAAAGATGTAGACCTTAGGAATCAAGCTTTGATCATAGAGAACAAGGGTAAAAATATCAACAGAGATCAGGACTCAAAAGGTCGTGGTAAGTCTAAACATAGATCTAAGTCTAAAGGTAAAGTAAAGTGTTTCTATTGTGGTAAGGCAGGTCATATAAAATGAAACTATAAAATCTTGAAGCAAGAGCGAAAAGATGAGAAAGATAAGAGTTCAGATGATAGCAATGTTACAGCAGTGAATTCAGATAGTGATTCAGTTACTTTGATTTGTACACATAGTATTGTAATCATGTTAGTGATCCCGACATTGAGTGGATAGTTGACACAGAAGTGGTATATCATTGTGTTCCTAAGAGAGAATTGTTTATAACTTATAAATTAAGAGACTTTGGTTGTACCAAGATGAAAAACAAGAGTGTGTCACAAATTGTTGAGATTGGTGATATTGTTGTACAAACTAGTACAGGCTGCATGTTGACTTTGAGGGATGTCAGACACATTTCAGATATGAGAATGAACTTGCTTGCTATTAATGTCCTTGATAAAGAGGGATATGAAAACTGATAAAAGAATGGATAGTGGAAGCTTCTCAAAGGATCTATGGTAGTTACAAGAGAAAAATTATACTGCACAATGTATAAGACATAGATACAATTGAACGGTAACCAGATAAATACAGTTAAAAATGATGCTTCGATAAACTTGTGACACAGAAGGCTGGCACACATGAATGAAAAGGGGTTACAGGTTTTAGCAAGACAGTCTCTTATTCCCGTAACCAAAGATATGTCTCTCGATTCATGTGATTATTATTTGTTTGGTAAGCATCATAGAGTTTCATTTCGTAAAAGTTCTTAGAGAAAAGAAAATAAATTAGAATTAATTTATCCTGACATATGTGGTCCCATTGAGGTTGAGTCATTAAGTGGTAGCAGATATTTTGTTACTTTTATTGATGATGCTTCACGTAAGACTTGAGTGTATATGTTGAAATACAAAAGTCAAGTACTGCAGTATTTTTAAAAATTTCATGCCATGGTTGAAAAGATGACAGGGTTATCCTTGAAGTGTATTCGAACTGATAATGGTGAGAAATACACATCTAAAGGCTTTGAAGAGTATTGTTCAAAGCATGAGATCAAGCATGAGATGACAGAACTTGGAACACCACAGCATAATGGTATAGCTGAAAGAATAAATCACACCATTGTGAAAAAAGTCAGATGTATGTTGAGGATGGTAAAATTATCAAAGCCATTCTGGGGTGAAGTAGTCAACACAACTTGTTATTTACTTAACAGGTCACCATCAGTTCCTTTGGGCTTTGACATTCCATAATAAATATGGATAAAAAAAGATACTTCATACTCTCACTTGAAAATTTTTGGGTGTAAAGCATCATGCATGTGTTGAAAGAGCAGAAATCAAAGCTTGACAGTAAAGCCACACAGTGTGTATTTGTAGGATATGGTGATGAGAAATTTGGTTATAGGGTATGGGATCCAGTAAAGAGAAAGACAGTCAGAAACAGAGATATGATCTTTCATGAAAAAGAAACCATAGTAAATCTTGAAAAAAATGAGAAGACTATAGGGGTTACTGTTGAGTGTGATATTTCAACACCAACAGCGATTCCACAGGAAAGAGCCACAGAAGGTGGAAATGAGTAAGAAACAGAACTTGAAGATATGAATGAGCTAGCCATAGTTGGTGATGAGCCAGATTGAATTAGTTTTGAGCATGAGGAGTAATCCTCTCTACCTGAGAGTGTTGAGTAGGGGGAGCTACCTTCGATATCAAGTGATGTAGAGTCTCAACCTAAGAGATCTACTAGAGAGCATAGGCCACTACCAGTATCCAAGTTTAGATTTTATTTTAGTTATTAGTGAAGGAGAGCCAGAAAGCTTTCAAGATGTGCAGGCTACTTCGGATAGAGAGTACTAATTAAAAGTAATGAAAGAAGAGATTGAGTCATTACAAAAAAATGATACTTATGATCTTGCTAAACTTCTAAAAGGGAAGAGGCCATTAAAGAATAAATGGGTGTTTAAATTGAAAAAAGATGTGACAAACTATTAAGGTACAAAGCTCGATTGATAGTAAAAAGTTTTTCTCAGAAACCAAGCATCGATATTGATGAGATCTTTGCTCTAGTTGTAAAGATGAGTTCTATTCGAGATGTATTGGGATTAGCAGCTAGTTTGAATATGGAGCTTGAGCAACTTGATGTTAAAACTACATTTTTGCATGGAGATTTACAAGAAGACATTTATATGAATCAGCCTGAGGGTTTTGAAGTGAAAGGAAAAGAGCACTTAGTTTGTAAATTAAAGAAAAACTTGTATAGCTTGAAACAAGCTCCGTGACAGTGGTATAAGAAGTTTGATTCTTTTATGGTGAGTCATAGCTATAAAAGAACAGTAATGGATTCTTGTGTGTATGTTAAATAATTTTTTAATGGTAACTTCATTATCTTATTATTATATATTGATGATATGTTGATTGTATGATAAGATGCTAGTATGATTTACAGGTTGAAAGAATAATTGTCTAATTCTTTTGATATGAAAGATTTAGGTCCAACAAAACAGATTCTTGGTATAGACATTATCCAAGATAAGAGAGCTGAAAAGCTGTGGTTGTCACAGGAAAAATATGTTGAACGGGTGCTTAGTAGATTCAATATGCAATATGCTAAATTAGTTAGCAGTCCACTTGCCAATTATTTTCATCTAAGTAAGAAATCTTATCCAGTATCTAAGGAAGAGCAACTAACTATGTCTAGTATTCTTTATTCTTCTGTAGTCGATTCTTTAATGTATCTTATGGTTTGTACAAGACCTGACATTGCTCATGCAGTTGGTATAGTGAGCAGATTTCTTTCTAATCTGGGAAAGGTTCATTGGGAAGCAGTGAAATTGATTTTTAGATATTTAAGGGGTACCTCAAAAATGTGCTTAACTTATGAAGTTTCACAATCAGTTCTAGAAGGGTTTACTGATGTTGACATGGCAGGCGATCTTGATGGTAGAAAATCTACTTCAGGGTATTTGTTCACTTTTGCAAGAGGAGATGTATCTTGGCAATCTAAGTTGTAGAAGTGTGTTACTTTATCAACTACAAAAGCTGAGTATATTGCAGCAACAGAAGCATGTAAAGAAATACTTTGGATGAAACGTTTTCTTCTTGAATTGGGGTTGAATCAAAAAGAATATGTGATATTTTATGATAGCCAGAGTGCTTTAAATTTAAGTAAGAATGCCATGTACCATGCTAAAACAAAGCACATTGATGTTAGATATCATTGGTTACGTTCAGTGATTGAAGAACATCAGATGCTGTTGAAAAAAGTTCATACTGATAAGAATGTAGTAGATATGTTGACTAAAATACTTATCAGGAAAAAGGTTGAGCTCTGTAGTAATTTAGCCAGAATGAGTTCCCTGGCCAAGGTAAGTTTCAAATGACACTGTTATGATGATGAATCTCCTCCTAATGGGGCTGAAGGGAAAGATTGTTAGAAAAATGGGGTCCAGTCCCATGTAAGTGGTTTGGGACCAAGTAAAGGCCATGAGCCTTGATCTTTCATTTTACACAGAGCCCTAACTACTTAATAAAAAAGATGTGGGGTTGTTTTAAGGGTGTGTCGAAAACCAAGTGGAAAAAAAAAAGTCAGAAAAAACAGAGAGAAAAAAGAGATGGGAGAGTTAGTTGAACGGAAGTCGATCCATGGTCCGATTGAATTAGAACCTTGTTAGAAGGTTTATGATTCAAAGTTCTACATTTTGAACGGTAAAGATCGATTTTGAAGCTCTCTAGGAATAAATTCATGGTGTATTTATTGAGTCACTTATTTGGTGATATTTTTTCAATTGTTTCTCTAGTTGTTGTTTAGCTCTAGTTTTAGCTAAAGAAGAACTTTGTATACCTATTATTTGATAGTGAAGATTTTTCTGGTGGCCCATGGTTTTTTTCCTCTACACTGGAGGATTTTTCACTTAAATCTTGGTGCATTTTATTTTTCCTGTATTTTTTTATTATTGATTATTGTCTATTGCTTTTATATTGTTGTGATTATTGCTTTAGGCCCAACAGCTACTGCTATTGCTCCTGCTGGAGGCACTGCCATAGCCGTTGAAGCTCCTGCAGCTGAAGAGACAAAGAAGGAAGAGAAAGAGAAGAGTGAGGATGAATATATGGGATTCTCTCTCTTTGATTGAATGCCTTTACTGCCTTCATGTCCTTCTAGTTCAAAGCAAGTTATTGTTATGTTTTCACGTTTCTTTGGTCCTTATAAGCAGTTGTATGTTGAAGTTTTACCCCACCGGTGAATTAGATTTTTGGATGACATTTGGGTTCTTTTATGAGTTAGGAAATGGCATTTTCAAGATGAATTTGACAATTTTACGAGTATGTGGTTTCCTTTCTTATTGACCTTCCTTCTATGTTAAAAATCTGGTTTTATTTCAATTCAAGTCCTTTCCTTTACGCTGTGCCATTGATTTTATGGTTACTTAGCCTTTGTTTTGGTAAAGGACTGAAAAGAAAATTTGAATTGAAGAAATAAGCTACTTTTCATTTTAATTAATAATTTTGCTATTTGGTCATAACTCATAATGCTAAAGTAAGCCATAATATAGGTTTTTAGGAGCCTAGAGTGGATCAAAATTCAGAACTTTCATTGGATAAAAGAAATGTTGAAGGAGAAAGCCTTTGGTGCTACTCTTATATTTTTATCAATCAAGCGATTGCTAGATAAGAAATGTAGAATTACAAGCTTCTTTTATAGATAAGAAGTGTTGCTATTTTCATTAGGAGGATGCATCTGCATGCATGAACAATGTTAAGCACCTGATAGACCTTAGTAACTAATAATGGAAGATTATAATAATAATGAAAGAGGTACTTAATAGAATTTAAGTGTAGTAGTTGTAGTTGTGCCCCTTGCTAAGAGGCAACTTAAACATGATAGTTTTTGGCAAAAAAAAAAAAAAAAGGAGTCACTAAATTAATAAGATATTAGAGATGAAGTTTTCAATTCAAATCTTTGAATAGGAAAGTCAATGGATAGGATATGGGATAGAGTATTTTTTATTTTCTTCTTAGATTTTTTATATTATATATATATCATTGTATCTATAGTCATATATTTTAAATTCATCATCATTCCCATTTTGTAAGGATTTAACAGGTAATCTTTATACTGTAATTTAATAAAAAAATTTAGTTTTTTATTTTTATCTTGCACATTTATATAATTTTTTATAAATATATTTTTAAATAAAAATATATTAAATTTTAATTAATATAAAATAAAAATTTATTTACTAAATATATATAAAATATGAGTACCGATAAATCGTGGATATCTCAATAAAAATTTTAAAATCATATACACTCTCATTTCCAAAATTTAATATCCATTCCATTTCATTAGGATAAAATATCAGATTACTCATAAAGTATAAGTAAGATTGATATTCCTTTGAGAAACATCACCCCTTCCATTAATTCTTTAATATCTTTTTGAACATTATGTCTTAGAATGGTGCCATTTTGGCTTTTTATCAAATAATTTTGTTAATATTGACCTAAATGTTCATAGCTTAATCAGTCACGTGGATATTTGCTCAATTGTTAATGAAAAAATGTGATAAAATGACCAAAATAAGAAATTAAGAAACCATATGGATGGAATCTAGTAATGTTTTTAATGTTTATTGTCAACTTGCACATTTTCTTCTGCACTTCTATATGGATGCAAGCTCATTAATCACTAGTTTGGTTTATAATAGAGGGTGTGTTTAAACAAATAAAATATAATTAGACTTTTCCCATCATTTTAAGTATTTGAAACCCGTTGAGAACAATATTACTAATGTTGTTAGAATCAAGCCGAATCGATCAATTGAATCAGGACTTGAAGGTCATCTGAACCCATAGTTAATTGAACAATTTTTTCATATAAAAAAATGGAACAATTTTTATTATTTAAATTATTAATTATTCTTAAAAAAACGTTTCATAAGTAATAAAATTTATTCTGTTACCATTTTGGAATTTTATTAATGTATTAACCATTATGTCAACTATATTTATATATTTAAGTATTTATCATATTTAAATAATTTAATAATTAATACGGTATTTACAATATAAAAATGCTCAAGTTGAATCAGCCATATAAACTGACTGAACGAGAATCAGACATGCAACATCCAATATAGGTTCTAACTTTCTATCCAGTTATAGCCAGTTACCATGTTGGCAGCGAGTCGGATTGAAGCCAAGCGGATTTTTCTTCGACCTCACTTTGATTCTACTTTTTAATATTTATATTTGATTTTAATTTGATTTGATCTTAAAATATTATTTTTTATTTAATTCGATTTAATTTATATATTTATAAATCACAATCAACTTAATCCGATCAAAATACATTTAATAATTTTAATTTAGTTAATTTTATAAAATATACAGAAAGCAAATATTCATAAACTATATAATTTATATCATAAACATAATTAATAAAGTTCTTTTTCAGAATTTACGTTTTATTAATAACTAACATATGTACATTGATATTCATGTTATAAAAAATACAAACTGTTTTGTTATCAAATTATTTATTCTTAAATTTGCTTCAATTATTAATAACAAAGATAATAACTTATTAAAATTGTGTTCATATTTACTTAAATGGTTATACATAAATATATTATATTTCTAACATTGCATGGAACAAATATAAGATGTAAAATTATGTTCACAATATTTATGTATTAAATAATATTAAGTTAATATTTTTATTTTCATTCATATTAATCATAATATTGTTGATATAATTTTTATTTATTCATTATTTTTTCAATGATAGTAATATTTTATTTACTTACATAAATCAAAGTTAGAATTCATGTGATACATACATATATATATATATATATGCTGATGTGATTTTTAAATTTATTAAATTTTCAAATTTCTTTTAATGACATTTGTTCTACAATTTTTTTTATTATTTGGAATCAATTCATTTTGTTTTAATAATATTTTTGAGCTCTACAATATTCCACACTTAAAATTTTTTTAAAAAATGATTACTTAAATTTTTTTCAAAATTCTATTTCTAAAAATTTCCCAAAAGCTATTTTCATTATTTTTATTATTTTTTATTTAGTTTTCTTTTTTCTTTTCTTCCAAGGCATCCCTTTTCCTTTTTCCTCCTTATTTCTTCCCTTTCTTTTATTGTTTCTTTTTTTTTCTTCTTCTTTATCCATCGAAAGAAAAAAAAAATGCGACTAAGTGCCACACAATTGAGTAACTGAATTGTGAGTTACGGTTTAATTGCAAGTTATTTACATTTAGAGACAACTTCAATTGTACATATAGAAAATTATCAATTTAATTTGAAGTAATAAAATTACTTTATGTTATCAATTATATTTAATTATTATCAAATAAATTATTATATTGATAATAGAAAGTGAAGAAAATCATATTAACATTACGTGTAATAAAGTTATAATGGTAATTTACTTTCTTTTAATCTATTTTTAAAAATCACTTTTTATTTATTCTCTGCTATAAAAATTTGTTAGTATTTTTTAGATAAAAATTGTATGCGTTTTGGTTAAAAAAAGCTTCTGCGTTTTTTTTCTTTTTTTTTTTTACAATTTTTTTGTTTATTTTCTCTTTTATTATTTGTTATATTTAATATTATCAGAAATTAAAACTCACATTCCACTTACATCATGACTATTAAACCTCTTTTATGGTTTAAAATAACTATAAAGCTTTTTTTTTTTGAAAATTTTTTTTTTGTTCTTTCAAGTTTTTATCTAAATAATCAAATTTATATTTCACCATGAGAATTGACAAAATGGGCAGGCAGTTCATATCACGATCCAATTCATCATGGGTCATGCTTGGCACAACCCTCGTTATAGTGTTGAATTGGACCAAAATATATTAAGCCTTCAGACTAACGCGACAAGATCCATGAGGACAATGGATTGGCATATGGCACGGTTCAGTATGATACGATTCTTTTTTTTTAATTTGATTCTCACCCTTCGCATTTTTAATTTTTTAAATTAATTAATGAGTAATATGTAATAGTTCAATTTTTTTTTTTTTCATTTGATATACTCATTGATATAAAATTTTTTAAAGTTGTGAGATTCTATACCATTTGACTCAAGCCCGTCACATCCTTAAAGCTTTTAGTAACTAAAAAAGCCTAAACTCTTTTAACTAAAAAAATTTAAGTTAAACTACATTGATATTGACATTTTAAGTCTAGTTACATAAATAATATATTTAATTTTTTATTCTTTATAATTATGATACTAAAATAATAAAATACGTAAAAAAAACAAATTTTATAAAAAAATATATTATTAAGCTGATTTAACTCAAGCCAATATGTGATGGGCTACGCTTGGCGCATGCCATAACATATTCGGGTCATGGGCTATGTTGGGTTAAGGGTTTAGAAATTTGGATCGCGTCAAGCACGATCCATTTTATAGGAAGGTTGGCCCAACATGGTTTGATTAGGATAATTCCAATCTTGGATTGTGCTGAATTGGTGTTAGTTGTCTACTTTGCTACCTTTACGCTATGTAATGAGTATGTACAGGATTAATATATTATAATAAAATTTTGATAGAGTTTATGATTTGTGTATTTATGTTATATAAAATATTAAAATTTATGTATTTATATTATGTTTTATATAAAATTTGAAAAGTTAAAATTCATATCAATACAAAAATATAAAATATATTTTTTTATTAAATCTATATATAGTTATTATTAAAATTTTAATTCGTGTTCCCTTAATATTTTATTTTATATTGTATTTATATCATGATATGTTTAAAATTTAGATCTAACTTTTAACTCAATATGACAAATCAATTAATTCTAACTCATTTAATCAAATTACTCAAAAGCCTAAATAAAAATAATAATAAAAAAAAACTATCTACTTCATCACATTTTTACTCATAAAAATAAAACTAAACTTTCTTTTAATTTTAAAAACACAATTTTTTTTTCAAAAATTGTAGGGCTCAAATACTAGTTTAACTAGATTTAAATCCATATGATACATGAATGATAATTTTAATTTATAATAATTTTTAAATAAAATAAAATGAAATTTTAAATACTAATAGTTGAGTAACAATAACAATAGATTAAAAATAATTACACCAAAAATATTTGAATTAGTAATAATGCTCATTTAATCTATAAACACCTTAAAATAAAAGGTAATAAAAATAGAATCAATGAAAATTTGATTGAAAGATGATTATGCATCCAAATATTTGAATATATGAGTAGGAAATTCTTTTTTAATTTGAATTTGTAATTGAATTTTCATTTATATATATTTTTAGGCTAATAATTAGAAACTTTACCAAATTCAAGCCAACATTTATAATATCATTGAAAGTAAAATATTATTAAGTGAATTAATTTAGACATATGATAACCAAAAGGCATGTAATACTAAATTAGACTATCGCATGTAAAAAAGATAAATCAACCAGAGAATTAGATAAATTTTTAATATTTATATATATATATTATTGTTTAAAATTTAAAGTATTATTTATCAGAAAAAAATCAACCTATTTTATTTTAAGAAACGTTATATTTCTAATTTTGATAAAAAATTATTTTTTAATGATAAAAAATGTTGTTAGTATTCTCATAAAAATTAAATCAATCAGCCTCAATATATATAAATCTAATAATTTAATTATACATGCTTAACTTTTCTTTATCGACCATATATTCCAATACATTAAAGGTAATAAAAGCTTACATTTGGATTTAACTTTTCTTAAATCGAAATGATAGTATATCTTTTTTAAAATTATTAGAAATTCAATTTATTCTAAATGTTTTAAAAATTTTTTTGAACTATTTGGTGAAAATAACTATTATTTACCATAAACATTATAATACTTATTTTATTATATGTATCAAAAAATTACAACTAAAGAGTTACTTTTGTCAATTTTCATTTACTTGGATAGTAATTAGCTCCACTTCAAGTTAAATTATGAAAGTGATAATATCAAAACAACAAATATAATATCAAATGACAAACAAAAAAAAAAATGTCACTGAGAACAAAAAATTAATTCACTCCATACAAAAAATAAAAAATAAAAAGCATATTTGATGCATATGATAAGATAGGTGATAAGTGATTTTTTTTATATATATAATTTATCACCTAGCTTAATTTTAAAATTAAAATTTTAAAAAAATTTGCTTAATTTTAAATTTTTTTAAAATGATTTTTTTTTTCAAAAAATAAATCATTATACAATTATGATGAAGAATTAATTTAAAAGATCTTAACACAAATGACAAAAAGTAAAGTAGTACCTAAAATAACACAAAACCAAATATAGAGTAATTTGTGTATCTAATTCATCTATATATAAACATCACAAACAAAAGAAAAAAAAAAAAAAACTTAAACTAGGTTTACTATAGGTAAAAGAATATCACTATTGGAAAAAATACTATAAGGATGCATTTATTTCTCAAGTAGTACCTAAAACACCATTATTTATAAGATGGGTTTTGAAAATAATTATGAGATGATTTGTAACTTTTAAATGTTTAATTGACTAGAATGAATTTAAAAATCAAATCAAGATCAGTAATAGTATTTTAAATTAAGAGTAATTTATGTTTGACAACTAAAATTCATTTTATTTGAAATTAGTGTAAAGATTTTGAAAGTAGCGTAATAATGGTAATGAAATTTATTTTATTTGATATATTTCAAAATTAATTTTAATTGATGTGATCATCTTTTAATCATTTTAAAATTAATATATATACATATTAAACATATATATATATAGCTTAAAAGGTTGAGTAAATAAATGGACCATAGATTAAAATTTTGGAAAGTGAATTTTTTTTTACACAAATGTAATTTAAGAGTTGAATATTATAATTAGAAAAAGATAATACAAAATTATTCTATGATGATGGGAATTAAAGTTTTATTACATTTAATATAAATTTAATTAAGAGTGATTTAAGGTAAATAATAAAAAATGTAATTAATTTAATTTTTTAAGAATAATTCAAATAAAATAAAATATAAGATGCATAATGATTTTCAAGATTGTCCCTTTTTTACCAAAGGCTTTGATTTTTATATATTTATATAAGATCATAGTAAAATGTTGATTAGTAAAATTACATTTTTGAATTATTTGGTGAAAATAACTATCATTTACAATAAATATTATAATACTTATCTTATTATATGTGTCATAACGTCTAGATCCGGGGATCTATCGCTAGACATTGACTTGAAGGAGTCGCCACCAATCTTTTTTATCTAGGTGCGATTAGCCACCTAAGGAATATATCCTTTCAGGGAACACCTAAGTTTAAGGGTCCTTAAAAGAATAGGTTCGGGTCTACTAACCAGAATAGGGTTTGGGAGTTCGGTTACGTGTAAGGAAGGTTATAGCACCCTCACAACGCCCATCAAAAGATGGTACCAGCTTAATGTGTTATCCAATAAGCCTTAAAAATTTACCAAGTAATTAGTTGTTGGAAATTGTTTTCAATTAACTCTAATACTTTTAGCAAAAAATTGAGAAAATCTCCTCACCTCAAGAGTATGCAAGCAAACTACTGTTTCACTTGCAAAGACTCTATCGTTGAATTATTTAACATTAAAAAAAATAAAAAGAAAGAAAAAAATGATTGCTTTTGTGTAGGAAAAATTGATACTTTCAACTTTTCCCTAAAAATATTCTTTTGAAACTTTAATTTCGAAGAAAATTGATACTTTCAACTTTTCCTCAAAATCTTTTTTTTTTGAAAATTTATTTTTAAGGAAAATTGATACTTTCAACTTTTTCCCAGAAATATTTTTTGAAAAACTTTTAATTTCGAAGAAAATTGATACTTTCAACTTTTCCTCAAAACTTTTTTTTTTGAAAATTTATTCTTAAGGAAAATTGATACTTTCAACTTTTCCTTAAAAATAAATTTTTTTTAAAAAATAAAATAATAAAATAAATAAAATAAAAATGAAAATAAATAAAAAAGATAAATAAAAATAAAAATAAAAATATTAAATAATTTTGATATAATAATAATAACAACAAATAAATAAATAAATAAATAATGAAAAAAAAACCTGGGAACGACTCGACTTGCGACTCGGCTCGGCTTGAAGAAGAAAAATTGGCTTGGAGAAGCGGCTCAGAGATGTCGGCTCGGCTCGGTTAATGGCTTGAGATGCAGGTCATTCGCGAGTCGAAATGCGGGTCGGAGCTCGGGTCGGGTCGGATCTTGGCAAAACGCGCGAATCCTCTGGGTTACTTAACACAGAAACTACGTCTTTTTGGGAAGGTATATAAGGTCGATTCCTTCATTTTTTCAGCAGAACCTTTCTTCCCTCTTTCTCTCTTCCTTTCTCTTCTCTCTCTTCTCTTTAAAAATTTGAAGAACTTCGGTTGAATGGCTGTCGGATTCTGAAAATTTTCGTTAGAATCTGAGTTTTTCGTCAAAAGTTCGTCGAAAAATTGATCGATTTTTAGAAATGGTTTTCGGAACTGGGAAATTGGCCGAAAACTTCAAACTTGACTGAAATAGTCACCGAAAAATTCAAACGAAATCTGAAAATTTTTCAAAAATTTTCGGAAAAAAAATTCGTAAAAATTCTCCAAAAATTCCTGTCGATTACTAGAGCTATTTTAAACGCACCAAAACCTTTTTAGTTTTTAAATCTTCTTTGTATCTACCTTTTCTCTCAGCCAATAACTCTTTTTTTTCTGTTTTTTCCTTTAATCCGAGGGTCATTTTATAAGGATTGATAAAAAGAGTTTCTGATCAATCCCAACTCTTCTTTAAATTGGGATTCAATCATTGAATCCAATATGGACTCTGATTGAATCTCAATTCACGGTGGGATTCCTCCAAAACCAATCCAATCTTCAGTCGAAAAAATCAAAAAAATAAAAAAAATCAAATAAAAATATTAATGAAAATAATCAGATAAACCAAAAAATTAACAGATAAATTAAAATAAATAATAGATAAATTATAGTATATAATCAGATAAATATATATATATATAAATATTAACAAAAAAAATAGTAATAATAATAATAAGGATATATATATTAATAAATAGTAATAATAAATAAATAAATAATAAATACATAAGATAAAAATAAAAGAAATATATATAAATAAAAATAAATATAAAATACAAATATAAAATACAAAAATAAAGACAAAAAAAAAAGAAAATGGGCTTACCCATTTGGATCAGGCCCAATTGATCCGGGCTTAGACCAAATTGGGTGTCTACAGCTGTCCCTCTTTGCACATTTTCTGTGAAACAGAAATTACGCAAAGACGTAGACACCCAATCAAGACTCAACTGGACATTTTTTTTTTGTGTTTATTTTTTTGTGTTAAAGATTTGATCAAAACTCCTTTAAGCAGAGGCTCAACGACTTTGAAAAACGTAAACAATGCTCCTCTAATCAGAGGCTCAACGACTTTGAAAATGAATAAAGCTCCTCTAAACAGAGGCTCAATGACTTTTGAAGAGTAAATGGCTCCTCTAATCAGAGGCTCAACAACTTTGAAAAATAAACAAAGCTCATCTAAATAGAGGTAATTTTTTTATTTTTTTTGTTTTTAAATTTGATCAAAGCTCCTTTAAGCAGAGGCTCAACGACTTTTTATAAAAAATAAATGGCTCCTCTAATCAGAGGCTCAACGACTTTGAAAAAAATAAATGGCTCCTCTAATCAGAGGCTTAACGACTTTGAAAAAAATAAATTGCTCCTCTAATCAGAGGCTCAACAACTTTAAAAAGTAAATTGCTCCTCTAAACAGAGGCACCTTAACTTTTGGAAAGGAAATTGCTCCTCTAAATAGGGGCACCACAACTTTGAAAAGTAAATTGTTCCTCTAAATAGAGGCACCTCAATTTTTGGAAAGTAAATTCTCCTCTAAACAGAGGCACCATGACTTTGAAAAGTAAATAAATTGCTCCTCTAAACAGAAGCACCATGACTTTGAAAAGTAAATTGCTCCTCTAATCAGAGGCACCACCACTTTGAAAAGTAAATTGCTCTTCTAAACAGAGGCAACGAAACTTTGAAAAGTAACTTACTCATTGACAATCATGTCCAAAGGAGTTATAGATCGTGATTGAAGGAATTTTGTAATGGGAACTCCAGGATTCACAATTTGAGTTCAACATTCAGAGGTTCAGATTCGCAAGAACCTTCCAATTTCGTAAGAATTTACTAAAATTTGATTCTCAAAATTTCAGTTTCATTCAAATTTGTAAGATCTCAAGATTTGCATTTACAACTTGCAAGACTCGCATCAAAGATCCTCATTTGAATTTTGGAGGCTCACATCCAAAAGTTCAAGACTTTTCAAAGGTTCTCATTTAGGAAACTTGGAATTCATATCCAAAAATCTAAAGCTTTTCATTTGAATTTTGGAAATTCACATCCAAAAATTCAAAGCTTTTCATTTGAGTTCAAAGGCTCACATGCAATAAAACTTAGAGTTTCACATCTAAGTTCAAAGACTCTCATTTAAAACATTAGAAGTTCATATCCAAAAGGTTGAAGCTTTGTATTTTGGAGATTCACATCCAAAAGTTTAAAACTTTTCATTTGTTCGAAGATTCACATTCGACGAACTTTAGGGTTCACTCCTCAAAGATTCTCATTTTGAAACTCAAAGATTCTTATTTGAGTTCTCAAAAAATCAAAATATTTACAAGTTATTTTTCAAGTGACTCAAAAATTTACATGAATGAATGTTATGACCAAAGATGCAAATGCCTTCTTAATGATGCAAATGTGGTAACATATATTCTCATAGTGCCATGCATGTCTAAACAAAGTTTAATTCATCAAATTATGTGCATGTACTATTCAAGCGACGATGTCACCATGATGCATGTAATGCAAATGTTTATGTAACAAAATTCTAAATAATTATGGTGATATGGCTCTCAAAACTCTACCATTCCGTATGTCTTCCTTGTTCAGTTTCTCAATACTTCGAAACAAGTTCCATTAATCGATCATTACTTGACCACCATTCATGGACTTCTCAGCACTAACAAATTTTAAAACAAGTTTCATCCACCATCACTGGTTTATTACTCATAAGCGTCTCAGCATTAACCATTCCAAACTAGGTCACACTCATAGGTTTCTCAACCTTAACCATTCCAAAACAAACTTTGTCTACTGATTATTTTCATCATTCAATCATAACTTATAAGTTATGTCGACCAATTCATCCTTGTACTTATCACTTGGTCATCATTCATAAACTTCTCAACACCAGTTTCGTCTATTGTTCCATATTATTTTCATCACTTAACCATAACTCATAGGTTATATCAACCAATATATCCCCGTATTCATCACTTGATTATACCATTTTTCAAGATTTACCCTATCTTCATTTTATTATCTAATCCATCATCATATTCTTCATTTGGTCACATCATATGTCCTTTCAAATCATCTATTTTAGGTTTTTATCATTTTTTCATTTTGTTACCACCATCATCTTAGATTTCTTTTTAAATGAATGCAATACTCTTTTAAGCACATATTCATTCATTCATTATCATTTTAATTCTTGATAAATACAATGCAATCAAGTATTTTTTCAATTCATTCTAGGGGTGTAACAATAAGAGAACACAAGGTGAATTATGGTAAAGATAATCAATGAAGAACTATTTTGGTACAAAACAAATGGAAAAAGAAATAAATTGGATACATGTCATTGGGATGAATGGTATGTCCAAACGATGAAGATTCAGACAATTCTCAATATTAATCTAGGATTTTTTTTCAAAAACTCATTCCATTTATTATTAAAGTCATTTTGAGCTTGGTGAACTTTGCCCGTCTTTGAGGGATCTTCAGATATCTTTGATCTTCCATCTATGTGAACCATTTGACCTGGATCTTTTTCTACCAAAATCACCCTTTCAGATTTTCAATTTGAATATCTTTTTTTCATTTTTTCATTTTTTTTCCTTCATCTTCTTTTTTTTTTCTCATTTTTCATCCATTGTTGATATCTTTCACACATCAAACTTTAAAGCAATGTAGCATGATTCCATTATTTTATCATGAACATGTCTTTGCCTAATATATGATCATTCAATTTGAGTATTCACACTTAATCCAATAGACTTTTCAAGGTTGTAATGTAGGTCAAGGTGAGGGGTCATAAAAGAAATGGATATAATAGGCTCAAAACATGTATTAAAAAGGTTCAAGACCAAAAGATCATTTGATACAACTTGGCATTTTACCCCCACATCATTTCACTACTTTTTCTTTCTTCACACAAAAGATTTTTATTATTTTACCCCAAATCATGTGTGACATTTATTTTTTCTTTTGCTTTTCTTTCTCTTTCCATCTTTGAGACCTTTTGTGATATTTTTTCAAAAATTACCCCCCAGTGTAAAGGGTGATCCTTGGTTGGGGTTCTTCAAAAAAAAAATCATAATAGGTTCAAAGGGGTAGCAATAAATAGTTTTTCGAATAGTAAAAGAAAGATGACCATTTTTCATCTCAATTATGAATACTTTTCTTAAACATCATCTATTGAACAAAGCTCATGAACCTGTATAAAAGATTACATATCTTCAAGACATATCTCTTTCACCTTTGGTAACGGCTTACCTTTTTTTTTTAGCTCAAATCATCTCCTCATATTAATGTGGATGAGTTCTCAAAATTAAATCTCAAAATTATTGTTATCATTGTCTAAATATTCATCATCTGAAATTTAAGAATGGGAGTATAAAGTTATGAAAGGTAACAGAGCATGAAGTAATGGTCGAGTGAAAGAGAAAAATGTAATGAAATGCATTAACTTGCCTTTATTAAAATGATAACAAGTGAAGTCATATTGCAAAAAAAAATCTAACATTACTCGAAAAGAAATCCTAAAATGATAAAAAAACCTTCAACCAACTTTATCTCCATTCTTCAAAATTGTCCTTCTATGCGATCAGGTGAAGAATCTCTATTGACATCTTACCTCTTAATTCATTGTGACTCTCCAGACCCTTTTTGACCAATGTGTGCTTGATTGTCACTCAGAGCACTAACATCAGGTGTTGTTGCTTTTTCTTGATTAAAACTTACCATTCTATCATTGATCAATCGTTGCACCTTATGCTTTAAAGCAGTGTAATTTTTAATAGAATGGTCAGTAATTCTATAGTGGTAGTCGTAGTGGCCTATAGGATCATACCACTTAGGATAGGGTGGCTTAAGTGGCTCCACATGGCTGGGGGCAATCAAATGGTTATTATAGAGTTTTTGATATAACTCCGTATAAGTCATAGGGATTGGATCAAATATAAGTTTTTCTCGAGTAATTCGTTGTTCTCATGAACTACTTGCTAGGTTAGTAGGGTGAATTTGGGTTCTTGCAGGAGCTTGAATGTTAAGGCCATATGTAAGATCTTGAGGGCTAAAAATTGATCGGTGTGTGGATGAATAAGATGGTTGTAGAACTAGTTGGTATGGGTATAATGAGATATTATTCACAGCAGGATAGTATGAAGAGTAACCTTGGGGTGGATAGGGTTGATAACCCCTGAATTGTTGTCTATCAAAGCTCATGGCTTGAGCTTCAGCTTCTTTCTTTTCTGATGCCTTCTTGGTTTCTCCTCCTTTCAACTTGCCACTTTTGATGGCACTTTCAATAATTTCTCCAAAGATCACCATGACAATGAAATTTTTTATTGTATTCCCTATCATCTTTTCATAATATGAAGACTTCAAAGTGCTGACAAACAATACTGTAGTTTTTTTCTTAGTCAGAAGAAGCTGTACTTGAGAAGCAATATCCCTCCACCTCTGAACATACTCTTTAAAAGTCTCATTGGTTTTTTTTTCCAAGTTTTGTAAAGACAAACGATCAGCGGCCAAATCCATGATATGTCGATATTGACTGATAAAATCATGAGCCATGTCACTCTAGAAACGGATGCGAGTTTTGTCTAACTGGATATACCACCTAACAGCAGAACCAGTAAGATTATATTAGAAAATATGCATTAGTAGCTTTTCGTCATGAGCATAGGCTGCCATATTTCGACAATACATGGTAATATGAGTTTTTGGGCACTTTGTGCCATCATATTTTTTAAATTCTGGTACTTTGAACTTAGGAAAAATGACCACATCAGGGACTAAGCAAAGCCCAGCAGTATCAACTGAACCATAGAAACCAATTCCTTCCACAGCACGTAGCCTTTGTTCTAGCATACTAATTTTAGAGTTTTTTTTAGTTTTCACTTTTATCTTTCCCTTGTCTTTTTCTTTTAGTTCATTCAGATCAGGGATTTAAATTGGTTCAACTGCCTTTTCAGTAAAAACAGGATTCACATAGCTATGGTAATGCCCTGGATTAGAAGCTGATGGCATTATAAGATATATAGGATATGTGAAGTGTTGTGGAGGAACCTCTTGTGTAGACTGGGCTTGAGGTGGATTAAAACCATGTGGATATAAGGGGTCAGTCACTTCTTGCGATACAAGACCTTATTGGCTTGTGTTCTCTTTTACTCTTTTCCTCTTATTTAACTTATTGATAGCATCTAAAATTTTACTTAACTCATTCTCAATCTTTTCCTATGCTTTGTCTAGCTTTTCAAATCTGTGAGAGTTTTTTTGCTCCATTTGTCTGGCTCTGGCTCTTGTGTTATATCGATGGATAGGATTCTCGCTAGATGAAGCTATCCTTAAACTTTTAGCACCACAATTATGATTAAAAATGCTATGCTATGCTTTTTGTATGATACGTTGATGGATGAATGAAATGTACATTTTTATGAATGAAATCTAATATGAAATGGATGCAAATGATAATGTTAAAACATTATCATGAAAATAATACATACGCACAAAATCAGACAAATAACATGGTTAGTTTCACAGATAAATTGAAAGTGATGTCGATGCATAATGTTACATATGATAATGAAAATGATGCACAAAGTCAGATAATCAAAATGATTAGATAAACATTCTTCTTGTGTCCTAGTTTTAAGGTACACCTATCATTGGGTAGAAAGGGCTCTATCTTAGGCTTAGGCACTTCTAAGGCTCACTATATGTGGTTCAAGGTTAAAGTTTAAAGGTTTCCAAATTGCTCCTTACATTATTGTCCATCACAGACTAGTAAGGCACCCTAATCCTCACCCATTACAGGCTACAAGCGAAAAATGTTCAATTTGAATGGGAGTATTTTGCTAGCCACTGCGGAGGTATTAAACCTCACGAAAGCAATAGGTACTTTACTCTCTCATAGAGGGACGAAGCTCGGGTATAGAGCTCATGTTATGCATATGCATATGAATGACATAATTAATAAAGTAAATAAACATGAATGAACAAAAAATCTATACAAAAGGTTCAATTTTATTAGGCTTTTGGATAACACAAATTTATTTGCTGGCCTGACTCTCAGAGTCTCCAACAGAGTCTCCAAGCTATCATAACGTCTAGATCCTAGGATCTATCGCTAGATATTGACTTGAAGGAGTCGCCACCAATCTTTTTTATCTAGGTGCGATTGGCCACTTAAGGAATCTATCATTTCAGGGAACACCTAAGTTTAAGTGTTCTTAAAAGAATAGGTTCGGCTCTACTAACCAGAACAGGGTTCGAGAGTTCGGTTACGTGTGAGGAAGGTTATAGCACCCTCACAACGTCCATCAAAATATGGTACCAGCTTAATTTTGTGTTATCCAATAAGCTTTAAAAATTTACCAAGTAATTAGTTGTTGGAAATTGTTCTCAATTAACTCTAATACTTTTAGCAAAAAATTAAAAAAATCCCTTCACCCCAAGATTATACAAGAAAACTACTATTTCACTTGCAGAGGTTCCATCGTCGGATTATTTAACGTTAAACAAAATAAAAATGAAGAAAAAAAATGATTACTTTTGTGTAGGGAAAATTGATACTTTCAATTTTTCCCCAAAAATATTCTTTTGAAACTTTAATTTCGAGAAAAATTGATACTTTCAACTTTTACTCAAAATCTATTTTTTTTCAGATTTATTTTTAAAGAAAATTGATACTTTCAACTTTTTCTCAAAATCTTTTTTTTTAAAATTTATTTTTAAGAAAAATTGATACTTTCAACTTTTCCTCAAAACTTTTTTTTTTGAAAATTTATTCTTAAGAAAAATTGATACTTTCAACTTTTCCTCAAAAATAATTTTTTTTAATTTTATTTTAAATAATAAAATAATAAAATAAAAATAAATAAAAAAGATAAATAAAAATAAAAATATTAAACAATTCTGATGTAATAATAATAACAATAAATAAATAAATAAATAATGAAAAAAAACTTGAGAATGGCTCGGCTTGCGGCTCGACTTGACTCGGCTTGAGGAAGAAAAATAGCTCGGAGAAACGGCTCAGGGGTGCCAGCTTGGCTCAGCTAACAGCTTGAGACGCGGGTCGCTCGTGGGTCGAAAGCGGGTCGACGCTCGGGTCGGGTTAGATCTTGGCAAAATGGATGGATCCTCTAGGTTACTTAACACAGAAACGACGTTGTTTTGGAAGGGTATATAAGGCTAATTCCTTCATTTTTTCAGCAGAACCTTTCTTCTCTCTTTCTCTCTTCCTTCTTCTTTTCTCCATTCTCTCTAAAAACCTGAAAAACTCCGATTGAATGACCGTCGGATTCTAGAAATTTTTGCCGGAATATGGGTTTTTCGTCAAAAGTTCACTGAAAAATTGATCAGTTTCTGAAAATGGTTGTCGAAAACTGAGAAGTTGGCTAAAAACTTCAAACTTGGCCGGAATAGTCGTCGAAAAATTCAATCGAAATCTGAAAATTTTTCAGAAATTTCCAGAAAAAAATTCGCAAAAATTCTCCAAAAATTCTTGCCGATTCTTAGAGCTGTTCTAAACACACCAACACCTTTTTAGTTTTTAAATCTTATCTGTATCTACCGTTTCTCTCAGCCAGTAACTCTTTTTTTCTGTTTTTTTCTTTGATCCGAGGGTCGTTTTATAGGGATTGATCAGAAGAGTTTCTGATCAATCCCAACTCCTCTTTGGATTGGGATTCAATTATTGAATCCAATATGGACTCTGATTGAATCCTAATTCACGGTGGGATTCCTTCAAAACCAATCCAATCTTCAGTCGCAAAAAATAAAAAAATAAAAAAAAATCAAATAAAAATATTAATGAAAATAATCAGATAAACCAAAAAATTAACAAATAAATTAAAAATAAATTATAGATAAATTATAGTATATAATCAGATAAATATATATAAATATTAACAGAAAAAAATAGTAATAATAATAATAAGGATATATATATATTAATAAATAGTAATAATAAATAAATAAATAATAAATACATAAGATAAAAATAAAAGAAAAAATATATATATAAATAAAAATAAAATAAAATAAAATAAAAATATAAAATACAAAAATAAAGATAAAACAAAAATAAGCTTATCCATTTGGACAAGGCCTAATTGATTCGGGCCTGGACCAAATTGGGTGTCTACAATATGTATCAAAAAAGTTCAATCTAAAGAGTTACTTTTATCAATTTTCATTTACTTGAATAGTAATTAGCTCCATTTTAAATTAAATCATGAAAGTGATAATATCAAAACAACAAATATAATATCAAATGATAAACAAAAAATAAATCATATCACTAAGAAAAGAAATAAATCAATTCACTTTATACAAAAAATTAAAAAAAAAAAACATATTTTGATACAAATGATAGGATAGGTGATAAGTGAGCACTTTTTTATAATTTAACAACTAGCTTAATTTTAAAATTAAACTTTCAAGAAATTTTGCTTAATTTTAAAATTTCTTTTCAAAATGATTTTTTTTTTCAAAAAATAAATCATATACAATTATGATGAAGAATTAATCTAAAAGATCTTAACATAAAAGAAAAATAAAGCAATACCCAAAATAATATAAAAACAAACATAAAGTAATTCGTGTATCTAATCAATCTATATATAACATCACAAACAAAAAAAAAAAAAAACCTAAGCTAGGTTTGTTGTAGGCAAAATAATATCATGACAATAGAAAAAAAATATTGTAGGGATGCAATTATTTCTCAAGCATAGCAAAAAACTATTATTTATAGGATGGGTCTTGAAAATAATTATAAGATGATTTATAACTTTTGAATTTCTAATTGACTAAAATAAATTTAAGAATTAAATCAAAATCAATAATAGTATTTTAAATTAAGAGTAGTTTATATTTGACAATTAAAATTCATTTTATTTGAAATTAGTGTAATAATGGTAATAAAGTTTATTTTATTTGATATATTCAAACATTAATTTTAATTGATTTGATCATCCTTTAATCATTGTAAAATTAATATATATATATATATATATACACATATTAAACATATCTACATAGCTTAAAAGGTTGAGTAAATAAACAGACCATAAATTAAAATATTGGAAAGTGAATTTTTTTTACACAAATGTAATTTAAGAGTTGAATATTATAATTAGAAGAAGATAGTTCAAAATTATTTTATGATGATGGCAATTAAAGTTTTATTACATTTAATATAAATTTAATTAAGAGTAATTTAAGGTAAATAATAATAGAAAATAAATGTAATTAATTTAATTTTTTAAAAATAATTAAAATAAAGTAAAATACATGACAAATAATGATTTTCAAAATGATCTACATATAAATGATATAGACCAACCACATTAAAAAATTTTCTTTTTTACCAATAATTTTGACTATTATATGTTTATATAATATATATATATATAGCTTAAAATGTTAAGTAAATAAATAAACCATAAATTAAAAAATTGGAAAGTGAATATATAGCTTAAAATGTTAAGTAAATAAATAAACCATAAATTAAAAAATTGGAAAGTGAATTTTTTTTTACATAATTTAAAAAAAATTTTTGAAAATATATAAGATAATGATTACATACACCAAAATGGCATAATTTTGACCCAAAAAAATTATTAGTTTTGGGTTGAAAATTTAAGCCCTAAAAAAAGCGCATTCTCATATTCTTCGTGATTCACACTTCAAAATTCCAACCGCCCTTTTCACTCTCTCAGCCTCCTTTATGTCACCATTTGTCTATGTTCTTATCACCAGGGTTTTCTTTTCTTTTCTTTTTTTTTTCTCTTCTTTTACTTTTTCCTTCCCTTCATTCTCCATTGAGATTTCCTCTTATAGAAGGAAAAAAAAGAGAAACAAGTGAGTTAAATGAGTGAAAAAGATGTCGAGTTAGCCTGCGTTGCAAGCTCCACCCGAAATTTTCTACGACGACATACAGGCTCGAAAATACACTTCCTCTTCTCCTATTGTTGAAATTCAAGTTCAGCTAAAAATTTAATCATTTTTCTTTTATTTTTGTAGGATATTATTAGCATTTGAAATTACGAATTATTAAAAATTGTGTTTTGTTCAAAATAGACAAGGCTTTCTGAGAAAGCACTTGAGCTTTTCACTTTGCCTGATGATGGATTCCCCATATTGCTTCTTGATATCGATATGTATATATTTATATTTAATTCAACATTCAAATAAAAAATTAAAATTATGTAATATTTTGAATTTTAAATTTGATTATTTCATTGTTATTTTAAGGTGTGGATCGAGGCTTAATAGGAAGACAATAATTGAAATGGACACCAATGGATTGGTTTAGATATTTCACATTCAATGCTTAGTAAGTTTAATGTTTTTTTTTTTTAAACTTAATTTTATGACATATTTATAAAGTATGAATTTAATTTTTATTTATTTTTCTTTATTTTTTGGTTTGATTTCTAAATGTTACATTGGAAAAAGAGATAGAGGGTGATTTGTTACATCGTGATACGGGCTAAGTATTTACCAAAATCTTAAAGCTTTTCAAATCAAATTGATATATTATTGTTTTCGAATATATTTGTTTAAGATGAATACTCTCTTATACTATATTTATGTTTCAGGATTTACGACTTTGACTCAAAATTGTTGATAGGGCTATAAGTATCTCCGCTATTCAGGTATGTTTTTCCTATATATTTTGCTTTACCATGTGCCTTTTGAATGAAAAACATTGTTGGTTAAGTAGGCTTGTATAAATCTATTATAGAATGAATCAGGCTTGAATGTTTGTTATATGTTTGGAAGAGAAAAATAGTACAAGCTATTTGTGCCTTTAATATGGCTTTAACAGTTGAATAATTTTTATTTGTGTCCTTAAGAGAAGTATTTAGCATGTTGGCATACTTGTAGTAAATACTTCTACAATGTTTTGCACCTTAGTGTCATCTTTCAATATTTGCTTGATTTTTCTGCGCTATTTTTTCCTTGAATTAATAATTTTGATTTAGAGTCTTCCTTTAGGTAAATGTCACTTTCACCCCTTTTTTCTTTTTTTTTTTTTTCTAAAAGTTGTGTTTGATTCTACTTTAAACATTTAAAGCTTATAAGGTTTCCTTTGTTTGTAGCATGCATGATTAAGTTACCTTATAAAGAAAGGAGAAAAACACCCATGGTATTTCCTCTTCTCATAAAAACAAGGCTATTTGAATATTGGTGTTAAAGAAGTTAAAATGGTAACCTTTGCCTCTATAAGAATAACTTTGAGGGCCATGTATGATTACTAATAAAACATAGCGAGAGGTTGAGAATGAGGGTGAAAATGTAGATTAACTTTTGTTTGTTTGTCTTAAATTTTTTGCTAGTGAAAGAAAGGACAATTAACTATTTAAGTTTGGGTTATTATCAAGTAAAATACTTACTATAGCATTAAATTTAATTATATGTCAGCAAATAAGTGTATAATGTCTCTTCATGGTTTTTATAATAAAGTTCTTTGAAATGTAAAGTGGTGGTTTTATAGAGAAAGAAATAAAATAATCATCTTTGAAATTTTAAAGGGTAGCATATTGGTGTTTTTTTTTTTTGTAAAATTTCCCTTCAATATTTGTAAAAATAAATAGAGGAAATAAATGTAACTTAAACCTGCCAGTTATAATGAGTTATGGTTTCAACTTTTGAAAACCTTCATAAGTTGTATTTTTCAAAGTGTTTTAATATACAAATAGATTAAAATCAAAGCTGTTAAAAAACTTTATTCTTGCTTATCATTTTTTACCCTTGTGTTGCTTTGGTATGCAATGGTTATGTAACGTTGACAAGTCCTATCATGAGCTAAAGTCGAGATTTATGATGTGGCTCATATCTACCTAATCTTTGATACACAAAACCTACATCCACACATATATGCAAATTGAGAATGTATTTTAGTACTTTTATTGTGTTTGATGATTATATAAATGCTTAGCAAACGAATTAAGAGCAATGCTTCTAATATATCCTAAAAATCTACCCCAACGTGAGCTAATTTTGAGTTATGCAATGCGTGCTGGATTTGTTGGTGGTGTAGTTGTTGACTACCCATACAGGTATGATGCAATTTGATGAGTAATTTTATGATAAGCTTTAGGATTGCCTTCTTTTTTGTGTCTGGGCACATCTTTGGCATCCTTCGAGTTAGTGGCAGTTTTCATAGGCACTAAGAGATGTTTCTATTCCATGTAGACACATGCTTCTGTTCTTTCACTTTTTTCAATTGAACTTGTGTTAGATTGATTGTTTACTTAACTCACTGGAGCATTTGATTTTTTACATTTGTTTTAATGAAATTAAGGTTTGCAGTCTATTTGTTTGGGTCTTTGCAAGGTAATGGAATGTATTGCATGAAATTGTTGACATTATTTTATGAGTACTGGTGTTATTTTATGCTATTATGTCCTTGTGGGCATATTTATTTGCATTTCTAATTTTTTTCATATTATTTATTACTTTCTTTTACATTTTCATTTCTGTTCACATTATATTTGTCCATCTGCTATCTTCCTTGGTGGTGTGGATAAAGTCCTACCTCAACAGATGCATGAAATATAATTTTAGTGAAAATATACAATTTTGAATTTTAGTAAATACTCTAATTTCACATAAGAGAGCTTTAATAGGATAACTTGTTTCTTAGATAGATAGATAGGTTGGCATTTCATGATGTCATTTTTGGTATTCTAACAAGAAGTTAATTTTCTTTTACCAGTACCAAAAGGAAAAAATAATACGTTGTCCTCATTTGTAAAATTGAAATGTTTTTTTTGAAAAAATGATCATAAACCTTTTGATCCCTTTTTATTGCCTATTTTTTATTTAGACCATTAGCCCCTTTTAGATAAGTTTAAATTTTTAAATGCACAGTGGATAATTAATAAAAAAAGAAGAAAAAAAAGAAATATGAATCTAGCTTTAAGGTGAAAACCCTACAAAAAGGTAATCTATAGCAAACTTTAAAGGCCACTCCTAATACTAGATAAGGTACATGTTGAACAAAGATAAGTCAGACTTTAACGTTTAGAGATTAAAGGTTAACCGTGATATATATTAAAATGTCACATTTAGAGATTAAAGGAAATGTTGAACATGTTTGGTATTCAAGGGATTTATGTTTTTAGAAAAACTTATAATTTATCTATGAGCCTTCATGAAAAAAATATGCCTTTTTTTTATCCTTTTCAAGTGAAGAAACCTCTTTGAATGAATAAAAACCTTTGTATATTGAATTATTTAATTAATTTGAAAAGAAAATTTTTACATCTTTCATTTTTGTTAAGGATCGTCAAATCTTGAGAAAGAATTTAAGCCTAGTTTAGCTGGCTCTTATGAAAATCTAAGCCTAGTCTAGCTGGCACCTAATGAAATTTAAGCTCAAATTATCTGACACCAATAAAAATTTGAGCCAGTTTAACTGACACCCAATGAAAATTTAAGCCTAGTTTAGTTGGCATCCAATAGAAATTTAAGCCTACTTTAGCTGGCATCTAATGAAAATTTTATGCCCAATTTAGCTGTAATCTAATGAAAATTTAAAGTCCAATTTAGTTGGTACCTATGAAAAGTTTTAACTTTAGTTAGTTGACACCTCATAAAAATTTAAGTTTAGATTAGTTGGCACTCAATGAGATTTTAAAGCCCAATTTAGCAGGTATTCATGAAAATTTAAGCCCAATTTAGTTGGCACATAGGTTTTAAACCCAACTTAATAGACATCTAAGAAAATTTAAGCTTAATTTAGCTAGCATCAATAAAAATTTAAGCTCAATTTACCTGGCACTAATGAGATTTTAAGTTCAGATTATCTAGCACTTATGAGGCTTTAAACCCAGTTTAGCTGGTACACAAGCCCAGATTAACGATCACCTCATTTAACTTACAGTTTAGTCTCAATCATCTCATTTGATCTATGGTTTAGTCTCGTCACCTTATACGACTTGCGGTTCAGTCTTGGTCACTTCATTTGACTTGCGGTTCAGTTATGGTCATCCTTATCTTTGAAGTCATAGTTTAATCCTGGTTATCTTAAAGAAAAAACAAAAAGCAAAAAAAAATATTAAAAAAAACTTCGTAGGAAGTAACATCTGAACAAAATTATTGTTTATATCTTTGTATTATTCTTGATTCTCAAAAATATGCAAAGAATGACAGTAGTAGACACCTAATTTTATTTGAGATATTTTATTTTATCTTTTTAATACAAACTTATTTTTTTCGAACCTCGATCATCACTTTTCAACCCCATTACATGAATCATTTTTAAGTGCTTTGAGATAAAACCCATAATGAGGCTCATTGCTTAGGCTCGAATAAACATTTAAATGACTTAAAATATGGCTTAATCAAAAGCTCATATGGCTTAAATGGCTAAAGCCCACAACTAAAATAAAACCAAAATAAATAAAATAAATAATAAAGCCTAAAAGAATGATGAAGTACAAAAAAAAATAAAAACCCAAATGGGCCATCAAACATGGCCAAGAATAAAAAAGCCCATTCAACCTAGTTAAATCTTTTTAAAATAATTAATCCCCATGTGAAAAAACAGGGAAAGCCCACTTATTTGGTTTAACCTTGCATGTATGAAGCCTTACATAAGAAAAACCAAAGAGAAAAACTATTACAAATAGGGTCATGAGATTATGGTTGCATGGAAAAAGCATAAAAGAAAAATTAAAAAAAAAAAAGAAAACTGTCAGGAAACTAGAGGAAAAAAATGGACACTCAAAGGGAAACTAGAAAGGAAAAGGAACAGAAATGGTGAAGGTAACAAGCATTCATGAAAAAAAAACAAAAAAAAAGAACTAAGCAGAAAAAAGAAAACTAGACAAAGAGGAAAAATGACCAAAAAAGAGAAATGTGAACCCAGTAACATGAAAAAATTGAGTGTAAAAAAAAACTATGGTAGAAAATAAGAGAAGGGACCAATAGCAAAGAACTATACAAAACTAGAAAAAATAGAGCTCGTGAAAGCCAGATTTACAGTAAAAGTGATATTTCTTGTAGCCTTTCGTTTGTTTTGTTGAAAGTTGGTTAAAGCCCATAGTCATATTTAGCTTGTCGTTTGGTGTTACTTTAGACATGTTTAGTTTTTTTGCTTTGCATGAAAGTTGGTTTGATGCATGTTATACTGTTGTCCATGTTTCAAACCTCATCTGGTTCTCTACATTTTGATGTTTTCTTTTCCTTTTTTTACATGTGGGTTGTTTGTATGGAAGCTCAAGCTTCTTTATTTTATGTGTTCATTGGTTTGTTACATGAGGGCTGCGTGTGGTAAAAAAAAAATGTTTAAAGTTTTGTATATTTACTGGTCTTCTTATGTAGGGGTTTTGATTTTGGTTGACTGGGTGCTATCAAGTTTAGTTTTTTCTCTTATTATTGTCGTCCATAAGTGTTTAATGATCCCTTGTCCATCACACATACCTCTTGGTCGGTTGAAATCACTTTTGAAATCATAGCAAAAATTTCCAAACCAAGTTTCATTTTGTTGTTTGTTAGGTCTTTTTGGTATGAAAGTTGTGTGGTTGAAATCCTAGTGTTATTCATAGTTGTTTAATTTCCTTATTAGTTAAATTTCTATGCTTATTCTAGTTTCTGTGTATGTCATCACGTCTAGATTCGGAGATCTATCGCTAGACATTGACTTTTAGGAGTCGCCACCAATCTTTTTTATCTAGGTACAATTGGCCACCTAAAGAATTTGTCCTTTCAGGGAACACTTAAGTTTAAGGATCCCTAAAAGAATAGGTTCAGGTCTACTAACTAGAACAGGGTTCGGGAGTTCGGTTACGTGTGAGGAAGGTTATAACACCCTCACAATGCCCATCAAAAGATGGTACTAGCTTAAATTTGTGTTATCCAATAAGCCTTAAAATTTTATCAAGTAATTAATTATTTGAAATTATTCTCAATTGACTCTAATACTTTTAGCAAAAAATTGAAAAAATTCCCTTACCTCAGGAGTATGCAAGAAAACTAGTGTTTCACTTGCAGAGGCTCCATCGTCGAATTATTTAACATTAAATAAAATTCAAAAAAAATAAAAAGAAAAAAATGATTCCTTTTGTATAAGCTAAAATTGATACTTTCAACTTTTCCTCAAAATATTTTTTTGGAAACTTTAATTTTGAGGAAAATTGATACTTTCAACTTTTCCTCAAAAAAATATTTTTTGAAAATTTATTCTTAAGAAAAATTAATACTTTCAACTTTTTCCTAAAAATATTTTTTTTAAATTCTTAATTTCGAGGAAAATTGATACTTTCAATTTTTTCTCAAAAAAACCTTTTTTAAGATTTATTTTTAAGAAAAATTGATACTTTCAATTTTTCCCTAAATATATATATTTTAATTTTATTTAAAGAAAATGAAATAAATAAAATACATAAAAATAAATAAAAAATATATATTAAACAACCCTAATATAATAATAAATAAATAAATAAAATAAAAATAATAAAATGAAAATGAAAAAAAAAAGAAAAAAAAAACTTGGAGCGGCTCGGGTCGGCTCGACTTGAGGAAAAAAAATGGCTCAAAGCAGCGGCTCAGAGGTGTCGGGTCGTTCGGCTAACGGCTCGGACGGACGAGTCACGCGCGGGTCGAAAAGCGGGTCGGGTCGGATCTTGGCAAAACGCATGGATCCTCTGGGTTACTTAACGCAGAAAACGACGTCATTTTGAGAGGGTATATAAAGCTAATCCCTTCATTTTTTCAGCAGAATCCTTCTTCCCCCCTCTCTCTTCTTTCTTTTTCTCTTTCTTCTCTCTAAAATTTTTGAAGAACTCCGGTTGAATATTCATTGGATTCTGAAAAAATCATCGAAATCTGGGTTTTTCATCGGAAGTTCATCGAAAAGTTGGTCGGTCTCTAGGAATCTTCACCGAAAACTAGGCAGCTGGTTGAAAATTTCAAACTTGGTCGGAATTGTCATCGAAAAATTTAACTTTCATCGAAAAATTCACCGAAATTTAAAAATTTTCCAGAAATTTTCAAAAAAAAAAATTCGCAGAAAAATCTCCAAAAATTTTTCCCAATTCCTAAAGCTATTCTAATGCCTCTAAACCCTTTTTAGCTTTCAAATCTCTTCTGTCTGCCTTTTTCTCTCAGCCAGTAGCTTTTTCTCTCTTTTTATGTGTGTTTCCTTTGATTCTGAAGGTCCTTTTATAGGGATTGATCAGAAGAGTTTCTGATCAATCCTAACTCCTCTTTGGATCGAGATTCAATCATTGAATCCAACATGGACTCTTCTGATTGAATCTTAATCCAATCTTCAGCCGAATAAATCAAAAAAATCAAATAAAAATATTAATAAAAATAAATCAGATAAATCAAAAAATTAACAGATAAATTAAAATTAAATAACAGATAAATTATAACATATAATCTGATAAATATACATATAAATATTAACAGGAAAAAAAATAATAACAAAGATATATATTAATAAATACATAAGATAAAAATAAAAGAAAAATATATATAAAAACAATAATAAAAATAAAAATAAAATAAAAATGTAAAATGCAAAAAAAAAATAGACTTACTTATTTGGACCAGGCCCAATTGATCCAGGCCTGGACCAAATTGGGTGTCTACGGCTATCCCTCCTTGCACATTTTCTGTGAAACAAAAATTGCACAAAGACGTAGACATCCAAACAAGACTCAACTCGATATTTTTTTTTTAAGATTTGATCAAAACTCCTCTAAGTAGAAGCTCAACGACTTTGAAAAAATAAATGGCTCCTTTAATCAGAGGCTCAACGACTTTAGAAAAATAAATGGCTCCTCTAATCCGAGGCACCTCAACTTTTGAAAAGTAAATTGCTCCTCTAAACAGAGGCACCATGACTTTTGGAAAGTAAATTGCTCCTCTAAACAAAGGCACCACGACTTTTAAAAGTAAATTGCTCCTTTAAACAGAGGCACTACGACTTTTGGAAAGTAAATTGCTTCTCTAAACAGAGGCACCACGACTTTTGAAAAGTAAATTACTCATTGACAATCATGTCCAAAGGAGTTGAAAATTGTGTTTGAAGGAATTTCAGGAGATTATGCCCAAAGGTCTTATAAATCAACCCCGATACCAAGAGACATCCTATTTCAAGGATTAGGAACTTACCTGACAAGTTTTTTTCTCAAATTTGAAAATGTCTTCACATCTATCTCCTCTATGTGAGATTTTGGAATACCCCTGCTTCTTAAATTTATGTAGTATATGCTATGCAATGTATATGAAATTCAATGCATGTTATGCAAATGTTGGCCAATTAACTCCTATTTAGTTTGTGGTACTTAAGCTTCTTAAGCTCTTTTCTTAGGCATCAAACCCTTTTGATTCTTCAAAGATCCAATTACATTGCTCTTCTAAGATCGAGCCAGTGTAGCTCTTAATTGTCTCTTTCACTCACATTCTTCTTGTAAGAAATCTCTTTCCAGATTCAATGTCTTAATCAGGAACTAAACATCTTGATTTCACCTTTATCACTCTTGACTTATTCAATGTAATGTAAAAATCTTTCATGTTGTTATTCATTCATCAATCATTATCTCAAACTCAAAAAGTAAGAATGCATTTGCACATTTCTTCCATAGTGGGGTATTAGGAAGAAAGGAATATGAATGGTTGAGAAACAGTCACCAGAAAAAGACACAAAGAATGAAATAGAATGTCTCTTATTAGCAAAATGTTGGCTAATTTCAGCCAAGGGAGAATTATAAGGATAAGTATGGGGACAAAGCCTAAAATGAACAATCAGATAATCATGATAACACATCTCAAAGTTTTTTTTGAAAATCCAACCCTCTGATGTATTTAACAACTTGGAACTTTTCTGAATTTGCTAGCCTCCATATCAATGAATTTTTAAATTTGATACTGTATTCTCCTTATCTAAGCTGTCTTAGGGTTTCAACTTACACAAACCCCCTTTGACTCAAACCGTCTTTTTAGGGTTTTCGCCTTGAGTCTTCCTTTTTCATTCACTCTTTTTTTCTTTTTTCATTTTTTTATTTTTTTTATTTTTTCTTTAAGCATAGTATTTTTTCACAGCATCAAAATTTATAGGATGTGGTAAGTCATTTCCATCCATCTCAGTCAGTATCAGTGCTCTACCCGAAAAAGCCCGTTTCACCATATACGACCCTTCCTAATTCAGAGTTTATTTTCTTCTACTATCGTGCTGGATTGGGAGAATTCTTTTCAAGACCAACTCTCTTTCTCGAAAGCAACGAGGTCGAATCTTCTTATCATGAGCCCTTATCATTCTTCTTTGATATAGCTGACCATGGTACAGTGCAGTCAATTTTTTTTCTTTTATGAAATTTAACTGCTCATAGCATTCTTGAATCCATTCGACTTCTTTCAACTCAACTTCTTTTAGAATCCTCAAGGAAATGATTTCTACTTTCACTGGTAATACAGCTTTCATCCCATAAATCAAAAAAAATAGGGTTACCCCAGTAGAGGTACGAACTGACGTTCGATATGCATGTAATGCAAATTGTAACTTCTTATACCAATCTTTGTAAGTCTCGATCATCTTCTTCAAAATCTTTTTTATGTTCTTATTAGCTGCATCAACTGTCCCATTCATTTTCGGACAATATGGTGTCGAGTTATGATGCCTGATCTTGTATTGAGCACATATTTCTTGCATCATCTTACTATTTAGATTCTTGGTATTGTCTAAAATAATTCTATTCGAAAGTTTATATCTATAGATGATTTCTCTCTTTATGAACTTATAAACCATAGAGCGTGCTACACTTACATATGATACTGCCTCTACCCATTTTGTGAAGTAATCTATCATCATAAAAATGAATCTGTACCCGTTAAAAGTCTTTGGGGTGATTGGACTAATGAAATCCATGCCCCACATTGAGAATGGCCATGGTGGTGCTATAACATGTAAAGTAGATGGTGGAGCATGGATCTTATCAACATATATCTGGCATTTATGACATTTACGAGCATAGTTAATGCAATCATTCTCATCGTCAACTAATAATATCCTGCTCTCATGATCTGTCTCGCCATCATATGTCCACTGGTATGTGCCTTATATATTTCATCAAGCACATCTTCAATGATTTTTTTTGCTTCAATCTTACTTACGCACCTCAATAACACCTAATCCCGATTTTTTTTTTACAAAATATCCCCATCTAGGAAAAAACTCATAGCCAATCTTCGGATGACCCTTTTATCATTTTTTATTGCTTGAACTGGGTACTGCTGATCCTTAATATACTGTAAGATATCATAATACCAGGGTTTTCCACCTTCTTCTTTTTTTACATTAGAGCAATAAGCTGGTATATCCTTAACATCTAGTTTGATGGGCTGAATATCAGTATTATCATTAATTCGAATCATTTCAGCTAGAGTAGCCAATGCATCAGCAATCAAATTTTCTTCTCGAGGTAAGTGGTCAAACTGGATATCTTCAAATTGTTTCGTCAACTCTAGAATATACTTATGATATGGAACAAGTTTTGATTCTCTCGTCTCTCATTCTCCTTTCAATTGATATATAACTAGAGCTGAGTCTCCAAACACTTTCAGTGCTTTTACTATTCTATCTATAACAGCTTGTAAGCCTATGACACATGTCTCATATTCAGCTATGTTATTTGTGCAATTAAAATTTAATCTTGCTATTACAGGGCAGTATTATTCTTCTGAAGAAATTAGAATTACCCTAATTCCATGCTCCAAGGCATTGACAGCTCCATCAAAGTATATTCTCCAACATTTTTCTTCATGCTCCCCTTCCTTCAGTTGGAAAATAGTCATTAGGTCTTTATCAGGGAATTCCAACTTCATTGGCTCATACTCTTCAGTAGCATGATCTGTAAAAAATTCTGCTATAGCGCCCTTTTTTATTACTTTTTGGCTTACGTATATAATATCATATTTCGAGAGTATTACTTGCCATCTAGCAATTCTTTCAGACAAAGAAGGCTTTTCAAATATATACTTAATTGGATCTAATTTTGCTATGAGCCATGTAGTATGATAGAGCATATACTATCTGAGTCTTTTGGCAGTCTACACTAATACACAACATATTTTTTTCAATGGAGAATACTTAGATTCGTACTTTGTGAACTTCTTACACAGATAGTAAATAGCTCTCTCTTTCAGCTAGACTCATCTTGTTGCCCCAACACACATCCTATTGAATTTTCGCATACTGTTAAGTACAGAATGAAAGGTTTCCCTAGAATAGGTGGCACCAACACTGGAGGGTTTGACAAGTATTGCTTGATTTTATCAAACGCCTTTTGACATTTCCCATTTCATTTTCTAGGATTATTCTTACGAAGAAGCTTAAATATGAGATCACATTTATAAGTAAGCTGAGAGATAAACCGAGAAATGTAGTTCAATCTCCCTAGAAAACCTCGAACTTCCTTTGGTGTTCTAGGAGGTGACAAATTCTGAATCACCCGTATCTTATCTGGATCAACTTCAATTCCTCTTTCACTGATCACAAAGCTTAGCAACTTCCCTGACTTTACCTCAAATATGCACTTGGCTTGTTTAATTTGAGCTGAAATTTTTTCAACCTCTCAAATAACTTTTTGAGGCTGGTGACATGATTTTCATCCTTACAAGACTTTGTAATCACATCGTCTACATACACCTCGATCTCTTTGTGCATTATGTCATGGAAGAGTGTTACCATGGCCCTTTGATCTATTGCCCCAGCATTCTTTAACCCAAAAGGTATGACTTTGTAGCAAAAGGTTCCCCACATGGTCACAAAAGTAATCTTTTCCATATCATCTACAGCCATTTTTATCTGATTATACCCTAAAAAACCATCCATAAAAGAGAAAATCAAAAGTTTAACCGTGTTATCTATCAGTGTATCGATATGAGGTAAAGAAAAGTTATCCTTTGGGCTAGCCTTATTCAAGTCCTGATAGTCTACACACATTTGTACCTTTTCATCATTCTTAGGAACTGAGACTATATTGGCTACCCACTCTGGATACTTAGCCACTTGTAGAAAACCTGCATTAAATTATTTCTTCACCTCTTCTTTAATCTTTAGTAGCATTTCAGGCTTCATCCGTCTTAGTTTCTGTTGAACTGGCTTACATTCTGGCTTTAGGGATAATCTATGCTCCACTATCTCTGTGCTCAGCCCTGACATATCTTGGTAAGACCAAGAAAATACATCTAAAAACTCTCAAAATAGGTCTACCAATCATTGTCTATCTCCTGATGAAAGTGAAGTGCCCATTCTGATCTCTTTTTTATTCTTTTTATCTCTCAAATTCACTAAGTCAACTATCTTCTGATGAGGCTCAATTGGCTTATTTTCTTGTTCAATCAATCTCATTAGGTCCGGAGGCATAACATATTCTTTAGAATTTTTTTCATTGTCTAGTTCATCAGTGTTAATTGAATTCTCAAAGCTAACCTCTTGATTGTTATCATGATTATCTTCATGTTCATTTAAAGACCTGAAATTGAATGAAATGGGATATGTTAGCAAGATGTGCTTGGAAAGATGGAAATAATGAAGACACAAGAAAAAATGAATGAAAATGCATCCTTCATATTTTTTATTAAAAATAATAAAAGACAAACGGTCCAAACAAGAAAGATTACCCCCAATGCCTTGGGCAATAGCTATTGGGATGTTACAATTACATTGTATTAGTTTCAAAAGTCATAAGCACCTTGATGGCACTCTAATTATTCAGCTCATAATCTAGTGGGCAAAGGCGAACCCACTCCTCTTGATTAAGCCCCACTTTCTCTTCAACAGCATTAATGGTTAACTGGGTAAAAGTGTCTTCCATGCTTTTTCTTGTATTTGGGTACATAAATCTTTCAAGTCTGAAAGTTTCATACAGGTGCGAGATAATCATTAGTCTTGTTGTCTTTTCTGATGGCTTTCTTTTGACCTTTCATTCTGGCATCTCATAATCTAGGCCTACCCTGTCGCTATTGTCTATCACCATTGGGGGTTCCTTTATTCCCTATAAGTGCTTGCACAGCCCCAATCCTGGATATCAGCCCTTATTGATGACTTGGCTCATCACTATCCTTGAAAAAAGTTAACTTTTAAATCTTTTACCTATAGAATTAACTAATTCAAAAGATCGATAGGAGCATTTTAATGCTTCTTCGATAGCCTCTACATATGGAGTATTCAATGGTTGGGTCACTAGCACGTCTTCCTCTCTGACTACCACTACTAATTGACCTTCTACATTAAACTTGATCTTTTGGTACAAAGTAAAAGGTACAACTCCAACCATATGAATCCACGACCATCCTAATAGACAGTTGTAGGATGGAGAGATATCTATCACTTGAAACTTTACATTGAAAGTACATGGCCCAATTTGTAAGGGCATCTCAATATCCTTCAGAACTTCTCTTTCGATCTCATTAAAGGCTCTCACAATCATCTGACTGTCTTTCATATGAGAGTAATCAATGGGTAGCCTTGCCAAAATTGACATAGGCATGACATTGATAGTAGAGCCATTATCGATAAGGATCTTGGCTATGATATGGCTCTTGCACTTGATTGTGATATGCAGAGCCTTGGCATTTCCTTTTCTCTCTAAGGGAATCTCATCATCGCTGAATGAAATGTGATTGGCATGACTAGATTTTCAGCCAGGTGGTTCACATATTCAACAGATACATTATATGCCACGTATGCCTAATTCAACACTTTTAACAGAGCATTTCGATGTGACTTTGAGTTTAACAGTAGTGATAATAATGAGATTCGAGCTGACATTTTATTCAACTGTTTCACAACTGAATACTCATTATATTTTACCAGCTTTAGGAATTCATAAACCTCTCTTTCTGATACTAGCTTTAGACGATCTTTTTCAGGTTCTATTTCAGGATTATTTTATCTTTCTCTTTCTTTAGCCTTCTCTCTTCTAGCATTCTCTAACATTTTTAGAGTGTAGCACCTCTCACTTCGGGTAATGTCTCCTACACCAGTTATATTAGAAGCGTTAACTTTGGAGACATCTTCTTCTTACCCCTGAACTACAATGTCACAGCCATATCTTTAAGGTATAACTTTATCATCCTTGTACGGGAAATGAGTTAAAACTTTAAAAGTTACCAGCCTGGGGATGAGTTTGTCTATGATTGACTTCAATTTATTCCCACACTGAATTGTCACTAGTTTTGGAAATAGTTTTACAGGCTTATCCGTCATGGACACCTCAACACTTTTTAAGTCTTTTCTTCTTTCATAGACCTCCATCTGATGTGAATCCAAGAGTTTTTGGTGAAACTGCTCACAAGTTTCAATGGAATGGCCCATTACCCCATTATGATACTTACAACTAGTACCAGTTATATATACTCCATGATAGCTATGTGGACTTACTAATTGTATCATGTCAGCTCTTCGTAAAACATCGAACAGTTAGTTGAGAGATGTCTTAATATCTGCCATTTCTTTCTTCACATGGTGCTCCTGTTATTCACTTATAGCATTCATATTATGATTCGGTAAAGAATTGCTACTAACATTCGATGCAGTCACCCATTCCGTATCAAAGCAAATCATTCCATCCTTGATCAACCATTGCATTTTGTGTTTCAGAGTGGTGCAATTTTTGGTGGAGTGATCAGCGATCCCATAATGGTAGTCATAATAGGCTGCAGGATCGTACCACTTGGGGTAAGGTGGCTTGAGAGGTTTCAATTTACTATCAGCAATTAAATGACTGTTGTAAAGCTTCTTATATAATTCTGTATAAGTCATTGGAATTAGGTCAAAAAAAAGATTTTTCACGGGTAGTTCGTTGCTCCCACGAACCACCAATGAGGTTGGTTGGGTGATTTTGAGGTTTTGGGGTAGGCTAAGTGTTTGGACTATATATGGTATTTTGAGGCCAATGGGGGGTTTGATATGTTTAGAGGTAAGGTGACTGTACAAATGGTTAATATGGGTAAGGAGAAGTGTTATTTACAGTAGGGTAATATGATAGGTATCTTGATGATGAGTAAGGTTGATAGCCTTCAAATTGCTGTCTATCAAAGCTTACAGCTTGAGCTTCAATTTCTTTCTTCTTCTAAACTCTCTTGCTAGATGCTTCATTTCCTTCTAGCTTACTATTCTTGATGGCACTCTCAATAATTTCTCTTAAAATTACCATATCAGTAAAGTTTTTCGTTGCATTATATCATCTTTTCATAATAAGAAGGTTTTAAAGTGCTAACAAACAGCACTGTAGTCTCTTTCTTAGTCAGAAGAGGTTGTACTTAAGAAGCAATATCCCTCCACCTCTGGGCATACTATTTAAAAAACTCGTTTGTCTTTTTCTCTAAATTTTGTAAAGATAAACGATCAGGGGCCAAATCGATAATATGTCAATATTGATTGATGAAGTCATGTGCCGTATCGCTCCAAGAGCGAATGCGAGTTTTGTCCAATTGAACATACCATGTGGCCACAGAGTCAGTAAGGCTATCCTGAAAGATATGCATTAAGAGTTTTTCATCATAAGCATAAGCTGTCATCTTCTGACAATACATGGTGATGTGAGTTCTGGGGCACTTCGTACTGTCATATTTTTTAAATTTTGATACTTTGAACTTATGAGGAATGATTACATTAGGGACTAGGCAGAACCCAGCAGCATCAACTGACCCATAAAAATAAAATCTTTCCACAGCCCGTAGCCTTTGCTCTAGCATACTAATCTTGGAGCTTTCTCAAGTTTCCACTCTTATCTTTTTTTTCTTCTTCTCTTTTAAATCATCTAGATCAAGAATTGGTTCTACTACCTTTTCAGTAAAGACAGGATTTACATAACTATTATAATGCCCTGGGTTGGAAGCTGATGGTATTCCAGGATATGTTGGATATGTGAAGTGTTACGGTAGAACCTCTTGAGCAGACTGGGCTTGAGGTGGGCTAAAACTTGGAAGATATAAAGGGTCAGCCACTTCTTGCAACGGGGGAACTTGTGGGCTTGTATTTTTCTCAACTCTCTTTCTTTTATTCAGGTTATTAAGAGCACCTAGAATCTTGCTCAACTCACTTTCAATCTTCTCCTGTGCTTTTTTTATTTTTTCAAATCTGTGAGAATTTTTTTACTCCATTTATCTTGCTCTGGATCTTGTGTTGTATCGATGGGTAGGGTTCTCGCTAGATGGAGCTATCTTGAACCTTGAGTACCATATCTTAGAATTAGTGAATTTGTATGACTATCATATGGTTACTTTATTAAGCGTAATGAATGAGAGTGCAATGAATGAAAAATGCATGTATGCAAAGAACATTTACCTTAAAAATGATATTCAACTAAAAGATTTCATTTATTCCAAAAAAAAACTTTTATCTACATTGAGTTTATCATCTTAGAATTATAGCCATAAAATTGTTTGATCTATTCATACTGGGCCTTGGCTTCTTCGATGAAGTTCAACAGACGCTGTCCATGTTCTCCTACTAGGGTCACCATTTGTCTCAATGCCTCTACCTCTTCTATCATCTCTCTTGCCTTGCATACCCTTTTACAGATTTGGGTCGTTAGGTGCTCAATGTATTTCTGTCTTTCTAAGTTTTCTCTTTTATCACACCAGACTTGGTATGATAATTCTCTATGTTCTCTAACCAATGCAGCAATGTGGTCTCCTTGTTCATTCAACTTTTGCCTTAGCTTGGTCAAGTAACTGTTTAGCATGTTATTCTCTGCCTATACTTCAATACTTTCTTCTTCCAATTCAGCATACTCTTGCTTCAATCTTGTATTTTTCTTAGTCAGCTCAACAATGGTTATCTCTTTGGCCCTTTCTCTCACACATAACCTTTTATGCTCTTGGTGTAGCTTTACTATATCTTCAATAACTGTATCACGTTCTCTAGCAATCTTGTGAACTTTAACTTCATGACTTTCGGCTTTATCTTTTCACTGGGCTTTTTCTTCTTGAAGCTTCTAGATTTTTTACTTTAACTTGCCATTTTCAGACTCAAATTCTTTTGTTACAAGCTCTAATTCTGATGGTGTCTCTTCAAGTTTTTCTTCTGTTGGTGGTTGAGAGATTTCATAAGTGAATACCATTTCTTGTCTTCTTTTTATTTTCCAAACCAAGTACCCTAGGGTGACTTTATCAGTAAATGGTCTAGGACTCACTCTTCGGGGATTTTTCAATGCTTTAATCATCTCATTCATCTTTTGAAATACTTTAGGCTCACTGTAAGAAAAATCTAACTGATGAAGACCATAAGTCATAGGAATGAACTGTTCTCCTCCAAATTGCCTTCTCATTAGGAGTGGTGCATAATTTGTCACTCTCCATAAACCCAAAAGTGGGACCACTGTACTATTTCTACATTGATACAACATAGGCTCACGATTCATCCATAGGGCCAACCATCTCACATTGACGCTTTTCAACTTTTGTAGGAACGTTATCCATTCTTGTTTAGACTTTTATTTTGACCACTCACTTTCACAGAATTCTTTAATCGAAGCTCGATTATAGATATAAAGCTTCGAGAAAGCACTATTTCCCTGTTCAAAATGGCTTTTCATTCATAAGTACAATAACTGTATGCAACCTATGAAGCGCCCTCCATTTCGACGATAATAACTCAAAGATCTGATAATCTCTACTAATATTACCACTGAAGGATTACAGCCATTGATCACACTTTCGAAGAAGTCAACCACCGCTATCTTAATATATCCCAAAACCTTTGGAAAGATCACCAATCCGTATACGGCTAAGGTAAATATATCTAACCTCCGTTCTTTATTGGCATGTTGCATCAGAAACTCATGAAAGAACTTTCAAGGTAGGCAAACCTGTTCTTGTTTCTTCTTTGTATAAGAATCCATAATTTCCTTGTCTATCCCCATGAGTTGAGCCAAACCTTTACAAAATTCTAACTTGTGTTTTTTGACATATATCTTGTCAGGAGCCTTGAGGTGCAAACCCAACAAGACCGAATATTCTTCGATGGTGAGAGTCATATCAACTTCATTAAAGATAAAACACTTGTATGCAGGATCCCAGAATTATGCTGTAGCTCTGATTAGTTGATCATCAACAACTACTGCTAGAAGGTGTGCTATATGCTCGTGTCTCTGGCAAAACTGTTCTTATCTTGACAGACTCATCTTCTTTCAGATATCAACCAAATCCTCTAGATTGTTCTGTTTGAGAAGGATAGATGTTTCTTGAGACAGAATAGAATCATACCTGATTGGTAAGCAATCTCTCATCTTCATTTGAATCTTTTCTGACTAGGCCCTTACTTTCGTTGGGTGTCCTACAAGGTGCTAATACGGATAAAGAACAAACTAGTCGTTTAGTGGAGTCCATGAAAAATTTTGTTGAAGACCATTTTTCAAGCAAATGTCTTTATGCAACTTTATTATATGCGTATGAACTAATGCAAAAGAATAAAAAAAATGTTAGTATACCCAGTAAAAAAAATGTTAGTATACCCAGAAAAAAATAAATAAATAAATAAGTAAATTTAAACATCACACAGAGTAAAAAGAATGAATTATATGCTTTTGGTCAATTCTAAAAGGGAAGAGTGATGGCTCTATCTATAGGTTAGGCACACTTAAGGTTCACTATATGCGGTTTTAAGGTCAAAGTCTAAAGGTTCCCAAATTGCTCCTTATATCCTTGTCCATCACAGACTAGTAAGGCACCATAATCCTCACCCATTACAGACTACAAGCGAAAAATGTTCAATTTGAGTGGGAGTATTTCGCTAGTCACTGCAGAGACATTAGACCTCACGAAAGCAATAGGTACTTTACTCCCTCCTAGAGGGACGAAGCTCGAGTGTAAAGCTCATGTTATGCACATGCATATGAATGACATAATTAATAAAATAAATAAACATGAATGAATAATAACACATATATATAAAAAGGTTCAATTTTATTAGGCTTTTGGATAACACAAATTTATTTGCTGGCCTGACTCTCAAAGTCCTCAGTAGAGTCGCCAAGCTATCATCACGTCTAGATCCAGAGATTTATCGTTAGACATTGACTTTTAGGAGTCGCCACCAATCTTTTTTATCTAGGTGCGATTAACCACCTAAAGAATCTGTCCTTTCATGGAACACTTAAGTTTAAGGGTCCCTAAAAGAATAGGTTCAGGTCTACTAATCAGAACAGGGTTCGAGAGTTTGGTTACGTGTGAGGAAGGTTATAGTACCCTCACAACGCCCATCAAAAGATGGTACCAGCTTAAATTTGTGTTATCCAATGAGCTTTAAAATTTTACCAAGTAATTAATTATTGAAAATTATTCTCAATTGACTCTAATACTTTTAGTAAAAAATTGAAAAAATTTTCTCACCTTAGGAGTATGCAAGAAAACTACTGTTTCACTTGCAGAGGCTCCATCGTCGGATTATTTAACATTAAAGAAAATTCAAAAAAAATAAAAAAAAATGATTTCTTTTGTACAAGGAAAAATTGATACTTTCAACTTTTCCTCAAAAAAAACTTTTTTTGAAAATTTATTCTTAAAGAAAATTGATATTTTCAACTTTTCCCTAAAAATATATATTTTTTGAAATTCTTAATTTCGAGAAAAATTGATACTTTCAACTTTTCCCTAAAAATATTTTTTTTGGAATTTTTAATTTCGAAGAAAATTGATACTTTCAACTTTTTCTTAAAAAACTTTTTTTGAAAATTTATTCTTAAGAAAAATTGATACTTTTAACTTTTCCCTAAAAATATATATATATTTTTAATTTTATTTAAAGAAAATGAAATAAATAAAATAAATAAAAATTAAATAAAAATAAATAAATAAATAAATATATATTAAACAACCCTAATATAATAATAATAAATAAATAAATAAATAAAAATAATAAAAATAATTTAAAAAATGAAAAAAAAGAAAAAAAAACCTGAAGCGGCTTGGCTCGGCTTGGCTTGAGGAAGAAAAACGGCTCAGAGCAGCAGCTCAGAGGTGTCGGCTCGACTCAGCTAACGACTCGGAGGGGTGAGTCACGCGCGGATCGAAAAACGGGTCGACGCTCGGGTCGGGTCGGATCTTGACAAAACGCGCAGTTCCTCTGGGTTACTTAACGCAAAAAACGACGTCGTTTTGAAAAGGTATATAAGGCTGATCCCTTCATTTTTTTAGCAAAAGCCTTCTTCCCTCTCTCTCTCTTCTTTTCTTTTCTCTCCCTTCTCTCTAAAATTTTTGAAGAACGATTGAATATTCATCGAATTTTAGAAAAATCACCGAAATTTTAGTTTTTCGTCAGAAGTTCATCGAAAAGTTGGTCGGTCTCTGAGAATCTTCACCGAAAACTGGACAGCTGGCCAGAAACTTCAAACTTGGTCAGAATTATCGTCGAAAAATTCAACTTTGACCGAAAAATTCACCGGAATCTGAAATTTTTCCAAAATTTTCCAAAAAAAAAAATTCTTAAAAAAATCTCCAAACCCTTTTTAGCTTTCAAATATCTTCTGTCTGCCTTTTTCTCTCAGCCAGTAGCTTTTTCTATGTTTTTCTGTGTGTTTCCTTTGATTCTGAGGGTCCTTTTATAGGGATTGATCAGAAGAGTTTCTGATCAATCCCAACTCCTCTTTGGATCGGGATTCAATCATTGAATCAAACATGAACTCTTCTGATTGAATCACAATCCAATCTTCAGCCGAATAAATAAAAAAAATCAAATAAAAATATTAATGAAAATAAATCAAATAAATAAAAAAATTAACAGATAAATTAAAATTAAATAACAAATAAATTATAACATATAATCTGATAAATATACATATAAATATTAACAGAAAAAAAATAATAAGGATATATATATTAATAAATACATAAGATAAAAATAAAAGAAAAATATATATATATATATAAACAATAATAATAATAATAATAATAATAATAATAATAATAATAAAATAAAAATGTAAAATAAAAAAAAAAATAGACTTACCTATTTGGACCAGGCCCAATTGATCCGGGCTTGGACCAAATTAGTTGTCTACAGTGTAATTTAATTTTCATGTAGTAAATTACTTTAGATGTAAGTTATTCTTAACGCTTTTTAAATTTATTAATTCCATCATACTTCTTAAAAATAATAAATCTATAATAATAAAAATAATAAAAAATTTAAATCCCTGTTTAAATGTTGGAGGGATTCAAAATTGAATTTTAAAAGGTTAATTTCACCTAGTTGTTAGGGAGTTAAATCTTAATAAAATAAATTTGATTTTAAAAAGATTTTAAAATATTAAAAATATAAAATTAAAAATAAGGAACTAATAAATAATAATAAAGGTATATAAATAAATAATAATAATAATAATAAAATTTTAATAAAAAATATATAAAATTATAAAAATTCAATTTTTTAGAGAAATTGTAACAATAAGAAAAACGAATTTGCTTCAAAAATCTTCTTAGATATTGAAGATTTTTAAAAAGGTTTGTAAATTTTTAAAACCTTAAGTGAAATGCTAAAACCCTAAAATAAAACTCAAAACCCTAGGTGAACCCTAAAAATATAAGTGAAAACCTTAAATCCTAAGTGAAACCTGAAACCCTAAATAAAATCCTAAACCCTAAGCACAACCTTAAGCCTTAATTCAAACTTTAAATGAAAACCTAAGCCCTAAAATCCCAAAGCTAAAAAAAAAGTCCTAAACTCTTATAGATTTGTATGAAAACTTTTTTTGAAGTAATATGTTTCAAAATGCTGCCTAAAAGATGGGATATTTAGGAAATTTTATTTTATTAAAATTTTTTATATAATTCCTTAATCACAACAATAATAAGATTAGATAAAAAAATATAAATAAAATGCAATGGCGAAGCCACATGAAATCCAGAGGGGGTGATGGCCCATTTAAAGATTTTTGAAGCCCTCTAATACATATTGATATAATGTATATAATTTATAAGTGTTTCTTTTAAAAATTAAAAATGACCCCCTTAAAAAAATAAAAAAGTTGTTCTTTGTGATTATAATATTTAGAATCTTGAGATTTTAGGTCCAAATTTCATTATACATGGGTTAGTTTCAATTTTATGTTGGATTTATTTAATTATGCTCTAATTTCTTGATTAGTTTATTTGTTTGATTATTCAATTATATAATATTTAATTATAATTGTAATTTATACTTGTAATTTAAAAAAAAAAATTTATGAGGCGTTTTGATTTTAGGAGAATGTGTGATCCCCGAGAAAATGTGATACTTGAGGTTTTCTTTCATTTTCAGAGCAACTCATATTCAAATTTACTCATTTGGTTAAGGGGAATCTACATATATTAATTCTTGAATAATTACTATAATCTGCTTGACATATATGATGACAACTTTTGATTAGCTTTTATTAATAATAAATACTCAAACGATAAATGATATCTTTAGTAGCAAAAGAAGACAAATATTTTATTTTATTGCTATTTTTATTTACAAAATATCATTATTAAAAATATTAGAGATTATTTAAGATGTTTTTAATTGAAAAACACCTTAAATAATCCCTTTTATTTTTTAAAATAAATTATTTAAGGCGTTTTTAGTCCAAAAACACTTTAAATAAATGCCATTTAAAAAATATGAGTGGATTATTTAAGGTGATTTTGGTCAAACCTTAAATAATCTTTAATATTTCTTTAAAAGTGATTATTTAAGATATTTTTTGTTCAAAAATGTCTTAAATAATGCTTTTTAAAAAACGTGAGGAGATTATTTGAGGAATTTTTTTATCAAAAAAAGGCTTTAAATAATCCCTTTTAAAATGTATCAGGGGATTATTTAAGTCATTTTGATCCAAAAACGCCTTAAATAATCCCTTTCAATTTTTTAAATAATCTCATTCATTGCTTATAAGATTTAAGAGATAAAATACAAAAAAAAAATTAGAGTAGGTCAATTGAGTAAAGTATATGATTATTAACCATAAGGTCTTAAGTTCGACCATTTCCTTTAGCATTTTAATGTTTTTTTGAAAGAGATTATTTAAGAAATTTCTAATCAAAAATACTTTAAATAATCCATTTTATTACTTATAAGATTTAAGAGATAAAATATAAAAAAATTGGAGTAGCTTAGTTGGTTAGAACATATGGCTATTAATTATAAGGTCATAGGTTTGATATTTCTTCTAGCTCTTTAATGATTTTTAAAAGGGATTATTTAAGACTCTTTTTATGCCCAATGCCATTAATTGTAATCATAAAAAAAAAATAGCAGCAAAAATCTACAGTTGAGTTACAGTCACTTCCACACATGCTTTTTAAAAAGGATAATGGTTACTTCACAATTTTTTTATTCAGGCTAAATTTAGAAATAATACTACTTTTCTTTTCTGAAATCTTAGAATACCATAGGGAGAGGTGAATTTCTGATTCTGGGACGTTGGGTACTATTGAAAATCTGTCACTTTCCCCTGTAATTAGATTATCTTAAACCAGACATTGAAATCAAATAGCCACCAGTAAAATTTCGAGAGAAAATTTGTGAATTCCTTTGAACTAAATGCCACCTTAAGATAAAAAAAAAAAAATTCAGTTTTCAAATTCCAATTAATTTGCAAAAAGTATTAATATTTACAATTTAGTTCTCATTAAAAAATTAAAAAATAAATATATTTGTTAAATATGACCTACATTAAAAGTCAAAACTATTCAAAAAAGTTTAACAAAAAATTTTTAAAAAAGTGAAATTAATATAATATAAAGAGATACAAATTTTATTCCCTAAAAGCTTGAACCCATAAGTCTTATTCCTTAAAAACTTGAATCCAGCACCAAATCGTTATAGTTATTGCAAAAGGTGTATTCTTGTCTTCTTAGAAAGTCAATTACAATAACAGTACAAAGGGTGATTAAAACTTCTTCCATGATAAGACCGTTGATCACTACATTTTTGTCTTCTAAATTTAAAGCCATAAATAGTAAATTATAAGTTTAGTTTAATTTTAATTATGAGAAAATTATCGATAGTTATTGAAAGAAAACCTTAATCTTGTTAATCACATTGAGAGAGAATTTACAAAAACTTTTCAATCTAATTATTTTCTTTTAATAAAAGATTATCGAGCATAATTTTAAATAAAATTATTTGAGTTTCTTCTATTTTGAATAGTTATATATATTTTTTATTTCAATACTTAAAATTTTTATGTATCTTATTTATGGTTAAATTATGGAATGCCATATTTTGCTTAAAATTTTTATAACTTTTGATAAAATAATAATATATTATATGCTAAGTGAAAATTTTTCAAATTATAGTTATTCAATTTGGGCCCTTTAACTTAAAATCCTAGATCAATTATTGATAAAATGAATTTTAGATATAAATAGTTGTACTCAAATTTTGTTTAGAGGTTAAAAAGTCCATGTGAGAATTTTGCAGTGAATCTCAAACGAAAAGAATTATCTTTGGATTTTGTCTAGATATTGAAAAATTATAAAATATTTTTTTAATTTAAAGATTTTTATAATATTTCTAAATAAAGATTTTTAATTAATTTTCTTTCTTAAAAAAAGGAGAATCATCTTAAATAAAAATCATTTTTATCCAAAACTATATATGGCAAAGGGTAATTGGTACCAATATTTATGAGCACTATAAGGTACTAATTATTTTTCACGAATAATCAACTCATGAACCTAATGTTATTTTTGTACACTAAAATTATCCTTTTTAATAAATTTTAAATCTATTTTATTGTTTTATTAAAAAAGTAAAATTTTTGGATTACCGATCAGATCTTAAAATAAATTTGTGATCACTTTCTCCTTTTTTTTTTTTTATTTTAAATGTTTGCGTCTATGGACCGGTACATTATAACAACTATGCTCCTGGGCCAGCCATAAATCCTGAGATGATGCCTTTTAGTTGTCGATGGATACTTTCAGTGTTGAACAAGGCTGCACCAAAGACTGTATTGTCGTTAAATCATATGAATTTTCAGATGCTGCAACCAATGTGTATTCTTGGTGGCAGTATCAATTCTGCGACATTTTCATTGAAACAATCAGGCCTTACTTTGCTGGTGATAATCCGGCCTTTTCCTCAGAAAGGAATTTTCCACGAGATGCTTTTTGGGTTTGTTTGGAAAGTGGCCTCCACTTGCTTCATCCATTTATGCCATTTTTACCGAAGAAATGTGGCAGCGCCTTCCAAGAATAAAGAGCCACACAAGGAAAGAATCTATAATGATATGTGAATACCATCACCAATGGAGTTACGTTCCAGTTTCATTTGGTTAATCTTTTTTGGCGTTGGTTATCTTGAAAACTGAAAATAATGACAACTGTTTGAACAAAAAATTTCTGCTAGTTCAGCTTTTAATTTCAGTTATTGTGCAATGGCTATTATTCTTTTCCCCTTACAGAGCTGGACAAATGAAAGGGTGGAATATGAAATGGACCTTGTAGAGTCCACTGCATGGTCTCTTAGGTCATTTAGAGCAAAGCTGCTTGCTAAGCAGAAGATTGAAAGGTTAATATTTGAAGCATTTTCTTTTTTTTCCAAAAAAAAAAATCTTCAAAGAAGCTGGCTTTTGATTGTCTTGACATATGTCACAGCCAAGGATTCAAATAGCGGTGTTGCGGTCGTTATTTCGCGGTCGCGCCACTATCCGCCACCGCTATTAGAGAAAAAACGGGAGAGAATTTGAATATTGTCTGTAACGGATGAATCGTGACCGTGAATTGCGGTATAACGGTGAATAGCGACAATAGCGGTCCGCTATTGCCCGCTATTACCGCTATTGCCGTTATTCCTATTTTCATTCAAAAATTCAAAAAAAAAATTCATTTGATTTTTTAAAAAAATTTAAAATAAAAACAACAAGAAAAAAATAAACATCAATTTATAAATTCAGAAAAAAAAAACCCACAAAACTTAAACTTTCAAAAAAATCAATTCTCTCAAGTTCAACTTCAATCAAAATCAAGTATATGCAATTTAAAGTAAACAATTAATTCAACACTCAAATTATCTTTTTTTTTAATTTCCAAATTTGCCATGATTTTGTGTGTTTGAGATTAGATTAGGCTATGTTACATTGATAGAAGGAGGCAAGAGTTGCTGGGACTTAAAATAAAAGATAAGAGATGAGAGTGAAACCTGAGGTTTACAGAAACAAGCAAATAGCACACACCAAATAAAAAGAGAACTGAGAGATAGGGATGAAGATGAAGGTTTGGAGAAAAAAAATTATTGAATGCAAGGTGAAGGGATAAAAAGTTGTGTGGGTCTGTGCAATTTAGTCAAGAGACAAGAAAAGTAGACTTGAGGTTATTATTGTTGAAAATCGACCATAACATGGAGGCTGTCAAGTTTGATTTACTATAAGTTCATAAAAAGCAATTCTTTTGACTCATAAATAATAATGCTCTTATTTAATTTATGAATACATAATCACTTGTTATTTAATTTATGCATAATATAGTTCGGTAATAATTTGATGAGTACGGTAATTAAATAATTAAATATATTATTCGTTATGATTATTTATTTTTCACATATTTATTTATCTCTTTTTATTTTTTAATTATCATATAAATAATTTTTTAAATATGAATATTTTACTAAAAATATTTTTTTAAAAATAAATAAAACATATGATATGATATAAATTACTTTAAAAATCATAAAATAAGAGGTTTTATGATTAATAATTAAAATTATTATATTTTATAGCAAGTTGAGCAAAATTTAAAAAAATTCACGACCGCAATAGCCGTAATGACCACGAAAATCTCCGTTATATCCGCAACCGTGACAAACGCGATACAACCGAAAACGTGACCGTTACCACAATTTAAATCCCTGGTCACAGCATCTCTTTGTCCTTTTATTTTTAAGGCGCATGATCATTAACAACTGGATTGGATTAATTAATGTATTATAGGTTACCTGCTTTTGCATTCTGTCAAAATGATGAAGTGGCAGAAATCATAAGATCTTGCGAATTAGAAATATTAACCTTGCCACGTTATCATCTTTAAAGGTATTTCAAACAAACTTTCTATTACAGGTTTATTGGTTTTTTTAAGCTTGTTATTTATTGCAGCTTATTGAACATGGAGATCATCAGTTTTAAGTTTGATTTTTTTGTTTCAAATGAAAATTTTGCAGGTTCCACTGAGTGGTGTAGATTATGCTCCAGCTGGTTGTGCATTTGAGAATGTCAATGAAAACCTTAAAGTTTATTTTAAGGTTCATAGAATTCTAAATGCAGAAACAGAATGGGAAAAGATCAAGAGCAAAATGGATGATATACTAAAGTAAGTGCTATTTGTTCATGAATGATATTTGCACGTATATTTGGTCAATCTTTGATAGATGTCAATATAGAAAGAGCGTTGCTGGAAGTTACTGTTCCAGTGGTTTTTACTTCTATACTGGTGTAATATGTCAGTGACTTACAGGATCAAAATTTTCTCTTTTAACAGGCAGCAGGAGAAGTTAAAGAAGATCATGAATGCGTCCAGCTATCAAGAAAAAAGTTCCATCTCATATTCAAGAAAGAATGCGAGAAAGCTGGCAAAACTTCTCCTGGAATTTGAATTTTTCAAAAAAGAAAATGAACGAAAGGAATCTGAATTGCAACATCTACGGTAGTAAGGATAACCTCTCGGTTGAATGATAATTTGATGGCATTCATTGTTTTTCTTTGTAATTGATTGTTACCTTTCTATACCTCACTAGTGCATAGAGTTATATGATGATATTATGCACCATTTCCTTCTGGATTCAATTTCACGTTGAGATGAAATATAAAATTAGTGGAAGGCTTAGCTTTGAACATTTTGTTCTTTGTCCTTGAATTTTTGCCTTCAAAGACGATTTGGTATTCAAACCATCCAACCTAATACACTTTCTCTTTAATTAAGTCTATGATACTTGGTTGCCCATATGAAAAGTGATGTTTTTGAGAGAAAACATATTGAAAATTTCTTTCATTTCACCATTTAATAAATCTTTAGGTATCATTTTACTGTATATTGGATTTGATAATTCATATATTCGTATCTGTTTATTTCGTATATAATATATGTAAAATATAAAAATTATCATATTATAATTTATGTTGATACAATAAATATAAATTTTTTTTTTTTGTTTTTGATAATGTCATATACAATTTTTATAAAAAAATTTAAAACATGTCATTTTCATGTTGATTTTGTATCCTTATAAAATCTCAAGATTATAACTGGGCATCAGTTACCTACGTTTTTATGAATACTAATTACTATCACACAAAAATTAAAGCAGGGTAGATTCTTTTGGTTTCATTGTTAAGTTTGATTTTCTCTACAAGCTCGTTTGGTAGTATGATTGGAATTGCATTTGATCACAATAGTTGAATATAAACACAACTATTATGCCAAATAAAATAATTTTTTTTGTAAGAATCCCAATTGCACTGAATTCATTCTCAATTTTAGAAGTTCTTACTGTTGCAATTATAATGAATTTGTTTTCTATCACAATCGTAATCACAATCGTCATTATAGTGAAGAATTTGTTTTCTATAGAACACCTGCGTCTAAAACTAGTAATTATCAAGTATAATCTTGTACTTTTCTCGAGTTTAGATTATTGTAAACTAGCTTTTTTAATCCGTATAATGTACGGAATTTTTTATTAAATTTTTTATAATTTTAAATTTATTTTTTAATTATTTATCTAATATATAATTTTATATTTATAAATATTAAGTTATAATTAAATGATAATTTATATATAATATATTATAAATGATATTATTTATTTAAAAAAAGTTTAAATTTTTGTAAAAAATCCTTTTTTTCATTAAAAATTTTTTTCTTCAAATTATTTGCTAAATATTAAAAATTTTGATATTGCTCTTTTCTTGTTTAATAAAAATCAAGAATCAATATTTAGATAGTTAAGATTAATAATTGTTTTTATCATAATGATGATTAGGTGGTGTATATTTATATATATATATATATATATATGTTTGATTGAACAACAAATTACAATTGTTAATTTTGTCATAATCATTTCCTCTTTATTAGTTTTTTTTTTTTTTTACATACTTTAAGTAATTATTACACAAATATATTGAGCTAACAATTATTTCTATATATGTCAATAAAATAAAGTTATTTTTTAGATAAAAAAGAAACAATAATTCTTTATGTTATGCTTAAAAAAATTTTTTAAAATTTTTTTTATTTTTAATCATTTTTAACATAATTGATAATATTTTTTATGAGTTAGATATGGTAGTAATCATCATTCTTCACATATCATCCATTGTAGATAAATAAATTTAATAATAAAAGGTACAGCAAAAAGAAAGAGAATACAAATTTACATATTAATTTGTCAAGATTAAATATATACAATAATAAAAGTAAATATGTTAATAAATTAATAGAAAATAAAAACATTGAAGAAATGAATTAATTAAAAAATATATAATACAAAAAGTTAATTATAATTAATCTAAGCAAAATTAAAAAAAAGTTATGGACTAAAGAGAAACGAATAAATTAACCAAATATATAATATAAAAATATTTGAATTAGAACATAAATAAACATTATATTTGTTTTCAAAGTAAAATTATCTAATTTTTTTTGTCAACATTCAAATGTTTAATATTTTCATATAAAGATATAAGCTTTTATTACTTTAAAATATATGCTTTCTAGTCAATAATTTATTAACTTATCTAAAAGTATTAAATTTAAATAATCTATTAAAAAAATTTTAATTTTTGATAGATTTTGATTTGAATTTAAATAATTATCCAAAAATATTAAATTTAAATAATTTATTAAATAGAATTATTTAATAGAAAATAAAATTTTTTTAAGTATATATATTTGAAACTGTCATTAAATTTAAAAAGAAAAGATAAATTATGATTTAATATATTTAAATCCAAATTTTATGCAAAAATTTCAATCTTAGATTTTGATTTCAATTTAAATAATTATCTAAAATATTTCATTTAAATAATTTATTAAAAAATTTTATTTGATAAATAAAATAATATAAATATTATCGTATGTGCCATTAAAAGAAATTATCCACCTAAACATCCACATAAATAATTTTAATCATGTTTTTCTGTATGTTGTAATATAATATATATATATATATATTAGATTACGGGCTCAAATACCAAAAAAAATTCTTTAATTAAAATTAAAGATAATCTAAATCCTTATTATTTTACTCTAATCAATTTTTATCTTTCAACAATTATTATCACTTAATTAAATCTTTATAGAAATGAAATTGAAATAACATTGCCATATGTTAATGTCCTAAGAGTTGCTTTTTTAGAAATAAAAATAGAGCTAAAAAAAAACCAAAAAAATCTTAAAACCACCAATTTCGTAGACCTGTCCAAAGTCAGGCTATTCATTCGAGTGCAACAATTCGTCCTTGAACATGAATTTACGACCATTAAATGAATTTGGACCTAAATTTTAGGTCCATTTAAATAAACGAATTGGGTCATGGGCATAATATTTAAGGTTTAAGCTTGATTTGAATAATTATTATGTATTTTTAATATTTATAATTATATTATATAAAAAGAGGAAGGGATCAACTTACATTAGTATAAAACTAAAAAGTTTTATATATTTTTTTAATCATTGATTTCAATATATCAAATGAATGAGAGAGACAAGTGAAAAAGAAAATAAAAAAAGACTTAACCTCATCTCTTGAATCTATTAAAATTAATGATTAAAACATATGTAAAAATGTGTAAAACTTTTTTATGATGTAACTTGATCCCTCCTTATAAAAATAAATTAAATAATATATGTGTATATATTAATACCCTATGTTTATATATACCAATCCCATTTAAACATCAAATTAAAATAATAAACTATTTTTTAGGCTTCATTTTGTTAATTATTTATTTTTTATAATCAGTATTTTATTATAAAAATTATTTTTATTTTTTTATTTGAAAAAAACTTTAGATGGGCCTTATTTGAAAATAGAGCTGGCTTTGGACATCAAAATGAGGCTAATATTTCAAATCAAGCAGAGCCTAGACAAGCTTAAAACTTATTAATACCTTATTTAAGTCTAACCCAACTCATGGACAAGTCTACACCAAATTCCATTATGCCTTCTATCCAAAAACGGCTACCCAAGTTTGTGAGAAGAAAAAAAATCTTCTTGTAATGGGTTAAAATTATGAATGATTCTTAAATTATAGTAAAATATTTAATGTGATAACTGAATTGTAAAATTTATAATGTAGTATCTAAATTATTAATCCATTAATTAATATTGTACTTGAAGGGTTATTTATCTACCACATATCGCCATTTGAAAGTAGACACTTAGGGATGAGTATTATATTAGTTAACAGATTCATATTCAGGTACTACATTAGATATTTAAAAAGTTCGAGTATTATTTTAAACATTTCACTATAATTTAAAGGTCATTTGCGACATTAGCTCTAATGAAAAACGTAAAATTAAAAACCTCATGATTTGATTGAAACGAAAATTTTATAATTGATATGTTCACAAGTTGTTATGAACACAAAATAATTGGAGCAAAGATTGAATACAAGCATTGCACAAAGGAGTTGGGAGAGAGAAAACCTAGAGTAGAAATAAGATAAGAAATATGACATAAAGTCCATTTGGATAGGTGGTGAGATTAGTTCGGTGAGATAAAAACAACAGTAATAGTGAAATGAGATACTATAGCAGTGGGATTAAAATAAATAATGAGATATATCTTTAAATGTAAACATAAGAGTGACAAAAAATTATTATTAAATATATTAGATTAAATTTTGTGTCTAATAAAATTTATAATATATATTTGATTGACTAAAATTATTTTATATCAAATAATATTTTTGTTAATGAATTGAACATTACTAAAATTTATTTGAAAATTTTTAAATAAAAAATAAAAATGATACAAAAAAAATAAAAAGAAATAATTAAAAAGGAAAGTTCAAGTGGTGTAGGATAATAATATTTTAAGTAGTTACATATTTATTTAATATATAATTATATAAATTTATTTATTATATATTAAATAACTAAATAAATTTAAAAAAGTAAAAAAGTAAAGTAATAAAATGAAAATAAAAAAAAATGAAAGAGTTAATAAGAATAAATAATTTGAAAACATTTAAGTAAAAAAATGAAAAATAAATTAACAAATATAAATAAAAAATAAAAATTTATTTCACTTAAATAATTAAAAATTATAAAAGTAACAAAATAAAAAAAAAGAATAAAAGGGAAAAATGGAATAAAGCTATAGTGGGAAAATAATATTTCTGTATGCTAATAATGCTTTTATTTGCATCCCATATAATCACTTTCAACACCTAAAATGCTAAATACAATTACTAATAACAAATTTTTACTCATAACACCCATTAACTTAAACTTCAATTCTTAAAAACATGCTTTGAACTCCTCACACTCTTTCAAACCCTCAATTCCTTCCAACCGATTCATCCTAAATCTATACCCTAAAATCGATTCACCTTCTTTAAATCCCTAACCCAAAAATCACCTTAAAATCACTAAGATTCGGAGTTAATGCTTCAATTTAGAAGTAAAATCCTTTGGTTTTATTTTGTTTTGCTACTTTTGATTATATAAATTGGGTTAAATTTCTGTTGGTATTCATATATTTTGGAATCACATATTGGGAAACTTTTAAAACCTTTCAAATTTGTTAAACTTGTAAAAGCTTTTGGTAAAGTTTTTAGATTTGCATTCTTAAAAACTTGAAAAAAATTTAGGAATATAAATCCAAAACCTTAAATCTTGGAGTCTAAATCACAAACCATAAACTCTTAAACCTAAAGACCCAAACCTTAAAACCCTAAAAACTACTCCCTAAACCAAAAACCCTTAAACCAATGACCTAAACCCCAAAAGTTAAATTGTTAAATTCTTTTTGAATGAATTAGTTAAGTGTTTGATATATATGTTCTTCTATGTCACTATAAATATGGCACAAACTAGAGTAGTTGATATTGATAAGATGGAGGCATCCAACTACTTTTTAGATAAAAGGACATGGAATAAGGATTAGGAATTTTATAAGTTTTTTTAGAATAATATTATTAACTAACAACTGTCTCGCTAAACTTGTTAATTTGTGAAAGAAAATGAACACGGATTAAGAATTTTATGCAATTCTTTTTGGTATATGTTTGCACAAAGACATTGATTTTATTATTTAAAACATTTATAAATTTATATTGAATATAACAACCAATGGTCATATGTATATATTTGTAAAATTGTTTATGCATATTTAAGCACTTATTAGAGAATTTGATAACATATAACATCGTACTTTGGTAACATAAACTTTTAAAACATGCTAAATAACCCACTAACATATAACATATCAATTTAATATTAAACCTACTAAAAAGTCATAAATGAATTTAATAAATAATATTATTATAAAAAATACAATTATTTTAACTCATGCATCAATGAAAAAACAATATACAATAACAACTATAATTATTATAATATATCAAAGTCATCAATATAAGTTAATAGTTTTTTAAGTGGTCACATCAAAGGTTTTGGTAAACAATAATTTGAATTCCTTGATGTGAGCTACATATGAAACCTCACATCCTCAAGCATAATCATATCGATGCTTATGCCAGTTGTATGCAATTGTAGGTATTAGTGAGACCAGATTCATTAATATTTGTAAAAAAATATTTGTTAAATGTTTTGTGTCTATAATTATTAAATTAAAACAAGATAAATATTAAATATAATTCTTGGTATTTGCACAAAATGACAATCAATAACAAATACAATTGTAAAAACTCTGTGCTTTAATGGTACATGTGCTAAAATCTAAATGAGAGATATATCAAACATTATCTTAAACTGATGTAGATTAGCACGACACCATACTATGAAGCTATCAAATAACCTATATCAGTTAAGGTTATCCATGTATTGTATAAGGCATAAATCTTAAAACATGATAAAGTTTCTAGCAATTCCTCAACAAGCTCCATAGATCCATTGAATGTCACATATTCGCCTCAATATTGATTAAGCTCATCAATTAAATCTTGTCACATTTGTAACCAACCATCTAAACTCATTCCAAGCACCTTAATAATAGAACAAAAATCATAATGTCCATCTATCTTAGCATCCATAATAGCATTTATATATGGATGTAACTTCATGAGTAAATTATCCAAATATTGTATTTTTTTATAATATTTATCTATGTTGTCATTTTCACTGAATTGGCAATAGTTGGTGATGATGTATATTTATGAGTAGATAGCATAATCTCTTAGTCTGAAAAGGTCATGTTGTAAAGATATATTTGCTTTTATAGCTTTACGATTTTTTATCTTAGCCATTTAGTGGTGGAACAAGGAAAATTGTTGACGAGTCATCTAATTCTTTCAATTTTCTTTTCATGGCTAATTTATCGATCTCATTACATTCATTAAAGTATTTTATGATTCACTTAACCTCAAATACAATGGTCAACTTAAAGGATACCTTATTAACTTTACTCTTTATTAAGTTTAATTTCGTCTAATGAGGATGCATTTTAGATAAAAAAAATTAGACTTTTCACCTTGAGATGCTTTGTAATTTCATGTGCACAAGATAAGTCATGCACCTTTTTTATCACATAACCATAAGCCAGCTTGTCAATCCTAACTTAATTTGCTCGTTTGGCTTCTATCAAAATCATATTGAGTGTGTTCTTAGATACTAGCCATCGTAACTTTTTAAACATTGTTAGCTCGTAGTTATGTTTAAAAATTGTAAGACTTTTCTCAAATAAAGCCTTTATCTTTGTATGTTGAACCTCAATACGAGAGTTGATTATCTTTCATGATGATTCAAAATCCTTTTAAGATGATCCAATATGCTTTTTCAACTTCACATATGCGCTCTCAACTCTAAATAAACTTAAAAGGTATATTAATATGAATGTTATGTTATGAATTATGAAAATTAAAATAATTTTTAAAATACAAAAAAAATCATAACTTTTTGTTGTAACATTATCAAAGTGCATTATTTTGTCTATCCAAACAGTAACAAATTTGTCTTTATACTTTGTTAACCATTGCTTTTTCACATACTTGATTGCTCTTGATAAATCTGATAATCAGTTTCTAGTGAATTTAGAGGCCTTTGGTACTCATGCTAAAAATTTTTTTTATAATTCATAAGTACGTTTCTTGAGACATGTAATTTGTAAAAAAAATTTGTTGTACTAGGAATACACTCTGTATGGCATTCATTAATGCTAAGTCTTTGTTAGTAAAAATGGCATTAGAAAATATACCAAAAGGTATCAAACTTTTTAATGTATATAGTGCACAATAATAGTTGTCCTACCACTTAGCTTTCATGAACACAAATATAATACAAAATGTTATCTCAATAGAGGTTACACCAACAATCTCAAGTAATGGGAGATGATATTTATTGATTTTATAGGTACAATATATAATCAGGACACTTGGAAAGGCATGTAGAAAATATATAGCATTAAGATGACCTTAGAACAAGTCCCTAACGTAGTTGCTTGTCTTGTTACTCCTATACCACTCCACGTATTTATAATCATTCAATTTTTTTGTCAATTGTTGAATTTGTATCTACAAGCTTTCTCAATCAATCTATATCTTTGACTTTCATAATATATAATCTTTATGGAGCTGATATTCTTTTCATTATGTTGTTTTAGGATTAATAGTTTGTTTGTTAATCTAACCATATTATTGACATATCAGCCACAATTGTTTTTTTTTTTCTTATCAGACAATCAATCCACAAATGAATGTTCTTTTAAATATTTTATTGGTAGATAATTGTGAAACCCACAGATTACTTTCACATCCAACTCATCATCTATTGCCAATTTAATCCCATATAACTCAAATGTGCAACCACATTTTTTCATTTTTGATCGCTTATGAAACATTTCTTTTACATTTGCCTTATTTTTTTACTGCTTGTATTTTTCATTTTATTTACATGCCAATCCTATTTTAGGCTTTCTTGTTAGACTTCCTAAATCAGGGTTTTTAATAACAATAATAAAATCATATTTTTCAACTTGTGTAGCTAATGAAATTAAGGCTTCACTACTACAAAATACTTACACAATATATTAAACTTATCACTTTGTATGTCTATATAAACTAACATAGGCCTTTGTATAATCTAAATTCAAAAAGCAAAATACCTTTGTTGTAGTAAATGAAAAATTATAATCGTATCTTATATCCAAATTGTACGATGATTCATTTCACTCTACAAGCACCATTTCAAAATTGTTCTTATTGGAAGAAGTTAAAAAATTAGAATGATCATATTACCTGATATGCAAACTCTATAGGTTTTGTATATTTTTGGATATAAATATCCAGTAAATTTTTTATGTTTCCTTATATAAACATCCTATAAGTTTTTTATATTATCAAATCTGTATATCTGGTAGGGTTGGTAGCCCAACCCAAGTCTAGTGGGTTCTTACCCGACCTAATCTTATAGGGTTAATTTTTTTTTTTAAATCGGGTTACAGGTCTGGTCGGATCGGGTATTATTAAAAAAAATTAGGGTTAGGTTTTAGGCAAACCCGACTCGATATTATATTAAAATTTATTTTTTAATTATTTTTTTTAAAATTTTTTATTTATATATAATTATATATTATATTTTTAAAAAAATAATATTTTATATTTTAAAAAATAATATTTTATATTTAAAAAATAATATTTTATTAATTTTAGGTCAGGTTGGGTCGGATATGATTTATATAATATCGGATCAGGTCGAGTTCGGGTATGAAAAAATAAAAAAAATTTCGATTCAAGTCGAGTTTGAGTTTTATGTTTATGAAGTCGGGTCAGGTTCAGGGCGAGCAAAAACCCACCCTGACTCTACCCGTTGCCAACCTTAATATCTGGTAATATATAATTGTTTCAAGATATACATTTTTAATAATTTAAATACTTATTGGATATGTATATTCAAAAGTCACTATACATTATTAGATATGCATATTTGAAAATATAATATTATTTCAGATATACTTATTTAGATATGCAAATTTACAGTTCAAATTCGAGACACACTTACTTTATCGTTTATTCAACCATCCTTTTGCCCACTAGTTTTCTTTCTCATTTGGTATTCATTTTCACAATATAGAAGATAAGAAAAGTAGTTTTAATGAATTAGGGTTTTATGATCGAATTGTCGAAAAAGAACACAAAAAAGAGAAGAATAAGAGAAGAAAAAAAAAGGAAAAAAGAAAAAAGAATAGAAATAGGTGAAAAGGGCAAAAAAGTAATTTAATAAAAAGTAATTATATAATTTTACTTGGATAATTTTATAATAAAAGTTGTAGAAAGTATTTAATGAGGTGCAAATATAAACTTCCTTTATGCTAAATATATATGATATATATATATATTTAGATATCTATGTGATATATTTTATCATATTTTTATATATTTTGTAATATAATATTATATATATATGAAATAAAAATAATATAATCTATTTTAAATGCATATTGTCATAGCACTTTTTTAATTTGGATTTAAAAATCAGATTTTTAAACTAAAAAATTATGCTAACGGCCAAAAAAATAAAACTAAAAATTTATGTTTAGCACTAAAATTGCGCAAAAAACAGTTGTCAATGTAAAAATCTACTTTCAACATGCTAAAGTAGGTCATAAAAACAAGTCCAAACCCGAGCCGATTGAAGTTGGGCCGAACCTACAGGCTTAAGTCTAGACACCAGCAGTCAAGCCTTCAAGGTAGATCCTTTGCCCATTTGCCTCCTCCATTTGTCAAAGTCGAAGGTTTCTGGGTTCGCAAACCTCCTTCATCTTTCGCTCTCTCGGCTGCCGGCAGCCTGCCCAAGTCCCAACTGTCCGACACACTCTCTCTTTCTCCTTTGCTTCCATTCCTTTTCCCCCTTTCCTCCATATTCCTTCCTCCCTACTAAACACAGTGTTAAGATTCCATGTCCGTTCTAATAGTGACGAGCTTAGGCGATATTGTGGTGGATTTGTACACAGACAAATGTCCCTTGACCTGCAAAAACTTCTTGAAGCTTTGCAAGTAAATTCTTTTTCTCAAAATTCAATTCTCCAGATTTTCATTGGTAATAATTCTCTTTGGTTCGCCCATTTAACTTAAATGCTTTTGGGTGCAGGATTAAGTATTATAATGGGTGTCTGTTTCACACGGTTCAGAAGGATTTTACTGCCCAAACAGGGGACCCGACTGGGACAGGCTCAGGTGGAGACTCCGTGTATAAGTAAGAAACAGATAAAACAATGTCCTCTTTGGTTTTTGATTTTGCTCTTTCTTTCCAATTTTAGCTGGAATATGCTGCAATTTTCTAGTTTAGTTTCTTGATAGTTTATATTGGATTACAACGGCTGTCAGTTGTTTAGGTTTCTTGTTCAGTGGTATCCATTAAGATTACTGAGAGTTTTTTCTTTTTTCTTCAGATTCCTATATGGTGATCAGGCTCGGTTTTTCAGTGATGAGATTCATCTTGATTTAAAGCATTCCAAGACAGGCATTGTTGCAATGGCTAGCGCTGGGGAGAATCTTAATGCTTCCCAGGTATGGGGTTCTTTTGCTTGATTCATGATTACTCAAAATTTCTTTTATTTCAGTTTATTATGATGAGAAATTTTTTGTTTGTAGCTCTAGGCATTTGGGAAACCACTCATGTTTATGCTTATAAACCTTCTTTGCTTTCCAGTTCTATTTCACACTTCGTGATGATCTCGACTATCTTGACGGGAAGCACACTGTAAGTCTTTTGATCCTTCTACTTTCTTTTAGTATATTATGAATTTATGATCCAAAGAAATTATAACTTTCTAGATATCATGTCCCTATCGGCTTAACTTCTTGTGGTTCAATATTAAATTAAGAACTACTCTTGTAAACTGCAGCTTAAGGTGTTTTCTTGGTTATCTAGATCAAAGCTTTTTAACAATTTCAGTGGACTGCCTGGTATGAATTCTTAATGTGTATTTACAGCTGGGTTTAGTTGTAGATGAGGCATTGAGATAGGTGGCTGAAAGAGTTGAATGTGGTATTTCCTATTGCTTCCTGTGTTGGTCCAAAAAGATGCTTGTTTATTAGAAACTTAAAATGGCATTTCTTATTAACCAAAAGAATATGACACATCTATTCATTTGCTTGTGCAGCATGCCCAACTAGAATATTTTATGGTGTTTAGCTAGCATATTCCATCATATGCCCCATGTTTGTGTTTCTAAGAGTTGTGCTGAAATGATTTTGACATTTGAGAGCTGTTTTTGGATTTTTTATGACTTGCTGGTGGTTCCTTTTGGAGTGCTTATTTGCTATGTTGCTTTAATTCTTAAGGTACCTCTGTCAAACACATATCCAATGCCTCAAATTGGACATTGATATGTGGTCTAGACCCTACAAATATAAGGAAATACTTGGAAAAAAAATTTAATACACCTGTTTCAGACACGTGCCATGGACACTCACTCATGTTTCTTAGCAACATATATCATTTGTTCCTTGAAAGTGAATTGCCAAAGGAAATATGTGAGCCATTGTTATGAGTGATAAGGAATTGTTTGGTGCAATGCCTAAGATCATTAATTTTTATCCTTTATTTTGTAGTGTTTCTTCTTTGGATATTGTATGTTCATTCTTTTATTTGATAATATCCTACATTTCCTAAAAGAGAATTATCATTTCAGGTCTTTGGGGAGGTTGCTGAAGGGATTGAAACTTTGACAAGGATTAATGAAGCTTATGTAGATGAGAAGAACAGGCCATATAAAAACATCCGGTTGAACCTTGTTCCATTCTGTATATGTTGTTTTAGCAAAGTGTGGGCTGTGGACCATATGTCTTGTTCTCTGGTGCTAGTTCATTTGAATTTATTTTGACAACATAATTTATTAGTTGTCTCTATTAAATGTTGAACAGAATCAAACACACATATATATTAGAGGATCCTTTTGATGATCCTTCCCAGTTGTCTGAGTTGATTCCTGACGCTTCCCCTGAAGGAAAACCAAAGGATGAGGTAAGGACTCTTTCAGATGTTAGTTATTTGTATTTTGAAAGGTTCAGCATGGTTGAATGAATGGCAAGTGACCTGCATATCACTTTTGAAATTGTGAGTTCCTCAGCTGAGATGCTTACCTATTTTCTACGGTAATTATGTAGTCTCTTGAATTGTCCTTATCTTTAATAATTTGAAGAAGGAAAAAGGGCCAATTTTATATGTTATGGAAAATATCAGAAGCATTTTGGATGCTTCATAAACTGAAATTGAACTGTCTCACATTGACTAACATTAGTTTTTGAAGGCTAGAAAGTTATATTTTTTATCTTGCTGATATTTATTTTTTTACATTTTGCTTAACGTGCAATTTTGGCTATCACAGGATTCTGACTTAATAATTTAAATGTAGGAATTTGCTAACTTTATAGTGAGTATTTAAGCCTAAAGTTGCTTTAGGGGCATCATTTTTGTTTCCAGTTCAAACTCTTTTAAGAATTGTTAAAAGTGCAGGGACCTCCCTGGTGTGCCAAGATATAAAACACTCTATAGGACATTGAGTTTTAAGAGTTGGCTTGTCCCTAGAGTGCTCAGCCTCTGAACAGTCCTTTCTTGATTTTAGAATACACCTTCATAATTTTTCTTCAGATGGTTGTGGGATTAATGATTTTTACTGTTATAGCATTGAATTTGTATCTTCAAGTCAATATCTAAAAAAATAGTTGATTGGTTGGGCAGGTTGAGTTTATCTGATACTTACACATGCATCATGCTAGCTATTCTGTAGGCTTATTGAACATTGGCTGTAGTAAGGCAGAAAAACTGACCTCTTTCTTTGATCCTTTTCAACTCTTCGAGCAGCCCTTCTCTTCTCTATATAAAAATGAAAGAAAAAAACCAAAAGAGAAATAGAAATGAAGGGGATGGGTTTGGGACATGAGTGCTTGAGAATGTAAATGAGCAAGGTAAAATTCAGGAAAGTAATATATGTCTATCGGATGTATGTTGAAGTTGATGATGCCTTTTCCTCGCATTCCTAAAAATTACTGGGACTTGGACTAGGCTCATTCTGTGTTTGTCTGAATAATTCCTCGTGCTTACTCACATACGGTTAAATGCTTTAAACTGGCATGCTCACTTGACTAAAATTTGCAATTTATTAGACTTTTTTCTTTTTTCCTTCTATTATGTAAAATTTGCAATAATTTCTTTTTTCTTTTATTATGTAAATTCTTGTTTTTCCCACGAATATTTTGAGTGTGTTTTATGTACCTGTGGAGTAGCAGAAAATAAGAGAACATTGAAATTGGTACTTTATGGGTGCTGCTTTATTATACACCTGTAAGAGGGTCTAGATTATGATTCTCTAGAGGGATGGGGATGTCTGATCTCTTTGGTTTGATGCTGAACTCTAACTGATACAAGAGTTTCCAAACTGATGTTATGTATTAAGAATGAGTAACTATGGTCAAATTTCACGTCATATTTGTAATTTTTATGTCAGGTCAACAAATATAGACTGCCCTTTGTATGTATTTTCTATTAATAGTCACTACTAGTTTCTCAATACTTGCATTTAGATTGATGATGATGTTCGGCTTGAAGATGATTGGGTTCCTATGGACGAGCAATTAGGTGCTGCAGAGCTTGAGGAGGTTCTCCGTTCAAAGGATGCCCATTCAAGTGCAGTTGTACTTGAAACTGTAAGTTTCTATGTCCATGATGATTGTGTTATTTTTTGTTTGAATGTGAACATCTGTTAAAAGTTATTTACTGTCTTATTTCCATTGCAGATTGGGGATATTCCTGATGCTGAGATTAAGCCTCCTGAGAATGTTCTATTTGTTTGTAAATTGAATCCAGTTACTGAAGTGAGTGCTTATTTTTGTATTCAGTGGGGGCTATATATATAAATATATGTATTCAGTAGGGATCCACTTACACTAGTGTAAGTGTTACACGCTTTTTTTTTACTTTTGGATTAAAATTAAATCTATAACACTTATACTTAGCCATTTTGATCCCATGGTCCAAAAAGACGCATTTTGATTGCCTTTTTCTAACTGCAGAATGAGGACTTGCATACCATATTTTCACGTTTTGGAACTGTAGTATCGTGAGTATAATATTCTTAATATTTGTTTATATTAGGATTCTTGTGACTTTCGATGTGTTTCTCACTGCAATTAAATTCAGGGCTGAGGTAATCCGTGATTATAAGACTGGAGACAGCTTATGCTATGCTTTCATTGGTGAGTGGAACCTTGATTTTATTTATTTTCATCCAAGAGCATCTATAACCTGTTATTTGTAGTATAGAATATGAAGCTCAACAGCTCTAACTTTACAATATAGTTGTAGAAAATTCTTACATATTGTTTTTGGAAGCTTAATTTTCTAGCCTGTAGTCCTAAACGTGAGTGAAAGTTGGATATTGTTTCTGATTAACAATGACTGTTTTGAACACTGAAGATGAACCTAGATAGAATAACATGGGAAAATAGAGTACAGTAAGCCTGATCCAAGTAGTTGGTTTGGGTTCTGGTTATTTAGTCTTTTTGAATGTTTTAATAGTTTTTGACTCATGGATGTTTCATTTGACAAGTAATGTTTTTAAATCAAACTCCTAGGTGCCACAGTGAGCTTTCTTGATTAAACATCGAGCTGATCTTTATGGACATCACTGATTGTTAATTGTTGCTAGTTCATTATTGAGGCATTGCTAAGCCTTGTGTCTTTTTATGTGTGGTTGCCATTGAGATCAAGTGAACAAATGCTAGCATAAAGAGTAAAGAAAGGCTTAAGTGTTCTATTTGATTCAATTTTAAAGATTAGCACTCTTTGAAAGATGTAGGTAGGAAAAGTGAAAGAGTAAATGAAATTGTTTTCATACTTGGTATATGCTTAAGGTGTATAAGGGAAAAGTGAAAGCATAAATAAGACTGTTTAAGACTTGGTATACACTTAAGGTGTATAAGATTGTTCCAAAATTATTAGAAAGTGTCTACTTGGCAGTAATATTCTTCTTTTGGACCCTTTTATACCTTAACGCTGTTTCTTGAGACAATTGATGAGTCAGAAACTTGGATACATACTGACACCCAATTTCCATACTTGAGTCTATGCTAATAGATTAGTACCTGCTTTGTTAGGCAATTATGCAAGATTTTTAATGTGAGTAATATGAGCTATTGAATGGTAAATACCAACCCTATATTGTCTTCATATGTTAGCTCAAATGATTATGGTTTGACCAAGGTGCTATGGATAAACCATCAAAAATTAAATTTTCGATGATTTAATTCTTTCCAAAGCATTTGAAAACTTACTTTGGAAATTCACTTAATTGGAGATTTTCATTGAAAAAGTATTGAAAATGTTTTGCAGTTAAAACCTACCTAAGGTATTCAGCAATCTTATTTGACGAAAATTTTATTACTTAATTACATTAATACTATGTTCTTTGCCTTTTAACTATGTGTTCTTTTCTTTTTTGTATTTTATGAATGAAAACCTAATAAAATCATACATCTCTATTACAAAAATAAAAATAAATAAACTAGCAACTAAATATATAATCGTCAATGGCATATCAAACATATTTTTGTATAGGTCTAGTGCTTTAAATTTTCATAACTGAAAATTCGGCATTTAAATTTTCAATTTATCAAACTGCACCTAAATCTAAGTTTGGTTTTGTTGGGTTAACAAATTAGTACATAAGTTAAAGTTCAAGAACCATGTTGCTCTGACTATTCATTTCCCTGAAGTACCCTATCTAAAACATACATGAGTGTTGAGGTCCAACCCCCCAAATATAGTGAAAATATAAAAAAAAAAATGACATGTCAGACATGTACTTAGATCAAACATTCTCTCCTGAGTTTGGGTAAAATAGTTCAAGAAAGGTATCTAAAAGAACGTTGAAGGTCGAAGATGCTCTTGTAGAATTAGTTGTTTTTTGATAACTATGAGCTGTGATATGTACTTGTGGAATTAATTTGTCAACCTTGGTCAGTCCATTAAGGTTTCTTCAATCTTGTTTTGATCAGCACTTATAACCTGATTATTACTCATGTTTCGTTCTCTTGGATACATAATATTATCAATAATATTTTATCATTTCAGAATTTGAGACCACTGAGGCATGTGAACAAGCGTATTTCAAGGTATAATACAAAAATGTCCTTTCTTTTCTTTAGTATTGCTTCTTTCTTACTGGATATTTGAAGATTATGTGAATTGATGACACAAGTAATTTTTCACCTTTTGTTGTTCAATTTAGTTTCTATAGAATGCATGGGTTTTCCAAGGAAATATAATTATTATTGTTGTTTTTCTTTTTAAAATCTCAGGTTTCTTGAAATTAATTGGGAAGAAAAACTATTGTTCCTTTGTTTCAACTACCTGATTTGTCAATGAGGATTTAAGTTGTCCTCAAGGGAACATGCCCATGGTTGCAACTTGAGACTTCAATTCAAAGGTCTCAAATTTGAATCTTGGGGAGAAGGGATGGAGTTTTTTTGGGGGTGGGATGGGGCAACCTACTGTCATGTAGCTCTTCCATAATACTGAAGTGGATGTTGACATGGCTGTCCTGTCAGCATTTTGTCAACAATTTTAACCCTTAGCATTAGGATGATGATGCTTGGTGTGGGTTACATCATTATGTTACTTGGTATGAGTTAAACTTGATGACCCAGGTGAGAATTGAGTATAAAGATTAGTTACATCTGGTGAAAATTACTTTTCTTAAAAATCATTAGACTTACGTATAAAACTTGTTTTATGGAAATTAAAGATTAAAAACCCTGATGACTTAACTAGACCAAAAGTTTAATCTAATTAACCATAAGGCTTATTCTAACAAATCTTAGATTTACCAAAATAACGTTCAACTCTCACTTAAATTATAAATAAATTATTACTCTAATGAGATTAACTATCAATGACACTTTCTCTTGGACTAAAAGGACTGCTTTGTTAACAAGAACACATGACCTTAGCCTTATTTATGTGCTGATGAGGCAGTAGATAAGGGATGGGAGAAAATAGACAATAGAGAGACATCAAAGGGAAAGATGGACATGGAGGGAAAATACAAGAAATAGAGGAAGGGAAAAGAGAAAACAAAGGGGAAAATCTCAATACTCTGATCTAGTTTCTTAATTCATCAAACGTAAGGGGCTGCAATTGAAAATAATGTGGTTAGAGTAGGTTTGTTTCCATGCAGGTTTTTTCTCCATCGACACAAAGTCTTGACTCTTGATGTTTTGATTGATGGTGAAAAAAACCTATGTGGAAATAGTCATATCCAAGTGTTTATTGCTTTCTTTCTAAATCTAGGACGTGCTAAACAAGCAAAACTAATATGAATATAACATAAAATGCCCTAAATATATATAATTTACAATTAAGCACATAAAATATACAATGTAAATGAAACACATTCCTAAGTAATTAAACACTTCAATTGGCGTGATTCTTGTCGTTGGAAATAATCAGTGCAATATCATTTGTATGGACATAAAAATGATGCCACTGGTCCTTCTAACAACTAGCTCTTTGGAAAACTTGCAAACAAGTTCTTTTTAGAAATCTAGCTTCTAGAAAAGCTGCTGCACTTTCAAATAGAGACCATGTGTTTTTGTGAATCAAATATTTATTTTTTCTGCAATTCTTCTTTCTTTGGGCATGGACATTTTTTGACCTAATTTTTCATTGTAGATGGATAATGCCTTGATTGATGATAGAAGGATACATGTTGATTTTAGTCAAAGTGTTGCAAAACTTTGGTCCCAATACAGGCGCAAGGATCAACAAAAGGGTAAAGGTAAATCTACCGCCAGAGTAGACATATTGCTTGCAGTGGTTTAAGGTTACATGCTTGAGACCCTAGGCATACCGTTCTAACTATCCTGCACATAGTTAGATGCATAGATAATTATATCTGTTACAAAAAAAATAGAAACAGTCAAGTTGCTTAAACATTTGTCTGTTCAATTAGTTAGTAAACCTGTTTAGAATGACTCTAGAGCAAAGTATACGCCTGAGCACTTAGATTGTTTAGAGTCAATATATGGACCTGGCAAAAAGTTATTTTGGTGCTTAGTTAAAAAGTTATTTCAGTGCACATCGGCCAATTTGTTTTATGCACCTGGCACCTTGGTAAGGTTTGACGCATCAGAAAATTGGAGAGCAAAGCAGTGTATAGAAAGAGGAGCGAGCTGCAAAACAATGCTCTACTGAGGTTTTGGGAATTCTGGGTAGAGAGTTAATTTTTAGCTCATTTGTAAATCTCCTACTTTCATAGTGAAATATTTGTTGATTGTCTTGACCCATGGACGTATGCTTTTAAGCCGAACCACGTAAATCGATGTGTGCATTATTTTTCTTCTTGTTGTTATTTTCTTTTTCACTTACCAAATAGTTTATTTTGATTGCGGAATCCAGGCTAATTTCACAACGTATTAATATTTGGGAAACCTGTTGGAACCAGCCTAGGTATCTTAAAATGAGAGAGGGTGGGAGGAAGGTGGTTGCAATAGCAGAGGTTGGGAGGATGAGAAAGATTTCAAGGGTTTGGGTTTTATTTTCTATTATGTTTGTTGGGTTTATATAAGGTTTTGGTTTTATTTTCTTCTATATATTAGCTAGATTAATATGTTATCTTTTTTTTAATTATTCTGAATAATTGTAGGATGAGATTTATAATCAGTCTGAATTATTTTTTGGCAAACTCGGTAAACCTGGCACGTTACGAAAGGAGCCAAAATCTTTTAACCTGTATGCTAACATAAAAGAGCTTAAATATCTACACGTCATGTGTGTTGTGAGAATTTTCAGTCTGAATTATTTTTGGTTGGCCTAAGGTGACCGTATGTGGACTTGCCACTTGTTGAAGAGAATCATTTGGGCTTTAAACTAAACGAGAAAACCTTAGCAAAAAGGAATCTTGTAGTGATGAATATGGAAGTATAGGGAACTTGTAAAAAACAAGCTGGTTAAGGGTGTTTTTCTGCCACATGTGTAGTCCTGCTCTTTTCTTTTGAGAAAACCTCAAAAGATTGGAGTAAATATTACTTCCAGTATTCGTTCAATGATAATTGATATTTGGTAAATTAATAAACATCTGTAAGAATGCATATTTCTTATAAGTTCATTGCTTTTTTTCATGTTATCTAATTCCTTTCTCTTAATCTTTTTTTGTCCTGAACATCTTGTAGCTTCATACAGGTAATTTTCACAATAGCTGAACTTACCTTATTAAACTTGTTTGTATATTTTGGTTGTAGGAGGTTGTTTCAAATGTGGTGCTCTTGATCACATTGCTAAGGATTGTGCTGGGGGACCTGCCACCAAGCTGCAGCCTTCTAAATACATTTTAAAGGATGAAAATGTACAGCATGGCGGTGACAATAGCTCAAGGTTTGTAAAGTTGGATGCATTTATGTGCATTCCTTCCAGACCCTCTTTTCTTTCTTTCTTTCTTTCTTTCTTTCTTTCTCTTGACATTGTGATGATTGTAATAGGTATGAGATGGTATTTGATGGAGATGCTCCAGATAGTCCCAGACAAGCAAAAAGACATCGACCCCATGATTTTGATGCCAATGAACGCAGTTACAAAATGAACAGGAATAGATCTGATGCTATGGAGGGGAAAGACATCAATGATAAGGATAAGCAGAGAGACAGAAGTAGAGATTACAGAGCGGATGTCAGTCGATCTGGTGGGAGGAGAGACGAAAAGCATCTTAAAGACCGAACAGGTGTGGAAAGGTATAAAGACGGACAAAGAGAGAGAGATGGGCACAATCACAGAAAGAATAGTTCAGATATTCGTGGTAATGACCAGAGAGATGATGCAGATCACAGAAAGAAATATGCTGACAACAATAGTCCTCCAAATAGAAGACACGATGATCACAGAAAGAGGAGTGGTGATGGTGATATCTATGCAGACAAGAGGGTTGAAAGAGATTATTGGAAGAAAAATGCAGATAGCAATAGACGAGACACAAAGAATGAGTCTAGTCACAGAAAAAGTGGTGCAAATGACCACGGCTATAAAGATAGGAGGGAAGAACGAACAGATAGGCACCGTCGAACAGAAACTGATGATGATCATGATAGAGATAGAAGACACCGAGGTGATAGGAAGAGATAGAATGATGCATGATATACCTTATTTTCCTAATGTAGAAATGAAAGCAAATTTCCTGGTTTATATAAATGTACCAAACCAAGTAGGCTTGGTATCATTTGTGAGAAAGTGACCAATCAATTACCATTTTCATGTGAATCAACTCAAACCTCTTGGGATGTGATCTGTGTTTGAATGCTAATGGCTTGAACTTGTGACATTTGCCAAGGTGGCCTCTGACTGGTATTATATCTCCATTACCTTTTTATTCTGCTACTCTTCGTTTTACATTTAAAAACTGGGACTTCAGTCTGTAAATTAGAGCCAGCATTTGCCCTAAGTGAGCTCAAAAAAGTGAAAAAGAAAGACTGAAAAAAACAGTTGAAGACTCTCTTACCCGGTAAAACTCTGTTGGAGCAAAGGTTCATTGTTCAAAAACCATAGATTCCTTCTTTACAGTTACCAAACACAGAAAGAAAGTCTTTGAGAGAAATAGAGAGGAATTGTTGAAAGAGAGAATGTGATAGAGTTGGTTCTAAAATAACAAAATTAGTTTGTCTATTTCTTTAAAAAAAAAAAGAAAAAGAAAATTAAAATGAGATGTTACTATAAACAAAGACAAAAGGCTATTGGGTATGATTGTAAAACGGACAAAACAGTAAGTCCATTTTTTGTTGGCTGTAGACAAAACAGAAAGTCTTTGTAATACGGATATTCTAATCGTTATCGATGTAATCGAATCAAATCAGTTGATATAATAAAAAAGTTTGATTTATAGCTTAACTTAAAATTCATTATTCAAAATTTGATTAAAACTGAATTAAATTTTAATTTTCAAATTCAAATTTGATTCAAAATAAAAATTAAACTACTCAAATTTATTTAATTAGAGTCATTTAATAAAAATAATCTTAACTTTTATGTTTAATTTCAAGTTCAATTATATGTTTGAATTCACATTCGAGTTTAAATGGATGTATATAAAGGTGAAATAGTAATTTTAATTAAAATAATAAAAATATATTAAAATTAAAAATTAGATTACACTTGTGAACTATTTGAATTAGACATTACGATATTCAAATTCAATTCGTTCGATAAATTAAGCTATTCAAGCTCGACTCAACAATAATCGAATTGAATTCGAATTTTATTTAAACTGAATCCGAATAACTTATAAATATTAATTAATTATTTATATCTTTATGCACCATATCATATTTCATGCAAGTGACATGTGATAATTACATGTTTATAGCGTTTCCAATAAACCACTAATATCTCCTTTTTCTTTGTTACATGAAGTATTTTTTATTTTTTATTTTTAAAAGTATAAATCAATAAATTTTTATGTTTAATAAAATTTGTATGAAAATTAAAGATACAAATGAATTGAATATGAATAAATTTTACTGTATTCGTGATCTATTCATTTATTTAAATAACCTTCAAATGTTATTCGTAATCTTTTGTTAAATTTAATAAACAAATGAAAATCGAGTCTATTTATAAATTATTATCAAATGCTCTATTTGTTTACACTATTGGATATAAACGAATCGAATATAAATAAATTTATTATGTTAGTGATCTTTTCGTTTAATTAACAAATCTTAAAATATTATTTATAATCATTTGTTAAGCTTAATAAACAAATATAAATGAATAAAAACTGAACATATTTATTTAACATTCAATTTAGTTACACCTTTAATGAAAATCATTAAAATTATTATGAAGAAATAGGGTTACAAAGCAATGCAGGGAGTAACCCTCCCACCATGTTTGCCTACCTATTCCACAATCCAATGTTGCTAACTTACGAGCTAAAACATTGGCTATGAAAAAAATTATAAGTTATCAAAACCCAAATCATCCCACAGAAATCTGATTAATTTTGCTATTTGGAAATGACCATTAATGAATCACTTTTCATCATAATTCAAAGTTTAAGAAGGATAATTAACTTATATCCATAAATCATGAGCAGCATCTAGCAATACATCATGACTTCTCAAATGTTAAAGTCAATATAATATTTATATAACCAATTAGAGTGTAATTCAATTCTTTCACCAAATAACTTAGAAAGAAAATGAGCATGATAAAATGTCTACTCATTATGCCATACTAATTCTTGCAACTTTTTGTTATCTTTAAGAATCTAGATAAACTCTTTCTACTAAATTCATCATGCTTTGGCCAAAGACGTCATCAAGTTAAGTTATACCAAGAACAAATGAGATATATCTAGTCATATTACTTAGGGTGATAAATCCTCTTTAGACTACTCATCTATCTTCATGTGCTTCATCTCACGGCCAAAATAACTCTTTTTAAGCATTTGAAACTTAGATCCATGCAAATGAAATTAAAAATATGGTAATTCCCACGCAATATGACTTGGTGTCACAAGTTTAAGGATTAATTATAAAATTGATACATGCAAACATTTTTATAAGTATCCGAGTGAAATATCAAATGAAATTCTAATAATGTACCATGTTCAATGAATCTATTCATCTGACAAGCATTTATATATTATTTCTAAATATCTCTATACTTCAATTTATGAAATCGATTACTTACTTCAACCTATGCTCTATCTCTACAATATAATAATAGGAAATAGCTTTAAAACATTATTTTAATGTATAAAATCTCATAATTATTACCCTTTTATAATTATTTTGCAAAACCTTTGTGTTCCATTATCTTCATCCAAATAGCATTTAACAACTTTTTCACCCAATAACTATTTGTTCTCATATCAATGATAAAAGAAAACTTTTTTATTACCTAAATATAAGTGATAAATATGTATTAATAACAATATATTTTTTACCAATCCGAGTGACTTTAGGATGTATATTAATAGTTGTTAACTTGAAATAATGGACCAAAAGGTGAATCAGTTGGATGTCTGGTTCCCACTTCGATCCAGTCAATTCAGTCGATCAATTCAATTTTGAGCATTACTTATACTTTAAATGCAATATTTGTTATAAATATATGTTAAATATGATAGATATTTAATTAAAAAATACATTGGACTCGATGCATAGTACTTCAATAAAACTTAAAAGGTTAACAATTCAAATCTTATCACTTAGAAAATATTATTATAGTATAAATAATAATTTAAATAATAAAAATATAAAATTGGTCAAATTCAATTCGACTGCTTAAATAAAATCTTGCTTACCACTTACAAAACATTTTTATAGAATAAATAATAATTTAAATAATAAAAATGCATAAAAACTTTGTTATCAGTTTGAACAAATAATAAATATTTTTTCAAAAGAGTAACTTGTAACTTCTAATGAAAATTTTGTATAAAATAAACAAAACAGTACCTAATGTCAACAAATTCATTCAATTCGAACTTTTAATGCATTAACTTACGTCTTTGTTTGTTATAACATTTTTTTCCAATTAAATTTTAGGTCTTTGTTTATTATAATATTTTTTTAATTAAATCCTGAAATATTTCATTTATCATGTGAATAATTTAGAAATTAATTGTTTTAAGTAAAAAAATTCAATAAAAAAGATGAATTGTTATCAATTCATAAAATATATAGGTTTAGAATTATTTCTTTATAATTATATTTTTTTTCAAAATTAATTTTAGTGAGATAATTCAAAAATCTAAATATGTTTTAGTAAATAAAATTAATTGTAAACTTGTATAAATATTTTTTTACAAGTTTAACAAGTTCCATTAATATAGACATAATTTCTCCAATTGCACTTATTTGTTTATTATTCGTTTGTTGTTTGCTTATAATAATACTATTAAAATTACATTTTTATCTTTTATCTTAATTCTATTTTAAGATTCATTTATTTTTGTTTGGGTTCGTTTGTTTATATTTGTTTGGTTATTATTTTTTTATTGTTCATGAATACGTTTGTTTATATATATTCGTGAACATATTCGTTTAATGTTCATAAACGAGCTCATTTAACTTAATTGAATGAACATGAATTGAACATGAATAACCTATTATTTAAACGAACAAACACGAGCCGAACATGAATATTTTTAAAAATAAATGAACAAATCATAAACATATGTTCGTTCATTCATGTTCGATTCATTTACAGTCCTATGGTTCATGTTTGTCATGCTTTTTGTTTAATGCTTATTTTTGCGATTGGATCTTTGTTCCCTTTTAAGAAAACAATGGTATTTTGGGGATGTTTTCTTAGTTATATTAAATTTATATTATTTCACGCATACATCTTATTGTTTATGTTTGTTATTAGTCGTTTTTGTTTGGGGTTATGATTACTTTGTGAATTTAGATAGTTGTGTTCTTGTTATTATATGATTGTTTCTTTTCTTTTGTGAATTTGGTCGATATGGATATCAACGTATTACAAATATGTTATTGCAAAAGTATTGGATATTATTCTTATTTTTTTTTACCTTATGTTTTTTTTTATAAAACGTATTCAAAAATTATTTTGGTGGATGTATTGCATTTTTTTGCTTTCACTATTTGTTGTTTCTTGGGACTTTTTGCATTCATTATATGTTTTTAACTATAGATTTGTAAATGTTACAACTTTTATTATTTTATCAGGCTGTTATCAATGGTATATATTTTTTATGTTGTTTTTTTAGGGTTTTAAATGGTATGATTATGGGAGTATGCTCACATGAAAGATTTTATAATTTTTTGAAATACTTTACATACAATTTTCAAACATTCGACTACTAATATGCAAGATATTATTTTTGAAACATTATCTTTTAGTTGATGTAGTTTATTTTGTGTTTTTGGTAATGCTATTTCTTTTTTGGTCATTCTTGCTTTTTGCTTTTTGTTTACCTATAGTTATGTTAATGTTATTTTTTGGGGGTTTATATTGATAACAGTGTTATGCAATCTTTTTTTCATTTTTAATATGGCGATTGTTGCCTTAATGAATATGAATTGATAAAAAGTTTGTTATTATAAATATATATATTTTTTGTTCAATTATCTATGTTGTCTATTTTCTTTTTACTCATTTTAATTATTGTTTTAAGTTATATAGAAGCTCAATGTTATTAAAATCTTAAAATTTATGATGCATGTAACTGTTTTTTAAGTATTGTTAGATTTTATTTTTATATTATGTTTCATTCTTAGATTATGCAATCATATGTTGATCTGGATGTTTTGTTATAAAGTTATGTTATCTATTGATTTGTTTGATTTATTATAGTATTATTTTTCTTTTTTGTGTTTATATTTTTACTTTTTTTTATTGTAATTGTACTGCTGTTATATAATGTTTTCTCATTTTGTATTTATGAATCACCAGCTTTTTTGACGTTGAATTGCAAATAAAATTTCATTACAAATATATTATGAAAAGGTTCCACTTATTTTTGTTTTTTTTTTGTAGGTTGCATTCAAAGTTTATTTGGCTTATAGTCTTTCTTTGTTGCGTTTTATGCGTTGCTAGGCTTGCTTTTTGATGTTTTTGTATTAATTGTGTTGTTTGTCTTTCGATTATGTATGCAGTCTATTTTTATATCTTTAATTATGGTTACATTCTTTATTTTGAGATTTATCTTTATTTTTGTTGTTGTTTTTATGATTATATTGTTTTTCTCCATAGTGTTTAGTTTTGTTTCTACTTAAGTTTTAGTCTTTGGTTTGATGACTGGTTATCATTGATTTTATTGTATTGTCTTTACTTATAGATAATGTTTAGGTTTTTAAAAATAATAAGTTTAGAAGGTTAAACATTCTTAGGTATCGTTGAGGTCACCGTTATTAAGATGTCAATTTGGATGTTTCGTTTTTCATTTTACCTAATAGTGTTCAATCAATAGATTATTCAAATAATTTTCCTTGAGTTGATTTAAAAATAATTGTTGATTAGATGTTTCACTTGTGTCTAAAATCTATAGGACAGTCCAGCACATAAGTGTGCATTCATCAATCAACAATCAAGTTCAACTTGAAATTGTTTTCATTTCTTGTGCTGAGATTCAACTATTGTTTGACAAGTTTTCGGTATGATTTTTTATCTGCATTGTGTTGGATCAAATCTTGCTTTAAGTTTTGGTCTCTCTGATCCTCAATCTCTTAATTATATGTCTGTTGAAGATGGCTATCAAAATTCATTGTCAAATATTGCTTTTCATTATCTTATTTGTTGATGATGATGGTGAAAATGAAAATAGTGCTGGTTACACTGATTCGCTTAGAACTTAAGTACTTGTTAATAGTAAGTTCATTTTTCCTTTTTTCTTGAGCCTTTTTTTTAATTTCTATTTTATAATTAACTTTTTTATGTTTGTTTAAATGCTATTATACTTATCAACATTCATTTTCTTGAATGCATATATTTTGTTGCTTTTATTCCTTTATTATGATGTTGTTGTCATTGTATGTTTTCAAGAAAGTACTTTAAACCTTTTAATCTAGGTGGTTTAAATGAAATTTATTTCCATTATGGTGAGAGAATGTGGTTTGAAGAGAATGATCAAACTATTAGTAGAAAAGGTGTTCTTGGTTTTAATTTTCATTGTAAAAAAAGAAGTGTTAAACTACTATTTTTTAAGCGTGCACTTCCTTATTTGAATTTGTTTTTTGATTATAAAAATGGTCAAAAAGCTACTAAATTTAGAGATAATATAAGAATGTATAACATGATACTCTAGTTTACATCAATTGGTGGAAAGATTGATGTAGTAATTAATAGGATGCCTCATCTATATATCTTTAGAATAAGTGGTCAAATGTATAATTATATTAGATCTTTACTTTTTCTACCAGATTCAACTCCAAAATTTATACAGCTACATATTTATGATATAACCAATGAAATTTCTAATAGGATAATGGTTTTTATTCTATTTCGGATTCAAGGTCGATTGATGTCAATATCATTGAAGGCTTGATCAACATGTTGAATGACAATAATCAAGTTGTTAAGGCTTTTAAGAGGGTGTGGGATAGATTCTTTGGGTTTGATCTTTGACCTGTTAAATTGGGATTATTCGTAAGAATGAATGAAGTAGACAGGCAACATATGCAACTTTCGGCTTATGAAATTGTAGATTTATTAGTGGGAAATGATGAAGATGCTATTGATGGATGTGATATCATTGTCGATTATCTCACTGATGGTTTGAAATGAATAAGTGAGTTGTATCCTTTGTTTATGGCAATGCAGTAACTTTTACTATTCCGTTATGGCAAAGATGGATTTTCATTGGGTTTTCGTATCAAAAACATAAATTTAAGAATAATCAGGCTAATGATAAAGTGAGAAAATTTATTACCATGATGGAATATTTTGCATGCTTGATTCAACAACATTTAGATACAAGAAGTACTATGCTTAAAGGTGAAAAATTATTTCAGCAGTTTATTGTGGGTGCTTATTTATGTGTTGAACGAATGCATTTACAATGGATACTAGAAAATCAAAACTAGTTTAGATATGAAGTTTATCAAGGGGTTAAAGATGCTATTACCAATAGTGATATTGATGCTTACAAATAAGCACTTAGAAAGTGCTAGGATTATTGTTGAATGAACTTTGATTTGAATTTGAGTCTTACTCTTTAGAAAGGGCTAGGATTATTGTTAAATGAAGGTGTGAATTGAGATGATTTGGTTGATAACCCATTTGATAGAATTAGAGAAGCTTTTAGGCATAGGTGGTGGAGATGGCAACAGTTAGTAGATTCAAATCCTTATTACAACTCAGAGAGTTTTGTTTTGCTTTTTTAAAAATCTTTTATAGCATGTAGACCTGGCAATTAATGTTTTTGTATAATGTTTTGTGTCATGTTTGACACGTATAATGATACGAATTATTAAAATGCTAACATGACACGATTTATAAAATATATTTAAATCCTAAATACGAATATGACACAATACGATTAACACATGTACAATTAATTCATTTAAACACAATACAAATAAATACGAATAATACAAATCTATACAAATAGATACGACTAACATGAATATATATAAATAGACATGACTAATATAAATATATACAAAAATATGACTAAAATAATAAATAATCATAAACTATCAATCATTTACAATTAATAAACTTATATATTAATAATATAAAAAAGTACTTGTATATTAAAAAGAATAAAAAAATTTGATACCCATTTAATATGCATTCAAGATATATGTAAATTTTAATATATATTACATAATTATATTAATTTTTAGTATCAAATTCAAAATGATTAACTACTAAAAATTAAATAATAAAATAATGATTATAGCACTAGTATTAATATTTATATTGTATTTATATTATTAATATAAAAAATAATTTTATAATAATTATTAAATGAGTATCATAATTAAATATTTAAAATAATCTTTATGGTACTGAATAGCTAATTAAATATTATAATTAAAAAATTAAAAATTAAAAATTAAAATAATTTTTATATGTTTATATTAAATTAAAATAAATATAAAAAATATGTTATGCGTGTTAAACATGTTAAACGTATATTTGTATGACAAGATTAAATTAAATATGTTTTTTATATCATATCACATGTTAAACGTATATTCATGTGATACTTTTTATTTAAATATATTTTTCGTGTATTATATATATTTAGACAATCAACACATATTTAGATGTGTTAATACGTATAAAATATGAATTGTATCGTATTAAAGTTTATTTCGACATAAATATATCTAAAAAATTATTTTAAAAATAAATATATGATTTTTTATATATTTTTATATTGCGTCTCAAATTATCAAGTGTAATGGTACGGATATAATTTGAAAATTTAAAATAATAATAAGGGAAGTAATGTCTTTTTGTTACCGATTTAACGAGGCCTTTTATAAAAGAGCAAAAAAACCCACCGGCAGAAATGAAAAACTTACGCGAGGATTACTGAAGACAAAAGCCCTCAAAATCTGTTGAGAAACCCTACAACCTCAAATAACAAAAATCCATCAAAGGGAAGGCTCGCTCTGTGCTTATTTTCTTCTTCTTCTCCTTCTTCTCGAACTCTTTGGTGACCCAACTCAAACTACATAAAAAAAGTGCTTTGGTTGCTTTGGTTATAGTGTGGGTTGTTATTTGTTAAGAGTAAATTATAGAGAGAGATAGTTGAAGTGAAGAGAAAAGAAAGTAAGATAGAAAATGGAGCAAGTGGTGGCAGAAGAAGAGTTGACGCTGGTCACAAGAAAGCCTTACTTTGATCTCCCAACGGCTTGCCCTCTTTGTTTGCCCGTTTTCATTTATCTCAAGCTTGCCCACTTTCCCTTTCGTTTGGATTTCAACTCTATCTTCCCTGATTCAGGTCTTCTTTTGTCTTTTTCCTCATTCAATTAGGTTTCTTTCATTTAATTTTTATTCTTAACTTGTTTTCTTATATTGTTAGTTAGATTAAGATTGGACGCAGAGCTGAAGTCAATGAAAGCGTTTTTTGTTTCTTATAATCCAATTCTTTGACCGGAGGCACCTACAATTGAGCTAAATGCTCGGGTGCATCAGCTAGCCTATTATATTGGGTAGTTTGATTCCCTTAGCGTTCTTCTTCCTGGTTTTACAATGTTAACAAGGGAACATTTTTCTATAATCCTTTATTTCTTGAAGTAAGTTTGAGATTCAAGTGAGAATTTGACTTGTTGATTTGGGAAAGGGGGGATTACAACCTAGCTCTTTGATCTACGGTTGAGCCAAATGCTCGTTTGCTAAACTTGATCGCTTAACTTAAAACATTAAATTCTAAAGGACGTTGCTTGGGGTTTGCTCTTGTAATCTAGATTTGGGGTTTGGAGAGGATACATTGGGTGCATTGATTCATTGCAGCTGTAAATTTTCAATTGGATGCAGACGTGATCCTGGTGATGCCTTTTTTCTGTTAAACGGTCTTTTTTCACTTGTCCATAAGCATGCTTATTTGAGACACCAAAATGCTTGAAATTGATGTTTAGCACCAGTTTATGTTTTCTATGAACCAGACAACGGTCTTAGTTTCACTTGATTGTTAATGTTAGATATGGGGCCACAGTGGTGGAATCTGATCCATATATTCAATCTCACACCATGGGAAAAGGTTTAGTTGTCGTTGTTTTAACTGCTTAAATAATTCGTTGAAGTCCCTTTTGTGGAGATATCAGTAGTGAGCAATATCCTATGGCCTGCTTATGACTATTATGTTTTACTGACCTATTGCTGTATCATGAACATCTGCATGTTAATTCTGTTCATCACTTGCAAATCATTTAGGCAAGTAGACATTCATCGTAATGCGTTTTTATTTCTATTTCAGACCAAATTCCTTATGTTGAATCTGGTGCTTATGTTGCCCACAATAATGAGAATGGTGGGGTTATTGAGTGTTTAAAGCAAGATGGTATTGTTGATCTGGACTCTGAGTTCCAATCTGTCCCTGATTGGATATCAACAAAAGCAATGATTAGCTCTTGGCTAGCTGATGCAATCATGTATGAACTATGGGTGGGGTCTGATGGAAGATCGGCCTGCAAGATTTATTATTCTGATCTACCGTGGCCAATAGGAAAAGTTCTATTCCTAAAGCAAGTATATATTGTAAAACAGCGTCTTGGAATAACTAAAGACAATGCCAAACAGAGAGAAGATGAGGTCCCACTTTTACCTTTGATTTTTCCATGTCCTCCTTTCTCTCTCTCTCTCATTCATTGGTCTGCATGTATGCAAACATGAAGCCATGCAATGCTTACATTTGTACTATTAAGAAACTGTACAGGTGTACTTTCATGTACTGATGTTTTGGGGATCAGTGCTAGATTTTCTAAATTGTACTTAATAAAATTCTCCATGTGGGGCAGATTTACAAGAGAGCAAAAATTGCTTATGGTGCTCTGTCTACTAGGTTAGGAGAACAGAACTTCCTCTTTGATGATAGGTAATTCCTATTGATGTGCTGATGTAGATATTAAAATTTGTTAGCTATAGAATTTTTGAATAGTTTCTCTAATGGAGTAGTATTTTAGTTAAACCTCATGATGATGCAGGCAGCTGCATTATTAAATGTTTGCAGGCCATCAAGTTTGGATGCAGCCTTTCTTGGACATGCTCTTGTCACCCTTCATGCATTACCTGTGAGTTATTTCAGAACCTATGCTATTGTATTCTAGCTGTTATCTCTGGGAGATGATTTTGGGTAATTATATGGTTGATTTAAATCATTATAAATTCTTCAACTTGGATTCAAGCATCTTATGTGCATTATGCTGAGGAGGACTTTTTGTTTATGTAAAACATTCAATAAGCTGAAAAAACTTGAGTTAGGGGGAAGATGAATAATTGCTAAAACTGGGCTGTTGTGGGAGCAACACTACGTAAATTTGCATAGCTGTATACTGTAGTTAAGGGAAACATTCCCACTGATTATTTTTCTGCAATAATCTTTATAGCTTCCACTGATAAGTGGTGTGTTTATATTATGAATTCCTTCACTTGCATGACAAATATTCTTCAAATGTTCTTTTATGTCAAATATCAGTGTTGTTTGATATCTTTTATAGCAATTATGAACAATTTGATAGGTTCTTATAAGATGTATACCCGATGCCTGATGCCTGATGCCTGATGGTGTATATTAGATTGTGGCTGCTTTAACCTAAAGGGGGAAATTATGAGTTTAGGACGGCTTTTGTGATGCATTGGTAAACTGCCATCATAGGCAAACATGAAATACATGATTCTGAGTGTCCAGGCCTCTAAAAGAAAAGGGTGGTAGTTTCTGCTAGAGATATTCCCTCTTGAAAAGAAATAAATATAAGTAGTAATCAAGAAAGAATTCAAATAAGAATAGAGAAAATCCTATGCATGAATGAATAGAAGATTCCAGTATTACAGCTCTACAATACAAAACTCTCCCCCTTTGAAGTGTTAAGGGATTTGCTTATCTGTTCATGGAAAATACTGTATGCAAAAGTGATGTATTTATTTGCAATTTGAGATGTTCTTGATAGGGTTATAGAATGTGCAATACCAGACACTCAATCTAGACCATATAATAAGTTTTGCTTGGTAGAGAAGAAGGGTAATGATGAAACTTAACTAAAAGATATTCATTCTCCATTTCCATCCTCCCTACCAAGCAAAGCCCAAATGCATTTATACTTGTACCTTTTGGACTTGTCTGAAGCATGTTCCTTGCAATTCTGCATTATAGGAAACTTCAGTGCTTCGAAGCAAGCTCTTGGAGCATGATAATATTGTCAGATGTGCCGAAAAGCTTAAAATGGAGTTGATTGAGTCTGGTTCATCATCTTCTGGCCCACAATTTCGTTCGGTCCCTTCATCATCAGCACCAAGAAAAGGTGCCTCAAATTGGAGTAAGTTACTGCATCTGAAAGTCACTTTTTTCCTTTTGTTAATTAGTTAATATTACTTTGGTTTATGGATCGATGTCTGGTCATGGCCTTCATCATCTTCTTGCTTTAATCATTTTTATTACACTGATATTTTACTTTGCTTTCTGATTTCAAGGTTTTATTTTGTCCTACAATTTATAGTTATAAAACTTATCCCTTTCTTGCCATTTTCAATGAAAAGAATTGTGATGAATTAACTGCTATCGGCTTTTTGGACATTGTGCTGGTAATATGAAAAATGATTCAGATTATTAATTTTGGGAAACAGAAATATATTTGGATATGTTGATTTCATGAGCATTGAATTTTAGTATTGACATGTTTATGTTGTTTTAAAGCTGTTTGTGATGATGCTGCTATGTTGAGATATGCAATGTGTGATGTCTTTTTGTAATTTTAGTTTATTCATATATGCTTGCTGGATGTTGTTGTCAACTAACTCATTTTATCAGACAATTTTGAGCACCAGTAAACATTATTTCCTTCCTTTTATCACCCACCAGGTTCAAAGCCAAGGAGCAAGCCCAAGAGGGAGAAAACAGAGGAGGAGAAAATTTTCAAGAGGAGGGCAAAATATTTTTTAGCAGCTCAGCTAGTCGCAGTTCTACTTTTTCTCTCTGTAATGGGTGGAAATGATTCTGCTGGCCTGGAGCTTGACGATGATGATGCTGATGCTGATGAAGGCTTTGCTTTTGATTGAGACAATCTCTCTTTTACCTACAGACTTGGGTCCTTATTACTAACATTTTCCCATGATTATTGACAAGGCTAGTAATCTGTTGAGGTTGAACTTGTAACATTGCATTGTCTTTGTGGAAAATAAGTATGAATTTACAATAGGTGGCATATTTTGGTCGGGTTGGAATCTTTGTACGTTGATGTGTTGTATTTTTTGCTTCAGGATAAAAGCGTGAGGGGTATAAGTACGATTATGTATTAGAGGATTCAGGAGTTGACTTGTTTATAGACTATATAAACATCAGTGGTGCAATTTTGCATTTGATTCTGGTTGGTTATTTTTAAGCTAAGCACTTTTATCATATGTTGCATCATCTGTGGTATGATTAGATATAATGAATTTAAATATGATATGAAAATAGAAAGTGATAAATTTAAAATTTTAATAAAAATAAAATATAAATTTAAAATAAAAAAAATTCGTATTTGATATACGAGTTGTGATACGATAAATTTGATATGGATATGAAATAGATATATGAATTATCGGATTTATGAATGATTTAAATATGATGTAAAAACGATTTAATTTTTGAGAGACTTTGTTCATTGATTAGATTTTATTAATCACATTTCACATTTGGCTCTTCGATGAACAACTTTGGGGGAATTGGGCAAAACTAATCCAACGCAATAGGTCGTTGAATTACTAGCAAGAGAATGGTTTTACATGAATTTGAATCTACAAAATATGGCAAGGCATATTTGTTAACCATACTTGGTGCTTTAACGTTCATTTTTTTTTTTTTCTGGCATAGACTAACTTCGTGCCTGTTTGCATTTCTGTTTAGTTACTCCAAAGTAAAAATCCTTTCAACATTTTTTTAAGAAGCGTCTTCCCTATCCCTTGTATTTATAAGGCTTTGATGAGTTTTCACTTTTCTCTTGCCCAATATAGCTAAACTTCTAGAAGACTAAGTCTAACCTAGCTACCTTGTGATGGTTAAAATAACATTTGTAATGACAGACTCATAACCAGACTACCTAGCATAAAATCAATAATGACATCCCAGTAGCACTTCAATTCTGTGGCAACTTGGCGCTTGCCCATTGGTTAATGAGTTGTGCATAGCCATCAGCTGAAGCAATGGCAAACTCACTATGTGAACTCATTGCAACAGACAGTCCAGCACAAAGTACCCTCATGGCAACATCAGCCAGTTTCTCTGCTGTCATAAGTTCTTCCACTTCATGAACCTTTACCAAGTCCATATTTTCGCCAGACTCAGATACAAAGTTCCAAACCTCTTAGACCCAACCGGTATAAAGCGAGAATCCTCTCTTAGCTGCTGAGTATAGAGTGACCCCATTCCAGCTGCCAAAAAATCTAGCCCATCGAGGACTGACATCTAATGAATATCATCAAGGAATCTTGACCATTGGATGCAAAGTCCAAATATTGCAAGTGTCCCACGGGACCAACAAGGAGAAAATGACAGCTTGGATGTATCAGGGTCTGACCTCAAGCAGCGGAGGAGCCAACCCCTTACAGCATGCAAATAGGATCGCTGAGAAGCAATCCATAACTCAAAACAGGCTCTCCAGTTCCTGAGCTCAGCTTCAAGATTTGCAGCTGATCGGGCTAAACGGTTAGGGTCAGCGGTTGAGATGGAAGACTGCCTTTTTGCTTCTAGTTTTGAAGGTGCACCTGCTAGCAAAAGCTTAGCTTCATCTAAGGTTCGCTTCTGTGCCTGGTGACAGTCTGCCATCACTTTCCACATCCTGGCTAACCTGTAGTTTATGAATTGAAATTTTAGTTTGAAATGAAATGGATATATTTAAATTGACTATGCCTGCAATGATTAATAAACAAGGTACTATTTTTGAGGTTAAAGGTAGCATGGTTCTGGCAAAGAGCTCAATTTCAAGTATGCAAGATATGTTTGAGATGTTGACTTCTAGCCAAACTACATTTTCATGCATCAGGGGTTCGTAGTGGTACAAGGAGCATAACACTGTGGACAATAATATATGTTTGGTGATAAGGGCGTGAATGCTGAACCATTTGGCTTTGCAAAATAACAATCAAATAATAATAAAAGTAGCACCATACCCGATGAAAGTGAAATAAAAAAATTTAACTTCATTGTAAGACTAAAAGGGAGGAATATTTAACATCAGACAATGAGAGCATATCAAGTTCTTCATTTCTTCTTTAACAAAAAGATAATGAGTAAAAAATTGAAATTGACCATTCTTGATTAAAGATCGGATGGAAGATTAGTATGTTGCTAATGGTGCATGTTTTTAAGAAAACATATAATTACATATTAATTCAGAAAGATATCTATATAAGACAGTGATATGATCATGATGTGCACTGGAAACAATCTTTTGATTACTACATTGATCCAGCTTAATAATGTTTGGAGAATGGCAACGACCAAATCTTGATGCCATTATACGATGACAACCCTCTTCTTCTTTGTTCTTTTCCTAGCATTAGATGGGATTCATCAGTTACGATAAAGGTGCCATTATAGAAATGGAAACCATCACCATAAAGGAAGACATATTTGTGGTGTACTTCAAACTTTTACCAGCTTAAGTGGTAAAGGCAGGCATTTTCATTGATGGCTCCAGTAATTATAATAACTTTCCACAGATAATGACAGTTGTAGACTATGGTTGTCGGTATAGGCAAAATAGAACATTAGCCTAACAGTGAACATAAATACAATGTTGTGAAATTGACATACCCTTGTACCAATTCCAGAAGTTGAGGCTGCAACTCCTCATCCCTTAGAGTTTCAATTCTCTTCGAAATAGCTTCAACTGAATGAATTGAAACCTTTATCTGGGTGTGCAGATCTCTAATTGCTGCCCTCGTTTTATCTACTGCATACGGGTTATCTCCCTTAACATCTTGGTTTCTGAGTTGCCTGCTTTTCTTCTCAAAAGCAATTCAAACCTTTTCTCTAGACTGTTCAGAAAGGAAAGCAATTAGTTTCCTCTATTAAGTGGAAAACAGTCGTTATGCTAATAAAATCTAACAAGGCATGGAAAATCCAAGGAGTAATACTTCTTTTCAGGGCAAAAAGTAGTATTTCTCATGAATATGATTTTAAGAATCAATGGCAGTAAATTTTTAAAGACAAGGAGCATATATCTCCTATAGGAAGAAAAGATAATAAAAGCAAACTCCCTCAAGACACTTCCCCAACAAAGTCCCTATTCCCGACAAATTCAAGGAGTGATGCTGTAAAAAAAGATGAAGTAGTATTTCTCATGAATATAAATTTAAGAATCAATGGCAGTAAAATTATAAACAAGGAGGAGCTGTTTCCCATTGGAAGAAAGATTGAAGCCGAATTTGAAAATATTAGCAAAGTCAATGTTTCCCATCAAAGCCCTAGAAGGAATTATGCTCCTTAATTGAATTATTATCACTAAAGGTGCCTGCTAGAATCATTCTTCCTAGAGCTTACTTTGCAGCATAATCTATTTTTAAGATCTGTGAGGTTGAACTTAAAGCATCAATCTCTTTGTCAGAACAAACATGAATGAAAGAACAGTGAAATTACCCACAACTAGCAAGCAACCTAATTGAGTAAATTAAATTTGAGTAATTGCAGCCATATTCACCACTCAAACTCAAGGAAGCAACAAATATCTGTTATCTTACAGTTCCGTTTTTTTTTGCCCCTTTTTTTTTCTTTCAAGAAAACAATTCCCCTTAAGAACTTGCCAACACTGATTTGAATGTAGAAGATGAAGTTTTATTTTCATTTTTTTGTTTCAAGCTTTTCCTTTAGTCATCACTACTTTTCAATTTTTTTTAAAATTATTTGAAAAGTGGTTACTGAAATCAACCCAAGCAATAACTATGCCATATGAGTTGAAGTATACCTTGACTTCCTCATAAAGTTTCTTCTCCCAGGCATACAATCTATTCAATGTTGATTGGTGGCTACCATGAAACATGCAGGATTCTTCTGAGAAGTCACTACTGCTTTCATAACCTGCCTTCTTGGAACTTGAAGAATTGATTAAGAATCTTGATGAGGATGAGTGTGATGAAGCTGAGTGCAATCGAGCCACCGGATTCAAAATCTTCATGGCTGTAAGGAGTATTTCAAATCAATATGCTGACACTTGAGTGATCAAAAACAAGTAATAAAAAATCAGGTATTTTTTCATGATGAGTCAATCTACCATCATTGCCAATGTTTGGCATGTAGCATAAATGTTTGAGTACAATGATAATGGCATCCTTCTCTAATCCTTTGCATAATTTCAGATATACAAACTCAAAGTTGAGTTTTGACTTTAGCATTTCTAAGTAAAGGTACTACCAGCCTATGCAGGTAAAATTGCTGACAGTAGCAAAAACATAGCCATTTGTAGTTGGACATATAACAATCTAATTTTGAACTTCTTATTTTCTTGATGTGGTCCAAATTTAGAGACATCCCCTATAACAATTGCATTCAAACAATATTTTATTCAGATCATAACAAGCCTTACCACATTTAACTAGATCTTAATTCATGGTTGAGATTGCAGGAACCAACTATGGATAAACAAATGGCTAAGGAATTGAACCAATGCACAGATTGAGAGGCAAAAAAAAAAAAAAAAAAGAAGAAAAAGAAAAAAAGCACACATTGGTAAGTTTCAACCTGTAAGCTCATTTGAGGTTGATGAGCACTGAGCTCCACTAGCCTCTAACATTGCTGAGACTTCATTCGCTGCATCAAATACTACCATGAATTGAGCTTCAAGATCATTGATAACTTCTGCCACGCTTGTCGGCCTTTGGTTTATATAAACAGTAAAACCAGATGTTTCTTCTTTAGCTTCATTACCACCAAGTGCCATTTCTTTGTTACTGACTTCAAATTGTCCTGCAGTTTGTTGTTGTACCACTTCTATTCTCAGTTTCCCTTGTGATTGTAAACCTTTTACTTCATGCTCAGTTTCAGTTCCACTATCCATTTCCTCCTCATCCTCTACTTCCTCATCAACATCTTCAACAGTAACTTCTCTAGTATAGTTTTAATGTTTTTTTAGCTTTTTCTTCTATCAAATTCACCTTACTCCCAGGTTCTTCTTGTTCAGTTTCATCTTCTCCTAGATCAGGAATTCCTTCTTCCTCCCTGACCGGCCTTAGTCCTCTGATATAATCATCCATGGCTAACTGATCAAGAATGCTTCAGTTGTTATAGCCATAGTAGTCTAATGATGAAAATGAATTCCAGAAAACGTCCCATTGTGATGTTTGAGGTGAAGGGGGAGCTATATTGGGTCTATTATTGGGAGAATAAGAAAAGAATGAAGAATTCATTGGTGAGGATTGCATTGCAAAAATACCATCAATCCTAAAATGGTGTACTCGGGAGTAAGTTTCAATTCGGACAGTTCTGGTGATTGAGGTCTTTCCTCAACTGCAACTGCAGGGTTACCACCTGATCTCAGGTAATTTACTTTCAACGTGGACTTGGGATTAGATTGAATTGCCGAAGGTGAAAAGGATGAGAGAGACACCGATATGAAAATGGGACTTGCTTTCTTGAGGGGTGTGAAAGGCGGTTATAAATGAATCTAATAAGAACTCACGGGCCTCATCTCCTTCAATATCGTCTCGAAGAGCAGCAGAAACTCTTTTTAAGGATTGAATATAGGCTACATGCCCCAAAGCAAATCGGGTTCTTTGCTCTAGAGCCTGCTTAATGAAATTCTTTCGATCTTTACAAAGCTGAAGTGCCTCTTCATCATCCAGTTTTGATGCACAACATCCCATGATCCTCTTCCAATTTACTTATCATACACACAGCAAATTTTTCAGACTTGAACCAAAGCAGAAATCCAAATAGTGTTCCTGAGTATTTCTCACCAGATTCATATGGATTTTCCCCAGGCTGTTCAGCAAAAGCAAATGAGTTCAATAACTTGAACCATTTTGATGAGACATTATCAAGCAGGAAAAGATTTCCTGAGAAATGAAGTTAAGGACATGTAGATTAAAATATCAACAGATTCTGTAGCTAATAGCCTGATACATTAAAAAGTTTTTGTGCTTTCCTTATATTTCAAGTCTTAGAACATATCAAACTTGTGCACCAAAACATAGAACTGGAACATCCTTTTAAGCTTTCTCCATGAACTCTCCCAAATTCCAAGCAAATAATATTCAGAAACATGGGAAACTGTAAAAGATAGTATAAAATCTTACTAAGAAATTATTTACAGAACAACCTACTAAACCTAAGAAAAAGGTGAGTAAATTTGGAATAAATCTTTGAGATTTAGAAGAATAAAGAATTTGAAGTAGTTTAGAATAAAGAATTTACTGTTTAACACAGATGACCAAAGGCTAAGGATGAAAATATAACAGCCTTTTAATAGTAAAAACATAAGCTGTTTGAAAAGAAAGTGGTAATAACATAAGAAGAAAAATGCATAGGATCACCTCAATAAAGAAGATGAAACAAATGCTGATTTGCAGAATTACTATTTTAAATTACAAGGCAGCCAGAAAAGGACACAACAAAATCAGACAAAGGTTTAAAATATAAGAAGAAGAAATGGAAAGAAAAGAAAAACATTAATTAATTGTAGTAATCAAATGTTGAAATTCTCAATGGTTTAATGTACTTAGAACAGAAACATAAGATGAAAATTCAAATGAGTTGTTCATTAGAAAAGAAATCAAAAGAAAAATCATCTCAAACATTAGATTTTTTTTTTTCTTAAAGGAGAAGGAAAACGGAAAAAAAAAAGAGAAAGAAAAAAAGAACCTCAGAACCCACCTTAGGACGTTGTAAAATGGTGTGGAAAAATAATAGAAAAACCATTCCAAACTTAATGAAAACAACAAACCCACTTTTGTAGTATACAAATATAAATCTAAATTAATTAGCTATCATAAAAAAATTAACAACAAAATTCAAGATGGTAATAATAATAAAAAAATCATGAAAAAACCCAGATGAACTAAAAGAAAAACAAAAGAACTCGAATTTAATTCCATAACTCTACATTAAACCCAATTTGAGTATTCTGCAAAACAAAGTCATTTAAGGTAGGGAAACAGAGAGGCAAGTGCCAACTACCGAAAAGATGGAGCTTAACGAAGCAAAAAAGAAAAGAAAAGAAAAGAAAAGAAATTTCATTGTTATACGAAGACTGTTATTACAAAAAAAAAATTAAGAAAAAAAATTCATGCCAGCGAATAAATGTAGGCGGAATAAGATGCTGTTGGTTGCTTGGGCTTTGATCGAGAGAGAGAGAGAGAAAAGCAACGGTCAAAATATAAGTGAAAGAGAAAGTGGGAAAATAAAATTAAAAAAAAAAAACATAACAAAACAAAAATTAAAGTATCGGGTTGCCGAACTAACTGGGAAAAAAGATTAGGGGATAAGGAAATGAACTTGTCAAATATGTACCCTTCATGCTTCACTTTATTTCACTAATGCCACCCAAACGTTAAGACGTAATTTCTACCCATCTCCTTTTGGAATTTCTTTAGGTTATATTTTTATTTATTTATTTATTTATTGGATTCTTGATGTGATTTGTTAGTTAGTTTGTTTTAAGATGGAGTAGTTTAAATGAAATCAAATCAAGTCATTTTCGTTTTAAACGGTTGGAACTAAAAACAAAAGATTTTAATCACAAGCATGATTGATGATCGTCACTAAAAAAGAGGGTTTTTTTTTTTTTTTTTTGAAATTTTGAGCAAAAGAGTTAAATTGTCAAAGATGTTCTGTTTATTTGTTTAATTAGAGTAAAATATTACTATCTTATGGTTACACTTAAAAAATTTTAAATTTTTAATATGCTTTGGAATCTTCACAACATGAGAGCGTTTTCATGTCAAACCAAGAAGCTTCTCCTACTTTTATCGTTTGCTGCCAAAGCAAAAGCCAAAGCCAAAGCCCAAAAATACTTTGAGACAAGGATTGTACTGAAAATTTTCACATCACTTCCAAAAATCAAATGCATTAATTCTAATCTAAAAGACAAAATTTGTTTTGAGAACTTAATGTTGGACCCCATTACTATTTGGACACGCGCCTTTAATCATTTGCATTCATGAAATAATTTTACCAGAATTGGAGGATGTTTTGGTTAATTCAAGTCCACTTCAAGGAGAAATTTGGACAAACAAAATTTCTGTAGAGAGTTTTGATTTTTGAAAAATCGAAAAAGGAAAAAATGCACACCCTTGGTACCACTGCCTATAGAAAGACTAGGGACGGGAATCGATGCCTCCTCTCAAATATTGCCCACCAATTTAAAACCAATTATCGAAAATTCCATTGGATTGTTTTTGACTTGTGACTTGTCAGCAAAATTGTAATTAGAGGAGTCGAATGGTCGGACCACTAAGATACAATTTAAAGCAATATAAATCATATTATGATTTATTGTAAAGTAATAAAGTTAGATTAAGTACAATACATATATGTTTTGTGTTGAATTAAAGAATTTTAAATTTATGAGTTGATATGGCACAATTTGTTAAGTGTAAATAATTACACACGATAGATGAGTTAGTACAACAAGACAAATAAACTTAAATGATATGTAAGATGATATTAAATATGATAATTTTAAATATAACATGATGATATAACATAAAAAAGATGTAAACAATAATATATGTATTTTAAAAAAATATATTTATTTTTGTTAACACGAATTTCGACATAAGACAATTCGTGTCTTATACATGTTGATACGTTTAAACATATGTAAGATACAAAAAATGCATTTAAATTAAATGTGTCATATAAATATATATTTAATATATGACATGACATGAAAAATATATTTAATTTAATTTTGTTATATGAGTCCATATTTAACATGTTTAACATATTTTAAGAGAGAGCATTCATCGGTTTAAATTGAAAAAATTAATAAAAATTGAACATTTATGTAAATCGATTTAGTTTTTTTGGTTTAAATGGTTTAGTCAGTTTAAAAGTTGGTTTAGGCAATTTAATATATCGGTTTTTAGTTTTAAATCTTATGAATAGAACCGATTAAAAAAATTAACTTGTAATAATTAAATATTTAGTAAAATACATATATACCCTTAGAGAATATCTTTTCTTTTTAAATACCCATTGCCATTTTCTCTCATTCTTTCCCTAATTTTTCATTTTCTCTCTTCTTTCCCTGACAACACCTTAGAAGTCTCACCCACCCCTATTCGACTTGCTTCAACTATTGCCCAATGCCATTTGACTACCGAAATATCTCATCTTTTTTTTGAATCGAAACTAACATAGATCAATTCAAAAACCATGTGATTTAGCCTCTTTCTTCCCTTAAATTGCCCTTTTTCAACCTCATTTTTTAGTAATTTCCTAATCACCTTCATTAGTTTCATCATCTCCAAATCAAATTCTTGAAATCCCCTAACTCCTTTACCTTAAATCTCCTCTAATAAACTATTTATTTATTTTTTTTATATTAAAATTGTTAAAATAATTTATATATATTTTTGCAGAAGCTCAACGAGTTAAGGCTAAGAAAGAGTAGCTCAACAAGAAGAAAAAAAACACATCTCTAAGGTCAGGGAAAAGCTGATGGACGAGTTCAATAGCAACCTAGAAAATAGTTTTTTTTTTTTTTTTTTAAGTTCAAGTTTAGCCATTTCAGTAAGTTGTTCCTTATTTTTTAGAATTTGGATAGGTGTCACATTGAAAATTTTAATGCCGGCAAGAAGTAAGATTTGGAATTGTGGGTTTAGGAAGCAAATTATTTTTTTGTCTTTTCATTAAGAATAATTTGTTTGGTAGCTGAGAAAGTGGAGGAAATGATAAGGAATTGATTTGTATTTTAAAAATAATGTTTTCATTGTTGTAGTCATTGCCAATCTCAATATGAACTAAAAACCAATTTTCCAAAAATTTTTACTCTTTTTTTACTGAATTAGGTTCTCATTTTGTCTTATGGGTTTTCATTTGCAAACCAAAAAAAACTAACCGATTTAAATCGGTTCGGTTTATATTGGTTTTTAATTATTTAATCGGTCAGTTCAATTTGTCTATAAATTAAGTCGGTTAAATTGATTTTCAGATTTTTACAATCAAATTAACCGAACCGACTATTTGCTCACCCCTAATACATTTGATATGCTTTTTATTTTTATTTTAATTTAATATAAATATATAAAGATTATTTTAATTTTAATTTTTTTAATTATTATACTTAATTAACTATTTAATATCATATAAAAATTATTTTAAACATTTAATTATAATACTCATTTAATAATTATTATAAAATTATTTGTATATTAATAATATAAATACAATATAAATATTAATACTAGTCCTATACATCATTATTTTATTCTTTAATCTTTAATAGTTCATTATTTTGAATTTGATATTAAAAACTAATATAGTCATGTAATATATATTAATATTTAAATATATATTAAAAACATATTAAATGGGTATCAAAATTTTTTTATTCTTTTTAATATGCAAGTATTTTTTTATATTATTAATATATCAAGTTTATTAAATTGTAAATGATGGATAATTTATAGTTATTTATTAGATTAGCCGTGTTTTTTTGTATATATTTATGTTTGTCATGTCTATTTATGTATGTTTTGTTATTCGTGTTTATTCATGTCATGTTTAAATAGATTAATTGTACATATATTAATCGTGTCGCATCGCATATAATAGGTATAATAAACGTGTTGTATTCATGTTTAGAATTTAAACACGTTTTATAATTTATTTCATGTTCATGTTTTAATAATTCGTGTCATTATATGTATCAAACATGACACAAGACACGATACAAAAATATGAATTGTCAAGTGTAGATAACATGACATGATACATAGGCCCAAAATAAATTGTATTCATGTTATTATTTATATTTTAATAAAATTGTACTTGCTTTTGATATTTTGTTATTTATAAAAGTAAAATTATATTAAATAAATATATTTATAAAATATTTAAATTTATTGATAAATAAATTTATAATTTTTCCTTTTGACTACAAAATATATAATATGCCACTTTTATAAAAAAAAAAAAAAAGCTTTTAATTGAAACTATACTACTAGTAAATTAAAACTAACTAAGAAATTAAGGCAAAAAAGTTGACACTTAGATAGTAGTAGTAAAAATAGCTAAGATATTTTTGGAAGGACCAAAATGAGAGCAAAAACTATGGAAATATGTATATTACTTAAATATTGATTAGATGGAGAAACCTTAATAAAAGATAAAGCACATTATATAAATAAATCATCAAATGATAAAAATGAGAAATGGAATAAGAATATTGTGTCTTATAATCTCTTTTTTGTGTGCGTTTTTTAAAATATTAGGATTATAAATTTCAATATCTTTATTTGTTGGATTTTATTATCGTTATTGTAGATGTAGGCATTCAATGTAAATTATATGACCTTTTTTATTTCATTTGACTTTAATTTATCTTTAATGTTATTTTTAACAATAAATGAAATTTTTTTTAAAATAATAAAAATTTCAAAAAACTATTAATGGACCATACTTGGCATGGTCAACATGAAAAATAGTGTTATGTCTAGCTCGACATGACCTATAATGGTTACAAGCCATGTGCTGTATTGGGCCATATCCTAAGCTTTCATGGGTTATATTACACTACTAGAAATTAAGATATTATCAAAAAAATTGTTCTCAGTAAAACATTTACCAACATAATTTACAAATAAAAATTTTCGTCGGTAGTAAAGGAGTTGATAATAACATTCCGTCAAAAATTCCAAAATTTCATTGGTAATTGCTAATGTAAAATTCCATCTGTAATATAATTATTTTGTTGGGTAAATATAATTAAATAAATGCATAAAATTAAATTGAAAAGGATGAAATTCTGTCAATAATCCATCAATTATCCATCGTTAAACCTTTTATAATCTGTTAGTAACTTATCAAAAAAGGCTATATTTCATCAATTAGTAAAAATGTCAAAAACTCAAATTAAAAATACACAACATCCATTGGTAAAGGATGATTTCTATCAGTAAAAAAGGAAAGTTTGTTGATAATATGATTAATTTTATCAGTAAGATCTGTTAGCTAAATCTAAATTTCATCTGTAATTATTTAAGAGATCTTTAAATTAAAAATAAAGCATGTTTCATTTATTAAAAGGCTATTATTTGTTGGTAAGAATTTGATATTTATTCAAACTGGTAAACATTAAATTTTGTTTCAAATTGGTAAGAATTTGGGCACCTTTATTACCAAAAAGCTGCCGTTTACTGATAAGTATATAAAGCTAAAAAAAATTCTTTTGTTTCAAAATCCTTCTGATCACTCTCTCTCTAGACTTTTTTTTTCTATTTCCTTATTTTAAACATTCAACTGACTAATTTGAATAATCCCAGAAATAGTAGAAAACCCACAAATGGCAAGATACTAGCTGCCAATCACCATGAACTTCAAATCTTCATCAGAAAATTGAAAGAAATTTTTAGAAAACCCAAAAAAGCTTCAAGAACCTTGAAAACCTAATAGAAATCATTGAACCAAAAATCAACAAAAAAATCCTAACAGAATTCCCAGAATAAAAAACCAACAAAAAATCCTAACAGAAATCCTAAAAACCTAGCAGAAAATGAATCAAACTAAAAAATTAAAGCCCAAATTCAAAAAACCCAAAAACAAATCAAATCAATCCAAAAATAAAATAAAATCATAAAACTAGAATAAGAAAAAAAATGCTATAATCCTAGAATTTGCGTGAATGATTTTTTCCTGTTTTTATGTGTGCTTTTCTCTGTATCATTTCTGTTTGTTGGAATAGGATTTATAGGATTTTTATTAGCAATTTTAGGGTTTCATTGAATAGCAAAGATTGAATCTGTCACAAACAGATTCGATCTTGTTTATGACTTGATTTTCTTGTCTTTAAAGTTTATTTTGACTACCATCAACACATCCTGTGATTTAGTTTCCTTTTTTACTTGAGCTTGATTTCTGGGATTGAGTCCCACATTTTTGTTTATCTTATTTCTTTTTATTTTTTTACTTTTTTTTAAACTTTTGACCAAATTAGACCCCAAATAAAATCAAATTAAAATAAAACCAAAATCAAAATCAAAATTAAATTAAAATTAAAATTTTGGGCTTTTATTTCGTTAGACCCAAATTTCTCAATCAGGCCCACTTTACGATCGAAGGCCCGTTTTAGATTTTGAAAAAATTCTTGGAAAAAATGAGGTGTCTACATTGAGTATAGATTTTGAAAAAATTCTTAGACAAAATGAGGTGTCTACATTGAGTAAACATTTACTTTAAGTAAAAATCTTCTATATCATTTTTTTAATTTTTTACATGAACCTGTACTTTCAATCTAGATTATTCTCCTTTGTTTTTTAATGATCTTCTTCAACTTTCCTAAGTAAGCTAATATAATATTTTGGATAGAAATATTCAAGAAATATATTCAGAACAATGGTTATCTACATATTAATAGTAATAGAAAAAAATAAAAGTAAAAAATCAAACAAAAAAAAAATAGATGATGTTTATTGATCTCAAACATCATCTATTATGATAGCAAATGATGTTTATTTTTTTAAACATCATTTATAATGAGAATAGATGACATTTACTTTCTTAAATATTACCTGTTTTGTAACTAAACGAAATGTTGTCTACTAACCAAACTGTTTTAACAATTGAAAATAAAATAACATTTATATAATGCAAATGTCATCTATTACGAGAATAAAAAAAGTAATCCCATATGAAATAGATGGTTCTTTCTTTTTCTTTTTTTTTTTAAATCCAAAAGGTAAATATATATATATATATATATATATATATAAGAGAAAAGTTAGGAAAAAAAATAAGAGAGGACAAATTGAGCTATCATATGTTTAGTTTTCTTTGGTTAAATGTGTAAAACTTTTAATGTATGAATTTTATCTCTTAAGTGTAAAAACTCATAAATAACTTTAACAAACTAAATATTTCCCTTTGTTTCTTTAAGGGCAGGTGTCGTATAGGTAGTTTTTCTGTAAAAAAAATATATAGATGTCATTTCATTTTTTTATTTTTTACATGAATTTGTATTTTCAATCTATGTTATTCTCTTTTATTTTCTAATGATCTTTTTCAACCTTTTTAAGTAAGCTGATATAAAATTGTAGGCAAAAATATTCAAAAAACTATTAAGAAAAATGATTCTATATATTGAAAGTAATAAAAAAAATAAAAATAAACAATTGGATGAAAGAATAAAAAATAATAATAAATAATGTTTATTGATCTCAAGCGTCATTTATTATAATAACATATAACATTTACTTTTTAAAACTTCATCTATTATTTAAATGTCATACATTATGATAATAGACGATGTTAACTTTCTCAAAAGTCATCTATTTTGTAACTAAACGATAAATGTTGTCTACTGATTGAAATTTTTTTTATCAATTTAAAATAAATTGATGTTTATATGACAAAAATGTCATCTATTATGATAATAGAGAAAGTAATCCTTCATGATAATAGATGGTTCTTGTATCTTTTTTTTTTTATAAAAATTTAAATGGTAAAAATATATAAAAAAATAAAAAAGTTAGGGAAAAAAATAAAGAAAAGGAAAAACTAAGCTACCATGTAGATAGTCTCCATTTACTTAAAATTCTAAAACTTTTATTGTATGAATTTTATCTCGAGTGTAAAAACTCATACATAACTTTAACAAACTAAATATTTACCCTTTGTTTCCTTAAGAATACAAGTATAGTACAGGTAATTATTTGCAAACAAAAATATATAGACATTAGATACTATGCCACTTAGATTTAAGGGCATTCATATGAAAAAGTCTATGATTATCACCAATTAAAATATATGTAACTAAATATTTTATTTTAAAATTGAATTGTTGCTTTTTAAATAGTTATGTTCTATAGTTGAAATAATGTATATGTATTGCTTGTATCATGTTTAATGATTGATAAATGCATAATAGCAATGAGATATACCATTAATAATTGCTTCATGATCATTAAGGGAAGGATGTCCCTAATAATCCTATTATCCAACTAAGTTTATCTTAAAGATTAAGCTATCTGATATAAGATTAAAAGTAGTGATTTTTTTTATTTTTTATACGTAAATTTTTTAACCAAATTTTTTTACAAAAGACTTGTGTCTTGAAAATTAGTATTGATCTTAGTAATAAATGTATCAAGTAATGACTTTATAGATCGAATCTCGTAAGAGTGAAGGACAACACCCCTTGTTGCTAACAAAATCTTATCTATCAATCTTATCTTAAACCATAAATGGGACTTCACTCCAAAGTTTCTTTTGTTGATAAGCATATTTCAGATGTACATAGATTTGTGAAAATTTATGTTAACAATTTTGATATTTTGCCAAGAATAGATAATTTTTGTTTTGTAATTTTTTAAAATTATCAATGAAATTTAATTAATAAAAGCTTGCCAATGAGGTTTTGGCTTAATGGTAAGAAAGCGATCTTAGAATCCTGAAGTCCTAGTTTTAGGTTTTGTTGTGTGGTTTTGGTTCAACTTTATGTTGAATTTGTCTAGTTATGTCTTAGTTTGTTGGTTTGTTTTTATTTTTTATTTTTTTAGGTTATTCCTTGATTTCTTATATATAGGTGCAATATTGATTATAATTATAATTTGTATTGTAATTTTGTAAATGACTAAAAGCTATTAATATTTACAAAGAGCTTTTTGTTTTCAAGATTGTTAATGGATTAAATTATTGCATTATATATTAACTTCTTTTAAAATAGATTTTTTTTTTGTAATTTTTCAAGCTTGCTAATGGGATTCAATTGTTAAAAGTTCTTAATAATTTCTAAGAGTTTTTAAATTTTTGAGATGGATAATAAGATCTAACTATTGCTTTATATATTATTTTCTATCAAACTTTCTTAATATTCAATAATTATCAAATTTAAATGAGTAATTTTGGTGTTTTGACAAGAACAGATAGTTATTCTTTTTTGTAATTTTTCAAGATTATTAATGAGATTGAATCATTAAAAACTCTTAATATTTAATAAAAGCTTTTAATTTTTCAAGACTTTTAATGAGATTGAACTATTGCATCATATACTATTTTTATCGAACTTTTTTAGTATTTATTAATTTTTTGTTTAAAAATTATATAGATCTCAAAAAGAGAAGTTGTCTTAATTTTAATAAAAGTATAAAACTTATTATTTTTGCAAAAAAAGCAATTGCCATAAAAAATAAAATCGAAAGAAAATATCTTTAAAAAACATAAAGAAACGATTACATAGACTTGATCATGGATGGATTAGGCTAGATTCAAGCCAAGCCTAATTATGGTATCAAATGATTGCAAGTGGGCCTAAACTTGAGTGGACCCAACTTTTCAAGCCTTATTTTTTGTCTGATTTCATTTTTACATATAATAAAGGAGTTAAGGCTAGTCCAAACCTGCCCAAGCATTATCATTTTTTTTAAACTAAAAATGAACATCACATAAAATTAGATATTATAACACATTTAATTTTCAAAGTTTAAAATAAGAGTAAATAATGCACTTGTGGTCGTCAAACTTTGAACTTGATTTTAATTTGGTTTTTGAACTTCAAAAGTTTTAATTAAGTTCTCAAATTTCCCAAACTTCTACCAATGTAGTCCATACATCACATGTGATGTTTAAATTGATAGAAAAAAGTTCTTTTCTCATTACATGTTTAATAAATTGAATTAAGAAAATAATAAATTTAAATATATTGAATTAAAAAATACATATAATTTATAAAACCTTTTTTTATCCTAATAAAAACAAAAAGCTGAAAAAATGTCTATGTGAGGGAGAAAATCCCAAAACAAATCTTCAAATATTTCAATCTCTGTCGAGTGGAACTTGTGTGAGAGAGAAAAAAGTTCTTGAAAAGGAAACCAACCAAAGGGGACTTATGTTGATGTTGAATAGAGGACTGGTCAAAAGAGGGATCGCCTGTTAAAGAAGAGATTGATCAAAAGGGGACTGTATGGTGTTAGGGCTTGAGAAAAGGAATATCATAGGTTAGAAGTTTAATGACCTTGTTTATGGTTAGGTTTTTATGAGTTTTTTATTTGAAACAAAAATTTAGTTGATTATGAATTTTGTTTAAATTTAGGGATTATTTTAAGGTTTTGCTATTTTTGCTTTGATTTAGGTGTAGGCAACTATAATTAAATTCATTTCTTTGTAAATTTTTTTATTGATTATTACATATTTTATTTTTCATATTAATTTATACTATATTAAAATTTCATGTCCTTACTTTGTTGTTTGGGGCTGTATTTGGTTTATGAAAATAATATCTGACATTAAAAAAATAATATATTCGATTGTTTGTTGCATGGTGTTTGTTGACATTAGGTTTAAGGTTAAAAAATTAAAAAAAAATGTATTAAAAATGCATTTGCTTTAGGATTTGACATTTTAGGGTTTGTTGGGTTTAGGTTTGGAGAATAACTTCACTATCAATGATAAAGCTCGTACATGTCTCGAAAAAAAATTTTACAAGTTTAAGGGGAACACACCTATAAGCAAATTCCTAAAGAGCATATATGATCATAGACCACATAGTATGTCGAATTTTAGATTTGGTGTTTAGCATATGCTTAACTTTTAATAACTATAAACATGTAAAAAAGAAAAAAAAAACATTGATAAAGATTATCTTTCTTAAAATAAATAAAAGGTCAAGCATTTTTGCAATGCCAATATACTTGAAAGAAGCTACATTGTCAAGTATAGAGTAGCTAATAGTTTTTCAATAATATGTTTGTATTAAAAATGCTTGCTTGCTAAACTTACAAGTTTAGGGTTTGTATCCTGTTCTTAATTTTATATTCTCTTTTTTCTTTGTATCATAATAGGTAACTTTCCATTTTGGTTATGTCTTTGATTATTATTTTTTTAATAATATTGTATTTTCTTTTTATATATGAAAGAGGAATCATCCATTTACTTCACTATTACTACATATCATAAGAGCTATATTTTAAGTTATATATAGAAGCAAAAGTTGCTAATTTTGACTTATGTGATGTTGACAAAATGTATTTATTCAAACTTTATAGCATGTCAAAAATGATAAGTCATGTTGGACTTAAGGTGCATTTTGGAAAATGCTTTATAGAGATTATGAATTATTAGAAATTATCACTAATGCTAATGTGATAGAGATGTGTAATCATATGCCTCCAAGTAAGTACAAGTTATTTATCGAGAGTATAAGGTAAATTTTAGGTGGAATACATAAAAGCCTGGTACAGTGTAAAATGGCTTAATGTAGAAAAAGTATGAAAATAAAATTGATCAAATGAAGATGGATGAGGATAAGGAGGATCAAAATGAAGATGGAACTGAATGTGAGGACTCTATCTATAGGGACAATGAGATGAGATGGATGATAATGGTGAAAAGATGTAATATTTGAGAATTACATGGATCTTAACATTGAAAATGAAAGAATAGCTCTGTCAATGATAATAGTGGTTATAAGGAGATAAAAGATTTGAGAGTAAATTCATATGATGATCGTTATAGTATTGATGGATTTGTTGATGATGATGATTATAGGGATAAGAGATAACCTAAATTTGAAAACATTAACATGGATGACTCTTTGCTTTTGTTAGAATGTTGTTTAGGGATAAGAAGTAATAAAAATATGTTGTGAAGAATGCTAGCATCAATGATAGGGTAAACATTCTCGAAAATTGAGACTTAGGGTTATACACAAAAAAGGCTATGAATGGATATTATATAGTAAGTAGTTTAGCAAAAAACTGAGGGATCCTACTTTTTAACTTAAAACTTTCAAGTCTAGTTATTCTTGTTGCAAAAATACATGAATAGGAATATGGATTACAGATGATTAAGAGTAGGTATTTAAATTGTTTTCTTGTTGATCCAAATTTTACTTTACTTTTGTTTGAGAGGCAATTATATAAAAATTATGTGTTGATTGTGCTTAGGTCAAAGTTATGAAGGGAAAAATAGTTGGCTTTGAAAAAGTTTAATAGTAGTTATATGAATCAATATTTCAAGATTAAAAGCTATGAAAAAAAAATTAGAAGAACTAATTTAGAGTCCAGTGTGTTGTGTAAGTTGGATGGTAGGCTCTTTCAAAAAATGTATGTTTGTTTGAAAGTATAGGTTGTTAAAATTGATAATTGTGGGCCAATTATTAGTGTTGATGATCATTAACTGAAAGGAAAGTATGAAGGCCATTTGCTTGCTATTATTGGGATTGATGCTAATGACTACATATACTTTATTGCATATGTTGTGGTAGAAAACTAGAAATTCAAAACAATGAAATATGAGGTTGGTTCATTGAAATGTCGATGGAGGATTTGAATATAAGAAATTTATACAGTTGAACTTGGATGTCTAGCAAATAAAATGTAAATTTTATGCTTCTGTTCAACTTATATATTTATTATGTTAAAAAACAATTCTAGTATCTAATCAACTATTTTTTATTATAAGGTTTAAAAGCTTCACTAAAAAGGTCATTCCTCGAATTAGAGCATAGATGTTATGTAAGACATTTATATAACAACTTAAAAAATAATAGCTACAGAGGGAAGGCTCTAGAGAATGCTTTATGGGTTGTAGCAAGAACAAACCAATTATCAGAATTGAAAGAAATCATGGATTGGCTTAAAGATACGCACCTTGTAACATAATGATAATATGATGAATGCATGATAATTAAATATGAATGACAAAGTATGACTACATGTGATTGCTACTTTTCGTATAGAGCTTGAAGTACATAGATTAAGTAATAAAGTGAAATATTCCAATATCGTCTCCTCAAAAATTAAATAACAGAATGTTGGGTTGCTCACAATTACCAAAGGTGAAAGCTTAATAACTTATATCTAAAAAATAAAAAATTAGGGTTTTAGGGTTACAAGGATTATGTAAAGATTAAAGGCGATGTATAGGTAAAGTTTTTAACTTCACCTATTGTCATTAGGGAAGTAAATGACTTATGCCAAAAACTAGATCTAATAAAGCAAAGAATTAAAAGATTACAAAACAAATAATTCTTAAGAATGCCAAATTGTTTTGAAGAGAATAAATATTACATGAACGAATTTAAAGAACAAGAAAATGCTTAATGGCTAAATCTTGCACAAAAAATAAAAAAACTTAGATCTCGAAAAATAAAAATTGCTTTTGCCGAATTTAAAGAAAACAAGAACAAGATTTGAATCTTAAAAACAAGAAAAGAAAGATCTTGAATGAAATACTTCTTGATTGAAAAAGAATTTAAAGAACAAAACTCGATTATTGGCAAATCTGTCACCTAAGCTAATAATTTTACTAAAGAAATAAAAGAACTAAAGACTAAAAGAAAAAAGAGAAATGTGGAGTGGGATGATGGAATGAGATAAATGGCCTTCCTATTTATGGAGTGGGATTCGGCCAAAGGGGTGAAAATTATAAGTTATATTTTTAAATTCAAACTTTAGGTGATAAGTTCATTTACTTCATCTTAAAAATATATTAGGCTTGATGGCGCAATCTTGGCTCTTTATCATGTCTTAAAGCAAACTTGATCAAATCTTCACTCTTGAATTTGGCTAAGGCTTGGGATTTCAAGCATTTTATTTTTTTATCAATTATCTTGATAATTATCTTGCACTTCTCTTGCTTTATAAATACTCTTTATTGGATGAGCTAAAGAGTCCATTATGAGCATAACTACTCTTGGCCTAATAGAAAAGAGTTCTTGGTGCCTTGAAATTCTTTAATGCTAAGCAAAAGGTCTTTATTGGCTAAAATCTTCTTTGGCCAAATGGATTGAGCTTGTAGAGTCCACAGTCTTGCAACTTTTCTTTTCCCTTGCATGGTCAAATATGCTAGAGTCTAAGTGAGCTTGAAATTGTACAAATATGGATCAAGATCAACAGTATTGAGCTTCCATTATTGGGCCGAATATGCTTTTTACATGCTTACATGCATGGCTTGCATGGAAATGAAATCTTGAGCTTAAAAAACCTAAAGCCATAAAAAAACATGAAAAACATTAAAAATCATCCAAAAATTTAAATTTTAGCACTATTTTGACATATAAAAACTTTATATATTTTAGTGCTCTCACACTCCCACACTTAAATCTTTGCTTGTCCTCAAGTAAAACATCAAATTAACAAAGCTAAAGAACACTATAAATATGCTTAAAGTAAAGTAAAAAATTATACTAAACTTCTATCACACAGTATTGCATAAAACAAAGTTAAGAATAAACATAGAGTTACAATAATTTTTTTCAAAAACATGCTTTCAATATTTTATATTGTTCATACATACAAATCTACTATATTTTTAATTCATGCATATAACTCAAGTAAATAAAATGTAAAATACTTCATCACATTTTAATTAAAAGAGAGAATAGACTTTATATCTTCACATTCCTTATCCCTTTCCTTTAACATTAGATCTATATATTCAACTCAAGATCAAAATTTTTTTTAGGCTTATAATGTACAATTTGGGTCAAGGTAGAAAAAAAAAAATTTTTAGGCTAAAAGACCCTAAGCTTACTTCCTTTGAATTTCTTGGACTTTGAACAAAGGGAGGCTTTTTTTTAAACTTGACTTGTGAGGCATCAATTTAGTGCTTTTTTGTATTTTTGGTATTTTTTTTAATATAGCCATTTTTTGGCTTGATTAGGCTTTGCCTTTCATGCTTTTGCCATTTTCTTTCTTTTCGTTCATTCTTTCCTTATGCCTCCCTTCTTCCTAAATACAAGAATGTATTCATAATACACAAGTAAGCATAATGGATTAGGTATAACAAAAGAAAAGCGTAATAATAATCAAAGAAAAAGCTTATTAAGTTGTAATGTGGCTAAAATAAACAAGGAAAAGAAAAAAATATATTAGGCTCAAAGTATAGGTACTAGGGATGCATTATCACAAGGTGGCTTGATAAAGGCTCAAACAATCCAAAAACCTACCTAGATCATATCTTAAGTCAAATACAATCTAAGATTTTGCCTTAATGGTTGAGTAGGTAAATTCTAGAGAACTTATTCATATATCAAATCTTATGCAAATCTATATCTTATAATCTTTCACAAAAATCATAGCATTTCATATAAAAAGAATAAAGATGTATGCATGGAAATCATATCCAAGGTAAAGCATGCTTAAGAATTCTTTTCAAGTTTCACTATATTCATACTTAAACTCTTTATCATACTTTAGTCACTTTAAGAGAATATGTGCAACTTTCACCTAAGTGAATATCATAATGATATTTAGCAAGTAAATTTGGTTTAAAAGCAAAGATGAGTTAAAATTTCAAAAAAATCAAGAAGTATTCTTTTCCCCTACACTTAGATAGAATCATGTATAAAAAACTCAAAAGAAAAAAAAATACTCCCCAAATTTCTTAAGGCTAAATATCATAAAGAATCCTTCTTGCTTCTTTTCATCCCTAAAAACAAAAACACTCAAAGAAAAATATTAAAAACATATTTTTCCTAAAAAAATAAAAGAAATAAAAAATCATAACCATTAAAGTAGAACTTGGGTTACCTTTCAAGCAGTGTTAGTTTTAGTCAAGCTTGGCCATTCCTAAATCTATATAGAATTATCTTACCCCTTAGGAGGGAGCTTACCTTGTTGCATCCTTCTTTATGGTATGATATAAATAAACTTAGTTTGAGGTGGTGGACTAGCTTTCTTTGTAAGGAGCACATAAGCTAAACTTAAATTTTTGAAAGGGTTGACATGACTAGAGCTAAGGGTTGTTAAGTGTTTTAGAGGATCAAGAGGCTTATCTAATAGGTTAGATTCATTTAGGGTTTCTTTCACTTTAGCTATACTAACACCTTTTTCATCTTTTATCGCATTATACCCTACAGTTACAAACTGTAACTTCTTGTTTCTAAATCTAAGGGTAAGGCTAGCATCAGAAACAACTATTAAGGCATTAGTAGTAAATAAAAAAGATCTTCCTAATAGTAGTAAAGCCTCATCATCCTCTATGTCTAATACAACAAAATCCAAAAGAAAGGTATATTTTCCAACTTTCATGACATTCTTCAACATCCTTCATTGTAACTTAGCAGATTAATCAGTGAATTTAATATTGAATTAGGGAGGCTTCAATTCTTCACAACCTAACTGTATGAAAACATTCATAGGCATTAGATTTATACTTGAACCAAGATCACAAAGACTATCAAAGAATTTTAAGTTTTCAATTTTGTAAGATATAGTGAAATTCTTTGGATCTTTTTGTTTTTTGGGCAGAAGTTATTAAAGTTTAGGGTTGTAAGAAGATTGAATCAAAAATATCAATAAATTCTTGTTGAATCCAAATAAATATGAGAAAAAAAGAAATCTACTATTCCAATTTCATCTTTATCAAATTTTAATATCAGAATAATGGATATAGTCATGATTCAACGGGTTAGATCCACTTACTTTTTTTTGTTGATTTTTATTTTTACAATTCTTTACAATGGATTTGATTGGAACAATATAATGCAAAATAAAATAAAATATATATTTGTCAATTCAAGAGATGACTTATCATTATTCATTATAATAAACAAATGTTCAGTTTTATAAATATGGCTTCTTTTAATTATTTGAGCAGCTTCTTTTGAATAGGCCTTAGGATAAGTGGTTTTATGTTAAAACACTGTCTATTCATTCTGGCAGTCATCCTAGGCCTTAGCTGAACTTCCTCTTAAGCCTTTTTTTTTTTAAGATCTTTTTTTTAGGGATTTTCTTCTGGCTTTGGTCATTATAGACAGGCTCACCTTGGACTATCTCTTCATGTTCAAGTTGAATGCTTTCTAATAGTGCTTTCCCTATTTACAGTAGTATTTACCTTTATTTAGAAGACCTTTCAATATACTTTTTCGATTCCTCTTCATAACCCATTTCATTATTCTCCTCCTCTAATGAGCCTTTAATGCCATGAGGTCAAAAGCTTCCAAAATTTCTCTACCAAGTTTTAAAATCTCTTCATTTTCCAAAATATCTATATTTCTTATGAAATCTACTTCAGGTTATCTTACAAAGCTAGGTAGGTTTACTATTATAGGTTTATCATCTTATTTATCAAAATCATCTATCCTAACATCTCCTAAAGAATAGATTGCATTACATTCCTCATTGCCTTGCCTTTTTGGATTACTTTCATTGTTGTTAGGCTGGGTACCTACGGGCAATTTGCTATGGTTTGGGCAAGTTAACCTATTCGATTTTTAAAATTTTTGATTGATGTGTCTTAACTTTATATGTTGGCATTGTTTGCTTGAATCAATTAGGTCAACATATCCTAAAATATTGGTATCTTTTCTTAGGATGGGTTATGGTTTGGTGGATTGGGATGGCAGTTATTGTTTTCGTTATTGGTAGCTTAGTAGTTTAATTAGTTCCAAGAAATGTTTAGGTGATTTCACTATCCAAGAATGTAGATATTACTATAAGGATTGTTATTTGGTTTGGCTTTGTTGGATGTATTAGACTAATTATACCCTATACTAGCATCTTTTTGAGGAATGGGGTTCTTCACATATGCCATAGGATATAAAAGGACTTTGTATGGCATTTACAGGGTTGACTTGGGATTGATTTCCTAAGGCTTCAATTTTTTTGTAAAGGTAGCTAATTGAAAGTTAATAGAAGTAATAGTATCAACTTTAAATAAGCCAACAGATTTTTTTACTAACCTTTCTTTTCATGCCTCATTGGTAATAATTAGCAGCCATTTTTTTTATGAGCTCATTTGCTTTCTTAGGAGTTTTGCTTATGATAACCCCTCTAGCAGCTAAATCTAAAGTGGTTCTTATAGGTGGTGTGAGATAATTGTAAAATATCTAAATTTGGAGCCACTGAGATAGTCCATGATATGGGCATTTTATTAACAATGCTTTACATCTCTCACATTCATCATATAGAGTTTAACTATCAGCTTGTAAAAAAGTGATGATCTCATTCTTTAGTTTTGCAGTCTTTGCTAATGGGAAAAATTTCACAAAGAACTTCTAAACTAGAGCATCCCAAGCTATAATTGAACCAAGAGGTAAAGAAGATAACTAACTTTTTCCTTGTCTTTGAGAGAAAAAAGACATAATTTTAGTCTTATAGCTTCATCAGAATACCATTATACTGAAAAGTGTCACATAATTCAAGAAAATTAGAAAAGTGGAGAGTTGGATCATCACTTGGTAATCTTCAAAATTATACAAAAGTTTAGACCATTTGTATAATTGAAGGCTATATCTCGAAGTTGTTGGCATGAATAGCTAGCCTTCTAATGGATAGTTGAAAACCATCTGCATTGCGAATTGTATAGTCCCTCAAAGTTCTTTGCCTTTTGTTATTTGCATTTGCCATTAAAGTAAGTGTAGGTGGTGCTGATTTCTCTTTTCTTCTTCTTCTAAATGTTTTCTCTGTTTCTTGATCAACAGGGGCTAAGTCATCACTTTTGGATTTGTATATGTAAACAGGAAAATATTAAAGAAAAGCAAAATAAAAATAAATAAATAAAAAAAATTTAGATTATAAGAGTTTGGGAATTCTTTATTGATATTGCAAACACTGCTATAATCCTTGGCAACAACGCCAAAAACTTGATTATTGCTTTTCTTATAAAGCTTGCAAATGCACAGATCAAGTAATAAAGTAGAGTATTCTAATATCGTCACCTCAAAGATTATAGAATAGAATGTTGGGTTGCTCACAATTACCAAAGGTGAAAACCTAATAGCTTATATTTAAACAGATGAAAAATTAAGGTTTTAAGGTTATAAAGATCAAGTAAAGATTAAAGGCGATATGTAGGCAAAGTTTTTAACTTCACTTATTGTTACTAGGAAAGTAAAAAAATAATGCCAAAACTAGATCTAATAAAGCAAAAATTAAAAGATTGTAAAATAAATAAATCTTTAGAATGTCGAATTGGTTTAAGGAGAAAAAAGATTACATGAAAGAATTTAAAGAATAAGAAATGCTTAATGGCTAAATCTTGCAAAAGAAAAAAAGAACTTGGTTCTTGAAAAATAAAAATTGCTTTTGTCGAATTTAAAGAAAAAAAGAACAATATTTGAATCTTAAAAACAAGAAAAGAAAGATCTTAAAGAAAATACTTCTTGATTAAAAAAAAATTTAATGAACAAAGCTTTGTTATCGGCAAATCTGTCACTTATGCTAATAACGCAACTAAAGAAATAAAAGAACTAAGAACTAAAAACTAAAAAAAAGAAGAGAAGTGAGGAGTGAGATGATGGAATAAGGTGAATGGCTTCCTCATTTATAGAATGGGATTTGGCCAAAGGGGTGAGAATCACAAATTGTATTTTCAAATTCAAACTCTAAGTGATAAGCTTATGTACATCCTCTTAAAAGTCATAGTCGAATAGAACTTCTTCAAGCTGGAGCATGCTTAGCAAAATGGGGTCTTGATGATGCAATCTTAGCCCTTCATAATATTTTAAAGCAATTTTGATCAAATCTCAACTTTTGGATTTGGTTAAGGCTTGGGATTTCAAGAATAATTTGATTTTTCATAAATTATCTTGATAATTATCTTACACATTTCTTGCTTTATAAAAAATCTTCATTGGATGAGTTAAAGAGTCCATCATGAGCATAACCAATCTTGGCTGAATAGAAGAGAGCTCTTGGTGTCTTAAAATTCTTCAATGCTAAACAGAAGATTCATTCTTGGATAAAATCTTTTTTGGCCAAATGGATTGAGCTTGTAGAGTCTATGGTCTTGCAACTTCTCCTTCTTCCTTGCATGGTCGAATATGTTAAAATCCAACTGTGCTTGAAATTGCATGAATATGGATCAAGATGGTTGGCATTGAACTTTCATAATTGGGTTGAATATGCTCATTGCATGCTTGCATGAAAATGAAGTCTTGAGCTTGAAAAACCTAAAGCCATTAAAACAACATGAAAAGCACTAAAAATCATCCAAAATTTTAAAATTTAACACCATTTTGACTTGTAAAAACTCTATATATTTTGGTGTTATCAGCATGATAATTTAAGAATACATATAACAAAGTAAAATGAAATGCAAATGCATTAATGGGTCAAGGGTTAATTTTAGAGTTTGAAGGTTAGTTTGGGTTTTTAAGGTTTGGGGTAGGTTTAGGGTCTTGATTGGTGTTTGGGAGTTAACTTAGGGCTTGGGTTGGTTTAGGGTTTAGGTTTAGGGTTTGGAGATTTGTTTAGGCTTTAGAGTTAGTTTGAGGTCTAGGCTGAGCTTTAGGGTTTGGTTTAGGGGTTAGGGTTAGTTTAGGATTTAAGTTGGGTTTTAAGGTTTGGTTAAGGTTTAGTGTTAAGTTTAGGGTTTAGGACTTGGTTAGGTTTTAGAATTTGAAGGGTGGTATAGGGTTTGATGGGTATTTTTAGGGTTTCATGAAAAATGCATGTGACAAAAATAAATAACGAAAATATCATTGGTAAAATTATCAATATTGATGCATAAAAAAAGCATGACTATGAAACAAACTTATTACAAATCTTGGCATTCTTCAAATTATATTATAAACTAAATATGTATGAAAAAACATGATAAAAATAGATCAAACACTAAGATATTTAAATTTTCAATACATGTTTTGGCATTTTGTTTTTGTTTTGAAATCATACAAATAAGAAAAAAATCACCAAAAAAATACTAAATTAACATTTTATTCATGGAAAATTTAAGCTAACACATTGAAAACTTAAAGAATTATGCAAGAACATAAGTAAGCAAAGAAGAATAAACCAACATTTAGCTGCCAATAACCTAGGAGGTTTTGACCAAGCATGGGAATGGCTTGGCCGAATCACCTCATGGCATATTCACAATTTTAGAACCCATAATTGGATCAAAACATTGTATCAATCATTTATAAAATCATCATATAAAGGATTTTATATCATGAGAGAAATTTTTTCAGACATGTAACAAACTAATAAATGAAGAAACTATGAAAACAAAAACATATTGCCAATCACCAAACTATCAATATTGAAGGGTGGTATAGGGTTTGATGGGTATTTTTAGGGTTTCATGAAAAATGCATGCGACAAAAATAAATAACGAAAATATCATTGGTAAAATTATCAACATTGATGCATAAAAAAAGCATGACTATGAAACAAACTTATTACAAATCTTGGCATTCTTGAAATTATATTATAAACTAAATGTGTATGAAAAAACATGATAAAATAGATTAAACACTAAGATATTTAAAATTTTCAACACATGTTCTGGCAATTTTTTTTGTTTTGAAATCATACAAATAAGAAAAAAATCACCAAAAATATACAAAATTAACATTTTATTCATGGAAAATTTAAGCTAACACATTGAAAACTTAAAGAATTATGCAAGAACACAAGTAAGCAAAGAAGAATAAACCAACATTTAGCTGCCAACAACCTAGGAGGTTTTGACCAAGCATGGGAATGGATTGGCCGAATCACCTCTTGGCATATTCACAATTTTAGAACCATTCATTCGATCAAAACATTGTATCAATAATTTATAAAATCATCATATAAAGGATTTTATATCATGAGAGAAATTTTTTCAGACATGTAACAAACTAATAAATGAAGAAACTATGAAAGCAAACACATATTGCCAATCTCCAAACATACACTATTAAACTAATAAAAGTCATGCAAATAACAAGTAAAATTACAATCTAATCATCATAAACATTATTTGAAGCAAATAAATCATCAAAGGAAGACCTAGAGGAGATTCAGATATGGTGGGATGATGCTTGGTTGAACCTCCAATGCTTATAAATGGTGGATTTTTTTTGTTGTTGTTGCTTGATCTTTGTGGTTTCAATCCAAACTACTATTTAGTTGGATGAGAACTTGATTTAAGCTTGGATTAAAAGAGATGGAAACTATGGATTTTCTTCGCAAAAAATAGAAAAATGGAAAGATAAACAATATGAAAAGAATATGAAATGCAAAGGAAAATACTTGTAAGAAATATACCTCCACAAAGCTCTCCAAGAATTTTTTTTTTCTATTTTTTCTCCATTATTTTTTATGTGAATTCCTAGTTGTCTCATTTTCTCATCTAGCCCCTTCGTGAAGAAAAAAAAAATCATACACAAGCCATGCAAGCCTTTGGATCAAATTTTCATCTAAAGGCTAGTCTTTCTCTATTGTGTTGTTTTATAAGCAGCCGCCTTTCACCATTGGAACGAGCCACTCAAAATCATTCCACGGTTTAGAACATCTATGACCAAATGTTGGAGGAACCATGTGAAAAGAATAATCTATCTCTTCATTAGAAAGTTTTCAATTTTTAGGCTATTTTCTTGAAAACTAATGCTCTATTTTTTCAATTTTATGATTTTAAAGCACCAAAAATCCTGAAATACAAGTCAAAATTATAGAATTGATCGGGATAACACCACGAATCAAATTTATGCTCGAAGGTCTTAAAAATCATGCCGAAAAGGTCTTACAGAATCATGTCCGGAGATCTTACAGAATCTCAAAATCTTTGAATGCTCCTCATAATCCGAGGCAATAAAACTTTAAAAATTTAAAAATCTTTTAAAACATGACTTTTGCCTGATCAGAGACTTTTGAGACTCTAAAGGTCTTTTCTGAGGAAGGTTCCCTCTAAACAGAGGTTTTGAAATCTTGATTGAAATTGGTTCCTCTTAAACAGAGACTTTAAAACTTTAAAAACATGCCCTCTTTTTTTCGAAGTTGATAAATGTAAACATGATACAAATATCTATTCTCATCAAATGATGCTAATGGAAATGTCAATGCCAACGTAAGAATGCAAATGCTTGATACATTTGACTTTTTCACAATGCAAATGCCAATGTCCTTTTCATGTAGATGCTTCTACAAATACCATTTTTTAGGATGTAGATGCCATGATGCAAATGCAAATTCTTCTTATGGTGTGAATGCAAATGTCTTATACAAATGCCAATGTAAGTGATGCAAATACGAATGTCTTTCTTGTGATGCAGATGTAAGCAATACAAATGCAAAGACTCTTTTTTACCCTTTTTTCTGAAAAAGTTTTGTTTAAATTTTCGTTGTTTCATTTTCACCTAAAAATGATCTTAGTATTATGTGCAAAATGCTCAAATAATCTTGAAAAATTTCAAAAGTGATTAACAATAGCCCCACATAAAGTATCTTTACAATTGAATGAAAAAGAAATTTAAAACTCAAGACTTTTGAATCTCTTGAAAATTGATGATTACTATTTGAAAGGCTCATGTGTGAGGTAATTGACAATTTTTTTTCTCACTGGTGCCATATCTTATGTAAAGCTCGGTGAGGTTACAAGGATTTCTCTTGGGCTCACAAAAGAGATAATTTTTTTAAAACACTTCTTTTATTGAAAACGTGATACTCCAATGTGAGTCAAAACTAGCCATTACTTTTCAAACAAGATTTGAGAAAAAGATAAAGCTATTTTTTTTTAGGAAAGTCTTTAGTGGGTACTGGTCCTTTAAAAGGTTTCGTGTCGAGACCTTTTATTTTGGATAGAACCTTGGAACTCTGAAATTCATTATGAGGCCTCAAAAATGACTTTAGCTCTAAACTGCCCTTTTGGGGTTTTCACCTTAGAGCTATATATATATTTTTATCAATGAAGAATTCAACAAGTATATATAAATTCAAAGATATTGCTCTTTAATCTAAGTATTCATATTCGATCAAAATGGGTTTTTCACGGTGTGTAATGTAAGCCGAGGTTGAAGGTTCTGAAAGAATGGATAAATAGGCTCAAAATATGTTATTTAGGGTGATTAGGCCAAGGATTCTGAAGAGCACTCTCTGACTTTCTTCTTTTGCCTTTTTTTTTTGAAACATTTAGCTTTAATTTCATCAACTTTACTCACCCCTCTTTTTTTTGCCTTGAATTCTCATTTTCAAGGTACATATTTTCTCTTTTTCTTTCCCTCTTTTTTTATTTTTTTTTTGAATTCTAATTGAAGCTTCAGATTCTTATCTCTAAAGTTTCTTTGTTTTGCCTTAGAAATACTTAACTTTATCTTTGGCTGTTTACTTTTTTGAATCTTGAAATTTCAATCGAAGCCTTGTTCACTTTTTACCCCAAAATTTTCACCTCCGAAGGGCATGTTAGATGCTTTCAATATCAGATACTTTTCTCGAAGTTAATCTTGAATGTATCCTAATTTTTTCCCTAATGTAGAAAATGATTCTTGGCTAGGGTTTATTTTGGAACAAAAAATTTAATAGGCTCAAATGGGTAGCAAATGGATAATTTTTATGTATGAGAAAGATAAAGAAAGATGGCCATTCATCATTTCAAACATGATCACTTGACTAGAAGAGCAAATCATTGAATATATCCATTTTGTTTTTTTTTTATTTTTTTTATTTTTTTATGCCCATCATTTTTTAGTCAAGGTTCCAACGATGACCAAGTCGTATAGGATCGATCATATAGTTCAAAAAGGCTCTTTGCGCTCTAAAATTTTTGGCATTTTCTTGGTGAAAGGAAGAGAAAGGTATAAAGGTATGAAATAAATTGTCTTAGGCAGAAAGAGATTCTTTTTCTTTTTTTTCTCAATGTGCCTTAAGACATGAAACAAAGGTTATTTAATAAAAAGGTTCAATTGTTTTTGTATCTATAGTCATAGCAAAATTTTGACACACAATAGACTATCAATAGGAAAATTTGAAAGAATATCTTATTTTTGAAATTCAAAACAAACTTTCAAAATTCATCTCTTTTATTCTTTGTCCAGGAAAAGATTATCGACCCGTTAAGGTCTGAACTCAAACTCTCATTTTCTGAAAGGTTATGGTTGATGAGTCGAATCATTTAAGTGATTAACGACATGAAAGTATTTGAAAAGGTGTGGAGGCATTTAATGAGCTTTTTCCTAACAGTAATCACCATTTCCTTTAAGAATCTTTCTGTCTTTATTGCAAAAGAAAACTTTTTTTCTCTTTTTTTTTTTTGAAAGTTACTTATGTGGGACTTTTATCCAAACAAATGCATAAAGAGAAAATTTCATGAAAAGATCTAAAGTATTTAATTCTTCCAAAATAGGTTAAATAACTCTTAGAGACACAATGCACATGTCTTACATACATAGTAGAAGAAAAATCATCTTATCCAATTTTTATAAGTTGACACATTCATCTTCATCTCAACTTCTCACATTTGACAATTGAATGGAGTCAACAACTTTCATTGTTCTATTACCTCTGGAGTTAGAATACCATTCTTGATAAGATCTTCAACGTTTTCTTCCAACTGCTTGTATTTTCAGTTGAGTGACCAATTGCCCCCATATGGTAATCACACTTATCATTGGGATTGTAACTCCTTGCTGATTGATTTGGTGTTGTTTTCAGAGGCACAGGAGTGAGATATCGACTTTCTATTAGCAAAGGTAAAAGGTGAGAAATAGGGATGGGTAATTTCTCTTGATCATTCTTTGGTCTCTTTCAATTTTTTGTTGGTCGGGTGGTGGATTCAAATGTGGGAACAAGATCATGAATGACCATTTGAGGATGAGAGTTTTTTGGAAAGCTCAAATGCTGGCTTGGTTGGTAAAGATATGAGTTTTGAGAGATATGGCTTATGGCAGGGTGATGGGATTGATAAGCAAGATAAAGATTGTACGGGATAAAGCTATTAGGTAGATGTCCCTCCAGTGTGACTGCTTGCACCTCTTCTTTATTCTGTTTTGATGTACTTTCTTTTTCAACATTCGTCGCATCTTTTAACTTAATCATGCCACTCGTAATTACATTTTCTATAATTTCACCAGAAATCACCATGTCCGAATTTTTTTTGAAAAGATTCCCAATCATTATTTCATAATAGGGAGTGTCGAAAGAATTGACAAACAGAACAGTAATTTCTTTCTCTAAAAGGGTGGTTGTACTTGAGCTGCTATGTCTCTCCATCTATGTGCATATTCTTTGAATATTTCAGTTGATCTTTTCTTTATGTTCTGTAAGGATAACCTATCTGGCACCATATCTTCAATATGCTTGTATTGTGCTAGAAAGGCCCTAGCTAATTCATTTCAAGAGTAAATCTTACTTCGATCTAACTAAGCATACCATCTTGCTGCAGGTCCAGTGAGACTATCTTGAAAGCAATGGATCAATAATTTATCATCATGAGTGTAACCTGTCATCTTTTGACAGTACATGGTAATGTGTATTAAAGGGCATTTCGTTCCATCATACTTCTCAAAACTTGGGGCTTTGAATTTTGATGGAATAACAAGATCAGGTACTAGACTAAGTTCACTGACGCCAACATTCTTGTACACATCATGGCTTTCAATTATTTTCAATCTCTCTTTCAATAGATCATACTTATCTTTCATCACTATATCTTCTGATGGATCTGGCACCCTTTTCAATTTCTTCAATTCTTTATGATCATCCACATTAGGCACAGTAGTGAAGTCGTGAGGCCTCAAAAATGACTTTAGCTCTAAACTGCCCTTTTGGGGTTTTCACCTTAGAGCTATATATATATTTTTATCAATGAAGAATTCAACAAGTATATACAAATTCAAAGATATTGCTCTTCAATCCAAGTATCCATATTTGATCAAAATGGGCTTTTCAAGGTGTGTAATGTAAGCCGAGGTTGAAGGTTCTGAAAAAATGGATAAATAGGATCAAAGTATGTTATTTAGGGTGATTAGGCCAAGGATCCTGATGAGCACTCTCTGACTTTCTTCTTTTGCCTTTTTTTTTTTTGAAACATTTGGCTTTAATTTCATCAACTTTACTCACCCCTCTTTTTTTTGCCTTGAATTTTCATTTTCAAGGTACATATTTTCTTTTTTTCTTTCCCTCTTTTTTTTATTTTTTTTTAATTCTAATTGAAGCTTCAGATTCTTATCTCTAAGGTTTCTTTGTTTTGCCTTAGAAATACTTAACTTTATCTTTGGCTGTTCATTTTTTTGAATCTTGAAATTTCAATCGAAGCCTTGTTCACTTGTTACCCCAAAACTTTCACCTCCGAAGGGCATGTTAGATGCTTTCAATATCAGATACTTTTCTCTATGTTAATCTTGAATGTATCCTAATTTTTCCCTAATGTAGAAAATGATCCTTGGCTAGGGTTTATTTTGGAACAAAAAATTTAATAGGCTCAAATGGGTAGCAAATGGATAATTTTTATGTACGAGAAAGATAAAGAAAGATGGCCATTCATCATTTCAAACATGATCACTTAACTAGAAGAGCAAATCATTGAATATGTCTATTTTGTTTGTTTTTTTCTTTTTTTTTATTTTTTTTATTTTTTTATGCCCATCATTTTTTAGTCAAGGTTCCAATGATGACCAAGTCGTATAGGATCGATCGCATAGTTCAAAAAGGCTCTTTGGGCTCTAAAATTTTTGGTATTTTCTTGGTGAAAAGAAGAGAAAAGGTATAAAGGTATGAAATAAATTGTCTTAGGCAGAAAGGGATTCTTCTTTTTCTTTTTCTCAATGTGCCTTAAGACATGGAACAAAGGTTATTTAATAAAAAGGTTCAAGTGTTTTTGTATCTATAGTCATAGCAAAATTTTGACACACATTGGACTATCAATTGAAAAATTTGAAAGAATATCTTATTTTTGAAATTCAAAACAAACTTTCAAAATTAATCTCTTTTATTCTTTGCCTAGGAAAAGATCGACCCTTTAAAGTCTGAACTCAAACTCACATTTCCTAAAAGGTTATGGTTGATAACTCCAATCATTTAAGTGATTAAGGACATAAAAGTATTTGAAAAAGTGTGGAGGTATTTGATGAGCTTTTTCCTAACAGTAATCACCATTTCTTTTAAGAATCCTTCTGTCTTTATTGCAAAAGAAAACTTTTTTTCTCTTTTTTTTTTTGAAAGTTACTTATGTGGGACTTTTATCCAAACAAATGCATAAAAAGAAAATTTCATGAAAAGATCCAAAGTATTTAATTCTTCCAAAATAAGTTAAATAACTCTTAGAGACACAATGCACATGTCTTACATACATAGTAGAAAAAAAATCATCCTATCCTGATTTTCAAAAGTTGACACCTCCCTCTTCATCTCAACTTCTCACATTTGACAATTGAATGGAGTCAACAACTTCCATTGTTCTATTACCTCTGGAGTTAGAATACCATTCTTATAAGATCTTCAACCTTTTGATTGAATCGGCTGAGGAGTGGTTCGGTCCAGTTTGATTGAATCGACTCAGAGCTGTTGGAGAAAACGGGTCAACGGGTTGTTACGTGGATCCCGGGTCGGGTCACAGGTGCGCGCGCGGATCCTCCCTGGTCCAGACGATGTCGGTTTGGCTCTTTGTTCCCCTATAAAAGACCCTTATTTTTTTTCAGCTCATTCTGTTTGTTTCAAAAAAAGAAAAAGAACGGGGAGAGAGGGGGAGAGTGAAAGCTCTGGGGGAGAGTGAAAGCTCTGGGGAAGAGCTTCGTCCAACCGCCGCCTAGGTCACCGCCGACGGTGGTCAGAAATTTCAAAAGTGACCAAGAGGTTCCTTTCGGCGTGATCTTTTCAAATTTGGTCTCCTCTTCGTCGAAAATGACCTCGATCGACGTAGATCGGGGTTCTAAGTTTTTTGTTCTTCTTCTCTTTTTTTTTACTTTTTTTTTATAAAATACTCAAACTAATAACCTTGCTTTTTTTGTTGCAGGTACCTCCTTGGCGCTAGGTTCCTCGTCGATTCGGCGAGGACTGTGTTATTTTTTCATTTCTGTTTTTCTTTTTTCTTTTTTGGTTGGTGTAGTTTCTGTTTGGGTATTTTGGGTGTTTGGGAGTGTTTTGAGGGAGTGGTAGCTCGTTTGGTGATTTTTGGTAGGGATGAAGTGAACGGGTTCCTATACGTTCGAGAGAGATTTCAGAAAAGGGGGGATTCGAGGGAGAGGTTTTAGAAAAGGGAATTTTTTTAGAAAGGTTGAATGGGGATTCCAGCCAGCTTCTTTTTTCTTGAAGGGGAAATGGCTGGAGATTTTTAAAGGCTTCAATTAGGGGGATTTAGGCAGCTGTAGGGTAGTTGGTTGGTGGCTGGTCGGGAGGCTGGTCGGGGGTTGGCGACAGCGGCATCGTACCGACTCCCTGATTTCTGTCTTATTCTGTTTCTTTTGTTTGTTTTTTTTGTTTTGTTTATTAATAATTTTTTTATTAAAAATATTATTATTATTATTAAAATAGTAGACCCGGACAAAACCGGTGTCTACAATAGAATAGAATGTTGGGTTGCTCACAATTACCAAAGGTGAAAGCCTAATAGCTTATATTTAAACATATGAAAAATTAAGGTTTTAAGGTTATAAAGATCAAGTAAAGATTAAAGGCGATATGTAGGCAAAGTTTTTAACTTCACTTATTGTTACTAGGAAAGTAAAAAACTAATGCCAAAACTAGATCTAATAAAGCAAAAATTAAAAGATTGCAAAATAAATAAATCTTTAGAATGTCGAATTGGTTTAAGGAGAAAAAAGATTGCATGACAGAATTTAAAGAACAAGAAATGCTTAATGGCTAAATCTTGCAAAAGAAAAAAAGAACTTGGTTCTTGAAAAATAAAAATTACTTTTGTCGAATTGAAAGAAAAAAAGAACAATATTTGAATCTTAAAAACAAGAAAAGAAAGATCTTAAAGAAAATACTTCTTGATTAAAAAAAAATTTAATGAACAAAGCTTTGTTATCGGCAAATCTGTCACTTATGCTAATAACGCAACTAAAGAAATAAAAGAACTAAGAACTAAAAACTAAAAGAAAGAAGAGAAGTGAGGAGTGAGATGATGGAATGAGGTGAATGGCTTCCTCATTTATAGAATGGGATTTGGCCAAAGGGGTGAGAATCACAAATTGTATTTTCAAATTCAAACTCTAAGTGATAAGCTTATGTACATCCTCTTAAAAGTCATAGTCGAATAGAACTTCTTCAAGCTGGAGCATGCTTAGCAAAATGGGGTCTTGATGATGCAATCTTAGCCCTTCATAATGTTTTAAAGCAACTTTGATCAAATCTCAACTCTTGGATTTGGTTAAGGCTTGGGATTTCAAGAATAATTTGATTTTTCAGAAATTATCTTGATAATTATCTTACACATTTCTTGCTTTATAAAAAATCTTCATTGGATGAGTTAAAGAGTCCATCATGAGCATAACCAATCTTGGCTGAATAGAAGAGAGCTCTTGGTGTCTTAAAATTCTTCAATGCTAAACAGAAGAGTCATTCTTGGATAAAACCTTCTTTGGCCAAATGGATTGAGCTTGTAGAGTCTATGGTCTTGCAACTTCTCCTTCTTTCTTGCATGGTCGAATATGTTAAAATCCAACTGTGCTTGAAATTGCATGAATATGGATCAAGATGGTTGGCATTGAACTTTCATAATTGGGTTGAATATGCTCCTTGCATGCTTGCATGAAAATGAAGTCTTGAGCTTGAAAAACCTAAAGCCATTAAAACAACATGAAAAGCACTAAAAATCATCCAAAATTTTAAATTTTAACACCATTTTAACTTGTAAAAACTCTATATATTTTGGTGTTATCCATATAACAAAGTAAAATGAAATGCAAATGCATTAATGGGTCAAGGGTTAATTTTAGAGTTTGAAGGTTAGTTTGAGTTTTTAAGGTTTGGGGTAGGTTTAGGGTCTTGATTGGGGTTTGGGAGTTGACTTAGGGCTTGGGTTGGTTTAGGGTTTAGGTTTAGGGTTTGGAGATTTGTTTAGGCTTTAGAGTTAGTTTGAGGTCTAAGCTGAGCTTTAGGGTTTGGTTTAGGGGTTAGGGTTAGTTTAGGATTTAAGTTGGGTTTTAAGGTTTGGTTTAGGGTTTAGGTTTGGTTAGGGTTTAGGTTTCGTTAAGGTTTAGTGTTAAGTTTAGGGTTTAGGGCTTGGTTAGGTTTTAGAATTTGAAGGGTGGTATAGGGTTTGATGGGTATTTTTAGGGTTTCATGAAAAATGCATGTGACAAAAATAAATAACGAAAATATCATTGGTAAAATTATCAATATTGATGCATAAAAAAAGCATGACTATGAAACAAACTTATTACAAATCTTGGCATTCTTGAAATTATATTATAAACTAAATGTGTATGAAAAAACATGATAAAAATATAGCAAACAATAAGATATTTAAATTTTCAATACATGTTCTGGCATTTTTTTTTTTTTGTTTTGAAATCATACAAATAAGAAAAAATCACCAAAAATATACTAAATTAACATTTTATTCATGGAAAATTTAAGCTAACACATTGAAAACTTAAAGAATTATGCAAGAACACAAGTAAGGAAAGAAGAATAAACCAACATTTAGCTGCCAACAACCTAGGAGGGTTTGACCAAGCATGGGAATGGCTTGGCCGAATCACCTCATGGCATATTCACAATTTTAAAACCCTTCATTGGATCAAAATATTGTGTCAATCATTTATAAAATCATCATATAAAGGATTTTATATCATGAGAGAAATTTTTTTAGACATGTAACAAACTAATAAATGAAGAAACTATGAAAACAAATACATATTGCCAATCACCAAACTATCAATATTGAAGGGTGGTATACGGTTTGATGGGTATTTTTAGGGTTTCATGAAAAATGCACGTGACAAAAATAAATAGTGAAAATGCCATTGGTAAAATTATCAATATTAATGCATAAAAAAAGCATGACTATGAAACAAACTTATTACAAATCTTGGCATTCTTGAAATTATATTATAAACTAAATGTGTATGAAAAAACATGATAAAAATATATCAAACACTAAGATATTTAAAATTTTCAATACATGTTCTGGCATTTTTTTTTTTTGTTTTGAAATCATACAAATAAGAAAAAAATCACAAAAAATATACTAAATTAACATTTTATTCATGGAAAATTTAAGCTAACACATCGAAAACTTAAAAAATTATGCAAGAACACAAGTAAGCAAAGAAGAATAAACCAACATTTAGCTGCCAACAACCTAGGAGGTTTTGACCAAGCATGGGAATGGCTTGGCCAAATCACCTCATGGCATATTCACAATTTTAGAACCCTTCATTGGATCAAAACATTGTATCAATCATTTATAAAATCATCATATAAAGGATTTTATATCATGAGAGAAATTTTTTCAGACATGTAACAAACTATTAAATGAAGAAACTATGAAAACAAATACATATTGCCAATCACCAAACTATCAATATTGAAGGGTGGTATAGGGTTTGATGGGTATTTTTAGGGTTTCATGAAAAATGCATGTGACAAAAATAAATAACGAAAATATCATTGGTAAAATTATCAATATTGATGCATAAAAAAAGCATGACTATGAAACAAACTTATTACAAATCTTGGCATTCTTGAAATTATATTATAAACTAAATGTGTATGAAAAAACATGATAAAAATAGATCAAACACTAAGATATTTAAAATTTTCAATACATGTTCTGGCATTTTTTTTTGTTTTGAAATCATACAAATAAGAAAAAAAGTACCAAAAATATACAAAATTAACATTTTATTCATGGAAAATTTAGGCTAACACATTGAAAACTTAAAGAATTATGCAAGAACACAAGTAAGCAAAGAAGATAAACCAACATTTAGCTGCCAACAACCTAGGAGGTTTTGACCAAGCATGGGAATGGCTTGGCCGAATCACCTCTTGGCATATTCACAATTTTAGAACCATTCATTCGATCAAAACATTGTATCAATCATTTATAAAATCATCATATAAAGGATTTTATATCATGAGAGAAATTTTTTCAGACATGTAACAAACTAATAAATGAATAAACTATGAAAACATACACATATTGCCAATCACCAAACATACACTATTAAACTAATAAAAGTCATGCAAATAACAAGTAAAATTACAATCTAATAATCATAAACATTATTTGAAGCAAATAAATCATCAAAGGAAGACCTAGAGGAGATTCAGATATGGTGGGATGATGCTTGGTTGAACCTCCAATGCTTATAAATGATGGATTTTGTTGTTGTTGTTGCTTGATCTTTGTGGTTTCAATCCAAACTACTATTTAGTTGGATAAGAACTTGATTTAAACTTGGATTAAAAAAGATGGAAACTATGGATTTTCTTCGTAAAAAATAGAAAAATGGAAAGATAAACAATACGAAAACAATATGGAATGCAAAGGAAAATACTTGTAAGAAATATACCTCCACAAAGCTCTCCAAGAATTTTTTATTTTTATTTTTTCTCCATTATTTTTTATGTGAATTCCTAGTTGTCTCATTTTCTCATCTAGCCCCTTCGTGAAGAAAAAAAAAATCATACACAAGCCATGCAAGCTTTTGGATCAAATCTTTATCTAAGGGCTAGTCTTTCTCTATTGTGTTGTTTTACAAGCAGCCGCCTTTCACCATTGGACTTAGCCACTCAAAATCATCCTACGGTTTAGAACATTTATGACCAAATGTTGGAGGAACCATGTGAAAAGAATAATCTATCTCTTCATTAGAAAGTTTTCGATTTTTAGGCCATTTTCTTGAAAAATAATGCTCTATTTTTTCATTTTTGTGATTTTAAAGCACCAAAAATCTTGAAATACAAGTCAAAATTATAGAATTGATCGGGATAACACTGTGAATCAAATTTATGCTCGGAAGTCTTAAAAATCATGCCCGAAAGGTCTTACAGAATCATGTCTGGAGGTCTTACGGAATCTCAAAATCTTTGAATGCTCCTCATAATCAGAGGCAATGAAACTTTAAAAATTTAAAAATCTTTTAAAACATGACTTTCGCCTCATCAGAGATTTTTGAGACTCTAAAGTTCTTTTCTGAGGTAAGTTCCCTCTAAACAGAGGTTTTGAAATCTTGATTGAAATTGGTTCCTCTTAAACAGAGACTTTAAAACTTTAAAAACATGCCCCATTTTTTTCGAAGTTGATAAATGTAAACATGATACAAATATCTATTCTCATCAAATGATGCTAATGAAAATGTCGATGAAAATGTCAATTGCAACGTAAGAATGCAAATGCTTGATACATTTGACTTTTTCACAATGCAAATGCCAATGTCCTTTTCATGTAGATGCTTCTACAAATACCATTTTTTAAGATGCAGATGCCATGATGCAAATGCAAATTTTTCTTATAGTGTGAATGCAAATGTCTTATACAAATGCCAATGTAAGTGATGCAAATACGAATGTCTTTCTTGTGATGCAGATGTAAGCAATGCAAATGCAAAGACACTTTTTTACTTTTTTTTTTTGAAAAATTTTTGTTTAAATTTTCATTGTTTCATTTTCACCCAAAAATGATCTCAGTATTATGTGCAAAATGCTCAAATAATCTTAAAAATTTTCAAAAGTGATTAAAAATAGCCCCACATAAAGTATCTTTACAATTGAATGAAAAAGAAATTTAAAACTCAAGACTTTTGAATCTCCTGAAAATTGATGATTACTATTTGAAAGGCTCATGTGTGAGGTAATTGACAATTTTTTTTTCTCACTAGTGGCATATCTTATATAAAGCTCGGTGAGGTTACAAGGATTTCTCTTGGGCTCACAAAAGAGATAATTTTTTTAAAACACTTCTTTTATTGAAAACGTGATACTCCAATGTCAGTCAAAACTAGCCATTATTTTTCAAACAAGATTTGAGAAGAAGATAAAGCTATTTTTTTTTGGGAAGGTCTTTAATGGGTACTGGTCCTTTAAAAGTTTTCGTGTCGAGACCTTTTATTTTGGATAGAACCTTGGAACTCTGAAATTCATTGTGAGGCCTCAAAAATGACTTTAGCTCTAAACTGCCCTTTTGGGGTTTTCACCTTAGAGCTATATATATTTTTATCAATGAAGAATTCAACAAGTATATACAAATTCAAAGATATTGCTCTTCAACCCAAGTATCTATATTTGATCAAAATGGGCTTTTCACGGTGTGTAATGTAGGTCGAGGTTGAAGGTTTTGAAAGAACAGATAAATAGGCTCAAAATATGTTATTTAGGGTGATTAGGCCAAAGATCCTGATGATCACTCTCTGACTTTCTTCTTTTGCCTTTTTTTTTTTTATACATTTGGCTTTAATTTCATCAACTTTACTCACCCCTCTTTTTTTTGCCTTGAATTCTCATTTTCAAGGTATATATTTTCTCTTTTTCTTTCCCCCTTTTTTTATTTTTTTTTTGAATTCTAATTGAAGCTTCAGATTCTTATCTCTAAAGTTTCTTTGTTTTGCCTTAGAAATACTTAACTTTATCTTTGGCTGTTCACTTTTTTGAATCTTGAAATTTCAATCGAAGCCTTGTTCACTTTTTACCCTAAAACTTCACCTTCGAAGGGCATGTTAGATGCTTTCAATATCAGAGACTTTTTTCGAAGTTAATCTTGAATGTATCCTAATTTTTTCCCTAATGTAGAAAATGATCCTTGGCTAGGGTTTATTTTGGAACAAAAAATTTAATAGGCTCAAATGGGTAGCAAATGGATAATTTTTATATACGAGAAAGATAAAGAAATATGGCCATTCATCATTTCAAACATGATCACTTGGCTAGAAGAGCAAATCATTGAATATGTCCATTTTGTTTTTTTTATTTTTTTATTTTTTTATGCCCCATCCTTTTTTAGTCAAGGTTCCAACGATGACCAAGTCGTATAGGATCGATCGTATAGTTCAAAAAGGCTCTTTGGGCTCTAAAATTTTTGGTATTTTCTTGGTGAAAGGAAGAGAAAGGTATAAAGGTATGAAATAAATTGTCTTAGGCAGAAAGGGATTCTTTTTTTTCTTTTTCTCAATGTGCCTTAAGACATGAAACAAAGGTTATTTAATAAAAAGGTTCAAGTGTTTTTGTATCTATAGTCATAGCAAAATTTTGACACACATTGAACTATCAATAAATTTGAAAGAATATCTTATTTTTGAAATTCAAAACAAAGTTTCAAAATTAATCTCTTTTGTTCTTTGCCCAGGAAAAGATTATCGACCCTTTAAGGTCTGAACTCAAATTCACATTTCCTGAAAGGTTATGGTTGATGAGTCCAATCATTTAAGTGATTAAGGACATGAAAGTATTTGAAAAGGTGTTGAGGCATTTGATGAGCTTTTTCCTAACAGTAATCACCATTTCCTTTAAGAATCTTTCTGTCTTTATTGCAAAAGAAAACTTTTTTTCTCTTTTTTTTTTTTTTTGAAAGTTACTTATGTGGGACTTTTATCCAAACAAATGCATAAAGAGAAAATTTTATGAAAAGATCTAAAGTATTTAATTCTTCCAAAATAAGTTAAATAACTCTTAGCCACACAATGCACATGTCTTACATACATAGTAGAGAAAAAATCATCCTATCCTAATTTTTAAAAATTGACACGTCCATCTTCATCTCAACTTCTCACATTTGACAATTGAATGGAGTCAACAACTTTCATTGTTCTATTACCTCTGGAGTTAGAATACCATTCTTGATAAGATCTTCAACCTTTTCTTCCAACTGTCTATATTTTTCAGTTGAGTGACCAATTGCCCCCATATGGTAATCACACTTATCATTGGGATTGTAACTCCTTGCTGATGGATTTGGTGTTGTTTTCAGAGGCACAGGAGTGAGATATCGACCTTCTATTAGCAAAGATAAAAGGTGAGTAATAGGGATGGGTAATTTCTCTTGATCATTCTTTGGTCTCTTTCAATTTTTTGTTGGTCAGGTGGTGGATTCAAATATGAGAACAAGATCATGAATGACCACTTGAGGATGAGAGTTTGTTGGAAAGCTCAAATACTGGCTTGGTTGGCAAAGATATGGGTTTTGAGAGATATGGCTTATGGCAAGGTGATGGGATTGATAAGCAAGATAAAGATTATATGGGATAAAGCTATTAGGTAGATGTCCCGCCAGTGTGACTGCTTGCACCTCTTTTTTATTCTGTTCTGATGTACTTTTTTTTTCAACATCCATCACATCTTTTACGTAATCATGCCACTCTTAATTGCATTTTCTATAATTTCACCAAAAATCACCATGTCCGAAAAATTTTTGAAGAGATTCCCAATCATTATTTCATAATAGGGAGTGTCCAAAGAATTGACAAACAGAACAGTAATTTTTTTCTCTAACAAGGGTGGTTGTACTTGAGCTGCTATATCTCTCCATCTATGTGCATATTCTTTAAATGTTTCAGTTGATCTTTTTTTTATGTTCTGTAAGGACAACCTATCTGGCACCATATCTTCAACATGCTTGTATTGTGCTAGAAAGGCCCTAGCTAATTCATTTCAAGAGTAAATCTTAGTTCGATCTAACTGAGCATACCATCTTGCTGCAGGTCTAGTGAGACTATCTTGAAAGCAATGGATCAATAATTTATCATCATGAGCGTAACTTATAATCTTTCGACAGTACATGGTAATGTGTATTAAAGGGCATTTTGTTCCATCATACTTCTCAAAACTTGGGGTTTTGAATTTTGATGGAATAACAAGATTAGGTACTAGACTAAGTTCACTGACGCCAATATTCTCGTACACATCATGGCTTTCAATTATTTTCAATCTCTCTTTCAATAGATCATACTTATCTTTCATCACTATATCTTCTGATGGATCTAGCACTCTTTTCAATTTCTTCAATTCTTTATGATCATCCACATTAGGCACAGTAGTGAAGTCATGAGGCCTCAAAAATGACTTTAGCTCTAAACTGCCCTTTTGGGGTTTTCACCTTAGAGCTATATATATATATATATTTTTATCAATGAAGAATTCAACAAGTATATACAAATTCAAAGATATTGCTCTTCAATCCGAGTATCCATATTTGATCAAAATGGGCTTTTCGAGGTGTGTAATATAGGCCGAGGTTGAAGGTTCTAAAAGAATGGATAAATAGGCTCAAAATATGTTATTTAGGGTGATTAGGCCAAGGATCCTGATGAGGACTCTCTGACTTTCTTCTTTTGCCTTTTTTTTTTGAAACATTTGGCTTTTATTTCATCAACTTTACTCATCCCTCTTTTTTTTGCCTTGAATTCTCATTTTCAAGGTATATATTTTCTCTTTTTCTTTCCCTCTTTTTTTTTATTTTTTTTTTTGAATTCTTATTGAAGCTTCAGATTCTTATCTCTAAGGTTTCTTTGTTTTGCCTTAGAAATACTTAACTTTATCTTTGGCTGTTCACTTTTTTTAATCTTGAAATTTCAGTCGAAACCTTGTTCACTTTTTACCCCAAAACTTTCACCTCCGAAGGGCATGTTAGATGCTTTCAATATCAGATACTTTTCTTGAAGTTAATCTTGAATGTATCCTAATGTTTTCCCTAATGTGGAAAATGATCCTTAGCTAGGGTTTATTTTGGAACAAAAAATTTAATAGGCTCAAATGGGTAGCAAATGGATAATTTTTATGTACGAGAAAGATAAAGAAAGATGGCCATTAATCATTTCAAACATGATCACTTGGCTAGAAGAGCAAATCATTGAATATGTCTATTTTGTTTTTTTTTTCTTTTTTTATTTTTTTATGCCCCATCCTTTTTTAGTCAAGGTTTCAACAATGACCAAGTCGTATAGGATCGATTGCATAGTTCAAAAAGGCTCTTTGGGCTCTAAAATTTTTGGCATTTTCTTGGTGAAAAGAAGAGAAAAGGTATAAAGGTATAAAATAAATTGTCTTAGGCAGAAAGGGATTTTTTTTCTTTTTCTCAATGTGCCTTAAGATATGGAACAAAGGTTATTTAATGAAAAGGTTCAAGTGTTTTTGTATCTATAGTCATAGCAAAATTTTGACACACATTGGACTATCAATTGAAAAATTTGAAAGAATATCATATTTTTGAAATTCAAAATAAACTTTCAAAATTAATCTCTTTTATTCTTTGCCCAGGAAAAGATTATCGACCCTTTAAAGTCTGAACTCAAACTCACATTTCCTAAAAGGTTATGGTTGATGAGTCCAATCATTTAAGTGATTAAGGACATGAAAGTATTTGAAAAAGTATGGAGGTATTTGATGAGCTTTTTCCTAATAGTAATCACCATTTCCTTTAAGAATCCTTCTGTCTTTATTGCAAAAGAAAACTTTTTTTCTCTTTTTTTTTTTGAAAGTTACTTATGTGGGACTTTTATCCAAACAAATGCATAAAGAGAAAATTTCATGAAAAGATCCAAAGTATTTAATTCTTCCAAAATAAGTTAAATAACTCTTAGAGACACAATGCACATGTCCTACATACATAGTAGAAAAAAAATCATCCTATCCTGATTTTCAAAAGTTGACACCTCCTTCTTCATCTCAACTTCTCACATTTGACAATTGAATGGAGTCAACAACTTCCATTATTTTATTACCTCTGGAGTTAGAATACCATTCTTGATAAGATCTTCAACCTTTTCTTCCAACTGCCTGTATTTTTTAGTTGAGTGACCAATTACCCCCATATGGTAATCACACTTATCATTGAGATTGTAACTCATTGCTGATGGATTTGGTGTTATTTTCAGAGGCACAGGAGTGAGATATCGACCTTCTATTAGCAAAGGTAAAAGGTGAGAAACAGGGATGGGTAATTTCTCTTGATCATTCCTTGGTCTCTTTCAATTTTTTTTTAGTCAGGTGGTGGATTCAAATGTGGGAATAAGATCATGAATGACCACTTGAGGATGAGAGTTTGTTGGAAAGCTCAAATGCTGGCTTGGTTGGCAAAGATATGGGTTTTGAGAGATATGACTTATGGCAGGGTGATGGGATTGATAAGCAAGATAAAAATTGTACAGGATAAAGCTATTAGGTAGATGTTCCTCCAGTGTGATTGCTTGCACCTCTTCTTTATTTTGTTCTGATGTACTTTCTTTTTCAACATCCGTACACATCATGGCTTTCAATTATTTTCAATCTCTCTTTCAATAGATCATACTTATCTTTTATCACTATATCTTTTGATGGATCTGGCATCCTTTTTAATTTCTTCAATTCTTTATGATCATCCACATTAGGCACAGTAGTGAAGTCGTGAGGAGTATGCCCAAGATTGACATTTGTCTAAACTGATGGTAACTTGGCAAAATGGCTAATATAAGGTTGATGAGTTGTTGGAAATGCTTGTGACACATGGGGATCTTGAACATATATGAACCCAGATAGAGACAATGGTATCTCGATGGCTGTTTCCTCCCTTATCCTGTACGTCTCAACAACTTTTTTTTTTGTCAATTCCACTATCATCTGTTTTAATTCTGCCAGTTGTCTGTTCACGTTTTGTTGCATTCTCGTAACTGTTTCACTGATCTCTCTTTGGGCCTTTTCTACTCTGTCCATTCGACTGGCACCTTCATTTTCTATGATTATGGTACTGGCTCGAGTGTTATAAGTGTGCAGACTCAACTGACCTCGTTTCTTAGGATAGCTATCCTTGAACCTTTTATTAATTACCAGAAGTCAGAAATGCATGGCATGAATTCTATTACATATTTAAAAAAAAAATTGCTTCGAAGGTTTGACAAGTATATTTACAATTATCATTCTTTATCTTTAACTAGCATGAAAAGCAATGAATTCAAGCAAATGATGCATGATATGCATGTCAAATTTTGTTACTTTGGTGAGGGGAAGCTTGAATTCCATCCTATATTCAAAATGGGTCATCCAGATATATCCCTTCTGTCTCAAAAGTTTGGTGAAAACATACTTGCAACCATCATTATTTCTTACACTCTTTTAGGCACGCCAATAAAATAAACAGATGCATCAATTCATAGAAAACCTAAGTTAAAAGAAGTTTTCATTCATTTCCAAAAGCATCAAGTTTACACATCATGAACCATTCTAGGACTAGGGCCAAAAAGTGCCAAACATGCTCCCACTTCCCTTTGTCTTTCTTGAAAAATAGTTGACTATAATTACTAGGGAGGATAACTCTTTACTTAAAAAGCTTTTTATTCATCATTCTGACTAACTTTACTGTTACTTGTAGCACTACCTACCATTTTGACATGGATCAAAAAAACTTTTTTTCATGAATAACTGGCTTCATTTTGGCATCAAAACTCAGATATCCGGCTTTCATCAATCTTTGCACCCTATGTTTCAAAGCCGTGCAATCTTTCAGAGAATGGCCCATAACACCAAAATAGTATTCACATTGGGCATTAGGGTTATACCATTTAGGGAAATGTGGTTTACAAGGTTCAGCAGGGATAGAAGCAATGAGGTAGTTTCCTAGGAGCAGCGAGTATAACTCTGTGTAGGACATGGGAATTGGATCAATAGGGGCTTTTCCTTTAGTGTGACTAGAGTTTTTCTGTCCTATGGTTGGTTTCCTTTACTGAAAAAGTGCTGGTATAGTTGGTCTTGAGGTGAATTGAGAAACTCTGGGTTAAAGATTGGGTTCAAAAGGTAGTGATGGGATAGCATGCTGAACAGACGATTGTGAAATGTGAGGTGAAGGACGTGAATTCAAGTGTGAAAATGTTAAGGGTTACATGACACTTGGGGGCTTAATTCTAGGTGCTTGGAAAAGAGGTTGGAAGTAGTCATAGGGAGGATTTAGGTACGGGTTAGGACTTGAGATAGTTGGTGATGGTTGTTTGAAGCCAAGTGACTTCTTATTAAAAATCAAACTTTTGAGCTCAGTCATTTGCGTGGCTAGTTCACCCATTCCTCTCTTAAGTTCGCCCAAACTTCGATCACTGTTCAAATCACCCAATGCTTTAGCATACTCTGGCAAAGTGTTGAAACTAACGGGGGCCAATTGACATTGACTTGACGGAAGTGACAACGGTCTTTGAGGAGGAACAAACTCAACTCCATCACTACCTCTAAATATTTCTATCAATTGAGCCATCTGTTGTTTCATCTCTCGAAGCTCAAGCCATAATTCCTCTTGATTCAATTCCAAAGCACTAATCCTTGCTTCCAATTGATCTTCCATTTTCGTCACTCTGATTCCCACCAAGACAAACATTTTATTCCAGAACTTAGACAAAAAATTCTAGACTATTACCCTTATTAAATGAATATCACAAAAACAAAGACACATAAAGTATGTTTATGAATACATGAATATAAGAATGTCACAAAACGCATATATACTTATGAAAATGGATTTTTATATGTACAAAGACCTAAATAAAAATTTTCGTCAACCATGAATGTGTATGCAAAAAAATGTAATGTTATGTTGCAAGAATGGTGGGATATGAAATGTAATGTATGTTCCATACGACCCTATTATTCATGAATCTACATGCATGAAATGCAATGACATATTTATGTGAATGATGAGATGTATTCCTATGACCAATGCAGCATACTTGTATGGAATGCATGGACCTACTGTATGTATGAGATTTGTATGTATGAAATGTAATACATATGTTCTGCTGGCTTAATAAGGTAAACACTGCCTTAAGATACGTAACGAGATAGAATGCATGTACTACTTGTTAAGAAGTGCATGGGATGTATGTGCATGAAGTAAAATACGTGTGCTACCTATTGATATGGATATGATGGAATGCACGTATTATCCTATTATAATGCACATGGTGTGAGATACATGTATGATTTATTACTATGTATGAAATGCGAAAGATGAAATAAAATACAAAATTTTTTGTTTTGAGAAGGAAAAAAGAAAGAAATAAGGCTTGAAAATTAGTCTTTATTCGGTCAATAAACAAAGAATTTAAGAAAAATCATTAATATTTGAAAATGTTCTTTTGTCCCTTTTTTTTTCAATGATTGACCTAAAATAAATACCACATATTCATATATAATGCACACAATCAAAGAATATATAAAATAAAAAAAAATAAAATGACTCGAGAATTCAAAACAAACAAGTAAGAAAAATAATATAACAACCACACAACCAAATAATATAATGTATAATGTCCTAATTTTTGGTAATTTTCTAAAAAGGTGGCATGGTTCTATCCTAGGCAGGCTTCCTATGGCTCACGATATGCTGGGTTAGAATTTATATGTCTAAAGGTTCCCAGACTATTCCTCACATCATCGTCCATTATAGACTAGTGAGGTTCCCCGATCCTCACCCATTATGGGTTATTAAGGGAAAGGGTTCAATTTGAGTGAAAGTGTTTTGCTAGCAAATACGGAGGTTATCACCTCATGAGAGCGTAGCTACTTCACTTATTCCTAAAAAGGATGAAGCCCGGGTATAGAGCTCATGCATGCGAGTGAATATGCAAAGTGTGTGCAAGGTATGTATTAATCCAAATAACATGAATAAATCAAAAACAAAATCAAAATGAAGTAATAACTAACACATAATTTATTTTATTTATTAACATGAAATTTTTCAAAAAATAAAATAAAGGAAATTAGATTAAATATCAAATAAAATCAATTAAATCCAACCATTGTCAATAGCGCATAATTAAAATTTTGGCCTGACTCTCAAATAAGTCCCCAGTGGAGTCGCCAAGCTGTTGTAACGGTTTTGGGACCGCCAAACGTAAAAATAAGTATTTTAAAATCGAGAGAAATAAAAAGGGAGGGGAGTTGCCACCAATCTTTGTTAGGGTGTGATTGGCCACCCAAAAGTTTATCTTTTTAATAAAACTATAAAAACGGGTTTAAAGTTTATCAAAAAGATAAATTTTGGTCTACGAAAAACCAGGTTGGGTCCGGAAGTCGGTTACGTGTGGGGAAGGATTAGCACCCCCACAACGCCCATAAATTGGTACCATTCAACTATGTGCTATTTTCGATGTTGGATAAAAATAATTTTAATTTGAAATTTAATACTAATTCCTTTCATTTTAAAAAGTATTTTTTGCTAAAATTTTTATTCTGAAATATTGAGAAAATTTTTAAGTTAAAGAATTATCTTAAAATTCTCCAACATCTAGGCAAAATTTAAAATAACTCTTTTCGCTTAAGATTTAACACAATAATCCTTAAAATGAAATAACACTCTTTATAGAAAATTGTTGGTGACTCTCCAACATCTAGGCAGAGTACCAAGAATTATTTCTTTTGGAAGGTTATTTTTATTTTATTTTGTAATATCACAATTTAAAAGTACTATTCTTTTTTATTATAAAATATTTTATCACCAAGTAGTAAATAAAAATTAAAGACAGAATAGTGCAAATAAATACTGATAATAACATGCTAACATATGTATGTCAATGAATATTATGAAAAATGAGATGCAATTTAAAAGTTAGATTCTTAAGTATAATGAGGCCACCCCGACTCTCCAACATCTAGGCAGAGCTTAGGTGTGACTGTTTATATTTAAGATCTCAATTTTTTATTATACTTTTTATTTATTAATCCTATTATTAATGTGAATTACGAACTCGTGTGAAAAGACTTAACAAAGTAAAATTTCTTAAATACCCCATCATCTAGGCGGCATTCGGGAACAAATTGCTTCAAATAGATTTTTCACACATGTCCTTAGGATTTTTAGGACTTTGGATTTCAGGGATTTTGAATTTTTGGGAGTTTGGATTTAAGGGATTTTGAAAATTAAAAATTTGTATTTAAGGTTTAAGTAAAACACGAACATTTCTAAAAATCCCCATCATCTAGGCAGACTTTCGGAGCAGGTTCAATTTTTTATAATTTTTGAAAACTAATTAAAAATTTCTTATATTTATGTTTTTATGAAAATTTATTAATTATAATTCTCCAACATCTAGGCAGAATTATTTCTTTAGAAAAATATTTTTATTCCCTCCAACATCTAGGCAGAAAAAATAATAAAAATTATTTATTTTTTTTAAAAAGCATTTTAATATATTTTTAATTATTATTTGTTTTTAATTTATTATTATTAAAACAATTAAACATTTATTTTAACAAATTTATAAATTTATCATATATTTAAAATAAAAAAAATAATAATATAAAAAAAATTAGAAAATTAAAAAAAAAAAAATTTTACCTGAACCGGACCGTTGACAACCGATTCGGATGGACCGAAAAGAGATCGGTTCGGCTCGCGGTTCAGTAAAACTGGTTGAGGAGTGGTTCGGTCCAATTTGATTGAATCAGCTCAGAGCTGTTGGAGGAAACGGGTCAGCGGGTCGTTGCATGGATCCCGAGTCGGGTCAAAGGTGCGCGAACGGATCCTCCCTGGTCCAGACGACGTCGATTTGGCTCTTTGTTCCCCTATAAAAGACCCTTATTTTTTTTTTCAGCTCATTCTATTTGTTTAAAAAAAAAACGAGGAGAGAGGGGGAGAGAGAAAGCTCTAGGGAAGAGCTCCGTCCGGCCGCCGCCTAGGTCACCGTCGGCGGTGGTCAGAAATTTCAAAAGTGACCAGGAAGTTCCTTTCGACGTGATCTTTTTAGATTTGGTCTCCTCTAAGTCGAAAATGACCTCGATCGACGTAGATCGAGGTTCTAAGTTTTTTTGTTCTTCTTCTATTTTTTTTTTACTTTTTTTTTTATAAAATACTCAAACTAATAACCTTGCTTTTTTTATTGCAGGTACCTCCTTGGCGCTGGGTTCCTCGTCGATTCGGGGAGGACTGTGTTATTTTTTCGTTTCTATTTTTCTTTTTTCTTTTTTGGTTGGTGTAGTTTCTGTTTAGGTATTTTGGGTGTTTGGGAGTGTTTTGAGGGAGGGGTAGCTCGTTTGGTGATTTTTGGTAAGGATGAAGTGAACGGGTTCCTATGCGTTCGAGAGGGATTTCGAAAAATGGGGATTCGAGGGGGAGGTTTCAGAAAAGGGAATTTTTTTAGAAAGGTTGAATGGGGATTCCAGCCAGCTTATTTTTTCTTGAAGGGGAAATGGCTGGAGATTTTTAAAGGCTTCAATTAGGGGGATTTAGGCGGCTGTAGGGTAGTTGGTTGGTGGCTGGTCGGGAGGCTGGTTGGGGGTTGGCGATAGCGACGTCGTACCAACTCCCTGATTTCTGTCTTATTCTGTTACTTTTGTTTTTTTTGTTTTGTTTATTAATAATTTTTTTATTAAAAATATTATTATTATTATTAAAACAGTAGACCCGGACAAAACTGGTGTCAACAATAGAATAAAATGTTGGGTTGCTCACAATTACCAAAGGTGAAAGCCTAATAGCTTATATTTAAACATATGAAAAATTAAGGTTTTAAGGTTATAAAGATCAAGTAAAGATTAAAGGCGATATGTAGGCAAAGTTTTTAACTTCACTTATTGTTACTAGGAAAGTAAAAAACTAATGCCAAAACTAGATCTAATAAAGCAAAAATTAAAAGATTGCAAAATAAATAAATCTTTAGAATGTCAAATTGGTTTAAGGAGAAAAAAGATTGCATGACAGAATTTAAAGAACAAGAAATGCTTAATGGCTAAATCTTGCAAAAGAAAAAAAGAACTTGGTTCTTGAAAAATAAAAATTGCTTTTGTCGAATTTAAAGAAAAAAAGAACAATATTTGAATCTTAAAAACAAGAAAAGAAAGATCTTAAAGAAAATAATTCTTGATTAAAAACAATTTAATGAACAAAGCTTTGTTATCGACAAATCTGTCACTTATGCTAATAACGCAACTAAAGAAATAAAAGAACTAAGAACTAAAAACTAAAAGAAAGAAGAGAAGTGAGGAGTGAGATGATGGAATAAGGTGAATGGCTTCCTCATTTATAGAATGGGATTTGGCCAAAGGGGTGAGAATCACAAATTGTATTTTCAAATTCAAACTCTAAGTGATAAGCTTATCTACATCCTCTTAAAAGTCATAGTCGAATAGAACTTCTTCAAGCTAGAGCATGCTTAGCAAAATGGGGTCTTGATGATGCAATCTTAGCCCTTCATAATGTTTTAAAGCAATTTTGATGAAATCTCAACTCTTGGATTTGGTTAAGGCTTGGGATTTCAAGAATAATTTGATTTTTCATAAATTATCTTGATAATTATCTTACACATTTCTTGCTTTTATAAAAAATCTTCATTGGATGAGTTAGAGAGTCCATCATGAGCATAACCAATCTTGGCTAAATAGAAGAGAGCTCTTGGTGTCTTAAAATTCTTCAATGCTAAACATAAGAATCATTCTTGGATAAAATCTTCTTTGGCCAAATGGATTGAGCTTGTAGAGTCTATGGTCTTGTAACTTCTCCTTCTTCCTTGTATGGTCGAATATGTTAAAATCCAACTGTGCTTGAAATTGCATGAATATGGATCAAGATGGTTGGCATTGAACTTTCATAATTGGGTTGAATATGCTCCTTGCATGCTTGCATGAAAATGAAGTCTTGAGCTTGAAAAACCTAAAGCCATTAAAACAACATGAAAAGCACTAAAAATCATCCAAAATTTTAAAATTTAACACCATTTTGACTTGTAAAAACTCTATATATTTTGGTGTTATCAGCATGATAATTTAAGAATACATATAACAAAGTAAAATGAAATGCAAATGCATTAATGGGTCAAGGGTTAATTTTAGAGTTTGAAGGTTAGTTTGGGTTTTTAAGGTTTGGGGTAGGTTTAAGGTCTTGATTGGGGTTTGGGAGTTGACTTAGGGCTTGGGTTGGTTTAGGGTTTAGGGTTTAGGTTTAGGGTTTGGAGATTTGTTTAGGCTTTAGAGTTAGTTTGAGGTCTAGGCTGAGCTTTAGGGTTTGGTTTAGGGGTTAGGGTTAGTTTAGGATTTAAGTTGGGTTTTAAGGTTTGGTTTAGGGTTTAGGTTTGGTTAAGGTTTAGTGTTAAGTTTAGGGTTTAGGGCTTGGTTAGGTTTTAGAATTTGAAGGGTGGTATGGGGTTTGATGGGTATTTTTAGGGTTTCATGAAAAATGCATGTGACAAAAATAAATAACGAAAATATCATTGGTAAAATTATCAATATTGATGCATAAAAAAAGCATGACTATGAAACAAACTTATTACAAATCTTGGCATTCTTGAAATTATATTATAAACTAAATGTGTATGAAAAAACATGATAAAAATATATCAAAAACTAAGATATTTAAAATTTTCAATACATGTTCTGGCATTTTTTTTTTTTTTGTTTTGAAATCATAAAAATAAGAAAAAAATCACCAAAAATATACTAAATTAACATTTTATTCATGGAAAATTTAAGCTAACACATTGAAAACTTAAAGAATTATGCAAGAACACAAGTAAACAAAGAAGAATAAACCAACATTTAGCTGCCAACAACCTAGGAGGTTTTGACCAAGCATGGGAATGGCTTGGCCGAATCACCTCATGGCATATTCATAATTTTAGAACCTTTCATTGGATCAAAACATTGTATCAATCATTTATAAAATCATCATATAAAGGATTTTACATCATGAGAGAAATTTTTTTAGACATGTAACAAACTAATAAATGAAGAAAATATGAAAACAAATACATATTGCCAATCACCAAACTATCAATATTGAAGGGTGGTATACGGTTTGATGGGTATTTTTAGGGTTTCATGAAAAATGCATGTGACAAAAATAAATAACGGAAATACCATTGGTAAAATTATCAATATTGATGCATAAAAAAAGCATGACTATGAAACAAACTTATTACAAATCTGGGCATTCTTGAAATTATATTATAAACTAAATGTGTATGAAAAAACATGATAAAAATAGATCAAACACTAAGATATTTAAAATTTTCAATACATGTTCTGGCATTTTTTTTTTTTGTTTTGAAATCATATAAATAAGAAAAAAAATCACCAAAAATATACTAAATTAACATTTTATTCATGGAAAATTTAAGCTAACACATTGAAAAATTAAAGAATTATGCAAGAACACAAGTAAGCAAAGAAGAATAAACCAACATTTAGCTGCCAACAACCTAGGAGGTTTTGACCAAGCATGGGAATGGCTTGGCCGAATCACCTCTTGGCATATTCACAATTTTAGAACCATTCATTGGATCAAAACATTGTATCAATCATTTATAAAATCATCATATAAAGGATTTTATATCATGAGAGAAATTTTTTCAGACATGTAACAAACTAATAAATGAAGAAACTATGAAAACAAACACATATTGCCAATCACCAAACATACACTATTAAACTAATAAAAGTCATGCAAATAACAAGTAAAATTACAATCTAATCATCATAAACATTATTTGAAGCAAATAAATCATCAAAGGAAGACCTAGAGGAGATTCAGATATGGTGGGATGATGCTTGGTTGAACCTCCAATGCTTATAAATGGTGGCTTTTTTTATTGTTGTTGCTTGATCTTTGTGGTTTCAATCCAAACTACTATTTAGTTGGATGAGAACTTGATTTAAGCTTGGATTAAAAGAGATGGAAACTAAAGATTTTCTTCGTAAAAAATAGAAAAATGGAAAGATAAACAATACGAAAACAATATGAAATGCAAAGGAAAATACTTGTAAGAAATATACCTCCACAAAGCTCTCCAAGAATTTTTTTTATTTTTTCTCCATTATTTTTTATGTGAATTCCTAGTTGTCTCATTTTCTCATCTAGCCCTTTCATGAAGAAAAAAAAAATCATACACAAGCCATGCAAGCCTTTGGATCAAATCTTCATCTAAGGGCTAATCTTTCTCTATTGTGTTGTTTTACAAGCAGTCGCCTTTCACCATTGGACCTAGCCACTCAAAATCATCCTACGGTTTAGAACATTTATGACCAAATGTTGGAGGAACCATGTGAAAAGAATAATCTATCTCTTCATTAGAAAGTTTTCGATTTTTAGGCCATTTTCTTGAAAAATAATGCTCTATTTTTTTATTTTTGTGATTTTAAAGCATCAAAAATCTTGAAATATTATTAAATCATGATATGAAAATTTTTGTGAAAATTTTATCTTGGGAAATTCAAATTACAAAATTACCCCATATGGGTATTTTGGTAATTTCATACCTTTTAAGGTGCAACCAAGATTTTTAATGCATAAAAAATTATCAAATAATTTAAAAATATGATCTGAAATGTTTCGTAAAAAATCAACCTAAAAAAATCAAATTACAAAAATGCCCCAATGATATTTTAATAATTTCACACCTTCCAAGGTGTGATCAATGTTTTTAATACAGAAAAAATCATGAAATAATATAAAATTATGATTTGGAGTGTTTTGTAAAAATCGACTTTGAAAATGTCAAATTATGAAAATACCCATAAAGGTATTTTAGTAACTTCATGCCTCCCAAGGTGCGATAAGTGTTTTTGATGTATCAAAAATCATGAAATAATATTTTAATGTGATTTGAAAGTTTTAACAAAAATACCCCTAAGAGGCATTTTGGTAATTTTACCATTCTTTAATTGTAATCAAGTTTTTCAATGTTTTAGAACCACAATTATCGATTTTAAGTCATATTGATTCCAAATGGTATTAATTTTAAAAATTGACTTGAGTTTCATATGGTTTGACCAATTTTGACCAGTGTTGATCAAGTTTGACTCGATTTGACCAAGTTTAACCTTAGGGTATTTGGAGTCAAATTGGTCCAAATTTTACTTTTAAAAACTTGTCAAAATTTAAAAAAAAATGTGTTGGACTTGAACCAAGTTGGGTTCTAATAGTTTCACAACTGATTAAATTCTGTCCGAACAAAATTAGGTGCCTACAACTGTCTTTTTTTGTTATTTTTAGATAAAAAAATGCAAAAGCTAAAAACTCCAATTTTGTTTGGGATTATGATTGAATGGGGTGGTTGCTTAATCTCTTTTGTTGTGTTTTTTTTTTAAGTTTTAAAAACTAAAGGCTAATGAATTTTAAAATTTTTATTTTGAAAGGGCTTCGATAAACATAGACGAGAACTTTAAAAATATCACATTGAAAAATGCTCCTATAAACATAGGCGGAGAACTTTAAAACTCTCTTTTTAAAAAAAGCTCCTATAAACATAGGTATGGGAACTTTGAAAATCTCATTTTGTAAAGGCTTCTATAAACATAAAGAGAGAACTTTAAAAATCTCATTTTGAAAAGGCTCTTATAAACATAGGCAAGGAAGTTTAAAATTTTTTCTTTGAAAAAGGCTTCTATAAACGTAGGTCGGGAGCTTTACAAACTTTTCTTTGAAAAAGGCTCTTATAAATATAGGCAGTGAACTTCAAAAGTTTCTCTTAGAAAATGGCTCATATAAATATAGGTAAGAAACTTTAAAAATTTCTCTTTGAAAAATAAGTTTGGTTGTATGTGAGGCCTTTTAAAAAAAAATTTTTTTTCTTTGTATTTTTCTTGAGATGTATTCATTGATGGTGTGTTTGACTTTCCAAAATCAAATTTAGTTTTCATGCAATGAATGTAATGAATTCAAGACACTCAAAGGATGCGATCCAACAATTTTGTCTATATCATACGTTTGTATTTATGGAAACAAGGTTTTTATGACCATAATTATCTTTAAGTTTTTTGATAGGTCATCAACAGTCAAATTATATTCATTAGATAGAAGTTTTTTTTCTCAATTCAAGCATTCTTCCCTCTTTCTCTCTTTATTGATCATTTTGCCTTGATCTTTTCAATAGCTATTTGCCAAACTTTGCCATAAGTATTATTGTCCACCATTTATCATCATTATTTCATTTCGAGTTTTTTTTCATCTTCCATTTCATTCCTCCTTCCTTCAATGATCATTCATCATTTCATCTTCCATCATTTTCATTTTTCACTATTTAATTTGTTAACCGTTTCAATCATTTATTCATTCATCATAATTTTTTCATCAGTTTTGTAGAACTTGTTTGTTTATCATCATTATCCTAAAACCTTTTTTGAGCATCGTTCAAGTTTGGTTATCAGAATTATCAATCATCAGCATCAATATTATGTCAGATGCAACATCTTTTTCAATCAATGGATTGGAAAAAAAAGGATTTAAAGAAGGAAAACAAAAGGTATTCATTGTAACTTTGGTTAACTTGGTTCACAAGCTATTTGAAAAGGGAAAAATAAATGTACCATTTAAAGTAAGAGAAAAGTGAGCAAATGAGAATGGTATTAAGGATTTATTTCCAAAATTTTCAATACTGAACACCAAGATGGATCTAGGTCATTTACATTTGATTCTTTTCCAAAAATCATGTCTTATTAATGTTCTAATTAATGCTAATCCATTGATGACAATGATTTTTCTTCCATTTCTTTCATGCTACTACGCCCACATCCTTTTACTTCAAGTTTGTGGCTTAATTATTTCTTTAATTTTCTCCTTATACCTAAGTCACTCTTTTGAGTTTCAACTCAGATATCTCCTTTTGTGACCCAAATTACCTTTTTTTTAGGGTTTTCAATCTAGGTCTTCTGTTTTTCTCCTTTTCTTTTTTGTTTTTCATTTTATTTTTAAGTAAAATATTTTTTGATAGAATCTAAGTTTACAGGGTTTGGTAGTTTGTTTCCATCTATTTCTACCAGAATTAGTGTTCCACCAGAGAATGCTTTCTTAACCACATATAGACTTTCCCAATTGGGTGTCCATTTTCCTCTACTATCAAGCTGATTGGGTAATATTCTTTTCAAAACTAACTCTTTTTCATGAAAACATCTAGGCTTTATCTCCTTATCATATGCCTTTATTATTATTTTTTGATACATATCATTATGACTGAGTACTACAACCCTATTTTCTTCAATCAAATTTAACTATTCATAGTGACTGCGGACCCATTTTCTTATTCTAATTGTACTTCCATTAAAACCCTTAGAGAAAGAATTTTCACTTTGATTCGTAGAACTATTTCTATTCCATATATTAATGAAAAAAGAGTTGTCCCAGTAGAAGTGTAGACTAATGTTTTATATACAAGTAAAACAAATGGCAACTTCTCAATATATTGATCTTTATAAGTTTCGGTTATATTCTCTAATTTCTTCTTAGTATTCTTATTGGCAGCTTCTGCTACTCTATTCATCTTAATATGGTAGGGTGCCAAGTTATGGTGGCTTATCTTGAATTGAGTGCACATTTCTTTCATCATTTTATTATTAAGATTACTAACATTATCAGTAATGGTTCTTTTTGGTGAGCTATATTGGCAAATTATTTTTTTCTTTATGAATATTTACACTATTGATCAGGTTATGATAGCATAAGATGTTGCTTCCACCTACTTTGTAAAATAATCAATTGTCACAAAGATGAATCGATGCGTATTTAAAGCTTTTAGAGTGACGGATTTAATCACATTCATTCCCTACATAGAAAAAAGCCATGGATGTGCCAGGACATGTAATGGTACTAAAGGAACATGAATCTTATCTTTGTAAATCCGACGCTTATGATATCATTTTGCATAGTTAATATAATCACCTTATAATGCTGACCAATAGTATCCTGCCCTCATTGTTTGTTTCGCCATCATGTGACGATTGACGTGTGTTCCACATATACCATCATGTACTTCTTCAAGTATTCTCCTTGGTTTCTTAGCATTTACATATCTCAATAATATTTGGTCCTAGTTTTTCTTATAAAAAAATATCCTGTGAAAAACAAATCTCATTGCCAACCTCCTCATAATTCTCTTGTCATTTTCTGATGCATGCTTAAGATAATTATAATATTTTAAGTATTGCATGATATCATGATACCAAGGTTGTAAAATTTTTCTTCTACATTTACACAATGCATTGCAAATTCTAAAATTCGTATCTTGATAGGTTGAACTTTAGCATTTGCATTCAGTTTGAACATTATTGTCAATATGGCTAGAACATCAGTTATTTGATTTTCTTCCTTAGGTATGTGTTGAAACTAGATGTCTTTAAATTCTTCTGTCAACCAAGCAATATACCCTTGATATAACACCAGTTTCGGGTTTCTCATTTCCTACTTACCTTTCAACTTATAAATCACCAATGCTGAATCTCCAAAGACTTTTAGAGTTTTAATCTTTCTATCTAAGGCCATCTATAAACCTAAGATGCAAACTTCATACTCTACTATGTTGTTAGTGTAGTAAAAAGATAATCTTGTAGTGTTGGAGTAATATTCTCCCTCTGGGGATATTAGTATGGCTCTTATGTCATGCCCCAAAGCATTCATGCCCCATTAAAAAACATTTTCCAAGTAGTCACCCCAAATTCTTTCTTTTTCTTTTAATAGGATAGCCATTAGATATTTATTTGAGAATTCAAATTTCATTAACTTGTAATCATTAATGGCCTGATTAGCAAGGAAATCTACTATTGCACTCCCTTTAATAGCCTTATAATCTATATATGTAATATCATATTCAACGAGCATGACTTACCACCTTGCTATTCTTCTTGACAAAGATGGTTTTTCAAATATGTACTTGAGAGGATTTGGTTTAGATATTAGCCAAGTTATGTGATAGAGTAAATATTGCCTCAGCTGGTGAACAATCCATACTAAAACGTAACACATATTCTCAAGTTATGAATATTTGACTTCATAATAAGTGAATTTCTTACTCAAATAGAAGATAGATTACTCTTTCTTGCTAATTTCATCCTTCTGCTCCAATACACATCCCATGGAGGCTTCATTCTCGTTAAGTTCAATATCAAAGGCTTTTTTACCATTGGACGCACCAGTATTAGTAGATTCATTAGATATTCTTTGATTTTATTAAAAGCATCCTGGCATTCTTCGTTCCATTCCCCAGGGTTGCACTTTTTTAGCAACTTAAAGATAGGATCACATTTAGTTATGAGTTAAGATATAAATCAAGCGATAAAGTTCAACCTACCCAAGAAACTCTTTACCTTGTTTTGTGTCTATGGGGGAACAAACTTCATAATTGCCTAAACTTTGTCGAGATCTACCTTAATTCTTTTTTCGTTGACCATGAAACCAGTAATTTTCTCGATTTCACTCAACTATGCATTTAGCTAGATTCAACTTAAGCTGATACTTACGCGGCCTTTCCAAAAAGTTTTTTAAGTTTCTCTACATGATCTTCACTTTTTCGAGACTTTGCAATCATATCATTTATATACACTTTAATCTCCTTATACATCATATCATGGAATAAGGTAACCATAGCTCTTTAATAGGTAGTACCAACATTTTCAATGCAAACGACATGACCTTATAATAGAATATCCCTTACATTGTCACAAATGTGATTTTTTCCATGTCTTTATATGCCATCTTGATTTGATTATAACCAAAAAATCCATCCATGAAGAAGAATATTGAATGCTTTGCTATATGGTCAATCAGAGTGTCAATATGGGACAACATAAAATTATCTTTAGGGCCAGCCCTATTCAAACCCCTATAGTTCACACATATTCTCACATTTCCATTCTTTTTGGGCACTGAGACTATATTAGTGACCCATTTGAGATATTTGGCTACAATTAAGAAACCAACATCAAATTGTTTCTTAACTTTGTTTTTTAATTTTTAACAGCATCTCCAATTTTATGCGGCTCAACTTTTGCTACACTGGTTTACAACCCAAGATCAATGGCAACTTATGTTTTACAATATCTGTGTTGAGCCCTGATATATCTTGATATGATCATATGAACACATCTACATACTCCCAAACTAACTCTTTTTATCTTTACTATTTTTTTTGTAGAAGAGATGTACCCACCTTAAACTTTTTTTTATTTTTATCATCCCTTAATTAATCATATCAATGAGCTTCTTATGGGGTTTTATTATTTTTCCCTCATGTTCTATCAGTATTATCTACACTAAGTATTATCAAAACTAGAGGCAAAATGTAGTCTTCTGAATCCTCATCATCAAGCTCATTAACTTGAACAAAATTATCAAAATTGAACCTGAAACAATCATCATAACCATTCATGATGTTCAATATTAGAAACTAAAAATTATTAAGATTATAGGAATACAAATGGATATTTGGGCCAAGAACAAATGATATAATGGCATAAATAAAAGAATGGAAAGAATGGAAAATAATATGTGATGAAAAATGTGTTACATTTGACATTTTATTGATGATGCTAAAAAATAAGCCTATACAAACTTTCTACATGCCTTAGGTAGAGGCATTGGTGTAGACACCCAATTTGGTCCAGGCCCGGATCAATTGGGCCTGGCCCAAATAGGTAAGTCTGTATATTTTTTCTCTTTTTTTTTCTTTTCTTTTCTTTTCATTTTATTTTTATTTTTATTTTTTAATTTTATTTTATATTTTACATTTTTATATTTTTATTTTATTTTATTTTTTTTTTATTATTTTATATAAGTATATATATATTTTTTCTTTTATTATTATTATTACTTTTATTATTAGGGATTTATGTATTTATTAATATGTATATATTTTTATTATTATTATATTTTATTATTATTTCATATATATTTTTTTTCTCTTTTTTTTTTGTAAATATTTATGTAATTATCTATTAATTTTATTTTATTCATTTATCTGATTCTTTTTATCCGATTATTATTATTATTTCTTTTTTTTTTTTTTTGGATGGCTAAGATTAAATGTTGAAGAATCCTACTAGGAGTGGGGATTCAATCAAAAGAGTCCAATTGGATTCAAAGATTGAATCCCCGTCCAAAGGGGAATTGAGATTGATCAGAACTCCTGATCAATCCCTATATAAAGGACCCTTGGAACAGATGAAGAACACAAAGAAAACAGTAAACAAAGCTACTGATTTGAGAGAAAAGGAGGCGTATAGAAAGCTAGGAAAAGTTTAGGAGTGTTCTGGGAGTGAGAAAAAATTTTTAGAAATTTTTGGCGAAAAATTTTTCTGGAAATTTCTGGGAAATTTCCAGATTTCGCCGAAAATTCCGGTGAAATTTGAATTTTCCGGCAACAATTCCAGCGAACATTGAAGTTTCCGGCGACTTGCCCAGTTTCCGACGAAGAATCCCAGAAACCGATGATATTTCGGCCAACTTCCGACGAAATTTCCAGATTCCGGTGATATTTTTTAGAATTCGGCACCGGTGTTCTTCAGCTTTTTGAGAGAAGGGAAAGGAAAAAGAAAAAAGAGAGAGAGAGGGAAGGAGCGTTCTGTCGAAAAACGAAGGGGATTGCCTTTTATACCCTCCCAAAACGACCTCGTTTTGACCTTAAGTAACCAGAGGATCCGCGCGTTTTGCCGAACCCGACCCGACCCGAGCGTCGACCCGCTTTCCTGACCCGCGCGTGCTGCCCTCCTCCAAGCAGAGCCGAGCCGAGCTTCCAAGCCGCTCTCCCGAGCCGTTTCTCTTCCTTGAGCCGAGCCGAGCCTCGATCCGAGCCGCTCCAGGTTTTTTTTTTTTTCATTTATTTGTTTATTTGTTTTTTTATTTTATTTATTTATTAGATTAGGTTTATTTAATATTCTTTTTATCTTTATTTTATTTTTATTTTGTTTTTTTTTTATTTTTATTTATTTTCACTTTCATTTTTTTATTTTATTATTCCATTTTCTTTAAATAAAAATCAAAATTTTCAAAAAAAAATATTTTTAAGAAAAAGTTGAAAGTATCAATTTTCCTTAAAAAAAAATAAATAAATTTCAAAAAAAAGGGTTTTTAAGGAAAAGTTGAAAGTATCAATTTTCCTTGAAAATCAAAATTTTTGAAAAATATTTTTAGGGAAAAGTTGAAAGTATCAATTTTCCTTGGAAATCAAAGTTTAAAAAAAAAAGGGTTTTTGGGAAAAAGTTGAAAGTATCAATTTTCTCTACACAAAAACAATCATTCTTTCCTTACTTTCTATTTTGATTTTTATTTTGGTTTTTTTAACTAATCCGACGACGGAGCCTCTGCAAGTGAAACAGTAGTTTTTCTTGCATACTCTTGAGGTGAGGGAATTTTCTCAATTTTCTGTTAAAAGTATTAGAGTCAATTGAGAAAAATTTCCAATAATTAATTACTTGATAAAATTTTAAGGCTTTTGGATAATACAAATTTAAGTTGGTACCATCTTTTGATGGGCGTTGTGAGGGTCCTATAACCTTCCTCACACGTAACCGAACTCTCGAACCTTGTTCTGGTTAGCAGACCCGAACCTATTCTTTTAGGGACCCTTAAGCTTAGGTGTTCCCTGAAAGGACAAATTCTTTAGGTGGCCAATCGCACCTAGATAAAAAAGATTGGTGGCGACTTTCTTAAGTCAATGTCTAGCGATAGATCCCCGAATCTAAACGTTATGACAATTGAGATTTTAGTTCAAGGATAACGAAAGTAAACAAACTAGTCTCTACATTACACTATTAAAAGGAAACAAAATGATCTCTTCCTCTACTATTATTACTCTATACATTTCTTTTGACTCCAGACTCATCTTTAAGAATGTTGCCCTAATATCTTCTGTGGGTACTCTTACTATTGATACTTCAGGGTAAAGATACCCCTTAGAATGAAAAATGTCATAGAGGTATGGAAATACCATTTTATTCCCACCTAACTATTGGCTTTTGAAGTGGGCCATTCTTTTTTTCTTTTTGCTTGCCTAACTTTCCTCTTGTCAGTAGCTGTTGGTTAGTATTCTAAATTCGTTTACAGATTCTGGTGCTTTTTTCATCATTTGCAATGCCAATGCAAAACCTAGACTAGGTTGTAATCCTTTCTCTAGTATTTGCTTAACCATCATTTCAATAGTCTTAAATAGGTGAGAGATATGTATGGCTGATCTTTCTCCTAAAAATATAGTGTTTACAGGTTCAAAGGCACAAAAAAAGCATAATTTTCACGCAAAGGGTTGTTAGAGTCTTAGTAACTAATAGGTTTCCTCACCATTAACGAACACTTGCCTTCTATCGACTAAAACTTTATCTTCTGAAGCAAAGATGACATTATGACTCTAGCAGTGTGGATCCATAGTTTCCTCAGTAGACAATTGTATAATGGTGAAATATCTGTGACTTGAAATTTAACATTAAAGGTGCAAGGATCCATCTATAATGGAATCTTTGTATCTCTAATCACTTCTTTTCTAACCTATCAAAGGTTCTAACCACCACGTGGCTACTTTTCATGTAAGAAAGATTGATCGATAACTTTATCAAAATAGGCATTGCCATAACATTAATGGATGATCTATTGTCAATTAGCACCTTTGCCATGGTATTACTTTTGCATTTCATTGTGATATGCAGGGCTTTCATGCTTCCTTACCTTTTTGGTAAAATTTCATCATAATTGAATGTAATGAAATTTAAAACCACAATACTTCCTACCAAATGATCTACTTTTTTACCAAAATATTGTGGTCTACATAAAGCTTGGTTCAATGCCTTTAGTAACACATTCCTATAAGGTTTAGAGTATAGCAATAGAGACAAAAACAAGATTCTTATTGGCTTTTTATTGAGCTGATCCACCACACTATATTCATTGTACCTAATAATCTTTAGAAATTTTCATGCTTATTTTTCTATTACTAATCTTTTGTACTATATTGTTGGGGTCATTATGATAAGAGCCCTCTCTTCATTTTTATTCCCTTTTACTTTCTTTACTTTTTCTTTCTTTACTTGCTCTAATACCTCAGAGGTATAACATCAATTATTCTAGGCCTACCATCTAACCCTAGATATATTGGTTACATCACCAATGTTAGAATTATCAAAAAGCAGAGCTACCATTAGATCTCTAGACTAACACATCATAATTATAATTTTAAGGAATCACCTTATCACTTTTGTAAGAAAATGCATTTAGTACATATATGGTCATAGTTGCTATAGGGTGAGGAGTTGATTCATTTGCCACTGGTTTTGGTTTATCATAGAAAATAGTTTAGGGTTTTGGGATAAACAATCCACCTAATCCTTGGCTTGTTGTCATGCTTACTTCATCCTCTTTCTTTTTATTGTAGAATTCAGTTATTCTAATATCCATTAGCTTTTGAACTACCTGTTTAAACCCTTCATAATCTTAGAATCAAGTAAACCATTACCATTCTATAGTACTTTCATATTGGTCTAAATCCTAAATGATTACATCAGTATTAGAAACCATCAATTAAACCATACTTGTTTTAACCATACAGTTATATACTACTTTCAGATGAGTTTTCACCTTTTTTATGCATCTTTTAACTCTTTTACCCCCTTTCTTGCAGTAGTTGTACCCTTAACATAATTGCATAATGGGTTTCCTCCAAAATTTAGCTTTGTTCGAGTGTCAAAATTCTATCACTTGGCCTTTACCAATGTTTCCACCTTGTATTTCAGGGCCTACAATCTTTCAAAGAATTACCCATGATGCCATAATGATACTCGAATTGGGTATTGGGATTTTACTATTTATGATATAATGGTTTGAGAGGCTCAATAAGGAAATGGATGATAAGGTGGCCTTTTAAAAGTTGTAGGTAAAAATCTGTGTAAAACATAAATATTTGATTAATAGGGGTTCTTTCTCTGGTGTTGGTGATACAAGAGTTTTTTTATTTTGAAATTGAGTTAATTGGATGGAAAAATGGTTGTATGGTTGGGGATGGAGTGTATTGAGGCACTCTTAGTCGAAAACTAGGTTGGTACATTGGCTATGGGGGTGGTGTATAAGAGTATGGTGTTTAGGATATCTGATTTACAGATGGGTAGTAGAGTGAGTAGGTGGGATATGGGTGGTAAGGAATCAAAAGTCCAAATGATGGGCTTGAAACTGCTACTGTATGGGTTTTAAATTTTTTCTTGTAGCTAGGATTTTTTTCACACTTGAGGCCTCTTGTCCATCAATTTTTCCATTTTTTTGATTGCATTCTTGATCATCTCTCCTAATATCACCATTTCGACAAAATTCTTGGTAGCATTGCTGACAAATTTATTATAATAAAGGGCTCTTAGAATGTTGATGAAGAGTAGTGTAGTCTCTTTTTTTTATTAACAATGGTTAGACCTATACAGCCATACCTCTTTATCTATGTGAATGCTTTTTAAAGTTTTCAATAGCCCTTTTCTCTATTTTCTTCCAGGACAACCTATTCAGTGCTATATTCTTGAAAATGCTTGTATTGCATTATGAAGGCACTGGCCACATCCTTTCAAAAGTGAATTTTACTCTGGTCTAGTTGAACATACCATTTTGTAGTAGACCCAATGAGACTGTCCTCAAAACAATGGATCAATAACTTGTCATTGTATGTATGGCATGTCATCTTTCTGCAAAACATTATAATATATATTGAGGGGCATTTTGTTAGATCATATTTCTTAAAATCTAGGATCTTGAATTTTGATGGGATAATAAGATTACGTATTAGACTTAGTTCACTAGCATCAATGCTTCTATATGTATCATGCCTTTCTATTACCTTCAGTCTCTCTTTCAACATGCCATACTTGCTTTTTGTTTCAATGTTTCTTGTGAACTCATATACCCTTTTTAGTTTCTCTTGTTCTTTAAGATTGTCAAGATTTGGCATAGTAATAGGGTTAAAAAGAGTGAATCAAGATTAACATTCATCTAGATCGATTATGGCCTAATAAAAGTAACAACATATTGTTAATGAATGGTCGATGGTGCCTAAGTAACATAAGGATAAGGATAAGGATATATGAACTTTACGTACATTGGTTTTTCTGCTATTGTTTCTTCCCTTGCATCGTGTGTCTGAACAATGCCTTTTTCCTTTAGACAATCCTGCCAATATCTATTTCAATTCTGTAAACTATTTGTCTATATTTTGTTGCGTCCTTATGACTTTCTCTACTTTCTCTTCTTGAGCCTTTTCCATCTTATCATTATGATTGGCATTTTCATTATCCATGATTCTTGAATGAGCTCTTGTATTGTAGGTATGAAGGACTAACTAATCTTGCTTTTTAGGATGCGCTATCCTTAAACATTTTATTAATTCCCAAAAGTTTGAAGCGTATAGTGTGAATCTTTATTATTGGCCTTAAGAGATTATTTAAAAATCCTCTAATATTTAGGTAAAACTTTTAAAGATACCTCTTTGCTTCAAAAGTTTGATTGAAAGTATACTTACAGTCACCATTTCTTGTTTTTAACTGGCATGAAAAATAATGTTCAAACAAATTATGCATGATATGCAAGTTAAATTTTATTATTGTTGAAAAAGAACTTAAATTCTCTTCCTATATTCAGACTGAGTTATTTAAGGATACTTTTTTTGCCTAAAAAATTTGATGAAAGTATATTCACAGCCATCATTTTTTTTCCATAAGCACCTTTAAGCATACTTTTAAGGCATAAACAAATACATTCATTTATAAATACTTTAAATCAAAAGAAGTTTTCACTCATTCAAAAAATTCCAAAATTTAAACATCATGGACCTTTTTAAAACTAGAGCCATAAAATGCCGAACTTATTAATATTATCCTTTTGCCTTATCTAATAAATCTAAAAGAAGCTAATTATGACTACAAGTGGGAATGACTCATTGTCTTAAGGACTCTACCTTTTCCATCATCACCTTGCTTTTTCTAATTGCCTTTTTATTTTGAGTACTAAAATGGTCTTTGAACTTGGCCGTGAAAGTTGCCTTTTTTTTGGGTCCTACTGACTCCAAATTCCTTCCAAATCTGTTGTATCATTCCATTTTAAGTCCATATATACCACTTTTGGAAGACTTGCAACATAAACATCCTCAAACAATCTCCCTTTATTTACTGCCTATTTTTTTATTAATCCCTAACCTCCCAAAATGACTTATTCACCTAGGATCTTACTTGTGATTCTTGGGATGCCATGAAAACTTTTACCAATAAATTATCTATTATGTATTTCTTCGATGCTTTAAGTAAAAAATTATGCATGAAACGAATAACAAAACGTAAAAAAAAATTAGCCAAAAGGAAAAAGAAATGCAAATGCAAGGTAACATGACAAGTTATCCCACACATTTTTTTTATTAATCAATTTTCAAACCCTTTTTTTCATTTTTTTGTTGTTTGTTTTTTTTTTTTTTTTTGTATAGAGAATTGTAATTCTTAATAGCTTTCCCTTTCATTTTTTCTTAAAAACAACAATTCAGATTATCAAACTAATAGAAAGGTAAACGAAAAAGGTAAGGAGTGTTCCTTTATGTGACTAATTAGGGATAATTTTTACAGAGAGGGTATGATATGTCTCTATTTAGGGTTGGCTCCCTAAAGTTCATTATTTACTGGGCTAGGAATTGATGTATCTAAAGATTCCTAAATTGTTTCTAACATCATCGTCAATTATAGAGTAATAAGGCACCCCGATCCTCATCCATTACATGCTACGAGTGGAAAAGGCTCAATCTTTGTGTGAGTGTTTCACTAGTCATTACAGAAGTTTACACTTCACGAAAGTGTAGCTACTTTATTTCTTCTTTAAATGGGTTAGAACTCAAGTATAGAACTTATGAATGTAATGCAGATATGAGTGTGTACGAAGGAACATATAAACCTTTCATATTTTCCTAAAATACCCCTATCCTAAATGCCCCACAATTATTAAAAACAAAATAAATAACAACAATTTATAATAAATGACATGATTAAAATATGCATGAAATGTAAAACACACATCCACATTTTTTAGTTTTTCTGAATTCTTTGGAAACAAGGAAATAAAAATCAAAACATTTTTTTTCAATTTTTTTCAAAATAATTTTTTTTTAATTTTTCCACTTTTTAAGAGAATAAGAAAATTAAAATCAATGAATTAAAATTAATCACTAATAGGACCATTAAACCTTAAATTTAGGATAACATGCAATCAATAGTTGGCTTGACTCCCTAAAAAATGTATCCTAAGTGGAGTTACTATCGTGACATGCAGGCCTGAGGAATTCTGTTATCGAACTTGGAGAATGAAAAAAACGGGGAACTAAAAAGCATGTTCAATAAAATCAAAACAAGAAATTGTCTTCAATAAAAGAACAATTTGCAGTTAGTAAAAATTAGAGTTGGGTTTGAGAGTCGATTACACTTAAGAAAAAATTATCATCTCCGCAATGCCCATCGAAAATAGTACCAATTGATTGCATGTTATCCTTAGATTTTGGTAAAAATGGTCCCACTTTAGTGCTTAGATGTTAATTCCATTTCTTTCATGTTGTTATTTTAAAATTTGAATTTTTTCTTTGAAAGCAAATCAATTTATATTTTTTTAAAAGCAAAATATTTTATTTTTGGATTAAGATGGAAATGTTTAAAGTATCGAGACACTTTTTTTCACTCTCCTATATTTAGGTAGAGGTTCAAAAATATCTCTAAGTTAAGGATTTTCAAATTACCTCCATAAAACTGAGATGACACCTCGTATAAATGACAGCCATCGAGAGTTCCCTTATATTTAGGCTAAATCTTGAAGGTTATTTTTATTTGAAATGTCATCTTATTTAAAAAACTATTTTTCTTTGAAAACTCATTTTGAAAACATATGCATGACATGCATGAATATAATGATAACATGATGAATGCATGATAATTAAACATGAATGATAAAGTATGAATGCATGTAACAAAGTAAATGAAAATGCAAATCGATGAATGGGATCAAGGGTTGATTTTAAGGTTTAAGGGATGGTTGAGGTTTTGAGGGTTTGGGGTAGGTTTAGGGTTTAGGTTTGGATTTGGGGTTTGGCTTAAGGTTTTGGTTAGTTTGGGTTCAACTTAGGGTTTAGGTTGGTTTGGGGTTTAGTTTAGGATTTGGGATTTTGACTTAGGATTTAAGGTGGGTTTGGGGTCTAGGTTAGGGTTTTAGGGTTTAGTTTAAGGGTTAGGGTTAGTTTAGGGTCTAGGTTAGGCTTTAGGGTTTGGTTTAGGGTTTAAGATTAGTTTAGGGTCTAGGGTTTGGAGGATGGTTTAAGGTTTAGAAAGTGGTTTCGATGTTTCATGAAAATGCATGTGACAAAAATAAATAACAAAAATGTTATTGGTAAAAATATAAATATTGATGCATGAGAAATGCATGAGTATGAGACAAACTTATTACAAATCTAGGCATTCTTGAAACTATATTATAAACTAAATGTCTGCAAAAACATGATGAAAATGAATCGAATACTAAGATTTTTAAAATTTCTAAAACATGTTCCACCATTTTTTTTGTTTTGAAATTCATACAAATAAGTACAAAAATCACAAAAAATCTACTAAATTAACATTTTATTCAAGGAAAAGTTAAGTTAACATATTGAAAACTTGAAGAATCACGCAAGAACACAAGTAAGCAAAGAAGAATAAACCAACATTTGGCCACTAATAACCTAGGAAGTTTTCGCCAAGCATGGGAGTGACTTGGCCAAACCATCTCATGGCATATTCACAATTTCATAACTATTCATTTGATCAAAACATTCATCAATCATTTATAAAATAACCATGGATTTTTGGTTGTTGTTGTTTGATCTTTATGGTTTTATTCCAAACTTGATTTAGTTTGATGAGAACTTGATTCAAGCTTGGATTAAAAGAATGAAAACTATGGATTTTCTTTACAAAAAATAGAAAAATGGAAAGGAAAACAATATGAAAACAATATGAAATGCAAAGGAAAATACTAGTAAGAAATATACCTCTATAAAGCTCTCTAAGAATTTTTTTTCTATTTTTTCTTTTCTTCCACTATTTTATTATGTAAATTCCTAGCTGTCTACTCCTCTCTTCCATCCCCTTCATGAAGAAAAAAAATCTCATGCACAAGCCATGCAAGCCTTTAGATAAAATCTTCATCAATGGCCATCCTTTCTCTTTTGTTTTGTTTTGCAATGAGCCACGTGTCACTATTGGATTGAGTCCTTCAAGATCATCCTATAGTTTAGAATATTCATGACCAAAGGTTGGATTTTTATGTTGCTGGAACATGTGAAAAGATCAATCTACCCTTATTAGAAAGTTTTTTATTTCTAGGCCATTTTCTTGAAAAACATTGCTCTCTTATTCATTTTTATGATTTTAAAGTAGCAAAAATCTTGAAATATTATGAAATCATAATGTGGAAGTTTTCATGAAAATCCAACCTCGAAAATGTTAAATTATAAAATTACTACTAAGGGGTATTTTGGTGATTTCATACCTTCTGAGGTGCAATCAAGATTTTTAATGCATTAAAAATTATCAAATAATTTAAAAACATGATCTAAAACATTTTGCAAAAAATCGACCTAAAGAATATCAAATTATAAAAATACTATTTTAGTGATTTTACACCTTTCGAGTTGCGACCAAGGTTTTTAATGTACCAAAATTCATGAAATAATATAAAATTATGATCTGAAGTGTTTCACAAAAAACTAACATTGGGAAGGTCAAATTACAAAAATATCCCTATTGGTATTTTAGTAATTTCACACCTCCCAAAGTGCAATTATGGTTTTTGATGCTAAAAAAATCATGAAATAATATTTTAATGTGTCTGAAAGTTTTTATAAAAATCTAACTTTGATAAGGTAAAATTACAAAAATACTCCTTAAAGGCATTTAGGTACTTTTACTCTTCCATAAGTGTAATATGGTTTTTCAATGCTTTAAAATCACAAATGTCAATTTTAAGTCATACTGATTCCAAATGATTATGAATTTTGAAAATTGACTCAAGTTTAATCAGATTTGATCTATTTTGACTAGTTTTGATCAAGTTTGACAAAGTTTGACCTTAAGGCATTTGGAGTCAAATTGGTCCTAATTTTTATTTTAAAAATTTGTTAAAATTAAAGAAATGTTGAATTTGAATCAGGTCGGATACTAAGAGTTTCACAATTGGTTGAATTTTACTCAAAAAAAATTAAGTATTGAAACAAAGTATTGATTTGGATGAAACAAGCCGATGTTGGGGTGAAATGGAGGAGAAATAAAAGTAACATGAAGCAAAATGGTTTGAAAAATATTTTGAGCAACTAACATTGGAATGAAGAAGATGGGAAACTAGGAATGGGCTTTTGTTATAAATGGTGAAACTAAGAGTCGTGTTGACGTGAGCGAAACCTATAACAGGGTAGAGTGGGGGGTTTTTAAAGGTCATTATGCAGAGAATGAGATTTGCTGATAATTGGATTTCACTAATCATGAGATGTATAACTTCAATTTCATATTTCATATTTCATAATCCTCAATGGCAATGTTACTGATAGTTTTTGTCCATGAAGGGCCTTTGCCAAAGAGACCCTCTTTCTCCTCATCTATTCCTTTTATGTACAAAAGGCTTCTCAACTATGTTGAAACAATACCGAACGAAAGGATGGATTACTGGCATGAGGGCTAATCAGAATGGACCCCGAATTACTCACCTTTTTTTGCAGATGATAGTTTGCTATTTATTAATGCAAGTCCAATGGAATACATGAGGGTGAGGCATGTGCTACAGAAATATAAAGAAAGTTTGGGACAACAAATCAACTATGAAAAGTTATCCTTATTCTTCAACAAAAGCACATCAGAGGATTGTAGGGAAAGTGTTAAACATATTTTTGGAATCCAAGTGACAGCAAATCCAGAAAAACATCTAGGTGTTCCAACTATGGTGGGAAAAGAGAAGAAAAAAACATTCAGAGATATAACAAACAGGATGAAGGGGAGAATACAACATTGGAGTGGAAGAATGTTGTCCAAAGGTGGGAAAGATGTTTATATAAAAGCAGTGTTTCAAGCAGTTCCAATGTATGTCATGAGTTGTTTTCTTCTTCCCAAAGGTCTTTGTGATGAGATAAATAGCATTATGAGCAGATTTTGGTGGAGGTTAAAAGCTAAAAGGAGAGGCATACACTGGCCGAGATGGAAGAAGCTTGGTGAGATTAAAGCAGTTGGAGGAATGGGGTTCAGGGAGGCTGCGAGCTTCAATGTTGCATTGTTAGGAAAACAAGGCTGGCACCTAATGAGAAGACCATAGTCTCTGGTTCACAAAGTGCTGAAGGCAAAGAATTTTCCAAACTCAACTTTCTGGAAGCTGAAATGGGTGCAAACTCTTCCTTTACTTGGCGTAGTGTTTGGTCTGTAAGGAAAATCTTGAAAATAGGTCTAAGATGAAGAGTGGGTGATGGTGGTAGGATGAGAATTTGGCAAGATATGTGGGCTAAACCGTTTCAGAAACTTGAACCATGTGAAGATGCGAACCTGTGCACACAATAAAAATTGGTTTCAAACCTGATTAAGCCCAACGAAAGAAAGTGGAAGGAGGAAGAGATCAAACAATTGTTCTCGGATGAGGAAGCGCAGTTACTATGGTATATACCACTCGGATGCACAGGTAGAGAGCATCAACTGGTACGGGGACCAGAAAAGAACGAAGAATATTCAGTAAGAAGTGCATACAGATTGCTCAACAGCTCACATGAGGACATCACAATGCAACGTCTGCAAACGGGTGGTTGAAGCAACTGTGGAAATTGAATCTCCTAACAAAGATAAAAGTGTTTGGATGGCGACTAAACTTTGGAATTTTACCAATTTTTAGCAATTTAAAGAAGGGGGGAATTACAGTGAATGAGACATGCAAAATGTGTGGGTAGGAAGAAGAAACATCAATGCATGCGATGAAAAGGTGTGGGGCAGCAAAGGATATATGGAACATGGGAGGATGGGGTGCAGAATGGACCAATGCAGATATGGAAAGAAAGGTTGGCTTCATTGCTTGTATGAGAAAGTGGACCAGAACAGCGTGGAGTTGGGGTTGACAACTTGCTGGATGGTCTGGCATAATAGAAACGTGGAGATTATGACCAATGAAGTGAGAAACGCTAAAGGCACCGTGGCGTTTGTTGAGAGATTCATGGAGGAATATAGAGAAGCTGAAATTAGCAAAGCCTCTAGCATTACTAAAGAGATTATTAGATGGAAAGCACCAGCGAATGGTCTGCTTAAGGCTAACTTTGATGGAGCATTGAAAACAGATGAGTGTGTCTGTGGCATAGGAATCGTGATATGAGATGGAACAGGACAGGTTATGGTTGCATGCTCAACAACAGTAAAGAGAGTCAAAGATCCCACAATTGCAGAGGCCTTAGCAGCGATTAAAGCCATTGAAGTTGTGAAAGAAATGGGATTTCAGGCTGCTATAATTAAGGGTGATGCTGCAGTGGTCATAAACTAGATAAAGTTTGATGAAGAAAATTTATCAATGGTTGGTGAACTAATCAGAGATGCAAAGCTGCTGGGGCAAGAGCTTCATTATTTTTTTGCTGTCCATACTAAGAGAGAAGCAAATGATGCTACACATAGTCTGGCAAAGAGTGCTCTTCGACTTCGACCACCCATGGAGCCAGAGTACTGGGTCAACAAATGTCCCCTTATTATTTCGATGTAATCGTTGCTGAAAGTATTAACTTATAATCTAATAAAGATTATCATTTTCAAAAAAAAAAAAAAGAGAGTTATGTTACCGTCAAAGTCAATGCCTTGTCACATTATATTTATAATTTTCCTAATAATTTTTTTTTTTTATAAATGATGTAAAAAGGAATTGGCGTATTGGCATTTATGAGAAACAACACATTTTGAAGAAAGATCAAGTTATACAAAATTTTTTTTTAATAGATTAAAAGGATGGAAGAGACAAATAAAAAAAATAATTTAATTATTTTTTTTAGATTTATTAAAATTAATTATTAATAACTATAAAATTAAAAAATTTTATATTAATGTAAGTTGACCCTTCCTATATATTATAATTTGTATATAATTTGAAATTGTTAAGGAGATCACGCTAAACCCAAGTTTTGGCCATAAATATTGAAACTAAAGCTCAACTAGATTCTTACAGGAGCCTCATTTTGCTTGTCCAAATTTATTTAAGAATCTAATATTTATGTTAAAATCTTTTTAAATTTTGATCGAATTTTCGAATTTTGATGAATAGTATAAACTTCGGATAAGTCGATTACAACACAAATCCAATAAGAAATTAAAACTGTTGGAGCTTTTTGTTTCAAAAAGGTCTACAGTAAAATGCTCACTCCGAGCCCAATCAAAACCCCGCCCTGCTCCGCCCCGCTCCAAATGCCACGGTCAACCTCCGCCGGCCGCACGCAATTGGTTTTAAATATTTGGTTTTTCAAAGTTGAAAAGCGCGCAGGTAATTATCTGGCCGTCGCCATACAATGCTCAAAGCAAAAGCCTCTTCTGACCTGGTTTCTCGCCCAATCATCATTCTTTCGGAAACCCAACTCAACAAATTTCAACAAAAAAAAAGCCAACGACAATCTTTTACAGAAAATCTCTTATCCCTGTTAAAAAAATGCACATCCACGAAACTCTTACAACAAATCCACACCCAAATGCTCATTAATGCCATCCAAAAACCAAACTTCCTTCTCTCCAAAATCATTGACCTTAAAAACTTAGCCTACGCTTCCCTTCTCTTCTCCCAAATCCCGCAACCTAACGATTACGCGTTCAATGTCATGATCCGTGGCCTTACCACCACTTCGCAAAACTACTTTGCAACTCTTCATTTCTATTATCAAATGAAGTTTTTGGGCTTAAAACCAAATAAATTCACTTACCCATTTTTGTTTATTGCGTGTGCTAATCTTTTAGAGCGGAGCCATGGGCAGTTAGCTCATTCTTCGGTGTTTAAACTTGGGTTGGACGTTGATTCTCATACTACTCACTCTTTGATTACAATGTATTCCCGTTGCGGCGAACTAGGTAGTGCTCGTAAGGTGTTTGATGAAATAACTGAAAGAGATTTGGTGTCGTGGAACTCGATGATTTCGGGATATTCGAAAATGGGGTATGCGAGCGAGGCGGTTGGGTTGTTTGGGAAGATGAGAGATGAAGGATTTGTACCTGATGAGATGACGTTAGTCAGCGTTCTTGGGGCTTGCGGGGACTTGGGGGATTTAAGTCTAGGGATGTGGGTGGAGGGGTTTGTTACGAAACATAAGATGGAATTGAATTCATTTATTGGGTCTGCTTTGATTGGTATGTATGGAAAGTGTGGGGATTTGGTATCGGCTAGGAGGATCTTTGATGGAATACCGGAGAAGGATGTGGTCACCTGGAATGCTATGATCACTGGGTAAGCAAGTCTTATTCTGTGCAATTGTATTAAAGGGTTTTTTTTTTTTTTTTTTTTTTTTGAGGCAATCTAATTTATGTTAAGTGCCATAGCATAAGAAATTTTCTTGTTATGTTGGACTGATTAGGCCATAAGTTTAGGGGTGGCAATTTAAAGTTTGATATTATAATAAGAATGGTTGACATCAACAGGACTCAATCACATAATAATTTGAATAACACCATCTTATTTATCACACGGGTTATACATGACATAAAAAACCCTATTTAATTAAAATGGTGTGTCAAAATTTTAATTTTAAATGACACATCAACTTATTAATAAACTTTTTTAATACATGAATTTTAAGCAATAATAATTGAATAAATTGGTTTAAATATGTTGTGTGGGTTCTGTCATATGGGCTAAAATTTTGACACAATTAATTAAATGGGTCAATGTGGTCTTTTCTTTTTTACAAAGGCAGTCGTAAGCTAGGGATAGAGAAGGGTTACAGGTGTCGGAATCTGAATTCTATATCTGTTAGATGCCACCTCTTAATGGTGGCTGCATGAACCAACTAGTTAAGGTTAGGGTTCAATGTGGTCCCTTTTGGGATTAAGCAGTCAAATTAGACATGAAAAGTTTTGAGTCATAATCGGTTGCCATGATGAGATGAATATGATTTATCTGATTTTCAAACCCCTTGCTACATTTCATTTTTTTCGGTTGTCTCAAATTACCTACAATAATCAAGTCAGAACCACATGTTAAGGGAAGAGGTTTTGGCCACAATACATTATAAATTCAATTGAGAGTAGATCCATTGTATTGATTGGAATATGCTACCAAGTACCAACTACTTCTTCTTATTTCTGTTTACCTTGTGGTTTGAAATTATTCATGCTAGATAATTAAATTTGTTGCACTTATTCATTCTAAAGAATTTAATAAGGTGCACTAATTGTATCTATGGATAAGTAAAAATAAAGCTTGTAGCATTGCTTTAAATTTGGATATTAAACCTCTTTTTAGTAAACAAAATAAAATTCAATTCACATCTGTATTATACCTTTGAAATGATTATGACTCTCTAAAGTGATTGATGTTAACACTTAACGTTATATTTATGTGAAATTACAATCTATTCAATGGCGGAGCTGAGATTTTGAAGTAGAGGGGCTGAACTAAAACCAAAGGCAACAACATTCAATATTGAGTATATATATTTTATAAAACATTTTGAGAAACTTAATAATGTGTAGAGCATATACTATAAAATACTCGCACGTGCAAGCATGCATATACACTACGTATATGTGTTTGTATGTAGCAGTGCATATATTTCATGAAATAAAATGAAGAGAAAATAGTATCTAATTGCTTTTGTTCAAAATTAGGCTCTATTTTTAGAATATTAATGGAAAAATTACTTGCTTCAGCATATTTTTTAAGAGTCACCTGCGGGTGTGGTAGATAGGGTGTATAAAGATTGAATGAAATTCTAAATTCTAATTTTGACGCGTGTTGCTTGCAATAAAAAATTAAAATTGTGTAGATAATATTGAAAAGTTTAAAATGAATGAGAATTATAGCTTTCTCTAAATTGTTACTGAAACATATTTAATTTTGTAGTGGATTTGATTCTTATATAATAACTGAAAGATAATATCTTAAATGGCCAAAAGTATATCTTGTCATTGAATTTACATGTTATAGTTAACAAACTTTTCAATATTACCGCATATATCTTTTTATATTACTGGTTAAATATTTGTGAGTGCTCATTTTTATGTAATATTTCAAATTAGATGTTCAAATTGGGGAGGCCAAATGGTATTTTTCAGGGATCTAATTTACTGAATTTGGATCCTTTTAAGTCAGTTCTTATGGATAGATGATGGAAATTGATCCAATCAAGTTCTATTATGTTGCTTGAGTCTTTGTTCAATCTTATCCAAGTCCTAAGGTTTCCTTTATGTTATATATAATGTGTACTCATGCAGTTTTTCCAGCAATAAATTCTATAAGTAATTTAAAATTTTATGATCCTTGTATCAAATGATTGTCTTTGTTGAATTCTGTGATTAGAGGCTGTGTTGTCAATATGTAATAGGTATGCACAAAATGGAATGTCCGATGAAGCAATCAAGCTGTTTAATGGGATGAAGGATGCAGGAGTTAAACCAGACAAAATTACATTGGTTGGAGTTCTGTCAGCATGTGCCTCAATTGGGGCCCTAGACTTGGGGAAATGGATTGATACATATGCATCACAAAGAGGCTTACAGCACAACATCTTTGTTTCTACTGCTTTGGTTGATATGTATGCTAAGTGTGGGAGCTTGGATGATGCAAAAAGAGTATTTGAAAACATGCCTGTAAAAAATGAGGTTTCATGGAATGCAATGATCTCTGCTCTTGCTTTTCATGGGCAATCTCAGGAGGCTTTATTGCTTTTTGAGCGCATGTCAACAGAGGGTATGGATGCCTGCCCAAATGATGTTACATTTGTAGGAGTACTTTCAGCATGTGTGCATGCTGGATTGGTTGATGCAGGCTGGCGGTATTTTGACTTGATGAGCTTGTCATATGGGTTAACACCAAAAATTGAGCATTACTCTTGCATGGTTGATCTTTTGGCACGTGCTGGTCAACTGTACGAAGCTTGGGACTTAATTGAGAAGATGCCTGAAAAACCAGATGAAATTGTACTGGGGGCACTACTTGGTGCCTGTCAGAAGTGCAAAAATCTTGATGTTAGTGAGAGGGTGATGCAACTGCTGCTGCAAATAGAGCCTTCGAATTCTGGAAACTATGTTATCTCATCAAAGATATATGCAAATTCAAAAAGGTGGGATGACTCCGCAAAAATGAGAGTGTTGATGAGACAAAGGGGTGTCAATAAGACTCCTGGTTGTAGCTGGATCGACATTGAAGGTCAACTTCATGAATTTCTTGCTGGGGATGACTTGCTGTATCATCACATTGAGATTCATCAAGTGTTTGAGTTGTTGAATGTGGAGATGAAGAGGGAAGGTTACATTCCAAGGGTTGATTAATAAATAGAGATATGAAAGCTCATAAACATGCTTTCCTCTTAATCTTTTGAATGCTGAAGAAACATGCACGGAGTTTCTTTGTGGCAGGTTTGTTAGTTTGGGCAACATGTTCTTAATCTTTTATTTTAACCTTCTATGTTGGTTATGTTTGTGAAATTTTCGCGGATGGCCTATCATCAAAAAAGCATCTATTGTGAAGAAGCATGTCAATAGTTTAATTTCAGTATTAAGATAGATCAAATATCATAAACTTGAGGCTTCTTTAAATGTTTTTTGGACTATCAATTACTATGCTTTCTGCTTGTTCTGGCTTTTAGCCATTTCTAGCCTGTCAGCTTCTCACTTATACTTAATTGTGCCCTCTCTTAGGTTTGGTATATTACTATTTATCTTGCTTTATGTCCAAGATAAATTATTCAGTTGAAAACAATCACCACCTCTAGGGGAAGAGCATGTCATTCAAAGTTATGGTTTTATTAGTTGCCAACATAGATGGATGCCTGTGCTCAAGGATAGCCTAATAGTTGCCTCTATTTACCTTTAACAAGGAGGTATTAAGTTCCAACTCTGTTCCAACTTAGGTATTACATATTGTGGGAAAACACTTATTTACAACTGATTATAATCTTGTAATCTGTATATTTATATTTTTTATCCCTAGAATTAAGTATTTGTATCCCTAGAATTAAAGACAAAAAAATACGATAGATAATCCCTCAATTATAGGATCAGTTTTTAGGAAGATTTAGTTTCTTAGTTTACTGACTAATTAGTTGTATATAAACCTAAGGTGCTTGTATAATTCTTCATGAGCAGTTTTTCAATATATATTTAATTTTACTCTTAGTTTTCCAACACAATTTTATTTCTTAGTTTTTTCACATGGTATCAGTGCTTTAAGCTCTTCTTGGGAAGCAAAATTTTCAGTCTTCATTGTTGACTTCTATTTTAGGCCTTCATTGCCGAACTCTGTTAAGGCCTTTATAGCCATTTTATTTTTCCTTTCTTTAGCCTTTATTGCTAAGAGTCGTTTTTGATTATATCGTAAGACTTGTTTCAGTTCAAAGAAAGATATCACTACCACTCAATTTAAGGAAGTGTCAACTGAGAAAATCACCAGGGTACTACAGATGTCTCAGAAACAATGAGAGTTGGACAAAGAAGAGATTGAGAAGCTAAGAAGCCTATTGAAAACCCTTGAAAAGCCTATTGGGGCATGTTTCTTGGGTAAGGGCTCTAGTTTAGGTAAAGCTTTTGGTTCTCATGGATTAAATGTCTCGATCAAGCCTGCTATGAGTTCTTGGCTCATTGACTCAGGAGCCACAGATCATATGACACATTCCTCATAGAAGTTTAATACATATACCCTATATCTTTGTAATAAAAAAATTGTTGTTGCAGATGGTTCACCTACTACCATAGCAGGATTAGGAGATGTGCAAATTAATCCATCGTTTTTTCTTAAAAATATTCTTCATGTTTTTGTATTGTCTACTAATATGATATTTATACAAAAACTTACCAGAGATATGAACTGCAAAGTGACTTTTTATCCTTTTTATTGTGAATTTCAAGACCAGAGTTTGGGAAAGAGGATTGGACTTGCTAAGGAGAAGGATGGACTATACTATCTTGAGACATCAAACAACACAAGTAATATCAAGCATAGTTTACCTTTGTCATTTCTTTTAGAAAAATCTCCCAATAAAGATAAAATCTAGCTTTATCATTTTCATCTTGGACATCTTTTTGTTGGAACTTATAAAAAAAACATGTTTTCTTCTTTGTTCAAAGGATTAAATGCTAAAAATTTTCATTGTGATGTTTGTGAACTTGCAAAGCATAGATGTGTTTTTTAATTAGCAATAAAAGAAGTTCTACTCTTTTTTACTTGATTCATATTGACATATGGGGTCTTTCTACAATTCTTAATATTTCGGGTGCAAGGTGGTTTGTTTCTTTCATAGATGATTATACAAGGGTCTCTTGGATATTTTGACTTAAATCCAAATCAAATGTGAATAGTGTGTTTTTAAGCTTTCAAAACATTATCCAAAATCAATTTGGAGTGAAAATCAAGAGATTTAGGTCTGATAATGCAAGAATCTATTTTAACCAGAGTTTATTTACCCATTTCCAAAGGGAGGGGATTATCTATTAGTCATCTTGTGTTAATACTCCACAGCAGAATAGAGTGGCAAAAAGGAAAAACAGTCATTTACTAGCCACAACCTAAGCTTTATTTTTCAAGCAAACGTAACCAAATCTTATTGGGAGGAAGCTGTTCTCACTGCCACACATATTATAAATAGGTTACTTTTAAAGGTTTTGGGATATAAAACTTCTGTGGAACTACTCTCACAATTCTATCCCAACTTTAATACCACAAATAACCTCACACTTAGGATATTTGATTGTACATCATTTGTTCATGTTCACAGTCACTATAGGGGGAAGTTGGATCTTAGAGCAATTAAGTATATTTTTGTGGGATATTCATCGACTCAGAAAGGGTATAAGTGTTATCATCCTCCAATCAAAAAATTCTATGTGTTTATAGATGTCACTTTTGAAGAAAGTAAATAATTTTTTACTCAACCTTATCTTCAGGGGGAGCTTTCATTCATGGAAGATAAGGATAAAGACTTCTTTTTGCTGGATTTGTTCTTTTCTTCAACATTTTCACTCATTAATCCTTTGAAGTGGAAACTTGTTTCTTCTGAGTCCAAGTCAAATACTGAATTTGAGTCTGAACCCATTCCAAACACAGAAGATGTGACAAAGGATAATATTGTTCATGATTCTATGAGGGAATTACAGGTGTACTCGAGAAGGAAAGTTCCAGATCCTGAACCAATGCCAGTCCAAGAACCTAATCGTAACTCTGGAAATGAGGTAACTACAATCTTTGACTCTGTTTCTCAAAATGAGCATAAATCTCCTAAAACTATAACTAGTGATTATGATATGCCTATTGCCATTAGAAAAGGAACTAGGGAATGTACTAAGCATCCACTATACCCAATCTTTAATTTTGTGTCATTTGAAAAATTCTCCCTATCCCACAAAAATTTTCTTGTGAGCCTAAGCATTATTTCTGTTCCAACTACATTATTCGAGGCATTATCTAGTGAGAAATGGAGGCAAGCAATGAAAATAGAAATGGACGCCTTAGAAAAAAATAAGACACAGGAACTGGTAGAGTTGCCTAAAGGAAAAAATCCAGTTGGGTGTAAATGAGTTTTCACCGTAAAATACAAAGTGGATGGTATTGTTGAAGGGTATAAAGCCAGGTTAGTGGTTAAGGGCTACACTCAAACTTATGGAGTGGATAATCAAGAAACTTTGGCTCCAGTCACTAAGATGAATACAGTTAGGATTTTGTTATCATTGGTTGCAAATTACAATTAGCAGCTTCAACAATTTGATTTAAAGAAGGCTTTTCTACATGGTGATTTGGAAGAAGAAATATATATGAAGGTTCCACCAGAATTTGAAGGTAATCTAGAAGCAAACAAAGTATGCAAGCTGAAAAAGGCATTATATGGCCTTAAATAGTCTCCTAAGGCTTGGTTCGGGAGATTTGCCAAAGTGATGCTAGCAATGAGATATAAGCAAAGTTAAGGAGACCGCACATTGTTTATCAAGCACTTTGATTCAGGGAGAGTCACAATTTTATTAGTGTATGTTGATGAAATAATTGTAACTGGAGATGAAAAAAAGAGAATGTCTAAAACAATGTTTGGCTAGAAAATTTGAGATAAAAAAGCTAGGGAGATTGAAGTACTTCTTAGGAATTGAAGTAGCTCATTCACGGCATGGTATTTTTATCTCACAACAAAAACATGTAATGGATCTTTTGAAGGAAATTGGGAAGCTCGCATATAAACTTGCAAATAACCCTATAGATCCTAATCATAAACTTGGAGAAGCTAATGATGATGTTGCTATAGATAGAGAGATATACCAAAGATTAGTTGGAAGACTCATTTATTTCTCACATACTAGACCTAATATAGCATATGTTGTGAGTGTGATAAGTCAATTTATGCATAGCCCTAAAGAAGTGCATCTACAGGCTGTCTACCGTGTGTTGCATTATTTGAAAGCCAATCTTGGGAGAGGTATCTTATTCAAAAGAAATTCGGGGTTGGTTGACACGTACAGATGTTGATTATGCAGGTTTAGTAGCTGATAGAAGATCCACCTCAGGCTATTGCACTTTCCTAGGTGGTAATCTTGTGACTTAGAGGAGTAAAAAATAGAATGTGGTGGCAAAATCAAGTGCTGAAGCAGAGTTCGAAGCAATGGCTCAAGGAATTTGTTAACTACTATGGTTAAAGATTATCCTAGAAGACATGAAGATCAAGTGGGATGGACCAATGAGACTCTACTGTGATAACAAGTCTGCAATAAGCATTGCACACAATTCTATGCAACATGATAGAACAAAACACATTGAAGTAGACCGGCATTTCATAAAAGAGAAAATAGACAGTGGTTGATTTGTACACTATATGTATCAACCAAAGGTCAACTTGCAGATGTGTTGACTAAAGGTCTCAGCAGTGCAATATTTCATGAAATTATTTCCAAGCTGGGAATGGAAAACACCTATTCACTAGCTTGAGGTGGAGTGTGGGAAAACACTTATTTACAGCTGAATGTAATCTTGTAATCTGTATATTTATATTTGTATCCCTAGAATTAAATATTTGTATTCATAGAATTAAGGACAAAAAATTAGGATAGACAATCCCTCAATTATAGGATTAGTTTTTAGAAAGATTTAGTTTCCTAGTTTACTCACTAGTTAGTTGTATATAAACCTAAGGTGCTTGTATAATTCTTCATGAGTAGTTTTTCAATATACATTCAATTTTACACTTAATTTTTCATATAGTTTTATTTCTTAATTTTTTCACACATATGCACATATACACACAGAGATAGAGAGACACATACTTATTTATATTTGTATTGATTTAGTAATCAATGTTTACTATATTTAAATTGTTTTAGTAACTTGTACTAAATATTACAAATTCTGAAATTGAAACTCTGTTTATTTATGTATTTTATAAACTGGAGTCTGTGTAGCCATTTCCATCCCTTCATGACTGAGAATCTTCTTCATATAGTCATCAACTTTATTTCTTAAAGATAATTTTTATATATAGGCAGATGAAGTATCGTTAGGACTTATTTAAGTTCTATTTGGCTGCATATTGATTAGATACAGAACTTTGTTGATTTTCTATCAATTCAAATTGATTTTTGCCTTTTGAATTCTTATAACTTTCAAACTGGTAAGATCCTTTTTTCTTTGTTTGTTTCACACTAATTGAGTAACTGCTTGTTTTGATAAACCAGGATTCGTAATATGTTTTTTATCAATAATTTGGACATGAACTGTCAAAAATTCTTCAAGTTACTTGCTTGTGCCGAGCATGCTTCTGTGTATGCAAACATACCTAGGTAAAATCTGACTTGTTTCTGGTTCCAAAATAATGTGCTTGGTTTGGTGTAAGATACAATCTCTATAGCTGTAATAGGCTATGGAAACGGTTTTATCATTTATCCTCTCTTGTTCATTACAAGCATATCTATTTGTCCAACAAACAGTTTTAGTTCTAGTGGACCATTGCTTTTTGTGTTCATACACCGTACATGTTGACAAGGTATGTCTATATGCAGTTAGGCGCTGCATGACTTGCATTTGCTGATGGTATTTTGTCTTTTCTTAATATTTTCTTTTACATCACTTCTTGACAGGTTGGCTGTCATGGTTAATGCTATCTCCTAATGTGTTTCCATTCAGAAATTACCCGTTCTTTAATAGCCAAGATTGATAATTATATAAGGTATTTGATATGTGACACATTTAAAAGAAATGGCCAAGTGTGTGGTTCACGCTTGAGCTCAGAAGTGGAACTGCTATTTGTAGATCTAGAGCTTGCGCTTTACTGCATGCTTGTATTGTGTTTGATTTTTCACACTGTTTCTGTAAATGCATCTTTTACCTTCTCAGAAGGACTTTAAATTAAATTTTGTTTCAGATGACAAAAATGGAAGACAAAAATTCACCCGGAATGCGGCTTATATCACTTCAGACGTTGTTCTCAGATTTTTCTTCTTCAAGGAATGGATAATTATATCCTGCCACTTGACAGGACAGACCACGTGGCAATAACAAATCCTCTAGTGAGCTGATAAATTCTTCGCACTTCTCTATTTATTGATCTCAGCAGCTGCATCACTATGACAACCTTAAATGGGTAATTTTTCAATCCTTTTTTTTTTTGTCACTTTTCTTACTCAGATATAATTGCAATATACTTATCAGGCTGCAGTTTGTAAATTTAATATTACCAGTCTTGCTAGCTTCTAGCTTGTTAAGGTGATTTTGAAATGTCTTTGCGAATTTATGATGTTGATGATTTATGAAAGTGTATTGTTGGAGTTGGATACATTATATTTTCTTCTAACCTGTGTTAGTGGGATCATTTTTTTCATATCTGAACTAATCAAATTGTTGCCTTGTTGGAAATTTTGGCTAGGCTTTCAGGTTTGAGTCCTCGAGTCGGGGAAAAAATATTGATGGTCACTAATCCTACATCAGTAGGACAAGGGAATGGTTTTGGGCTATAAAATCATGGGTCTTACTTCACCTAATAGGCATGTCTTTTTGGGTCGGAAATGTGGATAGTTAACAACAACAAGTAGTATCAGTGGGCCCCATGAGAGATACCAAGGTATGGGAAAAAAATACTGATGCCATATATCACGAATCTCACATCAGTAAGACAAGGTGTGGTCTTGGGCTATAAAATCATGGTTCTTTTTTCACTTTTTTCACCTAACATTTATGTCTTTTAGGTTGGAAATGTGGACATGTGATTAGTGGTATCCAAGCTGATCTTCACCGATGTGAGTCCTCATGAGAGATTTTCACCCAACAACTATGTCTTTTGGGGTTGGAAATGTGGATGCGTGATAAGTGGTATCAAAGCAGATCCAACTCTTCATTGATGTGAGTCCTCATGAGAGATATCAAGGTTGAGATAGGTTCGGACCAAGTGGGTCCCTCTCCTCTAAGGAGGTGTTGCACAATTGGGTGAGGGAGAATGTCATAAATCTCACATTACCTAACAAGCATGTCTTTTGGGGTTAATGTGAACACATAATAAGTGGTATCAGAACAGATCTAACTCTTCACTGATTTGAGTCCTCATGATAGATATCAAGGTTGAGATAGGTTCAGAGCAAGTGGGTTCCTATCCTTTAATGGAGGTGGTGCACAATTGAGAAAGGGAGAATATCACAAATCCCACATTAGTAAGACAAAGAGGTGGTCTTGGCTATAAAATTATGGATTTTCACGTTAATCATGTGTTTTGAGTTGGAAATATGGGCTCGTGACACACACATACATGCATACTTTTCTTTCTATGTGCATTAAGAATTCTAGATACATTATGTATTGCCTGTATTTATTGTACAAGTACTTAATCCTAATGGTGTTCTATATGGACCATTTTCAGTTTCTTTTGTTGTATCCCTTGCATCAGCCTCTTGTATGGTTAAATGATTATCTTTAGTTTGGGTTGAGTGCATTGACAAGAGTATCATGCATATTGGATCATGCATCTCTTTTTAGCCCTCATTTATATATTTACCAGAAAAAAAAATTAAAAAAGATCATTTTTTCCTTGTAATGTTCTTTTCAACCGTAAAAAATCTTCCATTTTGCCCTAATAGGATCTGGTGTCACTGTCAGTGTAGTCCCCTGGAGAAATGTGAAGCGGATTAGAGAAATGCCGGGAAAAGAATTACAAAGAAAAATCTTTAGCGGTGTTCCTTTGTCTATTTTTTTGGCATCTCCAAAATGAAGTTTTTTTTTTTTTTCATTAGTTTAAATTGAATTTTCAATTTTTGTTTTTAATTTTTGACAATAAAAAGGTATTGTGTACCAATATTACAAAAAAATTGATTTATAATATTAAATATGCAAAATTAATTTTTATATATATGTGAGAGTCAAAGACCGACAAAGGATGGATTAATTACAGGTCAATCAATTTTTGATCTGGGCTTTCATAGACTAGGGGTACGTCGAGGTTAGATAAGACACAATGCTATGTTTGAGCTCCATTCGCATTTAATCAAGGTTTAATTTCATTTTATCTTTGAATTCGCTTGAAAAGTAATCAGTTACTCGAGCTTACCTTAATTAGACTTAATTATCATTTACTTATATGAGTAGTTTGAATCTTTATTACAGCTCGAGTTCTATTTGGGATTAAAATTAAAAAAGTTTAAAATATCTAAATAAATATTATATTTTACTATATGTATAATATTCAAAAGTCAAAACTTTTAAAAGCTTGATAAGGTTCCTTGTCATGAATAATATAAAGTTTGAACCGAACTTAGCTCAATTCATTAATCGCTTGAGCTGAAGCTCAGATTGGCCATAAACAAGTTAGAATTTAAATATTCAATCATCCATCAACCCAAATTCTGAGTAGTTTGAATTATTTATATAAAATTAAATATTAAAAAATTTTGAATTATTCTATTTTTTAATAAATCTTTTATATTTTTATTATATTTAAATAAATTCTCATACTTTGATTTGTATCAAAATAAATTTTTATTTCAAATAAAAGGATTATTATTGTTAGGGTCTTATTTAAGTATAAATTAAAATTTTAAAAACTTATAAATTGAAAGTTAATGATTTATTTGGATGCAAATTAGAGATAAGTTTATTTGAATATAATAAAAGTATAAAAATTTATTTAAATAAAGTTATAAAATTTAAAAACTTTTTTTATTTTTTTAACTTTTACTTATTTAATCAAGGTATACATACTTTCAACATTCATAGCTTCAATAAAGCACATAACATAAATGTGTTTTTATTAATAAATTTGATTTCAATTGAAATTTTGTGACGTTAATTAATTTACGTCAAGATTAAGATTTTGTAATAATTCTCGTGGAACCAAGTCGGTGGAATCAAAATTTCATATATATATATATATATATATATACATATAAATACATAGTTCTAAACTAAATCGCTTGAAAAATGATTTACCTTTGATTCAAAATTTTTAGTTTGTTAATTATATTGTTTGTTAATCAAAATTTCTACTTTTGACAAATTCCAGATTTAACTTATTTACTTTATATAATTATTTTTAAGAGATGACATGCAATAAGTATAATGTTTAAATATTATTATTTATAATATCTTTCCCTATTTTTAGGATGTGTTTTCTTCTCTTATACAAAGAATACTTTTGATTTACTTAGTCAAGATGTAATTTCGTGTTTGAGTTTGGCTAAAAAAATGATTGAGTTATTCCAGCTCAACTCAATAGGTTTTGACTATCATTATCGTATGTGAGGAGCTTAAACTTATAAAGTTCCAACTTTAGTTTGAGATTAAAATTTAAATAAAATTTTTGTGCTTAAAAAAATAAATTTTAAAATATCTAAATAAATATTATATTTTATTATATCAATAACATTTAAAATATTGAAAAATTCAAAATCTTGATAAGGTTTGCTTGCGCAAATATTAGAAAGTTCAAGCTCAATTCTATTCTTTACTTGAATTGCTTGAGTTTAAGTTTTATTCAACCATAGTCGAGTTGAATATTCATCAATTTAAATTCAAATAGTTCAAATTGTTTACATCTCTAATTAAAATCTCTATTATTTATTTATTTATTTATTACTAATAAAATTGATTTTTTAAAATTTTGTGATTGTAGTAAATTTATGTCCTGATTAAGATTTTGCAATAACTTTCACAAAATTAAGCCCGTGAAATCAAAACTTCATATACATATAGACATACATGCATATAGAAATAATTTTCTAATTTTCAATCACTTCATTGAAAAATGATTTATTTTTTATTAAAAATTTTAATATGTTAATTATTTTTCTAAGTTGTAGCAATCGTATTAAATAGTTCTCTATATATAAAGATAATTATTATTTAAAAATAAATAAAATTATTCACATGCAAAGCATGTAGTGTTAGTTTAATCTAAACTAGTGTTGAGGGCCCGGTTTTGCTCAATCTGTTATAATAATTTTTAATATTTTATTGAAATGGTATATGTTTGAAATAAAAATTAAAGTAATATCTAAAGTTAATATAAAGTAATAATTTAAGAGAAAGTTAACATTGTTAATTGTTAATTTAAGAAGAGATGGGCAATAACACGACATTATTAGAAAGCTAAACTCTTATAGCTATTTTTGTTAAAACAAAACTGTGACAAACAAAAAGTAAGTTACCATAAAACAATAACATTCAATGTTTAATCACCTTCAAGAAGCAAAGAGTAAAAGTGATTTCTTGACCTGACATGGCATCTAGGTAGCAAATCAACGCTACCTAGGTTGCAAATTATTCAAACCTAAAGTACTCAAGAATTGATAGTTAGTAAAAAGGGGAAAGATGAAGCTTACAGAGCTATTTGTGAATATACGGGATTTTGTCTTTCTCAAACTTGAACTCTTCTAAACAAAGCCAAAACATAGGATATGCAGACCAACCACAATGAATTGAAAGTTATACTATTTTATTTATAAATGAAAGTTGATACCATGTACAAAAAAGAAATGTTGTCACCTTCATCAATCATTTCTTTCTCTCTAGTAGATATCTAAATAGCATAAAGCCTTCTTGTACTTTATGAAAGCCATCTTATAGTCTTGTTTCTATTAAGGAAATTCATTAGCACAAATGAGACCCCAAAGCAGAAACTAAAAAGGAATAAGAAAAATGTAAGGGAAAAAAATAAGCAATAAATCCAAAAAGCACCATCTTGAAATATCAAGTGTAGCGAGAACATTGTATAAGCACAATTCCATTTGGCAATGAACTCATTAGTGCATTAATAAACATGCATAAGCCTTTTACCTTATAATGTTTATTTCTAAAAGCTTTAATAAAAGCCACAGCAGTCATCCACTAAAAAAGTTCGTCAAGACTCTCATCAACGTCAACTGGCCAATCAGCACAAATATCTCCATCATTGAGAAAATTGGATATTTCATCATTTGTCCCCTTTAGGATTTCTCCACAATAAAAAATTATAACATCAACAATTTTACCACTTTTTGCATGTTTGATTAAATGAACAACTCCCATTCTTTTGACAACCTTGCCAAATACAACATGTTTCCCATTTAAATGAAAAGTGCGAGTTGTAGTGATGAAGAATAAAGACCCATTTGTGTTAAAACCAGCATTTGCCATAGATAACATCCATTTCCTTTCATGTTTCAATAGAAAATTTTCATCTTCAAATTTTAAACCATAAATTGACTATTTTCCAATACCATCTCCAATAGATATATCTCTACATTGTACCATAAATCTTTTAACAACATTATATAATAATTTTAAAATACTTAGATTAAATTCGAAGCTACAACATGGTACAGATAAGTTTATTCATAATTATGGTGGATGATAACTTTAAGAGTGTAATGTGTGATCATTGCAAAGAAAAAATAGTCACCATTTTTCAAGTGATTATCAATATCAAATTTGTTCCAAGAGACCATCCAGTATAAAGTTTACTTTTTTTTTGTAAAGGAAAACATAAAATATACCCAAGAGAAGGAAGAGATCAAGACTTAAAAGAATCAAAAGTAAAAGGGAACTTAAAAGACATGGAAAAGCTTCCATACATTTAGCATGTGAAGAAGCTTAAGGTTTATAAAGTGAAAAAAAAAAAAAGCTAGAGAAGTAGAAGGTTTAAATTAGGACCTCAAAGGGATGTTCAAGTCATTAGGGTAAAAATTTTAACCAACCAGCCTCTCCACTGAAACCTAACTTAGGTTCCAAAAGCCTATAATCCAGAAAGAATAATGTGGCATAAAGTATTGTTCTTTTAAACATATGTTAGAAAACATACATTACCTGTAATAACTAAAATATAGTTATTAATCCACGTGCATTAACATTTTTGTACATAATTTGTTGAAAATCAAGAATGCCAATCAACTTTTCATTTCTTATTTCTCTTCCTACTACATTTTTTATAAACAATCATAATACCAGGTATATACTCTTTTAAGATAAAAACATACACTTATTATTGATTAATTGAAAAGGAAAATTCAATACTAGCTATGATTACTGAAACATGATACTTGAACAGAATCCAATAAATGTGGAATAGCTGGAAGAACTTGCCTCCTATTTAAACATTATTTATGATTACTATTTCTTCAAAGCACATCATCTGACAAAGCTTTTTACAAACAATTAATACAGTAAACATGATAAATGCTTTCATACCTTCCCAGAAGTCGTTGACCAACGTCCATAAATTCTGCCACATTATTATCACCTTCACGAACAAACTCTAGAATTTAGGATGGAAACATACGAAAAGAGATATGAAAGCTCATTTTTCTTCAACCATCTCTCAAAAAAATAAAAAAAGAAACTTAGCTCAAAATCCAATAATTTGATTATATGAAAATTTTTCAATGAACTCTTTATTTACCCCTCCACTTTAAGAAGAGATAATGAAACTAAATATCCTGCAGATAGACATTATCAATTGTATAACACCTAATTTTATTTTAACAAAAAAAGTGAAAATATACAAAAATGCTCATTTAAGGAAAAAAACTCAATAGAATCTGATGATGAATCATCAAATTAGAAAAATCATTATAATTAGTAGGCAAATAACTTTCAAAATTAAGTTCATTCATGTAAATGTAAATTGTTACTTGTATTTTAATATGTATTTTATACACATTTGTACATCTGGGACACAAATAAGCAAATGTAGCAAAGTAGAAGAATCACTTAAAAGGTAATAAGAGCAAAAACTTCAATATAACTAAGCCTAAGCCCTTATGCTAGACACTTCTGGGCAAAGAACCTGGCATTATGAAAGCCTAGCTTCTTAACTTCTATATTATAAATGCTTTTAGCTTATTGTTTATAAAAAGGCAAGGGACAGTTCAGATCCAATACCAAATGCATTTTTCTAGTTAAGAAAAATTAAAACATGTGGGATAAATGAATACTTGGTCAATATAATAGCTACTGCAGTAAAAGCAAATTTACAGAATAAAAAATTAAAATGAACTTCAACTTAAGCCCCCAAGAACATTATACCTACAAAAAAAAAACACTAATTAAACAAAAAACACAAAGCAATCCACCAAAAAACCCAATCTAATTATCATGCATGCAACATGCAAAAAATAATTTAGAAAAGAAAACAAAATGCGAACCTAACAACAAATATTTTAAACAAATTAAAAAACAAAAAAACATAGCATTGAAAAAAAATTGTTGAAAATCCCTATGATTTATTGAAAACTTTTACATGTCTCCATTAATATAAATAAAAAAAGTAAAAGAATCCATACTCAATCAATTGCACCAGAGATAACCAGTTTCACAAATGTAAGACTATATATTTCACTTCCAAGTATCTAATATTGAACTCATTACTTAATTACTACAAAAATCAAACAAGAACAAAATTGACTTATCATCCAAGTAAAGGACCAGAAACCAATCGACTCATTAAAATTAGATTCGGTAAATTCATGAAACTTTCCACCACAGTTTCCCTCTCATTATTCCATTTCATGTAGGTTTTTACACGATCCGAGACTTTCAGGTCAGATAAGACTGATCCAAATTGTAACTTGACTAGAAACTTAGCTCTGTCGCTTCTAATCAAGTCAAGATTTAAAAGCTTAGACTTTTCATAAAATGGCAACATTTCCCCAAATCAGGGTTACAAATTGAAAGAGTTTCCAAGGGGAGAAAGATAGCAAGGGAGGGCTGTTGAAAGTTGTAGACACCTAATTTTATCAAAAATATTTTATTATGTTAATCTGGGCTCGATTTAGCAAATGAGCCGTGACCATAATTTTTCAAACCCATTACACGGTTTTATTTTTAAATGTTTAAGGATGAGGCCTAATGTGGTCCCCATGATAAAGTTTATTGCATTGGCTCGAACAATATCCAAAGTGGCTCGATAAAAGGCTTGACAAAGGCCTATTTTTAAAAGCCCATTAATGGCCCATTGTTGGCCATTAAACAAAAAATATATATAAAAACCAAATAAAATATAAACAATAAAAAAATAATAATAATAATATAAAATATAAAATATATAAATAAAATAAAATAATCAAAACAACAAAAAGCTTGGCCCAATAAGAATAAATAAAATTTAAAAGCCCAAAAAAACAAAAAAAAATTGAAAGCTCAAAGCATGGCCATGAAATGGGCCATTTGGTTAGCCTTATTTAGGAAATAAAAGCCATGAAAAAAAAAATGAGAATGAAAGCCACCCAAAACATGGGTAAGAATTTGGCTAGCTTATTTGGAAAATAAAAGCCATGAAAAAATGAAAGCCAGTCACACCATCCATGGGACATGAAGAAAAGTTGTAAAACTAAAATATTGCTACATGAACGTGTGGGGAGACTACATAGTTTAAAGGAGCTAGCATGTGAAAAGGAAAAAGTAACATATATGTTGTGCATGTCATGAAGTAAGGAAAAAAACTGGTGCAAAAAAATAATGGCATAGAGGCGAAAATAATTAAAAAAAGATGGAGGAAGAACTTGAAAACTGAAAGGTAAGTTAAAAAAAAAAAAAAAAAAAAGAGCAAAAAATGCAAAACAAAATAGAAATAGAAATAGGTCTAAAAATAATAATAAAGCATTAAAAAAATTGGGCAAGAGGCGCCAATGAAAAAACAAAAGAAAAAAAAATAAAAAAGAGAATGAGGAAAACAAAAGCATATGAGCAAAGGAAGACCAGTGAGCAGACAAGAAAAATGAAAGAAGAAAAGCATTGGTTAAAGTGCCAACAAAAGTGGAGAGTGAAGCAAAAAAATTGTTGAAGAAAAATAAAAAAACCTACAGTAAAAAATAGTAGTAGAATAAAAAAAAGACAAAAAAAAGGGGGATGAAGGTGTGAACCAAAACTGAAATGAAAACCACGTAGAAAAAGCCAATAAAAAAAGCAAATGAAAGTAAACCAGTAGCCAAAAAAAGAAGTATTTGTGAAAACAAACCAAGAATCTAGCACCAAAGAGGCAAGAGCAGAAAAAATAGGCCATTAATAAGTTTTTTTTTTTTTTTAAGAAAAAAAGCGTTGGTGGTAGCAACAACATTCAACAGAAAAATAGGAAGAGAATCAACAATAGCAAGAATGGTAATCCATCTATCTTTCCATTTCTTTTTAAATATAAGTAACATAGGTTTGATGAATGCATGCAGTTAGGTTTGGTTTGTGTTAAGATTTTTTCCTTCTTAAGCTTTTGGGTTGTAAAAAAAATCAGACAATAGTTTAATTTTTTTACCTTCTTTAATTAATAAAAAAAATTAAAAAAAAATAAAAGAGAAATGTGGATGTGTACTGTATAGAAGTTTAACCATTTTTTGCATCCTCTTGGAAGCTAGATTGTTAAAAAAAAAAGGAGTAGATGATTTGTTTTTATATGAAATAACTTGAAAGGATTCTTTAAAGTTCTTTTTCTTATTTCTTTTCCCTTGTTGGTTGCGCATTCCTATGTGAAATTAGATTACTAAGATTTTATAGCCGTTAAGGTCTTTCGTTTTATCAAACTAGTTTTTTTTTCTTCATTTTTTTCTTTTACGTGTCCTCCCGTTGGTTCATTTGGCTTGGATATCTGTGGTTATGGATTGCTTGTTGGCAATTTATGGGGAAAAGTTTAAAGCTTTGCAAGTTATGGCTTCTTTTGCATGTTGGCTGTTTATGGAAAATGGTAAGGACGTTTAGGATTTTTTTTCTTTGGACAATTAATAAATAAAAGTTTAAAAACGCCTATGAAAACAAAATTGGGTTTAGGAGTCAATTACGCGTGGAAAAAGATTAGCACCCCTATAATGTCCATAATTAATTGGTATCAATTAATTATACATTATTTATAATTTTGGACAAAATTGATTTTTATATGAAGTTTAATTATAATTTTTTTCATTTTTAAGAAATAAAATTATTTAAAAATTTTTATTTAGAAATACTGTGAAAATCTCTAAATTAAAGAAATACCTTAAAATTCTTCGACATAAAGGTAAAATTTAAAATGAATTATTTTCATCTAAGATTTACCCCAACATCTCATTGAAAATAAAAATAATATTATTTGAAAATAATAATTATTGGTTACTTTTCAACACCTAAACAGAGTATAAAAAATTATATTCCCTAAAATATTATTTTCAATTTATTTATTTATTTACTTTTGAAATTAAATTTTTTAAATAATAATTAAATAATTAAATAGCTAACCATAAATATCAATAATTAAAATAAACATATATATAGACAATAATTGTAAATATAAATGTAAATATGTGTCCTAAATAACAATGAGATGCGAATTGAAGATTGTGTTTTAAAATATAAAAAGATCATTGGACTCTCCAACCTCTAGGCGAAGCTTAGATGCGAATATTTATATTTAATATCCTTTTTTATTTTTCATTTAATTTTATTTTGTAATTTATTTATGCTCTTTTGATTGATATACTAGTTTGCACATTTTTACACACTTTTGCATATTTACTTACATGCATAAGTTCTAGACTTGGGCACTGTCTTTATTAGAAGGAAGTGAAATAGTTTTGCTCTTGTGAGGTGATAATTTTTACATTTGTTAGTGAAACACTTTCACTTAAATTGAACCATTTTTCATTTGTAGCCTATAATGAGTGAGGATTGGTGTGCCTTATTAATTTGTAATGAACAATGATGTAAGGTTTGATTTGGGAACTTTAGATTTATTAATCCCGACCCAATATATAGTGAGCCATAGGAAGCCTACCTAGGGTAAAGCAATGCTGCCTTTTTAGAAAATAACCAAAAGTTAGGACACTATACAAATTTTGTTGTATTTTATGGTTGTTATATTATTTCTATTATTTTATTTGTTTTGAATTATTTATTCATGTTTATTTTTATATTCTTTAATTTTGCAACATAGATCATATAGGCATTATATTTTCAAAGGGGATATTTGTTTTGGGTCAATCATTAGTAAATGAAGTTCTTATGAAGCCATTAGTAGTTTTAACCTCTTAAAGAAATTATTTAGAAAGTTAAAAGCTATGACAATCTCTTTCATAGAAATTACACAAATTAAGATATGTGGGACACTTAGATACAATTTGTGTTTAAGGGTAATACTAGTGCAAATAAAGGTGATGTGTATATTTTAAGCTACCTCATCATTAAAGTGATTTGTATATTTTAGGCTGTTTTATTTTTTTTGATATGTTTACGTCATTATCATACTTAAGCATTCATAGACATATTCTATGTAGCATGCAAATTAGGATTTATTTTTTGTCTTCATTCAACAAGAATAATAGCATAATTGTTTTTGTTTAAACCCTTGAAATAAAATATTTATTTTAGTGGGTATAAGAAGTTGAAAATATGGAAGATCAATTGGAGGCTCGAATTAGTGCGTTAGAATGTAATCAAGAGGAGTTTGATCATGACATTTAAGAGATAACAAAACAACTTGTTGAGTTGACAAAAAGTGTTGATAGGCTTAAGGAATTTATTTTGATACCTTCTTAATGGTCCTTACCAGTTTCAGCTCAAGTAAGATCTATAAATTGAGTCGTGATCAACCGATTCCTGTTGGACCTAATACATTTCTTGAGCATGCTGAAGTATTCAATGGCTTGTGCAATAGTGAAAGTCTGGATAAGATCTTAAGAGGGATGAGTGATCTAACCACCCAAGTGTTTAAGTTTCATAATTTGATTTCCAAGATGAAATTACCAGGTTTCATATAACCTTTATCAATCATTTTAAACTTGAACTTGCATTCAAATCATTCTCATGTTTGTCTGTGAACTCATTTCCAAGCTTTTAAGATCAGGTCCCAAAACTTGATACAATATCAAAAAAGTCCACATCTAAACCAATATTTTTAGCCTTCCATTCCTCAATCACTTGTTTAGCCAATTTCTCCACTTTATATCTTTGTATCACCACCAAATTCGGAGACTCGCAGTCAATCTATTGCCCAAAAATGACCTTAGAATAAGAAACAGTTAGATCCTATCTCTATTTTATATGAAAAACTCTTTTCTTATCTATTTAAGAGACACCTTGTTCATTTGGGCTTTCAAAGCTTTTAAAGCCTTCATACCTAAAATATTTTAATCTAAATGCAAGATGTGAATACCATGGTAGGAATATGGGGCATTCCATTAAAGGCTTCAAACATAAGGTGCAATCACTCATAAATGCGAAATGGTTCAATCCAACGACGATAGGGGTTAAAGATTTAGAAATAATGAGAAGACGATGGCATGATGATGAACATGGATGGGATTTTTTATTAAAGAAGGTCTTGAAGTGATAGGTTGTTAGGCAAATAAAATGCTTTGTGAATTTTTTTTTTTTTGGACAATGTTTCCTTTTATGTAATTATGATGTTGTCTTTTTGAATTTGAATATGTGAACTATGATTTATCTTTAATTCTTGCTCCTAATCCAATTTTTACACATTTCACTAAAGAGCTTTATCATTTATGCATTCATTCATTCATTAATTCATTTATGTATTCACTCAATAGAATGTAATTCATATGTGCTCTAAAAAAAAATTTTCTTCAAGAATAAACCTGCTAATTTTTCTAAGGATCAGGAGAATATTGACATAAAAAAGAAAGATCGAAGAGATTATTAAAAGACTTTTTGCTTAAGGAAATGATCAACGCGAAATACCTAACTTAGGACCTTTAAGGGAGGGATCATGGAATCTAGATGAACAGAAAAAGTATAGTCTCTTAAAGGAAATGATTCAAGCTATTTGAGGTAAGGATAAATCTTGTCATGCAAAGGAATCCTAACTAGTTCTAGATGTGGTTATTTTGCCCAAGTTCATGGTTTCAACATTTAAGAAGTGTAATGGAACTAGATGTCCTAAGGCACATTTGGCTTAATATTATCACAAAATGGTTATGTATGCCATTGGAGAAAAGCTGTTTATCCATGTTTTTTAAGAAAGTTTGTTAGGGCGGTAGCTAGTTAGTATTATAGTTTACAAAGTAGCCAAATTCATACTTCAAAAGATTTATATCAAGCATTCTTAAATCAGTATCGACACATGATAGTAATGGCTCTAGACCAATTAGGCTTTCAAAACATGAGAATGAGCCCTAATGAGAGCTACAAAAAATATGCTAATAGATAAAAAAAAGGTCGCATCGTAAGTTCGACCATCTTTAACTAATAAAGAGCTAAACTCTTTATTTGTGGATATCCTTCTTTTTTCTTATTATGATAAGTTGATTTAAAGAAAAAAAAGAAAAAATTATTAGATTTGAATAAAGTCTCACGTAGTTAAGTCTCAAGGTTATAGAAAATGAAATGCCATAAAAAAAAGAAAAAAGGAAAAAGAAAAGTTTTGAGTCTCAGAAGAGTTGGCAATCACTATTAAGAATTTGTTAAATACCTAAACCTTTTGATATCATATATTATCAGCCATAACCCTTTAAAAACCATAAATTTAAATTTGTGAACCTTACCCTTGCTTGATAATATAAGATATCAAATGGTGGTATTCTTTTTCCAGGTAATGAACAATGAAACAACTAATTTAAAAAATATATATATGGTTATTAGAAGATTAGGCAAACATGACATTTTTTAATAATTCAAATGTAGTAATTTGATATGTTAATGTTATGCTATAACTCAAAAAAATTTTAAAATCAAAGCCACCCAAAGTCTTGTAAAATAACCTCAGATTTACCAATCTTTAAGTTTTTTATCCCAAAACTAGCCTAATCCAATGTCTTGGGGGTATGTTAATGAAAAAAGAAAAACTTCCCTTAAGATAACTTGAGTTATGATAAACCCAATTGTTCTTTTTTTATAGAGTGATATGAATCATGTGACACATTAAATAGGTTCATTCCACATGACCATTTTTTTCAATAACTATCATTAAGAGTGATTTGCTAAAATGAAACATCTTCCATGAATCACATTACTGGCAATATGAATTTATGTATAAGTTATAGAGGGCATGTCAAAATAAAAAAGAGAAAAATAAAAAGAAGGGAAAAAAAAAAGACAACAAAAAAATGGTTATGACATCGTGCCCTTAAGAAATTTAAATAAATCCAAATAAAATCCTGACAAATCTAGAGTGTTGGAAAAGAAATAAGGAAAAACAAAAGCTTAAAATGAAAAAGCCAAAAGAAAAGTCAAGAAAGCCAATAATCCAAAAAAAAAAAAAAAGAAAAAAACTTTTGAAACAAAAATCCTTTCTTCAAGTTTATTTTTCTAAAATGAACTGCTTTTCAATTTAAATGATCATGCCTAAAATGACAAATGATCATTTTTCATCATCCTTTCATGAATATAAAATTTCATCTTTTGTTACCCCTTTGAGCCTAATAATTTTTTTTTAAAAAAATAAACCCTAACCAGGATACCCTCTACACTAAAGGGTAAAATTAATGCATTTAGGGGTTAAGAATGATAATGTCCAAAATGAAATCTTGTATGTTAGGGCAAATTCGCAATATAAAAAATCTCACAAGTTTTGAATCCACTCAAAAAAAAGAAAAAGTGAAAAAAGGAAAAAGAAGGTAAAAAAAAAAGAGAAAAAGAACAAAAGAAAATAAAAGAACCAAGAGAAAAAAAAAAGAAAAGAAATGAATGGATGGAAAGCCCAAAGGGAATATACTCCAAAATGAATCATTCAAACAAAAGAATGATCTTTAGTTTTAATTACCTTTAAATACATATTTTAGGCCTATCTATCATTTTCTTTAAGAACCCCAAACCTGGCTTATGTTACACCTTATAAAAAGTCCATATTGGATCAAGTATTGATATTTAAAAATTGAAGTGCTTTTTTTGAAAAAATAGATATGAAGCCTATAAACCTTTTACTCTTTCTTTATTGCTTAATTTCTTGTTTGAAACATTAACCCGTTTTGGATGAGTTTAAATTTTTAAGTGCATGGTGTAATAATTAATTAAAAAAATAAAAAATGAATATGACTCTACAGTGAAAACCCTACAATTGACAGTCTAAAGCAAACCTTGAAGGCCACTCTTAATACTAGTTAAGGTGGATGCGGAGTAAAGACAAGCTTAACCTTATAAAAGATTCGATCCCAAATGTTAGAGAAGGGTTGATTTCGAAAAGCTCAACTTTTCTCCATTCCCAAATAACTTTCCAAAATCTCGAGCCCTTACAGTTAACCTTGATATATATCAAAATTTCCTATTTTGAGGCTAAAGAAAATGTCGAAAATGTTTGGTATTCAAAAGATTCATGTTTTTTAAAAAACTTCAGTTTTATCTTTAAACTTGCATGGAAAAAGTATATCTTTTTTTATCCCTATCAAATGGTGAAACTTTTTTGAATGAACAAAACCTCAGTGTGTTGAATCATTTAATCCATTTCAAAAAAAAATTTATACCTTTCATTCTTTATAGGGATCACCAATTTTCAAGAAAGAATTTAAGTCTAGTTTAGTTGGCACTTAAGTTTTAAGCTCAGTGTACCTAACACTTATAAAAATTTAAATTTAGTTTTTCTGGCATTCAAGACTAATTTTAAACCCAAATTATCTGGTACCTACGAAAATTTAAGCCTAGTTTAGCTGGTACTAAGTTTTCAACCTAGTTTAGTTAGTAACCAAATTTAAGCATTGTTTAGTTGGCTTGTAAGTCCAAATTAACTGAAAAAATATATATCCCTTTTAAGTGGTGAAGTTTTAGCGAAAGAACAAAAACCTTCGTGTGTCGAATTATCCAATCCATTTGGAAAGAAAATTTTTACCTCTTTGATTTCTGATAGGGATCGCCAATTCTCATAAAAATCTAAGCTCAGTCTAGCTAGTACCTAAGTTTTAAATTAGTTTATATCACACCAATGAAAATTTAAGCTTAATTTAGTTGGCCACAATGAAAATTTAAGCCTAGATTAGCTAGCACCTAATGAAAATTTTAAGCCTAATTTAGCTAATCCCAATGAAAATTTAAGCTCAGTTCAGCTGAAACTCATATTGTAAGCAAAGTAATAGCTAGCATTGAGAAGTCTTAAGCCTAATTTAGCAAGCTCCCAAATTTAAGTCCAAATTAGATGGCACACAAGCTCAGATTAGTTACCACATATAAGAATTTAAACCTAGTTTAATTGTCACAAAAACCCAAATTAGTTGGCATTGCAAATTCAGATTAGCAATCACCCCATTCAACCTGTAGTTTAAATTTGATCACCTCAGTTGACTTACAGTTTAGTTTCAGTCACTTTATTTGACTTGTGACTTAATCCTGGTCACTTTATTTGACTTGCAATTTAATCTTGGCCATCTTTATTTTTTCACTCATGGTTTAATCTTAGTTTTTTTAAGAAAAAATTAAAAAAATTAAAAACAAAAGACCAAAAGACCAAAAAACGAAACAAAACAAAACAAAATAAAATAAAAAAATAAAAAATAAAAAACAAAAAAGGCAAAAACAAAAGAAAATTAGGAAGTAGTATTTAGACAAAATTATTATTTATGTTTTTGCATTATTCTTAATCTTCAAAAATATACAAAGAAAAGCAGTTGTAAACATATAATTTTGTCCAATATATTTTTATTTTTTTAAAATTCGAACTTATTTCTGTAATTAAGACTCAATCATTAATTTTTAAGATTCATTAACTGTTTGTTTTTAAATGCTTCAGCAAGAGGTCTTATGAAGGCTTTATAGTGAGATCCGTTACATATACCCGAATAAAAACCCAAAATGACCCAATAAAAAGCTTATTAAAAGATTTTTAAAAAAAAAAAAAACTTATTAATGGCCTATTGTTAGCAATTAAATGAAAAGCCAAATAAAAATATAAAAATCTTTAAACAAAAAAAAAATTATAAAAATTATAAAAAATATATAAAAATATAAAAATTATAAATAGTAAAAAAGCTTAGCCCAAAATGAGAATCCAAATTGGCCATAACATGGCCCATAAAGTTAAGAAGAATGAAGCCCAAATAAATGCAAGGCCTAAAAGCATTAGCTCTTATATATTGAAAGCCCAAGCCTTAACTAAAAACAAAGGCCCATTCGACCTTGTTAATAAAAATGGCTATTTCATGTCATAAAAAAGGTGGAACTATGCATATGCACGGGAGAATGAAGGAAAAAAATGCTACTGTCAAAAATAAAGAAACCATGTAAGGGATGTGCAAGCACAACCACAAACTAAATAGCCTGAGACATGGGGCATTTCAGGGGTACAAAAATGTCTTAAAAATTGACTAAAGACTACATGGAAAAGAAGGGCTTAATGGCAGCAAGAAATTAAGATAGCAAGATATATAAAAAAAAATAAGAAATTTTGAGAAAAAAGAATAGAAAGGGTGAAAAAAAAGAATACAGAAGAAAAGAAAAGCATGAAATAATAAGAAACTAAAGTAGAAACGAAAAAGGGAAGAGCATGCAGCAAAAAAATGGTGGTAGTAGAACAAAAAAAAGTGAAAACACGTAGAAAGCTACAACATTCCAAAGGAAAAAAACTATTATGGCAGAAAAACTGATGAAGACATGGAGAACGTGGGGGCATTTGGTAGTAAAAGGGCAAAAAGCAATGAAAAAAAAAGAACTTGGGAACAGAGGCGGAAGGTAGTGCGTGAAGAAAAAAATTGGGTAGAATAGCAAGTGAAAATGTAAAAAAAAAAAAAAAACACGTAAAAAATAAAAGGTGTAGCAGAAAAATAAAAAACAAAGACAGTAAATAGAAATAGGCAACAAAAAAAAGAATGGAAGGAAGCAAAAAACAAATCAAACAAGAACATATTCATGAAAACAAATAAATAAGAAGAATAAAATTTTAATAAAAATAAAATATTAAAAATTCAATTTTAAAAAAAATAGAGAAAATGAGTTTACTCCAAAAATTTACTTAAATGTTCAAGATTTTTAAAAATCTTGAAATAAAAATAAAAAAAATAAAAATTACTAAAATAATATAAAAATAAAATAATATAAAAATTATAAATAATAAAAAATAATAAAAAACTTTAGCCTAAAATAACCTAAAATAAGAATCAAAATTGACCACAGCATGCTTATAAAGTGAAGAAGAATTAAGCCAAATAAATGCAATAGCCCTTTCATGTTATAAAAAAGGTGGAATCGTGCATGTACATGAGGAGAAAAAAGGAAAAGAAAAAGTGCTGCTGCTAAAAATGAAAAAGCTATGCACGGGATGTGCAAGAACGGTCACAAACTAAATGGCCTGAGACATGGAGCATTTTGAAAGGGTGCAAAAATGGCTTAAAAGTTGATTGAAGACTGCATAAAGAACAAGGACTCGGTGGTAGTAGAAAATTTATGTAGCAAGAAATGCAAAAAAAAAAGACTAAAAAGAAAGAGGATAAGAGGCAAAAAAAAATACGAAAAAAAAAAGCATGAAACAATAAGAAACTAAAGTAGAAGTGAAAGAAAGAAGGAACATGTAGTAAAAAAATGATGGCAACAGAATAAAAAAATAAAAAAAGCACGTAAGAGGCTAAGATATTCAGGAGGAAAAAATTATTATGTTAGAAAAAATAGTAAAGAAATGGAGAACGTGAGCGTAAAAAGTAATAAAAAATAGAATAAGAACTTAGGAATAAAGGTAGAAAGTAGTGTGTGAAGAAGAAAATTGGGCAAAACAATAAGCGAAAATGTAAAAAATAGCACGTAAAAAAAAGGTGCAATTTAAAAATAAGAGGTAGAGATAGTAAGTAGAAATAGATAGCAAAAAAAAAAGAAGAATAGAAGAAAGCAAAAAACAAACTAGACAACAGCAGCAATAAAGAAGAAAGCCACACAAAAAAAAATAAAGCAGAAACTGAACCAAGTAGGAAGCTAAAGCAAAAAAAATGACATGAAATAAAAAAATAGCAAACAAAAAAAGGCATGAAACAGTGAGAAAATTAGAAAACCAATAGTGAAAAAGCCAAAATCTATATAAAAAAAAAAACTAGAAAAAAAAAAGCAGAAACCATAAGAAAAACCATAGGGGGACATGATAGAATGAAGCAAAAAAAAAAAAAAACAAAAAGAAGAGAAGACTAGGTGCAAGAGTCACAGATGTTTTTTTTTTCATTGAAACTTCTTCGTTTTTTCCCTTTCTGCATGCTTTCATTTTCTTCTTTTGGTTGTAATTTCATACTCTAACATATTGCATTTTCATATATAAAAAAATTGAAAATAATTGTCATGCCAACATATTTTCTATTCATTGTTTCCATTTTTTGGTTCAACATGTTTTGCGTCAATGTTTTTATCCATTTATCTTTCATTCCATTGCATGGAAAATTCAAAGTTCAAAGCTTTCCTCAATCATGTTTATGATTAGTTCCTACCTGTTATTGGTCTATTCATCAGTTGGAACAAAAAAGACAAGAATGAAGATTTAGGATGTCTATTGGTGTATCTTACTCCTTCTGGTGCAAAGTTATAGAATTGGCATGTTGAGGAACAACCTGTTGTTTTTTAATTTCCTTCAAAGTATGTATTGAACTAAATCTAAATTCTTTTGTTAGAGAGCATTAAGTGTCTTGCATGCAAGAGTGTTTGTTTGTTTCCTCATTTTTTGTTCGAATAAATGATAAGCCTGGCACATTGTCAAATTTCCTTTTCCTTATTTATTTCAATTTCTTTTGTTGCTATATATAAAGATCATCATGATGATATTTTAGGATTTGATTTTGAAAATTCCATTTATATTGGTGAACTTAATGATGAAAGGAATGTGGAAGACTATTCAAATTCCTAAAACTATTAAGATTGATGGAATATGAGGACAAGCCAATCATGCATCATCAAAAGACCATTGAAGTTGTGAATTTGAGAGACAAAAGAAGTAAGAAAAAGGTTAAGATTAGTACTTTATTGTCATCACTAATAAAGTAAGAGTTGATGAAGTTACTTCATGAATATGTGGATACATTTACTTGGTTGTATAAAGATATGTCAAGGTTGGATACTTAAATTGTAGTGCATAAACTACCTCTAAAACTTGTGTACAAACAAATTAAACTACTTTTGAAACTCAAAATATTGTTAAAAATAAAAGAGAAAATGAAAAAGTAGTTCAATGCAGGGTTTTTAGAAATGGCTAAATATCCTAAATAGGTGGCATATATAGTTATAATACCCAAGAAAGATGGCAAAATGAGGATATTTGTTGATTATCGAGATTTGAATAGAGCAAGTCTGAAAGATAATTTTTCATTGCCCTACATTGATACCTTAATGGACAATACCATTAGGTGCTTTCTATTTTCATTAATGGACGGATTTTTAGGATATAACCAAATTAAGATGGCACAAAAGGATATGAAAAAACTACTTTTGTGACATTATGGGGAACATTCTACTATAGAGTCATCCCATTTAGTTTGAAAAATGCTAGGACAACTAATCAGAGAGTCGTGATAACTTTATTCCATTATATGATGCATAAAGAAATAGAAGTGTATGTAAATGGCATGATTGCCAAGTCCTATGAAAAAAAAGATCATGTAGTTATTTTCAAGAAGTTGTTTGAAAGACTAAGAAGATTTCAACTTAAGCATAATGTGGCTAAGTGCACTTTTGGTGCAACTTTAAAAAAATTACTGGGAATTATCATCAATAATAGAGAAATTAAAGTAGATCCAAATAAGATATATACCATTCAAGAGCTACCACCTTCACACATGTAAAAAAAAGTAAGAGGATTCTTAAAAAGGTTGAATTATATTACTCATTTTATTTTCCAACTTACTGCCAAATGTGACCTCATATTTAAAATCTTTCAAAAACATAAGCCAAGGCAACGGGATGACAATTGTCAAATGGTATTTGAAAAAGTTAAAAAGTACTTATCAAACCCGTCAGTATTAATGCTGGCTATCTTTGAAACACCTTTCATTTTGTACTTGACGATGCATGAAAAATCCATAAGGTGTGCATTAGGGTAACATGATGAAATAGAAAGGAAAGAACAAGTAATTTATTAACTGAGCAAAAGTTCATCGACTAAGGTATAGATATTCACCACTAGAAAAGGTCTATTGTGCACTAGTTTGGATAACTTATCGACTCAAACAGTATATGTTGTACCATACTACTTAGCTTATTAAGAAATTGAATCGAATTAAATATATCTTTGAGAAACCTTCATTATCAAGAAGAATAGTAATATGGCAAGTGTAACTTTTTGAATATGACATTGTGTATATGTCCTAAAAGGTAATCAAAGGAAGTGCTATTATCAAATTTCTTCCAGAATATGCTTAGGAAGACTATGTGTCTATGACATTCAATTTTTTAAATAAAAACTTAATGTCTATATTACACATGATGAAGAAGAGCCTAATGAAGGAAATGCATGAAAGATGTATTTTGATGATGTATCAAATGCTTTGGGACATGGTATCGAAGTAGTTTTGATATCTTCGAAAAGAGATTACTACCTAATCACTGCAAGACTAAGTTTGATTGCACCAATAATATGGTAGAATATGAAGTATGTGTTATGGGTTTTCAAGTTACTCTTGAAAATAAGACCTATACATTGAAAGTTTATGAAGACTTTGTCTTAGTCATATACTAGTTGTGAGGAGAATAGAAAACCATAGATTCAAAGCTATTTTTATGCCAAAATTATATATCACAGTTTATTAAACAATTTAAGAATATTTGGTTTAATCATTTGCCCAAAAAAAAAATTAAATGTTGATGCTTTAGCTATGTTGGCGGTAATGTTCAAGTTAAATGAAAATACTTAAGTCCAACTCATCAAGTTGAGCTTGTGAGAGTCACCAGTTCACCATTCAAATATTGAGGAAGAAGTTGATGGGAAACCATGGTATTTTGACATATTACAATACATCAGCTATCAATAATACCTATAGCACATATCAGAGAATGAAAAAAGAACTTTGATAAAACTGGCAATGGGTTTTTTCTTGGATAAAAAAATTTTATATAAAAGAAGTTGATACCAAACACTCATGAGATGTGTAAAGGCCATTAAAGCTAAAAAGTTACTTGAAAAAATCCATAAAAGTGTTTGCGGAACTGATGCAAATGGTCACATAATGACTAAGTATATCATGAGAACATGATACTATTAGTTGACAATAGAGAAGAATTGCATGACTATGCTAAAAAATCCCACAAATGTCATATTTATACATATAAAATGCAAGTTTGTTCAACATCCTTGCATGTCATGCCAATGCTTGAGGGGAAATGGTTGTTACACCAAAAGCTTCTAGTAGACATTGATTCATTTGGGTGGTAATTGATTACTTCACAAAGTGGGCGGAGGTGGCTTGTGATAAAAATAATGATTTGCAAGTTCATCAAGAAAAAGATCATATATCGATATGGAATTTCAAAAAGCATCATTTTGGATAATGCTCTTATTTTGAATAAAAAAAATTGAATAAAGTATGTACTCAGTTCAAAATCAAACACCACAATTTAGTGCCTTATCGTCCAAAGATGAATAGAGCAATTAAGGCAGCCAATAAGAATATAAAGAGAATTATTAAAAACATGATAGATATGTATAAATACTAGCATAAAAAGCTACCATTTGCATTACATGCTTATCAAACTTTGATTCATATATCCATAAAAGTTACATTGTTCTCAATAGTTTATCAGATTGAAGTAGTATTGCCTATTACGGTTGAAATTTCTTTTTGTACGTTTTCATAAAAATCGAGTTAGAAGAAGCTGAGTAGGTTTGTGCTCAGTAAAATCAATTAAATTTCATTAACAAGAAAATACTAATAGCACTTTGCCAAAGTCAACTATATCAAAAAAGAATAATGCAAGCTCATAACAAGAAAGTTTACCCTTGGTAGTTTCAAGAATGAAAGTTAATTTTGAAAAAGATCCTCTTTAATTATCAAGATCCTTGTGAAAAATAGACTTCTAATTGAGAAGGCCCATATGTGATGAATAAAGCCTTTTCTAGTAGGGTTGATCTTAGCTAAAATGGATGGGAACAATTTGCCAAATTTGGTCAATGTTGATGTGGTAAAGAGGTATTACGCATAAAAAAAGAAAGAAAGAAAAGCCTATGTTGAAAACTTGAAAAAGCTAACATAACCAAAGGGGTATCTAGTTGAAAACTTAAATAGGTGACTTAGATAAAGAAGCATTAAATGAAATGGGGCAATCATCAACATTCACCAAAAGGGTTTCATTGGTTTTAGGAAAGCTTGGTTTGTTACATTCTCAAAAAATCAATGGCATCAATCAAGGGTTTTCAAAAAAGAATGCCTAAAAAATTGGTTCATGATGATCTTAATATTCATTATACTATTAATTTTTTTCTTGTTATATTCTTTTGAATTATACATGAAATACTTCTTCCTTATTAAAATATAGAAACATATTTATTTATCATTTCTCTTTATCCTTCTTATTGAAAGAAAAATATATGAGTGTTGTAATTATCATAAGATTCAAAAGATTTGTGAATAATAATGGCCATGAAAGATACAAACATTATTCTAAAGGAAATTTAAAATGATAAGCAAAATAGTAAAAACAAGAACTAATAAGAAAGAGGTTTATAGTTGATAAACATCGAATGTAAAAAATGATGGTAATTGGTTAAAAGTAGTCTTATCTGAATCCCATCATATGTTAGAATGCGTATGATTCAAAAATGGAAAACAAACATTAAGAATTTTCGAGGAATCAAGGACAATGACATAAAATGATAATAAAAAAAAAAGATCATCTTTTCATATACATCATAAATGTATTTGCATTATAATCATTACTCATTATATGACTTTACAAGAGCATGCAAATATCATTCATGTAGGCATAAATGTGCCATATAAAAGGAACATGAGTTAACAAAAATCTAGAACCAACAAAAAGAATTAAGTCAAAATCAAAAGAAAACATTTCTAAAGTTGTTGAGCATTTGGTTAGAGAAATCTTTCAAATCTCATTGCCTCCAGTTAGAAAAATCTTTTGAATCTCATTGCCCCATGTTAGAGGAGTCTTTCAAATCCTATAGCTTCTGGTTAGAGGAGTTTTTTTAAAGTATCATAGCCTTTAGTTAGAAAAGTTCTTTTAAAGTCTTATTGTCTCTGGTTAGAAGAGTTTTTCAAGTGTCATAGCCTTTAGTTAGAGGAATTTTTTTTTTTTAATTTTAAAAGCCTTTTATATATAAGATTCTTTTGAAATATAAGCATTATTTATAAAACCTTCGAGCATAATCTATAAGAGCTTCGAGAATTGTTGAATTTCAAGTTTTTAAAATCTAATAGCTTCTAGTTAGAAGAGTTTTTAAAGTTTCATCACCTCTAGTTAGAGAAATTTTTTAAAGTTTTATTGCCTCTAGCTAGAGAAGTTCTTTTAAAGTCTTATTGCCACTAGTTAGAGAAGATTTTCAAGTATCGCATCCTTTGGTTAGAGGAGTTTTAAAGTCTCATTAGTTCTGGTTAGAGGAGTTTTTTTTTTATATCAGGCTTTATTCGTGAGACCTTTATGGCATAATTTGTAAAACCTCTCAAGTTTTAAATTCAAAGTGGTAGAACCTAAGAGTTTGTTTAAATTTATAGTCATTGAGCCTTTAGTTAGAGGAGTTTTTTCGAAATAAATTTTTTTCTGAAACCGTGTTTGGTTGATGGTATACCATAAAAAAATTAAACTAAAAAAAATGACATGTTCTAATATATTGAGACTAAGATATGTGTGGTATGCTTTTGTAGTTCTTTTTTTTTTCAAAAATAATAATAATAAATAATAAAAAAGAAAAAGTGTTGTGTTTGTAGGTCATTTTGGTCTTTTTGGTAGCTACATCTAAGAAAAATTGTTATCTTTTGGTCTTTACCCTATTTTGATTCTTAGTAACGTGTAAAAAAAGAAGCTATAGACACCTATTTTGTCTGAAAACCAAATTTAATGTCAAAATAAATTTGAATCAGTTCTTGATTTCATTTGGGTCCATGCGAATGCTTTAATTGGATTTATTGGATTATATTTGCATTGGGTAATTTGAAATTTTATTAAGCTTTTAAATTTTTATTTATTATTTTTTTCATTATTATTATTTTTTCTTTTTCTTTTCTTCTTTCTCTCTCTTTCTTTTTTTTTTTCCTTCTTTCCCTAAAGCTTTTTGTGCATTAATTGCAATAATTACATTGACTACTAACTACTACCTACCATTTTCTAATTTTGGTAGCAAAATTTTAGGCACCCTAAAGTTCAACACAATCATAAAATGTCTTTTTCAATCCTAGAATATTAGGGATTTGAAATCTTGAATGCTCTATAAACTATGCTCTAATGTTCATCAAACGCAAAAAGAGAAATTTGACAAAAATCAATTGACAAAAAAAAATACTCTATTATTCGGCATAAATGTACACCACTAATTAAAAAAAACCCGAGCTATCCCCAAATTACCACTCATCCTTACTAGCCCACTAAAACACCACCCAAAAAAAAAAAAAAAAGCCCTTTTGACCAATACTCAAGACTTAGTAAACAACCCAATAAAAAAAAAAAAAAAATCAACAACCACATCCTTAAAGGAACCCAACAAAAATATTTTTAAAAAAATAAAAATAAAAAGCTTGATCTAGGCCATTTTAGATTTTTTTTTTTTTTTTTTTTTTAGGAAAACTAGTTTAAGAGAGGCGTTTAAGAGATTAAAAGGATCATTTTAAGATTTTTTTGGATTTTTTTAAAAATTTTGTGTTGCCAAAATTTGAAAACTTTTCAATTTTTTGGTGACCAATTAAATTTTTTAACCATCGAAAATTGGAAAACTGATTGTTATATGGAAAATTTTTAAATTTTTAGGCATTAATTAAAGTTTCTAATAATGGCACAGTGATGACCAACTGAAAACTGGGTTTACACAATAGCCGGTGAAGGATTCGACGTTTCTAGAAAGAGAAGGTTTGAAGGAGGAAAGAAAGAAAAGAGAAAGTGAAATTTTTAAAAAATGTTTTGATTTAGGCATTTTATTGGTTTCCAAAATGATGTTGTTTTGACGTCCTTTGCCTGTGGACTGATCCATCGACCTACGTTTCAACCTGCACTTTGACCCGACCTGTATATAAGTTTTTTTTTTCTTTTTATTTTATTTTATTTCATTTTTTTAATGTTTTAACTTTAAAAAATAATTAAAAATAAGTAATTATTCCTTACAAAAAAATAATAATCAATATTCTTGAATATAATTCAACAAAAAAATATATAAATTATGATTAATTTTTTAAAAAAATAATAATAAATATAATAATTAAAGAAAATTGAAAGAGTTTTATTTTCCTTAATTATTACGGGAAAAAATTGTATTTCTTGAATTTTAAATAAGTGTTGTAACAATTCAAGAAATTATTTTTGTTAAGAATAAAAATTCTACAAATAATAAATGACTAAAAATAATCAATTATATGGATAAATCTTTTGAAATGTAATTTTTAGAGTAAACTTGAAAGTTCAATTCTTGCAAGTAAAAATATATTTAGTTTTCACCAAAAAGCTTGGATAATCTAAAAATTACTTTTACTAAAACAAAGATTTATCTAAATAACTGAAATAAAAAATAACATAAAATAAAAATACTAAATAAAAGTATTTATTTGATTAAATCTTTTGAGTGGGACATTTTAAGAAAAATTGGAAGAGTGTTATTTTCCTTAATTATTATCAAGAAAAAAATGATTTTTTAGGATTTTGCCAAAAAATTGAGATAATCCTAAAACCAATTTTACAAATGAAAATTTTATTTGAATAATTACAAAATTATAATTATAATAATTTAAAAAATAAAAAAATAATAATAATAATTTGTAAAAAATATTTATGATTGGTTTACAATTGTATAAATCATATATGTCATTTGTGAATAAAGAATATCTCACGATAAAATTTTGAATATTTTGTGAATGGTAAACTGTCTTGAAAATTTTGTACATAAAAATATTTTTTATAAATTTTACCAAAGTGTTGAAAAATATATAAAATAGCTAAATAATAAATTTTTGAAAAAAATACTTTTCCTATGAATAAATTTTTATAGAATTAATTTGAAATATCAAAAGAGATCATATTACCAAAATTAAAGGATAACATATATTTAATTGGTACTGTTATTTGAATAGGAATGTGGTGGTGTTGATACCTTTCTCATTTGTAACTTTATTTCCAAACCTAATCTTGATTTTATAGACTAAAATAACTTTTAGTAAATCTTAATTAATTTCAAAGTTTTTATTAAAAGATGATATTTTAATTAGCCAATTATATCTAATTAAAAGAATTGATGACAATTCCATAAATTTTATTCAAGTCTAATGATCAAGTCTCCCAGTTGAAAAATCATTACGACATACCATATATAAAATAAATTATTATAATGCAATTTATATTTATAGGACTACTATTGTAAATATATCTCTCTATCAGTTAGCAAGTTTATGCATCTTTTTATTTCTGTTATGAAATTTATTAAATACATATTAATGTAAATTATTTAAAAATCTCATTAAATAAATAAAAAGTTTGAAAACATATATATATATATACACATACATATTTATATATTTTTAAACTTGTTGAAAGCCTAAAGTTAAAAAAAAACAATACGCAATTAATATAATATGAATCTCTTTAAAATGGTAAAAATCAAAAACAAAAAAAAATATATAATCAATTATCATAATTAATAAATAGACGTTATTTTTATTAAAATAAAAAAATCAAAAAGCAAATAAAGTCCAAAAAACATGTTTAATGATCATTGTTAATATAATTTTAAATAAGTAAATACTATATTTAAAATTTAAAAAAAAAAACTAAAAGACAAAAAGGCTTACAAGGTATAATCAATTATCATAACTAATAGATAAATATTATTTTTAAAGTTGAAGAAAATGAAAAGGTAAAAAAACAAAAAAATGAGGAATAACTTATCAATAGATAAATATTATTTAAACAAAAGGAAAGATAAACTCAAAAGGCAAAGAAAGTAATACACAATTAATTTAATATATATCTCTTCAAAAATTGTGAAAATCAAAATATAAAGAAATATAAAAAATACAATCAATTATCAAAATTAATAAATATACGTTATTTTTATTAAAATAAAAAAATCAAAAGGTAAATAAAGTCCAGAAAAACAATCAATGATCACTATTAATGTAATTTTAAATAAAAAGTTATTATCTTTAATACCGTAAAAAACCAAAAGATAGTAAAATTCAAAAGACACAATTAATGATCACAATTAATAGATAAATATTATTTTTAAAATTAAAAAAATTGAAAAAAGAAAGAAAACAAAAATACACAATTAATTAATAAATATTATTTTTATAATAAAAAAATGAAAAGGTAAAGAAAGTAAAAGAAAAAACCACAATTAATAGATAAATATTATTTTTAAATTAAAAACAAAAAATAAAAAAACCTAAAAAATTAATTATTACAATTAATTATTAAAATTTATTATATAATTAATTTTATTATCATTAACGATAATATTTATTGACATATTTATTAGTTTAAAATTTATTATGTATTATATAATAATATTTTATTATTAAATAATGTTTATTTAATTTTAAATCTAAAATATATTTAAAAAATTAAAATAGTAATATAAAAAATTAAAAATATTTTAATCATAAATTCAATTTAATTGAGCTTGAATGAGTTTAAATAGGTGGATTGAGTTGGACTTCAAGCTTGTAGAGGTGTCAAATGATTTTAGTGCTGCAGCTTAGTCCTACCACCTTTAGTCCACCTCCTAAAGCTAAAGTTTTTTAAAGTTTATTAAATAAAAATAATAAATGTAAACGACTAAAATTAATAAATTGATTGAATTCAATGAGATAAACAATATATTTGTAAAACAAATATTTTTATTAAATTTAAAATTTAAATTAATTTATTTATATATATTTTTTAAAAGATAATAATTTATAAATTTGAAATTCTGATTCTACTATTAATTCTATTTTTAAATTATGACTTTTTATAAAAAATAAATATTTTATCATATATTAAGATGTACATTTTCATAATATTTTATGTACCAAAGTATTAAAAGTCGTACCTTTTGAACAGACCACCATTTCAAAGCATATTTCATGATCTTCCTAACGAGTACAAGCTGGATACATACATTAACTAAGCAGATATTTAAACTCGAGTATTATATTATAAATTTAAATTTTTAAAAATAAAAAATGTTGACTCTCACATATAAACAAAATTTAAAATCTTCATAGAAGAATAAACTTATAAATAAACTTCGTATAAACATAAATAATTCTTTGGATCTTTTAAAGAATCATGTGCAGGTGATGAAATAAATATGAATAAATTATCTTTATATGTTTAGCTAACGACAATTGCAGATAAAAAAAAAAATCAAGTTTTATATTTAAAAAAATATCAAGATTCTTCTCACCGTATAAAATTAAGAAAACTCAAGATTCTGATATGAAATTCTTTTTTTCCCTTTTTCAGGATTCTTGAGAATTTTATTTTAAAAATAAATATACTCTGATAAGTTTTCGTAATTTAAAAATTAACTTCCTTGATTCTTATTACTTGTGATATTTCTATTAAAATGTCAGTAAAATTTGAGCACCTCTTTATTTTGGTTTTTGTGCGTTCTATTTTCTGTATTTAAACATGCAAACAACTATCTATAATTATGTCAGCTTTCAAATTTTATCCTTTGTATATATCATGCCAATGAAATCTTTCAAAAGGTCGATTTATTCACCCGACTAGGCTTGGGTCAGGTATTGGATAAGAATTTTAAAGTTTGGATCCGACCACTTGAGATATTAATTAATTAATAAAATTATTTTATTTAATTTTTATTTTAAAATATTAAAATATTAATTTTCATATTATTTTAATTTTTAGGCCCAATGAACCAGGCCTTAGGTAGAGAATTCAGGAAATAATCCATCCTGGCCTAACCCGTACCGCTCAATGGACAAGTTTAATGTCAATGTTGCAGGCTAATTCCAAGTAACACTAATTAAGCCACGTTTACCTCAGCTTGCCTTGGATGTAAAATTCTTAGCTCTACCCAGCTTGCTTATATCAAATTTTTTAACAAAAATTGTTTTAATGGAATTATTAGTAGAAAATTTTATATAACATAATTTGACCTTAATATTAGTAGTTATAATTTTTTTTAAAAAGAATAATATAATTCAATTTATTCAATAACTTTTAGAGTAAATAGCAAGAATAACCCCTAAATTTTTAGCAAAGTATCATATTGGTCCCCGAACTATATACCAAAATTCATTTTGCTGGTCCACATACTTGTAAAGTCATAAGGTATTAGTCATTCCGTCACTATTGTCATCAAATAAGACATTCATAACTGCTTGGCACCACTTGGCACGTAGGGATTGGATGATATGCATTTTTCAAAATAATCTATTTTAATGTATATTAAAAACACATTAAAAATCTATTATATTTAAATAATTAAAAATGAAAAAATGAAATTTATTTATCTTAAAATATTATATTTTATAAAATATATTAAAATCTATATTATATTTGAAATTGAAAAATACTCATTAAAAATATAAAATATTGAAAACTTTATTTATTTTAAATTATAATATTTGAGAAAATATATTAAAAATCTATATTAGATTTGAAATATATAAGAAATAAAAACTTCTTAAAAATATAAAATTATGAAATTTATTTATTTTAAAATATAATATTTTTCAAATATATTAAAATTTTTTATTATATTTTAAAAACAAAAAACTCATTAAAATAGAAAATTTTGAAGTTTTTATTTTAAAATATAATATTTGATAAAAGTTTATTCATTTTTTCTATTTTTTTTTTATTTTTTTCTCTCTTTCTTTTCTTTCTCTCTCTTGTTGGTTTGTGGCTTGTCAGACACTCGACATCGATTGGGCCAGATTTGGCCCCGTCAATCCAGCAAGTGAAATGGTTAGGCTTCTTAAATAACATGAAGCTCGATCTCTTTTCACCCTCCTTGGGTTGACAGCTTCAAGGGCTAGTTTGGCATTAGTCGTTGTCTTGGTGTCAACTATGCTAGATTCAATAGTTTTTTTTAATCATTGATAGGGATGCAAATAATATATAAGTATTTACAAGTTACTTAAATTTTATTAAAATAAAACTTTAATACAATTTGATTATTGTCTAGTTAAGCTTAAAATCAAATATATTGACTTATTGAATAAGTCGAATTTGAGATCCTGATATCAAATTCGAGTAGCTCACGAGCTTAATCAAACTTTTATATTTTAAGATATATATTTATTATTTTAATTAGATACTATTATTTCACCATTATATATATATATATATATATTAATTCAAGCTCGAGTTTGAGTTCAAATATAAATAATTAAGTATGGGATTGAGCTTTTTTTATTCGATAAATAATTATAATTGAATAAATTCGAATAATTTAATTTTTATTTTGATTGACCTTAAGATTAAAAATTAAAACTCGATGAACTCAAGCTGAGTTTTGAATCAAGCTTGAACTCAAATTTTTTACTGTATCAACTCGATATGACTTGATTACACTCTTAATCGTTGATAAACCCCTTATCAATAAAAAAGAAAAAGAATAGAAAGAGAAAAAGAAAAAATAAAAAAATAAAAAAATAAAAAAATGAAATAATAAAATAATACAATAAAAATCCAAATCATCAAGTTTTTACATATCAGCTTACATGTAGTAAACACATGTCATCAACCAAAATTTAATACTAGAGTTAAAGGAATTGTTAAGGAAAGGACCATTTTGTTAACATTGAAAGAATGAAGACTAACAAGTGGCTTTTGGTAATAAAGGATCAATATAACTTTTCATTATCATAACTTTAATAGAATAAACGTAAAATAATAAGAAAAAGAAAATTATAATCTCAACAAAATAAATTTTGATTTCTCAAATTTCACTTAAATATTTAAACACAATTAAGTAAAAATCCTTATAGTATATGCTATAATAATGGTATTTAAAAGCTGTGGTATTAGTTAAAAATATAGAATAGTAGGTATTAGGAGAGAGGAACGAAGAGGGATGACCGTACACCATAATTGCCCCATTCTCCGCCCTATGGAATAATAATTAACAAATAAAAAATAATATAAAAATAAAAAAATTTTAGTCCAACCCGAGACCCCTACTTAAAAAAAAAACAAAAAAATCCAAACAAGCTTCCCATTTAGCGTGAGATGGAACCCATCAAACATCGCTAGGCTGCATTTAGGTGTAATTCATCCACCATTTCGATGTGATTAACTTTTTTTGGTGCAATTGCTCCGTAGAAAATCATTTGGATCACATGGTAAAGGTGCGATTGAGCACACAAATTCGCATCGTGTCTCCAAAATCTCACTGGAGGGCTGCGGTTAAAAGGAAATCCATTCCCAGCGCAGCTCTCTTTCGCAAAAAAGACCCGGTTTCAATTTTTTATTTTTGGAAGTATAATGCGCTCCTCTTGCCTTTTACGCTTTCATTTGTCTATTCCATTCTATTCTTTTTTTTTTTTTTATCATTTATTTTGAATGAAGAATAATTATTAGTTTGATGTAAAATTGATTATTATCTTCTCAGTTATCATCAATTTTTTAAAAATATTTGATATATTATTATCATTTTTATTAATTTTTAATTATTTATTAACAAAATTATTATTTAACATAAACATATTTTTAATTATTTATTTTCGACCATAGCATACCGTCTTTTCCAAGTATTTCGTAGCCTCGGCGCTTAAACCTACTAATAATTGTCCAATGCTTATTTTCTCCATCTTATTTCTCTGATCACTTAGCAACATTCTCTCCTCCCTTCTGAAAATAATCTTATACTATGAACATCGATAATTAAGGTTATTTATAAAGATCATTTACTTTTTTTTTTTTCGAAATAGCTCATCCACCTTATTGTATACACGAATATCTATGTCACATTAATTAAAAAAATTTTAATTTATTTATGCTTTTACATTTATTGAGCTACTTGATTTTAGTTCTTTTCAAGGCAAAACCTCTCAGGGATTTTCTGCTCCAATATTTGTGGTATAAGAAAATATTGTATGAAATAATTACATAGTATATATCTCTTTTATTTAAATTATGTTATATAATTATATTATTAAAAAATTAATTAATTTATTAAAATAAATATTTATTATTAAATTATCATATATGATGGATAATAAATGATTAATTTTTTTAATAATATAATTAAGTGACATGATTTGAATAAAAGGAATATAAGGTGATGTAAATGTTTCATGTAATCCTTTTTTATGTAGGGCACTATGTTCCTTTTTCTTTTAATTCTATTGTTACCATTTAATTGCTCGGTTTTCCTTTATTGTTATTTCGGTAATATTTTTTAATGCATTAATTATCATAACTTAATCTTTACATATATGAAATAAACTTTTCATTCAATATATTCAGTATATTATAGGATCTTGTACATGTGAATAATGAAAATTGTCAAATTGATGTATGGAAAAGTAATAGTAAAAGAGAAAGGTTATATTTACGAAAATGTACATATAACTGATTTTTTTAAGTTCGAGTTTTTTTTCCTTTTTTGAAATAAAGGACTATATTACTTTAAACTTTGAAATCAGTACTGACAATGTCTTAGATAAAAGTAGGGCATTCCCCAACCCATATCTTAGCTGAACTAGCATCCAAAGCGTATCTTGCTAACCGATGGGCCACACCATCCGAGCTCTGTTGACAAATTCCAACCGCAGAGAGTTAAGGAGCAAACATTTACTTATGAAATCCGCCATTATGTTTCCTGTTGCAGAAAGGTCATCTTCTATACTTAGGATCCCCCCTTACTACCTGTATCGCTTTCCCTCAATGATAGTAGTGTCCAGACTCATTGCTCTAGTCATTATGATTGCTTTCCCAGCGGCCAGTGTCTCTACGACTTTTGGATTATTTGCATAGTTTATTCTTGCTGTAGTAGCTCTCAAAACCATCCCCCTATCATCTCTTGCAACCACACCAACACCTCCCACCCCATCTTGTAAATTCAGAGCCCCATCAAAATTGATCTTCACTTCTTCCTGGGTGGTGGTTCCCACTTTGATGCGGTACCAACATCTCTGTGCATCCCAACCTCATTATATTGCTTGATCTCCTTATAGTAGTTTCTTGCAAACTGTATCACCATATCTAGAGTTCGACTCACCCCTTCTTTAATAGCAGGGTTCCTGTTATGCCAATCTCCCAGCTTAGGAAAAATCTAAATTCCCAGTCTTCTGTATCCATCTTATCTGCCATCTTGTCAAGCCACCCATGATTTTTACTTGTCCTGCCCATCTCTATTTGGATGAGATGTCTACTCTACTCTAGATTTCCCTCACACTTTCGCTATTCCATTTGGCGTGAGAGACTGTTTCCTCTTGCTGATCGCACCTTGGGCATGTTGGTTTTAGGATACAATACACTGGTAGGAATCCCTCGTTAAGTTTCCATCCAAAAATTTTGATTTTATTCGGGATTTTTGCTTGCCACAGCTTACCCCAGACTCTTCTTGCTCGTTCCATTTGCGCGTCTTCTTATTGGTTTGCTTCCTCAAACACAGAGCTATTTTCAGAAACCAACATGCGATATGCACTGCGTACCGAAAACCAACCATCCTTCTCCAAGCTTCACACGTTTGTATGTCTGCATGGTCTTTTTCGCTTAATGGTATCGTGCAAATAACTTTAACAATATCAGCCGAAAAAAAAAAGTTAATTAACTCCTCATTCCATCCTTTCTTATGATTATTTATCAATGTAGCAACATTTGCGTCCGACCCCAGTTAACTTTGGCCGTTACTTTCTGAGATTAGTATTCTGTTGTCAGGCATCCACTTATCCTCTCATATATTTACCTTTCTTTCGTTTCCCATTCTCCACTGTAGCCCAGTTTTTTGGACCTCCCTCATTATCCAAATGCTTTTCCAAGTCATTGCTGGGTTTCATCCCAGTTGAGCTACCAAAAAATTCTCATCAAGAAAATATTTGTCACACAGCATCTTATAGATTAATGATTCTCTATTTTGGTCAAACGCCAACCTTGCTTAGCCAGAAGTGCTTTGTTGAAGAATTAAAAGTGTCCAAATCCCATGCCTCTTTCCCTTTTGCTTATGCACATTCGGTCCCACCATAGCCAATGAATACGAATCCGGTTTTGCTTTGTACTCCAACAATAGGCATTGATTAAGCTATTAATTTCCTGGCAGAAACCTTTGGGAAATAGGAAACAACTCATACTGTTTGCCGGAATTGTTTGAATAATCGCTTCTATAAAGATTTCTTTACCACCCATTGACAATGTGCTGCTACTCCATGATCCAATCTTTGAACGGATTCTGTCCTTAATGTAGTTGAAGGCTTTCTTTATGTTTCTCCCCACCATCATAGGTAGTCCTAGGTACCTATCATGATGCCGGGAATTAATGTTTGAGATATGACGATTAACTGCAAACAAAAAAAACTCACAAAGAGGACAACTCACAAGATTTTGAATAATGTCAAAATATGATTATTGGATTAAAAGGATAAAAGTTCACCACCAAGGTTAGAAACTAAGAGATATAAAAACACCACGCTAAGAATTCTAATCAAGGATACAGAACAATAAAAGTACACAACTCTAAAAAATCTACCTAAGATATACAGAACTTGAAAAATAATCTAAAAGATTGCCTAAGGATAAAGAAAACTTTATTCTGCCTTTTACTAAAGAATAATAGAAAATATATAGGCTAGGAACATCCCTCCAAGCATGAAAACTTTCAAATTGCATTGCTAGAATCATGCCTAAAATCATGAGATTTGCATATGAATATAATCTACCTATTTACTCCTGAACCTGACCACAATCCCATTCATATTCATGATCTTATTTTTTAGCTAATGTGAACGCAATCTTCCTATTTTAGCCCACCTTATTTATGTGTGGATTTGGACCAAGAATAAGCCCATCTTATTTTTTGATAAGTCAGCCTTAGTTTCAGCCTAAGTTGTATGATGTGCAGACACTTCGATGTCAATCTACTTTAGTTGGAAAAGACTTGTGCTCAAGTTTGAACTAGTATTCTCGCCATGGTAGGGTGATAAATCAGCAACATTGAAGGTGAAAGATCTCCATAAATGTCGAAAAGCTATATCTTGTAAACATTCTCCCTAATGTGTTTGAGGACTCTAAATGGACCATCTACCCTAGTTTGTAATTTGCCAAACTTTCTTGAACGAAATTTCTTTTTCTGCAAGTTAATCCACACCAAATCACCTTCTTTGAACTCCATATATTTTCAATGCTTATTTGCTGCCTTTTTATGTTTCTCATTTTACTATAAAATCTTAGCTTTCACTTGTTTATGCAATCGTTTGATACCCCCTTAGCCATCTCTTATGTATCTTCACTAAATTATTAATTAGTAGGGAGAGAAACTAAATCTAAAGGACTGATTGGATTCTTACCATACACCACTTCAAAAGGGCTGTAACCAATGGTTTGGTTTGATGAGTAGTTGTAGGCAAACTCTACTTGAGATAAAACAAGATCTCACTGCTTGATATTCTTTTCTACATAACTTCTTAGAAAGTTGCCCAAATTGCGGTTGGTTACTTTTATTTGCCCATCTGTTTAAGGATGATGAAAAAAACTACACTTGAGATTGGTGCCAAGTTTCCTCTAGAGGTTGTGCCAAAAATGACTAAGAAACTTGGAATCTCGATCAGACACCATGGATCTAGGAACTCTATATAGCTTTACAATTTTCCTGAAATACAGATTAAAAACATGAGAAGCATCTATAGTTTTGGTAGAAGGAACAAAATAGGCCATCTTGGAAAAACGATCCACAACCACTATGATTGAGTCTTTGTTTTTCTGAGTTCTGGGTAGTCTAACCATAAAGTCCAAACTAACATCCTCTCAAAAAGCATTAGGCACAGGTAGTGGAGTATATAATCCAGTATTTTGGCCATGACTCTTGGTAATATGGCACACTCTACATCATTCAAGGTGTTTCATCACATCCTTCTCCATTCTTGGCCAGTAAAATCTGTCTTACAAAATAGCAAGTATCTTATCTTTTCCAAAGTGTTCCCTAGTGCACCATCATGAGCCTCATTGATTAAGGCTTGTTTTAAGGAACATGAGGGAATGCAAAGGCTATTAGCCTTGAAGAGATATCCATCATGCAACAAAAATTGATTGTGTGGATCTATCTTATAAAGCCCTTTAATCACATTAAATCTAAGAACTTCAACAACCATAGTCCCTAATAAGAAGTGATTTCGACTCAAAGTATCTGCCACCACATTTTGAGTTCCCAACTTATGTTTGATAGTGAAGTTGAAGGCTTGAAGGAACTCTACCCAAGCTGCATGCCTTCGGTTGAGCTTATGTTGGCTATTGATAAACTTCAAGGCCTCATAATCTAAATATAAGACAAATGGCTTTGGGAAAAAGATACTAACTCTAATGGAACAATGCTCTATATATGGCATAAAACTCTTTGTCATAGGTTGAATACTTTCTCTTGGCATCATTGAGCTTCTCACTAAAAAATGTTATAGGCTTTCCTCTTTGACTTAAAATAGCACTTATTCTAAAATTGGCTGCATCACATTCTACACCGAACACTTGTTCAAAATCTGGTAAGGACAAGATTGGAGCTTCAGTGATCCTAGTCTTGATGAGCTCAAAGTTGTTTAGGCTTCTTTGGTCTACTTAAAAACTTCATTCTTCAAACATTTAGTGATGAGAGCCACAATAAAGCTAAAACTCCTAATGAAGCGCCTATAAAAAGATGCAAGGCCATGGAAGCTTCGGATATCATGCAAAACTACTGGTGTTGGCCAATTTAAAATTGCCTCAATTTTACTGGGATCCATCTTTATTTCTCCTTTAACACCACAAACCCTAGAAACACAAGGCTGAAAGTAAAAAAACTACACTTTTTAAAGTTAGTATAAAGTTTTTGTTCCCTCAATATGCAAAATAGATCGTTTAGATGATTCAAGTGTTGGTTTTTATCCTTGCTGTACACTAAAATATCATCAAAATAAACTATTACAAATCTGTCAATACAAGGTTTAAGGATATGATTCATAAATCTCATAAAAGTACTAGGAGCATTGGATAAACCAAAAGGCATTACCATCCATTTATAAAGCCCATTCCTTGTCTTAAAGGTTGGTTTCCACCCATCTTCAAGTCTCATTCTGATTTGATGATAACCACTATATAGGTCTATTTTAGAAAAAATAGTTGCTCCATGTAATTGGTCCAACAAGTCATCTAAGTGCAAAATAAGAAAGCGATAGTCAATTGTGATTTTGTTAATTGCCCTACTATCCATATACATGCGCCATAATCCATCATTCTTAAGCACCAAAAGGGCTGAGACTGTACAAGGGCTATGCTTTTACGCACAATTCCTTTTCTTACCAATTTATTAGCTTGGCGTTACAACTCCGTATACTCTTTAGGACTCATCTCATAGGCTGCCTTATTAGGTAGAACAGCTCTTGGGATAAGGTTTATGCAGTGTTGAATATCCTTCATAGGTGGTAGACCAGTTAGTAACTCTTTTTAAACAATATCTTGAAATTCTGTCAATAATGGTTGTATCACTGTAGATGGCTTTTCACTATATTTATTCTTTTCAATCAACATTAGTGCATACATAATACCACCCATCTTAATTTTATTTCTGTAATTGGCTTTGGTAAACAAACTGTTTCCTTCCCCTTTGGTTGGTTTTGACATCATCATAGGCTTGGTAAGGCCTAAAATGATTTTGCATCCATCCTTCACAAATGAGTAAGTGTTGTGGTAACCATTATAAATAACATTTCTGTCATAATGCCAAGGTCTTTCGAGCAATAAATGGCAAGCATTCATTGAAGCTACATCACACCACATTTCATCCTTGTATTGCTTTTCTATGACAAAAAGAATCAAACACCTCTTGCTAACCTTGATGTTATTTTTTTTTGTAGCAAATATAGCTTATATGGTTGGGGGTGATCTATTACTTTGAGGCTTAATTTCTATACCATAAAGATAGAAACAATATTTTTAAAACTTTCACTATCAATTATAACATCACATCCTTCTTATGAGCAATACAGTGAGTGTAAAACACGTTTTTACACAACCGATCTTCTTCCTTCGTAGGTGCAGTACTTAAGTTGCATTGTATGACTAAAGATGCTCCACAATCACCATAGGTTACCTCTTTTTCCTCTTCAAGGTTCTAATCCTCTTCAACTAGCTCTTATTTATTTTTCTTCAAGTTTTCTTTTACTAGAGTCACAATCTTCCTATTTGGGCATTCTAAAGCAATGTGTCCAAGCCCTTGACATTTAAAACACTTTCTAATTTGTGCACTAGATTAAGGCTTGCTTGTTAAGATTTCATCTTTCTTTTAGGGTTGCTTTAGACTAGGCTTAGAATGAACAATAATTTTGGATGAGCCACCTTTATCGATATAGCTTTCTTTGGACCCAAATCTCGAGCTGCTACCACAAGCCTCTTTTTGTTATCTCTCCACCTTAAGGGCAAGTTTGCATACATTATTGAAAGCCCAATAGGGTTGTAACTGCACTACATTAGCTATCTCAATCTTCAATCTTTCAAGATACCGGGTAATAGTCTACTCTGCCCGTTCCACCAATTTATACTTTAACATGAGGTGGTTAAACTCAACCGTATACTCCTCCACTGAGAGATCTTTTTGCTTTAAGTTATGGAGCCTAAGGAAGACATCTTATCGAAGGTTATCTGGGAGATACTTTCTCTTTAACTCTCTTTTCATATTATCTAAAGTTGTAATTTTCTTCTGCCTTCTCTTTCCTTTTGCTTCTTCAAATTTTTCCACCAAAAGGATGCATGTTTTCTGAGTTTAATGGCCACTAGCTTCACTTTGTGATGTTCAGAGGTATCATGATATTTAAAAATGCGTTCCATCGTGTGTAGCCAATCTAAGAATTCTTCAGGTAGCATTTTTCTTTTTAACTTAGGAATTTTTATCTTTGGATTGAATATGCTAGGTTAAAATTGGTTTTTGAGTAGATAGTCTCTAACTTGTGTTAGGTGAGATAGGGTGCTATCATCAAAATCACTATTGTTTCCATGGAATGGATTGGTTTTTCCTTCATTTTTTTTTTCTCTTTCGTTGCATCTTTATCTCATCTCTTTCTTCTTGTATATGCAGTCGATGTTTAGTTGAAGGATCTATTGTCGCTTCTCCTCTATAAGGGCATCGCTTAGGTTAACATTAGTAGTTGCTGCAACGTCGGTGTTGACTTCAACCTCTTTTATTGGTGCTTGATGACGACAACCTACCATAGCTCTGACACCAATTTAATGCCAGGAATTGATGTTTGAGATATGAAGATTAACTGCAAACACTTACAAAGAAGACAATTCACAAGATTTTGAATAATAGTAAAATATGATTATTGGATTAAAGAGATAAAAGTTCACCATCAAGACTAGAAACTAAGGGCAAAAACACCACCCTAAGAATTCTAATCAATGATACAGAACAATAAAAGTCCATCATTCTAGGAAATCTACCTAAGAGATATAGAACTTGAAGAATAATCTAAAAGATTACCTAAGGATAAAGAAAACTCTATTCTGCCTTTTACCAAAGAATAATAGAAAATACATAGGCTAGGAACATCCCTCCAAGCATGGAAACTTTTAGACTGCATTGTTAGAATCATGCCTAAAATCATAAGATTTGCATGTGAACATAATATGCCCATTTACTCTTGAACCTGACCACAATCACATTCATATTCATGATTTTTTTTTTCAGCTAGTGTGAACACAATTTTCTTATTCCAACCCACCTTATTTACGTATGGATTTGGATCAAGAATAGGCCCATCTTATTTTTGGATAAGTCTGTCTTAATCTCAACCCAAGTTGTATGATGTACACACACTCTGGTATCATATCAGGATCAAGAGTTTCATGCATTTCTAATAATTGTTTCAACCCTTCTTTACACTCCTCATTGACATTCCTAGTAAAATATATAAGAGATTTCTCCGTATTGATCTTTTGGCCTGAACCTTTTTTGTATCTCTTTAGCACATCCCTCACCATCCGCATTATTGGTTTGCCCTTAAGAATAGCAAACTATCCTATTTTTTGGGTATCTTAATATTCCTTTTGTTTCTAATTAAATGTCTGCTTTATATTCTTTCGGTAAACTTAATAAATTTTGCTTATAATTTCTTATGATATCTTTTGGAATTAAGATTTCAAAAAATAAGATTAAAAAAAGATTTGGTTTAGGATTTTTCAAAACTAATTTTTAAAAAAATTTTAATTACAAATAAAATTATAATAAATAATGGTCAATTTTGGTTTTTTTAGCTAGAAAAGAAAAAAAAATAAAGAAAAATTCCCTCTAATCATCGAAAAGTTACGTATATATGCTCTACTATTTTTTTTTTTTAAGTTAAAAGTCATTTTATTGATAGCAGTTCAATACAAACTCCTATATCCAAGCGACTAAGTTAGTGCTTCTCATGAAACCCATCTTAGCTAAAGCATCAACTAGATAGTTTGCTTCCCTAAGAACATGTACAAAAGAAATTTTCCTTATCGAAGCAACAAGATTAGAAATCTTGTTGAACAAGTCATTGTATTTCCATGGCCTATGTTCGACGTTGATGATCCACGAGGTGACCACTTTAGAGTCGTTTTTGATCAGTATCTCAGGTAGTGTACTGAGTTTAGCTTCTACGATTATTGAGATTGCCTCATGTATTGCAAGAAGTTCCGCCAAGTTTGAATCCACAATACCCAAACTTTTGGAGAAGATTAGTCTGATATTCCTATTGCAATCTCTAAAACATCTCCAATACCGCTGGGACCTGGTTTTTCGATAACTAATCCATTAACATTTATCTTTCATAATCCTCAGGTGGTGGAGTCCATTCTATTTTCTGTCTATTTGGTTTATTTTTTGCAGGGATAGAATGGATGTCAATATTTTCTAAGAAATTCTGTACACTCAGGTGAAGGGAAGGGAATTTGGCCTTCATCCACCAACCCAGTCTGATGCAACTCAAATTAACAATTTCATCTGGATCTAGTGTTTTCTCGTTGAAAATTTTTTCAATTCGCGCCAACCAGATAAACCATATTATAGCATAGAAGAGGGTCTCCCAAATCAATACCTGATCTTTTTTTAACATCAGAAACTTCCAAGATTGAAATAGAGCTTTAAGAGAGTTTGGGACTGTCTATTTAATATTCTATCGCTGGTAGCACTTGTACTAGATTTTCCTTGTAGTCTGGTAGTGTAGAAAAAAGGTGGTCCACCGATTCAGCCTCATTACAAAAAGTGCATTTGTTTTCAATATTATTCAGACAGCCCATTGCTTGTAATACTTCAATTACCGGAATACTTCCCCTCAACGCATTCCAGCAGAAGATCTCGACTTTTGGTGGCGCAATCCCTTTCCATTTCTGACTTTTTGTAGGTACTACTGAATTATCAAGTTCCATCACCTCTATTCTGAAAGATTTTGGACTATATACGCCGTTTGTAGCATGGGACCATATCATCTTGTCCTGAGCTTCTCTCGTGAGGATAACAGTGCGTAGGAGATTCATTAGCGGTTTTAGAATGTCCTTTTCCCAATTAAAAACATTTCGCCTAAGCGGGATATGTCAAGTCCAGATAACCCCACTCCAATTACCAAATTCATTAATCAGCCCATTCTTGTTTACTGTTAAAACGTATAATCTTGCAAACGCATCTTTGTGGATGAAACCATTGTGCCATTTGTCACTCTAAAAAAGAATTTTAGAGCCATTACCTGCACAAGGAAAAAAACTGGATTTTATAAGGTTAGAATATTTTCCTACAATCCAAGTGTTTTGTATGTCACTCCACACTCTAGAGAGGGAACGAATCGAACAGGGAACAAGCCACATTACCGTACGAGACAAGCTGTATTTTTCACTTACTACTTCTTTCCATAGAGCTCGTTTTTCAATACCAAATCTCCACGGCCATTTTAACAATAAGGCCTGATTACATTGATCTAGATTGATAATACCCAGTCCACCAAATTTTTTGCTTCAGCATATTGTTTTCCAATCAACCATTCTGATTTTTCTTTTTCCATCTGTATCCTCCCATAGAAATTGCCTCTGTATTTTTTTCCAATTCCATTCTTACTCCAACCGACATTTTGAACAATGACATATAGTAAATCCGTAAGTTTGATAAAACCGATTTGATCAGTGCTATCCTCCCTCCCATAGAAAACAACTTGCCTTTTCATTTAAACAGTCTGCTTTTGAAAGAGTCTATCACTGGTCTTCATGTAGATATAACCTTGGATTCACCCCTAGTAGAAGGCCCAAATATTTGGAAGGAAGAGTATCCTCTTTGCATCTAATCTTTGACGCCTATTCTCTTAAAGTGTACTGCTCCATTTAATACCAAAAAGTGAACTTTTGTGAAAATTTACCTTCACGCCAGATGTTAGCTGAAAGCATTTGAAAATTCTTTTACTTAGTCTCAACTGTTCCACTTCCGCTTCACGAAAGATGATCGTATCATCCACAAATTGGCGATACGAGATGCATAGGTTTCCTTATCCGAGCTTGATTCCATTGAATAGCTTCAACGAAGTAACCTTCTTTAGCATCAGACTTAGTCTTTCAGCCACTATCAGAAACAGCATGGGAGAGAGTGGGTCTACTTGTCTAAACCCCTTCTGCATCTTAATTGGGCTAGTGGGATCGCTGTTAATTAGAACGATACCGATGTTGTTGAAATACAACTCCAAATCATGTGATCCATTTTCTGCCGAGTCCCATCTGTTTTAACATCATAATCAGGAAGTCCCAGTCCACACTGTCAAAAGCTTTCTCAAAATCAAGTTTGAAGATCAGTTCCCCACTTATCTATTTTTCTCATGCTATCGATTACCTCATTTGCTATCAAACAACTGTCCATGATGTGTCTGCCTGCCACGAAAAGCTGTCTATGCAGAATGTATCAAACTGCCAATTACTTGTTTTAATCTATTAGCTAGGACTTTGGTTAGGATCTTGTGCAGGCTTCCTATGAGAGAAATGGAGCAAAAATCATTCACTGACTCATAATACAGTTTTTTGGTTGCAAGTATTATAAATGAGCAATTGATTCCTTTTGGCATTTTTCCTGTTGCTTGGAACTCTAAGAATTCGAGAATGTGATTTTTTAATAATCTTTATCTTCATTTTATAAAATTGAAATTGAATCCATCCGGTCTAGGCGCTTTATCCCATCACATCCCTTTATTGCCTTCCACACTTCCTCTTCAGAGAATGGCATTTCAAGCTATTGCGCTTTCATAGAGTCAAATTTTTTTGGTATCAGTTCATCAAAGAAAAACGCAGGTTGCGACAACTTCCAGAATAAGTCCTGGAAGTGCCTTTCGACCGCTGCTTTGATCTCTTTAGGATTGTTTAGCCTTTTCCCTCTGTAGGATATGTGGCTCAGAAATTGTTCCTCCATCTGCTGTTGGCAATGCAATGAAAATACTTCGTGTTCTTAACTTCTTATCCCCCTCTTGTATCCACTTAATTCTTGCCTTTTCTCTCCATATTTGTTCTTCCCTTTTTTGCATACTCCAGAGCATTTTTATTTTTTTTTTGCGACTATAGCAGTGCTTAAGTTATTGTCTGATGGTCCGTCTGCATGCTTCCTCTCCATTAAGGCTATCTCTTTCTCTATCAATTCTATAGCTGCTGCCATGTCCCCTTTCCCTTGACTATTTCAGTTTTTTATGTCTTTCTTCAGCATTTTCATTTTTTATAGCACTCTGTATCCTACATAGCCTTCCACCTCATACGATCTCCACTTATCTTCAACAAGCTTGTTAAAATCTTCATTTTCAAGCTAATGGTTAAATAGCTTGGATGGTTTTGGTACCCAATCCAATACATCAAAACCCAGTCAGATCGGGATGTGGTCTGATAGGGCACAGTCTAAACACCACTGATTAATGGTTGAGAAGAACAATACCCAATTTTGTGTAATGAGAAATTTATCCAGTCTGCTCATTGCTGTTCTTACTCCTTTCCTGTGCCACGTGTGTTTTCTACCAGCAAGGGGCAAATCAATTAACTCCAAATCCTGTAGAAAGTTCACAACTTAGCATCATATACATTCGGTGAAACTTTGAATTTTTTCATATTAATATTTTAAATTTTATTACATTATATGAATTTATTTCATGTATATTTCTTTTGTTTATGTTTATTAATTATGTTTAAGCTTTTAATTTTGTGAATTTGCTTTAACGATATAGGTTAGTTTAATTTTAGTTTAATTTGTTTGAACAATACACGTATTTAACACCTTGCCACCCCAAAAATAAACATCCAGCCACTGTCTACTTTGTATGTTTATTTAGGCATGTCAAATATGTGTAATTATTTCTAGTTATGAGATAATTTTTTAAAAATTAAGTTGATTAGAAAGAGGCCAACTATTATAGTTGAGTTATAAGTTCTCACACATGTAAGTTAATAAATGGTTAGCGAGCTGTAGAATCAAGCGCAAAAAGAGAGACATGTACAATTAGTTCGGAAAGGATTAGAGCATTTCACATAACACATCCATAGTCCTATATATAAAAAGAATCCCAAAGTATTTTGAACTGCCACGTGTCAATTATTCTTTTAGTTTTTATGGTTTTTGCTTTTCTTTTCAGTTTTGTGGGTTTAGTTCTGAAAAAGCTTTCTATTAATTTCTTTGCACAGTTCATGAGGAGATATATGCCTTTCCTTTTCTTCTTTTTAAAATTTTCTAACTATCGTTAAATGAGATCTGACCAATATTAAATACTTGTCACTTAAAAATTATTTAAATTAATTTAAACATTTGCATGAATTGAAATTTAGCATTCATTCCAGATATCAAAGGTCAGGTGACAAGTCAACGAAAAATTGTTAAGAGGTTTGGGAGAAGAATGAGTGATAAAAAGGAAAAAAAAAAAAAAAAAAAAGGGTAGTTTTATGTTTTAAAAGCTCTCTTTTTAAGTGGTTGCTGGCGTTTGGTCTTAATAACTGCACAGCTCAACTAGAGACAACTACCCAGTTTCGAAAATTGCTTTCAATTTGTATTTCTATGCATTTCATTTTGTTTTTCTTTTAATTTTATCTGAATTTTAAAAAATTATATTTTTTTTAACGGAGAGGAGTCCTCCAATTGAGGAAGTGATACAATCTAGTGTTGTTCCCCACTTTGTTGAGTTTCTTATGAGGGAATATTTTCCACAACTTCAAGTAAGAGTTCTTGATTACTAATAACTATTTTTTTTGTGTGTGTTTAGTTTATATGCGAATTTTGGTAATATATTTGGGAAATCTCTAGCTCGAGGTGGTTGGGCACTTACAAATATTGCTTCTGGAACCTCGGAGAACACAAAGGTAGTTACTGATCATGGGGTTGTTCTGATTTTTGTGAAGCTTCTTGGTTCCCCAAGTAGTGATGTTCATGAGCAGCTATATTTTAGAAGTCCTTTGAGTTAAGTTTGAGACTTGCAATTATGGGATAATTGTGTTTTACTTATCAAAGAGAATAAAACAAAAGCTTCGCTATGTAGAGTGCCATTAAAGTCATTACAATCAAACAAGGACACGACCACGTGCTTTTTACTCCCTATTTAAGTTTATTTTGATTTTTGACTTTTGACTTTTTTTAGAGTATGACAATTCGATTTTCCATGGCGTAGTGTTAATTTATCCTCTTCGAAAGTTCAGCTCTGCTGGTGTGATTGGTAGACTCAATGTTCATTGGTGTGAATCTTACAAAACAAAAATAATTCACATCAATGTGGCTGAAATCTTAACGTTGACAGATGTTTGCAAAGAGCATGGGCTTTTGAAGATAAATTTCGCTACTGGGTGTATATTTGAGTATGATGCTGCACATCCTGAAGGCTCTGGCATTAGTAGTGGAAGCAAGAAAGGGTAATGTTTCTGATTTAGGGTGTTTTCGAGCAACCTTTTGTGAAATAATGTACGTCATTTATGAATTTGCAAATGTTATTGCCTATGTAGGAGGAAATTGAAATAGAAGCAAGGGCATTACGTGTTGGGAAGGCTGTTGACGTTCTCAGTGTTGAATTGAGGAGAAAGATAAAGGGAAAATCAGTGCTAAAGGTCGTCATAGTAAGTATCTTCCGTTAACTCTACCAAGCAAAATGTAGATGATATTTGAATTTGAGTAATTAGGAATTAGGAATCAATAAATTGAATTGTTTCATAAATATTCAGAAATATGCTACTAGTTCTTGATTTTATAGGACAACTTTAATTGAGTTTTACATGAAATTACTTTGTCCTTACTCTATCTTGTCACAACTTGCCTTAAATTGCCTGCTTTCATTAATCATTATATCTTGGATCTTTTCAGTAGCTGATTTTTCTTATGAATGAATATGCCATGTTGATTGCTACTAAATAGCGTAAAAAAGAACAATGGTTTTTCTTGGGTAAATATCATTGAGTAGGTCTTCAACTTTGATTCGGAAGTTTGTAAAATTAAGGTTTGATCTAATATCAAAACAGGGGAGAAAGATATTCGTACTTGTTGCTAGACCATTAGCAATTCAAGGTTATGTGCAAGATCCCTAGGCATAGATAAAATTTGTATATAGCAAGGTTATGTGCCGACAATATTTTTAATCTAAAGTATTAATGTATTGTAGCAAAAGAGTAAAAAATAAAAGAAAGTAAAAGATAAATTTATTATTGTATTATATTTTAATTTTAAATTTTATTTTGTATTTTTTTATTTCATTCAATTTTGTTATTGAACTTTTGTTTTTGGATTAATATCCATTAAGATGGCAAAAAGGAACTTGAAGGGCTTATGAAACTTTACAAGCCCTAGGATTACGAGCCATAATAAGATCCTGGAGATGTACAAGACTTACATTGACCCAAGTTTTAGTGGGTGAACTTCACATTGGAAGAACAAGCCAAGGTGATAATTGCCCCTTAAAACAATAATGAGTTAGATGCATCCAAGATGAAGAAAGAGTTCCCTGAGTTGCTATCAATCAAGGAAGCAGTAATTAAGAATGTCTTTGAACCCCATAAGAGAAATTGAGCCTAATAACCAGGTTTCAACCATAGAGCTTAAGCAAACATTGATCTCTGCTTTCTACATTTAGTAGTATGGTCAGGAATATCTATTCCTTTGTTACTATTGGCTTCCACCTCATTAATTTTACTCAAATAACATTTGCTTTTAAATTTGTTACTTTTTTTTTTCTTTTCATTTTCTTTAAATATACTTATATAATATATACAAAAATAAACAAAAAAAAAGGCGAAGCTGGGGCCGCTCACTAATAATTGGTTAAAAGTAAGACAATAGGTGGTAAATTAATCAAAAGGAGTGAGATTTTTGTAATTCAAATATGAAATCTTTGCTCTAATAACATGTTATCGAGATAATAATTAGCGAAATAAGTTAAATTGATCAAGTTTAAACAAAGATTTTGAAAAGATTATTAAATTTACTTTTTTTACTTTTTTTAAAATTCTTACTCATTTTATAGGTGTTTTTTGCTAGTGAGCATGATACTTGTGTCAATTTCGTTAATCATATGGGTCACATGACATTTCTTATTTAAACGTTTAATTAACTGAAAATAAATGTTAATGGTTTCAGTTAATTCTAGTTAGAGGACAAGAGCTTAATTGATAAATTTAATTAAGTAAAATTTTTTTTTTAATTTTAGGCTATCATTAATGTGATTATACTTGTTTCACATGTAAATAGATAAAATTAAATAATTATTTTATAAGTTATATTGCATGTCAAAAGAAAGTTTCGAAAGAATGGAAATAAGAATGACAATGGATAATAAATAAATGGATATCCATCATTATCTATTTTATTTATGTTAGATTCAGATAGTTAATGGATAATTAATAGATTCAAATAAAATATTTGTTATTTGTGACGAATTCAGAGTAGATACAGATAGTATTCCTTGGATATCCATTATCTGAATTTATTTAAGTTTTAGCTAATAGTACTAGATATACAAATTGGTTTCTGAATCTGTTACCCATTTATGTATGTAAAATATATAAAACTTCATACTTATAAAAGGTTTTAGATATTAAAAAATAACATTTATTTATTATTAATTATAAGTGAATTTGAATTTTAAATTAAAATTTTGTTTATTTTATATTTTTATAAAAATTTAAATAAACAGATATTTTAACAGATTCGGATATTTAAACGGATAGTATTTATTTAACCAAATTTAAATTTGGATAGTGATATTAAACTTAAACAAATATTTAAATAAATTCAGATATTATAAATATTAAACGAATTCAAATACAAATATCTTTAAAATAATAGATATCCTTTTCATTACCATTCCTAAATGAAAACAAGACCTACCAGCATAGACTAAATATTAAGGGATTACGAAATGTGGAATGCTTCTCGTATTCCTAATTTCTATTCTAGAATACTTGTAATTAGTATTACTATTTTATTTATAATGTTTAGTTTAATTAACATTTGCTACTTTACATTTATTTATTGTTGAATTACATATTTGTTTATTTATACTATAAAAATATTGCTATTATTGCTATATTTATATATATTTTTTATCACATTACATAATTTGTTATATTATATTTAATAAAATTACTCTATTTATTCAAAATTTTTGTTCACTTCAATATAATTTGTTATGTTCTATTTAATAAAACTTATAATTTGTTCACTTCAACCAATTACTAATAAACTCATCGAGATCTTTTTGTTAATTAAAAATGATATAATTTATTATCTCAAATAAGGCAAATTACTAGTATTTTTCCTACTCTTATATTTATTTAATTATTATCAAATCAATTAATCATATTAGGTTGAATCATTAATGTAATATTCCTAAAGTTGTTCATTGAATAGACGAACTGGATTTTAACGTGAACATGATATCAACATGATATATTTTTACTCACGCGACTATTCAAGTATCAAATTATGTCCAACTTGAACATAAACAGTGTGATATGTAAAATAATTTTATTTATTTAATATGAATATATATAAATTAGTTTATTTTCAAAATTATATTCAAATCTTTAAAACTCATAACATATATAAAATTTATATATATTAACTTACTATTAAAAAATAAATTTTTTGAAAACAGTAAAAAAAATTGTGTCTTTCCTTTAGATATTTTTGTTTACAATAATATTTATACCCTTGTAAAATTATATCAAATAAATAAATTATATCTTTCTTAAAAAATAAAAATATATATTATTGAATGATAAATTAAATAATAAAAGAAATATTAACACATTTTCACTTTAGTAATGTTGACTAAATTATTATACAAAATATGAAAAATATTAAAAAATATGTGAAAGAAGAAAAAATAAATTGAAAAAAAATATTATTTTTCATAAGAATGAAACTATAATAACAATAAAATGTATCTTAGAAAAAATTTATAAACAAAAAAAAAAAAAACAAATTGTAAGAGTAATAGAATATACCATAGAAAAAAAATTATTGAAAAATAAAAAAATTGATGTATAACACATTGCATTTGTTGTCTGAAATTTGTATAAGAATTCTTTAGTGTCAATTAGGATTAAATAGATATTTTTAAATTAATTTTTTAAAATTTAACATAGATATAATAAGTGATAAGGATAATATTAAATTGTTTGTATTTATTTGAAATATAAATTTGATAATTACAGTTTAAATAGATATAATCATTTTGATAATCTTATTATTTAAATATTTAAGATGAAAGTTTTTTGAATTTTCAAAATCTTACATAAAATTGCTTGAATTTTTAATGTCTTATGTAAATTTTTTAAATCAATATCAAAAAATTGTTGAAATATTTGGATAAACTTAATTTTTGTAATTTTTAAACATGTTTGAAAGATTTTGATAATTAGATAATTTTTTAAATAAGGTTATTTGGTAAACATCTAAAATTATTTATAAAAAAAATAAAATCCATATTTCATATTTTTAATTTTAGAATATATATCTCTAAGTTGATTTGATTTTCAATTATAATTTGAATAATTTCGATATTTGAATAAATTGAAAATTATCTAATTTGTAAGTAAAAGAAATATCTTATTTTTTAAAAAAACTATACTATGTGTCATTTAAGAGAATTGTCCACATAAATGTCTATGTAGAAAACTTGTTTGTATATGTTGTTATATTATATATATATATATATATATATATATATATATATATATATTGGATATGTCTAAACAATAAATGGTATAGATCAAGCATGACCAAATAATTTTTTCCTTTAAAAAGATAAAAACATTGTGTTTTTTTTTCTAATTTTTTTCATAATTTTCCCTTGTATTAAGATTTAAAACATGAATAACTTAGTATAGTTTTTAATGTTTACATTAATATATAATTTTATATATTTATCTTTATATAACATAAATTATATAATATATAAATATAAAAAATAATATATTATATAATTATCAAATCAACTAGGTTAGTCTCAGGCCTTGAATATCATAACTAAATTAGGCTTCATATTTTTGTCTAGACCTGTCAAAGGAGTTTAATATTTTTGTTCAAACCTTTTCAAATATTAAGCAAGCCTTCGGATTTTAGCAAGTAACCGGTCTTTAACACCTCTAAATACATTTTGTAGACACTAGGGTTGTTTGGATCAGAACCCTATAAATACAAACCTACATCAAACATAGAAATACACATAGAGAAACACATATAAAAAAAAGTATACAGAGAAACACACACAAAGAAGGAAAAATACACACGGAGGTAAACAACAAAACATATATACAGTAGAAGGCAGAGAGATCAGAAAAATTAAAATAAAATTGAAATTTTTTCCTAAAAATATTTAAAATTTTCTAGATTTCCATGAATTTTTTCAAATTTTGATGAAAATTCCAACAAGATTTTAAGTTTTTGATGAAAATTCTTGTTTTCGGTGAAGTTTCCTGCCACTTTCCCAAATTTCAACAAGAAATCCCAAAAAATGGCACTTGCATTCATTAGTCTTAGAGAAAGAGGAAAAAAATAAGAGAAAGAAAGGGAAGAAAGGAAATCTAAAAAAAAAAAAGATTTTGGGCTTTTATATAAGTAGAAAACGACATCATTTTAAAGATTAGAAAGGCCCAAGATTCACGCATTTTACCTCCTAGCCAACCGACCCGAGCATTGACCTATGTTTGACCCACATCCAGCCTTTGTCTCAAGCCAAGCCGAGCTGAGCTATCATCCCAAGCCATTCTAGCTTTTCTTCCTACAGTCGAGACGAGCTCATCAACCACTGAGCTGAGTCGCTTCTTATTTTGGTATTTTTATTTTATTATATTTTATTATATTTTTTTGATTATTTTCAAAATATTTTTACCTGATCAAATTTTAGGAAAAATAAAAAAATATAAAACAAAATAAAATATTTTTTAGAATAAATAATAATTATCCAATGATGAAATTTTTAAAAATTTCAAATGGTAAATTTTTATAAAATTCCTATGTGAAAATTTTTTCTAAATTTATCTCAAATGATGGAATAATTTAGATAAAATTTTAATAATAATAATTAATATTTATTTTCATTTTTAAAAAGAATAAAAAATAAAAAACATGAATTTTAATAAAAATTTGGGAATTAAATATCAATTATCCAATGATGAGAATTTTAGAAATTTCAAATGATAAATTTCTTAAGAAATCTCTAGGTGAGAAATTTTTCTAAATTTGTCCCAAATGATTGAATAATTTAGATGAAATTTCAATAAAAGTAACTTTATTCTTTTCTAAATAAATTTTTTTTTGGTTAAAAATATTTGACAATTATCCAAGGATGAGATTCTTAAAAATTTCAAATGATAAATTTTCTAAGAAATCTCTATGTGAGAAATTTCTTTAAATTTGTCCCAAATGGTAGAAGAATTTAAATGAAATTTTAATAAAAATAATTGTCATATTATTTTCTTTTTGAAGATAAAAAAAATTTTTTAAATATACCCAAATGGTGAAAAATTTAAAAATTAAAAAAAGAAGATATTTATAATTTAGTCCAAATTGTGGAATAATTAAATATATTTTCAATAAAAGCAAACCAAAAAATGAAAAAATAATTAAATATTTTTTCGACGATGGAACTTCTTCAAGAAAACAAATGGGATTCTTGAACACTTTTGAAGTGAAGAAATATTTTTAAGAATTCTACCAAATTGATGGAGAATCTTAAAAGTTATTTCTATTATTTAAACATTAAAATTTAAAAGCATTAGAATCATGACCTTAGGATAATTTAAAATAAAATGGTATTGTCATTTATATGGGTATGTGGAGGTGCTATAACCTTCCCCATATATAACCAGACTCCCGAAATTTGTTCTGATTAGTAGACCAAAACTTATTCTTTTAAGGATTCTTAGTCAAGCTTATGAGCTCTTTAAGATTATAGATTCATTAGGTAGCCAATCACACATAGTAAAAACGATTAATGGCGACTTCTCTTATTAAATCTAACTATAGATTTACGGATCTATATGTTATGATAGTTTGGTAACTTCATTAGGGATGAGCTAAAGAGTCAAGCCATAACAATTTTAAATTTATCATATCCTTTGTTCTAATGGTTTTAAAATGTAATAATTATGTATACTAATGTTTTTCCTTTTTGGTCACTCATTTGATTTATGGGGTTGAAAATTTTATGTTCCTTCACATATACTATCACATGCATTTGTGTTACATGAGCTTTATATCCAAACTCTATCCCTTATAGGAGAAAGTAAAGTACCTATACTCTCGTGATATGATAATCTTTATAATAACTAGCAAAATACTCCCACTCAAATTGAATCCTTCTATTGGTAACATGTGATGGGTGAGGATTGGAATACCTTACTAGTTTGTGATGGACAATAATGTAAAGAATAATTTGAGAACCTTTAGTGGTCAAAGTCACCTAACTCTACATATAATCTATACTTAAGAAGCTAGCTTTAAGATAGAGCCATTTCTACTTATTGATAAATGTAACATGAAGTTAGGACACAAAAAGGAATAGTTTGTGATCTAACCATTTTGTTTGTTTGATTTTGTGCATAATCATGTCATGCATCATTTTCATTGTCATATTTAACATTGTGTATCATTTCATATAGGGAATATTTGCCACATATTAGATCTCATCGATAGAAATGTACATTCCATTTATGTATTAAAATACCAAACATAAAACATATATATCATATCTAATAATGACACAACTATGGTGCTCAAAGTTTAAGGATAGCTCTACCAAGCAAGAACCCCACACAATCAACTCACCCATACAATACAAGAGCTCGAGCTAGACAAATGAAACCAAAAATTTCAATCATTTTGAGAAGATAGAGAGAGCTCAAGAGAAGCTTAAAGGGGAGTTAAATAAAATTCTAGATGTTTTAAACAAATTGAACAAAGAGAAAAATGTAGAAGAAAATACTAGCCAGCAGGACCATACATCATAAAAGGTGACTGACTTTCTATATCCTTTTGGTTTGGGTTCGCATCAAGCTGAGTCTACACAAGAGGCACCACCATAGCAATTCACGTACTTTGTAAGGTATACATACCCGGGAATGCCATCAACTTCCAATCTAGGGCATTGCTAGAGCTATATAAACCCTATCTTTACTGAAAAGGCAATAGAACCAATCCAAGCCCTTGATTTGGATGATCCAAAAGAAAAAAAAATTAAAACTGAAAGGGATCAAGTCTCTAAGGGACTCAATAGCTGGTAGAAAGATAAGTACGTTGGAAAAAAAGTTATGAACAGTGGATGAAATTGATTTTTATGATTTTATAGATGTTGCTAGGCTCTATTTAGCCCCAGATATTGTTATTCCTTCAAAATTCAAGGTTTCAAAGTTTAAGAAATATGATGGTATAAAATGCCCAAAGATCCACATTACCATGTATTATCAAAAAATGACTGCCCATGCTAATAATGAAAAGTTGTTGATGTATGTGTTTTAAGACGGCCTTACTAGTTTTACTGCTAGGTAGTATATCTAATTGGATAGGACCCACATTCAATCTTGGAGTGATATGACCCATGACTTCATCAGTCAATATCAATATATCATAGATCTAATCCTTGATCTTTTTTTTTAGAATATGAAGAAAAAGGCAACTAAATCATTCAATGAGTATGTCTAGAGATGGAGGGACATAGCTACTCAAGTGTAGCCTTCTCTAATTGAAAAGGATACCACAATGATGTTTGTCAACACTTTAAAATCTTCTTATTATGAAAAGATGATAGAGAATGCAACAAAAATTTTCATCAACATGGTGATCGTTGGTAAAATCATTGAGAATATCATTAAGAATGGTAAGTTGGAATAGGCATCAAAGAAAAAAAAATTGAAGCTCAAGCTGTGAGCTTTGATAAACAATAGTTTAAGGGTTATCAAGCTTATTCACCATATGGTTACTCTCCATACTACCCTACTATGAATAATACCTCACCCTACCTATATCAGCCTACCCTACAACCATATTACCCACCAACATATCAACCTATTTTTAGGCCACAAACTGCCATATATAGTCCAAACACTCAATCTTCCACAAGACCTCAATTTGTTCTGCTAACCTAGCAATTGGTTCACGAGAGCTGCGAACTCTTCGAGAAAAACTCATATTTGACCCAATCCCATGACTTATATCGAATTATACCAAGAGCTCTACAATAATCACTTGATTATCCCTAGTCATCTGGAGCCACTCAACCCATCTTATCCCAAGTGGTATAATCCTACAGCCCATTATGATTACCTCTATAAAATTATTGGTTGTTTCATAGAAAATTACACTGCCCTAAAGCATAAAGTGTAATAATTGATTAAGGATGGAATGATAAACTTCGATACAAGAGGGATAACAATATCTAATATTAGTGGCAATCCATTGCCTAATCACAATATCAATGCTCTAAGTGAGGATTAAGAATGAGTTTGATCCGAAAAGGCTTGGTGAGCTTTAACAAATCAAAGGGGCCAGATGTCAATAAAAACTCTTCACCTGATCATGTGGGGGTATAATTTTGAAAAGGACAAAGGTGTTAAAGCTAATTGAAAGTTGCTTGTCATTTTGAGATTTTTTTTAAAGTAATGTTAAGATTTCTTTTATGCATAAGATTTCATTTGTTATCATTTTAATAAAAGGAAAGTTGATGCATTTCATTACATTTTCTCATTCATCTAAGCTATTATTCTATGCTTTATTATTTGTCATATCTTTTTATTCATATTTTCAAATTTCAAATGATGAATGTTTAGACAATGATAATAATAATTTTGAGATTTAATTTTGAAAACTCATTTACATTGATAAAGTTCAATTTGTGGAAACTATTTAAACAAAAGAAGCAAGCTGCTGATAGTTATAAAATAGATATGTTTTAAAGAGATGTAGTCTTTTATGAAGATTCATGAGTTTTTTTTCGTTCAATAGATGATTTTTAAAGAAAACATTCACATTTGAGATGAAAATTTATCATCTTTCTTTTACCATTTGTAAAACCATCTACTGTTACCTTTTTTGAACTTATTATGATTTATTTTTCTAAATAACCCTAACCAAGGATCACCCTCCATACTTGGAGGATAAATTTTGAGAAAAACATACCTAAAAAAGAAAAAGGGCAAAAAATCGTAAAAGGTTTCAAAAATAGAGAGTCAAAAAAAAAAGAAGAAAAACCCCTTTACGAAAAAAAAGGGAATGCCACAAATGAGTTGGGGCAAAGTAATAAGAATCTTTTTATGAAGAATAAGATGAATGAAAAAGAAAAAGCAATAAAATGATGTGGAATGGGGTAAAATGCCAAGTTACATCAAATGATGAGAAATGATCCTTTGATTTTGAACCTTTTAAATATATGTTTTGAGTATATTTTATATATTTCTTTTATGACCTCTCACCATAGCTTACATTACAACTTTTAAAAGTCTATTTTGATCAAATGTAAATGCTCAAATTGAATGATCATATGTTGAGCTAAGGCATGCTTGTGATGGAACAATAGAATCATATTATGTGATTTTAGATATTGATGTGTGGAAAATATCAATAATGGATGAAAAAATGAAAAAAGAAAAAAAATAAAAAATGAAATAAAAAAATAAAAAAATAAAAAAATAAAAAATAAGAGAAATAAGAGAAAAATATAAAAAAATGGAAAAATATAAAATGAGGGAAAATGAAGACTCAAATTGAAAATCTGAAACGGTGATTTGGGTAGAAAAACCTCTAAATTAAGAGTTGGATATATAGTTTAAATATACAAAAGATCCAAGATATTTGAAGATCCCTTAAAACTGGGGTAAAGTTTAATGAGCTCAATATGATTTTGAAAGTCAATAGAACGAGTTTTTGAAAAAAAAATTCTGGATTAATGTTAAGAATTATCTAAGTATTCATTGTTTTGACATTGTTACACCATTTAATACCATCCCTAATGACATGCTTTGAACTTGTTCCTTTGCCTATTTATTTTTGTACCTGACTCATTCCTGTATTGATTATCTTTCTTCCAATTCACTATGTTCTCTCTTATTTTTTCATCTCTAGAACAAATCGAGAAAATATATAACTGCATTATATTTATCATAATTTGAAATGATAATTAATGAATAATAATGTTCATAAAAGATTATTGTATTCCTTTGAAAAGAAATCTAAGATAATGGGAAAAAATGAAAAAATGGTATAAACCCAAAAAGATGATTTGAAAAGACACATGGTGTGACCAAGTGATTAATATGGTGATGGATAGGTCAACATAACTTGTGAGTTATGATCAGAAGATGAAAATAATATGGATCAGTTGACAGAATTTATTCTAAAATGACTACTGCTAAAAAGCTAAAAAGAAAAATGAGAGATAGTGGAGTTTTGAGAACCATATTATCACAATTAATTAAAATTTCATGACATTAATGTTAGTGACATCTGTATTACATGTATTACGTTTGCATTGTAGTTGAAACAATACATGATGTAATTTGGTTTGGCTATGCACTGGCATCATGCAGTAAACATTTGAATCATGATTTAGAATATGGCATTTGTAGTATTATGAAAATCTAGATTGTTGCATTTGCATCATTAAGAATGCATTTGCATCATTATCATGACATTCTTTACAAAGTTTTGACTTTGATGAAAGATTGAAAATTTTCATAATAAGAGATTTTAAACTTTTGGAGGAAAGTTTAACATTTGTATAGCATGCATTACATTTCTGAATGTTTAGTACATAGCATGCATTGCATCTTTAAATGTTTAGTGCATTAATTTAGGAAGCAAGGATATTTCAAGATCCCACCTGAAGAATATAGATATGAAAACTTTCCAATGAAGGAATTTCAAATTCTTATTTGAAAAAAAAAAACATTTGAGGTAAGATTTTGATTCTTGAAAAAAGATGTTTTAAGAAAACTAATTATAAAAGCTGTGAAGCCTTTGTTCAAAGAAGCATTCTTTTATTTTAAGAATAATTTGTAAGATCTCTGGGTATAATCTTTTATGATTTCTTTTTATGATTTATGAAACCTATGGACATGATTGTTGATGAGCTTTATTTATTAGAAGTTGTTGAGCCTCTGTTTAAATGAGCTTTATTTATTTTTCAAAAGTTGTTGAGTTTCTACTTAGAGAAGTTTTATTTATGTTTCAAGAAGAGCTTTATTTATGTTTCAAAAATAGTTGAGTCTCTACTTAAAAGAGCTTTATTTATATTTCAAAAATCGTTAAACCTCTACTCAAAGAAGTTTTATTTAGTTTTCAAAGTTGTTGAGCTTTTGCTTAAAAGAGTTTTATTTATGTTTCAAAAGTCATTGAGCCTCTGCTTAGAGGAGCCTTATTTAATTTTCAAAGTCATTTAACTTTTACTTAGATAAGCTTTATTTATGTTTCAAAAGACATTGAGCCTCTATTTAGAGGAGCCTTATTTAGTTTTCAAAGTTATTGAGCCTCTATTTAGAGGAGCTTTATTTATGTTTTATGTTTTAAAAGTAGTTAAGCCTTTGCTTAAAAGAACTTTATTTAGTTTTTAAAGTTGTTGAACATCTACTTAGAGGAGCTTTATTTATGTTTCAAAAGTCATTGACCTCTATTTAGAGGTGCTTTATTTAGTTTTCAAAATTGTTAAGCCACTACTTAAAGGCGCTTTATTTATGTTTCAAAAGTCGTTGAGCCTCTACTTAGAAGAGCTTTTTTTTAGTTTCAAAGTTATTGAGCCTCTACTTAGAGGAGCTTTATTTATTTTTTTCAAGTTATTAAGCCTCTACTTAAATGAGCTTTATTTGTTTCTCAAAAGTTGTGAAGCCTCTGTTTAGAAGAATTTTTATGTTATTCAAGAAGTTCGAGTACACTTAAAAAAAAAGGTGTCAAGTTGATTCTTGATTGGGTTATCTACGTCTTTGTATAATTTTTATTTCACAAAAAATGCGCAAAGAAAGGCAGCTGTAGACACCCAAATCTGTTGAGATTCTACTTGTTGTTATTAATTAAAAAATAATAATAAAAAATGAAAAAAACAGGTGATTGAATTTATGTGAAATTGTTTGAATTGGATTGTAAAATTTGAGTTGGGTTTAAGGTTGGAATTCAAAGAAAATTAAGATTCTTTTTTGGATTAAGGTTCTCTAGATTAGAACCCTATAAATACAAACCCACATCAAACATAGAAATACATAGAGAAACATAGATTAGAGAAAGTACACAAAAAACCACACTAAAAGAAGGAAAAATACACACAGAGGTAGGCAAAATATATATATATACAGTCAAAGATAGAGAGATTAGAAAAATAAAAAAAAAATTAAAGATTTTTATTTTCCTAAAAAAATCTGAAAATTTTCTAAATTCCAACAAAATTTTTCAGATTTCGGTGAAGACTCCGATAATATTTAAAGTTTCTGATGAAATTTTCAAATTTCGGTGAAGTTTCTAGCGACTTTCTCAAATTTTGACAAGAAATCCTAGAAAATGGCGCTAGCATTCATCAGTCTTAGACAGAAAGAGAGGAAAAAAAGTGAGAGAAGGGAAAAAAAAGAAATCTAAAAAAAAAAAAGATTTCGACCTTTTATATAAGTGCAAAACAATGTCAATTTGAAGATTAAAAAGGCCAATATCTGCACGTTTTTTCGCCTAGCCAACCCAACCAGAACGTTGACCTATATTTGACCCACGTCTAGCCTTTGTCTTAAGCCAAGCCGAGCTGAGCCATCATCCCAAGCCATTCCAGCTTTTCTTCCTACAGTCGAGCTAAGCTTCTCGATCGTTAAGCGAGCTACTTCTTATTTTGGTATTTTTATTTTATTTTATTTATTTTATTTGTTTGATTATTTTCAAAGTATTTTTACATGATCAAATTTTAGAAAAAATAAAAAAATATAAAACAAAATGAAATATTTTTTGAGAATAAATAATAATTATCTAATGATAAAATTTTTAGAAATTTCAAATGATAAATTTCTATAAAATTCTTTGGTAAAATTTTTTTTCTAAATTTATCTCAAATGGTGAAATAATTTAGAGCAAGTTTCAATAATAATTAATATTTATTTTCATTTTTAAAAGGAATAAAAAATAAAAAAACATAAATTTTAATAAAAATTTTGAAATTAAATACCAATTATCCAATTATGAGATTATTAAAAATTTCAAATAACAAATTTTCTAAGAAATCTTTAGGTGAGAAATTTTTCTAAATTTGTCACAAATAGTGCAATACTTTAGATGAAATTTCAATAAAAGTAATTGTATTCTTTTCAAAATAAATTTTTTTTTGGTTGAAAATATTTGACAATTATCCAATGATAAGATTATTAGAAATTTCAAATGGTAAATTTTTTAAGAAATCTTCAAATGAGAAATGTTTTTAAATTTGTCCAAAATAGTGAAAGAATTTAAATGAAATTTCAACAAAAATAATTGTAATATTATTTTCTTTCTGAAGATAAAAAACCAAAAAAAAAAAATTAAATAAACCCAAATGGTGAAAAATTTAGAAATCAAAAAGAAATTTCGAAATAGGTCAAATGGTGAAAAATTTAGAAATAAAAAAGAGAAGATATTTTTAATTTGGCCTAAATTGTGAAATAATTAGATATATTTTCAATAAAAACAAACCAAAAAATGAAAAAATAATTAAAACTTTTTTTTACGACGGAGCCTCTTCAAGAAAATAAATAAGATTTTTAAATACTCTTGATGTGAAGAAATATTTTTAAAAATTTTACTAAATTGATAGAGAATCTTAAAAGTTATTTTTAATTTTTAAACATTAAAATTAAGATCACTAGAATTAAGACCTTATGATAATTTAAAATAAAATGATTCTATCATTTGAATGGGCATATAGGGATGCTATAACTTTTTTCATATATAATCAAACTTTTAAACCTTATTTTAATTAGTAGACCAGAACATATTCTTTTAGAGACTCTTAGTCAAACTTAGGAGCTTCTTAAAATAATAGATTCATTATATAATCAATCACATCTAGTTAAAAAGATTTGTAACGACTCTTCTTGTTAAGTTTAACTATAACCTCACGAATCTATACGTTATGACACTGCATCTATTTAATTTTTTTTTCATTTTTTCTTTTTGAAATGTCTTAAAATGAAACCATTTTTCTCTTTTGAAACACCTAAATATATATTCTTATTTTTTTTCTATATTTCAACTTAAATTTTCAATTGTTTTTCTTTCTGAAAATAAAAAAATATTTTGGACATCAATATTTAAAAAAACTAAATTTATAATATTAAATACATAAAAATTAAAAAAAAATTTAATATGCATGAAATCAAAAAAGGATTAAGATCATGAGAGAGAAAAGGTATTACTTCTTATTAATTGTTATCTTTATATCTAATTATTATTTAGCTGAAGATTTGTTAATTGGTAGTTATAGAAACTTCATATTTGATTATTTATGCTAATATTAAAGTGCCCGAGCAAGTGGATGTCATGAGTTAATCAGACATCAATTTAGTTGGTAAATTTTACACCCCCCCCCCCCCCAAAAAAAAAAAAAAAAACTCAATATATGATAACAAAAAATAAATTAATGAGGATATATTAGTTATTTAACTTTTTGAAAATATAATTTAAAACTAATTACTTCTTAAACCAGTTCTTTTTGAACTGATCATTCTGCATTTTTTTTCTATATTTCAAAATCGATACGTGAAATTATTTTACTTTTTTTTTATATATTTTTAGATATATAACATTCTTTCTTTTAATATATTTAAATAATAAAATTATTTTCATTTCACTCACATAGTGAGTGTGTGAAAGACTTGTTTTTTTAATGTCGCATATAAATGTTTGGTGCTTGAGTAAAATGCAAATGATGATTATTAATGATAGATGAAAACTGGTAAAACATATTTACAGCAATTACTGCAAAGTGCATAAAAGTTCTCCCTAAATTATATTAAAAAAATCAATTGCGAAAATGACTCATGAGTTGTCAATTTTATATATATATATATATATATATATATATTTATATACTAATGGGAGTTATAAAGAAAGAGTGGAGATTTGTACACCATAATTCACTTAAAAATGAAATTTAATTTAATTAAATTAGTTTATATAATTATTTTTAAAAATTAATATTTAATAAATTTAAAATTCAACTTTTAAACACCTACAATCATTGTTCTTATTTTTAGATTCAACTCCTAAGTATAAAAAAAATTCTCTTAAAAATAATAACAACCACTAAGTAAAATCCAAGTTGTAGATGACTCATGCTTTTGGAATGTTGCACACATTCATCAACCACTCAACAACGCAAAAACAGCTTAACTTGGAAATTAAGGCCAACATAATAAAGGTTCTTCTTTTTTTTTAGAAAGAAAGGCAAAATCTCTTGTTTTCTTTTTTAGTATAACGAATTTTGAAGGTGAAATCCAAATATCATGAAACGTGATTTCGTTTATTTTCAACGTGTACACACATACATATATATATATATTTATTTATTTATATACCTATAAATAAATGTAGATTCATATATGAATTCTATTCCAAACCCTTAATTGATTCTTTACGATTTCCTTGTCTCATGAGAGAGAGATAGAGAGAGGTGACTGAGACGAATCATTATTTTCTTTAATCTTACATATAAAATCAAAAGGGATAAGGTCACAATATACAAATAGTCTTTTAATTATATTAAAATAATTAATACGATATTTATATTTTAAAAAATTTTAATATAATATTTTAATTATAAATTTATTAATTAATATAATTTTTTTTAAAAATTTGATTATCATATATCATCATTCAAAATTAGTGATATTAAAAATAAATATCATATTAATAAATAAATTTATAATATTATTATCATATTAAAAATTTTAAATTTTAAATATTAAATTAAACATTCACTATAATTTAAAAATCATTCGCTATGTTAACTAGCTCAAAATAAATTTGCGAGTTCCGGCACAATTCTTTCTTTAAGTTCTAAAAATATTCCCTCTTAAATTTTTTTTTTTTTACTTAATTGTGTCATCTCAATCAGCAGTATCCCACAAGCCCCAACGATCTTTACTTAAACCTTCCCAGCAAGCTCTCTTCTTGCCTTTGAACCAATTCTAACAACCCTCTCCTCTTTCCCATTTCATTTTCCTTTGAATTACAAAGGTAATGTTTCTAATTCCAAAATCTTCCTTTTGGGCCATAACAAAGATTCTCATAACTCCAAAATACAAGCACAAACATCTTTCATTTTATCAGTTTCTTAATTCCTTAATTTGTTAGCTTCTGGCTTTCATAAGCTTTCTTTTCTGTTCAGTTTCTATTTCATTGCTCAATTTCTCTTCCTTTTTGTTTCTATTGAATCCCACGTTTTCAGACAATTAAGAAACTTTGACACCCATTTCCAAAAATCAAGTTGAATGAGCTTTTAATTTTGGTTCTTGTTTGCAGCAGTTGAACAGGTAAAACTCTAAAAATGGCTGCAAATAAAAAACTGCAAAAAAGCTACTTTGATGTGTTGGGTCTGTGCTGTACATCTGAGGTTCCTCTGATAGAAAACATATTGAAATCTCTTGAAGGGATCAAAGAAGTATCTGTGATTGTTCCTACCAGAACTGTCATTGTTCTTCATGACAATCTCCTTGTTTCTCAGCTTCAAATAGGTAAACCCCAAAAATATACTCCTTCACCTTCTTTAATTTCTTTTTCTTTCATCTTCTTTTAATTTATATTTATTTAGTATTAGCAATTTATTGTTTTTGAAACAGCTTTTGAGTTCATAATAAAAGTACCTGTTATAAAGAAAACAAAAATACAATTTTTTGGTAAGTTGGTGAGAATAACATATTTATATTTTAAATTATAATGCATATATATATATATTTGAAATTTTTTTAGGAAATATTGAAAAGTTTTTTTTTCTAATTTTCGTTTAATTTAATAATTTAAAATATGAAACAAATGATAAAAAAGATAAAATATATAAATTAAAAAATTAATTAAAATTTATGTATAAATTTAATAAAAATTAAAAAATATTTGCGTATTTTCTGAATGAATCGTGTTTTCTTATTTTATACTCTTTTCTCGTAGTCTTTGTGCATGTCTTTTTTTTATTATTATTATTATTTTTAAATATGTACTCTTTGATTTTCTCAATGCCTAACATTATTATTTTCTGATAATTATTATATTTTAACATTAAAATTCATAGGATGCTAATTTTATAAACAAATTCAAAATATTTTACTATAAAATATATTCAAATTTTTAAAAAAAATTTCAAATAGTGATGAAAATGGGAGAAAATGAATAAAATATTTCTTTTTTATTTGAAATTGTTAAGTATAGAATTTTAATTATAAAAATTAAAAATCAATATTTTACAACCCATAGGATTATGGGTATAAAATATCATTTGGTGATACATTTGAAAATCAAACTATTGCAATTAATAAAAAAAAAAAAAGATAAAATAAGGATTATAAGAATCGTTTGCTAGTTACGTTCAACTGCATTGAAGGGGAAAAAACAGCTTTTTTAATAAAATGATGGTTGGATGAGAGTAAAGCCAAGATTGCGCGGAAGGTGGAACCAGGTGACGTGTCAAAGTCAAACACTGCGGCAGGAGTTTGGTTTTGGTTTGGTATCGTTGTGAATTTGGTATTTAATGTTTAGTTTTATTTTATTTTATTTTAATTTATTGAATTTGAGAAAATATTTGAATAAATTGTTTTTTTTTTTTTGCAAAAATTTGTTTTATGTAAACTTTTAAGAGAAAGTAGCAAAAGTTTTTTTATTATAAGATAGTAGGGTTCGAATCTTTTTATTATCAAATCTTTTGAATTTTAAATATGTAATGATATTATAATAGAGTGGATGAATAGTATTGTGTGATAATATTATTAAAAGTATTTCGAAAATATGAAAAATATTAATTTTTTTATTTTTCAATAATTTTCAAAATTTTTATTTATTCACTTCCATCAAATTTGAAAATTTTCGAAAACTTTATTTTCAATTTTTTGTTTTTACAAAAAAAAAACAATTTATCAAACACATTTTTTTTTAATTTAAAAAAAATGAAAATAAAAACATAAAACATAAAAGAAAAAAGAAAAAAAATCAAAAGATCACGAATAAATTGCCACAACAAAGACAATAAAAAAGATAAAGGAGGAGGATTTGCCTAAACAAAAACAGTCATTGCCTAATTGCACATGTTATTATTTTTTTCATAAAATAATGCCGATATTATTTAATTAATTCTCATGTCATCTTGTTTCCATTTTCTATTTTATTTTTTGATTTTCTGACGAAATACCATTATACTTATTGCTTTTATATATATATATATATATATATATATATTATAAGTATTAATGATATTCACCTTTAAAGTATCCAATAAGAGAAAATAAATTCTGATCCTGTATAAAACTTCTTTCAATCATAAATCATCTGCGATTAGATAACTTTCAACTAATATGATAACGAAAATTCATCTTTTTTTAAGAAAAATAAAATGATATAATTGAAAAAAAATACTAAAAGAAGTATATGATTGACCACCTTTTTGTGAAATAAGGAGCGTGTGCTTTCATGCTACAATGATATTAATAATTTGTCGAGTGTCCCATTATACATGCTATCAATGTTGACAGAGGACCGCCAACTGTTTTATTTATTTATTTATTTTCTGGAATTTGACACCAAATTTTGATTTTATATTAATTTACTATTTTATACAGTTAAGGCTCTAAATCAAGCAAGATTGGAGGCTAATGTTAGAGCAAATGGGGAGATAAAGTACCAGAAAAAATGGCCAAGTCCTTTTGCATTGGCTTGTGGGTTGATGCTTTTGTTGTCATTTTTGAAGTATGTCTACCATCCTTTGCAATGGCTAGCCGTAGGAGCTGTGGCTATTGGCATCTGCCCCATTCTTTTGAAGGGCTATGCAGCCATTACCAATTTCAGGCTTGATATCAACATTCTCATGCTAATAGCAGGTAATTAACTTTACAGTGTTCTTCTTTGATACATGAAATTCGGATTTTTTCCTCTTTATCCAAATCCCCAATGTCTAATTTCTCCGATCAAGCGCAATTCGGAGGAAGAGCCGGATTTGACAGATAAATCTTTTATTTATTTGGAAAAGAATCTAATTATTTAAACAAGCACACATGCATTTATTATTGAGTAGAAAATGTATTTGGTGCTGCAACTCATAAATTTTGGAATTAAGTACACTTTTGTCCCCTAAATTATTATACCACATTTTTTAGTTTGATATCTAAAGAATAAAAATTTTCAATAAAATACTTGCAATTCAATTTTGAAAAGCATATTACCTCATGAGTAAAACTGTTAATCAAAGTTAACATGGCTTAATGAGCCAATAGTAAGCCACCAATTGTCATCGGCGGCACTCGTCCTCATTACTACGTTAGTACGAACAGAAAAACTTTAAATTATTTAATCAAAACTTTTAAAAAAATTAAAAATAAAAAGATATATCGAATTTTTTATAAAAAAATTCTAAAAAATCAAAATAAAAAAATAAAGAATTTGACCAAATTAAAATATATAGAATTTTTAAAGCATATAAATTTTTTTTAAAATTCAAAATTAAATTTGGAATTTTTTTTTTAAAAATTCAAAATCTTCAAAACTTCTTTTAAAATATAAAATCAAGAAATTTTATTTAAAATAAAAAATAAAAAATAAAAGGGAAGCCCTAGAGAGAGGGGAAAGGAGGGATGGGAAAGAGAGAGAAAAGGGCGGGGAAGTGGTTGCCGCCACTCGCCGCATTGATTGTCTTAAGGTGGATTGGCGGTCGATCTACCTCATGGCGGCCAGATCGACTACTGGCTAGCCTTCCTTCTCCCTTATCCCTTTTCTCCTTCGATTCCCTTTCTCTCATATGTTTTTATAAAATCAAATTTTCAATTGTCAATTTGATCGACCTGAGTTAGATCCGTCACCAATCTGCCTTAGGTCAGTTAGGCTGTCCCTCTTCTCCTGTTCCTCCCTTTTCTCTTTCCTGTCCTCTATCTCTGATGAAATTAAAGTTCATAGACCTAATTAAATTTTTTTATTATCTAAATATCAAATTAAGAAAATTGATATAGTACATGAGGCAAATGTGTTTTTACCCTAAATTTTATACTAAGACCACATGTATTTAAGATTAAGCGTAATATTCACTTGAATTTATAATTAAAATAGTTGGTTTATGCAATATTTTAAGATATTGTATTAAGTAAGTTTTATATTTAAATTTAATATTTATAAGTATAAATTATGATATGATAAAATAAAATAATATTATAAACATGATTAAATTAAATAATATCATCGTATTTGTATTTGATGTATATAAGATAATGATATGACAATTTATTTGTCAAAATTATTCTTTTTTAAAATTTATATAATTTAAATTATTGATATAATTTTTAACGATATAATTAGATATATAAATTTAATTTTATGAATTAAAAAAATTCTTTTTATTTGGTGAAGGTTGAATAATTTTATACCAAGAGAATATTAATTTTTTTGTAATCTCTATCCCTCTTTTAAGAACTAATTCAAATATAATATAAAATAATTATAATTATATTTTATCAATAATCATATATATCAAATATGATTGTAACATTTTTTTTATTCTCAAATTATGACTTTTTTTTGTAAAAAATAGTTTTATTCCGCTAAAAATAAACTAATATTAGTGGAGCGAAAGAAGTCAGAAGTGTGATGCTTTAATTATTAGCTCCTTTTGCTTTTTTTTTTTAATTGTTTTTATTCTTTACTATTAAAGAATTTTTACGTGATTGAGTGGCTTTTTGAAAAGTGAAAGATACCTTGGATTTGAAAATAAATATGTGGGACAATGCTTCTATAAATTTCATTGTTTTATTCTCAAAACTAGACTTGCTTCGTTTATGATAATTTAGTTAAATATAAACCGCATATATGCAGCAAAATCATAAAAACTTTGTGGATTTATCTGTGCCTTTGTTTCTTTATTGTTGTCTTTTCCTATGTTTGCCTTTATTTGTGGATTATCTTTTTTTCTTTTTTTAGTAAATAACTTAGTGGCTTCATAATCACTTTCTTGAGGTGGAGTCTAACCCTTCGAAATGCAACCCTTCCTTTCAAGTAAAGGTTAGCTCTCTCGTGATAAAAAGGTATAGTAGGAAGGAAAGCCAATGTCGCTCTTTTATTGAGTTTGAGTAATTAAAGTTTGAAAGTAGGTTATTTGAGTTTTTATCATTAAAATTGAGTTATTTCGAATTTAAATTGTTCATTTTTTATGTCATTTAAATTTAATTAAATTATGAGTTGTTTCATTTCGTGCATTTTATATTATTTAAAATTGAACCGTTGTGAATTTAAATTAAATAGGTTTAAGTTGGGTCAAATTTGCTTTTGAATAGATTATGCAAGTTTTTCAAATTTAGTTTAGTTTTATAGATTCAATATTAATGTATTTGATCATGTGGAACCCCATAATTCCTATCCAATATTAAGCTCTGGATTTCAGTTTAATTCAAATGATTCATGTTATATTGACATATAATAAATCTGAAATGCAAATATTGACATCGACAATTCGTTTTTTTTTTAATACTCAAACTATAGCTTCCTTTGTATAAAACAGGAAAAAAGAATTTTGCAGTTACTTATTCCCCCCTAGGACTAAAAGACTAGTCTTATCGGTTAAGGTTTACTAGCGATAGTCGGCTTTGGGGTAGCGTCCATTCATAGCTTTCTATGGACAATAAGAAACCTAAAGAAAAATACAATTTCAGTCCCTTTATATTTCCCATTAGTAGTTGATTTGTGAACCCCAACCAACTTTCAGTTTTTCTCTGCATCTTTCCTCCTTTTTCCTTTTATAAATTGTTATCTTAGTTTGACAAATGCTACAAAAATGAGGCCAAATTTCCTATGCCAATTTGGATGCCTTTACTTGAGTTTGGTTGAGCGGTTCAACTTTACAACTCACAACTTTGCTATGTTTCCACCTGGTTTGTTTTCATCACGCTTTTGAGCTATCTGATTTGTCCAATCTAGCAACTCAAATGCCAATCCCTCGTCTCAACTCGAGGTGGCAAATGGGGGCTTCCGCTGGATTTGAATTACGTGGAATTTTGATTAAGTTAGATTCAAATTATTTCACTTTTAGGTTAGGTTAAAATAATTTTGTTTTTTAATATTAAATTCAAGTTACTATCAAGTTAATTTTAGATTTGAATTATTTTGAATTCGTATTATTTTAAGTATGGATGAATTTCAAGTTTAGATTCATTTTATCACCTTTAATCTCAACCCAAAAAGAAAATGTAGAAATTTTAGTATATTTACATAAATACGAAAAGAGTCAAGGAAACGTAGAAATTTTAGTAGAAATTCTTGTTGTTTGGTTGAGAAAAGAAAAAAAAATTTTAAAATAGTTTTGGATTGAGGGGAAGGGAAAAAGCAGAAGATTGGAGGGAGAGGCATGATCTTTTGCAGGGATAAAGGAGTGGAAAAAACTTAAATAATTTCTTCTAGATTTCTTAAAATAAAAAATTTGCTATTCCTCCAAATTGTAATATACTGGGAGATAATTTTATAATTAATTTGTTGTAGAAAATTACAGCCTTTATATTTGTCTCAAAGTATCTTTTTGAATGACGTGCTTAATTGTTAATTATATAATAAGTTATCATTGTATTTTCTTTTCTTTTTTACCTTTATAATTATTCAAATAAAAAAGCAGTCAAGCATCTGATTCCATAGTAGGTGCATGTGTCCTTTTGTTTAAAGAGCTGGATCAAATCATTGTCACCTTCCTCAAATCCAATCACAAGAAAGAAAAAATAAATAAATAAAGTGGGTGTCCAAAATCCAAATCCCTCCTTTCCTATCCAATGTTCTGGAACATGTTATAAAAATCTGGTCTCTGTGATTTAAAAGATGTGACAGAAGAATATAGGTGAAGCTGGCATTGATTCATAATTGTAAGTTACTTTAACGAAACAAGCTCAATTAGATGCTAGTTGTTGTGTGTTTTAGGTTTTGCAGAAAAGAGGTTTCATTATTTGAAATAAAATTTCCAATTCTTTACCTGCATTTCAATAATTGGGAAATATGGAATTGCGCACACAATCATATAATAAACTTTTGAAAACTGTTATATACACTCTTTAAAAAAAAAAAAAAACTACATTTTGAAAACCGTTTTTAAAGAATGTAAATAGCATTTTCCTTTACTTTTCTTTTGACTATATTTTTCTTGCAAAAGCAAAAGAAAAAAAAGGGCAAAAAAGGCATTTAAATATATGCAAACATAAAATACTCATTTTTTAGAAAATTAAAAAAATAAAAATAAATTTTTACAAAATATCAAAATATTTCGTAAGTTTACAAATAATAAAATTCGAATTCAACTCTTGGATTATACATTAATTGAGCCATAAAGAGAAGGTTATACATTAATCGCTGAACGGGTGCATTGATTCTATAGTTCATTCATCTTAAAACAGTTCTGTTATTTGTTTTACAGTGATAGGAAGCGTTGCAATGAAAGACTTCACCGAAGCCGGGACTATAGTCTTCCTGTTCACCATTGCGGAATGGCTTGAGTCAAGAGCAAGCCATAAGGTCTGCTATAAATTGCCTCTCTCACAGCATTGAGAATATACCTAAAATCCTAGTAATCTAAACTTTATAATTGTAAATAATATGGCTAGTGGCCAGCATATGCAACCAATTCTGTTCAAACATAAAAATTTACGTGCTTGTTATCAGCTTGGCAACTCTTCCTCCCTTAGTTTTTGACTTGGGTTTTAAGTTTAAACTTTTCCCGTCATTGTTGCCTTGTATACTTGAATTAATAAGTTGATAGGCTGAAAACATCTAATTTTTTGTTCATTGATTATAATATTATATATATATGTAACATGTTCAAACTTAAGTTTAAGCATGATGTCTCAGGCTACAGCTGTTATGTCAACATTGATGAGTATAACACCTCAAAAAGCAGTCATAGCTGAGACCGGAGAAGAAGTGGATGCCGATGAAGTCAAATTGAACACTGTTCTGGCAGTTAAGGCTGGTGAAGTTATACCCATTGATGGAATTGTTGTGGATGGGAAATGTGAAGTGGATGAGAAAACCCTGACTGGTGAATCACTTCCAGTTACCAAAGAAAAGGATTCACCAGTTTGGGCTGGCGCCATCAATCTAAATGGTACTAACTGATCAGTTAATTTTCATCTTCTTTAAAGTCATGAAATTTTGGTGCCGATAGGCTTGTTCTGATTCTATACACAGGTTACATTAGTGTAAAAACTACTGCTGTAGCTGAAGACTGTGTAGTCGCTAAAATGGCAAAGCTGGTGGAGGAAGCTCAAAACAGCAAATCTACAACCCAAAGATTCATAGACAAATGTGCCCAGTTCTACACCCCAGGTTTGTTTATTTTGATCTAGATTTAAAAGGTTTCCTTTTACCATCTTTGTGCAAGAGACTAGAGAGAATCAATTAGGAAACACTATCACTAAGATACATTGAAGTTGCCTGTGATTGCAATGCAGCTTCTGGTTTTCTTCAGTAAGTGCAAACAGAATACTACTGATCTTGTTTTTATTGGTAATTATTTGCAGCAATTATAGTTGTATCGACCGCCATTGCTGTGATTCCAGCTGCACTTAGAGTGCATAACCTTCAGCACTGGTTTCACTTGGCATTGGTTGTGTTGGTGAGTGCATGCCCATGTGCGCTTATCCTTTCCACTCCTGTCTCAAGTTTTTGTGCACTTACAAAAGCAGCAACATCAGGACTTCTAGTTAAGGGGGCCCACTATCTTGAAATTCTTTCCAAAATTAAGGTCACAGCTTTCGACAAAACTGGTACACTAACCAGGGGTGAATTTGTTGTGACCGATTTTCGATCTCTTCGTGAAGATATAAGCTTGAACACATTGTTTTACTGGTATGAGCTTCATGCTTTTCCCTTCACTTTTCTATGAATAATGTTACTTTGATAAAAAGTTGTGAATGTAAGACAGCAACATCAAACATAAAATTAAAAGTATCCAGCCACTAATACGATAAGAATGTATTTATTTATTCCATCATATGAAAATCATTTCAAATCTTTGTTAAAAAAAAAGGAAAAGAAATGAATGTCATTCAAATCACTTTGAATTTGTAAAAGAGGTCCATTTATGCAGTGATATAAGACGTCATTGTTCAATTAAAAGTTTCAATCACACCAATATTATCCAATCTAACAACATTGGTGAGTTTCCCAAAATTTTGCAGTTCACTGGATGTTAATATGTGTTAAAATATTTTTAAAGGGTTTCGAGCATTGAGAGTAAATCAAGTCATCCGATGGCAGCTGCACTTGTAGAATACGGAAGATCACAATCAATTGAACCAAAACCTGAAACTGTGGAGGATTACCAAAATTTCCCTGGAGAAGGTATTTATGGGAGAATTGATGGAAGAGATATTTACATTGGGAGCAGAAAAGTATCAGTGAGAGCCCATGGAACAGGTGAAAATTTTTGCCTCCTATAGCTTCAGCTGGTTTAATAGTCAGGGCCTCCAGGGTATATAGTTGTTTCTGCATTTTTATTTTTATTGCTTCTCCTTAAATCCAGACTGTTAAGCATTCTGCTTTCATGTTCTAATGCGAATATTTTTGGACATATAGTTCCAAATCTAGAAGGCAATACGATGGAAGGAAAGACCATTGGATATGTATTCTCTGGAGCAACCCCTGTTGGAATCTTCAGTCTCTCAGATGCTTGTCGAACTGGCGCTTCAGAGGCTATCAATGAACTAAAGTCAATGGAGATAAAAGCTGCTATGCTTACAGGAGACAATCAAGCAGCAGCCACACATGTACAAGAACAGGTGTGCTTCTAATCTAGAACCATAATATACCAAGTCCTGTGCAGAAATTCTGTAGAATTGTTTTTCTTTGTATTTGATCTTCTATTTAACTTAAGATCGAAAATTTAAATCTGAGTTAATAAGAAAATATCAATTATAATATTATATTACTTGCAGCTGGGGAATCGTCTAGATGTAGTGCATGCAGAACTTCTTCCTGAAGACAAGGCAAGAATAATCAAAGAGTTTAAGAAAGAGGGGCCAACGGCAATGATTGGAGATGGTGTCAATGATGCACCTGCACTTGCTACAGCTGATATTGGTATCTCAATGGGCATTTCGGGTTCAACACTTGCAACAGAGACAGGGCATGTGATTCTAATGTCAAATGACATTAGAAAGATACCAAAAGCTATCCAACTCGCAAGAAAGGCGCATAGGAAAGTGATTGAGAATGTCATTTTATCAATCAGTACTAAGGTGGCTATTCTTGCATTGGCATTTGCTGGTCATCCACTTGTGTGGGCAGCAGTTCTGGCAGATGTCGGCACATGCTTGTTCGTGATCTGCAATAGCATGCTTCTTTTACAAGGAACACACAAACACGCAGGAAAATGTTGCAAATCTTCAGCTACATCGCATACAGACAAACATGGATGCAAAACTAGCCATTGCCATTCATCTAATAACCATCAACATGCTGGTATAGACAAAAAGGTCCAGAAGGCGTGTGAACCCCAAAAGTGTTCCTCCCATACGTGTGCCTCAAGAAGTCAATCTAGCCCTTTCAATTCAGATTCATCTTCAAATTCATGTGGGAGCAATAAATGTGCAGACTCAGCAGGGATACATGATGCTTTTGTTGGCCGTGAAGCAAAGCACTGTGACCTGGGAAGCTGTAACAGGGTCAATCACAGAAATGAGGCTCACAATTTGCCCAGCAATTGTTGTTCAGGCCATCGCAGGTTAGGCTTGTCCACAGAACCTAATGATCTCCATGGGGCAAAGCGCTGCCACGAAGGGGATTTACATCATTCCTCTAGTCCAGAAGAAGACCGGAAAGAGACAAAAAATGATCATTTTTATTCCACTTGCTGTGGTGAAAACCACAACGATTCTGACCTTAAGGCTCTAGGAAACTTTGTAGAGCATAGTTGTTTAGAAAGTCCAAATTCCAAGGCTCATCCTAGTTCACACAAGTGTTGTACAGACTATAATAAGCCACCTCACATTGCCGTTGACATTCCAATGAATCCAAACCGTGAGGCTACGCATGCTTGTACGAGTCTGGAGAAGAGAGAATTTGGTGGTTGTTGCAAGAGCTATATGAAAGAATGTTGCGGTAAGCATGGACATTTTAGATCTGGCTTTGGAGCAGGCTTGACAGAAATTATCACCGAACAGACATGTTTAGATGTTTCGGGTACTAGAATTAAGGATAAGGAAATTTTGACTCAGGGGATGAATAAAAAATTCAGAATTAAGAATTGTTGAAAGAAATGGAAACTATCATTGGTACTTACAATTAAGAATGTTTTGGCCGTGTTTGAATATGTCATCTATTCAATTGATCATTATGGTATATATATAAGTTGGAGGATATGTGAGATTGCTTTATCTCACATGTAAATTTATATTCAACTATTACACCAGAAAACCATGATTTGGTCTTCTGTAGTTTGCTTGATTTTCTGTCAACCGATGGTGATTGCCTTATATCTCCTTTGCATGCCCTTGCAAGAATAAAAATCTTTGTCGAGCAAGTGGTTTAGTTAATCCAACAGCCAGTTGATCATGAGCTAGAATGTAAGAGGCCTTTAATGTATCATAATTAACAGTTTTTTAACAGAATGATAATCTAAAGCCAAATGCTTAATTCCGGAATGAATAACAGGGTTTGCAGTGAGATATATTGCAGCAATGGTGTCACAATGAAGAGTAGGAGGACATATATTTTTATTGTGATCCCACTAGCTTTCTCTATTGTACGTGTCGAAAATGGATCCGGGTGTAAGCACCTGAAAGACAAAGAAAGACGTCAAGACAAAAGACGAAGATTGGTTCTGCTTTTGTTCTCGGACACAAGTCAGTGTTGGAAGAAAGAGGAGGTGAGCAAAGCTTGGAGCAAGGATGAGGAAAATAAGAGAGTGAGTGGCTTGAAGTTACCCGGACAAAAATATGACCTTCATACCTAAGAGCAAAAATAGAGGATGACGTGGTCAGCGGGTCCATCTGACATGGCATTAGTTCGACTTTATGTGGCATGGGTCCCGCCAATGATTAAATGACATGTGCATAAGATGATGTAATTGACAGGGGGTGCCAGTGAGCGTTCCCTCCCCCTAATTTTGCGGACATCAGTCACGTTTAGGGTGAAACAACCGTAATCGTTTATGTCCTTTCCAAGGCGATTAAAAGACAACAATGCCTTTGGGGAGTAAAAGATCATTATAGGTAAGGTAAAAGACTATAATACCCTCATCAAGGACTTATCGCTGGGGCATACATAAATCAAGAAAACAAAAATCTAGTTTGATTTTTTAAATAAATAAATTCGGTTTGTGCTTTTACAATAAATAACAAAGTATGCGAAATCAATTTTGAATTTCAACATAAAAAATCGCATAAAACCAAAATCAAACAGCATGTAATATTATTCGTGGAATGGTATACGAATGATATAAAAAATTCTTCAAAAAAGTAAATAATGGAAGACGTCTTGCCCTGAAAGTTTCAAAAGGATACACTCACAATTTTCTAAACTATTATTTAATGGTCATGTACGTTTCTTGTCACGAGAGTTGCATTTTTCAAAGAATAAAGACTTTAAAATGATATTTCTTTTACCTAATAATATATTTGGTGCTAAATCAACTTTTTCCGAAGTCATTTTTTTTAATATGGTATATTTGTTTTTTATTTTCTCTTACTTCTTTTCATTTGTTCACAAAAGAAGCTATAATTTGATAAAAAAAAAAGTGACATGCATTAAAATTTAAAATTTAAATTATATTAATTTTTATTTTTTAAAAATATTATATAAATTAACTTAATTAAACCTTGGATTCTTCTTTCTTTTATTTTATATGCTAGCAACTTTTTCAAAAAAATTTTATCATATAAGCTCTCTGTTAATTTCTTCAGAATAGGATTGAGATTAGTGTTAAAATTTAAATTTTCTATTATTTTAGTTGATTATTTTTAATAATTATCTTAAGTTAAAATTATCATTTGTTTAAAAGTTGATTGTTATCTTAATGTGTCATCACTCTCTCTATATATTGCAAGTTAACATTTATTGTAAAGTAGTCAAAAATTAATAAAATTTTTATGTTATTTCTACATAAAACTCTTTTTTTTATTATCCCATTTCAGTTTAGTTTAGCATAACTCCTTCAACCAGATCTCAAGACAAAGGTCAAGGCTTATTATATAACAAAATATTATCAAAACTAATTAATATGGAGAAACAATATTTTTCCGAGATTGAAATGGACATAAGCAAGATTATGGAGATACTTGAAGCTAAGAAATTAAGGTCGGATCAATTTGTTTTCAGTCAAGAGCTGGTGTCCAAGGAAGAGTTAATTGGCAATGGTGAAATTTCTTTTAGGTTGTTTGAAATAAGTTTAAACAAGGATGACCATTCCAAAACTCATTAAGCTTGACTTCCTTTGATTAGATGGGAAGAAAGATCCAACTAGTTGGATTTGTTTTGTTAAATAGTTTTTTGAATTTCAACAAACTGCAAATGAAGATAGATGTCTCTTGCAATCTATCACCTTGAAGGCAGTCTAAGGATAAAGGAATGAGTTGTTATAAAGATTTTGTTTGAAAACTCGACCGTTAGATATATTTAGAAACACTAAGAATCATCATCAATCTTTTTTAGTTAGATGCGATTGGTTACTTAAGAAAACTAATTTTTTAATAAATCTTAAAATTAATTAAAACTTATTAAAAAGATAATTTTTTTTTTATTTGCAAAAAAGCAAAGTTAAGCCCGACGGCACAATTATGTGTGGAGAAGCATTTGTACCCTTATAGAACTTATTAAAAAACAGTATCAATTAAGCACGTGTTATCCTTTCAGTTTTGATAAAAGTGGTATTAAGTTTGATATTTAAAATAATTTCCTTAATTTGTTTCATTGTAACCAAAAGAATATTTTTGCTTTTTTAATTTGATTTAAAATTTTCACATCTTAAAAAAGAAAATTTTTTGTTTGAAAAATAAACAAGAATTTAGAGTTTTGAAAACTTCTGGAGAATATTATAATACTTTGGTAACGTTGAGAGAATTTTTTTTACTTAGAGATTTCTTATTAAAAATTACTACTCGAAATTTTTTAAAATCTCATTCTTGGAGGTTTTCACCTTTATGATTAATGTGTATACATAATATGCAAATGATAAAATAGGTATTTATGTATTAATATATACAATTTAATTTTTTTTTGGAAAAAAACTACGATTTTTTATATTCAGTTTGAAAATATAAATGTAATCCATTTCGATTGAGTACTTTTCTAAAAATTTCAATACTTTAGCAATATTTTAGAAAAATTTTATCATTTAAAGATTTCTTAAAAATCATTATTAAGACTTTTTTAGAATCTCATCTTCAAAGACTTAAATTATTTTAAAAGCATTCAATAATGAAACTTTTTGCAAAAATACAGTCATTTAAAAATATTTACTTTTATGACAATTATTTATTTTAAAGCATGCATTTTTTCATAAAAATATTATTCACATGAATCATATTAAAAAATAAAAAAATAGAACTAAAAAATTAAAAACTATTCATCAATTAAGGCTTTAGTGTTAAGATTCAAACTACAAGCATCACAACTTAAAAGCCTAAATCTATTACCCTTGAGAATAAGCTTACGTGGATTGTGCCTCATTTAGGTCATGGTTTGAATCAAAAGTGGGTTGGACCCATGGCAGACTTCTTTCTTTTTTTCCTTTATCTTTTTTCTACTCATTTCTTCCTTTTTTTTTTCTCCCTCAAAACAGTGTGTTTTGCACATTTATAAATGACAAGATTTTTTCACTTTCATTTTTTCACTCTTTCTACCCATCTCTTTTTTACTAGATTTCCTTTTTCTTTTTAAGAAATCCAAAAGCAGTCTTAAACCCAAAAACTAAAGATTGACCACACCAGTTGCTTTTCACAGGTGTCGAATCTTCACCAAAAATACACCAAAAATTTTCTCCCCTTCTCAAATTAGTTTTTCCTAGATTTAAGCAAAACCCATGATTTCAAGACTTAAGAAACCACTTATTTACAACAAAAATCACCATTTTTTGATATGTCGTTCTCTTTCCTATAACTTTCTTTTCCTAAAAAATTAAGTTTCAAATCCTTCTAGAACGTCCTTAAATAGGAATTCCCTTTTGATGTTTGTTATTTTTGGAGTTTTTATTGTATGCTTTGTGTGGCTTCCTTTTATTGAGGATGGTTTAGATTTTTTAGGTTATTTTCCTTTGTTGATTTTTTTTTTATTTTCAGGTAGTTATGGTTGCAGATAGTGATGTGTTATGTATTACTTGGTTGTTAGTTGTTGATAAAGGTTGTGGTGGTGTTGTTTATTTTAGGTTGGTTTTGGGTGGGTTAGTTAGTGGCATGGGTGATGCTGGTTGTATTCGATGTTGATTTAAGATACGGTGATTGAAGTATAATAGGTTAGTTGAGTGGTTAGTTGTTGTTAATGGGTCATGATGGTGCAATTAGTTTTTGTTTAGGTTCATTGTGGTGGGGGGGGGGATAGGAAATAAAGGCTGCCAATGATTGTTTGGTTAAAAGTAGGGGTTGGTTTTTGGTGGTTTGATAGGAAGCAGGGGATGGGTTTTGGTATGATTGCTGGTAATGATGATTTGATGCCATAATGGGTAGCTTTCAGTTGTGGGTTATTAGTTTCTAATAATCGTAGAGTTAGAAATTTTATTCTGTTAGGGTTTAGTTCAAATATACTAAATTAGAAAAAAAAAATAATAACAATATAATAGTACTACAAAAACTAAAACTTTCATATCTAATCATAATTGTTAAAAATTTTACAATTATTTTGTTGTAGTTTCATAATTTAAAAACATTGTATAATAACTTTGTTATCAATATTTTTAAATGATCTTTTTCAATGTATACAATTAAAGTTATCTTTTAATCATGATTTCTTATTCAATTACTCAAATGAGTTTTCAAAATATTTATTACTAAAGGTACTTTATTTATTGTGATAGTGACAACTAGTAGAATCAATAATAATCTCAACAACAAATAAATTGAGCTAATAAATACTTTTAAACTTTATTTAGAATACATATAGTTTCAAACTTTTTGCCTTTGTGGGGGTTTCAGCCCTCACTAGACCCTTTAAAGCTTCACCTATGGTCACCAGTAATAAAGGGTAGGGATGTTGGTGATAAAAGGCTACATCTATGGTTGGGAGCTATAATGACTATAAATGGTGGTGGATTGTAGATGTTTTGGGGATTTTGCTTGTTATGCCCTTATGTTCGGTCGATGATGATAATTGGCTATACTAAAAGAGTGGTAATGATGAATGGTGGTGTATAAGGTAGTTGGGGGTGGATAAAGGCTTAGGATTTTTTTTTATTTTTTTGTTTCCTTGGAATTTTTACTTATGAACTGCTCTCGCATTTGTCTTTATGTTCTGGGATTTTATTAGAAGCCATCTCTGATTCATGAGCCATTAGGATCTAAAAAATGGATTGGATTTAAGAAGATAATTAGAGTTTTTGGATTGTTGTGGCATGCAAGGTAGAAGCAATGATGCTGTTTTTTTGGGTTTCAAATTGCTTGACAACTTTTGGATTACTAGGTCTTGATCATGTTGTACTAGAGTTGAGTGGGGTAAAATTTACAAGGAAAAATGAAAAGCTGAAAATAAAAAAGTAGTTAAGAGGAAGGGACTTCTATTGCACCTTAGGCTTTCATTGGTCTTTTGGCTTCCAAGCCAATATAACACACTATTGGCTTAGTCTGAAGTTAAATTGCACTAGACTTTGATCCAAGCAAAATGATTCAAGGAAGATTAATTTAAAACAAAACTAAAATGAGTGAATATAAGAGAAATTTAATTAAAATTCTCAAATAAACTCAAATCGAGATGTCCAAATCAAGTATAAAAGTCAATCAAAATTGAATTGTTTATGATAAAATAAGATATCTACAAAAGTTACAATATTAAGATTTGAACTCCAGACCTATTGAATACCATCTTTTAAAAGTGATTACATAAATTAATTGAACTAAACTATCTAACTCTTATTGATTTTTTTTTAAGGATCGGTTTCTTATTCTCAAAGAAATATTTTTTATTTGCAAAATTAAAAAATAAAATATCATAGTTCAATGAAAATTTTTTTAAATATTCGAATCTAAACTATATGCACTCTTAGATTTAGGGTCATTAAGAGCTAGGCTAGAATAAGACCTTCGTGTTTCATTCCAACCAATCAAACATGAGATAAATGTACTAAAGTAATCAAGATTAGGATTTCTTTGAAATCCTTTGCAACCAAATGAGTTTATGTCAATTATATTTGACCAAAAAGATTAAAAAATTTATTAGGCAATAACTAAAAGTTGTGCAAATATAAATAACATTTCAAGAGGATTTTTTTCTAGCTAAGAAATGATATAGACTTTGAAAGAAAATTTCAAGTTGTCATAAAATATTAAAAATTTTTATTAAGCTACAAATGTTAAAGTTGTGCAAATATACTAAAATTTTGTAATAATTTTTTTACTGCTAAGAAATTATATATTTTTTATTTTTTATCATTGTATAAAACATGAAAAGAAATTATTATGTAAAGTCATTGCAAATGAAATAGAATTATTATTATTATTATTATTATTATTATTATTATTATTATTATTATTATTATTGTCCTTTAAAGTTAAAATATTGGAAAAAAAGATTGTCATGCGGTGGTTCTTAAATTGATAAGTGATAGTCTGTTAAAAAACTATTTAAATATTACTATTTTTATCTTAAAGTTAAAATATGAAAAAAAAAAAAAAGGGGGAAAAGCATATAAAGAGTTGAGAGAGAAAATGAAAAACAAACAAAACATATCCACAAATTTTCATTTCTTCAAAAATAATATTATTATATTTTTTTTCCTTAAAGTTAAAATAGAAAAAAAAAAAAAAAAAAAAGAAAGATGTATTTGAGGAACGACAGAGTATGAAATTTTCAAAAAAAAAATTTTGCAAAAAATTAAAACGAATGCCCATAAATGCTGCTCCATCTGGTGCAATTAAATTATCACAATTAATTTTTTTATCAAATTTATTTAACTTTGACCGCCATTGTTTTAAAAATTTTAATCAATTAAAATTTATAAATCATAAGTTTAAAAGCTATTTCGTTCAAAGTTTTTAAAATACTTTTTATATTTTTATCAATAATAAAAGGTAAAAATTAAAAAAAATTAATTAAAAAAATCAAAATGTGACAATTTAATTAAGATAAACAAGTAACATTCCTCAAAAAAATTCAAATACATTATCCAAAATATTTGGTTTGCAAAAATTTAAATCAAACTCCAAATTTCAAATATCAAATATCCTAAAATTCAAAATAAAATTTGGAATTTTTAAATTCTATAATTCTTTAAATTTAAAAATTGCAAAATTATAAAAGAATCCAATAATTGCAAATAATTACAAAAATCGTAAAAAATTACTAAAAGCTAAAACCCAATCATACATAGAAAAAGAATTATTTTCTTAAAAAAAAAAATCTACAATTCAAAAAATTTCAAAATAATTATGAATCCAAAACTTAAAGACCGTAAAAAAAGATACACAATGAAAAAGAGGTGAATCAGGAATTAAACCATCGGAAGGAGCGATAGAGAAAAGGAAAAATGGGGCTGAAGTATCAGGCTTAATCCGGGTTTAGCAAATTTTGATAAATTCAATAATAATTTAGATATTCTTTTAATTATTTTTATTTTGAATTTCTTAATATATTTAGTTTTTTTTTCATTTCTTTTTTAAATGCTTTCGCAATGATAGTGGCGGAGACAAAATCACGTGATTGTGCATTATAGAATCGTCAAAGAAAGATATATACACTAAAAATGATACTTTGAGTTTATTAAAAAATAAATATAATGAGATTCGATTAGCTATAAAATGTTGTTGAGCCCAAAAAAGTTTGTCAGATTCGTTGTATGAAGTGATTTGTGGTCAACCGGTGGAAACGTTGAAACCATTTCCCAGCTTTATTTTAACAGGCAGAAAAAGGAGATGTACTTTATTTCATTTCATGTGTCCTTTTTCCTTTGTTGGAATCGGTTCTATTTTATCAGTGGAGTGTTGGATTCTTTTCACACGGTAATTGATTTGGTTAACTACGTACGTGTTCGTTGAATATCAATGCAAGCAGTAGCTCTTCGAAATTTATAGAATTTGTTTTTCTCTCTTTTTTTTTTTTTCTTCATTTAAAATTCTGCGGCTGGCCTCGAGATGCCGCACTATATTATTCGGGTTTTATAATTCAACCATTTTAGCCAATCAATATGATGAGCTGAAAAGTACCCCATTTGACTCATTCTTAGTAAAAAATAGAAGGAGAGAGTGAATTGATATTTTTTTTCGGAAAAAATTGTAGTCGAGAACAAAAGAAGATGATATAGATATTAAAATTTAAATTTTAAAATTATTAAATATTAAAATAATTATATAAATTAATTAAATTAAATTTTAGTGCAATATCACGTATTTTGTGCTCAACCAAAATTTTGTCTCATCTCAAGGAGAAAGGGCTTGGATGGTATGAGATTGTGGACAATTATGAGGGATTGTCTTTGGTCATTCCCTTTGATCAAATGGAGAATATATGCCAGGCAGCATATATATTAATTTATCAACCAGCACGACCATGCAAATATAAATATGTATAAATATGTTAATTGAGCTTCACAAACAAACCATGAATGAGTGGCTATTAATTTCCAGAAATTTGTAATTCTTTCAGTTCTGGGAATTTTGCATGAAAACGTAGAGAGTGAAATATAGCCAAGGATGACTTGTCGGGATTCGTAACTTAAACAAAATAGAGGGTTTGACGGCTTTGCCATTTTCCGGTGAGTTGTCCTTGGCTATATTTAATTCTCTTCTTCTCATGCGAAGCTCCAGGGACCATTTCATTCTGCTTTAAAAAAGGTGTTATCTCACTATATTCAAAGCCTCAAATAATCCAATCCTCATTGTTTATACCTTTATTTAGTTTCTTTTTTTGTTTTTGCAAATTCATTTATCCATTTCGATACATTTTTTTATAGGAATTTCATTATACATTTTCATTTTAATCTATTTCAAAATGATGGATCACTTTTTGCTTTATTTATGAATATTGTTAACTGAGTGTTCACTGTTTTAATTAAAAAATACCTTAATGAGAGTCATTATTTTAATTAATTTTTTTGTTAATTAATATAAATTATGTAATTACTTTTAAAAGATGATATTCAATTGATTTAAAGTTTGAATTTCAACATCTATAATTTTATTTTATTATCAAACCGTGACTTCTTTTATAAAATAAAAAAATCATTGTGATTATCACATCACAATAAAAATCGATCTTACTATTCCTATTAAGTGAGAGTCAATTCCGACTTCATTTTTAGTGAGTTTCAATCTTGAAACTCAAAAGAAAATGCTTCATTTTTAGTGAGTGTCTATCTTGATATTAACAAAATGTTTCACCTATAATGAAAGGGACTAATGCCTCTCACTGAATTTTATCCTTAACATTTTCTACGAGGGCTTTGACCCTCCGTAAATGCTTTTTCACTAAAACAACATACATTAAATTATTTGTATTACCTACTCCAAATAAAATACTAATGAAAATGATTCATTAAATAAAAATGTAATAAGATAAGCATTCATAGAAATTTGGAAATTATATTTAGCGAAGGTCAAAATAAAAAGATATCTCACCATTCATAAACCATCGAAAACCTTTTTACCAGAGTTTCAACATAACGAAAAACATCTTGGAACAAATAAACCATGATTCCAATTTCCACACTTTGCCGTCATTGGTCTATCAAGTTGATTACTGCCCAAATTCCGGAAAAGATTAAAAAAAAAAAAAAAAAAAAAAAAAAAAAAAAAAAAAAACCTCACCGAGGCGAATATTACAACATACAATTTCAAATGAATAGTAAATGTTAAATATTCAATCTAAAGTCAAATGGTAATAGTAAATATTAAACATTTTATTTAAAATTAATTGATAATAAATAGATGAATTCAACTTAAATAAAAGATTATAGGTAATTCAGCAGTTAACACAACTTTATCATATTCTCTTCAGGTATAAATGGAGACAGATATCTCCCGTAGAACAAACTTGAAAACGTAATCATTACGTGGCAAATTCAAAAGAAATATAAAGAAGTATCACAAAACGGAACTTGGGCAATAATTAATAGGTGAAAGGATCCAACTTAAATTACAAAAGGTAAACCGATCTGTAAGACAGAGTACGAACACTTGAAGCAAGAAATAGGAAAGATTAATAAAAGGCAAATGCAGCTTAAAAACTGGTATTTTTTCCTACTTCTCATAAACTTTGTCCGGTTACTTCCATTCTCTCAATTTTAGCTTGAAATGAACAAAACCGACACTGCTACAAGGAGCAACCTGTAAAGAGAGCAATTCAAGTTTAGAAGAAGAAAAAATATATAGAAAGGGTATATATCTAAAAATCTGTTTGGTTACTGAGATAACGTGAAAAGCAATAAATCCATAGTTCAACACCTTATTCGAATTTTTAGATTAACTGGAGGAGATCTCTCCATTTTCTCATGATAACAGGTTTTTAACTATTTTTTCTCCTCTTTTTTTGTTATTTTGGGGGTGTTCTTGTAAATGCAGAAGAGAAAGACAGTTAAAGACAAAGGCTTGAAGTATTCTCTACGCTTGCACTCTGAGGCACAATTAGTGAAAATTAGGTCTACAAGAAAGTAGAAAAGAGGGAGAGAAGTGAATGAGATGAACCTGCTTTCATAGTGCCTGAGTCTTTATATTTATAGGTAAGTTGATGTAGACATCCATCTGTATTTGGGGTCAATTAGACTAATTTCATTTTTGTTTTTAGTATTGTTGTTATTATTATTGTTACAAGTACTATATTATTATAGTAGTATAGTATCGCATATTATATTTACATTATATTATTATTATGATATAGTGTAGCATATTATATTTATATTATTGTAGTATATTGATGTTTCTATTTTTATTTTGCTACTACTACTACTACTACTACTATTATTATTATTATTATTATTATTATTATTATTATTATTATTATTATTATTATTCTATAGTATAATATACTTATCATCATGATCATCATGATCATGATATTATTATTATTATTATTATTATTATTATTATTTTATTTTTTTCCTTTATTTCTTTCAATTTGCGATTGCAGATTCAAGAAACTAAAATTTGAATTGATCCACACAATCAAAGGATTTTATTGTATAATTGAGGGTTACGGATTCACTCTAGAAAATCATCAAAGAACCAGCTATGAGTTTTAATGGGCAATAGTTCAGAAGTTATACTTCATATCCACCATCTACTCATCCGACCTACTACCATATAGTTAATAATATTGCACAAGTCATTTATAGCCTCATTACCTAACCATGAATAACATCTCTCTAAATCCTTATCAATCAACCTTTTAAGCACCCAACCATAAAGCCTAGTTTTGTCAATACAATAATTTTAAGGCCTAACAATCAAACGAGTAGTTTGAAAAGATCCAGGGATAACCAAGAGAGAGCTCGCATTGATTTTATCCCTATAACATATACTGAGCTATTCTTAGAATTGGTTAAGAACGAATTGGTATCTCTAGTTCTTTTGGAACCATTCAAGCCACCTTATCTCAAATAATACAATGTTAATGCTATATGTGATTATCATAATAGAAATATAAATCACTCTATAGAAACTTACCATACTTTCAAGCACAAAGTGCAAAGTTTGATTCAAGCAGGTTCGGTGAGTTTAATGAATTAGGGGAGTTGAATATTAATAAAGACCTTTTGCCCAATCATTCATGGGCATAATTTTAAGAAGGCTTATTGGAACTGCTTGTTATTTTAGGATTTCTTTGGAATATGGATCTCTTTTATGTACTTATTTCATTTTATTTTTTTATCATTTTAATAAAAATGGTAGATATGATGCATTTTCATAATATTTTCTCTTCTGTGTAAATCACCATCATATGCTTTTACCTTTTCACATCTTTTCCTATACCCATTCTCAAATTCCAAATAATGAATGTTTAGACAATCATAACAACAATTCAAGATTTGATTTTGAAAATATAATTCATATTGATAAATTAAAATTGTTAATTCATTGGGATTACTAAATAAAAAGAAGATAAATTTGGCAAAAAAATTTCACTCACTAAAAGATGAAATTATTGTAGAATGTGATCTTTGTTTTTGGTCAATAAATATTCTTTATTGAAAGTATTAATATTTGAAATGAGAAATAACCATATTTTTTTCCCTTCATAAAAAGAGTAAAATTATACTTTATTACCCCACTTGAGACTATTGAAATTTTCTTTCAAGAAATCCTAACCAAGAATCACCCCCACCCTGGAGAAAAAGCTTGAGAAGTATTGTTTTTAAAAAAAAAAAGTAAAAATCCTTATTGATTTTAGGGGCAAAGCCTTTTTATACTCAAATCTTTTTTAAAAATGATGAAAAGTGGCAAAAAATAGAATAAAAAATAAAAAAAATAAAAAAATAAAAAAGAAAAAAGAAGAAGAAATTGATGGAGCAAAATGTCAATGTGCTCTACATGAAAAAAATGAGCATTGGTTTGATTACTTTTCAAATATATTTTGAGCCTATTTTATCTATTTCTTTTATAACTCCTCATCCTAACCTATGTTACGTCCCTTAAAAGTCTAGTTTGATCGAATGTGAATACTTAAATTGGAGAATCATGGATTGAACTAAGGTAGATTTACTATTGGATTGTTTAAAATTTTGCTTAAAATGTCATTGATGGATTAAGGAAAAAGAGAAATGAAATGAAAATATTAGAAAAAGATGTACAAAAAATGGAAAAAGCAAAAGCAAAAACAAAAAAAAAAATGAACATTTAAATTGAAAACCCAAAAGGGTAGTTTAAGTAAAAATAAAGATTTAGAAAAATAGCTTCATTTGAGGATTTCAGGAATATGGATGATGATTGGCTTAAAGATTGATGATATTGATAAAATGTGTTTTTGAGAAAAAATTATGAGTTAGAGTTCAAAATTATCTAAACAATCATTATTTTGGATATTGGTATTCCATTCAAACAATCACAACATTTTGCTTTCGTTTATTTTTTATTTGTTTTTTACCAGACTTCTTTTCAATAATGAATTCCTAATTTTCTTTTTTTTACTAAATGTGTATTCCTTAAATGAATTTAAGAAATGTATCATATTTGTTATGAATTAGAATGATGATAAACAAGTGAATGATAATGTCCATAAACGATTTTTCAATTTTTTTGAAAAAAATTTAAGATGAAAGAATGAAAAAAGCCTGAAAAAATGATTTGAAAAGGCAAACGAGGTGATCAATGATGAACACAGTGATAGATTGATCGATATAACCTATAAGTTAGGACCGGATAAGAAAAATGACATGGATCAATTGATGGAATTTGTTTTGAGATCATTAATGCTAAGAAGTTAAAAAAGAATATATAGATGGTAAAGTCTTGAGAATTTTGAATTTTGTTACCACAATTAGAATTTCATGGCCTTGATTTAGTGACATCTGCATTACATACATTGTGTTTACATTGTATTTAAATCCTCGATAATTTCATTTGCATCATGGTTGAGGCATGCATTTACATCATGTAAAGAACATTTCAATCATAGTAAGACATTTGCATTTGCATCATTTAGTGAGAATATGGATTGTTGCATTTGCATCATTTATAAAGTATTTGCATTATTATCATAACATTTTTTATATACAGGAATTTAACTTTGATTGAAAAAAATTTTGACTTTTGAATCCTCGAATGAGGAAGATTTTTCGTGATAAGATTTTTTTTTTACAAGAAAAACTTTTCAAACTTTTAAAGTTATAAAGCCTTTTTTTAAAAAAGTCTTTTTTTTTTCAAAAATATTCATAATTTATGAAAACTCCAAGTATAATCACTAAAGTTTTTCAAAAGAGAATCTTTGAAATTTAGAATCTTTAAAATTTTAGATGTGAAGCCAAAAAATTTTTAAAAAAGAACATTTGAAACTTTAGATGTGAATATCTAAAATTTTTCGAATGTGAATCTTTGAAATTTTAATTTGCATCCTTAAATTTTTCGAATAAAAATCTTTAACTTTTGAGTGTGAATCTCTGAAATTTTCAAATGAGAATCTTTGAATTCTGAATGTGAGTCTTAAAATCTTTGATATGAATCCAAGAATTTTTCAAATATAAAACTTTAAATTTTGGATATGAATCACTAACAAAAATCATTTGAATGTGAATCTTTGAATCTTGCATGTGAATTACAATTTGCAAATCTTTACAATGAAAAAATTGAATTCTTGCAAATCTAAAAATCTTATGAATTTGAATTGTTGCGAAACTAAAATTCTAAACTGAAATTCTTACGAATATGAAATTTTTAAAAACATAAAACTCTTATGAATATAAAGTTCTTATGAAACTGAAATTCTTATCTCTATGAAATTTGAAATCTTTATGAATTTAAAACCTCTGAGAAACTTGAATCATTTACAAACTTTTGGAGGTTTTACAAAACTTAAAGTTCTTGCAAATATGAAAACCTTTGTGAATCTTGAATCTTTGAGAATTTGGAAATCATTATGAATTTTTTACGAATCTTGGAGTCTTGGAAATTTTCAATTTTTGTTATAGAACCTTATGAATCTTTGAAATTTAATGATGAACCTTGAATTTTCAAATTGTGAATCTTTGGATTTCAAGCTAAAAATTTTAAATTTTCCTAAACTCAAGCAAAATGGATATCTTTTGACATGTCCTATTTAATGTTTTTGAAGTTGTTCAGCCTCTGTATAGAAGAAACATTTATTAATTTAAAGTTGTTGGACCTCTGTTTAGAGAAGCTTATTTTTTTATTCATTTTTAAATGGCATGCCTCTGTTTAGAGGGCCCTTGAGCTGAACCAGACACAATGGTTGTCTATATTTTTGTATCATTTTTGTTTCACAAGAATGTATAAAGAGGAGTAATTGTAAACACATCATTTCATCCGAAAGATTTTTTTCAAGATTGAAAAAGGGCCTTCGATCGTAAATTGAGCTTGATTAGGAAACTTTAGGCTTAATAGGAAAATTTTAATTTTAATTTTAATTTGATTTAATTTTTGGTTTAATTTTACTTTTTTTCAAAAAAAAATGTAAAAAAGAAGAAGTCAAAGGTAAAAAATGTTAAAAAAAAAAGAAAAGAAAGAAGGAATGAAATCAGAAATCCAAAAACAAAAACGTAGATTATCGTTAAAAAAGGAAACCCGTGATTCAAATTGAATTTTATTCTTAGATTCAATCAAACCAAATCACACAAACAGAATTACAAAATTATAAAAAATTTGGTTGAATTGATTTAGGTTCCAAATTGAAAATGATTTAATTCGTATAAATGATACACATGAACAAAAACCACATGGAATAAAAAAAAAAGAATATGTGATTGAAAGCAATAGGCAGAAATAAAGTAAAACAATCATAGGGTTATGGGTTTAGTGTTTCTGGGTTCTTGGTGTCTTGAAATCGATTATGGAAGTTTTAATTTCTTGAGGTTTGATTTTTTATTTTTGGGTCTTGTTTGGAATTTGTAGAATAATTTGTTTTCTAGGTTTTGTTGCCGTTCTAGAATTTGTGTGAGATTTCTAGGATTTTGAATCTTTGGGCTTTTGAAATTCATGTTTGAATTTCTAGGAATTTTTAGGAAATCTTTTGTTTTTGGGAATTTTTGAATTTTTTTGGGTTTCTGAGATTTTTGTTGGGATTTTTTGTTGATTTTGGGTTCTATGATTTCTATTGAGTTTTAAAGGATTTGGAAACTTTTTTGAGTTTTCTAAAAAATTCAAAGAATTTTTAGGTGAAGGTTTAAAGTTCACGACGAATGGCTATTGGTCTCTTGTTGGAATCTGGATTTGGTAATTGTTTTTTAGGTTAGATTGAATTTTTTTATGCTTCTTTGAATTTTTTGGCACTAAAACTTAGGTTTAGGGTGGGCAATTAAAGTTCCCAGTTGGTTTTTTATAGAGAAGTTAGATGGATTTTAAATTAGAAAGAGAGAGTAGAAGGTGATTTTTAGGTAAAAGGGCTAAAAGTTGGCTTTTATACGTGAGCACATACGATGCCATTTTGCACTTAGGATCCACATGTTGACCCACATGGGATTCGCATGCTAAACCAGTTAAAACCTACCCAATTAATAGGTTTTCCCTTTTCTTTTTCTTTTTTTTTTTTAGCTTTGTTTTTTTTTTTAATTTTTCTATTATTGTTATATCTATATTTTAATATTTATTATTTTGAATTGTTGATTAAATTAATGTGGTGAGAAAAGAAAAATAAAAAATAGTTTTTCATGATATTTTTATGAGTTTAATATATTGGCTTGACTTTTTGACATCTAATTGCATTTTTTTATTGTATGATCTATTAAATATATTTTGCATTAATTGCATGATTATATTTAATTGCAAGATAATTAATATATTTGTATGATATTATATTATTATTGCATGATATATTATATTATTACATGATATATTATATTATTTGCATGATAGTTTTTGCCTATCATAATTGATTTTTTTTTAATTTTAAAAATAATTTTTTTAAAAAATAAAATTTCAATCTTACCAAACTATTGGAGGATTTAAATCATGAATTAAATCTTACAAAATTATTGGAGGACTTAATAAATTTTCTTGAAATAAATAAAATTTCAATCCTACCAACATATTGGAGGATAATCTTTGATAGAAAATCTTACTAACATATTAGAAGGTATTTTTGAAAATAAATTGTTTTCACAAACAAATAAATTTTCAATTCTACCAGTATATTAGAGGATAATTTTTACAAAAACTCTTACTAATATATTAAAAAAATATTTCTAAAAATAAATTGTTTTCATAAATAAAATTTTTTTACAACCAAAAAATTAAATGAATGAGCATTTTTAAAGTGGGATACTAGTCTCTATAGATACTTCTAAGGTGAAAAAAAATCTTAAATTACTACTAAACTATTGGAGTAATATTAAGATCAATTTTCAATAATGAAATTATTTAGTAAAATTATAAAGAGATTTTATGACTTGAATAATTTGAAATCAAACTAGTATCATCTTTTATATAGGTGCTGTGAGGGTGCTATAACTTTTATCATGCATAACCGTACTCTTGAACTTAAATTTGGTTTCGTAGACTTAATCTATCATTTAAAGATACCTAAATTAAGCTTAAGACTCTTTTTTAAAATATGATAGATTCAGTTAGGTGACTAATTATACCAACACAAAAAAAAGATTGTTGGTAACTCTTTTAGCCTATGTCTAATGGTAAGTCCATGGATTTATACGTTATGACAAAAAAGAGGTGCAAGTAGCCACAGTTGAGTGGCATTTAGCCAAGAACTTTATCTCGTGCAATTCTTATCATTTTCATCAACCTCAATCCCTTATCATAGGCAATATCTTTCAAAATCATTATCTTTGTTAACCAAGCTAGTATTTGGGCTTTCAAGCAAATCCCATCCTCAAATGACCACTTACAAAATCTTGTCCCTACACTTGAACTTACCTTTTGACCAACAAAGAGCCAGAAAAAGACTAAAAAATGATAAAGAGAAACTTTCAATAATCATTTTTTACCTTTTACCTTTGCTAATAGAAGGCCATTACCTCATTTTTATGCTTTAAAAAACAACGCCAAATTTATCGACAAGGAGTTATGATTCTAGTGGCAAGTCTGACTATCATATGAGGGCAATTGGCTACTCAATTGAAAAATATAGATAGCTAAAGAAAAATGTTGAAGATCTTACCAAAAGTAGTATTTTGAGTCAAAAACTTATGGAATAATGGAAGTTGACTCTATTCAATCACAAAATGTGTGAAGTTGAAACATGAAAAGAGCTCTCAAATTTTGAAAGGTCAAAGTAGGGTGATTTTTTTTTGAACCTTTGACCTTTTATTTTGTGTATGACATGTATATAGTGTCATTACAAGTTATTGGATTAATCTTATTAACATTATTTTGGAAGAAATGGATGCTTTGGAGCTTTTTTATGAAATTTTGTTTTTATGCAATTGTTTGAATAAGAACCCCACATAATTAATTTTTGAAATCATAAAATGAGAAGTGCCTTGAAAAAAAGAGAGAAAAAGAAAAGAAAAAAATAAAGTTTTCTTTTGTAGTAAAAAATGGAAAGAATCTTGAAAAAGTTGGCAATCTCTATTAGAAATAAACCCATTAAATGCATTCACACCTTTTTATCAAACCATTATACTAACTTCATTTATCAATTATACCTCTTAAGAGGCATGAACTTGAATTTGTGAACCCTGCCTTCGCTTAATAATATTAAGATATAAAAAGGTGTTATTTTTTTCTTAGGTAATGAAAAATGAGATAGTCAAGTTCAAAAAAAAATTTTAAAATTCTAAGAAAATCAGGCAAATATGGCATTTTTCTTAGAATTTAGATGTGGTAATTTTATAAGTTAAGGTTATGCTGTTGCTGCAAAAATTTTCAAAATCAAACTTACCTTAAATCTTTCAAAATGATCACAAATACACCAATCTTTTAGTCATCTATCCCAAAAATTATCCTTATCCAGTGTCTTGGGGCATGTTGACTAAAAAAGAAGACTCATTGCCTTCAAGATAACTTGAATTGTAATCAATATGTTTTTTTTTTGTGTGGAATGACATGAACCATTTGACACCTTAAACAAGTTTGTTCAACATAACTTGTCTTCTCATGTTAACCTTCAATAAAGGTGGATTGACAAATGAATGTATCTTTTCCAAATGATGGTAGGGCTTGAAAAGAAGAAAGAATAAAAAAAATGATGAAAAAATGAAAAAAAAAGGTAAAAAAACTTTTGATTGTGATATCATGCACTTAAGACTTCAAACGAATAAAAAAAATAAAAGATTTCAATAAATTCATAAAAGAAACCAATAAGAGAAGGCAAAGAGTTCAAAGAGAGTCAAAAATTAAAAAAAAATAAAAAAAAAACCTTTTTCTTCAAACCCTTTTTCTAAGAAAATTACTCTTCGATTTTGAATAATTGTACTTAAGATGATAAATGATCACTTTTTATCATCCCGTCACCAATATAAAAATTTATTCCTTGTTACCCTTTTAAGCTCGATAAAATTTTTTAAAAATAAATCTTAATTAAGAATCACCTTCCACATTTGGGGTAATAAGGGATGCATTTGAGGGTTAAGTATAATAATGCCTAAAATGGAATCCTATTTGTTAAGGGACAAAATGTCCAATAAAAAGTCTCCAAGTTTAAATCCACTTAAATAAAGAAAAATAAAAAGAGGGTGAAAGAAAGAGAAAATAGGGAAAAAGAAGAAAAAAATGAAAAAAAAACCAAAAACAAAGAAAAAAAAGGACAAAAATTTAAAAAAATGAATGATTAAGTGGAGAAAATGGGAAAATAAAAGGACATATGTCCCAAAATGAATCCTTCAAATTAAAAAAAAATGATCCTTGGGTTAATACCTTTCAAACACTTATTTTGGGCCTATTTATCTTTTTTTTTTAGAACTTTTGAACCTTGGCCTACATTATGTTCTAATAAAAGTTCATATTGGATCATGCACGAATGCTCAAAATTGCAAAGCTTTTCTTTGAAGAATGACCATAAAACCCACAAACCTTTTTGTCTCTCTTTATGTCTTAATTACCAATTTGGATCATTAGTTCATTTTGGATCAATTTGAGTTTTTTAATGCATCGTGTGATAATCAATGAAAAAAAAATAAAAAGAAAAGAAAGAAGAATGTGGCTTTATGGCGAAAACCCTACAAAAGGGTAGTTTAGAGCAAACTTGGAAAACCTTAAAACCATTCCTAGTGTTAAGCAAAATAGATATTGACTAAAAGTAACCCAGACCATTTGAAAGATTCAAAGATATAAAGGTCCCAAAGTTGAGATGCATAAATTTGAGTATTCTTTTCTCACCCTTAAATAACCTTCTAAAACTTTGAACCTACCACAGCTGATCTTAACATCTATCAAAATGTTATATTTGAATGTTCAAGAAAGTGTTGAATATATTTAATTTTCAAGGGATTTAGGATTTTTTAGAAAGATTTATGTTTTATTTATGAATTGGTATTGAAAAGTATAACTTATATTTTATTCTCTTCAAGTGGTGAAGCTTTTTTGAATGAACTGAAACCTTCACATGTTGAACAATTTAATTCATTGAAAAAAAAATTCACCTCTTTCATTTCTAATAGGGAATGTCAATTCCTAAAAGATTTTCAAAGTCACATTTACTCAGATATCTCATTCTTTTTTATTAAGGAATCTAATTATATAGGGCAAGTTTTATTGACCATTTTGAATAAACAATCATGTGTTTTTGTGAAAAATAAGAAAATCATATTTGGAATAAAAAAAATTCATGAATTGCTAATCTTTAGATCAATTCGGGTTAAAGGAAAAAAATAATTTTCATTGAAAAAATTGATGGTGTTGAAAAGGAAAGAGAAAAAAAATGTTTTGACAAATGGCGGTGTGTCTTTTTGTTTTCACAATCAAGTCTAAAATACATATTGTGTATTATATGTCACATGTTTGTTTAGGAAAGCACGATGAAAAGGAAAGGAAAAAAATAAAAAAAATTGGTAAATAGACCATTAGGAATATAGGGAAGGGAATAAAGAAAAGCATATGAGAAAGGGGAAGATGATACCTTTTTAAGAAGAAATTGTAGGGCTAATTTAATGAGCAAATAGAAATTAGCAAAATTGAAAATATGAAAAATGGAAAGAAAAAGGAATTCTAGCACTTACATCGTGATATAGATATTTGCATTATGTAAAAAGAATATACTTCTTCCATCATGGCAAGGATCTTTGCATATGCATCCTTATATTAGCATTTACATAATGAAAAAAGGTACTTACACATGCATCATTGCAAGACATCTGCATCACTGGCTAAACATTTATAGAATCTCATGAAACATTTGCATCAAGAAAAATACATTTGCATTTACATAAGGAAAAAGATATTTTTGTATGTTCACATGGAGTATGTGCATTAAGAAGATGTGTACTTACATCTTTGCATGAAGAAAAAATATGCATTTGTATAATCATTTCAATATCCTTTTGCATTGTGGTTATGTTTGCCAAATTTTAGTGATAAAACAAGAAAAAGAAAGAATTTGTCCATTGAAAATACTTAAGAAATAATGTGGGACATTTTTGGAAGTGAAAAAAGGTTGTACTAGAAATGAAATATTAAGCGTTTTCAAGTATAAAAGATAACATGCCTCAAAACAAAGAGTGAAAAACTTTTAAGATTAAAAGTGAAAATTTAGAAAGGGAAAATTTTTAAACTTTAAAAGAGATTTTGATTAGGATAATAAGTACCAAGACCGTCGAGCAAAACTTCATATTTTTGAACAATTTTCAAGATCTTTGGGCAAAATCTTTAGATTTCTAAATGAATTCCAAGACTTTCGGGCAAAACCTTAAATTTTCAAACAATTTCCAAAGATCTTCAAGCAAAATCTTAAAATTTTGAATGAATTCTAAGATCTTTAGGCAAAATTTTAAATTCTCAAATGATTTCCAAAGATATCCAAGCAAAATCTTAAATTTCTAAATAATTTCTAAGACCTCTAGGCAAAATTTTAGAATTCTGAATGATTCCAAAAATCTCACGGCAAAATTTTAAATTTTGGAATGATTTTCGAAGACCTTCAAATAAAATTTCAAATTTTTAAATGATTTCCAAAAATCTTCGGGCAAAATTTCATGTTTTTAATGATTTCCAAAGACCTTTGTGCAAAATCTTAAATTTTTTAATGATTTTCCAAGACTTTCGAGCAAATATTTAAATGATTTTTAAGTCCTTCAGGCAAAATGTTTAAATTTTAAAGTTTTAATGCCTCTGATTAGATAAGGTTTTTTTTTAAATGAAATTTTTAAAATTTCAATGCCGCTTGTTAAATGAGCCTTTTTTTTTTAAATGAAATCTTTAAAGTTTCAATGCCTCTTATTAGAAGAGCTTTCATAAATGTTAAGATTTATAAGACTTTTGGGCATAATCTCTAAGTCCTTCAGACAAGATTTGTAAGTCTTTAAAGCTGAATCTGTTTTAATATTAAGATTTGTAAGCTCTTTGAGCATAATCTGTAAGTCCTCCAAGTAAGATTTGCAACTCTTTCTAGCTGAGCCCATTTTAGTGTCTAGATTTGTAAGACTTTCAGATACAATCTCTAAGTTATTGTGTTTTATTTTCAAAAAATTGTGAAGCTTCTAATGAAAAAACTTTTAAATTTATTTTCAAAAGTTGTGAAACCTTTAAAGATAATAGTTTTTCAAAATTTCAAAAAAATAAAATAATAAAGAAAAACGAAAAAGAGAAGAAAAATTCAAAAAGCAAAAAAAATAAAACAAACAAAACAAAATAAACAAAAAATAAAAAAACAAAAAAGTCAAATCAATCACTGATTAGAAAATTCTAAAAAATTCATAAATTTAAAAAAAAAACTTTTGAATTGTTGACTCTAAAAAAAAATTATTATCTATATATTTACTCTCTTCTTGATTTTCAGTAATGTGTAAAAGGAAACAGTTGTAGACATTTAATTTTATTCAAATAATTCGAGTGTGTTCACTTTTTACATTCCAATTCGAGCTAATTTGTGCATTTTGATTGGATTGAGTCCGCTATGAGTTATTTTGGACTAATTGTTGTTGGGATCATTCCACATAGCTAAGATCCAAGTTAATTCAATTTTGGGTTAAAATTCAATTATTTGGGGTTAACTGTCCAATAAAAGTCCAAATCAAAATTTCAAGTCCAAACTCCAATTTTAGAAGCCCAATTTAATTTTAAATTAAAATCACGATATTGGCCTAAAAGCCTAAAAGCCAGCCCAATTTATTTTTTTAATTTAATTTAATTTATTTTATTTTCAAAGCTCAAAATCTTTTTTTTTAGAGAAAAATAGAAAAAAAAAAAAAAAAAAAGGGAAGAGACTGATACTGTTTCAGTCTCTGCAAAGCAGGAGTAACAGCTCCTTTACCCATCTTTCACACCACAACAAGCCAAAGTTTCCAATTAACTTTTCAGATGCTTGCTGAAGCATTTAATTTCGATGTCCTATTTGGTTTTACAAAGAACCATATGCACAGATATAAGGGAGCTCTCTGATCGATCCACGGGGGAGGACTACTCATAATTCCATTCTCAACACCCAAGCCACCACCATTTCGATAATCTAGAACCAGTCATTACCAAATGACAAATTAATTTGGCATTTTAACAGATCAGGTGATTACACAGTAAAAAGCTGTTATTGGGTGCAATCTAAGACTGATACAAATGCAAGCAACTAATCAATAGTATGGAGGAAAATTTGGGGGGGCTTTAATACAACCTAAGGTGAAGATATTTACGTGGAGAACATGTCATGAAATCCTACCAACTATGGAGAAACTAGCAGCCAAAATAATTAGTACGAACCTATGCTGTCCAAGATGTGGAATAACAAATGAAACTGTCTTGCATGCTTTAAGGGACTGCTCAACTCCTGCCAAAGTCCTGTCCAAGAACAATAGTGTGAACCAAATGGCACAAATGACAAGTTAAAGGTGAATAGGGTGGTTGGAATCTACTGCAAGGATACTGCCAAGCACAGAGTTTGACTTCTTTCTCGACTTAGTATGGCTATTTTAGGGAGACAGAAATCTGAACGTGAAAATTGGGCAAACACAACAGGTGAACATATTGGAACAGAAAGCTGGAACACTATTGCCAGAATACCAAAGTAAATTTTTATAAAAGAAAAATAACCAAGGGCCCACAATGGCGAGGAAGTGGAAGGCACCAAAAATGCTCCACAAAGTCAAATTTGACGGTGCCTTAAATTCACAGAACAGAAAGGAAGGTGTTGGGGTTATCATACAAGATCACATAGGACAAGTTGCAGGTGCAGCTGCATTTACAGTGCACCTAGTGGTGGATGCTTGCGTAATAGAAGCCCTAGCAGTAGTTAAAGCCGTGGAGTTTGCAGCACAAATGGGAGATGCACGAAGATTTTGCTTGAAGGGGACTCACGAATAGTTATAAACTATTTGCAAGGAGAGGATGAGGCACTATCCAACATAGGCCCTATAATTCATGATGGCAGGGGATGGGTTGGGCGGTTTGACTCATACTTGATTGTACACACGTTGAGAGAAGGAAATGTAGTAGCCCTTACACTTGCGCAATGCAGTTTGCGGAGATAGGTTTTGGGTAGAGGATTTTCCTGATTATATCACTTCAGCTGTACTGATGGATATGGCCAACTTAAATTAATGAAGAGAGACTAAAATTTCAAAAAAAAAATTTTTTTTTGGTATTTTCTTAATTGTCATTTTTTTTAATTCATTACTTTTATTTTTTTAAATTTATATAATGCAGTTTGTAATTACATTTATACAATTTAATGATCTTTTTTATTTTGTTTAAATATATAATTTTCTTTCATTAAATTCTGTTGATCGTTTGAAATAATATTGTTCATTACATAAATATTTATTTTGATTTATTATTTTTTTATTTTAGAATCAATTAACAAATCCAATTTTTAATGTATTAACAATTTCTCTAACTTATTTTTTTAATAATTTTGTTTCAAGTCTTTTGTGATATTGATAAATTTAGTTATTCCTCAACATATGTTTTTTTTTATAATTATTATTTTATGTTAGATGCAATTATTTTTATACATTTTCTTTTAATCAACTTTTAATTTCAAAATTTTAATAAAAATTATAATAATAAAGAAAATAAAATTAGATTGTAAATTTTCAATTTGTAACTCCAACTGCACGGTTGTAAAATGTACCTCTCATAAGGTATGAAGTTTTGCATTTATTAACATATGTGAGTTTTTTTATTGAATGAAAAAAGGGCATAAATTTTGAAAAATAAAAAGGTTTATGAAATTTACTTTTTTTCTAGGGCAATTTAATGATAAAACTCCATTTAAAAAATTTTCTATAATTATTTTTTATTAATATATATTTTTTCTTCATCACATAGAATTTTTTTAAAGTTGAATTTTATATTAGCTTTTTAGAGTGATTGAATTGATGATTCATTTTAATAGTTCAACTATTTATTTTTTATTTTTCTTTAATTAGTTATTTTATAGCATTGATAATTAGTAAACTTTCATTAGAATTATTTATTTTTTCGGTTATCAAAATTTTAAATTGATCAACATGCATATAATTTTATTTTTCTTAAACTCTTTCTATATTGTTACTTTTATTTTATTTTAGTTTATTTAGTATTAGAGTATTTATACTATTTAATTAATAACCCCATAAATAAATTATTCTATAAAAAGAAATTTTCATACTTTACAAATATATTCAATTATACTAAAATTTTTTTATTTTAGTGAAGATAGTTTAAATTTTTAGTAAACTTGAAAAATAAATAATGCTCTTAAAATTTTAAAAAGTTTTAATAAGTTAGAACATTACAAATAAAAATTAAAATAATTATATTATCTTGAGGGGACCATTCGTTTATTTTGAAAAATATATTTAAAAAATTAATTGATAACATTATGTAAACTAAGAAAACTTTAAAAATTCTTGAAGGGCCATGGCCCCTCATTCTGTTATGTGGCACTATTTAATTTAATCATATAATTAATTAATTAATTTTATGATTAATTAAATATGTCATTTGTCAAATGAAGATAAAACACTTAGTTTAATTAATAAAATTTTATCAATAAGTCATCAGTTTTTATCTTTAAATTAAATTATAATTATTTAGAGATAAAATCAAAGAGTTTGAGTTTCATTGAAACTCTCTCTCTTATCTAATAAGTTTTCACTATAAATACAATGTTTCCTTAATCATAATTCATAATATACAACTCTAAAGAGTGAAAAAAATTTAAAAAACCCAAAATCTCTCAAAAGTTTCAAGATGCAAGCTCTAAAGAATTGAAGAAATTTTGAAGAACCCTAAAACAAAGCATTTGAATTTTTAAAATTGTCAAGAAATTGCTCTTCAATCTTATTCCCTCCAAAGAAAGGATATTAATTCTATTTGTTTAAAATAAGGCAACAAGACCCTTGAAGTATTTAAAAACAAGTTTAAATGACTATTAAAGTATTTAAAAAGGACTTTTGTTAAAAAAAATTCAAATGATTTTCTTTGTAATAAGAATTTTTAGGGATTATAATTTTCACAAATCTGATAATTTGTTATTTGTCTCCAACTTTTCTTATCATATTTTCAATACAAATTTTGTGTGTACATGATGCCATTTAATGAGCAAAATCAATCCTTAAAATAGATAAATAAAAAAATTAATATTATTTAAAAAATTTATTTATTAATGAGATGATATCATCTTATTCATTTTATTAATGAAATAACATCATTTTATTTATTGATAATATATAAAATTTATATATTAACAGTACATCAAATATAATATATTCTACAAAATATTTTTTAACTATTATATCTTGACTAAATTTAATTTAAAATTAAAAGTTTAGTAACAAATTTGCTCCAAAATTAATAAAATGATGATAAAATTTCAGTAATTAAAATATTAATGATAAATTTAGATCACTTATATAAATATAATGATAAATTTTTAGTTTTTGTTATTAAATATAACTTCTTTTATCTTATTTTTTATTCATATTTTTTTTTGGAATGTCTCAAAATTATATCTTATTTTTTTTAAACATCTAAAATTTTTATTTTTTTAGATTTTAAAATTATTTATGTGAAACTTTTTTACTTTTTGATATTAAAAATCATAAAACTTTAATTTTATAAAATAATTTAAATTTTAATATTAAATATATTAAAATTAAAATTATTTTTTTAAATTCTGTAAAAATTAATACATGACAAATATTTAAAATGAAAAAAATAATTTTAATCTTATTATTATATTAATTAATTTTAACATTATCATAATTAATTTTACTTTCACACTGTTTTTAATCCTATCAAAATCTATGACATTCAAAATCGGATCGGGTCTTAGGGCTTGGCTTTCCAGCCGTTGACAGCTAAAAAAATCTCAATTAATTTTTTCATTTTTGGTTTTGCAAGACGACGAAAAGACTCTCACGGTGATCTCTATTGGTTCTCTCTAATGGCGACCTTGCAAAAGTCATTGCTCTTCTTACTACTTTTACTTCTAATTTTCACTCAAATTACATCTAACCCATCGCCGGAAATCGTCGAAGCTTTCTCATCGGAGCCTGGAGACTCTGCTCTCGAGCATGACGTTGACCACCTCAAGTCCAAGATTTCATTTTTAGGTATATGCACACTTAGAAAACATATATAAATATGTTTTATTTTTACTACTGTGATTAATACTTAATTGGGTTTATCCTGATTAATGCTTTTTACACTGAGAACATTTTTTAAGGTTTTTTTTTATGAATATTTTCTTTGTTTGGTTGCTGTGGGAGTACTGTAGGAAAACAAGTGTAACATAGGAGTAACATATAAGATTATTGGGAAAATGCAAAATCCTTTATCCAATTTCATGCATGCTTGCTGAGAGTAACCATGTTACAAATGGCTTTTTTATTTTGTTATTTATTTAATTTTAGTTCTACTGTTAGAATTTGATTAAAGTTTGTGCTAGGAAGTCTGTATAATGGTTAGAAATTTCAGCCCTTTCAGTTAGGTACTGTTTTCCTCGGTAGATTTTCTGCAAATTGTTAATTACCCGGATGCATGCAATTTCCCCTATGCTAATTCTAACATTATCAGATTATCAATATATTATTTACTCACAAAAGTTTAGGCTTAACATATCACAACACTTTCTGCAAAAGTTTTATGGTCTAGTAGGTTACTCTATTTTAGTTAGTCATTTTTCTTTAAGCCAAAGTTTACCAGGACTGATTCTAACGTATCAGATTATAAATATGTGTCAGTAACTTTGTTCAAACACTTATTACACCTCTGTCAATGACATGCATCAATTTCTTCCTGTTTTCCCTAGAATCTACTATTGATGAAAGAAGCCATGAATTGAGCATCAAGGATGAGAGTATTAGACAATTGGAAATGGCCATTCAAGAGAAATCCGACAGCATCTCATCATTACAGATTGAAATAGAATATTTCCAGGTAAGTTTACATTCTTTTTCCATTGTGTTTATTTCTTGGTTCTGAGAAATATTTTGTTCATTTCTTTTTCCAGGTTGTTGACTGATTTATGCTTCATTTCTCTTCTGTTATATTTTTAGTTAAAAGATAAACTATTTGTGATTCCTTGACAGAAAACATTTTCTGTTGTCATTTATCTTTATTAGCAAAAAGCACCTCTAGATGCTAAGGATCAGATGAGTAACTCACATGTACGGGCTACTGAACTTGAAAAGCAGGTTGGTTAGTCATGTTTTAACTTTTGTAGTTACTCTTTGGAGCTGCTTTATGCATTAAGAGATCACTCTTTCTAACAGGTTGACAACCTTAGAAAGGAAATAGAAATGCAGAATAAGAAAAAAGATGCACTAGAAGTTCGAACAAATGTAGCTGAGGGAAAGATCCGGGAACTAAATCTGAAACTAGAAGATGTAAGTAATGCATTTTTCTAGTTGCCTTTAAGTTCCTTAGTTTTGCTTCTGTTTTATCATTGCACATAAATCCTGCTGATTTGTGATCCCTTTTGTTCTCCAAAAATATTTCTTTTTTCACTTTATTCTGATTGGCAAGATTCTCCTGCTAAATGGCAGATAATCTTTAACAAGATGGAAACTTTATTCTGTATTCCAGTGCTTAGTCAATTTGCAGTTGAAAGGTTGCTAGTATTAAACCTACTGCGAGACAAGCAAAGGGTACTGTACACATTTGAATGTCTTCTTCTCTTTTTTCCTTGTATCATTGTCCCTGTTGAATCAGCATGTCAGTTGGCATACAACTTGAGCACTTAGCAAGAGAAGGTCCTACCGTCTTTCTGATGTTGTACACAAATTTGTTTGAGCTAGTGAACTTCAAGGGTAGAGGTCAAGGTTTTATAAATCTTAACAAAAATTGTCTTTTCTTTTATCATGATTCCTTCTTCTAAATATCCTTATGTTCCATTTTTATTGTTTATATTTCTTTTTCTTTTCTTGGTTGTCCTAAAATACAATTCCACCTTGAAGAGTTAACTACTAATTACTGTATTAAGTTTCCATCTGTGTGTGTGATTAAGACATGGACTACTAAAATTTTCATATCATCTTTTCAATTTCATGACATGCAATAAATAAACCATTTTCCATAAAATTTGTGTCCACAAAGACTACTAGAAAAGTGGGATTTCTTTTGTTGCTTTCATCACCATGTTTCTTAGCATTCTTCTTGCATCATTCTCTGATGAAATATTGCAACATAAGATTCATCATTTCTCACATTGGAATTTTTCTTATGAATTATCCAATTTTGTATGCAACATAAAATTGCTCATTTCTTTCTGTTTGTTTTTCCTTGTCCAGATTCAAAGGATTAACAGTGAGCAGAAATCCAAAATTCATAATGCTGAGCACGCACTTCAACTAGCACAGGTGTAAAAGAATGTAGTGGTGATATGCGTTGATGCTATTTTTTAGAGAATAAAACTAACTTTGTGGTACTTGCAGGAAGAAATGATGAAAGCAAAGTTAAGGGCGGATTCAGTATCTAAAGAGCTAAGAGAGGTAAGAAACGAGAACTTTTAAGGCATGACAGTTTGTGCAGCTTGGTGAACAACATTATTTTCTATTTCTTTTTAAAAGTGGTTCAGTGTCTTAGACAATCTAAAACTTTCAGAGCAATTGAATAAATTAAGTTTGGAATTTGACCGTTATTGCTGGAGTAATGACTGATGCTTTATAAATCACACAAGTGTTCAACTTTCTGCCAAAATCCTTGTTCAAAATTTGAGATAGCTCTCCAGATAGCTCTAAGTGTTTAGTAGAGAATATTTGTAGAAATGAAACGTAAATTATGTTGAGTTTTGCTGAGGAGACAAATTTTCCATTACTCCTGCCATGTAAGACTCCATTACTTAGTTGTAATATTGACCAGCCTCAATAGGGTTAATGTGGTATGGAGTGAAATATACAGTTTTGATTATATTGAGAGATGTTTTAGGACAGGATTTGGCCAGCTGATATGTCATCATGAGTTTGTGGCAAAGAAATCACGAAGTTTTAAGTAGGTAGAGCCTAAAGTTTTGGTCCTTCCCTTTTGTTTGGTTGGTATGACTGTCATACTGTTAGCAGCAAGTTTATTCCACAAAATTAAAGATACATTATGGTATAACTTGTTTGGTGATTTTTTTCATCAAATATGGGGCCTTTTTACTCATTCATCTCTAAGTTAGGGTCAGTTTCAACTAAACCTAGAGTTTAATTTGGTTGTGATGCCAAATACAATAAATGAACAATGTGACAACTATGTTTTCTTTCATAGCGGATGCTTCTGCAACAGTTAAAACTTTATGAACAGAGTTGAAAACAATTAATGACCACCGACCTAATGGACAGACTGTGCAATCTACTTTTTAGGTTCAAATTTGGTACTGAATATTATTTGAGCTGTATGTATTCTGCCATTAGTTTGAACCTCGTTTAACTTTAGAACAAAAGGCATCCTTCAATGTTTTATTTGGGATTTACTGCATACTTTGTTACTTATATGGACCTAGTTGTCTTCGTAGAGATGGCAGTAAACTGGTACCTGCCAATTTTTCCCTACTTGACACCAATCTTTGTAGGAATATTAGGTATATTTCCCTCCCTCTGTCCCTCCCTCCTTACCGAACAATACTAGTCAACTACCTGAACCAACCATCTTATCTGAGTAAGAAGATGAGTATTGACATCCACACTGTCCTGAATCCAAAGTGACAGATTTAAGAAAAGAACTTAAAACCATTCTCTGAATTTTCACCATCTCATTGCTATAACATGTTCAAATTCTTTGCCATCAAAATTTTGGGCGCTGATGCACTATTATTGAAGAGGGAAAAAGTATAAAAAATGACTCAATAGATGGATGATATTACATCATAGTCACATTTCAACATAATTTCATAGAGTAAATAGAATGGTTAAGTTCGGGTTTTCAAATCCGTGTAGAAGGAAACTGTGGCAAAAAAAGTTGGTGTAAAAATGAGGAATGAGGAAAGTTGAAAAGAACAGGAAAAAAAAGGAGACATGTTATGGTAAAAGGATTTAAGAGCAACTATTTGTTTCTTCTGTAGCATTAACTTATAGTGAACGAAAACTAGTTTGGAGTTAAGCTCACTTGAGTTGAGTTGACATTTGAGTCTATTTTCTTTTATGGGTGTTCATTCGGTTGGTTCATTTCATTTCGAATTGAACCATTCAAAACTGAATTAACGAAGTCATATTATTTTATTTTTGTTAACTGAATCGAATTTCTTAATTTCGAAAATTAATTTCAAAAATTAACCAAACGAAATTAATTCGGTCAATTCGATTAATTTTTTTCGGTTAATCGAATAATAAAATATATTAAGTTAAATTATATTTTGAATTCTTAATTTCTTATATTTAAAACAAATTAAATAAAGTCATCCAACAAAAATATTCAAATACCAAAATATTAAGTTAAAACTTTTAATAACTTGAAATGAAATGAGTAATTGCATATATTTTTAGTTATATATTTATATGTATAGGTTTTATTATATTTTGGTTAAAATTTCAATTAACTCGATTTTTGAACTGAATTAACCAAAATTGAAATTTCTCTAAAATCATTTCGATAACCAACCAAATTTAATTTGGTGATCGATTGATTAATTGAATTAAATTAGTTCGATTGGTTAAAATGGTTAAAACCGAATTATGAAAATCCATATTTTCTCCTACATGATCAAAGATCCTATTTTGATGATTTTAATTCTATTCCTATGTTCGTCAACGCTGAAGAAACTTTGACTTTATTAATTGTCACCTGCAATCAGGTCCATGGAAAGTGGCTTCCCCATTGGATAGCGGTTCATATATTTCACTTTCAGGTATATTTTGTGGGTTAGTGGCAATATTTATAGCAGAATTATTGTAATGATTTTTGTTTGTTATATGCAGTCCTACTTGGTGTTTCATTGGAATGAACATGGGAGACCTGCTTTAGACATCGCAATCCAAAAGGTCTAGTTTTTGGCCTCTTAAGATCTAAAACCATAAAGCTGTAGAATATGCTACATGCTAATTTCTGCAATTAAATATGCATTTTGCAATAAATAATTTTTTATTTGGTGACCATTCTATGCTCCAATTAATCAGAGTTTGGAATCTTATCTCTTTTTGTTTCCTTAACATTGTTCTTCAGGCCTTCAAAAAGAAAGATCAACTTAAAAGGTGGGCAGAGCCCCAAATTAGAAATGTTAATACCGTAAGTGCTAACTATAGTCATGTATAATTTCCAAAGATGTCGTGTTTGCATTAGCTATTTCAAAGGTTTTGTTACATTTTCAATTGCCTTGTGAACTAGGATTTCTAGGAGTATTTGCTGCTAAATTAGTCTCATATCTTGAATGATTCAGTTAATTTACCTTTTAAATCAACTTTGTTTGAGATTGGAGCTTCTACTATTGCTTTCTTTCATTATCCTATGTTGGACAAAATTTTGCAAATGCTTGATAGGTCAGGTTGTGCTTGCAGCTGTCTCATTTATAAAACATAGGACTTATGGAGACACTGGTATCAAACATGCTCTTCTTCTCTATTGCCTAGTTTGATAAACTGATACTCACATCGGTGTCAAATGTCACTCCTTTTCTATTGCTTAACAAGGTTATGTGCACAAACATAATTTGGCTAACAATGCTTCCAGCAGTAATGGCCTCAATGTGTAGCTTCTAATGGATTAAGGACATGAAAAGTAGAAGGAAATAAACTTCCTCATTTGGGTTATTTATTTATTAATTTTAATTATTCCCTTTCTTTGTGTCTTCAGCTAGTGGAACTTTATCAGATGAGAATGTTTTTCTTCTTCATGTTTAATTGCACCTCTAAAGTATATGTCATATTGTACACATCGTAGACTCAATCAATTTGCATAATCTCATTTCCTCACACTTAAAACAATTGTTAAGGTATCCCTGGCATTTGTGACAATGTTTGAAGCATTCTTCTATTTGCAGTGGATTGATATATTCAATGATTAACTGATCACAAGTTTTATTATGTGAAGCATTTGATCCCAATGATAAAAGAAGAGTGGTCAAATTTTATAAACTATCTTGAACCTCATCTTCAGTCACTGCTTTCTAAAATTATTGAGGTCTATAATGCATCGAAGAACTCTTTGACACCACATTTGGTCAAAGCACGCAAGTTAACAGATCCTTACATTCAGGTAAATCAGCATCAAGGTCTAACATATTTTGTACATTCAACTCAATGGCTTTCCCTCTAATGGCAATAACATATTTTTGACAGGAGGTGAAGAAATTTTCTGAGCCATACATCAATCTCGTTGTGATGGTGACAAAACCTCATTATGAAACAATGCAAGTTGCCTTGAAGCCCTACACCAAAAAGAGCATCCGCACTTACAGAAAACTTATCAAATCTGCTTGTCTATACCATCATCAGGTAGCATGTCTCATCTTCTGGTTTTTTTGTTAGTATGTGCAATTTTTACCACTGGGGATCACCATGTCTTTTGGTTTGATTTCTGCAACATTTTTTCATAGCACTGGTTGGTATCGGATCATGCCTCTTGAGGAATAATTTGATGGGAATTTTCCAGTATAAGATTTATATGGCTACAGTGCTTGCAAAAAATAATGTGCATTATGTCTAATAAGCTTGTAATATATAATTTTGCTAATAAACATTAATGACTTTGCTCTGATCTGATGCCATATGTGTTCCAATGGTCAAATTATAATAATTAACCAAAAGTCACATCATACCTAGCTCAATGTTTCCTGACCTTTCATCTTCACAAAAAGTACTTGTGCATAAAGTATAATCTTGTAAATAGTACTGTTATTGTTTTTTTATTATTAAAAGGCAACAAATAAAAGAGATACTTAGACAAAAGGGATACTTAAACATGCTTTTTATGCGCCTTTTTCCTTCCAATTAAAAAGCATGGGCAGGCACAAAAGACATCTGCCTGATCAAAGGTGCCAAAGCCCAAGAGGTACATGGTTTACATGATTCTGCTATATCTTAGCAACTTACACGCACATATATACGGTTATTCAATTTGAAGAGAGAGAAGAAACTAATGATATTTCTAGTGAATGAAAATTAGGAACTATGGAAATTTACATGCTATATAAAAAGGTTGATTATTAGGCTCTCTGAATATCTAGATTCTGCTTATTAGGTAGTAAAATTTTGTTTTCATGGTATATAGGAGATGGCATTTCGTCAATTCGGTTTATTCAGTTGTAAAAACCTGAAAACTGACTACATTGATTTAATTTATAGAAAAAATGAACCGACCGCTTAATGGGATGAAAACTGAAATAAACTGAACCGACTTAGGTTGGTTGGTTTAGTCCCTTGTTTTTTGGGTTTTTCATGATTCATAGCAAACTATACTAAAAATGCTTCATTACATAGCCATGGCTGGACCACTAGCATATGGTTAGCTTTGCATGACTACACATGCATCATCTACTCATTATACAAACAAATACCTCAAAAAAAATTATAGTAATAATAAGAAAATCCCAAGAAAACAAATAGAATACCTTACTTTCCCTCATGTTTCTTGGACTTACTTTTGTGATTGGTCCACCATCCATGTACAGAGGAGCTAAATATTGAATTCAACTTGTTAGGACCACAAATTCTTTGGCTTAGATATTATCATCATCATCATCAAATAAACGAGGGAAAGAAAAGCCCATTTTTTGTTCTGTTTTTCACAGGAAATACTAAAGGCAAAAGCAACTGACCTTTGATAAATTTTTGAGCCATGGAGGTCTAGTGGAGCAGTGGAGCCATTGGTGGTTGTGCCGGACTTGTGGAGATGGGGAGAACCTGGGGCAGGTGGAGTGTGAGGAGAGTTGTGTGTGAGGCAAAGAGTTGGAGAGACCAAGAGCAGATTGTGAGGAGAGCTTGAGCTTGGGAGGCTGAGAACCGACTGAGGAGACGCGCACTGGCATCTGGCAGAGAGCCAGAGAGGGGCTGAGTGAGGGGGTCAGCAGTCAGAGGTGTGAGGACTGAGGAAATCTCTCGGGATGTTGAGTACTGGCAGAGTGTCTAGGGTTCTTTCTGTTCAGTTTTATCAATTTGATAAAAAAAGTATAAAATAAAATTATAAAAAGGATAAAAAGTTAATAAGGTAAAAAAGATCAGTTTTCTGTGTCGGTTCAGGTCTTTAAAACTAATATCGAGAACCGCTGTATAGACCTCTTGACCGATGCCTTGACTGAAATACCTATAAAAACCAATAAACCTAAACCCAACCCGATAAAATCAATAAAGTTGGTTTTGGTTGGTTTTTTTGTTGAAACTGGCAATTGCTCTGCCCTAATGGTATATACAGTCAAGTGTCTCAATTTGCATGATTTGAAGAGTTTGTAATAAAAAAGTACTATAGTTTTTGAGCATTTGGATATCTCAGAAACTGTTTTTAGAAGTATCACTCATGGAGTATATCACAGAAGTGTGTAAATTTTGATCGCTTGATTATGAAGGAAAATATAAAAAGTTTTGATACTTTAGGAAAGTCTGGGCATGATATGGTTACCTGTAGGTTGAGCAAGTCTATTATTACATGAGAGAACATCTATCAACTTTATGAGCATATAGTTAAACTAGTTTCCTTTTCGTAAATTCTGACACATTTGTTCATACTCAGGTCCAAGAAACTCTTAAAAGCCATGTGTTAACAAGATCGCTTGCAAATATAGATCTAGCATGGGTTTTGGTATGTCCTTTTTAATCATAACATACCACCCTTTGTTATGTTTCTTTTGCATTTTAAACATGAATGGTTTGATTTTAGTATGATCTTTTATCATTTAACTTTCGAGCTTGATGTTTATGAGTTAACTAAAAATTCTTTTCGTCAATTGTCACAGGCGACTGCTGGATTGACCCTACCTATTTTAGTTCTCTTTAAGGTGTTTTCAGTTATCTTCAGGTTAGTTTTGTTTGTGACAAAAGTATTGTACAATATAACTTTTTCTTTAGTTTTCCCATCCCTAACAAAGATTCAAATCATTAGACACTTTCGTCTATCATAATGCATTGAAATTTGGGTTTACTTTTTGCAGTGGAAAGACAAAAGGGCGCACTTTTGGTGCCAGTATTAACCACACTCGACGTAGGATGAAGCGACATCATCCTGACAAATACAGTCAGGGAAGGTGAAGTATTCCAACAATATTGGTCCCTTCAAATGAGTAGTTCCCAAATGTTACACCCAGTATTGATTAACAAAAGGCGCATTTTTGAATTATCTATGTACCAAAGTCAAGGGGGCTCATTTACAAAAAGTTAATAATCGAGGTTTTCTCGGTTTTGTGAATTTTTTTTCTGTTTTGGGTTTAGTCATTTCCATTTTGATTTTCTTCAGCTTTGCTGGAGCTAGGAATTCTTTAGGAGAAGTTGAATCAGTCAACTGAATGCATCAGAAATCATATGAAGGAATCATTTTAGTAGCGATTGACTTGGTTGAATGGATATAGAAAATGAGTCTAATAATGATATTCACCCTACTTTTGTTGTCATCAATTTCTTCCAGCAAAAGTGACCTTGTTAACGATCAAGAGAGTTAGGAGGGGTTTTTTGGGCAAAGACCTTTCATTTCATATTAGAAAGGTAATCTCTATGATTGGGTAGGACATTCATTTTGCTCAGGTCAAAACTTGATACGTTTGTTTGTGTATATGTGTACATATATGTGTGTATATTTGTGTGCGTACAAGTATACATAAATTGTGTACATACACATTTTGTACACACATATATGTAATGCTTCTTTAAGAACACTTTTGGTACCAAAATCATACGTATATTATGTTTATCATTATACCATTTGTCACTTTTACCTAATATAATATAAAAGATAGTTTTTTAATAAAATGTAATATTTATTTTTTATGAAAATCGTTTTAAAAGTTTTAAAATAAGCATAAACATCGTATATTTCATAAACCACACGCTTGAAAGTTTTAACTTAATTTGAGATAAGATAAATAACCTCTATGGAAGAAACAAAGACATATCTTAATTCATGGGAACTTTTACAGTAAGTTTACATTTACCTTATTATAAAGTCATGAATAATGATAGTTAGACGTAAAGAATTAATATAAATTATTGATTTTTTCAATTGTAAAAATAATTAATTACTTGTTAATTTATTAATTTAATTTTAATTAATTACATTAAATATTATTTATTAAATAAAATAAAAGAAATTTTTAACTGATAAATATAAGTTATTCAAAATTTCAAAAAAAGAGACAAAATAATATAATACTTTAAATAATTTAATTGAAAATTGTTTAGCATAAAAGAGTGAAAATTATCGTAAAATTGATATCATTAGGCAAAAAATGTGTTAAAAATGTTGTAATACCTTAAAATAGAGTAATAATTTTTAAGGTTATGATAATTTTAAATGTAATGAAAGTAAGAAAAAGCATAAAATGATATTTTTATAATGTAAATAATTAAGTTTATAACGTAAAAAAAATATTATCTTAAACTCATAAATAATTTTTAATGTAAAATGGTAAGAATAATTGTAGAATTAGTGTCATTTAACATAAAAAGAGTTAGAAATGTCTTAACATTTTAATAAAAAGTTATGATAGTTATAAATGTAATGAAAAGTAATAACACATATAAAAATATATTATTGTAACAAAAATAGTTAAAGTGGTAATGTAAAAGAATTATTATTACAAATAAAAAAATAATTTTAAACCAAAAAATAAAAGTTAATGTAAAAAGTGAGAATAATTATAAAATTAGTATTATTTGACATAAAATGGTCATAAGTATCGTTAAACCTTAATAAAATATTATGATAATTCTAAACATAATGAAAAGTAACATGTGAAAAAATATTATTAAAACATAAATAATTAAATTAGTAATGTAAAAAAATTAGTATTATTAATAAAAAATTATCTTACACAAAAAATAGGTGTTAATGTAAAAGGATAATAATAATTATAAAATTGGTATTTTTTGCCGTAAAATAGTTATAAGGGCTGTAACACTTTTAAGAAAAAGTTATGATAATCATAAATATAATGAAAGGTAATAAAAAACGTAAAAAAATATTATTATAATGTAAATAATTAAGTTGACAACATAAAAAAAATGATTCTAAAAAAAAAGTTTAATGTAAAAAAGTGAAAGTAATTGTAAAATTGGAATCATTTGGCCTAAAAGTGTATTAGATGTGTGATAATGTAAAAAGATAAGAATAGTTATAAAATTGATGTCAGTTAGTATAAATTAGATTAGAATTATTGTAAACACTAACAAAGAGTTGTGATAAATTTAAATGTAACAAAAAGCAAGAATAAGTGTAAAAAAAATTATTGTAACATAAACAATATTTTTGGTAACGTAAAAGAATTATTATTAAAAATAATTAATAATTCTAAACCAAAAAATAAGTATTGGTATGTAAAAAAGGTGAGAGTAATTATAAAATTAATATTATTAGGTATAAAATGATTAGAAGTATCGTAAAACCTTTAAAAAAAGTTGTAATACTTTTAAATGTAATGAAAGGCAATAACAAGCGTAAAAAGATATTATTAAAACATAAATAATTAAGTTGGCAATGTAAAAAGATATTATTACAAATAAAAAAAATAATTTTAAATAAAAAAATTAACGGTTAATGTAAAATGTTGAGAATAATCGTAAAATTAGTATTATTTAACATTAAATAATTAAAACTATCGTTATACCTTAAGAAAAATATTGTAATAATTTTAAACGTAATGAAAAGTAACAACAAATATAAAAAGATATTACTAATATATAATAAATTGGTAACATAAAAAAATTAAATAAAAAAAAGCATTAGCATAAAAAGGTAAGAATAATTGTAAAATTGGTATAATTTGATGTAAAATATATTATAAGTGTCGTAATTAGGGGTGTAAATGATACATTAGTACTCGCAAGCTACTCGGATTCGATTCAAAGAAAATTCAAATTCGATTCGATTATTATTGAGTCGAGCTCGAGTTCAAGTAGCTCGACTTATCGATCGAGTCGAATTCGAATATTCTTATATCCGAATCGAGTAGCTCGCGAGCCTAATCGAGCTTTTATATTTAAATATATTTTTATTATTTTAATTAATAAAATATTTCAAGTTCGAGTTTGAGTTCGAGTTTGAGCATGAATAATCGAACTTTTATCGAGTATATGAATCGAGCTTATTTTTACATATTAATCGAGCTTAATCAAGTGAGCTCAAGTAGTTCGAATTCGATCACGAATCGAACTCGAGCTTGAAAAATAAAACTCGATCGAGCTCAAGTCGAGTATCGAGCTCTGAGCTGTGAGTCAAGCTCAAGCTTCTCACTATTCGGCTCGACTCGGCTCGATTACACCTCTACTCGTAATACTTTAAGAAAAAATTGTAATAATTCTAAATATAATAAAAAGTAAGAACAAGCATAAAAGATTTTATTATAACATAAATATAAGTTGATAACATACAAAATTATTGTTACAAATAAAAAATAATTATAAACAAAAAAATATGGGTTAACTTAAAAATTAGAATAATTAAAAAATTAGAATCATTTGGTGTAAAATATATTACAATGTCGTAATGTAAAAGTATAAAAATAGTTGCAAAATTGATGTCATTTGATATAAATTGGATTGGAAGTGTTGTAACATCTTAACAAAAAGTTATGATAATTTAAACATAATAAAAAGTAGGAACAAATATAAAAAAAAATAATTGTAACATAAATAATATTTTTTATAACATAAAAGAATTATTACAAATAAATAGTAATTCTAAACAAAATAATAAGTATTAATATAGAATAAATAAGAGTAATCGTAAAATTAATATCATTTGATGTAAAATAATTAGAAGTGTCGTAACACTTTTAAAAAAAGTTATAATAATCCTAAGCGTAATGAAAAGTAACAACAAGTATAAAAAGATATTATTATAATGTAAATAATTAAGTTGGTAATGTAAAAAAATTATTATTACAAACAAAAAATAATTTTAAATAAAAAAATAAAAGTTAACATAAAATAGTGAGAATAATCATAAAATTGGTATTATTTTACGTAAAATAATTAGAAGTATCACTATACCTTAATAAAAAAATTGTAATAATTTTAAATGTAATAAAAAGTAACAACAAATGTAAAAAGATATTATTAAAACATAATAAATTTGTAACAAAAAAATAGTATTATAAATACAAATAATTCTAAATAAAAAAATAAGTGCTCAAGTAAAAAAAAAAATCATAAAATTAATATAATTTAGCTTAAAATATGTTTGAAGTGTTATAATACTTAAAAAAAGTTGTGATAATTCTAAATATAATGAAATGTAAAAACAAGCATAATATATTTTTTTATAACGTAAATAATTAAATTGGCAACATAAAATTATTATTATAAATAAAAAATAATTGTGAACCTATAAGTAAGATTTAATGTAAAAAGGTGAGAATAATCATAAAATTGTTATAATTTAATACATAATGTGTTAAAAATATCAAAATATAAAAATGTGAAAATAGTTGTAAAATTAGTATTATTTGATGTAAAATATATTAGAACTATCGTAACATACTAAAGAAAAATTGTAATAATTCTAAACATAATGAAATATAAAAATAAGCATAAAAAAACTATTTTAACATAAATAATTAAGTTGCCAACATAAAAAATCATTATTATAAATAAAAAATAATTCAATCAAAAAACAAGTATTTACATAAAAATATGAGAATAATCATAAAATCTATATCATTTGGCATAAAATGTGTTAAAAGTATTGTAACATTTTAAAAATAAAAGTAGTGATGATTCTAAACATAAAAAAATAAAAATAAAAACAAACATAAAATCATATTATTATAACGTAAATAATTAAATTGATAATGTAAAAAATTATTATTAAAAATAAAAAATAATTTTAAACTAAAAAAATAAGTATTAACGTAAAAAAGTAAAAAAAAAGTAAAAATAATCGTAAAATTGATATCATTTGATGCCGTAATACCTTAAAAAAGAGTTATGATAATTTTAAATGAAACAGAAAGTAAAAGCAACAATAAAAAAAAAAATTAACATAAATAATTAACTTGATAATGTAAAAGAATTGATATTTTTTAATTAAAAGATTTTAAATAAAAAACATTGTTACTGTAAAAAGATGAAAATAATCATAAAATCCATATCATTAGATGTAAAATGAGTTTGAAACGACTTATCCTTGAAAAAAAATTTAATAATTCTAAATGTAATGATAAAAGAAGTATAAAAATATATTATTAAACGTAATTAATTAACGCAAAATAAATTGATATTATCAAATTAAAAAATATATCATTTTTTATTTGTTAAATTAATAAATTAAATAAAGTTATGTATTTTTTTTAATGTTTATTTGTTAACCCAATTTTTTCTTTTTTTTCCTTTTTCTTTAAAAGGTTATATTATTTTTACAATTTATTATGATATATCATGAAATATTATGATATCTCATGACCTTAAAATAAAGTTGATATATTGCAACCTTACTGTAGATAAACTCTTTAATTCATATTTGAATTTTGAAATGAAATGAGATAATTATGACATTTGTCATCATTTATCTTATAATTTTCTTCGACAAATGAGGCTTTAGGAAATACTTTTTTTATATTTATTTTATTTTAAGTGCATCATCCTTTTTCATGACCTTTCTTCAAAGTATATATGCCATTATAACTTAGACAATTGTCTGTAAGCAAAATGTGCTGGGGTTCGTTTGTTTTATAATTTTGAAATATTATAGCGGTAATAAGTGTTTGTGTCAAGCTTCGACTTTGGGATGTTCTTGGAAAGGTAGAAAAAAAAGTTAGTTAGAAGCAAAGACATGGGGTGTTTCCATTGTTTGCACTTTAATGCATAAGTTAGAAAGATTCAAGTCAGAAAAAGAAGTAGGAATAAGAGAAAAAGAGTTGAATAGACCTCTCTTAATGGTGCTTGGACCTTTACATTTATAGGTAAGTTATGGAGGACCATTAGGGAACAATAAAAATAGTACCAAGCTGATGTGACACTGAGCATGTTAAACCGACCTGATATGTCAGGTTAGCACAAATGACAAAAATACCCCTGGTTGTCTGCTGAAGGTTTTATAAAGGGAAAAAAAATCACTCTACCTTTTTTACTATCAAATGCTCCTAACATTTGTCCCATCGCTAACTCAGATTGTTGAATATATGATCGATGCCTCCAATATAGGGTAGGTTGGCAAAAAGAAATGACCTAAAAGTTCAATTCTTTGAAGCCGACATTATAAAAAGAGGTTAGTCTTAGGGGATAACTAGCATTAAGTCGTAGTCTAACCTTGTGGTCATCTAATCTTATGTGTTTGTCTTGGGTGGAGTGCATAGCTAGCTTAAAGGTTACCGAAGTGATAATTGTTTGGAATGATTCGAGGTTAGTGCTGGAGTTCGTTTGGCCAAGGTGAACCTTGTATTTTATTTCAAAAACTTGGATTTAAGCTTCCGTTTTGGACTCTGACAGTGAATTAGGCTTTCAGTTTACCCTGGAGAGTCATTCAATTTAGTTAGTCTGATTTGGGGTTCATTTAGTTAGGTCGATCTTATAGCATTAATTAAGATGAAGTAATTTGAGTAAGAAAAATTAAACTGAAGAGATGATAAAATATCTTCCCATATATGCTTTGACACATGGCGTGGCTTGTGTCATTTATTTAATTTGCGATGTGTCTATATAAAGAGCCATTGGGGTTTTAATATTTCACCTTTTTGCTCTCATTGCTTTCAATCCAACCTGAACTTTTAAATCTCAAAAGCTTTCCAACCTTTAAAGTTTTTTTACCCCTTTTTCAGTACGTGTTCTTAACCTTATCTTCTAATATAAATTCTAGGGAAGTTGAGAGGTATCGGGTAAACTTAGGGGAGGTTAATGCGAGCAGCAAGATGATGATCTGATCCCACTAATTATCGAGAGTCATAATTATGAGAGGATGACCTACTGGTTCAATTCGATGTCCAAAAAAGGGCAGTGATGAAATGAAGAGAATGCTCAGGCAAGAGAGGAATGAGTTTTAAGCACATAAGAGCTATGTGCTCAAATTGACTTTGACTTACGAAATCTACCAGCTTTTTCTATCTTTTATGACCAAACTTCTTTCATCTTCGGTTGTTTCTCCTTCTGGGGTTCAATCTCATCAACTTTTTTCTTCTTATACTTTCCCTCGATTGATGCTCTTGTTGTCACTTCTATTCTCCTTTAGTAAATTTTTTATTAATATCTCTTCTTCTTCTTAGGGGTTTCCACCTTATCTTTTTTTCTCTGGGATTGAGTTACTTTTAGTCACTACTCCACTTTGGAATCCTACTCTTACTTAGGAGTTAGAATCTTTTGGCTGTGAAGATTCTAATAAGGAAAGTTTCTAGGAGGAACAAGAGGAAGGGAATTCCTTAGCCAGAAAAAGTGATAGTGAGAAAAAAAACCTTGTGCTGTAGGATGAACTCGTTAAGGCCCCTGTATATACTCTTTGTAACCTCGACATGATCACTAAATATATGATGAGTGAACTAAAAGGTAAGAAAAATCTTGAAGACTGTCCTAATATGTGTTTAGCTCATAACATTTGTGCTTTGGGTATAACTTTTTTTTTTCTCAGAGAGGAGTATAGTATAATAATGCCGAACTTCTTAAACTAAGTCACTGATAAACTGGAGCCACATTGACTCTGTGTATTGAAATTTTTTCATGGTCGATATGAAGTTTTCACTTTTTCCCTTATTTATTTTAATTTTTAAATTTTATAATTTAACTATCACTCAACTTATTTCTAACTCTATACGGTATATAGTTACCTTTATCATTCTTTGTTAACACTTAAACATTTTTCATTTTCTCCCTCTATTCAGGAAATTCTTCTTTTAAAAAATACCTTAACAATATTAAGTGGTATTATATAACAGCTTGGCCCAATAAGAAATTACTTACCAATTATTTGAGCTTAATAAAAAATTAGAAGCTATTTTTTTTTTGCCTCGAGAAACAAAAAATAAATAAAAATGGTGAGCTCGAAGTTAAGATTGCCCCCAAGATTGAGGCTAAAAAAATAAAGAGCATGCCTAGCTCTTTCATAGACGCATCGATGGCTCTTTTTATCCTAGATTTATTAGATTATGATAAAATTTTAGAATATACCCATAAGGGGAGGTCGTCATTCATGCCCACGAGCTGACCTTCCCAAAAGTAATAAACAAGATGAAGTATTGAGGTAGGTTTAAGGTAATCTTGTAGGATTTTATTTTAACTTAATTTTTATCTAACTATTAGCTCAATTTTGTAGAGATGGCTAGCGATGATGACTTTGACTTTGAATTATACCAACATGCCTCTAAGCCTAAAAGAGGCAAAAGAAAATTCAGCTTAGGGCCTTGTTTCCCAAGGGAGATAAGGTGGTCAATACCTCATTGTATTGTTTTCTCGCAAGTCAAAAAACAAAAGCCAGGGCTGATTGAGATTTATCATCAACCTTGGCACCAACACTTCCTCCTTTTCCTACCAAAAAGCCACATGTGAAAGCCTTTTTTTCCACTTTGAAGAACCTCAAGGTTAGGGTATTAAAGCCTAGATCAAAGATGATCTCCATTAGCTTTGAATACACTTCTACCGATGAGCCCATCACCAATCGAGCAGTTGCAAAGAGATTCAGCAAAGTAACGATCCTTATTTTTAATAAGTATTAACTAATTTTAGCTTAATTTTATCAGTATTTTGCATTTTGCTAAGTTGGAGGTCATTTTGTGTAGTTCAACAAAAATTTTTCCTTTAACCTCTAAAAACCTTAGTGAAGCCTTCCACCACGCTTACCTCGTGATAACTTACTTGTTGAGGGTCGAGAATGATACGTTTACCTTGGTCGATGAGCACAAGAAGAGCTCGAATGCACTGGGCAATGTCTAATCTAGTTTCAGTGCATCCCACAAAAAAAAAGCTAAGCAAAGGAAAAAAATTGATGAGTTGATAGCAAAATTGAATGTCATCTAAGGCTGAGATAGCCAAGGTTAGGTTCGAGCTTGAGGCCAAGGAAATGGGGAAAGAAGAGCTGAAAAATAAGGTGGTGAAAAGTTTAAAGCTTCCAATGAGTGCCTTCAGATGAAAGTGGAGTTCTCTAGGAAGAATGTGCTAGAGTCCTTTCAACTAGCCAAGGATAAGGTGCAATTTAAAATTTTTGCTCTTAACTTGATCTCTCTGATATTGATATCAACAATATTAGATTGAGGACTCATCGAAACCAGCCCGAAAAGGATGAAGAAGAGAATGAGGAAGATGAGGTTGAGGCTTTAGAGGCCAAGTTAGAGGCAGCTCTGGAGCCTGAGCATGAGGGGGAAGAGGTTAGAGAGGGTGAGGTCTTCGTTGTTGCTCCTACTGATAAGGGTGCTGCTCTCACTGTTATTGCTGCTAATGTTGTTGATGAATGATTCTTTTAACTTTTTGTTTTCAATTTTGTAAATTTTTTGTTAATGTACGAGGTTAATTTTTTGTGACGACCTTGCGTAGGGATGATTTGCCTAATAAATAACTTATATACTTAATAGAAATGAAATAGTGAAACTTTTTGTACAATTCAGTCCAAGTTTCAGCTCAATTCTATTATGATTTTTTCTTTATTTGCACAAGTTTAAGCACAGTTAATTAAAGAAATTTGAGCTCGATTCACTAAGTTGAGAATTTATATAATTGCTTGGATTAAATTAACTTGAGAATCCATCAAAGTTGTAGGTCGTATTTTGTTAAATCAGTTAGGTGTAAGCTTAGTGAGAATAATTTAACTCGTGTTCAAGTATAAAAAAAAAATAATAGTGTGAGCTTGGTTTAGATTGAGCTACTAGTAATAGATTTTTAAGTTATCTGCATCTTACGTACATGGGATGATGTTGCCATTTAGGTCTTATAGTTTTTAGGTCGTGTCGTGGATAATCTATTTAACAACATATGGTTCTTCCCACGTCAAGGCTAATTTGTCACTTCGATCATTTACTCTTGAAGCTGTTACTTTTCTAAGTACCAGTCACCCTTTCTTATGTGCTTATGTCAGACCCTTTTATTATAATAGTTGGTTACTTTTTGCTAATAAGCTACTATCCATGTTAAGGTTATGTCCATCTATTCTTTAATGAGGTTGAGGTCGACCCTAAGTGCTTCTTAATTTTTCTCTTTTAACCCTAGTTCAATTCTTAAGCTTGAAAGGTTGATCTCGACAAGTACTGTGGCCTTTGTTCCAAATGCCAAAAGGAATGAAGTTTCACTAATGGGTACTTTCGTGGTCGTCTTTAAAGCCCATAGCATTTCTGGTAACTCGTTGGTCCAATTCTCTTTTGTTGCATCGAGTCTCTTCTCAGAGCTTCTAATATTATCTTGTTCGCAGCTTTAACCTACCCATTTAATTGATCGTGGGCAACCAACATGAACCTAAAGTCAATGTGAAGGTTTGAACACCATTCCTTGAACCTTAGGTTTTTAAATTGTTTGTCATTGTTTGTTATTGTAGACTGTGGTAAGCATATCCATAAACTATGTTTTTTTACACAAATTTCTCGACTTAGGTCTCTGTGGTGGTAGTCAAAACCCCAGCTTCAAGCCATTTTGTGAAGTAATCTATTACTACTAAATTGAATCTCTTTTGACCTATAATTGAGGTAAACAGTCCAAGAACATTCATTTCCCATTGCATGAAGGGTCAATGACTAATAATAAGAGTAAGTTTGATCAAGGGGAGATGTTGCATGTGAGAGAATCTTTAATACTTGTCGCATCTCTTTACTAGTTTGGTTGCATCCCTCTTAATGGTAGGTCAATAATAGCTTTGCTTAAGCATTTTGTAGGCCAATGGTCAAGGTTCGAGGTGACTTTCACATATTCCTTCATGAATTTCTCATATGACGTAATTTGCTTCTTTCTCATCAACACATCTTAAGTCGGGTAAGCTAAAAGATATTTTGTATAATTTTTCTTCAATCATCGTGTATCGAGGGGCTTTTCACATCAATGCCTTAGCTCGGATTCTTTCCTCAGGTAGTGCCCCTATGGTCAAGTACGCCTTGATTGGTGTCATTCAGGTCTTTTTTCTGTGATCTGTCCTACGAGCTTGTTCTCGATGCTTTTTTTATGTCAACTCTCCTATCAGAACTTGATATAAATTTTTCACTGTTATTCTTAAAGCCAACTTAAACAGGGAGCCTGCTAGTGAATTTTTGGACCTCAATATCTTCTTCACCTCAGCTTTCTTGAAGCCTACCACCAAGGGCAGTACTTGTTCAAGATATTTTTGAATTCTATCTTCTCGAGCTTCAAACTCTCCATTTATTTGACCCACAACCAATTGAGAATCACTTTATATGGTTAAATGTTGAACATTCAGCTAGATTGTCAACTTTAAATCAACTATCAATGCCTCATATTTTGTCTTATTATTAGATGCTTTGAACTTGAATCTCAAGGTGTATGGGTACTGTAGCCTTTTTGGGCTTTTTAGAATAAGGTTGACTCTTCTACTAAGTCTCATGATTGATTTATCAACGTAATGTTTCCAATCATCTTTATCCGAGATTTTTTTTTCCTCAGATTGTCCTTCAAAGTGTACTATGGTAAGGTCTATGATAAGGTCTGTCAATACTTGTGATTTTAGGGTTAACATGGGTAATATGTATAGGTTAAATTCATTAAGCTTCAACACCCATTTAATTAGCCTTCTCGATATTTCAAGCTTATGTAAGACTTGTCTCAATGGCTAGTTGGTCAGTACATGGATTGTGTGGGCTTAAAAGTATGGCCTGAGTTTTTTGGCTAAGGTGACAATGGCATAAACTAGCTTTTCTATGCCACTGTAGTTAATTTTTGGCCTTGTTAGTACTTTACTTACAAAATAGAATAGTCTTTGTTTCCCTTTTTCCTCTCAGACTAGGATCGAGCTAATAGCCTGGTCTGTGCTGGCTATATATAAGTTCAAGATCTCATCAAGTATTGGCTTGAACAAAATAAGTGGAGAGGATAAGAACTTTTTGAATCTTTCAAAAACATTTTGGCACTGTAGAGTCCACTTGAAGTAAAAAATGTTCCTAAAGATTTTGAAGAATAGTAGACATTATTCTATCAATTTGGACATGAATCAATTAAGTACGACTATTCTGCGAGTTAACCTTTATACTTCTTTTACCAAGGTCAATTCCTTCATATTTAAGATTACCTGAACTTTTTTTGGGTTCATCTTTATCCTTTTTTCGTTGATCATGTAATCAAGGAACTTACCCAATGTGACCTCGAAAGCACATTTGTTCGAGTTAAGCTTTATATTATACTTTCTCAAGGTATTGAATGTATCTTTGAGGTTTTTCAAATGCTCAGTCGAGGTCTTGCTTTTGACAATTATATTGTCCACATATACTTTCATGTTGCGATCGATCTAATTTTTAAACACATTACTTATTAGCCTCTGATAGGTCATCCTTACATTCTTCAATCTGAAAGGCATTACCTTGTAACAGTAAAGGCATTTCTTAATAATAAAGGTTATTTTTTTCTTGTCGTCTTCTAGCATTTTAATTTGATTATAACCAAAATAAACATCCATAAAATTAAGGAGGCCATGCTTGGCACTATCGTCTACTAGTCAATTTATGCTAGGGAGAGAAAAGCTATCTTTTAGGCAAGTTTTGCTAAGGTTGGTATAGTCGATGCACATCTTTCATTTTTCATTATACTTTTTGATCATGACTGTGTTGGCTACCATTCAGGGTAATAGCTTTCCCTGATGAAGCCTACTCACAATAATTTATTGACCTCTTTCTCGATAACTTATTTGTCTTTTTGGGGCAAAGATTTTTTTTTTGTCGAAACGGTTTTACCTCAGGATTAGTGTGTAGCTCATGAACCATTACTTTAGTATCAATCCCGAGTATATCGGATGATGTCCAAGTAAACAGATCAAAATTATCTCTTAGTAATTGAATTAACTAATCCTTATGTTGAAGTTTAGCTCTGATCTGTATATGTTTTTCGAGGATATTATCTTAAAACGAAACTACTACAAGAGCCTCAACTGGCTCAGGTTAATTTTTGTCCGAGTTTGGCTTTTGATCAATTATCTCTTTTTATTCAATAAGGTTGGGATCATTTTTTGCAAAAACATATCTCGACGTGATGATCAATATACTGTGAATAACTTGTTGAATATATATGTAGTGAAATTGGTATGTATTTTTCATTTCATATTATATTTTGATTAATGTATTAGTTTGGTCCAAATGACATATAGTTGTTCATGTCGGCTTGAAAGCTCGATCGTCTTTGTTATTACCTCAAAAAATTTATATTCAAAAAATAGAGCAAATGTTTTCTTTTATTAGAGTTTAAAAGCTTGAAGCGACTTAAGAGCGTGTTTCTGTCAAGTCATTTTATGTTCTATACTTTCGTCGATGACTTCCTGCTTCTTGTTGATTTTTGGTAATTGTCTTTTTTTATTTTTGACCTCAGTTTTTGTTGAATTGCCCATTTGCTTCTTAATCCTACCATTTATTATTGTAACATAACATTGTCAAGCCATGGACAGTTTTTCTTAAACCTCTCTAACACTACCAATTGTTGATAATTTCACTTTCAAATGAGGGCTCAGCCTATAAGTCGCATAACAAAGTGGCTAGGTCAGTCTAATATCATGTTATAAGTTGATGGGACATCCATAATCATGAATTTTATAACTGAGGTGATAGTTTTCGATTCGATCCCTAAGGAGATCAAAAGCTTAATGGTTTTTTTTTATTGTTACCTACTTATTCCCAAACCCCACAAGCATTGTGGTGGTTGACCTCAACTAATATTCATTAGTTCCCATTTTTTTTTATATAGCTATAGTATATGACATTGGTTGAATTCCCATTATCGAATATGATTCTTTTGACTATATTGTTGTACATTAAGGTCATGATTACTATAGCATAATTGTGTATGTGTTGGATTCCTTCAAAATCTTTTGAGCTAAATGGGATCAGCTTATCTCTCTAGTATTTTTCTCTTTTTGTCAAGGGGCCTACTACTGTAACCATGTATGGGTTAAACTTCCCTTGCCAAAAATGGAGCTGTCTCTAGTGATCACATTAATCACCCCAACAATTGGCCTATTATTATTAATTCAGACCTCTTCGTGAATCAACTCATCTTATCGGGTTTTTTTTCTTTCATGTTCTGCCCTCCCCTTTTTACCTCAGATAGGCCCCATTCGGTCTTACTTGTAGTTCGTTCTAGGTTGGTCTTATGTTCTTTATCGCACAAATCTCTTCAACTAACCTCTTTTTATTAGAGCTTTAATCTTATTTTTTAGGATAACATAATCTTTAGTATTATGACCTATATATATGTGAAAGGCATATCTTTTGGTCAAATCCTTCCTCGTGTTTTGTCTCAGTGGCTTCAACCATCTAAGGTCAAGATTCTTTTCAATTTGCATCAAAATCTTCTCCCAAGAGGTATTCAGTATAGTGTAGCTTTTTTCTTCATTGGGGCTTTTAGCCTTATGTCCTCTCCTTTTTGTAAGAGGATCATATAAATTTTTACCTTTCTTATGATTGATGAAGGGGATGAGCCTTTCTTACCTCAGTTAGTTTTCATTGTAGCTTTAACGTTTATGTATTTCTTAGCTACAAGTAGGACATCAGCCAAGGTTTTAGGTGATTCTAGCAACAAAGTTAATTTTATGTGGTATTTTTTGTCATAGAGTCCACTTGTTAGGGCAATAACAGCAACCATTTGTTTCAAGTTTTTAACCTACAGAGCTTTTATCTTAGTTTTATAAAGTTTCAAATGATCGAAAGGGTCGAAAGTATTGTTGTAGGTTTCCAAGATTAGCATTTTAAACCCTTTGGGAGGCATGGCTCTATTGATCTTTTTGGTGAAGGGTGAAGTCTTAAGGAACTTGAGCTTATCCTCAAAAGCTACTACTTTTGTTTTTAGCATTTTTTTATAGCCTGCATCCAACCTTTTAAATCTCTATTTGATTAGGGTTCGAGGTTTATTTGTTTGGATTTTTAGGTCATAGCTTGTGTTAAATTGTGGTTAGGGTAATGGTGGGTTGGGTTTATGTGCTTCTCTTTTTTAGAGGTTGAGGAGGCTTTCACCTCTTTATAACTCAGTTGTTTGACAGCGGTTCCTTGGCTAAGAGTAATCAGGTCAGACACATTTGAAACTTGGGGTGAGGTTATGGTTTGTAACATCTGACTAACAGCCTGTATCTGTTCAATCAGAGCTTGAAATTGTTCCACGATCGGGCCGCTTGTGGTTGGGCTGGTCAAATGGAATGCTGACTATAATGGATTTCTATTCCAGTCGGAACGACTATCTCTTATTCCTCTAAGGATCTCTTTTTTAGCAGTATTGTTTTATGCTTAGCTAATGAAAGAAAAAGTCCCTTACGTGGCATGCGAAAATATCTGTGTTGAGCTTCAATCTCGAGGTATTCCTAAAAAAGCAAAAGAAAAGGACAATTAATAGCAAAGGCAGGGTGTGTTCCTTGCATTTGCACTCTGATATGCAAGTAAAAAATATTCAGGTTGAAAAGAAAGTAAGAAAAAGAGAAAAAAGAATATAATGGACCTTTCTTAATGGTGCTTGGATCTTCACATTTATACGTAAGTTATGGGAGACCATCGGGGATAATAAAGACAATATCGAACTAATGTGACATTGAACATGTGAGACCAATCTGATATATTAAGTCGACACAAATGATAGAAAGAAAAAAATCATTATACCCTTTTGATCATCAAATACCTTTAACAATAAGATTCCTTGGTATCAAGCGAATTAAATATTCTTCGGCATTCTAAGACAATAAATAATTATATTGTTTGGATCGATCAATATGTTGTTGCGTATATCTTATTGTAATGTTTGGTTCCATGATAATATTATTAGGCATAAGAATAGTAATTTGACAAAATTCTTGAATTTAAATTCTTTGTATATTTGTAAAACTTTTAATTTTTGAAAATAAAAAATAAAAAACATTTTTAATTAAAAATTAAAAATTAAAAATTAAAAAATATTTTAGAAAAAGTAAATTAACTTTATTTTTAATTAACTTAAATATAAATTTTCAAGTTTTTAAAATTAATTTTTTTAAAAAATTTTAATTAGAAATAGACATTTTATTTTTAATTAAAATAAAAGATTTTCAATTAAAATTTAAATCGTTTAAGTAAAATTAAAATTTTATTTTACTTAAGTATTTTTTATTTTTTAATTAATCTTTTAAACATTCCAAATTAAAAATTAAAAATTTTAATTTAAAAAAATTCTAACAAATTAGATTGTGCCATGTGTAAAGGTAAAGTTGTCGTTACCTTTTTAAAATGGATAAAAGTTTCAAAAAAATTCAAGTGAAGGGAAAAATAATTTGAAAATTTAGCCTCACATCATCGCAACTCCTTTATCTGAAATAGACACTTGTTTTGGTGATAATGTGATTGCTGCATTTTGCGATAATGTTACCGCCACGGTAAAGTCAAATAACAATTAACATTACCGAGTGAAGTGCCAAACGCAATAAATAATGTTGGATCACAGTCAGATTCTTAGGACTACTTTTCGAATTATTGTAAACCAAATGATTATTTAGATATCGTTCACTATATTTGGCAAGATTATCATAACAACATAATCACTGGGGTGATTTTATTATTAAGTTAATTTATTATTTATAATTTAAAATCATTTTATTTAGTTAATAATTATTAATATTTAATAATTAAATATCATTGTATTTATAATATCAAATATTATTTTACTTAAAAATACGAAAATAATTAAACATATTGTAATAATTATACAAGTTAATGATTTTAATGTTTTTTTAAAAATAATAATTTATAAAATATTAATAATATTTTATTTATTTATAATAAAATATAACTAAATGATGAAATATATTTATTGATAGGTAAACTATTTTTATAATATAAATTATGTAAAAATAGTTAAATTAAAAAATAAAATTAATCTGTTAAATTCATAACAAAATAAAAATAAAAATATTATATTATATTATATATAAAATATTAAAAAATATATATTTTGTTAAACTTATTATGATCAATATTAGTTTTAAAATATAAAAATTTATAATATAAAATAATTATAATTTTAAGAGGAAATAAGTTTTAATTAACATATTAAATAGACAATATTAACTATTATTAATCTTACGTATCATTTTACTTCAATAATAAAAATTTCTTCACATTTTAAAAAAAAATTAGATTACTTTCTAAGATAATGTTCTTATCAATTTTGATGATTTAAAATCACTGTCAAATGAAACATTCAATCTTTATCAAATCAACCAAATCTCCCTTGAAATCATTTACCCTTGATTTATCATATAGTTCGGCTTTAGAAGGAATATTTCAATAGTTTGAATTAAAGTTGATAATGTTGATTCAAACTCAAAAAATCTTAAAAACCCAAAGCTCAATCCAACCATATGCAATAAAAAATTAACAATTTAAACCTGTCTAATCCGAAATAATATAAATTTGAACGATCCTAAAGATTAACTCAAAATTTAAATTATTTAACTCTAAAACTTTATAATTTGAACTAAAATTACTTGAACCCAATAAACCGAATATGAATAAACCAAATGCCAAACTGAAATGATCCAAGTTGAAGTAATCGAACCCAAGGCCGACTAGCTCGACCGCCACATTAACTAGAATTTGAAAAAATAAATTTAGAAATCTTAAATTCAAATAATAAAAAAGGTAGGATTTACCGGGTGAGAGAAATTGTCGCTAACTATGTATACTTGCATGTAAGAAAAACAAATTATCAATCCACCAACAAAGAAGTAGAGAATTCAGCCACCATAATTAGCCACTTTTCTATAATTGAATTGGCTAATAGTAATAACAATAATACAACAAATTGACACTTAAATTGCACATGGTTTAGCAAAGGTTGGGAAAAATCTCACGTTAGATGGATCCCTTATTTGCGGCAATCATGCCCTAAAATAATTTTATTTTACTCACATCAGGTGCCAGAGACAAATGTCTGTTGCCAGAATAAGAATTCGTTGGTTGACTTTTATAGTTGTCAAAGAAAATGACTGGATTCTAACGTTGTTCTTGGAGGCAACAATTGTGAAAGTGGCTAGAAAATGAAAAGCATATCGTATGATCATAATTAAAAAATAATAATAATAATAAAATCGTTGGGAACTATTAAATGCCTGGTGGGAATTAAAAAGTGGCAGCAATTGGGGTTGAGACGCCCATTCATTCGATTTGGAAAAAAATTGTCACCGAGGATTTTACAATTACCACCTTCGAGGCACAATGCGATATATTATCAAAATATATATTTTCTAGAGCATTTTAAGTGTTTTTACAAAATACAAATATTTGAATCATATAATTTGCATTTGTGTAAGAAAAAAATAATATTTGGAAGTTGATAAATAATTTTTTTTTTCAAATAAACAAAGGAATCTGTATAATTTGAAGTGAATTCAAATGATTAAATTTAAAAATAATTTGTTTTGGATGTTCGAATGCTATGAATGGAACATAAAATTTTACATTTGTGTGAAAATTTGTATGTGTCATTCTAATGCTATGGCTCAAGTATTCTAATGCCCTTATTAGAAATTTAAAAAATTTTATTCATTAGATATGATTTTTTATTTCAAAAGTGGTGATTCTTCATCTAATAAGTTTTTTTATGAATAAGTACTTCTAGCACCAATTGGGACTTATAAATACTTTCATTAATGTTAATTTTAAAATACATCTACATCCAATCTCACAAGAATCAGCAATCTCTCTCACTCTTAATTTTTGATTCATATAGTTTAAGCTTGTTCCAAAAATTCTTGAAGTACAACCTTGAATTTTTTTTTTTATTTAGACATTATATATTAGAAATAACATTTTTAAGAATCCATTTACACCTAAGTGGGCAAATTATTCTCTGTAAGAAAACTTCCTAAAAGTGCCTTACATGCGTTTTTTTCAAATTAGGTTACATTGGTCAACTCCAAATACAATACAATGTTATCTAATATCTAAGACCGATAACTTTCCAAAAAACTTATAAGTTGTTTTTGTTTAATAAAAGTTTAAAATTAAGATAACTCAAAATAAAAGTAAAAGCTACTTAAGCTTGTAAAAGAGTTTATATAAGGGTAATGAATTTGGTTTTTTTAATAGATGAAGGATAAAAAAAATGTCTTCTAGTTAGTTTATAATTATAGATATTGATGACCTGAAGAGTGAAAAAAAATATTATTTTTAAGGTTGTAAAATACATATATATATATATATATATAAACATATAAACTAGTTTAAACCCCACGAGATATATTAAAAAATAAAGCCCAACCTTATTTGTCAACTAAACATAATATACATTTTAACAGTCCCCTTTAAACTGAAGATGGGTCGAAATGAAACATCTGGAGTTTGGAAACTAAATAACAAAAACATGAACTTGAAAGAGATTTTGTAAAAAGATCCGTCACTTATGATTCAAAAAAATATGTAGTAGCATGATAGTGCCTTTGCGTATCTCTTATCTGATAAAATGACAATCTATTTCAATATGTTTCGTCCATTCGTGAAAAATATCATTGTAAGCAATTTGAATTACACTCTTACTATCACAAAAGAGTGAAATAGAGGTAGGTATGTCAACACCTAAATCCATAAATAATTGACACAACCATATAATTTCTGCTATAGTGTCTGATAAAGCTATATATTTTATTTCATCACTTGAATGCACCATAATTGTCTACTTTTTGCTTCTTCAAGATATCAAAGAATCATCCAAAAAAACACAATAATCGTTTGTAGAACGTTGATCATTAACATCACCAGCCCAATCAGAATAAAAAAAAGCACAAAGTTCAAGTTTAGAAGTTGATGAGAACAACAAACCTTTATGTAGCGCTCCTCACAAATATCTCAATATCCTAAGAACTGTAGCAAAGTGAATTGTCCCAATTGTTATCATAACTTGGCTTAAAACTTAAACTGCATGACTAATATTAGGTATTGTAACTATTAAATATATAAGACTGCCAGCCAACTATCAACACATAGTAGTATCATTGAGAAGTTTTCAATAAGTAACTTTCATTTTGACACTAGTTTCAAGAGGAGTATCAATAGTTTTATTATCAGATAAGTCAACTTTAGAAATAAGATCATAAGCATTTTTCACTTGAGACAATACATATCCATGAGAGGAACAATCAATTTCAATTCCTAAAAATATCGCAATGGACCAAGACCTTTCATTTCAAAGGTTTTATTAAGATGATTTTTTATATTATGAATACCAAGGTTATCATATCCAGTTATCACCATTTCATCAACATGGAGAAGCAAAAACATAATACCTCTTTCAATCGACGAATAAACAATGTGAAATCATAAAAGACTTTGCACAAATCCAGACTCAAGCATAGTAGTACTGAATTTCTCAAACCAAGCACGCAATACTTGTTTAAGACCATATAAAGCTCATCGAAGCTTGCACACTTGATTACTTTGGCAAGACAATCCAAGAGACATATAAACTTTTTCACAAAGATCTCCATTCAAGAAAGCATTTTTTACATCCATTTGTGATAAAGCCCATCCTCAAATAAAAGTAATAGCTATAAAAATTTGAACAGAAGTCATTCGAGCTGCAGGAGCAAAGGTTTCTTCATAGTCAATAGATACTCCTATGTAAATCCTTTTCAACCAACCTAGCTTTATATCTCTTGATAGACCCATCTGATTTAATCTTTACCTTGTACATCCACTTACAAACCATTACAGATTTTTCAATAGATAAATCAACAAGATCCCAAGTATGAGTTTTCTCTAAGGCATTTAATTCTTATTTTATAGTTGCTTGCCAAAAAGGATTAGAACTTGCTTCATGATAAGATTTAGGTTCATAAACAGAAAGAATAGTAGATAAGAAATCATGAAAATCATGATAATGTTTTAAAGGAATTCACTCACGTGTTGAACATCTAAGTTCTAGGACAAATGGCTTTAATGAATTGGACAATAGTGGTACAAAATTGCTTATTGTAGAGTCAGTGATGGGACAAGCTTCATTTGGATGAATCTACTGAAGAGTTTGAGAACTTTCGGACATATGAAAAGATTGATTAGAGTCATTTAAATCAACAAAAAGATAAAAAAAGATAAAAGATTCATGAGGATCATTGGTAGATTTTTGAAAATAAGGCAATGAATACATCAAAATATTTTCCTAAAAAGTAACATACCGAGAAACAGAGAGTTTTTATGCAATAGGATCATAACAATGATATCTTTTTTTGTTCAATACCATACCCTAAAAACATACAAATGGTAGTTTTTGAGATAATTTATCACACTGAACTTTAAGAAGTGAAACAAAATATGTAGAACCAAAAATACGAAACTCAAAATAATTAGGAGTATTGTTATACAAGCATTCAATATGAGAAATTCCATCAATGATAGAAGAAGGAATACGACTAATAACATAAACTGAAGTACGCACAACTTCCCCCAAACTAATGAAGATTACAACAAGGCTTTAGTGGTTTCCATGATATGATGAAGTTTTCTTTTAGCAACACCATTTTGTTGTGATGTATCAGTACAAGATGATTCAAGAAGAGTAACCCAAGAAGTAAGAAACTCTTTTAAATTACTTGATTGATATTCTCCAGCAGAATCAGCACCAAAAGTTTAATTATTTTAAAAAATCGTGTTTTGATCATGGTAGAAAAATCTTGATAAATTTTAAGTAAATCCAAATGATGCCAAAACAAATAAATCCAAGTGTACCTCTAATAATCATCAATAAAAATAATATAATAACAAGAACCCTTATAGTAGGTAAACGAGATGGGCCCCACACATTAGAATTAACAAGATCAAAAGAAGATAAAGAAACTGATTCATTTTTATTGAAAAGTAAAGCAAAATGTTTTGCTAGTTTGCAATTGATATAATTATTGGATGTTTTTGACTTAACATAACCTAATGTGCCATTGGATACCAAATATTGAAGTCTAGAATAAGAAACATATCCTAACTTATGATGCTAGAGGGAAAAAGATGAAAATTTTTGAACACCAAAAACTAATAAGGATTTTCACACAAAAGGATTATCAAATTGAACAAAAGGATGATGTGACACATAATTTTTCCAAAACAAATAATCTTCCAATTTTACGACCTATCCCAACCACTTTTCCCATCAAGCAATCCTGCACCACACAACCATGAAAATGAAAAATGACATCAAGACCTTGATCACATAATTGACCAATAGATAGCAAATTCATGGAAAGTGATGGAACCAAAATAACATTATCAAAAGAAACATTTTAAGAATATGAGATAGAGCCAATATGAGTAGTAGACATATTTGAACCATTAACAATATGAATAGAAGGTGAACTAGTAATAGGACTTAAAAAGTCAAAGAAAGAATTATCAAAAGTCATATGATTAAAAGCTCTAGAATCAATGATCGAATCTTTAGAATTAGTACCTGGAGTAGTTGATAATGTAGATGTAGAAGAATTATTTCCCATAGAGTTGTTACTCATACTACAAATAACCTATCAAATAATATATTAAGTTTGATCTGCAATGGAGTGAGAGTTAACATTAAAAGTTTTTGTAGACAATATCACAGCAACAACTGACCCCATTTTAGACAAGCCAAATTTCTTTTTCAGTTTTAGGCAATTATGCTCCGTATGTCCCAACTTGTGATAGTAGTAACATTCAATCTTAGAAGAATCCCTTCGTTGGGATAAGCCAAATGAATTGGAGATAAAATTTTTTGGATGTGCAGCAACTACTAAAATAGTATCATCCTTTCATTTGGATTGATTGGGGATGCCTCTCCTAATTTCTTTAGCAATCACTTCTGATAAAATAGCATCAATAGAAGAAAAAATGGACACAATGTAGAATCAAAACACGAATGGACTCAAAATCATCTTGAAGTACCATTATAATTTATGCAAGACAATTTTCTTATTTGTATCGATAATATAATTCTACATCAACAATCCATTTAGGTTTCATAAAAGTCAATTGATCCAAAATAATTGACATTTCAAAACGACAATAAAAAATTGATTATCCTTTTTTTTAGTTTCAAAGCAGCAAGATCCATCTCAAGTTTATGTTTTCAAGCAAAATCAATTTCAACATAACTTTTTTCAAGAAAATCCCAAACCTCCTTAGCAGTGTCAAATTTCCCAAGTTGCATACAAATTGAAGGAGCAACAGTATTAGCAATCTAAGTAACAATTTTGCTATTATTGATCTCCCATTGTTCATATTCAAACATAAATTTTTTCAATCCCTCAAGAGCTCTTAGACATTTTTTTATCACCTATAACATATTTTCGAAGTCCTTTTCCTTTTAAAAAATTTTGCATCAAATAAGAAATGAGTGTAGTTTGTTCCATCTAATTTTATTGTAATAGGCTATGATGATTCCGAGAGAATGATGAGAGAAAAATAATTCAAAGCCAATACACTGATAAACCCATAACAAGCCAATAAATAGATCAATTCATAAAAAGTGAAACAAATAAGCCAATTATAGAGGTGGAAAATCCAAAACCAATGAAGTATTTAGTCAAACTATAGCCAATGAAGAAAAGTAGGAAAAGACAAAGGCAATTCCAATTTCACCAAACCCAAGTTGTAGTCAATGGCATAAAAAACAATTCCACTCAATTTCACAAAAATGACAAAACAAAAAAATATAAATGCAACAGCCACTTATTAAGGAAAAAAGAAAGAAAGGTTAAACAATAGCAGATCAAAGTGACCTAAAACAAAACAAAATAGTAGTCACTAAAAGCTTTGATACCATGATGACTTGAAAAGTGAAAAACAATATTATTTCTACGGTTGTAAAATACATATATATACAAATGTCTAAATGGGTTTAAAGCCCACAAGATATATCCACAAATAAAACCTAACCTTATAAATCAACTAAACATAATATATATTTTAATAGACATATATTTAATTGTAAAGCAAGTTGAATGCAAATAAAGTTATCTAAGACTGAGTTCCCTTAATAACTCTTTTGTCCTTTCAATCTTTTTACTCTATGTGAATCCTCCACACATTTCACTGTAGCTTTTTATTTATTTTGTGTGAGTCTTTCACACATTTCAACATAGTTTTTAATAAGAAGCTAAGTGGAAGCTGTAGAGCACAAGGAATATTTGGATCATAACATATTCACCTAGTTGTGCTTGAGCAATTCAAGAGTAACTTGACTTGTTTACGATGCTCTAATTACAATTAGCAAGTTTGATAAGGAAAAACTTAACAAATATAATTGTTTTAAAGGAATGAGGCATTAATTTGGTTTGATAGTAACTCAGACATGAACTTTAAATGTAACTAAGCCATGGACTTTATATATAATTGATAAGGATATTAATTTTAATCCAAATCTATAGGTAAAATCAATTTTTATAAAATTGATATTGACAACATCAAAAGCTAGTAAGGAGTTCACAATTTTTTTTTATTTTTATCTTTCTAGCTTTATCAATATCTTATTTTATCTTTATCTTTATATTTATTTACCAATGATAAGGTACATAACTTGTACTCTACCATACTTATAAATAGAGCATAATTCTCACAAACATAACACAAGTGAGAGTTTTTTACCTTTGTAAAATTTTAGCATGCCATCAAACCCAAACCCTGTTAATTCTATTTCTTTTTTCACCACTATTGTCAATTCCTCATTAATAATAAACACCTCTTCTTTGTCTTTATTTTATCTACTTTTACCAATTTCAATCGTCTAGTCCTATAGAGATCATAACTCCACACTTTTTTTTTTATAAAGATCACAACTCCTTTCAATTATTAGGGGACATAACTTATTTGGCTATGTTGATGGAACTTCACAACATCATCCTCAATTTAACCACAGATTCTTCCACTACCAATCCAAATTCAAATCTTGATTATACTTTATGGAAAAGATAAGATCAATTACCTCTTGGTTGGATTCTTTCATCTTTTATGAAACCTATTATTACTCATGTGGTTGGCTACACAACTTTATATTCTCTTTGGTCTTCCTTAGAATGTACTTTTGCTAATCAATCTAGAAATTGCCTCATGGAACTAAAATAAAAAATTCAAACAATCAAGAAACATGGCCTATCCATTTTTTATTATCTCTAGAAAATTAAGTCCACTACTGATAACCTTGCCATAGCCTACCAACCTGTTTCTGATCAAGACCTAATACTTAATATCCACGTAAGATTAGGACTTGAATATGATCTTTTAATTGTCTCTGTATCCACAAACCTTTATCTTATTACCATTAATGATCTCTATAGCCTTTTCATAAGTTATGAACATTATTTTGAACAACATTCTCTGTTACAAACCATTTAGCCTACTGCCAATATTACTGGAAGAGAATTTTTTTCCTAAATTGATTTCAAAGATCCTTTGATCACAATCATAGTCTGAAAGTGTCATAAAGAGTGACAAATGTCCACATACCGTTTAATTGACTCCAATGAGTAAAATCTCCTTATGCTTCAAGACCCTGTAGTAATAACAAAGAATGTGCTAAACTATTAGTAGGAATATAAACTATAATGGTTAAGAAATTATAGCCTTTCAAATAGGAACTGGCCAATCCATAAGTATATCATGAAGTTACAAAGGTTATACCTATAAACCAACCCTATAAAATGAAATAGGCACAATGAAAGAGCAATAAGTCAGACCAACCTATAAAAATGGAATGACCCTACGTAACCAGTCATCCATAATATCAAATAAATCATTTTCATCTTTGGTAAATTTGCCAAGGGCTATGGTCATAGCAATCCCTTTATTTAACTATTTCTACCATTTTCAAGCACCTTATGTTATGGGGTTGTTTGGGGATTCAAATTTTTATGTGTGATTTGATTTTTCATGCAATGTCCTTTATAATTAGTTGGTTTCAAATATATAAAAAAAAATTTCTTGTATTGATCGATAACTTGAGTTAGTTAAATCCATGAACTCAATTCATTTATTCTTTTTAATTTTTATTTTTATTAGTTGTCTAAACTTGAACCATGAATTGTCTTATGGTTCATCAATTAGATAGAAGAATTTTTTTCAACAAACTAGTCAATTTAAGTAAAAAGTAATCATTTCTCTCTTTATTGGCTGATCCCTAGATTTATCCCTCTCTCTCTCCATCAACTAACCTTTTTCTTGGATCTTTTTTTGTGAAATTATATAAAAATCAATATTTTTATGTATTTTTCTAATTTTATGTGTATTGATTACTATAGTTTGATATATATGTATTATTTTTATTTCTTTTATTTGTTGTTTTCTTTTTCATATTTCCTTTAGATGAATATAAAACAAAAAACATCTATAGTATATTTTTTCATTTCATATCATGGGTCAAGAAATTCACTTCGAATATTTTTCTATTTACTTTTCTATATTAGAAAAAGAGAGAAGTTCTTATTTTTCAATCTAATACAATATTAAATTAAATAATAGGAGACTAAAAATGAAAGTTTCTTTGTCACACTCACTTTCCATCACATTGTTAGAATAAAAGTGTCATAAGTATTGATATGGAAATATTTGATATGTGAAGACATGATTTGATTTAGATTTCTATCTAATAAATTCTATATATTCTATATAGATAGAAATAGGTCTTATTGTGTTCTAGAATCAAAGAAAGATAAGATATTGAAAAAGGCTTTTAGATTGTAACTTTTACTTTCATGATCAATCACCTTCAATATCAGGTTTGCAATAAAATTGGACATACAACATTAAACTATTATCACCGATTTGACCATGGTTTTCAAATAACTACAACATCCAACTAATTTGCTATGTTAGCCTAAACATCTTTTGCTCCACGTGATGATCATTGGTTTCCCAACTCAAGTGCAAATAAGCATTTAACTTTAAAACTTAGTAATCTATTAATGCATTCATAACATTAAGGGCATGATTGTGTCAAAGTAAAAAATGGAATAAGTTTGCAAATTTAAAATACTGGCTTATTCAAACTTTCTTTTTGTTCTCGACCTCTTAATTTAAATAATGTTCTTCATATTGCTTTTAATACTAAAATTCTTTTTAGTGTTTCTCGATTCATTTTTGATAATAGTGTGTTCTTTGAATTTCACCATTCCTTTGTGTTGTTAAACCTTAATCATTGGGCCACGTCCTTCTTAATAAAGTTCTTGATCGAGGTATTAATTGCATCACATTCAATCCTATATCCATCTCTACATTTCAACCTCAAGCTTTCATAGGTAAAAATAAAAATAAAAAAAACTCCTTAGATGTAAGGTATCAATATTTAGGTCATCCTAATATCAAATTTGTTCAACATGTTATCTCTTCTAATAATTTACTAGTTGAAGGCAATAAGTCAATGTCCTTTTGTTTATCTTGTCAATTAGGAAAATCACATAAATTACCTTTTCATTTATACAATGCTGTGTTTGAAGATCCTTTTGACTTGATCCATTTTTATAGATGAAAACCCTCTCCAATTTATTCTAATAATGGACATTGCTTTTATGTGATTTTTGTTGATATTTTCAGTAAGTATACCTAGTTGTTTCCAATGACACAGAGATTTAAAGTCTTCTAGATTTTTCAAAGATTTAAAATGCAAGTTGAAGCTTTCTTTAATAAAAAAATCAAAGCTTTGCAAACATATTAGGGGTGAATATTAGAATGTTTCAAATTTCTTGCAATCAAATATCATTCTTCACAAAATTGCTTGTCCTCATACTTGTGAACAAAATAGTAAAGTAAAACGAAAACATAGACATATTGTTGAAACAAACTTTACCTTATTATTTAATGCCTATTTCCTTTATCTTATAGAAATAATGCCTACAATACAACTATGTTTTGTATTAATCTCTTATCTTCTACTACATGGCACTATAAAAGTCTTTGTTAAAAGTTATTTCATAAAATTTTTAATTATAAATTCCTTAAAGTTTTTGGTTATACTTGTTTTCCTTATCGCATGCCATACATTTCAAATAAAATGTAACCAAGATCTTTAAAAGTGTGTTTTCTTGAGATATAGTTCTCTTCATTGGGGGTACAAATGTTTACATTTGTCTTTAGGTAGAATTTTTATTTCTCATCATGCTATCTTGGATAAACTTAGTTTTCCATTTTTTTTTATAAAATCAATTTGGCATGATAGCTTTACTCACTACAATTTTATCTTCAAATAGCTATATTCCTTTTGTGTCATTTTTTCTTATTACTTCTATTGTATCTTTTTCTTTCTTCACTTCTATTACAACTACTACATATCCTTAATGCTCTTATTTAGATTCTTCAAAACCAAACACTTATTCAAACTCTAAACATAATATTTCAATCAACCTTTCTATTAAAAGGCATTCTATAATCACAAGAACTGATGATCACACTAGAAAACTAAAAATATATCCTGATAATGTCACTTGTCTTTCACTCATCAACCCATTTCCTTATTCATCCTATCTGAAATAAAGCCAACTTGTTTTAAACAAGCAAATAAAATTTCTGCTTGGAGGTTAGACATAGATTATGAATATAATGCACTGATTAAGAATGTAACTTGGCCTTTAGTTTCCCCTACTTTTAACATCAATTTTATTAGTTGTAAATGAATCTATCTAATCAAAACAAAAATTGATAGTTCAATTGAAAGATATAAAGCAAAGCTTGTTGCTAAAAGATATAATCAAGAAGGTGTAGATTTTACTAAAACTTTAAGTCTAATTATTAAACCAATCACTATCAAAGTTGTTATTACTCTTGCTTGTCAAATAATTGGCCTTTGCACCAACTATACATGATAATGCATTTTTGCATGGTTTATTACAAGAAAAAGTTCATATGAATCAACCATCGAGCTTTGTTCATCTTATTCAACCATAAGTTGTTTGCAAACTCCATAAAGCCATCTAGGGTATTAAACAAGTTGTAAGGGCATGGTTTCATAGACTTAGCACTTATTTACTTGAACTTGGTTTTGTTAATTCCAAGATTGGTTTTGTATACTCATCTTACTTATTTATGTTGATGATATCATAATAACTGGTAGCAATGATTCAATAATTGATCAGTTTATGATCTTAATGCTTCTTTTAAATTGAAGGATCTTGGCAAATTACATTACTTCTTTGGCATTAAAGTTTAACAAATCTTCATTGGTCTAGTTTTGTCATAATAAAAATATTTACAAGATCTGCTTTTCAAAACAAAAATGAAAAGAGCCAAGCCTTGTACCATTCCAATTGCCATTATATTTCTTTGTTTAAATATGTTGGTGAACCTTTTCCTAATGTTCAACTATATAGAAATACAATTAAGGCTCTTTAATATGCTTTTATCACAAGGCCAAAATTTATCTATTCTGTTAATAAGACCTTTCAGTTAATGCATCTTACTCAAATACAGTTGATTATTATGAAACGTATTTTGCACTACCTCAAGCACATTATCTATCATGGTTTTCACATGCAACCATCCAAATCTCTAAGTTTTCATGCCTATTTTAATGCAAATTAGGTAGGCTACCCTGATGACAGACATTCAACAACTAGATATTATGTTTATTTAGGGAAAAACTTAGTTTTTTAAAACTCCAAGAAGCAAACAAGAGTTGCTAGATCAAGTAAAGAGGTTGAATATATGGGAATTGCAAATACCATTGTAGAAATAATTTGGCTTCAAAATCTAATCAAAGAACTTCATCTATTTTTATGTAATCCTTCTACTTTGTGGTGTGATAACCTGAATACAATCAATCTTATAGCAAACCTAATTTTCCATTTTAAAACCAAAAATATTAAAGCTCATTACCACTTTGTTAGAGAAAAAGTTGCTAACAAATCTCTTGATGCCTGATTCATATCATCTGCTAAACAGTTAGCTAGCATTCTAACTAAACCTTTATCTTCACACAGATTTGTTACTCTTAAACATAGACTCATGGTTTCTACATCACTCATTGCTTATGGGGGTGATAAGAATATTAATTTCAATCCAAATCTACAAATAAAATTAGTTTGTAAAACTAATGTTGATAATGTCGAAGGCTAGGATTTTCTCATTTTCTTTATTTTGATCTTTTTAGTTTTATCATTTTCTTATCTTTATCTTTACTTACTAAAGATAATGTACATCTCTTATATTCTATGTTTCTTATAAATAGAGTACAATTCTCACAAAACACAAGTGAGAATTTGTTCATCTTTGTAAAAATTTAGCAATAATAATATAATAAAAAGAAAAACCATGCATAGAGAAATTAAACTTTATTTTTAATTAATAGGACACAGTGAAAAACCATGCATGGGACTAGCGAGCATGGTTGGCTAGTGAAACAAGCAATGCATGAGGATTGAGTTACGTAAATGGAAAGGGACTTGTTGTTTGAGTGAGGCTTCCAATTGCAGATCAACCACCTCACCTATCACGTGAAGAAATGAGGTTTTTGTAGGTGGGTCCCATCCACCTCCAATGCCAATTGTGAGTTTAGAAAAGACTTGTACATACAAATATTATAATAAAAGGTAATGTGGGATAAATTTTTTTTAAAGTAATGCAAGATTGACTTGGACCGTTCAGATGGGATCCTAAGACAGCTAAAAATTATAACTTCTCTAATATCATTTTCAAATATAATGTTTGGTAGATAAAATTATGATAAGATAGGATAAGATAATATTTTGAATAGGATTACATTAAATAATACCATCATATTTTGTATTTGATATATACAAGGATTAAGATAAGATAATTTATTTATTTATCAAAATTATTCTTTCTCAAAATTATTCTTTCTCAAAGTTTATACAATTTAAATTATTGATGTAATTTTTAAGAGTACAATTCAATATATAAGTTTAATCCGATAGATTAAAAATAATTCTTTCCAAGTAAAAAATAATCCTCTCCACTTGGAGAGAATTGAATAATCCTATGCTAAAAAGATATTAATCCTCTTTGCAATCTTTATCTCTTTTTTTAAATACAAATCAAATATAATATAGAATAATTAGTATCCTATCTTATCAATAATCTTATATATCAAATATGACCTAAGTTATGACATCACCATGTTATTGATCCCATCAGCAAAAAATTAAACAAAACAAAACAAGACAAAAAAATTATAATTGTACATTATTTTGTAATATTTCTTTTAATTTTCATTGCACTTCGTTTAATAGAAAAACAAGTTTTAATTTAATAATTAAACTACAACATAACATTTATCTTTATGAATTTCCAATCATTAAATTAATTATTTTTATTCTCCCTACCAAACATATCCAAGAGAAGTCATAAGCGCATATTTATTACAAGGAAAATTAAATATTCCAACTCATATTTTGGTATTCTTGATGTCAAGTAAGTCACATAATTGATTAGAGTAATCTTTGAAATCCTTTATTATAACACTTCAAGCTTTGGAAGCTAGTCATGAGAGACCTATTAATTTAAAAAGTATATTAAAAGGTCAAAAAAATTTTTATATGATTAGGTTGACTAAAGAAATTTCAAATATTTATCCTTAAATTTATATTATCGATGCTTATTGGAAATAAAATTAGCTAGGATACTTACATATCGTGAATTTTTTGTATAATTACTAAATCATTAAATTAAATATAATTTAATGATCAAAATTACATATTAACTCTAAATAAAAATAATTTTCTCTCATCACATAAATTCATATTTCTTTCATCAAAATTCAAAATTTAAAATTATTAGCATATGGCATATGTATGATGTATTACACGTGAATACGCTATTAGTATATTTTTATACAATATTTATTAGTATCATATTAAAGTAATAAAAAATTGTCTCAGTTGACACAAATTTAAGAAAATTATAAGACTGGTAAAATAACACAAAATCATAAAATAAGAACAATTAATAGTGTAAAATTATAGAAATTCTTAAATTTCAAATGAATAAAATATTATTTTATTATATAGAGATGAATAAAATATTATTTTATTATATATAGATATATCTACCAATCAATTTCGTTTCACCAATAAAACGATTGTCTCAAACTATTAAAAGGTAGAAGTTAAATGAACTGTGCAAATGTTCCTTAACTTTTTTGTCCTTAACATAGCAATACAATGTCACCACATAAATTTATACAAAAATTTAGTTTTTTTTAATAATATAATGTGTGATACAATGAAATACGTTAAATAAGAAATGGTTATATCTATTTATACAAAAAATGTCATAATAATTGTCATAACATTTCCAGAAATTTGACTGTTAGACGTAAAATTTTAAAATTGTAAAAAACATGAGGAGTTGCTACAAATCTTTTTTATGATATAATTAGTTACACAAAAAGTTTCTTTTTATAAGAAAATGATAAAGTAGGTTTAAAGTTTATCAAAAAGATAATTTTTAGTCTATGAAAATAAAATTGAGCTCAAGAATTGGTTACACGTGAAAAGATTAGCACCCTCACAATGCCTATGAAAATTAGTACCCGTTAATTGTGCATTATTTTTGGTGTTGGATAAAATAATTTTGACTTCAAATTTAATAATAATTTCATTCAATTTTTTTGAAAAAACATAATTTTATTAAATTTTTTTATTTAGGAATATCAAGAAAATCTTTAAATTTAAGAATTATCTTAAAATTCTCCAACGTTTAAGCAAAATTTACGGATAACTCTTTTCCTAATATTTGTAACAATATATTTTTAAAATGAAAATAACATTCTTTGAAGACAACAATTATTGGTGACTTTCCAATATCTAGGCAGAATACCAAAAATCATTTCCTTTAGAATGTTGATTTAGTTTTATTTAAAAATCTATTTTTTAAAAAATACTTTTCATAAAAAAATATTTTATGCAAAAAACTGATAATGCTACAATTAATTAAAAAGTAATAGTAAAAGGCATAAATATGCAGAATGAATGCAAGTAATTATAAATAAATGCATATATGCCAATGGATGATATGTATGAGGATAAAATACCACTTTGAAATCAGGTTCTTAAATATAATAAGGGTACCTGGGCTCTCCAGCCTCTAGGCAAAGTTTGGGTGCTATTATTTATATTTAAAATCTTATTTTATTTTTTTCTTTTATTTAATCTCATTTTTATTGTGGGTTAAGGACTTTTACGAAAAACTTGATATAATAAAATTTCTTAAATATCTCATCTTTTAGGCAGCATTCAGGAATAAATTACTTATTGTGAAATTTTCATGTGTATCTTTAGAATTTTGTGATGGTTTTTCGTATGGATTTAGATCGAGGTTTTTAGGGTTTGAATGAATTTTTTTGGGATAATTCGAGGTTGCAAGTCGACTTTAGGGTTTGGTTAAATTTTTGGTTTCAAGGTTTAAGGTTTTGAGGTTTGGAGTTTTAGGGTTTTGATTTTAGGTTTTTAGTTTTTAGGTTTTTAATTTCAAGGTTTTAAGGTTTCGGATTTTAGGGTTTTAATTTCAAGGTTTTAGGGTTTGAATGATGTTTTTTGGGTTTTCGATTTTAGGGTTTTTGATTTTGAGGTTTGGAGTTTTAAGGTTTTGAGATTTTGGATTTTAGGGTTTCAAGTTTTGGGTTTTAGATTTTTAGGACTTAGGGGGTTTTAAGATCTTGAGGTTTTATGGTTCTAGGTTTCTAGGACTTAGGGATTTTAGGGTCTCGAGGTTTTAGGGTTCTAGGGTTTTAGGATTTTTTTCTTATAAAAAAAATGGGAAGGGTCAATAACCCGAACTTCTTCCATTATCTCCAATATCTAAGCAGATTTTCGAAGTTCTATTTTCATAATTTTTTTTTCTTAATAGTTTTATATTTACGCAACATGAAGCAAATTAATTATGCGAATGAAAGCTAAAAATTAAAACAACCAATGTATTCTATTATATGCATATTTTATTCTCATTTACTTACTTTTTATCATTTCTTTTTTCAAAACAAAAATTAAAAATGAAAGAAATTTTATTTTTAATTTTTGGTTTGTGTAGGAAATTTTTTTTATTTTTCATTTTTTATTAATTTTTTTATTATTTAATTCCCCAATATCTAGGCAGAATTCAAAAAAATTTAATTTCTCGAAACATGATTTGAATTCCTTGCAACATCTAAACAGGTTTCCAAAATCATCATTTTCATTCATTTTTTAAAGTTTTTTTATATTTTCATTTCTCAAGCAATGATGATAACTATTCCAATAGCAAATTTAAAGAAACATTAACATAAGTATTAATAATTTTAATTTTATTATTTTATTTTTAAAACATGCTTTTCTTTTTTTTTTATATATATTTGAACATGTATATATATGTGCATAAAAATGCATTAAATAATAGATTTAAACGAGAGAAGTTATACCAAACAAAGTTTTGATCCAAATTTGATAGGCCTAAGCTTAGTTTGAATTGAATTGGGCTGGGTCTAGGGAACTGGGCATGGATCTGATTTACAACTGCTGGGCCATTGGGTTTCAAGTTAGATTAGACCTGATCATTTTTTTCAAATTTTTTTTTTACAAATTATAAATATAAAAAAAATTTTAAATTTTCATTTCATTCTTCCTTTAAAAAAAATAATTTTTTCTTTAAAAAAAAGTAACAAAGCCCTCACAATGCCCAGTTTTTAACATTATATTGCCACTGTCACCATTGTTTTGTCATCGGTTAGTGGTTTATCCCCCTTTAATTTGAGCTGTTGCTTTCTTTTTTTGCCCTTTTCACAGATCCAACCTTCATTTTTTACAAAGCAATTTTAAAAACCCTAGATATGAACTAATAGCCAAAAACTTCAAACCATTCAAAGTCATAAACCTACAGTTAAATTCTTCTAGTTTTTTTATATGTTGTTCTCCTCCTCGTGTTTTTCTTTTTCACCATTTATATCGCCTAAAATATTGTTGCTATCATTGTTCACTACCATTGGAAGTTGCCACTCTAGTTGTCGTGGTTTTTTACCTTCTTTCCCTCTCTTGGTTCTCCTTCTCCTAACAATCAAGGCTTAAAGCTAGCAAAATTTTTCCTAAACTAAAACCCCAAAGTAATCCTTTGTTGATGCAATTTGCTTTTAAATTTTTTAGATTTTTTATTGCTTTCGACTGTGTTTCTCCCTGTACCTAGGGGATGTATTTTTATTCTATTTTTTTTTTTGTTCAAGTTGTCAATGGCAGTTTTTTTAGGCATATGCAGAGGTGGTTTTTACTAATGGAGGCCACTAGCCATAGGATTATGTTGGCACTGTACATAGGCTATGATGGTGGTTTACAGTGGTGGTGATTGGTGATGGTAAGGGATTGGGACTGTGTGGTGCATTTGATGGTTTTTGGCAAGATGAGAGGTCTCAATGGTTTCAACGTTGCAGGGGCTGGTTTGGGGCTCGATTTTGGGTGTGTGTTGGGGTTAAATAGCAAGGATGGCTTGAGTGGGGTGGTATTCAAACAAGGGAGGTGATGGGGTGATGGTTGGTGATGGCATCAATTCTAAGTGCATTGGGATTGTATGGCTAGGTTAGATGGAAAATGCTAGAAAGGAAAAAAATGGGAATTAGGGGTGCCATCCTTGGTGTCGATTGGTTATCCAAGATAAACTTGAATGAGCTCAAACCAGTTAAAACGCTTTAGTTGACTTGAATCAAAAGTTTAAACCAAGTATAAAAGATTGACTAAACTTGAATTGATTTGGACAAAATTAGGTGTTTACAACTGTCTTTCTTTGCACATTTTTTAGAAGCAAGAATAGAGTAAAGATATAGACAATAATTTTATCCAGAGGTAACAATTTGGGTTTTTTTTTAATGTTTTTTATATGGTTTTTTTTTTCATTTTTTTGTGGTTTCTAAAGCTAGAAGTGATTTAGACTGAACCATAAATTGAGAAATAAAATGGCAAGGGCTAAATCTCAAGTCAAAAAATATATATGATCAGGTTTGAGTCGTGAGTCGAGAAATAAGAATGATCGGGATTGAACCACATGTCAAAAAAATAATGATTAAGACTGAACCACAAAAGAAAAAAAATGACCAGAACTGAGCCACAAGTCAAAAATAAGCATGATCGGGATTGAGTCGCTAGTCGAGAAATAAAAATGATCAACATTGAATCATAAGTCAAAACAAGAATGATCAAAATTGAGTCGTAAGTAAAAAAATAAGTATAGTCGAGATTGGGCTGCAAGTCGAGAAATAAAAATAATTGGGTTTACATCGTAAGTCAAGAAATAAAAATGACTGAGATTGAACTATAAGACAAAAAATAAGCATGATTAGCATTGAGTTACAACTCGAGAAATAAAAATAACTGAGATTGAATCGCAGTAAAAAAAAGAATGATCGAGACAAAGCTGCTAGTCAAAAAATAAGCATGACTAGGACCGAACCACAAGTCAAGAAATAAAAATGATTAGGACTAAGCCACAAATCGAGAAATAAGAATGATCGGGATTGAATCACAAGTCAAGAAATAAAAATAATTAAGACTAAACTGTAAGTCGATAAATAAGAATGACCAAGATTGAACCATAAGTCGATAAATAAAAATGATCAAGATTGAATCATAAGTAAAAAAATGATCGAAACTAAACCATAATGTAGAAAAAGAATGACCAAGACTGAGAAGCAAGTCAAAAAATAAGCATTATCGGGACTGAGCCATAAGTGAAAAAATAAAAAAAATCGAGATTGAGTCACAAGTTGAGAAATAAGAATGATTAGAACTAAATCGCAAGTCAAAAAATACAAATTATTGGGACTGAGCAGTAAGTCGAGAAATAAAAATGATTGGGACTGAACCACATGTCAAAAAATAAAAATAACCAGAATTAAGCTACAAGTCGAGAAATAAGAATGACTGGGTGCTCTATAAATCGATAGTCAAGGTTTTGACTCTTTATAAAATTTGACCAACTCAAACCAGATTTTTTCCAAAAACTTGTAACATTTGCAATCTTGTTATATTTGATCTCATGTAACTAATCATTGCCACACACTTATAGTTAAAGGAAACTTGCCTAAAAAAGATATTTCCCTTAACATTGATGTGGATTCATCTAGCCATGTGCCACATTCTCATTTTTCTTGAAGGGTTTCATCCTACCTTCACCTTCATTTAAGCCGTCTTTTCAAGTTCTTAACTTAAATGATTCCCCTTTTGATTCAGACCATTTTTCCAGTTTTCAATCAAAATTATCTCCCATTGTTTTTTCTTTTTTTGTTGTTTTATTATTATTATTGTTGTTATTATTTTTGTTGTTTTTGTTGTTGCTGCTACTATTGTTGTTGTTGTTGTTATTATTATTATTATTATTATTATTATTGTTATTATTATTTTGGCCATCAAGGGTTTTGAAAAATTTTAAAAACTTAACCTTGAAATTTAGAATATTTTGCCAAAAAAACTTACAAATCATAACACTAAAAATATATTTGGCTCGAAAGAGTTATGAATCTCGCTTAGAGGACTTAGAAACTATGTCCGAAGGTCTTATAAGTTTTAACACCTACAAAATGCTCATTTAGAAAAAGATCTTGAAACTTTAAAATTTAAAATTTAAAATATTATGACTAGATGACTTACGAATCTTTTTCTAAAATGAAACATTCAAAATTTTAAGATTTTTTGAATTTTAGGTATCATTACCGAAAAAAACTCAGTCATCACCAGTGTTTGTTGAATTTCAGGTTTGGTGTCTTTTATTGATATATGTTAGAAGTCAATAGATAAAATAAAAGGTGAAAATCAGAGTGTTTAAAAGAGTAAGCTGGAAAAAAGAATGAGGGAAAGAAAGGGTTGCCTTGCCCAATCCTTTCAGTTTTTATTCTTTTGTTGATTTTTTCACTTGTTTTAATCAATTAATAATAAATTTTTTATTTAATAATTTTTTAATTAATTAACCTTAATAAATAGATTTTAATTTTTTAAGATGAACTTGGGCTGAACTTGGATATTTATTAGGTCTTTAATTTACAAAACATGATCCAAAAGCGATTGATCCGAGATAAATTTGAACGAGTTCAATCTAGTTAAAACACTTAGCTGACTCGAATTGAAAGTTTAAACCAAGTACAAAAGATTGATTAAACTTGAATTGAATTAAATAAAATTAGATGTTTACAATAATAAAATATTAATTAAAGAGAAACAGTATGAGAATATAAGTTAAAAAAAAACTCATTTTATGTGGCCATAAAAAAACTCATTATAAAACCTTAAAAAATGCTGGAAAAACCTATTATCCTACGTGTTGTGTATAGGTGTCAATCACTGTAAACTTTGTTGAAGAAAATGAAATTAACTTGAGCAAGCTATTTTTAGGAAACTTTCTTAAAGATAATATTTTTCACACAAGATGCAAATAATTATTAGAATCGTTGGCCCTGTGATACAATGCCTAAATGAAAAAGAAAATGATTATACTTCATATTCTTCTTGGACACACTTGAATCATGAACTAGAAAAGAAAGTGTAGGAAGATAAAATCTATTTTTTATCTTTAAAGATTGCTTGAAAAATAAGTGTTTATGAAATATATATAAGCCCCAAAAAGTGTGTTAAACAACCTTCTGCAAATAGGCATTATGTGAAAGAAGTAATGCAACTTTTAGAATGAAAAAGTATGTCCAACAGACTTATTTTTTTATTTTCCAAGTCAAGTAGTTGGTTGCTTTATAAAGGCAGTCAAGCGGCTTAGCCTTTTTCTCCATCTAGAATGTGGAAATTCAGATGCTCGACATTAAGCATTCGACTACTTGTTTCTGACTTTCAATTTTTGCCATTCTAAAATAAAGTAGTAATTACCCTTAAAATGAAGTCAATTACTTTTTCAATAAAATGCAAAAATTTGAATGCCTTTTTTTAGGAAGTCAATTTTTCACTTTTCAAGATAAGGCAATCAACTACCCATTAAAGGCACCTTACTTCCCATGCTATTTTTATATTAAAATGTCAAATGCTTAAAGGTAGTTTCTAGGGCAATTAACTACTTAAAGGCTATTGCTAGGGCTATTAATTGCCATAGCTTAATAGTTGATAGAGCAATTAGCTACTCCCTCTTAACTTCATTCAAATGGTTTTCTATACTTCCAAAATATCATTTTTTTTTTCAATTCACATGCATTCTAAATGATAGTAAAACAATGTTTTCACTTTAATAATATTTAAAAAACATTTTTTTGGTAATATATATAACAATCCCCCACATATTACCAAAGAATGCATATGTATGCAAACTTAAAGAAAATGTAATTGGGTGAATGTCTAAAGATGGCCAAAGCTTGAACCTTTAGATTGAATATGATACATAAGAAAATATATTCGCACCTTATACTGGTTCTTGTGTTCCTGCAAGGGTAGCTCAATTCAATACATGGGCTTTCACTACATCCTATGTTAGCAAGTACATTAGGATAAAATGAAAATCCATAAAAAGTGACCTCTCACTTCTTTACTTGCATTGGAAAACTTGCTTGTTTCGTAACCTCCTTTTTTACTTACACTCTTCTCAAATGAGCAATAAGATTATTTTGGACTTATGTCTAACCATATTGTTATGGATTATCAATGCATCTAGATATAGGACTTTTAAATGGAATAACTTTTAAAATTTACCCCTACTATTTCAAAAGTGATTCATTGGGAATTCCATATATCTTATATAAGAATTCCTAAGGTAACTCAAGATTAAAAATGTTTCTCTCATACATAATGTTTTTCCCATGAAAAAATTACCTTTACTTTGAAAGATTCAATTTCCTAAGTAACAACACTAAGATAGAGTAGGAAACAATCAAGATTATCTTTTAGTAACCAGTAGCAATCTCATACCTCTTATAGTATTTTTCACCAATCAAGGTTTATTTTGTGGATCCATTAATAGAAAGTTTCTTACTTTCCTTACAACAGATGATTATTTCTCTTATGGCAATATTTTATTATTTTTATACAAGTGATTAGTTCTTTGGCTCTTTTAATAAAAGTATATTTTTCAAGAAACTTTTTAAAACCAAAGTAAGTACTTGATGTCATGAGACATTATCTCTAAGCTCATATTTTATGTATAATAACGCCTTACTAGATTATTTCTCATAACAGTATTTTGTTCTTTGTAAATCCAATTTGATCTTCACCATTTAAAATGATTTCATCACTTAAGATAAATAATCAATCACTTGTAAATTGGGTAGTTATTTTATCCAAATTCCATTTCAACCTTATTAATTTTCATAATGATAGATTTATAATCTATCTTCTTTCAATTAACATAATTTCACTACAAGAAAATGATCATTAAGTCGCAATTTTAAAGTGGCATTTTACTAATAAACATCACAAGCTTTCGTATTTTTATAAAGTTTGTGACTTTTTTTATAAAATACCACTAAATTCTTATATGTTTAAAAATGACACTAAAAACATATTTTAACAGCATTTATTGACTTAAATGCCATAATAAAATTATAACAATTTATTAAATATAAAATATAACTCTTTAAAAAAAATATTTTAGTGGTATTTTCATAAAGAAACACTATTATATGTCTTATTTTTATACATTTTACGGCGTTTATAGGATAAATGTCACTAAATAATTTTTTTTATTCTTGTATAGTGACGTTTTCTTTAAAACGCCGCAAAAGGGAACAAAAATAATGTGCTAAATTTCTCCTAAATTTCACCAGATTCCCTTTATGCTATTTCAACTTTTCCTTCCTCTCGCACCTGTCTTCCATTTCTGTACATTTCTTCGTAAATTTTCAGTTCATTTTCGGTAAGTTTCCTCTCTTTTTCTTCTGTTGCTGCAAAGGTCAAGTAAGCTTTTTTGCTTCTGTTCAAGCTCATTTCTTATGTTTTTGTCGCCATTCAAGCTCCATTGATAAGTTCTATTTCATACATTTTAAATTTCCATTCATTTTACTTTTTTTTTTTAACTCCATTTCTTCCTTTTTTGTCAGCCCACTATTTGTGAAGCTTTTGAAGCTCAAAATTTCAAGAAGCAAGGCCATTGTTAAAGCTTCTGGTGGTTTGAATTTTCTGGTACAGGTAAGCTTTGAGTCGCGGAAAGCATTTGATTTCAATTTTCTTTTCTTGATCAAAGATCTGTAGCTTTGAGTCGTGCATATATCTTTATCTCCCCCATAATCTTTTCTTTAAGATAGCAAATAAATGCAAGATTTGGGAATATATGATGGCCTGGTTTTTTTTTTTCTTTTTTTTTTTTTTTTTCAAACTGATTGGATGGGTTATTTGTGGATACAAAGATTACTTCAGGGGAAAAATAGTCCTTCAATTGTAAAAGAATGTCTGAATCATTTGAGGATTTGAGGAAGTTAAGGATGGCGGAAAAAGCACTCCTAAAGAAAATTCTTGACATTGTCTATTTTTTTCTGCATTCGAAAACTTGATATAAGCTTCATAGGATTGTTACAGATTAGCAGCGAAGCTTAATATAAACAGACCAAGGCTTCCGAAATAATAGGGTTTTTCTTGTTTTCTGCATTAGGTGGCTGTAGGTGTTTATTATTCCGTTTCTTTTTTGATGGCATCAATATTACGTTAGTGAATACTAATGTAGGTTGAACAAGATAATGTGTACATAGTGCTGGTGCTCATCTTTTATCTATGAAAAGCCTTCACACATCACATTTCTTTTAGGTAGCAGCTCTAGTTATGTTTCATAGTATGTATCTTGATGTGTTTGCATTGCAAATATTAACGCAAAACAACTCTATAATAAAGAGTTTTCAATGTCTAATGCTTAACTACCAGAATACCAAACAAAAAGATATGTAGCAGCTTAACACTTGCTTCACCTAAATGGATAAAAGAACCATATTTTGGTATCATTTACACAACCATATGAACATTAGGGAAGGGACCAAAAAAGGCCATAACCAGTAATTGGTCATACTTTGGTTCATTCTATGTTAATCCTAAAAATCTTTAAACTTAAACTTAACTGCTATAACTAAGTTATAAAGCATGACCGTCCACAGCTTATGGTTTTGGTTTTTCTTAAGCTAACAAATATGGAGAGATTGATACTACTAAAAGTACTTTTCACTTGTTAAATTTGTTTTGATTTGGATGATGTTGCACAGTTATTCCAGCTGTTGATTCACTTTGATTTAAAATCACTATATATGTGAAGATTTAAAATCACTCACGATCTCTCTAACTTTTTCTTCTTTTAGTTAGTGTATGTAGGCTTGTGCTAGCTGGTATTTCACTGATGTGTATACATGGTTTAACATATAAAATTAAATTGAGAAATTTGGTCTCTTATATAGAATAAAAAATGTTTCTTATCAGTTCTGCACCTGCCTTTGAAGGAGAAAAGGACTAAGTCAAAAAGAACTCGAAGAGCTTCTCCCTTATTGGTTATGGATCAGATCAATAATTCCATCCGACTTGAAAGACCAGAAACTTGCAGGGTAAATATAGATAGATACTTCCAAGCAAATAATGTTTTATGCCAAATTAAAGGGGTACCCAGTTTGATGATCTTGTTTTGCGGTGTCCTACTTTACCACCTGAAACAATAAGAAATTTAATTATAATTGACCATTCCTAGAATAAGTTACTTACTCCATTGCCGCCTATCCTCCTGCTGCTATGAAGAATCCCAAAAATGTAAGTGAGACCATGGGTAGGCTGTGATTGTCAATATATACGCCGGAAGACCATGGTTTCAGTTCTTACTTGAGCCAAGAAAAAAGGCCACCATTTTGACAAGCTTAAAAAGCTAGCCTGAGAATGACTGTTGGGCGAAAAGACTAAAAATTGGTCCAAGTATATTTGAATATTTTTCTTCAGCCTCCTGCTCAATTTGTCTCCTAAACCCAAACAAAACCCATAAATGGGCTTGTTTTCGTAACAAAAAGGAAATTAATCATTACTTGCTATTAGTTAAAAAAATTGCAAGAATATGAAGTTTAAGTTGATTTCGCGCCAATATTTTTAAATGACATTTAATATATTTAAATTTTAAAATTTAATATTGATAATTGTTTTATTTTCAGCTACAACTATTTTGTAAACAAAAATAATAAATTTGAATGTCAGGTCGGCAATATTTTAATGCACAAGTAAAGATTGATGCCTAACTTTTGAGAGGTGATGTTCATCTCAATTCATACATAATAGAATTAGATTCCATGAATTGGTTTTTATTTTTTAAGATTATGTTTAAAAAATGAGAAAATTAAAAATTTTATAATAAATTTTAATGGATAGTACGTCATTAAAATAATTGCATTAGATTTAGGTTTTGTGGGAAAACAAGGTTTTGTTTATTTTTAATTTTTTCTCATTTTCTAATATTCATTTGTAACAATACTAACTACAATTTTTTTTTGGTCAGTTTTCAGTTTGAAATTTTGGATTAGCTCATGATTTATAGTAGCAAAATTTTACTAGAGCAAAACTATTATTTGGTAATCCTTATTACTTGTATGGCTATCTTTCTTTATATTGTTCAAGCATGTTTTATAGATGGACGTAATAATACACAATCTATTGCTAAAATAATGACTTGAGTTTAATTGATGTGGAATTAGAATTGTGATGCTTTGAATCTATTTTGATCCTTAAAAGTTTTGATGCACGTAATTGAATTGTGATGCTTTAAATTCACTTCTATATATGCACGCAATTTTACATATGTTAATTATATATAGTTATTATATCAATAGGTTAATTAAGTATGTTAGAGTTCCATTTCATATAATTAATGACATCACTTTAGTATTATAATATAGCAAGTACTAAATGGATAAGAGCTAGCTCCTAAAATTTATAAATTCTTTATTTGGTATGTATAAATAAATCACGATCATTGGTTTGTAAAGTGTAGATCATTATAAGGAACAATGTTCTTTGTCTTTCACTCTTTTTTATATCATACTAAAAATTGTGTTACTATATCAAATATATATATATATATATCAAGCATCAATGTTTGACTCAGATACTAATAAAATCTTAGCATTTTTATGTACCAAAAAGAGAATAAAAATCTTAGCATTCTCATTTTGTAAGGTTAATGCTTTAAACACAACCTTACTAAGTATATATAATCAAATATTTAAAAACTTAATGTTGTAACTTCTTTAATAATTTAAATATTAGCTCTTTCAATCAGTCCAAGGAGTCAAACAAAATTCAACTATGGCTCAAAGATATTGTTAAGATGGTTCATTTCACCCTATTGTTAATATGGTAAATATAAAGGTGTTTTAAACAACTATTTGCCAAATGCTTTTTGCCGAATGTTTTTTTGCTTTTGTTTGACTACTTGTTTTCAATTTTTTGCTTATTTTGTATATTAATTTGTAAAAACACTAATATGTTTCTTTTTTTGTTTATTTTCAATTTGAGATTAAGGTTTTCTCATTAGCAATTGCTCCATTTCTATCAATCATGTCTTTGCCCACTAGTGTTTTGAATTTGTGAAGGTATTTCTCTTTTCAACAAATAATCATCTTTGATTAATTAATTAACTTATTAGGAGATCTAAGTTTGTTACTAATTTAAGTGTAATATTTAGTCTAATTAAATGTGTTAGAGTTCGTTTTGATATAATTAATTATATAATTTTGGTTTGCTAATGTAGCAAGTATTAAATTGATAAGAGTTGGATGTAATAATCAAGATTAAGTCAAAAGTATCGAGATGAAATTTTTTTTTTAATTTTGCATTTGATAATGTAAGTAAAGATGACATGATATTATACCCATGTTTAAGGTTTGCTAATATCGATTTGTAAATCCATGAAATTGCTTTGGAACATTTAATTTGTATTGAATTTATTTTGAGATATGTTAATTGGTATTTTCATAGAGACTCTATACCATCAAGGTCATCAACTAGAGTTTCTTCAACTTCAAGGGCTTCCCAACACCAACATGATCCTATTAGATAAGATGACATAAAAGGTATATTGTAGGATACTTTCAATATTCATAACCAGCATTTTCATAATCCGTCTCCCTGAAATGATGGATTTAATAAGTCTAAATGTTGAAATGAATGATTTTAGTGAATATAGGATAGGTGTAGGTGACCAATAATCTAGTGAAGAAGTATCAAAATTTTATAAGTTGCTTAAGAATATGAATGAACTTTATGAGGGATTTAAGCATTCAATGTTGTTTTTCTGTGTGCGTTTTTTCATTTGAAATACTTATGTGGATGGATAGCAAACTCTTTGACTTTATTATTGAAGTTTATGAAAGAAATATTTCCTTTTGCAAAAATCTTTAAATCTTGTAAAGATTTAAAGAAAATGATCAAGGAGTTAGGTATTGGATATGAAAAAATTTATAGTTGCCCTAATGATTACATGTTACATTAGAGGGATAGAAAAAATCAACAATCTTGTCATGTGTGTGGTAATTCTCTTTGGTTGGACACAAATCTTAAAAAAAAGGTTGAATAAAGATGATAATGAAGTTCATGTCAAAAAAAAGCTTGTAAAGGTTTTACGGTATTTTTTATTAATACCAAGACTTCAACGACTTTTCATGTCTTCCAAAACTATGAATTCTATAAGGTGGCATCATGATGAGCAGACGGATGATGGATCATTGAAGCATCCTATTGATTATTTGGCATGAAAATTATTTTACTATAGGTTTTCAAACTTTGTTTTTGATCCTCTAAATGTTATGCTTAGACTAACATTTAATAGATTCAATCCATTTAAAATGATGAGTACTTTTTATAGTACTTAACCAATTGTATTGATTTCTTACAATTTGTCACTATGGATTGTCATGAAGTAACAGTCATCTATCTTGTCTATGATAATGCTTAGGGAGAAAGGTCCAAGAAATGATATAGACATCTACTTGTAATCTTTGATTAAAGAGTTAAAGCAATTATTAGAAAGAGTTAAGACTTATGATGCTTTAAAAAAAGAGAACTTCAAAATGTATGTTGCTTTATTATGAATTATCAACGATTTTTTAGTTTATGCAAATTTATCTAGTTGGACCATCAAAGGTCGTTATGCTTGTACATATTGTGTTGTCTAAACATGTTCGAAATGATTACATAATGGCAGAAAGTTCAGTTATATAAGACATCGTAGATGGTTAGATGATAATCATCGATTTAGATTTTAAAAACATCTCTTCGATGGAACTGAAAAGTTGAGGATAGCGTCATTACCAATTATTAAATCTGAGATCTTGTCAAAGTTAAAAGATATCAATTTCATTTATGAAAAAATGACTTAATCAAAGAAAAGAGTGAAAGAGATCTTTAAAGGTTTCGTATCTCCTATTCTTTAAGTTAGTGATGTTGATACTCAAGTTGGTGATGTTGATGTTCAAAGTGATGAGGAAGAAGATAAAGAAGAGGACTCAAATGAATTTGAGTTGTAAAAAAAAAGTATCATTTTTGGCTTGCCTTATCGAGAATATAATTTATTATGTTATAAGCTTGATGTGATGCATATAATGAATAATATTTGTGAAAATTTTATTGAAACTATTCTCAATGTGAATGAAAGATCAAAGTATGACTTAAAGAGTTAGCTTAACCTAATTGACATTGGGATTCACCTTGACCTTCATCCAAAATTGTTTTCTAATGACAAATCTCAATTGCCTTCTACTTTTTTTGGGATATCTAAAGGTGAGAAAAATGTGTTTTGCAAGGTGTTCAAAAATGTGGAAGTTTCGGATGGCTATACGTCAAATATATCGAGATGTGTGAATTTAAAGAAACAAAAAAAATTGTCATTGAAATCACATGATTACCACATATCAATGTAAGAGTTACTTCCTTTTGCTTTACGTTCATAATGTCAAAGCAAGTCACTTTAGTTGTAATGGAATTAATATATTTAAAGCTTTTTGTGGGAAAGTTTTGAATGTGAAAGAGCTTGACAAACTTCAAGATCGAGCCATTATTACTTTATGCTATTTAAAGAAGATTTTTCCTCTAAACTACTTCATTATTATAATGCATTTAGTTATCCATCTTTCATATGAAGCAAAAGTCAGTGGATCAGTTTATTATCGATAGATGTATCATATCAAAAGGTATTATTTGTTAATAAGTTGTTAGTGTTTATGATACCATTCTAATTAAAAAGATGTATGACAAATGTTTTATGCTTTTAAGTTTTTAGGGAGGTTAAAATCTTATTATCGCAATAATTGTTATTCGAAAGGTTGTATTGCTAAAAGATATTTAGCAGAGAAGTGTATGACATTTTATTCTCGATATTTAGAAGATATTCAAACGACATTTAATAGACCATCGAAAAATTTTGGTATGAGTATACTAACTTTGCCTACACTTATCTTTTTGAAAGTTTTGGACAATCAATAGGCAAAGCCAAAGTGGTGGAGTTATATGATAAATCTTAGGTACAAGTACATCTATATATATTTTTTATCATAACTTAATTGAATCATTTTGCACGTAAGTTATTCGTGCGAAGAAATCATTCATTCTATTAAGCATAATTTATAGGCTTTGCTTCTTATTGTTAATACTTTATTTAGATGTATGTAGTGAGTATAGAAACAATTTGAAAGCTCGTGCATATTATCAATGATCAACCCTCTAGAGCTTGATAAGTTATTCACAAAAAATTTTCATGAATAGTTAGGAGAAACTATAAGTAATGCCATACTTCCCATTTTGAGAATTGTACATAAATTGCTTAAGGATAAATAAACTTAATAATATATATTTTATTTCACTTTTATAGGTTTGGAGTGAAAGGATTATTAGTGAATAGGTAAAGTGTCTTTTACAAAGTCCAAAAAGGATTGTGAAACGATACAAAGGGTTCATTATCAATGGATTTAAATTTCACACTAAATCCTGTGAAAGAGTTAGAAAAAAACAAAATTCAAGAGTTGTTACTTTGTCAACTAATAACTATGCTAGTGCTAAGGACACAAACTCTTTAGAGGAAAATGTTGACTATTATGGCATGATTAATGACATCATTGAGTTGGATTATAGTAAGTGGAAGGTTGTCTTATTTTGGTGTGATTGGTTGATATGAATAGTGTAAGGTATTAAGAAAGATCAATTTGGATTTACAATCATCAATTTTTCTTGATTAATTTATACCGAACAACAACTTATCGATGAACTTTATGTTTTTTCCTGTTCAGTCAAATAAGTTTTTTTATTTTAAAGACCTCAAAGAATTGGGTTGGTTTGTTGTTCTTTATAACATACCTAGGGACTATTTGACATGAGGTTAGATACCACAAATGATGTTGAACATGAAACTAAATATTTTCCTTTTATTGACCAAAACTTGGATAGAAATATCTCTAATACCTCTGTTCAGTGGGTCTGCAAAGATGTTGATAAAGACATTTATGAACCATGATGGATCATCTATATTTTGTAATTAAAATGTTTAAAACATAATGTAACAAATGATTTTATGTAATTTATATGGCATTCGCTTTTTTATATTTATTATGTTGTAAATCATATATTATCTTTTAATTAATTAAATTGATTTGTTCTTTATATATCATTGGTTATGATTTCTTAACTTTTTAATATCTATATATGTTCTTTAGATATGTTTTATATATATAGTTGGTTATATTTACGATGTTTTAACTTTTCAACTTTTAACTGATCCTCTTTATAATGCAACAAGTTATAATACCAAGAATAGAGTAAGGGGAGTACATATCAGAGATATTAGTTTAAAATTATCTGTGACACCTGTTGATCTTCGCTGTAGATTGGATCTTTTGAAGGGGAATGTGCCTATTAGTAGCTCTAACTCAAACGCTTTTAACCCTTTAACTGATACTATATTTGATAATACAAGATGTCCAGGTTTAGATAGTATTTCACCAATGATTATGCTTTTAATTTAAATGCAGATATCATAAACCTCATATTTAGAGTTCGATTATAATCATTAAAGTATTGGTAATTTACTAATTAACTTTTTACTTTTTACAGTTAATAACAATAGTTAACGAAAGACCAAAGGTTGGACAACTTTGAAGGAATTGTGGACACCACCTCTGAACAAGCATATTGTGGTGTTTGCAAACTCTAATAGGCAACTAATTGGTGAAGAGTGTTAACTGCTTGTTAGATTTTTAGGAATGATTTGCCTATAATGGCATGAAATTACCTATTCATTATGAAACATGGCATAAAGTTCCAGTAGAAGTTAAGGCTGAAACTTTAAACTTTGTTAAAGTATTAGTATAATTAATTACATATTAAAAATATTAGTTCTTTTAAAGTTGGTCTATCAATTGTAACTTTTTTTTTGTATTGTGACAGTCAAGATTTTTACTTGAAATATCTATTTCATTTGTACTTAAGTCATGAGGAAAGAAATTGAAAGACTATAAGCATAATTTGAAGAAAAAAATATTTTGATCAAAATAATATTGTAGAGGCCACAATGGATAATCTACCTTGTGATGTGATTAGGTGGCAATATGAATAATTGGTTGATTCTGATTCTCAAGGAAAACATAGATACTAATCTATAACTTCTAATATTATTTTTAATAATAAAGGTGTTGTATGTTTTTAATTGGTAATATTTGTATTTTTGTTATATACATGATTATTTTTATGATAAGAAAGAGAAAAGATTGGGATTGCTAGCAGAAAATAATAGAAATATAGCCACATGAGTGGATTAAAAAACTTTACAAGAAAGCAAAAAGAAAAATAAGTTAAGCATTAAATAAGAAAGTTGTTTATATTCGTTTAGCACTTTTTGTGTTGTTAAAAGGTGAAAATATAAATTTGCAATTATTATTTTATTTTAACAGTTTGGATAACTTCAACACATGATATTAAACTTGTCAAAATGATTCAACTTGATTTTTATGGTTGATATGTATGAAAAAGTTACCGTTTATATCTTTTTAAAATTTTGTTGTGTCGTTCTTATTATATATATGTTTTAACAATTTAGATAACTTAAATACATAATATTAAACTTGTTCAAATGATTAAATTTGGTTTTCACGATTGATATATTTGAAAAAGTTGTCATTTATATTTATTTAATACTTTTTGTACCGTTAAAAGGCTAAAATATAAATTTGAGTTTATTATTCTGTTTTAACATTTTAAATAGCTTCAATACATGATATTAAATTTGTCCAAATGATTGAACTTACTTTTCATAATTGATATTTGTGAAAAAGTTACAATTTATATATGTTCAGAACTTTTTATGCCGTTAAAAGGCAAAATTAAAAAAGTTACTGTTTATATCTGTTTAAGACTTTTTATGCCATTAAAAGACAAAAATATAAATTTGCATTTATTATTATATTTTAACAGTTTAGATAGCTTCAATACATAATATTAAACTTACCAAAATGATTGAATTTGATTTTCATGATTGATACATGTAAAGAAATTATTGTTTATCTCTGTTTAGCTTTTTTTGTGTCGTTAAAAGGTAAAAATGTAATTTTGGGCTTTTATTTATGTTTGAACAATTTAGATATCTTCAATACATGATATTAAACTTATTTGAATGATTAAACTTAGTTTTCAGGATTGATATATGTGAAAAAGTTACAATTTATGTCTTTTTAGGACTTTGTTGCATCGTTAAAAGGTAAAAATATAATTTTACAGTTATATTATGTTTTAACAGTTTAGATAACTTAAATATATGATATTAAACTTATTCGAATAATTGAACTTAGTTTTCATGATTTGATATGTATGAATAAGTTACGATTTATGTCTGTTTAAGACTTTTGCAATGTTAAAAAGCAAAAATGCAAATTTGCAGTTATTGTTTTGTTCTAATAGTTTAGATAGCTCATATTACATGATATTAAATTTATCCAAATGTTTAAACTTTATTATTGTCACGTTTGATAAGCATAAATAAGTTACGGTTGATACATATTTAATAATAATAGCATTTTTTATGTAAGAAATTGAGTTGGATAAAAAAATTGGATGTGTAAAACTTTTTTAATTAACCCATACAAAAAAAGAAGGATCTTACTTGAATATCAAAACACAAAAAATTGTGATAATTTATTGGATTCATTTTTTACAAAAAATGAATATTTACTATTTCAAATATATTATGAATTAATTATTAAACTTGATATATTTATTTGATTAATTTACAAGAAAAAACGAAAGAGAAAATGGAGATTGAGATTAAAGCAGCATGCGATTATTCTACTAACATGCAAGAATTAGAAGATCAAATTTTCATAGAAGTTGTTAGAAAAGAAAAACATAGATGGATCCAAGGCCTTAGATTGTATCCAACACCATCTAGCTACCATAGAAATAGCTCTTAGAAATTTACATTTTTAACACGATAATCTTCGTAAGAAATCTCAATAGTGAGAGAGAGATTGCAAACTATGCAACAATGTATGAAGCAAATGGAATTATAAAAAGCTAAAAAAAAGTGCTAGAATGAATGTGGAGCATAAACAGTTGCATGATCGATTCAACAAACTTATGAATTTTGTGCAACAACAATTTTCAAGAACCAATCTAGGTGGTCCACCAACTCTAGTATTATATTTAGTAACTATTTATATTTTTTAATATTAAAAATAACTTAGTATTAAGTGTAACAAATTATTTTATTTTATTTAGTAGGTTCTTCAGCAAACTAATGATTGTAGTGGAAAAAATTCTTCATCAAATGGTAGTTCTCCAAATCTAAGCAGTCATCAATTTCATACATTTTAAATTGTTGGTTAATGTACTAAAACAATTTGAATGTTATTGTTTTACACTTTATGTTACATACATACTGGAACAAATTATGTATTTGGATATTTAAATATTTATAATATTTAGTTTATAAATTTAAATTCATTTTTATGAATTTAAAATATTTATCTAGTTTTTATTTAATGATAGTAGTAAATATTGAAAGAAATAAGAAAAAATAAATTTCTTAATTTAACAGCGTTTGTGTCAAAAAATACAATCAAATTAGCTAAATATAGCAACATTTGTAAGCAAAAATATCGTTAAATTACAAAGATTAGCGACATTTTTGTCAAAAATTACCACTAAATTTGATAGTATTTTTGCATACAAACACTGCTAAACAATGATTTAGCGGCATTTACAAACAAAAATACTATTAAATTTAACTATGTTTCTGGACACAAATGCTACTAAATTTAGTGGCATTTTTTCTAAAATGCCGTTATTTTTTCCAATGCAAGTATGGCCTATACTTTTTATGGTGTTTTTGACAAATGCCACAAATCATATAGTGGCATTTATAAATACCAATAAACATGAAAAAAAAAAAAAAAACGCTGTTAAAGACCTATTCCCTTGTAGCGTTCATTATAAGAAGACATTGATTCTAACTTTTAATTAGTCTTACCTTGTCATTTGTCTAAAGTACTTTCCTCTACACTTGGTGAATTTTAAATCATCATTCACATCAATATTAACACAACATCTCTATGCCTCCATTTGATGAATTTCAAGCTTGTGGCTTGGAAAATAACTCCTATAGAAAAATCTTCATCACAAAAAGAATAGATTTCAAGTAGTTCCTACATTCCTTTAAATTTATCAAAACATTTATTGGTTTGATAGTTTAACTCATACTTGTATTTCAAAAAGTTTACAAAGAAGATTTTTTAAAAAAATGAAGTGGATAATCAATGTCATTGTCTTTGGTGTTCATTCACACACCGATTAACTTGTGATTTCTCAAAATTTTCTTTATAGGTTATTTTTCAACTTCCTTTTTCATCATTTTTCTTGAATATGACTCTTTGATCAAATATTAAATCATATTAAAATGAATTCTCAACCAATGACACTTCAGAAAATGTTTATATACATTATTTCAAAAAACTTCAATCCATGATTTTAAAACAAATATTAAAACACTAACATACAATTAAACATTCTATTATAAAGAGTGGTGCAATAAAATAGTCACATATCTTGATGTACCGAAGAGATTTCTTAATTATAACACTAACCACTTTGCTTCTTTTCTTTTTTGAATCATACTTACTCATGTTGGAATCCAAAATTTGCAAAAGCACTATTTTGAAAATCATAATGTTTCAAGAAACAAACTATGACCAAATTAAATCTTCGACCATCTCTAAGATTATTTTCTAAGAAGTAGCTTTTTTTTTTTTTTTATCACCAAGAGTATCCTTAGTGTTTTCCATAGAATTTTCTCCACTTCATGAACATAAGGCTTGAATGCGAAAGTTTCCTTGGAGAATACTATTGTCCTTAAATTGTTGTATAGGATTGTCAACTAATGTAAACTTTGTTGAAGGAGAAAGAAGAAGAAACGTGGGTCTGGCACTTCCACGAAACTTTTCTAAGGACAATAGTTTCCTCACAACGTGTAAATGATTACTAGAAACATTGTCCTTAGGACATAATGCCTAAAGGAAGAAGAAAATGATTGCACTTAACGTTTTTCTTGAACGCACTTGAAGCATGAACTAAGAAAAAAAGTGTAAGAAGATAAAATCTATTTTTTATCTTTAAAAGATGGAAAAGATATAAAGTTATGCTTGAAAAATGAGTGCTTAAGAAGTATATGTATGCCCTAAAAGGTGCTTTAAACAACCTTCTGCGAAAGAGCATTATTTGAATGGAGTAATACAACTTTTGGTATGAAAAAGCATGTCCAACAAACTTTTTTTTTATTTTACAGGTTGAGCAATTGACTACTGTACAAGGGCAGTCAATTGCCTTAGGCTTTTTTCTCCATCTAAAATGTCAAATTTTTATACCTGACATTATGCATTAGAATGCTTACTTTCTGAATTTCTCCATCTAGAATGTCAAAATTTGTATACCCGACATTAAGCATTATAATGCTTACTTTCTGAGTTTCAATTGTTGTCATTCTAGGATAAGTTAGTAGATTTCCCTTCAATGGCAACTGACGTCTTTCTCAAATAGAATGCAAAATTTTGAATGCCTTCTTTTAAGAAGTTGATTTCTCACTTATCTAGTTAGGACAATCGACTGTTCCTCATGGAAAGTTGACTACCCATGCATATTTTTCTGTCAGAATATCAACTGCTCAAAGGCAATTGTTAGGGCCGTTGCTAGGGCAGTCAATTGCAGAAAGCTAGTTGGCAGGTTAGTCATCTATAACTTTTGCTTTGTAGTTGATAAGGCAATTAGTTGCTCCTTTTTTACTTCATTCCAATGATTTTCAATACTTCCAAAATATCATTTCTTTCAATACACATGCATAATAAATGATTATAAATTAAACAATATTTTTACGTTAATAATCTTTAGAGAACATTTCTTTGTTAGTATTTACAACATTAGCAGCCAAATAAAAAAATAAAAAAAAAAAAACCATGAGCATCTATCATTCTTAACAAAATCACTACTTTTCAAAACTTTTTTCACGCCTTACGCGATGAATAGATTAAAATCACAAGTTGCCATAATATAAATAATAACATGAGCTTTAGTTACTTGGGCTCTTTTGGGATTTCATTGCACACCCAATGCAATAAAATTGAGACACCTTTTTAAGGTAAAGATGCATTTGGATTATACCTTATGATGCAGTTGAGCCCATTATTTCACTAGTTGAAGACCAACGGTGAAGGGTCAATGGTTGAGATTGGAGGAGAAGGGTTCAGTGGCAATCAATAGCTTTAATAAAAAAAATTTGAAAAAAAAAGATATTTTTTAATTATGAAAGTTGATTGTTTTTGGTGGGATAATTGAGAGCCTTACCTAATCTAATTATCATTATTGTATTTACATTCAAACACATATCCATACTTAGTGATTTTAATTTTATTACTACAATACTTAATCTCAACTAATCTCACTATCACTACTATTTTCAAATTTATTGAAATCAATTTTACCATTCATTCAAATGGATTGTTAATAGTAAACCCTAACTTTGCACTTGTTGTTTGATAAGATTTAACTATTTAAAAGTCTCACACATAAGTTAATAGTTAAAATCGATATCTAAAAGGTTCTAATACTTTTTTTTTTTTAATGTTATGTTATGATGTTGAAAACTTCAATTGTAAATCTTCTTACTATTTATAATACAAAATGTTAAATGAGAATGGATAAATATTATTACTATTTATAATATAAAACACTTATATTATAAAAACTTGTTTATTTATAAAATATTATATATCAATTATAAAGTTACATATTATATAAATAATCAAAATTAATAAAGCGCATATTAATCGAAATTTGCTTTAACATTTGAAATTAGATCAATATGAACTTTTTTTTTTACTTTTTAAAGTTATTAAAAAAATTAAAACTCTGAAGATAAAGTAATTCAACTTAAAATTTAAGTCTTTTCTACTCATTATCAAATAAATCCTTTAACTAAAACATTAAATTAAAATTCTTCCTTATCAATTAGATAAACCATATTAATTATAAAAATATTTAAAATGACAAATTAATAACATAATAAACAACAACATCTATTTTCTTCAGTTCAAAAAATCATCTACATTTGAGTTGTTATATGTATTATAGATTATAGATAAACATTGAAAATATTAATTCAAGGATTATAATAATCTTTTTTTATTTTGTTTGAAGTATATTTAGATTTATAAAATTGACTCTCTTAAAATAAAATATCAGATATGAACATAAAAATGGTACTTCTTTGGTCTTATTTGCGCTGACCAAAATATTTGCAAGCTTTGTCTAACTTGATTTAAAGAATATAATTACAATCATTATAATTTCTCTAGCATAGTATAATCCGCGGAAAACCAAAAAAACAAAAAACAAAAAACAAAATTTTATGCTCTCAGTATACATTCAAGGGTATTTATGTCAATCCAATCTTTAATTCTATAACTCTCCCAGAAAAATCATGGGTACTTTCGGTAATTCATTGACGCCTGCAACACAGGTATGGACCATTTAGTTTTTATTTTTTATTTTCTAAAACAGTTTCTAATTACATTATTTATTTATTTTCAGGCTTTCAGACTTTCGGGTAAACCTACGCGCCATGCTACTTGCTAGAAACTACCTCACTAGTTACGGCAAGGATATTTTTATCATTTTATTTCTTTAAAAATATATTCTATTCTAAATTTATTTTGAAAAACAGTAAATAATAGCATTACAAAAAAAATTCCAATGTAAAATATAAACTAATATAAATTTTTTAATATTCAAGCATAACAAATGAAGACAGAAATTAAAAATTTTATTATCTCCATATCATTTCTGAGTGGTTTGATCCATCGCTTTATTCTAGAGTTAGATTCTTTCTATAGGAAAAATGACTTTCAGTTTCGATTGTCCAGATTTGTTTTCTCTTTTAGGAAGGAGAATTTTAAAAACAGCTATTTACCAATGAGTAAAATATGCAATACTTCAATAATAATAAAATAATAATATTATGCATTTATTTTTTATTTTTTTCAGCTCGGTCAAATGAAGTACATCTACTGTGTCCTTTGCGGAGAAATGGGAATTTGGGCTGCATCTTCCATCTACTTTTGTTGTTTGTCTTGTTTCCCAATTTTCGTGATGTCCAAGTCAATTCAACTCCTCAGATTTTCTAACTTGGTGCCTAAGGATAAAGGAAAAGTAAAAAGAAAAAAGTTGTCCTAGCTTTTAGAAAAACGGTTTTACGTGTATAATAAGCTTTTAGAAAAATCGTTTTGACTGTGAAAAGACTTTTTTTTTTTTTTTTGTAATAATGGTAAAACCGAAAAAACTCATATTTTGAATTGGCAGATAAGATTATTAAAAAAAAAAAAAAAGTATTGAATTTTGTGTTTGCAAAATTTTTATTTTCCAAACAAGTTGCGCCATTTGAGGTTGTAATGATTTTTTTTAGTCAAGTTGCATATATTACTTTATTTATAAATTAAAAGATTTTATTATTGAATTTATTTATTTATTTATTTATTTATTTTTATTATGTATGAAAATTCATTGGAATTTAACTACACATCACAAAGTGAAGTAACTCTTTCCTTTTCTTTTTTCTCTGAAATAATTGAAGTAACTCTTTCTTGTTACACAAATCCTACTCTCATCCATTTCCAAGTAATTTACATTTATATAGTTCAGGTTGAAAATCTTCAGATTTTATTTGAAAGGATTGGGTTTAGAATAAAAGAAAAAAAAATAGAAAACCAATCTTTTTTTAAAAAATTTTTTTCCTACGAAATGAAAAAAATGGTGAAAAACAGTTTTTCTTTTCTTTTTTCCCCTCTAACACAGTGTAAAGATTATTGACAATTATTAATCACTAAAACCATGTTATTTCTTTTACCGGGAGAGAAAAGTAATTAAGAATTAAAGAAAATTCTTTGATTCAAATTTACAATAACAACTTATGATTGAATTTTCAATTCAACGACTCTCACCCTTCATGAATGAGAAAGAAAATAAAAAGCAATAATATTAAATAATAATTGTTGGATTAAAATGCTGATTGATGAGAAAAATGCCTCTACGCGACTTTTATATTCATTAACAAACTCTGACTCTTTTCCTAACTTTATTTTCTAAGGACAAAGCAATGCATGCAGTTTTCATATAATTTTCAAGAGCTGAAAGTTCCAAGGCTTTTGATATTTCATTTTCGACTCCTCTATTTGGTCAATATCACAATTTTTTGGGGGACCATTTTAATTGACTGGTTTTTTTTTTTTTTTAAGATACAAGCTTACATTGTCTTATATTATAGATTTTCATAAATTACCACTAATTACTTTTCAAGAACATGAAAGATATATTAAAGCTTGTTTGAATAGTGAAGCCAGCATTACACCCCACGAGACTGGGGATGGCAACGGTTACCTTATCAATGAGTACCTTGCATTACTCACGAGACCCCTGGAGTAGAATTAGCTAGGGTATTCCTGTGGGGTTCGGGATAATTTGGATAGTAAAATTATTATCTGTCACTAGTTCAAATAGTAATCTTGCAGTATTCATTACCTAAATTCGATTATAAATAATGATTAATAAAGCCAACCTCATCTAATAGTCACGAGATAAACAGGTACGTTGTACTACCTATTCGGATTATATAGGACATAAGGACTTTATAATCAAGTTTGAGTAAGGTTTGGATAGTAAAACCAATACTTGTAACAGGTTTAGGTATGATACGAGTAGTGATTTTAGGGTAACCATTACCAAAATGGGATTATTTTTGTTCGCAAGACTTGCTAGAACAAAGTACTTATTGCTGATGAAGAACTTTTACTCTTGCTTCTGTGGTAGTTTAGCTTTCCAAGCTTTGTATTGATTCAAAAAATGGAGCTTTCAAAGATAAAAGAAAATGGCTTCAAGCTTGCTGATAATTATGCCATTTTCCTTAAAGTTTATTTCATCCCTATAATTATGGTATGCAATAAGGTTAACAAAAATGCCCTTATGATACAATGAAGATTTGTTTATGTCACCTTGGACTTATGAGATCAAACCACTAAATACCTTTTATGTGACACCAGAAACAGCTTTATTTAAATGAGATTTTTTGTAGCAAACAATATTAAAGACACTTATTTCTAATTTGAGAGTGAAAAGGAGAGAAGTTTGATCATTTTTCTAAATATATTGAATGAGTTCTAACAATCTCTATCTTTAAATATTGAATACAAGGGTTGTGTCCCTTTAATTATGTTGATTCAATCAACAAACTTGTTCTTTCATTAAGAACACATCTTTATGAATAATTATAGTTATAATTATTCACTTTTTATTAGAGAAAAATCACTTTTATGAATGACTTTATCTCATTTCAAGAGAAACCGTTCATTCTTAGTAGAAGAAATATTGAATTAGAGAATCATAATGCTCGATCAAGGCATTCAAATGCCACTTTGTATTTTGATTCTAGAATGCATTTCCACTTGTTAATAACCACCCATTATAACATGGGCACGTTCGGCCACAATGGACTTAAACACATTAAAAAGCAACAGCCTTGGGTAGTTTTGCTAGGATGCAAAATTTGCCATAGGCAGTTTACAACAAAATAAAAAATGCCACCCATTTTTTGTTAATCAATATATAAAAAGAAAAAGGCCATTCGGCCATTAAACAAAGAAACGGTAAAGAGAAAAATCTCTCAAGAGAATTGAGCAAAGAAATATAAAAGAGAGTTAGGTAGGCATTTGAACAACTCTCAATAAGGAATTCTTGCATTTGGTGTGAAAGACTTACACTGTGGAATTGAATAATTCTGTATTGTGATCTTGTTCAATGACTAGTAATTCAAGCTGGGTTTTTACTTTCGCTTTTGCTTAATAAATAAGTATATATGATTTTGTTCGTATGTATCTTCGTGAATTTTTCTTACATGGGTATCATTACATGATTACGAACATCCATAGGAGTTGACATGATTTTATGTTCTTGATATAATTAATGTTATTGTGATAGTTCTTGAAAATGCCATTGATGTTGTTATTTTGGATCATTTGTTTTTTGATTGTAAGCAAAAATAAAAAAAATAAAAATGTCTTGTTGACTTTGGGATGTCAGATTACACAAGAATAATTGAGATGAGTGTTAATTATTTTTTGGACTTGTGTTGACTCATGAATTCATGATTTTTTGTGATATGTTGTTACAAAAAATCATGACTACTCTTGTAAAAACTCCCATCGTTTCGAGGACATTAGCATAATTTCTAAAAGTTATAATGTTGATGGTAGAATTGAGGTAATACCGAATGGATTCAAATGATGATATTAAGAGGCATATCATTAAGGTCAATGGCATGATCCAAGAATTGATTTGGTGTGATAGCATGCACATTAGGAATGATCAGATCAAATATGAAATACTGATGGATACACTTTTAACTTCTAGATAAAAGAATCTTTTTCAAGATATCTAGATGTCTTTAGAGAGTGATCCTAAGTATGAAACATTAATTAAAGGTTTTGTGAAGGAATACGTGAGAATAAGAGCAAAGAGGAGTGTGACCCTCTTAGTCTACCTAAGTCTCCATAATAGGAAACACAAAATTCTTAGACCTCCATAGATTGGCAATGTGAATGCAAAACTATCAAATTTTTTTTAAAAATCTATCCCTATTCTTAGACAAGTCATTTAAAATGATTAGGAACATGTTTTATTAACATTTAGTATGTATATATTTTTTAATTATGAACATGTTTATGTATTTGAATTTTATTTTTGTAAGGCTTGCTTGTTTGAAATCAATATATTATGCATATTATTGATTATTTGTTGGTAACCTGATGGTTAGTGAGAGTTTTAATAAGATAATTGATTTATTCTATCTTACAATGATTGATTTAGCACAATGAAATAAATTAATGATAATAAAACATATTTAAAATAAAATTTGATTATGAACATGTGGCCTTTTGGGTCCATTTTTATGTGATTAATTGTCACTATTTTATTTGCGACATTTGTGATAGAATTAAAATATGCAATGCTAAGCATTAATTAGTGCATATGTCTCTCAAATGTAGAATTATACTTTAAAATGGCTTTTTTTTTAGAATATTGTTACTATGTTAGACAAGTGTGAAAAGCTGAATGGGGACAATTATGAGATTAGGAGTGTGAAAATCCAATATATACTTGAAGAATAAAAAGTTCTTGATGTTTTGTCCTTAATGAGTCTGAGGAAGGGAATACGTCATAGCATAAGAGGGACTGAGAGGTTTATGAGGCCTGTAAAAAAAAATTGCATTGCACATGTTATGTTGCTTAGCAATATGGAGAATGATACTATATGCAAGTTTCGATATTATGGAATAGCAAAAGAGATGTAGAGTGCCCTGAAAGCAAAGTTTGATGCAACTTCGACTATCAAACTAAGACAGCTCACTATCAAGTTTGACATATACAGAAAGTGACCTAATCGTAATATGAGATAGCCTGTAAGAGAGATGTCAAACATTATAAGTGAATTAAAAGAGGCTTGCCACACTTTGACGGATAAAAAATAGGTTCAAGTTATTATTCATTCTTTGCCACACAGTTAGAACACATGAAAGTGCACATTGCCTATAATGAGAGTATAAGGACTCTCGATGATGTTTCTCATCATTTTTAAATGGAAAAAGATCATATGGAAGCATTTAACCCTAATTTTAATGCTTATATGACATCATCCAATTCAAAAAAAACTTCTTGCTTCAAATGCAGGCCATATGATGGGAATAAGAAGAAAGCTCCTAAAAGGCCAAAGAGTGGTAAAATTGGCAAAGAACAAGGTCTCAAGGCTCATCCTAAAAAGAACAAATTGAGAGTCAAGTACTTTAATTATGGTAAAAGGGGTCACTTTGCTTGTGAATGTAATGAGCAAAATAAGGTACAAACCCTTAAAGCATTTTATGTAATGTTAAAAGTACTGTATTTGTTTCTAATACTATTATGATGATTGAATTACATCATTTGTGGATTTTAGACTCCAAAGTCAAAGACCATGTAACATGAGATAGGAATGCATTCATGAATTTTTGTCAGATTCCATGCAGAACAAAATGGATCTATATAAGAAATAATTCATGGATTAAAGTAAGGGGAATTGGCACATATAAGCTATGTATGCATGGTAGAAAAACCCTTATGCTACATGATGTACTTTTTGCTCCTGATATTCGACAAAATTTGGTTTCTATCATTATTCTTCTTAGTTTAGGATTTGTTTTGAATTTTAACAATATTGGTTTAAATTTGTATTTAGATACAACTCATTATAGATCTGTATATTTATCAGATGATTTTATTATATTAGATATTGTTTTGTACAATAATCTAAGCTTTTCTCTTATGATTGATTCTAACATGAATATTAATATGAATATTTGAAATGCTAGACTTGTTCATATAGGTCAACAAAAAATGGATAGATTAGTAAAAAAAAGGATTACTAGGCCCTATTGAGAAAGTTAATTTACCATTATGTGAAAGTTGTCTAGTGGGGAAAATTATAAGAAGATCATTTGGTAAAAACACTAGAGCTAAAATTTCATTGCAGTTAATATATTTTGACATTTATGGCCTGATGAATGTTAGGTCATAAAAAGGAGGTTAGTATTTCATCACATTCATCAATGATTTTATACGTTTTGAGTTTGTCTATTTGATTTCTTACAAGTTTGAAACATTAGAATGCTTTAGAAAGTATGTGACCTTGGTAAAGAATTAATTAAACAGAAATGTTAAGGCATTAAAAATGAACTAAAGACGTAAATATTTGTCTAATCAGTTCAGATAATTATGTGATGAAAAAGGTATTAATAGGTAGTTGACCATTCCTAGGACTTTACAATAAAATTGTATTTATAACAGAAGAAACAAGACTCTTATAAAAATGGTGAGGTTTATGATGGCCTAAACAAATTTGCCAATCATTTTTTGAGGTGACACATTGTTAATTGCTATCTATATACTCAATAAAGTACCTTTTAAATCAGTTAAGTCCACTTCTTATGAATTATGGATTGGGAGAAAATCTTATCTCAATAATTTAAAACCTTGGCGCTGTGCTGCCTATGTGTATCAAACTGCTCATCTAAATAGAAAGCTATGTCCTTGAGACAAAAAGAGTATATTTGTAAGATACTCTGAGCATTCAAAAGGATGCGTGTTCATAGATGAATAGTCAAATGAGAGTGCAACTGAATTTGAATCTTGGGATATCACTTTTCTAAAAAATGAATTTTTAAAAAGAGGTGAGATAGATCAGGAAAGTCTCTTTATGAAATTGAAGAAGCAAATGATTTGTTAGTTCTATATCAATTAATACATGTTCTTGATTAAGAACCAATAGTATTTCATCCAAATGGGAGCATGACTAAAGATGATGAATTTGATAAATTAGTTTCCTAATAATCACAAGTCAAGCGAAATAATTGTGAAAATATTTCTCAACTTTGTTTTGACATAAAAGGGGAAACGTTCTTGATTACCCTACAAAATGAAGAAGAGCTAAGAAATATTATATAAGCTCTCTTATCTTTTGGAAAAGAAAAATGGATGAAAACAATGGAAAAAGATATGGAGTTTATGAGATCAAATCATATTGGGTAATTGGTTGATTTTCCTAAAGGATGCAAAGTAAGTAGGAACAAATGTTTTCTTAAGATCAAAGGTAAGTCAGATGGGACATTTGAAAGATACAAAGCATGTTAGTGAGGGATATACTCAACAAGTGAGATTGATTATGAAGAAACTTTCTTTCTTGTTATGAAGTTGATCTTGATACGCCTATTGTAGTCGGTTTAGATTTGGAGTTACATCAAATGGATGTAAAAACTACCTTTCTAAATGAAAGATTAGAAGAGAAAATCCATATGAAACTACCTTTTTAAACTTATAGAACTAGAGTAGTACAAAGTTTGTAGGCTGTTAAAATCAATTTATGGCCTTAAACAATATTTTAAATAATGCTATATTAGATTTCATCAAGTGATGATTTCATATGATTTTGTCATGATTGATAAGGACCATTGTGTGTATTTCAAAAAAGACAAAGATAAATTTGTAATTTTATTACTTTATGTAGATGACATACTATTGGTTGCTAATGATAATGAGTATATTACTAAGGTGAAAACCTAAGTGTTTTCAAATTTTAAAATGAAGGACAAGGACAAAACAACTTACATATTTGGTGTTAAAATTATGAGAGATTGTTCCAAGAAGTTTTTAGCTCTTTCACAGAACCAATACATTAAGAAAGTTTTAGAATAATTCAATATGCAAGACTACAAGCTGATAGATACTCTAATGGCAAAAAGTGAAGGCCTTAGCTAGAAAATGTATCCTAAGACTCTATAAGAAAAAGAACAAATGGTAAAAGTTTCTTACTCTAATGCTGTTAAAAGACTAATGTATGCTATGATGTGCAGAAGACCAGACATCTGTTATGCTGTGGGTATAGTAAGCAAATATCAATCTAATCAAACTCAACCCTATTAGAAAGTCATTAAAAGGATATTAAGATATATAAAAGGCATTGTGAAATATTTGTTGTACTACCAATAAAGTGATCTATATTTGGTCAACTATATCAATGCCGATTGAAAAAGAGATTTAGATGAAAGAAAATCTACCTTTAGTTATGTATTTTTTGTTAAACAGTGGGGCTGTTTCTTGGAGCAGTAAGAAATAGACTTGTATAGCACTATCCATAATGAAAGTTGAATTTGTAGCATTTTTAGCAGTAATACAAGAGGCTATTTGGCTTAAAAGATTCTTGAATCACTTAAGATTTGAGAATAATGGGTCCAACTTAGTGTTGGTAAATTGCGATAATTAAGTTGTAATCGCATTTACAAAGGATCCTAAATATCATTTTAAGACCAGATATATAGATATCAAGTATAACTACGTAAGAGACATAGTTGCACAAAAAAAATTCAACATGCAATGCATTTTTATGCATAAGATGATTGTAGATCTATTTACTAAGCCCATACCTAGGATGTATTTAATAGCCACATGAGATCTCTAGGATTTCATAGATGTTGTAGCACATATACTGATTAAATAGTTCTATATGAACAATGTATGATATTTTTTTTCATTTGAGTTAACTTATATTGAATACAATTAATGTCATTAAAGTTTAGTACTTTGTTTTAAGATACATGCACACATGTATATGTATATATATGATATGATATGAAAAGTATGTTAGACAAATGATTGGCCTTCTCACATAGGCAACCACCTTAATGGTTTGGCATCATAGAGATGAGATTAGTTTTAAGCTATGGATATAGAGCTCAATATTAAAATGGAATCACCTTGATAAGAAATCAAGATGAAGTCACTTAATATTGAGATTTGTAATTGAAAGTGAATAAACCCATAATTCACTTTGTCTTATTTTGCTAAGCAAAAGTTCTATTGATTATATGAAATCAGGTAAATTATATATTCAAGTTAAATACTGAAAGTATTTGAACAATCGCTTGTATGCTATTGATATATAAATGAGGAAAGACATATGTTCCTTAGGAAAAAGAAAGTAATACCATAGTATGTGCTTTATTCCATAAGTGCATTATTTGACCAACAAGGGTAACAAAAGAATAAATATTTTTTTCTTGTTATGTGAGACCTTTGAGATCAGAGGATCTCATATTTAGTACCCTCAAGGACCTTCAACTATTTTTTAAAATTTTAATTCAATGTTAGCTATCTTGGATTGTTGCTAATGGTCATAGATGATTTGATCTAATAAGACATATCTAGATAGTAGTTGAATTGAAATGGAGAGATTTTAAAAGAAAGGAAGATTATTCTGGTGTCACATTTAGTTGTATTCACAAGTTGACCAATTATGTTTGAAATGTTGAACATAATTATAAATACATAAGTATATTATGCAATATGATAAAAAAGAGATCATGAGAAACTTGAAATGTGACTGAATGGGTCTAAGGTACTGTATACTTACTTTACTTATACTTGAGAGTTACTATACATATCTAATAGTTGTATAAGTAATTGTATGATTATTAGTTGCTATATACACCTAACAGTCGTATAACAACTAAGCTCTCGAAGTATGTTTGATGCATGATTTATTTTCTTATATGAACCTGATGTAAAGAATAGAAAAAACATTTTCGAGATCAAAGAGTTTAAAACCCATTTTATACGAGTAGGAAATGTTAACAACTGCCCATTATAACATGGGCACATCTGCCCCTAATCAGTTTAAACACATTAAAAAGTAACTACCTTGCATAATTTTGTTGCAATGAAAAAACTACCATAGGCAGTTTACAACAAAACAAAAAATGCTGCCCATTTTTTGTTAATCAATAAAAAAAAGGCCATTTGGCCATTATAACATAGGCACATCTGCCTATAATTGGTTTAAACACATTAAAAAGCTATTACATTGCATAGTTTTATTGCAATGAAAAAACTACCATAGGCAGTTTACAATAAAACAAAAAGTGCTGCTCATTTTTTGTTAATTAATAAAAAAAAGGCCATTTGGCCATTAAACAAAGAAAAGGTAGAGAGAAAAAGTCTCTCACAAGCATTAAACAAAGAAAAAGAAAGAAAGTCAAGCATGCATTTGAACAACTCTTTGCAATAGCTAAGCATTCGACTTTTTTTTACAAAGCATTTGATTGCCTTAGTATTTTTTTGAAATAGATGGCCAACATTTGATGACTTATGTATGGGCATTTGAATGCCTTAGTTAGAAGTTACAAACAAAAAGCTAGTGTTTGGCTGCCAATGTATAGGCATTCATTTGCATTAGCTTGAATTCATGTAAGTTTATTTTTCCATGCTTCAAAAATTGTTCCAAGCTTTATTAATCTTTAGTTTTTCATTTCCTTAATTAAGTATCATACTTAATCATCTTTCACTATTTTCAAAACAATTTCAATAGTAATGAATAATATATTTTCATATAAATTATTTCTTAGTAATGTAATTCTTACTAAAATTCATTAATTATTCCTAATATGATTTTTAACTATAATTTTCTTATAAGTTAACTTTGATTTATTAATTTAATTAATAACATACATAAAAATATATTTTAAATTTATTTTTGTTTCAAGTTTAGGATTCAAGTAAGGTTTTACACTACAATAAATCTGACAATTTGTGATGATTTTTGTAAGTGATGCATTATATTTTGTCATGCAAAGTATGTAAAAGGAGACAAAAAATATATTTCATCACACTTTTATATTGTTTTGATATTTTATATGACGATATATAAAATCGTCACATGATAACATCACCAAACTCTTGTCGCCAAAATTTACCATCAAATTTATTTGGTGAGCAATTTTTTTGTGATAATTTTTATTTTATGTGACGTTATAATTTTGTCACCAACTTAAAATTTTATTTATGGCAAATTTTTTTATGATAGATTTTAGGTGATGTTGTTAATTCTTGTCACAAAATGAACGCTTTAGTTAATTATTAATAACATTGCAATTTTGTCACGTCAATGTATAGTTTATATGACGATAGCATAAATGTTACAAACTTTTACCACCAAATTTATTTGGTGAAAAATATATTTGTGTCGGTTTTTATTTTTGGTGATGTTTTAATTTTTATCACCAACTTAAAATTTTATTTGTGACAAAATTTTTTTATAGATTTTGTGACATTATTAATTTTTGTCATAAATTGAACACTTTAGTTAACTATTAAAGATATTATAATTTTGTCACATTAATATATAGTCTTATATGATGTTAATATAAATGCCACACACTTTTATCTCTAAATTTATTTGGTGGAAAAATTTTTTGTGACATTTTTTATTTTAGATGACATTATAATTTCATCACCAGTTTAAAATTGTATCTATGATGAATTTTTTTTATAGATTTTAGGTGACATTATTAATATTTGTCACAAATTGAACACTTTAATTAACTATTAATGATGTTGCAATTTCATCATGTCGATGTATGGTATTATATAATGATAACATAAATGTCACAAACTTTTATCGTCAAATTTATTTGGTGAAAAATTTTTTTGTGATGTTTTTTTTTTATTTTAGGTGATGTTATAATTTTATCACCAATTTAAAATTTTAACTATGACATTTTTTTCTAATAGATTTAAGGTGACGTTATAAATATTTGTCACAAATTGAATACTTTAGTTAACTATTAATGACATTACTATTTCGTCATGTTAGTGTATGGTGTTATATGACAATAACATAAATGTCACAAGCTTTTAAATGATGGTATGATGTTATTTATTCGTCACTAATAAGTTCAAATTAAGGTATAATTTATAAGTGACAATTTTACTTAGATTATATTATCTAAATAGAAAAAATTTTAACCGAACTTAACCATACTAGTAACTTTTAAATAAAAAATAAAAAATAAATTTTAAATTGTTATTAATATCCATACCCAAAAATAATTTTAATTGAAATTTCCCTAAATTACACCCTAAGAAAATTTATATTAATTGATATAGACACAGGATTGTTTATTGCTTAAAAGCCTAAAAAGGCCCAATGTCATTCCGGCACTTTCCTATCACATGGCCAAGTTCGTAAGAGTACAAGATGAGCTAATAGTAACTAGAAAATAAATTACAATCTTATTTCACTATTTAATAATTAATGGAGTGCTATTATTAGTAATTGCTTTGGTCTATTGGCATTGTCTTACCATTTTATTCTTTAAATTTTAACAATAGTCAAATACTTAATTGGAAATTTTATAATTTTGATTTTTTATAATTAAAATTAAAATTTTAATAATTTATTAACAAATTACATATTATTAGTTAAAAAATTGTGTTTTTTTTTATATGACCCTTAAATATTATTTGTTTTAATATAATTCATTGTTAGAAACTATTGAAAAAGAAAGGAGAAAAATATTGGGTTTGAGTTAAGTAGGTATTCATGTATAAAAATTTTTTAATTAAAAAAATGATTAAATATTACATATAATAAAAATTTTAAAATACATATTTTGTTTATTATTTTAAAAGAAATTTTAAAAATTTATAATTTAATAATTTTGTTAAAAGAAATTTTTTAAAGTAAAAAATGAATTTTAAATAAAAAAAAATTTAACTACATACTAAAAACTTTTATACAAAAAAATTTTAATTCAAGTTTACCTTAAACTACACCGTTTAGATATTTTATTAGGTTTTTCACACTTTCTCCAAAACCCAAGCTAACAATCTTGTGAGTTAATTTTGCCAAAATTGTATTTCTTTCAAACTTTCCTCTGTTTTCGTCTCTGCATAATCACATTGAAGCCGTGCTCAAACCACTGTCGCCATTTTCCTTTGATTTCTCAAACAATTCTCATCTACTTTTTGGTTAGATGGAGTGACGTTGATCAACTATAAGCCCATGTTTGTATTCAATCTTCAGTCGGGTCCATAAAATATTTATTTGTTCATGTTAATATTTGATTTTAAAATTTGTTTTGAATGTAAATAATTTGTGCTACCAAATTTTTATTTGAAATTTGAAATGAGGGATAAAAGGGTTTCTGAAGAACAATCCCAATTTAGGAAATCTTCTATTCAGGTTATATGAAACAAATTTCTTAGCCTAGTTAATGTTGTATATTTTTGGAAGTTTTAGGGTATCTTTTGTTATGTGCATATTTCTTATGTTGGATGATGCTAATGTATGCTTGTTTGGCAATGGTTGGCACTGATAAAGGTTGTTTAGAATTTTTTCTATGTAAAGTATTTTTTGATATAGTTATATAAAAGTTATAGTAACAACAAAAGAAAATCCTATATCTTCTCGTATCACAATTATAGTAACAGATGCTGTTTAAAGCTTTTTTTCAATGTCAATAACTGTTTGTAAGTCTTTTTATATGGTATTTTACAACTTCTCTATAGCTATTTTTATTTTTGGTTCTATTTTGCTTTCCAATTTTTCATTTTTTTGTTTTTGCAATTTTATGCATAATGATCTGTTTTAAAATTTCTAGTTTTCATCATTGCATAGTCTAATTTAGCTTTTGAATTTGTTTTGATTAGGATTTTTAATTTTGCATTAGCTTTAGTTTCTATTTTAATTTACAATTTTAATTTTAGTTGCTGCATTAGGTAATTAAATTAATTCTGCATTACAATTTTGGTTTTTGCATAATAGTTTTCAAATTTGTTTTTAGTTTAGTTACTATATTAATAATTTAATTTAATTCTGCTACCACAATTTTTGTTTCTGCATATATAGATGTAATTCTATTTTATTTTTTGTTTCGCGTTAGGTTTTACACAAATTTTATTTTCTTGCATTGTTGTAGGTTCTATTTTTAGTTTTTACATTAGTTTTAATTCACTATTTTTAATTTACATTTATAAATTACATTATTTGAAATGAAATTTAACTTTTAGTAATCTAAGGAGCCAAAGCATGAACTTATTCCTTCTCTTAGGTTTTACTAAGTTAAAAACTATTTAATAAGGATTTGGTGAGTCTTACCACTACCCAATGTACCTTTATAACTATATATCTGATGTGCCTTTATATTCTACTTGTTGGCTTAATAGAAAAAAAAATCCAAATGTTGTGGTCATACTTCATGTGAGTTGTAGATGCTGGTTATTATTTTTTGAATTGTAATACTTTGCAATTGCTAAGATAATGCACTGATGGTCACACTTTTATGGAATTTGTATGTACAAATTTAAGAGCCGAATGTAAAATTTGTTGTCCTTGTCAAGTTTGGTTAAATGTATTTATTAGAAGTCAAGATAAGGTAGAAGATCATTTACTTTTGAAAGGTATATCAGAGTGCTACACCAAGTGGATTTATCAAGGTGAGTAATCTGATTTCACAATGCCAACTTTTGGTAATCAATCTACTAGGAGCACTAATTTCTATGAAAGAACAATTATTAATGATGAACCTTTAGATAATGGTATGAATGATCTGTTAGAAGAAGTATTTCCAAGAGTGGATATAGATGATCATTGTTGTATTCTAATCTGGGTGAGAAAGACACTAAAAAATTTAGCAAACTTTTGAATGAGGCACAATGTAGACTATTGCTAGAATACACCAACATGTCTAGGTTGGAGTTTATTGTAAAATTGTTACACATAAAAGTTTATTGTCAAATAAGCAACAAGGCAATACATACGATATTGGGACTATTGAAAGAGGCTTTTCCTACTAGTATAATTGCTTTGTCATACTATAAAGTAACAAAAACTTTGAGAGACCTAAAACTTAATTATGTGCCAATTCATGTATGTAAATATAATTGTGCTCTATTTTGGGGTGAGTTTGAAGATAAACAAAATTGTCTCATTTATGGGACATCAAGATGGAAGGTTGTTAACAAGCAAATTCCTTGGAAAGTCATGCGTTATTTTCCCATGAAACCAAGACTCCAAAGATTGTTTATGTCTAAGAAAACATTAGAGGATATTCGATGGCATGAAGAGAAGTGTGTTATGATGATACATTGAGACATCTAGCAAATAGGGATACTTGGAAAAAATTTAACGAAGAGAATGATTAGTTCACACATGATGCATAAAATGTTAGACTTGGCCTAGCAACTGATGAATTTAACCTTTTTGGGCTTATGAGCTCTACCTATAGCATGTGGCTCATTGTGGTTATGCCATGTAATCTTTCACCTTGGAAATGTATGAAGAAGCTTTTCATGATGATGTGATTACTTATTCTTAGATGAAATTCACTAAGAAAAGACATTGATATATACTTGAGACCATTGATAGATGAGTTGAAAGATTTATGAAAAAATGGGTTAAGAACTTATGATGTTTACAAGAAAGAATATTTTCCAATACATGCTACAGTTCTATGGACTATAAATGACTATTTAGCTTATGGGGATTTGTTAGGTTGGAGTACAAAAGGGTATTTGGTATATCTAATTTGTAATGATGATGCTCTTTTATGAAAGTTAAGAAATAAAATTTGTTATATGTATCACCGTTGCTATTTGCCTTTTGATCATATTTGGTGAAAAAGCAAAATGTTTAATGGTAAGACAGAAAATAAGCCAAAGCCTAAGGAGTTATCTAAGAGTGAGTTGTTAGAATAGTTAGAGGTTATAAAAGATGTCAATTTGGGAAAGCATCCAAACAAAAAAAAGAGAAAACAAACTCTTAAAGAATTGAATTGAACTAAAAAGAGTATCTTCTTTGAGTTTTTTTATTGGCAAACACTAAAGCTACAATATAATCTTGATGTTATGCACATTGAAAAAAATATTTGTGATAATGTTTTAGCAACACTATTGAATATTGAAGGAAAGATAAAGGATACAATAAATAATAGGTTAGATTTACAGGATATGAAAATAAAGAAAGAACTACACTTGAAAAAGCTCTTAAACGGTTCTTACTTAATGCCTCATTCATGCTACATTTTATCAAAAGATGAAAAGAAAACATTTTGTGCCTTTTTGAAGCCAGTGAAGTTTCTAGATGGATATGCTTCGAACATCTCATTATGTGCCAATGTAAGTGATGGTAAGATTTCAAGATTGAAAAGTCACGATTGTCATATTTTTTTACAAAGACTACTTCATATTGCTATTAGGAAGTTTATATAAAAAATTATCTTTGAAGCACTAGATGATCTTAGTAATTTCTTTCTAAGATTGTGTTGTAAGACATTGAAGAAGAGAAATGTAAAAAATTTACAAGTAGACATTGTCTTCATTTTGTGCAAGTTGGAAAAAAATTTTCCTCCAGCATTTTTTGATGTGATGGTACATTTAGCTATACACTTGCCACAAGAGATTATGGTTAAAAGACCTGTGCATTATTGATGGATGTATCCCATTGAAATGTAGACAAAATTTTTACAAATTTAATTTTCAAAGTGTTTAAAGTGATAATAAAATCTAATAAAAGTTTTATTTGTTTACTAAGAGCTTCTTAGGTAAACTTAAGATGTATGCATGAAATAAAGCTCGTTTAGAAAGATTGTATAGTTGAGGCATATACTTCTAGTGAATGATTAACATTTTGTTCTATGTATCTTTCTGGGATTAAGATAAAATTTAATCGAGAAGAGAAAAACTATGATAGAGGTAATCAAGTGAATGAGAATGGGCTAGTTATTTTTTCAAGAAGTGTTCACCCTTTTGAAGCATCAAAATATGAGGTTTTGTCACAACAAGAGTTTGAAAAGATTCAATGGTATATATTGAATAATTATGATGAAATTGAACCATATTTGGAGTATGTTTGTTGTCTTCAATATCTAATTATTCAAGTACATTAAACTTTTAGTTTAATACGCTAACTTCTATTTCAATTATTTTTACCTTGTTATAGAAAACATAAAATAGAGCTTGAAATGCAAAATAGCTTATTTATCGAAGAAAGTCATAAAAAACAATTTCCCTTATGGTTTAAAAGACACGTAAGTAAATTATATTTATTAAATAACAATACACATTGTAAAATACTTTTAATAATATTTATGTTGACTTGTGTTTTTTGAATGATAGGTTACATGGTTGCAAATCAAAGTTCTAAAGAAATTTTTAATGAATTATTTTCATTAGCTTATGGTTCTAATAGACATGTTTGAAAGTATACAGATTGCATTGTTAATGGGGTAAGGTATCACATGAAAGAGCATGATTTCTTTTTGAAAAGTCAGAACAATGGTGTAATGGTTGAAGGCAATCATTAAGATGAGCAAATTGACTTTTATGATGTTCCTACTAATATAATTAAGTTAGATTACATAAAAGATTGTTAAGTTGTTTTATTTAGGTGTGAGTGGTTCGACCTTGATACAGAAAGAAAAAGAATTCATAAAGATGGTCGTTTAGTAAGTATCAATGTTGACAAATGTTGGTATAAGAATGACCCATTTATTTTATCAATTCAAGCAAAGCAAGTGCTTTAATTGGATGATACCAAGTTAAGGAAAGATTAGAGAGTAGTGCAAAAGTTTCATCATAGGCACTTGTATGGTGTTCCAGAGATGCATCATGATGAAGTTGGTGAAATATTTGATATAGAAGAAGATCAAATAGATCAAAAGAATGAAATGTTTGACAATGATAAGACTATACAAATTGATGAAAATGAATGATCGGTAGATAGAGATGATATTGCTTTTGATGTCATTGAGTCTGATTTGATGGAAGAAAACAAATGAAATACCTAATGATGTGTCTATGGAAGAATCTGATCAAGATGGTGAAGAAGGGCTTGAAGATTATAGTGAAGAGGAGGAATTTGATTATGATGAATATGACAATGATATGGATCCTATGTTGTAACTATTTATATTTTTTCTTATATTATGATAAATACCACATTGATATAGTCTTTTTCTAACATTAATAATTGTTTTATATATTGGTTGTTATTTTATCTAGATAACTATTTTTTAAATCATGTTTGCCAACTTTGTTTAAATCTTTGGCCTATGGCTATTATTGTTCCAACTAATTTAAGGTAATTGGCATATTAATTATTGTGTTATGTTTCTTTTTAATTTTATTATACTACAGATGATGATTATTTACACTTTTTTTTTATATACTTCAAGATGGCACCTGAAAAAATAGGTAGGAAAAGGACTATTAAACAATGAGTTAAATCAACTATTGCAATAACTATGCAAACATCCTTCATTGGAACCATTACCTCAAGTTCGATTAGCTAATGACTCACTGGAATCATCAGAGCAAGTCCAATAAACTCATGAGTCAATGAAATCACCACAAAAAGCTAATCAGGATTCACCCATTGAAAGTTTTGGTATGAAATCATTTCTTCCAATGTAGATGCATTTTTGGTTTGCTAAATGCATAAAGAATGCTATATGCATCAAGGTGTTTTGCTAAATAATATGATTTTTAATGAATGTATTGCGTACTGTTCCTTGAAACAGCATAGTGTTAGTTGTAAATTTGATTACCTTGCAGACATAAAAGCCATTCCAAAGAAAACAGCCTTAATAGCTTGCTCATAATTTATGGGCAAGTAGTTAAATGTATGTTATGGGTGCTTATAATTTTTTTAAGGTTCTATATTGGTTCATGATGGTTATTTTAAGCTTTAGGTTAGGTTCATAACTTATGAAGTTGCGTTGCTTCATGATGAGGTTGTGGATTCTATTGGTTTTTAAAAATTAAAAGCTTTAATTCATCATGTTAGTTTAATGTATTGATTTTGTAGATATAGCTTCTATGCCATCTAAAAAGGTACGAGGCCCAACTCGAAGGATGAGACTAGAAAAATTCATCAAAGGGAAAAATAATCTAGTAATAAACATACCAACAACTAAGGGTAGACTTGTTTATGAAGTTCAATCGGCTAAATTATCTTCTGAAATTGGAGTTATTACTCAATAATTCATCCTAATCCCAACAAAATAGAAAGCTATGAAGGATACAAACAAGTTGCATGCCTTTGAAAGACTTAATATAAGTGTAAAATATTATTACAAAGTTTATTATTGGTTAGTTTTAAATTTATGTTCTTTGAATATATCAATTAATTCATTTTCTGTTTTAGACAAAGTTTCAGATTAGATTGGATGATGACTATGTTAAGACGTTTGTCTTGTCAATTTTATTGAAATTATCAAGAAATCAACGATACAAGCTCCACTTACACTTTAAAAAGTTTCCAAATGCTTTAGTGGCATGCCAAAACAACCTACCAAAGTATAACTTGACTCAAGAAAATTAGGAAGAGCTTTGTGACTTGTTTAGTGATCTTGAATACCAAGTTATTTTCTTATTCACTTTTATGTTTAATTGACATATGGTAATCTATTTTTTTATTATTATTTTCTTAAGTTTTCGTGCTTAACATTAATATATACCAATTATTCAAATGAAGCAACAATTAAATGAAAGCTTGCCTTTTCTTATTATTTTCTTAAGTTTTCATCCTTTGATATTATATTAGCAATTATGTTTAACTGTTTAAGGCAATAATATAACCATTATTAATTCTATTCAAATATTAAATGTTAATACATTGATATTATTTTGTTTGTTTTTAAATGAAAAAAAGGTGTGAAACAAATGCAAAAGTTAGAAAAAATGTCAAGTTAACTCATAACCAAGGATTGAGGGCCTTTGTGGCTACTTGTTATTCCATGGTAAATTTTTAAGTTACAAAAATTGTTCGACACCATTGTTTTCTATTTAAAAAAATTTTTGGTCACAAACATTTTTATTGTATGTACAATTCTGTAGTGCAAGGATGATGAAGAACCTAGTAGGATGGAATTTTTTAAGGTGACTCGCTACTCAGAAAATAAAGAATGGTCAACACCTAAAGCCCAAGCATCCTATGTAAGAAATATCAAATTAAGAGTTATAATTTTATTGTTGTAGTATGGTTCTTTGAGTTAACTAAGATTTCAATTAAATTCTAGGAAAAAATGGTGGAGTTACAATCATCTGTAAGTGTTACAAACTTAGAAGAAAGTCTTAAAAAGCCACAGGAAGAACTTTAGCAATATAAGTCAACTTTTTGGTTTTTTCAAGCTCAAATTGAACCTATGACAAATGCTTTAGCAGCTACTGGAATCCAAGTGCCCATCCTTCAATTTCCAGGTATATACTTGATTTTGTTGTGGTTATGATGTTGCAAGCATTATATATTTAGGCTTTTTTTTATGCCTAATTTAAAAGTGAGAATTGGTACTTTTTTTATCATTAGGTTTTTAAAAAGCATTTTATTTTTCTTTATTTGCTAAGTTTTTATAAAGTTTACTTTTCAATTTCAAAGTTACAAAAACTCCCACAATCCTACTACAAATTTCACCTTTTAACAAGTTACAATTATATTTGTAAAAGGGAAGCTTAATCTCCAAATTCTTTATCAAAGGGCCCTTGCCTAATTATTGTGATTCTTGATTTGATGTGGTTGCTTGTTGTTGTAACGGTTTTGGGACTACTAGATGTAAAAAATTTTAAAATCGAGAAAAATAAAAGAAGTTGCTACCAATCTTTTTTAGGGTGTGATTATTCACCCAAAAGTTTATCTTTTTAATAAAACTATAAAAGTGAATTTAAAGTTTATCAAAAAGATAAATTTTGATTTACGAAAAACTAGATTGAGCTCGGTAGTCAATGACGTGTGGGAAAAGATTAGCACCCCCATAACGCCTATAAATTGATACCATTTAATCATATGCTATTTTTAGTGTTGGATGAAATAGTTTCGATTTAAAATTTTATATTAATTCCCTTCATTTAAAAATATTTTTGCAAAAATTCTTTATTTAAAAATATTGAGAAAATCTTTAAGTTAAAGAATTATCTTAAAATTCTCTAACATCTAGGCAGAATTTAAATAACCATTTTCACTTGAGATTTAATACAATATCCCTTAAAATGAAAATAACACTCATTGCAATAAATTATTATTGGTGACTTTCCAACATCTAAGCAGAGTACCAAAAATTATTTCTTTTGGAATGTTATTTTTATTTTTATTTTATTTTATGATATCACAATTTTAAAAGTAAGTAAATAAAAAAAATTTTGTGCCAAAAAATAAATAATGGTATTATCAAATAGCGAGTAAAAATTAAAGATAGAGAAATGCAAACGACTGCAAATAATAACAAATAAATGTATGTAAGCCAATAAGTGTTATGCATAATGATGAAATGCAAAGCTGAAATTGGATTCTTAAATATAATGAGACCATGTTGACTCTCCAACATCTAAGTAGAGCTTAGGTGTGACTATTTATATTTAGGATCCCATTTTATTAACATTCCTCTTTTATTTATTGATTTTAATCCCATTGTTAAAGTGAATTAAAACTGGCATGAAAACTTAATGGAATAAAGTTTCCTAAATACCTCAACGTTTAGGCGGTATTCGAGAATAAATTACTCCACTTGAGATTTTTGCACGTATCCTTAAGGTTTTGGAATGGTTTTGAATAGGTATGGGTTAAGATTTTAAAGTTTGGAGTTTCAAGATTTTAGAGGTTTGGATTTTAAGGTTTTAGGATTTGGTCTTAGAGTTTGGAAAGTTTAGGGTTTTGATTTAGGGTTTGGGGTTAGGGTTTTGATTTTAGGGTTTAAAGGGTTTAAGATTTTAATTTTAGGATTTGAAGGATTTAGGATTTAGATTTTAGGGTTAAGAGGCTTAAGGTTTCGTTTTAAGGTTTAAAGAAAAACGAACATCTTTAAAAATCCTCAACATCTAAGCTGATTTTTGAAGTAAGTTCGATTTTTTTTAATTTTAAAAAATTAATTGAAAATTTTCATATATTTCCTTTTTTATGAAAATTTATTTTTATTATTATTATTATTATTATTATTATTATTATTATTATTATTATTATCCTTTTTATACCCTTTTTTAATTAATCTTTTTTTTATAACAATTCTCCAACATCTAGGTAGAATTATTTTTAAAAATATATTTTTATTCCCTCCAACATTTAGGTAGGGAAAAAAATTATTATTTAATTATTATTATTTTTTTATATCATTATTATTATTTTTAGCATTTTTTATTTTTTTTTACTTATTATCTTACTTGTTTTCATTTTATTATTATTAAAAACAAATAGATATTTATTCTAAAAAATTTAAAACTTTATCATGCATGACTATTAAAAAATAAAACTAAAAAGAATAAAAAGAATAATATAAAAAAATTAGAAAAAAAATAAAAAATGAACTAGATCGGTCAATGGTCCGATCAACGCTAGTTCGATCGATTCGGGTGGTTCAACAGTTCAGTCTAGTTGAATTGATGAAGGGTTGTTCGATGAGTAGTTTAATTGAACCAATTTAGGGTTGGCTAAATGATGGGTCGATGGGTCAGATCACGCGGATGTTGTGTTGGGTTCGGGTCACACGCAGATCTTACTTGGTCTAAACGGTATCGTTTTAGACTTTAATGTTCTATGTAAAGCCAACATTTTTTTTATTCCATTTCAAACCTTTTAGCTAAAAAAAATTTTCAAAGCTTTAGGCGAACTCCAAGGGCTCTATTGGCGTCCAATAGCCGGCATCCGTGCCATCATATCGACAGTCGCACTGACCACCACCGGTGGTCGAAAAACATAAAAAAAAACTTTCAAACATTCACCTTAACATGATTCAAACATTCACCTTAAGATCTTTCCATATTTGATATTTTTTTTCACCGAAAATAGCCTCTCGATTGGCGTACATCTGGGCTTAAAGTTTTGATGTTCTTTTTTCTTTTTTTTTTGGAAACCTAAACTGACGATCTCTTTTTTTGTTGCAAAAGTGCTTTAGCGCTGAGGTTCCTCCTTACAGGAAGGATTATATTTTTTGTTTTCTTTTTTTATGTTTTTTTTTTTATTTTCTGATGGGTAAAGGTTTATGTATAGTGCTTGGGTTTCTGGGTCTAGAAAAGCTTGGGCTTCAGGGTATGGAAACTAGGGTTTTTTTTTTGGAATTTTGACGTAGGCGAGACTCTGGGGCTTAGGTGATTGGTGCTTGGGGTTTTTCTCTATGAAGGGATTCTAGTAGTGGCCAGATGGGTACCCGGTGAGATGGATGATGCTTAGGAGAGGTCTAGTTTTGTAAAGACGTGGGATTGACAAGGCATGGGACTTTTGGCATGGAATGAGGTGTTAATAATGGTGGTTTAGGGGTGAACAGGATTTACAGGGTGTGGTCAAGGCTGGTGGTGTGGGTACCCAGTGACCAGAAGGGTGGGTGCCCAGTGGTGCTATGCAAGGCACCATTGCCACTATAGTCTTTTATTTTTTTCTGTTTCTATTTTTTTATTAATTATTATATTTTACAATAATATTAAATTAATTTGATAAAAATTGAAAATAAATCTTAAAACTGAATTAGTTTGGAACATATAAACCCAGACAAAAATTAGTGTTTACAGTTACTTCTCTTTGCACATTACTAAGAATCAGGAATAGGGTAAAGATAAAGAAAACAATTTTGTTTGAAAGCAAATTGAGGATTTTTTTTTTTGTTTTTGGTTTTTTTGTTTTTTTTTTAATCATAAGTCAATTAATAAAGAAAAATGACTGGGACAACACCATTTGTCAAAAAATAAAGAAAATGATCGGGACAATACTATGACTCAAAATATAAAAAATTGATCAGGATAATACCTCAAGTTGAAATTATGCCCAGAAGTCTTAAGGCTTATGCCCGGAAGTCTTAAAAATCATGTTCGAAGGTTTTACAGAATCAACCGAGATAACACCGCAAGTCAAAAAATAAAGAATCAATCAGAACAACATTGCGAATCGAAATTATGCCCAGAGGTCTTAAATATTATGTCCGGAGGTCTTAGAAACCATGTCTGGAGGTCTTAAAGATTGTACCCAGAGGTCTTAAAGAATTGACTAGGATAACACCGCAAGTTAAAAAGTAAAAAATCGATCAAGACAACACTGCGAATCGAAATTAAGCTCAAAGGTCTTAGAAATTATGCCCAGAGGTGTTAGAGATTATGCTCGAAGGTTTTAAAAATTATGTCCAGAGGTCTTAAAAATCATGCCCAGAGATCTTACAGAATCGACCCAGACAACATCGTAAGTCAAAAAAATAAAGAATAAATTAGGACAATATCGTGAATAGAAATTATGCCCGAAAGTCTTAAAAATCATGCTTGGAGATCTTACAGAATCGATCGAAATAACACCGCAAGTTAAAAAATAAAGAATCGATCAGGATAACATCACGAATCAAAATTATGTTTGAAGGTCTTACAGAATCAACCGGGATAACATCACAAGTCAAAAAAATAAGAAAATAATCGGGACAACACCACGAGTTAAAAAGTATTGAGATAACACCACGAGTCAAATCATGCCCGAAGGTCTTAAAAATTATGCCTAAAGGTCTTAGAGATTATGCTCGAAAGTCTTACAAATTTTAAAATTTTTGAATGCTTCTCTAATCAAAGGTAATGAACTTTAAAAATTTAAAAATCTTTTACCAAAGGTCTTGAAAGTTGTGCCAAGAGGTCTTAAAGATTATGCCTGGAGGTCTTATAAATCTCAAAATCTTTGAATACTCATCCTAATCAGAGGTAATGAAACTTTAAAAATTTTAAAATCTTTTGCTCGAAGTCTTGAAAGTTGTGTTCGGAGGTCTTAAAAATTTCAAAATCTTTGAATACTCCTCTGATCAGAGGTCGTGAAACTTTAAAACGTTGAAAGTTGAAAATGGCTTTCCCCCAATTAGAGTTGATAAATGCAATCATGATACAAAATGTCTATTCTCATCAAATGATGCTAATAAAAATGTCGATGTGAATGAAAATGCCAATGCAAATGCAAGAATATGAATGCTTGATGTGAATATATTTAACTTTTTCACAATGCAAATGGTAATGTTCTTTTAATGTAAATGCCCCTACAAATACATTTTCTTAGGATACAGATGCCAAGCTGCAAATGCAAATTTTTCTTATGGTGCGAATGCAAATGTCTCATACAAGTGCGAATGTAAATGATGCAAATGTAAATGTCCCTTTAATGATGCACAGGCAAGTATGCAACTATGAATGTCTTCTTTTTTTTTTATGATGCAGGTTAAATGTCTTTTTGATGTGCAAGTGATGCAAATGCAAAGATTGTTTTTGTCTTTATTTTTAATAGATCTATGTTTAAATTTTTAATGTTTAATTTTCACCAAAAATGATCTTGGTGTTATGTATAAAATGCTCAAATAATCTCTAAAATTTTTAAAAATAATAAAAAATTACCCCACATAAAATATCTTTACAATCAATGAAAAAAAGTTAAAAATTCAAGACTTTTGAATCTCTTGAAAATTAATGAATACTATTTGGAAAGCTTATAGGTAGGGTAATTGACAATTCAGTTCTTTTCACTAGTGGGCATATCTCATGGAAAGCTCAAGGAAGATTGCAAAGTTTTTTTTTAGGCTTATCAAAGAGAATTTTTTAAAAACACTTTTCTTTTATTGAAAATGTGATACTTTAATATGTGTCAAAACTAGCTATTACTTTTCAAACAAGATTTGGGAAGATGACAAGGCTAGTTTTTTTTTTTTTTTTTTTGAAATGAAAGGTCTTTAACAGGTATTGGTCTTTCAAAAGGCTTTACATCAAGGTTTTTTATTCTGGATAGAACCTTAGAACTTTAAAATTCATTTTAGGGCCTTAAAAATGATTTTAGCTCTAAACTGCCCTCTTGAGGTTTTTACCTTAGAGCTATATTTTCAATCAATGAAGAACTTGCTGAAATCTTGTCAAATACCAACAAGAATGTACAAATTTTCAAGGACATTGCTCGTCAATCCAAATGTCCACATTTGATCAAAATGGACTTTTCAAGGTATGTAATGTAGGCAAAAGTTAGGGGTTCTGAAAAATACATAAATAGGCTCAAAATATGTTATTTAGGGTAATTAGGCCAAGGATCATGAAAAGCATTCTTTGGCTTTCTTTGTTTGTGTTTTTTTTTTGTTCACTTTGTTTTTTTTTTTGAAACATTTGGCTTTAGTTTTAGCAACTTTATTCATTTTTTTTTGCCCTGAATTCTCATTTTCAAGGTACATATTTTTTTTAATTTTTTTTTAGAATTCTAACTGAAGCTTTGGATTCTTATCTCCAAGGTTTCTTTGCTCTTCTTTGAAAATGACTAACTTCATCTTTAGTTATCTACTCTATTGAATTCTTAGGATTTCAATTGAAGCCTTATTCACTTTTTTATCCCGGAATCTCATCTTCGAATATCAAACACTTTCATTGAAGTTGGTTTCATGAAGGTATCCTTATTTTGCCCTTAATGTAGAAAACGATCATTGGCCGAGGTTCATTTTAGAACAAAAAATTTAATAGGCTCAAATGGATAGCAAGTGGATAATTTTTATATATGAAAAGGATAAAAAAAAATGATCATTCGTCATTTCAAACGTGATCACTTGGTTTGAAAACAAATTATTGAAGAATGGGATAAAATATTTTTTTTATTTTTTTATCTTTTTTTTGCTTTTGCATTTTTTTCTTTTTTTTTTTTTGATGCCCCATTTTGTTTTTCACTCAAGGTTCTTATGATGATAAAAATCAAATTGCATAGGATTGATCGTATAGTTCTAAAAGGCTCTTTAGGCTACAAATTGTTTTTCAAAAATCCTTTTGCATAACATGAAAGAACAAATCAAAATGAGTTATTGAAATTTTGTGCTAAAAAAAAGATTGATCGAAGATAGCCGATGGTGATATGTGTGGTGGTCGAAAATGGTAGTTAGAGAGAGAAAGTGTGAGCTAGAGATTGAGGAAATTTAGAGAGAAAAAAAGCAAAATGAATAAAAAGAATTTGTTGTAATTTATATAGATTTAGTTAAATGAGATGGTAGATGATTTGGCAAATGATATAGCAGTCATGTCATTTTTCTATCAAAATTTGGATAAAATCTATTAGGTGACCACATTTAGTACATTTAACAAGTTTTAAAGATGTTTTTGGGACAAATTAAATTTCAATGACCTATTTGAGATATGGATGTTAGTTTAGTGACCACCTATAAAATTTACTCTAAATACAAGTGATGATCAAACTTATAACTTAACTCAAATGATTTATCAACTTAAGATGGATTATAATTATATTATTATTTATATATGGTCAAATTATTTCGAAAGTCTTAAGATTCTACAAATATTTAAAATTTAGTCCTTATATTGTACTTTATACTAATTTAGTTTTTATACTATTTTAATTTGATAATCTTAGTATAATTACTAACTTTGTTAATTTTTTACTATTAAAAATACTGATGTGACCATTGACTTGATGATATAGATGTTGACTTTACTAATATAGCGTTGATTGGTTAACATGATAACTTGGATGAATGAAATTAATTGTTGAATTATGCAATGGTCTTTTTACTAACATGAAATTTAGAATTTAAATTTTTATAAAAATTCTTCAAACTCTTTATAAAAAGAGTTTATAAATTTTAAAAAGAAATTTACACTTTTTTATTTTATTTAGATAAAGAATAAATCGAAATCAGAAGCTCTTTGCTCTTTGTTATTTCTCTATTTTATCCAAGATTTTTTGGCTATTTTATCTAAAATAAACCAAAACAAAATAAATTCTAAAAGCCTATGTTTTCTTTATAATTTATTTATTTATTATTTAAATAATAAAAAATATAGAAATTTTCTAAAAAATATAAAAATTCAAAAAATTATAAAAATTCAAAAAAGTTAAAAACAAAAAATTATATATTTTGATTAAACAAAATGGTCTATTTGAAAATTTGAAAATTCAAAAATTCAAAAAATGATTTTTACTTAAAAATTAAACTATTGAAAAAAGTACATTTAATATTTTTTAATAAACTAGAGAATTTCTAAAAAATTCAAAATGTTAAATTTTTATTAATAATTTACCAACATTATTAATTTCAACTTGTACAAGAATAAAATTTTTATGAAATTATATTAGAGAGATTAAATTTTAAATTTTACTCAAGTAAATGAATCATTTACATAATTTAATAATTAATTTCATTCATTCAAGTTGACAAGTCAGTAAATCAACATCACGTTTGTAAAGTTATGTTCATGTCATCAAGTCAACAGTTATGTTAATATTTTTAATGGTAAAAAATTGATAAAGTTAGTAATTAGACTAAACTTATTAAATTAAAATAATATAAAGACTAAATTTATAGGAATTACAATACAAAACCTAAATTTTTAATTTTTGTAGAATTTAGAAACCTCCTATATAATTTGACCTTTATATATTTATTGTATTCAATTTGACAATTTATTATTTAAAAAATGCCACAATTTATGTGATTAACCTAATTCACTAAAAGATTTGTGTTGTATAAAAATGTTTAGCTACTTGATAGTAATTTACGTAAGTTTTTTCTTGTAAGAAAGAGACAAAGAAGGAAATAAAATGAGTGTAATGAAAGGGTAGAAAAACTTCTGTCGTAGGAAAAGATCTTAAATTTTTTAGTACTTTCTTTTTTTATATTTTTTATCATAATTTTTTTAATATTTTAAATTTAAAATTAATTCAATTGATTTATAGTTACTTTTTAAAAAATTATTTAATTAATTTAAATTTTAGTATTACAATTTTTTTAAATTTCAAATTAAAATATTCTGAATACTAATTTTCTTTTTTTTATATATTTTTATCAAACATAGATATACACAATTACAAAAGAATGTGATAGAAAATAAGTAACACCAAATAGCTTTAATATTTATTTATTTACGAGAGTAAGGGTTTAATTGACAAGGCATTGAACATTGGTTGAGTTGATGGGAAAACACGCGCTAGCAATGCGGCTAGGCATTGACAGTTGATCCTAGAAGCAGTGTCAAACAATAAACAAAAACGGGAAATAAATTAAATCGCCGGCTTTTTTATGTGTTCGGAACAAGGCCAATTTAGCTAAGAAAGAATTCCAATTTCCAACCCGCCTGCTGCTTCTTCGACCCAGCTCTCCCTCTCGCTCTCTCTTTCACGAACGACGATACAAAAGTACAAGTAAAAACCAAAAGCCAAAACCAAATACAAAAAGAAAGAAAAAAATCCAAGAACAAACATCCTCTAACGAATCAAAAACCCATTTGTGAGAGCTTAATCTTTTCTTTTTCATATATATAAACAGTCCCAATACTCATCTCTTTTCTCTGTTTCTTGTTTCATGCTCTGTCTGCCCTAGATCTCAATGTCTTCTTGATTTTTGCATCTTTGAAATCCTAAGATTTTAAGATCTCTTTCATTTTCTTCAATCAGCTCCATTCCTCAGGTAACTTGCTTCTCATTTTCTTTTAGTTGCTGCCTTGTTTTAGTTTTTGTTTTATAATAAATGAGATAATTGTATTCTTTATGATCTTTTTGGCGGGGGAGGGTGGTATTGACTAAGGAGGGAAATTGAGTGTGGAAACGTTTGTTATTTTTTTCTCTTGTTGGATTTGAACGAGTCTTAGGTTTTTGGTAGGTTGGACCAGTGAGGTCGTCGATTTGGGTTGACTTTTTGTGACACTCTTCTCCTTATTTTGGACAGAAATTGTTGGAAGAAGCTGCGTTTGGTTTTAGTAGTTAGGCAAATCCACAATTTTGCATTTCTTTCTTCGCTTCATGCTATATGGTTTGACTTTTTTGTGACACTCTTCTCCTTATTTTGGACAGAAATTGTTGGAAGAAGCTGCGTTTGGTTTTAGCAGTTAGGCAAATCCACAATTTTGCATTTCTTTCTTCACTTCATGCTATATCTGTTTTGAGCCGTTGGATTGCCCAGCAAAAAAAAAAAAAAAGAAAGTAAATTTTGTATTCTGGGTTTTATTTATTTTAAAATGTATAGAAAATAAGCTTCAGTTTACGGGCTTTTTTTTTTTTTTTTTTTTTTTTTTTTTAATTATAGCTCCATTGCTGAAGTTTTAAGGTTAAGGATTTGATCGGGTTTGTTGCACTTGGTATGTAAGTTGACTCTTATGACCAAGTTTTGTATTTTGGTCTCAAGGATGCTTGTGTCACAATATTGTAACCCTTTTGCCTATGGTTGCCTTTCTCAGATCACAGTACATTGATCAATTGAAGAATCTTTGGTTGGTTGCTGAATACTAACTCATTTATTTTAGAGAAAATTGGAGACAGAAGAGAATCAAAATGAACATAGAGCTGTGGTGTTTGTACTAGATGAAGGGAGCTCAGGGGTGGCAACTAGGCAGCATGGCTGATATGCATATCTTGCCTGGGTCTCGCCATCGCCCTTCTTTGAAGAGGCCCATATGGATTATTTTCTTGGTTTCTTTAGTCAGCCTTTTTCTAGTTTGTGCTTATATCTATCTGCCACATGGCAATGCTGCTTGCTACATATTTTCTTCTGGAGGTTGCAAGGCGCTTACTAATTGGCTTCCTCCCGCTCCTGCAAGGGAATTAACTGACAAGGAGATTATATCATGGGTTGTGTTTAGGGATATTTTGAATACACCTCCTGTCCAATCTAAAAATTCTAAAATTGCATTCATGTTCTTAACTCCAAGTTCACTGCCTTTTGAGAAGCTTTGGGATATGTTTTTCCGTGTAAGTTATTCTTTTTTGGCTGGTAGTTCGTTTTTCCTTTCTATAATCTAATGTCTTCATATGCTTCATGGATATTTTATTATCCCATTTAATGTCATGATTATTATTCTTGAACTTGGCTTTCGTGAACTGATATATTGGGAAGAAATTCATTCAAGGTTTGGTCCTGTATAAAAAGGTTGGATGGATCGCATACAGAATTTACCATGTAAAAGATGTTTGCTAAGAAAGAAATCACATTTTTGTGTGCAGGCCTCATGTACCCTGCCTGTTTCGGGTTTTAATTTTTTCTGTTCCTGAAGTAATTTGGATGTCTATTTGTTAATGCGTTTTTCTTTTTTTTTTTTGGTATTGTTACAAATTGGAAAATATTTTTTGGTTGAGAAATCTTGGATGAGGAATGAGGCCATAATGGAGAAATGTTGTACATATGTAGCCATAACATTGCATTTATATCAGCTGGAAAAACCTAGTAGAGATTTTGGGCCTTGACCATAGTGTTAGTAGGGGGGTGAAGTGAGGACTCTGGGTAATAAAGCTGCTATTTTATATCTGTACTGTTAGGTAATCGAGGGAGAAGATGGCTTTGTGTTTTGGAGTAGTCTACCTACTTTAACTAGAGCTCTTAGATAGTTTGGATCCTTTCTTAAGTATTTAATTTTTTTCATTATTATGTTTTTCAAACCTTTTGCTGGAAATTTCTTGGTTTAGCTTGTCAGTAATTATATGAACATCTGGAGGTTTCTCACCGCCTTGATGCTGTAGATAGTGGTGCAGATATGAACTATCTTATGACTGGACCTATGGGGAAATTGATAAGGGACATTTTCATAATACTTGTCAGGTCATTTTCATAAACCTTTTGCCATAGGTGTTTTTATGCTTCATAAGAATGCAGTTTCCATGTGTGAGTAAATTTATGATCATTATCTGAAGAAAGTGTCAATAGTTGTGATATATAACCTCAAGATGGGAATTAAGAACCATTTCAGGTCATTACATTAGATTTAGAAGTAGAAAAAGTAAAAAGTTGATTTCGATGAGGGACTGAAGCTGTTTTATGTTATTGCATGCAGACATGCTGGTGGAAAGGGAAAGTTAGATTACTGGTTTAATTCCTATAATAACATTTTAGTCTGTCTGGACTAATTAGAAACCTATAGTACCTACAATTTTTAGTGTAGGCAACATGGAGTTTTTGAGTATTACTTAAAATCTGCTGGCTGTCTGAAGCCTATTTGTGAATCAAATGGTAAATTTGTCTCTTCTGGTGATTCAAATAAAGTATTTCAGGTTGGCACTTTCCTAGTTTTTGTGTCAGGGAATTGTCTAATATAAATGATAGTCTAATGTATTTTGTTCTAGTAAACTGCATTTCCTTTGTTGATTGTGGATGTTAATGTGGGTTAAAGTGTGTGGTGAAGGTACTAGCAATATCAATCTATATTTGCCTGCTTTTTATGTATCGGGATGCTTTTATTGGTAACTTTTTAGTTATGTTTGACTGTCTTCCCAGTTTGTACTGTTTCTGTTGAATTCTAGCAGAAAGGAATTATAACCATTATCTTTTTTTTTTTTTCCTGCATTTGTGGCTTTCAGTTAACTTTTAAGAGGTTATTTCCCCTGTATCTTTATCAAAAATTTGCTCATTTTTCCTGGCAGGGGCATGAGGGAAAATTTTCTGTTTATGTCCATGCATCAAAAGAAAAACCAATGCATGTGAGCCGTTACTTTCTTAACCGAGAAATTCGCAGTGGTGAGGTATTTATCTTAGTTTAAAATTTTATGATAGGTTGTTATATCTCTCTCTCTTTTTTTTTTTTCTTTTTTTTCCCTTCGATCTGATATTTTGTTAAATTGGAAATTATCTTTCCATGCTTCTGCATTTTGGAAGCACTTGCCAAGTATCCTGATTTTACAATGGTCATTAAAAAAATATAGTGATTCATTCACTGTGGACTTGAAAATGGCCCCAGCAGAAAAGCTGATAATCAACTACTTAATTTCAGTAGATCAGAGGGAGAGGGGTAGACTGCCCTAGTGCCCTGCATCCTTACTTGTCTGCAATGTCAAGAGTCTGTCTCTGTTCATGTTTCTGCTTTATGAAGTCTCTCATAATTTATTGTCCAACTTTGTTTTTAGTTTGGAAAATCTCTTGGAGTAGAAACCCAAAGACATGATGATAGCACTTACCATGTCATTTGAGTATCGTGTGAAAATTTGTTACTAATTATATACTTCAGCATCGTTTTACATCCAATTACTACTAGATACAATATTGTGCTGTGACATTTTGTTGCGTAGCTATCTCATATTTATTAGTGTTACTGTATTCCACAATTTGATGAGCTAGTAATCCTTGGATATTCTGAATTTGTAGGTTTTGTGGGGAAAAATTTCTATGGTTGATGCAGAGAGACGATTATTGGCACATGCCCTAAAAGATCCTGAAAACCAACATTTTGTGTTACTTTCTGAGAGGTAAATACGGTTTGTCTCACTTATCCTCCCTCCCACTCCCCCAAAGTTTTTTTTTTTTTTACTTGCACTATTATCGAAATCCGAAGAACTAATTGTGACATTGCAGTTGTGTTCCATTGCATAATTTTGACTATGTCTACAACTATCTGATGCATGCTAATGTGAGTTTTGTTGACTGGTAAGTGAAATCTTAGAGTATTGCACACATGCATGTGCACATGTGATGGACTTCTTGCACTGTTTTCCCTTGTTTGACTTGTATCCACCCCTCCCCAATTGTTTGCCAGCTTTGTGGATCCTGGACCGCATGGAAATGGCAGGTATTCAGAGCGAATGTTACCTGAAGTAGAAAAGAAAAACTTCAGAAAGGGTGCGCAGGTATGTCTTAATTGATATGATAAAAAGACCATTTTTATTTAGATAAATATGCATTACTATAGATCAATCTGAATGGTAAATCTGTAGCTGGGATGTGTGAATGAACTTTACCACATTCAACTCTTCTTATGACAATACGAAGGCCTTGGGTAACTGCTGCTGTCCTATTTTTGTAAATTTGATTGATCACCATAGTTGATGCATTTGTGTATCCTTTTCATTTTAAATGTTTAACTGTTTTCTTTACCCAAAATTGTTCATGTCCTCTCCAACTACAAAAGTCTCTTGCTTTGAAATATTTCAGCCTTCAGCACACCTCTTTAAGCAAACTTATATTGTATCCTCTTGCGGCAAATTTAAATTAGTGAATTTTGTGCAGTGGTTCTCAATGAGGCGGCAGCATGCTCTGATAGTTATGGCTGACAGTCTTTACTACTCAAGGTTTCGGGATTACTGCAAGGTGAATTTGATCTTAAAATGTAGTTTGATTTACTATAATCTGTTTTGGTTTGAATTTACAGAAGCCTCTTTGATCCATGGATGAGAGAGTTGGCTTACTTTTATTCGTTTCAAGTTAATGATTTTTTTAGAATATGTTCATCACTTCAAAAATTACTATTGAAACATATGATGAAAATTAATTTGAGTTTGCTTAAGTGAACTTTTTTGGCACATGATGCCAAAAGTTGCTCTAACAACTCCGGTTTATTGAAAAGCATTATATATTTATTAACATATGGCAGCAAAAGTGGCAGGTAAACTTGATTTCAATTTTCCTGATCTCTCGCCTTCTTTCCCCCCTGACTTCATTGCTTCTTTCTGATTAAATGCTTCTTGTTTGTCAATCAAGATAAAAGCTTAATGTGTTTCAATGCTTTTTAGTAGAGTGGTGAATATCATTTAATAAAATATGTAAAACTTTTTGAGGGATATAATAGATGTTTCGTGTTAGTCAGATTGGTCTCAATTTGTGTGATCATGTTGTTTATCTCTGTCTCTTTCTATCTTAACTTTTAGCATTAGCTCAAAGACAGAACATTTCTAGATTTCAATTACTTGCCTATGAGCTACGTCAAAATAAACCATTCCTTTTTTTTGAAAGTATAGTTATTTTGAAGGAACTCTCTGGATTTATATAAATTTTAGATCAAATTAGATGTTATTTTCTGCTTAAACTAGACTGTTTAGGTTACACCTGGTAATTTTTCTAGCTTTCCTTGAGTTCCTTATACTGTACAAGGGCAGAAATCCTTCTTCAGATTAGGGGTGTAAATGAGCTAAGATAATTGTAAGTATTCAAGCTCAGCCCAAAAAACACTTGAATTTGATTATTATTGAGCCGAGTAGTCGAGCAAGCAAAATTTGAGCCTGTTATTGCTTGGCTTGAGTGGTTCACGTGCCTGCTCAAGTTTTTTTATTTTTAATAATTTTATACTATATGTATTAATATCTATTTTTTAATTAATTATTTACAATTTTACCCTCTTTATATAAGAAAACCCCTAACTTTTCTCTTTAACTTTCCTCTCTCTATCTTTTACCATTCAATTTACATAGCAGCCCTGCCCCCCCAAACTCAAGCCTCACTTTTTCTTCGTGGTTTTTCATCACTTCTCAATCTACTCAGATTCAAAGTTCAAACAACGTATTTAAACCATAACCAAGAGTTATAATCTGTTTATATCTTTTGATCTTTCTAAAATCATTTTGGGTCCTCTCTCAAATCGAAACTTCCCTTGGCATCAATTCTCTAAATCGAAACTTTCCTTGGCATCAATTCTCTAAATCGAAACTTTCCTTGGCATTAACTTTTTCTCTTTTTTTATGAGAGTTATTTTTGGTTAAAGCTTTCTCTTTTTTTAGATGTTCAAAGCTTATTTGGACTTAACAAAAAAAAAAAAAAATCTAAAACTCTATTCTTTTGTTCAAGTTTGTTTCTCATTTTTTTTTTTTTTCATTTTTAGTTTGCAGCAACCTTAGCCAAATATTGCAGTAACTTTTGTCAAGCTTAGTTTTTTGCTTGGTTACTGAGCTTAATCAACCGAGCTTAAGTAGCTCGACTTCTTTTTTGAGTCGAGGATCCAGAAAATTGAAACTCAATGAAGCTTGAGGTGAGCTTCGAGCCATGAATTTGGGTCGAGCTCAAGCTTTGTCTACTTGACTCGGTTACACTTCTATTTTCTTTGTAAATGTCAAATGACTGAGTTTCATTGCGGAGATGATGTGTTATGATATTAGTATCTGGTAGTTATAATCTGTGAAAGTTTGAAATAAGAAAGTTTGTGCACATGCTTTTATGTTGATGACTAGTAGTAATTCATGTTCTTGATTATTACAGCCAGGTTTGGATGGCAAAAATTGCATTGCTGATGAGCATTACTTGCCAACCTTTTTCCATGTAAGAATCATACTCTGGATCATGTTTCTGACTTTTCGCTATAGCTTCTCCTAATGTGTTTTCATTTCTGTGCCCTCAGATGATTGATCCTGGTGGTATTGCAAACTGGTCTGTAACACATGTTGACTGGTCTGAGAGAAAGTGGCACCCTAAATCATATAGGGCTCAGGATGTTACAGATGAGCTTCTGAAGAATATTACGGTAAATGTGCTTATCTCTTTATTTTTAAGCAATCCCATTGCAATAACCACAAGCCACTTTGTCCTTGATGCTAATAAGTGTGGTGTAGCATGTTGGTTAGAAAAACATACTTTCATCATTTGCCACAAAGAAAGGGAAAGTATGGCAATACCCAACAACTTACCACCTTGCCTTTTAATGGATACACTGAGAATCTGTTGTTCCTTTGTATGATGATGAAGTCTTGCATGAGTTGTCATCTGGGAAAAACTGTAATAGATTGGGGTTATCAATAATGATGAATTTAGGTTCTGATGAATTTGGCATTATATTTTTGCAGTCAATTGACTTGAGTGTCCATGTAACAAGTGATGAAAAGGTATACATTTTAAACACATTTTCTCGTACTTTGACGAGTTGATAAAATTACTAGATTCTGAATGTAGTTATCCTTTTTTTTTTTTTTTTCTGAATTTTCTCTAGAGTGAAGAGCAGGTACAAGCTTGCTTATGGAATGGAATCAAACGACCGTGTTACCTATTTGCAAGGAAATTCTATCCAGAAACCCTAGATAAATTGATGATGCTCCTCAATTTTTGACTGAATTCTTTGGTTGGATTGATGGTTTTTTCTTGATCCCTTCACTCCATCTCGGGTTCCCGTATAGATTATACATTTGTAAATGGCCATGTTTCCCAACCACAATTCTTGAGTGCAAGGCCAACTGGAAGAGCAGTTTGGATGACTTGAATGAGGCTGCTGGAGGCTAACGAGTTGTTAGTGTTGCGTCCTTCCAGATGGGTAATTTCTTGTCCATTTTTTCCCCCCATTTGTGCCATCATACATTATTATATATGTGGAAGAATTCTTGGGGGATTCTTTTTTTTTTTTCCTTTTAAAGTTGAAAAACAAGACTGATGCACTCTTTTCTGGAAATATGAGCTTAATTTTTAAATCCATATAAAAATAATTGAGATCCTACTGTTCTAGTACGAGTATAATGCGGTTTGGTTTTATAGCATGAGTATAGTGCGATTTGGTTATAAAAAAATTGTTTTGGTTTTTAAATATTTTAATCAAACATATCAAAATTATAATAAAAATCAGATTAAATCCAATTGAAATAATTTGGTTTGGTTTATTATTTGGTTTGTCTTTTAACAATATAAATTCAAACATGAAATCGAAAAAAAAAAAAAAAAAATTTTCTTTCATTGTTTGTAAGGTATCTCATCCCAGTTAAAAAGAGATTTACTATTGAATGCATGAGTTTGATATTAAATCAAACATAGTAATTACTTGATATAAATATGCATTTGAATTAATGGTATGGTGTTTTTAGGCCAAAAAATTTATAACGGTATGGTGTTTAATATAATAAAGCTAAGAGTATTTTTTATATGCCTACGCGGAGTCCTAAAATTCTACAGTTGAGATTAGGAAATTTACAAAGTTATTTTTTTGTTATATTAAATCTTCTTTAGAGAGATTAAAGGTTGAAATCTTATAGCTTACCAAAACTTTTTGAATGATAAAATAATCGCTAAAATCAATTTAAATATCAAATTTATATATTTTAAGTGTTTGGTATAGAGTAATTATTTAAAAAATTATGGTAATTTATGTATGATGATTAAATTACTATATTTGGTAATTATTTGGTGATTTTACGTGACGGTGATTTTAGATTATTAAAAGTGATTAGATTATCACTTTAGAGGGTGTCAATATTGTTTATTTAATATATGAATTAAAAATTTAGTTTTTCTTAAAATTAATTATAATTATTTTGTATTATAATTTTTATATTTTAAAATTAACGTTCATTGTAACAAGTTCAAAAATATTGTGATTTTTTAAATTTTTAAAAATTTATTTATTATATAATTTTTTGATTTTAATATATTAATTTTATTTTTTAATTCAAATATTTTTTGCATAATTTTTACTATAAAACTAGTTTATTATCAATAAACATATTTTTAATTTAATAATTTAATTATATTTATTATGAAATAAATAAAATATTACTAATATTTTATATATAAATTATTATTTTTAAATAATATTGAAATCTTTAACGTGTATAGTTATTGTCATAACGTCTAGATCCGGGTATCTATCGCCAGACATTGACTTTAGGGAGTCGCCACCAATCTTTTTTTATCCAGGTGCGATTGGCCACCTATGGAATCTGCCCTTTTAGGGAACACCTAAGCTTAAGGGTCCCTAAAAGAATAGGTTCGGGTCTGCTTAACCAGAACAGAGTTCGGGAATTCGGTTACGTGTGAGGAAGGTTATAGCACCCTCACAACGCCCATCAAAAGATGGTACCAGCTTGAATTTGTGTTATCCAAAAGCCTTAAAATTTTACCAAGTAGTTAGTTGTTGAAAATTATTCTCAATTGACTCTAATACTTTTAGCAGAAAATTGAGAAAATTCCCTCACCTCAAGAGTATGCAAGAAAAACTACTGTTTCACTTGCAGAGGCTCCGTCGTCGGATTATTTAAAGAAAAATCAAGATCAACCAATTAATTAATTATCGAAAATTATTCTCAATTGACTCTAATACTTTTAGCAGAAAATTGAGAAAATTCCCTCACCTCAGGAGTATGCAAGAAAAACTACTGTTTCACTTGCAGAGGCTCCGTCGTCGGATTAATTAAAGAAAAATCAAGATCAACCAATTAATTAATTATCGGAAATTATTCTCAATTGACTCTAATACTTTTAGCAGAAAATTGAGAAAATTCCCTCACCTCAAGAGTATGCAAGAAAAACTACTGTTTCACTTGCAGAGGCTCCGTCGTCGGATTAATTAAAGAAAAAAGAAAAAAAATCAAGATCAAAATCAAAGTCAAATAAAAAAAAATTCAAAAAAAAAAAAAAATTCAAAAAAAAAAAAAAAACCTGGAGCGGCTCGGATCGCGGCTCGGCTTGGTGCGGCTCGGCTCGGCTCGGCTCGGCTCGGAGGGGCTGAAACACGCGGGTCAGAAAGCGGGTCGACGCTTCGGGTCGGGTCGGGTTCGGCAAAACGCGCGTATCCTCTTATTAACTTAAAGCCAAAACGACGTCGTTTTGGGAGGGTATAAAAGGCACCTTCCTCCGTTTTTCAGCAGACCGTTCCTCCCCTCTCTCTCTCTTCTTCCCTTCTTCTCTGCCTTCTCTCTAGAATTTGAAGAACGCCGGTGCCGGATTCTGGAAAATTCGCCGGAATCTGGGAATTTCGCCGGAAATTGACAGGAAGTTGGCCGGATGGTCGCCGGTTTCTGGGATTCTCCGCCGGAAACTGGGTCTGTCACCGGAAACTTCAAAGTTCGCCGGAATTGTCGCCGGAAAATTCAAAAGTCGCCGGAATTTTCGCCGGAATCTGGAAATTTCCCAGAAATTTCCAGAAAATTTTTTCGCCAAATTTTTCTAAAAAATTTTTCTCACTGCCAGAACACTCCTAAACTTTTCCTTAGCTCTCTAAACACCCCTATTCTCTCAATCAGTAGCTTTTGCTTCTGTTTTCTGTGTGTTCTTGACTGTTCCAGGGGGGTCCCTTTTATAGGGATTGATCAGGAGTTTCTGATCAATCCCAATTCCTCTTTGGACGGGAATTCAGTCTTTGAATCCAATTGGACTCTTCTGATTGAATTCCCCTTCAGAGTGGGAGTCTTCAACTTTGAATCCTAGCCCTCCAAAATAAAAATTAAAATAAAATTAAAAAAAAAATCTAGATAATTGGAAAGATAAATCAAAAGATAAAAAATTTTCAAATAATATCTGAAAATCAGAAAAAATCAGAACAGATAATTAAAAAAAAGATAAGAATAATAATATAATAATAATAAATATATAACTATATACATATAAATCTATTCTAATGAAAAAAAAAAAAATATATATATATATATACATATATTAATACATAATAATAAATAATAAAATACACAAGAGAGAAAAAAAATAAAATAAAATAAAAATAAAAAATAAAAAATACGAGTAAAAATTCAATTGGGCCTTGCCCATTTGGGGCAGGCCCAAATGATCTGGGTCAGGCCCAATTGATCCGGGTCAGGCCCAATTGATCCGGGCCCGGACCTGATTGGGTGTCTACAGCTGCCCCTCTTTGCGTATTTTCTGTGAGACAGAAATTGCGCAAAGATGTAAACACCCAGTCAAGACCCGACTCGACATTTTCATTTTTGATTTTTTTTTTATTTTTGTTTTTATTTTTTTTGATTTTTTTTGATTTTTTTGATTTTTTTGTTTTTTTGTTTTTTTGTTTTTGTTTTTTTTTTGTTTTTTTTTTTGGCCGAAGCTCCTCTAAACAGAGACTCAACGACTTTTGAAAGTAAATTGCTCCTCTAAACAGAGGCAACGGACTTTGGAAAGTAAATTGCTCCTCTCAACAGAGGCACCACGACTTTGGAAAAATAAATTGCTCCTCTCAACAGAGGCACCACGACTTTGGAAAAATAAATTGCTCCTCTCAACAGAGGCACCACGACTTTGAAAAGTAAATTGCTCCTCTAAACAGAGGCAACGAACTTTGAAAAGTAAATTGCTCCTCTAAACAGAGGCACCACGACTTTAAAAAAATAAATTGCTCCTCTAAACAGAGGCAACGAACTTGGAAAAGTAAATTGCTCCTCTAAACAGAGGCACCACGACTTTGGAAAAATAAATTGCTCCTCTAAACAGAGGCACCACGACTTTGAAAAAGTAAATTGCTCCTCTAAACAGAGGTACCACGACTTTGGAAAAGTAAATTGCTCCTCTAAACAGAGGCAACGAACTTTGAAAAGTAAATTGCTCCTCTAAACAGAGGTACCACGACTTTGGAAAAGTAAATTGCTCCTCTAAACAGAGGCACCACGACTTTGGAAAAGTAAATTGCTCCTCTAAACAGAGGCACCATGACTTTGGAAAATAAATTGCTCCTCTAAACAGAGGTACCACGACTTTGAAAAGTAAATTGCTCCTCTAAACAGAGGTACCACGACTTTGAAAAAGTAAATTGCTCCTCTAAACAGAGGCAACGAACTTTGAAAAGTAAATTGCTCCTCTAAACAGAGGTACCACGACTTTGAAAAAGTAAATTGCTCCTCTAAACAGAGGCACCACGACTTTGGAAAAGTAAATTGCTCCTCTAAACAGAGGCACCACGACTTTGGAAAGTAAATTGCTCCTCTAAACAGAGGTACCACGACTTTGAAAAGTAAATTGCTCCTCTAAACAGAGGCAACGAACTTGGAAAAGTAAATTGCTCCTCTAAACAGAGGTACCACGACTTTGAAAAAGTAAATTGCTCAGAGGTAACGAACTTTGAAAAGTAAATTGCTCCTCTAAATAGAGGTACCACGACTTTGGAAAAGTAAATTGCTCCTCTAAACAGAGGTACCACGACTTTGGAAAAGTAAATACTCCTAGACGATCATGTCTGAAGGAGTTGAAAGTTGTGTTTGAAGGGATTTCAGGAGATTATGCCCAAAGGTCTTATAAATTAATCCTGATACCAAGAGACATCCTATTTCAAGGATTAGGAACTTACCTGACAAGTTTCTTCTCAAACTTGCAAAGTCTTTTCATATCTGTCTTTTTCATGTGGGATGTTGGAACACCCCTGCTTCTTGAATTTGTACACTATACTTTCCTGAAAGTAGTGTATGCTATGCAAATGCATATGAATTTCAATGCATGCTATGCAAATGTTGGCCAATTAATTCCTGTTCAATGTATGGTACTCAAGTTTCTCAAGCTCTTTTTTTCTTTCTTGGGCGTCAAGCCCTTTGATTCCTTAAGGATCCAATTGCACTGCTCTTCTAAGATCGAACCAGTGTAGCTCTTAATTGTCTCTTCCACTCAGATTCTTCCTTGTTCTGTTTTTCAATACTTTGGAATAAGTTTCATCAATCGATCATCACTTGACCATCATTCAATGAATTTCTCAGCAATAACAAATTTTCAAAACAAGTTTCATCCACCATCATTGGGTCATTACTCTGTCTCAGCATTAACCATTCAAAAACAAACTCTGTCCACTGTTTGTCTTCATCATTCAATCATAACTTGCAAGTCATATCGATCAATTCATCACTTTTCCAGATTTGCCCCATCATCTCTTTTAGGTTTCTACCATTTCTTCATCATCTTAGATTTCTTTTCAAATGAATGTAAGATTCTTTTAAGTACATGTTCATTCATTCATTATCATTTCAAATTTTGACAAATACAATGCAATCAAGCATTTTCTCAATTCATTCTAAGGGTGTAACAATAAGAGGACAGAAAGTGAATTATGGTAAAGATAATCAATGGAGATCTATTTTGGTAGAAAATAAATGGGAAAGGAAATAAATTGGATGTCATTGAGGTAAATGGTATGTCCAAATGATGAATATTTAGACAATTTTCAACATTAATCTAGGATTCTTTTTCAAAAGCTCATTCATTTACTGTTGAAGTCATCTTGGGCTTGGCGAACTCTGCCCCAGTCTTTAAGGGATCTTCAGATGTCTTTGATCTTTCATTCATGTGAGCCATTTGACCTGAATGTTTTTTTTTTTTTTTTTTTTTTTTGGGTACCAAAATCACCCTTTCAGGTTTTCAATTCGGATCTCTTTTTTCATTTTTTCATTTTCTCATTTTTTCTTCTTTCTTTCTTTTTTTTTTTTCATCATCTTTTTTTTTCATTCTTCACCTATTATTGACATCCTTCATACATCAAACTTTTAAGGTAATGTAGCATGATTCCATTGCTTCATCATGAGCATGCCTTCGCTCAACATATGATCATTCAAGTTGGGTATTCACACTTGATCCAAATGGACTTTCCAAGGTTGTAATGTAGGCTAAGGTGAAGGGTCATAAAAAAAATGGATATAATAGGCTCAAAACATGTATTAAAAAGGTTCAAGACCGAAGGATCATTTGATGCAGCTTGGCATTTTGCCCCACATCGTTTCACTATTTTTTCTTTCCTCACACAAAGGATTCTCATTACTTTGCCCCAAGTCATGTGTGGCATTTATTTTTCTTTTTGCTTTTCTTTCTCTTTTCATCTTTGAGACCTTTTGTGGTGTTTTTTTCCTTTTTTTTTTTTTCAAAATTTACCCTCCAGTGTAGAGGGTGATCCTTGGTTGGGGTTCTTCAAAAAAATGATAAGCTCAAAGGGGTAGCAATAAATGGTTTTTCCAATGGTAAAAGAAAGATGGCCATTTTTCATCTCAATTGTGAATACCTTTCTTGAACATCATCTATTGAACAAAGCTCATGAACTTGTATAAAATATTGCACCCCTTCAAGATATATCTCTTTCATCTCTGGTGATGGCTTACCCTCTTTATTTTCGCTCAAATCATCTCCTCTGTGAATGAGTTCTCAAAATTAAATTCCAGAATTATTGTTATCATTGTCTAAATATTCATCATCTGAAATTTAAGAATGGGAGTGTGAAGTTATGGAAGGTAACAAGGCATGGAATAATGGTAAAGTGAAAGAGAAAAATGTAATGAAATGCATTGACTTGCCTTTATTAAAATGATAACAAGTGAAGTCATATTAAAAAGAAATCTAACATTTTTGAAAAGAAATCCCAAAATGACAAAAGAAACCTTCAACCAGCCTTATCTCCATTGACATCTTGCCCCTCAATTCATTGTGAATCTCCGGATCCTTTCTGTTCTTGACTTTCGCTCAGTACATTAACATTAGGTGCTGTTGCTTTTCCTTGATCAAAACTTACCATTCCATCATTGATCAACCGTTGCACCTTATACTTTAAAGCAGTGCAATTTTCAGTAGAATGGCCAGTAATTCCATAATGATAGTCACAACGGGCTGTAGGATCATACCACTTTGGATAGGGTGGTTTAAGTGGTTCCACATGGCTGGGGGCAATCAAATGGCTATTATAAAGCTCTCGATATAACTCTGTATAAGTCATAGAGATTGGATCAAATACAGGTTTTTCTCGAGTAGTCCGTTGTTCTCGTGAGCCACTTGTTGGATGAGTAGGACGAATTTGGGTTCTTACAGGAGCTTGAATGTTAAGGCGGTAAGTGGATGAATAAGATGGTTGTGGAGCTAGCTGGTATGGGTAGGATGAGGCATTATTCACAGCAGGATAGCATGGAGAGTAACCTTGGGATGGATAGGGTTGATAACCCCCGAATTGTTGTCTATCAAAGCTCACAGCTTGAGCTTGAGCTTCTTTCTTTTCTGATGTCTTCTTGGTTTCTCCTCCTCTCAACTTGCCATTTTTTATGGCACTTTCAATAATTTCTCCAGAGATTACCATGTCAGCAAAATTCTTTGTTGCATTCCCTATCATCTTTTCATAATAGGGAGGCTTTAAAGTGCTAACAAACAGCACTGTGGTCTCTTTCTCTGTCAGTGGAGGTTGTACCTGTGAAGCAATATCCCTCCATCTCTGGGCGTATTCTTTAAAAGACTCATTTGACTTTTTCTCCAGGTTTTGCAAAGATAAACGATCAGGGGCCAAATCGATGATGTGTCGATATTGGCTGATGAAGTCATGAGCCATATCGCTCCAGGAGCGAATGTGGGTTCTATCCAACTGAACATACCACCTGGCAGCAGAACCAGTAAGACTATCCTGAAAGACATGCATCAAGAGTTTTTCATCATGTGCATGAGCTGCCATCTTCCTGCAATACATGGTGATGTGAGTTTTAGGGCACTTTGTACCGTCATATTTTTCAAATTTCGGTACTTTGAATTTATAGGGGATAACCACATCAGGAACTAGGCAGAGCCCAGCAGCATCAACTGACCCATAAAAGCTAAATCCTTCTACAGCCCGTAGCCTCTGCTCTAACATGCTAATCTTGGAACTTTCCTCAGCCTCTACTCTCATCTTTTCCTTCTCCTTCTCTTTTAAATCATCTAGATCAGGAATTGGTTCTGCTACCTTTTCAGTGAAGACAGGATTTATATAGCTGTTATACTGCCCTGGGTTGAAAGCTGATGGCATTCCAGGATAGGCGAAATGTTGTGGCGGGACCTTTTGGGCAGACTGGGCTTGAGATGGGCCAAAACCTGGAGGGTACAAAGGGTCAGCTACTTCTTGTAAATGGGGAACTTGTTGGCTTGTATTTCCTTCAACCCCTTTCCCCTTATTCATGTTATTGAGGGCCTCCAGAATTTTGCTAAGTTCATTTTCAATCTTCTCCTGAGCTTTTTCTAGCTTTTCAAATCTATGAGAACTTTCTTCTTCCATTTGCCTTGCTCTGAATCTTGTGTTGTATGGATGAGCAGGGTTTTCGCTAGATGGAGCTATCCTCGGACCTTGAGTACCATACTTATGATTAGAAATGTTATGCTGTGCCTTATGTATGATGCTTTGACACACAAATGAAATGTACATTTTTTGAATGAAATCTAGTATGAAATGAATGCAAATGATTGTGTTGAAACATGATCATGAAAAGAATACAGATGCATACAATCAGACAAACAACATAGTTAGTTCCATGGATGAGATGAAAGTGATGCTGATGCATAATATTACAAATAATACACAAAGTTAAACAATCAAAATGATTAGATAACCAACATTTTTTGTGTCCTAATTGCAGGGTATATCTATCATTGGGCAGAAAGAGCTCTATCCTAAGTGTAGGCACTCTTAAAGTTCACTACATGCGATTTTAAGGTCAGAGTCTAAAGGTCCTCAAATTGCTCCTTACATCCCTGTCCATTACAGACTAGTAAGGCACCATAATCCTCACCCATTACAGGCTACAAACGGAAAAGGTTCAATTTGAGTGGGAGTATTTCGCTAGCCACTGCGGAGGCATTAGACCTCACGAAAGCAATAGGTACTTTACTCCCTCCTAGAGGGACGGAGCTCGGGTGTAGAGCTCATGTTATGCATATGCACATGAATGACATAATTAACCAAGCAAATACACATAAATGAATAATAACACATATATACAAGAAGGGTTCAATTTTATTTAGCTTTTGGATAACACAAATTATTTGCTGGCCTGACTCTCAAAGTCCCCAGTGGAGTCGCCAAGCTGTCATAACGTCTAGATCCGGGGATCTATCGCCAGACATTGACTTTAGGGAGTCGCCACCAATCTTTTTTTATCCAGGTGCGATTGGCCACCTATGGAATCTGCCCTTTTAGGGAACACCTAAGCTTAAGGGTCCCTAAAAGAATAGGTTCGGGTCTGCTTAACCAGAACAGAGTTCGGGAATTCGGTTACGTGTGAGGAAGGTTATAGCACCCTCACAACGCCCATCAAAAGATGGTACCAGCTTGAATTTGTGTTATCCAAAAGCCTTAAAATTTTACCAAGTAGTTAGTTGTTGAAAATTATTCTCAATTGACTCTAATACTTTTAGCAGAAAATTGAGAAAATTCCCTCACCTCAAGAGTATGCAAGAAAAACTACTGTTTCACTTGCAGAGGCTCCGTCGTCGGATTATTTAAAGAAAAATCAAGATCAACCAATTAATTAATTATCGAAAATTATTCTCAATTGACTCTAATACTTTTAGCAGAAAATTGAAAAAATTCCCTCACTCAGGAGTATGCAAGAAAAACTACTGTTTCACTTGCAGAGGCTCCGTCGTCGGATTAATTAAAGAAAAATCAAGATCAACCAATTAATTAATTATCGGAAATTATTCTCAATTGACTCTAATACTTTTAGCAGAAAATTGAGAAAATTCCCTCACCTCAAGAGTATGCAAGAAAAACTACTGTTTCACTTGCAGAGGCTCCGTCGTCGGATTAATTAAAGAAAAAAGAAAAAAAATCAAGATCAAAATCAAAGTCAAATAAAAAAAAATTCAAAAAAAAAAAAAAAATTCAAAAAAAAAAAAAAACCTGGAGCGGCTCGGATCGCGGCTCGGCTTGGTGCGGCTCGGCTCGGCTCGGCTCGGAGGGGCTGAAACGCGCGGGTCAGAAAGCGGGTCGACGCTTCGGGTCGGGTCGGGTTCGGCAAAATGCGCGTATCCTCTTATTAACTTAAAGCCAAAACGACGTCGTTTTGGGAGGGTATAAAAGGCACCTTCCTCCGTTTTTCAGCAGACCGTTCCTCCCCTCTCTCTCTCTTCTTCCCTTCTTCTCTGCCTTCTCTCTAGAATTTGAAGAACGCCGGTGCCGGATTCTGGAAAATTCGCCGGAATCTGGGAATTTCGCCGGAAATTGGCCGGATGGTCGCCGGTTTCTGGGATTCTCCGCCGGAAACTGGGTCTGTCGCCGGAAACTTCAAAGTTCGCAGGAATTGTCGCCGGAAAATTCAAAAGTCGCCGGAATTTTCGCCGGAATCTGGAAATTTCCCAGAAATTTCCAGAAAATTTTTTCGCCAAATTTTTCTAAAAAATTTTTCTTACTGCCAGAACACTCCTAAACTTTTCCTTAGCTCTCTAAACACCCCTATTCTCTCAATCAGTAGCTTTTGCTTCTGTTTTCTGTGTGTTCTTGACTGTTCCAGGGGGGTCCCTTTTATAGGGATTGATCAGGAGTTTCTGATCAATCCCAATTCCTCTTTGGACGGGAATTCAGTCTTTGAATCCAATTGGACTCTTCTGATTGAATTCCCCTTCAGAGTGGGAGTCTTCAACTTTGAATCCTAGCCCTCCAAAATAAAAATTAAAATAAAATTAAAAAAAAAATCTAGATAATTGGAAAGATAAATCAAAAGATAAAAAATTTTCAAATAATATCTGAAAATCAGAAAAAATCAGAACAGATAATTAAAAAAAAGATAAGAATAATAATATAATAATAATAAATATATAACTATATACATATAAATCTATTCTAATGAAAAAAAAAAAAAATATATATATATATATACATATATTAATACATAATAATAAATAATAAAATACACAAGAGAGAAAAAAAATAAAATAAAATAAAAATAAAAAATAAAAAATACGAGTAAAAATTCAATTGGGCCTTGCCCATTTGGGGCAGGCCCAAATGATCTGGGTCAGGCCCAATTGATCCGGGTCAGGCCCAATTGATCCGGGCCCGGACCTGATTGGGTGTCTACAGTTATTATAATCTGCATGATTATTTTGATACTTTCAAATAAAATTTAATAATAAGATTTTCTTAAAGATTAAATTATTATGATAATTTTGAAAATAATACATACTGTTACATAATAAACTGAACATGCATTACAAATATGGTTTTGTATCCCTTATTGAACTAGACATATCACTAATTCTTGATTCAATCGAATGATCGACTGGTTTTCTTTATTGACAAACACTAGATTTTAGTCGCTTGATAGCAATCCATATTACAAGAGTATCCTTCACATCATATCCTAGCATCTTATAGAGAACACCACTAGCTAGTTAACTCACAGGATACTAGAGACAATTCAGCCTTTATGGTGGAGCTGGAAGCCCATCTTTCTTTAGAATTTTGACTAAGGAAGATGGGGCATATTTACCCAATTTGAGATGCACATCTTCTCTTTGAAAGTAGTCACCCAGTCAGCCGCTGCATTAGCTTTCCTATTGATATTTACGAATCTCATATCTTCAAAATTGTTCTATTTTCACTATAAAGGTTTAGGTCTTTAGTGGTGTTTTTTTCAACATAGCAACGTTTATAAACGTCACTAAATGATTTATACCATTTGCAAAAAATACTGTTAAGAGTGTCGACTATGCACGCATCGAAGGACATAGAAGCATTTTATAAAAAATATCACTATTTTAACGATGTTTGTATCTGAAAAACACTGCTAATTTAGTAGTGTTTATATAAAAAAAAATACCGTAATATGATGACGTTTATATTATAAAATGTCGCTTTATTAACCAGCATTTGTTAGGATAATCGCTACTAAATTGGCAGCATTTGTATCATAAAAACATTGTTAATTTTAGTGGCGTTTTATGGTACAAACGTCATTAAATTTAAAATTTAGTGACATTCTTAAATACGAATGTTGCGAAATTAAGAAATTTATTTTTTTTTAAAAAATTTCTTTTAATATTTATTATTTTTATTAATAGAAAAATGTTAAAAGAAATAAAATCGAACTTAAATTTAGAAACTAAATTTAATAAATACATAATTCATGTTCAAATATGCATGTAATTAACACAAAATTTAATATTTAGTATAATAACATTCAAATTATTTTAGTACATTAATAAAAAAATTTTAAATATATGAAATTGATGACTGTTTAGATTTAGAAAACTGTCATTTGATGAATGAATTTTTCTACTTTTGTCACTAGCCTACTCAAGAACCTATTGAATAATATTATATAAGTTTTTAACACTTAATAATAAGCTATTTTTTATATTAAAAAATATAAAATTTACTAAATATAATACCTGAGTTAGTGGATCATCGAGATTAGTTTATGAAAATTATTGTTGCACAAAATTCATAAGATGCTTGAATCGATTATGCAACTACTGAAATTTTGCACACTTTTAATTTATTGTAGCACGTTCTTCTTCAATTTGGGCACGCTCATGTTCTCTTTCTGCTTTCATTTGCTGACAATGTTATTGCATAGTTTGCAACTCCTCTCTCAATATGAAAATGTCTCACGAAGACTGACTTGCTAAAAATGTAAATTACTGAAAGCTACGTCCATACTAGGTAGATGGTGTTGGACCCAATCTAAGGCCTTGGACCTATCCATGCTTTTCTTTTCCAGCAACTTCTGTGAGAATTTGATTTTTCAATTTTTGTATGTTGACGGAATGATGCTCCTTCAATCTCAATAGCCATTTTCTCTTTCACTTTCTCTTGTAAATTAATCAGATAAGACTATCAAGTTTAATGGTTAATTCATAATATGTTAAAAATAGTAAATATTTACTTTTTGTTAAAATAGATGTAACAAATTACCATAATTTCTTATGTTTCGACATTTAGGTAAGATTTGTCTTTTTCTATATGTGTTAAGTGAAAAGTTCAACACGTCCAATTTTGTCACTCATCTCAATCTCTTATATAAAAACATATGTTATTATTAAATACATATAAACTGTAACTTATTCATCCATATCAAGCCCATCAATCAAGTTCAAAATTTTGAATAAGTTTAATATCATATACTTAATCTGTCTAAATTGTTAAAATAGAAATATAACCATAAAATTATATTTTTGCCCTTTATCAATACAAAAGTCTTAAACAAACGTAAAGCAATAAAAGCATTTTGGCCCTTCACACATATTGATTATGAAAACCAAATTTAATTATTTGGACAAGTTTAATATCATATTAAAGCCATCCAAACAGTTAAAAGCCATCCAAAAGTTTAATTTGTATTTTTTCCTTTAAAAGGCAAAAATAATCCTAAATAGATGTAAACGACAACTTTTTCACACATATCAACCGTAGAAAACCAAGTTTAATCATTCGGACAAGTTTAATATCATGTATTGAAGCTATCCAAATTGTTAAAATAGAATAACAACAATAATTTTGTATTTTTATCTTTTAACGGCACAAAAAGTCTAAATAGACGTAAACAATAACTTTTTCATACATATCAATCATAGAAACTAAGTTCAATACTTTGGTTAAGTTTAATATCATGTATTGAAACTATCAAAACTATTAAAGCAGAACAATAACTATTAATTTGCATTTTTACCTTTTAACGACACAAAAAGTTTATTCATTCGGATAAGTTTAATATAATAAACTTACTATTTTTTTTTTGCTTTCTTGCAAAACTTTTTGATCCACTTGTATGGCTATATTTTTGTTGCTTTCTGTTACCAATCCTAATCTATTCTCTTTCTTGTCATAAAAAATAATTGCATATATGGTAGAAATACAAATATTATCAACTTAAATCATAAAACACTTTTATTATTTACAATTAATATTAAAAATTATAAATTAGTACCTCTCCTTTTCTTGAGAACCAAAATCTAACTAATTATTCATATTACCACCTAAGCACATTACGGGGTAAATTTTCCATTGTGGCGTCTACAATAGTATTTCGATCGAAATACTTTTTCTTCAAATTGTGCTTATAGTCTTTTCATTTCTTTCCTAATGACTTAAGCACAAATGAAGTTGATATTTCAAGTACAAATCTTGACTGTAATATTATAAAAAAAAAGTTTGAATCAATAAATCAAATGTAAAATAAATATATTTTATATGTAATTAATTATACTAATACCTCAATAAAGTTTAAAGCATTGGCCTTAACTTCTGCTGAAACTTTATGTCATGTTTCATAATGAATGGGCAATTTCATTCCATTACGGGCAATCATGCCTAGAAATCCAACCAACAGTTGAGCCATTTCACCAATTAGTTGCCTTTAAGAGTTTGCAGACACTACAATACGCTCGTTCGGAGGTAGTGCAAACCATTCATTCAAAGTTGTCTGGCCTCTAGTCCTCTGTTGACCATTGTTATCAACTGTAAAAAATAAAATGTCAATTTGTAAATTATCTTCTCTTTAATCATTATAATCAAATTCTAAATATGGGGTATATGATACCTGCATTCAAATTAAAAGCAAAATCAATTGACGGGATATTATCTAAACCTGGACCTCCCGTATTGCCAGATCCAATAATAGTTGAAAGGTTAAAAATGACTGAGTTAGAACTGACAGTACATTCATTTCTCTTTAAAGGATTTAGTCCATAGCCAAGATCAATAGGTGTCACATACGGTTCTAAACTAATATCTCTTATATATATTCCTTTCAATATACTCTTCCGCATTGTAGCTTAGCTATATCATAAATGCGAATGTATAAAAGTCATTAGTTTAGAACATATATAAAGATATTGAGAAGTTAAGAAATCATAACCAACGATATATAAAGAACATATCGATTTAATTAAATTAAAAGATAATGCATGATTTACAATACAATAAATATACAATAACGAATATGACATTAATTACATACAAGCATTTATTACATTATGTCTTAAACACTCGAATTACAAAATATAGATGATCCATCATGGTTCATAAATGTCTTCATTAACATCTTTGCAGATCCACTTAGTAAAGGTACTGGAGATATTTTCATTCAAGTTTTATTCAGCAAAAGGATAACATTTAGTTTCATGTTTAACATCATCCCTGGTATTTAACCCTATATCAAATAAGTCTCTAGGTGTGTCTCAAAGAACAACAAACCAACCCAATTCTTTAGGGTCTTCAGAATAAAAAACTTGTTTGATTTAAGATGAAAAACGTAAGGTTCATCGATGAGCTGTTGTCCAGTGTGAATTAATCGAAAAAAATTCACAAATGTAAATCCAAACTGATCTTTCTTAATACTTCTTGCACTATTCACATTAGCCCAATCACACCGAATAAGATAGCTTTTCACTTGCCATAATAATCCAACTCAATGATGTCATTAATCATGCCATAATAGTCAACATTTTTCTCTAAAGGGTTTGTGTCCCTAGCACTAGCATAGCTAGTAGTTGATGAAGTAACGATAACTCCTAAATTTTGTGTATTTCTAAATCTCTCATGAGATTTAGTGTGAAATCTAAATCCATTGATAATGAAACTTTTGTATCGTTTCACAATCCTGTTCAGACCTTGTGAAAGATACTTTACCTCTTTACTAATAAGCCTTCCACTCCAAACCTATAAAGGTAGAATAAATATATATATGTAATTAATGTTAGTTATACCATAAGCATTCTATGTAGACGTCTCATAATGGGAAGTATGGCATTACTTACAATTACTCCTAACTATTCATGAAAGTTTTCTATGAACAACTTATCAAGCTCTCGAAGGTTTGATTGTCGATAATGTACACAAGCTCTCAAATTATTTTTATACTCACTATAAAGCATCATGATAAAGTATTAACAATAACAAAAATACAATAAACTATGCTTAATGGAATGAATTATTTCCTTGCAAAAAAACTTACGTGTGAAACAATTCAATTAAGTCATGATGGAAAAGAAAATATCGATGTGCTTGTGCCAAAGATTTATCATCTAACTCCACCATTTTGTCTTTGCCTATTAGTTGTCTAAAACTTTCAAAAAGATAACTGTAGGTAAAGTCAGTATGCTGCATACCAACATTTCTCAATGGTATGCTAAATCTCATTTCAACATCTTCCAAACAACAAGAACAAAATGTCATTTACTCTTCTACTAAATATCCTTTAGCAATAAAGCCTTTCAAATAGTGTTTATTGCGACAATAAGACTTTAACCTCCCCAAAAACCTATGGCATAAAACATTTGTCATATATGATCAACACTAACAACCTAATTAAGCTATTAACAAATAATACCTTTTGATAGGATACATCCATTGATAATAAACTGGTCCACCAACTTTGGCTTTATATGGAAGGTGGATAACCAAATACATCATAATAGTGAGAAGTTTGGAGGGAAAATCTTCTCTAAATGGCATAAAGTAATCGTGGCTCGATCTTCATATTTGTTAAACTTTTCCACATTTAGAACATTGCCACATAAAGCTTTAAATATGTTACTCAATTCAATTACCACTGAAGTGACTTGTTTTGACATTTATGAACATAAAGTAATGGGAAATAAGTCTTACAACAAAATATGATAATCATGTGACTTCAATAAAGAAAGTTTTCACTCCTTTAGATTCATACATCTTGATATATTTGACGCATAGCCATCCGAAATTTTTACATTTTTCAAAACCTTGCAAAACACATCTTTTTCAATTTTAGAAATCCCAAAATAGGTAAGAGGTAATCAATATTTGCCATTAGAAAGCAACTTCGGATGAAGGTCAGGGTGAATCCTTATATCAACTATGTCAAGTTGACTCTTTAAGTCATCATTTGATCTTTTATTCACATTGAGAATTGTCTCGATAAAATTTTTGCAAACATTTTTTTCTATGTGCATCAAATCAAAGCTATAACGTAATAAATTATATTCCTAATAAGGCAACTAAAAAAAGATACTTCTTTTTTTTCACAACTCAAACTCATTGGGGTTATCTTCTTCATCGTCTTCCTTATCACTTTGAACATCGAAATTACCAACTTGAGTATCAGTATCACCAACTTGAGTAATATAAGGCTAGATGCTTTCAAAGATGTCCCTCACTCTTTTCCTTGATTGAGTCATTTTTCCATAAGTGAAATTGATATCTTTTAACTTTAATAAGATATTAGACCCACTAATTGGTAAAAACGATCTCCTTAACTCTTTAGTTCCATCAAAAAGATGTTTTTGGAATCTAAATCAATGATTATTATCTAACCATAGACGATGTGCTATATAACAGAACTTCCTACCATTAGGTAATCACTTCGAACGTGTCTATGCAACATAACATGGACAAGCATAACGACCTTTTGTGCTTCAACCAGAAAAATTTGCATAAGCAAAAAAATTGTTGATAGTCCACAATAAAGCAGCACGTATATTAAAGTTTTCTTTTTTTGATGCAACATAGGTCTCAACTCCTTTTCATAATTACTTTAACTATTTAATAAAATATTGTTAGTAGATGTTTATATCATTACCTGGACCTTTTTCCTTGGAAATTATCATAGATAAGATAAATGACTATTGCTTCATGGCAATCCATAGTGGTAAATTATACAGAATCAATACAATTAGTCAAGTTTTATAAGAAGTACTCATCATTTTGAATGATTTAAATCCATCAGATGCTAGTCCAAGCATAACATTTCGAGGATTAGATGCAAAGTCTAAAAACCTAGAATAAAATGATTTCCCTATAAAAAAATTTACAGGATGCCTTAATGATCCATCATCCATTTGTTTATCATAATGCCACCTCATAGAATCTGTAGTTTTAAAAGATATGAAGAGTCGTGGAAGTCTTGGTATTAATGGAAGATAGCGTAAAACCTTTATAGGCTTTTTTTTTACATATACCTCATCATCATCCTAATTCAACCTTTCATCGGGATTTTTGTTCACCCAACGAGAAATACCAGACAAATGATAGGATTCCTGCTTTTTTCTATCACTCTAATATAACATGCAATCATTGGGATAACTATGAATTTTCTCATATCCAAGACCCAAATCCTTGATCATCTTCTTTGATTCCTTACAAGATTCAATGATGTTTTTAAAAAGAAACATTTCTTTCATAAACTTCAATAATAAAGTCAAAGAGTTTGCCATTTATCCACATAAGCATTTTAAGTGAAAAAAATGAACACAGAAAGATAAACTTCAACGCTTCAATCCCTTATAAAGTTCTTCATTCATATCCTCAAGCAACCTATAAAACTTTGATGCTTCTTCTCTAGGTTGTTGGTTACCTACACCTATCCCGTGTTCACCAAATTTATTCATTTCAACATTTAACTCATTAAATCCATCATTTTAGGGAGACAAATTACAAAAATGTTGGTTATGAATGTTAAAAGCATCTTGTAACATGCTTTCAATGTCATATGCTATAAAAGGATCATGTTGGTGTTGGAAAACCCCTAAAGTTGAAGAAACTCTAGTGGAAGACTTTGACGATACAAACTCTCCATGAAAATACCAATTAGCATATCCTGAGATAAATCTAATACAAATTAAATGTTCGAAAATAACTTCACGTATTTGCCAATTGATATTAGCATACTTCACATATGGGCATAATATCATATTATCTTCACTTGTATTTTCAAATGCAAAATTAAGAAAATTTTTCACTCTATCTCTGTACTTTTGACTTAATCTTGACTTTTACATCCAACTCTTATCTATTTGGTACTTGCTACGTTATCAGACCAAATTTATATAAATAATTTATATGAAAATGAACATGTAAAATACTTAATTTTACTATGTCTTAAACAAAAAATAATAACAAGACCAGTACAAATAAGAGATCAGAACTCCTTGTTGTGAAGTATTTTCTCAATTACCTGATATAAAGCATTTAAAATTCTACTGCTAACCCAGACATTAGCCTAGAGTATTTGTAGTTAGGGTTGAAATAAGGTAAAACTGGTTCAGAGAAAACCCATAAAAAAAAGAAAATGAAAGGGAAAAGGAAGTGGATGATAGGTTCCAAATGGGTATTTGAAGAATGTGGGTTTTGGAGAAAAATTTTAAACCAAAAAGAATACACAAATTATAAAAGTTGAAGAAATAGTAGAATGGAGTAAAAGCTAAAGTAAATAACTAAGGAATAGTTGAAATAGGGTTCCAAAAGACAGCTCGAATACTAAAAGCTGAAGAAAATGGAAAGTAAATTGTAATTGGTCTGGAAAGAGAAATAGTAGATTAATGAAGTTAGGGATTGGATGCACTAAGTTTGGGGATAATTTTATTGGAGTTTGTAAGACACACATGCATATATCTGACAAATAGAGGCATTTTCAACAAACCAATGCCTCAATAATCCCTGTCTTCACTTAACCCCTCAAATTTTTGAAAAGAATTTATTGAATGCATTTTTTATAGAAAATGCATTCAATAATCTCTTCTTTTTTTTAAGGTGAATATCACTGAAGGCGATTTTTTACTACAAATGCTTTTACCAATTCCCTCAAATTTTTTGAAAGAATTTATTAAAGGCATTTTTTGCATAATACGTCTTCAATAATCCTCTTTATTGTTATCAAGAGAATATCAATGAAAGTGATTTTTTACCAAAAATGTTTTCAATAATTTGATAAAATTTTGAGGATGAGATCATTATAGGTATTTTTGACGAAAAAAGCCTTCACTAATGTACTAAAAAGTTTTAAAAGAATTTATTGAAAAGTGTTTTTTTTACATAATATGCCTTTAATAATCCCTTTAAATTTTAACGAGGAGATTTTTAAAGACGTTTTTGACTAAAAACACCTTCAATAATCTCTTCTTCAAAATTTTAAAAAAAATTATTGGAGGCATTTTTTTTTTAATAAAATGCCTTTAATAATCCTCGTAATATTTTTGGACTGGATTGTTGAAGGCATTTTCTAAAAAAAAATGCCTTCAACAATTTTTTTTAAAAAAATTTTGAGATTATTAAGGCGTTTTCTAATCAAATTTTAAGGAGGTTATTGAAGGTATTTTTGGCAGAAAAATACCTTCACTTATAATTTTTATATTAGTGAAGGCGGTGATATTATTATAGGGTTTTTTTTTATAAAACAACTTCAATAATCCTCGTAATATTTTTGGACTGGATTATTAAAGACGTTTTTGGTATAAAACACCTTCAATAAATAAGCTATTGAAAAAATGGACCAGATTATTGAAGGTGTTTTCTAAAAAAAAATGCCTTCAATAATATTTTTAAAAAATTTTTTTGGGATAATTAAAGGCATCTTTTTGTAAAAACACCTTCAATAATGTCGTAGTCAAATTTTAAGAGGATTATTAAAAGGATTTTAAGCAAAAAAATGCCTTCACTTATAAATTTTATATCAGTAAATTTTAGATTGGATTATTGAAGGTATTTTTGGCATAAAATGCCTCCAATAAACAAGTTATTGAAAAAATGGATCGGATTTTTGAAGATGTTTTCTAAAAAAAAAAAGGCCTTTAATAATTTTCTTTTAAAATTTTTTTGGGATTATTAAAGGCGTATTTTAGTTAAAACGCATTCAATAATCTCGTAGTCAAATTTTAAAGGGATTACTGAAGGCATTTTTGGCAGAAAAATTGCTTCACTAATCCACTCAAAATTTTTAAAAGAATTTATTGAAGGCCTTTTTTTTGCATAATACGCATTCAATAATCTCTTTAAATTTTAACAAGGAGATTTTTGAAGGTGTTTTTTTACTAAAAAAAATTCAATAATCTCCTTTTCAAAATTTTTAAAGGATTATTGAAGGTATTTTTGGCATGAAACACCTTCAATAAACAAGCTATTGAAAAAATTAACTGGATTATTGAAGGTGTTTTCCAAAAAAAAAAACCTTCAATAATTTCCTTTTAAAACTTTTTTTTGGATTATTAAAGGCGTCTTTTAGTAAAATGCCTTCAATAATCTCATAGTCAAATTTTAATAGGATTATTGAAGGTGTTTTTAGTAAAAAATGCATTCACTTATAATTTTTATATTCATTCCCCTATCTTGAACTTCGGAATCACAAACTGCTATTATAGAGAATGATTAAAAGTTGCATTAATTAACCAAACCAAACCCCCTAAACACTTTTAGTTTAGCTTTTTATTTTTTTATCTCTATCGTCGCCACCGACCTTCAATAGCTCAATGCTGCACACCTCTCTGTTTACCGGTATGTTCTTATTTTATTTTTTTATTGTATTATTTATATTCTTCGATAGAGGTATTTTTTTTAGTTCCTTACTATTTACATTTGCATATATATTTTTATTCATTTTACTGTAACCTTAGTCATCCAAGCACCTTTCATTGCATGTATGGTATTTCTATGTAGTTTGGTTTAAATATTATGGTTTGCTAAATGGTATTGTATGATATTGGTTTACTAAATGGTTTTTGAATGGTGTTTTTGAACACATTGCTAAATGGTTTGTTGAATAGTGTTTCTTTAGTATGATATTGGTTATATTTTATTATGTACAGTGTGAAATTTAGAGAGATAGTTTGGTGTATTTTGAATAATTATGATTAAAATCATAAGTATTATAGACTTCAAACAACATACTTCTCCTTCTACTGAACATGCACAAGACACACTTATAGGGCAAAAACGAAAAAAAAGGGGACGAAATAAACAAATTAAAGTGAGTGACACAAAAATTCACGTAGACTTCAATCAAAGTGGGCAGCCTGTACTTGATGGAGCAAGCAAGTTGGCTACTCATATTGGTGCCGTTGTCTGTAGTAGCATTTCAATTATGTACCATAATTGGTGACGAGTTTTTGATGATCTAAATGATGGTATATGGGAATCGGTTGTGGTATGTTTATTCAACGATTTCATAAAATTTGTTAAATGATCATTTAATTGAAATTCAATGTGTCCATACTAATTGTGTTAAATTATTTAAGAACGGTGCAACGTCCCAATTGAGTGTAAAAAGCTTGTGTTGCAATCTCTTGGGAAAGCATTCAGAGTCTTTAAAAGTAAATTGACAACCCAATAAATTTTACTGCTTGTTGATAGGTGATGTATCAGCTGTTCCACCTCGGTCATATACAAATGTTATAAGTAATGAAGATTGAAAAATTTTTGTTCGAGATCGACTGTCAGAAGATTTCTCAGTATACAAACCCATTACAAAAAAAATTTATTTATAAGATTTTATGCAATATATTCGATATCTTTATAGTTAATTTACGTAATTTCTTTATTTTGTAGAAAATCAAAGAAAACCAAAAGAATATTTAGGCCAATCAAATATATCACCATCAGACAATAAGAAAGGGATATGCAAATGTCAAGTATGAGCTCGTAAGTATTCATACACTTGTTTTATACTCATAAATAAATATTTATAAACATTTATTTCATAGATTATGATTCTTATATTACGATATTTTATTAGGATTCAACTAGCTCTGGCATTGAAGTTTTCAGATAAGATGTGTGGAAACAAAGACATCTGTGGAAGGATAAATCATTTGTAGATGAAGCAACTAAAGAATTATCTAGAAAGAATGTATGCATAACTGCTCATTAAATCACATATGATTGGCATTGTGGTTGTACGCATGACTCTATACTAACTTGTATAGATTTGTTGTTATGGCCCATCTTATTATTGTCTTTCAAGATGATTATGTTACTAAAGTTAAATTCGGTGAACTAGCAACCTAGTATGGTGAAGATCTATTGTCTTTAGTACTAGGAGATAAAGAAAGGCATGGTCTAGTTCATAAGGTTGGTAAGTTTGTGTTGCCATCAAAGTTTTTTAGTAATCAACCTAAAACCCCTCAAATGACAAATACACAATATGAAGCAATCATTGAGCAACAACATCAATGACTTGATGACCAAGAGAAATGCCTCAATAAGCAACAGCAATGACTTGGTACTTTGGAGGCGATATTGATAGCAATGTAGCTTAACATGCCTGTAAGCCAGTTGGATAGCACCATCCACCTAGGACAAGTTTTCGTTGCAAGTCAAGTAAGGAACCCAACCTCCACTACCAGTAATGAAGTATGATTTTGTTTATAAGTTTAATATTTATTTGTTTATTATATTTATTGATTTGATTTTAATACTTATATTTCATTATATATTGTAGCAGGATGTTGAGACTTAGATTATGACTTTTGCTCAAGCTACCATGGATGAGTTATCTAATTATTCACTTGATCATTTATCCATAAGAAACTGCATAATCGTTGAGTCTGAGGATGTGTTATTTGATCAACCATCATTTTATTATATTGGTGTGGATGAGGTTAACAAATTTTGTAACTTGGATAAAATATCAGCTACTGATATTGTTGCTTATATAAGGTTAGATTATAAATACAAATATGCAAATTCAATATGCTAATCTATATTACGGTGTATCACTAACTAGTATTGTTGATTGTTATCATGTAGCTTCCTCTATAAAGAAGTCAAGTTGAGACAAATGATCCATAGATTTAGATTCGTTGACCTCAATTTCATTAGTGAACAAAATGGCATAGATGCTTTTCGTACTAATCATGTGATTAAATGCATGAAAAAATGGGCTAATTATTATTTACTCCCGTATAATGCTATATAAGTTATATTCATATAAATAATTATTCCAGCCTTATCTGAATATGGCTACCTATAAAGCCAAGGAAATGGTAGAAAAAGTTGAAGAATAGAAGATTAGGAACACATAGCCAAGAGTTGCTAGCTTTCCTTAATGAAGTGTAAGGCCAATATTGATAAGTTAGGGATTTCTTTCCACAATAAATTTTAGACTTTTCATAGATATAATATTGGATTTTGTTAGAAATAATTTTCAATTCAATAAAGATTTTCTTTGTTAATAATTGTTATGTGGTATATCCTCTTTATTGCATTCATAAATCCATGCATTCATACATAAATATCTTTCCAAAGTGCATGATAATAAGTCATCCTAACTTCTTTAAAAATTATGATAAATCAAGGTTTAAGGATAGCTCAACCTTCAAACAATTTGAGGCGTTACAATACTAAATATCAGTAAGGATCATGAAAGAAGAAAACACTCTTCACCTCCAAAAGCTAGAAAAGTCACAAGAAAATTTGAAAAGGCAATTGGAAACTATTACTAAATTATTAAAAAATATGAACAAGGGGAAGAAAGTGGAAAAAATGGTCATATAAAATGAGGTTAATCCATTATATTCCCTTAGTTTTGGCCCATGTTTTGCACAGGCATCTCAAGGGATCCCAGCACCAAAAGCCATTCACTGTAAACTATCCCTATGTGTAGATTGACATGCCAATAACTATTACACTTGCTTCCCTTACCCTTGCTCTTGACATCAAGATACTTGATCCTACACAAGTTTCAAATCTTGATGATCCTAAAAAGTAAGAAAAGCTAAAGATTGGCCCTGTTGAACCCAAAAGATGGACATTATTGAAAAAAAGGTTAAAGTTATCGAAGGGATAGATTTTTATGGGTTAATGAATGTTACTAGACTCTGCTTAGTCTCTAATGTGGTGATTCCACCAAAGTTTAAAGTGCTCGAGTTCAAAAAATATGATGAGACTAAATGTCCTATTACACATGTCAAAATGTATTATCACAAAATGGCTGCCTATGTTCATAATAAAAAATTGCTCATCTATGTTTTTCAAGATAGTCTTATTGGTTCAGTAGCTAGGTGGTATTGTAACTAGATAGATCTTATGTCTATGGATAGAAAGAACTTGTAAGGTCTTTCATTGCATAATATAAGCATATTATAGATATGGCACCAAATCTTATGTCTCTCCAAGGCATGGAGAAAAAAGCAAGTGAGAGTTTCAAAGAATATGCTCAAAGGTGTAGGGATATGGCTGCCCAAGTTCAACCCCCATTGGCTGAGAAAGAAACCATAGTTCCATTCATCAATACTCTTAAGGCTCCCTACTATGAGAATGATTGGCAATGCCATCAAGAATTTTGTTAATATTGTAATTTTTGGGGAAATCATTAAAAAATGCTATTAAGAATGGGAAGTTAGAAGGGGTTGAAACATCTAGTGCAAAGAAAGGAGTTGCACCCAAAAAGAAAAAGGTTGATGCTTAGGCTGTATTTTGTGAAGGGCCATAATTCAAAGGGTACCCTTGATATCCTCTATACCCCACATACCAAGACCCTTACCATTCCACCCATAACATTTCACCAAACCCTTATCCTTACCACCTCATACCACATACTTATCAACCTTGTGTCCAACCCATAGGGGTGGCTTTACCTTTTTTTCTACTACCCAGCCAAATGCACAGTTACTCAAGGGCACCTCGAGCTACCTAAGAAAAGACTCGAATTAATGCCATCCTTATGACCTATATTAAACTATTTCCTTAGTAAAAGGTTGCCTTATAGTTCCTCACTATGTGGCATCATTAAAGCCCCCTGTTCTAAATGGTATGATGCTACTACTAGATGTGACATCATGTTGGAAATATAGGTCATTCATCTGAAAATTACCCTCTTTCGATATATAAGGTGCAATATCTCATTGATCAGGGTATGTTAAAATTCAATACCTTTGGAGGACCAAACATCAGTGGGAATCTTCTACCAACTCATGCTGGAAGAACTAATGCTATAAATGGTGGTAAAACTTACCACATTAAAAGAAGTATCGATAATTTCAAAACTCCACTAGAACAAGTTTTTAAAGCTCTAGTTAAGGCAAACATGATTCATCCCGTACCTCTAAGTCATAAAAACTATTATGGCAAGATGGATTTGAACCAGTCTTGCAAATATCATAAAGGGGCTTTGGGGCATTCTATCTAGCATTGTGATGCTAGTCGTTAAAAGCTACAAAAGATAATGGATGCCTCTCAAATTGAGTTTTATGAAGAAGTTAAAAAGACATAGTGAATGCAGTAGGGGAAGAAAGACTTTATAGGGCTTGGGTCAAACCTCTCACAATCTGCTGCAAGCCTATTCAAAACCTATAAAACCTCCATACCCTAAGTGGCATGATGATAAAGCTACTTATGACTATCATTTTGGGATTGCTGGCCATTCTATAGAAAATTGCACAGCATTGAAGTATAAAGTGCAAAGTTTGGTCAAAAATGGATTGGTGAATTTTGATTAAAAAACAGGGACATGTGTCATCAAAAACCCTTTACTTAACCACACTGGGGCATAATTTTGAAAGAGTTTTTATAAATGTCTATCACCTTAGGAACTTTAAGAAATAATGTAAGTTTGGAACATTCGAGTCTTTTATGCCAGTCTTTTATTTATCTTTCATCATTTCAATAATGTGATAGCTGTATTTTCATTACATTTCCTCATTTGTTCCATTGCTTTTATATACACGCCTTTTATATTTCACTTTTTCTCTTATTCTAAATAATGAATGTTCAGACAATCATGACAATAATTCAAAATTTAATTTTGAAAGCATCATTCATATCGATGGAATTGATAAGACTCTTAATCTATTAGGATCATTGAAGTAAAAAAGGATAGGTTTCATAAAATAAAACTAGCATGAGATTTTGCTCATTCATATATAAAAGTAATGTAGTGTGTGGTTTTTTCTTGTGTGATGGTTTGCTCACAAGTTTGCTCTTAGTCAATAATGTTCTTCATTTAGAGTATTTATATTTGAAATGAGAAATGACCATATTTCTTCTACCCTTCATATGATGAGTAAAATTATCTATTTGCTATCCCATTTGAGCTTATTGAATTTTTTTAAAAAGAAACCCTAACTAAGGATCACCCTTTACATTAAAAGGCAAAGTTTTAAAAAGGCTTGATAACAAAGAGAAAAAATAAAGAAAAAAGAAAATGAAGGTCCCTAATGATTTCAAGGCCAAAAGGAAAAAAAAAAAAAACCTTTGGTGCTTAGATCTTTCCTAAAAAATAATGAAAAGTGAAAATCAAGAAAATTTGAAGAAAAAAACAAAAAGAAAAAGAGAGAATTGATAAAGAATGGGGCAAAGAAACCAAGTTACTCTATATTATAATAAATGATCCTTTGGTTTATAATCCTTTGAATTAATTTTAGGCCTACTTTATCCATTTCTTTCATAACCCTTCACCTTAGCCTACGTTATATCCTTTAAAAGTCCATTTTGATTGAATGTGAATGCCCAAAGTGGAGAATCATGAATTGAACTAAAACAAACTTGTAATGGGAATATTAAAAATTTTGATCGAGATGTCACTGATGGATTAAGGGAAAAATGGAAATGAGAAAGAAAGGATGTAAAAGATATATGCAAAAAAAAAAAACAAAAAAGCAAAAAAAAAAAAAGGAAAAAGGAAAACTTAAACTGAAAACCCAAAAAGGCAGTTTAAGTAACAAAAAGAAAACTTGGAAAAATAGCCTTGATGAAGTTCCCCAAGAAATGAGGATAATGCTTGAATTGATGAAAGACCAAAAATACCAATGGAATGAGCTTTTGAAAAAAAATTCAGAATTAATTTGTCGAGAGTTGCCTGAATATTTATTATCTTAGATGTTGCGTACCCTTCCTAACATTTATCTTGATTCATCCTGAAATGATTTCTTTGCTTATTTATTCTTGACCAGACTTGTTCTTATAATGAATACCCTTTCTTTAATTTTTCTAATTCTTTACCATTTATTTCTTCCTATGATGAATTAAAGAAATGTGATAGATTACATTTGGCATTGAACTGAAATGAAGATGAATGTATAAATGATTGTTATAAAATATCCTTGTAATATTTTAGAAAAGTTGGAAGTGATTGAGGCATATTGAAAATGAAATGTGAAAGATGAAAGAAGTTTCAAAGTGATGTTAATCCTTATGGCTTACAAATGAAAAAAAGAAAACATTCCAAATGCTGAAATCAAATGATGAAGCCAATGAAGAGGAGTTTTGGTTCACAAATCAGTTGATACATTTGTTGGCTAGTTCCAAAAAAGTTGAAGAAAAACATCATGAGAAGCTAAAAAAAAGATATGAAGAAGAGTCTTGAGATCCCATTGAAAGAAGTAAACTTTGGATTTGAATGATAAAATGGGTGAGACTACTTGATGATGCATGATAGCTCTTGTTGAAAATTACAAGTGTTGAAGAGTTAAAGAAAGTGAGAAGATAAATCAAGAGTTTTGAGAACCCTTTGATTTACCACAATTGAAAAGATAAATGAATTGCATAGCATACATTACATTCATCGGATGCATTACATGCATGCATCATATTGTGAATATTGCACTCATTCATGGCATTCATCATGCATATTTGAAAAAAAAAAGAAAATTTAAAGCTCAAAATTGGGTAGGAATTTTGCATTCATGCGTTGTATTTATTGCATTCATTACATGTTGCATATATCATCGCATTTATTGCAATCATGCACTTCCATGTTTGGAAAAGAAAGATCAGAGTTTAAGATGTGAAATTAGGATGAAATTTTGAAAAAGCTTTGGGTCATGCATTCATTGTATGCATATATTGTGTTCATCATATTCATACCATGCATCATGCATGTTTGAAAGGAAAAAAAAATTAAAGTTTGAATCTTGAAATTGAATTTGAAACTTATAGAGAATCTTTTCATTCATTGCATGCATTCATTGCATATGTTTGGAAAGCAGGAAAGAAAAATTAGATGAGAAAATATTTTGAGAAGATACATTAAAAGGCAATCAATGATGATTTAGATGAAATGCAGAAACTGAATTTAAAGTAAGATTTTTTAAAGTTTCAATGCCTCTATTAGGGAGGAGCTTTTTCAAAGGTAAGAATGATCTCATTTTATTTTTCAAAAGTTTTAAAACCTCAGTTGTGGGGGAGCATTTTGCTTTTTCAAATTTCTAAAACCTCAGTTATGGGGGAGCATTTTATTTTTCCAAAATTCCAAAGCCTCAGTTGTGGAAGAGTATTTTATTTTTCAATTTCAAAGTTCCAAAGCCTCAATTATGGGGGACCATTTTATTTTCGAAAGTTTCAAACCTCTAATGAAGAGCCTTTGAAATTTTATCTTTTCATTTTTCTTGACCCAGACAAAATGGATGTCTTTTGTTTTTGTACAATTCCTGTTCATAGAAAATGCACAAAGAGGGACAACTATAAACACTCTATTTTGTCCGGGGATTTTTTGCAATTCATTGGGTTTCTATTTTTTATTTTAATTGCGCAATTGGGTTTAATCGAAAAAGTGAATTTTAGACCCAAAAATTAAGCCCTAAATTTTATTTGTGTTTTAATTTTTTAGTTTAGTTTTTTTTTTTTTCAGTTAAAAGAGTCAAAGTCAATTAGTAAAAAATAAAAATAAAAATAATGTGGGATTTTGCATGAAAAATCTTGGATTCGAGTCAACTCTTGAATTCTATCTTAGATTTCAACCTTAATCATTGAATAATATTGGAAAGACTTAGGGCTTAATCTATTAAAAAAAGGAAGATTGTACAGAGAATAAAGTTTGGAGAGAAATCTTAGATTTGGTTGAATTAATTTCTTCCAAATTGAAAAGAATTCAATTCTTATATAAAGACCTTGAATCTAATATCAAAAGGGGGCCTGATAGTAATTGATTTCAAGATCAAATAGAGGTCATTGAAAAGAGAGAAAATTTAGGCAAAGTTTTGAATCAACAAAGAAGAAACAATCAAGCAAAAATATTTTGTAAGAAGATCCAGTTGGGGTTTTTAGAAGAAATGTTAAGATTTTAGTAGGACACATTAGTTTTTGAAAGATGAAAAATTGATAGAACCCGTGATCCATTGAGGTAACGTTTGTCTTCATTTTTTTTTTTGTGATTTTTGCATAACTTTTATAATATTTAATTGCTTATTTTTTTTTTTATATTTATTACATGGCATTTATTTTGCATGAATTTGCATGATGAATATTATATATGCATGCTAATTTATTTGCCTAATATTTTATTTATATGATTAATATATTTGTGAGATTTATTAATATATTTGCATGACTATTAATATGCTTGCATGGTTATTAATTTATTTGCATGATTATCAATTTATTTATTTGTGTGATTGCATTATTATTATTATTATTATTATTATTATTATTATTATTATTATTATTATATATTTAATTGCATGTTTATTTGTATAATTTATATTATTATTTATATTATTATATATTTAATTGCATGATAATATATTTATTTGCATGTTTTATATTGTTAATTGCATGTTTTATATTGTTAATTGCATCATAATATATATTTGCATGTTTTATATTGGTAATTACATGATAATATATTTAATTGCATGTTTTATATTACTAATTGCATGATTATATATTTGATTACATGATTTATGCTATTAATTGCATGATCATATATTTTATTGCATGATTTATATTGTTTATTGCATGATTATATTTTTAATTGCATGATTTATATTGTTAATTACATGATTATATATTTAATTGCATGATTTATATTGTTAATTGCATGATTATATATTTAATTGTATGTCTATTACATGATCATTAATTTATTTGTTTGTGTGATTGTATGATTATTAATGTATTTATTTGCATAGTTATTTATTTATTTATTATTATTGCATAATTTTATATTTATTGTATGATATGATATTATATATTATTGTATGATGAATATTATATTTGAAAGATATTTGATTGCATGTTTCTATATTATGTGCATAATTGCATGATTATATTTGTGTGCTTATTTTTTATTTCATGATTATATATTTGCATGACATTTTATATTGCTGCATGGCATTTTATATTATAATATATTTGCATGACATTATATATATTTATGTGATTATTATTATTGCATAATGTAGACACCAGTTTTGTCCGGGTCTACTATTTTAATTTTAATAATAATAATAATAATAATATTTTTTAAATAATTATTAATTATAATAATAAAAACAAAAAACAAAAAAAGAGAAACAGAAAACAGCAGAAAGCAGGGCGGCTGATGCTTGGCACCAACCACCCTGCAGCCACCACTAGTAGCCCCAACCAGCCACCTTACAGCCCACCTTCTGCCACTCCCTATAGTCACCCCTACAACATCATCTGCTCCTTAAAAAACCTCATAGATCCCTCCCAAACCTCTCTCTCGAATCCCCTTCAACCTCTTTCTCGAATCCCCCCTTTTCGAAAGCTCTTTCAGACACACAGCCCCCCCTTTCAACAAGCTTTTGAATACCCAAAATCCTAGCCTCCCACACTTAGAAAAACCCAAACACTACACCAAACCCATACCCAAACAGAAAACCAAAAAATATAAACAAAAAAAAACAAAGACAAATAGTCATCCTCGTAGGAAGGAACCTCAGCACCGAGTTCCCTGCAAGAAAAAAAAAATCAGATCAGCCTTCGTTTTACAAAAAAAAAAATAGCAAACTCATAAAAGTTCAAACCCCGATCTACGTTGATCGGGGCTTGTTCTCCCGAAAAGGACCTCGGATCTGAACTCAGGAGGCCGAGAGGAGCATCGCGATGAATTTTGATAATTTTTCAACAACCGACGACCACCTGCAGCAACCGTCGGTGGTGACCCAAGCGGCAGTCGATGCGGTGGTCTGGCGACCGGAAGGCGAGAGCTCTGGAGCTCTCCCCCTTTTTTTTTCTGAAAACAGAAACCAAATGAACAAAAAAATTTTTTTCAATTATATATAAAGGACTAAGGAGCAAAACGACATCATTTTAGACGAGGAGGATCCGCGCGTTGACCCGGATCCAACCTGAGATCCGCGCAAATCAACTCGCCAACCCGCTTTAGCCAACCTTGAATCGATTCAAAAAAACCGCCAGTGAATTGATCTGAATCGGTCCGAACCACTGGACCGCCCGAACCATTGACTAAATCGCAGAACCAGTCAAATCGATCTAGACCAAATTGACCGGATAGTTAATCGGTCCGATTCAGGTAAAAAAATTTTTTTTTGAATTTTTGAATTTTTTTTATATTATTATTTTTGTTATTTTAAGTATATTTTTATATTTATGCATGATAAATTTTTAAATTTGTTAGAATAAATGTTTAATTGTTTTAATAATAAAATTGAAAACAAATAATAATTAAAAATATATATTAAAAATGCTCAAAAACATTTACTATTATTATTATTTTTCCTACCTAGATGTTGTAGGGAATAAAAAGTATTTTTCTAAAAAAATAATTTCGTCTAGATGTTGAGAAATTATTATTAATAAATTTTCATAAAAAAATATAAGAAATTTTTAAATTAATTTTAAAAAATTATTAAAATCGAACTTTCTTCGAAAATTCACCTATATGTTGGAGATTTTTAGAGATGTTCGTATTTTCTTAAAAACGAAACCTTAAACACTAATTCTTAATTTTCAAAATCATAGGTTTCTAAAACCCCTAAAATCCAATATCTCATAAAATCCAAAACCCTAAAATCCGAAACCCCTAAAAATCCAAAATCCCTTAAATCCAAACCCCTTAAAATCTGAAACCCCTAAAATCCAAACCCAAAATCCAAAATCCCTAAAATCCAAATCCTTAAATCAAAACCCTAAACCTCAAAACCCAAATCCTAAAATCTCCAAACTCAAAAATCAAAACCCTAAACCTTCCATATCCTAAAATTCAAGCCTTAAAACCCTCTAAACCTTAAAACCAAACCTTCAAAACCTCTACTCAAGCCCTTACTCAAAACCTAATAAAAATCCTAAGGACACGTGTGAAAATTTCATTTGAAGCAATTTGTTCCTGAATGTCGCCTAGATGATGAGGTATTTAGGAAATTTTACTTCGTTAAGTCTTTTCACACGATTTCTTAATTCGCATTAATAATAAGATTATTAAAAAAAATATAACAGTAAATTGGGATCTTAAATATAAATAGTCACACCTAAGCTCTACCTAGATGTTGGAGAGTCGGGGTGGTCTCATTATACTTAAGAATCCAACTTTTAAATTACATTTCATTTTACATAACATTCATTTGCATACATACGTTAGCATGTTATTATCAGTAATTATTTGTACTATTCTGTCTTTAATTTTTATTTACTATTTGGTGTTAAAATATTTTATAATAAAAAAAGAATAATACTTTTAAAGAATTTTGTGATATTATAAAACAAAATAAAAATAACATTCCGAAAGAAATAATTCTTAGTACTCTGCCTAGATGTTAGAGCGTCACCAACAATTATTTTCTATAAAGATTGTTATTTCATTTTAAGGATTATTGTATTAAATCTTAAGTGAAAAGAGTTATTTTAAATTCTGCCTAGATGTTGGAGAATTTTAAGATAATTCTTTAACTTAAAGATTTTTTCAATATTTCTAAATAAAAATTTTAGCAAAATTTTATTTTTCCAAATGAAGGGAATTAGTGTTAAATCAAATTAAAACTATTTTTATCCAACATCGAAAATAGCACGTAATTAAATGGTACCAATTTATGGGCATTGTGGGGGTGCTAATCGTTCCCCACACGTAACCGACTCTCGGACACAACCTGATTTTTCGTAGACCAAAATTTATCTTTTTGATAAACTTTAAACCCGTTTTTATAGTTTTATTAAAATGATAAACTTTTGGGTGGCCAATCACACCCTAACAAAGATTGGTGATGATTCCCACTCCATTTTATTTTTCTCGATTTTAAAACTCCGTTTTACGTCTAGCAGTCCCAAAATCGTTACGATAGCTTGGCTACTTATTTAACTTATTTTCGAAGAATTGAATACTTTGGATCTTTTTCATGAAATTTTCTATTTATGCATTTGTTTGGATAAAAGTACCACATAAGTAACTTTAAAAAAAAATAAAAACAAAAAAAAAAGTTTTCTTTTACAATAAAGATGGAATGATTCTTAAGGGAAATGGTGATTACTATTAGAAAAAAGCTCATCAAATACCTCCACACCTTTTCAAATACTTTCATCTCCCTAATCACTTAAATGATTAGACTCATCAACCATAAATTTTCAGGAAACGTGAGTTTGAGTTCAGACCTTAAAGGGCCGATAATATTTCTTAGGCAAAGAACAAAAGATATTAATTTTGAAAGTTTGTTTTGAATTTTAAAAATCAGATACTCTTTCAAAATTTTCAATTGATAATTCAATGTGTGTCAGAATTTTGCTATGACTATAGATACAAAAATGCTTGAGCCTTTTTCTTAAATAACCCTTGTTCCCTGTTTTAAGGCACATTAAGAAAAAAAAAGAGTCACTTTCTGCCTAAGACAATTTATACCTTTATACCTTTTCTTTTCTTTCACCAAGAAAATACCAAAAAAATTTTGGAGCCCAAAAAGCCTTTCTGAACTATGCGATCAATCTTATATCACTTAATCGTCATTAGAACCTTGAGTAAAAAAAAGATGGGGCATAAAAAAAACAAAAAAAAAATAAAAAAAATAACAGGGACATATTCAATGATTTGCTTTTTACCCAAGTGATCATGTTTGAAATGATGAATGACCATCTTTCTCTATCCTTTTCGTACATAAAAATTATCCATTTGCTACCCATTTGAGCTTATTAAATTTTTTGTTTTAAAATAAACCCTAGCCAAGGATCATTTTCTACATTAAAGGGAAAAATTAGGATACATTCAAGATTAACTTCGAGAAAAGTATTCGATATTAAAAGCATCTAACATGGCTTTCGGAGTTGAAAGCCTGAGGTAAAAAGTGAACAAGGTTTCGATTGAAATTTTAAGATTCAAGAAAATGAATAGCCAAAGATAAAGTTAAGTATTTCTAAGGCAAAACAAAGAAACCTTAGAGATAAGAATCTGAAGCTTCAATTAGAATTAAAAAAAATTTTAAAAAAAGAAAAAAAAAAGAGAAATTATGTACCTTGAAAACAAGAGAGGAAACAGCTATCGAGACACCATTGTATCCATCTGGGTTCACATATGTTCAAGATCCCCATGCGTCACAAGCACCTCCAATAACTCATCAACCTTATATTGGTCATTTTGCCAAGTTCCATCAGTTCAGATAAATGTCAATCTTGGGCATACTCCTCACGACTTCACTACTGTGCCTAATGTGGATGATCATAAAGAATTAAAGAAATTAAAAAGGGTGCCAGATCCATCAAAAGATATAATGATGAAAGATAAGCATGATCTATTAGAAGAGAGATTGAAAGCAATTAAAAGCCATGATGTGTACGAGAATATTGGCGCCAGTAAACTTAGTCTAGTACCTATTCTTGTTATTCCATCAAAATTCAAAGCCCCGAGTTTCGAGAAGTATGATAGAACGAAATACCCTTTAACACACATCACCATATACTGTCGAAAGATGACAAGCTACACTCATGATAATAAATTGTTGATCCATTACTTTCAAGATAGTCTCATTGAACCTGTAGCAAGATGGTATGCTCAGTTAGATCAAAGTAAGATTTGCTTTTGAAATGAATTGGCTAGGGCCTTCCTAGCACAATACAAGCATGTTGAAGTTATGGTGCCAGATAGGTTGTCCTTACAGAACATGAAGAAAAGATCAACTGAAACATTCAAAGAATATGCACATAGATGGAGGGGCATAGCAGTTCAAGTACAATCACCCTTGTCAGAGAAAAAAATTACTGTTCTATTTGTCAACTCTTTGGACATTCCCTATTATGAAAGAATGATTGGGAATCTCTCTAAAAATTTTTTGGACATGGTGATTTCTGGTGAAATTATAGAAAATACAATTAAGAGTGGTAGGATTAAGTTAAAAGATACAACAGATGTTGAAAAAAAAAAGTACATCAAAACCACAAAATAAAAGAAAGGTGCAAGCAGTCACAATAGAGGGGCATCTACCTAATAGCTTCATCCCGTATGATCCTTATCCTGCTTATCAGCCCCATCACCCTGCCATAAGTCATATCTCTCAAAATCCATATCTTTGCCAACCAAGCCAGCATTTGGGCTTTCAAGCAAATTTTCATCTCAAGTGGTCATTCATGATCTTGTTCCTACATTTGAATCCACCACCTAACCAACAAAGAATCGAAAAAGACCAAGGAATGATCAAGAGAAATTTTCCATCCCTATTTCTCACCTTTTACCTTTGCTAATAGAAGGTCGATATCTCACTCTTGTGCCTCTGAAAATAACACCAAATCCATCAGCAATGAATTACAATCCCAATGACAAGTGTGATTACCATATGGGGGTAATTGGCCACTCAATTGAAAAATGCAGGCAGTTGAAAGAAAAGGTTGAAGATCTTATCAAGAATGATATTTTGACTCCAAAGGTAATAGAATAATGAAAGTTGTTGACTCCATTCAATTGTCAAATGTGAAAAGTTGAGATGAAGAAGGAGGTGTCAAGTTTTGAAAATTAGGATAAGATGATTCTTTTTTTTTACTATGTATGTAGGACATGTGCATTGTGTCTCTAGGAGTTATTTAACTTATTTTGGAAGAATTGAATACTCTGGATCTTTTTCATGAAATTTTCTCTTTATGCATTTGTTTGGATAAAAGTCCCACATAAGTAACTTTAAAAAAAAAGAAAAAGAAAAAAAGAAAAAAAATTTTCTTTTACAATAAAGATGGAATGATTCTTAAGGGAAATGGTGATTACTATTAGAAAAAAGCTCATCAAATACCTCCACACCTTTTCAAATACTTTCATCTCCCTAATCACTTAAATGATTGGACTCATCAATCATAACCTTTTAGGGAACGTGAGTTTAAGTTCAGACCTTAAAGGGCCGATAATCTTTTCTTAGGCAAAGAACAAAATAGATTAATTTTGAAAGTTTATTTTGAATTTTAAAAATCAGATACTCTTTCAAATTTTTCAATTGATAATTCAATATGTGTCAGAATTTTGCTATGACTATAGATACAAAAATGCTTGAGCCTTTTTCTTAAATAACCCTTATTCCATGTCTTAAGACACATTAAGAAAAAAAAAAGTCACTTTCTGCCTAAGACAATTTATACCTTTATACCTTTTCTCTTGCTTTCACCAAGAAAATACCAAAAAAATTTTGGAGCCCAAAGAGCCTTTCTGAACTATGCGATCAATCTTATATCACTTGATCATCATTAGAACCTTGAGTAAAAAAAGGATGGGGCATAAAAAAAAATAAAAAAAGAAAAAAAAGGACATATTCAATGATTTGCTCTTCTACCTAAGTGATCATGTTTGAAATGATGAATAGCCATCTTTTTCTATCCTTCTCATACATAAAAATTATCCATTTGCTATCCATTTGAGCCTATTAAATTTTTTATTCCAAAATAAACCCTAGCCAAGGATAATTTTCTACATTAGGGGAAAAATTAGGATACATTCAAGAGTAACTTCAAGAAAAGTATTCGATATTGAAAGCATCTAACATGTCCTTCGGAGTTGAAAGCCTAGGGTAAAAAGTGAACAAGGCTTCGATTGAAATTTCAAGATTCAAGAAAATGAACAGCCAAAGATAAAGTTAAGTATTTCTAAGGCAAAACAAAGAAACCTTAGAGATAAGAATCTGAAGCTTTAATTAGAATTCAAAAAAAAAATAAAAAATAAAAAAAAGAGAAAATATGTACCTTGAAAATGAGAATTCAAGGCAAAAAATAAGGGGTGACTAAAGTTGCTAAAATTAAAGCCAAATGTTTCAAAAAAAAAGGGGACAAAAGAAGAAAGTCAGAGAATGCTCATTAGGATCATTGGCCTAATCACCTTGAATAATATATTTTGAGCCATTTATCCATTCCTTCAGAACCTTTAACCTCGACCTACATTACACACCCTGAAAAGTTCATTTTGATCAAATATGGATATTTGGATTGAAGAGCAATATCCTTGAATTTGTATATTCTTGTTGAATTCTTCATTGATAAAAAAAATATAGCTCTAAGGTGAAAATCCCAAAAGGGTAGTTTAGAGCTAAAGTCATTTTTGAGGCCTCATAATGAATTTCAGAGTTTTAAGATTCTATCCAAAATAAAAGGTCTCGATACAAAACTTTTTGAAAGACCAGTACCCATTAAAGACCTTCCTTAAAAAAAAAAAGAACCTTGTCTTCTTCTCAAATCTTGTTTGAAAAGTAATGGCTAGTTTTGACTCACATTGGAGTATCACGTTTTCAATAAAAAACAAGTGTTTTAAAAATTTATCTCTTTTATGAGCCTGAGAAAAATCCTTGCAACCCTTGTCGAGCTTTCCATGAGATATGCCCACCAGTAAAAAGAGTTGAATTTTCAATTACCCTCACATCCATAAGCTTTTCAAATAGTAATCATCAATTTTCAAGAGATTCAAAAGTCTTGAGTTTAAAATTTTTTCATTCAATTGCAAAGATACTTTATGTGGGGTAATTTTTAATCACTTTTAAAAATTTTCAAGATTATTTGAGCATTTTGCTCATAATACTGAGAGCACTTTGCATTTGCATCACTTGCATCTGCATCACAAGAAAGACATTCGTATTTGCATCACTTGCATTGGTATTTGTATAAAACATTTGCATTCACACCATAAGAAGAATTTGCATTTGCATCATGGCATCTTCATCCTAAGAAAAGGTATTTGTAGAGGCATCTACATGAAAAGGACATTATCATTTGCATTGTGAAAAAGTTAAATGTATCAAGCATTTGCATTCTTACGTTGGCATTGACATTGGCATGATATTTCCGTTAGCATCATTTGATGAGAATAGACATTTGTATCATGTTTGCATTTATTAATTTTGTAAGTATTAAAAACAAAAAAAAAATGGGCATGTTTTTAAAGTTTTAAAGTCTCTGTTTAAGAAGAATCATTCTTAATCAAGATTTCAAAGCCTCTGTTTAAGAGGAACCAATTTCAATCAAGATTTCAAAGCCTCTATTTAGAAGGACTTTCCTCAGAAAAGACATTTAGAGTCTCAAAAATCTCTGATCAAGTGAAAGCCATGTTTTAAAAGATTTTCAAAATTTAAAGTTTCATTGCCTCTGATTATAAGGAGCATTCAAAAATTTTGAGATTTGTAAGACCTCGAGGCATAATCTCTAAAAGTCTCTGCGCATGACTTTCAAGATTAAAAGATTTTTAAATTTTAAAGTTTCATTGCCTCTGATTATGAGTAGCAATCAAAGATTTTGAGATTTGTAAGACCTCCGGGCATAATCTCCAAAAGCCTCTACGCATGACTTTTAAGATTAAAAGATTTTCAAATTCTTAAAGTTTCATTTCCTCTGATTATGAAGAGCATTCAAAGATTTTGATATTTGTAAGACCTCCGGGCATAATCTCTAAAAGCCTATGCGCACGATTTTCAAGTTTAAAAGATTTTCAAAATTTAAAGTTTCATTACCTCTTATTATGAGGAGCATTAAAAGATTTTGAGATTTGTAAGACCTCTGGACATAATCTCTAAGACCTCCGGGCATAAAATTGATTCGTGGTGTTATCCCGATCGATTATTTATCTTTTGACTTATGGTGTTATCCCAGTCGATTCTGTAAGACCTCCGGGCATGAATCTGTAAGACCTTCAAGCATGATTTCTAAGACCTCTCGGTATAAATTTGATTCACGATGTTATCTCGATCGATTTTTTATCTTTTGACTTGTGGTGTTATCTCAGTTGATTCTGTAAGACTTTCGGACATGATTTCTAGGATCTTAGAGCATAAATTCGATTCGTGATGTTATCCCGATTGATTCATTATCTTTTAACTTGTGGTATTATTCCAATCGATTTTGTAAGACCTTCGGGCATGATTTCTAATACCTTCAGGCATAAATTTGATTCGCGGTGTTATCTCGATCGATTCTTTATCTTTTGACTTATGGTGTTATTCCAATCGATTCTGTAAGACCTCCGGACACGATTCTGTAAGATCTTCAGGCATGATTTCTAAAACCTTCGGGCGTAAATTTGATTTACGGTGTTATTCCAATAGATTCTTTATCTTTTGACTTGTGGTATTTTTTCAATCGATTCTGTAAGACCTCCGGGCATGATTTCTAAGACCTTCGGGCATAAATTCGATTCGCGATGTTATCCCGATCGATCTTTATCTTTTGACTTATGGTGTTATTCCAGTCGATTCTGTAAGACCTCCGGGCATGATTCTGTAAAACCTTCGGGCATGATTTCTAAGACCTCCGAGCGTAAATTTGATTCGCGATGTTATCCCGATCGATTCTTTATCTTTTGACTTGTGGTATTATTTCAATCGATTCTGTAAGACCTCCGGACATGATTTCTAAGACCTCTGGGTATAATTTCGATTCGCGGTATTATCCCGATCGATTCTTTTTTTTTTACTTACGGTGTTATCCCAGTCAATTCTATAAGGCCTCCGAGCATAAATTTGATTCGCAGTGTTATCCCGATCGATTCTTTATCTTTTAACTTGTGATGTTATTCTAATTGATTTCTAAGACCTCCGGGCATAAATTTGATTCGCGATGTTATCCCGATCGATTCTTTATCTTTTGACTTGTGGTGTTATCTCAGTCGATTTTGTAAGACCTTCGGGCATGATTCTGTAAGACCTCCGGGCATAAATTCGATTCGCAGTGTTATCCTGATTGATTCTTTTTTTTTAACTTGCAGTGTTATCCCAATCGATTCTGTAAGACCTCCGGACATGATTTGTAAGACCTGCGGGCATAAATTTCATTCACGATATTATCACAATCGATTCATTATTTTTCAACTTACGGTGTCATCCCAATCATTTTGTGTTTTTTAAAAAAAAATCAATCACGATTTGCTTTCGGACAAAATCGTTGTTTTTGTCTTTGCCCTATTCCTGATTTTCATGAATGTGTAAAGAGGGGTAGCTGTAGACACCGATTTTGTCTGGGTCTACTGTTTTAATTTTAATAATAATAATAATTTTTTTTAAAAAAAATTATTAATTATAATAAATAAATAAAATAAAAAAAAGAAACAGAAAGCAGCAAAAAGCAGAGCGACTGATGCTTGGCACCAGCCACCCTATAGCCACCACTAGCAGCCCCGACCAACCACCCTACAACCCACCTTCTGCCACTCCCTATAGTCACCCCTACAACATCATCTACTCCTTAAAAAACATCATAGATCTTTCCCAAACCTCTCTCTAGAATCCCTTTCAACCTCTCTCTGGAATCCCCTTCAACATCCCTCTGGAACCCCTCTTTTCGAAAGTTCTTTCAGACACACAACCCCCCATTTCAACAAGCTTTTCAATACCCAAAATCCTAGCCTCCCACACTCAAAAAAACCCAAACACTACACCAAACCCATACCCAAACAGCAAACTAAAAAACAGAAACAAAAAAAAATAAAGATAAACAGTCCTCCCCGTAAAGAGGAACCTCAGCGTCGAGTTCCCTGCAAGAACAAAAAAAAAATTAGATCAGCCTTAGTTTTACAAAAAAAAAAAAAGAAACAGCAAACTCAAAAAAGTTCAAACTCTGATCTACACTGATCAGGGCTTGTTCTCCCGAAAAAGACCTCGGATTCGAACTCAGGAGGCCGAGAGGAGCTTCGCGGTGAATTTTGATAATTTTCCAGCGACCTATGACCATCAACCGTGATCGCCGGCAGTGACCCAGGTGGCGATCGATACAGTGGTCCGACGACCGGACGGCAAGAGCTCTAGAGCTCTCCCTTCTTTTTTTTTTGAAAATAGAAACCAAATGAACAAAAAAAAAATTTCGATTATATATAAAGGACTAAAGAGCAAAACAACGTCGTTTTAAGTGAGGAGGATCTGCGCGTTGACCCAAATTTGACCGAGATCTGCACAAACCGACCTGCTAACCCGTTTCAGCCAACCTTGAATCAGTCCAGAAGAACTGCCAGTGAACCAGTCTGAACTGGTTCGAATCACTGGATCGCCCGAACTGTTAATTGAACCGTAGAACTGGTCCAAACCAGCGTTGACCGGATCATTGACCGGTCCGGTTTAGATAAAAAAAAATTTTTTTTGAATTTTTTTATATTATTATTTTTGTTATTTTAAGTATATTTTTATATTTATGCATGATAAATTTCTAAATTTATTAGAATAAATGTTTAATTGTTTTAATAATAAAATTGAAAACAAATAATAATTAAAAATATATATTAAAAATGCTCAAAAAAAATTTACTATTATTATTATTTTCCCTGCCTAGATTTTGGAGAGAATAAAAAGTATTTTTTTAAAAAAATTATTTCGTCTAGATGTTGAGAAATTATTATTAATAAATTTTCATAAAAAAAATATAAGAAAATTTTAAATTAATTTTAAAAAATTATTAAAATCGAACTTACTTCGAAAATCCACCTAGATGTTAGGGATTTTTAGAGATGTTCGTATTTTCTTAAAAACGAAACCTTAAACACTAATTCTTAATTTTCAAAATCATAGGTTTCTAAAACCCCTAAAATCCAAAATCTCCTAAAATCCAAAACCCTAAAATCCGAAACCCCTAAAATCCGAAACCCCATAAAATCCAAAACACTCTAAAATCCAAACCCCCTAAAATCCAAACCCAAAATCCAAAATCCCTAAAATCCAAATCCTTAAATCAAAACCCCAAACCTCAAAACCCAAACTCTAAAATCTCCAAACTCAAAAATCAAAACCCTAAACCTTACATATCTTAAAATTCAAGCCTTAAAACCCTCTAAACCTTAAAACCAAACCTTCAAAACCTCTACTCAAGCCCTTACTCAAAACCTAATAAAAATCCTAAGGACACGTGTGAAAATTCCATTTGAAGCAATTTGTTCCTGAATACCGCCTAGATGATGGGGTATTTAGGAAATTTTACTTCGTTAAGTCTTTTCACATGATTTCTTAATTCGCATTAATAATAAGATTATTAAAAAAAAGTATAACAAAAAATTGGGATCTTAAATATAAATAGTCGCACCTAAGCTCTGCTTAGATGTTGGAGAGTCAGGGTGGTCTCATTATACTTAAGAATCCAACTTTTAAATTACATGTCATTTTACATAATATTCATTTGCATACATACGTTAGCATGTTATTATCAGTAATTATTTGTACTATTCTGTCTTTAATTTTTATTTACTACTTGGTGATAAAATATTTTATAATAAAAAAAGAATAATACTTTTAAAGAATTTTTTGATATTATAAAACAAAATAAAAATAACATTCCGAAAGAAATAATTCTTAGTACTCTGCCTAGATGTTGGAGAGTCACTAACAATTATTTTCTATAAAGATTGTTATTTCATTTTAAGGATTATTGTGTTAAATCTTAAGCGAAAAGAGTTATTTTAAATTCTGCCTAGATGTTGGAGAATTTTAAGATAATTCTTTAACTTAAAGATTTTCTCAATATTTCTAAATAAAAATTTTAGCAAAATTTTATTTTTCCAAATGAAGGGAATTAGTGTTAAATTTCAAATTAAAACCATTTTTATCCAACACAGAAAATAGCGCATAATTAAATGGTACCAATTTATGGGCATTGTGGGGGTGCTAATCCTTCCCCACACGTAACCGACTCCCGTACCCAACCTGATTTTTCGTAGATTGAAATTTATCTTTTTGATAAACTTTAAAACCCGTTTTTATAGTTTTATTAAAAAGATAAACTTTTGGGTGGCCAATCACACCCTAACAAAGATTGGTGATGACTCCCACTCCATTTTATTTTTCTCGATTTTAAACTTCATTTTCCGTCTAGCGGTCCCAAAACCATTACGACACATAATTATGTGTAATGACATGAATGATTTTTATAATATGATTGCATGATATAATTTTATAGTATTATTTTTGCATGATATTTTTTACACAATATGATTTAATATTTATTGCATGATTGCATGATTGCTTGATATTTTGACATAATTTTTGTATCACCATGTTTTGTAAATAAATAAAAAGGATTGGAATTGCTTTATTTGCATGATAAAACCATCTTTGATAAGGTTTAGCTAAGATAACACATAATTAATGTGATACCAATTTTGGTTATGAAAGGGTGTTAATACCTTCCCTACATATAATCAACTCCCGAACCTTAGTTCCGATGATATAGATCAAAACTTATTCTTTTGGGGACCCTTAGTTTACACTTAAGATAACCTTAAAGAGGATAGATTCACATAGGTGGCCAATCACACCTAAGTAAAAAAGATTGGTGACAACTCCATAGTTTTTGTGTCTAATGGTTCTCCCAACCTAAACATTATGACAAACCCAAAACCAAAAAAATTTAAATATAAAAATATACTTGTTAGTCATGTTTTAGTACAGAACAACATTTAATTCTTATTTGTTAGCTCAAATGTGTAAGTTAATCCAAGAAGAAGATGAATTGGTTATCAAAATTTTAAGCACACACAAATTTAAATATTAAGAAATTGATAATATAAGTAAGATAACTGATACTAAGCAATAAAATAGTAGGGAAAGAAGATCAAACACAATAATGTACAAAGGTTCAACCCTTCTCCAACAATGTGCCTAATTATTTCCTTTAGTTTTCCTATCCAAGCTTCAAATCCCCCAACATAATGTTGTTTTACAAGTACAATCTCTATATTTTCAAAGCCTAAGATAACAACCTTTACCCTTTGAATGATTCTAACCAACCTCACTACAAAACTCTCAAGAGAATGCCATACTTCATGCTCTTTAACCCTCTTTGAATGTCAAAGGAATTTACAAACAAGAAAAATTTTTGTAGGTGGACACTTGCAAGATTTAAGTACAAAGATGAAGAAATTAAACAATAGAAATTTTGGCTTGAATAATACAAGAATTTGCTTTTTGCTTGTTTAATGCTCTAGAAATGCAAAAACTTGACTTGTAATGCTTTAAAGGTAATCTCTTGCCTTTAAATGTGTTATATAGGTTTCCTTTTATGTGGATTTTTTATTCCTAGCCATTGTGAGTCATTGGAATTGGGAAACAGTCATTATCTCCTTCAAAATTTATCTTTATTCTATCTTTCTTGCATAAGGGGATCTATATTCTCCCTTAATAGATCGATCCTCATGCTTAAAAATATAACCATTAGAATGTGGTGATTGGTCTTCAAAAACTAAGGATGAGCATTCTAACTTTGATAGGACTGATACTCATGCTTGGAAAAAAAAAAGAGGAGCATTCTAGAAATAAAGGATCGATTATCTACATAGGTGATTGATCCCTTTTTTTTCCAAATTTGCATTTGTTGACATTGTGACCAGAGAAAAAAGGTTGATTTTTCTCAACACATTTTTATCAATAATGTTCATTTATGGGTGTGAATTTTCAAGAAAAGTTATGGTCTAATAATATTTTGTATTTTATCAAAGAATTTAATCGAAAGTAACTTTAAAGAATAAATTGCTAAATGGTATAAGTTAGAAAATCATCAAATTTGACTTAATGTTATTGTTAGATCAAAACTTAAATTAACTCTTCTTGTATGGCCAATATCCAATGATCCTCTTTTAAGACTTTATCTATGTTCTTAAGTTCAATTTGGAAGAGAAAAGCACCATTATTGCAAATATTGAATGAAAATCTAGTTCTTACTTCTGAGATGGATCACCAATAATCTCACTATCTTTTACATACTTCATTTTGCTTAATTTTCTAGGAACTTATCATATCATTTTTTATTGTTCTCCTCAATATCATGAGAAGTATTATTAATATTTATTTAAAGTATAGCTACATTATCATCATTAAAAGAAACCTTTTTATAAGAAGGATTAGATTCATCAAATATAACATGTATAGATTCTTCAACAACCAAATTTCTTTTGTCAAAGAATCTAAATGCTTTTGAATTCAAAGAATACACTAGAAAAATGTGTTCATCACTTTTTGCATTAAATTTGTGAAGATTATTTTTTTGATTATTTAAAACAAAGCATTTACAACCAAAAGAATGAAAATAGCTTATGCTAGGCCTTTTACCTTTAAAAAGTTTATATGGAGTTTTCTTTAAAATTAGCCTAATCATAGCTCTATTTATGACATAACAAAAAGTATTTATGGCTTTCAACTAAAAATATCTAGATAAATTATTTTCGTAAAGCATGGTTCTATCCATTTCTTCTAAAGTTCTATTTCTTCTTTTTACTACTCCATTTTATTGAGGAGTTCTAGGACCCAAAATTTTGTGGCTAATACCATTTTTACTACAAAACTCATTAAAACTTAGATTCTCAAATTCTTTTCCATGATCACTTCTAATACTAAAAATTGAATATCATTTTTCATTTTGAATCTGTTTGCTAGAAGTGATGAACTTTTTCAAAGCATCATTCTTGGAATGCAAGAAGAGAACCAAAGTTTTTCTAGTGAAATCTTCAATAGCAACAAACCTTTATTGTTTGCCACCAAGGTTCATTGTCCTAATATGACCAAAAATATCAATATGAAGTAATTGTAGTGGTTTAGTACTTTTCCTTGAGCACGTGCATCACAATCCTTATCATTTTCAAACTTCAATTTTGGTAAACCAACTATTAAATTATTTTGAAGAAGTTTTGAAATTATATGCATGCTTGCATGTCTTAGTTTCCTATGCCAAATCCAACTTTTTTTTAGCCATAAAATAAACATTTTTAAAAGATAAGTCATCCAAATAAACTATATAAACATTTCCTTTACAATGTTCAATAAAAATAATTTTATTAGTCTCGACACCAACCACTTAACAACATATTGATTTAAAAACAATTTAAAAACCTTTATCACACAATTGACTAATACTAAGCAAGTTATGTTTAAGTCCTTTAACAAGTAATACATTTTTAATATTAGTGAAAGAATTGTTACCAATGGAACCAATTCTCACTACCAAAAAAAAAAAAAAACTACTCTATACTAACGCTCAAAAAGCCATTAGTAAAACTTAAAAATTTGTCAGTATAGCACAATAAACCGTATACCAATGGTCAAAATATCCATTCCGATGAATTTATAACCGCCAGTATATCCCTTGTCAGTATAGACCTATAATGACAGTTTTTAAGTTGTCAGAATATGTAACAGAGATATACTAATGATTTTAGTTCGTCACTATATGTATAGCTGTTCGTATAGCAAGGATTATGTGTTCCACATTATACCTTTTACCGATGGTTATTCCCATCAGTATAGACTCGTATATTTTAATTTTTTTAACTTATACTAATGATGTTTCTTTCAATATATCTTTTACTAACGGTCAATGCCTGTCAGTATAACCTTATGTGTTTTAACTTTTATCGACAGTCCGTGATGACTGTCAGTATAGCCTGAAATATTTCAATAGTAAAACACGTCGGTATAAATTTTAACGTGTCGGTAAAAGCATTTTTTGAATTATATTTTGAATTATTAATATTAATTTATTTATAATCATAACATGATATGGTTTCATATAAAGTAAAAATACACAAAAAGGTAAAAATATTTAATAACATTTGAAATAAACAACAACCAAATTATTTTATAATCCATAAATTTAAAATAAGTAAAAAACTAGTGTCATTGTACCAAATCCAGAAAAAACAAACATTAATATCTATAATTGAATGTCTATAAACATGGTGCTCGAAGTAAATAAACAACTTCTTAAAGTAAGATGATGCCATCCCAAGTTGGTCCAAATACCTGTTTAATTTGTACAACCCAATAAAGAATTCCATGTCAAATTAAGCTTTTACTAGTCAATTAACATAGGAAATGTTCCCATGGTCAAGTCAAGCATACCAGAAACTATAAACAAATGAATTGTTGATAAGATTTTATCCACTATTATAGGCTCCCCCTGCTTTACCAACCCAACCAACTGATAAAGTTGTTGAATTCTTCAGAATTGTTTAAAGTTCTCTAAAGGGCTACTACCCACCATCTAGATAAGATGGATCTAAAATTTTATTCATAAGTTGATTATCATTACCTACATATAGGGAAAATATGTAATTTAATAATTGAATTCCAGTAAATATTTTTCAACAATGCAAGTTACGATTTTATTGCATCTGCACTAGGTTGTAAATGTGTTGAGTTACTACTTGCAGAGATTTAGGTGTTTTTTGTACAAATTGTATGAACTAATTTGCATCAAAGAATCCTCATAGTGCTATTACTAATGGCTGAGCCTCAAATTCTTTATATAGATTTTGCATAATGTTTTAAAGATTGTTCACATCAGATGCATATTGATATGTTGCAACTCTTGTTCCAATGCCAGAGCCACACAATTCATTTCTTGATCAACCATATTGTTATTTAAGAAATTCCATTGTTTTAGATAACAAAAAATGCAGGAAAAGAATTTGCTAATGAAAAAATAAAGGCAAGATTATCATTTTTTTGCCTACACATTAAACTGCATATTGAGGGAGAGATTTTACTAAGTTCCCAGCCATGAATGGTATAGCCTTAGTTGATGGTGTATCTAGTGAGCGATTCAACATTACTTGAATTCCAAGATCCCATGGTAGAATTGTCTGGACCTACAGTCCTCTCATTTAGTGCATTTAAGCTAGAAATGACCATAGCCCTATGTTGGAAGTAAAAGGCATTGGATCTAGATAAAAGAAAACTTCATCTAGCTGCTTAAATGTTAGGAAATAGACAAATTACAAAGTTCATGAAGATGGTAATAAAGTTTACTTACCCAGATTTTTTTATAAAAAATGTTAAGTTCATCCCATCTAGACATAGGTAAAAAACCTTTCGAGAAACCAAACATCTCTGAGTTATTTTTAGTAAATGGTGCACAAGGAACCTTTGCTCTATTTCTTTTTATTGATTTTAATCAGATATGAATGGCCTAATTACACCTTAATATGGTAATAATTTACCATCCTTTACAAATTTTGAGCAGATAGAGAAAATTTTGTCAACCAATTATCAGAAAACATTAAAACAAAGATGCATTACCAAAACTAGCAAGAAAATGAATATTATGTTTTGTTTGAAGTGAACCCCAAACATTCAGTTGTCCTAAGCTATTGCTTCTTCACAAAACATTCAATCATCAAAGCCAGCACCAGTAGAAGGATAAAAAAAATAGGCAACATTCAATGACACAAAATTGAAATGTAAAAAATGAAAAGTACCTTTGAAAAATAACAAAAGTCTTGATGCTTCAACTTTGATTCAGCTCTAAAACAAAATGGATGCCTACGGGTTTAAGTTTGTAAAGTCAGTGAAAGGTGGTGAGAGTTGGTGGGAGATGGAGATTAGGCCATGGGTACCGATGGGTGGAGATAATTGGTGGGAGGTGGAGATTAAGTATATAAAGTCAGTGGAAGGTGGAGGAAAAGAAAATAATTTAAACATTTTTTAGATTATTTAAGGTGTTTTTGGCCAGAAACGCTTTGAATAACCCTATTTAATTTTTTGTAAGAGATTATTCAAGGCATTTTTGGCTAGAAAACTCCTTGAAAAATCTTTTATAAAAAATTGAACGACGTTGTTCAAGGCATTTTTGGCAAAAAAAATACCTTGAATAATCCCCTTCAATTTTTATGAGGGGATTATTCAAAACATTTTTTGCTAGAAAACACCTTGAGCATTTTTTGCTAGAAAACATCTTAAATAATCCGTTTTCATTTTTTAAAGGGATTATTCAAGTCATTTCTAGCCAAAAACGCCTTGAATAATCCCTTACAAAAAATTGAATGGGGTTATTTAAGGTATTTTTTAGCCAAAAACACCTTGAATAATCCTAAAAAAAATAAAAAGGGATTATTGAAAGTGTTTTGGTAGAAAATACCTTGAATAATCCCTTTGTAGAGATTGTTTTTAGTCTAAATAATACTTTTCAATTATAAAAATACTATAGTAGCTCAATCAGTTAGAGCATACAGCCGTTAACTATAAGGTTATAGGTTCGATCCCTCCTAGCATTTTTTGAGTTTTTTAAGGGATTATTCAAAGTGTTTTCTAGCAAAAACGCCTTGAATAATCCCTTTCATTGAAGGCATTTTTGACAAAAAATGCATTGAATAATCCTATCCCAGCAAGGATTATTCTCAGTCCAAATAATACCTTTCAATTATAAAAACACTAGAGTAGCACAATCAGTTAGAGCATACAACTGTTAACCATAAGGTTGTAGATTTAATCCCTCTCTCTAGTCTTTTTTAGGTTTTTCAAAGGGTTATTCTAGGTGTTTTGGGCGAAAAACACCTTGAATAATCCCCTTCAATTTTTATGAGAGAATTATTCAAGACATTTTCTGGCAAAAAAAACTTTGAATAATCTCAAGTATCGTACTTTTTTGGGGATCACACTTTCTCTCGAAATCTAAAATTTCACGAACCAAATGCCCCCTAATTTTTTTTTTGAAATAAAAGCTAATATTTTTTTTTGTTTTGAGCCTATATTAATGGTTACATTAATAACCATCAGTATATAACGTATTTATACTGATAAATAGTCATATACCATCAGAAAAATTTTATTTATATCGACATTTAAATAAAGTGTTGGTATAAGTATGGTATATTTTGATGGTATTAAAAATCTATCAATGAAAGAGACTTTGACCGTTAGTATAACCAAGCATCAGTATATAAAAAAAATTTTGTAGTGTCTTTTAAATTTGACCTTTGGAGTTATCCCCAAATGTAACATCTCTATCACCTTTAAGATTTAAGTCCTTGAATTGACTCTTGCCCCTGGTTATGTCTTGAGCATCCACTATCAAGCTACCATAGATTATTCTTGCTTGAATTTACCTTATGGCAATACCCATCACCTATAAGTACACAATCAAACTTTTTTTTAGGTACCCAAATTTTTTAGGCCCTTAACTGTTAGCACTAACTATTCTTATACCTTTTGGAATCCACTTCATCTTGGTAATCTCATCTTTAGATGTGCTAACTCCTTTTGGAATCCATACACTCCTAATGAGTTTATCTTTATGAGTAACTTTCTTTAAAGAACAATATTGTATAGATTGACCTAATTTGAGACAATATGCAAATGTACTATATTCTTTAATTGAATCATTTACTTTAATAAGAAAGTTCTTTAAATGAGTTCCTTACCACTACTATTATATCTTAATCCATCTTTGTCAAAGAAAGTTCTTTGAGTTTAAACATGTCATTTAGCTTTTGATGTCCCACATAAAATCTAGAAAAAGAATTTTGTAAATTCATATTCTTCCTAGTCACATTATCAACATTAAATTTCAAAACCTCAATTTGTTTTTCCAATTCATTCTTTATCTTAGTCAAGAACTTATTTTCTATTTTCAATTTGGAAATAAATTTTTTATACTTCATATTCATTGTTTCAAATTCCATAGCTCAGTTATAAAAAGCATATTGCAATTCATCAAATGCACATGAATTTGAATCATTATAATTGGAAGTGGTCATCAAAATTCATGTATTCGTGTCATGTAAATTATTGATAATTTGTTTATTCATGCTATGTTTTACATAAAAATTACATGTCATAATTTGTGTTGACATGAAAACACAAAATACATTTTTTTGGTTTTGTTAAATCCATATATGGCTTTTGGTAAAATTTTAAACAATATTACCTTAGTGTCTTTTTTTCATATCTTTTTCATAATATGTCACCATTTCAATTTTTTAAATTGTTAGGTCTAATAGAAAGTTACCTTGGGCTTATCAAAAGCCATGAGACATAGGTTAGCCACTTCATCATCATTAAAAGTATCAGCATCACCTTATGTAGCCACCATTGTCTTTTTCTTAGGTTTCTTTGTATTTTGCTTATTCTACAAAGGACAATCAAACTTGATGTGACCCGATTTCTTATTCTCATAACATACAATTCAATCTTTTTCTCTTCTACTAGATTTTTTATAATCATTCTCCCATTAAGGTCTTATTCTATTTGAAAACTTGTTCATCTTCATGAATTTCTTAAACCTCTTTGCAAATATAATAATTTCTTCATCTTCGTCAACATCTTTTTGTTTAACATTTTCATCTTCAGAATGGATGGTTTCAAAGAAACTCTCACCTTTTTTTAATGTTTTTACCCATGTTTCATCTTCATCTCATAAGTTAAGAGAGAACCAATAAACTTATCTAAAGATAGAGTGTGAGGATTTTCAGACACCTCAATGATGGTTACTTTTACTTCCTGAGTTTTTGTAGACTATTTCACCATCTCAATATTAGAATAGGTCTTACCACAAGCCTTTAAATTATTGATGATATCAAAAAGTGATTTGACATATCCGTAATGCTTTCTTTTGATTTCATCTTGAAAAGCACATAATCAAGTGTAAGTATGCTAATATTTAATTCCTTAAATTGATTTGTGCCTTCATGTATGATTGCTAATTTGTCATGTACTTGCTTGGCATTGTCACAAAAGGAGAATTTATTATATTCACTTGGATCCAATGCATAAAAGAAAATATGCATAACCTTTGAATTGAGTTAGGCCATCTTGATATTATTGGCATCCCACTCATTTTGTTCTTTGATAATTTTTCTATCTTCCACCATCTTTTTTTGGAATAAAGAAACCATTTACAATCATTCTTCACACTTCATAATCATTTTCTTGAATAAAAAAATTCATCATTGTCTTTTAATATAAGTAATTTTTAACAATGAAGATTAGAGACCTTATAATAGAGTGACCTTCACTACTAATGAAAGTATTAACCATTCCAAGGGGCACAAAACACTCTTCATGTTGGATGTATTCAACTTTCCTATTATCTTCATAGATTTCCACAAGTTTATTGCACATTTCCTTAGAGGTTGAGCAAATAGATACCATGTTCAAGTTGTGAGAACTAAAAACCTCACGAAGAAAGTAGTTAACATTTTTATCATTTTTCAACTTCTTTAAAAACTTTTCATCATTTGAAAAAGCTCTAAGACCTTTTTCTATTACATTTTAAGCTCTAAATCCTGAGCCAAAATAAACATCCCCATTCTTAACTTTCATTGCCAAAACTTATATTTTTCAAACTTTGGAGCCTTATGTTCCTTTTCACCACTTTGGATAATATTGATTTGAGCCATAAGATATTTCTCTCAAGGTTGTTAGACATACAAAAAATACCATCAAATTTGAAAAAAACTTAAATTAAAATTTTAAGATATTGATAATATAAGTAAGATAATTGAAAATAACAATGAAAGAGTAAGGAAAAAAGATCATACACAATTATGTATAGAGGTTCAATCCTTCTCTAACAACGTGCCTACACCCTTTCCTTTAGCTTTCCTAGCCAAGCTTCAAATCTATTAGTAGAATGTCTTACGAGTTACAATATTTATCTTTTCAAGGCTCAAGATAACAACCTCTACTTTTTGTAGGATTCTATCCAACCTTACTACAAAGCTCTCAAAAAGATACCACATCTCTTACTCTTTAACCACCTTTGGATGTAAAGGGAATTTGCAAACCAAAAAGATTCTAATAGTAGGTGTTTACAAGATTTAAGTACAAAGATGAAGGGATTATATAATAGAATTTTGGCTTGAATAATACAACAATTTTCTTTTTGCTCTTTTAATGCTTTAGAAATGGAAAATATTGGTTTGTAATGCTTTGGATGTAGTCTCGTGCTCTTGAATGTGTTGAAGGCTTCCTTTTATATGGTTTTTTTTATATATTTCTAGCTGTTATGAGTCATTAGAATTGTGAAATATTCATTATTTCCTTTAATTTTTGTCTTTATTTGAATTATTTTGCACAAAAAGATCGATCCTTTCCTTTAGGGGATCGATTTTTTCCTTTAAAACATTTATCCTCATGCTTAAAAAATATAGCCGTTAAACTGAAAGGATTGATCCTTCTTACTTCAAAAACAAGGAAGAGTATTCTAACTTTAAGGGCATTGATCCTTATACTTAAAAAACAAAGGAAGAACATTCTGGAAATAAGGAATCAACCCTCTACATGGGGGGGGGATCGATCATTTCTTCCTAATTTTGCATATTTTGACATTGTAACCAAGGAAAAAGGGTTGATTTTTTCCAAACACATTTTTATCAATAATATTCATTTAAGAAAGTGGATTCTTTAGAAAAATTAAGGTCTAATAATATTTTGTGTTTTTTCAAAGAATTTAATCAAAAATAAGTTTAGGAATAAATTGCTAAATAGTAGAAGTTAGAAAATCACCAAATTTAACCTAATATTTTGTTAGATCAAAACTTAAATCAATTCAAAGCTTATATTATGTCTTTATTATTTATCTTTCTTTGTTATTTTAATCATTTGGTTAAAACCAGCACAAACAAAAAGCAGACACAATGCATTCTTGATAGAATATTCAAATTGAGTTTCTCTTACTTTCAAATTTTATCTTATCTCCCAATTTTGTAGACTTGGACATTGATTTCTCAATCTATCGAGGCTTTTTTTTTTTTTTTTTGCTTAGTTCATATTAGTAGTTTAAAACTATTTTTTAAAATTTATTTTGAATTTCTTTATAATATTTCATATAACTTATAAGTGAATGTCGATTGTATATATATATAATATAAATATAATATAATACTTGATTAGTTGTGTTGTCATATTTTATTTACCTTTTATTAAGACTTCAATTTTTTTTATATGCGTGTGTTGACAACAAAAACTTTTTTTATTAAATTTCTTGTTTTGTTTTCAATTTCATGTATGTTTTAAAACTACATCAAGAATAATTATAAAATTTTTAACAATTATGACTAGATATGAAAGTTTTAGTTATTATTATTATTATTATTGTTGTTGTTGTTGTTTTTATTTTTTCATAATTTAATATATTTGAAGTAAGCCATGCTATGTATAACTTTTTATTCCACCACTACTTTTAGGAAGCTATCTTAAGGATAATAGTTTTTTCACTCTAGTGCAAATGAATTATTGAAAACGTTATTTTCAAGATACTTTCAAGATACTTTCAAGATACAATGGCAAAATGAAAAAGAATAATACTGCATTTCAAGTTCTTCTTAAACTCACATGAACAAAAACCAAAAAGTGAGAGTAAAAGAGAGTAATATGACTTTTTAAGAGATTTGAACATAAAGTTGTGAATGATATAAATAAATTCAATAAAAAAGAGGTTTAAGAGATATTTTACAAGATTTGAATGTAAATGAATGTTAATAAAAGTATTTATATGTTTCAATCATCGCGTGAAACTCACTTTTATAAACCAACTTCTTTTGGATAAATAATCATCACCTTTGGAATAAAATATCATGTCCAATTGATATATATATATATATTTTTTTTCAGAATTGGCATTTGAGTGCCTGACAATGACATTTAGCTGCTCTAGATAAATTTATACATAGAAAGAAAAATTTTAAATTGAAGTTGACTATCCTTTCAGGGCATTAGACTACTTTAGACAAAATATCAACAAAATGTAAAATTCTATTTAACAATCAATTGCAGAAAGTAAAATTCTAAATTGAAGTTGATTATCCTTTGAAGGCATTCGACTACTTTAGGCAAAACATCAGTAGAATGTAAAATTTTATTTGACAGTCAATTGCCTTCTTAGGTCATTCGACTACCCGTTATCTAATTTTAAACATAATATAATTTGGCACAAGACAGTCTAATACTTTCTAGAAACGGTCAACTCCTTTCCCTAGTTTCATTCTAACGCTCATTTATATATTTCCAACTTCATTTACTCAACATAAATGTATATCACGTAATTTTAAAATCTTTTATTTTTATTTATATATTGTAAAAAAATAATTTTTTATAATAAATAAAAGATAAGACTACCATCTCGTTGGACCCACACCACATCTTCTAAGAGCTCTCACATCTTTGATGGGCACCCATAATCCACTCCGCAATACCATGCAACGCACATAGTATGCATGTAGAATTCACTTTTCTTTCTATGAATATCACATAAACAAATAAAAATTATAGATACATTTTAATATGCACTAGTTTTAAGCCCATGTTATGCATGGGTAAGCAAACGATTATAATTTTCATTATATATAACATTATTAATATTAAAAGAATTGTATAAGTAAAATATTAGAATGTCTATATTGACATAATAAATATATAGCTATATTTAACACACCCACTTTTTTTTACAACGTTGGAAAATCAAATTTTGATTTCTATTGAATATTTAAGAATATCATATAATTTCAAAAAATTAGGGTAAAGGAAATTGCCATTTTTTTCAATTAAAAAAATTGTCAAATATTGCTTATTTAAAATTTTAAAATTTTATATTTGTGCTATGCACATGGCAAATGTATTTATAATAATTTTTATAATATAATATTATTTCAAATTTTAATATAATTACAATTTTAGAAAACAATTTAAATTTTATTTTCATGATTACAAATTTATTGATAATGGTTGATAAAAAAACATAAGTCACCCTAAATAATTTTTTATCATCATTTTATTTACAATTTAATAGATAACATTGATTTGATTATTAAAAATAAAACTACAAAACAAAAAGTGTAATATAGATCTTTTTTCTCAATCAAAAAGATAATTTCATTCATAAAACCAAAGGATTATAGAAATTAAGAATCTCACAAAAAAAAATTTTGATTATTAAAAATAAAACTACAAAACAAAAAAGTGTAATATAGATCTTTTTTCTCAATCAAAAAGATAATTTCATTCATAAAACCAAAGGATTATAGAAATTAAGAATCTCACAAACAAAAAAAAACTCCAATGCATAAACAAAAAAATAATTGTAATAACACATAATAATACACACAATCTAATTTCTCAAAAAACAAAAATGCACACAATCTAACCCCCTTTTAAGTATACCACCAACAGCATAAAATAATTATGTTTTTTCCACTCTCATCTTTGTTAAAGAATCAACAATGTGGTTTGCTTCCCTCAAGGAATGGGTAAAATCAACAATTTCATTTTTGCTTATAACATTTAAAAACACTCCACTCCTTCCAAAGTCATGAATCTGCGTTGAATATCTAAGATATAATTGTCACTTTAAATCAAATACCATATATATTCACCTAATTTTAAGGGGACATAAAACTAATTAATTAGATAAAGGTACATGTTTAAAAAAAATCAATATGGAAATAAAATTTGATATTAATTGTAGAACTTTTTTGTAATATTAATATATTAAATTGAGAACTTAATTGTACTTATGTTTTCTTCAAATGGATGAAAAAGTTGGATTAATATATATAATATATTTTAAAGGAGTTAAACTTACATTAAAACCAAATCATTAGCATTTTTATTTCAATATTGTGTGTGTGTTTTTGCTATAAATTAGTGGCATATCAATATGGCATCTTGAAATGTCTATCTATCTAAAAGAGGAATTAAATCAAGAATGTTTATCTAAAAAAGAAAATATAGAAGAATATAGAAAATTAGGTATAGAGTTTCAATTATAGTTTGAGTATTTCCAAAATTTTAGGACTTGTTAAATGAAATAAGTGGTAAATTTCACAAAAATGGGGGAATTTGTTCCATTTTTATAACATTAATAAAAATTCAAACTAACATCCCTTACATCATCTATAATTTCATTTATTAAAATTTAGAAAATAATTTTTTCATTTTCAATTGAAACTAATACGTATTTAGCCAAGTCATAATTAACTATATCATTTTAAGTTGATTTGGCTTACAATACAATATTAGAAAATTCTTATGCTTTGGCGTCCAACCAATGCATAGCTATCAAGTTTGGTAGCATCCAAATTAATTAATCATCCTTGGCATTTGATTGTAAAGCCTTGTAAATCAACATAATTTTACTGAATAACCACCCAAAATAAAATAAAAAAAAATCGTTAAGCCTCTACTAACTAATACCCCACAAAAGAGAAGAATTCTCTAGCAACATCACATTCAATATATATACAAAAAATATTAAAGATTAGTCTTTAAATTATAAATTATAAAAGAAAAAATTATACTAAAATATAGTTGATAAAATTGCTATTCTAAAAGTAAAACCTAACAATTGCAAAAACAGAAAAATATGAGTAAAACTTCAATAAATTTACAAAAGAATAGCAAGCAAGATTACAAAATAAATTTCTTATAAGATAATAGAAACAAAATTACAATAAAACAAAGTTCAAAAATAATCAAATTTGATTTACTTAATATATTTTTGGAAGAACATTTGTATTTATATTACTATTAAGAGACATTATTGTAAATGTACTAAAAGTTATTATTATTAACTATATAATGTAATAAATAATAAAACATATGAAATTAATGTGATTTTTCTTTTAAAATTATAAATTTTGAATTCTTGCCTAATCTTTATTTCTAAAAAAGAAAAAAAAATCTTCCCTAATTAATGATATCATTATATCAACTATTAAATGGCTAATTCCTCTTTTCTTATTTGCTACATTAAATTTCTTTTAATTTTTCATGAGTAATTAAAAGATATGAAAAAATATTCATAAGTAATTAGTTTTTTTTTTATTTAGTCTCTATTTTTATTTGTATTATTGACCAAATTAACTATAACTTAATCATATAAGGCAAAAATATTGGATATTTAAAAGGTAATAAATGTAACTAGTTTTGTCTAACTAATTATTTTTTAAGTAATAAAATGATACTATAAAAAATAAATGTTTTAAATAAATAAAATGCTTTTACTAGAGAACACATGGTGATTTTTTAAACCCATCCACATGTCAAAATGATAAGCTATCCACATTAGACTATTTCCTTTTTGTATCAAAGGCTTTGGCTTTTATATATTTACTAGTTTATGATCCGTGCGAGGCATAGTTATTTTTATGTTTTATAAATATATAAACATAAATAAATTATCATTATAATAGTATATAATATTTTATATAGTTGTAAAATTAATTAGCTTGTCATATTTTTATAGCTTTAAGTATGATTAATATTTAACAATCTAATTGTTAAAAATTTTCAAATCAATATATACTTGTACCTATTATGCACATAAAATTTTAAGTCAATTAGGTATCTCTATCATACAATCGAGATATATATTTAACATTTGAAAATTTTTATTGTAGAACAAATAATTAAACATTTTTAATTAACTCAAAATTTTACAATGCATGATTTACATGAATACATTAATAAAGCATGATATCCAACAAATGTGATTAAGCAAATATAAATGGTATAAAAAGTATGAAAATGTGCAAAACTAAATTAATTTTGTGGATCTCTCCCATATATATATATATATATATATATACATACATACATACACACACACACATAAAATAAAATTATTATTTTAAAAAAATTCAAATATTCAATTAAAAATGTTGTTAAATAAAAAAATAATAAATATGTTTAGCTAAATTTTGCATAGAATCAAATTTGTTTCATTTTTAATATGTCTTCATGTTTTGTAAAAATATCAATACAACTTTTTATGTTTACTTTGATCAACTAGAGATAAGTTAATTTTATTTAAAAAAATTTATAATTTTATATCTTAAAACAATAAAAATAACTCCATACTCATGTATATACTTTTTGGTGAAATTTCAAAAATATCTTCTTATATATGATCTACATCAAATGTTAAAATTTTTACTTATGAAAATCTAATCTTATCTTTTGATTTTTTTATAAGAAAGAATTTAACAAATAAAATTTATATTTATTTTTTATTTACATTTATAACTCATAATCACGTATTAATATGCATATATATATATATATATTGAAGTAAAAGAATAGCAAAATTCTATACTATGCATAAGTTAATTTATATGCCATCCATTTGTATCCCCATGCATGTTTATTGCATCGTTGAATACTAAAAAATTAAAAGAAAAATCATGCATATTCAATATATATGTGCTTGTTATTACACATGAGTTTATGATCAAATTTTAAAGCGATAATAATAATTAATAATTTAAGTTTTTTTTTTTTACGGTTAATAAATATATAGTAATATATATATATATATACACATATACATATTTATGAAATGCTTTAGCAGTTCAATTACATTAAAAAATAACACTTATTACTTTGCCCCACCGTTCTTCAACATTTCATGCCAATGTTTATCATTTTCTTTAGTTTCATGTTTTAGCATGAAATTAAGACATTAATATTTATATATTCCACTTTCTTACAAAAAATTCAAGTTTAATTTTCCTTAATAATGATAATTTGAAAGAAAAGTATATTGTTATATTTGAATTTAATTAATACAAGATGTTTTCAAGACAAAGATCTATTCTTCTTATTGTCATTTGTGCATAATTATTATTTGATTTTTAATTGATTAATTTGTCCAATAATTTCCTATATATGCATAATTTTCTCCATCAAGTCAAGTTGACTCATCAAACTTTTTGAACGTTATACCATTCAAAGTAAATTAAATGAATTTTTTCTATCAAAGAAAGTTTATGGGATATCTTTGAAATTTTGAGCAATTTTTCTTCTTACATGTAGGAAAAAATAGATATATAAAGTTTTTAAAAACTAAAATAATTAAAATTTTTATTTTTGAAAATAATATAAAATATAGGAAATTATCCAAAAATTTTGGTGGTATGAAATTTGAGTTGAAAACCTACAAGGGAACATATAAGATAAATATATAAGTATAAATAGTATTTTAATTAAATAAAACAATATTGGTCTGTGGCTTAGCAAATAACTAATGCACAAAAATATAGTAGCAAAATAAAGAAAAGAAAAGAAGCAAAATAAAGAAAAGAAAAGAAATCATGCAAACAAAAATGAAAAAAAAATATAGCCACACATATTTCTTTATCTTTTTTTTTTAAATGCATATTTCTTAATCGTAATACATAAGAAAGAAACTAAAACACTATCACCTAAAACATAAAAGCAAGTCATGTTATAAAAAAATAACAATTCTTGTGCTATGCATAAAATTCTAAATATTCATTTGAAATCAAATACTATGTTCATTAAACTTTAAAAAATGCATAAAATACTCACATTAAAAATATTCATTTGAAATCAAATACTAATTAGAAAAAAAAATCAAAGAAAAAAATAACTACAACAAATCTTAAATTCAAAGTAAATAAATTAAATGGCATAATTCTATGGAAAGTAATTCCCATGGCATCTACCATTAATAAATGAATGACTCCATAGGATGGGGTAGTCCATAATAGAAACAATACCATGCTTAACTTACTTACATAGCACTTAGCCATTTAACCTGCCACAAAGTTTGGTAGCCTGGAAACGTATCACAATTGCATCTCCAATCTTTTTGATGGCTCCAATAAGATAGAAATAAGGGTGGTTTTTGCTAGATTTGTTCATAAAAATATAAGTAAGTGCATTGTCTAAAATAATTTGTAAAGAAATATAAAATGACAAAGAAAAAGTCATAAACAATAAATCTGAATAATGTAAAAAGGTAACGACATGTTAACTTTTTTCATTCTATTAGAATTACAATCTGTACAAAAAAATTTTAAAAAATTGCAAATACAAAAAAAAAAAAAAAACTCTAAATGCTAGAAAAGCTACAACATATTCTACAAGTCATTGAGGGCTGAGTTATCTATTTATAATAGTGAATAAAGGACATAATAGCAAGATTTTAAATATGAATATTTACTATTTTTATCTTAAAAGGAAAAGAAAGTTTTACAATATGAATTGTATAAGAATTTTTTATTGACAATTAACTGAAATATTTGTATGGCCATAACTATTGGAATTATTGTTAGCTATTGTTTTTTATTTGAATTATATTTACTTTTAAAATTAAAATTAAAATTTAAATGGCTCCAATGTAAAGATAGTTTCAAACGTAAAAGCTAAGTAAAGTCTTCTCTAATATATTTGGTCTTTCATACGAAATTAAATAATTTATATTAATTTATACACATATGATTATAAATATAAGAAAATTACCTTAAAATTTAGTTTTTAAGGTTTATAGAAACTCTTATTTGTAATAGTACAAAACATATATATATATATAAGGTAAGCCAATAACTTATTTGGTCTTTCAATATGAAATTAAATAATTTATATTAATTTATGGACATATAATCATAAATATAAGAAAATTGCCTTCAAACATAGTTTTTAGAATTTATAGAAACTCGTACTTGTAAAAGTAAAATACACACACATATATATAAGATAAGTCAATTGAAAATGTAAAATGAAATAATTAAATATAATCTATTACATAAAATATTTTAAAATTTATATGAAATCAAATAAAATTAATTAAATATAGGACATGTGGCGATTGTTTAAATCTATCCAAATATCAAAGGAATAAACCATACACCTTGGATTTTTTCCTTTTGTATCAAAGGCTTTGGCTTTTATATATTTACTAGTTTTAAGCCCATGCTACACACGGGTAAGCAAATGACTATAATTTTCGATACATATAACATTATTAGTTTTAAAAGAATTGTATGAGTAAAATATTGAAAGGTCTATATTGGCATAATAAATACATGGTTATATTTAACATACCTATTTTTTTTTTACAACGTTAGAAAGTCAAGTTTTGCTTTCTATTAAATATTTAAGAATATTATGTAATTTTAAAATTTTAAGGTCAAAAAAATTGCTATTTTTTCAATTCAAAAAAATTAATTGTCAAATATTACTTATTTTGAACACTTAAAGTTTTATATTTGTGTTATGCATGGGGCAAGTGTATTTATAATAATTTTTGTAATATAATATTACTTTAAAATTTAATATAATTACTATTTTAGATAATAATTTAAATTTTATTTTCATGATAACAAAAGTATTGATAATGGTTGATAAAAAATTTAAGTCACCCTAAATAACTTTTTATCATTATTTTATTTACAATTTAATAAGTAATCTTGATTTGATTATTAAAAATAAAGTTATGAAAGTACAAAACAAAAAAAGTGTGATATAGATTTTTTCCTCATTCAAAAAGATAATTTCATTCATAAAACCAAAGGATTACAAAACTTAAGAACCACACCAGAGAAGGCTTCAGTGCATAAACAAAAAAACAATTCTAAAGACACCTTATACACAATTTAATTTCTCAAAAAATTAATATACACAACCTAACCCCCTTGGAGTCTACTACCAACAAGCATAAAATAATTTTGTTTTGTTTTACTCCCATCTTTGTTAAAGGATCAGCAATGTAGTTTGCTATTTTTCTTCTCTAAAAATATGGGCAAAATTAACAATTCCAAATTAATTATAATAATTAAAAACTTTCTGTTTCCTTCAATGTCGTAAGTCTATGATGAATATCTAGGATATAATTGCCACTTTAAACTTAATATCATATATATATTCATCTAATTTTAATATGACATAAAAATAATTAATTAGATAAAATTACACATTTAAAAAATCAATTTGAAAATAAAAGTTGACATTAATTGTAGGAAATTTTTGTAATATTAATATATTAAATTTAGAATTTAATTGTACGTATATTTTTTTGAATGGATGAAGAAGTTGTATTAATATATATATATATATATGTATATATCTTATATCATGAAGGAGTTGAACTTACATTAAAATCAAACCATTGGCATTTTTGTTTCAACATTGTGTGTATTTTTGTTATGAATTGGTGACATATATCTTGAAATATCTATCTATCTAAAAAGAAATTGAATAAAAAATGTCTATCTAAAAAAGAAATATAGAAGAATATAGGAAATGAAGTATAAGAGTTTCAATTATAGTTTTAGTATTTCTAAAATTTTAGGACTTGTTTAATGAAATAAGTGGTAAATTTCACAAAATTGAGGAATTTGTTCCATTTTTTATAAGATTTTTAAAAACTATAAACTAATACCCTTTACATCATCCAAAGCTTCATTCATTGAGAACTTAGAAAATAATTTTTTTCATTTTTAATTGAAACTAAAACATATTTAGCCAAATCATAATCAACTATATCATTTTAGGTCGATTTAGCTTATAATACAAATCTTAGAATCTTTATGATTTGGCTCCCAACCAATACATAGCCTTCCAGCATGATAACATCCAAATTAATAAAGAAAAAAATTATACTAAAATATATAGTTAATAAAACTGCTATTTTAAATATAAAACCTAACAATTGCACAAACAAAAAATAAATAAATAAAATCTTAATAAACTTACAAAAGAATTGCAAGCAAAACTATAAAATAAATTTCTTATAAGATAATAGAGATAACATTGTAATAAAACAAAGTTGGAGAATAGTCAAATTCTATTTGCTTAATATTCTTTTTGAAAAAATAATTGTTGTATTTATATTACTATCAAGAAATATTATCATAAATGTATTAAGAAGTTACTATTATTAATCGTTTAATGTAATAAATAATAAAAAATTGAATTAATGCAGTTTTCCTTTCAAAATTACAAATTATGAATTCTTGCCTAATCTGATGTCTTTTTTTAAAAAAAAAAAGTAAAATCTTTCATAATTTAATGATATCATTATTGTCAACTCGTTAAATGGCTCATTTTTCTTTCCTTATTTACTATATTAAATTTCATTTCACTTTTATAAGTAATAAGAAGATATGGAAATATATTATGAGTAATTAGCTTTTTGTAGTTTTTTTTTTTTTGTCTATATTATTGACCAAATTAATTGTAGTTTATTCATATAAGGTAGAAACATTACATATTTAAAGTGTAATAAATGTACTTAGTTAGTCTAACTAATTTTTTTAATTAATAAAAATGTTATTATAAAAAATATTTAAATAAATAAAATGCATTTATTAGATAAACTATGATGATTTTTAAACTCATATATATGTAAAAAATGTAAGCTATCCATATTGGACTATTTCCTTTTTTAACAAAGGGGTTTGACTTTTACATATTTATATAAGATTAGAAAAGATTAGAAAAGAAAAAAAATTATACTAAAATGTATAGTTGATATTAAAAAGTTACTATTATTAACCATCTAATGCAATAAATAATAAAAGACATGAAATTAATGCAGTTTTCCCTTCAAAATTACAAATTCTGAATTCTTGCCTAACATGTTGTCTTTTTAAAAAAATAAAATAAAATAAAATATTTCCTAATTCAATGATATCATTATTATCAACTCATTAAATGGCTCACTTTTCTTTCCTTATTTACTACATTGAATTTCATTTAACTTTTCATAAGTGATAAGAAGATACAGAAAGATATTAATGAGCAATTAGTTTTTTATAATTTCTTTTTTTTTATTTGTATTATTGATCAAATTAATTGTAATTTATTCATATAAGGTAAAAACATTAGATATTTAAAATGTAATGAATGTAATTAATTTAATCTAACTAATTATTTTTAAGTAATAAATATGTTATTCTAAAAAATTAAAAAATATTTTAAATAAATAAAATGCATTTATTAAAAATATATGTGACGATTTTAAACTCATCCACATATCAAAAATATAAACTATCATATTTCTTTTTTTATCAAAGAGTTTGGTTTTTATATATTTATATAAAATATAAGATATAAAATTACATGATATATTTATTAAAAAATCAATAAATAAAACAAAATCAATATAATCAAACTAAACTTGTACATACAGTGTCATTTTAATTTAAAATCTAAAAATATCATCATATCATTTTATCATAAAAAAAAAAAGATGAATCTACCTACTATATGCTTATCCTAAAAAGGTATAGATCTACATTTTTAGAGATAAATGATTCGATTTTATGCATATGTAGAGATCAGTAAACGTCGATCATTTCATTCAAAAAAAAAAAGTGGACGTGACTTTTGCCTTTTGTAACCCGAATTAAGGGTTCGATGCAGTTTTTCCAGTCAAATTGCACTCAAAATTTTGGATTCTTTCTCTAAGAAGTCTTCCCACCTTTACCCAAGCCCCACGGCGACTTCAGTCTATTTTCTCCCTAAAGAGTCATTGGGACACTAATCAACATCGGTTTTAAAAACCAAATCGTAAGTTCTCGAATGGTTCATTGGATTGACTCTCTCACTCTATCTATAAAAAAGTAGAAATTATTTTAGTAACAAAAAGTTGGCTAAATATATGAATACAAATTATAATAAGAAAAAGAATAAAGAGGCAATAAATCAATACAAAAATGAGTTCATGGGTTAAATTATTGAAATTTTTATTTTTCTTTTTCTCCCCAAAGCATATATTTTTGAGTGGGGGGTAATTTTTTTTTTTTTCCAGAGAGGGTTGTTTGAGGTCAATGTGATACCATAAAATTTAAAGAAAGTAATTCAACGAGATTTCTTCTTAAAAAAAAAAAAAAGGATTTTGATTCAAAAATTTCCACCACAAATGCTTATTATTATTTCTTAACAATCTGTCACGACCTCAAACAAAGCTAAATAGGAAAGCCAGAGGAGGATATTTCCTATATAAAACGCCCAAAGTAGTTGGACAACGTATTACTCAATTACCTAGTGGGAGTGATAAATAGCCAAGAGAGAGTGCTAGACAAAGAGAGAAAGAAAGAAAGAACGAAAGAAGGAAGAGATTCTTGAGGGAGATCAAAATCAAATGGGTTGCAGTTTTTCTACCAGATCATTGTTTAGAGTCAAGAATATTATCCGAGTGGTTCACCTGAATGGCTTTGTAGAAGATTTTGAGTACCCTGTTTCAGTTAGTGAAGTCACCGGCAGGTCACCAAAACAGTTCCTCTGCACTCCAGCTCAACTCATTTCTAACTGTTCCCAGGGTCTTCAACCTGATACAATCCTGGAAGCTGGCCATATTTATTTTCTTCTACCTTACTCTACTCTACATCCTGATGTGTCTCCTGTGGACTTGGCTTCTATTGCCAGAAAGCTCACTGCCAAAGCTAAGTCAACCAGGTGTACGGCTAAGTCACCAAGTCAATATGGCTCCAGTCCTAACCACGGCTTAAGGGAACCTGATTCAGGGCTTATGTATTGTGAGGCACAAAGGTACTCCCGCGTGCGGGCATGGAAACCAATCTTGGACACCATTAGAGAAAAGTCATTTAATCGGCGAAGCGAATCGGACTTGCAGGAAACCTAGACCAAAGCCAATGGAACATACAGGTCGGTTCAAAAGTTTAATTCGATTAATATAGTCATTTTTAAAAGATAATATTTAATAGTTTAAAGTTATAATATCAACACCTACTTTTTTTTATCTCCATATTATGAGATCTTTTATAAAAAATTATATATTGAATGTATAGCTCGAATTTCGTGTGGTATTATTGCAATTGTAAAAAATTAAAGAAAAAAAGAGAATGATATTAATGATTGACAACGGTGTCTATCCAAAAGTAGGTAGGAGGGATTTTAATATCATGTATTGTGGTAAAGATGATAGTTGACAAGTTTTGTTGAATTTGAATGGATTGAATATGTATTCCGAAATTCTAATAGAGTAAACTTGCGTTTAGAAACTTGGGAAGTAATTTAGATTTTAAATTTAATATAAATTGTTTAATAAAATACATATAAATATAATTTTTATGATTATTTTTAAATTTATGAATTTATTGAATACTTATATGTAATGATAAATTTCATGTACTATATCTTTTCAAGTACAATATGTGCATTTCGTTTTCAAAAATTATATAACAAATCAAATCTTGATTTACTCTCAGAATTTTATATTTTAAACATATATATTGGAATTATTAAATTCAAGTCATAGTCTTTCAATTCTTTTTACCCGTGACTTATGTAACATATCAAATCTAGATTTACTCTCAATGCAACGGAATTATCAGATTTAAAGTCATAGTGTTTCAATTCTATTTACCCGTGACTCTAAAGGTGTCAAGTATAGACAACTAGAATTATGTTGGAAATCTCGTAATTCTGTAGAAGTTGGAAGTCTTTAATTTCAGTTGAAAGTCTCCAACTTTCAGATTTAGAGTAGATTGCATTATTAGCTAATAACCTTTTTTTTTTTTTCCAGTTTTATATTCATCCCTATCTTAAAAATTCTATTTTTTGAATTGATTCCAAATATATTTTTGAAATTCAATTTTTTTTTGTCGCGATTCATAAATAAAGATGTAGATTAGAAAAAGCTACAATATGTGGTGTAATTTATTTCCAGTAACGGAACGACAGAAGCATTAGAAATGATGAGGACCATACCTTATACTGCATCTACTGTAGTATAAAGCTTCCTCTCTTATTTCATCTTTTCAATTGAGTATTGAATAAGGGATATATTAAAAACAAACAAATTTATGAGATTGAAAAGTGCAAGCTACATCAAATGCCAATATTTTAACAAAACGAGGCAACTACTGAACGTCAAGTTGCAATTTCCTAGTTGTGAAAAAAAAAAAAATTAATCTGGCCGTCGACGACATAGACAGCAAATTTTGATAGGACATACTTCAATTAAAATTTGTCATTGCCCGCTTTTGTCTTATGATCGAATTTCTTGGTTCAAATTTCGTTTCCATATAAAAAAATTGATTCATTTTCAAAAAATTCCAACTTTCAATGTTTTTCTAATTAATTTGGGCTTTAACCGAATCGTATAGGTTAAGTGTGGCGTTAGTAGCTTAATATTATGAATTGGGCTCTGGTCGGGATAATGCAGTTAAAAATTTTTTTTTTCCAAGTTTGGGTTAGGATTCGGCCTTGGAATCCGATTTTAAGGTTTCATTTAATTAAAGTCTGATTAATTGGGGTTAAGCTTCGAAATTGTCTACTTGATTATGGAATCGAACTCGGGCCTAGAAATCTCAATTTTCTACCGCCCCGAAAGGAATTTTGGAATAAAATTATTTAATGAAAAATTACCAAAAAAGACACTTGCGTTAATGATTATCTCGAAATAATGAATTGTTTCTCAAAATAAAATAAAATAATCATTCTCATTCTTTCTTATTACCCTTAATTATATTCATTCATTTTCTTCTGCAAGTCGAGGGTAATTTTTTTAAAAAAAATTATAACAAATGAAAGTCGAAATTTAATTTAAAATTTTTAAACTTCGGTGAGATGAAGGGAAAAATATTTTTAATAATAAAGGACCAGAGATGAAATAAAAGGCTTTTGGATTCTAAAACTCAGAGAGAGATTGCCAAACCTTATAACCCAAACATAAAAGCCATCCACTTCAATAAGCCCGCTTCAAAAAAATAAATAAATAAATAAAGGGATAATATCTCATTTGATCTTTGAATTATTACATAACTTTTAAATAGGTATCTAAACAAAAAAAAATTTAATAAAGTACTTCAACTACATTTCTATGTATTAAGTTATCCCAACTCTTAATACTGTTAAAATAATACTGATGTGGCATTTTAAATTCTGACATAGGTAATACATGATATAAATGTGGTTACCATAGATCATTTTAAAAAATAAAAAACATTTTACAATATAATTTCTAAGAAAAAATTTTTTATTATTTAAAAATGATACATAAGAGTTACATGATAATCGCGTGTTATCTATGTTAGCATTTAAATACCACGTTAATATTATTTTAATGGTGTCAAGAGATTGGGATAGTTTAATAAGTGAAATTAAAATTTATGTACTTGATAGAAATTTTATTAATTTAAGCATCACATTAGTAAAATTATAATAATTCAAGGGCCATATGAGGTATTATCCCAAAAATGAACTACAATTTTTTCTTTTTTTCCTTTGACATGTATATTTCCGGTACAGTTAGACTATTAATGGGATTTGCCTCAATTTTTATCTAGTTCACCGAAATGAATGTCAAAATAAAAATTTTTAAGTCGTGAATTATATGAAAAAATGGACTAAAGTGTGGGAATAAAAGAAGGTGACAAAACTGCAATTTCGGACTAAACTTTTCCATTTTGTAAACTGAACAACATTTAGAAAATATTTGGAAACTTGTCAAATCATTTGACCCCAAACAAAACAACCGCTTGAGAATGGCATTAAAAACTTGATGCAGCAATGATGGCCAATAAATATAAAATGAATAGATTTATAAAATGTTAGAATTTTTAGAATAAAGTAACAGAAAGACAAGTAAAATTAATAGAATAATTTAACAAATTTATCGATAAAGCGACGACAAAAATTTAAATTAAAGCTTCACTTGTATTGTTGTTTTTATCGATACAAGGCTATTTAGCATGACGTAAATAGGAATCATCCGTGCGCCTAGCTTTTCCCTTTCATCATTGACCAAATACAAATGCTAGATAAATCTGATGGTTGAGTTGGTTAAGTTAGAATATTTTATTTGTATTTCTACCAACAGTTTAGAGTCAAATTTTATTTGTAAATTTAATATAAAATTTTTAAATTTAAAGTCTGTCTTCACTCTGAAATGAAAAAACTTCTCTTCATCCTAAGCTTTTTTTTATTAAAGAAAAAAATGCTGGCTAAACTGCAAATGGTCCATATCACAAGTGTTACGAAGGATTTCCCAAAGAAATTTCAGCAGGTAGTTGGCCTGCGCCTGCAGCAATAACCTATTAGTTGAAGGCATGTCCAATTAAATCTATCGATATAAATAATTTGTATCTAGTACCGATACATAAAGAGAGAAATACCAAATGGGGTGTCGTTTGTCCTGCAGATGTACATCACCAAATACATTCAACACAATTCGCCTGGTTCACCTCGATGGCTATGTTGAGGACTTTGATCATCCCATCTCAGTCGGTGAAGTCATAGGCAAGTCCCCAAACCAATTTCTGTGCGCTGCAGCTCAACTTGTGTCTGCAGGCTCCAAGCCCCTGCATCCTGATACCCAACTGCAACCAGGCCATCTCTATTTTGTGCTGCCACTCTCAACCTTACAGGATGACGTTTCTCCTCTGGACATGGCCTCTGTAGTAAAGAGGCTTACAGCAAAAGCAAAATCTATCAGGTCTGACCATGTCTCACCAAAAACTACTCCTACCATGGAGAATTCATCAGGTAGGAGTCAAGGCCGGCCAGAGAGAAGGGATATGACATATGGCCTTCAAAAGTCATGCAGGGCAAGGGCACGGTCCTGGAAGCCGATTTTGGACACCATTATAGAAATATCCTTTACTCAGAGGAGTGAATCTGATCTACGAGAGATAAATTTTATTACAACGAAATAGCTTCCATTTGAGAGGTATGGATATGACTGACGCAGTTTTTGAATGTTTATCGACTCTTTGTTGTTTGTATATCTGCAATATTTCGCAGTTTCTATCAAGGAGGGAAACAATTTCTAATAATATCTGGTGAATTGCAGACATTAGTGCTGGTAGGAGTTATGTTGTCCCTATGTTTCACATCCGTTGAAAGCAGGGAATAAAGTTCTGGCCTTCTGGGTTCCAAAACCTCACAACAATGCTTAAATTCTTTCTTATGTCTAATATATGAATTGTACTTCACATGCTAATACACACATAGGGCTTCTATATAGACAAATTTTCACAGTGAAAACAATAAATTACTAACCCTTCATTCCATTACCAGCATATAGACATCAAATCATGGAAAGAATCTCTAATCATTACTGCATAAAATTTACCAAACTTGTGGGATATGAGTCGATCCAGACAGGAAAGTTGTAACTAATTCCTTTACTCACTCATAACTCAATTATGGAATGACTTTGCTTAAATAAATATAACTTGGAGTTTATCAGATTGAATGATATGTAAGCATTTAATTAGTTGTTCAAAAGTAGGTTTGGTTCCATCTGTGCTATGAATTTTAATAATCTAAAAGCCCCAAAGAAGGGGTTTAGTATAAGCTTCTTAGCTTATGAAATAGGAACAACAATTGGAGCAGGTGGAACCCATTGTCGAGTTGGTGAACAGTCCCAACCACCATCTTTGCTGTAAGTGACACTGAAATGTTGGGGGACCCAAGTTTCTCCTTTTGACTGTCTTTCTCTCAAGAGCTCCCTTTGTTTTTCTTCCACAGCATTCTTAGCTTCTTTCGCTTTCTCCCAGTCTTGGCTCATTATGGCCTGGCTTAGCTCACTCCATACTGCAGCAGATTCTGTCGATCGCACTCCCTGAAGGGGAAAAAGAAAAGATCAGGATCCAGCAGGCTCAGGTAGATGCAGAGACATGAATATAAATGTATATGCATGTCAAGTGATGCATATACATTACAATGGAAAAGCCTCAGAAATGAAATGTTAACAGTTCTTAAAATGCAATAGATACAAACAATCTTGTATATACAGTAAGTAGTGAAAATTGAACACCACCGGGCAATCAATAAAGAATTACCTGCAGATCATTAACAATAGGAGTTTTCAGCTCTGAAAAGACTTCTTCTGCATTGTATAGAACCGTCAACTTTCGACTATTGCTGTCCTTCATTGTAACAGTTCTGCACACGAAAAGATTTTAAGAAACGTCGAGCACGATAATTTCATTTCAAAGGTAAAATCAAGTGCATAAAAATTTGGTTTCCTGCATTTTGAAAATTGTGGAACCATTGACTGAATACATGACAGTAACTATTTCCAGTATTTAGTCCTCTATCGTTTAAGGCCAAAGTAGATTTTGGGTTAGAAACTTGATACCTACATACTTAATATATATATATATATATATATATATATATATTATATCCACTTTAATTAGAAGCTAAATACCTATCCCAATGGCCATTAAGTTCAAAAAGACTCCTCCCTGTTGATATTTCATAGATCTTTCCTTTAACTGATCTATGACTTCCTCTAAGCCCAATAAAAGACTTGGGTCCACAGCGCAACTCAGCTTCGAGGTCATTCTCTGGGCACCTGATTCTAACAGTTCCCGCCCAATGAACACCAGGCATTGGAAGAAATCTTATCAAGAGGTTCGGAGAGTTCATTTCATATGTTTCTCCTCGACTCAGGAGTTTCAGTTGCCTTTTCCCTCGCACCTCAGTTTCTACCGAAGCACCTAAAATATTGTTAAGACTTTAAGAGTAAGTGTAGGTAACAAATCAAGCATCGTACTGGGAGAAATAGCTAAAGCAATCATTACGAACCATGGAACTTAGACACACATTGTTGACACCAGATGAGTTCAATATTATGTTCCTCATCAGTTGCATGGAGAGCAGAAACTGGCGGGTGGTGAGAAATCTGTATGAAAATTGGCACTACTAATTAATTACCGTTAGTTTAAAAAATGAAGTTAGTGAATTAGATGTGGAGCAGTAAATGGAAATACCTGTTCGAGTAGGACATTGAGAGTTGCCCTGGAGACATGATGAGTCTCACCAAGGATTGGGTTGTAAGGGGCAACCCCAAATATTGGAGGTCGCAATGTAGAAATGCTCCAGGCCACAACCGATGTGAATCTGTCGATTGAGTTGTTAGCCAGGTTACATCGGCTCAGCATGTCGCTGCGGATGCAGTACACTGTTTCTCCATAGCATTGAAGGTGCGACTTTGGGAAGTTGAATAGAGGTGGCAGCTGAACAAACAATTACACCCAACCCCATCCCACCATTAATTTATGTGCTAAACATTCATATTTATGAGGGGCATGGCTACTCTTTCTGAACCAACCACTTGACTCCACAATATTTAATTAATTATTTGAAATTTAAGCTCGAATAAACAAACTAGGAACAAATTCATCGGACACAATTATTATCATTATTATAAATGCATTTGTCTTTCTTTTATTTCAACGTTTCTTCTTATAATTTTTTTTTATTTTTGTCTCTCTATGGATTAAATTTTGTTAGATTTTCACATATAATAATATATATAAGACCATAAAACAGTGACTTAAAATCAAATTTGTTATTGTACTCTATATATTCGATATAAATTGTCATAATACTTTAATTGCATTGAAATTTGTCACCGTAATTTTATTTTAATTTATTTTGGACAGAAGTTAATAATAAAAATATTTTTGCAAAATATTTCATTTCTATGGTTGAAAGAATTTTAGAGGAAAACAAAAATTATGACTAACATTTTCATGTCCGACAAAAAAGTTCATGTGATTATTATTGTAGATATTTCATTTAGGTCGGGGTCTAATTCAATCGGGCTTGATTTAGTTTCAAGCCTAAATCAGTTGAGTTTGAATTTATTTCAAATCTAATTATTGAATTTTCTTTGTTATTATTTTTATTTATTTTCATTCATTTAATTTTATTGCATTTATTTATTTGTTTTACTTATCTTATTTACTTATTTATTTTTAATTTATTTTTATTTGTTTAAAATTTTTACTGTGATTTATCTTTAATCTTAATTTAATTTATCCCATTTAATTATCTGATTATTTAAAAAAGAAAAGGAAAGAGATAATTGACAAAAAAAAAGACAGAGAAAAACTTAAATGACCAAAAATCAATTGAGAGAGGTCGGTGATAAAATTGAGTGATCCTATTTTCAAACAATAATTCTTACTTTTAAAGTTGAATTGAGTTAAATCCTTTTGGAAGATAAGTTTCAATTCAATGATAAGATATGATTTCTGAAGAACCCAAGCTCTAGCAAAAACTGATTAAGCCAGTGCAAGGTCTTATAAATAGGCCTTGCAATTCACAGTAAATGACACATAGCAATCATCACAGAAACACAAAGAGAGCAATCAAAACAGTAAATAAGAAATTCGATAAAAGTAAAATGAGATGAATAACAGTTTCTAACATAAATCTTTTTGAAAATTTTGAGAAATTTCAAGTTTTGATTTTACTATTTAATTATTCATGAAGCTAGTAGATCCAAATTGGTGTTTTTTTTTTTTCCTTTTTTTGAGAATTTTTAAAAAATTTTTGAAAAATTTAAAGAACTTGAATTTTTCAATTGAATTTTTTGACAAAATTCAAGTTTTTCAACCAACTTCTGGCAAAATCCCTAGAAAATGGTTAACATTTTCAAAACCTGGCAGCAGTTCCAAGTTTTTTTATAAAGAACCCAGAAGCCAATGCACTTTTCAATGGCTATTGAAGATTGCGACAACTAGAATCTATAAAAAAAAATAAAAGAAAAGAGAGAGTTGTGAAGAGAGAAAGAAGATATAAAGGGAAGAAAGAAGAATTTGAGAGAAAATTTTTTTTGGCTTTTATACAAAAAAGGAAATTGTGTTGTTTTGGAGACTTTTAAGTCCTAAAGATCTGTGTGCTACTTCAGTATCCGACCTGACTTGTATGTGACCCACTTCATTTGCTAAATCACCTTTAAGCCAAGCCGAGCCATGAAACTGAGCCATTTGACCAGCCACAAGCCGAATTCTATTTCTAGTGCCAAGCCAAGCTGAAATTCTAAACTGAGCCAAATCATTTCTCTGGAAATATTTTTTTCTTTTTTTATTTATTTAATATTTTTTAATGAATTTTTTTGAAAGAAATAATAAAAATAATTTCAAAAAAAAATAGGAAAAAGTTGAATTATCAATTTTTCCTTGAACAAAGATAAAAAATTTTTAAAATTTTGAGCAAAAAATTGAAATATTAATTTTTTCTTAAACAAAAAAAAAATTTCAAGAAAATGAAAGGAAAAAGTTAAAGTGTTAATTTTTCCTTGAAATAAAAAAGTTTTCAAAAATAAGAGGAAAAAAAATAAATTTTCAAATTTCTATTTAAAAATAATTTCAAAAGATTTAAGAAAAAGTTAAAATATCAATTTTCCTATTCAAATAATTTCAAAGGATTTAAGAAAATTTGAAATATCAATTTTTCTATTTAAATATTTTCTAGATTTTTAAGGAAAAAGTTGAAATATCAATTTTTCTTTAAAATTAATTTTTTTCTAAAAAACAAAATAAATGTTAAATGATACGAAGATGGAGTCTCTGCAAGATAAATAATTGTTTTCCTTTATACTATTAAGTGAGAAATACTTTTTATTTTTTGCTAATATAATGTAGTTAATTAAGAATAATTCTCAATAATTAATTATTTAGTAAGATTTTTTTTTAAAGGCTTTTGAATAATACAAAATCAATTGGTATTATCTTTGGATAGATGTTGTAGGGGTGTTATAACCTTTTGTACATGTAACCATACTCTCAAACCCACTTCTTTTTTCGTTGATTAGAATCTACTTTTTAAAGACATTTGAGTCAAGCTTGAAATATCTCTTTAAAATTGGACAAATTCAATTAGGTGACTAATCACACCTTAATAAAAAAAGATTAGTAATGACCTTTTAAGTTCATGTTTAGTGATAGATGCATGGACCTATACGTTATGATAGTTTGACAACTCCACTAGGGATAGCCGAGAGTAAAGCCAGTAAATGAATTTGTGTTATCTAAGCTTAATATTTTCCTTAAAAAGATTTTTTTTTCTTCTTGATTTATTTTTACAGCTTTTAATATTTACTCCCTCATGGGGGAGTAAAATACTTAAGCTTTCGTGAGATTACATGTTTCCACAATGGCTAGCTAAATATTCTCATTCAAATTAAACATTTTTCAATTGTAGCCTATAATGACCAATAATTAGGGTGCCATAGTAGTTTATAATGGATAATGATATAAGGAATAATTTACGAACCTTTAGATTTCAAATCCAAAACACTCATATAGTGAACTATGATGGACTCAACTCATAGATAAAGCTATATCCTTTTTTTTATAGAAATGATCCGACAGTAGGTCACATACTTGTTGTTATATGTGAATAGTGCACTAACTTGTTTAGTCTTTTTTTTTTTTTTTTTATATTGGATGCTAACTCTATTCTGGTTGGTTACTTCCTTTTTGCATGAATCATGTCAACATTAATAAGGTTGTAATTATTTCTTTTAATCATTTCATGCATCTCACTCATTTGTAGATTATCATTGATGTATTGCATTCATCATATCATTGCACAATATAGTAGTTTTTTACTTTATGTATGGTAGTAATTTAAAAGACATGGGAGATCAATTGAAAGCATGAATCTAAGCCTTAAAACTCACTCAAAGGGAATTAGGGCATGACCTACGAGAAGTAAAAATACAACTTGTTAAGCTGATGAAAAATCTTGAAATGGCCTGTTCTCAAGAGTCCTCATCACTTCCAGTTTGATTGTATATTAAACAATCACTTAGTTTAGATCAAAAAGCCTATCACAATATTGATGCTAGTCTACCTCTCAAATCTAATTTAGTTTTTGTTTACTAGAATTTACTTTTTAAATATACCTGAGTGAAATTTGAGATATCTCTTTAAAATGAGATAGATTCAATTAAGTAACAAATCACATCTTAACAAAAAAAAATTAGTGGTGACTCTTTTAAGTTCATATCTAGCGATAGGTTCATAGATCTATACTTTATTACAATTATGAAAACACCGCATTGAAAATAAAAGTGTATAAGATGAGTATGATATTAAGGTATTTAAAGGAAAATTTTTTTCAATCAAAATTTTTAGAAATTAAAAAATAAACCTACTTCTTTCGATAAAAGTAAAGGAGAATTTTAAAATTGAAGAAAAATTTTAAGTTTTTAAGCACTTCAAAATTTCTCTTAAAATTTTACTTAAAAAGATGGTTTTTAAAATTAATTCAAATCTCTTTAATTTAACTAAATGATTCATGGAGATGACCATGAGTCAGGTTGGACGGATTTTTACCAATTTCAATTCTGACACGACTCTTAAAAGGTTTTACCCAACTCGATATTGGATTCTTATTTTTAATACTTGACTTTGACATGATAAATATATGTATAACCCGCATCTGATTTGAAATTAATTTAGTAATTTTAATTTAATATAATATTAATAAAAATATTTTATAATATAAATTATATCTTAATTACATAAAAATATATTATTTTTATTAGATTAATATCTTAAATTAAGATATTAAATAATAATTTTCTTAATATATATGTATATATAAATATAAAATTAAATAAATAATAAAATTTATATCTATATACATCTTGAGATGGGTCAGAACGAGGCACCCTAAAACTTGCTTGCAACCCCACCGCAACTTTTATAAAACATATTTGACCCATCTCTGACTTGATTCTTAATTTAAAAAGAAAAAAATTGCTTCAATAGTTGAAACTTTTTGGATACAATTTTTTTTTTTGCTATCCTTAATAATCCCTTATAAAACACAAAACTTGAAAAAATATCATTTTATTTAACTGTAATCTATTTCTTTATTTTTTATACAATTAATAATATCAATACATTTTTTAAAATAAAATGATATCTATATTGGATATTTATATATAGGGATATTTATTTTTGATATTATTTTTATCCAATGAAATTTCAATTCCTAAACTTTTTTAAGAAATATTTATCAAATAATACAATTACAATATTAATAGTCCACTTTTAAGTATAATGATTTTAATATATCTCTGTTCTAGACAAAACTCCGCCAGGCTAATTAATGTATCTGCCACCCACCACCAAATACTAAATAACATAAATATATGTATTTTTTATGTTTTAAATAAAAAGTGCCAGTTAATATAGCTAATTGAATTTTACCTTCCATATTATGTTATAAAATGAAATTAATGTAAAAATAATCACGAACAAACTTGGGCGTCAGCGTCTTTTTCTTAAGGAAATATTTTTATGAATTTTTACGTTTCAAAAGACACAACTAATTATATTTGGAACATTTTTTCCAACGCCGACAAATGAACCAATGTTATTTTGGGAATGGAATTATTTAATAGTTTTTAGAAATCATTATCAATCGAGAATTGGAATGTAATTCAATTCTCGATAAATGCATTTATTGTCTACTAAAAAATTGAATTCACATACATTTTTTTTACAAAATTAAAATTTTTTTAAAAAATTATGGATAATAATTTGCGGTGAAAAATAAGCAATAAGTGCAAGAAAACAAATGAGGTCAACTTGCCTTAAAGTGGGCGAGATCAGAGCCTGGGCGTACGTTCTTGAAAAGACTTAAAATCCTGTTAATTAGATTGGGAGCCCGATAATCAACCTCCGATTCACCATCTATTGACAATGGCCTTGAAAGAACCAGTTTTCTTTCATCCTCGTTTCTTGTTACCTGCCCACATCATTTGACCATCAACAATAATTCAGTTATGAATTGTCGTTTAGTTCTAAGTTTGACAATTCAAATCCGTACAATAAAAATATAATTTATTAAATTTTTTATAATATAAATATATAAATTATCCAATTTATTTATGTGATATTATAAAATATACTTTATCTTATTTTCATACACAACATTAATGATACTTTGAAATAATATATTCCATGTAATCGAACGTAATGATGTCTAATTCTAACTTACTTATAAGTAAATTAAAGCAAATAAATAAAGAAAATGAAATCAATTTTTGGTATACACAAGCAAAGGAACACCGTGAGCATTTTCCTTTTTGGTTAAGTAAAAGCAAGATTACTTTAAATTGTATATATAAAGAAACGAGTTGGATCATTAAATAATTTATAATTCAATTAAAAAATGAAATCCAACAGTACACGCTAACGGGTCAGAACACATATGGGTCACTGACAAACGTTTATTAAAGAATTAACATTAAAGTTTGTTCCCCTACTTCAAAATAATTAAAAATACTAGTCCTTGACAGTGGATGAAATGATAAATCATTTTATTTTTTAAATAAATATTAACAGTAAAAATGCTACATACCTAAAAATATGTCAAAGAGAAAAAATAAAAATAGTTAATTATATTTTAGTATTTAAATTTTAATAAAATGTATAAATTACTATCTAAAAAATAAAATGTACAATTTAAATCTTAAACTTTCAAATTATCTTCATGTTAATCAATACTTTAATTTTGTTAACTATATCAATTTATTTATGTGGCTTTTAATAAATATTATTGAATTATATATTCATTACACATTCTATCAACATTTTCTTTTAATAAAAAGTATTTAAAATTTTTTTTACCTAAATCATAAAATTAGTTATGATCGATCAATTATTATTTGTCACATATTATCCGCATGATATTTTTACAAAATATTTAATATTTTATTTAATAAATAACATGCATATAATAAAATTATATTGATTAAATACCATATATGCTAGTTAAATTAATAATATTAAAGTTTAGATTAAAATGATATATTATTTGAAAATTTATGGTATAAATTATATATTTTTATTTTTTTTAGTTACCAATTTGTATATTTTATAAAATTCAAGTACTAAAAGTGTAATCAACTCAAATAAAAATAATTGAACATACAATTTTGAAATATAAAGAAAAAATAAGCACAATTATCCGTTTAAAAGGAGGTGGTTTAGGAAATCGTTTCAAATTTCCTTAAAAATATATTTTTTAAAAAGTAAAAGATTAATAAATTTTTATTAATAAATTTTTTGTTATTAGATAAAGAAGGCTTTTGTTTGTAAAATTTTCAACTAAATTGGTGTCACTGAACTCATTAAACCAAAAATTCTGTAAAAAAATTCCATAGTAGTAGTATAGACGTTTTAAATTCATAACGAAGCAAAGGTCAAATAATTAAAATAAATAAGGTTTTAATCTAGTTATTTATAAATAGAAAAAGTCTAAAATATTGGAAGAACTAGCTTTATTATGTATATATTCGGAAGACATTTACTTATATTCCAACATCTAAACCACTTTGTTAGCCTTTGAAATTGATTTTTGCAACTTGGAAAATTCACAAAATGCTTTTATAATAATTTCTAACAATTTACATCATGAATGTACGTGCATAATTCTACCTATGTCTCTATCATATCAAATTTATCGCTCATTGGACTACCTTCCTTTTAATTAATTAATATATTATAGTATTTTTCTTTCAATTATATATTACTGACTTTTTTTTAAATTACTGCTTAACTTTTCATCTCCAACTATTTAAAATAAAAGATAATAGATTAGGAAATCAGAGTTATGCACAATATTTTTCCACTTTTCTTTAATTTAATAATTGATTGAAGCATTTTGGACAAAAAAAAATTAAAGTTGAGCTCACAAGGTAATTCCCAAAACCCTAAAAAAAAAAATAAAAAACAGTATATATGCAAACCGTAAACTTATTGCCTAGAAATCATAAAAATTAACGCAGAATCTAGAGATTTATATATATATATATATATATGACTTTTATATTTATATAAATGCAAAAGGCTATGCCAAAAGAAACAAAAAAGTAGGAGAAATTAATACTTAGAGGCTATGTATAAATTGAATGAGAAGTTGACATATGTAAAGAGTGGGTTAGGGAGATGGATTCCCATCCAAACAACATTCAGCCATTGAAAACAGTTAAAATAGCGGAGGAAAAACCAAAGTAACCAAACCAATAAAACAAAGAGCTCTTCCTTCCGCCAATTAACACACTTTTTTTTTCTATCGTATTTTAATTTCTATGCACATGCTAATCCTCTCTTATATTAATTAAAGCAGAAGATATATAAATATCAAGTAGAGATCGAATCACCTGAAAAACAGCGTTTTGTATCCAAAACCCAGTTTCTGGGTGCAAGAAAACCGCCGGTTTGGGAAATTTTGATCAGGGGCAAGAGTTATTTATCATCAATAATCAGATAATAAAACAGTTTTTTTTTTCTTTTTAATTTTAGAAAAAAATACAACGGTTTCTTCTTTGAAATGCAATTATTTAAGAATATTTATAATTTTGTAAGTGTATGTGTGCGTGTACAATTGCATGATAAGATCGTAACGAGAGAGATGCAAAATGTAAATATTCGTACCATTTGAAGAGAGGAGAGGAAGCAATCCAAAGAGCAGAGAGTTGTGATGCGCACAAAGATGGAAAGGTTGCAGAGTATTTTGTCGATAGAGATGAATGCATAGGAGGAACAATTAAAATGTTTTATAAAGGGGGAGGACTTTAAGGTTATGAGACCCAGTAAATGACAATAAATTTGGCAGATATATATGTTTTTAAAAGAAAATTTATTAAAAGGGGTTACTGCCAGAACCGCTATCATTTTCCCAATTGCATAGCCTTACCAGTCAAGTTTGACCCAGGATTAATTATATCCATTTTCCCAACTGCATAGCCTAAAGAAAAGGCCAATGTAAGTTTCGCTTATAGTCAAATAAGACAAGAAAGACTAGATTGGATTTGGGGTAACTATATTCGTTCCTAGTAGAAAAAAATATTAAAGAGCTTATTCATTAGGCTCTCCTCAATCACTCTCACTGCTTTGGCTTCCAATTAAATTTGTCCAAAAAAATGAAATATGAAACGAAAAAGAATCCATTGAAACAATTAGGCTGCTCCAATAAAATGCCTTTCAGCGTAGTATACTATTGAGTGAGTCTTGTTAAAAGTGCTTTTGACCAACGATACCTTCAACGACCAGAAGATGGGCCTTTCTTTTCCGACTGTCTTTGTTACCGAGTAATGGGACTACTATTTTCTTGTAGAAAGATGGCTTTCTTTTAGCCCACAATCATTTTTGCATGTGCAGAGGACCCACATAGCTCCGTACGTCTTTTATGAAAATTTTTGGAGAGCATTCGTTAATGTAATATTCCCTATTGTTTATATAAGTAGCTTCTTTTTCGTATTATGCATAAAATAATTTAATTTATATATATATATAAATAACTACACTAATTAAAATATCAAAACATAAAAAAATGTTTTTAATACATTATGTATAAATTTTATATTATAAGAAAAGTGATTTTGTAAAAATTTAAAAATTTTCAAGTATCTCTAAACCTATTATCAAATCAATATTTTTGCATTATCTAATGAAAATAACTATCTTTTACTTAAACTTTTTCTGAATAAAAAATCAAATTCAAAGTTTCTGAACTTATATTTACTCTTGGATGCCAAATTGGAATATAAATGGAAAAACAACATATAATATGGTTTTCGAGATTTCGTAATGGTATTTATTTAAATAGTTTGTAACTTAAAAATGTTTTTCCTCAGGGATGGTTCACAATACCGTAGTGTTTTACTCTTAGAATATGAAAAAGTTACTTATCATGTATCTTAAAATCAATAAATTTATGTATTTATTAAATAATTTTATTGACTTAAATTACTTAAATGAAATGGTACATACCAAATAGTTAGACATTTTAATTAACTCAAAATTTACCATGCATGATTTACATGAATAAAATATGAAATACAATGATCGAATTAAATAAATATAAATCATATAAAAAATTATGAAAATGTGTAAAACTAAATTTGTTTTTCCCATATAATAATATGTGTATTATATTATTACAATGTTTTATATATAAATATTTCAAGAAAATAATTTTTTTCAAGCAAGATATTTAAAAGTCTAAAATCCAAATCCAATTTCATTGTTTAGAAAATTAGGGAATTTCGAAATTTAAGAGAAATTTCAAGTCCAAAGAGCTGACTTTCAAATTTTCTCCAAATCTCTCCCCACTTAGTCCTAAATGGCCTACTATAAAATACAGAACCCTATTGCACCATTTTATTTAACTCTAATAATTTTTATTTTTTTTTATTTTTTTCATATTAATAATATCTATTCATTTTATAAATCTAATTATACCTATGTTGTGTTTTTTTATATATTTTTTCTTTATCTTTAATTTCGTTTTTTATTATTTATTGTTAATAAATTGTAATAATCAATTTTTTTTTAAAAAAAAATTTATTCAAACAATACAATTATAAATGTGTAGATTGTCTATCATCACCGGGGAAATAGACCAACATACCTATGATAGATGATTATTTATGGGTTGGGGCCATTGTTAGTTGGTGAAAGTTGATCCATCTTCTCATATTTATGGGTTGGGGCCGTTAGAGATAGGAACATCTCACCGTCAACCAATTCATGATCGTCTCATTTTCTCATTAACTATGTCCCCAGACCCATTTTTAACTGCCTCTAATATACCATGTTTTCAATGCCAAATGTGAATCTCACAAAAGAAGAAGAAGAAAAAAAAAAAAAAACACTCAAAGCGTGAATGAGCAAGACGGTCCGACGGGTGTTTTTAATATGCCCATGTGCTAAAGAAGATAGTGACTCCATCCCATGGGTTCGATCTTGTAAGAGTTATTACGTAATCTTGATGTGACTTAATCACAATTATAAAATTTTAATTTATCCAACTAACATATTTAAAATAAAATCTATTTATTTGTTATAAGTTAAGATTTTGTGATTTTTATTAGACACATCAAAGTTTTGTGATAACTCTTAAGAATCAAATTAATAAGATTAAAGCTCATTATAAAATAAGTATGCGTCATATTTTTAGTATCTTAGCACCGTTTGCTATTAAAAGGTCAAATTATGATAATGATTCATGTACTAATGAAATTTGAAATTTAATTCTTTTATTATAATTTATAAAAATATAATCCTCTTTTGATTTGATAATTTTAGTCCTATCACTAATCCCGTCAAATTTTTGTTATTAAAAATATTGATATAACTATAAACTTTGATCTTGTTAACATAGCAACATAGACTAATAAAATTAGCCATCAAATTGTGTAAATGATCCATGTCATTACGTATAGATCCATAAACTTATAACTACACATAACTTAAAGAGTCGCTATCAATCTTTTTTAAAGTGTGATTAGTCACCTAATGAATCTATCATCTTAAGGATGTTCTTAGTAAGAATTTCTAAAATAATATATTTTGATTTGTATTTTAGAACTAAGTTCAAGAGTTTGGTTATGTGTGAGAAGTGTTATAGCATCTTTATAACGTCTATCCTAAGATTGTACTATTTAATTTTAAATTATCTTAACAATTATCGTGGTTATAATGATCTTTATTTTAATGTTTAAATATTAAAAATAATTTTCAAGACTTCTCTATTGATCTGGTAAAATTTTTAAAAATATTTTCAAGCCTCAAGAGCATTCAAGAATCTATTTGTTATCTTGAAAAAGCTCCGTCGTCGGAAATTGACTTGATCATTTTTTTAAAATTTTGTTTTATTGAAAAAATATATAATTTTTTCACCATTTGGGCCAAAATTAGAAATATTTTTTCACATGAAAACTCATAACTAATCACCTATTTATGATTACGAAGAATTTTATCCTCGAAATTTATTTTATTTTTACAAGTTTCATTTTTAAAATTTTCACCATTTGGGTTTAATTTAAAAATATTTTTCTTAAAATTTAGTCTCCATTTATTTATCATTTATCCTTTAAAAAAGAAAAATAATATGATAATTTTTTGAAGTCATATCTAAATCCTTCTACCATTTGAGTTGAATTTAAAATAAAAAATTTATCTAGAAATCTTATTTAAATTCAAACATTTGTGATTTTTTTTAAGATTTTATATTTGGATAATCATCAATAATTTTCACAACAAAATTTTTTTAAAGTCATATTTTAAATTTTTAATTTAGAAAAGAATACAATTACTTTTATTGAAATTTTATCTAAATTATTCCACCATTGGGTTAAATTTAAAAAAAAAAATTTCTCATCTAGAGATTTCTTAGAAAATTTACTCTTTAAAATTTCTAGAAATCTCATCATTAGAAGAATTGTTAATTCATTTCCAAAAAATTTATTAAATTTATTTAGATTTTTTATTTAAATTTTAAAATAAATATTAATTATTGTTATTAAAATTTTATCTAAATTTTTTTACATTTGGGTCAAATTTAGAAAAAAATCTCATTAAAATTTTTTTAGAAATTAACCATTTGTAATTTTTAAAATTTCATCATTAGATAATTATTATTTATTCTCAAAATCTTATTAAAATTTTATTTTATATTTACTATAATTTAAAATTAACTTCCCTAACAATTTTCCTAAAATTTAAAAAATCAAATAAAATATATCATAAATAATTAAATAAATAAATAGAACTCATAATAAATAAATAAATAAATAAAATGGAGAAAAAAAACAAAAAAATACAAAAACACCATGGCTCAGCTTAGTGGTTGGAACAGAGCTCGGTTGCAAACACGAAACTGGTTGAAAAGACTTGAGAAGCGGCTCAACTCGGCTTATGTGTGGGTTGCTAGATTCTGGGATTGGCTGCGTTAATCTAAGTAATTACCCCGAAATTTCACGCCCAATTACTGTCAAACTCTTGCTCTCACTTTTTCCTCTGTTTTTTTTTTTTTTCACTTGCTCTCTGATTGTAGTGTCCATTTGATTTGTGATTTAAAGGTCTATTTATAAGGCATAATAAGGAGAGTTTCAAATTGATTCCAACTTAAAAAATTAGGATTATCATGCAAAAATAAAATTTATCTTTGAAAAGTTTAACTTCAAATTTAATTATAATAAAACTACATTATCACCAGCCACTCCTTTTTAATTTATGGCCATTCATTCTTTTTTTTTAATTATCTTTTTTAAAAATAATCAGATAAATTTTAAAAAATTAGATAAATATAAGGAAATACAATTAAAGATAAACAACAAATAAGCAAGACAAAATAAGTAATAAAATAAAAAGGATAAATAAAAATATATATAGATAAACAAAGTAAAAACATAATTTTGACAATTAGGTTTAGATCAAATTTGAGCCCAATTGATTTCAGAGCCTTTGATTTAGACCCCGTACTAAATTGAGTGTCTACAGTTACCTTTATTGACGCATTTTCTATACAACAAGAATTGTATAAAAACATAGATAACTTATTATGTCCAGGTCTAGATTATTCACCCCTCTTTTTTTTTGTTTTTATATACTTTTTGTTTTTATTATTATTGTTTTTTACATCAAGCTCCTCAAAAATAAAGGCACGTAACTTTAAAAATAATAACAACACCCGAAGGTTTTGATGATCATGCTCGGAGATCTTATAGATTACATCTGAAAAATTAGAAGATTAGGCTTGAAGGTCTTACAAATAATTTCTAATATTGAAAAATGCTCCTTTGAACAAAAGCTCCACAACTTTAGAAAAGGTCCCAAAAGGTTTTAAAAAATCATGCTTGGAGATCTTACAAATCTTAATTCTAAAACAGATTCAACTCAGAAGACTTATGAATCTTGCCCGGAGGACTCAATGATTATACCCATAGGTTTTATAACAGATTCAGCTCAAAAAACTTACGAATCTTACCCAGATGACTTGGTGATTATGCCTAAAGGTCTTATAATAGATTCAGCTCAAAAAATTTATGAATCTTACTTAGAGGACTTGGTGATTATGCATGAAAGACTTATAATAGATTCTGCTTAGAAAATTTACGAATCTTGTCTGAAGGACTTGGTGATTATGCCTAAAGGACTTAAAAATTATGTCCAAAGGTCTTTGAGAAGAGTATTCAAAAACTTATAGGATGTACCTGAAGGTTTTAAGAAATATTACCCAAAGGTTTTTAAAATTGATACTCAAAAGTTTTATAAATACTTAAGATAAAATCTTGTTCGATCTCCATATCAAAGTTTTCTTTTTCATAAGATTTTAGGTTTAAACCTTTTTCTCTTACTTGTTGAAGAATATGTAATGAATTAAACACCTGAAATGAATGTGATGCATATAATGCATGAAATGCATACAATGGATGCAATGCATAGAATCTATACTATACGTACTGAATTGTGATAATATGATTCCAGAAACCCTTTTTTTCATTTTCTTTTTTCATGATATAACCTCTGGACTGGCTGGTAGGTTCTTTCACGTATTGAAGCAAACATTCTCAAAATTTTCTAAACTCAAACCTCAACTTTCTCACCAGCGATCTCTCACTTTTAGCATTCACTTACCCCTTAAACATCTATTTCATCATGGTATTTATCTATTTCCCATAATTAGCATTAAGATTTAAATGAACTTTTTGAACATTTCCTAAAATTTTCACCAATAACAATGGACATTGCCCCACACTAATATTAATTTTTCACATGTGACCAAATCTTTTAAAAACTAGTGATTACTATTTAGAATGAATGTGATGAATCACAACTTGGTTTTCTAAAAGAATGCAATGGTTTGGCATATTATGATATTAGTTATCAAAGGAAACTTGACTATTGAATAAGAAAAGAAATATCAACGTTTCTTCATTTAGGCTCATAAATGAAGTGATCGTTTAAAGTATAATTTATTTTGGCAATCTTTTCAATTCTAGATATATAGCATTTTAATGAATGCTAAGGCTAGTCATACAAAGCTTCAAAATTTGAGAAATAAAGAAAAGGTTCATATTTTTAAACAATTGTTAAAAATAAGGTTGATCAAAGTCTTCAATGTATCAAGGTTCATTCGAAAATGCTTTTTTGTATCAATCAATTTCATGAGTTTATTTCAAAATTTCACTATTGCTTTAGACTGCCCTTTTGGATTTTTACCCTAAAACCTTATTCTTCTTATTCTTCTTTTTTTTTAATCATTCTTTTATGATTACTCGACCATGCATTTAAGCACTCAAAATTCATCTAAAACCATATTGATGATTTTTTTGAAGAACAAATCTTTCAACTTAGGTATCCATACATGATCAAAATAGACATTTCAAAAGACGTAACATGGGCTGGGGTTTAAAGTTTTGAAAGAACGAAAAAACAAGCCCAAAATACTGTTTAAAGGTACTTAAACCAATAATCATTTCTTTCCCAAAAGACATTTTCCTTTCCTTAAAATTTGCATTTTCATTTTTTTCCTTCTTTTTCTTTTTTTCTTCATTTTTTTTTTTTTTTGCATGAGTTTAAAAAACTTTGGAACTTAGCTTATTTCAAACTCGCCCCTTTAACATAAGGCATTTTTTTCTAGCCCCTCAACAAGATTCGAATGGCTCCTTAATGAGATCCCACCTTTTTTGAAATTGCCCCTAAATTTGGAGGATAATCCTTGGTTTGGGTTCAGAAAAAAAAATTGATAGGCTCAAAACGGGTAGCAAAATGATATTTTCTTTTTTCATGAAGGAAATTTGAAATATGGCCATTTTTCATTTCAAGTATGGATACTTCCATTGAAAAATAATTTTCAGGATTTTTTTCATTGATTTTAGCTTTATTTAAATGTCTCAAATACATGATATCATAATCGTCTTTTTTTTCTTTTTTTGTAACTTATACTTATAATGCATTTTCTCAATTTTTTACTCAAGTGAAGCTTAACAATCTTCCTTTTCACAATCCATTCGGATGTTCATCAATCAAAACTATTTAAAAAAAAAAAGAAAATTTAAGACATCAAGTAAGTTTAGCTTTTTCATTAGATTTATCCCAATATGAGATCGGATGATCACTTGATGAAAGACTAAAAAGGAGAAGAATATTGCATAAATCAACATATTGAACAACTTGAGAAATTATGGCTTATGAAAATTTAGGATTTGGGTGGTGAGGAGTTTGAAATAGCCTTGACATTCATTAAATCATCGAAATCCAAAAGCTTAGGAGAGTGTCTTAAAAGATTTACAAATTAAACGACCATCTCATTTCTTATAGCCTAAATAAATATCAACGATTTTTACGGTTCATCATGGTCAAGTGGAGTGAAGTTTCCATTGCTAAGGATTTTCAAGGTTTTTCATCTTCTAATAAAAAAGAATGAAATGTTCAAAGCAATGGCTTATGATACACATTCTTAATAGTAATCACTAAAAGTTTTTTGAGATTTTTCACATGCATTTGAAAAATTAATTATGTAGGAATCCAAACAATTAAAAATGAAAAAATAAAAACTTATTAAAAACTTCTAAAATTTTTTCGCAATACATATTCAAGACATTAACCTATGACAAAGCAAATTTTCATTCCTTAAAAAGCTCTTAGGTCAAGGTGCCATTGTGAACAAGACTTTCAATCTTCTTTTTTAACTACCTACATTTATTAGTTGAGTACACACTTGCCCTTATGTGATAATCATATTTACTATTTGGATCATAACTTTTCATTGATGGATTTGAATTGTTTTTAAAGGTACTAGGGTGAGGTACTTATACTTTATCAATAGAGACAAAAGATCAAAAGTTAGAATTGGGATTTTTTCAAGAATGTTTCTTGATCTCTTTTTATTGTTTAATGATTGAGCAATAGATTAGAGATAAGGCTGGTGAAAACAAGGATTCTAAGTAAGGTTTTTTATGATAAGGTAGCAAGGTTGGTAAAGATGGTGTGGGGTAAAGTTTCAAACTTGTTTCCCTTCATAAATCAGAGTTTGAATATCTCTTATTCCATTCTCGATGCACCAACTTCCTTCATACTAGTTGTATCATTTTTTTAAGCTTCTCATTTTTTATGGCATTCTCTATTATCTCCCCAGATAGAACCATGTCAACAAAGTTCTTAGTTGCATTTTCAATCATCTTCTCATAATATGGATCTTTAAGAGTGTTGACAAACAGAATTGTCATTTTTTTTTGTTAGAGGTGGTTAAACTTGGGTAACAGCATTCCTTCACCTTTGACCATATTCTCTGAAGCTCTTAACATCATTCGTCTCCATGCTTTATAAAAATAATCGATTTAGAACTAACTCCATAATGTGTTTGTATTGGGTTACAAATGCCCTAACTAGTTCTTTCCATAAAGTGATACGAGCTTTATCCAATAGAGCATACCACATAGAAGTAGACCCCGTAAGACTGTCATGAAATACATGAATCAAGAGCTTGTTATTATAAGCATAAATAGCTATCTTTCTGCAATACATAGTGACATAGATCATTAGGCATTTAGTCCCATCATATTTTTCAAATTTTAAAACTTTGAACTTGGCGGGATAATAACATCTAGTACCAAGCAAAGCTTTAATGCATCCATAGATCCATAAAATTATATTCCCTCAATAGCTCGAAGCCTTTCTTTTATAAGATCCATCTTTCTTGAGGAACTTGAACTTTTTGTTGCTTTAAATGAACTTTCTTTAAATTTTTTTGGTTTTTCAAGATCATTAAATATGAAAACTGTTGCAACTATTGAAGGTATTTCGACACAAGAGTATGCCTTCAAAAATGGTGCTTGTTATGATTATGCCCCTTAAGATTCTTGTATGCAGGGTCCCTTCAAATTTTCTAGCATTTTCATTATCTGCGTCAGATCTTCTTTTATTTCATTTTGAGCTTTCTCTATTTTCTTAATTAGGCTATGTTATTCTGGCTCTGTGAATAGATTACCTTGACGGTCAGGCTCTTGAACCTTTATTACCATAATTATTGAATTAGGATGATGTATAACTATAAATTTATGCAAATAGAAAAGATTTATATGAATGAATGGATGTGTTGAGTGCTATCAGACATAATAAGAAAGAGAAAAAAAATCTTTAATTTAAAATTAAAAAATTATTCTAACAAAATGTCCAAAATATTCTTAGAAAATCCTAAAATCTATTGCTTGGTCCTATATTTCAATTTCAAGATCATGGTATTGCCATGAATAAAATTTTCAGCCATTAAATGTCATAAGGATTGGATCAATGATGGCTTTTTCTTTTTTCTTACTCAACAATTTTTTAAGTTAAGCCATAGGTGGACTTATAGATGCAAGTCTTGGAGTAAAAATGGGTTTATAAGGTTGAGGATTCATTGAAAATTTTGATTACTAGATAGACCGATAAGCATTTCTCATAATTAGGCCATAGTATGAATTTAGGCCAATCTATAAGGGTTAAATGGGAGAAGGTTTTGTTTGCAGTGCCTAAACAGGTTGTTAAGGTTGGGAATAAGGATTTGGTTATGAGTTAATCTATGGGGTTGGTGCAATGTTAGAAAGCCCTATCACTTTTTTGACTTGATCTTTACTTAGGCCATTGGATATACTGGCACGACTTAGACCAACATCAATATTTTGAAAGGCCTTTTTATCTTGACGAATTGGTTGTTTAATGTACACATAAATTGGTGAAGACTTTATAGAATGGGCTGCTCCAAGATTTTCAACCCTTTCCACTAGCTTGACAAGTTGTGTTTTCACCTCTCGTAAGTCATGCCTTAATTCTTCTTGGATGAGTTTTAAGGCTTGGATCCGTATTTCTAATTGATCACTCATTTCTACTAAATTACAAGACATCAGATGAAGCAAAATATTTCTATATTATGTAATATTATGATGGATGTATTACGTGAATGATGATATTTCATGAATGAATGAGATGCATAAAATGAATGAAAATAGATAATCAAACAAACAAACAAATAAAATAACTATAAACCTACATATGACTCTTATAAACAAGGAGTACCAAATAAGAACAAAGTAAGCATCCAATATGAAAGAAGAAAAAGATAAACAGGTTAGTGCATAACTCATGTATAACAAAAGGTATATAACTTAATTTAGGATCATTTCTACAAAAGGGAAGATCATGGCTCTACCTATAGGTTAAGCCCATTACAATTTATTATATGTGGTTTGAGATCGACTCTACAAGTTCCCAAATTGTGTCTTATATCATTATCCATCACAGACTAGTAAGGCTATCCAAATCTTCGCCCATCACAAGTTACCAATGAAAAAAATTCAATTTGAGTGGAAGAATTTTGCTAACCATTATAAAGATTATCATTTCATGAGAGCGTAGGTATTTTACTCCCTCCTAAAAGGGACAGAGCCTAGGTATAGAGCTCATGTGATGCATATGCAAGTGATAATGTGTGTGAAAGAATACATATATCTTTATTCAAAATTCTACCAAGTGAAAGAATAAAGTAAATGCGACCAACAAAGAATAATCAATAATTCAAGATCAACCAAACCAAAAGTTAAGCTAATTTAAAATTAAATAATGGCCTAACTCTCTATATCCCCAATAAAGTCATCAAACTATCATAATGTATAGATCTGTAAACCTATAGCTAGACACAACCTAAAGAGTCGTCACTAATATTTTTTTAAAGTGTGATTAGCCACCTAATGAATTTATCATCTTAAGAATGTCCTAAGTTTGATTAAGGATCCCTAAAAGAATAAGTTTTGGTTTGCATTTTAAAACTAAGTTTAAAAGTTTGGTTACATGTGGGAAAGGTTATAGCAACCCCACACGCCCATCCTAATATGGTACCATTTAATTTCAAATTATCCTAATAATCATCTTGGTTATAATGGTCTTTATTTTAATATTTAAATATTAGAAATAATTTTCAAGACTTCTTCGTTAATCTGATAGAATTTTTAAAAATACTTTCTTACCTCAAAAGTATTCAAGAATTTCATTTGTTTTCTTGAAAAAGCTTTATCGTCGAAAATTGACTTAATCATTCTTTTTAAATTTTGTTTTATTGCAAATATATCTAATTTTTCTACCATTTGAGCCAAAATTAGAAATATTTTCTCATATAGAAATCTCTTAAATAATCATCTATTTGCGATTATTAATAATTTCATCTTCGAAATTTATTTTATTTTTACAAGTTTCATTTATAAATTTTTTACCATTTGAGCCTAATTTAGAAATATCTTTCCTAAAATTTAGTTTTCATTTATTCATCATTTATCCTTTAAAAAAGAAAAATAATATGACAATTATTTTTTTGAAGTCTTATCTATATCTTTCCACCATTTTGGTTGAATTTAGAAAAAAAAAATTTTTACCTAGAAATCTTATGAAAGTTCAAACATTTGTGATTTTTCATAGATTTCATCTTTGGATAATCATCATATATTTTCACACCAAAAATTTTTTAAAGTCATATTTTTAATTTTTAATTTAGAAAGGAATATAATTATTTTTATTGAAATTTCATCTAAATTATTCTACCATTTGGGTTAAATTTAGAAAAAATTCCTCACCTAAAGATTTCTTCAAAAATTTATCATTTGAAATTTTTAAGAATCTCATCATTGGAATAATTGTTAATTCATTTCTAAAAATGTTATTAAATTTATTTAGAGTTTTTTTTTAATTTAAAAATAAATATTGATTATTTTTATTGAAATTTTATCTAACTTTTTCCTCTATTTAAGTCAAATTTAAAAAAAAAAATTTCTCATCTAGAAATTTTTTAAAAATTAACCATTTGTAATTTCTAATATTTCATCATTGGATAATTATTATTTATTCTCAAAATCTTATTAAAATTTTATTTTATATTTATTATAATTTAAAATTAACTTTCTTAACAATTTTTCTAAAACTAAAAAAAATCAAATGAAATATATCACAAATAATTAATTAAATAAATAGAACTCATAAAAAAATAAATAAATAAAATGGAGAAAAAGAAAAAGAAAATAATACCAAAACACTACGATTTAGCTTGGTGGTTGGAGCAAAGCTCGGTTGTAGGTACAAAACTAGCTTGAAAGGCTTGGGAAGCAACTCGATTTGGCTTAGGTATGGGATATTGGATTCTAGGATTGGCCACTAGAATCTGGGTAATTACACCAAAATTTCGTGCCCAATTGTTGTCAAACTCTTGTTCTCACTTTTTTCTCTAATTTTCTTTACAATTGCTTTCTAATTATTGTGTCCCTTTGATCTATGATTTAAAGATTTATTTATAGGGCACAATAAGGAGAATTTCATATTGATTCCAACTCCAAAAATTAGGATTATCATGAAAAAATAAAATTTATCTTTGAAAAGTTTAACATTAAATTTGATCATGATAAAACTACATTATTATCAGCCACAATTTTTTAATTCATTGTCATTAATTCTTTTTTTCAATTATCTTTTTTTTTTAAATAACCAGATAAATTTTATAAAATTAGATAAATATAAGAAAATACAATTAAAGATAAACAAAAAATAAGCAAAATAAAATAAGTTATAAAATAAGATACAAAGGATAAATAAAAAATATATAGATAACTAAAGTAAAAGCACAATTTTAACAATTAAGCTTAGATCAAATCTTAGCCCAATTGATTTCAAGGCCTTTGATTTCGACCTCGGACTAAATTGGATGTCTACAATCTATTTACTCAAACAAAACTTAAAATTTTCTCTATCTAATATGATTTAAAAGAAGTTCATCCTTTCTTTACTATTTTATCAAAGAATTAAGCATTCAACCATCTCATCAAATAATTAAATATGCCAAGGTATAGGCCAAGCCCATTAGGCAATTTGGTTTTATCATTAGCTTCAATCAAATCATTAAGAGTAATCACTTTCATGAAACACTACAATGGCACAAATTCTCATTTTTTTAGCCTTCCATGGTGTGACTTCGACTTTAAATATGATGAATGGGTGGAAAGATTTTTATAAAAGTCCTTGTTTGGAGCTTTAAGGCCTAAGGTCATTGCTTTTTTATAACCTTCATTAACTTTCAATGACAAGGATTTCTTTTTTTAATAGCTAGTGCAAGGCATTTCTTGCATACTTTTCTCATATTGCACCCATAATTTTTTTTATTGTGCTCTACTCTTGATTTTGACAAAATATTCCACTAATGCACAATGTTTCCTAATTTCACTTTGCTTGTTAACTAGGACTTCAACTTTACCCATATTCAACATTGGCTTAGTGAAATCTTTTACAAAGGTAGATCCATGGGTAAACACCTGAAAGATTATATAATCTTTAGTTTCTACATCATTAAGAATGACATCATCATATTAGAAAAAACCTTTTTTTTTTAGCTACATGAATGAAGCAATCATTGTCGAAAGTTTTGAAGCTCTCAGGATCTATCCCCAGCAGTGTGTTGCTGCCTCCAGGCTTGTATTTTTCTTTCAATTTTACAATGTATTTTTGATCAATGGGTTAGTGTTACCTTTTGTTAGCAGTTGAAGCAACTAAGTATGTCATTTCTGCTGCTACAACTTGTTTGATTTTTTATGTTAGTTTATTAGACTTTAGGTAGCATAATGGATATGTATGGTGATCCTCAAAATTAAAGAGACAACTTGTGTAGTATTTAAAAGTTGTTAACCAAACTTATGTATTTTTTAAGTATAAATGGTAAAAGCAGCCTATGTTCTGTGTGAGGCTTTAACAAAAATTTAGAATTAGTTTTTTTATTTTTTTTATTAGTTCTTCCTACACTTGATATCTTTCAATTGGTATCAGAGCCTCTATAAAGTCTTAGAAGGGCTACAAACTGTTGATTTTTTTTAGTAAAAACCATAAAAACATACCAATCAATTTCTATCAAACTTCAAACGGCCTCAAGCAATTACTTTTTGCTTCCACCTCTAGTTTTCTCTAGTAAAAATTATCACATATGGCTACAAAAATGAAACCTATCTATGTGCTTTTGATTTATGGGATATGGTTGAGAATGAGAAAGAACCAACTCACTTGCCAATAAATCTAACTATGAACTAGATACAAAATTATAGTGAAGAAAAAATAAAGAGCTACAAGACTAAAAACTGCATTGAGTCATTAGTTTTTGATGAAAATTTCATCAAAATTATGACTTATGAAATTACAAAACAAGCTTGGGATATGCGTAAAAAAAAATTTCAAGGTAGTGACAAAACAAGATAAATGTAAGTGCTAAATCTTAGGAGAGAATTTGAAGTTTTGAAGATGAAAAAGTTTGAAAGCCTAAAAGAGTACAATAACAAACTCATCAAGATAATAAACAAGATTAGACTACTTGGTGAAGAGCTATCAAACAAAAGAATTGTGTAGAAGATTCTTGTTAGCCTACCAGAGAAATTTGAGTAAAAATTTCATTCTTTAAAGACTTCAGGAACCTGACCAAGATAACTTTATTAGAGTTGTTTAATACTTTGCAAGTTCAAGAGTAAATAAGAGCTATCAAATAAGAAGATTTAAAAGAAGGTACTTTTGCTACCAAGAAAAAAAGCAAGATACAATTAAATGAAAAAAGTAAAATATTAAAAAGTTAAAAAAAACAAAAGTTTTGGAAATAATGACAAGAAAGAAAATTTTCAATTTGTTCTCATGTAAAAAAACCACTCACTTAGAAAAATATTGATGGTACAAACCTAACATATAATATAAGTACTATAAGCAACTTGGTCACATAGAGAATGTGTGCAAAAATAAAAGCCATCAATAAGATTAGCAAGCAAAAGTTGCTAATAACCAACAACAATAGGAAAAATAATATTTTTTGTAACTTGCTATGCAACTAGAACCTTATTGAGTGCATAGCTCATTGACAGTGGATGCATACACCATATGACATCAAATATTAACATGTTCAAAGAGCTAGACAAAACCTGCACCTCTAAAGTCAAAATAGGTAATGGTGATTTCATAAAAGTCAAAGAAAAATGAATAATGGCTGTTGAGACATCAACAAGTACCAAACTCATTTCAAATGTGATATATATGCCTAAAATAGATCAAAACCTATTAAATGTAGGATAGTTGCTAGAAAACAACTACTTTTTAGTTTTTTTCAAAGACAAGGCAAACATAATTCATGATCCTAATGGCTATAAACTTTTTACTATTAACATGAAAGAAAAATATTTTTCTTTGGATTGGCATGAAGTAAACTTCTTTACATATGCTAGTTCATGTGATGAACCTGCTTTAAGGCATAAAATGATAGGATATTTCAACTACAATGTATTAAATTACATGCATAAAAATGATCTTATGTTAAACATGCCTTCTTTTGAAGTCTATGCTAGAGTGTGTGACGTTTGTTAGCTAGGAAAACAAAGTAAGTTGTCATTTACAATTAACAAAGCATGAAAGATAACTAAAAAACTCCAGCTTGTTAATACTGATATTTGTAGTCCTATGAGAACCTTATCCTTGAATGACAGTAGATATTTCATTGCTTTTATAGATGATTTTACCATAATGTGTTTGATTTACTTCATGAAACAAAAGTTTGAAGTTGCAACTATGTTTTGGAAGTACAAAACTTAGATTAAGAATAAAAGTGGTTGCAAAATCAAGATCATAAAGTTAGACAATGGTACTAAGTACTTTGACATATTTAATGAGTTTTGTAAAGAAATAGGAATTAAACAGCACTTTACACTCCATAATAAAATGGAGTTAGTGAAAAAAAAATAGAACTATCATGGAAATAGCTAGATGCATGTTGTTTGAAAAAAAACTTCCTAAAACATTTTGGGTAGAGGTTGTTAATACCTCTGTCTATTTTCTCAACAAGTTGCCTACAAAAGCTTTAAAGGAAAAAACTTTTTCTAAAGCCTGGTATGGAAGTAAGCCATCAGTGCAACATCTTAGAGTTTTTGGTAGCATCTGTTATGTGTTTGTTTCCTAAACAAAAAAGGACAAACTTAATCAAAAAGCCTAAATCTATATTGTTTTTTAGGTTATAGCAACATCACCAAAGGCTATAGGACTTACAGTCTACTTACAAGCAAAGTGATTGTAAGTAGAAATGTAAAGTTCAATAAGCAAATAGCCTAGAATTAGAAAAAGCCAAAGGCAAAGTCAATCAAGCAAAATTCAACAAACATGGTGAAATTGCAAAAAGGTTACATGTTTGAATATGAAACCATTGATTATGAATTAGAGGGAGGAATTGGACCACTCATAGATATTTATCAAAGATCAAACATTGCCATTCTTGAACTTGCAAGCTTTGAAGAAATTGTCAAATTTTCATAATGGAAGAATGCCGTAAATGAGGAGATTTATATGATTGAAAAGAATCAAACTTGGATGCTAGTTGACAAACCAAGTAATAAAAACATCATTGGTGTTAAATGGATTTTCAGAACAAAATTGATGCAAATGGTTCCATCAACAAACTTAAAACTAGATTGGTTGCTAAAGGCTACTCTTATCAGCCTAGTATTGATTTTTCAAAGACATTTGCTCCAATTGCAAGGCTAGATACCATAAGGCTACTATTAGCTTTAGTAGCTCAAAAAAGTTAGAAAATATACTTATTTGATGTCAAATCTATCTTTTTGAATAGCTATCTTAAAGAGGAGATTTACATCAAACATGTTGAAAGTTTTATTGCCAAGTGTAATGAGAACAAAGTCTATCTTCCTAAGAAGGCGTCGTATGGACTGAAACAAGCTCAAACAGCTTGAAATTTTAGAATTGATGATCATTTACTAAAGTTAGGATTCAAGGAAATCCTTAGTGAAGCAACATTGTACATTAAGGTTGCTAATAGCAATGAACTATTGATTGTTTCTTTGTATGTTGATGATCTCTTGTTGATAAGTAACAAATTAGCTTTTGTGGAGGAATTTAAACATCAAATGCAAGAAGTTTTTGAGATGATAAATATGGGCGAAGTGTCTTATTTTCTTGGAATAAAAATTCATCAAAACCAACAAAGAATTTTTATTTGTCAAAGAAAATATGTAAATGAAATCCCAAATAAGTTTGGGATGAAGAATTGTAAACCAGTTAGCAGCTTTTTAGCTCAAAATGAAAAACTCATCAAGGAAGATGGAGTTGACAAAGTTGATATTTTTATTTATAGAAGCCTAGTTGGTTGCTTATTGTATTTGCTAGCAATAAGATCAGGCATCATGTTTGTTGCAAATTTACTCTTTTAAGTTCATGCAAAGTCCTAGTGAATTACATTATAAGGCTACTAATAGAGTGTTGAGATATGTCAAAAGATCCAATAAATTGAGAATTTGGTAAAAAGAATGAAAGTTCAAAATTGGTTGGATTCATAAACAATGACTGGGCTAGCTTAAATGAAGACATGAAAAGCATTTCAGGTTATATGTTTCTCTTTGGATTAAATGTGTTTAGTCGGAACTAAAAAAAACAAGGAACTGTCACTCAATTAACAATAAAAGTAGAGTAAATAGCTACTGTAGCTATTGTTAATCAAGCAATTTAGCTAAAAAATTTTTTGATGAATTTGAGTCAAAAGCAAGATGATCCAACAAAATTTTTTTATGATAATCTATCAACAATTACTATGGTTAAAACCTTATGTTTCATGAAAGAACTAAGCATATTAAGATTAAGTATGACTTTATTAGAGAAATTGAAGATGAGAAAAAAGTGAAATCGATGCATTGTAAGTCAGATGATCAAATTATTGATATTCTGACCAATGCCTTACCAAAGGCAAGGTTTGAAACACTAAGGAAAAGACTTGGTATTCTCAGCAAAAATGCTAAGAAAGAGTATTAACAGTTGAAGCAATTAAGTATGGCATTTCTAGTGTTACAACTTGTTCTAATTTTTTCTGTTAGTTTATTTGACTTTAGGTGACATTATGGATATGTTTGTGGCGATCCACAAGATTAGGGAGATAAATTGTATGGTAGTTAAAAGTTGTTAACCAAACTTTTGTATTTTTGAAATTTGTAAATGATGAAACAGATTATGCTCTGTGTGAAGCTTTTACAAAAATTTAGAACCAATTTCTTCATTTTCTTGTTAGTTTTTTCTACAATTCACATCCTTCACCTTTGCCTTTACATGATCCAATGGACGACAGCATGATTTGGCTATTTGGTTGTATACTTAAATGTATGCAGAAGATGAAATATTAATGGTTTTCATGCATTATTTCAACAAGTTTTCCAACAATCTGGTTGGCCCTATCCCCTTTTTTTTTTTTTTCACATAATGGCAGATTGCTTTTGGCTTCAATTTAGATTGCAACTCTTGTTTTTTTATACAGAACCAAATGAAATTTGACTTGATTCTTTACATGAGTTATTTCCTAGCAAAGCTTGGCAATTAGGGTTTGACATTGTTAATCCCCATGCATGGCTCATGATTTGAATTCTTTTAAAGAATATAACAAACAAATAATGACTTGCTTTCTTTTGTAGACTTTGCCTTAAGAAAAATTATGTGATCTCAACTTCGTCCCATGTTTTATACATTACAAAGATATGTATCTTTACCAACACTTTAAATTGCTAGTAAATACATTATAAAACACTAACAAAGTTACCACCTACAACTATTGAATTGTTGGTCATCCACCAGCTTGGTAGATGCAGGTAAAAGATTTTCAGCAGTCCAAACACCATTGCAAGCAAACTTATTTGTTTCACCACTAAAGGTTTTGCCGACACTTATAAAAATGCCCCCGTAAGTCAGATATCCTTAAAAAAGACTTACAACTGCACTTAAAAATAGTGTCTCTCCTGACTTAAAAATTTGAAGAAACAATTATTACATTGCATTTAGAATTGCCCTTATTATTCAAACAAAATATACAACAAAAAGAAGATATATATATTTATATATTGCCTATTATAATCCTTAAAGAAGTCAGAAGAGCTTGGGTAGAGGTCTTATGGCAAGACTTTAGTATTAACACAATTGGAGCCTTTACTTTTGGATATATATTGGCCAATATCATGAGCTATGCATACAACATAATGACTTTCAATAGGAAATCATCCCATCCCTATCATTAAATAATAAATATGAATTAATAATTAAATTATGTACATCTTCACCTATGAGAGCTCAGTCAGATTGCTGACAACCATCTACAATGGCTTTTTATAACCTAAAGAAAAAGAAAATAAAAATAAAACATTATTGATGACAGTTAGCCACTGAGATTTTATCCACGCTGAAAGTAATTGAAGTACACAAAACAATTTGAACCTTTTCAACAAGGTCAACATCAGGGTGACTTGTTGCAAAATAATCAAGGAAGAATAATAGCTTTGCTCCAAAAGTAACAATGTCATTGACACCTATCACAACCGTCAGTATAAGTTTATTAGGATAATAATATTAATTTAAAGAGAAAATGCATATAACAAGGTTTGTTCCAAAGTTTACAAGATCAATCCCAAAAGTTTAATAGATTTTAGTCTCAAATGCTAGCTTGAGTTTGGTTTTGACACCACCAATACCAATAAAAATGTAAAAATTTAGTGTCCATATGACCAAAAGTTTATTAACAAATTGAAGGAACCAAAAACTAGATTTTTTAAAAATAACAAGAGATGCATATAGGTTTAATGCATTTAATAATAACAGTACTTGCGATTTACATTTTCTACACAATGTGAAAAACTAACAAAAATGAATCACACTGTATGGTATGGTTAATTAAGAACTCTAATACTTAATAATTACATAAGAATCCTACATGACAAAGTAAGAATTAGATTAAACTACATCATCCATGGCCTAATAAATATAAAAAGTTACAAAAATTGTAATATTAGAGATTGAGGCGACAAAATAGAGTCTATTGTAAACCGAAACCAGCCATAAACAATCGATATCTTATTATTCACACTTATCAAGGATGGAAAACTTTTTAGGATTAAGAGATGGGATTCTTACTTTTCTCAATAGCCAGTCCATTATTCTTTAAGATCTCAACAAATGTTGGTGATTGTTGCAATCAAAATTTGAGACAAAATTCAGGAAACATTATGATAGAAAGTTTCATAGTTGATAGAAATTAAAAGGTGAACTACCAGATGGCCAATGAAGCATCCATATAGGTCAAAAGTACCAAAACTTAAAACAAAAAAAAATACATAAGCACTAACAAGTCATCATTTAACATCTTAAAATACATCAATTATGCATAAAAATTGCTTAAATATCGCCATTTGATATTAAGAATAAGAAAGACTTTGACATTGTTCCCTCCTTAGAGTTTACTATATGAAAATCAGATGCATTTCAATAGGATAATTGGAATAGAAGAAGTCTATCATTAATTGCTTTTGTCACCTTCCAATATAAAAATTGGAAGTGAAGTACCAATCTACTTTGTAGATGACCTTATGTGACAAACCAATAATAAGCCCTAATTATTTAAATTCATTTCATATATTACACATGAAAATTGCACATTGACATGAACAATAAATTTAGCATTAACAAGTTTTAAATTTGTAAAAACGAATCGATATTGAATATGTACATCCAGATGGCAAGACCTCTTAAGAGCTTGTAGCCAAGAGACTTAGCCACTTCGTTGAGTTCCGTGAAGAAGACTTCGTTAGCGACAAACTGAAAGCAATGTCAAATTAAACAAAAAGTAGTTGGAAAAATGAAGCAACAAATGGAAGAAGAAACGACAAAGAAGAGGGATGACACATTTCACTTTTTGCTGATTTAAGCAATTGCTATGTTTCTAAGTTGTGAGATTACAAGAATCTCAAATTTGTGAAACAAAAAGAATATTACTGAAATATCAAACTAGAGGAAAAGCAAAAATTGAACTGAGAAACAATAATGATAGTGAGAAATTGATCAATGGTGGGAAGGGAAAGGAAAAATTAGGGAAAAACAAAAGATTAAATCTAATTTGAGATAGAGGTTTTAAGTTTGACTCAAAATTTTCTAAAAATAATTTGAGAAATGACCTAGCAAAAGGAATAAAGGAAGGAGAAAAATCACTTCAGAAAGGAGAAAGCGAGGTTTTTTTTTTTTAACCCTATAAGCTGAGAAAGAGAATTTGGGTGAACTCTTTACTTTTCAAGACCTACAATGCCATAAAAATATTTATTAATCTCGATAGTCCTTTTTTCGAACATAAAAGATAAATTAAAATAAAAAATCTCAAACGATTCCTTGAACAGCCAAAAAATATAGACCTTTGAAATTGGCATTTTTTTTTTTTGGTAATTACCACCATATCACATCTCATCCCATACTTCAACTTCTAGATAATTTTATACGTCTTCAAAAATTAGTCACTTCAATAAGGGAAGATATCATTCGAGAAAGATTGCACGCTAGAATGGTGAAGTGAATTGCGTGTTAATCACCTTCTACTTTTTTTCTTTGGCTTTTGACGAGATATGTCATTTTTTTAGGTTGATCATCTTTTTATCTTTTACACAACTTAGTGTATTGATAAGGTGTATTATTTGTTGGTCATTCTTTACTTTTTATTCGGCTTTTAGCAAGATGTATTACCATTCGAGATTGATCATCTTTTACCTTTTGCACAACCTAATGGACTAGCGGGGTGTGTCACTTGTTGAGCAGCCTCTACCTCTTCTTCGGTTTCTGACTCAATATGTCACCATTCGAGATTGATTATTCTCTAACCTTTGCACCACTTAGTGGACTAGCAGAGTATCTCATTTGTTGATCACCTTCTACCTTTTCTACGATTTCTGACGAGATGTATCACCTTTCAAGGTTTGGTCATCCTCTACCTTTTTCACCAGTGTGATAATCCTATGAGCTTACTCTAGGATTGTAACATAGCAAAATTTAGAATTTTCTTGTTTTGCTTTCTAAATATGTAAAGTTTCCTTCCTAGAAGCAACATAATGTTAATGTTTTCTATTTATTTTTCTGTTCACAGTTTATACTCTTATGGGTCAAGAGTTTGGTTTTTTTTTTATTTTTTTATTTTACAATTGAATCTAAGGTGAAGCTTTTTTTTTTCTTAAGCTGCCCATGTACCTCCTTGAGAAAAAGATCAAGTCATCACGTAGTTCCTTTTTTTTTTTTTTTTCGTGCAGTTTAGCTCTTGCTTAGGAGTGTGACGCTCTTAAGAAGTATCTACTTCAATTAAGCTCATGAATAGTTGCTTACCCTCTCTCTTTAGGGGTGCTCAAAGTTTTTTCAATTTTGACTTGTAATCATTCTTTTTCAGCTTCATGCGTAAACAATCTCTCACTTGCATTTTCATTGGTAGATGTATTCTCAGACATGTGCATTACACCGCTTTCACTTCCATTTTGCTTAGTATTTGAGCTTGTGTGCACAACAACACGGCGCTTTAACTTCAATGGTCCATCGAAATCAACTTCAAGAAACAAGCACCGTTTCATCTTAGATGGAATACGACTAGAAGTTTCTTTGTCATCTTTTCGTTTGTCTTTTTCAATTTCAATCTTTTGGCTTTTTTAGAAGTTGAAGCACTTAAAGACCCCAAACGGTCAAACACTGACTTGTTCGCATGGATGGCTTGATTTTGTTTTAATAAAAGACTACCTAATCTGTCAAACACAGACATGCGGTTTGAAAACTTTCCTAGACGGTCGAACACAGATACACAATGCATTGTTTCTTCCGAAACTTCATCGAAAAATACCATGTGGACACTAACATTGACCTGATCTTCATTGAAGAATTTGTTAGGAAAGAATTCTTTTAAAGTTATCAGCTAGCAAAGACTTTGTTCAAATACTTCATTGTCAAGGATTTTCTTGAAAGAATTATGCTTGTCAAGATTGTTTCTTCTGGCATAAGAGTGAAATTCTTTCTTTTTTGTTGAAAATTATCCTTTAAGTAAGAAGCAGATTGCTTTTGCCACTTTTCTCGCATCGTGAGATTCCATCACTTGTCATCAACATTAGACTTAGCTTCTTCAACGGAATTACCCATGGATCTTTTCTTTGTAAGTTGCACAATAACAGGTTCTAATGAGCCAAACTGAATGAGTTGCCACATTACCCCGTTTCAGACAATTGCTTAGAGCAGATTTCAACAAGGTTGATAGACAAGAAGATGAATTAAAGGTTAAATGATTCACTTATACCACATCGTTAGTGTCAAGTTCAATCTTCTTTTCATTTGTAAGCTTCATATCAATTCCTTGAGGTTAATGCACTTTTTAGTCGGATGAATAATAATGCAATGATACTTATAACATTTCGGGTCATGGATTTTACCCATTTCCTTCGACTGCTTTGATTCCGACAACTTAATTAGTTTTTGTTTAAGAAGCTGTTTCAACATTTCAGGTACATCTGAATCAACGAATGGATATTTCTTTACTTCTTTTTGGTGAAAGACAAGCAATACTTATCTTCCGATTGAGAATGATTTTTCTTTTCCTTTTTCACACTTTTTGCGGAGATGAACATGGATTCCTCAGTGGAAATTTTCAAAGATTTCTCTTTCCTTTCACTTCTTAGATTAGCAATTGGGGAATTTGTATTTCCGGAGCTGGTAGTACTAATTTCCATGTTATGAGCATGAGCAGCAAGCTCTTCAAAAGTGTGAGGTTTAATTCCTTGCACGATATAAAAAAGTCTCCAATGCATGCCCTGAATGCATATCTCAGCAGCAGATGTTTCTGATAGCTTATCTTTGCAATCAAGACTTGGAGCTCTCCATCTGTTAATGTAGTCGACAACTGGTTCATCTTTCTTTTGCCTTGTGCTTGTCAATTATGTCATATTGACTATACGACGAGTGCTGAAAAAATGATTAAGGAATTCTCTTTCAAGCTGACCCTGGCTATCAATAACTCAGGCTCCAAATCAGTGTACCAGTCAAAAGCATTTCCTTTAAGTGACTGCACAAATTGGTTGACGAGGAGATCGCCATATGCTCTTGCATTGTTACATGTTTCAATGAAGTGAGCAATATGCTAGCAAAGATTTCCTTTTCCGTTAAACGGTTGAAATTTAGGCGCTTGATTATTTGCTGGCATCTTTAACTCATCAATCCTTCAATTGTATGGCTCGATGTAAGAGTGGTAAGTCTTGGATGCAATGTCATATGGAGCATTAGTTTTATTTGCAATCATATCTTGCAATTGTTGGACAGACAATACGGCAATTGATGTTGAAGTCAATGCATTCAACTCAGGGTCTTACGTTTCCAAGACTCTCCTTTCAATTCCGAGAAAAGTTGGCATTTGATTTGTTTATTGTAAGACTTGGAGAATGCAATTGATCATCTATTGGCTCATTGTTTTGCTTAACAAGATCAGCCATCTTTCTTTCCATTATAGCAAACTTTCTTCCTATGTGGTGGAACTGATGACTATGGCCAACATGACTTCAGAAATATAATTCAATGGCATTATTGGTGGAGAGTTAGAATCTTGACTTGACTTTGGAGTTCCTTTCCCATTAAGGTAGTAAGTCTTGGCAAAGGTTGTTACAAGATCAGACTTGTGAATTTGATGCCATGGATCTTGACAAAATAATTCACTACAAAATATTTTTCATATACTGATGCTTGGTTATACTGACGGTCAAGTTCTGTCAGTAAAAGAGACTTTTACTAAGGATTTTAAATACCGTCAGAATATACCATAGTTATACCAACACTTTATTTAACCGTCGGTATAAATGAACTTTTTCTGATGGTATATGACTATCCGTCAATATAAATATGTTATATACTGAAGGTTATTAATGTAACCATTAGTATAGGCTCAAAACAAAAAACCTATTGGCTTACAAAAATTTTGGAAGGAATTATTGAAAGTGTTTTTTGTCAAAAATACCTTCAATAATCTATAAAAAAAAAATTTTGTATGGATTCTTCACTGATGATTAAATTTCGTTAATTAAAGTCTCTTTTACTGACATATTTTTAATACCATCAGAATATACCATATTTATACTAACACTTTATTTGATTGTTAGTATAAATAAATTTTTTTTGATAGTATATGACTATCTGTCAGTATAAATATGTTATATACTGATGGTTATTAACGTAACCGTCAGTATAGGATGAAAACAAAAAGGCATTGGCTTACCAAAAAATGAATGGGATTATTGAAGGCATTTTTTGCCAAAAATACCTTCAATAAATCATTCAAAAAATTTTGGAGAGAAAGCATATTGAAGGCGTTTTCAGCCAAAAACGCCTTCAATAATCCATACAATAAATTTTAAAAGGGATTATTAAAAGCATTTTTGTTCAAAAATGCCTTTAATAAATGCCTTTAATAATTCCCTTAACAAAATTTGAAATGGATTATTGAAGACGTTTTTGGCCAAAAATGCTTTTAATAATCCTTTAAAAAATTTTAGAAGAGATTATTAAAGGTGTTTTTGACAAAAAAAAAGCCTTCAATAATCCTTTATAAAAATTTATTGAGGGGATTATTGAAGGTGTTCTCGGTAAAAAAATGCCTTTAATAATCCATACAAAAAATTTTAGAGAGATTATTAAAGGCGTTTTTATCTATAAACACTTTAAATAATCCATACAAAAAATTTGTTGAATGGATTATAGAAGGTATTTTTGGCCAAAAATACATTGAATAATCCACAATTAAAGAAAATTATTCAAGACGTTTTCTAGCTAAAAATGCCTCCAGTAATCCCATCAAAAAAATTAAAGAGGATTATTCAAGGCGTTTTAGGCCATAAACACCTTTAATTAATATTTTAGTTTTAATATGGTTTGATAAAATTTTAAAATCATCATAGATCCAAAGTCAAATTATAAATAATCTACATATATTGTAGTATTTATATTCATATAAATAATTTTCTATGTTCATATAAATATATTCATATAAATATTCAATTTTTTCTAAGAGATTATTCAAGGCATTTTTTGACATTTTTTCAAGTGATTATTGAAGTCGTTTATGGAAGTTAGTTATAGGTTTATGCTCAGAAAACATTTGGTTTATATATGTGATACTACGAATTACATTTTGAAATTTACATTATGAATATTGTAATATTTCAATAAATTGACCACATATCCGAATTTAAAACTGATAACATTGCCATATAAATATACTTTTTTCAAATAATCATACTCAATATAGGTGTATTCATATATGCTGCCAATTGATATAAAACAAATATATACCAATAATATTAAACCAATACCCTAATCTAAAAACTTAAATTATCCATTCAACATGGCATGTTAGAAACATTATAAAAAAAGAAATGCATATATTTACACCCAACCAACAATTTTCAACCTCAAGGTTTAGCAAACGATAATACACACTCACACCACTCTTTACGAACTTCATCAAATTTATCTATCATGAAGCTTTCTTTACTCTCCCACTAAAAAAAATCATAAGTAAATGTTAATAAACGAGAACATAATTTAGCTTATTTTTGAAAAATATAACAATTTTATGAACTTAATACTAACCTTAAATGGTGTGGTCATAAAATAATATAAAACTATCTCCCTCATAAAACAAAGGATATAATATCCATAGTCAATATATCCTGGTTGATAAGGTACCTGAAAAATAAATTTAGTAAGTTTAGGAAATATTTATCTAAACAAATTCAATATAAAAGAATAAATTTCACATTAACTGATAATGACACATAATTTATCTTTACTTTCTTATTAACTGCAGACATTCCCTTAAATTGAAAAGAGAAAAATTACTTAATACAAAAATAAAAGTAATTATGAAGAAACAAAAGATAATATAATAACATATCATACCTTTTTATCAAAAATTTGAATATCAAGATTAGGCGTCGCCATTGGTTAAGCAAAATTAAATAAGTATATCATAAAGGAATTGATATCAATCACAATAAGCTACCAATGATAACTGTAAAATAATAAGAATGATATACTCATATTATGTATCATCTCATATTTGGGTAAGGTTAGAGTAATTATTTGTTTGAATATAACTTACGAAACATTATACAATAGTAAATAATAATCAGCCCATTTTTTCATACATTAAGTCACATGATACCACGAAAAACAATAGTGTCATTCTGCTCACTAATGATATTCAAGTCAATGAATCTGAATTTATGGGTCATTTGTCTCACCTTGATCTCTCTATATAGGAAGCTACATGATAACAATCAATAATACTAGTTAGTAATACACCGTAATATAGATTAATACATATTGACTTTGCATATTTAAATTTATAAGCTAACCTCATATAAGCAACAATATCAGTAGCTGATATTTCATCCAAGCTACAAAATTCCTTAACCTCATCCCCACCAATGTAGGAAACTGATGGATGATCAAATAACCCATCCTCGAACTCAATGGTAATGCAATTTCCTTTGGATAAATGATCAAGTGAATAATTAGATAACTCATCAATGGTAGCCTGAACAAGAGTCATACTCTAAGTCCTAACATCCTGTTACAATATATAATGAAATATAAGTATTAAAATCAAATCAATAAATATAATAAACAAATAAATATTAAGTGAATAAACAAAATCATACTTCACAGCTAGTACCGAAGTTTGGGTTTCCTGCCTAACTTGCAACAGAAGCTTGTCCTAACTGGATGCTGCTATTTAACTAGCATACAAGCGTGCTAGGCTACATTGCTACCAACATCACCTCCAAAGCTATAAGTCGTTGTTGTTGCTCATTCAAGCATTGCTCCTAGTCATCAAGTCTTTGCTATTGTTGCTCAAGCATTACTTCATATTATGTATTCATCATTTGAGGGGTTTTGGGTTGATTATTGAAAAACTTTGATGGCAACACAAATTTACCAACTCCACAAACTTGACCATGTATTTCTTTCGCTCCTAATGCTAAAGACAAGGGATTTTCACCATAGTGGGTTGCCAGTTCACTACATTTAAATTTAGTAGCATAATCATCCTGAAAGACAATAATAAGATAGGTTGTACCAATAAATTTATACAAGTATAGAGTCATGCATACAAACACAAAGTCAATTATACATGATATAATGAGCAATTATACATATAATCTTTTTAGCTATTTTTTTGGTTGCTTCATCTGCAAACGATCCATCCTTCCACGATGTCATTGTTTCCACACATTTCATCTAGAAACTTCAATGCCAAAGCTAGTTGATTCCTAATAAATTACCGTTATATAAGAATTAGAATCTATTAAATGAATGTTCATAAATATTCATTTATGAGTATAAAACAAGTGTGTGAATACTTATAAGCTCATACTTGATATTTGCATAACCCATTCTTGATGTCCAATGTCGATATACTTGTTTGGCCTAAATGTTCTTTTGTTGTTCTTTGATTTTTTAGAAAAGAAAAAAATTACCTAAATCATATATTAAAATATTGAATATATTGCATAAAATCTTACAAATAATTTTTTGTAATGGGTATGCATACCAAGAAATCTTTTGATAGCCGATATTGAACAAAAATATCCAATCTTGATAACTTATAATATTTGCATATAACAAAGGTGGAACAGGCAACACATCACCATGATCAATGAATAATAAAATATATTGGGTTGTCAATTTTACTTTTAAAGTTTAAATGCTTTCCCAATCGATTGCAATACAAGCTTTTTACATTTAATTGAGACATCGAGCCATTCCAAAAAAATTTAACACAATTAGTATGTAGATATTGAATTTCAATTAAATGATCATTTAACAAATTTTATAAAATAGTTGAATAAACATACCTTAACTGACTCCTATATATTATCCTTTAGATCATCAGGAACTCATCGCCAATTATGGTATGTAATAGAAATGTTATTACAGACGACCACTCTAATATGACTAACTAACTTGGTAGCTCCATCAGACACAGGCTACCTACTTTGATTGAATTTGACGTGAATTTTTATGTCAGTTACTTTAATTTATTTTTTTCATCCCCTTGTTTTTTTTTTCACTACAGGTGTATTTTCTTTATGTTCAGTAGTAGGAGAAGTATGTTCTTCAAATTCTATAATACATGTGATTTTGATCATAATTATATGAAATACATCAAACTATCTCTCTAAATTGTACACAGTACGTAATAAAATATAACCCATATCATACTACAGTTACTACACCGACATACGTAAAACATCCTCAAACCAATAATATTTTACGAGTACAGGCCATACTGTGATTCCCACCTTAAATAAGAGTTTCATGCAAAACAAATTTTAAGTAAAAAAATACACACAATTTTCACAATACCATTCAACAAACCACAATATTTAAATCAAACTATACAAAAATACCATACATGCAATGAAAGGTGATTGAACGACTAAGGTGACGGTGGAATGAACAAAAAATATATATATCTAGTATGGAATGGCAAAAAATACCTATATCAAAGAATATAAATAATATAAAAAACAAATAAAATAAGGACATATCGATAAAAAAAAAAGGTGCACGGTGTTGAGTTGTTAAAAGTTGGCAGGGACGAGAGAGATGAAGAAACCAAAAGGCAAACTAAATGGGTTTAGGGGTTTTGGTTTGGTTGCAATGCAGCTTTTAATCATTATCTGTAATAGCAATTTGGGATTCCAAAGTTCAAGATAGGGGTTTAAAAAATGATCAATGAAGGCATTTTACAAAAAAAAAAGCCTTTAATTTTTTTAATGAAAATATTCAAGCCATTTTTTAGGCAAAAATGCCTTGAATAATCCAAAAAAAAAAAAACCATGGATTATTGAAGATGTTTTTTTTATAGAAAACATATTCAATAATCCCTTCTAAAAAATTGGAAGAGATTAGTGAAAGTGTTTTTGGCCAAAAATACCTTAAATAATACATGAATTATTGAAGGCATCTTTGGCCAGAAATGCCTTTAATAACCCCATTCAATATTTTGTTATGAATTATTGAAGGCGTCTTCTAGGCCAAAATGCTTTCAATAATCTTCTGATAAAAATTGAAGAGGATTATTCAAGGCATTTTTTTATCATAAACGCCTTGAATAATCCATGAATTATTCAAGAATTTTTTATCTAGAAATGCCTTCAATAACCCCATTCAATATTTTGTAAAGGATTATTCAAGGCATTTTATGGGCAAAAACACTTTGAATATTCCAAAAAATATATATTGAGACTATTGAAAGCGTTTTTGACAAAAAAATACCTTTAATAATAATCCCCGATGAATGAATAATTCATGGGTTATATAAGGCATTTTTGGTCAAAAATGCCTTGAATAATCCATAAATTATTTAAGGTGTTTTTAGCTAAAAATGCCTTCACTAACCCAATTCAATATTTTGTAAGTGATTATTCAAGGCATTTTCTAGCTAAAAACGCCTTCAATAATCTCCTCCCAAAAATGAGAGGGAATTATTGAAGGTAGTTTCTAGGCAAAAACACCTTGAATATTTCAAAAAAAAAAATGTTGGGATTATTGAAGGTGTTTTGGCAGAAAACGCCTCGAATAATATCCCATAAAAAATTGAAGGGAATAATCCCCTATTTAGAGATTATTCAAGGCATTTTCTAGCCAAAAACGCCTTCAATAATTCACCGTCCTTACCTTATGTTCCTACATCTTGCGAATGATAACCTTTTAAAAACAATCTAAACTTATTAAAACAAAAGTAGTAAAAATTTTGTTCCCACCATCCTTACCTTGCCTTTCAGTCTTTACCTCATTTAAAGCTTATCTTGTCTCACTCTCTCTCACCTTTGATCTTTTTAACTTTGTAGCTAAAATCTTTGTTTAAATTTTCAAGCTTTAAAACTTTGTTTTGCTTGAAAAAATCCCTCATTTCTACACAGTTTTTACAAGCAATCCAGATTTTATCCTTTTGCAATTGTGAGTTACTTTACTTTTATCATCTACCTCTTTCTTGCTTATTCCACTGAAACTGATATTGGTTGTGTTTTTCCTGAAAATACATAAGTTTAATTATAAAGGTATGTCTAAAATATTATTCTTAATGAAAATGGTATATTATGCTTACATAGTTAAATTTTATTTAGTGCTTAAATTAAATGCTATTATTTTAATTTAAGTTTTTAAATTAAATATAATTTACTGCTAGAGTAAATCATCTTACATTCTACGGATAAAGCATGGATAAATCTCATGTCAAAAGCCAATGAAGAATACATAAAAAGAGTCACTAGTTTTTTAGACTTTACCTTTACAACATCATTTGAAGATGAAAAATTTTGGTGTTCTTGTGTTAAATGTGTTAACATATTTAGAGTTTGTAGGAGAGATGTATTTGATCAAATAATATGTCATGGTTTTCTCAAAAGATATGTTCAATAGGTATTTCAGGGGGAGGTCTTGGATGCATGTTTACCTACTAGAACAACTAATGATGAAGAAAAAGGGCAAGGTCCTGCTATTCATGATTTATTACATGATATGATGGTTGAAAGGGCTATGAATGTTGATATAGGTAACATACAAGCTATAGATACTAGTGGAAAGCAACACCATGATCATAGAATTAATAGTGATAGGCTTTATGGCTTATTTAAAGATACAAAGGAGAAACTATATTCAAATTGTAAAAACTTCACAAAGTTTTCATTTGTAATATATTTGTTCCACATTAAGTGTTTTAATAGTTGGACAAATACATCTTTCAATACATTGTTAAAAGTTTTCAAACTTGCTCTGTCAAAGGGTAATACATTGCCAATGTCTTATCAAGAATTGAAAAAGATGATTTCTACCTTAACTTTGGGATATGAAAAAATTCATGCTTGTCTTAATGATTGCATGTTATTTTAGAAGGATAAGGCAAATGAAGAAATATGTTCAAAATGTGAAGTTTCTAGGTGGAAAAAGAGGTTAATGATGTAAAAAGTGATCCTAAAGATGTAGTGTTAGAAACAAGAAAAAAAGCTGTTAAGATTTTGCATTAGTTTCCTTTAATTCCAAAACTACAAAGGTTATTCATGTTTTCGAAAATTACTCCCTTGATGATTTTGCATGAATATGAGCGTGCTAAGAATGGATGTGTAAGACATCATGCAGATTCTTTAGCTTGAAAAAAATTAGATTCTTGATATCTTGAGTTTTTTGTTTACCCTCATAATATTCATTTGGGATTAGCTTTTAATGGCTTTAACCCTTTCAAAACTATGAGTGTGAAACATAGCACTTGGCCTGTTATATTGTTCCCTTATAACTTACCTCTATAGATGTGCATGAAATAGCCAAACTTTATTCTTTTCCTACTTATTCATGGTCCAAAAGGTCTTGAAAACAACATAAATACATACATACAACCTTTTGTAAAAGAGTTATAAGAATTTTGAAAAATTGGTGTTCAGACTTTTAATGCCTCAAAAAATTAAAACTTTCAACTGCATGCAACATTAATTTGGACCATTAATGACATATGTCAATTTGTCTGGAAAGAGTATTAGAAGAGAGTATATATGTCCTTGCTGTGGATTTGATACTATATCTAAGTGGTTACAATAAGGTAGAAAGTATTATTACATATGCCATCGTAAATGGTTGCAACCTAATCATAGTTTTTGGAATGATAAAAACTAATTTGATGGGACTCAAGAATTTAAAAGTGCTTTTTCACCACCATCTATGAGTGAAGTGTTGAGATAATTGGAACAATGGAATGGTAATAAAGATAGGCCATGAAAAAAGAAGAGTATTTTGTTGACATTACCTTATTAAGAACATCTTCTATTGTGTCACAATCTTGATGTGATACATATAGAAAAGAATATTTGTGATAACATTCTTGGTACATTGATTGTGCAAGAAGAAAAGTCAAAGGATAACTACAAAGCATGACTTGACATTGTAGAAATGGGTATAAAGAATGTTCTTCATCCAAAAACTCGTCCTGGCACTAACACTCAATACTTGCCTCAAGCTTCATAACAAATAAGCTTAATTAAAAAATTTATTTTTTAAAGATTTTCCAAAAAATGAAAACTCCAAATGAATACTCTTTAAATATCTCATGTTGTGTGCAACTTAAACAACAGAAGCTAATAAGGCTCAAAAATTATGATTGCCATATCTTAATGCAATAGTTTCTTCCTATAGCAATACGATGGTCTTTACCTAATAAGGTGTGCTTGGTTCTTATTGATTTGTGTACCTTTTTTAAAGAACTTTGATGTAAAGTTCTCAAAGAACATAAGCTTGAATTACTTAAGTCTCGGATTGCTTTAATTTATGTGAAATGGAGAAGATTTTTCCTTTATCTTTTTTCATAATAATTGCATATTTAGTTGTCCATTTGGCAAATGAAGCAAAAATTATCGATCTAGTCATTATTGATAGATGTATCCTATTACAAAGTATATCTTAAAATATTTTAGATTTTTTTTACTTAAAATTCAACTAGGATGTTTGCTAATGATCTTATCTATTGAACTTTCATTTATATAGGTTTCTTCTTACTCTTAAATCATATGTGCATAATAGAGCTTGTCCTAAAAGTTTGATTGTAAAAGGGTACTTAGCAAATGAATGCATAACTTTTTGTTCCAAATACTTTAATGAGATGAAAACTATTTTTAATGGACCCATATGAAATGAAGACAAGAATCTCTTTGTAGAGGAATAAATATCAATTCTTTTTACTATAGGAAGACCGTTAGAAACATTAAAACGTAAAGGTTTTAATGTTAACAACCATAAAGGTCTCACGAATTGTACTTGATGCTACAACTTTGGTTCAAGCACATCGATATGTGCTATTTAATTCTACTGAGGTTACTCCTTTTATAAAGTAAGATCATTTATCTACATGTATATTATACTTGATAATTTTCTTTTGTAGTATATCATATAGTCTTCTAAGAATTTTTTTTCACGTAGAAAACATAAGCAATTTCTTGAGAGGCGTAATTGGTCTCCTCAGCTTATGTCATATGAGATATAAAATTTGCCAAGTGAAACTTTTCGTGATTGATTTTGTGATCATGTAAGTCGCACATCTGGGTTTGGAATATGTAATTAAAATTTTTATAGTTAGATTATTATTTTAACCAAACATGAAATTGGATAGGTTGCCAATTTGGATAAACAAAGAGATGCAAACATCACAAATTAACTTAGATGGCTTGCTCATGATCTAATTGATATTGTTAGGAAATACATTGATTATATCGTTATTGGTTTTAGATTTCATACCAAGGCATGTGAAAGAAACTTAAAAACTCAAAACAGTGGGGTTGTTGTAACAACTAAGATGATGAGTTATGCAAGTACAAGAGATGCATAACCTATTGAGGGGGAAGCTAACTATTATGGGGTTTTAAAAGATATCATTCAATTGAATTATACTGGTAAAATGAAAGTTGTGTTATTTAAATGTGATTGGATTGATATAAATAAAGGTTACAAGAAAGATAAATTTGGTTTCACTCTTATGGATTTTTCACATCTAGCTCATAGTGGAACTAATTTGGTTCATGATCCTTTTATCTTGGCATCACAAGTTAAGAAAATTTTTTATGTGAAGGATTAATAGTTGTGTTCTTGTCAAGCATGCAAAACTTAGAGATGTATTTGATATAGGTAATGAATCATCCTTATATAGAAAGTAAGAAAATGGAGAAATCCATGTTAAATTTGATGACACACATGGTACTTTAGATTAGGTTAGAAGAGAAGTTAATGATGAAGGGATGGAGGTCAGACTAGAGATGAAAAATGAGCATGTAAAAGAAGATCCCATAGATGAACATAATATGGAGGACATTTTTTAATTCTATGTAATAGTTTCAATTGTTGTTAAGGTTTTGCAATGTAAGACATAGTTCACTAATATTTTGTTTTTGTGTTACTAGCTTGAATTACTTAATTTTGTATGATCATGTAATATATTAAATTATACTTTATGCTTTATATGGTTTGCCACTATCAAGTTCTTTGTTATATTATACTTAGTATATTTTGTGTATTATTAGACTTGAGATGGCAAAGCATAGACGATTGAATATCACTAGGGTAAATTATGCCTCTAGTTCTCAACTACAAATACAATCTGAAGAACAACATGTGTCGTAGATCCAGAAGCTTCACAACATGAGCCTCTGTAAGAATTTCAAGAACCAATTTCTCAATCTATAAATAATGAAGATCAAGATGAACAAGTTGAACATAATTCAAGTATAAAAACACTATATTATGTTAGTACAATTCTTTATGTGTTATAATATTGTACTTGTTTAAATTTTTAATGAATTTAATTACTTTCTTTACATATAATTTTTCTATGTTAGAAATGTTCAACATAAAAAAAGATTGAGGTCATACACATATGGCTGATATTTGGGATTTGAAAGAAGGAGAGCATGTTGTTGTTAAGGTCAATGATGATGCTATACCTATCGATGATAAATCTTGCTCTTTAACTCGATTCATTGGTAGCATGGTGAGAATGCCTAGCTTTACACTAATTAATTATACAAATTGGCATGAAATTTCAAATGCTAAGAAAGAAGAAATGTGAAAAACATTAGAGGTATTAATACGATAATGTTTTAGTTGCTACTTAATGCCATGACAATAATCTTTTAGTTTCTAGTTAATAGTAGCAATTCATATAATATATATTGACATTTTCTTTCCAATTACCTTTTTCAAATTGTAGTCAAAGTTTGAATTTCACAAATCTGATTCTGATGAGCTCGTTGATGAAGAAATATTTTAAAAAATTAAGTCTTGGGCACTAAGAAACATGGGTATTAAGTGGAGACAATGCAAGAACGAATTGAAGTATAAATTTTATGATGTGTACAAGACACCAAAGGAAATGACTACGAAGCTTGTAATTCTCGAGTAGACAAAAGTCAATTCTTGTTTCTTGCTGCACATTGGTTGACTAATAAAGCGAAGGTAAATGTTTACAAAATATACACTTTGTTTGAATACTATGATAATAATTACGAAGTTATAATAATATATCTTTTCTTATGCATTTGTTTAAAGGAACAATGTAAGACAAACAAAACAAACCACTCAAAATTAGATGAGCCTCATTGCAAGGAACAAAATCATTCTCAAGGATCATTCAGACCTTGGTACATATATCAATTTTCCTTGTTGCACTTAATTAAATGAATATGAAGTTTACTTTTTATATGTTCAATTTTGTCATTATAATAATTAATGTTGTACCTTTATAGAAACAAAAAGCTAATGAAATTCCACCATCACTTGTTGAGGTGTATATTCTTTCTCATACACGTAAAGATGGAAGTGTTATGAATGACAAGACAGTTAAAATTGTGGTATTTAATTTAGTTATTACTTGCTTTAACTTATGTTGAGTTTTTTTATACTAAAATGTTTTTTTACAATTTTAGAAACTCATGAAACAAGGTTTGAGCGAAACTAGTGCTCAGAATTTTAAAAGGGTTTCATGAAAAGATGATGTTTATTCAAAAGTTAAAGAACTAGAGAAAAAAAGGCATGTTCGTTGCATGGGTACAGTATCTATTTCACCTAAATAATATGATCTTTTATATTCTGAATTGGTCTAACATAAGAAAGAAGTATAAAAATTGAAGGCTAAAATTAAAAACTTAAAAGAAACTTTAAGTATTGTCTTATCGATACTTAAAAGATAATTTTCTAATGAGAATATGGATATCTTGAATACTGCTACTCACATGGTGAATAAAAAGGTATATATAACATCTATTTTAGTTTATATATATGTAAATTATCATGTTGCTCATGAATCTTGAACCTTATTGAAATTTTTTTTAAAATAGGTTCCTGATGCTAGTAGTGCTTTAAAAATCTTACGTGAAAACTATCATTCTTCAAATTTAAGTCATCAACCTAATGAAAATAAAAATAGTAAACTCGTCATCACAAGATATATATATATATATATGGAAATACTTTGCTTGATACTTGTATCTTAAATAAAATGCCAAAATCAATTTTGAATCTAGGTTTTGAATCATGTAATTGTGATCTTGAAACATTACCCATCGTCTTTACCATAATCATTAAATTACACTATGATTTAAAACCTATTTTTTTTTCCTTTGAGAAGGCTTTCTTGCCTTTTCTTTTTCCTTTAAAAAGGCTTCCTTATGATGTAAGCATGCTTTGTATTTGTAGACTTGAATGTTATAGTGAAAATATTTATTTAATGATAGTTTTGTTGACAAAAATAATCTTAGGTTGGTTTCATTAAGTTATTATTTGAAATTAAACTAAAAGAATAAGGAGATTACAGATGCAAATTAGGTTATTTTTTGTTCATTCATGTATTACACTGATGAATAAGATGTTTATAAAACTATTTTTGCTGGTATATAAATGGATGATTACCTTCTGTATATATGAATGAATAAGATGTTTATAAAATCATTTCTACTATTATATGAATGGATGATTACCTTTTTACCTTCTGTATATATAAGATAATTTACAAGAATTCTAACTGGATTTTTTTATGCTATACAGATGGTTCTTTGTAGAAATCTATGATGGGATCATGTATTTTAGGAAAATGTTTATTTACTCGAAGCATTATGTTTGTATGAGGGATTTGGTTTTGTTTGGATGTTATGCACTTTGTTGAAATAAGGCTATTGTGTTTTGTGATGCTTGATTGGTATATTGAATACTGCTAGTGAGCTAGGTTCATTAAACATGTTAGTTATATGATGTAGCTACACTTGTTGACTTTTTCAAAACTTATGATATTTTGTATGAATTAAAATATTTTGATTTTGGAAAGCGCTTGTAATGGGTGCATATATGTTTTTTCTTATTGAGGTGGTTTTACAATTGTTTATTCATTTACAAATTTTTTAAGATTATCTTGTTTAGAGTTCTATTAAAGTTTTAAGATGATCAAAAAGTCTTTAGATGTCTAGTAGTGCAAACATATGATTGTGTTTTTTAGGGTGAGATGGTGTAACTCTTTATCTATGTTTGTTTTATCGATATTTTTTTTATCAAACTTGGTACAATGACTTTAGTTTTTCACTTATACTAAGTTTGTGGATTATAAATAATTTAATTGTAATTTTAATATTATTAAATATCTTTTACTTATTGTGTGTGTGTGTGTTTTTTTTATATGAAAATATATTATATTATGATTATAAATAAATTAATATTAATAATTGAAAATATAATTTTTAAAAAAATTTACCAATGTCTTAACATTTATACTGATTCACTTGATCGTTGAAATATTTCAGGTGATACTAACAGTCACCAAAATATAATAAAAAAATTAAAATATATATATCTATACTGACAATCTCTAACCGTTGGTAAAAGTAAGAAAATTAAAGCATACAATTCTATACTGACAGTCTCTAACTGTCGGTATAGGTAAGAAAATTAAAGAATACAAGTTTATACTGATAGGTGCTAAGCATCGATATAAGTAAGAAAAATTACAAGTTTATACTAACAGACATAACCATCAGTATAGGTCAAAATTATAAGTTTATACTAACAAACATAACCATTAGTATAGGTCAAAAAAATTAAAACATATAAGTCTATACTGACAGGGGTTAGCCATTGGTATAGGTGAGAAAATTAAAGCATACAAATCTATACTGATGATCTTTAAGGGTCAGTATAGGTAAAGTCTATACTGACAACCATTAACCGTTGATATAAGCAAGAAAAATTAAAATATACAAATCTATACTGACGGATGTTAACCGTCGCTAAAAGGTATAATGATAGAACACACAGATGCTATACCAACATATATACATTTACTAACGGTCTTAAACTATTGGTATATCTCTGTAAGCTATTTTGATGCTTTTAAAAACCATCAATATATGTCTATACCGACAATGGATATACTAACAGTTAAAAATTTATCGGAATACACATTTTAACCATCGATATAGGTTTTATGATGCTATATTTACAGATTTTGAGATTTTACCGATATTTTTTTGAATATTACTACATGTTTGATTTCTTGTAGTGATTTGATTTGTTGAAAGAGATAGATATAAGAAGCAAAGATGTCCCATTGGGCGTGCCAGCTAATAAGTTGACAAAATTCTATATCTATATCTATATATATATATATATATATATATATATCAAATAATGAGTACAATTTTCTATGTGATATTTTTTGTACAATAAAATAATTCTCTGATTCGATCTCCTTGAAAGCAAAAATTATCGAGAGTTTGATAACTTGATCTTGAACGGAGTGATTGGCAATCTTCAAAATGGTGTCTTCATGTCGAACAGAAGAAGCTTTGATTTTCATGGGCGAAAGTTCGATCACGAACTGATGAAGATAAGTAAATCTTTAAAGGAATGGTCAAAGGCTTGTGATTCCTTAGATTTGAGATAGCTTGATTAAATCTTAAAAGAAACGATCGCAAAGGCTTGCTCTTCCTTTGTAGACTTCAAAGAAACGGTCGTAGATACTTTTTGTTCCTCTAGAGACTGGTTAGATTTGAAGAAATGACTTGATAGTAATGGAACTTGGAGAGACGGCTAGTAATCTTGAAGGTTTGAGAATATCTAAAAAGGCTAGGTTTCCTCTTCTTTGGAATTGCTTGCAAATGACTTGGAACTCTCTATATTTATTTATAATGCTAGGTCAGACTATACGAGAGAGTTTCAAAAAAACTTAATCACTTTGATTTTATCTGTAATTATTTTAATTTAATTAGAGATAATATTGAAAATGACTCATAAATACATTTTTTTTTTTCGAAAAAGGAATAATTCGTTTCTTCATTCAAAAGATGTTCGTACAGTCTTCCATAATAGCTTTAGAAATATACTCAGGGTATTCCTCAATCCAGACAATGCTCTCTACAGCCTCTAAACTTTTCTTGGCCGGTAAATGCACTACTGTGTTGCCTTTCCTTCGAGTATGTTTTACAAAGCATACTTGGAATTGTTTCATTTTGTCCTTCGATTCCTCTGTGATCACTCCCACTGCTGATAGATCCGATTCAGTTGTGATCAGTGACTTAATGATGTTCAAAGCGTCTCCTTCAAGTGTTATCTTCCTCAATCCAGCTCGGCTGTGAAGTTTAATGCCAAAGTAATTGCTTGGGCTTCTGCATAGAACGGGCCACCTACGTCTGATAGGGGAAACAAGGCTGCAACTAATGCTACTTTCGTACAGTCTCATACAATGACACCTGCACCTCCCTTCTTAGATTGTGTATTTACTAGTGCATCAAAGTTTACTTTCACTGTCCCATCCCTGGGTGCCATCCACTTCACCTATACATTCTACTGTGCCTTGGTTGGTGACTGGACTGCTTTGATATCCTCTTTGTATTTCCCGACAATGCTCACCAGCTTCTGTATACTTCTTCTACATCCTTCATGCGGTACATTCTGTCGCTCATTCCAGACAGCTCAAGCAGTAATCATGCAACTGACTAAATCTTTTTTACCAGCTATTGTGCATATCTATTGGACCCACGCTTCACTTGAGGTATTTTTTGCCTGCTCTGTTTGGTCAATGTGTATTGCTTCCCAGACGCGCATAGCCTCGTGACAGGTTCTAATTGCATGCATTACTGTTTCCTCTTCTAACCCACACATGAAACATATCTTATTAACCTCAATCTTCCTTTTGTGTAAGTTCGTCATTACCGGGATGAAGCCATGGTAGATTCTCCACATCAAAACTTTAATTTTGCTTCGGACTTCTGCCATCCACAATGCATTCCATATCTTTGAGTTGTTTAAAATAGGTCCTGTTGGTGAAAAACCTTCATCATTCCGCCTGTGTCAGCAGCTTGTATTCGCTTTTAACTGTGTATATTCCTTTGTTGTGTTAGTGCCAAACTAATTGGTCTTTCACCTCTAGTTTTGAGAGTGGGATAGAGTAGATGGAGTCAGCTTCTGAATCTGAGAAAACTTGATGAATTAATTCCTTTCTCCACGCCATGGTTACCAATAAATTCTTCATCCAAATTATTTTCATCCAGATGTTGTTGCCTTGTTAATTGAGCAAGTGAAGGGTCTGTTGTAGTTATCCATTTATCTTTGTAGATTCTGACCGCGAGCCCAGTCCCTATCCTCCATTGTAGTCCTCTGTCAAGCACTTCTCGGGCTGTACAAATACTTCTCTAGGTGTTAGAAGGGTTGCTCCCTAGCGGTGCCTCCATGAAAGAACAGTGTGGGAAATATCTGCCTTTGAGTGCCTGGTGTACGAGGCTTTCTTCGTTTATTAACAGCCTCCATCCTTGTTTTCCAAGCATTGCTTTGTTAAAATGTTCCATGTCTCGAAAGCCCATTCCCCTACGGGATTTAGCGATACACATATTTTTCCATTTTGTCCAGTGAATACCCCTTAATCCCTCCCCAGTCCGCCACCAATACCTTGCAATAACTCCGTTAAGCTCGTGGCATAAACCACTGCTTAGCATGAAACAGTTCATACTGTAAGATGGTAATGCCTGAAGAACAGCTTTGATGAATATCTCTTTGCCTTCAAAAGATAACTTTCTATGACACCATCCTTGAATCCTCGATTGGATCCCATCCTACATTGGCAGGTAAACCAAGGTATTTCTCTGGACTATTCGTTGCCCCAATGCCAAACATGTTTGTTATTAGCTCCTTTTGTTGGTCATCTGTGTTTCCACTAAAAGATAAAGCTGATTTCTCGTAATTTATTTTCTGACCCGAAACTAGTTCATATAGCTTCAGCGAGTCCCTCACCCTTTCGCCGTCTCTTCATTGGCCTTAGCAAAAAGTAAGCTGTCATCCACAAAAAATAGGTGAGTGATTCGGGGTCCATTTCGGCTGGCTCGAATTCCCTGTACCAACCCATCTGCTTGGGCTCTGTTGAGTATTGTGGATAGTCCTTCACAACAAAACAAGAATAGATAAGGTGACAGAAGGTCGCTTCGTCGAAGGCCCCTCTGTGGAGAAAAATTATTAGTGCTTTGGCCGTTTACAATAATCGAATAGGAGATAATGCAAACACATTGCATGATAAGGGAGATCTAGCTTGGTTTAAAACCTATTCTGTTCATTATTTGGTCCAAGAAACTCCATTCAACCTTATGATAGGCCTTACTATGTCTAGGTATGTCAAGCTTACACATAATTAATGGAAAGCCCGACTTTTTACTCGAATTAAGATGGAGATGAATATCTCGTTTTAAGTATGGGGATGAGGATGAAGATACGTATGATTTTAGATTTTTATTGAGTATGGGGTGGAGATAGATAATATAATACTCGTCTCGTACCTATACCTTATATATATATTTATACATATTTAGTATATATATTTTTATTAAATAATATAAATTATTATTTCAGATTAATTAAAATTAATATATTTTTATCAAAAAAAATATATTAATATATATTTATATAAAAAAACCTAAATATACAAAATAAAAAAAAAAAGCTAAAAAAATTTTAAGATTTTAGTTTTTTATTAAAAACTATGGGTATGGAGATTACCCATGTCTATTTAAATATCAATGAGGATAGAGATAGAAATAAATTTAAAATACCCATTAGATTTAGGTACAAAGATGAGTATAATATAAAAATTCAAAGATGAAGATGAAAAATGCTCTACCCTACATTGACATCTCTCCCTACTCATGTCTGGTTTTAGAGCAAATTAGCCAATTCAGCTTGAACTCTTATTTATGGAATGGAGTAATTCATATGCCACCAAAATATTATCAGTTATTAGCCGTCCTGGAATAAACACACTCTGGTTTTCACTGATAAAATGGGATGAGACAATTTTAAGCCTATTTGCAAGGATTTTTACAATAATTTTATAAATGACATTAAAGAGGCAAATTGGCCTAAATTGGGTCACCTTCCTTGGTTGCTTTGTTTTCGAGATCAGGATGATATTGGTGTGGTTAATATCTCTAATGTCATCATTTCCATCTCTAATGTCACTATTCCATTTAAGACATGTAAACAGCAATCAATCACATCACTACATACAACACGCCCAAATTCTTTAAAGAAAAGGACAGGTATACCATCAGGTCCTAGTGCTTTGGTGGGCTGCATTTGTTAAAGTTCTATGAGAGTCTCCTCAGCTTTGAACTTTGCTAGAAGGAAGTCATTCATCTCGTCAAAGACTCGGTTTCCTATTACTTCAAGAATTTCACCAGCTTGGCTCTGTCCTGAGGATTTAAATAGTTGTTTAAAATAACTACTGGCTATTCTTTGAATTCCTTCGTTAGATTCACACCATTCTCCCCCCTCATCCTCCAATCCCTTTATCACATTTTTTTCCCTTCCTCTAGGTTGCTTTGGCATGGAAAAACCCTGTTTTTCGATCCCCTTCTTTAAGCCAATCCACCTTGGATCTCTGCGCCCAAAAAGTTTCTTCCCGTTCTATTGCCTAATTTAGCTCCTGTCTAATCTGCCTTCCCTTATTTAAGTTTTCTGCATCGGCCACTCCCTTCTTTACAGCTTGAAGCTCTCCAGTGAATGTAACTACCTCGTCATGCAAACTCTTGTATCGTTGACCATGCCATCTTTCAAGCCGCTTACTCGTGGCTTTTATTTTTCCCATGACAGTTCCTGCATGTAAACTATCCTCACATTTGCACGCATCCTATACCTATTGTTCACAGTCAATCTCTTTTGCCCAAAAAGCTTCAAACAAGAATCTTCTTTTTCTCCTTCCTTCGGTGTTCACCATGATTGGGCTATGGTCCAATACAGGCAACGTAAGATGTTGAACTGTGTACATAGGGAACCTTTCCCACCACCGCCTGTTTGCCATTCCTTTATCTAGCCTTTCCCTCACATTGTTATCAAATTGGTTTCCCCTCTCCCATGTGAACCAAGTGCCATTGAAACCCAGGTTTTCTAAACCAACTTCTCCTACTGCTTCCCTGAAGTCCTCCATCTGTTTTTCATTCCTAAGACACTATCCTGTTTTCTCGTGGGACCACATTATTTCGTTGAAATCTCCTACGCATAGCTACGCTATTGTAGATTGAGAGGCCAGATTTCGAATTAATTCCCAAGAGTTTGCCCTCTTTTTTGTGTCAGGCTCATCATAGAAGCCTGTGATTGTCCAGATATCAATTTTGCCATTCCCCTCCACCACCATATCAATATGAATTTTTGTAAAACTTCTAAGATTGAAGTCAATCTCTGCATTCCACAGCATGGCTAAACCCCCACTTGTTCCTGTTGAGCTAACACCAAAGCAAACATTGAATCCACATCTTCTCTTATTCTCTCTAACATACTTTCATGTAGTTTTGTTTCGCTGAGAAAAATTGTCGAAGAGCTCTTTTTCCTTCAACAATTGTCGAAGAGCTCTAACTGCTTAGGGGTTCCCAAGCCCCCGATACTTTCATACATTTCACTTCATGGCTCTCGGCGGGACTGGGATCCAGTCTCTACCATTGGTACTTTAGTTTGGGTCATGTCTCCTTCAAGTCACCCCTTCTTACTCTGAACATTTGTCTCACATTCCATATTTGTAATTCCCTCTGTATTCATTCTTCTCTCAAAGCTCACTTCCCCAACATTTTTTGTGTTGCTGCTTCCTGTTTGTTTGCATCCTTGACCTTGCGTTTCCATGTCATTTTGGTTCCCTTCTCCTTAACTGGATACCCATTTTTCACTGTCGTCCCTTGGTTCCCTCCCACTTGCTTTATTTGATTATCAGCCCATTTGGGGGTCCCACTCCTGGCTTCCATCAATTTCCAATCTTTTGTCCCTCCAACCGCTACTTGCTTCAGTATTTTCAGTACATTTTCGTGGATCATGTTGTCTATTTCCAACTCCCTCAGAACTAAGTTCAAACTTGAGACTTCCCTTCTAATATCTTTCCTTCATGACTCATTCAGTATTTCTCCTCTGTTAAACGAGTAGCTTCGATCATCTCCAACTATGGTATGATTTCTTCTAGATTTTCTCCCCCTAGGTAAGTGTCACTTTCAACCCTGCCTTGTAGGGAGCTTAATCCATTTTGATCACCCTTGTTTGAACTAGGTTGCTTCCCTGACTCAGTTTAATTACCATCGTCCATCTTCCTCATATCCCGATGTTCGCTATCTTTATGATAACTTCCCAAGTCAGATTTTGTTGTTGTACTGAAGGAGTTATATCCTCTCTTCACAGGTGATGCTTGCAACTATGCACCATAGGGAGGTTCAGCTGTTGCCCCGTTTTCCTTGTTATCTGTTATCTCGCATTCTGCTGCTGAGTGTCCTAATATACCACATGCATAGCAGAAGATTGGCAGCCTTTCATACTTAAGTTTCCCTTTAATGTCTTCGCCACCACCCTGTGCTTCAAGTAATACAAACATTAGCAATCGTTTCCTGATATCTAGTTCCACCTGGATTCTCATATACTTACCCCAGATCGCTAGATTCCTACCTGAGTCAAATCCTTTGTATTCCCCCATCCTTTTCCCTATTATTTCTCCCACATTGTGATTCATCCATATAATGGGGAGATCGTATATTCTTACCTACAATTGTGCTTTGGTAAAATTGTAGTCTTATGGTTTTAAATCTTCATTAAACTCAACAAGGATTAAGAGCCTTTTGTCAAAAACTAGGGAGATCCATCCATTACCCTCAGTTTTCTTTTTTAGATTCAAATTTGAAAAAGAAACGATTTGAATCTAGTATACTGACCTGCAATTCTTTGGCTATCCTCTAAATGATTTTAAATGTTCCAATCTTGGCTTCTCTATTGAAAAGCCGATCTGTCTATAGTTTACCCACTAGCCATTTTCCTTCTTCGTCTGCATCTGTTGTGTCACAATCGACTCCTATTTCAACCCGATCCTTCTCCTCTTTTGTTAAACTAAGATTGCTCCATGCCGCTTTCAGATCTTCCTCCATTCTCTAGCGTTGAGACTTCTCTGGGAAACGTGATAAAAAAAGCCACTAGTTATTCGAAAACAAACTAACTTGTTCTCAGTCATTGTCGTGAATGATGCACAAATTTTTGAATTTTGATTAATCTAGTCATGTGTTTTCACCTTAATCTATTACGTAATTTTGATAAATTTCCAATTAATTTATTTAACTAATTAAATATTTAATTTAATTAACTAATTAAATATTTAATTTAATTGATTAAAACACTTTTACCAAACTTTTAATGTCTATGCCAACAAAGTGTTATAATATGGTGATCTAAAATATAGTAAGTGAAAATTTATGTTCAACTCTTACATGGGGCTCCGGCTCCACTTTATTACAACCATATTTTTATAATTCCATCCCTTGAGAGAGCGACTATTCCTAAATTATCATATGACCAATTTTAAGGACACGATTACTGAGTTTCAATTCTTTTATGCCCAAAAAATGACTTAAAAAAGGATATCTAGTGCAGCTTTGGGAATAATGACTTTTTTTTAAAATAAATGTTTAATTATTTGGATGACTTAATAAAAATATTTTTTATTTTTATTATTTTTAAATACTTTTTTTAAAAATGTAGTTTTTATTTTTCTAAATAGATATGTTTTATTGTTTATATGACTTAATAAAAAAAATTATTGTTTTATTATTTTTAAATACTTCTTATTTATAATATTGACATAATTATTAAAATATTGAAAATATTTATTATTAAAATATTTTAAAACTTGTTTATTAAAATATTGAATTGTTTATTATTGAAATATTTAAAATATTTTATATTAAAATATTAACAGTTTGCGGATAATCAATTATTAAAATATTATATTTATATTAAATACTCAAAATAGTTCTATTTATTTTTAAAACATTACATATATTTATATTTAAAATAGTATATCTAAAATAGTGTCATTATTATTTAAATATTATTTTTATTAATATAATTAATATTAAAAAATATTAATATTTCATATTAAATTGTTTCAAATACTTATACTATTAAAATAGAAATATTTATTATTAAATTGTAGAAAAGTATTATCTATTTATATTTATTATTAAAATAGTGATATAAAAATATTTCTCATTACATATTAATGATACTATATATCTAAAATTTTTTTAAAAAATGATTGAAAATAAATTAAAATTATTAAAAATTATTCTTAAATGAGTAATATTATTATACTAAATAATATTCATTATTAAAATAATAAAATTACTATTTATCATATTAATTTTTTAAATAATTATATATCAATATTTATTATTAAAATATTAAATAAAAATATTTTATTATTAAAGAGTTATATATTACTATTTACCATTAAAATATTAAAAATATTTATGTTTAATAATATTCAAATTAGAGATATTTAATGCACCAAAAAACAAGAGATATTTAAAATTAAAACACTAAAAGATTTTTTATTAATATTTTTATGTTTAATAATATTCATATTTGTAATATTTTTTGAATTAAAGTAAATAAAAATATTTTAAATTAATATAATAATATTGGGGTAGAGTTAAACGTGAGCTTAATGATCGGATTAGCTCTACTAAAGACAAGCTTTGGATTAAAATTTTCAAATTCAAGCTCAATTAAACTCAAAAATATTAATTTGAATAAAAAATAATCTGGTTCTAAAATATTATTATAAAAATAGTTTTAATATCTTAACATTGTTTTAAGTAATATTAGACATATTAGGATTTATTAGTTTGGACAAGATTTTGGAAAGTGTCAACCATGCTTTAACTTATCCAACTCATGGATACCTCTACTTGCATGCATGTAGGTGACCAACATAACATTTATGTCAAACATACTTTTAAGTTTTGCAAAGAAAGAAAAGGATATACAAAGGGAATTTTCCCTGGTCAATCCAACAAAAGCACACTTCTTACGGGACACACAGTACAGAATAATAGTATGAAGCATTTTATCGAATTAGCAAAACTTAAAGACGCTAAATAGGAGTCTCCCCCACGTTATAACACTTTACAGCTATTCCACAATACATATATTTCAGACAAATGCATCTAACCTCATATTATTACAACAAATTACAAAGAATAATACAACCATAAACCAACCTTACTTCTGCTTACCAATCCAAACTATCGCCAGTATCCCATTGCCACCACTGGTATACTTACCTTGTGCCCTCTGCTGCCTTTCATGATAATCTCTCCAAAGCTGTAACTTCTGGTAACTGATCGAGTAGTAAGAGTAACAGAGAACTTCCTCGATGCACCAGGTTTCAGAGTCATTGCTGAAGGGCTGGTTTCGATGGCAACGGATGGCTGCATTTTAGCCGTGATGACATAGGTTTCTTCCCCAGCAACATTTGTAACAATACGAGTAACCGTTTGAGTTCCCACCAGATGAGAGATTGTTATTGATGGAGTGTTGAGATTTGACGGGTGGCCCATGGTGTTATTGCAGGGCGAGTTTGTGTACTTTTTTATCTCATGAATATCAATACCAGGTGTGGTGCACAAGAATCCCAAATAACCCTCATAACCTACAAAAGGTAAGGGGAAACAAATAAAGACACTGAAAGGTTTCACAAAGCTAAAGTGTAACGCGGGGGTTTAGAAAGAAAAGCAGTCGTAATACTTCAGCAATAGGTAGTGTCTCAACAACCTGAAGTTGTCACCTAGTAAGATGTTAGAGCTTATTAGTGCATAACCAAAGGCATGGTTTCAAGGCAAAGCTTCTTTAGCTAGCAAAATGTGATGCAAATTTCTTTTTCTGAAAAACACTCAGGTCAAATGTACTTAAATCAAGTTTTCCCCATATGTTTTCTTCACCGTTTCTAATCCCTGACTATGGTTTTTTGTGAGGTTCCTTTGGAATATTATCCACCACAGTGTTTGACCCAAGTGTCCAGCTTTGGTTTATGTAATGGCCCTATGTCATTTCCTAAGTTGTAGCCATTCTATAGAGAATTTGAGAGAATTTATGCCAGTGCTTTTCTTGAAATTTCTATTGATTAAGTGACATCCATTAGCACAGCATACTAAGCCTTGAAATTTCATTAGATACGTATACCAGAATCATAACTTCCTTGGGTATTTACCAATTCTTGTAATAAATATCTTATAGCTCAAATGCTCAAAAGGGAAAAAAACATCTTGCTCAGGCTAGATAGTCAAAGTCCATTTATTCCATCCTCTTGCCTAGGTAAAGTAATTAGGTTGCAAAGTTGACGGGATCTATATAGAATAACCAACTAAACAATACATGATAAAATTACAAAGCAAAAGAAAGAATACCCGCATCAAAGATGAGTCCGGGATCCAAAGCAGCTCTTGGATTAACATGACCACTCCCATAATCAAAAGGAGTGGCTGTAACAAGCTTCATGGCCTCTGTTTCAGAATACTGTTGCGCTTGAAGAGGCCTTCCTGCTCTGTCTAGCTTTGTTGATGTTGTCATCAAGGCTGATTTTATAGCAGCAGGACTCCAATGAGGGTGTTTCTGCTTCAAAAGAGCAGCTATCCCTGCTATATGCGGTGCAGCCATACTGGTTCCAGAAATCATAGCAAACTCTTCTCCTGCTCAAAGCAAATTATTGATTGAGATCAATAAAATTTTCATTACTAGAAGCACAATGTCACTTCTCTTCCTCCTAACATGTGCCAGAAGTTTCTAAAAGTGATGGCTGAGAAGACAAGGAAAAGAAACAAGTATAAAAACTGAGCACATCTTTACCAACATAATTAGGCTCATCCGTTCCATTTGGTGACCAAGCAGCCCAAATTAGAGAACCAGGTGCCAAAATGTCAGGCTTAAGAAGATCTGCATCTTGAAAGCTGAAATCTTTTATGTTAGGCCCTCGAGCAGAAAATAGTGCAACCTGTGGTGCAGATTTATGGAGAATTGGCATCAAACCATCCCCAATGCTACCAATAGCTTTGAAGCTCTTCACTCGTCCGGTCCAATCTCTTGGTGTAGAAACATTATAGTAGTTGATAAGATCCTTAAAATGTGATTTCCAAGAGCCAAATCATAAAATTTAGCATTATCATGTTAGAAAAGTCGAATAATATTCGATCAAGCAACGAGAGCAGGTTGCAGATTCTGGCCTAGTGAGATGATGGAAAACTAACTGTATTATTAAATAGATAAGAAGAGCAAGGATGGTTACCATTGACTTGGAGACATCAGTGATAAGGATTCCAGGTATACCAACAGGAACAGGATCAAACTTTGTTCCAGGAGAAACACTTTCCACTGCAAGAACAAAACCAACTGCACCAAGAGCCTTGGCTGTTTCAGAGACTTTCTTAATTGATGCAGTACCAACAACAAAGTTGAAGGAATAGCCACAAAGAAGAATGTTCCCCTCAACCAAGTTCTTGTTCAACACTTCTGGCCTTTGGCAGTCTGAGGGGCTATACTTCATTACTGATGAATCCAGTAGCACATCATTAGCAGCAACCATGGTGTAGGTTTGGTTTGAATGAGTAGAAGCTGCAAAAATGCATAAGCTACAAACTTTATCTTTAAAAACAGAGAGATTTATCCATAGAAATTAAAGGCCAAGAAATTGGCAAGTGAGCAACCACACAGCTAGTGAGACTAACAGCACATTCCATTATTAAGTCCAATTGTTAAAATAAGGTACTTAGTGCTCATTTGGATTTAAAAGTTCCTTCAGTGGAGTGAGATTAGAGGGGTTAATCTCACGGTAAACATGTTTGGATAGCAAAAGACAGCGCGATGAAAACACTTTGATCGTGCTGTACCTCCAGTTAGATACCAAACCTTCATGGGTCCAGTGAAGGCAATCACAGCTCCTTTTCCATAATTATCCTCTTTCTATTTTCCTTTTTATAGTAAAAGGTAAGGCAATTTTTTAAGTCTACTTTTTCTATCTTACCCATCTTTTTTTTTTAATTTTGTTGTCTTTTTTTTCGTTTTATTTTATTTTAAAATTTTTTTAACTTAAAAGTTTTCAAATGATTTTTTTTATAAGATTAAAATTTTTTTATTAATAAAATTATTATTGATATGAAAATAATTTAATAAATTTTTAATTATTTATTAATTTCATAAATATTAAATAATTTAAATTTTTTATTATATAGAATTGTCAATCTAATATCCTTAATGGTCATTTTTTCTTACTACAATTCATCTTAATGCCATTGCTACTTTTGCATCCAAACATATATCCTACCACTGATTTTAATCTCACTACTATAATATCCTATCTCACTCCTATAGCACCCAATCTCACCTCGATTGCTACTTTCAATCTCACCAAAGCTAATCTTACCATCCATCCAAATGGACCCTTAATTGCTCAAAATTGAAGACAGAATCATATATTGGAAGGAGGTTTAGACCCTTATCAATGTATTTAGCCTTTATGATATTAATTAAAGATAAATATATTATGAAGTTAGAAAACATAAATACAAATATAAATAAAGATTGCCATATCAAATGCTCAAAAAAGACCAATTTTAAAAATTCTAGTCAACATTTTATTACCATCATGATAATAAATGAGAACAAAACAAATAGAGGTGCAACTGAGGCAACTTGATACAATGCTAGCCTTGACAAAACTCAAAACTTGAGCTTGACTCGATTACCAAACCCGAAGCTTGAACCCTAGCTCTGTTGAGCTTATTTCTGTACTCAAACTTGGCTAGAAAAATGTAACTGAGCTACTTTAGCTCAATTACATCAATTCAAGCAAAGAGATGAAAACTCGAGTCAAGCTTAAGCTCAAACTTGAGTTCAATAATCTAAGGAAATTTGTAAAAATTGTGAATTCTGATTCTTTAATCTGAATTTTGAACTAAACCTTGTGCCCTAGGAAATTTTATTGCACAACACTAGACCAACATAAAATCAACAATCTTAAAAGGTGATTAATTTTTTAAATAAGCCCAGTAGTAACCAAAGTGAGGAGTAAAGCAAAAATGTTTTGCTATTAATGGCCAATCATATGCACAAATTTGCCACAAATAAATAGTCAAAGTTGAAGCAACTTACGGGACAATCCAGTTCCAGCTAAAATTTTTCCATTTCCCATGGTCAGATGGTTTTTGTATCTACGATCATCAATTGCAGCTGCAACAGATGCTATCCATGGGCTATAAGACACCAAAGTTTTAGGGAAAGGACCTCCATTTCCAGCAGCCTGTGCAACAAAAACACCAGCTTTGACAGCTGCAAGAAGTGTAGCATCAAAAGGATTCAAAAATGTGGTCTTCGTAGTTGCTGGAGGACTATTTGGTCCCACTGAGAGGCTGAGGATATCCACACCATCATGAACAGCCTGTTCATAAAAGTTGTCAAATCACAAGTTTTCAACAAAAATAACGTAAAACGATGTATAGCTGATTGGTAAATTGGCATCTTTCAGAATCACACAGATAGCAAAAGTACGACTTTTTGTTTTTCCTTTTCAAGCCTATCATAAACAAGCTCAAAGATTCTTTTTTTCTCTTTCCTTTTTTTTGCATGTTCAGATCTCAACATAAGATAACTAAAAAGAGACAGCTTCACATTGTGTTTACAAAGGAGGATGTTAGTCATCAAGATCTCTAATTCAAAGATAAATCATTGAAGAAGTGTTCCACAAAAACATCTCCCAGCCAAAATTTGTGGCTCAATCCTTAGGAACAAGAGACACATATAAGACAATATCCAAAAGGAAAATCCTTATCTGGTTACCTAGAGTCCCAAATGATAGATGTATAAGGAAAATACCTATAGATAATGTTTAATTTATATCTCAGATGGAGTTATCCCAAGCGCAAAACAGATAGAAGGCTTGTATCTTAGCAGTAGCCTTGAATTAACATAAATAGCAATGAGAGAAATAACTATGATGGCACCATGTGATTTCCTAAGTAAATTGTAGCATACCTGATCAATTGCAGCTACCACATCTGCTACAAACCCTCCAAAAAGCCTGTATAGTGCCTTGTAGACAGCAATCCTGAAACCAAAAAAAAAAAAAAAAATTCTCATATTAAAAAAAATATTTTAATTGCACAATAACCTAGGAAGATCCGAGTAATCTGCACCTGGCACGAGGAGCCATTCCACTTGCTCTTCCAAATTCATGGCCATACACCCTCACGGGAATACCATTATTCCCAGCTGCAATAGCTGCGATGTGACTGGCATCCAGTGATTTAACAAAGAAGAGGAACCGGTTAAAAGAAAGATACAAATTTTTTTCACTTAACTCCAGTAAATTTATATAGAAGTCTTTCTATCAAATGCTAATTTTTGCCTCAGCGAGAAAAGAATAGAAGCTATGTGAGGAAAAGTTTTATGCTGCTTAGCTTTCCCCCAGAAATGCAGCAAGGAAAGCAAAGGTTTCTCTAGTGTCGTTCACCTTTTGCTCCCTTTTATACTCACTGAAAATATTTATTTACAGTTTAATCTGATATATCACCCTCTTTCCAAGGCCTGTCTTAAATATATAACTATCCATATATTTGTTTTTATTACTTACCATTGAAACGAAAATTTTTTTCTAACTTGGTCAATTTTGCTTTGTACTATAAATCCAGACATTTAATATGTGAATATCAGAATGCCCTTTTTGGAAATAAACAATTTGATTGAAACATTCTTCAGACAACACTAAAGTAATTTTAAAATGAGCATTATTTTACCAATTCTCCATGAAGAGAACAAGATTCCCAATTCTTTCAAGACCTCTAGCAGTAGCACCTTCCAATTTTTCTATGATTCAAATATGTTAGAAAGTTCACTTAACAAACATTTCAAAACAGAAAAAACAAAAAAAAAAAAAAAAAAGGAAAAAAAGGAAAGGAAAATCACAAAATGGAACATCTGGTACAATTCCCACCATAATCTTATGAAGACCAGTCATCATATACTTTATTCATTTTATGTAGGCTGCTGTTAAGTTCATGCTAAAACTATTTTTCTACAAATCAGAATCAGAATTACAAACACAAAGGCCTATCCGGAATTATATTTCCATTGGAGGAATCAACAAGAGATTGGGATGCCTATGTACCAGAAGCAGAGCTGCAACCTCAGTTCACAATGTAGGAATATCATGTGCAAGAATGATTACTTATTTTGAGCTCACATCTTGTGTTAACTATTGCCCAGAAAAAAAAAAAAAAAAAAAAAAAGGGTCTTTTAAAGAACAGTGGACTTTGAGTAAAAAGTGCTACAGTTGATAAATATGAAGCAGAACATTAGTACCTTTGCATTAAATGATATTGGCAGACTCATGCCAGAGAATTAACTAAAGGTATCACAAAAGAAAACAAAAGATGCAACTTTACCATTTACTGCCATATTTTTGAATTGTCTAGTGTTTATCTGCAAGTGAGTAGCCATAATATCTTCTACTTACACATAGATTGACATCATACATTTAATGATGTAAATTTTCTATTTGCAGTTCGATTAGTTACAGGAGTTTCAATTTTACATGTACTTTAGCCTTTACCCGGCCAAGCTGCAAGAAAAAGTGCAGCTATTGAAGGAACAATATTAAAAGTAAATAAAAATATTTAGTCTGTTTAAAAATTTCATAAAATCCATCTATCAGTTTCTTGTTGCAACTTTTCTCAAAACTCTAGTTTTCAGCTTTTACATAAGCCAAAATCAGTCACCAAAAACCTTGTTGACCTTGTTAAAGTGGTATTATCCCATATCCTATAGTCATATATTCAAGTTGGGCCCCTCCACTTACAGCCAATTGGTTTTGAGTTGGATGCTTAACAAACCTAGCTTAGCTTTTTGTAACAAGAAACTGTTCCAAAAGCTGGGTAGGCACTATATGCTATAAATGTGATTATAAGGCTTAAATAGATAATTTGCTTTACATCTTTTTTTTTTAATTGACATTTGACCTCGGATAATTGTGGTTTAAGTTAATACATGCATATTAGCACTTATAAAAACATGTAGAATATTTAATTCTTACATCCCATAATCAGTATTTTTTCAGCCAAACAATCACAGTCTAAGTTCTTGATTCTCATATCTGCACTTTTTGGTTTAAGATTAGCATTAGCTCATTTAGGTCCTTAAGACCTTCCTTCACTTAATGTAGCAATGATATAAACTAAACCTCTCTCAATGGTATAGTTGTTTAAGATAAGGTAGCATAGGGTTTCCCATTTAAATTGTAACTCAAGAATACTGTGGCAACTAACCTTCCATGTCCATCACCATCCATGGGAGATGCAAAATCAATAGCAGGATTAAAGGCACCAGCTGCTTTTGCAGCTTCAGCAAAATGTTGGGCTCCAATGACCTTCCCATTACAGAAGTCACTCTTGGTGTCAGGATCAATTTCGCATTTTCCTCTGTACTTTGGAACAGGCCCATATGGGTCAGTGTGATAGGCTGAAAAGCTTGGATGATGTGGATAAATTCCCGAGTCTACAAATCCTATTACAATGTCCTCTCCTGCCCTGTCAAAGCCACCTCCCGTTGGCCATACACCAGTTGGGAGCCCCAGAAATTGTGGGGTATGTGTTGTAAGTCTCCTCACCTTCCAATCTCTCTCCACAGATTTTACACCAGGAGCACGTCTCAAGGTTTCTGCCTACTAATATATTGGCATAGTGTAAGGAATGATAATGAAAGAGATTGGTTTTAGAAAAATTATAAGTATTCATTCAGCTAAAAAATTTATTTTAAAGAGAAAACCACAATGTGTAGCATTTGAAAGTTTCACCTGTTCAGGGGAAAGGTGAACTGAAAAGCCATTTATCAGGTGTTTATAACTGTAGAGTTTCTTGTAACTCCCACGATCAAACAGCATATCAAGAAGCATATCGTGTTTCTTTTCGAGATGACTAGCATAGGATGTTACCGATTCACTGAAACAAGCAACAAAGAAAACGAAAGGGATAATAATCAAGCCAACTTCAGTTTTTTCAATCAACTATAAGAGACTTATTGTGTGCGTCAGTCTATTTGAGTGTGAGAAGAGAGAGGGAAGGAAAGATAATCCATGTCAATGCAGTACGTAATGAACCAATAGATTTTGGAACAGTTAAAAAGAACCAGCTTATTACCAATGCAAGAAGCACAACAAATAGATAAGAAATTTCATTGTTCGCCTAGCTAAGTAGGCTAAATATTAGCTCTAATATCTATAAACTAAAGCCTCAATTTCGAAAATAAACGGTTCAACTAAACTCATTAAAAAGGTCTTTTCCCTTAAAATCATCCAATAATCTCAGGCAGCATGCAAAAAAATGAAATTGGAGTTGAACATCGGATCAATGGTTTATTTCTAGGGCCTCACGGCAACTCTCCCTCAACTTGTGCAGGAAAATATAACACAGCTTCAACTTAACATTTTCTTCTCTTCTCTCCTTTTAAAAGGAAAAAAAAAACATAAAAACATTTACTTCACTTCTTTTCTAACTTCCCCTTCTTTAATAATTAATATAACTCAAATGCATTAATTTCTGTTTTGATTCTGCAGCAGGTTTCCACAATAGTAGTTGCATTCACTCTCATAATAATAATTATTATTTCAACAGCATATCAAGAAGCATATCGTGTTTCTTTTCGAGATGACTAGCATAGGATGTTACCGATTCACTGAAACAAGCAACAAAGAAAACGAAAGGGATAATAATCAAGCCAACTTCAGTTTTTTCAATCAACTATAAGAGACTTATTGTGTGCGTCAGTCTATTTGAGTGTGAGAAGAGAGAGGGAAGGAAAGATAATCCATGTCAATGCAGTACGTAATGAACCAATAGATTTTGGAACAGTTAAAAAGAACCAGCTTATTACCAATGCAAGAAGCACAACAAATAGATAAGAAATTTCATTGTTCGCCTAGCTAAGTAGGCTAAATATTAGCTCTAATATCTATAAACTAAAGCCTCAATTTCGAAAATAAACGGTTCAACTAAACTCATTAAAAAGGTCTTTTCCCTTAAGATCATCCAATAATCTCAGGCAGCATGCAAAAAAATGAAATTGGAGTTGAACATCGGATCAATGGTTTATTTCTAGGGCCTCACGGCAACTCTCCCTCAACTTGTGCAGGAAAATATAACACAGCTTCAACTTAACCTTTTCTTCTCTTCTCTCCTTTTAAAAGGAAAAAAAAAACATAAAAACATTTACTTCACTTCTTTTCTAACTTCCCCTTCTTTAATAATTAATATAACTCAAATGCATTAATTTCTGTTTTGATTCTGCAGCAGGTTTCCACAATAGTAGTTGCATTCACTCTCATAATAATAATTATTATTTCAACAGAAAAACTGCATTATGTCACCACAAAATTTTACATCAAAAATATTGAAAATATTAGGAGCTCAACAGAGTCCAAAAATATAGATAAGCCACACCGAGGTGAAACCGTGAAAGATCCAAATTTCCCAACAAGCAAATTTGATTTACAGTTTCATTTTTCTTTTAAAAGAAAATCTTCATTGATGCAGAATATAAAAGAGTGGGTAAAAAAGAGTAAAGACCCATATTAAGAAACTACTATTATGTCCAAAAAAAGAATTAAGATATGAGCAAGAAGCTATCTACTTTGCTTTTGAAGGGTGTACAACTACTAATCTATATTGAGTATTATCAAAGTCACGTCAAATTCATAGTAAATTTTTTAGGCCCTTGCGCATATATCATTCAAAGACGCCCATTGCACAACAGGATACCAAATAAGCCAACAACGGAACAGCCACAATCAGACAAAAAAAATTAAAAGAAAGAAAAGAAAGAAACCGACCAAAATTGAAAACAATGAGAAATATATATATACCAACAAAAATTTACCTTGTAGTGTCAAGCTTCTCATCTGACTCCACAGCCGTAGCTTCAAACCCATTTTCACTACCTTTATAGCTAATAATAGGCTCTCCTTCTATTGTCACTATGTAAATCTCCGCTCTCCCAGTCACCACAAGCCCCAAAAGCATTACCAGGACAGCACACTCCACCGCCATCACCTTCATTTTTCTCCCTTTCAAAATCTGCTTCACTTTAAAATTATTAGTACTTAAACAAAATTCTAAAGTTTTTCTTTTTTTTTTTTTTGTTTTTCTTTTGAAGTTAATTTTTACAGCAATTATTTCTTTTGTTTTTAAAAAGGAAAAAATATCCGATTTTGTAAGTGAAAAAGAGACTTAACTAAAAATGATATTGACATTTACAGAGAGAAAATAAATAAAGTAACTTGGATTTAGATCCTTCTTGCTAAAAATAAACAACTTCACTGAGATCAGATAGAGTTGAAATTTATTAAGCTCGTTTCAGACCTTTTATGATTTTCTTTTTTAGAAATAAGGGGAAAACATTACTTAAATTAGTAAAAATATAGAAAAACAAAAAAACGAAAAATTACCCAAGAGACAATAAAAAAAACCCGATCCAATCCCGCCGGAAGCTTGCTTTTCTTATTTACATTCACGTCAATCAGTTGTCAACGTCGTTTTGTCTACGATCCAAGCAAAGAATAATTACAAAAATAAACTAAAAAAAGGGAAAAGAAAGATCAGAATCTTCATAAGCATTTATCGTGGCAATATCACTAAAAAAAAGGAAAATTTACACTTACGCAAGCATTAAAGAAGGGAATCAAGGAAGCTTTGGTAAGACGATTTTATCAAAGCAAAAAAAAAAAAAAAAAAACAGAAAAGTGAATGTGAAAGCAGAAGGTAAAATGATTGATCAGAGAGAAAGAGAGAGCATATTTATTCAAACATTTGCAGATATACGATCAGTTCAGTTGGATCTTTGATTCAAAGCGAGAAAGAAAATGAAAGAAAATGCTGAGAAAAAAAAAAAACAAAGGAAAAGAAAGAGATGTAGAAAGTAAAGTGTGCGTCGCTTATTACTATTGAAGGAAGAGAATAGACTAGAGCAGACTAGCGAGTGAGTGAGAGCGTGTTAGGTCGTTAGGTTTTTATTTTTTATTTTTTATTTTTATTGCTTTAAAACTTAAAAGTAATGAATATTTAAGAAAATCATTTACAATTTATACAAATTTAATTTTTTTTAATGTTCAAATAAAACGTTGGATTAAGATATAATTTTTTTAATTTTTATATTGTTTTTTAACGAGGATCGTGCAGACAAGGAAGCGAAGATAACGGGGTAATCATAGACAAATTATTATATAATAATTTACTTTTATTATTATATTATTTGTAAATCTAATAATTTATATAGTTATAATTATTTATTTTATTTTTAATAAATATAAAATATAAAAATTGGTTCATTATATCAAATATAAAATATATATTTACTTCTATAAAACTCATATGTATTTTTTTATAATTTTCGTATAATTATATTGTATTTAAAATTATTAATTTTAATTATTTCTCAATTAATATAGTAGCTTTTTGTTTTTGTTATCTTTAATTATGACAAGGGAGAGAGAAACATTGGCGCGCAAACTGTCTGGATTGTTTGATTGAAATGGCGTAATTACCCCTAAAATTGGCTATGATAGTTGATAGGGAGCAGCGAGGGCAGGGCACCTGATTGCAGCGGAACGGATACTGCTAGTATTTAATTTTCCGCGTTAACGCACGTGTCTTTTTTTTTTTTTTTTTTTTGTCAAAATTTCAAACATACGGTTGTTTCTTGCTTTCCGAAGAGTTGCTTTTTTATTTTTTTTAAAGTATTTGCCTTTTATATTATATTAGCATTGTAGATTGGATACGTTGTAAATTATAGTTTTTTTCTTAATGCGGTGAATTAGATATATATGCTTCAAAGCAAGAGATTTGGTCAAACGTTGCCACAATTGTGTCATAATTCATAAAACTTTATTTAAGATTTCAAAAAAGGTGTAAAAAGAAGAAGATTAGCAAATGAAATTTCTACGATCAAAAGGTACATGATCAGAGTAAAGATAAAATTTTCCCACATAATCAACTAATTTGGTCAATTTTTTCTAAGCACTTGTTGGTTGGTTTTTTTTTTTATTTTATGTTTTTAGTTCATCTTTTATTTTTTGTTTTTCACCTTTTATTGTAAAAAATAAATATACTAATGAAACACAAACCTTAATTAGTGTGCTTTCTTTTTGTTAGAAAAAATTTAGAGTGAGGAAGTGTTGGAGAAAGTAAAATAATAATACTCAATAAGGATGGAAGTAGGATTTTTAGCTCGCGGGGCGGAAGTCTTATATAATATTAAAAATTAATTTTTTTTAAATGCATAATAAACTCATATAAATTATATCAAGGAGACAAGTAAGCTAATACAATAAGCATGAATTACAAAAAAAAAAAAAAAAAACGAACATAAACTTTTTATTTATTTGAATTAGGCAACACCAATTTTCATCATAATTTCATAATCGAGATGTTTAATTTTACACAAGATTTCAGTTTTATGATTAGTTCTACACAAGTTTAAGTTAATTAAAACCCATGTTTTCAATGGTAAGGTATACATAATTGATGTAATAACAAATAATTGAAATTGTTATAAGAAAAATACCCATAAAAGAATAAACTATAATAAACACAATTGAAATTTTAAAGTGAAATTGAAGATTAACTAATTAAAATTTAAGAGTGTTCTTGAAAAGTTTAGTAGATCTCTAATCTACAATTGGAGAATCAAGGTTTTTTTTTTTTCTTATGGTGGTTTATCTAAAGTTAAAATAGGTTAACTTAAACTACTTAAGAGAACAAATTAATTTTAAATGTAATTGAATAAAAACCTAAAACTAAACAAAATGTAATATAGTTAAATATTGTTATTGGTCAATTACCTATTAATGAGTGAGAATTATGTAACTTTAACTTTTTTAACTTAAAAATATATATATAATATCAATATAAAAATTTATATTTAATTTTATTGGGATGAAATTATAAGTTTTAAATTATTTAAAATAAAATTCTATATAAATATAAAAATATTTAAAAATTTCACCTCAATTATCCCTAGTTCTAACACAAAGATATTTCAATAATTTCTCTTTTTGGTTAAGAAAATTATCTCTTCCACCCTAATTAAGTAAAGTTTTTAAATTTCAAAAATAAGATTAGCAATTAATGTTGTATTTGGTGCATAAGATAATAGATAAAATAGTATAATAATTATTCTATACTATATTTTATTTATAAGAATGGTATATGATGATTCAATTATCTCAAAGTGAAAAGAATTATTTTTAATCCATACGATTAAATTTACATATTCTATTATACCTTTAAAAATTATATCAATAATTTAAATTATATAAATTTTGAGAAAAAATAATTTTGATCAATAAATAAATTATTCTATCTTAATTCACACACATCAAATATAAGATATGATAATCTTATTTAATCTAATTCTATTTATAATATTATATTATCATATCTTATCATAATCTTTTGTACCAAATATGACTTTACACATACCTTTTTAAATTAATATAACAAACAAAAGATACATGAATTCATCGCTTAATCATGTTTGATAAATTTAAAAACTTCATCAACTATATATAGTAAACAAACTCAATTATTTATTTATTCTCTAAAAGAATTAAACATATTCAAAATCTAAGATCTAACCTTTGAACCTCTCCAAATTACTCATCCCCCAAAACGATATGGATAAGATACTTAATTAGTGAGCTAAAGCATAATGCTCCAAGAATTCTTTTTTTCGTTCTCTTTTTTTTTTTTTTTTTGTGATTAAGAAACTCTATACCCAACAACTTATTAACCTATATATACTTGATAAGGTAATTTACCTTGATATTAATTGATACGTAGTTCGAGTCTTAGTAATATACTATATATTAGGTGTCACTTAATAAGAAGATAATTCTCACTATTTTCATCTTAATTTAAGGATTAAAACAACATATTATTGACTTGTTCATAAAAATCTTTTAGGCCTTTCTTGTTATTTACATTTTTTTGCCTAAAATATGTTTGTCTTTTAGTATGGGAAAGGAAAAAAAAAAAAAGGTATCGATTTCCTATGTATGTAAAAAACCATTCCTATCGTCAAGTGTGATTTGTAAACTATGCGCATAAACATATAGGGGCTGTTTGGTTTGGGGGAATTCATGCATTTTCTCTTATAATCTTACTGTTGATATTTGATTCTAACGTTTGGTTCAAAGTAATCTAATTTCGAGGGAAAGTGACAAATTTCCAACAATATTCAAAGTCTCGGAATCAAAAACCCACATCTCCTTATGGTATTCTAGGATTTCGAGGGGCAAAATTACGTTATTTTTAAATTTAACTTGAATAAAAAATTATAAAATAGCTGTTACTATTTTGAAAAGTATGTTTGAAGGTGACTGTAAATCAGTATAGATTTTTATTGTTAAAACTTTTTTTTATTATTGCAATTAATGGCGTTTTAGCATAAAAAATACCTTAAATAATCTCCTAAATAAATCGACCAACATTATTTAAGGTGTTTCTGGTTAAAAACACTTTAAATAATTTTGTTTAATTGTTTTTAGATTATTTAAGGTATTTTTTGTTAGAAAATGCCTTAAATTTCTTAAATAAATTGACTAGCATTATTTAAGGCATTTTTCGGTTTGTCAAAAATGCCTTAAATTATCCCAAAACAAAATTTTTGAGGCTTTTTAAAGGCATTTTCTAACCAAAAATGTCTTAAATAATTTTGTTCAATTTTTTTTGGATTATTTAAGGTGTTTTTGGCCAAAAAACACCTTAAATAATCTTCTAAATAAATTAACTAGCATTATTTAAGGCATTTTTTGGTGAAAAAAGCTTTAAATAATCCTAAAAAAATATTTTTTTGAAATATTTAAGGCATTTTCTGACCAAAAAACCTTAAATAATGCTATTCAATTTTTTTAAAGATTATTTAGGGCATTTTTAACTAGAAAATATCCTAAATAATCCCTGTAAAAAATTAAAAGAGGATTATTTAAGGCGTCTTCTACCTAAAACTGCCTTAAATAATCTCAAAAATATTTGTTGAGATTATTTAAGATATTTTCTAACAAAAAAAGCCTTAAATAATGCTGTTTAATTTTTTTAAGATTATTTAAGATATTTTTGGTTAGAAAACGCCTTAAATAATCTCCTAAATAAATTGACTGGCATTATTTAAGGTGTTTTCTAATCAAAATGCCTTAAATAATCTAGAAAAAAAATTAGGATTTTTTTTGGGATATTTAAGGCATTTTCTGACCAAAAATACCTTAAATAATGCTGTTTAATTTTTTAAAGATTATTTAAGGTATTTTTGGCTAGAAAACGCCTTAAATAATCTCCTAAATAAATTGACTAGCATTATTTAAGGTGTTTTCTAGTCAAAATGCCTTAAATAATCTAAAAAAAAATTTAGGATTTTTTTTAGGATATTTAAGGCATTTTCTGACCAAAAATGCCTTAAATAATCATGTTCAATTTTTTAAATTATTTAATGTTTTTTTTTTGCTAGAAAACACCTTAAATAATCTCTTAGATAAATTGATCAGCATTATTTAAGGTTTTTTCTGGTAAAAACACCTTAAATAATCCCAAAAAAAAATTATTTTTAGGATTATTTAAGACGTTTTCTGACAAAAATGTTTTAAATAATACTATTTAATTTTTTTATAATTATTTAAGACCTTTTTTGGTAAAAAATACCTTAAATAATTCACGTAAAAAATTAAAAAGATGATCATTTAAGGTGTTTTTGATGAGAAAATACCTTAAATAATGCTGGTTAATTTATTTAAAAGATTATTTAAGACGTTTTCTGACCAAAAATATCTTAAATAATCTTTAAAAAAATTAAACAGCATTATTTGGGGCATTATCCTTTAAAAAAGCCTTTAATAAATCAATTAATATGGTCAAATTCTTTCCACTTTGCCCCAATTAATTCTTGCATAAATTATTTAAGGCTTTTCCCAACTAAAATGCCTTATTTGATAATTAAAAAGTAATCTTTTTATGTTCATAAATCAGAGTGTTATAATATGATCTTTTTTCATATATGCCTATAAATAAATGATTAAGGCATGTGTATGGAAAAACGCCTTAATTGGTTATCAATGGAGGCATTTCTTCTTACAACCACCTTAATTGTCTTATATTAAAATTTTGTTTTCCTTCTCAATGATTGTGTTTTGACAATATGAACACGCCTTAATTGGTTATCAATAAAGGCATTTCTTCTTGCAATCGCCTTAATTGTCTTATATTAAAATTTTATTTTTCCTCTCAATGATTGTGTTCTAACAATATGAACATTCTAACATCTAATTGTAAAGCAGAAGAGCTAATAAATATAAATATTAAATATGGTGTTTGTATATATCAAACACCTTATTCGATGTCTTCATCATATTTCAATGACCAATACATTTTTTATTTATATTTCAAGAGATCTCAGCTCATAGCATTTACTTATCTCATTGAAAAAATTTCAACTACCTCTTCCATCATTCAATCTTCATCCAGTTAAAGTTTATTGTCATTTTGTACACAAAATGGTGTGTATACTTTATGATTGATAATGTATAATCCGTGTTACCTTCCAATGAAGTTATTTTTTGTTTTTTTTATGTCGTTTCACTTTGGATTAAAGGCATTTCTGATATATATTATTTGTTTTGTGGTTAAATTATTTTAGCTCCTTCTAATCTTCTAATATTTTGTTTGTGATTTATATTTTGTTTGATGATGTTCATGGGATTCCATATATCATATGCCAAGATTTGCTTTCCATTATGTTTTTAATTTTAATGATATTTTTTCTTCTAAACAATTATAGATGGTTTTCCACTAAGAATGAAGATGCGATTGGTTTACATTGATTATGATTCAATTAAACCAAATTAAGACTTTGTTGCATTTGTTATATTTTGTTGCTATAACTTTAGTAAATATTAAGTCAGAAAATGATGTAGACTACATTATGGTGGAATATCTTATGATAAGCTACGTATTAAAAAGTTAAATGCAATAGTCTTTGAGAACAAATATATAGTGTCTAGATCATACTAGAATGGACAGAAGAGCTTTACAAAATTATATCATTTGCTTAAAACAAAAAAAAAAGGTTGTAGTAATTTAACATATATCAATAAAAGAACTAGTAATTAACTTCATCTACATTGTTGTCTATCATACAAAAAATAGCATTATGAAGCGTCAAGTGACTAGATTTGGAGAGATAATTAGTATACAATTTCATTTTATGTTAAATTTTATTTTAAGATTGCATACATTGTTGTTTAAAAAACCCAAACCCATACCAAAAAATTCAATAGATAATAGATGAAAATGGTTCAAGAGTTGTTCAAGTGCTTTAGATAGGATATACATCGAAGTCAATGCAGATGCAGTTGACCGACCTAGATACAAGATTAGAAAAAATGAAATTGCTTCCAATGTCCTTGGTATTTGCACCCCAAATATGCAATTCACATATGTTTTATCGAGATTAGGAGGTTTTGCAGCAGATGACTGAGTGTTAAAAGGATACCATTACACACAGGAATAGGTTGAGGATCCCACAAGATATGATTGTATTATATTGGTGTAATGTTAATAATGATGTTGCTTACTTCCATATTAGTAATGTTGTTGAGCATTCTAACAAGTAATTACTATTTGTGTAATGCCAAATAATAATACAAATGAGAAATGATTATTGGCATCTTATAAAGGTCAATGATACCATCTTAGTGATTGGAAGACAGGACTCCAACTGACGACCTCATGGGAATACTTCAATGGAAAACACTCTTAAGTAAGAAATTATATTGAGAGATGTTTTGGTATATTAAAAGCTAGATGGAGAATTTTAAGGAACAAATCATTTTATTCAATTAAGACACAGTGTATAATCATTTCTACTTGTTCCCTTCTTTATAATTTTATACGGTTTGAGATGGTTTTTGACCTTTTTGAAGGGGATGTTACCGAAAGAAGTATTTCTCAACCAAATGAATCTGAACATTAAGATTTGATTATACTTGTTGAGCCATTTGATTATTGAACTCAATTTAGAGATAATTTGGCTAATGATATGTTCACCCATTGGTTGTAATCCTAGGGTTAATAACATTATAGATATGTTTTGTATTTTATTATTTGTTTACCCAATAGTTTTTATGTTATATATAATATGGTTAAGTGTAGAATTTGTTTTATGTCAATGTTAAATATATTTTTATAATATATTAAAGCATTCTTGATTGTCCAATGAATATTTCAATTTAAAGTACACACTTATTTACTTCCTTTTCATGTGTATTCGTTTATTTCGTTTTCTTGATTGTTTTTTATTTACGTTATTTATTATTTCATAACATCTAACCATGTGATTATGAATTGAAATGTCTTCATTACATGCCAATCCATCGTAATCCGTTTGAGGCAGAAGACGATTGGACAATTCGAGCATTGGTAACCATTAATGGACTCGAGATAAGGATTGACATTTGGTTCAATACCTGCATTCTTTGGCTAAAGATCCTAGATAAAAAGCGGATAATGGGACATTCCATATCGGATATCTAGGTTACATTGAACGAATGATAGAGCAAATCATTCCTACTTCACAACTTAAAGCAACACCCCACATCAAATCTAGGATTAAATTACTTAAAAGACAATATTACTCAATTTGTGATATAAAAAATTCTACTGAATTTGGGTAGAATGATAAAAAAAAATGTATCACAGTTGAGAAAACAATATTTAATGAGTGGGTTTAGGTAAGTTTTTTTTATATTATATTATGACTTACTATCTTTTTGACATTTTTTATGGCTTTTATTTAATTCATTTTTGTTTAAACTTTTGATAGTCACACCCACATGCTAAAAGGTTACGAAATAAACATTTCTTATTTTTTTAATGATTTTAAAGTGATATTTGGATTTGATAGAGCAACTAGTTAGAAAGTCGAAATAGCAATCGATACAGTTGAATCATTAAATGCTAATGAAGATTTTTATTTTTGTCTTGAGTTTGTTATCAATGTCAAAGAAAATGCAGAGAGAGGAAATTATGAAGATGATATTGGTTATGCTGCTCTGACCAATGCTAGGACGATGTTATCAGGTAAAAGCATGCTAGGAGTGAAGATGGACTAATCGTTGAGTTGGTGCATCAAATTAGCCATATTGGTACTTCATACGATCGGGCTATGAATGTTATAGAGGGCATTTTAGCTTACTTCCAAATAGAAGTAAAGAATACAAATAGAAAAAAAGGTAATTTTCAATGAAATTATGCAACTTAACGAATTCATGCCTGATGAAATACTTGCTAATAGTGAGCATATGTTGTAAGAAAATCACAAAGTTGAGTTTTTATTTACGATGCCAGTTGTATTTAGAAGTTATTACTTTAGGAAATAATTAAACGAGTGTACTATATATCGCCCATCGTTTGACTTTCCTCCTCCTGAAAACATGTAGATCCTCCTGAACACATGTAGATCGTGCTACATTTTGTATACAAATTCAGTGTATAATTTTGGAAACCTATTTATTTAATTAAGGTAGGATGGGAAAGGTTGTAAATATGCAAAATTAGCTTTATACTTGTGTGAATTAAATACATATATGATTTTTTATGAATTACATTTTTGAATTTAAATTACGAACATCATAATACTTTAATATTATGCTAAACATCCGAATTTATAACTGATAACGTTGGTATATAAAAATACTTTTTTCAAATAATCTTATTCGTTGTATGTCTATTTATAGAAGTTGCTAATTGATATAAAACAAATATATACCATTTATATTAAACTAATACCCTAATTAAAAATTAAAAATTATCTAATCAATATGGCATGTTAAAATAATTATAATCAATTTGATGCATATATTTACACCCAACCAACATTTTCCAACCTCAAGGTGTAGCAAATGATAATACATAATCAAATCACTCTTTATGGACTTCATCAAGTTCATCTTTCGTGAAGCTTCCTTTACTCTTCCACTATAAAAAATAAATCAAAAGTACATGCTAATAAACGAGCACAAAGTTTCACTTTTTTTATTAAAAGATATTACTATTGCATGGAATTAATACTAACCTTAAATGATATAGTCATAAAATCATATAAAACTATCTCCTTATAAAATGAAAGACATAATATCCACATTCAGTAACTCCTGGTTAACAAGGTACCTGAAAAATAAATTTTGTGAGTTTATGAAGTATTTATCTAAACAAACTCAACATAAAAGAATACATTTCACATTTATCGATACTGATACCTAATTTATCTTTATTTTTTTATCAACTGCAGACATTCTCCTAAATTGAACAGAAAAAAATAGTTAATATAAAAAGAAAGTAATTATGAAGAAACACAAAATAATCTAATAACATGTAATACCTCTTTATTAAATTTTGAATATCAGGGTTAGGCTTCATCGTTGGTTGAGCGAAGTTAAATAAGTATGGCATAAAAAAATTAGTATCAATTACAATAAGTTGCCAATTATGCCTACAAAATAATAGCCCTCATACCACAAAGATTAGGTATCATCTAAGATGACATCAAGGTTGGAATAATTAGTTTTATGAATATTACTTATGTAGCATTATATGGCACCAAAAAATAATCGACCCGTTTTTGCATGCATGACCTCACATGACGACCACAAATAACAACAATGGCACTCCCTTTACTAATCACATTTGGGACAATGAATCTAAATCTATGGGTCATTTTGTCTCGCCTTGATCTCTTTATATATGGAGCTATACAAAAACAATCAATAGTACCGGTTAGTAATACACCATAATATAGATTAATAGATATTGACTTTGAATATTTATATTTATAAGCTAGCCTTATATAGGCAACAATATCAAAAACTGATATTTCATCAAGGATATAAAATGCCTTAATCTTAGGCCCCTAATGTAAGAAATTGACGAATGATCAAATAACCCATTCTCAGACACAATGGTAATGATGTTTCCTTTGGATAAATGATTAAAAGCATAATTAGATAACGCATCAATTGCAGCCTCAGCAAAGGCCATCCTTTAAGTCGTAACATCCTGCTATAATATATAATGAAATATAAGTATTAAAACCAAATCAATAAATACAAAACACAAATAAATATTAATTGAATAGACAAAATGAAAATAATTAGTGATAACAAAATTTGTTTTTGCTTACAGACTTGATTTGTGAAAGATTGTCCTTACTAGATATCAGTAATCGATTGCCTTCTAGACATGTTAAGCTGCATTGCTGCCAACATTGCCTCCAAAGCTGTAAGTTGTTGCTGTTGATCATTCATGTGTTATTTTTGCTCATTAAGTCTTTGCTATTATCGCTGAATAATTGCTTCATATTTTGCATTCTTCATTAGAAGAGGTTTAGGTTGATTATTGAAGAACTTTGATGGCAATACAAATCTACCAACCCCACAAACTTGACCATGTCTTTCTTTCGATCCTAATGCTAAAGATAAAGGATCTTCACCATAACCAATTGGTAGTTCACCTTATTCAAATTTAATAGCAAAATTATCTTGAAAGATAATAATAATATGATGCATAACAATAAAGTTATACAAGTATATAGTCATGTATACAAGCACAAAGTCAATCATACATGATAAATTGATCTATTATACATTCAATCTTTTTAGCCATTTTTTTATTACTTTATCTGTGAAAATTCTATCATTTCGTATGTATCATTGTTTCCACACATCTCATCTAGTAACTTTGGTACCAAAGCTAGATGATTCCTAATGCATTAACATTATATAAGACTCAGAATCTAATAAACGAATGTTCATAAATATTCATATATAAGTATAAAACAAGTGTGTGAATACTTACAAGATCATGCTTGACATTTGTATAACTCTTTCTCGATGTTCAATGATGATATATTTGTTTGGCTTGAATGTTCTTTTGTTGTTCTTTGATTTTCTAAAAAAGAAAAAAAAAGAAGGTATGTCACATACTAAGATATCAAATATATTACATAAAATATTATAAACAATTAACATAATGAGTATGCATATGAGAATTCTTCTAATAAGCGATCTCGAATAAAATGCGATCAATTTTGATAACTGATAACATATGCATATGACAATGGAGGATCAGCCAACAAATCACTATTGTCAACAAACGGTAAAATATATTACGTTATCAATCTGCTTTTAAGGTCTCTTAATACTTGCTCAGCTAATTGCAACACAAGCTTTTTATATTCATTTGGGACGTCAAATTGTTCCAAATAAATTTAAAACAATAGTATGAACACATTGAATTTCAATTAAAGGATCATTTAACAAATTTAATGTGATTATTGAAAAAAATACTATAACCGACTCCTATATATAATCCTTTTGATCATCAAAAACTCATTGCTATGGTACGTAATAGAAATGCTACTATGTACAAACGCTTTAATGTAACTACCCAACTTGGCAGCTCCATCGAACACAGGCTACTCACTTTGATTGAAGTCGACGTGAATTTTCCTGTCAATCGTTTTAATTTGTTTACCATGTCCATTTAATTTTTTTTTTCAATACCAGGGTGTCTTCTTCATGTTCAATAGTAGGGGGCATATGCTTTTTGGATTCCATAATATTTGTGTTTTGATCATAATTATATAAAATACACCAAAATATCTCTCTTAATTTCACATAGTAAAAAACAACCAATATCTATTACAATTAGTAACCAATATACATAAAACATCCTAAAACCAATAATATTTTATGGGTATAAGTCATACTGTAATTCCCACATTAAGTAAGAGTTTCATGCAAAACAATGATGAATATTAAATTACCCACAAGTTCCATAAAACCATTTATTAAACCACAATACTTACACCAAACAATAACCGAAACACCATGCATGTAGTGAAGAGAGGTTGGGTGACTAAGGTGATTGTGTAATATGAATAAAAACACAATATATATATATATATAATAAGGAAAAAAATTACTTATATCGAAGAATATAAATAATAAAAAATAGATAAAATACATACATACCGGTAAAAAAAAAAAGGTGCAATGCGTTGAGTTATTACGATTGACGATAACGATAGAGAGGAAAAAACCAATAGGCAAACTAAATGGGTTGATAGTTTAAGGGTTTGGTTGCAATGCGGCTTTTTATCATTCACTATATTAGCCATTTGATTTTCTAAAGTTCAAGAAGAGGGAATGAATCTTTAAAAATGATCTTTTAGGGCGTTTTCCTAAAAAAACACTTTAACTAATCTCTTATATTATTAAAAAAAAGTTATTTAAGATATTTTCTGATAAAAAATGCTTTAAATAATTTCTTTAAAAATTAATGAAAAATGCCTTAAATAATACTAGTCAATTTTTTGTACAAGATTATTTAAGGTATTTTTTGCCAGAAAATACCTTAAATAATTTCATTCAATTTTTTACCAGCATTATTTAAAGCATTTTTCACCTAAAAATGCTTTAAATAATCTTTTACAAAAAATTGTACGAGGATTATTTAAAGAATTTTTTATCAAAAAATACCTTGAATAATCATATTCGATTTTTTATAAGATTATTTAAGACATTTTTCACTCAAAAATGTCTTAAATAATCTTTTATAAAAAAATTTGTACGAGGATTATTCAAGAGGATTATTCAAGGTATTTTTTGTCAAAAAACACCTTAAATAATCTTTTAAAAAAATTGTATGGGGCTTATATAAAGCATTTTTGGTCCAAAATTGCATTGAATAATAGCATTCAATTTTTTAATAGGATTATTTAAGGCGTTTTCTACCTAAAAACGCCTTAAATAATCCTTTACAAAAAATTTGTATGATGATTATTGAAGGTATTTTTCTCAGAAAATATCTTGAATAATCCTATTCAATTTTTTGAAGAGATTATTTAAGGCATTTTCTGACCAAAAACATATTAAATAATCCTTTAAAAATATTGAAAAGGATTATTTAATATGATTTTGGCTAGAAAACGTCTTAAATAATTCTCTAAAAAAATTAAATATGTTTATTTAAGGCATTTTTAGTCAAAAAAATACCTTAAATAATTCAATTATATTTTATAATCAAATTATATCAATTTCTCTTACTCAAAAAAAAAAAAAATTGAAACGCCTCGATTGTTTTATGTTTTATAAATAAGAAATCAATCAAATAAAATATTTGTCTTCTTTTATTGTAAAAGGTATAATTTGTCATTTGGTTATTAAAATTTTTAATAAAATCTAATGAAAACTTGTTATCACATATGTCAAGAAATTTATGATAATTATTCAAAAATTATTATACGTGGATTCCCCCTAATCAAACGAGTGGATCTAAAGATGTGATACTTTTAAAATGAAACGAAACCCCAAAATTACACTTTCTTGAAAATCACATTTTTTCCTAAAATTTATGATTTTACAAACCAAATGCTCTCGTAGTGTTTCCATTCCAAAAAATAATAATAATAAGATATGAAAAAAAAATTAATGATACTATTTTATAGGGTTTTATCGACAAATATATGGTACAAACACTAATTATATTTTAGTATTAAGATGCCATTTAAGGTAATATTTTGTATTAAATGCAATAATTGACATTTTACATATGATGAATTTCGATATATTTATTGAAAATATTATGTAATATACTAATAGTCAAAATTTGAATTTGATCCTTTTACTATCTCAATTTTATAATTTTAGTCTCTCCAAATCATATTTCATGAATTAATCTCTATACTTTTATTAATATTTATTTGAGGATAATTAAAACAATATTGAAACTCAATCCCTTTTTTTTTTCTTCTTAATGGCATGATCAACCTGCATTGTTTAATTTGGTCAAATGGCACAAATTACTACCAAAGGATGTTATTAATAAAAATAATTTTTTTAAAAAATTAAAAACATTATTTATTTTAATTAATGACATATATAAAATTCATGTAGTACAAAATTAATTCACCTCAACATGGCAAGTCACAAAATGCCATGTAGTCAAAGTTAAAGGAAAATTTTTAATTAACACCATCACCAATTATCTTTAAATTATTTTAATAAAAATATAAGGATTAAATTTATGAATAAAATTAATATAAAGAGAGTAAAACTGTCAAATTGAGATAATAAAGAGACTGAATTAGTCTCAAACAAGTGCCATTAATTAAGGAATCATTTGTTATTGTTGTGTATTTTATGTTTTATGTTTTAAAAATTGTGTTTTATTTTATTTTTAATTTACTGAATTTAAAAACACATTTGGATAAAATGTTTTTATTTTAGAAATGTGAAAACAAAAACATGTAAGAGAAAGTTGTTAGACTTTTTATGCTCCATTTGTTATTAATAATGTAATAATATTTATTTAAATAATATTATATTGATAAATTTATATTAATAAATAATATATTATTTATTAATATAGTATTAGAATATAATTTATTATATGTATTTAAAAATACGTTTGGATAAAATGTTTTTATTTTAGAAATGTGAAAACAAAAACATGTAAGAGAAAGTTGTTGGAGTTTTTAGGCTCCATTTGTTATTAATAATGTAATAATATTTATTTAAATAAATTTACATTAATAAATAATATATTATTTATTAATATATTAGTAGTATATTATATTATATTAATAAAATATTATTAATAAATAATGTATTATATTAATAATATATTATAAATATCATATATTATATTAATAACATAACACATTATTTATATAATAAATACAATAATATTTATTAATATAATTAATAAATAATATATTATTTATTAATATAATATTATATATAATAAATATAATATTTTTTATTAATTATATTAATAAATAAATTTTATTTAATAAAAATATTATTTTATTAATATAATAATTGTAGCAATATTGTAATGATTTAATTGTAATTTCCATGAACAATGTCTATGTGATAATAGTGTCAAATTATTTCCAAAAAATTAAAAACATCATTTTTTTTGTTTTCAATAATTTTCAAAATTTTTAAAATTTTTATTTTTAGTTTTCAAAAACAAAAAATAAAAACAATCTACCAAATATATTTTTATTTTTAATTTACAAAAAAATAAAAATAAAAACAAAAAGAATCGACCCTAACTTGTTAACATATAATATTTAATACTACTAAAGATGGTACTTGGTAATAAATATCAATGTATCAGCTAATGAAAACCGATAAGGCTCATCAACAATCAGGACGCTACCTCATTTATTATGGCGTTGGCTTCTATAAACGATATCAATTTGGGCTTGCACATTTAGCTCAATTGATTGGCAAAAAAAAAAAGAATAACATTATTTTTTTTTAATAAGAGGTCACTAATTTAACCATAAATTTTTTTATTTCCCCTTTTATAGGCATTGGAAACATAAATGCATGAAGAATTTAGAGTTAAAAAGTAAACACATTTTACCCTTTATTATACCATTTTTTTTTAAATTGGTAACTAAAAAATTAAAATTTTAATTAAATACTTAAACTTCAATTTTGCAAGATAAATGATCACAAGTAATTAATATCATTAAAAAAAAACAAAAGGTAACATAGCTTTATCAACCAATATTAAGTGGTCAATTGTAATTGGATATCAAGTTACATGACATGTAATTGCTTAATCATCATCATGACATTGGTAATTTATCATCATGTCAACATTAAGAGAAAAAATTTTAAAAAAATAATTTTTTTTAAAAAAAATATAAAAACAAAATAAAAATAAATTTTTTTTTATAAAAATTTCAAAAAATAAAAATAAAAATTTTGAAAAAATCCAAATTAAAAATCTAGAAATTTAAAAAATTTTCAAAACTTTTTTCAAAAAATTTAAATTTTGGAAATTTTTAAAAAATAAATAAAGAAAAAGAGAAAATTAAAAATGAAAGTGAAAGGGATTTAGAGAAAGAAAAAGGGAAAGAAGGAAGAGAAAGTAAAAAAAAAAAATTAAAAAGGATGGGTTGCCATTGCTTTACGTTTTGACTAGTTCGAGGTAGATCGACGGTGAACTTATCTTGAGCTAGCTAGATTTACGCTTAGCCAACCTTCATTTTCCCTCTCTTTTCTTCTTTACCTCTTCCCTTTTTCATTTTTTCTTTATGATTTTTTTATTTATTAGGCTGGTTAGATAAACGATCGACTAGGTTTTTTTCCCTTTTCTAGCTTTCTCTGTTGTATATGGTTTAGTTATGGATATTTTTTGAATGAATTAACACAATTTTTGGAATGAAACACCATGTCCAAAAGACTTCTTTCTTAAATATGCATATCAAGCATTCGACTATTGGACAAAGGCAACCGATTGCCTTAGTTATTTTTCTTGAACTAAAAACTCAATTCCAGTTGGGCAATCAATTGTTATTTATGGCAGCTAATTGCTTAATGCTTTTTGGGTAAGAGCATCTAGCTGTTCTTAAAAGCAATTGACTGCTTTTTCAAAGAAAATGTAAAAATTTCATTCAGCCTTTTAAGTAGTCAATTTTTATAAGGCAAAATTAGTACAAGCAATCTAAAGCAATTGATTTATTTGCTTAAGTCAAATGCATGCAATCGGATGCTATCTTTTTAGAAATTGAATACCTATTTTCTTGGGTAAAGCAATTAACTACTCTTTATGAGTAGTCAACTACAATTCTTAAATAGAAAGTCTCTGAATCTTTCATTTATAAGCAATTGTTAAGGCAGTTTGTTGCTTAAAAGCAATTGCAAGGACAGTCAGTTGCTTTTTTACTAATTCATTCCATTTATTTTACTTTTAAAACACTTATTTTCAATACACATGCATTCTATATGATCTAAAAATAATGTTTATACTTCAATATGGTTAAGAAAATATTATTCTTTGGTAATATATACAACAATCCCCCATTTATTACCAAAGAATGCAAATGCTTATGCAATTCTAAAAAAAATGCAAATTTGGTTCTTATGCAAAGTGTATGTCTAAAGATGGCCAAGGTTTAAACCTTTAGATTAAATATGAGACTCAAGCAAACATATTCACACTTTACATTGGTTTGTGGGTTCCACAAAAAGCAACGTATTAACGGGTCTTCGTTTTACCTATGATAGCAAGTACTCTAGAATTAAAAATTAAAAATCCATAAAAAATGATCTCTCACTTCTTTTCTTGCTTATAAAGACTTATCTAGAAAGTTTCCACAACCTCATTTTTTATTTAACATCCTACTCAAAATAAGCTATAAGTTATTTATGGGTTTATGTTCAATTATTTGTTGTGGACAATCAATGTATCTAGATATGGGATTTTATAATAAAGTATAACCCTTATTATTTCAAGAATGATGCATTGAGAATTTCATATATCTCATATATGAATTCCTTGGAAAATTCAAGATTGAAAACCCTTAACTCTCATACATAATGTTTTTCCCATGAAAAGATTATTCTTTTCTTTGAAAAAATTAGTTTTTTAAATCATAAACTAAGATAGAGTAGGAATCAATTAAGATTAGCTCTTACTAATTGATAACAATCACATACCCCTCATAATATTCACAATCTTATCACCTGATAAAGGTTTAGTTAATGGTTTCGCTAATATTTGATTAGTAGAGAGATACTCTATATTAACCTTTTTTTCCTTTCAACACTCCATACATGATTGTATCTCATAGCAATGTGCTTGCTATTGTTAGAAAATATCTCATTCTTTATGTTGTAAATGACAGTTTTATTATCACAATATAAAGTCATCAGCCTTTTGGTTTTTTTGATAAAAGGTATACATCTCAAGAATTTTTTAAACAAAAATAGATCTTTGATGGCATGAAAAATAGTTATGAATTTAGATTCCATGGAAGACAATGCCACACAAGTTTATTTCTTGGATGACTAAGACAATTTCTTTTATTTGAGAATCAATTACAACTTCGCAACTATGGTAATCAAACTTCTTAATAGATATTAAACAATTTCTAAGATTAGGAATATGATGAATATCTTCTAAAGTTAAGACTTTAACGAATGTAAGAGGAAGTTTCACTATCTGTTTACCAATAAGCTTACAAGTGATGAAGTTGCCCATAAAGACTACCTTGTCATCACTCATATCTTTATAGTTGTTGAAGACACATCTAAAAAGAGTGACATGATACGTTGTATTAGAGTTAAGCCATCAATTTTCTTAGTTTTCAACTATAAGAATTTTTGTGATCATAGAAACCATATCATCTTTAGTCACTATGTTGGCTTAATTTTTCTTATTTGCGAAAAGGATTTACTCTTGCAAAGTGTTCATCCCTTTCCACACAAGGACCTTTCTTTTTCTTAAAGTCATTTACAACATTGTTGAACTTTTCCTTTTTCTTAGAAGATTTTTTTCGCTTTTTATTCTTACTCTTAAGAGTATATGAACTAAGACCTCCAACATTATGAACATTGCTGTCTTTATTAGTAACTTCATCTTTCATTTGAGCTCGACTTTCAATTTCGATATGTTGAACCAATTAATCTTAAGGTAAATGATTTCTTTTTATGTCACAAAATACTTTTGATAATTTTTTCAAAATGGAGGCAACTTATGAATTATGGTTGATACTTGAAAAGTTTCAAAAATTGGTTCACTGACATCATTCCATTTAGTTGTAATATTATTTAATTCATTTCTTTGATCAATGGCAAGTTTAGAATCTATCCATTTATAATCAGCATACCTGTTTATTAGGAATGACTTGTTTTAAGCATCTTCATTTTCATAGCTCTTTTATATAGCATGCTAAAGTTCTCATGTCGTATTGAATTGTGAAACACATTAAAGAGTGAGTGGCTAAGTGCTTAAAAGATTGTTAAACTACAAATGTAGTCATTTTCAATCCATTTTTATTGTTTTGCTGAAAATTTATCTTCCTTATTTACTTCTTATGGATAGAAATTATGAAGAACATAAGCTATTTTCAAAAGACTGATTTGATAGTAGATCTTCATGCTCTACCTCTTGTAATTTAGCCTATTGAATCTTTTAAGTTTTTCCACTTCATACACATATGATTTGATTGCATACGTTGTCATTGGAAATGTTTATTATACTTAAATTGTTATATATAGTGTAGTTATGGCAACAAAGAGCAATAATATAGAAATGAAGATAAAGAATAAATCTATAGGCAAGGCACTATTAATAAGCCTTTTTAAGGATAATAGTCCCCCCATATGAAACAAATGGACTCTTGAAACTTTATCCCTAGGATACAATGCCTAATTAAAAGAAAAAAAGTTGATTGAATTTCAATTCTTTTTGAACTCACATAAACCATTAATGAAAAAAGAGTGAAATGAGAGCAAATTCTAATTTTGATTTGAAAGAATGTAAAAATTGTATGAAAATGAGTGTTTAATGAAATATTTATAAGCTTCAAACAATATAAAAAACAACCTTTCATGTACAAACAATTTTTGAATGAATTAATACAACTTTTGGAATGAAACGCTATATCTAATGAACTTATTTTTTGAATCTACATATTGAGCAATCGATTGCCTTGGTTATTTTTCTTGAACCAAAAACTCAGTTCTAGTTGGTCAGTCAATTGTTGTTTTATGGCAACTGATTGCTCAATGCTCATACTTAAAGCAGTTGACTATTTTTCTAAATAGAATGTAAAATTTCATTCATTTTTTTAAGTGATTGATTTTCCTAAGGAAAAATTAGTATGAGCAGTTAATTACCTCTTAAAGCAACCGACTAGTTTGCTTATGCTGGATGCAAACAATCAGATGCCATCTCTTTGAAAATCGAATACCCACTTTTTTTGGGATAGGTAGTTAATTGTTCCTTATAAGTAGTCGACTACTTTTCTCAGACAAAAAATCTTTGAATCTTTCTATTTATGAGCAGTTGTTGGTAACCCGCTACTAGCTATTTATAGGGTAGTTAACTGTTGCTTTACTACTTCATTCCAAAGTTTATTTTATACTTTTAAAACACTTATTTTCAGTATATGTGCATTTTATATGATTTAAAGTAATGCTCTTACTTCAATATGATTAAGAAAACATTATTCTTTGGTAATATATACAACATTTTCTTCTCATTTTTTTTATTCTCTCTCATCGACCCTTCTTTCCCTTTTTTTTTTTTTTAAATTTTCTAGATTTTTCTTTTTTTATTTCCAAATTTCATAATTTTTTATTTTCATTCCTCTTAAATTTTTATGTTTTTTATTTTAAAATTGAAATAATAAACAAATTTTTATTTTTCAACTTTTTGTTTACGTAATGATGTATCCCACTTGCTGACATGGCAATTATGTGTAATATAAAGTGGCTTTCCATGTGAGTTGGTGATTTTTTATTGGCTGAAGAAGCCATGTATGATTTTTTTTGTTAATGATGTTAGTCTTTGAGATAATTTATTTTATGAAAATGAAATTTAAATACTTAATTGTAAATTTTTATTTTTTAAGTACTAAATTGAGAAAAGTAATAAAGTGCAAAGACAAAATGTGTATTTAACCCTAGAATTTAAACATCATTTTCCATAAATAACTATTAATTAGATTTTTATTTTTTAAGAGAAAAAGCCGAGTTATCATGTTTCTCACAATCAAATTGAAGCGGCCATGAGAAGAACAACTTTTTTGAGACTAATATTATTGAAGATAAAGGAGAAAAATGACACTCACTTTAATAAATTTTAGAGCGGCTTTACTCTACATGACTTCTTACAAGAGATTCAACGGACAGATATAGGCAAGGGACAGGGGTTTACTCAGGTGCACACCTGCACATGTATCAGGAACATGGCATTTATAATTTTTGATAATACGGTCAGGGATTATATTTAAATTCTATCCCAATCTAACATCAATTTGGACAACCTTAAAAATTTATTTTCTCACCGTCTCAATTAACATATTACATTCAAAATTTTACTTTAAATTTTTTAAAATAAAACTTTACTTTAATTGGCAAGAAAAATACATCTCTTTTCATCAATGAGTTACAAATATATATTATTGAATACTCAATTTTTTATATGCTAAATTTCAATTGAACTGAAGATGTGATTTTTTTTTTTTTTAAATTGAAACGGTGTTTGATAGGTAGGTATAAAAACTGACAATTGTGAAAAAGAGTAAAGATTTGTGATTTGGAGAATGGAGTATTTGTAAACAGTTAGATGGCGAAGCGCATGTGAGGCTGCCCCACCATACATGTCGTTTGCTTCTACAACACATGTGACTGACTGAGTGACATCACTTCATTGCCCCAAAATGATTCCAATTTGCATGAAACCCATTATGCCAATTTCTCTTTTCTTTTCTTTTTTGTTTTAATTGCTCATATATACACCGGCCGCCCCCATTTTATTTAGCGTTTTGACTTTCAGAGAAATTAAAAAAAAAAAGAAAATTAATTTTAATGTATTCTGATTAAATTTTCAATTCTTTTTTCTTAAAATTATATTTTATAATTTTAATATAAAAATAAAAAAATTATATTTTAAATATAAAATATAAAAACATTAGATGTTGAAAATAAAAAAATGATAAAGTAATTTTTTTTTTGTTCCTGATGATATAATTTTAGAACATTTAATAAAAATAGACCAAAGCAAATGAGAAAGAAGAAATATTAATGCTACTTTTATAAGCCCGCGAGCGTAATATTTGTGTAAAGAAAATATATCCAAGATATGGACTAAAATGCATCAATCAATTTTTATGTAATATTTTATTTTCATGACTAAGTTTAAAACTCAATTTTTAATTAAACTCATATGCTTTTAAAAATATTTTTAATCTATCCATTCGTCAATTATTTTTAAAAATTTATGTAAGTAACACATGAATATTTAAGTAGCATAAATTCAAACTAAAAAATTAGTAGGTCCGATCCATCTTATTTTGCCATTTGGATACTTTGTTGATGTTGAGGTGATAAATTTTATTTTATTTTAATGATAATTGACGAAATAAATGAATTTAAAATATTTTTAAATTGCAAATCTAAAATTTCAATTTAAAAATTTTTGAATAAAAATAAAACAATGCATAAACATCATGAATGTGTGATGCAATTTACTCCTAAGATATTCATATGCATGGGCTGGTCCTGTAGTCTTAAACCTATCATCTTATATTCAACATAATCCAAGCTTATCCTACTCTCTATCCTTCACAACATTTTATTTTCATAACATAGATTTCTTTTTTTTTTTTTTTTGGGGGGGGGGGGGGGGGACCGGATTGCATTTGGTTTTGTCACTCAAGAATTTTTTTTTTATTTTTTCTTTTTCACTTGTTAAAAATAAGTGTGTGTTATATTATAGAGTCTTTTCCATATTTTTTTAAGGACAATTATGAGATGATTTTGGTAATTAGACAGCAATTAATTATTAATTTAAAAAATATATTTAGAATCAATTATAATCTTAAAATTTTCATCATTATTATTTTTCATATGTTATCTACACCACATATATAAATATATAGGGTATCAACGTATTTTTTTATACAAATTAGAATATTAACAATGTGGTGTTTTGGACCTTTCTCTCATGTAAGCTATCATGGCTTAACCATATATTTTTTTGTGTTATTGTCTTCTTAATTTTTTCTCTTACTCATTTTCATTCACGCAAACATTTTTATTTAAAATTTAACATGTAAATCATAAGATTATATATCTAAAATGTTTCTTCATGTTATAATCTCTGTCATCTAATAAAACTACTTCTTTGTTATTTGTTAGAAAATTATTTCCTTAATAGACTTAATCACATAGGTTTGGCAAAAAAAAAAAAAAAGGTTGCACAATGAGCCACATAAATTATTAGTTAAAAAGAGTTAGAAAAGAAAGAATTACAAGGATCTAAACATGATGCTAATCGTTTTTATTCAGAGTTCCTTTGAAAGAGTGTTAAGAGGCTGGTTCAATTTGTCCATCCTCCCATGTGGTTCATATGCCTACAAAAGAGATCAACTTCATCATTGATTCAATAATAACTAATGCAACTTATTATCATCATCCAAAACCATGAACAGTATTTCTAAGTTTATTCAATCACAATTCACACACACATATAGAAATTTTTAAAAAAAATATTTCAATGAAATAAATATAATTTTTGTTAATTAATAAATTTGAATTTAATGAAGAATTTATGGCTATGGTTAATGGTTTCTATTGTAACTCATAGAACCAAGTCCATGACATTAAAACTTATTAATGTTCATAATTGTTAAATCAAACTTGAGTTAGTAATGATCTTGAAACTTTTTTTTTTATTTTTTTTTTATTTTTATAAATACTGAAAAATGATGGTTTTCAAATTTAGTGGTAAATTTTGGATTAAAGAAAATGTATAGGGTAAGAGATTTTCTAACATGATCAAGGATATATTCAAATTTTGCATCAAATTTTTGTTAAGCAATAATCAATATAAAATCAATATTGAATTTTGAGATTGAAAGTAGTTCAAGTGTGGTATAGTGATTTTGTGACATGAAACATGCATGACTGTTTATCCACTTAATTGACAGTGAAAATTGAAGTTGTACCTAACACTCCGAAATAAAAGCTAGACTTTTTCAATTACTCCTACTTAGTCTTCAAAGCAGCATATGATTATTTAGTGGGGGATGAAAGATTTAAAAAGAGCTTTGGGCCATTAACTAATAATGTTTCCCTTGAAATAAGAGTTGATTGCATTATTACTGTCATGCAATTTAGATCCTCTTTCCTATATAAATGAGTAGGACAAATTGGTTGAATTGGTGAAAAAGACATGCCCACCTTTCTGGTAAAAGGCAACAAAAGTTGTTGTCAAAAGTGATAAAAAGTCATAGACTTTTTCCGGTGATTGTTTGAAGCCAAAATCATCCTCAATAACCCCATCTTTTTCCTTGCTTTTATTACTCCTTTTTAGATGAGTGTCAGGGATTATCATCACGACCTTGAAGCGTCTTAATTTTCAGGAAAAAGAGACTAGTGTAAGATTGGATACCAAAATTATTAGTATCGACGCGTTTCTTTTTTTTCCCTTCCAATTTCACATTCATTTGCTATCCACCTACGCTCCAACTTTATTTATCAAAGCCCTGACTGACCAGCAAGAAGTTACTGTAGTCTTGATTTTTAACATAGATTCTTTAATCTCATGTCATTCCTTCTAGGATTTGTTATTTTGATAAGCTGATTAGAGTTTGCTCAAATTTTCTAATTTTTAGAATCTATACTTTTTCTAAAAAACTATTTGTCCATTAACACAATAATTTTTAATGATAATTCAATAACATAAACGAGATTTAATCAAAAAGCAACAGAGTTAGATAATGATAAAATATGCCAACCCTCAGAAAAATTTTTCCATAATTAACACCAAAATGGTGTACTAAATGGGCCAATCTACTGAAAAAACAATTAAACCCAGCCCAATTCATTTCCCCTTAGGTGGTAACCCAATTCTACTCGTATTCTTGCAAACCAAACCTAGCCAGGTCACCTTTGCTTTCTTTTAGATCCACCATTTTTTTTACGCTCTCAAGTCTCCGTGGGCTTTACTTGCAAATAGGCCTGAAAATTCGTATTTTTATATTGTATTTTGTATCATATTTAATACATATAATAATATAAATTATTAAAATATAAATATGATATAAATTATAAAATATGTTTAAATTTTAAATACAAACATAATATATTTAATATATACGTTACACACGATATGAGATAATTAACACGAATAATAAATTCGTTTAAACGTAACATAAATAAATACGAATAATATAAATATATACGAATAGATACGATTAATACAATGTACATGAATAAACATGACTAATACGAATATATATAAAAATATGACTAAAATAACAAATAATAACAAACTATCTATCATTTATAATTTAATAAATTTTATATATTAATAATATAAAAAAGCACTTACATATTAAAAAAATAAAAAATATAATACTCATTTAATATGTATTTAGTATATATATTTAAATTTGAATTTATATTATATAACTATATTAATTTTTAATATCAAATTTAAAATAATAAAACTATTAAAGATTAAAAAATAAAATAATAATGTATATGATTAATATTAATATTTATATTGTATTGATATTATTAATATAAAAAAATAATTTTATAATAATTATTAAATGAGTGTATATAGAAAATGAAAACATTCTCATCTTGAGGGGAGGTCTATAAAATAGCAAACAAAATTAAAAAAAGAAAATTCAGCATGTGCACTGGGGAGAGGATGTTGTAGCAAACGGGAATTTTACTGCTTTTAAGAAACTATAACCACTTTGCTTTTGATACTACTATTAAACATAACAAGGTCCCATTTTCCTCTTGGAATCTGGTGTTCCTGGCACAGGATTTTGAAGGAGTGGAGATGCTTGAGTTTGACATTGGTGCATGCCGTATCTGGTGGTTAGATTAAATGGTACCTGAAACTATTGGCTTACTTTTGCACCACTGCTCCAAAACCAACGCATTTCGTTCTGGCCTCTCACTTCATACTGCTGCCTTGAAGGTTGGTATACAGGCTGATGTCATAGTCTCCAACCATATCCTCAACATGTATGCGAAGTGTGGCAAGATTAACTTTGCTCGTCAGGTATTTGATGAAATGTCTGAAAAAAACCTTGTTTCTTGGTCAGCCATGATCTCTGGTTATGACCAGGCTGGGGAGCCTTTATCAGCACTTGATTTGTTTTCCCAAATGCGCCTTGCACCCAATGAGTACTTGTTTTCTAGTGCCATTACTGCTTGTGCCAACCTTGTGTTGTTAGGGGAAGGACGGCAAATTCATGCTCAATCGGTGAAGTATGGATACGCATCTGTCTCATTTGTTTCTAACTCCCTTATCTCAATGTACATGAAATGCGGTCATTCTAGTGATGCGTTGTCAGTCTATTCTAGGGCATTAGAACCAAATGTTGTATCTTATAATGCTATAATTACTGGATTCATAGAAAACCAGCAACATGAAAAGGGTTTTGAAGTTTTTAAACGTATGCATCAAGAAGGCCTGATGCCAGATCGCTTTACTTTCGTGGGATTACTCAGGGGTTGTGCTGATTCAGATGCTTTACACAGAGGAATGGTATTGCATTGCCAGACAATCAAACTTCGGCTTGACTCTACTGCTTTTTTAGGTAATGTGATTATGACAATGTACTCAGAGTTTTGTTTGATGCAAGAGGTAGAGAAGGTCTTCAAATCAATCGAGGAAAAGGATGTCATTTCTTGGAACACTTTCATAGCTGCTTGTTCTCATTGTGAAAGCCATGAAAAGAGTTTGAGAGCTTGTGGAGAGATGTTTAATGAATATCAAATGAGACCAGATGATTTCACTTTTGCTAGCGCCCTTTCTGCCTGTGCTGCGATTGCTTCCATACTTTATGGTAAGCAGATTCACGCTCATCTGATAAGAACAAGACTGAACCAAGATGTGGGAGTTGGTAATGCCCTCACAAACATGTATGCTAAATGCGGTTCCATTGGATACGCATACAATGTATTTAACAGGATGTCCCACCACAATCTTGTCTCATGGAATACCATTATTGCTGCTTTTGGAAATCATGGGCTTGGAAGCAGAGTCCGGGAGCTTTTTGAGCAGCTGAGAGCAAGTGGTTTGGAGCCAGATTCTGTGACATTTGTTGGCCTTCTGATGGCTTGCAATCACGCTGGTATGGTGGATGAAGGCCTTCGTCTTTTTAATTCTATGCAAGAAACCTACGGTATTGCTCCTGAAATAGAGCATTTTTCTTGTCTTATCGATTTGTTGGGACGAGCTGGGAGATTAAACGAGGCAGAGGATTACATGAGGAAATTTCCATTTGGACAAGATCCAGTTGTTTTAGGGAGTCTGCTTTCTGCATGCAGACTGCATGGAGATGTAGTGATGGGGGAGCGTTTAGCTAAACAGCTTCTGAAACTACAACCAGTGAGCACTTCACCTTATGTTCTATTGTCAAATTTGTATGCGTCAGATGAGATGTGGGATTGTGTTGCAGAGGCGAGAAAGAAGTTGAAGGGTAGCGGATTGAAGAAGGAAGCAGGTTTTAGTTTGGTTCAAGTAAAGGGAAAATTTGAAAAATTTACAATAGGGGATTTTTCTCACTCGAGGATTGATGAAATGTTAGACGCCCTCAAAACATTGGCTTGGGAAGGAGACCAAATTTCTTTGGATCTTACAGCGTAGCATTTCTAAAGATCCCTTTCAAAAATTAAAAAGAAATATGTGAATCCTTTAACACACACCTCAACATTCTCTTGAACGAGTCATTTATCGCCACTCAAGTTAAAAATAAAGGAAGCAGCAATAAACAGCAATTTCTGATCTTTCATTGCTTATATATTTTCTTCAAGCGTTTATACTACAAGGAAAATATATGTTGTGTTTATTTTATTTCACTTTTTCATTAGTATTATTGTCAACTTCTTTTAGCAGTGTTATTTTAGTTTGTTCTTACAAAGCTGAAGAGGAGCATAAGCTAAATATAATAAAATTTTACAACTGGTTAATTGGGTGGAGAATGGTGACATGTTAACATACATAACAAAATGAGGGGAAAAAAAAAGGATTTGCATGCTTTAAGGGAGAAATTACAACACCCTATCGTTTCGCTTGCATCGTATTAAGCCTAAGCAGTCCGCTCCAATATGAAAAAACAAAGCTCGGACCAATCAAATACATTGCACATCAAGTAAGAATAGGATTGAAGAGCATAAGAGGAATCAATTGGTAAACAATAACATTAGAAACATAGGATGCAACAAACGCAAACGATATACAATGCCTTTAAAAAAAAAGTCATTTGTGACATGAAGTTAAGTGAGAAGAATATGATCCATGAGCCACATGAAACCAGAGTAAAACAGTTCATTAGCATGTCAGATGCATCTTCCATCAGTTTTAAAGGAACCTTTTCTCTTAACCCTTTTCTTCATTATCTCAGCCCATTTTGTTAGGATATTAGATGCATCAAACTTACCAGAGAACTTCATCTTTTGAGCCAACTCCTCGAGTATGTCAGGTTTCCCAGCTCTAGAGAAATCAGCTGCAAATTTGTTGTAATCAAGCAGAGGAGCCTTCATTCCTTTCTCTATCATTTCTTCTAGAAGTTTACAAGCCTCTCCTGACCTACCTAGACTGATCAGCCCTCTAATGAAAACAGTGTACGAAATATCATCAGGGCAAATCCCCTTTTCACGCATCTCATCCCAAATTGCACAACCCATGTCATAGTTTCTGGACTGGAAGAATGATTTCATGATCATGTTAAAAGTGTGAATTGTTGGTTGAATTCCACTCTGTATCATCTTCTTGTATACCCTAATTGCATCATCCCGCATTCCTTGACTTGTCAACAACTTAATCAGGGCATTGTAGGTTCGGCCATCAGGTGGACAACCCTTTTCTTGCATCTCCTTCAACAATCTATAAACCATGTCCATCCTTTTCAGGTTTCCAAAACCAGTGATCAAACATGTGTAAACTGCTGCATCAGGTTGACATCCAGAATCAAGCATCTCATAAAAATATTGAACTGCTTCATTCATCTTTCCTTGCTTGCAAAACTCCCGAATCATAATTGTATAGCTGCGAACATTAGGCAAAGGCCCCCTACTTTTCATGACCTCAAACAACTTCACCACATCAAATGTCCTCCTACTCCTCAATAGCCCTTCAATCATTACATTATGTGCGACAATATCAGGCTTAAAACCCTTATCAATCATCTCATTCCACACCCTCCCTGCTTCCATCAAATTCCGCACCCTGCACCAACCACCAAGCAATATCGTATGTGATCTTAAATTGGGCGTAAACCTGTCTCTCAACTTCTCAAATAGCGCTTGTGCTTCTTTTGCAAGCTTAACCCTCCCAAGACTCTCAAGCAAGCAATTAATAGTATCAACACCCACTTTATAGTTATACTTCTTCATCAACTCAAAGATCCCAACCGCTTTCTTCCTCTCCTTGGCAGCCGCAAAAGCTTTGATAGCAATCACAAAAGTATCCATTGTCACAAGCCCCTTGGCACCCATCTCTTCAAGCATTGCCAACATGGTTTCAAATTGCCTATTCTTTGCTAAAACATTCATCATTTTATTGTATGTCCTGGAATCATGGTCAAACCCTGGCTTTTGCCCGGCCCAACAGAAAAACCTAAACGCCGGTTTTCTAGCGTGTCGGAACCGTTCCAGCACATCCATGACCAAATCATGAGTAAGATTAATCCCACATTCATCTAAAACAGCTTCCATGTTTCGGTCTAAGCCAAACAATCCGTCGATCACCTTGCATACTCTCTCAACTTCCTTTAGGTCCGCTGTTGACTTAAAGACATCGGCAGCATTATCAGATTCATTGTCTGTTTCAGAATCTGTACCACCGTCAGTGACGCTAGAGAAACCCCTACGATTCAAATCTAAAACGTTTCCGGGTAAAGAAATGGAATTGGCTAGCAATTTTTCTTGTAAATGGAGTGAAGAGGAGTGTGGCAAAACAAATGGAATTTGACTACTAACACGACGGAGACTATAATAAGGAGAAGAATGAAGCAAACCAAACAAGGGAAGAAAGCTACCACAAGGAAAGCACACTTGCTCTCCTCCACGTCGTCGCTTTTCTCGTAGTCTTGGTTTCTGATTGAGAAAGAGTAACTCCGCAGTTGGTCGGCCATGGAAAAATCTGTACCAAAGCCGGGAGTTGTTACTTTGTCGGATGAAGGTCGTGGCTTTGGGGGAAGTCCTTAGAGAAAGAGACATTTAACCGCCATTAAAAGGACCTGGAAACAAGTAACTGGTTAGGCTTACTTAGGAGGAGCAGACACAGCTAACGGCCAAGGGTAAGGTTGTAGAGTTGGTCATGAATGGGCTTGGCCCCATTTTATTTGGGTTGTGAAATGGTTTGAAAAGGAAGCATAAAAGGAAGAACTGTACAAAAAAATTGTGTGTTACGCTAAATTATTAAAATTTTAATTTCAATGATTAAGATTGGAATTTTATTAGTCGAATTGGATTCAGCGAAGGAGAAGATTAAGTGGGTTTGAAAGAAAGTATGGATGGTAAATAACTAGATCAACTTTAAATTCTTATTTAGCATCACTGATCAGTAAATTAGTAAGTTTTTATTATTTTTTATATGACTTTTATGTTGCATATGCGTAAACAGATAACATTAATGTCTATTGATTAAATAATTATTGTCACAAAAAGTTTATAAACAATAAAAATGGTTTTATAACTTGTACAAGATTAAATATTTTGTATCGTTTATATTGTAATTTTTTTTTAATTTAAAACCACTTTTATTTGATTTTTAAATTTTTTTACACTTGACTCATTTGATGTCTTGTTGTTTGTTGGATAGGTCTTAAACTAAAACATTACTAAAATTTATAAGGTTTAGGAAGGATCAAATAATTTTTTTGTTTGTTTTTAATTACGCAAAATTTAAATCAATGTTTTTGGTTTCCTTGGATCTTTAATATATAGTTGTTATTTTCACAAATTAATTACAAATATGTAGTTTATCTTATCTTATTCTTAAGTTTTATTAATTTAGCCTTTCCATGCAACTTTTAATAGGAGGGAGACACTTAGCAACTGAAATTAATTTTTAAAATAACCACATCCAACAAAAGTGCATTTCTCCTCCTCCCCACCTATTTGGTGGATGTTTGAGTCACTAACTTTGATAGGTTGGACTCAAGCGGTGGATTAGATTTCTTGTTTATATTCTCAATTATTTTTTTATTCAGATTAATTTTAGCTTTTGTTTCTACTTTTTCTTTTTTCATGCCAACCGTTATATTAAAAAACTTGTTTTTCTTTTTTATCTTTTTACTTTTCTTTTCCTTCAATTATTTTCTCCATTGGGCCTTTTTCTTTTCTATTTTTGGGTCAAAGACTCACCAAGTGGCATAAAATAAAAGAAGTTAACAAAAATAAACCCTAATTGTGTCTTTGTGCTTTTTTATATTACGTTCCCCAATTCTCTAACTTTTAAAACCATCAACTATTATCACCTCAGCTCTACCCAAAGCTACAGACTACAGACGAACAAATGTTGAATACTCTGAACAAAGTTACCATCAGAAATGAGTTTAAATACAAACATAAAATTTACTTTTACTATCCATATTGTTATTTATTTACCACTAAAATAAAACGGTTAACAAATGTTTTGATTCCATATATTTATAAATATTAAAGAATTACTTAATAAATGAACACATATTAATCTTTTAATTTTATTTATAGAATTTAAAATTTTCTCTATTAGTTTACAGAATAATAATCCTATTATTTTCTCATTTTATTTTATCTCCTATTTTTTTGGATTAAATAGCATTACCTTACACGAATCACTAGAGCTCTTTAAAAAAACAAATTTAATAAAAAAGAAAAGCTAAAATTAAGAATCCAACTCTACCAAAATTGGAGCTCGCCAGGAGGACAAGAAAACCAATTCTGAGAATATTAATTCATTGGTAATGGCCAAAATTTTGTTGGGGTGTTTTGATTTAGTTTTGAAACTTTAGATAAAATTGAAGTTTTGTAATAATTAGTTTTTTTTTTTTAAAAAAAAAAGTTCTTAAAACAAATCAAATATCTTAAACATGTTTGGTTTATTGTATTTTGGGTTCTAACATAATTCATAATTGATAAGAAACAAAATGTAACAAATCAAATATATATATATATTTTTTGTAAAAAAATTTAAAAATAAATAAATTGTTCAATCCTTTAAATTAGGGTAAAATATATCATACTTGATAATTTAAAACAAATGATTACATATCATGCATTCGAGATAACCTTAACAAATAATCACCGATAAAACTCAAATTCAAAATTTTTTCATAAAAAAAAATAAACCTAATCGACTATACCAACAGGATAATATATATATTTTATTTTCTCTTTTGCGTGTCTTATATAACTCTCCAAACCTTACGATAAGAAAATATTCGTTTTTATATGAATTTTTAACATCAAAGTCGTATCTTTGATGTGACTAACAATATACTTACTATTTGGCTATTTGGAAATATCAATATACCTTTGGTTTTATCTCCAATAACAGAATATTGCTTACAATAAAGTATGTACCCCTCTTAACATTAAAAAGATGGTCATAAAATGAAAATTTACAGCAATTAAAATGAGTACCTTAAAAATATAAATATAATAAAAATTACATTTTCTATTATTAATTATTTTAAATTATATACACATCTAAAATTTAACACTTAAATAAATCCACACACACACACACACACATATATATATATATATATATATATTCTAAACTCTCATACATTTTTTTTTCTCTATTTTTAATCTCATATATGGAATGATAGAAGAAACGTATACCTAATAGGCCCCAAGTCGTTTTTTTTTTTTTTCAAAAAATAAAGATAGAAAATAATTAAAATTATTTAATATTTAATTTAAAATTAATTGATTATAAAATGAAAAAATCTAACTTAAATATAAAATTATAAAAAATTTAAATATTAATAAATGTAAAATGAATTACTTTGACGAGTTCTCTTCTTATTACGTGACAAATAAGAATTACAAAACAAAACTTGAACTCTAATATAATATTAAATATTTAATTTAAAATCAATTAATTACAAAGTGAAAGAATTTAATTGAATATAAAATTAAAAAGAAACTTAAAATTCAACCATTATAAGATAACACTTGAACAGAAATGACAAAAAAAGAGTTATATATCGTTATTCAATAATAATAAAAATTATTCTTCGAAAGATAGAACAAATTAAGTAGTAAGCAAATTTCCTGTGGACTTAGCTTTTGTTTTTGTTTTTGTTTTTAGTTTTTTATTTTTAATTTTGTGGCGCATTATGTGGACTTTGTCAACTTTGACTGCTTTGATAGGCTCATAAAGACAGGTTTTCTTCATTAATGATAATTACTACGAAATTTCAATCCATCAAAAGATTTATGAAATTTCAATTGATTACGACTTTAATCATTTGCGTAGCCCACTTGATTGTTGACTCTTCCGCATGTCATATCATCACACTTTGTTTAAAATAAAAATAAAAATAAAAATAAAAATAAAAAATTAATAAAATTAATGATATCTTAAACAACATTCTCTTAATCACTTTTTTATTGGCCAATATGCTTTTCAAGATCTCGAGATTTGACAATCTCATTTTCTATGGAAAAAATTTATTCGTTACATACCATTATCATTGATGTAGATATCATTTCCAGAGATAATTGTGGATGTAAGAATACCATTGTAAGTCTTTTAAGTAAATCTTCTTTTCACTTTAATTATAATTATTACATTAAGAAAAGAATTATAATTTTTACTATTAGTGTCGAATTGTTTGCGAGGGTAAAAACTTGAAAGCATAAGAGAGAGATCAATCAATGACAAAGGCCAAAAGTTTTTTTTGGTGTTTATTCTCCAACTCTAGTTAATACTTGGTTAAGGAGTGGGAAGGAGAAAAAGGTAGAAAATAGGTATGTAAACTAGAATTCCATTTAGTTTATAAGTATTTGAAGGGTGATACTTATACTTATGTGATAGGGACACTAGGCCTAGGCAACCTGAACTCGGTGTGAAGGGTTAAGGCTGACATCATAGGCTCGAGTTGAGCTTGTAAATTGACAATCCAATTAAGGTGAGAAGTCAGCATCCTTATGTGTTAGCTGGTGGTCAATTGAGGTGGCCGAATTGATGTGGAGCCTAGGAATTCAAGTCAACTCGACATGTCAGCTCGATCAAAATGACCAAATTGCTCATGCTTGACAATTGACTTATACTCTGGAGAGAAATGTTTTTTTGCCCTTTGTACATTAAAATCGCCCAAACATTTTGTACCCCTTCGAGTAGTCTGAGCTATTAAACTAGCGAGAATAGGGTTAGTCGACCTATTATTCTTAAAACCGAGCTACAAGTTGAGCGTAAATTTATTTCAAAATTTTCACGACGTCGTGTTGACTAGGTGTTTTCCTGATTGTCTCAACCTTAAATCATCGAGCTAGTCATAAGGCTATGCCAATGTAGATAAGGTGGTGTTATTGTTTAGATTTAAGATGATGTGGAGATAAGGTCCTCGTATGGTATGACTGATGTGACGTTTGTAATATATGCATAGCATATCCAACATGATATTACATGTGTGGCTAACATGAAACTTGTGGATTTTTTATATTAGATCATAGCAAATTTGACATAATGATACATATATAGTCGATGTGATATTTGTGGATTTTATATAGTGGGTTTTGTATAGTAAAATCGATGTGACCTTTTTGTAGATTTATTTGATCTATATTTATTGATGAGAGAAAAAATTTGGCAATTCTTTGAATTTAGGTTGAAAAGTTAAAAAGTCAAAAAGTCATCATCAGTAACTGTATGGTGATGTGGCTTAATCCAAGGTGTCTATTCGATCCACGACTTCGCTATATAAAAGCTTTCTAGGCCCCAATTCCTCATTTCCCAGAGTTTTTTACTCTTTAGCAGATTAATTTCTACCGATCTCAAAATCTTTTAGCCTTCTTTCATTTGACTTTTTTCTCAAACTACTTTTTATCCATCTTTCACTTTTTTCATTATATCATCTGATTTTAGATCCTCTAACTTTAGGGTAGAAATGAGAGGAAGGTTAACTCGGCCAAGATAATTTCCCTTCGAATGACAACGTCTTTTCTATTATTGTAGTAAAGGATTATCTTCGAGCTATCTATTGGTTAAATCACATGTCTACATAAGGCTAAAAATAGGTAAAATACAATGCTTGTACTAAAGGGAAAAGGTCTATTATGGGACGGACAAGCTTTTGGTTGGAAGAAATTTCAACCTTCAAAACCTTTCACTCCTAATAGCTGTGGTTATTTTGGCTCATTCGTTTAACCTCTCTTCTTATTCTTCATCTCCCCTATCAAATAATCTAAACCTTTCTTCTTCATAGCTTTCCAATAATTTAAGCTCAGAGTCTAGCTCTTGCTCATCTTTTAAGTTTAAGAAATCTTTTGACTCATTTTCATTTTTTTTCCTCTTCCAATGTCATGGAGGTCCCAGCCCTTAATTAAGCTTCAAGCCTACTCATTTTTTAAAAGTTGAGCAAACTAGTGAGGAGGCTTTTGAGGCTGAGTAAGCTTAGAGTTCTGAGTAAGCCGAAGGGTTTGGCTAGGTTGAGAAGGAGAATGAAAATGAGAGAGAGGTAAAGGGTGTCAATTGTCATAACGATTTTTCATCCGTGGGGACTCGATCTCTAAACTTAAAGAAAATTTTCGGAGTTACCACCAATCTTTTTTTGTAGGATGTGATTGGCCCACCAAAAATATAATCTTTTAATAAAAATCTTAAAATTAATTAAGATTTACTAAAAGAAGTTTAGGTATGCGAAATCAGGGTTTAGTTTGAAAGTATAATTACAAGTGAGAAAGATATTAGTACCCTCACATTGCTCGTTCGAGAAACGGTACCAATTAAACATGTGTAATCATTTAATTTTGATGATGTAGTTTTTTTATATTTAAATTTGATTTCTTAAAATTTTTTTATGAAAAAAATTATTTCTTTGTTGTGAAATTAATATTATTATTATTATTATTATTATTATTTCGTATTCTATAAATTCTCCAATGCTTTGACAAAATTTATAGAAAATCATTGTTTAGACAATATTTTAAGAAAATTGACCATTCACAAAATTCTTGAAATCCCGTTATAAGATATTTTATTTATAAAACAATTTTAGGAATATCTTGACTCTTTGGTGAGTTCCCAAAATTTATTAAATAAATTTTAATATTATGTCGACTCTTCAACGAAATCATAAAAATTTTGAACAAGTTTAGGATCATCCTAACTTCTGACGATATCCTAAATAAAATTATTTTTTGTAATAATTAAGGGATTTAATTAATTACCTTTTATTGTGATTATTATTTTTTATTATTATTTACTGTTTATTGTTTTTATCTTTTTATTATATTATTTAAAAAAATTTTAGATTATTTCATTGTTATTTTTATATTGTTTAAATAAATATTTATTTTAGTAAAAATAATTTTGGATTATTTCAACTCTGTAGTGAAATTCGAAAAATTATTTTTACTTACAATAATTAAGGAAAACCAAACTCTTTCATTTTTCTCTAAAAATTATATTTAAAAGATTCATTTAAACAATTTATCATTTTTTATTCATTTCTTATAATTTTTTTAGCAAAGATTGTTTTTTAAATTATCTCAACACTTTGGTGAAATTTAAATAACATTTTTTTATAATAAAATTTTATTTTCCTTAAATAGTTATTATTATTATTATTATTATTATTATTATTATTATTATTATTATTATTATTATTATTATTATTATTTTGCATATTAAGGATTTGTGCGTATTATATATTTTTATATCCATATTTTATTTTAGTTTTTATTTTATTTTATTTATTTATTTCTAAAAGAATTATTACTAGTAATAATATAAAATAACAATAATATCGTAAAAACTAAAAAATAATATAAAAATAACATAAAAATCAACACAAAATAAATAAAATAAACATAAAAATAGAAAATAAAAAGAAAAAGAAAAGGGAAAACTTGTCAAACGAGTCAGGTTGGCGTGTGGGTTGACTTGTGGATTCTGCATGGGTTGGGTGCAGGTTAGGCCCCGAAAATGGTGTCATTTTGGTGGGCTTATAAAAGGCCTATTTTTGTTTTCTTTTTCTTTTTCTTTTCTTTTTCTACCTCTAGAGCTTTTCTCTCTAGAACACCCAACCCTTTTACCGATCGTCATGGTAACCCATATTCCAGTCGATTGTTATCGTGCACTGGTGGCTAGAATCTTCAAAAGCATAAAAAATTTTAAAGTTTTCTAGAGTCTAACGATATTCCCAGAATCCGATCGGGGAAAAAAATCAAAGGTCACCAAAAAATTCAAACTTTTTCAGTTTTTTGTGACATTAAAAAATTTCAAAAAAATTTAAAAAATTCCTAAAACGATCTTTTTGGTATTTTAAAAATCTTTTCTAAAACAATTTTTCCCAAAAAATTTTAAAAAGCCTAGATAAAAAAATTTTGTTTTGAAAATTTTATTTTGACTTTGTTGCTAGTTCATCATCTGGGAAGACTGTGTTGCTTTTTTTTTTTTTTTTTTTTTGCTTATGTGCCTCTTGTTTCCTTTTTTATTTTCAGAACCTCTAGGCTTTCTCTTGTTTTTTTCTCTTATTGTTCTACTCTCCCTTAGTTCATTATATATATATATATCTATATATTTAGGCTTTGCACTGTGTTGTTTTTTCATCCCTCTATTTTGCAAAAACTTGGCTCTATTTATAGAGCTAAGCAAGATATCAAAATCTTAAAAAATCTCAAATTTTTGTGGACTTTCTAGTGTTTATGGAAAAACTTGTTTGGTAATCGGATTTTATGTTGCAACATTAGGTAGTATTAGTGAGAAAAAACTACTCTGGCAGCTTGATTTCAACTGCCAAAGTTGAAACCAGATTTTTTTTACCTTTTTTCTCTTTTTTCTTTTTATTAATAATAATAATAATAATAATAATAATAATAATAATAATAATAGTAATAATATAAACAAAATTATATTTAAATTAAAATACTTTACTTATTTCTGAGAATTAAGAATAAAGCAAAAACAAAAAGACACCAATTTTGTTCAAGTAACAACATATAAAAGATGAAACATTGAACATAAAGTTTTTTGTTTTTTTTTTTTTTTGAAAGAAAATTTGAAAGGCTCTTCTAAATAGAGGTTATGAAACTTTAAATTCAAAAAGCTCCTTTAACTAAAGGTAATGCAACTTTAAATTCAGAAGGCTCTTTTAACTAGAGATAATAAAACTTTAAATGTTAATAGGCTTCTCTGACCATAGGTAATGAACTTTAAATTCAAAAGGTTTCTCTAACTAGAGGCAACAGAACTTTAAATGATAAAATGCTTCTTTGACTAGAGGCAACAAATTTTAAATAGCTTCTTTGACCAAAGGCAACAAAACTTTAAATGTTAAAAAGGCTCCTCTAATCAAAGGCAATGAAACTTTAAATTCAAAAGGCTATTTTAAATAGTGGCAATGAACTTTAAATGTTAAAGGGCTCCTTTGACCAGAGGCAGTGAACTTTAAATTCAAAAGGCTCATTTAAGTAGAGGAAACAAAACTTTAAATGTTAAAAGGTTTCTTTAACTAAAGGCAATGAACTTTAAATTCAAAAGGCTCTTCTAAGTAGAGGAAACAAAACTTTAAATGTTAAAAGACTTTTTTAGCTAAAGACAACGAACTTTAAATTCAAAAGGCTCTTTTAAGCAGAGGCAATAAACTTTAAATGTTGAAAGGCTCATCTAAATACAGGCAAGAAACTTTAAATGTTAAAAGACTTTTTTAGCTAAAGACAACGAACTTTAAATTCAAAAGGCTCTTTTAAGCAGAGGCAATAAACTTTAAATGTTGAAAGGCTCATCTAAATACAGGCAAGAAACTTTAAATGTTAAAAGGCTCCTTTGACCAGAGGCAACAAACTTTAAATTCAAAAGGCTCCTCTAACTAGAGGTAATGAGCTTTAAATGTTAAAAGGCTCATTTAACTAGAGGTAATAAACTTTAAATTCAAAAAAATCCTCTGACTAAAGGTAACAAAACTTTAAATTTAAAAGGCTCATTTAATCAGAGGCAATAAACTTTAAATGTTAAAAGGTTTCGCTAATCAGAGGAAATGAACTTTAAATTCAAAAGACTCCTCTAACAAGAAGCAATAAAGCTTTAAATTCAAAAGGCTCCTCTAATGAGAGCCAACAAAATTTTAAATGTAAAAATGTTATTTTGACTAGAGGTAACAGAATTTTAAATGTTAAAAGACTTCTCTGACCAGAGATAACAAACTTTAGATGGCTTATTTGACTAAAGGCAATGAAACTTTAAATTAAAAAGGCTATTTTAACCAAAGGTAATGAAACTTTAAATTTAAAAGGCTCCTCTGACCAGAGGTAATGAAACTTTAAATGGTTATTTTGACCAAAGGCAATGAAACTTTAAATGGCTCTTTTGACCAAAGGTAATGAAACTTTAAATTAAAAATCTGGAGGCAATGGTATTTGAAAAGTTCCTCTAAACAAAGGGTTCATATATTTTTTACTTTTGACTTTTTCTTTTATTAGTCTTGGATTGTTCTAGACCTATATATCTGTTGTATCACATGCATGCATGAATGACATTTTCATGTTTTTGCAATGTTATGCAATGAATGATGATTATGATGCAAATGCATTTATGATGCAAATAAAGAGACCATCTTCTTTCTTTTTTTTTATCATTTTCTTTTAATCCTTAAAATTTTTTAACGTTTATTTCCATTCTTATTCTCTTGAATCTTATGCATTCCAGCAGCTGATTAAGTTTAGATAAAAAGATTTCTCTCCACATTGTCTATATTCAATGTCTACCACTTTTATGACTTATAGGCTTCCTTCCTCATTGACTTGTGTTCCTTACTATTTTACTTATCATTTTAAATCTCATTCAAAATAATGTGTATCTTTCATGGCCATTGTTGTTCCTTCATCATCTTTTGAATTTCATGACAATTATAACACGTTACATTTTTTTTTAATGAGAGGGATAAAATAAAGATAAACAAAGAGGTATTTTATTTTAATTAAAGGGAGAAATGTTTCATGCATTACCCAAAATAATATAACAAGGAAAATAAATAATTACATAACGAATATTTAGATCATTATAAGCTAATTCATCTTAGATTCTTTTCTGAAAACTCTTGATTGGTGCCCTTTTGATTTTTCAAAAATGCAATAGACCAAGCTAGCCCAAAACCAATGAGATTTTCTGACATATATTCAGAATTGGCCCACTCCATTCAATACTTTTTTTTTTTTTTTATCTAAGTCACCCTTTAGGTTTTTAACTAAAAAATATTTTCAGTTCATTTTGATTTTTTGTCTTTTTTTTTTAAATATAGTACTTTTTTACTACATCGACATTAACTAGATTTGGTAGATCATCCCCATCCATTCTTGCCAAGATCAATGCTTTACTAGAAAAAGCTTTTTTCACCACATTTAGGCATTCCTAATTAGAAGTCTATTTTCCTTGAGAATCCTATTGGTTAGGAAGAATCTTCTTTAATACTAATTCCCCTTCTCGAAATTGTCATGAGTGAATTTTTTTATCATAAGCTTGCATTATTCTTTTTTGATACAGTTGACCATGGCAAAGTGTAGCTAGTCTATTTTCTTCAATGAGATTTAACTATTCATATCGAGCATGAACTCACTTAGCCTTTTCCAACTCAACTTCTATGAAAACACGCAAAGAAAGAATTTCAACTTCAATGGGCAACAATGCTTCCATCCCATATACCAATAAAAATGGTGTAGCTCCTATAGATGTGTGAATCAAAGTTCGATAAGCATGTAATTTAAATATTAGCTTTTCATGCCAATCTTTATACACACTTATCATTTTTTCAATAATTTTTTTTATGTTCTTATTGGTTGCCTGAACTGTCCCATTCATCTTTGGATGATAAGGCACTGATTATGGTGCTTGATTTTGAAATAAGCATAGACCTTAGTCATTATTTTATTATTCAAATTAAGAGCATTATCTGAAATGATCTTTTTTGGAAGACCATATCGACATTTAATCTCTTTCTTGATGAACTTGCAAACCATCATTATTGTCACATTAACGTATAAAGCTGTCTTTACCCATTTTGTAAAGTAGTTGATCACAACTAAAATGAATCGATGTCTGTTTGAAGCTTGTGGTGTAATGGTCCCTATCATATCCATTCCCTACATAGAGAAAGGCCAAGGTGTTGACATAACATGCAAAAACATTAGAGGAACTTGCATCTTATCCATATAAATTTGACATTTGTGGTATTTTTTAAGCATAATCGATGAAATCTTTTTCCATTGTCAACCAATAGCATCCTACTCTCATGATTTGCATAGTCTTCATGTGGCTATTTGCATGAGTTCCATAAACACCTTTGTGGATTTCTTCTAGCAACTTTTTAGCTTGACCAACATTCACACATTTCAATAGTGTTTGGTTTCGACTTTTCTTATATAAAATTTCTCTATCCAAAAAAAAAACCCATTGCCAATCTTCTCAAAGTTTTTTTATCATTCTTTGATATGTGCTATAGGTATTACTGATACTTAACATATTGTAATATGTCAAAATATCATGTTTTTCCATTAACTTCTTTTTCAACATTTGCACAGTGAGTGGTTTCTCTCGTAAGCTCAACTTAATGGGTTGAATTTCAGCATTTTTATTTAATTTGAATATTACTGTCAATGTAGCCAATAACATCAACCATCTGATTCTCTTGTCAAGGTAAATGATAAAACCAAATATTCTTAATTTTTTTATCAATTATGATGTGTACTTTTGGTATAGAACCAATTTTGAATCTCTGATTTCCTATTCTTTTCGTAATTGGTATATGATCAAGGTAGAGTCTCCATGAACTTTTAATATATCGGCCTTCCTTTTAATAGCAGGTTGAAGACCCATAACACATGCTTCATATTCTACCACATTATTGGTTCAATCAAAACTTAGTTTTGTAGTGATTGGGTAATAATCTCTTTTTGGAGATATCAAAAACTACTCATGTACCATACCCCAAAGCATTCATTGCACCATCAAAATACATCTTCCATATATCTTCATTATTCTCTTCTTTATCTATGTGCAATATAGACATTAAGTTTTCATTTAAAAAATCAAATATCATAGGTGCATAATCTTCATGAACGTATTTTGCAAGAAATTTAACAATAGCACTTCCTTTGATTACCTTTTGAGACACATATACAATGTCATATTCAGAAAGTAACACTTGTCATCTTGCTATTCTTTCTATTAATGAAGGCTTTTCAAAGATGTACTTGATTAGATCCAGCTTTGCAATTAGCCAAGTAGTATAATACAACATATATTGTCTAAGCCGATGAGCCATCCAAGCTAATGCATAACACATCTTTTCCAATGATGAATACTTGACTCATAATTAGTAAGCTTTTTGCTCATGAAGTAAATAGCTTATTTTTTCCTTCCTGTTTCATCATATTGTCCCAAAACACATCCTATTGATTTTTTATGCACCGTCAAATGCAAGATAAGAAGTCTTCCAAAGACAGGTGACATTAATACTGATGGGTTTGATAAGTATTCTTTAACCTTTTCAAATGCCATTTGACAATCTTTATCCCATTCTTCTGACTCGTGTTTTTGAAGAATCTTGAATTTGAGGTCACATTTGGTTGTAAGTTGAGAAATGAAATGAGTAATATAATTCGATCTCCCTAAAAATTCTCTTACTTTTTTTTACGTGTGCGGAGATGGTAGCTCTTGGATGGCGCGTATCTTATCTAGATTCATTTCAATTTTTTTTTTTACTGATAATAAATCATAGTAATTTTTTTGAGGTTGCACCAAAAGTGGATTTAGCTGGATTAAGCTTAAACTGAAACTTTCTTAATCTCTTAAATAACTTTATGAGATTAGCCATATGATTTTCTTTTTCACAAGATTTAGCAATCATGTCATCCACATACACCTCTATTTCTTTATGCATTATATTATGGAATAGAGTCACCATGGCTCTTTGACAAGTTACCCTGGCATTTTCAAATCAAAGGGCATGACTTTATAGCAAAATATTCCCTATAATGTCATAAAAGTAGTCTTTTCCATATCTTCTTGTGCTATCTTAATTTGATTGTAGCTTGAAAATCTATCCATGAATGAAACCATGGAATGCCTAGCGGTATTGTCCACTAAAGAGTCGACGTAAGGCAATGGAAAATTGTCTTTTAGACTTGTTCTATTCAGATCTTGATAATCAATACATATCCTCACTTTTGCCATCTTTATTGTGTACTGGGACTATATTCGCCACCTATTTAGGATATTTGGCCACTTCTAAGAATCCCACATCAAATTGCTTTTTCATTTCTTCTTTTATTTTCAATAACATTTCAGGTTTCATCATTCTCAACTTTTCTTTAATTGGTTTGCACTTAGGCTTTAGAGGTAGCTTATACACTACAATTTTAGTATCTAGCTCTGGCATATCTTGATACAACTAAGCAAATATATCTATATATTTATATAGTAACTTTATCAGTTTCTGCTTTATTGGTGATGACATTGAAGTACCAATCTTAACCTTATTTTTAGTTTCTTTGTCCCCCAAATTGACAAGTTCAGTGGCTTTTTGATGAGGATGATTTGCTTCTCTTATTGTTCCATTAATCTTAATAATTCTGGGGATATTGCATAGTCTTCCATATTATCTTCATCATTAAGTTCACCAATATAAACAGAATTTTTAAAATCAAATCTTAGAATATTGTTATGATGATATTTACATTCATTATTCAGATACCTGAAAATAAGTGAAATGGACAAAATATAGAGGGATGTATACTAATGTAAGAAATTGAAATGAAAGAGGCAAAAGAAATGGACAAATATGCTATGCTTGTTATTTATTCAATTGAAAATGAAGAAACTGACACACATAAGACATCTAATGCTTTTAACAAAAACATTTAGATTAGGTTCAACATATTACTTTGGAGAAAATTTAAAAATAACATGCAGCTCCTTAACATGCCAATTCTTCAGTTTTGCATCAGAAAGAGTAAGATACACCTATGAACAACTTGGATCTTTATTCCCTTTTTCTTCACCCACCATTTGTATTGAAAATTCAATAAAGATATCTTCTAATGATGGTGTAAGCCCTTTCTCTATGTTTTCCACTATATTTGGATATATATAACCAGCTGAAATAAAAATCTCATGAAGGGAAGAAAAGATAGGCCTTCAGTTTCTACCTTTTACCTCAGAAAATGAACCAACCTTTTTTTCTCTTTTTTCTTTTATGAACTTCATTTTTTCGTTTCGAGTTAGTTTGTACCCCATACCAAACTAATCATCTTTCTTAGGCATCATCCATGGTCCCTTGCAAGTTAGCCTACACTTGTTGTCCTTTTTCTGCCACTTTTTTAAGGGCCATCTTGAAAGCTTTGGATAGACATGGACTAGGCACTTTTGATCCTTCATCCACATAGGTTGCATTAACGAATTCAAAGGATCTGAAAGAACATTTTGGAGCTTTCTTTGTTACTTTAACATATAATGTAGTAGAGGGGTTAGTCACTAGTAGATCTTTTTCATCAGTAATAATGACCACTTTTTTTATCAATTATGAAATTCACTTTCTGATGTAGAATGGAAGGGATAGCTCCTGCCCTGTGAATCCATAGTCTTCTTAAAAGATAGCTATAGGAAAGAGCGATATCCATAACTTGGAAAGCTATATCAAAAGTACATGGGCCGTTTGAATTGGTAACTCAATATCACCTATCACTTCTCGACAAGTCCCATCAAAAGCCCTCACTATCATGTGACTCATCTTCATGGAAGAAATGTTGATTGGCAAATCTAGATAGTGTAGTCATAGGCATCACATTAAAAAAGGGTCCATTATCAATTATCACTTTTGCTAATATATGATCTTTGCATCTTGTGGAGATATGCAAAGCCTTATCATCACCTCTATCATCGGGTGAAATCTCATCACTGCTAAATGATATAAAATTCCCTATTGTGATATTTTCCACTATATGATCAAGTTTTTTCATAAATATATTGTGAGCTACATAAGCCTCATTAAGTACTTTAAGTAAGGTATTTTTATAAGGTTTAAAATTTAGTAATAATGAAAACATGGAAACCCAAGCTAGTAAGTAATTTAATTGTTCCACTACACTATATTCATTGTGCTTAATAAGTTTCAAGAACTCAATAAGCCTCTCTTTTTGTAACTAGATTCTTATATTCTCGATCTAGGACTTAGTTAGGTAAGTCTTTTGATTGTTGGGTGGTCTATCTTTTTTTTTCTTAAACTATTCTCTCGTTTCTTTGCTTTTCCTTTTTATGTTCTTTCAAGTGCTTTTGGGGTATAGTAACGTCCACTTTGAGTTATACCTTTTACACCAGCTATATTTATTGTACTTGCATTACATAAGCCACATTGAAAAGAATCATTATCCAAACCTTGTGATATGATATTACAATCATATTTTAAAGGGATTACCTTATAGATTTGTGCAAGAATAGGCTAAAGACTTTAATTGTCACCTTTAGCATAGTTGTACAAACTAATTTGTCAATTTTGGCACTCAATTTCTTATCATAAAAGATTGTAACAGGCTCAAAATTTATATGAATTGGCTTATCAAACTTAATACTTGGTTTCTCTTCATTGAAAATGGTAATAGGCTCAAAATTCATTCGATAAGGCCTACTTTTAGATGAGTCTCTCGTCATAACATTCACTGAACTTTTTCATATTCCTCATAAAATTTGACCAAAAAAGAATCCATCATTCTCTATAATTCCTGTCAAAATGCTTTACAATCCTAAAGTGAATGACCAATTTTCCCCATATAGAATTCACAAGTGCGATTAAAATTATATATGAATTCCCATTATCTGAGTTTCCAAGTATTGGATGAATCATTAGCTTTCACAAGGGTAGCAAATATTTTATCCATAAGGGTTCTGATCTTGCTTACTTTTCTTTTAATATTTTGAGTTATCTTGCTACTTAAAGCATTTATTAATCCCTTACCATGATTAGGTAACAGATTGGCCTTTACACTTGGTTTGGCCTGGGTTATGAAATTTAAAATTTCATTATTAATCAAGCTTTACACCTTATATTTGAAAGCTATACAATTTTTCAAAGATGGCCCTAAATTCCATAATGATGGTCACAAGAAGCTTCAAGATTATAACACTTCAGATATAGAGGTTTTAAAGGCTCTATAGGTTGTCGGACAGCTAAGTGTTTCTAGAATAACTGAGAGAATAATTTCATGTAACTTATAGGAATTGAATCAAATTGTTGTTGCTCTCAATTATTTAGGGATTCTCTTTGATTAAAGTTTGTGGTGTTTGACTGAGGGAAATGTCGTAGTGAAGGTGCTTGGGGATAAATATTAGTTTGAAAAGTAGGTGTCTTGGTTTGCAATGGTTGGTAATGGTATGGGTTTTGGGAAATGTTGGAAATGGTTAGGCAAAAAGGTTGGCATACAAGATATAAGTGGCATGGGATAAAAGGTCTTAGTTTTGGTTTTTCAATGGTGATAGTTTGCACTTCTGCTTCTTTCTTCTTAGGTGGTCCTCATTTTTTTGATCCAAAAACATCATCCCTTTTGATTTTTCCATTTTTAATGGAATTTTCTATTATCTCTCTTGTAATCACCATATTAGTAAAGTTTTTTCATGACATGACCAATAAGCCTGTCATCGTATAGAGCTTGAAGGGTATTGATGAATAGAATAGTTATTTTTCTTTGTGAGAGAAAGTTGAACTTGAGTGGCAAAATCTTGCCATCTCTGGCCATATTCATTAAAATTTTTGTTAGCTTTTTTTTTTTTTTTTATGTTTTACAAGGATAGTCTATCTAGAGCCATGTCAGTGACATGCTTGTATTGAGTAAAAAATTCTTTAGCCAGATCTTTAATACTTCTTCTATTTAATTGAATATACCATATGACAGCTGATCCAGTAAGACTATCTTGAAAACAATGGATAAACAACTTGTCATTGTTTCTATGCCCAATCATTTTTTTGGCAAAATATGGTGATATGTGCCTGAAGGCATTTGGTTCTATCATATTTTTCAAATTTTGATATTTTAAACTTTAGTGGGATTACCAGATCTAAAATCAAATTGAGTTCACTGGCATCAATTGTGCCAAAAATATTTACGCTTTCAACAGCTCATAGCCTTTCTTTTAAGAAATCTAACTTTTTTTATGCCTTTGTATTCTCAGATTGTTCGAATGTACTTTCTTTTAGTCTCTCATGTTCTTTTGGGTTATCTAAATCTGGAACCATAATAGGCTCAACATGACTTACCCTAATGTTTAGACCAACATGTTCTTAACTCTGTGGTTGAACCGTGAAATGAGGTAAATTAAATTAAGCATGTGGCTGCCTTTCAGGTTGTGTCATTTACAGATGCTCTTGATGAAAGGTTTGAGCATACGGTGAGGTAAAACCTAGTGGATACAATGGATCTTCCCTATCATTGTTATTTTTTTAGGCTCGAGGCTTTTTTCAGTGGTTACTTTTTCAACTACCATTTTTCCCTTGGTCATTTTTCGTATCATATCCATCATTACAACCATTTCTCTTCATGTCTTTTCTTGAGACCTAGTCATTTGTTCCATTAACTCTTGTTGAGACCTAATCATTTGCTCCTGCATATCAAATTGAGCTTTTTTCATCATTTCCATTCTAGATGCTTGCTCACTTTCCATGATTCTGACTTGTGAGCGAGTGTTGTAACGATGACGAGTTGTTTGATCTATGTTTTCTGATGGCCTAACTATCTTTGCACTTGATCAAGTTAAAGGAAACTCTTTGAGATTTGTTATTTCGAGGCCTCTTTCTTTTAGTCATGATGTATTTTTTAAACAGAACACACATATGATGCATGAATGCATGAATGTAAAGGATATGCTTGTTATATATCCAATATTTGTAAAATATTTTAAGTCTAAACTTGAACTACCATATCATAACATCACATTATTCTTACTGAATACTTCTTTTATTACAATATTAAAATTTTCAAAAAAAGTGCCCATATACTTGTACTACTCATAAGCATTATCTAGAAAATTGGTTAAACATTGGTTGTGCTATCTTGGGTAAATTTCTTCTTTTACTTGTTTAGCTTTTTAGGCCATGTCTTTTGCTTTGAAGCTGACTTTTCTTATCTGTTCTATTAGGCAAGTGGCTTGAGATTCCTTCAGCTGACATTCAATTTTTCAATACTATGCTTTATGTTCAAATTGGTCTCATTCTTCTCTCAAAACTTGAATGACTTCACGTTGGTAATGTATTTGCCATTTCAAGTCATCTATGAGACTTTGTAGTATCTTCTTTCTTCCACAAACTAAGCTTTTCTTCCTTAATAAATTAGATCGAAGCTGTTTTGCATTCTTTCTAAATTCTTCAAGCTTTGTGGTCATTGAAGTGATAGACTTATGTCAGCTTTTATAAATTTCTTCTTGTCCTTTTTTAATCTTTCAAGATTTTGCTTCACTCTTATCAGTCTTATCTTTTCACCCATTAATCTCATGCTGAAGTATTTTTTTTTCAAGCTTCCATATATCTTTTTTTTCTTCAAATTTGTGCTTCATAATTTCATGGCTTCAAGGATTTTTTCACATTGGGCATCTTTTTGGTGGCATAATCTGTCTTCTTTAAGACTAACTTTGCTTGTGAAACGTTGACTCCTTCGTGTTAGATATTCAGGTGTAGCTTTGTTTGTATACCCTTTACGATTTACTCTTCGGGTCTACTTTCATTATTTGACAATCTCTTTCACCTTTCCTAGAAATCTTTTCTCCTTAAACAAGAATTCTAATTCTTAAACCCATGAGTCATTGGAACAAATTGCTCTAATCCTAATTGTCAATGAACCATTATTGAAGCATATCTTATACCTCCTCATGATCCTAAGAATGGAACCTATGGCTTGTTACCACACTTGTACAACATGGTTTCTTGTGGCATCAATGGAGTTCTCCATATAACTTGAGCATTGGTGAGCTTTTGCAACATTGATACCCATTCTTCTTTGGAGTTTGATTCTGACCACTTAACATTACAAATTCTTCAATTGGCCTACTTTTATTATTATAAGTGGAACAAAATTTACCCATAGGATGCTGAAGATGACTTTTTACCCAAATATAGAGTAATTATGCACACCCTATGAAGCATCCCCATTTTATTCGACAATGATTCAATGATCTAAAAGTTTCTACTAGTAAATAAGGAATATGATTGATTTTGTTGTCCACCTACTTAAAGAAGTCAATTACTAATAACTCAATGTGGCCTATGACCTGTGGAAAAATGATCAAACCATAAATTGCCAAAGCTATCATTCTTATGCCTCATTCATCCTCTAAGTGTTTGACAATGTAATCGCACAAGATTCTCTATAGGATGCAATCACTTTTGCCTTTTGTTTAGATATATGAGTTCACATTTTGAGTGCGAACCTAGGTAAATTTCTTTTAAGATCCAAGTTTTTGACCTCGCTAATGTATTTTATCTGGATTGGAGAGATGCAACCATAGTAATATAGTATACTTTTCGATCATCGGGGTCATATCTATCTTGTTGAACATGAAATATCTATATGCAGGGTCTTAAAATTGAACTAGAGCTTTTATCAATTGATTTTCCATCGACACCTCAAGGAGTAAAGCAATATCACCATATTTTTTCTTGAAAGCCATCTTTCTAGGAGATGTCATTTTGTTGAAGCCCCAATTTGATTTCTTCAGGTAAAATTTCTTGTTCAGATTCTTTCAGAAAGTTTCCCATTCTACTTTGGGCTTCTAATGATAGAGTTTCACTATATTGGTGTCTTCACACATAGTGAGCTTCGAAGTTGAGAACATCATGATGGTGTTTCCGAAGCAAGACTGAAAATCTTTTGATTGATATTGGCATATTGACAAGCACATCCTATATGCTTTTGTTTATGATGATGTATGATCATGAAACAAAAGGAGAGCAAAACAAAATAGGGTTAGTAATCATATTAAAATAAATATTCTCTTATGTGTCCTAATTTAGGGTATAATTTACAAAAATGGTATGGCCTTATCTAATGTTGGTTTCTTAAGGTTCACCATATGCATGATTTGGTAATTAACACAGGCTAAAAAGGTTCTTAAATTGATCCTCATTGTTATCCACTTTGGACTAGTAAGGCCTCCAATCCTCACCCATAATGGGCTGCCAACGGAAAGAGTTCAACTTGAGTAGAAATATTTCGCTAGCCCAAGTGGAGGTATTATAACCTTACGAAAGCATAAGTACTCTACTTCTTCTTAAAAAAGGATAGATTTGGGAGCCTAGGTATAGAGCTAATGCATTAATGCAAATATGCGAGTGTGTAAGGGAATGTAACAATTATTAATCAATATAAAATCAACAATATAATTAGCAATAATATATGACAACTAAAATAACATAATAAAACTAGATGAATCCATCAAATTTTTACCTTTTTTTTATTTTTATTCTAAGATGAGATAAAAATTAAAATTAAATATCGAAAATATCGTAAAATAAAAGTTTGGATGATGCATGTTTAATTTTTGGCTTGACTCTCAAGTTTTACCAATTGAGTCACCAAGCTGTCATAATAATTTTTTGTCTACGGGGGACTTGATCGCTAAACTTGGAGAAAATTTTTGGAGTCACCACCAATCTTTTTGCAAGGTGTGATTGGCCACCCAAAAATATCATCTTTTAATAAAAATCCTAAAATTAATTAAGATTTACTAAAAGAAGTTTATGTTTATGAAATCAGGGTTGGGTTTAAGACTACAATTATGAGTGAAAAAGGTACTAACAACTTCACATTACTCGTTTGAGGAACAGTACCAACTAAACATGCATAATCCTTTAATTTTGATGATGCAGTCATTTTTGCATTTAAATTTAATTTTTTAAAATTTATTTATGAAAAAAAAATTTAATTCTTTGTTGTGATATTAATATTATTATTATTATTATTATTATTTTGTATTCTATAAATTCTGTAATGCATAGGTGGAAAAATTGACTATTCACAAAATTCTCAAAATTTCATCATAAGATATTTTATTTATAAAATAATTTTAGGAACATCTTAACTCTTTGGTGAGTTTTCAAAATTTATTAAACAAAATTTAAGATTATTTCGACTCTTTGGCAAAATCTTAAAAATTTTGAACAAGTTTTATGATCATCCCAACTTTCTGACAAAATTCTCAATAAAATCATTTTTTGGGTGATAATTAGGGATTTAATTAATTAATTAATTTTTATTGTGATTATTATTTTTTGTTATTATTTACTGTTTATTGTTTTTATCTTTTTTATTATATTATTTAAAAAAACTTAGATTATTTCATTTTTATTTTTTATATTGTTTAAATAAAAAATTGTTCTAATAAAAATAATTTTGGATTATTCTAACTCTATGGTGAAATCAAAAAAATTATTTTTACTTGCAATAATTAAAAAAAAAAACTAAACTCTTTCAATTTCTCTAAAAATTGCATTTAAAAGATTTATTTAAACAATTTAGCATTTTTATTTATTTTTTATAATTTTATTATTACTTTTTTGGCAAAAATAGTTTTTTAAATTATTCCAATACTTTGGTGAAGTTTAAATAACATTTTTGCTTGTAATGAAATTTTATTTTCCTTAAATAGTTGTTATTATTATTATTATTATTATTCTTTTTTTTTTGCATATTTAAGGATTTATGCATATTATATTTTTTTATGTCCGTATTTTATTTTTGTTTTATTTATTTATTTCTAAAAAAATTTTTACTAGTAATAATAATAATAATAATAATAATAATAATAATAATAATAATAGTAATAATATCATAAAACAATTAAAAAAATAGTAAAAAATAACATAAAAATCAACATAAAATAAATAAAATCAAAATCAAAATTAAAAATAAAAAAGGGAAAACCTGTTAAACAGGTAGGGTCGACATTTGGGTTGGCGCGCGGATCCGTACATGTTGAGGGGTGGGCTAAACACCAAAATAGCATCGTTTTGGTGAGCCTATAAAAAGCCTATTTCTTTTTTTTATTATTTTTTCTTTTCCTTCTCTCTCTAGCCCCAGAGCCTATCTCTTTAAAAATCTAGCCTCTCCGTCAGTCACCTTGGTAGCCTAGATTCTAGCTAGTTGTCGCAATGCATTGGTGGTTGGAATCTTCAAAGGCACTGAAAATTTTAAAGTTTTCCAAAGTCTGGCAATATTCCCAAAATTCGATCGCTGGAAAAATCAAAGTTCGCTAAAAAATTTAAACTTTTCTAGTTTCCAGCGACACTAAAAAATTTCAAAAATAATTTAAAAAATTCCTAAAATGATCTTTTTGATATTTTAAACATCTTTTCTAAAACAGTTTTTATGAAAAGATTTTAAAAAGCCCAGATAAAAAAATTTTGTTTTGAATTTTTTTTTACTTTGCTATTGGTTCTTCTTCTGAGAGGATTGTGTTTTTTTTTTTTTTTCAGAATCCCTAGGCTTCTTTTTATTTTTTTCTTTCCCTTCTTTTGGTTCACTATGGTTTTTTTCTTAGGCTTTGCACTGTGTTGTTCTTTCATCCCTCTATTTTGCAAAAACTTGGCTCATTTATACAACTAAGCAAGATATCAAAATCCCAAAAATTTTGAGATATTTGTGGACTTTCTGTGGTTTGTGGAAAAGCTTATTCGATGACCCAGGTCATCGATTTTCATGCTGCAACATTAGGTAGTGTTAGGTAGAAAAATTATTTTGGCAACTTGATTTCAACTGCCAGAGTTGAAACTAGATTTTTTTTACTTTTTTTTTAATTAATTAATTAATTAATTAATTAATTAATAATAATAATAATTATTATTATTATATTTAAGTTAAAATAGAATCAGACAAAATTGGTGCCAATAGCAATGACAATGATGATGATGACCTTACCCTATTTTACACATTTAGCCCCATAGGTATAACTTTTAAAAATGTGATGAGAAGCTTAAAAGGTCGAACTAACCTTAAAAATTACCTTAATTTCTGCTCCATTCATCAAGTTTCCATGGCGAAATTCAAATTTGATTTTTTTAAAGAGGGGTACAACGTAGTGATGTCGACCTTCTAGGACAATATCACCACCTAATTAGACTTTGATAAGATATAGATGTATTAAGACTCTATTATGGCTGGCCTCAGATTTCCCTTAGATTTTTTTATTATTGAATTTTTTTTAACTTATAATTTAACACCACCTAGCTTACCGTCAATTCTTTTAGGTATATAATAGATTTATTATTCTTTGTAGAAAATTAGATCTTCTCCCACTGTCCCCCCTTTAAGGAATTTTTTATCATTAATAAGCTTTCTCATAACAAGATCTAATTCTATGTAACATGGATTTCAAAAACTACCAAAGCTTAATAAAAACATGGAATGTTCTCTTTCTTTGTATAGAAAAGGTTAAAGGGGTTTGAAAGATTAATAATGGTACGAGATTATTTAAGGAGGTTAAGACCAGCCCTTTGACTATGAATGAGCTCGATACTCAAGGCACAATAAATGTCTTTTTCAAGAGAGAGAAGTTATTATTGGATGCTTACGAGTTAAACTCCACTGGTGTCATTAAAAAAGTCAACTACTAGGTAGGCTATTTACTAACTTTGCATAATTGACTTTGTTTTTCATTAATTTTGTTACAACTCTCAATTTGGTTTTTATTTTTTTTGTAAATATAGCTAGTTGAGGTGTTCGAGGTTTTAACATGACCCGTTTTGTACAACTTGTTTAGGAAAGAGGGAGGGGTAAAACCCTTTCCTCAGCTTGGTAGTCCCTTTAAAATAATTAACCCACCACCTCCTTAATAGAGCCAAGTCGATGGCAAAATCCTAGCTACAATGCAAAAGTTAAAATAGAAGGCCATGGTTCAAAAGCCACAAAAGAGGCCAATAATGAAGTTCCATCCTTTAAGCTAGTTGTTGAGCTCTAACCCTCATCAAAAAGGATATCTATTATAATGGAGTTTGGCTCATTGGAGAATGCCTATAAGGACCCCAAGGTGGTGAAAAGGATTACATGGGCCACCATGTCCAAAAAAGGTTTGTCCATCTCTGAGCGTCATTTACTTTATAAATTAGCATCTAGTCTTAATTTGTTCATCTATAAGCTTGGGTTTCTTACATGTAGTTTTTTATTACAAATTAGCATCTAGTCTTAATTTGTTCATCTATAAACTCGGGTTTCTTGTATGCAGTTTTTAATTGACTTTCATCCTTTATCTTTCAAAAGATGGGGTAAGGCTTACTGTTCTGTTAACGAGTTTTTCCTTATTTTTTCAAGGCCAAGCAGGATATCAAGAACTAAACTCAAGGCCTTAACTCCCTCAACAAAATGGTAAGAAAGCTTAAGCTCTCCAACATAGAGTACAGAAAGACTAATAACAAGCTCGACGAGAAGGTTAAGAACTTGAGCCAAAGGCTTGAGGACATGTCAGTCAAAAAAGCCATGGTGGAATCCTTGCAGTTGTCGTAACTCATGAGCTCGGAAATTTGATCGCTGGACGTGGAAAAATAATTAAAAGCATTTTTCAAAAAAATCAAAATAAAAAAAATTAGGTCTACAAAAATAAAGTTGAGTCTAGGAGTCAGTTATGAGTGGAAAAGGATTAAGACCCTCACAGTGCCTGTTAAAAATGATACCAATTGAGCATAGGCAAACATTTTGCTATAGTACATGGTAACATGAGTTACTGAACATTTTGTCCCATCATATTTTTCAAACTCAGAGACTTTAAATTTTGATAGAATGATTGTATTTAAGATTAAGCATAGTCTAATTTCATTAATAAAGTCAAAATAATCCATTCTCTCGATAGCTCACACTATATTTTCTAAAAAATTTATTTTTTGTTATGAGTTTGAATCCTTTCTGACCTTAAAGGTGTTCATCTTCAATCTTTCTTTCTTCTTAAAATCAAAAAAATTAGGGACTTCAATTGGGTTAGACACCATCGCGTTAAAGGTAAGGATAGTGTAGCTATGAAATGATACTCTAGGATATGTGTAAGCATATATACCAAAAAATGGCATCTATGGGCCATGTACATCTTAAGAAGATTAGCCTTGATTTTGACCAAAGCTAAGAAGGTACAAAAAATCAATGTTGTCTTATTGTTTATTTGAATTAGAGGTATCGTCTACCATCTTGCCATTACTTAATTTTTTTTAGCATTTTCATTATCTTCGCCAACTCTCTTTTTATCTCTCATTTAGCCATTTCAATTTTCTTGATTTGATTATTCTATTCTTGTTCCATTGCCTTGCTTATGACCTAGTGTTATATGAATGATGGGTAGATTGGATTGGAATCTTCGATGGTCGAGCTATCCTTGAACATTTGATTACCACAAATTAAGATGCTTATGTTACTACATGCTCATGCCATGAAGGAAGGATTATAAAAATCATCTTACTACGCAACCACAAAGATTTCAAGTTGAAACAAATGATATGAATGAAATGTATAAAACGAGTGCAAAAAATATATACAGCCTAATCCTACCTTACTTTAAACAAAAATAGATGAATGAGGAAATTCAACTAATATACACTTTATCATTCACTTTCAAACAACAATTCATGTAATATGATATGTACAAAAAGGTAATTACTATGTAAGAAAAATCAATCATTAGAAAAATGTAACTTAAATGTTGGCTTGTTTTTATAAAATGGAAGATAAAGCTCTAGCTACAAGTTAAGTTCCTTATGATTCACTACATGGGTGATTAGGATTTTCATAATTTTAAGGTTCCCAAATTGCTCCTCACTATCATCCATGATAGACTAGTAAGGCACTCAAATTCTCACCCATTATAGGCTAAAAGTGAAAATGATTCAATTTGAGTGAGAGTATTTTGCTAGGCATTATGGAGGCATTAAAGCCTTAATAAAGCACAGGTACTCTACTTCCTTTTAGAGGGATAGAGTCCGAGTATAGAGCTTATGTTATGAAAAGGCAATAAGAATGACAAGATATTAATAAATAAAAGAAAAAGTTAATTAAAATAATTAAGTGTTAGGCTTGGATAACATAAAATCTATTGCTAGCCTAATTCTCGGCTCCCAGTGGAGTCACCAAACTATCATAACGTATAAGTTCGTGAACTTGATCACTGGACATGGAGTCGCTACCAATATTTTTTGCTTAAGTATGATTGACCAGCTAATTAAATCTGTCCCATTTTAAATAAAGGCTCCAAACTTGACTTGGGTGTCTTCGAAAGGTAGATTATAGTCTAAGAAATCAAGTTAAGTTTGAGAGTACAGTTATATATGAGAAAGGTTATAGCACCCTTATAATGCCCATCAAAAGATAGTATCAGTTATTTTCATGTTATTCATTAAGCCATAAAATTTACACATATTGGGAATTGTTCTTAACTTATTCTAATATTTTGACAAAAAAAATAAGAAAATCCCATCACTTGAGGAGTATTTAGGAAAACAATTGTTCTCTTAAAGAGGCTTTGTCATCGAATAATTTAACACTTATCTTATTTTTTATGAAATTTCAAAAAAAAATTTAGTTTTAAGGAAAAATTGATGTTGCAACTTTTCTTTCCAAAATCTTGATATCATTTTAAAAGGAAAATTGATATTTCAACTTTTTTCTTAAAAATTTAAAATTATTTTTTAAGGAAAGATTGATATTTTAACTCTTTCCCTTAACTTTTGAAATTATTTTTATTTCAAAAAAATTAATATTTCAATTTTTTCCTCAAAATTTGAAATTATTTTTGTTTAAGGAAAAATCGATATTATAACCTTTTTGGTCAAATTTTGAAAATTTTTTATTTAACGAAAAATTGATATTTCGACTATTTTCACAAATTTTTAAAATTATTTTTGTTTATGGAAAACTTGATAAATTTAAAAACTTACCAATAAATAAAGAAATAAAAGATAAAAATGATAATAGGCAAAAGAAAAAAAATTACCAAAGAGATTGTGTCAGCTCGACTTGAGGAATTGGCTTAGCTTGAGAAAGAAAATGCGACTCAATGGCTCAATTTTTTGGCTTGAGTCAAAAGGCTTAGTAGTAGCTTAGCATAATCAAGTTTCGAGTTAATGGTCACGGGTTAGGCCGTGGAGCACATGCAGATCCTGAAGATTTTGTTCTCCGAAACAATGTCATTTCTTACTCGTAAAGAAGCCAAAATCCCTTTTTTTTTTTTTCTTTTTTCAGATTTCCTTTCTTCCTTTCTCTTTCCTCTAGAAATTCTATCTTCTCTCTCTTTTTTTTTAATAGATTTTGGTTGTCGGAATCTTCAAGGTTGCAAAAAATCTTACCGATTTTGAGGTTGCTCACCAAAAAAATTGGTAACAGCCATCAAAGTCTACTAGATTTTAGGCTTAGTCATCTAAATGCTCACCAATATTTGGAAACTTCATTGAAAATTGGTTGAAAAGTTTAAATCTCATCAGAAAATTCCACCAAAATTGGAGTTTCCTATAAAATTTTTGAAAATTTATAGAAAAAAATTAAAAAATATTTCCTTTAATGAAATTCAATTCTTTGAATTTGTTCTTCCCTTTATTTCTCTCAAGTTGAACTTAAAAAATTTAAGAAAACCTAAAAAATTTTAAAAAATGTCAAAAGAACAAAAAACTCCAATAAAGACCAATGACCTTTTTTTTCATTTTACTATTATCTCTACTTTCTCTCGGATTTTTTCTCCCTTACGTTCCGTGTAATCGTTGGGGTTTAGATAGAGATTATGTAGTAGGAATTAGGCTTAAAGTTAGCTGGGATTCAAAAATTAAAATTTAAATGGCCTTATCCTACTGATTTGGACTTTGAGTTCAAATAAAAAAAATTTCAAAAAAGCTTTCTTATTTGTATGACTGCCCAAAATTCAAACCTTCATGATCCCATAATTATATCTCAATTTTTTGCTTTTTCTTTTTATTATACTATATTACATCTAATCATAGAATACAAGCAAACAAATGAGTCAAATTTTGATTGGACCTAAATTAAATGGCCCATGAGAATCAAGATATTAAAATCCAATAAAAACTCAGTCTAGATTTAAATGGATGTTTACATCTAGTTTTTATAAAAGTGATTATTTGTAGATCATTTATTAATTCATTTTTGTTTGAAAATTAGAATATTTAAAAATAATAAATCGAATACAATTGAAAATATTAATTTATCAAAAAAATATATTATTAAATAATAATAAAGATATATTGTATGTACAAAGTAACAGGTAATATTTGTTTAATATATGAGCAAATAATTATTCATCTCCTTTTACTCATACTTACTAATAACTTTTACTTATTTATATATTACATTATTTATTTTTTTGTATATTTACATATTTATTCATGTATTTATGGATGCAAATATTTGTTCTCACATATGTTACAGGTAAATAAAATTAACATGTAATTTTTGTCTTATACAAAAAATATATCATATTAGCAAAAAAATTATTGATTTTAAAGTTAATGTAAAATTAAAACTCTCAAAATAAAAATATTAAAATTCAAGGGATAAGATACATATTTATCACTCAACTTATATGGGTGGTCCAAATTTGTCATTAATTAATCTTTTATTTGATGCAGTTTTACTATTATACTTTTAATTCTTGAGTAAATTTATCATTATACTTCTAATTTTAGTGTAAATTTGGTCAATATATAAGGATTGACAAATATTTTAAAAAAAAATTTAATTGGAAACTGTTTTATAATTCAAAAAAGATAACTTGAAAATAACATGATAGACGAAAGGCCAAAATCAATTGAAAAAATATGATGTGTGGTATTATATTTAGTAAAAAAATTATCGTGGTGAAAGAAGAAAAAATAAAATATAAAAAATTTTGGATTATGTGGCATTATATTTAGTAGAAATTATTATGATAAAAAAAGAAAATTAATAAAACTAGTGTTGAATCTGGCTTCGGTTGGTGTGTTAAATTAATTTTTAATACTTTATTCAATTAATATTTGATTGAATTAGAATTTAGAATAATTTAATATAAAGTTACTATTGTTAAGTGCACAAAGTTTTGTTAAAATAATTGGCAAAAGAAAGTTACTATAAAACTAAATAGAAAATGCTAGATGTGCATTTTAAAGTTACAAAGTTCCTAAACAAAGCAGTTGTTAAACAGAAACTATAATCAAACATTTAGTTTGTAGCTACAACTGATTATTGAGAAGTTTATTCATAGTTAGGATAGATAACTACTTCAAAAGTTTTATGTGCTATCATAACAAATAAACAATAATCATCAATCTTCAAGTGATTATCGATGACAAAATTTTTTCGTTCTTTTGAAAATGATTTGTTTATGGTATTGTACTGTATGGTCCAAGATTTATTTTTTTCAAGATGTAATAGAGTGATAAAAGAATGTATGTCTGGCAGATGGTTATAGAAATAACTTGGAATATGTTGTAGAAACAATGTGATTGTTAATAAAAATTTTGATTGTATGTTTTGCTATATTATATAGTAATAGTATATGCATAATTGTTTACCAAAATGGGATACCTATTGATGTTTGCATTGGTCAGCAAGCAATGAAAAGTAAGACTGTCACAATAGTCATCATACTGAGTGTTGTAACTTGAAATACAAAATATAATAAGCGTAATTTACGAAAATTGAAATGAAATATAATGTAGGTGAAATTAAGATTTTACCTTGTTCTTATTGCAAGGCATTTACTATTATAGCAGTAGATGATCAAGATGCAAGAATGCTTCAAAAGTGTTTGGATTATTGTATGTTAAAATATTTTAAAGTGCAAGCTGATATGCATTACCAAATTCGTGCCATCTATTTTGAAAGTATAATTGACCGTTGATTTTTGTCAATTCCATCTTGAATGTATTTACTAAAAACCCCTTTATGTGTAAAGTTGTAAGAGTTTGAACTATTGACATGTATTGTTGAGTAAAGTTCTCTGGTAGTTCTTATAATTATATATGGTCTTGACACAATAATGAAAAGCTAAAACAGCCATGGAAAATTTGTTTAATTATTTTATAAAATAGATAAAACAATTTAAAAATAGCTAAGAAACAAAAGTATCAACCAAAAAAAGAGTTCATGTATGTGATATTTACAGTGTAATGAAACATTTAAAGTACCAAAATGCCCTTTCATTTATTATGAAACATTGTATTATAATGAAAGCTAGCATCCGTTCATTTATTCTTTCCAATTAGATGATGTATGCTTGACAACCAAGTGAAATCCTTGAAATCCTTTACAACTTTAATCTCATGTAAAAGTAGATAGTATCAATAGCTAATATTTGAGTTGAAGTAATCATTTCAAACTTATTATTGATAATAATATTAACCTAAATACCACAAAAACCCCATTAAATACTTAAAATGCTTAACAATGTATTTAAAAGCAACATGCCTACATCATTTCTATGATATCTTAAGTATGTAGTAGATGAGAAAAGTAGTTAACATAATAATAAAATGACAAAATCAAAGTCAATGTACTATGATACCTTGCTTGTGTAACTATCATAATCACAAAATAACATTTTTGTCTCTTTTTAAACAACAAGGCTGAGAATAGAAGGTTCATTTTGTTTTTTTTTTTTTTTTTGTTTCTTATTTTTAATTAAAATAAAAAGAAAAAAAGTCAAAAGAGTTTTTATTTCTAATATTTATTCTAACTCTGGCTGTAGTCCAACCTATGTTCTAATGATAACATTTTTTTTATCTCTCTTTGTTCTCTATAGATTTTGAGATATAATTGTGAGTGAAGATAAATAATAGTCATAGATATAGGTTAACATAATTTGAAACCTTAAATGAAATATAAAAAGGAAATACAAAAGAATTAATTGTTTATGATATAAAGAAATAAAGTTGTATTAGAAAGATTTTTACCATGAAGTCTTGAATAGCATCTTTAGGAGTCAAACACTTAGGAATTGTTGTGATTGTTGGAGGTTTCTGCTGTTTTAATTATAAGAAGAAGTTTAAGCTGTCGTGTTTTTTTTTTTTTTATTAGAGGATTGATTCCGATAGGTGAATTTGGTAAGGTCTGTGGTGTGTAGAGTGTTTTATGGGTTAGCATAAATTTTGTATTTGGGTTTTATTTTAATATAAGATAGGCTGTGGTTTGAGATTATTGAGGGGGTTGGGTGTATGCAATGTATTTGTAGAATAAGTAGGTTTATAGTTTTTGTATTGAAATTGTAATATTTTTATAATTTTTTTTAAAGTGCTTATAATAATTTATAGTGTGATATTTTTTGTTAATATATATATTGTTAAAGAAAAATGTGTTATTTTTTTATATTTTTTTTACAATAAATTTTATTGGATATTTTATATAATTTTATATTTTTTGGAAAAAAATATTTTTTATAGAAAAAGTTGTCAAAATAATTTGGAGATTATTTTTAACTTTTTATGTTATTTTGTATTGAGTAATAAAATATTTTATTCTAAAAATTATTAAAACTTAATTTGAAAAAAGTAAACTTTTATTCATTTATTGTAGAGTGAATATATTTTTTGTCAAAGATGTTGCAATCATAATATCGATAGTTGTTAATGAAACAAATAACAGGAAACAATCCCATAACCAAACCTCAGCTCAAACAAAGAATAAAGGAAGAGGAAAAAAAAGAGGTGGTAGGAAATTTGATGAAGGAGATATTTGTATGAGATCAAGATAAAGGCCTTACACTGCAATATATAAGCCACTAAATCTAGTTATCAATAATATTATGGTTGCAACTTCAAATGGGTCTACAAGGATATTTGTATGGATGCAAATGTTTTAAATAATAAATATAGGAAAATAGATGTTTCATTCTTACTAATAGATTTCAAACTCCTCTTCACTATTTGTAAATGATGTTCTTTACAACTGTTTCATATTTACAAAAAGAATATGTTCTATACAGAGACTAAGAGTTAAGATTTTTTATTGACAAAAGTGGAACATTAACAACTGTTTAACAAAATGATAACATCAATCGTTGTTCAACAAGATGATAACATTAATAACTGTTCAACAAAATGATAACATAAAAAAAGTAAGTTAGCTATTTAACAAAATGATAGCACTGACACTAACATGGTTTCTTGATCAACCATTATGGTAGATAAAAACATCAAACTTGTTTGCTTTAATCTTCTGAAATACACATTAATCTCCAAGATTAAGATCATCGTCAAATGCAAAATGACACTAGTCACCCGAAAAACTTTTGTTTTTTTGGTGTGAATGTAGTTAATAAACCATTCTATTTTCTGTTGATTGATATTATTGCCAGTGTTTTGAGTAGATGTTCTTACTTCTTTTTTTGGAATTGAAAATATTAAGTTCATTAGATGAGGTGGAAGAAAGCATTTAGCAAATGGTACAAGAACATGCTATGTAAAGAGTAAAAATAATATTTATTATAAGTACAATAAAGATTGTTTAAGTACAAATTCACATTAAAACAAATAATTAGAAATGATAGGACAGATAAGAAATACACATTGTTGATCACTGAAGGTTTAAATATTAGTATAACAGTAAAGCTATTATGATAAAATCATTATGTTAAATAGAAGTTAATTGAAGTGATAAAACTTAATTTCTACAATTTACTACTATTTCAAGAATAAGTGAAATATTGTAGTGATAAAACATATTTTTATAAAATTATTCATTTTGCATATGCAGAAACGTTTATGTAACATAAAAGGAAAGTAGATAAATAACATAATAATTTATGTTTCAAGTGTTATGAGGAATTTTTTTTTTACCAAAATGTAATAAGTTTGAACGTTGGTTGCACTTATTGTGCATTGAAAAAGTTACAGATCATAGTTTGAATCTGAATCTGAGCTTAAATATTCAATTCAATAACTTCATGAGGTTATTGTTGTTGGTTGTTCGATTCTTTATCGATAGGAAAAAATAATGTGTATGTAATTTTTTATTTTAGACATAATTTCTATAGAGAAATAAAATGTTACATTTCCTCATTTGTAGATCATCAATTGTCATCAAAGTAGCATTCATATCATAAAAATAGACATCATATGTAACATTATGGTTAATCTTAAATACAAGAAAGTCCCTTAATTCAATATTATGAGCAGTGAAAAATTGTAACCATCCATTGCAAAAGGAGACATTTTTATTCATTTGAACCATTTTGATTTTAAATGCAGCTGGGATCAGACCTTTATGGTAGGTAGTTCTTTGAATTTCAACATTTTTTATGTAGTGATTAATAAATCTTTTTGGTAGAAGCTAAAAGTTTTAATCAAATTTATCATATTAGTAAAAAAAAATTCAGGTAGTTTACATTATCTAAATAAAGTTGAATAGCTATTTGCATTTGAAAATTTAGTATGTATGCAATGATAAGCAAAAAAAAAATAAAATTGCATAGCATAAAATGAAAGTTTACTATGTAAAGTATAGAAAAAAATGTAAAGAAAATAGAATACATAAATAAACTAAATCAATATAAATAGATTACTTGTCTAACTTTTCTACTAATACAATAAACTACTTAAAAATAATTTGAATAAAACATGCAAAACAGATACAATACATAAGTAAGCTAAATATACAAAAGAGCAATTATAGAACATGAAACAAAAAAAAAAAATATGGATTTGAAAATTTACCGTGTAGAATTTATTTTGAAATAAAGAAAAATAAAAAAATTTTAAGGGTTAAAACGTGATAAATTTTCAAAATAAAATCAGATTAAAGAGTAATGTTTACAAATAGAGAGTTTAAATATTTTAGTGTCTATTAGCCCTAATTTCATTGAAAAATATATGAAAACCTAAATCTATTAAATTATTTAGGTTTATGTGATTTTTCATGTGTTTTCACTCTCAAACACTCAAAATTAAGAAGAAAAGGGAAAACTTTGTGTTATTAAAACATTTATATGATTTGCATGTGCCTATTGTTTGTATATTTTGAGAAAATTCAAAACTTTAAAAAAAGCTTACCGTGCGATTGCGAGAGAAAGCTCTTGTGAACCTGACTTTGAAAAATTTTAGGACGATATTTGTTTTGGGCAAAGCTCATTCATTTCATTTATGGTGATCGGCCATTTTTTAGAATATTTTTGTTTTTTTTTTTTTGACAAAATGTGAAAAGTTAAGAAGTGAATCTAGTTATTTGGACTATTTAAGAGAGTGAAAAGTTTATGGCTCTTTGTTAGTCGGTTAGAAAAGACAAAGACAATGGAATTTTATATTTTATCCCAAATTTGTGAAATTGATTTATATTTTATTTTTATTTTAAATATTGTTGGATTATAGTTTTTGAGAAATGGGTTAAAAAATAGTTGGGCTTTATGTAAAGGTTAGATTGTTGTTTAGGGTTAGGCTTTAACGGCTATTTAAAATGGCTATTTGCAAAAGAATGAATATGTGGGCTTGTTTAAATTAGTTGTTGTTTGGATTTAATTTCATGAATTTTAGTTTTATGTATGAATGTTAGAAAGTTACAATTTTTTGAAAGTGCTTTGGTTGGGAAAATTTTGTTTTTATTGGAAGGTAATATTTGATAGAATTTTTTAAAGTGAATTAGTTTTTTTTTTCTCTGACTATGAATGTTTATGAAATTATAAAAGGTTTATTTGATTCTATTAGTTGATTTTGAGTAGTTTATTTTTAATTTGATGTTGTGCTTTGTAATTTGAATGAAATTGTCTTAAGTTAGGAATTTTAGATACTAACAATTTAAATCAAAATTTTTTTTGCAATGATATTTGTAAAAGGTTGAGCTTTTAATTTGGTTTAAAAGATGGTAGACTTAGGTGGGTTTTTAATTTTGGTTAAACGTTTGAAAACCTTTGATTTATGTTTTTTGTGTTTGAGTTATTGAAATTAACTAATATTTATGGGCTTTTTTTTTTATATAGAAAATGAGTTAAAAAAATATGTTTCTGGGTTTATTTATTTAAAATGGGCTGAATATAAAGGGAATTTAGGTTGTTTTGTAAAGTGGGGATTTGGGCTATGGAAATGGTAAAGTTTGGAGTGGGAGCTATTGGAAAAGAATAAAAAATTGCGAAGACTAAAATTGAGGAAATGAGCATAGGGAATTTGGATTTAGTTATGGGAAATTTTTTTTCGTTAAGTTTTTTTTTTAATTTGTTTTGTTTATAAGATTGAGTTTTATGTATTTTCTTGCAATTTTAATTTTTTTAAATTTTAGTTGGTTATATGAGTTTTTGAAACTTGAGATTTTGTTGTGGTGATTTGGTTGAGAGATTTATGTTTCTTTGTTAGAGTATAGAATTTAGCATGAATGAAAATGAAAAAGTTATTAAAAAAAATAAATTTTTTTATAATATTTTTTTTACAATTAGTGTTTGATAATTTAACAAAAGCCTTATCTAATTCTGTTTACTTGTTTTTGATAGTTTTTTTTTTTTTAAGATCAACAATTAACAAAAGCCTTGTCTAATTCTGTTTACTTGTTTTGATAGTTTTTTTTTTTTTAAGATCAACAATTAACAAAAGCCTTATCTAATTCTGTTTACTTGTTTTTGATAATTTCTTTTAAGATCAACAATATCTTTGGTTATTTGAGTGGAATTGTGTCAAACTTAAAGTCTTAAATTATAATAATTTAAATTAATAGTTTTTTTTGTTTATATTAGTGCAAGTCATAGTAATTAATTGAAAATATGTTGGTACTGTAAATCAATTTTTATTTAACTTATGTTTGATTGATTAAATAGGGTAAAACATTATACAGAAGAAAAAGAGTCATAAACATGTGAACTTGCAAATATAAAATAGTGGAAAAAGGAAGCAAAACTTACTTGGTAAAAACATTTGCCACCTTTAATATCTTAAAAGTATTATTTTTGTTTTACATGCTTTAAACTATATGCAAAAAGCTTTAAAAAGTAGAAACAAAATAAAGAATAAAAGATTCAAAAAATGAGTCAAAGATTTTGGAAACAAAACATCACTATGATGGTATCAACAAATAATACATACACGGTGATGTTTGATTGGTTAATGTAGTTAATAAGAAGGTAGCTCCATTGAATTAATGAAGTCGTTTCTTTTTACTGTGTTAGTGATAAAAAATGAAAATTTTATAATATTCATTACTATAATACAATTAATATGCAAATTGTAGGAAATAGTTACTTGAAATATTACATTTATCAAAAGAAAAATTAAATACATAATATAGACTAAATCGTATGCATGACGATATGAATAATATTATGTGCATTACATTGAAGGAGTAGTAAATTCTTGAGATTTTTATTTTGAAGCAGTTTTGTGATTTTTTAGCAACTCCACTATAACACTAGTGAGCTAAAATATGCTTTACATCAAATGTGACAAATTTAGGTTCTTCAGCTACATCAAATTTCACAATCTTTGATGAACTATTCAATTAGAAATAATATATAGAATGTCATATTAGCATACAATATGTAGATTCAAATAAAAATATAAAAACTTCAAATAATACCATAAAAATAATTATTGTAATAACTAATAGAATTCTTTAAAGTACAAAGTACATCAATAAAGTAAAGTTATTAATAGTTGTTTAAATTGTTTCAAACTACTCGTATCTTGCATAACACTGGTTCTCAATCTTTTGATCGGGGATTGGTCTAGTAAAGTGGCACTAACAATATTTATCTTTTTTTACTTCCAAAGATATCAACTGCTAGCTGATAAAATTGATGAGGACTTGTTGGTGATGTTGTTTCAGAGCAATGGTCACCATGGAGTGTTGCAAATTGATAGAAGACATTTCATACCCCTGGTTCAATAAATCATCAATTTTTTGCATAGTATTTTTATCGATGTTGTTGCTGTTTTAGCTGCTGTTGTGAGTATAAATGATTTAGAGATATTTTTCGATAACAGAACTTATTGTTCCAAAAGGCTAATCCATTTGCTTCTTACTAAACTTCATCAAATGTTTTAAAGTTTGATTAGTTCCAAGTGAATCAACTTCTAGTTTTCTTTTTCTTCTTCAACTTTCAATTATCATAGTCAAGTAATTTGTATGTAATGATTCCAGTTTTGATAGCTCTAGAAGTTAGCAGAGCTTCAAATATTCTTTTTTCATTTTTTAGTGATTTAATTGGTCCTAGAAGTATCATCTAGTAGAATTGCATCAATTATGTAATGTAACCCTAATTAATTTTTCCATTATTTTGCCAAATATCATCAACAACATTTGTATAGTCTCATCTTCAATCACAAGTTGTACTTTAACTCTGAATGAAAAAAATATATGTTTATTATGATGTATTAGTGTATGCAAATTTCAAGAAGATAGTATATTTTTTTTTGTTAAAAATGACTTACAATAGCAAAGGAATCTTTTACCATGTTGCGAACACCAGAATTTTTTAGCCCAAAAGTGTCAAGCATTAACATACTCATTGCATACATTATAAAACCAAACACTAGTTGGATCAATATCAACGATTTTGACTTTTATGACAAAGTATTTTGTTAAACAAACAATTAAATGGTTCAATAGTCATATTTTTTTTATTCAGAATTGTAAAGTAAAAGTGTTATAGCAAAACTTGTATCTTTGTTGGATCAACAACGAGTAAATATGCAATTTTTGCATTTTGCTTTGGTCTATGTTTAGGAGTCTTTTAAGAAAAATAATGTTGCTATTGTAGAACTTGTACATGCACTGGATCAAGTTCATAACTTACAAACATGTGCCATTAAATAAATAGTATAATTAATAAATCTGTCACATATACATAACATATAAATTAAAATAAAATAAAAACTATAATTCTTATGTTACTGTTTTCTCAACTGATTTGTCTTTGGAATATCAAGATCTACATAAAATTTGGTAATAGAATTAGATGCTAAATAAATTTCTCCTATATATATAAGTCAACTAGGAATGAAGACTATGATAAAAAAAAAATGATAATGAATGTACTGTTTGATATGAGGTATGGAAAGTAGATTGTAACAAAATAACAAACTCATGTGTTTTTTTGACCATCCTTGTAGTATAAATTACAACCCGAAGTTTTGTTTCTTGAACGAAATCTTCTTTCTCAATTTAAAGCTCCATAACACCATAAAGAACAATCTTTAAATGATGGTTGTTGTTTGTAGACAATAAATAATATAAAAATGTAAATAATAATGCATAAAAAGTACATTTTTATACGAAAGAACTAAATAACGAATAGTAAAATATTTCAAATAGTCATAAACCTTATATCCTAAACATATATCTATCTCTTTTGGTAGCATCATTAGGCTTATTGTTCAATCTGACTTGTCTAGTAGGTCTAATAGATACCAAAATCCCAATAAAATTTGTTTCAATAGTAAGTTACTAAATAATAGAGAAAAAGGAAATTATTGTAATTATAAATTTTAACTAAAAAAAACTTGCCAAGTATTTGTAAAAGACAAAGTTAAAGCAATATTGGGAATATGGTGTCACATTATTTTGTATTTTTTCAACTTGTGTTGCTCTTATTAGACAAATATTAAATAAGCAAGAAGCAACGTTATAATTGTGCATGCAATTTCTTAGCTAAAATCATGTTAATGAATACAAAGAACCTTTCGTCAATACTATTTGAAACAAAAGTGCATCAAATCCTCTTATGTAGAAGTGCATTGTATTTCCCTACAAAAAATATTGAATTAAATAGAATGAAAGATATTCATTTATACTACAGTAACTATAATTGTAACAAAAAATAAAGTTTTCTTAACATTGTACTAACTTAAGCATCTATTTCTACGAATTCAAGGCTAAGAATATTATTTGGTTCAATGGATTAACACATTTTCAAATTTTAGATATTCTGAATTTAACACTTTTTAAAGGTTTAGAAGGATCAAGTTCAATGAAAAATTATAGCTTATCTTGCAAAACCTGAATCTAAAATTGAAAATAATTGAACTAAAGTTTAGTATTTCCCAAAGGAGAAACAAAAAAGAAACCAAGAAAAAAAGTAACAATTATAATTGAAATAAAGCATAGGATTTCGCATAAAACAAACAAAAAAAGAAACACAAAAATAAAAACATCAGTCATTAATCGAAATAAAGCAAATAAAATGGCATGCTCAATTTTCAAGGAAAAGTCAAGAAAAAATAAATAAAAAAAACAATTACTAACTTAAATTTAGATTCTCAAAAACTTCCTTAAAAGCAATATTTTTTGTTTCATTGTTTTCTATTCCTTGCTCATTATGAATCAAAATTTTCAAACATTTTTTAGATGTTACTCTTGAAAGAGCTATATATAATTGATCATGCTTAAAAATATGTTTAGGTAAACAAAGACCAACAATAACTAACGTTTTTTCTTGACTTTTATTAATGGTCATTCCATTACATAATCTCATAAGAAATTGCTTTCTATTCAAAACAAAGGGCCATTTTTTATGTTTAACAATCAAAATAATTCTAGGAATAAAAACTTTATCACTAACATGAGTTCCTAATAATATTTTACTCTCAATGACATTCGAAGCTGATTGTGTCACCAAAAAAAGTCTAGTACCATTGCATAAACCTAAATACTATTTATATTTAGCAAAAGCATAATAACAACACCACTTTTCAAGACAATTGATGGTTAGAAGTACCAGAAAAATTTAGAAAGTTCAAAATTAAATGGGATAAGGCAAATCTTGATCACCAACATGTTTAGAATCCATTGAAATGTAATCATTGCATAACTATGTTTTTGTTTCACTTAGAACTAAATCAAGAACATAAGAATTAATGGAATCAACACTTTCATTGTATGAAGTAATAATTGCTCATTGTTTGAGGTAGTAAGGATCAAAAAAATTATCTTGAAAGTTAGAGTATACTACAAAAACTATACTAGCTATTGTGTTGTCAACAAAATGAATCAACAAATCCTAAGAAATTTTAGTGCAAGTTACTGTTTCCTTGCTTTTAGGCATTACAGATCCAATCTTACCATCACCTATGTCCAACAACCATTGAGCAAATTTTGCATTCTCATTCTACATTGCCTAATCTAGGATTTGTCTATGTAATCTAATATTTATTCTTAAATGAAATATCTTACAATTATGCCAAAGCTTGGATTGATTTATTGAATCATTCAAAATATATGTCTTTGTTCCTATTTGAATAATAGGTAATACTTACCTAAAATCTCCACCAAAAACAATTGTTTTACCTCCAAATGGTTTTTCCGTAAGAATAAAAATATCTTTTATAAGTACATCTCTTAATGACTTATCCAAAGCCTCAAAGCAATTTCTATAACCTATAGGAGCTTTATCCTAAATAATCAAAGTAGTTTTTTTGTATCAATCGAGCAACTTGTATCCTTTTTTTTTTTTTGACATATGTGTAACGTATCGGTTCAGAGACTTAATTACTAGACATAAAATTTAAAATTATGAAAAACATAGAGTCATCACCAATATTTTTTAGGGTATGATTGGCTACTCAAAAAGTTTATCTTTTTAATAAAATGGATTTAGAGTTTATTAAGAAGATAATTTTGGTCTACGAAAACAGAATTCGATTCGAGAGTTGGTTACACATGAGAAAGGATTAGCTCCTTATAACGCCCATAAAATTGATACCAATTAACCATACACTGTCTATAATTTTGGATAAAAATGGCTTTTTTATTTGAAAATTTAATAATAATTCCCTTCATTTAAAAAAAAAAAGTTAAAATTCTTTATTTAGGAATATTGTGAAAATCTTTAGATTAAAGAAATATCTTATAATTCTCCAACATATAGGTAAAATTCAAAGTAGTCATTTCATCTAAGATTTATTACAACATCCATTTAAAAATAATAAAAATAACATTATTTGCCAATGATAAGTATTGATAATTCTCCAACATCTAAACAAAGTATCAAGAATTACATTTTATGGAATGCTATTTTAATTTTATTATTTTTTAAACTAATTTTTCAAAAAACTCTTATGCAGTAAAACTGAAGAATGATATAATTAACATTAAATATTAATAATTAAAATAATACATATGCATAATGAGTGCAAATATTAATCTTAAAATGTGATAAATGCAAATGATGATAAGATGTGATTTTAAGAATTAAGTTCTTAAATATAAAGAGACTACATGAACTCTCTAATCTCTAGATAGGGTTTGAGTGTGATTATTTATATTTAAGATCTCATTTTATTTTTATTCTTTATTTAATATTGTTATCATTTTAATTATGGAATTATAGGAAAAATCTTAATGAAATAAAATTTTCTAAATACCTTATCATTTAGGTGATATTCAGGGACAAACTATTTTACAAAGGGTTTTAATATAAATCCCTAAAAATTTAAGATGGTTTTGAGGTTTTGGGTAAGTTTAGGGTTTCAACTAAGGCCTAGGGTTTTAGGTTTCATTTAGGGTTTTATTTAAGATTTTAATTTTAGGGTTTTATTTAGGGTTTCACTTAGAGTTTCAAAAATTTTTGAACTTCTCTAAAAATTTTTAACATTTAAGCAAACTTTTAAAGGAAGCTCTTTTTTTATAATTTTTCTAAAATGAAATTTTTATATTTTTATTTATTTTCTTTTTATATTAAAAATTTTATCATTATTATTATTTATTTATCTTTTATTGTTTTATTTTTATTATTTCTTATTTAATAATTCCTTAACATCTAAGTGGAATTAAAAATTGTAAAACATGATTTTGAATTTCCTTCAATATCTAGGCAGAGATTTAAAATTTTTTTCTTTTTATTAATTTTTATTATATTTTAAAACATTTTTTTTAAAAAATGCAAATAAATGCTAAATATATAAATATGATCAAAAGTAACATAAACATGCTAATTAGAAAGCTAATACATATATAATATCATTAATTATTAAAAATCTAACATGGGTTAAAATAATTAAATGATAATAACAATAGTAATAATAGAAGTAATAATAATAATAATAATGGTGTAAAGGCCATATAAACATCCATAAGCCTTAAGTTTTTACTTACTATTTTTGTTTTATTATTATTCTATTTCATTATTTCTTATTCCAAATGTGTTTTAAAATTTTATAGTTATATTTTTTAACATCATGTGGACAACATGAAAGGTAAGAACTTAACAAGACAACACCAATCAATCAAAAACTGAAAGCCAATTTGCAAGAGAGCAGTGAATATGTAAACTTTAAGCTTTTTTTCTTATCACAACCATCCCTTATGTAACACTAATGCATGCATAAAAGGAGAAAGGAAATGAAAACAATAAAATGTAGAAACTGGATGAAAAATAAAGCATAATGAAAATATAACAAGCACCAAACCATACACTAGCAGACCTATAAATAGTAGCTTAACATACACCAGACTAGTAAGCACAAAATTACAACAAGCCATGCAAATAGCATATACACAAAAGTTTAAAAAACCCTCAAAATGAACCTAGCTACATGCATTCAATAAACATATACTTAAAAGGAAATGAGATAAGGAGGGCATATAGGGTTTGTTTTTTGCAAGTTATTTTTCCTTGCCTTAGTTTTTTTTGGCTTCTTTGTTCTACTTCTACTTCACACTATAGGAGAATAGATTTTTAGTAGCTTTTTTTTTTTTTTTACATTTAATGGCATTTATAAAAGCCACTAACCGATTCATGGTGTTTGTGAAAAATGTCGCTAAAAGTGCTGGCTATACCTATGTCAAGAAAGATAGTGACATTTTAGGAAAAAATGCCATTAACTTAGTGGCGTTTGTCGATAAAAACGCTGCTAAATTTAGTGACATTTTTGGACACAAATGCCACTATCTTTTGTAATTTAGCAGGATTTATCCATATAAATGCTGTTACATTTAGTGACATTTTTGGACATAAATGCTGCTAATTTATGTAATTTAGTGATATTTGTCAATAAAAATGCCACTAAATTTAGCAATGTTTTTTTATAACAAATGCTGCTAAATTAGCAAATTTACTTTTTTATTTTTTAAAATATTTATTATTATAATTAAATAAAAATATTAAAAGAAATAAAAATGAATTTAAATTCATAAACTAAATATTATAAATATTTAAACATTTAAATACATAATTTGTTCTAAATACATGTAAAACAATGTTTAATACAATAACATTTAAATTGTTTTAATACATTAACCAAAAATTTAAATATATGAAATTGATGACTGTTTGGATAAAGGTAAAGTAGCTTCACCAAGTACATTGATCTTGATCAAAAGTCCATAATCTCGTAAATTCATATCCAATTTCCCTGATAATGCATTGAGATCGCTCTACATTTTAAGCTTCCCTTTACACTTTTCCTTTAGACATAAATCTACCAGTTCAACTACTTCCTTCAATGTTTTTGACACAGCTTGCAATTGCTCCTTACAAAGAGCATTTTTGGAAAAGAAAAGATGGCCCTATTAACTTATAAATAGAGTCAACTGGTAATGGTATGACTTATGAGCCATGGAAGAAACTTTCCTTTGAAGAGAAGATAGGTCATAGGAGTCCCTATCCAAAGCTGTGTATGTCGAGCGTATTTAAATTCTTCAAAGTGAAGCAACCCCACTAACAACATATATTTAAGAAAATTCAAAGCAAAAAATTCTAAAAGAACAATACCTCTAATTGCTTTGACTTTTTTTAAAATTTACAGCACTCTACCATTAACAGCCACGAAGTAGTCCCCACTATTGTTCTATGTAAAGCTAAGAGCATAAGAAACGAACATTAAAAAAACATTTAAGTCTAATCAAAACGATCAATTTTTGAGATATGAAAACCAAAGATGAAAGAAAGATGAAAAATTGCATAAAAAAAAAAGAAAAAGAACAAAAATAAAAACCATTTTATTTTTCATAAGGCAGGGATCAAAAAAAGCAACCTAAAACAACTTCAAAGAACATTGGACTAACCTTTAAGACTCAGGTATTCTAAAACTTATCCTTTTTTTTCTAGCAAGTAACCCACTATAGCTTAATCCTCAAACTTCTCTTTTCTCTTTCTCTCTTAATTCTAACCCAGATAATGCTTCTAAAAATTGACAACAAACTACAGCTTTCAAAAAGAAAAAAAAAAAACTAATTCTTTACTTAAAATTGAAAACTTGCAATGTAGTGATACTTTTAAAATCAGCAATCAGATTTGAAATACTCAAAACCCTTTTTTTTTTATTAATGAAGGGCCTTAAATTACGAAGACAAACACCAACTCAAGTCTAAAAACCAAAAAAAAAAAAAAATGAAAGACCCAGTTTTTTAAAGTATTCAAGCTTTTAACAACATGGCATAGAGGGAGAGAACAACCTGAATAGCAACATGGCAAGAGCACTAAAGGTCTCAAACATGATTTTGGTCATTTTCTCATGATTGGCTTTTAGGTTGATAAGTGGGTGCCTCAACTTGAGAATGGTTGCAGATGAATTGCAGTTGATGAATGATAAATTGAAAAAAGAAATGCTTGGGTTTATAGAGAAGAAAAGCAATTGAGGAAAGGAAAGGAAATTAGGCGCAAGTTCAAATTTTATGGGAAAATTAGTGACATTTTCTTAAAAAATGCCACTAATTTTTTTCTTGAATAATCCCCTTAAATTTTGAAGAGATGATTATTGAAGGCATTTTTCGTCGAAAAGGCATTCAATAATTTCCTTCAATTTTTAGAGAAGATTATTGAAGGCGTTTCATGCTAAAAATGTATTCAATAATCTCCTTTAATTTTTTATAAGGGATTATTGAAGATGTTTTCTACCAAAAACACATTTAATAATCTTTTTAAATTTTGACAAGGAGATTATTGAAAGTGTTTTTTTTACCAAAATGCCTTAAATAATTTCCTTTCAATTTTTTAAAGCGAATTATTGAAAGCATTTTTGACAGAAAATGCCTTTAATGATCCATTTTATTTTTTATTAGAGGATTATTCAAGATATTTTTTTACCAAAAATGCCTTCAATAATCCCCTCGTTATTTTTTATGAAGAGATTATTCAAGATATTTTTTGCCAAAAATGTATTCAATAATCCCTTCTAAATTTTTATAGGGGATTATTAAATGTGTTTTTGCCAAAAACTCTCTCAATAATCCCTTTCATTTTTTATGAAAGGATTATTGAAGGTATTTCAGGTCAAAAACACATTTAATAATTCTTTTAAATTTTGACGAAGAGATTATTAGAGGCATTTTTGATCAAAAAAGACATTCAATAATCTCTTCTAATTTTTTAAAAGGAATTATTGAAGGCATTTTGGCAGAAAACGCCTTCAATAATTTTCTTCATTTTTTTATGAGGAGATTATTTAAGGTATTTTTTGCCAAAAAATTATTTTAATAATCCCTTCCATTTTTTATGAAAGGATTATTAAAGGTATTTTAGGTTAAAAATGCCTTCAATAATCCTCTTAAAGTTTTATGAGTGAATTATTTAAGGTGTCTTAGTGGATAAACATCACTAATTTTTGTCTTTAGTGGCATTTATAAGTACAAACGTTGTTATTTGAATATTTAGTGACGTTTTGATAAAAAAACGTCGTAAGTTTTATAAAAACAAGCTAAAGACTTTTATAAGTAAAATGTTGCTACAAAATTACCACTAATTTTTTATTTTATTGTAGTGCCACATCTTTTTTTCCACGCTTCTCTTTTATTTATTTATTTTGCTTGCCTTTTCTTACTCTTACGCCTTCTGCCTAGTTTTTAACATTGCCTCTATTGTCTCCTTTAGTCAATTTGTTCCTTCTTCTTCTTTGCAAGCATTTTTTAGTCTTGAATTGTGCATGTCTATTGCAGTTGTTTTTGCTTCTTCCCTTGCTACCACTTTCTCCTATTGTTTTACCTTTTTTTTGTTTCTGATTTTCCTTTTCTCCCTTTCACTGTGTGCCTACTACTAGTTTTGTTTCCTTACTCTCGATTCTGCCCCCCTAATCCCGTTTTTCTTTCTTTATTTTTTTGCTTTTTTTTTTTCACTAACTTTCTGTTATTGGTATTTTCTATTTCTATTTTGCTCTTTTTTTTTTGCTACTTTTTTCTTGTTTTTCTACAAGTATTATTGTCTCTCCTTCTTTTCGTTAGTTTTTCTCACCTTCCTTTTTAATTTTTTTTTTTGTTTTTGTGCTTCATCTTTTTTTTTTTACATTTTTTCTTTCTACCCTTTTTTTCCTTTAGGTTTTTTTGCTTTATTTTTTTTCTCTTCTTTTTTTCCTCCTGCCTATTGCTTGCTTTTAATTTATTTGGCTTTCTCTTTCTTAGTTTTTTTTTTTGCTTCCCACGTCTTCCCTCTTTTATCGTAACCATGCTATAGTTTTTTGGTTTTGCGATTTCTCTTCACGTCCTATGCATGGTGTGGTTTTTATTTGAATGCAAGGAACAAAGTTGAATGGTCTTTTTTTCTTGGGACATATTTGGGCCTTTAACAAAAGCCTAATTTTTTAATCTATGAGTTTAAGTTAGGCCTCCTTTGATTTCCCTTGGTTTTTGTCTTTTATGTTGGATTTGGCCTTTCTTTATTTTAGTTTATTTGTGCTCTCATTTATTTTAGGCTAAGTTTTTTATTTTTATTATTTTATTTATTTTTATTTTTAATTTGGTTTTTAAGTTGATGATTTTTATATTTTTATTTATTTGGATTTTCATTTAATGGCCAACACAGACCATAAATGGACTTTTAAAAAAGAATTGTTGATCAAGCTTTTTATTAGGCTATTTTAGGCATTCATTCAGATCTCACACCAAAACATTTAAAAATAAACAGTGTAATGGGCTCGAAAAGTGATAATTAAGGTCAAATTAGAAAGATAAGCCTAGATTAAAACAACAAAATATTTTTGACAAGATTAAGTATTTACCATATGTAGAACACTCATTGATAGTCAAAGGAATTTTGAATCGAGAATGCACTGCTCTACCTCCTAGAAGTAGCAAAGAAGCAATACCCGATGAAGCCACTACTAAAATAATTATTCTTGTTGACTTAACACAAAAAATAAGTGTATTCCATAAATATATCTTTCTTGTTCCTCAATGACCATAAACAAAAAAATCCCAAATTTGTTTTTATCAATTGAAAAATTTACAGATTTATAAGTTAGCATTTGTTCTTCATTCAAAATAGATAGCAACTCCAAATGTTTATGTTGAAGCTTAACCAAATCATAACTTAATTCTTTATGGATCAATCTATCAGTGATTCCATATAAATTCCTTTTAGTTGGTACAAGCAATTTATACTTAGATAAAGAGCTATAATTCCTATTAAAAATTTGTTTGAGAGCTATCAAACATATTTTTTCAATTTATTAGTCGAAATAGAATAATCAAATGATCCAAATGCAACTTTTAATCTGTGATTCAATATTTTTAGCCATAAATCTCCAATTATGTTCCCAAAAACTAAAAAGGTTTCCAACTTGACAAAACATAATGATTATAACAAAAAGTTGCCTAAGTTCTTCACCTGATGCCATTGAGAAGTTTAAACCAAAGTATCAATCTATTCTCGATCACTACCCAACAAACCTAAAGCATGACATGCAACTTGAAATTTAGGATAAATAATTTCATCCACTATTTTAATTTTTTCAAAATTTCTTGCTCCTTAAACACTATTTAACAACATCCTCAAAAAGTATAACTCACCAGATGCAGGATGTACATATATAATTCTACCTATAAATTTTTCTTGTTTTCTAGGCTGTCTCTTTTTTATCTTAGTACTCCAAACCCATTTTGTAGGAAAATCAGCATACAACAAAAACCTAGCGTCTTTATGCACTTAATTAATATACATTTATTAAGTCAACATTGTTTTTTGAACATAAGACCTTCTAATAATATAAGATAAATCTTTTTTATCATTGAAATATAAATATCATTCCTTAGGTAAATGTACAAGCAATCTTTGAATAGTTGGCTCCTATGATGTATTCCAAAGGCCAAAATTCTCGGATATATTTCATAAGCTGATAGATATCTACAATCGAGGTAAATTTTGACTTACATCAATTTTAGCAGGATATTCATGATTAAATTTATTTTCAGATGGTTGAACACTTTCAAAAATAGCCCTTAATCTATAAGGTCTTTTTTTTATGTACTTAAACAAATATTTGATAGCTTTGGTTTTACTACGAACTTCAACATTGAAATATTTAACAACCTAACCCACATTGTGCAAATGACAAAATGATTGTCCAATTCAATTCCATTCCTAATCGTAATATTTTCTTACATAATTGTTTCCCTTCTTCTATATAATGAAAATCAATCTTTATTAATTGTAGTATGTAATTGAAACTTTTTAGGAAAAAACTTTAAGCATTAACCTTTAAACATGCATGGTGCTTGAAGAGATGCAGAACTGCATTGACCATGAAATATAAAATTTATAATAGCATTATATCCAACGGGGTCGAATCTTTTATAAGGAATTGTAGTGAATATAATCTTATCAATTTCAGCAATAGTATAACATTTGATATCGAAATGTAAACATAGAAGAATATGAACTTATGGTAGCCCACATTTTTTAAACTCAATTGTATAAATAACTACATAAACATTTATAAAAAAAATTTAACAAATTATTCTTCAAACAAAATAAAAACACATGACAACATTAATAACAATTAAAAAAAAAAACCAACTTGCCATAACACAACCAAAGTGATTCTTCTTGCTTAAATTATCCATAAAATAAAATAACTTAATTTTAAAAACATGTGATACAATGTCAAGATGATCATCAGGTCATCGGCCTAGAATAAAAGTTAATGCTTCTCGAAATTCTGGCCATCAAGCATTGCATGTAAATATTATGAACAAATCAAGATAACTATAAAAACTACAAATTACGATAGCATCTTAATAGTTTTGAAATAAATATTGAGGACTAACTATAAAACTTGGCATCAATATGACTCATTTACCAATAGAGTTACCTTGAAACTTATCTCTTACAATTGAATCCTTAACATCTTTATACATTTTAAACCTAATAGTTTTTTTATTATCCTTTATAAATAGCAGCTATATTTCCTCAACACTCGCATAAGCATTGACAACAAATTATTGGAACAATCGATCACCTCATAACAAAAAATCACCAAAATCTATTCTATTCTAAAGAATAAATTTATAATACTCATGTATTGTCAAGTTCTTTTGTGTGCCTCTTCTTTTTTTTTTGTAGATTTAATATCAATATGATAGCCATTCTCACCATAAAAAAATAGCAAAGGATACTACAAAGCCATACAAAAAGGATAGAGATCACTAATTCTCTTCAAACCATTAGATCTATGATTAATAATTATATCTCGATGCCTACCATACTCTCATATATCTTTAACTATCAATGTAACAACTTTATTAACACTTGAAGGAATATAAGTTCTATCTCTCTCTTCTTTTACGCTAATCAACCTTAACCTAATAGGAATATAATCAAAACCACTAAACCTATCTCTAGTTGATCTGAAGACTTTAACAATTTCATTGTTTGCCTTAAACATTGTAATCAAACCATCCATAATAGTTGGATTAACTCTTGAAACCTTTTCACAATTTTGAAAAACAGACATCCTATTAAAAATCTCATTCTCAATATCATAGATATACATTTGAACAAACTTAGGATTCTAACTAAGAAGAGGAAGCAAAAACTCAATTCTATGATAATTCTATCCAAAAATTTTAAAAATATAAGGCCTTGCTCTATTATTGATACTATTATCAACCTTACCCCCTATTGAGGTAAATTGAAATATAGAATTATAGACTTAAACATTTTCTCTACAATCTACACTTCTATGCCCTCCAATATAACTAGGTAATTGATCCAAATATTGTGGAATCTTTTTTAGAAAAGGCAATCGAGCAATCCTTTCTTGACAACAAAGTATAAATGTAAGATTCTGTGTTTATTTTGAGATATCAACCCTTTTTTCGTACCACATGACAGCATCACAAAATGGATAAACATATTTAAAACCACCAAAATTAAAATGTTCAAAATAAGTTCCTTAAAAAAAAATTTAAATATCACATGAATGAAAAGAATAACAATTAAACTACAAATGAATAAAATACACAAAACATAATAGAACTTACTTAAATGGTAAGTTTGCCTTATCTCCCCACTAAATACATTAAATTGGTCTTCTTGCTCTAAAAAAATGTCATAGAATTACAATATCCTAGACACATCAAATCAAGAAAAAAAAAGATATCTATAAAGATCAATATATTAAATGAACATTACTAATAGAATCTATTTGAGCCAAATCTAAATTTTAAGCACATCTAGAAGAATTTGTAAAAACATCCAACCCTAATCCAAATTTCATTTTCTTTGACATATGAACAATTGACTCTTTTGCAATAAAAGGCTTGCATATTTTAATTTTAATGGTCTATAATTTCCCATTAGAATCAACAAAAGAATGTAATAATACATGAGGTTGATATCCACCTCTTTCATTATCACGAACCAGATCATGTTCAAACATATGACTTATGAAATGTGTTAAATCAGAATTTGAAACTAAAGATCTTCTTCTAATATCACCAATAAATGTATTATCTCCATTTCCATATTATTGAAACTAATATCATTAAGCTCTCTTCGACCATTGATATATTCCATTAAATTACCAATCAAACTTTAACATCTTCTTGTTATAACATCATAAAGACATCTCCCATGTTCAAATTCATTTGTGCCAAATAAAGAAAAACTACCTATATGAATAGTTTGTTGTCCTCTCAATTTTACATATCGTAACCTTTCTAATCTTTTAATTTTACTCTCCTTTCCTCTACTAATAAAATCTATGATTAAATACAGTAACTTAACACATACAATCTACAATTAATATACATACAAAACATCATTCACTAACAAAATCATAAACAATAAAAAAAGAATGAAACCTAAAATCGAAACACATAATATCATACTATATTCCTAATCAAATGATACACATAAAGAAAACTCAAAACACAAATAAAGCAAATAAATAATAACATAAATAAAAAAAACATAAAGGAAAAAAGATAACAATATGAAAACCAAAATTTCAACATAAAAGCTACCTCGCACACAAATTACCTAATTTCTATAACTACACCTATAAAAAAAACAATACCTTATAATTTAAAACAATAAAAATAAATCAAATATCAAATTAACTATATAATTGAAAACAACAAGCTCTTTTAACAACTTTCACCTACACATACACAAATAGATAGAATGATTAGTCAACATTATAATTTAACTATAATTTATGTAAAAACACTTGCAGTAATTAAACTTTTAATTTTAATTAAAATCTATTCATATAAATTTATCTATATACATTGTCCATAATATAAAAGGAATCTAGTAAACCTAGAACTTACTGGTCAAGCTATTAACAATCTTCATACTCCTTGGTTAGGCTCTAAACAATCCCTAAAAGGAACTTAAGATTCATAAAATTGTTCATAACATTAAACTTCTTCACTCATTGTAGAACTTACTTCACAAAGAAAGATTAATTTTTTGTGATACTACATGAAAAAGTTGAATGTAACCTACAAATTAATAAAACCTACAAACCTACAAATTCGTAAAGTTATTCATAACATTCAACTTCATCATTATCCAACCATTTTTTTATCTTACCTAAATGAATGAAAGCTTTACAACCTGTAGATAACCTTTAATAGTACAACATGATAATTACTAGATATTTGAAATTAATGAAGTAAGTTTACATATAGAACTACTAGATAGAGTTTATGTATACTTTGTTTCCTTTATACTTATATAGAACTATTGGGTAGAGTTTTTAGTGTAAATCTTATATGCAAAAAAAAAAAAAAAACTCTAAATATGCGAATGTGAGTTTTTTTTTTTTTTTCATATTTGTCTCCTAAATCCCCTTCTTTGGTTATTCATCTAATCACTTGTTTGCTTTCATACTTTTTTTTGCCTTGTAAATGCTTGTATTTAATATCTTTTCCTATTACATAATCTAAATTTATCTATATAATTGTTACAAAAACAAATGACATTTACAAATATCTCAAAGACAGTCAAATATATCACATTACAAAGCTCAAAAATAATAAAAAAAAGCTTAAACTTCATACCAATCAATCTATCTTTTAGTCAATTTGACATTAAAAAAACTTTCAAAATAATTGTATATGACTCACTTTAACAATAACATCAAACATTTCGAGGGAAAAATATAAACTTTAATATTATGCCACTTTTGAAAACAACTATATATAACTTACATTTAATACAAAAGTGTAAACTGCAACAATTTTTTTTGTTCTTCCTTAACATTTATATGTTTACTATTCTTCATCCAAGGAAAGAAAAAGTAAAAACAAAAAAAAAAAAAAAACTTAAAAGAAGAAAAACACAACCTTACAAAAAAAATCAACCAATCAAGGTACCTCTTTAACCATTAAACTAAAATTTCTCTATTTCATTAATTTCAAAATCCCAATACCCAAATAATTGTAAATCTTATAAGTAAAAAAGTTCAATATAAGTACAAAGAAAACAAACATTTTTTCACAAATCTTATATGTCACACACATAATAGCAATCGAAATAACTATACACATAATATTTACATGTTCACAATTCTTTATACAAGGAAAGAAAACATTAAAAAAAAAAAATCAAAGGTGAAAAACATAGCTTAACATAAAAAATGAAACATCGACCAACAAGGTTCCTCTTTAACTATTAAACTAAAATTCTTCTACTTCATTAATTCCAAAATCCTCAATACCTGATTAAGTCTAAATCTTATAAGTAAAAAAGTTTAATGTAAATACAAAGAAAACAAACATTTTTTCATAAATCTTATATATCACCCACAAAACTAAAATAAGTATACACATTTAGCTTTCCATTTGTAATTCATAATTCATAGTTTGACTTTAAATAGTAAGATTGAGTCGAATTTCTTATGCTCTAGAGGGAATGGGCTCTAACTGCATTACTTTTAGTCTTTCCAATTTTCAAAGACACAAAGGAAGTAAAGAAAAGATAATAGTTAGAATTACATGAACTTTTGCTAGTAAGATAGACAAAGCAACAACAACAACCTTTGGCGCCCCAAAATCAAAGGATAAAAAGATTTTAATTATTATAAGGTTAAAGCTTTTTAGTAAAAGGGAGCAATTGGCCAAAAGATCTAGTAGTATGAAATTGCATTGATGATCATACCATTGTTTCTAACCATCTTTCTCAACAACGCGCAGCTCAGTCATCTTTTTTTCCACATTTTGTAACTTAACAAAACTATATATTTGAAACTCCAAATATATCCATCATGGTCCTCAACATTACATGACAAAAAATTACTTCCTTTCTTTATCACTTTAAGCTAATGATTTAACAATTAGGTGCTTCCTAATCTATTATACTACATGTTATACATTACCTAAGTTTTTATATAGGCGGATATCTTGTTTATAAGATCAATGATAACAAATATTTGTAAATAATTTTGTTTGTTTTCTCACCCTCCAAAGCTACATATGGAGTTCCAAAAGGCTACTCTTAGTTAACAAACTATGGGTAGGTTACCTCTTACTTTAACTACAAATGTGAGAATTTTTTTTTCTTTTTTGTTTTTGACTCATAGATCCCTTTCCTTGCTAATTAATCCAATTACTTACTTGTTTCTTTTCATACTTTTTTTTGCCTTAAAAGTACTTGTATTCAATATCCTTTCCTATCACATAATCTAAATTTGTCATCACTCAAATATAGCACAATATAAAGCTTAATAATAATAATAAAAGTCTCAACTTCAAATCAATCACTTGATAGGTAGAAATCAAATATACAATGTCAAAAAACAAACAAGACATATAACCTAACAAATCAAAATACACAATAAATAAAGGAAAACAACACATAATACAATTTATACAAGCTTGAAAATTTAATAGCCAAAGAGTTTCGAGAAACCCTGAGAAACAAAAGAAAAAAATTCAATCGAAAACAATATTACAACTTTATTCAAACAATATACAAAACAAAATACTCCTATGAAATGCATAAATTATGCACTAAAAACCTATCTTTCTAGAAACAATAGTCTGATTTTCATTCAAAATCAGAACATGCAAAGAAAAATTTTTTAAAAAAAATTTCACAACAACATGCAAACCTTAGAACTATAAAACCAAACCCCATTTAACAATTGAACTCCATTAAACAAAATAAAAATATGTAACAATAATGTCATAACATATAAATCTGGAGACTTGATCGCTAGACGTAAATATTTAAAATTGTGAAAATATTAAGAGTTACCACCAATATTTTTTTTAGGGTATTATTGGCCACCCAAAAAATTTTATCTTTTTAATAAAACAATAAAATGGATTTAAAGTTTATTAAAAAGATACTTTCGGTCTATGAAAACAGAATTAGGTTTGAGAGTCGATTACCTGTAGAGAAGGATTAGCATCCTATAGCACTATAAAAATTAGTACCAATTAATCATGAGCTATTTATAATTTGGGATAAAAATGATTTTTTATTTTGAAATTTAATAATAATTTTTTAAAAAAAATTAGTTAAATTTTTTCACTTAGGAATATTATGAAAATCTTTAGATTAAAGAAATATCTTATAAATTCCCAACATATAAGTAGAAGTCAAAGATAATTTTTTCTATCTAAGATTTATTACAACATTCTTTTAAAAATAAAATAATATTCTTTGTAGATGATAATTATTGTTGACTTTTTAACATTTAGGCAGAGTTTCAAAAATTATTTATTTGAAATGTTATTTTTATTTTATTTTTAAATCCATTTTTAAATAACATTTTTCATAAAAAAGATATTTATGTAAAAAAAGGATGATGCTACAATTAAATAAGGGACAATAATAACAATTTAAAAATAGAAGCATGTGAAATGAATGCAAATAATAATCTAAAAAACAAACATGTGTGAATGAATGGCATGCAAGACAATGAAATGCAATTTCGGGATCAGGTTCTTAAATATAAAAAGGTCACCAGAACTTTTCAACCTCTAGGCAGAGTTTAGATGCAATTATTTATATTTAAGATCTCATTTTTTTATGCTTTTATTTAAACTTATTATTATTTGGATTAAGGAGTTATATGAAAATTCTTAATAAAATAATTTTTTTTAAATACCCCATCATTTAGTCAACATTCGAGAATAAATTACTTCACAAAAGGCTTTCACACAAATCCTTAAATTTTGGGATGATTTATAGTTTTGGGTAGATTTAGGATTTCAACGTTTTATTTAGGATTTCAACTAGGGTTTTGAGTTTCACTTAGGATTTAGGGTTTCATTTCAAGGTTTCATTTTAGGGTTTTATTTTAGAAATTTGCAAACATCTCTAAAAATTTTCAATATCTAGGTAGACTAACGATAGATTTTCAGAGCATGCTTATTTTTTACAATTTATCTAAAAAAATGAATTTTTATATTCTTGTATATTTTTCTTTTTCATTAAAATTTTATTATTATTTATTAATATTTTATCATTTTACTTTTATTATTTAACAATTTTTTAACATCTAGGTGAAATTATTTTTAAAACATAACTTTTATTTTCCTCCAATATCTAGGCAGGGATTTTAAAATCTTTTTCTTTCTTATAAAATATATTTATTATTATTATTATTATTATTATTATTATTATTATTATTATTATTTGGTCTTTTTTATTTTATTTATCTTTCTTGCATAAATCTAAAATGTGTGAAAAGTAAATTGTATCAAAAGTAAATTAAAGTATGGAAATTGTATAAAAATTACAAAGAGCAAAGAAATTTAATCAACATGAAAATTAAAAGGCATAGAATTTAAATTGTAATTAAACTTAAACAATATGAAAGAAATCTGCACGAACATAAGTGGCATGAAATATGCATGAAAATAAATTCTGTCAAGAACAAGTAAATTGTCGGCCCCTTATCTTTTTTGTAAAACTGATTGACATCTTGCTTATGTTACCTTTTCTATTTCAATTTAAGTTAGAAAACATGTGGGAGAAACACTACTAACCGTGCAACAGCCTCTAATCAACCCTATGCAAAAGCTAAATGCCAAAGGGAAAAATGGAAGCCAAGAGAAGGTTGAAGCTTTAAGGTTCCCTGAACAAACAAAGTAGCAGACGTGAAAGACGATGAAGCACTAAAAATTTGCATGCAAAACTTGTATAGGAGAAGAGAAGAATCAAAACATGTAAAACTTGTACAGGAGAAGAGAAGAACCAAAGCACATGAGACAAAGTAAACCAAAATACACGAGACAAAGTGAAGGCCCGGGTTTCTATAATTAGGTGGCGCATAAAAATGGCAAGCAAAAAGAAACAAAAAAAAAAAAAAAAAAAAAAAACAAGCTTCAATCCTTTCCCGCGCAGGCCACTATTTTGGATTTTAGTTTCTGTTGCAAACCTTCATTAAAACCAGAGGACCATAAACATAAATAGTACATCAAGATGGTAAAAGGAGGATCAAACTTGGCTTGAGATTTTCCAGCCACAAACCATTTTTATCTTTTCCAAGTAGTTTTTAAGTTTTCATTTTAACTTCGCACAAGAGAGGAAATGTTGCAGTACGTAAGCAGCATAGAATACAAGCTAATGTATACAACATAGAATGTACACAAATCCAGCCAAAGCAGTAGGAAGCTGTGAATGTTTTTACCTTCTTCGTTTTTTTCTGATGGTTGTTTTTCCGCTTCAGTTACTGCTGCCTTTTTTCTGCTATTTTTTTTTCTGCCAGCTATCCCTTTTCTGTTTTCTGTTTCTCCGCTGGTCTTCTTCTTCCCATCTTCTTCTGCTCACGTCTCTTTTTCGTGTTTTGCTTGTTTCACTGCCCAGTTTCTTCTTTTTCTGCTTTTTGCTGCCTTCTGGTCTTGCTAGCCCTTCTTTTTTCTGTTTTTTTTTTTTCTGCTGATTTTTTTGGTTTGTGTTCAAGTTTTCTATTGCTCCTCCTGGTCCTCACGAATTGTCTTCCCCCTCTCCTCTCTTCTGGTTTTTTTTTCCCCTTGTTTCTGTTCCTTTTTTTTTTTTTGGTTTTACCTTTTCTTTTTCCTGGTTCTCTTCTCTTGGATGCCCACTGCCTTTTTCTTCTTTTTTAGTTGTTCTGTCCGCCTCTTTTCCCCGTGTTCTCCTCCTATTGCCCATGCACCCGCCCGGAACGCATCTCTCCTTTTTTCTTTCTGTGTTCAGTTTTTTCACACGAAGCTTCCCTGTTTCTGTTCTCCTTTCTGGTTCACCCGAAAGCTTCCCCTTCCTCCTCCTTTCGCATGTTTTCAGTTTCTTCTCTTTTATGCAAAACTCCCCCTCTTGTTTCTTGTTCAGTTTTCTTTTACTGCTTCTGCAGGCAACCACGATCCCACGACCCAGTTTGCAGCGGTCGGTTTTTGTTTTTTTTTTTTTTTATCACACGGGGCTTCGTGCATGCCAAGTTAACCGAATGAGCTCCGTCCCTTTTGCATACTTTGGGCCTTCATCAAGGAACCATGTTTTAGGGCCTTGGCTCCAATTTGGGCCTTCTTAATTTTGTTCTCCCTTTTTTTTTTTTTTTTTTGAGCTTTCAAATTTTATTTTATTTTTTCGACGAGTCTTTTTGTTATTTTGTTTTTTTTTTTTATATTATTATTTTTTATATTTTTAAATTTTGTTATTTGATTTTTTTTAATGACCAATAATAGGTTATTAATGAGTTTTAAAGATAAATCTTTTATCATATTTTTTTTTTATCATTTTAAGCATTCATTTGGACATATGCAATGAATCTCATTATGAGATTTATATTGAAACTTATATTGAAGTATTTAAAAATGAATTGTTTAATGTGTTTAAAAATGAAGGTTAGAGTCTCGTAAAATCGAATCCAAATTAAAATAATAAAATATTTTAAATAAAATTAAGTATTTACAAACAAAATTATTCTAAAAAATCACAAAAAAAAAAACAAAACCTAAATTCAATTAAAAAATAAAAAAAAATAACCTTAGATTTTACCTAAAAACATCTAAACAAATTATGAAAAAAACCAACAATTACAAATTAAAAACGGTTCTCTTTCACGCCAAAAATTTCACTCTCAAAAGTAACAATAAAAACCCAATCAAAAAGCTTCAAAATTGTAGACAAAACACAATGTCAAACATAAACAACATAAAAAGACACATATATCCTATCAAAGAACTTTATGCCTTTTCTTCTTGATAAAACATCCAACTTGATCCTACCGAAACGGCAAAAACTTATAAAAAACTCTAAAAAAAAAAAGTACCCATGGCAATGCCAAATCCGATACCTTTTTATATAAGAGTGTATTGATAAAAAAAATATTTTAGTTTCATGATTTTTTTTTTCTTACAATATCATTTTTAAATTATTTTTTGAACTGCAAAACAGTTTTTTGCAAAATTTTTTACTGAATATTTTTTAATTGCTTCAAATTTTGAATTACAATAAAAATTTGTTCTAAAATTAAAAGTATTATGTAAAATTACACCAATTGAAATATTTGTGATAAATTTGAATTGTTCACATAAATATAGTAATAAATTAATTTGCACCTTAGCCCAAAATTCAATATAAAACGTTAAATATTCTTTATTAATATTTTTTTAAAATATATTTTATAATTAAAATTAAATAAAAAATATATTTTTTCTATATTGAATTTGTTCTGAGCCCAAGCTTTGAAAACCTCATCCTGTGGACACGTCAAGGGTCAACCTCATACCAAAAAAAACCATGACCGAGCCTAATTAACTTCTACTCATGACCTATTTAAACCAAACAATTATTTAAAAAAATTTTTTTTTTAATTTATCGTTGAACCTCTACTTTGTATTTACTTGATTAAAAAAAATTATTACACGCATAATTTTTTTCAAATCCACAACCTTCAATCATTAATTTTAATATCATATCAATTAATCTAAAAATGAATCAACACCAAACAATTAATTAAAAATATAATATAATTTTAAAATTATACCCGTTTCAAAATGGGTAGTAATTTGATACTTCACTCGCCTAGGTAGAGTGACAAAAAGGTAAATTCTTAAATTATGTAGACAATAACGTTAAAGATGATAGATACAGGGAAATGGAGTCACATAATAATTTATATATTCTTCTTTATCAGTTGAAATTTCTTAATTAATAAACTTTTTTTTGTCACATATGTGCTCTAAGAATTCAACCAAATCTTCAATGATTAAATAATGCAACTGATAATAGATTATAGCGGAAGTGGAATGCACCTAACTAAAAAAAAAAAAAACCAAATATACTATTTGTTGGAATATATCATTTGGCAGCTAACCAAAGCTGCTTGGTGCTTAATTTAGACTACATCTTAAATGAATCCAAACCAAGGAAAATAATAATAATAATAATAATAATAATAATAATAATAATAATAATAATAATAATAATAATAATAATAATAATAATAATGAGTTTTAGAAGATTATAAATAATGACGAAACCAATCAAATTAAAGTTCCACCTTCTTATTCTTCTTCAACATTTTATTGATTATATATAAATGATGATAAGAGCTAGCCAAATTTAGCAGGCGAAGCTCCTTATTAACTTGCATCTTTATTTTTAAGTAAGATTAATCCTATGAATTTCTAGCTATCTATCGCATTAATTATATTTCGATAAAATTTGTGATCAAAGATTGTGATGCTAACAATGACTTTATAGCCTTGTCTACAAGAAATTAGATCCCTCAACATAACAATAACATCTTCCTTGTCTCTGATTTAAATTGGCCAACTTCTATAATTACTCAAATCTTTATTTTGCAAATTTTGCTTACTTCAAAATAAGTTTCTTGGTTACTTGGGTTTAAGTAGAATATACTAATCATTCATGATTTTTGTGTAATTTTTCATTTTTCTTCTTAAGTTTAAAACAAATAGAGTCATAGCCTTTTAAAAATGTTCTAAATTAATCAATTAGATCAACTCGGTTAAAAATTCAATAAAAATATATCATGTCAATTATAGTTAAAAATTCAATGAATTATGTCATGCCAGTATTACATCCATATTCATGTAGCTTAAATTTTAATTCAAAAGTTAAATGGATCCTTTTTTATTTGCTATGTAAACATCTACATGAACATCCATATGATACTAAGATGGGAACCTTCATCATTTTTAATGACTAGTGATAAAATAGATGAATTTAAAACATTTTTAAAAGATCATTGATCAAAATTTTGAGTTTTATAAGTCATCAATGAAAATGAAATATTGTACAAAGATTATGAAAGTGTGATGTAATTTGCTGTTGAGTTTTGTTTTGAGGAGTTTGGGTAAAAATTTTAGGTTCGAGTAATATTATTTTTATTGTATAAATAACTAAATAAATCATCAAATTTTAATTCAAAAAATAAATAAATAAATTCAAACCAAGATTTAAAAACTAAGAAAAACTAAGAAGACTGTTACTTGCCCTCCACACTAATAAATTCCATATGCCTAATAATTAATTTTTTTTTTTTTTTTTTTTTTTTTGGAGTTGTTTCAACCATATAGAATTTAGTAAACAAAGATGAACCTCATGAATGAACTTTGCTTTTAAATCACAAAACATTTAAAAGGGAAAATAAAAACGTCGGTGAGAGTATATTGGTCCAGTGCTCGACTGTAATGCTTCAATGTGTTGGAAGAAATGCCATTTTCAAAGCCTGCATTTAAGTGGTTGGAAGGCAATGCCCTTTTGGTTTTTTTTTTTTTTTTGTCTTACTTATAATTGACGCTTAACACCAAAAAAAAAAAAAAAAGTTAACAGTACAAAAATTCTAACATAAATTCGCCATGTCTAGTTCTGAGCACATGGCTACTCTTTCTTTAGTTAGAGTCCTATATATATATATATATATATATATATTGTTATTATGGGAGAAAATATTTTGATGTGAATTACTAAATTCTAGAATTTGCATTCCATTTGTCCCAATCCCAAAGGCTCCTGACAAAGGTAGCTGCACGTGGTTTTCTTAGTACACTAGAGTAATAAAAATTTGCGGTTCCCTTGGCAACTTATTTTACATATCGTTTAACAGATGTTAAGGAGGCAAGCATTATTTTTTAGGAAATTATGTTATTATTTGAAAAAGGAAATTGTGAGATTTAAGAATTTACGAATTAATAATGCAAAGTTAAAATAAAAATATACTAACTAACATTCTTATTTTAAATTAACCAACGTAATAATATGAAAATAAAATGATTAAGAATCATACATCTCAAATATAAAAAATTTCTTTTTAAACATTTGGGTTTTCAGCTTCACAAAGGAAATTAAAGTGAATGAGAGTCCAATAAATGGACCTTAAAAGTCATAAAAATGCTTTCCATGCACTCATTTTATTATCTAAGGACTTATTAGATAATTGAATTATAATAGAATTTTGAAACTTATATATTATGTGAACGTGGGAAATGAGTGTATGTAACTTTTTTTCTACGCATAAGATAATTTATATATTATAAATTTTAAAATTACAATCTTATCCCTAGGCGTTATTAAAAGAAGTGATGTAGTTATATGTGAAAATTTAATAAGCCTGCCATCACCTTCTAAATTTCGAACACAGAACTTCCAAAAAATTTCTTAAAGTGTTTAAGGGAAGAATTTATGTAAAGTTCTTTTGATCAAATCCGATTAAAAATTATCAAATAAAAATTTATTTTAAAAATAAAAGAGTTTTCATTAACAATGATTAAATAAAATTTTATTTGAAAATTAAAATTTATAAATTAATAAAGTTTAATTAAAAGATCAATAATATGTAAAAAAATTTATCAAAAATTTTGTTTGTAATTAATTTTTATAAATACTTATTCAATGGTTTTTTTTTAAATATTAGAAAATGCTTATGTAAAAAAAAAAATCAAAACTTATTAAAAACTTTTCAAATTTGTACACTAATTTTTAATTTATCATTAAATGTTTAAATAATTATTTTTAATGAAAGCTTTACAAAATTGACCTCGAGGATCTTACCTAAAATTGGTTCAAATATTAGATGTTGTAGAATTTCATAAAATATAATGTGAAATGCAAGCTTTTAAACTTAAGAGCAAGTCAGGGCAAAGGATAAGATGGGTAAGAAAGAAACTAATTAAATGCGTTGCAAACTTGGTGCAGAGGGTGGTCCAGCTGGCCCTATAAAATAAATAAAACTATATGACAACCACATTTAATGTGGGGATGGGATTGGGGAATAGGGGATGCATACGAGAAGCCATTGTCCTATGTAATGTAAGGCCTACCACACTTAACATATATCGCAAACACCAGGCAAAGTACGCTCCTGTCAAAATCTCTTTCTCTCTCGTCTCTACTGAAAATCAGATAATGATCCAAAACAAAGATGCCAACTGATGCATTTCATCCATAATTTTTTTATTATTATAAATTTATTATTATTTGTTAACTTTGAATTGATTTTTATTTTGAAATGATAAAATAATAAAGACAAATAAATTTGATCAAAATTTTGAAAAATATTTATTTAGTATAATTTTTAAGTTTTATATTTTGATATTAAATAAATAATATGATTTTCAAAGTTTAAATAAATTTTTCTTGGTTTCATATTTCTCAAATCAAATCTATCTTTAAAAATTATTTATTTGAGCTTAAATGAAAGTCCAATTGTTGTTTTTAAAGTAAATTTATTTATTTTGGATTTAATACAATTTTGATAATATTGGTTTTGAGAAAAAGATTAACTTAAGAAAACTGTTTTACAAGAACAAAGTTTTCTAATATTGAACTTATTTTATTTTTCTGTATTAATTCACAAAGTTTTAATATTTAAATTTTATATGGTTGGAAACCTCTTTGAGTCTACTTTCTAATGGATCAAACAAAATCAAAATCTAAATTTTCTAAGAAAAAATTTTGAATTTTTACTAGACACTCTGCAATTGTCAAAAAAATTGCACAAAGGTATAAGTCATACTCCATGAATTAGGTGATGAATTTTATATGGATAGAAAGCCCTTTAAGTCTAGTTTCTAAATCTTCCAACGGTTTGTAATTTGGATTTGTATAACTTAAAATATGATTAAATTAGTAAGTAGAGTGTAAAACGAGATACTACCACCTAGCATAGACAGGATCAATCCCCTCTAGAAGGGATCGATTGCTTTTTCAAACAGAATGCTCCCAAGACAGAAAATCCAGAAAATGGATCAATCCTCCCACATAGGGGATCAATCACCCCATTAACCAATTGATCCTCTACAAAAATGGATCGATCGGTTGGGCTATTTTCAAGTGAAAAATGGTTTAAAACATAAACCAATCGATCCCCTCAAGCAAGGGATTGAACGGTTTTGGGCGCAAGCACACCAACGGCTACTTTTTCATGATTCCAACGAGCACTTCTTCACTCCAAGCTTCCCCAACGACTACTTCTTCAATTTCTCTATAAATTAGGCACTTCAACACACCAAGAAGATTGATGAATCAAGAGAGTAAGAGCCAACAAGTCATATTTTCATTCTCTTAAATAATCAAAAGTTTTTAGAGCTTCAAAGTCTATATCTTTATATTTATTGTATCCAAATTATATTTGTTGTTCATTCATCCTTTTTTTGTACTTAAACTTAGCAAACACTTAGCCTTAGAGAGGTTGTTCTATTGTTTGTAAAATTACCTTTGATATACAAAGGTGGAAGAGAATAAGAGATGGGCTATCTTCTTGAGAGCTTTGTAGTGAGATTGTGTAAAATACTACAAAGGATAGAGGTTTCTGTCTTAAGCCTTAGAAAGAAAAAGATAGGTTGCATTTTTATTTCAAGAATAGTGGATTGAAGTCTTGTGTGTGGACAACCAAGAAGAGAGGACATAGGTGCCTTATGGAGAATGAACGAACCTCTATAAATCATTATATTTGATTTCTCTATCTTTATCTCCTTACAATTTATTGTTGTTTATATTTGATTTTAGGTCCATTAATTGTTATTGTTTGCATTATATTTCCATCAAAAGTGCTTATTGTTTTAATTTTCATTCAACTATATTGAAATCATTATTTGGGAAGAATTTGGAGAAATCCAATTCACCCCCCTCTTGGATCATCATCTCACCTAAAAAGCTAACATTATTTAATTATAATAAAAATTATTTAAAATTTTATTATTTATAGATATAAATTTCATATAAAATTTGATAAATTTTACATAATTTAAATTATAATTAATTAATTATAATAAAATAATTATATATAATATACTTCAAGTATTATTAGCTATTATCAACTACAATGATGCTCACAAATCTCTCTTTGATAACACTTCTTTTCACTATTATTTTTTGTTATTTAGCTTCTTAATTTTTGTGGGGTTGCTGTAAAAGTAAAATAAAACATGAAAAGTAAAATCATTATTAATTATTCGGCAAAAAAAAATTATTGATTACAAATTGACAACGGTCATTAATTAGTTTTCAAATATATGTAATAATTATTACATATTATTAGCATATAAAAAATAGAATATCTATTTGTTGAAAATATTTTTATTTCATAAATTTTTAGAAAATATAATAGTATTTTATTTTAATACCCCAAGCACACTTTATTCAAAAATTATTAAGTGTCCATTTGAATGAATAATAAGATTGATTCTAATGAGGTTAAAAATAGTAGTGGAAGTAAGATTGATTATTATAGTGGTGAAATTAAAATAAATGATAAAATATGTATTTAGATACAAAAACAACAGTAGCAATGAGATAAATTATGGTAAAAAAAAGAAAATAACCATTAAAAATATTCAATTAAAAATTACATGTAATATAAATTTTAAATTATTTAATAATTATAAATTAATAAATTATTTAAAATTTTATTAAATTATTTTTATATCAAACAATAATTTTGTTAATAAATAATTAAAATGTATTTATTATTTTATTATATAATAATAAAATTGATTTATTTATTAATTTATTATATAATAATAAAATTTATTTTTCTATTAAATTATGAAAAATTACTTTGTAATTTTTAAATAAAAAATCAAGATAAAAAAAGGTTGATTGATTAACAAAGTGTGAGTTAAAGGAAAAAAAGTAAACAAACAAAATAAATGAAGGAGCCGTGGTAGACTAGAATCCCAACCTCTAATGAATGATTGATAGAAATTATAATGCATTGGAAGATTGTTTAGATTATAAAATTTGTGGGTGACATAGCCTTTTATGATAATTTCATTATACTGAAAGGTCCGATGTAATCCCATGGCACCCTAAATGGATCAATTATCAAACATTTTCTTTTTTCAAGTTTTATGATCTGAGAGCCATTGAAAGTGGTGGAATGCTTCAATGTGCAACTAATATATTGATGGTTTGATATAATATCCTTTTGTATTTTATGTTAAAACTATGATTCATACACTCTAAATAAACATAAAAGTAAATAAATAAATAGTGGTTGAAGGTATTTAGATGTTTACTGTTTGTGTTGAGCTCCAAGTTGAGGGTCAAGATCCTGAAATCACAAAAAAAAAAGAGAGCGGTTAAAAGCAAAAGCAGTGGTTGTTCCTTAAGTTTGCACTCCGACACTTAGGTCATAAGTTGGAATAAGAGAGGTCGAAATGAAAGGAAAATAAAAAATTAAAAGAAATAATCAGATGGATAGATAGTCTCTAAATGACTTTATTTATAAGTTGAAAGTGAGGGATCTGTGAGGTAGAATAGTGATAAAGCCGAGCTGATGTTGTACTATTGTACATGTTAGGTCGGCCCAAAAGTAAAAAATGCATTTTGTTGTTTGCTAACAGTTTTTAATGAGAAAAAAGACCAATTTACTTTTTGGACCTAAAATATCCCTAACATTTTATCCCCCTACTGGTCAACTTGACTATTAGACTAATAAGTGCCCAATTGAGCCCTTTGGGCACACATGCTTGTTAGTCTAACCTTGAGTTTTTTAAGTATGGGTTTTGAAATTTTATGCTTTGGATCCAACCTTTCATTGCCAAGGTTGAATGCTCTAGAGGCTGATGTAAGGGTCAGGCAAAAGTGGTTTATGATCAATTGTAGGTTGTTGAGTGTAGCCTCAATCACTATGGAGTATGCCTACCTTATGTGTGATCAAAGGTGTCAAGCTTGATCTTGAGCGTACGTTTCAGATTATACGTTTAACTAGTCCGTTCTAGAGTTGTCGAGGTGAATGACCCTATATCGAAGATGTTTAAGGTTGGACTAAGCAAGCTTATGAGTAACTATCGACATGGCTTATGTGTCTGATGTGGTGAAAACAAATGTAAGACTTGTGCATTTTCTTGATGCTGGAGTTTGATTTTCAGGCCTAATATAGGGTTGACCTGCTTAATCGGTTTAACCCAGGTTTTACGACTAGTCTAACTGGTTAAAATAGGTGAAATGATCAATTTGCCTTGAAAATTGCATTTGATAAGAAAAAAGGTATTTAGGTAGTAAAAACCTTGAGTTGAAAAGGTTATGGGTCATTTCGGTAATCATGCAAACTTATGGCATAGTTTAGAGCGTTCATCCGATCTTAACATTTATTATATAAAGGGCTTTTTGGGGTTTTCATTTTTCACCTTGCTATCTTTTTGCTCTCAAACTGACCTATTTTTTTCAATCTTAAAGATCTTATTTTCTTTTAACCAACTTTTTTTTTTTACTTTGGTACATTTCTTTTTTTTTTTTTATAATATCTTCTAATACAAATTATAGGGGCTCGGGAAATTACAAAGTAGTTTCAAGAAAAAGTCAACTCAACAGTGGGGATGAAGATGATCGAGTTTTTTTTGTCATTACGGGAAATGACAATTCTAGGTCTACTTTTTGGCTAAACCTAATGATGAAATATAAGCAAAAGAGAGTAAAAAAAAGTGTTTATGCCAAAAGAGAGTGAGTTTATCATTCAATAGATGAGCTCGTGGCTACCATTGACTTTAAGCTCGAGAATCCCCTAGTTCCAGAGTCTAAGGTTAGTCTGGTTTTTCTAACTAACCTCTATTCTGCTTCCATTGTTCTTTTTTTCTAAAAGTCAATCCTTTTATTTTTTATTCTTTCATCCTTCCTTTTACTGAGTCAGCTTTAGTTAACGTCCATCATTTATATTTTTTGTTTGAGAAGTCTTCTTACCTCTTTTTTTCTTCTAACATCATGGTGATCTCCGTTATTGCTCCTACTCAGGAGTTTGAGCTTTTTCATGATGAAGACTCCAATGATGATGAAGGTCCCGATGGAGAGCAGAAAGAGGAAACCAACTAGGCTAAGAAGAAATGTGAAGATAAAGAAGAGTTCTTTTTAGGTTTAGATGCCTTGGCTCAGGTTCTGTTTTTTTATTCCTTGTTATTTAGGCTTAAACCTTAAGGACGTGATTAAGAGCTTAAAAGGCAGGGCTAATCTTAAGGATTACCCTAATAAGTACTCTGCTCATCACGTTCAATCTTTGAGGGTCAACTTTGACTTTTAAAAAAAGGGTAGAATGTATTAGTGTCAATCATCGATTATCGAATCACTTATCCTCTATAAGGTCACCAACTCTAAGTGTACTAGGATTTTATAGTGGCCAATCTAAGGTCCCTTTACATATTATTATTGTTGAATTTTTTATTTTTTATAATTTAATAATCATTCAACTAATCTTAAATTCTTTTCAGTACATAATAGCCTTCATCATTTTTTCGTAAAAACTTAGATATTCTTCTTTTTCTCCCTTTATTTAAGGAGTTCTTCTTAGTTAAAGAACATCTTCATGACAAAAGTTGATATTACATCATAGCTCGTCTAGCTAAAAAGATTTTTACAGACTACCTGAGCTCAATAAAAATTGAAAGCTACTTTTTCTCTACATAAAGAAAGAAAATAAAAATGAAAATAAAGAACCCGAGGTATAGGAGATTTTAAATGAGCCTGAGATTTTTGAAAATAAACTTGCTCCCCTAATAATGAATGACCTTATTGCTTGATACAAGATTTTAGAAGTCACCAAAAGGGAAGATCTGGTCAGAGATGTTTATAAGCTAACCTATCCTAAAGTAATGAGAGAGATTAGATATTAGAATAGGTTTAAGGTAACCTCGTAGGGTATTTAGTTTTAAAAATTTTTTCTAACATTTAGCCCAAGAGGCTTCACCCTAACATCAACAAAGAAAGTAAGTATAATAAGGACCAAAGGTGCCACCAAACATGCCTAAGGTGCATGCTTGATTGGTAAGGGGTTGTGCTAGATGTCATAAGGGCTTGTACTCAATGTACCATAAGATGTGCACTTAAATCTTGATGTCCTAAAAGGCATGCCTAAAACATGCCTTGGAGGAAGCCTACTCACTTAAAATACCAAAAAAAAAGTGAAGATGAAAAAAACTCTTTTTCCATTTAGGACTTATATAAAAAAATGGATGTAGACACCCATCTGTATCTGGGTCGACTGATGTTTATTATTATTGTTAGTATTATTATTATATTTTTCTTTTTTTTAATATGTACTGATAAACAAGGATTAATCAAATCTACAAAAAGGATTAATCAAGTTTTCATAATCAAACGAATTTCAATTTAAAATATTTTTAAATCAAGAAGACTGGCAAAACCTAGGCCTAAATCACGTTGGACAAAATCCAATCTCAGGATTCAAACTTGGATTGGTTCTATTTGAGCCCTAAAATTGGTACTAAAATGGGTTATAAATTGAACACAGAATCATAAAAGAAAAGCAAAGTTAATTTTTTAGGGAACCTCTCTCAGTTTGAAGTTTCTAGGTTTTAGTTTAGAGTTTTGGGATTAAAAGTTTGAGTTTGTGGGCTTAGGTTTGAATTTTTATGTTTTAAGTTTGAAGTTCTAGGTTTAGGTTTAAATCTTTAGGTTTGGAGTTGAACTTCTGAAAAAATCTAAAAAATCTAGGTTTTTGTTTGAATGTTTGAATTTTTTGGTTGAATTTTTCGGTTGAATTTTTCAATAAGATTTGAAGTTTTTGGTCAAATTTTGATTAGTTTTCTAGAAACTGGTGATCAAATCCTATTTTTGGTAGTTTGTTCTAGGATTTCTAGAGAAAGACGAGAGAAAAAATGAAAGTTAGAGAGAGAAAGGACTAAAGGCTTTTGAAGAAACACTAAAAAGTTTGGCTTTTATACTTGCACCAAATGAGGCTGTTCTGAAGGCCCAAAATCCGTATGTTAATCCGTTAACCTGCATACAACCCGCGTGTTTGACCCAATCTGATCGCAGGTTTTCTTTTTTCTTTTTTCATTTTATTTTTTGATTTACATTTTCATTTATTTTATTTTTATTTATTTATTTTATTTATTTTCTATTTCATTTTATTTTTTATTTAGATTTTTTTCTACTTGTTTTAAATTAAATGATTTATTTTAAATACTTTTGTAAACTTCTTTTTTTTTTAAATTATAAAAAAATTATAAAAAAAAATGTTTCTAAAAATGAATTCATGAATCCTACCAAACTATTGGAAGTTTTTTCATGAATTTAAATTTTTATGAATTTTATTAAACTATTAGAGAATTTAATCAAGTAATTGTACAAAAAATATTTTTATCAAAATCCTTTGTATTTTATCCTACCAAACTATTGGAGGATTTGTATCTTAAATTTTACCAAACTATTATAAGATATAATGAATTTTCTAAAAAATATATAAATATTTTACAATAAAATCTCACCAAATTATTAGGAAATTTGCATCAAAATAAATTCTACCAAACTATTGGAGGACTTTACTAATTGTTTTCTTGGGTAAAATACATTAATAAATTTGACGACGGAGTCTTTTCAAGGTGGGACATTAGTCTTCATGAATACTTCTGAGATAAGAAAATTATCTTAAATTGCTACCAAACTATTTAAGTAATCTTAAGATCAATTTTCAATAGTAAATATTTTGTAAATTATAAAAATGTTTAAGGCTTGGATAATTTAAAATTAAATCGGTACCATCTTTTGAATAGGTGCTGTGAGGGTACTATAACCTTTCTCATGCATAACCACACTCTTGAATCTAAAATCTGATTTCGTGGACTAAAACATACTATTTAAAAATACCTAAATCAATCTTAAGACTTCTCTTTAAATATGACAGATTCGATCAGGTGGCCAATCACACCTAAATAAAAAAGATTAATGGCAATACCTTTAATCTATGTCTAACAGTAGGTTCATAAATCTATACGTTATTACAATGGAGATAAAAGATATTCATACTAAAAACTAAGTCAACAAGAAAACAAACACTTCATCTGTAAGCATTTGATGCTTCCATATTAGGTTGAGAGAATACCTTCTTAATATGACTAAGAATAAGACTAAGCTTCACCTAAATGATCACCTGAATGACTTGAAAGCCTCTTTACAATTAAGAAAGACTACAAAACTCCTCAAAACAACTCCAACATTAAAAAGAACTATAAAGAAAAGATAAGTTTGCCATGGCTAAGACATAAAAATTTGCTAAGGCATTGAACTCCTTGAAGCTCACTACAAGCCTCTTCCAAAGATGAAGAACCAATCAAATGATCGATAGAGGCATCAAATGTCTCATTCTAATAGTTATGATCACAAGCTATATGGGAATCATTATTAAAGAAGGAAGACATCTTAACTTATCGAGAAAGAAAAAAATCAGGCTTGAAAAAGAAGTAACAAGCCACAAGAGGGAACTAAAAGATCAAATGGCTCACCCCGATACCATAATAACTTAAGCACCTAAATCAAAGGCAAAGGCATAGAACAACACTAGGAAGTTTGTACACAACAACTTAAAAGTAAGATCAAATAAGGGCTAAGGCGAAAGATTTTACCTTGTGTAAACTTAAACTCAAGATAAAAAACAACTTCAATAAGGTAGAAGCTTGATGAACCACTTGAAGCAAAGATTTAAGACAAAAAAAAAACACTGCCTAGCATTCAAATTTAACATTAACAACTATAGCAAATAAAATGTAATTAACCCGCTTGAGAGCTATGTGGCTTATCGATTTCCTCCTCACTTTTTATAGCATCAATGCTTCATAATTAACGGTTGGTCTAATTCTCTAGTTTGCATTTCAAAACAATAATCCAATTGCACTACACTTGACTTATTCTAATTATTAAAAATATATTTATGAAAATTAAAACTACATAAATTTTCATTCATCATAGCTTTGTTGACAATAAAATTTCTAGAGTAAAAATCACATGAATATATATGTATATATATATATATATTCTATTTTGCAAAGTCAAATAGGAGATTGAGACTTATTTATCATAAGATTGAAAGTAAAAAAAAGAATGTTAGATTGTTGGGATGTTACATACAACTTAAATGAAGAGGTGTAGACACCCAATTTGGTCCAGGCATGGATCAATCGGGCATGGTCCAAATAGGTAAGGCTATTTTTTTTTTTGTATTTTACATTTTACATTTTCATTTTATTTTTATTTTATTTTTATTTCTATTATTATTATTATTGTTTTTATATTTTTTTTTCTTTTGTTTTTATCTTATGTATTTATTTATTCATATATATATATATATATCTTTATTATTATTATTATTATTTTCTCTTTTTTTTGTTAATATTTATAGGTATATCAGATTATATGTTATAATTTATCTGTTATTTAATTTTAATTTATCTGTTATTTTTTTATTTATTTTCATTAATATTTTTATTTGATTTTTTTTATTTTTTTTTTATTTATCCGACTGGAGATTAGATTGAGATTCAATCAGAAAAGTCCATGTTCGATTCAATGATCCAATCCCGATCCAAAGAGAAATTGGGATTGATCAAAAACTCTTTTGATCAATCCTTATAAAAGGGATCCTCAGGAACAGAAGGAACACACAGACACAAAAAAACATAGAGAAATGAGTTACTGGCTGAGAGAATAAAAGGCATACAGAAGAGATTTGAAAGCTAAAAAGGAGTTTAGAGGCGTTTGAATAGCTTTAGAAATCGAAGGGAAATTTTTGGAGATTTTTCTACAAATTTTTTTTTTGAAAATTTTTGGAAAATTTCCAGATTTTGGTGAATTTTTCGACGAAAGTTAAATTTTTCGACGATAATTTCGGCCAAGTTTGAAGTTTCCGGCCAGCTGTCCAGTTTTCGGTAAGAATTTTCAAAAATCGACTAACTTTTCAATGAACTTCCGACGAAAAACTCAGATTTTGACGAAATTTTTATTGATTTATTTTCATTAATATTGTTATTTGATTTTTTTATTTTTTTTTATTTATCCGACTGGAGATTAGATTGAGATTCAATCAGAAAAATCCATGTTCAATTCAATGATCCAATCTCGATCCAAAGAGAAATTGGGATTGATCAAAAACTCTTCTGATCAATCCCTATAAAAGGGATCCTCAGGAACAGAAGGAACACACAGACACAGAAAACATAGAGAAATGAGTTACTAGATAAGAGAATAAAAGGCAGACAGAAGAGATTTGAAAACCAAAAAGGAGTTTAGAGGCGTTAGAATAGCTTTAGAAATCGGAGGAAAATTTTTGGAGATTTTTCTACGAATTTTTTTTTTTGAAAATTTCTGGAAAATTTCCAGATTTTGGTGAATTTTTCGACGAAAGTTAAATTTTTCGACGATAATTTCGGCCAAGTTTGAAGTTTTCGGCCAGCTGCCCAGTTTTCGGTAAGAATTTTCAAAAACCGACTAACTTTTCGATGAATTCCGACAAAAAACTCAGATTTTGATGAAATTTTTATTGATTTATTTTCATTAATATTTTTATTTGATTTTTTTATTTTTTTTAATTTATCCGACTGGAGATTAGATTGAGATTCAATCAGAAAAGTTCATGTTCGATTCAATGATCCAATCCCGATCCAAAGAGAAATTGGGATTGATCAAAAACTCTTCTGATCAATCCCTATAAAAGGGATCCTCAGGAACAGAAGAAACACACAGACACAGAAAACATAGAGAAATGAGTTACTGGCTGAGAGGATAAAAGACAGACAGAAGAGATTTGAAAGCCAAAAAGGAGTTTAGAGGCGTTAGAATAGCTTTAGAAATCGAAGGGAAATTTTTGGAGATTTTTTTACGAATTTTTTTTTTTGAAAATTTCTGGAAAATTTCCAGATTTTGGTGAATTTTCCGACGAAAGTTAAATTTTTCGACGATAATTTCGGCCAAGTTTGAAGTTTCCGGTCAGCTGCCCAATTTTCGATAAGAATTTTTAAAAATCGACTAACTTTTCGATGAACTTCCGACGAAAAACTCAGATTTTGACGAAATTTTTATTGATTTATTTTCATTAATATTTTTATTTGATTTTTTTTTTTATTTATCCAACTGGAGATTAGATTGAGATTCAATCAGAAAAGTCCATGTTTGATTCAATGATCCAATCCCGATCCAAAGAGAAATTGAGATTGATCAAAAACTCTTCTGATCAATCTCTATAAAAGGGATCCTCAAGAATAGAAGGAACACACAGACACAGAAAACATAGAGAAATGAGTTACTGGCTGAGAGAATAAAAGACAGACAGAAGATATTTGAAAGCCAAAAAGGAGTTTAGAGGCGTTAGAATAGCTTTAGAAATCGGAGGGAAATTTTTGGAGATTTTTCTACGATTTTTTTTTTTGAAAATTTTTGGAAAATTTCCAGATTTTGGTGAATTTTCCGACGAAAGTTAAATTTTTTGACGATAATTTCGGCCAAGTTTGAAGTTTTCGGCCAGCTGCCTAGTTTTCGGTAAGAATTTTCAAAAATCGACTAACTTTTCGATGAATTTCCGACGAAAAACTCAGATTTTAACGAAATTTTTAGAATCCGTGAATATTCAACCTGAGTTCTTCGGATTCTAGAAAGAAGGGAGAGAAGAAAGAAGGGAAGAGAGAGAAGAGAATAAGGGTTCTACTAAAAAAATGAAAGAATCAGCTTTATATACCATTCCAAAACGGTACCGTTTTTACGTTAAATAACCTAGAGGATCCGTATGTTTTGCCAAGATCCGATCCGACCTGAACGTCAACCCATTTTTCGACCCGTACGTGACTCGTCCCTTCGAGCCATTAGCCAAGTCGAGCCGACACCTCTGAGCTGCTGCTCCGAGCCGCTTTTCTTTCTCAAGCCGAGCCGCTCCAAGTTTTTTTTTATTTTCATTTTATTTATTTTTATTTTATTTATTTTATCTATTTCATTTTCTTTAAATAAAATTAAAAAAAAAATATTTTTGAGGAAAAGTTGAAAATATCAATTTTCCTTAAGAATAAATTTTTAAAAAAGGTTTTTTTGAGAAAAAGTTGAAAGTATCAATTTTCCTTGAAGATAAAATTTAAAAAAAAAAGGTTTTTTTTAAGGAAAAGTTAAAAGTATAAATTTTCCTCAAAATTAAAGTTTTCAAAAAATATTTTGAGAAAAAGTTGAAAGTATCAATTTTTCCTTGTACAAAAGCGATCATTTTTTTCTTGTATTTCTTTTGAATTTTCTTTAATATTAAATATCCAACGATGGAGCCTCTGTAAGTGAAACAGTAGTTTTCTTGCATACTCTTGAGGTGAGGGGATTTTCTCAATTTTTTGCTAAAAGTATTAGAGTCAATTGAGAAAATTTCCAACAACTAATTATTTAGTAAATTTTTAAGGCTTATTGGATAACACAAATTTAAGCTGGTATCATCTTTTGATGGGCGTTGTGAAGGTGCTATAACCTTCCTCACACGTAACCGAACTCTCAAATCCTGTTCTGGTTAGTAGACCTGAACCTATTCTTTTAAGGACCCTTAAATTTAGGTGTTCCCTGAAAGGATAGATTCTTTAGGTGACCAATCACACCTAGATAAAAAAGATTGGTGGCGACTCTCTTAAGTAAATGTCTAGCGATAGATCTCCGGATCTAGACGTTATGACAAGAGGCAAATAGATTATTTTTTTTTTAAAATATAATTATTTTATCTTATTCATTTTAAAGATGTTAATGGGTATAATATGGACTGAGTAAAGTATTCTTCATTCCTATATGCGGTTTTTTATATTATATCCATTATCCAATGAGTATTTTTTATATTATATTCATTACTCAATGGGTATTTTAAATTTATCACCATGCCGTAGGTATTTAATGGGTATGAATAATTTATATACCCATAACTTTTAAAAAATAAAAAAACAAAATTAATTTTTTAATTTTTATCTTATACATTTAATAATTTTTTAATATATATTGTTAAATAAAAATATATTAGTTTTAATTAATCTAAAATAAAATTTTATATTATTAAATAAAAAATCTATTTACTAAATATTTATATATATAAATATATAAGATATGAGTAGGCTAGGAAAGAAGTTCTATGTTACCCATTCCCATACTTATATCCCATACAAAATTAAAAATCATACCCATACCCATCCCCATTTCTATTTCTATCTTCATTCAAGTAAAAAAAATTAATTTTTCATTGAATTTGGATAAGATTAACAACCTTAATCCATATTTAGGCTTACTTATTATCATCTTATGTCTTTCTAGAAAATTTAGAGATTTATTTTTGCTTACATAGATTTTATTTTATCAGTGATGATTATTATAGAAACAACTTGCCTATATAAAAAGTCAACTTTTAGTTTTAGGAAGAAAAGTTGGATTTAATAAAATGCCAATATCAAGTATCTCTTAGAAAATTTTTATTTCTAATTTCTTTTATGTTTTGCATAAAATTTGTTATCAAACCCTAGGTTAATGAATCATCATATTTTGAATTTGTGTTTAATTTAATTGATTTATACAATTATTTGAATTTAATATTTAATATTTAATTAGTTCATAAACTTATTCTTAAGAAATTATATTTAATAAATTCAAATTTTAAATCTTAACAGTTACACTTCCTTCATTTATTCTCTATATATATTTTTAAAATAAACAATTATCATATTACATAAGTTATCAATAAGATCTTGAAACCTTTTTAGTATATCGAGGAAATCTAGAAAAAAAAAATACAAGACTTGATAAAGAGGGAAGTGTAGTCAAAAGGTTAATTAGAAAATATGTTAGCTATGACCATCGTGTTTTTTTTTTTTTTTTTGTATGGTTGGCCAATTTGGCAAATAAAGTCATTTTTGCCACATCAGATTCAGGTATGCCAAGAATATTTTTATTTAGCCACTTAGAAAGTTCTCACAGCTAACCCTTCATTTTAGTTTTATCCACATTACTTGTTCCAACAATTTTTACACCTTGCTCAAAATGTGTCTACCAAATACGAATGAAATGAATTAAAAAATAATTATATAGCATTTATCAACTTATTTCCTTATTATACTTTTCTTTTCCCTTATTTTGTTACAAAATTGAAGGTAATATAAGAGGAGAGATCAATTTTCGCCAATATAACACTTATTAATCTTTACATCTTTTTATAAGTTTATGTATGATCAAGTTTGAATCTTTTTGTGAAGAATTGCAACATATAAATGAATGTTTGATTTTTAATTAAAAGTTCTTTTCTTTTTTTTTTTTTCCTATAAGTTTGAAAGAATTGTGTTACATGCAAATATGCAATATTAAACAATTTTTTTTTTTTGCCTTTCTATTTGCTTTGATTTTTATGTACAAATTAAAAAAAAAACTAATTGTTTGGTGGACTGTTACTCTATATAAGTTTTTTTTTTTATGAGTTTACCTTTTATATGTATAAGTAAATAAATTATGCTTTAGTTGCTCTCATTTCTATCATTTATTTTAATCTAAATGACTTTTTTATTTCTAAATTCATTTGTGTTTAAACAAACATAGAATGTTATTTGCCTATGTATATTTTGTAAAATTATTTGAAGTATGAATTTTGCTTGTTAATCAATGCTAAAATTTGGCAGCTTTTAATGTCTTCAAAAAGAGAGAAAAACAAGAAATTAAAATTTTATAGTAAAAAAAGTGACATTCACTTGGGGAAGTTTATTGAAACAGAAAGATTCATTAACAAATGTTATCATTTAGTAAATTTTTTGTTATGTAATACGTCGAAAATCCTCATAACAACTTGAAAAATGAAAAACCTAAAAATATGTTGGGCATAAATGCGAAATTCTTTTATTAGAAATGATTAAGAAAAAGACATTGTAACTTAAAATAAAGTGAACAAAAAAATTTCAAAATAGGAAACAATTGTTGCAGTACTTTTTTTTTTTTTTTAACTTTCTAAACCTGAATTGGTTGATAAAAATGTTGCCATATGGAAAAGATCTTCGAATACAAGCAAAGAAGTCGATTTTAGCTCTTTTTTTTTCCTCAATATTTGTTTTAATAACTTGATTACCACCTCCTACGTGTAGAACATTTTATACATAATAACGATAACCTAAATCATTTCTACCTTCCTTTTTTAGTCCAATTTTGTTTTTGCAGGCAAAATAATTTTGTCCAAATCAAATGCCACGTCAACATGTTTAACTTTTGGCAATTCAACCTACGACATTATTATCTGCATAAAAGGTAGAGTTAGATTAAGCATGTAACACATATTCATAACTCTATGTTTTTTTTTTGTCTAATTACTTTTTACTCTTTTTCACTTTTTCATACATCTTACTGATTTATGTGTAATAATACATCCAAAAATATCATCTTCGACATCACTGACTTTTTTCATGACAAGTCATGCTCATTATCATTCTTAATCTCCAACGACCTCTTTAACACCAAATCAAAAGTTCCATCAACGATGAATAAGGCTTCATGACAAAATAATGAAATAAAAAAGTTTAAGAGTTTATAAATTTAGTAAATTATACATTTATTTATTGTTGTAATATTATCTTTTGTATTTAGTTTTTATAATTATTATATCAAAATTTATGAGAAATTACAAATCTAAACGATTTTACCCCTAAAAAAGAGAATATAGTTTAGGTAACATCTGGCGATCTAGGTTAGGGGGTTAGACAGAAGAAAAGGAAGCTTGTCTTCAACATTAACACTATTGTATAGTTTGTTAGAAAAACTATTTGTTGTTCAATTTATTTTGTTCCATCCTTCAAAGGGGAGATTATTTATTTTATTTTGACTGTTTAACTACTTGTCATAATGATTTTGAAACCGTTAGATGAATTTAAAAACAAATAAAGGCACCGAATCTTTTTAACTAGGTCCAATTAGCCAACTATTTAAACTTATCTTTTTAATAAAATTTTAAAATTAATTAAATTTATTAAAAAGATAATTTGTGTTTGTGAAAACAATTTGGGTTTGAAAATTAATTATACGTGGAAAAGAATTAGCACCCCCACAATACCCGTTAAAAAACGATATCAATTAATTATATGTTATCCTTTAATTTTGATAAAAAAATTTTAATTTTTGTATTTAAAAATATTTTTCTTGATTATTTTTATTAATTTATTTTCATTTCCACTTTTGTTATTTCACCATTTTTTCCTTTTTTACAAAATTTTTTTATTATTATTTAATTTTTTAAAAATTAATCCATTTTATTTGAAAAAATAAATTAGAATCTTAATATAAAAAATTCTCTTTAAATGTTTCAGTATGTTTGTAACATAAAAAGAATTTTTTTTCTCACCTAATGATTTCTTAGAAATTAATACTCGGATTTCCTTAAAATTCCGTCTTCAGAAACTAATATTTATTTTTCAAAAATTAAAAGGTATGCATGCGATGTATATGATTAAAATATTGTGAGCATATTTTATTTATTCTTTTTTTAAAATTGTTTATTAATTTTTTATTAAGTTTTTTAGAATTTTTTTTATAAAAGGAAACTTTTTATTTTATTAAAATTTTTTATAACTACTCGAATATGCTATTAGTATTTTTAAAAAAAATTCTCATTTAGAGTTTTTTTTTTCAATTATCACTACTTAGATTACCTTAAAATCTCATCATCGAATAACAATTTCCTTTCCTACTTTATTTTTTAAAAAATATTGACTATCGTAATTTTTTTTCATTTTTATCACTTTTATATTTATCTTTTTATTATTTTATTTAATATATTTTTTAATTTATTTTATGAAAACATTTATATTGAATTTTTTTTCTAAATACTTTATTACTTTAGTAGTATTTTAAAAAAATATCATCACCTAGAAATGTTAAAGATTAGCTACTCAGATATCCTTAATATTTCATCATCGGAGATTTTCCTTCTTATTATCATTTTAATAGTTTAATATTTTTTATTAATTTACTAATTTTTTAAACATCAACTTTTTTATTTTTAAAAATATATATTTATTCTAGGTATGTAAAACATAAATATGCATTAACAAATAATTTTAAAAATTTTAAAAAATAAAATAAAAAATAAAAGTTACATAAAAACGATGTTAGCGGTTCGGGGCTATCAACTTAGTTCAAGCAATTCAGGCTCGTTCAAACTTGGTTTGGACCAATTCAGTTACTATGATAAGGATGCCAGTTCAGCGGTTTGACAAGTTTACTATTAATTCAATTCAGCTAGTTCAAGGCTTATCTTCAAGAAATAAAGATGAATCCGAGTCAGGTCCACATGTGGGTTGCCTAAGTTTTTTTTTTTTAATTTTTTTATTTCAAACCTAACTTACCCTTAAAAAAAAAAACCTAAATGCTTTCAAACAAAACCAACTACTGACCACTCCCAATTTTCAAAATTCGATACCGACTCATTATGCCTTACTGCTAACCGTCGTTTGCCAACACAAGATTGCCTCTAAATTTCACCCAAATTTTTTGACTTTCTCTTTCAATCTATCAGTTTAGTTTCTCTAAAAATCTCTCAAACGTTCTAGATCTAGGCCTAAAATTTCAACCAAAAACCCAAAATGACCTTTTTCTACCATTTTGATGGTTGTCATTTGCAGCTATGTTCCTCTCTTAATCTTAACTATCCTCCTCACCCAAAAACCTAAGTCTAAAACCCTTAAAACCGAAACCTTCTTCTTCTTTTTTTATTTTAATTTTTTTTTTTGGTTATGGTTTTAGCGCTGTTGAAGTTCCTCAGAAGAGGACTGTGATGATTTTTTTATGTTTTTTTCTTTGTTTTCTAGTGAGTGTTTTGCCTTTTTGGGTTGCTTGACCAAATACTTAGGTAAATGTGTTTTTTGGTCGCCCGTGAGTCATAAAAAGAGTGTTTTTGGCTTTCAGAGATTGAGTTAAGGACTAGGAAACTAGTAAGGGTCAATGGCAAGAGGTTGAGATTTTTTTTTAATGGGTTTTCAAAGCTTTGAAGGTGATGAAATCTGGGTTTCAATTTGAAATAGGATTAGGTTTCTTGGGTAGGATGGTTTATGCTTTCTAGAATGGTCGAATGAGGTTTTTTGCTGATTTATAAGGTGCAGTGGTGGTTTTCTTTTTTTTTTAGTAGAATGTTTATTGGGATTTCTTTTTTGGCATAGTGTTCTTGATTCAAATTAGCCTTCTTTCATGTTAAAAATTTCTTGATCTTAAAGAAGCTTTGGGGAACACAAGAAAAACTGACAAAACATGTCAAAGTTTTATGGATAAGATGAAGCATTGTTGACAACTGAAATTCAACTATTATGGTGGCTATTTGAGGTGGTAAGGTGGCTTAGTAGGGGCTGTTTGAGATGGTAGGGTGGTGCTAGGTGGAGCTGATGACTTGTGAGTGCAAAGCAGAGTTGTAGGGTAGTTTGGCCTAGATGGCGCTATGCACAACATCTGCATCATTTATGTTTGTTTTTTTTCTTTTTTTATTTTATATTTTTTCAAATTAATCAATATTAAATCAACCTAATAAAAAATTAAAAATAAACTCAAAATCGAATTAATTTGGAATATGAAATTATTAATCCAAACAAAAATTGATGTCTACACTACTAATAAATATCATTTAATACTAATTTTTTAAAAATATTTATTAAAGTCTTCTGTTTTTTCATTTTATTTTTTTCCTTTAAAAATTTACCTCCACACCACTTATATCAATTACAAATCTATAAAATTAATGTTATTGCTCCACGTACAAGTAAAATTGCCAAATGTGCTATTATTTAATTAATGCAAAAACTAAAACTATTAAAAATTCTGTTATCCGGACGATATTTTTCACATAAGGAATTTTTTATTTGTTTTTTTTTCTAAATCTAAAATATTTTCAAATTTTACATTTGATCTTACATTATATTAAAATAGAAAAAATCCTCACTACTTAAAAATTAGTGAAAGCTTTCACTATTTTATTTAAATGCAATAAATACACTTGTAATTAAATTTAAGATTGAAATTTAATAATTTTAAATTAAATATAAAAATAAATAAAAATTAATTTAAAATAAAAATAGTTTAAATTAATATTAACCATATATTTAATTGGAAGTGCATTTATCACACTTAGATAAAATAATGAAAACTTTTATTGATTTTTAAGTAATGAAAATTTTTTTATATGTACCCAAAAAATGTATAAAATTTAAGATTATTCTTTATTGAAATAAAATTAAGAAATCCAACATTAAGTTAAATTCTAAAAATATTTATTAATAGAAAATAAAAGTATAAAAATGAAAAGTTGCAAATTTTATGGAAAGAAAAAAAAAACTCAAATAATGTAAGGGCAACTTGGTAAACGAAAAAAAATCAATATTAAAAAAATTAAATACTAAATTTTTAGTTTTAAAAAAGTTAAAGCGTTAAATTTATGATATAAAAGTTATTTGATATGTTTCTCAAAATTAAATGTTCAGTTAAATTTTTGGTAATCTCTTGTAAAAGAGGAGATATGATTTTATAATTATTTTTAATTGAAAAAAATTAAAAAAATAAATAATTGATTAAAAGAAATATATATAATTAATTCATTTAGATAATAATTTTTTTCTACTTAACACATTAAGTAGTTAAGAGCACCTTTTCATTGAAAATATTTCTTTAACTGTTATTTAAAAATATTTATCAACACATTGAAAATATTAATTTTACATGTTTTAAAAGTTTTTAAATTTAAATATTAAAAGTAGTAAAAACGCGGAGGGTAAACAATAAAAATACTAGGAAAAGACCGGTCAACAGTTTTAGAATAACGTAGGCAATGGTGGTTGCCGTTTTTTTTTTTTTCTTTTTAATAGAACAAATAATTAATTAATTAAGTTGCCATAAATGTATTATTAAATAAACAAAGAAATTGGTTTTATGAGGGGTTTTTGTTTTAGCTAACAAGTAAGAAACAAACTTATATTCCCATTTCTCTTTTTCAATTATTTTCTTTTTTCTGTCTACAAAAGGGGCAAAGAGAGAGAAATTGAAAGTCGGATATGCTCAAACCAAACCACTGCGTTTCTCTCTCTTTCCTGTTGCAATGATTTTCGTCTCCCAAACCCAAACGTAACTCTTTCTCTTTTGTTTTAATTTTTCTTTAGGTTTTTTTCTTTTTTTTTAGAAAGAAAACTCATTTTTAAGGTCCAAGTATTTGGAAATTTTGCGTTGATTGCAAGAAATGAGCAAAGGGATTGTAAAGGAAGAAGGGCCGTCGTCGTCCGCTGTTGTTTCGTCGGAGAATCGTCCTATTGGTGGTCTGAGAGGTGTCCAATGGCGTATCAATCTCGGGATTTTACCTTTTTCTTCTTCTTCAATTGATGATCTTCGCAGGGTAACTGCTGATTGTCGCAGAAGGTGATCATTTCGTCTTTTTCCTTTTTCTTAAAACAAATTAACATCTGGATAAAATTGTAATTTTTGGTGTAATTTTGAGCTTCTTTTCTTGTACCGATTACCAAAATTTGATCTTTTTCTTATTCTATTTAAATCCATGATTGGTTTTTTTTTAATTTTTTTAAAAACGCATTTCAGCTTATTCTAGCTTAAATTTATCAAAAAATGATAACTTTGTGTCTCTGGATTTTCACAGAATTTTACTTTTATATTTCTCCTGTTCAGATTATTTGAAAGTTCTTTTTTTAATTAAAGCAATTATTTTTTTTTTTTCATTTTTTAAGAATTAAAAACTAACCGTTATGGCCACAAATCTCTAATCTCTAATTTTATGGTAATTTAGATATGCTGGGTTGAGAAGGCGGCTGCTAGTGGATCCACATGTTCCCAAGGACGGAGGAAGTAATTCCCCTAATCTTGTAATGGACAATCCACTCTCACAAAACCCAGGTAATTGTACTGTCTCTTCTTTCTTATGTTGCACCGCTTCCATATTACCACTTCTTTATTGGTTAAATACTTACATTTTTTATTCATCAACTTTTGTTTTAATTAGTACACCTAGGTATCTATCTTGATTAATGTGAAATTTATATGGACAGTGTTTATGAGTCCAATGGATGTTTATGTTGCACAAAAGGGAGATAAATCTCCTTTCCTCCTTTTCCACCCCATCTTGGTTGGTTGGTTTTGAAGCCAGGACTTCTAACTGATCTTTGTCAATGGAAAATTAGACTGTCGAATATTGTAGGAATATTCTTCTTTGAGCAAACTTACTATGGTTTCTATTTACGTCCCTTTTTTTTTAACTGTTTGTTGCTTGATCTGTGTTTAAACAATAGCTAATTCTTCATGCAGACAGCACCTGGGGTCGATTCTTTCGGAATGCTGAGTTGGAAAAAATGGTTGACCAGGATTTATCACGGTTATATCCAGAACATGGAAGCTACTTCCAGACTCCTGGATGCCAGGGAATGTTAAGACGCATATTGTTGCTGTGGTGCCTTAGACACCCAGAGTATGGTTATAGGCAAGGTATTTTCTTAGTCACTCTGCATGCATGTGTTATTGGCTTTCATGTTATCACATTATAGATTTTGAATCAGAAATGTGTAGCAACCATAATAATTGAATGTGTTTCAACAGTTTGAATCCTAATGTCTTTCATGGTAAGACCCAAGTGATGAAGCTGATAATGCAAAATTCATTCAAAATTATGCAATGACAACATTGGAATTTGGAACACAATATCCAGCATCAACTAACTTGTAATTTCTGCTACATTAATATGCTAGGCATCAAGCTGGCTCTTTATCTGTTTCTCTTTTCTGCTTATTTGTAGGAATGCATGAACTATTGGCTCCTCTGCTATACGTTCTTCATGTTGATGTTGAGCATCTTTCAGAAGTGCAAAGCCTTTATGAAGACCATTTCATTGACAAATTTGATGGATTGTCATTTGAAGAAAATGATGTTACATACAATTTTGATTTTAAGAAGTTTTTAGATTCCATGGAAGATGAGATTGGATCTCAAGGTAATTCAAAGAAAGTTAGGAGTCTTGATGAGCTTGGTCCTGAGATACAGACCATCATGTTGCTCAGTGATGCTTACGGAGCTGAAGGTGAACTTGGAATTGTCTTGTCTGAGAAATTTATGGAACATGATGCCTACTGTATGTTTGATGCTTTGATGACTGGGGCACGTGGTTCAGTTGCTATGGCAGATTTTTTTGCTCCCTCTCCTTTAGCTGAGTCTCACAGTTGCTTGCCTCCTGTCATTGAAGCCTCAGCTGCATTATATCATTTACTGTCAATTGTTGATTCATCTCTATATAGCCATCTTGTTGAGCTTGGTGTTGAACCACAGTATTTTGCACTTCGCTGGTTGCGGGTTTTATTTGGACGGGAGTTTTCACTTCAAGATCTCTTAGTTCTCTGGGATGAGATTTTCACAGCAGGTAATAGCCCCCTCGATAAAGAGTCTGAAGATGATGAGAGTTCCAGTTTCAAAATACTCAATTCACACCGTGGAGCATTAATTGCTGCTATGGCAGTCTCTATGATACTTTATCTGAGATCTTCCTTGCTTGCCACTGAAAATGCAACTTCTTGTCTTCAGAGACTCTTAAATTTTCCAGAGAGTATAAATCTGAACAAACTAATAGCAAAGGCAAAGTCACTGCAAATTCTTGCATTGGATTCTAACATCTCATCCTTGTCATCAACTTTTGCTGGGGCTTATAACCACAGCAAATCTGCAGCAAGCGGTCACAATCTTTTGTCTGATCCAGTTTCTCCAAAAACTCCTCTAAGCCTTGTGCCCGACAGCTATTGGGAAGAAAAATGGAGAGTACTGCATAAGGCAGAGGAACTAAGGCGTGATAGTTTAGGAAAAAAAACTCCAAGTGGGGAAAAGAGATGGTCAGAAAAACTAAAGCTGAGCCTATCTAGATCCAAGTCTGACCCTTCACCTGCAAGAGCAGAAAAATGCAAAAAGGGCAATAGATCATCCGTTAGGCGTAGTTTGCTTGATGATTTGTCACAGCAACTTGGGTTGGAGGAAGATGCTGAAAAGGGAGGCTGTTTTGATGGTTCTAATGCAGAGGATTGTCATTCTATAGAAGTTCAGGTGGAGGGACAAAACAGTACTAACAAGGAGTCCATTTGCACTGCTGAGGAGAGATGTGAGAGTGAAAGTGGAACTGTTGTCAGTGAAGAAAACTCTGTTTTTTCTGGCCCTGCAAGTCCTGGTAGTGGTAGTAATGACCATGAAAATGACACAGAAAAAAGTAGTGTTGCTTCAAATTTATCCTTAGATGAAAATGATGAGCGCCAGCAAAGTAACCCAGAAGATTCACCTCTACCAGTTTCCCTTCTTCCTGAACATGACTCTCTAAATTCTCTGCATGAGAATGAATCTTTAGGGAAGACGGTCTCAGCTATGAAGGAGCAAAGGCATCATTCACGTAGATTCCAGTGGTTTTGGAAGTTTGGACGAAACAATGTCAGTGGGGAGACAACTGATAAAGGAGGAAGTACCAATGAGGATGCAAAATCTCCAAATCATGATATCAGGAGCAATACAGCTGATTCATCTACTTCTGGTGCTTCTTGTAATTCATCTTCCACCAGCAAAGGAGATGCTGTGGACCAGAATGTAATGGGCACGTTGAAGAATCTTGGGCAGTCTATGCTTGAACACATTCAGGTAATTTTCTGGTTTTTTGTTACTGTTTAGAGCTTCAAACTTTTGAAGGAAAATGTTCTATTGTTGAATAGAACAATCTAGTTTGGTCTATTTTTAATGCCTACCTGAAGAACATGTTTGGTAAATTAAGCTGTGTAAGTTCAGCGTCTAATTTTAGCAAGCTTTGACAAATTCTTAGAAGAGTGAATCTAATGAAAACATGAAGCTGAACTTTGAAGTTCAAGTGAAGTTCCATTACATGTGAGGAAGTTTGTATAGAATTTGATGCGTAGTCTTTATGAAAATTTGTAGATAGATGTTGTAGATCAGCCTTGTGTATGCATTATTAACCCAGAAACTGAGAATTCTTCTGGTATTTAGGGAGAATGATGCTGTTAAATGATGAGGTAAACTGGTGTTACTTGATCTTGACTAGGAATTACATCAAGCTTAACTAAAGATTGGTGGTTTGTATTTTATTAGTACTTTTCCGGATGCCTCCGGTTTCATGTACCCACTGGTATTCCTAATAGCATGCTTTTAGATGATCTGTTATAAACTTGCCTTTCTCCTACTTGAAGTTGTCTAGCAACTGTTGGAAATCTGTTTGCTTTCGAAGTTTGTTGTGAAATACATTTTGTGTAAATTTTATTTGATTTACCTCCATATATCTTTAAGTCACCATTTTGTTGGCAGGTTCTGGAGTCAGTTTTCCAGCAAGATCGGGGTCAGGTGGGATCATTGGACAACTCTAAAAACATTCTAGTTGGCAAAGGACAAGTTACAGCCATGACAGCTCTCAAGGAGCTTCGGAAGATCAGCAACCTTTTATCAGAGATGTGAGATTTGTTCTAGTTATGAAATCTTTATATACTTTTGTAATTACCATTTTTTCAGTGCAAATAAAATGAAATTTTATTGGTTTCTTGGCTCTTTTATATTGTTGCATGATCCAAATCTTGTTGGTGTCTGAGCGATCAGGGACGTGAATATGTTCTGTTATGATCTTATTGAATTTTTTAAAGAATAATGATGCCACAAGTGTAGCTGTCTTAAATCTGCAATTGTTGCTGCAAAGTTTTCTCCAAGCCTTTATAACAAAAAGGATTAATGTTACGAAATATCTAAATTATAGTAAAATATTTTATTTTACTGCAGTTGAAGGGCTATTCGTAAATTATCGAACCAAAAACTGCACAAGACATACGCATGCCCCCTGTTAATAAACAGACAGAAAGGGCTCTTGCAGAAAACTATTCAAAAGAGATGATTACCAAGAACCGTGCAATGACTGCGTGGATCTATCATGTATATGCTGATATAATTGCATAGGAGACACTGGAGTACCTGTTAAAATATCAGTTTCTACATATATATATTATTTTACATTTATTTCCAAGGAAAAGTTAAAAGAAAACAATTTTGCCTGCTACTGAGTAAGTTCAGAAGGCTCAATCATTCGCTAAAGTACTGATCTACTCTATGTTGTGAAAGCCTGGAAGAAGGAATGTGATGAAGCCAAAAACAATCATCTGGATTTCCTTAACAATTCCCCACCAGTGATTACCACCATTTTCTAAACAATGGTCTGCTGCATTCTCATTCTCAACCACCCGACTACCATCATCTGCTGGCCGGTTCTCATTCTCTTCTCCTCCTTGTCCCTCTGATCCAAGATACAAGATTAAATAAATAATGGGCATGTAGAATCACAATCAAATATTACGTAAAAAATTATTTTCAAACAGTCCTCATCTCAGCATATGCCAGAATGAACAATTGTGATACTACACAGCAAAATTATGGTTTGTGAGCAGGGAAGCGGTGCAAGGCTAGTGGCTACCCACACGTGTGGCTCCTGTTGCATGAACTTAACCACATAACTAAATTCAGCCATTAGTTGTTATATTGCATGCCTAACTAGGAAGTTTAATTAGGATTTAACTTTGTTGTTTATCATTCCTTTTATTATCCTGGTTTACTAGTAGTGAGGATTGTCTTGAAAATAGACTGGCTCTATAAAACATCAGCTATTCATTTTCGGATTAAAGTTGAATTCTAACAAAATCTCTAAATATTGATTTGCCTTGAAAACTTATACTCTCAGTTTCTTCCCTTTTATCCAGTACACATCGAAGTAGCTCTTTCAAATTCAAAAGAACATAGCTTTCTGGGCTGATTCAGAATTCAATAAGGCAAACTAGCTTGCAATCACCAGTCACAACAATGGATAACTTGACGAACCTCAGATTAATTTTGGAAATTATCATTCAAGAGATAATACTAATCTGTTTATCATACAAAATTTCAAGAATTTATTATATATAATTTTTAGATAGTATATTTTATTGAAAAAATATGTATGAACAAATGCAAATAATGAAGTTTAATTCCTTATACCCTCCTTAAACACCAAAAATACACCATCCCCACCCCCTCCCCCTCGTCCAAAAAGAAAATGAATGAAAGGGCAGAACGGTTTCAGTTCACATAAAAATTAATAAAAAAATTTACCTGCCAAAGCAGCATTTTCATTGCTCTGCCTTCCAGCAGCAGGAACATTCTCTGCTCTGGCAGCAAGCACAGATGGACGAGGAGGCGCAGCTGCTCTCTGCATGCCTTGTGAAAGCCATCTTATCCATCTTATCAACGGTGTGAGAACTCCAGTTTGATATCTGCAGAAAACCAATGTATTAAGTCAGCTTCCACTGTTACACTGAAAAGTATCCAAAAAAAGGACAAAAGAAATCACATCAACTTTAAAATTTAGAATACCGAACAAAAACATTTGTCTGTGTCAATCTCAGTAAATTAAAACAAAGAAAAAAAATCAGATTTAAACCGGAAGTGAAAAGGAAAATAGAAAACGAACCACCTATCATTATAGTTTTCCCCTCATATTTGAAAAAGCTGCACCTATCCCATTAAACAGTATACGGAATTAGTGAGGCACAATTGGTGATTCAAATGACAGAAATGCCTTCCTCACCCACCCCCCAAAGAAACCTTCAGTCTTTTTTTTATAGCAAAAAGTCACACCTTCTCCAGCAAAAAGTCACTTCTCAAACCCTCACTAATGCCTAGGGACCCATCAAGCCACAGCAATCCAATCAGTCAAAGATGATCAAAAACAGGATTCTGGAACTTATATCTTAGCTTAGGTGAAAAGAGAGTAAACTAAAGGGAAACTGGGATCTAAGTTAGGGATTTCAAAGCATCATTGCATCTGACCATGATGCAAAATTTCCAAAATTCACTTTTGCCTTCAGTTTCATAAGTTGGGTTCCTTTGTAGCAGATGGCTAGAGCTTAAGGCATTGGGGTGAATTTTGCTCCACAGTATTTGTGATTTCTGTTTCCTAGAGGGATAAAAGATCAGGTATTCAGTTTTTAACAGAAAAGTATGAGAGAGAGACTTAAAGCAAGCTTCAACAGATGAAGATTTAGAAAGAGTCTGAAAACGAAGCATAACAAGAAAGAAGAAATGAAGGATGGAAAGTAGGCAGAGCAGTTTATATACTTGCGCATCTTCCAAAACTTGTGCAACCAAACAATCAACTAACAGAAAATGATGTAAGAACGTGCATCCAAATAATCTGGTAAATAGCAGCTCTGATGCACAGTACAAGTCTTAAAGTTAAAAGCATCAGAAGTTCAGATACTTACAAATAGAGAAGTGAAGCAAAGAACACAAGGAGTGCCAGCCTCTGTCTCGATCCATCTTAGTTGAACAAAAATATTACAGCTACTAGCTTAAGTATAAGCAACAAATCCAGCCGAAATGCAATTTGGAATCTTCTTACAACAACTTGTCTTTGAGGTCCTGCCTGCTGCTGTGGACGTTGAGGTTGTTGTGGTCCTTGCCCTTGCTCCTAAACTGCTGCCCCTGTCTCCATCGTACGACGACTATTAATGGAAAACAACAATTACTAACAAAACATAATCTTATAAATAATCCGTTTTACCATAAAGATATGCATCATTGTTGCAATCCCCCTGACTCAAAAAGATCTAAGGTCAACTAAAATTTTCAGTTACTAGAATACTTTTGTATCATCGCACTCTAACTATAGCAATATCCTTCATGTATTCAGCTAATCTAACCAATTCCATCAATATTTTTAAAGTATATTAACAAATAATTTCCCGGCACAGCTAGATTAAAATGGAATTTTCTTCCTCTATCAATTTCAAACATCAATGACAAAGCCATCACTCAAAATAGGATACAGCTAGGGAAGTAAAAGGATTACTATACATTTTAGGACACCATAACTATTGAGATGACAAGCTTTGTGCCATCTTCAACCATATATGTTACACTTATACCTTTTAAGGAATAAAAAATGACAGGAACTTAGACTAGTCTGACTAAGCCAGACCTAAACATAGCAAAGACAAAAATAAAAGGTTAAAAAAGAACAATGATGACAGATAAAAACCCACATGATAAACTGATTAAGACGATCAACTAAGAGAACTTAGGTGCTTAATGAACTCCAACATTCACAAAGCATTTAGTAAAACTACCATGTGGTGCCACTTCACGAGGAACAGGTAACTTTATCACAATGACCATACAGTGGGATCCAATGTAGCGGTTGCAAAAAGTCAGCTGGTCATTCAATCATAATTTTGCAAAAACTGAAATAATTGCAATTGAGAAAACAATAACTGAATTTTTTAGGTTAACAGGGATAATTTGAAAGACAAACATATTGTTTAAGGCCTAAACAGATCATTTGATGAAGAACTCACATGCCAAAATTTTATGAAACAATTTGTGTAATAAGAGAACAGCCAAATCTTGGCCTCACAGTTGTTAGGGTAAGGTCTACTGTCCCCCCTCCTTGGACTTCCTCAAATGTGCCAAAGAAGAGAGTGAATTAGAGGGAAAAATGAATGTATTAAAAATTAAAATCACTTCAAAAATTAGGAAACAGTATACATCTAGGTAAAGCACGTTTCAGCAACTGTGGCCAAAAACATTAACTGAAACTACAACCAGAACACAGGTTCCTCAAGAAAGGGAGTAAAGGCAAAAACGAAGATGGAAAAGAAAATAATATAAAAGCAAGCACAGTGATAACATCAGGGAATTTGAATCAGCCAATTGAGATGGCTTTTCTTTCTTTGTAAATTAGCAAATCCCTGTCTTTCTACAATGGCAGAAAATCCCCTTGCTGGAAATTGAATGTATACCTAAATTTGTTTTTCTTAAAAAAAAAAAAAAAAAAAAACTTTGGAAGAGACAATCAAACGAAATAAGGGAAGTGAAAAAAATATACAAAAATAAAATGAGGCTCCTAATTGTTTAGCAAACGAGGCAACTCAAAAGCTTTTGATCAGTGTGTAGTGGTGATGGAAAGGGAGGTAACAAGCAGGTTGTAGTGATGGGAAAAAGAAGGTTACCAGGTTGAAATTTGAAATCCAAAGCAGAAAGATGATATGAGATACAAATCCAAAAAGGACTAAAATATTTGGCTAAAGTGAATTGTTAAAGTAAAATATTATTTCTACACATCAATTAATTTGGCTGGCTTTTGCATGAATCTTTTAAAAATAACCAAGCAACATACCAACCATTACAAATTCTTTTTTCAAAGTCAACTGAATGAACAGAAGACCCCAATTTTGGTGCTAGAAATTACATCACTAAATAACATTTTGAGATATCACCTAAGAGTGCTCACCCCTAATCGAATTGGATGATAGGAGATTATCTACCTAAGGGTATCTTCATCTAACAGAAGGTAGATGAACTACATAAATTTACAAAACCACAGATTTACTTACATAGGTATATTATAGGCTAGAGAAATGAGATTGTTAGATCGAAGCCCAGCAATATGCTCCATAAATGGTAGAACAGGGACAGCATAAATGCCTGCTCCGCGGTTCATCTGTTCCTGATTTTGTAACGAAGTTAAAACTGGGATAATTGCAGGATACATAACTGGAAACATCTGAAAATCACAATTTTGAAAAGCTGGGGAACTAGAGCATCCTGGAAGCTGCAACAAAAAAAGCCATATAGAAACTAAGAAAGAAGAAAAGAAAATTGCTGACACCAAACACAAGTGAAACAAGATAACATTACGGAACTCCACAAAGGACATGTTTTCTCTTCTTCCAAAATACCAAATAGATTTAAAAAGAAAGTAAGTTTCCAACTGATTAATTAAAACTAATTTTTAGTAGTCACCAAATAGGACAGCACATGGAGCAAGATGCATTAATGTGTAGATTTAATTTTTTCACATTTAAACTCTTTTATCGCTTGGCTGGAATTTATTCGGGGAAGAATGACTTTCTAAATTATGTTATGATGGAAAAATCCTTTGAACATAAAAGATCTAAATGCTCAAGAATCCCATTTAGTTACTAGATGGTTGCAACAGACAAAAGGATGCATATTTTCTGTTGAAAACCTTTTATCATTGCACATAAAAACGTGTAGGCAAAACCCCAGGTATCTCAAAATTGATCATAACTGGACACAAGCCCATTCGGAATCAACTAATGCCTGATACAAGTCAAGTACTAGTTTGTTCGCCTAGGACACATAAAAATGACTGCTTGATCCAAGTTTACTGTCCACTGTATTTTTACCTACTATAGCAAAATTAAGGCTATTGCTAAAAATAAAAAATAAAAATAAAAAGTAAGATTTGTTGCTAATGGTCCAACAAATGCAGGAATGCATTTCCCTACAAGCATAGATAAGATGCATAGATTTTCAAGCAAAGAAGACAGAAAAATCTCTTTCTTTCCTATATTTAAAGTTATTACTGCTAAACATCTTTAAAAGTTTGTAGCTGGTTGAAATTTCAAGAAAAATACATATAAAGCATTCACTTGTTTTCAAAAGTTCACCACTATCAACATAATTTATTGACACATTAGAGCACAAAAGAGGTTTATAGCTGGTTTAGCTAAACAGTCCCCCTAGGGTAATCCCCTCATGAGAAGTAAACTCCACTGTTATAAGTCCAATCACTTCTAGCTTTTGAAATTAAGCTCGGTATCTTGATGAGAAGAACTTGTAAAATCATTCGTTCTGCATCTATCAAACACACTCACCACATTCTGATCTATGCAAAACCGCCCCACAAATACATAAACAAAAGCGTATGCTCATTTTCATCTTAGAAAAAGACAAGTAACTCCCGGGATAAAAAAGAACAAGTCCATTTCGACAAGCATAAATCTTTTAGTAATCAATAAGTTACTGACTCAATATCTATGGAAAAGAAATGCCAGATAAAAACATGATCTAATTTGGAAGATCTAAATATTCTCAGGAAAAATAAATAATAACCAAAGTCACATGGATGAAAAAATGCACATAACCCTATTATATGACATCATCAGCCAATAATTTCCCAAAAAGACAAAAAGTATAGCTAAAACTCAGATCTAAAAATTCCTACAAACTAGATAAAGTAAACCCATCATTGTATATCCATTATTTATCTTGACTAAAATGGGGGAAAAAAAAGGAAGTTAAGCTAAGACATACCGAGTAAAATTCAACCCCAGACGACAGATAAATACCCCGAGAAGTAATTCAATGAAAATTTATTCTCAAATAATCTCAATCCCACAATTAAAAAAAGATGTAAAAAGTGCAGGGACTCAAATTAAAATGCTAGTGAATTGAAGGGGAAATAATTAAAAGAAAGAATGAGAAATGAAGAGGAAAACCAGGGATTTTTTTTCCAGTGTCAGGGGAAGACTTTGGTTGTGAGGTAGATGGCATCGCTTCGGATTCTTCAGCCATTACACGGGAAATGGGATCCACTTCGATTGTTCTAAAATTCAAATAGTAATATTTTGGTGGAGCAATGGAGTTTTTTTTTTTTTTTTTTTCTTCTTCTTTGCAACCAGTTTGGCATTTTTGTGTTTGTTTATCAATAGTTTTTAAGCGATTAAATGCTCGTTTACGTGATTTTTAAAAATCTCGACTTTTTAATTTAACGTAGGATATAACGTTTTTAAATTGAATAAGACCTTCCTTGTCTTATACACGCAAAAAATAGCATGAATCATTATTCTACAACATAATAAACAGTAAAAGTAAGTCAAAAATTCTATCTTTTCCAACTTTTCTTCTCAAGCAAATTCTATCTTCTCAAAAATCAGCCTCTACCTCCGTTGATTTTGTCACCAATAACCACTGTTGGTCTTTACCTTTCACCAACAACACAACTTTTGCGTGAATAAAACCGGAATCTTTAGTTTAATCCCTCTTCTGCATTCTTCTCTCTAAATCCCCAAATTAGAACTCAACTACAATATGAAGAGCTTAAGAATCATGGAATTTCACCACCAGAATCCAGTGTTGTTCCCTGTTCATTATGTTACCGATCGATCAGCAACTCGTCCCTTTTTTTAATTCTGTCTTAAAACTCAAAAATTTTAAAAAAGAATCAAACCCAGAAAAAACTCTTGTTGATGAATTTTTGAATTCTCGAATCTTGCTGTTATGGTTGTTTCTGTGTATTGAAACCCTCTTGTTCGATCAATTACTCAATTAAGGCTAATTACTTATTGCTGATCTTATTAATGAATTCGCTTTGTTAATTGGCTAACAAATTTTTTTTCCTTAACCCAAAAAGTTTCTTAGAACAATTGTTTTAGTGTATATTTTTCCGCTCCTTCAAAAATTCAAAAATTTTGTTCAAATTTCTTGCTTTTCAATGGCTTCTAATTGTGAATTATTATTGTCAGGCATATCTTGATTGTTCGAGGTTAATTATTGTACTTAATTTTGCTTTTTACTTTCGTCTTGATTGTCAATTGCTGTTGTGCTTAATTTTTATTTTCTATTGGAGTTAATGATTTTAATAGAAAATGTTAATAAAAAATTTAACGCAACTTAATTCTTATTTGAACAAATTTAAAAATATTATATCTTAAATTAAATTAAATTAAAATTAAAATTTTTAATTGAACAACCAAGTAAACGTTTATCCCAAATTAAGTATTTATCGTTTTTAAACTCTTATTAACGACTTTATTATATGGATTTTGTGCTATTTTTTGCTATTGCAACATGGAACATGCCACGACTTACATAATTTATCTTGTTGCAAAACTGTCAAGATGAATGCATTTATATATACTCTCCAACTATGTTAGGGTAAAGTAACTATTTTAATATAAAATAATAAATAAATAAAATATGACAAAAAAATTAAAATTAAAAATATAAGATTTTATATATTATGATTTTTTTGTTATTTTTATGATATATTATGAATGTTGTTGTTTTTTTTTTTTTTATTAATAATTTGATTAAAATGTTTGATCTTTTAATTTTTTGTAGATTATAAACTTTTTTATAAAAATATTTAAAACAAAAGAAAGGAAAAAAAAGTAACTTTCTATTTTTATATTTTTTATTAATGATAAAAAACTCAAAATCTATAAAAACAAACTAATTACAATATAATTTCAGATAAACTTTTATATTTCTTTTTTCAAATTCAATTAAAGCTCAACTCATCATATCTCAATTCAATTAAACATAACACACAATTACATGCAAACTTTAATAATATATTAAAGTATTTTTATCAGCCACTAGTTATTTGATAAATAAAAAGTAATTTGACAACTCGACTGTGAGCTGCTCTTAAATCGAAAGTTGTCCCCACTTAAGAACATTTGTTATTGTATGTTATTAATTAATTTATGTATAAAGAAAGTATTAGCACACTCACAACATCCATCCAAAAATAATATCAATGAATCTTATATTATCCTAAAATGGTAAAAATAATATTAATTAATTTTATATTATCCTAAAATTGGCCAATGTAAATGGTGTTGTATTTTTAATTAAATTTTATTATTTAAAATATTGAAAAGTTTTAGATTTTTTTAAATTTTTTATAGAATTTCAAAAAAATTCTCTCACTTTAAGAGAATTCAACAAACTTATATTTCTTGAAAAAGATCTAACATTGGATTAATTTAAAATTTTATAGAAAAAAAGTATTTTATTTTTATTTTACCAACCTTTAATTTTTACAAAGTATTTCATTAAAAAGTAAATAAAATATTTTTTTATTGAAATAGTTTTAAAATCTTTCCAATACTTTATATAAGATTTTGTGAAAATTTATCATTTAAAATTTTAAATTACCATTTGTAATTTTTTAAAATTTCATCATTGAAAGAATATTTATTTATTTCTATTTTTTAAAAAATTTATATGATATAAATAAATAAAATTACAAAAAATTATAAATTTATTTATTTAACACATATTTTAGCTTTTTTATATTTCTCAAATGATTTATTTCATGCTTTAATTAATCTTCTAATTATTTTTTATATCTCATATTAGATGAAGTTTTTTTTTTTTAATATTGTGTTTTTAAACTTATTTCTTAATCACAAAATTTTTTTGCCATATCATATTATTATGCAATTTTTTTTGTAAAAAATTAAAGATTTTAGAAAAAAGGAAACGTATAGACATAAAAAAAATCCTAACACATTATTAAGGGCATTTAATGGTTAAAAGAGTATAGTGATATTTTTCCATGTTAAAAGCCTTTAACAGACAGCCAAGGGTAATTTCGATATTTGTCCCGACCTGACATATCAGGTCGATCTAATATACTCAGTGTCATATTAGCTCAGCCTCGTCCTTATTGTCCCTTAATGGTCCTTTGTCACTTATCTATAAATACAAATGTGCAAGCACCATTAAGGCAAATCCATTCTACTCTTAATCATTCTTACTACTCTTCTTCTGACCTCACTCATTTTAGGTTGCACATCGGAGTATAAACGTAAGGAACACTCTTTACCTTTACCTCTAACCGTCATTCTCTTTTATCTTTTCAAGAATACCCTGAGATCGGAGCTCGATACAAATATTTGGTGCGCCAGGTAGGGGCCTCTTTTTTTACTCACTAGTTGAGCATAAAACAATGCCACCAAAGAAGAGAAACTTTGAAGAATGAGAGACAACCATCTTGGTTGGAACAAAAACGATAATAACCAACACTCAAAATGACCTGCCCCATCATAGACAAGCTCAATCATGGAACAATTCCAGGCCTTGACCAAGCAAATCTAAGCCCTTAAATAGATGTTGTAAACCATAACCTCGTTACAAGTTTTGAAAGTGCCCAATTTAATCACCCCTAACCAAGAAGCCACAATAAGACAACCAAGTTATGAAGAGATGAAAGCCTCATCAACCTCTAAAAAAGATAAGCATAACACCCTAGTTTGCCATTACCACAACCACAACTCAACATATGTAAACAAATAAATCTCGAACCCCAACCAAATAAAAACCTGAAAATCAGGATGCAGGCCATGAAAAAAGAGTTAAAAACAAAGGTAGTGGCATTCAAGGATAAACTTAAGTTCTTAGAGACCTCGTCTTTCATCGAAGAAATCGATAGAGCCATGCCTCCAAAAGGATTCAAAATACCAACCTTAGAAACCTATGATGGTATTTGACCCTTTCGATCATTTATAACTTTATAAAATTAACATGATGATGTAGGGTGTAGACGAGGCTTTGATATGTAAGGGCCTTGCTACTACTCTAAATAGTGTAACTCGATCTTAGTACAATAGTTTGGAACAGAGGTCAATTGCAACATTTAAAGAGTTCAACCACTCTTTCCTATCTCAATTTGTAAGTAGCCGAAGAACAAAAAAAACAACTTTGAGTTTGATGTCGATCACCAAGGTCACAATAAATCTTTAAAGAGCTATGTCATGCATTTTAACGTGAAAGCTTTACAGGTTAAAGACCTAGAGTAAATGGCTGTTGTAATTGTCCTGACAAGTGGACTCAATGATAGAGAGTACCATATAAAGTTGACCTTCTCACTAGAATCACCTAAAACTTTGGCTGACATCTTACTTGTAACAAAAAATATATAAATGTCGAAGCTACAATGAGAAACAACCGAGGTGAAAGAAGCTCATCCTCCCTCTTAGATTGTAAGAAAGGTAAGGATTTTTACAATCCTCCCTCAAAAGAGAGATGACATAGGACTAAAAGTCTCAGTGGAGAAAAGAACTATACTACACCGAATACTTCCCGAAAAAAGATTATGATACAAATTGAGAAAAATCCCAACCTTAGATGGTCGAAGCCATTGAGACAAAACATAATGAGGGATCCAACCAAATGATGTGTCTTTCATAGAGACAGGCCATAATACTAAAGATTACATTGACCTAAAAAATGAAATCGAAGCTCTAATAAGGAGAGGTCAGTTGATGAGGTTTGTAGAGCAGTAAAGATAATGTTAACCCAAAATGAACTACAGACAAGACCAAAGAAAGCCCATCTAGGACGGAGAAAGAAGGCCAAAAAATAAAAGAAAAAAAGTCTGAAAAGATGACCTGAGACAAGAAGAAGTCTGAATAGATAATAATAGGCCAATCATTGGAGTGATTAATGTGATCACTAGAGGTAGCTTAACCTTAACCAAAAAAAAAAAAGTTTAATCCAAGCATGATCATAGCCACAGGCACCTCGACAAAGGAAAAAATATACTAGAATGATAAACTGATTCATTTAGCTTGAATGATTTGAAAGAGATCCAACATCCGTATGATGATGCTATAATGATCATAGTTGTAGTATACAATTTTATAGTCAAAAGAATCTTGTTTTTTAATGGGAGCTTGCCTAACGTTATGTACTACTATTCCATAAAAAAAATGAGAATTGGTGAAGATCAGTTGCAGTCAATCACCACAACACTAGTGAGATTTGGGAATGAGTAGGTACTAGCGAAAAAAACCATCAAGCTACCGACCTCTTCAGGGATATAATCACGGAGTATCACCTCGATCATAGAATTTATAGTTATGGATGTCCTATTAGCCTACAACATAATATTGGGTTGACCTAGCCAATCTGTTATGCGACTCATAAGCTCAGTTCTTCATTTGAAATTGAAGTTTCCAACACCCGAGGGATTTGGAGAGGTTAAAGAAGACTAGTGCATAACACAATAGTGTTATGCTATAATAATGAAAAAAAAAGACTGAGAAACAACTTTACAATTCGATCGAGGCCAAAAACATTGAAGAAAGGCAAATAGCAAAAACTAACAATAAGCAAAAAGCCATGAACAAGAGCATACAGCATAAAATCGACTTGACAAAAGCATGCTCTTAAGTTGCTCGAGCTTTCAAATTCAAACAGAAAAACATCTTTCATTCTTTTTCTTTTTTTTTTGAATTTTTAAAGTAACTTTGAAAATGACCAAGCTCTTAAGCCATTACAAACAATCACATGTCAGTTGGATCGAGCTAATATGCCAGTAAAAATATAATTTAAAATGAAAAATACATATCAATTTCACCATATATATATATTCAACAAGTTACTAATAATATATTGATTATCACGTTAGGATTTATTTTCGCAGGAAATGGTCTTAACCTAACTGAACAAAAAGAGATAATTGACCAAAGATCAGACTTGAACAAAAACCAACCTAAATCGGTAGAAGATCTTATGGCTATACCATTCTAGGATAACGTCCCTAAAAAATATATGTAGATTGAAACTAAATTTCAATATAAAGGTTAGTTAATCCAACTCCTAAGAGATAATACTGACCTATTTGCTTGGACACCATCTAATATATGGAATTGATACTGAAGAGATGGTTCATAGGCTACATACTAATCCTGAGGTAAAACCAATTTGACAAAAGAAGAGAACCTTTGCCTTAGAAAGATAAAAGGCTATTGAAAAAGAAGTCGACAGATTACTAAAAACAGGCTTTATCAAGGAGGTCTATTATCCTGAATGGATAACCAACATGGTCATGGTCAAAACACAAAGTGAAAAATGAAATATTTGTATTGAATTTACTGACCAAAATAAAGCATGCCCAAAAGATAGCTTTTCTCTCCCTAACATTGATCAACTAGTGGATGATAGTGCTGAACATGGCCTCCTTAGCTTTATGGATATCTATTCTAGTTACAACCAAATCAAAATGTTAAAGGATGATGAGAAAAAGATAATTTTTATTATTGAAAAGGGCCTTTACTGTTACAAAATGATGCCTTTCGGATTCAAAAATGTAAGAACGACCTACCAAAGGCTAGTAAACAAGGTGTTTAAAAATCAGATCGACTGCAACATGGAATTACATGTGAATGACATGATAGTCAAAAGCAAGAGCTTGATCAAACACTTGGAAGACCTTAAAGAGGCCTTTAACACCCTAAAAAAGTATGATGTTTAACTCAAGCAAATGTGCTTTCAAGGTTATGTTGGGTAAGTTTCTCGATTACATGATTAATAAGATGAGGATAGAGGAGAACCCAGAAAAGATTCAGGCAATTCTAAATATGAAAGCACTGACCTTGATAAAAGAAGTATAAAGACTAACTAAAAGAATAGTTGTCCTAAGCCAATTCATGTTTGAGTCAATAGAATGATGTCTGCCATTCTTTAAAATTTTTAAAAATATTTTTGACTTTAGGTGGACCTTTCAATATCAAAAAGCTTTTAAAGAGTTCAAAGAGTTTTTATCCTCTTTACCTATCTTGTCTAAGCCAAGACCTAGTAAAATCTTGTATTTATACATGGCCATCACAAACTAGGCCATCAGCTCAGTCTAGGTCCAAGAAGAAGAAAAAAAATAAAGACTAGTTTACTTTGTGAATAAAGTATTGACAGAGCTAGAAATTAACTATAGTAGTATAGAAAAATTAGCTTATGTAGTTATCACTTCGGTCAGAAAACTCAAGCTTTATTTCCAAGCTTATGTAATCTACGTATTGATCGGTCAACCATTGAGACAAGTCTTATAGAAGTTAAAAATGTCAGGGAGGCTAATCAAATGGACAATAGAGCTCAGCAAGTTCGACTTGCACATACCACCAAGGTCAGTCTTGAAATCTTAGGTGCTAATGAACTTCGTTATAGAGCTTACCTTAGTACACATTAAAAGATAACCCAAAAAAAAAAAAAAACCCCAGACAAGGAAAGTTGAAAGCTTTTTATTGATGGATTCGACCACGAACCATAGTGGAAAAGCTGTCTCATTCTAATCAACCTAGAAAGATTGAAATATCCATACCTTGATATTTAAGTTCAGGACATCTAACAATGAGGTAAAATATCAGGCATTGATAGTTCGTTTAAGATTGGCAGCCAAGCTGAATGTTCAATATATAACCGTATATGGTGACTTTCAATTAGTGATCAAACAAGTTAATGGAGAGTTCGAAGCTTGAAAAAAAAGAATTCAAAAATATCTAGATACAGCATTGGCCTTAATGACTGGTTTCAAGAAGGTTGAGATAAAAAAAATACCAAAGTTAAAAACTCACTAGTAGATTCCTTATCTAAGTTGGCTTCAGAAATAACAACAAAAAGTTTAGATCAAGTCTTGGTAGAAGAACTAGACACAAAAACATCAAAAAAAAGTTTGTAAGATAGATCACAAAAAAAGATACCTGGATGACACTGATCCAAACATATTTAACCATAAGAACACTACCCAAAGATAGGATCCAAGTTATAGCATTGATGACAAAAGCTCATCGGTACAGGATCATAAAGGAAAAATTATACGAAAGATCCTTTAACCTGCCTTATCTAAAATGCATTAATGAAATAGAAATAAATTACATTTGACGAGAAATCCACAAAAGAATATATAGAAACCACCTTGGACCTCAGCCATTAGCCTACAAAGTGCTTAGGTAGAGCGATTATTGGCCTACCATTAGAAGGGATGTGATTGAACTGGTTAAGAGATGAGATAAGTGTAAGAGGTTTGCTCACATGCAATATCTTTTCTCGATCAAGCTCATTTTTATCATCAGCCTATGGCCCTTTTATGTAGTGGGAAATGAATGTTCTCGGACCATTCACCCCAACCATTAGACAAAGAAAAATTGTATTAGTAACGGTAAAATACTTCACAAAATAACTTGAAACTAAGGTTTTAGCCACTACGATAAAGGCCTAAGTGGAGAAATTTATGTGGAAGAATATAGTTTATGGATTCGACCTACCTCGATCTATCATAACGGATAATGACAAACAATTTAAAAATTAAGGTTTAAAGAATGGTGTTTGAACATTTGCATCGACCTAATATTTACATTAATCGCCCACCTTCAGTCCAATGGACAGGTCAAAGTGGCAAACAAGACAATATTAGAAGCTTTGAAAAATAAATTAGACAAAATGAAGGAGAAATAGGATGACGAACTACTAGGGGTGTTATGGGCCTTGAATACAACCATTAAGGTACCAACAGGTGAAACCCTATTCCACTTGGCATTTGGAACAGAGGTCATAGTATTTGTTGAAATCGTCTTCCAAGCTTAAGGGTCAAATTAGGGTCAGAAAAAAGCAATGAAGAAGCACTTAAGGCCAACCCAGACCTTATAAAAAAATAAAGAGACATAGCACTAACAAAGATAGCAACTTTTTAGCAAAATGTGTCTAGTTATTATAACAAAAGGTTCTATCATAAGCACATCGGGAAAGATAACCTAGTGCTTAAAAAAGTTAAAGCCTCAAAGGGTAGATGATAAAGATGAAAATTAGTCTCAACCTGGGAAAGACCATATGTAGTAAAAGAGATCGTTCATAATGCGACCTATAAGCTACAAAATATAAATGGTAACACCATCTCAAGGACATGGAATATGAAAAACTTAAAAGCCTATTACCAATATCTCAGACTAAACTGAGCTCACACTTGTTTTTTGTACTTTAATATAGAAATTAAATTACGCTCATCTAATGATGCTTATGCTCACACTGAGCTCATATCCCAACCAATCTAACAAAATTTGATATAAACTTAGATGGATTCTTAAGTTAATTAATTTGAGATACTCCTAAACAACTAGATAAATCTTCAGCCCATTTAACCAAGCTTAAATTTGTTACCATAAATCCATAGAACTCGTGTTATCGTGATTAACTGATCTTAAACTTATGTGAATAAAAAATTTATAATAATAAAATTGAATTGAAACTTTGACAAAATGAATAGAGCATATATTTGATTCCTTGTGAATATGATTAGTACAAAAATGATTAGTAGATCATTCCTATCTAAGGTCACCATAAAAATCAACCTTGTACATTAGTATTTTTAAAACAAAAAATTTACTAAAGTTAAAAAAAAAAAGAATTAGGTGTCAGCAATATAAAAAGTAGTAGCAATAGTAACACCCTCATCAGCAGAAGCAGCAACAATGACCTTAGCCTCCCCAACCTCATCCACCTCGTGCTTGGCCCCTAGAATTGCCTCAAGTTTGGCATTCATGGCCTCATCATTGTCCTTTTCCTCTTCTTTTTCCTTGGGCTGACTTGGAGGAGGCTTTAATCTAATATTGCTAATATCAATATCAGAAAGATCGAGGTTGAGGTTAAAAAATTTAAACTGTACCTCATCTTTTGCCAGATCAAAGGCACCAAGCATGTTGACCTTAGAGAACTCTATTTTTAGCTGAAAAAATTCGTTGAAAGCCTTAAAGTCCTTAACAACTTTCTTCTTTAGATCTTTATTTTCTCTCTCTTCAGCCTACAACTTAGACCTAGGCTTGCTATCTCAGCCTGAGCATCATTCAGCTTGAGCTCGACTTGCTCTCTTATAGAATCAGTCGAGGCTTTTTTAACTAGGACAGCTTCCAACTTCATTGTGTCATTCCTCTTCTTTTGCTCAACCTTTTTCTTATAAGACTCACTGAGGCCTGACCTGATATTGTCCAGAGTGTTCGAGCTCTTTTTGTGCTCATCAGTTAAGGCAACTACATCTTTTTCAACCTTAAGCAAGTGGGCTATAGTGAGGTAGGCATGGTGAAGGGCTTAGCTAGTATTGTTCAGAGGTTGAGGTGGGAGCTTTTGTTGGACTGCTTAAGATGAACTTAGACTTAAGTAAAATGAAGAATAATAAGAAAACAGAGCTAAGTCAAGTAGTATTTACTAAGGGAAAGGACTGTGACCTTGCAAAACCACCTCGTCACATTAAAGTTCTCGATGGGGTTGTTGGTAGAAGTATACTCCAACCTTGTGGAAATCCTCTCCAAGCTGAGCCTTAACACCCTTGCTTCGAGATTTTTCAAGATGGAAAAAAAGACCTCACCCTTAGTTTTTTAGCAGGAGACGCTATGGAAAGCTTCTAATAAGCTATGGACTTTATCTTTCCAACTGTTAGGGAACACTACGAGTAGAGGTTGATGACCTTATCCCCTTCACGAGGTGAGGCCCTAAGCTGAATTTTTTTTTAGCCTAGGTGTTTTCTAAAATAGAGAAAAGTCAAAGTCTTCATTGACAGACATCTCTGAAAAACTGAGCTAATAGTTAGATAAAAATCAAGTTAAAATAAAATCTTATGAGGTCATTTATTACTTTGAGGGAGGTCAACTTATCGACATCAATGACAAGCTCCCCCTTACGAGTGTATTCCATTATTTCATCTTGATATGATAAATCCAAGATAGAGAGAGCTACTAGTGCATCCAAAAAAATGTCAAGCCCATTTATTATCTCTTATGGCTCAATTTCAACAATGGCCTTGACCTTGGTCTCACTATCTTTATTTATTTTTTGTTTTTAAGGTAAAGAAAAAACAATTTCCAATTCTTTATAGAGCTCAAGCAATTGGCCAATAATTTTTTATTGGGCCAAGCTATTATGAAATATCATCTCTTATCCTTAGGGTACTTTTTAATTACAAAAAAATTCCCTAAATAGAGAGAGACTAGGAAGAATGTTTAGATGTTGATAAAAAAGGATAAAGCTTACTATGTACCGTATAGAGTTAGGAGTGAGTTGAGTAATAGTCAAATTATAAGAATTAAAAATTGAAACAAACAAAGAATGAAGTGGAAACCTTAGACCAACCACGAAGAATCCTAATATACATAGAGCCAATGTGGCTATAGTTTATCGGTGACTTGATTTGAAAAGTTCAGCATTAATATGCTATACCCCTCTTTGAGAAAAAGGAAGGTCATCACCAAAGCATGAACGTGATGAGTTGAACACATGTTAAGATAGTCTTTAGGATTAGTCTTACTCTTTAGTTCTTTCATCACGTCCTTGGAGATCGTACTGAGGTTACAAAAAGTATATATAGAAATCTTAATCAACTCTTATCTATAACATTCCTTTTTTTGTTGTCACTTTCTCTAGCCAAAGTACTTTTTTCTTATTGTTTCTTTATGAAACCCTTCTCATCATCAGAATTTTCATTACCAGAAGACTCTGACTCCTAAGTTGAAGTAGGATTCCAATGTTATACCGTAGTTAAGAGCAACATGACCTTAGGAGAAGAAAGGCAAAGTGAAAACCCTTCAGAAAAAGAAGTAATCTCAATAAGAACTAACCAAAGAGGAATAGAATCAACAATGAGAGCATCTATAGGTGAAAAAGTAGAAGTAAAAGAAAGCTAATGAGACTAAACCCTAGAAAAAAGAACAACTGAAAATGAAAAAAGGTCAGCCATAAAAGATGGACAGACTTAAGAGATGGGTAAAGAAGAAAGATTATGTAGGTCAAAATCTATCTGAACACATATTTCTTTTATGTTCAGAACTCATTCTCTTCTTGCTCAAGTATTGTTTTTATTTCATTGTTGCCTTTCTTTAAATATCGGGTTGGACCAGAAGGCCATCTTTTGATAATCATGACCTTTGATAATTAAAAGAATCAAGTTATCATCTTCTTGCTCGAGCTATCCTCCCTTAGGTTCTACCCTAAAACTCTTGACCTCTCCAAAACTAAAACTTGAAGACATAATTAAAAGTACATACCCAAAAAATGAAAAAAATGAGCGATAAGAAGAACAACTTTAAGGCCAAAAAGCTTTTGATATCAAAAAACTTAAATCGGATAGAAAGCAAAAAAAATAGAAAAATAAAAAATAAAAGCCCCAACAACCCTTTATATAGTCGTGTCACAGATTAGATGAATGGCACAAACTATGTCATGTGTCAAAATGAAGATGGAAATATGTCTTTTCATTTTTTTTTAATTTTTTTTGTTCAAACTACCTATCTCCTCAATTAATGCCACTAGACTTGATAAACCAGATGGATCTCTAGCTAGACTAAATGACTCCCTATGATAGATCGAACTTTTGTTTCATCATTAAAGTTCAAAGTAGAGACTAATATCTAAACTCTTGAAATAAAACACAAGTCCCACATCAACTAGACAAACTCCAACACTAATCTCGAATCATCCCAAAAAATTAACACCTCAACAACCTTTAAGTTGGCTATACATTAAATCCAAGATATATGTGCAAGATTAGATCCTCATAAGGTCGAACCAAGACTTAAGGCTAATTGTCTCCTAATACTGACCTTTTCTATGATATCGATAGAGAAGAATCAAATTTCACTTCATCCTCTTTTACCTATCTACCCTACATTGAGTGTGTCAATCGCACACTCAGTAGTTTGATACTTAGACTACTTGATAGGGAACAAAATGTTGGAGGCATTTAGTGGTTAAAAAGGTATAATGATCTTTCTACATGTTATAAGCCTTTAACAAACAGTTAGGGGTAATTTTAACATTTATACTGACATGACATGTTAGAATAGTCTAATATACTCAATGCCACATCAACTCTACCTCGTTTTCATTATCCTCTACTGTCCCATATTACTTATCTATAAATATGAATGTCTAAGCATTATTAAGGCAAGTCCATTCTACTTTTAACTCTCCTTACTGCTCTTATTTAGACCTTACTCATTTTGACTTGCACATCAGAGTGTAAACATAAGGAACACTTTTTACCTTTGCCTCAATCGTCCTTCTATTCTATCTTTCTAGGAATACCCTAAAATCGAAGCTCGATAGAAACACACATGAAAATCAATTTCTTTTTCTACCTCTTTCTTTCTTTCAAACTTCTTTTGCTTCTCTATCTAACCCATAGTTTTTTTCATTACATTTTTAATGTCAAAAAGAAAATAATCTCATGTCTTTTTCACCATTTTAACTTGGTAATAAAATGTCTAGATATATATTTGCTAAGACAGATAACTACTATTATATCTCATGATAAGATCATAGTTTCATGGACAATAATTTTCCTTTGCAAATATCTCATGATTTTCATCATCATCATCATCATTATCATCATTATTATTACTACATTGAAATAATTCTAGGTTATCTAACCCCTACATGATCAACTAGGAGGACAAATTCAATTCTTTGGGAAGATACACAACATCACCTAAAAGTTACGTCAGACTGACTTCAATCTTTATTTTACAAGTCATTCCATAGCTTTGATCATTTCTCTATGAATGTGTCATTCTCTTTTAAAAAGATCTTTGATAGCCCATATAAGCTTAAAATTAGGGTGATTTTCATGGATTCCATTCTTTATCATATTAACACTAGTTATGGAGTTTGATTAAATTTTCAAGAATAGTAGATATTTGATCAATGATTTTAGAAGGCAAGAACATACCAAGTTTATGAAAGTCCTATTCACCATTAAAAATAAAATTACTGATTATTATTATTATTATTATTATTATTATTATTATTATTATTATTATTATTGTGTCAAACTGACTTCAATCTTTATTTTGCAAGTAACTCCGTAGCTTTGATCCTTTCTTTATAAATGTGTCATTCTCTTTGGAGAAGATCTTTGATAGCCCACATAAGCTTAAAATTAGGTGATTTTCATGTATTCCATTCTTTAACATATTAACACTAGTTATGAAGTTTGATTAAATTTTCAAGAATAGTAGATATTTGATCAATGATTTTAGAAGGCAAGAACATACCAAGTTTATGAAAGTCCCATTCAACATTAAAAATAAAATTACTGACTAAACTACTATTTGAGCCTCAAATTTTTGTATTATATATAATTGATAAGTGAATTTGAAAGTTAATTTTAGATTTTGTTTGTTTTATGAAAATTGATTTTCAAATAATATTTTTTATTCATAAAATTTTTATCATTTGGATAAGTTAATGAAAATTATATTTTTATTTGATTTAGAATAAAAAAGTAAAACAAAAAGCCTTTGTTAAAAATTACGTTTTCAAAATGTTTACTTTATTGAAATTGTAAAAATAAATTAAAATATCTTAATTTCTTACAAAATCAAATCACCATATTTACATTTGTAATGTTAACTTATGGAAAATTTTGTTATATCAATATTTTTAGTTAACTTATTTTTTATTTTACCTTTTTTATTTACATTTTTTTTTACCAAAATCATATATATTGTATTATAAGATACATAAAAACTTGATAAAGTTTGTCACTATATGGAAATTTTCTTTGAATGACACGTAAGACAATTTTTTTTTTTGAAAGAGGAAGATAACTTTTTTTTAATTACACATTGAAAAATCCTATATTTAGTCAAATTGTCAAAATTATTCAAATTACAATTTCAAACTAAATCAATTTGGAGTTTTTTTTAAAAATTAAAAATGTATCACCTCCAATCTCACATTGATTAAGTGTAAGGATGTATTATGATATATAAGTTTAGATTTAAACTTATACATGTGGGGCACCTTTTGTGAGAAAAAAATCATGAAACTTTTGATTTAAAGTGAAAAATATCTTGCAGGTTAAATGTAGATCTCTAAAAATAGAATCAAACCGAAAATCAACAGGAAGTTCAAAGAATTAAGTGTCACATCTTAGATGTGAGGATACGATATAATATATAAGATGAGACTTTTAACTCATACTTTGTAAGCAGTTTTTTGTGGGATAAAACTATGAGATACTCGAATCAAAGTAAATAATACCTCATAGGTTAAATGTGGATTTCCACAAAAAATATGAAATGTGGATTTTATCTTCCTAATGAATAATTTTAGATAGCCTTATTTAATAAATTACTTAATTATGAAAATCTTTCAACATATTTAAAAATTATAATTATTAATTTTATCCACATTTTTCATCAACCCATTATATGCTTTTATCTTAATTTGAATCAAACAAAAATTATCTTTTTCAAAAGTTTACATAAGATATTAAAAATTCAAATAGCTTTTTCATTTTAAATTTCTAAATAATAGGACCATTAAAATGATTATTTTCATTTTAACTCTAACTATCAAATTTATATCTCAAATATACTCAAAAAAGTTGATTTTATCTTTGTCACTTATTATGTTCCTTTTAAATTAAAAAAATCAATTTCAAATTAAATTATCTATGCAATCCTAATAATTGCCACTCAAAAGTTATTCTACAAATTTAAACTATAAAAGTAATGTATTGTATCAATTTTTTTTTATTTTTTTTATTTGCAACCTTTTTTTCAAAGAATATTTTATTACTATTGTAATTTATTATTTGGGTTTGCAACTTTTTTTTTCTAAAGTATATTGGCTAAATGCTCAACTTAAGATTTATTATTTGAATCAAATTCAATTAAGGATATTATGTTTAATTTCATTTAAACCAAGACCAAATGTTTTCAGGATTGCTCAAATAAGGACTTTTGACACAAGTGATACATACGTGCAGTTAGCTCTAATAGGTGGCCAAAATGTTATGACTGTTAAAAAAATAAAATGAAAAATTTTTATTTTTTCACTCATTTTCTTCTTATTTCCTTTATCAATTTTCTCTCTAAAATATCTATTCTCTTTCTAATTATATATTCAACTAAAAAACACCTTAAGAACCCTAAATTCTAAACCATAGTTGCTTCTTTTGGTACCACTTTATATGATTTTCTTTTCTAGACAAGAGAATTTTTTTAAAAAAAATAAATTAAACTATTTTTATTGTTTAATCCACTTCTATTTCAACTTCTTGCAAAAACCCATCAGCTTTTCCAAAAATAACAATGTGTGATAAAATGGATAATGATGGAAAGAGAAGAGATTAGACAAGAAAAAAATTAGAGTATAAGTTAGAAAAGAAAAAAAAGTTGAGAAAGAATTCAGTGATATTTTTCATTCATGACCTTAAAATGATTGTTTTACATGTTTATAACTCATTCTCACTATTCTCACTATTCCCACGATCACATGATTATCGCACAATCATTTTACATGTTTATAGCTTATTCCCATTATTCCCACTATCACATAACTAATTGATAACTCAGTAAGGTCATTATACTTCATGTGACAACATATCAACATCCTTTACTTCGTTATGTTGTGATTTTATTTCCATTATGTTACCAGTTTCCTTCATGGCTCAGGCTTTTTTACCTTTTAACCCAACTTCATCATTCATGCAACTAGATGTTAACATCACATTACCCTTCCCTTAAAGATCTCCTTGTCCCCAAGGATGAAATGAAGGAAATTAGGACTTTAAGCACAGTATAATCCTCCCATGTAGCATGTTCATGACCTAAATTAGACTATTCAACCAATAACTGAGTAATTGCCCTACTGTTTCTCTTTACCATTCTTTTATCAAGTGCTTTAGTAGGATAAACCAGTGGTTGATCCTCTTTACCCACCTCAAGAAGAGTTATGCTTAAAACAACCTTATTCATAATCTTCTTCTTCAGCAAACTAATATGAAACACAAGGTGTAATTTTAAAGAAGAGGGTAACTATAATCTATAAGCCATCTTATCGATCTTTGCAATAATTAGATAGAGTTTATAATAGCTCGAAGTAAGCTTCAAATTCTTCCTTAACACTAATGAAGTTTATCTATATAGATGAAGCTTTAAGTAAACTTCATCACCAATCTGAAATTCTTTTTTTCATTAACATAATACTTCATTCATTGCTGAGCCTTAACAAGTTGGTTAACCAATAACTTGCTTAGCTTTTCCTTTTTTTTAAGTAACTATTTGATAATGGAAACTTTTACATAATTACTAATGTCCTATGAGAATACTGAAGGTGTATAACCATAAGGAGCTTGAAAAAGTGTCATTTTCAAGGCATGTAGTGAGTCATATTATACCACCATTCAGCTATGGACAACCACTATGACCATGACTTTTATTTTAAGAAATACTTGCATATCAAATACTATTCAAGACATTGATTTAACCTCTTTATTTGACCATTAGTCTCAGATGATAGGCTGTGCTAAGTTGTAAATTGGTTCCCAATAGCTTTATTACCTCCTACTATACTGAGCTAGTGAAAACCCTATCCCTGTTGGATATGATCATTTTTTATGCACCATGAAGTTTGTAGATATGGTCTAGATATAACTTTGCTACCTCTAATACAAACAAATGATGAAACAGAAATAAAAAATGTCCATACTTGGTAAACTTATCAATGACTACTATAACATATTTAAACCTTTAGGATTGGGGTAACACTTTAATAAAATCCATGATTATCACCTTTCAAGTCTGGTTGGGTATTAGAATAGGTTGCAATAAGCTTGGGTAAGCAGTATGTTCATTTTATTTCTCTAACACACATCACACTATTATATGTAATCTTGCATATCTTTCATCATTCTAGGCCAGTAAAAGTAAAGCTTATGTCTATAGTAAGATGCTTGAATACCAAAATGTCCCCATTGTGTAAAGTCATGCAGTAACTGTAACACCTGTGTTCTAAGACTTTCATGACTTCTTATGTAAACTCTTCCCTTAAATCTCAATATTTCATTAGCAAATGAATAATGAGAATCATTATCAAAGCATACTAAAAGCATTGTAATTTTCTCATGAGCTATGACATCTCTTTCATAACTCTATTCAATATCAATCACCCATTTAAGAACTAAGGTGGTGGAAGTGAGAACCTACAATCTATCTTCCTTTTTATGATACTTAGATAGAGCATTGCTACTGTATTAAACTTGCCCTTCCTATGCCGAATTGAGTAATTCAATCCCAATATTTTAGTCAAACCTTTTTTTTGAATAGTTGTAGTAAGCTTTTGTTCCAACAAATATTTCAAAGTATCATGATCAATTTTAATAACAAATGATCCACCTTCAAAATAATGCCTCCATTTTGTAACAGCCATCAAAATGGCCAAGTATTCTTTTTCATATATGGATAAATCAGCATGCCTTGGTCTAAGGCTTTACTTAAGTAAGCTGCATGTCTTTTTTTGTAAGATAAAACTGCTCCTATATCAATTGCACAAGCATCGATCTCTAGACAAAAAGGCTTAGAAAAATCTAGTAACACTAGGACAAAAGCTATACTCATAGCTTTTTTGAGCTATTAGAATACTGTAGTTGCTTATGAAATCCAAAAGAAGTTATTCTTTTTAAGCGTGTCAGTCAACGGCTTGCTTATCACTTCATACCCTTTTATGAACTTTTTGTAATAACTAGTAAGTCTCAAAAACCCCTTCGATGACTTCAATTTTTTTGGAAATGCTATGCCCTCATTGCTTCAACCTTTAAGGGTTTAGTTGGTACTCCATTTGTTGATATTATATGCCCTAGATATTTTACTTGCTTTTGGCTAAAAAAACACTTACTTTGCTTAGCAAATAGTTGGTTAACTCTTAACACCTCAAATACAAGTTGTAAGTGTATAGCATGATTATCTAAAGTGGAATTATAAACAAAATTATAAAAAAAAAAACCAAAACAAACTTTTTCAAGTAGAAAGAAAACACATCATTCATCAATGATTGAATTGTTGCGGGTGCCTTGGTCAACTCGAATAGCATCACTTTGAATTCATAGTGGCCATGGTGAGTTCTGAAAGCTATCTTGTGAATGTCCTCGGCCTTGAGCTCAAATCAATTTTGAATAAGTAATTGGCACCCTTGAGCTCATCTAAAAGGTCTTCAACCACAAAGATTAGAAATTTATCCTTGATGATCATAGCATTAAGCTACCTATAGTCAATACACATTCTCTACGTTTCATTTTGCTTCCTTACTAATAGACAATGTGATGTAAAAAAGTTTTTGTTGGTCTGAATGATAGAGGCCGATAACATTTCAGCAACCTGCTTTTCCACTTTAGCTTTTTGATAATGTGAGAACTTGTAAGGCTTAAGATTAATTGGTTAAGAACTAGGTTTGAAGGGTATCCCATGGTCATGGTATCTCAGTGGTGGCAGCCCTTATGGTTCTTTAAAGACAATCTTAGTATGCTTCAATCAATACTTGTAGCTGTAGTGGAATTTGATTCCCTATATAATCCACATTGATCATGTATAGCTACCCATCACATATGGATCTTTACCCATCATCTTCTATAACTTTTTGCCAAAAATGAGCTTAACATTTGCTGAATTTTATTTACCCTTGATAATGATCTATTGTATGTACTTTTTATTTTCATCTAGCTAGGCCTTTTAATTCTCAACTAACATTGCCTTAATGCTTTTTTTATATACCTTTTGCCATGGACAGTTGCATTTTGTATTTTCCCAGGGTGTTTGGATCTATATGGCTCCGATATCAATTTATGATAAAATAGATAGTGATGGGAGAAAAAAAAAGATTAGACCAAAAAATAGTAAAGAATGAGATTAGAAAAGAAATAGAAGTTGAAAAAGAATTCAGCGATATTTTTCATTTATGACCTTGAAATGATCGTCTGACATGTTTATATTCATTCTCATTATTCCCATTATCGCACAGTTGTTTTACATGTTTATAGCTCATTCCCACTATTCCCACTATCACATAACTAATTGACAACCTAGCAAAGTCGTCGTACTTTACGTGATAGCTTATCAGCATCTTTTACTTCCTCCTATTATGATTTCATTTCCATTTTACTGCCAACTTCCTTCATTACCCAGGCTTTTTTAACCTTTTAGTCCAACTTTTTCATTCTTGCAACTATAGGATAACACGACACAAAGAAAGCCCATTTGTAGATGCAACACCTACCTCAACTCGTTGTGTTATGGTAACCAATTTTGGTTAAAATTTTGACTTCCTTGGCACAACCATGAATATTAGTTAGTTATTGCTGGATTTTTTTGATAAAGGAAATGATGGATAAGAAAATTGCTAGGGATGGTGATTGAGGGAGTTACACTAATCTAACAAAAAAAAAAACAAGGTTATTAGCAACATACACACATTTGGGTTTCAAATTTGGTATGTATTTTTTCTTTCTTCTTCAAATTGAGTTTCTTTTTATCAATTACAAAAAGTGATGATTTTAAAAGGTTGAAGTAACTATGATATTGTGATTGTAATGATTTTGGGATGTTGAAGATTAGAATAATGATCAAGGGTGGTAATAAAAATTTTTCTAATATTATTTTGTTATAAAATTTTTTGTTATGATGATTTTGGGTGCTGTCATATTTTGCCATCCCTAAGTGTAACATCTTTTCTCTCTGCTCAAATGTTTTTCCTTGTCCGCAGACCATAAATGCCCATTTTTCCTTTTTAACCCCATTTTCTCTCTTCTTCCTCTATTTTCTTCAGTCTTTCCTTTATCCTCGTCACCTTCAATGTCATTTATCTTTCCTTCAAATTTGTCTCTAATAAAAATGAATTCATCATATTTTTAAATGAAATTATTTATTTTATTTGATATTGCATTTGCAATCAAATTTGACATTTACAATCAAACGTAAATCTTATATAAATATATAAAAACCAAAACCTCTAACAAAAAAAAAATAATCTGATGTGGATAGTCTATATTTTCAACATGTGGATAATCTAAGAAATTGACATGTGTTCAAAATTAATTATGCATTTCAAATATAAATTTTTAAATTTTAATAGTAAAATAAATTTAATTTAAAATATCTTATTTCCATTCCTATAAAATACATTTAATAATTCTTATTAACATTTATTTTTAAATGATTAATTGACTAAAATAAATTAAGAACCAAATTAAGAGTAATAATATCTTAAATTAAGAGTAATTTATGCTTGATAATTAGAATAGTCAAGTATAATGTGTATTCAATACACTTGAGAAAAATGAGAAAAAAGATTTTTAAATTAATGCAATAATGACAATATTATCTTATATCTTATATAAATATATAAAAGTCAAAGCTTCTAACAAAAAAAGAAATAATCTAATGTGGATAATCTATATTTTTTATATGTGGACAATCTAAAAAATTAACATGTGTTCAAAATTAATTATGCATTTAAAATTTAAAAGTTAGAATTTAATTGTAAAATAAATTTAATTTAAAATATCTTATTTCCATTCTTATAAAATGCATTCAATGATTCATATTAACATTTATTTTTAAATGATTAATTGACTAAAATAAATTAAAAACCAAATCAAGAATAACAATGTCTTAAATTAAGAGCAGTTATATACTTGATAATTAGAATAGTTAAGTATAATGTGTATTCAATACGCTTGAGAAAAATGAGAAAAAATTTTGAAATTAATGTAATAATAATAATTTTATATAAATATATAAAAGTCAAAGCCTCTAACAAAAAAAAATAATATGATGTGGACAATCTATATTTTCGACATATAGACAATATAAAAAATTGACATGTGTTCAAAATTAATTATACATTTAAAATTTAAAATTTAAAATTTAACGATAAAATAAATTTAATTTAAAATATCTTATTTCCATTATTATAAAACACATTTAATAATTCTTATTAACATTTATTTTTAAATGATTAATTGACTAAAATAAATTAAGAACCAAATTAAGAGTTATAGTAATTTGAATTGAGAGTAATCTTATATAAATATATAAAAATCAAAGTCTCTAACAAAAAAGGAAATAATTTGACATGGATAATTTACATTTTCAACATGTGGACAATCTAAAAAATTGACATATGTTAAAAATTAATTATACATTTAAAATTTAAAATTTAGAATTTAATGATAAAATAAATTTAATTTAAAATATCTTCTTTCCATTCTTATAACACATATTCAATGATTCTTATTAACATTTATTTTTAAGTGATTAATTGACTAAAATAAATTAAAAACCAAATTAAGAGTAATAGTATCTTAAATTGAGAGTAATTTATGCCTAATAATTATAATAGTTAAGTATAATGAGTATTTAATAAGCTTGAGAAAAATGAGAAAAGATATTTTGAAATTAATGTAATAATGATAATTTTATCTTATATCTTATATAAATATATAAAAGCCAAAACCTCTAACCAAAAAAAAAAAAAAATCTGATGTAAATAGTTTACATTTTATATAATGTGAATAATCTAAAACTGATATGTTCTCAAAATTAATTACATATTTTAAATTTAAAATTTAGAATTTAATGGTAAAATAATTTAATTTAAAATATCTTATTTCCATTCTTATAAAACACATTCAATGGTTTTTATTAACATTTATTTTTAAATGATTAATTAATTAAAATAACTTAAGAACAAAATCAAAAGTAATAATATCTTAAATTGAGAGTAATTTAAGCTTCATAATTAGAATGTATAAGTATAATGTGTATTCAATATGCTTGAAAGAAATGAGAAATTTTTTTTTGAAATTATTGTAATAATTGTCATAACGTATAGATCCATGGATTTATCACTAGACATTGATTTGAGGAGTCGCTACCAATCTTTTTTATTTAGGTGTGATTGACCACCTAAGGAATCTATCATTTCAAGGAACACCTAAGCTTGACTAAGGGTCCCTAAAAGAATAGGTTCGGGTCTATTAACCAGAACAGAGTTCGAGAGTTCAATTACGAGTGAAGAAGGTTATAGCATCCTCACAACACCCATCGAAAGATGGTACCAGCTTAATTTCATGTTATCCATTAAGCCTTAAAAATTTTACCGAGTATTTAATTATTGAAAATTATCCTTAATTGACTCCAATACTTTTAACAGAAAATTAAAAAAATTTCCTCACTTCAAGAGTATATAAGAAAACTATTGTTTCACTTGCAAAGGCTCCGTCGTCAGATTATTTAACATTTAAAATTTTCTAAAATGAATTCGACTTTTGATATAGATTTTTTTTTGTTTTATAAGAAAAAAACTCATGCTTTTATACAAGGAAAATTGATACTTTCAACTTTTCCTTAAAGCATTTTTTAGAAAATTTTATTTTCAAGAAAAATTGATACTTTCAACTTTTCCTCAAAAATATTTTTTAGAATTTTATTTTCAAGGAAAATTGATACTTTCAACTTTTCTTCAAAAATATTTTTTAGAAATTTTATTTGCAAGAAAAATTGATACTTCTAACTTTTCCTTAAAAATATATATTTTTAATTTTTAAAATTTATTCATGCAAAAATACTCTTAAAAATAAACAAACACATAAAAAAATACAAAGGAAAATACCAAAAAAAAACTCAGCTGGAGAGTTGGCACTGCTCAGCTCCAGACATAAAAAACAGGTCAAGGGCTCGGCTTGGGGAAATCGGCTCTGCTAGGCTCCAAGGATCGACTATGGAACGAGTTGAAACAGGTCCCGCTACAGGTCGGGTTGTCCAACGGTAAAATGCGCGGTTCTGGGCTGAATTAAGACACCAAAATGATGTCATTTTGGAACTACTATAAAAGGCAAAGTTCGAGCTTTTTACCTCAGATCGCCCTTTTCCTTTCTCTCTTTTTCCTTTCTTTTCTCTCCTCTCTTTCTAGAAATCGGATGAACTTTGGTTTAATCTTCGTCGGATTCTAAAAAATGTCATCGAAATCTGGGTTGGTTCACCAGAGGTTCGTTGGAAAACTAAATCTTCACCGGAATCTTCACCAGATTCTAGAAACCCTTGTTGAAAAATTCAACTGACGTTGGAAAACTCGTTAAAAAATTCAATCGGTGCTGAAAATTTCACCAGAAACTAAAAATTTTTTTAGAAATTTTCTAGAAATCTAGAAATTTTCCAAAATTTAAAAAAAAACCCTTTTTTTTCTCTAAACCAAGAATCTTAAAAAAAAAATTTATGCTTTCTGCTTTTCTTTTTCTATTTTCTTATTTCTCTCTTTTTTCCTGAATGTTTTCTGGCCTTATTTATAGGGCTTCAATCTGATAGCCTAAATCAGATGGGATTTCCATTCTTTCTGACTTCTAACTCCAAACCCTAATTCAGTTTAAACTCCTCAACTTAGCCCTTCCCAAATTCAACCACTTTCCCCGTTTTTTCAGCCTTTTCATTTTTTATATTTTTTAACAAAAACCAAATGTAAACCTTCGGACAAATTGTGGTGTCTACAATAATGATAATAAAATTAAATTTTTATTAAATGATAGTTTTTATACATTCAATAAATTACTTTCATTACTTTCATTTTTAGTTTTTAGTCAACTTATCTTATATCCTATATAATCTTATACAAAAGCCAAAGCCTTTAGTAAAAAAAGAAAAAATCCAAGGTGTCTGGTCTATTCTTTTGACATTTGGACAGTCTTAAACAATCAGCACATGTCCTATATTTAATTAGTTTTATTTGATTTCATATAAATTTTAAAATATTTTATATAATAGATTTTGTTAAATTCTTTCCTTTTACATTTTCAATTGACTTACCTTATATAAATATATATATATATATATTATGTGTGTGTTGTACTTTTACAAGTAATAGTTTCTATAAACCCTAAAAACTATGTTTTAAGGTATTTTCTTATATTTATAATCATATGTCTATAAATTAATATAAATGATTTAATTTCATATTGAAAGACCAAATAAATTATTGACTTACCTTATACATGTGCGTGTGTTGTACTACTACAAATAAGAGGTTCCATAAACCCTAAAAACTAAGTTTTAAGGTAATTTTCTTATATTTATGATCATATGTCTATAAATTAATATAAATTATTTAATTGAGTATTGAAAGACCAAATATATTAGAGAAGACTCTATTTTACTTACTTTTTACATTTGAAACTATCTTGTACATTAGAGCCATTTAAATTCAAATTTTAAAAGTAAATATAATTTAAATTAGAAACAATAGCTAACAATAATTCTAATAGTTACGGCCATATAAATATTTTAAATAATTGTCAATAAAAAATTATTATACAATTCATATTGTAAATCTTTCTTTTCCTTTTAAGATAAATACATTAAATATTCATATTTAAAACCTTGCTATTATGTCCTTTATTCACTATTATAAATAGACAGCTCAACCCTTAATGACTTTTAGAATATGTTGTAACTTTTCTAGCATTTAGAGTATTTTTTTTTTTTTTTTTTTGCATTTGCAATTATTTTATTTTTGTACAGATTATAATTCTCATAGAATGAAAAAAGTTAACATGTCGTTACCCTTTTTACACTATTCAAATTTATCGTTTATGACATTTTCTTTATCTTTTTATATCTCTTCATTATATTTCTTTACAAATTATTTTAGACAATACACTTACATATATTTTTATGAACAAGTCTCGCAAGAACCACCCCTATTTCTATCTTATCGGATTCATTAAAAAGATTGGAGATGAAGTTGTAACATGTTTTCGGGTTACAAAACTTTGTGGCGGATTAGAAGGCTAAATGCTGTGTAAGTAAGCTAAGCATGGTATTTTTTTTTATTATGGACTATCCCATCCTTTGAAGTTATTAATCTATTAATGGCTGATACTGTGGGAATTACTTTCCATATAATTGTACTATTTAATTAATTTATTTAGTTTTTTTTTATTTTTTTTAATTAGTGTTTGATTTCAAATCAATATTTTTAATGTGAGTATTCTATGCATTTTTAAAAGTTCAATGAACATAGTATTTGATTTCAGATGAATATTTAGAATTCTATGCGCAGCACAAGAATTGTTATTGTTTTATAACATGACTTGCTTTATGTTTAGATATTAGTGTTTTGGTTTCTTTCTTATGTATTGCTATAAAGAAATATGTTTAAAAAAAAAGATAAAGAAATCTGTGTGACCATATTTCTTTTTTCATTTTTGTTTGCCGGATTTCTCTCTTTTTTTCATTTTACTACTATATTTTTGTGCATTTAGTTATTTGCTAAATCACAGACCAATATTATTTTATTTAATTAAAATACTATTTATTCTTATATATTTAAATTATATGTTCCATTGAAGGTTTTCACTCAAATTTTATACCAACAAAAATTTTGGATAATCACCAATATTTTATAGTATTTTCAAAAATAAAAATTTTCGTGATTTTGGTTTTTAATAACTTTACATATCTACTTTTTCGTAAATATAAGAAGGAAAATTGCTCAAACTTTCAAAGATATCACCTAAACTTTCTTTGAAAGAAAAAATTCATTTAATCTACGTTGAAGGTTTTCAACTCAAATTTCATACCAAAATTTTTTTTTTGATAATCACCTATATTTTATATTATTTTCAAAAATAAAAATTTTTATGATTTTGGTTTTTAGTAACTTTACATATCTAATTTTTCCTAAAGGCAGGAAGGAAAATTACTCAAACTTTCAAGGATACCACCTAAACTTTCTTTGATAGAAAAAATTCATTTAATCTACTTTGAATGGTATAACATTTAAAAAGTTTGATGAGTCAACTTGATTGATGGAGAAAACTATGTATATATATGAAATTATTGGACAAATAAATGAATTAAAAATCAAATAACAATTATGCATTAATTACAATAAGAAGAATAGATCTTTGTCTTGAAAACATAATGCACTAATTAAATTCAAATATAAAAATATATTTTTCTTTCAAACTATCATTGTTAAGGAATATTAAACTTAAAATTTTTGTAAGAAAATAGAATATGTCTTATATCTTATATAAATATATAAAAGCTCAAACTTTTGGTAAAAAAGGAAAAATCTAACTAATGTGGATATTCTATTTTTTTGACACATGTATGATCATGAATAAGCGACGTGTGTCATCTAATAAATATATTTTATTTTATGTATTTTTAATTTAAAAAATGAATATACTTAGTTTGATTTGATTCATTTTTAATATAAAAAAAGTAAATATATTTCATTTAAATTATTGCATTTATTCTCTCTTAAATATTTATTACTCTTACCTTATATAAATAAGTTCAATTCAATTTGTAATCCAATTAATTGTTATTTACCTTAAATCACTCTCAATTAAATTTTATTTTTAATTTTTCATACCAACTTCAACATTATAAATAGGAATATGGTTTTGTCCATTTGAAATAATAGTATTGGATATTTGTTTTATAATTCTATTATGTTCCATTTCTCTCTTTTCATTTTTGTATTTGTTCCATTGATTTGTTTCCTTTTGTTTTATTCATCTTTATTTCAAAGTTTGATTTCTTTTATTATTTTTTAATATTAAAATTCGCTTTTTATTAGAAAAAAACTAATTTGCTTTTAGGTTTTGGAACAATATTATATAATATACAAATATGTTGATATGCTTTACAAATTAATCTAAATATTTCATACACAATATTAAATGGCTTGATTTAGTTTATCTTTATATTTAATTTTTAATTTATATTTTAATGAAGTAATTTATAATTTTTATGTGCAAAAGAATATATGTATGCTATATAATTAATATTAACCACAAAGTTTTATTAGCATTTCTAATTGGTAACAAGTTGTTGCTAGGAACATGTTTAGTCTCAAATACTATAATGAAGAATCTTTGCCATGAAAAAAACAGGATATGGTACATAAGGTAATACTCAAACAAATATGGATGGCTTACACTAATTAGCTTGCATGGGATTACAACATTTTCTAAATTCCAATTATTCCAATACCAAATGAAATTCAATTATTTTATACGTATCAATGAAAACAAAATTTTAAACTGTGTTAAAGAAAAAAAAAAAAAAAAGGAGGTGCAAACAAAATAGAGAATAAAGGGGAAGCCGCAAAGTTAAACATCACGTTTATCACCTTCATATAATGGTATTAATATGCAGTATAAACTATTTAAGTTAAACCCTTAAAAACCCTATTTATGTAAAAGGGCCAACATATCTCAATGATTTTAGGTAAAAATTAAAATTTCAAATTTCATTATTTTAATTATATTTAATTGGATTTTAAAGAAAGATATTTGACCTTACAATTCTTTCTAACTTTTCAACTAAATAAATGCTAACATTTATGATATAATGGCTAGATATACATAATGTTTATGTACTAAAAATGGTGGTGTAAATTGGAAAATGCCTTTATCTATAATTGATCTTGGAAAATAAACTCTTTCTTTGTAGAAAAAGGTTAAAGAAAAGAGAATGAATTATTTAATTAATCTAATTGAAAATTAAATTCAATTAAGAGTGATTTAAGGAAATTTCAATAGCAATTTATTGAGGGTAAGAATATTGGTTTTAGAAGTGAATAATTCTAATTAATTTAGTCAAAATATTTATTTAAGGTAATTTGATATGTAGAAGCTTTGGCTTTTATACATTTATATAAGATAAAATATATGATATATATGATCAAATATTTTAAATTATAGATCAAAGCTAAATCAATGATACATTATAATAAAAGAATTTCTTAATTATTCAAAGAATTAATAAACACTATAATAACAATTATTAAACTTTTTTTAATGATTCAAAAAATTTAATAACCACTATAATTTCAGCAGCAATTAGAGTTACAAAATAAACATAATAAAATTAGTTGGCATATGATCTTTCGAATAAATTGTTGTCCAATATGTTCAGATGTGCACAAGATTCACAACATATTAATTCTTTGTTGGATTTATATGGTTTATTTAATAAATTATTTGAAGTTTATTAGTAAGTAAATAAGATTTATATATGAAATATGGGCACAAGATTAAATAGACAAAGAAGAAAGTCAATTTTAACTCAAAAGCAATATTCACAACATATTATACCACGTATACTAATTGATAACATATTTTCAAGGTCACATTTTACCATGAATGTTGAAAGTTGCTCTAAATATCAATTTAAAAACACTCAAGCAACACAAAACACCAAAAACATTTTAGGCAACAGCTCTATCCTTTAAATAGAGAGCATTCACCCAAATTATAATCCTTACCTACAAAGCAACATAATCAATACAAGTGGCCATTCTTAAGAATAAACCTAACTCAATAGATCTCCATTTACTCCTATTATTCATGCGGAAATGATAAATGTTTTTTCATGAAGAAATGCAAACAAAAATGGTTCTATTAGCACAGGGACATTCTAATTGGATTCGTCCACAACATGCATCCAACCTTACAAACAATATGACTCTACATTCATTGTTGTCCTCTCAAGAGATAAGAAGTCAAATAATTGACAATAATTCTATGATTAGGTGTTTATTTGACGGTCATACTTCTGAAGGTACATTTTATATTATTAATGTATTATTTATTATTCCTTTATTACATATATTAATCATATTAACATTTAAAATTTCAATTCAATGGATAGAAGATACAAAAGTATCATATGTAACCAAAACTATTGAACCAATTGGTAGAGAATGCCCACAAAAGTATGTTACACATTTTGAATTACTATTTAATTAAAATATATATTAGTACAATAATTTTGATGCCAATTTTATTTTATTTTATAGGAAATATTTTTGAAATATGGGATTTTGGGAACCCAACTCAAAGTGTGCAGTTGTTGTAATGCAATTCTTTAATATGAAGAACGTACAGTGAAATAAAAAAAAAATCATGACAACCTAAATTCTCTCTTTGTTGTTTTCAAAAAAAGGTTAAATTGCCACTTTTAAAATAAACTTCTCCCACTTTAAAAGAATTGTTGGACTATAATGAAGGTTATTGTTCAAAGCAATTCAAAGAGAATATTTGAGCATTTAAATAATATAAGCTATAAAATTTATAAAGAACTCAAAATTTATATAATCATTTTCTTATCTTCTTTTAAATAAAGTTTATGTACATTCAAAATTTGTAGCGTATATTATCATTTTAGATAAAAAAAATTTTATTATATATAAATTTATTGATATATAAATATACTTTTGTGCATTGCACGAATTTAAAATTAGTTAATCATATTACATAATGAAAGTTAACATAATTTATTTTAAAATTAAGTTTAAAAAAATATAAAAAGTATCTGCGTAAAAATACATTTTATATGAATTATTACAAACATTTTATATGAATTATTACGAACAGCTCTAGCTTGAAGGCAAGTTTTAAACTATCTTCTTTAAACAACTATTAACTAAAATAAAAGTATTACACAAATAAATTTTACTTTCACACACTGGACAGTTATTACGAAATAATAGCAAAATGATTATTACATTTAACTTCCCCTTGACTTATCAAATTAATTAGGACTAATACTTTTGAAAAGGATCACGTTACCAATCTTCAGACCCTTTATAATTTGGTAGAGTTAATATTAACTGCAGCCATTTTTTTTTTTAACGTAAACCTGTCAATTTGAACCATGATCAATAAACAGTAATGTTATGCTTAAGATCTAAAGCATTTCTCAATCAATTTCCAATTGGTTTAAACATTGATCTGCGATGATGAACCATTCAATTCGAGAAACCCCCTGTAACATTTTATCAGTGCACTGTAGATGCAAATCTATGAAGAAAAATTCATGAGCCACTGAGTACTTATCTTCCATTCTTAATTCTCATCCTAATGGATTACGATTACATGCTGAATATGGGTCGGGACTGAGGAGAGATATCTAAAGGTGGACAAAAGCTTGGGTTAATCCTTGACAATGCCAGGGCATTTCAGTCTATGACAGACAGATATTAAATTGTTATGAAGATGATCAAAGACAAAATGTAAAAGCCTAAAAAAACAACAAATCCATGAGCCACGAAATTTTATTTTAAATAACTTCAAAAGCTAAAAGAGACTAATCATCCAGTCAGTGATTTATGCAAATGTACAGTAAACATCAGTAATCAGTCCAAGCATCAGCAACTTCAGAGTAGAATTAAGCTAACAAAGCAGAAGCAAGCTGGAACATCAAAATCTCCATCCCAAAAACTACAGAATTGCATCTGTACAGCATTTCACTTGCATTTCATTGAGTAGCCTCTCCCATTACGAAATAGATGTGAAGAGTAAGCAAGCCTGCATATGCTAAACATTAATAAGATACATAAATATGAAAAGGGTTGAAGAAAATTAGCAACAGATTTTCTCCATATAATCATTAGTTTTGTAACATGGAAATTACGTATAATTTATTTATATGAATTGAGCTAATAGCTGCCTATTTATTCAAATGTACTCAAATGCCTGTAGCCTATAACATTTTGTACTAAAAGAAACATGGCATTTTGTTTGCTGCTAATACACAACGACAATCATTACTTTGATTTTCCAGATGTTCAAATCATATTAATACGTTTCCAGCTCTTGCAAAAACAAAACAGTTTTCTAGAGCATTACTTGTTCAAGCATGCAAAAACCTTTGACTCTATGCTCGCTCCAAGAAATCCAATTACTTTCAGCACAATATTAAACCTTCACATACATTTTCCAAAATCAGAGTACTAGAGAACATAACATAACATCACCGTCAATAACACCACTCTGGCTTCCATGAAGTAAAACCAAAATCAATTTTAAACTGATGCATTTTAAGGAGTTTTCCACAGCTGAATGCCTCCGCTAGATTGTCCAAACTCAAAATCCTAATTGCCAGCCAAAATATTTTTTGGCTGCTCCAGGACAATTTAGGAAATGGTCCTTCCAAGTGTCACCAACCCTCAATTGCCTTCTCCAAACAGATTTACTGCTTCCTAAAGGTCTTTTCATATTGTATAGAGCAAGGAGAAAAACTCCCTATCCACTATTCACTCGTTTCCAACCACCTATGTTTCATTGTCTAAATTCCCCATAAGTGCACCCCCTAAAGGTCCTTCTGGCTTTGTTTTGAAAAGGCCAAAAAAAAAAAAATGCATATAGGGGAGAGGAATACTAATTCTAGACTGGACAATTTAGATATTCAATAAATAAGATCAAATGCAGCAAATGATTGACAACATAAATTCATACATGGAAAAGCAAATACACACATATATATATATGTGTGTGTGTGTGTGTGTGTGTGTGTGGTAAAGACCTTGTAACATGCATTTCTGTATCATAAAAATAAAGATCAATTTATATAAGTCAAATTATAAATTCAAGTCATTATGGTTTTCAAATCCATTTAAAATCCAATAGATTTTTTATTTTCAAATTGCATCAAGTTTGGATAATTTAAGAGTGAGGTTATATCAACTTAGATGATTTTGACCATGTTTGAACCAAATTAAAAGGTATAATGATAAAATTATATATGTTCAAAGATAGGTTATAAATATGATTTATCACCCAAAGTAGAGTGGTAAATATAGACCAAGGCTATAAATATGATTTATCACCCAGAGTGGTAAATTTAGACCATATCTCATAATTTAAAATACTAGAGTTTAGAATGTAATGATTTTTTATACTATTAATTGAATGTTATTCCCTTCTAGAGGTTGGATCTGACCAGCTGAGAGGACTGTATGGCCTCGTAGAATCCGGATTCAGCTTCCCTGCTGCAGAAAGCCCAGCCAGTGAAGGACAGTACTTCTGCACCGCTGCTGGACAAAACACCCTTTTTTTCTCCTAATCTTTCCCTCCCCTTGTTCTTTCTTGAAACTAATTTTTAAGAGAAAAAATTACATAAATCGAAATATTTATTATATTTTATGTAAAAGGGCAAAAGAGGTAATAGAATCAAAGCATTACAATTATAGTTGGCAATTTCTCCACCATTAAACTGCCAGATTTTCTTGTCCCAATTCATTTCTGAGGGTTATTTTAGAGGCCATTACACTCAAGGATAATTCCTCTTTTTTCTCTCTTTACGCATCTGTAAGGTTGAAGCATATGTTGAATTTTTTTTTTTTTTTTTACTTTGTTGCTTGTAACCTTCAACATAAAGTTACAAAATTTTACATTTACTTTTTTCCAACTACGAATACAATGATTAACAATAAATTCGTTAGTTGTTTGAGTTCCAATGGTTAAAAATACAAACATTAGTTTGTTGTTTGAGTTTTTCGAGCTCACTATATGGTAGAGCTTTTGAAGTGTACATCTCATTGTAATTGAGGATTTTGAAGTCTACACCAATCATTAGTTCCGGTTCTGGAAAGGGCTTTCAGGCATCAAATGTGAGTTAAGACTATTGAACAGTTAACTAGGAAACTAATGTATAACTATAAACAAGTCTTTGTATTTTCATTCATAAAAATCCATCCCAAACTATAATACTAAAAACTGTGCAAGCTCATTAACTTAAAAAAATTGCGTAGTTTAAAGAGGCTAAAAAACATTATACTGAATTTTCAGCTGTTTAGTATGTACCAATAGATTTAAGCCATCAAATAAAGCACGATTAAAGAAGAAAAAAAATAAAAAATCAAGCACTCACATGAGAGGAAGTATGTCGAGAGATGGAAATTATCCAAATCATCAGCGTCCACATTTTAAGAAGATTTTTCGCCTGAATGAATCAAAACCTCTACCTTAACTTCCCCCTCCTCCTGCTCTGGAAATTTCACCTTCACATCCATGGTTGCTACGTCTGCATAGTCACCATCACAACCCAAATCCCAAAATTTACTCTCTAATGAAAATACCTAACACCCATCTGTTCAAAACCATCAAATAAAATGAAAAACATAATAATAATAATAGTAATTTACCTCCGTCGAAAAAGGATATGCAGGGCCAGCCGCGGCCAGTGGTGAGAGAGAGATACTCGTCGTGAGTGAGCTGATTGGTCAATTGCTCAATAAAATCAGAAACACACTTGGAACCATGGCGAGGAAGAGGGACCCAGAAGGAGGAGCCTGGGAGGAAAGGGAGCCAATCAGGGGTAGACTTCTGGACAATTATGTTATGGACGATTTCCTCCATTTTGTTAATGGCGGATGCTGATGAAGAAGCAGAGTCTAGGTCGATTTCAAACAGCTCGGCCTTTGATGAAAAGTGGCGAAGAAAGGATGGGCAGTGGTAGAGAATAGAGCGGCGGAGGACGAGGCTTTTGGATAGCATTGAGGCCATACCTTTCTTTTGTTTCCGATTTCAGATGGTTTGGCTTTCGGCTTCTTTGGCTGCTATAAAAATGAAAAATTAGTTATGTACTAATTACTACAACATAACGCTATCTACCAAAATTTTAGATTCTTTTTTTCAAATTATGCTGGAAATGTTTATATTCTTTAGAATTTAATTTTTATACTGTAATTTATATAAATTTAATTTTTATATTATTTTAATTTAATAATTTTAATTTATTCACTAATCTCATAAATTTTTTGTCATTAAAAATGTTAATATAATTATTAACTTGATGACATGAGCATTGAAATTGTTAACGTGGCATTAATTTATTGAAATGGTAACTTAGATAAATAAAATCAATAGTTAAATTATATAAATAATTTTTGTACTAGTATAAAATTTAAAATTTAGTTAATATGCTTGCTCAAAATTTGAAATTTAGTCTCTTTAATATAAAACATATTTTGAAATTTTTAGAATTTTTTTAAATTATTAATTTTAAAAAAATTTTAGTCCTTCTAATATAAAAAATAATTTTAAAAATATATATTTTTATTATACATTATTAATTATTAATACTATCATATTAAAAATAATATTATTATAATTTATATTAATAAATTGTAATATTAATAATTTAATTAATATATCCAAATTAATATTATTTTAATTAATTTAAACATATCGTATAACAAAATTTATAATAAATCAAATTATTGAATAGAGTTACATTTATAATGAACTCGAAATAAACCATACATAGAATGATTATTTCATCCAATCAAACAAAATAAGAAATCAAATCTAGATTCTTATATAGGACGAGTTTTTATTTATTTGAAAGATGAATTTATTTGAATCCTAATAAAATGAAATGAGGAAATAATTTATTCGATAAACTGAACATCAATATTGTGTATGATAATGAAAACTTTCAAATTTTTTGGTTTTTTTGTAAAAAAGAACTTATCTAAATAATTATGTTAAGTTAAATAATAAAGTTAATTCTAAAATCAATACACATTAGGTTTAATAAATTACTTTGATGTATTTAGAATCTTAAACCTAGATTTAATTATTAAAAATCATTTAAATAGGGTTTAATTTAAAAGAATAGAAATATTATTTGATAGATTATTTTACTCTTATGGATGGAATTATAATTCTAAGTTATTTAATAAATTAATAAAAATAATAATTTCATTAAAATTATATAGTGATAGATTTATATTATATATTAAAAATTTTGAGATGGATTTTTAATAGATTTATGTAAGATTTTTTTTCATATGGTCACAATATACTACAATTGTGACAAAAAAGTGTGATAAATTTGTAAAACAATTTTTATTTTATGACAAAATGTAACTAGAATTGTGACAGAATATGATCATAGATTTTTCAATATTGTAATAGAATATTATAATTGAATATTGTGCTAATTTTTAAAATTTAATATTTTTAAAAATCTAAAAAATTTCTAAAAACTTTAAAATATTTTTTGTATTAAAAAGACTAAATTTTAAATTCTATATGAATATAAAAACCATTTGCATAATTTAATAATTGATTTCATCCATTCCAATTATCATGTAAATAAGTCAAAGTTACATTATCGTAACAACTTTGGAATTGCTATACAAAAAATTTTTTTAAATCAAGGAAAATAGTTAGACCGCCAATCTTTTTTAGGATGTGATTAGCCACCCAAAAATTTATTTTTTAATAAAACTATAAAAATAGGTTTAAAGTTTATTAAAAAGATAAATTTTTGTCTACGAAAAATTAAGTTGGGTTCGGGAGTCGGTTACCGTGAAAAAGGATTAGCACCCCCACAATACCTATAAATTGGTACTAATTAATCATGCATTACTTTCGGCGTTGGATATAATGGTTTCGAATTGAAATTTAATAATAATTTTCTTTATCTTTTTTTTGAAAAAAGAAAGTAATATTATTAAATTTTTTTTTTTAGGAATATCAAGAAAATATTTAAGTTAAAGAATTACTTTAAAATTCTCTAACATCTAGACAAAATTTAAAATAACTCTTTTCACTTAAGATTTATCACAATATTCTTTAAAATGAAAATAGCACTCTTTCTAGAAAATGATTGTTGGTGACTCTCCAACATTTAGACAGAGTACCAAGAATTATTTTCTCTAAAATATTATTTTGGTTTTATTTTATAATTTCACATTTTTAAAGTATGTATTTCTTTTTTTTTTGTAAAACATTTTATTTGTGAAAGTAAATGATGGTACTATAAGGTAGCAAACAATAAATAAGGCATAAATATGCGAAACGAGTGCAAACAATAACAGATGGATGTCTGCATGCCAATAGATGCTATGTATGAAAATGAAATGTAATTTTCAAAATCAGGTTCTTAAATATAATGAGACCACCCTGACTCCCCAATATTTAGGCAAAGTTTAGGTGCGACTATTTATATTTAAGATCCTATTTTATTTTCCTTTATTTCAAACTCATTATTATTGAGAGTTAAGGACTCGTATAAAAAACTTAATGAAATAAAATTTCTTAAATACCCCATCTTCTAGGCGATATTCGAGAATAAATTACTTTATATGAGATTTTCACACGTATCGTTAGAATTTTAAAAAGGTTTTAGGCATGGGTTTAAGTCGAGGCTTTAAGGTTTGAATGATTTTCAGGTGGTGATTTTGGGTTAAGTGTTGATTTTAAGGTTTGGGTTAGATTTAGAGTCTTGATGGATTTATAAGATTTAAGATCTTGTTTTAAGGTTTCAAGATTTTAGGATTTTGAATTTTAGCGTTGTAGTTTTAAGTTTCAGTGTTTGGAAGGTTCAAGGTTTGAAGAGTTTTAGGGTTTGGATTTTAGGATTTTGAGTTTTAACATTTCGAAGTTTTAAGATTTATAGGTTTTAGGGTTTGGAAGGTTTATGGTTGATTTTAGGATTTTGATGTTAGAGATTGAAGGGTTTTAGGGTTCAATTTTAGGGTTTCGAGGGTTTAAAAAAATGCTAACATCTTTAAAAATTCTCAACATTTAGAATAACTTTTAAAGCAAGTTCGATTTTTATGATTTTTGAAAATTAATTTTTATTTGAAACAAACTTGTTTTTCATAATTTTTAAAAATTAATTTTTATGTTCTATATAAAAGTTATTATTATTGTTTGCTTATCTCTTATTATTTTATTTTTATTATTTAATAATTCTCTAACATTTAAGCAAAATTATTATTATTTAAAACACAAATTTTTTATTATCTCCAGGATCTAGGTAGGGATTTTAAAACTTTATTATTATTATTCTATTTTCATTATAATTTTTTTATAAATACATTTTTTTAGCTTTTTTTATTTTTTGATTATTATTTTTCTTTATTTTTTCAAATTTAAACATTTCAAAAGTTTTGAAATCTTTTTTATTTTTTATTGTTATCATAATTATCTTTAGTTATTTTTATATTACATTATTTTATAAGGTTTACCATAAATTTTAAAATTATAAAAAAATTTAACCATATTTTTTATTGTTTATTTTTATTTATTTGTTGTTATAAATTTTATATTTATTATTTTTTGTCATTATTATATTTATTTTAACATGTTCTAAATTATAAATTAGAATACCAATAATAGCAAAAAAATAATAATACTAAGAAAAATATGAGACAAAAAAAAAAATTTTGTGCTGATCAATGACGAGTTAATGTTAGTCAATGGTAGTCAACCCCGATCAACGATGGTCAACATGGGGCAGTTCAACAACAGTCCAAAATGAATTCTGTTGGACCAATTAATAGGGGGAAAAGGTCTTAGGTCAGATGTGTGGACCTCGGGTTGGATCACAGGTTACGTCCAAATCTTTTACCCTAAAAACAACATTGTTTTCATCTTTTTTTTTTTTACTACACTATAAATTCTCAAAGTTTTTTTTAAAATTTTATTTCAAACCTTTTTTACAAGAAAAACCTTTCTTTCAAAAAAAAAAAAACCAAAGGCTCTCTCAACCCCTGATTTTCGATAAAGCCCCACCCGGCTATTGTCACTTTATCATCGATGCCATCATCTGTTAGTGGCCTTTCCTCTCCAAAATCAAGCTCAAGCTTTCTTTCGACCTTCTCTTACATGTTTTCTATATGATTTTTCCTAAATACGAGCCTAAAATCCTATATCTGGCTTTAAATTCGATGGCACAAACCTTCAAAAGTTCCCTTTTTATCGCTTCCAATGCTACCAACTTCCACTATGTTCCTCTTCATCTTAAAGCCTTCCTTTTCACCATAAATTTAAACCTAAAACACTCTAAATCACCCAACCTGAAAGTTTTTTCCTCTTTTTTTTTTGCTACTATGTTCATCACCAAATCTAGTAAGGACTGTGGTTTACTGATTATTGTGTGTGTGCGTGTGTGTGTTTTTTTATTGATTATTGAGTTTGGTTATGGGTACTTATTTTTTTGGGGAAGGCTTCTGGTAACAAAGGGTGGCCTAGTAGCTGGTGGATATTTTGAATAAGTGGTAGGGCTTTGGTTGAATGGGGAATAGAGGGCTTGACCAGATGGTACCCACCTTGGGGTTGGATTGTCCACTGTGTTGAGAAGGTGGTTTTTTTGGTTGGTGCACTGTAGGTAGTTAAAGTGCTGGGGTGAAGGCCTATCTTGGGGTGTGGCACAGTTTCTAGCATGGACTGGTGCTTGGGTTTTGAGTGGCTCTCTTGGTAAGGGTTGTTGATTGGTGGTTATAGGGATTTTATTTCTTTTTAGATCGTTACCCACGTTGAATTTGGGGAAAAAGGCCTTTTATCATTTGGAGTTAGGAGTTGAAATGGTGGATGATGAATTAGGGGGTTATTGTGTGGAGCAGTTGGGACATAGCATGGGAGTGGGTTGGCAGGGTGCCAGCGGTGCCATACACAGCACCTTGGCACTCTTGATTTCTGTTTCTATATTTTTTTTAATTAATTAAAATTTTAATATTATTTTTTTAATTAAACAAATAAAAAATTATGGGGTAATTTGGAAAAACTCGGATAAAATTCAGTATATATAGCTACCTCTTTTTGCACATTTTTTAGAATCAGGAATAGGGCAAAGATGTGATAACAATTTTGTCTAGGGCCAACTTGAGGATTCTTCAAAATTTTTTTTTTGTTTTTTTGTTTTGTATTATTATTTTGTATTATTTTTTAGGTTTTATGGTTTGGGATTGAACCATGAGTCAAGTGATAACGAACGACAGAGACAACATAGCAAGTCAAAAAATAAAGAACGACTAGCACAATATCATAAGTTCGAAAAAGTAAATACAACTATTAATCTGAGCTTACGTGTAGGCTAATCTTATGCTTATATATCAGTTAAACTAGGCTTAAATTTTCATTGGATGCCAACTAATCTGGGCTTAAAACTTCATTGGGTGCTAGCTAAACTAGGCTTAAAATTAGGTGTCAACTAAGCTTGGCATAAATCTTTTGCTGGTGTAATAAATAATCTGGGTTTAAATCTTTCTTTGGTGCCAGAAAAATTGGACTTCTCATGGTGTGCCTGATAATCTAGGCTTTAATCTTTCTTTGATGCCAAATAAACTGGATTTAAATTTGGTGCCAGCTAATCTAGGCTTAAAATTAGGTGCCAACTAAATTGGGCTTAAAATCTTTTCATGGTGCGCCAAATAATTTAGGCTTAAATCTTTTTTTAGTCCCAAATAAATTGGGCTTAAGTTTGAGATGCCAGCTAAGCTAGGCTTAAAATCTTTTTATGGTGTGTCAAATAATATAGGCTTAAATCTTTCTTGATGCCAGTTAAGTTAAGCTTAAATCTCTCTTTGGTGCTAAATAAACTGGGCTTAAATCTCTCTTTGGGGCCACATAAATTGGACTTAAATTTGGGTGTAAGTTAAGTTGGCTTAAGACTTTGTGTAGACTTAAATTTTTTTTAAGAACTGACAAGTCCTATTAGAAATGAAAAAAATGAAAAATCTCTCTCAATGGATTGGATGATTCAAAAGACTTCAGCACTTAAAAGAGATAAAAGGGATTTATATTTTTTTAGTTAATTTGGACTTATCTACTAACTAATATAGGCTTATGTACCAATTAAACTAGGCTTATATGTCAGCTAATCTGGGCTTATGGCTTCACGATGCCAACTAATCTAGGTTTTACATGCCAGTTATTATGAGCTTAAATCTTCATTGATGCTAACTAAAATGGGTTTAAGATTTCATTGGTGCTAGATAATCTGGACTTGTGTGCCAACTATACTAGACTTAAATCTCATTAATGCCAGCTAAACTGGGCTTATGTACCTACTAATTCGTATAGATTCATGGACCTATTGTTAGACATAGATTAGATGAGTCGTCATTAATCTTTTTTGTTAAGGTATAATTGGACACCTGATTGGATCTAATCCACAAAACCAAGTTAGGTTCAAGAGTATAGTTACACATAAAGAAGGTTATAATACCCTTACAGCGCCCATCCAAAGATAGTACCAATTTGATTCCAAATTATCTAAGCGTTAAAAAATGTTTTTGCTTTTACCAAAATATTAAATATTGAAAATTAGTCTTAAAATTATCCCAATAGTTTGGTAGCAATTTAAGATAATTCTCTCACCTCATGAGTATTTATGAAGACTAATGTTCCACCTTGAAGAGGCTCCGTCATCGAATTTATTAATGTATTTAATTCAAAAAATTGGTAAAGTTCTCCAATAATTTGATAAGATTTACTTTGAGGCAGATCTCCCAATAGTTTGGTAAAATTTTATTTGAAAATATTTTTGATAATTTTATTCTTTTGAAAAAGTTCATTAAGTCTTCTAATAATTTGATAAGACTTAATTTATTAAGCAATCCCCCAATAGTTTGCTACGATAAAAATTATTTTTATTTTTTTTGAAAATTGATTTATGAGATTTCTCAATACTTTAGTGGATTACATAAAATTTAAATCCATGAAAATTATAATTTGGTAGAATTCATGAATTCATTAGAAAAGATTTAATTTTTGTTTTGTTTCTTTATTTTTCTTTTTTTTTTCTTTTGTTTTTGTCCTTTTTTTTTAGTAAAAACATAATTTTATAAAAAATTTAACAAATAATAAATTGCCCAATAAAAATAAAAATCAATAAAATAAAAAAACTAAAAATAAAGTAAAAAAGAAATTCAAAATATAAAATAAATAAAAATAAAATCAAAAAATAAAACTAAAATTGAAAAAAAAAACCTACGATCAAGTTAGGTCGAACCATGAGTAACGCACGGATCCTAGTTGGGTTATGCACAGATTTGGGGCTATCAAAATGACACCATTTTGGAACCTTATATAAGTCAAACCCCACGTTTTTACTTTAGATGCCCACTACTCTTTCTTTTTCTAACCCCAAAAAGCTCTACCTTTTCTTTAAAATTCCAAGAACATGCACAAGAAATTTAACTGAAAACTAGGAAAACCTACCGATTTCTAAAAAAATGATCGAAATCCGGTCGAAAAACCTAAACTTCGTCAAAAAATTTAACCAAAAAATTTAAATATTCATAAAAAAATTCATCCCAACCTAGATCTTTCTAGAAAAACCCAAAATTTTCCAAAAAAGAATCCCTAATTTTCTAGATTTTCCCAAATCCTTTCATAAACTCTCTAGAAACTTAATCTTAACTCCAAGAACCCAATCTAAACCCAAAATCCCCAGAATCCCTGAAACCTAACTCAAAATCCCAACAACCCAAAATTCTAAAAACTAGGTTTCTTTTTTCACCAAATCCACCGTGCCTTATTCCTTTGATGCTTGGTTCAATTTATAGGCATCATTAGGAAAGATTTTAAGAAACAGACAGAATCAATCCAAGCTTGAATCTTGGGATTTGATTTTGCCCAAACATGATTCTAGGCTTAGGTTCTTGCTAATTTTTTGGATTGAATTAAAAGTCCTATAATTTGGTTCTGCATTAAAACTCTTTTAACCATATGATTGAATTCAACTGATCCCTATTTCAATTCCATATTCAATTGTTGATTAAAAAGGAAACAAAGAAAATAATAATAAATAATAATAATAATAACAGTAATAATAAAAATAATAATATAAATATGATACTATAATAATAATAATATACAATATATTATAATATAATACTACACCATACTATAATAATAATAATAATAATAATAATAATAATAACAACAACAACATACTATACTATAGTAATAAAAATAATAATAGTAATAATGTTAACAAAAATCATCCCTGATTAGACCTGGACATAGATAGGTCTACAGCTGCCCTTCTTTGCATATTTTTGTTAGACAAAAATGATGCAAAGACTTAGACACCCACTTCATTTCAATCTAAGAGTCAAATTAGTAAGCAAAAATGACTGAGATCGAGCCATAAGTCAGAAAAATGATCCGAACTAAGCTAAGAACAAAACAGATGATTAGGATTAAACTACAAATCAAAAAAATAAATTGATTTAGATTGAGTCGAGATCAAAATAGGTAACTGAGATTGAATCGCAAGTAAAAAAATGATCTAGACCGAACCATGATCAGGATTGAGCCACAAATCAAGACAATGATATGGATTAAACCAAGATCGGATGAACAGGATTGAGCCATAAGTCAAAAAAATGATCTGGACTAAGCCAAGATCGAATGATCGAGATTGAATCACAAGTCAAGAAAATGATTTGAACTGAGCCAAGATTAAATGACTGAGACGAAACCATAAGTTTGAAAAATCATCTAGACTGAGCTAAGATCAGATGACCGAGATGAAATTACAAGTCTGAAAAATGATCTAGACTAAGCCAATATCAGATAACTGGGACAAAACCACAAGTCTAGAAAATTATCTGAACTGAATAGAGATTGGATGACTGAGATTGAGCGACAAGTTCAAAAAAAATAAAATTTAAAATTTTAGCTTGAAATTCAAAGATTCACAATTTGAAAATTCAAAAATTTGTAATGTTTCATAGCAAAAGTTGAAAGATCTTAATATTTCAAGTTTCGTAAAAGATTCAAGATTTACAAAGGTTTTCAAATTCGTAAGAATGGAAAATTCACCAAATTTCAAGTTTTGCAAAGGTCTTAGATTTGCAAAGGTTTCCAAATTCATAAAAATGGAATATTCGCAAGATTCGCAAAGGTTTCATAATAAAATTAAAAGAGTAAAAAAGATAAAGTGACCAAGATTGAGTTGAGGTTAGAGATAAATGATCGAGGTTGAATTACAAGTCAAAAAGATGATTTGGACTAAGCTGAGATCGAAAACGAGTGATAATGTAGTAATGCAAATGCATGTCCTATCTAGGATACAAATTCAAGGATTTAAACATAATGTATGTAATGTAAACATTACTAAATGAATACCATACAGTTTCAATTGTGGTAACAAGGTTCTCAAGACTCTCAAGACTCTACTATCTCATGTATTCTTTCTCAGTTTCTCAGCATTTCAAAGCAATTTCTGTCAGCTAATCCTTATTATTCTTTTCATCTGACCATAACTCGCAGGTCATGTCAATCAATCTATCACTGAATTCATCACTGGGTTACCCTATTTCTCTTTTTTTTAAATCATTTTCTCAAGCTTTTTCATTTATCTTATCTTGGATTTCTTTCAAAAAAAATAGAAAACTCTTTATGAACATTGTCAATCATTTATTTGCCATCATTCAAATTAGTGATAGAAATGGTACATCTTTTTGATTCATTCAGGGGATGTACATTTAGGAAATGGTAAGAAAGATGGGTCTTTATAAAAAAAAAAGTGCTTAATAGCAAATCAAAGGTGAATAAAAGCAAAATATTTTGACTATTCAAATGGAATATCAATATGCAAAAACAATGCTTATTCAGAGAGTTTCAAGCTCCAGCTCAGAATTCTCTTTCAAAATACAATCCATCAATATCCTCAATCTTTAAATCAATCATCCTCATTCTTGGGAACTTCACATGAAGTTGTCTTTCTAAGTTTTCATCCTCACTTAAACCACCCTTTCGAGTTTTCAGCTCAAGTCTTTTTTTTTTCTCCCTTTTTTTCCTCTCTTTTTTTTCTTTGTGTTTTGTTTTTTTCCTTTTTTTTTTTGTGCTCTCCCCTTTTTTTTTGCACACTTTTTCTCATTTTTTTTCTTCTCATTTCTTTTTCCTTTGATCTATTAGTGACACTTTAATCAAAGTCCCAAACAATTCACTAGCAAATCTGCCTTTATTCAATTCATAATTCTTCAATTCAAGTATTCACATTCAATCAAAATAGACTTTTAAGGGACACAATGCATGCTAGGTGAGGGGTTATCAAGGAAATCGATAAAGCAAGCTTAAATTGTGTTTGAAGGATTATCAAATCAATGATCATTTTTTCCATGTGGGGTACACTAGCATTGTGCCCCATCAATTTCTCATTTTTTTTCTTTTTTTTCATTTTTTTTTCATTTTTTTCTTTTTTAATAGTTTTTCAAGAAAAACATGAGTACAAAAGGGCTTTGTCCCTAAAATTATTAAGGGTAAACATGCTTCTCGACTTTACCCCCTAATGTGGGGGTAATCCTTGGTTATAATTCATCAAAAGAATTTCAATAGGCTTAAATGGAGTAGTAAATGATAGTTTTACCTTTTTTTTTCTTTCTTTTGAAAGATAGAAGAAAGATGGCCATTTTTCATTCGAACATGAATACTCTCAATGAAGGACATTTATTAACTATGAGTAGACTTGTGAATGAACAATTGCAAAGATGATGTGTCACATCCTTTTTTAAAATTTTCACCAGATTTATCTTTCTTTTTATTTAACAGTCCTAATGAATCAATAATCTCTATCTATCAATCAAATCATCATAAATGATATTTTCAAAATTAAATCCTGAATTATCGTCATAACTGTCTGAACATTCATTATTTGAAATTAAAAAATGATACAAAAAATGGTATGAAGAGGTAAAAGTAAACAATGATGATTCACACGAAAAAAAATCATGAAAATGCCTTAAATTTATCAATTTTATTAAAATGATGAAAAATAAGATGAAATGCAAATATATAAAAGAGATCCATTTTATTAAAAAATCTTAAGATGATAATCAGCTTCAATCAGCCTTTCTAAAATCATACCCTTAGATGATTAGGCAATGGGCTGCCACTAACATTAGATGCCTTATTTTCATTGGTGTTAAAATTTATCAACCATTCCTTAATCAAATTTTACACCTTATGTTTCAAAAGGATACAATTTTTTATAGAGTGGTCAACCATCCCATAATGATAGTCACAGTGAGCAGTGAAATCATACCATTTGGGATAGGAAAGTTCAAGTTGTTTTATAGGAATGGGAGCAATCAATTGGTTTTGTAAAGCTATTGGTACATTTTTATATAGCTCATAAGAATAGGATCAAATGTAGGCTTTTCCCTATTTTGGGATTCCTACACACCACTTGTTGAGGTAGTTAGACAAACAGAAGGCCTAATTATAGATGAATGAGAAGGTTGTGTAGTAAAAGCATGACTTACAGTAGGATGGTATGTGGGATAGATCGGCTGAAGGTAGTTTTTGAATTGCTACTTATCACAACTCATTGTTTGAGTCTCATTTTCCTTTTTTTTAGGCATCTTTTTAGTAGCAAAGGATTCTCCTATGTTTAGTTTACTATTTTTTATTGCATTTTTAATGTTCTCCCCTGAAATCACCATATCAGTAAAAATTCTTAGTCTCATTCTTTATCATCTTCTCATAGTATGATAACTTTAAAATGCTTACAAATAGCACTACTATTTTTTTATCTGTTAGTGGTGGCTATACTTAAGCAACAACATCTCGTCATCTTTGGGCATACTTCTTGAAAGACTCAATGCTTTCTTTTTCATACCTTATAACGAAAGGCAATCAGGAGCCATATATATGATATGGTGGTATTGGTTGACAAAGGATCGAGTCAAATCTTTCTGTGATTTTATGTGAGTCTTGTCTAACTGAATATATCACATTGTAGCAAATTCGATTAAGCTATATTGAAACACATGCTTGAGCAGCTTCTTATTGCTAGCGTGTGCTGCCATCTTATAATAATATATTGTGATGTATATAATAAGACACTTAGTACCGTCGTACTTATCAAATTCTAGCACTTTGAATTTTGGAAGAATCATAATGTCTGGGACCAAACAAAGGTTGATAACATCTATAGAGCCATAGAAATCAAAGCCTTTCATAGCCCATAATCTTTCCTCAATCATGCTCATGGCCTGATTATTTTTAGAGTCTTTCGAAAGTATAGCCATTTGCAATTTCACTTTTGCTTTTGTCTCATCCTATTTGAGAATTTGAATGGGCTCAATTGCTTTTTTACTCCAAGATAGGATTAATATAACTCTGAATATTCCTTTGACTGTAATTTGAGAACGTGATCTATTATAGCTAAAAATTTAGAGTAGTCTGGGTCTGATACAAACCAAAACCTAAAGCATACAGTAACTCAGTATCTTTATGTGAGGTATCTTCTTCTATTTTTTTACCTTTATTCATCTTTTCTAGACTTCAAAGATCTTACTTAGCTTTCTTTCAATTACTCCTTGAGCATTTTCTAAGCTTTCAAAACGGTTCGCATTATCTTGCTTCATCTTTTTAGCTCTAGCCTGAGTGTAATATTGGTAACGAGCTATCCTCGAACCTTCATTTCTCATAATATGAAAATTTAAAATGATGTTTATGGAATTCTCAAATTATGCATGAGAATGAATGTAAAAACAAAATGCATAAATGCAATTAGGAGAATTTACCACATATCAATTGTTATAAAAAAAATCTTTATTGAATTAAAAATCATTTTTAACCAAAATCGACATTACATCCATGAAAAATCTAGACTACTACGAAAAGAAACCAATAACTCATCGATACTAGCTTTGCACTTTAGTAAAGAAATCTATCAAATTTTGACCATGTGCTCCTACTAGTGGCACCCTTGCCTTCCATTTTTCAATCATTTCTATGATGTCCTTGGCTTTGTAAACAACCATAATGATTTGATCAAGCAAAGACTTCAACTAGTTATGTTTCTTCATATATACTTCTTTTATTTGTTCATATTCTTCACTCACAACCTTTATTTGTGCTCTGATTCCCACCACCATTCCATTTAACATCTAGATGTGCCTTTGTGCTTCAAGGAGCATTGCATCACTTTCTTGTAATTTTGCTTGCAATTGTTTGTTTTCTTATAAAAGTTGAGCCATTTTTTAGTTAATGGATGATTGTGTTGTATTAAGGTCAATGCACAAACTCCTTCATCCATTATTTTCTCGTTCGAGTGTTTGAACTTTTTTTTTTAGCTTTTTGTTTGCAAACTTCAACTCTTCAAGCTTTCTTTTTAGAGTAGTAGAAGACTTTGCTAGGCTTTTCATGGATATAACTAAGATTTTCCTTATTAAAATTATTTTATGGCAAATATTCCTTATGATAAATCTAATAATGTGAATGCATGATAAAAGAAAAAAATTAGTAAAAAAAAATATACAAAGACCAACATACAGGGTTAGTATACAAATGTATGCAAAAAAGTACAATAGTAAAACAAACACCCAATCATGTATCTTATTTAGGATTTTCTAACACAGGGGAAGGCATGGCTCTACCTAGGTTCGAACCCTTAGGGTTAACTATATATGGCTTGGATTACTTTTAGAAAGTTCTCAAATTGTTCCTTTCATCATTGTTAATCATAGACTAGTAAAGCATCCCAATCTTCACCCATCTTAGGCTACAAATGAAAATGATTCAATTTGAGTGAAAGTGTTTCATTAGCCCATACAGAGATATAAAATCACACAATAGCATAGGTATTTCACTCATTACTAAGGGTAGAGCTCAGGTGGAGAGCTTTATCTTATGCAAATGAATGACTAATATGTACGATAAATAAATGAATAACTAAAGCAAATATAAGCAATGAAAAAAAAAATAAAAAAAAAATAAATTTTAAATTTATTAAGCAAGACTTGGATAATAAGAAATCGTTTACTGGCCTGAATCTCGATGTTCCTAATGGATTCATCAAACTATTATTATATATAGATCCATAGACCTACTATTAGATATGGATTAGAAGAGTACCCACCAATCTTTTTTGTTAAGGTGTGATTGGCCACTTGATTGGATTTGATCCATGAAACCAAATTTAGGTTCAGGAGTACGGTTACGCATGAGGAAGGTTATAACACCCTCAGAATGCCCATCCAAAAATAGTACCAGTTTGATTCCAAATTATCCAAGCCTTAAAAAATGTTTATTCTTTTACCAAAATATTAAATATTGAAAATTAGTTTCAAAATTACCCCAATAGTTTGGTAGCAGTTTAAGATAATTTTTTCACCTCAGGAGTATTCATGGAGACTAATGCTCTACCTTGAAAAGGCTCCGTCATTGAATTTATTAATATATTTTATTCAAAAAAATTGTTAAAGTTCTCTAATAATTTGGTATGATTTACTTTGAGGCAAGTCTTCCAATAGTTTGGTGAGATTTTATTTGAAAATGTTTTTTAAAATTTTATTCTTTTGAAAAAGTTAATTAAGTCTCCCAATAATCCGGTAAGACTTAATTTAGGGAGTAATCTTCCAATAATTTAATAGGATAAAATTATTTTTTATTTTTTAAAAAACTGATTTATGAAAATTTTCAATAGTTTGATGGATTTCATAACATTTAAATCCATAAAAATTCTCCAATAATTTGGTAAAATTCATGAATTCATTAGAAAAGATTTATTTTTTGTTTTGTTTCTTTTTCTTTTCTTTTGTTTTTGTCTCTTTTTTTTAGTAAAAACATATTTTTGTAAAATATTTAACAAATAATAAATTGCCTAATAAAAATAAAAGTCAGTAAAATAAAAAAATTGGAAATAAAAGTAAAAAAAATTCAAATATAAAACAAATAAAAAGAAAATCAAAAAAGAAAAAAAACCTGTGATCGAGTTGGGTTGAACCACGAGTAGTGTGCGGATCCCAATTGAGTTATGTGTTGATTTGGGGCTTTCAAAACGACACCATTTTGGAACCCTATATAAGTCAAATCTTGCGTTTTGCTTCAAATGCCCACTACTCTTTCTCTTTCTAACCCTAAAAAGCTCTACCTTCACTCTAAAATTCTAAGAACAAGCCCAAGAAATTCAACTGAAACAGAGAAAACCCATCATTTTTTGGAAAAATGGTCGAAATCTGGCCAAAAAACCTAAACTTCATCAAAATCTTTTGTCAAAAAATTCAAATATTCATCGAAAATTTCATCCCAGCCTAGATCTTTCTAGAAAAACCTAGAAATTTCCAAAAAAAAAATCCCTAATTTTCCAAAATTTCCCAAATCCTTTAAAAAACCATATAGAACCTTAACCTTAACTCTAGGAACCCAATTCTAAACCCAAAATCCCCAGAATCCCCGAAACCTAACTCAAAATCCCAGCAACCCAAAATTTCAAAAACTGGGTTACTTTTTTCACCAAATCCACCGTGCCCTATTCCTTTGATTCTTGATTTAATTTATAGGCATCCTTAGGAAAGATTTTAGGGATCGAATAGAATCAATCTAGGCTTAAATCCTAATATTTGATTCTGCTCGAACATGATTCTTGCTAATTTTCTGGATTGAATTAAAAGTCCTGTAATTTGATTTTACATTAAAACTCTTTTAACCAGATGATTGAATTCAACTGATCCCTATTTCAATTCCATATTTGATCATCGGTTAAGAAGGAAAGAAAGAAAATAATAATAATAATAATAATAATAATAATAACACTAATAATAATAATAATATAAATATGATACTATAATAATAATAATAATAATAATAATAATAATAATAATAATAATAACATACTATACTATTGTAATAAAATTAATAATAGTAATAATGTTAATGAAAATCGTTCCAAATTGGAATTGGACACAGATGGGTGTCTACAGTACCAATTAAACTAGGCTTAAATTTAGGGTGCCAGATAATCTGGGCTTAAATTGGGTGCCAACTAAGCTGAGCTTGTGTACCTGATAATTTGGGCTTGCAAGCCAGCTATACTGAGCTTAAATCTCGTTGATGCCAGCTAAACTAGGCTTAAGACTTCATTGATGCCAGATAATCTGAGCTTAAAACCTAGGTGCCAACTAAACTATGCTAAAATTCTCGAGAATTGATGATCCCTATCAAAAATGAAAGAGGTAAAAAAAATTTTTCCAAATGGATTTAGTGGTTTTGTATATAGAGATATTTTTTTATTCAAAAGGGTTTCAACTCTTAAAGGGAATAAAAGAAATGTATAATTTTTCATGCAAGCTTATAGATGAAACATAATTTTCTAAAAATATGAATTCCTTGAAAACCAAACATATTCAACATTTTTATTAGTCTACAAATGTGACATTTTGATACATGTCAATGTTAGTTGCAAAGGCTCGAGATTTTGAAAGGTTATTTAGGAATGGACAAAAGTTGAGATTTTTGGAATTAACCCATCTCAAACTTCTGGGACTTTGGTATTTCGAATCTTTCAAAAAGGTTTGACTTACCTTTGTTTAGCATCCACCACATTTAGCATTAGGAATGGTTCTCAAGGTTTATTCTACACTACCCTTTTTAGGGTTTTCTCCCTAGAGCCACATTTATTTTTCTATTTATTTTTCTTTCTTTCTTTCTTTTTTCCATTTTTTCACATTTTTTATATTACACCATACACTTAAGAATTCGACCTTATCTGAAAGAGGAAAAGAATTTTTTCAAAAGAGGTTAATGATCCAAACAAGAAATTAGCTAATAAATAGGGACCCAAAAGATTTATGATCATTTTTTCAAGAGAAATTCTTCAATTTTAAGCCTCTATGCTTGATCTAATATAAACTTTTCACAGGATGTAACATAGGTTAAGGTTTGAAATTGTCAAAGAAAAGGATAAAAAAGCCTAAAACAAGTATTTAAGGGTATTTAAAACCAATGTTCATTTTTTCATTTAAAGGATACAATCTGAGGTATATTCCTCTCTATTTTCTCATGCTTTCCACCTATTCATTTCATTTCTTTTTCCTTTTTTCATTCCTCATTTCCTTTTTTTTTTTCACATTTTCTTTTGCCTTTGCCCCAATACACGAGTTTCCATTTGGACATCCCCATTCTTAATCCCTAAGACATGTTCCCTTATGCCCCCTAGTGTGGAGGGTGATCTTTAGTTAAGGTTTAGTTTGAAAGAATTTCATCAGGCTTAAAAGGGTAACAAGAGATAAATTTCTACATTTGTAAAAGATAATGAGAGATGGCTATTTGTCATTTCAAGCATAAACATTTAAATTGAAGAGTAACTCCCTTTGAAAAAATAAATTTGAAGAAAAGATTTCGTTTTAAAAGTTTTTTTTATTTTTTTTTAAATATTGGCTTTTTTTATTTTGGCTTTTTCTTGGTCCATTTTCCAAAACTTTCAATTTGTCAGGACTTTATTTAGATTTATTCAAATTTCCTAAGTGTATAATATCATAACAATTTTTTTTCTTTTTTTTTGTTTTTTTTAACATGTCTTCCATAACTTATACCTAAATTCATTTTGCTAGTAATGCATTTAATGAAAGATGCCCCATTTTAACAAACCACCCTTAATGAAGGTTATTATATGAAAATGGTCATGTGGAATGAATGAGAAAATGATCATATGTAATAAACCTGTTTAAAGTATCTGTTACTCCATAAAAAGGTTAATCATAACTCAAGTTGTCTTAAAGGCAATGAGGTCTTTCTTCTCTGACCAACATGCCCCTAAGACAATGGACTTAGGCAATTTTTTTAAGTAAAGAGTTGAAAGGTCAATGTGTTTAATGTCATTTTACAAGACTTGGGATAGCTTTGATTTTGAAAATTTTTGGTACTATAGCATGACATTGACACTCAAATTACCGCATTTGAATTCTTAAAAATGTTATATATACATGATTTTTTAGGAACCACATTTCCTTTTCGTTGGTTATTTCATTATTCATTGTTGTCATAATAATTTTGGAGACTGCTAGACGAATTTGAAAACAAATGAATGGAATCACCACCAATCTTTTTTGGCTAGGTGTGATTGACCACTTATTAAAACTTATCTTTTTAATAAAATTTTAAAATTAATTAAAATTTATTAAAAAAATAATTTTAAGGTTTGCGAAAACAGTTTGGGTTTAGAAGTTGGTTACGTATGAAGAAGGATTAGCACCCCACAATGCCTGTTTTAAATGGTACCAATTAATTATGTGTTATCTTTTAATATTAACAAAAATGGTCTTAATTTTAGTATTTAAAAATTAATTTTCCTTAATTTTCTTTAAAAAAATCTTTGTTTTTTAGTAAGCATAAAAAAATAAATAAAAACCTTATATTGAAAAATTCCTAAAAATATTTCAATACTCTGGCAATATTAAAATAAACCATTTCACCTAAGAAATTTTTAAGAATCATTACTCGAAATTCTAAAAAATCCTATCCTTGGTGGTTTGTTTTTATTTCTAGCATTTATTTGAAAACATAACATGTAATATTTTTTAAGAACATATAGTATTTTCTAAAACTCGTTTCTAAAAAATGAGAAAATTCTTTATCAAAAATTAATCTTAATGCTCCAATACGTTGGTGGCATTTTAGATGAATTTTCTCACCTAAAAACTTTTAAAGAATCACTACTCGGATTTCTTTAGAATCTCATCCTTGGATATTTCTTTTTCTTTTTTTTTTTGAAAAATTATTGAAGGTCATTTAATAATATATTTATTTACAAACACCTTTATTTAAAAAAAAACACACATACTTATTTATTAAGAAAACCATTTAATTTGTAGAAAATAATTATGAAATAGAAAATTTTGTATTGAAAAGTAACTTCTAAATATTTCAATACTTTGGCAAATTTTAGAAAACTTTCCTAACCTAGAAAATTTTTGAAAATCACTACTCGGACTTCTCGAAATTCCGTCATTGGAGATTTTTAATTACATATGAGATCATGTGATGTGAGACAATAAAGAAAAAAATGCATACAAAAACATGGTTATCATTATGATTTAATCTTCTTTAATCAATTTCCAATTATGATTAACACCTTTGAAAGGAACAAAGTAAATAAAATTTTTATTGAAAATTTTCCTATATACCCGATTCTTTGGTGGTATTTTAAAAAAATTTTCTCACTTAGGGATTTTTTAGGAAATTCTATTTAGACTTCCTTATAATCCTTCCTCGAAAATTTCATTCACTTTGCCCATTCTTACTTAATTAATTAATTTTATTTTTTTGATCTAATTTTTAAACTTTGATCATATCAATTGCATTACTACAAGAAGTTATTATACATTATTACTAACATCTATTAAAATTTTAGAAAAATAGACAAATGAAACTTTTTTATTGAATATTTTCCTAAATACTCTATTACTTTGGTAGTATTTTTAGAAAAATATTCTCACCTGAACATTTTAGAGAATCACTACTCAAATTTCTCTAAAATATCATCATCGAAAATTTCACTCAATTTATTATTAATAAATGAAGAACAAATTTGCATTAAAAAAATTAATATGCAAAAACTAGATTGCATAAAAATCAAAATGAACGTGGAAATTTAACCAGTAGCAATGAAAGAAAAAATGCATGGGATTTAAATTATGCTCATTTTTGGAACAACATTAGAGAAATATGAATGTTGATATAAAACATACCAATTTTATTACTAAAAGAGTCATTACACATTATTATTAACACTTATCAAAATTTTAGGAAAATAGACAAATGATACTTTTTATATTGAATATTTTCCTAAATACTCCATTACTTTGATAGTATTTTTAGAAAAATATCTTCACCTAGACATTTTAGAGAATAACTAGTTGGATTTCTCTAAAATATCATCATCAAAAAAAAAAAATTCCTTTATCTTCAATATTTTTGTATACCATGAACAACCATTAAGTAATAAGCATAAAAACTTTGCATATTTCTTCACCCATAAGTACATTTTAATGAACAACTATGGACCCTCAAGAATAAACATAAAATGCAAGGTAACTTGCTACAAAAAAATTGAATAAAATGACATGGAAACAGCCCCCCCAAAACTGCACATTCATATGAAGGATGGAAAGAAAGTAGAAAAAATACAAATGATGCAAAGGGAAGGTCCTAAACTATCATGAAACCATAGTAAAATAACATGAAACTAAATTAAAATACAAGCAAATAATAATTAAAACAAGCTCAATAAGCAACATAAACAAGGGCTGGGCAGAAAATAAAATCAAGTAAAACCATCGTTAAATAGCAAAGAAAAGGGTCAAGCATTCAAGAGTCAAGCTATTTTGATGCCCAATGATGAACAAGAGTCCATCCATCCATCAAAAGCCATCCTTCTCAACAAGAAACAAGCTCAAAGCAAAGTAATTTAAGCTTGGAAAAATAAAGGAACCTAAGCTAAACCAAAACAGGAAATTCTATGGATTAAGTACAATGAATAAAGCTTAAATGGTGATCAATATGCAAGTGCTGGAAAATATCATGAAGCTGGAATTTAAGAGCAACAAAATGAAGAAGAAAACCAGCTCAAATGGAGCCAAGAAATCCAAGAAAAATCAGCAAGTATGCTGCTTGCTATGGTGTTCTTTACAAGAGAACAGCAAATGGAAAGATGAAAATAATACCACAAGTTCCAGCTCTAACTTTTCGGCAAACTTCTCCCTTTCATTTTCTTGTTTTTTCTCCTTTGCTTCTCTTTCTCCCAGCCTCCTCCTCTTTGCAGCACCTTCCAGCCCCTTTATTTCACTCAGCAGACCCTTTTCAAAAAGATCTCAATCTTGATCAAAATGTACCCTTGGATGAAATCTCATCCAAGGGCCAAAGTTTCTCTTTTTTCTTTTTTCAAGAAACCACCTTTGGAAATTGGATCAAAATCAATAAAATATCTAATGGTCCATATTATTCACTGTAAAGGTTGAATTTTTATGCCCTCCAAACCCATGAAAAGACCATTTTACCCCTAGTGTAAAATTTTTGATATTTAGGCCATTTTTTAAAAAATCAATGTTCCTGTACTCATTTTTTGGATTTTAAAACACAAAAAATCATGAAATATTATAAAACTAAGATCTAAAAGGTTTCATGAAATTCTGATCTTAGAAAGGCCAAATTACCAAAATACCCTTATAAGGGTATTTTGGTAATTTTGCACTTTCAAGGGTACTGCTGTGATTTCAAGTGAATCAAAAATCATAAAATATTATGAAACTAAGATCTGAAAAGTTTCAAAAACTTTCAAGCTAGGAAAGACCAAATTACAAAAATACCCTTTTAAGGGTATTTTGGTAATTTTGCACCTCCTGGGGTATTGCTGTGATTTCAAGTGCACAAAAAATCATGAAATATTATGAAACTAAGATCTATAATATTTCATGAAATTTCAAGTTCGAAAAAGCCAAATTATGAAAATACCTTTATAAGGGTATTTTGATAATTTCACGCTTCTCATAATACTATAAAAATTTTAGTGTTTTAAAAATCACCAAATTTAATTTAAAACTACATTGATTCCACTTAGGCCATGAACATTGAACATTGATCCTGGTTGACTTTATCAAAATCTTATGCGATTTTAACCAGAATTGACTTTGGGGTTAACTCATTTTAGTTATTCTTCATTTCTAAAAAATCCATGTGAAAAACAATCATCCATATAAATCCCATATGAAAGAAATTGACATTAATCATATAGGTCTCTTTTTTCTTTGTTTATTAGGCCTAAATATTGATGCATTTATCAACTCTTTAAGGGGCTTTTTTTACTAGCTTTAAATGGGCTTTGTCTAACCATACTAAAATGTTTCAGACAAAATTTGGTGTCTACAATTGCCTTAGAAAAGAATATCACCCTTTGATATTATAACATTATTAGGTGAAAGCAAGGTTCACAAATTCAAATTCAAGGATGTTGAAGGGTCATGACTGATGAAATGGAGTCAACTTGAAGATTTAAGAAAATTGGAGTTTAAGTATTTGAGAAATTCCTAATAGTGATCACCAACTCATCCTGGACTTTCTCTTTTTTTGTCTTTTTGTTTTTTTTCCCACTTTTCCCTTTTTTTTCTTTAAGAAATTTCTCTTTCCATAGCCTCAGTACTTAACTGTGCGAGACTTTATTCAAATATAACATCTTTCCCTTTTTACCATTTTTTTTTAAAGAAAACCTATAATATCTAAAACTTAAACGAAATAAAATCCCTTAAATGATAATATAACCATAAAATGCTATGATGCACAATGTTCACTCATCCAATGCAAACATTCTAACTTGACCTAAAAATTTACATTCCCAATTGTACTATTGAGATGACATTTAAAATTACATAAATAAAAGTTTGCCATTTGAGGCTTCAACTTTAGCATCATTGACCCATAACTTTACTACTATCAATCATCAAAACCACCAACCAATTCTTTAAATTGTACGAAATTTACATCGATCAAAACTTGAACTATATCCTTGAAAAAAGTACAATCTTTTATAGAATGTTCTTTGACCCCATCATAGAATTCACATTTAGTATTGGGATCATACTACTTTGGGTAAGAAGGTTTTTTGGGTCTTGCAGGAACAACAGAGATCATATAAGTTTTGACAAGTAAGGTAAAAAGCTTAGCGTAAGGCATTAGGAGTGAATGATAAATCTTGACTCTCTTTCTCTTATGGCTTCATGAATGGCTTAGGTTGATCTTTTATTCTGTGATTGTTTGTGGTAATGAAACTAGAGCATACAGATGATGTGGTTAAGAAAAATTACCAACCTAAAATGTCAGTTAAGAATAATATAACGACCATTAGGAATAGTTGTTCATTAAATTTTCCTATATCATGGTGAGGTTTCTCTCATTTAGCTCTTCAATAATTATTTCTTAGGCTTGTTTAGCAAAAATATCTCCCCACCTTTCATTATTAGCATCCATAATTCTTTTTTTTTTATCCCATCCTCAATCTTACCCATAGCAAACAATAAATTTACGAACTCTGATGAAGTATTCTTGATTAACTTATCATAATAAAGAGAAGGAAAGGTATCCATAAACAAAAAATTTAACTCTTTATTGTAAGAGGTGATTATACTTAAGATGCCATCTCATTCCATCTAACAGCATATTTTTTGTAGCTTTCATTGGGCTCTTTCTCATAATTTGAAGGGTTAATCAGTTTGGAGCTAACTCCAATATATGTTGATATTACTTTAAGAATCCCCGCAATAAATCTTTCCAATTACGAAACTGACGACTTTCCAACCTATAATACCAATTGGCTACTGCCTTACTCAAATTTTCTTGAAAAATAGGAATGAGTAATTTTTCATTGTGGGTATACCCAACCATTTTGTGATAGTATCAAGCTAGATGTATGTTGGGATATCCTGCTCCATTTACTTCTCAAATGTTGGAACCTTGAACTTGGGCAGAATAACCACATCTAGAATCGATTGATATTCTTTTGCATCACAAGATCATCCTTACCTTTAATAGCTCAAACTTTTTCTTCCAATAGATTATACATTCTCTATTCATTTATATTCCTTGGCTCTTCCTTGATGGGTTCTAAGCTAGGTCCTTCAAGTTGATCATTTCCTTGAGCACAAAGTCCCCCGATAATCTTTTCCATTTTTCTTATCACATCAATATTCTTGTTTTCCTCATAACAAATCTTAAGGATTATTTTTGAAGAAATTCTTTTTCTTCGAACACACATGAATTGCATTCTATAAATGGATGAATGAATGAATGCATAAATGACAAAGCTCATTAATGAAAAGTGTGAAAATTGGAAAAAGAGCAATAATTAAAGACAAACCATAATTTACATATCCAAGTTTAAAAAATAACATCATATTAGCATAAAGAGAAACATTTTTCAAACATAAGAAATTCATAAAACTTTTTATTTTCCCAAATAACCTATCACTTGAAGACCCTCTTTAATAAAAAAATCTCATCCATGTTCATCATCATGCCATCTTCTTTTCATTGCTCCTAAATCTTTAATCCCCTATAGTAGTTGGATCGAACTATTTCGCATCTATGAGTGACTGCACTTTATGTTTGAAATCGCACAATGCCCAATGCCCAATGGAATGCCCCGTAATCCTACCATGGTATTCACATCTCGCATTTGGGTCAAAATATTTTAGATATAGAGCTTTGAATAATCTCAAAACATAGGGGCAACAAGGTGTCTTTCAAACAGATAGGGATAGAGCTTTCCATAGGAAATAAGATAAAATTTAACTATTTCTTTTTCTTAGGTGATTTTTAGGTAACAAGTTAACTAGGAGTCCTAGGATTTGGTAGTGGTGCAAAGGTTCGAAATTGAACAAGTGATTGGAAAATTGTAGGCTAAAGATTTTGGTTTAGATGTGAACTTATCAAAGATTGAATGAAGTTTTAGGGCTTGATCTTAGATGCCTAAAAAATAGGTCAAAAATAGACTTGAGAAGGATTTGAATGCAAGTTCAAGTTTGAAACAATTGGTGAAGATTATATAAAACCTGGTAACTTCATCCTAAATATCAAAGTTTGAAGCCCAGACACTTGGACGGTCAAATCACTCATCCTTTTCATGATCTTGTTCAGACCTTCATTATTGCTCAAACTATTGAATGCTTTAGCTTGCGTAGGAAATGTACTAGGCCCAATGAGAATCAGTTGATCATGACTCCATGAATTCAGAGGACTTACTTAGGCTAAAATTGTAAGCACCCTTGAGAAGGAAACCAAAATAAATTCTTTAAATCTATCTGTGGCCTGCATCAACTCAGTGAGGTGTTTTGTTGTCATTTGAATGTCATGACCAAACTCCTCTTGATTGCGTTCTAATGCACTAATTTGGGCCTCTAATTGTTCCTCCATATTTTTGACTTCTTGTACCCATTAAAACAAATATTTTATTTCAAAGGTGTAAACCAAAGCATTTATGCTATTTTCCTTGCTTAATGAATGACATAATTCCTAATTTGCATGCTACACAAAATATGTTTATGAATGTTTGCATATAATAATGATGCAAAGTTATATACAAAAATGGAATAACCTAAGATATACAAATAAACTTAATGTGAATGTAGAATGAAATGAATAAATTCCAAAAAGAAACCAAACTTCTTACCTATCCTAAATCTTTTTTTTTTTTGCTCTTTTTACCTTTTTCTTTTTTTTCCATTTTTTTATCCTAACTTTATTTGCACCATTATTACTCTTACACACAAACTGCATCAAAATGCCCCACTTATCCTAATTTGGGTAATTTTTATGAAAGAAAATGGTGTAGCTTTGAACTTCTAAATAATTTCTACAAGAGGTCGACGTCAAAGAATATAAAAAATAAAATGAATAATTCAAAACAAACAAATAATAAGAACAATATAGTAACCATATAATACAATAAAATAATATAATATTATGTAATGTCTTAACTTTTGGTAATTTTCTAAAAAGGTGATTGGCTCTACCCTAGGTAGGCTTCCTATGATTTTCAATATGTCAAGTCAATATTTATTCATCTAAAGTTTCTCAAATTAAACCTTAAATTATCATCCATTATATACTAATTAGATACACCAATCCTCACTCATTACAAGCTACAAATGGAAAAGGTTTGATCTGAGTAGAAGTACTTTGCTAGCAAATGTGGAGGTTATCACTTCATAAGAGCATAGCTATTTTATTTCTTCCTAAAAGGAATAGAGCTCGGATCTAGAACTCATGCATGCAACTGAATATACAAAGTATGTGCAAAGAGATATAACAATTAAACAACATAAGAGAAAAATGATGCTAACATACAACTTTTTTAAGGAATTAAAATAGAGGGAATTAAAATTAAATATTAACTAAAATCGTAAAATCCAACAATTCGAATAATGCATGATTAACTTTCGGCTTGACTCTAAAAAAAGTTCCAAGTGAAGTCGTCAAGCTATAGTAATAGCTTTGGGATTGATAGACAAAAAAAAATTTAAAACTGAGGAAAATAGAGAGAGTCACCACCAATCTTTTTTAGGGTGTGATTAGCCACCCAAAAGTTTATCTTCTTAATAAAACTATAAAAACGAGTTTAAAGTTTATCAAAAAGATAAATTTTTTACCTATAGGAAAAGATTAGCACCTCATAATGCCTATAAATTGGTATCAATTAATCATGTGTTATTTTCAGTGTTGGATAAAATAGTTTTAATTTAAAATTTAATAATAATTTCCTTTTTTTTAGGAAAGAAAGTAATATTATTAAAGTTTTTTATTTAGGATATAAAAAAAATCTTTAAGTTAAAGAATTATTTTAAAATTCTCTAACATTTAGGTAGAATTTAAAATAACTCTTTTCGCTTAAGATTTATCACAATATTCCTTAAAATGAAACTAACACTCTTTTTAGAAGATGATTGTTGGTGACTCTCCAACATCTAGATAAAATACCAAGAATTATTTTCTTCGAAATATTATTTTTGTTTTATTTTATAATTTCACATTTTTAAAGTACATATTTCTTTTTTTTTGTAAAATATTTTATGTGAGAAAGTAAATGATGGTACTATCAGGTAGCAAACAATAAATAAGCATAACTATACGAAATGAATGCAAACAATAATAGATGAATGTATGCATGCCAATAAATGCTATGCATGATAATGAAATGCAATTTTGGAAATCAAGTTCTTAAGTATAATGAGACCACTCTGACTCACCAACATCTAGACAGAGTTTAAGTGTGACTATTTATGTTTAAGATCCCATTTTATTTTCCTTTATTTCAAACTCATTATTATTGCAAGTAAAGCACTCGTATGAAAAACTTAATGAAATAAAATTTCTTGAATACCACATCTTCTAGGCGGCATTCGAGAAAAAATTACTTCATGTGAGATTTTTACTTGTATCTTTAGAATTTTAGAAAGGTTTTGGGCACGGGTTTAAGTCGAGGCTTTAAGGTTTGAATGATTTTCGGGTGGTGATTTATGGTTGTATGTTGATTTTAAGGTTTGGGTTAGATTTAAGGTCTTGATGGATTTATAAGATTTAGGATCTTGTTTTAGGGTTTCAATATTTTAGGGTTTTGGTTTTGAGTTTTAAGTGATTTAAAGTTTGGAGGTTTTAGGATTTGGATTTTAGGGTTTTAAGTTTTAGGATTTCTAGGTTTTAAAGTTTGCATGTTTTAAGGTTTAGAAGGTTTAGAGTTAGAAGGTTTAGGGTTTTGATTTTACAGTGTGCTTGGATTGAGAGAAGGGGAAGGAAAGGAAAGTAAAGGAAACAAAACCCCTTCTCCTTATTTGGATAAAGTTTTAATTTAAAGAAAGGGAAAGAGGTGAAAATCAAATAACCTTTGGTCTTCCTTGTAAACCTAATTTTTTTAATACCTCTATTCAGAGGAAAAGTTAGGGAAAGGAAAGTTGAATTTTTTTTTTATAAAAAGATTATTATATCTTTTTATTAATACTAAAATCTAATAAAAAAAAACTAAGTAGATCACAGTCATCTTGTAATTTTTTCAAAATCATCTCTTTTTACAAGTAAGTTTTACATATCTCTTCCAATATAAAAAAGTTTTTATAATTTTTTGGTAATATGATTTTGATGAATGGTTGAATATGAATAGATATATTTTTTGGCTTTATGAGATGTCAAACTAGCTCAAAATTTTTTTATTATAATAATTAATATGTGAGTAATTAATAAATATTAGTATTATTACTAGTAGTATGTATGATTTATTGTTAAATGCCTCATGTCTCAAAATTCTCTAATTCAATTTTGTTTTAATATTATTTTCTTTCATACAAGTTTTAGTGTATTTATTTTTATGATAATAATAATTATTGTTAATATTTTGTTGTATAGATGGATAAACAAAGAAATGAGACCATTGATAAAGCAACGATTGTGAAGTCAAACAAGATAGTAAATATATCATGGTCCAAAAATGCTCTAAAGTCACAGGCAATGAAAAGTTATAATTAAAAAAAATTATTATAATGAATCATTTTCTTTCTTTTTCACTATTTATCCAAACAATGGTTGTTAAAATTCCTTTTCTTTCTTTTAAAAGTTTTTCTTTTTCTTTCCTTTCCTTTCCTTTCCTTTCCTTTATTAATATTTATCAAAACATAGCGTTAGGGATTGAAAGGTTTTAAGGTTTGAGGGTTTAAAGGGTTTAAAAGAAGTGTGAACATCTCTAAAATTTTCTCACATCTAGGTGGACTTTCAAAGCAAGTTCAGTTTTTATGATTTTCGAAAATTAATTTTTATTTGGAACAAACTCATTTTTCAAATTTTCTAAAAATTAATTTTTAGATTCTATATAAAATTTATTATTATTGTTTGCTTATCTCTTATTATTTTATTTTTATTATTTATTAATTTTCCAATATTTAGGCAAAATTATTATTATTTAAAATGCAATTTTTTTTATTCCCTCCAACTTCAAGGCAGAGATTTTAAAACTTTTATTATTATTCTATTTTCATTATAATTTTTTTTATAAATACTCTTTTTAGCATTTATTTATTTATTTATTGGTTATTATTCTTCTTTATTTTTTCAAATTTAATTATTTCAAAAGTTTTGAAATCATTTTTATGTTTTATTGTTATCATAATTATCTTTAGTTATTTTTATATTACATTATTTTATAAGGTTTATCATAAATTTTAAAATTATAAAAAATTTTAACCATAGTTTTCATTGTTTATTTTTATTTATTCATTATTAGAAATTTTATATTTATTATTTTTTTGTCATTATTATATTTATTTTAACATGTTCTAAATTATAAATTAAAATACCAATAATAACACAAAAAAAAAATAATACTAATAAAAATATAGGAAAAAAAATTAAAAAAAGCCAATTTTGTACCGATCAACGACAAGTCAACATTAATCAATGGTAGTCAGCGCCAATCAATTCAGCAACAATCCAAAATCAATTCAGTTGGATCGATCAATACAAGGAACGGGTCCCAGGTCAGACGTGCAGATCCCGAGTCAGGTCATAGGTCACATACAAATCTTTTGCCCTTAAAACGATGTCATTTTCGTTTTTTTTTTTACTACACTATAAATTCTCAAATTTTTTTATTTCATTTCAGACCTTTTTTTTACAAAAAAAAAAAAAAACACTTTCTTCTTAAAAAAAAACAGAGGCTTTCCCAACCCCTGATTTCTGATAAAGCTCACCACGATCATCGTCGCTTCGTCACCGACGCTGCCATTGGCTAGTGGCCTTTCCTTCTCAAAATCAAGCTCGAGCTTCTTTTTTACCTCTTTTTTTATATTTTTCAAATGATTTTCCAAAAAACTAGCCTAAAATCCAAGATATGGCTTAAAATTCAATGGTTCAAACCTCCACAAGTTCCCCTTTATAGCTTTCAATGCTACCAACTTTCACTATGTTCCTCCTCATCTTAAAGCTTTCTTCCTCACCAAAAATTTAAACCTAAAACACTCTAAATCACCCAAGCTAAAAGTTTTTCCATTTTTTTTTTATTTTGCTGCTATGTTCCTTACCAAATCTGGTGATGACTATGGCTTACTGATTATTGTGTGTGTGTGTGTGTTTTTTTTTTGTTGATTATTGAGTTTGGCAATGGGTACTTATTTTTTTAGGGAAGGCTTTTAGTAATAGATGGTGGCCTAGTAGTTGGTGGGTATTTTGAATAGGTGGTGGGACTTTGGTTGAATGGGGAATGGAAGGCTTGACCGGATGGTGCCTACCCTAGGGCTGGATTATCAGCTGTGTTAGAGGTGTTTTTTGGTTAGTGCATCGACGATGGTTGAAGGGCTGGTTTGAGGGCCAATCTTAGGGTGTGGTGCGATTTTTGGGATAGACTAGTGTATGATTTTTGAGTAGCTCTCTAGGTGAAGCTTGTTGAATATGGGTTATAGGGATTTTTTTTCTTTCTAGATTATCACTTTCATTAAATTGGGGAAAAGAGCATTTTATCATTTGGAGTTAGGAGTTGAAATTGTGGTACCATTGAAATTGTGTGGGGTTAGCAGGGTGCCAATGGTGCCATGCATAGCACCCGGGCACCCTTGATTTCTCCTTCTATCTTTTTTTTTTAAATTAATTAAAATTTTAATATTATTTTGTTTAATTAAACAAAATAAAAAATTGAATCCTAATTTGGAGAAACCCAGACAAAATTTGGTATCTACATACATTAGCAAAGTCAATACCATGTCAACAAAGTTAATGCCCACGTCATCAAGTTAAAGCCCACGTCAACATTTTTAAAGACAAAAAATTGACTAAGTTAGTAATTGCACTAAAATTATCGAATCTAAATAGTACAAGGACTAAATTTATTTGAATTATAATATATGGATTAAATTTCAAATTTTTAGAAAGTATAAAATCCTATGATATAATTTGACCTATTTTATAATTCTTTTCATTTGAAATTTAGATGTGGACATAAGCTAGATTCAATCAATTAGTTGAGTTGTATCAGTGGTCAATTTAGTTTGTGAAAAAATCTAACAGTCAAAATTCTATTAAATTGACACCAAATTAACATGATTTAATTGAATTTTGACTATTTTTATTATTAGTTAAAATATTTAAAAAGTTTTTGAATTATTTTACCTTTTTAAAAATAAGTAGTTATACTTTTATTGTATCAAAATAAACCATTATATCTTAATTTATATTCAAATAAGTCTGTATTTTAAATAAAAAATTGATTTACATTTAGGGTTTAGTTAAGTATAAATTAAAAGTTTAAGAGCTTATTTGAATATAAATTAAAAATTAAGAGTTTATTTAAATGTAATAAAAGTATAAAGGTGTATTTAAGTAGAGTTATAAAGTTTAAGAGCTTTTTATTATTATTATTATTATTTTAGCCATTATTATTCAAATGATTTTTATTATTTATGCCATAACGTACATATTAAAGAACTTGATTATTAGACACAAATAAGTAGTCATCATCAATCTTTTATATCTAAATGTGATTTTTTTAATTTCCAGCACCACTTGCAATTTTTTTAATTTCATAATTGGAAAGTTTTCATTTATTTCTAATTTTTTAAAATTTGCATGATATAAATAAATGTAATTATAAAAATTACAAATTTATTTGTCTAACACAAATTTTTAGTTTTTTAATGTTGTCTGATGATTAAAATATTGCTAATATAAAATTTTAAATTTGTATGTAAAAAATTAAATAAACAAATAAGCAAATCAATAAATAAAAAGACTAAAGAGAAAAACAAAATAAAATAAAAACCAAAATTAAAAAACAAAAAAAAAAAATTGGTTATAACCATTTGCCTAAAAAAAAAAAAACCACAAAAGTTTTTTCTCCAAAGCACCCCCACCAATTTATTTCATGTCTTAATTAACCCTTTAATCATTTTTTATGTCTCATCTTAAGTGCTTTTGAAATTAAGAAATCTCACATAAAATATTGTTATAGATTAGTATGACTAAATTTCTTATGTACTACATATTAAGTGTGAAATTATTTTACAATATTATTTTTTGGGTATTAATTATAATTATGAAAATTTAAAGGTTTAGTATTTTTTTTGGGTAAATATATTTATTTTAAAAATATTAAATATTAGATGTCGAACTTGTAGTTTAGCTTAGATGTTTCACTTGCCTCATTTAGGGGATAGATTCATACAATGTTAAGGTTAAATCTAATAATTTGTGTAATCGTGTCGTATTTCATATTATATACGATTTCAAATATGACACGAATAATTTTGATATGAATATTTAAATAATACAAATAATTTAAATGAATATGACATTTTTATTATATGTGTTATACGTAACACGACACGATTAATATATTTAAAATTAATTTATATCCAAATAACATGACATGACATGATATGATTAGATCTGATTAATTACCTATATAACATGATTAGATATAATTAATCCATATAATACAACATGATACAACATGATTAATATGATCATATACAAATAATACGATTAGATATGATTAATTACCCATATAATACAATACGATACGACACGATTAATATGATTAAATACGAATAACACGATTAGACACAATTAATCAATTTATTTAAACAAAAAATATAATTTAAATTTATATTTAAAAAAATTATTTAAAAATTGAATATTTATAATCTATTTAAACACCAAAATGATATGATAAATATGATTATTAATTTATTTTAAAAATAAATTAAAATAAATTTTATTTTTTGTATGTTATGAACAGTACCATATGTTAAACGTGTCATTACTGTTTGACATCAATATGATATAAGTAATATTATGTCTTAACTGTGTCAATATGATTAAGATACGAAACATAATTACACTAAACCTATACATGTTTTTTCTATACCATTTTCGTGTTTTGTTTAAAATTATCGATCTAGCTAAGGTTCGATTTCAGCATTTGCAAATTTTCCTTTCTTAATTTCCCTAAAGTCTTAACCTCTTTTGTACCAAAAATATATAAGATATTGTAATATGGAAACTCCAAAACACCTTACCCCATAATTGTTATTGGTTATGCCTTGACTTCTTTTGTATAAAAAAAAAAAATTAGATATTGTAATATGGAGCCTCCAAAATACCTTACACCATCATGGTAATTGGCTAAGCTGGATGAGTTATGCTTTTATGTATTAAAAGTAAATCCTTACAAGAATCTAGTGCTTAACTACTGTATGCAATTATTTTAAGAGGAGATATTATTAGGTTTAAGGTTCAAATCTCAATAATTATAATTATCTTTTTATCTCTAAGTTATGGTTTTCTTTTTTTTTTAAAGAAAAAAATAAATACCTAAAAATGTATAAAATTTATCAGTTAAAGTTTAAAACATAATAATCCTTAATAACAATAGTATAATGTATGAAAAAACAAATTTTTATATATATTTCATTTAGTAAAAAAAATAAGTATAGTTATATGTGAACAAACAAATGATTTATATATTCTCTACTTCAAAGAATTAACAAAAACATGTACATGAGTAAATTAAATAAAAATTGAATATAACATTCAAAGTAGCGTATGACTTCCTGGTTGGGATTTTGAAGTTGTTGGGAAATTAAAAAATGGATCTCCAAATGGGTTAGAAGAACCCATGTATTGCATTTGCTGTTGCTGTTGAGGGTATTGGTAAGGAACCATCGTCACATGTTGTTGGTGATGTTGTTGTAACATCATTTGCTCTTGTTGATATTGCTGTTGTTGAGCCAACAAGGCCATTTGTACATTAGTTAGGGGTGCAATGTTGTTTGACATTATAAATGGATCATGCTGTTGTTGCTGGAATGGGTTTTGCACAATAGCCAAACCTTCTTGTCCATATCCATATCCTGCATTTGTCAACTGTATTTGTCTCCTAGCAGCTTCATCTTCATACAAGCTATCTAGTAATAATTTGTCAAATCCACCCGCCTATCCAAAATTCAATTTATTACCACCACTATTAAATGGATATAATAACATCATCTTATGGGTAAATATCAAAGTTTGGAATTATTCCTTTACATATTTTTGACCGGAAATCAATCAAAATAAAAGTATGTTGATAAAATTCATCAAAATTAAATTATTTTTAAAATTCAAAATTGAGTCATAATCTAATGACAAATTTGGTATTTGTCTCATATATAATCTCATAATAGATTGAAGATTCAAATCATAACTTGGATTCAAAATGAATAGATTCGTTATGTTGCAAGTCAAAGTTTACATATATATATATATATATATATATATTTAGTAGAGAAAACTAACCAATTTGCTTTCTACCACATGAGTTGAATTGTTGCTCGGTGTTGTAACAAGTGCTAGCTCCCATCCCGTACCACCAATTTCACTTAAACCACGATTTGCTGAATCATTGCCTTCTTGAATGCAAGAAAAACAAAAGGTCTTAATTCATATATGTATTACAAATACAAACAAGCATACTACCAAAAAGAATTGACACGATCACTAAGAAAATTTTCATACTTCAAAAGGATCATGGATTTTAATAATTCAAACATTTAAAAATGTATGATAATGTTTTTGGCTAAAATAATAAGAAAGCCACTTAATTTTATCATTTTATTTAAATAAACTTTTATACTTATTATTATATTCAAATAAGTCTTTGTCGTTGAATTTGTATACAAATAAATTCTTAATATAAATCAACTTTTTATTTAAAGTAAGGGCTTATATGGACACAAATGAAATGATAAAGAGTCATTTGGGTACAATAAAAACATAAAAACTTAATTAAATAAAATTAAATAATTTAAGGGCTATTTTAGTATTTTTAACCTGATGCTTTTAAAGATTTATAACTCAGCAATACTTAATTCAAAATTTTAATTTTTTTGAACACTTGAGACTACTAAAATTTGAACCTTAACAACTGAAACCAAGAGTTGAGCACTCTATTAATAATTACATTTTTTTTTTATTTGATCTCAATACTTTCTTATTTGTTTAGTTTTTAAAAATTTTCTAAATCAACATTATTGTACTCAATTTTTAACTCATTAAAGAATTTGTTAATTTCTATTTTTTATCAATAAACTAAAGAATTTGGCATAATTACTTTGTTAGCATTTTTTTTTTTTTTTGGCAAACGATTTCTTCATTTCCAAGAAAATGAAAACACAATTCTACCTTCTTCAATTACCATATTTTACTCACAAAATCAGGTGCGTAAATAAGTTTTTCCATTCTTAATTTTATTTACTAATAATCTTTAGTTTCATTTTAAATGATTGTAACTTCCATTCCACTGATATTGAATTACTAATTTGCTATATTTTCATTCTTTTTGTAATAAATTTTATGCTGATATAAGTTTAGTTTTTGCAGCAATATAATTTTTTGTGCAAATACATATTTGAAATCGATTTATGAATTTTAAATAAAAAAATTGAAATCTAAAGCTTTATAATCCAAATGTAAATTTGACTTCCCAAACACAATGATATTTGGTAAAGTATTTCACACTACCTGGTGGAACTATTGCAAGAGCCAATGCATTGCTTTCCTCTAGCTCTACAGCTTTTGGATTGATTTCATTTAGACCCTGAAGAAACAATAATTGCTTTAATAAAATTTGATCAACCCATTGTTAAGAAAATTGATATATATTAAAAAAACTTACCAACAAATCTCCTACATTATTTTCAGTTGATATAAGTGGTTGAGGTTCCTGCAATTCCTCCTCAGGTTGAGCCTCTTCTTCTTGATCAATCAATGATTTATGCTCCTCATCAATTTTTTCTTCTTTGTTTTTTGCTGTTTCTACCGGTTCATCTGGCGGTGGGGGTGATTGCTCTCTTTCTTGATATTCCTGTAATAAAATAAAACAAAAAAACAAATACAACAAACTTATTAGAATTAATAATTATAATAACTCATAAAATACAAATTCAACTAGAAGTATTGCTAAAACCTCTTTAAAAGTTTTTTCAATATGAACTAAATCATATAAAACTTTAAAAAGTCACAAAATTGCTGAATTTTAATTTATAAATTCTAATTAATGACCAAGACAACAAAAATACTAAAATCATGATCTCCCATACAAATTCTAGTAAACTAAATAATGACAACAAGCAAAATTTAATGAATTGAAGTCTGCAAGATAATATTTTTACACTATCAATGAGCTTTTATTATAAAATAGTTAAAAGTAATGAGTAATGAAGAATAACTTGACGACCAAAATAAATATCTTATTAATTAAGATATTAATGTCAATCTAGTTTTTATAAATAAAAATTATCTCAGCGGAATTTTTAAAGAAAGGTTACAATATATCCTTGTAATAGTGTATATTAAAAAATTAAAAAACACATGATAATTTTTAATATCACTTATAGAGTTTAAAAGCTCCAACGAGAGTTTATATAAAACGAACTCCTAGAGAAAACTCCAAACAGAAGATATACAAAAATACAAGTAATTAAGGCCTCTCACCAGTCTATTTTGGACAGAACCTGTTTGTGGAGCTTCTTTTATATATTCTTCCATTGTTGCAAGAAATGATGGTGGTGGCTGCTCATTACATTAAAATAAAAAAAAAAAATTAAGACACTATATATTCATTTGAATTTAACAATTCTTATAAAATTTCATGTAAAGAAAGAACCTGTCTTAATGTTGGAAACTGAAAGTTCCTTGCAAGATCCAATCCTTTGCAGTATTCATAAAATTCAGCAAGATTTTCTGCCTATATAGTTAAAAAAAAGTTTTACAAAATAAATACAATACAAAAATTTATTTTATAGACAATTCTGCTAAAAATAATAATATATTAAAATTAATTTAAAGTAAGAAGGAAATAATTATCAACCTGTTGACCAGCTCTTTTGTAGATGTTGAGTGCTTTGACTGCATCATGTTTTGACATATCAAAGAACTGTAAAACAAAAAGTAAATTTCACATAAATATATAATGAAATACAAACTTATAATCCTATATATGATTTCTGTTAGAATCAATATCAAGATAACCTACCATATCCACAAGATTGATAATTCCATCATTGATAGCACAATATATTTTGAAACTCTCTTTTAATACCTGCATGAATAACATAACATGCAGTTTAAAAAATTGCAAAAAAGTAATATAAAAAAAAAATAAAGATTTATCCAAAACTGCGATTAAAAAACTAAATACAAAAATACAAACTGTCATTATTTATATATTTTCCCAAAAATAAAAGGCATAAAGAAAAAGAGTTTTTCTTTAGTTATTTCTATTTAATAATAATATAAAATAAAACATTGCTTCTTTCTATATATAATTAATATATAGACATATATAGAAACATAACTAGAAGTTGGTAATTACTATTTACAACAATTTAGCTTTTAATGACTTTTTAAAGAAAAATTTATACAATTATGAAGGTAGAAAGTTTAATTTAAAACAAATAAATGTAAATGCAACTTTCTTATTAAAGCTTGTCAGAAAAATTATGTTATCAATTTATTTTTTTCCTTTCATTTGAATTTTCTAATAATCAAGAAACTATAGACCTATTAATTTTTAATGGTAAGTTTGAAAGATAAAATTTTATCAATTAATAACAATAACACAACCTTATATCTTACATTAGAAGATGTTAAAATCAATTTTTTATCATTAGCAATTTGTTTAAAACTACCATTAGCAATTTACCTAGTAATTTAAATAAGATAAATAAATCTATTTTTTTACAAAAATATTAATAATTCTTCAAAAGTAAGAAAAAAAAAATTGGCATAAAGGTAAATATGTAATGCATACCAGAGTTATGGCATACTGGACAAGGTAATTGCTGTAAGCCGCTCCTTCGGGCTGCAAAATCAAAAGTAATCAAAAACCAACTTTAAAAACCAACTTTAAAAACAAAGGTGGCAAACGGTATTTGAAAGAAAATAGGAAAATATCGGCTAAAGGTGTAACTCAACAGACAACTTTACAAGAATTTGAAATTTCCAAAATAGAGGCTTTATATTCGAAATTTTTGGGAGGATACATGAAGTTGAGTTGGAAAATTTGTATTTAAGAGTGTGATTAAAAAATTATGATTTAAAATTTTTAAATGTTTATCGTTACTATAAAAAAGTGTTATGGTGAAATGAAATGTGAAAAATATATGTATAAAATAAATAAAATTATTGATACAAAAATAATAAAATCATTTTACCCACAAAAATTTCGTTTCTATTTAGGAGCTCTTTGATTTGTTATGAGCTAGATTTTTAAACCGAAAAATCACATATTTTATTATTTAACTTTGAGATTGAATCAAAAGCAATTTTTGAACACAAAATCCACTTTCAACCTCAATACTAAACTAATCCTTTATATGTATTTAAATTTAAAACAATGATATCCTACAATTATTTAAAATGTGAAATTAAATTAAATTGTATCCGAACACTATAATTCAATAATAAGTGCACATCTCTTCAATTGAAAAAATGGGATTCTAATCCCTTCTCCTAAGCAAAAGGAATATCAAATTAAATTGTGCATAATATATAAACAAATACCTGACAGCCGATAAGGCGATAAAGAAGTTGTTGTAATGCAGGCAATTGGTCTATTAATTCATCACTACCCAAAAGTCTTGTTCTACTATATGCCTGTAAGGATTAAGAAAAAAAGATTATGATTTCAAATTATACTAATTAATATATAGTGACTTTCAACATATGTAAAATAAAAACCTTGCTTCCACCAGGTGATGATTTTGTCAAGCGTTCTGCTTCAATATCATATTTTAAGACTCTAAAGCATTCAAGCCTTTCCTCTAAAAAAAGTGCGTACGTCCTAACCCATGCAGAGCAATCCCATGCTGCAAAACAATAAAAAAAAAAAAAAAAAGATCACAAGTTTTTTTTTTTAAATCTCTGGGAGTTTGTACAAATTTGCTGTACTAAGAAATAAAATATGAGGTAAAATCAAGTAAAATACATCCAAGGTCCCTAAACTTTAAAAAATGTTACATAATTATTGGGCCGATCGAGGACCAATTAATGTAATTAGAATTTGAAAGTTGATGAGCATGCAAAATTTCCAAAATTGTGTAAAATGTAAACATACCAAGAGGGCTTGAATCATCTTTAAAATTTGATATTTGGAGAACATGTCCTCTATGGGAGTAGTTTAGAAGCTCCTCTCTGAAAGTAGGATCACCTTCTCTTAATGTTCTATGAATAACTATTAGTATCTTAATAGCAACCTGTTGATATTCATTTGTTAAAATATATATATATATATTATTCAAATGAATATCCCAATATTCAGTAAAATCCAAACAACACAATTAAAAACAAATAAAAAATCAATATACCCAAACAGAAATAAAATCATATCATTCTATATATTAATTATCTTTAATAATTATTATTTGCATAATGAATTTCCAAAATTCTAAATGAAAATAGAACTTAAACTGGTAAAAAAGGTCTCGATGACACAAAAAGAAAAAAAAAATACAGAGAAACGAAATGAATAAATTCAAGGGAATAATTATATACATGCTTGCTCAATTTTAGAAGTGACATCCATTTTTAATAAATTTAGTTTCACAATGTTTTAAACAGGTTATAACACTTCCAATAATTTAAGAATTAAATAAAAAATGAAGAAAAAAACCACCAAAAACATTTTTAAAAAAAAGAAAATGAAGGAATAAAACATTACAATCCAATTTCGCGTCTTGGATAATCTCTTTGCTAAAGCATGAATGCAATATGCTACATCTGCTCGTGGTCGTACAACTGATGTAGCTGAAAATATTTCTAACAACATTAAAATGAAAAATTAAAAAAAAAATCAAAATGAGAAAATAAAGCATTCAATAAAAATTTTCATCAAAAAACTCAGGTATTATGAATGGATTACACATACATAAACGGGAACTTACTTCGAACATGACGTTCTTTTGGAGGACATTCAACATGGTTGGTGGCTTTTACAATGGCAATGTCTAAATCCTGAAATCAAACGATACTATTTAGGAAACAAAAATAAATTTTGAAGCAATGTAAATCTAACAAATTTGGAGACAATAATAATATACCTTGAAATCGCTATTGACCTTTGCAAGGCCAACCTTGGTTGAGTCTTTGAGAGCCCCATAAGCCTGTCTAAAACTCTTAAATGTTCCCATCTTCTTCTTCTTCTTCTCCTTTCCTTTTTCAAGAAATAAGAAAAGAAAAAAACATTTCTAACCAAAATTGATAACAATTAGTATGGATTTCTACAATATTTTGTCCAAAAAAAAAAGAAGAAAGATCAAGAAATGTTTTTCTATGTATTTGATTGTTTGTTTGTATAGGGTTTTTTTTTTTTTTCTGTATAACAAATTGTATCTTTTAAAAAAAAATCAAAGGAAAAGAACCCAACAAACTGACTCTCTCTAAAATGGGTGTAATGAGAAGAAATAACTAAATTGGATGTTTTAGTCATTTAACGGTTTGGTTGTGATTTTTTCTTATACGTTTTTAGATTTGATACGACTACTCATATTTAAATAACAAAAACGATTGTTTTGTGAACATGTCCTAACATCTATCATGTTTAAATGACATTTATTAAATGGATGTTTGCATTTAGCATTTTCTTTGGTTGACACGTGACGCTGGTGAAAAAAATATTGGAGTGTGCCGGTTGTTAAGAGCAGATGACGCGAGTTATTTTTGTATGGGTTCGTGAATTTAAGTATTTTCGAGTTTTGACCTTTTGGGCTTTTATTATCCTTTTCTTTTTAAAGTTTAATTAGATTTTTTAATTATTATTTTTATGTTTTTGTTAAGGAGAGAGAAAGATGAAGCAGTGAGAGAGACAGGGAGAGGAGGTACATATCACCTGCAATTAATTATTCTACAACTCTATAATTCACTGACTTGGATTAAAAAGAATATTGGCATGTGCACCTTAAATTTATATTACTCTTGATTAAAGTATAACGATAAAAATGAATAACCTTTTTATTAGTTTATCTAAAACGATTTTTTTATTTGCCTAAAACTTGATTTTTTTCAAATTTCCTTCTTTTTTCCAAAAAGATCATAATCTTTTGAAACGACTGACCACAATAGCAATCAAATACTCTTTTCACACTTGAAAAAAAGACCCCTTGGACAATCCTTTCCTCGTTCTCATTTCCTTACCGGTCCTTGACAAAAAAAAGAAGATAAACAAAACCAAAATAGAAAATGGCAACACTCGCAATCAGAGCTGCCCAAAATTAAAGTATTGGGCTATGAAGACTACCATTCAACTTTTTGAGAAGCCTCTCCAGTCTCCACTGCCATTTTGACTGTAAAACCTGGCGCCTTCCTCTTCAGCTTCCAAAAAAGCCCAAGAAAAAAAAAAAAGAAGAAATACCTGCTCGAGGTAGCTCTGTTCTTATCCGGCAGGGGGCTTGGTTGCGACATGGCCAAAACTCAATTGTTTCTTATCAGATCACAAGATCAATCTTTACAAGGTCCTCTCTTTCTCCATTTCTCGGTCCAAAAACATAATACAGATTTCTTATGGGTTGGGTTTCTCAAGTTTGGTCTTTTGAATTCTTTTATATTGAAAAAGTGATTTTCAAATAATGGGTTTTTTGTGTTTACTAAAAAATGTGAAGAGTTGATGGACTTTAATGGTTGTGTGTATTGGTTTTTAATCTTTGATTTGTTTTCGCATCCTTTTTTAATAAATATATTGATTGAAAATTTTAGGGATTTAGTAGGTTATGCAATTTTTATTGTTGTTGGTTCTATCCTTAGGATTTATGGGTTTATGTGGCTTGATAATGTTTGCAGGATGGAAGGAATGCCAAGGCATGGGGAATTGTTCACAAAGATGGTTTGCTGTAATTATCATGTAGGGGTTATTGTGCTAGATGGCGTAAGATATTGGTTAGAATTTTATTGTTTAAGCTTTTTGTATTATTCTGCTAATCGGTGTCACCTTATTTTGGAGATATTTATCATTTTGGTGAAATGAGTCTTGGTGTTTTCTTGTCTAATCTCGTGCTCAATACATCGTTAAATATAGTTGTGTATGAGTTATTATAATATGTAAGTTTGAGAATTAATTTATTGATTAACTAAGTGAATTTATTCTTTTTAAAAAAGTTTTAAGCTTAATTAAAGGTTCTTAAAAAAACAAATAAGTTTTGATTTTCAAAATAAAATTAAAATTGAAAGTTCATTATAGCACCCTATAATACCTACAAATTGATATTAAATAATCTTAAACTATTTTTTTATCTTAATTAACATTATCTTAATTTATTCTTATTATATATTATTTATTTAAATATTGTAAATACTTTTAGATTTTCTCTAACACTTTGTTGATCACCTAAAAATATTTATCACTTCAAGAATATTTACTTATTTCCTTGAAAAAGCTTTGTAATAAGATTTATTAAATATTTTCTAAAAAAAAAATAGTTTATAAATACATGATAATATACACAGTCAAATTTATAATAATCAAATACAAAATTTAATATATATAATCACAAATAATTAATCATGAAAGAAAATCACAATTTATTTCAATTTTAATTTTTTTCAAATTAGAAATAAATATTGGGGTCAATTTTTAAATCTTCCAATATTTGAATTGAATTTAAAAAAAAATTCTCTCACCTTTCTTCAGAAATCTAATTGCCGATACCGGAAGCTTTTTAGAAACTTCAAACTACTATTGAAAATATCAATAGAAAATTCGAAGTCAGTTGAAAATTTAACCAAAAAAAAATTCAAAGTACCTAAGAAAAATATCTAGAAAAATTCCTAGAACAATTTCCTAAACTTGGTTTTGATTTATGTTTTTCCAAATCTAACCTTTCTTCAAATTGAAACCTAAATTCCAAAAATTCTCAAAGATTAAAAGATCACTAAAAAATTTTTTTTGCTTCTATTGCCCTTTGTTTCCATTGTTTCTCTCTCTTATGCTTGATTTCGATTTTTTAAATAGGCATTTGAGTCCAAATTTAAAAACAACTACCTTAATTTCTTTTTTATTCGGTTTCAACCTCATAAAGGATTTCAATCCTTTTTTAATCCCAACTCTTTTCTTTTGTAATTTCGCACTCTCCTTTTTTAAACCAAAATAAATAAATAAGTACATAAATAAAAATAAAATAAAAATTTAACTCTAACTAAAACTCCAGACAAATGTGTTGTTATACAAAGACATAGACATCAATGATGTCTGGATCCTAATCTATTAATTTTTTTGAAAGGTCAACTTTTAAGAAAATTTAAAAGGCTACTTTCATCAGATGCTTAACAACTTTAAAAATTATAAATGGCTCCTCTCATCAAAGGCTTAATAACTTTGAAAAATTTAAAAGGCTTTTCTTATCAAAGGTTCACAAACTTTTGAAAAATTATAAGGTTCATTTTATTAGAGGCTTAATAATTTTTGAAAAATATAAAAAACTCATCTCATCAGAGGCTCAACAACTTTAAAAAGTTATAAAAGGCACCTCTCATAAGATGCTCAACAACTTTGGAAATTTAAAAAGCTCCTCTTATCAGAAGCTCATCAGCTTTTGAAAAATACAAAAGACTTATCTCATCAGAGACTCAACAACTTCAAAACATTATAAAAAATTCCTCTCATTAGATGCTCCACAATTTTGAGAAATTATAAAAGTCTCCTTTTATCAGAGACTCAACAACTTTGAAAAATTATAAAAGGCTCATTTTATCAGAGATTCAACAATTTGAAAAATTATAAAAGACTCTTCTCATCAGAGGTTATGAAATTTTAAAAATTAAAAAAACTTCTTTTGCCATAGGCTCAATAACTTTATAAAATTTAAAAGGCTCATTAACTAAGGTTTACCAACTTTTCTTGAAATCATTTCCTTTATCTGGAGGTTAAAATTCTTATATTTGACTCTTTTCCTCAACTGAGAATTGAAATCCATCTTTACAAAATTTCTTTAACTAAGGATCAAAATCTCATAAAAAAGTCTTATTTTTGCAAAATTTTTTCTTTAATTGAGGATCAATACCTTGTTCTATAAAAGTTTCCCTCATTGGGGATCAAATCCTTATCTACAAAAATTATTCTCCACCAATGATAAAGTGTCATTTTTTTTTTTTTTGGAAAAAGTATCCTCAAGCAAAAACATTTCACATTTTTGTTGGTCTCAATTTTAAGATCCAAGATCATAATGTCTTATCAAACAAATCCCATGAATGCAATGCTATGAATGTAATGTCATGAATATAACTCTAATTATGGTAAAAAGGTTTTCAATATCTTTTTAATGCCTTTATTCATTTTCAATTTTGAAGAATCATAATTTTAGGATTGGTTAATAAGTTCTATCAACAAGTTTATGAACCAAAATCTTCATTTGCCAATTCGATCATGGTATTTGAACTTTTTCAAAATGTTCCTTCTTTTATTTGAAGGCCTTAAGGATTTAAATTTCCTTTGTCACTCTCAATTTCTTTTTCATGCTACCACTATCACTTGACTTTCATTTCAAAGTGATGCAAGAATCTTTTATGAACTTTATCATTCATTTATGTCATTTTCAATTTTATGGTAAATGCAATTCATGACATATTTCCTAAACTCATTTGGAAAAGCGATAATAATGAAGTGCAAGGTAAATTGAAGGAAATAGGTAATCAATATAAGTTTAAGTCTAAGTAAATGAACAATTTCAAAGTACATTATTAGGATAAATGTTTGGATGGTTTAGCAACATCCAAATAATAAATATTCAAACAATTTTAGACATAAATCCAAAATTCTTTCTTAAAAACTCACCTTATTGATGCCTTTTTGTATTTTGAGCTCATCTAACCAAATCTTGCCTCTATCCCATAAGATTCTCAAATGATATTGTTAAAGCTATCTTTACATGTTTCCAACCTAGTTATCTTTTTTTTAACTTAAATTACCCTTTTCAGGTTTTTAATTTAAATATTCATTTTTTTTCTTATTTTTCATCATTTTTCTTTCACTCCTCATTTTTGCTTCATTCACACAGTCATTCCCATCAGACTCTTAATCAATCCCTAAATATAAGAGATCATAATATCTTTGTCCTTTAACTAAATCACAAGCATGCCTTAAATATGATTCTTTTAATTAAAGCATTCATATTTGATCAAAATATATTTTTAAGGCACATATAATAGGCTATGGTGAGGCGTTATGAAAAAAAAATTGATAAAATAGGCCCAAAAATGTGTTTAAGGGTAATCAAACTAAGGATCATTTATCATCATGTAAAATACATGAACGTTTTACCCCATTTTTCAACCTCATCATCTTCTCATTTTTTTTCTTCTTTTCTTTTTCATTTTTTGAAGAAAAGTTTTAATTTAAAAAGTTATCTTTCTTCTTTTCCCTTGAATATTGTTTCTGGCTTTCGTTTTTTTTTTTTTCAATTTTTGCAAACAAATATTTTTAAAATTTATCATTGAGATCTTTTTGTGACCATTACTTTTTCTTTTTGAAAATAGGTCATTTCCTAAAATATTAGCCCACAATATAAAGGGTGATTCTTGGTTGGGTTTTTTTACAAAAAAATCATAATAAGCTCAAAAGAGTAACAAATAGACAATTTCATTTTTATGAAAGATAAATGAAAGATGGTCATTTTTAATCTTAAACATGAATACTCTTATTAAAAAGCATTTATTGAATAAGAACAAACTTGGGCATAATTCACCAAAATAATCATATGCTTACAACTCCACATCATATCAGTTTACTCTCTTTATATAAATTCATCTTCCTTTGACTTCTAAAAAAATTCAACAGAATAGAGGTCTTAATCATCAATGTCATCAATATGAATAAGATTTGTAAAATTGAATCCTAAATTATTGTCATGATTGTTTTAGCATTCATTATCTAGAATGCAGGAATAGGTGAAGTATGAAATGGTGTGTAAAAGTAAGGATGAAAAAAAGAAACATGTAATGAAATGCACTTGCCGTTTTATTGAAAATGAAAGGCAAATAAAAAACCTTCTTAATGTTCATGATTTGTAAGGACTTGCATTACTTCCTAAAAACTTCTAAAGTGACTAGAAACATCAATTTTTGATAAAAAGCCTTTTGAAAATTATGCCCCTGTTTGCTTAGGCAAATGATTCTTAATGACACTTAGCCTTTTTTATCTTTAAAATTTACCAAACTAGCCTTGATTAAACTTTGCACTTTATGCTTCAATGCTATGCAATTTTTTGTGGAATGGCCTATAATATCAAGATGATAATCATGAGTAACATTGACATCAATTCATTTAGGGTAAGTAGGCTTTAAAGGTTTCAAATAGATTAGTGCAACCAAGTGGCTATTAATGAGTTGATGGGGTAACTCGGTGTATGCCATGAAAATTGGGTCTATAAGAGTTTTTCTCTTTTGTTACTCACCAAGTTCTTGGGTTGAAAAAATGGTTTAATTGTAGGTGTAAGATTGAGTGTAAATGCTCGAAAGTTTGTTTGCACATTTAATTGTGTAATTGGTTGATAAGTATAAGGATTTTAAAAAATGTTATTCACAAAAGGGTAATAAGATTGGTAGATTGGGCAAAGATAAGGATAGTATGAGGTAAAGCCTCTAACTATTGCCCCTCATAAATCACAACTTGGGTATCACATTCCTTTTTTTTTTAGTGCCCCATCAGTTTTTTTTTTTTTTTTTGCATTAAAAGAATCATCTCTTTCAAGTATGCCATTCTCGATGGTGTTTTTATTATTTCTCCAAAGATCACCATATCAATGAAATTTTTGGTAGTATTCACAATAATTCTTTTATAGTATAGGGCCTTCAAAGTACTAAGAAATATGATGGTGGTCTCTTTCTCAATAAGAAGTGGTTGAACTTAAGCAGTAGCATTTCTTCACCTTTAGGCATATTCTTTAGAACTCTTAATAACTTTTTTTTTCATGTTCTGTAAAGATAATTGATCTAGAGCTAAGTCTATGATAAGTAGATATTGATGAATGAATGCCCTTGTTAATTCTTTCCATGATTGGTTACAAGTTCTATCAAGTTGGACATACCATTTAGTAACAGAACGTATTAAACTGTCTTGAAACACATGGATCATGAGTTTCTCATCATGAGTATATGTAACCATTGTGTGGTAATATATGGTGACATGAGTCATAAGGCATTTAGTCTTATTAGGCACAAGACATATTTTAGACTCATCTATAAACCCATAAAAATCTATCTTTTCAATAATTCAGAGTCTCTCTTCTATTAGATTCATCTTTTGAGAAGACAAGTCTTCTATTGCTTTAAAGGTATTTATTTTTAACTTTTCCTATTCCTTGAGATCATTCAAATAAGGAAATTGAATAGGATCATATATCCTTTCACCAAATGTAGGATTTTTATAAGCTTGGACCATTCATTGGGGAACTGTAAATGACATTCCTAGATATGCATATGAATATGCCTTAAAAAAAGGAAGTTGTTGTTTTTGTACCCCTTGAGATGTTTGGGCCTAGTTTGGGTTATATCTAAAAGGATATAAAGGGTTTACAACCCTAAAGCGAAAGGGCATTAAGTATGAAAGATTGATTCCTGCTGTAGAGGATCTCCACTATGAAAGAAGAGGACCATCCCTTCTCTTTTTAAAGATTCTGATTCCTTTAACAAGCTAAAAGAGTGCTGTTAAAAGGATAGCATGAGGCTAAAAAAAAATGATCTCATTAAATATAACTGGTGTTTCAACCTTATATTGGGAACCATTATGAATGGGTAGTGCTCCTATTACTAAATAGAATTTTAAAAGTGAGAAGATGACTTTTTTCAAGTTTGATAGAACAGATAAAAAGTTGGTTAGATTCTATGTGCAGTAGTGGTAGCCTTTGGTAGCTTTAATTATTACTTGCAGCTACGGGGATTCAAGCTAGAGAAACTTGTTGGCACGAATCTTAACACATTCTATAGCTTTTTTTTTTTTCATTTTATTGAGCATTTCCATAATTTTTTTCAATTCCCCCTTGATTTCTATTTGAGCTTTCTCAACCTTTTCAATTCGATTAGCTCATTTTTGCTTCAGAAGTGATATCACCAAAATATATATAGTTTGTACATGTTAAAATGGTGCTAAAATTTAAAATTTTGGATGATTTTTAAGTGTTTTTCATGTTATTTTCATGATTTTAGGTTTTTCAAACTCAAGATTTCATTTCCTTGCAAGCCATACATGAAAGTATGTAAAGAAAATGTTCAACCTAATTATAGAAACTTAATGCCAACCATCTTGATCCATACACATGCAATTCAAATCTCACTTGGACTCTACCACATTCAGCCAAGATAAAATTTTGAGTTTTCTTTGCTTAGTCATGAAGAAAATAAGTTACACAAGGACTTTATCATATTTGGCCATGCAATAGAGAAGAAAATGTTGCAAGACCATTGATTCTATAAGCTCAATCCATTCGGCTAAAGCAATTTCAAATGAGCTACCATGTATTTTTCCACAATAAAGGCTAGATGTATTCAGCCAAAATAAGTTTGAATCTTACCATGAAGTTTGTTGCTTAGCCTTAAAGAAATTCACTTAGAGTATAAATCCATTTGAAATTCAAGACTTGGATAAAAACTAACTTGATCTTGAAACTCCAAGCCTTAATTGAATCCCATGGAGGAGATTATCCAAGATTTGATCAAAATACAAGCAAAGGCCAAGATTGATCCACCAAGAATCTATTCGGTCAAGAACACTCAATCATGGAGAGTCTTATTCAACCATTAAGCTTTGAAGATCAAGATTAAGCTCATCCAATTGTATTTGAATTGAAATTAAACACTTGTAAAGCTTATCCACCTTGGCCCAATCCTCTACTATAAATACGGAGGCTATTCACTCATTTTCATCATCTTTCACTTCGATTTTCTTCTCTCTTTTCTTTAGTTCTTTAGATAAGATATTAGTTTAAGTGATAGATTTACCAATAACCATAAATTTTTTATTTTCTTTAAATTCTTTAATTCAAGAAGCATTATTTCCAAGATCTTTCTTTTCTTGTTTACAAGTTTACAAATCTTGTTTTTCTTTTCTTTAAATTCGATAGCATTCTTTTTCAATATCAATCAAATTTTTCTTTTTTTTTTTTTACAAGATTCGACCAATCTTCACTTTCTTGTTCTTTAAATTCATGCATGCAATCTTTTCTTCAAGTTATTTCAAATGTTCAACAATTACTTTTCTTTACTTTGTAACTTTTTAATCTTTGTTTTACTAGATCTAATTTTTTATATTAGTTTTTTATTTCCTAAGTGACAGTTGGTGAAGTTAAGAACCCTACCTACATATCGCCTTTAAATCTTTAGTTGAGCTTTGTAACCTCAAACCCTAAATTTTTATTTGTATAGATATAAGCTATTAGGGTTTTGTCTTTGGTACTTATGAGCAACTCAACATTTTATTATGTAAATCTTGAAGAGACAATACTAGAATACTCCGCTTTATTACTTAATTTATGTACTTGTAGGCTTTATGTACTTGTAGGCTTTATACGAAAAGCAACAATCAATAAACAGTACTTGAAAATGAGTGTTATAATGGTGATAGGTAGGTTGTTTGGAATTCTCTGACGATTGAGCTATCTTTGAATCTTTTTACCACAAGTAGGATGACGTGTTACTTAATGCCAAGAATCATCCTAATTTGTTAGATAAATTCTTTTATATGCTTGAATGTATAGATTAATGCATTTATTGGATGTGATATGTAACAATGCATGGATGAATAAATGATTGCATAAATGGATGCATGAGTTAATTTTTGCCCCATAATGATACATGAATGGATGAATGTATGCATAAGATGCTAGATACATAAAAATTCAATGATGTGTGGAAGAATAAATGTATAAATGTGTTAATGTTTGCCACATAATAATGCATGAAAGGCTAAATAAACCTAAACTCTTTCAACTTTATCACAAAATTCATACTATAAAAGTTCTTTCATGTGTCTTACTTTAGATTACATTCTAACGATGACCGAATATGGCTCTAATCTAGGGATAGTTTTTTAAAGTTCATTATATGCAAGGGTTTGGATTTCTTAATAATCTAAAAAGTCTCAAATTGTTCCTCATAACATCGTTTATTATAGACTAGTAAGGCACCATAATCCTCACCTATAATAGGCTTCAAGTGAAAAAGAGTTCAATTTAAGTAGGAGTATTTCGCTAGTTTATGTGAAGGTTATTACATCGCGAGAGTGTAAGTACTTATTCCCTCCTAAAAAAGGACACAGCTTGGGTAGAGAGCTTATGTTGAAATGCATGTGTAATGTGTGTGAAACAACATAAAACAATTTTAACAAATTGTCCTATTCAGACAAATAGATAAAACAAAAATAAATAAATAAATAAATTAGTAAACATGAAGAAATAACAAAAATAATTAAATTAAGACCATTTAAATAAGGCTTGAAACAATTTAAGATTAAGAACTAGACTCTCTAAGCTCCTTAGTGAAATTATCAAATTGTTATAACATGTAAGTATAAGAATAAATCCATTAGTCACAACATATAGAGTAGGCACCGATATTTTTTTATTTAGGTATGATTTGATACCTAAGTGATTCTATCATTCCTAAGAAAATCTTAAACTTGATTAAGGGTTTCTAAAAAGCATAGGTTTTAGTATTCTAAACAAAATTAAGGGAGTTTAGTTACATGTAGAGATAGTTATATCACCCTCTAAATACCCATAAATTAGTCTTAACTTATTCTTATTATTTATTATTAATTAAATAATTAAATATTGAAAATATTTTTAGGTTTTCTTTCATACCTTGATTGATCCCTTAAAAATATTCCTCACTTTAAGAGTATTCAAGTAACACAACTATTTCCTTGAAGAGGTTTTCTCATTGATTTGTTAAATATTTTATGAAAAAAGAGATAATTTATAAATACATGATAAATACATAGTCAAATTCAAAATAATCAAATACAAAATTTAACACATGTAATCACAAATAATTAATCATAAAAGAAAATCACAATCTGTTCTAATTTTAAATTTTCTCAAATTAGTAATAAATATTATGATCAATTTCATTTAGAAAAAGTTCTCTCACATTTCTTTAGAAATTCAATTGTCGGTAACCAAAAGCTTCAAAGGTTCGTTAGAAACTTCAAACTACCATTGAAAATATTTATAGGAAATTCAAAGTCTTCGTAAAATTTAACCAAAAAAAATTCAACATACCTAAGAAAAAGTCTTTAAAAATTCTTAGAATAATTCCTTAACCCCAACTCTGATTTCTATTTTCTCAAATCTAATCCAAATCTAACATTTCTCTAAATTGAAACTTAAAATCTAACAAGAACTTAATTTCAAAAATTCTCAAAGATAAAAAAGATCACTACAAAAAATTTTCTGCTTCTTTTGCCCTTTGTTCTCATTGTTTCCCATTTTGTGCTTTATGTTTTTTAAATAGGCATTTAATCTTAACTTTAATAGAGTCCAAATTTGAAAATAGTTACCCTAACTTCTTATTTACTTGGTTTCAGCCTTAAAAATCTAAATAAAATAGACCTCAATCCTTTTTCAATCCCTACTCTTTTCTTTTGTAATTTTGGATTTTTTTATTAAACAGTCAAAATAAAAAATAAAATAAAAATTTAACTCTAATTAAAACTCCAGACAAATATGGTATCTACTTGAGCTTCTTGTCTTCTAGTAATGTCATATACAAAGATAAAGGCCTTCAACAAATACTGTTTTTCTTGATAATGCTGTTGGATATTATATAAGAACATGTACGGGTCAAATTATGAAAGTATACATTCTTGGTCACATTATTCTACTAATCAATAAATGGAAGAAAGGATCATGCATATTATAATGATTTGTTTGTTTCCAAAGCATTCTTCATCATAATTCCCTGTCTAGAATAATAACTTTTCATTATTTAAAGATTTTAGGCTTTATATTAGTTGATTTTGTTGTTTCTTCAAATGAGATGATATATGGAGTTAAGATATTAAAATTTTCTTTAAATAATGGGGTATATTAAAATAAAAAAATGTCGGCAAGAATAAGCTTGTTAAGGAATTAATGTGTCACACACTTTTTTTATGTTAGTTGCATTAGCATCCATGATATAAGTGATATGAGATATTGTGAGTTATTGGTATTAGAGAGTATTATAAAATTACTTGTTATTGTAAAAAAAAAAAAGAACTTTCTATAATTTTTGTGTCAAATGAGTAAATTTTGTTATAGATAAGACCATAGAATGGATTGAAAAATGTAAGCTTGTTAGAAACTAATGACTTGTACACTCCCCTAACTTTTCTATATTTTAGGTGAGTTGCATTGCATTATTAGAAGGTTATTTCATATATGTAGGGGTATAAAATAAAGTCATGGATAACTTAATCTCTTATCTAGCATATTTTCATCTTTATCACTTTATTTATTCAACATACAAAAAAAGTAAGAATCAAGCCATCTAAGTCACTTTCACCATTTAAATCAAAACATAACATATGAACTTGAAGGAATGAGTAATGTAAAGGAATATATGAAACAAGAAAGGCAATGAATAATGTTAATATTAGTCATGAGGATTAGGTTTGAGAATATGACATAACTTTTTCCTTTAGTTTATTTTTTTCTTGGATTAACATTTTCTCTTGTCATTTGTTATCAGGAAGCTATATTTTACATCTTAGCAGCTATTTTGCAATTAAGAAAGTTGAATTTTCTCCTAAAAGAGAAAATGACCTTCAGTCTCACCCTAATCAAAGGAATTTTATTTGATTTGTTGTTTAAGCCTATTGAAATTTGTTATATATTATTTTTCATTTTAATATCTATATTTGTGAAAAGTGACAATGAAATGTAACAATTTTTTTAGGAAAGTTTGTAGAAACAATTCAAAAAGCAAGAAAGCATTTGGTTGAAAATGGTTATAAAAACTTAATTACATTTGCTCTTTTTTTATTATCTTATTTTTCTCATATTTTAATTCTTAATTTGTTTAGCTAGTTAGACATAAATTAGACAATTTTCTAACTTTAATTTGTCAAATATTGGTGATTCCTTTAAGGATAATCCAGCCATACAAAATTAAACTATTGTTCATTACACTTTGTTTGGTTTTTATAATTGAACATTATTTGTTAAATGTTACATTTCAAATTTTGTCATTATCATCTTAGTTTTATCAATAAAATGAGTTCTTTAAGTTAAATTGATACTAACGTAATGATTAAATAGATTCTAGTAGAAAACAAAAATGATAACAATGAAATTCAAGATAATTGAGTTTCAAATAGATATATTGATAATAACATTCTATCTAAAAGGAACAAACCAATAACATTGAATGTATGAAACTTTTTCTAAAGTAAACTTTAAAATGATTTATAATTTAGTTCATAGACGCCCTATTGTTTTTGTAAACACTTGACTACTCAATTCTTAATGATAGCATTTTATAATTCATTATCTTCAAAATCGCATGCCCACCACATATTGAATGTTAATTATTATATGAAATATAAAAAAAAAAAACATATAGTTTGAAAGAAGTTGTTTATGCTAAAAATGTAGAGCTTGCAAGTTGTATAATGAAATACAATTTATGAGATTTAGATATATAATGTAAAATAAATGAGTATTTAACATTTTCTAAAGATAACATGTAAATTTACTAAACCTATGCATGTATATAAAAAGAACTTTTCTTTTAGTAGTCAAGATTATTATAAAACTTTTTAAGAAAATAATATTTGATTAAACCTCCTAATTACTTAGATTTGTGGGTTAATGAAGTTGTGCCTTATGTAGTAAAATGGCATACCAAAAAAAATTTATAACCCATGCATAAAGCAGCAAAGGATAAAGTTTACCTTGTATTTGATTCTTATTCAGTATTCATTAAAATAAAGATAGGAAAAAAATATAAAAAAAAAACTATTAAATGTAATATAAGAATGTAACTTGTTGAACTTATTAGAAGAAAAGGATTAATTTCTAACCTTGTTAATGAAAACAACGTTCTGGTTAAAAGGTTGAATGTTTGAATTTTTTTTTTTTTAAACTTTGTTTCAAAATAACTTTTAAATCTATGTTTACTGTAAGTTTTATCACATTTCTTCTTTAATCCTTTCACATTCATGATTTTTTATTCATCCACCACATCAAAATTCTTAATATCATTTTTATCACATTTTGTACACAAATTGTCGAAGTTGCTCACTAGCAAACTTTTAGTAACTATTCAACAAGTGTTGCCTGATGAAATATTTTTCAATTCAAATATTACTTCCTTAAAAATTTTACTAAGAATAGTACACCCTCTTTCTATTTTAGTAGCCTAAGTTGTCCACTTAATTGCATTCTTTGTTCAATTTTTTGTATAAATTTTTTAGAGTTAAGATTTTCTTATATAGTACTTCCATTGATGTCTTTTACACTTTCAAGTTTTGTATTTTTTGTCCATCTTTTTACAATGTATTTTTTTGGTACAAACTTGGATATTTCTCAAGTCCAACACCTTTTAAGACATGGCAATAAAGAATTCCTCAAAATTTAAACTTCATACAATTATAACATATTGAATCATCTGAAGAGTTCAATTTAAAAAAGTACTTTTGATATTCTCCATAAACATTGATTTGGTACTCAAAGAATGATTTATTTTCACTACAATCTTAGATAATTATATTGTAAAATTTTTAAACTCATTTTCAAACTCTTTAAAAAACATTTAGAATGTAAACATTTCTAGCATACTTTAACGTGGTTGCATTCATCTTTATTATTAGAATGCGTTGACTTATATCATAATTAGATTTTACCTCATTGTAGTGTAAATCAAGCACTAACCTTTAATAATGATTGAAGAATAACACCGTAGTTAACTCTAAGGTCAAGTACTTTTTAATTAGTTATTATAACTTTCATCTAGTTAAATACTTTCTTCCTACATAAAAGTTTTCTTTTGAAAAGCCATTACCAACCGTATTTTGTTCTTAAAAGTTCAAGCCAACCATGTATTTCCTTAAAGATTATACTTGCCAATAATATCCTCCTATACCTGAACAAACTTGTCCTTGTATACAATATCATTAATGCAATACAAGAACTCTTTAGCCAAGGTGTTGTGTTTGAAAGTACTGCACCAAATTTATTTTTTTTTTTTTTTAGATTTTCCCACATGTGCCAAATGCATAATCAATGAGTAGTTTTAGGTAATACTTTTTTTATTACTTTCATCATTACTTGATCTTGATCTATAATCATTGTTATTGGTTTTTTACTAGATATTGCTTAAACAAATGTATTAAAAAGTCACTCAAACCATTCACTATACTTACCACAAAAGAAGTGTAATTTCAAAAAGTATTATTTTTTTATAATGATTCAATCTAACAAATGATATAAATGGTTGAGAAAGATTGTTGGTTTTATAGGTAATATCAAAGCAAACAACATCACCAAAATGGCCATAGTTAAGCACCATTCTTGCATCTACCCAAAATACATTAGTTATCAAACCATCCACATCAAGTTGTATAATATAAAAAAATGAAGAATTCTTTAATTATTGTTTTTAAAAATAACTCAACAACCTTCCATTATCTCTTTCTTTCATATCTTTTATTTGTTTTGAACGTAAATAATTATTATAGTCAAGAAAAAGATAACCAATGTTTTCTTGACCTCTTACTTATTTATTCATAAAATCAAAAGCTGATTTTTGTATAATACCAAAATCATTTATCATATTTACTTTAATAGCTTAAGTAATAGTCACCTTCCTTTGTAAGGGCAACATGTAAGCTTATTCTAAAGATATAAGCTCATGATTATAATTTTCTTCAAAATGAGTGATCTTGTATTTTTCATTGGACAGGTAAGAAATACTCATATGTGTTAAGAAACCTATTTTCACTTACTTTTGAGGTCTTTTAACTTTCATATAACGCTTGTATGATATTCAAAAATTATTTTTGTAGCAAACAAACCTTTAAGATACCACATGCCTATCTATTTTACTTTTATTTAAAAAATCTTTTTGAACACTAAAACCAACCATTCCAACATACTTGTTATAAAACCAATAAGCTTGATTTTCTTATTCAAATTACATGTTCAACTTTGGCACCATCTCTTGTATTTTATTGTTTGGATCATTATTTTTTTTCATTTTATCTACACCAATAAAAATGAATTGCTTATTAATGTTAAAAAAGATAAATCATAATTAACTCTTATTTATTTGGTGTTAAGGTATAATATTCTTTATTCAGATATATACTTCTAAAATTAAGTGAAAATGAAAAAAGTAACAAATTGGTATAAAAATCTAGATCCATTATTCCTAATATATTATTCTTACTTTGAGTTTTTATGTTAATAGATACATCAAACTCAAAAATCTCTTTCCAATTATGAGATATCACATTTTAAAAATTTAAATGACTTTGCCACTTTACATTTATACTTTTTAGACTTTTAAGCCACACCATGTGATCAAGGAGTGAAAGAAAAATTGATAGCAATTCAAAGCAATTCCACTAGTTTTTTTCTTATTTTCACGCCACCAAATTTAGCATAGAACAATTTTCATAAAAACAATCGGGATACATGAAAAAGAATATTGAAAGAAAAAAAAACCCAAATACAGATTTAACCTTAAGCATTTTCATCCCCTAGATATTGCTCATGTAATCATAAAGTGAAAGATTAACTTAATAGGCAAATAAAAATATTTTATTCTTTGTAATAGATAAATTTAACATATAATAGAACCAAGAAACTATAATTCATTCAATAAAACTAGGCTCAAAACAACTCATGCATTGTGGCATAAGATCAATTCTAAAAATATGAAATTTCAAATATTAAATATGGTCACCCTTAAATTTTCATAGATCTAAACTCAATTATAAAAGATAATGATGGTAGTTTTAGCATCATACAAGGTAAATAGAAATACTCAGATAAAGTTATTTAGTTATTATATGTATGTAACTAACATTATAAAATTAATAACTAAACAAGAAAAAAAAAACTATTATCAAAAAGCTTACTATATATGTCTATAAAAAATCCTAAAGCAAAAGTAATAATTAAACAATGCAAACATTACACTCCTTAAAACATGGGCGAAAGATGTTGTTCTTCGATTAATAATACTTAATACCATATAAAATATAATAGGTATTAGTTTTAATTAAAATTTCAAATTCTTTATCTTTTAAACTAATCCATATAAAGTCATTTGCTAAGAATTTAAAAATTAAACAAGAAAATTGATTGGATACAATTGTAACAATTTATTAAACAAATTAAAGACAATGGAGGTAAAATAATGACTAATTTATGAATAAACCTTACCTTGACAAATAATCGACTAAACCGAAGAACAAAAAATGTTAGTGAGGTATCGAATGGGATGCTAATTTTTTAAAGGCAAATTTGATTAAAAAAAGCTTTAATCCTAAAATTAATAGAATAAAAACTTGATTTTTGAAGCTTTTTACTTGTTATTATTGTGGTTTGTTTTAGAGAATTATGATCTTGCGAGAAGAAGAGAGAAATTTTAAAAAAAAAAGCTTTAGATGGATAAAAATAGATTTTCATTTTAGATAAATTAGTGAAGAAATTATTTATTTTTGCTGTAAACATTATGCATCAAGAGCAACATGGATTTAAGGTCTACATGTCAATATTTTTTTGCCCCAACTTAAAGAATTATAAGATTATAGAAGAGCTAACTACAAGTGATATGAACTTGAGAAAAAGGAGAGAAAAATAAGAGAATAAGTTGTTAGTTTATAGTTTTTGATGAGGAATATAGAAAAGGACAAAAGGTAGAGACATTGCATAGAAATGAGGTTTTCACAAATTTTTTTTTGGTATTTTAGTTAAAAATATTGTGAGTTATTATCATATAAAAATGAAAATAATGTAAAGAGTAAATATCATTAAATTGAAAAATAAAGGCATTTGTTATCCTAAAATGCCATTAACATATACACATTTTGGTAAATTTTAAAAGTGAAGTGTGAAAAAAAGATTGAGTATTCGACTTAGGGTAAAATGCATAATATAATAATATTTATATTTTAAAATGCCATGATTTTTTAGATCTTAATGGTTTTTGTTAATTAAAACACTAATATGTTTTTTCTTAAATTTATTTGTAAGCAAAATGTAAAGTTTTAGCTATATTTAGTAGCATTTTTATAAAAAAAATCGAAATTTGTAAGATGTTAATAGCGTTTGTACTAATAATGGCTGTGATTTTTAAAATGTTAAAGATGTTTACTAGTAAAAGCATCACCAAGAGTATTTCCTTAAATTTTTTTTATAAGCAAAACACAACATTATCAATATATTTAGCAACATTTGTATTCAATAACACCATTATTTACAAAGGCGTCAATGATGTTTGTATAGCACTTTTTATTATATCTTAGTAGTGTTTATTAGTAAAAGCACCATTATATATTTTTTTGTATTTGTTTATAAGAGAAACACACATTTTCAATATACATAACAACGTTTGTATTAAGAAATGAAACTCTTTTTGAAAAATTAACATAGTTTGTACTAATAAATTGACTAAGTATGAAGTATCATCTGATGCATTTGTAAACATTAATAAGGTGAAAGATTGAATTCTCATTAAAATTGTTGAAAAAGGACATGAACATATTCGAGGCCTTAGAATAAGTCCACTCCATTCAATTATTATGGACATAGCTTTCAAAAATTTACCTGCTCTTAACGTTGCTTTTCCTAATTAGTTCACAAATTGAGATAGGTTCTCAATTGAGAAAGAGATTATAATATATGCAAGCATATATTGAGCAAATATAAGCAAAAAGAAAAATTAAATGTACACAAATAGAGGGGGAGCATAATAGATACTAATAACTGCATGAATGATTCAACATTTTTATGAATTTTATGGAAAACAGCTTTAGAAAACAATTTAAGTAGTCCATTAACTTAGCCATTCAAGTATAAAATTTAATAAGTACTTTTTTATTTTTTATATTTAAAGCTTACTATTATCTCAAATAAATGTTTTAAGTTTTTTAGTAGGTTCCTAAACATGCTAATGAACTTAGTGTAGATAATTTTCTTTTAATGTAGTGTTTAAACTCCTAACTATCATCACTTTTATACTTTTTATTTTCTTACTTTGAGCAGTTAGAACACATATGAAATGTCATTGTATATTGCTTGTTAACTTACTTAAACAATTGATGTATTTAGATGTTTTATAATTTTAGTTAATGAAATTAAATTTAATTTTAAGGTAAATTACATAAAAATACAATGTAGTTTGAGGCAGATTGAAAATGTTTTTCTCTTACGATTTGAAAGATGACACTTGACTACTTAGTTTTATTGTTACTTTACCCAAAACCATAAATTTTTTTTTCTTTTTTTCCTAATTTTTTGTCTTTTATTTTTCATTATTTTTTAATAACTCACTCTTTCTTTCTCTCTTCCAAACTAAAAAAATGAAAAATCCCTCATTACTTTGTCTTAACCTTAACCCCAAAATCTTTAAATGTAATGTTAATGAGGTATGTTGTTACCTTCCAAATAAAATTCCTCAAACTTGACAAATGTTAGGTAATTGTCAATAATTGTTAACAAAAGTAAAAAATTAAAGGTTATATAATCTAAATGCACGAATTGCCCAATGCAAAGTCATTAACATTAAGTAACAATATCATTATAATAAAAACTTTTTTGAAATTCTCAAGTACAAGATGTTAAGAGACTATGGTTATTAATATTCAATGTTTATATCTTTTTATCCAAATGTAACGAAGAGAAAGAAGTAGAGATAGAATTTATTGATAATCAACAAATAATAGAATTTACTATCTAAAATGAAAGGAATTGTGCATCAATATCAGAGTAATAGCAGTGTAATTTTAAATTTTTTTAACTCTCTAAGGTGAAAATCAATCAATAAGATCATGTAAACATGAGAAGTAAATTTCGGCTAGGAGCTTGTTACCTTTTATGTTGATTTTTTTAATCACCAAGCAAGAAATCTTCAAATTTATTTGTAGCAAGCCAAGAGTTGTCCAAACGTCCAACCTCTAATGGTGATTTACATGAATAAGTATGAAAAACATTCTCCAGGGATAGGAGGAACTAAATCGATACTTTAGCTATTGTGAAATCTTACTTTTCTTTTATTTCAAGTTTGTTCTCAATACATGAGATGAAAGTATATATATTCTTTTTTTCTTGAGAAAGACAACTTATGTTCTTTATATAAGAGAAAGGTTAGCTACTTTAGGATTAGCATAGAGTAACTCAATTCATAATTAGTTTTCATGTATGTCGATTACTATAATAAGGAGATATTGGGTTTTTTATTAATTCCTCTATCTTTGGGCTTAACCCAATCTAAATTAACTCCAACTTATTTTGTCCTAATTTTAATATTTCATAATTGTCTTATTGTGTTTGCCCTATTAAGTTCTTTAATATGTTGGTAATAAACGCAAATGTTGTAATCTTTAGGTTCGAACTTAGATGAATCAACCTTTTGATTTCATCACTAATTCTCTAATTAGCCAATCTCTTGTTTATAAATCATGATAAATACTAGTTATATTACTATAACCCTCAGTTGTAAAAAAAATCAGTATGACTTGACAACCTATCCTTACATGATCTTGTTGTATAATTAATATCTTTTCATCACTAAGCATATCGATTTAACATTGAGTATGAATAGTATCTACTCAATTATGTTTAACCATAATAGGTTTTGTTATTGATATTAACTCATAACTAAGTTTTAGAATGATTCTAAATTTTTATTTTACTTTGACGAAAAATTTCTTGAGTTAATTTAATTAAGACTAATTGAGATATTCTCTTGATGATCACACAAGATGATGAATTCTATCTTAATTACTTCATGCATTTTCATATGTTCCATGTTATACCCAACTATACCTGATTAGATTATTCATGATTATAGTCATGAGTAAAGTAAAATTATAACACTCATCATATAAGGTCATAAGTAACCCCAAGTTCGAGGATCGCTTGTACAACCATAATATGAGAATATGCTATAGACACTATATGAACTGCCATATAGCATTATCATCTCAGGTCATGTTTAGTGAACTTGTTCTTTTAACAAATACCTACATGTTAGCTTAAGTTTAACCAAACTTCAACTTATAAGATCGATTGCTTACTTTATTAATAAGAGTATAACCATATGCTAATCTCAACAACTTTCATCAATGTTCTTTTATTAATAAAACATCAACTAAGAATATTTATGAATATAGCTTTTATGCAATGAAGATCCCATAATTATAATCTCATTGTAATTATCTTACAAAGCTTTGTTTATATTCTAAAGACTTTATCATGTAAGCATTAATAACAATTATGCACACATATATATACATACACATACACATATATATACATATATATAAGATTAATGATAAAATAATCAAGACCTTTATGAGATATAAAATATCACAATATGACAATGTTTTCACTAAAATCGATTTAGCTTGTAAGGCATATACCAACAATCTCTAATTTGCACCAAAGTCAATCACTTACGTATCTAATATCATATTTGGATTGATTTAGGTTTGAAAATTTTTAAATCTAGATTGGATGAATTAATTAATTTATTTTTCTTAATCAAATCTTATTATATCAATTTAAATATAAGTTAAGATAAAATTTTCAAATTCAAGTCAAATTTACCATCTTTATACCACAAATTTTAACCTAAAAAGTTGAATCTACGAGAATGTAGGTGCAATTTGCCATTTTAAAATAATCCAAAAAGATAATAAAGCAAAATCACAACTGATTTAGCTCTTTTTAAAATTTCAATATTCTATTTGTTGCATACATAAGGTCTTGACCTTTTTTTATAAAATTTTTTAACTTTGACTCTATTTTATTTTCAAATGATCATTATTAAAATTTTAAAAAGTTTCCCTTAAAATTTTGAAAATATTAATCTACAAATATATTTTTTAAAATTAAATTTGACAAAATATTTAAAATAATTTGGATCAAAGTTGAAAAAATTAGACTAAGAACAATTGAATCACCCCATTATATATGGGACGAAATAATTGTTTTGGAGGTAGGAAGTTTAAAACTCAATTAATAAAATTGAACTAAATAGAATTGTATAAATCAAATATTTAGGTTTCAGCCTATCTAAATATCTGTTGGCAAAAAAAAATTAAAAAAAAACCTATGTATGTATCTCATTAAATCATATCCGTTAAGTTTTGAATAAAAAAATCAATCTTCCTTAATGAAAAATTAGAAGTGGAACAACTCTTTTTGTTCATACTGTTGAAGATGGTATTTATTTTAAAATGAAATTGCATGACGTAATTGAAAAAAAAAAAGAAAAATCTTGTTCAGTGCAAATTAGCACAAGCGAATTTTAACAGAAAAAAAAAAAAAAGAAAAACAGAAAGATGCAAGGGAAGGTGGAAGTGCAATAGAAAAGTTGGAAAACGTAGAAAAGGAGAAAAGAAGAGTAGACTCCTCCTCCTATACAACTATAAAGAGAGATAGAGAGGCGACCGTTGGTGCGGCGGTTTGGGAAGAACCCAATTTCATCCATTCTTTCATCATTGTCGGCACCGAAATCCCAATTTTTTTAATTTTCTTTTATTATAGTGAAATCAATCAATTTCATTTAAAACCCTTATTTGCTTTTATATGCAGAGCACGAAACAGTTTCAGCATCTTTCAGCAGGTCAGTTGCCAATGGGTTGTTGTTTTTGAGGGTGATCGTGCCTGCTTTCCTCTTGTTTTCTTTATTTACTTCCCACCTTCAATTTCCTCTTCTTTATCTTTTCCTTGCTTTCACAATCAAATCATGAAAAGAAATATCAATTATTAGGTGAAACATTTCTTCGAGTAGATTGATAATGCCTCATTGATAGTGTCTGTTGAATTGCGAACTGTAAAAATCATATGATTGTAAAAAAGTGGTATGATCTTGATTCCTTTTGAGCTTCTCTCTTTAGTTAAGGAAATCGAGATGATGCAGTTAAGTTGTGTTGTATGCATTCTAATTTCTAGGTGTTATATAGAGAAATAGTCACTTATTAGCATTATCCAAATGTTTTCAGTTTTGGTACAGCAAAGATCGGAATGCGTGGTTCTGGAAAGAAACTTATTGATTATGAATCTGCCAAACCCTCTTCTTCTAAGAGAGAAGCTGGGTCTAAGCCAATTGCTGCATTAAAATTAAAAAAACGAAGCAAAATATCGCATGGCAGAGTACGTAAACCCAAACATCATGTGAAGAAAGTTGGTTCAACCTTGTTGAAGAGGAAAGTTACTGCCTCTATTAGCAAGAGGACAGCGAGTGATGTCTCTTCCAGCAGAAAAGTTGGTGGTGAAACAAACAAGAAAGTGTCTTCTAAGAAGTTGGATCCTTCGAAGCTTGGAGGTAAAAATGCCTCATTTGGTAGTTTGGAGGAGAATGGTAAAAAGGATAATGGAGATGTTGGAATTAAAAAACTAAGCAAGAAGAAAAAGAAGGGGCAAAAAGATAAGGTGGAGCTGGATGAAGCATCGCGGTTGCAGGGGAGAACAAGGTACCTTCTGATTAAAATGAAGCTGGAACAGAGTCTTATTGATGCTTACTCTGGGGAAGGTTGGAAGGGTCAAAGGTTTGGAACATTCTTTCTTACAGGCTCGACCTTTAAGTATAAGTACACAACTAAAGCCTAATCAAACTAATGTAAGATATAACACAACTTAACTCTCCACCTATAGTAAGCTTATAGAACAATTAGGGAAGACAGGCGATCACATTTACCAGTGAAAATGACATGATAAAAAATTTGAACTCTATCATGTTAAAGCATTCAACAGAAATCAATTACTTATAGTTGGATTGGACCTATTTTTTTTTTTTGGCTATTATCCATTTACTTTGATTATCTTGTTTTATCTCAGTCGAGAAAAGATTAGGCCAGAAAAGGAACTGCAAAGAGCAAAGAAGCAAATATTGAAGTGCAAACTTGGGATACGTGAGGCAATTCGCCAGTTGGATTCACTTAGTTCAGTAGGAAGCATTGAAGGATCTGTTATTGCTCCAGATGGATCTGTTTATCATGAACACGTAAACTTCCATGTTTGTTATTGCAAACTATAAATCATGTTTTCTTGATATTATTGAAGCCTCGGTTATAATCATATTCTCATATTCTGTTATCAATTTCTTTAGATATTTTGTGCAAAGTGCAAGTTGCGTGATGCTTTTCCAGATAATGATATAGTACTTTGTGATGGAACATGCAACTGTGCATTCCACCAAAAGTGCCTGGATCCTCCATTGGACACCGAAAATAGTAAGTTCAAATTGTGTAAATAAGTTGTTCTGAATTATAAATTAAATGGCTTCACAATAAGACACATTCAATTATTAACGCACAGTACCTCCGGGAGATCAGGGCTGGTTTTGCAAGTTTTGTGAGTGTAAGATGGAAATTATAGAAGCAATGAATGCTCATATTGGAACCAATTTCTCTGTTGACAGCCATTGGCAGGTTACTATAACAATCTTTATTGAGCATCATCCCCTTTCCTGCCCTTTGTACTTGAATTGTTTTTAACTGCTCTATTAATCAAATTAAAAATGTCATTCTTCATGTGTTAGGATATTTTCAAAGATGAAGCTGCTTTCCCTGATGATGCAATTGCATCATTAAATCCGGACGAGGATTGGCCTTCAGATGATTCTGAAGATGATGATTATGACCCAGACAGGAGGGAAAACAGCTGCAGGATCGGTGGCACAGCCACTGATGGTGATGAATCAGAGGATACAGACAGTTCAATCAGTTTGAGTTGGTCTGTGGATGGTGAAGATTTTTCGGGATCTGGAAGGTGTGAAAACCATGACAGTGGTGCAGATTCTTCTGAAACCAGTGATGGGGAAATTATTTGTGGCCGTAGGAGGCGAAGAGCTGTTGATTACAAGAAGCTATATGATGTGAGTGTCAACCATTTAACTAATCACTGTGTGAATAGGTGTCGAAGCAATTTGCGGATCATTTGAACAATTTTGTTATCAGCTTTCAAGCAAGGAAAAATAAGTTGACGTTAATACATGTTGATGGTGGAAGTTTAAGTGATTTATTGAATCTCTGAAGTGAATTCTCAACAAGGAAGGGTAGGGGCACACATAACAGGGAAATAAAAGAAAAGAAAAGAGGCACATTTGGGAGTTGTAGAATTGGGTAGGCTGAAGGATAGGAGTTGAACTTGGTACTAATGTCTGCAAAGAAGAAAGCTTTTGTTATGTGTCATTGCTTTGTCCTTGGAATTTATAATGTATGGTAGTACATGACATTGGAAAATGTTAGATAATTGTTGAACACGCTTATGATTTGCCACCATAGTGTTGCTTAAGCAACAAAACGTTTAACTCCTAAAATTTTATATTGGGATATTCAATAATGCAGAGTTTTGCATGTTGTTTGTGGCAGGCTACTTAACTGTTTTGTCTTACCATATGTTTCTCCTTTCTGGCAGGAAATGTTTGGAAAGGATGCTCCTCCATTTGAGCAAGTCAGTGAAGATGAAGATTGGGGTCCTGGTAAAAGAAAGCGTAGAGAAAAAGAGTCAGATGCTGCCAGCACGCTTATGACTTTGTATGAAAGTGAGACAAAATTTATAAATGCTGATGCAACAGAAATGATAAGACAACTACCTTCAGACCTGAAGAGCAGGCGGCCTTTTTTCAGAATTCCTCCTGCTGCAGTAGAGGTAGGAAATGCTTGAATTCCCCAATAAAAGTTTATGATTGGAGGCTCCTTTCCTTTACCAAGCTGTTTTCTGCACCCTCTGCTACTATTAAGAAGAAATGGATTTTTCATCATGCTTATTTTGTGCTCTCCTTTTTTTTTCTATGCCCTTCCAGAAACTCCGTCAGGTGTTTGCTGAGAATGAACTTCCTTCTAGAGTCATCAAGGAGAATCTTTCAAAGGAATTGGGCCTTGAGCCTGAAAAGGTAGCAACAAAGCTTTACAAAATATTGAAATTTCAAAGACAGGTGTCTAGAAATTGATAATGCATTTTGCTGATCATATTTGCAAATATTTCTCTGGAAATCTGAGTGACCAACCGACTGTTACAATTGCTTTATGATGAAAGTATTCTTTCCCAGATATTTGCTGGTGTGTAGCTTCATGTCAGAATAATAGAGGGTAATATTATACATCTATGGTATCTACTAGCATTTAATCTGTGTGGGCTAATATCACAGTTATCACTAAGAGAATACAATAATCATTATGGCATGTGGATTTGGTAGCAAGTTCAAAATAGCAATAGAGAATTTACATTTTGTAAGTTGTTGGCTTTTTGTTCCTCACACGTGCTGGTTCTTATCCTTGACTTTCATGTTCCAGGTAAATAAATGGTTCAAGAACGCCCGCTACTTGGCACTAAAGAGCAGGAAGGTTTGTTTGCATTCCATGCACGCTGCTGTAATTGCACATGTTCATTTCTTCTATACATTTTGTCCATATCTTCTGTATATTTCTTCTTTACATCTTTATGTTTGGAATTTGGACTTTTGGACTTAAATCTTATAATATATTAAGACTTCCACCAACTCTCCTCTCTGATTGATGGTGAAAGTTTAGATTTCTCAAAAGAAAAAAAAAATGCATTTGTAAGTCTTTGGTGCTGTTCAAACCTTGGCTGGTTTCTTAGATGTTATCAATTGCTGTTTCTTCTAGAAGTTGTTAATTACTTACTTTGCTATACAATAGCATTTCTTTTGGAACTGGTGAAAGCTAGAAGAATTTTTAACTGCTAATTTTTGGCCAAGTCTTTTTCTTGTGGCTGGTGACAGGAGTTATTGAGATTCATAGAAAGTCTTTGAGATTTTAATTTTAATTTTAAAAAGCTTCATCTATATTTTCAAAAATTCTAAGTTTTTCTCACAGGTTCTTGTGTGTATCAGGTAGAGGGAGCAGATCACCTTCAGAGTTCATCTCCTAGAGTCTCCAAGGAACCTGGAATGGAAGCTCCAGAGAGGAAAGATCCTGATATCATGGCATTGGAAGATATGCTGGAACCAACTTTATTACATACACCAAAGATATTGAAAAAGAAAGTGAGAAAGAGTCCAAACTCAAAGTTGTTAGACACCTCTTTAGAGAGAAGCCCACATAATGGACTCTCAGTTGTTTCACCTACAAACAGCAACAAGGTAATTTGGCTAAGTTTTGGTTGTAATTTGGACTCCCTTTCCCCTTCTCTTTTGTTCTCTTCACTTGATTTATCATAGTGATTAAAACAAGTAACCTAAAGAAAGGATTAATTTTAATGGCCAATAGAATAAGAATTCTTATTCAAGACTATTTTCTAGATGGTTTTAACAAAAATATGTTGCAATCTGCCTTAAGCAAGACAAGTGTTGTGTAATATCATTAATGACCGAGCTTGCTTGATTTCAAGATTGCCAAAAAAGTGATACGAATAGCTATCTCTATCCAGTAGAATTGTGAATTTGGGGGGGGGGGGGGGGGGAGGGGTGATATCTTTTCCCTTGTTTGGAAAGAAAAGAAAAAAATTTATGGAAGGAGGTAATGTATTTTTGAAAAAAATTTCTGAACCCCAATTTCTTTTAGGTCCTTCAAATTGAGAGGATTTGGAGGGGATTCCTCACTGAACAATTTATATTATGCTGACAGAATTGCCCTGATTTTAACATTTCTTTTTGACTTAAAAATGGCATGCTTGTAAAATAAATAGTGAGTTATTATTTCTAATGTCTTTTCAGTATCTAACCAAACAAAATTTGTAACACAACCCTTTCTTTCTTTCTTTCCCTCTCAAGGTCATCTCCTTCATCTTCTCCCCTTCTACCCGTTTTAATCCCAAATATAGTGTAAAGTAGTTTTTATACTGAGTAAGCCAACCTTTTTAGATAAAGAGCAGATCAAGTTTCAACTTAAATGTCATTTTTGGTTTTAGGTCGCTATTTGTTTGTGTGGGCTTCAGAGTTGGGGTAGTTTTGGCTGCTTAAATTTCAGGCTGTTGACATTTCACTTCAATTAGGAATGGTTGATCAAGGTCAACTTTTGTTACCTTTGTCTAAGAGGTCTATAAGTTGCTTCATAATGGCTCGTAACATTAGGATTGGATGTTATTTGAGAATATGCAGGTTTCCTTGCATTTCATTGAATTAAGTTCACTTACTGCAGAATATGTAATCTAGAATGAAAATGATCAATCATTGACTGGCATAATGGAGTTCCAACTTTGGATTTAACAATTACATAGCAAGACCTATTTTATGTATTTCATTTTACAGCTTTGGCGCTCATTAGAAACCAAAGCATGTAGTGACTTAATGGAGTGCTAATGATATAAAATTTTTAAATAGACACACACAAAAATATCTGAGCACCAACTTAAAGTTACATGTTTCATGCTTTGACATTTGTTAACATTCTGTCTTTCAGGTCGGTAAGGAGCTGAGTGACGATCTGATCTTGAAGAAGCTTTTAAATGTGAAAAAGAAGAGGGAGAAGAAGAGGGTGAGCATTATTGTTGGGGGTGGATTACAAGAATTTGAGTTAGAGATGGAAAGGCTTTGTAGGGCTAAGGTTAGGCTTGAGAATATGAAGCAAACATTATTAAGGTTAGAAACTAGCAAAGCTAGGAAGTTGAATAAAAAGCAGTTACACGAAGAATCCTTTATTTATATTCCCATTGCAGAGCTAAAGGAGAAGGTTTGAATTTGTGCAACCTTTTGTTTCGGTCAAATGCCAATTTGATCGGACCTCAAGTTGCAATGAGAATGATATTCTATATTCCTTTTTCTCTCTTGCTTTTTTCAATTTGCTCTCCGTTGTATTAAGTAGATGAACAGTTGATACTGACCCCCCCCCCCAAAAAAAAAAAAGAAAGAAAAGTTTTAACAGTTGATGAAAATGTTTGGCTTTGTTGTTGAGTTTCTTTGACAGCATTAGTAGTCTGCAGTTTTCACTGCATTGGATTTAGCCAAGGGAAAGCAGCTTACTGAACGTACTAGAGCGAAAACTTTCCCAGGATTATCTATCATATTAGGTATGTATAAGGGAATCTGATAGCAGGCTAAAGCACAAGAGCAGAGCATCAGCGGCGGCGGCAGCAGCAGCAGCATGAAAACACAAACGGAAAAGAAAGGTATCTAATTGCAAAATTGACTTCTTTGGCTGTGTATGTTACTTTGAATGTACAAAAGATGTTGTCAAAAGATAAGTATCTGCATGTACTCTGAAAAATTATCACTCTCAAAGAGACGTGCAAAGTGCAATTGATCCTTGATTAATCAGTAACAGATTCAAATTCCTTTTTTTTTTTTATGAGACGTTTATTTATAATATATATAAAATATTATCAATAAATTTCCTAATTTTTTTAATGGAAGTGTTCAAAAAAAATTTTGTAAGTCCCGGAGAAATTTTTATTTATATTTTCTTATTTTTCATTAAATTTTTTATTTGTCCATAAATACTCTAACACACCATTGGAATCCGTCCCCGGCTGACAGGATAGGTCTCAGCTGACACAGATTATGTCATTTGAAAAATCATCCATTTGAAATCATTTGAAGAAAAAAAATAAAAGCATTGATGTGAAAGTAGATAACTTGATCTCTTTATTTTACTTGAAAGAATTTCAGGCTAAATATTTCGTAAGACTGAGGATGAAATGGATAAGGAATATTGTGTCTGCTGAGATCAAACGCGGAATACGAGCATACAGAAAAAGGTGAAGTCTTACATTACACTCTTTGAGAGCAAAATCACGGAAATATGTTTTATGTAGTTTCAGTAGGTACACAGGATACTTGCATATAACACTGAAATAGCATGTGCTTAAACGGAAGATGAGCAAGCCTTTCATTTACAATTTTTTTATTATAATTTTATAATTACGAATAAAAAAATTTATATAGAAGTTTATCCCGTAAGAGTGGATTTTACATAAATTTTTTATGAATGTTACATAAATTATAATTAATTAAATGTACTATAATAATCATAGATGATATATAATTAATTATAGTAGTGATTTCGATTAATTGTAATTAAGCAATAAATATTATTTTAAAAACAATAACAACGAAAAATAATGATAGTTTAAAATTTTGATGAGAGATTTTTTATATAAAAATTTAAAAAAGATATGAAGAGAAACTTCACAGTAAATGGATGTTTCTTTTTCCTGTATAAAATACAAATAAAATTTTATAAAACAACGCTGTTTTGTGTTACCAATGAGTTACCAAGATAAGAATTTAAAAAAAAAAAAAATGACCAGGGAAGATGCTTTTGTCATAGGTTGAGATTTTAAAAAATGATCAGCCTACTCCACAAACAAGTGCTTAGACACTTAGGTTATATTTGGTATATAGGATAATAGATAGGATAATATGATAATCATTATATATTATGTTTGATTTGTACTTAAATAAAAATGATAAAATTACAAAAAAGATTATTATTCTCTTAGTATAAGATAATTCAATCCTCCCAAGTGGAGATTATTTTTAATCAATGAGATTAAATTTACATGTCCTATTATACCTTTAACAATTACATCAATAATTTAAATTGTATAAACTTTGAGGAAGGATAATTTTGATTAATAAATAAATTATCCTATTTTAATCCTTGTACACATCAAACATAAGATAATATTACATTATTTAATCTAATCATATTCATAATATCATCTTATCTTATCCTATCATAAACTTGTGTATCAAACATGATCTCAATACTCCAAGTTAAATTGGTCAAGCTATTGCACAATAACATTGTACATAAAATTTTTGAAGAAATGCTAGAATGAACAAAAGAGATAAGACAAGAATAATTGTATTCACTCAATGGTTTGCTATGTGTAAGGAAATATTGTAAAGAACAAGAGAGATAAGGCAAGAATAATTGTATTTATTCAATGGTTTGCTGTGTGTACAAATAAGGGTGGAAAACCCTCTACTTATAGTTAAAGTCCCCTTATATCAATGATTGAGATTGAGTCAATCTAATGACTTTCATAGAGTCCTAGATTTACATGAAGATTACATGAGAGTTCAAATTTACATCGATTGCCACTATTGGAGAGTTCAAACAAAATAGAACTCTATCTTGTTTTAGAACATTCTAGCTTGTTTTTATTGTGGTGCCCACAGCTAGGTCTATCTAGAAGCTCCTAAACTTGAGCACTTGGCCTAGGTCATTGGAGTGCTTTTCAGTACCTGCACACATACTATAGGGTTTGGCCCAATGCCTTGGATCTCTGGTGCACCTCTAGGCCTGATTTTCCTAGCTGTCCAATTCACTGTAACTTAAACTAGAACTTCTACTTAACTTAGAGAGAATTGTAGGGCTTGGACAATCACATGGACCATGACATTTTTTCCTACTCATTCTAGTAACATTCTCGTTGCTAAGGGAATGTTGCACCTTCTCTGTATGCTTCGGTGTATGCTAGTTTCATTTCCTACCTAGCAGATTAGTTTTCTATTGTTTCAGTCCCATACTTGAACAAATACTCTGTTGATCTCTATTGCTCTTGACTAGAGTGTCCTCAACACTATCATACAATGGTCTTTTCCTCTAGTATTGTCGATGTTTCTTTCATTTCCTCTAAGTTGCTTGCTGTACACTCTTTTTGGAAGGATTAGGTTGCACTGTAGGACTTCTACTATGGCACTTAGTTGCCACATGTTTTCCCTCATCAGCTTGAGAGGTTTCCACCTTTTTGCAAAGTCAAGTTGCATTTAGCCATACAATACCCTCTCTTGGACTCTTCTTGATGTTATTCATCCCTACTAATCTTATTTTTAAATAACTTTTTTGCCTGCATGATGATTGTAAGCTTTTTATGCATTGAGCACTCTCAAAACTAATGCAAACCGACACATAAAAAGTAACTCCAAGACTTTCACTCTTTGTCATTGTCTCTATTGATCTTGGTCTTGTGAAATCTAAGCTTCCCATCAAGCCTTTCATCGAAATTGGAACTGCTACTTGTGTCTTCCCCACTATTGCCTTTCTTTCTAGGCTTTGAAGACTTAGTGCACTCAAACTTTATCAATGATTTTACAACTATAATAGCCTTAATTCATGCACACCTCTTCATTGTAGTTCAATCTTTACCTATGGCTTCAATCCATCCATGAAGTAAAATAAAGCCTCATACTGGTTTATACTTTAGGCTACCAACAATAGTTTCTAGAACTTCCAACAAAATTCTTGAACTTTTCCCTTTTAAGTAAGCTTGTAGAGCTTCTATTGAGCTTCATCTTCCACATACTCTGGCCTAAACTATTGTTTTAGTTCCTTCACGAACTAATCCCATGTAGTGATTGCTCTTTTACTATGTCTAACACCGTCATACTTGTGACAACACCATAATAGAGCATTTATCACTCAAATACATATCAGTTGTGCTTACCTTAGAATCATTTGCTATCTCTACCATTCAAAAATATTTTTCCATGCCCTATACTCCACATATTTTGTAAAGGAACTTCCCATGAATGGTTTTAACTTAGACACCTTTACCCTAGGTCCTAAACTCAAACTAGCAACCATGGCAGCTTACAACATAGCATGATCCACTTTGAGCTATCCCAATTCCCTTTTCAAGGCTATCACCATTAGGAGTATAAATGATACACCAATACTCACAAGCTACTCAAATTTGACTTGTAGAAAACTCAAATTTTGTTTGATCATTGTCAAGTTAAGCTCGAGTAACTTGACTTATCGTATGACCCGAGTTGAGTAGCTCGCGAGCCTAATTGATCTTTTATATTTTTAATATATTTTAATTATTAATTTATTAATTTATCTTTAATATTAGAAATCGTAATACATTTTTCACTTTTTCTTTCTTCACTTCTACTCATTTCCCTAAGCCAACAGCGTTGCTTTTCCTCAACTAACAAAACCCTATCAATATCCCAATTCTAGCACTTTTTTCAGTCAATCTTTTTATTTGATTTTGGTACTTGCCTTGACTTGAATGCAATAGTGTTTTTCAATTTGCATTTCTTCATTTATAGAAAGATATTACTTTGTACACTGCTTGCAAAGCCAACAATTAGTTTTGTTGGTTTGATATTGATGGAGATACAGATCTCTTATTCAAGGTAATTGTTCATAGTGATAATCATCATTAAACTTAAAGCTCTTTGTTGCATGTGTGCCTTTGTGTTTTGTGTTCTTTTTTTATTCACTGGTGTATCTCTTTTGCACAAAGGTTGTTACTTTTCCATTTTGGCTTTATGTTACTTGTAAGAAATTTAACATTATTCTTTTCTATGGCTTTAGTTTCCTATCACTTGAGAATGTATCGTATTTTTGAGAAAAAAATCAATTTTACAGTTATTGCAAGACTCAGAAATCCAATGCTTCAATGGTAATGGATATCTCAATCTTTGACTCTGATTTCTTGTCCTCACTTTCATTGCTTTGGTTTCTTTTGGGTGCTCTACATTTGTTTGATTAGGCCTACTTTTGAAGTGGGTTTTAGTTTTGATTATCTGCATATGAAGAATTGGGGCCTTTTTTTGTACAGTTATAATTCTTTAATTTTATTGCTTTTCAAATAGAGAGAGATAATTTTGTGTCTCAGTTAAAATTATTGTTGCTATTATTACTTGAAAATATAATATTTATTAGGTTTGATAAAAAAATAATTGTAAAAAATTCAAACTCGACCTGAAGCTCAAGCATAAATAATAGAGCTTTTGTTGAATATAAGAATCTAGCTTATTTTTACATGTTAAATAAGCCTATTGACAAGCTCAAGTAGTTCGATTTCTATCTTTAGTTGAACTTGAGCTAAAAAAAAATAAAATTCTATCAAGTTTGAGTTAGGTTTCGAGCCTCAAATTTGGAATTGACTCGAGCTTGGTACTGTATCAGTTTAAATTCGATTGATTACACCTTTAATCACCATCACCTCTAAGGTCTTATTTTGTTGTGTAAGCACGTGCATTACCTCGATCAAAGATCCTTATATCTCCTACTTGACCTCGTCTATCATAAAGTCAAGTTTTGTGATGTGACCATCAATGTCATCGAACCTGTCTAGCATATCTGTAATAACCACTTGTATTTCTGCAGTTGAGTGTCCATGGGCATTAGCATATCTCTTGAACTAGTTTTCTTTTCCTTGCCTATTAGTGGGCGCTCCTCAAGTACCTCACTTTGGACTTCTACTTGATTTTCTTAAGTCATGTTGCAGCACACACATTGTTAAACCATGAATGCACAATCTAAGGAAATTACCTCAAACTTTTGATCAACACTCAAGTGATTCTTGTTTAGCACATCACTTTATGAGCATAAAAGTAGCACTTGGTCAACCTATTTTGCATTCCAACACATTTACACACACCATACCAGGGGGTGTCACAGTAGTACACGGCACAACAATACTTTAAGATGCTTGCACAACATAGTAGAGTGCCCGTACAACACAAACCAAACTAGCTCTAATGCCAACTCTAGCTTGGATGCCCATTTTAAACCAAACTATGATACTAACTCTAGCTCTTACACCAACTCTAGCTCAGATGCCCACTTTGAACCAAGCTTTAATATTAATTGTAATGAGTAGAGACTTCAAATCTAGGCTTATGTGGCTCTTGAACCTAGGAATAACTCTTTCAGTATCTAAAATTAGCCTACCATTTGGACAAGTGCTTAGACACTCAAATACTCTAAGCTAAGCCAGCCAAGCTAATGCACAATAACACTACACACAAGGTATTTGAGAAAATGCTAGAAAGAAAAGATATACAAGACAAGAGTAATTATATTCACTCAATGGTTGTTGTGTGTACAAATGAGGATAGGGGGATCTTCTATTTATGATTGAAGCCTTCTTACATCAATGGCTAAGATTGAACTAATCTAGTGGCTCTCATAGAGTCTTAGATCTACATGAAAATTACATGAGAGTTCAAATTTACATGGAATGTGACTATTGGTGAGTCCAAACTGGGGGTGTAATTGATACATTAGTACTTGCAAGCTACTCAAGTTTGACTTGAATAAAATTCAAATTTAGTTGGATTATTATCGAGTCAAGCTCGAGCTTGAGTAGCTCAATTTATTAAACAATCCAAATTTGAGCATTTTAATACTCGATTTGAGTAGCTCTGAGCCTAATCAAACTTTTATATTTTAATATATTTTAATTATTTTAATTAGTAATTTACCATTTTACTTTTAATATACCTAACCTAAAAAACCCTAAAGCATTTTTCATTTGTTATTTATTTCTTTGTTTCACTCTAAGTCCTAACTCTAGCAAGTAGCAACTTCTTTCCTTTCTTTACCAACCCCAAAAAATCTTAGGTTAGCTTCTTCTCTTTACCGATCAACCCCAACAATACATCAGTAGCATCATCTGGGATTTTGGGTTTGTAAACCAAGCTTGGATCTGTAAGTTTCTCCTCTAGCTTTTTTTTTTTTTTTTTTTAAAGAGCCATGGTTTGTTTTTGTTTATTACTTGCCATTTTATGAGATGTTTTTTACATTTAAAGGTAAAGGTATTTAATGTATTTTTTTCTAGCATAGATCTAATTTGTACTCTATAGTTGGTTCTAGTAGAAAATGAAACTTTTATGTTTGATTATTATTTAAAATTTAAAAAAAAATACCTTCAAACTTGTTGTAAGAACTTAGTTTCCACCTACATATTGCAAAATTTGTTGTTCCATTTGTGTATTCAAGATGTTTTTAGATTTGATCCTTGTTTTATTGAGCTTGCATTTTTTTGCGCATCTTATTCTTTTGTCTTTCAATTTTAATTGAGTAATTCAAGTTTTAATCAATTCAATGCTTAAAAATTTTCAAATATATATATATATATATATGATTAGAATTTTGAATAAAATTTTATTTAAGATTAAAATTTTAAAATTTTGATATTATCCCATTAACTTCCAATTAAAAATATAATAATAAAGATGCTCTACCTCATAGCATTTGGCATCAACATAAAGGCAATCTAAGATGTTTAAACATTTCATGAGTACACCAAACCACTGTTAGGGATTTTGGCCTATCTTCCTCCTAAGCAAAAGGTCATTGTCGTGGGCCATAGCCTAGAAAGCATGAATTTATCCTTGGCCATGAATGAGTTTTCAAACAAGATTTTAGTTGGTGTTTTCTTGACAACTTTCATGGCCTATACAATGCACCAACCATCATATGTTTTGGATAAGGTAGTAATAATTAAATTTGATATATTTATTAACTTTCTTATTGCTTACATATTCTTTATTACTGGAAAACCTTTAGGGAAAAAAAGCCCTAACTGGCCTCTAAACTATATTTGAATGAGTATACACACTTTAATTTCCAATAGATGATCATCAATGCAAATTTTGATATACGAAACTATTGTTTTTTAAAATGTAGTAATAGTCTATTTTATTAAAGCTAACTTCGTCCTTTACTAAGCAAACTAGAACTTCAATTATTTTTATTTTTCTATTTCTATTCCTTTTTGCTTGGCTATATAAATATTTATTTTTATTTATTTTTTTTAAGTAATTTTCATTTCTATTTTTATAATAATGTAGTAATGCAATAGCAGTTGTACTAATTAAAGTTTTATAATAATGTAGTAGTGTAGTAGTAGTAGTAACAGTCTGTTTTGTTAAAGCTAAATTAACTAGAATCATGTTTCAATAGTCAACTGGATAAGGATCTTATTATGGTATTGCACGAAATTTTTCATGTTTCTAGCATCATGTTGAGACACATAGTGTTGGTAAATGGATACTATAGCATGTACATCACTCACATATTCTGTCAATGGCCTTTTTGCCTTTTTGTCTTCTATATATCTATTAATGTACATCACTCACATGTTTCTAGCAACTTGTTTAGATTCACAATTTCATCTTACTTTGATTTGTCTTTTTTTTTTGTCATAGATACTATAGCATGCGCATCACTTATAGGGCATTATTGTTTGATCCTAAAATTATATTATTGTTTTGATTTGTCTTTTTTTTTTAAAGATCTAAACATGTCATCAACCACACCAAATATCTCTTCTGCATCATTTCAGTTGACAACAAATTCATTTGCTAGTTAGATTGTGTTAGATGATGATAATAATTCAATGAATGAAACTTTGGATGTCATTAATGGTAACACAAATAAAACACTAATCATCAATACCATTTATAAAGACTGTGATGATGTTGACTTGAAAAGTGTGAAGAAGGTAATGAGAAAAAAAGGCAAAAAACATCTGCTATTTGGTTGGAGTTCAAAGAAATTAGTATTCTTGATGGTTCCAAAAAAGAAAAGTGTGTCCATTACAAGAAGCTAGTTGTAAATGCAAATAAAAGTACAACTCATTTTAAGAGGCATTTTATAACTTGTGTTAAGCAAAAAATTTTTCAGAATTAATAGCAAATGATCAACTTCCAGCCAGTAGACACATGTGGTGATGTATAGATACTATCTGCTCTTACAAATGGCAATTTTGACATGGCAAAAATAGAAAGACAGTTGCATATTGGATACTTATGCATAAGCAACCTTTTTTATTATGGAAAAGGAAGGTTTTAAGATGATGTAAAAATGTGGAATGCTTGAATGGGAAAAGATATCACGTAATACTATTAAGAAGGATTATATACAAGTTTATGAAGCAGAAAAAAAGAAATTAAAGGTATTGTTAAAGACTATCAACAAGATTAGTTGATGACAAATTTGTGGAAGTTAAGTAATCAAAAGATTGAGTACATGGTTCTTATATAACACTTTATAGATTCTAATTGGAGATTGTAAAAATGCATTATTAGTTTATTCACGTACCTTTTTCTCATCATGATGTTGAGATTATCGATTGTATTTTTAAGTGTCTAAAGGAATGGGAAATTGAAAATAAGGTGTTTACACTCATTGTGGACAATGCTTTAAGCAATGATGTGGCAATTAGAATTCTTAAAGACATTTTTTCAAGAAATAGGAGGTTACTTTATGGAAAAAAAATTGTTTCATGTTCTGTGTTGTGCGAATATCTTAAATCTCATGGTTCAAGATGGTTTTTCTAAGATTAAAAATGTGATTAGTGATGCTCATGAAAGTGTCAGTTTATTAATTAAAATGAAGCAAGAATTAACTCATTTTCTAACATAGTATAGCAGCTATAGTTGCTTAATAGGAAACTCATTCTCGATTGTAAAATATGTTGGAATTCAACATTTAAGATATTGTTGATTGTAATCAAATTCAAATAAGTGTTTTTAAGATTCAAAGAATGAGAATCTCATTATGAATGTTGTCCAAGTCATAAGGATTGGGAAAAGGTGGAGAAAGTTTGTGAAATTTTAAAAGTTTTAAATTCAGCCACTAAAATCATCTCTGAAAATGATTATCCAACTTTAAACCTATTTCTGAATAAGGTTTATCACGTGAAAGTATTGTTGGATAAAAGGATACATGATGAAAATAAGTTTGTTCAAGCAATGGTTTATAAGATGAAGAGTAAATTTGAAAAGTATTAGGGAAAATGTAATTTGTTAATGGCTATAGTAGCTATCTTGGATCCAAGGTGCAAAATGAAGGTGGTTGAGTTTTTCTTTCCTCGAATGTACCCTAATAGAGAAGCAAGAGAAAATATTGCTAGAGTTTGATATGCTTTTTATGAGATTTATGAAGAATATGTTCTTAAATATCAATTTGGCAATCGCATATTACTGAAACTCAAGTGCATGATAGTAGTATTAGTGGTACGAACATAGAAGCTTATTTTCTTGTTGGTTTGAATTTGCAAATTATATAAAATCAGTTAAAACTACTCAACCACAATAATTTTATCTTGATATCTACCTAGTTGAGGGTTACTTTATCTATAAAAGAGATTCCACTAAGCTTGATGCTTTGGAATGGTGGAAAGTGAGCATTTTAAAGTACTGTATTTTATTCAAAATGGCTTATGATATACTTGCTATTTCTATCACTACAGTGGCTTCAGAGGCTATATTTAGTGCGGAAGGTAAAGTTATTTATACTTATTGTGCCTCTTTAGCTTTTGACATAGTGTGAATATTACTTTGTGGAGGAGATTGGTGGCAAAATCTTTATGGAGTAAAAAAGAAAAACAAAGCGAGTTTTTTATTATTATTATTATTTTGTTATTTCATGGCTATCATTGCTTTAATTTAATTTTTAACTATTATTATCCTTAACTTTATCTTTATACAAAGAGAAGAAACCAATTGAGATTGCACTCAAAATCTCCTAAAGTGAGGATATCTTCTATCTTATATATAGGTATGAATATTATTACTAAATATATTTAATTTGTCATAACAAAACTAAAGAAAAATAGGTGGTAACTAGTCTAACTTGAGCTTTTTGTATTACAATTTACAAACCATAGGTTATCCAATGATAAAAATTTATGTTATGGTAATTGACAAGACATTGTCAATATTTTTTTGCTTTGATTATAAGGTAATTGACAAGATATAGTCTATATTTATGCTAATATTAAAAATTTAAAGTTATTGATCATTGTAATAATATCACAATTTTTTTATATGGGTGTTTCTACTATATATAAGTAGCCTCTAATTTTATAAAAGTTATTTTTACTATTATTCTTATTGTTAATTATAATTTGTTTGTCTTGTAATTATTCTTTTGTGTATGTTTGTTGGAAAAAAAATGGGCCAAAAGATCATTTGAAGACAAAATAGTGTGAAGGCACCATGATAAGCATATATATATTGCTGTTGATTTGTTGTTACTTATGTGTGAACTTATTTGCTTGGATATTTAATTTCTTTCAGTCAGGACTTTAATTTCCAAGTTTCATTATATCTTTTATTTGTTTGTTGTATTTGAATCATTTCATGAGACTTTTATTTGTTTGGATTTGGTTGTTGTGTAAGTTATTATTATTATTATTATTATTATTATTATCTTCTTGAAAATATAATATTTATTAGGTTTGATAAGTAAAAAATTTTGAATTCGAGCTCAAGCTTTAGTACAAATATCGAGCTTGAGCTCAAGCTCAAATATAAGAATTAAGCTTATTTTTGCATGTTAATTGAGCCTAACTGAATGAGTTTGAGTAGCTTGATTTCTATCTCGAGTTGAGCTCGAGTTAAAAAAATAAAAGTCAATCGAGCTCGAACTGAGTTTCGAGTCTCGAATTTGGAGTTGAGCTCAAGCTTGATATTGTATCAGTTTGAACTTGATCGATTACACCCTAGTAGACATTGAATTTTATCCAAATTAGATCCCAAATTTTAATTTTATTTAATTTTATTAAAATTAATAATTAAATATTAATATAATAATAACAAAAAAACAAGAAAGTATAAAAGGTAAGGCACAGTGCCGTGCATGGCACCAAGCTATCCCAACCATCTTACCCCTGAGACCTATACCCTACAAACCCTGGCCACACTTGCTGCCATCCTTGGTAGTGAGAATCATGGCTGAGGAATGTCGAGGTTTGCCCCCCGATCAGACCCTATAAATGGAGCCTCATAGGGAACCTTGTCGGGGGAAGGAGACCAAAAAAAAAAAAAAAAAAAGAAAAACTATGCCATAAAAGAGCTTATGCCAAACAAGCATAAAAAAAAAGGAAAACCACAAAAAAAATCCTTCTCTTACACAAAAAACCCAAACAAAAAAAAGATTAAATAAAAAAAAACCACAATCCCTTTGCTAAGAGATCCTAATGCCATTGAACACAAAAAAAAAAAGATAAAAAAGAAAAAAGAAGGTCATTTGGGTGAAGCCGAAAGGTCTTACTTAGATATAAGGTATTTGGATTTGTTTTTAGGAAAAACGGAGGCTACAAATGTAAAAAGGGGGTTGAGATGAGGTTCCTGGGCTTTTTTGGGGTTTGTTGATGAACGGCACGACGACTGACAACCATATTTAGCGAAATAAGCAATAGTCATTGTGGTTTGGGATTTTTGGTTAAGAGAAGAAAATGAGTTTTTTTTTTTCTAATTTTTTAGAGGGGGAGAAAATGAGCTAAATCTTTTTTTTTGGAGCTTTATAGTATGCTGAAGAGCTAAAACAACGTTGTTTTAGTCCCAAGAATCCTTGAGCGACCCAACAACCTAACTCGATTCCCCCTTATTCCTTTGCTTCTAACTAGTCTAGCTGAACCGGCTTAGACTGGTCCAAACCCGTGTTAATCGAACCATTCATCTATTCGGATCAGGTTTTATTTATTTATTTATTTATTTATTTTTGTCATTGTGAGTTTTATTATTATTATTATTATTTATACATCAAACTTTTAAATTTATTAGAATAAATATTTGTTGTTTTATAATAATAATTAATAAAAATGAAAACAAAATAAATAAATAAATAAAAATAAATAATGAGTAACAAAGTTTAAATTTTTGAAAATTTTGTTAAAATATTAAAATAAACCTTATAGAATAATATAATAAAAATAACTAGATAATAATAATAATAACAATAATAAAAATGAAAATGATTTCAACACTTTTGATAATTTTTAAATATGAAAAATAAAAAAGAATAATAACCAAAAAATAAAAAATAAAAAAAATATATAAATGATAATGAAAATAGAATAAAAAAAAGATTTTTTTCCTTGGCTTGATGCTAGAAGGAATACAAATCATTTTTTTAAAAGATTAATAATAAGTAATTTCACCTATATATTGAGAAATTAATAATTAATAAGAATAAAAATAAATAAGTAATAAATAATAATAACAACAACAACAACAACAACAACAACAACAACAACAATAATAATAATAATAATAATAAATTTTATAAAAAAATTTACTTAATTTTCAAAAATCATAAAAAATGAGCTTATTTCGAAAGTTTGTTTAGACCTTAAGGATTTTTAAAGATGTTCTTTTTTCTTTAAATCTCGAAACCATAAAACCATAAAACCTCGAAACCCTAAAATTTTAAAACTCTAAACTCTAAAAATCCAAAATTCCAAACTGCAAAACCCTTAAAACCCTAAAATTCAAAGCCATAAAACCCTTAAAATCTTAAACCCTAAAACTTGAAACCCTAAAACCATAAGCCCTTGAAAACCTAAAATTTAAAACCCTAAGAATTCTAAACCCTTCAAACCCCTAAAACTCTAAAACCTAAAACTCTGAAAACCTTAAAATCTAAAACCCTAAAACTCTGAAAACCTTAAAACCTTTAAAACCTTAAATCCTAAATACTCAAAGCCCTAAACCCTTAAAGCCTAAAACCCCAAATACTCAAAACCCTAAGCCTTCAAATCCTAAACCCTTAAAAGCAAAAACTATAAACCCTAAACCCTAGAATTCAAAACCCTAAACCCTAAATTTTGAAACCAAAAAAACCAAAAACCAAGATCTTAAATTTAACCAAACCTTAAATTCGATTCATAAACCAAACATAAATCATCACCTGAAAATCCTTCAAACCCTAAAACCTCGACTTAAACCCATACCCAAAACCATTCCAAAATTCTAAAGATATATATGAAAGTCTCACGTGAAATAATTAGATCCCGGATGCTGTTTAGAAGATGGGGTATTTAAAAAATTTTATTTCATTAAGTGTTTCATGCAAGTCCTTAACCTGCAATAATAATGCAATTAAATAAAAAAAATAGGATCTTAAATGTAAATAGTCATATTTAAATTCTACCTATATGTTACGGAGTTTAGGTGGTCTCATTATATTTAAGAACCTGATGTCAACATTTCATTTCATTTTAGCATAACATCCATTGCATACATGCGTCTATTCATTATTGTTTGTACTCATTTTGCATGTTTATACCTTTAATTATTGCTTGCTAGCTACTTGTACCATCATTATTTTTTCACATAAAAATGTTTATAAAAAATTTGTAATTAAAAAAAAATGTGGAATCATAAAATAAAACAAAAATAACATTCTGAAAGAAATAACTCTTGGTACTCTGCCTAGATGTTAAAGAGTCACTAACAATTATCTTTTACAAAGATGTTGGAGAGTCACCAACAATCATTTTTAACTATTTTTAAATTCTATCTAGATGTTAAAGGATTTTAAGGTAATTCTTTAACCTAATATTTTTTGTAATACTTCTACATTAAGGCCTAACAAAATTATTTTTTTCAAAAAATGAAGGGAATTATTATTAAATTTCAAATCAAAATCATTTTATCCAGACACCAAAAATAATGCATGATTAATTGATACCAATTTATGGGTATTATAGGGTGCTAATCCTTCCCCACACGTAATCGACTTTCGAACCCAATATTATTTTTTGTAGACAAAAAATTATCTATTTAATAAAATTTAAACCCATTTTTATAGCTTTATTAAAAAGATAAACTTTGGAGTAGCCAATTTCACTCTAAAAAAGATTGAAAGTGACTCCCTCATTTTTCTCAATTTTAAAATTTTAAACATCAAGTAATCTCAAAACTGTTATGACAATTTGGTGACTCTATTGAAAACTTTTTTAGAGTCAAGCTAAAAATTAATCATGCGTTATCTGAATTGTTGGATTTTATGGTTTTAGTTTATTTTTAACTTTAGTTTGTTTCAAAAAAAAAAAAAAAGCATCGTATGTTAGCATCCTACCTTGGTTTTGTCATTTATTTTTCTCTTATGTTGTTTAATTGATATATCATTTTGCACATTTTTGTATATTCACTTATATGCATGAGCTCTAAACCCAAGCTCTTTCCTTTTTAGGAGAAAGTGAAGTAGCTATACTCTTGTAAGGTAAGAACATTCACATTTGCTAGCGAAAAACTTCCATTAAGATTGAACTTTTTCTGTTTACAGCCTATAATGGGTGAGGATTGGGGAGCCTTACTAATTTATAATGGACAATGATGTGAGGAATTGTTTGAGAACCTTTAGATGTATAAATCTTGGTCCAGCATATCACGAGCCATAGAAAGCTTGTCTAAGGTAGAGCCATGCCATCCTTTAAAAGATCACTGAAAGTTAGGACATTATTATTTTGTTGTATTCATTTTATTATTTAAATGGTTTGATTATTGTTTCATTTTATGTGTATAGTCTTTAATTTTGTTACTTACATTAAATAGACATTATGTTTTAAGAAGAGGTATTTGTTGTGGTTCATTCATCAGCAAATGAAGTTTTTATGAAGCTATTAGTAGTATCAATCTCTTATAAAAATTATTTAAAAGTTAAAAGCTATGCCAATTTCTTTCATAAAAATTATCCAAATTAAGAAATGTGGGACATCTTGATGCAATTTGTATTTAAGGTATCTGTAAATAAAGTTAGAATAAAAAAAAGAGTCCAAATAAAAAGAAAAAAAAAGACATTTAGGATAGATAATGAATTTGTTATCTTTTTGAAATTTAATCATTTCATTCTACATTCATCATTAAGGTCATTTGTATATTTTAGGCTATTACAGTTTTGTAAACATATTTGCATCATTATCATATTCAAGCATTTATAGATATATTTTGTGTAGCATGCAAGTAAGGAATTGTGTCATTCATTCAGCAAGGAAAAGGGCATAAACATTTTGGTTTAAACCCTAGAAATAAAAGATTTATTTTAATGAGTATAAGAAACTAAAAATATGAAGGATCAATTGGAAGCCCGAATTAGTGTGTTAGAACGCAATCAAGAGGAGTTTGGTCATGACATTCAAGAGATGACAAAATAGTTTGCCGAGTTAACAAAAACAGTTGATAAACTCAAAAAATTTATTTTGGTGCCTTTTTAAGGGCCCTTTCCAATTTCAACCCAATTTAGTCCTATGAATTCATGGAGTCGCGATCAACCGATTATTGCTAGGTCTAGTACACTTCCTAAGCATGCTTAAGCATTCAATGGTTTGAGTAATAATGAAGTTCTGAACAAAATCAAGGAAGGGATAAATGCTTTGACCATCCAAGTGTCTGAGCTTTAAAATTTGATTCCAGGACAAAGTTTTCAGGTTCTGTACAACCTTCACCAATCATTTCGAACTTGAACTTGCATTCAAATCCTTTTCATGTTTGTTTTTTTACCTCTTTTCCAAGCATCAAAGATCAAGCCTGAAAACTTCATGTAATCTCCGAGAAGTCCACATTTAAACTAAAATCTTTAACTTTCTATTCCCCAACCACATGTTCAGCCAATTGTTCAATTTCAAACCTTTGCACCACCACCAAATCCTTGGACTCCTAGTCAACTTATTGCCTAAAAATTACCCAAGAAAAAGAAATAGTTAGATCTTATCCCCATTTCATATGGAAAACTCTATCTTTATTTGTTTGAAAGACACCTTGTTACCCCTATGTCTTCAGAGTCTTTAAAGCCTCTATACCAAAAATATTTCAATTCAAAGGTAAGATGTTAATACCATTATGGGATTATGGGGCATTCCATTGAGAATTGTGAGTTTTTCAAACACAAGGTGCAATCATTTATAGATGCAAAATGGTTCAATCCAACTACTATAAGGTGTAGACACCCATTTTCATCTAGGGCATGCGACCAATTGCTTGATTGTGAATTTCATTAGGATATTTGGGCCCAGGGTGAACTTATTTCAATTGATGGCCCCAAGTGTGGTTTTTCGTTTGGGCTTTAGGCTCAATAATCATTTTACTTTCATTTCTTTTTAATTTTGTTATTTGGATTTTCTAATAAACAAAAACAAAAAAGTTTTAATAATAAAAAATGGAAAGAAAACCAAATTGGCTAGGAATCTTGTATGTGCAAATCAGGCAAAAAGCGTTTGGGATTTGTTTGCATAAAATTGAAATCAAATCAAATGGAATTAAGGCCTAAAATCAATCAACCATTAACTGCAATTAAATTAGAATAAAATCTCAGGATTCAAGAATGAATTGAATCTTTGAAAACCCCTAAAAATTCTATTAAAAGCCTTATAAATTAAGTGCAAATGGGCATGAAAAAAAAAAGATAGACACCAGAGAGTAAAATCGTTTGGAACTCTAAGGCTTTGTTTTATTTTCTAGAATTTTTTGGTTTGGTTTAGTGCTTTTTAGAACAAGTTGGATTCTAGAAATTTGATTTAAAGGTTTTTTAGAGTTTTTTTAGGTTTTTTTGGAAAACCCTTTAATTTTGTCGATAAGAGGGTAGAGGTTTCTAGAGTCGATGTCAAAGGATCTGGGAATTCTGTGCTACTTTTTAGATTTTGATCAAATGGTTTTCTAGATAAATATGAATCTAGTATAGCAAGAGTCTAAGGAAAAGGTGTTTTAGAGAGAGAAGGCTCAAGGGAATTTTGAAGCAAAAAGCAAAGTTTATGCTTTTTATAGTTCACCTAAACAACAACATTTTGGGGAGCTTTCCCATTTGGATTCATGCGCTTTACCACTTCTGCGATCGACCCATAATGCCATTCGAGCTTGACCCGATTCTTGTTGAGCCAAGCTGTGTAAAGGTTTAGCCACCCAAGCTAAGCCACAGCTAGCTTTTTGTTTATGCTTGAAGTTGAGCCGTATAGCCCAACTGCCTCTCGAGTCAACTTTAGGTATTTGTTTATTTATTTTTATTCTATTTTATTTCTTTATATATTTATGTATTATTTTTTAAGTATATATTTTTATAAAAAAATATTTAAATAAAAGCCTTACCAATCGATTGGAAGGCAATTTACTTTTTTTAAAAAATAAGGTTTTACCAACATATTGGAGAATCCTACAATTTTATTTACTTCAGAAAAAAAAAAGCCTTACTAATAGATTAGAGGGCCAATACTTTTCAAAAATAAAGCTTTACCAATATATTGGAGAGTCTTATAATTTTCAAAAAAAAAATCAAGTTTTAAAAAATAAAAAAAATAAGATTTCTTATTTTATTTTCGCATAAAATCCTACTAATAGATTGGAGGATAATTTTCCTAAAAAGTCTTACCAATAAATTGGAGGACATTATTGGCTATAAACTCAGTTTATAGATATTTGTTTCTAAATGCAAAATTAAATGAATCAAGTGATGGAGCCTCTTCAAAGCGTGATAAATAGTCTCTTTAAATACTCTTAGGGTGAAGAAATATTCTTATATTATTATCAACATATTGGAGTAATTTAAGAAAAAATTTTAATATTAAATTATTTGGTAAATTTTAGATATATTTTAAGGCTTGGATTACTTAAAATCAAACTAGTACTATCCTTTGGATAGGCACTATAAGGGTGCTATAACCTTCCTAATCTGTAATCGCACTATTGAACCTAAAATCTGGTTTCATAGACTAGAATATATATTTAAAGATACCTAAATCAAGTTTGAGACTCATTTTTAAATGAGACAGATTCAGTTAGGAAGCCAATCGCACATAAATAAAAAAGATTGGTGGTGACTACTAAAGTCTATGTCTAGTGGTAGGTCTATAAATCTATACGTTATGACAATTTGGCAACTTCACTGGGGATATTGAGAGTCAAGCTAGTGAATGATTCCTTGTTATCCAAGCCTAACCTAATAAATTTAAGATTTTTTTCCCTTGCTTGTATTTTATTTATTTATTCATTTATTTTATATATTTTTCATTCATTTACATATGCATAACATGGGTTTTACACTTGAGTTATGTCCCTTATGGGGGAGTAAAGTACGTACACCTTTATGAGATTTCATATCTTTGCATTGGCTAGCAAAATGTTCCCACTCAAATTGAACCTTTTTTGTTTGTAGCCTATGATAGGTGAAGATTAGGATGCCTTACTAGTTTTTGATGGACAATGATGTAAGGAATAATTTAAAAACTTTTAAAAATAACTTAAACCACATATAGTTAACTGTATGAGCTTAACCTATAGGTAGAGCCATATTCCTTTAACCTTTTGAGTTTACCTAAATTAATGCCATGTTGGTTGTTGTATTTGTTTTATGCTTTATTATTTGTGTATTGATTGACTAATTTCTTTGTTTATTCTTATCTTGCATATTCGTAATAGCATTCATATATATTGCATAGCATACTTGCCCCAAGGATATTTTCAGCAAAAATCTCATAGAATCCACTGAACTTCTAGTTTGCACCTCATCTATGTTCTTCGAGTGTGAGTCACCCAATGATGTGAAGGTGGAGTTAGACCAGACTATGTTCCCATCTTGTTTAAAGAAGTTCATTTGCTCCTTAAACAAAATGATTTGAAGGATTTGTCAGATGTTAGGAAAAGTATGAGTTAGTCCAGATAATTAGCCTTTTGTGAGAAGTATGGTCATATTGCACATCTCTTTTCAGTGGTAGTTGAATATTCCCTCATTAAAGCTGTAGTGCAATTTTGGGATCCTTCATATAGATGCTTCATTTTTAATGAGGTTGATATAACACTGAATTAGAGGGGTACTCTACATTGATGGGTTTGCACCTTCAATCACCAGATAAGATATATGTTATGAGGCAAAAAATAGCATTTTGTAAGAAGCTAACAGATCTCATGGGAGTCAAAAAAGAAGATGTAAATGTTCAGGTTTAGGAAATAAATGACCATATTTTTCTTCTTTAGAAATTTTTCGTGACTTTATTACAAAACATTTAAATAATGATTAGAGGTTAGATAGGATTGCTTTAGCTATATATGGCATCGTGGTATTTCCTAGGATCTTGGGTCATATTGAAATAGAAGTGATTGATTTCTTCTAGCATGTGGAAAAAGGTTGCAATCCTTCTTCTATAATTTTGGTTAAAACAATCAAAATTTTGAACCATTGTCATCAAAAGGGTAAAAGGCATTTGTTGGGCTATCTACCGTTGTTATACTTGTGGATGAAGAGTCATTTTAAGTGCAAAAAGAATGCATTTTCTAAACTATACTTTCATAATTAAGCCCCAATTAAAGAGTTTTGTTAGAGCGAATGGCTCAAGCCCAAACCTAAAGAGGAATGGATGGTCTTGCTATAAGGCTTTACTTACATTTAGGTAAAATGGTTAGTTCCATGAATGAATTGTGAACCAATATTGTACCAATGTGGGGATGAGACTGGAGTTCCACTTTTCAATTTATGCAGGATAACGAGTTATGCATTGCTTTTTGTTCGAAGGTAGTTTAAGGTAAAGTAGTTCATTCTCATGACACACAAACTCACTTAAGCAGATTTTCTATATAATGAGTAAAAAATTCTACAAAGGGTGGATAATGTAATCAAGGCATGGAAGAAGCCCCAAAGAATGAGTACTGGGTCATTTACTAATAAAGTCACTTATGGGTATTTGGTATGGAGAGCCAAAAAGGCCAAAGAAGTTGAGTTTACACTCAAAGATCATTGCTAGCTAGTGAATTAAGGGTTAGATAAGATACCTTTAGAGTTGGAATTTACAAGAAAAGAATTTGAAACTAAAAAAGGTAAGATAAAGCAATAGATTTTAAGGCTTCAAGAAGAGAATGAGCAATGGAAAGACAAGGTAAAAAAGCTAGAAGTCTGAGTCCACAAGATCTCCAAGGAACTTGATACAGTAGTTAAATATTTGGCTGAACTTTACCAACAACACAAGAAATTAGAAGCTGAAAGCAAAGCCCAAAAGGTTGTTAGGGAGTGTGACAATGCTTTTAAAGAGTTGATAGAGTTGCATCAAGAGAATAAAGATTGTGCATCTAGGTGAAGGCCAAAGAAATAAACATCACTTGTTTGACTTATAAGAAAGAAAAACTAAAAAAAGAATGTTTCTAAATGCAGGTTGATTATGTTGAGAGCTAACAAGAAAATACGATGTTTAGAAGATATTTTTAGACATTGAAGTAAAAGTTGGATGAAAAGGGGATCACATCATGGCACTCACAAAAGAGCATAAAGAGTTGTCTTACCAAGTATGGTTTGGCAAAAGAGAAGGTCTGAGAAGGCAAATGCATATAAAGCATCTTGCAACTCGGATAAGCAAGGTAGTGATTAAAATAAGAGAATTGGTTGAAGAGCTGAGGCATTGAGAACAGTAGTTATACCATCAGAGGAATACGAACAGTGCTTGTTGAACTTCATCGAAGAGGCTAAGGATCAGTATAAGCAGATTAAGCTTTTTTATAAATTAAGAATAATAGACTCAATGTAAAATAAATTTTAGTGGAATAAATGAAAATTCACTTTTATTGAAATTTTCTTAAAGCAAATAATTTCTTTATTTTTTTTTCATGCATTGCATTCATTCATTCATTCATAATTATTGATCATGTTAGTTCAAATAAGACTACTAATTTGAAGTTGTGGTATAGAAAGTTTAGGGATAGCTCAACATTAGTACAACACCCAAGCTCAAGTTAAAAGAATGAAACAAGATAATGCGAGTTGTGTTAAGTAATTAAAAAGAGCTTAAGATGAAATTAAGGGAGAACTGAGCAAAATTCTTGAAGCCTTCAAAAAGTTGAATAAAGAAAAATCAGTAGAGGAAGACGTTTCACAAAAAGTTATAGATCCACTATATCCTTTGGATTATGGCCCATACCAGCCTAATCCACTCAAAACTTTTCGCTATAATAGCTTGCATTCCTAAGCTATAATCATTCAAGAATGCCATCTGTGCCTAACTAAGGGAGTGTTTAAAGCTACATCAATCCTATCTTCATTGAAAAGGCGATTGAACCAATCCAAATCCCCAATTTGGATGATTTAAAGGAAAAATTAAAGTTAAAAGTGGCTAAGCCTTTAGAAAACTCTAAAGTTGATCACTTAATAAGCATGCTAGAGGAAAGACTGCAAGTTGTCGAAGGCATCAATTTTTATGGTTTTTTGGATGTCATCCGGCTTTGTCTGGTACTGAATATAATGATACCACCAAAGTTCAAAAACACTAGAATTTAAGAAATATGATAGCACCAAATGCCCTATCACATATGTTACGATGTACTGTCATAATATGGCAACCCACACTAGTAATGAAAAGTTGCTTATGTATGTATTCCAAGATAGTTTAACAAGGTTTGCTGCAATATGGTATATCTAGTTAGACATGACCTGTACTCAAACATGAAAGGACTTGACTTGTTCATTCATCAATCAATACCGTCATATTATAGATATGGCTCTTGATTGTCTTTTTTTGTAAAGTATGAAAAGAAGGTGACTAAGTTTTTTAAAAAATACTCTCAGAGATGATGAGATATAACTATTCAAATCTAGCCACCATTGACAAAAAAAAAAAACAACAGTTATATTTGTAAGTGCTATCCTACTATGAAAATATAATAAGAAATGCGACTAAAAATTTTGCTAATATGGTGATCTCGGGCAAGATCATTGAAAATGCCATCAAGAATGGCAAACTTGAGGGAGGAAAGCCCTTTGCTACCAAAAATGCCTAAGAAGGAGAGTGAAGTTCCAGTTGTGAGTTTTGAAAGGCAGTAATTAAAAAATTACACTCCTTACCCACAATCGATCTATCTCACATATTATCCCACCATAAACAATGCCTCAACTTTCAACTAGCTCCATGACTTTCTTATCCACTCACTTATCAAATGACATTCAAACACCTACCTACACATCCAACCCTAACACTTTGATCACTGTGAGGCCTTTTACTTGTCTAGCTAACTCAACAAGTGGTACACGAGAACCATGGAATAACTGAGAAAAACCTACCTTTGATCCTATTCCCATAAGCTATACAGAGCTATACCTAAAATTTCAAAAAAATCATTTGGTTGCTTCCATCCCTATAAAACCACTTGAACCTCTTTACCCTAAGTGGTATGATTTTACTATTTATTGTGACTATAATTATGGAATAGCTAGCCATTTCACTAAAAATTGGACCTATTTAAAGTATAGGGTGTAAATTTTGATTAAAAAAAGGTTGATCAATTTTGATACCAGTGGAAAAGCAACACCCAATGTCAGTGGTAATCCATTACCTAACCATACAGTCAATGCTTTGAATGAGGACAAAAGATACATAAAAAATAAGTGAAGGAGATCAAGATGCCATTTAATCAGTTGTATGATGCACTGTATGAGGCTAGGATGGTGTAACCTAGGGACCCATACACCTATCATGGGAGATGCATCCTAAATCAAAAGTGCAAGTATCATAATGGAGCTCCAGGTCATTCTATTGAAACATGCAAATAGTTTTATGATGAACTACAAAAGTTAATGGATTAATACCATATCAAATTATATGAGGAAGTAGAAGCCTAAAAAAATTCTGAAGTGGCTATAATTGGTAAGTCAAAGTGGGTGCCAAAGACCATAACCATAAATTGTGGTAAAAAGCCAAAATCAGTCATAAACAAACTTATTCCTAGGCCAGTGACTTTCAAAGTCCCAAGTCCATTCCCATACAAGGATGAGAAGGCTGTACCATAGAGGTATAGTTGTGAAGTGATAATTCAAAGGCAAGTCAGATGCTGCCAACATAGCTGGTGTAGGTGGCATAACGAGAAATGAAAGATGTTATTCTTTAGAGATGCTAGAGAAGGTAAATAATGAAAAAGTAATAGTGATGAAGAAACAAGTTGAGCTAAAATTGATTCTACAAGAAAGACAATCTAGTACCTGTGTCTAAAAAAAAAGCTTACGAGTCTTTAAAGTTGGTACAATATTACGAGTACTTTGTGGTCAAGTAGTTAAATAAGATGTTAACCGAAATTTCTTTGTTGTCATTATTGTTAAATTCAGAACCATATCACAATGCTTTGTTAAATGTGCTAAATCAAGCTTATGTGTTACATAATGTGTATGTGGAATGTGTGAACCATCTGGTGGAGAATTTGGTGGTACTTCACTATACAGCCTTCAGTGATGATGAGATCTCACCTAAAAAAAAAAGTACAAAGACTTTGCATATTACTGTTAAATGTAAGAGTTACACTATAGCTAAGGTTCTTATTGATAATGGTTTGGTTATTAACGTTATGCTCATATCCACTCTAGCAAGACTACCCATTAATATGTCCCATATAAAAAGTAGTCATATAGTGATCCGAGCATTCGATAAGACTAGGTGAGAAGTATTGAAGGATATTGAGATGCCTATGCAAATCAGACCTTGCATCTTCAATGTAAAATTTTGGGTCATAGACATTTTTCCATCATACAATTGTTTATTGGGTAGGCCATGGATCTAGATGGTGAGTGTCGTATCATCCTCTTTACATTAAAAGGTCAAATTCAATATAAAGGATTAACTTATAATCAAGGCTATAGAGGAAGACTTACTAGTAACTCAGCCTATGAATACTTTATATGTAGAAGCAATCGAAGAATCATTGGAGTGTTCTTATCGATCCTTCGAACTTGTCAGTACTATGGGCGAAAGGTCTAAGTCATACCAACTAGATTTTTATAAAATAGTGGTTAGTCAGATGATTCATAAAGGTTGGAGCCTTAAAGTTAGGCTGGGCAAAAGTTTATAGGGGATAAAAAAACCACCAATAATTATAAACAACATTGAAAAATTAGGCCTGGGATATGAAGTTGAGGAATGGGAAATAAAGAAGATGCAGGATAATAAGAAAAGAAGAAAAACAACAAGAAACATGCCACTAGTTGTCCCGTACCTACACGAAACATTTAGGCTCGAAGGATATATTTATCCAAGGGTAGAAGAAGATACTAAAGAGGAACTAAGCATGGAAGAAGCTTTCACTGAGTTGTCTATCTAGATGATAAGTGAAGAAAACTAAAAGGGAAAGGTGTTAATTTATCCATGTTCACTAGATTTTGAATTAAAAAAATTAGAGTGTCATCCAGATGCCTGTTATTCTTGATACATTTTTAATGTAATTACAACTCCAAATTGCTTATGCCCAAAAGCATTAGGGTGGTCTTTTTTGTATGGGCCTCTTATTATCCATTATCTCAATAAAAAAATAGAAGTATGCATTTTGTTCATTTTTTCTATTCAATCTACATTTTCCTTTCCATAAAAGTATTTTGCCAATACTTCCCATTTCATTTAATTTTAGGTTCTCAAATAGATATGAAAATAATCATGATAACAATCAGAGATTTAATTTTGAAAATTCAATTATGCTGATGAACTCAACATTGAAGAGGACTTTAAAGAATATACCTTGCCTCTAGATCTAATGAGGTTGATTGAATAAGAGAAAAAATATATTGAGCCCTATCAGGAAATTACTGAAATAATTAATTTAAAGGATGATGGTTAAGGTTGGTACATCATTTTCATTAGCTGATAAACAAAGGTTAGAAGATCTATTTTAAGAATTTTTCTATATATTTGCTTGGTCTTATCAAGATATGCTAGTGCTTAGCACTGAAATAGTAGAACATAAGCTGCCCTTAAAGCCCGAACGTGAGCCTATTTAGTGAAAGTTAAGAAAAATAAAACCTGAAATACTACTAAAGATTAAAGAAAAGGTAAAGAAGCAATTCAATACATGTATTTTACAAATGGTCAAATATCCTGAGTGGGTGGCTAATATGGTATTAGTTTTTAAAAAAGATGAAATGGTAAGAATGTGCATGGACTATCGTGATTTGAACAAGGCTAGCTTGAAGGATAATTTTTTCTATCTCATATTGATACATTAGTAGATAATACAACTTGACATTTGATTTTCTCTTTCATGGATGGATTCTTCGATTATAATCAGATAAAAATGGCCTAGGATGACATGAAAAAACCATCTTTGTAACTATGTGGGGTTCCTTTTGTTATAAGGTTATGCTTTTTGGATTGAAAAATGTAAGGGCAACTAATCAAATGGCCATGGTGACACTCTTCCACTACATATGCATAAAAAAAATTGAGGTGTATGTGGATGACATGATTACAAAATCTCTAGAGGGAGAAGACCATGTGGCTAACCTCAAAAAATTATTTAAAAGGCTAAGGAAGTTTTAACTTAAGCTAAATCCATCCAAATGCACATTTGAAGTCAAGTTAGGAAAATTGTTGGGTTCGTGTTAGTGAAACAGGATTTGAATTTGACCCAGATAAAATATGGGCCATCCAAAACTTATCTCTGACAAGTACACCAAAGGAAGTCTGAGGCTTTCTAGGTAGATTGAACTATATTTCTCAATTCATCTCCTAACTTACCTCTAAATAGGATCCCATCTTCAAGCTTCTTCAAAAAAACAATCTTGGTGAATGAAATGAAGAATGCTAAGAAACTTTTGATAAGGTTAAGTAGTACCTATCAAATCCTTTAATGCTAATACCACCTATTTAGGGGAGACCATTAGTTCTATATTTGATTATACATAGAGGTAAAAAAAAGCTATTTATTAATTGAGAGAAATTCATGGAGCATGAGTCTAGGTATTCATTATTAGAGAAAATGTGTTATGCTTTAGCTTGGATAGCTAAGAGACTCAAGCAATATATGTTTTACTATACCACTTGGCTTATAACTAAATCAAACCCAATCAAGTACATCTTTAAGAAACCATCATTGTAAAGGAGGATTGCAAGATGGCAAGTAATGTTTTTGAAGTATGATATTATATACATGAGCCAAACGACAATTAAAAGAAGTGCCATTACATAATTTTTTATGGACTATGCTGCCGAAAGCTGTGAGCCAACGAAACTTGATTTTTCGGATAAAGAATTAATGGCTATCTTAGAATTAAAGAAAGAAAATGACAACGAGAAGTCATGGAGAATGTACTTTGGTGGGGCTATTAATGCCTTGAAGCATGAAATTGGGGCAATTTTGATATCTCCTAAAAGGCATTATTATCCCATTACAGCAAGGTTGAATTTTAATTGCACCAGTAATGTGACTGAATATAAGGCCTATGTTATGGGTTTATAAGCTACTTTAGATAGAAAAATTAAAGTATTAAAGGTGTTCGAAGATTTGACTTTGGTTATTTATCAACTAAAAGGAGAATGGGAGACACATGATTCAAAGCTTATCCCATACCATAAGTACATCTTAGAATTATGCAAGTAGGTTAGGGAAGTCCAATTTGAACATTTGCCTTGTGAAGAAAACCAAATTACAAATGCCTTAGCTACTTTGGCCGTTATGATCTGGGTTAATAACAATATTGAGATTCAACCCATTAAGTTAGATGTTAGGGACATACTGATACATTGCACCAATGTAGAGAAGAAAAAAGATAGAAAGCCTTGGTATTATGATATCTTGTAATACTTAAGGAATAAAAAATACTCAGATCAGGCAATAGAGAATGATAATAGAGTTATAAGGAGATTGGCCATGGGTTTCTTTTTAGATAGAGAGGTTATTTATAAAAGAAGCAAAGATCAAGTGTTATTACAATGTGTAAATGTAGTGAAAGCTAAGAAAATTATTGAGAACATGCATGATGAAGTATATAGAGCACATGCAAAATGGATACATAATGGCAAGACAAATTACAAGAGTTGGATATTACTGGTTAATAATTAAAGTGGTTGCATCGATTATTCTCAAAATAGATTTATGCCAATAAAATCCATGCTTTGCCCACTACTTTACATGTTTTGGCACCATCTTAGCCATTTTCTTTGCGGGACATGGATATCATTGGTCCCATTACCCTAAAAGCTTTAAACGGGAATAGATTCATCTTCATGATGATTGATTACTTCACTAAGTAGGTTGAAGCAGCTTCTTTTACAAATATAACATAATCAATGTTCTATAAGTTTATCAAGAGAAATAATCTATAGATATAGACTCTCAGAGAGGATCATCTCAGATAATGCTAAAAATTTAAAAAATAAGATGATCTAAGAAAAACATATATGCTTAGTTCAAAATTAAACACCATAATCAACACTGTACTACCTAAAGATAAATAAGGTAGTAAAGGTTATAAATAAAAATATCAAGAAGATTTAGAGAAAATAATTAAGACGTATAAAGATTGGCATGAGAAATTACCTTTTGCTTTACATGCCTATTAAATGTTAGTACGCACTTGTACCAAGGTAACGCCATTTTCCTTGGTTTATGAGATAAATGTTGTATTGCCAATGGAAGTATAAATCCTATCTTTGAGAGTTTTAAAAGAAGTGGAATTAAAAAAAGCTAAATGGATTCAAAAGAGCTATGAGCAACTAAACTTCATTAAAAAAATAGATTAGCAACACTCTATTATGGTCAACTATACTAAAAAATACCGATGAGAACTCATGATAAGAAGGTCTAATCTTATTAATTTTAAGAAGAAAAATTGGTATTGAAAAGAATTCTTTCGAGTCAGCATGATATAAGGAAGAGTAGACTCCAAATTGGAAAAAAGGTCATATGTTGTAAAAAGAGATTTTTTAGGATAAACATTAATCCTAATAGAGGTGGATGGAGATGATCTTTCCAATCCTATAAATTTTGATACCATAAAGAAGTTCTTTACTTAAAAAAAAAAAAGTTCAAATTGAAAACCTAAAAAGGCAATTTGGACTAAAAAGGGGTTTATCCAAGTTGAAAACCTGAAAAAGAGATTTGGATAAAGAAAATGTAACATTACAACAACTGCTATGTTTTGAAAAATTTTAAGGTGTTGAAGGCATTGCATGGTTGTGTTTTTGAAAAAAATCTAAGATATATTGTCATGATTATCTTATTGTTTGTCTTGGAGCATTGTTATCCCAAATAGCCATATTTGTACACTGTTATCTTAACCTGTTGCCATCATTTGTAATCTACTTTTTCTCTAAATAAATGATATTCATTTCATTTTGTCTATGTTTCACTTTCAATCCTTACCTTGTCCTTTTTATACTTTGCAATGAATAGAAGAAATGTGTAATTTGCATTTTGTATATTTTGTAATTGGGATAATGATTACTAATTGGATAATGTCATAAGAGATTATATATTACTTTGGCAAAGTTGAAAGAAAGGAAGTGGGAAAGTTGAAAGAGAGGAGGGCAAATGATGAAACCCTTAAAGTTTGGTAATAACATTGGTTTTGAGCACTCCTTTAAAGAATAAGGTGAGTGTGCATTTTGAATAATGAAAAATGGAACTAATTTTATTCCCCTTGCTGGAAATTTGAAGAGTTTGAAGTATGAAAGAAAGAGTCTTTAAGAACTTTAGTTTCATAATTAGCACTAGTTAACATTTGCATCTTAGATAAGGCATGCATTTACATCCTATTTGAATAATTTGTGTCATTTGTTACATTTGCATCATTCGCATTAGCATCTATTGCATACAAAATTTTGACTTTGGGGAAAAGTTTTGAACTTGTCATTTCGAAAACATTTTTTATATTTTTTAAGACATTCGAGTAAGGTCTATAAGATTTCCAAACATGATTTATATGGTTATCTTCAACCTTGGCTTAGTCCAGGTTATTTTAGTTTTTCAACCTGTGGTTTAATTTTAATCACTCATTTTTTATCTTGGCTCAGTCTAGATCATTTTATTTTTCAGACCTGCAGTTAAATCCCAATCACTTATCTTCGATCTTGGCTCTGTCCAAGTCATTTTATTTTTTAGATTTATGGTTTAATCCTGGTTGATCATTTTCAACCTTATCTAGGTCCAAGTCATTTACTTTTTAGACTTGTGGCTCAATCTCGATCACTCATATTTGACACCTCGGTCTAGGTCATTTTTTTTTACTTACAGTTTAATCTCGATTATTTATCCTCATCATGTTTTAGTCCAAATCATTTAATTTTCTAACTCACTATTCACTATCGATCATATTCATTTCTATATTTTAGCATGCCTCAATTACTTTTGACTTTGAATTGGTTCAATCATTTTCACTTTCTAATTTGACTTCAATTTTTTGGCCTAGACATAATGGCTGTCTATGTCTTTGCATCATTCTTATTTCACAAGAATGTGTAAATAAGGGTAATTATAAACAACCGTTTTTGTCTAGTACATGTGACTAATTGCTAAATTGTGAATCTCATCAAGATTTTTGGGCCTTATGTGAACTTATTTTAGTTCATGGCCCAAAGTGTGGTTTTTCGTTTGAGCTTTAGGCCCAATAATTATTAACTGGATTTAGGCTTTTTGGCCTGATAAACATTCTGTTTTTTTTTATTTTTTATTTTTTCTAATTTTGTTTGTTGGATTTTCTAATAAACAAAAACAAAAAATGTTTCAATAATAAAAATGGAAAGAAAACCAAATTGGTTGGGAATTTTGTGTGCAAATCGAGCAATAAAGGTTTAGGATCTATTTGCATAAAATCGAAAATAAAATCAAATTGAATTAAAGCCTAAAATCAATCAACCATTGACCTCAATCAAGTCAAAATAAAATCTCAGGATTCAAGCATGAATTGAATATGTGATAACCCCTAAAAATTCTATTAAAAGCCTTAGAAATCAAGTGTAAATGGGCATGAAAAAAATAGATAGACATGAAAAGGCAAAATTGTTTAGAACTCTTTGGCTTTGTTTTATTTTTTGGAATTTATGGGTTTGGTTTAGTGCTTTCTAGGATTGGTTGGATTCTACAAATTTGATTTAAAGGTTTTTTTAAAGGTTTTTTAGGTTTTTTTCAAAAAACTTTTGATTTTACCAGCAAGAAGGTAGAGGTTTCTAACATCGACATCAAAGGATCTAGGAGTTCTTTGTCACTTTTTGGATTTTGATCAAATGGTTTCTATATATATATATAAATATGGTAGAGAGAGAGACAAAGGAAAATGTGTTTCAGAGACAAAAGGCTCAAGGGAATTCTGAAGCAAAAAACAAAGTTTGTGCCTTTTATACTTCCCCTAAACGACAACATTTTGAGGAGCCTTTACTCGTTTGTATCCACACACTTTACCATTTTTGCACCCAACTCGTAGCACCATTCGACCCTAACTCGATTCCTATTGAGTCAAGCTGTGTAGAGGTTCAGTTGCCCAAGTCGAGCCATAGCTAGCTTCCTTTTGTGCCTAGAGTCGAGCTATACAATCCAACTACCTCCCAAGCCAACTTTAAGTATTTGTTTATTTATTTTTATTATGTTTTATTTATTTATTATTTTATATGTATATATAAATTTATAAAAAAAACTTAAATAAAAGTCTTACCAACAAATTAGAAGGCAATTTTCTTTCTTTAAAAAATAAAATTTTACCAACATATTGGAGAATCCTATAATTTTATTTACTTCAAAAAAATATGGCTTAGCAACAAATTAGAGGGTCAATACTTTTAAAAAATAAGGTTTTACCAACATATTGGAGAGCCTTATAATTTAAAAAAAAAATCAAGTTTTAGAAAATAATAAAATAATAAAATAAGATTTCTTATTTTATTTTTGCATAAAATCTTGCCAATAGATTGGAGGACATTATTGGCTATAAACCCCATTTATAGATATTTGTTTCTAAATGTAAAATTAAATGAATTCGATAACAGAGCCTTTTTAAAGCGCGACAAATAGTCTTTTTGAATAATCCTGAGATGAGAAAATATTATTAAATTATTACCAACAAATTAGAATAATTAAGGAAATTTTCTAATATTGAATTATTTGGTAAATTTTAGACATGTTTTAAGGCTTAGATAACTTGAAATTAGACTGGTACCATCTTTTAGATAGGTGCTATGAGGGTGTTATAATTTTTCTCATGCATAATTGCACTCTCAAACCTAAAATCTAGTTTTGTGGACTAGAATCTACTATTTAAAGATACCTAAATCAAGTTTTGGGGCTTATCTTTAAATGGGACAAATTCAGTCAGGTGACCAATCGCACCTAAATAAAAAATATTGGTGGTGACTTCCAAAGTCTATGTCTAGTGGTAGGTCCATAGATTTATACGTTATGACATATGTGATTAAAGATTTAGGAACAATGAGAAAGGGATGGCATGATGATGAATATGGATAGGATTTTTTTTTATTAAAGGGGGTCTTCAAGTGATAGGTTGTTAGGAAATAAAGTGCTTTGCGTTTCTTCTATTTGAAAATTGTTTCTTTTTATATTAATATGTTATCTTTTTTAATTTAGATATGTGAATTATGGTTTAACTTTAATTGTTGTCCCTTTTCCAATTTCCATAATTTTCACCAAAGAGCTTCATTATTTGTGTATTCATCATTCATTCATCCATTTATGTATCACTTAATAGAATGCAATTCTTGTGTGTTCTAAAAAAAGAGGAAGAAGGAATTTCTTTGAGAATAATCCTTGTGATTTCTGCGAAGGATTAGGAGAATATTAATTTATTAGAAGAGATAAAGAAGATTATCAAAGGACTTTGCATTAAAGGAAATGATCAAATTGAAGAACCTAGCTTAGGAGCCATAAAGGAAGAGTCAGGGAATCTAAATGAATAAAAAAGGTATAATCTCTTGGAAGAAAGAGTTCAAGCTATTAAAAGTAAGGATGAATCTTGTGATGCAAAGGAATATCAACTAGTTCCAAATGTAGTTATTTCACCCAAGTTCAAGGTTCTAATATTTGAGAAGTATAATGAAACTGGATGTCTTGAGACACATTTAGCTTAGTACCGTCATAAAATAGTTAGGTATATCAGTAAAAAAAAATTGCTTATTTATACCTTTCAAGAAAGTTTGACTGAGGTAGTAGCCAATTGGTATTATGGTCTAAAAAGCAACCAAATTCATACTTGGATGAATTTATCACAGGCATTCTTGTAGCAATACCAACATATGTTGGTTTGGCTTCAGACTGATTAACCTTTCATAATATAAGAAATAGCCTAATAAGAGCTACAAAGAATATGCTGCTAGATGAAAAAAGGTTGCATCGTAAGTTTGACAACCTTTAACTAATAAGGACCTTATTTTCCTATTTATGGATACCCTTCCATCTCTTTATTGTGATAAGTTGATTGGTTATACATCATAATAATTTATCGATTTGCTATTTGCTATAGGTAGAATTAAGAGTGAAATAAAAGGGGAAGAAGTATGAATATCAATATGGAAATTCATAGTGAAATATAAAGGAATATTTTCAATAAATTTGGCTAAAAAAAATTGTTGAAAGGTGAAATAAGAGAAACCTCACTGTGATACAGAAAGATTTAATGAATGACTATTCCCAATGGTCACCATATTGTTTTTAACTGACATTGGGTTGGTAATTTTTCTCAACCACATCTTTTGTGTGCTTCATTTCTTTACCACAAACAATCACAAAACAAAATATCAACCTAAGCCATTCACAAAGCCATAAGAGAAAGAGAGTCAAGGTGTATCATTCACTCCTAATGCTTTATGTTGAGCTTTTTACCTTCTCAAAAATCATATGATCTCTATTGTTCTTGCAAGGCCTAAAAACCCTCCCTAACTGAAGTAGTATGATCCCAATGCTAAATGTAAATTTCATGATAAAGTCGAAAGACATTCCATAAAAGATTGTACTACCTTCAAGGATACAGTTCAAGCTTTGATCGATGCAGATTTTATAAAGTTTAAAGAACTAGTTGGTAGTTTTAATGATTGATAGTAGTAGAGTTGATAGTCAATGATGCTAAAGTTGAAGCGTCAAGTGGGGAACTTTTATTTATGTAACTTTGAATGTCCTCTCCAGAGTACCATTAAAAATGTAAATTTTTTGGTCAAGTTTGAATGTTTGCATTGCATGAGTAAACATTATGCATCATATTGTTTTATGGTTATATTAATTTGAGGTCTTTTATTTTGTTTAAGTTTTAGATATTGGAGGTTTTCTTTGAAAGAAAATGGTAAAAAGGGGAAAGACGTTAAATTTGAATAAAGCCCTATATAGTTAAGTGCCGAGGCTATAGATAAAGAAATGCCTTAAAGAAAAAGGGAAAAAAATGGAAAAAGTGCAAAAACGAAAAAGACAAAAAAGATAAAAAAAAAAGGAAAATTTTGAGTCTAAGGTGAGTTGGCGATCACTATTAGAAATTTTTTAAATACGTAAACACCAATTTTTCTTAAATCATCGAGTTGACTTTATTTCATCAATCATGACCCTTCATCAGCCTTGAAGTTGAATTTGTGAACCTTGTTTTCACCTGATAATGCTATGATATCAAAGGGTGATATTCTTTTCCAAAGTAATGAATAATGAAATAGCCAATGTAAAGAAGATGTGGTTCCTAGAAAATCAAGTTTATATAACATTTTTAAGAATTCAAATGTGGTAATCTGATGTATCAATGCTATGCTATAATTCCAAAATTTTTCAAAATCAATGTTACCCCAAGTCTTGTAAAACGACCTCAAACATACTAACCTTTTTCACTTTTTACCCTAAAATTGGCTTGGTCCATTGTCTTGGGGGTAAGTTGATCAGAAAAAAAAGACTTCATTGCCTTTAAGACAACTGGAGTTATGATTAACTCTTTTGTTCTCTTTTTATGGAGTAATTTAGATCATCTGATACCTTAAACGAGTTTATTCCACATGACCATTTTTTTGTAATAACTTTCATTAAGGTAATTTGTTAAAATGGGGCATCTTCCATGAAGTGCATTACTGGTAAAACAAATTTAGGTATGAGTTATGAGGGGCATGTAAAAAAAATAACAAAACAAAAAAAAGAGAGAAATGAAAAGAATAGAAAAATGGTTATGACAGCACGCACATAAGAAATTTGAATAAATCCAAATGAAGTCCTGACAAATTCAAAGTTTTGGAAAAGGGATAAGGAAAAAGCCAAAAGTAAAAAAGGCCAATAATTAAAAATAAAACAAAAAAGCTTTAGGACAAAGGCCAATATAAAAGTTTACAAAAGTTTTGAATCCACTCAGTAAAAAAATACAAAAGAAAAAGGAAAAAAAAAGGAAAGATGAAATGAAAGAAAGAATAAAAGAAAGAAAAAGAAAAAAAATGAATGGGTGGAAAGCATAAGAAAATAAAAAAGAAATATATCTCATAGTGTATCCTCCAAATGAAAAAATAATCTTTGGTTTTAAATACTCTTAAATACTTGTTTTGGGCATTTCTATTCTTTTCTTTAACAACCCCAAACCTTAACTTACATTACATCCTATGAAAAGTCTATATTGAAACAAGTATAGAGGCTTAAAATTGAAGAGCTTCTCTTGAAAAAATGACCATGAATCTTTTGAGTCCCCTTTTATTACCTAATTTCTTGTTTGAATCATTAACCCATTTTGGATAAATTTTTTTTCTCTTTTGGATAAGGTCGAATTCTTAGGTGCATGGTGTAATAACAAAAAAAAGGTCAAAAAGAAAAAAAGTAGAGTAAAAGAAAAAAAGAAAAAGAAATAAAAAAAATGTGACTCTAGGGTGAAAACCTTAAAAATGGTAGTTTAGAGCAAAACCTTAAAGGCCACTTGTAATACTAAATATGGTGGATGCTGAACAAAAGTAAGCCAAATCTTTTTGAAAGATCCGAAATATCAAAGTCCTAGAAATTTGAGATGGGTTGATTTTAAAAATCTAAACTTTTGTCCATTCCCAAATAACCTTTTAAAATTTCAAGCCCTTATAGCTAATCTTGACATATATCAAAATGTCGCATTTAGAGACTAAGTAAAATGTTGAATATGTTTGGTTTTCAAAGAATTCATGTTTTTAAAAAAACTTATGTTTCATTTGTGAGCTTGTATGAAAAATTATATGTCTTTTTTATTCCTTTTAGGTGTTAAAACCCTTTTGAATAAACATAAATCTCCATATATGAAACCATTCAATCCATTTGGAAAGAAGACTTTCACCTTTTTCATTTCTGAGTGATCGCCAATTTTTAAAAATTTAAGCCTAGTTTAGCTGGTACCTAGGTTTTAAGCCCAGATTATTTGGCACCAATGAATTCTTAAGCCCAGTTTAGCTGACATTAATAAAGATTTAAGCCCAGATTAATTGACACGTAAAGCCCAATATCAACTAGTATTGAGAAGCCATAAACCTAGATTAATTGGCACATAAGCTCAAATTAGCTAAAAAAGTATACACCATTTTTATCTCCTTTAAGTGGTGAAGTCTTTTTTAATTAACAAGAATTTCTAAGTGCAAAATCATCCAATCCATGGAGAAAGAAAGAGAGATGTTTCACTTATTTCATTTCTAATTGAAATTGTTAGTTGCTCAGAAAAATTTAAGTTTACAGAAAATTTAAACCAAGATTATCTGATAGACTATGAAAAAAATTTTAGCTCAGCTTAGTTGGTACCTAAATTTAAGCTCAGTTTATCTGACACTAATGAAGTTTTAAGCCTAAATTATTTGGCTCACCATGAAAAGATTTTAAGCCCAATTTATATGGCACCAATGAAGTTTTAACCCTAGTGTAGTTTGCACCAATAAAGTTTTAAGCCCAAATTATCTGGCACACCATGAAAAGATTTTAAGCTCCAATTTAGCTGACACCCAAATTTAAGTCTAGTTTATCTAGTATTAATGAAGTTTTAAGCCTAGTGTAGTTGGCACACAAGCCTAGATTAGTTGGCATGAAAACCTAGAATTAGCTGGCACGCAAGCTCAGATTAAAAGTCATCTTATTCGACTTATGGCTTAGTCCCGATCATCTTTATTCTTTGACTTGCAGTTTAGTCCTAGTCATATTTATTCTTCGACTCATGGTTCTGTCTCAATTATTTTAATTTTTGGACTTGCGGTTCAATCTTAGTTATTTTTATTCTCGACTTGCAACTTAGTCACAGTCATATTTATTTTTTCGACTTGTAGCTCAATCTCAATTATCTTTATTAGTCTCAAACATCTTTATGCTTGACTCGCAGTTCAGTCTCGGTCTTATTTATTTTCAGACTCACAATTCAATTTTGATCATTATATTTTTCAACCCACATCAATTTAGATCATCTCCAACATCACATACCTTCTTTTCAAAAAAAAAAAAAAAAAACTATTGAAAAATCCTCGAGTTGGCTTCGAATAAAATTGTTATCATATATATACCCTATTCCTAATTCTCATAAATACATGTCCCTGGGATACTAACCAGCCCTAGGATTTTTGGTTGAGAGAAGAAAAAAAGTTTTTTTTTTTTGAAGGGGGAAAAAATGAGCTAAATTTTTTTTTTGAGGTTTTATAGTATGTTAAAAGCTAAAACGACACTATTTTAGCCCCAATGATTCGTACGTGACCCGACAAATTGACTCGAGGTTTGCACATTGACCTGACTCCCTCTTATTCTTCAATCTCTGACCAATCCAATTAAACCAATTCAAACCACCCTGACCCGCATGGATCGGACCGTTAACCAATCTAGTTTAGGTTTTTTTTTAATTATTTTGTTACATTATTTTTGTTGTTTTGAGTTATTATTATTATTATTATTATTATTATTATTTATGCATGTTCAAACTTTTAAATTTGTTAGAATAAATATTTGTTGTTTTATAATAATAATTAATAAAAATGGAAACAAAATAAATAAATAAATAAAAATAAATAATGAGTGATAAAGTTTAAATTTTTGAAAATTTTGTTAAAAAATTAAAATAAACCTTATAAAATATAATAAAAATAACTAGATAATAATAACAATAATAAAAATGAAAATGATTTAAAATTTTTTATATTTTTAAATTTGAAAAATAAAGAAGAATAATAACCAAAAAATTAAAAAATATATATAAATGATAATGAAAATAGAATAATAATAAAAAAATGTTTCCTTACCTAGATGATAGAAAGAATAAAAATTATTTTTTTAAAAGAATAATAGTAAGAAATTTCATCTAAATGTTGGAGAATTATTAAATAATAAGAATACAAACAAATAAGTAATAAATAATAATAATAATAATAATAATAATAATAATAATAATAATAAATTTTATGAAAAAATTTAATTAATTTTCAAAAATTATAAAAAGTGAGCTTACTCCAAAAGTTTACCTAGACGTTAAGGATTTTTAGAAATATTCATTTTTTTAAAGTCTCGAAACCCTAAAATCACAAACCCTCGAAAACCTACAATTTCAAAATCCTAAAAATCTAAATCGTTGAAACCTTGAAATTCAAAACTCTAAAACTTCAAAATCTTAAAATCCTTAAAACTTTAAATCATAAACCCTCAAAACTCTAAAACCATAAACCCTCGAAACCTTAAAATTTTAAAACCCTAACCCTACAAATCCAAAATTTCAAACCTCGAAACCCTTGAAACTCTAAACTTCAAAACCTTAAAACCCTTAAAATCTTAAACCCTAAAACTCAAAACCCTGAAATCATACATCCTCAAAACCTTAAAATTTTAAAACCCTAAATCTTAAAATCCAAAATTCCAAACCCCAAAACCCTTGAAACCTTAAAATTCAAAATCTTAAAACTTCAAAACCCTCAAAACCTTAAATCTTAAATCTTAAAACTGAAAACTCTAAAATTCTAAACCTTTAAATTTCAAAACCTTTAAATTTCAAAACCTTAAACCTTAAAAATCTAAAATTATAAACCCTAAAACCTTTGTAACCCCAAAATTCAAAATCTTAAAACTTCAAAACCTTAAAATGCTCAAAACCATAAACCCTAAAACTCGAAACCCTAAAACAATAAACCCTCAAAACCCTAAAATTTTAAAACCATAAACCCTAAAAATCCAAACCTTTCCAAACCCTAAAACCTTTGAAACCCTAAAATACAAAACCCTAAAATACAAAACCCTAAAATCCTTAAGACCCTAAAACCTTTAAAACCCTAAACCCTAAATATTAAAAATCTTAAACCCTGAAACCCTAAAATCTAAAATCCAAAATCTTAAACCTTAAGAGCCTTAACCCCAAATTTCAAAACCCCAAAAACCAAAAACCAAAAACCAAAATCCAAAACCCTCAATTTAACCCAAACCCTAAATTTGATTCGTAACTCCTAAATCATCACCCAAAAATCCTTCAAACCCTAAAATCACGACTTAAACCCGTACCCAAAACCATCCCAAAATTTTAAGGATATGTATGAAAATCTTATGTGAAATAATTTATTTTCGAATGTCACCTAGAAGATGAGGTATTTAAAAAATTTTATTTCATCAAGTTTTTTGTACAAGTCATTAACCCGTAATAATAATGTGATTAAATAAAAGAAAAAATAAAAAAATGAGATCTTAAATATAAATAGTCACACCTAAATTATGCCTGAAGGTTGAAAAGTCCAAGTAATCTCATTTAAGAACCTAATTTCAAAATTACATTTCATTCTTGCATAGCATCCATTAGCATTCATGTATCTATTCATTATTGTTTGTACTCGTTTCTTATGTTTATACATTTAAGTATTGTTTGCTAGCTACTTGTACCATCATTATTTTTTCGCATAGAAATGTCTTTTTTTTTTTTAAATGTGTAATTTAAAAAAAAAAAGGTGAAATCATAAAATAAAACAAAAATAACATTTCAAGGAAAATAACTCTTAGTACTCTACCTAGGTATTGAAAAATCACCAACAATTATCTTCTATAAAGAATGTTATTTTTATTTTTAACTATTTTTAAATTCTACTTAAATGTTGAAAGATTTTAAGGTAATTCTTTAATTTAAAGTTTTTGGCAATAATCCTACATAAAGGGCTAATAAAATTATATTTTTTCAAAAAATGAAAGAAATTATTATTAAATTTCAAATTGAAACCATTTATCTAAACACTAAAAATAATACATGATTAATTGGTATTAATTTATGAGCATTGTGAAGGTGCTAATCCTTCCTCACACGTAACTGACTCCTAAACTTAATCTTATTTTTCGTAAATTGAAAATTATCTTTTTGATAAATTATAAACTTATTTTTATAGTTTTACTAAAAAATTAAAATTTTAAATAGTCAATTACATTCTAACAAAAATTGATAATGACTCTTCTATTTTTTTCAATTTTAAAATTTTAAACGTTTAGTGATTCCATAACCGTTATGAAAACCACTAGTTCAAGCATAAGAGACTCTATCATTTTCTGGGAGGCTCTAGCTCTCTTTGTTGTGGTTCCCGCGCTTGGACCTGTGCCTAGGCCCATGTAGAAGCTCCCAAACTTGAGCACTCGGCTTGGGCCCCTAGAGTGCTCCTTAGTGCCCGCATTACATACCCTGGGGCTTCGTCTAGCGCCTAGACATCCGATGCACCTTTGACTCTAGTTTCTCTGGCAGTTTAGCTCACTGTCGCTCAAACTAAAACTCTTGCTTGACTCCGAAAAAACCCATAGACTTGGACCATCGCGCGGATTATGACATTTGCATCCTCCTTGGTTTAAGTGAATGTTAGAAAAGAAAAAAAATTTTAATTTTTTTTTTTAACTTTCAGAGCATATATGATCTCGAATAAACTTAGAATAACGTAACATGATCTTCATGGCCAACCCTACATAATGGAAGGAAACTTAATTGGATGTCAATAATGATCATGTTGTTCTTCTATGTAGCTTCTGATTTACAAGAAAAAAAAAGACAATTTTGCTTGAACTCTCAAAATTTTCAGAAGGTGACCATTTTTCCAAGGATGAAGAATCTAAATTCCTTAAAACTAAGTAAATAAATAAATATATATATATATATATATACACATACATATATTTAATCCTTTATACTTGAAATTCCATTGAATCCTCTTAAAATTTCTTTTTACATATAACATATATTCAATCCTTTATACTTAAAATGCCATTGAATGTCCTCTCAAATTTTTTATCCAAACGGATCCTAGTGGATGAAAACCATTGAAAGGATTCTATATATAATAATTTCATACAGGATTAAATACGGTACATTCAATTGTTTTTCATAAACTAAAATTTTTAAAAAATTATATTACATAATAGATTAGGAAAAACGAACCTCTATATTCACTTACGGTTGCAAAGTGATAGTTTAATTTATTTTTTATTTTGACAACTTGTTTACATTTAAAATTCGAGTAGAATATTAAAAAAATTATTTCCATGATGTAATATGAAATCATATAATTGTGAAAAATTTTATAGATTTCAATATTACCTAACATTGGAATTAACATGCAAAGCACGTGCATAACAAACTTAGTTAATAACATAATCTAACTATCTAGGATCATAATAAAGAAACAATTATAAAATGTTTTAAATTAACATTGGTGCTATAAAAAAAAAAAAAAAGGAGGGACAATTAGGAGATCATTATTGAAAAATTATTTTTAAAAAAAAATTCTTTACCAAATTCATTCAATATTAAAAAACCAACATGTTTTGTGATTGAATTCAAATAGTCAATTAATTAATACTGCCTCCTATATGTGCTACTATTGAATCCAACAAAACCTTTTTTTTCTTGGCATAAAATAAGTGTCATCCAAATACTAGAAAATAAGGAGACACAAAGATAATAATAATAATAATAATAATAATAATAACCAAGGCAAAAAAACTTGTTGGCTTATTTCTCTGCAACTAGTCTTTATATCCTTAAACTTTTAGTGCAAGGCAAAAAGTTTCACAAAATATAATTAAAAAAAAAAAAAGGAAAAGGAAGCTAAATGTGGTAATGTTGGAGTGAAAGCATGTATTCTTGGTTCCCCAATCTTTGTCACCTTTCTTCACTTGTGGTAGAAGAATTTGGCCTTCTTACAAATCGCCCCTGCAACATTTTCAACAAACCTTCAATCCAAAAAGAAAAATATCAGAGAGAGTATTAATTGAAAATTTTTACATTTTATCACCTAATTTAATTAATTTTTTAAATATTTATCTTTTAGTGGAGTTTTAGACTACATACTTAGGCAAAAAAGAAAAGAAATTAAGTGAAGCAAGTCAACTTTATTGCAATTTTACGGATAAATCTCTTAAATTTGTAAATACACATGAACCAACTTTTTCCGAGCTAAAAAAATATATATCGTTAAATTTAAATAATATATATTTACTTTTTTTTTAACATTTTATTTCTTTACTTCTTGTCTTCTATGTAATTCTACAAGCCTTCTCATCGCATCGGAACCTTCATTTTATAACTAAACCGTTCCACTCATCCAAATCAAGCATATATTTTTCCCAAGTATATACTCCTTCCAAATCTAAACTAATTTTTTTTTATTCTGTCTTTTCTACAAAATGAACATAACAAGGACGAGTACAAAAGAGGAAAAGAGAATGGGACCCTACAAATTAGTAGATCAGAAGAGACGAAGAAGTATATTAGCAGTAGAAAGTAGAACAAACCTTCATTCTGGGGCGTCTATCAGCATTGACCTTTCTGACTTGATACCTGATCTTCTTGGAGAAGAGGCGCGTACGCCGCTTTTCTTTGTAGCGAAGCACGCTAGCCTCCCTCACCCCTCCACCGTCCGTGAATAAATCAATCTGCGCCAGCCTGGCCTGCCCCAAAAGTTTATCGAAGGAAATGATTCAGTGCCTCGCGCCCTATTTTTTTTTAGTTCATCAGATCTACTATTAATAAATAACTGTCATTTTCATTCTCATTCTATTTTACCCAAAATATTACGCTGAAATAAACCCGGAAATGACGCCTACGCCTCAAAATAAATCCAAGCATTAAGATACAAATTAATTGTCTTTGAAACGAAGTTAAAGCATAATCACTTATTAAGAAAAAACAAATTTCTGTCTTTTCATTTTTTAAAAATTTTGTAAACCGTCCGATTGATTTTGGGTTTTAATTAAAAAGCTGTAGGGTCGCACCAAATAACAAATATGAAAAGGTCAGCTCACAAGAGCCGTCGATGCCTACCCCCGCTGACCCACTTCCCATTTTCTATCTAGTTACTAACAGAATGAAAACATTTGAAAACAAACGGAGTAAATTAAAAGGATGATTAAAATAGTAATAAAAAGCTTTTGTCTGCAAAAAGTGATGATGCTTTTTTTGTTTTTGAACCATTGCCATGAAGCGTTAACTTACTACAATTGTAGCAGAAATTGTTTATCAAAACTGCAATCATGGAAATTTTGATTTTCCAGCTGGAGATGAGAAACATACATAGACATCATTTCCAGGAACTTCAGACCCTGGAGGTTCCTCTGAAAAAGGGCAGCCACGGTCTGACCAGGCATTCACCACCTCATCGTAATTCAGTTTCAATTGCAACCCAGGATTGGGCTTCCGATTTGGGTTTTCTTTAGGCATTTCCAAACTCTTTGCTTCCGCCACAACAATTGGTTTCTCCACCCTCTTTTTCTTTTTCTCAGCTCTTGCGGTGGCCTTGGTGTTGGTTTTTGGTGAGATTTGTAGCACATCTACAGTTGGGAAATTCCACCAGTTCCCTTCATCAACATGTCTCAATGCTCGTACTCCCCTCCTTAATCCAAACCCCAACCCCATTTCATATTTCCCTCCCAATCCTAATCCCATGGGATTCCCATACCATGAACCATTTTGGCTAAATTGGCTGATTTGAGCACCCTGACATCTACCGTTGGATTCATCCCACGTGTCCTGGTTGACACTAAGGTTTCCCAAAATGCTGTCAATACCTTCCTCAATTTCCTCATCCAGAATCGATTCTGCATCGAAATCTTCTTGGAATTCAGTGCTGAATTCCATTTCCATGGAACCTCCTCCACCTCCTCCATGGGAATTGACTTCTCCACTACTACTTTGCCAGGACTTGTCACAAAAATTCACGACTTTGGGCTCAATTAAGCAACTGGATTTTTCTCGGATTGGTTGATTCAGGAGCAAGAAACCAGAGTCGTCAATTACGCGGAAAGGCAACAGCAATTCAGAAGATTCATGGAAGAAAGACTCCTGAGCCTTGGTGAATTTACGCGGTTTTGTAAGGTTTTTGGTGGAAAATATATTGGGATAGGCAGTGGAAAGGAGGGATGCAGCTTCATGGTAGGTTTGGTTGGGACGTTTTCGAGGGGTTCGGGGTTTCCGAGTGGAGATTGCAAGTGGGGAATTGCTGGATTCAGAAAGGGTTGAAGAAGGTGATGATGATGTGTGAGAAGTTCTGGTTGAAGTGGATGGAGATTTTATTATTTCAAGGTCTAAAGCATAGGCCCTGCCGCCTCCGATTAAACACGAAGACATCTGTAGATAATATCAAGGAAAAAAAAACTTGAAAATTCTATAGGAATTCAAGTTCTACTACTCTTGTCACTGAATCGAATTCATGTGCAAAAAACTAAACTCAAGACCTGGGAAAGGAAAAACCACCGATACAGAAAAGAAAAATTGAGAATTATATTAGCAATTAGATAACAGCAGCTGAGGTTCAAATTTCAGGTTTATGCCCTTCATTACAAGGTTAATACAAAGCAACAGATCTAAAATAAAAAAAAAAAAGGCATGAAATTTTTGGAATTCAAAGAAAACTCATTTGAGGAAACAAAGGGTTTTGCAGAAATTGAAGAACTGGGAAGTAAATTCTCAGACCCAATTGCAAGAAAAGCTCAAAGTTTTCTGGTTCCTGAATTGGAAAAGCAATTATTTCCTCCAAAAAAGTGCAAAACCCTAAACCCCTGGAAGTACAAGAGTCAAAAGTTATAAAAGGAGGAAAAAGCCAAAACCTTTAAGAATGAAGTAGTAAACAAGAACAACCTAAAATACTGAACCCCCCAATTAAAGAAATATCTACAGGAAAAACTGAAAGGGAATATGCCATACCATTTTTTTTTTTTTAACAAAACAAGACTCCAATTCCAAGGAAAAATTCAAAAACCCATAAAAACCCCACACAGCAAAAACTAAACAAATAAACAGCAGAATTCTATGCAACAAACTTAACTCCTTTAACACCTAGTAAACAAATGGAATTACAAAACACTAAAAAAACCCAGAAATATGTAGGCTGCCTAGCTTTTGGGAAAAAGGGACGAAAATGGAAAGAAAAGAAATACTCCTACCTAAGAGAAAGCAAAGGGCAGCCAATAAGAGTAAGTAGAATTTGAGCTGAGGAGATAAAAGATAAACAGATGAAAAAAATACCAAAAAAAAAAAAAAAAGAACGGGTTTTTTTGTTAGCACAAGGACAGGAAGAGAGGAGAAGTAGAGCAGGTCACGAGGAGGAAAGAGAAAAAGAGAAAGAAAGATCCGTTGGGGGTTGTGTCGATATATGCAGAGCCCTGCTCCAGTTCTGCCTTTCTCTCTTTTTAGAGTTTGGAGTGGGACTTATACTGACGAGCTAGACTACAGAAGAAAGGACAATGCTGGTTTTGTCTCAAGGACGGCTCTTTTCTGTTTTTTACTTTCTATAGCCTTTTACCTGCCTTTTACTATAATGACCTTCCTCCTCTCTTTTTCTCATTAAACTTTGTTTCAACAAAAAGAAAAAAAAAATGCAAGAATTTCAGGTAAGTGGTAACATTAAGTCATTTAACCGATTAATGTGTCTTAGAGCAACATTTTCAAGGGCACGTACCAATTAAAACATCGAAACTGACCTGAAAGTGAAAAGTTAATGTCAAATTGATTTTTTAAAAAGAGGATAATATTTTGCTAAATGCAAATTTGTAGAATCTAATTGGATGCTTTATGACTGGATTTATTTCGTATAAGATGATGAAATATGTATATTTTTTTCATTTTTCAGCCATCTACAAAATTCCTTTAAAGAGTCAAAGAAATGCATAAAAGATATGTTGACAGTTATGTAATTCCGATTCCAAAGGCGAAATGAAGGGCATTTGAGACAACGTTGTAAGGACTGGGCATGTATTCCTGATGATGGGCAACGTTGTAAGGACTGGGCTTGGATGAATCCAGGTATGCCACCGATACCCCCTGGAAAATTCTTTGAAGATTTATGGGAACGCTTTCTTATCTGCTCAGATGGCATCCTCTCATTGGCTGCTCTAGATTTTTTGAGGCTGAGGTGTCATGTTTGTTTATTGGTTGGATGATTTTGACGTGTCTCAAGGGAAACGGGTAGGGTTTTGGGCATCTCATGAGAGCAATGATTGATTGGACCTTTTTGGTGTCTTTTGCCCTTTTTTTGTGTGGAAGATGCTAATCAAACGTTGTGCTTATGAGGTTCATTGGCTTGAGATTATTAAAACCAAACTATTTGCACGAGTTTTGCATATCTGCCCCTAAGATTTTAAGGTAATAAACTTTTCCCACACCAATCTAATTCCAGTTTCTTCCATCCTTCTTTGTTTGGTAGCCAGGATAAAATTGAAAAAAAATTAAAGTAGTTACTGAAGCAATATAAACAGTAATTTTGATATTACATTTGAACATTTGATCCCATTTTAAATGCATCTATTTTCTTACTCAAATGGTAGGATTTTGATTCTTTTTTCCAAAATTGTTTTTTATTAGGAAAAAGTTTGATATAAAAAATTTAAAGGTTAAAATCATACCAAAAAAAAACTTTATAAATAATCCTTAAACCATAGATTATTCACTTTATTAGTCTTCTAAATTAAAACCAAGCATAAAATTTTATAACTTTTATAAATATAAAATTTAACTACATATTTGAATATAGAATTCAAATACTATTTACTTTTTAAGTTATTAAATTATATTAACATATCATCGGCAGCTAATATAGAACAATACAAAACCAATTTTCAAAATTTCAAATGAAAAGGCTGAAATTCAGTTGCTAGAATAAAAGACCAAGATAAATGAAATAAAAACAAACGCATAATACTGATTTATTTAGTTCAAATCCAGACTCTGCCAAAAAAAATAATAATAAAAGCAACAAACTGTTAAATACTAACGATAAAATGTTTCTAATAGAAAGCAAATAATAAGTACATTTTTTGCCAATAATAAATACATTTTTTGCCAATAATAAATAAAAATAGCTATACTACGTACAACGTAATTGTTTGTATAATATATTAAAAGCGAAAAGACAAGTTGTAAACCTTTTGGTCCAAAAGGTAATTTCAAAGAATGTTTGGGTCTCTAGTATAATTCCAGACAAATAATACAAAAAAATAAAACATGAGGTGTCATCGTGTAAATTTTTAAAAAAATTTTCCATAGTCATCGTACAGCCTTTTTTCTTTTTGGCAATTTTTTTTTTCGAGGGTCAAAGGCCTCTTGCTCTTCTAAGATATTTTACTAAATATCCATTTATATTTTCGGACATTTGCCATATTTAGATATTTTACTTCTAGCTTCAACAAATATCTCGGTTGTCCTTAGATTTACGGCCAGAAACCTGAAACTTTTTTTATTTTTACTATTTTTAAAAGATATTTAAAGATTGTTACCATTTTGAAATGTTTAATTAATAATTATAAGTTAACAAGACATTGATTCAATGATTAAAAAAAAGTTTTAGAACCTTACGATTTTATTTTCATGTTTTATTAGGAATGAGTTTAGTTATTTACTTAAATTATAATTTATTAATTGATTATGTAATAATATAACTCAATTATAATATAATAATTTATTATTATGTTAATCTTATAAATAAAATACTTAATTATGAGTATAATTTTAAAAAAAATTAATAATTATAAAAATACATACACTCACACACATATATTTTTTTAAAAAAATCATTTTAACTATTTAACTAAAATTTTATTTGAATGAGCGATAAAATTGATTTTAGTGAGATTAAAAATAACAGTCATGTTAAAATTAATTACTGTAATGATAAAATTAAAATTAGTAATGAAATATTTATTTGGATACAAACGTAAATGTGACAATGAAATGAAATACAATGAAAAAAATAACTATTAAGAATATTAGGGTAAAGTTTTATATAATAGAATTTTAAATTATTTGACATTTTTTAGGTAAATAACTGATTTGAAATTATTAAATTTATTAATAAATAATTAAAAATTATCAAAAATAATAGTAATTTATGAAATAAATCCTTTTAAAAGTTGATGATAATATATCTTATATACATAAAAAAATTTAAAGCCTTTAGCAAAGAGGAATTTGTTCTACATGGATAGCTTAGCTTTTTAATTATTTGTCATGTGTTATTAAATTAATTAATTTGATTTGATATAATATTTATTTAAAAATAATTTATTATGAATAAATTGATTACATTTATATTGTTTAAATATCAATGTTCTTATCTCCTATAAATTAACTACAATTTAAATAAAAAAGTTCATTAATCATGAATAATTATGCATTTCTTCGTTAATAGATAGCGTCAACATGGATTATCTTTAAAATTCAAATAAATGACAATTTGTGTTAGGCTTTCTACCTGAGATAGAACACATTATATGTTAAAATCAAAATTAGGGAGGACAACGTAAATTGACAAAACTAGAGGATAAGAGTTGAAAAAAAGGAAGGCATTAGAGATCAGAGGCATATCCTTTGGGAGGTTTTGCTTCATGGCCACAAAGCATGTCCTGAAATTGTATTCATTCACAAGTACAAAAATTGACAATACCTTATCTTTTGCAAAGGATGAGTTGGAAATGTATTGGCCTTTAGATTTGGATAACCACTGCACACTGCAGGTTTAGGTTTTAATTTTTAGGAGACCAGAAATTCAAAGGCACATGTGGCTCATTCTTCTCCAAACCAATAAGCCTCCCTGATTTTTACGTTTAACACTTGAATGGTGGTTGATGGAGCAAACAAAAATCCATCTTAGATCTTAAATGTTCAAAGGCTTTTTCAGTTTTCATTATCGTTGTCACCAAACATGATCGTAATCTTGTGAATCCAATCCTAATGTGACACATGCTTCATTCTTAAACTGTTTAATAACTGTAGATAATCCAATCCAAATCTTTTTATACTTAATATTGTTTCATCTTATTTATTATTGCACTCAATACTTTTTCTTTTCTTTTATTTATTTGCAACTCTTTCTCGTCTCACCAAAAAATTGTTTTACGATAATAGTAACTTTTAACCATCTTAAACTAAAGAATATCAATTTTATCATATCTTAATCAGGTTTTTAATTAAGGCACTTCTGATGATTAGAACTTAAGATTCTATTTAAAATTTTAGAGATTGAAATTTTAAAATGAACAAGAAAAAAAAATCTCAAATTATACAACTCAATATCTTTATGTAAAAAGAAGAAAGAAAATCATAAACAAGTTAACTAGTTGTGGCCAAAAATAGAAAGTTATCTAGTTCTTTAATCCTTTTTTTTTTTTTTCAAACAATATTTGTAAATTTCAAACTTTTTTGTTATATATATAAGGAATAGGGATCCACTTATACTAATATAAGATCTACTTACATTGGTAAAATTTTTATATATTTTTAAGTTTTTTTAATCAAAATTATTAAATTTAAAAATATTAATTTAATTCAAATGAATTATAAATTTAATTTTAATTCAAAATTTTTTTAAAATATAAAAATTACATTAATATACATGAATTTCTCCTCCTATACATATACATATACATATATATATATATATAATACTATCTGAGCTGTATACAGCTTTATACAAGACAAGTTTCATGATAGATAAAATCCAAGAATTTTATAGTTCGTATTTAACAAGTAAATATAGTTGAAGCGATTCTGAAAATATGGGTAAGTAAGAAATTTGGCCCCTGTAAAAGTATCACAACAAGTGCTAGGTGCAAATAAATTTATAATTAGTACTTTTTAAAATTTGATAAAAATAATATATTAAATGTAAAATAATTTAAAAAATAATATTTTAAATATTTTTAATTAATATATCTATAAAAACAGTTAACATTAAGAGAAATTATTTAATCTACTATCATTTGAGTTTTTGGATTTTACAAGTATTATTAATAAAATAACACATACTCTTTAAAATATACTTGACTGAATAAATTAATTAATAACTGAACTTTTAAATTTTACAAATATTATTAATAAAACAACACATTCTCCTTATAATATACTTGGCTGAATAAATTAAGCATTTAATGTGAGTTTTACCAAAGATTAATTGAGACATCCATGCATTCACTGAAAGGTGTGTTGCTCATGGGAAATTCCAAAAGAAATGAACAGCTGCTGTGCTATATATATGGCTGTCCTAACTGCGAGGGTATATATACCCTTTGGACTATCTTTAAAGTACCGAGCACGCTCTCAAGTTTTGGGGACCATTTGCGTCTTTTGAATTCATGACTCGTCAGCATCGGACTCCTCAACATACACCTTAAGGTTCATCTTCATGCCGTGTACAAATATATATATATATATATATATGTATATATTATTGTAGGTGTTATATTTTTTTATTGTGTTTCATAAATTATATACGTATTTTTTATATAATATGCAATTCACATCATATCAACGTAGCCTGCGACCCACGTTGATATTGGTTTCCCATTTGTCGAATTTTCGGCATAGCAATCACTAAAGACTCCAATTTTTTCCTTTCGAAGTTCAGTCCTCTCAAGATCACTCTTTCTTGGGGCAATTTCTTTGTATTCCTCTACCAGTATTGTAAGTGTTGATGTGGAGTTCCGATTTGAAGGTGTTTATGAAAAAATAGAAAAAGAGAGTAATTAGAGGCAAAAATAAAGTGTTCTTTACATTTATATTTCGACACGTAAGTCAGAGAAGAAATCAAGAAAAGAGAAAGACAAGAAATTAGTATAAGGAAAAAACTTGTGTTCTAACGATTTTTTATCCATGGGAGACTCAATTGCTAGACTGAAAAAAATTTTTGAGTCATCACCAATCTTTTTTTTTTTTATATATATAGGGTATAATTGGTTATCTAAAATATCTTTTTTTAATAAAAATCTTAAAATTAATTAAGATTTACTAAAAGAAATTTAGGTCTACGAAATAAGAGTTGGATCCAAGAGTACAATTACGAGTGAGAAAAATATTAGCACCCTCACATCACCCGTTCAAAAAACGGTATCAATTAAACATGCATAATCCTTTAATTTTGATGATGTGATTTTTTTTATATTTAAATTTAATTTCCTAAAATTTATTCATGAAAGATATTTTTTTTGTTGTGAAGTTAGTATTATTATTATTCCATATTCTATAAATTCACCAACACTTTGACGAAATTTGTAGAAAATCTTTATTTAAAAAGTACTTCGGATAATTGATCATTTACAAAATTTTTGAAATATCGTCATAAGATATTTTATTTATTTATTTTCAAAAAGATTTTAGGAATATTTCGACTTTTTGGTGAGTTCTCAAAATTTATTAAATAGATTTTAGGATTGTTTTGACTCTTTGGTAAAATCCTAACAAACTTTAAGATCATCTCAACTTTTTGACAAGATCTTAAATGAAATTATTTTTTATTAATGATAATTAAGAGATTTAGTTAATTAATTAATTCTTATTGTGATTATATTAAAATTTTTATTATTTACTATTTTTTAATGTTTTTTATTATATAAAAAAATTTAAGTTATCCCAACTTACTAACGAAATCTAAATATTAATCTTTTGCTTGTATTAAAAAAAATCGAACTCTTTCAATTTTTTGCATATTTTTAAAAATATTTATTCAAAATATCAATTATTATTATTATTATTTTATTATTTATATTGTTTACATAAACGTTTATTCTAATAAAAATAATTTTGGATTATTCCAACTCTATAGTAAAATCTGAAAATTATTTTTACTTGCAATAATTAAAGAAAATTGAACTCTTTCAATTTTATCTAAAAATTACATTTAAAAGATTCATTTAAACAATTTATCATTTCTTTTTTATTTTATATATCTTTTTCTTTATTTTTATTTTTAGCAAAAATTATTTTTTAAGTTATCCCAACACTTTGATGAAATTTAAATAACCTTTTTACTTACAATAACATTTTGTTTTCCTTAAATAGTTTTATTATTATTAATTCTTTTGTATATTATATTTTTTAAGTCCATATTTTATTTTTATTTTAATTTTATTTATTTATTTCTAAAAGAATTATTACTAGTAATAATATAAATAACAACAATAATATCATAAAAAATTAAAAAATCATAAAAAATAACATAAAAATCAACAATAAATAAAATCAAAATCAAAATAAAAAAGCAAAAAGAAAAGGAAAAGGAAAAACCTACCAAACGGGTCAGGTCGGCATGTGGGTCCTATACGGGTTGAGTGTGCGTTAGATGTCCAAAATAGCGTCATTTTGGTGGACCTATAAAAGGCATATTTCTTTTTTTTTTTCTTTCCCTTATCTCTCTACCCTTAGAGCCTCTTTCTCTAAAAAATCCCCAACTCTTCTATTGGCCACCTGGTAACCTAGATTCCAACCGATCGTCACTGTGCATCAGTGGTCAGAATCTTTAACGATGCTAGAAAATTTAAAGTTTTCCAAAGTCTGATGATATTTTCAAAATTCGGTTGCCGAAAAAATCAAAGGTTGTCGAAATTTCAAACTTTTCTAGTTTCTGGTGACCCTAAAAAATTTTTTTAAAAAAAATCTAAAACGATCTTTTTGATATTTTAAACATCTTTTCTAAAACAATTTTTACCAAAAATTTTGAAAAAGCCCAAATAAAAAATTTTGTTCTAAAAACATATTTTTTTTGTTTTTGAAATTTTTTTAACTTTGCTACTGGTTCCTCTTTTGGGAAGACTATTTTTTTTTTTTGCTTGTGTGTCTCTTGTTTCCCCATTTTTTTTTTTTTATAGAACCTTTAGGCTTCCTCTTATTTTTTTTTCTTAGGCTTTACACTGTGTTGTTCTTTCATTCCTTCATTTTGTGAAAACTTCGCTTTATTTATAGAGCTAAGCAAGATATCAAAATCTTAGAAAATCTGAGATTTTTGTGAATTTTCTCAAGTTTGTGAAAAAACTTGTTCGGTGACCAAAGGTCACTGGATTTCATGCTACAACATTATGTAGTGTCAGGGGAGAAAAAATTACTTTGGTAGCTTAATTTCAGCTACCAGAGTTGAAACCAAAATTTTTTTTGTTTTAACTTTTTTTTCTTTTTTTCTTTTTTTTTTACCAAATAATAATAATAATAATATAAACAAAATTATATTTAAATTAAAATAGAATTAGATAAAATTGGTGCTTATAGCTATTCCTTTTTGCTTATTTCTAAGAATCAGGAATAAAACAATGACAAAAAGACACCAATTTTGTTCGGACAAACACATACAAAAAATGAAACATTGAACATAAAGTTTTTTTTTTTGAAAGAAAATTTGAAAGGTTCCTTTAAATAGAGGCTTGGCATCTTTTAAAATTTAAAAAGGATCATATGACCAAAGGCAATGAAATTTTAAATTCAAAAGGCTTATCTAACCAGAGGTAACGAAACTTTAAATTCAAAAGGCTTCTCTAATCAGAGGCAACGAAACTTTAAATTTAAAAAGCTTTTCTGACCAGAGGCAACAAAATTTTAAATTTAAAAGCTCTTCTAACTAGAAGCAACAAAATTTTAATTCAAAAGACTTCTCTAACCAGAAGCAACGAAACTTTAAATTCAAAATCTGAAAAGACTTATAAATTATGCCCTTTGGTCTTACAAATCATGCCTAATTTTGATAGAGTCCTCTGACCATAGGCTATAAAAATTAAAAAGCTCATTTGACCAAAGGCTATAAAACTTTAAATGGCTCATTTGACTAAAGGCAATGAAACTTTAAATTTAAAAGGCTCCTCTCTAACCAAAGGCAATGAAACTTTAAATGGCTTTTTTGACCAAAGGCAATGAAACTTTAAATTCAAAAGGCTCTTTTGACTAGAGAAAACAAAACTTTAAATTCAAAAGGCTTTTCTAACCAAAGGCAATGAAATTTTAATTTTAAAAGGCTCCTCTAACCAGAGGTAATGAAACTTTAAATTCAGAATGCTCATCTAACCAAAAGCAATGAAACTTTAAATGGCTTCTTTGACCAAAGGCAATGGAACTTTAAATTCAAAAGGCTTTTCTAACCAAAGGCAATGAAACTTTAATTTTAAAAGGCTCCTCTAACCATAGGTAATGAAACTTTAAATTCAGAATACTCCTCTAACTAGAGACAATGAAACTTTAAATTCAAAATCTGAAAGGCAATGGTATTTGAAAATTTTCTCTAAATAGAGAGTTTACATCTTTTCTACTTTTGACTTTCCTTTTGTTGGTCTTAGATTGTCCTAAACCCATATGTTTGTTATGTCACATGTGTGCATAAATGACATGTTCATGTTTTTACAATATCATGTAATGAATGATCATCATAATGCAAATGCACTTATGATGTGAATGAAAAGATCATTTTCTTTTTTTATTTTTTTATTGTCATTTTCTTTTAATTTTCAAAATTTCTCAATGCTTGTTTCCTTTCTTCTTTTTCTGAATCTTATGCATTCCAATAATTGATTAAGTTTAGATAAAAAGATTTCTCTCCATATTTTCTATATTCAATATCTACCACTTTTATGACTTAATGGCCTCCTTTCATATTGACATTTGTTCCTTACTATTTTGCTTATTATTTTAAATCCCTTTTAAAATAATATGTGTACATTTCATGATCGTTGTCACACTATTATCATCTTTTGAATTTCATGACAATACATTGCACATTTTCCTTTTAATGAGAGGGGTAAAAAAAGAGGTATTTTATTTCAATAATAGGGAAAAGAGTTTCATGCATTATCTAAAAGGATATAACAAAGAAAACAAGTAATCACACAATAAACATTCAGACCATCATGAGCTAATTCATCTTGAATTCTTTTTTGAAAACTCTTGACAGTGCCTTTGACTTTATGAAATTATAGCAAACAAAGTTAGCCCAAAACCAATTATATCTTTTAGCATATATTAAGAATTGGCCCACTCCATTCAATACCTTTTTTTTTTTTTAATTTAAGTCAACCTTTTGGGTTTTTAACTTAGATATCTTTTCAATTCATTTTTTTATTTTTTTAATTATAGTACTTTTTTACTGCATCAGCATTGATTAAATTTGGTACATAATCCCCATCCATTCTTACCAAGATCAGTGTCCCACCAAAAAAGGCTTTCTTCACCATATATGGGCATTTCCAATTAGGAGTCCATTTTTTAAAAAAACCTGTTGGTTAGGAAGAATCTTCTTCAATACTAATTCTCCCTCTCAAAATTGTCATAGGCAAAATTTCTTGTTATGATCTCGCATCATTCTTCTTTAATATAATTGATCATGGTAAAATACAGCTAATCTTTTTTCTTTAATGAGATTCAATTGTTCATATCGAGCGTGAACCCATTCAGCTTCTTTCAACTCAACTTCTATGAGAATGCACAAGAAAAGAATTTCAACTTCAATGGGCAACACTGCCTCCATCCTATATACCAATGAAAATGGTGTAGCTCTTGTAAATGTATGAATCGAAGTTCGATAAGCATGTAATGCAAATGGTAGCTTTTCATACCAATCTTTATACATATCTGTCATCTTTTCAACAATTCTCTTTATGTTCTTATTGGTCGCTTCAATTGCCTTATTCATTTTTGGATAATAAGGCACTGATTTGTGGTGTTTGATTTTGAACTAAGCACAGACCTCAGTCATCAATTTATTATTCAAATTAAGAGCATTATCTAAAATGATCCTTTTTAGAGGTCGTATTAACATATGATCTCTTTTTTGATGAACTTGCAAACCATCATTCTTGTCATATTAGTGTATAAAGTCACCTCTACCCACTTTGTGAAGCAGTCAATTACCACTAAGATAAATCAATCTCTATTTGAAGCTTTTGGTGTAATGAGCCCAATCATGTCTATTCCCCACATAGAGAAAGGCCCAAGGTGTTGACATAACATACACAAATGTTAAAGGAATTTTCATCTTATCTGCATATATTTGACATTTGTTGTATTTTTTAGCATAGTTGATGCATTTTTTTTTTCATTCTCAACCAATAGTATCTTGCTCTCATGATTTGCTTAGTCATCATGTAACTATTTGTATGAGTTCTACAAACACCTTCGTGGATTTCTTCTAGCAACTTTTTGGCTTTAGCAGTATTCATACATCTCAATAGCGTTTGGTCTAAACTTCTCTTATATAAAATTTTTCTATCAAAAAAGAAACCCATTACAAGTCTTCTCAAAGTTCTCTTATCATTCTTTGATATCTGCTCTGGGTATTACTGATACTTAAGATATTGTAATATGTCAAAATATCATGGTTTTTCATTGACTTCTTCTTCAACATTTGAACAGTGAGTTGGTTTCTCTCACAAGCTCAACTTGATAGGTTAGATTTCAGCATTTTCATTTAACTTGAACATTGCTGTCAGTGTAGCCAAAGCATTAGCCATTTGATTCTCTTTTTAGGGTAAATGATGAAAATAAATATTCTTAAATTTTTTAATCAATTTTGATATGTACTTTTAGTATAGAACTAACTTTGAATCTCTAGTTTCTCATTCTCTTTGCAATCGGTATATGACCAAGGCAGGGTATCCATAAACTTTCAATGTATGGGCTTTTCTTTCAAAAGCAGCTTGAAGACCCATAACACATGTTTCATATTCTGTCACATTGTTGGTGTAATCAAAGCTTAATTTTGTAATGATTGGGTAGTAATCTTCCTCTGAAGATATCAAAATTACTTTTATACCATGTCTTAAAGCATTCGATGCAACATTAAAATACACTTCCATACATCTTCATTAGGCTTTTCTTTATCTATGTGCAATATAGACATTAAGTCTTCATATGAAAAATCAAATGTCACAGGCACATAATCTTTATGAGCATGTTCTATAAGAAATTTAACAATTGCACTTTCTTTGATTACCTTTTAGGACACATTTACAATGTTATATTCATAAAGTAACACCTGCCATCTTGCTATTCTTCCTGACAATGAAGGTTTTTTAAAGATGTACTTGATTGGATCCAATTTTGCAATGAGCTAATTAGTATGATATAACATGTACTGTCTAAGCCAATAAGCTGTCCAAGCTAGTGCATAACATATCTTTTCCAATGGTGAATACTTAAACTTGTAATTAGGGAATTTTTTACTCAGGTAGTAAATAGCTTGTTCTTTCCTTCCTGTTTCATCATGTTATCCCAAAACACATTCCATTGATTTTTCTTGCACCATTAAAAACAAGATAAAAGGTTTTTCAAGGATAGACAGTATTAATACTGGTGGGTTTGATAAGTATTCTTTAACTTTTTCAAACATCATTTGGGAATCTTCTTCCTATTCTTCTTACCCATGTTTTCAAAGAATCTTGAATATGGGGTCACATTTGGCTATAAGTTGGGAAATGAAATGAGCATTATAATTCAATCTCCCTAAAAATCCCCTCATTTCTTTTTGCATGTGCAGAGGTGGTAACTTTTAGATAGCACACATCTTATCGGATCTACCTCGATTCCTTTCTTACTAATGATAAATCCTAATAATTGTCTTGAGGTTGCACCAAAAGTGCATTTAACTGGATTAAGCTTACGCTAAAACTTTTTTAATTTTTTAAATAACTTTATGAGATTAGCCACATGATTTTCTTTTTCACAGGATTTGGCAATCAATTCATCCATATACACCTTTATTTCTTTGTGTATCATATCATGGAATAAAGTTATCATAGCTCTTTGATAAGTTACTTTGGCATTTTTCAAACTAAAAGGCATGACTTAATAACAAAATATTCCCTATAATATCACAAAAGTAGTCTTTTTCATATTTTCTTGTGCCATCTTAATTTAATTGTAGCCTGAAAACCCATCCATGAATAAAAATAGAGAGTACCTAGTAGTATTGTCCACTAAAGTGTCAATGTGAGGTAATGAAAAATTATCTTTTGAACTTGCTTTATTCAGATCTCTATAATCAACACACATTCTCACTTTGCCATCTTTCTTTGGTACTGAGACTATATTCGCCACTCATTCAAGATATTTGGCCACTCTTAAGAATCTTGCATCAAATTGCTTTTTCACATTTTCATTTATTTTTAACAATATTTCAGATTTCATCCTTCTCAACTTTTATTTGATTGGTTTGCACTCAAGCTTCAGAGGTAGCTTATACATTACAATTTCAGTATCTAGCCCTGATATATCTTAATATGACTGAGTAAATACATTTTCATATTCATGTAGTAACTTTATCAGCTCTTACTTTATTGGTGATGACATCGAATTACTAATCTTAACCTTCTTTTTAGTTTTTTCATCCCTTAAATTAATAATTTTAGTGGCTTCTTGATGAGGTATGATTTGTTTCTCTTCTTGTTCCATTAGTCTTAATAATTCTAGGGATATTGCATGGTCTTCCATATTCTCTTCATCATCGAGTTCACCAATATAAATAGAATTTTCAAATTCAAATCTTGAAATATTGTTATGATAATCATCACATTTATTATTTGGATACTTGAAAGTAAGGGAAATGGATGAAATGTAAATGGATGTATAATAATGTGAGGAATTGAAATGAAAGAGGTAAAAAAAAAGAGACAAATGTGCTAAGCTTGTCATTTATTCAATTGAAAATAAGGAAACAAACACATATAAGACATTTAATGCTTTTAACAAAAGCATTTAGATTAAGTTCAACACATTACTTTGAAGAAAATTTAAAAACAACAGGTAACTCCTTAATATGCCAATTTTTTAGTTATGCACTAAAAGAGTAAGATAAACCCACGGATAACCTGGATCTTTATTCTCCTTTTCTTCACCCATCATTTGTATTAAAAATTCAATGAAAATATCTTCCAATGATAGTGTAAGCCCATTTTTCTATGTTTTATGATACATCTAGATAGATATAACCAATTGAGATGAAAGTCTCATGAGGGCAAAAAAGATAAGTCTTTAGTTTTTGCCTTTTGTCTTAGAAAACAGGCCAATTTTTTTTCTCTTTTTTTCTTTATGAACTTTATTCTTTCTTTTTGAGTTGGCTTGTACCTCATACCAAACTAATCATCTTTCTTAGGCATTATCCATGGTCATTGCATCCCTTGAAAGTTAACCCATATTTGTTATCCTTTTCCTACCACTTCTTTAAAGGCCATCTTGAAAGCTTTTGTATAGACATGGAATAGGCACTTTTGATCCTTCACCTACATAAGTTGTATTAACGAATTTAAAAGATCTGAAAGAACATTCTAGGGCATTTTTAGTTATTTCAACATATAATGTAGTAAAGGGTTTAGTCACCAATAGATCCTTTTCACTAGCAATAATGACCACTTTTTCATTAATTATGAATTTCACCTTTTGATGCAGAATGGAAAGAACAACTCCTGCTATGTGAATTCATGGTTTCTTAAAAGAGAGCTATAGGAAGGAGTGATATCTATGACCTAAAAGACTATATCAAAAGTATATTGACCAATTTGGATTGGCAACTCGATAGCACCTATCACTTCACGACGAATCTCATTACTATCATGTGACTCGTCTTCATGTAAGACATGTCAACTGGCAATCTAGATAGTGTAGTCATAGGCATGACATTCAAAGAATATCCATTATCAATAAGCATTTTGGCTTTATGTGTAATCCTTGTATCATGTAGAGATATCTAAGGCCTTAGCATCATCTCTACCATCAGGTGGAATCTCATCATCGCTAAACGATATTCAAATTCTTTATTGTGATATTTTCCACTATGCCATCAAGTTTTTCTATAGATATATTGTGAGCTACATAAACCTCATTAAGTACTTTAAGCAAGGCATTTATATGAGGCTTAGAATTTAGCAACAACAAAAACATAAAAATCCAAGTTGGTAAGTGATTTAATTATTACACCACACTGTACTCACTATGCTTAATAAGTATCAAGAACTTACAAGCCTTTTTTTTCTATAATTGGATTCTTACATTCTCAGTTTAAGACTAGCACTAGGTGAGTCTTTTGATCGTTGGACGATCCATATTTTTTTTTTAAGCTCGTCTCTTTTTTTTTTGTTTTTTCTTTTCATGCTCTCTTAAGTACTATTAAAGTATAGCATCGTACACTTCAAGTTATGCCCTTTACACCAGTTATGTTTGTTGTGCTTGCATTACATGAGCCATATTGAAGGGAACCATTATCCAAACCTTGTGGTATGAGATTACAATCATATTTTTAAGGGATTGTCTTATCAGATTTGTAGGAGAATAGGTTAAAGACCTTAATTTTCACCTTTGGCATAGTTTTATAAACTGGTTCATCAATTTTAGCAATTAATTTTTCATTATAAAAGATGGTGATAAGCTTAAAATTCATACAAACTAGGTTATCAATCTTAACACTTGGTTTCTATTCATAAAAGATGCTAATAGGCTTAAAATTCATTCAGCTAGGCCTACTTTTAGATGAATCTCCCATCACAACATTCATTGAACTTTTTTTGTATTTCTCATAAAATTTAACTAGGAAAGAATCCATCAACCTTTACAATTTCTGTCTAAACGCTTCATAATTTTAAAGCGAATGACCAACCATCCTCATGTCGAATTCATAAATTTGATTAGATTATATGTGAAATTTTTATTTTTTGAGTTTTTTAGTATTGGGTGAATTATATTGGCTTTCGCTAGGGTAGCAAATATTTGATCCATAGGGGTTCTGATCTCACTTACTTCTCTTTTAATATTCTGAGTTTTCTCACTACTTAAAGCATTTATTGATCCCTTACCATGATTAGGTAACGAAATGGCCTCCACACTTGGTCCAGCTTTGGTTGTAAAATTCAAAATTTTGTTATCAATCAAGCTTTGCACCTTACATTTGAAAAAAGTACAAATTTTCAAAGAGTGGACTTGAATTCCATAGTGATAGTCATAAGAAGCTTCAGGACCATACCACTTTGGATATGGAGGTTTTAAATGCTCTATTGGTTATTGGGCCACCAAGTGTATCTAGAATAACTGAAAGAACAATTCTGTGTGAGTCATAAGAGTTGGATCAAATCATTATTGCTCTCGATTATTTCAAGGTTCCCTTCGATTAAAGTCTATGGTATTTAACTGAAGGAAAGGTCGTGGTAGAGGTGTTCGGGGAAAAACATTGGTTTGGAAAGTATACGTCTAGGTTTGCAATGGTTATTAATGGTATGTATTTTGGAAAATGTTAGAAATGGTTGGGTAAGAAGGTTAGTATACAGGATATAAGTAGCACTAGGTAAAAAGTCTCGATTTTGGTTTTTCAGTGGTGATAGCTTGCACTTCAACTTCTTTCTTCTTGAGTGGTCCTCTTTTCTTTGATCCAAAAACATCACTTTTTTTGATCTTTTCATTTTTAATGACATTTTTTATTATCTCACCCATAATCACCATATCAATAAAATTTTTTTTGGCATGACTAATGAGCCTGTCATAGTACAGGGCTCGAAGGGTATTAATGAATAGAGTAGTTATTTCTTTCTTGATAAGAGAATGCTAAACTTAGGCAGCAATATCTCACCATCTCTCGGTATATTTTTTAAAATTTTTGTTACTCTCTTTTCCATGTTTTGTAAGGACAGTTTATCTAGAGACATGTTTGTGATATGCTTGTATTAAGTAATAAATTTTTTAGCTAGATCTTTCCATGAATGAATATGACTCCTATCTAATTGAATATACCATCTAGCAACTAATCTAATAAGATTATCTTAAAAACAATGGATAAACAACTTATCATTGTTTGTATGCCCGATCATTTTTGACAGAATATAGTGATATGTGCTTGAGGGCATTTTGTTCCATCATATTTTTTAAATTTTGGTACTTTAAACTTTGGTGGGATTACTAAATCTAGAACCACATTAAGTTCACTTGCATCAATTATGCCAAAAATATTCACACCTTTAACAGCTCATAGTTTTTCTTCTAAAAGATCTAATTTTTGTTGTGCCTTTATATTCTCAGATTATTCAAATGTGCTTTTCTTTAGTCTTTTTTGTTCTCTTAGGCTAATTAAATATGGGACCATAATGGGCTCTACATGACTTGCCCTAATGTTTAGACCAGTGTGTCCTTGATTACATGGTTGAATTATAAAAGAAGGTAAATTAAGGTAAATTAAACTGAACATGTGGCTACCTTTCAGGCTAGTCATTTGTGGATACACTTGATGAGAAGTTTGAACATAGGGTGGGGTAAACCCTAGTGGATACAATGGATCTTCCCTATCACTGGTATTTTTTTAGGCTTAAGGCTCTTTTTCAGTGGTCACTTCTTCAGTTACCCTTTTTCCTTTAGTCATTTTCCTTATCATATCCATCATTGCAGCCATTTCTTTTTAAGTCTCTTCTTGAGACCTAGTCATTTATTCTATCAACTCTTATTGGGACCTAATTATTTGCTCCTGCATATCAAATTGAGCTTTCTCCATCATTCTATTCTAGATGTTTGCTTGTTTTCCATGATTCTGACTTGTGAACGAGTGTTGTAATGATAAGAATAGTCTGATCTATGTTTTCTTATGGCCTAACTATCCTCACAACTGATTGAGTTAAGGGAAACCCTTTGAGATTTGTTATTTTGAGGCATTTTTCTTTTAGTCATGATGTATTTTTTAAATGAAACACACATTTGATGCATGAATGCATAAATGCAAAGGATGTGCTTGTTATATATCAAATATTTGCAAAAGATTTTAAATCTAAACTTGAATTACCATATTATAACACCACATTATTCTTAGTAAATACTTCTTTTATTATAATATTAAAATTTTCAAAAAAAGTACCTTACATGTTTATATTGCTCATAAGCACTATCTACAAAATTGGTCAAGTGTTGACTGTGTGGTCATGGGTAAACTCTTTCTTTACTTTTTTAGCTTATTGGGCCATGTCTCTTACTTTGAAGTTGACTTCTTTTATCTATTCTACTAGGTGAATGGCTTCAGATTCTTTCAACTGACATTCTTCTTTCTAATACTATGCTCTATGTTCAAATTGATGTCATTCCTTTCTTAAAACTTGAATGGCTTTATGTCGATAATGCATTTGCCATTTCAAGTCATCTACGAGACCTTGAGTATCTTATTTTTTTTCACAACTTGAATAAGGTCTTCTTTCTTAGACAATAAATTAGATCGAAGCTATTTTGCATTCTTTCTAAATTCTTCAAGCTCTGTGGTCATTGAAGTGATGGATCTATGCCAACTTTCAAAAATCTATTTTTGTTCTTTTTCAAGCCTTTAGGATTTTTCTTCACTCTTATCAGTCTTATCTTTCCACTCATTAATCTCATGTTGAAGCTTATTTTTTTCAAGCTCTTATAGTTCCCTTTCTTCTTCAAATTTAAGCTTCATAATCTTTATATCTTCAGAGATCTTTCCACAATAGGCATTTTCTTGATGGCATGGTCTTTTTTTTTAGGACTAACTTTGCTTGTGATATGTTAACTTTTCCATATCAGATATTTAGGTGTGGCTTTGTCCGTATACCCCTCACGATGCACTCTCTAGCTCTGTTTTCATTCTTTGATAATCTCTTCACCTTTCCAAGAAATCCTAGCTCTTCGAAAAAAATTCTAATTTTCGAAGTCGATGAGTCATATAAACAAATTACTCTAAACCCAATTATCCATGAACCATTACTAGAGCATAGCTTATACCTCTCTACGATCCTAAAAGTAGAACCCATGGCTTGTCACCACATTTGTATAACATGGCTTCTTGAGGCATCCACGGAGTTTTCCATATAACTTGAGTACTAGTAAGATTTTAGAAAGTTAATACCCACTCTTCCTTGGTTTTTGATTCTGGCTACTTAACATTGCAGCATTCTTCAATCTACTTTTATTACTATAAGTAGGATGAAATTTACCCATAGAATACTGAAGATGACTTTTTACCAAAATGTAGAGTAACTGTGTGCACCCTATGAAGCGTTTTCCTCTTATTCGACAATGATCCAATGATCTAAAAGTTTTTGCCAATATAGAAGGAACAAGATTGATTTTGTTGTTCACCTACTCAAATAAGTCAATTACTGATAACTCAATGTGCCTCAGGACCTTTAGCAAAATGATCAAATCATAAATTGCCAAAGCTATCATTCTTATGCCTCGTTCATCCACTAAATATTTGATGATATAATCACATAAGATTTCCCATGAGATGCAATCACTTTTACCTTTTTTTTGGATATATAAGTTCATATTTTAAGTGGGGACCTTCATTATATATGCAAGTTTCTTTCGAGATCCAAGTTTTTGACCTTGCCAATAAATTTTATCTAGATTAGAAAGATGCAACCATAAAAATGTAGTATACTCTTCAATCATCAGGGTCATATCTATCTCGTTGAACATGAAACATATGTATGCAGGGTCTCAAAATTAAACTAGAGCTCTTATTAACTAATTTTTCATAGACATCTCAAGGAGTGAAGCAATATAACCATATTTTTCCTCAAAAGCCATCTTCCCATGAGTTGTTATATGACACCAAATCTCGATCAACTAGAGATGTCATTTTGTTGAAGTCCTAGTGTGATTTCTTCAAGTAAAATTTTTTTTTTTAGATTCTTTCAGCCAATTTTCTTTTTGCTTTAGGCTTTTAATGATAGAGTTATCACCAGATTAGTCTCTTCATACACAATGGGCTTCGAAACTAAAAACATCATGATGGTGTTTTTGTAGTAAGATCGAAAATCTTTTGACTAATTTGACACATTGACAAGCACATCCATATGCAAGTGTTTATGATCATGCATGATTATGAAATAAAAGGAAAGCAAAACATATGAGGGTTAGTAATTGTATTAAAATAAATATTCCCTCATGTATCCTAATTTAGGGTATAATCTATAAAAGTGGTATGGCTCTATCTAAGGTAGGTTTTTTAAGGTTCACTATATACAGGGTTTGGTAATTAACACGAGCTAAAAAGGTTCCCAAATTGATCCTGAATGTTATCCACTCTGAACTAGTAAGACCCCTAATCTTTAGCCATAATGGGCTATCGATGGAAAGGGTTCAACTTGAGTGGAAGTATTTCGTTAGCCTAAGCAAAAGCATTATTACTTCATGAAAGCGTAGGTACTCTACTCTTTTCGAAAAAGGGATAGATTTGGGAGCCCGGGTATAGAGCTTGTGCACGAATGCCAATGTACTGTGTGTAAGGGGATGTGACAATTATTAATCAAAATAAAATCAACAATATAATTAGCAACAACATAAGACAAATAAAATAACATAATAAAACTAGATGAATCCATCAAATTTTTACCTTTGTTTCTTTATTTTTATTCTAATACGAGATAAGAAATTAAAATTAAATATAAAAAAGATCGTAAAATCAAAGTTTGGATGACAAATATTTAATTTTTGGCTAGACTCTTTAGTTTCCCCAATAGAGTTGCCAAGCTATCATAACAATTTTTTGTCTTTGGGGGACTCGATTGCTATACTTAGAGAAAATTTTCAAAGTCACCACCAATCTTTTATATATATATATATATAGATATATATATATATAAGATGTGATTGGCCACCTAAAATATCATCTTTTAATAAAAATCTTAAAATTAATTAAGATTTACTAAAAAAAATTTAGGTCTACAAAATCAATGTTGGGTTTGAAAGTACAGTTATGAGTGAGAAATGTATTAGCACCTTCACATCGCTCGTTTAAGGAACGGTAATCCTTTAATTTTGATGATGTGGTCTTTTTTATGTTTAAATTTAATTTCCTAAAATTTATTCATGAGAGACATTTTTTGTTGTTGTGAAGTTAGTATTATCATTATACCGTATTCTGTAAATTCTCCAATACCTTGGTGGAATTTATAGAAAATCTTTATTTAAAAAATATTTTGAAAAAATTGTCCATTTACAAAATTCTCAAAATCTCATCATAAGATATTTTATTTATTTATTTTAAAAAAGATTTTAGGAACATTCTGACTCTATGGTAATTCCCAAAATTTATTGAACAGATTTTAGGATTATCCTGATTCTTTGGCGAAATCTTAACAAACTTTAAAATCATTTCAATTTCTGATGAGATCCTAAATAAAATTATTTTTTATTAATTATAATTAAGGGATTTAATTAATTAATTAATTCTTATTGTGATTATATTAAATTTTTTATTATTTATTGTTTAATTCTTTTTTAAATTATTTTTATTATATAAAAAAATTTAGATTATCTTGAAGTACCTGTGAAATCTAAATATTAATCTTTTACTTGTATTAAAGAAAATCGAACTCCTTTAATTTTTTATTTTTTAAAAATATTTATTCAAAATATTAATTATAATTATAATTATTTTATTTTTTATATTGTTTACAGAAACTTTTATTCTAGTAAAAATAATTTTGGATTATTTCAATGTATGTTAAAATCCAAAAACTTATTTTTACTTGCAAGAAATTAAAGAAAAATGAACACTTTCAATTTTATCTAAAAATTACATTTAAAAGATTCATTTAAAAAATTTATCATTTCCATTTTATTTTACGTATCTTTTTTTTTATTTTGTAACAAAATTTATTTTTTAAATTATCCCAACATTTTTGTGAAATTTAAATAACCTTTTCGCTTATAATAAAATTTTATTTTCCTTAAATAGTTATTATTATTATTAATATCTTTTTTGCATACTATATTTTTTAGGTCCATATTTTATTTTATTTTTATTTATTTTTTTCTAAAAGAATTATTACTAGTAATAGTATAAAATAACAACAACAATAATAATAACAATAATATCATAAAATATAAAAATAACACAAAAAATAACATAAAAATCAACATAAAATAAATAAAATCAAAATCAAAATAGAAAATAAAAAAAAGGGGAAAAACCTACCAAACGAGTCAGGTCGACGAGCAGATCAAGTGCGGGTCAAACGCCCAAAACAATGTAATTTTGGTTGGCCTATAAAAGTTCTATTTCTACATTTCTTATTTTTTCTTTCCCCTCCCTCTCTCTACCCCTAGAACGTCTCTCTCTAAACAACCCAGCTGCTCCATCGATCATTGTGGTAATCCAGATTTTGGCTGGTCATTGCTAGGTACTGACAGCTAGAATCTTTAACAGTGTAAAAAAATTTAAAGTTTTCCGGAATCCAACAATATTCCTAGCATTCGGTCCTCGAAAAAATCAAAAGTTACTAGAAAATTCAAATCTTTTCAATTTCTGATGACCCTAAAATTTTTTAAAAAAATTTAAAAAATTCCTAAAATGATCTTTTTGATATTTTAAACATATTTTCTGAAACAATTTTTAGCAAAAAATATTAAAAAGCCCAGATTAAAAAATTTTGCTCTAAAAAAATTTTTATTTTTGTTTTTGACTTTACTATTGGTTCTTCTTCTAAGAGGACGGTGTTGTTTTATTTTTTTTGCTTATGTGTCTCTTGTTTCCCCTTTTTTTTAGCAAAACCCCTCTTCCTATTCTCCCTTCCTTTCGTTCACTATGTTTTTTTTTTTCTTAGGCTTTAGACTATGTTGTTTTTTATCCCTTCATTTTGCAACAACTTCGCTCTATTTATAGAGCTAAGCAAGATATTTAAATCTAAGAAAATCTATGATTTTTATGGGCTTTTTGAGGTTTGTCGAAAACTTGTCCAGTGACCAAAGGTCACTAGATTTAATACTGTAACATTAGGTAGTGTCAGGAGAGAGAAATTACTCTGGCAGTTTGACTTCAACTACCAGAGTTGAAACTAGATTTTTTTTGTTTTGACTTTTTTTATTAATAATAATAATAACAACAACAACAACAACAATAACAACAATAACAAAATTATATTTAAGTTAAAATACAATCAGAAAAAATTGGTGGTTACAACTTGCCATAATAATGCCTAGATGTCTGTATTTATAAATGAGAGCTAAGGGACCAGTAGGAGATAATAATGACGTGACCAAATTGACTTAGCACTGAATATGTTAAGTCAAATTGGCATAAATATCCGAAATACCTTTAACTATCTACCAAGGGCTCGTAATGAGGGAAAAGACCAACATACTCTTTTGACCACTAAATGCTCATAACATTTTGTCCTCCCACTAAGTGGTCTAAATATCATAATGCATTTAATCTATTTTGTATAAGTAGACCAATTGAAGGGAAACGACATGAGATCCGATCTCTAGTCAGTGTAGAGATCAACATTCGGGGTAATTGATCGTAAACTATGGTTCGGTTTGGTAAGGGTTTGATCTTACAGGTGTGGTTTATGTTTAATGCATAATTGGTTTGAAGGTAATCTAGGCGCCTTTTATCTGAGATGATCTAGGATTAGGATGGGAGTTCGTCTGGTCAATGTAGGATTTAAACTTTTTTTAGAATTTTGGATTCAAGTCTTTGTTTTGATTTTTGATGATGAATTGACTGTAGGTTCATAAAGTAGGCTTGATTCGGGGGCCCGTTCAATTTGATCGGGCTGACTAAGTTTAGCGATTGAGGTTGCATTAAATGAGGAGATAGGTTATTTGGACGATAAAATTTAGAACAAGGAAGGTGAAAAGATGTTTTCCAACGATACTTTGACATGTGGCACGATCTAAGTTGTTCATCTTATCTAAATCACTGTTATATAAAGGGTTGTTGAGGGCTTTCATTTCCACTTTTCTATTTTCTTACTCTCCATTCGATCTAAAATTTTTGACCTCATAAGCTTTCTTTTTTTTACCTTATAGTATTTTGTTTTCATCTACTCTCTCTACTTTTTTCAGCATGTTCTCTTTTCATCATATCTTCTAGTTTCAGTTTCGAAGAAGCAGGTAGTTTTAGGGTAGAGTCTATGGGTGGTTAGCTTAGGGAAGACAACAACGACCTAGTCCCTTAAGTCATTAGAGGTCGAGACTATCAAAGGATGAGTTATTGGCTCAACCCTATGTCCAAGAAAAGGCAAAAATGAAATGATAAGAATGCTCAGGCAAGAAGATAACAGGTCTTGAGTACAAAAAAGTTATGTGCTCATACTGATTTTGAGTTAAAGAATCCATTTTCTTTCCTTATCTCTCAAGTCAGTCCATCTTATAGAGCTGACCATTCTTTATCTTCTATCGTTTTCCCTTCTAGGGTTTGATTTCATCAATTTTCTTCTTCTTTTGCTCTTCAACCCATAAATGCCTCAGTCATTTCTTGTATTCCCTTTCGATAAACTCTTGTTGACATCATCTTTTTTCTCTTCTTCCCTTGAGGTTATGATGCTCTTGGTTTTTACACCTTCTCAGAATCCTACTTCTATTGAAGAGTTTGAGTCTTCTATTAGTAAAAACTCCAACGATGAAGAAGGTTTTGATTAGGAATAAAAAATGAGGTGCCCTTAATAAAAAAGATGGTGACAAGGAAAGGAGTTCCTCGGGGCAAGATGAGTTAGTTGAGGTTCTTGTATATATTCCCTGTAACCATGGTATAATTCTCAAAGATGTGATGAAGGAACTAAAGGGTAGGGCTAATCCCAAAGACTATCCTAACATGTATTTAGCTCATTACGTCCATGTTCTGGTGATGAACTTTTATTTTTTTCAAAGAGAGGTATAGTATACTAATGTTGAATTCTCCAGATCGAGTCACCAATAAACTGAAGTCACATCAACTCTATGTATATTGGGATACATTCGTGGTTGGTCTGAGGTTTCCAATTATTTTTTATTTGTTTCAATTTTTAATTCTTATAATTTAACTATCACTCAGTTTACCCCTAACCCTATATGGTACATATTAGGTTTTATCATTCTTTGCCAACACTTAGATATTCTTCCTAATCTCTCTCTATTTAGGGAATTTTTTTCTATTAAAAAAATACCTCAGTGATAGAATGTGATATTACGTAATAGCTTAGCCCAATAAAAAGCTATTCGTTGATTGCCTGAGCTCTATTAAAAATTAAAAACTCTTCTTCTTTTACTTTAAAAAAAAAATCAAATAAGGATGACGAGTCCTAAGTCGAGGTTAAGATTGAGCCTTGGGAGGTAATAAATGAGCCTAGTAATTTTGTAGATGTGCGAATTGCTTTCTCCATTATGTATTTGCTAGATTGAAACAAAATAATGGAGTACACCATGAGGGGGGAGCTCATCATAGATGCCCATGAACTGACCTCCCCTAAAGCAATAAATGAGATAAAATACTAGGGTAGGTGTGAGGTAACCTCACAGGATCTTTGTTTCATTTGGTTTTTTTATCTAGCACTTAGCTTGGTTATGAGAAGATGTCTACCAACAGAGACTTTAACTTCTCCTTGTTCCAACACGAGCCCAAGCTCAAAAGGGGCCAAAGCAAGAAGATTTAGTTTAGAGCCTCATCTTGCATAGGACTGGAGTAAAGCTTGACTAATGATCCAATGAAGAACCTCGATGTGGCGAGGAGATTCTATAAGGTTACAGTTTCTCCCATCGGTGAGTATTACTTAATTCTAGCTCATTTTTTTCATTGTTCTTAGTTTTTATTTTTGTTTAAGTTAGAGCTTGTCTTATATAGTCCATCAAAAGCTCCCACCTCAATGTATCGACAATACCAACCAAGCCCTTCACTACACCTACCTTGTTATGATGCATTTATTTAAGGTTGAAAAGGACAAAGCTGCCCTAAGTGAGAGCATAATAGGAGCTCAGATGCTTTTAGCAATATTTGGTCGAGTCTCAGTACGTCCCACAAGAAAGAAGTCGAGCAAAAAAAAAAAGAATCAACAAGCTAAAGGTTAAAGTAGAGACCGTTCATATTAAAAAGGCCTCAACAGAGTTGATAAGGGAGTAAGCCAAGTTAAAACTTAGTGATGCTTAAGCTGAAATAGCTAGGCTAAGTTCTGAGTTGAAAGTTGGGGAGGAGGAAAAAAAAAGCTAAAAAAGAATGACATTGAGGACTTCAAGGCCTCTAACAAATTCCTTAGGCTTCAGGTGGAGTTTTTCAAGGATAACATGATAAGTGCCTTTAAGTTGGCCAAAGATAATATGTAATTTAAATTTGCTGACCTTAGCTTTAATCTCTATGATATTGATATCAATAATATTAGATTGAGGCCTCCTCCAAATCACTCCAAGAAGGAAAAAGAGGAAAAAAATGAAGATGGGGCATTAAATGCCAAGTTCATGGCCACTTTGAGAGCCAAGGCTGAGGTGTGTGAGGTTAGGGAGGCTCAGGCCGATGTTGCTGTTGCTACTACTGATGATACAAGTGCCACTATTATTGTTGCCAATGCTAATGATGATTGACTCTTTTTTTTTTTATTTCTTTTTTGACTTTTTATAAACTTTTATGAATTTTTATTCAAAACTACTTATGTGTGAGGTTGGTTTTTGTTGTGACCTCTAATGAAAAATTCATTGTACTGACCTGATGAAAAATCAAATATATTTCATTCTAGTCTAAGTTTGATTTTATTTTCCTTTACTTAAACAAGTTTAAGCTTGGTTAACTAATGTCGTGACATAAGTTTTGTAGATTTACCTCGAACTATTCGAGATAGATCAACTAGCATTTGACTTGATTGAAATTAATCCAAAGTTTGATCATGGTTAAAGCGAGCTGAAAATTCACCTAAGTGTCCAGGAATATCTTAAGTTAACTTAAGAATCCATTTAAGTCTCAAATCAAAGTTTATTAGGTCAATTGGATTTAAGCCCAAAGTAGAACATTGGTATGTTTTAACTATTTTTTATTGAACGTATCAAGTCGGAGTGCTATTTTATGGCTAGTAATAAGTATAGGCATTGTCAAGCAAACATAGTCTTTATGACTTTATGATTCTTCGATTACTAGTATGAGCTCAGTGCAGTCCGAGCTATTGATAATACTCTTTTAAGTTATTCACATTCCATATTCTTAAAATAATATTACTGTTCATGTCTTGTAGCTTGTAAATTGCATTGTAGATGACCTCATTAACTATGTATAGTCCTTCCCAAGTCAAAGCTAACTTGCCACCTCAATTATAAATTTCTGAAGCTTCAACCTTTCTAAATACCAAGTCGCCTAACCTGATATTTTTAAATAAGACTTTTTTTATTATAATAATTAGATACCCTCTGTTAGTAAGCTACTATCCGTGTTAGAGCCATATCTCTATGTTTTTTAATGAGGTCTAGGTCAGTTCTTAAGACTTATTTATTTCTCTTTTTTGAACCTAACTTGACTCTTAAGCTTGGAAAACCTATTTATTTCATTCCAAATGCCATATGGAATGTAGTTTCTCTTATATGTTCCTTAGTGGCCATTTTTAGGGCCCATAGTACCCTAGAAAGTTCATCAGCTCACTTTCTTTTTGCCTCATCCAATCTCTTTTTCCAAGCCTCTAATATTATCTTGTTTACGGCTTCAGCTTGTCTATTGGACTGAGGATTGGTGATCGATGTGAATCTCAGGTCGATGTAGGGTTTGAACACCATTTTTTGAACCTTGGGTTTTTGAATTGTTTGACATTATCCGTTATTATGGATCGAGGTTGGTAGAACCTATAAATTATGTTCTTCCAAATGAATTTCTCAACTTAAGCCTCTATTGTAATGGCCAAGGCTTCACCTTCGAGCCATTTTATGAAGTATTCTATCACTACTAAGATAAATTTCCTTTGACTTGTGGTTGGAGTAAATGGTCAGTGGACATCTATTCCTCACTGTATGAAAGGCCAAAGGATAATAATAAGGATGAGCTTGGTTGATAGGAAATATTGTATGTGGGTAAATCTTTGATATTTATTGCATCTTTTGTGCAGGCTAGTCGCATCCTTTCTGATAATGGGCCAATAGTCGCCTTACCTAAGCACTTTCTAGGCTAATGGTTAAGGTTCGAGGTGATTTCCACATATTTTTTCATGAATTTCTCAACAGAACGTAGTTTGCTTATTTATTATCTACACATCTCAAATAAGGTAAGCTAAAAAAATTTTGGTACAATTTCCAATTTATCATCATGTATCAAAAAGCCTTCCTCATCAATGCTTTAACTCAGACCCTATTTTTAAGTAGCGCTGTCATGGTCAGGTATCTTCTAATCGGGGTCATCTGAGTTTTCTTTTCCATGATTTGTCCTATAAGCTTTTTTTCACTGCTTTTTTGTACCAATTCTTCCACCATGAGTTGATTCAAACTCTCTGTAGTTATTCCTAATGCCATCTTAGACAAGGAGTATACCAGCTAGTTTTTGAACCTTAGTATCTTTTTTACCTCAATTTTTTTCAAAATCGATGACCAAAGCTAGTGTTTTATTCAGATATCTTTGAATTCTTTTTTTTCGAGCTTGAACTCCATATTTATTTAATCGATCACTAATTGAAAGTTGCTACATACAGATATTTGTTAAACATTTAGCTTGTCTACCAATCTTAAGCCAACTATCAATGCCTTATATTTCACCTCATTATTAGATGCCTTGAATCTAAACCTTAAGGTATATTGATGTTGCAGTCCTTTCAGGCTGATCAGAATGAGGCTAGCTCTTCCACTATGGCTCATAGCCAATTCATTGACAAAAAGTTTCCACCTTTCTTTGTTAGGGGTTTCCTCATCTTTCTCAGGCTATCTATTAAAATGGGCTAAGGTAAACTCTACAATGAAGTTTGCTAACACTTGAGATTTTAGAGTTAATTTGGGTAGTATATGTAAGTCAAATTCACTAAGCTTTACCGTCCACTTAATTAATCTTCTTAACAACTCTAGTTTTTGTAAGACCTGTCTCAATGGTTGATCAACTAATACATAGATCATGTGAGCTTAAAAATATGGTATAAGTTTTTTGGCCAAGCTAATGATTGCATAAGCTAATTTTTTTATATTGCTATTGTTTATTTCTAAGCCTGTCAATACCTTACTCACAAAGTAGATTGATCTTTGTCTCTTTTCTTGATCTCGAACCAAGATCGAGCTAATGGTTTGGTATGTGTTGGCCGGATATAAATACAAAGTTTCACCAGACCTTGGTTTGGAAAGGATGGGTAGAGAAGATAGGAAACTTTTGAGTTCATCTAATGCTTTTTGACAATAGGGAGTCCACCTAAAATCAAAGATAATTTTGAAAATTTTAAAAAAATGGTAAACATCATTTTGTCGATTTAGACATAAACTTGCTCAATGTAACTATTCTTCCAATTAGTCTCTATATTTTTTTTACCAAGGTCAGGGCTTTCAAATCTAAGATCACCCAAACCTTTATGGGTTTGCTTCTATCTCTCTTTTGTTAAGCATATGCTTAAGGAATTTGTTAAATGTGACTCCAAACGTGCACTTGCTCGAGTTAAACTTCATCTTACATTTTTTCAAGGTGTCAAAGGTTTCCTCGAAGTCTTTCAAGTGCTCAGTGAAGCTCTTACTTTTGACTATCATGTCATCCATATACATTTTCATGTTGTGGTCAATCTTATTTTTAAAACCCTTATTGACCAACCTTCGATAGGTCACCTCTACATTTTTAAACCTGAAAGGCATCACTTTGTAATAGTAAAGGCTTTTCTTAGTAATGAAAATTATTTTTTCTTATCGTTTTTCAACATTTTAATTTGGTTGTAGCTAGAGTAGATGTCCATAAAGTTGATAAGGCCAACCATGACCACATTTGCTATCCATTTAGGGTAATAAACCTCCGTAATGAAGCTTACTTATAGTAATCTATTAACCTCTTCCTCGATAGCCCTTATCTTTTTGGGGTAAAAGTTAGCCCTTATCTTTTTGGGGTAAAAGTTTTCTTTTTTTGTCGAATTGGTTTCAAATTGAGGTTAATGTGCAATCTATGGACCATTACTTCGATGATGATTTCAAGCATATCAAATAGTGTCCAAGTAAAGAGGTCAACATTATTTCTCAAAAGTTGAATTAAATGTTTTTTGTGCTTAAGTTTAGTTCCAATTTGTATATGTTTTTCAAGGATGTTATCTTAAAATGATACAACTATAAGATCTTTCATCAATTTAGGTTATTTCTCGTCCAAGTCAAATCTTTGGTCAATTACATTTTTATTCATTTAAGTGGGGGCTATTTTCTGTAAAGATAGATTTCAACGTGATGATTAATATGTTATTGATATTGATTAGAATATATTGTTGAATCAATATGTATTTTTTATTTCAAACTTTGTTTTGGTCAGTATATTAGCTCAATCCAAATGACATGTAAATGTTTAATCTAGCTTAAGAGCTCAATCATCTTTAAAATTACTTCAAAAATTTTAAAAATGAAATGAAATATGTCTTCTATTTGAGCTTAAAAGCTTAAAGCGGTTTAAAAATGTGTTTTTGTCAGGTCAATCTTACATTGTATATTTTTGCCCCTACCTTTTTGCTTTTCCTTAGTTCTTGTCACTTATCTTTCTTCAATGTTCTTGATTTTGGCCGATTTGCCAATCTGCTTCCTAGTACTCCCTTTCATTATTATGAAATGACATAACACTGTCGTGTTGTAGATTGGTCTCTTCTTACCTCTTCGATCCCCTGAGATGTTAAAAATTTCACTTTCAGTTGAGGAGCTGAGCTTATGAGCTGCATAATAGATTGGCTAGGTCGACTTAATATCATATTGTAAGCAACTGAGATGTCTATGACTATGAACTCTATGACTGAGGTCACTATCCTCGATTCCATTCCCAGAGAGATCAATAATTTAATAGTCCCTTTCACTAATACCTATTCATTCTCAAATCCCATTAAGGTTATAACAATTAATTGCAACTGATCTTCACTGATTCCTATCTTTTTCATGGTGCTATAAAAATGATGTCGATTAATTTTTCATTATTGAATAGGATCTTTTTGACCATGTATTTATACACTACAGATGTAATTACTATGGCATTATCACGGGGATGTTGGATTCTTTCCATATCTTATGAGCTAAATGAGATTAGTTTAACTTTTTATCTTTTTCCTTCTTCACTAAAGAACCAACGGCCATGATCATATCGAGGTTAAACTTTTTTTTGGCCAAGGTTGAGCTCCTTTCAATAATTGCATTAATTACTCTAGTGATCGACTTATTATTTTCAGCTTGACCTTTTTCCCATGTTGGATTATCTCATCGAGCTTTCCCTTTGTGTTTTCTTTTGGCCTTTTCTCTTGGTTTTTTGTGAGCTCTCTTTGGCCTCTTTTATCATATAACCTGATCTATCTTTATTTTTTTTAGTCTACAAATCTCTTTAGCTGATCTCTTTTAATTAGGGTTTCAATCTCATTTTTAAGGTCGATACAATCCTTGGTGTTATGGCTTGTGTCCCTATGGAAGGCACCTCTTTTGGTTGGATCCCTTTTCATATTCTATCACAGTGGCTTCGGCCATGTGAGCTCTAAATTTCTCTCAATCTGTATTAGAATCTTTTTCTCGAAAGGTATTTAGTGTGGTGTAATTTCTTTCTCTACTAGAGCCCTAGGCCCTTTGTTGTCTCCCTCTTGGGGGAATATTTTAAAAATTTTTGTCTTTCTTATAACCAAGAATAGGGAATGAGCCTTTCTGACCTCAATCACCAAAGCAAGGGGTGAGCCTTTCTCACCTCTGTTATTTCTCATTGTAACTTCAGTATTTATATATTTTTTGGCTAAAACTTGGATGTCGAACAGAGTCTTAGGTGGCTCTAATGATATGGTCAGCTTCAGGTAGTATTCTTTATCGTTGAGTCCAGTTGTCACAGTGGCTAAAATAGCCATTTGTTTCAAATCTTTTACCTGTAGAGCTTTCTTATTAAAACATATGACATAGCTTTTCAAGGATTCGTTATGACCTTGGTGGATCAATATTAAGCTCAAGGTTGCTTTTATCATTCTTTGATTGCTCATGAATCGAGATAAAAAAGAGTGGCTAAGCTTTTTAAATGTTGTGATTGACCTCAGCTCCAACTGTTATTCCAAGATTGGGTTGTGCTCATGAGGTTGGTAGTAAGGCCGTTACACATCAGAGCTTCATTCATGCCCTACATCATCATATTAATTCTATAAAGTTCTAAGTGATTGAAAGGGTTGAAAGTACCATCATAAGTTTCTAAGGTTAGCATTTTGAACCTTTTTGAAAGTATAGCTTTGTCAATTTCTTCGATGAAGGGCAAGGTCTCCAAAAATTTAAGCTTGTCCTCGAAATCCACTGCCTTTACCTTTAATTCTTTCTCTATAGATTGCATCAGAGTTTTCAAGTCTTTGTTTGATTGGGGCTTGGGATTTTTTTATTTAGATTTTTAGGTTGTGGCATGTGTCGTGTTATGGCTAAGGTAATGGCAAGCTAAGGTGTTATATTTTTCTTCTTTTGAAGCTAAGGAAGCTTTTATCTTTTCGTAACTTAACTGTCTTTCCACTGCTTATCGATTGAGAGTAACCAAATTGGGCACTTTCAAAGCTTATGGTGGGGCTATGGTGTAAAACATTTGTTTAAAGGCTTGTATTTGCTTGGTCAAAACGTGGAGCTACTCCATAATCTGACTGGCCTGTTGTGGGGTAGGTTGGTCTGAATGCTGGTTATTATGTGTTTTTGTTCTGGCCAGAGTGGCTGTCTTTTTTTTTTCCAAAGTTTTTTTTCTATGTGGCATTGTTTCATGCTCGGCTAATGAATAGAAAAACACCTTATTTGGTGCACCAAATATTGATGCCAAGCTTCGACGTGAAGGTGTTCCTGAAAAGATAGAAAATGAGAGTAATTGAGGTAAAAGTAGGAGAGTTCCCTGTATTTGCACTCCAACGCGTAAGTCACAGAAGAGGTCAAAAGAAGAGAAAGACAAAAAATTAGGATAAGGGAAAAACTTGCCATAATAATGCATGGATATTTGTATCTATAGATGAGAGGCAAGGGACCAACGAGGGATAATAATGATATGGCTGAGTTGATATGGCATTGAGAGTGTTAGGCCGACCAAACATGGTAGGTTGGCACAAATGTTCAAAATATCCCTGACTATCTGCCAGAGGCTTCTAATGAGGGAAAAAACCAACATACCCTTTTAACTACTAAATGCCCCTAACAGTAAGATTCATTGAAAAAAAAGGATAGAGTAGTAAGGAAACAATTGCGTATTCTTTCACTCTATTTTGTGGATGCTATTGATGACAATAGGGTATACTCTAGTTCCATGAGTAAATATCTACATACAATGATTTATAAAAATAAATTATTCTCCAACAACTATTATTGCATTAAAGAACATAAGAATAGAGTCCAATAGAATAACATTTCACCAAAAATGGAATTAAACTTGGTGGTATAAACTAATTTTCATTTTCGTTTTACTTCCATCATTGTCAAGAACATAAAATTTCACATCAATGCCCTCTAACTTCCTTATCTAGTTCCTTTGCATATCTTTGATACTTTCAAGCAATCAATTTCATCCAAATCTTCAAGAAGACTATTAATATAAGCAATAATCTTTAGCATCCATTGGCGCATTAGCAAATTGGTAATAAACAATGATATTATAAAATTATAGAACATTAATAACAAAAACTAGGAATAAGGTAAGTATTTAAATGCGGAAAAATGGATTACCCATCACATAAATGATTAAACTAACATACCTTTCTAATAATAGGTTGACCTCCATGCTCATTTACACCATCCATAACCTCACCATTTACAAGGACAAAATCAAGAGTTAAACACCAATTAACCGATACTTTAGCCTAAACTCAACATTAAATCGAGTTTTTGGTGAGAATGTACAGAAGTCATAATAGGAATAATAAGCTCAAAATTAGTCATAAGCCAAATTTGATAGGTCAATCCTCTCTTTAACAATTGAAGAAAGATCCATTAGGTGCATTTATAGTACTCTAGTTCTATGGTGGGTATTTCATGATCCCAAACATATAGGAAACCTACTGATTTAAGCTGTGAGTAAATGATTACAGTAAAAGGCCATTTGGCTATCCACAAAGATGATTGCTACAAACAACCAACCATTCATTCAAAATATGTGATTTACCCATTCTAAAGTATGATGGCTTCAAGATTGAATGAAATGATACCTATAAAAAAATTCAAAGAAAAGTTCACATTAGTAGATATCATAGAGAAGTTTAATATACATTTTATGGAAAACATTTATATGTTGGGGGAAATTTAAATTAACAAAACCATCAAATTTTTATAAGATACAATTTTAAAAAGGATTTTTTTTCCAAATGACCAATGTAAGTAAGTTAAGCAAATCCATTCTAACATATGTACACTTTTGGGATTTTATTAAATTGAACATATAGTTGATAACCTTAATGGGGTTTTATTGAACAATAATAACAAAGAATTGAAAAATCTCCAAATTGTAAGAAATCTATTTGTAATGCAGTTTTTTGGAGTGAAATCCTTTCCAAGATAAAAGGGTGAAACGAAAACTAAGAAATCCCAAAATACAAAAAAAAAAAAAAAAAAAACCTATATCAAATAGATTTACAGCAATAAGTTGCAATTTAGTTATAACTGTAGACACTTAATTTTGTTAGATATATATTAGTCAATTGTGATACTTTAAAAATTCAGACCCAGTTCTTGTCTAAGATTCTTTTTTAGGATCTATGAATATTTAAAGATTTTTTAATAAGTTTATTTTTAGGGAGATACAAGAAAAATAGTAAAAATTAAAGGAAAAAGTCAAAAGTCAACCTAAAGTTAATATAGTCAAACTTATTTGAAATTGATCAATTTTGGTTGAAACATGGTCAAATTCGAGGTATTTTGTAAGAATCAAACCAAGCCAGTAGATTCCTGAATATAAACAAAATTTCAGTTTTAAGCAAAAATAGGGCAAAATGACCAAAATACCCCTAATAAGGCCTCAAATCAAAGTTGCTCAAGATTACTTGGAATTGGCCATTTTTTTTTTTCAAATCTTTATGTTTAAAAGGGAAATCCTCAGAAGAATTGAATTTTGAGCTAAAATGACCAAAATGCTTTATGGTCAAACTTGACCATAGTTGATCAATTTTAGTCAAACTTGATCAAACTCGAGTCAACCCTCAAAATTCATAATTGAATAGGACTATTAAGGTTTAGGACTAATAGAATTATGATTTAGACACTTGAAAATCTTATTGGGTCTCATAAGGGAGTGAAACTACAAAAATGCCCTTTAGGGTTATTTTCAACATCTGACATTTTTTAGATCTATTTTTTGTGAAAAACTTCAAATCATATTTAAATATTATTTCATGAATTTTGATGTATTAAAAATCTTGATTACACTTCAAAAGGAGTAAAATTACTAAAATGCTCTTTAGGAGTATTTTTGTAATTTAGCCTTTTTGGGATCAACTTTTTTTGAAAAACTCCAGATCATGTTTAAATATTATTTAATAAATTTTGATACATTGAAAATCTTGATGGCACATCAAAATGAGTGAAATTACTAATATACCTTTTAAGAGTATTTTAGTAATTTGGCCTTTTTTAGGTCAGTTTGTCATGAAAAGCTTTAGACCATGTTTAAATATTATATCATAAATTTTGATGCATTGAAAATCTTGATTGTACCTCAAAATGAGTGGAATTACTAAAATGAGCTTTAGGGTATTTTCGTAATAGGTAAATTACACAAGTGGTCACCTAACTATTGGGGTCATTTTACAATGGTCACTAAAGTATTAAAATTTTTAATTTAATCACTAATATTTGGATAAGTATTTTTTTGGGTTACTGTACAGTTTAAACCATAATGCTTATCTGATATGGCTTCGCTCATCAAAAACAGTTTGCTTATATGGCAAATGGACCACGTGGCATACCCAACTCAAAAAATAATACATGTTAGCTTTAGGTTTAGGGTTAAACAAATTTAGGTTTTGCTTTGGGTTTTAGGAAATGATATTCTCTTAACGACAATAGAAATTAGGGTTGACATTTTAGGGATTTTGCAATTTAGAAAGAAAATTAAGGATTTTATGGTGTGAGTTGAGGGCTGCAATTGGTGATTACGACCCTAAAATCCTTAATTTTTTTTCTTAGGTTTTTGTGATTCTTGTAAACAAATGGTTTATTTTAGTTGGTATTGTTTATCTTGTTCATTTTGAATGAAAAAATGGTAAAATGCCTACATAAGTCAGTGATGAACCAATATGCAGAAAGCCTCTATAATCAAGATTGTTGCCTATTCTAGGAATAAATAATTACAAGAACAAGGGGGTAAATTCTATGATATGGCACACATGTGAACAGGCTTAGTGTGTTTTATGGCAGATCAAATAGCTGTCCTGTTCAGGTTCCTTTTGTGATCTCATCGTCCATATTTCTCTTGTAACCAAAATTTAGTTTGGCTCACAGAAATAAAATTTGTTCATAGGTTGATTGGGCTTATGTTCTTCATGCTTTACGTCTAGATGTGCAATACAAATAATATCCGATTCTTCTAATTGTTTTAACAAGGTGCTGGCATATAATCAGAGTACATCAAAACCAAAAAAGTTCTAGGAAGCAAAATGACAATTTTGTATCATTCAAGATCATCTAATCATTGTTTTTATACCCACATCAATCAATTAACATGGAGAGGCATTTGGACTCGTAGTTTTGTTGAGCTTTGTGCAGTTGTTGTCTAGGAGTAAAGAATTAGTGGTTTGCTGGGAGTAATATCATTATGTTATTCATTATTAGGTGATTGGTATTGGTTTTAGATGGAATTCTACTGACAGGAATCTCCTAATTCCTTTTTAAGTTGTGAGGCTTATCATTGATGTATCAACTTGGTCCTAGACCTTTGCATTCATTATGGTAATTGTATGGTACTTGTATATATTGTGATTTTACTGAAGATGGCCAGTAGGATCGGCAATTTCATCTTTTCTGTGGGGTTCGGTTGGAGCACTTGAATTTAGAATCATAATAAACGTATTATAATTGTGAGCATGATTTCAGATTATCCATGCAACTTTATTTGGTTCAAATTTTTATAGTGACAGATCTTTATTTGTCCATGTCGTGATATTGTAGCAAGTTTAAGTGTTGAGAAGTCGGTTTCTTTGCTGGAAAACAATCTCTTGCAGCTTGAAAGTGACATCTTTTATGAGATAGGCTTTCCCACAAGCAAAGTATATACTTTGATTCTTTTGTTAATATATGTACTTCACACTATATTTGCCTACATCTGATTAGTTCTTTGAACCAGGTGGTTATCTTATCTCTCGAACCTTTAACTGGATCAAACATAACAAAGGTTGTCTTCGGGGTTGATCCTGATGTAGGATATTTTAAGATATCTTCAACTGCTCTACGTTTGGTAAGGGCATCATTTGAATCTTTGGTTATACGCCAACCACCTATGTGCTTGACTAAATCCTTGTTTGGGGATCTATTATTCTTCGAGGTGCTAAAATTTCCTGGAGGAATTACTGTAATTCCCCCTCAAAGTGCGTTTCTTCTGCAGAAAGTGCAAATCCCTTTCAACTTTACCTTAAAGCTTTTCTATTTATCAAATACAAGAAAATTTTGATGAAATGACGAGCCAGCTGAAGGCTGGATTGGGTCTCGACACGTATAAGGTTTGGCAATATTTTCCTTTTCTCTTGATTTTGATTTGTTATTTATCTTTTTTTTCTTTTTTAGCATTTTAGTGCTTAGATTTTATGGAGAAAAGATTAAAGCTTGTTATGTACTGTAAGAGATTTTGTTAGCTATAGCATCTCTTACGCAGAATCTGATGGTTTTGTTTTGTGAATTTTAGAATTTGTAGATTAGGCTGTCTAACTCGAAAGGCTCCACAGTTGCTCCTCCCACAATAATCCAGACGTCTGTTCTACTGGCCGTGGAGAATGCTCCATCAATGCCAAGATTGAAGCAACTAGCTCAAACCATCACAGGTTCTCATTCAAGAAACCTTGGCTGAACAACAGTGTAATTGGTAGAGTTGAGCAAGTTCCGCTTTCATCCATTTTGCAACATTCAATTAATGGAGGTCATGGCAGTTCAAACTCGTGGTCCCCTTTTCCTGCCCCTTTGCCTCATCCCAGCCACAGTCAGCATCAGCATCACCACCATCAACACCTCCACCACCATATTGTTTATCTAGCTCCTGCAGTTTCACCTGCGACATCAACTAAGAAAGGTGTATCCGCACCTGCAGATTACTTACCTTCTCCTAAGATAATTTAATCTGGATCTCCTAAATCCTAAAATCCCTAAAATCCTTAATTGTCTTTCTAAATCACAAAATCCCTAAACTCCCAACCCTAATTTCTATTGCCGTTAAAAGAATACCCATTTTCTAAAACCCAAAGCAAAATCTAAATTTGTTTAACCCCAAACCTATAGCTAATGTGTATTATTTTCTGAGTTGGCCATGCTACTTGGTTTTTTATTTGCCATGTAAACAAACTGCCACATTAGATACACGTTATGGTTTAACAGTATAGTGATCTAAAAAAATACTTATTCAAATGTTAGTAACTAAATTAAAAATTTTAATATTTTAGTAATCATTTTAAAATGACCCCAATAGTTAAGTGACTATTTATATAATTTACCTTTTCGTAATTTAGTTTTTTCAAGGTTGATTTTTCACGAAAAGTTTTAGATCATAATTAAATATTATTTTATAAATTTTGATCCATTAAAATCATGAAAATAAAAGTTAGACTATAAGATTTAAAAAAAATCATAAAAAAACTTAAAAACACTAATAAAGGTAAAATGATCTTTTCTCATTAGGACAACTACACTAGAGGCCAAGATGAATGCTTTATTTTTTAGAGCCATTAATCTTAAAAGGTTTAAATTCTAAGGTTAAGATTGCATTCTTAGGCACCAAACTTGGGGGAAAATGACAAAATCACTACAACCCTTAGATGAAATTGATTTAACGGCTAGGAAAAGGAGTTTTGTTCTTTAAATACTCCATTTAGGGCTGGAATTTGAAAAAGGGGCAGCTAGTAGTGGTGTGGAAACCATAAAAGAAAAGGAAAAAATTTTAAAAAAATGGAAAAGCTTAAAAAGGTAGTTTTCTTTATCTCATTTATGCTTAAATGTTTTCTCAATTCTCATAACATGTAGTCCTTTTTATTTTTATTCTCTTAAAGGTGAAACAACCCTTCCCATGGTTGATCTTGTCTCACAAACTCCTTTGTTTCACCATCTCCTCACACCAATTTAATGGAAATGATGTAAACTGAAAATGAACAAAACTAGGAATGCCATGAAACTCATGGCCTATAGGCATTATACAGAAGGCAAGAATTTGTATTCACTCTTTTGTGATTATGATTGTCCCCTTTGTGTGTTTTGGTTGAGTTTTTTTATGGTGAAATTTTATGTGTTTTCTTGTTTTATGAGTTGTTTATTACATGTTTGGCACAACAAAAATAGTTTCCTTTAATTTTTCTAGTTAAAAAAAAAAAAAGCTTACTAAATGCTTGACAATTGTTTTTGGTGATAAAAGGTGGATTGCTAACTTGGTTTTCTAAGTGCCTAATGTTTTGAAGAATGGTTGGTTTCTTTGGTGGGAAAGGTATACAAGATTCATCAAGATAGCCTTTTGAAAGCTTTTGGCTTAAGTGGCTCAATGCTTCACCAAGAGCTTTCCATCCTCACATTTGGTCTAATGCTTTAACTTCAAACTAGATTTTAATGATTAGTTATGTTTATTAGGCGTTTGAATGAAATTTTCAAAGCTAGAAAGTTAGTTTTTTTGGTGTTATTTACATGTTTGTTGAAATAAAAATGCAAATTTTCATGACTTTCTCAAGTGTTTGTGAAATGTCATGTGCGTTAATCATATATCATTTGCATAAGCACTAAAACCCTAAATAAATTTCAAAACCATGGCTTTTTTACTTTCTTTTAAAGTTCACCTAAAGTGTTGTGGATTTTTTGAGAGGTTCACAAAAATCATGGTAAACCCTAAACTCCAGAATTAAACCCTAAATCCTAAAGCCAAAACCTTAAAACCTAACCCTATTTCAAACCTTAAAACATGAAGTCAAACTGTAAACCCAAAATCAAACTCTAAACTGTGAAACTAATCTCTAACCCTAAATCTGACCCAAACGCTAAATCAAACCCTAAACCTTAATGTGTCAGACCCTGAAACTAGTCAAATTCCAAAACCTAGAACTCATTTCAACGCCTAAGGCCATCCCAAAACTCAAAGGATTTGTATGAAAATCTCATATGAAACAATTGGTTCCTAAATATTGCTTAGAGGATGGGTTATTTAGGAAATTTTATTTCATTAAGTTTTTCATATAATTTTTGAATAAAAATAATAATAATTCTAAACAAAAGAAAAGAAATAAAAACGAGATCTTGAATATAAACAGTTGCACCTAAACTCTACCTAGAGGTAAGAGAGTTTAGGTGGTTTTTATATATTTAATGACCCCATTTCAAATTCGTATCTCATCATCATACATAAAATCTATTTGCATATATTTATTTTTAGATTATTATTTGCATTCACTTCACATGTTTATGTCTTTTAATTATTACTATTTATTTGCTAATTATAGCATCATCAATTTTTTGCATAAAAAAGGTTTTCATGAAAAACATTATTAAAAAAATATGGATTTTAAAATAAAATTAAAATAACATTTTGAGAGAAATAATTCTTTATACTTTGTCTAAAAGTTAAAGAGTCATTAACAATTATCATCTACAAAGAATATTATTTTCATCTTAAAAGAACATTGTGGTGGATCTTTAGTAGAAAGAGTTATGTTTAAATTCTACCTAGATATTGAGAATTTTAAGATAATTTTTAGTTGAACCATTTTTATCGAATACCAAAAGATAACGTATGATTAATTGGTACCATTTTTAAACAAGGGTTGTGGGGTGCTAATCCTTCCACATGTTTAACCATACTTCTGAACCCAACTCTGTTTTCAAATATCAAAATATTTTTTAATAAACCTTAAATTCAATTTTGGTTTATTAAAAATATAAATTTTTTAGGTGAACAATCACATCTAACAAAAAGATTGGTGGCAACTCCATTTTTTATTCACAAAAAAAAAAATTTATGTTCTACGGTCAAGTTCATGAACTTGCATATTGTGACAGTTTGACGATATCACTAGGAAAATTTTTTGGAGTCAAGCTAAAAGTTACTTATCTCAAGTCTTAGATTTAATGGTTTTAATTTATATTTAATTTTAATTCCCTTCATTTTAATTCTTTAAAAAATATTACATGTTGGTATCCTACTTTGATTTTGTCATTTATTCATCTCTTATATTGTTTTTTGATTGATATATTTCTTTGCACACACTTTGCATATTCACTTACATGCATAAACTCTATACCTAAGCTTTGTCTTTATTAAAAGGAAGTAAAGTAGCTATATTCTTGTAAGATGATAACATTCGTATTTGCTAGCAAAACACTCTCACTCAGATTAAACCATTTTCATTTATAGCTTATCATGTGTAAGGATCGAGATGCCCTACTAGTTTGTAACAAACGATGATGTGGGAAACAATTTAGGGAATCTTTAGATGTCTAAATTTGAACCAAGTATATTGTAACCTTAAGAGACCAATCTTAGGTAGAGCTATACCACCTCTTTTTGTATAAATTACCCGAATTAGGACACGTGATGAATACTATGATATAACTTGTATTTAGGGGTAGTAATGATGTAAAAGAAAAAAACTAAAATTTTGAAAAAAATTATAAAAAATTCTTCCAATAAAATTTTTTTAGACATGCTATTCGATTTATCTAATGTTTGTCTAAGAATTGCTTTGTCAGGTAAAAATTATTTTTTTAAAAAAAAGAGAGATGTTTTTAAATTTTCCAATCAACAAAAAAAAATAAACAAAAAAATAAAAATTTCCAAATGGGGAAGTTTTTCTTAATTTCTTTGTTTTATAAAAAGCAAAGGTATAAAGTATGAAAAAAATCTTCGAATTTTAGTCATTTTATGTGCTTGTTTTTCATAAGAAATGTTTTTTTTTTTTATATCTTTCTAGGACAAAAAGAAAAGAAAAGAAAATTTTGATTTGGATTTGGATTTTTGAATGTTTCTTTTATCCCATGCATTTCATTTGATTACTTTTGCACTCACTTTCATCATGTTTCATACTTGAAAATAATAAAATTGTGCATACACTTTATTTTATGCACATGTTAATGATAGTATCAACTTCATTAAATTTGCATAGTACTTGCATTACATTTTGTGTAAACATATCTCATCATGCATGATAAAGTATTTCGTAAGCATGTTTCATCATTTGTGTACATACATCTCGTTACTGATGTAGTATTGCAATCATGTTTCAAGCAAATAGATACCCAAATGATATGTTTTCAATAAAATTTGTATTTCATATGAACATATTTCATCACCCATAAAAAGCATGATTATTGTCAATTTGGCATCATACATTAATATTCATTTTTTAAGCATCTATGCATTGCAATAGCATATTTGCATCACTCGTGCATTCATGATCATTTCATGTGCAGTTCTATCATGTAAGGTAGATTTTATTTTTATTTTTTTAATAAATAAAGATTCAATAGTGTTGATTTCTCATTAAATCTTTCTTTGAAAAAACATAGAGATATTAGTTTTGTTCAAAATCATGGAGAACAAAAATTCAACCAAGATTGAAAAAGTTGAAAAAGTCCAAGAGGAAATCAAGGAAAGAATAGTTGAAATACAATAGAATATTGATATGTATATGCTAGAGTTGAAGCAATTATTGTTAGGACAATCAAAGGGGAAGGGAATTGTTGAAGCATTAGGACTAAGGGAAGAAATTCATATCAAATAACCACTATACCCACCTGGTTTTACTCCACCTTATACCTAAACTTCTCAAGGTATAACTATACCACCCATAAGCGGACAACCTTACATCTACACTGGTCTTGCTACTAGGCAATCACTGATTCATATAAATATTAATTCGAGATCTAGTCCTACTGACCCTATCTTGGTGTTGAATCTTGATAATCCCAAAAAAATGGAAAAGTTGCAGGATATATTAGAGTTAACCGAATAGAGATGCTAAATAAATATGATTTGCTTGAAGAAAGACTTAGGGTAGTTGAAGGAAGCGATATCTAATAAAGCATTGATGCCAATGAACTAAGTTTAATACCAGACCTAATCATACCAGCTAAATTTAAGGTTTTAAATTTTGAAAAGTATAAAGGAACTAAATGCTCTTTAGTTTATATCACAATGTTTTGTCAAAAAATGACAAGGAGACTTGCAATGATAAACTTCTAATCCATTGCTTTCAAGATAGTTTAATTAGATTTACAACGATGTGGTACATATAGCTAGACCAAAGCAAAATCTATTCCTAAAAAAATCCGGCCAGGGCCTTCATTGCTCAACATAAACATTTAATAGACATAGCTACAGATCGTCTATCCCTTCAGAAATGGAAAAGAAGTTTACAAAATTTGTAGAGTATGCTTATAGATGGGGAGATCTTACAGCCCAAGTCCAATCACTGCTAATAAAAAAGAAAACAACCGTGCTCTTTGTTAATACCTTAAAGTCTTATACTATGACAAGCTAGAAGGTAACACTACTAAAAATTTTGCTAACATGGTGATCTCTGGATAAATGATTAAAAATGCCATAAAAAATGATAAAATTGAAGGACAAAAAGCCTCCAATACTAAGAAAACAGCAACCCTCAAGAAGAAAGAGCAAGAAGCCCATGTAATTGTCTATAAAAGGCCTTCACCCTAACTGTTTGTCCCTCACCACCCATATCCAGCATATCCCTATTTTTATCCTTTAGCCAATCAATGTCCCAAATACCATACCCCTATCAACCAATATCGGCCTTAGCTTTTCATTTTATGTTTCAAACCTTTTTTACTCCACTAACCATTAGACCAATTTCAAGATCGAATAACCAGATAAATGGTTCAAAGAAAGCACGAGATCATCAAGAAAAAAGTCACATTAACCTAATTCCTATGTCGTATGCTGAGTTATTCCTAAAACTTATTAAGAGTCATTTAGTATCACTTGTTCATTTAAAACCATTGAAACTTTCTTGTCCTAAATGGTATGATGCCAATGCTACATTTGATTATCTTAATGGAAACATGGATCATTCCATACAAAGTTGCCTTACTTTTAAGCACAATGCTACACCATCCAAAACCTGATTGATTCTAACTGATAACAAAGCTAAACCCAATGTTGCAAAGAATCTTTTACCCACCCATAACCATCCTTGTCATAGAAATTGGTTTTGAAGACTCCATCCCTAAATATCTCATCTTTTCATAAACATTGACCTTGTTATCAAGCCGGCACCATTTTTGCCAAGCCAGATACCTAACCACTCACCAAGTCGAAGGAATTGTGGTTCTTTTGGAGGGTTGTAGTGAGATGTTCCCCAAACTGATGAACTTGACTTAGAGAATTGGTCGCCATTCGCCACTTTAAGTTTGCTAACCTAAAAAGGTATCATCCTAGTAGAGAATTTGAGGGCTTTGATATGGCCTAAAAAAAGATGATATACTAGCTTGCAAAAGAAGGATGTGGCACCCCCAAAGCCAATAAAAGGCATAAAAACCTTCTTAAAGACATCAAAAAAGCCTTAATCAAGTTTGCGATGTTATTAAATACCTCAAACACTTGAAGGATGAATGTGGAATACATCAAAATTTTGGAAAATGTTGACAAACACCTTAAACACTTAGAGGATGAGTGTTAAAGATCTCAAACAAGTGAAAGACGTCAAACACCTAAAACCTTAGCTAGAGGATGTCGAATACCCTCAAATAATTGAAGAATGTTATCAAACATTTCAAAGCACCTTGAATACTTTAAAGTTGATATGAAGAACCTTAAACGAGTAGAAGAAGTTACTAAAAGACTTGTAACATTTAAGAAACAACATAAAAAGCACGCAATGCTCAAAGATAAGGCATCTCAAGTTTTAAAAGAAAGCACTAAGTTTGGCTAATGAAATTAAAAAGGTACAACAATAATGCTCATCTTAATTACTAGCACATAAAAAAGTGAAGCCATGGTGTTCACATCCCAAATGTGAAAAACCAAACAAGGGTGAGACAATATTTTTCATATTGCCAAGCATACAAAAGGAAGAAGCATCAACGCTTACCTTTCATATATGCAAAGGTATAACTAAAAATGATTATGCCACGAAACAACAATATTTACTTCACAAATGTGTAAAGGCAAAAGGAACTGTGCTTATTGTGCCAACATACAAATAGGAAAAAACATGACACTCGTCTCTTGTAAGATGCAAAGATAAAACAATGAAATGTGTTAACATAAAAAAAGGCGAAGCTACGACACTTACCTTCTAGATGTGCAAAAAGAAAGTAAAAAAATGTCTCATCGACATACAAAAAGAAAGCTACAATGCCTATCTCCTTGATATGCAAAACCAAAAGCTAAAGAGTTCACCTTCAAAGCAATAAAGACAACACAAAGATTTTTTTTTTAAAGGGTAAAGTAACAAAGCCTCCGACAAGCAACAAGGATGATGCTAAAAAAATTTAAATCCACCATTTTCTAGTACCTTTATTGTAACATCCTCTTCATTATATTTTTGTTTCAATAACTTCACATAAGTTCCTTAAGTAAAAGTTGACCCACACCAGCTTTTTCAAATCAATAGTCCACTACACACAATTCTCCTATCATTCAATCGGATGCTTAATATCCACCAAACCTTGTGCTAATGTTCATCATTAAGTTTACGACCTTACTTGCTTGGACGAAACAAATTGTGTGACAAACAGACAAAAGAATTATGAGGTTAACAAGCTTTAAACTAGAACGGCTTAATAAGATTAGGATTCAAGAATTATTATTAGAACCTACATTATTATTACCTCCAGCATGGATAACATCTCCTACATTACTAGTATGAAAAATGTCATCGGTCGACATGTTGGTATCCTCTTTGATTTTTTAGGTAAAAACTCTAAACCAAATCACAATTGCTCCATTATCCTACCCATACATCCTATGGTAGTAATTTACAGTCTCCCATCATCGCATCATCATACACACGTGTAGATACATATGTATATGTATATATGTATTAAAAGCCCTTTTTTCGTATGAGAGGATTTCATGCTTACGGAGTTGTGTCTTAAGTTGGAAGTTTTTTTTTTAGTGGACTCAAAAGGTGACAAAATTATATAGGAACATAAAGCTTTCTCGAAAAGGAAGGGGTGGCAATTTCTTATAATCAAACTTTATGCTAGCGGAATGAATTGAATGAGGATTGTATGGATCATGTGCTAATTAATTGTCCCTGGGTGAGTAAGTCTTGGGAGAGGTTTTTTCACTAGTGGAGCATGGTGTGGTGTCATCTATAATCTTTCAAAATGTTCTTGTTAATGTGTTTTGTTGTTTATTGGTGCTTTGAGATAATGGTGGCTAGTTATTGTTGTTGCTGCATTTTGGTTGATCTGTTTTGCTAAAAATGAATATGTATTTAAGCACAACTTTTTAACAATGGATTAATCATTGAATCAGATGCTAAAGTCATTGCTAGGTACGTAGATGCAAATTCTAGATCGTAGGCATTATGGGATATTTTCTATGGATTGACACTTTGGTTAGGGAGTCGAAAGCTGTCATAATGGCCAATGTATTAAGGGAAATAAAGAGGATGGTGAATGTGTTGGCTAAAAATGAAGTAGATTAGGCTGAATTTTTTTACATCCCAGTGATAATAAGGGTTGCTTTTTGAGGCGTTAAAGCCTGTGTTGGCTACTAGGGGTCTTGTAATTAGGAGTGGTGTGTTAGCTATATGGTGTTTTATCCAATCTCTTTATCTCTTTAAAAAATAAAAGTTTTTAATGTCTTTGTCTCTTTAAAAAATAAAAACTTTCTAATTTAGCAAAAGAAAAAAAACACACACACACACACACATGTGGGAGAAAACATATTACTTATAATTATTATATTATAATTAATTAAATCATGATTTAAAAATATGTGAAGTCCATCATAATTTTATGTGAAATCCAAGTTTATAATTAATGGACCCTTACATGATTTTTTTGGATAAGCAACATAATTCTTTATTATGATTAAATAATTATAAAATTATAATAAAAATAGTTTTAGATGAAATGCTCACCACATATACAAGCTACCTCTAAAAATGAAATTTTGGTTTTTTTTTTTTTTTTAGTTTTAATCTCTTATATGAGTTAATTATAGATTTGGTACATGAAACTATTTCAAATGTACAAATTGGTACCTAAACTAAAACAAGCTATAACTCACTGCTTAAATTGCAAAACTTTGTCTTTTTAAATTTTGTTGTTCTTGTTTACTTAGTTAATGAGGTCAACTCCTATGACACCTAATCAACACACGATTGATTACCATGCCATTATAAGTGGGTTTGACATCTAAACCCTTCATCACAGAGCGGACTCGTCTTCACCAAGGAGAGACTCGTCCAACTTCCTCTACTAATGTCTCATAAAACATCACTTCAAACCAACACAACTAGCTTGCTTAAAATCATTAAATGTAGTCCACACTTACCTGAGATCATTAAATATAGTACACAATCACCTATGAGGCCCCTTCTTAGGCTCTATGTAAACTTATCATCAACTTTTAACTGTGCTAGTCATGCCACTACCTTTTCTCTTATATATAAGGTAAAAATGAGGTTCAAGTACGTTATGAACTAAGCATTCTTTCTCTTGAAGCTTTCTTAGTATTTACTGTACATCTTTTTCCTTACTAAACCTTTAAACACTTTATTAATTTGAGCATCGGACTGTATCTAGGAGCACCACCTCCAGCATCCTTTAATTGTACTTTCTTATTGTAGATTCAAGCTTCCCCTCACATAGTCACTATATCACTTTCCTTCAATTAACACCTAAAAACACCATCAACTAAGGGAGAGCAAATGATCGATTTAAACTAACTAAATTGATTTAAAGATGATAATTCAATTAAATTGGATAAGTTTTTTTTATTTAATTGGTTTCTAATCAATTTAATTATTCGATTTATGATTTTGAATTTTATAAGCCAAACTAATTGAAAAAAGTGAATTTTAATAATTAAATATTTAATAAAAATACCTATTTACCCTTACCCATTGCTTGTTTATGAAACCCCAAAATCTGAAATCCCTATTATGCTATTCTTCCTCTTTGTTTTCTTCTTGCCTATTTCATTATCGCTTGAATTCCACTATACTAAAGGCACTCACATCTCCTTTCACTTTTCACAAGCATGCCAGAAGCCACTATTAGTGATGCCTAAAGCCACCACACCAAAGCTGAAGTCAGTGTGTGCTTAACCTCTTTCCCTCACTCAAAATTTTCTTGTTATTACCAAAATCTGCTTATTATTCCCTAAAAGTATGTCGACTTAAATCTGCTTGGATTTCTTTTGACATTTTCTTGGATATAATTTTCCATTTCTTTTTCTATTTGTTTTCACTGAAACTATGTGATGATTATTATTATCTTTTTTTTTTTTTTTTTGGCTTAGATTTCTTTTGGAAATCTTAGGAAACTATGTTTTGTTTAAATCTAATCACCCTTCTATCAGTATTTAAATGCCTTGGATATTAGATCGCAAATCTCTTAGATGTGTTTAGTTTTTTCATATAAAGCATCACAATTTCATACAACTTGTTTATTTAAAGTATGCTCTTGTTTAAATGTTCTTGCTTAGTTTGTTCCAGGTACTCATTTAATAATTTTCATCTTTACTTAATTACCCAATAAATTTTAAGTCTTTTTTTTTTTTTTTACAATTTGATTTATAAACTGAAAAAATCGAACAAACTAACTAAATCCATTTACTTAAGTTAGTTTAGTTTATGTCATTTTCAATCCTCTAATTAGTCAATTTGATTTTTACATAAATTAATTCGAGTAAATCAACTTTAAAATTTTTATAATCGAATTAACCAAATCAATTATTTGTTCATCCCTACCATCAACAAATTTTATGTCGTTAAACCAGTGAGCTTAGATGGCAATACCCAATTGTAATGTGCCATGTATATGCCTTATGCAAATATTAAATACTGATTGTGATTGTGAAATACCATGTCGCCCTCTATAGATGAATGGGTGAAAAAATACTTTTTACTTTTTTTTTAATTTTATTGTAGCCTTTTCCTTTCAATTTTTTTTCTAGAACCAATTTTCTCTTTTTGCCTTGTTGGGAGATTTGTCACACTTAGAGCCCATGGAAGCACACTAGAAAGCCTATACATACGTGTTGGACACCAGTTGAGCTCAAAAACTTAAACTATTAGGTTATTAGGTTTTTTATGTATATATAGGACATTGTATTAAAAATTTTTAATGATGCGGGATTCTTTACTCACATATGAAACTTATTTCAGTAATCTTTCCCATTCACTTATGAGTTCTGATCAAGTTCCACCTCGACTCTCCCATGCGAGTAAGTCTTATCAATATCTCATTTGGGTCAAGCAACCTCACATCTCTAATGCGCTTTTAAGTTAGGCCACAGCATTCAACCTTGCCACCTAGGTTGTCTCAGTGCTCCTTCAAGCTTCCACTCCAGATTGACTCAATACATCGCTCACTTGAGTGTTCTGCTTTTGCATATTATCATATACTTATTACATCAAAATCGAACATTTTAATACTGACTTTCGAGCACATGGAATTGATGGATGCGGCCAACCTCCGATCTGTCAATAATCTCCTCCCAACCACATCACTCAAACTTAAACCAATAACCTTGGCTTTGATATTAATTATTGGGAGATTTGTTAGAGCCCATGAGAGCACACCAGATAACTTATACATATATATTAGACACTACTTAAGTCTAAAAATTTAATCTATTAAATTTTTGAGTCCTCCATATATATATATATATATATATATAACATTTCATTTAAATTTTTTAATAACATAAAATTTTTTACTCAAATGTAAACTTTATCCTAACATGCCTCTCTCCTCCCTTCACTCTCACTCCACCACATCTCACGATGTTTTTGTTGTCACCATCCCTGACAAATGATATTGGCTTTTATTTATCCTTTATTCTTTTTTCTCTCGTGATTTACTGTCTACTTCTGACTCTTCTCTCTATTGCTTTGTCTTCCGTAATTTTATGTTTGTTACAATACGATGGAAGTAGAAGCAAGAGGGAAGATGAGGAGCCAAAAAGAAAGTGAAAGAAAATTGTCGGCGAAGTAGAGATGTCATCATTGGCTGAGATTTTCGGTTCTGACTGGTTTTTTAACTGAATGTCGAAAGTTTAGGTGATCCAATGTTTGATTGCCACTTGCTCGCTACAGGGCATTTCAAATCATTTTCTGTTTACATGTCGCATATACATGGCATGTTACAACTGGACATTGCTACCTAAGCTAATTGGTTCAACGGTATGAAGTTTATGGACTAACATCACACACGGTTTTAAAGTTTGAGTAATTGTAACTTATTTAAGTTTAGGTATCAATTTTTATATTTTGAATATAAATATATGTATATATATATATATATATCAATTTGTATATTTTGATATATAAATAAATATATATATATAATATATACATTCATATATATATAAAGCAACTAGAATAAAAAAAATGGAAAAAAAATTTAAACCACCATAGACAATAGGATTTAAGGGGTTTTCCCTGCATTTAACCACCCTAAAAACTGAGTCACAATGGACAATAAAAGTAATCTCAAGTTGCATTAGAAAACTACAATATAAAAAAATAAAATAAAATAGTAAATAGCAAAAAGAAGTAGTTTACTTTAGGTTTCAATAAGATTAAATTACAGCAGTAAAAAGAGAGAAGATTATATGAGAATATGATTAGTAGTTAAAAAAACTTAAAAAGACTTGTAAAATGAAAATTCGAATCACATTATTTTTATCTCTTATTCTATATTCAATGAACAAAATATATTTTTTGTTTGTTTGATGTGATATGACATTATAGTTAGTAGTGAACTGCCAGTACTTTTTACAAGATGGAATTAGGGAATGAAAAAAAAAAAAGAATCTTAATTAATTTATCAAATAATAATCTTGATTCTTTAATTATGTTTAACAAATTTTAATTGCCTTTTAGTGTTTAAGAGACATATTTTAATGAAGTTAATTTTAAGAAAATTTGTGGGTTTGATTTGCTAAGTTGCTAATCAGCACATTCTTTCTCTGTGAATAAAGAATGAAATAAATGATTTACATGATTTCATCATTTTTACTAATCCATTGATTTCTTTAATTTCTTATATAAAAGTTTCTCCTAAAGACTGCCCATGGTCATTATATTTTTAAACATATTTTTAGGATTTAAATTCATGTTTTGTTTATCTTTAACCTTGGCTAATTTACTATTGAGGTTGAAAGTGAATTTTACATTCAAAATTTGTTTTGGTCCAGATTAGATGATAAATAATAAAAATAAAATTTAATTTTTACTTTTAAAAAATGGTTTACAAACTCAAATCCAAAGCTAAAAAGAAATGTTTTTGCGTTCAACTGTAATTTTTGCGCATAAAATGATTTTACTATCCTACATCTCTAAAATTTTATTATTTTATCATATCTTTTTATTATTTTAATTAATCACATTACTTTTTCACAATAATATTAAATATTTTTTAAATTCTTGAATGACATTTTTCTTATTACACTTCTGAACACATTTTTCAACTCAGATTTTTTTAATTACAACAACAATTTTAAATTAGGTCTTTATCATGGCCAAAAAAAAAAAAAGAAATTTGTTTTATTTTCCATTAATTTAACCTATTTTCTCCTCTTTTTCACCTGAAATTAGTAATTAGTACGATTAAAAATAAATTTCAAGATTATAAAATTTTTGAATAAAAAATGTCAAGATAAGAAATAAATATTATCATCTACCAAAAGCCACTAGAGAGAAGCCTACATGCATCCATTTTCTTTTTTTCAAAACTTGCTTTATTTTCGAGTACCATTTAATTTTATGGCAAGAAATAAAAAATAATACGTATGGGAGATAGAAATGAAACAATGGATAAGCAAATAATAATCTCTTTTTTTTGTAATTTTAATTTTAAATTATTTAAAATTATTAATTTAAAAACGCTTTAATATATAAATGTGCATGAAACTTAAGTTTCACCCGTGAACAGATCTATCAATTTAAAATTTATAATAATACAATATAAAATCGATATAAAAAATATATATAAAAATAACATTTTAAAATTTTTACAAAAATCATATATAAATTTAACAAAAACAAATATATTTATTATAATATATAATTTTTGTGTAACACACAATATGAATATCCGAACTATTATTATTTTACATAACAAAAATACATGAATTGCAAAATCTATCCATGTACATCCCTTGATTATAAAATAAACATAAAATGTGCTCAGATTATGGCATTAGCATCGGATAATTCAGATGGCTGCAAACTTAGGCAAAAAGGTTGAATGCTTAAGCTTCTAAATTTGACTGTCAAGCTTTTGCTACATCTTTACCTTGTATCGAATTTACATCAAATGAAGAAAGGGAAATCTAACACTTAACCTGATCCCGCACTCATCGCATACCCCAGTCCCCTTCTCATTCCCAACCCCCAACCTCCCACACAAATTCATCCACATAATTCCTCTTAAAGCCTAAAAGTAGAGTAGCCACCTACTACACTAGAAGAAGATCCCCCATATCCTCCACCATAGGGTTGCGTTGAAAGTGAAGAAGATGTGCTGCCCAACTGAGAAAACGACGACCTATAACTCGTCTCTTTATAGCCGCTGCTTGTAACTGGATCTTTGTAATTGCCTATAAATTCCTGTATCAACCAAAAACATTAATCAGCACTAACATGTAAATCCAATGCATACACTTACGACATTATTATATAGAACTATATCCATGGAAAATACAAAGCAGTCTTAGTTCCATTATTTATATAACCTAAGAGAAAAGTAATACTAATCGGAGCGAAACTTCTTGAACCACCAGCCAGTAACTAAACAAATTATCAACTTCTCAACCTAAAAAAAAATTATCAAAAGGTAGAGCAGAGCCCTATGATAACAGGGCAAAGAATACAATTTTGTTGTGTCTAAATTAACAAACAAGTCATACAGGAAAGCCTCCTACTTCAATCAGTTGTTGAGCCCACTGAAGCTGTGATGAGATGCCTTTAATTTCCACCGTTATTTCATCAGATAGGCCCATACTATCTTGCACAGTTATGATGGCTCCACTAGAGCGACGACTGCATGCAATATTAGGTCCTCCGATCCCAATGATGTCCTCAGCCTTAGAAAATGGTATTTGCATTGTTTGAGCAATCTGATTCCAGAAATCAACAAGAGAAATGATGATACATAAAAATATATAAATATATATATATATATATATCAAATGAAGAAACTGTTGCAGGTCCAGTCTACATGTAGACAACCATGACAAAGTTTCACTCATAAAGCCTAATTTACACTACAAAATATCCATGCAAAATATCCAAACTGAATTAAAAGTGTGTAATGATGAAGACGTAATAACAGAGAAAATTTGCTACATTCAAAACCTTAGACTCAAGTAGCATCGCCTTAGACCAAGAAGGGCAAGAATGAAACTAAAAAAATGGCTCAAAGTGATTTAGTTCTCATATTTTTAAATTAGCATAGTAGTTGATGGAGAATCAACTTGGGGTTATTAGGATTTATTATTAATTATAGATTTATTTGATATTTTTAGTTTATGTTAAAGTTTTATGGCCTGTGCCTATAAATGCTTCAATTGATTATCTTTCAACCAGCTATGGGTTATAAATTATTGAGAATTTGGAGTATTAAATTTGAGATTTACCTCTCCTTGGTTCTCCATGTTTCTCTCCTCTCTTAATTACCCTATTTCTGTTCTGCCCTCTAATTTTCCATCTTATCTCCCTTCCCCCCTTTCTCTTCCTTATTTGACATCAAAATCTCAGATTTCACCCTAGGCCCTTCGCAAAAAGGAATTAAAAAAAAATTCAGGTACACACAAAAACAAACTTGTTTGACAATAGGAACAATAGATCGAACAAGTCCTCAAGTAGAATGTATTGTCAAAAGTGTAGGCTCTTGCCTCATAGAATGAGATTCCAAAAGATGGGATTCGTGACTCCAACTGTGTTTCACGTTCAAGTAACAATGAATCCATCCTTGCTGTAACACGAAGATCAATTCCAATTCCACTTTAAGAAGCAGTATGCAGAGATGACTTTTCACGTGTCTGTGCTTGAAGATCTTAAGTGACTATTGCATTATACTGCAAACGAAGATAGCACCACTTAGCATGAAAAAGTTGCAATGCAATAACAATTAGGAATAGTGACTCAAATCTCATAAGAGATTTCTTTAAGATTTGTTAGATATTGCTTGATGGACAAGAAAACTTGTAAAAGAAGAATTCTACGAGGCAAGAGATTCTTAATAAGTAAGTTTATATGGTTATAAATAGGTGAAGTCTCTGCAAGGTTAGGTATAAGAAAAAGATGTAAGAGAGTTGTAAGGTTTTATAGATAGACATCCCATAAGACTATTAAAAATTTATGTCTTATGGATATGTATGTTTGTTTGTGAGTGAACTAAAAGAGACTAAGAGAGTCCACATAGGTATGATGTATGAGTGCACATGAGTATGTGTTTGGTTGTATTGAAATGGTGCACATGGGTATGTGTTTGTTTGGGTTGAGAATACTCCACAAGACTAAAGGAGATTGAAAAGGCCTATAGGTATTGATTGTTGAGTGGTTGATATGTTTTGATGTATGTTTGTAATTCTCTACAACTAGTAGATTTTGTTTCTCATCCGTGGACGTAGGTAAGTTGGACCGAACCACGTTAAATTGTTATCTCTTGTGTGATTGATTGATCATTTGATTTCACTTCCGCTGGTGTAATTCGATTGAGGCCTTTTGCCCTAATAAGTGGTATCGGAGCTGTTATGATCCCTAACAAGTGAAAAAAGCTGAAGGTTCAAAACATGATAATAGCTAGAGGTTCGAGACATGGGAAGATACAAGTTCAAAAGAGCTCAATTCAAGAGAAGAGTTCGAGTTTATGTTTAGAGGATTGAGGATCGGTTTGCGTAAAGCGTAAAGACACATAAGAAAAGATGATTGTGAGACTTCCATTACAGCTGGAGCTAAGCATGTCTAGCATGAAGACAAATGATTTGATAGAATTTAAGTCAAGGTAAAAATTGTTAGGAATAGTGACTCAAATCCCATAAGGGATTTGTTTGAAATTTGTTAGATATTGCTTGATAGACAAGAAAACATGCAAAAGAAGAATTTTCTTAATAGGCAAGTTTGACTTGCAAAGAAGAATTTTAAGAAGAAAGAGATTCTTAATAGACAAATTTGTATAGTTATAAATAGGTGAAGTCTCTACAAGGTTAAGTATAAGAAAAAGATATAAGAGAGTTGTAAGGTTTTATGAGTAGACACCTCATAAGACTGCTAAAAATTTGTCTTATGGGTGTGTATGTTTGTTTGTGAGTAGACTAGAGGAGACTGAGAGGGTCTACATAAATATGATGTATGGGGGTATATATTTGATTGTATTGAAAGGATGCACATGGGTATATATTTTGTTTGGGTTGAGAATACTCCATAAGAGTAGAGGAGATTAAGAGGGTCTATGAGTATTGATTGTTGAGTGGTTGATATGTTTTGATGTATATTTGTAATTCTCTATAACTAGTGAATCTTGTTTCTCATCTGTGGACGTAAGTCACTCGGACCAAACCACGTTAAATTGTTGTCTCTTGTATGATTAATTGATCGTTTGATTTTGCTTCCACTGATGTGATTGGATTAAGGACTTTTGGCCTAACAACAACAACAATTTCATAGAAATCAAACTTACAGTCTTTTCAAAAAAGGAAAAACACTATGATCAACCAAAAATTTCCTCAGAGGCCCCACCACTGCTTCTAAAGCTTTAAGAACCTTCAAGGTTTCCCCTTATGACTCCACAATCCTCTCATCTGCTGCCTCATAAGATGGCACTTCATCTGCTATCACAATAATACCACAAGCATCGTAAATTTTACAGAATCTGAAAATCTATGATTTACAGACCACCTCTTGAACTGAAAATAAGATACAAATGCTAGGACTCATTTTGCAATTTACAGTAATGGTTGTCTAAAATAATCAAAGGAAGCAATACAAGTCTATATACTTTTATTATATTACTGCAAAGTATCATAACAAAAATGAAAAGTAAAATTTCAAATTTAAGGGTTTGCTTTCCAATTTAAAATATAACAATTGGCCTAAGGTCAAATTACTCACATTTAGCTCAAAACACCAAATTTATTGTTAATAGTCAAAATTGTTACACTAAAAAAGCTCATGTTTTAGACCAAGACAAAGGACTTTGTGTTTAGCCTACCAAAAAAAATCCCAATTATTTATTAAAGAAAATAATCAAAGCCTAAATCCAATTTCATTCAATTATAATTTATAACCGAATATGATAAATAACCTTTTATACCTAACACATGGCTGTTTTAACTCAGATCCTTTTCTTTTTATCCTTCTTTTGATGACCTTTAACATAATCATGACTCTACCATTGACAATCCATGACATTCATTGTCAGTCTAACCACCAACCCCCTTAATTGCAGATATGGCTGTGACTCCATGTTCGTTCAAGTGTCAAACACCTACCTCAAAATGCAATATGGATAACATCAAGTAGACGCAGTATGCTAGGAAAAATGGAAAGTTCAAAGCATGATAATTTTGCATTTCAAATAAGTGCCACATCATTGGATAAATGTTATTTGTTCCCCTTAGATGAAGAGTTATTTTCAAATTTCATAGCACCAGGAAATGTTCCTCACTTTCACCTCTTGCTTTATCTATCTATACCTGTATGCAATTAGCTCATAAGGAAGCTTATTCAACCTTGGACTCACTCTAGCAGTTTGCAACTTCTTAAACAATTGCTTAAAGTGAATTCTGACTTAATCCCCTTATGCTCACGCCCTTTAACCAACATTTTTTATTTTTTAGAGGGGGCGTGTGGTTAAGGGAATGATTCATGTCAACAGGCAAATACTTTACCTTTTTTTTCTTTGCCTCAAAGCAAATACCTTACTATAAATAACTGCAGGTCAAACCTTTCTGTTTAAACCATATTTTCCTTTCAAGTTCTTTTCCCTAGCCTAAAAGGCCTAACAAGCTAAATAAATATATCAATGGGTAGGGTATAGAGCGGCTAGAATATTTTTCATTCCCTTTCAAAAATTTTATATTATACCCATTCCCTATTCATACCAAACGTGTATTTCAAATCTATCCCCATCCTTATAATTATTTAATGGATGTGGATAATCCTCATATCCATAGCTTTTTTTAAAAAAAAATAAAAATCAAAATATAATTTTTTTAATTTTTTATCGTGAATATTTATGTAATTTTTTTATAAATATATTAATATATATTTTAAATAGAAATATATTAGTTCTAATTAATCTAAAATAATAACTTATATTTAATAAAAATCTATTTACTAAATATATATATATATGTAGGCATGTGCTATATTACCTATTCCTATCCTCGTACCTACTAAAAAATTTAAAATTATATTTATCCCTATCTCTATTCCCAAAATATAATACCCACCTCCATTCAGGTAAGAAGGTAGTTCCTTAATGGGTATGGGTAAAATTAATATCTCTAGAGTTAAACAAAACTAAGATAGATGCTAATAGAACCAAATCTACATAGTTTTTCAACTTCAAAAATACTTTCCTTACTCCAATCTCTAGAAAAGACAATATGAGATATCATCCAAATGTTTTTCTATTCCTTAATCCTCTTAGCAATTAAAGGAATTTTTTTACCTTTAAGAGGAATAAAGTGAAACTCATGCATCTAACACCTTCTATGATAGGGCCATACAAAAGTAGCTAAAGAATTGTGAGCAAACAAAAGCCTAAATGTCTTTGTCATTATTGGGTTTCTTGTTACCAAAATAAGCCTGCCACGTGTACATGTGGGAATTGTAAGAGTCATGAACTTATAAATTAGTATGGTGACATTTCTTCCTTTTGTTTTCTATTTTCCAAGAGATAAAATTCTTCAATGTGTGCTCCTCCAGAACCATACATCACATTTTGATTTGAGTTAAATAGTAGTCAAATGCCTATGAACTGCACCAAAAGATTAAATAATTAAAGTAGGCAACCACACCAACCCTTAGTGGGTTTTGGACATTGCAACCTAAGACAGAGACATGTCGATTCCTCAATCTAATAGAGTTCAGCATAAAATCAGCCATTTAGAGCATAGCCAGCATCATACAAGACGGTACCAATATCTTACTAAGTCTTAGAAAGATGGATTTTCAGCTATGTATATCCATAAACCTTAGGCTGATTGAGTAAGGTTTCTTAAGGACTAGAAAAGGAAGTTTTAAGGGGATTTCCTCAAAGCTTTAAGAGAATTTTCCTAATTCCTAAAGGCTTAAGACTAGAGAATTTAGAGAGATGAGTAAGTCATTTGCTTGAGGTGTGTTGAAATGAGAAATGGAGAGAGCTATTTATAGATGAAGGATAGGGGCATTTTGGGAATAAAGAGATGAATCCCAAAATTATCAAATTCATTTAAAATAATTATCCTAAGATTTATCTTCAAAGATATATCATCAGAATTATCATTTCAAAATTTAATTTGATAATCCAACACTTGCAAGCGATCAACTGGGTCCACTTTCCCTATTCAAAATATTTGAAATTATGTCCAACTTTATTCTCAGACTAAATTGGACTCTCTCAACCTATCAGCAACACCTAGTGTCAGTCAGCAACCTTCTTTTGGGTTGGTTCAAGCTTAAAAGCAAGCCTAAATCACAATCTGACCCAAATTAAACCACTGAAGGGGTAAATTTGGGCTTGCCAATTGGCCAGCGTGTCTACCTATCAGCAAGCACTCATTTGCTTGCCTGGATATGTCCATTTGAAAAGTCAACCGATTCTTGGTTGACCTGGGTGCAAAATTTGGTGCTTACACACCCTAAAACACATTTCCACCTCGATCTTGTTTTTTATTAAAAAAATCGACCTATTATAACTTGATCCCAATTTAAAAAAAAAATCACCCCCTATCAAATAAGGATGGATTGTAACCCTTTGGATATGGATTATTTTGGCATCTCTATCAACCGGCAACTTTGTATTGTAAAATTTATCTAATTAAACAATTTTTAAAAAGGCAAAATAGGGGAAGAAAAAGCTAAATGTAGGTGACACATGGACAACTCCATTATCCTCATTTTTTCATAAAATTAATTTAATAAAAAAGACATAAAAACAAAAAAGTAGAAAGAAAAAATTAAAAAAAAAAAGGGAAAAGAGAACTCATTGGGATACTTTGTGGACATCCTAGATGAGTTTAAAATGCTAATCTTTTAAATTAAGGTATTAAAATAATAACTTTATTAATTAAAAAGTCGAAAAAGAAAAAAAAAAAAAAAAGGAAAAATTTTATTGATCAAGGCAAGAGACTTGTAGGAAAAGAAATGGACTTCGAAAATTAATAACTAGCTAGCCTTCTTTTGTAATATTGAAAGGGATAACCATAAGTCAACCAAGGTAAGACAGGTACAAGAAGGGATGCAATTAGAAAAGAGCCTCATTAAGTTCTTTAAATCTTTATTAAAATTCACAAAGGGAAACATTTGGTTGATTTAGACAACAACCTCTTCCAGCAAAGCCCTTCAGCCAACACAAACACACAGCCAAAGCACATGAATTCCCTCAGACATAGATAACTGAGGAATGTACATACATGCACATAGGGGTGCACACATGAAATTATGAATAAAGAAACATGGAATTTCAATCTTTTACCCATGTAATGCACTAAACCATTCAGAATTTAGCCAGGACATTATTGATTTAAGGTTCATTTCATGCCTACGATAGGAATGGATAGTATAACTTCTTATTTAATCCCATGTTTATTAGTGGCTTTAGCTTTTTAATAAAAAGATAGAGCAATTAGTTAGATTAATTATCTTATATGAATAAGAATAAACAACCATATATAAAGCTAAAAGGATTACATAATCCCACATGAATAGTGTCGTAAAATAAGATGAGAGCATTAAAGTTGCAAAATAAAGACAATTCATTGATCTCAAAGTCCTATCACTTATGCATCAAATGCAATCTAAAATGCATAAATAAGTAAGAAAGGGAACCCAAAAAGCTATTATGAATAGAATAATATTTTCAAATGTCCAAAACATACCTCCTAACGACACCCTCACAGATGCACCTGTGTTCTCTTGTAATGACTTAATTATGGAGCCCTACTTTCTAATTAAATTGATTGCTTGTGCAGATGCTCCTAACAACTGGATTGAACAAAATGCAGCTCCAGCTACTTTAGCATCCCCATTGTTGTCAAGCAAACCAGAGACACGTTTGAAAACTCTTATAGTAGCATCCATTATAGGGGAAAAAGGTGCCTCTGGTTCTTTCTTTCCTGACATTAGAACCTAGAAGAAAGGCCAATTAATTCAAGGAACTGCTACAAGGGTAACAAGAAAACAGGATATTAAACTCCAATATCTTATTAGAGATAAGATGTGGATGGTGAAATCTAAAATTAGAAGAATTATTCTGTACGTAAAAACTCCAATTGTTTTTTTACACAACTTTATCTATTGAAAGTTAGGAAAGGACAGAAATCTTTTGCAGTTTTTTTCCAAAGAAAAAAAAGAAAAAGAAAAAGAGTTACAATGCGATTAGGAGTTCCAACAGCAGCATCAAGGATACGGATGCCGGCGCAAGTTTCCTCGCATATCTTCTTGATAAGTCCCCTTTGTGGCCAATTATGCTACCCACTTTCAAAACTGGCACAATCAGCTGAAACACGCAGTGTCCAGGCCATCTGGGCCACTTCTCTATTGCTGGAATGGTAGTTGCTTCTAAAAGGTTTAAGGCAAATGGGTCGACTGCCATGGCCGTGGTGCTAGATGGTTGATTTTTTGCCGAACCATTCTCCGTGGCTTCTGCTATTTCCATGGGAGGATTTACAGCCAATAGGTGTTGCGTTGGGAGCTTGGAAAGGTTTCGATTCTAACTTGCTAGAAACTAAAAATATGGCAGAGAAAATCCTGATTCCAATACCTTTCAGCCCATGGCTTCGACTTCTCGTAGCCTGTGGATAACCACTATTAGCCTAGCCTGGATGCTGGATCAAAGGATTTTAAGTTTAGTCCAACTTCTAGAATACGATCTACTTTACCTCTTCCTATACAATATCAACATTTCAATGTTGTTTCATATAATTTTCCTAAAAATAAAATAAAAATGTCCTAAATCATTGAAAAATATGTGATAATATTTTATATTTTTATAAATAAATAAATAAAATATTCAATTTTTATTCAAATAAATCATAAGTTTTTTAGGTAAAATATAAATAAAATAAAGAGATATTTTTAATTAACAATAAAAAACAAATAAATTCAATAAAAATTAGACCAAGTAAAAAAAATGAATGTGGGATAATTTAATATTCTTTATAATTTTATAAATTCTTAAAAATAAGGTGAAAATGAAAAAAAATCACAACATATATGTTACTAAACAATAACACTTTTTTCATAAAAACAATAACATTATGTGAAAATTTTTAATTTGTAATTTCATCTAAACTTCAAATTTGGGGTTTAGGTTAAAATATTCATCTACCTCATTTAGGAGATAGATTTTTGTAAGAACAAGGTTAATCTTTCAGCACTCACAGATTTTAGAGAGCCAACAATCATTTGATTTATTGATAAAATGTTAAATCTTTAATTCTAATTATTAGGATTTAAACCCTAACAATCATAACTACCTAAAAGAATAAAAGTTTTAAAATTTGAGAACTAATCAACTAAACTAACAATTTTCTTCTACTTGTGTAGTAGAAAAGATTTCCCCTAAACTGTACCAAACACATGTTAATTAGGACTTTTTCTGTTTTTTTTTTTCTTTTTTACAATGCGGTTGGGCTATTCATATATTTTAATTAAACTTAATTTTTTTTTTTAGGAATGATTTTACGGGTGCATTCTCCATGATGAGAAAGATCTACTAAAAAATCAAAATCATTCTCAAAATTTAAAGTTTTTTATGCAATAAGAAATTTGAATTTTTAGATAAAACTATAACATCAAAACTTCTTAAAAAAATATAAATATATAAAAACAAATATCTAGTGACGTTGTTATATTCTCACTTTAACGTTCAATAATTTATAACGTTATTGAAAATTTTATACGTTTCACATTCATTATTTTCATTTTTTTATTTAGTTTAATTTTTTATTTTGAACTCATTTATTTTTATTCTTAATTAATAAAAATTATTTTTTATTATTCTAAACCATATTTTAAAAAAAATATTTTCCATAAAATAATTAATAAATAATTTTTAATATTTTAATAATTATATTAATATTATTTATAAAAAATATATTTTCCATAAAATAACCAAATAACAAAAAAATTGAATCATTCAAACAACAAAAATCTGTATTTCTTTAAAAAATATAGATATTTTACAAAAAGTATTTTCCAACAAAGGAAGCCTAGTTTTTTTTTTTTTCCTGTTTTCTCGACTTCTTTCGTGCAGCCCCAACCATTTTCATGATCAATTTCATATTTTCTTAAGTTCTCTGCCTGAAATAAAGATACCACGAAGTAAATTTTCTCAACACCAAAAGTAATTAGACCTGAGGACCGAGCTACCTGGTCAACCTTGATTTGGAAGGTTTGGATAAAAATATTAAATCTATAAAACAAGCTTGGAAAGAAAAATATGGTTCCTTCAAAAAAATAGGTTCAATTTTGAAGGTTTAATACCCGAATTCGATATGTCTTGATAATTTAATTCAAATTTAATTCCATCGATTTTTTTAATTAAAAAAATTAATAATTTAAATATGATTTTATTTAAATTCAGATTGATTCGAATTTAAATTGATTTAATTTTAAATTTATGCTAACCTGATTTGATTCGAATTTAAATTAATCCAAACTCAACTTAATTATAATTCAAATTCGAAATGATCCGACTTTAAATTTAAGATTAATAGTAACTTTTTAGAAAATCAATAAATATTTAAATGTCATAATTAATTACCAAATCGGTATATTATGATAAAAATAAAATTATTTTCTTATAATACGAAAATTACATTTTTTAGGCTTAGTTAAGCTTTTTTATGGCAGCATTTATCTTCGCCAACCATAAACAAAATTCATAACTTTATAATTATTACAATAGCCAACATATCAACAACCGGAAAAGCTGCATCAACTACATTTAGTGCGTCCAAATATTCTATAAAAAACCAAGAAGAATTAAAGATATGTAATCACTATATCATTTCAGATGCCGTCAATTATGACAAATATATCGTTTCTTATAACTTAAAAAATATAAAAATATACTATTTTTGTTATACATAAAATTAACACTCAAGATCAAATGTTATAACTTAAAATTTTAAAATTAAAAAAATATATTAAATATCATTCAATAAAATTTTATTAATAAAATTCATGAACAAAATTAATTTTATATTAAATTGTAACATAATTTCATATTATTAAAAAATTACTTCTAAATCATTTAGTTTTGACATTTTAATTTTTATATAATTTAATTATATTTATATGATCTTAGAAGTTAATAAATTGAATAAAAATAACTTGAATGTTAAACCCCACTAATCCTAGGATTAATCCAAAATCAAAGAATTGGATATTGAAATATTTCAAATTCAAATTGACTTGAACTCTAAGAATTTGAACCCAAAGTAATCTAAACATGAATTCATTTGACCCAAAATACATCTAATCTGAAATGACCCAATTCTTTTTTACTCTAAACCAAAGTGATTCGATCGTTCCTTGATCTGAACTTGACTTAAATCGAAATCAAAATAATTCAATGAGAAATGATCTAAATTTTTTTAATCCAAAATAATTCGATTCTAATTAATCAAATCCAATCCAATCTACTAACCCATTTACCACCTTTAATAAAGGATAAATATATAATATAATAGTGTAAACATTAAACAAATGAGAATTATTCATATTTTAAAACTTCAAAAAAAATACTAAAAATTAAATAAAAAATCCCATAAAATTAAATAAAAGATCCCGTATTCTTATTTTGGGCTGTATCATTTAGTAATTTGGACGAGCCTGTACAAAATTTGAAGTCCAAATTGTCAAGTTAGCCCAGGCTTGAGCAAGCATACTATGTGCGGATGTGGCTCAACCCACTTACAGCTTTAAAAGTAATGCAGCTTTTACAAATATTAGAGCAAAAAATTGACACAATTTACCAGAGACAAACGAACAAGATGTACACAAGTAACAATGTACTTCATATGGGTCAATATGACAAAATCACCATCCATACTTGGCTTCTGTTTCAGCTTTAGTGAGCAAGCCTCTAGATTGCCTCTCTTGCAGCTCCGCCTCCTTTTGCTTCATACATAGAATAGGGAACCAATTTGATGCTTCCTCTAGTGAAGTTTTGAAAATTTACCCTTTGTCGAAGCGTGCTACATACAACATACGAGGAAAACAAAATATATACCACAAAAAATGGAGCATATAATTTATAACAACTTTTTTTATTTATTTATTTATTTAATTTAGCAAGGAGGAGTTCTTGGGCTTTGCCCAATACATCCCCTCCTTAAGCCAGTCCAAGCAAGCTTATCTACACCGGGTTTAGCGAACTCATGGGAAATTATCTTCCCATAGTCTCTCAACAGATTCAAAACCAGGCAACAAAAAGAGCACGCACACACACAGACACACACACACACACACACACACATATATATATATATATTTATCATCTAAGCCAACAGCTTTAGACAAACATTAAAGTAGAAATCCAAAAGAAAAACAAACATAGCTATTTGTGCAGGTTGTGAACAGTGTCAATGAAACAGTTGAGGTTCAAATTGACAGTTTCTTTGGAAGTGTCTGGCTATAATGTAATTGATGGCCTGATTTAGGACAAAAGAAGTAGAAGGTGCTGGAGATTAAAGAAGTAGAAGAATGAGATCCAGTCTTCACCATGGGGTCAGAATTGTTTCAGACAGTTGCAAAGATAGCATAATAGCTACTATGATTCTCATAATTCTAAAAAAGACACAGGCTCGTCTATTGTGTTCTAGTGATCCTGTACCTGTAACGACTTGAGATCCACCAAATTGACTCAACAGTCAAAAACTATGAACTAAAATCTGCAATTACTAAACTACCTCCGACACTTGAAGACAACAGAAAACAAGATAAAACCAATGACTTCTGTCCTAGAGAAATATAAAATTAGTCTTAATAACATAGTTATCCAATTAGTGTATTCCCTGAAACTAGATCCAATCTGCAGATCCTAGATTATGCTTTTATGCACCATGAATCAAGTAGGTAAATGCCCAAACTTGGTATCCTAATTGATGGGTGAAAGAGAAAGAAATAAAGAGAAGACGGAAACAAGAAGGTAGAGGCAAAATCAAGAAATGGAAAAGAGAGACTAGAAAAAAGAGAGATTCAAGCAAAAGAAAAGTGCTGGTGGAAGAATCTGGAAAGCCAAAATGGTTAAAGCATAAAATAAGGCCAAAAGGAAAGTGTGAGAACAAGAGGGAGCATGTGTTCACTTGAGAGAGTTTAAACATGGTTTTGAGATTTGAAAAATGGTCAGCCACTTGTATTGTTAATCTTTCTACTTGCAACAAGCTATTAATCTGATGTTGTATTGGTCCACTTCACAAGCACAACTATATTGTGAACAATTTAAATCTTCTTTCATATTGCCATAAAACTCATTAGTATCGATACAATTGTACATTGGAGAAGGAAGACAAAATGACTTCAAAAGGTCACTGTTCCTCTTTTATTTATATCCTTCTGGGCTAAGGTTAGCAAATTTAAATCCCCCAGTCTGTATTTATATTTTATATCTTTCTTTTCCTTCAATTATGTCATTTTGGTCTTTTATTTTTCCTATTTGTCTTTTGTTTCTTAGAACTTTTCTCTTTCCCTCTCTCTCCACTCTTGCCTTGACCTATGGCCGACCACTCCTCTATTCTTACTTATCATTTCCTCACATGATTGGATCCTTTCTTTTATGAGCTTCTATCTATGCTTAGAAAAAAAACCTCTATTATTCAGTGGGAAATATTTGAGAAATAGCTTCCTACAAGCCAGTTAGATCCCAAAGCAAAGCTCAATTCAAACATTTGTTAAAAGTTCTCCATCTTCAATTGGAGTAGCAAAATTAGTTAGATCAAAATTCCAGATTTCAAGTGTACTCTCTTTACTAGCCTTTGATTGTTCTGCTAGGCATACCTTATCCCTCAAACTGCTCTTTCTTATATAATTTTGTAAACCAAATCAGACCTGTTTTCCATATTCCTCAACAACCCATGAAATCCACAAGAGAAAACAATTCCATTAAAGTTAGTTTTTCATCTCCAGTTTAAGGTAACATAACGCAGAAATATCTTTGAAGTTTAAATCTCTAGTAGCTATACTAGTAACTTAGCAATTTCTATGCCCGCTTGGATCGGGGTCATTCATAACTTTTAAATACCAAGAACACTAATTTTAAACAACTAGACTTACTATCATAACAATCTATACCCAGACAACTTTTTACACTCCCAAGGAAGAATATTGTTGATTGTTAAGCTACTTACTGGAAATAAGCTACCCCCAATCTAAAAATCTCTTAACACTAGAGCTAAAGCCAAAGAGAATAACAACTAGTTCATGCTAAATCAGGAACCAATGAGTTCATGGACCACATCTATTTAGCAACATAATGTGCAAAAAAGTAACACAAAAGGCACTGCAACACAGTGCATGTGAACTATATTAGAGCAAAAAAAAAAACCGAAAATGTATAGTACATTGTAGCAATTTGAGAAAAAGTACAGAAATCGCAAGGCAAATGAATAAGACCCATTAGATAAAAAAGTAAAACAACAAGCTGAAGAATTAGATTAGCTTTGAAGTTCAATACCTGGCAAGAAGGCCCAAAAGCGATTCCAGTCATCTTGAACTTGTTCTCTCTAGGCCGATTCTTCAAAAGCTCATCCTGCTTCACCTCAACAATTTCTGCTGGTAACTCATGCCTCCCTCTCTTTCCTTTAACTTTCACCCCAATTTCAGCCATCCCACTGGTCTCTGGCAACGTAGGAGCCACTGAACCATCACCCCAATTATTCTCATATTGTCCATGGTAATTCCCATAACTCCCATAATTAGTAGCAACATCAGCATTTGGATCACTCGCTTGATAGCTACTATAATTAGCATAGTTTGGATAGTTGGATAGAATTTGATCACAAACCAAATCATAGCTTCCATAGTTGCCAGAATTTTGATCAGTACTCCACTGATAATTCACATAACTAGTGTAATTCATAGAGTTTCCAACATTTGCATCTGTACCAAATTTATAATTTGAATAATTGGGCGCACTTTGACTAATACTTGCCTCATTTTTGTCTTCAAAAGGGGCTAAAGTCGAAGTGGGCACTTGGGTTTCGATAATGGATCTTCTTCCTGAACCCGCAGAGGGAGTAACACCCAATGTAGTCGAGTTCCTGGGCGCCGGAATGCTAGACAAAAGGGATTTTACTGAAGGAACTTGGGCCGGGCATTCGGATTCTCTGCGCCTTCGTCTTTCTTTTTCATCGTCTTCGTCATGGTGGCTGTTGGGGTTTATGGGAGGCTTGAATTGAACAATTTTTTGACATTGGAAGGATTAGGCCGGGGAAGAGAAGATGAGTTTTTGGGATGAGGAATAGAGGGTTTAGGAATTACTACAACTTTATTGTCGACGACGGGGATGTTGGGGAAGAAGTTTGGGTTTAGAGAGGGAGGAAAAAAGAGAGGAAGAAGGAGAAGTAGAAGAAGAAAGTTATGGGTGCTGTTGCTCTTCTTCTTCGTCGTCTGAGGAAGCATAGTTGGCTAGCAAACAATCCATTGCAGAGGCTGTCTAATTAATCTTAAAAAATCTCTTTTGAAGCAATTTAATTAACCTTAACACAGTCCTTTTTTTTTTGGAAACTATAGGCTAACTTTTTAAAGGAGGAAAAGAAAAAAGGAAAGGAAAGGTAACATTAAAAGAATTGAAATGAAAGGAAATCTAAGCATGAATAGGGAAAAGAATGAGCGATCTATTATAATATTTTTTTAAGTATATCCCTCTAAATTATATGTTTTATTTTTAATAAAAATAAATATTTTATTTATCATGCGAATAATTTAAAAATTAATTATTTAAGTAAAAAAATTTAATCAAAGAGATTAATTTTTATTAATCCATAAATTACTATAGATTTGGAATTATTTTTATATAATTATATTCTTAAGAATTAATTCCAATAATAAAATTAAAAAATCTAAATATATCTTAATAAATAAAATTAATTATAAATTTGTATTAGTATTTTTTTACAAGTTTAACAAGCTCAATTAATATAAGTATAATTTTTCAATTGTATGTATTTTTTCATATATATTTTTATAATTTATGAAATAATAATAATAATAAAGGATTTAAGATCCAGTATAAATTAAAAAAAGGATATGATTATTTTTATAAACAATGATAATTGATTTAAAGTAATAATAATTTAAAAGTTTATTTTTATATAAAATAAAAAAATATACTAAAAGAAAAAATATAAATATATAAATATAAATACAAAAAATTCATAAAAATAAATTTAAAAACTATAACATAAAAAGTTGGTGAATGATACAAGAAAACAAAATAAATAAAGTTATCGGTTTGGGTTTGATAAAAATATAAATATTTATAATCTATAATTTACAATTAAAAAAATCTATAAGTATAATTAAAAGGATCCTAAAGATTGTTGACTTGACATCGGTCTTCTTTGGATAAAGAAGAAAATTTTTGTTTGTGTTTGTGTTTGTGTAAGGAGATTTAGATCATCAACTATAACCTTAATTAAATATAAAAGAAAATTATAATTAAGTTTCAAATCATTTTTAAATATGTTTTTTAAAAGATAACAATTATTTTATTATATTATTTAAGTTAATTTTAAAAATAAAGTTTTTTTTCTAATTTTAAGATATTACAAAACGATATAAATTTTTAATTTTAAAATTTTAAATATTGTTAAAAATCTAATAATTTTCTCCATAATTAGATTATTCTCAACTAAATTTAGATATCAAATACTTATCATCAAATTTTCAAAAAAAAATTTATGAATTTTTCTAAACCAAACGCACTTTAAAAAATTTTGCCAATGGAGGAATCCAAAATGATAATAGATCATCAAGAGAGAGGAATATGAAAAAAGAGAACTAATGGAGTGAAGGGAAAATAGAAATATGAGAAAGAAAAAGGAAAAAGAAATGGATGAATAGAGACAAAATAGAAGGATCCAGACTGTAAGGCGTAGTTTTGGCGCCGGGATGAGGTTTGGAAGCGGCTCGAAGGATCAATTTTTCAAAACAAGTAAGAGCCTCGATTCAATTTCTTCGATCCTGAAATGTATTTTGGAGATAATGATAAAAATAGTGCCAACACTGAGTTTTCTTCTGCCGACGATTTCAATTACGATAGCAAGGTAAAAAAACTTTACATGATTTTCTTTTAATTTTCAAAAACCTTTTCCTTCATTTTTTGCATAAATAAAAAGGCCAAAAATTTTTCTCCGATATTAAAAGCTTAGATTAAGATGATGTTTTTAAATTTAGAAGGTTCCGAAGGCATTAAACATTTTGTCGAATCAAGAGCGGCCACGAAGTTCATTGAAACGAAACAAAGCAGCCAAAATCCATAATTTGTTAGAAAAGATTTGACATTTTTTACTTTTTTTTTTAAAATATTGAAATCAATAAGGAATTTGTTAACGAGAAAATGAAAGTTTTACAGAACCTAATCTCAAATTTTAGTAAGGTACTTAAAACTGCGATAACCAAACAAAACCTTCTTATTCTTTTTCTTGTAAATGATATTTTTTTTTGGAGTGACAGATGGATAAGGATTTGATGCTTGGCGAGACGGTCGAGTGTTTGAAGTAAGCTTTAGTTTCAGGTACATGAGAGCGTTGTCCTTTGCTTTTGCCATTCTTATTCTGCATTTTTTTTTTGGTGCATTACATTATCATTTTCAATTTACAAAGTTATTTGTTAATTGTCATATATTATATATATTTTCTTTAGTATTACCAAATCCCAATAGAGCTGAGCTGCTAACCGCATTATTTAGAGATGGAATTTTTAATTAACTATGCTTGCCCAGATTTAAAAAATGGTAGGAGCCATCTACTGCATTGATTCTGTTTAAGTTCTATCTATTTATGTCTTGAATTAGGTAATGCTATCATATTCTTTTAAGGTTAAATCCTTAAAAGTGTGCTTAGTAGATCCTTAGATCTTTAAAGAGTTATCCTTGTAGGTACTTATTTTGTGCGAAAAACTAAATATCAAATTGAAATAAATCCAAATTAGTTTTAATTCCATTAAGGTCCAATCAAATACCTTAATTAAGATTTACCGAGTTATTTCATCTAAGTCATTTTACATTTTAAACTTTTAAATTTTTATTTATTAATTTTTACTCTCATTTTTATATTATTATTATTATTATTATTATTATATCTTTTCTTCTCTTTCTTTTCTGTTTTTCTTCATCTTTCACCCAAAGTCTATGTGCATTCAATGCACTAAAAATCCCACTGCATTGCCTAATTTTGTTAGCACTAAATACCCACCAACCTTCCTACTTGATTTTGCAGCTGGAATTTTGAGACCAACAAAGTCATCAGAGATAGTCCCAAATTCCACAACAATCCTAAAAAATTTGGGATATGATTTTACAAATTGACTATATAAATTGAGATCCAATTCATAACGTAACAGATATGGAGAAATTTTTTTGGTTGACAAAGTCCAAACAAACAAAGAAGAACCCTAACAACCAAAAAAAAATTTTCAAATTGAAACCCTACCCAAAAAAGATTGAAAACTGAAGCCCACTAACAAAACTTCCTTTCGAAATCCCTTGTATTTTCAACTTCCCACCACAAGAAAAAAAAAAAAAAAAAAACACAAACACATCCCTCAGGAAAGGAAAAGCAGTGCCAAAAAAAAATTGACTAAAACTTTGAAGGTCGTTCTAAGTCGTTTAAGGCCATTTTTCATGAAATAGAAGTTGGATCAATGTTCAGGGAGTTAAAGAGAGCAAGGGGTGAAGTTTTGATATTTTTTCGACCACTAACAATTGTGGCTGGCGATGGAAGTTGCGACGACAATTGCGACTAAAGGGAGAAAGAAGCAAGAGTTTTTATGAGAAAAAAAGAGTAGAAAGTGAGTGAAGAAAAATGAAATAATTTTTTTTTTACTTTTATAGTTGAAAAAAATGATATCATTTTAGGGGAATAATTCGTCCCTCAACTTAGGGATCCTCGTGATTGACCCGAAAACCAATACATTTGAGTTGAATGGGGCTAGATTGGCTTGAATCGGGCTGAACCACTCCAGACCACCTTAAATCACTCTAAACCATGCTAAACCATACTAATTCGACTGAATTGATCCAAACTGGCTTAAAAGCACTGAACTGTCTGTTAGACCATTGATCATATTGACTGAGGGCATTTTTAGTAGTTTTTTCATAATTTTTTAATTTTTTATTTTTTTGCTCAATTTTTTAATAATTTTTTTTCTATTTTTATAGATATTTATTTTATTTTTGTGCGAACTTTGTTAGGAAAAATAAAATAGATGGTGGAAAATATTTAGGAAATTTCTTTTTTTTAGTTATAACTTATTTTAAATATTTATAAAAAAAATGGAAAAGGTTGAAATATCACTTTTCCTAAATGCTTTTAAAGAAATAAAACAAAAAATGAAAAATTTTGTTTTTAAAAATGATAAGAAAAAAATTGAAATATCAATTTTTCCTAAATTCCTTAAGAATAAAAATAAAATAAGATAAATAAAATAAAATAAACTTTTAAAATTTTTTCCTTAGAATAAAATTTTAAAAATATTTGGAAAAAAATTGAAATATCAATTTTTCCTTAAAATAAAAATTTGAGAATATTAAGGAAAACTTGAAATATCAATTTTTTTGAACTAAAAGTGAAAATTTTTTAATCTTCCAATGATTAAATTATTAGAATGTTGCAATAGCAATTTCTATGTAAATATCTAGGAAAGATATTATTTTTCAAGTATTTCTAAAATATTAAAGTATTTAAAAAATTATCCCATATCAAAGATTTTAATAAGAAAACAACTAATAAAAAAAATATTTTAAATCCAACGAAAGAGCCTTTTTAAGAGTATCAATAGATAATACTCTTGAGATAAGAAAATATTCTTGAATTTCTACTAAAATATTAAAGTAATTTAATGATAAATTTTAATATTAAATTATTTTAAAAATATTTTTAAGAAATTTTGCTAGGGTTAATGAATAATATAAAATCAATTGGTATCATTTTTGGACGAATGTTATGGGGGTTAACCTTCTCCATATGTAACCATACTCCTAACCCAACTTTGATTTAGAGACCGAAAGTTTTTTTTGGTAAATCTTAATTAATTTTAGAATTTATCAAAAGATAAGATTGGTGGCTAATCGCACCTAAATAAAAAAATATTTGTGACGACTCTTTACTTTTACGTCTAACGATCGAGTCCCTAAATTAATATGTTATGACAATCTTCATGTCTTCCCTTTCATTTCAAAGGCCATTCTTCCTCCGAATAGGAAGTAAAAGGGTGTTCGTATCCTTCCTCTCTCTCCCCATCACCATGGCTCATACCTTTCCTTTTCTACTACTTATTTCATCCCATTCTTAGAAAATAGCACTTAATTTTGTTGAAAGATTAAAAAAATGTTTGTGAATTATACTAAAGACCCGTGTTATTAGTATTTATTGATGTCATGTCACCATTTAAGTTTGAAAACATGTATCACTAGAATTTACAAAAAGGATTAGGGCATAGTGCTCCGTTGAATGACTTTAAGACTAAGTAATTTTTTCATTTAGATAATATTAATCAGTTTGTATTTTTCTATGATTTTGTATATACAAATGAGAAGCTTAGTGTTTATGGTATCAAGTGTGAGAAGGAGAGGAAATGAGAGTTTAAGCACCAAAGTGATGTTTTGAACTTTATTCAATCTTGGATCATTTTTGCTTTTGTGATGCTACTGGATGTGATGGGAAGAAAAAGGGATTTGTTATATTTTTATACATTTATTTTGTACTATGATGATAAGGTAATCTATTTGATTTATTGCACATATTGGTATGGAATCAATAAACACTAAATGAAGATGAGATGGTAAAAACTACGTTTGTTTTGAAATCATTAATTTGATTTATATGAAGGTACAATGCACTACAAATTGAGTTAGAATTATGAAAAGCCAGTTTGATTTGTTGTCACTACTTTTATAGATGTTATCAATAAGAAATAGATTGAGTTTACCTCAATATATTTATTGGGAGTCCTACAGCCAATTAACTACCTCCTTCAGACATAGGTTATGATGAAGGAGATGGATTCTTTAGTCTTAACACAAGAGTAAATACATTTTCATCATAAAAGCCAATTTGATTTGTTGTCACTACTTTTACAGATGTTATCAACGAGAAATGGATTGAGTTTATCCCAATATGTTTATTGGGAGTCCTACAGCCAATTAACTACCTCTTACAGACATGGGTTATGATGAAGGAGATGGATTCTTTAGTCTTAACACAGTAGTGAACACATTTTCTTCAAATGAAGAAAGCTTGATGGATGCTCATTTTTATCTTTCCAACCCATGCACCATCTCAAATCAGCTAATTGTTGCACCTTTTGTAGCTAATATATCTAGCCCGATAGTTTTATATGGTTTTGAATCAGTTGCTAAGATACATTATGGATCCATGACCCACCTAGCACCTTTTAAGGTAATTTTAGCATGAACATGTAATAAATTCATCAGAAAAATTTCTTAGCTTAATGCAAGATATTTTTGTAATGTGAAGGAAATCCCTAAGGAAGGTAGGTCACAACTACAATTAGAGATGAATCGTTTTGTGAATAACACTTCATTAAGTGTGTCTTAGCCAAGCCAAAATCCTTAAGAAACAAGATGTTTATACATGAAATATGACATGCATGTCTTAATTTATCATTTTCAGCTTACAAGGTTCTTTTTTTTAAGGAAATTTGAAATTGAATTATATTAATAAAATTTCTTTCAATTTAAAGAAAACTTTATATGTTTTAATTTAAGATGTATTTTGTAAAGAGAATAGTATAAATTTGTAAATATATATATATCGCATAGTAAAGTGCAAGTACCATTCTAGTTAATACCACTTGTCAAGCTTATAATCTCTTTTTGAAAATTGAAAAAAATAATATAGTGTAAATGTTATTTTATATTTAAAGAAATATTTTCCTTTGCTTTCCTTAATTTTTTTTATTTGGAATAATTAAAAAATTAAATTTTTAATGAAGAGATAAGGTGCTCAACCTTTTTTATTTTAATTTAAAATGAAAGTTAAACATGAAAAAATTTCTTTTTTTCCTTACTTTCTTTTTCTTTCCCACACATTCTTTCAATTCAAGCATAACGTAAGAAATCAACATTTTTAATGTACTAAGGCGTTATTTGGATTGCATTACACCTCTAATTGAGGTATAGTTGCAATCAAAAGTTGTGTCAATGGAGACCCAAATAGGTCTATGGTGTGATGAGATTGGTGGTGATTGGTCGTCGGACCTTTTTTATGCAATAATCAAGACACTATAACTTTTTTTTTTTTTTAGTTTTACCCTTAAAATTTGTATGTTAACCTAGAAAAGCTTTGACCCTTATTTTTTGTTTTGATTTATTATTATTATTATATAATAAATTAATAAATAAATTTTATTAGTATATAATAAACTAATAAACAAATAAACAAATTTATTTTAATTTATTATTATTAATTTTTAATTATTTACTAATAAAATTATTATTTACAATAATTTAATAATTTTATAAATGTTAAATTTTATTTTTTATTATAATGTCCTTAATAATTATTTTCTCTTATTATTATTATTCATCACACCATCACTGCTACTTTTGCATATTAATATATATCTCATCATTAATTTTAATTTCACTGTCAGAGCAATTAATCTCACATTTACTGTTATTTTTAATTTTACTGAAACCAATCCTATTGCTTATTCAAATGAATTCTAAAAAATAAGACAAACTGTACTTTGGTTGAATAGCCATTAGAATGTTAGTAAAATGGACAGACACATAATGTTACCATAAATGCTTTTATTTGGACGGATACCCTTTTTTAAGGGGTTTCGAAAGCGAAAATTTTTATTCTAATGCAATTTCAAACACAAAACTTTGGAGCATACAATTATTTTACAAGGCCATAGACTAAGCTCACATTTCAACCATGAAGATTTCCCAAAAGAAACCAAAAACAAAATACTACTATCTAATGCAGGAAAATAAGAAAGGCCATGTTGAATTGAAATATCAATACCATGTATCCATATAGGAAATTGATAGATCATATTGATTAGATCACTTGTGATATGGTTTCATTACATGCTTATAGGACTTTGTTGATCATTAAGAGCAGTAATGGCTATTTCAATTTGCACCTTTAACTCATTTTTCTTCTTTTCATTAGCCTGTATTTATCATACCAATTTGAATTAGTAACAGCCATCAACATTGGGTTTAAACCCTACTTTAAGTACTTTTCTAAACAAAAGAAAACATATCTAAATTAATCACAAGAAAATGCAATTTGTAGCAATTGATGTTGATCTTCATCTTTTTCTCAATTGGAGACCCACAAAACTATTCAAAGGATGTAAAGTTAATGAAGTCCATGTTAGTAGTTTAGAATGTAGTGCATCCCACCATTGAATAGCTAGATTTAATTATTAATAAATAAAATTAAATTTTGTATTAATTTTATTCATATTTTAAATAATTATGTTTGAATAGAAATAATTATTATATGACAAAAGGTTATAACTATTTGAATATAAATAAATTATTATTCATAAAGGTCATGATTATACAAAAGGTCATAACCATTTGAATAAAAATTTATATCTATTCATTCATTATAAATATATCTTTTAGTATAACCATTTTCACTAGTTCTATTTGGAAAGTTTTGAGACTTTGATGTATCCTAGAGACATGATTGCTTTTAAAAAAAATGTTCTCACGCCTTAAAGCTAAAATTCTTTTTCATTATTTTTGTTCTTTTATTTATTTTTTCTAATAATTTAAAGGCAATTATAAATAAATTTTTATATGTCATATTTATGGAGATGCAAGAGAAATAAATTTAGAAATGCATTGGTGAAATCCAAATTGTTGAAATAATTATGGATAAAGAGAAATAATTCTATACCATGATGTCAGATAAGTTTTTCTTTAATTTTTATTCAAAATTAGGATGTCATTAATTCATTGTTTGATTCTGTTGCATGAATCCAATTTCATGATTTTTTTTCATATTACTTGGGCATTTAGAATTTTTTAATTGTGCATTCCAAAAGTTTCAATGGAATGGATTTTTCAAAATTGTGGCTAGTAGTAGTATAAAATTAATAGGGTGAATATACTAGCATGATTTATTTGTGAAATTTTATGTTATTATTTCAAACTGAAAATTTGGCCAACAAATTGGGTTAAATGTGATATTCAAGTTTAAATGGAAAAGGCACATCATTAATAACATTAAAGGTTATTGCTAATTACCAATAATTTGAAGGCAATCCATGAATGTCTTATTAGCCATGTTTATGGATTTGAAAAGTTTTATTTTGGAATGCCAAGAAGAAGATAACATGGTTTGCAATTAAAACAATATAAATAAAGTTTGTTTTAATGCAAATAGAGAATATAAATAATTGTAAAGATATATGGCATTATTGTGCATAGATTAATTAAAAAAGGAAAATGCACCCACCTTCATGAGTTTTTATAATTTCATGGTAATGATGTATATTGGTCATGCATGCTTAATGTGTGTATTGATAATGATGTTCACTTACAATAGCCTTAATTCTTAGAATTGATCATTAAATGAATTATCCATGGAGAATGTGGTATGACTCTTAAATGAATAGTGCTTTTGATAAGTTTGAAAATTATTTATTTATAAGTAATACATAAATAGTTTTTCTCAATGGTCTTTGCATAAAAGTGATATTTGTTTAATTTTATTTGATAATAATTATAGTTTGTATAAATGATCTAAATCTCATGATTTTAGTTTTGAGATATAGTGAAAGTATAAAATTATATTTACTCTGAAAGCCATGCGTGATTCAAAAATTTTATGAATATAAAAAAATTAAAATAGCAAAATGAATGTTATTTGACCTATTTGGATGATGGACATGGTTTTGCTCATAGCAATAAATTAGTGATTGGTGTCCATGATGAAATAGATCTATAGGTTTCCATGAGTTGACATGAAAGTGTCAAAAAGAGATTATAAAAAACATGAGTATACTAAAAAAAACAAAAAAATTGAGAGCGATTATATTTGACATCATTCTTTTTTACATATACTCTCATATTGAGGTTAAATAAAAGCTTTGAAACTTTTATGAGAAGAAAATATTAAGTTATAGAATATTTGCTAGTTATCTTTCACTAAGGATGGATTTGGAGGCCTCCTACTTAAAAAAAAAAAAATTCATCAAATAGTGAAAAGATAAATGAAATAACAACTTGATTAAGTATATATGATATCTTGATAATTGAATGAGACATTCTTTAATAAAAGAATACATATTTGCACATAGTGGAAATGATAAGAATAAAATAATAATAATAAAAATTACCATCGTAATGTTGTATGATTTTAGTATAATTTTATGAGCAAATTATACAACTAATAAGTTTAGTACACTGATTAAAGTAAAAACCATAAAAAAAAATCCTTACATATCTTAAAAAGACTAAAATGGTTTGGTCTATTCATTCAGTTTATCCAATTATACTAGAAAAATAATTATATTAAAATAGATAAAAGTGTAGAAATAGAATGGTTGAAATTTTATATTAATGAGGATAAAGTTATAGCCACAACCAATACCATCTAATTCTTAAAATGATAAGAACAAGGCAACAATGTCTAGAGTATATAAATGATATGCAAAATGAAAAGTTTGGACATATCAACATAAAGTGGTTATATTAGAGATTTAATCTCATGTAGGTGTAATTATCATAAAAGAAAATTGACTTCTAAGATATTTGATTAGTAGTACTATAAGTAAAATGGATTTAAACCCTTGCTATTAAATATGAATAATGGGAACCCAACTTTGAATTAATAACCTCTAATTACAAAGTTTAATAGATAAAAATAAGTTATTATTATGTGTCTATTAAGCATTAGTAAAATCCATTCAAATTTTAAAAACTAGTGTGATCCATTGCATGGGGACAATGAGTTTTTATACTTTTAATGGAGTTTATTATTTAAATATCTAAAACAATGAAGACATAATAAAAATTCTACCTATATAAATATAAAAGTGATGCCATTTCAATAAGAAGAATTAGGATATTTTTTGTAAATGTTTATGAATAGGATAAGCACATGACCATAATAGTGCTAAAGCGATTATAAATCTCTAACATAAGAATAAATAAGTATTAGATGTGTAATATTAAGAGTTGAGGTTTAATCCACGGACAGCATAAACTTCATTAAAATTCTAAGAAAAAAATGCTAATTAAAGGTTTAAATCGAAAGATACATTCTTATTTTTATAATATTTATTTGTGTGAAAGATTAAAGATTAAGCACCAATACTTCAAACTAGTGGAGAATTGTTAGTAGTTTATAATGTGGTGCATCCCAACATTTGATAGCAAGATTTAATTGTTGATGAATAAAATTAATTTTTGTATTAATTTTATTTATATTTTAAATAATTATGTTTGAACAAAAATAATTATTATATGATAAAAGGTCATAATTATTTGAATATAACTAGATTTTTTTCATAAAAATTATGATTATACAAAAGGTCATAACTATTTGAATAAAAATTTATGTCTGTTCATTTATTATAAATAGATTTTTTAGTATAATAATTTTTACTACTTCTGCTTGGAGAGTTTTAAGGTTTTGTTGTTTCTTAGAGATATAATTACTTTTAAAAAATTATTTTTCACGTTTCAAAATCAAAATTCTTTTCTAGTATTTTTATTCTCTTATTTATTTATTTCTAACAATCCAAAGAATGATAGCAATAAGTTGTTAGTTTGCAGTATTGAAATCATACTTTAGGACTGAGAATTCTTGAGTTTGAATTTCAATATTCGTCTAAAAGATAATATATATATATATATATATGAGAAGGGATCAACTTACGCAGTGTAAAATTAAAAAAGTTTTATACATTTTTTTAACCCTTAATTTTAATAGATCTAAAAGATAAAAGATAAAAATAAATAGAAATATATATGAAGAACGATCCACTTATATATTATGAAACTTTTTTAGTTTTACACATTATTTTAATCTAAAGGATAAGATTAAATTATTTTTTAATTTTTTTATCTCTTTATTTTTTAAATCTATTAAAATAAAAAATTAAAAAAAATTTACTCCCTGTAAATAGATCCTCCTCTATATTAAGAGAACGAGAAGATGATGAAATCGAGAGTTGGGCTTTGAGTTTTATGTCCAAATCCCAGTTATACTTAATGTTGCTTACCTCTTTCTGACCTATTTCGGAGTACCACTACCAGCTGATTTACTAAGGCTCATAATGAGGTGTGCTTGCTCAATGATGAATTTTTTTTTTATTAATTAAAACACCTAGGTAAAAGAAGATATATATACCTTGTAAAACGAATATTGGCATTAACGTTACTCAAACTTGATTATATATAATCTACTTAACCATAATTTCCAGTTAACTGGAATAAGAAATGGATAAATGGATTTAAGTACTATTAATTACTCAAACTCGATTATAAATAATGAACTTTTAATGTGATTTTATTGTTTATATTAAGTATAAGTGATGGATTACTTTCTAATTTCATAAATTCTCTAGATATGAATTTTACATTTTTGGTTAGATCATTTAAGTTTGATTAATTAGATAAAATGATTTATTTTATTTTATTTTGTGAATTTCAATTGTTGTTGGATTTTTTAAAGGATCCCATTTCCTTTTCTTAAAGGAAAAAAGAAAGAGAGAGAGATTATTGTTATATATAGATATTCACCTTGCTGAGTGCAAAGAGGAGTTCGTTAAGTTTCTTCCTTCCGTTTCTCTCGGAAAAGATGTTTCTTAGAGGCTGCCCCATCAGGACAACTTGAATCATAGTACCCAAAGAACTCATCAATTGCCCAACTGCTTCAATTCAATCAAATTTCCTTTTTCTATATTAGTAATAATTCATGAACTCTCTACAGTTTTTAAGTACTTTGTAAGGATTAGTACTTATAATTAAAAGGGGTAAAACGAAAAACAAAATTAATTTTCTTGGTGTTCAAGGAAGAACCTAAATTAGTTTTGTCCAAGTGTTCAATTGATTGCTAGGAAAGAAAAGATCAAAACATAAAGGTCTTAAAAAACATAATAATAAATAGAAATATAAATACATAAAAAATCAAAATTATTTTATTAAAAATTATAATTTTTGTACTTTTTTTTTATTTTCATAAAAACTTTTATAATATACGATAAATTAAAAAATATCATATAATTAATCAAATACTTGAAAAAAAAAACACAATATTCCCGTCATATCATAAAAAAAATAATAGCAACATATTAAATATTTTTGTAATATTTCAGGTATAATAAATTTTTTATTTTTATATTAAAATAACAACTATATTAAAAATAAAAAAAAAATGACAAAACTATCAACCCGCGGAGGAGAATTATACTTATTATTATTCACAATCAAACAATCTTTACACAACGAACCCTTATTATTATTTTTACTAGAAAATTTCCCATTACGCCGGGGTATAATGTTTTATTTTAAAATAATATAAATTATTAAAAAAAATTTAATAGTAAATGTATGTATCTATTTCATTCAACAATTTGAAATTTTTTTTATAAAAATAATAATTAATTGAGCATTTATCTATTTTCTCTTAAGTTGTTAATTTTATTATCAATATAAATAAAACTAAAAATAATTTTTTAAAAATTAAAAATAAAAAAAATAATTGAAAGTTTTATCTCACCAATAAAAACACTATTTTGGAGAGAACTTGAGCTTCAATTTAATTAATTTTTTTTTTCAGCCTAGGGATTTTTAATTTAGTTAGTTAGATTTAGTGGTGGACTCATTTTTTTCGGAGGTATTCTCTTATAATATACAAGTTTTTAGTATATATGTGATGAACGTGTAATTTTATCTCTAAAAATTTAATTCAATAAATAAAATTTTGAAATACTATAATAATAATGATATATACTATTAATTTAATTTATATTTTGTATAATATAAGTAAAATTTGATAACTTTTTGGTATAATTTTGATTTTGATAACTTTTGATATGTTTTGGTAACCTTTGTTAGAAGTTTGATAATCTTTGATAAAATTTTGATAACTTTTAATGCAATTTTGATAACTTTCTATACTAATTTGGTAAGTTATAATATAATTTTGGTAGCCATTGATACAATTTTAGTAACCTTCAATATTAGTTTGGTAACTTATAAGATAATTTTGGTAACCATTGATACAATTTAGGTCATCTTTAATAAACTTTGATACATCTTGATGTAATTTTGATAACTTTTTATATAATTTTGATAACTTATGATATAATTTTTGTAATCAATAATAAAATTTGTAATATCATATATTTAAAAATGGATTCCTGTAGCAAAGCATTGGTTCTATTATAGTATAGGATAAATTACTCTTTATATAATAACCTTATTCTTCATCCAAATTTAGAATTTTTTATTGAAACTTTTTATTAAATAGTTTCATGATAGGTTTATCTCAATCTCACAATATGAATGTTTTAATTTGTTTTTAATAGTAAGTAAGGTTCAATCTCTGACAATTTCATCTATAAAAAAATTTTCATAATTGATAATTAAGATATTAGTAATTTACTATTGAGCAGCTAATAAAAATTTATTACTAAATTATCAATAATTTACTATTAATTTATTAATGATTTATCATTATGTTATAAATGATTTACTACTAAATTGTTGTTGATTTACTATTAAGTTACTGATGATTTATTATAAAGTTATAGTTGATTTACTACTAATTTATCAATGATTTATTACAAAGTTATCAATAATTAACTAATTTACTACTAAATTATTACTGATTTATAATTAAAATATTAGTAATTTACTACCATGTTATTAGTGATTTCCTACTAAATTATCAATAATTTCTTATTAAATTATCAATGATTTACTATTACTTTTTACCTCTATGTTATCATTAATTGGTTTACTACTTAGTTTTTGATTATTTACTATAAATTAACACATATTTATTGCTAAATTATTAAGTTATTACTAATTTATATTAAATTATTCATGATTTACCATTAAGTTATTACCAATTAATTATTAAGTTATCGATAATTGACTATTAAGTTATATTGATTGACTTTTAAGTTTTCAATAATTAACTACTAAATTATCATTAATTTACTATTAAGCTATTTATGATTTACTATTAAATTTATCAATTAATTACTATTAAATTGAAGCTAATTTATTATTAAGTTATTACTAATTATTATTAAAGTATCATTGATTTATTACTAATATCAATGATTAACTACTAAGTTAATTTACTATTTTATTGTTGGTGATTTATTATAAAGTTATAATTGATTTAAAATTAATTTACCAATAATTTATTACAAAATTATCGGTGATTAACTAATTTACTATTAAAGTATCACCTCTTTATAACTAAGTTATTAGTGATTTACTGTTAAGTTATCAATTTACTACTAAATTTCTAATGATTAACTAATAAATTATCAATTATTTATTATTAAATTATCATTGATTTTCTACTAAGTTATTTATGATTCACTACTATCAATTAATTACTATTAACCTAAAACTTATTTACTATTAAATTATCACTAATTTACTAATAAGTTATAATTGATTTATTACTAAATTACTGATGATTAACTAATAAGTTAGAACTTATTTTTTATTAAGTTATCCTTAATTTTACTACATGTTGTTATGCATTTGCAACTATATTATAAATTTTTTTACCACTCAGTTATTATACATTTACTATTATATTATTACTAATTTACTAATAAGTTATAATTATTAGCTTTAAATTGACATTAAGCTAATATTAAGTTATCATTAATTTATTACTAAACAAATCATAATTTACTATTAAGTTATCACTTATTAACTATTAAGTTATTGATAATTACTATTACGTTATAGTGATTACTTTTAAGTTATGGTGATTAATTACTAAGTTATCGATTATTTACTAATATGTTCTATTGATTTGTGTATATCCAAAAAGAAAGTAACCACACTGAGTGTTAGATGATAATTTATAAGGTATAAAAAGAGATTAAGATAAGGTTTAAGTACAAACGACTTGGAAAGCAATGCGTAAATGCTCTTAATTTATTTTATGTAGTTTAACACATCATATTAAGTTAAAATCGTAATTTTTATGTTAATGCAAGTATATTAAGTTAGTATTTTTAAGATATTCTTCAAATTTTTAGTTTATGGTAAATTAATACATATTAAGATAAACTTTATTGATAATTTGATTCAATGATTAATGTATATATTTTCATACTTGTTAGTTAAGTACAATTACATATAAAAGATTAAAAATTTTAAAGTGTTCTGCCAATAATAAAAGTAATAAATTTTGTCTTATGTTTTTATCTTTAAGTATATAATTATGGGTAAAAATTTTGTTATATATATGATAAAAGTAATAAAAAATTTAGTAAATAAAGTTTATAAAAATTAAAAAAATAACAATTTTATAAAATTATTAAGTTTGTAATGATTACCTTCCATATTCCTTCAAAATTTTTTTTGTTATTGTTGCTTCATTCTTATTAACATCATTCAAAATAACTTTATTGATATTTTGATGCGAACCAACTTCTTTATTTGGAAAGAATAAAGAATATTGTATGGGATCATAACAACCTAAATTATATTTAACTTTATATTGTCTTTTTGCATAAGTATGAACTATGATATCTCTTTCAAATGAAATGTTTGAGCTATTTCACTTAATTCATACAACAACTTAATTCCCAAATGAAAGATTATAAACTCATTGGTTTAGATTAATATTTATGCAATACAAATTTCAGAAGTCTTAAAAGAAGATATATCATTTAATCTCCGTAAGACATGAGTATACGGATTTTATTCTTGAATTATTATCAATATTTCTATAACTTTTGCACTTAAATTTTTATTGTATTGTATTCTCATTCTATTTTGAAGCTAATTACGGTGTCATAAAAGTATAGTTAAAAGTAATATGGAATAATCAATTCAAACTTAAAACAATTCAAAATTAATTTGAGTATATATAAAATTTTTACTCATTTTAAATTTTAATTTAATTAAGAGATAATAATACATATAATTATAAAAATGAATTAACTTGACTTGATTTTGATTGATTTTAAAGAAATTAGCAACTTAGAAGTTATTTAAAGCCAAAAATGATTAAACATAATCAAAATTCAGATTAAAATACTAATACAATCCAAATCCAATATTTCTTATTCATCTTCTGTAACAATTTAAATATTACTTATTTAAGCTTTTTTCCCTTCATAATCAATGTCTTATTTTTATTGTTTTTGTGGTTGAATTAGTTAATTAACTTTTAAGAATATTTCTAAAGTGAAATTACAATTATAAGTAATTGAGTATTTTTTATTTGAATTTAAGATAATTTGAATCTAGATACTTAAACAAAGAAAAACACCAATCATTAAGCCAAATGTGTTCAGATATGTCCACCACCTCTTAGTCTAGTGGCTAAGGAGGCTTTATAAGGACATAAAGGTCTTGGTTTCAAGCTAAGATCTCCTTTTTTTTTCCCCTTGTAAAGGTTATGTCCTTTCCTGAACAAAAAAAAAATTGTTTAGATACATAAGTGAATAATTGAGTACATTATGAATAGTAGTAGATAATAAAATTTGCTCAACTTAATTGATCACTGATCCTATGTCTAAAATCTAACACAAAATTATGAAAAGTTAAAATTCAAAATGATTGAAATACTAAACACACAATCAAATAAAAATTTATAAAATGAATTTTTTCTAATGTAGCCTTTAAATCAATTTTAAGTTTAGTTAAATTATATTTTATAATAATATTTTTATATTAAATGTAATAGTGATAAGTAACTTGATGAATTTCAATCCCTTTGAACAAATATTATATAATATGGTAACCTTAAATATTTTGATACAACAGTAAACCTTCTTCAATTGATATAATTGGGAAAATGAAGGAGTATATAATGTTTCACCTAATAAAAGAGTTTCATATTAATTACAAAGAAATTTGAAATCAATACGTTTGTATATTCTTTGTTGAAACATCATATAGCACTAACTTTATTGGTCATATGGAGAATATAAAGCTATGCATAATCAATTACTTTTTAGTCTCCTTTTTTTGCTTAGTATAATCTTTCATTGGTGTATATTCTTCATATGGATAATGTAATTGTATGTTTTACTAATTTAAAGTTTTAAATTTCTTTTATTGGAAAACTTTTATTTTATATAAATTTTTAGTATATAAAAATTTAATTTAGTATATAAAAATTTAAAATACATAATTGTAAAAATTAAAATGAAATAAAATAAATTTCTAATCTTAGTACTTGTAATTTTTTTTATTAAGGAAATTTCAATTCTTAGAATAACAAATTTGTTATGTAGCATATATACAATTTATAATAATTTCATTTTTATCGTTAACAACATAAATGAATAAATGTAATTTTGGCATAAACACATTCAAAAGATGATTCAAATAAATTGTCACACCTTGAAAGAATTCACAATATATAAATATAATAATCTTACTTTACTTGATAATTCTCTACTGAATATTCACATTAGATGGTTCAAACACCTCAATAACAAAAAAAAAAAAAAAAAAAGCAAGCAATTTAATGCAATTGAGAATGATTACATCATTTTGAGATAGAAATTAATCATATATAAGTACATTAAGATAAAAGTTAAGAGAAAATTAGTTCACTTATTGTTTCAATTAAGGCAAACAATTCCTATGGCCATTTGGTGAGACCAAATCCTCAACTATTAGTAGCTCCATCGCTTCTTAAATCTTTTAATTCTTCAGGTGAGAAGTCCAATTAAAGTATTCAAAGTATTCAATGAATCACATAGTACAATTGTTGGTGGAGGGTGTGCATTGATTTGCATTTGATTTAATTGTTCATGAGAATAACAATTGTAAAATTTTGAAGGCAAAATATATAAAATCTAATAAATAAAGGTCAAACTAAATTGTAAGAATGATATATATTAAAGAATTATTTAAAGGGACTAAGGATTTAATTATATTATCAATGCTCAAATGACCAACTCATAAAACATAAAAACAATAAAATCATTAATATACATATATAGTTAGGAAATCAATTAAAACAAAAAATTAAAAGGCAAAAGATAGAGAAAAAAAGATTTAATGACTTATTTATGATTATCTTTAATGAATTTATTTATCAACAAAACTATGTAGTAATGATTTTTACAACAACTAAAGAAACAAACTCTTTGTAATTGTTTTATTGCTATGCAAACTTATAAGTTTTGCTTTAGTTTTATTTATATTTTTTATGTAAAAAATCATATTTTGTATCTTAATAAGTTTAATTATAAAAAATTCTAATAATAGAAAAGAAAATTTATTTAAATTAAAATTTATTTGATCAATCACTTTTAATTTTTTTGAATTAAAATTTTATTAAAGATATTTTAATCAAACACTTTTTTAGTCTAATTATAAAAAAAGTCTAATAGTAAAAACAAAAATTCATTTAAATCAAAATTTATAAAAAAATTTTACTAAGGATATTTTAATCCATAACTTTAACATTTTTGGAATTAAAATTTTAGAGTATTTTAGTCAATAATTTTTAACACTTTAGAATTAAAATTTTAAATTTTATGTGATTTAGTTGCACATAGACTCCATTTTAAATTTTTGTTGATTTAAATTAAACTTAAATAAATTAATAAAAGTTATATATTTAAGGATAAATTTGATAATTTAAAAATTCATAAAAGTATTTATGTTAATCATTTTTAGTATTTTTTGAGTTCACAAGAGAGATATAAAAAACTATCGATGAATTTATCAATTTTGTCAAAAAAAAAAAAAAACGAAAGATATTCAAGAGAAATTTTAAGGGTATTTGAGAAAAAAATTTTCTTTAAATTTTTTTATTTTCTAATTTTTAAGAGGTGTCCATTGTCACCCTATTTCAAAGCATGTATCTGTCTCTGTAGGTATCAAGTGGATAGGCAGTTGAGAGAAGAAAATGTAGTTTCGTCCATGGTCTGCAATTCAGAGCTAAGAGAAAGTGAAGCATTTGAAGAGTTTTTTACATGGCACATGGATTAAAGTAGCAAACCAAGTATTTATACTAATATTAAATCCTCTTAATTGAAACCGCCCACTTGGGTTTTTGAAATTTTAAACCATCCCTGCTTCCTAAAGGAAGAAGCTACTTCTGACTCCAGGGACGGATTTAAGGTGGAGGTTGCCCTCACTAAAATCTTGGAAATTGAATTTTTTTTTTTGAACCCAAATTTGAATATTTATTGTGTCTTGCCCCACTAATCCTAAAAAAAAATTAAAATGATTAGAAATAAGTCCAAAACTTTTACCCATTAAATGTTAAAGAAACATTTAAGAATGAATTGTTTATAATATTGAAATATATATGGATGCATTAACAAAATAAAAAGAGTAATTAAGTAAGTTAATGGCTCAAATGTAAATATAAAATTTATCTAATCTTAATGGAGTTAAAATGAGTTTTTAAATGGGTTACAAAATATATTGTGCCATGTCATGTTTAATATGATTTCATGATAAATTTATTAACCGTGTGGTGTTATGTAATCTGTTTAATAAATATATATTTGTGTGCATGTTTAAATTTTTAATTTGTTTATTTAATCATATCATATTCATATTTACTTATATATGTGTTAATACATAATTAAGACAAATAAACACAAATTTTCATGTATTGTTTTTATATAAAAATGAAATTTTATACTTTTTTATTTTTATATAATCATTTTATTATTTTTATATTTGTAGAAGTATTTGACATTATACATTTTAATGAAATTTATTTTAACTTATAATAATTTTTAAATAAAATTATGTAAACAAATATTACTTAATAATTTTGTCCCTACTTAATATAAATCTTGGATCCATCTTTGTCCAACTCCACTTGCGTTGCTCCGAGTATACTTTTTCTTTCTAACATCCACTAAAATAAAATTCTCTAACAAAAGCATGAATTAAACATTTTAACAACAGCCATAAAAAATTTTGCAACATCAAATTAAGATCATAAATAATACAAGAAGTCAAGAAAATGAAAAGCAAAATAAAAAAAAATAAAGAAAAAAATTCATAAATCTACCCAACAAATTGAGGAAGAAGGAAAAGATAGGAAGGAGAGACAAGATTTCACTCGGTAGCGCTTGGTATCATTTTCAAGATCACTATAGTAATTTAATCATCTAAGTGATTTTATTATTAAAGTAATTTTTTTCACTCGTGATCTGGAATCACTTTGTTTGATTAAGAATTGTCATAATGGTTTTAGGACTTCTAGATGAATTTTTAAAAATAATGAGTCGTCACTAATATTTTTTGGTTAGGTGTGATTGGACACCTATTAAAACTTATTTTTTTAATAAAATTTTAAAATTAATTAAAATTTTATTAAAAAGATAAATTTTAGATTTGCGAAAATAGTTTGGGTTAGAAAGTACAATTGCATGTGAAAAAAGATTAACACCCCCACAACGCCTATCTTTAAACGGTACCAATTAATTATATATTATCTTTTAATCTTGTAAAAAATGGTCTTAATTTTAACATTTAAAAATAATTTCCTTGATTTCATTTATTTTTTGTCAAAATTTTGGTTATTTATTTATTTTGATTTTCTTCACAAAATTTTTTTTCTTTTTTTTTTTTTATAAAAAATAATATTTTATTTTTATTTGAAAAAAATAAATTAGAACCACATTACTGAAAAACTCTTAAAATGTTTTAGTATGTTAGTAATATTAAAAAAAAAAAATTTATCTACAGATTTTTTAGGAATCACTATTTGGATTTCCTTAGAATCTCATCTTCGGAGGGTTGTATTTCTAATTATGCATTATGTAACTTTATTTTTATAAAAAAATATTTTTTGTTATTTTATATATATTATGTTATTTTAATTTTTTAAATAAATAAAAGTATTTTTGTATTGAATATATTTCTAAATACTCTAATATTTTGGTAGCATTTTAAAAACAATTCTCACATAAAGATTTTTAAATAATTACTACACATATTTTTAGAATTTCATAATCAGAAAAATTTTATTTTTTTTTCATTTTTAAAATATTTTTTTCTTTAAAAAAAATCAACACCTTTTTTTTAAGCTTAAATTCATTTTTTAAAATTTTAAAAATGAAATATGTATAGATAAGTAAATAAATAACTTAACAAAAAATAAAAATAAAAAATTACCTAGAAAGACTGGTCAAAGGTAGTTAATGGTTTAAGAGCGGTTCACTAGTTTGGTTTAATAGTTTAGGCAGTTCGCCTTGGTTCAAATCGGTTCAAGTTGAAAGAAGGTTAATGGTTCAACGGCTTGGGTGGTCTAGCATTGGTTCAGTAAGACCAGTTCAAGGTTGGTCTGAAAAAGAAAGAGCTAGGTTGGACGTATGAACCCTAGGTCAGGTTAGGTCCACGCACGAAACCTAGGTAAGTTTTTTTTCTTTTTTTTTTCTAAATCATTTCAAACTTTTCACCAAAAAAAAGTTTTAAACTCTCTAAAACTCTAAAAGGTCTGGTCAATTCAATTTTAGAAATAAACCAATGGCTGCTGTTTTCCACTATCAGTTACCAATTTGAACCCAAAATTCAATCATTAACTCCTATTTTCCTCCTCTTTCCATAATTGACCTTAGTTTTCGCTAAAGCTAACCCCAAAGTTCTAGATTTACCCTAAAAACCATGGGTTTTGAAGCCAAAATGACCCTTCTCAACTCCGCCAACCACCTTGAACTTCCACTATGTTTTTCCTCCTAAGTAAGCTCTTTACCTCCTCCAAAAATTAGGCCTTAAAACCCTTCCAAACACCTCAAAATTGAAACTCACTTTCTTTTTTGTTTCGGTGATTTTATTTTTTTGTTTTATTTTTTATGACTTTTCTTGGTGCTGGTGTTCCTATTCCCAATGGATGTGTTTGATTTTTGGTTTTGTTTTTATCGTGTTCAATGATGGGTCTTTGGGTTTGGATACAAGGTGATTAGGGTGGGGTATTTTGTGTTTGGGTTGTTGGGTGTGCGATGTAAGTTGGGGAAAAGGTTTTCGGTTGGGGTATTTTTGTAGGTGGTTCATGTGATCGAGGTTGGTTGGCTAACGGTGGCTTTTGGTGGAGGCAATGGGAATTTTGTTAGAACTTTTGTTGGGATTCTTTTTTATTGGCCTTTGCTCTTATTTTTTTTATTTCAAGTAATTTTAGAATTAATTTGCAAATCATGATTCCCACATGAATTCATTTGCTTAAGAGATGTTCACTGTCTATTTATAATCCTTAAATATTGGTGTTTCCTTGATTTTCTTTTTTACTTATTTCTTTGCCCTTTTTCATTTATTTCTTCTTTTTTCATTTTTTTCATTTATCTCCCTTTTCATTTTGTTATCCTTGAATCCTTCCAAAGTAATATCAATGTTTGTTATGAACATATCGATCATTATTTTAATTCCATGACAAATGTAATAAATTTATTACAAAAGATAGGTAAGAAGAGTTTGATCACAAGAAAAGGGATATCCATTACTGACAGAAAGAGATTATGTTAAAATATTAAAAAAAGGCATAAGCCTTTGAAATACTAAAAGGAAAAATAATTAAAAAGATAAAAATTTAAGTAATAAATTATCAATTCCCTAGATAATGAACATTTGGACAACTTAGATCAAATTTGTCTAGATTTTCTATCAAAAACTCATTTTATCAGTGACACTAATCTTTTTTAGTTTATTAGACAACCTCTGCCCCCTATAATATGAGATTGATGTAGCCATGCCTTTTGATTCAAATTACTTTTTGACACTGATCCTTTTTACATCTTCTTGATTTTTCTTACATCTGAGCTACTATTTTAGGTTTTCAACTTAGATGTCCTACTTTTGACTTAGATTACCTTTTTTAGGTTTTCAATCTGAGTTTTTTTTTCTTTCTTTTTTTTTTTTTTTTTTTTTTTACTTTTAGGCATAAAATTTTTTACAGCTTCTAAGTTTGTCAAATTTGGCAACTCATCTCCATCCAATTCTACCAAGATTAATGAGTGCTTCACTTGAAAAAAACTTTTGCACCACGTATGAACTTTTTCAATTAGGTGTCAATTTGCCCTTATTATCATGTTGGTTTGGCAAGATCCTTTTTAGCACCAACTTACCCTTAAGAAAACTCTTGGATTGCATCTTTTTTTCATGTGCATACATGATTCTTCTTTGATATATTTGGCCATGGAAGAGTGCTGTAAGGTTTTTTTTTTTAATGAGGTTCAATTATTCAAGGCAACTGTGAACCCATTCCACTATTCTAGTTTTACTTCCATTAAAACTTTAAGTGAAAGAAGCTCCACTTTAATAGGCAACAAGGCATCTATCTCATATACCAGTGAAAATGAGGTGGCTCTGATAGAAGTGTGAACTAATGTTCTATAAGTATGTAGAGCAAAAGGTAATTTCTCATGCCAATCTTTATAATTGTCAATCATTTTTTATAGTATCTTTTAAATATTTTTATTAGCTATTTCCATTACACTATTCATCTTAGGATGATACGGCACCAAATTATGGTTGTCATAATGTATAGATCCATAAACCTACTACTAAACACAGACTTTAGAAGTTGCCATCAATTTTTTTTTTTAGGTGCGATTGGCCACCTAATTGAATTTGTCCCATTTTTAAAAAAAAGTCTCAAACTTGACTTAGGTATCTTTAAATAGTAGATTTTAGTCTATAAAACTAGATTTTAGATTTAAGAGTACGGTTACATATAAGGAAGGTTATAACACCCATTCAAATTGGGTGTCCATTTGTCCCTGTTATCATGTTGGTTTGGCAAGATCCCTTTTAGCACCAACTTACCCTCATGAAAACTCTTGGGTCACATTTTTTTGTCATGCACACACATCATTATTCTTTGATATATTTGGCCATAGGAAAGTGCTGTAAGCCTATTTTTCTCAATAAGGTTCAACTATTCAAGGCAACTATGAACCCATTCCCACTTATTCTAGTTTTACTTATATTAAAACTTTTAGTTAAAGAAGCTTCACTTTAATAGGCAACATAGCATCCATCCCATATGCCAACGAAAACAAGGTGGCTTCGATAGAAGTGTGAACTAATGTTCTATAAGTATGTAGAGCAAAAGGTAATTTCTCATGCCAACCTTTATAATTGTCAATCATCTTTTCTAGTATCTTCTTGGTATTTTTATTGGTTATTTCCACTACAGCATTCATCTTAAGGTGATATGGTGTTAGCTTTTTAAGTGAGATGATGATCCAAGACATGGGTGAATTGGATTTCTATAAATTCTTCACAAACAATGATTTCAATATAGTTGAATTGAAATTAAAACAATAAGCACTTTTGATGAAAATATAATACAACCAATAACAATTAATGAACCTAAAATCAAATATAAACAATAGTAAATTGAAAGGAGATAGCGATAGAGAAATCAAACATAATGATTTATAGAGGTTTGGTCATTTTCCACAAGGCACCTACATCCTATCTTCTTGATTGTCTACACTAAAGCTTCAATCCACTATTTTTGAATTAAAAATACAACCTATCTTTTTCTTTCTAAGGCTTAAGATAGAAACCTCTATCCTTTATAGTATTTTACCCAATCTTACTACAAAGCTCTCAAGAGGATATCTTACCTTTTGTTCTCTTCCACCTTTGTATATCAAAGGTAATTTTGCAAACAATAGAACAACCTCTCTAAGGCTAAGTGTTTGCTAAGTTTAAGTACAAGAAAATGATGAATGAACAACAAATATAATTTGGATACAATAAATACAAAGATATAGACTTTGAAGCTCTAAAAATTCTTGATTATTTAAGAGAATGAAAACATTGCTTGTTGGCTCTTGGTCTCTTGATGCATCAACTTTCTTAGTATGTTGGAGTGCCCAATTTATAGAGAAATTGAAGGGGCAGCCGTTGGGGATGCTTGTGAGAAGAAAATAACTGTTAAAAGCATGAAAAAATAATCGTTGGTGTAATTCTGCCCAGACTTGATTGATCCCTTCCTTGAGGGGATCAATTGGTTCAAGTTTTATGCCATTTTATGCTTAAAAGAACACGACCCAATCGATCCCTTCCATGAGGGGATCGATCCTATCAATGGCTGGGTGGTTGTCTCATGTTTTGTACTCTACTCACTAATTTGATCATAACTTGAGTTATACAAATCCAAATCACAAACTGTTTGAAGATTTAGAAACTAGACTTAAAGGGCTTTCTATGCATAAATATTCATCACTTAATTCATTAAGTATAAATTATAGTGAATTTTTAAAATTACCTATTGTGCAATTTTTTTGACAACTGTAGAGTGTCTAGTAAAAATTCAAAATCTTTTCTTAAAAAATTTGGATTTTGATTTTTTAATCCATTAGAAAGTAGACTCAAAGATCTTTCCAACCATATAAAATTCAAATATTAAAACTTTGTGAATTAATATATAAAAATAAAATAAGTTCAATGTTGGAAAACTTTGTTCTTGTAAAACAGTTTTCTTAAGTTAATCTATTTCTCAAAACCAATATTGTCAAAATTGTATTAAGTCCAAAATGAATAAGTTCACTTTAAAAACAACAATTGGACTTTCATTTAAGCTCAAATAAATAATCTTTAAAGGTATATTTGGTTTGAGAAATATGAAAACAAAGTAAGGTTTATTTAAGCTTTGAAAATCATATTATTTATTTAGTACCGAAATATAAAACTTAAGAACATGTACTAAATAAAATCTTTTTCAAAATCTTGATCAAGCTTATTTAGCTTAATGTTTTGTCGTTTCAAAATAAGGATCAATTCAAGGCTAATAATCTCCCCCTTTTTGATATGACAAAACTTAAAGATAAATTTGCTTGATGAAAACTTTTTTTGGAACATTTAAGATTTTGAAAGACATTTTGAAAAACTCTTCCTTAAACAATGCATGACAAAACTCCCCCTTAATTAATGCATCCTAATCCAACACAACTCAACAAACATTTCTTAGTCAAATATTTGAAATAAGCACAATTAAACATATGCATGTTAAGCACAAGCAAATTTGTCCATATGATATTTCTCCTATTTTTTGTCATAGCAAAAAGGCATGAGCAAATTAATGAGCGAATAAACACAAAAATGCATCATTAACAAATATATTCATAAAATATTTTTCCTTCTTACCAAATGTTTAAGCTCCTATATCAATTGCTATGAGCATACAAGAAGAAATATCTCTAAACTATCTCTCCTTTTTGTCATTTCAAAAGAAAGAGAGATCAATTTAAGGCATGAGACAAAGTGCTTGATACCAATAATATCAAGAGTATTTTGAATGCATGTATTCAAGTGTAATATGCACAATGAAGTTCATATACATTTATTCAAGTGCAAAAATATAAGTGTATCCAAATTTAGCATTTTAGCACAAATCATCAAATTTACTACATGAAATTTATGAGTAAAGGATAATAAATGATATGCAATCTACTCATAAATCATGTTATCATAAGATATGCTTAAAACCTAAAAGATCAATAGTAATTAAGCATAAATTCAAGCACATGCATACAAGCTCATTCCAATTGTTATGGATACCAATTATTAAAGCTATGTTATCATAAAGCATACCAATTGTTATCACAAAACAAATCAAGCAAAATTGTATTCTAAGATTTCTCCTGCTTTTCAAAATAAGGATTAATCAATTTAAGGCACATATAATTTTGCATGAAAGGCATAAGCTATATCAAGGATAGGCACATAAATAAGCATCTATGAAAGTTAAAAAGAAATTCTTTAGAGTTTTGATAACAATTGTTAGTAATTGTTAGCAATTTTATTCAACAACTTTCATAGAGCACACATACATCAAGCATATGAAAGATTCATTCAATACAAGCATAAATGATGATAGTGATCTTTCATATATAACCTTTCTCATACATAATTGTACCCCTGAACCTAAAATATGATTTTATGGACTAGAATCTACTATTTAAAGATACCTAAGTCAATCTTGAGACTCATCTTTAAATGGGACATATTCTGTTAGGTGGCCAATCACATCTAAATGAAAAATATTTGTGGTAATTCCTTTAATCCATGTCTAACGAATCACACTTAAATAGAAAGGATTGGTGAAAACTCTTTTAATCCATGTCTAGCGATAGGTCCACGTATCTATACTTTATGACAGTGGTGTTCTATCTTGAATTGTGAATAGATTTCCTTCATCATTTTTTTATTTAAATTGTTGGCATTATTGGAGATAATCTTTTCAGAAGTCCATTTAGGCAAATTATTTCCCTCTTAATGAATTTACACACCACCACCCTTGTGACGTTGGCATAGGAAGCTGCTTCAGCCCATTTCATAAAGAAGTCAATTATTACAAAGATGAAACAATGCCCTTCAAAGCCTTTAGGGTAATGGGTCTGATCACGTCTATTCCCCACATTGAAAATGGCCAAATAGGTGCCAATAGGTGTAAAAGGGCTAAAAGAGAGTGAATTTTATTTGCATAAATTTAACATTTATAACATTTTCTAGCATAACTGATATAGTCATTTTCTAATATCAACCAATTACAACCTACATTCATGACTTGTCTATCCATTCTAAGTCCATTTACATGTGTTCCACAAACTTTTTCATGCACTTCTACAAGAATTTTCCTAGCTTTAGGAACGTCTATACATCTTAAGAGAATTTGATCTCGACTTCTTTTATATAAAAGTTTCCTATCAAGAATGAACCCCATCGCCAATCTCTTAATTCTTCTTTTGTCATTTTCAAGTACATTTTCTAGGTATTTCTAATATTTAATGTATTGCATGACATCATAATACCATGACTACTCATCAACTTCTTCCTCAACACTCAAGTATTGTGTCGACAATTCTCGTGCTTGCATTCTAATGGGTTAAACTTCTCCACTGGTGTTCAATTTGAACATTACAACCAATATAGCTAAGGCATTAACGATTTGATTTTTCTCTGTAGGGATATGTTGGAAATGGACCTTTTTAAATTGCTTGATCAAATTAGCTATACACTGCTAATATAAGACCAATTTTTGATCTCTCATCTCCTATTCATCTAGTAGTTTATAAATTACTAAAGCTGAATCCCTATATATCTCCAATGTTTTAATTTTCTTTTCAATGGAAATTTGCGAACTCATGACACAAGCTTCATGCTTTGTCATATTATTAGTGCAATTAAAACCTAAACTTGCAATGTAAGGATAATAGTCTCTAGTCGGGATATCAGCAATGCTCTAGCACAATGCTTTATAATGTTAGATGCTCCATCAAAGAACATTTTCCATGCTTCATTCTCAAATTTTTCTCCCTTAACTTGTAAGATTGTCATTAAGTTTTTGTCAAAAAACTCGAACTTCATGGGTTCATAATTGTCAGCAACACAATCTACAAAAAATGACTATCGCACTCCTTTTAATGGCCTTTTATGCTACATATATAATATCATATTTGGAGAGCACACTTACCACCTTGCTATTCTCTTTGACAAAGATGATGTCTCAAAGATGTACTTGAAAGGATCTAACCTTGACACAAGCTAAGTTGTATAGTAGAGCATTTATTGTCTAAGTTTATGTGTAGCTCACACCAATACACATCACATTTTTTCTAATTGTGAGTACTTAGTTTCATACTTAATAAATTTCTTACTCAGATAATAAATGACTTATTCTTTTTTGTCAGTTTTATCCCTTTGCCTAGCACACACCCCACGAAATTCTCATGAATTGTTAATGCAAAATCAAAAGTTTTTCAATGACAAGTGATACTAACACTGGTGGATTGTACAAATACTCTTTAATCTTTTCAAAAGTACTCTAACACACACTTTATTCCATTTTTTTTCGAAGTCGCTTAAAAATTGGATCACATTTTGAGGTGAGTTGGGAGATAAAGAGAGAGATATAATTCAACCTTCCCAACAATCCTCACACTTCTTTTTATGTGTGTGACAGAAACAAGTTCTTAATGGCTTGAATCTTGTCTAGGTTGACCTTAATTCCTATTTTACTGATTATAAATCCTAACAATTTTCTTGACTTGACCCCAAATTAATATTTTGTTGGATTTAGCTTGAGCTAATACTTTCATAACCTTTCAAAAAGCTTTTCTAAGGCTAGCAACATGATTTTCTTTTTCACAAGACTTTGCTTTCATATTGTGAATATACACTTGTATCTTTTTATGCATCATATCATAGAAAAAAAGTTACCATCACTCTTTGGTATGTAACACTAGCAATTTTTAACCCAAATAGCATAACCTTATAGCAAAACGTCCCCTAAATTGTCACAAATGTAGTTTTTTCCATATAAGCCATTTTGATCTAGTTATAACTAGAAAAGCCTTCTATCAACAAGAACATATTGTGCTTGGTAGTGTTATCTACAAAGATGTCACTATGAGGTAGTGAAAAATTATTTTTCTAGTTAGCTTTTTCGAGTCCCGGTAGTCTACGCACATCCTCACCTTTTTATCCTTTTTTGAGATTAGGGCTATGTTGGCAATCTATTCAGGGTATTTGGCTACTTCCAAAAGACCAGCATCAAACTATTTCTTTACTTCCTTCTTGATTTTTGACATTTTTGGTTTCATGCACCTTAATTTTTGTTACATTGGCTTGCATCCTAGTTTTAAAAGTAGTTTATGTTCCACATTGTTGTATGGCATGTCTTGGTACGACAAACACATCCGTATATTTTCAAAGTAAATAATGTGCCAACTTTGACCTCTTTTTTATTTTCTTTATCTTCTAAATTAATTGTATTTGTGGCCTCTTGGTATGGTTCTATCAACCTTTTTCTTGCTTCATCAACCTTAACAAATTAGCAGGTAAGGCGTAATTCTTTAGATCCTTATCATTATTAATCTCATCAATGTGAATGAAATTTTCAAAATTGAATCTAGAATTATTATTGAAACCATCACTAACGTTCATTATTTAGAGTCTTGAAAATAGGTAATATCACAAAGGTATAGGTGGATATATTGGTGGAAGCAAAAAATCAAAAATAAATTTATGCTAAGAAATGTAGAAACAAATGGAAATGGATAGAATGTAGAATAAAAAATTTATTGCATTTTCCATTTTATTAATGATAATAAAAAATAAGCCCATACAAACTTTCCACATGCCCTTGGGCAGAGGTAATTAGGGATCCCATTTATTACATTATCTAGGTTCAAGGGTAAGAAAAACAAAATAGATTGTGCTTTCTACTAGTCTTTAAAATTCATAGCCAAAAGGATAAACGAAAACATCTTCATCCATTTTTTTATTTTTGCCTTCATTCATTTATTTGTAGATTAGAGAAAGCCCTTTTTTATTTTCTATTGGGCCTTTATTTTTCATTTCCATCGACCTAGAGTGAACATATTCGTTGGAGTGAAATATGTCATAGAGATAAGGGAACGCTATTTTGCTCTCATCCAGCTTACGTCTATTGAGGTGTGCCATTCTCCATTCTCTTTTTTCAAACAACATATTCTTTTTGTTAGTAATAATAAGCTTATAACCCAAACCAAACCTTTCATTATGTTCAATAACAATGGGTGCCCTTTTCATTCATTGCAAATTCCTACCCAAGCCTACTCTAGGTTGCCATCCTTTTTGAATTGTTTGTTTAACTACCAACCTTGTAATTTTTTATAAACATAGAACTAATTTTTAAAACCTTCGTCCACAAAGGTAGCATTAAAAGTTTAAAAAGCTTTAAATAAGTATTTAGACACCTCCTTTGTAGCCTCAACATAAGGAGTGGTTAGAGTCTTAGTCATAAGAAAATCTTTTTCTCTTGCCAAAAATACCTATTTTCTTTCAACAATAAACTTCATTTTTTTTATGTAGGGATGATGGTATAGCACCCACTGTATGAATCCAAGGCCTGTTTGGCAAACAGCTATAAGATGGGAATATATCCATCACTTGGAATTCTATATTAAAGGTGCATTGGCCTATTTACAATGAAATCTTGATGTCCCATAACATTTCTCTTCGGGACCTATCAAAAGCTTTCATCACCATATGGCTATTTTTCATATGAGATGAATTAATGGGTAGTCTTGTCAAAGTGGTTATAGGCATGACATTGATTAATAACCTATTATTTATAAGAACCTTTGTATGTATGGGTTTTACACTTGATAGTGATGTGGAGAGCTTTCACACTGCCTTGTCCTTCTGGTGACATTTTATCATCATCGAAGGTTATAAAGTTTGCGGCCATTATGTTTTTGACCATATGGTTCACATTTTTGACCAAAATATAATGTTCCACATAAGCCTGATTTAACACTTTCAACAAAATATTTTGATGTGATTTAGAGTTTAGCAACAACAGTAGTCAAAAGATGTAAGCATGCATCTTGTTCAATTGGTCAACAATGATATACTCATTGTGCTTAATGATCTTGAAAAACTCATAGGCTTTTTTTTTCGATACCCATTTTTAATTTGCACTGGACTTAGTATTGGCTGAGTAGTTTCACTTTCCTCTACATTTTCTTCTCCCACTTTTCTTTTGCCTTTCTTGGTTTCTCTAACATTTTTAAGGTGTAGCACCAACCACTTTTAGTCATTTTTTCCATGCTTGTTATGCTTTTGGCACTTTTCATATTTGAATTGTTTGGAATAACATTCGTATTGGGTTTTTGGATCACAACATCTTAGTCGTGCTTCTGTGGGACTAGTTTGTCATTTTGATAGGGGAACGAGCTAAGGACGTAAATTGTCATAGCTGCCGTAAGGAGAGAAACAGGTTTCGCTATTATAGGATTTAGTTTCTCATCTTAAAATATAGTTATAGGTTTGAGGATAAAAGACTTACCAAAGGGTTTTCTGCTATCATATTTATAGCACTTTCATCATGCTTATCATAAAATTCTATTAAATTTGCATCCATTGAACTTTGCAACAATTGACGAAAAGCTTCACATTTTTGAATTGAATATCCAACCACTTTTTTATAATACTTGCAAATTTAGTCAAGATTTTCATGATTACGATTAGTATACCCAGACACTGATTGAATTATGTTTGTTTTAACCAAATAGTCATATACTCACTTAAAGGAGCCTTTATCTCATCCACACATCTTTTGATTCTTACTCCTTTTTCGTTGCTCATAACATTATTGCGCTTTATGGTTTGGAAGAGGGTTCCACTAACACTTAACTTGGATTTAGTATCAAAATTTAACAACCTAGCCATTATTAGACTTTGTACTTTATTTTTTAAGGTTGTGTAGTTTTTAGTGGAATGTCCCATATTCGCATAATAGTAATCGTACCGAGTATTAGCATCATACCACTTGGGGTATGGTGGTTTCAGAGGCTTAAGGTAAACAAAGGTGATGAGATGAGATTTCAAAAGTTGTGAGTACAGGTTTGTGTAAAACATCAATATTGGATCAAAATGGGTTTTTTCTAAATTACTATACGAACTCTCTTAGTTACGTGCTTGGCTAGTTTGAGGAATGAAAGATTGGGTTATTAGGATGGAAGTGTAACTGGATATTTAAGGGCGTAAATTTGGCTAATATGGTGGTTTCTAGAGTGGTTGGTAGGGGTACGATCCACAAGACACCTAGTTTGTAAAGGGTTAATAGTATCGATAAGTTAGATAAGCCTGATGTAGGATAAATGGTCTTGATGGTAGATTTTCATAAGTCACGACATGAGTCTTTTCTCTTTTTTTGTGGGATAGTCACCTTTTTAGTAGTAAATGCATCATGTCCTTCAATCTTGTTATTTTTTATGGCATTCTCAATCATTTCCCTAGAGATTACCATTTCGACGAAGTTCTTCATAGCATTTCCCACCAATTTCTTATAATAATGTGCCTTAAATGTACTAACATATAGCATTGTTGCCTTTTTCTTTGTTAGTGGTGGTTGCACTTGTGCCATTACATCCTTCCATCAGTAAGCATATTCTTTAAAAGTTTCATTAGGCTTCTTTTCCATATTCTGGAGTGACAACCTATCGCGAGCCATGTTAACCATGTGTTTATACTAAATAATGAAAGCTTGAGAAAAATCTTTCCATGAGTGTATTTGGTTTCGATCTAGTTACACGTACTATTTTGCTGCTAATCTCATTAAGCTGTCATGTAAGCAATGAATTAAGAGTTTATTTTTTATAAAAGAAATCTTTTTGTTATTTTATACATTTATTTTTTTATTTTTTATTTTTAAGTAAATGAAAACTTTTTTGTATTAAATATATTTCTAAATATTTTAGTATTTTGTTCGTATTTTAAGAAAATATTCTCACTTAGAGATTTTTAAAAAATTACTAATGATTTTTTAAAAAATTTTATCATCGAAAAATTTTTCATTTTTATTATTTTTTAATTTTCTTTTCTTTTTAAAAAAAATTGACAACTTTTTTTAACTTAAATTCATTTTTAAAAAATTTTGAAAATTAAATATGCATAGATAAGCAAATAAATAACTTAACAAAAAATAAAAAATATCACCTAAAAATCCCTAACTAAAAATCTAACCCAAGAAGCAAAATCCCCCTTCATTTTTTTTCAAAAATCACACATGAAAAAAGATCAAACCACCATCCTAACCAATCTGGTAAGGAACCTACCAAAAAAAAAATTGGTGAACTATTTGGGTGTTCGGCAAAGAAAAGAAAAAAGAGAAAGAAAAAAAAAAGATGAAAAAAAAAACCAACAATCAATCTTTAACTGTGGTATCAACTTTGTTTTTCTATTGAAAATAGAGCTAAAAATCCTATGAGGCAATAAAAAGAGAAAAAAAAAAAAACTGAAGGGGAGGAATGCATGAAAATTGAAAAGAAAAAGAAAAAGATCCTTCAAACAGCTTCAAACACTCAGCAAAAATCCCAACTCCTTCACCTGTTTTTCATCATAAACAACCATCAGCATTTTAACACCAATCTTTACTCCCATACCCAACTGAATCCCACCCCCATTCACAGCCTCCACACCCAGTTGAAAACACCACCCTCCCTAGTGAACCACCGATTAACAACCTCTATCTTAACCCACCGTCATAGTAAAAAATCATCCCAGCTTAAACCCACATATGAATTGCACCCCACATTTACAAACTCATTTGGCCATCACCAATTCCTTTTAAAACCATGGCCTCAACACCAACAAAAAAAAAAAAAAATATCACTAATCCATTTCATTTTTATTTCCAAAAATCACAAAAAAAAAAACTAAAAATATATCATGATCCTTACTTAGTGAAGAATCCGACAAAAAAATTTTTTTTCGATGATTCCTTAGGCATTATTCGATTAAAAGAAGGGAAGAGATTAGTGGGTTTTTTTTGCTAGATGTTGAGAGCTGGGGTGGTGAATGCCAAGTAAGGGCTTTTTTTTTTTTTCGATTGTCATTTGTTTCCAAAAACCAACCTTCATTTTATTGCCTCCAAGGATTTTTTCAACCCCACTTTCAATGGAAGAACAAAGTTGATACTGCAAAAGATCGACTTTTGATCTTTTTTGTTGATTACAAAATCTTTCTCCAATTATGCTATAAATTAAAAGGTAAAAACAATGGTAAAATATGAAAGAGCCAAAAATGGTGTAACAAATTAGAGGAAGGGAAAGTAAGGAGGTTGCTAACCAACCTCGTCTCTGTTGTTTCCTTTTTTTGTTTTGTTCATTTTTACTCTAAAAGAAAGTTTTGGATTTTGGGCTTCTAGGCCCATATCATGAGTTTAAACCAAAAATTGAATTGAGCTTCAAAAATTGAATTTGGGCTAAGAAATGGATTTTGAGTTTGAACAATTAACTTGGATTTTTATTAGGTCATAAGTTCAATTGACTTAAAATTGAATTGATCGGGTTTTAACCCATATAAACGAATCTCAAATATCTAATATGAAATCAAAATGAATCCAATCAAATCAAAACATTCGAATCATTCGAAATTGATATGTTTGAACTAAAATCAAAATGAATATGATCAAATCGTCTTGGACAAAATTAAATATCTATAAAAATCATTAATTTTTAGTAATTAAAGATCATTATGCTTGGTATTACTAAAAATAAAATATTATTTGGTTTAAAAATATCAAAATAGCCATGCATGTTATAAAAACTATATAAGTTAATGATTTCAATTTTATTTAAAAATAATAATTTATATAAAATATTAATAATTTAAATTATTAAATTAAAAATATATTTCTTGATAGTAAATTAGTTTTTATAGTATAAATTATGTAAAAAATATTTAAATTAAAAAATAAAGTTAATATATTAAAATCAAAAGTATATTTTAAATAAATTTTAAGAAATTAACAAAATCACATAAAATAATTCTGAACTTGTTATAATTAATATGAATTTGAAAATATAAAAATTATAATATAAAATAATTACAATTAATTTTTTAAAAAATAAGTTTTTAATTTACATATTAAATGAGTATATTGATTATTGTTAATTTTATATATTATTTTACCTCAATGATAAAAGTTTTTCATCTTTTTAGATGAGAATTATATCCCCTTCCAAGGTAATGATCTAATTACTTTCGATAATCCAAAATCACTATCACATAAAATCACTAAATGATTATCAAATACAGTAATCTAATTACCATGCATAGATCATCATGATTTTTTGAATGATCATTTCATACCAAATACTATCTTGATGTTAGAACATTAGTTGACTTAAATGGTATATAAACAAGAAAAAAGCAAAGGAGCAGATGACAAGAATGGCATTGGAGTAGTAATAGGCAGCAAACTAGGGCATTGGTAAGGTGAACAAAGTAATGAAAGTGGCTAAAGGAAAAGGTAAAGGCAATGGTGGCTTTGTTCAAAGAATTTTTGAAAAATCTTCAAAATTTAAGAAAAAGCTTGAAGATATGTTAGAATAAGTTACAATGTCACTTTTCATAATATTATATTTGTCTCTATCTATATTATTTACTTAGTAAGTATATAAAAAGGGTACAAATGATAAGCTCAAAGATACAATAAAATTTAGTGATCGACTGTGTTATGTATTGATAAAATCAATCAATTGAGTATTCACCAACATATAACAAGATTATTGCACTTCTGTAAAGAATTTCTATAGTGAAACGTTATATAAGAAATTCAAGAATTATTTGGAGGAGAAAGTGTTTCAATAAATTATTTTTATATTATTTTTTCAAAAAATTAGTCAAGTTTTATAAAGTAAATTGAATGTCTATTTGCACAATCATAACTATTTGTCTAAACAAAATTATTTGTTTTTATCTATCCAAACAAAATTATTTGTTTTGAACAAATATAATTACCCAAATATATCAATTAATTAAATTTTGTTTTAATTCAAAAATTAAATTTTAAAATAAAATATTAATTTATTATTTAATTAACTACCAATTCCATCAAATATTTATTAAATATTTAATTAATGCAAAGTCAACAACATATGAAATTGAAACCCATGGTTTAACTTTGTACTTTATCCACTTTAGTTCAATTACAAAAGGCTTCCACTCTTCCTAACTAAAATGGTTTTTATTTTTTTTTTGGTTTTTCTTTTTCAATGTGGAATTGCTTCCCTTAGAAAATATTTTTCATACTTTAGCATATCAAAGGTGGGAAAGAGTAAAACAAAAACTTAACTTTAAGTGTGTGCATACTTAAGTTTATAAGAGGTAAAAAAAAATTTTACGAGCATATTTGTAAATATCCTAGTCAGGGCAAGGCTAATTTCACCTCCATCCACCTTTATCCCAACTCTATTATTTATGTTAAAAAATCCATCCCATCCAACTCAACTTTGGGGTGAACAGTTGATCAATTCGATTTAAAAAAATCGATAATCGACTTAACTAATCCTCATTTTCCACATAACTAAATTGATTGAAAATTTTCAAATAACTTATCATAATTGAAACGACTTAAGTTAATTCAGTTCGATCGATTTGATCGGTTCGGTCAAATATTCTTTAAGAACACAAAAAGGACAAAGTAAATTAAAATTTAAGTAATCTAGCATCATCATTCCAAAACCCCCCAAAAAGCATCTTTCGAGCAATTAATCATGTCCCTATGTTTTTAGAATCACAATCACCAAATTTAACTATACAAAACCTTGAAAATTAGTTTTTTCTGTTAATTATAGACATAAACAAAACAGAATCAAATAAATTTAAGATCACCAGCAATGAAGAACAACACAAAAAAGGATGGATTACAAGCAAGTAAGAGAGAACTCATGGTGGCTGGAGAATGGGTCAAAGTGGCTGGGTTGGTACTCACGGTAGTGACTTTCAGTGGTGCTAGCCATGATTCAACTAGGGATTAGCAGGAAAGTCTTGTCCTCGATCTTTTTTATCTCGTGCAAATCGATCGATGATGGAATCTTGATTTGAGATCATGTTTTTGTTTTGGGGCCATCTTGAGGGGATTAGCAGCAGAGTAACAAATCAGCAGTAGAAGAAAAGAAGGAAAGAAATGAGACTGAGAGAGGCAAAACTCAGAAGAAGACGGGAGGGGCAAAGCAATTCTGGTTTTGGGGGTGTGGGTCTTAGGGGATTAGGAGAAGACATAGGTTTTTTTAAATGAGAAATTACATGTTTGCCCTTTACTATTTAATTATTAAAAAATTAATTATTTCGATTATTAATTTTAAAAATTAAAAACCTATCAATTTAATTAATTTAATAAAAAAATCACATAAAATTAAAATTGATTTTACCAAATTCGGTCAATTTTAGTTGGTTAAATGAGTTTGATCCAAATTTTCTCACCCCTACTCAACTTCGATTTAAAGTAAGAAAAACCGTGACTACAAGGTCTGGTCTCGTTGGGCTTGGGGACCTTGGGCTATACTGCCATCCCTAGTTCCCTACGATGAGGTAGCTCCCTCCGATCTTGTAAACCTTACCTCTCCTTTGTAAGATTCGTCGAACCATCTGGGATGTCCACTTGGGGTCAAAACTAGGCAGCGTTGGCCAAGAATATTATATTCTAGTTTCATTTTAAGTGATAAAAATCAAAAGAGAAAATTGATGCACCTCTTTTTGTGGAAAAGGAGAACTAAAAAACCTATACAGCTAATAGGACACAGTCAAAGAGGTAATTAATACATGCTTAACATTGCATTCCTCGCTAAAATGAAGTAAAAGAAGATGAAGTTGTGCAGACTGAAGCTGACTTGCTGATTTTATACATTTTCCTGTGAAAGCTGCCAAATGTTTGCCTAATTCTATGCAGTCTCAGGATTAACTAGTTGTTTCCTTCTTAGTATAGCCAGTTATCTGGAGGACTTAATGTCACATGGCGGCAAGCTGTTGGAGTTTTACCAGGGTGAAATAAGCAGAATTTTCTCCTTTAGCAAGCAGCTCACCGTGGGTTCCCTCTTCTCTAACTTTCCCGTTGTCAATCACGGATATTTTATCTGACTTTTGAATGGTAGATAGTCGATGAGCCACAACAACACATGTTCTACCTATCATTGTCTTTTCTAATGCATCTTGAATGAGTTTCTCTGAATTGACATCCAGTGCACTTGTTGCCTCATCTAATAGCAATATTGCAGGATTCTTCAAGATGGCTCGAGCAAGTGCTATCCTTTGCTTTTGTCCCCCTGATAGCTGTGTGCCCCTTTCTCCACAGTATGTGGCATAGCCATCCTTCATGGAACTGTTTGACAAAAAATTTGCATAGATAGTTAGGAACCGAGAAAGAGAATCGGTTGATGGACAAAGAATTATATAAATAAAGAGAATACTGAACATGCTGATTTGTATATAATTGAAACAAACCTTATAAAATCGTGTGCATTTGCTGTGATTGCTGCTTCAACTATTTCAGCATCAGTTACATTCTTTTTGCCATATGCAATGTTGTCACGAATTGTTCCTGCAAAAATACTAGGTTCCTGACTTACAAATGCAACATGTGACCTCAGAGCATGTAGATTATAGGACTTGATGTCGAGTCCATCAACTTCAACTGATCCTCTCCATGGGTCATAAAACCTTTCGATCAATCTAATAATTGTTGATTTTCCGGACCCACTTTGTCCAACTAAAGCAACAACTTTTCCAGCATCAATTCGTAGGCATAAATTCTTTAATATGATCTGTTTTGGTCTGGATGGGTAGTAGAAATCCACATGTTTAAGCTCTATATCTCCGCTAATCTTTTCTGGTTTAATGCCATCTACATCATCCGGATCAATCTTACTTTTTCTTTTCAAAATCATAAAAATTGAATTCAATGCTGTTGTGCCCTTCGTTAAGTCTAGGGTCATGCTTCCTGTTTCTGCTATGACTCTTCCAGTTGTAGTCAGGATGAAGAAAGTCTGAAATAAGTGCTTGTACAAGACATCCCCATGGTACAACAGTTTCCCACCATACCAGAATACTAATGCTGGATTGGCAGCTGTGAGGAACTGTGAGAAGAACAATCCAAACCCTGCAATCCAAGACTGCTTATGGCTTTCTTTAGTTGGGTTTTTTTGTGTAATTTCATAAAGTTCTAACACCCTTTTTTGAGAATAGAATGCTGTAATGATTCTATGGTTTCCTACCGCCTCACTTGCTAGGTCACTGCTCTTGTTCTGTGCTTTGAGTATTTTCTCAGACATGCTCTTCATTATTATTGCTTTAGTATAGAAGGAACCAATGATGAGTGGCTGCAGAGCAATGGATACAAGTGCAAGTTTCCACGACAACACCATGCCCAAAATAACTGATAGAGTTGCTGCTGAGATAGACTGAGTCAAAAATGACAAGCGATCAGCAACAAGAGTTCTTACCATAGTTGCGTCTGTGGCTAGTCTTGAATAGAGGGCCCCAGTACTGTTGTTTTCTTTATCAAACCATTCCATCTCAAACGTCACAATCTTGCCAAAAAGAGCCTCTCTCACCCTTTTTGTCAAGCGCTCTCCCATGATCCCAAAGCTGTAATGCTGAATGACATTGGTGATGAGAGCAAATATAGCAAAGGACAAGAAGGCAAAGCAGTAAATTTTTGTTTGTGACCTAATCTCATCATGCTTGTCTATAAAATAGACAGATAGAAGAGCACCAAGGCAGAAAGAGTGCAATGGCTGAATTAGTCCATAGCAAAGAGCGGCCATGAAACCTATCAGGGTTGACTTCCACTCTGGTGCAGTCATTCGAAGTAACTGCCATATAGATGGGGAACCTTTTTGATCGTCTTGTTGATCTTCTTGCCACTGGACGATACTCTTCTCTTTAATGGAATTGTCATGAACCAATTTGTCCTCTATTTCTTGTTTGCAAGCAGTTCCTTCTTCCTGTGAAACAAAGCTATTAAATTCACTAGCAGCTGATGTTGGTCTTACTTCATTATTTATTAAAGTTCTTTGCAGCTGCACCATTGCTGAGTACAGGCCATTCCTCTTTTGCATAAGTTGGTCATGAGAACCAGATTCAGCAACTTGTCCTGCTTGTATAAATGCAATTAAGTTGGCATTGCGGAGAGCTGAGATGCGATGCGCAATGATAACAGTGGTTCGTCCTTCTGAGGCATGATTTAAGGCAACCTGAACGGCCTTTTCTGAATGCAAATCCAGTGCGCTCGTAGCTTCATCAAGCAGCAGGATTCTTGGGTCCCTTAACAATGCCCTTGCTATGGAAATCCTTTGTTTCTGCCCTTCAGACATCTGAATTCCCAGTGTTCCTACCTGAAGATCAATCATAAAACTCACGTCTTAGTAATTCGTAATCACTCGATGGTAACGGATAGTAGAGATTTGATTGATGAATAAAATAATGCATGACACTGGAAGAAACAAACATTTGCAGCCTTATGCTCACCAGAGTATCATAACCATCAGGTAGTTGACTAATGAAGTTGTGGGCATCGGCTGCTTTTGCCACTCTAACGATCTCTTCCATTGTCGCATCCTCTTTCCCGAATTGAATATTTTCTTTGATTGAGGTTCTGAAAAGAATAGTTTCTTGGCTAACTAAACCAATCTGACTCCGCAGCCATTTCAGCTGAAACTCCTTTATGTTAATGCCATCAAGGAGGATTTCTCCCATAAGAGGGTCGTAGAATCTTTCAATCAAATTTACGATCGTTGATTTACCTGATCCACTTTTGCCAACCAAACCAACAATCTGACAGGCTTTTACTGCTAGACTGAACCTTTGTAATACCAAGCTACCTGGTCTTGAAGGATATGCAAAGTCTATGTCTTTAAATTCCAATTGACCTTTGACATCTAATATCATCTTGCCTTGTTGATTTGCAGAGTCGATATAAGGAACTCGCTGAATCATCTCAAATATCCGTGAAGCTGCCACGTTTGCCTCAGCAAAGTATTTAACATTTATTAGAGCACTCCCAAGAGAACTGCAAGATCAATTTATTACATTGATAAAAGTTGTTCGAGAGAACTTGAGCAGATGGGAATATATTTTATTCGTAACCGCGTTTCAGGAAATGTAAAATTGTAGTTGGAAGGAAGGATATCGAACTTACAGCCCTCCATATATAATGCATACTCCAGCAGCGAATACATCCCCGCCTTTGGCTGCCTTGTTGGTGACCAAGGTGCTACCATACCAACCCTGAAGTGCCCACACTGCAAACGTAACTCCAATACTACCCATTGCCATTCCCTTGATTAATCCTTGTTTGATACCAAGCTTCAATGTAGGCTCTAGTGCAGACTTATAGCTCTTCACCATTTGATCCTCTCCAACATAGGAGTAAACGGTTCTTATGGAGGACAATGTTTGCTCCACTATTCCACCAGCACTTGCATAAGATTGCTGCATCCTCGTTGCAATCTCTGCGGAAAGCTTGCCATATACTATCCCAGGAATGATCAACATTGACAATGCAGGGACACCAACGATAGTCAGTCTCCAACTAAGATACGCAGCGGCAATTTGAGCTGTGATGAACATCGATATATTTGTGATGAAATTTGCTATCTGTACATGTATGTTGCATATTAATTGATTGAGAGTTGGCATAAACGAGAAAAAGTTTTTGATTATGATGAAAGCATATGTTAAGGATTTGGACCTTCTCCGTAAGAACACCTTGTACAGTCAGTGTGTCATCAGAAATACTGCTAACAACTTGGGATGTCATGGATGCCCCATGATTTATATCAAAAAACCCAACATCTTGCCTCAGAACTGCTTCTAAATATTTCCTACCTAGTCTGGAGATTTGCCTTTCCGCAGTTCGAGCCCAACAGAATCCTTCTATTAAAGACCAAAAGGTAATTAAAAAAAAAAAAACCATGATGAGTCAAGGCGTTGCCTGTCTGTTTTAGACATAGACTTGGAGCAGATAAAATATATATATTTTTCAATATATTGATTTCAGAAACATACGATGCACTTGCAGTTAAACATGCGTTTGATTCTCAAGCTTGTTTGATGACAATATAAAGTCAAAAACCATTCTTGTACTTGGTTTTTCCTTTCATGTCATTGATGCAAAAAAGTATATGCCTGGTTTTGTGGTTCTGAGAATAAAGATTATTATTATTATTGTACTTTATCCATGGCCAAAACTTGTATAAAGCACACATCCAGTCAATATGAGTCTCATTATCCTTATAACATTATTTATATGCCTTTATCCTTTTATCCCATATCCTAAATACTGCTCATTTTGGGTTTGGTACTTGGTTAGGATCGACTCGACTTAATTAAGGCATGAATGATTGATCTACACTTAAAGCTCGTGAAGTGATTAATTTGTGAAAACATAAACTGAAAAACATAAAAGGTACCAAGAAATGCGCCAGAACCCACTCCAACAGCTACGTAGGTTAAATCCAATGCAAACTGTGGTGTCCGTAGAAAAATAGATACAGTGAGGTTATATATATTAGGTTACTTCAATATATAATGGTACTAGTTTTCCAGCATGTGTTATTGACAAACCTTATTTATGACTCCAAAGTTGAAAGAAGCACCAGCTGCATAACTGTTCATTAGCTTGCTAAGAACGACCAAGATCAAAGCCATGGCCGACCCATCTGCAACACACCCTATTGTCCCCAGGACCATCAACACCATGTCTTTCCAGTCTGCCAGTTTCAAAACCATGCGCAATGACCCCGCTGCTGTTCTTGCCTCTACTTTGTCACCAACCCCATCATCACGTTCATCATTCTTCTTTTCAACATTGGACTCCATTTCTACAAAGATCTTCCTCTTGAAGTTGCTGTACAGATTATTTATAGGGCCCTAATTGCTCTCTCTCTCTATATGTAGAATGGTATTATACTCATATCCAGGGGCTTTCAGTTACGTGTACTCCAGGAGCTGGGGCGTACCTATTTACTTGGATTATTAGCTCGATTTCACCATCTAATTCACCAGCAGAGAATATATAATGAATTAAGTCAATTCATTTTAATTAAAGCTATAAATTCTCATTTGTTCTGATTAATGAAAACCAATTATCTTAGTGAAGCTATTTTGTCAGGATATCAGCAGCTAATTTCAAAAGGTTAAAGTAAAATAGTATGTATCTGCACCAAGTCTGCACGTCCCAAAGCATTGGCCATCTTTCCCTAACATCATTTTTATTCATTTATATAATTACTTTCCATTGGTCCGTTAACATAGATGATATTGAGCTCATCTAATTTCATTTTTGTGCTTAGTGCCGGCATAGTTGATAAACGATAAACACTAATGTTTTGCAATTAAATTTGATGAGTTGTCTGTTAACATACACTGCTTGTTTCTATTGGGGAAAGTTGTTTTTAACCTTTTCCTATTTGTCCATTTGCACAACTGCCGTCCTCTTTTGCAATCTTGTGAATATTCTTCCTTGCAAGCGTCCATGCAATTTGTGTTAGTTGACGCTAAGTTTCCATGGATCAAGCAAAACAACATTCGAATATGCCCCAAAACACTCACAAAAGAATTTAAAATATATGAAAGAATTTAAACATTAATGCAACGGTGTCTTGAATATTGCTAACAAGGAATTGGTTGAATTAGGAAGTTAATTTGAATGTCTCATTAATAAATAATTTTGAGTTTGAATTTTATTCATGGTGGTTTCCTATTCATACTAATTTTAAATGTTTAAATTTCATATTCTGTTGAAATCAACATATCTCAATCTTGATTTAAGAGATTAAAATGTGTTTGATGTATAAAGTTATGAGAGGATAAAATAAAATGATATTATGAATAAGATTAGATTAAATAATATCATTTTATTTTGTATTTAATTTGTGCAAGGATTATGATATAATAATTTTATTTAGTGGTCAAAATTATTCTTTCTTAAAGTTTATAAAATTTAAATTATTAATATAATTTTGAAGGATATAATAAGACATGTAAATTTAATCTCATGAATTAAAAATTTATCCTATTTTGGAAGGATTGAATAATCTAATGCCAAGAGGATGATTAATTCTCTTTTCAATCATATCCCTTTCTTTAGATACAAATAAAATATAATATAAGATGATTGGAATCCTATTTTTATTTATCATCTTATGCACCAAAGGTGGCCTAAAAGTTATGTTTGTTGTATGGATAATGGATAGGATATGATCATAATCATCATATAACATTTTTGCTTTGAATCTAAAAAAAAAGATAAAATTACAAGAAAAATTAATCATTCATTTAGTATAGGATAATTCAATCCTCCTAAAGTAAAAAAAATTATTTGTAATATATGAGATTAAACTTTGTTGATAGTATTTTTAGGTGTCTTAGCTGGAAGGAGCTGGTAAAGGGCTTAAGGTAAGGTGACTTGAACTTGTTGCCAAAAAGTATGATTAGAGGGCAACACAGTTGATTCTCCAAGATGCGCTCCAGTACTCAAGTAGTAAGGTATTTAAGGCATGAGGAGGAAGGAAGTGAGGTGTGTGGAGGAAGCTAGAAATTAGGAATGCTTAAGTCTTAAATTCTTAAGCTTCATTCGGCCTATCTTCAAGCACCTGTTGCACGCCTTCTACAGGTGGACCCTTTTAATGGGCCTTAAGCTTCTTGGCCTTCCCAAACCCTCTTCACAACAACAAGAAGAAGAAAATCACAGGTTACAAAGTAGCGCCAGTACAACATAACAACACAAGTCAACCAACACAACAACCTAAAAACAGCACAATTCAAGGCAACAACAACATACTACACAATAAGTAAATGGTGGACTTACATTTTTTGCCTCGGGAAGCCACCTCCTCCTTGTCCTTGGCTACTCCTCTTTTCCCACCTTTTTGCTTGTCCAACACTCCCTAGACTAAGGCCTGGTCTTCCCCTAAGATTAGGCAATAGTCACGGACATTCTCACACATGGTCATCTCTTGATAGGAAATTTTGGCATCCCTCGAGGCGTTGACTTGCTTGGCTTCATCATCTCCAAGCTCAAGGATCCCCTGGTTAGCGCGCTGGTGTAAAACCACATAATCTTGAATAGAAACCTCACTCGTAGCATCCTGGTAAATGCCACAATGTACCGGTCATAGTGGGAGTGACTGTTTGAAAGTAACTCTACTATGCAAGACCTCCTACATGCCTTGAGATAGTAGAGGCATCCATTAATCTCCTGTAGCATGTACAATGCCAGGATCACGTTCCCTTTAAGGCACCCAATTTTGTGGCTTGCAGTGGATCAGGTATGTGACCAGAATCGCCCATGTATTTGGCGCTATCTGCTACGTCATGACACTGAATGTGGCCAGAACCAAATGTAGGAAAGATGCAATAGCAAGTCAAATCTGTGCCTGAAATGATACAGGTAGAACCCTGCCATCTCTTCAAAATACCCCAGTTGGCTAATGGTGAAGCCTAGAGTTGGCAAGGATATCTCGTACATGGGATCTTAAGGGTCGAAGGCTACACAATCTAGCATTGGCTCTACCATGATTGGCATAGTATGGGAAGGGCACACATCTGGTGGCCATGTCCTTAGAGCCAAATCCTTAGGCTTCTCTACCATCACTTCTTTGCCTTGACTTTTCTTCCCTTTCCCCTTCCCAGCTACTAGGGCTTTCACATCAGTAAGAGGGGCCCCTACCACCTTAATCCCAATGTCATGCCTGCGGCCTCCAACTACCTTACTTAGTTGGCCTCCGTGGCCTTTACCTTGAGTCCCTTCCCCTCTACTTTAGTCACTAGTGTTGATGGCCAGTACCCTAGCCATTTCGTCGTGGCTGGAGCTCTCAATCACAAATTTTCTCTTAGGTGCTATTTCTTTATCTCAAATGACTAGTAAAAATGCTAAACAAAAAAAAATTTCCTTACCAAACAAAAAACCTTTTGTAGAAAACTCGAAGAATAGTTAAGAAGCACAGAAACAATAGCAAATAAACATAAGTAGCAAAACTTCTTTAGAAAGCAAATAGAAGAGGTGTCTAAAAAATTTCTAAATGTTCCATTTATACTCAGCCAAACACCACAAGTGAAACGGTGGCAATTGAGATTGTTTTAAACATTAAATGACACCTTGAAATGGCACAAATTCGAACTGTTTCAATCGATTCCTAAATGGTCCAAATTAATTCCTCATAAAAACTCAGACCTTTTGGTTACCCTCTTTCAAATAAACACATCCATTCCCCTTTGCAAAAGTGATTCATTTTAAAAATTTAAAATAATTAATTACACCTAACCACTCTCCAATTCCTACACACCATATGTTCTTAACAGCCACACCGTTCAAAAACACGGGCACGTGCCCTGCACTGCCTCAACAGATGCACTCCACCTATGCGCACTCAACACAGAGCATCAGTTTTTCCCTTATAATTTTCTTAAGTCCCCACTACCGCTATGCCTTGATCAACAACACAGTTCGCCAAGAGCACGCTCTTCGCCTAACAAGGACATATCATCAATGCAGCTCGCTAAGAGTGCACTTCTTGCCTTGTAAAGACACTTCCTCTTTGCCTTGTAGGGACACGTCATCAAAAGCAACTCGTCAAGTTAAAGTTGCCTCATCAGTATAGCACGTATTCCCATAACAGTTTGAGGGTGATCACTTTATAACCTCTTAGAGGACAATTGTTATATCTATTTACTTGGTCAATATGGTTAATTCCTTTGGGCACCTAGCTAATATACGCTCAATTGTCATGTCATTTTTTTTTAAGAACAGATTCGACCTTCGTCAAAGAAGGGCTTGCCCAATTACCTTACTGACATCCCATCAAGGCATCACTTCAAAACTAAATACTTGATTTCCAACTTGCTTGGGACCATTAAATGCAATCCACGCTTGCTTAGGATCATTAAATGCCGCTTGGAGTCACACACATGAACCTTTCTAGAGCTCTACATAAATTTACCAACAACTGCCAATTGTCTTAGTTGAGTCACCATACAGTATCTTATATATAAGGTAAGGAAGATGACCAAGTACGTAAGAACTTATGATTTATGCATTCATTCCATTGTAATTTCCTTCACACACCTTACATACTTCTTTCTTAAACCCTAAATACTTCAATAACTTGAGTGACAGAGCACGTCTTAGAGAACAACTTTTATGCCCCCTGACTGTGCATTTTGGCTACAAGTTCAGGTCACCTTACCTTCAACCTCCTACCAGTTTCTTCCAAATAAGACACCCAAAAATGCCATTAATAAATTTATATATATCATATTATAACTTTAAAAATTAATCACTAATTTAATTCGCATAAACTTTGAGGAAGGATAATTTTGATCGATAAATAAAATTATCCTATCTTAATTATTGCTCACATCAAATAAAGATAGGATGCCATTATTTAATCTAATCTTATTCATAATATGATCTTATTCTATCATATCATAATCTTATGCACCAAACATACACCTAATAACTTATTTTTCTCTAAATTTTATAATTGAAAACTTCAAAACAAAAAATTTTGAATAAAGGTCAAATATATCACTCTACTAGATAGAGGATTTCATATTTATCACTCTAATTTTTTTTCATACAATTTCACCATTCTATTACATTTTTTATGCAATTCTTGTCACCAATAGATGAAAACAGAATGTTCCATCTAAACAAAATAATATTTCATTAAAAAATTTAATTATTTTTTTATTTTATTGTGTGAAAAAATATTTTATTTCAAATTCTAAATAAAAATAATAAAAATAAAATTAATTATTTTTTTAAACATACCACTAATGCCATTCATTTCTTTTATTTTAAAAAATAATCTTATTCCTCCATCCAAAAAAAAAAACAGAGATAGGAGTAAGGCTAATAGCCGATCTCAATATGCAAACTAAAGAACTCTATCTTGAATGGTTCTAACTACACCACTTTTTTTACTCTTTACACCCAGTTTTTTAAAATTGTCTTTCAACAAAATTACTTAATTTTACTTCCTTAGAAAATTTTTAAAGCTTTAAGATATGGAAATCTGAAAGTTTTTAAATCCCAAAGCTCTTAAAACTCCTAAATATACATATTTGGAAAATTTTAAAAATTTTCAAATTCACCAATTTGAAAACTTTTAAAACTTTCTGATTTTAAGGCTTAGGAATCTCATTATGAGTATTGGTTATCCCTTTTTCTCACATCGTTGAAAGCGAGAGAAATTTAAAGACTCATATGCTATAATTAGGTATTATACAATTTTTGTCTATTAATTTGTAAATGAACTTATAATTATTTGAAACAAATGGTGTTTTTTTTTATGAACTTGTGAAAATTCTTTTGAAATTTTAGTTTAATGAGATTAGGATTTAGAGCTTAGATTTTTTTCCTTAATTGATTTTTTGGATTTAGGGTTTATAGTTTAGGATTTTTGGATTTAGAATTCAAAGTTTAAGTTTTAGGGATGTTCCAACTTTAAATAATTTACATGATATTCATTTTTGATAAGTTGTAAAAATTAAGGGATATGCATAACCTATTGAAAATGCATATTCGGTAAGTTATTTGACTTACTAGAGATGCATGCCCGAAATGTTTTAAAAAATATAAAAAATATAGTTAAATAATTTCACTTAATTTAAAAAAATAAAATAAAAGTAAAAAAAAAAAAAGGGTGCATGTAGAAATCCCCATCTACCTTAATGGCACACCATGCATGTGATTAGCCATACCTTCACTATAGGAGAATAGGTCTTTAACAGTGTTTTTTTTTTTTTTTTTTTTTTTTTTTTTTTTTTTTTTTTTTTTTTACATTTAGCAACGTTTATAAATGCCACTAAAAGATTTATTGCATTTGCCAAAAATGTTGTTAAGAATGTTGGCTATACCTATGTCAGAAAAAATAGCGGCGACATTTTTACACATAAACGCCACTAAATTTAGTCGGCATTTATGTGTACAAACACCGTTAATTTATAGAATTAGTGGCGTTTGTAGACAGAAATGCCACTAAATTTAGTGGCCTTTTTTCACTACAAATACTATTAAATCAAGAAATTTACTTTTTTTTAAAATTTTTTTTTCAATATTTACTACTATAATTAAATAAAAAATATTGAAAGAAATAAAATGAATTTAAATTCATAAACTAAATATTATAAATATTTAAATATCTAAATACATAAATTGTTAAAGTATGTATGTATGTAACACAAAATTTTATACAATAACATTCAAATTATTTCAATACATTAACAAAAAATTTAAAATATATGGCTCACCAAACCAAAAACTCATGACTTATTTGTTAATAAAAATTTTAATAAGAAAGTAAAGATAGCATAAGGTTGAATTAACACTTCAGGTTGTCTTCATCATATCCAACCAAGTTGAGCAATTTTAGCTGCACGATTAATCCATGTGTTCAACATCTGACCATCCAAAACCTGATAGTTTTCTAAGCTTTAGAAAAAGCTTAAAGACACTTGTTAGCCTTGAATTGATCCTTATTTTGAAATGATAAAACATTAAGCTAAATAAGCTTGATCAAGATTTTGAAAAAGATTTATTTAGTACATGTTCTTAAGTTCTATATTTTGGTACCAAATAAATAATATGTTTTTCATAAAGTAAACAAACTTTTCTTTGTTTTCATATTTCTCAAACCAAATCTATCTTTAAACATTATTTATTTAAGATTAAATGAAAGTCCAATTGTTGTTTTTAAAGTGAACTTATTCATTTTGGACTTAATACAATTTTAATAATATTGGTTTTGAGAAATAGATTAACTTAAGAAAGTTGTTTTACAATAACAAAGTTTTCCAACATTGAACTTATTTTATTTTTCTATATTAATTCACAAAGCTTTAATATTTGAATTTTATATGGTTAGAAAGCTCTTTGAGTTTACTTTCTAATGGATCAAACAAAATCAAAATCCAAATTTTTTCAGAAAAGATTTTGAATTTTTACTAAACACTTTGCAGTTGTCTAAAAACTTCACAAGGGGTAGATTTGAAAATTCACTATAATTCATACACAATGAATTAGGTGATGGTTTTATATGGATAGAAAGCCCTTCAAGTCTAGTTTCTAAATCTTCAAACAATTTGTGATTTGGATTTGTATAACTCAAGATATAATCAAATTATTGAGTAAAGTGCAAAATAGGAAACATTTACCTAAATGAACAGGATCGATCACCCTATGTATGGGATTGATTGATTTTTCTTACAAAATTTGATGAATTATTGTTCTGAAAAAGAAATTTGATGAATTGATGAATGAAAAACAAAAGGTTTTAAAAAACTCATTAAGTGCTAAAATGATTCAATGCAGTTTTTGTAATTCTTATGGTCATATTATACATACTTGTCCTATTAGAAGAAAAGTCCCATTTAGAATTAGACAAGTATGGGTTCCTAAAGGAATAAGAGACTTGGTGACTAACTCTTAAAGATCCAAAGCAATCTGGGTACTAAAAATCAAATGAGATTGTCTCTTGAAAGTGTGCTAGAGCAAAGAGCTATAATGTGAGATTGAAGATTGAATACTCTAAACGTACAATAAAGATAAGTAACCTCTAAACTTTTATTTGAAGAGAATTTTAATTTGGTTACCTATTCTTGATGAAATTTGAATGCTTGATTGATTATGCAAAATTTGATTGACATTGATTACAAGACATATATTGCATAATCTTGAGAAAATGTGAGCTTGAATTGAATATGCATTTATTTTGCTCTCAAATATGTTTGAGATGCTTGTTGAAATTGATTGTGATGTTAAATTGCTTGAGTATAATTTTATTGATGAATTTTTTTTTGTTGATGCTTGGAGTGATTATTTTTGTGCTAAATTAGTTTTTTTTTATGCACAAATTTAGAGAGAGCATACAAAGCTTAATGACTTTGAAATTTTATGTTTTGCCTTGAAAATGATTTTTGCTACAGTCAGGCTTCAAAATATGAAATTTTTTTTAACAAGCTTTTACTTGTAAAATGAATTTTAATATCTTGAATTTAGTGATTTAAACTTGTTCAAACAAAGAAAACTTGATAGCCTACATTGGTTTTAATTTTTCATAGTGTTACATACAAGTTTCAAAAGATTTTGGCGCTTAAAATATCAAATCTTGCTTTTGAACATTCATGGGCATAAAAAACCATTTGGACATTTTCAAAGTGTGATATAAAAACTTTTCTAAATGGTTTGAAGGGCTTAAATGTGTGTTTAAATATATTTATCCATCTTAATAGCCTTTTTTAAAGAAATACAGGGATTAAGAGTTGACTTTTTGATTTTCTTGTTTCTAATACCAAATGATCAATTGAACAACTTTGTTTTGTCATTTGAAATTTGTTGGAATGGTTCAAGTTGGTTTAAAATGAGCTTGACTAGTTTTGAGATTTATTAAGGTATTTTTCTAGCAAAAATGATTTTTAAGTGCAAAAATCAAAATCCTAGACATATTAAGCTTCGAATGATTTATCTTATGGTATTTTCCATAAATATACTTGTTTGAATGATTTTTGTGATTTTTATGCATATTGATTTGTAATTGTTGAAAATGCTTATATGACCATGTTGATTAAAATTACTCAATTTGTTCTCAATGCTTGGATAGTGTGAAATATTTTTTTAAACTTGATTGTTATATTCTAAATTGTTATAACTCTTGATTTGTGAATTGATGAACATCTTTTGCTTAAGTGATATATATTTATATATATATATTGATTGTTTGTTCATTTATGTTTTTAGTCTAAGGTATGTGCTTATATGATGATTGGTTCAACTTGACCAAAATACTTGTGATTTGAAAGTGCTTAAATTGTCTATTTTTTAATTTGTGAAATACTTTTGTGAAATATGCTTATTTTTGTGCTTAAATATTTTATTAATTTTGTGAAATAGTTTAGATCTTTATGTTCAATTGATATATCTCTTGATTTGTGATTTTGAATATGATGAACTACTTGCTTGTAAATGATGTGTTATTAGTTCATCTATTATTATTGTCAAGTATATGCTTATGTGATAAATGTTTTTTATCTTTACTTGACATTCTTGCAAGATGACTTAAATGAGTGATTGACTTATTATGCTTATTTTTAGCTTATGCCATTATTAATTATGGCTTATAATTTGTGTAGATATATTTATGCTTTTGTACTAAAATTTTCTTAAATATGTTTTTGATGATAAATATATCTTCCTTGAGTTTTTAGTTTTCATATGGCTTAAAATTTATTTTGACATATTCTTTGGTGATTTTTTATAAATACATGAATATTGAATATGTCTATTTTGTGTTCATGAATTATCTAAAAAGTTTTACTTTTACACGTTACATGAGAGCTTTTACTTTAGTGCCATTCTTGTGCTATTTGATGTTTAAATTGATATATGGCCATTAGCTTAAGTATATATCTCCTTTGCAATTGGCAACTTGCATTTAATGAGCAAAATTTTCTTTTGCCTATAATGACTTAGGATATGGAATTCATTTTCTAACAATTAGTATAGTTTTTTTAATTCTTCTAATGACAATTCTTTGTCAAGAAATTTTTCTAAGTCTATACTAGGAGAACTTGAAATGAGCTTAAATGAGCTTAAATGAGCCTACATTTTGTAATTTCAAGAATTACAAGCAGAGCATGTCATCCTCATTAATCAAGCCTAAGTACATAAAAGACTAGCTTAAATGATGTGGAACGAGGATTCAAAGCCTCACTCAACTACAATGACCACAATAGTATAACTTGATAAGGATGGGGTAATTGTATTGAATCTATGCTATGTGCCTATAATTTATAATGTTAAATGCATGGTTTGATAAATGCTTGCTTTAATGTGTGCAAATATATGATTTTGTGATTGAATATATGAACACATTGCACAAATTAATCACCAAGCCACTTAGTAGATATTGTTCTAATATTTTTTTTGAAAGCTTGGATTGATTAACTCACATTTATTAATATTCATGCCTAGTTCTTAATTGCCTTGATGAGATTGATAGTTTTAATGCATGAATATTTGGTCAATACATGAATCCTTGAACATGCATATGAGTTAAATTGATTGATTTCTTTACACATGTTCATCGATTGAGTCCATTGAGATAGCATGTATTATATTCTATCTAAAGATTTGTATTTTTTTGGGTATATTGGTATCTATGATTTGAAATATTTTTGTATATGCTTGTATGATTTTAATTGAAATATATGATTGAATACTTGCATATGTTTGAGTTACGTACATTGCTATGCATTGACATAATTTGAAATATATTTGAATAGTTATACTTTTATTATTTTTTTGCTATAGCATATGTGCTTATCATGTTTGGAAAATCATGCTTATATAATCTTTGTTAGGATATGATGATTGAACCTTATTACTCATTAGTATTCATGCTTTATTAAATACATATAAATTTTTGGTTCTTGTTTGGATAGGATAGCTTATGAAAGATTATGATTATCATTTATGCATGTATTGAATGAATCTTTCATATACTTGAAGTATGTGTGGTCTATGAAAGTTGTTGAATAAAATTGCTAACAATTGGTATCAAAATTGCTAAATAATTTTTTAACTTTCATGGACACTTGTTTATGTACCTATCCTTGATATAGCTTGTACCTTTCATACAAAATTGTGTGTGCCTTAAATTGATTAATCCTTGTTTTGAAAAAGAGGAGAAATTTTAGAATATAATTTTGCTTGATTTGTTGTGTGATAACAATTGATATGTTTTATGATAACATATATTTAATAATTGGTATCCATTACAATTGGTATGAACTTGTTTGCATGTACTTGAATTTATGCTTAATTGCTAGTAATGTTTTAGGTTCCAAACATATCTTAATTGCTAGTAATTGCTAGTAATGTTTTAGGCTTTAAGCATATCTTAATTGCTAGTAATGTTTTAGGTTCCAAGCATATCTTACTTTATCCTACCAAGCATATCTCCCATTTTTTGTCATTTAAAAAGAAATATCTTATCAAGCATTTTGTCCCATGACTTGAATTGATTTTTTTTCTTTTTAAATGATAAAAAAGGGGAGAGAGTTTAAAGATATTTCTTCTTATATGCTTATAGCAATTGATATAGGAGCTTAAACATTTGGTATAAAGAGCATAAAGTAAAAGGAGGAGAAATGTTTCATGAATATATTTGCTTATGATTCCTCTTTGTGTTTATTTGCTCATTAATATGCTCATGCCTTTTTGTTATGACAAAAAGGGGGAAAAATATCATATAGACAAATTTGTTTGTGCTTGGCATACATATATTTGATTGTGCTTATTTCATATATTTGAATAACATATGTTTTTTTAGTTGCGTTAGATTAGGATGCATTAATTAGGATGCATTAATTGAGAGAGAGTTTTGCCTTGCATTGTTTAAGGGGGAGTTTTTCAAAATCTTAAATGTTTCAAAGAAAGTTTTTCATTAAGCAAATTTATCTTTAAGTCTTGTCATATTTAAAAGGGAGAGATTGTTACCTTGAATTGATCCTTATTTTGAAATGACAAAATATTAAGCTAAATAAGCATGATCAAGATTTTGAAAAAGATTTATTTAGTATATGTTCTTAAGTTCTATATTTTGATACTAAATAAATAATGTATTTTTCATAGAGTAAACAAACCTTTCTTTGTTTTCATATTTCTCAAACAAAATCTATCTTTAAACATTATTTATTTGAGCTTAAATGAAAGTCCCATTGTTGCTTTTTAAGTGAACTTATTCATTTTGGACTTAATACAATTTTAATAATATTGGTTTTGAGAAATAGATTAACTTAAGAAAGTTATTTTACAAGAACAAAGTTTTTCAACATTGAACTTATTTTATTTTTTTGTATTAATTCATAAAGCTTTAATATTTGAATTTTATATGGTTGGAAAGCTCTTTGAGTCTACTTTCAAATAGATTAAACAAAATCAAAATTAAAATTTTCTAAGAAAAGATTTTTTAATTTTTACTAAACAATTTACAGTTGTTTAAAAACTACACAAAGGGTAGATTTGAAAATTCACTATAATTCGTGCACAATGAATTAGGTGATGAATTTTATATGAATAGAAAGCCCTTTAATTCTAGTTTCTAAATCTTTAAACAGTTTATGATTTGGATTTTTATAACTCATGATATGATCAAATTACTAATTAAAGTGTAAAATAAGAGACATTCACATAGATGGATAGGATCGATCCCCTCAGGGAAGGGATTGATTGATTGATTTTTCTTACAGAATGCAGGTTGGTGTTCTTAATTGAAGAAGGGATCGATTATCCTATGTAGAGGATCGATCAACCCCTTAAACCAATCAATCCCCTATATAAAGGGATCAATCGGGTCTTATTTTCCAAGCATGAAATGGGTAGCAAAACTTGAACCAATCGATCCCCTCAAGGAAGGGATCAATCAAGTAGGCTTTTTCAAGATAGGAATTGATTCCAAAACATGAATCAATTGATCCCCTTATGGAAGAGATTGATTAGGTCTAGGTAAAGTCACTCCAATAGCTACTTTTTCATGCTTTTAATGGGTATTTCTTCTTCCCAAGCTTCCTAATGGCTAGTTATTCAATTTCTCTATATATTGGCCACTGTAACACACCAAGAAGGTTGATGAATTAAGAGAGCAAGATTCAACAAGCCATATATTCATTCTTTCAAAGAAATCAAGAATTTTAGAGCTTTGATGTCTATATCTTTACATTTGTTGTATCCGAATCATTGTTGTTGTTCATTCATCAAATTTCTTTGTACTTCATTACGGAATACTTAACCTTTGAAAAGTGTTTTTAGTTTACATTTCTATTAAGTGATTTTGTAATTAAGAGGTGAGGTGTCCTATTTAATTTGTGGAATTAAGAGGTTGCTACTTAACCTGAAAAGTAAAGTGTGTTAGGTTTCTATCTTAAGCTTTAGAGAGAAAAAGATAGGGTTGTAATTTTAATTCAAGATTAATGGATTGAAGCCTTGGTGTTGACAACCATAAAGAGAGGATGTAGGTGTTTTGTAGAGAATGATTGAACCTCTATAAATCCATGTATTTGATTTCTTTATCCCTATCTCTTTACCTTACATTTGGTTTAAGATTATCAATTTATTGTTATTTGCATCATATTTTGATATTATTTTTTAATTTTCCATTCAATTACTTTGAAATCATTGTTTGAGAAAATTTTGGAGAAATCCAATTCACCCCTTTTTTGGATCGCCATCTCACTTATAAAGCTAACAACACTCTCTTAATGCAGTAATGAACAGCCTTCAAAAGTTATATACCTACTGTTATGGTCCACACTAAGTTGTAAGGTATTGTCCGCTCTAACCCACTAGCCTCACTGTTTTGTCCCATAAAAGGCACCTCACAAGTTGAGGGAGTGTGAACTCTTAAATCCTAAGATCAACTTTAGTACACAGCTGATATGGGATTCATGATTGCTCTCTAGGACCATGGCATCTTCCCTCATTCCAACGGAGGCCCATTGTCCTCGGTGGCACATCGCTAGTACTCTTAGAGCTAGCTCTGATCCCAAATGTCACGATCCATACTAACTTATGAGGTATTGTTTGCTCTAGCCCGCTAGCCTTACAGTTTTATCCTACAAAAGGTGCCTCAAAAGTTGAAGGGGTGTGAACTCTTATATCCCAAGATCAACTCTAGTACACAGTCGATGTGAGATTCATGGCTCTCTCTAGAACCATGACACCTGCTCTGTTTAGTTGAATCACATTAAAAGATCTGTAAAAACCATATATAAGCGGTTATCCCAAGATGAATAATGTCCAATTTGCATGGCAATTTTCAAGATTTATACTTGTAGAAATTCCAAAAAGAAAATATGAAAATTAAAGTATCTTACCTTTGGCAATTTATCAAGATAGTGATCAAGTCTAAATGCCGAGATTTAATGTTCTACCATTTGCAAACAATTCCTTCTGCAATTATTGCATCCATTCTAGGCAATTCTTACAAAGAATTTTCATCTATTGACCCTACAAATTTAAGGTAGTTATGAGCATCACTAATTATGGAGGAGCAGGATAACTTCGAAGGATTTTACTAATCTTACTTATTTAGAAGGAAAAACAATTTTCTATTACTTACAATTTTGACATTATAATAAAAATAATAGATGCAATAATAGCAATACACATATCACAGCTTAAATTTAAGGATCAATCATTAACACAACCAAGTTCTAAGATATTTACAAAATACTTCACCTTATATGGCAATAATGCTACATTAGGTTGACTATTCACTTATCTATCACATGAATTATTAAAGTCAAACCTACAATAATGACATTAGATGCTATAGTTTGGCTAATTTCTTTGCCAATAACGGATGAACTAGATCTACCAAGTAAAAACTTTAAGCCAACCAATGTCATCAATCTAATTATCACACTGGTAGACATGATCTTAATAATAACATCTTTAATTTTGTTAGTCATTGTTTCTTCTTCACACATTTCTTCCAAACTACTTAACCTAGGAATCTCTTTTAGGATGGTAGAAAATTTTAATAAGAAAAAAAAAGACTATATACAATTAGAGTAGTGTTAAGTTGATGTATATACATTTTGAAGTAGGTATAGATAATGAACTAAGAGCCATTAGTGGGAAAACAAAATCCAACCAAAGAGCCACCCCTAGAAAAGGAAATTGAATGACAAACTCACCAACGACCAAACAAAGAAAAAGGGCTTTTATGAAAGGGGAACTATTTGTGGAAAAATACCTTTGACTGAATGTTTCTAGGTAAAGAGAAATGAAGGCTCATTTGAACTTAGCAGTGTTTGCTACTTCAAACGCCACCACAAATTTGGAAATAGTAGCATCTAATAAAAAAAAAGCCACTAATTGATTATTAAAAAATTAAAAAATTTTATTTTAATTGATATTAAAATTTTTTTGCGACCTTTATGTTTATAAGTGTCGCTATATATTTCTGATTGTGGTGCTTTTTGGACAAATATCGCTATTTGAAATTTAGTGGTATTTGAATTAAAAACGCCCCTACCTTTTTAAAAACACAAAATTTATTGGCATTTATTAGTGAAATGCCACTAAATAAATGCCACTATTAGCCCATTTTCTAGTAGTGCCTTTTAAATCGACTATATCTTCAAAGATAAAAGAAAATGACTAGATATATGAGGAAAAATTATTATATAGATCTTTTCTACCATGTTCTTTGTGGGACTATCCTTAATATTATGTTATATTATTATATTTTTTTCATGTCAATTTTATCTAGTTAGTTAATAAAAGATTTCCTAATCTTCTATCTTCTATGAATAAGTGAAGGAAGTTGGAGATACAAGTCCACTCATAATGGGTGGTGTAATCCCCATGCATGAAGTAACTACTAATAGGTAGTTTACTTTCTTGAATATAAACTTCCTTGAGTAGTTTATAACCCCAATCTCTCATATATGGTATAGCATTTGGCCATTAAAAAAAAGTTAATGAAAATATAAGTTCTTTACACAATAAGAAGAAAAAGAGAAAGAAAGAAAAAGAGATTGGTAGTCAACAACTTTCAATGAAGAAAGTCTTGCATTCAGTGTGAAGGATTTATGTTATGGGAACAAATAACTTTCGAACTATGATCTTGTTCAATGACCAATAATTCAAGTTAGATTTTTGCTTCTGCTTCCAAAACAAGTATATATGATTATGTTCGTATATATATCTTGCACGAGTTTATCTTTCATTGGTGTCAAAGCTAGGTTGGCTTGTGTTCTGGTCTATTTGTATGTTTTTCATAACTGGTAAGATGATATTCTCTTGCATGCTTGTGAACATCCATAGGAGTTGACATAATTTTTATGTTCTTAGTATAATTAATGTTGTGATAATTCTTGGAATAAAAAAAAGGGAAATGCTATTGATATTTTGCCATTTTGGATAAGTATTTTTTAGTTTTTAGATAGGCATTTGGATGACATAGGAAAAATTTTAAAAATTAATTTTTTAAAAAATAAAAAGCAAGCATTCAAGTGCCCTATGTAAAGCATTTGAATTCTTTTTTTTTTTAATTTTTTTAAAAAAATTATTTTTATCCTTGATTAACTTTGGATGTTACATTACACAAAAATTATAGAGATGAGTCTTAATCATTTTTTCACTTGTGTTGACTGATGAATTCATGATTGTTCTTGTATTTAATTTTAAAAAATCATGATTGTTTTCATGAGGGCTCCCATTTCTATGAGGACATAAGCACAATTTTTTAAAGTTATAAGGTTGATGGTGTAATTGATGCAATACCAAATAGATTCAAATGATAATATTTAGAGGCATATCATCAAGGTCAATGGTATAATCTAAGAATTGATCTATGTGGCTACATGCACATTATGAATGACCAGATAAAATGTGAAATACTAATTACTGAATGGATTCAAATTATAATATTGAGAGGCATATCATCAAGGTCAATAGTATGATCTAATAATTGATCTATATGGTGACATGCACATTAGGAATGACAAGATAAAATATGAAATACTAATTACCGAATGGATTCAAATGATAATATTGAGAGGCATATCATCAAGGTCAATGGTATGATCCAAGAATTAATCTACGTGTCTACATGCACATTAGGAATGACTAGATAAAATATAAAATATTGATGGCACAGATTTGACTCGTAGATAAAAGAATCTTTTTCAAGATATTTGGATATCTTGGTAAAGTGATCCTAAGTATGAAATATTAATTAAGGATATAGTCAAGGAATACATGAGAATCGGGACAAAAAATAGTGCAACCATCTTAGTCCACCTATGTCACCATAATGGGAAATACAAAATTCCTAACATCCATTAATGGGCAATGTGATTGAAGAGCTATCAGAGGAGTTTTTAAAATCAATGCCTATTCTTAAATAAGTCATTGGTAAATGATTCAGAACATATTTAATTGATATTCAGTATGTATATATTTTTTACTATGAACATGTTTATGGATTTGAATTATGTTTTGTAAGACTTATTGGTGAAATCAATATGTGTTATTAATTATATGTTAGTAACCTTATGGTTAGTGGGAGTTCTAAGATAATAAATTTGTTCTATCATAGAATGATTGATTTTGCATAATGAAATAAATTAGTGATAATCAAACAAATTAAAAAAATGGAATTTGATTGTGAATATAGTGGCATTTTGGTTTCATTTTTATGTGAACAATTGTCAATGTCTTATTCATAACATTATGGCAAAATGAAAAGTGTGCGATGCTAGGCATTGATTAGTTCATGTGTCTTGAATATAAAATTATGCTTTGAAATTGCTTTTACTTCTAAGAACATTGTTACTGAGTAAAATAAGAGTGAGAAGCTAAATAGGAATAATTATGAGGTCTAGAGTATAAAAATCTAGTATATACTTGAATAACAAAAGGTTCTCCATGTTTTGAAATATGTCTTTGATTAGCTCAAGGAAGAGAACACGTTCCAACATAAGGAAGACCGAGAGGCTTATGGGGCCTAAAAAAAACTCCACTACATGTATTATGTTGCTTAGTAGTATGGAGAATGATATTGTGCGCAAGTTTTAGTCTCATGGAATAGCCAAAGAGATGTGGAGTGCCTTACAAGCAAAGTTTGGTGCAACTTTAGTTGTGAAACTGAGGTAGCTTACTATCAAGTTTGACACCTACAAGAAGCAGTCTAATCATAAGATAAGACAATATGTGAGAAAGATATCAAACATGATAAGTGAGTTGAAAGAAGTTGGCCACACTTTGACAAATGAATAATAGGTTCAAGCTATTACCTATTCTTTGCTACATAATTGGGAGCACTTAAGGTGCACTGTAACCACAATGAGAGTATAAAGACTCTCTATGATATTTCTTGTCATCTTCAAGGGAGAAAAATCATATGAAAGCATCTAAGCCTAGTGTTGATGCTTATATGACATTATTTAGTTAAAAAAATGCTTCCAGCTTTAAGTATAGGCCATATGGTGGGTATAAGAAGAAAGCTCCTAAAAGGCCAAAACGACCAAGGACAAGGTCCTAAAGCTTATTTTAAGAGGAAAAAATTAAGAGTCAAGTGCTTTAACTATGGAAAAATGGGTCATTTTGCTTGTGAATCTAATGAGCTAAAAGAAGTACAAACCCTTAAAGCATTTTTGCATAATGCTAAAAGTACTATGTTTGTTTCTAGTACTGTTATGATGATTGAATCACATTTGTGGATTGTAGACTTAGACGCCACAAACAATGTAAAATGAGATAGGGGTTGCAACATGTGAGTCCATGGATGTGATCGCAGGATGTAAAAATTTAAAAATTGAAAAACATAAGAAGTCACCACCAATCATTTTTGTTAGATTTGATGGGCCACCTAAAAAGTTTATCTTTTTAAAAAAAATAAAAAAAAGAATTTAAGATTTATCAAAAAGATATTTTTGGCCTTTGAAAATAGGGTTGAGTTCGAGAGTATGATTACGTGTGGGTAAAGATTAGCACCTACATAGCGTTCGTTTAAAAATAATATCAATTAATTGTGCATTATCTTTGGTACGGGATAAAAATGGTTTTAATTTGAAATTTAATGATAATTTCATTCACTTTTTGAAAAATAAAATCAATTTTATTGAAAATCTTTATTTAGGAATACTGTGAAAATTTTTAAGCTAAAGAATTATTTCAAAATTGTCCAACATTTAGGCAGAATTTAAAGATAACTTTCCTTATCTAAGATTCATTATAACATTCCTTTAAAATAAATATAACATTCTTTGGAGATGATAATTGTTGCTAACTTTCTAACATCTTTGTAGAGTATCAAAAATTATTTCCCTTAAAATGTTATTTTAATTTTATTTTCAAATCCATTTTTTAATAATATTTTTCGTAAAAAGATATTTATGTAGAAAAAGAATAATGCTACAATTAAACAAGGAACAATAATAACAATTTAAAAATAAAAAGCATGCGAAATGAATGCAAATAATAATCTAAAATTAAACATGTGTGAATGAATAGCATATAAGACAATGAAATGCTATTTTGGGATCGAGTCTTTCAATATAAATAGGTCGTCCAAAATGACCAACCTCTAGACAAAGTTTAGGTAGGACTATTTATATTTAAGATCACATTATTATTATTATTATTATTATATTTTAAGAAATCATATGAAAAACTTAATGAAATAAAATTTCCTAAATATCTCATTCTCTAGGTGGCATTCTAAAATAAATTATTTTATATATGGTTTTCATACAAATCCTTGAATTTTTTAATGATTTTTTGTATTGGATTGGATTTCAGGTTCGGGTAAATTTAGGGTTTTAGGGATAGATTTAGGGTTTAGGGTTTTGGTTAGGGTTTTCATGATTTTTATGAATCTTTTTGAAAATCTCTAACATCGAGGCAAACTTTTCAAAAAAAGCTTGATTTTCATCTTTTTTTTAAAAACAGTTAGATTTTTATTAATTTTTTAGAGACATTTTTTTTAAAAAAAATGCAAATACCAAATGTAAATGCATGAACATAATTAAAGACGACATATAAATGATAATTTATAATATTAATGCATGCAACAAGTTATTAAACAAGCAAAATGTAAATATAAGCAAGGATGAAAGAAATAATTTTTATTATTATTTTCATTTATTATTTATTTATTTTGTGATGAATAATTTTTTTAAATTCTTCAAAATATAGGCGAAATTCAAGAAAATTAAAATTTCCAAAACATGATCTGAATTCCCTCCAACATTTAGGTAGGGCTTTGAAAATCATTTTTTTTGTTAAAAAAAATATTTATTTTTTAAAAAAAGTATGATGGAATTAACAAATTTAAAGTGTACAAAGAATGAATTGCATCAAAAGTAATTTAAAATGGGAAATTGAATTACATAAAAACTAAAATAAGCATAAAAATTTAACTATTATGGAAATTAAACATGCATGAAATTTAAATTGTATTGAAACAACATAAAAATATGTGCATGGACATGAATATGCATGAATAGGGTTAATGGTGACATATACATGTGAATTTATGAAGCTAATGTTATAAACAAGCAAAAACAAATATAAGCAAAGATGATCAGATAATAATGACAATAACAATAATGCATGCAATAAACTATTTAAAAAATTCATAATACTTAAGGCCCTATTTTTTAAAATTTAATTTTTTAAAATTTTTAAATATTTTTTAAAACGTCATTGTTTTTTTTAGAATAACATTTTATTTTTTTAGGCACAGAAGCCATCCATCACTTTTATGGCTTGAAAACAATTGGATTTCATCGAGAGAGCCTTTAACTTTCATGTAGAAACAAGACTAACCTAAGTCTTGATCCAAAAACCATTTAAGCAAGAAAAAAAACTTTACGACCAGTTCTTAGGCACCATACAAAACTCAATCTTTACATTTTTAACATAGATTCAAGCTATTACAGAAATCGACAATAAACATAAGCCTCACTAAGATTCTTAGACTCCATGTGACCTTGATATATTAAGTGAATGGAACGAAAAGAAAAGGAAAAGGAAAAATAAAGGCATTGCAAGTTTAATGTGAAGCATGCACTTCATGCAAATAGAGCATGCAACCAATGGAACTTTAAGTTTTGACCAATCGACTACATATAGGAAAAGGGTACCTAGAAAATTAGAACATACAAATGTTGAAGTTTAAATGGTTTTTCTACAAACAATCCTCACATGAAAATAGCAAGCAAGAAAAAAAGACCTATATTTTAAACCAATTTTTTTTACAGCCCACTATCATGCTCTGTTTTAGAGACTTTATTTTTCTACTTAAGAAAATGACTTCTTTCATTATTTCTAAGCAGTTTTTATTTCAAACAAAGAAATGATCTTTTTTTTTTCATGATAAATTAGAGGGTAATGACTAAAGGAGAGAGCTTTAACCTTTCGTGTGCTATGAACTGAAACCTAACTAAGAGTTTCTTTTTTTTTTTTTCAAAACTAGTTTAGGCTTCTCTATGTTTCTAATAACTTAAGCAAAAAATGATATTAACATGGTGCTTTGGTGCCTTAGGAAAAATCATGAACCCTGGCCATTGTTTGATATCTAAGTTGTCTCATTTCCTTTTCAAAACTTAAGAAAGAGGAGCGCTAGAGTTAACTAAGCCTAATTTATTTTTTCTAGCTACATATATCAGGTAAAACATATATTACATGTATTTAAAAAGAAAAAAAAAAGAAGAGGGGTTACCTTTCCTCTAAAACCTTTAAAGATGGCATTTTATTTTTTCTTTTTGCCAAATTGAGCTTCTTTTGTAGACTTTTTTCTTCTTTTTTTTTACTCGATTTTTTTCATTTTTGGTTTATGGTTCCCCTAAACCTTTTTTTTTGTTTTTTTTTTTTCAAGAGCTTTATTTCTTTTTCTTTCTTTTCACTTTTTGGTGTTTCTTTTTTTTTTTTGGTTTTTTCCTTATTTTTCTCCCCACTACTTTTGCTACAATAGTTGCTAACCTCATTTTGTTTTAAAGTTTTTTAGTTTGTTTTTCCTATTTTGTTTCCTTTTTTGTTTTCTTTGGCCATGTTTCGGGCCAAGTTTAATGGTTTACTTGGGCCATTGTATTTTTAACTTCATAGGCTTTTATGATTCTAATTTAGGCCAAGCTTGGACTAAATGTTTTGGCTTTTTGTTTAATGGCCAATTATAGACCATTAATGGGCTTTTGGGATGAGTCTTTTATAGGGTCATTTATTCAAACCTATGCAATGGGCCTCACTATAGGGTTTATATTAGAGTTCAACTAGAGCATTTAAAAAATGGATCATGTAATGGGCTCAAAAAATGATGGTTTAGGCCCATTTGCAAAATCGAGGTCAAATCAAAAGGATAAATTATCTTGGATAAAATTAGGTATCTATAGCTACCCCTCTTTTTATATTTATGAGGATTAGGAGTAATGCAAAGACATAGACAATAATTTTGTTTGAATGTTGCTTTGTAGGGAGAGGATTTTTATTATTATTATTTTTTGTTCTGTTTTGTTTTGCTTTGTTTTTTTATTTTTTTGTATATCTATGCTAAAAGTGATCTAGACTAATTCACAAATTGAGAAATAAAATAATTAGGATTGAATCGCATACTTGAAAAACAAGGATGATTGCGATTGAACCACAAGCTGGGAAATAAGAATGGTCGAGGCCAAATTGCTAGTTAAAAAACAAGGATGAATGATTGGAATTTAATCGCAAATCAGAAGATATGATGACCAAAACGAAACCATAAGTTGAGGAATTAAAAGGATGACTAGGACTAAACCATAAGTCAAAAAACAAAAAAGATAACCAAGATTGAATTGTGAAATAGGAGATAAGACAATTGAGATTGAATCGCAACTTGAAAAATAAGAAAAATGACCAAGATTGAATCGTGAATCTGAATATAAAATTATCAAAATTAAACTGTAAGTTAGAAAATAAAAAAGATGACTAGGACTGAATCATAAATCTAGAGATAAAATGAACAAGATTAAATCGCAAGTCAAAAATAAAATGATCAAAACTAAATCATGAATTGGGAGACAAGATGAACCGGATTGAAATGCAAGTATGAAACTAAGAAAGATGACTAGGACTAAATTGTGAATTGGGAAATAAAATGATTAGGATTGAACTACAAGTAGAAAACTAAGAAGAATGACTAGGACTAAATCGTGAATAGGGAGATAAAATGATCAGGATTAAATCGTAAGTTAGAAAATAAAGGATCAATATTAAATCGCAAGTTAGAAAATAAGAAGGGAGACTATGAAAGAACCATAAATTAGGAATCAAGGATGAGTTAAGTGCTCTATAATTATATATTTAGAGTTTCGAGGGTTATACTTAAGGTAACTTTCACCTTTGGGCAAACATTTTTCCTTAGGCCAATGAAGCCATGTTTTAAAGAAAACATTTTGGTTTCATTTGACATCTTCTCCTAAAAGAGCTTCAACATGATTTATTAAAAGAATGTATGCAATGCATGTGACTACTATAATGAATCTGGATAGTGGATATGAAATCAATGATTTATACCATGCATTTCTTAATTATGTAGTTCAATGTTTAGGATTGATTCAGCTCTGTCAAACTCTAGAGGTCACTCCCAATATCTTTCCTTTTCTGAATCCTTCTTTTATTTTCATTCACCTCTTTTTTTTTTCTTTTTTCTTTTTTTCTTTTTCTTTTTTCTCTTTTTAACAAATCCCTTCTATGACCCTTATTTATCTGTAAGCTTATTTTCAGTTCTTTTCCTATTCAACCTTTTTACTAATCAATTGGTTCTTGTTTTCTTATACTGTTATTTTTTGTTATCTTTCCATTCTTCTTTTTGAGCAACACGTTGTTCTATTATAAGCGTTATAAGTGATTCCCCCAATTTTTAGTGACAAATACAATGATTCCATGTTTAAAGTTGAATATGAGATTTCATTAACGATTATAAAGGATTAGAAAATTCAAAAGACATTTAGTAATTCAAAGATCATTTCTTTAAATAATGAACATTTGACAAACTGAGTCAATTAAGACCAAATCTTTTTTAAATAACTCATTACATTTGTGATCTTACTATATTTGGACTTGTATAACTAACATTTGCCCCAGAGCTTATAACTAATGGAAGCTTGCCCCAAACTCATTCCTTTTTTACCCTGTCTCTGATCCATCTATCCTTATACTAATTTTTTCCTTAAATGATTTCCTATTATCTTTTTATTCATTTAAGTTGCTTTTTTAGGTTTTCACTTAAATGACCTTCTTTTGGTTTAAATAGCCCTTTTGGGTTTTTAATTAGAATCTTTTTCTTTTTTTATTTATCTTTATCTTTTTTTTAAAGTGAAATATTTCTTTACAGCATATGAATTTATTAGATTTGGCAATTCATTGCCATCCATTTTTGCTAGGATTAGGGCTCTACCAAAAAATGCCTTTTTCATTGTATATGGGCCTTCCCAATTAGGTGTCCACTCTTCCCTACTGTCATGTTGATTTGACAACATCTTTTTTAGAATCATTTCACTTTCATAAAAGTGTCGAGGCTGTAATTTCTTATCATGCACCCGTATTATCCTTTTTTGGTATATCTGCATATGACAAAATGTTGAGAGCTTGTTTTCCTCTATAAAGTTTACTTGTTCAAGATGATCTTGAACCTAATCTATGATATCCAATTTCACTTCCATCAAAACTCATAGAGAAGGAATTTTTACCATAATCGGTAACACTGCCTTCATTCCATATACTAGTAAAAATAAGGTGCCTCTTATTGAAGTATGGACTGATCTCTTATAGATAAGTAAGGTAAAGGGAAATTTCTCATGCCAATTCCTATATGTGTCAATCATCGTTTCCAATATCCTTTTTATGTTTTTGTTGCAGCCTCACTGCACTATTCATCTTCGGATAATACGGTGCTTTATTTTGAGCTGTACACACACTTATTTCATCATTTTACTATTCAAATTACCAAGTTATCAGAAATAATTATTTCTGGGAGCCTATACTAGTATATTATCTCTCTTTTTATAAATTTACATACCATTGATCATGTAACATTAGCATAAAAGGCTATCTCTACCCATTTGGTGAAGTAATCAATTATCACAAAGATGAAATGATGCCCATTTGAAGCTTTTAAAGTTATAGGACCAATCATATCCATTACCCACATGGAAAACAACCATGGAGGTGCCAACAAATGTAGTGGGACTGAAAGGGAATAAATTTTATTTGCATAAATTTAACACTTGTGGCATCTTTTGACATAATTGATGCAATCATTTTCTTATGTAAACCAGTAATAACCTACCTTCATTATCTTTCTAGCCATTATATGTTCGTTGGCATGTGATCCACAAAGCTTCTCGTGGACTTCTTTTAGTATCTTTCTTACTTCACTGGTGTCTACACATCTCAGTAATATCTAATCTTAACCTTTTTTATTCAAGATTTCCCTATCAAGTATAAATCTTGCTACTAACCTTTGAATAACCCTCTTGTCTTTCTCTAAAACTTATTTGGGATATTCTCGACACTTAATGTATTGTACAATGTCATGATACCAGGGCTAATGGTTTACTACATTTGTACTTTAAAGGGTTGGGTTCCCACATTGGCATTTAACTTAAACATCACGGCCAAAATAGCCAAGGCATTAATAATTTGATTTTGTTCTCGAATGACATGTTGGAATTGGATTTGGTTGAACTATTTTATCAAATTAGCTACATGCCTTTGGTATAAAACCAATTCCAAGTCCCTAGTCTCTCATTCACCTCTCAGTTGGCAGATTACTAGGGTTGAATCCTTGTACACTTCTAACACGTCAATCTTTTTTCGATGGCAATTTGTAATCCCATAACACATGCTTTATATTCAGCTACATTATTTGTGCAATTAAAACTTATTCTTACAATGCTAGGGTAATAATTTCTATCTAGAGATATTAATATTGCCCCAATGCTATGCCTTATTATATTGGATGCCCCATATAAAAACATCTTCCATAATTTTCTCACAGGTTCTTCATCTTCGTCTTTTATCTGAAAAGTCAAATTTTATAGGCTTATAGTCTTTTATAGCCCTATTGGCAACAAAATCAACTATCGCACCTCTTTTTTGGATTTTTCTACTTGATAGAGATGGCATCTAAAAAATGTAACTGAGGGGATCTAACTTTGATATATGCTAGGTTGTATGATAGAGCATATACTACCAAGATTACAAGTAGTTTACACCAATGTGTAACAACTTTTTTCCAACTAGGAGTATTTAGTTTCATACTTCGTAAATTTCTTGCTTAAGTAATAAATAGCCTATTCTTTTTTACAAGTTTCATCTTTTTACCCCAATGCACATCCTAGCGAATTCCTTTGCACTATTAAATACAAATTAATGGCCTTCTTGTAACGAGTGGTACCAACACTAGTGAGCTTATCAAATACTCCTTAATCCTTTCGAAAGCATTTTGACATTCTTCATCCTACTTGCCAGGATTGTTCTTACATAGCAACTTTAAGACTAGGTCATATTTTTAAAAAAGTTAGGATATAAAGTGAGAAATTTAATTGGCCCAAAAAGCCTTACTTCCTTTTACATGTATAGAATTGCTAAATTTTGAATGGCTCGAATGTTATCAGGGTTTACTTCGATACCCTTTTCACTAACTACGAACCCTAGTAACTTTTTCAATTTGACATCGAATGTACATTTGACAGGATTCAACTTGAGTTGATACTTTTGCAATCTTTCAAAGATTTTTCTAAGGTTAGCAACATGTTCTTCATCTTCTTCTCAGGACTTTGCTATAATATCATCAACATACACCTCTATCTCTTTATATATCATGTCATAAAAAAGAATAACCATTGCTCTTTAATAAATGGCACCAGTAATTTTAAGCCTAAAGGGCATGACTTTGTAGTAAAATGTACCTTACATCATCATCTTCATATATTCCTAAGCCATCTTGATTTGATTATATCCAAAATACCCATCCATGAATGAAAAGGTAGAATGCATGGCAATATTATCCACAAAAGTATTGATATAAGGTAATGGGAAGTTATTTTTTGGGCTAGCCTTATTTAGGTCCTAATAATCTACACATATCCTCACCTTTCCATCTTTTTTAGGAACCGGGACTATATTGGCCACCTATTTAAGGTATTTGGCTACTTTAAAAAAACCTGTATCGACTATTTTTCATTTTTTTTAACAACATCTTTGACTTTATGTGCCTTACTTTTTGTTGTATTGATTCATAATTTGGCTCTAGAGCTAGTCTAAGTTTAACAATATCCATGCTAAGCCTAGGCATATCTTGATATGAGCATGCAAATATATCTGCATATTCTTGTAACAAATCCACTAGCTTCTATTTTTTAGTTATCGACAATAAGTATCGATCCGAATTTCTCTCCTATTTCATCATCTCTTAAATTTAACAAATCTTTGGTCTCCTAGTGGGGCTCTATAAGTTTCTTTTCTTGCTTCATCCATTTTTACAAATCGTGAGGCAAATCATAATCTTTTGAGTCAACTTCATTATCAAGTTCACTAATGTAAATTGAAATTTTGAAATAAAATTTGATATTATTGTCTTGTTTATCCATAAGGTTCATTATTTAAAGACTTGAAATTGGGTATAATCACAAGGAAGTATAAGATAAATTAGGCAAAGCTAAGAAAAAGATATAAATAATGAAGAAGAAAAATGGAGAAGGTGATATATATGATTACGTTGCATTCATCATTTTATTAAGATAATAAAAGTAAGCCCATATATTTGACCTCTGCATGCTATTGTGCAAAAGCAATTGGAATTTTAAGTTTAGATGTTTCAAGGATAACAATAAAAGTACACTATTTTTCAATCTCTTAACCTAGAAAATGAGAAAAGAATTTCTCTTTTTGTTGCATCTCTTTTTCATTTTCCTTAATCTGTACTCGAAAGAAGGCTTCCTCTATGCCAATAGTTGGTTTACCCTTTTCCACACTTGTCAATCTAGGATAGACATATTTGCCAAAATGAAATGTCTTGTATAGATAGGGAATACCATTTTTCCATTAGCTAAATCATGCTTTTTGAGGCATGCTATTCTCTTTTCTCTCTTCTCCATCATCATTCTCTCTTTATTAGCAACAGTAAGTTTGCAACTTAAACCCCATCTTTCCTTATTTTTGGTTGTGACTGGCATTTTTTTGATTCCTTGCGATGCTACTCCCAAATCTTATCTAGCTAGTCAACCTTTGCCAATGGTCTACTTGATTACTAGGACCATGGTTTTTGACAATTAGAGGACATGTATCTTTAACCTTTTTCCAACATATGTAGTGCTTACTACCTTAAAAGCTCTAAATGGGCACTCGAATGCTTTTTCTATAGCCTTAACATAAGGAGCAATTAGGGTTTTGGTTATGAGTTGGTCATTTTCTTCATCCAGACAAACTTGTTTCCTTTAAATGATGAATTTTACTTTCTAGTGTAAAGACGATAGTATAGCCCACGTTGTACGAATCTAAGTTCTTCCAAGCTAACAACTATATAATGGCACTATATCTATTACCTAAAATTGGACATTAAAGGTACACAGATCATTCTATAATAGAATATCTATATCATCAATAATTTTTTTTCATGCCCCATTAAAAACCTTTATCACTATATGGCTGTTTCTCATATAGGAATGGTCCATTGAAAGTTTTGATAGTGTAGTCATAGGCATTACATTAATAGATGACCTATTATCAATTAGCACCTTGACCATAGTATGGGTTTTACATTTAACAATAACATGCAAGGCCTTGACACTACCTTATCCTTCAAAAGGTATCTCATCATCATTTAAAGTAATAAAATTTAAGGCTATGATGGGCCTCATCATGTGATCCATATTTCAATGAAAATATTATGTTTGATGTAAACCTGATTGAACACTTTCAAAAAAGCATTCTTTATGGTTTGGAGTTTAATAGTAGTGATAACAATGAAATACTAGCCAACAGCTTGTTCAGTTGGTTTACTAAACTATACTTACTGTGCTTAATAATCTTGAGAAATTCACTGGCTTTTTTTTTAGACATAGGTTTTTTATATTGTACTTTTTAATTTGTCACAACAAGATCAAATTCTCCTTCTATTATGACTTCTTCTTCTTTTTTCGTTTTACTTTTCTTGACCTTTTTTAGCATTTTAGGTGTGTAACAGCAACCACTCCTAGTCATTCCTTCCACTACTATTATATTCATGGTATGTTTAAACTCTGTGTTTTCTAAAGTTGCTTCATCGCTAAGCGCTTGAATTTTCACCTTGCAATTATAATCCCATAGGACTGACTATCACTTTTATAAAGGAATGGACTAGGAACACAAACTATCAATAGTGCTCTAGGGAGATGAATCGGTTCTTCCAGAATCAGCTCAATTTCATTATTATAAAATATAGTGATGAGCTTTGGAATGAAAGGCACTTCTAAATAGTTATTTATTATGCTCACATTACTAACATTGTCCTCAACATAAAATCTATCATGCCTCCATCCATCAACTACTACAACACCATCTAAAACCTATAGCAGTCTTAGGTCATATGCCCTACATTTTTTTCATGATATTGACAATCTTGGTCATTATCCATATACCATTGTCAGGAACTATAGATTGAACTATTCTTGTTTTAACTAGGCAATCAAAAACTTTTCTCATTTGGGTTTTCACTTTACTGATCCATCTCTCCATTTTTAACCCTTACTCATCCATTACTACATTAGTGGCACCACTTGTATGATTGGAGAGAGGAGTTCTACCAACATTAGGCTTAGCCTTAGTATTGAAATTCAATAGTCCTACCTTTATCAATCCCTGCATCTTATGTCTTAGAGTGGTGTAATCTTTAGTAGAATGACCCATTACACCATAATAGTGGTCACACTTGACGCTGAGATCATACCATTTCGGATAGGGTAGCTTTAAGGGCTCTACATAAACAAGGGCAAAAAGATGGCCTTTCACCAATTATGAATACAAATTGGTGTAAGACATAAAGTTCGAGTCAAATTGAGGCTTTTCTAGGCAATTGCTGCTGTATGGGTTCTTTTGGTTACGAGCAAAATTGGTTGGTTGAGTTGGCAGTATAAGAGTGAAATTAGGCAATTGTGGATTAAAGCTTGACTTGTATAGTGGATGTTAGGGTGCTTAGTAGTGAAATGGTTGCCAGGTAACTTGATTAGTAGTCGAATAACAAGTGGGGAATTGTGGTTTTTGGTTATATAGGATGAATGGGTAGAGTTAAAGGTTTCCAATAGTCATTGCATGTGTCTTTTGTTCTTTTTTCCTTCGATTAGTTGTCTTCTTAGTATTAGAAGTTTTAAGCCCTTTAATTTTGCCAGTTTTGATAGCATTCTTAATTATTTCTCTTGAAATCATTGCATCGAAGAAATTTTTTGTAGCGTTTCTAACCAACTTGTCATAATATGAGGCTTTCAATATGCTAACAAATAGCACTGTAATCTCTTTTTCAATTAGCGATAGGTGGTCCTAGGCCACTCTATCTTTCCATTGATTCACATATTTCTTAAAGGTTTTTGTTGACTTCTTTTCCATATTCTATAATGTAGCTTATTTAGGGTCGGGTCAATGACGTGCTTATACTAAGCCATGAAAGCTATAGCTAAGTCTTTCCATGAATGGATCCAGCTTCGATCCAACTGGATATACCATCTTGCTGTCGACCCAATTACACTATCTTGGAAACAGTGTGTAAGAAGTTTGTCATTTTGGGTATGACCTACCATCTTATGATAGATATGGTAATATAAGTAGTAGGACATTTCATTCCATTGAACTTTTTAAAATTAGAAACCTTGAATTTTGCTAAAATAACCAAGTCAGGCACCAAACTAAATTCATTCGCATCCATGCTCCTAAAAATGCCATTCTTTTCCATCACTTTGAATTTTTTTTCAAATAGGTCATACTTGTTTTACATTTCATCATTCATAATTGGCTCAGACATGCCATAGAGCTTTTCCTATTTAGCAAGGTCACCTAAGTTTGGTATTATGATGGGATCGATAGGGCCCAATCTTTAGTTGACATTTATGTCAATCTAGGGTTGACTAGTATATGAGCCAGTACAGGTAGAAGGTTTTGTGGTTGGTAGCTACAAATGCGATTCCTTAAAAAACTTGAATTTGTGGTAGGGTGAACCTTGGAGGGTACAATGGTTTCTTTGTACTAATCCTATCCCGTGGTCTTAGTGTGCCAGCAAATCCTTTGCCCTTTAGTGAGCTAGCTAACAATTTTTTCAATTCGGACATCTGTGCCTCAATGTTCAGTTGTATTTCCATCACTTTTTCCCTTATCTCTTCATGTGCCTTTTTGAACCTCTCAAACCTGGTTGTGTTCTCTCTTTCCATGATTCGAGATTCAGAATGGGTGTTATATTTGTATGAAATTGCTTGACTTTAATTCTTTGACTTTGCTATCTTTGAACCTTTATTAATCATGAATTAGAGTGCATGGTATAATGTCATTGTTATTATTACTATTATTAATTAAATTGCATGTATGAAATGAATGTAATGTAATGCAAATGGAGTATTGTTTTAGATCAATTCAAAACAAAGGAAACTTTTAGTAACCAATAGAAATCATTATACATCATTCAATCATTCACTTATTAAAACTATAAAAACACTTGATTTGAGCATACTGCTTCCTAGCTTCGCATAAAAGGCTTAACAGTCTCTGGCTATAAGTTTGAGTTAGTAAGACCTCTTGTTCAAGTTCTTCAAATCTCTCCACCAATTTACTGCCTTTTGTATAGCCTTGTAGATATGAGAAGTTAGTTGTTCTATATATTGTTGCTTCCCCAAGCTTTACTCTCCACATTTCTTGAGCCTTTACTTCTATATTGCAAACACAGGCCCTATTCATCCTCTCTTTCTTACCATTTGGTCAGAATCTTATCCATCTAATTTTAATTCTCAACCAGTTGGATTTCTAAGCTCATTAGCTCTTGCTCCAATATCTTTTTCTCATTTTGCACAGTGGAATTTCTACTCTTATTTTCCTTTAATTTGGCCTTTAACTTTTCATTTTCCTTGTGGCACTTAGTTACTTTTGTAGAGACACGAAAAATTTGTCTTTCTATGTTTGCTACTTTTGAATGAGTGCAATGACAGCTTTCTTGTTTTCTCGAGCTCTATTCTTCCAATATTCTACCATTTTTCTTAATTCTTCTATTTCCTTCTTACATCCCTTTGAAGGTCAAATGCCCATCCTCAATCTTTTATTTTCTTGGTGAAGATCTTACAAATCTCCTTTCAATACTTTTTATTCCTTGGTCAACTTTTGTAATGCATCATCTTTCATCATCAAACCATACCTCAATCGGTTGACTTGATCATCATTATCATCATCTCTTTCTTCATTTTTTTTTTTTAATCTCAAACTCTCGTTGGGTGATCTTAAGAGTTGTCAATACAAACTTTGATGTAGAGATAGGTAGCTAATCTGAAATATCTATTAGCAAAGGCCTAACTTTATTAACTCTCTTCACTTTTCATGAAAGGTACCCTTCTGTGACATTATTCGCATATCTGGCTAGGTTTATTCAATTAATTTACTTTTTGCCTTAATGATGTCTCAAACCTTTTTCATATAATTAGGTGCCCTATAGTCAAACTCAAGCAAATTTAGTCCATGAGTCATAGGGATGAATTGATGGGAATCATATTGTTTCTGGACTATAAAAGGTGCATAGCTCACTGTCCCCGATTTTTCTAGCAATAGTATCCATGACTTGTCTCCATAACTGTACATTATGGCTATGGGAAGCATCATGGTACTTTTCATGTTATGACCTTACCAATGAGCTTCAAAAAGAATGCCATCCATTATTTTTTTGTCCAATCCCTCTACCATTCCTTGGTGATGAACTTTTTGATCAAAACAAAATGAATGGAGAAAGGCCGAAATGATATCTTCTCTTTTACCTAAAAATAACTTTGGATCCAAATATAAAGCAATTAAGTGCATCCTATAAATCTATCTTTACTTTTTCTTCAACAAAAGTTTAGAGATCTGATGGTCTCTACTAAGATGGTCAGTGAAAGATTTATGCCTTTATTTAGTTGATCGAAGAAATTAACCACTAATGCTTCTATATGTCCCAGTACATTGGGGAATGTCATCAATCCATACATGGCTAGGGAAAACAAATCCAATCCATAGTCATCATTAAGATGTTTCCTTACATGTTCTAATAGAAATGTTGAAAGAACAGTCTTGACGCTATCTTTTCCTTCTTGTACTTGCCTTTTTCCTCACCCTTATTTTTAAGATTTTTCCTAATTTTTTTCTATATTTGGTGGTCTTTTACCTTTTTTAGTAGATCTTTTCTTGACCAACAAATTCTATTTGAAGTAGGTATGAGTAGCTTTCAATTTTGAGGGTTAAGTCTTCTTTGTTGAATACAAAGCACCAATAAGATAGATCCAAAAACTGTATTGTAGCCCTAATTAGTGATTCATCAATCTTTACTAACATAAGCATTGCCACATTCCCATGCTTCTTTGAGAAAGACTTGTTCTTCTCTAATCTCCACTACTTCCATATCGCTTATAACTTGTTTATATCACTTTGACTCAGATCCACATACACTGATTGTGAAAGTATAGAGATATAACCAACCCTTAAGTAGTCTCTTTTATTTTCCTAGATGTTTTTTTATTGGCTTTTTACTTCTAAATAATTTCTACAGAAGACTAATACTATTGATGGCTTCATGAGAGTTTCTTTTGCTGATGATTGACCAAAAACAATACCCCTTAAAATGTGATGCTTACATTATGTATTTAGCAAAATTAAGAAATAAAATGAATCAGTATTTAAAACAAATAAATAATGGAAATGACATAATAAATATATAATATAATAAAATATATGAAGTGTCTTAATTTTTTAATGGTTTTCTTAAAAAAAAAGCTGCACAGCTCTACCCTAGGCAAGCTTCTTATAGATCACAATATGTTGATTAGGGATTTATTCATCTAAAGGTTCCTAGATTGTTTTTCCAATCCTCACCCATTACAGGTTTCAAACAAAAAAGGTTCAATCTGAGTGGAAGTATTTTGCTAACAAATACGAAGGTTATCACCTTACGAGAGCATAGCTATTTTATTTCCTTCTAATAAGGACAGAGCTCGGGTCTAGAGCTCATGCATACAAGTTATTACACAAAGTAAGTGCGAAGATATATATCAATTAATAGCATTGTAAGGGTCGAACACATAACAAAATCAAAATAAGATCCTAACTACCATGCAACATTTTGAAAAAAACTAAAATGAAACGAATTAAAAATAAATGCCAACTAAAACCATTAAATCCAAAACATCAGATAAAGCATGATTAATTTTTTGGCCTGACTCTAAAAGTCCTCAGTGGAGTTGCCAAGCTATCATAACGTGCAAATACATGGACTTGATTAAAGGACGTAAAAATTTGGAATCGAGAAACACAAGGACTCACCACTAATATTTTTGGTTAGCTGTGATCGGTCACCTAAAAAGTTTATCTTTTTAATAAAATCAAAAAATTAAATTTGAGGTTTATTAAAAAGATATTTTTGGATTTTGAAAATAGAATTGAGTTTAAGAGTATAGTTGCGTGCGGGAAAAGATTAATTGTTCGTTATCTTTGGCACTGGATAAAATAGTTTTAATTTTGAAATTTAATGATAATTCCATTCACTTTTTTAAAAAGAAAATAAATTTTATTGAAAATCTTTATTTAGGAATATTATCAAAATCTTTAAGCTAAAGAATTATTTCGAAATTCTCCAATATCTAAGTAGAGTTTAAAGATAACTTTCCTCACCTAAGATTCATTACGACATTCTTTTAAAATAAAAATAACATTCTTTGGAGATGATAATTGTTAGTAACTCTCTAACATCTAGGCAGAGTACTAAGAATTATTTTCCCTAAAATGTTATTTTAATTTTATTTTCAAATCCATTTTTTATAAGAATTTTGATAAAAAGATATTTATCCATAAAAAGGATGATGCCATAATTAAAAGAACAATAATAACAATTTAAAAACAAGAGCATATGAAATGAATGCAAATAATAATAAAAAAATAAACATGTGTGAATGAATGGCATGCACGACAATGAAATGCAATTTTGGGATCAAGTCCTTAAATATAAAGAACCATCGAACTCCTTAACCTCTAGGCAGAGTTTATGTATGACTATATATATTTAAAATCTCGTTTTTATTTTTATTCTTTCGTTTAATTTTATCATTATTATTTTTTAAGGAATCACATGAAAAACTTAATAAAATAAAATTTCTTAAATACCCTATCCTCTAAGTGGCATTCAGGAATAGATTATTTTATATATGGTTTTCATACGAATCCTTAATTTTGGAATAATTTTTAGTATTTGAACTGGATTTTAGGTTTGGGTAGATTTAAGGTTTTGGGGATAGATTTAGGGTTTAAGGTTTAGGGTTTTTCATGATTTTTATGAACTTTTATAAAAATCTCTAACATCTAGGCAAACTTTCAAAGTAGGCTCGATTTTCATGTTTTAAAAAAAATTGGATTTTTACTAATCATTTAAAGAGACATTTAAAAAAAATGCAAATACCAAATGTAAATGCATGAACATAATTAAAAGGACATATAAATGATAATTTATAATATTAATGAATGTAACAAGTTATTAAACAAGCAAAAAGTAAATAGATGATAGAAATAATTGTTATTATTATTATTTTTTATTATTTATTTATTTTATGAAGAATAATTTTCTTTAAATTTCCAACACTAGATGGTATTTGAGAAAATTAATTCTTCAAAATATGATTTGAATTCCTTTCAACAGCTAGATAAGGTTTTCAAAATCATCTTAAAAAATATATATTTATTATTATTTTTTAAAAGCATGATGGAATTAATAAATTTAAAGTGTATGAAGAATGAATTGTTTTAAAAGCTAAAATAAGCATAGAAATTTAACCAATAAAGAAATTAAATATGCATGAAATTTAAATTGTATTTAAACAACATAAAAAAAGTGTACATTGACATGAATGGTATGAAATATGCATAGTTAAATGTGACATACGCATGTGAATTTGTAATGCTAATGTTAGAAACAAACAAAAGCAAACATAAGCAAAGACGATCAAATAATAATGACAATAACAATAATGCATGCAATAGACTATTTAAAAAATTCATAATACCTAAAGCTCTCTCTTTTTTAAAAAAAAATTTAATTTTTAAAATTTTGCTTTTTTAAAACATCATTTATTTTTTTAGAACATTATTTAATTTTTTTAGGCACAGAAGCCAACCATCAGTTTTATGGTTTGAAAAACAATCAGATTTCACCATGAAAGCCCTAAACTTTTATGCAAAAACAAACCTAACATAAGTTTTCATCCAAAAGCCATTTAAGCAAGAATAGAAACTTTAACACCAACTCTCGGGTACCATAAAAACTCAAGCTTTACATTTTTAACATAGATTCAAGTTATTGTAAAAATCAACAGTAAACACAAGCCTCACTGAGATTTCTAGACTCCATGCAACCTTGATATATTAAGCAAATGCAAAAGAAAAGAAAAAGAAAAACATGGCAAGTCTAACACAAAGCATGAACTTCATGTAAACAGAGCATGCAACAAATGGAACTTTAAGTTCAACCAATTGACTTCATGTAGAAAAAGAATACCCAAAAAATTAAAACATACAAAGGCTGAAGTTTAAAAGGTTTCTGCAAACAATCTTCAAGTGGAAACAGTAAGCAAGAAAAAAAGGCCTAGACTTTAAAGCATTTTCTTTTACAGCCCACTACCATGCTTTATTTTAGAGACTTTATTTTTCTTCTTAAGAAAAAAGATTTTTTTCATTGTTTTCAACTAGTTTTTGGTTTCAAACAAAGGAAAAGATCTTTTTTATTCACGATAAACTAAGGGAGGTAATGACCAATGGAGAGAGTTTTAACCCTTTATAAGCCATAAATCGAAACCTAACTGATAGTTCTCTTTTTTCAAAACTAGTTTTGGGCTTCTCAATGTTTCCAATAAACATAAGCTAAAAAATAAGACCAATATGGTGCTTTGGTGCCTTAAGAAAAGTCATGAATCCTACCTCTAGTTTAATATCTAACTAAGTTGTCATATTTCTTTTTCAAAACTAAAAAATAAGGAGCACTAGAGTTAACCGAGCTAGGTTTCATCTTTTTTAGCTATATATATAAAGTAAAACATATATTACATATATTTAAAAGGAAGAGAAAGGGAGAAATGGGTTACCTTTCTTTTGAAACTCTTAAAGATGGCACTTCTTTTCCTCTTTATGTGAAATCAAGCCCTTTTTGCCAAAAGCATCCTTTTCTTTACTTTTTTTACTCGATTTCCTTTCCTCGTTTTCTTCTTTTTTCTTTTTTTTTCTCTTCGATTTATGGTTCCCCAAAACCCTTTTTTATTTTTTCTTTGTTTTTTGGTTTTTCCTTTTTTGAAAGCTCTAGTTTTCCTTTTTTTATCCTTAACTTTTTGGTGTGTCCTTTTCTTCTAGTCTTTTTTTTTATTTTGCTTCCCACTACTTTTGCTGTAATCAGCCACTAACCTCAATTTGTTTTAGAGTTTCAAAATTTTTTTCTTTCTCGCTTTGTTTTCTTTTTGGTTTTCTTTGGTCATGTTTTAGGCCAAGTTTAATGGTTTACTTGGGGCTTTTTTTTTTGTTTCATAGACTCTCATTATTCTATTTTGGGCCAAGCTTGGACTAAAAGTTTTGACTTTTATTTAATGGCCAATTATAGGCCATTAATGGGCTTTAGAGATGAGTTTTTTATTTGGCCTTTTATTGGGCTATTTATTCATGCTTATGCAACAGGCCTTACTATAGGATCCACATTAGACTTTGTCTCAGAGCATTCAAAAAATAGGCCATGTAGTAGGCTCAAAAAATGATGGTTTAAGTCCATTTGCAAAATCGAGGTTAAATTGAAAGGATAAAGTATCTAGACAAAATTAAGTATCTACAATAGGAATGCATTCATGGATTTTTGTCGGATCCACGTGAAAAAAAAAGATCTATGTAAAAAAATAATTCATGGATTGAACTAAAAGGAATGTTCTAGTCAATCGTGTACTTTAACAATCAAGTCCCAGTTCTTGTCAAAAAATTCTTTTAGGATTTATGAATATTTAAAGATTTTTTAATAAATTGATTTTAAAGGAGATGCAAAAAAATAGCAAAAAATCAGATAAAAAGTCAAAAGTCAACCTAAAGTCAACTTAGTCAAACTTGTTCAAAATTGGTCAATTTTGGTTGAAACATGGTCAAATTCAGGGTATTTTGTAAAAATTAAACCAAGGCATTGGATTCTTGAAGACTTTAAAAAAATTTTAAATTTTGAGAAAAAGAAGCAAAATGACCAAAATAACCCTGATGAGGCCTCAAGTTAAAATTGGTCAAAATTAGTCAAGATTACTTGCAATTGGTCATATTATTTTGAGCTAAAGTGAGCAAAACCATGTGGTCAAACTTAACTCAAGTCAACCTTTGGAATTCACAATTGAATAAGATTATTAAGGCATAAGATTAATAAAATTATGATTTGGACTTTTAGAAATCATGTCGGAACTCAGAAAAGGTGACATTAGAAAAATACCTTTTAGGGGTATTTCGTAATTTAACCTTTTTGAACTTGAATTTTATGAAAAACTTCATATCATGTTGAAAAATTATTTTATGAGTATTGATGAATTAAAAATCCTGAGTACATCTTAAAATGTGTGAAATTACGAAATTGACCTTAACCTAGCATCTTAATCCCAAGTTTGACCCAAACCCCAATCAAAAACCTTAAATTGTCTAGACCTTAAAACTAGTAAAATCCCAAAACTTTAAACCCATTTCAATACCCAAATTCTTTCCAAATCCAAATTTTAAAGAATTTGCATGAAAATATCATATGAAATAATTTGATCCTAATTGCCGCATAAAGGATGAGGTACTTAGGAAATTTTATTTCATTAAGTTTTTCATATGATCCTTAAAGAAAAAAATCAAACAAAGAAAAAATAAAGCAAGATTTTAAAAATAAATAATCATACCTAAACTCTACCTAGAGGTTGGGGAGTAAGGGTGGTCTCTTTATATTTAAGGACCTGATTCAAATTTTCATCTCAACATCATGCATGACATTCATTTGCATATCTTTATATTAGATTTTTGTTTGTATTCAATTCACATCATTATGTATTTTACTTATTACTATTTATTTGTTAATGGTAGCATCATCGATTTTTCTTATAAAATGTTTTTTAATGAAAAATATTATTAAAAACTATGGATTTCGAAATAAAAGTAAAATAACATTTTGAGGGAAATAATTTTTGATACTTTGAGTCTTAAAGGTTGGAGAGTCACTAGCAATTATCATCTATGAAGAATGTTATTTTTATTTTAAAAGTATGTCCTGATGAATCTTAGATGGAAAGAGTAAATTCTACCTAAATATTAAAGAATTTTAAGGTAATCTTTAACTTAAATATTTTCACAAAATTCTTGAATAAGTTTTTTTTTCATAAAAAAAATTAAAATTGATTTTTTTCTTAAAAAATGAATAGAACTATTATTGAATATCAAGTTGAAACCATTTTCATCCAATACCAAAAAGATGATGCCTGATTAATTAGTATCGATTTTAAATGGGTGCTGGGGAGTGTTAATCTTTCCTTAAACATAACTGTATTTTCAAATCCATCTCTATTTTCAAAGACCAAAAATATCTTTTTAATAAACTTTAAACTAGTTTTAGGGTTTTATTAAAAAGATAAATTTTTAGGTGGCCAATCACACTTAACAAAAAAGGTTGGTGGTGACTTTATGTTTTTTAATTTACAAATTTTTATATCCTGTGGTCAGGTTCATAGATCCACACATTGTGACAATTTGGTGACTTCATGGGAACCCTTTTTTTAAAGTCAAGACAAAAATTAATCATTCATTATCCCAAGTTTTTGATTTAATGGTCTAATTGATATTTAACTTTAATTCCTTTCCTTTTCGTTATTTTGAAAAATAATGCATGTTAGTTACATCTATACTTTGATTTTGTCATTTTTTTCTTTACTTATATTGTTTTAATTGGTATACTTCCCTACACACTTTGCATATTCACTTGTATGTATGAACTTTATATCTGGGTTTTATCCCTTTTTGAAGGAAATAAAGTAGCTACACTCACATGAGGCGATAACCTTGGCATTGGCTAGTGAAACACTCCCACTCTAATTGAACCCTTTTCTTTTACAACCTGTAGTGGGTAAGGATCGGAATGTCTTACTAGTCTATAATGGATGATGATGTGAGGAACAATCTAAGAATCTTTATATGTATAAATCTTAACCTAGCATATCATGAGCCATAAGAAGCTAGCCTAGGGTAGAGCCATACAGGACTTTTTTTGTAGAAATTACCCAAATTAGGACATGAGATGAACTCTTTGATACAAACTATACTTAGAGGTAATAATGACGTAAAAAAAACTAAATTTTTGAAAAAAGAAAAAATTATAAAATAATTCTTCCAATAAAATTTTCTTTGGGTATACTATTCGATTTATCTAGTGTTTATCCAATAATTGCCTTGTTATGAAAAAATGTTTTTTAAAAAAGAAATTTTTTTAATTTTTTAATCAATAAAAAAGAAGAAAGAAAACAAAAAATAAAAATTTCAAAATGGAGAGTTTTTTCTTAATTTCTTTGTTTTATAAAAAGCAGGAGTTTGAAATGTAAGAATAAAATCTTTGAATTGTGGTCATTTTATGTGCCTTTTTCATAAGAAAATGTTTTCTTGAATTTTTATTTCTTTCTAGGAAAATTTTGATTTTGAATGTTGTTTTTTATCCCTTGCATTTCCTTTGATTACTTTTGCGCTCACTTTCATCATGTTTTATATTTTAATATAATAAAGTTGTACATACATTTCATTTTATGCATATTTGAATGATAGTGTCAACTTTAGTGAATTTGCATAACATAGGCATTACATATAATCTAAACATATCTCATCATGTATGGTAAGGTATTTTGTATGTATGTTTCATCATTTATGTACATACTTCTCATTACCTATGCAATATTTAATCATGTTTCATGTATATAGATTCATAAATGATATGATTTTAAAAAAATAATTTGTATTTCATCTGAATATATTTCATTACCCATAAAAAGCATGATTGTTGTCAATTTGGCATCATATGTAAATATTCATTTTTAAGCATTTATGCATCACTCATGCATTCATGATCATTTCATGTGAACACCATCATGTAAGGTAGATTTGATTTCACTTCTTTCAATAAATAAAGATCCAATAGTGTTGATTTCTTACTAAATTTTCAAGAATAGTTTTGTTCACAACATGGAGGAGCATAGGGCCATAATAGAAAAGATTGAAAAACCTTGGAGGAGATGAGGAAAGGAGTGACTAAAATTCAAGAAAGTATTGATAAAAAAATGGTGAAATTGAGATAGATGTTGATGGGTTTATCAAATGATAAAAGAGTTGCTGACATCTCTAAGCTAAAAGATAGAGGAAAAGTTGCTAGAGATGAACTATTGTGCCCACTAGAGTATACAAGGTAGCATAACCAAACTTCTCAAGACCTGCCATCGCAGTCAGCTAGGACACAGCATTACAACTACATGAGTCCTTTTACGAGCCAGCTATAGGATTAGGCCCACATTAATCTAGAAATTAATCCTATTGATCCCATAATGGTTCCTAACCTTAATAAAAAACATTGAGATGCAAAGTAAAAATGATAGACTTGAAGAAAGGCTAAAGGCAGTGGTGGGAAGTGACACCGTTAGAAGAATCGATGCTAACAATTTTACTTTGGTGCTAGACCTAGTCATCCTTGACTAAATTCAAAGTGCCAGACTTTGAAAAGTATAATGGAACAAAGTGCCCTTTTGCTCATATCACAATATTTTTGCTAGAAGATGACAAGGCATACCCATAAAAATAAGCTACTAAACCATTATTTCTAAGATAGTTTGACCAAATCTATAACAAGATGGTACGTGCAGTTGGACCAAATCAAATTCCCCTCCTAAAAAGATTTGGGTAGAGCATTGATTACATAATACAAGTATTTAGTGGATATGGTGCTAGATAGATTATCCCTTTAGGACATGGAGAAGAAGCCTAATAAGACTTTCAAAGAGTATACCCATCATTGAAGGGATCTGGTAGGCCAAGTTCAATCCCTCATTGACTAAAAAAAATAACAATATTATTCATTAGTATGCTTAAGGCTCCATGTTATGACAAATTAGTGGGGAATGCTAATAAAAATTTTGCTAACATAGTGATTTTTTTAGGAAATAAGAGATAATGTGATAAAGAGTGGTAAGATTGAAGTAAGTGATGCAATTGACACTAAAAGAGGTAATGCACCCAAGAAAAAGAAAAAAGAGGTGTAAACGATCACACTTGGGGCCAACTATCTAAGAACTTTATCCTATACAATCCTTATTATCTTCACCAACCTTACTATGTGCAAGCAATCACATTTGGTGGGCAACTATTTGAGAATTTCATCATATACAATCCTTATCATCTTCATCAACCTTATTACCCAATCACAAATAACATCTCCCAAAGTCTATATCTTTATCAACCAGGTCTTCAAACAAATCTTTATCTTCAAATGACTGTTGGCAATACCCCTTGTGTTTGGATTCGCATCTGAAGATACCATCAAGCCAATGAAAAGCCAAAGAGGATAAAAAAAAATTCACGAGAAATTTCTAATTCCCATTCCTAATACTTGCCTTTACTAATAAAAAATCAATACCTGGCTCATATACCATTGAAAACAGTTATAAATACATCATCAAAAAGTTATGATCCTACACTGGGGCAATTGGCTATTTGATTAAAAAGTGCAAGTAGTTGAAAGAAAGGATTAGGGATCTCATCAAGAGTAATATTTTAACTATGAAACTTATGGAACAATGGAAGTTGACTTTATCCCATTAGAAGGGTTGAGATATAAGAAGAAGTTTTAGGTTTTGAAAAATCAAGATGGGATTTTTTTTAACCTTTGAACTTTTATTTTGTGTATGCCATGCATATGGTGTTGCTAAGTGATATTTGAATTAAAATTGCTAGAAGAATGCTTTAGAGTTTTCTTATGAAAATTGATTTTTTATGCAATTGTTTAGAATAAAGGTCCACATGATTAGTTACCAAAACAAAAAAGTTGCAAGGAGAAGAAAAAAGTAAAAATGAGGGATTTTTCTTAAATAATGAAAGGAGTCTTAAAAAAATTGGTGATTTTAAATGGGTTCTTTATTGAGATGAAAAAGTGTTACAAACAAGTAAAACAAAATGGTTCTAGGAGATGATGGAGAGAAAGATTAGAGTAAGCCCTAAAGTATTGAGTGCAATGGCAGGTACTGAAGCAAGGCTAAGTAGAGAAGAGAATGAGATTGAGAAAAGGATTTTGGAATATTAAAATTCACTATCTGTTATAAATGAAAGAGATAAGCACTCATATTTTAGGGAAAGGTTAAGCGAAAACCTCTCAACTATCGCCATATTCGATCCATCAAACCAAGCTCTTCAAAACATCCCAATAGTGGAATTAACCCAAAAACCCTATCAAATTTTGAGGTTATTTTCAATTCTTCTTTCAATGAAATAAAATTTGAGGAAGCATCTTTTGTGAAATAACTCTTAGTGAAGTAACTTATGTTTCAATAGTTTTCGGTAAAAGTGTTGGTCTTGTTCCTTAAAAAAATTGTTTCAAGAACAGCTATTTTGTGAAGCTGTTGTTCCGTAAAGGAGTTGTTACATGAATAGTTGTTTTCTAAATAGCTATTTTGTAAAAAGGTTTTTCTATGAATATTTGTTTCATAAAATAACTTTCACCGAAATAGTCTATCACCTACTCTGACTTATCCTCAAATTTAACAACTTTAGAGAAATTGAAAAGAATAAAATATTAGTAACCAAAATCAAGTATCTACAGTGATAATTATTAGAAATGAACCAATCATAATAAATACCCTTACATTTTTTTCTCTTAAGTGTTTCATGGCCAAAACCATTTGAATGAATATCACTCAAAAGCTTTAATGTTTCGAAGAGCATACAATTGAATTCCTTAAATTGAATCTTAACTTGATCGTACCATAACAAAATTGGGTGATAATATTTTTCTAGGTAATGAATAATGAAATGATTGATTTAAAATCTTTTTTTGTGGATTTCTTGAAAATTAAACAAACGTGACATTTTCTAAGTTTCTAGTTGTTGGTAATTTGATATGTGTCAAGATTATGGTAGATATTCAAGTGAAAAAGCCATCTATCTAGATCTCTTCAAATGACCTCAAATACACCAATCTTTGAATTCTCTACCAAAATTTCCTTACTTTATGTCTTAGGGCATATAGACCAAAAAGGTAAGACCATTCCTTACCCTAAGAAAACCTATGTTATAACCAATCTTTTTCATTTGTGGAGAGATATGAACAATTTAATATCTTGAATAAATTCATTAGGGGTGGTATGCTAAAATGGGGCATATTTCATAAATTACCCTATTGGCAAAATGGATTAATATATAAGTTATGGTGGCATGCAGAAAAAAAAAGAATAAAAACAAAAAAATGATTGTGATATTATGCACTTGGAAATTTTGAATAAATATAAACAAAGCTTGAAAATTTTGAAAAAAAAAAAGCTATAAATTTTTATAAAAAAATAAAAAAATAGGAAGAAAAGACTAGAAAGCCCAAAATAAAAAAGAGAAAGTCAAGAAAACTAGAGAATCCCAAAAAATGGAAGTTGTGAGAAAAAAAAAAAAACCTTTCTTTAAACTAAATCTCATTTTCCTAAAAGAAATTGCTATTCAAATTAAGTGACTATGCTTGAGATGACAAATGGTCATCTTTCATCATCCTTCATGAATATGAAATTATGCCATTGATATCCTTTTGAACTTGATGAATTCTTTCTAAATAAACCTTGACTAAGGGTCACCTTCCACATTTGAAGGGTAAAAAGGGGGACATTCAAGAATCATGCATGGCAAAGTCCTAAAAAGGAACCCTATAGGTAGAGAAGCAAATGTCAAATAAAGTATCAAAAGTTTTAAACCCACTCAGCTAGAAATGGATATATAAAAAGAAAAAGAGAAAAAAATGAAAAAAAACAAAAGAAATAAGATGATAGAATGGAAAGTATGGAAAGATGAAAGGACAAAGAATGATTCTTGGTTTTATCACCCTTAAACACTTTTTTTGCCTATTTATATATATATTTTTTAAAACCACAAACTTTGGTCTATGTTATATCCTTAGAAAAATTGATTTGGATTAAGTACTAATGTTTAAATTAAGGAGCTTTTCCTTGAGAAACTACCACAAAACCTATGAACCTTTTGCTTTCTTTCATTGCCAAGAAACCATTTGTATTATCAACCCATTTTGGATGAAATTTAAATTCTAAGGTGCATGGTGGAATAATCAAAAATGAAAAAAAAAAAGGAAAAAATAATACGGCTCTAGGGTGAAAAACCTTAAACAAGGACAATCTAGAGCAAATTTAAAAACTTTTAAGTTAATTTATATACCTAACAATGTTAAAAAAGCCAGCATGAAGTAACCTATACTTTTGAGAGATTTAAGATGTCAATTCACTAAAAGTTTGAAATTCATTACAATGATTGATTTTGAAATTTTGAGCATTTTTCTTTCCATTCCTAAATGATCTTCCAAAATCTTGAACCACTCATAACTGGTCTTGACATCATTAAAATGTCTCATTTGGAGATTAAAAAAATTGTCAAACATGTTTGGTTTCTAAGGAATTTATTTATTTCAAAAATGTAAGTTTCATTTATGAGCCTAAATGGAAGAATATACATTTCTTTTATTCCCTTCGAGTTGCAAAGCCTTTTGGACTGAACCAAGACCTTGATATGCTAAAACATTCAATCCATTTGAAAAGTAAATTGTCACCTCTTTCATTTCTACTAGGGAATGCCAATTTTAAAGAGATTTTAAAGTCACATTTGTTTGGATTATCATGAAATTTAATTATGTGAGACAATTTTGTTGGTCATTTTGAAAAAAAATATGAATGATTAGTTAGGCATTTTTGTAATGAATAAAGAAACATTTAGACTAGTTTTGATTAAAAAATGTTTTCCATTGAAGAATAAACATTTTTTAAAAAGAAAAATAGATTCTTTTTATGCATTTTAAAAGTTAGAGAAGCAGAGTTGTTTATTTTCTAGATTTTTACATGATGCATTCAATAAATTTAAAGCGATCATATACATTTGGTATGTTAGAATCAATGATGTAAGCAAAAAGGATAGAATAATTGAAAGTGAAAATGAAAGAAAAGTCAAAAAGTACTATTTAAAGAGAATGTAGTGAAAACTTGTAAAAATACAATAAGGAAGATAGGTGAAGGAATAAAGAAAAGGATATGAGAAAATTGAAAATGAGACCCTTTTGAAAGTAAGTTGAAGAGCTAATTTAATAAGCAAAAAGAAATCAATAGCATTGAAATCTGAAAAATGAAAAGAAAAAGGAATCCTAACACTTACATTTTTGTGAGGCATTTGCATCATGTAAAAGGAATATACATTTCCATTATGGCAATGATTTTCACATGTGCATCCCCATATTTGCAGTTGCATCATGAAAAGGTATTTACACTTGCATCATTGTAAGATGTTTGCATAACTAGGATAGAAATTTGCATTTTTCTATTCGCATGGTGCATTTGCATTAAGAGAAAAATATTTGTATTTACATCTTCACATAGAGCATTTGTATCCAAAAGATAAGTACTTGCATATTTGCATGGAGTAGAAAATTTGTATTTTCATAATCATTCCAACAATCCTTCCAACCATGATGTAAAGGATCTAAAATTCAATGATAAAACAAGAAAAAGGAAATTTTTTCTTTGAAATTTAAAACACTTGAGAAATGGTGTGGAGCACTTCTAGAAGAAAAAAAAAGAGTTTTAAAGTAAATGAAATATTGAGTGTTTTCAAATCTAAATGATAAGATGTTTTGAAATAAAGAGTGAAAAACTTTTTAAGACAAAATTTGGAAATCTTGAAATGGAAAAATTTTAAACTCAAAAGGAGATTATGATTAGAAGAATGAGAACAAGATTTCCATGATTTCTAAGCTAAGTCTTATATTTTTAAATGACATTTAAGACCCCTTGGCAAAATTTGTAAAACCTTTGAACAAAATTTTAAAATTTTTAAATGATTTTCAAGACTTTCGAGCATAATTTTAAATTTTTGAATGATTTCAAGACCTTTGCACAAAATTTTAAATTTTTGAATTATTTTCATGATGATTAAGTAAAATTTTAAATATTTGAATGATTTCCAAAATCTCCAAGCATAATTTTAAATTTTTGAATGATTTTCAAGTCTTTAGGGTAGAATTTTAAACTCTTGAATGATTTTCAAGACCTCAAGATAGAATCTTAAATTTTTTAACGATTTCCAAGATCTCCGTATAGAGTTTTAAATTTTGTGAATGATTTTCAAGATTCGGAGTAAGATTCGTAAATCTTTCGAGCTAAATCTACTTTAGTGTAATGATTTATAAGATTTTTAGGCATAATCTTTAAGTCCTTCGAGTGAGATTTGTAAGTCGACTAAGCTGAATTTGTTTTAGTGTCAATATTTATAAAACTTCTAGGTGTAATCTCTAAGTCTTTCAGATAAAATTAATAAATCTTTAAAGCAAAATCCATTTTATTATCGAGATTTATAAGATCTTTGGGTTCAATTCCATGAAAATTGTAAAAAAAAAAAAAAAAAACAAATATGGTACTAGTTAGAAGCGTCTTTTCGTAAGGAAAATATTGAGAATTTTTAAGATTTCCAAGTTAAAAAATTTTAAAAACAAGAAAATTTGTTACAAAGACCTTCAAGCACTAAAAAACGTAATCATTAAGACTTTTGGACAAGATTCATGAATTTTTTTAGCATAATTGATTTTAATGTGGAGATTTATAAGACCTACAAGCATAGTCTATAATACCTCTAGGCAAGATCCATAAGTCTTCTGAGCATAGTTTGTTTTAGTGTCGAGATTTATAAAACATTCAGGAATAGTTTCTAAGTCTTCCAAAAAAGATTCATAAGTCTTATGAGCATAATTGCTGAGCATTTCAAGTTTTTTTAAGGTTGCGTAGCCTTTATTTGAAGGAGCCTTTTCTAAGATGACATTTTTAAAGTTGCATAGCCTTTTTTTAAAGAAACATTTTGAGATAAGGTTTCTAAAGTTGTGGAGCCTTTAGTGAGGAGAGCTTTTAGTTCAACCTTTAAGTTTATTGCATTAATTATTAAAAGTGATAAAATTAAAGAATAAAAAAATAACAACATAACAAAACAAAAAAAATAAGAAAAAAAGAACAAAAAAAAGAGAATAGAACCTAAACCCTTAATCTCGAACAAAATTGTCACTTTGTCTTTTTATTATTCTTGATTATCAAATATGTAAAAAAAAGATATTGTAAATACCTAATTTTGTTCGGGTATGTTCTAGTCAATCTGATATTTTAAAAATTGAAACCCAATTCTTGAACATGATATATATATATATATATTTAAGATTTATCAATATTTAAAGATTTTAAAATAAGTTGATTTTTAGAGAGATGCAAGAAAAATAATAAAAAGTAAGAAAAAAGTCAAAAGCCAACCTAAAGTCAACATAATCAAACTTGTTTGAAATTATTCGATTTTTGTTGAAACACGGTCAAATTTAGGGCATTTTGTATGAATCAAACCAAGTTATTAGATTCTTGAAGACTCTAAAACAAAATTTGAGTTTAGAGGAAAGATAGTAAAATGACCAAAATACCCTTGATGAGGCCCACAATCAAAGTTGGTCAAGATCAATCAAGCTTACCTAGAATTGGTCCAAATTTTTTTTTTCACATCTTTATGTTTAGAAAGTAAATCCTTGGAAAAATTAAATTTTAAGCTAAAGTGGCCAAAATGCCTCATGGTCAAACTTGGTAAAACGTAGGTCAACCCTTGGAATTCATGATTGAATAGAATTATTAAGGCTTAGGATTAATAAAATTATGATTTGGACTTTCAAAAATCATGTCGGACCTAAAAAAGGTGAAATTATAGAAATGCCCTTTAGGGGGCATTTTCATAATTTGACTTTTTTGAGCTAGTTTTTTGTGAAAAACTCCAAATTATGTTAAACATTATTTTATAAGTTTTTATGTATTAAAAATCTTGATTGCACCTCAAAAGGTATGAAATTACAAAAATGCCTTTTATGAGGCATTTTTGTAATTTGGCCTTTTTGGTTTGGTTTTTACGAAAAGCTTCAGATCATTATTAAATATTATTTTATGAATTTTGGTGCATTAAAATCATGAAAATAAATATTGGATCATAGGAGGAAAATCATGGAAAATGCTTGAAAGCACTATAAGGGTAAAATCATCTTTTTTTACTAAGACAGGTGCACCAGCAACCAAGTTGTCTGCTATAACTTTTTAGAGCCATTAGATTTAAAGGTATTATGATCATACGGCCTATATTACAAGCCTTGGGCTCCAGGTTTAAAGAAAAAACAAATTAATTACTACCCTTGGATGCATTTTGATCTAATGGTTGAGAGGGCATTTTGGCTTTTTAAATGGACATTCATAGGACTGTAGAGACTCTCTCTTCTAGCAACCCAAAATCCACCATTAAAAAGCTCTTGAAAAAAAAATCTCTCTTATGGAAAAAAGCCTTTTAGGTAGTTTTCTCACCTTTTTCATTCATTTTTCATCTCTATTTCATGTAGTTCTTAGTTCCTCTCCATGTAGTTTTTCATTTCAAGAGCCTCCTCCCATTTTTAATGATTTACATGCTTTGATTTATGATTTAGATACATTTTTTATGATTTGGCATTGTGATTATCTTGTTTTCATGGTTTGATTATATTTTTGTTTAGTCTTCTTGAATACAAATATTAGATTGTTGATTTGTCTTTTGTTAGTTTTCTAAATGTTTGATAAAAGTTCTATTTTGACTAAATGATAGTTCTTTAATTGCTTGATGTGTGCTTCAAATGTATCAGCTTTTGGATTTGATTTTCAATGTTTATAATGTTTGTTAGGTGTTTGAATAAATTTATAAAGTTAGAAATTAGAGTTCATGTTGTATTAAAATTGTTTGGATAAGTAAAAGTGTGAGTTTTCAATAGTTTTTCAAGTGTTTGATAAAATGGCTACATGACATTTTTAATGTTTAATCATTTGCTCATACCATGCATCATTCATTAAGCATTCGTCATTCATTGCTTACACATTAAAACCTTAATTAGAGAATAAAATCATGGGTTTTTTGTTTGTTTCGAAAGTTCTCCTAGATGTTAAGGATTTTTGGAGAAGTTTATAAAAATTATGGAAACCATAAAAAAACCTTAAACCAAAACCCTAACCTTAAAAATACCCCAAACCCTAATCCTAAACAAAAAGCTTAAAAAACCCTAAACCTTAAACCTAGCCTTTTAATCCCCAGTCTAACTCAAACCTTAAATCCAACCCAAAACCTTAAATTGTCTAGATCCTAAAACCATTCAAATCCCAAAACTTTAAACCCATTTTCATAGCCAAAGCCTTCCTAAAATTCAAAAAATTTGCATGAAAACCTCATATAAAATAATCTATTCATGAATGTCACCTAGAAGATGGGGTACTTAGAAAATTTTATTTCATGAAGTTTTTAATACGATTTCTTAACCCAAAAAAAATTAAGATCAAACCAAAAAAAATAAAGGCGGGATTTTAAAAATAAATAGTCATACCTAGATTCTACCTAGAGGTTTGTGAGTTTAGGTAGTCTTTTTATATTTTAGGATCTGATCTCAAAAGTTTATCTCACTATTATGTATGACACCCATTTGCATATTTTTATAATGGATTGTTGTTTGCATTCAATTCACATGCTTAAATCTTTTAATTATTATTTTTTATTTGTTAATTATAGCATCATCAATTTTTTTGCATAAAATATTTTTCATGAAAAATTTTGTAAAAAAATATGAATTTTGAAACAAAACTAAAATAACATTCCAAGAGAAGTAATTCATGGTACTATACTTAGATGTTGGAGAGTCACTAGCAATTACCATCTACGAAGAATATTATTTTCATTTTAAAAGAATGACATGGTGAATCTTAACACAAAAAGTTATTTTTAAATTTTGTCTAGATTTTGAAAATTTTTAAAATGATTTTTTAACCTAAAGACTTTTACAACATTCCTAAATAAGGTTTTCTTTCATAAAAAAAAAAGATAAAATTGATTTTTTTTTCAAAAAATAAATGAAGGAAACTATTATTAAACATCAAGTTGAAACTATTTTCATCCAATACCAAAAGATGACACATGATTAATTGGTACTATTTTTAAACATGCGCTGTAGGAGGTGCTAATCCTTTCCTATGTGTGTGCTAATCCTTCTCCATGCGTAACCATGTTTTTGAATGTAGTTTTGTTTTCAATGACACAAAATATCTTTTTGATAAACTTTAAACTAGTTTTAGGGTTTTATTAAAAATAAATTTTTAGATGGCCAATCACACGTAACAAAAAAGATTGGTGACGACTTCATTTTTTTTAATTTACAAATTTTTATGTCCTACAATCGAGTTCACGGACCTACATGTTGTGACAACAAGCTATGCATGCATGGTGAAAAAACCCTTATCCTACATGATGCACTTTTTGCTCATGATATTCGATGGAATTTAGTTTATGTCACTATTCTTCTTAGTATATTTTGAATTTCAACAATATTGGTTTGAGTTTGTATATGAATATAACTTATTATGGATCTAGATATTTGGTAGATAGTTTTATTATGTTAGATATTTTTCATATAATAATCTAAGCTTTTCCCTTCTGATTAATTTTGATGCGAATATTGATATGAATATTTAGCATGCTAGACTTGGCCATATAGGTTAACAAATAATAAAAAAGGATTACTAGGCCTTATTGAAAAGTTAATTTACCATTATGTGAAAAGTTGTCTGGTAGGAAAAATGATAAGCAAACCATTTGGTAAATGAACTAGAGTTGAAATCCTATTGCAGTTAATATATTTTGATACTTGTGGCCTTACAAATGTAAGATCACGAAAAAGAAGTCAATATTTCATCACATTCATTGATGATATTACAAGCTTCAGGTTCATCTATTTGATTTCTCACAAGTTTGAAACACTAGAGTGCTTTAGAAAGCATGTGACTTTGGTAAAGAATCAATTAGATAGAAGTATTAAGGGAATAAAAACAAACCAAGGACGTGAGTATTTGTCCTTTCAATTTAAACAATTATATGATAAAAAAAGGTATTGATAGGTAGTTGAATATTCCAAAGACTCCACAGCAAAAGTGTTTCAGAGAGAAGAAATAAAACTCTTCTAGAAATATTAAGTTTTATGATGGCCTACGCAAATTTGTCAATCACCTTTAGGGTGATGCATTATAAAATGTTGCATATATACTCAATAGAATACCCTCCAAATCAATTGTATCCACCTTTTATGAATTACAGACTAGGAGAAAACCTAATCTCAGTAATTTGAAACCTTGGGGTTCTACTAACTATGTACATGAAACTACTTATCCACATGGCAAGCTAGGTAGTTGAGGTAAAAAAAGTATTTTTATAAGATACTTCTAACATTCAAAAGGATATGTGTTCATAGGTGAACAATCAAGTGAGAGTTTAACTGAATATTGGGATTCCACTTTTATGAAAAATGAGTTTCTAAAAATAGGTGAGATAGATTAAGAAACGTATATTTATGAGATTGAAGAAGCAAATGATTTGTTAGTTCCAAATTAGTTAATGCATATTCCTAACAATATTTCATCCAAGTGGGAGCATCACAAAGATGATGAATTTGGTGAATTAGTCTTCTAAGAATCACAACGAGTCAGGTGAAGTAATCATGAAAATATTCCTTGACATCATTTTGACATAGAAAAGGGAAGTGTTTTTTATTACCCCTTAAGATGACTAAGAGCCAATAAATGTTAAAGAAGCTCTCTTATTTTTTGCAAAAGAAAAATATATGAACACAATAAAAGAAGAGATGAAGTCTATGTGATCAAAATGTGTTTGGGAATTGGTTTATCTTCCTAAAGGACATAAAGCGATTGGAACAAAAAGGTTCTCAAGATTAAGAACAATTAAAATATATAACAAAAGGGAATTGGTTATGAAGAAATTTTCTTTCCTGTTATGAGATTTACCTCAATATGCTTAACTCTAGTCATTGTAGCCAGTTTAGATTTAGAGTTCCATCAAATAGATGTGAAAACTACCTTTTTAAAAAGAAGACCAAAAAAGAAAATCTATATAAAATAAGCTATAGGTTTCATTGACAAAGGTCAAGAGCACAAAGTGTGTAGGCTGTTAAAATCGAATTATGATTTTAAACAATCTTTCAGGCAATGGCATATTAGATTTCATTAAGAAATAATTTCATATGATTTTATCATGTTTTATGAAGATCACTATGTGTATGTCAAAAGAGACAAAGATAAATTTGTGATCTTATCACTTTTTATGGATAACATACTATTTGCTAGCAATGATAAGAAATATATTACTGAGGTGAAAACCTAATTGTCCTCAAATTTTAAAATGATGACATAGGCCAAGTAGCTTACATACTTCATGTAAGAATCATGAGAGATTATTACAAGGAGTTGTTAGCTCTTTCATAAAAGCAATGCATTAAGAAAATTCTAAAACGATTCAACTTACAAGACTACAAGCTGTTAGATATTCCTATGAAAAAGGGTAAACGCTTTAGCTAGAGAATGTGTCCTAAGACTCCATAAGAAAAGGAACAAATAGCAAGAATTCCTTACTCTAGTGCTATTGGAAGCCTTAAGTATGCTCTGATGTGCATAAGGCTAAACATTTGTGACGTCATAAGCATGGTGTAGATACTGAATTTTGTTCGGGGCATTCTTCAATATGATTGATCAGAGCTCATTTATAAACATAGACCAAGACCATTTGAGAGGACCATTTACAATCCATAAAAAGCTCACAAGTTTACCTATTCAAAGTCTAAAGTCAACTTAAATCAAATCCGATCAAATAAAGTCAAAATTACACAAAACTGGGTCAAAATGGATAAAAACCCAGATCAATTCTTAAAATTCACACCCTAATTGAAATGAATATGGTTTAAAATTAAATTTGGGATTTTTCAAAGTACTAAAATTTTCATCGTGCCCCTGAAATGAAAAAATTACCAAAATACCATCATAAATATATCTTCTTAAATTGACCTTCCTAAGCTTGAATTTTTGTGAAATATTTTAGATCTTAATTTTATAATATTTTATGATTTTTGGTGTATTTAAAATCACAATAGTACCCAAAAGGTCAAAATTACCAAAACACCCTTGTAAGGGGTATTTTCATAAATTAACTTTTCTGAGCTTAGATTTTCATGAAAATTTTTAGATTTTAATTTCATAATATTTTTATGATTTTTGGTGAGTTCAAAATCATAGCAATACCCCAAAAAGTGAAATTATCAAATTACTCTTATAGGGGTATTTTTGTAATTTGGCTTTTTTGAGGTCAAAATTTCATGAAACTTTCCAAATTTTAATTCTATAGTATTTCATGATTTTTTATGCTTTAAAATCACAAACATGACTATGGAAACATTGATTTCTAAGAAAATGACCATAAATACCAAAACTTTGCACTATGGGTACAATAGTCATTTTCATGGGTTTGAGGGGCATAAAAACTCAACTTTTGCAATGTTTAATCTGATCCATTGGATCCTTTGTTGACTTTTAATCCAAGAGCCAAAGGTGGCTCATTGGAATTAAGAAAAAGATAAACTCTAGCCATTGGATGAAATTTCATCCGAGGGCCCTTATTGAGCAAGATTGAAATCTTGCATTTCTTGAATAGGAGCTGCCAAATAACAAAGGGAAGAAGCTACTAGAATTGGGGGGAAGAGTGAGGAAGCATCTAAAAAAAGAAAAAAATGAGGGCATAAAAAGGAAAAAAGGGAAAGCTAAAAATAAAAAAATTCATGTGTTTTGTCGATTATATCATATGTTTTACACTATTTTTGAATCTGTTATGATCTTTTCTCTAAGTGTTCTTATTTAATCCTTTCATGCTTTTGTATTTGGTGTGTTTGTTGATAAAATTCAAGCCGTATTTTTTTTATGTTTTTGTTTCATTTTTTTTTCAAACTAGTTGGAACATCAGTATCTATTCTGGTGTTGCCAAACAGCTGCTGTTTTTCTTTCTGATAGCAATTATTCAGTCCATGCCACAAATTCTTCCACCCTTCTTTTCCATATTTCATATCTAGCTTATGGATAGCTTAAGCTAAGACAAATGAAGATAGGGAAATCAGCTTGAAGTAGCCAAATCGTGCTGCCAAATTTCCATAGGCAGTCAATGTTTAGATGATTTTTATTCAGCCCCTCCCATTTTGTCATGGAAAGAATGCTTTAAAAAATACATGGTTTCTAAAATAGGGAGATAAGATGTGGAAGGAGGAAGATAGGGCTTAAAAGTTTAAGCTTTCTTCTCTAATTCTTTGTTTCACATGTTAAAGTCTTGCACAAGTCATAAAGCTTCAAGCTTTATGTTTCCTACTGGTTTCTTTCTTATGCGTGGGATTCCATTTTGCTTGGTTCTTTATATAAAATGAAAGCTAAAAATAGGCCATAGATAGTGCATGCCTCATGTGAACTAGTTGTTCCCTCTTTATTTTTGTTTTGCTTGACTTTCTTTGTATGACTTTGCTTACTCAACCAATGCATGAACAATAAATCCTGGATCTAGGAAACATAAGAAATGAAAGCTGAAAATAGGCCATAGGTAGTGCATGCCTCACGTGAACTAGGTTGTCCCATCTTCATATTTGTTTTGCTTGGTTATACATGCTTTTATCTATTTCATCAGTGCATGATGAAAGAAAATATTACACATACCACACAGTCCCACCATTATCTTGATGCTTAGCTCTTTTATGGTTCTCTTTGGCATAATGGTTACTAGATGTTCTAAAGAATGTAATAACAAATGCAATAAGGATAAAGTGGATTAAAAATAATAATAAATTTTGATTTAATTAAACATCTTTTTGCATAATTATTTTAGCTTGATGATCATGTTCATTTTTAGATTATGCCAAGGTTTTGAATGTCTAATTCCTTTGTGCATGTATAAGCCTGTAAATTAATTTATTTATGTCCTTTGAATACATTTATATATCTTAATTACTATTTGCACTCCAATAATTTTTCTCTACTAATGGTGATAACAGCTTTATGCTAAAATATAATTAGTGACATATAAAAATTTTTAATTAATTTTTAAAAATTATAAAAATGAGCTTACTCCGAAAAGTCTGTATACCACACAGTCCCACCATTATCTTGATGCTTAGCTCTTTTATGGTTCTCTTTGGCATAATGGTTACTAGATGTTCTAAAGAATGTAATAACAAATGCAATAAGGATAAAGTGGATTAAAAATAATAATAAATTTTGATTTAATTAAACATCTTTTTGCATAATTATTTTAGCTTGATGATCATGTTCATTTTTAGATTATGCCAAGGTTTTGAATGTCTAATTCCTTTGTGCATGTATAAGCCTGTAAATTAATTTATTTATGTCCTTTGAATACATTTATATATCTTAATTACTATTTGCACTCCAATAATTTTTCTCTACTAATGGTGATAACAGCTTTATGCTAAAATATAATTAGTGACATATAAAAATTTTTAATTAATTTTTAAAAATTATAAAAATGAGCTTACTCCGAAAAGTCTGTCTAGATGTTGAAGACTTTAGAGAGGTTTGTAAAAATCTTAAAATTCAAACCCAAACTTACCTAAAAGTCAAACTCTTTTAAATTTATAAGGATTAGCATGAAAACCTTTTATAAGGTAATTTGTTTCCGAATGCCACCTAGAGGTTAGGTATTTAGGAAATTTTATTTCACTAAGGATTTTCATACATTTCCATGGCTTAAAAGTATGTTCATTTTGTTGAAATTTTGATTATAAAAAAACAATAGTAATAAAAATTATTAAATAAGATTTTAAAATATAAAAATTTGCACTCAAATTCTATTTAAATGTTGGAGAGTCTGGGTGCCCTTTTGTATTTGAGAACCCAATTCTTAAGTTAGTATTTGATCATCATTTTGCATACATTTCATTTTTTTTAATTAATGCCTCTATTTATAATGCATACATATATGTTTGTTTTAGTTATGGTTTTTTTAAAAATATTAATTATATTATTACATTTCGTTTTTTTACCACATAAGAAGTTTTCTTAAAATTTTAAAGTTTTAAGGATTTGCTTAAAAACCTTTTATGAAATATTCAGTTCTCGAATGCTATCTAAATGTTGGGGTATTTAGAAATTTTTATTTCATTAAAAATTTTCATGCATTTTTGCTACTCCAAATAAATTCATTTTTAAATAACGGTTATAAAATGCAATAATAATAAAAATAATAGGGTGGGATTTTAAATATAAAAATCTACACCTAAACTCTGCCTAGATATTGAGGAGTCTATGTGGTCTTTCTATATTTAAACCGATTCCTAAATTTACACTTAATCATCATTTTGCATATGTTTCATTCTTAAATTAATGTTTTCATTTATAATGCGTATATATATGTGTATATGTTTGCTCTATTTATGGATGTTTAATATTAATTATATTATCATGTTTCATTTTTTTACCACATAAAAAGTTTTCTTAGAATTTTTGGTTTTAAACAAATAAAGTTAAAATAGCATTCCATGAAATATAATTGATTGGTACTTTGCCTAGATGTTGAAGAGTTATTAATAAATATCATCTATAAAGAATGTTATTTTGTTATTTTTTTAGAAGAAATGTTATGATAAATCTTAAATGAAAAGATTAATTTTGAATTCTGCCTTTATGTCGGAGACTTTGAGGGTTTTTTTTTAATTTAAAGATTTTCTTAATAATCTTCAAAAAAATATTTTTTTAACTACTTTTATTTCTTATAAACAAAGGGAATTATAATTAAATTTTATACAAAAAACCATTTTTGTCCAAAATTATAAATAGCGCATAATTAATTGGTACTATTTTATGGGCATTATAAGGGTACTAATCCTTTCCCACACATAACCGACTCTCAAACTCAATCTATTTTCGTAAACCAAATGTGTCTTTTTTATAAAGCTTTAAACCCATTTTATTGTTTTATTAAAAAGATAAATTTTTAGGTGGCCAATCACACCCTAAAAAGATTGGTTGTGACTCGTATTTCTCATGATTTTTTTTAATTCTTACGTTTAGAGATCGAATCTTCAGACCGATACATTACAACACATGGTAAGCAATATCAATCCAATCTAGGACAGCTCCATTGGAAAATTGTTAAAAGGATATTGAGATATCTAAAAAACACTATGGATTATTTGTTGTGTTACCAAAGAAGTGATTTCCATTTCGTAAGCTATATAGACGCTGACTGGGTGAGAGATTTAGATGAAAGAAAATCTACCTCTGACTACATTTTCTTATTGAATGGTGGGGCTATTTCATGGAATAGTAAGAAATAGGCTTGTATAGCATTATCTACAATGGAGATTCAATTGGTAGCATTTTTAGCAGCAATGTGATAGGTTGTTTGGCTTAAAAGATTCTTGAATCATTTAGGATTTGAGAATGATGAGCCGAACTCAATGTTAGTGAACTACAATAGTCAAGCAGCAATCTTATTCACAAAAGATCCCAAATATCATTCTAAGACCAAACATATAAATACCAAGCATAACTACGTGAGAGACATGGTTGCACAAAAGAGTTAACATGCAGTATATTTCTACACACAAGATGATTGCAAATGCATTTATTAAGCCTATATCTAGAGATGTGTTTAATAGTTATATGAGATATTTAAGATTGTGTAGATGTTGATGTACATGTACTAATTAAACAATTATATATAAACAATGTATGATATTTTTCCATTTGAGTTGACTTATATTAAGTACAATTAATGCCAATGAAGTTTAGTATTTTTTTTTGTGATGCATGCACACATGTATATGTATATGTATATGTATATGTATATGTATATATACATATATGATATGATTTGAAAGTTATGTTGGACAAATGATTGGCCTTTCCACACAGATAATCACCTCAATGTTTTAGCACCATAAAGATGAGACTAGTTTAAAGACATAGATCAAAAGCCTAAGTTTAAAACAAAGTCGTTTTGATAACATTCAAGATAAAGTCATTGATATTGAGATTTGTGACTGAAAATAAATAAACCTACAATTTACTTTGTATGTCTTAATATGCTAGGTGGAAGTCCTATTTATTATATGAAATCAAATAGAGTTGTAGACTAAGTTAGATACTAGGAGTATCTGAACTATCACCTGTATGGTATTTATATATAAATGATGAAAGACATACGCTCCCCGAGAAAATAAGAGTAATATCATAGCATGTGTTTCATATCACATGTGCAATATTAGACCAAAAAAGGTAATAGAAGAATAGATCTCTACCTTTTATTGTGTGAGACCCTTGAATCAAAGGATCTCATATTTAGTATCCTCAAAAACTTTTGAATATTTCTTAAAGTTTCAATTCAATGTTAACTATCTTGGATTGTTGCCAATGGTCATGGATGATTCAATCTAATAAAACATATTTGGATAACAATTGAATTGAATTGGAAAGATTTGATCAATTATGTTTGAAAAGTCAAACATAATTATGAATACATAAATATTTCATGCACTATGGAAAAGAAAAAGAGATCATACGAAACTTGAAATGTTACTAAATGGGTTTAAGGTGTTGCATACTCACTTTACTTGTACTTAAAAGTTACTATACATACCTAAAATTTGTATAAGTGATTAAAAGTGATTATGAGCTATTATCTGCACCTAATAGTTATATGGCAATTGAGCTCTTGAAATATACTAGTCACATGGCTTATTTCTTTATATGAATCCATTAAAACGAATAGAAAAAAAGTTTTCGAGATCATGAGAGTTTCACATTTATTTTATGTGAATGGAATATGAAAGAAGTTAGAGATGCGAGTCTACTCATAATGGGTGGTCCAATCTTTATCCATGAAGTAATTGCCATTAGGTAGTTCTCTACTTTCTATTGTGTGAAACCCTTGAATTGAAGGATTTTATATTTAGTATCCTAAAAAACTTCTGATTATTTCTTAAAGTTTTAATTCAATGTTAACTATCTTGGATTGTTGCCAATGGTCATGAATGATTCAATCTAAGATGAAATACCCGGATAATAATTGAATTGAAATGGAGAGATTCTAGAAGAAGGCAAGATCATTTTGGTGTCACATTTGGTTTTATTCACAAGTCGAACAATTATATTTGAAACATTGAACATAATTGTGAATACATAAGTATATCATGCAATATGGAAAAAAAAAAAGAGATTGTGAGAAACTTGAAATATGACTAAATGTATTTAAAATGTTGTATACTTATTTTACTTGTACTTGAAAGTTACTATACATACCTAAATTTTGTATAAGTGATTAGATGTGATTACAAGCTGTTACATGCACCTAACAATCATATGGCAATTATGCTCTCTAAATATGCTAGTCGCATAGCTTATTTCTTTGTATGAATCCATTACAAAGAGTAGAAAAAAGGTTCTTGAGATCATGAGAGTTTCACACCCATTTTATGTGAATGAAAGATGAAAGAAGTTAGAGATATGAGTCTACCCATAATGGGTGGTCCAATCCCTATGCATGAAGTAATTACCATTAGGTAGTTTACTTCTTTGAATATAAGTTACCTTAAGCAGTTTATGAACCCACTATCTATCATATATGGTATAGCATTCAGTCATTAAAAAAAAAAAGTTAGTGAAAAGATAAGTTCTCTACACAATAAGAAAAAAAAAAAATGAAGAAAGAGAGATTGGTAGTCAACAACTATCAGTAAAGAAATTGTTGCATTCAGTGCAAAAGATTTATGTTGTGGAAACGATTAACTTTCAGACTGTGATCTTGTTCAATGACCAGTAATTCAAGTCAAACTTTCGCTTCCACTTTTGCTAAATAAGTAAGTATATATGATTATGTTCATATATATTTATATATATATATATATATATTGCATGAGTTTATTTTTCAATAAGAAAACAATACACCTATATTTAATCTTCTTCTCTCAGACAAGTCATTCTTTACCTCCAATAACAACTATCTTACAATCTTTATTATTTTGTTCTTTTCACCATCCAATAACTTGAATAAAAATTTTATAACCCATAATCTTCCTATGGTAACAAGGCTTAAGCAACAATGGTGATGAAGCATTGATACGAGGAAGCACTTTTTTTTGGTTTTTGGGGTTACTTTGAGATTTTGGAGAGAGAAGGAAGAATTAAAATCTGATTTCTTTTTAAAATTTGATTTCTACTAATTTTTTTTAGAATGATTAGAGATTTTCATTTTTGAAATTTTTTTTTTCAAAAAGCATTCAATGTTTTCAGGTTTCCTTTCCCTTCAATTTTTCCTCTTTTTATTGAATGAAACCCTAGTTGACAAAAAAAAATGAGAAAAAGAACTAGCTAGCAAGAGAAGCCAGTGGAAGAAGTGATTTTATTTTTGATTTGCCATGTTTTAACTCAGGGTGAAGGGTTTTTTTTTTTTTTTTGGCTTGATAAATTTGATAAAAAAAAATACAATGGCATGAGGTAATATTATTGAATAAGCTTATGAATGATGGTGTCAAGAAAAATCTATGTAATAATTAGCATTTTTGTTTTTTTAACCTGACTTATTAATATCCACTGTGGACATAATATTATTGGATAGTTTTATGAAAATGTGTTTGGATACAATTCAAATTTTAATAATTTTAAATATAATTTAAAATATAAAAAATTTTAGTTCTTTAAACTGACTTATTTATATATACTGTGGATAATTAGTATTTGGTTTATTGTAAGCCAGACTTTTGATATATTCTATGGTTAACGACTTTTGGTAAAAAAATTAACTCAACATATTAACATAGTTTCTGATTATTCAATTGTAAATTTGCTTCATGTTTGATGTGTATATTTTTTTCCCAACATTGAAGATTTATAACATGTAATTGATTTACTCTGTTATTAATTTTTGTGACATACTTTCCACATAGAATATTATTTGATGGTTGTCATTGGTTTGATTAAAATACTTATCTATTCGATTATATTATTGATTCTTTGAGTTGGTACTTGGGTCTCCTGAAATCGAACATGCTTCGTATGGTGAATGTGAATGCCGGGGCAGCTCTTGGCAATGACGGAAAGACTTGTGAATGTGAATGTGAATGCTGAGAGCCTTGGCATTGCTACACACTAAAATAACAAGAATTTTAGCCATGGGCCAACGAATATAATCTATTTATTCTAGAAATAATGAAATGAGTAGAACCTCCTTTAGCCATTCTGTCTCTTCACTTGGAAAGTCGGAAAATACCACAGATATACACTATGGTTTGGGTCTAACACGGGTTAAAAGTGGTATGACACTAAAAAGCCATTACCATGTTAAACAAGCAAAAGTAGGGATAGGGAGAAAGGGAAGAACAAACAGAAATTGCTCATGGTTTACTACAAGCTTGAACGGCAAAAGCATCTATCTCTTCCACAAAAGGCCAGAAGAAATGTATCCAATACAATTACAATCCCACCACAGCTAACACAATAACTTACAAAAGCTTTGGGAATTAATGCGGTATTGTTGCATAGTGATGCCATTTTTGAAAGCTGGCTGGTAACTTAATTTTCCACAAACTCCAATCCATGAAACGTCCTTTTTCTAGTCCAGCCGTTAAACTTAATTATTTGGCTCCTCCAGTCTTCTCATTTGAATATGTCTGGCAAACAAAATTAGTCCCTGCAAACCAAGTAACAGAAAGTTAGCCTACAGCAATGACAGATTTTATTGGCATTTATTGACTTCTAAAGAGAATAACAATATGCAACTATATAACAACTATATAACAATTATATATTCTAAATATGTTTAATAAAAAGACTACGAAAATCTCGTTTTACTGCAAGTTAGCTCCCATGGGCAAAGCACAAGGTAGCTATGCAAACAAATAAGAATTGGATAACATTCCCAGTCCTTTCCATGTCACTTCTCCTGCTTGCATCTGTTCAAGTTTGGCACTAACAAAGTGGCTAAGGCATTGCCTTAATTATAGTGACATCTTTCTTTCATTTCCGAGGTATTGCCTCAATGGTGAAATGAAGGTCTTGACTTCGAAACTCTTCCCCACCCCCCGCCCCAACTTAACTATCAAGAAACAAAGGTTATTTGTTGCCAGTACAAACCAGACACAGCAAACTTTCCTGAGCATTGCATTAATGCAACATAAAACTCATGCAAACAACCAAATATATTTTTAAAAAATGCCATTGCAGCAGTTGCAGGCCAGCCTACATGAAAAGGAATAGTTAGACACTCATCTGTAGAATAAAAGCCTACCTAAAGCAGCAAAACCAAACTTCAAAAAATTCAAATGGAACTCAGAAATTGGTAAAGAAATTAATCAAATTCCTTAATATCAGAAAAAAATAGTAGAAAAGCAGTATTAACCTATTCAAGATTACACATAAATATCATAGGATTGAAGATATGTGGAGTTAAATGAAAACTTCGTTAAACACAAACAGCGTGCCAGGAGAGAGGAGCTAAGCCAGGAAGTTGATTCCATAAGCATGCCAAGCTATCTCTGCAACACCTTTAATTGCTCCAATTCTTTTTTAATGGAAAAGGTGCCATAGTAGCAAAATAATTTGTGCATGTGTCACTTTAGAACGAGACCATATCATCTATAATTATTATAGTACAATTAGCCAATCATAATTTAGCATTGTGTAGGTCGTACAGTCCACAAAAAAATTGTGGAGCCCATGCTTTTCACTGGTGGACCCTTACATAATTCTTTATTGTGAATGGTTAATTGTAGTATTGTAGTAAAAAGAATTGCAGGTAATATGCTCCCCTTGAGAACAAGATCCTGAGAACCTAAAAGAAAGGTAAAGATATTTAAAGAGGACAAAAGACTAGATGCACCAACTACTTTTCACACTTTTCATATAAAAAGAAACAAAGTGATGTCCATAATCTTCAGGATAGTAATTTTTTGAACCTAGATCATGGAATTGATGACGGCTTTAATTTCCACAATGATCCCAAAACTGGGTATTTGAACCAGAAGAAAAACAAGCTTGACTAGTCTTTGATTTACAGCAGAAACTTTAAAGTCACATTCATATTACAGTTTTAGGAATGTTTGTATTAAACAAGTGATCCTTAGTGAGAAATGATATTCTTGCTCCAAAAAAAAAAAAAAAAAAAGTAAATGCAGATAGAGAGGGGTTAAATTATATATTCAGGCTATCACAAATAATTACTTGGTGGGTTTGCTTAAAGTTTAATAAAAGAGGATCTGTTACCACAATAATCAACCAAATTTTGAACCATTTTGACATATTCATTACATGGACTTATCATATAACCATTTGTGATGGGATTAGCAATAGCGAAACAGGAAGGGATGAGATTAGCACCCTTGTCCCAACGACCTAAGGAATTTTCTTAGCAGACAATGAAGGAAAGGCTTGTAAATGTATAACTAGAATGAATAATGGCAGCGCTTCTCTCTTGGCGGAAGCTATTGGTCTCAGTACAGTGTATAGATTAGCATGGTAGGCAAGTCCAGCAAAAGTGCTGATTATAACAGACTCAACTTTGTTGCTGTCTACTATAAAACCTAATGCAGGATACCCCATGTGTCTTCGTCCTATCAAAGAGGAGTTGCTTCGCTGTATGCAATATTGTAGGAATGTATCATGTAAATATATTAGTAGGGCTAAGAATTATGTGGCTCAAAATGTTGCTAGACGGGCTGCATGGACTAATCTTGATGGGAATTGGGATCTTTGTAATGCTCCTGATCAGGTTAAAGAGTTTCTTTAGCAGACATGATTTAGCAACCAATTCATGAGGTTTAATGAATGATCCTACTTCCAAGTTGCAACCAAAAAAAACAAAAAAAAGCAAGAGCAAAACATAAATACATAAAAATAGAAGCAACAACAATAAGAGGTTGCTCACCAGTACTTAATCAAGCCATCCCAGCCACAAGTTGCAACTTTACTTTGCTCTAAAGGATGCCACTCACAGCCAATGCAAACTCCCTCATGGCACTTGAGAGTTCTAAATACTTTGCAGCTCTTCCAATCCCAAAACCAGCACTTACCCTCTCCATCTCCAGACATAACAAACCGTCCATCTGGTGAAAAATTGACTTGGCAAGCATAGCCAGCCACAATGTGCCCAGCAAACCTTTTTTTCTTGTTAAGCTGAAATCTTTCCCTGGTACTGTAAATAAGAATTTGATTATCCAAACTTTGAGCTGCAAGCCAATTTGAGTTCGGGTGAAGTGAAATAGAAGGCATAGAGTGCATATGAGGCTCGCTAATATACTTTATAACAACAGGAATTCCAAATTCCCACACTCGAAGTGACTTGTCATCACTTGAAGTAACGAATCTCCTATTGTTATCCACAAATGTAATGGTATTAACTGCCCCTAAATGCTGATCATACTCTTGTGTAATTTGTCCAGTATTAATATCCCACTGCACAATCTTCTTATCACTCATTCCTGCTAACAGAATATTCTGCTTATCTTCATCAGGGTTAAGCTTAACTACATAAGGAATCTTCCCGGTTGAGAAAGTTGAAATAACCTGCCCAGTTTCAGTATCCCAGTACTTGATGTTCTTGTCATATCCAGCGGTCAGAAATTTAGTGCCATCATTACAAAATGAAATATCTCTTACTGCCTTTGAATGACCCATGTATGTCCTCATACACTTGCCAGAATTAAACACATCCCAGATCTTCACTTTAGTGTCCATCCCTGCAGAGAGAATCAAATGCCCGTATTTGGGGAAGAACCGAATAGCAGAAACACCCTTTGTGTGCCCACTCCAAGTGTGTACCAATCTCTTTGGTATATAACAATGATCATTTGTTGCTTTTGCATCTTTAGGAGGTGCAATCCAAGACCTTCCTTGGTAGTCTTTCTCCTCTTTTCCGTGAAAAGTAGTCTTATCCACCACATGCTCACCTTTCTCACCCAGATGGCCTTTCTCTTCTTTCTTCTTTGCATACTCCTCTGCATATTTCTTCTGCTCCTCTGTCAACTCTGTTTGCAACCCCTCTTTTTTACCTGCCCAAGGACTCTTTTTATTCTTCATCAACCACACATCACTAGCAGGATTATCAATCTCTGTTGGATCAACCTCACTCTCACCACCCACAGCCTCATCCGCCTCCATCTCCATTTCCTTCTTTTTCTCAATTTTTCGTTTCTTTTGCTCATGTTGCGGGATGTTATAGACAGAAATGGCATCATTCTTCTGCAAAGCATCCAAATCACCAATATAGTTGTTTCCCGAAGGGTCGGCAGCATAACCATATTTGTGGAAGGTGTTGTACTGCTCATCAAAAACAAAAGAGTCAATGGAGGCATCCTCAACAAATCCCAGTTTGTGGTTGCGCATGCCCTGGGCAATGCCATCTTTGGCATATGGATGAGCCGGACCATAGATAGGAGCCCAAAGTTGGTCATAGGTTGGGTTGAAGGCAACAACATGCTGGGTTGGATCAATGGGCTTTGAATGGGCTTGGTGTGCTTTTGCGGCAGTTAGGGCCAACATTGTGTCATCAACCTTAGGTGCAGCAGATTTGGAGGGGATGAGCCGAGGGGGTGAGGAGTCTGGAGATGAAGTAGATGGTTGGTGATTCTGGTCTTCACCATCACTATTATCTGCATATGATTGGAGAAGATCCATAGATGGCTTTATGAAAGCCTGATTCATATAAACAGAGATGTTGAGAAATTCATCATTGAGTTATATTCCTAGATTATCAGATAAGCAAAACTAAAAAAGTATACTATATTTTATTTGAAAGAGGACTTGGACATAGGATCAATACCAAAAATTCAAAAGAAAAACAGGAAGAAGAAATAACAACACCACTGACAATAACCATAGGGATATGAGTTAACAAAAGGGTAATAGAAGAAAAGAACGGGAGAGTCAAGAGAACAGCTTGACTGTTGCATATTTCAAGATGATTTTTTTCAAAGCCAGCTTCAAAGATATAGAGATATTTAGAGATTTTCATGGAGTTATAATTCTAGATCATCAGAAAAGAAAAAGTTCTAATAAAAAAAGAATAAATATAAAATCATACTGGATATTACTTGGAGATGAGATCAACAAAGAAAATTCAAAACAAAAGCAGGAAGAAGAAGAAGACAAAACATCACTGCTGACAACGACAGAGAGATATGATTAACAATGAGGAATAGAGGAAAAGATCTTAAGAGTGGCTTGGGTATTACTCATTTAAGAAGAAAAGGTAAATGCTAGATTTGAAAGAGAGCAACTGTGGGCTTTTCTGAACATAAATTGAGCCAGTACCAAATACCTTCCTTCTTTTTTGTTCATGATAAAAAAAAAAAAAAAAAATCAACAACACTTTTCAATCATTTTTTCCCTGATGAGAGAGAGAGAGAGAAACAGACAACAAAGAGACTAAAAGATATGAACCACACAAAATTCATCACTCTAAAAGCAACCAAGACAAAGAATATCTTAGAGCAAAAGATTGCTTAGAGCCAAGAAAAAGTAGGCAAAGCTGCCAGCTTTCAAATAAGAGAGAACTAAGACTTGAAGAGATACCAGTACTGAACTTTAAAGTAAGGAAATCAATAAAAAATTTCATTTGTAAAATTACAATGAAAAGGAATTTGAGAGATGCCCAACTTGATTTTTAAGGGGAAAAATAGTGAAGAATGAAAATACACCAATTATAAGTTTAATTGGTAATGACATTACGTATGCATAAAACTAACTCTCAAAACAAGAGCGTGGTCTCGAAGGAGAAGTCTTAAAGAAACAAAAGATTTATTTTATTTTATTCAGATTAGAAGTCAGTGGTATTTAAGAAATTTTAAGCTTTCCCAGAATGGACTGTACTGAAAAATAACCATAGAAAGCCTAAAGGGTGTTTGGCACTTAATCCTTTAGTTTTCATTTTAGTCTAAATCCTGGTACGAGATCGTATGCAGCTAACTTTTGAGGCTATTATACTTTCTTCGGAGTTGTAGAATGAATCATACAAGCTTAACCCAAGTGAGAATCCTTCAGGACCTCGGCACTTGGAAGTGAAGCCTGATGAAATTGTGTGTGAAACCAATATATTTACCTCCTTTGTCCCAATTGTTCTTCACTTCCAGCACTATTTCAGCCTAAATCAAATCCCTCTAAACTCTACCGTATCACATATAAATCAAGTTTATGGTAAAGCAAGGGCAACCATCGAATTTCAAGCCTAAACCTCTATTAATGTTGGCAGCCCGCAGACTCGGATGCGGGTTTTTTTCTCCCTCCCTCAAGATCGAATGCTTTTTCATCCCAATTAAAGCTCCAAAATTACTAACCAAAGGACTAAATTTCTGAAACAACAAAAGCTTCCCAAATACTTAAACTGCAACAGGAGCTTCCAACATTGTTTAAATTTAAAATAAAAAAAGGCATGATTTTGATGGAACAACCCAAAAACTATAATAATTTAAAAGATAAAGGCGCTGGCCCTAACTTGAAACTGAAATCAATTTACAAGAAACATAAAAGACAATAGAAGCGGAGAACAAAATAGAAGGAAGAAGAATAGGGGGAAACCATAACATCGCCGCCAACGTTCGCCGCTGTATGCTATTAGCCAAGAAAAGAAAAGGAGAGAAGTAGGAGCTAACCTGGGTATCTTGAGACAAACGTGGTTTTACAAAGCTTCAAATCAGAGAAAAAGAGAGAAGCAGAGAGGCAAGATGCTGATGCGAATACTGTAATTTGACCAAGGTTAACATTATATGGTTTTCAGTTCGGCAAAGGAATTGGAAAGAGAGAAGGCACAAAAATTAAAATTATTTGGTCTTGGTCTTGGGCTTGGGCTTAGGCTGGGTTTATTTAAGCTAGTGCGAGTTGCTTTGAAGCCCAAGCCTATTCAGTGCACTTGCAAAATCTTTTGCAAGAAATAAAAGTTTTGTTATCAATCCATCCATAAAATAAAATATGTGTTGGGGAGGTGCTGCAATAGCCGCATCGAACTCTCCCAACAAGACTATATAATTTATTTATCTGAGGCTTATCATTTAAAGTTTTTAGTTTAGATTTGCTTATTCGTGTTTTTATATTATATAAAATATTATTAATTTATATATTTATATTATATTTTATATAAAAATTATGTATAATAATTTTATATTCAATGCAAAAATCATGAAATAAAATTTTATTTTTATTAAATTTAGAAATAATTTTTATTAAATTTTAATTCATGTCATGTTTATATTTTTTTTCATATTACTTTTATGTAACATGTTTTAAATTTAGGCTTTTTATTTTGAGAAAAAAATTTGTGGAGTAAGAGAGAGAAGGAAGAGATAATTATTAATTTTATCATTGGAATTATGTCATTGTTTGGGTTTGATTGCTTTAATTTTCATGCTATATGAACTTCTTTTACATGCTTCAAATGAAGTTAAGTTAAATTATAGCTTTTCTATTGCAAATTCAAATTTTTTTATAATTCATTAGTCAATAACAATAAGCAATAAACTTATTGTATATATATTGATTTCAATAATTCAATTTTTTCAACAAAATTTAATAAAAGATAATAATTAAAAATATAACAATTTCTTTAAACAAAATTTAATAAAAATGGTCATTAAGAAAACAATAAGTAATAAACTTATTCTATATATACATATTGATCTCAATAATTCAGTTCTTTCAACAAAATTTAATAAAAGATGATAATTAAAAATACAATAAATTATTTAGATAAAATTTTAAAAATGATAATTAAAAAAACAAAAATAATTTTTTAAGCTTGCGGCATTGATGCAGTTCATTTTTTAATAATTTATAATATATATATATATATATAGAGAGAGAGAGAGAGAGAGAGAGAGAGAGATGGGATCACTTTGGTTCGCCAATGAAAAACTCTCTACTTTTAGTCTTTTTACCCTAATCATTCTATCAAAATTAAATTTATGTTTGAGATTAAAACTTTTGTTTACTCATCGCTCCTCTTCGATTTTTTTTTTTTTTAATCTATTTCCGTTCACCGTTTAATCTCAATTGCCCCTTTTTTCGACCAAAACAAATTTGTGGACGACAAATGTTTATTTTTTAGTCTTTAGGCTTTGTTTGGTAAGATAGAAAAATAAAAAGATGAAAAATTAGAGGAGAAAAAAAGTGAAAAGATGAAAATATAGATATATATATATATATATTATTAGTCTGCTTGATAAAAATGATGAAAAACTTGAAAGAAAATATAATTTTATTTTCATATATTGCTTGGTAAAATTAAAAGATGAAAAAAATCGAAGTTATACTATTTTATTATTGTAATCATTAACAATTAAAATGAAAATGGTAAAATTTAAACATCATAAATAATTTTGTAAATAAACCATACTTGACTTATGTCTAGAGATGTAATCGATCAAATTCGAGTCAATATAATATTAAGTTCGAGTTTAAGCTCAATTTCGAATTTAAGACTCGAAACTCAACTCAAACTCGATCAAATTTTATTTTTTTAATTTGAACTCAATTCAATATAAAAATTATACTTGAATTTGCTCGATTAAACTTGATTAATATGTAAAAATAAGCTTAATTCCTATATTCAATAAAAACTCGATTATTTATATTTGAGCTGAAACTCAAATTTAAGATATTTTATCAATTAAAATAATTAAATATATTAAAATATAAAAATTCGATTAAGCTCACGAACAACTTGAGCCGGGTATAAAAATATTTTAGCTTGACTCGATCAATAAATCAAGCTATTCAAGCTCAAATTTGATTCGATAATAATCAAACCGAATTTAAATTTTATTTAAATCAAATCTAAATATCTTACAAGTACTAATATATCATTTATATCTCTACTCACACCTCTTTCATTTACTCTCCTTGCATTTTCAGTTAGAAATTATTTGTTTTTGTGAATAAAGTGAAAAATTACCACCTTCCCATTTTCTCTTTTCACCATTCTCTCCTACTAAACACATCTCAATTTCATTTTCCTTTCGCTTTTGGATGCTCTTTTATCCATCCTTTCACTTTGTCGCTCTACCAAGCACACCTTAACCTAATTTGCACTTCAAATCAGTTCCAAAAAGTGAAGAATGAAAATGAACGAAGGAGCCAAAAATCAAGCACGTGTAGTCCATATTTCATTAACAAACAACATCAACTGAATCAGTGATTTCAATCCCAAGATTACAACTTAATAGTGAGCAGCCAGGGAGGACGAGAGTATATATAACTCACCAGTTCTCGACATTGAAGCAATAATACCCATCCAATAAGATATCACAGAAATGGTAAAGGGTCCATATCTGACAGTGTAGTTACTTTAAATTTATAACAGGTCTAATCTTTAATCTGAGACCCTGAATACAAATGGCCTGATCTTTCTCCAGGCACATCTCTATTGAATATATATTGTCAAAAGGTAGAATACTTGCATAAAGTTGAATCCATAATAGCTCAGTTTCCAACTCTTGAAGGCCATAGTTTGAGATACTGCACCTCTAACACTATTCCAAGGAGGAAAGCTTTCTTTTGAGGATCTCATTCTCCTTTCTTGGTTTCATAATCTTCAGCTTAAGTGTTTCAAGCTGAATCTAGCTGTTGTTCCAAAAGCTTCGTTCTGCTGATCAACACTGCAGCGTACTCATTATAATTATAGCAACAGCATTACACACAAGGAGATCAGAAATTCGTAGAAATGCAAAAAAACCTTAAAATATCTTATGCACTGAAGCTGAGTTCAGCTGCCTCAAGCTCAAATAATATTTATTAAAAAACCCCCAATCAGTGTGCTGGGCAAGAGTTTTGCTTAAACAGGACATGAAAATGCACAAAGGATACAGTTGTCATTCTCAAGTTTCATCAAAGCCTGGTGTTACGGGATTTAGCGATCAGAAAGTTGATGTTTTTGGTTCAGATCCTACTTAAATAAATTAAAGAAATCTTATTTTTAAATTGTAAATAATTTCGTATGTTCAACAAGCATAACTAATGATATGTGAACCGTTTGAATGTTGAAAGGCAATCACAAACACAAATTCCTTTTCCACATCGTGCAGTTTCTTATTCAACCCGTTATTCTTTTCTTGTTCAACCGGATCAGACAATTTTTTAAGTCAATAATCTCAAGATCAGTCAATTAATATATATTTAGCAACCATAAGATTATGCAACAAAATCTGGCTGAAGAATTCATGAATAGTTTAAAACTTTGGATCTCACATTTTGATTCCTCATCAGAATGTAGTTGATCCAGCCTCTTTGACAGCACTAGTATGTGGCCTTTATGTGTTGCTAAATCTTTACGGAGCTGACTTATATGGTTGCTTCCTTTGTTGCTTTTTCAAGTAGAATAGCTCCGCCGAAGGCAATATTTACAAGTATTAGGGATTCAAATAACGGTGCTATAGCGAAATAGCGACCGCGAAATTACGGTAGCATCACCACCTGTCACCACTATCAAGAAAAAAGCAGTTGAAAAATTTAATCACACTCAAAACAATGTGTAACGATCGATAAAAAATGATATAACTGGGAATAGCGATAATAACGGTCCGTTATTAATGCTATCTCGTTTTTTCGGTCAGCACAAATTATAATAATAATAAAAAAAAACTTTCAAGTTTCAATAACTAATATTCTCAAAAATAAGAATAAAACAACTAAGATTGCAAAAGCAAAAATAAGACAAAAGCTAAAAGAAAAGATAACTCAATCTCGTTCTCTCTCTTCTCAATTTCAAAATTCGTCTAAAAAATCTTAGAAAACAGTATTAATTATCAACCATTCAATCGACAGCTACCCAAACTCAAATCAGCCTCAAATCCTCAATCAATAATCAAAATAAAAAAAGGTAAGAAAAAATTAAATTACTTTTTTTTTTATAAAATTTTTGTAGAATAATGTTGATCTTTGTATTTGTGATAATCTGAATGTGAGAGATGAGGGTATATGAGAGAATGAGAGAGATGTAGAAAAAATAGAAAATTGATTGAGTTGATTTAAAGGATCGACCGTCGACGACATGAAAAAACTTGAAGAGGAATAGAGGAAAATTTGAGGGCCTGAAAAAAGAATCGGGGAAATGGTGTTTGTTCTTATCTCAGAATGGGGTGGTAGGTGGGAGGTGGGGTGGGGTGCTTGGGGGGTAGGGTGAAGGGGTGGGGTGCATTGGGGTGGGTGGTTTTTATTTAATTTTATAATTAATTTTATTAAAATATAAATTTAAAATTTTGTAATTTTTAAAATTTTTTTAGATAAAATTTAATTAGATGGATTGAGATTTTATAATTCAAAAAATTAAAAGATTAATAATTTAATATCAAATATATAGGGATTTTAGATGAAAATTTTTAATAAATTTTTTTGTATAAGTTAGATGAAAAATAATTAAAATTAAATATTATATTTTGATTTTGTTATTTATTAATTTATAATTTTATATTTGAAATGTAATAATTTTTTTGTTGTTTTGGTATTTATATTGTTGTCAATTCTTTTGCTATTAAATTAACTCTTATTAATTTATTTTTATTTTTATTTTTATGTAATTATTGAATATTCTATTTATTATATAGTATATTGAAAGTAATTTGTAATAAAAAATTTTTTTACATCAATTAGTATATCAAAAAGATTAAGTTACTTAATAAATTTAGCATTTTACGATCTACTACTCTTAAGATTAAAAATTAAAAAATTTAATATAGATTCAATTTTTAATGATAGAATAAATAACATTAATATTTCTAAATATAAGTTTATTTTGTTTTTTATACAAAATAGCAAGCATGCCACACGTTATTTAATTTTGTAATTAATTTCATTAAAATATAAATTTAAAATTTCGTAATTTTTAAAAATTTTTTAGATAAAATTTAGTTAGAGGAATTGAAAATTTATAATTGAAAAAATTAAGAGATTAATAATTTAATATGATATATAGAGGGATTTAGATGAAAATTTTAATAAATTTTTTTGTATAAGTTAGATGAAAAATAATTAAAATTAAATGTTATATTTTGATTTTTTGATTTATTAATTTATAATTTTATATTTGAAATTTAATAATTTTTTTGTTGTTTGGATAGTTATATTGTTGTCAATTCTTTTGCTATTAAATTAATTCTTATTAATTTATTTTTATTTTCTGTATAATTATTGAATATTCTATTTATTATATAATATATTGAAAGTAATTTATGATAACAACATTTTTACTTCAATTAGTATAAAAAAAAGATTAAGTTACTTAATAAATTTAGTGTTTTACGATCTATTACTTTTAAGATTAAAAACTAAAAATTAAAAAATTTAATGTAGATTAAATTTTTAATAATGAAATAAGTAACATTAATATTTCTAAATATAAGTTTATTTTGTTTTTATACAAAATAACAAGTATGCCACCACGTAAAGAGTTTTCAAGCAAAAAAGTAGAAGGCACACCAAGTGATGATATAGGCTGACATTTTAGAACACCTATGCCAAATATAAAAAGAAATGTTTTATGCAAAATTTGTGATAAAATTGTAAAAAGAGGAATAACATGTTTTGAGGAACACATTGCTTATAAAACTGATAATATTACATCATGCCCCAACGTTACTGGTATGTTATGTTTTTATAATTCCTTTGAAAATATTATTGTTAATTTCTTAATAAAAATTACAAAATTACATAAGCATGTGCAACTAATTTATCATTTTTTTTCTTAACTATATTATTAGTAGGTTTAGTAAAAGAAAGTATGATGAAACTTCTTCAAGAAATTAAATCAAAGAAAGTTGAGAACAAAAGGAGAAAAAATGAATTCTTATCACAATTAAATGGGCAAGACTATGACTATGAAGGTTTTATTGATGAAGACATCGCTACTAGACAAGCTATACGAGATAGTATCCAATTACAACATGAGTGGCAAAGAAGACAAGAATTCAGACAAAAAACTGGTGGTTGGAGTAACATACATGAAAAGGGACGAAGCTCTCATGACTCAGTTGCTGAATATTTTGAGAAAAAAAATAAGAATATCAACTCAAAATGAGTCTGAATTTTCATTAAGAGGGGTTATACCTGAATTAATTAGAAATAAAAGTTCAAAGCAACAAAAAATAAATGATTCATTTTTAAAGACATTAAGAAAGAAGATGGGTGAATCATTATCAAAATTTTTTATATATGATCGACTTCATTTTCGGTTAGCAAACTCTTTATGGTTACATAATCTGATTTCTGTGGTAGCAAAAATTAGCCAACATGTGAAACTTTCAACATCTTATGAGATCTCAAATGTGTATTTAGAGTCAGAATATCAACAAATTCATGAATGAGTTAATGGATTAAAACCTTCTTGGAATGAATTGGGTGCCACTTTGATGTGTGATGGTTGGACCAACAGTTTGAATCAAATGCATATCATTAATTTTCTTGTTTACTGTAGTAAAGGGACCATCTTTTAAAAATCTATAGATGTTTCAAGTGTTCATAGTAGAGATGCAAACTTCTACTACAGATTATTGGATGAAACTATGGAAGAAATTGAAAAAAAATACATTGTTCAAATAGTCACTGATAATGAGGCAGCACTTAAAGCTGCAAGAAAAAGACTAATGAAGAAGAGACAATATTTGTATTGGATAGCATGTTCAGCTTATTGTTTAGACTTGTGCCTTGAAGATATTGGCAAGGAAAAAAATGTGGTAAAGGTTTTGGATGATGCAAAAAAAATGACTTGTTTTATATACAATCACATTTGGACTGTTAATTTATTAAAGAAATATATACAAGAGAAGCAAATACTTCATCCTACTCTTACCCGATTTGTCACTCATTTCATACAGTTAGAAAAAATAATAAGGTAAAAGCAAGGTTTGTAAGAGATGTTCAATTCAAAGGTTAGTACTTAGTAATTAGTATAACTATTTAAATCTAACATCTTTTTATGATATCATTGTTTAAAATATTAATTTAAAATATATTACTCTAAAAATCTATTGTTGAATACATAGGAATTTAAAAAATCAAAATGAGGATAACAAAAATCAAGGCATGCATATGAAGCTAAAAAAATCATTTTGGAAAAGATTTTTGGAAAAAAGCAAGTGATATAATAAAAGTTTATGAGCCTTTGGTAAAAGTATTGCACTTTATTGATGGTGATGAAAAACCAATAATGTAATTTATTTACGAGATGATAAATAGAGCTAAATAAGCAATTCAATAAAATTATTGTTATTCTGCTGAATGTGAAAAGATTATTGATAATAGATGGAGTTTCATGCATTCTGACTTATATTCAGCTAGTAAACAAACCAAGAATATAAATTGTACTTAAAAAAATATGTTTATTTTTTATGCTTAAATTGCTTATATATTTATTTTTTATTACTTTAATATAATATTGTTATGAATTATGTTTAGGTTACTATCTAAATCCACAATTTCAATTTGGAGTAGAGCATTTTGAAAATATACTTAAAAAACCATTAGACGGTACAAGAGCAACTATTGAAAGATTAGAACCTTATACAGATACTCAAATCAGAATGATTAATCAGGCTAGTATTTAATACTATTTTATAACTTTGACATTTATTTTATGTATTAAAAATAAAATTATTATTTATTTATTTATTTATTATTGTATTTTCAATTGATGTAGTTATTATTATTTCGAGATAAGCATGAAACATTTGATACTCTACATGCACAAAAAGCTTAGAAGTAAATGAATCCAAGTAATTAGTAAATTAAATAATTATAATTTATTTATGTTATTTAATTGAATAGCACATTCAAATTTAATTTAAATAATTTTATATAGTTGAGTAGTTGATGATATATGACACTTATGTTCCTGAATTACAAAAACTAGCAATCAAAGTGCTTAGTCAAACAGCATCTATAACAAATTGTGAACGTAACTGGAGCATATTTAGCTATATTCACACCAAAGCAAGAAACAGATTGGAGTTTGAAAAACTTCAAAAACTTGCATATACCTATTACAACATGAGGTTGAGGATAAGACATAAAAAAAGAATGAGCATTGACGAGATAAATAATAGTTTTAATCCTATTAGCCTTGACCATATTTTTTAAGATGATGATCTACTAATTGAATGACTACAAGAGAAAAAAACCCTCTGTCAGATGGTCAAAACTCTAATTGGTTGCCTACAGATAATTCTGATAATGAAATGAATGTTGAACAATCACGCCAATCTTAAGAAAGGAATGTGTTTCATTCAAGTTCAAATCCAACACCAAATCAAAGTGATAATGGTGGGAGTTTAAGTCCAGATGATGGTGATGGTGATGGTGCAAATTTTGGTGGTAATGTGGATGCAAATCGACCTTATAGCCCACTTGGAGGAGAATTTGGCCTTGTTGCTATTGGTGGACTTTTTATTAACATGACAAAATATGAAGTAAATCCATCTGCTGAATCTAGTGGGGGTAAAAGTGTAGATACAACACGATCAAAAGGAAATGCAAAAAAGCACCATTAAGATATTTCTAGAGGTTCTTCATCTTCAGGTAGGAAATCAAATTCTAATAACTTTGAGTATAGTGAATCATCTGCTATTATTTAAGGACGTTACTATTTACCGAAACAACCTAATTTTCAACCTACTTATAGTTATCCACCTTTATACAGTTATTATCCACCACAAATATATCATCCACCTCAAATGTATCATTTACCACAAATGTATCCCTTACCATAGATGTACCATCCTTAAATATATCCTCCACCTCAAATGCATCAAGAACAAAGGCCATAGGAATGAAAATGGAGTCAACTTGACTCTCAAAATAAAAATAGAGAATTTGATCCTCCTCATATCATGTGGTAAAATTTAAAATATATATCAATAATTATAATTGACAAAAATTATTATATTTTTAAGTTTGTAATTTCATTAAATATAGATGCTTGGTATTTAATATATTATGTTTTGTTAATATCTTGATTTGTCTAAAATTAATATTGAATATGAACTTGACTCAAGCAAAAATTTTGTTGTTAAACCAAATATGAATGTTTTATTATAATCTAACTAAAATTATGAATAATTTTTTTAGAAAATAAAAAAATAGTATGATAAACTATTTTAAAAATCATTAAATAAGAGTTTTTATTATTAGAATTATAATAATTATTTTTTATAACAAATTATGCAAAATTAAAAAAAATTCACGATCGCAATGACCTTGATAACCACAACAATCTCCGTTATATCTGAAAATACGATAAACGCGATGCCACTAAAAACGTACCACGACCGTTATTTAAATCCCTGTTTACAACCAAAAAATGAATTCCATCAAGCAACTTACTCATGTGAAACTTACCTAACTTTAGCCTCTAGATCCCCACCTTCATTTACTTGGTCTTTCTTAATCAATTCCATAACCTTCCTATGTTCCTGCTCAGAGATTTCAATTTCGCACTGTCATGCACATTTGTTAAAAAGATTGTCTTTAGCCCCAACGAGATGATGGGAATTCATCGCAAGACATTTCGTGGAGACATTTTCTTTTGCATTTCAATCACCCACATTCTATGGGAACTCATATGACTTTAAAAGATCTCGTATGGTTAGACCCAAAAAGTAGCGGATTTAAATGTAATATATTCAAATTACTGAAAATAAAAAATAAAAATACATTAATATTATACTAAATTACTAATATATATAATACTAAATAGAATAGACTAATAGAATAAAAATTACATATAATAGAATAAACAGAAATTAAATTAAAATATATAATATAGAGATAGGATGACATAGGATGATTCCATCCTCCCCAAGTGGAGAAAATTATTTTTAATTCATGAGAATAAACTTAGATATCTAATTATACTTTTAAAAATTATATCAATAATTTAAATTGTATAAATTTTGAAAAATAATAATTTTGACTAATAAATAAAATTATTATATCTTAATCTTTGCACACATCAAATACAAGATAAGATGACATTATTTAATCTAATCCTATCATATATAATTTTATCCTATCTTATTCCTAATCTTATACGCTAAATAGGCCAATCAAATATAAGATACGATGTCATTATTTAATCTAATCTTATTCATAATATATCTTATCCTATTCTATCATATAATAAAACACATCCTGAATATGTTATTTTAAATATGACATTTAAAATTAGAAATTCTAGTTTTTCTAAATTCTAGTCTACAATTCGACTAGGAGAATGAAGAGTTCAGCTCCAAAGATACATGCCTCTTCTTTACTCCAATAGTCATCATTCCTTCTCTGAAGTTCTTTCAATCTCTGGAAAATTAAAGAGGTTATGTTTAATTCACTACACAATTCAACCCTACTATTGGTTTGAACTTCTTATTAATAAATTTTGGTATATAAATTGCAAAAGATGTGTAGGCTAAGGACATAAAAGGAAAGTTATAACTGAGGAGCAAACAAGAGGCGTCAATGGATGGGATTGAAATATTTAACATGGCAATAACAGATGATAAACGAGATCGATCATCCTAAATTACATGTATTCGAGTATATTTACATGCATAAACGATGTAGATTTTTCTTGCCACTAATGTGCATTGAGTTATGGAAGAGAAAAAAGGGAAAGAAAATGAAAATCGGTGGATTTGCACCTTAAGTTCCCTTCAATTCCACTCCTGCCAAAAATTTTAAGGGGAAAATGGACTCATTTAACTTGAATTAATCATTTTACCTACACTTTTTCTCCAATCTATTCCTTTCCCTCTATTTCTCATCCATCACAATTTTTCCCTTCAGCTTTTTTTTCTCTTTCCTACATTTCCTTCCTACCAAAAATTTGATTGTAACAAAAAGCAAAAGAAATACTAGGGTAGCAATTGAGAAAAGCTTTATCAGGTAATGATCTTTAAGTAAATAAAAAAGATTAAGGAACAACCATGTTTTAGAGAGTCACAAGTGATTTCAAGAGCTTCTCTTCTCTTTATTTTTACATTCCATTTTGATTTCAGAAACTGAATCTCTTCAATTCTCCTCTTCAAATCCTGAATAATCACAAAGAAAATCTCGTAAATTTCTTTCAATTTATTAAATACAAAACGAAGAACAGAGAAGGAGGACATTTGGCACTGCAAAGTCTGTTTGGGAATTGGAAAAGTTTTCACCTAATCTAACCCATTTGCAATAAAGTAGTAATTCCATTTCCAACCTTAAATCAGCAACCAAGCAAAAAGGAAAACCCAGCTAGGCTAAGATAAGGTAGGAAATGAAAAAACTACCAAAGAGAGAAACAGAGTGATTTACCTGGTGAATTTGATCGAAACGGGAAAGAAGCGAAGTGGTCAATACCTCGCTCGTTACCGCCATTTTTTCCCTTTGTTTGAATCCTATTTGGCTATTCACTGTTTCTCTCGCTCTATGTCCTTTAGTATTACTACCTCTAATCTAAATCAGTCCGCTACGCTGTCGGTGCTAGATTGGACGGGTTTGATTTGAGTTATTTTCTAACTCCAGTGATATTTTGTCTAAATTTAAATTTTAAGATCATTTTAAATTTGAATAATTTTAAATTTAAATATTTAAATTTTAAATAATTTTAAATTCTTGAATACAAACTATTTCGAGTTGAATTTAGTTCAAGTTTGAAGAAATTCATTTTAAAAATTCTATAAGCTATAGACAATTTTTTATAATTTTAAGTTTAATAATTAAGTTTGCTTTTTATATTGTTAAATAAAAATATGATAACAATAATAAAGTTAAGATTAATAAATATATAAAATTTATTTGTCAAATTATACTAAATGTCCATAACTCTATCAAATTTTAAAATTTAATCTATTTATTATAATTCATATAAATTTAATTTTTATATTATTTTTAAGTTAATAAATAGTTTTAAGGTAAAAAAGGATAAGATATAATTTACAGAGATAAACTCTGAGTCCAATATGTCTGATCTTGACAATAAATAATTTGTAATTAATGGGATAATATTGATCAATCCAATGACTCTGACTCCAATATTTCTAACCAACAGTATTAGGGATCAAATAACCCTTAATCTCCACTCATTTGCCAATCCAATGCTCCAAATCCACTTTCCGATCTACCATCAAATCTGAAAGCTCAACTTGAACCGTTTGATCAAGAAATCCTTGGTAATTTCCTCCCCCTCCCACACTGATCATCTTTTGCTGCTGCCATTGTCCTTGCTCAAGTCCTAGCCTATTGTTTGATATAAAGGCAAGATTAAAAGAAATTTGAGAAAAAAAGAAGAAATTTTTTTTGAAAATCCAAAAGAGGTTAAGGTTTTTACTTTATTCTTCATGGATTTTCCTTACTTTTTTAGATTAAGAACAAAAACAAAAATGAAAGGATGAATGAAAAAAAAAAAAAAAAAAAGGTTAATGGATTAGGTAATAAGAAAGAGTAGAATAAAAATTGAGAAAAAAAAAAAAAGTGAGAACTGAGATGGGATTTGACAGAGTAACGTAGAGGAGAAAAAGCAAGTGCATTAAGTATTGGTGTTGGAACATGTGGACCATGAATCGGACCATAATACGTAAAATTTTATAAACAAAAAAAAAAAAAAGAATTGTCATTAATTTTTTTATTAAGTGTGATTAATTATTTAAAATGTTTTTTTAATAAAATCAAAAAAGAATTTAAGGTTTATTAAAAAATATTTTGGTTTTAAAAATAGAGTTGGGTTTAAGAGTATGATTACATGTAAAAAAGAATTAACATTTCAGAGTATCCATTTAAAAATGATAATAATTAATCATACGTTATCTTTCGATATTGGATGAAAATGATTTCAACTTGATGTTTAATAATAATTCCCTTCAATTTTTTTGAAAAAAAATTAATTTTATTTTTTTACAAAAAAAAAATTTATTTAAGAATATTGTAAAAATCTTTAGGTTAAAAAATTACTTTAAAATTCTCTCACATCTAAACAAAATTTAAAGATAACTCTTTTCATCAAAGATTTACCACAAGATTCCTTTAAAATGAAATAGCATTCTTCGTAAATAATAATTGTTAGTGACTCTCCAACCTTTAGGTTGAGTATCAAGAATTATTTTTCTTAAAATATTATTCTAGTTTTATTTAAAAATCCATATTTTTTGAATAACATTTTTCGTAAAAAAAATTTATGTTAAAAAAACGATGATGCTACAATTAACAAATAAATAGCAATAATTAACATATATAAGCATGTAAAATGAATGTAAACAACAATCTACAAATAAATATATGTAAATGGGTGTCATGCATGACGTTAAGATGAAAATTTGAAATCGAATCTTTAAATATGAAGAAACCATATGGACTCTTTAACTTCTAGGCAAAATTTAAGTACGATTATTTATATTCAAGATCTTATTTTTATTACTTTTCTTTTGTTTGATCTTATTATTGTTTTTGTTAAGGAATCATACAAAAAAACTTAATGAAATAAAATTTCCTAAGCACCCCAACCTCTAGGCAAACATTCAAAAACATATTATTTCATACGAGATTTTCATACAAATTCTTTAAAATTTAGAATGGTTATTAGGTGTTAAAATGAGTTTAAGGTTTAAAATTTGACTAGTTTTAGGGTTTGAAAATTTTAAAGTTTGGTTTAGGGTTTAGGTTAGGATTTGAATAGGATTTTGGGCTTGATTACGTTTGAGGTTTGGTTTAGGGTTTAGGTTAGGGTTTTGTGTTTAGACTAGGCTTAAGGTTTGATTTTGGGTTTAGGGTTTGGTATTTAGAGTTTTGGTTTTGGGATTTTTTGTGTTTCCATGATTTTTATGAACTTTTTCAAAAATTTTTAATATTTAGGTAGACTTTCAAAGCATGCTAAAAAACCATGATTTTATTTTTTAATTAAGGTTTTAATGTGTAAGTAACGTATGGCAAATACTTAATGCATGATCATGGTATGAGCAAATGATCAAACACTAAAAATACCATATAGCTATTTTGTCAAACAATTAGGGTCGTTTGGTATTATTATGGCTTTATGTTTTACGTTTTATTTTTTTGAAAATTTTGTTTTAATTTTTTTTCATGTTTTATTTTTAATTTGTTGAATTTGAAAACATGTTTGGATAAAATGTTTTTGTTTTAGACTCCATTTGTTATTAATAATATAATAATATTAATATAATAATATTTAATAATATATTATTTTCAATATAATACAATTTATTTATTAATATATTATTTATAAATATTATATTAATAAATAATATTATATTATTTCTTAATATAATATTTATTACTATATTAATAATATAATATATTATATTAGCAATATATTCTTATATTACTAATAATATATGATATTAATATAAATAATATATTAATAAATATTATATTAATAATCCATTAATATATTAACAAATATTATATTCATATAATAATATATTATATTCATATAACATATTAATAAATATTATATTAAACATATATTATATTTATATTATTTATATTAATAAATATTATATGAATAATATATTCTTAATAGATAATATCTTTATATTAATAAATAAATAAATAATATTGTATTATTAATATAATATATTATTTATTAATATAATATTATTTATATAATAAATATAATAATATTTTTAAGATATTATTTATTACTATAATATTTATATGATAAAAATTTTATTTTGTTAATATATTATTTGTAACATCATTGTAACTGTTTAATTATAATTTTTGTGAATAGTGTCTGTGTGGGAACAATGTCAAATTATTTCCAAAAAATTGAAAATACTATTTTCCTGTTTTCAACAATTTTCAAAGCTTTCAAAAACTTTGTTTTTTGTTTTGTTTTTAGTTTTCAAAAACAAAAAACAAAAATAACCTATCAGACATGTTTTTGTTTTTAATTTTCAAAAAAATTGAAAATGAAAACAGAAAACAAAAATAGAAACAAATGATCCCTAAATTATTGAAAACTTACATTTTTATTTATCCAAACAACTTTAATACATAATGTGAACGCAAAATTTTTAACTTTGTAAATTTATTCAAACACCTAACAAACTCTTTTAGTATTGAAAATCAAATCTAAAAACTAACACATATCAAACATACATTAAGCAAGTAAAGAACAATCATTTATTCAAAATAGAACTTTTGTCAACCACCTAGAAAACTAACAAAAGACAAATTGACAATCTAACATTTATATTCAAGAAAACTAAACAAAAATGTAATCAAACAAGAAAAACAAGATAATCACAAAATTAAATCATCAAAACACATTTAAATCATAAATCAAAGTATGTAAATCATTAACAATGAGATGAGGCTCTTGCAATGAAAGACTACATGGAGAAGAAGTAAAGATTACATGAATAGAGATAAAAAATGCATGAAAAGGGTGAGAAATTACCTAAAAAGCTTTCCTCCAAAAAAAAGATATTTTAAGAGCTTACTTAATGGTAGATTTTTGGTTGCTGGAAATGATAGTCTCTATAGCCCCAAGCATGTCAATTTAAAGAGCCAAAACATCCCTTTAAACCTTTGGATCAAAATGCATTTAAAGGTAGTAATTCTTTTATTTCTTTCTTCAAACTTGGTGCCCAAGGCTTGTAATATAGGCCATAGGAATATTGTACTTTTAAATCTAATGTCTTTAAAAAATTACAACACAAAACTTGGTTGTCCCAATGAGAAAAGACAATTTTACCCTTATTGGTGTTTTAAAGCTTTTTCCATTATTTTCCTAAAATCCTATGATCCACAATTTGTTTCCATCATTTTAATGCTCCAAAATTCATAGAATAATACTTAATTATGATATGAAGTTTTTTAGTAAAAACTAACCCTAAAAACGTCGAATTACGAAAGTGCTCTTTATAGGCATTTTAGTAATTTTATCCCTTTAAAATGCAATCAAAATTTTTAATGCATCAAAATTAATAAAATTATATTTAAACATGATCTAAAATTTTTCACAAAAAATCGACCTAAAAAAGGTCAAATTATGAAAATGCTCCTAAAGGGCATTTTTGTTTAGGAGCATTTTCGTAATTTTTTCTTTTTTTAGGTCCAACAATATTTTAAGGAGTTAAAATTATAATTTTGTAACTAATGAACCTTAATAGTCCTATTCAATCACAAATTTCAAATGTTTGACCAAGTTTTATCGAGGGACATTTTGGTCATTTCAATTCAAAATTTTGTTTTTCTAAGGATTTTCTTTCCAAACATTAGGCTTTGATAAAACTTGACCAAATAAGTGATTTTGACAAACTTTAACCCAAGCCTATAATAAGGGTATCTTGGTCAAAACACCCATTTTGCTCAAAATGCAAGATTTATTTTAAAATCTTTACGGATCCAATGACTTGGTTTTATTATCCCAAAAATGACCCAATTTTGACCAAATTCAACTAAGTTTGACAAGTTTGACTATGTTAACTTTTCGATCAACCTTTGACTTTTTCTTTGCTTTTTGATACTTTTTTTATTTCAACCTAAGAATTAATTTATTCAAAAATCATGAAATTTTCCTGTCTCAATTTCAAAGCATTGTGATTTCCCAGAACATGCCTAAAAAAAATTAGGTGTCTGCACGTGTAAACACCTAATTTTGCCCTAGCACATTCTAGCTAGTTTGTGATACTTTTAGAGTCAAGCCCAATTCATTTCTAACATTTCCTTAAGATTTATGAATTATTAAAATTGAATTTTGGATAAAATTGAACCAAGTGTGCCATGGTTAAACTTGGTTAAACATAGACCTGATAAAATTTGGTCGAATTTGGGTTAACCCTTGGAATTCACAACTGAATAGGACTATTAAGGTTTGGGATTAATCAAATTATTATTTGGGTTCTTAAGAATTTTGATCATACGTCATTAAGATAAAATTACCAAAATGCCCTTTAGAAGTACTTTCATAATTTAACCTTCTCAAGGTCCTTTTTTTGTGAAAAGCTCCATATCTTGTTTCGATAAAATTTTTTGATTTTTGATGCATTAAAAATCATGATTGTGCCTAAAAAAAGTCAAAATTATCAAAATACCTTTTAAATATTTTTTTGTAATTTGACATTCTTCAGGTCAATTTATCGTGAAAAACTCCAAACCACGTTTTGATATTATTTCATGAATTTTGATGCATTGAAAACCTTAATTGCACCTCGGAGAGGTTGAAATTATCAAAATGCTTTTTAGGGATATTTTCATAATTTAACATTTTCGAGGTCAATTTTTCACGAAAAGTTTCATATCGTAATTAAATATTATTTTATGAATTTTGGTGCCTTGAAATCATGAGAATAATTATTGGATCATAAGATTTTAGGAAAATCATAAAAAGTGCTTAAAAACATTAGTAGGGGTAAAATGGTCTTTTCACATTAGGACAGTTGCACTAGCAGCTATGTCATGTGTTGTAATTTTTCAAAGCCATTAGATTTCAAGGTAGAGTGATCCTATAGCCTATGTTGCAAGCCTTGGGTACCAAGTTAGAAGAAAAAGACAAAAGGATTACAACCCTTGATTGAATTTGATCTAATAGTTACTAAAAGGAGTTTTGGCCTTTAAATGAATCATTTTCTAAGATTAGAGGGAGGATTTTGGCAACAAGGAAAGTGATGGAAATTACCAAAAAAATAGAAAAAATATCCAAAAAATTCTTTGGGAAAGCTTAAAAAAATCCTAAAGAGAAAGCTTAGAAGGTAGTTATTTTTTTACTCTTTTTTTTTTCATTTTCCATATCATTTCTATCTTTATTTCATTTTGTTCATTTCATTTCTTGATCTTTTTTCAAAGGAAATCAACTTTTCCATAGTTGTTTTTTCTTTAAATCTTTGGTTGATTCATCATCTCATGTTATCAATCTAATGATAAGGTAATAAGATAAAATGGAATTATAAAACAACAATTCCTCATCAAGAGAAGTTTTCAGCCATGAAGCTTCCATGATTGGCTTAAGCTTCCTCTTCTTTCTTTTAGTATCCTTTATGCTTTGGTTTGTGACTTGGATGGGTTTATGTTAGTTTTGCATGTGATGATTCCATTTTTAGGTTTTTATTTAGTGTTTGGCTACTTTTGTGATAAACAAAATGCTTGTTTGGCTATTTTCATTTTAGGAGATTCCATGTGTTGGATAAAAGTTCTACTACAAAAATGAAGTTTTCCTAGTTGTTTTTTATGAATAAGCTTATTTGGCAATTTTCCTTTTAGTATATTTCTAAGTATTTGATGAAAGGGTGATTTAAAAAATAAGTAAAAAATTCTTGATTGCTTGTTGAGCTTTTTGATGTTTATGGTTGATTTATTATGGAAGCATAAGGGCAACATGATCAAAACAATGAGATCTTCTTTGAATTTGATTTTAATGTTTGAAAATGTTTAGCAAGTGTTTGATCATTTGTGCATATCATCTATTTCAAGTTATTAAAGTTACATATTCCATTATTTGCACATCTCATGCATTTTAACTTGATTGCATTTTTGTTAAATCAATATAGTTGCATACTTTGTAGTTTGATTATCTCATGCTTGTAATTTGATAGTATTTCTATGTTTAATAAATGTTTGATATAATGTTCATGTCATTTTACTCATACTTTACATCATAGCTAGATAGTTTCTTGCATTTTTCTTTGCATAATGTATTAATTACTATACATTAATCTCTAAACCCTAAATCCTAAAACTTAAACAAAACCTTAAACCAAACCCTAAACCCTAAACTAAACCTAAACCTTAAACCCAAAACCAAACCCCATACCAAACCCTTAACCCTAAACCCTAAAGCTAACCCGAACCCATAATGAAAACTCAAACCCTAAATAGAAACCGAACCCCAAACCCTAAACTGAATCCAAACCTTAAACCAAATTGAACTAAACCCCAAAGCCTAAACCAAAACTAAGCCATAAACCCAACCCTAAACAAAACCTTAAACCCCAAACCAAACCCCAAAACCTAAACCTTAAACTAAACTTTAAACCGAAAAAGCAAAACCTAGGCCTATTCTCATGCATTTGCATTTCGTTTTAATAAATCGTCACATACATTAGCATTCTTGAGTTGTCTTCCATGCACTTGTATTTTTCATTCACATTTTAATTGTCATGCTTTTTATTTTGTATTATTATGTTCATGCATATCATTTTCATGTTTTATGAATAAAGTATTTTAGGAACATGTTTTAAAAAAATAAAAATAAAATAATAAGATAATATTTTAAGTAAAAATAATTCTTGAGATCTGACCTAAGGAGATTCTTAACAATTATCATTTATAAAAAAAATTATTTTGGTTTTATGAGGGCATTATGCAAAGTCTCAAAGTAAAAAGATATTTTTGAAATTTTGCCTAAATATAAAGGAATGATAAAGATGTTTTAGTACTAAGAACTTTTCATTTTGATCTTAAATAATTAACTTTGTTTATTAAGAATTCAAGAATAGAATAATTTGTCTTCAAAATATAAAATTCAAAATGATTTGATTTCAAGAAATATTTTTGGAGGGAATAAATGAAATTTGAGGAATTAATTTGCAAACATTAAAGTTAGGACCATTTTACAAAAACTCAAGGATAACTAGAAGTCAATTGTATCTTTTTTAACGAGTGCTATTGGGGTGCTAATTCTCACACGTAATCGAATTCTCAAACCAAACTTTGGTTTCGAAGATCAAAATATTTTTTTAATAAAGTTTAAACTTATTGTATTTTTTTTATTAAAAAAGATAAACTTTTTAGGTGACTAATCACACTTTAAAAAAGATTAGTGCCGACTCTTTTGGTTTTGAGATTTTTTAAATGTTTATTTTTCATGTCATATGGTCAAGTTCTTGGACCCACATATTATGACAAGCTTTCATTCTTTACATATTTTTGAGAACTAGAAATAATGCTAGAAATAATGTAAAGACAAATACAACAATTTTGTCTAAGATAAAGGATTTAAAGTGTTTTTTTAGTTTTTTGTTATGGATTTTTGAACTTTTTGATTTTTTTGATTTTTGAATTTTTTAAATTTTTTGGATTTTTTGAACTTTTATTACCTTTTTTTGAATTCTTGAAAAGCTCTTCTCACTAAAGACTCCACAACTTTGAAAACAAATTTAAAAACACTCCCATTAGAGGCTTCATAATTTTGAAAATAAATTAAAAAAAACTCCACAACTTTTGAAAATAAATTTGAATAAAAGATCGGATATTATCACCAAAGAAAAAGCAAAATGGTTTTAGATATCGCCATCGAAAGGTTCACAAATATCACCAACTAATGACAATGTAAGATAATTTCAGATATCACCACTTGAAAGGTTTTTGGATATCATCACTAAGGAAAATGCAAAATGACTTCAGATATTGCCAAAAAAAACTTTCCAAATATCACCACCGAGAAAATGCAAATGCCTTCAGATATCACCATTGAATGGTTTTCGGATATCACCACTAAGGAGAATTCAAAATGACTACGAATATTGCCACTAAAAAGTTCCCAAATATCACTATCGAAAAGACTTTGAATATCACTATCAAAAGAATTTTGATAAAAGCTCGATATCACTACTGAGAAAATTTTTAAGAAATTCATATTTGAATACTTGGATATCACCATTAAGAAATTTTTAATGAAATCTTGGATTTCGTTAACTAAAAAATTTTAATAAAATTCAAACTTGAATACCCAGATATCACCATTGAGTAAATTTGATTAAAACTTGGATATCGTCACCGTGAAAGTTCTAATGAAAGCTCGATATCACCACTGAAAAAATTTAATAAAATTCAGACTTGAATGCTTGGATATCACCATTAAATGATGTGGATAAAATTTCAATAGAAGATTTCAATAATACTTGGATATCATCACTAAGAAATATGATAAAAACTCAAAATCACTACTAAGATTTAAAATTTTGGACTTTGAACACTCAAATATCACCATCAAGCTTTGAAAACTTAGACTTTGAACACTCAAATGTCACCATAGAGATTTAAATGAAATTTGAATTTTTGAATACTCGGATATCACCATCGAGATTTAAAAGCTTGAACTTTGAACACTCGGATATTGCCACTATGAAGTTTTAATAAAATTCATATATCATCACCAAAGCACATAATAAAACTAGGATATCACCACATAGAAAATAGAAAATGACATTACCACCAAAAGGTTCCTAGATATCACCACCGAAGAGAATGCCAAATGACTTTGTACATTGCCATCAAAGGGTTCCTAGATATTACCATCGAGAAAATGCAAAATAACTTCAAATATTACCATAAAAGGATTCCCGGATATCACCACTAAAAAAAATTTAATGAAAATCCACATATCATTATAAAGCATGTAAAAAAGCTTGTATATCACCATCAAGAAAATTGAATAAAATCATATATCACCATAAAGCATGTAGAAAGCTCAGATAACATCGTAAAAAAACATTGAATAAAATATGGTATTATCATTAGAAAACTTTGACATATTCCTTAAGAATTGTTGTTTATTGTTTTTGCATTCATTTATATTCTTCTTAGTTTTTTCTCCTTTTTTTAACTCCAATTATTCAAAATTTTCTTTTCTCTTTTCTAAATAATTACAAGACTATTTCTAAAATAATAGTACAAATGTAAATGTTTTTATGCAAATGTAAAGATCTCTACCAATAATGCAAATGCAAATGTCCTTTCCATATTATGAATGTTGTATACAAAAATGCAAATGCAAAAGTATATGACTCTTACCAAAATGCAATTTATAATGCTATCTTAATGTGGTAGATGTAATAATTCTTAAAGAAAATGCAAATGCAAATATCTAACCCAAGATGCATAGTGCAAGCATTTGTTTTAACATGCTAATGCAAATCAAAACTTTGATAATGTGAATTTATTGATCCTTGCAACCATTAAGATGCAAACACAAAACCTTATTCCAAGAAAGCAAACATAAATAATCAACCATCATGATGTGAAATGTCAATGCTCTCTACCATGATGCAAATGCAAGTATTTCTAGGCAAATGCAAATGTTCTTTCCAAGATGCACATGCAATAATGCAAATGTCTTTACAAGGATACAAATGCAAATATTTGCTTCAAAGGTGCTCATGCAAATTTCTAATCTAACAGTACAGATGCCTTCCAACTATAATGCAAATGCAAATATTTATCCTAACAATGCAGATGTCTTTTACAAATGTGCACCTATTTCTATCATGACAATGCTAAAGCAATCTAACTAAAATGCAAATGCTTATCTAATGAAGTCATTGCCTTTTTCGATGATGAAGATACATGCTAAAAAATGCAAGTGCCAAAATTCTTTTTCCTTTTCATTCTTCATATTTCAATTCTGCTAATTTCTCTTTGTTCATCAAATTAGCTCTTTAACTTTCTTTCAAAAGGGTTTCTTTTTTCATTTCCACATATTGTTTTCATTCTTTCACCTATTTTCCTTATTGTATCTTTATTGATTTTCCTTCTCTTTCCTTCTTAAACAAGATTTCTTAGTTTTTTCTTCCTTTTCACTATTAATTTCATTTCCCTTCTTGATTCCATCAATAATTCTAACATAACACATATGATTACTGTCAACTTAATGTATGCATCATGTAAAAGTTAAGAAGACAAACAACTATACTCTCCCTACTCTTTGAGTGCATAAAAGAATTTTTTTTCTTCTTCCAATGTGCATTTTTTCTTTAATGGAAAACATTTTTTATTTAAAACTAGTCTAAATGATTTTTTTATTCACTACAAAAATGCCTAACTAGTCTTTCAAAAATTTTCAAAACAACTAACAAAATTGCCTTACATAATTAAATTCCATGATCAAAGATAATGAAATATCAAAACAAATGTGACTTTGGAGTTTCTTAAAAATTGGTATGCCGTATTAGAAATGATAATGGCGATGATTTCCATTTAAAAAAAAAGAGCAGTTTAGCTCATTAAGGCCTTAGTTCATTCAAAAAGGCTTCGTAACTTGAAGGGAACAAAAAATATATATATTCTTCCATTTAGGCTCACAAATGAAACATAAATTTCTAAAATGCATGAGTTTATTTAAAACCAAACATGTTTGACACTTTCTTTGATCTCCAAATGTGACATTTTGATAAATGTCAACACTAGCTATGAAAGGTTCAAGATTTTGAAAGGTCATTTAGGAATGGAAGAAAAATACTCAAATTTTTAAGATCAACCCCTTTAATAGATTTCAAACTTTCATGGCATTAACATTCTTGAACCTTTCAAAAGTATGAGTTGCTTCATATTAGCTTTTCTTACATTGTTAGGCATCTAGATTAGTTTCAAAGTTTTCAAATTTGCTTTAAACTACCCTTTTTAAAGCTTTCACCATAGAGCCCCATTTCTTTTTTTTTCCCTTTTTTTTTCATTTGTGTTGATTATTCCACCACTACAAGAAATAATATTTTTGGTGGAGAAAAAAATTGTCACTAAATATATACAATTTAGTCACCAAAATTTATAATGACCAATATTATAGTCATTATAAAGAACTCCGTCAATATTATATTAGTGATGATATTTATTAAGTCACCACAATAGTGCTTTTTTTTTTTTATGACACAAAATTTGACACTAAAAGTATTAGAATATGTGATTAAAATAAGTTGTCATGATAATTCATTTTATTGTGACAATTTTTTCAACTATAAAAAAATTAAAATAATGACAAAAAAAATTATCATAATAACATGGTTTTCTTGTGATGATAATATTGACATTAAAAGTATAGCAATAGTTACAAAACTGAAGTCACTCACATTATTTTTGTTAGTGACAAAATTTTCTTCACTAGTGTTTGTTGAAATAGTGTTGAATGAATTATGTCACAAATATTAAAATTATTTCTTGCAATAATTATTGTCACTAATAAATTAGTTATTGTCACAACAAAATTTGTCAATTTATTAAAAAAAAAACTATCATTAGTGACTACAAAAAATAAATTGTCACAAAAATTACATTTGAAATTTCAAAATAATAGTTGCTAAAAAATTGTTTCAAAATAAATATGATTATAGTGACATAAAAATGTGGTCACTTCACCTATTTTTAAAATAAAAGAAAATGGTAACAATAATTGTAAATAAAATACCAATATATATATATATATATCATGTTTTAAATTTCCTAAATCCGAACTCAAAAATAATATCCAAAATACAATTATCACTAAAACCATACTAATTATTTTTTACCAAAAAACTAAATAATAACTAAAAAAAAAGTTTTAGTCCACTATGATAATGTCTAACTGGAAATCCAAGTTAGAAGTCCATAGTTGATCCTAGCAAAATTTACTCTTCATTATTTTCCTATAAAACAAACAACAATAAAAAAAAAATTCAATGAATAGTAAAAAATTTAACTATTATTGTCATTATAATAAGTGACATTAATTATTTAACTATTGTACTTACATTAAATAATTTGATGTAGATGCATTGGATAATAGACTAGAAATTAGACCATATCGCTTGCTAAACGTGCAAATCCATCACCTGCTAAACCTTTACCTAATATGCCTTTACCTAATCAACAAGTAGTAGCAACACAAGCAACAAGTCTAATTGGGAATGCTTTATCATATAAAGTAGAAAACTAAAATTATATTCTCTCAACTTTTTAAACATTAAGTGGTGAAACTGAAAGAGACCCAACTTGTACCCCAAGACATAGCTCACAATCATTAAAAAAGGTGGGTTCCCATGCATCGAGCTAGGTGATTAAACTAAAATCCTCCTTCCCTATAGCCGATTCTCTTTCTGGCCAGCCCCCTTCATTTTTTAATTATCAAACTTAACAACTATTACCATTGCAACAGTTGGTGCTTTCGTTCACCAACTCTTATAGCCTTAATAGCATATGTGACTAACAAATAGATCAAAATGGCTAAAAAAAATAGCAAAATCAAATATAAATATCATTTTTAACATCCTAACTATATTAAACAAAATAAATCTAGCTACATTATTAACTAAAAAAAGCATAAAAGGTATTGCAATAGCTAAATAAAAATACCCATTTGTGAGAAGTAAAAACAATTAAAATGAAAGAAATAAAAGTAGGAAAACAAAAACCTTCACAGTATAATACAAACTCGATTGACATTACAGATTAGGGGAAAAAATGCCTACAATAAAAAGAGAAGGTAAAGTAGGGAAAGAGAGAATGAGGTTAGCTTACGGTTGACATAGAAATTGATGTGAACCATGGAACTATTGACTTTTCATTAGAGGCAAGAAAGAGAAAATGATTGGAGAAAATGAAAGCAAATGAGGTAGGGATAAGAAACGAGACATAGCATGATCTTTATTATATATAGGGAAACCTAAACCTAATGTTTCCTTTTTCCATTTAGGGCTTTTAATGGGCTTATTTTATGAAAGGCTAATTGGGTCTATGTTTTATAGAATTTGGACCTTTGAGTCTTTTAATTTTGGACTTCTGAGATTTAATTTAAATTTTGCTTTAAAAAATAAATAAATATCATGATTGTATATGAAAAATATATATCTATCTTTTTTAATCTATTAAAAAATTATTATTTTAATTGTGTTGTTTTAAGATTAAAATATTTTGATTTTTTACATATTTATTAATTTTTAAAATTCTATTAAAAATATAATAAATTATTAATTATAATAAAATTGAAGCAATATTCATTTTTAAAATAGTTTATTATCATATATATAAGTAATTTAATTTTTTATAAGTAAAATTAACAAATTAAATGACCCCTTTTATTTTCATAGTTGACTTCTGATCTTATGAAAATAATTAAAACCTATGTATTTTATATAGTTTGGTCGTGGATTAAGTTGTTTCATATTTATAATTGTATAATTGCACTTATATTTATTAATCAAACTATTTTTATATTTTATCCTTTGTTCTTATATTTAAAATTATCATTGGATGACATATTGACATAATGATATTTGACAATATTAGAAACCTCTATAACTCTTATTTGGCTTTGAATTTGTATTTTTAAATCTTATATATTGACATGATAATAGTTAATTTTTATTATTATTTAAACATTTATGGATTATTAATTTATTATTATTATCCATTTATGAAAACTACTATCAATTAATTAAATTATTTTTTGTTAGACTCCTATTAAGATACAATATTATAATTTCAACATGAAAATAAATTAGTATATTATGAACAAATTTTCTACAATGCCCACATTGGGTGAATTGGAGATACTGACCACAATGATCATAGCATTTTATTTTCTTTGGCTTAATTTTCATCTCTTAAGTATAAAGGTGTTCGAATTTTATTAAAACTGAATAAATCAATTAAACCAAACTATTGATTAATTGATTGGTCATTGAATTAATTTGAAAATATGTACTTGATTTAATTGATAATCTTTTGAGACTTTTGTTTAAATACAAAATTTTTATTGATTATAAATCTATATTTTTATATTTTCTTTTAATATTGTGTCAAATTTATGTCATGTTTTGTAAATAAATTTAATAATATACAAATTGTTATTGCAATAAAAAATTAATTTCTTAAATTTATCAATATAAATTGTGACAAACCAATTTCTAGTCATTATAACTTTTCCAATAGTAACAATTTCAATTATCACATAATAAATTTGTAATTGTGATGACATATAGTCAACAGTGATATGTTTAATGGTGAACATTTTTGGAACAAAAAGTAAAGTATAATGTGACTACTATTTTTTTGTCACAACAATGTCTAATAGTAGCAACCACTTTATATCTTGTCACTAATACATTACTTCCTACCAAAAACCATTTGCCGCAAATTTGTGCACTTTATTAGTGACAATTTTATAATAACAAATAATTTTGCGTCACAAGACTTATTATGACGATTTAATTGTGAAAAAATTAAACCATCACAATTACTATTATATTAGTGACCAAATAATAGTATGTCACAATTACTTATTACAATGTGTCATAGGAAAATTTCATCACAAAAAATCTAATATTTGTGACAAAATTGCTCACGGTCATAATAAAATAATCACTAAAAATGTTAATTATTGTAGTGCACCATACATTTAACAATTCAAACTCATCCAAAATGGGTTGATAATTCAAATGGGTAGCTTCACAATGAAAGATAGCAAAAGATCCATAGATTTTATAGTGGTTCCTTAAGGAAAAACTCTTCAATTTAAGCATTCATGCCTAATCCAATACAGATTTTTCCAAAGATGTAATGTTGGCCAAGGTTTTGGGTTTTCAAAGAAAGGGATAGATAGGCTCAAAATAAGTTTTTAGAAGTGATTAAACTAAGAATCATTCTTTCCCATTTGCAAGATTTTCTTTGGGCCGTTTATTTCTCCATTTTCCCATACTTTCCATTCAATCATTTTATTTCTTTTTCTTTTCCCTTTCATTTCTTGCATTTCTTTTGTTCTTCACTTTTTACTTTTTCTTTTCCTCTTTCTTTCGCTTTCTTTTTCTTTTTTTTTCCTTTCTTTTTCTTTAAGTGGATTCAAAACTTTTAAAAACTTTTTATTTGACATTTACTCAACACAGAAGGTTTTTTCTTAGACTTCACCATACTTTACCTTTGAATACATCCCTTTTTTACCCTCTAATATGAAAGGTGATTTTTGATTAGGATTCATTTGAAAGAGAATCATCATGATCGAAAGGGTAACAAGGGATGACTTTTTATACTTGTGAAAAAATAATGAAAGATGATCATTTATCATCTTAAGCATGGTTACTTAAATTTGAATAGCAATTCCTTTTTAGAAAAAGGGTTTGAAGAAAAGCTTTTTCAAAATTTTGTTTTTTTAGGATTTTTTTATTTTTTCTAACTTTTTTTGTTTGCTTTTTAAGGTTTCTTCATAAACTTATTGGGATATTTTCTTTTGGGACTCATTTGAATGCTTCAGTGCATGACATCATAATTATTTTTTTTTGCTTTCATTTTTTTCTTTCTATTTCTTGTTTTTTTTTCTTTTGTTTTTGTTTCTTTTTAATCCCCTTTTTTTCCACCTTGCCAAGATCACAATTTGGGAAAAATGCCTCTATTTTGATAAACCAACCTTAATATAGGTCAATGTGATAAAAAAGTCATATGCAATGACCTTGTTTAAGGTATCAAATAGTTCATGTCACTCCATAAAAAGGAAAAGATTGGTCACAACTCAAGTTGTCTTAAGGGTTGTAAGGTTTTGCTTTTTGGTCAAAATACCCTTTAAACAGAGTAAGGATAACTTTGAGAAAAGACATAAAGCATTGATCCATTTGAGGGATTTGGTTGAGAAGCTTTTATGCTTGAAGATCTAGCATAATCTTGACATGTATCAAATTACTAGCAACTAGATCTTTAAAAGATGTCATGTTTGCTTAATTTTCAAGAATGCATAAAAAAATATTTTTTAAATTAACTGTTTCATTATTCATCACATAGGAAAAGATTAATACCTTTTTTGTTAAGGTATGATCAAGTGAAAATATAGTTTATAGAATTTGAATATATATTTGAAAGGTTAAGGCTCTTGCCTTATTTTATGGTTCATGGTAAAAAAATGTTTGGAGGGCAAATGTGAGGGTGTTTAACAAGATTAGTTCATTTCTAAAGTGATCACCAATTCTTTCAAGACTATTTTCACCTTTTATTACAAAAGAGACTATTTCTTTTTTTAGAAGCATTTTTTTTCTTTTTATGCTTTTGGAAACTGATTATGTGGGGTTTTATTCTCAATTAAACCTTTTATTTTTGTGAAAAATCCTAAAATTCCAAAATTCATACCTATAAAATAGGAAGAATTTAGATCACAAATTCATAAAGTAATATAGCATACAAAAGCTCATCCATTTAGATATCCAAATCAAACCAAAATTCATATCCTTAAACCAAGACTACAAATTACTCCTGAACTACATGTTACCTCTTAACCTCAAAAGTCAAACATTTTATTGAATTTCCTAAATGGCCTTGAGTGTTGGATCTTACAAGTTCAACCATACATATTGTATTTTTGGCTCATCTCTATTGACAATTCAAGCAGATTCTTTATCTGACTCTTTCTTTGTCCTAAAGTATAATAATCCAGCTTTAATAAGATTTTTGACCTTGTATTTTAGTTCAGTCCAGTTCTCTATTGATTGTCCCTAATTACCACCATGGTAATTACATTGTGCATAAACACTATACCATATTGAGTGTGAAGGTTTAATAGTTTGTATATATATATATATGTACCTTCTTTCTATATACATAGGTGCCAAAAGGTTTTTTTGGATTAGTTAGGGTAATAGTTCAAAGTAAGTTATGAGACTTGGTTTAATTCGACTTCTTAGTTGCTTATTTTGTGATCGTTTTAGATCATTTGTCTTTTTATCAGGCTTTGCAATTGGTTTGGTGATAGATGCAGTGGTAAGGCTAGGCACATAAGTAAGGGTTTAGGGACCAAACATTAGCTAAAAATTTTATGTTGGTGTTCGTTGATAAGGATAATAGGTTGATGCTACATTTGCTTGATATATTGGGTAATGATAAAATAGGATGAAGTTTCTAAATTGTTAACCCTTGTGGCTTACAACTCAAGCTACATTTTTATCATTTTTCTTTGTATCAATAATTTTTTTTCCCATAACTTACCATTTTTATAGCATATTTTATTATCTCCTTGAAAGCACTATATCAGTAAAATTTTTTATAACATGACAATGAGCTTATCATAATATATGGCTTGAAGGGTCTAGATACCTAATTTTATCTTAGTGAATTTTGATCATTTGTGAAGCTCTTAAAATCCAATTCAAATCAAATCCAATATTTCTTTAATCTTGAGAAGTTTTTAAAATAAAAAATAAGACCAATTTGACCCAAATACCCCAAGATCAAACTCGATCAAAATTATCAAACAAAGTCAAACTTGGTCAAAATGGATGGAAATCCGATCAACTTTCAAAATTCACAACCAATTGGAATCAATATATCTTGGAATTGAGATTTATGGCTTTAAAGCATTGAAAAACCCTATTCCACTTTAGGAATGATAAAATTACCAAAATGCCTTTTAGAGATTTTTTTTTAATTTGGTATTCTCAAAGTTTGATTTTTATGAAAACTTTTAGATCATGATTGAATATTATTTTATGATTTTGGATGCATTAAAATCTTGATCGTACCTTGGAATGTATGAAATTACTAAAACTTTTAGGGGTATTTTTGCAAATTGCCTTTGTCAAGGTTAAAATTTGCCAAAAAACTCCAAATCATGATTTAATATTATTTGATGATTTTTGGAATGTTGAAAACCTTGATCATATAATGGGAGGTGTGAAATCACTAAAATATCCTTTGAGGGTATCTTTGTAATTTTACCTTTTTTGAGGTCGATTTTTTGTAAAACGTTCTAGATCACATTTTGAATTATTTAATAATTTTGGTACAATAAAAACCATGGCAGTACCTCAGGAGGTATGAAATTACCAAAATACTCATTAAAGGTAATTTCATAATTTAATCTTCCTAAGGTTAGATTTTCGAAAAAGCTTCTAGGTCTTAATTTCATATTATTTGAGGAATTTTGGTGTTTTAAAACCACAAAGATGAAGATGGAAGCATTGTTTTCTAAGAAAATGGCTTAAAAATCGAAAACTTTCTAATTGGGGGTAAATGGTCTTTTCACTTGGTTTTAGGGGCATTAAAAATCCAATCTTTAGCAGTGAACATTCTTAACCATACGATGATCTTGAGGGGTTAGATCCAATGGTGACAGGTGGCTTATTGCAAAGAAAACAAGGGAGAAATATCAACCATTAGATAAAATTTTGATCAAGGGCTATTACTCATTTGCATAAGATATTCTTTTTTCTCCATTAACAGGGCTAGATTGGAGAAGGCAAAGAGGAAGAAGTCTGGATGTGAATGAAGAAAAATGAAGGAGGAAGCCAAGAAAAAATGTGGAAAGAAAGAAAGAAAAAAAATGAAAAATTGAAGGAAGCTTGGACGAGGTATAATTCCTTTTTTCTTGCATTTCATTACATTTTCATAACATTTTTGTATTGTTTTTCCATTTATTTTTCTATTTTCTTGGCAGAATATATAATTTCTTCATCTTTTTAATCCTATCTTGGTTCAAGAATTCTTCCAACTAAACAATAGTTGGGATTGAAATCCAAAGGATCAAGTAACAAAAAACATAAAATCCACCATTAAAAACCATTCAATCAAATTTTGTACAAGAGTAGTCTTATTTAAAGTAAAACCAAACTATTTTATTTTTATTTTTGACCCATTAATAGAAAAATATTTATGCCTCTCGATCAAAAGAAAAAATTCTAATCTTGATGAAGTAGCTCATGATCTTTCCATAAATTGGACTGCTATATATGAATTTACCAATGTTACAACAATATCTATCAAACAGATAGATTCCAAAATTATTGAAATATTTAAACCACAACCATTCGATTAAAAAATCAAACCCAAATTTATGGATCTTATAAATTTATTTGTCATAACAGGATGGTTATTAAAAGACATTGATAATAATAAACTTGTAGCTAGCAGAATATCTTTTATAGAATTTTTTAGCTCAGGAAAAAATTTGTATTTCAAAAATCCTACTAATCCTAACCCTGGATTAGTTTTTCCTCCTTCCAACATTCTATTATCTAATCAAGATAATGATGATATTGAAAGTATAAGTAGCAATTAATCCTTTGCTACTTCTTATTGAAATTCATTTTCTAGTTTTCAAAGATCTTTTAGCACAAATAGTACTCAAATTCCTATTTTTCTTAGTGATAATCAATCACTATCTTCGGTTTCTAATACAGTAAATTATGTTTTACAGTTTTCTCTTTCTAAAACCAAAGCTGAAGAAATTAAAAAATTACATATCCCAAATACAAAATAGGAGATGATGATGTAATCACATTCTCTAACAAACAACCAAAAAGGTTTTATCCTTATATTAAAATAGAATTTTGGTTTAAAAAATATAAGGCATATTCTTTTCATATTTTAATTGATACTGGAGCAACAATCTTTAGTTGCAAAAAAAATGCTTTACCATTAAACAAATTGGAGTTTATGAAACATCCTATAGCCATTATTGGCATCGATGGTAAAGAAGCCATCATTGGTTTAAAAGCTAAAAACATACCTGTCTATTTTAATAATACAAAATTTATTATTCCTAAAATTATTTGTTTTTCTGATATGCATGATGACATTCTATTAGGAACAAATTTTTTACATAACTATTTTCCTTTTAATCTTTACCAAGAAAACATCTTTTTAACGATAAATAATCAATCTATCAAAATACCTCTCATCAATGATTATAAGCATATTTGTGGTAAAGATTTTCAACCAGAAACTTTTTTCCAAAAATATTAAGGTAATAAATGAAAAACATTGTTTATAAAAAGTTTTACAAGAAAATTTTAATGTAGAACCACTAAAATTATGGTCTTGAAGTAGTCATTTTTGTGAATTAAATATTATTGATCCAAACAGGATTTTTCGTGTAAAACTTATGATCTATACCAAACAAGATATAGTTGAATTTGAAATTCAAATTTTTGACATACTTTCAAAAGGATTAATTGAACCAACAACTAGTCTTTATTCAAGTCCTACTTTTATGAAGAAACCATAATGAGAAAAAATGTGGAAAAGCCCATATGGTAATCAACTATAAAAGGCTTAATCAAAATTTAGTTTTTGATGGCTATTTTATTCATCGCAAAGATGTTTTAATCAATTTAGCGAAAAACACTAAATATTTTAGTAAATTTGATTGTAAATCTGGATTTTGGCAAATTATGTTTTCAAAAAATTCTAAAGCTTTCACTATTTGTAGTGCATTTACAGGCCAATATCAACGGATTGTAATGCCATTCGGCTTATGTAATGCCTTTTAAATATTTCAGAAGTGGATGGATACTATATTTGCAAAACATGCAAAATTTTGCTGTGTTTATATTGATGATATTTTAGTATTTTCTCATACTTTAGATGAGCACAGAAAAATCTGAATAGTTTTGTGCAAGAATTTATTACTCATGGTATTATACTCAGTCCAAAAAAGATTGAGTTAGGAAAAACTAAAATAGACCTTTTAGGATTAAACTTATCTTCCTATGGTATTTTTTTTATAGGATTATATTATTACAAAAATTAAAGATTTTCCAGAAGAAATGGACCATAAAAAAATTTACAGTAATTTCTTGGTCTCCTAAACTATAGAAGACAATTTTTTAAAAATCTCTAAAAAAAAAAAAGCTACTTCAAGAAAAACTGAAGAAAGATGTCGAATTTACTTGGGCATCTTCTGATTTTGATATTATTAAACAAGTAAAATCAGAATTGACTCATATACCAAATGTATAACTACCTAAACAATGTGATTGCCTCATTCTAGAAACAGATGCCTTAGACGAATAATGAGGATGTGTGCTTAAAGCAAAAGTTCAAAATAATGAACTTATTTGTGGTTACAACTCTAGTAAGTCCAAACCAAATGAACTAAAATACATAGTTTTTGAAAAAGAATTATTAGCAATAAAAAATGCTATTAGTCGTTTCCATATTTATTTAACTCTTGAGCATTTTGCTATTAGAACAGATAATCAATCAGTAAGAGATTTTTAAAAAAATAAGAAAATAAAAACTGATCCAAGAAGGATTAGATAGTATAACTTTTTATATCAATATAGTTTTACTATAGAATTCATTAATGTGATAAAAATGTTCTTGTAGATTTTCTCAGCCATCCAGATGGATAAGCAAAAAACCCTTACAAAATCAGGAAGGATGGAGAACAATTCAAAAGAAGCAAACTAAAAAGGTTTTAACTTCTTTTTCTACATTTCCTTCCTCATCACCAATTCGTAACCCAAGAATTTTTATTCATACTCTTCATGGTTATCTACCTCACCAGATACCACAAAGACCTTTTTATCAACCTTCTACATTGCAACCAGTAATGCAAACTCCTTTTCAATTTGCTTAAGATCCAAACCAATGGACACCAATTTTTTACTTTGAAATTGTATCTTTAACAGAAAAACTTTTGCAAGATACAAAAATAAAGGATATAGAAATAAAAAATTATTATGATCCAGGACTTCCAGTTGAGATATACAATATGCTCAACAATATTTGGAAATCCCATTTGTCTCAAAATAAAGCTCAATTTAGACAAAGGGATGATCAAATTAGTTAAATTTCTGGCTAAACAAGCTTGAGAAAAATAATACTTTCCTTAATTGGTTTTTGAAAATCTTTTTCCTTCATATCTATTAAAATAGCAAGATATCGATTTCTTTGCCATTGAAGAAAACCAATATTATATTCAAGAAATAAATAATTTCTTAAATCTCTGTGATTATTTTAAAGGTAAACATTCTTCTAAATTATTCCAGCTTAAAAGAATATTATTATTTGAAAAAGTTGCAATATTTCTCCCAAAGAAATATTTCAAAAAATAAATTTATCTATACTTCTAAAAACATAAAAACTGTTACAAGAAAAATTTTTTAAATTCTATTTCTCCAACTATCTGTAAATAACAAATATAGGTGAACAAATACCAAAATTAAAATTTAGACTTGACCATGAACCTTTCACTATAAAAAGTATTGAATTAGGAATCATAGATGAAATAGTTGTCCAAAACTTCTCTTTTCACCATTTTAACTTATTTCCCTACCTTCATTAAATCCAAATTCTCTGAGTTTGTCAAAAACGACAAACATTTCTTCTATATCCATATAATTGTTCATAGCTTTTTGGTTATTATAAATGAGAAAAATTCTATCAGCCTTATCAAATCTAGGAGGTATCTAAACTAATGTTTGGACCACCCTTGGAACCACCAATGGACGCCTTGGATAATTCTAAAATACTTAAGCAAGCTATTCAAAAATTTTCCAATGCCTCAAAATACCATTTCTAAAAAAGAATATTCATGATGAATTTAGCAAAACATCTACTAGCTTTAGCTGCATCTCAATCCTATCCAAGGATATCTACAGCAACAGATGGTAAAAGAATATTTATTAGAAAATTCTATGCAATAACCAATGAATTGGAAATGGTAGTAGAACCTCAAGTAGTTGATTTACTCCACAAATTATTAGAAATGGAAGAAATTGGTCATCCTCATCATCTTTTGTTTCAATATAAAAAAGGTTGGCAAAAATGGAATAAATCCACAATAGAATCCCTATAGTTTTTTAACCCTAAAGACGAAGAGCTGATTAATTTGGAAAATATCCAAGAAGGATAAGCTAACCCAAGCTTATTCTTATTACTATAGCAGACAATTAAAAGATAGCTCAGTTTCCAACAAAAATTACTGTAGCAGATAGTTGAAAAACAGTAGACAGCTATAGTAAAAGTTGTACAAAAAAAATAAAAGATGAACAGTAAATAGATTGATACGAATAACCTAACTAGGGTTATCCTTTAGTTAAAATGTGTTTATAAATAAAGGCTTATAATAAAGAAGAGGCAAAGTTTGGATAAACAACAATTTCTCTTTCTCTTTCTATTATTCTTTCTTGAGTTTCCTCTTATATCTTTTACCATTATATTTTAGTATAATACCTACCTATTCTTTCTCTTTCAATGTGCTTTTCTTCTTTTATGAGTTAATTCTACTTTTTACCTGTAAATGGTATCAGAGCTTGGTATTATCAGATTGTAAAATGTTTTAAAAATATATCGAAGTGCTTGCTATTTTTTATAAGTTTTATTTCTCTATATTTTTATCTTGGATAGTTGTTTCATGTTTTGCAGCTCATACGCTAGGTTTTCTGGTTTCTTTTGTTGGTTTTCTAAGCTAATGGGCACTGTGGTGTTGTTTAATTGGCTTTAGTGAAACTGTTAAATAAAACTAGCACTGATTTTAAGCACAAAAAATATGGAACAACTTGAAGAAGATAATTGTATATGTCCATATAAAACTTGTAATCAAAGTTTATATATAGATCCTTCTTTTGAAACTTATAATATTTCTATAAGTAAAACTATTAATTGTATGGTAGATCTCACTTTTTCTTTTTTTAAAAAACTTTTTGTAAAAATAAATAATATTAAACAAAAAATTGAAAATATCTTAGTACAAACAAATCAAAAATCACAAACCAGTGATTTAGAACCTTTATTTTATAGAAATACTAGAACTATCTTGGTACAGATGATAAGCCCTCATCTTCAACTCAACCTTTACAATTCACAAAGTAAGAACTTATGGACTTTAAAGCCTACAAAGAACTAATTGAACACTTCAAATAGAAGATGGAAAAGACAAATGATCCTCAAGTAAGAGTTGAATGTCCTAAAATTATCATTATATTCTAAACTACTACACAACCAGTAAAAGTAGTGAAGAAATAGCTAGCATTGACAATAATTTTAACATTTTTACAACTAACACAGTTGTAAAGAATGAAGAAACTTTAGATGAAGAAACATCTGATGAAGAAAATATTCCTCTTCTGTAGGAAATAGATCGAGGAAAATGAAAAGTTGATGAAATCTCTAACCTAGAGGCTGATGATTTACTAAGATTTCCAGATCAAGCAAATCTATAATTCTTAGCTTAATATGGACCATTTGAAATACATTCGGTCAAACCAAAAATTTCATCTAAAAAAGATGAAATTAAAAATACAACAGAAGCTAGCCAAATAGGTCAAACTTCTATTCAAAATACAGCCCCAACTATAGATTCTCTAAACAAAAAAAATGTAGCTACTGCTGGCACATTTTAGATCTCTCTAAAGTCTCAATATCAAACAATGGGAAAACCATAGATGACTAGCCATAATCCATGTCTATTGTAGTAACCTACTACAAAGATCAATGGATTCGAGAAAAAATTTTAGATTATTTTTGTAGAACATGGCAAGGTGATGTTTTACAATTTTTAAGAAAATAAGAAAATTCTACTTTGGGAAAAACCCAAAAATCTATTATTTTAGCTCAAAAAAATATTCTTGATTTGCTAAAATTACTTACAAATGTTTTAAAAAATGAATTTTGTGGTTCCCTTGAAGATTTAGATGCAAATTTTGAAGCATAGATTATTTTGTTTAAACTTTGACTTTGTAATATCCTAAATTTAGATGAATTTTCTAAAAAATATATGAGTGAGTTCCAACATTTGAGTGAAGAACATTCAAAATTTTGGTTAGAACAATATTTTCATAAACTTCCCTTACCATGAGATGAATTATGTTTACAAAATTACTTTACTTTTCTTGAACTTAGACTAAAAAAGTCTAATGTTGCAAACCCTGGCATAGAACTTTATGATACACTCTGCAGCAGAATTAATTATATATAACAAGTTATTGAATATTGTCTTAAACAACAAGCTACTAAATAAATAAAGAATAAACTTAGTCATAAACAATGCACTAAGATACTCGAAAATGAGTTTAATTTTGGTTGTAAATGACAATTAAAGTTTCATAAAAATTGTTTTAAAAAGAAAAAATATGTTATGAAAAAATGGAAACCTTTTATAAAACCAGACAAAAAATATGGTAAAAATTTATTGGTAAAAGAAAAACTAAACATAAAAAATGCAAGTGTTTTATTTGTGAAAAAGAATGTCATATTGCCAGTAACTATCCTAAAAATGGACAAAGAGCAAAACAAGTTATAAAAAGCTCTTGAACAATGAGAGCTACAAATTTGTTATTCAAAAGACTTATCAGATGAAGAAATTTTATATGAACTATTTTTTGAAATAGATTTTGACTTTTTTGATGATGAAGTTGAATATATTTTTATGAATTCTAAATCTAAACTAGATACAGTATCTAAAACATCTTTTATAGTTGATAATCAATCAACCAAAGATGAAATGATTTCATTAAAGAATATCATGAGAAAAACTCATCATATTTTTGATGAAAAATTTTAAAAATTACAACTTATCAAAAAAGATGAAGTTTATAATACTAGTTTTTTCAAAAATTTTCAGCCATTTATAAAACACCATATAGAAAAAGTATGCGGTGATACTATTGCAAATTATTCTCAAAAAATTTCCAAAAATCAAATATATTCATATTGGTTTAACCATGATGACTATTAAACCATATTTTATTTTTGGCCAAGACATTCCAATTTTAGTTGTCTTAATGGATAAAAGTTCTTCTAACCATATCAATGCCATTATTGGAGGAATTCAATCTAATTTAGCTTCAGAAGTAGTCTTATTTAAAATAAAACCAAAGTATTTTATTTCTATGTTTGACCAATTAATAGAAAAATGTTTATGTTTCTAGATCAGAATAAAAAATTCTAATCTTGATGAGGTAGCTCATGATCTTTCCATAAATTGGACTGCTATATATGAATTTACCAATGTTACAACAACATCAATCAAATAGATAGATCTTAAAATTGTTGAAATATTTGAACCACAACCATTTGATTCAAAAATCAAACCTAGCTTTATGGATCTTAGAGATTTATCTATCTTAACAAGATGGTTATTATAAGACATTGATAATAATAAACCTACAACCAGCAAAGTATTTTTTTTAGAATTTTTTAGCTTAGGAAAAAATTTGTATTTCAAAAATCCTACTAATCCTAACCCTAGATTAGTTTTTCGTACTTTTAACATTCCATCATCTAATCAAGATAATGATAATATCGAAAGTATAAGTAGCAATCAATCCTTTGTTACTCCTTATCAAAATTCATTTTTTGGTTTTCAAAGATATTTTAGTACAAATAGTACCAAGATTCCTATTTTTCCCAGTGATAATCAATCACAACCTTTGGTTTATCATACAGTAAATTATGTTTTACACGCTACTTCTTCTAAAACCAAAGCTGAAGAAATTAAAAAATTACATATCATTTCCCAATACAAAATAGGAGATGATGATGTAATCACATTCTTTAACAAACAACCAAAAAGGTTTTATCCTTATATTAAATGAGAATTTCGATTTCCAAAATATAAGCCATATTTTCTTCATATTTTAATTGATACTGGTGCAACAATCTCCAGTTGTAGAAAAAATGCTTTACCATTAAACAAATGGGAGCTTATGAAACATCCTATAGCTATTATTAGCATTAATGGTAAAGAAACCATCATTAGTTTTAAAGCCAAATACATACCTGTCTATTTTAATAATACAAAATTTATTATTCCTAAAATTATTTGTTTTCCTGATATGCATGGTGACATTCTATTAGGAACAAATTTTTGTGTAACTATTTTCCATTTAATCTATACCAAGAAAACATCCTTTTAACAATAGATAATCAATCTATCAAAATACCTCTCATTAAAGATCATAAGTATATTTGTGATAAAGATTTTCAACTAGAAACTTTTTCTGAAAATATTAAGGTAATAAATGAAAAAATTAGTTATACAAAGTTTTACAAGAAAATTTTAGTGAAGAACCACTAAAATTATGGTTTCGAAGTCCTCATTTTTGTGAACTAAATATTATTGATCCAAACAGGATTATTCATGCAAAACCTATGATCTATACCAAATAGGATATAAATGAATTTGAAATTCAAATTTTTGACTTACTTTCAAAAGGATTAATTGAACCAACAACTAATCCTCATTCAAGTCCTACTTTTATGGTAAGAAACCATAAGGAGCAAAAATGTGGAAAAGCCTATATGGTAATCAACTATAAAAAGCTTAATCAAAATTTAGTTTTTGATGGCTATTTTATTCCTCACAATGATGTTTTAATCAATTTAGCGAAAAATGCTAAATATTTTAATAAATTGGATTGTAAATTTAGATTTTGACAAACTATGTTTTTGAAAAATTCCAAAGCTTTCATTGCTTTTAGTGCACCTACAAGCCAATATCAATGGACTATAATGCCAGTCGGCTTATGTAATACCCCTTAAATATTTCAAAGGTGGATGGATACTATATTTGCAAAACATGCAAAATTTTGCTTTGTTTATATTGATGATATTTTAGTATTTTCTCATACTTTAGATAAGCATAGAAAACATTTGAATAATGGCTCAAGAATTTATTACTCATGGTATTATACTCAATCCAAAAATGATTGAGTTAAAAGAAACTGAAATAGACTTTTTAGGGTTAACCTTATCTTCCTATGATATTACTTTACAAGATTATATTATTACAAAACTTAAAGATTTTCTAGAAAAGTTGGATAATAGAAAACATTTTCAGTAATTTCTTGGTATCTTAAACTATGGAAGATAGCTTTTCAAAAATCTCTCAAACAAAGAGAAGCTATTTCAAGAAAAACTGAAGAAATATGTCAAATTTACTTAAAAATCTTCTTATTCTAATATTATTAAATAAATAAAATCTAAACTGACTCATATACGAAAGGTATATCTACCTAAACAAGGTGATTACTCATTCTAGAAACAGATGCCTTAGACAAACAATGGGGATATGTGCTTAAAGCAAAAGTTCAGAATAATGAACTTATTTGTGGTTACAACTCTAGCAAGTTCAAACCAAATGAACTAAAATACATAATTTTTGAAAAAGAATTATTAGCAATAAAAAATGTTGTTAGTCATTTCCATATTTATTTAGCTCCTGAACATTTTACTATTAAAACTAATAATCAATCAGTAAGAGATTTTCTATAAAACAAGTAAATAGAAACTAATCCAAGGAGGATTAGATGGTATAACTTTTTATGTCAATATAGTTTTACTATAGAATTCATTAATGGTGATGAAAATGTTCTTGTAGATTTTCTCAGTCATTCAAATAGATAAGGGCAAAAAACCTGTACGGAGTCAGGAAGGATAGAGAACAATTAAAATGAAGCAAACTAAAAAGGTTTTGACTTTTTCTTCAACATTTCCTCCATCATCACGAATTTTTAAACCAGGAGTTTTTATTCATACTCCTCGTGGTTATCTACCTCACCAAGTACCATAAAGACCTTTTTATCAACCTTTTGCATTGCAACCATTAATGCAAACTCCTGTTCAATTTGTATATAATTACTTCAGTTGTCGAATGTATCATGAAGCTCTATGCTAGGGTTGCAACATTAGACTTTTTTAGTCTAAGTTCAAGAAAAGTAGAGTAATTTTGTAAACATAATTCATCCCTTGGTGAGGGAAGTTTATGAAAATGTTGTTCTCACCAAAATTTTAAATGTTTTTCATTCAAACATTGGAACACACTCATATATTTTTTAGAATATTCATCTAAATTTAGGATATTACAAAGTCAAAGTTTGGACAAAATAAATAATGCTTTAGAATTTGCATCTAAATCTTCAAAAAAAACCATAAAATTCATTTTTTTAAAACATTTGTAAGTAATTTTATCAAATCAGGAATATTTCCTTGAGCTAAAATAGTAGACTTATGGGTTTTTCCTAGAGTAGTATTTTCCCATTTTCTCAAAAATTGTAAAACATCACCTTGCCATGTTCGACAAAAATTATTTGAAAATTTTTCCTGATTCCATTGATATTTGTTGTGGATTACTACAATAGACATGGATCGTGCCCAGTTATCTATGGTTTTTCCATAGTTTGATATTGAGACTATGGAAAAACCATAGATGACTAGGCACAATCTATGTCTATTATAGTAACCCACTATAAAGATCAATGGAATCGAGAAAAATTTGTAAACTATTTTTGTGAAGCATGGCAAGGTGATGTTTTACAATTTTTAAGAAAATGGAAAAATACTACATTGGGAAAAACCCAGAAGTCTACTATTTTAGCTTAAGGAAATATTCCTGATTTGCTAAAATTACTTACAAATGTTTTAAAAAATGAATTTTATGGTTCCCTTGTAGATTTGGATGCAAATTCTGAAGCACACTTTTATTTTTTTAAACTTTGACTTTGTAATATCCTAAATTTAGATGAATTTTCTAAAAAATATATGAGTGAGTTCCAACATTTGAATGAAGAACATTCAAAATTTTGGTTAGAACAATATTTTCATAAACTTTCTTCACCATGGGATGAATTATGTTTACAAAATTACTCTATTTTTCTTAAACTTAGACAAAAAAAGTCTAATGTTGCAAACCGTAGCCTAAAACTTTATGATATGCTCGGTAGTATAATTAATTATATACAAACTAAAAATAAGTTTGCATTACTGGTTACAATGTAGAAGGTTGATGAAAAGGTCTTTGTGGGATCTGGTGAGGTAGATAGCCACGAGGAGTATGAATAAAAATTCTTGGGTTAAGAATTGGTGATGATGGATGAAATGTAGAAAAAGAAGTTAAAACCATTTTAGTTTGCTTCTTTTGAATCATTCTTCATCCTTTTTGATTCTCTAAAGGTTTTTTGCCCTTATCCATCTGGATGGCTGAAAAAAATCTGCAAGAACATTTTTATCACCATTAATGAATTCTATAGTAAAACTATATTGAAATAAAAGGTTTTTACCATCTAATCCTTCTTGGATTAGTTTCTATTTTCTTGTTTTTTAGAAATCTCTTACTAAGTAATTATCAATTCTAATAGTAAAATGTTCAGGAGCTAAATAAATATGGAAATGACTAACAATATTTTTTATTGCTAATAGTTCTTTTTCAAAAATTATGTATTTTAGTTCATTTGGTTTGAACTTGCCAAAGTTGTAACCACAAGTAAGTTCATTATTTTGAACGTTTGCTTTAAGCACACATCCCTAGTGTTCATCTGAGGCATCTATTTCTTGAATGAGGTAGTCACCTTGTTTAGATAGATATACCTTTGGTATATGAGGCAATTCTAATATTATTTGTTCAATAATATTAGAATCAGAAGATGTCCAGGTAAATTTGACATCTTTCTTCAGTTTTTCTTTAAATAGCTTCTCTTTTTTTAGAGATTTTTGAAAAACTATCTTCCATAGTTTAGGAGACCAAGAAATTACTGTAAATGCTTTTTTATTATCTAGTTTTTCTAAAAAATCTTTGATTTTTGTAATAATATGATCCTGTAAAGAAATACCATAGAAAGATAAAGTTAATCCTAAAAAGTCTATTTTAGTGTTTTCTAGCTCAATCTTTTTTGGACTAAGTATAATACCATGAGTAATAAATTCTTAGGCAATAATATTCAGATGTTTTCTATGCTCATCTAAGTATGAGAAAGTACTAAAATATCATCAATTTAAACATAGCAAAATATTGTATGTTTTGCAAATGTAGTATCCATCCACCTCTGAAATCTTTGAGGGGCGTTACATAAGCCTAATGGCATTATAATCGATTGATATTGGCCTGTAGGTGCATTAAAAGCAGTGAAAGCTTTGGAATTTTTTAAAAGCATAATTTGCTAAAAGCCAAATTTATAATCAAATTTACTAAAATATTTAGTGTTTTTTGTTAAATTGATTAAAACATCTTTGCGAGGAATAAAATAGCCTTCAAAAACTAAATTTTGATTAAGCTTCTTATAGTTGATTACCATATGAGCTTTTCCACATTTTTGCTCCTTATGGTTTCTTACCATAAAAGTAGGACTTGAATGGGGACTAGTTGTTGGTTCAATTAATCTTGTTTAAAGTAAGTCAAAAATTTGAATTTCAAATTCATTTATATCCTGTCTGGTATAGATCATAGGTTTTACATGAATAATCCTATTTGGATCAATAATATTTAGTTCACAAAAATGAGAACTTCAAGACCATAATTTTAGTGGTTCTTCACTAAAATTTTCTTGTATAGCTTTGTATAACCAATGCTTTTCATTGATTACCTTAATATTTTTGAAAAAAGTATTTAGTTGAAAATTTTTATCACAAATATGCTTATGATCTTTGATGAGAGGTATTTTGATAGATTGATTATCTATCATTAAAAAGATGTTTACTTGGTAAAAACTAAATGGAAAATAGTTATACAAAAAATTTGTTCCTAATAAAATGTCACCATGCATATCAGGAAAACAAATAATTTTAGGAATAATAAATTTTGTATTATTAAAATAGATAGGTATGTTTTTAGCTATGGAATTAACTCATAAAAGAAGAAAGGCACACTAAAAGAAAAAGCGTAAGTAGGTATTATACAAAAATATGATGATAAAATGAAATAAAAGAAAACTCGAGAAAGAATACTAGAGAAAGAGAGAAATTGTTGTCTATCCAGACTCTACCTCTTCTCTATTACAAGCCACTACTTATAGGCACATTTTAACTAAAGGATAATCCTAGTTGGGTTGTCTATATCAATCTGTTTATTGTCCATCTTTTATTTTTTCTATACAACTTTTACTATGGCTGTCTGCTGTATTTCAACGATCTGCTACAATGATTTTTGTTGGAGACTAAGCTATCTTTTAATTGTCTACTACAATAAAGAGAATAAGCTTAGTTTAGCTTATCCTTCTTGAATATTTTCTAGATTAATCAGTTTATCATCTTTAGGGTTAAAAGACTATAGGGATTCCATTCTTGATTTATTTCACATTTGCTAACCTTCTTGATATTGAAACAGAAGATGCTAAGGATGATTAATTTCTTCCATTTCTAATCATTTATGAAGAAGATCAATTGCTTGAGGTTCTACTACCATTTTTTCTACCATTTTAAATTCAATGGCTATTGTTTACAATTTTTTACAAATATTCTTCTACCATTCGTTGCTACAAATCTCCTAGGATAGGATTAAGATGTAGCTAAAGCTAGTAGATTTTTTTCCGAATTCATCATGGATATTCCTATTTGGAAATGGTATTTTAAGGCATTGGAAAATTTGTAAATTTTTTGGTGAAGTATTTTAGAAATTTCCAAGGCATCCATTGGTGGTTCCAAGGGTGGTCTAGACATTAGTTTACCTCCAAGATTTGATAAGGGTGATAGAATTTTTCTTTGATAATAACCAAAGAAATTATGAACAATTATATGGATATAGAAGAAATGTTTGTCGTTTTTGACACACACGGAGAATTTGGATTTAAGGAAGGTAAGGAAATAAGTTAAATGGTTATAAAAAAAGTTTTGGACAACTATTTCACCTACGATTCCTAATTTGATACTTTTTATATCGAACGGTTCATGGTCAAGTCTAAATTTTAATTTTGGAATTTGTTCACCTAGATCTGTTGTTTGCAGATAGGTGGAGAAATAGAATTCAAAAAATTTTTCGTCTAACAATTTTTCTATTTCAAGAAGTATAGATAAATTTATTTTTTGAAATATTTTTTTAGGAGAAATATTGCAACTTTTTGAAATAATAATATTCTTTTAAGCTGGATTAATTTAGAAGATGCTTTACCTTTAAAATAATCACAGAGATTCAAGAAATTATTTATTTCTTGAATAGAATATTGGTTTTCTTTAATGGCAAAGAAATTAATATCTTGTTGTTTTAGCAAATATAAGGAAAGAAGATTTTTGAAAACCAATTGATCAAACTGTTTTTTAACTAGATTGTTTAGCTAGAAATTTAGCTAATTTGGTCATCCCTTTTCTAAATTGTGCTTTATTTTGAGACAGATAGGATTTCCAAATATCGTTGGACATATTATATATCTTAACTAGAAGTCCTAGATCATAAAATTTTTTTATTTTTATATCCTTCATTTTTGTATCTTGCAAAAACTTTTCTATTGAAGATACAATTTCAAAGTAAGAAATTGGTGTCCATTGGTTTGGATCTTAAGTAAATTGAAAAAGAGTTTGCATTACTGGTTGTAATGTAGAAGGTTGATAAAAAGGTCTTTATAGCATTTGGTGAGGTAGATAACCACGAAGAGTGTGAATAAAAATACCTGGGTTAGAAATTGGTGACGATAGAGGAAATGTAGAAGAAGTCAAAACCTTTTTGGTTACTTCTTTTGAATTGTTCTCCATCTTTCCTGATTCTGCAAGGGTTTTTTGCCATTATCCCTCCAGACGACTGAGAAAATCTGTAAGAACATTTTTATCATTATTAATGAATTCTATAGTAAAACTATATTGACATAAAAAGTTATACCATCTAATCCTTCTTGGATTAGTTTTGTATTTTCTTATTTTTTAAAAAATCTCTTACTGATTGATTATCAATTCTAATAGTAAAATGTTCAGTAGCTAAATAAATATGGAAATGATAACAACATTTTTTATTGCTAATAATTCTTTTTCAAAAATTATGTATTTTAGTTCATTTGGTTTGAACTTGCCGAAGTTGTAACCACAAAAAGGTTCATTATTCTAAACTTTTTCTTTAAGCACACATCCCCACCTAGTGTTTGTCTAAGGCATATGTTTCTAGAATGAGGTAATCACCTTGTTTAGGTATATATACATTTGGTATATAAGTCAATTCTAAATTTACTTGTTTAATAATATCAAAATTAGAAGATGTCTAAGTAAATTCGACATCTTTCTTTAGTTTTTCTTGATGTAGCTTCTTCTTTGTTCAAAGATTTTGGAAAAACTATCTTCCATAGTTTAGGAGACCAAGAAATTGCTGTAAATGTTTTTTATTGTCTAGTTTTTCTAGAAAATCTTTGATTTTTGTAATAATATGACTTGCAAATAAATACCATAGGAAGATAAGGTTAATCCTAAAAAGTCTATTTTAGTTTTTTTCCAACTCAATGTTTTTTGGACTAAGTATAATACCACAAGTAATAAAGAGCAATAATATTTAGATGTTTTTTATGCTTATCTAAAGTATGAGAAAATACTAAAATATTATCAATATAAACACAGTAAAATTTTGCATGTTTTGCAAATATAGTATCCATCCACCTCTGAAATATTTGAGGGTGTTACATAAACCAAATGGCATTACAATCCATTGATATTGCTTTTGGGTGCACTAAAATTAGTGAAAGCTTTGGAATTTTCTAAAAGCATAATTTACCAAAATCCATATTTACAATCAAATTTACTAAAATATTTAGTGTTGTTTGCTAAATTGATTAAAACAACTTTGTGAGGAATAAAATTGCCATTAAAAACTAAATTTTGATTAAGCTTCTTATAGTTGATTACCATACAGGCTTTTCCACATTTTTGCACATTATGGTCTCTTACCATAAAAGTAAGACTTGAATGAAGACTAGTTGTTGGTTCAATTAATCCTTTCGGAAGTAAGTCAGAAATTTGAATTTCAAATTCATCTATATCTTGTTTGGTATAGATCATAGGTTTTACATGAATAATCCTATTTGGATTAATAATATTTATATCACAAAAACGAGGACTTTGAGACCATAACTTTAGTGGTTCTTCAATAAAATTTTCTTGTAAAACTTTGTATAACCAATATTTTTCATTGATTACCTTAATATTTTTGAAAAAATTTTTTGATTGAAAATCTTTGTCACAAATATGTGTATGATCTTTGATGAGAGGCACTTTGATAGATTGATTATCTATCATTAAAAAGATGTTTTCTTGGTAAAGACTAAATGGAAAATAGTTATGTAGAAAATTTATTCTTAATAGAATGCCACCATGCATACCAGGAAAACAAATAATTTTAGGAATAATAAATTTTGTTTTATTAAAATAGGTAGGTATGTTTTTAGCTTTAAAACCAATGATGGTTTCTTTACCATAAATGCCAATAATAGATATAGGATGTTTCATAAGCTCCCATTTGTTTAATGGTAAAGCATTTTTTCTGCAACTAGAGATTGTTGCACCAGTATCAATTAAAATATGAAGAGAATATGGCTTATATTTTTGAAACCAAAATTCTCTTTTAATATAAGGATAAAACTTTGTTGGTTGTTTGTTAGAGAATGTGATTACATCATCATCTACTATTTTATAATAGGAAATGATATGTAATTTTTTAATTTCTTCAGCTCTGGTTTTAGAAGAAGTAGAGTGTAAAATAGAATTTACTATATGATAAATTGAAGGATATGATTGATTATCACTGGGAAAAATAGGAATCTAAGTACTATTTATACTAAAAGATCTTTGAAAACTAGAAAATAAATTTCGATAAAGAGTAGCAAAGGATTTGTTGCTACTCATACTTTTGATATCATCTTCTTGATTAGATGATGGAATGTTGGAAAGAGGAAAAACTAATCTAAGGTTAGGATTAGTAGGATTTTGAAATACAAATTTTTTCTTGAGCTAAAAAATTCTAAAGAAGATACTCTATTGGTTGCAGGTTTATTATTATCAATGTCTTCTAATAACCATCCTATTGGGGCTGATAAATCTCTAAGATCTATAAATTTGGGTTTGATTTCTGAATGAAATGGTTGTGGTCCAAATATTTCAATAATTTTGGTATTTATCTGTTTGATAGATGTTGTTGTAACATTGGTAAATTCATTTATAGCGGTTCAATTTATGGAAAGATTATGAGCTACCTCATCAAGATCAGAATTTTTTGTTTTGATCTTGAGACATAAACATTTTTCTATTAATGGGTCAAAAATAGAAATAAAATTGGTTTTATTTTAAAAAAGACTACTCATGTAGCTAAATTGGATTGAATTCCTCCAATAATAGCATTGACAGGGTCAGAAAAATGTTTATTCATTAAGACAGCTAAAATTGGAATGACTTTTCTAGAAATAAAAAGTGGTTTAATAGCTATCATGATTAAACCAATATGAATATATTTGATTTTTGAAATTTTTTTCTGAGAAAATGGTTTATTTTCTTTTTTGTAAGCAAAGGTATTTCAATAGATCCTTATTTAGAATCATTTGCAATAATATCACCACATACTTTTGTGGACATCAAATTTGTCTAGATAAAAAATACAAAATATGAAATACAAAAAAAATACCAAAAATAATACAAAATACCAAAAAAAATAAAAAAATTAGAACAAAAAAAAAATCAAGGATGGCAGTGGTGCCTTCTTGGCACCACTGCCACCAGGCCACTGCCACCAGGCCCTACACCCCACCTTTTTTTATCACCATACCTTACCCTCTACCCCTCTGATCACCCATCCCGTTGACAGCCACTATCCTCACTGTCAAATAAGATAGAAACAAATAATAGGGCATGAGGCTCATGCTTACACCCCATGCTAGCCCTGTGTCCTTCCTTCAAGCATACGCACGGTCAAAGCTCTATAAATAGAACTCCTAGCCAAACCAAAAAACGCACAGAAGAGGAGAGATGCTATAAAAAAAAACACTGCAAACTAAAAAAAAAAACACAGTCCTCCTCGTAGTGAGGAACCCAATGCCGAGAGCTTCCTGCACAAAAAAGAAAAAAATGTCAGTTTAAAAAAAAAGAGTCAGAATACAAAAAAATAGTTTCACCGAAACTTTGAAAGCAGATCTAGGGAAGTGGGGATTTTTTTTTGTGAAAAAGAGGTCGGATCTGGGTTCAGGAGGTCGAAAGAAGTTTATGGGTATTTTTTAGAATTTTTTGGCACCAGTGACAGCGGTCGGAGCTCGATGCCGGCAAGGACTGCGGTGGCCGTCGTGATGGAGAGCCACCAGCCCAGGTCGGTTGAAAAAAAAAAGGAAAAAAAAAGGCATTTTTTTTTAGGAAAGAAGGAAATGACCAAAAAATTTTTTTTGGGCTTTTATATAAGTTGTCAATAGCCAAAATGATGTCGTTTCAATAAACGTCCAAAACGATGTCATTTTAAACACCTAGGATCCGCGTATCAACCCGCGACCCGACTCGAGGTTCACGCACCCGACCCACGACCCGCTTCCTTCATCAACTTTGATCGGTCCGACTAAATCGAAATCAAATCGCTGAACCCCAACTGAACCGGTATCGAACCACTGAACCAACCAGATCGCGCTCAGACAGAGCCAAACAGCACCCGAATTGCCTGACCAAACCGTCGAATCAAACCGCACGTTGATCGGACCGTTGATCGGTCCGATTCAGGTAAAAAATTTTTTTTTTAATTTTTTAAATATTATTTTTGTTATTTTAATTATTATTCTTAATATTTATGCATGTAAAAAATATTTAAAATTACCAAAATAAATTTTTATTGTTTTATAATATTAAATATTAAAAAAGAAATAGTAAAATATATGACAAAAGTTTTTTATAATTTTATTAACTTTAAAATAAAATCTTTTAAAATAATAAAGACTAATAAAAAATGTAGGAAAAGAAAATTTTTATCCGACGATGAGATTTAAAGGTATTCTGAGTAGTGATGTCTACGAAATCTCTAGGTGAGAAGATTTTTTTTAAATACTACCAATGTATTGGAGTATTTATAAAAAAAATTTTCAATACAATAAAATTTTTTTTTTAAAGTAATAAATAAAAATTGATTAATTAAAAATATAAGTAATAAAAATGAGAAGAAAAGAAATTTTATCCAATGATGGGATTCTAAAAGTATTCCGAGTAGAGATGCTTCAAGAAATCCCTAGGTGAGAAGATTTTTTGTAAAATATTACCAGTGTATTAGAATATTTATAGAAAATCTTTAATATAATTAAATTCTTTTTTCTTCAAAATTTCAATTAAAAATAAATATTAATAAAATAATTAGTAAAATTTCTAACAAAGGAGAATAAAATATGTGCATTAACATGGTAACATTTTGCATTGCATGCATGACATTTTTTACGAAAAGTAAATTTGAGCCTCCAAGGATGAGATTCTAAAGTATTCCAAGAAGTGATGCCTAATAAATCTCTAGGTGAGAAAAAGTTCTTCTAATGTTACCAACGTATTGGAACATTTTAAGAATTATTTCAACAAAAAGGATTTAATTTATTTTTATCGAGAATAAATTTTTTTCTAATAAAAAAAAATCAAGGAAATTATTTTTTCGAACACCGAAAATTGGACTATTTTTATGAAAACAAAGGATAACACGTTGTTAATTGGTACCATTTTTAACGGGCGCTATGGGGGTACTAATCCTTTCCCACGCATAACCGACTCCCGAACCCAAACTGTTTCGCAAATAGTAAAATTATCTTTTTAATAAATTTTAATTAATTTTAAAACTTTATTAAAAGGATATGTTTTAGTAGGTGACCAATCGCACATAGCCAAAAAAGATTGGTGGCGACTCCATTATTTTTTTTATTTCATTTTCAAATTCATCGGGTGAACACAAAAACTGTTACGACAGCTTGGCGACTCCATTGGGGATTGCCTTTTATTTTTGAGAGTCAGGCCAAAATTAACTATTTGTTATCCTCAAATTTTGATTTAAACAGTCTTAATTAATTTCTTAGATTTTTATTTTTCATTTTCAATAAAAAAAGGGTAAGAAAAAAAACAAAACGAATCAAAAATAAAAAGCAAAAAAAATTCACACACATTTCTTTTACTATGCCTCTTATGTTTTATTTTTTTGTATATTTTACTCTCAATAAATTAGGATATATTTGCACACAATGGCACGATGTATCTCATGCATGAGCTCTATACTCAGGCTCCGTCCTTTATAGGAGAAAGTAAAGTACCTATGCTCTCGTGAGGTGATAACCTCCGTAATGGCAAGCGAAATACTTTCACTCAAATTAAACCTTTCCGTTTGTAACCTGTAATAGGTGAGGATCGGAGTGCCTTACTAGTCTAGTATGGACGATAGTGAGGAACTATTTCAAAACCTTTTAGACACGTGTTAATCTAAACCCAACATGTAATAAGCCTAGGAAACCAACCTTAGGTAGAACCTTGTCCACCTTCTTGTAAGAATACCTGAAAAGAAAAATTATGCGTAATAAAAAAAAAAAAAAAATCTCAAAACACAAAAAAAATAAAAACACTAAAAAATAAAAAATGTTTTTTTTCAAACCACACTAACTCAATTTTGTTTCATTTTCTTTTTGCATTAATCATATCATACAGTTCTGCATCAAGATATTTGCTTTAGGACATATTTCTACTAAGAAATTTTCATGGATCCCGTAGAACTACAAATTTGCTTATCCTCAGTCAGTGTGCCATGTGAGCCGTATAATGAAGTACATGTTTGGTCGAAAGAAGCTCAACAAAAGAATGGAAATTGTTTGCCTACCGATTATGTGTATGAATTACCCAAAAAAGTGCATTTAGATCTCACATAGAATGATTTAAAAGAGTTAGCTGCTGTCTGGGGTCAGTTAAGTGAAGAAAAAAAATGAAGCTTTTGCAAAAAGTATGGGTAGATTGCATCTCTCATTTTAGTAGTGTTCGATGAATAGCTGGTTAAGGTAACTATACAATTTTGAGATCCATCCTATAAATGCTTCACTTTTAATCAAGAAGATTTGGTGCCAACTATCGAGGAGTATTCGATTTTGCTCAGGATAGAACTATAATGTCCAGATAAAGTATTTACTAGAAAGCTAAAATCAGGTTATCGCAAAAAGTTAGCCAAACTTATGAGGGTTAAAGTAGAAACCATCGATTCCTTTGTGAAGCCTAAAGGTGAACATTTTAGCGTCCGTTGGGACTTTCTTCGAAACTTCATTCAGGAGCATTTAAATGATGATCAAGGTATGGTTGTGTTTGCTTTAGCATTGTATGGCATGGTAATCTATCCGAAGACTTTGGGTTACATTGAGATAATTATGGTAGACTTTTTCGACAAATTGAAACCCAAGTAATTAATCCCACTTTAGCAGTCCTAGTCGAAACCATCGGTCATTGAATTTTTATCGACGAAATAAAAAAGGACAATTAATAGGATGTGCATCTCTATTATACGTATGGGTTAGAAGTCATTTCAAGTGTGGGAAGAGTGCATTTTTGAAACCATATCTTCGAAATAAGGTACCAATCAAAGAGTTTTATAAAAGCCAATGGCCGACATTAAAGACTAAAGAAGAGTGGGTCTTTTTCTTGTGAAGGCTTACTAGGGATGAAATTGAATGGATGGCACCTTGGATGCCTTATGTGCCCTTATTGCATCATGGAGAAAATGAGCTATGGATACTGTTATTAGAGTTATGGGCCATTATAAATTATGCTCTATTAATGGTGCTTAGACAATTTGGTGCAAAGTAGTTTGTTTCTGCTACTCATGGCCTGGTCCAAGTAAAATTCATTTATGGGGAATCGAATCCATTAAGAACCTCAGAGTAGTTGATCTAAGCATAAAAGAAAACAAGAAGAATGAGGTTAGGGCCTCTCATCGACAAAGTCACTTCTGATTATCAGATTTAGAAAGTAAGACAGAGTACTCCCTCCTGATGACAGCTCATATCAATTGGTTAATCTTTTGGAAGAGGTGCAATTATCAAAAATTGAGCTTGTCAAGAAAGAATTAGAAGCTGAAAAAAAATAAAAAGAGAAAATTTGACACTTTGTGAGAAAGTAGGGTAATTGAAATATGAAGCAAAGATACAAGATAGCAGATTAGAAAAAGTCATAAAAGAATGAGATCTGGCTAATAGTGATTTGAAAGATCTACACCAAGAAAATAAAAGGTTACGAGTTCAATTCAAAACTAAAAAAGTCACCAAGTCTTACCTTAGTTAACAACGTGAAATGAATGAGCTCCGAGAGGGAATGAACCAATGAAAGGGCAAAGCTCAAGAAAAGTAAGAGGAGACCACCAAAATTTCTCAAGAATGTCAGAATTGGAAGGGATTATACTCTACAACCTTAGCAAGATTGGTGGAATGCCAAAATGAAAAGGAAAGGTTGAAAGTTTTGCTCGTAAAAGAGAGAAGAAAGCACTTCAAAGTACTGAATGAAAAAAAATCACTTCACCAAGTGATCCAAGGGTTAGAGATACAACTACAAGACCTCAAGAGACATATTTCAGCAATAATAGATGAATGGCATAGAAGAGAAAAAGATTGGATCTTCACATGTGATTCAGAAAGGGATGCTCACATGAAATGGAAGGCAGAAAGCTTAGGGAGGTAATAGTACATAGAGCACTTGACTAATCAAGTTTGTAAGACAGTAAAGAAAGCATGGGAAATGGTTGAAAAGGTAGAAGCATTAAAAAGAAAAGTCAATCCCATAGGAGAATATGGACAATGCCTAGTGAACTTTTTAGATGAGGCAAAGGACCATTATGAACAAGTCAAATGCTTCTACGGATATAACTTTAGGATGGTAAATCCCATGTAATAAAAGTTGTATGGAATCAATAAAAATTTTTAATGTTGAAATTCATCTAAGAGCAAATATCTCCCACTTGTATTCATGCATCATGTATATAATTTTCAACACATAACATTCTAATTTTTTCTTTTTTTCTTCTTTTTCATAATAAAAAAAAACTTTGTGGTGGTAAAAGGTTCAAGAATAGCTCACCTATTAAAAATTTTGACCTAACTTACTCGTCATTCATATAATACCAGGACTCAAACAAGAATCATAAAGTAAGAACAGGCCAATCAATTTGAGAGAATTGAGAAAGCTCAAGAAGAACTAAGAGGGGATCTCAGTACAATAATAGATATGCTCAAAAAATTTGACAAGAGAAAAGTAGTGAAAGAAAATCCTAGCTTTCAAATGTAATCACCAGATATGATAGATCCTGTTTACCCTCTAGGGTTTGACACGATCGACCCAACCTTTTCAAAGAACTAGAGTACCAATTTCTACTCCTGGTAGATATCCTAATCTTTATCTAAGAATGACATGCAAACTTGCTCCAAGATAATTTCAAAATTTTGTTAATCCCATTATGATGGAAAAACCACCTGAGCTAATCTTAGTTCTTGATTTGGATGATCCTAAGGAAAGAGAAAAGCTAGGGATACAGACACCTGAAAAAGTGAAAGATACCAGTGCTCGAAAGAAGATGAAGTTATTGGAAGAAAGGCTTAGGGCTGTAAAGGAAATGAATTTTTATGGCTCCACAGATGCGGCTGACCTTTGTTTAGTTTCAGATGTGGCCATTTGGTCTAAATTTAAGGTCCCTGAATTTGAAAAATATGATGGCACAAAATGCCCGATGACCCATATCACCATGTATTATCGAAAGATAGTAGCACATGCTCACAATGAGAATTTGTTAATGTATATATTTTAAGATAGTCTTACAGGTTCTGTAGCTAGATGGTATATCTAATTAGATAAGACTCGTATTCGTTCTTGGCAAAAGCTTACAAAGGTATTCCTTACACAATATTGGCATGTCACAGATCTAGTTCCATACTATCTATCTTTACAAAGTATGAAAAAGAAAGCAACTGAACACTTCATGGAGTATGCACAAAGATGGAAAGACGTGGCTACACAAGTTTAACCTCTTCTCACTAAAAAAGAAACAACTGTTTTATTTGTAAATACCCTGAAAGCATCCTACTATGAGAGATTGATAGGCAATGCAACTAAAAACTTTACAGATATGGTGATATTAAGTGAGATCATTGAAAACACCATAAAAAATGTTAAGCTCGATGTAGGAGAGACAAGTGGAGCAAGAAAAGGTAGAGCTCTTAAAAAAAAAGAGAATGAAGTTCAAGCAGTGGGCAACAATTCAAAGGTTTCACACCTTATCCTACACCAGTCTACCAGACCCATTATCCTTCCATAAACCATGTTATATCCATCCCTCATTCATATCAACCATACCAGTCATTACCACAACCAGCTTATCCATCTCATTTTCAGTCAACCTTTTGGACACCCCCTACAATTGTTCTGCTGTATCCACCGGACTAGAATGGAGACCTAGTTCTAATAGTAGTTTGAGAGCCCAAGAAATGCCCAAGAAAAAATCATTTTCGATCCCATTCCTATGACATACACAGATTTATATCCTCGACTTATTGAGAAACATATGCTTGCTCCTATTATCGTTGAACCCTTGAAACCTCCATTTCCCAAATGGTATGACCCCAATGCACATTGTGATTATCACTATGGGAATCCAGGTAATTCCACTGAGAACTATACTGTTTTGAAGCATAAAATGCAAGGGTTAATCAGTGAAGGGGTATTAAACTTTGATACCAACTAACAAGGGAATTCAAATGTTAATGGGAACCCTTTACCAAATTATACCAGACCATCAATAAATGCCTTATTAATGGGCAAAGAAGGCACATGAAAGAAAAAAGTAAATGAAGTTAAAACTCCGATGGCTAAAGTATTCGAAGTCTTGGTCGAAGTTGACATGTTAAAATCAATAGAACCTCAAAATTGCTCTGAAGCGTTTAACTCAACTGAAAGCTACAATTATTACAGAGGTGTTTTAGGGCATTCTATCGAGAATTGTCAATTCTGTCAAGATGTGTAAAAGTTTATGGATACGGGTCGAATAGAGTTTTACCAAGAGAGAGAAGAGTTGATGAAAGCTGAAGTGTCTACCATTGATTCAAAGAATAAGTTTATGCGTAGACCGATAACTATCTATTATGATAAGAAGCCAACATCAAAGTTAGAAAAACCCATTTCTCGACCAATGGTGACAATTAAAGTTTTTGGCCCTTTTTCATATCTAAATGATAAAGCAATACCTTGAAAGTACGATTATGATGTCGTAGTCAACCCAGATATTACCAACATAACGGGTGTAAGAGACATAACTTGAAGTGAGAGGTGTTATACCCTAGAGGCTCTAGAAAAAGCTAAAAAAGAGAAAGCCAAGGTAGAAAAAGAAAATGAAAGTTATAGTGGTCTTAACGCAACCTCAAAAAAAGAATGTCAGAAGCCAGTATCTGATAGTGAAGCATGTGAATTTCTAAAGTTAATAAAATATAACGAGTATAGCGTGGTAGAACAGCTTAACAAGATACCGACTAGAATTTTACTATTATCATTATTGCTCAGTTTAGAGTCACATCGTAATGCTTTACTGAAGGTGCTAAATCAAGCATATGTATCTCACAATGCTTCTATTGAATATATGAAACAGTTTGTTAGCAATCTGACAATTTTAAATTATATCTCTTTTAGTGATGAAGAGATTTCTCCTGAAGGTTGAAGAAGTACCAAGGCTCTTCACATTATTATGAAATGTAAAGGTCATATAATGGCTAAGATTTTGATTGATAATGGCTCATCCATCAATGTTATACCTGTGACTACTTTAGAAAAACTTCCTTTTAATGGATCTTATATGAAACTTGGTCATATATAGTGAGAGCCTTTGATGGAACCAGAAAATAGGTGCTGAAAGATATAAAAGTGCTATTGCAGATTGGCCCATGCACTTTCAATGTAAAATTTTAAGTTATAGACATTTCTCTTTCATACAGTTATTTATTGGATAGGTTGTGGATTCACATGGCAAGTGTTGCTCCATCTTCATTACATTAAAAAGTTAAATTCATTATTGAAGGAAAGCTAACATGTGTGGCAGAATAAGGAGATTTATTGGTAACTCAACCCATAAATATTCCTTATGTGGAATTAGTAGATAAAGCTTTAGAATGCTTTTATAGATCATTTGAGATTGCCAATGCAACATATATAGCTAGAAGATCTAAATTGTATTCGCTACACTTATCTACGACAACTAAAATGGTAGTCAAATAGCTTACCAATATGAGATGGTGACCTGAAGTTAGACTTAAGAAGAACCTACAAGGAATCACGAAGCCATCGACTATATATGAAAAGAAAGATAGATTTGGCTTAGGATATAAGCCAACAAGAGGGAACATAATAAGAATGGTGAATGAGAAAAGAGATTAGAGGATAGCTAATCTTAGGGGATATGAGCTGAAGTCAGAGCCTATGGTAATTCCATACCTCTATGATTCTTTTCACTCGAGAGGTTATATTTACCCAAATTTCTTAGAAGCCCTAAGTGCAGGATTCGTGGAAGAATTTTCAAAGCTGGCCATTCAAATGGTGGATGATAGAAAAAAAAAGAGTCGAAGTGAAGAGCTGTTCATGTACCATTATCCTTCAGATTTTGAACTAGATAATTGGAAAGTTATAGAGCTACTCGTTGTCTTTAAAACTTTAGAAAAGTAATGTACTGTGAAACTTTAAATGCCTAATTACTTTCTACGAGTATTAGGAGATCTTTTGTGGTGTGTTTATGTTTGTCGTTTTAATAAAAGACTTGGAAGATGCATCCTTATTTTTTATATTATTTTCATCTTTATTTTGTTTTTCATTCTTTGGTTTTCATCATTTTCTTGCCATTCCATTTTTATGTGCCAATATTCTCTTCATCTTACCCTTTTCAGGGTCCTAAATAATGAACACGAAGATAATCATGGCAATAATCTCGGATTTGATTTCGAAAACTTAATTCATATTGCTGAACTTGATAATAAGAAAGATTCAGATAACTACACACTACCTCTTGATTTGTTAAAATTAATAGAACATGAAGATAAGCCAATTGAACCCCACCAGAAAATTACCAATTAGTGAATTTGAGAGATGGTGAAAACAAAAAAGAGGTTAAAGTTGGTATATCTCTTTTACCAGCTGAAAGACAGAAATTAGAAAAGTTACTCCAAGAATATGTAGATGTGTTCGCCTAGACTTACCAAGATATGCTAGGACTCAGCACTGATATTGTAGAGCACAAGTTACCTTTTAAGCTAGGATGTAAGTCGATGCAGCAAAAGCTAAGGCGTATGAAACCAGAGATGCTACTAAAAATTAAAGAGGAAGGAAAAAAACAATTTGATGCTGGATTTTTAGAGGTGGCAAAATATCTTGAATGGGTAGCCAACATAGTGCCAGTTCTTGAGAAGGATATAAAAGTGAGAATGTGTGTCGATTATCGAGATCTGAATAGGACAAACCCTAAGAATAACTTTTCTCTACCTCACATCGATACTCTAGTGGATAGTATTGTAGGCATTCTACATTTTCTTTTATGGATGGCTTTTCAGGCTATAATCAGATCAAGATGGCTCAAGATGATATGGAGAAAACTATATTTATGACCATGTGAGGGACATTCTGTTACAAAGTCATGCCTTTTGGGTTAAAAAATATTGGTGCCACTTATCAAAGAGCAATGGTGACTCTCTTTAATGACATGATGCATAAAGAAATAAACGTATATATGGATGATATGATTATGAAATCTCGTGAAGGAGAAAATCATGTAGTCAATCTCAAAAAGCTATTTCACAGGTTAAAAAAATTTTAGCTGAAGTTGAATTCTTCTAAATGTACATTTGGTGCTAAATAAAAAAAATTATTGGACTTTATGGTCAGTGAAAGAGGAATCAAAATGGACACGAATAAGATACAAGCCATCCAAAACTTATCTCCTCCTCGTACTTTAAAAGAAATGTGAGGTTTACTAAGGAGATTAAACTATATTGCTTGTTTCATATCTCAACTCACCTACAAGTGTGATCCTATTTTCAAGCTTCTCAGAAAACATGATCCAGGAGAATGGAATGATGAATGCCAAGAAGCTTTTGATAAGATTAAAGAATACTTGTCAAATCCACCTGTGTTGGTGCTGCTAATCCTGAAAAAACCTTTGATCTTGTACTTAACAGTGCATGAAAATTCAATGAGATGTGTGCTGGGGCAAAAAGATAAAATGACAGGAAAGAACGAGCAATATACTACTTGAGTAAAAAATTCACTGATTATGAGTCCAAGTATTCACCATTAGAGAAGATATGGTGTGCATTAGCCTGGACAACTTAAAGGCTTAGACAATACATGCTTTATCACACTACTTGGCTCATAGTAAAGCTAGATCCTATTAAGTATATCTTTGAAAAGCCTTCATTGATAGAAAAGATAGCACGGTGGCAAGTTATGCTTTCATAATATGATATCATCTATGTGACTCAAAAAGCTATAAAAAGAAGTATTGTAACCGAGTTCCTTGTTGATCGTGCTATTGAAAATTATGAACTAATGAACCTAGAGTTCTTTGATGAAGATGTGATGGCCATTGAAGAAAATAAACCTGTTGAAGAGTCTTGAAGGATGTATTTTGATGGAGCTGCTAATGCTTTGGGTCATGGTATTGGGGTAATTTTAATATTTCTTGATGGGCACTATTATCCCATTACAGCCAAGTTAAATTTTAATTGTACAAATAATGTGGCTAAGTATGAGGCTGTGTTATAGGTCTACAAGCAACAATTGAAAAAAAAATCAAAGTATTAGATGTATTCAAAGATTCAACTCTAGTCATCTATCAGTTACGAGGAGAATGGGAAACCAGAGATTCTAAGTTGATACGATACCATAAGTACATCTCTCAGTTGGTCAAACAATTCGAAGAAGTTCAATTTGAGCATTTACCTAGAGAGGAAAACCAAATTGCTGATGCATTGGCTACTCTAGCTGCAATGATTAAAATAGATGTAAATACTGAATCCAACCCATCAAGCTGGATGTGAATGATGAACCAGCACATTGTTTAGGTGTTAAAGAAGAAGTTGATGGGAAACCATGGTATCATGACATCATGTAATACGTTAAAAGCCAGCAATACCCATAACATGTAACAGAAAATGATAAGAGAACTATTATAAGGTTGGCTATGAGTTTTTTTTTTTTATGGAGACGTTTTCTATAAAAGGGATCGAGATCAAATACTCTTAGGGTGTGTGAATGCACCTAAAGCGAAGAGGATTATTGAAGAAGTGCATGATGGAGTTTGTGGGGCCCATGCAAATGTCATATGGTGGCTAGAAAAATTATGAGGGCTGAATACTATTGGTTGACAATGCAGAGTGAATGTATTGATTATGCCAGAAAATGCCATAAGTGTCAGATCTATGCTGACAAGATCTATACTCTTTTAATAGCATTGCATGTTTTGGCTCCTTTATGGCCATTCTTTATGTGAGGTATGGATGTCATCGGTCCCATCACTCCAAAAGCTTTAAATGGACATAGATTCATTTTTGTGATGATTGATTACTTCATAAAATAGGTAAAAGCTCTGTGGTATGCAAATTCATAAAAAAAGAGATAATATGCAAATATAGGCTTCTAGGGACAATTATTTCTAATAATGCCAAAAATTTAAACAGTAAAATGATGAATAAAGTTTGCACTCAGTTCAAGATTCATCACCATAATTCGATATCATATCATCCAAAGATGAATGGGGCAGTAAAGGCTGCAAATAAGAATATTAAAAGAATCTTAGAGAAAATGACTGATACTTATAAATATTAGCATGAGAAGTTGCCTTTTGCTTTACATACTTATAGAACATCAGTCTGAACATCTACTGGGGCCACTCTATTCTCTTTGGTATATGAATGGAAACTTTGCTACCGATCGAAGTGGAGATTTCCTTGCTGAGAGTCCTGATGAAGGTAGAATTAGAGGAAGCAAAATGGGAAATCACTATGAGCAATTGAACCTCATTAAAGAGAAAAGACTTATAGCACTTTGTCATGGTCAATTATATCAAAAGAGGATGATGAGAGCACATGATAAGAAAATCCATCCCCGTTGCTTTAAGATAGGAGATTTAGTACTGAAAAAGATCCTTTCAAATCAACACGATAATTGAGGAAAATGGACACTAAATTGGGAAGGCTTATATGTGGTGAAAAAACCCTTTTCTGGTGGGGCATTCATTTTGACAGAAATGGATGGAAATGATTTACCTACTCCGATAAACTCAGATGCTGTGAAGAAATATTCTGTTTAAGAAAAACAAAAAGAAGAGAAAAAAGTAAAAAATGGAAAATAATGACTCATCTAAGCTGAAAACTTGAAAAAGACAACTTGGATGCGAAGAAGAAGCATCATTCCACAATATAGGGGCAAGTATAGTTTGATGAACTCTGAAGGATCAAGAAAGTCATCAAATTTAGTTTTAGAAAAAGAATCTGGGAATATTTTGTTCATGATTATCTTATGGTCATTATTTAGGCACTTTTGTTTCAACTCAAATACTTTGCCATACATTTGTTACCAATCTATTAAAATATGATATCTTTCATTTGGAAATAACACCCTTTCCATTCCTTTATTCTCATTTTGTCTGCCATAAGAATAGGAGAAATATGTGATTGCATTTTATTGGTCTTGGACTTAAAAGAAAAATAAACATGAAAGATCTTAGCATTACTTTTTAAAAGTTGACAAAGGCAAATGAAAAAGGATGAGAAAAGCATGACAAGACATTGATGTTGCATACTTTTAAAAAAAATAAATATTGTGGTCAGATGTTAAGAATAGATTGGTCATATAAGAATTCTGATAAAAGAAGACAAAAGTGAGAGATTTCGAGAACCTTTTTACTATAATGAATAATTTTGATTGCATTACATGCATTGCATTTAGAGCACTCAGTACATGCATCTATGACCAGTTTTAATACGGACATAGACTTTCCATTTCTTAATCAAACAAAAGATTTCGAAAGAGAGAAATTACTTGTTAAAAGAAAAGAACTCAATTTTGAGAAAAGATGAGATTTTAAAGTTGTTGAGCCTCTGCTGAGAGGAGCTTTTCAAAAGATGATTTTTAAAGTCATTGAATCTTTGCTGAGATGAGCCTTTTTCAAGATGAAAATTTTTAAAGTCGTTGAGCCTCTGCTGAGAAGAGCCCTTTTCAAGATAATTTTTAAAGTCATTAAACCTCTGTTAAAATGAGCCTTTTTCAAGATGAAATTTTTAAAGTCGTTGAGCCTCTGCTGAGATGAGCTTTTGTAAGATGAGATTTTTAAATTTGTTGAGCCTCTGTTGAGAGGAGCTTTTTCAAGATGATTTTTAAAGTTGTTGAGCCTCTGCTGAGAGGAGCCCTTTTCAAGATGAGATTTTAAAGTTGTTGAGCCTTTGCTGAGAGGAGCTTTTCCAATATGAGATTTTTAAAGTTGTAGAGCCTCTGCTGAGATGAGCCCTTTTCAAAATAAAATTTTTAAAGTTGTTGAGCCTCTGCTGAAATAAGTCTTTTTCAGATTTTAAATTTTCAAAAGTTATCGAGCCTCAAGTGAGAGGAGCATTTTCGATTATTAAAAAAAACTTTTTGAGTAGTCTATGTTAAAAAAAAAACAGAGGAAAAAAAGAAAAAAATTCATTTGGATTTCGAATAAAATTGTTGTCTTTATCTTTGCCCTATTACTGATTATCAACAATGTGCAAAGAGGGGCAGCTGTGGACATCAAATTTATCCAGACAAAAAATACAAATAAAAAATACAAAAAAATACCAAAAATAATACAAAATACCAAAAAAATATAAAAAAAATATAAAAAATAGAACAAAAAAAAAAGAAAAATCTACACCCCACCCTTTTGATCACCATACCCTACCTTCCACCCCTCTGATCACTCATCCCACTGACAGCCACTACCCTTACTATCAAATAAGACAAACAAATAATAGGGCATGAGGCTCATGTTTACACCCCATACCGAGCCCTGTGCCCTTCCCTTAAGCACACGTATGGTCGAAACTCTATAAATAGAGCTCCTAGCCAAACCAAAAAACATACAAATGAGGAGAGACGTTGTAAAAAAATGAAAAAAAAACACTATAAACTAAAACAAAAAAACACAATCCTTCATATAGGAAAGAGTCCAGCGTCGAGAGGTTCCTGCACAAACAAGAAAAAAAGGTCAGTTTAAAAAAAAAGAGTCAAAATACAAAAAAAATAGTTTCACCGAAACTTTGAAAGCAAATCCAAAGAAGTGGGGACTCTTTTTGGTGAAAAGGAGGTCAGATTCAGGTTCAAGAGGTTGAAAGGAGTTTGTGGGTATTTTTAGAATTTTTCAGCATCGACGACGGCGACCGGAGCTCACCGTCGGTAAGGATTGCGGCAGCCGTCAAGACAGACGGCCATCGGCCCAGGTTGATTGAAAAAAAAAAGAGAAAAAAAGGCATTTTTTTTTTAAGAAAGAAGGAAATGATCGAAAAAAATTTTGAGCTTTTATATAAGCTGTCAATAGCCAAAATGATGCTGTTTCAATAAACGTCTAAAATGACATCATTTTAAACACCCAGGATCCGCACGTCAACCCGCAACCTGACTCGGGGTTCGTTCAGCCAACCCGCAACCCGCTTCCTTCATCAGCCTCTGATCGGTCTGAATGAACCAGAACTGAACCACTAAACCTGAATCGAACCAATACCGAACCGTGCCTAGACCAAGTCGAACAGCACCCGAACCATCAGATTAAACCATCAACCAACCAGACCGCGCCTAGATCGAGCTGAACAGCACTCGAACCATCGAACCGAACCATCGAATCAAGCCGCACGTTGACTAGACCGTTGATCGATCCGATTCAGGTAAAAAAATGTTTTTTTAGATTTTTTTAAATATTATTTTTGTTATTTTAATTATTATTCTTAATATTTACACATGTAAAAAATGTTTAAATTTACCAAAATAAACTTTTATTGTTTTATAATATTAAATATTAAAAAATAAATAGTAAAATATATGATAAAAGTTTTTTATAATTTTATTAACTTTAAAATAAATCTTTTAAAATAATAAAGACTAATAAAAAATGTAGGAAAAAAAAATTTGTATCCGACGATGAGATTCAAAGGTATTCTGAGTAGTGATGCCTGCGAAATCTCTAGGTGAGAAGATTTTTTTTTAAATACTACCAATGTATTGGAGTATTTATAAAAAATTTTTTCAATACAATAAAAATTTTCTTTTTTTTAAGTAATAAATAAAAATTGATTAATTAAAAATATAAGTAATAAAAATGAGAAGAAAAGAAATTTTATCCAATGATGGGATTCTAAAAGTATTCCGAGTAGAGATGCTTTAAGAAATCCTTAGGTGAGAAGATTTTTTGTAAAATATTATCAGTGTATTAGAATATTTATAGAAAATTTTCAATATAATTAAATTCTTTTTTCTTCAAAATTTCAATTAAAAATAAATATTAATAAAATAATTAATAAAATTTCTAACAAAGGAGAATAAAATATGTGCATCAACATGATAACATTTTGCATTGCATGCGTGACCTTTTTTACGAAAAGTAAATTTGAGCCTTCGAGAATGAGATTCTAAGGTATTCTGAGAAGTGATGCCTAAGAAATCTCTAGGTGAGAAAAAATTCTTCTAATGTTACCAGCGTACTAGAATATTTTAAGAGTTATTTCAATAAAAAAAGTTTTAATTTATTTGTCTCGAGAATAAAATTTTTTCTAATAAATAAAAAAATCAAGGAAATTATTTTTTTGAACACAAAAAATTGGACTATTTTTATCAAAATCAAAGGATAACACGTTAATTGGTGTCGTTTTTAACGAGCGCTGTGAGGGTGCTAATCCTTCCCTTTGCGTAACCAACTCCCAAACTCAGAATGTTTCGCAAACCGTAAAATTATCTTTTTAATAAACTTTAAAACTTTATTAAAAGGATATGTTTTAATATGTGGCCAACCGCACCTAGCCAAAAACGATTAGTGGTGACTCCATTATTTTTTTATTTCATTTTCAAATTCGTTGGACAGATACAAAACTGTTACAACACTTTTTCTATATGGCATTTTATAAATGGCTAAATTTTTTTTGAAAATGCTACTATTATAAACATTATCTTTTTTGATGAGTTGTAATTTTTTAAATTTTTCATCAGAATGAGTTTTTCTCACAATATTTTTTAATGAAATCATTTCATCCTTGGTTGATTGATTATCAACTATGAAAGATGTATCAGATACTGTATCTGGTTTAGTTTAGTATTCATAAAAATATATGTAACTTCATCATTAAAAGAGTTAGAATTTGTCTCAGAAAATAGTTCATATAAAATTTCTTCATCTGATAAGTCTTCTGAAAAACAAATTTGTAGCTCTCATTGTTTTAGAGTTTTTATAACTCGTTTTGCATTTTGTTCCTTTTTAGGACAGTTAGTGGCAATTTGACCTTCTTCTTCACAAATAAAACATTTGCATTTTTTATGTTTAGTTTTCTTTTAACAACAAACTTTTACCAGATTTTTTGTCTAGTTTTATAGAGGGTTTCCATTTTTTCATAAAATATTTTTTCCTTTTAAAACAATTTTTATGAAACTTTGATTGTCATTTACAACCAAAATGAAATTCATTTTTGAGTATCTTAATGCATTGTTTATGATTAAGTTTACTATTTATTTGTTTAGCAGCTTGTTATTTAAGACAATATTCAACAACTTGTTGTTGTATATAATTAATTTTGCTACCGAGTGTACTATAAAGTTCTATGCTAAGGTTTGCAACATTAGACTTTTTTAGTCTAAGTTCAATAAAAGTAGAGTAATTTTGTAAACATTATTCATTCCATGGTGAGGGAAGTTTATGAAAATATTGTTCTAACCAAAATTGTGAATGTTCTTCATTCAAACGTTGGAACTTACTCATATATTTTTTAAAAAATTCATCTAAATTTAGGATATTACAAAGTCGAAGTTTAGACACAATAATCCATGCTTCAAAATTTGTGTCTAAATCTTCAAGGGAACAACAAAATTCATTTTTTAAAACATTTGTAAGTAATTTTAGCAAATTGGGAATATTTCCAGAGTAGTATTTTCCCATTTTCTTAAAAATTATAAAACATCACCTTGCCATGTTCCATAAAAATAGTTTAAAAATTTTTCTCGATTCCATTAATCTTTGTAGTGGGTCATTACAATAGATATGGATTGTGCCCAGTCATCTATGATTTTTCCATAGTTTGATATTGGGACTTTAGAGAGATTTAAATATGCGCCACTAGTAGCTACATTTCTTTTGTTTAAAAAATCTATAGTTGGGGCTATATTATTTTGAGTAAAAGTTTAACCTATTTAGCCAGTTTTTGTTGTATTTTTAATTTCATCTTTTCTATTTGAAGTATTCAATCAATTTTTTATAGGCTTTAAAGTCCATAAGTTCTTGCTTTGTGAATTGTAGAGGTTGAATAGAAGATGAGGGTTTGTCATCTATTACCAAAATAGTTCCAGTATTTCCATAAAATAAAGGTCCTAAATCACTGATTTGTGATTTTTGATACATGTGTTTTGAGATAGTTTCAATTTTTTGTTCAATATTATTTATTTTTACAAAAGGTTTCCTAAAGAAAGAAGAAGTGAGATCTACCATACCATTAATAGTTCTACTTATAGAAACATTATGAGTCTCAAAAGAAAGATCTATATGCAAACTATGATTATAAGTTTTATTTAAAGATATACAGTTATCTTTTTCATGTTGTTCCATATTTTAGGTGCTTAAAATCGGTACCAATTTTCTTTAACAGTTTCACTAAAGTTTTAAACAACTTTCACTAGCTTAGAGTACCAACAAAAGAAACTAGAAAACTTAGTGTAAGAGCTTCAAAACATGAAACAACTATCCAAGATAAAAATATAGACAAACAACCCAACCTTAATATAGGAGGGAATTTAAGTTGTTTTTCAACAATAATAACAAATTTTAACTTGTATATCATGCATCATTGTATGATCATTGTTTTTCATGTTAGTTCAGGACAAAGAATGATGGTTGTAAGAATACTTTCATCAAACCTCTTGAAGCAAAAATATATCTTTAAAAATCTTACCTAAATATTAAATGCTTTTTAAATTACCTCTTGAGGCATATAATAAAAATTCACATCATGCATTTCTAAGTTTTGGGAATCAATAAAAAGTTTGAAGATATTGCATCTTAAGAAATAGGATTAGTTAATTCTTCACACCCATAATACTCATGCTCATTCAAAGATCATGGATAATGAAAATGCTAGTGAATTGATAGGATGGAAAGGGCTCATGAAGAAATTAGAGAAACAGTTGTGAGGTTGCAATAGAATATAGACAAGTAATTGGCAGAACTGAACATATGTTAGTAGGGTTGTCTAAAGGAAAAGGGGCTATTGAAACACATGATGCGAGGGAAGAAGTAACAGTAAAATAGTTGACTATGTGAGATTCACATACCCTTATCCCTATGTTACTCAAGCACCACCAGTAGCTTATCACCAATATGATGGTACTTTCTTTAAACCATCATTGATCCAAGTAAACACCAATTCGGGATCCACTCCTTTTGACCCCATTACTGTGCCTAATCTAGATGATTTGAAAAAGTAAAAGAAATTGAAAAAGGTGTCTAATCTACAAAAAATATTGTAATGAAGAATAAGTATGATATGTTTGAGAAGAGGTTGAAAGTAATAGAAATACATGATGTGTATGGAAATGTGGATGCTTGAGAGCTAAGCCTAGTGCTTGATCTTGTTATTCCATCGAAGTTTAAAGTCTTAGATTTCTAGAAGTATGATGAAATGAAATGCCTTTCAGCACATATCACCATGTACTACAAAAAGATGATGGGCTATACTCATAATGACAAATTGCTAATTCACTATTTTAAAGATAGTTTCATTGCATTTGTAGTAAGGTGATACATCTAACTAGATTGAAGTAAGATTCGTTCCTGGAAAGATTTGGCTAAAGCCTTCCTAGCACAGTACAAGCATATTGAAGATATGGCACCAGATAGGTTGTCCTGGTAAAGCATGAAAAAAATGTCAATCGACACTTTCAAAGAGTAGTACACAAATGGAAAGACATGGTGGTCCAACTACAACCACCTTTGATAGAAAAAAATCACTATTTAGTTTGTCAATTCCCTAAACACTTCTTATTATGAAAAAATGATCAGGAATGTATCCAAAAACTTTACTGACATGGTAATTTCCAAGAAAATGATAGAGAATGTAATCAAGAGTGGTAGGATTAAGTTAAAAGATGCAACTGATATTAAAAAAGGTAGTATGCTGGAAATGAATGAAATGGATGTGTAAGCAACCACAATTGAGGGACATTTACCCAAGAACTTCATCCCATGCAATCTTTATCCTTTTCATCAACCCTACTTCCCTATCATCGACAATATCTCTTAAGGTCTATATCTTTGTCAACTAAGCTAGCATTTAGGCTTTCAAGCAAATCCCCATCCTCAAATGACCACTTATAATCCTATCCCTACACTTAAGCATCTCATTAGACTAACAAAGACTAAAAACGACTAATAAATGACCAAAAAAAAACTTTAAATCCCTGTTTCTCACCTTTTACCTTTAATAATATATGGTCGGTACCTCACTTTTGTGCCTTAAAAAGCAACACCAAATCCATCGATAAAGAGTTATGATCCTATTGGCAAGTGTGATTATCATATGAAGGCAATTGGCCATTCAACTGAAAAATACAAATAGTTAAAAGAAAAGATTAAAAATCTCATCAAAAGTTGTATTTGATTCTAAAACTTATGAAACAATGGAAGTTGACTCTATCCAATCATAAAATGTGAGGAGTTGAAATGTCAAAGGAGGTCTTGAATTTGAAAGATCAATATAGTATGATTTTCTTTTAAACCTTTGACATTTTATTTTGTGTATGACATGCATGTGGTATCCTTAGGAGTTATTTAGATTAATCTTATTAGAATTCATTTTTGAAGAAATTGATGCTTTAGAGTTTTTATATGAAATTTTTTTATGCAATTGTGTGAATAAAACCCCTCATATAATTATTTTTTGAAATCATAAAATGAGAAATGCCTTAAAAAAAGATAGAGAAAAAGAAAGAAGAAAATGAAGTTTTTTTTGTAATAAAAGATGGAACGAATCTCAAAAGAGTTAGCGATCTCTATTAGAAATAAACTCGCCAAATGCCTTCACATCATTTTCAAATCACTCAAATGATTCCATTCATCAAATATAATCCCTCATAAGACATGAACTTGAATTTATGAACATTGCTTTTGCCTGATAATATTGTGGTATAAAAAAGGTTATAATCATTTTCTAGGCAATGAATAATAAGACAACTAATTTCAAAACAAAAGTAAAAAAATGGGATTCTTAGAAGATTAGGCAAACATGATAATTTTTTTTAAGAATTTGGATGTCATAATTTGATAAATGTCTAGGCTATGCTATAGCTTCAAAATTTTCAAAATTAAAGCCACCCAAATCTTTCAAAATGACCACAAGTATAATAGTTTCCCAATTCTCTACCTTAAATGGTCTTTATCCGATGTTTTGAGGCACATTAGCCAAAAAGAAAAACCTCATTGCCCTTAAGACAACTTGAACTATGATCAACTTGTTCTTTTTATGGAGCGACATGAACCATTTGACACCTTAAGCAAGTTTATTTCACAAGACTCATTTATTCACATTAACCTTCATTAGGGGTGATTTGTCAATGTAAGGTATCTTGAATGGTGGTGATAGGCATGCAATGAAAAGGAAAGAAAGAATAAGAAAAAGAAAGAGAAAAAGAAAAAAAGCAAAGCAAAAATGAAAAAAAAAAGAAAAATTTTTTTTTTATTTTGACATCATACACTAAAGACATTCAAATGAATCCAAAAATAAAAATATTTCAATAAATTCACAAAGAAACCAATGAGAGAAGACCAAAGAGTTCAAACAGAGTAAAAAATCAAGAAAATTTTTAAAAAAAGAAAAAACCTTCCCTCAAACCATTTTTTCGAAAAGAATTGCTCTTCGAATTTGAATAACCTATGCTTGAAATGATAAATGGTCATCTTTCATTATATTTTCACAAATGTAAAAAATTTATCCCTTGCTACCCCTTTGAGCATGATAAAATTCTTTTAAAATAAACTCTGACCAAGCATCACCCTTTACATTATAGGCAAAAAATGATGCAATTAGGGGATTAAGTATGGTAATGTCCAAAAAAGAAATCCTAGATGTTGAAGAGAAATGTCTAATGAAAGGTTTCCAAAGTTTTAGATACATGTAAAGAGAAAAAAAAATATGAAAGAATGGAAAAGGCAAAGAAAATGAAAGAAAGAAAAATGAAAAATGAATAGAAGGAATAAAATGAAGAAAAAAGGAAAAAAATGAATGATTGGGTGAAAATCATGGGAAAATGAAAGAATAAATAACGCAAAAAAGAATCTTTCAAATGAAAAATGATCTTTGGATTAATCACCCTTAAATACTTATTTTGGGCTTATCTATCACTTTCTTTGAAAACACCTAAATCTTGGCCTACGTTACATCCTTAGAAAAGTTCACATTGGATAAAAAATGTATGCTTAAAATTAAAGAGCTTCTCTTTAAGGAATGTCCATAAAACCTATGAACCTTTTTGTCTCTTTTTTATTCCCTAATTACCCATTTGGAACATTGACTCCTTTTTGATAAGTTTGAATTCTTAAGTGTATGGTGTAATAAAAAAAAGGAAAAAAGAAAAGAAGAAAGAAGGAAAATATGAATGTGGCTTTAACGTGAAAAATAAAAAGGCAATCTAAAGCAAACATTGAAGGCCTTAAAATAATTCTAGATATTAAGTAAAGATAAAATCCCAGCCAAAAACAACCCACACCCTTTAAAAGATCTAAAGATATCAAGACTCCAAAAGTTTGAAATGCATAAAAAAATATTAGTTTTGAAAATTTGAGCCTTTTTTCTTCTTTACTAAATGACCTTCCAAAATTTTTAGCCCCGTACAGCTAGCCTTGCCATCTATCAAAATGCCAAATTTGGATACTAAAGAAAGCATCAAACATATTTGATTTTCAAATGATTCATGCTTTAGATAAACTTATGTCTCATTTGTGAGCCTATGTGAAAAATTATACACCCTTTTTTATCCCATTTAAGTGGTGAAATCTTTTTAAGTGAACTAAAATCTCCATATGTTAGACCTTTCAATCCATTTAAAAAGAAAATTGGCACCTCATTTATTTCTAATAGAGAATGCCAATTTCCAAGAGATCCCTAAAATCACATTTATTTAGATGCTACATTAACTTTGGTTATTGAATTTAATTATGTGGGATAAGTTTTGTCAATTATTTTTAAAAAAATTTTAAATAACTAGTCATGCTTTTTGTGAAAAACAAGGAAATCGTATTTAAGAAAATGATTGAATTGTAAGAATCTTTAGACTAGTTCGAATTCAAGAAAGAAAAGTACTTTTCATTGAAGGATTAATGTTGTTGAAAATGAAAGAAAAAGGAAAATATGTTTCTAGGAATGGTATGGTGTCTTCTTGTTTTCACAATCAAGTCCAAAACATATATTGCATGTTCAAAAGGAAAAATGGAAAGGAAAACATTTTGAAAGGAAAATAAAAAAGCCTATTGGAAAAGTAAAGATAGCATAAATTGGTAAATCAACCAAAAGAAAGATAAGTGAAGGCATAAAGGAAAAAAATGAGAAAATGAAAAAATAGACCATTTTAAGAGGAAGTTGAAAAGCTATTTTGATGTGTAAAAAGAAATCAACAGAAATAAAATTTAAAAAAAATGAGAAAAAGGATCTTTGCATGTACATCCTCATGTTTGCATTTTGCATTATAAAAAAAGGTATTTACACTTGCATCAATGCAATATATCTGTATAGCAAAACTAAGATACAAATTTGCACTTGTATATAAAATTTGCACAAGGAAAAAGACATTTGCATTTGCATCTGAAATGAGACATTTGCATATTCGCATAGAGCATTCATTTGCATCTTTGCATAAAGTAAAGTTTGTATCCACATGATCATTTCAATAGTCTTTTGCATTATGGTTATGTTTGCCAAATTTTGGGTAATAAAGCATCAAAGAGAAAATTTGTTCATTTAAAATTTAAAACACTCAAGAAATGGCGTGAAACATTTTTAAAAGACAAAATTAAAATATTGGGCATTTTCAAATATAAAACACAAAATGTTAAAGAGTGAAAATTTTCTAAATGAAAAGTGAAAATTTTGAAGCGAAAAGATTTCAAACTCTAAAGGAGATTAGGATTAGGAGAATGAATACATAATTTTCAAGACCTCTGGGCTAATTTTAGATTTTTGAATGATTTCTAAAGACCTTTAGGTAAAATCTTAAAATTTTGAAGAATTTTCAAGAACTCCAAGCAAAGTATCAAATTTTTAAATGATTTCCAAAGACTTTCGACAAAACTTTAGATTTTTAAATAATTCCCAAAGACTTACAAGCAAAATCTTAAATCTTTGAATGATCTCTAAGACCTCCGAGCAAATTTTTAGATTTTTGAACTATTTCAAGACCTTCAAGCAAAACCTTAAAATTTTAAATGGTTTCCAATACCTTCAAGAAAAATCTTAAAATTTTAAATGATTTCTAAGACCTTCAAACAAAATTTTAAATTTTTGAAAGATTTTCAAATACCTCTAAGTGAAATTTTTAATTTTTAAAAGATTTCCAAAGACCTTTAGGCAAAATTTTTAATTTTTAAAAAATTTTCAAGACTTTTAGGCAAAACCTCAGATTTTTGAATAATCTCAAAGTCCTCCAGGCACAATCTTAAAGTCATCTAAGCACAATTTCAAAATCCTCCAAACATAATTTCAAAGTCCTTTGGGCATAATTTTAAAGTCTTCCCAGCAAGATGGGTATGTTTTTCAATTTGAATTTGTTTTTCATTTTGGATTCGTAAGTCCTCCGAATAGAACTTTTTAAAATTTTAAAAGCTAAGATTTTAAAAATTTTAAAATCTTTGATGGCTTAAAGAGAAAAACCACCAACATGAAAACAAACAAAAAAGCGCACAAGCAAAACCCTCTCAACCCTTGGTCTTGGACAAAATCGATGTCTTTTCTTTTTGTATTATTTTTTATTTTCAAAAATATGCAAAAAGGGATAGCTATAGACACTTAATTTTGTCCAGATGAATTCTAGCCATTTATGAAGCCCTTAAAATCCAACCTAGTTCAAATCCAACACTTTTTAAATTTTTGACAAGTTTTGAAAATCAAAATTAGGATAAATTTGACCCAAATGTCCTAAGGTCAAACTTAGTTAAACTTGCTTAACAAAGTCAAATTTGATCAAAATTAATCAAAATCGATCAAAATGTATAGAAATCAAGCCAACTTTCAAAATTCACAATCAATTAAAATCAATATAGCTTGGAATTAAGATTTATGGTTTTAAAACATTGAAAAACCTAATTGCACTTTCAGGACGAATAAAATTATTTAAATACCCTTCAGGGGTATTTTTGTAACTTAGCCTTTTCAAATTTGAATTTTTGTGAAAACTTTCAAATCATGATTAAACATTTTATGGTTTTTGATGCATTAAAAACCTTATTCATACCTTATAGGTATAAAATTACTGAAATGCCCTTAGGGGTATTTTCGTAAATTGACCTTCCCAAGGTCGAAATATCATGAAAAGCTCTAGATCATGATTTAATATTATTTGATGATTTTTTGAATATTGAAAACCTTGATGTACCTTGAAAGTTGTGAAATCACTAAAGTACCCTTTAGGGGTGTTTTTATAATTTTGACCTTCTTGTGATTAGTTTTTTACGAAATGTTCCAAATCATGTTTTTAATTATTTAATGACTTTTAGTGCATTAAAAACCTCATGAGGTATAAAATAACCAAAATACACCTTAAGTGTAATTCCGTAATTTGACCTTTTCGAGGTTAAATTTTCGTGAAAACTTTCAAATTTTAATTTCATATTATTTAAGGATTTTTGGTGTTTTAAAACCATAAAATTGAAAAGGGAGCATTGTTTTCTAAGAAAATGGCATAGAAACCAAAAATTTTCTAATTGAGGTAAAATGATCTTTTCACTTGTTTCCAGCAACATTAAAAATCCTATCTTTGGTAGTGATCATTCTCAACATATGATGATCTTAAGGGGCTGGATCCAATGGTTAAAGGTGGCTTTTTGCAAAGGAAACAAGGGAGAAATATCAACCATTAAATGAAATTTTGATTAAGGGCTATTACTCTTTTACACGAGATTTATTTTCTCCATGAAGAATGCCGGACATGAAAAAAGAAAAATAGAGGAGGAAGTTAAGAAAAAAAAGTGAAAAGAGAGAAAAAAATGAAAAAATAAAAAATTGAAGAAAGCTTGGAGGAGGTATGATTCATTTTTTTTTTTTTTTTACATTTCATTACATTTTCATTGCATTTTTATTACATTTTCATATTGGTTTTCCATTTATTTTTCTATTTTCTTAGAAGAATTTATAATTTCTTCATCTTTTTAATCTTTTCTTGGTTCAAGAATTCATCCAATTAAACAATAGTTGGGATTGAAATCAAAAGGATTAAGTAACAAAGAAAACAAAATCCACCATTGAAACCATTTGGAGGTTAGGCCAAGCCTTCTTCCATCATGGCCAAACCTCCTTTTGGCTTGCTTTGAATGTTTTATTGCTTTAGATTATGTATATAGAGGTTTTGATTGTTGGCCTGTTTAATACACATTTGATGTTTATTTTAGTAAGTTATGGGTAGTGTTTGACTTGTGTTTATATTTTCAAGGTTTTTTAATTTGTTAGTTTGTCACACATTTGTCAAATTTCTATGCATGATAAAAATATTATTTTAGTATGGTTTTATGAATGTTTCATACATATTTTAGTTGGATGAAGTGATGAATGCTTGTTGGAAGTGCTATGAAACTATCGGCCAATGTGGTTTTTATAAAACTTGCTCTTTATGTTATGGCCAAATGTTGCTTTGATTCCATGTGTTTGATTATGTTTTCGCTATGTTTTTCAAGTTTTCAATATGTTGGATCAAATTTTCAATGAATAAATGTTAGTTTAATACGTTGTTTGGCGATTTTTGTGTTAGTTTGTTTGATTTTTAAAGGAAGAAAAATGGTGGCTCATGTTTTCAAAGTTTGAAAATTTGTAATGTTTGATCCATATTCCTTATGATGTCACATGTATATCTAGTTTGTAATTTAGTTTTGTAAATGCCAAGATTTGTAATTAGTTTGGTCTCTTGTCATGTATTTTCCATGCATCAAATATTTACATTTTACAAATGGCATTCTTGTAATTTGCTTTTGTTACATACATTTTCCTATGAAACCTTAAATTTGAAACCCTAAATGCTAAACTTTAAATTTGAAACCCTAAACCTTAAACCTAAACAAAAACCCAAACCCTAAAACCAATCCTTAACTTTATTCATGCATTTGCATTTGCATTTTATTTTTTTATTTTATCACATGCATTCTTAAATTGCCATGCATTCTTAGTATATGATTCATGCATTCATTCATTTTTATTATATTCATGCACACCATGCATATGTTTTCAAAAATATGCTTTCAATTGAAAATGTTTTTAAACGAGATAATATCTCAAGTAAATATAATCATCAAGATCTGACCTAAACATAGAAGGACTTTTGGTGATTACTCTTTATGTGAAGTGTTATATTGATTTTATTGGGCAATTTGAGAACCTTAAGGTTAGAGATATTTTGAAAACTTTACTTAAATATAGAAGAGTGAAAAAAATGTCTTAATACTTAATGAGGTTTCTTTTTGATCCAAAAAATAAAATGTTCTGTTTTCAGAAAGAAACAAAAAAGATTTCAAATTTTTAGGATGAATTAATGAAAGAAAGAAAGGAATTAACTTCTAAACACTAAAATGGGACCATTTTAAACAAAGTCTATGGATAACATGCAGTTAATTGGTACTATTTTCGACGGACATTGTAGGGGATCTAATCCTTCTCTACTCATAATCAATTCTTGAACCCTAAATCTTATTTTGCATACCTCAATTCGTTCGTTTCATAAAGCCTTTATATCTTTTAAATGTTTTATCAAAAAGGAAAAAAAATTTAGGATGGCCAATCATACCCTAAAAAAGATTGGTGGCAACTTCTTGTTTTAATTTTGATAGAAAATACCTTTTTAAGCCTCTTATTTTTCTCATTCCCCATTATCCGATGGATAGGCACTTTCGTATCCCAAAACTCATGACAAAAGGTATTGACAAACAAAATAATTATTTCTTTCTTTGTTAATGGTGGTCGTACTTTTGCAAGATCTTTCCATCTATGGGCATATTCCTTATAGGTTTCATTAGACTTTTCTCCATATTATAAAGAGATAATCTACCTGACACCATATTTACTACATGCTTTTATTGCATAATAAAAGCTCCGACAAGATCCTTTTAAGAGTGGATTTTGCTTCTATCTCACTGCACATACCATTTTCCTGTTGATTCGATCAAATCATCCCCAAAGCAAGGTATCAAGAGTTTATCGTTATGAGTATGGCCGATCATTTTCCTATAGAACATTATAATGAGTGTAAAAAGGCACTTTGTTCCATCATACTTCTTGAAGTCAGGAGCCTTAAACTTTGTAGGTATGATGAAGTTGAGCACTATGCTAAGCTTACTGGCATAAATATTCTTGATGACATCACTTCCTTCTATTTCCCTAAGTCTTTCTTATAACAAGTAGTACTTGCTTTTCATTTCGATGTTCTCAATCAATTCTTAAATGCTTCATAACTTTTTTTACTCCCTAAAATCATCTAAGTTTGAGACCAAGATAAGATTAACATGACTAGATCTAAAAGTCTACATGCACATAGATTGGCTATTGACTCATAGAGGGACTTATAAAAACATAGGGTTGCCCACTAGTTGGCAACAATGGTCTTCCTTGAGAAGTCTATGCTTGGCACTGAGGTGGGGTAAAACTCACATGTCCTAATTTAAGTGATTTCTACAAAAAATGGTTGGTATGGCTCTACCTAAGACTTGTTGTATAAAGTTCACTATAAGCTTAGTTTGGATTTTTCACATCCAAAAGTTCTCAAATTGTTCCTCACATAATCATCCATTATAGACTAGTAAGGCACCTTAATTGTCACCTATTACAGACTACAAACATAAAGGGTTCAATCTAAGTGGAAGTACAAATGCATAGGTTATCACCTTAAGAAAACGTAACTACTTGACTTTCTTTTAATAGAGATAGAGCTTGGGTATAGAGCTTATGCAAGCTAGTGAAAATGCAAAGTGTGTGTAAAGAGATATAACAAGTAAATAATATAGAACAAATGACAAAATCAAAGTAGGAATTTACATAACATGCAATATTTTTGAAAGAATTAAAATGAATGGGATTAAAATTAAATATCAACTAAAACCATTAAATCCAAAACTTCAAATAATGCATAATTAATTTTTGGCCTAACTCTAAAAAATGTCCCTAATGGAGTCACAATTTTTAGGTTTATGAACCTAACCACAAAACATAAAATTTTGTAAATAAAAAAAAAGTCACCACCAATCTTTTTTGTTAGATGTGATTAGCCATCTAAAAAGTTTATCCTTTTAACAAAATCAAAAATGAATTTAAAGTTTATCAAAAAGATATTTTGATATTTAGAAATAGAGTTAGGTTTAGGAGTACAGTTACGGGTGAGGAAAGATTAGTACCTCTATAGAGCCCATTTAAAAATAGTACCAATTAATCATGCATTTTCTTCTAGTATTAGATGAAAATGGTTTCAACTTGATGTTTAATAAAAATTTCCATCATTATGTTTTGAAAAAAAAGTCAATTTTATTTTTTTATAGAAGAAAATATTTTTTTATGAATATTGTGAAAATATTTAGGTTAAAGAATTACTTTAAAATTCTCCAACGTTTAGGTTCTACCTAATATTCACCACAACATTCCTTTAAAATGAAAATTAAATTCTTTTTAGATGATAATTGCTAGTGACTTTCCAACCTCTAGGCAAAGTACCAAGAATTGTTTCCTTTATAATGTTAATTTAGTTTTATTTCAAAATCCATATTTTTTGGATAACATTTTCCATGAAGAACATTTTATACGAAAAACCCAATAATGCTAAAATTAACAAATAATAAGTAATAATTAAAAGACAAGCATGTGAAATGAATGTAAACAACAATCTAAAATAAAGATATGCAAATGGATGTCAAGCATGACATTATGATGAAAATTTGAAATCGGATCCTTAAATATAAAAGAGATTCCCTAACCTCCAAGCAGAGTTTAGGTATAACTATTTATATTTAAGATCCCACTTTTATTACTTTTATTTGATCTTATTATTGTTTTTGGTTAAAGAATCATATGAAAAACTTAATGAAGTAAAATTTCCTAAGTACCCTATCTTTTGGGTAGCATTTAAGAATAAATTATTTCATATGAGATTTTCATATAAATCCATTGAATTTTGGGATGGCTTTAGGTGTTGAAATGGGTTCAATGTTTTGGGATTTGACGAGTTTTAGGGTTTGGACAATTTAAGGTTTTGGATTGGATTTAGTTTGATTAATTTTAGGGTTAGGGGCAAGGTTTAGGGTCTAGGTTAGGGTTTGAGTAGGGTTTAGGGCTTGAATAGGTTTTAGGTTTTGGTTTAGGGATTAGGCTAGGTTTAGGGTTTAGTGTTAAGGCTAGGTTTAGGGTTTAGGATTTAGGCTAGGTTTAACTTTTGGTTTTGAATTTAGGGTTTTGGTTTAGGGTTTTTTGAGATTTTCATGATTTTTATAAACTTTTCCAAAAATCCCTAACATCGAGATGAACTTTCAAAACATGCCAAAAAACCATGATTTTATTCTCTACTTAAAGTTTTAATGTGTAAATACTGTATGGCAAATGATTAATGCAAGATCATAGTATTGGCAAATGATCAAACACTAAAATGCCATATAGCTATTTTATCAAAAACTTAAACTACTTAAAACTTACATTTTTATTTATCCAAACAATTTTAATACAACATAAACACAAGATTTCTAACTTCGTAAATTTATGCAAACATCTAACAAACATTACTAGCATTGAAAACCAAATCCAAACGTTAACACATATCAAGCATACATCAAGCAATTAAAGAACTATCATTTATTCAAAATAGAACTTTTATCAAACACTTAAAAAATTAACAAAAGACAAATCAACAATCTAACATTTGTATTAAACAAGACTAAGCAAAAATATCATCAAACAATGAAAACGAGATAATCACAAGACCAAATTATCAAAAACACATCTAAATCATAAATCAAAGCATGTAAATCATTAAAAATGGGAGGATGCTCTTAGAATGAAGAACTACATGGAGAAAAACTAAAAACTACATGGAATAGAGGTGAAATAGTTTGAAAAGAGTGAGAAAACTACCTGTAGACATTCTATTTTGTTCGAAGATTTTTCAAAATTCATTGGGGTTCGAATTTTGATTTTGATTGTGCAATTGGGTCTTAATTGGAAAAGTGAATTTTAGGTCCAAAGATTAAGCCTTAAATTTTATTTGTATTTTAATTTTTTTAATTTAATTTTTGTTTAATTTTTTTAGTCAAAAGAGTCAACATTAATTGGTAAAAAATAAAAAAAGAAGTGGGATTTTTTATGGAAAATCTTGGATTCAATTCCACTCTTGGATTCTATCTCAAATTTTAACTTTGATGGCTGAATAATTTTGGAAAGACTTGGGCCTTAATCTATTGAAAAAGCGAAGATTACACAAAGAATAAAATTTGAAGAAAAATCCTAGATTTAATTGAATTAATTTCTTCCAAATTGAAAGGGATTCAATCCCTATATAAGGACCTTGAATCTAAGATCGAAAGGGGGAGACCTCAAAGCAATTGATTTCAAGATCAAATAAATGTCATTGAAAAGAGAGAAATTTTGGGTAAAGTTTTGAATCAACAATGAAGAAGCAATCAAGCAAAAAACTTTGCATGATATAATATAGATAATATAGTTGTATGATATAAAAAAATTGCATGGTATTTTATATTTGCATGATATAATATATTTACATGATTGTTATTATTACATGATAATTAATACATTTGCATGTCATTCTTGCATGAATATTTTAGCATGATTTAGGCATAATATTATTACATGATATTTGGTATGATTTATAGTATTATATTTGCATAATAATTTTTGCATGGTATGATTTAATATTTATTGCATGATTGCATGATTGCTTGATATTTTGTTAGAATTTTTGTACCACCATGTTTTGTAAATAAATAAAAGGATTGGAATTAATTTATTTACATGATAAAACTATCTTTGATAAGGCTTAGGTAAGATAACACATAATTAACTTGGTACCAATTTTGGCCGTAAAGGGGTGCTAATACCTCCTTACACATAATTGACTTTTAAACTTTAATTCTGTTGATGTAGACTAGAACCTATTTTTTTTAGGGACCCTTAGTTTACACTTAGGGCAACCTTAAAAAAGATAGATTCATATAGGTGGCCAATTACACCTAGGTAAAAAAGATTGGTGGCGACTCCATGATTTTTATGCCTAATGAGTAAGTTTCCCAACCTAGACATTATGACAGTTTGACAATTCCACTAGGGATATTAGAGAATCAAGCTATTAGTTAGTTATGTGTTATATAAAGCCTTTGATGGTTTTGTTATGTAATTATTTGTGATTTTCATATTACTAACCTATTTGTTTTTGTTTTCTTGTTTTGCAGATTTTAATTTTTATGTGCATTAATTTATTTGATTATTTGGCATGTCCTTTTAGACACACCACTCTTGCATTCATGCATAAGCTTTAGACTTAAGCTTTGTCTTCTGTTAGAAGGGAACAAGTACCTACACTCTCATGAGGTGGTAACGTTTGTGTGAGCTAGCAAAAACTCTCACTCAAATTAAACCTTTTCTATTTGAACCTATAATGGTGAGCAAGAATTGGGGTGCCTTACTAGTCTATAATGGATGATGATGTAGGAAACAATTCGGGAACCTTTAGATTGTCAAACCTTTGAACCCATTATTTAAATAAATCATAAGGATCTAAACCTAAGTTAGAACCTTACCTTCCTTTTAATTAGAAAAAACCAAAATAAGACACATGATGTGACAGTTATTATTCTTGTGAATTTATGTTATTCCTTTTATAAAGTATATTATGTTAACTAACCTTTTTTTTCTCTACTTTATTATGCATGCATGCATCATTAGATTTACATAAGGAGTGATTACCACAAAATAATCTTAACAAAAAAAATCTTAATTACATCCATGGAGAGCCTATCATAGTTCCCTTTATATCTGAGAATTAAGTTCAAAGAAATTCAGCTTAATGGAGGTGATTGTTTGCTAGCCAATTATATAACTACTCTACCTACCAAAATCTATCTTTATCTCAAAGAAAATGATCTTAGCGATTTGGTTAGCATTTGGAACCAATGGAGTGTCACTGCCAAAGAGACTTTCCAAAAAACGTTTAGGGACCTTGCATTACTTCTTTAGTCCCTATTGATGATCAGTTTATTAAGTCCATGGTTCAATTTTGGACCCTTCATATCATTGTTTATGTTCAAAGAGGTTGACATGGTGCCAACTATTGAAGAATATTTAGCTCTCCTTCTATTGGATCTCTCTAATCTTGATAAGGTATATTAGAAAAATAAAAAGATAGATTACCCAAAAAAAGCTTGCTCAAATGATGGTTGTAGATGTCAAACTATTGATAATTAGGTAAAAGGAAAAGGTGAAAGTGTTGGTATTCCTTGGTCCATTGTTCATGACTTTTATACAAATATTTTGGCACTGAAAGAGGAATAGGTTTGATGGCATTAGCTTTATATGGGATGATGGTATTTCCAAAAGTTATAGTAGTGGAATTCTTTGATCAACTTGGTTGCCAAATCAACCCTATTCCTGTAATTTTGCCTGAGACTATTAGATCTTTAAATCATTGTCATTGAAATGGAAAGGGCTATTTTAATGGATGCACTTAATTGTTAACCATTTGGATGAAAAGTCATATTGAAAATAATGGTGGTATATTTTGCAAGCCATATTTCACTGCAAACACTCCCATCAAGGAATGTTATGAAAATGAATGGCCTAGAAAAAAATCTAAGGAAACATGGATCTTATTTCTGTGCAGGCTTACTAGCCAAGATGTGATATGGAGAGTTCTTTGGATGCCTTATGGACTAGTATTATATGATTGTGAAGATAAGCTTTGGGTTCCTCTTTTAGGCTTTTAGGGTGCAGTAAGTTATTCTCCCATCATGGTTCAAAGTCAATATGGCTATGAACAGTTTATCTTAGCACATTCAAACTTAGCAAATATAGCCTTTATAAAGATAGCCAAAGCCCTGCAAGCTTATAATTTACCTCAAAGGAAAGATAAGAGGAGACACTTAAATGAGATGGCCCTTGAATACTTTGTATGGCATATTAGGTGAGGGAAAGACATTACATTCCCTAAAGAAATAACTCTAAATGGCCCAATGAAGTCGCCACCTCTTTATCCCTTATTGGTAATGGAAATTTCTAAAAGAAAGCTCCAAGTTGAAAAAGATAAATTGGAGCTTGACAACAAAAGGCTAAAAAGCGAGTTAGAGGGAAAAATTGACAAAAAGGTTTAAGCACTTAGATAAGAAAGAGATGAATAGAAGAATTTTTTTCTGATCTCAACATCACATAATCATCCACCAATTGTGAGTTGGCCCAACTTTTGAAAGAAAATGGACAATTTACAATCAAAGATGCAAGAAAATGACGAAGCACTCACTAAAGCACAAAAACACATCTAAATGCTTAATAGGGTAGTGGTCGAAATTAGAACACAATAGGTGTTGTGAATGAAGAATGTGAACAAGCCAAGGAAGCATATATAAGAGAGCATAACCAATTAGAATGCCTACTTAACCAAATCACTATGGCTATTTATAAAGCTAAGGACATGGTAGAAAAAATTAAACAAAGGAAGACAAAGGTACCACTAGTGGGAAGACATGGCCAAAAGCTACTAGCTTTCCTTAATGAAGTGCAAGGCTAATATCGACATATTAAAGATTTCTTTCCACTATAAACTTTAGACTTTTTATTCATGCAATCTTGGATTTGGTTAGAAATAACTTTCAATTCAATAAAGATTTACTTTGTTAAAAATTGTTATATGGAAAATCTTCTATATTGCATTTATGCTATCATACATAAACATCTCTCCGAAGTGCATGATAATAAATCATCCTAATTCTTAAAAATTGTGAAAAATCAAGATTCAAGAATAGCTTAATATTTAAACAATTTGAGGTGCTACAACATTAGATATCAAACAAGGATCATGGAAGAAGAAAACACTTTTCACCTCCAAAAGCTAGAGAAAGCACAAGAAGAACTAAAAAGATAGTTGGAAATTATTACTAAATTATTGAAAAATATGAACAAGAAGAAGAAAATGGTGGAAGAACGTGTGATACAAAATGATACTGATCCATTATATCCCTCTGGTTTTGGCCCATATTTAGCATATGCATCCAAAAAGGCCTAGCAGCAAATGCAATTCACTATAAGTTATCTTTATGTACAGACTAACATGCTGGCAATTGCTGTTTATGCTCATATTTCCCTTGTTCTTGACAACAAGATATTTGATCCTACATAAGTTTCAAATCTTAATGATCTCAACGAATAAGAAAAGTTAAAGATAGGCTTTGTTGAAACTAAAGAAAGCTTTGGTTCTTAAAAGATAGATCTCATAGAAGAAAGGTTTAGAGCCATTAAAGGAATAAATTTTTATAGGTCAATGTATGCTACTAGATTATGCCTAATTTTTGATGTTGTGATTTCACCAAAGTTTAAAATGCTTAAGTTTGAAAAGAATGATGAGACCAAATGTCCTATTACACATATTATGATGTATTGTCGTAAGATGACTGCATACACTAATAATGAAAAGTTGCTCATCTATGTTTTTCAAGATAATCTTATTGGTTTAGTTGCTAGGTGGTATGTGTAATTAGATATATTTCGCATTTGTGGATGGAGAGAACTTGCAAGGGCTTTCATTATACAATACAAACACATTATAAATCTAGCACTAGATTGCATGTCTCTATAAAGCATAGAAAATAAAGATAATGAAAGTTTCAAAGAATATACCTAAAGATAGAAGGATATTGCTGCCCAAGTTCAACCACTACTTATTGAAAAGAAGACCACAATCTTATTTGTCAATACTTTTAAAGCTCCTTACTATGAAAAGATGATTAGAAATGCCACTAAAAATTTCAATGATATGTTAAATTTTGGAAAAATCATTGAAAATACCATCAAGAATGAAAAGTTTGAAGGTGGTGACGCAAAGAAAAGGACTATGCTAAAAAAAAAAAAAAAGAGATGCTCATGCTGTAATTCATGACGAGCAACAGGTTGATAGCTTCACTTTATATTATCCTTACTTGATGTACTGACCTTACTACCTAACCATCAATAATGTCTCCTCAAGTCCTTATGCTTACCAACCAATCATATAGCCACTTAACTTTCTGCTAGTTGCTCAACTTAAGAATTGGGTGAAAAGAGAAGGAGCTCCTATAGATCTAATTCCTATGACATACACTGAACTACTCCCTTAGTTTATTGATAACTATTTGGTTGCACCAATTTATTTAGAACTTATGAAGCTTTCCTACCCTAAATGGTATAATGCTAATGCTACTTATGACTATTATCCTGGGATTGCTGGCCATTTTACAAAATATTGCACAACATTAAAGTATAAAATGCAAAGTTCAGTAAAAAATGGATTGCTGAATTTTGATCAAGAAATAAAGACTTGTTTCATGAAGAACCTTTTGCTTAACCACATTGAGTTATAATTTTGAAAGAGTTTTTATTAATATCTATCACCTTAGGAACTTTAGGAAATAAGTTTGGAGCATTTAAGAGTCTTTTATGTTAGTCTTTTATTTGTTTTTCATCATTTCAATAAAGTGATAGATGTATTTTCAAAACATTTCTTTATTTGTTCCATTACTTTTATATACATGCCTTTCATATTTCACCCACTCCTATGTTCTAAATAATGAATATTTTGACAATCATAATAATAATTCAGGATTCATTTTTGGAAGCTTTATATTGATCGAATTGATAAGTTGAGACTCTTAATCTATTGTGATCACTAAAGTAAAAGATGACAGGTTTCATGAAATGAAACTATCATGGGATTTCGCTCATTCATAGAGGAAAGTGATGTAGTGTGTGATTTTTTATGATGGCTTACTCACAAGTTCGCTCTTAGTCAATAAATGTTCTTCATCTAGAGTATTCATATTTAAAATGAGAAATGGTCATCTTTTTTCTACCTTTCACACAATGAGTAAAATTATCCACTTGTTATCCCATTTGAATCTATTAAATTTTCTTTGGAAGAAACCCTAACCAAGGGTCACCTTCCACACTAAGGGGCAAAGTTTGAAAAAGGCTTGATCACAAAGAGAAAAAGAAAGAAAAAGAAAGTGAAGGACCTTAACGATTTCAGGGGCAAAAAAAAAAATTCTTTGGTGCTTAGATCTTTCCTGAAAAAGGATAAAAAATGCATATAAAAAAATGTGAAGAAAAGAAAGAAAAAAAAAAGAAAGAATTGATGAAGAATGAGACAAAAAACCAAGCTACTCCATATGATAATAAATGATCTTTTGATTTACAATTTTAGGCCTACTTTATCCATTTCTTTTATAATCCCTCTCCCTAGCCCACGTTATGTCCTTTAAAAGTTTATTTTGATCGAACATGAATGCTCGAAGTAGAGAATCATGAATTAAACTAAGATAAACTTGTAATGGGAATGTTGAGAATTTTAATCAAAATATCACTTATGGATTAAGGGAAAAGAGGAAATAAGAAGGAAAGGATGTGGAAGAGATCTATAAAAAAAAGTAAAAAAAAAAAGAAAAACTTAAACTAAAAACTCGAAAGAGTGGTTTAAGTAACAAAAAGGAAACTTGAAAAAACAGCCTTGAAGAGGATCCCCAAGAAATAAGGATAATGCTTGAATTGATGAAAGATCAAGAATTTCAATGGAATGAGTTTTTGAAAAAGAATTCAGAATTAATTTGTCAAGAATTGTGTAAATATTCATTATCTTAGATGCTGCATTCACTTTTTAGCATTTATCTTAATGATTCATCCTGAAATGATTTCTTTGCCTAGTTATTATTTACCAAACTTGTTCTTATAACGAATACCTTTTCTTTGATTTTTCTTATTCTTCACCATTTATTTTTTTCCCATGATAAATTAATGAAATATGATGGATTATGTTTGGCATTGAATTGATTGGGCATTGAATTGAAATGATGATGAATGAATAAATGACTGTTATGAAATATCTTTACATTATTTCAAAATGATTGGGGCATATTAAAAATGAAATGTGAAAGATGAAAGAAGTTTAAAATGATGTTAATCCTTGTGGCTTTCAAATGAAATGAAACATTCCAAATGTTGAAATTAAATGATAAAGCTAATGAAAAAGAATTTTGGGTCATAAATCAGTTGATACATTTGCTAGCTAGTTCCAAAGAAGTTAAAGAAAAATATAATAAAAAGCTGAAAAGAAGACATGAAAAAGTGTCTTGAGATCCCATTGAAAAAAAGAAGCTTTGGATTTGGATAATATAATGGATGAGACTACATGATGATGTATGATAGCTCATATTGAAAACTACAAGTATTGATGAGTTAAAAAGAGTGAGAAGATAAATCAAGAGTTTTGAGAACCCTTTAATTTACCGTAATTGAAAAGATAAATGAATTGCATAGCATATGTTGCATTCACCATATGTATTACATGTACGCATCATACTAAGAATATTGCATTCATTCATGGCATTCATCATGCATATTTGAAAAAGAAAAGAAAGTTTAAAGTTTGAAATTGGCTAGGAATTTTGCATTCATGCATTGTATTCACTATATGCATTACATGTTCTATATATCATTGCATTTATTACTCGTATGCACTTCATGTTTGGAAAAGAAAGATCAAAGTTTAAGTTTTGAAATTAGTATGGAATTTTGAAAAATCATTGGCTCATGCATTCATTGTGTGCATACATTGTGTTCATTATATTCATCATATGCATCATACATGTTTGAAATGAACAAAAATTAAAGTTTAAATCTTGAAATTGAATTTGAGAATTATGAAGAATCTTTTCATTCATTACATGCATTCATTGCATATGTTTGGAAAGTAAGAAGGAAAAACTAAATAAGGAAATAATTTTGAGAAAAGACATTGGAAAACAATCAATGATGATTCAAATAAGATGCAAAAACTTAATTTAAGGTAAGAATTTTTTTAAGTTTCAATGCCTCTATCAATGAGGAGATTTTTCGAAGGTAAGAATGATCTCATTTTATTATTCAAAAGTTTAAAGCCTCATTTGTAGGGGAGCATTTTATTTTTCAAAGTTTCAGAGCCTCAGTTATGGTGGAGTATCTCATTTTATTTTTCAAAAATTTAAAGCCTCATTTGTAGGGGAGCATTTTATTTTTCAAAGTTTCAAAGCCTCAGTTATGGTGGAGTATTTTATTTTTCAAAAGTTTCAAAGCCCTCAATTGTAGGGGAACATGTTATTTTTCAAAGTTTTAGAGCCTTAGTTATGGGGGAACATTTTATTTTTCAAAAGTTTCAAAGCATTAGTTGTGGGTGAGCATTTTATTTTTCTAAAGTTTTAAAGCCTTAGTTGTGGGGGAGCAATTTATTTTTCAAAGTTTCAAAACCTCAATTGTAGGGAGCATTTTATTTTTCCAAAGTTTCAAAGCCTCAGTTGTGGGGGAGCATTTTATTTTCTAAAAGTTGCAATGCCTTTATCAAGGAAGAGCCTTTGCAACTTTCTTTTTCGACTTTTCTTGACCCTTTACAAAATGGATGTCTTTTGTCTTTATACAATTCTTGTTTCACAAAAAATGCGCACAAAGAGAGGCAACTATAGACACCTTATTTTTTCTGGTGATTTTTCAAAATTCATTGGGCTTCAAATTTTGATTTTGATTTTGATTGAACAATTGGGTCTTAATTGGAAAAGTGAATTTTGGGTCCAAAGATTAAGCTCTAAATTTTATTTGTATTTTAATTTATTTAATTTAATTTTTGGTTTATTTTATGTTTTTTTAGTCAAAAAAGTCAAAGTCAATTGGTAAAAAAATAAAAAAAAGGCAAAAAATAAAAAGAAAAAAGAAAATGTCAGATTTTGCATGAAAGTCTTGGATTCAATTCAACTCTTGGATTTTATCTCAGATTTTAACTTTGATGGTTGAATAATTTTGGAAAGACTTGGGGCTTTATCTATTGAAAAAGGGAAGATTATACAGAGAATAAAATTAAGAGAAAAATTCTAAATTCGATTGAATTAATTTCTTCCAAATCGAAAGGGATTCAATCCCTCTATAAGGATCTTGAATCTAAGATCAAAAGAAGAAGACCCCAAAGCAATTGATTTCAAAATCAAACAAAGGTCATTGAAAAGAAAGAAAATTTGGGTAAAGTTTTGAATCAATAAGGAAAAAGCAATCAAGCAAAAATATTTGCAAAAAGACATAGTTGGAGTTTTTGGAAAGAAGGCTAAGATTTTTAGTAATAAGCATTTCATTTTATTTTGGAGTTTTTTAATTTGTAAAAAACTCCTCTAATAAGAGGTTTCATAACTTTTAAAAATAAATCTAAAAACTCCTCTCATTAGAGGTTGCATAACTTTTGAAAATAAAATCTAAAAGCTTTTTTCATCATAGGCTTCACAACTTTTGAAAATAAATCTAAAAACTAAAACACAAAAACTCAGAGATTGTGCTTGGAAATCATACAAATCTAGACACTAAAATGGATTCAGCTAGGAAAACTTATAAATCTTACTTAAAAGGACTTAAAGGTTATGGTTAGAGATCTTACAAATCTTGATACTAAAACAGATTCAACTCATGAGATTTACGAATCTTGCTTGAAGGTCTTATAAATCTCGATATATATGAATGTTTCTCTAAACAAAGGCCTTGAAACTTTAAAATCTTTTATGAAAATATCTTCTCATAAATAGAGGTTTTGAGACTTTAAAGATTTCATCTGAAAATGGCTCATTTAATCAGAAGCATTGAAACTTTAAAAATCTCATCTAAAAAATGCCCCTCTAATAAGAGATATTGAAATTTTAAAGATTTAAAATATTCTACTCGAAAGACTTATAAATCTTTTCTAAAACTCTCTTTTCCAAGAAAAAATGTTAGGATTTCTTGAAATTTGGATATCACCACCGAAAAGTGAGATGACTTTGGATATCATTATCAAAAAGAGCTCAAATATCACCATTGAGAAAAGATGCAAATGTCTTTGGGTATCATTATTGAAGGAAACTCAAATATCACCATCGAGTAAATGCAAATAACTTCATATATTACTATCGAGTGAATGCTTATGTCTTTAGATATTGCCACTGAAGAGAACTTGAATATCACCATTGAGTAACTGCAGATGACTTCAAATATCACCACCAAGAAATGATGCAAATTCAGATTTGGATACTCAGATATTAGCACTGAGTGAATATTGATGTCTACGGATATTACCACTAAAGAAAACTTGAATATCACCATTAAATAAATGCAGATGACTTTGGATATTATCACCGAAAAGATTTTAGATATCACCACCAAAAAATATGCCAATTCAAACTTGAATACTTGATATCACCACTGAATGAATGTAAATATTTTTAGATATTACCACTGAAGAGATCTCGAATATCACCATTAAAAATTTTTAAAGAAGCTCGAATATCACTATCAAGAAATTTTAAAAAGCTTGAATATCACCATCGAGAAATTTTAAAGATATTCAGACATAAATACTTGAATATCACCACCTAGTGATTTGAAAAAGCACGGATATCACCATCAAAAAATTTCAACATAATTCTAACTTGGATACTCGGATATCACCACTGAGAGATTTTAATGAAATTTAGACTTAAATACTCATATATCACCACCAAGTGATTTGCAAAAGTTCATATATCACCACTGAGAGATTTTAACAAAATTTGGATTTAGATACTCAGATATCAATATTGAGTGATTTGAAAATGCTTGGATATCACCACTGAGAGACTTTAACAAAATTCAAATTTATATACTCTAATATCACCACCAAGTGATTTTGAGAAAACTCAAATATCACAATTGAGAAAATATTAATTAAAAGGCATGGATTTCACCACCAAAAAAATTTAGTGATATTCAAATGTGAATTGTCAGATATCACCATCGAGTAAGTTTAATAAAAAGACTCGAATATCCCTACCGAGAATTGTTTAATGAAAATTGCCATTGAAAAGAATTAATGAAATTCAAACATGAATCCTTGAATATTACCATTGAGTGATTTTGAAAAAGCTCAGCTATCACTATCGAGAATGAAATTCCAATATCATAAAAAAACCTCATTTTCCCTTTTACCTGCCTTCATTCTTCTTAATTCATTTCTTATTCTTTCTTTTTAACAACTCATAAATACTTGAATTTTCATTTTTTTTCAAGGTTTTCAAAACTAACATATGTGGTTATGCCTAAAGGTTCAAATGCCAATGTCCTTATGCAAATGCCACAAACATGCATCAATCATTTCTATGATGCAAATGCAAATGCCTTTATGCAAAAGCAAAAATCCATGTCATGACAAACTTTTTCATAATGTAAATACTTAATTAATGCAATATTCTTTCTTCTTCACTCAAATCATTCACTTGTTCCTCTTTTCTCATCAAATCATTCTTCACTTTCATTCCAAAAGATTTTTTTTTTCATTTTTTCCCATCCTTTTCCTTATTCTTTCATTTATTTCCCTTCTTGCTTCCTTTCTAATTTCTGTTTTTCATTTCCTTTCTTTTCTTTTTAGCTAAGATTTCTTGACTTTTCTTTCACTTTCACTTTTTATTCCTATTTTTAGACCTAATCATTCAACATATGCATGATTAGTTCCCACTTTATATGTCATTATAGATTCAAGAAGATAAACCACTATGTCCTTACTACTTTTTAAGTGCATCTTGATGGAAATTAATCAATCAAACATATCTTCTCATTTCAGAAGGAAACATTTTTTTTTTTATATTTTCTTGCCCTAATATCATATGCGTTTATTTGCCCTTCTATTGAAAAAATGATCTCATTTATTCTCACTAAGATTGATTTTTCTTTTTCTTTATGAAGGAAAAGAATAAAAAAAATATCTATATTTTTTTTCAAAGACTAATTTTTTTAGTAAAAAAAATATTTTGTCAATCAGAGCTCACTTGGCATTGACAAAATTTTCATCAAGAATAACTTTTCTCTTACACCAAAATTGATCTATTTATTATTTACAAAAAAATTAATAAATAACTCCAAATTGATTAATAAAATTACCTTACATGATAAAAAAAATACAAAATATTCCAAAAATGTGACTTTCAAGTCTTTCAAGAATTGGTGTTCACAATTAGAAATGAAAGAATTGACAAATTTTTTCAAATGGATTGCATGGTTTAACAAGCCAAGGTTTCAATTCATTCAAGAAAGCTTCACAACTTAAGGGAAATGAAAATGATTTATACTTTTCCTTATAGGCTTACAAATGAAATATAAATTTTGCAAAAAGCATGAATTCCTTGAAAACCAAATAAGTTTGACACTTTTGTTTAGTCTCCAAATATGACATTTTAGTAAATATTAAGGTCAGTTGTAAAGGGTTTAAAATTTTGAAGGTTATTAGGAATGAAAAAAGAAAGCTTAAATTTTCAACATCATTCCCTTTAATGGATTTCATATGTCTAGGGCATCGAAATTCTTGGATCTTTCAAAAGTATGGGTGACTTCATACTGGCTTTTCTTACTTCCTACGCTTATGATTGGCTTCATGATTTTCAAATTCGCTCTAAACTACCCCTTTTTGGAGTTTTCACTTTAAAGCCATATTCGTCTTTCATTTTTTTTTTATTTTTTTCTTGATTGTTTGATCATGCGCTTAGGAATTCAACATTATTCAAAATGGACTTATGGCTTAAAAAAGATAATTTTTACAAAGAAGAAAAGGCAAAGGCTTCGTCAATTATAATGACTTTTAAAAGGAATGCTCTTCAGTTTAAGCATCTTTACTTGATAAAAATAGACTTTTCATAACTTGTAATGTAGGCTAAAGTTTGAGGTTCTGAAAAAAAAGTGATAGATAAGCACAAATTATGTGTTTAAGGGTGATTAAACCAATGATCATTTCCTATAAAGTATTTCTTTAGGGGATATTTTTCATTTCTATCCTCAAATATTGCCATTCGATCACATTATTCATTTTTTCTTTCTTTTTGCTTTTCAATTTTTTTATTTTTTATTTTTTTTTATTTATGATAAAACAAACTTAAAAAATTTAATCTAACATTTGCCCATCAATATAAAATGTTCTTTTTTTGTTTTTAAAATTGGGTTTCATCTTGCATGATTCTTGAATATGTCCCTTTTTGCTCCCTAATATAGAGGGTGATCCCTAGTCAAGGTTCATTGAGAAATAATTCATTAGGCTCAAAAGTGTAACGAGTGGATAATTTTCTTGTTCGTGAAAAGATAATGAAAGAAAGCCATTTGTCATCTTAAACACAACCACTTAAATTAAAGAGCAATTCTTTTTGGGAAAATAAGTTTAAAAGAAAAGCTTTTCAAATTTTTCTTTTTTTTTTGGGATTTTTTTTGTTTTTCTGTCTTTTTTTTTTATTTGGAGTTCTCTATTTTTCTTCCTAGTTTCTTTTAAAGAATTTTTTTTTTTTAGGTTTTTCAAGTCTTTGCTTGGATTTATTTGAATTTCTCAAGTACATGTTGTCATAATCATTTTTTTGGTTTTTTTTTTCACTCTCACTTTTTTATACATGACCATAACTGATACATTAATCCATTCCACCAAAAACACAATGCATAGAAGATGTCCCTTTTTAACATGTCACTTAAAATGAAAGGCCATATGATAATAATGATGACGTTGATGAATTCTTTTAAGATCTCAAAATTTTCATGTCATTCAATCAAAATGAAGGGTTACGGCACAACTTAATCAAGTAAAGGCAATAAGTTAACTTTTTTTTTGGAGTTCGTGTGCTCTAATACATGGAATAAGGTAGGGTGGGAATTTAGGCCTTTATGTGTTTGAAGTCATTTGATGAAATTTGGTTGTTTTGGTTTTGACACATTTGAGACTGTTGCATAGTCTTGACACATCAAATTACCGAAATCCAAATTCTTAAAAAAAAAAATTCATGTTTGCTTGGTATTTTAGAAACCTAAAAAGTTTTTCTTCTCTTCTTCAAATCAATTATCTTATTGTTCATTGCATAGGAACATGATCAAGTGAAGATAAAGTTCAAAAATTCAATGTCATGTCATTTGAAGGATTATGGTCTGTGAGCAAAATTATGCGAGTGGTTTGGCAAATGAAAGTATTTGAAAAAGGTGAAAGTATATCACCAATTCCTTCGAGACTCGTCTTTTTTATATAAAAACATGGATTTTTTCTTTTTCTTAAAAGGCTTATTTTGCCAAAGTCTTTGCTTCTTTTTTTATCCTAGTTTTCCTTCATGATCTTGAAAACTAATTATATAGGGCTTTATTCTCAAATAATTACAAATAAAGTTTTTTGAATTTTTCTCAAACAAGAGTTAAAAAGTATATAAAAATAAATATTTACAAATCTAACCTAGCCAATCAATGCGTTATCATTTACAAAGTCCAAAAATTAAAAATCATCCCTTTTTAAAGAAACAACAATCCATTATCAAGAATTTTGAAAACAAAATTACGTACAACACTAAAGAGACCAAAAATCATCTACGATCAACAATTACGCTTGCATTTCCACAATGTTGTTTTTCATCTTGGACCTATTTTGTTTGATGTCCTCAATCCTCTCAAATATTCAATTTCTTGAAGTTTTTGTTAAATTCAAACAAAAAGGAAGTAAACTGGCTGGAAGACAACTTAGGCTTTATCAAATTTCCATAATCATAATCTTCCTTAGCAAGAACATTAGGAATTTTTTTTTAACCCAAAGAAGCACTTTTTATTCAACAAATGATGGGAAGTCATAGAGAACAGTTAAATAAATGCATGAATAATATGATATTTCCATGATGAATTTGTGAATGTCTGTGCAATAAAGATGATACATGCTTCCATGAAATGTAATTCATGTACCATTCAAGTTTGATGAGAATCATATTATTTATCCACATATCTACAAAATAACAAGACATTTATTAAAATGAAATGTATCTACAATGTGAGTGTGATGAAAATCATATTATTTTTGGGTACATGTGCATGAAATGTAATATTCCAGTGTACAAGTGATGAGACTTTTATGTGAAATATAATATATGTACAATAAACCGTGTAAATGTATTGCATGAATGCAAACTCCTGTTAGAAGGATGATGACATGCCTTCCTATGAAGTGCGATTTATACAATGCAAGTTCTATCAAAATCATATCATTAGTGATTCCACATGCATGAAATATGATTACATATTACATGCATGATGAGACTTAGGTACATAATGATGAAACATGCTTATATAAAATGTACTAACATATTATATACTCATGATAAGATATGTTTACATGAAATGCAATTTGTATAATGCAAGTTTTAACAAAATCATATTATTTGTGAATCTATATGCATGAAACATGATGACATACTACACAAATAATGAGATGTATGTATATGACTAATGAATCATACTTATACAAATTGCACTAACGTATTATATGCATGACAAGATTTGTTTATCTAAAATGAAATGCATATACCGTGCAAGTTCAATGAAATTGGCATTACCATTCAAATGTGCATATAACAAAACCTTATTATTTAAAATAATGAAACATGATGAAAATGGATGTAAAAAAGGTAAAATGAAACCAAAGGGTAAAATGACATTCAAAATCAAAATTTTTATTTCCTTTTTTCCTTTTCTTTTTTGTTTTTTCAGAATGAAATAAGAATTTAAGAAAACAAAAAACAAACATAAACACATAAAATTACAAAAATTCAATTTTTTTACATATATTTGTTTTTATTCTTTGGCCACTAACAAAGAAAAAAAAACCTATTTAAAAAAAAAAAACCTTTTTTTTAAAAAAAAATTCTCCTTTTTTTTTTAATTTTTAGAAAATACAGAAGCTCCTAAAAATATATTTATTTTTTAAAGATGTGAATCCTAGACAAATAGTACACAAACCAAATCGTATGTCAAAAAAAAAATTTTATTGGAGGAATATTATTTTATATTTTTTTGAAAATTTAAATTTTTTTTGCATTATTATTACCCCTAAATACAGACTGTATAAGAATGTCCCTTATGTGTCCTTATTCGAGTAATTTCTACAAAAAGATCAACATCGCTTTACCTAAGGTTGGTCCCCTAAGGTTCATTATATGATTAGTTCGAATTCATCCGCATCTAAGACGACCCTAAATTGTTTCTTACCGGCATCCATGTAGGACCAGTAAAGCACTCCAATTCTCACCCATTATAAGCAACAAGTAGAAAGGATTTAATTTAAGTGTGAGTATTTCATTTGCCATTGTGGAGATATCACTTTACGAAAATATAGGTACTCTAATCCCTTCTTAAAAGGTTAAAGCTCAAGTGTAGAGCTCATGCGTGATATAAATGTGTTGTGTGTGAATGAGAGAACATGACATCATAAACTTAATCCTAAATATCTCACAATTTTATTAAGAATAATATATACAAAACATAAAATAATAAATAAATGACATAATTAAAATGAAATGCATGTGATTTTTTATTATTATTATTGTTATTTGAAAAAGGATAAAATCAAAATCAAAGAAATTAAAGTTAAATACCTATTATGACCATTAAATCAAAATCAAGAATAACACAATTAATTTTGATCTGACTTTATAAAAACAATAACATCTCCAGTAAAGCCACCAAGCTGTCATAATGATTTTGAGGCTACTAAATGAATTTTAAAATATAAGTCGACACCAATGTTTTTTAGTTAGATGCGATTGGCTACATATTAAAACTTACATTTTTAATAAAATCTTAAAATTAATGAAAATTTATTAAAAAAAAAATTTTAGGGTTTACAAAATAGTTTGGATTCATGAGTCTGGTTATGTGTGGGGAATGATTAATACATCCATAGTACTTATAAAAAAAGGTACCAATTAATTATGTGTTGTTATTTAATTTTAATGAAAAAGTCTTAATTTTAGTTTTTTTTTTCATTATTCCATTAGTAACATTGAAAAAAAAATTTATCGCTTAGAGATTTATTAAACATCGCTACTCGAATTAGCTTAAACTTTCATTTTTTGAAGCTTATGTTTTTTTTTTTTTCAAAAATTAAGTGACATGCATGCCATGCAAATAATGAAATATTAGTACATATATATTTTATTTGCCCCTGTTTAAAAATTTATTTATTAATTTATTTTTTGCTTTTTTTAGAGGAAAATGAAAATTTTTATTGTATTAAAAATTTTTTATAAATACTCCAATATGCTAGTTGTATAAGAAAAATATTCACTCTTAAAAATTTCATAGGTATCACTACTCGAATTACTTTAAAATCTCATCATCTGATACAAATTTTTTTTCTTATTTTTTATTTATTTTACTATTTATTTATTATTTTTTAAAAAAATTTTCTTTTATTATTATTTTTATATAGTTTTTAATTAAAAATAAAAATCTTTTTATATTGAATATATTTCTAAATACTTCAATACTTTAATAGTATTTTATAAAAATATTCTCACTTAAAGATTTTTAAAAAGTTATTACTAAAATTTCTTTAATATTTCATGATTGAAAGATTTTCATTTTTACTTTTTTTTACACTTGTTTTTTTTTTCAATATTTGCTTTAAAGTCTTGAAATTTAAATATGTATAAATAAATAAATAATTTAACAAAAATATATACAAAACAAAATAAAATAAAAGAAAGTACCCAAAAAGGCTTATCAAAGCTTGTTAACGATTTAATGATGCCAGTCCGATTTAGTAGTTTGTCAGACTAGTTAAACGGTTTAGAAGGATTTAACCAGTTCGATTGCTTTGGCCGATTCACAAGCAGTCTGGCAAACGGTTCAAACTGGTTCAAAAGCGGTCTGAGTAAACTAATTCAAGATTATTGAAAACAAGTGGAAACCAAGTCGAGTCCAGCAGTTCACGAGTCAGTTCACTGGGTTCAGGTATAATTTGGCTTTTAACTATAAATTCTACTTTTTTTTTTTTAAATTCATTTCAACCTCTCATAAAAATAATCATAACTTTCTATCAACTTTTCAAAGACAGAACCCAGTTTTTTATCTCTGGCCCGTCGTGCCGGTCGTCGTTCATCGGTCAGCTTTTGCCAATGCCAGTTTCCCCCAAAATTCACCAACGTTCTCCTTTCAACCTCTTTTTTCATGATCTGGGCTTAGTTTGACTTGAAAATCAGCCAAACTTCTTGTATTTGAATTTGAACTTGCGACTTCAACACCAAAAATGCCATCTCTCCACCGCGTCAAATTCCACCATTTTTCACTATGTTGTTCCCTTCCCCAAGATCTACCTTTCCTCCAAACAATCAAGCTTCAAAAACCCTCTAAATAGAAGCTTCTTCTTTCGTTTCTGTTCGACAATTTCTTTTTTTTTGGCTCTTTGGTGTTACTGCTTCCCATCTCCAAAGAATATGTTGGATCTTCTTTGTTTTTTTGTTAACGTGTATGTGAATTTTTTTATGTATTTTCTAGTTGTTTTCAGTTGTTAGGCAATGAGGCTGCGGATGGTGGTAGATGGGAGATGGGAAAAGGTGTCCAATCAATTAGGGTTTTTTTTTTGGCCGATAGAAGGGGTATTCTCGGTTGGTAGTGAGCTTGAGGCTCTATTTGGGTGTGATTTTCTACCGAATGGTTGTGTGGGTCACACAGTAGTTGCGGTGGGGGTTTGATTAAGAGGGTGGGGTTCGGCATATCAAATGAATGTTAGGAAGAAGACTGGTGACTTATGGTGGTGATGATGCTTGTATAGAGAGGGCTTTGCCTTAATGGTAAAGATGGCGGTGGCTTTTTTTTTTGTTGGGAAGGGAAGTTTGTTATTGATGAAGGTTGTGGTTTAAGGCAAGAGGGGTGGTGATTGCAGGGTTGGCCGATTGGGTGTTAAGGGTTATTTTAGGAAAGATAGTGGCTGCCAAGAATGCTGGGGCTGTGTCTGGTGTGACGAGTGGTCCTCTTTGGTTAGTGACAAAGAGCCTGGTGGTTAAGGAAAAGGACCAGCAGGAGACTCGAGGTAGTTTTCTAGCCAAGGGTCGATCTTTTCCTCTGAGCTATCCCTTGTGTGAATCTCCCTTTTTGTTTTTTTAGCCCTTCCCGCTTCAATGCTGAATCCATGGATTTAATCCTCTTGGACTCATTCCTATTGCCGCCACAGCATTGTTTATTTTGGGAGGGAGAGAAAGTGAATCTTTAGGGGATGGAGTTGCTTGGTTTAGGACAGTAGAAAGTTTGATGAATTTGTGTTGGGGTCAGAGGGTAAGGATTGAAGGTGAAAAATTCAAAGCCGGAAATGAGGGGGACAAATTAAGGGGGGGAAAAGTGAATCTGCAGAAGTTGATTCCATGAAAAACAAGCTTCTATCTTTCTTTTTCTTTTTTTTTTTGTTTAAATTTTTTCAATTAATTAAAGTAATTAATTTTTAATAAAATGAGGCTGGGTCTTCACAATTGAATTTCGGCTTACAAAAGTTCAACTTGAATTTTTATTGGGCTTCACATTTTTGTGAGATTAGCCCAAATTTTTATTGGATTAGGCCTTAAAAAAGGAATTTGGACTCATTGTATTTCAAGTTTATAAGTCCAAATACTTAAACTTCGAATGACCCAGATTAAATTAGACCGGATCTTGACACATATAACATGATCCATTCAGAATAAAATCAAATGAGCCTAATTATGCATGTCCAATTAAAGTGCTCGAATAGACTCTAACTGAAATATCCAAATCAAGCACAAAAGTCGATGAACTCAAATCATCGCGCAAAAATTGATGAACTCAAATCATCGTAGACAAAATTGATATTTATAGTATTTCTTATAATTTTGTCATATAGTAAATACATAACTAGCTTTTACTTTAAATTATTTTTTATTGTACAAATTTAAGTAAAGTGTTATAAAAAGATTTTCTTTAATAAGTTAAATAAGCCTTGAGGTTCATAAAAATATATAATACTTACACTTATTTTTTATTTGCATTATAATAATATTTTTTTCAATGTTTCATATATACTATGATGTATATAAAATAATGGCAATTATCTATAAAATTCCCTTAGAAAATAATTAAGAATGAAATAGGTAAAAAATATTTTTTACATAGATGCTAAATTGAAATTTTGGTGTGGGATTAGGTCAAAATTACGTAGATAATATATGACAAGACATTCATTAACCAAGTTGTTAATTTTTAATTAAAATAATGCTAAATTTGTAAACAAATTAAATTATTGATTTTTAATATAGATATGCAAAAAAATAATTAAAAATAAAAATTTTCTCTCTATATTTAAAATTACACACATCTTTTTTATTTTTTTTTTCAATTTTTGAATATCTTATTATTAGTTTCTTTTTAAATTAAAATAACACATGTTACTTTAAACCTATTAATAATATGTGTTACGTCATTTTTTTTTCAATATTTAATTTTCCTTTAAGATTTATATTACTTTTGTGATTTTGTTATTTATTTTACTTAGATAATTTCTTCTTTTGACATTATTTTTATTTAATTCCTTTTTGTTTATCACACATTTTTAATTGATATTTTTCATTATTTTGATCAAATTCATAATTTAGTAAAGGTATGGCAATACTTCTTTTATTATTTAATTAATCACTCAATGTTATAATTTTATGTTCATCTAAAACCGACATTATATTTTTATTCAATTCTTTTTTTTTTTTTACTTTTTTATCTATATCTATTATCTCTTATTTTTTCACATTTGTTTTCAACATTTTGATCAAGATAATAATAGTAAAGTTTAATTTTCTTATGACATGTTAATGGAATATATATTTTATATTTCATATATATCATAAAATTTTAAAAACTTAGTTATAATGGTAGGAAAAATACGTATTTTACTATATAAACATATATTTAACTAAGTAAAAGAATTAATGTATCGCATAAATAGGTCACAAGCTAGTTTAAATAAATTTAATATTTTAAATAGATTTAAATAATACTAAATAAAGTAAATAAATATATATATCTTTTTATCTGTTTTCAAATCGATATTTGAATATTTTGAATATTTATTGTGATTTAATTATTTAATTTGAAAGTTTTGATATTTGATTATTTTGATAATATATAATATAATTGTTTAGTATTATCCTACATGTCATATAAAGAAATTATACATATAAGAGTATTCCTGATAGATCTTATTAGATATTTATGCATTTTATAATATTATATATATAATTTCCAATAAAATTGTTTTTTTGTGTATCACAAGATAAAAATTATATGTGATCCAAAATTTGGAGATTCAAAATGCTATTTACAATATATATTTAAATATTAAAATTTTTAAGATTTTAAAAATAATATGGACATTTGATATGCAATAACTTACATCAAGATAACATAAAAATCAATGGTTGAAAAATGACATTGTCTTTTTGCTGTACTAAAACATAAATAGACGATAAAAGTGATGAAGAAACCATTTTATGATATCTAGGCCCAAGATTTGCCATCACAATATTATTAATGTTTTGACATATAAAGTTAAATATTAGTAAGCAAATAACTAAAACTTATTGATTCACTACAAGAAAATGGCGTACTAGCAACAATTTTGTAGTAGCTTTTCACTTACAAACATCGTTAACTTTCGTGTTTTTATAAAACTTAAGACATTTATTATCAAAACGTCACTAAATATTCAAATAACGACATTGTTACTTAGAAATGCCACCCAAGACTTGATATCAGTGACGTTTCTCGACTAAAACACCTTGAATAATCCTATCTTAAAAATTTTAGTGAATAATCACCTAATAATCCTGCCTTAAAGGTGTTTTTGGCAGACAACACCTTTAATAATCACCTAATAAAAAATTATATGAGATTATTAAAGGCGTTTTCTACAAGAAACAGCTTTAATAATTGGACCAAAAAATTTCACAAGCTTATTGAAGTCGTTTTTGTTCAAAAATGCCTTCAATAAATATCATATCAAAATGTTGAGATTGTACGGATGTTAATCATATGGTTGTAGGTTTGATCCATCCCTTTAACCTTTTTTGGGTTTTTGCAAAGATTATTTGTAATTGATTATTCTAGTCATTTTCTTGGCAAAAACGCCTTCACCAATTGCTTTAAAAAATTTTGCTAAGAATATAAAAAAAAACACCTTTAATAATTCATAAAAAAAATATAGAGTCGATTCTTGAAGGTATTTTTGGCTGAACTCACCTTTTATAATCCAATTAATAAATTTTTGTTGTGATTATTAAAGGTGATTTTTTGTCAAAAATGCCATTAATAATCTATAGATAAAAGTTTGAACGGATGCTTGAAGGCGTTTTTGGCTTAAAACACCTTTAATATTTTAGATGATAAATTTTAATGGTCAGATTATTGAAGGCAGTTATATCCAAAAATGCCTTCAATAATATTTTGTTAGAGATTATTTAAAGCATTATCCGTAGGAAAACGCCTTTCATAATCCATTCGATTAATTTTTAGTTGGTATTATTAAAGGTGTTTTTTTAAAACGCCTTCAATAATCTATACAAAAATGACGCGATGGATTCTGAAAGGTATTTTTTGACCAAAACGCCTTTAATATTCCACACAATAAATTTTTAGGGTGATTATTGAAGACGGTTTTGATTAAAAATGCTTTCAAAATTTTCTATCAATGATGATTCAAGGCATTTTCTTGTTAAAAATGTCTTCATTAATCTCATCAAAAAAACATATTTGATATTATATATGTCAAGTCAGTTGTAGATTTATGCCCAGAAAACGTTTGTTGTCAGTTGTATATTAATGCCTAGAAAACATTTAGTTTATATATGTGATACTATGAATTATATTTTGGAATTTACATAATGAACATTGTTGTATTTCAATAAATTAATCACACATCTGAAATTAAAACTGATAACATTGCCATATTAATATACTTTTCTAAAATAATAGTACTCAATAATTTATTAAGTACACATAGTATATTCATATTAAGTATAACAATAATATTAAACCAATACCCCAATGTACAAACTTAAAGTTTCCATTCAACATGGCATGTTCAAAACATTATAACAATTTGTTCCATATATATTTACATTCAACCAATAATGTCTAACCTGAAGGTTTATCAACATTGATAAATGATAATACATAATCACACCATTCTTTATGGACTTCATCCAACTCCTTTTCCATGAAGCTTTCTTTACTCTCTCACTAAAAAAAAATATCAAAAGTAAATGCTAAGAAATGAGAACATAATATACCTTTTTATTTTTTTTGAAGATATAACGAGCTTATGAAATTTATACTAACCTTGAATGCTGTGATCATAAAATCATGTAACACTATCTCTTGCATAAAACAAAGGATATAATATCCACATTCAGTATTACCGGGTTGATAAAGTACCTAAAAATTAAATTGAATGAGTTTAAGAAATATTTATCTACAAACTTAGCATAAAAGAATATGTTTCACATTTACTAGTAATGACACCCATTTCAGTTTCTTTATCTTCTTATCGAATGCAAATATTACCTTAAATTGAAAAGAAAAAATTACTTAATACATAAATTAAATTACTTATGAAGAAATAGAAGATATATAATATAATAAAATGTAATACTTCTTCATAAAAGTTTGAATATCAGGATTAGGCATCATCGTTGGATTAACTGAATTAAGTGAGTATGACGTTAAGGATTTGGTGTCAATCACAATAAGTACCCAATGACAACTGTAAAATAATAACAATGATATACTCAGATTATGCATCAAATTAGATTTGGTTAATGTTGGAGTAATTAAGATTGGAATATAGCTTACTGCGCATTATATGGGAGCAAATAATAATCAGCTGGTCTTTTCATGCATAGGATCACATATTTAGCACGATAAACGACTGTGTCACTCTGCTCACTAATGAAGTTGGGGTCAATAAATCTAAATCTGTTGGTTAACGGTCTCTCATTGAGCTCTTTATCTATGAAGTTACATAATAATAATCAACACTGCTAGTTAGTATTACATGCTAATATAGATTACTACATATTGAATGTGCATATTTGTATTTATAAGCTAACCTCATATAAGCAACAATCTCAGCAGTTGATAATTCATCCAGTTCACAAAATTTTTTAAACCTCCTCCACACCAATGAAAAAAAATAATGGTTTATCAAATAACCTTTCCTCAGACTCAATGGTTATGAAGTTTCCTTCGAATAAATGCTCTAATGAATATTTGGATAACCCATCCATGGAAGCTTGAGCAAGGGTCATACTGTGAGTCTGAACATCCTGCTATAATATTTGATGAAATATAAGTATTAAAACTAAATCAATCAATATAATAAACAAATTAATATTAAAATTATAAACAATATCATACTTCTTGGGTGGTAGCGAAGGATGGGTTCGCTTACTTACTTGCAACGAAAGCTTCTCCTATGGGGACGATACTATCAGATCGATGTACTAATATGTTATACTACATTGTTGCCAACATGAACTCCAAAGCAGTAAGTCTTTGTTATTGCTCATTGAAGCATTACTTCTGGTCATTAATTTGCTGCTGTTGTTGCTCAATGATTGCTTTATATTATGTATTTTTCATTCATGGGGGTTTTGGTTGATTACTAAAAAACTTTGATGGCAAGACAAATTTACTAATCCCATGAACCCGACTAGGCTTTTCTTTAGCACATAATGCTAAAGACAAAGGATCTTCACCATACTAGGTTGCCAATTCACCAGATTAGATTTTGGCAGCATAATCATCTTGAAAGACAATAATAAGATGGGTTATAACAACAAATCTATACAAGCTAGTATACACCAGTGCATATAACCATAATGCCAATCATACATTATATTAAAAAAATAGTTATACATACAATCTTTTTTACCATTTTCTCAGTTGTTTCATTTGTAAAGGATCCATCATTTCGTAGATGTCCTTGTTTTCAAAGATCCCATCTGAAAACTTTTGTGCCAAAGCTCGCTGATTCTTATTAAATTACCATAATAAAAGAATCAGAATGCATCAAAATGAATGTTCATAAATATTCATTAATAAGTATAAAACAAGTGTACGAATACATACAAGCTCATACTTCACATTTGCATATTCCTTTCTCGTTATCCAATAGTGATATTACTATTAAGCTTGAATGTCCCGTTGTTTTTCTTTGATTTTTTACAAAATCAAGAAATTACATCAATCACATATGAAGATCAAAGGCTATATTGCATAAAGACTTATAAACAATTTTTTTGGTAATGGATTTACGTACTGAAAAATCTTTTGAAAGTTGATATTGAACAAAATTTATCCAATCTTTAACATTTATGACATCTGCATATGTCATAGGTGAAACAGCCAATACATCACCTTCACCAGCTAGCGGTAAAATATATTGTGTTGTCAATCTACTTTTAAAGTCTCTGAATGCTTTCCCAACAAATTGTAACATAATCTTTTTATAGTCAATTTGGACATCAAACTGTTCCTAAATAAGTTAACACAATTAGTATGAACACATTAAATTTCAATTAAATGATCATTTAACAAATTTTACGAAATAGTTGAATAAACATACCACAATCGACTGTCATATATCATCCTTTAGAGCATCAAAAACTCGTAGCCAATTGGTGTACGTAATGAAAATCCTACGACGGACGATGGCTCTAATATGAGTAGCCATCTTGGCAGCTCTTTTAGACATAGGTTGCCCACTTTGATTGAAGTCAACATGAATTTTTGTGTCACTCACTTTAATTTATTTATTTAAGGAATCGAAAACAAAATCTCTATTGAATATTATAAATAATATAGTAAACTAAAAAAAAAAACTTACCAGTAAAAAGCAAGGTATACACCGTTGATTTATTGAAGATCGGTGATGACGATAGGGATACAAAAACCAATGGTCTGATAGAAATGTGTTTAAGGGTTTGGTTTGGTTGAATAACATAGCTTTTAGTCGTTCTGTGTACTAGTAGTTTGTGATTTCGATGTTCAAGGCAGGGAAATGAATATAAAAATTATTATTAAAGGTATTTTTTTAGAAATAACACCTTTAATAATCCCCTTAAAATGTTATAAGAGATTATTGAAGGCATTTTTTACAAAAAGATGCCTTTAGTAATCCAAAAAATAATTTTCTAACGAAATTATTCAAGGCGTTTATCCTCAAAAAATACCTTTGATAATTCTTAAAAATTATTGAAGGCGTTTTGAGTAGAAAACCACCTTCATTGATATGCTTATGATAAGGATGAAGGGAATTATTGATGGCGTATTATGTAGAAAACACCTTCAATAATTATCAACTTCAAAAGTTTATAACAAATTATTGAAGGCATTTTATAATAAAAGACACTTTTAATAACCCATAAATTTTTTAAAAGAAATTATTGAAGGTGGTTGTTATTTGCAAATGCCTTCATTAATTATCTTCAAAATTTAAAAGAAATTATTAAAGGTGTTTTTCTTAAATATCACCTTTAATAACCATGTTAAAATTTGTGTAGCGGTATACTAAAAGTATTTTACAGTAGAAGATGTCTTTAATAATCTCAAAATATTTTAGAAAAAAATTATTGAAGGCGTTTATTATCAAGAAACGCCTTTAATTTTTATGAAGATAATTTAAAAAGAATTATTGAAGACATTTGTTAGTAGAATACGCCTTTAATAATTTCAAAATTTTTTAGAGGAAAATTATTGAAGGCGTGTGTTATTAACAAACGCCTTCAGTAATTATGTACTAAGTTTAAAAGAATTATTAAATGTATTTTTCTAGAATAAATGTCTTCTATAACTATAGTGGTATATTGAAGGTATTTTTCAGTAAAAGACGCCTTTAATAATCTCAAAAAATTTTTGAAAAAAATTATTGACGACGGTTGTTATCTGCAAATGCCTTTACTAATTATCTATAAAATTTTAAAAAAAAATTATTAAAGATATTTTTCTTGAATATACGCCTTTAATTACCATGTTAAAATTTATGTAGCTGTATATTGAAGGTGTTTTACAGTAGAAGACGCCTGTAATAATCTCAACAAATTTTAAAAGGTGTTTTATTATTAAGAAACGCCTTCAATATTTATGTAGATAATTTAAAAGGAATTATTGAAGGCCTTAGTCAGTAGAAGACGCTTTTAATAATCTTAAAATTTTTTATAAGAAAATTATTAAAAGTGTTTTTATGGAATGAACGCCTTCTATAACCGTAGCGGTATGTTGAAAGTGTTTTTCAGTAGAAGAAGCCTTTAATAATCCTAAAATTTTTAAACATAAATTATTGAAGGCAGTTGTTATAAAAAACACCTTTAATAATTATGTACATAATGAAATGTACTCAGTGAAGGTGGTTTTTTGGAATAAAAGCCTTCACTAATCGTTAAAAATTTTAAGTTCTTGATTATTGAAGGCATTTTTCACTAGAAGACATCATTAATAATATCAATAATTTTAATTAGAAATTATTCAATGCATTTGTACTTAAAATAAAATAAAAGCATTTAGTAATGGTATTTTTTTTACAATAAACGCATTCACTATCTGTCTTAAAATTTGAGCAGTAAAATATTAAAACTATTTTGAAATAGAAGACGCCTTTAATAAATTATTTCAAAAAATAAAACGAATTAGTCAAGGTATTTTTCCAGAATAAAAGCCTTTAATTACCCCTTAAAATTTAAGTTGTGTAATATTAAAGCCGTTTTCAACAGAAGACACCTTTAGTAATCCCACAAAATTTTTAAAAGAAAATTATTGAAGGTATTTTTTTGTAGAAAACCTTCTTCACTGATATTGTAAAATAAAAATGAGGGAGTTATTGAAGGTATATTATGTAAAAAATGCCTTCAATAAATACACAAAAAATTTAGATGAAATTAGTGATGACTTTTTTTATGACGTAAACGCTTTTAATAATCTCAAACAATTCTACTACGCTTTATTGAAAGCGCTTATAATATATTCAAAAAATATTTAAGATGGAATTATTGTAGGCATTTTTCTTAGTAAACGCCTTTCATAATCCGGTCCAATAAAAATCTTCCCAAACTTAGCATATCCAATCAACAACTTCAAGCTTCATCTTCATTATTATACTATTTCTCTTTTCAGACCAAGTACAATTTACTTTCCCTTTCCTTTAGCTTTTAGTATTCGAGCATTGTCTTTTAGAACCCTATTTTGACTATTCATTACTTTTTTACTTTAGCTTTTACTTTATTTGACTATTCCTTTAGCTTTTGCAATTCACGATTTTCTTTTTGGTGTAAACAATTTTCTTGAAAACCCACCTTATTTCACCTTATTTCAACCCCATCTATAAATACTTTCGGGTACTATCTACGTTAGCAGTAAAGTTTTAACATCATAATATCTGGTAGCTGATAAATTACTTCACAATAAGGAGTTCTTGTTTTGTGTAAGTACTAGTCTTGTTATTATATTTTGTTTAAAACATAGTAAACTTAAGTATTGTACATGTTCATTTCATATAAATTATTTATATACATTTTGTCTGATAATGTAGCAAGTACTAAATAGATAAGAGTTTGATGTAAAAGTCAAGAGTACAGAGATGGAGTGAAAATTTTTCTTAATTTTGCATTTGAGAATACAAGTGAAGATAATATGATATTATGCCAATGTGTGAAGTGTGCTAATATCGAGTGACAAATGCATCAAGTTATTTTTGAACATTTAATTTGTATTATATTTTTTATGGGATATGTTAATTGGTATTTTCATGAAAAGTCTATATTGTCAAGGTCTTCCACTAGAGTTCTTTCAACTTCAAGGGCTCCCCAACACTAACATGATCTTTTATAGTAGATGACATTGAAGGCATGTTGCAAGATGCTTTTAACATTCATAACCAACATTTTCATAGTCTTTCTTCCCAAAATGAAAGATTTAATCAGTCCAATGTTGACATGCATAAATTTGGTGAACTTAGGATAGGTGTACGTGACCAACAACTTAGAAGAGAAGCATCATAGTTTTATAGGTTGCTTGAGGATATAATGAAAAACTTTTTAAGGGATTAAAGCATTCAAGGTTATCGTTATGTGTTCGTCTTTTTCACTTGAAATGCTTATATAGATGGAATGTAAACTCTCTGACTTTATTATTAGAGTTTATGAAAGAAATGTTTTCTTTTGTAAAAATCTTTGAATCTTGTAAGAAATCAAAGAAGATGATCAAGGATTTAAGTCTCAAATATGAAAAAATTCATAGTTGTCTCAATGATTGCAGGTTGTATTGGGGGGATAGAAAAAATCAAGAATCTTGTCATTTGTGTGGTATTTCTCGTTAGGTGGACAAAAACCTCGATGAAAGGTTAAATGAAGATAGTGATAAGGTATGTGTAAAAAAAAAAGCATGTTAAGGTTTTACGCTATTTTTCATTAATAACAAGACTTCAACGACTTTTCATGTCTTTCAAAACTATAGATTCAATGAGGTGACATCATAAGAAGTGGACGGATGATGGATCATTGAGGCATTCTACAAATTCTTTGGCATGAAAATAATTTCATTTTAGGTTTTTAGATTTTGCATCTGATCTTTAAAATGTTATGCTTAGACTAGCAACTGATGGATTCAACCCGTTTAAAATGATGAGTATTTCTTACCGTACTTGGCTAATTGTATTGATTCCTTACAATTGGCTATCATGGATTACTATGAAGTAACAATCATTTATATTGTTTATGATAATTCCTGGAGAAAAAGGTCTAGGTAATGATATAGACATCTACTTACACCTCTTATTAAAGAGTTAAAACAATTATAGAAAGGAGTTGAGACTTATGATGCATCAAAAGAAGAGAACTTTAATATGAGTGTTGTTTTATTATGGACTATCAACAATTTTTTTACTTATACGAATTTATCTAGTTAGAGTACAAAAGGTCATTATGCTTATCCATATTGTGCTGTACAAACATATTCGACGTGTTTACCTAACGGTGGAAGTTCTATTATATGGGACATCGTCGATGGTTACATGATAATCATCGATTTAGATTTGAAAAATATCTCTTTGATAAAACTGAAGAGTTGAAGAGATCGCTTTTACCTATTAATAGGTCTAATATCTTGTCATTGTTAAAAGATATCAATTTCACTTATGAAAAAATGACTCCATCAAGAAAAAAAGTGAGGGACATCTTTGAAGGTGTCTGGCCTCGTATTACGCAAGTTGGTGATACTCATACTTAAGTTAGTGATCTTGATGTTCAAAGTGATGAAGAAGGTAATAAAGCAGATGACCCTAATGAGTTTAAGTTGTAAAAAAAGTATCTTTTTTTAGTTACCTAATTGAGAATATAATTTATTACGCCATAGCCTTGATTTGATACACATAGAGAAGAATATTTGTGAAAATTTTATTCAGATAATTCTCAATGTGAATAGAAGATTCAAGGATGACTTAAAGAGTTAGCTTGACCTAGTTGATATGAGGATTTACCCAAACTTTTATTCGAAGTTGCTTCTTAATGACAAATATCGATTGCCTACTGTTTGTTTTGGGATTTCTAAAGTTGAAAAAGATGTGTGTTGCAAGGTTTTTAAAATTATCAAAGTTTAGGATGTCTATGCGTCAAATATATCGAGATGTGTAAATTTGAAAGAGTGAAAACTTTCTTCATTTAAGTCACATGATTATCGTATTTTGATGTAAGACTTACTTTTGATTGCTTGACATTTATTAATGTCAAACTAAGTCACTTCTATGGTAATTGAATTGAGTAACATATTTAAATCTCTATGTCAGAAATGTATGAATGTGGAAGAGTTTGACAAACTTCAAGATTGAGCCACGATTACTTTATGTCATTTAGAGAAGATCTTCTCTCCAAACTTTTTCACTATTATGATGCATTTGATTATCCACCTTCCATATGAAGCAAAAATCGATGGATTGGTTTATTATCAATGGATGTATCCTATTGAAAGGTATTATTTGTTAATAGATTGATTACGTTTTTATTAATGATCAAGCCACTCAACTTAAAATAACATATGACTAATGTTTTCTGTTATAGGTTTTTTGGGAGGTTAAAGTCTTATTGTCATAACAAACGCTATCCGAAAGGTTCTATTGCTGAAGGATATTTAGCAGAAGAGTGTATGACATTTTATTCTTGTTATTTGAAAGATGTTGAAATAAGATTTAATAGACTATCGAGAAATATTGGTATGCAACATACAAACTTTGCCTACAATTATATTTTTCAAAGTTTTGGACAACCAATAGGCAAAGCTGAATTGGTGGAGTTAAATGATAAAATCTTGGGCACAAGCACATCCATATGTTCTTTTTCATCATGACTTAATTGAATCGTTTCGCACGTAAGTTTTTTAAAATGAAAATTATTCATTACATTAAGCATAATTTATTGTCTTCTTTTTTTTGTTAATACTTTATCATAATGCTTTATAGTGAGTATAGAAATAATTTGAGAGATCTTGCACATTATCAATGATCAAACCCTCGAGAGTTTGATAAGTTATTCGTTAATAACTTTCATGAATGGTTAGGAATAACTGTAAGTAATGCCATACTTTTTATTATGAGAAATCTACATAGAATGTTTACGGTATAAATAATATTAATAACATATATATATTTATTCTACTTTTATAGGTTTAGAGTGGAAGGCTTGTTAGTGAAGAGGTGAAGTATCTTTTACACAATCCGAACTAGATTGTGAAATGATACAAAGGTTTCATCATTAATGGATTTAGATTTAATCCTAAACCCCTGAGAGATTTATAAGTACATAAAATTTAAGAGTTGTTGTGACTTCATCAACTACTAGCTATGCTAATGCTAGGGACACAAACCCTTTAGAGAAAAATGTTGACTATTATGACATGATTAATGACATCATTGAGTTGGATTATTATGGCAAATAGAAAGTTATCTTATTTCGGTGTTATTAGGCTAATGTGAATAGTGCGAGATGTATTAAGAAAGATTAGTATAGATTTACACTTGTGAATTTTTCTCGATTAATTCACATTGGACAACAACTCATCAATGAACCTTATGTTTTTTCGTATCAAGTCAAACAAGTATTTTACTCTAAAGATCCTAAAAAATTGGGTTAGTTTGTTGTTATTTGAAACACACCTAGAGACTTATTTGGTATGGGGTTAGATACCAAAGATGATGTTGAACATGAAACTGAATGTTATCCTTTTGTTAAACAAAATGAATGAAAATATCTTCAGTACTTATGCTCAATGGGTTTGTGAAGATGTTACTAAAAACATTTATGAACCATGAAATGGTGCATCTATAATTTGTAATTCGAGTGTTTAAGACATAATGTAGTAAATGATTGTATGTAATTAATGTCACATTTGCTATTGTATAATTATTGTATCCTAAATCATACATTATCTTTTGATTTAATTAAATCGCTATGTTCTTTATATATCGTAAGTTTTGATTTCTTAACTTCTCAATATTTTTATATATGTTCTAAACTAATATCTTTTTTTTTTATATTTGCTTTTATGATGTAGGATAGCTACAATGCAGAGGAGTAGGTTGAAAGAAAATTATATCAGAGATATTAGTTTAGAATCGTTTGTGGCATTTGTAGATATTAGCTACGGACTGAATCTTTTGGAGGAAAATAAACGTACTGTCGAATCTAACTTCGTCACTTCTAACCCTTTAACTGATATTGAATCTGACAATACGGGAGGTTTAGGTTTAGGTAGTACCCCATCAATTGATTATGCTTTAAATTTGAATACAGGTATGATATACTCCAATTTTAAAATTTGAGTATAATGATAAAAGTATTGAGATTTTACAAATTTATTTTTTATTTGTTGCAGTTGATAACAATGGTCAACGGAGGACCAGTGGTTGGACAACTTTGAAGGAATTGTTTGCACTACCTCCTAATGAGCGTATTGTAGTGTCTGTAAACTCTGATAGGCAACCAATTGGTGAAGAGGCTCAACTGTTGGCTGGATTTCTAGCATGCTAGCTCGTAGTGGAATGAAATTGCCTATTCATTATGAAACATGGCATAAAGTTTCAAAAGAAGTTAAGGCTGATGCTTTAAACTTTATTGAGTTATTAGTATAATTAATTAGATATAAAAAAATTTTTATTTTACATTTTGTTTACTTATTCAAACTTTTCTTATTGTATTATTACAGTCAAATTTTATACTTGAAATACCAACTTCATTTGTGCTTAAGTCATTGGGAAAGAAATGGAAAGATTATAAGCATAGTTTGAAGAATAAGTATTTCAATTGAAATACTATTGTAAAGTCGACGATGGAAAATCTACTCCGTAATGTGATTAGGTGGCAATATGAACAATTAGTTAGATTTTGGTTCTCAAGAAAAGAAGAGGTACTAATTTATAGCTTTGTATAGGAGAATGAAATGATGAAAGTGTTTTATAGTTTAAATTGGTAGTATTTGTATTTCTATCATATATGCAATTATTTTTTATGACAAGAAAGAGAACAGATTGGGATTGGTAGCAGAAAGCAACAGAAATATAGCCACACAAGTGGATCAAAAAGTTTTATAAGAAAGTAAAAAGACATAGTAAGTTTATGATAATAAACTTATTCCAATGAATGAATTTTTTTTGTCGATAAAAGGTAAATATACAAATTAACAGTTGTTGTTCTGTTTTAATAGTTTTGATAGTTTCAATACATGATATTAAACTTATCGAAAGATTTGAATTTAGTTGACATGGATGATATGTATGAAAAAGTTATTATTTACGTATATTTAGGTAAAAATACAAAATTGTTGTTATTGTTGTATTTTAACAGTTTGGATAGCTTCAATTCTTGATATTAAACTTGTTCAATTGATTGACCTTGGTTTTTACAGTTGATATGGGAGAAAAAGTTGTCGTTTATGTCTATTTAGGACTATTTTTTCATATAAAAGGTAAATATACAAATTAAAATTTTGGATGGCTTTCAACATATTGAATGGCTTCAATCCTTGATATTAAACCGAGAAAAAATAATTGAATTTGATTTTCATGATCGATATATGTAAAAGCCCAAAATGCTTTTATTGTTTGCGTATGTTTAAGACTATTGTGTTGTTACAGGGCCAAAATATAAATAAATGAGATTAAAATTATTCAAAATGTTAATACTTGATTGACAGGCTTGATAGGCATGAATAAGTTGTGGTTGATATGTATATTATCAAATAACATATATTTTTGTATAGAAGAATGAGACGGATGGTACAATTAGACATATGAAACTTTTTTACATAACACACACAAAAAAAAGATGGATCATACATGAATATCGAAACATAAAAAATTATGGTAATTTGATCATCTATTTTTAACAAAAAGTAAATACTTACTCTTTTTAACATATTATCATTAAACTTGATAATTATATATGATAAATTCACAAGAGAAAGCGAAAGAAAAAATGGCAGTTGAGATTGAAGTAGCATCTATTGGTTCTCTCAACATGTAAGAAATGAAAAATCAGATATTCATAGAAGTTGCTGAAAAGAAAGGCATAGACGGGTCCGAGGCCTTGGATTGGGTCCAAAACCATCTACCTACTTTGGACATAGCTTTTAGCAATTTACATTTTCAGCAAGTCAGTCTTCGCGAGACATTTCAATATTAAGAGGGGAGTTGCAAACTATGCAACAACATTTTTCAGCAAATGAAAGCAGAAAGAGAACATAAGTATGTCAAAATTGAAGAAGAACGTGCTAGAATGAAGCAAAAACGTACAAAATTTCAGTAGTTATATGATCAATTCGATCATCTTATGAATTTTATGCAACAACAATTTTCAAAAAATGATCTTGGTGCTCCACCAACTCAGGAATTATATTTAGTAAATATTTAAAATTTTAAATATAAAAAAAGCTTACAATGAAGTATTAAAAATTGTATGATATTATTCAATAGGTTCTTGAGCACGCTAGTGACTAAGGTGAAAAATTTTCTTCATTAATTGGTAGGCAGGAAAATGTATGCAATCATCCATTTCATTTATTTTAATTTTAATTTTATTAATGTATTAAAAATATTTGAATGTTATTATACTAATTATTAAACTTTGTATTAATTAGATGCATATTTAAACATGAATTAAGTTTATATTAATTTCAGTTTCTAAATTTAAGCTATTTAATGAAAATAAAATTTATTAACAGAAATTAAAAAAAAATATTTTTACATAATGGCGGCATTTGCGTTTAATAATATCGCCAAATGAATAATTTAGTGGCGTTTGTATTATAAAATACTACTAAAAGTAACGACACTCTTTCTAGCAAATGCCACTAGTTAAGTGATATTTTTATACAAATACCACCAAAGCAATGACGTTTTTCTCATAAAAACATCACTAAATTAACGGTGTCTCAAAGAAAAAAAATGCCACTAATATAGATGCATTTTCAGATACAAACGCCTCTAAAGTAACGGTATTTTCAGTTACAAACGTTATCAAAACAACGGTGTTTTTTTTATAAAAATATTGTTAATTTAGCGACGTATCAAAGATACAAACATCACTAAAATGGTGGCATTTCAAATATAAATGCCACTAATATTGATGTGTTTTTTAAAAAACGTCGCTATTTTTTATGATGCGTTTATAATCAACACTCTAAGTGACGTTTTTCGTAAACGTCATAAATTTTTTAATGACGTTTATAAATACTGTTAAACGTTAAAAAAGAATCACTAAAAACCTAAACTCCTGATTGTTCATCTAGTTTTTTTTTTTTTTTAATTGGCTTAAAAAAAAAAAGCTTAAACCAAGTCGAAAGATATGTATGGAGCAAACGCAAAAAGAAGTAGCAAAGAGACATTCCTTCACCCTACCAAAAAAGGCATAAAACAAAGTGAAAAGCAGCCTATTCTCCCACCACATCAGCTGCAATGATGACAATAAGAGTGGGGGTGGGGTCTCAATGCTCACTCCTCCTCCTCCTGAAACAACTACTATCAATAAATTAATTTACTACAATTAAGTTATATTCCACTGCAAATTAGAAAAGATAAGAAAGGTAGAGTATAAAGAAAAAAAGAAAAAAAGCCTAGACCCTGGCCCTGGATGATGAAAAGGAGAAAAAGAAAGAGTGAAAACCGAAACTAGCACTATCTCTCTGAGAGTGATGGGTTTTGCACTGGCAAAGAGAATCCGTGTTGGAAGCTTGAAAAGGAGAGCCAGCAAAGCAGAGCAAAGAGAAAGACATAAAGAAAGAGAAAGAGAAAGAGAAAGAGAAATGTTCGTTTTTGTGTCAGCTTGATAGGGCATGCGTTATTCCAAACTTCAAAGGAATTATTGGGTGTTGGGAGCTTTCTTTTGGCGTTTTCCCACAATCCTTTCTATTCTCAGGGGAAGGCAAAGGCTTATTCCATGCCATTTATCCCTATATATTTTAATAATTTCTTTGCTGTTCGTATTGGGGTATAAAACACTCGAATCAATAAACAAAGCCCCCTTTTCTTTTTTTGCCTTTGTCCTCTTGGTGGGAAATTCATATTTTCCTGGGAGTAGTTAAAGTTAAAAGACTGAAATGTAAGATACGGAAAGAGCTTTCCTCGATTCGATGCTCAGTCCAATGATTTAAATAAAACGAATGAATGAATAATAATAAAAAGGAACCATAAAAGACGCAAAAGGTAAAGAAAACTTTTGACTGCAATAGTGGCGGTGCTTACAGCTTTTATGGTCTTAATTCGATGTGACATCTAAAGCTTGCGACAAAGTTATTGCCTACTTTTTTTAACTCTCAATTCTTTGTTACTACATTTTCTAAATATACGCTGGTTTTCTATTTAGAACCCTTTTCCCCACTTGTAATATTTGACAAGATTTAATTAACAAATTTCAAATTTCTCCTCAAGGGTACGTGGTTTCTTACATATACATAAATACAAATCCAACAAGTGGAATAGTTGGGCCATCCTTCTAGTTAGGGATAATATCCTATTTGATTTTTAAATTATTATAATTTTTTAATGTAATATTTAAATTACAAAAATTTTTTTAATTAAGTATCTAAATTTTATTTTCATATGTTAAGTTTTTTAATTCTTTAACACCATTAAAATAATAATATTGATATGGCATTTAAATTTAACATAAACGATACATGGTACGATGTGACAGTAATATGATTTCACATATTATTTTTAAAAAATAAAAAAGCGAAATATTTTTTCTTAAAAATTTTATTTTAATTTTTAAAAAAAACATTTGACAATCATATCTCAGATCATATAACAATCATGTATTTATCCACGTTAACATTTAAAATATCACATCAATATTATTCTAACAACGATAAAGGTTTGAGACAATTTAATACATGAAAATAAAATTTAGATATTTTATTAAAATTTTTTTAATTTAGATTTTATATTAAAAAACAATAATTCAAGAATCAAATGTGGTATTATTCGGTCTAATTATAAGTAAAAGAATTCCTGATTGATTTAATGTTGCTACAATAAATGAGAATTTGAAGTTGTATAATCATGCATGTAACATCTAGAAACAAGTAATATATTAGGAGCATACTAATTTGTCAACGTTATTTTAACTTGTATTTATACTACTTTTAAAATAGCTTTATTCCAATAGCACTACTTATAAAAGCTCCAGCCAAACCTAACAGACCTTTAATATAGAAGTTAACAGTGTAAAATTTTTTCCGCCTAATAAAAGTTTAATTGATTGAAACCATATTTGATTGGAAAAAAAATCATATGATAGGTTTAATTTTTTAAATATATGATAATTTAATGAAATATAGAAACTTATGTTGTATTTTACTTGTCAATAAAGCCAATATTATTTGATGTCGCATGCATTGTGTATGAATATTTACTTTAATAGTTATAAAAAATGGATCGAATAATGATTTGTTCAAGGCTGCGAGTTTCAGATCAAATGGTTTAATCATTAGGTCATTTAGATTAACATTGGATTAATTAATTTTTTAAAATATTATAATAAAATTATGGATTATATAAATATTTTTTTTATAATTGTATAAAATAGAATTATGATATAAGAATATGAAATATTCACTATCATTTAAAAAATTAAAAAAAAAAAAACTAAGCTTATAAACAATTTTTTTACTTTTCAGTTTTTAACGCTTTTTTATTTTTTATTTTTAAAATTTTTCTAGAAAAATACTTTTTAGCAAAAATATGACAAAATCAATTATTACTTTACAAAAATTAATTTTGATATGATTTTAAAATCATTTTGAAAAATCATATCTAATTGATTAGATCAATAAAAAACTAATGGATCATCAGTTTTTTTGAAAAGCTTATGAGTCAATATGGATTTCCTTGAGTCAATTGTATAAGAGTTTATATTTGATGCATTGTTAGTGTATAAATTTTATATGATGTTTGTGAATCAAATGATGACAACTCATTAATGAGCAAATATCAACCCTTAAAATAAATGACACAAATTAAAATAATTTACTCATTAATTAGATATTATCATCTGATTCAACTTATTGATAAATTATCATCATCTGATTCATTGATAGTATATAGAATTTATACACTAACAGTGTATCAAATATAAACTCATTGTATAAATAGTAATATTAAAGAACTGGCCTACGTCAAGGACTAGTTGATCGAGTTAATTTGTTTGATATTAACACTAATTCAATTATGACAACCACGCTTATTTTTTATTTATTTTTAAGTAGTATTAATTATATAGTGAACATAGGGTTTCATTTTTATTTATTTTTAAATAATAATAATACATTGAATTAGCTTATAACTTATACGATGTAAATAATAATTTTATTTATTAAATATTTGTAAACACATTTAAATTAGTATTCCATAATCACTTATATTTTAAATTTCAAAAGTTATTATGTTAAAAAAAATAAATAAGGGAAGAGAAATAATAGAAAATAATTTTGGCTTTAAGATGTGAAGAATACTTTCTTAAAGGCAATTATGCTTTTAGGATACAATAAATTCTCAAACTCTCCAATCAGAACAGTAAAAATAGTTATACTGAAAGATTTATTTATAATGAATGAACGTACATAAATTTCTATTTGGTGGTTATATCTTTCTGTATAATCATGACCTTTATATCATATGGTTATGATCTTCTGTATAATTATGACCCTTATTAATAATAATATATTTATGTTCAAATAGTTAAGACCATTTGTCATATAATAATTGTTTCTGTTCAAATGTAATTGTTTAAAATATGAATAAAATTAATCAAAAATTAATTTTATTCATCAACAATTAAATCTTTCTATCTAATGTGGATCACTAAATTCTAAACTACAAACAATCTGCCGCTAGTTTGGAATGTTGGTGCTTAATTTTTACCTTTCATACAAATAAATATTATGAATACAATAAGGTATCTCTCGATTTAAACCTTCAATTAGTGTATATATCTTAGAATTCTAACTAAATTGATGGTGTACACAAATTAAAGCTTAATTTCTAGTGTTAGAATTAAAGATATAACACACATAATACTTATTTATTCTTTTGTTAGAGCTTTATAATCACTTTTAGCACTATTATGGCCATGCGCTTATCTTATTCATAAACATTTATAAGAGAGACCCTAATTCTTCTTGTTGAAACGACACCACTTTTATGTTTATATAGGCAAAGTTTCCATTATCTCTCAATTGCTTTAGACATTTAAAACTCTATTAAAAGTATAAAAACTCATCCTCCCTACGTAATGGATCATATTAGTTTCTAAAATTTGAATGGATTTTACTAGTGTTTAACAGAGACATAACAATAACTTGTTTTTACCCATTAAACTTTGTAATTAGAGGTTACTAATTCAAAGTTGGATTCCTATTATTGGTGTCTAATAGTAAGGGTATAAATCAATTCTACTTGTAGTACTACTAACCACATATCTTGGAATTTAATTTTCTTTTATGGTAATTACCTTTACTTGAGATTGAATCTCTAATATAATCATTTCAAGCTAATATGTTCGAATTTTTCATTTTGCATATCATTTATATGCTCCAAACATTGTTGCCTCATTCTTATCATTTTAAGAAATAGTTTTGGTTTTGATTGTGGCCAAAACTCTATATTTATTAATTTCAACCATTCTATGTCCATACTTTTATACATTTTTAATACAATTATACTTCTAGTACAATTGGATAAACTCAATGAATAAACCAAACAATTTTAATCCTTTTAAGATTTTTAAGGACCTTTTTATGACTATATGTTAATAAATGTTTAAACTAATTAGCTTGTATAATTTGCTTATAAAATTATACTAAAATCTTACAACACTATGGTGGCAATTTTTATTTCTTTTGATTCTTATCAACCCCACCATGTGCAAGTATGCATTTTTTTTATTAAAGAATATCTCATTCAATTATCAAGATATCATATATACTTAATCAAGTTGCCATTTCATTTATCTTTTCACTATTTGGCAGTTTTTTTTTTTAAAGTAAGAGGCCTCTAAATCCACTCCTAGTGAAAGATAACTAGCTGATATCTTAATATTTCCATAAAAGTTTTCAAACTAATATATTTTAACTCAATATAAGAGTTTACATTAATAAGCATATTTCAATTATAATCATGCATCTATAATCTCCTTTTAAGATTGTTATGTCAATTTTTAAATATTTATATGAATCTATTTCATCATGGACATTATTAATAATTTTTTTTATTACCATGAACAAAACCATTTCCATTACCCAAATGGATCAAATAGCATTCTTTTTTCTATTATAAAAGTTTTCAAATTCACAACATCTTTGAATCACTCATGGCTTCCAAAGTAAATATATTTTGAAATTTTCACTATATAAAACCGTAAATGATAAATAATTTGTACAATCCATGAATTAGACCATATACATAACAAAATATTACCACGACGTGATCAAGATTGTGGCATCAAGTTTGGCTTATGGCTATTCTAAGCCAACCATAATAATCCACCTCATACCTACAAATCATGTAGATTTGGCTATTGAAGTTATCTCATTTATAATAATGGCTTTTAGTGAAAATCAACTATCTCAAATGTTATCATGAGTTTTTAATGTATATAGTAATTGTCCAATGGCCAATTCCAAGTTCATGATTTTTGAAACTTCCAAACTTGATTTCAAAATTGGCTAAATGCTCAAATCAGGTTCAAACGTTTGGGTGGTTGCTCAATTCGAGATCAAACATTTTAATTTGTACAAATAAGGATCAAATGTTATCGACTTGTAACAATATAGAATTTATTTCAACAGAAAAAATGATGTGCATTTTATGCGTCGTTATAACACGTAAAAAGAATATGAAATAATTGATTAGGCAGAATCAGCTGATTTGGATTTTTTCATTATAATTCTAAAAAAAAGAAATGAAAAGATTTTTAGAAAAATAAATTTACATTTAACCCAAATAAAAAAAAGCTAAAAATTCGCAAACCTAGAGTAGATCATTCTTAACCCTAATAACCCAAACAAGTTATTTCAATCACTGATTCAAATTCATTTATTAATTTCTATGAGCTATATGTTTTTAAAAACCCTATTTTAGGCTAACCAACATTTTTATTTGTAGGGTTCAATCGTTTGAGCTCCGAAACTTTGGAAGGTTAGTTGTTTTTTCTTTTGTTAAATTTGTGTAAGGTGAATAATATGTACACATATTTTGGGTTTTGTTATTTTTCATAGTTAGCCATTTTGTGGTTGAGGGTTTTTTGTTGTTCTTCAAAGTTAGGCATATTTTGGTTTAGGGTGTTCTACAGTTATTCATTCTTAGGCATTTTTTTATTTATAGTTTTTTGTTATTGTTTATAATTACTCAAATTTATAGTTAAGCTTTTCTGCTATTGTTCTTAGTTGCTTAAATATATATATTTGAGGTTTTCTGCTGTTGTTCTTAATTGCTCAAAATAATAGTTAGGGCTTTCTGTTCTTAATTGGTTGAAATTATAATTAGGATTTTTTATTGTTATTCTTACTTGCTCAAAATTATAGTTAGGTCTTTCTGCTGTTTAGGCATATTTTCCTTAGACATAATTGTTTATGTAGCCTTTTGATTCTTCCCTATCACTTAGGCCTCCACTAGTGTTAACATAAGTGATCACCCATCATTGTTGTTTTAATTTATAGCATAAGTGAAGCCAATTAATCAGCATAAAAAACAAATGTTATTTCATTAAAAAAAAAACCAACAATTCATGGCAGCTAGGATTATAAATAGGGTTAAATTTAGGATTGAAAACACGTACAACATAAATTTTGTTTAGTAATTAAGCTGTTGTATCAAAAGGTTGGAATTAAATTTCCATGTTACTACCTAACCATAAAGATTTCAAAAATATACACCAAAAACCTAACTTTCAAGAAATCTCCTAAAATTTTAGCCAAGTCCAATATAATTATCAATTATAGTAGTTCAAGAACAAAATTATGATAAGGATTGCCACAGAACCAGCCATAAAATCACCAAAAAGATAACCAAGCTTAAGTATAAGCATGATCACAACCTTAAGTCTACTTTATAAATTATCTTACCAAAAATATTACCAAGTAACAACATCAAGTCAATCATATGAATTCTAATTCTAAGAACAAAATAAAATAGGAAAACCATGCTAAACTTTTGAGCCATGATGTGCATATAAAAGACCTATTGTAAAAGAAAATTGCATTTCAAAGAAAGACCCTTGGTTATAACATGGTTATAACAAAGTAAAAGCTTATAACAAATTTGATAACAAAGTAAAATATTATAACAAAAATTAGATAATAATGTAAGGGACACGCATACTTAAACTAACTATAATTTTCATTGTTAGGGATTTAGGGTTTTTTATAATACTTATAACATAATTTTTTGCTAAAAATTATTCTTATAGCACTTATCAACTGTTGTTACTAAAATTTAGGGTTTATTATGATAGAGTTTAATTTTTTTGGTTTTACAGTATGAGTTTTGATTATTGTATTCTATGATTTCATTATGCTAGGCTTTTGTTGGTAATGGTTGTAATCTGATGTATATTAAGGAGATAGTAGAGGAATTGACAATTGATTCTGATAAGATATCTTCCTTTGAGTTGTTAGACATTTGTAATAAGGTTGGGTATATGAATATTAGTGAGATATTGTATTTAAAACCTGAAAAAACACTACCTGATGGCCTAATAGTAGTAAATAATGATAGACATACTGTTGATATGATTAGGTATATGGTAGATCTGAGTGCAATTGATGTGTATATAGTACATGGTATATGTGAAGTTATTTTAGCTCATGAGCTTTTAATAAGACCTAAAGTGAAAGATGTAGCTGAGGTAATAGAGAGTGAAATTGTAGATAATCAACACATAATTGATTCAGTAAGGAATGAAATGGTAGAAATCAACATGTAGTGAGATAGTAAGGAATGAAATGATAAAAAATGAAAAGGTGGTTGAATAAGCAAGGGTAAGGAATAAAGATATAGCTGAGGTAGCAAGGGTAGGAATTGAAGATGAATTAAGGTAACAAAGGTAGGAAGATGATGTTAAGGCAGTAGGGGTAAGAAATGGTAATGATGTTGAGGCAGTGAATATAGGAAATGAATAAGTGGTTGGGGCAAGAAGGGCAGCAAGTGTAGAAAATGAAAATATGGCTGGGTAAAAGTTGAAGATGCAACTGATAAAAATTGTAGTGAAAAGGATGACCGTAGAATGGAACCAAGTTCAACTTCACCAGTTAATGAAAATGTTGATAATGGATATTAGAATAAGTACTATGACTCTGATGAGTATGGTAAACTTGTCAATGATAAGGATGAAATAGTTGATGATGCTACTAGGATAAGAAGTAAGTTCTCATTGTATGATCATAATACAAAAACCCTTTTACATTAAGTTAGGTATATTGTTTGAGAATTCAAAATAATTTAAATATGCTATGTCTTTACTGTTTATTAAGATAAATGGGGTACCATTTCGATAAAGAACCATAAAACTTTTGTTAGAGGTAAATGTGCTACAAAACAATGTCATTGGGTAATTTATGCAGCATATGAAAAAAAGTTACAATTATTTCAAGTGAAGACTTACCACAATAATCATGAATACAACAAGGTTTTCAAAAACCTAAGGATGAGTCAAGCTATTTTGACTAAGTTGTACACAAGTAGATTTATGAAGAATCTTTTTATTAAAAATATAAAAGTGCAGGAGTTAGTTAGGAAAGAGTTTGATATATGGGTGAATATTAGCATGATAAGATAGGTTAAAAAAGATGTGGCTGATAAAGTTATTACCAATTATAAGGATGAGTTTGAACTTTTATAGGATTATACTGATGTGATTAGAGAAACTAATGAAGGCAACATAGTGAAAATGCAAGTTCATAGGCTATTATCAAGTTCTCCACCTATATTTAAAAGGTATTATATATGTTTTAAGGCACTTAAAAAAAGTTTAAAAGAGTGGTTGTAAGCTTTTTTGGGGACTAGATAGTTATTGGCTTAAAAGTTTGACAAAAGGTAAGTTGCTATATGCTATTAGCAGAGATAGAAACAATCATATGTTTCTAGTGGCATGGGCATGAATGGAAGTGGAATGCACAACTTCATAGAAATGGTTTCTTGATTTGTTGAAATCAGACTTGGTGTTTTTGAGAAATGGTACAAGATGGACAATCATGATAGATCAACAAAAGGGAAATATTTATATGTTGATTTAAATTAAATTATGTACTAAAATACTTTAACTCTTTATTAATTACTTTTAGAAGTACTGAATTATTGAAATCAAATTAAATTATGTACTGAATACTTTAACTAATTAAATGGTGTAGGATTTGATAATGAAATTGCAGAATTGGTTCCAGATGTTGAATATAGATTCTATGCTAGGCATGTATATGTTAACTAGATTAAGAGGAGACATAGGGGTGAGAAGATGAAAAGGGCTTTCTAGATAATTACTAAGTCTCCAACAATCAGACAATTTGAACAAAACATGAAGAAATTGCAGGAAAAAATGAGACATAGTTGTAGACATAATAAAACCCCCACCTTAGCAATGGTGTAGAGCTTTTTTCAACACAGACTTTAGATGTAAGTTGGTTAACAACAATTTATGTGAAGCATTCAATAGGACATTGCTAGATGCAAGAAAAAAATCAGTGATTTTTATATTTGAAGACATAAAAAGGTCTTTGATGGTAAGAATTGAGAAGAAAAAAAAAGAATGCTTGAAATGAGGAGGTGTGATTGGTTCTAACATTGTAAAAGTGATAGAAAAAAAATGTAGCTATAGCATCACAATGTGTTATTGCATTTAATATAGATGCTGGTTATGAAATAAATATAGGTGTAGATAGATTCATTGTCCAGCTTGATGAGAAAACATGTAGTTGTAGAATGTACCAACTTTCTGGTATCCCATATGTATATGCCATATGTGCAATTAGAGATCTAGGTGTATCTATAGTCTTATAGTAATTCTTTACAACCTATGTCTGGGAGAAAGGATTGGGCCAAAACAATGATAAAAGAGAATGTTTTACCATTAAAGTTCAAGAAGATGCTAGGCAAGCCCAAAACCAATAGAAGAAAAGATCATGATGAGCCTAAGATAAAGAAACCCAACAATTCAATACATCTGTCCAGAAAGGGCATGATAATGACATGTAAACTATGCCATCAACCAGGTATAACAAAATAGGCTATCCTGCGATAAACAATCAGGTAATTTCATTCTGTTTTGTTTTTATTTAATATTATAAACATTATACTATTGTGGATCTTATCTTGTTAAAGTGCACTAACCCATCAATTCAACTTTATTGTTTTGTCTATGATAGCAAGATTATCATGTGTTTAGATCTAGAGATCAAAACATGGACCTAGGTGCATTAAGTACTGTAGATCATATTAAAGTTGTACATGGTCCAAGCAACCATTCTACTATTTAGCTATTGCTTATGGTGCTTCTGCATCAGCTTTTGCATCTAGATTTGGTTGCGCATTTGTATATGCTTAAGCTAATATCAATGGTTTTGCATCTGTAATTGTAACTACAACTACATCTGTACAAACCCTAAATCCAATTTCAAATCTAGTTTCCATTCTAGTTTTAACTCCAACTTTAGATCCATTTTTCATTTCAATTTCAACAAATGTTTCAAATCCAGTCAATGCTGTTTTTTCTGTTGCCATTGAAAATGCAAAATTGAAATCTAAAATGCCAATCAGATCTACTGAAAGATGTTTTACAGATGAGGATGGGAGACTTTATGGGATGACTGTGGAAAAACAAGTCCTTTATTAAAGTATAACTCTTTTACAACAACCACTGGAAAGAGAGCAATTTCAGCAAACAACATTGGAAGTCATAATGATAAGTACACTATTAGAGTTGCCACCAAAAGAAAGACAAAAGTCTTGCAAGGTTATGGATTATTTACAAACTTAGAAATAGGGAGACAAATCTTAAATGTAAGTTATTCTTTACCAAACATATATATATATTTTATTTTATTTCCTTAAATATTACCTATTATATCTTGAAAAGAGTTATTCAATAGCCTGGATTAAGAAGTGAGAAAGTGATAGCAGTTGAGACAAGCAAAGACAAGAGGAAGATTGTTGAGGATGTAATTAGTACTCCAGAAAGTTAAGTTCTTGCTTCTAAAAGAAATAAGGAGAAAAAATATAAACAGTTGATATTTTGTTCTGTTAACTGTTGCTGCTATCTACTGATGTTAACTATTTTTTTTCTTGTTAATGTTATAAAAACACATTCTATTCAGCCTTCTATTGGCTGAATGTTTTCTATACTGAATGTTGTGTAAGAATAATTTTTTTTGACATTCATTAGATTGCTTTGTTATAAGATTGCCTTTATTTTTAGATTGCCTCATATTATTTTCTAGTTGCATATTGCAAGTTGAATATATTACCCTAAACCATATTTTCATAGCTAATAATGTAAAACAACAAAATGTTTATTGATATAAAAAACGTTTTAACAAATATTTACAAACTCTCATAACAATCCTAACCCATTATCAAGCATATAAGTTTAGTTTATATAATTTTTTTTGGTATTGAAAAAGATTACACAAAACACAAGTATTAAAAAGAATGAGATAAGCCAAATTATTTTTCAACTGCCATCTCTACCATATTCACCTTCAGCAATTTTATTGCTTTCTTTCAATTTCAACCTAAAAAAACTAACTTCTCTCCTTAACTACACATTCTTTGCAATAACATTAGCTTGACCAACATTTTCTTTCCACTTTGAAACTTTATATTTCAAACTTTGAACATGACTATATAAAAATTTTTCTCTTTTTTTCAGCTCCAAAATACTCTTTTTTACTCTTTTCAGAAATTTTAGGACTATGCCATATATGAAATCCACAAATAGTGCCCCACAATCACCCTTAAGAAATATCAGTAAATAAATTCTAGCAAAAACATCCAAAAAATACCAGTAAATTTATCGACCTACAATCACACCAAAAAAATATAAAGAAACAAATACCAATAAAAACACCAAAGAAACACTAGCAAAAATACCAAAGAAATACTAGTAAATTTATCGCCCTACAATCACATCAAGAAAATATCAAGAAACAAATACTAGCAAAAACACCAAAGAAATACCAACAAAAATACCAAAAAAATACTAGTAAATTTATCAAACTATGTGGGCATCCATAAAATCTTCTACCAAGATTATTATTAGTCCATAAAGTCTACCTAGCTACCTTCATATTGTAGTAACAGAAAATGGGTTCTCCTTCAAAATCCCATTCTACAAGGTAACTAGTTAAAATTAACTTATACGTGTTTAATCATAAGGCCCTCCTCTAGAAACCTTACAATTTTAATATTTTGAAAAACAAATTAAAAGAAAACCAAAGCATGAGAGAACCCAAACTTGATACCAACCTGGAATTTACACTGTTAGATGAACTGATATTTGAAGAAGACATTATGTTCAGATGTTATTTCAATAGAAAAGTTTTCTCAATTTACAATGAAAAATGAGAAGAAATAAGGAGAAAACCCTAAAATGAAGCTATTTTACAGACAAAAATGATAAATAAGAGAGCTAAAAAGATAGAATAAGCTTAAAAAATAGCTAAAATAAGCTAAAGTTGTCGTTACACATGGATAAATTAATTCCATATCATTTTCCACGTCATGTTTTGTTTGTGATGGCTTTTACATGTGGGCAATTTAATGGTATGTACGATGCATATCCTTTTTTTTGTTGAAATAAATCCTACATTGTTACAAGTCGATAGCATTTGATCTTTATTTGTATGAATTAAAATGTTTGATCCTAAATTGAGAAACCATGCAAACATTTGATTTTGATTTGAGCATTTAGCATTCAAAATTTTATGAGAACTTTATTTTTCTACCATTATGTAGCTTATATATTTCTATTATTTACCACTTTTAATTGGTCATAACATTTTCTGATGTATAATAAATTCAAACTTTACTCATAAGACCAATATACCTATATACAATAAGAGTCCATAGTATATTTAACTCCAATTTCAAATACTTTCACAATCATTTTATGACCAATATGTTCATATCTAAATCACCATATCAATGCAATTCAGAAACATGAATTTAAAGAATCATTTTCATAAAATAGCATAAACAATAATTATAGTATGAGTTTTACTCATATTTCATACAAAAATTCATGATGAATTTGCATTGGTTAAATCATTGATTGGCTAACTCTAAGGCTTATGACTTTCACAAACCAATATTATTATCTAAGCCCATATCTTAATATGGTATATAACCAGCCACATTATTGTCATTGTCATGAAACTATTGAAAACCTTAAAAACTTGTTCACTTTTCATTTTAATAGCTTACAAAAAGCTATTTTTCAGGTACAAAAAGCAAAAATACTTTCATTATCTTTAACCAATAATGTATTAATTGGATGATGGCATTCTATCTGCACAGTCCATATCTTTCTCATATGTATAAGAAAGAAAATTTCATCCCATTCAGTTCATTTTCATAATATATGGCAAATTGTACCAATGTTTTCCATGCCATCATAAAATGGAATTAAACACATGCATGTATTGGTGCCTTTAGAACACTGAATTTGCATATTTATAAACATCCCTAATTAGAAAATGTTAGTAATCGATAAATGCTTCAATATTTTTTTAATGGCATGCCTTTTCATTTAATCAATATCCCATATGCGAAAAGCAACAATGCTTTTTTGTAATAATTGATTAACTCTTTAACTGCTTTTTATGATTTTGACTTTATGATTGTTTACAATAAAATTTTATTTTGTAAAATCACTTCTAGTGTAATTCACCCAACGGGTAAAATACATGTCACATTACCCATGTTTCTGATAATGATCATTATTTGGTTTATTATCCACCAATTAATCAATGAAACACCATATCTTAATAATAATTATTCATATATATTAATTTAATTTTAATTGGTTTTCATGAAAAATAAACACTAGTCAAAATTTGTACCAATAATAAATTTAAAATATATATATCAACATTTGATTTATAAATGACCAACAAGGATAGAATCATACAAATAGCTTGACTCAACTTATTATCTCAATTTTGGTGCCATGATTTAATAAAAAATAATCTTGTAGCCAAATCTTATTTTCTACACATATTCGCTACCTGCATCTAATTTCTCATGGTAAATTCCTTTACCAATTTTTGATTGTTTTCATAGAAACTATGGGATAATTTGAATGTTCTATATATAACCAAGATATGACAATTAAACAATCGACCATTCCATTAGAACCTAATTTAATTCATTACTTGATAACAAGTAATAATTCATGTCTTTCTCTTTTATGTTTTCAAGCTATTTTCCATCCTAGTCTTTTTAAGGATCAATTTTTCAAATAAATATAATACAATTCATTAAGCCCAATTAGGGAGTCAATTTCAATATATGCATAAACTTATGCAATGTAATCAATATTTTGCATATTATGTTTTGACTTTACATACTAATGAAATAAATTGTTAACGTGTTTATCTTATTCAATCAATCTTTTTACCAACAATTATGTAAAAAATAAAATACATACCTCTCCTCTAATGAAGATCTTTATGAAACTTAACATTTTGGACCATAGAAACATTAATCTTTTGACACCTTGAGTATTCTGTAACATTGATTTTCAAATCATACCAATTTCTTTTCCTTGTATCTTCCTCGTACAAAATATAAAATTCTCATAATTGTCTTTAAATTATTAGAAAAAATAAATAAGGGAAGAGAAATAATAAAAAATAATTTTAGCTTTGAGGTGTGAAGAATATTTTCTTAAAGGTAATTATGCCTTTAGGATACCGCAAAGCCTTAAACTCTCTAATTAGAAGCAATGGAAATGGTTATACTAAAAGATTTATTTATAATGAATGAACAATCACAAACTTCTATTTAGATGATTATGACTTTCTATATAATCATAACCTTTATGAATAATAATCTATTTATATTCAAATAGTTAAGACTATTTGTCATATGATAATTGTTTCGTTCAAACATAATTATTTAAAATATAAATAAAATTAATACAAAAATTAATTTTATTCATCAATAATTAAATATTTCTATTCAATGTGCGATGCACCACATTCTAAACTACCAAAATATCATATGTCTAATATTTAAATATCAAATTAACATATCATAAAAAATTAAAATTTTGAAAACATATATATGGTTCATTTTTTAGAATTACAAAACAATGAAATACATGATAGAAAAGTTGTCAATATAAATTTAAAATTTGGCGAGTCATTATTAATCCTTTTGTTTTTATCCATTAATATTTAACTTCAAGTGAAACCCCTTTTCTTTTTTTTTTCCCCTAAACAATTGGTTATTTATTATTTTTCCTTTGCGTTGTTTTTTTTTTTTCATATATTTAAATTAAAGTCTTTTTATAGAAATTTTAACACAAGCCTTGTCTAATATTGTCTTTACCCATTAATATAGAACTTGAAGCAGAGTCGATTGTTTTCTTTAACGAAACAATTGTCAATTCATTATTATTGATCCATTGTTTTGGTTTCATCCATGTTTGAATTAAAGTTTTATTTATGGAAATTTAACAAAATTTTTATCTAATACTACTACTAACAAATTACACTGGTAAAATGCTATTATAATAATGATAATAAAAATTATCTATGAAATTTTAATACAATCCTTGTCTAGTACTACTGCGTATAGGATTGAGTCTTTTCATAAACTAGGTTTTTGTGGAAGGAGTCCTAGTCTTGGTTAATACAGGAGTTTTCTTCCCTAGGGATCATCAAAGATAGTTGGTCTTTTGGGGGCTAGTTTAGTATGGTAGTCTTTTGTAGTATAGTTTCCTCTGACAGTGGTGAGTCTAGAGGATGAAAGGATTAGCGATGGAAGACGATTTAGATCGATTATGGTAGTAGTTATTATTCACGAAAGAGGAAAAAGGCAAGAGTGGAAGTGTGCGAAGGAGTGGACACCATAGAAAAGAGGAATGAAGTTAAGTGGTTGGTGGGCAAACTTCATATAGTAAGGCCTTTCAACAAAGAGGCGATGATCAACATGTTTAAGATTGTCTTGAGACTTACAAAGATTGTGGACATTGAGTGTCTTGAAGAAAACATTTTCCTATTTAAGTTTGGTATAATGAATGATAAAATAAGGGTCATTAAGGGATCTCCTTAGTCCTTTGAGAAAAATCTTTTAGTTATGGAGGAATATGATGGAGAATTATAGCCTGCTGAATACAGATTTGATACAATTCCATTTTGGATTAGGTTTTATGATCTCTTTTTAGGTATGAGATCTCAAAAAGTGGCTGAAAGTATAGGTAATAGCCTGGGCAAACTAATCGTTATCAACGAATCATTGGAGATAGAGGGATGGGCCAGATTCATATGACTAAAGTTGGAGATCAATATCATGAAGCCTTTAAAAAGGACGGTGAAGCTGGGTAATGGGAAAAGAATGAAAGACATGTGGAGGAAACTAAAGTATGAGAGATTACCATCATTTTGCAATAAGTGTGGGAGGTTGGGACATGTAGAGGTAGATTTCTAGAATGGGGATAACATTGGAGGAAACCATGTGCAGCAATATAGGGAATGGATGCAAACCTCGCCAGTCAAAAGGAAATATTTCAATGGTAGTGCTACCCCGTTCTGTGTTAAAAGTTTGAAAAAAATATAAGCCACAGGTCTTTACAATGAAAAGTGGATAGAGGTACTGGGAACAAGTAATGACTGACGTAATGATCGAAGATGACGAACTAAGGGCAAGAACGAAAAGGAGAAAAAATGGGGCTGAAATCATGAGCAATCAAAGGCAAAACATAAGGCTTGAAATACGGGATACGGAGAGGATTATGGAATCAGTTCAAATTGGGATGAAAGCTGGAGAGAAAGATATGGGATTAAATGTAGAAAATCCATGAGGAAAAGTAGTGGGAATCGATGTATTAATGGAGGGTCAAAATATCCAATGAAGGGTTCCACTTGCCATAAACAAACTCAGGCTTGGCATGTAAATTACAAAGGAATGAAGATGGTAACGTGGGATCACATGAGAATGGTAATGTGGGCAAAGGTATGGGATAGGCCGAAAAGAAGAAGATGCAATATAATCTAAGTAAGTAGGAAAATAGTGTGGAAATGGACTTAATGGAGGCCGCCATAAACAAACAATTGCTAAAACCAGGTGGAAGAAAACGGCAAGAATAAATGCTGGTTATAGGAATACAACAAGGGTTGAGTTAGGAAAACGAAAGCAAACTATGGCAGATAAAGGAGACACAGAAAGAGAAGCCAAGGTAGCAAGAATTAGTATCGAAGAAAGACATCTCTAGGATGGAGATTTTTCAACGTTTTTCAAGACTGGATACCAATCTTGCCAAAAACCATGAGCTGCATAGCTTAAAACTGTCATGGGTTTGAGAACCTATGAATGGGTCGTTCTCTTCAAACACTGTTGAAGAGAAAAGATCCCAATGTTGTGTTTCTAAGTGAGACTTTAATATCTACGAAGGCATTAGCCAGAACTAGAAGAAAATGCAACATGACTTCTAGACTGGGTGTAAGTGTAATAGGTAGGAATAGGGGGTTGGCACTATTGTGGAAGGAAGGAGTTTCATTGAACCTTGCTAGTCTTTTAAGACATCGTATAGACATAAAAGTGGTGGATGGCAAGAATCAACAATGGTGGCCGATTGGATTTTATGGAGAGCCAAATACAAGTTCCAGCATGAGTCATAGGGCCTAATGAGAAAGTTGGCTGAATCATCACATGAGCCATGGCTATCTTTTAGAGATTTTATTGAGATTATATGGGATTTAGAGAAGTAGGATGGTGCCATAAGGGCCACATGGCAGATGGAGAACTTTCGCTCGATTGTAAAGGATGTAGGTTTAGAATATTTGGGATGCAAAGGGCTTTGGTACACTTAGGAAAAGGGGAGAGATCCCAACCGGATTATAAGGGAATGACTTGATAGAGCATTGGGGGACAAGCAATGAAAGACTTATTTCTAAGGTTTTTGGTCTCCAATATTCCAATGTCAGTATCTGACCATAATCTAGTTTTGGTAAACATAGAAGGTTGTAGGAAAAAAAAGCATAGGGGCAAAGGGAAGAGACGATTCTTCATTGAGTCTGTAGATAAAGGAGGAGATATGTGAGAATGCCATTTGTAATGGTCAGAATGATAGGGATATGGGATGTTTGACCGATAAGATGGCTAACGTGAAGAAGCATCTTGGCAATACCATGTTCGGCAAATTCTATATACAGTTGAAAGAGTTGAACACAAAATATGAGCTAATTAAAATGCAATGTCCGAACGAGGAAAAAGTGAATAGGGAGGTGGTGGTAAAGACTGCAATAAATGATTTAATGGATAAATACTGTTATAACGTATGGATCCATGGACCTACCGCTGAACTTGGAATGAAAATGAGTTGCCACCAATCTTTTTTGGTTAGGTATGATTGGTCACCTGATTGAAGCTGATTTGCAAAACAGAGATTAGATTCAAAAGTCGATTCCGCATGAGGAAGGTTGTAGCACCCCAAAATGCCAATCCAAGGGATGATACCGGTTTGGTTTTGAATTATCCAAGCCTTGCACATTTTTATAATTTATCAAATAATTTAATAATGAATTATATTTGTTATTAGAAAATTTTCCTTTCTTTTTTCTTTTTTTTTACCCTTTTTCTTTAGAAACAAAGATTATAGAAATAATCTTTTCTTATTTTCTTTTTTTATTATTATTAGTTTTTCTTCTATCATTAAAAAAAACAAAAATAATGAAAAAAAGGTTCAAAAATAAAATAAAATAAATAAAAATTAGAAAATAAAAATAAAATGGAAAAAAGAAAATCGTGATCTAGTTGGGTCAAGACGCGGGTTGGAGCGCGAATTTTTTGGTCAACGCGTGGATCTTCTGGTCAACATGCGGATCTTGGCTTACCATAATGACATCATGTTGAGGTAGTATATAAGGCACCCTTTAGTGTTTTTTCCTTAAAAACCCCAAAGCCTCTCTCTTTCTAACCCCAGACGCTTTTCTTTCTCTCTAGAAATCTTTTTAGAGCCCGTCGGAAAGTTCAACTGAAAACTAGAAATCCCACTGGTTTCTGAAAACTTCATCGAAAAATTCAATTGAAAACTGGAAAACCCGTCAGTTTCTGAAAAAATCTGTTGAATTCTGGAAACCTTGTCAAAATCTCATCGGAAACTTGAAACTTTACTGAAAAATTCAACCAAAAGATTCAAAGTTATCAAAAAACCTAGAAAAATCCAAAAAAAATTCCAAAAAAAATTTCTAGATAGTTTTAAGCCTTCCCTAAACTTTGTACAACCTTAAATTCGCCTCCAAAAACCTGAATTCACTCCCAAAACCATAAATTAACTTAAAAATCGCAAGATCAAATTCCAGAACCCTTTCTACGTAAAATTTTCCAAACCTTTTTTAAGTGATTTTCTCTTTATTTTTCCATTTGTTCTTGTGCTGTAGAATAGGTTCAATTTTATAGGCGGCCTGGGATCAATTCAGGAAATGGATAGAATCAATCCCAGGCTTGATTCTTAGGATTATATTTTGTCCAGATGAGATTTTAGGTCCAAAATTTCGGCAGCATTAATTTGATTCTATGTTGACCCAAAAATATTGTGATCTTAATCTTCATTCATGTGCAGGTTGAGCAAAAAAGGAAATGAAAAAAAATAAAATAATAATAATAATAATAAAATAATAAAAGTATCTAATTGAACCAAAACAAGTCATAATGGGTTTGACCAAAATGGCGTATAGTTGGGCTTGACCAAAATAGGCCCAGTTAGGCTTTGACCAAAATGGGCCCAATTAGGCCCAGCCAAAATGGGTATCTACAACTGCCTTTTTTTGCACATCTTTGTTAGACAAGGATGTTGCAAAGACCTAGATACCCATTCTGATCACAAATTTGAAAAATGACCTAGACTAAACCAATGTCAAATGACCAAGATTAAACCACGAGTCAAATGAAATGCATAGGATCAAGTCGAGGCCAAGAATAAATGATTAGGATAGAGCCACAAATCATAAGAAATGAACTGGATTGAGCCAAGATCAAGTGATCAGGATGAAACCATGAATCAAAATAAAGTGACCAGGATCAAGTCAAGATCGAAAATAAATGATTGGGACGGAGCCATGAATCAAAAGAAATGATATGGATTGAGCCAAGATCAAATGATCGGGATTAAACTATGAGTCAAAATAAAAACAACCAGGATCGTGTCGAGGTTGAAAATAAATGATCGAGATGAAACCACGAATCATAAGAATTGATCTAGACTGAGCCAAGATCAAGTGATCAGGATAAAATCACAAATCGAAATAAAGTGACCAGGACGAGTCAAGGTCAAAAATAAATGATTGAGACAAAGCCATGAATAAAAAAAATTGATCTGGACTAAGCTAAGATCAAATGATCGAGACAAAATCACAAGCCAAAATAAAAGCGACTAGGACTGAGTCGAGGTCGAAAATAAATGATCGGGATGAAATAACGAATCAAAGAAATGATCTGGATTGAGCCAAGATCATGTGATCGGGACGAAACCATAAGTCAAATGAAGTGACTAGGATCGAATCAAGGTCCAAAATAAATGATCAAGATGAAACCACAAATCATAAGAAATGATTAGGACTGAGCCAAGATCAAGTGATCGAAGTGAAAATAAATGATTATGATGAAACCACAAATCAATAAAAATGATATGGATTAAGCCAAGATCAAATAAGCAAATAATGTAAATGCATGCCTTATCTAGGATGTAGATGAATCATTAATTGTGATACTAATTTTTCTATATTCTCGCTTCTGTACACCTTTAGCAAAAAAACCATTCATAGCAAAGAAATCCCTTTTCGCATTTGGCAAAAAAGCTATTTTTCATCAACTTAGAGGTAAAGAAACCATCTTTCATCGGCCTGAAAGCATGCAAAGAAACCATTTTTCATCAGCCTGAAGGAAAAAGAACTTTTTCGTCCACCTGTCTGCTTATCCCAAAGAAAGCCATGGAAGTTAATTTCTTTTTCCCCTTTTTATTATTATTATTATTATTTTAGGGCTCATCTTTTGCTTTTATCTCCTTCAATTCTTCAAAATAACACACTTTTTATGATTTTGTTCAATTATTAATCATTATCCCAATTTTAAAGCATAAAGATGCACATTATGCATTTTTTCCATTCATGGCAAGGTATAAAGAAAAAGAGCAATGTATAAGACTAAAAGAATAATAAGATGGTTTTCATTGATTTGGATAATAAATTACAAATGATGGTATAGAGGTAAAAATATGGGTATTTAAGAGTAACTATTTGAAGTAACAATACTCTAAGATAAATGATTAGATAATCATGGCAATAAACCTTGGATATCTTTAAAAAACTCAATTGAAACTTGATGCCCTAACACTTCAAAGTTCTTCAGAATTTACTATCCCTGATATGCCTTCTCAAGTGATGCCAATTCCAGCTGCCTTTTAGAGTTCTAACCCTTCTTTTGGTTCCAAGTTGCCTTTTTAAATTTTTGACTTGAACCTTTCATTATTTTTCTCTTTCTTTGTTTTGTGGTTTAAACTGCCCTTTCAGGTTTTCGATTTAACCTTTCTCTTTTTTTTGTTTTGTTTTATTTTTTGTTTTTTTTTAGAATTAAGCAAAGTACCTCTTTACCGCATCAAAATTGTTAAGACCAAGAATTTCATCTCCATTCATTTCTAACAAGATCAAAGCTTTCCCTAAAAAAGCTCTTTTTACCACATAAGGCCTTTTTCAATTTAGAGTCTATTTCTCTCTATCATTATGCTGACTTGAAAGAATTCTTTTCAACACCAATTTTTTTTATCGGAACTGGTGAGGTCTAATCTTTTTGTCATGAGCTTTCATCATCTTTTTTGGTACAATTGACCATGGCAAAGTACCGTCAATCTTTTCTCCTCAATAAAGTTCAATTGTTCATAGCACTTCTGAATCCATTCAGCCTCTTCTAGTCTTACTTTCCTTAGGACTCTTAGCGATAGGATTTCTTTAACTGGCAAGACAGCTTCCATCCTATAAACCAAAGAGAAAAGAGTTGCCCTAATAGAAGTGCGCACATAAGTTCGATATGTATGTAGAGCAAAAGGTAATTTTTCATGCCAATCTTTGTACGTTTCATTCATCTTCTCCAGAATTCTCTTGATGTTCTTGTTTGCAGCTTTCATTGCCCAATTCATTTTTAGGCGATATGGAACTGAATTATGGTGCTTGATCTTAAACTGAGCACAAATTTACTGTATCATCTTTCTGTTCAAATTCTTTGCATTGTTTGAAACGATTTTCTCTGAGAGTCCATATCTATAAATAATTTCTCTTTTGATGAATTTATAGACCACAGATCTAGTTACTGTTGTTAAAACAGGCAGCTTCAACCCATTTAGCGAAGTAATCAATCATCACAAAAATGAATCTATTTCCATTTAAGGCCTTTGGTGTGATAGGCCCAATAACATCCATTTCTCACATAAAAAATGTCCAAGGTGGTGCTATAACATGCAAGGCACTGGGTGGAGCATGAATCTTATCAACATAAATTTAGCATTTGCGACATTTTTTAGTATAATTAATGCAATCTTTTTGCATTATTAACCAGTAATATCCAGCTCGCATAACTTGTCTCGCCATCATATGTGCATTTGCATGCACTCCACATACACCATTGTGCATCCTTTTTAATAATTTTTCTAGCTTTAGATGCATTCATGCAATGTAATAATACTTGGTCTTTGCCTTTTTTGTATAAAATTTTCCCATCTAGAAAGAATCCCATGGCCAATCTTTGTAAGACTCTTTTATCATTTTTTGTTATTTGATTTGTATATTGTTGATTTTTAAAATACTGCATGATATCATAATACCAGGGGTGACCATCCCTCTCTTCTTCCAAGTTGGCACAATATAGCACATGTTTTTGATATCCAATTTGTAGGCTGAATCTTTGTAGTGTCACCAATCTATACCATTACAGCCAAGGTAGCCAAAGTATCTGTAATTTGGTTTTTTTTCCAAGGTAAATGTTCAAATTAGATTATTTTAAACTATTTGCATAGCTCTAAAATGTATTTATGATAAGGGATAAGTTTGGAATCCCTTGTTTCCCATTCACCTTTTAGTTGATAAATGACTAAAGCTGAATCCCTAAACACCTTTAATGTTTCAATTTTCCTGTCCAAAGCAACATGCAACCTCATGACACAAGCCTCATATTCAGCTACATTATTTGTGTAGTTGAAATTTAATCTTACTGTAATAGGATAGTAATGCTCCATTAGAGATATCAAAACTACTCCAATCTCGTGCCCCATGGCATTAGGGCCCCATCGAAATACATTTGCCATGTTTCTTTTTCATCATCATCTTCTTCAGATTTTGAGAGGGCCATTAATTCTTTATCTGAGAAATCAAGCATTATGGGCTCATAATAATCAATGGCCCTGTCTACTAAGAATTCAGCAATGACACTTCCTTTGATCATTTTTTGGCTCACTTATACTATGTCATATTCAGAAAGCATCACTTGCCATCTTGCAATTCTTTCTAATAGTAAAGGTTTCTCAAAGATATATTTAATGGGATCCAGTTTAGCTATGAGCAAAGTTGTATGGTACAGTCTGTACTGCCTGAGTCTTTTAGCTATCCAAGCCAAAGTAAAACATATTTTCTTTAGTGATAAATACTTGGACTCATACTCTGTGAATTTTTTGCTCATGTAATAAATAGCTTTTTTTTTTCTTACTGGATTCATCTTGTTGGCCTAGCATACATCCCATCGAGTCTTCATGTACCACTAGGTATAGAATTAATAATTTTTTTAGGACAGAGGGTGCTAGTATTGAAAGGTTTGATAAGTACTACTTAATTTTATTGAAGCCTTCTTGGCATTGTTCATTCCACTCTTTGGGATTATTCTTCTAAAAGAGTTTAAAATGGGATCATATCTAAGAGTGAGCTAAGAAATGAATCGAGAAATATAATTCAATTTGCCCAAGAAATCGTGAACCTCCTTCTGTGTGCTTGGCAGAGACAAATTATAGATTACCCAGATCTTGTCCACTTCTATCCCTCTTTTGCTAACTATAAATCTCAGTAACTTTCCTGACTTAGCTCCGAATGTACATTTAGTCAGATTCAATTTAAGCTAAAACTTCTGCAACCTTTCAAATAATTTTCTAAGGTTGACTACATGATCTTTTCATTTTCGGGACTTAGTGATAATGTCATCCACATACACTTCAATCTTCTTATGTATCATATCATAAAAGAGTGTTACCATAGCCTTTTGATAAATTACCCCATCATTTTTTAATCCGAAGGGCATGACTTTATAGCAAAATGTTCCTTACATGGTGATAAAAGTAGTCTTTTCCATGTCATCTGGGCCATTTTTATCTGATTATAGCTAGAGAATCCATCCATGAAAGAGAATACTGAATGTAAGGCTATATTATCCACCAAAATGTCAATATGAGATAGAAAAAAATTATCCTTAAGGCTAGCTCTATTCAAATCTCTATCGTCTACACACATTCATACCTTACCATTTTTTTTAAAAATAGGTACGATATTAGCCACCCATTCAGAATATTTGGCCATTTGCAAGAGGCCTACATCAAAGCTTTTTAACTTTCTCTTTGATTTTCAACAGCATCTTCGATTTCATTTTTCTTAGCTTTTGCTGCATCGATTTTCATTCTGGCTCAATGGTAACTTATGCTCCATTATTTCAGTGCTGACTCTGGGCATATCTTGGTAGGACCAGACAAATACATCTGTAAATTCTTAAAGCAAATCCTCTAACTACTGTCAGTCAACAACCGAAAGTGAAGCGCCAATCTTAACTTCTTTCTTGTTTTCAGGATCACCCAAATTGACCAATTCAATTACTTCTTGATAAAGCTTAATGGATTTATCTTCTTGTTCAATTAACCTTATTAGGTCTAGAGACAAAGTAGATTGGTCCTTAGAATCTTCTTCAGTATCAAGCTCTCGGTATTAATTAAATTTTTAAAGTTAGAACCTAGATCATTGTCATGATTGTTTTCGCATTCATTTGGAGACCTGAAAGTTAATAGAATAGGAAATATTGGCAAAAGATTTTGATGGTGGGCTGAATGGAATGGATGAAATGAACAAAATACATGCTCTTACTTTTATTAAAATAATAAAAAATAAAAGGCCCAAACATAAGATTTCATCCTAATGCTTTTGGGCATAAGTAATTAGGAGATGTGATTACATTGAAGAAAAATCAGAAACAATAGGCATTTGGATGACCATCCAATTATGTAATTCATATCTCAACAGACAAAGGTAAACCATGGCTTCCTCATTTTGACTTCTATCATCTATCATATGAATGGATAACTTGGTAAAAGCTTTTTCCCACCTTGGTTCTTTTCTTGTATCCTCTTCAGCTTTTGGAAGCATATATCCTCAAAGAGTGCAAGTCTCATTTAGATGGGGAACAACTATCGACTCATTCCTTACCTTCCTGCTAAGGTTTGGTATTTTCTCTATCTCATAACCCAATCTTGTTCTGCCACTATTGTCTTCAAGTTTTAGGAATTCTCTCATCCTTTGAAGGTTCTTGTCCAGGCTGAACCTAATATTCTAACCCTTGTTGACCATTTGATTGATCATATTCGATAGAATTTGAGCCCTTCACCTGTTACATTAATAGGTTCAAAGGATCTATAAGAGTATTCTAGTGATTCTTTTGCAACTTTCACATATAGGGCATTTATGGGTTAGGTTACTAACAAATCTTTCTTTCTAGCCATAATCACCAATTACCCTTCTACATTGAATTTGATCTTTTGATGCAATGATTAAGGAATGACACTTACCTTATAGATCCATAGTCTTCCCAATAAGCAGTTGTATGATGGAAAAATATCCATAACTTGAAATTTTATATTGAAAACACATAGATAAATTTATATGAGTAGCTTAACATCTCTCAATACTTCTTACCTAGTCCCATCGAATGCTTGGACTACCATTTGACTGTCTTGGATATGAGACATATCAAAAGACAACTTTACCAAAATGGACATGGGCATAATAGTAATGGCTGACCCATTATCAATAAGGACCTTAGCTACTATATGGCCCTTACATTTAACAGTGATATGTAATGCTTTAGTGCTTTTTTTATCTTTTAGTGAAATCTCATCATCATTAAAGGAGATATGATGTGGCACCACTAAATTGCCTACCAGATGATTCATATACTCTATGGAAACATTATAGGCTACATAAATCTGATTCAATACTTTTAACAAGGCATTGCAATATGGTTTAGAGGTCAAGAAAAGTGATAATAGAAAAATTCTAGTTGGCATCTTATTCAATTGCTTTATCACAGAGTATTTACTATGTTTGACTAACTTTAAAAACTCGCAGGCCTCCTTATCAGGCATAGGTTTTGATGTATCCTTCTTTGAAATCTTTGGTTCAGTTTACTTTCCCTTCTTTTTTTCTATTTTATTCAAAGTTTTCAGAGTGTAACATCTTTCATTTCTAGTTATGCCTTTTACTCTTGTTATATGGGTAGTTTCAACTTTTAGTACATCCTTTTGCTGCCTTTGAACTATCACCCCACATTCATAATTTCAGGGTACCATTTTGTTATCTTTACAAGGGAATGGGTGTAAAACTTTGAGGGTTACTAGTTTGGGAACAAACTTATCTCAGCCAATTATGGTTCTTTTTACAACGTATAGTGATAGGTTTTGGCACCTACTTGTTTGTCATAGCCACTTTGGTGTCTTTCAAGGCTCTCAATTCTTCATACAACTCTATTTAGTAGGAGTTCATTAATTTTTGAACTTTAGAATAAAATTGTTTGTAGATATCAATTGAATAGCCTAGTGCCCCGTCATGATATTTACATTTTTAACTTGGAATGTGTTTTTCCACATGAGTGTATAGAGCCACTGGTTGTATCATTTCAGTTTCATATAGCTGGTTAAATGACATATTGAGCTCCTTTACTCTATTTTTCACATGTCTTTCACCTGTGTCCAAAACATTGATTGTATGCCTTGGCAAAGGATTCCCACTGACATTAAAAATGTAATTTTTAGTAGAATTTCTTACTACTCCAAAATGGTAATCACAATGGGCATTAGAATCATATCATTTAGGGTAAGGAGGTTCAAGCTATTTTGTAGGGATAAGGGCTATTAAATGATTTTTATAGAGCTCTTGATATAGCTCTATGTACCTTATGGGTATGGGGTTAAAGGTTACTCTTTCTCTAGTTCGTGGTTCTCTGGTATTACTTGTGGTGCTGATTAGGAGAGCAGGAGATCTTAGTGAAGATGGGTAAGATGGTTGAGTGGTTGATTGGTGGGGAGTTATAGAGGTATGATTTACTATGTGATAGTATATGGGGTAGATAGGTCAAGAGTAACTTCTAAACTACCACCTCTCAAGATTCACAGCCTAAGTCTCACTTTTCTTCTTTTTAGGTGCTCTCTTGAAAGACTTACCTCATTCAAGCTTACCATTTTTAATGGCATTTTCAATAATCTCTCCTAAAATTAACATCTCAGCAAAATTCTTAGTCGCATTTTCGATTATCCTCTCATAATAAGGCGACTTTAGAGTATTCACAAATAACATAGTGGTTTCTTTCTCTATTAAAAGGGTTGTGCTTGGGCAGCCACATCCCACTACCTTTGAGTGTATTCTTGAAAAACTCAAATGCCTTTTTTTCCAAGGCTTGTAGAGAAAGATGGTTAGAAGCCATGTCATTGATGTGACGATACTGATTAATAAAAGATCTAGTCAAATTTTTTTATATCTTGATGTGAGTCTCATCTAATTGAATGTACCATCTTACCATGGATTTGATCAAGCTGTCTTGAAACACATGCATAAGTAGTTTCTCATTACTGGCATATGTTACCATTTTATGACAATACAGAGTGATATACATGATAGGATAGTTGGTACCGTCATACTTCTCAAACTTTGGTACTTTAAACTTTGGTGGCATCACCACATCTGGTACTAAGCAAAGTCTTACTGCATCTATGGATCCATAGAAATCTATTCCATCTATAGCTCTTAATCATTTTTCAAGCTTGTTCATAGCTTGATCAGTTTTAGAATTTTCCAAAGGTGTAGTTGTTTTTGGCTTTTTTTTCTCTTTTACCTCATTAGCAGTAAGGAGTTGAATGGGCTCAGCTACTTTTTTGACAAAGACAAGTTTATCATAAATTTGGAGATTCTCATGACCTGGTGTATAAGTCATTCCTGGGTAGGTGTATTTTGGAAAAAATTGTCTGATGAGGTTGAAAGAGTGGTACAATTTGATTTTGTGGTGGGTCGAAGCCTGGAGGATATGCCAAATTGGTAGCCTATTGTGAAGTGTTTTTTTTCCATTGATTTTCCCTCATTTATCTTTTCTATGGCCTCTAGAATTTGGCTTAGCTTTCCCTCTAGTACCTTTTGGGCTTTTTTTATCTTTTCAAAATGGCTAGCATTGTCCTATTCCATTCTTCTAGCTCGAGCCTAAATATTGTATTGATGTGTAGCTATTCTTACACCTTAGTACCATAATTAAAGATTTAATGATAATGTTATGATAATGAGTGCATGAGTAAATGTAATGCAAATGCATGGAAATGAAAAGAAAAGAAAAGAAAAGAAAATATTTGCCCCTTAAAAGAAATCCAACAAAAAAAATTTTTCATTTATTCCACAAGAGTCTGTTTACATCAAACCTAACACTGTTCCTTTATAAAAACGTCTAACTTGTTTATACTAGCCCTTAGCTTCTTCAATGAAGTTCAACAATTTCTATCTATGCTCTTCTGCTGGTGTAATCAAAGCTCTTAAAGTCTCAGCCTTTTTTGCCATCTCACCTGCTTGGATCACGACCTTGCCTATCTGAGCAGTGAGGTGTTCTATGTATCTCTGTCTTCCTAACCCTTCTCTTTGGTCACACCACACTTGATAAGATAATTCTTTATGCCTTTTTGTAAGGAACCTGACATGATTTTTTTGTTCACTCAACTTTGACGTCAGAGTCAGAATCAGGTCTGAAAGCCATTGGTTCTCCTATTCAACCTCTATGAAAGCATTTTTTATATGGTCATGCTCTTTTTTCAGCTCTTCATTTTCATGAGCCAACTTTGTATTGTTTATTTCTTTGGCTTGTACCTATATGTGCAACCTCTTATGCTCTTATTGTAACTTTTTCAGCTCCTTTAAAGCATTGTCCCATTCTCTAACAACTTTTCGGGCCTTGTTATATTTTTGAGAAATTTTATGGGCTTGGACTTCTAATTTCTCTACTTTATTTTGCCATTGGTCCTTTTCTTCTTGCAACTTAAAAATCTCTTGTCTCAGCTTTTCTTTCTCCATTTCATGCTTTAATTCTGAAAGCTTTTTATTTGCCTCTCGACCCACTGGTAAGTGATGATCCTGAGGCCCAAATACAATCTTTTGACCTCTCTTATTTTTCCAAACCAGATATCTTTGAGTAACTCCATCAGTGAATGGCCTTGGGCTTACTCTCTTAGGCTTCTTCCAAGCTTTAATTAAGTTATCAATCTTTTGGAAAGTTTCAAGCTCCCTATATAAACAATCAAACGGCCGAGCTTGCAGGTTATACGAATAAATTATTTAGCTCTATACTGCCTCCTTACCATTAATAAGGCATAACTTGTTAATCCTCATAGGCCTAGAAGTGGGACCCCTGTCTCATCTCCACATTGATACAACATAAGTTCCCTATCCATCCATAAAGCTAATAATTTTACCTAACTAGTCGTGAGCTCTTGTAGCAGACATTTTCACTCCTTTTGAGTTCTTGCCTCTGGCCAAGTACTTTGGCAGAATTCCCTAATCGAACTTCAAGTGTGGAAATAAAGTTTGGCAAAAGCATTTTTCTTGCATTCAAAATGGCTCTTCATCCATACATATAATAAGGGTAAGCAGCCCATGAAACATGCTTTGTCCATCTGCCTACAAAAATTTAGAGATCTGATAGTTTCTGCCAAGATAACTAGTGAAAGATTACAACCTCTTTCGATCTAGTCAAATAGATCAACCACTTCTATCTCAATATGTCCCAAGACCATGGGAAAAATGGCCAACCTATATATGGCTAGAGCTAATGCATTCATTCCCTGATCATCATTTGGATGCTTAACAATGAAATCTTAGAGAACCTCTTATGGAATACCCTTGTGATCTCCTTTCTCTCAAATGTATGAGTCTATAGTCTCTTTTCCCACTCCTAGCATCTAGCCCAACTTCGTGCAACTTCCTAATTTATGTTTCTTCATGAATATTATGTCTAGATACAATAGATGCATACCCACCAGAGTTGAATACTCCTCAATTGTTGGTACTAGATCAACCTCATTAAAGATGAAAACTAGTAGGAAGGATCCCAAAACTGTACCAATACCCTGATAAGTGAGTAGTCAACCTCTACTGATAAAAGATATGTAATATGTCCAAACTTCTCACAAAAAGCCTCATGCTTTGAAGGAGTTATACCATTCCATGTGTCTGATAGGCTTTTCAAGTCATTGTGTTTGAGAAGTAGGTGGACTTCTCCTGATAGTGTAAGGACATGACCCGATTGCAAACAATCTTTTTCTTCTAGCTACCTTTTTTTTTTTTATTTCATTCTCAGTTCTATGGAAGAGTCATATTGGACAGCATAGATGAGGCACAAACCTAACGTTCTATGGAATCCATGAGGACTTTTGTTGAAATAGTTTTGGGGCAAGAATACTATGCAATCTGTGAACATTTTCATGAATGTGTGCAAAAGAAATAAAAAAAGACAAAGAAATTAGTTAGTCATTTCAATGAAATATAGGGAAAACATAATAGTTAAGATAACAACATAATCTAGAATTTTGGATTATCTAAAGAGGGTCAAAAAATAAGGCTCTATCTATCGTTGGGCTTCTAAAGTCAACTATATGTGGTTTGGGCCATTTCTAAAGGTTCTCAAATTGGTCCCTACATCATGGTCCATTACAGACTAGTAAGGCACCCTAATCCTCACCCATCATAGGCTTCAAGCGAAAAAGGTTCAATCTAAGTGGGAGTATTTCGCAGACCCATGCGGAGACATGAAATCTCATGAAGGCATAGGTACTTCACTCCCTTCTAAAGATAGAACCCAGGTGGAGGGCTTATGTTATACACATGCAAATGAATGACAAATATAATAAGCAAATATTTAGGCAAATATAAATAATGAATAATAGGGCCGACAAATAAACAATAATAAAATAGATATAAGTAATGAAAAAAGGTAATTTCAAATTTGTTAGACAAGGCTTGGATAATAAGAAATAATTTACTGGCTTAACTCTCAATGTCCGCAATGGAATTGCCAAACTGTCATAATGTATAGATCTGTGGACCTATTGCTAGACTTGGAATGAAAATGAGTTGCCACCAATCTTTTTTGGTTATGTGTGATTGGCCACCTGATTGAAGCTGATCTATAAAACAGATATTAGATTCGAAAGTCGATTGCGCATGGGGAATGTTGTAGCATCCCCAAAATGCCCATCTAAGGGATGGTACCAGTTTGATTTCGAATTATCCAAGCCTTGCACATTTTTATAATTTACCAAATAATTTAATAATGAATTATTTTTGTTATTAGAAAATTTTTCTTTTTTTTCTCTTTTTTTTTACCCTTTTTCTTTAGAAACAAAGATTATAGAAATAATCTTTTCTTCTTTTCTTATTTTTTTATTATTATTTTATCTTCTCTCTCTTTTTTAAAATAGAAAATAATGAAAAATAGGGTCAAAAATAAAATAAAATAAATCAAAATCAAAAAAAAAAAAAAAACTTACGATCGGGTCAAGTCAAGACGTGGGTTAGTACGTGAATCTTCGGGTCAATGAACGGATCCTGGCTTACCAAAATGACATCATGTTGAGGCAGTATATAAAGCACCCTTTAGCATTTTTTCCTCAGAAACTCCAGAGCCTTTCTCTCTTTAACCCCAAACACTCTCCCTTCTCTTTAGAAATCTCTTTAGAGCCTGTTGGAAAGTTTAATCAAAAATTAAAAATCCCATCAATTTCTAGAAACTTCATAAAAAAATTCAATCAAAAATTAAAAAATCGTTAGTTTTTGGAAAACCTGTCGGATTTTGAAAACCTTACCAGAATCTCGCCAAAAACTTCAACCTTTGCTGAAAATTGAATTGAAAAATTCAAAGTTCTTCAAAAAACCAAAAAAAAACCCAAAAAAATTCAAAAAAAATCCAAAAAAATTCCCTGATGGTTCTAAGCCTTCTTTAAACCTTTTGCAACCCTAAATTCACCTCCAGAAATCTAAATTCACTCATAGAACCATAAATTAACTCTAAAATCTCAAGATCAAATTTTAGAACCTTTTCTACTCGAAATTTCCCAAACCTTCTTTCAATGAGTTTCTCTCTGTTTTTTCATGTATTCTTGTTCTATAGAATATGTTCAATTTATAGACAGCCTGGGATCAATTCAGGAAATAGACAGAATTAATCCCAGGCTTGATTCATAGGATTGTATTTTGTTTAGATGAGATTTTACGTCCAAAATTTTGGTAGCATTAATTTGATTATGTTAACCCAAAAATATTGTGATCCTGATCTTCATTCACTACAGGTTAAGTAGAAAAAAATGAAAAAAAAATAATAAAAGTATCTAATTGGACCAAAATGGGCCATAATGGGTCTGACCAAAATGGCATATAGTTAGGCTTGACCATAATGGGCCCAATTGGGCTTGGACCAAAATGAGTGTCTAAAGTACAAGTTGTTCTAGTAGCAAAGGTCGAGAATTAGCTAGCTAAGAGATGAAATAAAAACATATCATACTTTCATGCTCAAGCTTTTAGCAGAAAAAGAAATAATCTCATAAAAGAATTGGAGGATGACAATGGTAGATGGTAGGAGGAAGATAACAAGATGGAAAATATAGCTTTTGGTTATTTTTAGAAGTTGTTTAAATCTCAAAAACCAACTAATTTTAATGTGATCACCCAAGGGATAGGGCTTCAGTTACAATCAAGATGAATGATTTTTTCTTAGCAGGATTCCATATTGAAAAGGTTTATGGAGCAATCAAGCAAATGCATCCAACAAAAGCTTTCGAACTTGACGGTATGCCCGCTTTATATTGTTAGGAAAGATGTAATTGATTTTTGCTTAGATTGTTTACATGGGGAGGGGTGGATTTATGATGTGAACAACATTAATATTGTTCAGATTCCAAAAATTAAAAATCCTAGAATAATGGTAAATTTTTGACCCCTTAGTTTTATAAAATATCATTTGTAAGATCATTTCGAAAACATTGGCAAATAAGCTCAAGAGCATTCTATCTCAATGTATTAGTGAGTCCCAGAATGCTTTTATTCTAGGTTAGCTGATTATTGATAATGTGTTGGTTGCTTATGAATTAATACATTCCTTAAAACACAAATGGTTGAGCAAAGATGGGTATGTGGCCTTAAAGTTAGACATGAGCAAGGCCTATGATAGGTTTGAGTGAATTTTTTTTAAAGGTTGTAATGAGATAGATAAGGTTTGCTGAAAAATGGACAGATAGGATAATGAGATGTATATTCCCTGTATTATATTCCATTGTTCTTAATGGTAATATCACTAACAACTTTTGTTCAAAAAGAGGTTTTTGTTATGGTGATCCTCTTTTAACCTATTTTTTTCTCTTATGCACAAAAGGTTTTTCATCCATGCTAAAGAAATACCAAACTAAACGATGGATAATTAGTGTGAAAACTAGCCAAAATGGTCTCGAGATTACTTATTTGCTATTTATAGATGATAGCTTGCTATTCATGAAAGCAAATTTGATGGAATGGTTGGTGGTGAGTTACATGCTATAAAGATATGAAGAAAGTTTGAGGTAACAATTAAACTACGACAAGTCCCCTTTATCCTTAAGCAAAAACACATTAGTAGATTGCATGGAAGGGGTGAAACATATCTTTGGGATTTAAGTGACCACTAATCTTGAAAAGTATTTAGGTGTTACAACTATAGTGGGTAAAGCAAAAAAACATTTAAAGAAATAACAAATCAACTAAATGGAAAGACACAAAACTGGAGTGGAATAATGGAATCAAAAGGTAGGTAAAAAGTATACATAAAAGCAATTCTCCAAGTGGTACCAATGTATGCCATGAATTGCTTCTTTTCACCAAAAAGGTTATGTGATGAAAGTAATAGAGCATTGTCAGCAGGTTTTGGTAAAGATCAAAGTCAAATGGCTAAGGGATTCATTAGCTTAAATAGGAAAAGTTATGTCAAAGCAAAGCTATAGGAAGAATGGGTTTTCAGGATACGTCAAAGTTTAATATGGCATTGTTGGGAAAACAAGGTTAAAGAGTATTAAAAAAGCCAAGGTCATTGGTTCACAAAGCACTGAGGCAAAGTATTTCTTAAGATCCAACTTTATGAAGGTTGACTTAGGCATAAACCCTTTTTTTACATGGTGTAGTATGTGGGTGATGAGAAAGGTATTAAAGATGGGACTACAATGGAGAGTAGAAAATGAAAACTCAACTAGAACTTGGAACAAAGCATGGATAGAACTTGGTACGAAGGCAAAACCATATAAGGACAGTACAAAGGTTGCAAACTATAGTTTAGTGGCAGACAAACACTATGAGGTGAAAAAAAGATAAAGTACAACAAATTTTTTCAATAGAAGATGCAAAGTTGATATACTGCATTACACTAGCACGCGTTAGTAGAGAAGATCAACTCATATAGGGACTAGAAAAAATGGGTCAGCTCACAATGAAAAGTGCATATAGACTTCTTACCAGTTTATTAGGGCATAATTGATGAAGCCTGTAACGACTTCTAAAAATATCTTTGGCAGCTTAACATACCTGCAAAAATAAAATTTTTTGGCTAGCTCCTAAATAATAAGATACTGCCAATTTTTACCAACCTAAGGAAACAGGGATTTGACATCTAGGATGTATGTCCCATGTGCGGATAAGAAAAGGAAACAATGATTCTTACAGCCAAACAATATAAGGTGGCAAATGACATATAGAAAATGAAATGCTGAGGGGATGAATGGTCTAATGAAGAGATTGAGAGTGAAATGGGATGATTGAGTAGTTTGTATGAGAAAAAAACCTAAAACAACTTAAAACTGGGATGACAGCATGTTGGGGTGTTATGGCACAATAGGAATGTGGATATAAAAAATAATAGCTACAAAATTATCGAAGAGATCGTAGCATATTTGAGGCAATTTTTGGATGAATATAGAGGAGCTTAAGTACGGCTTGGCATGCAAATCATATAGAAGATACCAAATGGAAAGCCTCAGAAAATGGCTATGCTAAGGTAAACTTTAATGATGCACTTAAGGTGAATGCTAGTGTGTGGGATAGTGGTTGTTGTTAAGGATAGAATGGGCAAGATGTTATGAGCATGCTAAAACAAAGTAAAAGATATTAGTGATCCAATTGTTGCAGAGGCAATAGCCTTAAGTAGAGTGATTGAATTTTCCAAAGAGTTAGGATTATAATCGGTTATAGTATAAGGGGATGCACTTGAAGTAATGAACCAGCTAAAGTTTGAGGAGAAGAACCTATCAATGATCGGTGAACTAATACAAGATGTAAGAACATTGAGGCTAAACATCAATTACTCTTTAGCTTTTCATACAAAAATGAAGGCAAATGAAGTTGCACATAAACTTGCAAAATATGCAATTACATCACCAATAGAAGAGTTCCAATGGATTAATGAATGTCCTAACATTATTTTTGATGTAGTACTTGCTAAAAGCACACTTCTTTAAATTAATGAATTTATATTTTAAAAAATGTACTACTGCATACAAATTAATATTGTAAATGTTATTTAAAGAGTGATAGTTAAAAATTATTAAAAGTAAAAAATGGCAATATAAAGATATAATGAGTTAATATTCCAAATTGATTCTATCTGGAAAGGATCAAATGTTATTCCGAATTGATTGTCAATTTTATTTTGATCCGATCTCGGATTACTTCTTGGGCCCAATTAGATTTTAGCCTAAATGTTATTTTCTTTCTTTTTTTTTAGCTTCACTTATCTACTTATTTTCTTTTTATCTTTTTTTTTTTCCTTTGACTTCATCCTTCCATGGTTTTCTCCCTGAAAGTCTTAGTGCATTTAATGCATCGATCGCCCACCAGCCATCAACTGCCTACCAATACCTAACTTTACTCAAAAGTCATCGGTGGTGGCTCAAAATTTCTTCCATAATCCTAGAAAATCTGGATTTGAATCTTTTTTTAGCCTTATAAATTAAGTCTTTCAAGTTCAAACAAGAGACGAGACAAATAGAAAAGGGAAGAAACTTGCCATAATTTCATGCCTCTTTAAAGTTTCAATTCCCCACCATAGAAAAGAAAAGAAAATCAACACATCCTTGAAGGGAATCAATAAAAAAAGAACAAATAGTAAAGATTTTATAAAAAAATTTGGCCAAAACTTTTAGTCGAAATCTAGGTTTTTAGGGGTTGGTTTTTTGTAAAACCAAGCTCAAATCTAATGTTATGAGGCAAAGAAGAGTGTTTCTAGAGTTTTTAGGCTTTTTCAATGACCGACAACAATGGCTTATGTTGGCAACAAACGACAATAATGGTGACTAAGCATTAGTTTTTGTGTTTAGGGTTGGTTGGTTGTTTAAGTTTTTAAAGAGATTAGAGTGATTGGAAGAGAGAAAGAGTAAAGAAAAAGAGAAGAAGAAAAATGAAATAAGATTTTTTTTTTTACTTTTATAGAAAAAACGACATCATTTATGAAGGAGGATCCATGCGCTGACCTAGGATCCTTGCAACCAACTTGAAAACCTATCTGTGATGAACCAAACTATGCTATACTAGCTTGAATCACCCCAAACTACCCAAAATTGCTCTGAACTGCTCCTAACCGCTTTGAGCTACCTCGAATCGGCTAAACCGTACTGAACCATAACAAACTAGTTGAACCACCTTTGGACTTTTCACCAGCATTAACGAGAGCCATTTTTAAATTTTTACATAATTTTTATTTTTTTTCATTTTTTGCTTAATTTTTTATATAGTTTTATAGTTTTATTATTTTTATGATTTTTTATTTTATCTTTTAGTGAACTTTTATATGGAAAATAAAATAATTGTAAAAGATATTTAGAATAAATTTGTGTGAAAATTAAATTTTTAAGATATTTGTAAAAATCAATTAAGAAAAAAATTGAAATATCAATTTTTTTTAGAATAAATTTTTTAAAATATTTAGAAAAAAGTTGAAATATCAATCTTTCCTAAATTCTTTAAGAATAAAAAGCAAATAAAATAAATAAAATCAATTGAGTAAAAATTTGAAATATCAATTTTTCCTTATAATAAATAAAAAAATTGTTTAGAAAAAAAGTTGAAATATCAATTTTTTCTAAGAATAAAAAAATAAAAATTTTATTTTAAATCTTCTAAAGATGGAATTACTAGAAAATATCAATAGCAAATTCTATGTAAATTTCAAGGTGATCTATTATCCTCTAAATACTGCTAAAATATTATAGTAGTTGAAAAACTGTTTTCTAATATCAAATATTCCAACAAAAAATAATAATAAAAAATATTTTTTTTTCAAATCCGATGATAGAATCTTTTCAAGAGTGACAATAGACATCTTGAATATTCCTAAAATGGAAAATATTCTTAGAATCTCATTAAAATATTAGGGTAATTTAAAAATAATTTTCAATATTAAATTCTTTGAAAAATATTCTTAAGTAATTTTGATCAGCTTAATGGATAACACAAAATCAATTGGTACTATCTTTGGACGGATGTTATGAAGGTGTTATAACCTTCCTCATACATAACCATACTCCTGACGCAACTTTGGTTTGTAGACCGAAAGTGTTTTTTTGTAAGTTTTAATTAATTTTAAAGTTTATCAAAAGATAAATTGTTGAGGAACCAATTGCACCTAAATAAAAAAGATTGATGGTGACTCCTGATTTTTACTCTTAGTAATCGAGTTTCCTAACTGATATGTTATGATAGCTTGGCAACTTCACGTGGCATTCAAGAGTCAAGCTAGTAATTGATTTTATGTTATGCCAACTTGAGCTTTATTTTGAAAAAAAATATCCTTTTCAATTTTTCTTTTTGGATTTTGGTATTTGAATTTCTTTTACTTATTGATTTTAGTTTCATCATTTAATATTCTGCCATTCATGCTTATATACATAACATAAGTTTTATATCCAGGCTTTATCCCTCTAGGAATGAGTAGAGTATCTATGCTTTCATGAAATTCTAATATCTCTGTAATGGCTAGTGAAATACTTCTACTCAAATTAAATCCTTTCTGTTTAAATTTATCATGGGTGAGGATCGGAGTGCTTTACTAGTCTAGCATAAAAAGCAATGATGAGTAACTTGGAAACCTTTAGATTTTCAATTCAAACTGCATGTAATAAACCTAAGTGACCTACCCCAGGTAGAATTGTGCCTTCTTTTTTCTTAGAATTAACCAGAAATTAGGAATCATATCTTGTGATATAAGTAACTATAACTTGTTTTTTATTTTTTTTCATATATTGTTATGTAGTAACACTAAAAACCCCTATTTTTTCCTATGTTTTTGTTTTTTCTCATTTACATGATTCATATTGACATCCATAGTGTTGTATCAAGAATGTTTGCCCTAAAGATAGTTTTCACAAAAGGCTTTTATGGAATCTACAAAATGTCAAGTTTTCTTTTTGTCTGTATTTGCTCCCTATGAGTCACCTAATGAAGTGAAGATTCAATAAGAGAAATCTAGCTAAAAGAGGGATATTGTATACCAGTTAATTATGTTTCCACTCTATCAAAAGAAGTTTGACTCAGTGTTAAGCAAATGATTTGAAGAACTTAGCTGACATATGAAAAAGCATCATATCAAGACAGCAAGACTTTTGTCATAAGCATGGACACATAGCACAACTTATTTCAATGGAAGTTGAAAACTTGTTAACTAGAGTAGCTATTCAATTTTGGGATCCTTCATACAAATGCTTCATCTTTAATAAAGTGAACATGACACCAACCATAGAAGAATACTTTACCTTGCTAGGTTTGTAGCTCAAATCTCCAAATAAGATATTCGTCAAAAAGTACAAGCTAAGATTTCATAAAAAGCTATCTAGTTTTATGAACATTGGTAAGGAGACTGTGGATTTGAACATAAAATGAAAGTGTGAGTATGTTAGTTTACCATGGGAATTTCTTCATGACTTCATTATGAAAGACCCCAATGATGAGAAAGGACTAGATGTGTTCACTTTAGCAATATATGGAATGGTGATTTTTCCAAAGCTATCGAGGTATATTGAGATAACAACAGTGGATCTTTTCAAATAGGTGGAGAAAGGCTGTAATCCCTCACTGGTAATATTAGTAGAAACTATCATGTCATTAAGTTATTTTCACCAAAATAAAGGACACTTTGTAAGGTGTACATTGCTATTATACCTATGGATGGAAAACCATTTAAAATATAAGAAAAGTGCTTTCTCAAAACTTTACATCCATAATTAGGCTCTAATTAGAAAGTTTTGTGAAAGTGAATGGCCGGAGCAAAAATCTAAAAAAGAATGGGTGGCTTTCTTACAAAGACTATGAATGCATTGGTGAAATGGCTAGTTCCATGGATAAATTAAGAGCCTATATTGTATCAATGTGGAAATAAGACCGTGGTCCTGCTCTTAAGACTATAAAGAGCAACAAGCTATGTGCCATTCATGACACAAAGATAATTTGAAGTAGAACAATTCATTCCTATGACACATAAACTTGCCCAGATGGATTGTCTTTATAATGAGTTATAACATTCCAAAAGATAGATAATGTTACCCAAGCATGGAAAAACTCAAAGAATGAGTCTTAGACCTTTTACTTATATGGTTACTCATGGATATTAGTGTGAAGCATAGAAACAAGTCATGTATACTATTGAGAATTTTTGCCAAATAGTGGATCAAAAATTTAAAAAAAATGCCTTTAGAGTGTAAATTTATGAAAAAAGAATTTAAAGATGAAAAAGACAAGATAAAATAAGAGTAAAAAACTTCAAGAAGAAAAGAAATAGTTAAAAAATAAGGCAAAAAAACAAGAGGTCAAAATTCGAAAGGTCATTAGGGATGTGATACAACTATTAATGATTTGTCCAAGTTACATTAAGAATGCAAAAGATTGCATGCCAAAGTAAGAGCTAAAGAGATAATAGTTATTAACTGACTATAAAATTGAAAGATTGAAGAAAGAATGTTCTAAGATGGAAGATATTTCTATTCAGACTTACAGAGACAATAGTGTGCTAAGTGACTACATTCAGGATTTGAGGTAAAAGATGAATGAGTAAAAAGATTACATTGTTGCACCCATCAGAGAACAAAGGGAATTATTATACCAAGTGTGGTGTGGCAAGAGAGAAAATTTAGGGAGACAATGATACAGAGAGCATTTGGTAACACAGATTTCTAAACAATGTGCAAAGCGAAGGCTGAAGAAGTAGCAACATTGAGATGTATGATCAACCCAACAAAAATGTATGGACAACACTTGTTAAACTTTCTGAATGACACAAAAGAAAATGTGAGCAAATCAAGTGTTTTTATGGATGTAATATTGGAATGATAGGTTTTGTCTAAAAAAAGGAAGGTTTTTGAAATTAATGAAATATCTCTTATTGAATATTATCATAGGGCAATTTTGTTTTTTTTGCATTCATGCATTTCATCCATAAGTCATATTTGATGTTACAATTATTGAAAAAATTCATTAATAACACCGACTCTTAAGTTTTTTATTTTTTTAAAAAAATTAAAAATAACAAAAAGGAAAATTTTTATTGCATTATCACTTAAGCTTTCTAATTATGGTATTAAAAGTTCAAGGATAGCTCGATCTTTAAAAAATCCCAAACAGCCTATTCGTCACTTATATAACACTAAGGTTCAAGCAAAGGTCATGGAACAAGAGCAAGCTAATTGATTTAAGAGAATTGAAAAGGTCTAAGAAGAATTAAAAGGAGATCTAAATAAGACAATGGATATCCTTAAAAATTTGGACAAAGAAAAAGTGGTAGAAGGGTCTCAGCTTACAAGAGCAATCCCAAACACAGTTGATCCTTTATACTACCTAGGGTTCAAGTCTTAGCAACCTGAAACTTCTTAAGGGGTCATGGTGCAAATTCTTGTTCTTGAAGGATGTATATACAGTTAACTAGGAATGACATCAACACCTACTTTAGGATGTTCCAAAATTTCATTAATCCAATCTTTGTAAAGAAACCATTTAAGCCAATTCTGATTCTTCATTTGGATGATCCCAAAGAGAAAGAAAAGTTACAAATGAAAGTAATAGAGATAGTTGAGGACACAAGTTCCTAATAAAAGATGAATCGTTAAAAGAAAGATGTAGAGCTATAAAAGAATGGATTTGGCTGAGCTTTGTTTAGTCCCAAATATGGTCATCCCACCTAAATTTAAAGTTCTTATGTTTGAAAATAAGATGGTACAAAATGTCCAGTGACTAATGTCACTATATATTACCATAAAATAGTCGCATATACCAATGATGAAAAGCTACCGATGCATATATTTTTTAAAAACCTTATCAGTTCTGTAACTAGATGGTATGTTCAACTAGACAATACTCATATCTATTCATAGAAAAAGCTTATGAGGGCATTTATTTCTCAATATTGGTTTTTTAGACCAGGCTCCAAATTGTTTGTCTCTGTAGAGCATGGAAAAAAAAGCAACTAAGAACTTCAAAGATTACAAGAGGCGAAAAAATATGGGTAGACAAGTACAACCTCTCCTAAAAAAAAAATCCACTACCGTTCTATTTGTTAATACCTTAAAAGCTCCATATTATGAAATAATGATTAGGAACATGATAAAAAATTTTGCAAACATGATGATTTCAAGTGAGATTATTGAGAATGTCATAACAAACTTGACGTAGGAAACATGAATGGTGCAAAAAAAGGTTGAGCACCCAAAACAAAATAAAGTTAAGCCCAAGCAGTGAACTTTGTAGGACAACAGAATAGAGGATTTGCCTCGTACCCCACACCAATATACCAAACCTATTATCCTTCCATAAATAATGTGACATCCATCCCTAACCAATATTAGCCAATACAATAATCAATTTATCGACCCTTTTTTCAACCATCTTTTCAAGCACCCATCTATATGTATAACTACTCTGTAGCACTTATTAGATTAGAATGGAGATCCAACTAAGGTAGTGGTCCAAAAGCCCTAAAAATACTAAAAAAAAAGCTTTTTTTTACCCTATCCCCATGATTTACATGACTTGTTTCCTTAGTTTGTTAAAAATCATTTGCTAGGCCTTATTCATCTTAAATCATTAAAACTTTTGTATTTCAAAAGGTATAATCTCAATGCACATTGTGATTATCATTATGGGAATGAGGGCCATTGTATGAAAAATTGCATTACTTTGAAGCTTAAGGTGTAAGGGCTAATCAGAGCCAGATTGTTAAACTTGGATGCCAACAAGCGAGAGGCTTCAAATGTTAATGGAAATCTTTTGGCAAACTATATTAAAGCAGCAATAAATACTTTAATTGATGGTTAGGCATGCTATGTTAAAAGAAGGATAAATAAAGTCAAAATTTTGATGCCTAAAGTGTTTGAAGATTTGGTTAAGATTGATATGATGAGACCAGTAAAGTTTTACAATTGCCATAGGATGATTAAACCAACCAAGAGTTGCAATTATCACAAAGGTGATTTAGAGCATTCTACTGAGAATTGTGATCAATTTCATCAAAAAATGCAAAGGTTGATGGATATGAGATAGATAAAATTCTATAGAAAGAGAGAAGATTTGACAAAAGCTGAGCTATTTACTATTTATGCGGTAAAAAAATTTGTGCATAGGTCTGTGACCAACTATTATGATTAAAAGCTAACCCTAATGCCAAAAAAACCTATCTCGTTACCAGTTATGACTATTAGTGTTGTAGCTTTTTTTCATACCAAAGCAAAAAAGCAACGCCATGAAAGCATGATTGTGATGTCATTGTTAATCCAAATATAACAAATATAATGGATATAAGAGGTATGACCAGAAATGGGTAATGTTATACTCTAAAAATGCTTGAGAAAGCTAAGAAAGAGAAAGCAAAAGTCAAAGAGAAAGACAAAAGTCAGAATAACCTATGGTAGTCACTAATAAAAAATATTAAAAACTAGTTTCTAAGAATGAAGCCTATGAATATTTTAAGTTGATAAAGCATAGTAAGTACAATGTGATAGAATGACTGAATAAGATGCCAATTAGAGTTTTATTATTGTCACTCTTACTTAGTTCAGAACCCACCACAATGCTTTGCTAAAGGTATTAAATCAGGCATATGTGTTCTATAATGTATCTATTGAGTATCTGAGACATCTTGCTAGTAATTTGGCGATCTCAAACTACATATCTTTCAATAATGATGAAATTTCTCCAAAGGGTCGAGGAAACATTGAGGCTTTTTATATCATTGTCAAGTGTAAAAGCCATAATGTAGCTAAGGTTCTAATTGACAATGGATCTTCAATTAATGTCATGCCTGTGATGACATTAACAAAACTAGTTGTTAATGTATCGTATATGACATCTAATCATATGGTTGTTTAAGCCTTTAATGGAACCCGACAAGAAGTGCTTGGGGATATAACAATGCCATTGTAAATTGTTCTCTGCATTTTTAACATAAAATTCCAAGTTATAGATATCTTACCTTTATATAGTAGTTTGTTGATAGGCCATGGATTCATATAACAGGTATTGTTTCATCTTTATTGCATTATAAAGTTAAATTTATCATGGATAGGAAGCTTATATGCATAACAGGAAAAGAAGATCTATTGGTGACCTAACCTATGAATACCTATATGTGAAAGTTATAAACAAAGCCCTGAAATATTTGTATAGATCTTTTGAGACTACCAATGCTACGTATGTGGTAGAAGGATCCAAATTATACACACTAAATCTGTTTATGACTATTGAAATAGTCATAAAACAACTTATTGGAATGAGATGGCAACTTGAAACCAAACTCAAGAAAATCTACAAGGGATCACGAAGTTTCTAACAATATATGATAAGAAAGATATATTTGACTTAGGGTACAAACCAACAAAGGGAGGCAAAATGAAAATGATGGATGAGAAGAAAAAAAAAAGACAACTAATCTTAAGGGATATGAGCTAGAGTTAGACTTGATGGTTATCCCTTATTTTTATAATTCTTTTTGATAAGGAAGATGTATCTATCAAAATTCACTTGAAGCCCTAAATGTAGAATTTTCAAAAGCCTTTTTTGAGTTGATCATTCATATGGTGGATAATGAAGAAAAGAAAAGCCACGATGAAGATTTGTTCGTGCATCATTATCCTATGAATTTCTAATTGAATAATCAAGAAATGGTATAGCTACTTTTTATCTTTGAAACTTTTGACAAAAAACATGTTATGAATCTTCAAGTCCCTAATTGCTTATTCTATAAGTATTAGAAGATCTTTAATGATGTGTTTATGTTTGCCATTTTAATAAAAGACTTAAAAGATACATCTATATTTTTCTATTGTTTTCACTTTCATTCATTCATTCTATGTTTCTTTTCATTCTCCCTTTATTTATTTTTTTGCGATACCAATATTGTGTGCCAATATTATCTTGATCTCACTTATTTACAGGTTCCCAAATAATAAATATAAAGATAATCATGACAATAATCTTGGATTCAATTTTTAAAACCTAATTCATGTTGACCAACTTGACAATGAAGGTGTTACACTTTGCCTCCTAATTTGTTGAAATTAATAGAACATGAAAATAAGCTAATTGAGCCCCATCAAGAAGTTACTGAATTAATGAATTGGAAAGACATTGAAAATAGAAAGAAAATTAAGGTTGGTACATTTCTTCCACTAATTGACAAGCAAAGGCTAAAAGAACTACTCTAGGGAATACATGAATATGTTCGCATTGTCTTACTAGAATATGCTAGGACTCAATATTGATATTGTAGAACATAAATTATCTTTGAAATCGAATGCAAGCTGATACACCAAAAGTTAAGATGCATGAAACCAGAAATGTTAATCAAAGGAAAAATGAAGAAGTAGTTCGATACTAGATTTTTAGAAATGAAAAAGTATCTTGAATGGGTAGCTAATATAGTGTTAGTTCCTAAGAAAGATGAAAAAGTGATAATGTATATCAATTATCAAGATCTAAATAGGGCAACTCTCAAGGATAATTTTTTTCTGCCTTATATTGACACCTTAATAGATAACACTGCTCAGCATTACATGTTTTCCTTTATGGATGGCTTATCAGGTTACAATTAGATTAAGATGGCTCGAGATGATATGGAGAAAACAACATTCTTAACCATGTGAGGCACATTTTGTTGTAAAGTCATACCTTTTGGATTGAAAAATCTAGTGTTACTTATCAAAAAATAATGTGACTCTTTTTCATGACATGATGCATAAAGAGATAGAAGTATATGGATGACATGATCATAAATTCTTATGAAAGAAAAGATCATACAGTCAATCTTAAAAAATTGTTTGATAGGTTAAAAAACTTTCAATTGAAGTTGAATCCTACCAGTGTACATTTGGTGCTAAATCAGGAAAACTATTAGGCTTTATGATCAGAGAAAGAAGAATCAAAATGAATCCAGATAAGATAAGATACGTGTCATTCAAAACTTATCTTGTCCTTGTACCCCAAAATAAGTGCGAGGCTTTTTGGGAATATTGAACTATATTGCTCATTTCATCTCTCAACTTACTTACAAGTGTGATCCCATTTTCAAGCTTCTTAGAAAACATGATTCAGGAGAATGAAATGATAAATATAAGAACCTTTTGATAAAATCAAAGAGTATATGTTAAATCTACCCATATTGGTAACAATAGTTCCTAAGAAACTTTTAATTTTATCATTAATAGTACAAGAAAATTCAATGAGATGTTTATTAGGGCAAAAAAATGAAACCAACAAGAAGGAATGAGTAAGTTACTACTTGAGCAAGAAGTTCATTGATTATGAGTTCAAGTATTTATCATTGGAAAAGATATATTATGCACTGGACAGCTTGAAGGTTCAGGCAATGCATACTTTATCACACTACTTAGCTCATAGCAAAGTTGGATCCCATTAAGTATATCTTTAAGAAGCTATTATTGGCAAGAAGGATAGTGAAATGCAAGTTATGCTTTTAAAATATGATATTGTCTATGTAACTCAAAAGGTAAATTAAAGGAAGTGTAATGGCCAAGTTCCTTACCAGTCGTGCAACCGAAGATTATGAACCAATGAAGCTTGATTTTCTTTATAAAAATGCAATAGTCATTTCTCAAATTGAAGAGAAAGACCATGCTAAAAAATATTGAAAGATGTATTTTGATGGAGCTATGAGTGAACTAGGTTATGGTATTGGGGTAATTTTGATATCTCCCAATAGATATTATTATCCCATTACAACTAGGTTGAATTTGAATTGTACAAATAATGTAGCCAACTATGAGGGTTGTGTTATGAGTTTACCAGTAACATTTGAAAAAAAGATTAAACTTTTAGATGTATTAAAAAATTTGACTTTAATCATATATCAGTTATGAGGGGAATGAGACATAAAAGATTCAAAGTTGATTTAGTACCATGAGTATATTTCTGAACTGGTCATATAATTCAAAGAAATTTAGTTTGAGCATATATTTAGAAGGCAAAATTAGATTGCTGACGCACTAGCTACTTTAGATGTGAAATATGTGTAAGCACATTGCTTAGGTATTGAATAAGAAGCTAATGGGAAACTATAGTATCATGATATTTTACAGTATGTCAACATCAATAATACTCAGAGCATGTAACAAAAAATGATAAAAGGATCATTAGAAGACTAGCCATGGGTTTTTTCCTTTAGAGATATATCATTTATAAAAGAAATTGAGATTAGGTGCTTCTAAGATGTGTGGATGTGACTGAAGCAAAAAGGTTTCTTGAAGAAGTATATGATGGGATTTATGATGCACATATAAATGGGTCATATGATAGCCAGACAAATGATAAGGGCTAGCTATTATTGGTTGACAATAGAGAGTGACTGTATTAATTATGCTAGAAGATATCACAAGTGTTAGATTTATGATGATAAAATTCATGCTCTTTCATTTGCTTTACATGTTTTGGCACCTCTATGTCCATTTTCTACGTGGGGTATGGGCATTATCGATCATCTCACTTTAAAGGCTTCAAACGAGCATAGATTCATCTTTATTATTATTGATTATTTCACAAAATTGGTAGAAGCTACATCTTATGTTAGATGACCTAATCAATGGTATGTAAGTTCATAAAAAAATAGATAACATACAGATTTAGTTTACTAAAGAGGATTATTTCTGACAATGCCAAAAACTTAAATGGTAAAATAATGACTAAAATGTGCACTCAGTTTAAGATCCATCATCATAATTCTATATCGTATTAGGGTAGTAGAAGCTACAAATAAAAATATCAAAAAGATCTTAGAAAAAATGACTGATACTTACAAAGATTGGCATGAGAAGTAACTTTTTGCCTTACATGCTTATAGAACATTAGTTTGAACATCTATTAGTGCTACCCCATTTTCTTTAGTTTATAGAATGGAAGATGTGTTGTCAATTGAAGTAAAAATTCCTTCATTGAAAGTTCTAATAGAAGTAAAGTTAGAAAAAGTTAAGTGGGTCTAAAATCATTATGAACAGTTAAACCTCATTGAAGAGAAAATACTTTCAACACTTTACCATGGTCAATTGTATAAAAAAAATGGTAAAAGCATACGTAAGAAAATCTGCTCTTATTATTTTCGAGAAGGAGACTTAATGCTAAAAAAGATCTTTTTAAATCAACATGAAAATAGTGGAAAATGGACACCAAATTAAAAAGGTTCGTATGTGGTGAAGAAAGATTTTTCAAGTGGTGCATTAATTTTGGAAACAATAAACAGAAAGGATCTGCCTAGTTTGGTAAGCTCAGATGCTGTAAAAAGATACTTTGCTAGAAAAAAACAAAAAAAGATTTGAAAAGAAAATAGGGATATATCTAAGTTGAAAACCTAAAAAAATAGCTTATGTATAAAGGAGAGGAAACATCAACACAAAGGCAAACATGGTTTGACAAGCTTTGAAAGATTAAGAATGTCATCTGGTTGAGTTTTGGAAAAAAAATCCAAGGATGAGTGGTTCATGATTATTTTGTTATCATTTTTTGGGTGCATTTGCTCAACCCAAACACCTAGTTTTTTACTGTTATGCTCTTGTTATTTGTTTAATGAAATATGTTTTCTCTTATTTGAAAAATAAAAGTAATACATATATATTCCTTTATCTCATTTATCATCTTTGTCAACCCTATAAATGGATATAAGAAATGTATGATTATATTTTGTTCGTCTTGAAGTTAAAATGATAAAAAAACTAATCATTAACATGGAAAATCCAGCATTACTTTAAAAAGTTGATAAAGATAGGTAGAAAATGACCAAAAAAGCATGACAGGACATTGATATTACAAATTTCTAGAGTGAAAAAGAATATTGTTGAGAAAAAATGCAACAATCGAACACTAAGGCCATGTTGGTCCTATGTTAATTGTTGAGAACTTTGAGGACAAAAGCAGAAAAGGTAAGAGATTTTAAGAACCTTTTACCACAACTAGAAGTGAATAATTTTGATTGCATTACATGCATTGCATTTAGAGCAATTAGTGCATGCATCCATGAAAGGTTATGATTACAAAAGTATTGTGAAATTGGTGAAAGATTAGGGATTTTTCATTCCCTAATAAGAAAAATAGGATTTTTGCCCTTGTATAAGGATAATGATCAAATATAAGACTTCAAACCTCAAATGAAAGGAATTTTCTTTTTCAAAGATGAGATTTTAATTTTTTTTTTAAGATAAGAAAGATTTAAAAAAAATGATGATGAATAGTGGTTGAGAATTTAAAAGTTGTCATGGCTCTATTTGGAGGAATTTTTTCAAAATGTTAAAGTAGTTGAGCCTTTTTTATATGAGAATTTTAAAGCTGTCAAGCCTTTATTTAGAAGAGCTTTTAGATTTTTCAAGTCTCTATTTAGAGAAGCTTTTCAAATTTTTAAAGTTGTCAAGTCTTTATTTAAAAGAGCATTTTTAGAATGAGAATTTAAAAGTTGTTGAGCCTCTGTTTAGAAGAGTTTTCAAATACTTTGAGCCTTTGTTTAAAGGAGCTTACCAAATTTCTAAAGTTGTCTAGCTTTTATTTAAAAGAGCCTTTTTCACATGAAAATTTAAAAGTTATTGAATCTTTGTTAAAAAGAACTTTAAGATTTTTTGAACCTCTATTTAGAAGAGGTTTTCAAATTTTTAAAGTCATCACACCTTTTTTAAAAGAGCCTTTTTTATATGAGCATTTCAAAGTTATTGAGCATTTGTTTAGAAGAGTTTTCAAATTTTTTAAGCCTCTGTTTAAAGGACTTTTTAAACTTTTAAAGTTGTCGAGCCTCCATTTGGAGGAGCTTTCCAAATTTTCAAAAAATTGTTAAGCCTTTGTTTAAATGAGCTTTCCAAATTTTCAAAATGTTGGCAAGCTTCTATTTAGAAAAGTCTTTCAAATTTTCAAAAAGTTGACAAGCCTCTGTTTAGAGAAGTTTTTTGAAGTTTCAAAAAGTTACCAAGTCTCTGCTTGGAGAAGTATAAAAAAAAAAAGAAAATTTTATGTTCACTATTTGATTTTTAGTATGTGATTACCTAAACAAAATTACCGTCTTTTTGTCTTTGCCTTATTCTTGATTCTTAGTAACATGCAAAAAGGGGCAACTGTAAAAACTCATTTTGTTTAGGAAAGATGTAATGTTATTTTAAATTGATTCTCGATTTTATTCTGATAAATTCTTGGATTACTTATTAGGCCAAATTAGGCTTCAGCCCAAATGTAATTTAGTTTCTTTTTATTCATTTTTATTTATTTACTTATTTTCTTTCTATCTTTTCTTTTTTCTTCTTCTTTTTGTTTCATTCTTCCCTAGTCTTTTTTTTTTCGAAAGTCTTGGTGCATTTAATGGATCAACTGCCCAATAGCCACAAACTGCTTACCAGCACATAACTTTGTTCAAAAGTCACTAGTGGTGGCTTAAAATTTCTTCCAAAATTCAAGAAAATATGGGATTTGAATCTTTTCTTGGTCGTATAAATTGAGCTTTTCAAGTTCAAACAAGAGATGAGACAAACAAAAAAATGAAGAATCATATCAAAATTTCATACCCCTTTGAAGTTTCAGTTCCCCACCACTAAAAAAATCAAATCAACACATCTCTGAAGGGAACTAGAAGAAAAAAAGCAACAAACAACAAAGATTTTACCAAAAAAAAAAGATTTAGTAGAAAATTTTGGCTAAGATCTAAGCTTTTAAGGGTCTTTTTTGTCTAAAATCGAGCTCAAATCTAGCATCAGGAGACAAAGAGAAGTGTTTTTAGAGTTTTTAGGCTTTTTCAACAATTGGCGATGATGGTGGTAACAGTGACCAGCTACCAATTTCTTGGTTTAGAGTGGTTGGTTGTTTGGGTTTTTAAAAAGAAAGAGAGAGTAGAGAGAAAATGAAGAAGAAAAATGAAATAAATTTTTTCTTACTTTTATAGTAAAAAAATGATGTCATTTTTTAAGAGTGGTTCACATGTTGACCCATAACTGAACCCAAGATTCGCACAACCGATTTGAAAACTAATCTTCCTTGAACCTAATCGGGCTAGATCGACTTGAACCGCCTCAAATTGCTCCAAATCGCCCAAAATCACTCCGAAATGCTCCAGATCGCTTTGAGCCACATTGAACCAGCTAAACTATGTCAAACTAGCTAAACCACACTAAACTAGTTGAACCGGCCTTAGACCTTTGACCAATATTGACCAAGGGTATTTTTGGTACTTTTCATAATTTTTTTTGCATTTTTTTGCCTAATTTTTTATATTTTTATAATTTTATTTTTAATGAACTTTGATATGGAAAATAAAATAGTTATAAAAAATATTTAGAATAAATTTGTATGAAAAATAACTTTTTAAGATATTTGTAAAAATCAATTAAGGAAAAAGTTGAAATATCAAATTTTTTAAAAAATAAATTTTCTAAAAATATTTAGCAAAAAGTTGAAATATTAGTTTTTTTTCTAAATTCTTTAAAGATAAAAAGGAAATAAAATAAATAAAATCAATTGAGGAAAAAGTTGAAATATCAATTTTTTCTTCTAATAAATTTATATAAAGTCAATCGAGAAAAAAGTTAAAATATTAATTTTTTTCTTATAATAAATAAAAAATATTTAAGAAAAAGTTGAAATATCTATTTTTCTTGAGAATAAAAAATAAAATTTTTATTTTAAATATTCTAAAGATGAAATAATTAGAAAATTAACATAGTAACTTCTATGTAAATTTTTAGGTGAAGTATTATTTTTTAAATATTGCTAAAATATTAGATAATTTTAAAAAAATTTTAATATCAAAAGTTTCAACAAGAAAATAATAATAAAAATGTTTTATTTCAAATCCGACATTAAAATCTCTTAAAGAGTTACAATAGACATCTTAAATATTCTTAAAGTAAAAAAATATTTTTAGATTTTTGCTAAAAATTATGATAATTTAAGAATAATTTTCAATATTAAATTCTTTTGAAAATAGTCTTAAGAAATTTTATTCAGTTTAATGCATATCACAAAATCAATTGGTATCATTTGCGAATAGGTATTATGAGAGTATTATAACTTTTTTAATATATAATTGTACTTTCTAACTCAACTTTAATTTGTAGGTCAAAAGTTTTTTTTTTTGTAAGTCTTAATTAATTTTAAAGTTTATTAAAAGATAGATTTTTAAGTGATCAATCATACTAAACAAAAAAAATTATGATAATTTGTAATTTTTACGTTTAACAATTAAGTATCTGGATTGATACGTTATAATAATTTAAAATTTTTATAATAATATTTTAAAAATTTTATAATAAAAAATAAAAAAATAATTTTTAATATATTAATGTTATAGGCCAAGCTACGCAAGGCTCAGGCTTTGAAAATCTTGTCCTAGGCCTAACCAAATTTGGGTCAAGTTATAAGTTTGACTAAAAACCCGATCCGGGAATAAATTTACCTTAAACATTTTTATTGAAGACTTGACAAGATTTAAGCCAAGTCCTCCGTATTATTATTTAAGCTTGAGTCTAATCCAAAATGTTATTTTTATTAATAAAAATTATTTTTATTTAATTTTAATTTTAAAAAATAAATATAGTATAATAATATTATAATATTTCTAAATATTTTATAAAAAATAAAGCTTTATAAGCTCGGCGGGGCATGCCGATCTGAATCTTGGGCAGGGCTTATTATGAACCAATCCGGTATGCCCCGGTCCGACTGGGCTCATGGACAACTGTAATCTACACTTTGCTCAATGATATTTTATTAGGAAAAAGAAAGCTATTGGCACAAGTGGCAGAAACTGGCCAAGTGGTGTGGGCAGGGAGCACGGAGAACTGCAATCTGTCTTTTTCGGATGTCAAAACGCAGTGTGTTGGAAGCCAAAGCCAGCAGTTAATCCCCCAAGAGAACAAGTGTTATTCGAATTGCAAACCCAGCAACCCCATTTCAGGGAAAGTGTCTATGTTAAACACATTTTCAACTTTGAAGGGTCTATTTTGAACCCAACACCATTGGCAGATACCAACAGCCAAGAACTTTTTGTTATTTTGTCTCGGAGGATTGGTACAATGACAAATACAATTGGGCTTTGTTTTATTTTTGTAACTTTAGCTGCAACTTCGCCCCCAACGATCTAAAACTTCGGTTTTTTATGTGCTGTTGCCCAGAGTTGTCTAAGAGGGAAGTAGCCTTTTTCGCTTCAATTATTAGCTCAATTAATGTGAATTTTTTTGGTCCATCAATTATCATCTGAATGCATATCACGACACCCTTTACCTTCTTAATTTGTGTTAGAATTTACTTTTTTTAATTAACTGTCAAAAAAAAAAAAAGAAAAAACAGATAGAAAAGGTTGGCAAAGAGAAAGCAAAGCCATAAAATGAAAATGCTTCAAATTTGGCGAACATAAAAGTTACATTTCAGGGCACGTGTGCATTCTGGCCGGTATTTTTTTCCTACTTTTGTAGTAACTAGAAATAGTATTTTGCAATTGATTTTGCTAATTTGTTTTTAAACTCCCCTAATAAAATTAGAGAATTATCACATATTTTATGGGAATATATTTAAAATAATTAATAAAAAATATAATAATTTTTTAATTTTATTTGTGATCGACAATATATAGAATAATAACCTAATTACTTTTTGTATAGCTTTTTATTTTTTTCTTCTTTATACTTTGCTCTTCATTTTTTATTGTAGATATTTTAGATTTTAGGAGTGAAATAGTCTTTTTATTTATTTGAAAATAGTTTAGGATCTCAAAGGCACTCTAGTTATTTGGTCGGTTTGGGCATTTTCATTTTTTGTTTGACCTAATATGATAAAACTATTACATGTGTTAGAAATAGTGATTCAAATTTCATAAGAGATTTGGTTAATATTTTTTCAAAATTGATTAGATAATACTTGACGGAAAAAAAGACTTTCAAATGAAGAATTATAAAAGAAAAGAGATTTTTGGTAGGTAAGTTAGTAAGTTTATAAATAATTGAAGTTTTATAAGATTAGGTATAAGAAAAAGATATAAAATGAATTATTAGGTTTTATTAGATAGACACCTCATAGGACTAAAAGTGATTGAAAGAGTCTTTATAGGTGTGTATATTTTGTTGTTTGATGTGAGAATACTCCATATGACTAAAGAAGATTGAGAGCATCTACGAATATGATGATTGTTTAATGTTTGTGAGTAGATTAAAAGAGAATGAGATGAACCACATGGGTATGAGTGTGAATATTATCTAAATTAGGATCGTTAGAGATTAGCTAGTCTTTTATTTATTTGAAAATAGTTTAGGATCTCAAAGGCAATCTAGTTATTTGGTTGGTCTGGGCATTTTAATTTTTTGTTCAACCTAATATGACAAAACGGATACATATGTTAGAAATGGTGATTCAAATTTCACAAGAGATTTGGTTGATATTTTTTCAAAATTGGTTAGATAATACTTGATGGAAAAAAGACTTTCAAGTGAAGAATTATAAAAGAAAAGAGATTCTTGGAAGATAAGTTAGTAGGCTTATAAATAGTCAAAGTTTTTATAGGATTAGGCATGAGAGAAAGATGTAAAAAGAGTTGTAAGGTTTTATCGGATAGACACTCCATAGGATTAGAAGAGATTGAAAGAGTCCTTATAGGTGTGTATGTTTTATTGTTTGATGTGAAAATATTCCATAGGACTAGAGGAGATTGAGAAGATCTACAGGTATGATGAATGTTTAATGTTTGCAAGTAGATTAAAAGAGAATGAGATGAACCACATGAGTATGAGTGTGAATATTTTTTGAATTAGGATCGTTATAGATTAGCTAGTCTTTTATGTAAGGGCATTCTAGTTATTTGGTCAATTTGGGCATTTTTATTTTTTTGTTCGACCTAATATGACAAAACTATTACATGTGTTAGAAATACTAATTCAAATTTTATAAGAGATTTGGTTGATATTTTTTCAAAATTGGTTAGACAATGCTTGATGTAAAAAAAGACTTCCAAGTGAAAAATTATAAAACAAAAAAAATTCTTGGTAGGTAAGTTAGTAGGCTTATAAATAGTCAGAGTTTTTATAGGATAAGGTGTTAGAGAAATATGTAAAAAGAGTTGTACGGTTTTATCAGATAGACACTCCATAGGACTAAAAAAGATTAAAAAAGTCCTTATAGGTGTATATGCTTTATTGTTTGATGTGAGAATACTCCATAAAACTAGAGGATATTGAAAGAGTCTACGAGTATAATGATTGTTTAATGTTTGTAAATAGATTAAAAGAGAATGAGATGATTCGCATGGGTATAAGTGTTAATATTATTTGAATTAGGATCATTAGAGATCATATTGGAATCGTTAGAGATTAGCTTAAGATTAAATATATGTTTATAATTTTTTACAATTAGTGGATCTTTTCTCTCATACGTGGGCATAGGTCATTTTAGGTTAAATCAAATCACATTAAATTGTTGTCTCTTATGTGGATGATTTATGGTTTGGTTATATTTTTTCTTGCTTGATTGTTTGATTGATTAAGGTTTTATGCCTAAAACAAGAATCGGAGTTGTCATGATCCTAACAACTGGTATTAGAGTGAAGGCTCAAGATGTCATAAGTGACAAACCCTGATAAGCTTGATTCAAAAGAAGAGTTCGAGTTTGTGTGTTAAAAGATTAATTTGCATGAAGCATGAAGATACATGAAGAAGATTACAAGATTTGTATTGCAAGTAAAGCTAAGCATGTCGAGCATAAAGATTGATGATTTAATGATATTTTAGTCAAGATGGAGATTGTTAAGAATAGTAACTTAAATCCCATAAGAGACTTCATTAAGAATTTTTCAAGATTGGTTAGATATTGCTTGATGGAGAAAAAAGGTTAGCATGCTTATAAATAATGAGTCTTTATAGTATTAGGTATGAGAGAAATATGTAAAAGAGTAGTAAGATTTATATGATAGACATTTCATAAGACTTAAATAGATTGATAGGGTCTTTATAAGTGTGTATGTTTGATTGTTTGATGTGAGAATGCGTTATAAGATTAAAGGAGATTGACAGAGTCTATAGGTATGATGATTATTTAATGTTTATGAGCGAACTAAAAGAGAATGAGAAAGTCCACATGGGTATGTGTGTAAATATTTTTTGAATTAGGGTCACTAAATATCAAATTGGGATCATTAGAGATCAATTTAGGATTGTTAGATATCAGCTTAGGATTGAGATTGTATGTTTATAATTCTCTACAATTAGGGGATTTTTTATCTTGTCCATGGATGTAACCATTTTGGGTTGGATTGAACCACATAAATTGTTGTCTAATTAAGAATCCCAAGTGCATAGAATCAAAACAAGTAATATAAAATGATTATAGTGTAGTTGTCATGAATATTGAAATATATGGAAAAGAACTAAGTATTGAAATTGTTCACTTTAATTATATCCAGAATATTGAAAATTAGAATACCTAACTAATTTAAAATTGAAATAAATTAAACTTAAAAACATGCAAACTGAACATTTAAACCTCAAAACAACAAATTAAAGCAAAAAGAAAAACTTATGTAACTTGAATTGCATAAAATATAATCAAACTTAAAGGAAAATTGTAAATTTAAGATGAATTAAAAGCAAGAATAGCAATCTAAAAAGGTTTGAATTGAATTGAAAAAAAAATAGAACTTGAATTTCAAATAAAATTGAAATTGAACTTTGTATAAATTTAAAATAACTTAAAGAAACGTTAAAAACATGGAAAGTAAAGAACAAACAAACTTAAAGAAGCTAACTACTTTAAGTTGGGTTGTCGCCTTAAATCCTCCTTCAATTTTTCCCTCAACAAAATATAGTTATTCATAGAACAAGAATCCTAAAGTTAGAAAGATAGGTAAATGGTGGCTAGGGTTTTTTCAAGGGAAAAAAATGCTTTGTAATTGCTTTTAAACCATTGGCAAGCTTTTTGAATAGGAACTCTAACCTGCGCTGGGCTTTAGAACTTCTTAGACCATTCTTGAATTAGACTTGAATCTTGAAATCAATTGGTCTTATGTCATATTCTTAGATCTTAGACTTAGGCTTTTAGTTGAAAAATTATAAGAGAAGAGAGAAATAAAATTTTGAGTTGTGTTCTCCTTATGTACTCCCCCTTCTATAGTGCTCTTTTATCTTCATGCAAATTCTACCCTTGGTAAGAATACCCATTCAAACTAGGATTTCCTAGTCAACTTAGTAAAACTAACTCTAAGTATGATAACCAAGTGCTCTTTCTAATCAAGCTAGCAATTCCAAGTCAAAAAGGGCTTTTCTAATCAAAGTGAGAAATCTTACTTAAAATAGGAAAACCTTCTTAAAATAGGAAAACTAAGGGCTATTTGGACTTTTCCAAGTATGAACAGAATTTCCAATCCATCATGCCACGTAAGCTTTCTAATCATCTCTCTTGGTTAATAAGAAAAACCTTACTGCACTATATAAGCTACCATAAACTTGCATTTAACTTGAAATTACACATGTATTCGTAATCATTGCCAAACATCCATTACACAATTCTTGCATGAATTTTTTGAGTTTTTCATCGAGATTAAACCAATCTTAAATCTTGGGGTACAACATTCAAATCTTGAATAAATTCTTGCAATTTCATTCTAAAATTTTTGAAAAACTCTAAGATTCTTCAAGATTCATAAGATTCAATTTCTTGCTTAGGATTTCCTACAAAATAACAAATTAAGCACATTAAAAGTACAAAGTAACTTAATTTACTAAAAACAAAGCAAAAGTAACTCACTTAAACACTGAAAATAACTATATTTGATAGAGCTATTAAACTTCCAAACTTGAATTTTTGCTTGTCCTCAAGTAAAATAAAACTTTGCTAAGCAAATAAAACATCATGTTAAAGATCATATAAGCTCCCATAGTCAAATTCTCATAAACCCTAAAAAATTACATGATAAATATAACTTGGAGAAAATCATAAGCATAGATTAAACACCAAGACTCATTAGAATAAGTTCCCTTCCAATTGCAAATTTTCATGTGTATATATATATATATATAATCCATCTCATATCAATGCAAGGCATTCAATTAAAGTTATGCAAACATGAAATTAGCATATCACCTCAAATTATGCATAAATTTTCATAAGTTTGCTTTTCATGTACTCTTTCCACTAATGTAGCCACACTTAACCAAAGATCAATAGGTATTTATTAAGCTTGGAATATTAGGTTAGGATTAAGTTATGATAAAGAAAAGTTTAGGCTCATAACCCTTACAATTGCATTACCTAGAATCTTTCAGTTTTAATGAGAGCTTTCAAGAGAATTGGACACCCATAAACTTAGATTTTTCTTTCTTTTAACTTCATCATTTTTGCCTTTTAATCTTTTCTTTTATTCCTTTTCAAATTGAACTGTATCAAGCTTTCAAACAAAATTTTTTTTTCCACTTTGATGAATTTTATCCTTCTTTAACTAGAAGTTGTTTTCAACTTTTCTTTTGCTCAAATATAATTTGAACACTAATTTCTTTCTTTGTTTTTTCAAACTCTACCTTTCTTTCCCAATTTAATATAGCTTTCATATTGATCTAATTAATCTATACGCACATAAGGTAAAGTAACAAGATAAAGATAATAATCTAAAGGTGGCTAATTCATGAAGGTGAAAAATAAGGAAAGGGTATATAAAAGGCTCAAATTGGGTGACTAAGGATATTCATAATGAAAGTAAGCTTGAAAAGCTCAAATAGTCCAAAGATAGCCTAAATCATCTCCCTAGTTAAGTGTAGTTTATAATTTTACCTTAAGAGATACTTAAACAAATTCAAAAATAAGAACATAATTTTAAAAGATCAATGTAATTCCATATCTACATAAAACCTTAATTAAATATGCATATATAATGATGAAGACTAAATGCTCAAGAATTTAGAAATATCACAATTAAAAAGAAACAAACTAAAAAACTCATCTTATGCTTTCACTACATTTATTCTTTCTAATAAGTTATGTTTAAAGTCAATCAAAGTTTTTATCATTGGATTATGAGAAAATAATCAAAGGAAGCAATATACTACTTATAAACATGACATATTAAGCTTAAAACAAAATATTTCAAAAAAATTTAGCACAAATTTTCTCTCATCCCTACTTGAGTAATACATTGTCCTCAGTGTGTAAAAACTATTCAATAAAGCACTAAAGGAATAAGAATGCTCATCTAATTCACCAAGATTGAATCTAAACTTGTAGGATCACCCTTACATCAGTAGCTTGTAGTTTTGGTTTCCTTGTTCTAAGCTCTTCAAGTTTCCTTCCGTTCCCATAAAAATAAAACAAAACAAATCAAAACATACTTGTTCCTAAAGAAAGAAAAAAAAAACAAAATTAATGCTTGCCAACAATTTAAAAGTAGAACTTGGGTTGCTTCTTAAGCAGCCCTTTAATTATAATCCATTGCTCGACTACTTCCCACTAGGGTTAAGTGATTATCCCAAACTTAATGCCAGCATCTATCCACTTGATTCTTTTTTTCGTAACCGTCTTCCCATGTGTAGGAACTAAGTGGTGCAAGTGCTTTACAGTAATTAATTTATTCTCAACCTCTATAAATATTATAAGTATATATTACATGGGCTAAGATAGGTTGGCACTGGCTTCAATAACAATGACAAAGGTACCACCATAGAAAGTATAGGTTTAGGCTTTAAAATTAGGGGCTTATTCATAAGTAGTATAGTCAAAGTGAGTGCAATGCATGAGATGTCCTTATCCTTTTTAATAGATTTAACAAGAGGTGTTTTAAAGGTTTATGCAAGTTTTTAAATAGACAACCCTTGTCAACATACCTATCCACCCCCATTCCATTTTAATTCATGTATTTGATCTTCACAAGGTTGGGGATTTGGTAAGAGTGGAGTATGAGACTTAGAAACTAATTGACTAGACTAATGCTAATTGTTTCTTGAAATTTAAATCTCTTAATTGATGCATTATCCTCTAAAGTTTCTGTAAACTCAAATTGCCTAAAATCATTACATAGTTTCATACCACACCTAGGATAAGTATCATCCTCACTATGATCACTATTCTCATCTTCATCTTTCTCTGTCGGTTATTTTTTATAGTACTCCTCATCTTTCTATAAAGTGTTAGATTCAATATCTCTAAGTAAGGTTTCTTGAAAGTTTATGTTAAACGCATTTACTAGCTATTCAACTTGCACTTTAAGAATTTTAAGAAAGGTTTGGTTTTGAATAATGGTCGTGGCTTAGTTTCAAAAGATTTGGTTTAACTCTTTCTCCAATAAAGGTTTTTTTTCTTAAAGTGGAAGAGGACATTGGGATGGTGGTGGGTGATACTATGTAGGATAAGAATATTGTAGTGATGGAAGGTATAAAGGCTTAATAGGATAAATCAGGTTATACATAGGTGTTAAATTAAAAGACTGCCCTTGATTATTATCCTACGAGTAATTAGGATAACCCTCACAACCTTGATTGTAGGTGTTTGAAAAAGAATGTGACTATTGATGATAAAAACACCTATCACTATTATAATCCCTACAATAAACATTATATTGGTTATGGAATGATTGGATAGGATTAAAATCATATTTAGCACTAATGGCATCAATCTTATTAGCTAGAATAGCTACTTGTGAAGCTAGAGCATTAAGGACATCTAAGTTCGACCCACTAGTAGCTTACTTAGACTTTAAACAATTAGATGACCATTAAGCTTAGGGATTCTCTAAAAAGAGTGTACCATAGTCCCATGATTTCCAACCTTATATAAATAAAAACCTTGACATAAAAGGAAAGAATATATTGGCACAAGAAAATAAATTTAAATTATAAAAAAGGTGTGTTAAAATAAATTAAAATTATAAAAAATGTATGTTAGTATCAATATTAATTATTCTTCTTCAATCCTTAGCAATGCCGCTAAAAACTTGATTGAAAATCTACAAGTGCATAGAATCAGAACAAATAATATAGAATCAGGAAAGTATCATTCCCACAGAGATTGAAATATATGAAAGAGAATCAAGTATTGAAATTGTTCACCCTTAATTGTATCCAGAAGATTAAAAATTAGAATAGCAAACTAATTTAAAATTGAATTAAATTAAACTTAAAAACATGTAAACTAAATTAAATTTAATCACTTAAACCTCAAAACAATAAATTAAAGCAAAAATAGAACTTATGTAACTTTTACTACATAGAATAGAATCAAACTTAAAGGAAAATTGCAAATTCAAGATGAATTGAAAGTAAGAATAAAAATCTAAAAGGCTTGAATGGAATTGAAAACAAAACAAAACTTGAATTTAAAAGAAAACTAAAATTGAACTTTGCATAAACTTAAAATAACTTTTAAAAAGCCTAAAAACAGGAAAAGTAAAGAACATGAAAACTTAAAGAAGCTAACTACTTCAAGTTGGGTTGTCACCCCAAACCCTACTTCAAATTTTTTGTAAACAAAGGATAGCTATTTATAGAATAAAAATCTTAAAGTTAGACAGATAGGTAGATGGTGGCTAGGGTTTCTTAAGAGAAAAATATGCTTTTTTATTATTTTTAAACCCTTGATAACCTTCTTGAATAAGAACTCCAACTTGGCTATCACTTTTTGAACCTTTTTTGATTTGGGCTTAAATCTTGAAATCAATTAGCCTTATGTCAAATTCTTAGATCTTGGACAAGGCTTCTAGTTGAAAAGTTCTTGGAGAAGCGAAAAGTAAAATTTGAAGTTGTGTTTTCCTAATATACTACTCTTTTTTTATAGTGTTATTTTATCTTCATACAAATCCTACCCTTAGTAGGAATACCCATTTAAACTAGGGTTTCCCAATCAACATAGGAAAACTAACTCTAAGTATGATATCCAAGTGCTCTTCCTAATCAAGGTAGGAATTCCAAGTCAAAATGAGATTTTCTAAGCAAAGTAGGAAATCCAACTCAAAGTAGGAAAATCTTTTTGAAATAGGAAACCTAAGGGCTATTTGGACTTTTCTAAGTATGAACAGAATTTTCAAGTCATCATACCACATAAGCTTCCTAACCATCTCTCTTGGCCAATGAGAAAAGGCTTGCTACCATGTTATCCATTAAAAATCTTATGCATTATGCACTACATAAGCTATCATAAACTTGCATTCACTTGAAATTACATATATCCCTAATCATTGGCAAACATCTCTTACACAATTCTTGCATGAATTTTTAAAATTTTTCATCAAGATTCAACTAATCTTAGGTCTTTAGGTATGACATTTAAATCTTGAATAAATTCTTATACTTTCACTCTAACATTTTTGAAGAGCTCCAAGATTCTTCAAGATTCAATATTTTCTTTAAAATTTCCTACGAAACAACAAATTAAGCATATTAAGAGAAAAAAACAACTTATTTTACTAATAACATGGCAAAACCAACTTATTTAAACATTGAAAATAACTCTATTTCATAGAATTATCATTATTTCTTATGTGGATGATTTATGGTTTGATTATACATCCATTTGTTTATTTCTATTGTTGTTTGATTGATTGGGGGGGTTTTTTTGCTTAGCAACTAGAATCAGAGTTATTGTAATCCTAACAACAAGATAAGTACATGGTCGAGATTCTCGGTTTCACACCTCTCTTGACTACCAACTTGGATGAACATCTCATCCCATGTTAATTGCACTTGATCAAGTTGAAATGACATCTGGTCATTGAAAACTGTTAAGCCACGTTAGTCTAGACCTATTCCAATTTAGGTCAAGCTTAACCACTTCGATTCAGGTATAAATACTCTACTCTCCTCCCAGATAACACTAAGCCACTCATTTATCCCATTTTCTACAATTCTTGCTTTCTTTTTCTCCATCATTTTATTGATTTAAGCATTAGAGCATATACATTGAAACCCCTTCCAACCTTTGCTTTTGACTTTGTTCTTGCTTTTAGGTGCTTATCCTTGGTTTGAGTTTTACTCTAACACCTTTCTAGCAAATAAACTTTTTTTTTTTGATAATTTGATGCCTTAAATCAATAACATCTTGATTTTTTGTATCATTTTTACTCAATTTGAATATTCACATTAATTTGACTTAAGATGTAGTTTTTGAAAAAAAAATAACTTGAAATGTTTTTAAAAAATTAAGATTATATTTTTACAATATTTATATTAATTAAAAAGGCAAGAAAATTTGAAAAAATAAAAACATTCTTTTGGAACATACCAAAATTCAAACATAAACATTTACTTTAAGAAGTAAGCACAATAAAACTATATTTGGTATGAGAGAAAAAAAAAAGAATAAAAGAAAAAGGGTGGAAATGAAAACTATATAGTCTTTCCAACTCTTCTTTAGCTTGCTTGAAGATAAAAAGGAGCAAGAAAAAATAAGATTGGATTTACACAATTCTTTTCCTTCTAAATTCAATCCTTTCAAATGTGAAAATAAAATTAAACACTCATTCAATTTAAGTTAATAATTTTTTTACAAATTTACTGTTAATCTCTTTCATTTTTTTTTAAAGTTTTTTCATTCCTTGTACCAAATACAATAAAGAAAAAGCAACTTTCATTCCTTTTCTTTCTTTTTGTGTTTTCTCACCCTTTCTTCTTCCCACCATTTTCATGAAGTTGTATTCTATGTGCATGATAATGTATATTGTTTCATTCTTTCATTCTACACATAATCTCACTCATATTGTATCCATTATTTTTTAATTTGAAGAATGGAATATTCGATTCCTGTTGAGCATAATATTATACACTTACTAGTTGAATCAAATGCCCAATGTATATTATTACTAAACTGTTCTGGATTGGATTCGACCGAATCTAGATAAAATATTAATAAATTTTAGACTCAATAATACTTAATAGAAAAAATCCAAACTTGATTTGATTCCTAATATATACCTTACTTAAAGACTATTAATAAGTTTGAAACTTGCTTATACACGATTCACCATAATCATTCGGGAAATGAAATTCCCTTCAGGTTTATTATGAAACTAGTGTATGAGATAATTAATTAATGGTAATGAAGTTTTTACGCATCTTCTCATTTCATGTTAGTGAAAATGTTAAAGTTTTCGGCTGGATAATTCCTTCATTCACATGAAATTTTTTTATTTATAAGTTTATTATTCATTACTTTGTACTTTTCTATTACCCCTTAATTAATTCATTGATGAAATTAAATTCTTATATAAAACTATAAAAACACCAAAAAAGGTTTTCATCATCGGGATTAGCGAAGAAAGAAAGTGGCGAAGTCGCAGTCATGATGGGTTTGCTTGTTGCTTTCGCATGCAATGCAAGAGAAGAAAGAAAGAAAAGAAAAGCATACTTGCACACTATTTCTTTTTCTTTTTCTTGTTTCTTTCACGTTCTTTGTTTTCTGGTTCCCCTGTCAGTAGCCAAAAGCATTTTTCTTTCTTTTTTTCCCCTCTACTCCCTTTATTTTTACCGTCCATTGAAGGTTTTTTCTTTGGCCAATGTCCATTGATGGATGGTTAACTTTGTGCTTAATTTAGACTCCATTCGATTGACTTTTTGATATTTATTTTTTAATTGTTGTAGAAAAAGAAAGCAAAAAGCACCTTTGAATATATAAAATCAAACAATATTTTTGAAAGATTATATATAAAATACATAATATTTAAAATGAAAATGCATTATTTAGCTGTTTTTATATTGTTGGAAATAATTGACTTTTTCCAAAATTTTTATGAAAACAATTATGAAAATTTTCTAATAATCAAGAAAGCAATCAAATATTGTTTTCAAATATATGTCATTGATCATTACATAATGTGATGAATATATAGTAGAACAAGAAGAAACCGATCGTAACATAAATGATTTAACAGGACAATTTGTCGATTCCAATAATCGTTGATGATTTCACAAGTAAAAAATTTTTAGTGATATATATAAAAGAAAAGATCCACTTCCATCAATGTAAGTATTATATTTTTTTTTGACCTTTTGATTTAGATCAAAATAAATATTTCAAATTTTAATCATTTTGATCTAAAGATAAAAAAGAGTATAACATTTACATTGGTGTAACTAGATCCCTACTATATATATATGGTAGTTGAGACTTGGATAGGGATGGAAATCAGACGAGTTGGATTGGTCCAAATTAGGTTATTTTGGATTGAACTACTCTGAATTAAGAAAAAATAAGATCATTTCAGTTTTGGATTAGGTTAGGTTTGGGTCAAGAAGATTCGATTATTTTAAGTACAATGTATTTTGAGTTAGGTCCATTCAAGTTTGGATCAATTTGAAGTTGGATTGTTTCTGATTTGAATAATTTCAATTACAAAATTTTTTAATTTGATCCTTAGATCATTGATGTTTAATATTTTGGTTATTCAAATTTAATTTGTTAACTTCTAAAATCAAGTAAATATAATTAATTTATATAAAAATTGAAATGTCAAAGTTAAATAATTTAAACATAATTTGCTAATAATATGAAATTATGTTACCTTAAATATAAAATTAAATTAGTCCATGATAATAATTTATTAATAGTTTTTTATTTAATGTCAAAAAAAATATTATTGGTATTGATTATTTAATTGACATAATGATCTAATCTTAAATATTCTAAAATATGAAAATTAATTAAATATAGTATTAATCTAATTTAAATAATTAACCTTTTGAATAGAAATTAATACAAATGTGCAAGGAAAAATGAAGATGACATAATTACCTATTACCTATTAAAGCATGACATGAAATGACATGTTAGCTTGGTTTTGATTTTTAACTTTTAGTTTGTAACATTTGATTTTGAGTGTTAATTTTATGTACAACAAAAGATATATCAGTATAATTGTATATATATTAGTTATACAATATAATTTTTTAATTTTCTCTCATAAAATTCTTAAGAAGTTTATAATTTAATACAACTAATCTTAATATTAATTACTTCTATATATATATATTATAAGATTATTATATTTAATAAGTAATAAACAAATACAATATTATTATTCTACTTATAAATTATATTTTGTTTAAACAAAAAATAACAAACTAAGTTTTATATCCCATAACTCTTGGGTCGACTGTATGAAAGCCCAAAAAACATAATTATGTAAGGCTGTAGTTTTGAATTTTCTTATGACTCATTTTTATCAAAAACAATCTTTTTATCTACTTTCTTATCCCTCATATCATTTCTTATTACTTGCATCTATAACTTTTGTGGTCTACCTTTAGAAGTTTTGGTCTCTCTCAAATTTAGAAATTCATTTTTCCTAACTAGTGTATAGATAAGCCTACGTTTTACATGTCCAAACCATTTCAAACAACCCTCTTTCATTTTTTGCTCAATTCAAACTATTCCTAATTTTTCTCAAATCTATTCACTTTTGATTTCGTTTCTTCTAGTATTACCACATATCCATTTAAGCATCTTTATCTCTGCCACGTTTATTTTCTTCTCATGTTGTTTCTTAATAGTCCAACATTTAGTATTTTATAACAATATAGGCCTTACAATTGTTTTATACAAATTCGCCTTTAACTTTAAAGGTATGTTACAATCACACAATACACTTGACACACTTTGCCACTTCACCCATCCTACTTGAATCTTATGGTTTACATCCCTTTTTATCTTAACATCGCTTTAAATAATTGATCATAAATATAAAAAATGACTACTCTTTGGTATTACCTCACCATCCAACTTAATCATATTAGCACTCACTTTCTTATGACTACTAAACTTACATTACATAATCCCACTTTTAAATCTACTCAATTTAAAGCTTCAAGACTTTAGTGTATGCCTCCATAATTCTAATTTTGCATCAAAATCATCATTAGTTTCAACAACTAAGACTATATCATCGACAAATAACATACACCATGACACCCATCTTGGATATGTCTAGTGTGGATTGATTTTTCTTATTCAATTCGAATTAAATTTGGATATTAAAAGTATATATTAAGTTCGGCTCAAAAAATGTCAAATTGGAAAGTGCAAAACAAAAAAAAAATCAAATTAAATCAAATTATATATTTTTATTAGTTTTTATATATTTTTTAAAATTTTTATAAAATAAAAAAATATATTTTATTCCTAAATTTATTTAATATATTAAAAATAATATTAAAATAAATATATAAAAATAAAATTTTAAATTTTAAAAATTGATGAACTAAAATGAATTGGTAGAATTTGGTTCGAATCAGATTTTAAAAATTCATAATTCTATGAATTATTAAAAAAAAAATCGAGCTAAATCTTATTCGATCCAAACCGTTATCACCCTTAAATAGAGATGTCTTATGAGCATGGAGTCCTTTATGATGATTTATTCACAAGTTTGTCTCTGTTCAATAATTGGTCTTTGAGATAGGTATTCCTATTTGAGATGAAAAATTGTCATCTTTTTTATCTTTCATAAAAATGAGATCATCCCTTACTACCCTGTTTGAACTCATAATTCTTTTTTTTCTAAAGAACCCTAACCAAGGATCATTTTCCACATTGGAGGTCAAATTTTGAAAAGAAACCTATTTGAAAAAAAACAAAAAACAAAGGTCACAAAAGGTTTTAAAGATGAATATTGAAAAAGACCCATTCACAAAAAGAAAAAATGAATGCTATAAATGATCTAAGAAGCAAAATAGAAAGAACCCTTTTGTAAGTGAATTCTTATTGAAAAGGAAAAATGATTAAAAAAATATGTGAAAAAAAAAAAAGGGATAGAAAAAGAAAAGTGAAGAAATGATGAAGAATTGGGCAAAATACCAAGGTACTTCAAATGATGAGAAATAATTCTTTGGTCTACAACCTTTCAAACACATTTTGAGCCTATTTTATCATTGCTTTTGCAACATTTACACTAGCATATATTATGTGCCTTAAAAGTTCATTTTGATCAAATATGAATGCTTGAATTGAATAGTCATATATTGAGTTATAGCATACTTATAATAGGATAATGATATCATGATTAGTTATCGCATCTTATGATTGGTTTGAAATTTGTTGGGGATATAAATGATGAATGAAAAAAAAATAGAAAGAAAAAGATGAAGAAAGATGAAAAAGAAGAGATGTGAAAAAAAAAAGAAAAAAAAGAAAAGAAAATTGAAATTGAAAACCTGAAAAGGCGATTTGAGTAAAAAAATATCTAAGCTAAATATAGAAAGAATATTAGGTATATGGAAGATTAGTGTCATTTGAAATTCTTATGAATCAAGGGGCAAGATTTGATGAGTTCAAAATGATTTGGAAAGTTAATGGAATAAATTTTTGAAAAAGAATTCTAAATTAGAATTCAAAATTCTCTGAATATTTGTTATTTGGGTGTTGTTATCCTTTCCAAGCATTTGTTATAGTGATTTACTTTTGTTCATTTGCTTTTTTATTCTTGACCTTATTTGTTTTATTCCTTTCAATATTGAATACCTATTTTTTCTAATTTATCTTTTTTTTTTCTCCATTTTTCTATTCCCATGATGAATAAAGGAAATGTATGTTTGCGTTATGTTTATCATGGAATTGGAATTATGATAAATAAATGAATGATAATGTTTATAAAAGATTTTTGCATTTTTTTTGTAAAAAAATCCAAGATGAAGAGGGCAAGAAGAAAATAAAATGAAAAGGTGAAGAAGCTAAGAAGATGCTTTAAAAAGGTAATTATAGTGACCAAGTGATGAAATTGGTGATGGATTAGTCAATAAAACTTGTGAGTTGTGACCCAATGATGAAATTGATGATGGATAAGTTGATAGAACTTGTGAGTTACTTCTAAAGTTGTAGGTGTAAATAAGCTAAAAAAGAATAGACAAGATGATGGAGTCTTGAGAACTTTTTTATTACATGGCATTTATTTTATTGACATCTACATTATATGCATTGCATTCATAATAGCCATTTGATAGATAAGAAATTTTTATATTGGATTTTGAAATTGAACTGAGTAAAATACTAAAGAACTTTTCCAAAAAGTACATTGATCATCGAATGAGGAAAGATTTTCAAAATAAGATTTTGACCTTCAAATGGAAAAATTTGTTAAGATGAGATTTTTATTCTCAATTGAAAATAATTTTTAGATGAGTTGTTAAATAATGAATGATAAAGATATTTTGAAAAGATTTTAAAGTTTTTAAGCCTCTATTTAGTAGAGGTTTTTTTTTTGTTATAAGAATTTTTTTTTATGAAAATCTCTAAACTCTTAAATCTAAATCCTTAAGGCATTGAATTTTATATAAGAATTTTTTTAATGTAAATCTTTGAGTTTTTTTATGTAAATTTCTAAAATTATTTTCGAATGTGAATCTAAAAAAATTTTGAAACTTTGAAATTTGGATGTGAATCTCTAAGATTTTTAAATGTGAATCTTTAAATTTTAAATATGAATCTCTAAAATTTTTTAATATGAATCTTTGAATTTGGCGAATTACTAAAATTTTTGAATGTGAATCTTTTAATTTTGGATGTAAACCTCTAAGACTTTTCGAATGAGAAGTTTGAATTATTTTTTAATGTAAAAGTTTTCATATCCGACAATAGAGTCTCTTTAAAAGAAACAATTATTTTTTTTAATATTCTTAAGATGAGAAAATATTCTAAAATTGTTGTCAAAATATTGAAGTAATTTTACAAATAATTTCCAATACATAAATTATTTTGATATCTTTTAGGTTTAATGGATAATACGAAATTAACTGGTACCATGCTTTGAATGGACGTTGTAGGGATATTATAACATTTTCCATACATAATTGTACTCTCAAACCTAATTATATTTCATTGATTAGAACCATTTTTTTTATAAGGAACTTAAGTTACGTTTAGAACTACTTTAAGAAGGATAGATTTTTTAAGTTATCAATTACATATAAACAAAAAAGATTAGTGGCGACTCTTAATTAGTATCTAATAATCGAGTTCACAAACTTAAACATTATGACATGATCAATTTACGTAGTGGCAATATTAAGATAGAGTGAGAATCAATCAAATTTACCTCTTAGTAACTAGTAACAATCCTATACCTCTCATAGTATTGCATCACCCATCATGGGTTTAGTTTGTATGGATCCACTGGCAGAAGGTTTTTTGTTACCTTCCTTACAACACATTATTGTATGCTTTGAATGGACATTGTGGGGATATTATAACATTTTTCATACATAATTGTACTCTCAAACCTAATTATATTTCATTGATTAGAACCATTTTTTTATAAGGAACTTAAGTTAAGTTTAGAACTACTTTAAGAAGGATAGATTTTTTAAGTGATCAATTAGATATAAACAAAAAAGATTAGTGGTGACTGTTAATTAGTATCTAATAATCGAGTTCACAGACTTAAACGTTATGACATGATCAATTTACTTAGTGGCAATATTAAGATAGAGTGAGAATCAATCAAATTTACCTCTTAGTAACCAGTAACAATCTTATACCTCTCATAGTATTGCATCACCCATCATGGGTTTAGTTTGTATGGATCCACTGGCAGAAGGTTTTTTGTTACCTTCCTTACAAAACATTATTGTTTCTCTCATATCAATATGTTTGTTATTATCATACTAGGGATGGTTCTTTTGATTCTCTTAGTAAAAGGTATACTTCTAAAAAACTCTTATAAGCCAAATTAATTTTAAATGCTTCTTATCTATTTAACATACAATAACAATTAGATTTAATTTAAAATGCATGAAACTTAATAATCATAATACTAATGCAAACAATCTCGATTTAACCGAAACATATTGAAGAATCAAACCAAAACATGCTTGTAATTGAAGTCAAAGAAACTTGTAAGAGGAAAAAATAGAACAATCATAAAATAGAATCAAAAGGTATTCAAGCTTGCATTAACAAATTGAAAGTGAAAGTAAAAGTAAAAGTCAAGAATGCCAAATTAAGAAGGGAAGGAACATTGAATTGAAACTTGTAAATCGATTGGAAATTGGCAAACATAAGATTGAAATGTGCAAACCAAATTGAAAGAATCTTTAAAGAAATCCAAATAACAATGAACTGTAAAAGAAAATTTGAATTGAATAACTTTGCAAGGTTGAAAGGAACATTTTAACAAACTAAATTTTAACTTGAGAAAAGATTGAACAAAACTTAAAACAACTTAGTTGGTCTATCATTCCAACATAAATATAAAGGAAAACATGAAGAAAACTTGCTGTAGACACCCAATCAGGTCCGGGCCCGGATCAATTGGGCCTGACCCGGATCAATTGGGCCTGACCCAGATCATTTGGGCCTGGCCCAAATGGGCAAGGCCCAATTGAATTTTTACCCGTATTTTTTATTTTTATTTTTATTTTTTTTTTCTCTCTTGTGTATATTATTTATTATTATGTATTAATATATGTATATATATATATTTTTTTTTTCATTAGAATAGATTTATATGTATATAGTTATATATTTATTATTATTATATTATTATTCTTATCTTTTTTTTTTTTTTTTTTTTTAATTATCTGTTCTGATTTTTTCTGATTTTCAGATATTATTTGAAAATTTTTTATCTTTTGATTTATCTTTCCAATTATCTAGATTTTTTTTTTTTAGTTTTATTTTAATTTTTATTTTGGAGGGCTAGGATTCAAAGTTGAAGACTCCCACTCTGAAGGGGAATTCAATCAGAAGAGTCCAATTGGATTCAAAGACTGAATTCCCGTCCAAAGAGGAATTGGGATTGATCAGAAACTCCTGATCAATCCCTATAAAAGGGACCCCCTGGAACAGTTCAAGAACACACAGAAAACAGTCAGCTAGAGCTACTGATTTGAGAAGCAAAGGCGTAGGGAAGAGTATAGAAGGCTAGGAAAAGGATTAGGAGAGTTCCAGAAATTATCAGAAATTTTTTTGGGGATTTTTCGAAATTTTTTTTTCTGGGAGTTTCTGGAAAATTCCAGTTTCCGGTTGAATTTTCCGGCCAAACTTGAAGTTTCCGGCTAAAATTCCGGCCAACATTGAAGTTTCCGGCGAACTGCCCAGTTTCCGGCGAAGAATCCCAGAAACCGGCAAAGAATCCCAGAAACCGGTGAATTTCCGGCCAACTTCCGGCGAAAAAACCCAGATTCCGGCGAAAATTTCCAGAATCCGGTGAATCTTCCACCGGAGTTCTTCGGTTTTTTAGAGAGAAGGGAGAGAAAAGGGAAGGAAGAGAGAGAGGGGAGAGGAGCGTTCTGCCGAAAAACGGAGGAAGGTGCCTTTTATACCCTCCCAAAACGACGTCGTTTTGGCTTTAAGTTAATCAGAGGATCCGCGCGTTTTGCCGAACCCGACCCGACCCGAGCGTCGACCCGATTCTGACCCGCGCGTGCCCAGCCCCCCTCCGAGCCGAGCCGTTCTTCCCGAGCCGCTTCTCCGAGCCGTTTTCTCTTCCTTGAGCCGAGCCGAGCCGAGCCGCAACCCGAGCCGCTCCAGGTTTTTTTTTTTTTTTTTTATTTGACTTTGATTTTGATCTTGATTTTTTTTTTCTTTTTTCTTTAATTAATCCGACGACAGAGCCTCTACAAGTGAAACAGTAGTTTTTCTTGCATACTCTTGAGGTGAGGGAATTTTCTCAATTTTCTGCTAAAAGTATTAGAGTCAATTGAGAATAATTTCCAATAATTAATTGGATGATTTTGTATTTTTTTTAATAAATCCGACGACGGAGCCTCTGCAAGTGAAACAGTAGTTTTTCTTGCATACTCTTGAGGTGAGGGAATTTTCTCAATTTTCTGCTAAAAGTATTAGAGTTAATTGAGAATAATTTCCAATAATTAATTGGATGATTTTGTTTTTTCTTTAATAAATCCGACGACGGAGCCCCTGCAAGTGAAACAGTAGTTTTTCTTGCATACTCCTGAGGTGAGGGAATTTTCTCAATTTTCTGCTAAAAGTATTAGAGTCAATTGAGAATAATTTCCAACAATTAATTACTTGGTAAAATTTTAAGGCTTTTGGATAACACAAATTTAAGCTGGTACCATCTTTTGATGGGCGTTGTGAGGGTGCTACAACCTTCCTCACACGTAACCGAACTCCCGAACTTTGTTCTGGTTAGCAGACCTGAACCTATTCTTTTAGGGACCCTCAAGCTTAGGTGTTCCCTGAAAGGACAGATTCTTTAGGTGGCCAATCACACCTAGATAAAAGAGATTGGTGGCGACTCCCTAAAGTCAATGTCTGGCGACAGATCCCCGGATCTAGACGTTATGACAGCTTGGCGACTCCACTGGGGACTTTGAGAGTCAGGCCAGCAAATAATTTGTGTTATCCAAAAGCTAAATAAAATTGAACCCTTCTTGTATATATGTGTTATTATTCATTTATGTGTATTTGCTTGGTTAATTATGTCATTCATGTGCATATGCATAACATGAGCTCTACACCCGAGCTCCGTCCCTCTAGGAGGGAGTAAAGTACCTATTGCTTTCGTGAGGTCTAATGCCTCCGCAGTGGCTAGCGAAATACTCCCACTCAAATTGAACCTTTTCCGTTTGTAGCCTGTAATGGGTGAGGATTAGGGTGCCTTACTAGTCTGTAATGGACAGGGATGTAAGGAGCAATTTGAGGACCTTTAGACTCTGACCTTAAAATCGCATGTAGTGAACTTTAAGAGTGCCTACACTTAGGATAGAGCTCTTTCTGCCCAATGATAGATATACCCTGCAATTAGGACACAAAAAATGGTGGTTATCTAATCATTTTGATTGTTTAACTTTGTGTATTATTTTTATCATATGTAATATTATGCATCAGCATTACTTTCATTTCATTCATGAAACTAACTATGTTGTTTGTCTGATTGTATGCATCTGTATTCTTTTCATGATCATGTTTCAACACAATCATTTGCATTCATTTCATGCTAGATTTCATTCAAAAAAATGTACATTTCATTTGTGTATCAAAGCATCATACATAAGGCACAGCATAACATTTCTAATCATGAGTATGGTACTCAAGGTCCGAGGATAGCTCCATCTAGCGAAAACCTTGCTCATCCATACAACACAAGATCCAGAGCAAGGCAAATGGAGGAGGAAAGTTCTCATAGATTTGAAAAGCTAGAAAAAGCTCAGGAGAAGATTGAAAATGAACTTAGCAAAATTCTGGAAGCCCTCAATAACATGAATAAGGGGAAAGGGGTTGAAGGAAATACAAGCCAACAAGTTCCCCATTTACAAGAAGTAGCTGACCCTTTGTACCCTCCAGGTTTTGGCCCATCTCAAGCCCAGTCTGCCCAAGAGGTCCCGCCACAACATTTCGCCTATCCTGGAATGCCATCAGCTTTCAACCCAGGGCAGTATAATAGCTATATAAATCCTGTCTTCACTGAAAAGGCAGCAGAACCAATTCCTGATCTAGATGATTTAAAAGAGAAGGAGAAGGAAAAGATGAGAGTAGAGGCTGAGGAAAGTTCCAAGATTAGCATGTTAGAGCAGAGGCTACGGGCTGTAGAAGGATTTAGCTTTTATGGGTCAGTTGATGCTGCTGGGCTCTGCCTAGTTCCTGATGTGGTTATCCCTTATAAATTCAAAGTACCGAAATTTGAAAAATATGACGGTACAAAGTGCCCTAAAATCCACATCACCATGTATTGTAGGAAGATGGCAGCTCATGCACATGATGAAAAACTCTTGATGCATGTCTTTCAAGATAGTCTTACTGGTTCTGCTGCCAGGTGGTATGTTCAGTTGGATAGAACCCACATTCGCTCCTGGAGCGATATGGCTCATGACTTCATCAGCCAATATCGACACATCATCGATTTGGCCCCTGATCGTTTATCTTTGCAAAACTTGGAGAAAAAGTCAAATGAGTCTTTTAAAGAATACGCCCAGAGATGGAGGGATATTGCTTCACAGGTACAACCTCCACTGACAGAGAAAGAGACCACAGTGCTGTTTGTTAGCACTTTAAAGCCTCCCTATTATGAAAAGATGATAGGGAATGCAACAAAGAATTTTGCTGACATGGTAATCTCTGGAGAAATTATTGAAAGTGCCATAAAAAATGGCAAGTTGAGAGGAGGAGAAACCAAGAAGACATCAGAAAAGAAAGAAGCTGAAGCTCAAGCTGTGAGCTCTGATAGACAACAATTCGGCGGTTATCAACCCTATCCATCTCAAGGTTACTCTCCATACTATCCCGCTGTGAATAATGCCTCATCCTACCCATACCAGCTAGCTCCCCAACCATCTTATTCATCCACTTATCGCCTTAACATTCAAGCTCCTGTAAGAACCCAAATCCGCCCTACTAACCCAGCCAGTGGCTCGCGAGAACAACGGACTACTCGAGAAAAACCTGTATTTGATCCAATCCCTATGACTTATACAGAGTTATATCGAGAGCTTTATAATAGCCATTTGATTGCCCCCAGCCATGTGGAACCACTTAAACCACCCTATCCAAAGTGGTATGATCCTACAGCCCGTTGTGACTATCATTATGGAATTACTGGCCATTCTACTGAAAATTGCACTGCTTTAAAGTATAAGGTGCAACGGTTGATCAATGATGGAATGGTAAGTTTTGATCAAGGAAAAGCAACAGCACCTAATGTTAGTGTACTGAGCGAAAGTCAAGAACAGAAAGGATCCGGAGATTCACAATGAATTGAGGGGCAAGATGTCAATGGAGATAAGGCTGGTTGAAGGTTTCTTCTGTCATTTTGGGATTTCTTTTCAAAAATGTTAGATTTTTTTTTAATATGACTTCACTTGTTATCATTTTAATAAAGGCAAGTCAATGCATTTCATTACATTTTTCTCTTTCACTTTACCATTATTCCATGCCTTGTTACCTTCCATAACTTCACACTCCCATTCTTAAATTTCAGATGATGAATATTTAGACAATGATAACAATAATTCTGGAATTTAATTTTGAGAACTCATTCACAGAGGAGATGATTTGAGCGAAAATAAAGAGGGTAAGCCATCACCAGAGATGAAAGAGATATATCTTGAAGGTGTGCAATATTTTATACAAGTTCATGAGCTCTGTTCAATAGATGATGTTCAAGAAAGGTATTCACAATTGAGATGAAAGATGGCCATCTTTCTTTTACCATTTGAAAAACCATTTATTGTTACCCCCTTGAGCTTATCATTTTTTTTTTAGAACCCCAACCAAGGATCACCCTCTACACTGGAGGGTAATTTTTGAAAAAAAAAAAAAGAAAAAAAAAAAAAAACCACAAAAGGTCTCAAAGATGAAAAGAGAAAGAAAAGCAAAAGAAAAAAATAAATGCCACACATGACTTGGGGCAAAGTAATGAGAATCCTTTGTGTGAGGAAAGAAAAAACAGTGAAACGATGTGGGGCAAAATGCCAAGCTGCATCAAATGATCCTTCGGTCTTGAACCTTTTTAATACATGTTTTGAGCCTATTATATCCATTTTTTTTATGACCCTTCACCTTAGCCTACATTACAACCTTGGAAAGTCCATTTGGATCAAGTGTGAATACCCAACTTGAATGATCATATGTTGAGCGAAGGCATGCTCATGATGAAGCAATGGAATCATGCTACATTACCTTAAAAGTTTGATGTATGAAGGATGTCAATAATAGGTGAAGAATGAAAAAAAAAGATGATGAAAAAAAAAAAAGAAAGAAAGAAGAAAAAATGAGAAAATGAAAAAATGAAAAAATGAAAAAAGAGATCCGAATTGAAAACCTGAAAGGGTGATTTTGGTACCCAAAAAAAAAAAAAAAAAAAAGATTCAGGTCAAATGGCTCACATGAATGAAAGATCAAAGACATCTGAAGATCCCTTAAAGACTGGGGCAGAGTTCTTCAAGCCCAAGATGACTTCAACAGTAAATGAATGAGCTTTTGAAAAAGAATCCTAGATTAATGTTGAAAATTGTCTAAATATTCATCATTTGGACATACCATTTACCTCAATGACATCCAATTTATTTCCTTTCCCATTTATTTTCTACCAAAATAGATCTCCATTGATTATCTTTACCATAATTCACTTTCTGTCCTCTTATTGTTACACCCTTAGAATGAATTGAGAAAATGCTTGATTGCATTGTATTTGTCAAAATTTGAAATGATAATGAATGAATGAACATGTACTTAAAAGAATCTTACATTCATTTGAAAAGAAATCTAAGATGATGAAGAAATGGTAGAAACCTAAAAGAGATGATGGGGCAAATCTTGAAAAGTGATGAATTGATCGATATGACTTGCAAGATATGATTGAATGATGAAGACAATCAGTAGACAAAGTCTATTTTGGAATTGTTGATGCTGAGACAAGGACCTAGTGATGGTGGATGAAACTTGTTTTGAAAATTTGTTATTGCTGAGAAATTCATTGAATGATGGTCAAATGATGATCGATTGATGAAGCTTATTCCAAAGTATTGAAAAACAGAACAAGGAAGAATCTGAGTGGAAGAGCCAATTAAGAGCTACATTGGTTCGATCTTAGAAGAGCAGTGCAATTGGATCCTTGAGGAATCAAAGGGCTTGATGCCCAAGAAAAGAGCTTGAAAAACTTGAGTACCATACATTGAACAGGAATTAATTGGCCAACATTTGCATAGCATGCATTGAAATTCATATGCATTTGCATAGCATACACTACTTTTCAGGAAAGTATAGTGTACAAATTCAAGAAGCAGGGGTGTTCCAACATCCCACATGGAAAAGACAGATATGAAAAAACTTTGCAAGTTTGAGAAGAAACTTGTCAGGTAAGTTCCTAATCCTTGAAATAGGATGTCTCTTGGTATCAGGGTTGATTTATAAGACCTTTGGGCATAATCTCCTGAAATCCCTTCAAACACAACTTTCAACTCCTTCGGACATGATCGTCTAGGAGTATTTACTTTTCCAAGTTCGTTGCCTCTGTTTAGAGGAGCAATTTACTTTCCAAAAGTCGTGGTACCTCTATTTAGAGGAGCAATTTACTTTCCAAAGTTCGTTGCCTCTGTTTAGAGGAGCAATTTACTTTCCAAAGTTCGTTGCCTCTGTTTAGAGGAGCAATTTACTTTCCAAAAGTCGTGGTACCTCTGTTTAGAGGAGCAATTTACTTTTCAAAGTTCGTTGCCTCTGTTTAGAGGAGCAATTTATTTTTCCAAAGTCGTGGTACCTCTGTTGAGAGGAGCAATTTACTTTTCAAAGTTCGTTGCCTCTGTTGAGAGGAGCAATTTACTTTTCCAAGTTCGTTGCCTCTGTTTAGAGGAGCAATTTATCTTTCCAAAGTCGTGGTGCCTCTGTTTAGAGGAGCAATTTATTTTTCAAAGTCGTAGAGCCTCTGTCAAGAGGAGCTAAAAAAAAAAAAAAAAAAAAAAAAAAAAAAATGAAAATGTCGAGTCGGGTCTTGACTGGGTGTCTACGTCTTTGCGCAATTTCTGTTTCACAGAAAATACGCAAAGAGGGGCAGCTGTAGACACCCAATCAGGTCCGGGCCCGGATCAATTGGGCCTGACCCGGATCAATTGGGCCTGACCCAGATCATTTGGGCCTGGCCCAAATGGGCAAGGCCCAATTGAATTTTTACCCGTATTTTTTTTTTTTATTTTTATTTTTTTTTCTCTCTTTTGTATATTATTTATTATTATGTATTAATATATGTATATATATATATATATATTTTTTTTTTCATTAGAATAGATTTATATGTATATAGTTATATATTTATTATTATTATATTATTATTCTTATCTTTTTTTTTTTTTTTTTAATTATCTGTTCTGATTTTTTCTGATTTTCAGATATTATTTGAAAATTTTTTATCTTTTGATTTATCTTTCCAATTATCTAGATTTTTTTTTTTTAGTTTTATTTTAATTTTTATTTTGGAGGGCTAGGATTCAAAGTTGAAGACTCCCACTCTGAAGGGGAATTCAATCAGAAGAGTCCAATTGGATTCAAAGACTGAATTCCCGTCCAAAGAGGAATTGGGATTGATCAGAAACTCCTGATCAATCCCTATAAAAGGGACCCCCTGGAACAGTTCAAGAACACACAGAAAACAGTCAGCTAGAGCTACTGATTTGAGAAGCAAAGGCGTAGGGAAGAGTATAGAAGGCTAGGAAAAGGTTTAGGAGAGTTCCAGAAATTATCAAAAATTTTTTTGGGGATTTTTCGAAATTTTTTTTTCTGGGAGTTTCTGGAAAATTCCAGTTTCCGGTTGAATTTTTCGGCCAAACTTGAAGTTTCCGGCTAAAATTCCGGCCAACATTGAAGTTTCCGGCGAACTGCCCAGTTTCCGGTGAAGAATCCCAGAAACCGGCAAAGAATCCCAGAAACCGGTGAATTTCCGGCCAACTTCCGGCGAAAAAACCCAGATTCCGGCGAAAATTTCCAGAATCCGGTGAATCTTCCACCGGAGTTCTTCGGTTTTTTAGAGAGAAGGGAGAGAAAAGGGAAGGAAGAGAGAGAGGGGAGAGGAGCGTTCTGCCGAAAAACGGAGGAAGGTGCCTTTTATACCCTCCCAAAACGACGTCGTTTTGGCTTTAAGTTAATCAGAGGATCCGCGCGTTTTGCCGAACCCGACCCGACCCGAGCGTCGACCCGATTCTGACCCGCGCGTGCCCAGCCCCCCTCCGAGCCGAGCCGTTCTTCCCGAGCCGCTTCTCCGAGCCGTTTTCTCTTCCTTGAGCCGAGCCGAGCCGAGCCGCAACCCGAGCCGCTCCAGGTTTTTTTTTTTTTTTTTATTTGACTTTGATTTTGATCTTGATTTTTTTTTTCTTTTTTCTTTAATTAATCCGACGACAGAGCCTCTACAAGTGAAACAGTAGTTTTTCTTGCATACTCTTGAGGTGAGGGAATTTTCTCAATTTTCTGCTAAAAGTATTAGAGTCAATTGAGAATAATTTCCAATAATTAATTGGATGATTTTGTATTTTTTTTAATAAATCCGACGACGGAGCCTCTGCAAGTGAAACAGTAGTTTTTCTTGCATACTCTTGAGGTGAGGGAATTTTCTCAATTTTCTGCTAAAAGTATTAGAGTTAATTGAGAATAATTTCCAATAATTAATTGGATGATTTTGTTTTTTCTTTAATAAATCCGACGACGGAGCCCCTGCAAGTGAAACAGTAGTTTTTCTTGCATACTCCTGAGGTGAGGGAATTTTCTCAATTTTCTGCTAAAAGTATTAGAGTCAATTGAGAATAATTTCCAACAATTAATTACTTGGTAAAATTTTAAGGCTTTTGGATAACACAAATTTAAGCTGGTACCATCTTTTGATGGGCGTTGTGAGGGTGCTACAACCTTCCTCACACGTAACCGAACTCCCGAACTTTGTTCTGGTTAGCAGACCTGAACCTATTCTTTTAGGGACCCTCAAGCTTAGGTGTTCCCTGAAAGGACAGATTCTTTAGGTGGCCAATCACACCTAGATAAAAGAGATTGGTGGCGACTCCCTAAAGTCAATGTCTGGCGACAGATCCCCGGATCTAGACGTTATGACAGCTTGGCGACTCCACTGGGGACTTTGAGAGTCAGGCCAGCAAATAATTTGTGTTATCCAAAAGCTAAATAAAATTGAACCCTTCTTGTATATATGTGTTATTATTCATTTATGTGTATTTGCTTGGTTAATTATGTCATTCATGTGCATATGCATAACATGAGCTCTACACCCGAGCTCCGTCCCTCTAGGAGGGAGTAAAGTACCTATTGCTTTCGTGAGGTCTAATGCCTCCGCAGTGGCTAGCGAAATACTCCCACTCAAATTGAACCTTTTCCGTTTGTAGCCTGTAATGGGTGAGGATTAGGGTGCCTTACTAGTCTGTAATGGACAGGGATGTAAGGAGCAATTTGAGGACCTTTAGACTCTGACCTTAAAATCGCATGTAGTGAACTTTAAGAGTGCCTACACTTAGGATAGAGCTCTTTCTGCCCAATGATAGATATACCCTGCAATTAGGACACAAAAAATGGTGGTTATCTAATCATTTTGATTGTTTAACTTTGTGTATTATTTTTATCATATGTAATATTATGCATCAGCATTACTTTCATTTCATTCATGAAACTAACTATGTTGTTTGTCTGATTGTATGCATCTGTATTCTTTTCATGATCATGTTTCAACACAATCATTTGCATTCATTTCATGCTAGATTTCATTCAAAAAAATGTACATTTCATTTGTGTATCAAAGCATCATACATAAGGCACAGCATAACATTTCTAATCATGAGTATGGTACTCAAGGTCCGAGGATAGCTCCATCTAGCGAAAACCTTGCTCATCCATACAACACAAGATCCAGAGCAAGGCAAATGGAGGAGGAAAGTTCTCATAGATTTGAAAAGCTAGAAAAAGCTCAGGAGAAGATTGAAAATGAACTTAGCAAAATTCTGGAAGCCCTCAATAACATGAATAAGGGGAAAGGGGTTGAAGGAAATACAAGCCAACAAGTTCCCCATTTACAAGAAGTAGCTGACCCTTTGTACCCTCCAGGTTTTGGCCCATCTCAAGCCCAGTCTGTCCAAGAGGTCCCGCCACAACATTTCGCCTATCCTGGAATGCCATCAGCTTTCAACCCAGGGCAGTATAATAGCTATATAAATCCTGTCTTCACTGAAAAGGCAGCAGAACCAATTCCTGATCTAGATGATTTAAAAGAGAAGGAGAAGGAAAAGATGAGAGTAGAGGCTGAGGAAAGTTCCAAGATTAGCATGTTAGAGCAGAGGCTACGGGCTGTAGAAGGATTTAGCTTTTATGGGTCAGTTGATGCTGCTGGGCTCTGCCTAGTTCCTGTGAATTTGAAACTCATTATATCCAAATTCTAACATAGTTGCACAATGATAGATTTGTAACCTATCTTCTTCAAAATGGATAAACCTTGTAATAGGAAGACTTTAATCCTAACTTCTTCATTTGTCTTACCTTTTCATTTATCTTATGTACCTTATAATTGTATAGAGTACCTTCCTTTCTACTTGATGAATATAAGTCATCATCCACATCATCATTAAGGATAGTATCTCTATGCATCCTCTTGATGTATTTTAAGTTTGTAACTTGGAATATCATACCTAGAGAAAAGATCACAAAAAAAAAAAAAAAAAGGTTTCAAGTGGTCCCTATCTCCCTTTATATTATAGCCTTTAGTTATAAATTATCTTCTTTTTAATTTGTCAAATACTATTTGGTTTGAACTATAAATTTTCAAACCTTGTGTCTAAAACAGTTAGAAGGAAGATTCCATTGCAACACTTAAAGGCACATTTTACCAAGTGGAATATGACATATTACTTGTGAGTTTAATTATTCATTATTGCCTCATCATTTCTCACTTTCACAAAGTGAATTTTTAGGGTATCTTATTACCATGTCATCTTACTTGTCATCAAATTATTTTTAAATTAATTGCCTTTGCTTAAATGATACATTTTTTAAGTGTTCATTTTTATAACATATATATTATGGACTTTCTTTTTTTTTTAAATCCTTACTAATCATCAACTCAAAATTTCTAAAAAATCAAATATGTCAATAACATAAATATCACATAAAAATATGCATCTCAATCATGAATATGATACTAGAAAAGAAGTTATAATCATCACAATATATTTTTCAAGAATAATCATGTATGAGAATGCATGTATATCTCAAGTTTTAATCATATACCAATACTATCATAAATATGATTAAAACTATAAAAACCAATTATATGAAACACTTTTCCCTTATCATGTCTTTGTCATTTCTCTCATGACATTATAAAACATAAACTTTACTCATGTAAAATATAACTCGTCAAGTATCAATAATCATCTATATACACTTTTAATCATATAACAACTCAATAATCATGATTAAAACTATTATCACCAAAGTATTTAATAAAAGTCAATCATCATATATTTAAATCTCTTTCTTAAAAGAGTTTGATCTAGATATGCGTATTCTCATTTAACAATTATTAATCATTCTCAAATTAATAACCATGCATAATTTCAAACTATAATTTCAAATAATCACTTAATAATTTATAACATGCTTTAATACCATCAAGTAGTATAGAATATCATATACTTTAAAAATTTATAAGCATATATATAGAATATCCAAGTAATCAATAATACTTCTAATGGTATTAGCAAACATAATTAGTAAATTATATTCAGGGAAAAATGAATTAACATTCTTACTAACTTTGGTGTTTATTGGTAAAGAAACATATTTTTTCAAATCGTGTTGTTTAATCAACTAATTTGTATTTATTGAGTTTAAATCTTTTCAAACTCAATAATTGTCATTGGCAACTCCTTAAAAGTGTAAAAATAAAAAGAAAACTTTTTTATTAATGTTTTAATATTGTAAAATGTAACTAATTGTTTTAAACAAAAAAAAAAAAGAAAATTTTACTCTAAGGTAATCCATTGCTATGGTTAGGCATTTTGTTGCTCCTTTGTATTTTATTTCCAAAATTTAGTTTTCACATTAAAACTTCTAAGTAATCAATTATTTTCCATAGTTGATTACTTCCATTGGAAAAAATGCCATGATCAATTATTTTGGTCATGAAACTCTTTCTTTCACTGCCCTCAATCGTCTACCAACATACAAAATTAAAAACTCAATTCAATGACAATCCAATAAAGTATATATCCATTCTTTGATAAAACTTCAAATCATGATTTTCAAATTATATGTTAAAACCAATAACATGCAATTAATCATTCAATCAAAAATATAAATTTATCTTTATACTATCGCATAAAGTAGTGCAATAAGTAAAAACATGCCTTGATGTATTGAAAAAGAATTTACTTTTTATGCCACTTACCACTTGCTTTTTTGTTTTTTTAACTTACTCTGGTTAACTTCAAGACTTGTAAAAGATAGAAATTAAATAAATAACCTAATTCCATACTCATAACTAATAACGAAAATGGGAGACAACCAATTTCAATCTTCTACCATTCATTGTGATTGTTCTTCCAATAAATAAATTTATGATTTTTGGTTTAACACCAAGATCATCCTTTAGTGCATTTCATAAAAAATTTTGCACTTCGTTATTGTAAGACTAAATGTAAACATTGCCATTAGAGAAGTACTATTACCCTTAAATTGTTGTATATATGGGTAGTTATGGGAACAATGTAGAAATGGAGAAGAAAAAAAGAGTCTTTAAGCAAGACACTTCCATGAAACTTTTTTAGTAGTCTCTCTATTATGATGGAAATGAACTTTTAAAGATGTTATTCTCAAGATACAATGCCTAAATTTAAAAATAAAATGATTGCACTTCAATTTTTTCGTGAAAACCATGAACTAAAAAATAAAGTGCAAGAAGGAAATTTGACTTTTGACCTTGAAAGAATATAAAGCTTTGTGAAAATGAATGTTTATGAATGTATTTGTAAGCCCTAACTAGTGTTAGAAACACTATTTCATGAATGAGCATCTTTTGGACGAAGAATCATCCCTTTTGGAATAAAGAAACACATCCAACATATATATTTTTTCAATGTACAAAAAGGGCATGTGAATTTATAACAATTGCATTTGAATTCTTTAGGCCATTTTCAAATAAAAAGTGCAACTAAGTAGGGTATTCTAATACATGGCATGCAAATGGTTTAGTTAATTTCTCAAACAGAATTGAAAATCTTATTGGGCATTCAAATATTCCTTCATTATATTCTAATATCTAGTTATTTTCCAAAACAAAAAGGAATTCCTATTTGGGCATTTGATTGCCTTTTCAGGGCATTTGAATTCTCTTGCCTTACTTTATCCAATGATTTTTTTCATACTTCCAAAACATCATTTTTTAACACACGCATACTACATGATTATAAAATAATGTTTCCATATTAATATACTTAAGAAAAATTTTTGTTGGTAATATATACAATACAAGAATCCTTAAAAATTTTAAACTTGAAACCTTCAAGAAAAAAAGCTTACTACCCAAAATTTCTTATGATTTTTTTCTCTTGCTGAATGCTTATATGTTGATTGCCATGTATTGTAGCTGAATTGCTTGCTTAGTTATAGGGATTAAAGGCTAGAAAAACTAAGGTCTTATTATTGTAGACAGATAAGATCTACTAAAAAAGATCTGATTTTGATTTCCTTTTCTCTTTTGTTTTTTCTTTGGCTCTAAGACTTTTCAAAATTTTCTAATTTGATTACTTTCTTGATTTCCAAACTTTGAACTTTTCAAAATAATTTAATCATATTCTTCACTTTTTTTTTTCATATTTCAATTATGATTTGTTTTGTTAATTTTTTATTGTTGATTTTTTCTTTTTTGAATTGTTTTGATTTTCTCCAAATAAAGAATTATCTCATTTAAGCATTGAAAATAACTTTATTTTGTGGAGTTGTCATACCCTTAACTTGAACCTTTGCTTGTCATCAAGCAAAATAAAACTTTGCTATATCAAAATAAACTTGCTAAAATCAATCATATAAGCTCTTAATAATCAGATACTGATTAGTTTCTCAAAAATTGCATAAGAATATAACTTTAAGAAAATCATAAACATAGCTTAAACACAAGTATCATTCAAGAATAAGCTCATTTTCCAATTGCAATTTCCATGTGTGTATTTTAATCTGTTTCATATTAGTGCAATACATTTAATTGAGATTACGCAAACATGAAATTAACAAATCACTTCAAAACATGATTTTATTTTCATATGTTTGCTTTTCACATGTTTCTCCATTAATGTAGGCTTACACATATAACTAGTTATCAATATGTTTTTATACAACTTGTAATGTAATACTATGGTTAAAGTAAGATAAAGGAAAATTTAAGCTCAACAACCCAAAACATGCATTACTTTTCAATGATCTTTTGATTTTCATAAGAGCTTTTAGGAATTTATAACACCCCCAAACTTGATTTCTTTTTTCTTTCTTTACTTTTTTTTCCATAACTTTCATATATTTTTTCACTTTCATTCCGTTCTCCTTTTTTTTGTTGAAAAATAGAATTCAAACAAATTGTATGTTTTCAAGGTATTTTCAGCTTTTGCTTGCCTTTTCTTTTGTATTTGAACTCCGTCTTCTCCCAATGTAACATAGTTCTTTTATTGACTTTCATTTATCCATATGTATATAAGGTAAGGTAAAAAGTTAAGGAAAATAATTCAAGGGGTAAACTTAAATCATATCGATTAAAAACAAAAAAAAAAGAATATATGTATATATATATAGATAAAAGATTAGCTTGAAAGGCTTAAATGATCCGAAGATTGCCTAAATCATATCCCTAATTAAATGTAATCTAGGATTTTGCCTCAAAAAATTGTTAAACAATTCTAAAACAAGATCACAACTTCAAAGATCAATGCAACTAATATCACAAAAGCCTTCACTAAATATTATACAAATTAATGATAAAGACTAAGTGCTCAAATTGTGAAAATATCATAATCGCAAAGAAACATATTCATGAATTCATCTTATACTTTCACACATTCATTCTTTTCAAAAGCTATATTCAAAATCAACCAAGTTCCTATTATTGGACTATGAAAAATAGTTAGAATAAGTAATATAAGGATTCAGAATGAACAATTTAAGCTTAAAAACAAAAAATTTTGCCCCAATTTTCTCTCTCCCAACTTAAGTCACACATTGTCCTCAATGTGTAAAGATTTAAACAATTAAACACTAGATTAAGAGAGATTTTTCCATGATCTAATGATTCAAATTTGATGTAGTAGAACTCATTCAAAACTAGACATCAACCTTGCAAGCGACTTGTACTTTAGCTTCCTTGTTTCTAGCTTCTTCAAGTTGTTTTTTTGACAAAACAAAAGCAAAACAAAAAAAAAAATTACATGTCCTAATGAAAATTGAAATAACAAACTAATCCTAAGTATGAAAAACAGAAAATAAAACATAGGTTGCCTCTCAAGAAGCATTAAGTTATAGTCAGTTAACTTAACTATCTTAGAATTCTTCTTTCTAGATGATTTGGATTGTTTAAGGATAGATGGATGCATATAGTGCATCAACTCAATAAGAACTTTGGTTTGATGTTCTTTTTAAGAAAAACCACAATCATTAGCCAATTTTAAAATATAGCAAAAATCAATTTCTTATGGTTTAAAAATCTACATAAAGAATAAAAAATTAAAAATAAAAAAGGATGCCGCTTAATGATATTTCTCAAACTTTAGGATTTTGACTTCCACAATGAGCTCTTTTACTTTGACTTTTTCTTTTTCTTGACACTTCTCATTCACTTCAATAATTCAAGTGATGTAAGATTATCAATATCCTCTTCACTCCAAGATCTTTAGCCACACTTTTTTCTTTAATAGGCTTAGGCAGTGAAAGTTATTCCTCTTGGACTTGTCTTGGTTTTCTACCACAATTTCTTTTTTAACGAACTAAGGTGGCATAGGCTCTTCAACATATTTTTTTTACATCTTAAAGGTGATTGCCTTAAAATCTTCTTTGCTTTCATCCATTAGAATAGGTTCATTGTCATTAGGTAAAGTTTTATGGGATAGGTTATTGATAGCTATAACGATATAATTCATTTGACCCTTAAGCTTTTTATTAGCTCAAAAACTTGAATTAAACTAAGAATGAGTGAATTGGTTGATTATAATTTTTCAAATTTAATAGCCAATGAACACAGTATTCATAAAAATTTTTTCTAAGCAAATAAACACGACAAATATGAGTATACTAATAATCTTGAAAGCAAAGAGATAAAGATAGAGAATCAATCACTAGAATTTATAGAGGTTTAGCCCTTCTTTTAGGCACTTACATCCTCTCTCTTTGCCTCATATGCCAAGAAGTCCAATCCACTATGTGTTGAATGTTACAACTTAGGTCGTCAAGGCTCTATATAATTGACAGCACAATCTCTTAAAGGTTATCCTCCCTCTTAAGCTCACAACCTCACAATACAAGTTTTGAAGTGTTTTGTGCACTCAAAAAACCTTTCTAAGGTTGGGTGTTTGTTAGTTTGAAGTACAAATTAAGATTAAGAAGAATATTAATAGAAAAATAAATACAAGATGAGTTTTTTGCATTTTTCACATAATAAATGCTCCTTAATGCTTGAAAAAGATGGTAGATGGAAGCAATAAGTTTTTATTGGCTTTTGATCACTTGAAATGTAGTGGGAGACTTTTTTTATATGTAGAGAGTGGAAAATAGCCATTTCATGCATTAATTGCTTGGAGCCTTTACAAAATTTTAGACAAAAATAGCCATTGCTTGCTTTCTAAGCATGAGGGGATCGATTTTTTTGATATAGGGAATCGATTGGGTCAGTTGAAATATAAGTAAATTTTTGTTTAAAAAGTCATACCTGATCGATCCATAATGGGTACCAATCAATCCCTTTACAAGGTGATTAATACCTTAGGCTAGGTGATTGATCCATTTTCATGTTTTGAAACCAATTTTTGCTTTTGATTAAAAAACCAATTGATCCCTATAGGGATGGGATTGATCTTGTCTTTGAAAACTTATATCAATCGATCCATATAAGAAAGGGATCAATTGGTTTTCACAAAATTTCGTGAGACACCTTTCTAGCCAAAAAATCAATTGATCTCCTTGAGAAAGGGATAAATCCTTTCTATGCAATTTTGGCAAATTTTGTTTTTAAACCATGCTAGATGAATTTAAAACATTTTTGACTAGATAAAAAGCTAAAAAAAATTCAAATTAAGATGGAATCATTTTATTCAATTTTAACAAATTTTTGTTTTGTCATTTCAAAATACTTTACAATTCAAGGCTAACAGTTTCCAATTTATGCCTCTTGATCTTGAAAGATAAAATAAAACATCACTTTTATAGATAGCTTTTCCTCTTCAGGTGGAGCTTGACAAACAAAATCACTTACAAGCATAAGCTCTAAAGAAACTGATGATAGCCTTTGATTACTATCACAAGGCTATTGATGACTCTCCCAACTCAAATTGTAGAGACTAGGACATCTATTTTAACTTACCCTTTTTTCATGCCAACATTCACTTAATGTACTACTCTGAATCTGAAATTGCCTACCGTTGCATCAAATTGGTTGCCTCTTGCTCAAGTTAATTTCTTAAGTTGGAAAAGTTTATCTTAATGTATAGCATTGGATTAAAGGTTAAATTGTTTTTAAATCTCATAAATTGTGTATGGTACTTGAGCATACCATTACTAAGAGATGAAACCATTACATTGAATTGATTTAAAATTTTTAAAGTTGTTTATTAGTTATAAGATTTTGTTTCTCTTTGATGGATTTCCTTTTTTTTCTATCAAGCATGATATATAAGATGTTAGATAATACAACAGTTAAAGTAAATAAAAATAATATGAAATTTGTTGTAAAACTTATGATTTTCCTATAGCCTTCCCTTTTGCACCTTGAGTAGAAACAAAATGGAACCTTCATTGTAGAATGCAAATGGCTTCAAGGCATGTTATAATGCCACTGACCATAAGGCTTATTTCGTTTCTACCAATGAGTTATACAAAAAGGGTTGAATCGAAATGCCTCCAATATACAATGAAGCCTATGTTTGATTTACCTTGTATTAGCAAAACCAAACCACTATAAGCCTCTTAATGAAAGATGAAAATATCGTGTCTTTAACAAGAGTTTCTATAGCAAACAATACTAAAGGAACAAGCATTTATTTGTGAAAGAACAAGAGAAAAGAAAGAAAGAAATATGAATTTCTTTATTATGTAAAATGAACTCACAACAATCTCTATTTATAAAGATTGAATCCTCAGGTTGTGACTCTTTAATTGTGTTGTTTCAATCAAAGATCATTTCTTTTGATTAGAAAGATGTCTTTTTGAATAACTAAGGATGAATTAGTTCATTAATCTAATCAAACCTTTCATACCAATAGAAACCATTTTTCACATTTTTGAAAAATGTAACTTTTCATACAGAGTAGTTAGCTCCACCTAGATGATAGTCAACTATCTATTTGTATTTTCATTTTGTATAATGCTATCTAAAGTTGGCAATCGACTCTTTTTAACTTATAAAATGCATTCCTCACATAAGCAATTGACAGTTTCATATAGCAATCCATTTTGCATTTCTAGAATGGATCATCTATCAAAGTAGTCAATTTCTCTTTGATAGCAGTCAACTGCTATGTCCTAACTCAAATTCTAAAAAACTTTTAATCACTAGCAATCGATTCCTCTAAGATTAGGAATCAAGTGGTTGGATTTCTAGCCATAGTAGTCAATTGCCCTAGGTTGGCAATCAACTGCTAATTTATATAAAAGCTATATTTATTTTCTGTTTGTCTAAATAATTTACTCCATGCTAATGACAATCAACTACTCTTCCTGAAAGGCTAAGGTAGTCGACTCCGATGTGCATAGTAGTCGATTGCCTACATATATAATCTTCTAATTAGATATTGTAAGCCTTAAAACCATATTTATCATAATCAGACCAAGTAATGAACCATTCAATATATCGAGTCACTGGTTCAACTACTAGGTCAATTATTGAACTAATACATATATTTAAAAAATATAAATATTTTAAAATTTCAATCCATTACTTGGTAAATATTAAATTTCTATTGATGATAATTTCACACTTAAAAAAATTAAAATATATAATATAACAAATTAAAATATATAATATCATAAATGTAAAAAGAGTATATATTTCAAAAAACATATATTAAATTTAAATTACAAAAAAAAATTAAAATCCAAACACTTAACTCAAACTCTAAAAATATAAGTCAAATAATTTAACCATATTAATTTAAAAATCAAACAAAACTAAATACCCTAAAAAACTTATAAAGATACATTTTAAAAAAGAGAAAACTCATCTAAAATATAAATTTTAAAAAATAAAATATAAAAAAGTACCTTCAAAATGATGATATTTGATATAAAACCAATCAAGCTTCAAAATGATGAATAAAGTTTTAATGTTAACCAATCAAGTCTATATCCTTTAATTTGATGTGAGTGTGTCACTTAGAAATAAAAATGAGAAAGGGATTATATTTTATTAAGTTATTTTTTAGTGTACATAGTGTGTAAGGGAGGATAAAACCATTTAATTATTTAAATTTACAATTTTTGATATTGTATTTTACTTTAAAATAAGTTATTTTAGTTAAATAACAAAATAATCCATAATTTTAATTATAAAAATAAATTAATCATAATTTTAAAGTCATTTTATAAGAAAATTAACAACCTGATCAGTTCAATAAAAATCGACCAATTCACTTATTTATTAATTAAACCATCGGTTTAATTAAGTTTAAAGCGAGTTAATTGCAAGTCTTGTCCAATAATAAAATCGAACCGATTTAGGTACCAAATCATTAGTTCAACTAATCTTATTAACGATTTGGTGTAGTTATGATAACTATGCTTTGAACCACACCTTAAGGTATTTATAACTTAATATAATTTCTTTTTGTTTAAATACTATATTTAATCATATTATTTTTAAATTTTAAAAATATTATTGACATAGGATTTAGTGTTTAACTAAGGGATTTTTGTTTGCTTTAAAGTACGAAATTTTGGTGATAGGAATTTTGCTTCCCTTTTGTTGAGCTATTACACATCTTCAATTCTTCATCATATGTGAAATGATGATGATTTTATAAGAAATTTGGGAAAAGAGTGATAGACTTATTGCTTCTTTTTAAAATGTCTACAAGTGCATAAATCGTAATCAAGTAATAAAGTGATGAAAAAACGTATATTCCCATAAGGATTATATAATTGAATTGTTAGGTGGATTCAAGTACCAAAGGTGACAACTACCACAAGCCTTATGTCTAAACCAATGAAAGATTAAGTTGATTGCAAGAATAATAAATCAAAATATATAAAGAACACCAATATAGGCCAAGTCACTAGGAATATTGGATTAAGGCTGAATAGACTAGATCTAAAGAATTAAAGATTGAACTTGAAAGAAAGAAAAGTTTGTGATTACTTAAACTTGTAAAAACATAAAAGAAAAAACGATTAAATGAATCTTGCATAAATCGAAAGCTTGTATAAAAAAATAAAGATTGCTGAACACTATAATGAAAAAAGATTGTTTGAAGAAAAGAGAGAAGAAGAATGGTGTAGAGTCGGATGTGGAATACAAAAGACAGCTTCCCTATTTATAATAGAGGGTTTGGCTATGAGGTAAGGATAAAGAATACAAGTTACATTTTATCTAAACTCTAAAAGAAAGAAGTTATCATGATCCAATAGTGTTTGACCAAACATGATTTCTTACTTCTTGGAATGCCTTGGTTGAATATGCTTCTTGCATTCAATCTTGGACGTTTATTTTTGTAACATGATTGATCTTGCATTCTTTTCAAAACTTTTGGCTAAACATGGTTTTATCAAGACCATGTGTTTGCTTCACATTTAAATTCTTAAGAATAAAAGATTAAAAGAGCCATTCTTTTAATATAACTCTTCAATGGTGGTCAAAGAGCCATTGTGCAATCAAAACTCTCTTGGCCGAATGCATCTAGGAGTCCTTCCTTGAAGAAAAGTCTTCAAATATCACATGCATGTAAGAGTCCTCTTTGATGTGGAAAAGCGGAACATATGTAGTAGTTAAGTGCCATTAGGATTCCCACTTCAAGTATAATTTAGGAAACCATATACCAAATGGATTTGGCTAAATGGGTTCTTACATTGCTGAATATCATCTTGCTTGGACTTTAATTATGAGCAAACTACATGCACACAGGTTGTTCATGTAGTAAGTACCTATTATCACCTTACTCCTACTAAAGTTGGCTTAACAAGATTAGGTATAGAATCTAATTATCTACAAAATTAAAATTGATTAAAGCATCAAACATGTAAAAGTAAGTAAACGAGAACATGAAAAAGAGCAAGAGGTAAATGAATATTATAAAATGTAAAGTGCAGTAGCTAAACTAAATAAATCATGTTTAAAATGAAAATTAAGAACTAAAATCATAAAATTCAATTTACTAGCCTAAACCGAAACTAAAAGGAAAATCATGAAAATCAAAACTAAATGAACATTGCAAATTGTTATACACAAACTAGACTAATCTAAATGTCAACAAAATACATGAAACTAAACTCAAAATTGCAAAAACAAGTAGAGATTTAAAGTACAAACAAGTTGAAGTTTAAATGTGAAACAAAAATTGCAAGACTCAAAGTTTAAAGGAAAACCGTGAATGAAGCAACTAATTATTTTTTCAAAGCTGGAAATCAAACTTCTAGCTACTGTTTTACATTAAAATTAAACATGATCAATTGAAAACAAACTGGACTTTCAAAGTTCTATCAAAGAACAATGTGAGAAATCACTTTGAAATGTAAAAATCAAAGAAAATTTGCACAAACTCAATGGAAGAACCAATGAAACCGAAACTAGTAACTAGCTTATGACTTGAACTTGAATAAACTCTTCTAGATCTAATTGATACAAAAACAAATGCATAGAAGCTAGAAATGAAGAAATCAATTAAGGAACTACAATGAAGATAGATTTGACGAACAATAAGTGCATGAAAATGCAAAGATTAACTAGAAAATGGTACATGAAATTGAAATTGTAACTCACTGAGTTAGCTCACACAAAAAAAAAATCTACTGCTCTACACTATAAATGAACTTAAGCTGAGCTAAGTACTGATCAATCAACAAGTTTACTTCAAAATCAAAAAAAGAATTCACAGTAAAATGAAGTAAAAACAACTCAATGAACTAGCATATTAAGTTCTATTCAAAGCAGAGGTAAATAGAACAACTTTAGTAAAAATCATGCAAACAGCCATAAAAAAATGAAATAAATTGCAGCAAAATGAAACTAATCAAGATAACAAGTAAATCTAAGAGATCAAAGGTTTAAAAAAGCCAACAAATTATCTAGAGGAGAGAAAATCCATGCCAAATTGGTTGTTAAAGTCTGAAATTGCACTGTCACTTGCATCCAATCTAAACTTCCAAGTTTGATATGGAATACTGTAGTGCAACTTTGAAGCTAAATTTCTACTATTTTGTAGCCTCATAAATCTGTGAAAAAAAAATTGAACTAAAACTAGCTAGATTTGGTTGAGTTTGGATCAAATGTTTAAGGCTAGGTCAAAAAAGCATATTCAAAAATAGATTTAAGATCAGTGAGAGATCAAAAGAAATTGAGCCAGAGATCAACAAAATTTGTAAATTTCATTACAAAATTCTTAAAGATAATTGAAAAACACTTCAAAAAATGTAAATTTGTAACAAGATTCAATGAGAAATTCTAGAAACAAAGCTGTTTGGATGTTAGGAAAATGTAAAATGCAGGAAAAGAAAGTGTAAAAAACTATAAAAAAATAAATCTAAAAACTAAGCTAAAAGTTCTTGAATGCTTAGCCCTCCTCCCCTTATTTATGGGCAGAGGGAAGTAGTCCCAAGTCCTAAAAAATCTCCCAAAAAATCCCTAAATGAATGAGTTCTAGAGGCTTTTTCATCTTGCTTCATTGGGTTGCTCACTAGTTTTGTTGCCAAAGTCTTTAGCGGTTTGCAACTTCTTCTTTCATGCATATTTGTTGAACCAATAAGTCAATTCAATGGCCAATCACATACCTTTAAAATGCTAGCTTAACTCCCCTTTTGGTGCTCTTTTCAATCCTAGCTTTAGCACCACATACACAAATGCATCTTAAGTTCCTCCTATGGATGTCAATATAGTTCTTTTCCTTGTTGCTATTGCTTGCATACTTCACACTTTTATTTTTGTTTCCCTTTTTACAACAAAATTTTCAAGCATCACATGAATACATTTAACGTACAATTCATTAAAAAAATGTGAAAATAACACTAAAAAATCATGAAAAAAAGATCAAGAAAAACTCCTTTAAAATCAACGTAGCTTATTAACACTAGTTTAGGCCATCTACACAAACTGCACAAAAAATCCTCCAATTTGTATAAAATCCAAAATTTTTCATTTTCTTTATTTGTACCTCTACATGAGACAAATGTGCATTTAGGAGCAATTTGGCCAAAAAATCCCAAGGAACAAGCCAAAGTGTGAGTAAAATTGCACTAAAAGTGAGCATGAAAAATCTAAAATTTATGTGTAATCAAACCCTCAAACTTAAGCTTTTGTTTGCCCTCAAGTAAAACAAGATTGAATAAGAATCAACAAATATTCTCAATGCCTCATTCAACATAAGTGCCTCATAGATTGATCAATGATCTATCTAAAGCAAAATCATGAAAAAGTGCTAATATATAAGAATCTACCTAGGCTAAGATCATTCCTAACTATGGTTCCACAAGCAAGCAACACCTCTCACATATCCTTGCAAGAAATCTAGTAATGTTATGCAAAACATGAAATTTCAATAACAAAGATCAATAAAGTTTGCTCATGTTTCATAAGTTTGTTTATCACATCTTTCTCCACTAATATAGATAAACACATGACCAATGATCATTTAGGACTTTAATAAATTGTAATATAAGGCTAGGGTCAATTATGAGAAAAATCATTTAGGCTCAAGTATCCAGCAATGCATTACTTGTCTAGGATCATTCATAATTGAGCTTTCAAGATAAGAAAGGTAAGCTTGACTAAAAAGTCACCCATTAAACTTTGATTTTACCCACTTTTCTTTCTTTTCTTTTTTCTTTGCTTTTTCACCACTTTATGGTTTTTGCTTTTTTTTTTCACAAATTTTTCTTTTTTTTCATTTACATGCTAGCTTGACTTTTTCTTTTTTTTTTTTTTTCGTTTCAATTTTTTTTTAATTATTTTTCCATTCTTTTCCAAGTTCTACCCTTCATCCGTAATAATATATAGCTCACAAATAGTGCATGAATGTCTTAATACATATAGGGTAAGGGTCCAAAATGATAAGAAATATTAAAACAAAGGCTTGGGCCAGTAATATGGTTTGAAAACAAAGAAAATGCATCATAAGGCTCAAATAGGGTGACTATGTAAGTGTTGTCTCAAGGTTGGCTCGAAAGGCTCAAATGATCCAAAGATGGCTTATATCATTTCTTTGATCATGTGTCCTCTAGGATTTTGTCTCGAGAGATGATCAAAACAAATTCTAGAACATGAAACACAACTTTAAAGTCCAATGCAAAAAAAAAAATTTCATGTTCACATAATCAACACTAGATAAAAAATGCAATTCAATGTTTACAGCATTAACTCACAAATGAAAACATATAACCAATAAGTTACTAAACCTAAGCATATTTTCATATTTCACACATATTCAATCTTTTCCTAAAGCTATATTCATTTTCAACCTCTACCTATCATTGGCTTCATAAAGAGCTAATAAAAAAAAAGCATAATAATAATTTAAGTTACCATATGTTAAGCTTAATTTCAAGGCAAAACTCAAGGAAAATTTAAAATTTTGAGTCATTTTCCTATACCCCCAAACTTAAACAACACATTGTCCTCAATGTGTAAGCATCAAGAAATGAAACATATGAGAAAGGAACAAGAAAACTCCTCTATCCACATGGAAGCATGTTGGCTAAATCTCCCTTCAATACTTGGCTAAACTAGTGCTTCCATTTCAAACTCTTATTCAACCTACAAAACAAGGAAATAACTATACAAAGAAACTACATTAATATGTATAAGGAAAAGTATAACTGAAATAAAAGAATGAACACCTTAACAAATATATACAATCTAATCGAATGAACAAAGATGAACAACTATGTACAAATGAGAAAAACCAAATGTGCAAAAGAAAATAATCATGCAAACACATATATACATAAGCATGCATAAAAAGAAATAATGTGAAAAATAAAACTTGGGTTGCCTCCTAAGAAGCACTTTCTTTTAAGTTAAAAGCCTAGACTATGAGCTTTAGAGAATCAATCTCTAAATGAATCACTTCCATCACTCTCTCAACCTCTCCTCCATAATAATGCTTCAATTTCTGCTTATTCACTTTAAAAAGAACCTTTTTCATCTAATCCATAATTTTCATAAATGCCATAGGGAAAAACCTTTGTCACCACAAATGGGCTCATCCATCTCGACTTAAGCTTCCTTAAAAAAAGTTTTAAGTGAGAATTAAATAGCCAAACAAGCTAGCCGAGCTAAAATGTCCTATCCAAAATTCGCTTATCATGCCACTTTTTCATTTTCTCTTTAAACAACCAAGCACCATCATAGGCACATAGGCGAAACTCATCCAGTGCATGAAGTTATAGAAGATGTTTCTCACCTGCAACATCTAAATCAAAGTTCAAATTCTTAATAGCCTAATATCCTTGTGCTTTAACTCTACTGGCAAATACCAAGCTTTTCCATATAAGAGCTTATAGGGTGATATCACAATCGGAGTCTTGAAAGTGATCCTATATGCCTACAAAGCATCATGCAATCTCCTAAACCAATCTTTACAACTTGGATTTATGGTTTTCTTAACTATCGACTTCATTTTCCTATTTAACACCTCTACTTAACCACTAAACTATAGATGGTAAGTAGTGGCAACCTTATGATTGACCTCATACTTTACTACAAAAGCATCAAAGGCCTTATTACAAAAATGGGATCCTTTATCACTAATAATGACTATAAGGGTACCAAATTTAGAAAATATGTTTTTTCTCAAAAAGTTGAGTACTACCCTGGCATCACTAGTAGGCAAAGTTACCACCCTACCCATTTTGCAACATAGTCCACAGCCATCAAAATATAATGGTTACCACAAGAGAAAATGAAAGGTCTGATAAAATCTATACCCCATATATAAAATATCTCAACCTTTCAAAAGCATCTTATGTCTCTTAAAAATATTCCTAACTCTCTGACATCGATCACACCTCTAAATAAATAAATCTACATCTCAAAACAAAGTGGGCTAATAACATCTCTACTGAAGCACTTTAGTAGCCATCCTCTAACCTTTAAAATGTCTACCATAATCAAAAGCATGATAATGTCAAAGTCTATCATCAACCTCCTCCACTGGGACACATCGCCTTAAAAGTATAATCCTTACATTGCCTAAACAAATAAGGCTTGTCCCAAACATAATATTGAACATCATACAAAAACTTCTTTTGGTGGAATGATAGCTCTGGGGTTAAAACTGCACCAACAATGAAATTGACATAATTGGCATACCAAGGCAAGGTATCATGTTGAAATATCATCAACCACTCATTAGGAAAAGTCTCACCAATACTCAACTCACTATTAATACCGATATTGTCTAACCTAGAAAAATGGCGAGCCACAAGGTTCTTCAATCCTTTCTTATCTCTAATCTCCAAATCAAACTCCTGTAAAAGGAGAATCCACCTAATCAACCTAGGCTTTGCATCCTTCTTGGTCATAAGATATCGAATCATAGCTTGATCAATGTAAATTATGACCTTAGATCCTATGAGATTAAAATGAAACTTGTCAAAAGCAAATACAACTGCTAAAAGCTCTTTTTCAATAGTCACATAGTTTAACTAAGCTCCATTCAAAGTCTTGCTTGCATAGTATATGGCATGAAATTGCTTACCTATCTTCTAACCTACAATAACTTTTACTGCATAGTCACTAGCATCACACATGAGCTGAAATGGTAACGACCAATCACGTATTATAATGACTGGAACATAAATTAATTTCTTTTTAAGCATTCAGAAAGCATCAAAGCAATCATCATCAAATTAAACTTCGCCTTCTTTTCCAACAATCTACATAAGGGTTTAGAAATTTTGAAAAAATCCTTAAGGAATCTCTTATAAAACTCTGCATGTCCAAGAAAACTTTTAACACCCTTAGCTGTAGTCAGAGGTGCAATCTCTCTATCACCTCAATTTTAGCTTTATCAATCTCAATCTTGATGGTAGAAACTTTATGAACTAGCATTATCCCCTTTCTAACCATGAAATGACACTTTTCCAAATTTAGCAGTAGGTTGGTTTTCTTACATCTAATCAAATGAGAGCTAAGTGATTGAAATAATCCTTAAAACTATCACTTAAGATTAAAAAATCAACCATGAACACCTCAAGGAATTCCTTTACCATATGAAAAAAATAGCCACAATATACCTATAATAGGTAGCTGGGACATGACAAAGTCTAAAAGCCATTCTCCTAAAGGCAAAGGTACCAAAAAGGCATGTAAAAATAGTATCTTCCTAATCTTCAGGTGTTATAACTATCTAATTGTATCTAAAATACCCATCTAGATAATAATAGTACCTATGTTTCAATATTCGATTTAACATCTGGTCAACAAAAGGTAGAGAAAAATAATCTTTCCTCGTAGTCTTATTTAGTTTTCGATAATCCATACAAACTCGTCATTTGATAATAGTCCTAGTGGGTATCATCTCAATATTCTCATTTGGCACCTCTATCATCCCACCCTTTTTAGGCATACACTAAATGGGTTGACCTATGCACTATCCAAAATCAAATATATGATACTTGTATCTAGCCAGTTAATGTTTTTTTTTCACCACTTATTTTATGGTTAGATTCAACCTACATTGCATCTCAATAGTTGGCCTAAATCCATCTTCCATCAAAATCTTATGTGTGCAAAAAAATGGATTAATACCCCAAATGTCGATAATGGATTGGCCTATAACTAGCTTGTGGTTGCACAAGACCAAAAGAAGTTGTACCTCTTGATCATTAATTAGTGATGCTGGTATGATCACAAGCAGAATATCATCCTTACCTAAATAAGCATACCTAAGGTGTGAGGGTAATGATTTAAATTCAAAGACCTATGGATCTAGAACAAAATGTTTAATTACTCTAAATAATGTATTTGTATCCACTAAAAACCCAACACTAAGAGGTGGTGTATATTGACTAGTAGAGATCATCAAAACCTTATCATCATTCTCACTTAAATCCATATGTTCAACCTTATCGACTAAAGGGGAATCCTTAAATTGCAAGATTGGATGCTTTAGGTGAAAAGTATCATTAACCAAGCTACTGACTATCTTTACCCTAAAACAAGCCTCAAAATCATCAGCATACTTCAAAGCCTTAAAAATATTAAACCAAATTTTCTAATCTTATACTCATATAGTCAACTCACTTTTTTGCACATCTATCAAAATCTTTTCGATGGCTAAATTGGTTTCTCTAAAATAATCAAGATCTTATAATCCACTTTTATGTCAACATTATAAAATCAATAGGAAAGATGAATTTCTCTACCCTAACTAAGACATCCTCTATAATCTTTCTAGGGTATTTTAATGATTTGTCGACCAATTACAAAGTAATTGAGATGGGTCTAGCCTCTACTATGCCTAATCTTTGAAAAATGGACCAAGACATTAGGTTGGTTAAGTTTCATATGTAGTCCTCTTTGAATCAAAGATGTGCACTCACTAATAGTGCAACTGTCTCATAATCCTCAAGTCTCATCTTATGAAAGATAATGGTTTTCATAAATTTTACATATGTAGGCATCTACTTAAGTGCATTTGCAAATGGGATATTAATGTGCAGTTTCTTACACATTTCAAGAAATTTAAAGAATTACTTCTCCTCCTTCTACTTTTGAAATCACTGAGGGAAAGAAATATAAGGCCTAGGTGGCTTAATTCTAGGATGAGCATACCTAGATGAACAGATAAAGCACTAGGGGATAGTGTTTATGGTAATTAGGTATAAACAAGTACTATACCTTTATCCTTCTTCTTGCTTTTCTTCCCATCTTGAACTAGGTCTTTATCATGCTTATCATCATTAGACCCCTCATCTATCATATTTTCAGAACCTAACGAGACTTGGCCATAACTAACTACCTCTACTTTTAAGTGTGATTGCCTTATAGTTCTCCTTATCCTCTCTTATAAGGTTAACTTTTGTGTTACTAAGTAAGGTGCCCTAGGGTCATATACTAAGGAGGGCCACTAACTAACCAATTTGGGTCTCTAAGTTCTTTAAAGATGTGGTTTAATTATGAAACATAGTGTTTTGAGTCAACATGAATAAAGTCTAAGCCTTAATAAAATAACTTAATAGATCTTCGATCAAGGTCTTCTTCTTTAAGAATGGCATAAATAGATATAAAGGTGTGTAGTGCTATGAACGTTGTTGATGTTAATAAGGTGGCTGCTGAAAGCTGGGTGAATGAAGTGGTCTAGAAAACTAGGCATGATGTGATAGTGGTGGTATTATTAGTAATGGTGCCTAGCTAGGTTGAAAAGATGTAGAATGGTGGTTTTGTTATTGACTCCAAAAAAAGATAGGATTATTCTTTCAACCTAGGTTGTAAGTGGAAGCACAAGGGTTGTTGGGCTACTTCGAGTTTTGTCCTACAAATTGAACTATCTCTAAGTGGGTGCTCGAACATGACTTCCCCAATGACCTACCCCACATACCTCACACATAATAAGAAATTATGAGTATGAGTAAACCTAGAATGACTAGAAATAAACTCTGAGGATGTAACCTTATAATTTAAAGACTCTACAATTTTGGCTAAGGAATCTACCTTAGCACTAAACTTTGTGAGCTCACTAAGCTTGTACACCCTCGAAGATTTCCTAAGATGTTGTCTCTCATTAGATTACTAACAATTATTAGTTGTCATATCTTTAATAAGCTGATAAACTATGACAGAAATCTTTCTCATCAAAGCACTTCCTGATGCAGCATCTAAGATAGTTATAGTGTTAGGTACTAACCGATTTTAGAAAATCTAAATCTCTAGCCATTTTAGAAGTCCATGGTATGGATACTTCCTCAAGAGCTCTTTGCATCTCTCTCATGCCTCATATAAGGTCTTTGAGTCATACTGGGAAAATGTAGTGATCTTATTCCTAAGTTTAGCTATCTTGGCTAGAAAAAAGAATTTAGCCATAAACTTCTGCACTAAATCATCTTAAGTAGTAATGGAATCTGGTGGTATCTAGGCTAAGCAACTCTTGGCTCTATCTCTAAGGGAAAATGGAAATAACCTAAGCTTAATGGCATATTCAATAACATCATTATGTTTAAATGTGTCACAAATCTCTAAAAATTTCCAAAGATGAGTATTAGGATCCTCACTCAAATGACCACTAAATTGCATCGATTGTTGTATCTTTTAAATGATTGCAGATTTAATTTCAAAATTGTTAGCTTGTATAGTTGGCTTCTTAAAGCTAGGCTAAAAACCATGAAGGTTAAGCACAGTATAATCCCTAAGGGTTCTAGTGTCCTACTTGGCCATGGTGTTGGTTGGATCGATTTATCTCCCTTTACTAATCTTTCTAAGGGTAGCCTCAGCTCAAGATCTAAAGTGATCAACTCACAATTCGTAATTGAGTGCATACATGGGCTATATGAGCACTAGACCAATAAAACAAACTAGATATAGAAACCTAAGTATGTACATCTAAGGAAAAAAATGGTCAACAAAGGAACCTAGGATACGTACACCTAAAACTAAAACAAACATAAGACCTAGCCTAAAGTATGTACACTAAAGGGAACCAATCTATAGAAAAGTATGATGAAGATTGATATTAGCCTAAAACTATTGACTCTTAATCTCTGACAATGAAGCTGAAAACCTTATTGCAGACAAACTATAAGCGTACAAGTTGTTCAAGTAGTAAAAGTGTGACCGTTAAATCAAAATGTATGTTCCACAAATATTACGTAAGAATTTCCTAAGTTAATTTCCTATTATCAACTTACACTTACTAAAGTTTGCTTAACAAGATTAGGTATAAAATCTAATTATCTATAAAAAAAAATTGAGTAAAGTATCAAACATGTAAAACTAAGTAAATTAGAACATGAAAAAGAGCAAGAGGTAAATGAATGCTATAAAAAGTAAAATGTAGTAACTAAACTAAATGAAATCATATTTAAAATGAAAATTAAGAACTAAAATCATAAAATTCAATTAACTAGCCTAAACTAAAACTAGAAGGAAAATCATGAAAATTGAAACTAAATGAAAATTGTAAATTGTTATACAGAAACTAGACTAATCTAAATGTCAACAAAATACATGAAACTAAACTTAAAATTGCAGAAACAAGTAGAGATTTAAAGTGCAAACAAGTTAAAGTTTAAATGTGAAACAAAAATTGCAAGACTCAAAGTTTAAAGGAAAATCGTGAATGAAGCAACTTAATTTTTTTTCAAAGCTAGAAATCAAACTTCTACCAATTGTTTTGCATTAAATTTGAACATGATCAATTGAAAACAAATTGGAATTTCAAAGTTCTATCAAAGAACAACATGAGAAATCGCTTTGAAATGCAAAAATCAAAGAAAATCTACACAAACTCAATGGAAGAACTAATGAAATCGAAACTAGTAACTAGCTTATGATTTAAACTTAAATAAACTCTTCTAGATCTAATTGATAGATACAAAAACAAATAAACATAAGTTGGAAATAAAGTGACCAATTAAAGAACTATAATGAAGACAGATTTGAATAACAATAAGTGCATGAAAATACAAAGATTAACTAGAACAACTAAAATGGTACATGAAATTGAAACTGTAACTCACTGAGTTAGCTCACAAAAAAATAGATCTAGAACTCTAACTTAACTTGATTAAGGATTGATCAATCGAAAATTTTATTTCAAAATCAAAAAAAGAAATCACTATAACATAAAGTAAAAATAGCTCAATGAATTAGCATCTTAAGTTTTATTCAAAATAGAGGTAAACATAACAATTTCAATAAAATTCATCCAAACAACCATAAAAAAAATGACATAAATTATAGAAAAATAAAAGTAATCAAGATAACAAGTAAATCTAAGAGATCAAAGGTTTAAAGATGAAAAAAATTGCCTAGGAGAGAAGATCCATGCCAAACTGTACGCTTAAGTTTGGAATTGCACTGTCACTTGCATCAACTAGAACTTCCAAGTTTGATCTGGAACGTTATGGTGTGACTTTGAAGTTGAATTTCTACTATGTTGTAGCCTATGGATGAGGAATCTGTGAAAAAAATTGAACTAAAACTAGCTAGATTTGGTTGAGTTTTGCTCAAACATTGAGGCTACGTTAGAAAAGCAAATTCAAATGCAAATTTCAAATCAATGAGAGATCAAAAGAAATTAAGCTAGATATCAATAAAATTTGTAAATTTCATCATAAAATTCTTAAAGAGCATTGAAAACACTTCAAAAAAGGTAAATTTGTTACAAGATTCATTGAGAAAATTTGGAAACAAAGTTGTTTGGATGCTAGGAAAATGTAACATGTAGGAAAAAAATGCAAAAAACTAGAAAAAAAAAAACTAAACTAAAAGTTCTTGAATGGCCAGCCCTCTCCCCTTATTTATAGTAGAGGGGAGTACCCTCAAGTCTTAAAAAATCTCCCAAAAATATTACCAAATGAATAAGCTTCTAGAGGCTTTTTCATTCTCACTTCATTAGGTTGCACGCTTGTTTTGGTGCCTAAGTCTTTAGCAATTTGCTGGTTATTCTTTCATGCATAGTTGTTGAACCAAGAAGTTAATTTAATGGCCAATCAATTATCTTTAAATTGCCAACTTAACTCCCTTTTTGGTCTTCCTTTAAGTCCTAGCTTTAGCGTCACATGCACAAATGCATCTTAAGTTCTTCCCATGCATGTCAATGTAGTTCTTTTCCTTGTTGTTTCTTGCATACTTCACACTTTTATTTTTGTTTCCCTTTTGCTGCAAAAATTTCAAGCATTAGATGAACACATTTAGCATTCAATTCACTAGAGAAACTATGAAAATAACACTAAAAAATCATGAAAGAAAGATCAAGAAAAACTCCCTCAAAATCAATAAAGCTTATTAACACTAATTTAGGTCATTTGCACAAATTGCACCAAAAATCCTCCAATTTGTATAAAAAAAATCCAAAAATCCTCATTTTCTTTATTTGTACTTACACATGAGACAAATGTGCATTTAGGAGCAATTTTTTCAAAAATCCTAATGAACAAGCCAAAATATAAGGAAAATTGCATTAAAAATGAGCTTGAAAAGGCTAAAATTTTTGTGTAATTAGACTCTTGCATGGTTTTGCATGTAAATCACATCCTTAGTAGAAAAACCTAAAGATCAAGAAAACACACATAAGAGGTGCCAAATTGAAGCAAATTTTAAAAATTTCCAACCAAATTGAACATGCAAATCTATATATATTTTAGTGCTATCACACATCTACACTTAAATCTTTGCTTGTCCTCAAGCAAAAACTCTCAAATTAATTATACGCATAATCAATATTCATGCGCACAAAGTTAAAGTTACATAAATTCTTAATCACGTACTACAGCATAGTATAAAGATATTTACAAGCATAGCTAACAAGAAACTCCTTCAAAAAGTAAACTTTCCATATCATACAATTTCTATGCATATGAAGTTAATCCATCTCTAATCCATACATATAATTTAAGTAAAAAGAATGCAACATATACCATCGCATATCGATTGAATATGTTTACTTTCATCTTTCTTCTTCACTAATGTTAAGCTTACATACTTGACTCAAGATCAAAAGATCTTTTAGGCTTGTAATGTAAGGCTTGGGTTAAGGTAGGAAAAGAAAAATTTAGGCTCATAAACCCTTTGGTTTACTTTTTTAATTTCTTGGACTAAAGATTGAAAATTTGAGAACTTTTAAGACTTTCCACTTTAAGGCATTTTTATTTTAGCATTTTTTTTTCATTTAGCCATTTTCAGCTTTTATTTTCTCTTTTTGCTGAGCTTTTTCCTTTTTTTTTATTTTCTTACACCTCTTTTCCTCCCAAATATAAAGATTTGTTCTTTTAATTTATCTAAAACAATTGCATAAGCAATATTGGGTTGGGTAACAACAATAAAAAGGATAATTCAAACAAAGGGCTTGGACATATTAATGTGGCTAAATAATAAAAAAAAAGTGAAATATATAAAGGCTCAAAATATAAAGTACTAGGGATGCATTATTAAAGGTGGGTTTGAAAAGGCTCAAACTATTTAAAGAATACCTAAATCATCTCTTAAATTAAGTATAGTCTAGAATTTTACCTAAAAAATTGAGTAGGTAAATTCTAAAGATAAAGTACTAGGGATGCATTATTAAAGGTGGGTTTGGAAAGGCTCAAACTATCTAAAGAATACCTAGATCATCTCTTGAATTAAGTATAGTTTAAAATTTTATCTAAAAAATTGAGTAGATAAATTCTAAAGTCATATTCATTCTCTAAATTTCTATGTAACTTAATAAATTACATATCTCTTCACAGAAATCAATGCATATCATAAATCAATACTAAAAACATAAAACATAAAATTCATACTCAACTAAAATTCTTACCTAAGAACTCATCTCAAGCTTCACTATATTTATACTTCTCTTCATATCATATTTAAGTCAATCTTGAACAATTCATGAAAAATTAACTAAGCTTGTATATTAAAGACTATATCGTGCCAATTTGGTTTGAAAACAAAGTAATTAAGGTAAAAATTTTGAAAAAAAGTTTAGTTCAAAAGCATTCTTTTTCCATACACTTACACTAAAACATACTTTAAACAAAACTATTAAAAACTAGGGAAAATAAATACTCCTCCAAACTTTGCTTTAAGGTCGAATCTTGAATTCTTCATGATGCATCACCTTGCATCATTGTCATCCCTACAAAAATACTTTAAACAAAAAATCAAAGCATACCTGTCCTAAACAAAAATAAAGACAATAAATGTATATCAATAAATAATTAATGTAAAACTTGGATTGCCTCCCAAATAGTTCTAGTTTTGGTCAAGTTTGATCATACTTAATTTTGAAAATTACATTCTTCTTTTATAAGGGATTTTTCCTTATTACATTCTCTTTTGGGGTATGACATAGACTACACTAGTTCTAGGAGCACTAACTCTCATTGTAGGTACAACATAAGTTGGACTTGGATCAATGGTGGGAACATTAGGCTTAGGGCTGTCGACTTCAATTTTGGGCTTGTAAGAATAGGTGCATTGTGGGTTGGTTGAATGGGATTGAAAGATTAAATTTGACTCCCTAACATTAGGTTTCTCTTTTTCTTTAACTCTAGCTACTACTTGCATATCCTCCTCATCTCTAAGGACACCATATCCTCCAATTATAAAATGGTTTCTTTTATCTTTAAATCTCAAAGCAAGATCATAGTTATACACATCAATAAAGGCCTTAAATGTCAAAAGGAAAGGTTTACCTAAAAGTAAGGGGGCTTCATCATCCTTTATATCTAAAATAATAAAATCCACAAGAAAGGCATACTAAATTTTACTAGAATGTTCTCTAACATTTCTAGTGGTTTCTTAGTAGATCTATTAGTAAATTTAATGCTGAATGTTAGAGGTTTTAGTATGCCATGTCCTAACTAAATAAAAATATTCATAGGCATAAGATTAATACTGGACCCAGATCACAAATAGCTTCATCAAATTTTAAATGACCAATTCTATAAGAGATAAAGAGACTCCTTGGATCTTTTTGCTTGTTTGGAAGAAGCTGTCGAAGTGCAGGACTACAGTCATCAACAAATGTTACCCTTTTTAACTCATTAAGTAGCTAGCTTAGTTTACCTTCGAGTAGACATCCTTGGAGTCATGCCCATCCTTTTTACTTATTGAGTTTCTTCTTCTTACACCTCTTTCTCCACCTCAAGTTGAATGCTCTCAAGGAGTGCTCTTCCAACTTATCTCAACATCACATTTTCCTTAGATAAATTCTTAATATATTCCTTAAGGTTTTCCTCTTGAATATATTCCTCAAGATTATCTTTAATCTTAAAATTTTCACCTATCTTCTCATATGGCTCAATGCTTTCAAAAGCTTCTAAAGCCATTTGATCAAACAATATAAGATTTTTGTACTATACCTCACTAAATGCTTATCCTCCATTACATTATCCTTCTTAATAAAATCTACCTCAAGCTGCTTTACAAAACTGGGCAAGTTTACCACCATTGGCTCATCCATAATGTCATCACCATCATCATCATCATCATCAAAACAATATATATCATCCTCACAATAGGAACAAATGGCATTACACATTTTTTTACCTTACTTTTTAGAGTTTGACTCGATATTACTAGGCAAGGTTCCTAAGGGTTGGTTGGTTATGGCTCGAGTTAGTTGACCTATTTGGCTTTCAAGATTTTTAATTGATGTAGCTTGGCTTTGAATGGTTGTATTATTGGCTTGCATCAACTAGGCCAACATTTCTTCAAAACTAGGTTTTTTTCTTAGGGTGGGTTATGTGTTGTAAGTGAAAGTCTTTGTTTTGGTTGGTTGCTTGATGGTTAAGCTGGTTCCAAGAAAAGTTATAGTGGTTTCTCCAATCTGGGTAATAGGTATTGCTATAGGAGTTGTAAGCAACTTTGGACAGTTGTGCATATTGGATTGTTTTTATCATAAATTGACACTTTTCACTAGCATGAGGTCAATCACAAATTTCACATAATCACAAAAGGTTTTGCATAGTATGAACAAGGTTGGTTTAGGATGGGGATCGTAAGGCTTTAATCTTTTTTAGTTAAATTGGCTAGTTGTGAATTAATGAAAGTAAAAGCATCAAGTTCATACACATTAGTAGTTTTCTTATGTACCTTACATTTCATGCCCCATTGGTAGTTGTTGGCTGCCATTTTTTTGATTAGTTCATGCACTTCCTTAGTAGTTTTGCTCATAAAGGCTCATTCAATAGCAGAATTTAATGTAGTTCTCATGGATGGTGTGAAACCATTATAAAAAATTTAAATTTGCAACCATTGAGGGTGACCATGATAAAGACACTTATGTAATAAATCCTTGAATCTCTCTTATGTGTCATAAAGCTTTTCACTATAAAATGACGTAAAAGTAGTTATTTCGTTCCTTAGCTTGGTAGTCTTGGTAGGTGAAAAGAACTTAGCAAGAAACTTTTACACCAAATCATCCCAAGTTGTGATTGATCCAAATGGTCAAGAAGATAACCAACTCTTTACCTTGTCCCTAAGAGAAAATAAAAAAAGTTTTAGTCTAATAGCATCATTTGAAACACCATTATATTTAAAATTATCACATAATTCAAGAAAACTAGATAAGTGGAGATTTGGATCATCACTTGGTATCCCTCTAAACAATATAAAAGTTTGGACTATTTGAATAATAGAAGGCTTAATTTTGCAGGTGTTTGCTTGTATGGCTAGCCTTCTTATGGATGGTTGAAAACCATTAGCATCAGGGACAATATAATTCCTTAACGTTCTATGACCTTTATTATTTGTATTCACCATTAGAGTTGGAGTTGGTGGTGTTGTTTACTCTCTTCTCAATTGTCTGAAAGTTTTTTCAATTTCGTTGTCAAATGGAGTTATGTCAACACTTCTAGATCTATGCATACAAATAAGAAAAAAGATCGAAATAGTTTAAAACAGATAAAAGTAAATGTTTAGATTGCAAAGGAGTAAAAATTCTTTATTAATATTGAATTGAACACTACTATAATCCATGGCAATGATGTCAAAAACTTGATTGCTTCTTTTCAAAATGCCTACAAGTGCATAGATCATAATCAAGTAATAAAGTATCTTTGCACAAGGATTATAGAATTGAATTGTTAGACGGATTGAAGTACCAAAGATGACAACTACCATAAGCTTTTATATCTAAACTAATGAAAGATTAAGTTGATTGCAATAATAATAAATCAGGAATATATAAAGAACAATAATATAGGTCAAGTCATTAAAATCTTGGATTAAGGTTGAAAACTAGATCTAAAGAATCCAAGATTGAAACTTGAAAGAAAGAAAGATTTCTGATTGTCGAAACCTGTAAAAACATAAAAGAAAAAATTATTGAATAAATCTTGCATAAACCAAAAGCTTGCAAAAAAGAATGAGGTTGCCAAACACTATACTAAAAAAAGATTGCTCAAAATTTGAATAATCAAAACTTAGAACAAGATTATGAAAACTGAAAGTAAGAAAGCTTTAAAAAACTTGTAAGTTGAAAACAAGAAAGCTTTAAAATAAAAATTACTTGTATTGAAATAAAGAAAGAATTTAGAAAGCAAAAGTTTGGTAATGGCTAATCTGTCACCTTATCCTAATAAAAAAGAAAACAAAGAAACTAAAGAAAAGAAAGAAAAAGAATGATGTGGAGTGAGATGTGGAATACAAGAGAGAGCTTCCCTATTTATACTATGGGGTATGGATAAAGAATAAGTAGCATTTTATCTAAACTCTAAAAGATAGAAGTTATCTTGATCCAATAGTGTTTGGCCAAACATGGTTTTTTGCTTCTTGGAATGCTTCGGCTAAATATGTTTCTTGCATTCAATCTTGGATGTTCATTTGTGTAACATGATTGATCTTGCATTCTTTCAAAGAGTTTCAGTTAAACATGATTTATCAAGACCATGTGTTTGCTTCACATTTAAATTCTTAAGAACAAAAATCAAAAGAGTCTTTGTTTTAATATAACTTTTCAATGGTGATCAAAAAGACATTGTGCAATCAAAACTCTCATAATTGAATGCATTTAAGAGTCCTTTCCTGAACAAAAGTCTTCAAATATCACATGCATGTAGAAGTTCTCCTAGATGTGGGAAAATCGAACATATGTAAGAGTTAAGTGCCATTAGGATTCCTACTTCAAGTAAAATTTAAGAAACCATATACCAAATGGATTCAGCTAAATGGGTTCTTGCATGGTTGAATATCATCTTGCATAGGTTCAAAAATTTTTAGTTAAATTGAACTTGTAAATTTCTATATATTTTAGTGCTATCATAGACTCATATATAGGTTGGGCTACTTACCCAGGCTCATGGCCTGAGACTTGAATAAAGATTTTCAAGTTTGAGTATGACTCGGTTCAAATTATTTTTTATTAAAAAATATTTTTATTTAAAAATATTTTTATATAAAAATATAAAAATATTATTTTAATATTATTTTGATTAGTTTGCAGGTCGAGTATACCTAAATTCGCAAGTCAAAACCATGAGTAGGACTTTGAAAGTATCAACTGAACTTAATTCGATCTGATTTGATCCATGGACACATTTTAAAAAGAAATGAGTAATTTTTTTTCTTTTTGATTGCAAGTGGTTGATTTTTTTAAAAAAAATTTAATCATAGATTTTTTTAATCTAACTTGAGAGAGAATAAAAATAAATAGAAAAAAATATTTTTTTAATTAAATATTTAACAATTATATGTAATTGTATATTTATTTTGAAATATTTGTAAATTTATAAATTTTTTTTAATGAAATGACAATATTTGATTAATTGATAGTTTAAATAATTTATACGATAAAAGTATATCAAATGTAAACATTATAATTAATATGCATGATTTTTGCAATGTTCATTCAATCTATTTCTTTCCTTATTAATTATTTTTTAAATAATTGAATAATTAAAAATCATATTCGCCTTATTCGACTTTTTGGCAAGTGGGGCCTCAATGTCCCATTTAATGCAAAATTATAGTTTATGATTTTCCCTGCTTTATTGAAAATATGTTAAGTAAGATGTAAACCTCATCATTCGACTCCGAAAGATGTCACATTCATTTCACAAAGAAAACCCACCACACTCATCTCAATCTCAATTAATTCAAAAAGGGATACTTTTCTTCCAAGCAGAGAAATCCAATTCACTGCCTCATCATGTCACCTTTAAATCCTTGAAATATATATATATATTATGTTCCAATGATGCTATCTACCCACCTCAAACAATTCCCAATCGCTCTCTCTCTCTTTAACTATGTAGTCGATTGCTCTGCTCTATCTCTTTAAAACAAAAGGCTGTCCACTCATTTCGTTAATCACTGTCTTGCTTGCTTTTTTTTTTTTATATAAAAAAATATTATAGTAGTAAAAATTTGAATTTTAAATTTATTAAATATTATTTTTTAAAAATAATTATATATATTAACTTAGTTAACTCCGAATTAACTTCAAATAAATAAAATCATAAAATCAGTAATTAAAAGCATATTTGTTATAATTTTTGGCTGCTTTATATGTTAAGTAATTACTTTTTACGGATGAAATTAATTACATTACGTTAAGCAGTTAAGCTAGACGATATTTATGACTTTGACCATTAAAGTGTTCTTCTCGTTTGCTTAACTAGGCACAAAAGTATAACCAATTACTTGGATCCTGTTAGACTATCTTACCTGCTTCCTTTTTTGACCCAAAAGCTTTGTTCAAGCTATCCACTTTAGATGATTCCAAGCTGCTTGCCCTACCTCACTACGAGAAACGTGACATTAACAGTAATATGTTTAGCAGATCGAACAATGGCAAGTCAAACTTTTCAATTGCATCGATAAATTGATATAATACTTCTTTTTGTTCATTATTTATGTGTCAAAATTATGTATTTTTCTTTTTTTTTATTCAAACAACTAATTCTTTTTTTTTTACAATGAAAGTCCCAATTTGAGAATAAGAGAAGCAATTATAAATACTAATATTTAAATTTTGGATTTATTAAATATCATAAATAGTTTCATGAATTAACTGAGCTTTTATTTGCTTGCACATTTCAAATTTATTTTTCATAATATTTTTTCCTTTGATATTAGAAAACATGAAGCCTTAATTAATTATATAAAACTTTACTATGAAATGTAAGTACAAAATGGGACAAAAGGAGTAATTTTATCTTTCACAACACAAAAATCTAAAGACAATTTTCTTTATATAATCTTTAAATAATAACAATGTCATTCAAATTATAAAAAGAAATTATTCGATATAAACTAAAGATATTCTTTTACAATTACTACAATGAGTTTTCATGTTTTGAAATTGTTGAATAAATGCTTCACTATCAACATTATCGGATGTCTCTTTTAATACATACATATATACATACATATATATATATATATATAAATATAATCAAATAATCATTTATTATATTATCTCTCATTCGATTATATAATATTTTGCTCATTTCAGGAGGTTATTTTATTAATAAAAATTTGTTTCTTATATATTTAAAAAATATTAAAATGTTAGTATTTAAATATTGTTTTCTATATATTTAAATATTGTCTTGGCAAAGTTTTTGAGATGTTAATCAAGCTTGATTCAGTCTGATTCCTACTTATATACACTTCTAATGACTAGCAAAATCAAGACTAATTTTAGTAAAAAAATAACGAACAAATAATTCTTTCTTTATATTCACTATCTTCTCCAAACAAAAGCCATATAACTATCTTTATTTTTCACTGATTAAGTGTTGACCTCTGAATTTCATATCGATATTATTCAATCTATCCTTAATTTTATTTCTCAATAAAGTCAATTTAAAATTTATCCTAAATGAATATACATTTTCGAGGAATTTGAAATTTCATTGGGTCAAGTGACCCTACTACTCAAGTTCCATATATACCCCTAATAATTATTGAGCCCTAAATTTTTTAATTTTCAGCTTCAAATCCCGTTGTATGTAAATTTAGTCCAACTTTTAAATGATTGGTTTTGTTAATTTGGTTTATTTATTTTATGGATATATATGATATTATTTATAGAAAGTTACTTGATTGTAATTGTCATTTCCACTTATATATATAACTCATAAAAAATTGTGAGGTCTTACAAATAATTTTGCTGTAAAAAATATTTCATAACAAAATCAACCCACATGATGTAAAATGTAGTAGTTTGCAACATCTATTGCAATATAAGACCTAGAAAAAAAGTGTTTTTTTAAGAGGATATAAATTGTTGTAACTTGTAAGGTGTTACAAATTGTTGCCCTAATTCACTAAAAAAATGTGGCATTTAACAATATAAATAAAAAGTTTTCAAATAAATTATATCTAAGAAAGATAAAGAAAAAAATTCACATGATTCCCTTTAATTAAAAAATTAGATTACATCTTATTTTGTATTTGAGATTATCAAAATTTAATCCCTAATTATTAGAATTAAAAGTTCTCTATTTTACTAACTGACTACATGATTATTCTTAAATTCCATCCTTTAATTTCTTTTGGCCGATTCCTTCATTTATGTTTGGTTAAGAAGTATTACTGCGAGATAAAATGTGGAGGAACTTAATTAACTCCTAGTAAAAGGAAATTATAGATAGGAATAAAGAACGAAGGAAACAAATTACAGTGGTGTCCAAAAAAAAATCATTTATAACTTTTAAAAGTGATCTACAATAATTGATAGTAAAAGAAATTTTGACAGCATTCAACATGCTTTCCAAATACTGTCAAGTGAAGAACTCATCCATTGGTAGTAGCTAGGCTACCTTTGAGTTTTCTTTTGGCTCCTTTTAATGGAATAAAATTAGGGAAAATAGTCCTTTAAATCTACCTTTAACCTCCTGTTTAGATGCGATTCTTGGAAGGCACGCATTGTTTTTCCAATATCAAACCCTCTTCATTTGTTCCTATATATTATCTTTTTTTCTTTTTTTAATTTTGTTTTAGGCATTCAGTTTTTATATTTTCTTTTTGGTTCTACATATAAAGTTAGAATTTAGAGGCTCAAAGCAAAGTTATAAAGTTTGCATGCAATGATTTTATTTACAATGATTAAAAAGAGTCCCAGCATTTGCAAATAATCTTTGTGAACTGATGTCTATGTGACGCTTGTCCCCTTATCATTTGAAAATGGTGCGGATAATGTCCAATCTCAACATAACATCTCTCTCGCTTTTAAAAAAAAAAAAAAAATTATTTATTCATTTAGACTTCATAATTTTCATATTTATATTGTATAAAACATTAATAATTCGTATATTAATATCATATAAAATATTAATAATTTATATATTTTTATTATATTTTATATGAAAATTATCATAAATCGTATCGATGTGAAAATACAAAAAGTATAAATTTTTTGTTAAATTTATATATAATTTTTGTTAAAATTTTAAATCGTATCATATTTATATTTTTATATTATATTATTATATCAAATTTTAAATTATTCGATTTGATTCAATTTCATATAAAATATTCATGATCATTTGTTTAAAATTAAAAAAAAAAGGAGCATTCATCATGATTCATGACCATAAGTCATTGTAAATTATTTGGACAGTGTAATTTCCTTGGGTATATCACTTTAACGTAAAAAGGCCGTGGTCACAAAACAAATATGACAGACAAAATAATTAGATAGTCCTTTTTATTGATCACAAATTCGAATAAATATATATATTATATTAGTATTATATATAATCAATCAATTATATAATAACACTTTGTTAATGAACAAAATTAACAATAATCAAATCTTTAAAAATAAATTTTAATAAGTTGCATGACAGCCACAATTATCATTATTTTTAGAAATTTGACTACTTTTTTATATACTTATGTTATTTTACGATTGATTGATAATGTATAATATTTATATAGGATTTAACGCATATATCATATAACAAATATATATTAACTCATATATATTTTTTATAAAATATTTTTCTCTAAATAAAAATTTTAAAAAATGCATCAACGCGCTTATATATATATATATGTATATGTCAGTGGAATTAATTTGTATTAGTGTAAAATTAAAAAAAATATATATTTTTTAATTATTAATTTTAATAGATTAAAAGGACAAGAGAGTCTAATGAAAAAAAAAAAAAAGGATTAATCTCATCCTTTGCATCTATTACAGTCAATTGTTAGAAAAATATAAAACTTTCTATATAAATTGATCCCGCTCTGTATATATGTATATAAAATATGATATCTCCCTTTTCCTTCCCAGGTTTGTAGCAGAAAATTTTACCCCAAAGGGGAGGTAAAATAATTGCAGCACTTCAGTGTAAGGTCGACATTGTACGAAGAGAACCTTTTGTCACTAAGAAAGAAATAATTAGAGCTCTGCAAATGGGAAAGAAATGATAAACGCAAATCAAAATCTTGTTGTATAATTTTTGAGTGAAGAAGAAATAAGAGGAGAAATATTTAAAAATCAAACTCTCTCTCTATCTCTATCTCTCAAGTGCAAAGATGGATGCATATAAAAAATTATAACCAGAACATGATATATTATGATATGAGGAGGAGTGTTGCATATATAATTAACATATATTTTGATATTATCTAAACAAAATATGAAGCATAAACATTGTTGTCAACTTAACACAATTGATTTCTGTTTTACGTTCTTTATTTGGGGTACCAAAAACTGTCTTTTGGAAATGGATGGGATTATAAGACAAAAGCCATATGAAGTTTTGCAGAGAGCTGAAAAAGAGCCAATAATGCAATGCAGGATAGCAGACAGAGGGTTGCTTTTTGGGTACTTGGAGAATAAAATGCTGTCTCTCGACGAGGATTGGCGTGAAGTTGAACACCCCTTTCCCCCTTTATGTCCTCTCTCTCACTGTCACTCAGCCCAGATAATTAACACATTAATGAATGAAAAGAATGTACATTTCATTTCTTTATAATATTGTACATTACTACAACAAATGATAAATATGATATGAAAAAGAAAAAAAAAAAAGGAAAATTACAACTTTCCTTAATTTTCATCTCCTAATCACACTATATATGGTCTCATCTGCCTTCTTTCTACCTTTTCTCTTTATTACTTTTTTTGAATTTCTGCTGGCTTTGTCTGTGCATTCAAAGGGTGATGTGGAAAAAGGAGGGGACCTTCTATCAGCCTCTGTTAAATTTGAAATGTGGGTCTCCTCTCTTGGGGTTTGGGGGACCCTTTCTTCTCTATACATCTCTCTCTTCCTTTCTTGTTTTTGTTGGTTTTTGTCATTTATTTATTTTTATGTATACAAAAACAAATGAAAATTTTATAGTAAATATAAAGGAAACCATGTTATGCTAGTCCTATTATACTGTGGTATGGCTGTTATATATATATATACATATATATGGTAGTTGTAGAATATTAAATACAAGTGCAACACATTGAACAAAAAGGGAACATATGGTTTAGATTGAGATCTTTTTTTGCAGCTTTTCATCACCTTGGGGGAAAAATTATCGGATAACCGCATCATGCCATGGAAATTTTACTACTCCATATACATAGATATTTTCAAGTCCCAACAACTTAATATTCTTATTATTATATTAAAAGATCACTTTTTGTTTTATAACAAAATCATTCTTTAGTAATTAATTAAATATAAACGATGGTGCAGTGTAACTGTAACTGAAGAGAGAGAGAGAAAGCAAAGGAAGTGGAAATGAAAAGCTAAAAAAGCTGTCCACATTCAAAAGGAGAAAAAAAATATAAATATAATAAAAAGGAAAAGAAGATGAATGACAAGGAAGTATAAAGAAGGAGGTTTGGTCTGTTGTGTGTTTTCAAAAACTCTACTAAGCTTTTCTTTCAAAAATCTCACAATTTAGCTATTTCCCTTTGAGGTGGTGTGATTTCATTTCAAGTCATCTAAGCTCACACTAGCTGTTTTCTTTTGAGCACGAGAGAGGAAGCCTAACAGCTTTATTTTCTCAAAGCTTTTACGTTACAAAGAGAAACAAAGGGGCGGGGTGGAGTTAAGGTTAGAGAGATAAGAATAAGAAAAGAAAGTAGAGAAGAAGAATTTTGGTCCCATAAGAAAAGAAGTTTTCACAAAGGGGGTGGTGTGGGGGGTGGGTTTTGGCCAAGTGATGCGCTCAGGAGCCTGTACGGTTCAGCAGACCCTCACAGCAGAGGCTGCTTCAGTATTGAAGCACTCTCTCAGCTTGGCAAGGAGGAGAGGCCATGCTCAGGTCACTCCCCTCCACGTGGCTGCCACTTTGCTAAGCTCAAGGGCTAGTCTTTTGAGAAGGGCTTGTCTAAAGTCTCAGCCTCACCAGACTTCTCATCCTCTTCAGTGTAGAGCTCTTGAACTTTGCTTCAATGTGGCTCTCAACAGACTACCGACAACTCCAGGTCCTCTCCTTCATGGCCAACCGTCTCTTTCGAACGCTCTAATCGCAGCACTTAAAAGAGCACAAGCCCACCAGAGAAGGGGTTGCATTGAGCAACAGCAACAACAGCCTCTCCTCACTATAAAGGTAGAGCTAGAACAGCTTATCATATCCATACTAGACGACCCTAGCGTTAGTAGGGTTATGAGAGAGGCTGGTTTCTCCAGCACTGCTGTCAAGAACAACATAGAAGACTCCTCCTCTTCATCTGTCTTTCAGTGTTATAGCACGTCGGGTGGGGTCTTTTCGTCACCTTGTTCTCCTTCTCCTTCTGACACTCAGAGAGAAATCGTCAACCCTAGCACTTTCTGGCGCCAAACCCATTTCTTGACCTACTCTTCTGAGCAAAACCCATTTTTCTTTTCGCCTCAAAAGAAAGTTCCAAGCAACTATATTACAGATTCAGCATCTGTGAAGGAAGATATCAAGTTGGTTTTTGAGGTTTTTCTGAGGAAAAAAAGAAAGAATACTGTGATAGTTGGTGACTGTGTGTCCACAACTGAAGGCCTTGTTTCAGAGCTTACGGCCAGGATAGAAAGAGGAGATGTTCCAGAGGAAATGAAACACGTACATTTCGTCAAATTTTATTTTGCGCCTGTTTCTTTGAGATTCATGAAAAAAGAGGATGTTGAAAAGCATCTCACAGACCTGAAAGGGAGAGTGGATTCTATAGCATCTGGGGGAGAGGGTGCCATTATCTATACGGGAGACTTAAGATGGACTGCTGAAGAAAATGTCAATGGAGAAATCCCAGGTTATAGTGCAGCTGATCATCTTGTAACTGAAATAGGAAGGTTGCTCTCTGACTATAACTTCTCAACCGCAAAGGTGTGGTTGGTGGCCACTGCAAGTTACCAAACATACCTGAGGTGCCAAATGAGGCAACCTCCTCTTGAGGCTCAATGGGCACTTCAAGCTGTTTCTGTTCCATCAGGAGGACTTGGTTTGAGCCTCCATGCTTCCAGGTTTGCTCTTTTCCTTCATCTTAAACCTTTATATTAGTATCATTAATTCATTATGTACATGAATCGTCCATTAATGTGGTTAATATTGCTTGAAGCTTTTGTTGTTGTACTAGTTTTATCTTCAACCTCTCAGTCCGTATTGTCTGAATGAGGCCAAAATCATTCTGCAAAAGTATGGTTGGTATGACGTATATGAATCACTTTCCTTGTATTTTTACCATGCTTTGTCGGGATGTAGCCGCTGCATAATTGCAGACTTCTATTAGCAGAAAACCGAAAGCAAAAGGAAAATGAAAAAGTTTTCAAGGTTGCTTTTGTTTTTTTGTTTCTTTTTGTTTTGTTCCTCGCTCTCGCGCTTCTTTCCCATGTTTCGATGTGGTGGATTTTGTCTTTTTCTTTTGTTTTGAAGGAATTTTAAAGAGATAAAAGACATAAACGGCTTTTCCTTGAGTTGCAGCTTCATCAATACTATACCTTTTTGTTTTTAAAACTTTATTAAAATTTATTATATTATTACATTATCGGCTGCCTCCATATATTACAAAATCCCTTTTTTTGGACGTTTTGATCTTTGGCTTTTTATTGGCTACTATTTCTTTCTTTTCCATCCCTATTTCTCGGCCCTCTATAGTACAACATTATTTTCCCCTAAATTGGCGTTAATTAATTTTTTTTGGCCTGAAAATTGGCGGTAATTGTCTTGATAAGAAGGATTCCAACCCAAGAATTCTCCCAGCAATTTTGCTATTTAGCTTGCCACTAGCTACTTAGACAAACTTATTTTTTTAAGCAGAGAAAATATAAAAATTTTAATTGAAACATATTTCTGTTACCAATTCAGTTTAGATAATCTTAGTATAAAAATTACAGAAGATATAATTTTGATATTGTGGTTATGCAGTGTCAATGATTCAAGGATGACCTGCGGTCAGAACCGATCTCAAGGGCTGGAAATGAAGCCATTTGCTAACGAGGAAGAGCATGATAAGCTCAGTTGCTGTGCCGAATGCACTTCAAATTATGAGAAAGATATACAGTCGTTTACTTCCGGCCAGCAAAAGCACTTGCTACCATGGTTGCAACCTCTTGGTAGTAACAACGCCAGCCAAAAGGTACCAAAATTTAAGATAAACCGATTTTTTAAACGATTTTGAAACAATGTTATTCCTTTATTTAGTTTGTTTTTTCTCTTGAATTATCAGACGTTTATTTAATCTGCAGGATGAAATGTTTGAACTGAGGAGAAAGTGGAACAGACTGTGCCACAGTTTACACCAAGGTAGGCATAATCAGATCCATTTGAGATCCACAATGAATAACAACCAAAGCTTGAGCGGAAAAGGCTATCCTCATTATGCATCATCATACCCTGTGTGGCCTTGTCAAATCAGCATCTTCCCAGATTCGACTTCAATCTCTTTCACTGATTCTGGTTCGAAGCTGAAGCACAGCCCCAATTCGGTGGCTAAATTCAGACGGCAAAACTCATGTACCATTGAGTTCAACTTAGGTAACGGAGCTCACAAGCACCAATCAGGAGAACCAAACTTGGACTCACTTAAGAACAGTGAGGATAAAGAGGTAAAGATCACCCTTGCTCTTGGTAATTATCATTTTTCAAATTCAGGGAAACCAGTGAAAGAGACAAGTGAATTGTGCAAGCAGTTGCAAGCCAATGTGCCTTGGCAATCTGAGATTATTCCTTCAATAACTGAGGCCCTGATGGATTCCAAGTCCACCAAAAAAGAAACTTGGTTACTGATTCAGGGGAATGATGTAATTGGAAAAAGGAGATTGGCACGTGCAGTCGCAGAATCTGTTTTGGGGTCAGCTGATTTGCTCTTGCACATGAACATGAGAAACGAGGAGGCAACCTCATGTTATGGAAGACTCGTAAGAGCATTTAGGAAAAATGAAAGGCTTGTAGTCTTGGTGGAAAATGTTGATTTGGCAGATACCCAGTTCCTAAAACTCCTAGGTGATGAATTTGAAACGGAAGCATTTGGAGAATCAAGAGAAACGGAGGGAGGTATTAGCCAAGCAATATTCATTTTAACCAAGTCCATTTCCTCGAGCTATGAAGATGGGAAAAAGAATCAGGATTCTGTGATCGAGATGAAGCTGAATGTCAATGAAAAAATTAGCAGTTTTGGGACACAAAACTTTGATAACAAGAGAAAAGTCGAGTGGGGTGTTTCAAACAAGATCAAAACGCCAAGAATCGATCAGGAAGATGCATCTTCCATTGCTGCTGAGAATGGAACCCTCAAGAAAGATTTATCAAGGCAGTCAAGTTTCAACACTCTTGATCTGAACATGAAAGTTGATGAGGATGATGAAAATGGGGAAAAAACTGGAGAGTTTAGTCCCATTTCAAGTGATTTAACTAGGGAGACCATAGCTGATCCGCATATCCAAAATGGCTTCCTCGAATTGATCCAGAACCGCTACATTTTCAACCAAAATGCAGCAGAGGACATGGAAATGAAAGAGTTCTTCATGTCCAAGATGAAGGGATCCCTGGAGGAAACTTTTGGGGGTGAAAATGTCATTAGGTTTAGTGTTGAAGAGAGGGTGTTGGAGGGGATTTTATTTGGTTCAAGTTATTTTATCAACAGCGTTTTTGAGAAGTGGCTAAAAGACATTTTTCAGACAGGATTGCAAACAGCTAAAATTGGCGGGAAAGAGGGTATAGATGAAATTAGATTAAGTTATGGGGGTATACGTGAAAAGGCAATAGAAAATGGGTACATGGGGACTTGCCTCCCCAAGAAAATCCAAGTTTCCTTCATGGGCTAAATTGGGGGATTTTCTTTTGTAAAATTCCTGACAACAGGGAAAATGACCACAATATCCTTTGTGTAACTGCTCACTTTCATAGGATGTGTTTTGTTGTATTTCTTTGTTCAATTAATTTTCAGTGCTCTTTATCATATTCGTTTTCTTATGGAATTCGTCTTGTACCATTATCATTTTTTATTCTTATACTCTTTTAACATATTTAGAATTAGAGTGATTTTAGTACCAAAAGATTTAGAGTGATTTGCATCAGAAAGTTTGGTCTTTCCTAGAAAAAAATTAATTAAAATTCTAAATTAAGTCGAAAACTTCTCTATTAAAAGCAATCAAATAAAAATTTAAAACAAAATTTCATATTAATCCATAAATTAAAAGCATAATTATATAAATTAAGTTAAACAAATTTAAAATTTTTTATTAAGTTTTGATTTTTTTAGATAAACATTTTAATTAAAAACTATGACATTTTTATTATTAGATAAATACTCATCAAATTCTGATTATAAACTTTGTAATAATTTTTTTTTGCATATTATTGATTTTATTATTGAATTGTATCGATTTATAAATTTTTATTTAATCATTGGAAGTTCAAGAACCTTATATAAGTTCTGTATGTACCACTTGTTAAAAAAAAAAAAATCTAGTGTGACTTGGGATGGTTTTCATGCATTAAAAAGTTTAACTGTTTCCATCTCTTGACTGATTAAATCCCGCTCATTTTCGGCCCTCACAAGCAGAAAAATGTAGGAAAGAGTTTCAAAGCCAGTCTTTTTCTTCCTCTTTGTATTTTTATGGATAAGATTAAGAATGCCACAGAACCAGGAATACAAGAAGAAAAAGTGAACATAGGATCTTAATCTTCTCACTCTGATGAGGTCATTATTGATAATTTTGAATTTTTTTTAGATAAATAATTTTGAATTATCTTTTTTTTTTGCCAACTAATAATTTTTTAAAAAATAAAAATTGATAATGCTCATAAAAAATAATCGTAAATCATTATATTAAAATTAATTTTTCTTTTTTTTTTCTCTTTATTTCTTTCCTATCAAAGGGTAAGGATAAAAAGGCAATGTACCATATCACACAAACAATCTCAACAAAGTTAATTTAGCATTGAAATTGAAAGTGTTTTTTCATTGAAATGCTTCTTTAACTTAATTTTAATACTAAACAATAAAAAAAACGATTTTTTGTTCTAAAAGTATTGTTTATGAATCTAAACAAAAAACTTCTAAAAAAGTACTTTTGAATTCAAACTAATGTTATTAATTTTGTTTTAGAATTAGTCGAATTGGTCTATACAATTATATCAAAAAATAATATATTTGTGATTTTTCGTACTGAATTTAGCATCAAGTAATATCAATTTTTTTTGCATCTTGGTTGGTTTTGGTGTTGGTATGTGAATGCGAAATATGTTTTGCAATTTTAACTTGTTTTTATTATTTGACCATTTTTAACCTAATAAAAAAATAAAATTAATAGAAAAAATTATAGTTGATGATTTGTATTATATTATGTAAAATATTGAAATTCATGCATTCATACTATGTTTTACAAAAAATTATATGTCACAATTCGTGTTGATACAAAAATACAAAATATATTTTTTAGTTTTGTTAAACTTATATATAGTTATTAATAAAATTTTAAGTCATGTCATTTTTGTATCCTATTTTTATATCATATTCATATAGTATTATAAATTGACAATTTTAGAAAAAAATAACTCTTAAAAGTTGTGTTTCTCTATTGTTATTGCAACTTGTTTTCTTTCATGCTTTATTTTTTCAAATCAAAATTAATAAATATTTCTATCTCTTTCAGGAAAATATTTATGCACCTCTCTAAAGTTTAACAATTCTGAAATCAAAGTTAATTTTTTTTTATTTCTTTGTTTTTATCTTAATAAATTTTTACATGAAAAAAGAAAAATATTCATTTAAATGTCATATAATTAGATTAATTGTTCTAAATTATCATGATAAATTGATAATAGTTATTTTTTTAGTTTTTGAAGATATTATATATTTATTTTACATAATATTAGTAGTATTATTATGTAAAAGTCTATGTATATTTATAAATATATTTATGCTAAATCAAAAAATCTGAAATGATATGCCTAAACAATTGATACCGACAGATATCTTTTTTTTAAAAAAAAAAAGATGAAAAAATTGTCAAATGCAATATTAACAACCTTGATTCAAACGCAATTTTTATAGATAAAATAACTTTATTATCCTCATATTACTAAAATTTTTTTATTGTTTGCATATATTTTTGGATATTTTAATTTATCACAGTATTTTTACAGCAATACTAAATACAATTATTAAACATATTTTCCCATCACATTTTTAAACGCATTTTTTCAATTCTAAAATTTTCCAATAACAACAACAATGCTAAATTAAGCTTAATTAAATCTCATATATTTAACTCCATATAATTGATCTTAACATCTTTTTCAATGGAGTACAAAAGTTTGTTTTTACAATTAAATTTTGGTTCTGGCTGTTCCATTGATTGAAGTATTGAATCCCTAGCAATATCCTTGCTGTCTTATATTCTTTTTGCCCGATTCTTTTTCATTAATTTGTTGTTAATTAGTTCATAAAAGCTACATAGAAGAAAGTACCAGCCAGTCCCATAAGCATTATTGTTTACTTGTGATTATGTTCAAGAGTATGTAAGGCTTAAATTCAATTGCCGTTCCAACAATCCCCTTCATCAGTTTATCTATACTTTCTTTGTTAAAAAATTAAGAAAAAAAAAAAAAAAAAACGTAATCATTGCATTAGAAATTTAAAACCTCTCAATTTGAACATCAATTAATATATAAGCTTTTGCAAATTTAACTCAATAGCCTTGTCCTTTTTTGGCAAGTTATAATATTAACAATATTGAAGAAAAAAGAAAGAAAAAAAATGCTCTTAATGTGCAAAAATTAAATGATGATTGTTTTGACATATTAAGGCAAAAGCAAAAATCCCAGCAATTATTGATACAATTAAATTGTTTAAATTAAGAACATTGTAAAGTATAAGAAAGAATTTTAGAATAGGGGTGGAAACTTTTTGCAGATAATATTATCTTGTCTTGATGAGTATGATCATCATCCACTCTTTTGACTGCTAAAAAGAGCAATCCAAATCGTAATTAATATTATTTAACACAAAAAAAATCATTTATATCTCCTTCTCCACTAGAAGCCAATCCCACTATTTTCATTTGAAATTTAATTTCTTTGTCTAAATTGAGCACCATTATTTTGACTTGAAAAATACATATGATTGCATCAAACGGCGGACGTGGGACCTGTCTTCCTATCATACATACAAAACACAATTATTTCATCTTTATTTTATGAGTCCAGTTGCTTTGCTTTAGAAAAAGCTCTCAAGTGTCATAGTGTAATAGGAAAAAAGCTTTTATCTATAATTGGGGAATGCTGGATATTTTTCTATATCAATACAATTAGTGAGACATTGGCATATCCTTTTTACTCATAACAAATCTTCAATAAATTTTTAATAAAAAAAGGAATATATGATAAGCATTACCTTATATTTTTTATTTTACATGATTATGGGTGTCTTATATACCTTCCACCATATGTTCAAAAGTAGAGGTTTGGCCCAAGTTTTTAAGTGTGTTACAATCTCTAATAATGAAATGAGATTGATTTTCATGCTTTTTAAACTTACTTTCAGGTATGTAGGGGTCCTCACATTAAGAGCAATTACCGTCATAAAAAGACTAGTCCACTAACAATAACAATAAGGTAATGTTTTGTATGAGGTGATCATTTTAAAAATTACAGTAATTTATGCACGATAATTAGATCATTATATTTTATAAACACTTTAAGATCTTACGTAACTTGATCTTGGATCACTGCCATGTAAGGTGATATAATTCTCATCCAAAAGGATGAAAGACTTTTATCATTAATGTGAAGTGATATTTAAAATTAATAATAATCAATATTACTTATTTAATAAGTGAATTGGAAACTTGTTTCCTCTTAAAACTATAATTGTTTTATATTATAAATTTTTATATTTTCAAACTAATATTCATTATGACAAGTTTAGAAATAAACCGTGTTTTTTTAGCTTTTTAATATTTTATATATAATATAATTTTTTTGTTTTTCTTTTATTATGAATTTGATAGATTAGTTTTATTTTATAATTCAAATATTTTTTTTGCATAATTTATATTACAAAAATTAATTTTCCTATTAATAAATATATATATTAATTTAATTATTTAATTAATTTTATTATAAAATAAATAAAATATTACTAATATTTTACAAATTATTATCTTTAAACAAAATTAAAAACTTTAACTTGTGAAACTATTGCAATATGTATGGTTATTTTCGTACTTTTAAATAAAATAATATTTGATTTATAAAATACCAAGCATAGTGATATTTAATTCATAAAAATTAATAATTATTAATCAAATAAAGTAATTTCAAATCACTTATTTCAATGATTATGATCTCCATGCTAATAAGATTATTTCGGTGATTACATTACCATGGTAATCCTAAGAAAGCACTAAATGCTACCTAAGAGTAAATAAGGAGAGGAAAGTAAAAAAATTAAAATTAATATTATTATAATGCACTTATTAAGGATTTTTTTCCTTTTTTTTAAAGTTCAATCACAAGTTCATTCATAAAGTTTGATGATATTAAACTTCAGTAAATAAATTGAATTCATCAAAATGTTTTGAAAAAGTAATTAGTTTATATATATAATTGAAAAAAAATGACATCCTCACATCCAAATTAAATATTTGATTTAATTTTAAAAACATGTCTTTCTACTAAAAAACTATCTTTCAAATCTCTTTCTCCAAATAAAAAGAAAAAAAAAAAAAAAACTAGTTTAAAAGATAATTGGAAACAAACACAAGTGATTTCTGTTTTACTAGTCTATAGCTTAGAATAACAATAAGGAATTAAATTAAAAAAAAAAAAAAAAACACAACTCTAAGGAATTTAACACAAAGTTAAATATGGTCATTGATTCTTTGCTTGGCTAACAGGAAATTTTTCTTCAGGCTGCTTCTGCCACAATTAATTTTGCAGATTCCATCCACCATGGATAGACCAAAAACTTATTCTCTTTCACTTCCTACCGAGACGTATGTGTTCCTGCATCTGTTGACACGACATGTGTTACTGAAGAATCAGTTCCGGTTGAGCAAGTAGCTCCCAACTGCTCTGCCATCTTCCACAGAAGATGATTATCGTATTGGAACTTTGTAGGAAAGACACGGCTGAAAACAATTGATCAACCCATGAGCACTTCCGTTCGAACTGTTTTCGACACCTGCAGGGAAGGAAAAACTCGAGTTGAAATAAACGACTAACATCCTCCAAAATCAGAATGATATCGACTCGATAAAACGTTTGGTGGCTGGAGAAGAATCTAAATGTGAAATTTAAAATTTTCAAAATATCAACATGCATGTTTTGAATCTCAAGGTCGTAACAAAAAGTATACCTTTCTCACATCTTTGATTGCAAGACTGGAATAACTTCCTATAAGATGTTTCCAATAATTAAAATCAAGCAAAACTCACAAGGCAACTTAACTTTTAGGAGGGAAAAAAACATCATAATTAGAAATGATACATACATCAAAGAGAATAAGGTGGATTTGCCTCAATTCTTCACTATCAGGAAATAGGTTTTTAGTGATTTTTTTTTCTCATGTCTAAATGATTTGTGGCATTTATAAAAAAACATCGCTAAAAGCGTTTCTATTCTTGTGTTAAGAAATATAGTGACATTTTAGGAAGAAACTCTGCTAATTTAACGGTGTTTTCACGCACAAATACCGTTAAATTTAGCAGTACTCTTGGACACAAATACTACTAAATTTAGCGATATTTTTCACTACAAATATCACTAAATTAAAAAATTAATTTTATTTATTTATTTCAATATTCATTACTATAATTAAATAAAAATAGATAAATAGTTTTAAATTCATAAAAATGAATTTAAATTTATAAACTAAATATTATGAATATTTAAATATCTAAATACATAATTTATTCCAGTATGTATGCAATACAAAATTTAATACAATAACATTTAAATTGTTTTACTACATTAACTAAAAATTTAAAATATATAAAATTGATAACTGCTTAAATTTGAAGTATTGCTATTTGATGAAAAACATTTTCCACCATAATTACTACCGTACTTAAGAACCTACTAAATAAAATAAAACAAGTTTTTACATATAATAATAAGCTATTTCTGATATTAAAAATATAAATACTTACTAAATGCAAAATGCAACTAATCTTACAAAACATAAATATAAAGCTACTATTTGTGATTTCATGAACTAGAATTAAATCTAAATGGCAACAAAGTACATGATGAAAAATTAAGAAAAGTTTGAACTTCAAATGTGAAGCAAAAACACAGCATGTTCAAAGAAATCTAATCAAACAGCAGGTAAATTCATGAAAATAAATGCAATCAATTAAAAACTAACAAGTAAAGAAGCAAACCAAATGCCAAGAAGGAGAATAGATCCTTGCAATGTTGTGACTTTGGAGAATTTTCTGTACTTGTGTGGATGGAAATTGAAGCTAATTTTTTTCCAAAAATAAAGATCTAAGAGTTAGGAATCTAACAAAAAAAATTTGGCTCAAAATAAGCTAGAATTCATCAAGAACTGATTCAAAAGCCACAAAGAGTTCAAAACTACAAATTTCAAAAAGAACTAATCCATCAACTGAGTTTAGACATGACTTTGGAGAATTTTTGTACTTGTGTGGATGGAATTTGAAGCTAATTTTTTCTAGAATTAAAGATCTGTGAGTTAGGAATCTAACAAAAAAACAAATTGCTCAAAACAAGCTAGAATTCATTAAGAATTGATCCAAAAAGCATAAAAAGATCAAAACTACGAATTTAAAAAAGAACTAACCTTGGAGGATTTTTTGTGCATGTGTGGATAGAATTAGAAGCTAATGTCTTTCAGAATTAAAGATCTATAAGTTAGGAATCTAAAAAAAAAATTTGGCTCAAAACAAGGTAGAATTTATCAAGAACAGATCCAAAATCACAAAGAGGTCAAAATCACGAATGTCAAACAAATTTGAAGAACACATGAATTCAATTAAAATTAAATGCAAAAACCTAATAGATAATTTAAGACATTAAGCATTGCTATAGAGATAATAAAGTAAGTTATCATCATCAATTTTGTGAACAAGAGATGATAGTAATAAATAATAATCTCAAATCATCTAAGATTAGAAAAAGTGAGAACATAAATGATAGAAAAAAAAAAGAGCAACATATCATATGACAATTAAATAAATGGTGTGGGTGACATCCAATTACCAATATGAGGATTTGCTGATTCGTGAATGAGAAAGGCAAGTGAAACACTTAACAATATGAGGATTTTCTTGTAGCTAGCCAACCTTTGCTGGGATATCACTTTAGCTTCATTAGTATAAAGGTTGACAAGAGCAGATTTTATTGGCAAAAGTAGGCATCTTTCTCCTTAATTTGAACAAGCATCAATTTCCTATAACATTTGGGCATTATAAATAAGAGAAAGAACAATGCATTATAACTATAAATAAGAGAAAAGAAACATTCAAGGAATACTAAGCAAAACCAAAGAGAAAGGCTAAGGGCTTGAGGGAAAGAACAATGGAGAGAGCAAATTTTAAGAACAATGGATGCAATGCCATAAAGGTAAGGTAGAGGATGACTTGTGATATATTCATAGTTAAATAAACAATAACTAGCTCAATCAAGCAACTTAATTTTAAGGTCAATCAAGCTAGTTCTCTAAATTAAAGTGACGATCATAATGTCCTTTGGGATTTGTTGCACCAAAGACAATTGTCTTGGCACTAAGAGTTGTAACAAGGCCAAGCTAAAAATTAAAAAAATGCCAAAACTAAAAATAAATAAAGAACAATTAGCAAGTAGAGTTTAATGGCTGCTGTCATAACGTCTTGATCCAAGGATTTATCGCTAAACATTGACTTAAAAAGGAGTCGCCACCAATCTTTTTTATCTAGGTGCGATTGGCCACCTAAAGAATCTATCCTTCAAGGAACACCTAAGCTTAAGGGTTTCTAAAAAAATAGGTTCAGGTCTACTAATCAAAACAGGGTTCGAGAGTTCGATTACGTGTGAGGAAGGTTATAGCACCCTCACAACGCCTATCGAAAGATGGTACCGACTTAATTTTGTGTTATCTAATAAGCCTTAAAAATTTACCAAGTAATTAATTATTGAAAATTATTCTCAATTGACTCTAATATTTTTGGCAAAAAATTGAGAAAATTTCCTCACCTCAAGAGTATGCGAGGAGACTATTGTTTCACTTGCAGAGGCTCTATCGTCGGATTATTTAACATTAAATAAAATTCAAGAAAACAAAAAAGAAAAGAAATAAAACGAAAAAGAAAAAAAATGATTCAGTTTTAGATATAAATCTTTTTCTCTTAAAAAATTCATTGCTTTTGTACAAGGAAAATTGATACTTTCAACTTTTTCTCGAAAATATTTTTTAGAAAAAACTTATTTTCAAGAAAATTGATACTTTCAATTTTTCCTCAAAAATATTTTTTAGAAAACTTATTTTCAAGGAAAATTGATAATTTCAACTTTTTCTTAAAAATATTTTTTTTAATTTTATTTAAAGAAAATAGTAAAATAAAAATAACGAAAAAAATAAAAAAAAATAAAAAAGTACTAAACAATTCTAATCTAATCAATAAATAATAATAATAATAATAAATAAATAAATAAATAAAACCTGGGAACGGCTCGGCTTAACGGCTCAGCTTGGCTTCAGCTTGAGGAAGGAAACGGTTTGGAGACGTGGCTCGGCTCGGCTCGACTCGACTTCGAAAACGACTCGCACTCGGGTTACACGCGGGTCAAAAGTGGGTTGGCGCTTGGGTCGGGTCATCCGATTTCAAAACGTGTGGATCCTCTGGGAACATTAATGCCAAAACGACGTCGTTTTCAATAGGTATAAAAGGCTATATCCTCAGTTTTTCAGCAGATCTCCCCTTTTCTCTCTCTCTCTCTCTCTTCCCTTCCTTTCTTCCTCTCTCTCTCTAAACCAACGAAAAACTCCAGTTGAATCTCATCGGATTCTAGAAAATGTGGTCAGAATCTGGGTTTCTCACCGAAAATTCATCGAAAAGTTAATCAATTTCTGAAAATAGTCACCAAAAACTGGGTAGCTGGTCGAAAAATTCATCAAAAAATTCAAACTTGATCGAAAAATTCAACCAAAATCTGAAAATTTTCCAAAAATTTCCAAAAAAAAATCACCTAAAATTCAAAAAAAGCTTCCCACCAATTCCTAGAGCTGTTCTAACGCACCAAAACCCTTTTTTAGCTTATGTTTCTTCTCTCTGTGTCCGTTTTTTTGTTCTATTCCAACACCTATTTATAAGGATTGATTAGAAAAGTTTCTGATCAATCTCAATCCCCTCTTGGATTGGGATTCAATCCTTGAATCCAATCTGGACTCTGATTGAATCCCAAATTCACTGGAGAAACTCTAAATTTTCATCCTAATCCCAGTCGAATAAGAAGAAAAAGAAAAAATAAAAATAATATAATAGATAAATAATAATAATAATAATAATAATAATAGATAAATAGTAATAAAAATAAATAAGAAAAAAAATAATATATGTTAATAAATAAATAAATATATGTATATTAATAAATAATAAATAATAAAAATTTAGAGAAAGAAAAAAAATAAAAATAAAAATGGGCCTACCCATTTGGACCAGGCCCAATTGATTCGGGCCTGGACCAAATTAAGTGTTTACAGCTACCCCTATTCGCACATTTTCTATGAAACAGAAATTACGCAAAGACGTAGACACCTATTCAAGACTCCATTCGTCTTTTTTTCTTTTTTTTCACCTTTTTTGTGTTAAAATTTGATCAAAACTCCTCTAAGTAGAGGCTCAATGACTTTGGAAAAATAAATAACTCCTCTAAATAGAGGCTCGATAATTTCAGAAAAATAAATAAAGCTCCTCTAAACAGAGGCTCAATGACTTTAGAAAAATAAATAACTCCTCTAAATATAGGCTCAACAATTTTAGAAAAATAAACAAAGCTCCTCTAAACAGAAGCTCAGTGACTTTTAAAAAAAAATAAAAGGCTCCTCTAATCAAAGGCTCAATGACTTTTGAAAAAATAAATAAAGCTCCTCTAAACATAGGCTTAACAACTTTTAAAAATAAAAGGCTCATCTAATAAGTGGCTCAATGACTTTTGGAAAGATAAACAAAGCTCCTCTAAATAGAGGCTTAACAACTTTTAAAAATAAAAGGCTCCTCCAATCAGAGGCTCAACGACTTTTGAAAAGTAGATTGCTCTTCTAAACAGAGGCATACAACTTCGAAAAATAGATTGCTCCTTTAAACAGAGGCATCACAACTTAGGAAAATAAATTGCCCCATGACAATCATGTCTAAAGGAGTTAAAAATCGTGTTTGAAGGAATTTCAAGAGATTATGCCCAAAGGTCTTACAAATCAACCCTGATACCGAGAGATATCCTATTTCAAGGATTAGAAACTTACCTGACAAGCTTTTTCTCAAATTTAAAAATGTCTTCACATCTGTCTTCTCTATGTAGGATTTTGCAATACCCTTGCTTCTTGAATTTATGCACTATATTTTCTTAAATGTAGTATATGCTATGCAATGCGTGTGAAATTCAATGCATGCTATGTAAATGTTGATTCCTATTCAATTATGGTACTCAGGTTTCTCAAGCTCTTTTCTTGGGCCTCAAACCCTTGATTCTTCAAATATCCAAATTACGCTGCTCTTCTAAGATCGAGCAAGTGTAACTCTCAATCATCTTTTCCACTTAATTATTACATTCTTCTTGTAAGAAATCTTTTTCCAAATTTAATGTCCTTATCAGGAACTGAACATCTCGATTCTACCTTTATCACTCTTGACTTCTTCAATGTAATGTAAAAATCTTTCATGCAATTATTCATTTATCAATCATTATTTCAAACTCAAAAAGTAAGAATGCATTTGCACATTTCTTCCACTGTAGGGTATTAAAAAGAAAAAAATAGGAATGGTTGAGAAACAATCACCAAAAGAGGCACACAAAAAGTGAAATAGAATGTCTTTTATTAGAAAATGTTGGCAAACTTTGGTCAAAGAACAATTACAAGGATAAGTATAGGAAGACAAAGCCCAAAAATGAACAAATGGACAATCATAATAACACATCTCAAGGTTTTTCTGAAATCCCAACCATCTGACACATTCAACAACTTAGAGCTCCTCTGAATTTGTTGGTCTCCATGCCAATGAATTTTTAAATTTGATGCTGTATTCTCTTTATCTAAGCTGTCTTTTCAGGTTTTCAACTTAGATAAATCCCCTATGACTCAAACCGCCCTTTTAGGGTTTTCACCTTGAGTCATCCTTTTTCGTTCACTTTTTCTTTTCTTGTTTCTTTTTCTTTTCATTTTTTTTCATTTTTTCATTTCATTTTTTCTCTTGTTTTTTCAAGCATAGTATTGCTTCACAGCATCAAAATTTATAGGATGGGATAAATCATTTTCATCCATCTCAGTTAGTATTAGTGCTCTACCCGAGAAAGCTCGTTTCACCATATATGACCCTTCCTAATTCAGAGTTCATTTTCCTCTATTATTGTGCTAGGTTAAGAGGATTCTCTTCAATACCAACTCTCATTCTCGAAAGCAACGGGGTTGAATCTTTTTATCATAAGCTTTCATCATTCTTTTTTGATATAACTGACTATGGCACAAGGTAGTCGGTCTCTTTTCTTCTATGAAATTTAACTGTTCATAACATTCTCTAATCTATTCAACTTCTTCCAATCCAACTTCTTTTAGAACCCTCAAGGATGGGATCTTCACTTTCACTGGTAGTACAACTTTTATCTCATAAACCAAAGAAAATGGGGTTGCCCCAGTAGAGGTGTGCATTGATGTTCGATATGCATGCAGTGCAAATGGTAACTTCTCATGCCAATCTTTACAAGTCTCGATCATCTTTTCAAGAATTTTTTTTATGTTCTTGTTGACTGCCTCAACTATCTCATTCATTTTCGGACGGTATGGTGTCGAGTTATGATGCTTGATCTTGTATTGAGCACATATTTCTTGCATCATTTACTATTTAGATTCTTGACATTATCTGAAATAATTTTCTCGAAAAGTCTATATCTACAAATGATCTCTCTATTTATAAACTTGCAAACCACAGATCGTTTTACGTTTACATATGATGCTATCTTCACCCACTTTGTGAAGTAATCTATCATCACAAAAATAAATCTATGCCCATTAGAAGCCTTTGGGGTGATAAGACCAATGACATCTATACCTCACATTGAGAATGGCCAAGGTGATGCCATAACTTGTAAAGTAGATGGCAGAGCATGGATCTTATCAGCATATGTCTGGCATTTATGAGCATAGTCAATGCAATCACTCTCTATTGTCAACCAGTAGTATCTTACTCTTATGATCTGTCTCACCATCATGTGTCCACTGGCATGTGCCCTACATATTCTATCATGTACCTTTTTAATGATTTTTCTTGCTTTGGCCTTACTTACGCATCTTAGTAATACTTGATCACGACTTCTTTTGTACAGAACATCTCCATCTAGAAAAAAACTTCTAACTAATCTTTGGATAACCCTTTTATCATTTTTTGTTACTTGAACTGGGTATTATTGATGCTTAATATATTGTAAGATATCATAATATCAGGGCTTCCCATCTTCTTCTTTTTTTACATTGAAGCAATGAGCTGGCATATCCTTAACATCTAGCCTGATGGGCTAAATGTCAGTATTGTCATTAATTCGAATCATTACGGCCAGAGCAGCCAAGGCATTAACAATCAAATTATCTTCTTAAGGTAAATGTTCAAATTGGATATCTTCAAATTACTTTATCAACTCTAAAATATACTGATGATATGAAACGAGTTTTGAATCCCTCGTCACCCATTCCCCTTTCAACTTATATATAACTAGAGCTAAGTTCCCACACACTTTTAATGCTTTCACTCTTCTATCTATAGCAGCTTGTAAACTCATAACACATGCCTCATATTCAGTAATGTTATTTGTGCAATTAAAATTTAACCTTGCTATTACAGGGCAGTATTATTCTTTTGGAAATATCAAAATTATCTCAATTCCATGTCCTAAGGCATTGGCAGCTTCATCAAAATACATTCTCAAACACTTTTCTTGATGCTTCTCTTTCTCCAGTCAAAAAATAGTCACTAGATCTTTATCAGGGAATGCCAACCTTATTGGTTCATATTCCTTAATAACACGATCTGCGAGGAACTCCGTTATAGCGCCTCCTTTTATTGCCTTTTGGCTTACATATATAATATCATATTTTGAAAGCATTACTTGCCATCTAGTAATTTTTTCAGATAAAAAAGCTTTCAAAAAATGTATTTAATTGGATCCAGTTTTGCTATGAGCCTTGTGGTATGATAGAGCATATACTATCTGAGTCTTTTGGTAGTCCATGCTAATACATAACACATTTTCTATAATAAGGAATACTTGGATTCATATTTTGTGAATTTTTTACTCAGATAGTAAATAGTTCTCTCCTTTCGGCTAGAGTCATCTTATTGTCCCAGTACACATCCCATTGAATTTTCACACATTGTCAAGTATAGAATTAAAGGTTTCCCTGGAATAGGTGGCACCAACACTGAAGGGTTTGACAAGTATTGCTTAATTTTATCAAAAGCCATTTAACATTCCTTATTCCATTTTTCAAAATTATTCTTGTAGAAAAGCTTAAATATAGGATCACATTTGTAGGTAAGTTGAGAGATAAACCGAGAAATGTAATTCAATCTTCCCAGAAAACCTCAAACTTTCTTTGGTGTACTTAGAGGTGACAATTTTTGAATGGCCTGTATCTTGTCTGAATCGACTTTAATTCTTCTTTCACTGACCACAAAGCCTAGTAACTTCCTTGACTTTACCTCAAAGGTGCACTTGGTTGGGTTTAACTTGAGCCGAAACCTTATCAATCTCTCAAATAACTTTTTGAGGTTGGTGACATGATCTTTATTCTCACAAGATTTTACAGTCATATCGTTTACATACACTTCAATCTCTTTATGTATCATATCATGAAAGAGTGTTACCATGGTCCTTTGATATGTTGCCCCAATATTTTTTAACCCAAAAGGTATGACTTTGTAACAAAAAATTTCTCACATAGTCACAAAAGTGATCTTTTTCATATCATCTGTAGCCATTTTTATCTGATTATACCCTGAGAAACCATCCATAAAGGAGAAAGTTAAATGTTTAACCTTGTTATCTATCAGTGTGTCAATATGAGGCAAAGAAAAGTTATCATTTGGACTAGCTCTATTCAAATCACGATAGTCTACACATATTTGTACCTTTCTATCTTTCTTAAAAATTAGTACTATATTGGCTACCTATTCTAGATACTTAGCCACTTGTAGAAAACCTGCATCAAACTATTTTTTCACCTCGTTTTTGATCTTTAGTAGCATTTCAGGCTTTATTCGTCTCAATTTTTGCTAGACTAGCTTACATTTTAGCTTTAGGGATAATCTGTGCTCTACTATCTCCGTGCTCAGCCCTAGCATATCCTGGTAAGATCAAGTGAATACGTCTATGAATTCTTAAAGTAGATCTACCAAATATTATCTATCTTCTGATGAAAATGAAGTGCCAATTCTGACAACTTTTTTATTCTCTTCATCTTTCAGATTCATTAAGTCAATTATCTCCTGATAAGGCTCAATCAATCTCATTAGGTCCAAAGGCATAACATATTCCTAAAAAATTCTCTTCATTGTCAAGTTCATCAGTGTTAATTGAATTCCCAAAACTAACCTTTTGATTGTTATCATAATTATCTTCATGTTCATTTAAAGACTTGAAATTGAATAAAATGGGATATGTTGGCAATATGTGTTTAGAAAAATGGCAATAATGAAGACACAAGAAGAAATGAATGAAAATACATCTTTCCTAATCTTTATTAGAATAATAAAAAATAAATGACCCAAACAAGAAAGATCATCCTGATGCCTTGGGCAATAGCTATTAGGATATTACAATTACATTGAATTAGTTTCAAAGGTTAAAGGCACTTCAATGGCACTCCAATTGTTTAGCTCATAATCTAGTGGACAAAGATAAACCCACTCTTTTTGATTAAGTCCTACTTCATTTTCAATGGCATGAATGGTTAACTGGGCAAAAGCTCTTTCCAAGTTTTTTCTTGTATCTGGGTACATGAATCCTCAAAGTCTGAAACTCTCATATAGGTGTGTGATAACCATTAGTCTTACTATTTTACCTGCTGACCTTCTCTTGATCTCTCATTCTGCTATTTCATAGCTTAGACCTAACTTTTCACTATTCTCTACCACTGTCGGGGGTTTTTTTATTCCTTGCAAGTTCTTGTCCAGCCCTAATCTTGGATACCAACCCTTATTGATGACTTGGCTCATCACTATTCTTGAAAAAGGTTAATTTTTAAGTCCTTCACCTACAGAATTAACTAATTCAAAAGATCGTTAGGAGTATTCTACTGCTTTTTCGATAGCCTTTACATACGGAGCATTCAATGGTTAGGTCACTAGCATGTCTTTCTTATCAACTACCATTACCAATTGATCTTTTACATTAAACTTGATCTTTTGGTGTAAGGTAGAGGGCACAACACCTGTCATGTGAATCCATGGTCTTCCTAGTAAACAACTATAGGAAAAAAAGATATCCATCACTTGAAACTTCACATTAAAAGTGCACGGCCCAATTTGTAATGACATCTCGATATCTCTTAAAACTTCTTTTTTGGTCCCATCAAAAGCTCTCACGATCATCTGACTATCTTTCATATGAGAGTAGTCAATGGGTAACCTTGCCAAAGTTGACATAGGCATGACGTTGATAGCGGAGCCATTATCAATAAGGACCTTAGTTATGATATGGCTCTTACATTTGACCATGATATGCAAAGCCTTGGCATTTCCCTTTCCCTCTGAGGGAATCTCATCATCGCTGAATTAAATGTAATTTGGCATAACTAGATTTTCAGCTAAGTGGTTCACATATTCAACAGATACATTATGTGCCACATATGCCTAGTTCAATACTTTCAGTAAGATATTTCGGTGTGGCTCTGAATTTAATGACTGTGATAGTAATGAGATTCATGCTGATTTTTGTTCAACTGTTCAACAATTGAATACTCACTATGTTTTACCAACGTCAGGAATTCACAAGCTTCTTTTTCTGACATTGGCTTCAGACAATCTTTCTCAAGTTCTACTTCAAGGTTATTTCATCATTCTCCTTCTTTGGCTTTCTCTCTTCTAGCCTTTTCCAATATTTTTAGAGTATAGCACATTTCACTTCGGGTAATGCCTTCTACACCAGTTATATTGGAAGTGTCAGCTTTAGAGACATTCCTTTCTTGCCCTTGAACTACTGTATCGCAGTCATATTTTTAGGGTACAGCTTTATCATCCTTATATGGGAAGGGAGTTGGAACTTTAAAAGTTATTGGCCTAGGAATGAGTTTGTCTATGATTGACTTTAGCTTGTTCCCACAATGAATTATCACCAGCTTTGGAAACAGCTTTGTAGGCTTATCAGTCATGGACACTTCAACACTTTTTAAGTCTTTTTTTTTTTTCATAGACTTTTATCTGGTATGAATCCAAGAGCTTTTGCACCTCTTGGTGAAACTGCTCACAAGTTTTGATAGCGTGACCCATTGCCCTATTATGGTATTTACAACTAGTATCGGCTATATATACTCCATGATAGCTATGTAGACTCACTGGTTGTATCATGTCAGCTTTTCACAAAATATCAAATAGCTAACTAAGAGGTGTTTTAATATCTATCACTTTTTTTTTCAAATGGCACTCCTATTTTTCACTCAAAGCATTCACATTATAATTAGGCAAAGGATTACCAATTAACATTTGGTGTAGTCACCCTTCCTGTATCAAAGCTAATCATTCCATCCTTGATCAATCGTTGCATTTTGTGTTTCAAGGTGATGTAATTTTTAGTGGGGTGACCAACAATCCCATAGTGATAGTCACAATAGGCTGTGGGATCATACCACTTAAGGTAAGGTGGCTTGTGGGGCTCTAATTTACTAGGAACAATCAGATGACTATTGTAAAGCTCATGATATAATTCTGTATAGGTCATTGGGATTGGGTCAAAGGCAGGTTTTTCATGGGTAGTTCATTGCTCCCGTGAACCACCCATTGGGCTAGCTGGACGAGTTTGAGGTCTTGGGGTAGGCTGTGCTAGGACTATATGTGGTATTTTGAGGCCTAAGAGGAGGTTGATATATTTAAGGATAAGATGATTGTACAAATGGTTGGTATAGGTAAGGGGAAGTGTTATTTACAGTAGGATAATATGGAAGGTATCTTTATGGTGAGTAGGGTTGATAACCCCCAAATTACTTCTATCGAAGCTCACAACCTGAGTTTCATCTCTTTCTTCTTTGAGACTCTTTTGTTAGATGCTTCACTTCCTTCCAACTTGCCATTCTTGATAGCACTCTCGATAATTTCTCTTGAAATTACCATATCAATAAAATTTTTGCTTGCGTTCCCTATCATCTTTTCATAATAAAAAGATTTCAAAGTGCTAACAAATAGCACTGTAATCTCTTTCTCATTCAGAAGAGGTTGTAACTGAGAAGCTACATCTCTCAATCTCTGGACGTATTCTTTAAAAGATTCATTTGCTTTTTTCTCTAGGTTCTGTAAAGATAAACGATTAGGAGCTGATCGATAATATGTCGATATTGACTGATGAAGTCATGAGCTATATCGCTTCAAGAACGAATACGGGTTCTGTCCAGCTGGACATACAACCTAGCAGCAGAGCTTGTAAGGCTATCTTGAAAAACATGCATTAATAGTTTTTCATTATGGGCATGAGCTGCCATCTTTCGGTAATACATGGTGATATGAGTTTTGGGGCACTTCGTACCATCATATTTCTCAAATTTTGGTACTTTAAACTTTGGTGGAATGACTACATCCGGGACTAACTACAGCCTAGCAGCATCAACAGAACCATAAAATCAAATCCCTTCTACAGCCCGTAACTTTTGTTCAAGCATACTAATATTTGGATCTTCTTGAGACTCCGTCACTTTTGCTTTTTCTTCTTCTTATTTTTCAAGTCATCTATATCAGGAATCGGTTTTACTGTCTTTTTAGTAAAGACAAGATTTACATAGCTATGGTAATACCCTGGATTGGGGGCTGATGGCATTCTAGGATATATAGGATATGTGAAGTATTATGGTGGAACCTCTTGTGTAGGCTAGGCTTGAGGTGAACCAAAACTTAAAGGATACAAAGGGTCAGCCACTTCTTGTGATGGGGGGCCTTGTTGGCTTGTGTTTTCTTCTATTACTTTTTCCTTGTTCAGCTTATTGAGAGCATCTAGAATCTTGCTCAACTCATTCTTAATCTTCTCATGTGCTTTTTCTAACTTTTCAAATCTGTGAGAATTTTCTTGCTCTATCTATTTGGCTCTGGCTCTTATGTTATATTGATGGATAGGGTTCTTGCTAGATGGAGCTATCATTGAACCTTGAATATCATATATTAGAATTAGCAAATTTATATGACTATCTCATGGTTACTTTGTTAAGTGTAATGTGTGAGAATGCAATGGTTGAAAATGCATGTATGCAAAGAACATTTACCTTAAAACAGTATTTAACTAAAAGATTTTATTTATTCCAAAAAACTTTTATTTACATTGAGTTTATCATCCTAGAATTATAACCACAAAATTGATTGATCTATTCATACTGGGCCTTGGCTTCTTCGATGAAGGTTAATAGACGCTGTCCATGCTCTCTTACTGGGGTCACCACTTATTTCAATGCCTCTGCCTCTTCCACTATCTCTCTTACCTTGCATATCCCTTTATAAATTTGGGTTGTTAGGTGCTCAATGTAGTTCCATCTTCCTAAGTTCTTTCTTTTACCACACTAGACTTGGTATGATAACTCTCTATGCTCTCTAACCAATGTAGCAATATGGTCTTTTTGTTCATTCAACTTTTGTCTCAGTCTGCTTAGATAGCTATTCAGTATGTTATTCTCTATCTGTACTTGGGTACTTTTTTCTTTCAATTCAGCATATTCTTGCTTCAATCTTGCATTCTCTTCAGTCAGCTTAACAATGGTTATCTCTTTGGCCCTTTCTCTCACACATAACCTTTTATGTTCTTGGTGTAGCTCTGCTAAGTCTTCAATAGCTATATTGCGTTCTCTAGCAATCTTGCGAACTTTGGCTTCATGACTTTCAGCTCTATCTTTCCACTGATCTTTTTGTTCTTGAAGTTTTTGGATTTCTTGCTTTAACTTATCCTTTTCATACTCAAACTCTTTTGTCGTAAGCTCTAATTCTGATGGTGTCTCTTCAAGTTTTCCTCCAATTGGCTGTTGAAAGCTTCCATAAGTGAATACTAGTTCTTGTCTTCGCTTTGCTCTCCAAAGTAAATACCCGGAGTGACTTTATCAGTAAACGGTCTAGGACTCACTCTTCGAAGATTTTTTCATGCTTTAATCATCTTATTCATCCTCTGAAATGCTTTTGGCTTACTATAAGAGAAATCTAACTGATGAAGCCTATATGTCATAGGAATGAACTGTTCTGCCCCAAATTGCCTTCTTACTAGAAATGTGCATAATTTGTCGTTTCCCATAAACCCAAAAATGGGACCACTATATTATCCCCACACTGATACAACATATGTTCATGATTTATCCACGGGGCCAACCATCTTACTTCGACACTGGTTAATTTTTGTAGGAAAGTTATCCATTCTTTTTTAGACCTTTGTTCTGACCACCCACTTTTAGAGAATTTCTTGATCAGAGCTCGATTATGGACATAAAACTTAGAGAAAACACCTTTTCTCCATTCAAAATGGCTTTTCATCCATAAGTACAATAACTGTATGCAACCTATAAAGTGCCTTCCATTCTGATGACAGTAACTCAAAGATCTGATAGTCTCTGCTAATATTACCGTGAAAAGATTACAACCGTTGATAACACTCTCGAAGAAGTCAACCACCGCTATTTCAATGTAACTTAAAACCTTTGAAAATATCACCATTCCGTATATAGCTAAGGCAAAATACATCTAACCTCTATTCTTCATTGGCATGTTGCACTAGAAACTCATGAAAGAACTTTCAAGGTAGGCAAACCTGTTCTTGTTTCTTCTTTGTATGAGAATCCACAACTTCTTTGTCCATCCCCATGAGTTGTGCCAAACTCTTATGAAATCTTGACTTGTGTTTTTTGACATATATCTTATCAGGAGCCTTGAGGTGCAAACCCAATAAAATCGAATATTCTTCGATAGTTGGTGTCATATCAACTTTATTGAAGATGAAACACTTGTATGCAAGATCCCAGAATTACGCTGCAGCTCTGATTAGTTTATCATCGACAACTACTGTAAGAAGGTGTGCTATATGCCCATGTTTCTGGCAAAACTGCTCTTATCTTGACGGATTCATTTTCTTCCATATATCAACCAAATCCTCTAGATTATTTTGTTTGAGGAGGATAGATGTTTCTTGAGACAAAGTAAAATAATATCTGATTGGTAAACAATCTCCCATTTTCAGTTGAATCTTTTCTGACTGGACTCTTACTTCGTTGGGTGACTCACAAGGTGCTAATACAGATAAAGAACAAACTAGTCGTTCTGTGGAGTCTATGAAAAATTTTGTTGAAGACATCTTTCAAGCAAATGTTCTTTATGCAACTTTATGATATAAGCATGAACCAATACAAAAGAATGAGAGAAAAGGTTAGTATGCCCAAAAATAAATAAATAAATAAATAACTAAGTAAATTAGAATATCACACAAAATAAGAGGAATGAACTCTATGCTTTTGGTTAATTCTAAAAGGGAAGAATGATGGCTCTATCTATAGGTTAAGCACTCTTAAGGCTCACTATATGTGGTTTGAGGTTAAAGTCTAAAGGTTCCCAAATTGCTCCTTACATCATTGTCCATCACAGACTAATAAGGCACCCTAATCCTCACCTATTACAGGCTACAAGTGGAAAAAGTTCAATTTGAGTGGGAGTATTTCACTAGCCATTGTGGAGGCATTAAACCTCACGAAAGCAATAGGTACTTTACTCCCTCCTAGAGGGACGAAGCTTGGGTATAGAGCTCATGTTATGCATATGCATATGAATGACAAAATTAATAAAGTAAATAAACATGAATGAATAAAAAAAATCTATACAAAAGGTTCAATTTTATTAGGCTTTTGGATAACAAAATTTGTTTGATGGCTTGACTCTCAGACTTCCCCAGTGGAGTCGTCAAGCCGTCATAACGTCTAGATTTAGGGATCTATCGCTAGACATTGACTTGAAAAGGAGTTACCACTAATCTTTTTTATATAGGTGCGATTGACCACCTAAGGAATCTATCCTTTCAAGGAACACCTAAGCTTAAGGATCCCTAAAAGAATAGGTTCAGGTCTACTAACCAGAGCAGGGTTCAAGAGTTTGACTAAGTGTGAAGAAGGTTATAGCACCCTCACAATGCCCATCAAAAGATGGTACCATCTTAATTTTGTGTTATCGAATAAGCCTTAAAAATTTACCAAGTAATTAATTATTGAAAATTATTCTCAATTGACTCTAATAATTTTAGCAAAAAATTGAGAAAATTTTCTTACCTTAAGAGTATGCGAGGAGACTATTGTTTCACTTGTAGAGGCTCTATCGTCGGATTATTTAATATTAAAGAAAATTCAAGAAAATAAAAAGGAAAAGAAATAAAACCAAAAAGGAAAAAAAATGATTCAGTTTTAGATATAAATATTTTTCTCTTAAAAAATTCATTGCTTTTGTACAAGAAAAATTGATACTTTCAACTTTTCCTCGAAAATATTTTTTAGAAAAAACTTATTTTCAAGGAAAAATGATACTTTCAACTTTTCTTCAAAAATAATTTTTAGAAAACTTATTATCAAAGAAAATTGATACTTTCAACTTTTCTTTAAAAATATTTTTTTTGAATTTTATTTAAAAAATAATAAAATAAAAATAAGGAAATAAAATAAAGAAATAAAATAAAATAAAAAGTACTAAACAATTTTAATCTAATAAATAAATAATAATAATAATAATAATAGTAATTAATAAATAAATAAATAAATAAAATTTGAGAATGGCTCAGCTCAGCTTCAACTTGAGGAAGGAAACGGTTCGGAGATACGACTCGGCTTGATTTCGAAAACGGCTTGCACTCGGGTCGTACGCGGGTCAAAAATGGGTTGGCGCTCGGGTCGGGTCACCTGATTTCAAAATGCGCAGATCCTCTGGGAACAGTAACGCCAAAACGACGTCATTTTCAATAGGTATAAAAGGCTATATCCTCGATTTTTCAGCAGATCTCCCATTTTTTCTCGCTCTCTTTCTTTCCTTTCCTCCTCCCTCTTTCTAATCCAACGAAGAACTTCGATTGAATCTTGTCGGATTCTGAAAAATGTCACTGAAATCTGGATTTTTCGTCGAAAGTTCATCGAAAAGTTGATCGATTTCTGGAAATAGTCACCGAAAATGGGTAGCTGGCCGAAAAATTCAATCGGTACCGAAAAATTCACAAAAAAATTCAAACTTGGCCAAATATTCAACCGAAATTTAAAAATTTTTCAGAAATTTTCAGAAAAAAATCGCCTAAAATTCAAAAAAAGCTTCCCACCAATTCCTAGAGCTGTTCTAATGCACAAAAACTCTTTTTTAGCTTCTGTTTCTTCTCTGTGTGTCTCCTTTTCTATTCTATTCCAGCACCTATTTATAGGGATTGATCAGAAGAGTTTCTGATCAATCCTAATTCCCTCTTGGATCGGGATTCAATCTTTGAATCCAATTTAGACTCTGATTGAATCCCAAACTCACGAGAGAAACTCTAAATTTTCATCATAATCCCAGTTGAATGAGAAGAAAAAGAAAAAATAAAAATAAAAATAATATAATAGATAAATAATAATAATAATAGATAAATAGTAATAAAAATAAAGAAGAAATATATATATGTATATAATATGTTAATAAATAAATAAATAAATATGTATATTAATAAATAATAAATAATAAAAATTTAGAGAAAAAAATAAAAAATAAAAATAAAAATAGACGTACCTATTTGGACTAGGTCCAATTGATTCAGACTTGGACCAAATTGAGTGTTTACAATTGCGCTTCTACCAATTAGCAAGTAGAGCATAACAAAATAAACTAAAAATAAATAAAGAACAAGAATAGATGCCAGATAACAATATTTAAACAATCATGGAAAACAACATAGGGTAAAATTAAGAGTAAGTTGGTCAGCAAACTGCTTGTGACATGAAGGATGGAATGACATCCACTGTGAACTTTACAAAATTTAACTGTCAACTTCCAAGAATTCTAACTGAAACTAATAATGCGAGACACAAGATTGGCGCAGAGATGATCTAGGCCCATGCAAGGGCACGTTAACAAATTTGCTTGCCTCCAAAAAAGGGGCTCTTAACAATCAGCTACAATATCAAGTAGACATAGAACACATGAAGAATATTGCAAAAGCTGAATGAACTTATTAATCTGTCTTGATGGCCACCATTCCAAAACTTGTCTTATATGGTATTATAGTATATAGTGCAACAAAATATGCTATTCTAAATGTTTTCTAAGTAAAAGAAAATAAAACATGTGGTGAAGATTTCAGTGAAATTGCAAGGACAGTGTATGCAATTCAAGATGGGACATAGTACATATAGATCCTCTAGCCTTCCCTATCTCAAAAGAACATATAAATAAGGAATTAAACAACGCCAATGGTTATTTTAAAAATACCTAAAGCATGAGTGAAAAATATGTCTAGGTTTAATTACAACAAAGGTTAAGGACATGTTAAAGTTACATGTTAACCAAAATAGATTTGGATGAATTCTAACAAAATTTATTATAATGCACAGTGGCAAAAATGGCTACCTTCACAACACTTATAGTCTGTTGCTCCATTGCTTCATGTATAATCTCCTTGTCATGCTCTCTCATACTATATCCATCTAAAAACAAACCAAAGCCTATAAAAACAATTAATTGTTTTTAAATAATTAATACTTAAGTATTATCACCAGTTTTAGGTGTTGAGACACTAACATCTCCATGCATAGAAACTCCATTACTATTTTTGGCTTCATTCTCCCGCCAATAAAAACACAAATAAATGTATGTAAATTGCCGTTTGAATCTGTTGAGTCAATAAGGGGCCCATAAAAGTCAATATAAAAACAATTAAATATGGCTTTTAGAAAGAACAACATTTATAATGTTTTACCATGATTAAAGCGTAATTGCATACTAAGATGGAAGAGGAACAAAAGCACCTATAGAACCAGTTGTATTTCATGTTATCTTAGCTCTAGAGCATGGTGATGCACAATCAGAACAAAAGGTACTGAATTATTGTGCAAGACCAACCTGCTTTGATGCTGAAGCAGTTCAAGCCTTTCTGAAACCCATGACCAACTTCCCTCCAGGCTCTAACCAACTAAATGTTATTAAGGAAAGAAAATAACTATCAATTTCAAAACAGATATAAGTCTCAAATCATGATGTACGATCAAAGGATATAGCCACCATGTTGGGAAGAACACTAAATCAAATGCACAAGGGTTAGAAACACGTAGTTGCTGGACAAACAAAATGAATGTGGCAATAGCCAACAAGCAAAACACACACACACACACACATTTTTGACACAATTATTACCTGTCATTAACATATATGAACTGGTAAATCCAAGCAAAAGAACCCAAAGAAAAAAAAATTCTAAAGAATAAATCTGTCAGTAGAGGCACAGATTAAGCAATAACTTGAACGTGGCATAATTTGGGCCTCATAGCACAAAATACTGAAATCTTTAAATCATTGTCTTCCAGTGATATCAATTTGTTACCTACGTCACCCGCTTGCAATTGCATGTTCTGTATGCAAGGAGTAAGCCCCTCTAAAACATACATTCTGCTATTATTGTTGGGCCAAAAGCTGAACTGAAATATCCATTCCTTTCCTTTTGAATCTCGGACTTTAAGAGTTAAACCTTCTGGCTGAAGTATTGCTGGGAAATAGGCCTGTCTCATGATGGGTGCATTTGAGTATATATGTGACAATAATCTAGATAACAATTGACAAGAAACTAAAACGTGCAACACCAAACACAAGGCTCATATTTAACTTCAGCAAAAGAATCATTAAAATTAATGACAATACAAAACTAGATGAAAGTGTTTCCAGTAAAAAAAACAAGGATGCTAACTAATACCAAAAATACATAGTCAAAACCTGGTATCCATCCACAAAATAATGATTAGATAATTGAAGGAAACAAACTATTTTGATATTGATCATTTCATACTTTAATTCAATTGAAAACCAAATCACTCAAAAGCTTGAATCCTTACGGGCATAAGTTTTGGAATTTCATAAACATTTTTTTACTTAATCAAGGTAGGATTTCAAAAGATAATGATTTTCATTTGGGCAATGAAAAATGAAATGATTGATAAATTTGTAAAAGCTTTTGGGAGAATTCTTTATATGCTAGTACAAGAGGTCTTCTCTATAAGATTCTGGATTTTGATAGTTTGATATATGTAAAGACTATACTTTAAACGCATTCCACGCTAATTCCTTCACACATTTTTCAATTTCTTTTACTGAAGTTACCCTTTCGCCTATATTTTGGAGAAAACTTAGCAAAAGAGCCAAACCACCTGATGTTCTCATTATGCTTTTGTAGAACATTTTGATTTGTGCAAATCTTTTTCCTCTTTCATTGAATAAAGATTACATGAACAATCAGAGTGGATTATGAAAATAGAGGTTGTTATATAAGGCCTTCACTTGAGTAGTAAATTGAGATGATGTATTTTGAGCATGAATTACAAAAAAAAAAAAAAATGAAACAATAAAAAAAGCTTGTTTGTAACACCATGCGTGTGAGATGTTCAAATGGTTCTAAAAGTAAAAAGAAAAAATTTTCCAACTAGAGATAGCTCTTTAATGGAAGTATCTATATATGATATGAAAAATAACCATTTGTCATATTACATTCACAAAAATAAAATTATCCATTTGCTTTGCATTTCAAGCCTATTGAAATATTTTCTAAATAAACCCTAACAAAAAATCACCCTCCACACTAGGAGAATAGTTCAAATGAGAACCTTTTCAAGAACACATTTTGTCCTATGTTAAGGACAATGAAAGAATTTCTTATGTCAAAGGGTAAGTTTGAAGTAAATTAAGTTTCAAAACATTTTGAAGTCATTCTATTAAAAGTGAAAATATGCAAACAAAAAAAAAAAGAAAAAAGGTGAAAATAATGAAAAAGCATGTTTTAAAAAATGAAAAAAGTCAAATGTCCTTATGAAAAGAAATAATCATTGGTTTGATTAATATTTAGGGACCTTAAACCCTAATAGGTATTATTTACTGTGAAAGTTCATTTTGATCAATGTGGATATTTATATTGAAAAGTTTTTTCCTTAAAAAATTATCATTTTGTTTTGGATGAATTTTGACATATGAAAAACATGGTAGAGTAGTCAATGAAAAGAGAAAAAGAATAAAGCTCAATGGTGAAAACTACACTTGACAATAAAAAATATAATACGGTGATACGGTATGAATATAATATAAAAAATGACGATGAAGGTGACATGGTTTAAAATTTTAGTGATAATTATATATAGGTTTAACAAAACAAAAAAATATACTTTATTTTTTTTATTTTAATATGAATTGTGACATGTAATTTTTGTGTAAAATACGACACGAATATATAAATTTTTATATTTTATATGACATGAATATATGAATCTCAAGTCTAGTGAAAACTTGAAATATCGGTCTAGAACAAGTTTGAAACATTTAAAGCAACTCATGAAATTTCATGCATGATTATATCAAGGTTGAAATAAGAAGCATTAGAGGTATTTTGAATGAATCAATGAACCCAAAAAGATCAATATCACTTTGAAGATTTGTCTTAAATTTAACTATTTTCTTTCTTTCCCAAAATTTTGAATCGATTTCAATTAGTTTTGATATTTGTTAAAATATCACTTTTAAAGAAATTAAGAGATTGTCATAATGGATTGTGCTTTAAAATGATTCCTTATACGAAAAACTTGATTTTAAAGAGTTTGTGTTTTAAGAAAATTATTTCTTCATCTTTTAACGTAAATGAAGAAACATTGATTTTTATGTCAAGTGCACAAGTCATCTTTGATAACTGAGATTTTGATATGCTAAACTATCTCATCCATTTGGAAAGATCAAGTTTGATTTACCTCATTCATTTGAGGTAGCAATAACCAATTTTCAAGAGGTCACATGTTTTTAAAAGAAAAGTGTATTATTGATACAACTTTTTTTTATTATTATGAGAAATAGTTATATGGAGCAATTTTTTACTCTCATTTGAAGGTTTAATCTGGGGCAATCGTTGTTGTCAATTTTTAGAGCTTTTAAACAATGTTCAAGAAGCAAGAAAACATTAAAATTTTAATATCTGAATTTTATTTTTGTTTGATATTTATTTGACAATAGACAAATGATGTCCAAATTGATATTACTAGAGTGACCTTTATGAGATAAAGAAAATACTTTGTTTTTATTATTAAATTTGCATTATTATTTATATCATGCATTTACATTATTTGATGAGTATTTAAATAATTATCTGGGTTATTGTATTTACATCATTAAACAGATATTTGTATCATTTGTAAGAAGTATTTGCATATTTATAATAAACATTTACATTTATATCATTTGCAGAGACATGACATTTACATTATTTTTATTGATCGTTATATTTGTCAAAATGAGGATTTATATATACAACGATACAAAAGCAAATTGAGAATTATGTTTAAATGTAAATATCATAGAGCCAAGAGTTAAAATTGCAAGCGTCAAATTTTGTATCATAATTCAAACTTAAAAAATCTAATTTTGCTCATACCGAAATGAAATTTTGGTGGAGAATTAAATGAACACTCCATTTTCACATAATGGTGTTGATTACCAAACAGGAAATCAATTGACCTTGTGTCAGTTAGAGATAAGAATGAATTTTGGACGGGTTTCCGACTCTTCCACATAACCAAATTGGATAAGCGTTGACCGACATAAGAAAGTCAAAGGTATGAGATAAGGTTAAACAAATTCCATCAGGAAACTTTTGTGGGAGATATTTAGGATACGAGAGAGGAGAAAAAAAAAAAAGAAATCAAGAAAAAACAAAAATCTAAATTAAAAAGTAATAATAATTATATTAAAATCATAATTTTTTATTATAATATGAAATTAATAAATTTTTTAAATAGAAATAAATTTATAAAAATTAAAATTAAATAAAAAATTCCAACAAAGTAATGAAGGTACACATCATTTGGCATGTGTTAGACATGTAGCCGTCTATGGCACTTGATTCTAAAGTTAAGGAAATGTTGATAAAAGGATTATTTCATTACATAATTAGAGAGATAATGACTTATTTTTTACATTGTAAAAACCGAAATAATATACATCTCATAATTTATGGATTATGAATGTAATTTACTCAATTAAATGTATACAACATGTTGGTTAGAAGCAACTTTGAAGGATTCAAATAGAGATAATAAAAACTACTACTTCAATCGAACTCAATTTGACTTTAATATCATTTACATAAACTTAAAATAATTAAAACTCAAAGTAAAACTACTTAAATCTAAAATCATCCTAAATAATTCGAACCTAATTGACTAAACTCAAACACATCATACTTGTTAGAATGTCCAAAGTCGTGTTACCTGCCCAAAGTCCCACCCAATTCAGAATATGCTTTTGGATTTGAGCTCATCTCGAGCGGTTGGAATGAATTCTTTTATTAATAAATAGTATATTCTTTTATAATTTTAAAATATAATTAAAAATATTAATATATATATATAAAAACATAATAATTTATTAAATTTATGATTTTATACTCCTATTTTATCTTTTTTTTTTATAATTATTTTTGAGTCACGAATACTCGTTTTCCATCAATTGTGGTTTTTAAATTTTATTGGGCTTTGATATAACTCATGAGTTATTATTTTCACTTTGGACTATTTAACTTTGGGCTTTGATTGTCAATCGGATTTAATCCAAACCAAATGCCCAATTTATATGTTATTTTTCTTGTATATTTTTTTTTTCTGTTAATAAAATGTTTTTGTTTTAGATAAAATAAAAGGTATAATGAAAAACAAAAAAATGAAAAAAATAAAAAATTTATATAAATATATAAAACCCAAAGTTTTTGGCAAAAAAAAATGGTCAATGTAGATAGCTTATAATATTAAAATGTGAACAGTCTAAAAAAATTCTATGTGATATCTAATAAATATATTTTAATAATTAAAAATTAAATTATTAAATATATTTATTTTAAATTATTTACCTTAAATCATTCTAAATTATTTTTTTTAGAAAAAATAATAAAACTTTAATTACCATAATTAATACATAGAATAATTTGTGATACTTCTTTTCAATAAATACACTTAACATGCTAGATAAATAATTAAATAACGAGTTATAATTGCTTTAAGAAAAAATTCTTATAATCATTCGCCCACTAGTTACCTATGTCTTGTCACTAAGAAAAAGATTGTATAAAAATAATTAATGCAAATGTTATATTTGGCTTAGAAGACTAAATTAATTAAATTTAATTATTTCTATTAATGTGTTGTGAAATAAATTAATTTGATTTAAAATTTATATTTATTTCTTCTTTTTTGCTTCTTGTCTGATAAGCTATTGAGTATTTTAAAGACAAAGATCTATTTTAAAGCAGACGAAACCTAAAAACTTATTAAGAATCAACAATACACTACAAAAAATAATAATAATAATAAATAACCATAGCTTTAAGGGCATATATTTTTTTTGGGGGGGGGGGGTTTAATGAACCGCCTGCATTTTCTCAAATTTAATGGGCTTTTTAAGTCTAAGCCCAACTTGTCGAGAATATCATTATTTTCCATGATTGAATGGGTTTAACCCATTAAAAAAACTCTCCACTCTTCATTTAATTCATTTCTGCGTCTGAAATTTTTTTTAAAAATTTTTCAAAGCTACAAAATTTTCTCCTAATCCTCTATCTTCTTCAAGTTTTCTTCATCTTCCTCTAATCCCTTATCTCTTTTACATTGTTTCATCTATTATTTTTCAAATTAGTTTTGAGACAAAAATCTAATGACTCTTTCCTTAATTTTTTAAAATTCCTAACTTTTTCCTCTCTAATTTCAACTCAATTGTTGTTGTCTTCTCTAGCAACGTTATTTTTTAGCTAGGTACTTTTGCTAAAATCAATCTCTCTTCTCATTTTGATTTTAATTTTGTAATGAACGAAATAACTAACAATTTTTTTTTTTATTTTGATAGAGCTTAAGTAAGTCTTATTTGGTCCAGCTTATCTTGATTTTGTTGTTCGGTTAAGCTCAAGCTCAAGTTTAATCTAGCTAAGGTATGTTTTAATTTCTTGATTTAATTTTATATTTTATTTTTTTCTAGTGATTTGTGATTTGGAATTGACAATCCCAATGACATAATAATGACACTTGCTATTAGATCTAAGGATGAAGCTATTAATGATGTCATTCATGAGATTGTAGGTAGCAACTAGGTTTTCTATTGATATAGTTACTATATGTTCCCAATCTCTCCACTCCAAGCATTTGATTGACAGCTAATATGAAAAAACTTAAAGTTTTGAATGGCAAACACCAAAAGCTTAGATCTTTGTATTTAAAGATGTTTTGCTCCCTAGTATTATAGATAATATATATAAATAAGTATTATGGTTGGATTTATTATTATCCTATATTAAAAGGATATTTTATACATCTTTGGTCAATAATTCGATAATTTTTTTTTATTGTTGCCATTGCTAGGGAGAGAATTTTCAAAAGAATGAAAACATTGTAGGAGCTTCTTCTTATTGTCAACAAGGTTAATTCATTTTTCACAATTCTGTAAATTAACTTGAGTATTGTTAATAAGGTAGCGTTGTTATGTTGATTAGAGAAATAAGATGATTTTGCTCCTTAGGGTCTTTTGTGATGTGAAAGTTTTAAATTGATATGTTGTTCATGTACACATAAATTTTTAGAATAACTTTGATTTTTATTATGTTATAATTCTTAAGCATTGTTTTATTTTCTAGGTTTTGTTCTCCTTTGTCATTGCTTTGCTTTCTTTTTCCATAAGTACTATAACCATAGATAAGAGTTGGATTAAAAAATCTAGGTGTAGTAATGAATATATGCAAGGGATTAGTCAATTTTTAAGATTTACATTTGAGAATGCACGCCGAGATGGTATGATTTTATATCCATACATGAAATGTGTCAATATGCATTGGATACCATTAGAAGTTGTATAAGAGCGTTTGATTTGTAATGGGTTTTTGTCTAGTTATATTAATTGGGTTTGTCATAGTGAAACTTCATTGCCTGGTTATGAGTTTCATTTATCGAATGGGTTTTTTCAGTTTGAAAGCTCTCAAGAACTTAGATCTCTTAATGTTGGAAAAAGTTTAGGAGTTAATGAAAATGAAAATATAATTGATTTTTCTTAATTTTCTAGTAGAGAGAGTGAAAGTAGACAATCCCACAATATTGAAGCGACTAAGTTTTATATGTTATTAAAGGATTATAACCAAGAATTGTTTCCAAGATTCACAAACAATCTAAATTATTTCTAATTTTAGAATTGTTTTAGATAAAGGTTTATGGTGGGATAAGTAATGAGTCATCCAATTTTCTTCTCTCATTAATGAAAGGAATTTTTCCTGAGGGTGAAACCTTACCTAATACCATTTGTTAAACTAAGAATATGATTAGGAATTAGGTTTTAGGTATGAAAATTTCATGTTTGTCCAAATTATTATATGTTATACCTAGATGAAAGAGAAAATGAAGACTTGTGTTATGTGTGTGGTGCTTCTAGGTAAGTGCAAAATGATAATGTTGATTTGGAAGGTAATTTTTGTGGTAAAAAGAAAAAACCTATAAAGGTGTTACATCATTTTCCTTTGAAACCTAAACTCCAAAAATCGTTCATGTCTCCAAAAATGGCTTCTACCATGGTATGGCATGATAAGGGTCATAAAAAAGATGAAAAGACTAGGCATCCAACTATCTCTCTTACTTAAAAATCTTTTAGTTTGTGGTATCCTAATTTTGTCTCAGACCTTCCTAATGTAAGGTTAGGCTTGATTATTGATTGATTTAATCTTTTTAGAACAATGAATAATAAGTATAGTGTTTAGCCTATTATGGTGATACCATATAATTTGCCCCTTTGATTGTCCATGAAAGAGTCAAGTTTTATTGTTTCCTTAGTGGTTCCAAATAAGAATGAGCTTGAAAATGATATTGATGTTTACTTACAACCTCTAGTAAAAGAATTAAAAAAGTTAAAAGAATAAAAAGAATTTTGAGAAATTGGTGTAAACACCTTTGATGCTTTTGTTGAAGATATTTTTTGGTTACGCACTACATTAATGTGGATGATAAATGACTTTCCTACATATGGTGATTTGTTTGGTTGGAATTTTAAAAGTCAACTTACTTGTCTTCATTATTCTGAAGATATATGTCATTTATGGCTAAATCATGAAGGGTAAATATTGTTTCATGGGTCATCATCGATTTTTAGATATTAATAATAAATTTCAAACTAATTCGTCTTTTGATAGCACTCAAGAACTAAAGGCTATCTAACTTATCCTTTAGGAATTATGATTTTAAGTCAAGTAGAAACAAGCATGCTACTTTTGGAAAGAAAAATTCAGTTCATTTTAGTACCTGGAAAAAGAAGAGCATTCTTTTTAGTTTGTTACAATAGAAGCACAATATGTTGTGTTATAATCTATATGTGATGCATGTAGAAAAAAAATATTTGTGATAATGTTTTGGGGACATTATTAAATATTGAGAGGATGAACAATTTCATATAATACTCGAAATCACTGATAGTGTGATCATTGAGTAGAATACCAACAATTTCCTAGAACTTTTGATCCTATTGGGTTTGCCATGAGTAGTTCAAAGCTTGAAAGGAAATGTAGGGGTTGACCATCCACCTATCGCCTATCCCAAAACCAAAAGACACCAATGCTATCTAGTGGATCAAGAACCTCTTGGTTAACTCACCACGTGGTTGGTAGAAGTTAGATGACTGCAATGTTTTGATTAGCTAAGCCTTTCTTCTTTCAATTTTATTCATTGATATGTGCTTGAGAACCCAAACCATTTATTAGCTTTATAGGTGAGATGGTGATCCAAGAAGGGTGGTGAATTCGATTTCTTCAAATTCTTCCCAAACAATGATTTCAATATAGTTGAATGAAAATTAAAACAATAAGCACTTTTGATGAAAATATAATGCAAATAATACGAATTAATGAACCTAAAATCAAATATAAGCAACAATAAATGGTAAAGAGATAGGGATAGAGAATCAAACACAATGATTTATAGAGGTTCGGTCCTTCTGTATATGGCACCTACGTCCTCTCTTCTTGATTGTCTACACCAAAGCTTTAATCCACTATTCTTGAATTGAAAATACAACCTATCTTTTTCTTTCTAAGGCTTAAGATAGAAACCTTTACCCTTTGTAGTATTTTAGCCAATTTCACTACAAAGCTCTTAAGAGGATACCTCACCTCTTGTTCTTTTCCACCCTTGTATATCAAAGGTAATTTTGCAAACAATAGAACAACCTCTCTAAAGCTAAGTGTTTGCTAAGTTAAAGTATAAGAAAATGATGAATGAACAACAAATAAAAATTGGATATAATAAATACAAAGATATAGACTTTGAAGCTCTAAAAATTCTTGATTTTTTTTAGAGAATGAAAATATAGCTTGTTGGCTCTTGCTCTTTTGATTCATCAATCCTCTTGGTGTGTTGGAGTGCCCAATTTATAAAGAAATTGAAGAAGTAGTCGTTAGGGAAGCTTGGAAAGTGAAAGTAGCCATTGAATGCATGAAAAAAATAGCCGTTGGTGTGATTCCGCCCAGACCCGATCGATCCCTTCCTTGAGGGGATCGATTGGTTCAAGTTTTATGCAATATCATGCTTAAAAAACACAACCCAATCGATCCCTTCCATGAGGGGATCGATCATGTCAATGGTTGGGTGGTTGTCTCTTGTTATGCACTCAATTCACTAATTTGATCATATCTTGAGTTATATAAATCCAAATCACAAACCGTTTGAAGATTTAGAAACAAGACTTAAAAGTATCCATATAAAATTCATCATCTAATTCATTGAGTAAGAATTATAGTGAATTTTCAAAGTTACATCTTGTGCGATTTTTTTGACAACTGTAGAGTGTCTAGTAAAAATTCAAAATCTTTGTTTAAAAAATTTGAATTTTGATTTTGTTTGATCCATTAGAGAATAGACTCAAAGAGCTTTCCAACCATATAAAATTTAAATATTAAAATTTTGTGAATTAATAAAGAAAAATAAAATAAATTCAATGTTGGAAAACTTTGTTCTTGTAAAACAGCTTTCTTAAGTTAATCTTTTTCTCAAAACCAATATTATCAAAATTGTATCAAGTCCAAAATAAATAAATTCACTTTAAAAACAACAATTGGACTTTGATTTAAGCTCAAATAAATAATCTTTAAAGATAGATTTGGTTTGAGAAATAAGAAACCAAGAAATGTTTGTTTAAACTTTGAAAATCATATTATTTATTTAGTACCAAAATATAAAACTTAAGAACATGTACTAAATAAATCTTTTTCAAAATTTTGATCAAGTTTATTTATCTTTAATGTTTTGTCATTCCAAAATAAGGATCAATTCAAGGCTAACAATCTCCCCATTTTTGATGTGACAAAACTAAAAGATAAATTTGCTTGATGAAAAACTTTCTTTGAAACATTTAAGATTTTGAAAGACATTTTGGAAAACTCCCCCTTAAACAATGCATGGCAAAGCTCCCCCTTAATTTATGCATCCTAATCCAACACAACTCACCAAACATATGTTAGAGTATATATATCAAATAAGCATAATCAAACATATGCATGTCAAGCACAAGCAAATTTGTTAATATAATATTTCTCCTTCTTTTTGTCATAGCCAAAAGGCATGAGCATATTAATGAGTAAATAAACACAAATCATTAACAAATATATTCATAAAACATTTCTCCTCCCTTTTGTTTGTGCTCTTTATACCAAATGTTTAACCTCCTATATCAATTCCAATAAGAAGAAATATCTCTAAACTCTCTCTCCTTTTTTGTCATTTCAAAAGAAAGAGAGATCAATTCAAGGCATGGGATAAAATGCTTGATACCAATAATATCAAGAGTATTTTGAATGCATGTAATCAAATGTAATATGCACAATGAAGTTCACATACATGTATTCTAGCACAAAAGCATCAGTGTATCCAAATTTAGCAATTTAACACAAGTCATCAAATGTACTACATGAAATTTATGAGCAAAGGAAAATGAATGATATGTAATTTACTCATAAATCATGTTAGAATAAGATGTGCTTAGAACCTAAAACATCAATAGCAATTAAGCATAAAGTCAAGCACATGTATACAAGCTTGTACCAATTGTTAAGGATACCAATTGTTAAAGATATGCCATTAAAAAGCATACCAATTGTTATCACAAAACAAATCAAGCAAAATTGTATTATAAGATTTCTTCTCATTTTCAAAATAATAATTAATCAATACAAGACACACGTAATTTTGAATGAGAGGTACAAGCTATATCAATGATAGACACATAAATAAGCATCTATGAAAGTTAAAAAAATCTTTAGCAATTTTGATATCAATTGTTACCAATTGTTAGCTATTTTATTTAACAACTTTCATAGAAGAAACATACTTCAAGCATATGAAAGATTCATTCAATACATGCATAAATGATAATAATAATCTTTCATAAGCTATCCTACCAAAATAAGAACCAAAAGCTCATATGTATATAATAAATCATAAGTACTAATGAGCAATGAGATTCAATTATCATCATGTCATAACGAAGATTATATAAGCATGATTTCCTAAACATGATGAGCACATATGCTATAGCAAAGAAATAATGAAAGCATAAATTATTATCCAAATTATTTCAATGCATAGCAATATAATTAATCTAAGCATATGCAAGTAATCAAACATATATTTATTTCAAACAAAATCACACAAGCATATGCAAGAACATTTCAAAACATGTATAGCAATACACCAAAAAAAATGCAAACTTTTAGACACAATATGGTACATGATATCTCAATGGACTCAATCAATGAACATGTTCAAAGAAATCAATCTATTTAACTCATATCCATGTCCAAAGATTCAAACGAATATTCATGCAATAAAAACTATTAATCAAAGCAATCAAAGAACTAGGCATGAATATTAATCGAAGTGAATTAATCAATCTAAGCTTTTAACAAAGTTAAGACAAATTCTATCAAGTAGCTTGGTGATTAATTTGTGCAAAATGTTTATATGTTCTAGCACAACATCTCATTTTTGCACACAATCAAAGCAAGCATTTATCAAATCATGCATTAATCATTATAAATCATAAGCACATAGCATAGATTCAATACAATTACCTCCATCGTTATCAAGCTACGTTGTTGTACTCATTGTAGTTGAGTGAAGCTTTGAATCCTCCATTCCACATTATTTGAGCTAAGTCTTTGATATACTTGGGCTTGATTGATGACAATGACATGCTTTGCTTGCTATGCTTGAAATTCCAAAAATGTAAGCTCATTCATGCTCATTTCATATTCTTCTAGCATAGTCTTAGAAAAATTTCTTGACAAGGATTTTCATTAGAAGCACCAAGAAAATCAATTGATAAAAATTATACCAATTGTTAGAAAACAATTCCATATTCTAAGTCATTATAGGCAAAAGAAAATTTATTCACTAAGACCAAGTTGCCAATTGCAAGGGAGATATAGACTTAAGCTACAGGCCATATATCAAGTTAAGCATCAAATATCACAATATTGGCACTAAAGGTAAAGTTCTCATGTAATGTGCAAAACATGAATCCTTTCTCGATCATTTAGAAATATTGAACACAAAGAAGACATATTCAATATTCATGTATATTCAATAAATAACCAAATAATATGTTAAAATAAATTTTAGGCCATATGAAATCTAAAAACTCAATGAAGGCATTTTTATCATAAAAAAAATATTCAAGTAAATTTTAATACAAAAGCATAAATATGTCTACACAAATTATAGGCCATAATCAACAATGACTTAAGCTAAAGATAAGCATCATAAGAAAATCACTCACTAAGTCATGTTGCAAGCATTTCAAGCAAAGCTCAATCATATTCATATAAGCACACACTTGACAAGAGAAATAGATGAACCAACAACACATATCATTTTAAAAAAATTAGTTTATCAATTTAAAAACACAAATCCAGCGATAAAACATTTAAGCACAAGAGCAAGCATATCACAAGGGTATTTCACAAATCAAGAAATAAATAATTTAAGCATTTTAAACCACAAGCATTAAGGTTAAATTGAATCAATCATCATATGAGCACATATCTTGACCGAAAACATAAATGAACAAAGAATCAATATATATTTTAGCACATAAAGTTCATCAATTCCTCAACACAAGAGAAGAAATAAATCTTGAATTAATTAGGATAAAGAATTAAAGCACATTTCAAGACTATTTCATAAGAAGTCAAGAGATGAACAATCAAACATCAATATATATTATTTAAGCACAAGATGATCATCAATTTCTAAAATCACAAATCAAAAGTTAAAACAATTGAGAATAAAATAATCAAATTTTAATAATATTTCACAAGATCCAAGCATTATAAACTAATTAAGCAATTTTAAACATCATGGTCATATAAGCATGTTCAACAATCACAAATCAATATGTACAAAAATCAAAAAAATCATTTCCATCTTGCTAAAATCATTTAAACAAGTATATTTATGCAAAATATCGTAAGATAAATCATTCAAAGCTTAATAGGTTTAGGATTTTTATTTTTGCACTTTAAAACTCATTTTTGCTTGAAAAATAACTTAATAAATCTCAAAACTAGTCAAGCTCATTTTTAACCAACTTGAACCATTCCAAAAAATTTCAAATGACAAAACAACGTTGTTCAAGTGGTCATTTGGCATTAGAAACAAGGAAATCAAAAAGTCAACTTTTAATCCCTATATTTCCTTGAAAAAGGCTATTAAGATGGGTAAATATGTTTAAACACAAATTTAAGTTCTTTAAACCATTTAGAGAAGTTTTATATCACACTTTGAATTTGTCTAAATGGTTTTTATGCCCATGTATGTTCAAAAATAAGATTTGATCTTTTAAGTTCAACAATCCTTTGAAACTTACATGTAACATTATGAATTTAAGCACATAAATAATCACACCAAGCATCAATAAAAAATTCATCAACAAAATTATGCTCAAGCAATTTAACACCACAATCAATTTCAAGAAGTATTTCAAACATATTTAAGAGCAAAATAAATGCATATTCAATTCAAGCTCATATATATGTATATATTTGGATTATGCAACATATGTCTTGTTATCAATGTCAACCAAATTTTGCATAATCAATCAAGCATTCAAATTTCATCAAGAATAGGTAACTAAGTTCAAATTCTCTTGAAATAAAGTTTAAGGGTTACCCATCTTTATTGTATGTCTAAAGTATTCAATCTTCAATCTCACATTGTAGCTCTTTGCTCTAGCACACCTACAAGAGACATTTTTCATTTGATTTTTGGTACCCAAATTGCTTTAGGTCCTTAAGAGTTATTGACCAAGTCTCTTGTTCCTTTAGGAACCCATGCTTGCCTAATGCTAAATGGAACTTTTCTTTTAATAGGACAAATATGTATAGTATGACCATGAAAATTATAAAAATTGCATTTAATCATTTTAGCACTTAAACTCTTATCTAAAAACTCTTGTTTTTCATTCATCAAAACATCAAATTTCTTTTTCAAATCAAAAATTTCTTTTTCTAAAATTTCATACCTATTTTGAGAGGTTTCAAAATCTATTTTCAATTTTTCATTTTCTTTTTCCAAAAGATTTTTTGCATTCATTAAAAACTCATTCTCTACATTCAACTTTGAAATCATTTTCTTATATTTCCTTTTCATTGATTCATATTCAAGATATAGCTCATTATAAGCATCTTGCAATTCATCAAAAGCATATGAATTTGAATCAACAGAATTAGTGGTTACCTCCAGATCTTCAAGAGCCATGAGACATGGTGCATTTCAGTTGGATTGTTGTCTTTCATGTATTTCATCCAATTTCTCCTATATCTCATTTGAGGTTAGACACTTTGATACCAAGTTGAATTTGTGGGAGTTAAGAGCTCCATATAGTAAGCACTTGGCCTTGGCATCATCCATCACTTGCCTCATATAGTTTGCATCATTTGAAGGAGTTCCAAGCCCTTTTTCAACCACATTCCAAGCTTTAAAATCTTGGGCTATTATGAACATCTTTATCCTCCTTCTCCATTTACAAAATTCAAATTTATCAATCATAGAAGCTTTGAGGACTTCTTCACCATCTTGGAACCAAAATTGAGCCATAGGATCTTTACACAAGGTGGTTAATCCTATAAAAAGAGACCAAAGCTCTGATACCAATTGTTAGCTTTATAGATAAGATGGTGATCCAAGAGGAAGATGAATTGGATTTATCCAATTTCAATATAGTTGAATGGAAATTAAAGCAATAAGTACTTTTGATGAAAATATAATGCAAACAATATCAATTAATAAACCTAAAATCAAATCTAAGCAACAATAAATTGTAAAGAGATAGGGATAGAGAAATCAAACACAATGATTTATAGAGGTTTGATCCTTCTCCACAAGGCACCTAGTCCTCTTTTCTTGGTTGTCTACATCAAGGCTTCAATCCACTATTCTTGAATTGAAAATACAACCTATCTTTTTCTTTCTAAGGCTTAAGATAGAAACCTTGACCCTTTATAGTATTTTAGTCAATCTCACTACAAAGTTCTCAAGAGGATACCTCACCTCTTGTTCTCTTCCACCCTTGTATATCAAAGGTAATTTTGCAAACATTAGAGCAACCTCTCTAAGGCTAAGTGTTTGCTAAGTTTAAGTACAAGAAAATGATGAATGAACAACAAATAAAAATTGGATACAATAAATACAAAGATATGGGCTTTGAAGCTCTAAAAACTCTTGATTTTTTTTAGAGAATGAAAATATAGCTTGTTGGCTCTTACTCTCTTGATTCATAAATCTTCTTGGTGTGTTGGAGTGCCTAATTTATAGAGAAATTGAAGAAGTAGCCGTTGGGAAGTGAAAGTAGCCATTGAATGCATGAAAAAATTAGCCGTTGGTGTGATTTTGGCCAGACTTGATCAATCCCTTCCTTGAGGGGATCGATTGGTTCAAGTTTTATGCCATTTCATGCTGAAAAAAATGACCCAATTGATCCCTTCCATGAGGGGATCGATCTTGTCAATGGTTGGGTGGTTTTTTTTATTTTGCACTCTACTCACTAATTTGATCATATCTTGAGTTATATAAATCCAAATCACAAACCGTTTAAAGATTTAGAAACTATTCTTAAAGGGTTTTCCATCCATATAAAATTCATCACCTAATTCATTGAGTAAGAATTATATTGAATTTTCAAATTTAAACCTTGTGCAGTTTTTTGACAACTGCAGAGTGTCTAGTAAAAATTTAAAATCTTTTCTTAAAAAATTTGGATTTTGATTTTGTTTGATCCATTAAAAAGTAGACTCAAAGAGCTTTCCAACCATATAAAATTCAAATATTAAAAATTTGTGAATTAATACAGAAAAATAAAATAATTTCAGTGTTGGAAAACTTTGTTCTTGTAAAACAGCTTTCTTAAGTTAATCTTTTTCTCAAAACCAATACTATCAAAATTGTTTTAAGTTCAAAATAAATAAATTTACTTTAAAAATGACAATTGAACTTTCATTTAAGCTCAAATAAATAGTCTTTAAAGATAGATTTGGTTTGAGAAATATGAAACCAAGAAAGGTTTGTTTAAACTTTGAAAATCATATTATTTATTTAGTACCAAAATATAAAACTTAAGAACATGTACTAAATAAATCTTTTTCAAAATTTTGATCAAGTTTATTTATCTTTAATGTTTTGTCATTTCAAAATAAGGATCAATTCAAGGCTAACACCATTGAGACGTCAATGATTAATTCAATGCTATGCCCTAAAAAAATACATGATTTAACTCACTTTCACTATGAATGCACTCTACTCAACTTTCTTAGCCAATTATTAATGTAATTGAAAAAGGAAACATGGTCATATCTTTGTTATCCCTTTAGTAAACTTGTAATGTGTACCTAAGCGCTAGATATTCAAATGTTTTCCTATAATTTAAAGGCATATCTAGGCTTGCAAGCATTGGGTATATGGAAAGATCTACATTCAAAGGAAGATGAGGATGGTAGATTTCATATAAATCCTTTGTGTTATTAGATGCCAGAAAAGGAGAAAATTTTTTTAAGAGTTTTAAAAATTATAAAAGTTCGTAACGGTTACTCTTCAAATATCTTCTAATTTGTCAATCTTAAATATTGCAAAATTTTACCTTTAAAAAGTTATAATAACCACATATTGATAGAGAAGTTTCTTGGACTTGCATTGCTTAGGCTTTGGCCTAAGGACGTGATGATGATTGTGGTTGAATCAAGTTAATTTTTCAAGTCATTTATGTGCTAAAGTTATCCAAGTAGAAGAGCTTGAGCAACTTCAATCTAAGATTATGCTCACTCTTTGTTGATTGGAGAAGATTTTCATTCCTTTATTCTTTACCATCATGGTACATTTGGTAGTTTATTTGGCTGGAAAGGTAAAAATTGTAGGACCTATTACTATATATAGATGTATCTAGTTGAAAGGTATAATTTAATAGTTAATGTTTTTTGTTTCATATTCAATTTGGTCTTTCAATTATAGATATTTTATGAGTTAAAGTATTCTCTTTTCTTATTTATGGTCCTTTAACTATATGTTTCTTTGTAAATTGAACTCTTGCAAGACTAATAAAGCTCACCCAAAAGGTTTGATTACAAAGGCTTACTTGGTTGAAGAGTATACTATCTTTTGTCCAAGTTACTTAAAAGAGTCTGAAACCCGATTTCATCCCTTAGTTAGAAATTATAATGTCTCTAGTGAATCATAACAAAACTCAAGCATATTTCCATGTTTAGGGAGACCATTAGAAAAGGCAATAGGATTTGAGCTAAATGAGAAAACATGGGTATAAGCTCATCATTATATGCTATTTCAATGTGAAGCAATTCATGAATTCTACCTATAAGTCTTCTAGAAAAGTCTTGTCCTTTTCTTATAAAGTATTTTAAGTAAACTATAGTTAACTTGATTAGGTTCTCTATAGAAAATTTGGAAAGTGTAAAAATGCAATAAAAATGTAGTCGAGCTCATCTAATTAAAGTAAATGGCAAGATGAATTCTATATTTCATAAATGGTTTCATGATCAGGTTAGTGATTTTCTAATTTATCATATTGATTTTGTTTTTTTTTTTTTTTCTAATTTAAAGGGTCAAAATAACAAGTTTTAAACATTAGGTATCTTTCAATGTTAAATTAGTTTGCAAAAATGGATCCTATGGAAACTACAAAAGACATTAGGTATCTTTCTCAAGGTCTTAATAGGGTAGCAATAAGATATAAGGGTTATATTATCAATAGGATTAGGTTTGATACCAAAAGTCGTAAAAAGGGTAGAAAAACTCAAAATAGTAGAGTAGCTGTAATTGCAAAAACCACTCATTATCCAAATGCTGAAGTGGAAATGCTATTGTTATGGAAGATACCTATTATAGAGCACTAACGAATATAATAAAACTTAATTACTTTGATAGATTTAATGTTGTATTGTTTCGATGTGATTGGTGTAGACATCGATTTTGTTCGGGTTTACTATTTTATTTTTTTATAATAATAATATTTAACAAAACAAACAAACAAACAAAAAACAACAAAACAAACAAAAAAACAAAACGGAAATAAGATAGAAGTCAAGGGGTTGGTACGGCGCCGAACTGCCCTGACCAACTCCGCGACCAACTCCGCGACCAACTCCCTGTCAGCCACCCAACCAACTCCCCGACCAACCCAACCAACCCGCTGACCAGCTCTCTCAGTCTACTTACAGCCACCTTATAGCCACCTAGATTCCTCTAAATCGAAATCCTTTAAAATCCCCAACCATCTTCCTCATTGGGGGATCGGTCAGCTCTCGAAAAAAAAAGAAAAAAATCCATTTTCAAACACACAGCTACCCCCCTCAAAATACACAAACACCATCTAGCCGAAAAAGAAAAAAACGAAACGCAAAAAAAAAAAACAAAAACACAAATACAGAAACAAAAAACCAAAAAATAACACAGTCCTCATCGTAGGAGAGGAACCTTAGCGCTGAGCCACCTGCAAAAGCCAAGAAATCATCAGTTTCGCCAAAAAAAAAAAGAAAGAGAAGAAAAATCAAAAACTTCAAAACCTGATCTACGCGAATCAAGGTCATTTTTGATGAAAAGGAGGTCAGATCCGTGCTCAGGGGGTCGAGAAGATTTCGTGGGAGAATTTTGGGTTTTTTTCTACCACCGGAGACGACGGTCGGCGATCGAAAAACGACGACGGCACCGACGGCCGGCCGGCTTGCGACTGAAGAAGAAGAGAGAAAAAAAAATGGGGCTTTTTTTTTTTCTGAAGACCGAAAATATGACGAAAAAAAAATATTTTTGACTTTTATATAAATTATCAATAGCCAAAATGACGTCGTTTCAATAAAACCCAAAACGACGCCATTTTAACCAAAGAAGGATCTGCATGTTGATCCGAACTAGACCCGAGATCCGCGTAACCCGACCCAATGACCCGTTCCAGCTAGCCTTGAACTAGTTCATACAAACCGCCAGTGGACCAGATTGAACCGGTCAGATCGCCCGGACCACTTATCTGACCGCCGAACCGGTCAGATCACCCGAACCGCCAATCCAACCGTCGAACCGGTCAGATCGCCCGGACTAGCATTGACCGAACCGTTGACCGGTCCGGATCAGGTAAAAAAAATTTTTTTTTTTGAATTTTCTAATTTTTTATTATTATTATTTTTTGTTATTTTAAATATATTTTTATATTTATGCATGATAAATTTATAAATTTGTTAGAATAAATATTTAATCATTTTAATAATAATAAAATTAAGAACAAATAATAATAAAATATATATTAAAATGCTTAAATAATAATAATAATAATCTTCCCTGCCTAGATGTTGGGAAATTATTGTTAATTATTTTTCATAAATAAACATAAGAAAATTTTAATTAATCTTCAAAAATTATTAAAATCGAACTTGCTTAAAAAATTCGCCTAGATGTTGGGGATTTTTAGAGATGTTCGTATTTTCTTAAAAAATGAAACCTTAAGCACTATTTCCTAATCCTAGGATTCTAAAACCCTTAAAAATCCAAAATCCATTAAATCAAAAATCCCCCGAAATCCAAAATCCTTGAAATACAAAGTCCTAAAAAAAAAATCTTAAGGACACTTGTGAAAATTCTATTTGAAGCAATTTGTTCCCGAATGCTGCCTAGATGATGGGGTATTTAGGAAATTTTACTTCGTGAAGTCTTTTCACACGATTTCTTAATTCGTATTAATAATAAGATTAATAAAATTGAGATCTTAAATATAAACAGTCGCACCTAAGCTTTGCCTTGATGTTGGAGAGTCGGGGTGGTCTCATTATATTTAAGAATCCAACTCTTCAATTGCATTTCATTTTACATGACATTCATTAGCATGATATACGTTAGCATGTTGTCATCAATAATTGATTGCATTACTGTCTCTTTAATTTACTGATAAAATATTTTTTAATAAAAAAGAATAATACTAAAAAAAAAATCTTTTTGTGATATTATAAAATAAAAAATAACATTCCGAGAAAAATAATTCTTGGTACTCTGCCTTGATGTTGGAGAGTCACTAATAATTATTTCCTATAAAGATTATTATTTTATTTTAATGATTATTGTGTTAAATCTTAAGCGAAAAGAGTTATTTTAAATTCTACCTAGACGATGGAGAATTTTAAGATAATTCTTTAACTTAAAGATTTTCTCAATATTTCTAAATAAATATTTTAGCAAATTTTTTTTTAGTGAAGGGAATTAGTGTTAAATTTCCAATTAAAACCATTTTTATCCGACACCGAAAATAGCGAATAGTTGAATCGTACCAATTTATGGGCGTTGTGGGGGTGCTAATCCTTCCCCACGCGTAACTGACTCCCGGACCCAACCTAATTTTTCGTAGACCGAAATATATCTTTTTGATAAACTTTAAACCCATTTTTATAGTTTTATTAAAAAGATAAACTTTTGGGTGGCCAATCACACCCTAATAAAGATTGGTGGCGACTCCCCTTTTTTTAAAATAAAAACTCATTTTTACGTCTGGCGATCCCAAAATCGTTATGACAATTGGGTTAGCCTTATTGAAGGTAAAGGCACCAAGAAAGATCAATATGAATTTACCTTTGTGAATTTCTCAAATTTAATTCATACAGGCAAGGATATAAAAGAAAAACCTTTTGTACTTGCATCCCAAGCAAAACAAGTATTTTATGTACAAGATCCTTGGTATGAGAACTAAAAATTTGTATTTAATGCAATACTAAGAGATTTGTATGATATGGGTGTGGAATCAATTAAGGAAAAAGGTTGAATCTACTATGATTTTGTTTTCTTATAATTAAGAAATTTTTTTAATAATGAAATAGGTAAGTCTTGAATTTGTTGTGTTAGTATTTAATGTTTTTGTTTTTTCCTATTCTTTTATATCTATAACTTTATAAGACCATATTGAGAACATCTTTCCTTTAATTGAATTATCTTGTAATATTATTTTTTACTTTTTTCCTCCTCACTTTATCTTTATATTTATATTCCTTTTAACCTATTTTTTTCTTTTTCATGTAGGTTTTCCTAGTTATTAAAAGATGTAATGAGTTCATAACAACTTTGCGTTAGTGTTTCTTCCTATAATAACTATTTTTTTTCTTTTCAATTTATCTCCATATTTAAATGTTTTTTAAACCTGTTTTATTCTCTTTTGTGTAGGTTTACTTCATTAGTTATCATGGTGAAAACTAGAAGCATGAGAAATTGTGTAATTGTGACTCAAGATTTTCAAGAAAAACAACCCCAACAGAATGCTTCACAACAACATTAACCTCAATAAGATGCTACTAAACAACCATGATTCTTTTAACATTATAATGAATAACCTATGTTTTTCAACAAGTTGAATAAATTTTTATATTTAATTTTCTTGCCAACTTTCTCTTTTTAACTATTATTGCAAAGATTATACTAGGAAGTGTGGCATTCATGATTGTAATAAGATGGTTGATGTATGGAATCTTACTTTCAGATAGCAAATTAATGTACAATTTAATAGTAAAAGTTAGCCCATTGGTTGTAAAGCTTGCATCCTATCATCTTGTCTTGGTATCTTAGTAAGAAATTGCTATTTACGCTTTTTGAACTACAAGACTCAAAAGAAGGTGCCTTGTAAAATAGACACCTTGAACCATATAAAATTTTTTTCTTTTAATGTTCAAAGTATTAATTTGTTTAAAAGGAACTTTTTTATTTTGATTAAGTATTTCAATAATTTTTGCTTATTTGTAGGAAAATTTTCGTTTCCTGTATGTCGCACTAGTAGGTTATTCAAGTCACTAGGAAAGAAATGAGAGGATTATAAGGTTAACCTAAAAGCCAAGTACTTCCACTCTAATAACGAAGATGACTTGTTGCAAAACAAACCTCTCGATATCCTAAGAGATCAATAGGCATTTTTTATAGCATATTGGCTTTCACTTGAAAGAAAGGTAAGGTTTACATAAGAAATTGTTAAAATTGATAATGTTTGAATTTCACTATTTATTGTTTCTTTTTTTTTTTTCAAGATTGTAGACTTTTGCTAAATTGAATTTTAATCAACGAGCCAAACAAGTTATGCTTCACATTACAAGATCAAAAAGCTTTGCAACTTTTACGGATGAAAAGGTATTTTTTTTCTTTGCTTAATTACATCCATAATTCGAAGTTATTTATTTATTCCCTAAATAATTAATATTGCTTTAAACAAGAACCATAAAAGTTTGGCATGGTTTGATAATTATATTATATGTAGACATTTTAGTCAATCAAAAAATTTATACTATAGTTATTGGAGAAACTTAATTTTGTGTGGGCAAAATCTGACCATTTGTGAAACTCTTAAAATTCAACTCAATTCAAATTCAACATTTTTTCAATTTTGACAAGTTTTAAAAAACAAAATTTAGATTAATTTGACCTAAATGCTCGAAGGTTAAATCTGATCAAACAAAATTAAACTTGGTAAAAAAAAGGTAAAAAATAGTCAAAATGGTTGAAACTCGGGTCAACTCTTAAAATTGACAATCAAATTCGAATCAATGTGGTTTTAAATTAAAATTTATGATTTTTTTTAAAACATTAAAAGGTTTGATCGCACTTTAAACAATGTAGTATTACCAAAATGCTCTTAAGGGTATTTTCGTAATTTGACCTTTTCAAAATTGGATTTTTGTGAAAACTTTTAGATTATAATTGAATATTATTTTATGATTTTTTATGCATTAAAAACCTTGATCGTACCTTGGGAAGTGCAAAATTACTAAAACAACCTTAGGGGTATTTTTATAATTTGACCTTTTTAGAGTCGAAATTTTATGACAAACTCTAGATCATAATTTAATATTATGTGATGATTTTTGAAACATTAAAAACCTTGATCGTACCTTGAAATTTGTGAAATTCTAAAATACTCTTTAGAGATATTTTTATAATTTGACCTTTTCATGATCGATTTTCCACGAAACTTTTCAGATCATACTTTTAAAATATTTGATGATTTTTGGCATATTAAAAAATATAGTAGTACCTTAAGAGGTGCAAAATTACTAAAATACCCTTTAAAGAGTATTTGGTTCGTGAAATCTTGAATTCCAAGAGAAAGTGTGATACCCAAAAAAATGCGATACGTGGGGTTTTGTTTGAATTTTAAGGCATCCCGTATTTTGATTCACTTGTTTGGTTGGAAAAATTCACATTTATTATTTCTTATATAATTATCATAATCTTCTCGACAAGCTTAAAGCAACTTTTCATTTTGTTTTATTAATAATAAATACCTAAATGACAAATGATGCCTTTAGCAGTAAAAGAAAACAAATATTTTAATTGATTGTTGTTTTAATTTATAAAACATCATCAATTAAGGAATTTGGTTTATATGATTGCCTTAATTATTAGTTTTATAATTTATATAACATCATCAAATAAAGCATTTGTTAACATGAACGTCTTAATTGATAATTTTATATTATTTAAAACATCAACAATTAAGGCGTTTGTTACTTTGAATGCCTTAATTGATAAATTGCATAATGTGTTGAATATATCATCAATTAAGGCATTTGTTGAGGTGAATGCCTTAATTGATATTTTTTTATTTATAAAACATGATCAATTAAGGCTTTTTCTATTATGAATGCCTTAATTGATCTAAAACAATTCACATATATATATTTATATATATTATATCAATTAAGGCATTTCTCATTATGAATGCCTTAATTGATCCTTTTCTTTTAATTTATAAACCAGACCAATAAAGGTGTTTGTATTTATGAACATCTTAATTGATCATCTTTTTTTTTTTCATAATCAATTAAGGCATTTCTAAGGTTGAACATCTTATTTGTTTAGGTCAATTAGGGCGTTTTAGGCGGTGAACACCTTAATTGGTTGGAAATTTTTATCAAATATGACATTTATTGTTAGAAATGCCTTAATTGCTCAGGAAATAAAAAGCATTTAAATAACTCAATTAAGGCATTTTTTATAAACAAATGCCATAATTGATCATTTTAAAACATTCATTTTATATTCTTGAACCTTGGAAAACCAAACGGCTGATGCAGTTGAATAATAAAGTTGAAATACGTCTATTTCCCTAAACCATAAACCCATTCACTTGGTATTTTGGTTTGTTCATCTTTTTTGTCACCGTCGATCGTGAACCACTCAATGTCGTCACACATTGTTTTAAGTTGGTAAGTGCGAATTTCTACCTTTTAGTACAATGTTTATTTATCTATGTATGTCATTTTTTTCTTCCTTACTATACATATTTATATATTTATTTAGATATGCATTTACCATAGATTGCATGCATTTACCATTGGTTGTTTGGTTAAAGTATTGTGGTTTCCAAATTGGTTTTATGGAAAATAGTTGTTATATTTTTTCTCAGTTCTTTTGCATGAAACTCTTATGATATGATGAAACACAATATGGCTTCTACACTGTATAATATTATTGGTTTTGTTCTTTGTAATATATATTGGTGTATTTACTATTATGTATATTAGTTGTTTTAACTATGTGGATATATAGAGAGATAGTTTGGTGTATTTCATATAATTTTTATCAAAATCACAGGTATTATAGCTTCCAAAGAACATATGTCTCTCTCTACTGAACATGAAGAAAACACACCAGCCTTGAAAAAAAGAAAATCAAGGGGATGTGGTAAATCACTTAAAGCACGTGGGACGAAAATTCATGTGAATTTCAATCAAGATAGGCAATCTATGTTAAGTGGAGGTGAAAAATTGGCTAGCCACATTGGAGTCATCATCCAATGGAGTATATCTATTACCTATCCTAGTTGGTGAATGGTTCTTAATGATAAGAAAGATAGTATATGGGATTCAATTATGGTATGTTTATTTAATGATATCCAAATTTTTGTTAACTGTTAATGGGATTGAATTATTGTGTTGAGTTTATTTAATTTATTCATTTTTATAGGAACTGTTTGATATCCTAACTGAGTATAAAAAGCTTATGTTACAATTGGCTGGGAAAACATTCAGAGACTTTAAAAGTAGATTGACAATCCAATATATTTTACTATTCACTGATAATTCTGAATTATTGGTTGATCCTCCAATGACAAATGCAGAAGTTATTAGTTATGAAGAATGGTCACAATTTGTTGAAGTTTATCTATCAGTTGAATTTTCAATATGCATACCTAGTTTGTTAATTGTTTATAATATTTTGTTTAATATATTTTAATGTTAATATGTAATTTATCTTTTTTTTTAGAAATTAAAGAACAACAAAAGAACATATGGGCCTCATAATTATATCACCATCAGACATCGAGAAAGGGTTATGCAAATGTCAAGCATGATCTTGTAAGTATTCAAATGCTTTTATTATACTCGTATATGAATATTTATGAAATGTAAATGGAAATGTGAAACTTATTCTGATTCTTTGGAATTGAAGTTTCTAGATGGAATTTTTGGAAAAAAGGACATATGCGTAAAGATGGATTGCTTACAGATAAAGCAACTAAAGAAACGGCAAAAAAAATTGTAAGTTGATTTTGGTTTTTATATCACATATGATAAATGAGCTTTTATGCATGACTAAATATTGTATTTGGTTAGTTATACACCATCATGTTGTGTTTCAGGATGAATTTGCTATGAGATATGAATTCAATGACTTGCAAACCAGTTTTGGAAAAGATCCATTATCCTTAGCTTTAAGGTCCAAAGAGAGACATGGTCGAGTTCAGGAGGTTTGTAGGTTTATATCGCTATCATAGTTCTTCAAGAATCAACCAAAATCCATTGTAATGAAAAATGTAGAGTATGAAGCAATCATTCAGCAGCAACAACAAAGAATTGATGAGCAAGAGCAATGCCTTAATGATCAATAGCAATGACTCACAGCATTGGAAGAAATGTTGGTAGCAATGCAACCTAACATGCCTCGAGTGTAGTCTATTACTAACATTCAACAAGGAATGAATTTGCAAATCAAGTCTTATGTAAACCTAATCTTCGATAATCATCATTTATTTAATTTTATTTATCAACTAAATATTTATTTGTGTTATTTATTTTTCTTAAATGGTTTTAAGATTTATATTTCATACTCTTTTGTAGCAGGATGTTCAGACCTAGATTTGCCATTAATGCGTTAACCACTTATGCGCGTGTCATTTATCAAGATGAGATGTTATTGTCATTGAGGGAGAGTATGGATTATTTGATTATCCATTATGTCTTATATTAGGCAGTCAAAGATTAAGACATTTTTACCTTGGATGAGATATCGGCTTCTAATATTGTTGTGTATATGAGGTTAGCTTATCATTTAATTTAAATATATGCTGTCAATTTGTTATCCTATATTATATACATTACTAAATGATACTGTTGATTGTCATCTTGCAACCTCTTATACAAAAGGATCAATTAGAGACAATTAACCCATATATTTAAATTCATTAACCCAAATTTGATTAGTAATTTAACTGGCATTATCATTATTCATACTCGTCATATGGGTCAATGCATGCAAAAAACCATTCGAATATTATCTGATGCCTTATAATTCCTCATAAGTTCTATTCATAGTAATAATTGTATCATTTATGATATCTAATACATTTTGTATAAGTGCATGCCAAATTTATGTTTTTCATGTTATATATTATAAATTAATATTGCCTATTATTTTTTAGGGGTCATTGGTAGCTTATTGTAATTAAGACAAATACATGGACTTTTTACTTATTGAACTTTGAACAACCAGCATCGATGCCTATACTCTATCTTGTCAATTTAATAAAGAGGTATTACATTTTATAAATAAGTGATAATTAGATTAAATTGTGTTTTTGTGTAATTACTATTATTTATGTTTACTATGATTTTTGTGTTCAATTTAGGGGAATGGTTGTAGTTCATAAAAATAGGAAGTTCAATTGGGTGACATTACTGGTAAGTGTAACATATATTCTTTTATGCTGAGTTTATTTAGATAAATGTTTACCAACCCACTCAATTTTATTTTTAGATTCCTTGTCAACCAAGAGGTACTGAATGCGGATATTATGTCCTTCATTTTATTAGGGAGATTGTTTTGTATAATCTTATGAGTACACTATTCAAGGTTAGTATAAATACCATATAATAAGTAATATCTTTCAATTAAACTTTAATATTATGCAAGTTGATTAACATTGACTTCTTATTTTTTGTTTATAGTGGGCGAAAAAGGGAAGCTTCACGCAAGAAGAAATTGATGAAATCCATAAAGAATGGTGTGTTTACATATCCACTTTTGCACAACCTTAATATTGGACAACCAAATTGGTTGTAAATATATACAAACGTTCTAAATTTTTTGGTATAGGCACTATGATTGTGTATTTGTTAATTTTTATAAGTTTATATTTGTTTAAATTAAAACCAATCCCCAGTTGTTTCATTTAAACAATATGATGACCAATTTCTTATATCATTCGCATTCTACAAGTAGAATATGATCTACTTTGGGGTAAATTATTCATCCTAATACTGAATTGAAATTCAAATCATTTCACAACACATACACTCCATAAAACATTTATATTAATGCAAATATGAAATTAGCAAATCCAAATTTTTATATCATTTACACAAGTACAATTTTTGTTCTAAAAGTACAAATATGAAAATAGTCAAAACAAATATTTATATCATTCACACAAGTATGATTTTTTATCTAACAATACAAATATGAAATTAGTCCTATATACAATATACAATATTAAATTTAATCTAAATAAATGAATTTATAACATGCCACTCTATTTGCATTAAAAAAAAAAACCTCTTCCAACCTAGTTAAATAAATATGTTTAAAAAATAATATGTGAATCCTTTACAAAATGTAATGTATTCTACATGTGTCCAGGAGAAGGAAAGTCAAACGATTGGCAATATGCATTACAATCATTTAACTATTTGCTAATGTAATCTTTTCTAAATATAGGTGGCAGAGTAAAGAAAAACTCAACTTTGTGATTTTCTTTAAACATATACTCATCAACAGCGATTATTTCATCAAGTGAGAAACTATCAAGTTGCATTATTTTATTGAAAAATGACATTCTTCTATTACTACTTTCAACTTCTTTCTTGGAGAAAGCTAAAATGCCCTCCATCACATTCACAGCCCTATCATATGAACCTCAAAGGTTGCCTTTGTGATTAACCAATTTAGCAATTGGTCCATCTTCACTCTTAGAACACTTCTTGCTTGACAACGTCCTAGTGTTGCTCGGAGCAGCTGAACCAATTTATTTTTTTTGTCTCCTCTCTTCGTATTTCCTTTAGTATGGATATCAAACTCTAGAGAGAAATAAGCATCTTCAGTAACATTTAATGATTCAACTGCATCGACTACTATTTTGGCTCTTTGACCGGTAGCTCTATTGGATTTGAAAATCACTTTAAAATCATCAAAGAATGGGAAAGGTTTGTTCCTTAACCCTAGATGAGTCCACACAAAGTTAAAGCAAATATGAATAAAAAATAAATCCATGTGTTTGATTGTGTTTTTGTTATGATTTTCAAGTTCTCAAGGTGTTGGATAAAATTTTCAATGAATAAATGTTAGTTATTAGGTTATTTTAGTGATTTTGAGTTTGTTTGGTTGAGTTTTCAAAAAGAAAAAAAATTGGTGGAACATCATTTCAAAATTTAAAAAAGTTTTGTGTTTAATCCATTTTTCATATGTTTTCACATGCACATCTTATTTGTAATTTAGTTTTATAAATGCCTAGATTTGAAATTAGATTGTTCCTTCTCATTCACATGTCATATGCATTAAATATTTACATTTTTACCAATAGCATTGTTGTAATTTGTTTTTTGTCACATGTATGATCTATGAAACCCTAAACTTAAAACCCTAAACCTTAAAATCCTAAAACACAAAACCTTAAATCCTAAAACCTCAAAATCCTGAACCCTAAAATCTAAACACTAAACTCTAAACCTTAAAACATACACCAAACCCTAAAATCAACCCATGACCCCGTCCATGCATTTGTATTTCATTTTTATTTTTTCATACATATTTAAATCATCATGCATTCATATTATGTCATTCATGTGTTCATTCATTTTTATTATGTTCATGCACACCATTCATATATTTTCAAAAATATGTTTTCAAAAAATATTTTTAAATAAGATAACATTTCAACAAAATATAGCCATCGAGATTTGGCCTAACTATAGGGAGACTCTCAGTGGTTATTATTTAAATGTATCTATCTTTGTGGGATAATTTGAAAACCTTTAAATTAGTGACATTTTCAAAGTTCTACCTAAATATAAGAGGGTGAAAATAGTGTCTTGATATTTAAAGTGTTTTCACTTTGATCTAAAAATAAAAAGTTTTTTTGTCAAAAAGAAAAGAAAATTCTTGTTTTTGGTATGAAAAAGGGCATTAATTTCTAGACACTATAATAGGATTATTCTTACCAAAATTCAAGGATTGAAATCAATCAATTGGTACCATCTTCGACAGGCATTGTAGAGGTACTAATCTTTCCCTACACGTAACCAACTCTCAAACCCTAAATTTGATTTTATAGACCTTAATATGTTCTTTTTATAAAACCTTTAAATCTTTTAAATATTTTATCAAAAAGGACAAAAATTTTTGGGTGGCGAATCACACACTAAAAAAGATTGGTGGCGAATCTTTTTTTGATTTTTATTAAAAATGTTTTCAAACCCCATGGTTTTTCTTATTCCCCATTCGTTTAGCACTTGGGACACCACCTTCGATCTCGAAACATCACAACAATTATGAATAAAAACAAAATAAAATAGCTCCATATGGAACACACAAAGTTTGAAAGTTTGTTAAAGTTGAATTAACAGTTAATGAAAAGATATATATTGCGTGGATTTACTTTTATCTAGTTCTACTTTTTCATTTTGAAGACACTTTCATTATTAATCTATACTAATGTTAATATCAATTAATTATTAATTATTGTTTCATCCTAGGTAATTGTATGTGTTTCTAGTTGAAACTGGGATGAGAATTGAAAAGTCTTTAGATCCAAGTCTTTCATTTGTTGATATATTTAAAGTTTCTAAATTTATATAACGATGGAATAATCCATACTCCAATCCTAATTTGAGGAGCTAATTTAGTGCTTGGCTCCCATTATTCTTACTGGCTTCGAAGGCATAGATAACTAATGATGATCATAATATTATATCTTCATGGATATGATTAGCATATGATAATATATATAGTCACTTTTTTGCAAATGCCTAGTGTTAGGAAAGGAAAGAGTTGTCATTTGATAGGAATGTTTGTGGTAATAGAACTAATGCAATGGGGAGAAGCCAAACAGAATAGAACTGTTTATGATGACTCGTCAACATATAGATGGAAGATTTATGGATACTATTACTGCATAAGTCGCAGTATGTGGTTACTTGATTATAAAATTGCATTTACTATCTCATTGTTACAAAATCTGAACTCAAAAGTGATATATCCATTGTTGCCTTCACTTATTGGTTGAATATTTTATAAGAGAAGTTAAAAGAGTTGTTATCTCAATGTTAGACCAACTTGGAACAATCATAAACAACAACTTCTTTAGTGGATAAATTTTGTTAAAGTCATGGGAAAGGAGCATCCTAGTCATGTACAGGGCTTGGGATTAGGCCTTACACCTACAGGATTTAGGGATTGTCTTTTTGCTACTTCCAAGCCTTGAATGAGCTTGAAAATAGTAGAGATGAAAAGGTACTTAGGCTATAAGAGAAGTTAAAAGCTATGATAGATAGTGTTGCTGATTTAGAAGAAAAATCCACTAAAATGATAGAGTTGGAAGAAAAAATTTCAAAAATGAGTGCACTTGAGATCACGATAGTTGCACTTGAAAAGGTAAATGCTGAGTTAGTTAAATTTACAATTGCCATGCAAAAGAGATTTCCATATGTGTCAAGCATGGACATCAACTCAACTTCCATATCAGTGGGCAGTACATAGGTAACAACAATAAGTAATATTATTAATTAATAAATAATAGTTATTTGTTTTTGGTAGAATATAGATTATTTGCTAGTATAGTCTTGAAGGATTCCTTTTCTTTGGTGATTACCACAGGTACTTGAATTTTTTTAATTCAACAGCTTTGTTTAACCTAGAGTATTAAAGGTAGGTAATTAACTTAGATTGGTATTATTGTTTTTATTAAAGGTAGGTAATTAACTCAAATTGGTATTATTGTTTTTAATTTACCTTTAGTTGGTTGATTGTTCAATAACCTTCAATATAGTAATATGTTAAAAAGGTAACAACTATTAAAATTCTAGTCTCCTTGTTTTCATAAATAAATATGTAAAACAATGTAAGAAAATTATGGAATTTATATGATATAGGATGATTGCATAATGTTTATTAGTAGAAATGATCTAGAAATTGTATTATATTATAGGTTTCATATGCATCGAGTTTATTGGGATCACTATGTGCAAATAACTAAGGAAAGATGAAAGCTTTGAGGATGATGCTATTGTATTATTGTTAGTAATTGGTATTTTTATAACTTTTTGGTATTTTGATAGCTTTGAGGAACAATTCTTTAGTTTTGTTATACTTTAGAATGATATTCATTATTATCCTTTAGTTACATTACACTATTATATTTTGAGATGATGCTACTGCATTATTTTTTATAATGGCTATTTTAATAACTTTTTGGTGTTTTGATAGCTTTAGTATTTGCAATAGGATTGGTATCAGGTTGCAATTTTGTAATGCTGCAATGAAAATGAAGAAAATGGAAATATAGTATTAAGTTTTATCTAATTACATTGCCTACGAATTATATTGCATTTGGTTTACCTTGCCTACAAATTATATTGTTTTTTGTTTACCAAAATCAATTACATTCCATACGTTTATTCCCTACTAAAGGAAGGCTTATAATTAATATGAATTGTTTTTTGATTTCTTTGGGTGAAATATGAAAATTATTTTTAAAAAATAGTGTAAGACTTTTAAAGGCAATTTTAAGTGTCAATATAGCTCACTCAATAAATATAAAAAATTTATATAAAATGTGACTTTTACCATCACTTTAAAATGCTTTTAATTTTTTTTTTTTTTACTTATAACAGTAATTTAAAGTGCTAGAAAAGGTCATGCTAACAAGTACATGAGCAATTTCAACATTAGTGGCTTGACTACTGAAAAATTTTCAATGACACTCATCTAGCTGGCGGTCAATCGACAATCAATGACCTATCGACAATGGTAATATTGGAACCTTTTAGTCTTTTATTGACACTTATAAGTGTCGATAAAAATGATTTTCCTTGTAATGATATTAAATTTCAAAATGGTTATTTTAAATGAATGCAATGTTTTTTAAATTTTGGCTTGATAGAAAAATAACTTTGAAACTTTTTTTTGTGTTCCCATAAGAATAAGGCAACTAAAAAAAAAAATTATGAAACAAATCATGTCTATAATTTGGTTTGCTAATAATATGTAATTCAAGAAAAAAATTAAAGATTATTATGTAAACTTAACTAGAATTTAATTCATAATTCCTACATCTTCAATCTTTAATTTATTTAATAAACCAATTGATTCCATACTAAGAATTGATGTAACCTATTTAATTTTTAACTTTTATATCTTTAATTTCTAATTTAATGTGAGAAAATCAATTGGCCTACATCCAACCAAATGTATAATGGAGAGATCTCATATGTATAGAATAAAGAAAGGGAAAAAAAAGTTTAAAAAATTCACTTGCTTTTCTTAATGACATGGAATAATAAGGATATAGATCCTAATTTGCTACCAACATTACAAGAATAGAGTCTTTTAGTGAGGGTTATGACTATCACTAAAAGTTTATATAATCCTTATTTATTCTTTTAGCAAGAGCCAATATGAGTCATAGATCTTTGTTGTAAGTTTCCTCATTAATTCTATATAATGAGAGATAAAATATGACCCTTACTATATCTATCTTTTAACGAGGGTTAAAAAACCCTTACTAAATGTAAATAATTAGTGAAGGTTAATTTGTGTCATCACTAAATGTGGAATTTATAGGTCAATTTTGACCCTCACTATATCTTTTGCATTTAGTAAACAATTTTATTAACTTTCATTTGAATTTTTTAATTTTAGTAAAGGCTTGTTTTGATCCTCATTTAAAATTATTTTTATTGAAAATTGTGACATTCACTATTACACTTTACATCATTTAGTGAAAAGATTTAAAACCCTCATAAAAAATACTTATTTATTTATTTTTATTTAGTTTGTTAATGGATGTATATATATTTTTATATTTGTAACTCTTACTCCAGGCAAAACATAAATAAATAATATTTGTTCAAAACATTATTGCATAAAACCAAATAAGAACCCACTTATACTATTTCCAAATAATATATAAACAACTCTTGGACATATCAATTCTTTTCATGTACTCTATAGTTTTTTATCTAAAAATTAAATAGGTTAGCAAGATAATCAAGCAATACACAATCAAAATCATTTGATGCTGATATGATATTCTTCTTTAAGAGAATGCCTTTTTTGTAACAATAACTCCATTGAGTTTAAAATTAAAAAAAAAAAAACAACAACATATATAACAAAATGAGAATGAATAGATACTAAAAGCATTTATGGGTTTATAGATTATTTCTTGTTAAATTTATTGGTAGTATAATTTATGTTCATATAATTTATGGCCTTAATCTTATTACAAACTTTGGTGAAAACCAATGTTATCACTATTACAATTGAGTGCCATGGATGGCATGATTTGATACCAACTTGCCAATGAAAGGAAAAATGAGAAATAGATAGCTAATGAGCATGTAGTCACAACCCTATCAATTATCCACTAAAATGTATTGTTTTTATTGGTTTTCATATCAAAACAGACAAAACAAATATATGATGTTATAAGTGGCATATAGAAATGAAATTATATAGATAAAGCTTAAAATAACCATATGAATTTTTTTTCAACTATCTCAATAGACCATGTAAAATGTGTAAGGACTTTCCAAAAAGGGACATAATCAAGAAGACCATTAAAAAAATAGTGTATGCTAGAAATTATATAAATATGTTAGGCCTTATTACTTGGATGAACAAATTGAGTAGGCATCCCAATTGGTGAATCTTTCTGCATATAAAATCCATACAAATGTAAGTATAAGCGATAACTAGTGAAATATTGATTATACATAAATTAGAAAACCTTAAATATTGCTAACAATAAGATAATAAGATAAAAGCCAAACATGGCATGACTACAGGACAAAGATTAAAGCCTAATCCTAGTTCCAATTTTCACATTTAAATGATTTTCTCAGGCTGCACCTTATAGAGATGAAGGAAATCTAACTGTTAATGAGATAGGGTTCCCCATAAAAATTAAATACAATTACAAATGACACAAATGCCAACATGAATCCTTTCTTCATATCATTTCCCTCTATCAACACTTTTCAACTCTCACTCAACTCATTTTAAGAGTGCTTATAATTGCATTTCTCTGGTTAATTGAGACAACAAAATAATGTGACACAAACAGATTAAATCACAATAGTGACACAAATTAGCTAACTTGCAAAAATCTCATGCATTTGCCAAAAGAAATAATAAAAGGTGCAATAAATAAGTATATAGAGAAATTTCATCATTGTTAATTTGATGTACTCAAATGAGTGAATGATTAGTTTAAAATAACAAACATTATTAATTGCATTGAACTTATAACCAAAGAAGCATTATTAAACATACATCTTACCTAATTTTGAGGCTTAATTAGCATTTTTCCATTTCTCACACCCTTTACAAAAGTAAGTAGCATGTCCATCCTGTTTCTATCTTTCTTTATCCTATTTCTTTCTTCCTCCATTCTTTTGCTATCTTCTTCCCTTTTCTTTCTATTTTTATCTATTTTTTCCAACTTTTTTACCTTTGCTTTCATTTTTTCATTGACTCTGTTTGCTTCTGTTAGCTTACCCAAAAGATCCAAACAACTTGGATTTACACTAAAAACAAAAGTAGAAGTGGGGCTTAATCCATACCTATGAACACAACCATGCCTCTCTTTTCCTACCACTTGATAGTAAATTTCATCTTCATTTATTGGGTTAGAAGATTCTAATTTACTTCTTCACAAAGTGTCAGAATCCTACAAAAGAGAAAAACATAGGAAAGTTGTAAAGATATAGATGATGTGGTATTTTTTTTTAAAATTCAAAATAATGGCCAATGCAATTAAAACACTCTTGGATTTATGCATAATTAATAACTTGGCAAATGTAAGCAATAAATTATCGTAACTTGTTATGCAGCTAGAAAAATCATGCTTCCATCTTTTCGCTTATGTGTTAAATAAAACATTTTTCACTGAGAAGGTTTAAAACCATCATGATCTTTTTCAACCTACATGCAAATAAGAAACTAAAACTAAGCTCTAACTATTGCACTTGTCAAGCTTGCCTATATCTATACTATTTATCAATCATACAATCATGCAACTGAAAACATTCTTTAAAACCTTATCATCCACTAAAAGTCAAATAAAAACAAATATATGTGAATCTTTTAATATGGATATACATATTCAACTCTAATTTGAGTGTAACTCTTTGTTCTTGAATTGTGGGAATATTTTTATTTGCTATGATTTTTAGCATTTCATTTAGATTCCTCCTATTATTCAAACAAAAAGATATAAAAATATCAAGAGAATGTTCAATTGAGTTAAAACTTTAAACTTTTAATAATTATCTAAATTCTTGAAAACTAGCTATCCTAAAAAATAGAACACATAATAAGGAATATTTCAAACTTCATTTTTTGGTCTGTAAATTAAAAAAAAAAAACTTATCAAGCCTCAAATGCATTTAGAATATACAAAAAGTAGCAATTCACATCCATCTTTAACACGAAACAGACAATCTATAATGAAACACTAATAAAACAATAAACTTTGGTTATCCTTACATATTACATATAATCAACAATCAAGGAATTGCATGATCTTGCTATAGCTTCAAAATTTTAACAAATAAGTATTAAAATATTAAAATCATAATTTAGCTTTAGTTTTCAATACGTAATTAACAAAAGGCACCCAGTCTCTTAATATAACATTTTTTGGGCAATTTTTAATCTTTTCTTCATGTGTATTACAATCCTTAAGGTATTTACAATTTAAAGTTCCTTTATGATCAATAAACTTTTGCCTCATGTGTTGTATGATCCTGCCTTTTATCTTTGACGTTTCCTCAAGCTCATACTTTTCGTAACAATCAAAAGTCAAATTGATAAGATTACGAAAGGAAATATAAACATAAGCAATTAGATGTAAAGTCACACTCCAATTTAATTTAATTTACCATTATTCATTTATACATCTTTTCTTTTTCATTTTCTAAAACATTTGCCGAATGAATAGTAGAGAGAGGCATTTCCATCCTAACAATCTTAGCAATAGTTGCTGAAAATTTTGTGGCATATGCACCGATGGCTTGGCCAAATTTGTTGAATTGCAAATGTAACTTTTCATGACTAGCCATTCTCACACGATAAAGTTGTCGAGTCACTCCTCTAATTCATTTTCTAATTGGTGCTAAAGCTAATAAATATAATAAACAATAAAACAAAAAATATCAAAGATTTATTGTAAAAGTGAACACATGAATTCAATAAAAAAAAACTATATATAATGAACAATAAAACCAAAAAAATCAAATCTAAACTATTGCTAGGGAAAGTTACCTATAGTAGGCATGGATTCCATAGGTAATAATTGTGTCTTAACACCAATATATTCTAACTCAGGAATGATAGAGCCATCATTGATAGATATTACTTGGGCTACACTTTAAAGAGAAGCCATAAACATGTATCAATGAAAAAACATGTTATTAGTAGATAACCATGGAATGCAATTTGTTACTAAGATACTTAATAAGTATGAATTGTCTAAAAGAAAGAAAAATCACCTATTGGCATGTGCATTTTATATGGAAAAAAATTATCAAAGCTTATCATCTTCATTTTCTAGTTCTTCTATTTGCTTTCTTTTTTCTTCTCTTTTTCGTTCCATTTTTCTTTCTTTTTCTCCTTTCTAATGAAACATGTGTTTTTGTTGTCTCTCTAGCAACATCAATCTTTTGGCAAGTGGAAATATCTTCACAATTATCCATATTAATTAGTAAACTTTGAGAAGCAGCTTGATTTTGTTGACTGGCTTATCTTCTTCAATAGGCATATCATAAAGGTCTTAAGGATTAGTTTTATGCATAACATACCAATTATGATCAAAAACATGTTTTACATAAAAAACTTGTAGTATTTGAGATGCAAGTATATATGGTTCATTAGTTTATAAGGATAGCAAAAAGTTTACACAAGTAAACCCATAAATATTAGTCTTAATCTATTTGCCTCGATTAAATACATTTCTCCAATCACACTTAAACTCTCGATGACCATCAAGATAATATAATTCACTAATGTCTACAACACACCAAAATAATCTACATTATCCATAAAGATATTATTCTTTTCTTCTATAATAAAGACTCCACTATCTTGAGTATTCATTTCTTATTCTTGATCATTTGTACGAAACCTAAATCCATTAACAATGTACCCTTTATAACTTGTCACTTGAAGATCAGGATCACGAGCAAGTGATAACAATTCAGCATTCATTAGCCCACTTCATGTTTAGGCAATTCTATGACCCATAAATTGAAATGATAGTATTAGTTGAATAAATTTATAAAATAATTATATATCTTAGTAATATGAATACATATTACTTACCTTTTTTTCATATCAAAAAGGAAAGTCTTTGTCATGGATATTGTCTAAGTTTTTTGCACTTTCTCCTAAAATTGAACTACTCAACTGTTTATGTTCTTTATTATGAAAAGGAAAATTATTAGTTAGAGAGGTTTTAGGCAAAGTAATTCTTAAAACAAATGATAAACTTGTATTTTTTAAAAAGTTTATCTTACTCAATGAAAGAATAAACTTTAATATAATTTCTAAGGACATAAAGATTAGTTTGTGATAAATTTTCTCTATAGAGTTAACGTGCAATAGCTTTTCCTAATGCAGAACCAATTTGTTTAAAAACAAATAACTTTTTATTTGATACATAAATTCCATCATCAAAATTCCGTCCAACTCTATTGAATATTGTCTCAATACCACAAAAATATCTTGAACAATTGTCAAACATTCTTCTACAAGGTAAAGATATGAAATTAAACCCTCAGGTTAATTATTATTTTGTACATAAGATTGTAAGTTGCGCCAAAACCTACATTAAATACATTATGTGGTTAGAATGTTATCATTTTTTATATCTATAATATGTAAATTATGAATAATGAAAATAAGAAAACCATACTAACCTTTTAACTAGATACACCCAACAATAATTCATCATTGTACCTATCTTAGCTTCAATTGGCAAGTGAACAAGCAAGTGTACCTTAACATAAAAAATTCTAGTGGAAATAGCTTTTCAAGTTTACAAAGTGTTAATATGGTCTTCTCTTCAAAACTATCCAAGTATTTTACCCTTAAAACCTTTTGAGTAAATCTCTTAGAAAAACTTGCTTAGTTCAATTAATACCTTATAAACATTCTTAGGCAACAAATTACGAATTGCAAAATGAAGTATTCGTTGCATAAGAATATGAGAATCATGACTTTTGAGAGACATAATTTTTTACTCTTAAAGATTCACACATCGTGAGATATTAGAAGCAAAATTATCTAGAACCTTCACATTTTTTAAGAATTCACACAACTTTAATCTTTCTTTTGAAGAAATTGTGTAACTTGTAAACAGTAAGACCAATTTGTCATCCATTTCTATCGAATAAAGTTCTGCTATTATACCATAGCTCTTTGAGATCTAAGCAAGTATCTATATTGTCTTTTGTTTTTCCACCAATTTTTAACAAAGTACCAAGCACATTGTCACACACATTTTTGTCAATGTGTATTGCATCCATTATGGCACAACAAAAGAGTTCTCTAATATGGAAAATCAAGGAAAATACTTTTCTTCTTCCAATTACTCTTCCAATCATCTCTAAGGGTTTTCTTTCCATTTAATTTTTTTTCTTGTTTCATTTTATAAAATTGTTCTAACACATCATCTCCAAACAAATGTAAAGGTTTTTCCTTTAATTCCTAGGTGCCATCAAAATGACGCATATCATTACACCATTTATGATTCTTGGTAAGAAGTTTTGATGACACATGTAGCATATCTTCATTCCATGCTTTAAATATAAATTTGAAGTATACTTGTTGCAAGATGGACAAGCTGACTTTCCTTTCATATTCCACCTTGATAGATCAACATATGCAAGAAAGTCACTGATAATCCATAAAACTACAACATGCATCACAAAATTTTATTTTTTAGATGGATCATAAGTTTCAATCTTAGCATCCTACAACATTTTCAACTCTTCTATGAAGGATCATAAGCTTACATCCATCTTATCCTTTAGAGACTTGGAACCATGAATAAGTAAAGACAACATAAAAAATGGCTTTTTCATACACAACCACAATGGTAAATTATAAGAAAAAACTATGACTAGCCAAGGCTATGTGTGACGCTCATACTTTTAAAAGGATTAAATCCATCTGCTGCAAACTTTAGTCTTACATTGCAAGGTTTTAATACAAATGATTGATACATTTCATCAAATTTTCTCCAAGCAAGAGAATCAGCCAGATGCCTTGCTACCTCATCTTTCACATGTTTCTCTTCATGCCATCTTATATCATCAGCTAGTTTAAACAACATAAATAATCTCTGAGGTCTTGGTGCTAAAGGAAATAGCAAAGAGTTATTATAAAAATTTTGCTGGAAAGAAAAAAGGATATATCATCCATCTCAATATTTTTATCTGACTTCCATCTAGATTCACCACATTCTAAACGTTAATCAAGATTTTCACTCTCTTTCAAAAATAGCATTCAATCATTACAACGCATATCAATCTTCTCATAGTCAAGTTTTAAGTCTTTCAAAAACCTTCTCACCTTGTAATAGAACTCAGGGATTTTTTTTTTGCACAAGGAAAAACATCCTTCATAAACTCTGGTAGAATAGTTATGGAATTGTTACTCCTACCACAAAAGCACTTAATGTGAAATAACTTCACAAAAAATGAGAGTTTTGAATACTTGGTGCACTTTGGATAAAGCATCTTTTCAGAATCTTTTAACAACCTAAAAAATCTCTTTGTTTCGTAGTTTGACTCCTCAAAAGTGTTTGATTGCTCAAACATCCCACTATTTATGTGTCTCATCCCTAAGCCTTCACTTAACAATCCAAACATATCATATTTTGCACTGATCTCTTCAGAAAAGAAATCATTTGCTACACTCACTTCTTATCCATGATGGTACCAATGTGTATAACTTTGGACTTTTTCTTTGCTAACTAAATCAAATTGCACCTTCTCATGATGTTTAAAATAAACATTATTACATTCAACACAAGAACAATGAATTGTGCCTTCATTAGATGAAAAAGCAAATGAAAATTAAGAAAATTTTCTACACCACCTAAGTATCTAGACAACAAAGTTGACTCTTCATCCAACTTTTATTCATTGCTAAGATGAAATTGCATTTTTAATTCAAATATTAAAAAAACATAATTAAACTAATTAAACTAAGAATTCTTTCTCCAAGTGCTATTTAAGTTTTTAGGCAATATAGGGCTATTGTTTTGGTAGCCATGGTGAATATTATGTTCCTAAAACCTGACAAAGCCTAGTTCTAGCTAGAATAGGATTAATTGATGTCATAAATATATATTTCAATATCTTATGTATTCTTTAAGGGTTTGATTTTGTATCCACTTAACAATATTCCTAATGCCTTTGAAAAAGAAAACCAAAACAATATCATCGAATCTGAAAAGTAAGTCTCATTCACATTTAATCACATAAAAAATGAACATAATAATAAAAAAAAACCTACATGACATCAGTTAAAATATTGTGTATCATGGATATTATTTTTAATACGAACAACATTGTGAAAATAATAAGTACTAACCAAACATAATCTAAAAATGTTGAATTTACTAGTTGAAGAAGTATTAATGCACGTGGTTAAGTTCCTACTACAACAACTCTTTAATAGAAGTCAACACTTCTTCTTACCAGGCATAGGAACTAGTGATGATGACATGAAAGACTAAAAAGTAACAATAAATTATTATTTTTATCTTGAAATAAAAAAATATTTTTTTAATAAATAGCTTCGATATAAATAAGTTACTTTTAATTTCTTTAATCGTCACAGCCTTTTAATCTCTTACAATCTCTAAAAAAATAATAATATAATCATATTAAAACTCTAAAACTATAAAAGATTCACTAATAAAATAACTTCAAAAAAATATTTCTAATAATAATAATAATAATAATAATAATAATAATAATAACAACAACTATTATTTGTTAATTTTTGCTAGAAGAGAGAGAGAGAGAGAGAGAGAGAGAGAGAGAACTACTGTCAAATCTATAGAAACAGTCTAATAACATCCAACTTCACCAAAAAACCAAAACCTAGGGATAAAAAGAAAAACCTAGCAAATCCTAAATTGACTACAAGATAAGTTGATTGGAAGGAGTTGCAACCAGTGAAGGAAAGAAAAAAAAAGAGAAGAAATATGCTTAACAATTTTCCTTTTTGAAATACATATTTATGGTTGAAAGTATTAGCAAAGATTAAAGTATCACCAAAATAAAATTTAGTGCCAATTTTTTTAACTAGATTAAAGTATGATGAGAATAAGAAAATTTGTGCAATCAACTTTCACATTTATTTATAAATTATAGAATGGAATAAGAAATTGTTAGGATCTGCACTATAAAGGCATCTGTAAAGACATGATACCAATATGTAAAGGTGGTAGCTAAATTTAACTTTTTGACTTTTGAAATTACAATGGCTTATTAAACTATTATACATTATCGTTAACATCAATTATTAAGTATTTTTTTAAAGAGTTTGATTTCTATCTACACCTTTTAAAAACTGAATGCAATATTAAGATATGTGTGCATTTCTACCAAGAAATTGTAATTTCTTTTCTACCTTAATTTGAAGAAAAATAATCTAACAAAAGTGGATTCATGGACATTTAAGATTGAAAGCATTTGTGAAAGAAAATGAGAAGAATATGGTTGTAGAATTGTTTGCTAGAATAGGCTACTATCTTTATCCTTTACTATTCACCCCCTTAAAAAATACACTACTACTAAAATTTTGTATTCAATGATTACAAATATGTATTTAATTTAATATTTTATATACCAATATTTAAGTGTAGGCATTAGGAAAGGCATTTTCCATTTAACAAAAAATGAGAAAAATCATTGTTTTTTCTTATGAAGTTTTTCTTAATGTTATTTTTTATAAAAAAATTAAAGTCCAGATCTTAGCTCCATTATCGACAAAACATCAAAATGAACAAATTGATGGATTTGAAGTAAAATAAAAGCAAAGATAAACATTTTAGAAACTTTTTAAATCCTAGATCTTAGCTCTATCACTGGTAAAGAGAAGCATATGAAGTTAGATCTAACTCTTATAAACATTCTAGAAACTTTTAGAACCTTAGATCTTAGCTCTATCATTGGTAATACATCAAAATGAATAGACTGGTGGGTTTAAAGTAAAATAAAAGCAAAGATAAAAGACTAACCTAAATAAGAATTAAACAAAGAAGAAATAATGAGATCCAAGAGAGGGAGAAAGAAAGTGTGTGGAATTCATCAGCTCTACTCTCATTACAATACCACTAAAGAATTATCTGTGGAACACCTAAATGAATGGTTTTTAAAGCCTATTAGGTAAAACCATCAATGTCTCATAAATTAGTTAAGGAAGAAAAGGAAATATCATTACTTACAGAAAGAGATGTCGAATTAGAAACTAAAATTGAAAGAATTTTTGGTTGATGATTATTAAGGGGCATTTTGAATTGAGTGGAATTAAAAGTCGATTTAGGAACTCAAGCCAATCTTGGTCTAGGTTTAGGATTGAAACTAAAGTGTGTTTTTAAGAAGTTAGGAATGAAAACGGTAAAACAAAGATTTTGGGCTTTTAATTTTATATTAATAGATGTTGGCCTAGCATTTTAATCTAAAATCTCCCAAAGGGAAAATTTATTTTTATTTTTCGTTAGTTTCTAATCTCAAAATTATTTTATTTGGATCTTTAATCTTGGTTCCATTTTTATCTTTTCATTACATTATTTCATTAACAATTGTTCAAATATTTAGTGAAATATTATATAAGTGAAATATTTTCATAAAGGTCAATTTTGGATCTTGACATAAAATACTAAATTAGTGAAGGTTATATGTGACTCACAAAAGAAAAAATTTAGTGAAGGTCAAAACACACTACTCACTAAAAATTTATTCCAATGAGCGCTATTGTTGGCTTTCACTACATAAGAGCTTTTAGCGATGGTCAATGTGAAACTTTCACTAAGATCTTCAGTAAAACAAGCTTTTTTTGTAGTGCAAAAAGTGATTTTGTGTATATATTACTATTGGATGAGATATGGTTTAAAAGACATTATTAGATTTTATGTAACATATGATTTACAAGTATGCATCCAATTGTTTGAAATCGAAGACATTATTAGATTTTATGTATATATTAGATGAAATTTGATTTAAAAGTATGTTTCTTTAAATTTTATTATAGTTATATATTGACCTTAAATTTTATCTTTCTTCTTATTTTATATTAAAATTATAATTTTTATCAAGTTTATTAATTATATTATAATTGAATTTTTTTAAACATCATTATAAACTTTTGCATGGCATGGGCTTAAGAACAATATGTTCTAAATCCGAGATAAACAATAAAATTTTTGAAATTTGGATCATATCAAATCTTTTGAAGAAAAAATTTAGAGATAAATCTTTCAACAGATATAGTTTCTATAGATAATGCAAAAATCTTTGATGGTTTAATCTTTTTTGACTCTAAAATTCTATATCAATAGGGATTACATGCTTATATGAAGCCCACAATACCACATAATGAACACAACAATTGAATAACAATCAAGAAACATAATAATAAAAGTATAAGAAAACACATGCAGTTAAATTCTGGTAGTGGGGTCTTTTGGTTTTGAATTAGTTTGTCTTAAAGCCTTTATGGTTTTCTACATTGATAAAGAGAAACAAGAAGTTTTTAGAAAGCTTCAGATGTTCAAACGATGATGAAAATTTTTTTTGCAGTAGTTATTTAGGGTTTTCTTTTTCACATCTTGCCAATTTATTAATTTTCTTAAAAATCTAAAAAAGATTGTAAGGGATATTTTGGGATTTTTTGGTGATAGGTAAATAATGGTAAACAGTAGTGCAAGGCGGCACGATTACTAGAATCTGAGTTTTTTGGTCAAGAATTGGGTTAATTGTGATTCCTATACTGGTGTTTGAAGAAGTTTGAAGGAAACAAAGGCTAGAAAGCAAAAGGGAAGGAAAAATCGAATAAATGAAAAATTTTGACTTCAATATAGATGCTAAATGATGTGTTTTGAAGACCAAACTCGCTCACGATCAATGCATCAACTTGACTCAATTATGGTCTTACCCAGCCCACAACGATGAACTAAGCCATTTTTTGGTTGAGTCACTAAGCTAAATAACTGAGCCATCGAGCCGATGAGTCTTTATTGAGTTGTTGACTAAGCCATTAAGCTATTTGATCAATTCATTGACCAACTTAGATAGTTGATAATTTTTTTATTTTTTTCATTTTTATTTTTGTTATTTATTTGTTTGAATTAGAAAATTTTCTTTAAAAATTATTTTTTAAATTAAATTCATAAACTAAAACCAAAATATTAAAGAACTTTATAAGTTTTAAAAAAATATATTATTTGAAAATAGATTTATAAAGTCTTACCAAAATATGAAAAAAAATTTATGAGTTTAAAAAATAATTTTTGAAAATAAATTCATAATATCTTATCAACATATTGAAAGATTTTATAAATTTGAAAAATAATACTGAAAAATCAATATATAAAATCTTATCAATATATAGAAGCAATGTATATTTTTTCACAAATTTTCAATAAATTTGACTAAAAAATCTTATGAAAATATTGAAAATTTTTTGAAATCATTTTTACAATGTAAGATTTTTTTAATAAAGAATAATTATTGAAAATTATAATAAAAATGTATTTTTTATGAATAAAGTTTGTTTTTTTTTTTAAATTTTAATGAATCCAACTATGGATCCTTTTTAAGAAAGACAAAAAAGTCATATTGAATATCCATGAGGTGAGAAAATATTTTTAAATTGTTATCAAAATATTGGAATGATTTAAGAATAATTTCTACTATATAAATTATTCTAAAATTTTTTTAAAAATTTTTAAGGCTATGCATAATATAAAATCAACAATACCATCTTCTGGATAGGCATTGTGGGGGTGCTAATACTTTCTTCATTCATAACAATACTTCCAAACCTAACTTGATTTTGTAAACTTGAATTTATTCTATTTAAGGAGGTTGAGCCAAACTTAAGATTTCTTTAGAAAGAAATAAATTCAATTAGGTAGTCAAAAATATCTAAAAAAAAAAAAAGGGAGAAGTGTTTTTATGTTTAGTTATCAAATTTTTGGATTTATATGTTACAACAATGATAAAGCTATATGTATACGACTAGACAAAACCAAATTTAGACTTGACTTTTAAAGAGAAAAACATAATAAGCTCAAAATAAATCAAACTTGAGCCAAACCCATTGTGGCTACAACTCCTTGCCTAACTAACATGTTATAGTTAATAGTAAGCCCCAAAAGAATTGGATCCTAGCCATCCCCTATGATTATTTTACCTACTTAACAAGCCATCATTTTATGGAAGTTTGGTTTGAGATATGTAGCATTACTATTTGAAATCTTTTTTGTATTCTTTAAATTACCATTTTCAGTTCTTGAAGTTGAGAATGTAAGATGTTAGGGAAATTTATTGTCCAAAGGGCAAAATGAACATTTTTCTCTAAAGTATAAGTTAGTTGACAAATGAGGGCATTCCAATCATTTCAGTTGAGCTAACATATCAGGTAAACCTGAAATCTTGGGTTCCATATCAAGTCAGCCACTTCAGTAGCCTATTTATTAACACTTTATGGTGCTGACTTGTCACCTCTTGAGTGGGCATTGAATTGCCAAATCAATTAGGGCCTATAAGACCAGCTCTAGCCCCATACGTTGACCTTGGTTGAACTTTAACTTGAGCCTTTATTCTCCTATCCTTTCCTAGACTGAACTTTAACTTAAGCATCAAAGCACATATGCCAAGACCATTTTCAACCTTTATCATTGATCGATATTTCTTTATTACATTTTCAATGTTTTACCCCTCACAGCTAACCTGGCCCAAACATTAGGCATGTTAGGTAGAGGCATTCTCATTTAGTCGATATAAAATGCCACTAAGAAAGAAAGTAGTTAAGGAAAAAGAAATTGTTGCTACTAGGATTGATACCTAGCTTTGCCAACCAGACCTAGACTGACTTACGATAATAATCCCCACCATGAAACAATTTGAAGCACTCATATAACTGCTTTAATCCTTTAAAGAAATGATACAAAACCTAACCCTTCCATAAACTTTAAAAACCCAACAACTCTCAAAAACCCACCTCTACAAAAGCTGATGACCTACGATGACACTATGGCCTTGATAGCATCAGACGATGATGAAACTCTGATGACCTACTACTCTATAAACATTTTGACATAAGCCACCATTACAAAATCCAAACACACCACCTTAGAACCATAGCCCAATAAAGATTTAAAAGCTAAGATGGAAGACATGGAGAATGAGTTGAAGAATAAAGTTTCCACCTTTGGTTAAGAGTTGAGATTCTTGGAAACTTCCTCTTTTACCAAAAAAATAGACTGAGCATTACCACCAAAGGGATTCAAGATGCTGACCTTGGAGACTTATGATGGTAAATCTAATCCCTTTGATCACCTAGAGCTTTACCACATTAATATGATGTTGTAAGCAATCAACAAGGCACTCATGTGCGAAAGGCTCGCCATAACACTAAAAGGGTAGCTAGGTCTTGGTATAGTAGTCTTGCGTAAAGGTCAATATCTACATTCAAGCAACTTAGCCATCCCTTCTTTTCTTTTTCCATTAGTAGTTGATAAATAAAGAAAATGACACTTAGCCTAATGTTGATTTACCATGGTAAAAATCAATTCTTGAAAGAGTACATCATACGTTTTAACATTGGGGCTTTTCAGGTTAAAGACTTAGAGAAAGCTGTTATAGTGACCACCTTAACAAGTGGGTTAAGTGATCAAGAATACCATTTCAAGCTCACTCTCTCCCTAGAACAACTAAAGACTTTGGCCAATGTGTTACTCATTGTCGAGAAATATATTAACATTAAAGTTACAATGAAAAGTAACTTAGGTGAGAGTGGCCCATCCTTTCTTATTGGTAGGAGAAAAGGAAAAAAAATCTACAATCCTTCAAAAGGGAAAAAATCAAAGGCATACCCTAGGGCTAGAAGCCAAAGCCGATGACACCATGATTACACTACACTACATACCTCACGAGAGTGGATTTTGATGCAAATTGAAAAAGACCCCCAGTTTATATGGCATAAACCACTGAGTCAAACAATAGAAAAGATTCGATAAAGAGATGTGCTTTCCACAAAGACTATGACCACAACACCAATGATTGTATTGACTTGATGAATAAAAAAGAGAATATGATCAGAAAAGCTTAGCTGAATAGGTTGTGGATTGAAGAAGGCAAAGATAAGAGAGAGGGAAATTTAGAAAAAACGATCAAAGAGAACAAACAAGGAAAAATAAAAAATACATGGGAAAAAGTTGGAAATAATGTGGATAATAGGCTTATTACAAGGATAATCAATGTGATCATTATAGGGACTTCAACATCAGCTCAGAAAAAGTTTGATTAGAGGATAGCCATGGCCTTTGGTTACTCAACCAAAAAATAAGAAAATTGAAAAGATGAGTTGATCTCCTCTAGTTTGAAAGATTTGGAAGGGATTCGGCTCCCACGTGATAATGCCATTATCATTCAAGCCATGGTCTACAACCATATGGTGAGGAGAAACTTTGTTCCACATAAGAGTTTAACCGATGTGTTGTATTATTTGACTATGCTAAAGATAGGGATAGTCGAAGAAATGTTAAAGCCATTTACCACAACTTTGATCAACTTTGGGAATGAATAGATGCTAGTATATGGAATAATTAGACTACCGATCACATTAGGCATTGAACCAAAAAGCTTCACCTCGATCATAAAGTTTATGGTAGCAGTGTCCCTTTAGCAAAGAACATGATATTGGGTTTACCTAGTTAGTCTGTTATGAGAATCATCAGTTTAACTTTTCATCTCAAGATCAAGTTTTTCACTCCAATGGGGTAAGAAAGGTTTCAAAAAAGTAGTCCACAACAAGGTAGTGTTATGTTATATGCATGGAAGGTAGCACTAAAAGGCAGACTAATAGCTCAACCAAGGCCAAAGAGTCCCTAAACAAAAAAGAATTAGGGGTCAAGGTCAAGGAAATCAAAAGAACAAAGGAGAATAACAAGGGTAAAAGGATCAGCCAAATCAAAGAGAAAAAAGAAATGGTCTCTTAAGAGCCATACCGAGCTCTTAAGCTTGCCAATAGTAAACTTCTTTTTAAAGATATTTTGGTGCCGTGCTCTTAAGCCAACTCAAATGTTATTTGAATTGAGCTCTTAAGTTGGTCCCATAAATACAAACAATCACATTTACTAAATTATTTAGTCACAATTACTAAATTGTTCAGCTCATTTCCATATGAATGCATTACTCTACCAAACTAACAAATTATTAAATCAACACTCACGTCGAGATTTGACCTTCTCGCAGAAAATATTCTTGACCTAAAAGAACAAAAAAAGATCATTGATCAAAGGCCTAAAATTCATATAAGTTGATCAAAACTGGCAAAAGACCTCGTGCTTGTGCCATTCTTTGAAAATAATTATGATAAATACGTGAAAATAGAGGCCAAGCTCAACCACAAAGAATAATAGGTACGACTACTATGAAATAACACCGACTTATTTGCATAGACCATATAAGATATGCTAGGGATGATCTCAAGATAATGGTCAATAAATTGCACATAAACTTACACATGAAATCAATTCAGTAAAAGAAGAGAAGCATCATCCCTAAAAGGCAAAAAATCATCGAGAAGTAGGATGGTAAGCTACTGAAGGATAACTTTACTAGGGAAACATATTATCCTAAATGGATTGCCAATGTAGTTATGGTGAAAAAGCATAGTGAAAAATAAAGAATATGTGTTGACTTTATCAAAATTAATAAAACCTGCCTAAATGACAATTTTACTTTATCGAGTGTAGATTAATTAGTAGATGACAATATTAAGCACGATTTGCTCAACTTCATGGATGCATATTCAAGCTATAATCAGATCAAGATGTTGAAGGAAGAGAAAGATAAGACAACTTTTATGATCGTAAATGGCCTATATTGTTACAAGGGGTGCCATTCGACTTAAAAAATGTAAAGATGACCTATCAAAAGCTGATTAATAAAGTTTTCAAGGACTAGATTGGTTGTAATGTCAAAGTATAGTTGACAACATGATTGTTAGAAGCAAAAGCTCGATTGAGCACCTGAAGGATCTGAAAGAGACCTTTAATAGATTCAAAAATACAACATGAGGTTCAACTTGAACAAATGTGCCTTTGGTGTCACATCAGGCAAGTTTATCAACTACATGATTAACTAGAGGGGGATAGAAGAGAACCTCGAAAAGGTTTAAGCCATCTTAAACATGAAGGCACTAACTTTAGTGAAAAAAATACAAAGATTGACAAAGAGAGTCGCTGCATTGAGAAAATTTATGTTAAGGTCAGCAGATCGGTGCCTACCATTTTTTAAGATATTTAGAAATATCTCCAACTTTAGATGGACACCTTAATGCCAAATAGCCATTGAAGAGCTTAAAGAGTTTTTTTTTTCTCCCTTAATATCATTAAAGCCAAGGCCCAAAAGGTGTTGTACCACTATATTACAACTATAGATCAAGCTATCAGCTTGATCTTTATGTAAAAAAAATGAAGGCAGAGGCTAGCATATTTCATGAGAAGAGTATTGATCAGGTCAAAGCTTAATTATCCTACAATAGAAAAATTGGCCTACGTTATTGTCACATTGGCCAGAAAGCTCAGACCATACTTCTAGTCCCATATAATGAATGTCTTGAACGAATTGCCACTTAGACAAATTCTATAAAAGCTTGAACTATCAGGTAGATTGATCAAATGGATGGTTAAGCTTAGTGAATATGATTTGCATATACTATCTAGGTTGACCTTAAAATCCTAAGTGTTGACTGATTTTGTTGTTAAGTGCACCTCGATTGAGATAGGAGAATATCCCAACACAGTTAATGATTGGAAAAAAGAGGAAACTTGAAAAGTTTTTCTAAATTAGTTAGCCACTAACAAAAGAAGTGAGGCTGGCCTAATTTTGATTAGTTAAAAAAATATGCAATTCTAATATGCTTTAAAATTCAGGTTTAAGGCCTTGAATAATGAAGCAGAATATGAAGCATTGATTGTTGGCTTGAGACTAGCAAATGACTTAAATGTAAAAGGTCTCCTAGTACGTAATAGCTCATAGCTTGCAGTCGAGCAAGTAGTATATAATGACGCATAGCTTGCAGTCGAGCAAGTTAATAAAAAACTTGAAGCTTGAGATGTAAGGATAAATAAATATCTAAATAAGGTGCTAGTGCATCTAGTGATGTTCCAAAAGCTGAGGTGAAAAAGATATCGATGTTACAAAAAACCTTACCTAATTCATTATCTAAGTTAGCATTTAGGATTATGATAGACAACTTAGCACATGTCTTGATAGAAGAATTGATGAAGAAAAGCATGAATAAGAAATAAGTTTGCCAAATCAAAGAAAAAAAGTCATAGATGTCCCTTATAAAAACCTATTTGTTGATTGGGGAGCTATCCAAGGATAAAATTCAAGCTAAAGTCCTGATGAGAAAAGCTCATCGGTACACCATCAATGGAAAATTGTACAAAAGATCATTTAGTTTGCCTTATTTGAGATGTGTGGATGAAAAATAGGCAAATTATATGCTTTGAGAGATCTATGAAGGAATATGTGGGAACCACCTCGAACCTCAACCATTGGCTTATAAAGTCCTGAGACAAGGCTGTTACTAACTAACCATTAGAAAGGATGCAATTGACCTAGTAAAGAAATGTACTAAATGCCAAAAGTTAACTCATGTGTAATATTTTTCCTCGATCGAGCTGACTTCCGTAATAAGCTTAGGGCTTTTCATGCAATGGGAAATGGATGTGCTCTGTCCATTCACCCCGGCCACTGGGCAAAAGAGATTTGTATTAGTAGCTATTGATTATTTCATTAAATGGCTTAAGGTTGAGGCACTAGTTACTATAATTGAGTCTTAGGTCGAGAAATTTGTCTAGAAGAATATAATTTGTCAATTTAGCTTACTTTAATCCATAATAACAGATAATAGAAGACAGTTTAAGATCCAAAGTTGAAAGAATGGTGTGCTAACATCAGCATTAATCTAATGTTCACCTCAATCACCCATCATAATCTAATGGTTAGGTCAAGGTAGCAAACATACTATACTTGACGCCCTCAAAAAGTGGATAGATAAAGCGAAAGGTAAATGAGTTGAGAAGTTCCCTAAAGTGTTATGGGCTCTAAAGATAACCTTCAAAGTCCTTACAAGGGAGACCCTTTTCCACTTAGCTTTTGGAATAAAGGTCATGGTCATAGTTAAGCTTAGCCTTTCTAGCTTTTGGAATAAAGGTCATGGTCATAGTTAAGCTCAGCCTTTCTAGCCTCTAATTAAGCTTAGCTTTAAGAAGGGGAACAAGGAGGCCTTAAAGGCTAATTTAGATCTAACTAAGAAGCAAAGAGACATTGCTCTAACAAGGATAGCTACATATCAACAATGGCTTTCCAACTATTATAACAAAAGGGTCAAACAAAAGAACATAAAAATGGTGACCTAGTACTCAAAAAGGTGGAAATCTTTGGAGTTGATAATCAGTGAAGGAAGTTAGACTTAAACTAAGAGGGGCTTTACATAATGAAAGAGGTGGTTTGAGCCAAAACTTGTAAGCTATAGGACTTAAATGGAAATCCCTTCCCAAGGATGTAGAATATAGATAATTTAAAATTTTATTATCAATAAAGGCTCTCAACCAAAGAAACTTTGTAATTATGAGATCAACTTGTTTTAGTTAGTCTCGAGATGAATAAATGTATGAAATTTAAATATATTGTCTATTTACTCATTTTTATTAAGTCTGAAGTGACAACATTATTTTAATATTTAAGATGTCCCAAGTCTGAGCTAACACTAGGTAAGTTTTTATGTTCAAAGCTATTTGAGTTAATAATGGGTAAGTTTTTAAAGTTAAAATTGTAGTATTTCATCATAATCAGGAAAGTTCTCTATGACTAATCTCAAAATTTGGCACATTTTTTAAAATTATTTGAAGCTAAAGTCTAAACTATGATTCACAATTGAGCTAATACTTTTTAAATTCTTTGAAGTTATTTTTGGTCCTTTACTACTTTTATTACTCAAATTACTAAGCTAAGACTTTACAAGTTATGTATTAATAACTTGAGCTAAGTTAAGAATACACAAAAGAGAAGCAAACTAAAAGATGGCAAAATATTTATGATTTTCATTAAAGAATATGGTATATAAAAGATCAAAGCAAACAATTCCAAAAAGAAAAACAAAAAGAAAAATCCTAAGCCCCTTTATTAGGTTGTACTTTAAAAGCTGGTGTTTGATAGGCTTTCACCTCAAACTTCCCACCCTCTCTCTCCTTCTTGGCCTTAAAAGCAACTTTCACAGTGTATTCTTCATCTTAGACCTTTTTTGTTGGTGCTGTGACTTGTTGGAACCTTGATTCCAAGATTTCTGTTAGCACATAAGTCGTTCAAGTAATATTAAAGACTAAAAAGTCTAGATGTTAATCTGACAAGGATTAGCTAAAGAGGTTCTTAGCCTAAGTACCTTTTATCCCCACACTCTATTGAAACTTGGCTCAATCAAAAGATTGACATGAAATTAAGCTAACTAGGAAAGTAAAATCAAATAATGCACAAAGCATAACTCTAGTAAGAAATAAACTTGCAATATGTGAACTAATTAAAGTAGAAAAATCATAAAAAAAAATAACTACAATAGATTGCAATGAACTCATCATGAATTAAAATGTAAATCTAATCTAAGAAACAAAAATAACAAGAGCAAAAATCAACAAAAAATAGCAGCTAAAGGAAGTAAACCGAACTAACTAATTTTAACCAAATGTAACTAATTTCAACTAACTACCAACTTTCAACTAGAAAAACATCTAGAAAATTCTTAAGAAATAAACCAGACAAGCTAGAAATTTACAAACAAAACTTAAATAAAGATCAAATCAAAATTAACTTGCAAAATTGAAATAGCAAAAACACAAGATCTAAGAGGAACAAGTAAAACTGAATTTAGTGAAAAATCTAGAAATTGTTTATTTAACAAACAAAACTAGATCTAAAGCTCGAAAAATTGAATGAACTTGAACTAGAAATTACAAAACAATGAATGATCAAAAGTGAGAATAAAATTAAAGTGCATGTTATGAAAGGAAATTGCAAGAATTGACCAAAAGATTCAAAAATCGAAAATGAAATTGCATGCTAGAAACTACCATTTCTTGTATGAAACTTTAGATCTAAGCTTTCTAAAGGGAACAAACTTAAACTGAGCTAAACAACATAGATCTATGAGTTTGCTACCTAGATCAACAAACAAATCACATGATTCAATTGAATCCAAACTCAATGAACTAAAATCCAAATTGAGTACAATAACAGGAAAAACAAAGCAATTACAAGAAAAATTAGCCAAACAAAATGTAAATGCATGAATTTAAATACAATCAATTGAAATCAAACAATTGAATTGATGAATTAAAGAGTTCAAAGTAAAGATATTGCAAACCAAATGCCCAGCTAGGAAAGAAGCAACTTGAAGTGCTATCATTCACTCAAGCTCTAGCTCATTTTCTAGATTCAACTGAAACTTTACAGATTTTTCTAAAATTGTGTGGAATGAATTTGAATGCAATTTTTTCTATTTATAGAAAAATGAATGAATTCACAAAAAAATTTTGGATTGAAACAAGCAAGATTTGATCAAGAGTCAATAGAATAATTGCACATAGGTCAAAAACATGAATTGCCAAATAAATTTGAGAAACATGTGAAAATGCATCAAATTGAACTTGTAAACTTAGAGATCTTGAACTTTTATTGAAAGAATCTTAAAATGCATAAAAAATTAAGCAAGAAAAGTAAATTTTACTAGAAAATAAATGCAATTTTCTCCCAAATAGCTTTCTAAAGGAATAAGGAGGAAATTGTTTGGAGAGAAAAGAAAGTAAATGAAAAGAAATGAAAAATGTTAAAACTAGCTAAACATATCCTAATGGCCGACCACTCTCCCCTATTTATAAGCAAATGGCAGGTGCTTCAACCAATCAAAGTGAAGGAAAATCTAGCTCAACTACCAGCTGTTCTAGAGCTTTCCATCTCAATTACTTTGCATCTCTTGCTTCCTTGTTTACTTATTGTTGCTTCCCATTACTTCAAGCCTTCTTCTCATGATCAAATGAGCTCTAAAAAGTCAACATTATGTCCAATGAGAAGCATTCAAATGGCCATCTAAGTAGCTCTAATTGGTCCTTCTTTGAATCTCCAAATTGGTGCCACAATCGTTAATCACATTGCACATACATCTAATAGCACACCTTACATCTTGTATTCAATATTTGGCACCAATTGTAACAAAATTTTCCTTCAATTTGCTGCCAAAATATAGACCATTTAATGGATAATTTATAAATGAAAAGTTTTGGAAAAAAATCTGAAAAAATCACTAGTCAAAAAATGGCTTCAAACTACACTATTGCAAATATTACAAAGGTAACAAATGCACTAATGAGCTAATAAGGGCATTTTCAAATGAAAAATATGAGGATTAAGACTCAAAATAAACTTCAATTGAGCTAAATTAAGCTAAAGAGATCATAAAAGAAAAGCACAAGACAAATTCCCATAAATGGCAATGTAGCATAAGTATAGTAGTTTTGGTTTTTCATGGCTTTTTACACTGAATTGCATCCAAAATGAGTCCAGAAGCTCCAAATTTCCTCCATTTTCATATTTTCACTTACACATTGAATATTTATGCATTTAGGAGTATTTTTGACAAATTTCTCAAGGAACAAGCCAATATTCAAAAAAAATTGCACTAAAAAAAGGTAATAAAATACTAAAATTTTAGTGCAATCAAACCTCCAAACTTAAGCTTTTACTTGTCCTCAAGCAAAATAAGATTGAGCGAGAATCATCACTATCTTTCAATGCGTCATTCAACATGAATGCCTCATGGGTTGACTAATGAATATAACTAAAGCAAAATCATGAACATGAAATCTACAAGAATCAACCTAAGTCAAGTTCCTTCCTAACTAAGGTTCCAAGTGCAAGCAGTACATCTCTAAAATCCTTACATGAAATCTAATGATATGTAAAACATGAAAATTCAAAAACAAAGATCAATAAAGTGTGATCAAGTTTCATATGTTTGCTTATCATATCTTTTTCCACTAATGTAGATAAATACATGACTAAAGATCATTTAGGACTTTATAAAGCTTATAATGCAAGGCTAGGGTCAATGTATGATAAAAGACATTTTAGGCTTAAGTATCTAAACAATGCATTACTTTGTCTAGGATCATTCAATGTTGAGCTCTTCAGGGAAATAAGTAAATTCTTATCCTCAAAAATCACCCTAAACTTAGTTTTTGTATACTTTTCTTTCTTTTTATTCTCTCTCTTTGCTATTTCTCCATTTTATTGTTTTTTCTTTTTTCATTCCTTTTATTTTTATTTTTTCTTTTGAACAAGCTAGCTTGAATTTTTTTCTTTTTCTTTTTCTATTTGTTTTCCCATTCTCTACCTTTCCTCCCTAATAATGCATGACTTATAAATAATACATGAATGTCCTAATGCACATATGGTAAGGGGCCAAAAGATAGGAAATATAAAAACAAAGGCTTGGGCTTGTAATGTAGTTATTCTAGACACCTAATTTTGTCTTGACAAAATTTGGTCATTTGTAAATCTCTTAAAATTCAACTTGGTTCAAATCCAATATTTTTTTAATTTTGAGAAGTTTTAAAAAAATTAAAATTGGGACCAATTTGACCTAAATGTCTTAAAGTCAAACCTGGTAAAATCTGGTCAAACAAAATCAAACTTGGTCAAAGTTGGTCAAAACGGATATGACTAAGGTCAACTTTCAAAATTCAAAATCAATTGGAATCAATTTAGTTTTAGATTAAAATTTATGGTTTTTAAAGTATAAAAAATCCTAATTGCACTTTGAAAAATGTAAATTTACCAAAATGCCCTTTTGAAATGTTGCTAGCCCACAACCAATCAAAGTGATGTTGCTTGCCAACAACCAAAGGCCTAAGAGCAAGGCTATGAAAAGAGGAAAAAAGCTAGTTCAAGGGACATCTAGTCTACCATGGATGGGCAGCTTCCAAGGTGAAGGTGACAGTGAGTGATGTGAAAGAAAAGCTTGACGAGATGAAGACTCACATTAAGGCATTAGATTCCATGGAAGAAAAGCTTAAAGGTGAGTTGCAAGTGGCTCTAAATGAGGCCATCAACATGATCACCCAGTGGAGTGAAACCTTGGAGGCCTAGGTGGAGACCATGCATAAAGAGATGGAAGAGCTCAAGAGGGAGCTCGTTGCTTATAAGACAGCTATTAGGAATGACATGATCGTTAGAGTGCAAAAGTCCTATATGGAGATTCTTAGCCTAAGGACTTCAAGGGACTAGAGCTGCCAAGGAAGTAGACAACTATCAATGGGGGATAGAGTAATACTTTCAAGCTATGGGCATACAAGATGATGCTACTAAGGTAAGCATCACTTCAATGTATCTTCTTGATGTTGCCTTATTATGGTGAAAGCACAGGTGTGATGATGTGAGGTGCAGAAGTGCCTTGATTGAAACTTAGAAAGAATTTCAAAAGAAGTTCAGAAAGTAATTTTACCCTAAATACATCAATGAAGAGGTGCGGGCAAAGTTACGTCAGCTTACTTAGCAGGGGATATAAGAGAGTATGTCTATAAGTTTTTTGAATTGATGCTTTAGATTTCATATTTAAGCAAGATCGAAAGTTTATTTGCCTTCATGGATGGGCTCAAGTCGTAGGTGAAGCACGAGCTATAGAGGAGAGGAGTTCATGACCTAGCCAAGGCCATGACCACCGCTAAGTCTTTGGTGGAGTTTAAACCATAGAGCAAGTCAGAGTCTACCAAGCCTAAGAGGAAAAGTAGAGATAAAAGGGATCAAGAACGACAATCTAAGGGTGGATATCATGACTAGCAGTCCAAAAAGAGAAACTAAAACTGAGACTGAGACTGTTCAAACAAGGACGGCCAAGGTAAGCCACCAACATGAAAGTGGAAGGCTATAAGAGATCAGGAGCCGATCTTTTGTTACTTATGTGATGGGTTATATAGAGCACGAAACTACCTTAAAAAGGGTAAGATGGCTACTATAGACAAAAGGTTAGATGAAAAGCCAAAAAAGGAAGCTATAAAGCTTAGCTCGATTATGCTCAATGCTATCTTAGGTAAAGGAAGCCACAAGCTAAAGGGATTGATGTGTGTGGATCTATTGGTTATAGGTAAGAAAGTGAACATACTGGTGGGCATAAGTGCCTCGTATTTGTTTATTTTAGGTGGTGAAACCCAGAAACTCGACTTGAAAGTGCATAAAGGGACTGGTACCATCAAGATAGTCAACTCTAAGGTGGTTCCAACCATTAGAGTGGCACATAAGGTAAACATACAGCTTGGAGATTGGAAAGGCAATAAGACCATTGAGGTAATACCCTTAAATGATTATGAGTTTGTGATTGGGTTAGATTTTTTTGTTTGAATTAATGCCAAATTTGTGCATTTTGCCAATTACATATGCATTCTGGATTTACGGTGCCAATGCCTTGTACCACTTAGACACTGGTCTAAGATTAAGACCAAGGTGCTATTGGCCATTCAATTTACCAAGACGGTGAGTAGGAATGAAGAAACCTTTTTAGTTACCTTGACATATAAGGAGCAAAGAAAGATAGAGTTTGACATCTTTTGGAAATACTAGAGGTGTTGAAAACCTTTAGTGATGTAATGCTTGTATAGTTGCCTAACAAGCTACCACTCAAGAGAGAGGTAGACCATAAGATCGAGATGGTGCCTAAGGTTAAGCCACTAACCAAGGTCTCTCATCGAATGTCACTTCAAGAGTTGGAAGAGTTGAGGAAGTAGCTCAATGAACTGATTGATGTTGGCTACATCAAGCCATCTAAGGCCCTATATGGTGCCTCAATTTTGTTCCAACATAAGCATGATAGGTCATTGCAGTTATATATTGACTATTGGGCTTTGAACAAGTTGACTGTCAAGAACAAGTATCCTATCCCACTTATTGCAGACTTATTTAACTCACTTGAAAGCATTAGGTGGTTCACCAAGTTAGATTTATGGTTAGGGTATTATCAGGTTAAGATTGTGGAAAGAGATGAGCCCAAGATTGCATATGTCACTCACTATGGCTCTTATAAGTTATTGGTTATGCCATTTGGACTTACTAATGCTACGGTAACATTTTGTACACTCATGAATAAGGTACTACAATTGTTTTTTGATCATTTTGTTATGGTTTATCTTGATGATATTATGATCTATAACCAGACATTAGGGGAGCATGTTGACCACTTGAGATAGGTGTTCAAGGTGTTACAAGTGAATGAACTGTTCGTGAAAAAAGAGAAGTGCTCATTTACCTAATAAAAAGTACCATTTTTAGGCCATATAGTGGGGGGTGGCGAGATACGCATGGATGCAAGCAAGGTCCATGCAATTCTAGATTGGGAATCGCTAGCCAGGGTAACCGAGCTGAGATTATTCCTTTGGCTGGTCAACTACTATCGATGCTTCATCAAAGGCTACTCAGATATAGCCACACCTTTGGCTAATTTATTAAAAAAAAGATAGCGTAGGAATGGAGAACTGAGTGCCAACAAGTCTTTGATTGGTTAAAGCAAGTAGTGATAAAAGAGCCAATGTTAGCCTTGCCAGACCATGTTAAATCATATGAGGTGCATACGTATGCATCAAATTTTATGATGGGAGGCATGCTAATACAAGAAAACCATTTGATTGCATTTGAGATCTAAAAGCTCAAAGAGATTGAGTATAGATACACGATCTAGGAAAAAAAGATGATAGTAGTGGTGCACTGCTTGCACACTTGGCAACATTACCTATTAGGATCGAGATTCGTGGTCAAAATTGATAATGTGACAACCAATTACTTTCAAATGTACAAGAAACTATCCCTCAAATAGGCTCATTGGTAAGACTTTCTTATGGAATTTGATTACAGGTTAGACTATAAGCCTAGGTGGGCAAACACAGTGGCTGATGCCTTGAACAGAAAGGTGAGCCTTACTGTTATTAGCCAACCAGAAGGATCCTTAGTGCCATGCATCAGAGAGGGGCTATCAAATAATCCTACAGCCAAGACTTTCATCGAGCATGGCAAGCAAAGTAAGACCAGATGGTTTTAGTTGCAAGATGATTTATTGTACACCAAAGGTAATAAGTTATTTGTACAATAACATGAGAAGCTTTGTAGGGAGGTTATGCAAGAGTGACATGATTCCAAGTGGGCTAGTCACTCGGGGGTGAGTCGTACCTTAACCTTGTTAGAGGACTGATACTATTGGTTGCACATGAAAGATGATGTTAAGGCCTATGTGAATACTTATCTTTTGTGTCAAAAAGACAAGGTAAAGTTCAAGCCACCAATCGGTCTCTTGGAGCCTTTGCCTTTACCAAAGTGACCATGAAAGAGTGTCACTTTAGACTTCATAGTCAGTCTACCCAAAGTAAAGGGGTTTGAGAGCATCATGGTAGTAGTGGATAGATTTTCTAAATATAGGATTTTCATTCCAGCAACCAAAGAGTGCTTAGTCAAGAAGTTAACCTGTTTGTTCCTAAAAAATGTGGTGAAGTATTAAGGAGTATCACAGACCATTGTTAGTGATCAGGATGAGTGACTCATAGGGCAGTTCTGGATTGAGTTATTGAAGCTATTGACTTGAACTTTTTCACCAATATGCATCCATAGATCGATGGGAAAACTGAATGAATTAATGGATTGTTGGAGGTTTACCTTAGACACTATGTGAATGCCATGCAACAGGACTGGCCCAAGTTGCTAGATGTCACCCAATTCTCATATAACCTTAAAAGAGTGAAGTAACAAACCAGAGTCCTTTTAAGATTATGATAGGTCAACAATTGCTAACACTCGTTTCAATTGCTATAGGTTATACAAGGCCTAATCCAGTAGCGTATAAGTTTGCCAAGCCTTGACAAGAGCAAGTCGACTTGGCTAAAGTTTGTCTACACAAAGTTGCAAAAAGTCAAAGAAGTGGACAGACCAAAAAATGAAAGATGTACAGTTCTAAGTAGGGGACTTGGTATTGGTGAAGTTGCACCTCATCATACACCATAAAGAGTTGCATAAGGGCTTATTCAAGAGGTATGAGAGGCCTTTCAGAGTTTTTAAAAGGGTAGGCAAAGTTGCCTATAAGCTGGCTATACCACCCAAGTCGAGGGTATACTTGGTTTTCCATGTTGGCATGCTCAAGCCATTCTATGAGGACTAAGGGGATTCAAGATGGGTAGAGTCGAGTGTGCACCATTAAGAGCCAGGGCCTCATATGAAAAAGAGGTCCAAAGCATTCTTGCTGATCGAAAAGTGAGGTAAAAGAATTATCAACCAAGATAATAGTACTTGAAGTGATGGAAAGGGCTTCTAGATAGTGAAGTGAGCTGGGAACCAACAAAAAACCTGTGGTAGTTTTAGGACCAGATCAAATAGTTTCATGTAGAAGATGCAATAAAGGTGTCACATAATTAGGTGAGGGAAAATGTCAAGCCCTGGGTAGATGTACCAAGAGTTAAGGCCCAAGCATCTGCAGCCAAGGCTTGAGCACTAGAAACAGTAGCAAGGGTTGGCACAATAAGCATGGGAAAAATGTCTAGGCCACCTTTACAACACTCAACCAAGGTAGGCTCATAACATGCCCACATCGCACCTAAGTGGACCCAAGAAAGTGGGATCAATCAGAACCATCTAGAAGCATCTAAGATCGATAGCACACAACTGAAAGATCTGGTCAACCCTAAGAATCATAAAAGGATCCTTAGAATCAAAATGTAATATGTATTTTAATGTGTAATCCCTTAATTTTAAAAATCATGTAATCCCTTGATTTTAGGAGTAGCCATACAATGTTGGGGCTATAAATAAAGGGTTGCCCCTCCTTTAGTTGTATCGATCACACACTCGATAATATATAGCATATTCCAACATTGTCTTATGTTCTTTTAGCTTGCATATTTTACCTTTCTAGTTGGTTTAGTTCTCGCACGCTTGGTTCATAGGTTGATTTAGACATAAAGAGCTCGTTCCTAGTCTAAGGCCATACGAATTTTGGTTTAAAGGTTAAAGCTCGTGACAGAAGGACCTAGCCAAATCTTTCCTAGCTCAATATAAGCATATCATGGACATTGCCCTGGATAGGCTATCTTTGTAAAATATGGAAAAAAAGTTAACTAAGACTTTTTGAGAGTATGAGTATTATTATAGAGATATAGTGGCTCAAGTTCAACTATCACTACACCAGAAAGGAAGTTATGGTATTGTTTATTAGCACATTAATGATCCCATACTATGAAAACTGGTAGGAAATGCTACTAAAAATTTCTCCAATATGGTGATTTCAAGAGATTATTGAGAATGCCATTAAAACTAACAAAATGAAAAGGCTTGAAGCTTCTGGTGCCAAGAAGTTAACTAAACCAAGGAGGAAAGAGTAAAAGACACATGCTATGTTTATAGAGAATCCCTCATTCTGTCCCTTTACCCCATATAATCTGAGACTTTAATTCCCCATTTACTATCCAAATACCAACCAAGCTACCTAACTATCATATTACTCTCAACCTTCCTAACAATCTCTATACAGATTAGAGGTCAGTCTACAACCATCTAGTTTTACTTTAATAATGACAACCCAGATAGCCAATCTAAATTAAAAAATATATATAAGCTAGTGGTAATAGGGAGAAGACTCAGTTTGACCTTATCCCTATGTTGTAAACCAGCCTATATCCATCACTAATAAGGGGTCATCTTATTGTTCCAAAGTATATAACACCATTGAAGCCACTATACCCAAAATGGTATAACCCTAAAGATAAATGTGATTATCATTATGGTGTGGCCGACCATTCTATTGAAAATTACATAGCTTTGAAGTATAAAGTGCAAGAATTAATAAATGAAGGCTTGTTGAATTTTAATTCTAGGCAAAGCATAATATCAGTAAATACCCTTTTCCCAACCATTCTGATGGCAATATTAGTGCTGTGACAATAGTCAAGAATGAAGAGATGGATCGATGAAGTGGAGACCCTTATGAATAATATATTTGATTATTTAGTCAAGACAAACATGGTTGTTTCAGTAGTAGATGATAAAAGCAATTTAGATGATGACCATGATTATTTTTACCATCAAAAAAATATTAGGCATATAATCCAGGACTATCCGAGGTTTAGGGTGGTGTTGTAAAAGTTAATAGATAAAGGGGTTATTAAGTTTTATGTTGAAGAGAATGTTAATAATGTGAACATGATAGGTGATAAATTGGAAGCACCCTTCATTCTGAAACCCCTCACCATCTTTTATAATAAAGAAATAAAACCAGATATGGAGAAGCTAGTGTATTTCCCTAAGGTGCCACTAATAATTTATCCCTAATCTTTTTCCCTACAAGAGTGATCATCAGTTCCATGGGATTATAACTTCAAAATAAAAGTACAAGGGTCTATAGATGGATTAACTTTATAAAACAAGGAAAGCAAACTCACTATGAATAAAATAAAAGTAGTATGAATGATTAGAAGTGGTCATTACTATACTCTTAAAATGCTTAAAAGGGCTAAGAATGGAAAGGTAAAAAAAAAGAAGAAGTTACAGCAAAAAAAGATCTTAATCCTATTGAAATGAACCCAAAGGTCTAGTATAAAAAGCCTATGTCAAAAAAAGAGGCTTACGAGTTTCTCAAAGTTATCAAGTATAATGAGTATAGTGTAATGGACCAATTGAATAAGTTGCCAGCACATATCTTTTTGTTATCACTCTTGTTGAATTCAGAACCATATAGGAATGCTCTATTAAAGGTGCTTAATCAAGCTTATGTTAAGCATAATATTTCTGTGGAAAGTATGGATTATATGATGGGAAGTACCATGGCCTTAAATTTTATTTCTTTTAATGATGATGAGATACCTCCTAAAAGGCATAAAAGTGTGAAGGCTTTGCATGTTACTATCGAGTGTAAGACCCATACAATGTTTAAGGCACTTATTTATAATTGGTCATCCATTAATGTAATGCCTATGAACACACTTCCAAGATTATCAATGGATTAATCACATATGAGGAATAACCAGTTGATAGTTGGGCTTTTAATAAGGTGCAAAGGGAAGTGATTAGAGATATTAAGATTTCATTATAGATCAGTCCATGTAACTTTAACATCCAATTCTAGGTTATGAGCATTATGCCTTAATATAGTTATTTGTTTGGAAGACTTTGGATTCATATAACGGGAGTTGTACCTTCATCTTTACATTAAAAGGTGATGTTTATTATCGAAGGAGAGTAGGTTTGGTTAGATGGCAAGGAAAACCTATTGGCAACCAAAACTTTGACCACTCTATATGTTAAAGCTACCAAAAAAGTGGCAAAGTGCTCATTTAGAACCTTTGAGATTGTAAATGCTACGCATATTGGAGAATGGCCAAAAATACCTGTGCCTCAATTATTAAAAACTACAAGCATGGTAGCTAAGCATACCATTAGCAAAAGCTAGTGAGCTAGTTAGGGTTTAGGAGTATCTTTACAGTGAATCAAGAAAGTGCCAATTACAATTGAGAACAAAGAAATGAGGGGCTTAGATTTCAAGCTTACTACTATAGATAAGAGAAAAATGATGTTGGAAAAGAGAGAAAAGAGAATGACACACTTCAGATGATTTAGATAGTAAGGAGATGGTATTCTCATACTTGTATGAGACATTTCATTATGGTGGATATGTCTATCCTGGATTGATAGAAGCAAAAAAAGAAAAATCAACTGTCGAAATGGAAGAAGTTTTCTTAGGTTTAGATTACAAAAGATATGACAAAGAAAAGACATTTCTTTTTCTTTTTCTAGAGTTAAGAGTTTAAAAATGGTGTTATGGTTGCTATTGTCTTTTGAACATTTGAAACTTTAAGTTCCAATTGCTTGGGCCCAAAAGCATGTGGAAAGTAAATATATGGTCTTTGTTTTTAATTATCCTAACTTAAGTAATGAATGCAATGTATTTTTTATACATCATCTTCCTATTTTTTTCCTTTTTTGTTGCCTATATCTCCTTTATTTTGCCCAATTAGCCTATATCTCCTTGTGATAATACTTATTTTTGAGTCTTTAAATAATGAACATTATGGATGAGCAAAACAATGATGCCAGATTTGATTTTAGAAATTCAATTGACATTAGTGAGCTTGATGATGACATTAACTCTAAAGATTATAAGTTACTTTATGCATTGCTAAAATGGGTGAAACAAGAGAAGAAACCTATAAAACCTTATCAAAAGGCTCTAGATCTATTGAATTTAGAAGATTAGGAGAATAAGAAAAAAGTCAGGATTGGTTCTTCATTGCCACCAATGAAAAAGCAAAAGTTAGTGGATTTGTTAAAGGAATATGTACAAATATTCACATGGTCTTACCAAGACATGCTCAATCTTAGTACAAATATTGTTGAGAATAAATTGCTTTTAAAACTAGGGTATCAACTAGTGCAACAGAAGCTAAGGTGCATGAAATCAGAGATATTGTTGAAAATAAAAGAAAAAGTAAAGAAACAATTTGATGCGGGTTTTTTTAAAGTGGCTAAATACCCAAAATGGGTAGCCAATGTAGTCTTAGTTCCTAAAAAATATGGAAAGGTGAGGATATGTATGGATTATCAAGATTTAAATAAAGTTAGCCTAAAAGATAATTTTTCACTGTCATATATTGACACTTTGGTGGATAATACTGCCAAGCATTCCACTTTTTCATTTGTGGATGGTTTCTCTGGATATAATCAAATCAAGATGGTTTAAGAGGATATGGAGAAAAACACATTCGTAACAATATGGGGTACATTTTGTTACAACGATATGCCATTTGGACTTAAAAATGCTAGTGGCACATATCAAAGAGAAATTGTTACTATTTTTCATAACATGATGCATAGGGAGACAGAAATATATATGTAGATGATATGGTAGCAAAGTCTAGGAAAGGAAAAGATCAAGTAATTAACCTTAAAATGTTCTTTGAAAGGCTACGAAAGTACCTGCTCAAGCTAAATCCAGCTAAATGCACGTTTAGGGCTAAATCAAAAAAATTGTTAGGATTTGTAGTCAGTGAAAAGTGTATTGAGGTAGACCCTAATAAAATTCAGACCATTCAAAATTTAGCAGTGCCACATATGCAAAAAAAGTCAAAAGCTTTTTTGGGTGATTGAATATATTTCTTACTTTACATCCCAGCTCACTGCAAAGTGTGATCCAATCTTTAGGCTGTTGTGTAAAAATAATCTTGGCAGTTAGAAAGAAGAATGTCAAGGTGCTTTTGAAAAGATTAAAGAGTATTTGACATATCCACTAGTGTTAGTGCCACTTATTGCCAAAAGATTGCTAATCTTATATTTAACAATGCAAGAGAATTCAATGGGTTGTGTACTGGGGCAAAGAGATGGAACTGGCAAGAAAAAATAGGCCATTTGCTACTTAAGCAAAAAGTTCATGGAGTATGAGACTGAATACTCCCAATTTGAAAAAAAGTATTGTGCATTAGTGTGGACTACTCGTAGGCTTAAGCAATATATGCTTTATTACATAACTTGGCTTATATTGAAGTTAGATCTCTTCAAATACATGTTTAAGAAGCCATCATTGTTAGCCAAAATAGCTAGATGGCAAGTTATGCTATCAGAGTATGATATAGTGTATGTGCCTCAAAAGTTTGTAAAAAGAGGTACGATAGCTGATTTTCTCGATGATAGGGCCATAGATGATTATGAGCTCATAAAGTTTGATTTCTCAGATGAAAATCTAATAACAATCTTACAAGATGAGGATGAAGAGCCCATGAAAAAATCATGAAAGATATTTTTTGATGGGGCATCCAACATAATGACGTATGGTGTCAAAGAAGTATTAATATCTCTGGAAGGGAATTACTACCCTAGCATTGCAAGGTTGGATTTTAATTGTACAAACAATGTTACTGAATATGAGGCACATGCCATGGGATTACAAATGGGGTTGAAAAGAAAATTGATGTATTAGAGGTATATGGGGACTCAGCCCTAGTGGTTTACCAATTGAAGGTGAACAGGAGCTGAAGGACCCAAAGTTGGTGTTATACCAAAAGTACATAGCTAATTTGATTAAACAATTTAAAGAGATTCAATTTCAACATGTTCTTTGTGAAGAGAATCAAATTGTTTATGCATTAGCTACTTTGGCTGTAATGTTCAAGATAAATGCCAATATGAGAACTTAACCTATTTTAGTATAGAGGTAGGATTCATTGGCCCATTGTTCAAATATGAAGGAAGAAATAGACTATCGACCTTGGTACCATGACATTATACATTACATTAAGTCTCATGAATATGCCAAGCATGCTTCAAAGAATGATAAAAAGATTATTTGAAGATTAATAGTGGGGCTTGTGCTTGATGGGGAAATCATATACAAGAAGGGTTAAGATCAGGTACTATTGAGATACGTAGATGCTATGAAAGCTAGAAAATTCTAGAGCAAATCCATGAAGGGATTTGTGGGATGCATGCTAATAGACATATGATGGCCAGACAAATAATGAAGGCAAGATATTGCAACTCTACCATTTAAGCTCATTTTAGTAATCACATTTATTACATACATTTCTTCTGATAAATGATACTATAGGTTTTCATAAGAGGATATTAAGTGATATGATAGTGTCTTTCCTTGGATTTCCCTTGCATTGAGAGGAAACCTTACTATTTATTTTTTTAACCATTGGTGTTGCCCTAATCATATTTATTTTTTTGACTTACGGTGTTTTTTTGGTCATCTTTATTTTTTTCAACCTACAATGTTGTCTTAGTCATTTTTATTTTTCAACTTGCAGTGTTGTCCTAGTCATATTTGTTTTCCTAACTGTTGGTGTTGTCTTGGTCATATTTATTTTTTGACCTACGATGCTATCCCCATCGTATTTATTTTTTTCAACCATTGGTGTTATCCCGTCATATTTATTTTTTTACCTATGGTGTTGTCCTAGTCATTTTTATTTTTTTTACTTGCGGTGTTGTTTCAATCATTTTTATTTTTTGATTTATGGTATTATCTTGATCATTTTTATTTTCTAACCTAGGGTGTTGTCCTGGTCATATTTATTTTCCTGACTGTTGATATTGTCCAAATCACTTTTTTATTTTGATTTGCAATGTTGTCCCCAGTCATATTTATTTTTTAACCTATGGTGTTGTCCTAGTTATCTTTATTTTTTCAACTTATAATGATGTGTCGCTTGTTCTTTATTTTCCCAAAAAAAAAAAAACAAACAACAAAACAAAAAAAAAAAAACAAAAGCAACAAAAATAAAAACAAAAACAAAAACAAAAATAAAAAACAACAAAAACAAAAAAAGAAATGAAGGAAGGGAACAAGGGTTCTCTCTCTCACTTAAAGTATCATTCGGATAAATTTTTCGTCTATGTATATGCATTATCTCTGATTCTTAAAAATAAATAAAGAGGAACAGTTGTAGACATCAAATTTTTTTCGAAACATTTTTAACATGACTGACTCGAGTTCATTTGCAAACATGGGCCAGAACATTAATATAGGACCATTACATAAACCATTTTGGAGGATCAGTTGCAACCCATAAAGAACCCACAAATTAGCCCATTTAGAGACTCAAAGTCAACTCGGGTCAAATATTGTCAAACTTGGTCAATAAGGTTAAAATTAGTCAAATAAAGTCAAAATTAAATAAAACTTAGGCAAAATGGATAGAACCCCGATCAATTCTCAAAATTCACAATCTAATTGGAATCAACGTGGTTTAAGGATAAAATTGGTGATTTTTAAAACACTAAAAATTTTTATGGCTCATAAGAAATTACAAAATTACAAAAATACCCTTAGAGATATTTTTATAATTTGACCTTCTCAAGTTTGGATTTTCATGAAACTTTTTAGATCTTAATTTCATAATATTTTATGATTTTTCTTGCATTTGAAATCACAGCAGTATCTTAAGAGGTGTGAAATTACAAAAATACCCTTTAAGGGTATTTTTGTAATTTGGTCTTGTAGAGCTCATATTTTTATAAAACTTTTCAAATCTTAATTTCATAATATTTCATGATTTTTTGTGTATATTTTGGTAATTTGACCTTTCCAAGCTTGGATTTTTATAACAATTTTTAGATCTTAATTTCTTAATATTTTATAATTTTTGTTGCATTTGAAATCACAGTAGTACCTCGGGAGGTGTGAAATTATCAAAATACTCATTAAAGGTATTTCTGTAATTTGACATTCTCAAGCTTGAATTTTTATGAAACTTTTATATCTTTATTTTATAATATTTCGTGCTTTTTTGGTATTTTAAAATCTCAAAAATGAGCATAGGAACATTGATTTTTTAAAAAAAAGGCATAAATATCAAAAACTTTATACTAAGGGTAAAATGGTCTTTTCATTTGGTTTAAAGGCTATAAAAATCCAACCTTTGTAGTAAATAAGGTGAACCATTAGATATTTTGTTGAATCTTAATCCAATGGCTAAATATTGCTCCTTGAAATAAAAAAGGAAAGAATTTTGGCCCTTATATGAGATTTGATACAAGGGCTTATATTCACAAAAAAAAAAGAGATTTTTGTTCAAGGGTCTTTTTCTTTGCAAAGGGGAGTGCTGTCAAAGAAAGAGAAGGGAGGAAGAGCAGCAAAAAAAAAAATAAGAGGATAAGAAACCAAAAAAAAAAAAGAAAAAGATAAGGGGAAAGGCGAAAAGATTTAATGGCTAAGAAAATGCAATATAAGGGAAGCTATAGCTTTTGGAGAAGTGGAGTGGAAAAGGTAGCCTTTTGTTTTTTTTTTTTTTGTTTTTTAGTTTACTTTCATGCTTGTAGACATTATCATTTCCATGAATATTGTTTCTGTTAACCTTTTACCATTTACAAAGGTTTAGGTTTCCATGATTAGATATATGTATGCTGCATTAACAAGACAAAAGGAAGAACCTTTCTTTAAAAGTGGATACCTTTACGAAACATTAGGCAAGGAAAAGTAAGAAAGCTTTTAGAGTTTAAAATTCGATTCCTCAAGAAAGATGTTACTCTTTTTGCTGTTATAGAGGCTTAAAACTCTTTCATATGGTTTGGTATTTTCAAATATATGATAAATAGAATATTATTCCTTCTTAAAAGCTAAAAAAAAATTAAATATAGTTCTTTGCTACTATCAAAATAGGGGGCATTTGGACATGATTCTATGGTTTGTTGTTAATAGGAAAGTATTTTTTACAAAACAAAGCTCCTTTCTCTTTTGTGCTTGATAACTTCTTTAGGCATGTAACATGTAAGTAGAAATATAAAGATTCATCTTTTCACACTAATCTATTTTCCATGGTGGTTATTAACCAAATATCAAGCTAGGCTACTATTGTTGTGAGGCCTTCACTGTGAACTCCCTAGAAAGTTTAAAGATTTCAAAGCATTTTCCTATCTTGCTTCCTATATACTTACTTCATGCCTATTATTACAAGTTCCCAAGTGATCATTCATGAGAAAGAAAGTCTACAGGCTAAGCCTTTCTCCTAAGGCCTTGTCATGCATTCATTTTTTATTTTAAATTTAATAAAGGTTGTAGGCTTGATATAGGTTATTATATTAATTTTTCATTCCATGCATATTTGTTCCATATTATTTGAGTTTGATTAAAATATAAATCTCATGCATTATGATCATTTTGATGTTTTAAATTGTTTGTTTTATTTTATTTTATTTTATTTTTTACTTAATTTAATTACATGCAATTTAATCTTTCATGTAATAAATTATTATTATTATTAATTATAATGCAATTTATTTTATTTGCACTCTAAAAAAACAAGAAAAAGGAATAATAAAAATGGCAATGATAATAATGATGATTTTAAAAAAAGAAGATACATATATATATATACGAAATATATAAGAATATAAAAAATTCATTTTTAGAAGAACTATAAAAATGAGCTTGTTCCAAAAGTCTGCCTAAATATTGGAGATTTTTAGCAAAGTTCATAAATTTCTAAACTTACCCGAAATTCTAAACTCGTTTTAAATTTCTAAGGATTTGCATGAAAACCTTTTATGAAGTAATCTACTCCTGAATACCTCCCAGATATTAGAGTATTTAGGAAATTTTATTTTATTAAGAATTTTCATACATTTTCACAACTCAAAATAATTTTGTTTTGTTAAAACCATATTTATAAAAATACAAAATAATAAAAATAATAAGATAAGATTTTAAATATGAAAATTCATAATTTATACGTTCATAATTCATATATATTTGTTGATATTAATTATATTATCCAATTTTTTACTACACTAAAAGGTTTTCTTAAAAATTTTTAGTTTTGAACAAATAAAATTAAAATAGTATTTCGTGAAATATAGTTATTGATATTTTGCCTAGATATTGGAAAGTCATCAATTATTATCATTTACAAAGAATATTATTTTATTATTTTAGAAGGAATGTAATGATAAATCTTAAATGAAAAGACTATATTTGAAGACTTTGAAGGTATTTCTTTAATTTGAAGATTTTCACAATATTCCTAAATAAAGATTTTTAAAACTAATTTTATTTCTTAAAAATAAGGGAAATTGTAATTAAATTTCATATAAAAACCATTTTTGTCCAAAATTACAAATAGTGCATGATTAATTAGTACTAATTCAATGGGCGCTATGGGGGTGCTAATCCTTCCTCATGCGTAACTGACTTCTGACCCCCATCTTGTTTTCGTAAACTAAAACTATCTTTTTAATAAAGCTTCAAACCCATTTTATTATTTTATTAGAAAGATAATTTTTGGGTGGCCAATCACATCCTAAAAATAATTGGTGGAGACTCCCCATGTTTTTCATGATTTTAAATTTTACATCTAACGATCAAGTCTTCAGACCTATACGTTATGACAAGTTTAAAGATAACATTTAGTTAGTTGATAATGTCTTCGATGCATGCTATGGGGGTGCTAATCCTTCTCACGAGTAACGGACTCTCAAACACTAAATTTGATTTGTAGACTTCAATTTGTTCTTTTCATAAAACCTTTAAATCTTTTAAATGTTTTATCAAAAAGGACAAAAAATTTTTAGTGGCCAATCACACCCTAAAAAATATTGGTGATGACTCTTTTTTTTTTTTACTTTCATAGAAAATGCTTTTTTAAGCCTCCCGCATTTCAACTTCCCCATTCATCTGACATTAGGGTTACTATCTTTGGTCTTGAAATGTCATGACAACTTAGCAACTCTATTAAGGACATACTTTTAGATAACCAGGTCAAAGATTGATTGCATGTTAGCTTAAATTTTGGTTTAATGGTCCTAATTAATGTTTAATCTCAATTCCTTGATTTTGATTTTCCTGATTTCCAAATATATATATATAAAAAGATTGAAAAAATGAAAAAATGTTTTGATTTCCTTGTTTTTGAAAAAAAAAAATTCAATAAAAAAAAGAAAAAATATATGTGTGTGTGTTTTACATTTCATGTATATTTTAATTATGTCATTTATTTTAAATTGCTTTTATTTATTTTGTTCTTAATAATTATAGGGCATTTTGGATAGGGGTATTTTTAGGAAAATGTGAAAGGTTTGTAAGTTTTTTCGCACACACTCATATCCGCATTACATGTATAAGCTCTATACCTAGGCTATAAACCATTTATGAGGATGTAAAGTAACTACACTCTTGTGAGGTGCAAACCTTCACAATGGCTAGTGAAACACTCCTACTTTCTACTCATAGCCTATAATGGGTGAGGATCAGGATGCCACATAATATGCAATTGACAATGATGTGAGGAACAATTTGAGAACCTTAAGACACATCAATTCCCGACCCGGTATATAGTGAGACATATGGAGCTAGCCATAGATAGAACCATGCCCACCTTTTCCTTAGTAATTACCCTAAATAAGTCACATAAAGGAACACTCTCTACTTTTCTCATTTACTTTTCTATTAGTTTGATAAGCTGAATTGTTGCTTCTAATAATAATAAAAGAAAAATGGGGAAAGTCATTAAAAATTGCAATTCTTTAAAAAACAAAACAAAACAAAAAATGAAAAAAAATTTAAAATTGATTAATAAAAAATGTGTTAGTTAACTTGTCATGTTACTTTGCACTTGCATTTCCTTTTAGTTTTGACTAACTTTTTATGTTTTCTGTGTTTTCTTTTTTCTTGTTTGTTTTATGTATCATCCTGACATAAAAGCATTGAAGATATTCATTATAGATAATTCATTGGTAGAAGTTTTCATGGCATCTAAGAATCACAAGTAGGATCCTTGATTAATAGGCTATTTTGAGAAGTTAAGGATTAGTTAGAGAATAGGTAGCAGATAAAAGAAGACTGCTTGATGGATGGGTATGTTGTGAGCCTTTTAGAGATGCTATATGTGGACTTAATAAGAATGATGTGATAGATTTGAAGGGCATTCAGAGTCAGTGAGGCCCGAAAAGGAAGATTGCTTTCACAATTAGTATGAAAACATTACCTTATTGTTAATGGTGACACCTAACGGTCAAATGTTGAAGGCTGCAATAAGGTTTTAGAATCTAAGATATCAATGCTTCATGTTCAACAAAAAAGATATGACACCTAACATAAAAGAGTATTTTACCTTGCTATGCCTAGATTTACGCAAGCTTGATAGAGTCTATTAGAAGGGACAAAAGCCATTAGGGTACAAGAAGAAGTTGGCAAAGATTATCGAGGTCAAGGTTCAGGTAATCAATAATAAGAAAGGAAAGAGTGAAGGGATACCATGGGTTTTCTTATGAGATGTTATGTTTCAAAGTTCTAACGAAGATCGAGTTATGGCTATGTTTACGTTGATCTACAATTTGGTGATATTTTTAAGAGCTTTAAGGTAGATAGAGGCTTTCATGGTTGACTTTTTTGTATAGATGGAGCAAAAGATTAACCCTTCATTGACCATCTTGATAGAAACTATTAGATCCTTAAACCATTGCTGAAGAAAAAGAGAAGGAAGGATGATTAGTTATGTTTAGCTGCTTTATGTATGGATTTAAAGTCATTTTTAAGGCACCGACCTCACTTCATTGTTGCTCTATATCAAGTCTATAGCACTTTTAACTGAGTTTAATGCAAAGAAATGACCTAAAAGTCTTTCTAAATAATAGTGATAGCATTTTTCCAAAGCCTGGAAAAGAATAAAGTGACTGAAAGTAAGGGTATAAATGTACATTAGTACTCACAAGTTGCTCAGGTTCAACTTAAATAAAACTCAAATTCGGCTTAATTATTATTAAGTCAAGCTCGAGCTTGAGCAGCTTGACTTATCGGTTGAGCCAAGTTAAGTATTCTTATACCTGACTCGAGTAGCTTGCTAGCCTAATGGATCTTTTATATTTTAATAAATTTTAATTATTTTAATTAATAAAATATCTTAAACTCGAGCTTAAGCTCGAGCATAAATAATTGAGCTTTTGTCAAATATAAGAATCGAACTTATTTTTACATGTTAATCAAGCCTAATCAAACGAGCTCGAGTAGCTTGATTTCTATCTTAACTCAAGCTGAAACTAAAAAAATAAAACTCGATCAAGTCCAAGCTGAGTTTTGAGTTTTGAATTTCAAGCTCGAGCTTGAGCTTAATATTATATCAACTCGAGCTCGATTTTACTCCCTTACTTGTAAGTCACTATGGATGCCTCATGTCTCAATTTTGTACAATTGTAGAGATTAGCCTTGGATTCTGTTGCTTGGTATTTGGGGAGCCACCAACTATGCACCATTGATGGTCAGAAGATAATTAGATCCCAGCAATTCATTTTGATAATTCAATGGCTAGATCAGATGGAGTTTGATTATGGTACAAAATGCTGTATCACCAGAATGCACAGAATTATAAAAGCATGGGGGCAGACATTTTGGTTAGAATTGGGCAAATATACAAATAATGTGACCCTAAGGTATATAGTTTGGAGGGCCAAGTGAATAAATGATTTGGTGTTACCATCCGATTAGAAATCAATCTAGCTAGTCAATCCATGGGCTAAGCCACCATCATCAGAATTAGAGATTGGTAGGTTGGAGTTTGGGGTAAAGATAGAGAAAATGAAGAAAGTAACCTAGAGACTATAAGAAGAGAAAGGTCTATTGAAATATGAAGATAACGTACAAAATGATAGGCTTAAAAAGATGACAAAGGAGAGAAAATTAACTCGAAGTGATCGCAAACAGTTACACTTAGAAAACCAAAGGTTAAGGGCTCAGTTAAAGGATAAAGAAAAGGAAAACAAATATTGAGATGAGATAGAGTAGCTCAGGGAAAGGTACAATTCAAAGATGTAGGGTTTGAGATAATAAAGATAGGATTATTATGACAATACAAGAAAATAATGATTCACACAATATCTTCACAGTAAATAAAAGGGAGTTAAGTAAGATCCAAGAGAGAATGAAGAATAGAAAAAAGAGTTGAGAAGTGAAATAAAAAGGCATTCAGACGCTCGTGGAGAAAATGATGCATTCGATATGGAGATCAAAGCCTTGGAACTACAATTACAAGATAACCAGGACGACATCACCTTTTTATAAAAAAAATGGCAAGAAAGGGAAGTCGAATGGAAACAAATGTGCAACCAATAGATAGAAGCTCAAGAGCAATGGAAGATTGAGAGTCAAGAGAAATAGATGTATATTGACCACCTTAGTACTCAAATCTAAAGCATAACTAGACAGACCAAGGTGATGATGGAAAAACTAAAGTTTTAAGGTAATGAGTCTTTCCTACTAGTAGTCACAGTTAACTTCTTTTAGATTTTTTTGATGAGGTAAAGGGACAATATGAGCAAGTTCAACACTTTATAACTCTAGTTTTAGAAAGGTTCATAATGTATAGAATTTGGAATTTTTGGAATGAATGAAAACTTTTTTTTTATTTGAATAATCTATAAATGAATATCTCTGTTTATATCTTAGAAGTATGCTTAAATGTGCTAATGAATAAGGATGATAGTTGTAAATATACTTTTATCAAACTTTTGAGGTGGAAAGAGTATCTTTAAATAACCTAACCTGAATGTAGAAAGAAATTTAAGCTCATTTTCAACAATAATAAAAATTTAACCTAAATGTAAAAGGAAATGTGCCTAATCTGGACTATCTGAAGAAGCAAGAAAAATTGAAAGGGATGTCTAATTCTACAAAATTATTGAAATAAAAAACAAGCATGATATGTTAGAGGAAAACTTAAAAGCAATATAAGGACATGATGTGTATGGAAATGTAGATGTCCAAAAGATAAGACTAGTGCTTGATCTTGTTATTCCATTAAAGTTTAAAGTTTCAAATTTTGAAAAGTACGATGGAACAAAATACCCTTTTAACACATATTACAATGTTTTATGGAAAAATGATTGACCATACACATAATAACAAGTTACTAATTCATTGTTTTCAAGATAGTCTCACTAGGTCAGCTATAAGGTGGTATGCCCAATTAAACTGTAGCAAGATACACTCATGGAAGGATCTGGCTAGGGCCTTTATTGCATAGTACAAACATGTGGAGGATATGGTGCCGAATAGGTTATCCTTGTAAAACATGAAAAAAGGGCCACTAAAACCTTTAAAAAGTTTGCTCATAAATGAAAAGATAAGGCTGTATAGGTCTAACCACCATTAACAAAAAAAAGACCACAATACTCTTTGTTAACACTTTGAGAGCCTTTTACTATGACAAGTTGGTAGGCAATGTAATCAAAAATTTTACCGATATGGTGATATCGAGGGAAATGATTAAGAATGCAATAAAAAAAATAACAAAATTTATAGTAAAAGGCCTTGAGTGCCAAAAAGACCTATTTATGAGGGAAAAAATATATAAAACCCATGAAGTAATAGTTTTTGACCCATCTTTCATTCCCTATCACCCATACCCCTCCTACTTGCCCTACAATCCATTTGCCAACCAGGTATCCTAAACACTATACTTATACATACCACTACCTCAGCTAATGTACGAACCTAATTTCTAACCCAAAACTCTTCATTTCACTTTAATGTCAAACATACAATGATTTTTCCAACCAAGCAATCCTATTTAAGAATAGAAAAATCCTTGCCTTACCAACACTAGAGAAAGAACTCCTATTGACCCATTACCTATGTCCTAGATAGACCTTTACACACAACTCTTTAAAGGCCATCTTATCACCTTTGTCCCCATTGAACCTCTGAAACCACCATTCCTAAATGGTACAACCCTAATGCTTTATGTGAATATCACTATGTTACTGTGGACCATTCCCTAAAAGATTGTATTGCTCTGAAATTCAAAGTGCAAGCTTTGGTAAAGGGCAAATGATTAAACTTTGATACTCAAACAAAGCCTAATGTTAGAGGAAACCCATTACCCAACCATGCTGGAAGCATAACCAACACAATAGAATGGGGTAAAAGAGTCAAGATATGGGTAGGAGAGGTAAAAACTCCTTTGGAAAAAGGTTATGACTGCCTGGTCTGAACTAATGTGATTCGATTGATAGTTTCTAAAATCATTGATAGTCATCAAGAGTTGGGTTTAGTTTACAAGTATCACATGATAATGAAAGGACATTTAATCTAAGATTGTGAGGAGTTCAAGTAAATAGTTCAAGGGTTGATGGACACTTAGATAATTAAATTCTACAATAAAAAGGAAGAAGATGGAGTGAATATGATAACAAGTCAAGTATCAAGTGGGTTGTTTTTCCCTAAGCCTTTAAATATTTTCTACAATGAACCAAAGTCGACGATGAAAAAATCAACTGCTTACCTTGCATCAGCTGTAATTGTATATGTATATAGTGTTTTCCTTACAAAAGTGACAAAATAGTATCGTGGAAGTATGAGTGTGAAGTGAAAGTCTAAGGATCTAACAATTCAAAAATTGGTGATGTAATCAACATACTTGGGGTTAGAGGAATGATTTGAAGTGGTCGATGTTATGCCTATAAAGCATTAGAACAAGTAAGAAAAGAAAAAGCAAAAGAAGTGGAAGGGAAAAAATTAGGAAAGAAATCCTATTATGATGAGCCCAGTAATGCAATATAATAAGCCATTAATAAAAAAAAAAGGGCATGTGAATTTTTAAAGATTATCTGGCATAGTGAATATAATGTAGTGAATCGGCTTAACAAGATGCCAGCAAGAATTTCATTATTGTCCCTACTATTAAACTCCAAACCTTACAGAAATGCACTGCTAAAAGTATTGAACCAAGTATGTGTAGATCATGATATTTTGATGAGAAGGTAGACTATTTGGTAGGAAGTTTAATGGCCCCAAACTATATTGCATTTAATGATGATGAGATCCCACCAAAAAGACGAGGTAGTGTGAAGGCCTTGCATATCATGGCAAAATGCAAAAGTCACACTATGGCAAAGGTGCTAATTGATAATGGGTCTTCCATTAATGTTATGTCAATGGCTATTTTGGCAAAGCTATCAGTGGATCCTTACTACATAGTCACATGATATTTAGAGTTTTTGATGGATCAAAGAGAGAGGTGATTGGAGACATAAAAATTTCACTATAAATGGGGCCTTGCACTTTTAATGTTAAATTCTAAATCATGGATATTTTAGCATCATATAGTTGTTTATTGGGGAGACCATGAATTCTCACCACTATGGTTGTAATGTCATCATTACCTTAAACAGTGAAATTTATGGTGGATGGAAAACAAGTATGTATGGATGGAGAAAAAGACCTATGGATAACCAAAACATTAACAACTTTATGTGAAAGCCATAGAAGAAGCACTTGAATGCTCTCTCTGTGCCTTTAAGATTGTTAATTCCATGTATATGGGAGAAGGCTTAGTCAGGCCTGTCCTTCACTTATTAAAGACTACTGGGATGATGGTGAAATAGATGTTGGGAAAAGATGGCAGCCTAGTTTAAGTCTAGGGCTGACGCTACAACGAATGAAAAAGACATCAAAATTTGTGAAAAATAAAGAAAAGTTTTGTATAGGGTACAAATCGACTACTGTTGACAAAAGAAAAGTTGTATAGAAAAAAGAGAGAAAATGATGGCTTGCCTCAAGGGAATAGAGACAAATGGGAGAAGAATGGCATTTCCATCCCTTTATGACGCTTTTCAATCTAAAAGGTATGTCTACCTTAAAGTGTCAAAGGTAGGGGTCCTAATAAATAAGATTGAAGTGGCTTTCTCAAAGCTAAATCTAAAGTCCAAATAAGTGGATGAAGCGATGACAACAGAGGAAAAAATCTTTTTATTTCCTTTCAATATGGAATGTAGAAAACCAATTTGTTTACTTTCGTTATTCTTGAATTGAAATCTAATTGCCTCTACCCAATGGCATGCAGATAATTTATGTGGTATTATTTTTTAGCATCATCAATAAAAAATGTCAAATGCGATGCATTTTTCATGACATGATATTTTCCATTCTATCCAATTCTTTTCACATTCTTTTATTCATGCTAGTTTATTTTTCATTCTTGCCAAAATATCTACCTATATCCTTGCAATCTTAATAATTTTTAATTTTTCAAATATCAAACATCATGGATGATCATATTCTAGATTTAATTTTGAGAAATTTGTTAAAGTTAATAAGCCTAACAACAAGGATTTAGAAGACTATATCTTGCCTCTCGATTTGATGTGACTAGTAGAGCAAGAAGAAAAATTAATAAAACCCCATTAAGAACTTATTAATGTGATCAATTTAGGGAATGATGAAAATAATAAAAGAGGTAAAAGTGGTTATCTCCTTTCCATAAGAAAATTGTTGGAAGTTAGAGGAGTTACTTAAGGAATATATGGATCTATTCACTTGGTCATATTACTACATGCCAAGGCTTAACACAAATGTTGTAGAGCATAAGTTGCCATTGGTTACAGGCTGCAAACCAATTTAGCAAAAGTTAAGACATATAAAACTAGATATGCTATTAAATATAAAATAAGAGGTTAAGAAGCAGTTTGACTTTAGCTTCCTAGCAATGGTCAAAAATCCCAAGTGGGTTGCTAATATAATCTAGTGCCAAAAGAGGATGGAAAGGTGAGAATGTTTGTGGACTATAGGGATTTGAATAAGACCAGCCCTAAAGATAATTTCTCAATGCCTTATATTAATATACTAGTTGACAACATAGCAAAGCATTTAGTATTTTCCTTCATGGATGAGTTTTTTTGAATATAATCAGATTAAAAAGGCATATGAGGACATGGGAAAAACCATGCTTGTTACAATATGGGGAACATTTTGTCATAAGGTCATTCCATTTAGATTGAAAAATACTGGTGCTACATATTAGAGGGTTATGGCTTCATATTTCATGACATGATGTACATGGAGATGGAGGTCTGTAGATGATATGATTGTAAAGTCCCAAAACGGTAAAGATCATGTCTAGAACCTTCATAAGCTTTTTGAAAGACTACACAAGTATCAGCTCTAATTAAATCCAACAAAGTGCACGTTTAGGGTAAAGTCAGGAAAATTATTGAGATTTGTGGTCAGTGAAAAAGGAATTAAGGCAGATCTTGACAAAATTTAGGCGATTATGAAGTTGACTCCCTCACGAACACAAAATGAGGTAATGAGTTTCTTAGGGAGGTTCAATTATATTGTCAGATTCATATCTCAACTTATAGTGAAATGTGACCCTATTTTCAAGTTATTGCAAAAGCATGATGCAGAGGAATGGAACGAAGAATACCAATATGCCTTCAATAAAATAAAAAAATATCTGATGAATCCACTAGTACCGGTGCCCTCTCTCGTAGGAAAACCTTTAATCTTGTACTTGACCATGAACGAAGCCTTTATGGGATGTGTATTACGATAGGGGGATGAAACTAGTAAGTAAGAGCAGGCTATTTATTATCTGAGCAAGAAATTTACAAATTATGACTACCCACTAGCTCAAGCAATACACGTTCTAACATACAACTTAGTTGATATCAAAATTGGATCCCCTCAAGTACATATTCGAAAAGCCATCTTTGTCAAAAAGAATAGCAAGGCAGCAAGTCATGCTTTTTGAATAAGATATTTTATATATGGCTCAAAAAGTTGTTAAAAAGAGTGCTATAGTTGATTTTCTTACTGACCAAGCTACCAATGATTATGAGTCAAAAAAGTTTGAATTCCCAAATGAAGATCTAATGGCTATTCTATCAATAGAAAAGGAGGAATTTATGAGGGCTACATGGAAAATGTTCTTTGATGGGGTATTAAATGCTTTGGGACATGACATCGAAGCTAAACTAATATCTCTGAAAGGATAATATTACCCTAGCACTGCAAGGTTATCTTTTTACTGCACCAACAATATAGTAGAATATGATGCATGCATTATGGGTTTATAGATGGCTTGGATAAAAAAATAAGATTTTGAAAGTTTTCAAGGATTTAGCAATGGAAATTTATTAGTTAAAGGGTGAATGGAAGATAAGAGACCCAAAGCTAGTTTTATATCAAAGATTTATTAGTGGGTTGATGGAGCAATTTGAAAATATTCAATTTCTAGCATGTTCTTTGGAATGAAAATTAGATAGTTGATACTCTGGCCACATTGTCAGCAATGTTCAAACTAAATGCAAATGCTAAAATTTAGCTTATCAGGATATGGACTCTGGAATACCCAACTCATTGTGCAAGTATAAAAGAAGAAATTGAAGGTTAGCCTTGGTATCATGACATTGTACAATACATCAAGCATCATAAATATCTAAAGCATGCATCAAAAAATGACAAAAGAATTTTAAGAATATTGGCAATGGGATTTATTCTTGATAGGGCAGTCTTGTATAAGAAAAGCTAAGATCAAGTATTATTAAGATGTGTGGATGTTACAGAAGTAAAAAATATAATTGAAAAAGTGTATGAAGGGATAAGTAGGATGCATACCAATGGTCACATGATGGCCAGACAAGTAATAAGAGCAGAATACTATTGGTTGACATTAGAGAGTGATTATATCATTATGTAAGAAGATTTCATAAATACCAGATTTACGCAGATAAAATCCATGCTCCTCTTACCATTATATGTCTTGGTGCCTCCATGGTCTTTTTCTATGTGAGGAATGGATGTGATTGGACCCATTGGCCCAAAGTATTCAAATGACACAAATTCCTTTTTATGACAATTGACTACTTCACAAAATGGGTGAAAGCAACATTATGCACCAGCACAACCCGATCAGTCATGTGTAAATTTATGAAAAAAAAATCAGTATGGGTTATCAGAAAAGATCATTACTAATATTGCTAGTAACCTAAACAATAAAATAATCAAGAAAGTGCATATTCAATTCAAGATAAGCCATCATAATTCAGTGCCTTACCATCCTAAGATGAATGAGGTAATATAGGCCACTAACAAGAACATCAAAAGGATATTAGAGAAAATGACTGAGTCTTATAAAAACTAGCATAAAAAGTTTCAATTTGCTTTACTTGCATAAAAGACATCAATCTGCACTTCTATTGGGGCAACTTTTTTTTCTCTAATGTAAGGAATGAAGGTGATTTTGTCAATTAAAGCAGAGATTCCTTTTTTAAGGGTATTGATGGAAGCATAATTAAAAGTAAAATGGGTCTATAACTGTTATAAGAAATTGAATTTGATTGAAGAAAAAAAACTTATAGCACTCAATCATGGTCAAACGTATCAAAAAAGAATATAAGGGCACATGATACGAAAATGAAGCCTAGACGCTTTCATGAAGAAAAATTAATCTTGGGAAGGATATTACCTAATCAACATGATAATAGAGGTAAATGGACACCCAATTGAGAAAGTCCATATGTGGTTAAAAAGGCATTCTCTAGTAGAGCATTGATCTTGGAAGAAATAAATGGAGAAAAATTACCAAATCCAATGAATTCATACACTATCAAGAAATGCATTGTGTAATAAAACCAAAAAAAAGAAAAAAAAAAGAGAAAAGAAAAAGGATCTAGGTTGAAAATGCGAAAAAAAAAGGGTGATTTGGGTCACAAGCAAAATACTTGAGTTGAAAACTCAAAATAGTGGCTTAGGTATAAAGAGGAAACTAGAGGAATGATTGGGCCATAAATTCAAAAAGCAAGGAAAGTATATGGCAATCACATGTTTAATGGGAAAAAATGAGAAACAGATCATTGATTGACAAGTTAGTGAATAGGATAATGGTTTGATGAGTTAGCATCAATCAAGTCATTAATAAGACAAGGCTTTCAAAAGAAGATCAAGAATGAACGATTTGGATTCATCCTAATGTTTACTATTTGAAAATTTGAAAAGTCAAGTCCTTGATACCATTTCATTTATCCACATTTCTTGTTACACTAAATTGTACATTCATTTTCTTCCTTCCCAAAATTTGTGAAACCAAATTATCCACGATCATAATGAATACCCTTTTTGTTTTCCTTGTTCATCCATTAATTGAAAAAGATGTTGCATTGGACATGATATTGTTGATAATGGATAATAATTCTCATAACTAAACTTCATCCATGCATAAAGAAGGTTTTGGGATAATAAAGATAAACAAATATGGTTCATAAAAAAAAAGAAAGAAGAATGAATGAATAAAATGAAAAGTGAATGCATAAATAAAATGAATAGAATGAACTGATGAAAGAACAATTGTTGGAAGATCAAACAATGAGGATAAGGGTGGATGAATGATGGATGATTGAATAGAAAAAGATAACTATGGTGAAAAAAATGATAATTGATGATAGGAAAGTGATGGGAAAGTGAATATGTAGTAAAAAATGATGAATGAATGATGATGAAAAATTAGAAATGAAAAAATGATGGATGATGATGATACAAGAAAAGAAGAAAAAGATACCTTTGGTAGAACTTCACAAGTCAACCACTAGAGATCAAGGTAAAAAGATTTTTGATAAAAAGAGAAGTAAAGTTGAAATGTTTAGAAAAGACATCGATCAAATAAGCTTTGGTGTGACTGTTGACCACCTATCCAGAATTGCAAATTTACAAATAGTTGTAGTCATGAACACTTTGTTTCCATAAGTACAAGCACTTAATGTGAACAAAATTGTTTTCTTATGCAATGTGTTCCTTGCATTCATCACATACACTGTATATAGAGTGAACTTGATTTTGAGAGAAAATAAATACATTTGAAGAATGAATACTTTTCAAGAAAAAGTAAAAGAGGAAACCATAGAAAAGAAAGAATCTTTTAAAGAAGAAAGAAATCTTTTGCAAGGCCTCAAATGCAATCCAACTTTTCAAAATTGAGACTTTCAAACCCTTTCATAGAAGAAAATTTTAAAAGTTTGTTGGCTATTTCATAAGAGCACTTTTCAAGAAGAAATATGTAAAGTTTGTTGCCATTGGTCCCAAACAAAATTGGTGTATCTAGTCTTTATATTATTTATGATTATTTGAAATATGCAAAAAGGGGCAGCTATAGACACATAATTTTGTTTGGGCAAAATACAACTATTTATGAAGCTCTTAAAATTTGATTGGTTTAAATCCAACATTTCTTCAATTTTTACATGTATTAAAAAATAAAAATTAAGTTCAATTTGACCTAAATGCCCCAATGTCAAACTTGATCAAATAAAGTCAAACTTGATCACAATTGGTCAAAACGAATAGGACTAGGGTCGACTTTCAAAATTCACAACCAATAGGAATCAATGTGGTTTTAAATTGAAATTTCTGATTTTAAAGCATTGAAAAACCTTATCATTGTTTAGAAAGTGTAAAATTACTAAAATGCCTTTAAAGATATTTTTTATAATTTGGTCTTTTTGAAGTCAAATTTTCGTGAAAACTTTTTAAATTATGATTGAATTTTTTTATGATTTTCCATGTAATAGATATCCAAATCACACATTATGAGGTTTGAAATTACAAAAATACTCTTAGGGTATTTTTGTAAATTGACCTTTTCGAGTTTAAAATTTTACGAAAAGCTCCAAATCATGATTTTATATTATTTAATGATATTTGAAATATTGAAAACCTTGATTGTACCTCTAAAGATGTGAAATCACTAAAATGCCTTTTAGAGGTATTTTCATAATTTGACATTCTCGAGGTTGGGATTTTGTGAAATTTTTCAAATAATGTTTTTGTAATATTTGGTGATTTTAGGTGCATTAAAAACCATGGCAGCACCTCATGAGTTATAAAATCATCAAAATACTCTTTAAGAGTAATTTCTTAATTTAATGTTCCCGAGATTGGATTTTTACGAAAATTGTCAAATCTTAGTTTCATATTATTTTATGATTTTTGGTGCTTTAAAATTACAAAAATGAATAAATAAGCATTGTTTTCCAAGTAAATGGCCAAGAAACGGAAAACTTTCCAACAATGGGTAAAATGGTCTTTTCACCTAGCTCTAACAACATTAAAGATCCAATCTTTAGCAATGAGCATTTTAAATTGTCAGATCATCTTGGGGAACTTGATTCAAAGGGGAAAGTTTGCTCCCTAAAAAGAAAACAAGGGAGCATATTGGACCGTTGGTTGCTTTTTATAATCTAAGGGCTAACATTCAATCTTGGGGGGATATTTTCCATTTTCTTTTATCTGGGATTAGACGGGGAAGAACAAAAAGAGAAAAAATATGAAAAGAGAGGAAAAAAGAAAGAAGAAAAATCTTTGAAGTTTGCTAGCTCGGAGGTATAATTTTACTAGATTTCTTGCATTTTTCATCACATTTTCATAACATTTTTACATATCATTATTTTTTTTTTTTGTTTTTCTTTTGAGAAATTTATAGTTTTCCTTATTCAAAGGTTGGATCAAATTTTATCAACTAAACCATAGTTGAATTCAATTAAAGTTCAAGCAATAAAGAAAATAAAATCCACCATTAAACACCATTGGGAGGTTGGCTAACCCCCATTTCACCATGGCCGAACTTCCTTTTAGTTAATTTTGATGTTTCTCTTGTTTTTTAAATAATCTCCATAATGATTAGATGATTAGTTTGTTTTTTATTTATATGAATTTTTATTAGTTATTAGTATATACTTGTTGTCTACCTTGTGTTCTTGTTTATATGGCTTCCTTACTATTCTAGTTCCTTACATTTTTCATGCAATTGCTCTAATGGTATAAAGGTCTTCATATGGTGATTGGATAAGAGATTGATGCATGACTTCCCTTAGTAAATGATTGTATGATTTGGGAATAGCAAAGGAAACATTCGACCAAGCCATTCCCATGCCTGGCCGAAACTTCCAACCTTGTTCTTGGCCAAATGATGTTTGTTTCATATGTGTTTGATTGTGTTTTTGGATGGTTTATCAAGTTTTCAATGTGTTTGATTTAATTTTTATGCAAAAAATGTTAGTTTAATAGGTTGTTTTGTTGATTTTTTGTAGTTGTTTGGTTAGTTCTAAAGGAAGAATAATGGTGGAACATGTTTTCAAAGTTTGAAAATTTTGTGTTTGATCTATTTTTCACATGTTTTCACATACACATCTTGTTTGGAATTTAGTTTTGCAAATGCCTAAATTTGTAATTAGTTTGTTATCTTATCATGCATCAAATATTTATATTTTCACTAATGGCATTCTTGGAATTTGATTTTGTCACATGCATGATTCCATGAAACCCCAAATTTTATAAAATCCTTGACAACAAACCCTAAACCCTAAACCTTAAAACTCTAAATCTTAAAACCCTAAACCCTCAACCTTAAACCATAAACCCTAAACACTAAAAACTCTAAAATCTTAAACCCTAAATACTAAACCTGAACCCTAAAACCAACCATTAACCCCATTCATCCATTTAGATCACATTTTATTTTATTATATGCATGTATATCATGCATTTGTTTTGAAAATGCATTTTCAAAACAAAATATTTTAAAATAGAATAATATCTCAAGTAAACATAGTCATCAAAGTCTAAATATAAGAGGACTCTCAGTGATTATTATTTATATGTGGTATTATCTTGATTTTATGGAACAAATTAAAACTCCTTAAGTTAAAAATATTTTTGAAACTCTAACTAAATATAGGAGAGTGGAAAAGGTATGTCAATACTTAGGAAATTTTTATTTTGATCCAAAAATAAATTGTTTCACATTTCAAGAAAAAAATTAAAAATGTTTTATCTTTAAAAAAAAGGAAAATATTTTTATTTTTTTAAAAAAATAGAATAACGAATAAAGAAAGAGGAATTAATCTTAAACATTAGAATAGGACCATTTTTAACCAAAGTTTAAGGATAACATACAGTTAATTGGTACCATCTTTGATAGGCACTATGAGAGTGCTAATCCTTCCTCACATGTAACTAACTCTCAAACCCTAAATCTGATTTTACAAACCTCAACTCGCTCTTTTTGTAAAACCTTTAAATCTTTTAAATATTTTACCAAAAAAAACAAATTTTTTTGTGGCCAATCACAACTTAAAAAAGATTGGTGATGACTCTTTTTTTTTGTTTTTATCAAAAATGCTTTTTTAAGCCCCTCGCTTTTCAAATTCCCTATTTGTCCAGTGCTCGACTGATCACCCCTAGCTCGAAACATCACAATAGTTACATATCAAAAAATGGTATCATTAGGCTCAAATAAGGTGACTATGGAAAAGTTATATCAAGGTTAGCTTGGAAAGGCTCAAATAATCTTAAGATGACTTATATCATTTCCCTAATCATGCGTCCTCTAAAATTTCACCTTGAGAGATGATCAAAACAAATTCTAGAACATGCAACACAGCTTCAAAAACCAATGAAAAGAAATCTCATCCTTACATAATTAATCACTAGATAAATAATGCAATTCAATAATCAAAGTCTTAACTCACAAATGAAAGCTCATACTCAAAAAGTCACTAAACCTAAGCATCATCTAATATTTCACACAATATTCTATGTTTTCCTAAAGCTATATTCATTCTTAATCTCTGCGTATCATTGGCTTCATGAAGAACTAATAAAAGAAAGCAAACTAATGATTCAAACTACAACAAGTCAAGCTTAATTTGAAGATATAACTCAAGGAAATTTTGAAAAATTTTAGAAAAAATTTAAGTAATTTTCCCATACCCCCAAATTTAAATAACACATTGTCCTCAATATGTAAGCAAAAAGAAATAAAGCACATAAAAGGAATAGGGGAACTCCTCTATCATCATTGGAAGCATGGTAGCCAAATGTACAATGTTACCTTGAGCCAAAACTTGTGCTTCCTTTTTCAAGCTTATATTCAATCCTACAAAAGAAAGAAAAATACCTACAATAAAAACAAACATCAATATTTATAAAAAAAATAAGTAAAACAATAAAATAGAAATGGAAACAACATGAAATTTAAAACTTGGGTTGCCTCCCAAGAAACAGTTTTTTAATGTCAAAAACTTGACTTCATTGGTGTTAGAGAATCACATGGTAGTTCTTGCATTTACCAATTTCATTCTTTTCCTTAATACTAAATATGTAATGTTAAACTCTAAATGACCTTGGTGCTCAAAGGTAGATTTATGTTCCACTTCTATGAATAATCTAAGCATATTGCAATATGAACTAATAAAGGTGTTCATTGGCTTCAGTACCAATGATATGGGTTTCGGCTCTAAAATGAAAAATTCCTCCATGAATGGTATAAGTCGAGTGAGCATAAAGGATAAGAAGTCAAAGGTATCAAGCTAAGTGCATATTATGAAAGGACATTGCAAGAATTGACCAAAAAAATCAAAAATCAAAATTGAAATTGCATGCTGGAAACTACCATTTCTTAGATGAAAATTTAGATCTAGAGCTCTTTAAAGAGAAAAAACTTGAACTGAGATAGAAAAACATAGATCTATGAGTTTCCTACCTAGATCAATAAACAAATCATATGATTCAATTGAAATACAAGCTCAATGAACTAAAATCCAAACTGAGTGCAATAATGAGAAAAACAGAGCAATTATAAGAAAAATTAGCCAAATAGAATGTAAATGAATGAATTTAAATGCAATCAAATGAAGCCAAACAAGTAAATTGAGAATTAAAGAGTTCATAGTGAAGAAATTGCAAACCAAATACCCAGCTAGGAGAAGCAACTTGAACTGCTATCACTTACTCAAGCTCTAGCTTACTTTTAGGATTCAACCAAAATTTTATTGCTTTTTCTAAAATTGTGTGGAACAAATTTGACTGCAATTTCTTCCAAAGTTGTAGAGAAATGAACAAAGAATCCATAAAAAAAACTTTTGGATAAAAAAAAAAAAAACAAGATTTGATGAAGATTCAATAGAAAAACTATACATAGGTTAGAAACATGAATTGCCAAACAAACTTGCAAAACAAGTGAAAATGCATCAAATTGAACCTAAAAACTTAAAGATCATGATCTTTTATTGAAAGAATATTAAAGTGCATTGAAAATAAAGGCAAGAAAAGTAAAGTTTTTTGGAAAACGAATGCAATCTCCCAAATAACTCACTAAAAGAACAAGGAGGAAATTGTTTAGAAAGGAAAGAAAGTAAATGCAAGGAAAAGAAAAAAAATGTAAAATCTTGCTAAAAATCTCTTAATGGCCAGCCACTCTCCCCTATTATAGGCAAATGGAAGATGCTTCAACCACTCAAAGTAAAGGAAAAATCCAGCTCAACTGCCAATTGTTCTAGATCTTTCTATCTCAACTGCTTTGCATCTTTTGCTTTCTTGTTTTCTTCTTTTCGTTTCCTTTTACTTCAAGCCTTCTTCCCATGATCTAATGAGCTCCAAAAAGTCAACATTATGTCCAATGAAAGCATTCAAATCACCGTCTAAGCAGTTCCACTTGGTCCTTCTTTGAATCTCCAAATTGGCATCACAAATCCTTGATCACATTGCATATACTTCCAATAGCTTACCTTGCATCTTGTATTCAACATTTGGCCCTAATTGTTTAATTTTTTTCTTCAATTTGCTGCCAAAATATAGAATATTTAGCGAAAAATTTATACATGAAAAATTTTGGAAAAAATCTAGAAAAACTAAAAGTCCAAAAATGGCTTCAAACTACACCAATGCATATATCACCTTTCTAGCACTTATGCAAATACTACAAAGGTAACAATGCACTAATGAGCTCAAAAGAACATTTCCAAATGAAAATATGAGTATTAAGACTTGAAATAAAGTTCAATTGAGCTAAATTAAGCTAAAGAGATCATAGAAGAAAAGTGCAAGATAAACTCCCATAAGTGGCAATGTAGCATAAGCACACTAGTTTTGGTTTTTCCTGGCTTTTTACACCAAATTGCATCCAAAATAAGTCCAAAAACTCCAAATTTCCTCCATTTGCATATTTTCACCTATTCATTGAATATTTATGCATTTAGGAGTATTTTTGCCAAATTTCTCAAGGAACAAGCCAATATTCACAAGAAATTACACTAAAAAATGTAATAAAATACTAAAATTACAAGTCATGATCATCATAAAAAGCTTCACCTCCTTCAAAGCAAAGGAACACCTAGTCCCAAGCAAAGTCAGTTTGCATATTGTAGAAGTCGTCAAAGTTAAGAAAGTGCTCAACAACCCACTACTTGACCTACTTCTCAACCAATACCTTACCTAACTTATAGTCAAATTGTTACTACAAGAACTCAATCGTGACTTTTAGACTGACATGTCCTCAAGCCTTTGGCTCAAGTCCTTGATCTTGCTGTCAAGCTCTTCATTTGTCTTTTTATTCTCAGCATTGAAGAGTTTGAGCTTTCTCGCTACCTCATTGAGAGAGTTAAGCTCTCAAGCTTAATGATCAACAAAATAAAATAAGTAATCAATTTGTAAATTGAATCTAGCTTAGAGATAGATAACTTTTTTTTGGACATGGTGCCCATGTAATTTTCATCACCACCTCAAGGTCCTTATAGGCATTCTTCGAAAAGTCAAACTCCATTGTGATGAAGACCCTCTCCAAGGAAGGTTGGAGCTTGACTACGAGCTCAGAGGAGGAAGACTCCACCTTTGGCCTTTTTTGGGGCACCTAAGCTGTTGTATTCTACTTAAGCTTTTGAAGTGCGAATGGGTCCTTGTCATTGACTTGGCCTCGCTGAAAAGATGGAGGGCCTATTATTTTTATGCCGTGAGATGAGGCATCGAGCTGAAGAAAGGCTTTATCCCTTTGCCTCATTCTATGAGGCTATACAAATTGGGACATGTCAAAGTAACCTACACCTTAGCAAACCATGTCTCTAAAATAAAACTAAACTGAAAGTTAAAATAAAATCAACAGAAACAAAGTTAGTTATGAAAAGTTAGTAAACACCTACCCTAGTACTTGACATCCTTAATAACAATAAGAGAGATCAACTCATAAGCATCAATTATCAACTTCCCTCTTTGATTAAGTCATTTATTGTATCTCGCACACCGAGCTCATCCATGGTTATGGGTCTAGTCCTAGCTTTCTCCAAAATGTTCAAGCCATTATTAATTTCCCAAACCCTTTGACCCTTTCTATACAAAGGAAAAAGATCTTCCAGGTTTTTATTAAGCTTGGTAGCTGGCAAAAATTCTTCTAATGGGCCGAGCTATTCCATAGAACTAGCTTTTATCATAAGGGTGCTTTTTTACCATAAAAAATTCTTTAAATAAAGGGATAGAAGGAAGATGACCTAATTTTCTACAAAAAATAATAAATCTTATCATGTATCTAAAAAAATTTAGGGCAAGCTGAGTGATAGTTAAATTATAAGATAAAAAAAGCTCAACAATAAAAAAAAAATAAAGGAAATCTAAGGCTAGCCACTATAGAGTCCAGTACACCCAAATCTTATAGGACTCTAAAGGAAATCTAACCTTATCTTTTGAGGTTAGCATCATCACGATGTACCTCTTATTGGAAAATAAATTTTGATTTTCACCATGGAGATGTAATGAATAGAGCACTAGTATAAGCAATTTTTAGGGTTGGTTCAACCATTTAAGCTTCTCATCACCTTTTTGAAGATTATGCTTAAAAGCTAGAAGTGTAGAAAAGAATGAGATCTTCATCATCATCATCATCATCATTGGTAGCCTTCATCTTCATTTCACCTTTACCCTCCTCTTCAACTCAGTTGAACCCCTCGATTTACTTAGAACTCTAGGCCAACCTCAAAAGCCTCATTATCTTAAAAGCCTCACCGTCTCAAAAGCCTCATAGCCAGACTGCTTGACTTCTAAAGATTGAATAGCCCCCAAGCTTAAACAGGGGCTAAAACTTCCATTGCGTTAGAGAACTCATATAATGAGCCAAAGCTAGACTCTAAGATTGGACTATTGGCAAGTTGGCAAAAAAAAAAAAGGTAAGAAGGGTTTGGATTATTTGGAAGGAAATAGAGGAAGTAGAAAAAATGTCACAAGGAAGAATCGTACTAGCTAGGGCTATGGAAACTAGAGAGTTTTGGAAGTAGGAATCAATTATTGCCAAAAGCTTTTCCATCCAATGATAGACCCTTTTGCCTCTTTGCTCAAATGTCCTTAATCTATTTTTGGCCTTTGACAAACATTAGGTTTAACTAGTAGGTAACTCGATAGGAATTCTTTTCTACAATGATAAATGGGACATCATATGAAAGGAAAGCCTCTTGGCCGAGCTAACCCTTTTTTATTACTACCCTAAAGCTACTAAACATACTAGAACCAAAAGACATAATGAAGGTTAAAAAATTTTAAAGATAAGAACAAGTCAACTATAGAGCTTAGAAGTAAGGATAGTAAGAAACTAGGACTTAGAGGACCCCTTTATATAGCCAAGTGCCATATCATATGGATGTCCTAGATCAAGCCTTAATTTAAAGAATCACCAAAATTTCTCTCTCCTTAACAAATTCATACTCAAATGAATTTGCATAAGGGGCGCATTAATCCTTCCATTATGCAAAACTCACCATGTAAAACTTACTACTATCATATCATTTGTACAAGTAATGTTACATTGAACTTACAGTGATCTGCTATAGGTGATCCATAAGTGTCACATCAGTTACAGATATAATAATACAATGCATATGTTATACATACTACAAGCATCATGTCAACCATCACACACGAGCATCATGTTAGTCGTAACACCTTAAACTCAAATGATGACATCATTTTTTCCATGTCAGCATGACTTTATGATTAGCTTGGCAAATTGAGGTCAGGATAGTTGTTAAAACACTTTGTCTAAACTACCCCATGAAAGCTTAAAAACCATGCTCAATTTACAACTCAATCTAAAAGATAACAAATAGGCCAACCCTATCCTTGCTAGTTTGATACATTAGATTACTTGACGGAGGAACAAAATGTTAAGGGCATTTTAACATCTAATGGGAAAAATGGACATTTCCCTTTAGAGTATAACTCAACTAACAAACAGTAGCATTCTAGATATTTCGACTGAGCTAATATGTCTGGCTGACCTAAAATCTCAAGATCCATGTTAACTCTATCACCTTAGTAGCCTACCTGCTGATGCCCTAAGATGTTGACTTGTTACCACCCCTTGAGTGGGTAGGCAACCATTAACTTAGCTTAGGCTTACAAGGTCAGCCTTAACCCCGTACGCTAACCTTGGACTATCTAGGTTCGAGGTCCCTCATCATATACGTATAAATAGCTGCATCCAGTTATTTCTAATCTATCTAAAACTCTTAACTTTTAAGCCTTTATTCTCCATTCCTCTTCTAGACCAAACTTTTACTTGAACATTGAAGTACAAATGCTAGGATCATTCCTAACCATTGTCATTGATCGATCTCTCTTTCTTATGTTTTCAAGGTTTTATCCCTCACGAATAGCTCAACACAAACATAACATACTACTCCTGTCTAAAATTCAAGAAATCCTAAAGCCATGACTCTCTTATGTTATCTAATACTATAAAGGTAATGTTATTCTATGACTTTTATGTCTTTATAATATTAATATTTTGGTCTATATTACCTTTTATAAGTATATCTAGTTACAACACAAAACCAACCTAATTTATCAAATGTGAAAAAGAATTTCTAAGTACAATCTATCGTAATAGTTTTAGGGACCGCTAGATGAATTTGAAAAATAAAAGAAATGGAGTCGCCACAAATCATTTTTGGCTAGGTGTGATTGGTCACCTATTAAAACTTATCTTCTTAATAAAATTTTAAAATTTATTAAAACATAATTTTTAGGTCTGCGACAATAATTTGTGTTTGGGAGTCAGTTATGTGTGGGAAGGATTAGTATCCCAACAACGCCCTTTTAAAATAGTACCAGTTAATTATGTGTTATCTTTTAATATTGACAAAAATGGTCTTAATTTTGGTATTTAGAATTTAATCTTCTTAATTTTCTTTAAAAATATATTTTTATTTTAGTAAGCTTGAAAAATAAATAAGAACCTTATATTGAAAAATTCTTAAAAATATTTCAATACTCTACCAATATTAAAAGGAACCATTTCACCTTAGGAATTTATAAGATCACTACTCGAAATTGTAAAAAAATCCTATCCTTGGTGGTTCATATATATTTCTAGCATTTATTTAAAAACATAAAATATAATGTCTATCATTTTAAAGCATATAGTATTTTCTAAAAACTCATTTCTTAAAAAAATGAGAAATCTTTATTGAAAATTAATCTAAATACTCAAATACATTGGTGGCATTTTAGATAGATTTTCTTGCCTAAAGATTCTTAAGGAATCACCACTCGAATTTCTTTAAGATCTCATCTTTGGAGATTTTTCGTCTGTCTTTTAAAAAATTATTAAAAATCATATAATAATATAATAATCTATAAATACATTTATTTACAAAAAAAACACATTCTTATTTATTAATAAAATTTATTTAAATAAAAGAAAATAATTAAGAAATGAAAATTTTTCATATTGAAAAGAAACTTTTAAATATTCCAATACTTTGGTAATTTTTAAAAGACTTTTCTTACCTACAGAATTCACGAGAATCACTATTCGGACTTCCCGGAGTCCCATCATCGAAAATTTTTATTTGCATTTAAGACTATATAATGCAAAAAATAAAGTAGAATATGCATACAAAAAATATAACATTTATTATGTTTTAATCATATTTAATCACTTTCACAATATCACTTAAAAATTAAAAGAAGCAAAGCAAATAAAACTTTTATTGAAAATTTTCCTAGATACCCTTATACTTTGATGATATTTTAAACAAATTTTCAAAAATAGGGATTTCTTAGGAATTTCTACTTGGACTTCTTTAAAATCCCATCCTTAAAAATTTTTATTCACTTTATCTTTTCTTACTTAATTAATTATATTTTTTATTCTAATTTTTAAACTTTAATTATATCAATTTCATTATTACAAAAGAGTTATTACACATTATTACTAACATTTATCAAAACTTTAGAAAAATAGAGAAATGAAACTTTTTGTATTGAATATTTTCCTAAATACCCCAATACTTTGGTAGTATTTTTAGAAAAATATCCTCACCTAGGCATTTTAGAGAATCACTACTCGAATTTTCCTAATATATCATCCTTGTAAATTTCATTCAATTTATTATTAATAAATGAAGAACAAATTTGCATTTAAAAAAATAATTAAGGTGCAAAAACTAAATTGCATAAAAATCAAAGTGAACATGGAAATTTAACCAAACTAGCAATGAAAGGAAAATGCATGGGATTTAAATTATAATCATATTTGAAACAACATTTGAGAAATATAAATGATGATATAAAACATACATGAAAGTAAGCCTTATTGTAAAAGTTTTAGCATCTTTTCAAAACTTTGTAAAGTTGTAAACAATCCAAAAAGAAAAATAAGACATGATTTTGAGCTAGGTGAAACCATGCCATTAACAAGTGAAGAAACTAAAATAGAAAAAAAATTTCGGCATTCATTACGCTATAAAGACCATTAGAATCAATGAATATCTAAAAATCAATGACCAAGTACAATATAGCATCAAACAAATCAACTTAGAAATGCATTGACCACAACTTCCATGAAGTCAAGTTGAAAATGCATATGGCATGTAAAGAAAATGAAGCCAATTCAATCAATAACTAAATTATATAAATGAGGACATGGCAATAGCTAAAAACAACAAAGAAAACAGTTGAAATCATATCGTATGAAAAAAAAAAAAGGTTAACTTGAAACCTTTTCTACCTTGACTTGCTTCTTTTCTCCCCTTTTTGGTAACTTCCTCCCTACTCTGATTGATACCTTCCTCTTCTTTCTTCCTTTGGCAGCTTCCCCTTTAGCCCCTTTCTTTTAGCAGTCCCTCTCTTTTTCTTTCTTCTTTCTCTTTCTTCTTCACCTCTTTATTTGGCTTCCTTTTATTTTTTTTCAACAGCTTCTTTTTCTTCCCTTTTTCATGTGTTTAGCCCTTTTTCTTCGCAACCTTTCAATCTCTCATCCTTTTGACCAAACCCCCAAGCCCTTTTAATAGTTAACTCAAATAAAAAAATTTCATTCTTGATAAATATAGACCCTTGGATGAGATTTCATCCAAAGGTTAAAGCTTGTCCTTTTATTGTTTCAAGGAACCACTTTTGACCATTGGATCAAGATCTATAAAAGATCTAATGGTCTATAGTATTCATTGCAAAGGTTGGATTTTTATCCTCCAAACACATGAAAAAACTATTTTACCCCTAGTACAAAGTTTTTAACATTTATGCCATTTTCTTAGAAATCAATGTTCTCATGCTCATTTTTTGAGATTTTAAAACAATAAAAATTATGAAATATTATAAAATTAAGATCTAGAAAGTTTCATGAAAATCTGAGCTCGAGAAGGTCAAATTACTAAAATACACTTATAGGCGTATTTTGGTAATTTCACATTTTTCAAGGTACTGCCATGATTTCAATTGCATCAAAAATCATGAAATATTATGAAATTAAGAGCCGAAAAGGTTAAATTACAAAAATACCTTTATAAGAGTATTTGGATAATTTCACACTTCTTAGGGTACGGCTATAATTTCAAATACACCAAAAATCATGAAATATTATGAAATTAAGATCTAAAAAGTTTCATGAAATCTGAGCTCGAAAAGGTAAAATTACAAAATATCTTTTATAGGGATATTTTGGTAATTTTATACTTTTTCTAATGCAATAAAAATTTTTAGTGTTTTAAAAATCACCAAATTTGATTCTAAACCACATTGATTTCAATCAAACTTTGAACTTTGAAGATTAACCCCAATTCTATTCATTTTGATTAAGTTTTGTATAATTTTGACTTGAGTTGACTTTGAAATTACTTGTTTCATTTATTCTTTATTTCTCATGCATCCATGTGAAAAGGAATCATCCATACATGTCTCATTTTTCTTTGTTTATTAAGCCTAAATATCAATGCATTTTATAGGCTCTTTAAGGGGCCTTTTTACGGGTTTCAAATGGGTTTTGTTCAACCATGCTAAAATATTTCGAAAACAATTTGGTGTCTACAGCTACCACTTTTTATATATTTCTGAGAATAAAAAATGATGCAAAGATATAGATAATAATTTTGTCCAGATGATGCTTTTGAAATTTTTTTTTTTAACTTCTTTGAAAATTGGTTCCCCTAAGCAGAGGCTTTGAAACTTTGAAAATGACTCCCCTCAAATAAAGGCTTTGAAACTTTAAAAAAAAATGGCTCCCCTCAAATAGAGGATTTAAAACTTTGAAAATAGCTCCCCCCAAATAGTGGCTTTGAAACTTTGAAAATTTAAAATATTTTGCCTATAAGTCTTAGAGTTTATGCCTAAATGTCTTACAAATCTCAAAATCCATGAATGCTCTTCCTAATCCGAGGCATTGAAACTTTAAAAATTTAAAATGTTTTACCTAGAAGACTTGGAGATTATGCCCGGAGGCCTTACAAATCTTGACATCTTTGAATACTCTTCCCAATAAAAGGCATTGAAACTTTAAAAATTTAAAATGGTTTACCCAGATGTCTTAAAGATTATGCCCGAAGGTCATACAAATCTGGACATCTTTGGATGCTCCTCCCAATAAGAGGCATTGAAACTTTAAAAATTTAAAATGTTTTGCCCGAAGGTCTTTGAAATCTTTAAATGCTCTTTGTAATAGAGGCGTTAAAACTTTAAAAATTTATAATTTTTTGCCTAAAGGTCTTGGAAATATCTAGGTGTCAGCTTAACTAAACTTAAGTCTTATCTTGTATCAATATCTCTTCTTTGTTATTTTTTCAACAATCATTCTACTTTTTGCAGATCATTTTTCTTTCAACTTTTCAAACATTTTTTATATTTGGATCTCTTGTCAAACTATTTTTTTCTTTTTCTCATATTTTCATGATAGACTTTTTTTCTTTCTCTTTTTTTTGCCCATTTTTCTTTTCTTTTCTTTTCTAATATTTACAAAGTTGATAAATGCAATCATAATACAAATGTCTATTCTCATCAAATAATGCTAATGGAAATGTTGATGCGAATGTTCAATGCAAATACATTTAACTTTTTCACAATGTAAATGACAATGTTCCTTTCATGTAAATGCCCCTACAAATACCTTAGAATGCAAATGCCATTATGCAAATTGAAATTTCTTTCTTATGGTGCAAATGCAAATGACTTATATAAGTGTAAATACAAGTGATACAAATACAAATGTCTTTCATATGATACAAATGCAAATGCAAATGTCTTTTTTATGATATAGATATGAATACAAATGTTTTCTCATTATGCACATGCAAGTGCGAATACAAGTGATACAAATGCGAATATCATTTTTTTGGATGCAGATGTAAATGTAAGTATGAATGCGAATGATGCAAATATGAATGTCTTTTTTTTGTAATACAGATACATATTAAATATCTTTTGTAATTGACGCAAATGCAAAGGCTTTTTTTTGTTTTTTTTAATTAATAAACTGGCTTAAAATCTTTATCAAGTGCCAAGTAAACTGGGCTTAAATTTTCACTAGGAGCTAGTTAAGCTGGGCTTTAAAATCTTTATCGGGTGACAAGTAAATTGAGTTTAAATTTTTATCAAAGGCCAAATAAACTAGGCTTTAAAATTTTCATCAAGTGCCAGGTAAAACTAGGCTTAAAATTTTCATCAGAGAATAGATAAATAGGGCTTAAAATTTTTATCAAAGGTCAAACAAACTGGCTTAAATTTTCGTCAAGGACCAAATAAATTGGGCTTCAATTTTTACTGGGAACCAACAAAGCAAGGTTTTAAAATTTTCATCAAGTGCTAGGTAAACTGAGCTTAAAATTTTCATCAGGGGCCAAATAAACTAGGTTTAAAATTTTTATCAAGTACAAAGTAAATTGGACTTAAAATTTTCATTAGGGGCCAGATAAACTGAGCTTAACTTTGATCAGAAGCTAGATAAACTAGGTTTAAATTTTCACTAGAACCCAACTAAGTTGTCTTAACTTTCATCAAGTGTTAGGTAAACTAGGCTTAAAATTTTCATCAAAGGCTAGATAAACAAGGCTTAACATTTTTAATATGGACCAGATACACTAGGCTTAACTTTCATCAGGGGTAGATAAACTGAGCTTAAATTTTGGGCTTTAAAATCTTTATCGGGTGCTAGGCTTAAATTCTCATTGGGAGCCAACTAAGCTGGGCCTTAAATACTCATCAAATGCCAGGTAAATTGGACTTAAATTTTCACTGGGAGCCAACTAAGGTAGGCTTAACTTTCATTAAGTGCTAGGTAAACTAGGCTTAAAATTTTCATCAGGGGCTAAAAAAACTGGGTTTAAAATTTTCATCAAAGGCTAGATAAACTAGGCTTAAATTTTTATGTAGACTTAAATTTTTATGAGGAACTACCAATTCTTATTAAAAATTAAAGAAGTGAACAATTTCTCTCTCAATGGATTGGATGATTGTACACCCAAAGATACTTGTTGATTCAAAAAAACTTTACCACTTAAAAGGGATAACAGAGGTGTATACTTTTTTTTAACTAATCCGGACTTATGTGCCAACTAATTTGGGCTTAACTTTTCATTGGTGTCAGGTAATCTGGGCTTGTGGCCAACTAAACTAGGTTCAAATATTCATCGATGCCAAATAATCTGGGCTTAACTTTCATTGATGCCAACTAAACCAGGGTTACATGCCTGAGAATAGGCGATCTCTATCGTAAATGAAAGGTGAAAATTTTCTTTCCCCATGGGTTGAATGGTTCTATATATGAATATTTTTGTTTACTTGAAAGGGTTTCAACAGTTGAAGAGAATAAAAGAGGCATATAATTTTCCATGCAAGCTCATAGATGAAACATAAGCTTTTCTATAAACATGAATTCCTGAAAACCAAACATATTCAACATTTTCCTTTGTCTTTAAATGTAACAATTTGATATATGTCAAGGTTAGCTATAAAGGTTTGAGATTTTGAAAAGTTATTTGGAAATGGACAAAAGTTAAGATTTTCGAAATTAACTTATCTCAGACTTCTGTGACTTTGATATTTTAGATCTTTCAAGAAGCTTTGGCTTAGCATCTACCCTATTTAACATTAGGAGTGGCCTTCAAGGTTTGCTCTAGACTACCCTTTTTAGGGTTTTTCACCCTAAAGCCATTTTTATTTCTATTTTTTCCTCTATTTTTTTTATTTTTTATTAACACACCATGCACTTAAAAAATTCAAAACTAATCCAAAAAAGGAAAAGAATTTTTTCAAAATAGGTTAACAATCCAAACTAAAAATTATGTAATAAATGGGGACTCAAAATATTCAAGATCATTTTTTCAAGAAAAGCTCTTCAATTTTAAGCCTTCATACTTGATCCAATATAAACTTTTCAAAGGTTGTAATATAGGTTAAGGCTCAGGGTTGTCAAAGAAAAAGATAGAAAGGCTCAAAACAAGTATTTCAGGATATTTAAAACCAAGGATCATTTTTTGTTTGAATGATACACTCTGAGGTCAACTCTTTTTTGCTTTTCTCCCATTCATTTATTTTTTTTCCTTTATTTATTTTTCCTTTCCTTTCATTTCTTCTTATTTTTTTTTCTTTTTTTTTGTTTGGTTTTTTTTTTTTTTTTTGCATCCTTTCATTAAGTGGATTCAAAACTTTTGTGAACTTTTTTATTGGGCTTTTACCCCTATTATAAGGGATTCTATTCAGACATCCCCATTCTTAACCCTTAAATGTGTTCCTTTTTGCCTTCCAATATGGAAAGTGAACTTTAGCCAGGGTTTATTTTGAAAAGATTCAATCAGGCTCAAAGGGTAATAACAGATAAATTTTTACATTTGTAAATGGTAATGAAAGATGACCATTTGTCATTTCAAGTATAAACACTTAAATTGAAGAGCAGTTCTCTTAGGAAAATTATCTCGAAGAAAGGTTTTCATTTCAGCAGTTTTTTTTTTGTTTTTTTATTTTTTTTGTTTTGGCATTTTCTATTATGGGTTTTTTTTCTTGTCACTTTTCCAAAACTTTATTAGAATTTGTTCAAATTTCCTAAGTACATTATGTCATAACCATTTTTTTTTTGTATTTAACATGCCCACTATGACTCATACCTAAATTCATTTTGCTAATAATGTGTTTCATAAAAGATGCCTTATTTTAGCAAATCATCCTTAATGAAAGTTATTATAAGAAAAGATAATGTGAAATGTACGAGAAAAGGTAATCTAGAAATAATCTATTTGAGGTACCAAATGATCTATGTCACTTTACCAAAAAGAGAATGAATGGGTTGATCATAGATTAAATTGTCTAAAGGGCAATGGGATCTTTTCTTTTCTAATCAACATGCCCCCGAGACGCATTAGTCTGACCAATTTTAAGGTTAAAAAATTGAAGGGTTGGTAAATTTCATAATCAACATGACCCTAAGGACATATGGGAGTCATCAGTGTCAGGCCAACATTTTGGATGAAATGGTTGAAAGGTTGGTAACTATAAGCAACATGCCCCAAAAACACATAAACCAGGCCAAATTTTGGGTAAAGGATTGAAAGGTTAGTAAGTTTACAATCATTTTACAAGACTTAATGTGCTTCTGATTTTTAAAACATTTAGAATTACAGTGTAATATTGACACATCAAATTACCACATCGACTCCTTAACAAAAATGTCATATTTCTTGATCTTCTAAGAATCCAAATTTCTTTTTTCTTTTTTAAATTAGATGTTTCATTGTTCATTACCTTGGAAAAGAATATCACATTTTGATATCATAACATTATTAGGTGAAAGCAAGGTTCAGGTCATGGCTTTTGAATGGAATCATTTGAAAAGCTTAAGAAAGAGAGTTTAGGTATTTGACAAATCCTTAATAATGATTGCCAACTCATACAAGACTTAAAAATTTTTTTCATTTTTTCATCATTTTTTTCAGAGCACTTTTTTTTTTTAACCTTGGGACCTAACTATGTAGGGCTTTATTCAAATCTAACTTTTTCCTCTTTTTACCAATTACAAGTCCAAAATTTAACAAAAATTAAAAATATCAAATTACGATATAAATCCAAAGAACACTCCTGATGCACAAGATTTATTCATGCAATGCAAACACTCAAACATGATCCAAAAGATTCATATTGCCAATAATATTCTCGAGATGACACTTAAACTTACCAACAAAGGTTTCTCATTTGACAATTCACTTTTAGCATCATTGACCCATAACTCTCCCACTATCAAGAATCACTAATCAATTCTTTAAATTTTATGGGATCTATATCAACCAAAGCTTGAATTGTATCCTTGAAGGCAGTATAGTCTTTTATAGAATGTCCTTCGACCTTATCATGAAACTCACACTTAACATTTGGATTATACCACTTCTGGTATGAAGGCTTTCTAGGTCTTACAATAACAACAGAGATCATATGATTCTTGACCAGTAAGGTGAAGAGCTCAGCGTAAGACATTGGAAGTGAATGATATATCTTGACTTTCTTTTTCTTACGACTTCGTGAATGGCTTAGGTTGATCCTTTGTTTTGTAAATGTTTGTGGCGAAGAAACTAGAGCACACAGACAAAGTGGTTGAGAAAAATTTCAGCCCAAAATGTCAGTTGGGAACAATATGGTGATCATTGAAAATGAGCATTTACAGGGTCTTTTTGTATCACATGAAGGCTTATTTGGCTTCATGCTTCAATAATATTTTCTTGTGCTTGTTCAACAAAAATATCTCCCTACCTTTCATTATTAGCATTTATAATTCTTCACTTTTTATCCCATTCTCAATTCTACCCATAACAAACAAGAAATTTGCAAACTTTGATGAAGTATTGCTAATCAACTTATCGTAATAGGGAAAAGGAAGAGTATCCATGAACATGTAATTTAGTTCTCTAATGGTAAAAGGTGATCGTACTTGTGATGCCACTTTCTTCCATCTAACAGCATATTCTTTGTAGCTCTTACTCGGATTCTTTCTCATATTTTGAAGAGTTAATCGATTTGGAACCAACTCCAATATATACTGGTATTACTTTAAAAATGCTTGCAATAAATCCTTTCAAGTATAAATTTGACTACTCTCTAAACTATAATACCAATTGGTTGTTTTCTTAGTCAAACTTTCTTAAAAAATATGAATAAATTGCTTTTCATGACTGACATACCCATTCATTTTGTAACAGTATTGAGTCAAACGTGTTTTAGGACATCTAGTTCCATTATACTTTTCAAATGTCAGAACCTTAAACTTGGGCGGAATAACCACATCTGAAACTAGTAGATTTTTTTTGCATTAAAAGATTCATCCTTACCTTTAATAGCTTGAACTCTTTCTTTCAAGAAATTATACCTTTTCTGTTTATTTAGATTCCTTAACTCTTCCCTTATAGGTCCTAAGTTAAGTCCTTTATGTTGATCATTTCCTTGAGCACAAAGCCCTTCGATAATTTCTCTATCTCTCCTTTCAAATCAAATATTCTCTTATGACCTTATGAAGAAATAGCAAGAATTATATTTGAAGAAATTTTCTATTTTGGAGCACACATGAATTGCATTGTATAGATACATAAATGGATGAATGGATGAATGAATGAATGTATGTACAAATGATAAAGCTCTTTAGTGACAAGTATGAAAATTGGCAAAAAAGAAAGAATGAAAGACAAACCATAATTTTGGGTATAGAAGCTTTAAAGGCTTTGAAGGCACAGGGACAATAAGGTGTCTCTCAACTAGACAGAGAAAAATTTTTTCATATGAAATGGGGAGAGGATCTAACTATTTCTTTTTCTTAGGTAATTTTCAGGTAACAGACTAGGAATCCTAGGATTTGACAATGATGCAAAGGTTCAAACTTGAGCAATTAGCTAAATAGGTGGTTAGGGAATAGTAAGTCGAAGATTTTGGTTCAAATATTGACTTATCAAAGATTGTATAAAGTTTGGGAGCCTAGTCTTAGGTGCTTGGAAAGGAGATTGAAAACAGTGATGAGAAGAATTTAGGTGCAGGTTGGAACTTGGGATGGTAGTGAGGGTTATTTGAAGCCAAGTGACTCCATCTTGAAAATCATATTTTTAAGTTTAATCATTTGTGTGGCCAATTATTCCTTTCTTAAGCTCACCCAAACTTTGGTCACTATTGAATCATCTAATGCCTTAATATGCTCGAGAAAAGTGTTGAAACTAATAGGAGCTAGTTAGTCTTAATTTAATGGAATCGAAAGTGACAATTATCCTTAAGGAGCAACAAACTTAATCTCATGAATACCTTTAACCATTTTCCATCAATTGAGCCATCTATTGTTTCTTCTCTCGAAACTCGAGCCAAAATTCTGATTTAACTCCAATGCACTAATATTTGCTTCCAATTGATCTTTCATTTTCATCATTTTGATACCCACCATGACAGTCATTTTACTCCAAGACATAGACCTAAAATTCTATACTATTACCCTTATTGAATGAATGCTATAGAAATAATTTCTAACTTATGTGACATACAAGTGCATTTTTTTTTAAATGTCATGAAATGCAAATATGCCTAAAACAATGGATTTTTCTATTTACAAGCCCCAAATGGTAAAAAGTTCCTCATCCATGAATGTGTATGCAAGGAATGTAATGTTATGTTGTAGTGAAGGTGGGATATGAAATGCACTGCATGTTCTATAAACCTCTACCATTCATGAATTCATATGCATGAAATGCTATAACATGTTATATAAGTCATGAGATATATACCTATAATTAATGCAATATACTTGTATAGAATGTATGAACCTATCAAGTGCATAAGATATGTCTACATGGAATGCTTGTGTTATGTCAATATAATGAAATTGACATTACCTTAAAATATGTAATGAAATGGAGTGCACATATTACCTATTAAGATATGCATAAGAGGCATGTATTATTTATCAACATGTGCATAAAATGGGATGCATGTACTATCCATTGATGTGAATGGAATGCATATACTATCCATTGATATGGATAAGATGCATATACTATCCATTGATGTAGATGAGACGCAATGCATGTATTATCTTATTATGACATAATCAGATGAGATGTATATACTAGCAATTATGATGCATGGGCTAGGGCATATATACTATCCAATTGTTCTTTTTTTTTAACATGATGGAAAATTTAAGTACCAAATCAAATGAAAATGTGAAAGATAAAACAACATTCAAATTTAAAATTCCTTTTTCTCTTTTTTTTTTTGGAAAAAGAAAAGAACACATATTTTTTATTACACAGAATAACTAGATTTCAAGATTAATCTCTCTTTTTATTTATTAATTTTTATTTGGCCAAAAAAATTTAAGAAAAACCTTTATTTTTGAAAATTTTTGTTTGTATTTTTTTTGGATAATGCTAAAAAATTTCTTCATTTTATTTTAAAATATTTCTGAAAAATGTAAATTTTGGATAATCACAAAATGAATGAACTATATGTTGAAAGAAAAATTTTTTTTCTTTAAAAAAAATGCTTATTTTTTTTTTAGTCCTCCTTTCCAAAATTTTAATTTTACCCACATCATTATTGTTTTACATTATTTTAGTTTTATTTTCATCATTCAAACACCAAAATACAAATTGTATTGGAATGTTTCATTGTGCCTTAATTCGGGTAATTTTCTATAAAAAGGATTGGCATGGCTCTACCTAAGGCTAGTCCACTAAAATTCACGATATGAAGGTTCTTAAATTGTTCTTTACTGGCATTCATATAAAACTAGTAAAGCACCCCAATCCTCACCCATTAGAAGCTATGAACAAAAAGAGTTCAATCTAAATGGGAGTGTTTCGCTTGTCATTACAAAAGTTATCACCTCACAAAAGCATAGATACTTTGCTCCCTCTTAAATAGATTAGAGCCCGAGTATAGAGCTCATGCATGATATGAAATGTGTCACTGTGTGTGTGAAAGAAAACAACATCACAATCTCTATCCTACATGCCTCATGATTTTATTGAGAATAACATATACATAAAATAAATAATGAACAAATGACATAATTAAAATGAAATGCACGTAAATTTTTATTACTATTTTTAATTAAAAACAAAAAAAATCAAGAAAATTAATGTTAAATACCAATTAAGACCATTAAATCAAAATTAAGAATAACACCTAATTAATTGTTTGCCTAACTCTCTAAAAAAAATGACATCCCTAGTAGAGTCACCAAGCTGTTGTACCAATTTTGGGGACTATTGGACGAATTTGGAAAACAAAAGAAATGGAGTCACCACCAATCTTTTTTGGTTAGGTGTAATAACCCACCTATTAAAACTTACCTTCTTAATAAAATTTTAAAATTTATTAAAATTTATTAAAAAAATAATTTTTGGGTCTACGAAAATAGTTTGGGTTCAAGAGTCGATTATGTGTGGAAATGATTAGCACCGTCACAATGTGCGTTTAAAACGATACCAATTAATTATGTGTTACCTTTTAATATTGACTAAAATGGCTTAATTTTAGTATTTAAATTTTAATCTTCTTAATTTTGTTTAAAAATATTTTTTCATTTTAGTAAGCTTGAAAAATAAATAAGAACCCTATATTGAAAATTTTCTAAAAATATTTCAATACTCTAGCAATATTAAAAGGAACCATCTCATTTTAGAAATTTTTAAGAATCACTACTCGAAATTCTCAAAAATCTTATCCTCGGTGATTCATATTTATTTCCAGCATTTATTTAAAAACATAAAATATAATGTCTATGATTTTAAAGCAAATTGTATTTTCTACAAACTCATTTCTTTAAAAAACAAGAAATATTTATCAAAAATTAATCTAAATGCTCCAATACATTGACGGTATTTTAGATAGATTTTCTTATCTAAAGATTTCTAAAAAATCACTACTTAGATTTTTTTTAGGATCTCATCTTTGAAGATTTTTCATCTATTTTTTAAAAAATTATTAAAAGTCATGTAATAATATAATTATCTATAAATACATTTATTTCCAAAAAAACACATTCTCATTTATTAAGGAAAATTGTTCAAATAAAAAAAATAATTAAGAAATGAAATTTTTTTCTTATTGAAAAGAAACTTCTAAATATTCCAATATTTTACCCATGTTTAGAAGATCTTTCTCATCTAAGGAATTCTCAAAAATCACTACTCGAACTTCTAAGAGTCCCATCATTGAAAATTTTTATTTGCATTTAAAACTATGTAATGCAAACAATAAAGTATAATATGCATACGAAAAATATAACACTTATTATGCTTTAATCATATTTAATCATTTTCAAAGTATCACTAAAAAATTGAAAGAAGCAAAGTAAATAAATTTTTTATTGAAAATTTTTCTAGATACCCTGATACCTTGGCGATATTTTAAAAAAATTTTCACATTGGGATATCTTAAGAATATCTACTCAAACTTCTTTAAAATCTCATCATCAAAAATTTTTATTCACTTTGTCTTTTCTTACTTAATTACTTATATTTTTATTCTAAATTTTAAACTTTAATTATATCAATTTCATTATTAAAAAAAATCATTACACATTATTATGGACATTTATCAAAAACTTTAGAAAAATAGAGAAATGAAACTTTTTAGAGAATCGTTACTTTTTAGAGAAATGAAACTTTGTATTGAATATTTTCCTAAATACTCCAATGCTTTGGTAGTACTTTCAGAAAAATATCTTCACCTAGACATTTTAGAGAATTATTACTAGGATTTCTCTAAAATATCATCCTCAAAAATTTCATTCAATTTATTATTAATAAATAAAGAACAAATTTGCATTTAAAAAAATAATTAAGGTGCAAAAACTAAATTGCATAAAAATCAAAGTGAACATGGAAATTTAACCAAACTAACAATGAAAGGAAAATGCAAGGGATTTAAATTATAATCATATTTGAAACAACATTAGAGAAATATAAATGATGATATAAAATATACATGAAAGTAAGCCTTATTGTAAAAATTTCAGCTTCTTTTTAAAACTTTGTAAAGTTGTAAACAATCCAAAAAGAAAAATAAGACATGATTTTGAGCTAGGTGAAACAATACTATTAACAAGTGAAGAAACTAAAATAGAAAAAGAAATTCTAGCATTCATTACGACATAAAGACCATTAGATTCAATGAATATCTAAAAATCAATGACCAAGTACAACATAGCATCAAACAAATCAACTTGGAAATCCATAGAGCACAACTTCCATGAAGTCAAGTTGAAAATGCATATGGCACGTAAAGAAAAGGAAGCCAATTCAGTCAACAACTAAATTATATAAATGAGAATATGGTAGTAGCTAAAAACAACAAAGAAAACAATTGAATCATACCGTATGAAAAAAATAAATAAGGTAAACTTGAAACCTTTTCTACCTTGACTTGCTTCCTTTCTCCCCTTTTCGATGGCTTTTTCCCTATTCCTGCTGGCAGCTTCCTCTTCTTTTTTCCTTTGGCAGCTTCCCCTCTAGCCCCTTTCTTTTGGTAGCCCTCTCATTTTCTTTCTCTTTTCTCATCCTCCTTCACTTCCCTATTGGGCTTCCTCTTTTTTTTCTCAGTAGCATTTTTTTCTCTTTTTTACATGTTTGGCCCTTTTTCTTCCCAGCCTTTCAGCCCTCTCCTCCTTTTAACCGAACTCCCTAGACCCTTTTAATAGTCATCTCAAAAAAAAAAGATTCCATTCTTAATAAATATAGACTATTCGATGAGATTTCATCCAAGGGTCAAAGCTTGTCCTTTTATTGTTTCAAAAAGCCACTTTTGACCATTGGATCATAATCAATAAAAGATCTAATGATCCATATTATTTATTACAAAGGTTGGATTTTTATCCTCCAAACACATGAAAGATTATTTTACCTAACGTAAAATTTTTGGTATTTAGGCCATTTTCTTAGAACTCAATGTTCCCATTCTCATTTTTCAGATTTTAAAACACCAAAAGTCTTGAAATATTATAAAATTGAGATTTGAAAAGTTTCATGAAAATCCGAACTTGAGAATGTCAAATTACGAAAATACCTTTATAAGAGTATTTTGGTAATTTCACATTTTTCGGGGTATTGCTATGATTTCAAATACACCAAAAATGATAAAATATTATGAAATTAAGATCTGAAAAGTTTCATGAAAATTCAAGCTTGAGAAAGTCAAATTACAAAAATACTCTTATAAGGGCATTTTGGTATTTTCACAATTTCTAGGGTACGACTATGATTTTAAATGCATCAAAAATCATGAAATATTATGAAATTAAGATCTGAAAAGTTTCATAAAAATTTGAGCTTGAGAAAGTCAAATTACAAAAATATTCTTTATAAGGATATTTTGGTAATTTTGTACTTCTCCAGTGCAATAAAAATTTTTAGTGTTTTAAAAATCACCAAATTTGATTGTAAACTACATTGATTTCAATTATACTTTGAAATTTGAAGATTAACCCAAGTTCTATTCAGTTTGATCAAGTTTTATACAATTTTAACTTGAGTTAACTTTAGGGTCTACTTATTTTATTTATTCTTTATTTCTCATGCATCTATGCGAAAAGGTATCATCCATTCGTTTCTCATTTTTCTTTGTATATTAGGCCTAAATATCGATACAATTTATAGGCTCTTTAAGGGATTTTTTACGGGCTTCAAATGGGCTTTGTTCCACTTTGCTAAAATGTTCTGGACAGAATTCATTATCTACACAATCTATATTTACTAAACACAACCAAATTTATACCCAAAATACAAAAACTTACTCCTTACATCCAAATCTTTCATAAACCCATTTACCTTAGATTGACACTCTTACCTTCAATCTTCTTCTTTTTTTTTGTATAAATACTTCTCTCCTATATCCCATCTCAATTTAAATTTCTCACAATCTTAACCACATCTTAAAAACTTTAATGAAACCCTAAAACACCAACTTTTGAATGAAATTAAAAAAATTGATTTTTTTATATTGTGATTAAATTGAAATCCAGTAACTTATGATTTTTGTGTGTGACTTAGTGACATATGAAAATACAATTTCATAAATTTTTAAAAGTTTACAAATTTGCATATTCAAAAGTTTTTAAAACTAATATGTATATCTAAGAGCTTAGAAGCTATTGGATATGCACATCCATAAGCTTCTAAATGAGTAGAGTAAAAGATAATTTGATAAAGATTAATTAAGTTATTTTGTATGAGATATTTTTGTAGCGAAAGTATGTGGTTACATTGAGATTTTCTAGTTGCATTTAAAAGCTCCTAATGTGACATCCTATTTTCATTTTTTCCAAACCCTAATAAAGTCTATGCTACCACCAATGTTGTTACACCCCTGATCTACTTTCAACCACCATATGTGCCATCGCTTTTCGTCTAAGCTCCTTACTGCATCGTTGCTACCTCTAAGCTCCCAACTAGACCATTGTTTTGATTTGTTTCATCTTCAGTTTTCTATTTTTTTTTTTATTTTGTTAGTGTCATAACAATTTTGAGGATCACTAAATGAAAATTTTAAAAAATTGATAAAAACAAAAGAAGTCACCATCAATTTTTTTTATTAGGTGTGATTGGTCACCCAAAAGTTTATCTTTATAATAAAACTATAAAAACGAGTTTAAAGTTTATCAAAAACACAATTTTGGTCTTAAAAAAACAGAATTGGGTTCGGGAGTTGGTTACACATAGGAAAATATTAGCGCCCCTATCGCATTTATAAAAATTAGTTCCAATTAATCATGCATTATCTTCGATGTTGGATAAAATGGTTTCGATTGAAAATTTAATAATAATTCCTTTCACTTTAAAAAAAAAATCAATTTTATTAAAAATCTTTGTTTTTGATTATTGAGAAAATCTTTCGGTTAAAGAATTACCTTAAAATTCTCTAGCATTTAGGTAGAACTTTGAAGATTACTCTTTTTGCCTAAGATTCACCATAACATTCATTAAAAATGAAAATAACATTTTTTGTATATGATAATTGTTAGTGACTCTCCAACATCTAAGCAAAGTACCAATAGTTATTTCTCTTAAAATGTTATTTTAGTTTTATTTTCAAATCCATTTTTTAGTAACATTTTTCATAAAAAGATACTTATGAAGAAAAAAGATGATGCTATAATTAAGGAAGTAATAGTAATAATTAAGAGACATAAACATGTAAGAGGAATGCAACCAATAATCTAGAGATAAATATATGCAAATGAATGTAATACAAGTTAATGAAATGTAATTTTGGGATTAGGTCCTTAAATAAAAAGAGACCACCCAACTCCTTAAACTCTGAGTAGTGTTTAAATGCTACTAGTTATATTTAAAATCCTATTTTTATTTTCTATGCTTTTGTTTAATCTTATTATTATTGGATTAAGAACTTTCACAAAAAGCTTGATAAAATAAAATTTCCTAAATATCTCATTCTCTAGGCGGTATTCGATAACAAATTATTTCATATAAAATTTTCATACGAATATTTAGAAGTTTATGATGGTTTTGGGTGTAGGCATAGGTCCACATTTTTTTGGATTTGAATAGTTTTTGTGTCTAGATAATTTAGGATTGGGAGTTGGATTTAGGGTTTGTATTAAATTAGGGTATTGGCTTTTTTAAAGATTTAGGGTCATATTTTAGAGTTCTAGCATTTCAAGGTTTAAAGTTTCATAAGGGTTTATGGTTTTAAGATTTAGGGTTTTAGGATTTAAGGTTTAAATGTTTAAGGTTTTAGGGTTTATGATTTTAGGGTTTAGGTTTTTTTTTTTTTTTGTTGAACCTCTCTAAAATTTCCTAACATCTAGCCGGACTTTCAAAGCAAACTTGTTTTTCATGACCTTTTTTAAAAAATTCATATTTTTATTGATTTTTTTATAAAGGTCTAAAAATGTAAATATCAAATATAAATGTATCAATATAATTAAAGATGACATATGCATGATGATGCAAAAGGCAAATATATACAAGGATGACATATATTTCTATTTATTTATTTATTTATTATTATTATTATTATTTTGTGAAGAATATTTTTTTTTTAATTTCCCAACATCTTGACGGAATTCAAGAAAATTAATTTTTTTAAACATAATTTGAGTTCTCTCCAACATCGAGGTAGGGTCTCAAAAATTATTTTTTTACTTTTAAAAATATTATCTTACATTTTTTATTTTCCAAACAATAATAACAACTATTTCTCTAGCAAAAATTATATGAAAATATAACATTAACATAAGCACTCATAATTTTTAATTCCACAAAATATCATTTATCAATGGCATGCATGCAAGATAAATAAAATATGAAACAAGTGAATAAATAATTAAAGCAATGAAATTATACCTAGCAAAGCTTCAATGGTGGACCCAAGGTCTAACATCCATTGAGCCCAATGAACCAAATTGCTGAGTTAAAACAGTTGTGGACATTAAACAAAAGCTTGATAGTAGTTGGGCCGATTTGGATGGCACAGGTCAGGTTACTCACTGGGTCATGGGCTGACATCCCTTTTTTTTTGTTAATTATATAACCTAAGTTTTTTTTTCATTCCGTATTTCCCTTCTTTAAAAAAAAATTCACAACTCTGTCCTTCTCCTTAACAGAAACCCTTCATTGCCTAGAACCTGGTGATTGCCGCCACTTGCCGGCGTCGATTTGGTCCTCGATTTCACTCAAACAAAGCATTTATCCTCTTTTTTTCCATATTTTAACTTGGTTTTTCCCAAAAACGTTTCAAAACTTCTAAATCTAAAGTTGAAGCCAAAACTTCAAGCTGAAAATCTTTCTTCCGCCGTCTGACTTGTCCCAAACTGAAATATGACATTCTCCTCTTTCCCCTCTTCACTTCCACTGATTCAGATTATCCAAAAACTTTCTACTGCTATGAGCCGCCATGAGCCATTGTTGGTTACGCTGCTCCAATTGCTACTGTAACCCCTTCAAAAAATCTTTCCCTCCTTCCTTCTTTACCAACCCAAACCAAATCCTTCAAAAAAAAAAACAAAAGAAAAGAACTCCAAAGCCCTCTATTTGTGTGTTTTGTTTTTTTTTTTTTTTTGCTTGCTTTCGGCACTGATTCTCCCTTCCCAGGGATGTGGTTTTTCTTCTTTTGTTTTTTAGTGGAACAGTGGTAGTATAGCTTGGGCTATGGCAGTTTTTTTACTATCGGTTCAGTGGCTATAGTTGATTGACAGTAGGTTTTGCTTTTCAAAAAAACACAAGGTTTTTGTTGTGTTTGAGTGAGCCTCAGGTAAGTTTCTTTTGGGGTAATTGGTGGTGGTGATTTAGGGATTATGCCAGGGGAGTTTACAGTGGTGTTGGCTTTATGGTGGGTTGGTGGTGGTTATTTTGGCAATGGAGAAGGATCCAGTTATGTAGGGGCTGGTATTTTTTTGTGAAAATTTGTGCTTCCCCTCTCTTCTGCTTATTGAGCCAAATGCCCCCATTCTTATTAGTAACCCTCTATTTTTCTAAAAAATTTGCAGACCCTTTTGTCTTGTTTTGGCTACAAGTAGTAGAGCAGCGGAATGGGGAGAGGCTCCTGGCACTGCCGACCACTCTAGTGTTTCTATTTGTTATGCATTTTGTTTTCAAGATTTTCTTTTGATTTTGTAATTTTTAATTAATTTAATTAACAAAATAATAATAATTATTATTATAATAATAATAATAAGTGAGCCTTAAAACTTAGATTAGGCCTAAAATTGAAGTTTGGACCTTTATTGGGCCCTAAAAGTCAAGTAATTAAAATTTGAATTAATTTTGATTTAATTGGACCTTAACCCAAATACAATTGGAATTGGATTTTATTGTATAAAAATAATTCAAAGCAATTAATCTGAAATAAGTTTAAATGAGTCTATTCAATTAAAATGCTTTAACTTGTTTTAAAAAATTGATTCAAATCAAGAATAAAAATTAAACAAATTTATATTGATTCGAACAAAATTAAGTATTTATAATTTTTTTTTGTATATTATTGATAATTAAGAATAAAGTAAAAATATATACAATAATTTTATTCGAAGTTAACTCGAGGATTTTTCAAAATTTTTTTAGAATTTTTTGAATGGTTTTTTTAGATTTTCTTGTTTTGTTTTTCATTTTGAATTTTTATATGTGTTTTTGTTCCTTTTTGTTCTTTTTCTTTTTTGCCTTTTTGTTTTTATTTTTTGAAATTTTTTGTTTTTTAGATTTTTTTTTTTGATTTTTTTTTTTTTGCTTTTCATTTCAATTTTTTTTTTTGGATTTTTTTAAATTAAAAAAAAAAAAAACTTATCTTAGCAAAGGCTCGATAATTTTTTAAAATAAACTTACAAAATCTTTTAAGCAAAAGTTTAATAACTTTTAAAAGTAAATTTAAAATATCCTTTAAGCAAAGGCCGCACAACTTTTGAAAGTAAATTTAAAAGCTCTTCTAAGCAACAACTCAACAACTTTTAAAAATAAATTTAAAAGCTTTTTAAGCAAAGGTTTAACAACTTTTGAAAGTAAATTTAAAGGCTTCTCTAAGCAATAGCTCAACAACTTTTGAAAATAAATTTAAAAGCTCCTTTAAGCAAAGGCTTAACAACTTTTGAAAATAAATTTAAAAGTTCCTTTAAGCAAAAGCTTAACAACTTTAAAAATCTCATCTTGAAAAGCTCCTTCTAAATAGAGGTTTTAAAACTTTAAAAAGTCCATATTTGAAAAGCTTGACATCTAATTAATGCTAGCTAAACTAAGCTTAAATCTCATATGTGCCAACTAAACTGACTTAAATTTCATCATTGTGCCAATTAAATTGGGCTTAGATCTCATCTAGGTGATTGCTAAATTGGGTTTAAATCTCATCTGTTTTAAAACCTCTTGACATTTACTCTTTCTAAAAGACACAACTTGTTATATCTCATTTTTTCATTCATTTCTTTAGCAACCCCTTCTTTTTCATAGATTAAACTATTTTTTGTTTCTTATTTTTCTCTTTTTTCTATTATATAATTATTTATCTATTTTCTTTCCTTTTTTTTTCTTTTTCTTTTCTTTTTTCCCAAACTCTTTCCCAAAAATTTAAAGTTTTTCTCCAAAGTCTTAAAAATCATTCAAAACTCTAAAATTTTGCCTATAGGACTTAAAGATATTAAAAATTTTAAGATTTTGCTTGGAGACCTTAGAAATCATTTAAAAATTTTAAGTTTTACTTGGAGGTCTTAAAAATCTTTCAAAAATTTAAGATTTTTCCAAAAGATCTCAGAAATTATTCAAACATTTAAGATTTTGCCCATTGAGCTTGAAAATTTTTCAAAATTTTAAGATTTTACCTAGAAGTCTTGGGAAATCATTCAAAAATCTAAAATTTTGCTTGAAGGTGTTGAAAATCATGTACTCATTCTCCTAATCCTAATCATCTTTTGAGTTTGAAATCTTTTTACTTCAAAATTTCCACTTTTCATTTCAAAAGTTTTCCACTCTTTGTTTCAAAACATCTTATCTTTTAGATTTGAAAATGCCCAATATTTCAATTTTGTCTTTCATAAGTGTTCCATACCATTTCTTGAGTGTTTTAAATTTCAAAAGAATAAATTTTCTCTTGCTTGCTTTATTACCTAAATTTTGGCAAATATAACCATGATGTAAAAGACTATTAAAATGATCATGTGAAAGCAAACTTACTTCATACAAAGATGCAAATGAATGCTTTATGCAAATGTGCAAATATCTCCTTTCATATGCAAATGCAAATATCTTTTTCTTGATGCAAATGTTTCATACAAATGCAAATTTTTATCCCAATTATACGGATGTATTGCGATGATGCAACTGTCAATATCTTTTTTCGTAATGCAAATGTAAACATAAGGATGCACAAGCAAAGATTCATTTTCTCATTTTTTTCAAATTTATTTATGCTTATTTCTCTTTGCTTATCAAATTAGCTTCTCAACTTCCTCTCGAAAGGGTCTTTCTTTCCAGTTTCTCATGTTCTTTTCTTTATGCCTCCACCTACTTCCTCGTAGTCTATTTACCAATTCTTGCTTTCTTTACTTTTTCAGTAGTCTTTTTGATTTTTCTTTCAACATGATTTCCCTTCCATTTTTCCTTTTGAACATGCAATATGCAACATGCATTATGTATTATAGACTTTTTATGAAAACTCGAAGACAAACCATCATTTCTAGAAATACTTTTTCTTAATTATTTAATGAAAAGCAACATTTTTTTTCTTGAATCCAAACCAATCTAAAGGGTTTTACAATTCAATAATTTTTTGTATATCAAACATGGTTTCCTTATTTTTCACAAAAATACATGATTGGTATTTAAAAATTTTTTAAAATAATCAACAAAGTTACCCCACATAACTCAATCTCATGATAAAAGGAAATGAAATATTTCAAAAAGTGACTTTTAAGTCTCTCGAGAATCATTTTTCACTTATTAGAAATTAAAGAGGTGGAAATTTTCTTTTAAGTTGATCGAAGGTTCAACATATCGAGGTTCCATTTCATTCAAGAAGGCTTTACCACTTTAAAGGCATGAAAGAGATGTGTACTTTTCCATCCATGCTCATATATGAAACAAAACCAAACATGTTTGATACTTTCTTCGATATCCAACTATGGAATTTTGATAGATGTTAAGGTCAGCTATGATAGACTCAAAATTTTGAAAGGTCATTTAAGGATGAGGAAGAGGTATCAAATTTTCAAAATCAATCCTTTTTTATACGTTTCAAGCTTTTGGGGACCTTAATATCTTCAAATCTTTTCAAAAGGTCATGGTTACCTTTGGTTAACATATATTCCATTTAGTATAAAGATTGGTTTTAAGGCCTTAAAGGTTTGTTCTAGACTATATTTTTGAAAGGTTTCCACACTAGAGCCACATTCATGTTTTTCATTTTTTTCTTTTATTTTTGATTATTACATCATGCATTTAAAAATTCAAACTTATCCAAGATTAGCTAACGATCCAAACAGGTAATTAGATAGTAAAAGATGACTAAAGGATTTATAGTTTTTATAGCTGTTCCTTAAAAAAAAGCTCTTCAATTTTAAGTATCCTTACTTGATCAAATATGAACTTTTCTTGGGATGTAATGAAGGCCAAAGTTCAAGGTTTTCAAAAAAAAGAGATAGATGGCCCAATATAAGTGTTTAAAGGTGATTCAACCCAATGATCATTCTTTTATTTGAAGGATTTACTTTGGGGGATTTACCATTTTATTTTCTCATGCTTCCCATTCAAACATTCATTTTTTTTTTCTTTTTCATTCATTTTCTTTATTTTCTTGTTCTCTCACTTTGTTTTTTTTTTTCTTTTCTTTAAATATATTCAAAACTTTAAAAATCTATTACTAGGGATTTACCCTTAATATGTAGGGTTCTTTCTTGGACTTTATTATACTTAACCCTTAAATGCATATCTTTTTGCCTCTCAATATGAAAGGTAATCCTTGGTCAGGGTTTATTTAGAAAAAATTATATTAGGCTCAAAGGCATAGCAAGGATATATTTTTATATTTGTAAAAGGATGATGAAGGATGGTCATTTATCATTTCAAGCATAATCACCTAAATTTAAAAGCACTTCCTTTTAGGAAAAATGAATTTAAAAACAGTTTTTTTTTTTCAAAAATTTTCTTCTTCTTTTTTGGATTTCTTAGTTTTTTCAACTTTCTCTCTTTTTTTTCATTTTGGACTATTTGGTTTTCTTTTTCTGGTTTCTTTATAAATTTATTAAGATCTTTAGAATCATTTAAATATCTCAAATGCATGATATCATAATAAAAAAAAAATTTTTCCTTTTCATTTTTTTTTCTCGTTTTTTGCTCTTTTTTTTTTTTTTGTATGCCTCCCACCGTATTCAAGAAAAATGCCCATTTTAGACTAATCACCCCTAATAAAAGGTTAATATAAAAAAAGAGTCATGTAGAATGAACTCGTTTAAGGTGTTAAATGATTCATGTCACTCCGCAAAAAGAATGTGTTAATCATAATTCAAGTTGTTTTGAAGGCAATAAGATCTTTCTTTTTGGTCAATGTGCTCTAAGTCACTGGACAAGGATAATTTTGAGGTGAAAAACTGAAAGTCTGGTATGTTTAAGTCATTTTAAAATATTTGGAAGCCTTAAATTTTGGAAACTTTTAAAGCTATAGCATAGCCTTGACACATTGAATTACCATATCCAAATTCTAAAAAAATATTTGTTTGCTTGGTCTTTTAGAAATCCTAAAAAAAATGTCCTTTTTTATTTTTTGTTTTGAAATTAACTATCTCATTATTCATTGCCTAGAAAAATTTTTATCACCCTTTTATATCACAATAATATTAGGCAAAGGTAAGGTTCATAAATTCAAGCTTATGTTTCTTGAAGGGTTATGGTTGATGAGTGAAATCATTTAAGTTATTAAGAATATGAAAGTATTTGAAAAAGTGTGAAGGTATTTGATGAGTTTATTCCTCTATTCCTAATAGTAATCACCAATTCTTTCAAAACTTTTATCACTTTTTATAAAACATATATTTCTCTTCTTTTTGAAAAGATCCATTTCTTTTCAAATTTTTTCGCTTCCTTCATTATCCTAATTTTCTTTCATGATCTTGAAAACTGCTTATATGGGGTTTTATTCTTAATCAATTCCATACCAATTTTATTTTTACTTTTTTTCTTAAAATTTTCTCAATCAACAGTTAAAAAAGAAAGTATATAAACAAATCCAATCTGATCAATCAATATGTTATCATATACAATATCCAAAAATTAATAGCCATTCCCTTTTTCTTTTAAGAAACAACAATCCACTCTCAAGAATTTCTAAAACGAAATTACGTACAAAGCTAAAAAGACAAAGGATCATCTGTGATCAATAACTATGTTTTTCCTATCTATAACCTTATTTTTTCTCTTAAATCTATTCACTCTGAGGTGTTTAATACTCTTCTAGATTTAACTTTTCGAAATTCTTGCCAAACTCATATGAAAAGAAAGTAAACTAGAAGACAACTTAGGTTTCATCAAATTTTTCATGTGCTTTTCATGTCCACAACCTTATTTTTTCTCTTGGACTTATTCACTCTGAGGTGTTTAATCCTCTCCCATATTCAACTTTTTGATATTCTTGCCAAACTCAAATGAAAAGGAAGTAAATTGGAAGATAACTTGGGCTTCATCAAAATTTTCATAAGCTTGATCTTTTTTGCAAAAACTTTAAGATTTTTTTTCACCAACACGAAACCCTCTTTATTCATCAAATGATGGGATGTCATGAGAGAATAGTTAAACAATTTTGTGAGTGGCTCGATATTTCCATGATGAGTTTGTAAATGCATACACAACAAAGATTATGTATATTTCCTTGGAATGTAACGCACGAGCCATTCAAGTTTGATAAGAATCATATTATTTATCCACGTACGTACATCAAATAACTAGACATATTTACATAAAATGAAATTTGTCTACCATGAATGTGATGGTAATTGTACCATTTCTGAATATATGGCCATGAAATGAATGATGAGACACATTTATATGAAATGCAATATATGTACAACACAAATTATGTGAATGTGTATGCATGAAATGCAATGTCTTATTTCATGAGAGATGATGTGTTTGCATGAAATGGGATGTGTGTATAATGTAAGTTTCGAAATATATCATTTGTGGATGTATATACATGAAACACAATAACACACTACATGAATAATGAGATGTATGTACATGATTGATAAAACATATATAAAATGCACTAACATATCATATGCATGACATGTATTATGTAGCTTTAATGAAATTGATTCCACCATTAAGATACAAGTCATGTAGGAATTCTTGTTAGTTCACTTGCAAGTTTTATTTTTTGTTTTTATTTTAATTTTTTGCATTTAAATTGTTAAGCTTTTAAGTTTAAATTCTTGTTTAAGTGTTTAAATTATTTTTCATGCCTTAGTTAATTTTTGCTTAATTGTTTAATTTTTTTGTTTTTGCAACTTTTCATTTTTAGTAATTTCTATATTTTGTAAGCTTTAGTTTTTAAGTAGTTACCTTCTTCATAATTTGTAGTAATTAGATTTAAAATGTTTGGTAAGGTTTAATTTTCATGTAGGTTAATTAATAAAAAAAAATTTTTGATTTGACCAGATATATTCAAAGTGTCAAAATTGGTAGTTACCCTAAGGTTTAGAATTCCTAATTCTTAAGAAGAAGATAATCCAAAATACTTCATATCTTTATTACTTTTACGACTCATACACTTTTGGTACTCTTGTGGGTGACAACAAATTCCCTTCACTCTCAAAATGAAAATCAATTTTATTAAAAGTCTTTGTTTATGAATATTGAGAAATTCTTTCAGTTAAAGACTTACCTTAAAATTTTTTAAAATCTAGGTAGAACTTTAAAGATAACTCTTTTCACCTAAAATTCACTATGACATTCTTTGATAATGAAAATAACATTTTTCGTAGACAATAATTGTTGGTGACTCTTCAACATTTAGGCAAAGTACTAAGAATTATTTTTTCTTAGAATGTTATTTAAGTTTTATTTTCAAATCCATTTTTTAATAACATTTTTCATAAAAAATACTTTTGCAGAAAAAGGATGATGCTATAATTAACAAACTAATAGTAACAATTGAGAGACATAAACATGTGAGAGGAATGCAACCAATAATCTAGAGATAAAATATGCAAACGAATGTAGTGTAAGTTAATGAAATTTAATTTTAAGATCGAATCCTTAAATATAAAGAGACCATCCAAACTCTCCAACCTTTACGCAATGTTTAGATGCAACTATGTATATTTAAGATCCCATTTTTATTTTCTATTCTTATTATTATTGGATTAAGGAATTGCATGAAAACTTTGATGAAATAAAATTTCCTAAATACCTCATCCTTTAGATAGTATTTGAGAATAGATTATTTCATATAAGATTTTCATACGAATTCTTATAATTTTAGGATGTTTAGGGTGTGGGCATAGATAAAGGTTTTGGGGGTTTGAATAGTTTTTTGGTCTAAATAATTTGCGGTTATGGATTAGATTTCAGGTTTGTATTAAATTTAGGGTTTTTATAGGTTTTTAGGACTTAGGGCCTTATTTTAGGATTTTAAGACTTTAGGGTTTAAGGTTTCAGGATTTAAAAGTTTATGTTTTTAGGGTTTACGATTTCAAGATTTAGGATTTTAAGGTTTATAGTTTCAAAGTTTCAGGGTTTATGGTTTCAAGATTTAGGTTCTTTTTTTTTAGGTTAAGCTTCTCTAAAAATCCCTAACATTTAGGCAAACTTTAGAAGCAAACTTGCTTTTCATGACTTTTTTAAAAAATTTAGATTTTTATTGAATTTTTTAAAGAGGTTTAAAAATGCAAATATCAAATATAAATTGTTAACTTAAAAACTTGAATTAAACCAAGATGGGGGAATTGGTTGATTATAAATTTTTGAAATTTAATATCAATAAACACAAAATTCACAAATCAACTTTTCTAAGCAAATAAACACAACAAATATGAATAAACTAATAATCTTAAAAGCAAATAGATAGAGATAAAGAATTAAACATCGAAATTTTTATAGAGGTTCGAACTTTCTTTTAGGCACCTACATCATCTTCTTTGGCCTCACTTGCCAAGAAGTCCAATCCACTATTTGTTGAATGTTATAACCTAGCTCTTCAAAGCTCTACAATAACAACACAATCTCTTAAGGGTTATCATCCCCTTTAAGCTCACAATCTCATAATACAAATTTTAAAGTGTTTTGCTAACTCAAAAACCCTCTCTAAGATTGGGTGATTGGTAATTTGAAGTACAAATCAAGATTAAGAAGAATATCAAGAGAGAAACAATTACAAGATGAATTTATGCACTTTTCACACAATAAAATGCTCTTTAATGCTTAAAAAAGATGGTAAATGGAAGCAATAAGTTTTTTTTACTATTGATGGCTTGAAATATGATGGGAGACCTCAATTTATATGTTGAGAGTGGAAGATAGTTGTTGCTTGCATTAATTGTTTGGAGGCTTTCTAACATTTCAGATAAAAATAACCATTGCATGCTTTCATGCATAAGGGGATCAACCCTTCATATAGGAGATTGATTGGGTTAATTAAAATACAAGCAAATTCATACATGAAAAGACATACCCAATCGATCCATAACTGGCACCAATCAATTCCTTTTTCAGGTGATCAATCCCCTAATCTAGGTGATCGATCCCTTTTCATGTTTTGAAACCAATTTTTCATTCTGCTTAAAAAACCAATCGATCCTTTTACGGAGGGGATCGATCTTGTCTTTGAACACTTGTTCCAATTGATCCAAATAAGGACAGAATTGATTGGTTTTCTTGAAAAGTCTATAAGGCAACTTTCTAGCAAAAAAATCAATCGATCCCCCCAGGGAAATTAATCCCTTCTATGCAATTTTGGCCAATTTTGTTTTTAAACTATGTCAAATAAATTGAACACCCTTTTGCCTAGATAAAAAGGTAGAAAAAAATTTAAATTAAGTTTAAATAGTTTTAATTCAGTTTTAGTAAATTTTTGTTTTGTCACTTCAAAATTCTTTATCAATTGAAGGCTAACATAAATGTATGAATATAATTAAAGATGACATATGCATGATGATACAAAAGGCAAATTTATACAAAGATGAAAGAAATTGTTTTATTATTATTATTATTATTATTATTATGAGGAATAATTTCTTTTTAATTTCTCAATATTTAGGCAAGGTCTCAAAAATCATTTTTTTATTTTTTTAAAAATAATATCTTACATTTTTTTATTTTCCAAACAATAGTAACAACTATTCCACTAGCAAAAATTATATTGAAATATAACATTAACATAAGTATTTATAGTTTTTAATTTCACAAAATATCATTTATCAATGGCATGTATGCAAAATAAATTAAAAAAAGTAAATAAATAATTAAAGCAATGCAATTATATCCAACAAAGCTTCAATGGTGGACCTTAAGTCTAACATCCATTGAGCCCAATGAACCAATTTGCTGGGCTGAAATAAGTGTCAAACTTGAATAAAAGCTTGACAGCAATTGGGCCAAATCTGGATGGCACGGGTTGAGTCACTCTCTGGGTCATGGGTTGATGTCTTTTTATTTTTTTGTTAATTATATAACCTATTTTTTTTCATTCCACATTTTTCTTCTTTAAAAAAGAAAAAACAACTTCCCAGCTTTCTCATTCTTTGCAACAAAGCTACCCAATTGCCTTAAATATGGTGATCAGCAATCGGTTGAACCGCCTTTTGCCACCATCGATCACCACTTATTGACGAAGCTTTGGTCCTTAATTTCACCCAAACAAAGCTTTTCTCCTTTTCTTTCCAATTTTTAACTTGGTTTTTTCCCAAAAACGTTTCAAAACTCCTAAATCTAAAGTTGAACTCCAAAACTTCAAGTGGTCGAAAATCTTTCCTCAATCTTCTAATCTATCCCAAACTAAAATATGACATTCTCTTCCTTCCCTTTTTCACTCCACCAGTTTAGATCATCCTAAAAGCCTTCACTGCTGTAAGCCACTATTAGTTTTGCACTCCAGCCACTAACCCCATCTAAAAGCCTTTTCTTTTTTCCATATTCACCAACCTAAGCCAAATTCTTCCAAAAAAAAAACTCCAAAGCCCCTTATTGTGTTTTTTTTTTTTGTTTTTTTCTTTTGCTTACTTTTTTCGATGCTACTCCCCTCCTAAATATGTGATTTTTCTTTTTTTTTTTTAGTAGAATAGTGGTAGTATAGGTTAGGCTATGGTGGATTTTTTACTACTGGTTTAATGGCTATTGTTGGTTGACAGTGGGTTTTGGTTTTCAAAAAACCACAAGGTTTTTGTCACGTTTAGGTGAGTCTCGGGTAAGTTTCTTTTGGGGTAATTAGTGGTTGTTGTCATAACATATAGATCTATAGACCTACCGCTAGACATGGATTAGAGGAGCTACCAACAATCTTTTTTGTTTTGGTGAGATTAGCCACCTAATTGAATTTGATCCATGAAATAAAATTTTAGTTTTTGGAATATAGTTACGCATGAGAAACATTATAGTATCCTTACAGTGCTCATCTCAAAGATCGTAACAGTTTAATTCCAAATTATCCAAGCCTTAAATATGTTTATGCTTATACCAAAATATTAAATATTGAAAATTAGTCTTAAAATTATCCCAATTATTTGGTAACAATTTAAGATAATTCTCTCACCTCAGAACTATTCATAGGACTAGTGTCTCACTTTGTAGAGGCTCCATCATCGAATTTAGTAATGTATTTTATATCAAAAATATTAGTAAAATCTCCCACTAGATTGGTAGGACTTACTTTGAAGTAGATCTCCTAATAGTTTGATGAGATTCTACTGTAAAAAGATTTATAAAAATTTTTGAGAATTTCATTAAGTCTCCTAATAGTTTGGTGAGACTTAATTTGAAAAGCAATCCTCCAATAGTTTGGAGCATAAAAGTTATTTTTATTTTTCCCTCATTATTATTTTTTTAAAAAAATTATTCATAGAATTTTCCAATAATTTGGTGGATTCTATTTTAAAAATTAAATCTATGAAAACTCTCCAATAGTTTAGTAGGATTCATGAATTTATTTGAAAAAGTTTTTTTGTTTTATTATTTTTTTTGTTTTCCAGAAGATTTTTTGTAAAATATTTAACAAATAATAAATTACTCAGCAAAAGTAAATAAATAATTAAATGAAATAAATGAAATAAAAAATTTAAAATAAATAAATATAAAATATATAATATAAAATTAAAAAAAAACTTGTAAAATGAGTTGGATCTGAAAGCAAGTGGATGAACGGATCAATCGAATCGCGCATGAGTCAAGATCTCTTCCAAAATAATGTCATGTTATTTCAAGAATGAAGACAAACCCAACATTATTAAAAGACACTTCAAGCCTAGTACTAGTCTATGTTGTCAAGAATCAAGGCCTAGGAAAACCAATATATGGTCAACTACCTCAACCCCTTTATCTTTCTTATCACTATACAGTACCTTTGAAATGCTTCTTGACAAAATGGTTTGGTATACATCAAATGGACTTCTATAACACAACTTCCCAAGTTATTGTTTTTTTTATGCATATTGCTTCCACGTTTGTCCCATTTCCTGTAGAAATTTCAAGAACCTGCATTGCTAACAGTAGACTACCGAATCCCTTACATGAACTAATTGTTATTCTTTTTTCCCCGATTTGATCTAATTGTAAAACAGTAAAACAATTTTATTACTATTCACTTGCAACTGCAAACAACAAATCTATGAACTTAATTCAAATTTCTAGTCTCCTTATTCTTCTTTCTTGGTATTGCAAAGCTGAAGCTGCCCCAAGACAAAAAAACTATAAACCATCGAATATCACCCAAAATTAACCATTTTTCTACCTTTGTTTGTTTCAAACCCAGTCAAGAATCTTGACATCTTAACCTAGGACTTGGCACTTGCCACTACCTAGCCGTCTGCTGTTCGCCACTGTTTGCAAGTCTCACCAGCACCTTAAAGGACTTGTTCTAACCTTTTCTTTTATGAAAAACATGACCAAGAATAGTAACTTAAAAATTAAGCTCCAATTCTTTCCCTCACTATTTTTTGTTTGTTGATGATTTTCTACTCAATTTGTTGACGGGTTTGGTTTTGGATTGACTTATTGGTTTGATTGTATGGCTTAGGATTTTTCGATTGTCTGCTCTATTAGTGCTCCTTGCTTCCTTTGTTTATTAATTAAGGCCCTCGGCTGTTGTGTGATTGCTTTTATATTTGCGTCTCTAGTTTGCACGACTCCAATTTACAATTGAATAAGTGCTGGCTGCCATGTAGGAGAATTCCCCTTCATTTTTGCTTTCGGTTGGTTCTATATAAGATTCAATCCTTTTTTATTTTAGCTAATAAATTGAATGTGAATTAATTGCATAAATCAAGCACCGAAATTTCCTGCAAAATCTTCAACATAATTACATAAATCAAGCACCAAAATTTATTGCAAAATCTTCAAAGTTTTTTTTCAAACTTCCCTTTTTTTTTATTTTTAAACAAGTAAAATTAAATAAAAATAAATAAAACAAATTAAATCAAATTAAAATTAAAAATTTTCTTATTAGGCTCAAAGTTTCTCAATTGAGCTCAATTCATAACCAAAAGCCTATTTTCAATCTTTAAAAAATATTTCGAACAAAATAGGGTGTCTACACCTACCTCTCTTTGCACATCTCTATTAGACAAGGATGATGCAAAGACCTAGACACCCACTTTGTTTGAGTCAAATTCGTGAATGAAAATGATCAAGACTGAACCTCAAGTCGAAAAGATGATCTAGACTGAACCGAGATTAAATGATTGGGATGATGCCACTAGTCAGGAAAATTATTTGGACTAAACCAAGATCGAATAACTGGGATGATGCTATGAGTCTGAAAGTGACCAAGGTCAAGTCGAAGTCATAGGTGAATGATCAAGATGATGTTGCAAATCTGAAAGTGACCAAAACTGAGTCAAGATCGTAGGTGAATGATCGGGATGATGTCGTAAGTTTGAAAGTGACCAAGATCGAGTCAAGGTCATAGATGAATGATCGAGACGATGTCGTAAATCAGGAAAATGATCTAGATCGAGTCGAGATCAGATGACTAGGATGATGTTGCAAGTCTGAAAGTAACCAAGATCAAGGAAAGTCAAAGATAAATATATGAGACAAGGTCACAAGTCAAGAAAATGATCTGGACTGAGCTGAAATCAAATGACTAGGATGAAACTGTGAGTCTAAAAGATAAAATAATCAAAACCGAGTTGAGGTCAAAGATGAATGATCAGGATGAAATCGCAAGTCAAAAAAATAAAGTTCAAATTTTCATTCTAAATCCAAGGATAGACATTCAAAAATTTATAAGGTTCCATAGCAGAAGTTGAAAGATCCCACTATCTTGAGTTTAACAAAATCGTAAAGATTCATGATTTGCAAAGGTTTTCGAATTCACAAGAATGAAAGATTCATAAGATTTCAAGCTTTGCAGAGGTTATAGATTCATAAAGATCTTAGGTTTACAAGGACTTTTAGACTCATAGGAAAGAAAGATTCACAAGATTTCAAGTTTTGCAAAGGTTCTAGATTTGCAAATATGCAAGGACTTTCATAATCGCAAGATTTCAAGTTTTCAAAAAGGTTAGAAAAATGATTTAGAATGAGTCAAGATCAAAATGAGTGATTGAAATTAAACTGCGAGTCAAGAAATAAAGTGACTAGGATCAAGTTAAGGTAAAAAATGAATGATCAAGATGAAACCATGAGTCAAAAAATGATTTGGAATGAGTGAGATCATAGATGAATGACTGAGACTAAATGCAAGTCAAGAAATGAAGTGACTAGGACCAAGTCGAAGTCAAAAAAAAATGACAGAGACAAAATCGTGAGTAAAAAAAGTGATCTGGATTGAGCCAAGATTGGATGATCGGACTGAAACCATAAGTTTGAGAGATAAAGTAACCAGAATCGAGTTAAGGTCAAAGATGAATGATTGGAATGAAATTATGAGTCACAAAAATGATCTGAACTGAGCTAAGATAAAAATGAGTGATAAGTGATATTGTAATGATGTAAATGCATATCCTATCTAGGATGCAAATGTAAACACAATGTATGTAATACAGATATTACTAAATCATGCCATGAGGTTTCAATTATGGTAACAAGGTTCTCAAGATTCGACCATCTCATGTATTCTTCTTCAGCTTTTCAGCATCTCAAAATAAATTCTATCAACTAATCTATGTCATTCTTCTCATCTGGTCATAACTTGTAAGTCATGTCAACTAATCTATTATTGAATTCATCATCAAGTCACCTTGTCTACCCCTTTGTAAATCATTTTCTCATGTTTCTTTCATTTATCTCATCTTGGGTTTCTTTCAAAAAAATGAAAAACTCTTTATGAAAAATGTCATTCATTTATTTGCCATCATTCAAATCAGTGAGAGACATGATACATTTCTTTGATTCATTTAGAGAATTTTCATTTGGTGAAGGATAAGAAAAATGGGTCTTTATAATTGAAAAAACAAAAGGTAGGGTCAAGAACAACCTAAGGGTGAACAAAAGGTAAAATGTTGTGATTATTTAAATAGGATATTAACATCCAAAATAATGATTGTTCAAACAATTTTGAACTTAAACTCATAAAACTCCTTCAAAAACGTGATTCCATCATCCTCATTCTTGGGACCCTCATATGGAACAGTGTTTCTCAACTTTCATCTTAAACTGCCTTTTTTAGTTTTCAACTTAAGTCTTTTTTTTTTCCTCATTTGTCTTTTTTTTTTTTTTACCTTTTTTGTGCTTTTTTCTCATTTTTTTTCATTTTTTCCCATTTATTCACCAATGACACTTTGATCAAAGCTTCAAACAATCCAATGGCCAACCTACCTAATTCAATTCATGATTCTCTAAATTAAGCATTCACGTTCAATCATAATAGACTTTTAAGGGATGTAACGTAGGCTAAGGTAAAGGTTACCAAAGAAATTGATAAAACAAGCCCAAATTGTATTTGTGAGGTAATCAAACCAATGATCACTTCTTCATGTTGAGCACTTTGACATTTTGCCCTATCAATTTTCTTTTTTTTCTTTTTTTTTTTTGGTGGAGCACATTAGCATTTTGCCCCATCAACTTTTTTTCATTTTCTTTTTCCTTTTTTCATTTTCTTTTTCATTTTTTCATTTGTTAAGGAAACTTGATTATAAAAGGGCTTTGCCCCTAAGAATGAATAAATCTCTCAAACTTTTCCCCCTAATGTAAGGGTGATTCTTGGTTAGGGTTTCTCAAAAGAAATTTTTAACAGGCTTAAATGGAGTAGCAAGGGATTTTTTTTAAAGGATAGAAAAAATATGGCCATTTATCATTTCGAGCATGAATACTCTCAATGAGAATCTTTATTGATTAAGAGCAGACTTATGAATAAACAAAGATCATGTGTTGTGTCACTTTTGAAATTCTTTCCTAGACTTGTCCTTTTATTCAATAATCCCTATGGACCAATAGTTTCAATCAAATGCTTTTGTCAAAGTCAAATTCGAAATTATTGTCATAACTATCTGAACATTCATTATTTGGAATCAAAAAATGGATATGGGAAAAGGTATGAAAAAGTAAAAATAAATAATGGGGTTTCACACAAAAGAGAAATGCCATGAAAATGCATCAAATTTGTCACTTTATTAAAATAATGAAAAATAAAATGAAATCCAAGTACATAAAAGAAAATCCATATTCTCAAGAAGTCCAAGATGATAAGTAGTTCCAATCAACCTTTCCAAAGCCATGCCCTTAGATGATTGGGCAAAGGGTTTTTGTGGATATTTAGTTCTCCCGATTCATTAAAGCTCATCAAGCCTGCTCGAATCAAACTTTGCACCTTATGCTTGAAAGCAGGTAAGTTTCTATAAAGTGACCCATATTCTCATTATGATAGTCACATATGGCATTAACATTGTACCATTTGGGATAGGGTGGCTTTAATGGTTCTAAAAAGACTGCAGATATTAGGTCATTCTTGACCAATTTTAGAAATAGCTTAGTATAAGCTATGGGGATAGGATCAATATGAGCTCTTTCTTGATTGCCCCTGAATCTCTTAAATCACTCTATTTTTAGGCCTTGAAACTGGTGTAGTAACAAGATTAGGCACATATGCCAATCTTTGAAAAATTGGTTGATGAGGACTTACAATAATGTTGTTTATGGTTGGAAAATAAAGCTAGTAAGGAACTTGTGCAACATTATTGGTTGCTGGGTAGTAAGCAAGATGAACATATGGTGGATATGGAGCATAACTTCTGGATTGCTACCCTTCAAAACTCACTGCTTAGGCTTTATCTTATTCTTTCTTAGGCATCGTCCTTTTTTTGGCACTATCAGTCTTTTCTTTCTTAAGCTTGCCATTATTGATGGCGTTTTCAATAATCTCCCCTGAGATCATCGTATCAATAAATTTTTTTGTTGCATTTCTTATTATCTTCTTATAATAGAGCAATTTCAAAGTACTTATAAACAAAACTATCATTTTTTTTTTAGTAAAGGGAGGCTACATTTAAGCGGTGACATCCAGCCATTTTTTTGGCATACTCTTTGAAAGACTCAAATGCATTTTTCTCCATACTTTGTAATGAAAGGTGATTAGGAGCCATGTATATGATGTGATAGTATTGGTTGATGAAAGACTGTGTCAAATCTTTTCATGATTTAATATGAGTCATGTCCAACTGAACATACCGTCTTGCAAAAAACTCGATTAAGCTATCTGGAACACATGCATGAGTAACTTCTCATTGCTGGCATAAGCTATCATCTTACAATAATACATTGTGATATACATAATGGTGTACTTGGTACCGTCATACTTATCAAATTTTAGTATCTTAAATTTTAAAAGAATCACAACATTTGGAACCAAACAAAGGTTGACATTAACCATAGATCCATGGAAATCAATGCCCTCTACAACCCGTAATCTTTCCTCAATCATGCTCATAACTTGGTCGATCTTAGAGTCTTTCGAAGATACAGTTGTTTGCAACTTCACTTCTTTTTTGGTCTCATCAATTTTAGGAATTTAGATGGGCTCATCTGTCTTTTCAATGAAGAAGGATTGGTATAACTCTGAACATTCCCTTAACAGGGTGCATAAGGGGTTTTTAACTTAGGATATGGTTTGCTATGGCTAAGACTTGGAATAGTTTGGGTCTAATGTAGAGCAAAACCTAAAGGATACATTGGCTTTGGCTCAGTATCTTCATGTGAGACATCTTCTTCCACTATTTTCTTTTTGTTTATCTTTTCTAGAGCTTCAAGGATCTTACTTAGCTTTTGTTCAATTACTTCTTAGGCCTTTTCTAACCTCTCAAACCAGTCCGCATTGTCTTGCTCCATCTTTCTGGTTCTAGCCCGAGTGTAGTATTGGTGTTGAGCTATCCATAAACCTTGATTTCTCATAATGTGTAACTTTAAAATGATGTCCATGGAACTCTCAAATTATACATAAGAATGAGTACTAAAACAAAATGCATGAATGCAATAAGGAAAATTTACGACATATCAATTGTTATCAAAAAAATCTTTATTAAATTAAAAGTTATTTTTAACCAAATTTAACATTACATCCATGAAAAGTCTAGAACTATGGGAAAAAAAAACCCATGGCTCGTCAATATTGTCTTTGTACTTTGTTAAGGAGATCTACCAAATTTTGACTATGTACTCCCACTAGAGGCACCCTTACTATCCTTCTATCAAGTCATTGGCTTTATAAATGATCACCATAATTCGGTTAAACAAAGACTTTAACTGGTTATACATCTTCACATATCCTTCCTTTATTTTCTCATATTCTTTGGTTATAGCCTTCATTTACGCTTTAATTCCCATCACCACTTCATTTAGCATTTGGATGTGCTTTTGTGCTTCAAAGAGCATTGCATCCTTTTCTTGTAATTTTGCTTGCAATTGTCTATTTTCTTGCAACAGTTAGGCCAATTCATGATTAGTGAAGGACCTTTTTATATTAAGGTCAATGCACAAATTCCTCCATCCATCCTTTTCTTGCCCCAGTGTTTGGACTTATTCCCTGTTTGTTAGCTTCAATTCCTCAGACTCCCTTTTTAGGCCAGTGGAGGGCTTGGCTAGGCTTTCCATGGATATAACTGAGATTTTCCTTGTTAAAAATTATTTTATGGTAAATATTCCATGTGATAAATCTAATGACATGAATGCATAATAAAAGAAAAAGTTTATTAAAAAAATACATAAATATAGATATCAACATACAGTGTTAGTAAAAATATACAAAAAATAATAAATAAGCTTAAAAATAAAATAAACATCCAATCATGTGTCCTATTAGAGATTTTCTAACACAAAGGGGAGGCATGGTTTTACCTATGGTTGGGCTCTTAAAGTTAACTACATGTGGTGTAGATAAATTCTAGAAGGTTTCCAAATTATTTCTTACATCATCGTCCATTATAAACTAATAAGGTGCCCTGATTCTCGTCCATCATAGGATTCAAACGAAAAGGGTTCAATTTGAGTGGGAGTGTTTCACAGGCCCATGCAGAGAAATGAAATCTCACGAAGGCATAGGTACTCCACTCCCTCATAAGGGTAGAGCCTAGGTGGAGAGCTTTATGTTATGTACACACAAATAAATGATAGATATATACAGGTGAATAACTACTAGAACATAAACAATGAAAAGGAAGAAATAGGAAAGAAACAAAATAATCTCAAGTTTATTAAGCAAGGCTTTGATAATAAAAAATCATTTACTGGCCTAACTCTCGATGTCCCCAGTGGAGTCACCAAACTGTTATAACATATAGATCTGTGGATCTACCTTTAGACATGGATTAGAAGAGTCACTACAACTCTTTTTTGTTTATGTATGATTAGCCACTTGATTGAATCTGATCCACAAAACCAGATTTTAGGTTTGAAAGTATGGTTACATGTGAGAAAGGTTATAGCACCCTTATAGTGCCCATTTCAAATATGGTACCAATTTAATTCCAAATTATCCAAGCCTTAAAAATGTTTATGCTTTTACCAAAATATTAAATATTGAAAATTAGTCTTAAAATTGTCTCAATAGTTTGGTAACAATTTAAGATAATTCTCTCACCTTAGGAGTATTCATGAAAACTAGTGTCACACTCTGAAGAGGCTCCGTTGTTGAATTTATTAATGTATTTTATTTCAAAAAAATTAGTAAAGTCTCTCACTAGTTTGATAGGACTTACTTTGAAGTAGATCTCTCAATAGTTTAGTGAAATTCTATTGTAAAAAGATTTGCAAAATTTTTTGAAAATTTCATTAAGTCTGCCAATAGTTTGGTGGGACTTAATTTGGAAAGCAATCCTACAATAGTTTAGAGGATAAAAATATTTTTATTTTCCCTCATTATTATTTTTTTTAAAATGATTTATGAAATATTCTCAATAATTTGGTGGATTCCATTTTAAAAATTAAATCCATGAAAATTCTTCAATAGTTTGGTAGGATTTATGAATTTATTTGAAAAAGTTTTTTTCGTTTTATTATTTTTTATTATTTTCCTAAAAAAATTTTACAAAATATTTAAAAAATAATAAATTACTCAGCAAAAGTAAATAAATAATAATATAAAATAAATGAAACAAAAAATTGAAAATAAATAAAGAAAAAAATTAAAATATAAAATAAATAAAAATAAAAAAACCTACAAAACGAGTTAGATCTGAAAGCAAGTGGATGCATGAATCAATTGAATTGCACGCCAGTCAAGATCTCTCCTAAAATAATGTTACATTATTTCAGGAATGAAGACAAACCCAACATTATTAAAAGACACATTTCAAGCTTAGTACTAGTCTATGTTGTCAAGAATCAAAACCTAGGAAAACCAATCTATGGCCAACTACCTCAACCCCCTTATCTTCCTTATCACTATACGATACCTTTGAAATGCTTCTTGACAAAATGGTTTGGTATACATCAAGTGGACTTCTATAACAAACTTTCAAAGTTATTATTATTTTTTTATGCATACTGCTTCCACATTTGTCCCATGTCCCCTAGAAATTTCAAGAACCTACATTGCTAATGATAGACTACTGAATCACCTAAGTGAATTAGTTGCTATTCTCTTTTCCCCAGTCTGATCTAATTGTAAAATAGTAAAACAATTTTATTACTATTCACTTACAGCTGCGAACAACAAATCTAGGAATTCAATTCAAATTTCCAATTTCCTTATTCTTCTTTCTTGGTGCTAAAAAGTTAAAGTTCTCCCAAGATAAAAGACCATAAACCATCGAATGTCACCTAAAATTAACCATTTTTTCCTTTGTTCATTTCAAACCTAATCAAGAATCATGAGACCTTAACCTAAGACCTGGCGCTTGCCAGGACTTGGCACTTGCCAGGACCTGGCGCTTGCCATTACCTAGCCGTCTGTTGTTCGTCGCTATTTGCTAGTCTCACCAATGCCTCAAAGGACTTCTTCTAACCTTCTCTTTTATGAAAAACCCTACTAGGAAGAGTAACCCAAAAATCAGCCTCTAATTCTTTCCTTTACTATTTTTTGTTTGTTGATGATTTCTTGCTTAATTTGTTAACGGGTTTAGTTCTAGATTGACTTGTTGGTTTGATTGTATGGCTTGGGCTTTGTCGATTGTCTACTCTATTAGCGCTTTTGCTTGCTTGGTTTGTTAATTAAGGCCTTCAGCTATTGTGTGATTGCTTTTATATTTAACTTTCTGGTTTGCACATCTCTAATTTACAATTGAATAAACGCTCGCTGTCGTGTAGGAGAATTCCCCCTCCCTTTTACTTTCAGTTGGTTCTTTATAAGATTCAATCCTTCTTTATTTTAGCTAATAAATTGAATGTGAATTAATTGCATAAATCAAGCATTGAAATTTCTTGCAAAATCTTCAACATAATTGCATAAATCAAGCACCAAAATTTATTGCAAAATCTTCAACGTTTTTTTTCAAACTTCCAACCTTTTTTTTTTAGACAAGTAAAATTAAACAAAAATAAATAAAAAAAATTTAAATTAAAACTTTTTTTATTGGGCTCAAAGTTTCTCAATTAAGCTTAATTCACAACCAAAAGCCTATTTCCAATTTTTAAAAAATTCTTAAACAAACTAGGATGTCTATAGTGGTGATTTTGGGATTATGCCAAGGGAGTTTATGATGGTGTTGGCTTTGTGGTGGGTTGTTAGTGGTGATTTTGGTAGTGGGTGAGGGATCCGGTTATGAAGGGATTGGTTTTTTTCTGTGAAAATTTTTGCTTCCTCTCTCTCCCGTTTGATGAGCTGAATGCTCCCACTCTTATCAACAACCCTCTAGTTTTTTGAAAATTTTATGGGCCCTTTTCTCTTGTTGTGGCTGTAGGTAGTGGAGCAATAAAGTAGGGAGGGACTCTTAGTATTGTTGGCCACTCTAGTATTTCTATCTTTTGTGCTTTTTTTTCAGCATTTTTTTTTAGATTTTGTAATTTTTAATTAATTTAATTAACAAAATAAAAAAAATAAAAATAAAAATTGGGCCTTAAAACTTAGTTTGGGGCTAAAATTAAAGTTTGAACCTCTATTAGATCTTTAAGCTCAAGTAACTAAGAAAGTCACCTATAGAGGTAAACTCATTAGGAGTGTGTAAATTCCAAAAAGAGTTAGCATATCTCGAGATGAGATTACTAAAATGAAGTGAATTTCAAAAGGCACAAAAATTGTGAGTACTAACACTCAAGGACCCATGAAAACTTAGGTACCCAAAACAAAGGTTTGATTGTACACTTATAGGTGGATGAGCATTGCTACAAGGCAAATTCAAGCAAGAATAATCCTTGGTACCTTGATAGTGAATGCTTAAAACACATGACTAGGGACAAAAGTTAATTCAAGAACTTAAAGCCTCAAAGTGGAAGAGATGTTGCATTTGGGGACAACTCCAAAGGTCAAATTGAAGAAATTGGTTCCATTGGTAATAATTTTTTCATTAATATTGAGAATGTTTTACTTGTTAAAGGACTTAAACATAACTTGCTTAGTACTAGTCAATTGTGTGATAAAGGTTTTAAGGATATGTTTAAATCTATGTGTTGTCAAGTGATTGAGTCAAAATTAACAAACTTTTTTTATTTATGTGGTTCATTTGGATGACTTATCCTTTATGAATGTTTTTTTTATGGGTCAAAAAAAAATGAAAGTTGGATATGGCATAGAAGACTTGGGCATGTGAGCACACACGTGATTTCAAAACTTTCTCAAAATGATTTTGGCTTACCAAAATTGAAGTTTTAAAATAATAAAATTTGTGCTGCATGTGCTTAAGGAAAACATAGAATAGTTTCCTTTAAAACTAAAAATTGTGTTTCAACCACTAGAAAACTTCAATTATTTCATATTTATCCTGTTGGTCCTACTAGGACAATGAGCATTGGTGGTAAATAATATGGGCTTGTTATTGTTGATAATTTTACTAGATATACATGAGTTCTCTTCTTACATTCTAAGAATAAAGCTTTGGAAAAATTCATCACTTTTAGCAAACAAATACTAAATAAAAAAAGATATTCAATTTTTAATATTAGAAGTGATCATGAATAAGAATTTGAAAACCTTGATTTTAATGAGTTTTGTAATAAAAATGGTCTTAGCCATAATTTTTTTGCTCCTAAAACTCATTAACAAAATGAACTGGTAAAAAGGAGAAATAGAACTTTAGAGGAAATGGTTAGAATCATGCTTTGTGAAAATAATTTACTTAAATATTTTTGGGTGGAAGCCATAAATACCTCTTATTATATTATAAATAAGGCTATGATTAGGCCAATTTTGAAAAAAAAAAAAAAACACCATATGAACTTTTTAAAGGTAAAAAGCCTAATATAACTTATTTTCATCCTTTTGGTTATAAATGTTTTGTTTTTGAATAATGGAAAAGATAATCATGGCAAATTTGATGCAAAAAGTAATGAAGGTACTTTCCTAGGTTATTTTTTGAATTCAAAAGCTTTTAAAGTCTTTAATAAAAGGACTTTAGTTGCTGAAGAGTATATATATGTCATATTGGATGAATCTAATCCTTCTTCGAGAAAGGTTTCTCTTTCAATGATGATGATGTAGGTATATCTCAAGAAAATATTAATGATACATCTCATGACATTGAGGAGAACAATTAAAAAGAAGATGTAGAGTTTATAGAGTAACAATAACAAATTGAATAAGAACCAAATCTCCATACACTACTAAAAATAAAAGCAATACCAATAGATTTTTACCAATGGATTTTTTTCATCGATAATTATCGATGGATTCTTAATAGTTTACCGACAAAAAAAATAGAAACTCTTTACTAATGGTTCACCGATGAAAAAAAATAAAAACTTTTTACTGACAATTCATCAAAGGAATTTCCCAACGAAAATATCTGTTAATATTTTGTAGGTGAATATATCATGGGAAAAATAGGCAATTGGTGTGTTTTTTACTAATGGATAGTCTATTGCTAAAACTTTTACCAATGGATTATCGACGAATTTTTTTCATATGTAAAAAGATTTTGGTTTTCAAAAAAATAAAAATATATTTTTTGAATTAAAATGGGAGGGAAATTTTTTATTAGCAACTAATTACTAACGGAATCCATCGATAATCCATCCCTAAAAATTGAAAAATTTTGACTTACCAATAGCTTTTTCTTCGATAAAGGTCATTTAAATCATCAATAAAGGTCATTTAAATTTAAGAATTCCTTTTCTCTTTTCCTTTCTTCCCTAATTTCAATCCTTAACTTTTTTTCTCTCTTATTCTTTTTTCTTTTCTCCTATCCTCTCTCAGATCAACACTGTCGGCCCATGCCATGTTGTCCTCTCATCGTCACCCTTAAGCCCATGAGGTTGTGACCTCTTGAAACCATGGGCCCATGAACCCTTTAACCCATGATTGCCCATGATTGCCACCCATGATTGCTTATGATTGCTTGCCCTTGGGCTTGTTTGGAACTTATCTTCTCTGCCAAGGTATAGTTTCATTACTTGGCTTGTTGATTTTAATATAGACAAGGTATCGTTGGGGCATTCAACTAAGAAAATTTCTTGCAACAAAAGCTTTTTGCCAGATATTTTTTAAATCGTAGAACTTGAATTGAAATGGAAGCTTAATTATGCAATTTTCTAAGCTTTCTTGAAGTAGTATCTATGTAAATATAGACAATAAGATATAAGAAAATTATGACTGAAAAATGACATAGAAATGGTCTATTTAGTCTATTTTTCACAAAGTTAAAGGCTTTAGAATACTAATTATGTTAATATTTTCATTAAATAATTATAAGCATTAATTAATAATTAAATAAAAATTACTTGAACTAACTATTAAACTTAACAATAAATGCATATATCCTAAGGAATTGAATTTTTCCTTCTTTTCATTAATAAAAAAAAATATCTTTTATTAAATTTCTAAGTTTTACTTGTGAATTTTTCATTGCTTGCAAATGTTTGAATAAAAAGGGGAATACTATCAACTTTGGAAGTCATTCAATGTGAAGAATCTGAAAGTTTACTGCTTTAGTGAAAAACAAAAGTTTTATTCATGTCATATGTGAATTTAGTACCTTAATTTGAGAGGAAACTTTAATATTTAGTACTTATATTATATGAGAGCTTGTATCTTACAACCCTTTTTTCGCCTTTATTCTATGAATGATAAGATCCAAGGTAAGGGTATCTTGTTATCAAGGCCAAAGCATAATGTTCACTTTATAGTAATTATGAATTGATGTGTTGCAAGCTAACTAATGAAGACACCGGAAAGATTATAGTATTGCTTAATTGTACAACAACACATGATGACATCAAAAGCCATACTATACTAAGCATTATGACATTAGGATCACAAATTCTAAAGTAGTTGAAGAATATTGGAGTATAGTAGTGGACTTGTGCTACTAAAAGTATTATTTAAAGGGAAATTATGATGTAAAAGCAAAGTTAAAGTTTAAGTGTAGAGTGTTTTAATTTTAATATATTTCTTTGTTTTTTCTTTCTGTTTTGATTTCTGATGATGAATGTATATAAGAAAAATCTAATACTTAGCTTGTTCTCTTTTAATAACTTAATAAAGTTACTTGTATTTCTTGGATCATCTATGATTTAGGAAAGTTGTGATGTTGGACAGCTTTCTTGTTCTAAGATTGTTCTGGTATTATGAACCTTATCTATGAACATTAATTAATAGTTTGGTGGGGAACTTGATAGTGGTAGAGTTTGATAAATAAAAGTACTTGGGTTTAAAGATATTAATTTAGGGCTAGTTGTAAATGTAAACAACATAGCAAAATAATAAGAAAAAATCATATAAGCTTTGGCCTTTAGAATCACACTAGACGTTGATTTTATTAGACAATCACCAGAAAAATAACACTAGAAATTTTTCATAGTAAGCCTAACTTTCAATAAAAAAGATTACATATAGAATCCTAGCACTTCTAGTATAGTTAAGACTTTAACAGATACTTGAGACGCTAATTAGGAAACTAACCAATTAACAAACTAACAAACTTGACTTAAAATGTTGATACCTAAACTATAATAAAAACTTAACAGCGTAAAGGAAGGCCCAAAAATAACTCTTAGGCATGTAGATCTGTGATTTCAAGCAAACTAGAAAATTTCAAAAATGTCATTCCCACATAAAAAGCTAGAATCAGAATGAGATAAGAACCTATAATTTTCACACAAATAAACCTAAAGTATTATTCTAAAATAAATGATAAAGCTTACTTAAGCTTCCAACTAAGCTCTCATCATTGGACACGTACCAAGTTTAAGGCTTGGGTTAAGACTTCTCACAAACATTTTTGAAGGCTATTGTCATTATGATCCATCAACTTGTTTATGAACTATAAATTAGATGATACTTTGATTCTGTTCTAAGAATTTTTAGATACCTTTTTTGTGGCATTTTGAAACTAAAATAATTTTTCTTGTCTATTTCTTATGGAAGCCTATTGTCTTCCACAGATGCTTTATATATATATATTCATGCTAGTTGGCTTCTAAAGTTATGAGTGTGTATATTTATTTTACTGTATAATTTTTTCAAAAGATTAATGTATAACCCTCGCAAAAATATTTCAAATTTATATTTTTTGCTTTAGTAAATGGTTTGGGACTATCCTAATTGGAAATTTTCACTTTAAACTAGTAAGTAACAAATTCACATCAAGTTATCATCCATTAGTTCTCACATTTCTTCCACATTATCTTTTTTCCTTTTATAATCCCAAATTAAACTAGAAACTACCCTAGGTAACTTTCATTTCCTAACAACAAATCAAACTAAACATTGTTTCACCCGTTACATTGAGTTTCATAGGTAAGTGCATTACTTATTAATTTTCAAATTTTTCCTTGTTAGGAAATTTTGAAATGTAATTAAAATCAACTACAGGTGCTTGGCAACAAAAGCTAAAAAGTCTAATGAATGTGAGAAATTTGCCAAATAATATCAATCTCTTTGTCTTGGTGAAAAGATGAGTATACTTAGTTTTTTATATCATCATAAGTAAAAAAAAGTTTGTCTTGTTGTAATGGAATTTATACTGTGTATAAGTATATGTTATATGAACTTTAATATCATGTGCTTATTTTTTGGCTTCTAGTACCAAGTTCTATTCTTTATAAGCATCTTATATATGTTATGGCATCATTCACAAAGCTTGTAACATAATTTATGGTTTTATATGATGCATAACAAATAATTGTAAATAAGAAATAAATTATTGTCTAGCATTAAGGGCACAAGTAAATTATAGGTGCTTTTTATTTTTTTCATACCAAATATTCTATATTGTTTTATGTTGAGAATTATAGACTTTTGCATCGTACTTTTTTCTAAAATTAGTAGACTCATGTTCCCCATTTTAATATTTTGGATGTTGCTCAAATTGTTATAGGTTGGGAGGTGGAATGAACAAAAGGAGAATGGTACTTTCTCAGGACCTTTGTGATCACACATAGGAAATGAGATGATCCTTCTCAACATGAGGAATTCATATTGCTGTCTTGGTATTGTCTTTAGCTAGTTTCAAAGTTTATCCTTGAAAATTTTGAATTAATAAGCGACAAATGGAGATTTGTTGAATTTATCTAGCATTGATGCACAATGGAGATGTATTAATTCATGAACCTGCTTTTTGATATGTGGATTTTTTATTTTTATTAATAATAATAGAAATAATAAGCTTTTCAAATAATTACATATGTTTTAATTTTAATTTACAGGTTTTTTAAATAATTATAGATGAAATTAATCAAATTATGGATGAAATTATAATTTTACTGATAGATTATTGACAAAAAATCAACATTTAGTAATCATTTTCAGTTAATTAGCGATGGAATTACTGACGAATTACCAACAGTTTTTTACTAATAGATTGTTCGATTGGTAAAATTAACTTTTTAGCAATGGATTTCCATCAATAATTACTGACGGACTTTTTACCAACGAAAAAGCTTTTCCGACTTGCTTAATAATAATGAATTCTTTTCATTGGTAAAAGTATTACCAATGAAAAAATCTATCGATAAAAGTTATATTTCTAGTAGTAATAGAGAAAAAAGTTATATTAAAGATAGTGAGGTTATTAATGATCCATCTCAAAAGGTAAAAACTAGATCTTCTTATAATGTATGTAATTATGTAGCTTTTCTTTCACAAATTGAACCTTAGAACATATATGAAGCCTTAGGAGAAGATCATTGGATATTAGCTATGTAAAAGGAATTAAACCAATTTGAAAGAAGCCAATTATGAAATATGGTACCTAGACCTAGTGATCATCCTGCTATAGGCACCAAATGGATTTTTAGAAATAAAATAGATGAGAATGACAATGTTGTTAGAAATAAAGCTAAATTAGTAGCTCAAGAATATAGCCAAAAAGAAGGAATAAATTATGATGAAACATATGCTATGGTTGCAAGATTATAAGCCATTGGGATGCTACTAGCATTTACATGTTTCAAAATTTTCAAACTTATTCAAATGGATGCCACGAGTGCCTTTCTAAATGGTTTCATAAATGAAGAGGTATATGTAGAATAACTTTTCGATTTTGAAAATTGACACTTTCCAAATCATGTGTTTAAATTGACAAAAGCTTTATATGGTTTGAACAAGCTCCTAGAGTTTGATATGAAAGATTGTCAAAGTTTTTTATTGAAAATAGTTTCAATAGGGGAAAGGTTGACACTACTCATTTTATTAAAATGAAAGGTATAGATATTTTTATAGTACATCTATATGTTGATGATATTATTTTTGGTGCTACTAATGAACTTTTTTGTTAAGAATTTGCTAAGACCATGCAAGGTGAATTTGAAACGAGCATGATGAGAGATCTCACATTTTTGTTAGGCCTATAAGTGAAGTAAACAAAGGATGGCACATTCATCAATAAAGCTAAATATATCAAAGACTTGCTCAAAAGGTTTGGAATGGAGAACTCTAAGCCATACTCAACTCCTATAAGCACTTCAACAAAGCTTGACAAGGATGACAAAGGTAAATGTGTTGATTCTAAATTATATAAACCTATAGGTCTATAATAGGTTCATTTCTCCATTTTATTGCAAGTAGACCAAATATAATGTTTTGTGTGTGCTTGTGTGTCAGATTTCTATCATCACTTAGAGAATCATATTTACTTATTGTTAAATGCATTTTTAGATACCTAAAAGACACTTTTAATCTATGAATATGGTATCTAAAAAGATCATCATTTACTTTGCATACTTATCTCAGTGTAACTTTGGTGGTTGTGAAACAAATAGAAAAAGCACTTCTAGTATTTGTCATTTATTTAGGAGTAAGCTTATATCATGGTTTTTCAAGAAATAAAATAATGTTGCTCAATCTACAACTAAAGTCAAATATATAGCAATCGATACTTGTTGTGCTCAAGTATTATGGATTAAACAGTAATTTGAGGATTTTGGAATTATCGTGGATCACATTCCTATTAAATGTGACAATACCAGTACCATAAATCTCACCAAAAATCTAATTCAACATTCAAGAACCAAGCACATTGAGATAAGGCATCATTTTATTAGAGATTATGTTCAAAATGGTGACATTATGCTCGAATAAGTTGTACATTGCATTGAATAAGTTGTACATTGCATCAATTAGCTGATATTCTTACCAAACTTCTTGATCTAGATAAATTTTGCATAATTAGAGGAGAATTAGGCTTAATGAATGCTTCTTGAAATGTATATGTGATAATTTCTTAGTTGTTGTTGATATTTTTGTGTTTTGAACAAGTTTGTGCTTATTTCTATATACTTGTTAACTTGCTATTTTTTGTGTGATCATCCTTATGTGCTTATTAGATTCTTGTATAAAATGATCAAATTGCATACATTAGTTTTTTAAATAAAAAATCATTTAAAAATGCTAAATTGAAGAACCAATTAATCCATAAATAGACTTGATCAATCGATTTATCAACCAATAGCATAAATTGGTTTTGGAAACCCAAAACCTATTAATCCTTTATAGGAATCGATCGATCGATTCTAGCAGCCAACATGTCTTGAGCTCCTTTAAAACTCAAAAAATCTTTTTTTTCCTCACTTTAACCTTAGTTAACCTTATCTCCATTCTTTTTCCTCACATTTTCTTTTCATACCCTAAGTTTTTCATTCATAAATTCATCCAAAAATCATCACTTTCAATTTTAATTTCTTGCAAAATCTATCGTATCCACTTAGTTTCTTACAAATTCTTTCTTAAAATCTTTCAAAACACAACAAAACCATCTTCTCTCACTTCTCACTCTCTTAAAATTGATCTCATTTTGTGCCATTGTCCAAGAACCATCTTTTACTTATTGTTTTTGGCCCTCTCAAGCTTATAGTCTTTTTTATCACCCATATTCATTAATTATTCCATCAATTTCACAAAATCCCATTTATATTCTCTTATTCAATTTTTCAAGTTCCTCATATGGTTTCCAAGACTATACCACCTCTTGCTTTAAAAAAAATTCTCCTAAGGAAGCCTCTAGTTCATCTACAAGACCTTTTTTCAATCAAAACTTTGAAAACCCTACAATAAAAGATCGATATGAGATAAATTTTGCACATCGGGATGTCAAGCAAAAAAGGGTAACTAATCTTGAATTCATTCACTCATTTGAATTTCTATATTTAAATGCTTTTAATAAATTTAGACGGATGAATTATTTTAATATAAAAGGAATTGTGTTTGAGAATTTAGTTAAAGCGTTTTATAGTAATGCAAATTGTGTTGAGATTAATGGTTAAGAAAATAGATATTATGCAGATAAGTTTGAAACTTAAGTGATGGGAAGGAAAATAATAGTGAATAAGCAATTATTGGCAAAAGCTTTTATGTTAGAAGATCAAGGGGATACAAATACTAGGTGTAATATGGTTGCTTTTTGGCACAAGACATATTTGAAGATGATTTCATGATGATTGCTCCTACTCAAGCTTCTAGGCTATCCATGCATGATAGATTACACATCTCATTGTTACCCATATACTAACACCTTTTGGACTCAATACTCTACCATTAGGAAATGATTATTGGTAGATATATAAAATCAAACATAAAGAAAAACTCAACCTTGTGCATTTTATGTTCAATGAGATGATGAGGGTTATCCAAAATAAAAAAATACACATCGATCTATGGGATAGCTATTAACAGTCTTCTAAAGAAGTTGGGTATCAACACTAAGAGCGATAGAGAGATTGTATCCAATGATCCTTATAGTATTCTTATGATGCATACACTTTATAGTATAGGATACGCTTAAAATGCTAATGGTATATGGATTAGGAATAGTGATACTGGAATTGAGTAGGTAAAAGAGCATGAGATTCGTGATGTTCCTTAAAAAACCTTTCTAGTCCACCATTTAATATACAAGGATCTTTACAAGTCCTCATGACTTAAAAGAATACCCTACACTCTTTGGTTGAAAATATGAATTCTAGGCTTGAAACTATGGAACTCAATCAAAATGACTTGGTTGAACAAATTTGCTAAATAAAGATTGTATAAGAAAGAGTGGAGTAGTATTTTCACAATGTTTCACCTTATCCCCCTCTATTGTGACCAACATTTGCTGCCAAGCTTATTTATTTTCTTACATTTTAATTTTTTTAAGATTTTAATTTTCTTTTGAACAAAGTTTTCTTATAGCCTTAACAATTGCACTATTCATATTTTCATCAATGTCATGACCATCCTTATTATCTAAATTCAAATTTATACTTGTCTTTTGTGCTTGATTGTATGGCATTGTGATATATTGTTTTTGTGTTGATAATTCCTATTGGGTTGCTATTGTTGCTATTGTTGCCTGAAATTGATTATGGAATTGATTTTATGGGGATTTTGTGTTCTTTAGAATATGAAAATCATTTTTAACAATTGGTATAATTTTTATCAATTGATGCTGTTGATGCTACTAATGAATATTTCTTGTCAAGAATTTTTCTAAGTCTAATACAAAGAGATTTTGAAATGAGCATAAATGACTCAACTTTTCTTTGGAGTTTCAAGTATAGCAAGCAAAGTATCTTCATCAATCGAGTCTAGTTTATCAAAAGTTTTGCTCAAATAAAGTGGATTGGAGAATTCAAAGCCAAATGAGTACAACAACATAGCTTGATAAGGATGGAGGCAAAATATTACTAATCTTAATGCTTTGAATGTTTTTAATAAGAAATTATGTGCAAATATATGATTTTGTGGTTGAATATATGAACACTTTGCACAAATTAGTCACCAACCTATTTAATAGAAATTATCTTAACATTCTTAAAGATTTGGATTAACTAAATGCATCTTGATTGGTATTCTTGCCTAATTCTTGATTGTTTTGATAAGCTTGATGATTTTTGGTGCATTAGTGTTTATTTAATCTATGACATGCCTATGAGTTAAATAGATTGATTTATTGATCATTAAATTACTTTGACTCATAGATTATGAACTCATAATTTGAAATTTATATACATGTTCATTTATTAAAACTATTGAGATAGCATGTAGCAAATTATGCCAAATGTTTGTATCTTTTTAGGTATATTGCTATATGTGATTTGAAATGTATTTACATATGCTTGTATAATTGAAATATATGTTTGAATTGTGTTTAGATACTTTTATATGTTTGGATTGAGAACAATGCTATACATTGAAATGACTTGAAATAAATTTAAATGTATGTCCACATGTATTTGGATAATCATGCTTTTATAATTTCTTTGATATAGCATATGTGTTCATCATGTTTAGAAAATCATACTTGTATAATTTATGTTATAACATGACAAATGAACCTTATTGCTCATTAGTACTCATGTCTTATTAATTATATATAAGCTATAGTTCTTATTAAGAATTTATTTGGATAAGATATGCTTATGAAAAATTGTTTTTATCATTTTAGATTTATTGACTAAATCTTTCATATGCATGAAATATTTTTGCTCTTTGAAGTTAGTGGACAAAATTACTAATGAATTTTTGAACTTTCATTAATGCTTGTTCTCATTATGAAATATATGTCTATCTTTGATTTAGCTTATACTTTTTCACGCAAAATTTTGTGTACCTTAAATTAATTGTTTCTTATTTCGAAAAATGAGAGAAACCTTATAATTCAATTTTGCTTGAATTAAAATGATTTGTTTATATGATAACATATCATCAACAACCAATATGAGCTTTAATATATGTGCTTGAATATATGGTTACTTAATATTGATGTTTTACATTCTAAGCATATTTTATAATGACATGATTTATGAGTAGCATGTATATCACTTTTTTGTCCTTTTGCTCATTAGTTTTATATAGTAAATTTGAAACTATTTTGCTAAAATGCTAAAATTGGATACAATGAAATACTTTTATACTCTTGTGCTTGAATACATGTATTTGAATTTTGCTGTGCATTATTACACTTGAATACATGAATTAATTATGCTCTAAATTGAAAATATTTGCTCTTGAATTTTGTCTTATGTTTTAAATTGATCACCTTTTTATTATAACAAAAAGTGAGAAATATTTTGTAGACAAATTTGCTTTGATGTACATATATATGTGTGAGCTTAATAGATATATATATATGCCTTAATATAAATATATATAATATGTGTGTGTATGTTGAATTATAAGTGTTGGATGTTTTTATATGTATGTGCTTAAAAAAATATATGCTAGAATGGGTTGGATTATGAGTTATGGATTAGGATGAAGAATTCATTAGTTGAAAGGTAGTTTTGCTAACAAATATGCATTGTTTAAGGGAGAGTTTTTCAAAATGGTTTTCAAAAATTTTAAATTCTTCAAAGAAAGTTTTTCATTAAGTAAATTTATCTTTAAGTTTTATCATATCAAAAACGGAGAGATTGCTAGTTTTGAATTACTCTTTATTTTGAAATAACAAATATTAAGCTAAATAAGCTTGATTAACATTTTAAAAAAGATTTATTTGGTATATGTTCTTAAATTATATCGTTTTTAGTATTAAAAAAATACTAGTAATATTTGAAATGAAAAATATTTTGGAAAAAGGTTTAAGATTTTGAAAAGATTTATTTCGTACATGATTTTTATGATATATTACTTTTTATACTAAATAAATATTATGTCTTCCAAAATATTATTTGATTTGAAAAATGTGTCTAAAAAGCTTAAAAACTTTTTTTATGTTTTTGTATTTCTCAAATCAAAACTATCTTTAAAGATTATTTACTTGAGTTTAAATGAAAGTTTAACTGTTATTCTTTAAATAAACTTATTCATCTTGGACTCAATATAATTTTAATAATATTGGTTTTGAGAAATGTATTAACTAGAGAAAGATGTTTTGTAAGAACAAGTTTTTCTAACATTGAATTTTTTTTTTGTATTAATTTACAAAGTTTTAATAATTGAATTTTATATGGATGAAAAATGTTTTAGTCTACTTTTTTATAGATTAAACAAAATCAAAATTCAAATTTTCTAAGAAAAGATTTTAAATTTTTATTAGAGACTATACAAAATGTCTAATAACTGCATGAAAGGTAGATTTAGAAATTCACCATAATTTTTATACATCGAATAAGATGTTGAATTTTATATGGATAAAAGTATATAAAATCTAGTTTCTAAATATTTAAATGGATTTTGATTTGAAGTTATATAACTCAATATATTATCAAATTAGTGAGAAGAGTGCAAAACATGATTTAACCTATGTAGCTAACTACATTATTCATCTAGAATCACCCTAAATGCAAAACCAAGTTGACTTGATCGCTTCCCTATTAAAATGGATCAATCCATTCTCCTACAATGGTCAAAATTTGAATTAAATTCAAGACTTAATTGATCCTCTAATGTACCCAATGATCCCCTCGTTCCTAACAACTTTTAATGACTATTTTGAAAGGAAAAAAGCATGCATTTTCATTTCTCAATCTTCTCCAATGGCAACAAACTCATTTCTTCTATAAATTGAGCATTCTAACAAACTTGTGAAGTAAGAGAGTAAGTACCAAGTCTTACCTTAATTCTCTTAAGAATTCAATAGCATTCTAAAGATTTTAACTTAAATTCTTCCCATTCTTGTATCCAAATTATACTTGTTTTTCATTTATCATTCTTTGTACTTAATTAAGCAAATACTCAATATTAGTGAGGTTATTAGTTTGTAAAAATACCTGTCTCTCATTTGAGATTGTAGGTTTAAGGGGAATGAAACCTTTAAGCATATTTGTGAGACTTTTGAAACAACCATTAAAGGTTTTTAATTTGTTATACTCTTAGCCTTAGATAGACTATTTGTAAGATTTAACATATTTTGGAATGTGCTTGATTAGAATAGCTAAGGGAGAAGACGTATGTACTTTCGGAGAAAAACCAAACTTTTATAAATTTTTATGTTTGATTTTTCTATCTCGACTCCTTTAAGTTTCACTATTATTTATATTTATTTCAAATCCATTAGTTAGTGTTTATTGCATCACATTTTCATTAAAAATTTTATTAATTTTAATTTTGCGTTCAATTTAATTAAAATTTAATTTAGGAAAAATTTTGTAGATAATTCAATTCATCACTTCTTAGATTGCTATATACACTTAAACTAATAGTATCAAATTATTAATTTCTTTTTCAATTTTCATATTAATATAGACATTTCCTCCTTTTTAATTTTACATATGAATATTTTCTTTTTATTAATAAATAATAATTTTACTTATATATATATTTATTAATTATTCTCGAATATGATATCAAATAATTAATCATTTTTATTAATTTTCATATAAATGTAGATATTTCATTTTTTATGAATTTTATATATTATTATTTTATTTTAATTATTTATTCTAATCAAGGTATCAATTAATAAAAATTTTTGTTAGACTATCAATTTTTTAAAATTTTCTTATTTTTACATTTGCGTATATTACTTTATCACATTATTATCCACATCTTAAAATATATTAATATGTCATTTAGATAATAAAAAATAAAAGTTAAGAAATTTATTTAGATATAATAATAATATATAAAGACAATTAAATTATTTTGAATAATTCAAAAAAAATTTTTTTTGTATTTTGGCCTATAAAATTCAGCGAACCACATGCAACCTTGTGCTTTAAGTTAAAACAGTTCTTGACTAGTATGTATTGTTAAATATAGAATCTGAGTCGCGTACGGTAATTGTGTTACTGGTAAGAGGTAACAAAACAAGGAGCCTAATTTTGACTTTTGACATTTCCTTTGCTTATATCTTAAAATTGTTGAACACCCCAAGCGCCTCCTCCACCTCCTAGTTAAAATCATCAACACCCAAATCCAAGTTCCTCTCGGCAAAGGAATTGCATACCATACTGGAGTGGAGTAATAATTTTTTCAGAGATCTTTACTTTTGTTCGGTTATAGATGGCGTACGTAGAACATGCCTTCTCGATATCCGATGAGGACATCATGATAGGGACACCCTACGCCGTTAACAATCGGCCTCCGTTCAAGGAGATCGGCCTTGCTGTCGCTCTTCTCGTCTTTGGCACGCTTGGGATCATCTTGGGTATCTTCATGACCGTCAACAGAGTCGGCGGTGACCGAGGCCATGGTGTTTTTTTCCTTCTCTCTTTTCTTCTAAAAAAAAAGGTTTTTTTTTTTTTTCAATTAAGACCGATTAGTTAATTTGTGGGTTATGATTGTTTCTTTCAGGGCTTTTCTTTGGAATACTGGGCTGCATATTGTTCATCCCGGGTTTCTATTATTCAAGGCTTGCATATTATGCATATAAAGGATACAAGGGCTTCTCCTTCTCCAACATTCCCCCTGTCTAGAGCAACTCTCTTCCATCCATGTACAGATCTTCTTTCATTTTTCTACTTTCTTTTGACTTTTTTTTTTTTTTGTTTCTGTGGATTCCGACTTCTCTTATTGTTTTTGCGTCCAGAATAACTTCACTTTGTATGTTATTTGTTCCATAGTAGAATTGTAACCAGTGGTCTTGTTTGTTGTACTTGTTTTTATGACATAATATCTAATCTTCCTGTTTGTAGTTTCTTAATACTACTACTTTTATTCCCAGTGTTCTTATTTCTTATCACAACTGTTGAATTGAGTCAGCCTTATTTTATCTTACCCCAAGTTGTTATATCATTTCAAGCATTTAGAGAAGTCCCTTCTTTAAATTCTTGTTAGCCAAGGTTGTCATTGTTTGAAAGAACAGATGCAGAGGTATTGGAGCGTTATATTCTCTCTGCTCATATGATAAGTGTATATAAGAAGGCAACAAATTTGTCTTTTGCTTCTTTTTTTTTTTATTACCACTGTTGTATGATTTATGATACGTTTAGTAACAAGTTAAATATGTACATGTTCATTTAAAGGATCAATTGACATGGATCACTTTAGCATGTGATCCTCTAATGTGAGTTTATTCAATATTACTAGAAGAAATAAGGCTTTAAGGAACCTCACGGTTTGTGGACAAGGTAGCTGAGGGCATGATGCCAAATGGGAAATTGTGTTAAATAATTGTGCCAAACATGACTAAATGTGAATCTTCTAGTGAGCCCAACCGGAACTAGTAGATTCTTGAAATTTTGAAGTTCATTTGTGAATAGTTTCATCTTTCTTTCCTGTATCTTTTTTGTGAAGAAAATGTGGTATAAAGTCCTTGAATTGAATTTTGAACCTTGTTCCCTTTGATGAGAGTAAGAGATGTATTGCAACTATAATAAAGTTTGCATTCTGAAATTCTTGCTAACTTTCATGAATAGATAGTAAATATTATTCTGAACTTTAAAATTTTTCTTGGATTTTACTTATAAGTACTTCAATAAACTTGTGAGCTACTAATGCACTGTTTGTTCGAGTCCTTGCCTTGAGGAACTCCTATTTACCTTGTATGTCATGTGACTAGAGCTGTGGTGTAATATCATGACATTTTGTTATTTAGAGATACCAAATTCATTATCAGTCACTAACTCTTAGTTGGTTTTCTTGACTCTTAATTTACTTGCATGCCATTACCTATTGGTGCAAATACAATTAGTCTTGTGTTTTTGGTTGATTGAAGTTTTAGGTGACTTAAAAGGTCATGCGGTTTATTAACCACATGATTTCTCTCATATATGTGGGACCTGTAAACCAGTGGGTGTAATCCTTCCACTGAACATAATTTGTGAGATACTGCAATACCAATCATTATTGAGTTCAAAGACTTGAACTAAGCTGATTATTTTGCTTTCAATTGAGGAAGGATTGCACCCATGATATGAGAATACTACCTAATCTTGATCATTTGTTCTGTCAACTGTCATCAACCAATAAAGTTGCATTTCCCATGCAACAATCTGCTATGCCTCGTATAATTGTATTAATCTCCAGTGCTCTCATTCTATCTTTTGCACAATCTGCTGATGAAGTAGGTTGTAGTCTGCTGCAAATGAGCTGTCAACTTGATGCCAATCCTTGAGTTAACTCGGATCAATCCGAATTGATAAAAAATTGTCAAAGATAGAAACCTAGACGATTCAAAAAAATTCAAACCCAAAAAAATCTGAATACAAAAAATTTTAAATCCAAAAAACTCGAAATTGATACAATATGAATCCATCATAACCCGAATCCGTAATGAGCCGAATTTGAGATCGCTTCGGTATAAAACTTGTAAAAAAAATTGAAATATAACTTGAGAAAATTAAAATTATAATTATATGATTTTTTAAATAAATAAAAAATAAATATTTTTGAAATGTTATTATTGATAATTATTAAATAGTTATATCAATAATAATCAATAAAATTTATGTTAAGTCTTTAAATTTGATTATAAAATAAATTTAATTTGAAACATATTTAAATATTAATATCTAATGATTGTTACTACTATCATCTCATTATATTTACAATCATTATCAAAATAAAACAAAAAAAATACCTATTGGCTTTTTCATATGTCGTCAGTTCTATTAGTTAATTTTTTCACAATTTTTATATTTTTATTTTTATATTGGATAAAAATAATTTAATTTAATTTAATTAATTTATTAGTAACTATTAAAATTAAAATTAAAGTGAGAATATAATTAATTATTATTGATAATAAATTAAAATATAACTTAAAAGTGTACTATATTAGTAATAATTTTAATACAATTAATTTTTATACTTTATTGATTTTAAGGTTAATTATATTTAAGAAATTAAATTTGTTGACTTTAGATTATTGATATTATTTAATTAATTTAATAATGTCTACTATTTAATATTTTAATTAAACATTTGGTCAATTTGTTATATATCCATTACGTAAATGTTAATGTCAAAATAATATTCTTTTTAATAATATCTATTATTCAACTATGTGAAATTTGAATATTGTAGCTTTTATTTGTATTTGTACATAGATTAAAAAATATATATAATATTTAAAAACAAAATTAATATATAATATATATTTATATAAATATATTATTTTAAAATTTTAACATTAACATTTTTTTAAATATTTTTATTTAATAATATAAAAATAAAATTAATCATTAATTCTAAATTATAAAAATATATTTATAACTTATAAAATTTAAAATTTTTTGTTGAATTCATCTAAAAAGTAAATCTGTTTAACTTGAATAGAACCGAATTCAAAATAATTCAAATTTGAAATAATCAATATCTAAGATAATTCATACTTGAAATTATTTGAATCCAAAATTATTAAAATTTTTAAAAAATTTGACTCTAAAAATATCCGAATTTTAAAAAATTCAAATTTAAAACGATTCAAACTCGAAATAAATTTTAATACAAAAAAATTGAATCCGAAAACATCTCAATCGGAACCCACTTGAACCTATCCATTTGAATAGCACACGACATAAAATTTAGGTTAAAAAAATAACCACAGGAAGAATAAGACTTGAAAACTTTATTGTTATGTGAACACAAACAATCAGACAATTAAGAAGACAATACCTTCAGAAAAAACACTAAAAAATTAGGGAATTACTTTCTAGGAATGCATCAAACATTTAACACTCAAACTTAATTAATTTCTCTCCACATAACACTACCAAACACACAAAAATCTTTCAAATATATAGGCCGTCAAGGTTTACGCGGCTTACTGTAGTCATACATGAAAAATATTACTATAAAATGTTTTACAAGCAATCTCGAGGGCTTACGCTAATATCAAGTGTAGTAATATTTCGCAATTACCATAAGATATCAGGAAATATTTCTAATATTTTAGTTTTTGAATGTTAAAATTGTTAATATTCAAAAATATATATTTAATATTAAAATATTATAATAATAATATTAAACACTAAAGCTGATTTTTATTAATATTATATTTTATTTATATTAATATTTTTATTAATATAATAATATTTCAAATTAGATCAAATTAAGTCTGAACTTAAAAAATCATATTCAAAGTTTGGTTTCAAATAGAACTATAAAATATTTAAAACTAAAATATTAGAAGAATTTTAATATTTTTATTTTTATTTTTTTAATTAAAAATACTTTTATTAATATAGTTAAATATTAGAAGTTAAAAAATTATGTTAAAAATCCCATTTAAATAGAATTATATTCATAAGCTTGATAAGTTCCTATAGATATTTTTCTTGAAAATTGTCTTTTCTTAAAGAAGGCAATTTCTAAAAAAATAACCTCATTTTTTATTTAACGGTAAATCATTATTCCTTAATCAATCAATTTCTTACTAAATAAATATTAAAAAATATAAAAATTATTTTCTAAAAATTAATTTTTGCGAAAATGGAACCTTAACCAGTTCTTATTTGGTAGGGTTGTTTTCCATTTTGGGCTCTGCATCACTTGGTGTTGATGGCAAAAAAAACCCGAATTTAATGGTTACGATCCATCCTGAGACTCGTTAGAAATGAGATCTTGTTTCTTTTTAAACGAACATCGGAACAGGATGGGATGGGCCTTCGGGGTTATGTTGCTTTCCCCTGCCTTCGGTTATACATCGAAATATTATATCTATTATTTATTTAATGTTACGTTAATATGTGTATTTATTATATTGATAAATTTATTATTTAATATTAATAAAAGATATTAATTTAATAATAACATATGATTAAGATATAATTTAAATTATAGTTCGTTTATTATTATTTATCAAACTTAACAAACGATAATAAATAATATTTTAAAAGTAATTAATAAAATAAACAAATTTCAAATATAATAAAATTTATTCATATTTAATTTATACTCGAAAGTGTAAATAAATAAAATATTTGATAAATAATTCACAAACATTCTCGATTTTTATTTATTTATATTTATTTATTAATTTTAATAATCAATCATAAATAATATTTTAAAATTTATTAATTAAACAAATAAATTACGAATAATATAAAATTTATTAATATTTGAATCATTTATTCACTTCAATGGAATTCCAGCAAAAAAAGTCTCACCCTACATTGTTTGTTGCCTTCCACTTTAATCCCTGTACTAGTAAATGTTACGCGCTTCGTTGCATGCAAAAGTAAGGGCTCGCTACCTTGTAATGAACTTTGTGACAGGTTACTATCCTTTTAATGGGTTTGAGTTGTTTGGGCACTCCAACCTTTCGTTGTGTGTTGCTAAACTGTTTGATCGACTCTGAGATCCTTTCTTTCCAAGTCAAGAATGACTCTTTAAAGAGGTAGGCGTGCCATGTAAAGATGGGATCCTCCAATGATTGTATGAAAAGCCTAAGGCATAGTGCCTCATTATGCACTACCGACCCATATTCAAGTAGGCAATGCGCGTTGACTTATTCTATCTTGATAAAGAAATTTAAAATTCGATGAAATGAAGTGCGAGAATGCAATTAGACTTGATTCAGAAGGAGTTAATTGGGCTGCAAATAAAATCTTGGACATAAACCTAAAATAACTATAGCTCAAATATATTGAGCTTTTATGCTGGGCCTTACAGGTCAACAACCTCCTTTTTTTTTATTGTTTTTTGCCTTTTTTTTTTTTAACCTTTTCCTTTTCTTTTGTCTAGCTTTGAGAGACTCTAAAAACTCAAAGCCATCATAAACTTAAACCACACAAATTTCGACAATGTTTTGCCATCGTGAATCGTCGCTCGTCAGTGTTTGTTTGGGCCCAAATTGCATCCAAATATTCCTTATCACCTCTTTTCACCAATTAGTTTTTTTTTTTCCCAAAAATCCTTGGTTTATCTTAGATCTAAACTTAAAGCCCATGGCATTAACCCCTCAAAACACCCACTTCCATCACTTCAAATGGCCCAAAATGTTAGTATTTTATTACTGTTTTCTTGCTTTTCCTTTCAACAGTTTTGAATTCTCTAAAAGTCACTCGTCGCTGTTTACTGCTATCTTACCGTTGCCGATAGTGGTATTCCTTGTTTACTTCTTTATGTCTTTAATTTTGAAAATATCCCTTTTAAAAACCTTCTAAACCCATAACAACTTCAAACCTAAAACTCACCCTTTTATTTTGATTTTTTTAAAAAATTGTTTATGATGTTTATTGTGTTGCTTCTTTTATAATGATTTTGGATTTTGATTTATAATTAGTGTTTTGTTTTCTTTTTGGTTTTTTTTTTTTTTTATCGGATAAGAAGAGGGAGTTGATTTTGGGTGTTCTTGGCTGGATAAAAGTTGCAGTGCTAAATTTTTTTAGGCTATGTCAGGTAATTTTCAGGTGTTAATGGTTGCATTTTATATTGGTGTTAATTGATTTTTGGACTAGTAATTATTGATGATTTTGGTTTTAGCAAAGGATAGGGATTTAATGGTCGAGGTGGAAGGTGATGATGGTTCATGTGGTGATTTTGAGTATGTAGTGGATAGAAGTTTTGGCTGGTGGGAGCTGTAAGTAAATGAGGTGACGATTGGTGATGAATTTGCAATAAATTAGGCTTAGTTCAATTTTTCTTGTGTGCGTATTTTGCAATAATGGATTTTAGAAAAAAATTTTTGCAACCTCCTTCTCTCTATTTTTCTTCATGTCTTGTAATTAAGCTTTCACTCAATTTCAATATTAATGATTTGTCAAGAATTTTCTGAAATACTTAATTTTAAGAGAGTTTTTATTTGCACCCTATTTCTACTTTATACATTTAATTTTTTTAATTACAAAAATACCTTATAGCAAATTATTTAATTAACCTTAAACAAATTACTTTTTAGCCTTTTAATACGGCAATTTCTACTTCATTGTATAAATGTTTTCAAATATGTAAATTCAGTAACATTTAGAATTTATTAGATATTTATATCTGGGAACATATGAAACTTATCGAATATACATATCTAATAATATATAAAATTTATCGGATATGTATATCTTATAACATATGAAACTTATTGAATATGTATATCCGATAATATAATATTAATTTTGGATATGCATTTCCAAAAATATACATAAAATACAAAATATAAAATAAAATTACAAATCAATAAACATACCAAGCATTGAATTTTACTAAACATTTAACGAATATTGGTTCAACATAAAAATATAAATGTATTACAAAAAATTATAAGTGTATTAGTACAAATATATAATTATATATAAAGCCCTAATTTCTAGGTCTCTTTTGTTTGTAAATATACATGTGTCGACTGGGCTGGTGGAGGGAGAACAGGCAATTTTGTATATGTTAGAGGCAGAGGGTTATTGGGTGTTGTTGTTGTAGCTATTAGAGGTAGAGAACTGGCGGGCGATGATTCTAACATTGCTTAAAGTGGGGAGCAGGACGTACTGATGTTGATGCATACGGTGGAAACTGAATGGCTGATGCTCGAGGGCAAATTGGTGGTAGTCCATGAGGTGGAGTGCTAAATGGCTCCAAAAATGGTGGAGTATATATAATAAAAGGTTTAAACAATTAAGTTGTTTGTCGAGGAGTTCTAAATTAACTGGCAATTGGTGTAAATTGACTAGTACTTGCCAGCATCTGATGTCTTTTAAAATATTGACCGTACACTTAAATGTACTCTTCACCATATATCCACTTTTTAATCTAAACCACCAAACATAGCATTATCAATAAGTGATAGTTCTTTCGAGATGTGTTACAAAATATTGACAAGATAATCACTATTGGTAACATATAATTGATATTAATATTGACAATAAAAAATAAGTTGACGACTTACAATTTCACTTCTAGGCTCTTTATCTATCATTAGTGACTAAAATTTAGAACTTCATTTCAGATTTTGAATGCATATATGTAAAATTGATGCATATCATGCATCATAGTATGATGAACACTAGTCTAGTGTCCGACATCATCATTCTTGATGATTTCTAGATAGGACATACATATCCTATCTCTCCCAATACTAGTCCTAAAAGTTATAATCAACTTGATACATGATGCATAATGAATCTCGCTCGACTCAAGAGGTTGGAGGAATAGTCTGTACATAACCAAATCATCATAGAATTTTCTCCGGATGATATAGCTCTATGATAACCTTGCATTTCATACACCAAAAAAAAAAAAAAAAACTTAGGTAATGGGTGTTGCTATCTTATGCCTCATAAGGCTCCCAATACACTTAAAATAAGAGTAAGTCATCAAATTGCTCCCATAATCGCTGCAATAGAGCGACATACGTATGGGGCTTCCACCATTGCGTAACAAGTTAAGCATTAGAATATTCCATGTTAGCTACTGGACTTAATGTAGGAAGGTGTTTATAAATTTATGCCTACATCAAATACATGAAGCATCATTGATCACATGTTCATTTGCATCAAATAAAAGACATAATTAATTCACAAAATCAAATAACTATTCTTATATACATACTTGAAAAAATGTAATATAATAAGCAACTTGATGAACGTTAGCCATGTTTGCTATATCAAGCTGCCTATATAAGTATATTAGGCAAATTGCCTCTAAGCATATCTACTAGTGTTAATGATGTTGCTTAAAAAGGCTAGGCACACCACTAGTACTTTATACCCGCTCTTGTTAACTAATAGCATACATGCTAAGAGATTGAGTAAAAAAGCCATGCTAGCACACTCTTTACCTCGATCTACAGTTGTATCCATAATATCTTTAAATTTATCATGCAACAACTATAGTTTAAATGCTAGACCATTACAAATTTTGGTATCATTGGTTGCCGTAGACCCGAACACTCCAAGCAATTGCACCAATATCATGTTCATCTTATCAATCATCATGGTCTAAAATGATACTAGTGCCTCATGACGAGTATGTGGAGAATTGTGAACACATCATTTAGCGTGCTAGTCATCTCATTAAATGGTAGGTGAAAGGTGTTCCTTTCAGGCTACCACCTTTTATAGAATGTCAACATTATCATATTATTGGCCAAATGATAAGTGTAATGATCAATTATGCCAACTTGGCTTGAACAACGTTAGTATAGATACATTAAGAGGAACCATTTGAAGGCCAATGTTATAACTTTAGCCCATGATTGATTGATTTCAACGAGTGTCATTCCTATAACAACAACAAAATTAAGTTAGACTAAAAAATAAGCTTTATTAACTTTACAAACATTAAGTAACAAGAATAAAGCATAAGCATAATTGTCATGAAATTTATTACCTAACCATTCCATATATTTATTGCAACATGAATCTTTAAGCTCTTAAGGATAGAAATATCCATTAGCCTTCCAAAAAATGGCTAAGTCAGCTCTTTTGCATCATCTCCACCCTATCATCACACTATTAGGTTAGAGGTACCTCTTTAAGAACAATATGATCCTCTAAAGGATTAACAATCGACTTATTTACATGTTATTCGACTCGTTGTCTTCTCTCACAAGCAATTGGACGCCTCTGAATGTTGACTGCACCATGTTCCCCACCTTTACCCATGCCAATTTTTCTTGTTTGTGCCAAATTTATTGTGATATAAAACAAATGGTCAACACTTTATCTCTTAAACATTTCATTTAAGCAAATTCAAAGCAAATATGCAAATTAAACCTACATTGCATGTGTTTTATATTGATATTGAATAATATATATATATATATATATTGGTATCGAATTGGAAATTTGTTTCATGATTTCTAGGTTTTCAAATTTACATTTTTAAAAACTTTTAAAAGCTTCCAAAAATTTCAAATTGAAAGCTTTTAGAAGTTTTTTGGATATGCAAATCGGAAAGCTTTTAAAAGTTGCCAAATTTGCATTTCCAAATAGCTTTGCAAGTTTTTGGATTTGTGTATCTAAAAATTTTTAAAACCTTCCAGATTTGCATGTCTGAAACTTTTAAAAGCTTTTAAATATGCAAATCTAAAAGCTTTTAAAAGTTTAAAAGCTTTTAAAAGTTTCTAGTAATATAAATTTGAAAACTTGCAAACCATCCAAAAACATATTTTCGTATGTTACGTTTTCATGCAAAAAAAAATTAACATAAATTTTTGTATTCATTCTCATTCAATCATAAAAAAATTACTTCTATGATCGAAAGGATGGCTTCAAAATCGTTTATCTCACCTGAAACTTGATATTGTTGGTATTAATTTTGTTGATGTTGTTTTGGATACTAGTGAATTGGATGGTGATCTAAAGGATGAACTGGGAATGGTTTGTACTTGTAACAGGAAAGTGTGGTCAAGTGGCATCGGAATTGATTCTCTGAGACATATTCCAACGTTCAAATTAGTCAAGTGTTTAGGTTTTTTTTTTTTTTTTTTTGAAAAATAAGGTGAGTTGCAAAAAATGTAAAGGAAGCTTAGTGAAAAAGGGTTCACAATACCATACCTAGATCTCCTTTTTACCTTATATATGAGATAATGGGTGGTGATGTGACTAAAGTTTTTGATAGTTGATGAGAAATCATGTAAAGCTTAGAAAATGCCACATAAGTCATTATGAATTGTATTTAAGAATTTTAGACAAATTAGATGTCAAATGATCTATTGTGAGATGATACGTTGATGAGACATTATTGATGTTAGTTGAATAAATTTTTTTGTCTGGACAAAAAAATAATGGAAAACTCGAGATATGACGAGAAGTTTGAGTGTCGATTCTTTTTAATGATGATTTGATAATCAAATGCATATTGATTTAATGAGAGTAGAAACTAACTTTATTGATTGAGTGGATAAATACAATAAATAAAGAATGAATGATCAATTTAAGTTTAGGTTAATGGGAAGGAAACGAGGGAAGGAGGGAACGATGACAAAAAGGACATATTGCGTTATATTTTGGGCTTAAAAAGTCAAATCCATTCCCAAAACCATGCCATAAGCTGTTACTAATTTACCATTTAAAAGGCAAGCCAAATATAAAGTAAAGAGGGAGTCAAATAATGAAATTAATAGAAAAAACCGATATTAATATTAAATGAGCTTAATAGCTATACTATAATAGTGTAAAAAATTTTTTGAGACCACGGTCATGCCTGCCTCTTTGTCTGTCTCTGCTATTACGACTAGACTAGACTAGACTATACACCAGAGTAGTAGAAGCTCTGAGTTTTCGAAAAGGCTTTCCTTTCTAGAGCCACTCTGTCTCTGATGAAAGGCCGTTAAATAAATACACACAACGAACTATCTTTTCACTCTCATTTTGTTTGTTGGCAATAATAATACTTACTATGCATTTTATTACTACTCAATTATATAAAAAATAAATAATAATAACTCTCGTTAGATGCCTTTGTCTTGCCTTGTTTGTATGCTTTCACTAGAGCCCCATCTCTTCGAATCTCTACCCAACCTTCATTTTCATTGTCTTGGCTCCTAATTCCAAACCCCTTTCCTTTCATTTCTACCTGGCAGTAGGCCATTAACCCAGCACCAAAGATGGGCGTTTTCTATCCCTTAACATTTCTTTTCATTTTGTTCCTGCTCGTCGTCCGCATTCCCCCTTTATTAGCGGATAATTACAACAATAACAATAGCAATAGCAATAATATTGTTGTTGATAACATTACCGCGTCAAATCCTTCCCCATCCCCATCCCTTCAACAAATAAGACCCAATCCCAATTCTTCTCCTTTCAAACCAAGCATAGCCGTGATTGTCGGTGTTCTAACAACCTTGTTTTCCATTACTTTTCTTCTCCTTCTTTACGCCAAGCACTGCGGAAGGAACAATAATAACCCATTTGGCTACACCCATGCGTCGTCACTAGTCAGTGGTAGTGTTTCAGCAAGGAAGAATTCGGGGATCAACAGGGTCGTGGTGGAGTCACTTCCCCTGTTTCGGTTCAGTTCTCTTAGAGGTCAAAAAGATGGACTCGAGTGCGCTGTTTGCTTAACCAGATTCGAACCCAATGAGCTTCTACGACTCCTTCCTAAATGCAAACATGCGTTTCATGTCGAGTGCGTTGATACTTGGCTGGATGCACATTCTACTTGTCCTCTCTGTCGATACCGAGTTGACCCGGAAGACATTCTCTTAATAGAAGAAGACTACTCCTCCCGCCAAAACCAAGATCTGGCTGCTCCTGTTTCTTCTTCTCCTTGTTTTGAGAGTAATACTGAGTATGAGTCTTCAAGGACTCGACGAGTTTCAGGGCGGCACTCGTACGCTGGAGAAAGGGGAGCAAGTAGTAGTAAAGCAACAACGTGGTTTAGGAGATCACTGGACAGTTCAGGAGGTTCAGCTGTAGTTGGTGTGGGGGGATTGGGTTATAGAAAAGATGGGCTTCTTTTGTTAAGAGAGGATGAGAAGAAGAGATTGGAGCATCGGATAATTGTATCGGGTTCGGGTTCTGGTGGTTGTACAGGATCGGGTTTAGGAAGTGGGTTCCACCAAAGGTGGAGTGACGTACATCCGTCAGATCTGTTGTATCTACGGTCAGAAATGATAATAAGTCAGAGTCGAAGATTGGGAACAGGATCATTGGTAGTAGAGGCAGATGCAGAGGCAAAAAATAATAATAATAATATTAGTAATGGACACAGAACGGAGGAGAATGGTTCAGAAATAGAGAGCATTGGTGTTGATGAGATTGGTAGAAGCGTAATAAATTCGAGAAGTGTGTCGGAAATCACGGGCCTTAGTAGGTTTTCGAGCAAAGTGAGTTATAGCAATAACAACGACAACAACAGCCGTCGTCATCATCATCAATGTCGGCGTCGAGAAAGACAGGCCGCTGCAGCGGAACTAATTTCGAGATGGTTGGCTTGGATTTCTTCTACGTCACATTCAGATGTACGATCACAGCCTGTCGATACCATTGCTGGCTTGCCGTAGTAGTACCTCAAGCGAAAGGGATAATTTTTTTTTTTTTTAAATATGTTAACAAAATTTTGCTACTGTGGATGGTGGGACGAATGTGTTCTACGTGGGTTTGATAAAGGATTGGTTCGGATTTTTGCATTTTTTTATCCAATCTAATTTATTAAGGTTTTTATTTTATAATAATTTGTATCCTGATTATATAGGAAAAATATTTGAGTGTAATCAATTTACATGAATTTAGTTAAATGTAAGATTGATTATTTGATATTTAGCTTGAGGATAAAAAATGTTATTGAATTATAATTTAATATTCATTTAAGATTTTAATATTTTATTATAATTAATCAAGTTTTTAATTTTTTATTTCAATTTAATTAAATTCTTAAATATATAAAATCTAAACATATAATAAAATTTAATCAATCAATTTCCAAAAAATAGTCAATTAAATTCTTATAAAGAGCTTAGAGAGAGAGTGAATGAGAAAATAAAAAAAAATCTTTTATTTAATATTCATATATATATATATTAATTATGTCATGTGGTAAATGTTGATTTATTTCATTGATGTTATATAAAATTTTATCTTAATTGATAAAAAAATTAATGATGTTAATTTTTTTTGTCTAAATAAGATCTATTAGCTTTATAGGTTAAATGGTAATTTAAGAAGGGAGATAAATTAGATCTCTTTAAATTCTTTTCAAATAATGATTTCAATATAGTTAAATGGAAAGCTATTTTGATGAAAATATAATAAAAATAATAACAATTAATGAACTTAAAATCAAATATGAACAATAATAAATTATAATGAGATAGGGATAGAAAAATTAAACACAATAATTTATAGAGATTCGATTCTTCTCTACAAGGCACCTACGTCTTTTCTCTTTGTTGTCCACATCAAGGCTCCAATCCACTATGTGTTGAAGATTACAAACAAGCTTCTCAAAGCTTTACAAACTCAACACTACACACTCTTAAGGGTTATTCTCCCTCTTAAGCTTATAAGCACACAATACAAAATTTTTGAAGTGCTTTGCAAACTCTAAGAATCTCTCAAAGGTTGGATGTTTGCTAATTTGAAATATACAATGGTATAGACAGAAAATGATGAATGAACAAAAAAAATAATTTGGATATAATAAATGCAAAGATATAGACTTTGAAGCTCTAAAAACTCTTGATTATTTGAGAGAATGAAAATATTGCTTGTTAGCTCTTGCTCTCTTGACTCATCAATCTTCTTGGTGTGTTGGAGTGCCCAATTTATAAAGAAATTGAAGAAGTAGCTGTTGAAAGTATTTGGGAAGTGAAAGTAACCGTTGAATATTTGATAAAATAGGCGTTGGAGTGATTTTGGCCTTCAGGGGATCGATCTCCTCCCTTAGGGGATCGATTGGTTCATGTTTTAAACCAATTTTCTTTTGAAAATAGCTTAACCGATTGATCCCTTTTGTAGGGGATCGATCACTGTTCTGGATTTTGGGTCATGGGAGTATTCTGTTTAAAAACCAATTGATCCCTTCTAGAGGGGATTGATCCTGTTCATGCTGGATGATAGTTTCACATTTTGCACTCTATTTACTAATTTGATCATAACTTGAATTATACAAATCCAAATCACAAACCGTTTGAAGATTTAGAAACTAGACTTAAAGGGCTTTTTATCATAAAGTGCATTACCTAATTCACTGTGTAAGAATTATAGTAAATTTTTAAAATTATGCTTTGTGCAGTTTTTCTGATAACTATAGAGTGTCTAGTAAAAATTTAAAATCTTTTCTTAGAAAATTTGGATTTTGATTTTGTTTAATCCATTAGAAAGTAGACTCAAAGAGCTTTGCAACCATATAAAATTCAAATATTAAGACTTTGTGAATTAATACAGAAAAATAAAACAAGTTCGATGTTAGAAAATTTTATTCTTGTAAAATAGCTTTTTAAGTTAATCTATTTCTCAAAACCAATATTATCAAAATTGTATTAAGTCCAAAATGAATAAGTTCACTTTAAAAATAACAATTGAACTTTCATTTAAGCTCAAATAAATAATCTTTAAAAGTAAATTTGGTTTGAGAAATATGAAAACAAAGAAAGGTTTGCTTAAGCTTTGAAAATCATATTATTTATTTAGTACCAAAATATAAAACTTAAAAACATGTACTAAATAAATCTTTTTTTAAAATCTTGATCAAGTTTATTTATCTTTAATGTTTTGTCATTTCAAAATAAGGATCAATTCAAGGCTAACAATCTCCCCATTTTTGATATGACAAAACTTAAAGATAAATCTGTTTGATAAAAAACTTTCTTTGAAACATTTAGGATTTTGAAAAAACATTTTGGAAAACTCTCCCTTAAACAATGTATGGCAAAACTCCCCCTCAATTTGTGCATCCTAATCCAATGGTAAAACTCCCCCTCAATTTATGCATCCTAATCCAACACAACTCAACAAATATATGTTAGAGCATATATAGCAATTAAGCACACATAAACATATGTGTATCAAGCATAAGCAAATTTGTCTATATGATATTTCTCTCATTTTTTGTCATTTCAAAAGAAAGAGAGATCAATTCAAGACATAAGATAAAATGCTTGATACCAATAATATCAAGAGTATTTTGAATACATGTAATCAAGTGTAATATGCACAATGAAGTTCACATAGATGTATTTAAGCACAAAAGTATAAGTGTATCCAAATTTGGTATTTTAGCACAAGTCATCAAATTTACTACATGAAATTTATGAGCAAAGGATAATGAATGATATGCAATCTACTCATAAATCATGTTATCATAAGATATGCTTAGAACCTAAAACATAAATAGTAATTAAGCATAAATTCAAGCACATGCATACAAGCTCATACCAATTGTTATGGATATCAATTGTTAGAGATTTGTCATCAAGAAGCATACCAATTATTATCACAAAACAAATCAAGCAAAATTTATTATAAGATTTCTCCTCATTTTCAAAATAAGGATTAATCAATATAAAGCACACATAATTTTGCATGAGAGGTACAAGCTATATTAAGAATAGGCACATAAATAAGTATCTATGAAAGTTAAAAAATCTTTAGCAATTTTGATACCAATTTTTAGCAATTTTATTCAACTTTCATAGAACAAACATACTTTAAGCATATGAAAGATTCATTCAATACATACATAAATGATAATAGTAATCTTCCATAAGCTATCCTATCCAAACAAGAACCAAAAGCTCATATGTATATAATAAATCATAAGAACTAATGGGCAATGAGGTTCAATTATCATCATATCATAACAAAAATTATATAAGCATGATTTTTCAAATATAATGAGCACATATGCTATAGCAAAGAAATAATGAAAGCATAATTGTTCAATTATAATCCAAATTATTTCAATGCATAACAATGTACTTAATCTAAGCATATGCAAGTAATCAAACATATGTTTATTTCTAACAAAATCACACAAGCATATGCATGAACATTTCAAAACATGTATAGCAATATACCAAAAAAAAATGCAAACCTTTAGACACAATATGGTACATGCTATCTCAATGGACTCAATCAATGAACATGTTCAAAGAAATCAATCTATTTAACTCATGTCCATGTCGAAATATTCAAACGAATATTCATGCAATTAAAACTATTAATCAAAGCAATCAAGAACTAGGCATGAATATTAATGAAGGTGAATTAATCAATCCAAGCTTTGAAAAAAAATATTAAGACAAATTTTATCAAGTAGCTTGGTGATTAATTTGTGCAAAGTGTTCACAAATTCAAATACAATATCTCATTTTTACACCTATAAAAGCAAGAATTTATCAAATCATGCATTAAACATTATAAATCATAGGCACATAGTATAGATTCAATACAATTATCTTCATCTTTATCAAGCTATGTTGTTGTGCTCATTGTAGTTGAGTGAGACTTTGAATCCTCCAATCCATATCATTTGAGCTAGTCTTTTATGTGCTTGGGCTTAATCGATGACGATGACATGCTTTGCTTGCTATACTTGAAATTTCAAAAATGTAAGCTCATCCATGCTCATTTCAAGTTCTCCTAGCATAGACTTAAAAAAATTTCTTGACAAAAGATTTTCATTAGAAGCATCAAGAAAATCAATTGATCAAAATTATACCAATTGTTAGAAAACAATTCATATTCTATGTCATTATAGGCAAAAGAAAATTTATTCACTAAGCATAAGTTACCAATTACAAGGGAGATATATACTTAAGCTAAAGGCCACAAGAATGGCACTAAAGAAAAAATTCTCATGTAATGTGCAAAAATCAAACCTTTTAGATCATTCATGAACACAAAATAGATATATTCAATATTCATGTATATTCAAGAACTCAACCAAGAATATATCAAAATAAAATTTACGCCATATGAAAACTAGAAACTTAAGGAAGACATATTTATCATCAAAAACATATTCAAGAAAATTTTAGCACAAAAGCATAAATATGTCTACACAAATTATAGGCCATAATCAATAATGACTTAAGCTAAAAATAAGTATCATAAGAAAATCACTCACTTAAGTCATGTTGTAAGCATGTCAAGTCAAAAGAAATCACATTTATCATATATGCACATACTTGACAAAAACAATAGATGAATCAATAACACATATCATTTACAAGTAAGTAGTTTATCATATTTAAAATCACAAATAAGAAATATATCAATTAAGCACAAGATCCAAAATATTTCACAAAATTAATAAAACATTTTAAGCACAAAAATAAGCATATTTCACAAAATATCCTTCACAATCAAGAGAAAAACAATTCAAGCATTTTAACCACAAGTATTAAGGTCAAATTGAATTAATGATCATACAAGCATACATCTTGACCAAGACTAGAGATGAACCTAGAATCAATATATTCCATTTAAGCACATAATGTTCATCAATTCATCAATACAAGAGAAGAAATAAATCTTGAATTAATAAGGATAAATAATGAAAGCATATTTCAATACTATTTCATAAGAAATCAAAAAATGAACAATCAAACAACAATATTTATAATTTAAGCACAAAATATTCATAAATTCATAAATCAAAAGTTATAGCAATTTAGAATATAACAATCAAGTTTAAATAATATTTCACAAGATCTAAGCACTATAAACAATTTGAGAAATTTTTAAACATCATTGTCATTCATGCTAAAATTATTTCAACAAATATATTTATGCAAAATAAATGCATGTTCAATTCAAGCTCACATTTTCTCAAGTAAAATCGGTATATTCAAGATATATCAATAAAGCATATACCAATATCCATTAAGCATCCTATGTCCAACAAGAATAGGAAACCAAAATTTTCATAATCAATCAAGTATCCAAATTTAATCAAGAATAGGTAACCAAATTCAAATCTTCTTCAAATAAAAGTTTAAAGGTTATCCATCTCCATTCTGTGTCTAGAGTATTTAATCTTCAATCTCACATTATAGCTCATTGCTCTAGCATACCTACAAGAGACAATTTCATTTGATTTTTGGTACCCAAATTGCTTTGGGTCCTTGAGAGTTAGTCAGCAAGTCTCTTGTTCTTTTTGGAACCCATACTTGCCTAATTCTAAATGAGACTTTTCTTCTAATAGGACAAGTATATGTAGTATGATCATGAAAATTACAAAAATTACATTTAATCATTTTACTACTTAAACTCTTGTTTAAAAGCTCTTATTTTTCATTCATCAAAACTTCAAATTTCTTTCTTAATTCTAAATTCTCTTTTTCTAGAATTTCATACCTATTTTGAGAGGTTTCAAAATCTATTTTCAATTTTCAATTTTCTTTTTCCAAAGTATTTTTTTGCATTCATTAAAAACTCATTCTCTACATTCAACTTTGAAATCATTTTCTTATATTTCCTCTTCATTGATTTACATTCAATATATAGCTTATTATAATCATCTTGCAATTCATCAAAAGCATATGAATTTGAATAAATAGAATTAGAGTTACCTCCAAATCTTTAAGAGCCATGACACATGATGCATTTCGGTTGGATTGTTGTCTTTCATGTAGCTCATCCAACTTTCTCCATATCTCATTTGAGGTTGAGCATTTTGAGATCAAGTTGAAGTTGTGGGAGTCAAAAGCTCCATATAGTAAGTACTTGGCTTTGGCATCATCCATCATTTGCCTCATGTATTTTGTATCAGTTCCAAGCCCTTTTTTAATCACATTCCAAGCTCTAAAATTTTAGGCCATAATGAACACCTTTATCTTCCTTCTCCATTTACAAAATTCAAATTTATCAATTATAGCAGCTTTTAGGACTTTTTTACCATCTTCGAACCAAAATTAAGCCATAGGATCTTTTCTCAATATGGTTAAACCTACAAAAAGAGACCAAAGCTCTGATACCAATTATTAGCTTTATAGGTTAAATGGTGATCCAAGAAGGAGGGTGAATTGGATCTCTCCAAATTCTTTCCAAATAATGATTTCAATATAATTAAATGAAAATTAAGATAATAAGCCCTTTTGATGAAAATATAATAAAAATAATAACAATTAATGAACTTAAAATCAAATATGAACAATAATAAATTATAAGGAGATAGGGATAGAGAAATCAAATATAATGATTTATAGAGGTTCGGTCTTTCTACACAAGGCACCTACGTCCTCTCTCTTTCTTGTTCACACCAAGGCTCCAATCCACTATGTGTTGAAGATTACAAACAAGCTTATCAAAGCTTTACAAACTCAACATTATACACTCTTAAGGGTTATCCTCCCCCTTAAGCTTACAAACACACAATACAAAATTTTTGAAGTGCTTTGCAAACTCTAAGAACCTCTCAAAGTTTGGGTTTTTGCTAATTTGAATATACAATGGTATAGACAAGAAAATGATGAATGAACAAAAAAATAATTTGGATACAATAAATGCAAAGATATAGACTTTGAAGCTCTAAAAACTCTTGATTATTTGAGAGAATGAAAATATTACTTGTTGGCTCTTGCTCTATTGATTCATTAATCTTCTTGGTGTGTTGGAATACCCAATTTATAGAGAAATTGAAGAAATAGCCGTTGCAAGTGTTTGGGAAGTGAAAGTATCCATTGAATCTTTGGTAAAATAGCCATTGGAGTGATTTTAGCCTTCAGGGGATCGATCCCCTCCCTTAAGGGATCGATTAGTTCATGTTTTGAACCAATTTCCCTTTGAAAATAGCCTAACCGATCGATCCCTTTTGTAAGGGTTCGATCCTTTTTTTGGATTTTGGGTCCTGGAGCATTCTGTTTGAAAACCAATCAATCCCTTCTAGAGGGGATCGATTTTGTCCATGCTGGGTGGTAGTTCCATGTTTTACACTCTACTTACTTATTTGATCATAACTTGAGCTATACAAATTCAAATCACAAAACCATTTGAAGATTTAGAAACTAGACTTAAAGGGCTTTATATCCATATAAAGTTCATCACCTAATTCACTGTGTACGAATTATAATGAATTTTCAAAGTTACACCTTGTATAGTTTTTCTAACAATTGCAGAGTGTCTAGTAAAAATTCAAAATCTTTTCTTAAAAAATTTGGATTTTGATTTGTTTAATCCATTAGAAAGTAGACTCAAAGAGCTTTTCAACCATACAAAATTCAAATATTAAGACTTTGTGAATTAATACAGAAAAATAAAACAAGTTTGATGTTAGAAAACTTTATTCTTGTAAAACAGCTTTCTTAAGTTAATCTATTTCTCAAAACCAATATTATCAAAATTGTATTAAGTCCAAAATGAATAAGTTCACTTTAAAAACAACAATTGAACTTTCATTTAAGCTCAAATAAATAATCTTTAAAGGTAGATTTGGTTTGAGAAATATGAAAACAAAGAAAGGTTTGTTTAAGCTTTGAAAATCATATTATTTATTTAGTACTAAAATATAAAACTTAAAAACATGTACTAAATAAATCCTTTTTCAAAATCTTGGTCAAGTTTATTTAGCTTTAATGTTTTGTCATTTCAAAATGAGGATCAATTCAAGGCTAACAAGATCTTAATTAGATGCAAATAAATGTTAGAGAGGTTGATTGATTACAATAAAAAATAAAGACTTCGATTTTTTTAATTATAATTCAGAGATTTTTTGTACACTTTAATCTTTATTTTTTAAATTTAAATAATTTTGGTTTTTTATTTAAATTTCACTTGATTTTTTATTAAAATAAAATTTAAACTTTTGATTTCAATAGTATAAACTATAAAATAGAGTAAACTTCATAAATATACTCTATGGTTAATGGTTAAATGAAAGTATCTCATGAGATTTAAAATATGACATTTAACTATCCTATAATTTGTTTTATTATTTTTTTACACAAAATCATTACTTTTTCCATTACTTTTTTTATTTTTTATTTTTTTCATCTTAATTAATTCTCTCTCTCTTTAAAATAAAACCAATTCTCTCTAAACCTAAACTAATTCACAAATAACAACCTCCAAACCAGTAGCACCTCTACCCACCACTACCATTATAAGTTCACATCACCATCAGACTTTATCATTAACTCATTCTCTCTCTAAAAATTCATTATCTTTCTTTAAAATCACCAGACCCTTTCTCTTTTTTTAAATGTTCTTCTTCAAGAATAAATTTATCAACCAATGCTCAAATCTTAAAATCTGGTGAACCTCACCGTTGCTACTACTTCACCACTGTATGTTGACATCAACAAACCCATGAAATACCCTTTTTGTTTTCTTGGTCATTCTTTTTTTTCTAGTATTTGTCTGATCCTTTCAATACCCATGAAAATTAGAGATCCTTGATTTGGTTGCCTTTTTTAAGTTTCTTATTTGTAGGTTATTAAGGATGATTTTGTTTGATTTTTTGGGTGGATTATTGGTTTTAATGATATGGTTGATTGTTTGGCAATGGTAAGAATAATAGTGAGGCTAATTAGTTGTTGTTGGATTTGGTGATAACCATTTAGTCTGGTGGTAATTTGAACTTGTAATGATGGTGGTGGTGTTAAGGTTCTGATAGTTTGAAGGTTACTGTTTATCAATTGGTCTAGGTTTAAAAAGAGATTTGGTTTGATTTTAGAGAGAGAAAGAGAATAAATTAAGATGAAGAAAAAGGAAAAAATAAAAAAAAGTAACGATTTTGGGTAAAAAAATAATAAAAAATTATAGGATAGTTAAGTGTTATGTTTTAAACTTTCGAGGGCACATTTATTTCGACCTTAACCATAAGGTATATTTATGAAGTTTACTATATAAAATATTAAACAAAGTATTAATTTATGTTAAGAAATTTAATATGTGAACCATCTATTACATAATATAAAAGCTGTCCCTAATTGATTTTACCATGGACAGCTCGGTGGTGTATTAAATGGAGATTGGGTGGTTAGTTTTGGTAAAAACTCTCTTCAATTGTTTCTTACTTCGAACTATAAAGCAAAAGCTTCTAGAAGAAACTTTCATAGATGAAAAAATGGCTAAAACTTTAAAAAAGAGAAGCTTTTGAAGACTGAAACTTTTCGAAGAAACTTTCATAGATTAAAAAAAAAAGGCTTAAGCTTTCGAGGAGAAAAGCTTTTGGAGTTTGGTATTGTTGAAAAAAAAAAAAAACAAAAGAGAAAGAAAGGAAAGGGAACAATAAAAAAGAAGGAATGAGGTAATCAATAGTCAATGTCTACAAATGGCACTCTTTTGAAATGACTCATTAGTCAGCCAAACTAAAAAAAACTTAAGCCCTTTGTTTGAGTAAGTCTGAGAGTTGTGTCAACTATGGTTGCAATGCAAGTAATGACATGTCATTTTTCAAGGTGTTTTGCTTATTTTATTTGTTTTTTTTCATCTAAGTGAGTTTCTTTTTTTCTTTTCATATTTGATTTCTTGGTTTTTTTTTGTTCATTTTCTAGATGGTTTGTTTTTTGTTGGTGTCTTTTTGTTGTTATTTTGACGTTGTTGTTTCTGGGTGTGTTTGTTGTTTGATTAATTGTTTTCATTTTTCATGCATTGTTAAGATTGCTATTTTTAGTTGTCATCAGGTCTTTTTGGTATCATTTTTGTGCATGAAAATTTTTTTGTCATTCATGATGTGTTTTTTTGTTAAGCCGTATTTTTTTTATTTTGTTTAGTAATTATGAGTTATGAATTGATGGAAGCTATTAATTGTATGTTTGATTTTTTTTTTTTTAATGTATGTTGTTTTGTAAGTTTTGAACTAATGTTATTATGGTGGTGGACGTTGTGTTTGCTGGGGTGATCTAAAAGACATAGTTGGATAAACTATGATTGGCCATATGAAAGCAGATTTGGCCTCAATTGATGAGATGCCTTTGAGCATTAAGCCTTTACTTGCTTTTAAGCTTTTGGAGATAAAGAGAAACATTTGGATCACCATCAATGAACCTCATAATTCCTCAATCCAAGCTACTCAATTCTTGGTAGTCTACTTTGTAAAATGGGAAACTCATCAACTGAACCATACATTGTATCTCACAACATCTTTTTATCTTATGTTGTTGCTTATCACAATTTTGGTTATTTTCTAAAAATGGTGGTATGGCTTTATCCTAGGCAGGCTTCCTATGGCTTTTGATATGTTGGGTCAAAATTTATTCATCTAAAAATACCTAGATCAAACCTTATATTATCGTCCAATATGAACAAATAAAGCACATAAATTCTCACCCATTACAAGCTATGAACAGAAAGGGTTTGATTTGAATGGAAGTGTTTCGCTAGCAAATGCGGAGATTATAAACTCACGAGAGCATAACTACTTAATTTTCTCCTAATAAGAATAGAACCCAAGTCTAGAACTTATGCATACAGGTGAATATGCAAAAATGTGCAGAGTAATATATCAACCAAAGTAACATAAATAAATTACAAATGACAAAATCAAAACAAGATAGTAACTAACAAGTAATTTATTGGTTTTTTTTTAAACATAAATAAAAGGAATTAAACTAAATGTCAAATAATACCAATTAAATCCAAAATTTTTGATAGTGCATGATTGAAATTTTTAGCTTGACTCTCAAAATATCTGTAGTGGAGTCACCAAGCTATCATAACGTATCGATTAAGAGACTCGATCGTTAGATATAAAAATTTAGAATCGTAAAAACACGGGAAGTTGTCATCAATCCTTTTTTAGCATATGATTAGCCATCCAAAACTTTTTTTATCCTTTTAATAAAATAATAAAACAGATTTAAAGTTAAAAAAATAGTTTTGGTATACGAAACAGGATTGGATTTGAGAATCGATTATGCATGGGAAAGGATTAGCTCCTTTACAGTGCTTATAAAATTGGTACTAATTAATCATGCACTATATAACTTTAGACAAAAATGATTTTTATATGAAATTTAATTATAATTCTCTTGATTTTTAAGAAATAAAATCAATTACAAATCTTAATTTAGAAATGCTGTGAAGATCTCTAAATTTAAGAAATACGTTAAAATTCTCAAACATAAAGGTAGAATTCAAAAATTGTCCTTTCCATTTAAAATTTACCACAACATTTCCTTAAAAATAAAAGTAATATTCTTTAAAAATAATAATTATTGGTGATTGTCCAACATTTAGGCAGAATACCAAGAATTATATTTCTCAGAATATTATTTTAATTTTATTTATTTATTTATTTATTTTTGACATCAATTTCTTAAAAATAATTAAATAATTAAATAGCTAACCATGAACATCAATAAGCAAAATAAACAGATATATAAGCAATACATGCAAATATGAATATAAATATGTGTCATAAGTGACGATGACATACAAATTTAAGATTGGGTCCTTAAATATAAAAAAGATCATCTGTACTTTCTAATTTTAAGGCAGAGCTTAAATGTGACTATTTATATTTAAGATATCATTTTTTTGTTATTTATTATTTATTTAATTTGTTATTTTAACTTATTGAAATATATGAACATTATTGATGAAATAAAATTTCTTAAATACTCTCTCATCTAGATGATGTTCGGGAACAAATTATTTTACAAAATGTTTTCACATAGCTTTTTGACTATTGGAATGGTTTCAAGTTTTTAGGTGAATTTAGGTTTTGGACTTCACCTAAGGTTTAGGGTTTTATGTAGGATTTAGGGTTTCATCTAAGGGTTTATGGCTTCATTTTAGGGTTTCACATTAGGGTTTTGAGTTTCAAATTAAGGTTTTAGGTTTAAGATTTCACAAAGGGCTTTGAGGTTTTGCTTAGACGAAATTATTATTATTTTTTTAAATATGATTTTTAATTTCCTCTAACATTTAAGTAAGGATTTAAAATTTTTATCATTTATATTATTATCATTATATTTATTATTTTGTTTTATCATCATTTTTAAGAAGTATGATGGTATTAATAAATTTAAAATGTATTTAGAATAAATTACATCTAAAGCAATTTAGAACATGGAAATTAAATTACATAAAAACTAAAACAAGCATGGAAATTAAACTAATAAGGAAATTAAACATGCATGAAATTTAAATTGAACTCAAACCTCATAAGAAAAATGTGCATGACTTTTACTATTTTTTCTAAACTAAAATAAAAGAAAAACAAAAAATGTGAATACAAACTCTTAAAAAGATATAACTAAACTTTTCTCATATAGTGGTAGACTTACCATTTGAATCATTCTTCAATAACAACCTCTATTGTAAACAAGCAAGAACTAAATAAAAAAACTTCAAACTTTCCCCTACAAGCCACTAAGACCAACCTAGACTCCATAAACCCTTCCTTCTATTTACTGCAACTAGGATAAATCAAAATTCCCATATTTCATGTGGAGACAAAGTATGAAAAAAGGGAACCATAGTATTTTTCCAACCGAGTCCCAATTACCTTTTTCTTCATTTCATTCAAAACCAACAGCCATGACATGATAGAGTTTTGGGCTTCATAACAATTCACATATAGAAGAAAAAAAGTAGTAAACACATAAGTAGCAAACATACAAGGAATGAAGCTTTAAGCATCCATCTGCAGGGAAAAAAACGAGACTGGTTTGATAAAAAACAAAAAATATGTAGAGGCTAAAAAGGTTTAAAGTTCCAAAAAATGAAGCCATAATAGCATACACCAATTAAGAATAAAGTTTAAATCCCTTATATGCAAAAAGATAAAAAGAAAAAACCAGTTCGATGGACTTGCTCAACTTTCTTCCCTCTTTTGTTTTGTTGCCATAGTTTACCTTTTTTTTTTTTGTTTTTTGCTTTTCCTACTCACATTCCAAGCACATGAATCATATATACATATATATATATATATTTTTTTTCACAACTTTTTCCATTTTATTTTTTTGTCTATTGCTTTTCTTCTTATTTTTTTATTTTTTATTCCTCCTAAGCATTGCCTTGTTTTTTTTTTTTCTATAACCATCACAACCTCACACTACTTTTCTCCTATTTTTTCACTACTCATTCCACATCTCACATTCCTACTCTTTTTTTTTTTCTAAATTGGTTTTTCTAGTTTTTATTCAAGTTTTTTTTTCTGCTACCTTTCTACTCATGTCCTTTTTTTTTTTACTTGCTACATGCCCAAATGCTTGCTTTTTTTTATTTTTCTTTCTTGGATTTTTAACTTTTTAGTTGCTTTTCTACATTCTGCTTACTTTCTCAAATTTTTTTTTTTGCTTTTTCCTTGGTTGAATAACTATTGCCCGAATGTTCTACCAGCCACACCTTTTTCCTTTGCTTCCTTATAGTTTCTTTTTCTTTTCCCCATTTTGCTACCTCATGCTTTAATGCCTTTCTTTGGTCTTTCCTTTTTTCCTTGCCCATTTCTTTGCTTCTTAGTTTTTCTTCCCACATTTCTCACCAACCTTGTCTTCCTTCCATCCACATTCTTTTTCTTCCTCTCTTATCTCTTAACTGACCACACCCATTTTCTTTTGACGTGTGTAGAGCCTAATGCAAACCCATGTATGGTTTGGCTCTTTTTCTTTTTTTTTTTTACATGAGAATGATCCTCATTTGTGGCCCATTTGGGCCTTTATTTTTGGTTTGGCTATTTTTTTGGGCTATCTGTATTTGTTTCATTTTATTTCATTTAGACTCTCATTTATTTTGGGCCAAACTTTTTTATTATTTATTTATATATATATATTATATTTAATAAATAATTTAATAATTTTTTAATATATTTTTATATATTTTAAATTTTATTTATTTGAATTTTTTGTTTAATGGTTAACAACGGGCCATTAATGGGCTTTTAAAAATGGACTTTTATTGGGCCTTTTATCAAGCCAATTTGAATTTTTTTTTTGGTCAATGCAATGAGTCTTACCATGGGGCCTACATTGGGCTTTATTTTTTAGCATTTGAAAGTATACTGTTTAATGGGTCTGAAAAATTATGGTTAAATCCTAATTACGAACCGAGCCCAGGTTAAAGTGATAAAATATCTCAGATAAAATTAAATATTTTTAGCTATCCCTCTTTGCATATTTTTTAGGATTAAGAATAATGCAAAGATATAAACAACAATTTTTTCTGGATGCTACTTCCTACAGTGAATTTTTTTTTATTTTTATTTTTACAAATTTTCTTTTATTGTTTTTTTTGTGTTTTTTCTTTTTAAGATGACCATGATTAAATTGTGAGTCAAAAGATAAGGATGATTAGGATTTAACTATAAATCAAATGAGGTGATCAAAATTGAAACATAAGTTGAGTAAGGTGACCACTAAAACTGGGCCTAAATGCCAGCTAAATTGGATTTAAAACCTCATAAATGCTAAAGAATCTGGGCTTAAAATCTCTTTGGTGCCAATTAAACTGGGTTTAAGATTTCTTAATGTCAACTAATTTGAGCTTAAATTTGTATTGGTGTCAGCTAAACTAGGCTTAAGACTTCTCGATTCCAGCTAATATTGGGCTTAAAACCTGGATGCCAATTAAACTAGGCCTAAATTTTCATTGGATGCTAGCTAAACTAGGTTTAAATTTTCATTAGGGTGCCAGCTAAACTAAACTTCAAATTTCATTCTATGCCAGCTAAACGAGGCTTAAAACTTAGGTGCCAGCTAAACCGCACTTAAATTTTTATGGTTGCTAAGTAAGCTAGGATTAAATTCTTTCTCAAGAACTAGTGATCCCTATTAGAAATGAAAAAAGAAAAAATTTTCTTTTCAAATGGATTAGATAATACAGAGGTTTTTATTGAATCAAAAGAAATTCACCACATGAAGAGGATAAAAGGGTGTGCACTTTTCACTTAATTTGGGCTTACATGTCGACTAATTTGGGCTTATATGCAAGCTAATCTGGGCTTATCTGCTAGCTAAACTGGGTTTATGTGCTAGCTAAACTAGGCTTGCATGTCAGCTAGATTACGATTATGCTTAAAACTTGGATGCCAGCTAAACTGGGCTTAAATTTTCATTAATACTAGAAAAATTGGAATTAAATTTTTTTCAAGAATTGGCTATCCCTACTAGAAATGAAAGATGTGATACTTTTATTTCTAAATGGATTGAATGGTTCAATAAATGGAGGTTTCTTTTCATTTAAAAGTTTTTTCACTTGAAAGGGATAAAAAAGGCATATACTTTTTCAATGTAGGCTCACAGATAAAATATAAGTTTTTCCTAAAACATGAATGCCTTGAAAATCAAACATATTAAACACTTTCTTTAGCTTTCAAATGTGATATTTTGACATATGTCAAAGTTAACTATAAGGGCTTGAGATTTTGAAAGGTTATTTGGGAATGAAAAAATGCTGAGATTTTTGAAATCCACTCTTTTCAAACATTTGGGACTTTGATATTTTGGATCTTTCAAAAATGTTAAGTTTACTTTTATTCAGGATCCATCTATTAGAAATGACTTTCAAGTCTTGCTTTAGACTATCATCTTATAAGATTTTCACCCAAAGCCATATTTATTTTTTGTTTTTTTTTTTATGGATTATTACACCATGCACTTAAAAATTTAAACTTATCCAAAAGGGAAAACTGGTCCAATTAAGAAATTAGAGAATAAAAGGGTATTAAATGATTCATAGTCATTTTTCTAAAAAAGGCTCTTTAATTTTTAAGCATTCATGCTTTATCTAATATGAACTTTTCATAAGATGTAACGTATGTCAAGGTTCAAGTTTTCAAAGAAAAAGATAAACAAGCCCAAAACAAGTGTTTAAGGATAATTAAAACCAAGCATCATTCTTTCATTTGAAGGATTCATTTTGGGGTATATTCTTTATCATTTTCTTTGGCTTTCCACAATTCATTTCTTTTTTCCTTTTTCTTTCTTTCTTTCTTTTCTTAATTCTTTCACTTTTTCTTTTTCTTTTCTCTTTTCTCTTTTCATTCTTTTTCTGAGTGCATTCAAAACTTTAGAAACTTTTATATTAGGCCTTTACCCTCAACATATGGGAATTTTTAGACACCACCTTTCTTAACCCCTAAATGCATCCTTTTTACCTTCCAATATGGATGGTGATCCCTAGTTAGGTTTTAATTGTGAAAAAAATATATATCAAGCTTAAAGGGGTAGTAAGGGATAAATTTTTATATTTGTGAAAGGATGATAAAAGATAGCCATTTGTCATTTTAAGCAAAATTACTTAGGAAAAATGAATTTGAAGAAAGGTTTTTTGTTTCAAAAGTCTTCCTCTCTTTTTCTTTCTTTTATTTTTTTACAAACTTTTGAATTTGTCATGTCTTCATTTAAATTTGTTCAAATTTCTTAAATGCAAGATGTCATAATCAATTTTCTTTTGTCCATTTTTTTTCTTTTTTTTTTTTACATGCCCTTCATAACTCATATATTAATCCACTTTGTAGTAGTGTGCAATTCATGGAAGATGCCTTCATTTTAACAAATCACCTTTAATGAAAGTTATTGTGAGAAAATGGTAATGTGGAATGAGAGAAAAAATGGTCATATGACATGAACCCATTTAAGATGTCAAATAATCCATGTCACTTTACCAAAAAAAGAATGAATAGGTTGATCATAACTCAAGTTATCTTAAAGGCAATGATGTCCTTTTTTTTCTAATCAACAAGCCTTTAAAATACTAGACTAGGATAATTTTAGGGTAAAGAACTGAAAGGTAGGTATTTCTGAGGTCATTTTATTAAATTTGGGTTGGCTTTGATTTTGAAAATTTTTAGAGTTACAACGTAACATTGACACATCAAATTATCACATCTGAATTCTTAAAAAATGTCATGTTTGTCTAATCTTTTAAGAATCCCAATATCTTTTTTCCTTTTTTCAATTAGCTATTTCATTATTCACTGCCTTGGAAAAAAATCACTCTTTGATATCATAATATTATCATGTGAAGGTGAGGTTCACAAATTCAAATTCATAATCAACTGAATGTTTTAAGAAATGATATGTAGGTATTTGAAAATTTTCTAATAGTGATTGCCAACTCATCCGAGACTCAAAGCTTTATTTTTTCTTTTTTAAATTTTTTCTCTTTTTTTTCTTTTTTAATGCATTTCTCTTTCTATAATCTTGGGACTTAACTATGTGGGGCTTTATTCAAATTTAACATTTTTCCCTTTTTACTATTTTTCTTTCAAAAAAAACCTACAAATCTAAAACTTAAAAGAAATAAAACCATAAATGACAAAATAAATCCATAAGATATTATGATGCACAACATTCATTCATTTAATTCAAACACTCAGACCCGACCTAAAAATTCACATTCCTAATGGTGCTCTTATAATAACATTCAAAGTTACAAAAACAAAAGTTTCGCACTTGATGCTTCAACTTTAGCATCATTCATCCATAACTCCTTCGCTATCAATCATCAAAACCACTAACTAATTCTTTAAACTTCATGAGACCTGTGTTAATCAAAATCTAAACTACATACTTGAAGGTAGTACAGTCTTCAAAAGAATAACCTTTGACCCCATCGTGGAATTCACACTTAGCATTAAGATTATACCATTTCGGGTAAGGAAGCTTTTTAGGTTTTACAAGGGCAATAGAAATCATATAATTTTTAATAAGTAAGGTCAAGAGCTTTGCGTAAAACATTGGGGGTGAATGATACAGCTTGACTCTTTTTCTCTTATAGCTTTGTGAATGGCTTAGATTGATCTTTTGTTCTATGAATGTTTGTAGTAAAGGAATTGGAACACAATGATGAAATGGTTAAGGAAACTTACCAACTTGGAGTATTGGTTGGGAATAATATGGTGACCATTGGGAATAGTCATTCACTAAATCTTCATGTATCATCATGAGACTTCTTTCATTTTTCCTTTTAACAATTGCCTTTGGTGTGTACCTATCGAAAATATTCTCTTGTATTTCATTATGAATTTTCACATTGGCATCTATAATTTTCCCCTTGTTTATCCCATCATTAATTTTGCCTATAATAAGTAGCAAATCTATAAATTTTGAGGATGTGTGGCCAATCAACTTATCATAATAAGGAGAAAGAATGGTTTTCATAATTAGGGAATTCAGCTCCTTATTAGTTAAAGGTGGTTGAACTTGTTATGCAACCTATTTCTGTTAGCAGCATATTCTTTGTAGCTTTCATTAGGGCTCTTTTTCATGTTTTGAAGGGTTAATTAATTTGGAGCCATCTCCAACATGTGTTGGTATTGCCTCAAGAATGTTCACGATAAATCCGTCCATGTATGAATTTGACTACTTTTTCAACTATAATACAAATTGGCTGCTACCCCAATCAAACTTTCTTAAAAAGCATGAATAAGTAGCTTTTCGTCATCGATATTCTTAAACATTTGATGATATTATTGAGCCAAATGTATCTCAAGATGTCTAGTTCCATAATACTTCTTAAATATCAGAATCTTAAGCTTGGGTGAAATAACCATATCTAGAACTAGCTAAGATTCCTTTGCATCACCAAATTTACCCTTACCTTTTATAGCTTGAATCTTTTCTTCTAAGAGACTATACCTCATCTATTCATTTAGATTCCATGGCTCCTTTATTATATGTCCTAAGTTAGATCTTTCAAGTTGATTATATCCTTAAGCAAAAAGTCCCTTAATAATCTTTTCCATCTCTCTTATCAAATAATATTCTCCTAATCCTCAAAAGAAATCATAAGGATTATTTTTGAAAAAATTTCTTCTTTTAGAGCACACATGAATTGCATTCTATTGAATGGATACATAAATGGATGAATGAATGAATGAATGAATGCACAAATGACAAAGCTCTTTGGTGAAAAGTATGGAAATTGGAAAAGGGGCAAGAATTATAAACATACCATATTTTACATATCCAAGTTAAAAAAGACAACATCATATTAACATAAATAAAAAAAACATTTTCCAAAAAAAGTATTTTATTTTCCCCATAGCCTATCACTTAAAGACATTCTTTAATCAAAAGTCCCATGCATGTTTATTATCATACTATCTCGTTTTTATTATTACAAAATCTTTAACCACCTATTATTATTGGATCAAACTATTTCATATCTATGAGTGATTGCACTTTGTGTTTAAACCCTCACAATTATCAATGGAGTGCCCCATATTCCCACTATGGTATTCACATATTGCATTTGGGTCAAAATTTTTGGGTATGGAGGCTTTAAAGGCCTTGAAGGCATAAGGACAACAAGGTGTCTTTTAAACAAATAGAGAAAGAGTTTTCCTTATGAAATGGGGATAGGATCTAACTATTTCTTTTCCTTAGGTAATTTTTAAACAACTGGTTGACTAGGACCTTAAGAATTTAGTGGTGACGTGAAAATGTGACGTGGAAAAATTGGCAGAACAAGTGATTGGAGAATGGCAGGCTGAAGATTTTGGTTCAGATAGAGACTTCTCAGAGATTGTATGAAGTTTTAAGACCTAATCTTAGATGCTTGGAAAGAAGGTTGAAAACTGACATGAAAATTATTTGAATGGAAGTTCGAACTTAAAAATATTCGAAAGGGCTATATGGAACCTAGTAACTCTGTCTTGGAAATAAAAATTTGAAGCTTAAACACTTATGTGGTTAGATCATTCATCCCTTTCATGATCTTATCTAAACTTTCATTATTGCTCAAACCATTGGATGCTTCAGCATGCTCAAAAAATGTACTAGGCCTAACAAGAATCATTTAATCACGACTCTATGAATTCATCGAACTTAGTTGGATTGAAATTGATAAAGACTTTTGAAAAGGCACCAAAATTAATTTTTTGAGTCTATCAACCATCTTTATTAACTTAGTGAGCTATTTTTTCATCTTTCAAATGTCATGACCAAACTGCTCTTGATTGCATTCTAACGCACTAATTTGGGCCTTCAATCGATCTTTCATATTTTTAGCTTTTTATACCCATTAAAACAAATATTTTATTTTAAAGGTTTACACCAAAGTGCTTATGCTATTATTCTTGCTGAATGACATAAAACAATTCCTAATTTACATGCTACACAAAATATGTCTATGAATGCCTATGTATGATAACGATAAAAATCTATATAAAAAAATGAAACAGTCCAAAATATACAAATCACCTTAACTATGAATATGCAATGATTGAATTCCAATAGGATGACAAACAACTTGCCTATCCTAAATCTTTTTGTTTCTTTTTTTTTATTTGGAATTTTTTTTACTAACTTATTTACACTATTACCTTAAACAAAAATTGCATTAAAATGCCTTCCATATCCTACTTTGGGGTAATTTCTACAAAAAAGATTGGTATGACTTTTAACTTTTAAATAATTTCTTTAAGAGGTGACATTATTAATGGCTTTATGAAAACTTCTTTTATTGATGACTGATCTAAAACAAATACTCCCTCTTAAAATATAATGCCTATATAATGTATGCGACAAAATTAAAGACTATACAAACAAAAATGAATCAATAATCTAAAACAAATAAACAATAAAAATAATAGAACAACCATATAATACAACGAAATATATACAGTGTCATCACTTTTTATTATTTTCTAAAAAGGGAGGTATGGCTCTACCCTAGGTAGGTTTCCTATAGCTCTTGATATGCTGGGTCAAGATTTATTCATCTAAAAGTTCCCATATCAAGCCTTATATCATCGTCTATTATAGATTAATAAGGCATACCAATCTTCACCTATTACAAGCTATAAACTAAAAGGATTCGATCTAAGTGAAAGTGTTTCGCTAGCAAATGCAAAAGTTATCACCTCATAAGAGTGTAACTTTCTCCTAATAAGGACAGAGCCCAGGTTATGTAGGTGAATATGCAAAAAAGTGTAGAGTGATATATCAATCAAAGTAACATAAATAAATTACAAAAGAAAAAATCAAAACAAGATAGCAACTAACATGCAATTTATTGGTTTTTAAAAAAAAAAAACTTTAAATAAAAGGGAATTAAATTAAATGTCAAATAATACCAATTAAATTCAAAACCTTTGGTAGCACATGATTGAAAATTTTGGCCTGGGTCTCAAAATGTCCTTAGTGAAGTTGCCAAGTTATCATAACGTATCGGTCTTGAGATTCAATCATTAGACATAAAAATTTAAAATCTTGAAAACATAGTGAGTCACCACCATCTTTTTTTAGGGTGTGATTGGCCCCCAAAATTTTTTATCTTTCTAATAAAACAATAAAATAGATTTAAAGTTTATTAAAAAGATAGTTTTGGTTTATGAAGCAGGATTAGATTTGAAAATCAATTAGCATGAGAAAGGATTAGTCCTTTGCAGTGCCCATAAAATTGGTACCAATTAATACACTATTATAACTTTGGACAAAATGGTTTTATATGAAATTTAATTATAATTCTCTTCATTTTTAAGAAATAAAATCAATTAAAAAGCTTAATTTAGAAATGGTATAAAAATCTCTAAATTAGACAAATATCTTAAAATTCTTCAACATAAAAGCATAATTTGAAGATAATCATTTCTGTTTAAGACTTATCACAACATTTTCTTAAAAATAAAAATAATATTCTTTAAAAATGATAATTATTGGTGACTTTTCAACATCTAGGCAAAGTACCAAGAATTATATTTCTGAAAATATTATTTTAATTTTATTTATTTATTTATTTTTGAAATCAATTTCTTAAAAATAACAAAATAATTAAATAGCTAACCATGAACATCAATAATTAAAGTAAACATATATATAAGCAATACATGCAAATATGGACGTAAATGTGTGTTATAAGTGATGATGAGATACAAATTTAAGATTAGGTATTTAAATATAAAAAAGACTACTTGAACTCTCAAACCTCTAGGTGCTTTGGTACAACTATTTATATTGAAGATACCATTATTTGTTATTTATTATTTATTTAATTTTATTATTTTAACTTATGAAAATATATGAACATTCTTGACGAAATAAAATTTTCTAAATACTCCATCATCTAGGTGGCATTTGAAAATAAATTATTTTACAAAAGGTTTTCATATAACTTTTTAAATTTTGGAATGGTCTTGGGTTTTTGAGTGGATTTAGGTTTTGGACTTCACCTAAGGTTTAGGGTTTCACCTAGGACTTAAGGTTTCATCTAAAGGTTTAGGGTTTCATTTTAGGGTTTCACATTATGGTTTTGATTGTCACATTAAAGTTTCATGTTTAAGATTTCACAAAGGGCTTCGGGGTTTCCCTTATAGTTTAGGGTCTCACCTAAGGTTTTGAGTGTCACATAGGGTTTTAGGGTTTCATTTTTAAGGTGTTAGATTTTTAGTAATTTGTGAACCTAATCTAAAAATTTTCAACATCTGGGCAAACTTTTGGAGCAAGCTTGTATTTTATAATTTTCTCAAAAATTGAATTTTTTATATTTTCGTATTTTTTCTTTAACATTATTATTTATTTACTCTTATCTAATTTTCTAAAAATAGATTTTTATATTTTCTTTTATTTTTTTCAAATTATTATTATTATTATTTTTAAATTGTTTAATAATTCCCTAACATTTGGACAAAATTATTATTTTTTAAAAATATAATTTTTAATTCTTTTCAATATCTAAGTAGGGATTTAAAATTTTTATCATTTATATTATTATCATTATATTTATTGTTTTCTTTTATTATTATTTTTTAAGAAGTATGATAGTATTAATAAATTTAAAATGTATTTAGAATAAATTACATTTAATGTAATTTACAATATGGAAATTAAATTACATAAAAACTAAAACAAGCACGGACATTAAACTAATAAGGAAATTAAACATGCATGAAATTTAAATTGAAATCAAACATCATAAGAAAAATGTGCATGCCTTTTACTATTATTTCTAAACTAAAATAAAAGAAAAACAAAAAAGGTGAATACAAACTCTTAAAAAGATATAACTAAACTTTTCTCAAATAGGGGTAGACTCACCACTTGAATCATTCTTTAACAACAACCTCTATTGTAAACAAGCATGAACCAAATAAAAAAACTTCAAACTTTTTCCCCACACAAACCATTAAGACCAACCTAGATTCTATAAACCCTTCTTTTCATTTACTACAACTAGGATAAATCAAAATTCTCATCTTTCATGTGGAGACAAAGTATGGAAGGAGAGAACCATAGTTTTTATCCAATCGAGTCCCAACTACCCTTTTCTTCTTTTCATTCAAAACCAACAGCCATGACATGATGGAATTTTTTACTCCATAACAATTCACATACAAAAGAAAAGAGGCAACAAACACACAAGTAGCAGACATACAAAGAATGAAGCTTTAAGTTTCCACACTGTAGGGAAAAAACGAGACTGGTTTGATAAAAAACAAAAAATATGTAGGGACTAAAATGTTTAAAGTAAAAAAAATTGAAACCATAATAACATACACCAATTGAGAATAAAGTTTAAATCCCCTATATGTAAGAAGATAAAAAAATGAAGAAAAGGAACTAGTTTGGTAGACTTGCTCTATTTTTTTCCTTTTTTTGTTTTGCTGCCAAGTTCACTTTTTTTTTTTTTGCTTTTCCTGGTCACCTTCCGAGCACATGAATCATATATATATATATATATATAGTCACAACTTTTTTCGTTTCATTTTTTTTGTCGATTGCTCTCCTATTTCTTTTTTTTTTGTTCCTCCTAGGCATTGCCTTGTTTTTCTATTATAATCACCATGACTTCACGTCGTTCTTTTCCTTTTTTAACTACTGGTTCCATGTTTCACATTCATTTTCCTTTTTTTTTTTTTCTATACTAGTTTTTCTAGTTTTTATTCAAGTTTTTTTGGTTTCTTTCTATTGCCTTTCTACTCACATCTTTTTTCTTTGCTTGCTTCATGTTCGAATGCTTGCCTTCCCTCTTTTTTCCTTCTTTATTTTTAGCTTTTCAATTGCTCTTCTACGTTTTGCTTGCTTTTTTTTTTTTTTTTGCTTTTTCTTTGGTTTAATGCCTATTGCCCAAATGCTCTACCAGCCACACCTCTTTTTTTTTCCTTTGCTTCATTGTAATTTCTTTTTCTTTTCCCATTTTTACTACCTTACTCCTTCACACCTCTTTTTGGCTTTTCTTTTTTTTATTTGCCCATTTGTTTACTTTATAGTTTTTCCTCCCACGTCTCTTAACAACCTTGTTTTCCTTCCACCCACAATCCTCTTTTCCTCTCACATCTCTTAACCAGCCACACTTATTTTCTTTTCATGTGTGTAAAGCCTCATGTAAAACCATGCATTGTTTGGGTTTTTTTTTTCATTTTTTTATGTAAAAATGGTCAACATTTGTGGCCCATTTAAGCCTTTATTTTTTTTTTTGCTGTGGCTTTTTTTTTGGGCTATCATATTTGTTTAATTTTATTTCATTTAGGTTTTCATTTATTTTGGATCGAACTTTTTTATTTTTTATTTATTTATATATATATTTTATATTTAATAATTAATTTAATGATTTTTTTATCTATTTATATTTTATATATTTATTTATTTAAACTTGTTTAATGGCCAATAATGGGCCATTAATGGGCTTTTAAGAATAGGCCTTTATCAAGCCTTTTATCATGCCAATTTGGGTATTTTTAGGGTCAATGCAACGGGCTTCACCACGAGGCCCACATTAGGCTTCATATTTGAGCATTTGAAAATAAACCATGTAACAGGCTTGAAAAATTATGGTCAAAGCCTAATTACAAACCGAGCCCGGGTTAAAGTGATAAAATATCATGGACAAAATTAGTTGTCTACACGAATGAAATTTCAAGGTATGATCATAAATAAAAAGTCTCATTAGATATCACTATGATTCTTCAACTAAAATTAGTAAAGAAATTGTTTCCAGGAAACACAAAGAGGTCAAACTGGAATAGCATTGGATGCCAAATGGTATGATCAATATATGATAAAGATAAGGATAAAGATGCAACAAATAGAGCGATGGATTTGGGATTGGATGGTAGTATATGATGCTAATTTTTATGTATCAAATTGTTTGATATTAGTAAATTGAATCAAATTCCTTAATCTTTTTTCATTATTGAATTAAGTTTTTTGATCCATTTTGCTTTGGTGACTATCCTTTTTCAATGAAAAGGTTTGTGGAAGAGAGGTTAACTGAAGTCATACCAGAGATGCCCAAATTGCTAGTGGAGTCTTTCGACTTCATTGGCATAAACCATTATACCACACATTATGCTAGAAATGATTGAACCTGAATCCAAAAACTAATATTGTAGGATGCTTAATCAAATGTTGCTGTTATTACTACATGTAAGATGCCAGAACATAATCTTTCATATATCTTTGTAGTAAGAATATAATTCATATATACAAAAGTAATAATTGTTAGGAAGAGTGGGATCCAGCCTCATTGGTTTAGCTAATTAAAAGGTCTAAAGCCTTTTTTTTTTCTTTTTATCTTTGACGTAAGAGTGCCTTACTTATATAAAGCTTTAAATAATAAAAAAGGTGCTGTATAATAAAGAAACAAAAGGTCATGATGCCAAAACCAAGAGAAAGAAAAAAAGCCAAAAAAAAAATAAAAGGAAAAAGGGAAAAATGAGAGTTAGTTGAACAAAATGACTGAACCTAAATCTAGAAACTAATATTGTAGGATGCTTCATTAGATGCTGCTACTATTACTACATGTAAGATGCCAGAACATAATATTTCATATATCTTTGTAGTGAGAATATAATTCATATATACAAAAGTAATAATTGTTAGGAAGATTGGGGTCCAGCCCCTTTGGTTTTGGCCAATTAAAAGGCCTAATGCCTTTTTTTTTCTTTTTGTCTTTGACCTAAGAGAATCTTACTTATATAAAACCTTAAACAATAAAAAGGAGCTATATAATAAAGAAACAGAAGGTGGTGGCGTCGAAACCAAGATAAAGAAGAAAAGCCAAGAAAAATAGAGAAAAAAGGAAAAAAAGAGAGTTAGTTGAATGTAAGTTGATCCATGGTTCGATTGAGCTAAAATTTTATCAGCAAGTTTATGATTCAGAGTTCTACATTCTGAACGGTGAAGATTGGGTTTGAAGCTCTCTAGGAATAAATTCAAGGTGTATTTATTGAGTCATCTATTTGGTAATATTTCTTCAATTGTCTCTCTAGTTGTTGATTAGCTCTAGTTTTAGCTAAAGAAAAACTTTGTATATCTATTATTTGATAATGGAGATTTTTCTGGTAATCTGTAATTTTTTTTCTCTACACTGGAGGGCTTTTCATTTAAATCTTAATGTGCTTTATTTTTTTTTTTTGCATTGTTGATTGTTGATTATTGTCTACTACTGTGGGTTTATTACGATATATTGCTTCTACGTTGTTGTGTTTATTGCTTCAAGTCCAATAATAATCTCATACATCTCCTCAATTATAGCTTTTTGAGGTGGAGTTGCCATTAGGGAAAGAGTATGTCTTGACAAATTATTGGAATCCTAGAATCATAAATATAAATCTCAACTGATAAGTACTTCCTTTTGTAGGCAGCTTCACGGTGGATATGCATTTCCCATGGGGCATTAGGAAGTTGGCTAGATATTTTAAAGATAAGTATGGCAATCCATATGTTATAATAATAGAAAATGATGAGTATACTTTTAGTTTCAAAATTGTTCAATCCTTTATGGTACTATAAAATGTTAGACAATTTACATTTATGTAAGTATGGATGATTTAAACAACCCATTTATAAGTACAAAAAAGGCTTTGAAAGATGACAAAAGGATAAAATATCATAGGAATTATCTCTCAACCCTATCAACTGCTATAAGGTAATGAAAAATACTGCTCAAGTTGTATCAGATTCCTACATTGGGGTACTTTAAAATTAGATGTGATTGTACTCAGCTGGTAGAAAAATGATTAAACATAGTGAAGATAATTGTGATGCCCGAGGTTATTTTATGTGGTCATTGCAAGACAATTGGGAATGGAATTGTGGCTATACCGTTTGATTCAAACTTTACTATATGGACTACAAAAATAACCTTACAAGGATTTCAAAGGCTTCAGTTGAATGGTTTAAGTCGATATCAAGGAAGATAGATTTCCAGTTAATCGAATGAGAGACCAAGGGTGTACTACTCTAAAAAATGGTGTTGAGCTAGATAATCACTTTGTTGTGCTTTATAATGTCGACATCATTATCAAGTACCAAGCTCATATCAATATAGAAATCTACAGTCAAACAAATGTTGTTAAGTACTTTTTAAGTATATCAATAAAGGTGTTTTAGAAAAATAAGTTTATTGAATTCTCTTTTATTTACCCCTTTAATTATCGAATTATTAATATGATTTCATTTTCATAAAAATAAGATCAAGATTCATCAAGTATTTTTGTTTGCAGTAGAAAATTAAGTAATTTTTGTTATTAGGCATCATTTTCTTAGGTTTTTTTTTTTTTTTTTATTTGGGTTAGTACTTGTCGCTTGGTTTTGTGTTCTCATGAGAGATTCTACTTCGGGGACAATATATTACCTTGCTTTAAGAGTGGGATACATTTGCTTGAAAATAGGTTTCCACAGCTACCTGACTTTGATAATGTAAGAATAATACCCTTTTTGTTATGCCTTTAAAAAAAGCAAGAAGTAGTTATTGCTTGTGATTTTGTTTGTGATATTTGTTATATGTTGATTGAATGATTTTGTAATGAAAGTATCAAACCTTAAATTAGAAATTCTCGAGGATAGAGAAATTGTACATTTTATGGTTCTCTAATGTGATGATTTCAATGCTTTTGACGTTCTCAAATTAACAAAAGGTAAATCTTTTTTTTCTCCTATCGGCTTTTATTACATATGATTTTTATATGTATTTTTTAATATATATGTAGGTTTTTGAAAGTGTGGCTAGAGGATGCGAGTAGCAGAAGATTGGAGCATGTATAAATTTGTTATCTTTCTATTTGATGGGAGTGCTTATTCCATCATATTAAGTTTTCTTCTCTACTTTAAATCATTGTTAAATTGTTGGTTACTTTAATTTCTTCTTTATTTGGTTGTTAGCAGTGTATATATTTTACCTACATATATATATATTTGTTGAAATTAACGGTGAAATATATATATATATAGGGGATATGATTGGGGATTGTATTTGCACTTTTGCAAATGATTTCTTAATTTTTTTTCATTACAATATGCACAAACTAGAGTAAAGAGGTTAAATTTCCTCATCATTTTCTTTTCTTTTCTTTTCTTTTTTAAATATTAAAATGAATTTTGATTTCTTCTTAGGCAATCAAGGTTGAAAGGAGAATCAATTTTATGATGACACTTGATCTCAGCAGAAATAGACATTTTTGTTTGTTCACTTCCCAAGATCTTAGCAAAAATCAAATCTAACATTATTCATTGATTATAAAATTTGTGACCTTTTGTTTTTCACAATGATTCATTTTATTGGTAGTATAATTATCAAGCTTGATCAATCAAATAAAGTCTTCCTATTTATTAAAAATTTGGGTAGTTCAATTTTAAACACGAAATGTTTCTGTTGATTTTTTTTATAGCCATCATATTATTTAGGCATTTTTTAACTAGGAATGATAAAGACTGTAAATGTAGATTTTACGAACAAGTTGGAAAATGAAAGTATTTAACCAATCTTTATATGTTCACATGTCGAGACTTAAGTTCCAAGCTCGTGAGGTTTTAGGACCCAAGCATGTACTCATACGGAGGATGTCACGGTCTTAAAATGAAGCCAAGAATCTCACATCGATTGAGTACTAGAATTGGTCTTGGGATATAAGCGTTCACACCACTTTTTCCTTGTGAGGTACCTTTTGTAGGATAAAATCATGAGGTCAAAGAGGCCAGAGCAGATAATACCTTACAAAAGTGTGAATCATGGTAGGTAGGCTGATCTGAGACGTTGGATGAGTACATGCCTAGGTCTTGAAGCCACACAAGCCTGGAGCTTAAGTCTTGGCACGTGACAAGTGGTATTAAAGCTAGCTTTGAAAGGTAATAGCAATGTGCCACCGAAGACGATGGGCCTTTGTTGGAGTGAGAAAGGATGTCACGATCTTAAAGTGAAGTCAAAAATCCCACATTGATTGAGTACTAGAGTTGGTCTTGGGATATAAGGGTTTACACCACCTTTCCCTTGCGAAGTGCCTTTTATAGGACAAAACTATAAGGCCAGGGGGCTAGAGCGGATAATACCTCATAAGAGTGTGAACCGTGACAGGTAAGCTGATCTGAGACATCGGATGAGTACATGTCCGGGTCTTAGAGTCGCATGACTTGTCACATGTTGAGACTTAAGCTCTAGGCTCGTGCGGCTCTAAGACCTGGGCATGTTTTCATCTGACATCCCAGATCAGCCTACCTGCCATGGTTTATACCTTTGTGATGTATTGTTCACTTTGGCCTCTCTGGCCTTACAATTTTATCCTACAAAAGGTGCCTCACAAGGGGAAGGTGGTGTGAACCCTTATATCTCAAGATCAATTCTAGTACTCAACCGATGTGAGATTCCTAGCTTCACTTTAGGACCATGACATCCTCCTCCACTCTAATGAAAGCCCACCGTCTTTGGTAGTAAATTGCTAGCACTTTTTAGAGCTGGCTTTGATACCACATGTCATGTGTCGAGACTTAAGTTCTAGGCTCGTGCGACTCTAAGATTCGGGCATGTACTTATCTGATGTCCCAGATCAGCCTATTTGTTACGGTTCACACCCTTATGAGGTATTGTTCGCTCTGACCCCTCTGGCCTCACAATTTTATCCTACAAAAGGTGTCTCACAAGAAAAAAGTGGTGTGAACCCTTTTATACCCCAGTGACCCTCTTTTTATATTCGATGTGAGATTCAGAACTCCTTCTTAGGTTTGTGTGCATGCTCAGATTCTGGAGTCGCATGAGCCTAAAGCTTAAGTCTCGACCCGTGATAAGTATTACATTCAATCAGGATTCTGCTTCTTGATTTTTAGGGTCAATCAAATCCATCAGAAGGCTTCTACTGATCCTGTGTGCTTCTAAAGGATCTCTTTGTGCACTTTCTTTTTTGAGCCTTCCTTGATGTGGTACGAGCATTTTGTAGGCTGGCCTGCATGCTATGCGAGCAGTTTGGACTCCTCTCTAAGGCTTAGAGTGCAAACCCTCGCCAAAGTCCCCTGCGCGTGAGCCTTAACTTTTGGTGCGCATGTTAGTGCGCCTGATGTGCTTGGCACGCCCGTCTAGGGTGTGACATTATGATGTCATGGTCCTGAAGTGAAGCCAAGAATCACACATTGATTGAGTTCTAAAGTTAGTCTTGGGATATAAGGGTTCACACCACCTTCCTCTTGTGAGGCATGACAAGAGATCGGGTAGTTTTGGTTGCAGGATGGTTTGTTGTACACTAGGGTTAGTAGACTGTTTATGCCACAGCATGGAAAGCTTCGTAGGGAAGTCATGTACAAGTGTCATAATTCAAGGTAGGTTGGACATCTAGGGGTGAGTCGCACCCTAGCTTTGCTAGAGGACTGATACTACTGGTCGCACATAAGGGAAGATGTGAAGGCCTATGTGAAGACTTATCTTATGTGCCAATAGGATAAGGTGGAACTCAAGAAACCAGGTGGTCTCTTGGAGCCATTGCTAGTGCCAGAGCGACCTTGGGAGAGCATCACTTTGGACTTTATAGTCGGTCTACCCAAGATAAAGGGGTTCGAAAGCATTATAGTAGTAGAAGATAGGTTTTCTAGGTATGGGATTTTCATTCCAGCAACCAAAGAGTGCCCAGTTGAGGAAGCAACCCGATTGTTCTTGAAAAACATGGTGAAGTACTGGAAAGTGCTGAAGACCATTGTTAGTGATCAAGACAAGCGTTTTATGGGTAGGTTTTGGATTGAGTCGTTCAAGCTGTTGGAGTCAAACTTGAACTTTTCCACTAGCATGCATCTACAAATCGATAGGCAGACTGAGCGTGTGAATGGGCTATTGAAGGTTTACTTCAGCACTATGTGAGTGCTACGTAAAGGGACTGGCCAAAGATGTTAGACATCGCTCAATTTTCTTATAACTTACAAAGGAGCAAGGCAACAAACCAAAGTCCATTTGAGGTGGTAATAGGTAAGCAACCGTTAATACCCGATTTGATTGCTGCAGGTTATACAAGGTTGAATCCAGTAGCATACAAGTTTGCTAAGGCTTGGTAGGAACAAGCTGACTTGACCAGAATCTGTCTCCATAAGGCTGCAAAGAGGTCAAAGAAATTGGCAGACCAAAATAGGTAGGACGTGCAGTTTTAAGTAAGAGACTTGGTGTTGGTGAAGCTGCATCCCATTTTACGCCACAAGAGGCTGTGTAAAGGCCTAGTCCATAGGTACGAGGGACCTTTTTGAGTAATCAAGAGGGTAGGCAAGGTTGCTTGTAAGCTGGATATACCACCCAAGCTGAAGGCACACTCGATGTTCTATGTTAGCATACTCAAGTCGTTCCATAAGGATAAGGGAGATCCAGGATAGGCAAAGTCAAAACGTGGGCCATTAGAAGCTAGGGTCTCATATGAAAAGAAGGTCCACAACATCATAACTGATCGAGAAGTGAGGTAGAACAACTACGAACCAAGACAAGAGTACTTGGTGCACTGGAAAAGACTTTCAGATAGTGAGACAAGCTAGGAACCAATAAAAGACTTATGATAGCTTTAAGACCAGATCAGGCAATACCATGCAGAAGACACAATGAGGGCGTTACGTAATTAGGTAGGGGAGAATGTCATGCACTAGGCGGGTGCGCCAGGCACATCAAGCACACCAGCATGCATATCAAAGGTTAAGGCTCGCGCGCAGGGGACTTTGGTAGGGTTTTGTACACTAGGCCTTAGAAAAGAGTCCAGACTGCCTACACAACATGCAGGCTAGCTTGCATAGGTAGGCCAAGGCCCGCAAGATGCCCGTACCATATCAAAGAAGGCCCAATAAAAAAAATGCACAATAAGATCTTCTAAAAGCTCACAAGATCAGCAAAAGCCTTCTAGTGGATCTAGTTGACCCTAAAAATCAGGAAGTAGAATCCTTATTTTATATAATCTGCATAATCCTTGATTGATTGTAATTCTTTAATTTTAGGGATTTAGCCATAAGTATAGCTAAGGGCCTCAACTATAAATAAAGAGTCACCCACCTTCCTTTGTACAACATTATACACACTTTTATTTTAATAAAATACATAGCATATTCTAGCAATTTTTTTATTCTACTGTTTCACTCAAACTTGCGCATTCTATCCTTCCCATTGTTCTAGTGCTCGCATGTTTGTGTTTTAGGCTGACTTAGGCTAGAATGAAGTGATTCCAAGCCTAAGGCCATACAGATTTTGAGTCTTAGGTCAAAGCCCATAACAGTTGATATCAGAGCCAACCTTAAACCTTTCGACCCACGCCAAGCACCTCGAGAAAGGTAGGCATGGTGGCCAGCCTCTGAGACGAGGGTGTCATGAGGTTGGGTGGGGGAGAATGTCATGCCAAGTGCTCCAAGGGGAGTAGGTAAGGTACTCCAATCCCACATCGAACATAAAAGGAGGGTCACTGAGGTATAAAAGGGTTCACATCACCTCTTCCTTGTGAGGCACCTTTTGTGGGACAAAACCATGAGGCTAGAGGGGTTAGAGCGGGCAATACCTCACAAGGGTGTAAACTGTGACAGGTAGGCTAATCTGAGATGCCGAATGAATGCATGCCTGGGTCCTAGAGCCACACAAGCCTAGAGCTTAAATCTCAGCATGTGACAAGTGACATTTGTGCAATTCAAAACAACTTTCTGTTAACTTTGCCTATTGAATCTCATATCAAATAATGCCATAATCTTTATTGCAAGTTCGAGAAGGTTTCTATTTTGTAATACGTTGGGTCAATTTCAAATTGAGGAGGTACCTAACCTTTTAATATGATGGAAACTTCTTACTTGATGGAACTGTGAATAGAATGTTTGCTTGCACTATGTATTCTGCCTGACTCACCATCTTGGCTTATTTTACTAAGCCAAAGCTAAAAGTTCAAGTTTTAGGCATCATATGATTTAATTTGAGGTTCAATTCTTCGCTCTCTTACACATATGGCTTGAGTTAATTAGACAGTATTCATATTTATATGTATAAATTTTCTTTATTAGATAGTTGTTGCCATTTTAGGCCTTTTGGGAATGAAGCCTTAAGTTAATTAAACTCTTCCGGTATGTTATTTGTTATTATTTATTTTTTATGATCTTGGTGCTTTCAACCATCTACATTTACTCTATTTTTTTTTCTTTTTTGAGGGTGGGGGGCTAATTATAAATATATATATAAAGTAAAATTCATTAAATTAAGGAACAAATCATTCCTAAGATATTATTGACCCATACTACAAACAAAAAGAGTGCTGGAAATTTTAAAAATTTGATCGAATGGTTTAAACTAGCAATACAGAAAAGTATTATTCGCTTAAGAAAATTATTAACCCATATTTTACAAATAAAAGGAGGAAGCAGTTGTTTTCTCCATCCATTAATTAATCACTAGATAGAAACCAATGCTTCACAACGAGTGTAATAAAAATGTAATGAACATATATACATTTAGATATTGAACTATGAAAAAAGAATTTTCTTTGTTGATTTTTCATACTATGATATATATAATATTGAATAATTTTGACAAAACAATATTAAAATGAAAATAAAGTATTACATATATTGCGATTATATTTTTTTGGTTAATTTTTCATGTTATGTTACGAACGATATATTTTTTATTAATTATTTGATTAAATATATGATTTTTTAATTTAGTATAAAATAAATTTTTAATAAAAAATATTTAAAACAAAAAAAGTAATTTAATTTTTAATTATTTATTTATTATTTTAATTTTAATTTTATTATTAATAATAAATAATAAAAATATTAAATCCATAAAAAATACATCCAATTACAAACCTACATCATATAAATGATAAAAATTCAAACCTCATTAAATTTCACTCAATTACAAATTCATGTCTAAGATGATAACGGGTCGCATTGAAACAAGTTTTCGTTCCTCTCGAATTCAATTCGAATTTATATTTATAAAATTTAAATTTGATCAAATTTGAAAATTTTTTTATTTTTTTCATATTCAAATTTGATCTAATTTGATATTATATAAATCATATTTGATAAAAAATTAATAAAATATTTTTTTAATATAAAATATTATTTTTAATATAAAATATTATTTTTAGTATAAATATAATTATATAAATATATATAAATAAATAATTAAAAAATAATATATATATATATATCGAATCGAATTTACTTAAAACTTGACTTTGATTTTTTCATATAATTATTTGATTTAATCTGATTTAAAATTTGATGTAAAAAAAATTAATCTTTTGAGATCAGATAAAAAAATCCGTAAGAAAACGGATTGAACCCTATTCACGTCAAATGAACATTCTAATTTTTAATTTGATTCAACATAATTCATTTAACCAAAGCTCGAATTTTGACAAAAACAACTCAAATCTCGAGACGAAAGGTGGAGACTCATCAAACAACAGATCTCGCATATGATACCTTGTTTTAATCGGATGCTCCCAAATGTATCAAACTTCCACACCAGTCTATCAATACCAACAGTAGCGAAAATTGAAAATTCCTTTTATCGCTTCCACCACCTGCTGCAAAACCCGAGGCTCCGAGCAAGAAAGTACTGTCCATCTTTTGAAGGAAGCATCAGACCACGAGCACAAGAAAGTTGAGTGTTTTCCTGTGATGGGATAAAATAAAATTTGTTTCCCTATTAAAGGTAATCTTAATCTTATTTACCTAAATAGAAAACTTCATGTCAAGTCATATTTTTTCATTCCATCCCCACAAAAATTGGTCCCACTCCCCCCAAATAAAGTGTTTAATTTCCATATTTATTAAATTATTATTCGTGTAACCAGACCAGATGTCTCACTCCAAATCTTAAATCTATTATATAATTTCATGATTATATAAAACTTGGCCTTTCTGGAGGTACTAAGGAAAGTTCGAGGCTATTGGAATGTTCTCTATCAACAGGATGCCTCTTTTAAACCAAGTTTCCGCAGAAGATAGTAGACTTTAAATACTTGTTGTGGATGAGGGTTCTACTTCGACCAAAAAAAGCTAGTGGCTATATTCCATTACTCCTCTTGGCTCCAAGAATAGACAGTGACAAAGGTTTGGTGCAGACATAAGAACATTTTTAGTTTGGAGCTAAATCTTATTGTCATCAATTTCATCAAAGTTGTGAGCCCTCTCAGATAAGTTTCTCAGTAGACACTTTCTTTGACCACCACTATGACGTCTTTAGATAACCAAACTAGCAATTCAAAGAAATTCAAGTTTGCTGGTTGCTCAAAAAAAGCAAGATATGGGCCTCGATAGTTGTATTGGTCATGGGGGGACAAAGAAGCCAAAAGCCTAAATTACAATAAGTTTTTTATATAATGACCTTTGATTATATTGACGATTAAATTATATCAATAAAAAAATTTTATTCGATAAATTTTTAATATGTTAGAATATATCATATTTTTACAACTCTTTATACAATCGTTGGTATAGATAAAATTTTTATGACGGTAGATAATTATTCGTTAGTATAAATATGTTATATACTAATATTTATTTATATTGACGATCAAATTATATAAATTAAAGGTATCTATAGTAACAGATTTTTGTTACTGTTAGTATAGATAGTACTTATACAAATACCTTATAAATCCATCAATATAAGTAAACTTTTTCTGACAATATATAAATATTCGTCAATATAAATGTCATATACTGACGGTTATTAACCGTCAGTATAAGCTAAAAGAATATTTATTCCTAATTTTTTTTAAATATTAATTCATAATATTTTCCTCTAATAAAAATTTTCAAAAACTATAATTTGATAAAAGCTATAATTATTAATAAATAAAATGTGTAATTTAATTAATTTTAAATGATAGTAAATTTTAAATAAAATTTGTAAGTATTATATTAATTAATAAATTATAATTAAATAGTAGCCTAAAAATTTTTTAAATTTAAATATTATATTAGTTTGGTTTCAATTAATATTTCAGTTTTAATATAGTTTCATAAAATTTTAAAATCATTCTAGATCGAAAGTCAAATTATAAATAATCTACAGATATAGTAGTATTTATATTTATATAAATATTTTTCTATGTTATTTGTAAAAGCTTTTTATAAAATAATATTTATCGTTCACTGTATTAACAGTTTGGGATTCCAAAGTTTTTGAAAGAGGAATGAATTTTAAAAATGATCACAAGGCATTTGACCAAAAAAAAAACACTTTCAATTTTTTGTAAGGAAATATTCAAGGCATATTTTGGGCAAAAACTCTTTGAATATTCCAAAAAAAAAAAGATGGGATTATTAAATGCATTTTTGATAGAAAATGCTTTGAATAATCCCATCTAAATGAATAATTCATGGATTATTGAAGGCGTTTTTAACCAGAAACACCTTCAATAACCCCATTAAATATTTTGTAAGGGATTATTTAAGGCGTTTTTGGCCATAAACACCTTGACTAACCCCATTCAATTATTTTTAAGGGATTATTCAAGGCATTTTTGTATAATCTTAAAAAAAAGGGGAGCTGATTATTAAAGGTGTTTTTTGCTAAAAACGCCTTAAATAATCTGCTCAAAAAAATTTAAGAGGATTATTCAAGATATTTCTGGCCAGAAACGCCTTCAATTTAAGTCATTTGACCTGACTAAAAAAATGGGAAAATAGCCGTTACCATTTTGAAAAGCATGTCTGAAAATGAATGCAAGTCAGTTGTAGGTTTATACCCAGAAAACATTTGATTTATATTTGTGATACTATGAATTACATTTTGAAATTTACATTACAAACATTGTAGTATTTTAATAAATTGACCGTACATCCAAATTTATAACTAATAATGTTGCCATATAAATAAACTTTTTTCAAATAATCATACTCAATATATGTGTATTCATATAAGTTGTGAATTGATATAAAACAAATATATACCAATAATATTAAACGAATGCCCTAATCTAGAAACTTAAATTATCCATTCAACATGGCATGTTAAAAACATTATAAAAAATGAAATGCATATTTTGACATTTAACCAACAATCTCCAACCTCAAGGTGTAGCAAATGATAATACATACTTAGACCACTCTTTACAAACTTTATGAAGTTTGTTTATTATGAAGCTTCCTTTACTCTCCCATTATAAAAAAAAAAATCAAAAGTAAATGTTAATAAACGAAAACATAATTTAGCTTTTCTTTGGAATATATTATGATTATATAAAATTAGTACTAACATTGAATGGTGTGGTCATAAAATCATATAAAACTATCTCCCTCATAAAACGAAGGATATAATACCCACATTCAATATATCTCGATTGACGTGGTACCTAAAAAATAATTTTAATAGGTTTAAGAAACATTTATTTAGTATAAAAGAATAAATTTCACATTTATTGGTAATGACATTTAATTTATCTTTTCTTTCTTATCAACTGTAGACTTTTCCCTAAATTGAAAAGAAAAAAGTACTTAATACAAAAATAAAAGTAATTATGAAGAAATAGAAGATAATATAATAAGATGTAACACCTCTTCATAAAATTTTGAATATCAAGGTTAGGCTTCACCATTGGTTAAGCAGAATTAAATAAATATGACTAAAAGAATTGGTAACAATCACAATAAGCTGCCAGTGACAACAACAAAATAATAAGAATGATATACTTATATTAGGCATCATTTTAGATTTGGATAAGGTTGAAATAATTATTTGTATGAATATAACTTATCCAGCATTATACAGGACCAAAAAATGATTAGCCTATTTTTTCATGCATTCACTCACATGACAACCACAAAAAACAACAATGCCACTCTACTCACTGATGAAATTTGGGTCAATGAATCTGAAACTATAGGTCATTGGTCTCGCCTTGATCTCTTTATATAGGAAGCTGCATGATAACAATTAATAATACTAGTTAGTAATACACTGTAATATAGATTAATACATATTGACTTTGCATATTTAAATTTATAAGCTAACCTTATATAGGCAATAATATCACCAGTTGATATTTCATCTAGGGTACAAATTTCCTTAATCTTAGGCTCCCCAATGTAAGAAACTAATGGATAATCAAATAACCCATCCTTGGACTCAACGGCAATGCAGTTTCCTTTAGATAAATGATTAAATGCATAATTAGATAACACATAAATGGCAGCTAGGCCAAGGGTCATCCTCTGAGTCCTAACATCCTGCTACAATATATAATGAAATATAAGTATTAAAACTAAATCAATAAATATAATAAACAAATAAATATTAAGTGAATAAACAAAATCATACTTCATGGCTAGTACCAAAGGTTGGGTTTCTTGCCTAACTTGTAATGGAAGCTTGTCCTAATTGGATGAAGCTATTTGACTGGCCTACAAGCATGCTGGCTGCATTACTACCAATATTGCCTCCAAAGCTGTGAGTCATTGCTGTTGATCATTCAAGCGTTGCTCTTGGTCATCAAGTTTTTGCTGTTGTTGTTCAATGATTGCTTCATATTGTTTATTCGTCATTTGAGGGATTTTGGATTGATTACTGAAAAACTTTGATGGCAACACAAATCTACCAACCCCACGAACTTGACCATGTCTTTCTTTCGCTCTTAATGCTAAAGACAAGGGATCTTCACCATAGTGAGTTGCTAGTTCATCGGATTTAATTTTAGTAGCAAAATCATCTTGAAAGACAATAATAAGATGGGTTGTAACAAAAATCTATACAAGTATAGAGTCATGCATACAAGCACAAAGCCAATCATACGTGAAATAATGAGCAGTTATACATACAATCTTTTTAGCCATTTCTACGGTTGCTTTATCTACAAATGATCCATCCTTCTGTATATGTTTTTATTTTCACACATTCTATCTAGAAACTTCGGTGCCAGAGCTAGATGATTCCTAATAAATTAACACTATATAAGAATCAAAATCTATTAAACGAATGTTCATAAATATTCATTTATGAATATAAAACAAGTGTGTGAATACTTACAAGCTCATACTTGATATTTGCATAACCCTTTCTCGATGTCTGATGGTGATATATTTATTTGGCATGAATGTTCTTTTGTTGTTCTTTGATTTTTAAAAAAGAAAAAAATTACATAAATCACATATTAAGATATTGAATATATTACATAAAATCTTATAAACAATTTTTTGTAATGGTATGTGTATCGAGAATTCTTCTAATAGCTGATCTTGAACAAAATTCATCCAATCTTGATAACTTATAACATCTGCATATAACGAAGGTGGAACAACCAACATATCACTACGATCAGTGAATGGTAAAATATATTGGGTTCTGCTCTTAAAGTCTTTGAATACTTTCCCAGTCGACTGCAACACAAGTTTTTTACACTCAATTGAGACGTCGAACCATTCTTAATAAATTTAACACAATTAGTATGAACACATTGAATTTCAATTAAATGATCATTTAACAAATTTTATAAAATAGTTGAATAAACACACCATAATTGATTCCTATATACGATCTTTTAGATCATCAGGAACTCAATGTCAATTATGGTATGTAATAGACATGCTACTACAGATGATTGTTCTAATATGACTAGCCAACTTGGTAGCTCTATTAGACACAGGCTACCTACTTTGATTAAAGTCAACATGAATTTTTGTGTTAGTCACTTGAATTTGTTTATTTTGTCCCCTTGTTTTTCTTTTTTTCACTATAGGTATGTCTTTTTCATGTTCAGTAGCAAGAGAAGTATGTTATTTGGATTCTATAATACCTGTGATATTGATCATAATTATACAAAATAAACCAAACTTTTTCTATAAATTTCACACAGTACGTAATAATCATACTATAGTTACTACACCAATATATATAAAAATCCTCAAACTAATAATATTTTATGAGTACAAGCCATACTGTGATTCCTACCTTAAATAAAAGTTCCATGCAAAACAAATATGAGTAAAAAAATACACACAATTTCCATAATACCATTATGCAAGCCACAATATATAAACCAAACTACAAAGAAACACCATACATACAATGAAAAGAGATTGGACGACTAAGGTGATGGTGGAATGAATAAAAAATATATATAGCAAAGAACGAAAAAAATACCTATATTGAAGAATATAAATAATATAAAAAGATAAATAAAATAAAGACATTCTAGTGAAAAGAAAGGTGCGACGGCGTTCTGTTGTTGAACGTCGATGGCGACAAGAGAGATGAAAAAACCAAAAGGCAAACTAAATGGGTTTAAGGGTTTTGACTTCGTTGCAATGCGGCTTTTAATCATTCTTTGTAATAACAGTTTAGGATTCCAAAGTTCAAGATAGGGGAATGAAATTTAAAATTGATTAGTAAAAGTGTTTTACTAAAAAAAACACCTCCAATTTTTTGTAAGGGAATATTTAAGGCGTTTTCTAGGAAAAAATGCCTTGAGTAATCCCAATAAAAAAATTATGGATTATTGAAGGTTTTTTTTTTTTTATAGAAAATACCTCAAATAACCCCCTCTAAAAATTTGAAAGCGATTATTAAAGGTGTTTTTGACCAAAAATGTCTTTAATAACTCTTTTTAATATTTTGTTACGGATTATTCAAGGCAACTAGGTAAGAATGCCTTCAATAATCTACTCATAAATGGTTTAAGGGGATTATTCAAGGTGTTTTTTGAGCAAAAATACATTCAATAATCTACTCATAAATGCCTTAAGAGGATTATTCAGGGTGTTTTATCACAAAAATGCCTTGAATGACCCCCAAAAAAATGGAGAAGATTATTGAAGGCATTTTTAGTAGAAAATACCTCAAATAATCCCCTTTAAAAATTTGGAAGAGATTACTGAAGGTGTTTTTAGGGTTATTGAAGGCATTTCTTGCCAAAAATACCTTGAATGATTTTTGGATTAATGAAGGCATTTTTGGCACAATATTTTATTAGGGATTATTCATGGCATTTTCTAAGTAAAAACACCTTCAATAATCTGTTCATAAACTCCTAAAGGCAATTATTCAAGGCGTTTTATCACAAAAACACCTTGAATAATCCTAAAAAAATGGGAGAGGATTATTGAAGGCATTTTTAGCTAAAAATACCTTCACTAATCCAAAATTATTCAAGGCATTTTTGGCTAGAAACACCTTTAATAACTCCATTTAATTTTTTGTTAGAGATTATTCAAGGTATTTTCCAGGTAAAAACACATTTAATAATCTCCTTATAAACGCCTTAAGGGGATTATTCAAGACATTTTATCACATAAATGCCTTGAATGATCCCAAAAAAATGGAAAGGGATTATTGTAGGTATTTTTGGCAGAAAAAACCTTAAATAATCCCTTTTAAAAATTTGAGTAGATTATTCGAGGCACTTTTTTACCAAAAATGCCTTGAATAATCCACTCATAAAAAATATAAGAGGATTATGTAAGATATTTCTAGCCAAAAATGCTTTCAATAACCTTATTTAATTTTTTGTAAGGGATTATTAAAGGCATTTTTAGCAAAAAATGTCTTCAATAATTTCTTATAAAAAAATTTTAGCGCTTATCCAAGGTGTTTTTTGCCATAAACGCCTTGAATAACCAGGTGCCAAGATTTTTTAGAGATTAATCAAGGTATTTTTTGACCTTTAATAATCCATTATCCTTACCTTATGCTCCTACATCTTGGGAATAAAAGCCTTTTAAAAAAAATCTAAACTTATTAAAACAAAAAGAGTGAAAATTTTGTTCCTACCATCTTTACCTTGCCTGAAGCTTATCTCGTCTCACTTTCCCTCGCCTTTGATCTTTTTAACTTTGTAGCTAAAATCCTTGTTTAAATTTTCAAGCTTTAAAACTTTATTTTCTTTGTAAAAATCTCTCATTTTTACACAGTTTTTACAATTTGCCTAGATTTTGTCTTTTTGCAATTGTGAGTTATTTCAAATATTTTTGTTTTTGTTTTGAGCTACTTTCCTTCTATCCACTGTCTTTTTCTTGCTTATTCAACCGAAATTGATCTTGGTTGTGCTTCTCTTGAAAATACATAAATTTAATTATAAAGGTACATCTAAAATATTATTCTTAATGAAATGTGACATTATGCTTACATAGTCAACTTTTATTTAGTGCTTAAATTAAATGCTATTGTTTTAATTTAAGTTTTAAATTAAATATAATTTTATTACTAAGGCAAATCATCTTACATTCTATGGATAAGGTGTGGATAAATCGCACGTCAAGAGCTAATGAAGAATACATAAAAAGAGTCACTAGTTTTTTAGACTTTGCCTTTGCAATATAATTTAAAGATGAAAAAATTTGGTGTCCTTGTGTTAAATGTGTCAACACATTTAAAGTTTGTAAGAGAGATACATTTGATCATATAATATGTGATAGTTTTCTCAAAGGATATGTTCGATGGGTATTTCATGAGAAGACCTTGGATGCATGTTTACCTACTGAAATAATTAATGAGAAAAAAAAAAGGCTAGGTCTTGACATTCATGATTTATTACATGATATGATGGCTGAAAGAGATATGAATGTTGATGTGGGTAACATAAAAGCTGAAGATATAGTAAAGAGCAATACTATGGTTATAGAATTAATAGTGACAAGTTTTATAGTTTACTTAAAGATGTAGAAGAGAAACCATATCCAAATTATAAAAACTTCACAAAGTTTTCCTTTGTAATCTATTTGTTCCACATTAAATGTTTTAATGGTTGGACAAATAAATCTTTCAATACATTGTTAGAGGTTTTGAAACTTGCTTTGCCAGAGGGTAATACATTGCTAGGGTCTTATCAAGAATTGAAAAAGATAATTTTTGCATTAAGTTTAGGATATGAAAAAGTCAATGTTTGTTCCAATGATTGCATGTTAGTTTGGAAGGATAAGGCAAATAAAGAAATATGTTCAAAATATAACACTTCTAGGTGGAAAGAGAGCTTGAATGATATAGAAAGTGATCCCCAAGATATAGTGTTAGAAAAAAAATTTGCTAAAATTTTGCATTGGTTTACTTTAATTTCAAGACTACAAAAGTTATTCATTTCTTCAAAAACTACTCCCTTGATGACTTGGCATGAATATGAGCATAATAAGGATGGATGTGTAAGACATCTTGTAGATTCTCTAGCTTGGAAAGATTTGATTCTTGATATCTTAAGTTTTGCTTTGACCCTCATAATATTCGTTTGGGATTGGCTTCTGATGGCTTTAACCTTTTCAAAACTATAAGTGTGACACATAGTACTTGGTTTATTATATTGATACCTTATAACTTGCCTCTATGGATGTGTATGAAATAGCCAAACTTTATTCTTTCCTTACTTATTCCTAGTCTAAAAAGTTTTAGAAATAATATAGATATATACTTACAACCTTTGGTAAAAGAGTTATAGAAACTTTAGGAAATTGGTGTTCAAACTTTTGATGCCTACAATAATCAAAACTTTTAATTGCATGTAGTATTAATTTGGACCATTAATGACTTCCCTGCATATGCCAATTCATCTGAGTAAAGTACTATAAGAGAGCACACATATCCTTGCTATGGATTTAATACTATATTTAAGTGGTTACAATATGATAGAAAGTATTGTTACATGTGCTATCGTAGGTGGTTGCAACCTAATCATAGGTTTTAGAATGATAAAAACTCATTTGATGGGACTCGAGAATTTAGAAGTGCTCATTCACCCCTATCCAAGAGTGAAGTGTTGAGACAGTTGAAACAATAAAATGGTAATAAAGATATAGAAGAAGAATAGTATTTTGTTCACATTACCTTAGTGGAAACATCTTTTATTGTGTCACAATCTTGATGTGACATATATAGAAAAGAATGTTTGTGATAACATTCTTGGTACATTGATTGGAAAAGCAAAAAGTTGAAGAATAATTACAGAGTGTGACTTGACCTTGTAAAAATGAGTATAAGGAGTGTTCTTCATCCAAAGACTTGTCTAGCACTAACACCCAACACTTGCCTCAAGCTTTATATCAAATGTGCTTAATTAAAAAAAATTATTTTTTAAAGATTCTCAAGGAAATGAAAACTTCATATGAATACTTTTCAAATATCTCACGTTGTGTGTAACTTAAACAACAGAAGCTAATAGGGCTTAAAAGTTATGATTGTCATCTCTTAGTGCAAGAGTTTTTCCTATAGCAATATGATGGTCTTTACCTGATAAGGTGTGCTTGGTTCTTATTGATTTATGTACCTCTTTTAAAGAACTTTGTTCTAAAGTTTCAAAGAACATAAGCTTGAATTACTTGAATCTCAAGTTGTATCAATTTTATGTAAAATGAAAAAGATTTTTTCTCCATCTTTTTTCACAATAATGGTACATTTAGTTATCCATTTGGCAAATGAAGCAAAAATTACTGGTCCAGTCATTTATTGGTGGATGTATCCTATTGAGAGGTATATCTTAAAGTGTTATAGATTTTTTTACTTAAATTAGAACTAGGATTTTGCTAATGATCTTTTCTATTGAACTTCCATTTACATAGGTTTCTTTTTATTCTTAAATCATATGTGCACAATAGAACTTGTCCTGAAGGTTCAATTATAGAAGGGTACTTACCAAATAAATGCATAACTTTTTGTTCAAGATACTTTGATGGGATAAAAACTATTTTTAATCGACCTATCGAAAATGAAGATAAGAATCCCATTGTAGAGGAAGAAATATCCATTATTTCTACTATAGAAAGACCGTTAGGAATATTAAAACGTAAAGGTTTTAATGTTAATAAGCGTAAAAGGTCTTATGAATTGTACTTGATGCTATAACTTTGGTTCAAGCACATTGATATGTGCTATTTAATTCTGCTAAGGTTACTCTTTTTATAAAGTAAGATCACTTATCTACATGCATATTATACTTGATAGTTTTCTTTTATAGTATATTGCATAGTCTTCTAAAAATTATTTTCATGTAAAAAACATGAGCAATTTATTAAAAAGCATAATCAATTTCCTCAACTTACACCATATAAGATACAAAAGTTACAAAGTGAAACTTTTCAAGATTTGTTTGTGACTATGTAAGTCGTACATCATGGTTTGGAATATGTAATTAAAGTTTTTATAGTTAGGTTATTATTTTAACCAAATATGAAATTGGATAGGTTGCCAATTTGGATCAACAAAGAGATGCAAACATCATAGATTAACTTAGATGGCTTACTCGTGGTCCAACTAATATTGTTAGGAAATATATTGGTTATATTGTTAATGGTTTTAGATTTCATACTAAGGCACGTGAAAGATACTTAAAAACTTAAAACAATAAGGTTGTTGTAAAAACTAAGATGATGAGTTATGCAAGTACAAGAAATGCACAACCTATTGAGGGAAAAGTTAACTATTATAGGGTTTTAAAAGATATCTTTCAGTTGAATTATACTAGTAGAATGAAATTTATATTATTTAAATATGATTGGATTGATATAAATAAAGGTTGCAAAAAGGATAAATTTGGTTTCACTCTTGTGAATTTTTCACATTTAACTCATAGTGGAACTAATTTGGTTCATGATCCTTTTATCTTGGCATCACAAGCTAAGAAAGTTTTTTATGTGAAGGATAAAAGACATAATGGTTGGGTTCTTGTCAAGTATGCAAAACTTAGAGATGTATTTGATATAGGTGATGAATTATCCTTATATAGAGAGCAAAAAAATGGAAAAATTCATGTTGAATTTGATGACACACATGGTACTTCAAATTGGGTTAGAAGTGAAGTTGATGATGAAGGAATGAAAGTCACACCAGAAATGAAAAATAAGTATGTAGAAGAAGATCCCATAGATGAACATAATGAGGAGGACATTTTTTAATTCTATGTAATAGTTTAAATTGTTGTTAAGATTTTGCAATGTAAGACACAGTTCACTAATATTTTGTTTTTGTGTTACTAGCTTAAATTACTTAATTTTGTGTGATCATGTAATATATTAAATTGTACTTGATGTTTTATATGGTTTGCCACTATCAAGTTCTCTGTTATATTGTACTTAGTATATTTTATGTATTATTAGACTTGAGATGACCAAGCGTAAATGATTGAATATCACTAGGGCAAATCGTGCCTCTAGTTCTCAACTGCAAACACAATCTGAAGAACAACATATGCCTATAGATCCAGAAACTTCACAATATGAGCCTTTACAAGAATCTCAAGAACCAATTTTTCAATTTATAAATAATGGAGATCAAGATGAACAAGATGAATATAATTCAGGTATAAAACACTATATTCTATTAGTATAATTCTTTATGTGTTATAATGTTGTAAAATTACAAATTTTGATGAATTTAATTACTTTCTTTACATGTAATTTTTCTATGTAGGAAATTTTCAACATAAAAAAGCTCGATGTCCTACACGTATGACTGATATTTGGGATTTGGAAGAAGGGGAGCATGTTGTTGTTAAGGTTAATTATCATGCTATATCTATCGGTGATGAATCTTGCTTTTCAACTCGTTTCATTGGTAGAACATGGTGAGAATGCCTAGCTTTGCACCAATTAACTATACAAATTGGCATGAAATGTCAAATGATAAGAAGGAAGAAATGTAAAAAACATTAGAGTTATCAATACGATAATACGATAATGTTTTAGTTGCTAGCTAATGCCATGACAATAATCTTTTAGTTTCTAGTTAATAGTAGCAATTCATATAACATATATTGACATTTTCTTTCCAATTGCCTTTTTCAAATTGTAGTCAAAGTTTGAATTTCACAAATATGATTTTGATGAGCTCGTTGATAAAAAAATATTTCAAAAAATTAAGTCTTGGGCACTAAGAAACATAGGTACTAAGTGGAGGCAAGGGAAGAACGAATTGAAGTTTAAATTTTATGATGAACACAAGACATCAGAGGAAATGGCTGCAAAGGTTGATGATTTTTAAGTAGATAAAAGTCAATTCTTGTTTCTTGCTACACATTAGTTGACTAATAAAGTGAAGGTAAATGTTTACAAAATATACTATTTACTTCGTTTTAACACTATGATAATAATTGCAAAGTTATTATAATATATCTTTTCTTATTCATTTGTTTAAAGGAACAAAGTGAGACAAACAAAACAAACCGATCAAAATTATATGAGCCTCATTGCACAGAAACAAAATCATTTTCGTGGATCATTCAAACCTTGGTATATATATATCAATTTTTCTTGTCCTACTCAATTAAATGAATATGAAATTTACTTTTTATATGTGCAATTTTGTCACTACAATAATTAATATTGTACCTTTGTAAAAATAAAAAGCTAATAAAATTCTACCATCACATGCTAAGGTGTACATTTTTTCTCTTACACATAAAGATAAAAGTGTTGTAAATGACAAGGTAACTGAAATTATGATATTTAATTTAGTTATTACTTGCTTTTACTTATGTTTAATTTTTTTACAAGGTTTGAGCAAAACTATTGCTCAGAATTCTGAAATAAGTTCATGGAAAGATGATATTTATTCAAAAGTTAGAATACTAGAGAGAAACAAGAGTGTTCGTTACATGGGAACATTATTTTCTTCATCTAAACAATATGGTTCTTCATCTTTTAAATTGGTTTAGCATAAGGAATAGTTAAAAGAGTTGAAGACTAAAATTAAAGACTTAAAAGAAACTTTAAGTACTATCTTATCAGTACTTAAAAGATAATTTTCTAATAAGAATATGAATATCTTGAATATTGCTACTCACATAATGAATAAAGAGGTATATATAACATCTATTTTAGTATATATATATTTAAATTATCATCTTGCTTATGAATCTTGAACCTTTTGAAATTTTTTTTGAATTAATTTTAGGTTCTTGATGCTGGTAGTGCTCTAAAAATCAGACGTTAAAACTATTGTTCTTCAAATTCAAGTTATCAACCTAATGAAAATAAAAATGGTAAACTCGTCATCACATGATATATATGTGCAAATGCTTTGCTTAATACTTGTTTCTTAGATAGAATGCCAAAATCAATTTTGAATCTAGGTTTTGAATCATGGAATTGTGATCTTGAAACATTACCCATCATCTTTGCCATAATCATTAAATTACACTATGATTTAAAGCTTGCTTTTTTTCCTTTGAGAAGGCTTTCTTACCTTTTTTTTTTTTCCTTTGAAAAGGCTTTTTTATGATGTAAGCATACTTTATAGTTGTGGACTTGAATGTTATAGTGAAATTATTTGTTTAATGATAGTTCTGTTGACTAAAATAATCTTAAGTTGGTTTCATTAAGTTATTATTTTGAATTAAGCTAAAAGAATGAAGAGATTACACATGCAAATTAAGTTATTTCTTATTCATTCATGCGTTAAACTAATGAATAGGATGTTTATAAAATTATTTTTACTGGTATATAAATGGATGATTGCCTTCTATATATAAGAATGAAAAAAATGTTTATAAATTCTACCGGTATATGAATGGATGATTACCTTCTTACCTTCTGTATATATAAGATAATTTAGAAGAATTCTAATTAAACTTTTTTATGTTATGCAGATGCTTCTTTGTAGAAATCTATAATGGGATCATTTATTTTAGGAAGTTGTTTATTTACTCGCACCATTACGTTTGTGGGGGGATATGGTTTTGTTTTGGATGTTATGCACTTTGTTAAAATAAGGTTGTTGTGTTTTGTGATGCGTGATTGGTATATTGAATACTGTTAGTAAGCTAGGTTCATTAATCTTGCTAGTTATATGATGTAGCTACACTTGTTGACTTTTTCAAGACTTGTGATATTTTGTATGAATTAAAATATTTTGGTTTTGGAAAGGGCTTGTAATAGGTGCATGTATTTTTTTTTCTTATTGAGGTGGTTTTGCAATTGTTCATTTACAAATTTTGTAAGATTATTTTGTTCAGAGATCTATTAAAGTTTTAAGGTTATCAAAAGGTCTTTAGGTGTCTGATGGAGCAAAGTTATGATTGTGTTTTTTAAGGTGAAGTGGTGTAACTCTTTATCTATATTTTATCGATGTTTGTTTTATCAGACTTGGTACAATGACTTTAGTTTTTCACTTATATTAAATTTGTAGATTATAAATAATTTACTTATAGTTTTAATGTTATTAAATATCTTTTACTTTATTGTGTTTTTTTTTTTTTTTGCTTATATGAAAACATATCATATTATGATTATAAATACATGAATACTAATAATTGAAAATATAATTTTTTAAAAAAATTTACCAATGTTTTAACATTTATACTGACGCACTTGATCATTGGAATATTTTCAGGCGATACTAATAGTCACCAAAATATAATAAAAATTAAAACATACAAGTCTATATTAACAATTTCTAACCGTCGATAAAGGTAAGAAAATTAAAGTAGACACTTATCTATACTGATAGTCTCTAACCATCGGTATAGGTAAGAAAATAAAAAAAAATACAAGTCTATACTGACAGATGCTAAGCATCGATATAAGTAAGAAAAAATATAAGTCTATATTGATAGGCATTAACTATCGGTATAGGTCAGAAAAATTAAAACATATAAGTCTATACTGATGGATGCTAGCCGTTAGTATAGGTGAGAAAATTAAAACATACAAATCTATACTGATGGGCTTTAAGTGCTAGTATAGGTAAAAGAATTACAAGTCTATACCGATGACCATTAACCTTCAATATAGGCAAGAAAAATTAAAACATACAAGTCTATACTGACCGGTGTTAACCATCGGTAAAAGGTATAACGATGTAACATACAATAGATGCTATACCAATAGATATACATTTACTAATAGTCTTGAACCGTAAGTATATTTCTATAAGCTATTCTAACACCTTAAAAATCATTAGTATAGGTCTATACCGACGGTTAAAAATTTATCGAAATATACATTTTGACCATCAGTATAGGGTTTATGGTGTTATACTGACAAAATTGAAGTTTTATTGACACTTTTTTAAACGTCACTATATGTCACATTTCTTATAGTGCTAGTTGATAGATACAAATGTTGAAGGGTAGAAACTGTATCTTGTTTGGAGTTGAAGGAGGTGAGGGATATGGATGGTGAAAAGAGAAGCATATTGGATTTAGTAAGATAATAGGAGGTTCAGGGTGAATGGGCAAGTTCACTGGCCAAGGTGCAATGGTTGGAACAAGTCTAGAAGCAGGAAGAAGGTTAATGTTCATAGGAAGTGGTGCAGCACATGAAATGGGTGTTGATGTGTTGAAAGAAGCTGCCAATCATTACCAAAATTTAGAACCAAAGGTTTGTCCTTTAATTCTTCTGCCCCGTGTAATGTGGAGTTTTGATTTTTTTTTTTAAATAAGCGACTGTATTGAATATTATATAGGTTTTTAGGGTTTGAATAAAGAGGAAAGAGTGAGTGAGGTGTAGACGATATCAATGATAATGGTCTATTAAAAGTCACCATTATTAGGAGTTTTGCTGTAACGTACTTCCATAACAAATTAAGAGTCTTGTAGCAATGTACTTCCATAACTAATGTACATTTTTACTTCGAAAAAAATAATGGTAAAATTATGATTTTTGAATTTTTAGGCATTTACATAATTTGTTTGCTTTTGAAGAAAAATCTTAAATGATATTTTCATATTTTATTTTATAATTAAAAATCTAATTTTTTGTATAAAAAATAAAACTTTAAAAAATATAAAAAAATCAGTTGATGTGGTAGTTTTGTCTATGTAAATAATAATACAGTGGTGATGTGGCTTAAATACCTCCATTAGAGAAAAAAGATTAAAAGAACTTTCATTTGAAAATAAAGATTTCAATCCACTTTTGTATGGGAAAAAACTTTAAGAAAGTTTCCTTAACAGTTTTTTTTTTTTTAATAAAAAAAGCTGTAATTTAAGGATAAAAAGATATAAGTATTGACATTCAAACTTTAAACTTATTAAATATTATTCCTTAAAATTTAAAAGTAATTGTATTAATCGATTGAATAAAACTTAGGTTTAATTTCCTTAATAATTCATGGAAAGTAAAAGCATTTGGGATCCATGGATCTTTTCAAAAGTCAATCTTATCCTTATCATCAACATACAAAATTAATCTTTTATATAAAGATGTCAATGGGTAGGATGTGTAGCAATTAGACCATTTCTCATTCTATCTTCAATTTTTTATATTATATTCATCTCGGTATCTATACCCAACAGGTATTTCAAATTCATCACTATCTCTATTTTCGAAGGTATTTAATGGGTATGAATAGTTTCGTACCTGTGGTTTTTGTGAAAAAATAAAAAATAATTTATTTTATTATTATTTTTTACAATTTTATCTTACACATTTAAATAATTTTTTTATAAATATGTATTTTTTGAAAACAAATATATTAGTTCTAATAAATCAAAAATAAAATTTATATTATAAAATAAAAATTAATTTATTAATATATAAATATATAGGATACGGGTACAAAGCGATGATTTATTACTCATCTTTGTACTCATATTAGATAAAAAATTTAAAATCATACATATTCCTATCCCTAAAATTTAATGGGTTTGCCTACGGTAAGGTTGCAATATATCGACTTTAGTCTAAGGGCATAAGATATTATGATATCTCATGATATATCATGACAAATTGCAAGAATAATATAACTTAAAAGAAAGAAAAAAAAATGAAGAACAGGTTAACAAGTAAACATTAAAAAAAGTATACATAATTTTATTTAATTTATTAATTTAACAAATAAAAAAAGATATATTTTTTAATTTTATAATATCAATTTATTTTACAAAATCAATTTAATTAGTTACATTTAATAATATATTTTTATACTTTTTTTATCATTACATTCAAAATTATTAAAACCGTTTTTGAGGATAAGATATTTCAAACTCATTTTACATCTAATGATATGAATTTTATGATTATTTTCATCTTTTTAAGTTAACACTGTTTTTATTTAGAATATTTTAATTTAAAAATATCAATTTTTTTATATTATCAAGTTAATTATTTATTTTAATTTTTTGTTATGCCTGTTCTTACTTTTTGTTTCGTTTAGAATTATCATAACTTTTTCTTAAGGTATTACAATGTAAAATGATATCAATTTTACGATTATTTTTATTTTTTTACCACTTTTATGTTAACACTTATTTTTTTTGTTTGGAATTACTTTTTATTTATAATAATAATTTTTTACAATATCAATTTAATTATTTATGCTATAATAAATTGCTTTTACACTTGTTTTTATCTTTTATTACATTTGAAATTATTACAACTTTTTTCTTAAAGTGTTACAACAATTCTAATACACTTTATGCCAACTGATAAAATTCAATGATTATTCTTACATTTCATGTAAATATTTTTTGATTGAATTATTTTTCATTTATAATAATAATTCTTTTATATTGTCAACTTAATTATTTATATTAAAATATTTTTTTTATGTTTGTTCATATATTTCATTACGTTTAGAATTGTCACAACTTTTCTGGGTATTACGATAATTCTAACCTATTTTACACTAAATGATACTAATTTTATGATTATTCTCACATTTTTATATTACGATACTTTTAACACATTTTACCTTAAATTATACCAATTTTACAATTATTTTCACCTTTTTACGTTAATGCTTATTTTTAGGTTCAGAATTATTTTTTATTTATAATAATTTTTATGTTGACAATTTAATTATTTACTTTACAATTAAATATGTTATACTTGTTCTTACATTTTATTATGTTTAAAATTATCACAATCTTTTCTTAAATATTACAACACTTCAAACATATTTTATGTCAAATTATACCAATTTTACAATTATTCTCACCTTTTTACTTTAATACTTATATTTTGATTTAGAATTATTTTTATTAATAATACTAATTTTTTACATTAAAATTTTTTTACATTTCAATAATATCTTTTTACATTTATTATTACTTTTCATTATGTTTAAAATTATTATAATTTTTTATTAAGGTGTAATGATAATTCTAACAATTTTACACAAAATAATATTAATTTTACGATTATTCTCACCGTTTTATGTTTACTCTTATTTTTGTTTAAACTATTTTTTATTTGTAATAACAAGTTTTTTATATTACCAATTTAATTATTTACGTTATAATAATATTTTTTTCATGCTTGTTGTTACCTTTTATTATGTTTAGGATAATTATAATTTATTTTAAAAGTATTACGATATTTTTAACCATTGTATGCCAAATGATCTCAATTTTATGATTACTCTCATCTTTTTTATATTAACACTTATTTTTTGGTTTAAAATTATTATTTATTTGTAATAATAATTCTTTTATGTTGCCAAAAATATTATTTATGTTATAATAGGATTTTTTTTATACTTATTTTTATTTTTTATTACGTTTAAAATTATCACAACCTTTTGTTAAGGTATTACGAAACTTCTAATCTAATTTATGTCAAATGATATCAATTTTACAGCTATTCTTATCCTTTAACATTATGACATTGTAACATATTTTACACCAAATGATTCCAAATTTTTAATTATTCTCACCTTTTTACTTTAACACGTATTTTTTGGTTTAAAATTATTTTGTTTATAATAATAATTTTTTATGTTATCAACTTATATTTATGTTACAATAAAATCTTTTACGATTGTTCTTAACTTTTATTATGTTTAGAATTATCACAAGTTTTTCTTAAGGTATTTTGACACTTTTAATATATTTTACACCAAATGATACTAATTTAACGATTATTCTCACTTTTTTACTTTAATATTTATTTTTTAATTGAATTTTTTATTTATAATACCAATTTGTTTTGTGTTACCAATTTATTACATTTAAATAATATCTTTTTATGTTTGTTCTTACTATTCATATGTTTAGATTATTACAAATTTTTTTCTTAAGATGTAATGATACTTCTAACTATTTTACATTAAATAATACCAATTTTATAATTATTTACACCATTTTACTTTAACTCTTAACTTTTTATTTAAAATTATTTTTTGTTTATAAAAATAGTTCTTTTATATTGTCAACTTAGTTATTTATGTTATAATAAAAATTTTTTTTTTACATATGTTATTACTTTTCATTACATGTAGAAGTATTATCACTTTTTTTTAAAGGTGTTATGATATTTCTTATTATTTTACGTTAAATAATACCAATTTTATAATTACTCTTATACTAACACTTATTTTTCAGTTTAGAATTATTACTTACTTGTAATAATAATTTTTTTACGTTGCCAAAAATATTATTTATGTTACAATAATATTTGTTTACACATGTTCTTATTTTTTGTTATTTTTAAATTTATCACAACTCTTTGTTAGGGTGTTACAATAATTCTAATCTAATTTATGTCAAGTGACATCAATTTTACAATTATTCTTAACCTTTTTACATTACGACACTTCTAGCACATTTTACGCCAAATGATTTAAATTTTACAGTTACTTTCATTTTTTTACGTTAACACTTTTTTTGTTTAAAGTTTTTCTATTTATAATAATAATTTTTTTATGTTATCAACTTAATTATTACATTATAATAACATCGTTTATGCTTGTTCTTATCTTTTAATATGTTTAAAATTGTTATAACTTTTTCTTAAGGTATTATGACATTTTTAACACATTTTACGTCAAAATATACCAATTTTACTATTAGTTTTATCCTTTTACATTAATACCTATTTTTTGGTGTAGGATTTTTTTTATTTATAATGCTAATTTTTTTTCATTATCAATTTAATTATTTATGTTTTACTAAATTTTTTATACTTGTTGTTACTTTTCATTACGTTTAGAATTATCACAATGTTTTATTAATGTATAATGATATTTATAACTATTTTACATTAAATACTACTAATTTTACTATTATTCTCACTTTTTTACATTAACTTTTATTTTTTTTATTTGTAATAATATTTCTTTTACATTACTAACTGAATTATTTTTGTTACTATAATATCTATTTATGCTCGTTGTTATTTTTTATTACATTTATAACTATTATAACTCTTTATTAAGGTGTTATGATACTTTTAACTTATTTTACATTAAATGACACCAATTTTACGATTATACTCATATTTTTACGTTAAAACTTTTTTATTGGATTAGAATTATTTTTTGGGTTTAAGGTAATAAATCTTTTATGTTAATTGTCAACTTAATTATTTATGTTATAATAATATCTTTTTACTCTCATTCTTACCTTCATTACGTTTAGAATTATCACAACTCTCTCTTAAGAGGTTACAACACTTTTAACATATTTTATATCAAATGATACCAAATTTACGATAATTCTCACATATTTACTTTTCATCTAACTTGTTTATGTTACTAATATGTTTTTAAGTTTTAGCTATTTTTCTTACATGTTTAAAAAATACATAATTAAAAATTTAAATTGACAACTTAATTATTTATGTTACAATAATTTCTTTTTATGCTAGTTCTTACATTTAATTATGTTTAGAATTATAATAGTTTCTTTAATATGTTACAACACTTTTTATCTATTTCATACTAAATGATACTCATTTTATTTTTTTTCTCACTTTTTTTATTTTACCTATTTATTTTTCAATTTTTAACTATTTTGCTTATATATATATATGTTTAAAAAATAATAACTAATTAAAATTTTATGTTATCAACATAATTATTTACGTTAAAATAATATATTCTTACGATTATTTTCATCTTTTATTATGTTTAGAATTGTTATCTCTTTCTTAATGTGTTATAATATTTTTTATCAATTTTACGTCAAATGACACTAATTTTACATTTCTTTCCACTTGTTTATTTTTTTAATTTATTTTTTAATTTATAACTATTTTTTATATATATAAAAAGATAATTAATCAAAAATTTACATTGTCATCATAATTATTTACGTTACAATAATATATTTCTATGTTTGTTTTTACTTTCCAATATGTTTATAATTGTGATATTCTTTGTAGTATGTTATTACATTTCTTACCTATTTTATGCTAAATTATATGAATGTTATGTTTCTTCTCACTTATTTATGTTATCTATTTTTTAAATTTATTAGATATTTTATATATTTAGAGGAATAATAATTAATTAAAATTTTTCATTACTAACTTAATTATTTATATTTTAATAACTTTTTTACGATTATTCTTATATTTTATTACGTTTAAATTATCATAACTCATTCTTTGGTATTACAATACTTTTAACATTTTTTATGGTAAATGATATGATTTTTATGATTCCTTTCACCTGCTTACATTAATAAATTTTTTATTAATTTTTTATTCTAAAATATCATTTATGTTATGTTATTTTTTTTTTGAAAGTATTTTTTAACTATTTTTCTTATATATTTATAAGAAAAGTTATTAATTTAACTTCACATTATTAACTTAATTATTTATGTTAAATAATTTTGCTAACGTTTGTTTTATATTTAATTATCTTTAAAATTTTTTATAATTCATTTTTTAGTATGTTACAGCACTTCTATCCCATTTTACATAAGTTGATATAAATTTTATTATTTCTCTCATCTATTATGTTAATAAAATTTTATTTTATTTTAAAATATAAATTCTTTTATGTTAATTTTTTTCTTTGAAAGAATTTTATCTTAATATTTTTTATTTTAGAATACTTTTTAGCTATTTTAGAAGATACCAATTACATTAAAAAAAATTTTAAAAGGAATATTTTTAATTATTATTTTTAATTTTTAATTAATTTCATAAATACGTAACACAGTAGAAGATAAAAAAACTTTTAACTAAAGTGAAAATTATTTAAATTTTGTATAAGATTTTATATATTTTGTTTTACAATTTCGTTACCTGATAAACATGTTTTATCTTTCTCTACTTTAAAATTTAATCAATGGTTGATATTTAACTAAATAAATCTAATGGTTATTTCTTACTGACCTTGTTGTAAGGTTAAAAAACCTAAACTTACTATAAAAGTCCCCAAAATTAATACCTATCCTTATCTCTATTAGAATGAAAAATCAAATTCTTTCTGAATTTGGATAAAATTTTCATACTTACCTTTACCCAACCACATCTCTAAGTTTGAACAACACTTTTCCACCTCACAATGTATTTTTATTTTTCTTGGTCTCTATATATATGTATGTATGTATGTATGTATGTATGTATGTATGCATATATTTTAAAATGTTTCCTTCTAATAACATCACCTCAAAGAGACCCTTGATCATTGTGGCTTATTAAGATTCACCGCTTGCAAATAAAACCTATGATAACATTTTAAAATCTGCAAAAATCTTAAGAATGTATCATTTATTATTATTATATTACAATTAATCAATTATAATTTAAAATTATATAAGATTTATTAAAATTTTATATAAAATTCATATTTATAATTGATAGACTCCTACATAATTCCTTATTGTAATTAAATAATTATAAGATTATAATAAAAAAATTATAAGTAAAATGCACCAAAACATTAAAAATTAATAATGATGGCTTTAAAAAAAAGGAAACTATCATAAAAAATAATAAATGAGAGACAAATGGTCCATTTCTTCCTAATGACATTCCAAATACATTTCCTTGTTGAGCATCAATCAATGAATCCTAGAAAGCTTGAGCACAAAAAATAAATAAATACCAGTAACATGCTTACACGTTTTTGCATATGCAAAATTTTTTTTATTTGTAGTTAATAATGTTCATAATAAATTTAATAAATTAATAAATATAATTTTATTTATAATTTTTAATAAAAGTAATGATTAATGAAAATTTATCAATATATTCATAATTAATTTATGCATTTCATTCTCATAACTTATATAATAAATCGAATACATATCCACTCTTTTAAATTTATTTTTACAAACATAATAAAAATATTAAAATAAATAATTATAGCAACAAAAAAGTTTAAATTGAAAAAAAGGAAAGATCTAAAAAAAAGAATATGACTATAGAAGAGCATTTCATTTACAATGATTGTAATTCAGTAATCAATAAAAAAATATAATTATGTGGGATCCAACAAAATTTTATGTAGACTCTATATTTATAAGTGATAGATCCCTATATAATTATTTATATTTTAATTAAATAATTATAATATTGTAATAAAAAATTATAAATGATATGTTTTCATCAAATATGTGTACTACATGAACACCTTCATTTAGCAATGGAAATAGATTGGATAGGGACATGTTTATGTTCATCCTGACTTCAACCTAACATCGTCGGGTTACTCTTTTTATCCCAAAAAGTCACATTTTGATTTTTGTTGGTCAATTTTATTCAACTTTGACCTCTTATTATTTTATATTTATTGTTTATGAAATTATAAAAAAATATATTTTAAAAACTTTAAATGAAGTGGCTTTTAAATATATATTTTGTAAAATGAATTAATTAAACTATTTAAAATAATAAAGGTCAAAACTAAAAATTTCAACAAAAAAAGCCAATTATAACAATTTAATTAAGAAAAAGGGAGTATTATTTTAAAAGGTATTGGAATAATTGAAATTTATGAAAATACAAAGATTTATAAGTCTCCTTTGAGCTTGATTCTGTGAGAGGTTTTCGTTTTGTTTGGTACGAGAGTTTCATTCCTTAGGACTCTAAGGAGTTGATAGTTTCTTGTGTTGGTAGTTAATGAGCAATAAAGTGTGTTAAGTTTGCGCTTGTTTCAATGGAAGAAAAATCATTGGATGAATGAAGATGTTTTAGGGTTTTCATCTATTGTTGTCCCACTACTGCAATGGATTTGGAATCAAGCATAAAGGTTCATTTTCAAAATCAAGATGTAATTAGACTTGATCATTTTAATGGATCAAACTACATTAGATGGAAGGACAAAATTGTTTTTCTGTTGATTGCAATAAAGATGTTTTATGTACTTGATCCAAATTTGGAACTAATTCCAAAACCAATTCCTGAAGATTCTGATGCTATTAAGGCAATAAGAAGCAAATGTGAAAAAGATGAACTAGTCTGTTGAGGTTATATTTTGAACTCATTATCTAATTGTCTATATTACCTATACAGAAATATGAAAACACCAAAAAAGATATGGACTACTTTTGAACACAAATACATGAACAAAAAGAAATATACTAATAAGTTTCTAGCTTTGAAATACTTTGAATTTTCAATAACTGATGACAAAACCAATTATGAACCAAGTGCACAAGTTGCAAATTTTGGTTTCTAAGTTAAGTGAGGTAGAAATTCAGGTTCCTAATTTACTTCAAGTTGGAGTATTTGTCAAAACTTCCTCTTTCTTGGAATGGATATAAGAAGAAAGTTTTGCATTCAACAAATACTTTCATTATTGAAGAATTTCAAACTCATATACAGATTGAAGTGAAAAATCGTGCAAGAGATGCACTCTTTCTTGGAGGTTCCAATGTGAATTATGTGAGTGGATAAAATTCTGAAAAAATTACAAATCTTTTGGTAAATTTCAAAACAATTTTAAAGTCAAGAAGAATGGATTTAAGAAATCCAAATTTAACAAGAATAAAATGTGTTTCCATTATGGAAAGAAAGGACATTTGATTAAAGATTGCAGATTTAAAAATGCTAGAATTAAGATTGGTTCTAGTTCTGAAAACAAGGCAAATCTAGTTGAGCAAGAAGTTAATGAACTTGTTGCAATGGTGATTGACATGTAAATTGGAATGATCATCGAAGTTCATATGGCTACTGCAAATAAGTCATTTGATTGATAGCTAGATTCTAGTGTAACAATTCATATTTGCAACAACAAAGAGCAATTCAAGACTTATGAAGAATGCAAGAGACCAGAAAACATCCTTATGGGAAATCATGTTCCTGCCAAAGTGATTGGAAAATGAACGGTTGAATTGAAATTCACCTCAGGATAGAAAATAACTTTATTAATTTTTTTCATGTTCCTGAGATTAGAAAGAACTTTGTATCTGTAAATCTATTATGTAAGAAAGGCTTTAAGATTGTAATAGAGTATGATAAAGTTATAGTATCCAAAAATGGTGTATTCATTGGAAAAAGGATATTCCAATAATGGTATGTTTAAACTAAGTATTGATGAAATAAATAATGTTTTTTGCTTATATTGTTAAGCATTCTTCTTCTTTATGGCATGCTAAATTAGGACATTTAAATTATCAATATATGAATCATATGACTAAGCATGGTCATATAACATACCAAAAAAATCATGACATTAAATGTGAAATTTGTGTCAAAGCAAAAATGATTAAGAAACCTTTTCCTAAAGCTGAAAGAAATATAGAATTGTTAGAACTCATACATTTTGATATTTGTGAGTTAAATGGTTTATTAACAAGGGGAGAAAAAATATATTTTATAACATTTACAGACGATAGTTCTCGTTATACTTTTGTGTATCTAATGAGAACAAAAGATGAAGCTTTTGATAAATTCAAAGAATATAAATAGTTGTTGAACATCAAAAGGAGAAGAAAATCAAAATTCTTCAAACTAATAGGGGTGGCGAATATTTTCTAGATTTGTTTTCTCTTTTTTATGAAGATAATGGAATTATTCATCAAAAGATAGCCCTTTATGCACCTCAATAAAATGGTTTAACTGAAAAAAAAAAAAAAAAACCTTAGTTGATATGGTAAATAGTATGTTGTTAAATGCTAAATTACCTCTAAATCTTTGAGGAGAAGCACTTTTAACAACATGCCATATACATAATAGAATTTTTTCAAGAAATTCTTGAAGACACAATATGAACTTTGGAATCATGACAGAAAACCAAATTTGGATTATTTTAAAGTGTGGGGGTGCATTGCCTTTTATAAAATACTTAATCCTCATAAATCAAAATTAAGACCTAGAGGTATTAAAAGTATTTTTGTTGGTTACGCACAGAATTCAAAAGCATATAGACTTCTTGATTTAAATACTAGTGTTATTGTCGAATCTATTCATGTAAAATTTTTTGAAAATAAGTTTATATGTGATACTGAAATTAATATAGAGAAACAAATTGAAATGATTCCTATGACTGAAAATAAAAGAAAAGAAAGTAATGATTCTGTTGAACTTAGAAGGAATAAAAGAACTAGAAAAGATAAACTTTTGCCTTCTAATTTTGTTTCTTTGAATTCTATAGTATTCCTAGTAGAAAGAAATAGAACCAAAATGCTTAATAAAACACCAATTCTACTAAATGTAGATAAAAACCCTAAAACATTTAATGAAGTTATGATTTCAAAAGATGTTGCCTTTTGGAAAGAGGCTATTAATGATGAAATAGACTCAATCATATCCAATAATACATGGGTCTTGGTAGATTTACCTTCAGGTTCTAAACCTATAGGATGTAAATGAGTGTTTATAAAAAAATATAATACAGATAGTTCTGTACAAACTTTTAAAGCAAGATTAGTTGCAAAAGGTTTTAAACAAAAGGAAGGCATAGATTATTTTGATACATTTGCTCCAGTAGCTAGAATAAGATCCATTAAAGTTCTTATAGCTTTGACTTCCATTTATAAATTACATGTGCATCAAATGGATGTTAGGACAGCCTTTTGAAATGGTAACTTAAAGGAAGAAGTATACATGGAACAACCAAAAGGTTTTATTCTTCCAAGTAATGAGAATAAAGTTTGTAAATTAATTAAGTCACTTTAAGGGTTAAAGCAAGCTCCTAAATAGTGGCATGAAAAGTTTGATTCAACCACAGCAGCCAATGGTTTTAAACATATTGGTGTGGATAAGTGCATTTACTCAAAATTTACTAAAGAATATAGAGTTATAATATGTCTCTATGTGGATGATATGCTAATTTTTAGTACTAATACGATTGGCATAAATGAAACCAAAAGGTATCTGATTTCTAATTTCAAAATGAAAGATTTGAATGAAGTTGATAGCATTTTGGAAATTAAAGTTAAGAGATATAACAAGGGTTTCGTACTTAAGCAAAGTCATTATATTGAGAAATTGCTTAATAAGTTTAAGTATCTTAATATAAAAAAAAGCCAATACTCCATATGATACAAGTATAAAATTAACAAAAAATCAAGGTTATGTAATTGCACAACTTGAATATGCTAGTGCTATTGGAAGTGTTATGTATACTATGCATTGAATTAAGCCATATATAGCTCTTGTTGTTTGCAAATTATCAAGATACACAAGTAAGCCTAGTATAAGTCATTGGAAAGCCATAGGAAGAGTTCTAGGTTAGCTTAAAAGAACAAAAGATTTTGGCTTTTTTATTTTGGATATCTAGCTGTTTAGAAAAGATATTCAGATGCAAGTTGAATCATTAGTATTAGTAAAAATAAATCCACTTTAGGATGGATGTTTACCCTTGGAGGTAATACAATTAGTTAGTCATCCGAAAAATAAACTTGTATTTTACATTCAACTATGGAATCTGAATTCATAGCTTTAGCTGCAGTAAATAAGAAAACTAAATGGCTAAGAAATTTATTAATGGATATAGAGTTGTGGCCATAATCAATGACAGCCATTTTCTTGTATTGTGATAATGAAGCTACTATGTCTAGAGCTTACAGTGAAATTTATAATTGAAAATCTAGACATATTAGTCTAAGACATAATTATATTAGAGAATTGATAAAAAATGAGGTGATTACCATAATATATGTTAAATCTGCTAACAATTTAGTAGATCTTCTTACCAAGGTGTTACCTAGAAATATGGTAGGAAGCATCACAAGTGGAATGAGTTTAAAATTCTTTTTAGACAAAAATAATGGAAACCTAACTTTGAATTAGCAACCTTTAATTGCAAAGTTTAATAGGTAACAACAAGTTATTGTTATGTGTCTGTAAAAACTAGTCAACCTATTTTAAATATTTGGAATACTAGTGTAAGCCATTGTATAAATAAAAGATAAGATTGAACTCTTAATGGAGTTTATAATTAAATGTCTATAGCAATAGAGAAATAAACGAGAAACTCCACCTATATAAACATAGAAGTGGTGTTGCTTCAATAGGAAAATTGAAAACTTTCTTGTAAATGTTTATGAATAAGGATAAGAACATGGCCATAATAGTGCTAAAGCGGTTATAAACCTCCGACAGAATATTAAATAAGTATTATGTGCGTTATATTTTCAATTTTAACACTAGGAGTTGAGATTTAATCTACGGACACCATCAACTTTGTTAAAATTTTAAGGCATATATGCTAATTAAATATTTAAATCGAAATATACCTTCTTGTATTCATAATATTTATTTGTGTGAAAGGTTAGAGATTAAGCACCAACATTCCAAACTAGTGGGGGTTTGTTGGTAGTTTAGAATGTGGTGTATCCTACATTGAGTAAAAAAATCATTTATATGTGGTTTAAAAGAGATTACTTATGTTATTTAAGTAGTTTAGCTAAGTGCTGGAGTGGGCCAAGTCATTTGGGTTCATTAGGAGTTTTCCTAGTGGGTCAGACAATTTTAAAAGTCAAAGATAGACATTTTGGCACTTTAAGCACTTGGACTTATTTCGTAAATAGATTTAATTTAAAAAATTTTTATTTATTTTGAAATATTATTAATTCTGAATAAATATATCTGAATAAGAAAATATGATTGTTTAAATAACGTTTATTTAAACAAAAAAACATCACTATACAGAATGTCATAACTTTTTGAATTGGCTTGATTTGTGACTATTCATTTATTATAAATAAATATTTCTACCTGACTAATTTTACTACTTCTGATTTAGAGAGTTTTTTAGGCTTTGTTGTATCATATAGTATAATTACCTTTAAGATAGTGTTCTTCACGCCTTAAAGTCATATTTTCTTCTTTCTTATTATTTCTGTTTTCTAAAATTTTCTAACAGAAGCTGTGGGTAGTAAAGGAGGTTTAGCTATGATGTGGAAAGAGGGATTTTCCTGCAAAGTATAGAGTATTTCTCAAAATCATATTGATGTTGAGGTTAATGAGGTGCAGGATCACAATATTTGGAAGTTAATAGGCTTCTATGGCGAACTTGAAACAAGTAAGAGGAATGAGTTTTGGGCTTTACTTAGTCAACTAGCGGGACAATGTGACAAATAGTGGATTTGTTTAAGAGATTTCAATGAGATTATATGGAACCACAAAAAATCGAGGGGAGCACTTAGGAGGGAAAGCCAGATGGAAGCATTTCGTGAGTCGTTGATGGACTGTGGTTTGGAGGATTTGGGTTTTATGGGACAATGGTACACCTGGGAGAGAGGAAACAATGAGGAGAACAATGTTAAAGGAAGATTGGACCGTGTGGTTGGGAATAAAAAGTGGATGGATTTATTTCTAGACCATGCAATTCAAGATCTAGTGGCGTCGACGTTGGATCACATACCAACCAAGGTGAATACAGAAATGAATGGAAAGGAAAAGAAATACTGAAAGGGAAAGAAGAGGTTCATGTTTGAAGCTTGGTGGGCCAAGAAAGCAAATTGTAAAACACTCACCCGCAATGCATGGGAGGAAAAACGTGACCATTCGGTGTATGAAAAAAATGATGAATGTGGGGTCCGTTCTTAGGAAATGGCACACGACTGACATGGGTCCATGCAAAAACACATGAATGAACTAAAGGAGGAGCTAACCGAGACCATGGCAGCACCTTTGAGTGATGAAGGGCTGAGGCAGGAACAAAGATTAAAAACCGAGATCAACCAATGCCTCGAAAAGAAAGAGACATACTGGAAGCAAAGATCCAAAATAACCCAGCTGAAAAAGGGGGATAGAAATACTGCGTTTTTCCATGCCCAAGAGGAAAACAGAAAGAAAAGCAACTTTATTCGGGGACTAAAGAATATCGGGGGTAAGTGGTGCGAAGAAGAAATGAAGGTTGAACGAGTTACCTCTGACTACTGTTAGAGTCTCTTCAGCTAACAAAATTCTACCAACTTTAACGAGATCCTGGAGGTGGTGGAAAACTAAGTCATAGATGAGATGAACAAAAGCTTGCTCGCAGATTTTAAAATGGAAGAAATTCAACTGGCTCTGAAGCAAATGCACGCTAATAAAACGCCAAGACTTGATGTCATGTCTGCTCTCTTTTATAAAACATTTTGGCATATTATTGGCAATGATGTGACCCAGTTCTGTCTTTCTATGCTAAATGATGATAGGGACTTATCTGATATTAATCGCACGCATATGTTGTCTTAATTCCCAAAGTTAAGAACCCCATTAACATTACCCAATATAAGCCTATTAATCTTTGTAATGTGATTTACAAAATTGTGTCCAAAGTCTTAGTGAATACACTAAAAACCATTCTACCTGTGTATCAATGAATCACAAAGTGCTTTTGTCCCGAGGAGGCTCATTACGGACAATATTCTTGTAGCCTATGAACTTCACACTTTGAAATCTAACAAATAGGGGAAAAATGGCTTCTTTACTTTGAAGTTGGATATGAGTAAGGCCTATGATCGGGTTGAATGAAATTTTCTAGAGGCAATAATGGGGTTCCATAATAGATGGATTTCAGTAGTAATGAGATGTGTCACTTTTGTAAGTTATCTTCAGTCATCAAGGGAAATTCTACTCACACTTTTAAACCAGAGAGGGGACTCCAACAAGGAGACCCACTTTCGCCTTGTCTGTTTTTGACATGTACAGTGGACTGTCAGCCCTTTTAGATGTGAAGCAGAAACAAGGTGCTTTACGTGGAGTAAGAGCAAGTCGGACTGGCCCGAGGGTAAGTCACCTGTTCTTTGCTGATGATAGCATGCTATTTGCAATGGTGAATAGGAGCGAAAGTGAGAGGGTGAAGAACATTCTACAGAAATATGAAGAATGCTCTGGCCAGAAAATAAATTTTGAGAAATCATCCTTGTTCTTTAGTGGAAACACTGAATAGGAACAACAAAGAGTTATACAAAACATCTTTGGAATGCACGCTACTACAAACATGGAGAGGTACTTGGGTCTTCCATCTATGGTTGGTCGAAATAGGAAAAGATCGTTCAGAGACCCAAATGATAGGATAAAGGTGAAGACGAATGGGTGGTGGCAGAGAACACTGTCGTAGGGAGGGAAAGAGTTTTTCATCAAGGCAATATTTCAAGCGATTCCCATCTATACAATGAGTTCTTCCTTTTACCACATTCCCTTTGTGAGGAATTTAACAGCATGATCTCAAATTATTGGTCGAAACATGAGAAGGACAAACGTGGCATCCATTAGCTAAAGTGGTCGAAGGTATGTTTACCGAAAATGGATGGGGGAATGGGTTTTAGAGATGCGGCCACCTTCAACAAAGCTTTACTGGCGAAACAGGATAGGCGAATTTTGAATAAAACAAACACCTTGCTACATAGAAATTTGAAGGCTAAATATTTACCAGGATGTGATTTCATGGCAGCCACATTGGATAACTCACACTCCCTAACATGGAAAAGCATATAGGCGACGAGACGTGTTCTTCAAAAAGGAGCCCTAAAGGTAAAGTAAGTAGCTCGGACCAGCGGAACAATGTGAAGGAAGGCAGTTTGGTGCTCTTCTTGCTCCAAGACAAAGGCATAGATCTGACCGAGTCAAAGATTCAAAGGAGGTCCTCGCTCTGATAAAACAACTTATTAATTGTTTCCAAATTCAAGTTTGAAACTCATGTAATTAACCTCTTTTGGTTAACCCGAGACAAATCGATAGATGGAAGGATAACTGGATCCTATTGATGGACAACTTTCGGCCAACTTTATAAATGAGTGATTGGGACGAGGAGAAGACTATAGATGTGTTGGTTGATGCACGAACAAAATGGTGGGACTGGAATGCTATAAGAAAGAGGTTTTCTAAAGCCGAAACAGAGGCTATAAGTGCAATGCCACTCTGTCGAATCAGCCTCCCTGATAAGTTAATATAGCATTATGATCATTCAGGGGAATTTACTGTCAGGAGTGCATATAGGCTCCTTATCAGGTCATTGTATGGACATGAAGGAAACGTGGAAGGGAACCAGCAAGAAAACATATGGAGAAGTATATGGACGATCCAAGTTCCAACCAAAATCAAGATCTTCCTGTGGAAAGTGGCCCAAAAAATATTGCCGGTCAAGCATAACTTATATCAGAGGAAAATCATTGCCAACCCAGAATGTCATAGGCGTGGGCAAGCGAGTGAAACAATGTCACATGTAGTTAAAGATTATACCTGGGCTAAGGAGGTATGGAATGGCTTGGGATATCAATGGGACGAGGGACACGAGCCACAAAAAGGAATGAAAAGTTGGTTGGAAAAAATGATAGACGTGCATATCAAGACAAAAGGCAGTTATTGGCGATAGGTGCATAGATGACATATGGAACGACACAAATAACGAGGTACATGGAGAAATGAGAAGGAATCCAAGTATATTTGACAGGTGGGCAATGAATTATCAATAGGAAATCAAAAGTGCCCAAAAGAAAATGGAGAAGGAACAGGGACCAAATAAGCAAGGATGGAAACCTCCACCTGCAGGGCTTTACAAGGTGAATTTTGATGGTGCCGTAAACATGGAAGGAAGGATAGGGGGAATAGGCGTTATAATCAGAGACACAAAAGGGATGGTTATGGGAACATATATCTCAAAGTGGCCAGGGACAACCGAACCAGTTACTATTGAGACACTGGCAGCCTTGAGAGCAGTATAACTAACAAGAGACATGGGATTTGCTGAAATAATACTGGAAGGCGATAATCTGACCTTGATGAACAAACTCCATAGGACAGCACCAGACAACTCTCAAACTGGTATACTACTCGAAGAAATCAAAATTCTCGCTAGACAGTTTAAATTCTGTACAGCAGTGCACACAAGATGATGAGGGAATGAGGCTGCCTGCAATTTGGCAGAACTCGGATTACATGCTCATGAAGATTCATAAAGTATTGAGGAATATCTAGACCGTACCCATGTCATTGTAAATGTTGAAATGTTTTCTAATGAATGACGTTACAGGTTTCTCCTAAAAAAAGGGAGTATTATTTTTTCACCTGACCTTGACCCAACATTTATACAAAGATGTATAATGCACATCCAACTTGATTTGACAAAAAAATAAATTCAATAGTACAACATTCATGAAAATATTATTTTTAATATAAATTATATTTTAATTATATATAAATATAATATTTTATTAAATTAAAGTACTAAATAATAATTATTAATATGATACATATATAAATATAAAATTAAATAAATAATAAAATATATATTTTTTATATTCTTAGGATTGGGATGGGGTGGAACACTCTGAATCCATTTCCAATTCAACCCTGATTTTGAAAAGAAAAAAAACTACCTTACATCGACTTAATTTTGATTTAAAAGAATTATTTATATTGAATTAGTGGATCAAAATCTATTAGATATTATTTATTTTGTCATTATAATTTTTATTGATCTTATTTCTTACAATTTTTTCTCACTTAAAAAAAGAAAACGAAAATATAAAAAAAAAGCTAAAAAAAAAGTCAAATAGAGGTGCACGTTAGCACTTCAATTGCCGGTTATAATAAATATTAAAATAAACAATTAGAAAAAAAAAAAAAAAGAAAGAAAACTAAATGAGGTTGCTACGTGAGCATCTCCATTTAATGATGGCAATAAGTTGTGTTCGTGCAACTTTTCCATTTTTTTAATAATTCAATACTTCGATTTTGATTCGGCATCTTGTTATTATTTTTCATAATAAATCCAAATTTGATACATAAATTCATAGCTTGCATTTGGCTCAAATTAATTCAAAATTAATTAAATGATTTAAATTCAGTATAATGTTTATAAGAAGTTTTTAATATAAATTATATCTTAATTATATATAAATATAATATTTTTATTAAATTAAAATACTAAATAATAATTTTATTAATATAATATTTATATATAAAATTAAAATTATTATAAATAAAATATTTTTTCATATATTCTCAATGTAAAATAGAATACCTTAAACTTACTTCCTACCTAGCACCTATTTTTAAAAAGAAGGAACTCGATCTAATTTTAAATTTATAAAAAATGCACTTATTGGAATGAGTCAAATTGATAGTAATCGAATGTGGATTGTTTTGTTATTTTTATCTTTATTAATTTATTTTTTATAAAATTTATTTAATTAAAAAATCAAAAACAAAAAATAAAGGAAATGAAAACAATACAAAGAAAAAGAAGAGGCCAAATTTAAGTCTCACGGTGGACAAATTCATTGGCCTCCATATTTTTACAAAATTTAATTTATAGATTAAAAAACTAAAATTTGAAAAAAGGCAAAGGATCGAAAAAGAGAAAAAAAATTTTGAATGCTAGGTCGACATCTTATTATTGTCTTACAAAATTATCTACTTTAAAAAAAGCATAGAAAAAGAAAAAGGTTTATTTAATAAAAATATAAAATAGACCCACACAAAAAATTTTAAAAATAAAAATATTTATTAAATAAAAAATAAAAAAAGATAAAAGATACTAAAGAAAAGGAACTCATTGGTGTCAAATGGCACCCGAACGAGTAAAATTTAAAGTATGGATGAGGACAAAGACTTATCTAACCTAAGATAAGGATAGAATTTTGCTTCATTGGGTTCCAATAAGAACAACAAATGACATTATACACGGACATTGTGCAATAAAATGATGAAATTTTTGTGGAAATCCCACCGTACACAAAATTTGATCAAGAAAACCCAACTCAATTTTGTCAAGGCTTTGCTCATGTCTAGTTTCAAAGCAGCTGGAATTTTCTAGCCTGATTGCTCTTGAAATAGAGTGCATAGTCTTATGCGCCAAAAGTATATTATCCTAAATGATTCTTCTGGGGACAAAAGTACTTTGAATAAGAGAAATGGTAGAATGCAACACCTTCATAGTTCTATTAGCTAGCACCTTAGCAATAATCGTATAGATGATTGCATTGCAAATACTAATGGGACTCTCTAATCACTTAAACACACTAATTTTTTGCATTTTTTGGAACAAGAACAAGGAATGAGATTTAATTTTCTTAAGCATGAACCCTGACTAGAAGAACTGTTTATCAAGTACTTTTAAAACATCATCCTTTACAATTCTACAGTAGGCTTGGCAGAATCTAACTATAAAATGATCGCGCCCAGGTGCTTTATTAGGCCCCATTTGAAAAAAAGCATCTAAAATTTTCTCATTCTCAATGACTTTCCAAAAAAAAAAACAATCAGCCTCCTTTCTTGACATGGTATTCTTAATACTTTGTAGAAAAACATTTGAGTCATTAGCTGAAGAAAATAAGTTTTGGAAGTAGTTAAGTACATAATCTTCAATTTACTTGCAATCCTGGATACATGAACCATCATAACCCTTTAGCCAGTGGATACGATTTTGCAATCCGTGAATAATAGTTTTGGCATGAAAAAATTTGTATTTTTATTTCGAGGTTGCCGCTATTAAATTCTAGATTTTTTCCTCCACATGTTCTCCCCTCTCAAATAAAACTCTTCTTCAAGCTTCATTTGGAGCTCTCTTGCTTCTTCCTCCACATTTAGACTTTTTTCTTTTTCTTAATTTCAAAGACCAAATATTAAATTTGTTCTTTTAAACTACCAAATTCTTCCTTATTCCATTTCATCAAAATTTTTGCCACTAAATGTAACTTCTTGCATACCTTAAACATTGTCGACCCATTCATCGATCTTATAATCCAATCCCTTTTGAAACCTATTCTTTGCAACTTGCATATCGCTTCCACATATTCTTAAAACGAAACAGTTGTATTCTTTTAGAAAAATCAGGACTAAAAAGTTGTAGCCACAGAGGTTTGATGATCCGAACCCTTCGTAGCCAAGTGAAAAATCCATGCTTGATCAAATAGAATCTCCAATCTACTAGAAAGAAGTGGTTGTCCCGTATCTTTCTCCTCTATACTCCATATACCATTAAGCGCCCCATAACAAGGCAACAACGTCTCTATTGGTACTTAAAACCGTAATAACTTCCCAAAACCTTTTTTAACTTGTCATAAATGGATAAGAATATCAAATGTAATAACCCAAGCCTCCTACCTCGGCTAACCTTTTACTTTAAGATTAATAAACTGGCAACACTTCCACATCCATCCTTTATCCTTCCATGGTACAGTCAATCCACCTTTTCTCTGATTTTCCTTTACAATAAAATTATGTCTCGCACTTTTTTTACACTTTTAACAGTGTTTATATAACGCCACTAAATAAGTGTTTATAAAAGTCATTAAATATTTAGCAACGACTAAAATGATGCTAAGAACACCGGTTATTCTAATGTCAAAAAATTTAACAGTGTTTTTAGATAAAATGGAGTAAATATTAACAGCATTTTCAGGTTTACTGGAGACATTTTACAAACGCCTTGAACCATCACATTAGGGTTAAAATTTTGCTTGTTTAGTAGCATTTATGCTTATAAATGCCACTAAAATGCAAAATTTAGTTGCATTTAAATGTCATTATATTGCCTTATTTAGTGGTATATTTTTTGGACATAAACATCACTAAGTTCTACATTTTAGTGATTATTCTTATAAACCCTGGTAATAAGAACTGAAAATTAATATTTCAAATGATATTTGTTTATATTTACTACTACAATTATATTAAACATCAAAATAAAGTATTGAAACACATAAAACTTAACTCAAATTCATTAATTAAATATTGTAAAATATCCAAATATCTAAACATATAAATTGTTTGAATACATTAAAGCCGTAAAATACAATTAAAGTTAACTTGTATTCAAACTACATAAAATAAGAAATTGATGGCTACCAAGGGTTACAGCACTCTAATTCGATGAAGGATTTTTTTCTACCAAGATCACTAGTATGTCAAGAACTTATTAGATAAAATAAAATAAGCATTTACTAGAATAATGAGTTATATAAATAAAAAATTTAAATACTTATTAAATTATATACTTGAGTTGGTGGACTACCTAGATTGTTTCTTAAAAATTGTTGTTACATAAAATATATAAGGGTGTCAAATAATTTATGTAGTTGCTAGTATCTAGCATGCTCTTGGTGCATTCTAGCACGCTCTGCTTATATTCTAGCATGTTCCTATTCTATTCTAGCATGCTCTGCTTCTCTTTTTGCTTCAATTTGCTCAACAAGTACTTGCATAGTTTACAATTCCTTTTTCAATATGGAGACATCTTGTGAAGACTGACTTGATGCAAAGGTAAATTGCTGAGAGCTACATCCATAGTAGCTTGATGGTGTTGTACCCATTCCAAGTCCTTAGACCCATCCATATATTTCTTTTTCAACAACTTCAGTGAAAATCTAATCTTTTTAGGTCTTGAATGTTGACAAAACATCAAATGATGCTTAAATCTCAACAACCATTTTCTTTTATGCTTTCTTCATTTAAGCAATCAAATAAAGCTCTCAAGTTAATAATTAATACATAATATATTTGCAATAGAAATATAATTATTTTTTTATAAAATAAAGGAATCCAAAAAATTACCACATTTTCTTAAATTTTGGCATTTAGATAAGATCCTTCTTTCTTCATGGGGGTTATTTGAAAAAGTTTCACACTTATAATTTTTTGACCATGCTCAATCTCCTACAAATTAATAATAAGCAATAGGAAAACATAATAACTCAAACAATAGTTAAGGTTATGATTGTCAAGAGTAGCAGCCCTTACGAATTATAGTTTTATAGTTTAATATCATATATTCGAGCTATCTAAGTCATTAAAATAGAAATTTATAGGCATATTAATAGTTTTACCTTTTTATAGCACTAGAAGTCCTAAAAACGTATAACCATAATTTTTCCAATATATCAAGCATGGTAATCAACTTTATAGTTTTGTCCTTTTATGGCATCAAATTTACTAGCAAGCATGGCAGCTAACTTCAATAATTTGAACAAGTTTAATATCATATATTCAAGCTATCTAAGTTATTTAAACAAAAATATACTAGCAAATTTATAGTTTTGCCTTTTTACTACACAAAAAGTCCTAAAAAAACATAAATCGTAACATTTCCCCACATATCAGGCATGTAGCCAACTTCAACAATTTGAACAAGTTTAATACCATATATTTGAACTATAAAAGTTATTAAAACAGTAAAATACCAACATATTTACAGTTTGGTCCTTTTACAACACCAAAAGTCTTAAAAACACATAAACCATAATATTTTCCCACATACCAAGTATGGAAGCCAACTTCAACAATTTGAACAAGTTTAATGTCATCTATTCGAGCTATCTAAGCCATTAAAACAAAAATAGACTAGTATAATTATAGTTTGCCCTTTTATAGCATAAAAAATCCTAAAAACACATAAACCGTAACATTTTCCTATGTATCAAGCATGGCAGCCAAATTCAACAATATGAACAAGTTTAATATCATATATTTGAGCTATCTAAGTCAATGAAATAGAAATATACTAACATATTTATAGTTTTTCCCTTTTACGACAGTAAAAGTCCTAAAAACAAATAAATTGTCACATATTCCCATGTATCAAGCATGGCAACCATCTTCAACAATTTGAACAAATTTAATATCATATATTCGAGCTATCTAAGTCATTGAAATAGAAATATACCAACATATTTACAATTTTACCCTTTTATGGCACCAAAAATGTAAAAACACAAATCATAACATCTTACCACATATCAAGCATTATTGTTAACTTCAACAACTTGAACAAGTTTAATATTAAAATTTCAAGCTAACTAAATCATGAAAATGGAAATATACCATCATATTTACAATTTTACCCTTTTACGGCACCAAAAATTAAGCAATAGATTAACTTACTTTTTCATCTTGTTTTCTTACAAAGCTTTTTAATCCACTATTGGGGCTATATTTCTATTGCTTTCTACTAAAAATCCCAATATTTTTTCCTGTCAAACAAAACAATTGCATATAAGTAGATTTACAATATTGGCACCAAAAAACTTTGAAAACCTTTGAGCTATACAACAAATATTGTTAAAAAATTATAAACTAGTACATCTCCATTCCTTGAAAACCAAAATCTAACTAAATGTTCATGTTGCCACATGATCAAACTATGGAATAGGTTTTGCATTGTTGTATCTACATCACTATTTCAATTGCAATATATATTTTTTAAGTTATGCTTATAATCTTTCCATTTCTTTTCCAATGACTTAAACACAAATGACATAGGTATTTTAAGTAAAAATCTCGATTGCAAAACATACAAAAAAAGTTTACAATCAATCTATCAACTTACAATAATTAATAGATTAATATAATTAATTATACTAGTACCTCAATAAAGTTTAAAGCCTTATTCTTTACTTTTTCTAGCACTTTATGCCACGTTTCAAAATAAATAGGCAATATCATTTCATTATAGGTAACTATTCCTAAAACCCAGCCAATAGTTGAAATTCTTGGCTAATAGTTTGCGTATTAGAGTTTGTAGACACTAAATACATTCTTGTAGAAGTAATGTCCACAAATCCTTCAAAGTTGTCAGACCTCTTGTCTTGCATTAATCATTATTAACAATTGTATAAAAATAAAATTCAATTAGTAAATTACAAAACTTTGATGCTTATAACTAAAATCTAAATATGGGATTTAGGATACTTGCAGCCAAGTTAGAAGTATAACTAATTGGCTAGATATTATCTAAACCTTGACTCTTTATTGCCAGACCCAGCTTCAGTGGATAGATTAAAAGTTATTGAGTTAAAGCCAACAATAGGCACATTTTCCTTCAAAAGATTCACTCCATATCCAAGATTAGTAGGTGCCGTAGATGGTTCTAAACTAATTTTTTTTATGTTTAGTCTTGTCAATCTTGTCACGATATTTTTACTTAACTGTATCATAATAATGAATAAGTTATAAAACCTAAGAAGTTAACACGTGATAAATGCAATAGAGTTTTTTATTTTTACATAACAGAATTAATAACCAACTATTTATATAGTTAAATTTATTGTAATCAAAAGAGAATGCAAGATTTATAACACATTAAGTACATAAAAGCAATTGGAACATAAGTTACATAAACATATCTATTACGAACTATTTTGAACATTCTAATAACACAACAAAGATGATCATGGTTCATAAATATTTTTATCAACACATTTGTGGACTTATTAAGCAAAGCTATTGGTGATATTTATATCCAAGTTTTGATCATCAAAAGAAAAAATTTAGTATGATGTTCAACATCATCTCAGGATTCTGATCCTATATCAAATAGGTCTCTAGGTGTATTATGAAAAACACTAAACCAACAAGATTTTTTGTTTGTTTTATCATCCCAATACACCATGTAATCATTGGACAACTATGAATTTTCTCATATTCAAGACTAACTTCCTGATCATCTTTTTAGAATCCTCATATGTTTAAGGATTTTTGCAAAAGGAAACTTTTCTTTTATAAACTCTAATAATAAGGTTAAAGAGTTTTCAGTTCATCCATATAATTATTTCAAATTAAAAAGACACACATAGAAATAAAACCTTGAATGGTTAAATCCTTTATAATGTTCTTCATTCATATTCTCAAGCAACCTATAAAACTTTGATATTTTTCCACTAGGTTGTTGGTCACCTACATCTATCCCCTGTTCACGAAAATCATTAATTTCAACTTTTGACTCATTAAATCCATCATTTTGGGGTGACAAATTTTGTAAATGTTGGTTATAAATGTTAAAAACATCTTGAATATGCCTTTCATATCATCTTATCTAATAGGATTATTTTAGTTTTGGAAAGCCCTTGAAGTTGAAGGAACATTAGTTGATGACTTTGAAGGTGTAGACTCTCCATGAAAATACCAATGAATGTATCTCAAGAGAAACCCAAAACAAATTAAATGTTCAAAAACAACTCCATGCATATGCCAATTGATATTAGCACACTTCAAACATGGACATAATATCATACAATCTTCACTTACATTCTTAAAAGCAAAATTAAGAATTTGTTTACTTTCTCTCAATATTATTGACTTAACCTCTACTTTTGCATCCAACTCTTAGCCATTTATACTTTATACATTATCAAACAAAATTTATATAATTAATTATATGAAAAAGAACTCTAAGCCACTTAATTAGACTAAGCATTATACTAAAAATAGTAACAAGATTATATCACCAAACAAGTTATTATTTTACTTCTTTGTATATTCTACATGAGTTTTTTACAACTAAGGTCAAATTAAATAAATTGAACAAAAAAAATGATTGATTAACTATTATGATTCATTTTAAATTCATTATTTTATTTTTAACACAACTTCAAAACACTTGTTTTGACAATAATAATTAGGTAAAAACTTTAAAACATTGCAACACTATATTCAGTGATTTGTTATCAGAACCATGAAGTTAATTTCAAAGGTATATTGAATAGCTAACTAAGACTATTAAGGGGAACCATTGCAAGAGTAAATCAAGAAAAACAAAAGCTAGAATCAACTTGAAAAGTAATAGAGTTGTCACCTACTAGTTATTAAATGAGAACAATTTGTAATCAATAGAAATTTAGTTTAGTATTTTATAATAAAATGGTATTATAATAGTGAAAGAAGAAAACCTTAAATAGAAGCAAATGGGGTTTACCGATGGCATGAAAGGGGAGCTAAAGGAAGAAATCACCCAGATCATTGCTCACCATAAAAAAATAGAACTAATTGATGATGGTCCACTGGAAAAGCTGACGGAATGAAAGGGAAGTTAAAAGAAGAAATTGCCTATACCTGGGATGAGAAAATGTATTTATACCTAAAGGGAGAAGTTTTTAGATCTTAGTCATTTGAACTCTAAGAGTTAGGTTTAGGGTTGATGGGCCAACCCAATCTAACATGGTAAGGGAATGTCCAACAAGAGAACAACAAGTCATCATATTCATATGCTGTCAGGTGGGATCAGTGTTAGCCGAGCTAACGTGGATTCTAAGAACTAAGGTTGGCCTGACACATTGTCTTGGAATAATAACCAAAATGACCCTATTTTAATATTAAGTCATTCTTTTGTTGAAGAATAATATTATACCTTTTTTGCCATAAAATGCCTATAACATTTTGTCATTTCATCAAATAGTTTGAAGTTTCAAACAAGTGAAGGCCAAGATTTTGAACAATTTTGGGGTTAATTATTTTGTTCAAAATTTAAAACTTTTCATTTAATTTAAACTAGGACTTGAGCATTAATTTTTTTGATGACGCAAGGGATTCAAGGTGTTGATGTGGATGGGTGACATTTATGATCTAACCGATGTGGGTATCTGCTAAAATCTCAATAGCTTGGGCTTTGTTTATTTGAAGCTTAACTTCCATTAATGTCATCATGTGTCCGACTTGATGGCCTTTTAGTTATCCAAATTTGTTATCAATGGTGTATTTGAGGTAACACTTAGGATGTTTTTGAAATAGGGCTCCAAATTCATTTAAATTAATATTTAATGAGTAAATAAAAGATTTAAATGAATTTTTGGCAGTTATTTTGAATTTAGGTGGTACTTTGAATTTGGAAGAGGAAGTTGAAAGGTTTTACTTAGTTCTTGAAGTGTGACATGGCTTAATCTGAGTCATTTGTTCAATATGAACCGCGCTTATGTAAGTCATTGTAAGATTTCATTTTTCATTATTGCTTTTAGCTTTCAAAATTTTCTATTGTGTGTGACCTATTTTTTGTTCTCATTTACATTTTACTAGTTTTGAGCTTCCTTAGTACGTTCTTCCTTTTCAACCTTAAACATCTTTATTTTGTTTAACATGTCTTCTTTTAGCTCAAATTTGTCTAACTTTAGGGTAAATGTTAAAGGTGCCCAAGTAAGCTAGCTTAGGGTAGAAATTTCTTCAGATGATAAGGTTTCTTCTATTATTGTAAGGAATGACTATAGTTGATCTACTTTTTGGTCAAACCCAATCTCTAACACTACTAAGAAAAAGATTAAAAACAGTATGCGAGTTCAAGGTTGAAAGGGTCACTTATGGGATAGGTTACCTCTTAGCAATTTTAAATGCTGACATCTATAACCCTTCAACTTATCTAACCAACTTCTTTCTTTTGCTTTTCTTTTTTCTAGTTCAGCCCAACATTTGCTCCCTCATCGAGCCAAGTCCCTTTGCAACCTACAGCTTTGATGATTTTCTTTGTGCTTTACTGCTATACGTCTTATCTTAAACTCTGATTTAGGGTTTATGTCAAATTTTGACTTTGAGTCATTATCATCTTCTTTTGAAGTTGATATGGTACCAGATCCTTAACAAGTTAAGTAGCCTGAGCAGGGCAGGGAGACTGATCAAGCCAATAGGGAAAAAAAAAGTGATTCAAAACCTAAGGTCTAAAATAAGTTTTTTCATTCAGCTGTATACACCCTGTAATCTTGGGACCATTTTAAAGGAGGTAATGAAAACCTAAAAAGTTAAACTACTCTTAAGGAATGTTCCAACCTTTGTTCTAGTTACCATGTAGATTCCCTAAAAATTAGATTTGGTCTTCCTGAAAAGTATAAGGTGCATGAATCAAGTTCTAGCGATAGGGTTACCAACATTAAGAAGTCAGTCAGGTTCTGTGTGTACTAGGCATTGCAACGCATGAATTCGGGAATCTAATAATAGGATGTGAAAAATTAACATTTTAAAAATTTCAAAACCAAGAAAGTCACCACCAATCTTTTTTAAGGTGTAATTGGCTACCTAAAAAGTTTATCTTTTAAATAAAACAATAAAATGAGTTTAAGGTTTATTAAAAAGATATTTTAATCATCGAAAACAGAGTTGGATTTGGGAGTTTGGTTACGCTTGGAGAAGAATTAGCATCCCCAAAGACCCATAAAAAAGGTACCAATTGGTTGTGTGTTATCCTTCAATTTTTGAAAAAATGGTCCTAATTTTAATGTTTGCAAATTAATTCTTTAAATTTAATCTATTCCTTCCAAACGTATTTCTTAAAACCAAATCATTTTGAAAAACAAAACTAATTATTTTGCATCAAGATAAAGAAATTCTAAGTATCGAAACATCTCCTTCATTCCCTTATATTCAGGTGAAATTTCAAAAATCTCTTTATACTTTAGGAGTTATCATAATGCCTTATAAATCCAAGATAATATTTCTTATAAATGATAACTATCGAGAATCCCCTTATATTTGGGCCAGATCTCAAAAGTTATTTTTACTTGAAATATTACCTTAATTTTTTTTTTTTATTTAAAAATAATTTCTTAAAATACTTTATTAATAAAATGTGTAAATGATATGTAAGAACATAATAATACATAACATATGCATGATAATTAAAATGTGAATGACAAATATGAGTGCATAAACGACAATTCAAAAAATGCTAATGCATGTAACAATATATTAAAATGGAATACAAATGCATGACAATGGGTGTAAGGTTGGCTTTTAGGGTTTAAGGTTTTGTTTAGGGTTTGAGACTTAAGTTAAGGTTTAGGGTTTGATTTACGGTTAGGATTTAGTTTGGGGTTTAGGTCAGTTTGGGACTTAGTTTGGGGTTTTAAGCTTAGGTTAGGGTTTAGGTTCGATCTTAAGGTTTGGGTTAGGGCTTGGTTTAGGGTTTGGGTCAATTTGGGGTTTAGGGTTTAGGTTCTCAATTTGGGTTTGGGAATTTGGTTTAGGATTTGAGTTGATTTGGGGTTTGAAAGTTTGGGTTCGATTTAGGGTTTGGTTAAGGATTTTGGTCAATTTGAGGTTTAGGGCTTAGGTTTGCTTTAAGGTTTGGTTTGGGTTTTGGTTTAGGGTTTAGAGCTTGGTTTAAGACTTAGGCTAGGGTTTAGTGGTTTGGTTTTGGGTTTAAGGGTTTTGATTTAGGGTTAAAGGTTTAGGGCTTTGGGTTTAGGGTTTAGGGTTTAGGGTTTGGTATAGACTAAAGGTTTGGTTTAGGGTTTGAGAGTTTGGTTTAAGGTTTAAGGGTTTGGTTTGGTGCTTCAGGTTTGGTTTACGGTTTGGGACTTGGTTAGGGTTTAGGGTTTAAGGTTTGGTATACACTAAAGGTTTGGTATAGGGTTTAAGAGTTTGGTTTAAGGTTTAAGGGTTTGGTTTGGTGCTTCAGGTTTGGTTTACAGTTTAGGACTTGGTTAGGGTTTAGGGTTTGATTTGGGGTTTAAGGTTTGGTTTGGGATTTAGGACTTAGGTTAGGTGCAGAATTAGCCAAACAAATTTGTGATTCAAATGAAATTACATAAAAATGAACAAGGAATCTTAAGGAACATGAACTTTTATTGATTAAATCTTAAACTGCATGTAAAAAAAAACAAGAAAAGCAAATTTGATAGAAAATAAATGCAATTTTCTTTGAACAACCCTCTAAAAGAACAAGGAGGAAATAGTTTGGAGAGAAAAGAAAATAAAATGCAAGAAACTAAAAATTGGAAAAAATTGTAAAAGTCTCTTTAGAATCTCCAAATGGCCAGCTAGCACTCCTATTTATAGGCCAAATGTGAGGTGGTTCAACCAATCAAAATGCAGGAAAATGCTAGCTAAGCTACCACATCTTCTAGATTCTTTCAACTCATCTATCTTGCTTCCTAAACTTCGTTGTTTACTTCTTCTTACTTCATTTCACTTCAAGCCTTTTTCCCTTCATTTTGTAAACTCCAAATAGTCAAAATTATGTCCAATGAGAAGCCTTCAAATTGCTAACTAAGCAACTACATTTGATACCTCTTTAAATCCATAAAATGGTGATGCAAGCTTTGATCTCCCATCAATAGAATCCAATGGAATACATTGAATTTTGCTTCCAATAATTGGCACCAATTGTAACCAATTCCTCCTTCAATTTGCTGCCAACTATAGGCCATTTGATGGTAGTTTATGTGTGAAAAATTCTGAAAAATTCACAAGTCCAAAGATGGCTTTAAACTACAATAGTACATTAGTCACCATTCTAACACTTGTAAGAATACTAGAAAGGTGACAAAGCACTGACAAACTAAAAACAACATTTTCAAAAATATGAGAATTAAAGCTTGATATAAAGCTCAATTGAGCTAAATTAAGCTAAGGAAATCATAGAAGAGAAAGGGTCAGTAAAACTCCCATAAGTGGCAATGTAGCATAAACACACTAGTTTTGGCTTTTCATCACTTTTTGCACAAAATTTCCTCCAAAATGAGTCTAAAAGCTCCAAATTTCCTCCATGTTCATATTTTCACCTAGACATTGAATATTTATGCATATAGGAGTATTTTTGCTAAATTTCTCAAGTAACAAGCCAATATTTAATAGAAATTGCTCTAAAAAGAGGTAATAAAATACTAAAATTTTGGTGCAATTTAAACCCAAACTTAAGCTTTTGCTTGTCCCCAAGCAAAACAAGATTGGGCAAAATCATTGCTAACTTCCAATGCTTCATTCATCATGAATGCCTCATGGATTGATTAATGAAAATAACTAAAGCAAATTCATGAACATGTGTCAATCTATAAGAATCAACCTAAATTAAGTTTCTTTCTAACTATGGCTCTATGTGCAAACAATACATCTTTTAAATCCTTCCATGAAATCTAATGATGCTATGTAAAACATGAAAATTCTAAAACTAAGATCAATATAGGGTGATCAAGTTTCATATGTTTGCTTATCACATCTTTTTCCACTAATGTAGATAAACACATGATTAAAAATCATTTAGGACTTTATAAGCCTAAAATGTAAGACTAAGGTCTAGGTATGACAAAAGGCATTTTAGGCTTAGGTACCCTAATAGTGCATTACTTTGTCTAGGATCATCCATTGTTAAGCTTCCAAGGGAAAAAAGTTTAAGCTTGTCTCAAGAATCACCTCGAAACTTTCTTTTTTTGCTTACTTTTCTTTCTTTTTTTCCTTTCTTTGCTTTTCACAACTTTATTGTTTTTTTTCTTCATTTTCATTTTCTTTTCTTTTGCAAGCTAGCTTGACTTTTTGTTTTTTAGTTTTTTTCTTTTTGTCTTCCAATTCTTTTTCCAAGCTCTACCATTCCTCCCTAATAATGCATAGCTTATAAATGATGCATGAATGTCATAATGCATATAAGAGACCAAAAGATAGGAAATATACAAATAAGGACTTTGGGCTTGTAATGTGGTTACATATCAAAAAAAGGTATCATTAGGCTTAAACGGGGACTATGGAAGAATTATATCATGGTTGGCTTGAAAGGCTTAAACAATCCAAAGATGGTGTATATCATTTCCCTAATCATATGTCTTCTAAGATTTCACCTCAATAGATGATCAAAACAAATTCTACAACATGAAACATTACCTCAAAGGCCATTGAAAAAATATCTCATGCTTACATAATCAATCACTAGATAAAAAATGCAAATCAATGATCAAAGTATTAACTCATAAATGAAAACTCATGCTTAAGAAGTCACTAAGCCTATGTATCATCTCATATTTCACACAATATTAAATCTATTCCTAAAGATATATTCATTCTCAATCTCTACCTATCATTGACTTCATAAAGAACTAATCAAAGAAAGCATGCTAATGATTTAAACTACAACAGCTCAAGCTCAATTTCAAGGCAAAACTCGAGGAAAATTAAAAAAAATTACAAATATTTTGAGCAATTTTTCCATACCCTTATAACTTAAAAAACATATTGTCTTCAATGTGTAAGCAAAAATAAATAAAGCGCAAAAAGGAACAAAAGAACTCCCCTATCATCTTTGAAGCATGATGGCCAAATATTCAATACAAGTAGCCAAACTTGTTGTGCTCCTAGCTTCAAGCTTTTATTTCACCTAAAAAACAAAAAAAAATACCTATAGAAAGAACAAACATGAATATGTGCAAGAAAATATAAGCAAAACAACAAAATAAGCAAATGATCCAAACATAAAATGTGGCTTGGGTTGCCTCATAAGAAATGTTTTAATGAAAGTCAATAGCTTGACTTTCATTTGTGTTAGAGAATCACACCACATTTCATTCCTACATCTACTCATTTCATTTCCTTAGCACCAAATATGTAATGATAAGATTTAAATAACCTCAGTGCTTAAGGGCATATTTGTGTACCACCTCTATGAATAATCTAAGCATATTGCAATTTAACCAAATAAAGGTATTTGTTGGCTTCAATACCAATGAATTAGGTACAACTATGGAGAATATGGTTTTAGGTCCGCAATGACAAAATCCTTCATAGACGGTAAAAGTTGAGTGAGTATAAAGAATAAAAACTCAGACATATTAAGTAGAAAATTAAAAGTCAGAGTAATTTCTAAGCAAGTAGAGAATCTTTCTATATCATCATCATCCCAATCCTCTACATTATCAACTTTTGACATTTCTTTCACAATTTCCTTTATTTCATCCTCATCCTTTTTACTAGGCTAATCATTGATGTCAAAAAGTGGGTTTTCAACCACATGCATTTCCAATTCATCATATAATGGATTATCAAAGAATAAAGGAAATGGCATGTGTGAATTATGAGGCTCAATTTGTTGTTGATTAAGACCATAGCTAAGACTTTGAAAATTAATGTAGGGAATTGAACCATCATCTCCAAAATCCTTGTCATTCACTTTTTCCTTTTCTTCCTTAAACTCAATACTAGATTCAAAAAGAAATGTGTCTAAAGGCTTAAGTGATCTATCTAATAAGCTGGCCATATGAACACATTTATCCACCTCATCCATCTCTAAACAATCGAGTAAGTGATCTTTAAAGAATTTAGGAAATGGCATGAGTGGAATATTAAGCTCAACTTTTTATTGAATGCTTTCCTCTTTCTCAACTTCCATAACTGATCCATTATCATCAAATTCCATAGTCATAGGCTTATCCTCTACTTCCACAATCTTTTCCATAACTTTTACAAAATGTGATATTTTCACCCAAAAACTTGATTGAACTATGTCTACAAATACACAGGTCATTCAAGTAATAATAGAGATTAAAAGGTCTAGATATCATTCCCAAGAGGATTAGCTAAAGCAATTCTTAGTCTAAGTACCTTTTATCGCTACACTCCCTCTAACATTGATTCAATTGAAAGGTTTACACAAGAGTAAGCTAGCATTAATAATTAAAGAAAGCCATAAGCAATGCATGTAACTAACAAAAAGTAAATCTACAACATGTGATGTAAGTCAACTAAAAAAATTCATCAAAACAATAACTAAAGTAACTTGAATGAAATTTAACATGCTTTGAATACAAAGTCAAGGAATTGAATCTAAACAAGTACACACATGGATTAACAAGAGCAAAGTGAGAAAAGAGTAAACTAATTACCCAACCAGGTGAGGAGAGACTTGAAGTTTTGTCACTCACTCAAGCTTTAACTCTACCACTAGATCTAACCAAAATTTTCAAGAATTTTTTTTTTAATTCTGTAGAAAGAATTTGAAATGTGAAAATTTTACAGATTTGTAGATATATGAATGTAGAATTTTTTTTAAAAATATTGACTCAAAACTCGAAAATTTTAATGAAGATTTGACACAAAACCATAACTAGGTCAGATGTGGAATTAACCAAACAGATTTGAGATTCAAATGAAATTGCATGAAATTGAACAAGAAATCTTAAAGAACATGAACTTTTATTGATTAAATCTTAAAATGCATGTAAAATAAAAGAAAGAAAAGTAAATTTTGCTAGAAAATAAATGCAATTTTCTCTCAAACAGCCCTCTGAAAAAATAAGGAGAAAACTGTTTTGAGAGAAAAGAAAATAAAATGTAAGAAACTAAAAATTGGAAAAAATTGCAAAAGTCTCTTCAAAATCTCCAAATGGCTAGCCAACCTCCTATTTATAAGCTAAATGTGAGGTGGTTAAGTCAATCAAAATCCAGGAAAATGTGAACTAAGCTACCACATCTTCAAGATCCATCCAACTCATCTATATTGCTTCCTTAGCTTCCTTATTTGCTATTTCTTACTTCACTCCACTTCAAGCTTTCTTCCCTTGATCTTCTAAGCTCCAAAAAGTCAAAATTATATCCAATGAGAAACCTTCAAATTTCCAACTAGGCAGCTTCATTTATACCTCTTTGAATCTACAAAATGGTGCCACAAGCTTTGATCACCCATAAAGTGCATCCGATGACATACATTGAATTTTTCTTCCAATAATTGGCACCAATTGTAACCAATTACTCCTTCAATTTGCTACCAAATGCAGACCATTTAATGGACAATTTATGCATGAAAAAGTTTGAAAAATTCACAAGTCGAAAGATGGCTTCAAACTACATTAGTGTACTAGTCACCATTCTAACACTTGCAAGAATACTACAAAGGTGACAAAGCACTAATGAACTAAAAAGGACATTTTCAAGAGAAAAATATGAGAAATAAAGCTTGAAATAAAGTTCAATTGAGCTAAATTAAGCTAAGGAAATCATAGAAGAGAATGTTTGAGGAAAACTCCCATAAGTGGCAATGTAGCACAAACACACTAGCTTTGGCTTTTCATCGCTTTTTGCACCAAATTTCCTCCAAAATGAGTCCAAAAGCACCAAATTTCCTCCATTTTCTTATTTCACCTACACATTGAATATTTATACATTTAGGAGTATTTTTGCCAAATTTTTCAAGGAACAAGCCAATATTCAATAGAAATTGCACTAAAAAGAGGTAATAAAATATAACAATTTTAATGCAATCATTAGGATTTAGGGGTTTGGTTTAGGGTTGAAGGGTAGTTTAGGTTAAGGGTTTCGGTTTGGTATCTAAGGCTTAGTTTGGGGTTTATGGGTTTGGTTTAGTGTTGCATGAGTGATATATGTGACAAAATAATGAAACATAATATCAATGCTAAATGTAAACATTTGATGCATGAAATAGGAATTCTACAAACACTTCATGAACTAACCATGCACGCAAAAACCCAACAAAAAGGAAACAAAATAAAAAGGTCAAGGGAAGGACCAAGGTTCGGCCAAGCCATGGACAAGGCTAAAACCAACACCTTCATGGCCATATGGAACATTTCTTGTGTTAGCCAAACATGTATGGCTATGCATCCACAATTTATATTCAAAACAAACACTTAGAAAACAAGATTAAACTACTAAAAATCCATTCATTCAACATTTTTATCATTTGAAAAATTTATCAAACAAATAAGAAACATGAACTTTAGCTAAGAAACAAAGTAAGAATGCATTCAATGTCAACTTTTTGGCCATAGATCAAGGTGGAAGTCTTTACCAAGCAATAGGTAAGCTAGGCGGAGAGCTTTCTATGGCCTTTCCCACAATCATGCCATTATTTCCTTTAGTTAAAACATGCATCAAACATTTGGAAAACTAACTTATAGATGCCTTTTATTATTAAAGGATTTTTATCAAACATGTAAAAAACTAGCAAGAAAAAAAGTGATAGAAACTTTTTATGTGCCAAACAACCAACATAACACATCAACATAGTAGATTAGCATGAAAGTAAAAATCTCCAAAATCTCAAACACACCATAATACCTTAATCCAAGCAATCAAATCATAAGAAAAAATCAAGAAAATGTTCAATTTAGGTAAGGCAAAACATAGGCCAATCTTTCATGTGGATTTTGTTATTTTTTTATTCTTTCTTACTTCAAACCATACCATTAACTTGATAGGTTGAATTTATTGAATCCAGAATGGAAATGTGGTAGAGAGTAACTATGGGTAGAGTTGTCTCCTCTTGAAAAATCATAAAAGTAAAAAAAAGCTACATGGATGAATATGAAAGCTTAAACGAAAATACATGAAAGTGAGGAGAACTTATACCTTCTAAGCTCCTTCCATTTTTTTTTCTTTCCTCTTTTCTTTTTACCTTTCTTGCCACTTCTTAGCTATTGCCTAATCCCATTCCTATTCCTTTATGATGTATTAAAAAGCCAAGTCTTCCTTTTCTAGCCATTTGATCAAGTTTCATCCAAAAGCCAAAATAATCCTCACTCTTTTTTTTTAAGCTTAATAATCAAGCAACCAACTTTAACCTTAGGACATAAACCCTTGCAATATCAATGGCTTAGAATGAATATAGCACAAAATTTAACTTTTAGTGCAACTGTCTTGATGAGAAAATATTATTTTGCTCCCATTAGTGCATTTAGCCTTTTTGCATGATTTTCTTAAAGCTTATGACCTAATCTTTATTCTTGTGATTTTAATGCACCAAAACTCATAAAATAATATTTAATCATAATTTAGAGCTTTTCATGAAAAACCTACCTTGAAAAGGTTAAATTACAAAAATACCCTCAAAGTTCTTCAAATGTGATCAAATATATAGAAATAAAGTAGATCAAGCAAGAATCAACAAGTAAACAAGCAAGATTTGATTGTTGTTTGGATCATATTTGTAGTGCATGCTCTGTATTCTGTGTTTTTTAATGTTGTTTAGTTTGCTAGTTGGTTGAGCTATTTTTCCTTTATTTTGTTGTGAATTTTTTGTTGAAATCTATAGTAAACTTGTTGTTTAATCTTACTTTAGTTCAGTTTAAGCTCATGTTCATTAGAAATTTTTAAATCTACAATTTCAGTTTGTGAATAGTTAAAATTCTGTTTAAGCACAACTGCTGATTGGTTAAATTTTTAGTTCCTTCATGCTATTTTTTAAAAAAATTTTATTTTCTCTTTACTTTCTCATCTTGTTCTTCAATCAAACTTTAAATTTCCAATTCATATTAACTTTACTTTGCATCATTTAGAGCTAGAATGGTAGTTTCAAATTTAGTTTCCAGATTTTGCTATACTTTCAGTTTTCATGTTCTACCTTAGATTTTGTAAATTTTTTTTATTACTTGCATTTCAAATATGTTTTTACTTTAAATCATGTTTAGTTCATTGCATTTCAATTTACCTACTATTTTGCACTTTATTTTACTTAGTTTACATTTTGTAATTTTACACCATATTATGTTTGTGTTACATGCTTTGATTGATTTTATTTTTTTAGTTTTCATGTTCATTTATTAGTCAAGCCAACTATAAAAGGGTATGGGGATAAAAGGTACTTAGCTTAAGAAGTTCTATCTAATCTTTATGGGATCGACATCTATAGACTTTCATAGTCTCTATTATTACTTAAATGGCCTATGCACTTACAGAGTTTTTCCAATCAAGTTCTTGGTGACGTTGCTAGGGATTAGGTTTAAAGAGTCCTAGTGTAATATCAACTTTTGCCATACTCTATTATAGATTGGTTCACTTTAGTGTACATACCTTAGGTTAGAAATTTGATTTGTTTCAGTTCTAGATGTACATAGTTAGAGTTTTATTTTTAGAGTGGTTTACTAGGCTTAGTGTTTTTGGGGCCCATGTATGCGCTCTGTTAGGAATCATGAGTTGATCCCTTTAGATCTTGAGCTTGAGGCTACTCGTAGAAGGATTATGAGGGAAGAACAAATTGATCTTACTATCACTATGGCTGAGCAAGGCATTATAGACTTTAGGGATTATGCTGTGCCTGATCTTCATGGTTTTCAACCTAGCATTAAGAGGCCAGCCATATAGGCCAATAATTTTAAGATTAAACCTACAATCATATAGATGATACAATAATTGGTGCAATTTACTAGTCATTCAAGTGAGAATCTAAATGCTCATATTTGAGATTTCTTGGAGATATGTGATACATTTAAACATAATGGTGTTACTGAAGATGCCATTAATTTTAGAAATTTTCTATTTTCCCTTAGAGATCTCCAAGAGTTGTTTAGCCTCAATGCCATCAGATTTCATCATCACTTGGAATGATTTAGTACAAAAGTTCATTGCTAATTTTTTTCCTTTGGCTAAGATGTTCAAGCTTCAAAATAAGATCACTACATTTGCCCAATATGAATCGATGACTTTATATGAAGCATAAGAGAGATAAAAAGAACTCTTGAGGTGGTGTCCACACCATAGACTACCAAAATGGCTAGAGATTCAGATTTTTTATAATGGGTTAGTACTTAATACCAGGACACTTTTATATGCTACATCAAGAGATGTTTTAATGAGTAAGACTTTTAACATAGCTTATGAGCTTATTGAGGATATGATGACTAATAATTGTTAGTGGTCTAGTGAGAGACAACATCTGAGGAGAGCTTCAAAGGTGTATGAGTTTAGTAAGCTTATAGTGATTAGTGTTAAGGTAGATTCCTTAGCCAAATTTGTAAAGTCTTTACATCGTAAGATTACACTTTTAGAATCGAGTCGTAATCATTCTAGGTTAACTTATACTCATAGTTCCTTAGCTATGTGTGATGTAAGTGGGGTAGTACACTCGAGAGAGTCATGTCAGAGCACCCACCCAGAAAGTATACATTATTTAAGACCTTTAGCCAATCCAACAACCCACATGTTCCTATATATGGCCTAGGTTAGAGGAATAATCCAGTTCAATCTATCCAGTTTATACAAGTACCACAGCAATCTTAATACACTAAACCACCTTATTAGGTTTTTAATAGCCACTTTTTCAGCACTAACAGCCTTCATAGCACATATACCTACATATTCATCTATGCCACCATTAAAGAAAAAGACATTGGTCGAAGATAGCGACTAAAACACCATGTTTCAAAACTAGTCAGTGTCTATAAAGAACTTAGAGATCCAAATTGGTCAGTTAGCGACCTTCTTTAATACTCGACATAGGGCACTTTACCCAATAACATAGAGTTCAACTTTAGGAAGGATAGGAATAGGCACTGCAAGGCAATCACACTTAGGGGTAAAAGGTAAATAGCTAGTAGCCAGGGCCTGATAGGTTTTAAGATGTAATAGATGAGGGGTTTAATGATGATAAGCCTAATACAAAGCTAGTTCATGATTGAGGGAAAGGTAAGAAGAATGATGAAGGTGTAGTACTTGTTCCTATTCAATTATCATAGATACCATCCACTAATGCTATATTGAGTTCATCTAGGTTTGTTCTTTTTATAGTTAACCACTTAAACTTTACATTTTTTCCTCAAAGGTTTAAAAAATAGAAGGAAAAGATACAATTCTCTAAATTTTTTGAGGGGTTTAAAAAGTTATACATTGATATCTCATTTGCAGATGCACTTAAGTAGATACCTACCTATGCAAAATTTATGAAGGTCATTGTCTTTTAAAATAAGAGAGTAGAGGATTATGAGATAGTTGCACTTACTAGTAAGTGTATATCTATGATTCAGAAAGGATTACCTATGAAGCTTAAAGATCCTGGTAGCTTTACCAGTCCATGTATTAAAGGTATTATGTCATTTGATAGAGCCTTGTATGACCTAAGTGCTAGCATTAACCTGATGCCTTGATCCATTCTTCAAAGATTAGGCATAAGAAAGGCTAAACCACCTTAGTTACTTTGTAATTAGTCGACAAGTCACTGAAATATCCTATAAGGATTTTGGATAATGTCTTCGTAATGTAAAGAACTTTATTTTACTTGTTGACTTTATAGTTCTAAATATATAGGTGGATCATGAGATCTCGATTATTTTAAAGAGATTTTTTTAGCTACTGCTAATACTATAATTGATATGCAAAAAAGTGAACTGACTATATGAGTTCAAGATCAAAAGGTCATTTTTCATGTTTTTAAGGCTTTACCATTTTTTGATGATTCTGATAAGTGCTTAAAGGTAAAGGTAGTTAATGATGTGATTCATGATATTTTTGACCAAGAGCATCCTATCTTGCATTTTAAGAGTCCCTTGTAGTCGAAGAGGTAGAGGATATGGATTTAAGTGATGATGATGATATATTGATATTCTTTACTTTTTGATTAGCACCATTTTCTAGTCACAAGCATTTAGTTAATCCTGGCACTCTCCCTAGAGTGACTACCTTTAGATCTAAATTCATCGGATTAGGAGACATTCCATTTTGATGATACTTGTCAAATTCTTAAGGGTGATTGTCCAGTTGTTATTGATGGGATCTCATTTTTAGTTAATTTATTGATTTTTGAGCAGTTTTAGTTTAGTCATACCTATCATAGTCTTTTAGGAAGGATGGTGTCGATATGTTGCAAGAGGGATATGATATCATTTATGTTGGTGATAGATCGACTGATTGGATGTCAAAACCAAAATCCACTTACCTTAGTCCTTCTAGGTTTAAAGTTAAGGGTTTTTTTTAAGAAATTGACTACTACTCCTACTTGCCTACATTATCCACCATTAGACCATAGTTTTGATGAGATGGTAAAGAGATAGGTCTTCAAATGGTTGGATTCGAAATCAAGTGTGGAGTGATCACTATGAACATATAGTGTGAACTTGTTTTGATAGTCTAGCTTTCGACTTTAAATAAAGCGCTTCTTAGGAGGTAACCTAACCTTTACATTTCATGTTTTGCTCTCATATATTTTGCTTACCATTTCTTGTACATTTTGATGTTTGTTCTTATTATAGGTATTTTCTTTTATTTAAAAGGTGAATAAGAGCTTGAGATGGATACACTAGTTTTGGCCAAAACTTTGAAGGAGATTCAATCACCATGCCTCTATGATGATAGGGGAGTTTTCTTATTTTTTTCTTTTGCGCTTTAGTGGTTGATACTCACAAATCAAAGTCAACGTTTGGTTTAAGTTTGGGGCTATTAAGGAAATTTTTAAAAATTTTTTGCAAAATGTTTTGAATTTTCCTTAATTTTTACCTTGAAATTGAGCTTCACATGTGGTAGCTTGAATCATTATTATGCTTTCTTTGATTAGTTCTTCATGAAGCCAATGATAGGTAGTAATTGATAATGAATATAGCTTTAGAAAAACATTATATGTGTGTGAAATATGAGATGATGCTTAGGCTTAGAGAATTCTTGAATATGGTATTCATTTGTGAGTTCATACTTTGAACATTGAAATGCATTTTTATGTAGTATTGATTATGTTAGCATGAGATTAACTTTGCATTGGTGCTTGGACTTATGTCTCATGATTCGAGAATTTGTTTTGATCATCTCTCGAGGTGAAATCTTAGCGGAATTGATTAGGGAAATGATATAGGCCATCTTTGGATCATTTGAGACTTTCGAGCCATCCTTGATATAATATTTGCATAGTCACCCAATTCAAACCTTATATTGCCTTTTCTTTGATTTGAAACCACATTACAACCCTATAGCCTTATTTTGTTTATTTCCTATCTTTTTGGTCCCTTGCCCTATATACGTTAGGACATTCATGTACATTTGTGAGCTATACATTATTAGGAAGGAAGGGTAAAGCTTGGAAATATAATAGAAAATTGAAAAAAAAAAGAAAAAGAAAAGAAAAATCAAGCTAGCTCGCAAAAAAAAAAGTTTTGAAAAGGAAAAAAAAAAGCAAAAGCAAAAGCAAATTGTTTTGAAACCACATTACAACCCTATAGCCTTATTTTGTTTATTTCCTATCTTTTTGGTCCCTTACCCTATATACATTAGGACATTCATGTACATTTGTGAGCTATGCATTATTAGGAAGGAAGGGTAAAGCTTGGAAAAAGAATGAAAAATTGAAAAAAAAAAAAAGAAAAAGAAAAGAAAAATCAAGCTAGCTTGCAAAAAAAAAAAAAACATTTTGAAAAGGAAAAAGAAAAGCAAAAGCAAAAGCAATAAAGTGGTGAAAAAGCAAAGAAAGAAAGAAAAGAAAGAAAAATAGGCACAATCAAAGTTTAGGGGGTGATTCTTTAATCAAGCTTACATTTTCTACCTTGAGAGCTCAATGATGAATGGTCCTTGACATATGATGCATTGTTAGGGTACTTGAGCCTAAATGACTTTTATCATACCTTGACCTTAGCCTTACATTACAAACTTATGAATGTCCTAAATGATCCTATGAATGTCCTAGATGATCCTTGGTCATGTGTTTATCTATATTAGTTGAGAGAGATGTGATAAGCAAACTTATGGAACATAAGCATTCTTTATTGATCATTATTATTAATATTTCATGTTTTGCATAACATTACTAGATTTCATGCAAAGATATATGAGAGGTGTTGCTTGCTTGTGGAACCACAGTTAGTAATAATCTTAGCCTAGATAGATTCTTGTATATTAGCACTTGTTCATGATTTTGCTTTAGTTATATCAATTGTCCAATTCACGAGGCATTCATGTTGAATGAAGCATTAAGGGTATACTACGATTCTTGCTCAATCTTGTTTTGCTTGAGGACAAGCAAAAGCTTAAATTTAGGGGTTTGATTATACTAAAACTTTAGTTCTTTCACGCTCATTTTTAGTGCAATTTAATTCATATTTTGGCTTATTCCTTATGAATTTTTGTAAAATTGCTCCTAAATGGATAGTTTTGTTATGTTTAGGTAAAAATGGAGAAAATGAGGAATTTTGCTCAATTTAGATACATTTTGGAGGATTTTTTGTGCAAATTGTGAAATGACCTAAAACTAGTGTAATTAAGTTAGATTGCTTTAAAAGGAGTTTTCTTGAACATTTCTTCCATAAATTTTATTAACATTATTTCTAGCATTTTTCTAATGATTTTATTGTTGAATTTGCTTATGTAATACTTGAATTTTTTGTAGCAAAAAATGAAAACATACATGCATGCAAGAGGCTTAACAAGGAAAAGATGGTGCACTAATGGCATGGAATGCAACCTTCATTTGCATGAGAATTAGGCATCACATTTTGGCATTCAAAGGAAGACTTCAAGAGGTGATGACATGGCATATTGGAGAGCTTTCATTGGTCATTTACAATCAAAGAGTATGAAACGGACGTAACACAGTGCACAATAAGTTCAACCCATCTAGGCCTGAAGCTCATTCTACCCATGATAATTGTAGACACCCATTTATGTTCGGAGTCAATTGGATAGTATCCGGAGTCATTTAAATCATGTTACAGTATTATTATTAGTGTATTGTATAGTATTATGTTATTATTATTATTATTATTATTATTATCATTTTTTTCTTTCTCTTTTCTTCCTTTCTTTCTTAATTTTTGGTGAGAATTTTGGAGACGACAACTGAATAAGCCATATCAGAATCTCATGGTCAAATATTTTTAATGATAAATCAAGCCTAAATAATTAACCAGATTCAATTGGGACCAAATTAAAATCTTGAACTAAGGCTTAGGCAAAATCAAATTCCAAGATTCAAGCCTGGATTGATTCTGTCCATTTCCTAAATTTGTTCTAAGGCTACCTATAAATTGCACTAACATCACAAAAAATGGATGGAGGGGTGAAATTTTGAAAATTTTGGTTGTTGTACTCTGAGGATAGATTTCTGGACAGTAAGGTTCTATATTTTGATATGAAAATTTTTTGGGAATATTAAGGATTCTAGATAAAGTTTTGGGTTTCTAGGATTTGGTTTTAGGATTCTTGAACTTTTTCGAAGAAATTTGGGAAATTTTGGGGGAATCTAGGTTTTTCTGGAATTTTTGGGTTTTCTGGATTTTTTAAGATGAACATAAATTTTTTGATGACCGGTTGAATTTTCCAATAAACTTTCGGCCATTTTTCTAGAAATTGGTAGGTTTTCCAGTTTTCAATAGAATTTTTTGATGACTTTTCCAAAAAATGGTGGGTTTTTTAGTTTTTGACTAAAGTTTCTAGCGGTATTCTTGGGATTTTAAAGATAAGGTAGAGAAAACTAAACCTAAAGAGAGAGGAAGCAGGGGACTTCTGAGGATTAAACACTGGGACTTGGCTTTTATATTGCTCCAAAACGGTAGAGTTTTGGCAACCCAAGAATCGTGCTTTGACCGTAAGTCAACCCGCATCCTAACCGAACCCGATCACAAGGTTTTCTTTTTCCATTTTATTTTTATTTTTTGATTTTATTTTTTAGCTCATTTTATTTTTAGTTTTTTTATTATGGTAAAAATTATTTATGTTTTTTATTTTTGAAAATAAATAGGTTTTAAAAAAAATAATTATATAAAAAAAACACTTTCAAATAAGTCAAAAAAAAATCTTTTCAAATAAGTCAAAAAGAAAAATCTTTTCAAATAAGTCTTTAAAATAATAATAAAAGAAAAAAAAATTCTTTTTAGGTTTTCAAAGAAATATTTATAAAAAAAAAATCCTTTCAATAAAAAAGTATTTTTCAAATAAAAAATCCCTTCAAAATAAATTTATAAATTCTACCAAACCAGTAGGGAATTTTCATGGATTTTATTTTTAAAATGAAATCCACCAAACTATTGAGAAATTTCATAAATCAGTTTTCAAAAAAATAAATAAAAAATAATTTTTATCCTCAAAACTATTGGAGGATTGCTTTAAATTAAGTCCTACCAAACTATTGGGAGACTTTAATATTTTTTTAAAATAAAATAAATTAACAAATCCGACGACAAAGTCTCTTCAGAGTGGGACACTAATTCCCATGAATGCTCCTGAGGTGAGAAAATTATCTTAAATCGCTACCAAACTATTTGGATAATTTAAAGACTAATTTTCAATATTAAATAATTTGATAAATCACAAACATTTTCAAGGCTTGGATGATTTGGATTCAAATTGGTACCATCCTTTGGATGGGCACTATGGGGGTGCTATAATCTTCCTCATGTGTAACCGTACTCCTGAACCTAAATTATGGTTTCGTGGATCAGAATATGTTTCAGGTGGTCAATCACACCTAAATAAAAAAGATTGGTGGTGACTCTTTTCATTCATGTCTAGCGGTAGATCCACAAATTTATACGTAATGACAATTTGGCGACTTCACTGGGAAGAATCGAGAGCAAAGCCAATAAATGATTTTTTATTATCTAAGCCTTGCTTAATAAATTTGAAATTATTTTATTCATTTTTATTGCTTATACTTGCTTTTTATATTCCTTTTCATTATGTATACTCCCTTAATTATTCATTTGTCTTTCTTTTTATTCATTGTTTATATTTGCTTAATTATTTATTTTTTGTATATATACCTGTCATTCATTTGCATATGCATAACAAAAGCTATCTACCCGGGCTTTATCTTTCAGAGGGAGTGAAGTATATGCCCTTGTGAGATTTTATGTCTCTGCGTGGGCCTGCAAAACACTCTCACTTAAATTGAACCCTTTCCGCTTGTAACCTATGATGGGTGAGGATCGAAGTGCCTTACTAGTCTGTAATGGACTATAATGTAAGGAACAATTAGGGAACCTTTAGAAGTAATCCAAACCTTATATAGTTAACTTTAAGAGCCTAACCATAGATAGAGCCATGTCCTTCCACCCTTTATAGTTAACCAAAAATTTAGGGTCATGTTGTTATTTTATTTGCTTTATAGTGTTTATTCTTTATTTATTGAGGTGATTAACCAATTTTCTTATCTTCTTTTTATTTTTTTTCTTCTTGTGCATATTCATAAACATAAGATTGCATATTATGCTTACTAACCTTTTTTTTATTATTATGTATTCATGCATTCATGCATCATTGCATTCATTCTCATGCACAATCTAATGGGTACATAAACATCATTCTAAAATTGCACCATAATTGTAGGAAATCAAGGTTCAAGGATGATTCAACACCAGTACTACATTCAGGCTAAAGCCAAGAAAATGGAGCAAGACAATGTAAACTGGCTTGAAAGAATAAAAAAGGCTCAGGGGATACTTGAAAGAAAATTGAGCAAAATCTTGAAAGCTCTAAAAAGGGAAATAAAGGAAAGGCAATAGAAGAAGACATTTTACATGAAGATATTGAGCCACTATATGCTTCAGGTTTCACTCCACATCAAACTCGAGCCACTCCAAGCTTTTATTAACAATAGACCATGTTCTCAAATTTCAATTAAAAGAATGTTCAGAGTTATATCAATCCTATCTTCACTGAAAAGCCAGACGAGCTAATCCAAATTCCCAAAATGGATGAGATTAAAAAGGAAGTGAAATTGTAAACAGCTGTGTCCATGAAAGACTTTAAGACCCATCAAGCTATGAACATGATCGAGAAAAGATTACAAGATATATAAGGCATTGATTTCTATGAATCTATAGATGCTGCTAACCTTTTTCTGGTTCCAAATGTTAAAATTCCTCTCAAATTTAAGGTACCAAAATTTAAGAAGTATGACGGTACTAAGTACCCCATTACACACATCACAATGTAATATCATAAAATGGCAGCACATGCCATCAATGAGAAAAAACTAATGCATGTGTTCAAGATTAGCTTAATCGGCTATGCTATAAGATGGTATGTTCAGTTAGATAGAACCCACATTAAGTTATGAAAAGATTTGACTCAGTCCTTCACCAACTAATACAGTCATATCATAGATATGGCCCCTGATTACCTTTCATTATAAGGTATGAAAAAAAAATATCTGAGTCTTTCAAGAAATATACTCAAAAGTGGTGAGATACAGCTACTCAGGTCCAGTCACCGTTAATTGAAAAAAAAATAATGGATTTGTTTGTAAGTACTTTGAAGTCACCTTATTATGAAAAGATAATAGGGAATATAACAAAGAACTTTACTAATATAGTGATATCAAGAGAGATTATTGAAAATGCCATTAAAAGCGACAAGCTTAAAAAGGAAAGATCGATAATGCTAAAGAAGGTGGGATGCCTAAGAAAAAAGAGGATGAAGCCTTAGTGGTGAGTTTTGAGGGGCAGCAATACAAAAGTTAGGCTCCATATCCACCATAGTTCATTCTGTTTACTATCTAATAGCCAATAATTTTGCACAAGTTTTTGCTAGCCTTATCTCCCATCTGTGAACAACATCACTCTAAGTCTTCCTTAATTAGCTTTTCAAGCACTTGCATATGGTCCTCATCCTATTATTACACCAGTTTCAAAGTTTAACAATCAAGCAAGTGGTTTAAAAAGATCCAGGAGTAATTAAGAGAAAGCTCATATTGATTCTATCCCCATAACCTATATTGAGCTATTTCCAGAATTGGTCAAGAACGACCTAATATCCCCAGTTATTTTGGGGCCATTGAAGCCACCTTATCTCAAATGGTACAATGTTAATGCTACATATGACTATCATAATGGGAATGTGAGCCACTCCATAGAAACTTACCCTACTTTCAAGCATAAGGTGCAAAGTTTGATTCAAGCAAGCTTAATAAGCTTTAGTGAATTAGAAGAGCTGAATATCCATGAAAACTTTTGCCCAATCATCCAAAGGCCTGATTTTGGGAAGGCTGATTGAAACTGATTATAATCTTAGAATTTCTTAAGAATATGGATCTTTTTTATGTGCTTGGATATCATTTTATTTTTTATTATTTTAGTAAAAGTGACAGATTTGATGCATTTTCATGATATTTCTCTTTTGTGTGAATACCCATTATTTATTTTTAACTTCTTATACCTTTTCCTATATCCATTTCTTTGATTTTGAATAATGAAAGTTTAGATAATCAAAATGATAATTCAAGATTCGATACCATTCATAATGGTTTGATTGATAAATTTGAGATTGTTGGTTCATTAGGACCACTAAAAAGGAGATAACTCTAGTGAAAGTTTGACTTATTAAAAAGTTAAAGTGATGTGACACATGATCTTTATGATTGTTCACTTACAAGCTTGCTCTTAGTTAATAAATGTTCTTCATTGAGAGTATTCATGTTTGAAATGAGAAATGGCCATCTTTCTTCTGTCCTTCAAAAAATAAAATCATCTTTCACTATCTTATTTGAGCCTATTAAAAATTTTTTTTGAGAAACCCTAACCAAAGATCACCTTCATACTGAAGGGCAAAGTTTGAAAGATTTGTTCATTCTTAGGGGCAAAGCTTTTTTGTGCTCAAGTTTTTTGATAAATAAAAAATAAATAAAAGAGAAATTAATAAGGGTAAAATGCCAACATCCACAAAAAAAAAAAAAAAGAAAAAGAAAAAGGAAAAGGAAATTTTGATGGGACAAAATGCCAAGGTGCTTTGTTAAACAAAAAGAGAGAAAAAATTAATGGGCTAAAATATTAAAGTGTTCCACATGAAGAAATAAGTCTTAGTTTGATTACGCTTCAAATACAATTTGAGCTTATTTTATCCATTTCTTTGGCACCCTTGACCCAAGCCTATATTATGTCATTTAAAAATCCATTTTGATCAAATACGAACACTCGATTTGGAGAATCATGATTTGCTACTAGATTGTTTGAAGCTTTGATCAAAGTGTCATTGATGAATAAAAAAGAAAAAAATGAAAAAAATAAAGAAAAGGTGTGCAAAATAAAAAATAAAAAAAGTAAAAATAATTGAAAGAGAAAAAGGAGAAAAAAAGAAGACTTCGACTGAAAACCTAAAAGGGTGATTGAATTAAAGATGAAAAATAAAAAAAAACAACTTCATGTGAAGGTCCTCGAAATGACGATAATGATTAGCTCAAAGATTGAAGATATTAATGAAATGTGTTTTTGAAGGATAATCTTGAGTTTAAGATCAAATTTGTCTAAGTGATCATTATTTTGGATATCCTATTTGAATAAAACCATAGCACTTTGCCTTTGTTCACTCTTAAGTTCTTCTTAACCTTACTTTTTGTTGTCTCAATAATAAAGACCCATTTCTTTTATCCTTTGCTAAATATACATCCCCTGAATGAATAAAGAAAATGTATCATGTTTGTCACTAATTTGAATGATGGCAAATAAACGAATGACATTTTTCATAAAGAGTTTTTCATTTTTTAAAAGAAATCCAAGATAAGATAAATGAAAGAAGCATGAGAAAACGATTTACAATGGGGCAAACCAGGTAACCCAAAAATGAATCTAGTGATAGATTGGTTGACACGACTTGTGAGATGTGATCAAGTGAAAAGAAAAACATGGAACAACTAATGAAACTTGCTCTGAAACTATTAATACTAAGAAGCTAAGATAGGCTGGAGGAGCCTTAAGAACCTTGTCACCACAATTAAAATTTCATGACATCAACACTGCATACATTACATTTACATCCTGGATAGGATATGCATTTGCATTGTTGTAATATCATCATCACTTATCTGATCTCAGCTCAATCCAGATCACTTTCTTAACTCATGGTTTTATCCTGGTCAATCATATTCAATCTTGACTCAATCTTGGTCGTTTTATCTTTTATACTTGCAGTTTAATCTCGATCATTCATTTCAATCTCGACTTAATTTAGATCATTTTTGGAAACCTTTACGAAACTTGAAATCTTGTGAATCTTTTTTTCTTTCAAATTTGAAAGTCCTTGCAAATCTAAAATTTTTGTGAATCTGGAACCTTTGCGAAACTTGGAATCTTGTAAATCTTTCTTTCTTATGAATATGAAAGTCCTCGCAAATCTGAAATCTTTTTTAATCTGGAACCTTTGTGAAACTTGAAATCTTATGACTCTTTTTTTCTTACAAATCTGAAAGTCTTGGTAAATCTAAAATCTTTATAAGCCTAGAACCTTTATGAAACTTGAAATCTTATGAATCTTTCTTTTCTTTCGAACCTAGAATCTTTGCGAACCTAGAACCTTTGCTAAACTTGAAATCTTATGAATCTAAAAGTTCTTATGAACTTGAGATCTTTACGAATCTAGAACCTCTGTAAAATTTGGTAGCTTACGAATCTTCCATTTTTACGAATTTGAAAACCTTTCAAATCTTAAATCTTTGTGATTTTATTTGATCTTTCAACTTCTATTGTGGAACCTCACAAATTTTTGAATGTTCAAATTGTGAATCTTTGGATTTAGAGTTAAAATTTTAAACTTTATTTTTTGGCATGTAGTTCAATCTTGATCATTCTTTTTTATCTTGGCTTAGTTCAAATCATTTTATTTTTTTGACTTGTGGTTTCATCCCGATCACTTGATCTTGGCTCAATCCAGATCATTTCTTATGACTCATGATTTGGTCCAAGTCATTTATTTTTTACCTCGATTAAGTCTTGATCGCTTCATTTTTGACTCGTGGTTTCATCCTGATCACCCAATCTTCGCTTAGTCTAGATCATTTCTTATGACTCATGATTTTGTCTCGGTCATTTAGCTTTATCTTGACTCAATCCTATTCATTTCATCTCCAAACTCATGGTTCAGTCACGGTCAATTTTTCTCACTAATTGACTTTTGATATATCCAGTCGGTAACAGTTTGTCAACTTTCTCTCTAACTACCTGTATTCACTTAGGGGCAAAACATTTTTTTTTCTACTTCACTAGCTTGACAGCTAAGTCAACATTCAAATTGTGAATGATAACATGTTCATTTATGCCTGCTATTTCTATAGCGAACCATGCAAACACGTTTACATTATATTGTAAGAACCTATATAACAAGTGTTTTACCTTAGCATCCAACAAATAACCTATTTGTGTGACTAACTTTAGGTTTGGTGGGTACAATTAAACTGGTCTAGTTTGCTTAATAAGGCAAGCCTTGGATTCTCTTATTTCATCATGAACATTCAAACTATCTATATTGAGTGTCTAGGCTATGGCTAGGTTTATTATATGTATGAAGGTGAATGGTTGGGCTATGTTTTAGGATTTTCTATACATGGGAGTGATGGGCTTGCTATTTGGTGTTTCTTTTATGTTAATTAAAGGCTAAATAGGTAGTATTGGTGGGCTATGACTTAGTTATGTTCATATATCCCACCCTTGTAGATATAAGGAATTTAACCTTAAAGTAATAGATGGTTGTCACCATCTTGGCCTTCTTCATTAGTGGCCTACCAAAAATAACAATGTAAGCTAAAGGTTAGTTTACTATTAAAAAATTTGTTAATTTTTTGAATGTATGCTCACCATCTTTCATAATGACTAGCAAAGTGATGGATCTTTTCACTGTTATGGGTTAGTTGGCAAAGTCAAATATAAACCCCGATGGCATTAAATTTTTATAAAAAAATCTCATCTATTTGAAAGCTTAGTGTTATATGAAACCATTGCACTCTTACTGTTTCTAAAAATCTTTTGTACTTAATAATTAGTGGTAGTTGCTGATACCACCATGGGATTATTACCATTATCTATCTATCAGTGTATTCTTATGAGAACTAAACCTACCAGTCTTCCATTCTTAGAAGCTACATCGATGGCTATAACACTACGTAAATGGGATTTGCACCTTGACTTACTATTAGCCTAATCTTCTATTGCCCTTACAATCGCCTAAATTATTCCTTAGATTGGAAATTTGCCAATAGCTTTCTCTTGGCAGGTTTTCTCGTCTTTGAGGGATGAGCCCTCATTTTGTGGCCAAATGGGTGTATTTCATATATGGCAAGGTAAGAGGTTGTTATGGTTATTGTCATGGTGAGTGGGTTAGTTCTTTATTAAACACTCTAACCTTTCAATCTCCTTTTAAAGGGCGATGCATTCATCAATTGAATACCCCCTAGTTGAGTGGTAGTCATAGTGTCGTTTTAGTGGCAGTTGCTTATTAGGTTTTTTGGAAAGAGGTCTTGCCTGGTAGGTTCTCTGACTAGGTCTTTAGGTGGGACGTTGGGTAATAGTATTAAGGACTTTGTTTGAGTTTTGGTAATAGTTAGACTATGACTGTGAGGTATAGTTGTTTTTGTTTTGCCAATCTCTTCTTTTGTGCTGGCAATGGGCTTGACAATTGTCATGAAACAATTGGCTTGGTGAATTAGTCTATCTATTGCCGCCTTATGGACGTTTAAGGCATTGTTTATGCCTTTTGGCTCTATCTATGGTTCTAATCTCCTTTGTTTCAATAAACTTTTTAGCTCTATTGTACTATTGATATAATTGTTCTAATTTATTCTTAGTTAGAGAATACTTGAGATTATCATGTCTAACCTTAAGTTGAAAGCCTGGATGGCCCATTCAATATTGAGATCTTTGATCTTTAATGTAGTAGCATTAAACCTTTTCAAATATTGTCATAAAGTCTCATCTAGTTTCTATTTTACAACAAGTAAGCTTGTAGAGCACATTACAGCCTTACTGCTCAAAAAATGGGCTAAGAACTGTCTACTAAAGGTATCAAAGCTATCTATAGTGGCTATGGCCATGGAGTAGAACCAAGTCCTAGCTCTTCCTTGTAAAGTTGTGGGAAACACCCTGTACTTTATCACATCATAGGTTGTCATAACTATAGATCCGTGGACCTATTGCTAGACATTGACTTTAGGAGTCACCACCAATCTTTTTTATTTATGTGCAATTGGCCACTTAACTGGATCTATCCCATTTAAAGAGAAATCCTAGATCAACTTAGGTATCTCTAAATAGTATATTCTAATCTACAAAACTAGATTTTAGGTTCGAGGGTGTAATTATCCGTGAAGAATGTTATGGCACCTTCACAACACCCATTCAAAGGATAGTACCAATTTGATTTCAAATTATCCAAGCCTTAAAACATATTTATAATTTACCAAATAATTTAATATTAGAAACTTTCCTTAAATTACTCCAATATGTTGATAATAATTTAAGAATATTTTCTCACTTTTGGAGTACTCAAAGAGACTATTTGTCACATTTTGAAGAGGCTTCATCATCGAATTCATTTAATTTTTGTAAAAAAACTTTTATTTGTGATAATGATATTTAAATATTTTTATCAAAAATTCTTATCTAAATTCTCTAATATGTTGGTAAAATTTAAAAAATATTTTCTCACACAAGAATTTACATAGAGATTGCTCTTTGCAATGCTCTTAATAATTCCATCATCGAAGATCCAAAATATATTTTTTATAAAAAATAATTTATTTTCAAAAATATCTTCAAATATGTTGGTAAGATTTTCTATCAAAAATTATCTTTTAATACATTGATAGGATTGAAAAACTATTTTTTTTAAAAAAATCATTAAGTCTTCCAATAGTTTGGCAAGACTTAATTTAGAAATTTAAATCGTCCAAAATTGTTTGGTAGGATTTTATAAGAAAAAGTTTAATTTAAATATTTTAGAAAACATTATGAATTTAAAAATGCACGCACAAAAATAAGCAATAAAATAAATATACAAGCCAACTATAAAAATTACCTAAATACCTAAAATGAAATCCAAAAAAAATACTAGACCTAGTCCAAACTTTGGCTTAGTGAGAAATTATGAAAGCTTGGCATGGTTAACTTAAATATAGGCTTGGACTAACCAACTCAAATTTGGGCCTAAACCAAAGTTTGGATCAGATTAAGGATTAACCTTTTTTTTTTTATCTTAGGTTAGGCTTTCATATCTGGGCCAATTTCCTTAAACCAAGAAGTCTTTTTTATTTTGTTTTCCTCATCTATTTTTACAAAACTAGTCGCACAGCCCCCTTTTACCAAACCAAAACTCTAGCCACCAAACGAGACTAGTGTTGCCTCCATATATGTCCCTCATAGCTACCTGTTTTATTTTTCTTCTTCAAAAGAGTGTGCATCAAAAAATCAAAAGCCTTTTTTAACAGCTTCAAAAAACTTCTACTTCTCTCTAAAACTTTAACTCTCCTCTTCACTAACATCTTTAATCTCCAAAATAACCCAAAAATTAGTTAACAAATTAACACATATTCTACTGTTAATCAACGACCATAGCCTCTCATGTTGTTATCCAACTTCTACTTCTTTTTTTTGGTCTTGACTTCCCAAAAAGAAATCCCAATAGATTCAAAGTTTTAAAACCCAAAACCATAACACTTCTCCTTTAAAATAGCTCTATTTTTTTGCTATGAACTTTTTGCTTGCTTGCTATGATTATTGGCATGGATTCTAATTGTTTTGGTTTGTATTTTTTTTGTACTATGTTTTAGGTGCTCTATTTAGGTTTAGGTTTAGCTTCAGTTCTAGGTTTGAACACTGGGTTCTTACTTTCTTTGATTGTCAAGTTTGGATCTATTTTTGAGTTGTTTAGGGCTTTTCTGATGGCTGTCTCCATTGAAAATTGAACCTTTGCTAACTTGGTTCGTACTGGGAATCAGTTGGCTATGTTTTTGGTTATTACCTTTACTCTTAACCCTATTTTGCCTAATTTTCTATCAATTCCTCAGTCTTGATTGCAAGCTATGTATGCTTGATGTTTTTGTCAATCAAGTTTTCCTTTGGAAATTGAGCTTGTAACTACTTGATGCTGGAAACTGTTAATTACCTTTTTGAACTTTTGCCCAAAACTGTCTCTTCTATTGATTGTGTATTTTCTCCGAAGCCTCCTTTTATGTGTTTTATGTTCCTCTTTTATAAAGATTTAATCTCTTTTTATTTGGAAAAACTTTAATTCAACCTAGGATTTTTTTGCATTTGATTTGATTTGATTTTGTGATTGCATGAATTAAGCCCAAAATCATCAAATCATTGATTCTCTTTGACCGAATCCAAGATCCCTAAACAAATTCCTAATGGTTTTTTTTTTTTATTTTACTTTTGACTAGAAATAATAAAATTAAAATTAAAGACCAAAAATAAAAATTGGAACTAAAATCAAACTAAAATTAAAAATTTTTAGGCTTTTATTTCTTTTAAGCTAAAAAATTTTCAATTAAGCCCACTTTATTGTTAAAGTTCCATTTTTATTTTGAAAAAATTCTCTGACAAAATGGGTTGTCTATAGAGGCATTGTGTAGATCTATGAAAGTTTTAAACTATTCCAAGTGGTCATTTGGATTAGTGGCCCCAATGTGTGTGTCTTTGGGGAGCTTTAGGGAGCTTGTCTAATGGTTAGGGTTTAGGGGGTTGTGGTTATCTTCAAGCCATTAAAGATTTTATTCTTTTCTTTTTTCAAATCAACAAGCTTCTTGTGCAAGGTAGCCATTTGCATAACAAATTCATTATCGAGGTTAAGGTTTGAATGGGCTTGGTTTTGTGTAGTGGTGTCATTATGGTAAACACTATCTTGGATGGGATGGTAGCTTTTTTCAAGGTGGGTAAGGTTTTGTGGTGGTTCTTTCAAGGACAAATTGGAGCTTTCTCTTAGGTGTGGTCTTCCCTGTTAGGGTTGTTAAATGGCTTGTTGCTATTGTTGAAGTAGTCTTTATTATGTAGTCACTTAGGCTTTCAAGAACTATATTTGGTTTATTAGTGCTTGGTAAAAGTCTAGGGGGTTGTTGCATGTTTGGTTCATATATTGGGATCTGTGGAACAAGAGTAAGACATGGATAATGAATGTTACAGGAGGAATGTTTTGCCACTGGGTAGCATTAGTGGGTTATGAGGATTGGCCTTGCATATGAGGTGGTTGGGATACTGGGTTTGAAGGTCTAGTGTTAGTAGTATGGACTAATGGTGGAGTTAATGTTACATTTGGAGATAAAACTTCATTAGGTTCTGGTAATATCTCAAGTGTTATGTAGCTTAAGCATTTAGTGAAAGTAGGTTATTGGCAAACAGAGAGATGGGGTCATACTTGGGATTCCATGAGGGAAGATTCAGTGATGGGATTTACCGGGGTTGATAGCATGGTTGCCGCATTTGAGATAGCTATAGGTTGGGTCGTTGCATTAACAATGGGTGTTAGTGTTTTAAAATAGTGGGGATGGTAAGGCATGGTTGTTGTTCCAATAGACCGCACCAGTTGTTAATGGTATTTTTGGTGTCTTAGTTGTAAGGAGTTGATGAAAGATTTTTAGGGGTTGGATAGCCTGACCTTGTAGCAAAAAAGCATGGTCAAGTAACACCAGAGTTGTTTTCTCAAGATCCGTTTTAATGCTCAAGTCAATGAAGTATAAAAAAAAGGTAAAGTGTGCATCGAAAGCTATCATGGAGGAAAAATGTCTTAGGAGTAAAGTATAGGGGTATTATCCCTTACGTACTTGAGCTTCTCTTTACCTTGTATATGAGACAATGGGCGGCAACTTGACTGGGATAGTTGACAATTGATGAAAAGTATACTTTGAGCTCGATAAGGATCCACGTGGGTGGATGCTAGTCACATTTAATGATCTTAGGTGGGTGTGGGCTGTATTTAATAATCCTAGGCAAGTTGGTGGCCACGTGTTTAGTTATAAAGTGATGCCTTGATGAGACATTAGTGGAATGTTAAGCGAGCCTTTTCCTTGGAGAGCCAATTTTATGAGTGAAGATGACGTGATGATTAGGCATGCACATCTAGGCAACCCAAGGGGTTGATCGTGTTGATCAAGAACTAACCAAGTAAATGGGTGTGACAAATATCAGTTTAATTATCTATTTTTCTTTTGTATTGAGGTTTCTTTGATAAAATAAATCAAAATTTTTAATTTTAAAGTTGAAATTGTCTTTTCATTTGGAGATATGAAAAGCAAGTATAGTATATATTTTTTTATTTTGACCATGAATATCTAGGAGTTTTTTTATTTTTAATTATGTTTAAGGTTTATTAATTTACTTTTTCTTATACTTCTTTGATTCCATTCTAATGTCTTTATTTTTTAAGTTTTATTTTTTCACATAGTTCATCAACATATTTGCTTTTATTTTCTCACATTTAGACATGTTTACAGATAAAATTGTGTAGGTTATTTTTGAAATTATAAATAGATCAAAAATTATTATTTTTATTTTCTTTTAAATATTCATTGGTATTGTTTTTATGTAAAATAAGTTTCAATTTGGTCGTTAATCTGATAGAAAAAAATAAAGAAAATATGCAAATTTGTGAGTGACAATTATAAACTAGATTCTCGATAATGATTTCTTATAACTTGATTTTAAGGTTCAAATATGATTTTTATTTCTTATTAAAAAATTTACATTTATACTCTTACTATTAAAAGAATCCCTTAGTTCTTCTATATTGGGGAACAATACATTTTGCTAGTTCAATGGGCTTTAGGATACGAGAAATCTAAAAGGTTATTTTTTAGGTTGGGTTTTGTTTAAGAGGACATGCTATTGTATATGCATACTTTTATTACTAAAAGAGTCTTTTAAGCTTTTTACATTGGACAGCTATCCCTTTTGTGAGTTTGATTTGACTTTGGGAGTGCGAAATCTGAATGAAAGATTATTATTTAAGGGTGTTTTAAATATATCATAAAATCTTCCCTATACACCTCCTAAATTTTCTTCCAAAAATATCCGCATAGTAACTACCAAATTTAGTTTTTAGTAAATGACAAAAATACCTATAATAACTTATACCTTTAACCTCTCTTCTAAATTCAATGATGGGGAGAATTATATTGCATTTTTGAAAATGGATTTCCATAAATACAATGTAAATCTTGAAAATCCATTTCAAATAATGCAATATAATTCTCAAAAATGAATTTTAGAAAATTATGTTGCATTCTTGGAAATCCATTTCCAAAATTTACATTGTATTCTCAAAAATCCATCTTTGAAAATACATAAATACATTTAATCTTAAAATAAATAATACATTAAATTTTAATTTAAATAAAATAATTTTATTGGAGATAATAAAATAAAATAAATACATTTAATCTTAAAATAAATAATACAAATGTGACAATATTAGAGACAAGCTCTCAAGCAAGCATGGGTAGAAAGGGTCAAGTCATTGATGTGTTCATTCTTACTTGATCATATGTGCGAACAAAAGAAACATGTTAGTTCTCAAGCATGTATGGGCATAAAGGTGTTCTTGTCTTGAGACTAGAAAACCAAGAACACACTTTTACCCATGCCAAAGCAAAAAATCAGAAAACTAAAAAAAGGTGTTCTCAATTTTTTAGAGTCTCAAAAGAAAGAACAAGTTTGTGCCATTTATGCTAGAGAACATCGATTTCAGTTTTATTCGTACATATAATCAAGTAAATGGATCCATAAGGGCATATATTTTCAATTAAGTCATTCTTGAATAGCTTATGGAATAGAGATCTGCATGATTAAGTTTTCTAGTGATTAAAGGTAAGAAATCTACTTCTGGAAATGAAATCGAGCTTCTTGGAAATGGATATCCAAGAATCTTTAAAGATTTTCAAAAATCCATTTTCAAAAAGCCTTAAAGCTTTTTAGATAGTCATTTTCAAGAAGCTCAATTTCACCTAAAGCTCGACTTTTGAAAAGTGAAGAGAGAAAAAGAGAGAAAGGGTAAGAATGGAAAATAGAAAGTGAGGGGTGGGGGTATATTTAGTAGAAATAGGAAATTGAGTTTTGAATTTGGGGTGTATTTAAAAGTGGGGTGTATAGAGTAATAAATGGGGTGTAAATAGAATTCTCCTTTTTTAGTTTAGCTTTTGTTTGAAAGTACTGGTTATTGTATATGCATACTCTTAATATTAAAAAAATCTCTAAGGCCTTCTATAGTAGACAATTATCCATTTTTGTAGGTATGATGGGTTATGAAATGTGAGGAATCTAGGACATTACTATGTGGATTGAATTTTGTTTGAGAGGGTATGTTGTTGTATATGTGGTTACAACGAGTCTCTTTCATATTTTATTTGGTTTTTTTTTTTTTTAGTGCAGATTATGTTTTAAGTTAAAATAATAAAAAAAAATTTAGCTCTATCACTTTATTTAAATAAATCTTTATAATTTTATTTTTAAAATTATTCAAGAAGATTGTTTCAGAACAGTTTTTAATATTAAATTATTTTGAAAAAATTTTAATATGTTTTTAGGTTTTGGATAACACAAATTAACTGGTACATCTTTTGGATGGGCATTATGAGGTGTTACAATCTTGCTTGTACGTAATCATACTTTCAACCTTGTCTGGTTTTGTAAACTAAAATCTATTCTTTTAAAGAACCTAAGCAAGCTTAGGATGACTTTAAAAGTGGTCTTTAAAAAGGGATAAATTCAATTAAGTGACCAATTACACTTAAACAAAAAAAAAATATTGGTGACTGTATTTTATGTCTAACATTCAAGTTTTCGAACTTATACATTATAGCATTTATAACTTAAAGAAAACATCTTTAATATTTGACAACTTTATAAAATAGATTTACTCTTGGTGCTTAATTTTATGAATTTTGCTTACTTTTTGGCAAAATAATTTAATTTCCCTCCCTAATTTGTTTAATTTGTGTATATGAAGAAAATTTTAAGAAAAAATGAAAACAAATGAACAATTTGGCTAATTTTTGGAAAAAATATGTGAGATTTGTCCTAGTAAGGAAAGGTCGAACCAATCGGTACAAGTTGACAAAGCTATCCAAAATTTTTACAAGGTAAATTAGAGTTGAATTGAGCTGGAATTTAGAGTTGATTTTTAGTGCAATTTCGGCAAAAAAATACAAAATTTAGTTTATGCAGTCCATAATGGTTTTATGCAATGTAGTCTATGCAGTTATGCCAAAATCTATGCAAAACATGCGAAAAATTCAAAACAATCTTGGCAATGGTTAAAAATGCAAAATAGTTTGCAATTTCATGCAAAAATTCATGTTGTTTCTATATCAAGCAATGTTTGGTTTAAGTTCAAGCAGAATCTAGAATTTTTATGCAAGTCTCTTATAAGTGCATGTGCAAAGGATGATCTTTTAATGACATGGCAAGTAGCTGACTTTAATTGGACAATTTGGATGACTTGGAAAGTTGACTTGGCTGGAATGTAAAATTTTGTTTTAGGGAGTTAAGCCGAGATTGGTATTTTTTATGGACAAGGAAATCTACTAGACCAAGATGAACTCACATTTTCATGAAGCTGCCTTTTCTTTAAAGCATTCAAATGGAATTAAAATTTTCATGAAAGAGTTTATTTTGGAATTGAACTCCTGATCCTAAAAAGTGGCATTAGAAGAAGCCAACAATGCATGGAAATGACTTTACTGAAGGCTAATTTAATTGCTACATAAAGTGTAATCTCTAACCTATGATCATTATGTGAAAATAAGAACATTACAATTACATCAGGAGATTTTGCATATCTGTTTGGGTGGTCATGATGAATTCGTGAAAGCAAAACAATCCCTAGAGTGGCTAAGTCTTCTTCTTCATTCTATTTTTACTAGTAGCACTCAATAGGCAGTTACTATAACTCATAAAAGTGAAGAGAGGACCTTAATGTAATTAATTAAACAAGCTTAAAAACCTCCTAATCAAAAGTTTAATAGGCCAAAACCTAGACAACTACCAAATCATACTGACCCAAAAAGATGTACAAAGCCATACTTAGGTGATCGCATTAATTTATTTAGGCTCTCATGCTGTTCTCATATAAGGACTAAATTCATTAGCTGATTTTATTAAATTATTACAATCACCAATTAATAGTAGCCCACTTATAGAAAATTCTAACATTCTACCATTTGGGCAATATTAATTAGATTGTTTGATTTTAAGAAAATTTGATTTGAAAACAAGACTCCAAGCAGATTTACTTTACTTTGATGTGGCCTCAATTTTAAAAACAATTTATCCCTTTGAGATAACATCTTAATGATCCAGTTCAACAAAACCATCTAATACCAAATCATGATAGCTTGTTATGCCCCTTATTGACCTAGGACCAATCCATAATTACAAGTACTAGTGACTTTATCAATAATGAATCTCAATATGGTTATGTATCAAGAAAATAACACCTAAATGTGATCGCAATGTGTTATTTTCACTGTTAGTCCTTTTGCTTATTTCTTTAAACTTGCTAAGAAATCTCCATGGCATCAAATGTGCTTGTAGGTTTTCTTAATATCCTCAAGGTTCCTTAATGGTGTCATATATAAGACATACCCAAATGACAAAATAATCATACTTAAGACATACACAAAGTCTTAAGATTTCATAATGCATATAATAAACTTTAATTTTTCAAGTGTACATATGCTTGAAATAATGACATAAAATATCAACTGATGATGATAATCATTCAAGCATGAAATCAAATATCACATAGATATTCCAAATATAAAACAAAGGGTCCAATATAAAGACAAGCCATGATGTGTGAGTCTAAAATACAAATGATATACTCCTACTGATTAACTAAATCAAAAGACCCCAAAATACCTATGCTCTAAACATGTTTACCAAACACTATCAATCTTAATTCCTTATTAAAGCATCAGCAGTCATGTTGTCAGTCTCAATGTGTTCGACAACAATTTCATAATTTTTTACAAAATCCCTAACTTTAAGATATTTTATCTCCAAATGTTTAGACCTATTAGTGCACTTGTTATTCTTAGAAAACAATATGTAAACCTATTGTTACAATAAATCTTCAATGGTCTAGAGATAGAATCAACGATGTGAAGACCTAAAATAAAATTCTTAAACTAAATTGCCTGCATTGTAGCTCCATAGCATGCAACAAACTCCACCTGTATAGTGAAAGAAGCTTTTTTTTCACACTCTTCCAAGACACAATTCCTCCAGTCAACATAAAAATATACCTTGAAGTGTGGACTTCAAGTCATCCTAACAACCAACAAAGTTAGAATTTGTATACCCACTATCTCAAGATTGTCCACCTTTTTGTATACTAGTATATGGTCTTTGGTCTTTTGCAAGTACCTCATCACTTTCTTAGCAGCAACCTATTGATCTATACCAGGATTAGAAAGATATCTCCTAAGAACTCCCACTACAAAAGCAATGTCTGGCCTAATGCAAACTTGAACATACATGAGACTCCCAACCGCACTAGAATATCATATATTCTTTATATATTCTTTCTCCAATACATTCTTTGGGCATTAACTAAGATTAAGTCTATCTCTTTTCACAATGAATGCATCTTCAGCCTTACAATTCTGCATATTAAATCTACTAAGCACACGATCAATGTAAGACTTTTAAGATAGTCTTAATAAATTTTGAGACATATTTTTGTGAATTTCAATCCTAATAACAAATGAGTCATCCCCAAGATCTTTCATGTCAAAAGTTTTGGATCTGCTTAGTTTCATACAACAAACCAATACATTACAAGCTAATAAGATGCCATCCACATATAAAACAAGAAAGAAATACTCACTCTAATAATTTTAAGGTATATGCATTGATTGTTTTTATTTTCCTCAAAACCTAGGAAAGTAACTATCTCATCAAATTTTAGATGCTTGCTTAAGACCATAAATTAATTCTTAAGTCAACATACTAAATGCTCTTTTCTAGATACAGAAATCCCTCAGGTTGCAACATATAAACCTTTACTTTTAGATCACTATTGAGAATAGTCATCTTTATATCCATTTGACAAAGCTTGAAGTCAAAGTGTGCTACCAAGGCCATAATGATGCTAAAGGAATCTTTAGAAGATACCAGTGAAAATGTTTCATTATAATCTACTCTTTTCTTTTAAGTAAATCCCTTCGTCACCGGTCTAGCTTTAAATTTCTCAATTTTTCCTTTAGAATCTTTCTTGGTTTTATGCTCCCATTTATGACTAATGGCTTTACACCATTTTAGTAGTTCAATAAGCTTTTTGACACCATTTTAAGCCATAGAATTCATCTTATCTTTCATTGCATCCACACATACATTATACTACAGACTGCTAATAGCTTTACAAAAATTCACAAGTTCAACCACATGACTAATGTCATGGTCACTTTCTCCAAGATAAATTACATAATCATTGGAGATGGTAAATTTTCTTTGTTTGAAAGATCTCCTCAAAAGTATTTCAATCTCATTTTCTTGAACTTAAGGACATCAATAGGAGTAAGATCAATAGGAAGAGGATTTGTATCCTATTGCCCTTGATCTTCTCTCTCAATGACCATTAGGATAATATGGCATTAAGTTACGGGTAAAGGAATGGAGACATGTTTAATAGGTTCACTATTATCCATAGCCTCTATTACACCCTTATCAGCAACATTCAGCTAAAAAAACTTTGCCACATGTGACTCTATAACCTTAGTTCCATGTGTAGGACAATAAAACTTATATCCCTTATAATGGTCTGGATACCTTATGAAAAAGCAACGAGTACTTCTAGGTTCAATCTTTATTTCAGAAAGGTTATAAATTCTAATTTTTGTTGCACATCCCCAAACTTGAAAATGGTTCAAGCTAGGTTCCCACCAATCCACAATTCAAAAGGTTTTCAGGAACAAATTTACTAGGTACTTTATTAAGTATATACAAGGTAGTTTTAATAGATTTACCCTAAAAAGATTTAGAAAGATTGGTCTTACTATTCATGCTTCTCATCATATCCTTAAAGGTGTGATTCTGCCTTTTGACCACACAATTTTGTTTAGGATTACGAAGTATAGTATATTGGGCAATAATCCCACATTCTTGTAAGTATTTGGCAAATGGTCCCATGAGCTGTCCAGTTTCATCATGCTTTCGGTCAAACCTAATGACTTTGATGACTTTCCCTAATTGTTTTTCTACCTCAAATTCAAAAATTTTGAATTTTTCACAAGTATTAGATTTTTTATCAATCAGGTAAAGATACTCATAACGGGAACAATCATTAATAAAAGTAACAAAATATTTCTTACCACACAAAATATATGTAAGAGGTCCACTAATATCAGTGTGCGTAATTTCCAACAATTCAAAACTGCTAGTTACCCCTTTCTTTTTAGTCTTAGTTAATTTACCCTTATGCAACCAACATAAGTGTCTAACTTATCAAAATCAAAGGAAGGTAAAGTACCATCTTTTATTAATCTTTGCACTCTTTCATTAGAAATGTGACGTAGCCTTTTATGCCATAACAAAAAGGAGTTTTCTCTAGTCAAAGATCTTTTAAACATGATCATTTCAACATTCTTGCAACCATATTCATTATTGTAGGCCAAACATAATTTACATAAATTGTCAACTAATTTAAATTCACCAACAATGTTTGAATTTAAAAACAAGTCAACTTTTTCATTTCTAATGCCAAAATAGTAATCACATGTGTGCATAATAAAAATTAAAATCAAATTTCTCTTAAATGAAGGTACATAAAAAATGTTTTCTAAAATAAGTTTTAAACGAGATTTTAAATTTAAACTTATTGTTCCTACATGACTAATGTTTACTTCAACATTGTTTCCAACTTTAAGTTTGGCATTTTTCTCACTTGGCTTCCATTTACTTTTAAACCCCTACAAGGTAACAATAACATGAATAATTGTACCACTATTAAGCCACCATGAATTCAGTGGGGTACTAACAAAATAGGATTCAAAACAAACAAGAGCTAGTGAGTTACCTTCTTGTTTATTCTTTTTCTCTAACCAAGCTTTATATTTGGGGCACTCATGTTTTATGTGATCTTTCTTCTAGCAAGAAAAATACTTGATATCTTTCTTAATGATAGTTTTAAGACCTTCTACCCCTTTAGTTTGATCATTCCCCTGTCTCTTGTTGTCCTTAACTTTCTTACGAGCATTAGGAATAAATCTCCCAAGTTTCCCATAATTTCTTTGATAGTTAGGTTTGGAGTAGGTAGTAAGATAGGCACTCTCATTTTTTTTCTTTCTTGAGTTTTTCTTCCATAAGGACACATTTTGAAATAAGATCATTAACACTCCGAACCTCATTTATAGCATTATAAGCAATTTTGATTTAAGTGAACTCAATGGGTAAGGAATTAAGGGCATGATGAATAATAAATTTGTTAGGGAGAACAATTTCATATGAGGTCAATTTGGTTTGAATGTGGACCATTCTCATGATGAAATCTCTAACACTTTATGCACTATTATACCTTATACTTGTAAGATTACAAATAAGATTCTTAGCCTCAAACTTCTTAGATTTTTGGTATCTATTGCCTACAGCATTGTAGAGTTCTCTAACAATTTTGGTGCTATCCAAACCATTCAAAAGATGTTCAGAAATAAACCTCTTAATGGCATACAAACACAAATGATTTGCCCATTCCCATTTGGCAAAAAATTCTTTTTGTTTAATAGTACTTTCCTCAATAAGATCAATAGGCTTTGGAAAACACAAAGCTATGTCTATCTAACTCATAACCAAAGCAAAGTTCAAATCTTCATTCCATCTCTTATAATTAGACCCATGAAGTACTTTAACAGTGGTTTGATTGTTATTGATAGTAAAAGTTACTGTTTAAGACAAAAATGCAACATTAGTAAATAAGCAATATTATAAAATATAAAGCAACAATTCATGATATGTTAACAATTACTGAAAAGTCCTAGTCTATTATCACAAACTCTTATTGAGATAGAGAATGTAACATACAAGTAAGAACTTTCCACATAAAGCTAATATGAGAATGGCTTAGTTTTTGAAAACCCTATCCCTTTTAGGTAAATAGATTTTCTAGACTGATACACCCTCAACCATGATGCCTTATGTTGCAAAACAAATTACTTGACACATTAACCCGCTTTGGGCAAGCAATTGCATAAGATAATTTAATAACCATCCCGTAACCTTAGAATGATAAAATATTCCATTAATTTCAATATATGAGCTATTTTGGCAACGAAACACTTATATCAATTAAAGAAAATTTTTTTCAAACCTAGAAGTTTCATTAATTGCCCAAAATTCTCAGTTTGCGTACTCAATCTTAATGTATACAATAAACCACTCCAGCTAAGATACTAAGCCTAGATGTATCTCATTAGGTCATATAAATAGTGTATATTGCATTTAAACTGGGGTCTCAAACTTAATTAAAAACTATTTTTAATTACTAAATCAATTATACACATAAAGTTCAACTTGAGAGTACATAAATATTACGGCTTATCTAGGGAGAGTACCTACTGCCATTAGACTCCCAGTAGCCAAAATATTTTACCATTAAACAAAATAACCAAAATCATGTGCATAACAGATAGTAAGTGCTAAATAATGAATGAATGTTACATAATAAATATTTCATGCAATTTAAAATTCTAAAAATATAATAGAAAAATCAAAAATAAAATTCTAAGCATGCTAGAAGAAACCGAAGCAAAAATTAACACTAGACAAGCCCACACGCATCACTTTCTTTGTGTGAGATTTGTTTGGCATCATGGGATGGTCATCTTCAACCTCCAATAGGGTTGAACCAACCTGATTCAAGTGATTCTTTGACCCGTTCGTGTCTGTTGGGATTTTTGCCATTTTTGGTGCATTTTTTTTGTCCTTTCATCAAATTGAAGTGCCCAAAATTCAATTAAAGTGTTTTTTTGTCAAACCTATGCAAAAAACACATCAAAAACCAATAAAAACATGATCATTTGACCAAAATTTTTGAATTACATGAAACCTGTATTCAACCTATTTTTGTTTTCTTTATATTCAGTCATCTATAGCAAAATTTTATAAAATTAAACTCTTTGATTCAAGTTTACAACACATTAGAAACATCATAGAAGGATCAATTTAATATTAAACAAATAAAATGTCGATGTTTTAATCAATACAAGAATTTTGATTAAAATTTTAACCAAAAACTTCCAACCCTGATTTCTCTATCTATACAAGGAATTAGAAAATGATCCTTAAATGGCTTTAATCCTCTTTAAAAAAAGAACAAAAGCCCTCAATTAATTTTGAAAAATAATGATCAAAATCTAAGATTCTTTCAACTCAATTTCGCCTCAAAGAAGCAATCTATCCAAAAGTCAATTAACTAACATGATTTTAGAGTCATAATATCACACAACAAAGCTCTGATGCCACATGTAATCTCTAACCCTAGATCATTAAGTGAAAATTAGAACACTTTAATTAAATAAAAAGATTCAACATACCTGTTTGGGTGGTCATAATGAATTTGCTAAAGTAAAATGATCCCTCGAGTGGCTAAGTTTTGGTCTTCATTCTTCTTTTATTGGTGGCACTAAATGGGCAATTACTTTAACTCGTAGAAGTGAAGAGGAAACCTTAACCTAATTAATTAAACAACTCTAAAAGCCTCCCCATCAAAGGTTTATTGGACTAAAAGCCTTCATAATCGCTAAACCACATTGACCTAGTAAGATGCGCAAAGCCCAAACATAGGTAATCATATTAAATTATTTATGTTCTTATGCTTGTCTTGTATTAGGACTAAATTCATCAATCAGTTTTATTAAATTATTAAAATTGTCAATTAATAGTAGCCCATTTATGAAAAATTCTAACATAAACAAGTTCAAATTGGAATTTAATTCTTAAATTTCAATTAAAACTAACATGAAAGAGAGAATACATGAGAAAGCTGGCTGTGTAATTACATGGTTGTATGAAGATTTAATATTCAAGCCAAGTAAGAATTAAAACCAAATTTAACATTCTATTTTTTAGAAGTATAGTCGCACTGGAAAAAGGATTCCAAAAAAGTAACAAAAAGATTCCAAATTTTGTTAAATTGCTTGAGAGCACCCAAACCACATCAAGTCTCTTTTCAATTAAGGCTAAAATGTATCAAGAAACTAGGATAGTATTATGGAAACTCTTGAAGCTAAAAAATCTGTTGAAGAGATACTTATTCTATTAAAACAAGAAACTCTAAGGAAAAGTCTGATTCTTCAAGAAATTCCTTTTAACCAAGCCAGCCTAGCATTGGCTATCTATAAATAGCCTAGATTAAGTTTGAGGGAGAGTATGGTTAAGGTGACAGACCAACCTATCTTTAATGTTCTTTAGCTTTCTTGTTCTTCTAATTCTTTAAGTTTTCAAATTCTTTAAATTTTTTTTAAATAGTTTTAATTCTTGCACTTTTACTTTCTTGCAATTAATTTCAAGTTTATTTTAATTCCTATTCAAGTTCTTTTAATTTGTGTTCATGCAATTTAAGTTTTGTTTAAATTTTGATTTAATCTTGGTTGTTTTAGGATTGCAATTTAAGTTTATATAGTTCCAATTTATTCATTATAGTTCTTTAAAAATTCCAGTTTTATGTCACTATTTTAGGGTTAATTTTAATGCATTAAACATAATTTTAACTACTACATACTTTAGAATTAATTTAGGGTTGTTTAAATCCATAATTTAACATTCTAGTTAATTTTTATTTACTATTTTTGTCTACTAATTTAATTTTTTTGCATTGTTTTTGGTTTCTGCCTATAGTTCATGTTCAATTTTCTGTTACTGCATCTTTAAAATTATTCCGCACTTTGTTCAAAGTTTATGCACTTAGTTAAATTAACAATTCTCCATTAGATTTAACTTATTGCATAATTTTTTTGGTTTTTGTTTTTAATTCTGCATATAGATTTAAAACAGTTTTATAGTTTCTACATTACAGTTAATTTTTTGCATTAGGTTTAAAAGTTGTTTTTGGTTTTTACGTGATTAAATTTAGTTTTTGGTTGGTGTTTGATTCAGTTAATTGCTATTTTACTTTAGTAGTTGTTTAAGTTATTTAATTTTAGGTTAATTTTTTATTTCAGTTTTGCATATTAGTTTAGTAATTACTTTAATTTTCAAATTTCTTGATATAGTTAAGAGGTTTAATTTTAAAAAAAAATATGGGTTTGAGTTTGAATTTTTTGATGACTTCATGGTGGTCGGAGGAACATTCCAGCTAGTTTCTGGAAAAGTCTAGGTTTACTTGAATTTTTTGATGATAGGTTAAATTTTCCAACATCGAATTTTGGAATTAGTGGTCGGTTTCTAAAAATTCTTAAATTTTTTGTTTGAATGTTTAGAGAGAAAGCAGAATATTGACAAGTTAGAAAGAAAGAAGATAAGGGAGATATAAAGATAGAAGTTGACTATTGGCTTTTATAGAGAAGCAAAACGATGCTATTTTTGCCAAGCTAGGATCCATGTGAATCTAAGTAAAATTTGCGTACTGACTCGGTAAGGACTCGACCCAATCACATGCATTTCCTTTACGTTTTACAGTTTATTTTCTATTTTATTTATGTTTTATTTCTTGCTTTTATTTTTATTTTTATTTTTATTATTGTTATTATTTTAACTTTAAGAATGAAGAAAAGAAAAAGAAAAATTGGTAAGATTATTTATTATATGATTATATATTTAATTGCATGATTATTTGTATGATTTATATATTATAATTTGCATTATTATATATTTAATTGCATGTTTATTTGCATGATTTATATATTATAATTTGCATGATTATATATTTAATTGCATGTTTATTTGCATGATTATAGATTTAATTGAATTTGCATGATTAATTATTATTTGAATGATTATTAATATATTTATTTGCTTATTTATTTGCATGTTTATTAATTTATTTTTTTGTGTGATTGTATGATTATTAATATATTTATTTGCATAGTCATTCATTATTTATTATTGCATGATTTTATGTTTATTGCATGATATGATTTTATTATTGCATAATATGATATTATGATTATTACATGATATGAATTTATGTTTATTATTTGCATAGTCATTCATTATTTATTATTGCATGATTTTATGTTTATTGCATGATATGATTTTATGTTTATTGCATGATATGATTTTATTATTGCATAATATGATATTATGATTATTACATGATATGAATTTATGTATATTGCATGATATGATTTTATTATTGCATGCTATAATTTTATGATTATTGCATGAGATTATTTTATCTTTATTACATGGTATAATTATATTTATTTGTGTGATTTATGAATATATTTGCATGATTAATATTAATGGCATGATTTATTACATGATATTGCATGATATTATTACATGATATTGCATGATATTGCAGACCCCTGCCCTCCATTTTGTTAGAAAAACCTAAATAAGACACATGATGGGACAATTATTATTCTACTTGTATATAATTTGCATACTAACCTTTTATATTGTTCTTTATATATTATGTTATGCTGACTAAAATTTTTTCTCTATTTTATTGTGTATGCATGTATCATTAGAGTTATCATAAGAAGTGATTGCCAAAAGACAATCTTGGCAAAAAAAAAAATCTTAGTTACATCCATGGAAAGCTTAGCAAAATCCCTTATAGGCCTAAAAAGAAAGTTCAAAGATTTGAAGCTTGCAAACAAAAGGCTCAAAATGGAAGTCTAAGTACTCAAACAAGAAAGAGATGAATGGAAGAATCTATTTGATGACATTAACACCTAGACCTAGTAATTCATGTCACCATATCGTGTAAAATACTATATTTGTGTCGTGTTTTACATAAAAATCATATGTCATAATTTGTGTCAATGCGAAAATATAAAATACAATTTTTTAATTTTATTAAACCTATTTATGGTTTTTCTAAAATTTTAAGTCTTGTTATCTTCGTGTCCTTTATTCGTTTTATTTTCGTATTGTGTCATTGTATAGTGTTTCAAATTATAGGGTCTATTAACACCACACAATCATCCACTACTCATAAGTTAGCTTAACTTTTAAAGGAAAATGGATAATTACAAGTAAAGATGCAAGAAAAGGAGAAAGCATTCATCAAAGCACAAAAGCACATCCAACTGCTCAATGGGATAATGGTCGAAATTGGAACACAAATGGGTGTTTTAAACGAAGAATGTAAGCAAGCAAAAAAGGCATATGTGAAAAAGCATAACCAGTTGGAGTGCCTTTTTTTATCAAATTACCATGGCCACTTCAAAACCAAAGACGTGGTAGAAAAATTTGAGTGGAAGACAATAGTGCCACCAATGGGAGTACATGGTTAAGAACTACTAAATTTTCTTAATGAAGTGCAAGGCCAATCAACAAATTATAGATTATTTTCCATAATAAACTTTAAATTTTTCATCATGTAATATTAGATTTAGCTAGAAATAACTTTCAATTCAATAAAGATTTTTTTTTGTAACAATTGTTATGTAGTAAATCCTCCTTATTGTATTCATGCATTCATATATAAACATCTTTCTAAAGTACATGATAATAAGCCATCCTAATTCTTAAAAATTATGGAAAATCAAGGTTCAAGGATAGCTCAATTTTCAAACAATTTGAGGTGCTACAACATTAGATATCAAGCATGGATCATGGAAAAAGAAAATACTCTTTGCTTACAAAACTTGAAAAAACACAAGAATAACTGAAAGGGTAGTTGAAAACTATTACTAAGCCATTGAAAAACATGGACAAAAAAAAAAAAGAGGTGGAAGAGGTAGTGATAAAAAATGAAATTGATCTATTTTATCTACCTGGCTTTGGCCCATACACAACACAAGTGTCCCAAAGGGCCTAACTTCAAATGCCATTCATTGTAAGTTATCTTTATGTGCAAATTAACATGCCAACAATGGCTATCCGTGCTCTCATTACTCTTGTTCTTGACATTAAGACATCTAACTCTACATAAGTCCTAAAGAGTAAAAAAAGTTGAAAACAGGCCCTATTGAAGCTAATAAAAGCTCTAAAACCTAAACGATGGATCTGATTAAAGAAAGACTTCGAGCTATCAAAAAAACATATTTCTATGGGTCAATGGGTGCTACTAGACTATGTCTAGTCCTTGATGTGGTGATTTCACCAAAGTTTAAAGTGCTTGAGTTTAAAAAACATAATGGGACCAAGTACCCTATTACACATGTGGTAATGTATTATTACAAGATGGCTACATATGCTCATAATGAGAACTTACTCATTCATATCTTTCAATATAGTCTTACTTGTTCAACTGCTAGGTCATATGTGTAATTGGATAGATCTTATATCCATGGATGAAAAAAACTTGTAAGAGCTTTCATTACACAATATAAGCATATTATAGATATGGTGACAGATCATATATCTATCCAAAGAATGAAAAAAAAGACAAGTGAGAACTTCACAAAATATGCTTAAAGGTGAGGGGATATGGTCACCCAAGTTTAACCTCTATTAATAAAAGAAATCACAATTTTATTTGTCAACATTTTTAAGGCCCTCTACTATGAAATGATTTTTGGCAATACCACCAAGAACTTTGTTGATTTAGGGATCTCTTGGAAAATCATTAAAAATGCTATTAAGAATGGAAAATTGAAAAGAGATGAAATATCTAATGCAAAGAAAAGAGCTACATCAAATAAAAAAAAACCAATGCTCAAGCTATATTTCATGAAAGGCTACCTCAATGTCTTTTATACCTTATGTACCAAAACCCTTACCATTCCACCCATAACATTTCACCAAACACCTATACTCATCATCTTGGACCATCTGCTTATCAACCTAGTTTTGGACCCATAACCCTCATGTGCAACCCTCTTTTCCACTACCTCACTAAGTACATAAGCTAGCTATTCAAAAAGGCCTTGAGCTATCCCTTTGGCATCTTTAAAGCCTTTCTACCTTAAATGATATGAAACTAATGCCAACTATGACTACCATGCTAGAAATATAGGTTGTTCAATCAAAAATTACCTTGGTTTGAAATACAATGTGCAATAGCTCATTGAGTAAGGAGTGTTCAATTTCAATACCTCTGAAAGACCAAACATCAATAAGAATCCTTTACCAAATCATGTTGAAATAACAAATACTATAAGTGGAGATAAAGTCTGCTACATTAAAAGAAGTGTTAGCAATGTTGAGATTCCATTAGAGTAAATTTTTAAAGCTTTAGTGTAGACAGACATGATTCATCCAGCACCTTTAAGTTACAAAGATCATGTGACAAAATAGATTTGAACTAGTTTTACAAATATTATAAAGGGGCCTTGGGGCATTCTATCCAATATTTTGATGCTTTTTATCAAGAGCTATAAAAGATTATGGATACCTCTCAAATTGAGTTTTATGAGAAAGTTGAAAAAGCTATGGTAAATGCAATAAGGGAAGAAGAAGAACCTTACAAGGCTTGGGTCAAACTTCTCACAATCTATTGTAAGCTTATTCAGAATTGAGAGAAACCTATTCCAAAATCGAGCTTGACAATCAAAGTCCCACTTTCTTTTCCACATCAAACTAATAAAGTTATGTCATGAAAATACAATTATGATGGGGTGACTCAAATTGGGTGATAACCAAACTGTAATTGATTCTACAAATATAACTAAAGTAAGGGGCATGACCAAGAATGCATGATGTTATTCACTTAAAATAGTAGATAAGGCTAAAGGAGAAGAAAATAGCTAATCTCAAGGGATGTGAACCTAGAAATGAAAAATTGATCATTCTTTTTCTTGATGATACTTTTTTTTTTTTGGAATGTATATGTATCCTAAGTCATCTCAAGTTATTTTTGGGCTTTCAATTATGATGGTGAATGATGAAGCTACCAAAGATAAAAAAGAAAAGCCATTTGTGTATCTTATGCTACCAAGCAATGAAGTGAAAAATTGGAATATGAAGTTACCGACTATCTTTTAACCTCTAAAAAATAATGTGGTGAGTCAAGCCCTAACTGCTTAAGCCCAAGCATTAAAGGTATCCTTTATGTGTGGGCTAATTTACTCATTGCTATTCCAATAAAACAATTTGCATAATGCATTATCATTATATTTCCTCTTTCAATTTTTTATTCTTTCACTGTTTTGCACATACACTTGTCCACATCCTTTCATTGCACCCACTCAATGTTCTAAATGATGAATGTTTAAGCAATTATGATAATAATTCAAGATTCAATTTTGACAGCATTATTCATGTTTATATGATTAATAAATTAAGACTATTAATCTATTGGGATTGTTAAAGTTAGAGAAGACAAATTTCATGAAATGAATATGGAGTTTCGATCATTGAAAAATGAAAGATATGTAGCATGTGATTTTTTATAATGATTCATTCACAAGTTTGATCTTAGTCAATACACGTTCTTCAAATAGAGTATTCATGTTTGATATAAAAATGATCATCTTTTTTTGTACCTTTCATATAAGGAGTAAAATTATCCATTTGCTATCCCATTTGAACCTATTAAAATTTTTTTGAAACTCTAACCAAGGATCACCCCACACTATGAGGCAAAGTTTGAAAAGTTTATTCATATAAAAAAAAGGAATGTGAAGTAAATGTATTTAATGATTTCAAGAGCAAAGCCCTTTTCTGCTTAAATTTTAAAAAAAAGTATTATGAAAAAATATATGTAAAGAGAAAGAGAAGGAAAAAGAAGAAAAAATTGATAAGGTAAAATGTCAAAGTGTTCTACATGCAAAAAGTGACCCTTGGTTTCATTACCCTTCATTTACATTTTGAGCCTATTTTATCCATTTCTTTCATAACCCTTCACCTTAGCCAATGTTACGCCCCTTAAAAGACCATTATGATCGAATGAGAATACTTAAATTAAAGAATTATGAATTGAACTACGACAGACTTGTAAAGGGATTGTTTAAGATTTTGATTGAAATGCCATAGGTAGATTAAGAGGAAAAAATAAGATGAAAAGATGAAAAAAAAAAAGAAAAAAAAAAGCAAGAGTTAAGGTGAAAACACAAAAAAAGGTAGTTTGAGTCAAAAGAGGGACATCTAAGTTGAAAACTTGAAAAGATGACTTAGATGTAAGGATAAAACAACATCATGAAAGTTTCACTACACAAGGGCAAAATTGATCTTATAAAGTTCATCATGATCAAGAACGTTAATGGAATAGGCTTCGAGAAAAGAATTTTGGATTAATTTATTCATGATTGTTGGAACATTCATTATTTGGATATTTGAAACCTATTCAATTATTGATTGATCATTGTCCTTTTGTTTCTTAGATATTTGATACCCATTTAGTTATTGATTGATTATTGTTTTTTGTTTACCCAATATATTTCTTTCAATAAATATACTTTCGACCTTTCACATTACATGGTTTCTCTCCTTTTTTTTGTGAGAAAATATATGATTACATTGTATTTGTTGTGATATTATAATAATGATGAATAAATGGACAAAATTCATAAAAGATCTCTATATTGCTTTAAAAAAGGGAAAAGAATAGTAAGGGTAATAAAAAGGTTTAGAAGAATGTTAATTCCCAGTAATTAAGAATAATATTCTTGAAATGCTTCTTTGTATTTAGATGATAAAGTGGATGAATTACTTGATACTGTAGGATATCCCAAGTAGATAATGCATGATAACCCATGTTTATAAGAAATCTTTGAATTTGGATGATAAAATAGATAAGATTACTCGATAGTTGATGATATCTCATGTTGAAAATCACAAGTGTTGAGGAATTAAAAAAAGTAAAAAGATAAATCAATTGCTTTAAGAACCCTTTGATTTACCACAATTGAACAGATAAATGAATTGTATGGCATGCATCGTTTTTTTTTCCACATGCATTATAATCATGCATCACATTGAGAACATTGCATCATGTATGTTTGAAAAAAACCAAGAAAACTAAAGATTGAATCATGAAATTGAAGTGAATCTTGAAAAATCTTTTCATTCATTGCTTACATTCATTGTTTGCATTCATTGCATACATTTGCAAAGTAGATAGGAAAGCAGATGTTGAAATATTTTTGAAGAAACATTAGAAAATGATCAATGATGGTTCAAATGAGATATAAAGACTTAATTTAAGATAATATTTTTTTAAGTTTCAATATCTTTATTAGGGAGAAGCTTTTTCGAAGGTAAAAATGATCTATAAGACATTGAGACATGATCTTGAAAATCAAATATCTCATTTTATTTTTCAAAAGTTTCAAAGTCTCAGTAGTGATGGAGCATTTTATTTTCCAAAAGTTTCAAAGCCTCAGTTATAGGGGGAGCATTTTTTTTTTCAAATTTCAAACCTTTAGTTGTAAGGGAGCAATTTATTTTCAAAAGTTTCAGGGCCTCAGTTATGAGAAAGCATTTTATTTTTAAAAATTTCAAGGCATTTGTTGTGGGGGAGCATTTTATTTTTCTAAAGTTTTAAAGCCTAAGTTGTTAATGAGTATTTTATTTTTCAAAAATTTTAAACCTCAATTGTGGATGAGCATTTTATTTTTCAAAAGTTTCAAAGCCTCAATGGTAGGGGAGCATTTCATTTAAAGTTTCAAGTTTCTATTAAAGAGGAGCCTTTGCAATTTTTTTTTAATTTTTCTTAACCTTAACAAAATGAATGTCTTTTGTCTTTGTATAATTCTTATTTCACAAAAAATGTACAAAGAGGGGCAACTCTATACACCCTATTTTGTTCGAGAAAATTTGTCGAAATTGAAATGGGCTTTATTGTGAATTAGGTTTTGATAAAATTTTTTGGGCCCCAGGGTTAAAGGCTCAAAAATCTTATCTTAATTTTAATTTTGATTTCAATTTGAATTTAGTTTTAATTTTAGTTTTGATTTTGATTTTAATTTTATTCTAGTTTTTTGTTTAATTTTGGGTTAAAGTCAAAAGCAAAGAAAAAAACAAAACAAAAATAAATGAATTATTTTTGGGAGATTTTTTTTTGCTGAAGCCTTGGATTTGATTCTATCCCTAGATCCAATCTCACATCATGAAATTCAATGATGAATTATTTTTGGAAAAACTTGGGGTGCAATTTAATGAAAACATAAAAGACCACACAGAACTGAATCTTGGAGATTTATCTTAGATTCAGTTGAAGTAAAAAATTTTCAAACCTAAAAGGATCCAATCCTTATATAAAAACCTTTTAATTTGTGAACAAGGCACGAATAGAAAGCACAGAAAGTAATAGTCAAAAAGTAACAAGCAATAAGAAAAATTCATAAGCAAATCGAAACAATTCAAGCATTTAAGATTTTTTGGTTCTTTAATTTTGGAAATTCAATTTTGGTTTTTGAAAGTTTTTTTTTTTTATTTTTGGGTTTTCTAGGTTGGTTTTTGGAGTTGCAATTCAGTCCTAGAATGGTTTTAGAACTTTAAGTTTATGGGTTTTTGTTTTGTTCTTAGCTTTTGAAATTTTGGTTTTGATTCTTAGGAGTTTGATTTCGAGGATTGTTAGATTTTTTTGGAGTTTTAATTTCTGGTATTGTTTGAATTTTTGGAATTGGGTTTTAATTTTTAGGTTTGATTCATTTTTCTTAAATTTTTGTTGGTTTTTAGAGTTTGCTGGGATTAGGTTAAATTTTTGAAAATTTCTAGGCTTTAGGATTTGAGTTTGAAATTTTTGATGAATTCACGATGGTTGGAGGAACATCCCAGCTAGTTTATGGAAAAATTTGGGTTTGTTTGAATTTACCAGTGACTAGTTGAATTTATTGACATTGGATTTTGGAATTAGTGGTCGGTTTCTAGAAATTCTTAAGTTTTCCATTTGAATATCTAAAGAGAAGGTAAAGGATTAACAAACTAGAGAGAGAGGAGAAGGGAGATTTGAAGATAAATTTTGACTTTTGGCTTTTATAAAGAAGCAAAATGACATGTTTTTGGCAAGCTAGGATCCACGTGAATCCAAGTAAGATCTGCGTACTGACTCATAAGGTTTCGACCCGATCACATGTATTTTTTTTTTATTATTTTTTATTTTGATTTTTATCTTATTTCTGTTTTATTTCTTGTTTTTATTTTTATTTTCTATTTTTATTATTGTTATTATTTTAATTTTAAGAATGAAGAAAAGAGAAAGAAAATTTGGTAAGATTATTTATTGTATGATTATGTATTTAATTGCATGATTATTTGCATGATCTATATATTGTAATTTGTGTGATTATATATTATATTTAATTGCATGATTATTTGCATGATTTATATATTATAATTTGCATGATTATATATTATATTTAATTGCATGATTATTTGCATGATTTATATATTATAATTTGCATGATTATATATTTAATTGCATTTTTATTTGCATAATTTATATATTATTATTTGCATGATTATAGATTTAATTGTATTTGCATGATTAATTATTCTTTGCATGATTATTAATATATTTAATTGCATATTTATTTGTATGATTATTAATTAATTAATTTTTGTGATTGTATGATTATTAATATATTTATCTACATGGTTATTCATTATTTATTATTGCATGATTTTATGTTTATCACATAATATGATTGCATGATTGCATGATATGATTTTATGATTATTGCATGATATGAATTTATGTTTATTGCATGATATGATTTTATTATTGCATGATATGATTTCATGATTAATGCATGATATGATTTTATCTTTATTGCATGGATGCTAATACCTTCCCTACACGTAACTGATTCCCGAATCTTAGTTCCATTTATGTAGACCAAAACTTATTCTTTTTAGAGATCTTTAGTTTAGGCTTAGGATAACCTTAAAAGGGATAGATTCACATAAGTGGCCAGTCACACTTAAATAAAAAATATTACTGGCAACTCTATGATTTTTGTGTCTAATGGGTAAGTTATTAACTTAAACGTTGTGATAGTTGCTTTAATTCATGGGAGAACTTGTTAATCAGTTATAAAGTTGTGTGGCAAACACTTGGAAGGGAAAAATGATTTTGAGAATCATATTACCACAATTAAAAGTACATATTATTGATTTTTATTTGCAATTTTTTGATGCATTGCATTTATTGCATGCATTTCATGCATTATATTCATAGCATGTATTCTATTTGTTGCATTCATTGCATACTTTTGATAAAAAAAAAAAAAAAAGAGATAAAAGCTTAGACATGAAACTTTGGATTGAGGAAAAAAACTTTTTCAAGATGAGATGTTAAGAAATCCTTTTTGAGAAGCCTTTAGTAAAGAAGATCATTTTTTAGGTGAGACTTTTTTTTAACATGAGTTAAATTCTAAAAGTATTTTTGTTCAGTTTTCTAGGAAAGATCTTTAAAACCTCCCAGTATATTTTTTAAATTTTAAAGTTGTGATGCCTCTATTTAAAGGAGCATTTTCAATGATAAGAATGATTTGAAAAACCTATGAGCATAATTTCTAAAAACCTTTAAGCATGATTTATAAGACCTCTAGGTATACTTTAAAAACCTTTAAGAAATCTTTTAGAAACCTTTGGTATTCTTTTCTGAAACCTTTAGGTATCATTTTCTAAAACTTCTGAGTATCAGTCCCAAAAACGTTTAGGCACAAGTTAAGAATGATTTGTAAGACCTTCGAATATAATCTCAAAATCTTCAGGGCGTGATCTATAAAACCTCTGAGTATGATGTTTAAACTTTCAGGTACCTTTTTAAAATTTTTAAAGTTGTAAGCCTTTAATTTAAATGAACATTTTCAATGATAAAAATGATTTGTAAAATCTCCAAACAAAATTTTAAAGTTTTCCGAGTGTGATCTATAAGAGTTCTAGACAAGACATTTAAAACTTTTAAGTTTATTTTTCAATTTTTTAAAGTTATGGAGTCTTTGTTTTAACGAAGCATTTTTAATAATAAGAATAATTTGTTAGGCCTTTGGATACAATCTCAAAGACCTCCATATGCGATATATAAGACTTCTAAGCATGATTTTTGAAACTTTCGAATATGATTTATAAGACCTCATGGTATAACCTTCAAAACCCCTGGGCAATAGTTTTTCCAAAATCTCAGAGCATTCTTCTCAAAACCTTCAAGTAATATTTTTCAAAAACCTTTGGCTAACATTTTCAAACTTCATGGTGTATTTTCAAAGCTTTAGGATACAACTTTCTTGAGTCTTTATTAAGAAAAGTATTTTGAAAATTTTTTGTAAAATATGTTTTTCATTTTATTTAAATAAGTCATATTTGAATGTAATGATTGTTTATATTTTTGCATACTCTTATTTAATAGAAAATATGCATAAATGAATTACTATAAAATACCTTATTTTGTTTGGGGTTGACTTCTTTAGATGATCGAGATTGTATTAGATAATCAGCTCAATTTTTTTTTTTAATAAATTTTGATGGTTAATTGAATTCATTTGGATCTCACATTAATTTCGGTACTTCTAGTTGATGGTCAAATGTATCAAGCCAAATATAAAGTTCAATTGCTAATCGGCCCTTAGAGCCCAAATCCAAATGCATGTTAGGATTTTGTTTTAGGCCTTAGAGTCCAATAAAAATGTCTTGTCCATTTTTATTTTATTTATTTTCTTTTTAATATTAAAAAAATGATAAGAATCCGAAAGGATTTAGATTTTTTTTTTTTTTGAAAATATAAATCCTTGAAGATAGAAGTTCTGGAATGAAGACTTCTTTTAGATCAAGAGTTCTTTTTGAATCGGGATTAAGACTTATAAAATGCAGAATGCAACCGCTGAAAAGGGGGAACAATTTTTGGCAAGCTTAATTTTCAACCATCCGTTAGTCAAGAATCACATGAGCTATCCTCAACCCGGCAACCATTACCACTAAATCCATCGCAACCTAGAACCAAAAATTGACAACCACAACCTTTCTCAACCAATCACCACCATCACATCAGATTAAGCTCCCCTTGAAACACGTAAGAGTCCACCACAAAAAATTCAAATAAATTATAATTATCCAAAATTTTGAAGAATTAAAATATTTTCAAATTTTTAAAAAATTAAAAAAAGAAAAAAAATTCAAAAACAAATTCGGAGAAATTAAAAAACCAAAATAAAATTGAAAACTCAAATGAATAGTAAAAATTTCAAAAAGATTCCCAAAAAATAAAAAAAATGAAAATTTTAAAAATTCCTAAAATGTTTAAAGAACGAAAAGAAATCAAAACCTAATTTTAGAAAAGCTCAAAAAAATTACAGTAAAATTTTAAAAAATTAGAAAACAAGTCCTAAAAATTTTTATAAGAAATTATAAAAAAGCAAAAAAAATGAAGTAATAAAAACAAATCTTGAAAAAATCCAACAAAAATATGACAAGCTTTAAAAAATCCTAAGAATTTAAAAAATTCCCAAAAAGTTTGAAAGATTTTTAAGGAAATTCCAACTAATTGCAACAAATGAAAAAATTTTGAAAAAGAAAAAAATAAAGAAAATAATATAGGGCCAAAAGTTTAGATTCTTTTTTATTTTTAAAATTTTCATTTTTTAATTTCTCATAATTTAAGAATTTTTAAAATTTTCATTTTTTTAGAAATTTTGAACTTTTTACCTTTTTTTTTTTGGTTTTTAAAAATTTTTCGCTTTAAGAATTTTTTTAATTTTTTGGATTTTTTACTTTTTTCATATTTTTCCCTTTTTTTCAAAATTTTGAATTTTAAAAAAAAATTTACATTTTTTGAAAGTTTTGAAATTTTAATTTTTCTAATTTTTTATAAAAATTTTAGGATTTTTGAAAATTTTTAGTTTTTTAATTTGTCAAAAAATTGTTTTGGATTTTGTTTGGATTTTTCAAAAATATTTTAATCTTTAATTTTTTTAAATTTTTTTTTCAATTTTTCTTCTAATGCTTATATGGCAATCATAATGTAACGATAACTGAATGTTTTTTACATGTGTTATAATTTTATTCGCTATTGATGACAAGTTGTAATTTGACTAATGGTGTTAGTCTAAAGAATTAAAGTATAAGATGGTATTAAATTTTATATATCTAATTACAAATTTTATTTAAAAAATTAATAAAAAATATACGATATAGAACATTTTTGTATTTAACTCTTTATTTAATTATTAATAGCATTAAAAGAATATAAATGCACTCTTAACGTGCATTTATACGAGACATTTGAAGGGAAAATTTCATTAGAATCAAAGTTTTCCAAAATTCAAATATAAATTTACTTGTTTGGGTAAAAATAAAAGAAATTTTCAAAATTTTGAAAGATTTTTAAGATAGAATTTCACAATTTAGGATGGAGAATTTTGAAATTTCAAAGAATTTTGAAATGCTAATATTTTGAATTGCATTAATTTAAAATAACAGAATTGATAATCGTATTATTTGCATAATTATTTTTTTTGAAAGAAATTTTAAATATTGGATTTGGATGAGATAAAAAAAAATAATTATAATAGATAAATAATGATATTAAAGATAAAAACTAAAATAATAAAAAAAATGTAATATGGATGTTATTAGATTTATAAAAATGTATAAATATTAATAATAATAAGAAAAATTAAAAAATATAATGAAGTTTTATAGTTAAAATTGAAAAAAAATAAAAGCCGGGTGAAAAAGGAAACATAGTAAATCTTGACTTCTTACCATAAAAATAAAGAATGTCACAAATTTCATCTGTTAAGATAGAATTTGAAAAGAGAATTTCGAGTCTTCCAAATTTTCTCGTTCAAATTCCTAGAATTTTAACAATTTTTTATTTTTATTTTGCCAAACAAGGTAATTTTATTTTAGAATTTTAAAAATCTTTCTACAAATTAAATCTCTCATTCAAATCCTTTATTCAAAAGCATTCTAAGTGTTTTTTCAAAATTTCTCCAAATCTTTTACCTTTTACTACATATGATCCATTATAAAATACAAAACACAAAAAATAAAATATCATTTTATTTGATTATAATATTTTTTTTATCTTTTTTTTTCATATTATTAATAATATCTATATATTTTTACAAATATAATCATACTCATATATATATATTATTTTTTTTATTTCTTCAAATTTAAATAAACTAAAATTTCTTTTAAAAAACATTTAACCAACTATAACAATTACAAATACTAATACTTTAAAATGATGAATTTTAAAATATTTTAATTTTAAAATTTTTTGAAATTTTAAAATTTTTCATCCAAACATACCTTTAAAATTATTTTAGAAAAGAAAATATTGAAATCTCTTTAATAATTTCTTGGTTAAAAGGTCAAAAATATCTTTGAATTATAATTTAATAAGTATTTAAATTAATAACATTTTATTGTAATCAATCAAATTTTTAATTTTTTTTTATTTTGACTCAATTGAATCTTTAAATAATCCAAATCTAGTCATGTGATAATTTAATTAATTGAATCTTTAGAACGATTTTAGAGAGAGAAATAAAAAAAGAAAAGAAAAAATTTATTTGATTTAATTAATATATATTAATTATATTATGTGATAAATTTTTATTTATTTTATTAATATCATATGAAATTTTATTTTAATTGATAAAAATTCATGGTATTAACTTTTTTATTTAAATAAAAATTTAATTAAATGTAAATAAATATTATAAAATATTAATTATAATCAAAATAAAATTTTAAATAATTTTTTAAATATAATTCAAAAACTTGTTATATCATTTACCTAATTTTTTCAACTTCTAGTGTGGGAGGATATGATATTAATTTGGTCAAAGCTTGCCTTTCGTTAAGACTTAAGAAAATGGACTTGTTAAATCTTGGATGAATAGAATAGGCACGTTAAAGAGTGAAAGGGACTATAATAATAATTAGATAAAATTTAGAAAGATCTAATTAGTATTACTTAAAGAACAGAAAACAATTGGTAACATCTTTGTAAGAAAATGATTTTATTTAATTTTTTTATACAAGGAGGCCGCGTTATAGGGACTAGGGAAGATTCATTTTGGAACAGGTCTTTTTCAGAAACCCCGTGGGAGAGAACCGAGAAAAAGAGAGAGAGAAAGAGAAAGAGGAGGAGGAGACACGAACACAAAACTAAGAAAAAAAGAAAAGAAGAAAAAGGTAAAGATTCGATCTACAATTTTCACGTACACCAATTCCCATTTCTTTCCTTTTTCTTGCGTTAGAATTTTTTTTTCTCAATTAGAATTTCTTATGATTTGGCTTCTCAATTATGGGTAAGATTCTGATTTAAGAATTGTCCTATCAAATTTCCTTATCTCTGAATTTCATTTTTGCGTGAACTTAAATTTTAACATGTTTTAAGACCCATAACTCATTTTTTCTATAAAATATTTGCATTTATTTCCTTGTTTCAGATTCATTTGGAATCATTTTGTGCCAAAATAATTGCCTTTTTAGATATATAATTTTCATGTAAAGTTGGTTTAAAGGGGTCTGGTAAATTTCCTTTGTTGCAAACCATAAGTTTTTTTTTTTTTTTTTAAGTTTTTGGTATTGTTGTTTTGCAGGTTTTGTGTCTCCTCTTGAAGAGAGAATGTCAATGGAATATGAGAGTAACAATTGGATTTGGGATGGGGTGTATTACTATCCCCATCTCTTTGGTGGCCTAATGCTAACGGCCGCCTTGCTCGGTTTGTCAACAACTTATTTTGGTGGAATTGGACTTTTCCCATTGTCATATGTTTGGTCAGATTTAGGGATATTCCACAAGAAGAAGCGTGAGAAGAAGCGCATTCGGGTTTACATGGATGGATGCTTTGATCTCATGCATTATGGCCACGCCAACGCGTTGAGGCAAGCTAAGGCATTAGGAGATGAATTGGTGGTGGGTGTTGTCAGTGATGAGGAGATTATTGCTAATAAAGGCCCTCCCGTTCTACCCATGGAAGAGAGGTATTCATGCCACTCCTTTTTTCTTTTCGTTTTCATTTTTAGTTTGGTATTATGATTTCATAATCTCTAGTTCATTTGTGCCTCGTTCTATTTTGTATTTTACTCATGTAGACACAGTTCTGTTTAGAATCATCATTAACTGTGTTTAAGTTTTAATCACATAGAAATCATTCACAATATCTTGGCTTATTGATGGAAGTTTTGAAGACCAAGTACAGCTCAATAGGCTGTCATGTCCTCAATATGTGAAAGAATAACAGTAGGAAAAGTTAAAATAACATATAATCTGAGCTAAAGTGCAAAAATGAAGAAGCCAAATAAATAATTATTGACAGGTTGGATCTTTGTAGAACTGAACCTTCAGTACTTCATGTCAGGGCTTCAAATAGTGCCGGCATTGCAGTGTAGCGGCTACTATTTAGTGGTAGTGGCACCCTCCGCCACTGCTATTCACTTGCAATGAGGTTGTGAATGGCAATCACACTCACATTGGAGCTTTGTGGCCATAAATAGTGGCATAACGGCCAATAGCAGTTGTAATGGGATGTTAATGCCATTTTTTATATTTTCCAAATCAAATCACACAATAAACAAAAATCAACCTAGAGAAGAAAACCCACACTAATTTCAAACAATTAAGTCAAATCCAACAAATTTAAGTCTCAATCAAACTAAAAAATGAAATTACTTCATGGTAAAAAACAAATACCCATTTTTTAAAATTTGAGTTGCGGATGGTTTGAAAAAAGAGCTCGCATATAGCCTCCATACTGTCAGCTTTAGGCTGTGCTCTATGTTTTTTTCTTCAATTTTGACTCTTGAGAGGGATAGATAAATGAGACATGGCAGTTTAAAATCTCTTGAGGGAGAGGCATTGAGGATCTGAGCAAGACATGAGGGTCATTGGTTGCGTTTGGTGGCTTTGTTGCAAGATGGGGAAGAGAAGTAGAGACAGAGGAGGAAAGAGAAACAGAAGAAAATGGAATGGGGATTTTGAAGGATGAAGACCATGCTCTACTATTGGTGAGAAGAGAAGAAAATGGGTTGGAATTTATTGAGAATTTGGTTTACAAAAGCGAAGGCTGATACTGATATCATGAGGTTTTAAAGATTAAAATTGATTTTTTTTTGGGTTTAGGCGAAATGATAGGAGGGAAAAATAAATATGGATGGGAAATAGATATTTGCGAAATTTTTAATTATTTAAATGAAATTTTAAGGGGGATGTTAGCTCTTAATTAGTTAATTTAATTTTGTATAATTTAATACATGTATAATCATTTAATTTAAAAGAATTAATTTTATTATATAATTTTGATATTATGAATGTTATTGTTAATTGAATTTTTTTGTAAGTTTGATTATGGTTATGTTGCTAACTATTATGTTATTTTTGTTAATTAATTATTAAAAATGTTGCACTTGTGTATTTGATTTAATGTTAAAATACAAGTATCTATGTTCAAGGAATTATATTTGAATCCCTTACCCCAATAATCATATCTTATAAAAGAAAATTTTAATATTCATCAACATTCTTCCTAATAAGATTAAATATGTATTTATAACATTCATGTCCATAAAATTCATGAATATATTAACGAACATGTTAGATATACATATTAATTTATGAGTTGTAACTAAAAATTTTATTTTAACATATAAATGAATGAATTAAAATGTCATAAATTACTTTAAATATCATAAATAAGTGTTATTATGATTATAATAATTATTTAGTTCATTTTTTGATAAGTTGTGTAAAATAGGAAAAAATTCACAACCACGATGAGCATAATTACCGTTATTTTATCCATTACATCCACAACGGTAATAAATGCAACGCAACTGAAAATGTAGCTACAACCTCAATTTAAATCCCTGCTTCACGTATGCATTTTATGTTAATTAATGAACAACAAGGATTGTATAGGCTAGTTATCCGGTGCAACAGTTTCGTTTACAAAAGGTTCTAGGTTAGAAGGTTGTAAACCTTAGGTATGTTCTTTGCATCTAACATAATGGGCTGCATTGATATTGATAAATGTTATGCAATAAAATCCTGAACTTTCAACTTAATTCATCTGTGTGCTGGAGTTCCCCTTGATGGTTTGTTTGTCATATTTGTTCCTCATGGTGAGATTTTTGTAATTAATTTAGTTTACTGGTTCCATGGATCTCATTTGAAGTTCTCTCCAGGCTGGCACTTGTCAGTGGATTAAAGTGGGTAGATCAAGTAATAGCGAATGCCCCCTATGCAATTACTGAGCAATTCATGAACAGTCTGTTCAATGAGCATAAGATTGACTATATAATACATGGTGATGATCCTTGCCTTCTCCCAGATGGAACTGATGCTTATGCCTTGGCAAAGAAAGCTGGTCGCTACAAGCAGATTAAACGCACTGAAGGTGTCTCCAGCACTGATATTGTAGGTACTAAAAATTTTCTTGAACGTGCTCAAGATTCCATTGGTTGTGGCCCCTTCATTTGCTAGCTTCTGTAAAAATTGTGTGCCAAGTATAACATTGTTTCTAATTATTGCACAAATTCTATGAACATAGGAAGAATACTTTCTTCTGTAAAGGATACTAAAGGAGGTGGAAGTAATAATAGCACACTTTTGAATGAAGATTCGGGTGAAAGACATCAATCAAAAAGGGGACAGGTTTCCCAATTCCTACCAACATCTCGGCGGATTGTGCAATTCTCAAATGGCAAGGTACTATTTAATTTCACTCTAGTTATCAGCCTGAAAAGAAAAAAAAAAAAAAAGAAAGAAATGAAAGTGACCACCACTCGGATTGTGCAATTCTCAAATGGCAAGGTACTATTTAGTTTCACTCTAGTTATCAGCCTGAAAAAAAAAAAAAAAAAGAAAGAAATGAAAGTGACTACCACTTGAAAAATCTTGAGCGATTTGTGTTTCAAACGCATGCATTTCTCTCATCTTTAGATATTAGGTGAATGAAAAGGTAATTTATTTCTATACCACATAAAATCGACATAGTCTTTCACCGAAGGTTATAAGAAATGCTGCACAGGAAGTATTTAGACCCAATCAGTGATTTGGTCTACTACGCTAGTAGAAGCCTGAAAGGATCAGCCAATGCCATGTGAGTTCCCTTTGGCCATTGCTTTGAGGATAAAAAGAAGAGAAAGTAAGCTTTGTATTAAGGACCCTCCACAAGTTTCTTTAAGAGTAGCTCTTGGATATGGAGATCTTGATAGCAAATTGTAATTTTAGGCAACATGAACATGGAATAAAGTATGCTATCTTTGAAAATCTGTCAACAAGAAGAGTAATAGCCTCAAAAACTCCAAAAGTGCTTGGTGATCCTATTACAAAAGTTAACCTGGTCTTGCCAAGTTTGCCTGGTAAAGGCTTACAAAGTCCTATATTCTTTTCTCTTCTTCAGCCAGTTGACAAATATGCAACAAAAGATGATTTTCTGACGTCCTTCTTCAAATTACGTTGACAAAATTAATCATTTACCATAGCAATTGACTTGTTACGATCAAACTGGCCAGCTGCCCCTCTGACAAATAATCTTCTCACCATTTGTTTAATTAAGGATGTGTTGCGTAAATGCAATCAAGCTTCAACGAAAAGGTAATCATCATGAATGTAAAAGTCTGGATAAAAGGCTTGCTGCCTTGTTAACAGATTAATATATATATAAATATAAACCATTTGCTCAAAAGATGATTTTTTGAGAGCTGATCTAAAGCTTATCTGTTGGACAGACTTGGAAGTATGAATATGGATCAATGGCCTGGTGCATCCACTGTTTTTTTCTCACTAAAAGCAATTTTGTTTCAAAATGGCCTAAAATTCTGTCATAAGTTGATTCCCTAGCACAATGGCTGTCTGCAAACATTTCTTGTAAAAAATTTATGAGCTATTTCTTTATCAGAGGTGGGGGAAATTGAGGGAGGTATGGCTAGAGGTGGAGCAGATTCTGTTCTCCTTTTGCTTTCTTTAACCCTTTTTCTGTTGTGTTTGTTAGTGCATAATTTGTGGTTCTCTTTCCCTGTCAGTCTTATTCAGTTTTTACCCAGGGACCTGGACGAAATGCTCTCGTTGTGTATATTGATGGGGCATTTGATCTCTTTCATGCAGGGCATGTTGAGGTATTACTATCCCTTTGATACTTTCACAACTGATTTTCTTGTTGGTTATGTTATTATGATGGCATAAACATGTTAGATATTGACAATTTGGTGATTGCTCTACATCAAACCTAAGTTTTTTTATTCCAGCGTTGCTGTAAGATAGGCATTGATTAACAGCTACTGTCTCATTATATAGCCTCTTTTAATGTATGTATTATTGCAATTCTTGAGCATAGCTTACTGTTAACTGGCTTGGCTACTGGCTTCTGCACATATGAACTGAGTAGCTAGCTGATATTGTTGATCTATGGTGATGATTTAGTAACCCTTCTGAAACTTGAATCTTGATCGTAATTAAATTGTAGGATGCCTATCCTGGAATGAGGATCCTTTAGATATGCACTTTTTCTAGCAAATTTTAAAGTAGAGTGAACAAGCAAAGTGCTGTTGAGAAGCTGGGGTCAACCTATTTATTTTTGGACAAGTAAAGCTCAATCTATTTAATAATTTGAGTTGACACTATTATATCATTCAAAGGCATATTTGAGTTAGATAAGGGGACCATGGTGTGGGTGGCTGGGAATTAATTACTAAGTCAAATGCCAGAAGTTCTAAAATTACTTTCTGAATTATACAATTTTATCCAGATATAGAACGTGATCTCCTGTTGCTAAATTCTGCGCTTCATTCTTTTTATTTAGCGGTCCCCAACAATGGAGGGAAGTAGTATGGTATGTATATGACTTAAGGTAGGTACTATTAGAAAGTACTGATACCCCATATTGTCAAATGGCAGATTAATATTAGAAAGCCCAATTGCTTTGTTGAAGTGTTGTAGTTTCCCCACATCTATCAAGCAACTAACTAATCCCAATAAGACACCATTCTGATATCTTTTGTTGTAACATTGAATTACTCTGTAATTGAAAGTCGTTTGCTGAATCAATAACATGCCAATCTAGATGGTGACATCTCCTGACTGATCCTTCCGGGAAAAGATTAACGTATCCAAAATATAAAGGCTGTTGTCCTCAATCTGAAAGTGGTGTGATGTCTCTTCCACCATTTAGTTGATGTTATTTTCATAATCAAAATCAGAAAATGTGCTTGTATACTCATTGGTTGGTTAGAAATAACAAAATTTATTGTTAAGAAAGCTTGCGCAGGAAGTTATACTACCTTTCTCGCCCATATCCTATGTAGGTTCTTAACCCTTATTCTTGGAAAGTCCTATGAATGCATTGTCTGACCCTCTAGAGGATCAACAAAGAAAACAGAAACTGGAATAAAATGTTGGGGTTAACTACTAGAAATGTGATGTAAGAGTTTGTGGACTGATCATTGGAAAAGTGAAAGAAAAGAAAAGGTATTGGAGTAAGGAAGGATTATCAAAATGTATTTTCCTGTGGCTAATATTTGAATAAGACAGAAGAAATTAAGAATATTAAACTTATGTGTTGAGAGAAGAGGAGAAATAGCCTTTTATGGTTTTTTTTTGTCTTTTTTTTTGGGGGGGGGGGGGGTGGGGGAGGGGGAAGAGGGTGTGAGGATTTGTCTGAAAGACATGGAGGGTATACAATCATAAACTTAGCTGAAAATAATCGGAGAAAATTTGTGATCTACTTGATCCATGTTACATGGTACTTGCTTTTTCTAGAATAATAGAACTTTTGCAACTCATTCCTATTTGTCCATGTCCCTAAGCTGTCTTTTATGTTTGCTCAGATCCTCAAGAAGGCAAGGCAGCTTGGAGACTTTTTGCTAGTTGGTATCCATGCTGACCATATTGTGAGGTAGTTCAGTTATGTTATGCTTGGTTTTTATTTGGTCTGATTTGTTACCCCTTAAATTTTGTCCGAACGTTTGGGTTTGGAAGGTTGAAAGTTAACATTAAATATATGCCCATACATCTGGTTACATCTATAAAGGGCTTCTATGAAAGAAATAACTGATGAGTCTCCTTTGCGTGTAGTGAGCATAGGGGGATGCCCTACCCAGTTATGCATGTACATGAGCGCAGTCTTAGCATGTTAGCTTGCCGATATGTTGATGAAGTTATCATTGGTGCACCTTGGGAAATTACAAAGGACATGGTGTGTAATTATCTTTCTCTGAAGTTTATATTGCTATGCCTATAAGTACATATAAATTATATTTCTGTGCAAAGGAGGAGTATATTTCCCTTTGACTAGGTATCTATTTCTTCATAATAACATTCTGTGTGGCTTCATTATTACCTTGTTCGGTGGTGGAACAAACAAGCTACTGTCAGTTCACAGTGAGTTTTAATATGACTTAATCATGGCGATGTGTCTGCTGGGAACAAAACCCATTGTTAGTTTAGGCATTTGAAGTGAGGAAAAGGGAAGGGGGATGGTTTGATCGGGGGAAATAAGACATAATTTCTTCTACTCCTAATTATCATGATCCATTTTATCAAATTTTGTACAAAAGAATGCATCTAAATGTTAGAAATCAAATTTTAAATTGAGGTGATTCTTGTTGGTTTAAGAATAAATGAATCCTTGTCTTTTGCTAAATCTGCTGCTTATACGCCAAAGCACGTCCATTCATTAAATACTTGTACCATACCACTTAATGATTTAGGTGTTTCTAGTTTCTGTTGCCACGTGCTGGTATAGCAATTTGAATCCCCTCCCTAATGCAATAAATGTGTTTCTTTTTCTTAAATATTTTTAAATATCTTATTTCCATTTTTTTGTTAACTCATTGTGCATTTCTGTACTCTTTATGGCTATGCTATTGGCAATTTGCATTATTGGTACTGCTATTGCTATGGTTTGTCATTCTTTAAAATGGGAAAGGTGTTCTGAGGCTACTTTCTTTATTTGAACAGATTACAACTTTCAACATTTCTTTGGTTGTGCATGGGTCAGTTGCAGAGAGTAACTCTTTGTTGCCTGTAAGTTTTCAGACTTCCCCAGGATTTGTTTCACTGTTATGACCCCTTGTGTCTATGGATTTAAAAGAACTGTTGATTTTGCTCCTACAGGGTGAAACTGATCCATATGAAGTTCCTAAGAGCATGGGAATTTTTCGGTTGCTTGAAAGCCTTAAAAGTATAACCACAACTTCTGTAGCCCAAAGGATAGTTGCCAATCACGAGGATTACATGGTATTACTTACACTTACTGCATGGATTTTTTTTGGGGTTCACATTTATGACGTAGATAACTGGAAATGCAAGTTGATTGGCAGTTTACCTTCAGGAACAACATCAATTGCTAGACACTTTATGGATGTTATTAGCTGAGACATTCCAGATTATATCTGACTATGGATATTGTTGAAGTTGTTTTGAAGCTGATTACATATAAAAATTTCTTTTTGTTTATACTCCTCCATGCTAGTGCAATTTCAGGTTTTTAGTACATTATATCTTAGTATGCTTGTATATATATCTAGTTATCAATATTCCTCTAACTTTGCTGCTCACTTTCAATGTAGAAACGCAATGCCAAGAAGGCACAGAGTGAAAAGAAATACTATGAAGAGAAGACTTATGTTGCAGGAGACTAGTCGTACAGGTTTACGTTAGGTAGCAAGTTTGGTACAGTTCTTAACGCTAGCCTTGACCATTCATGTAGATGCTTGTTGAAGACAGTATTGAGAGATAGGAAGAAAAGAAATGACACGGAAATACATCAATACCAGAGACTTCCAAGCGAACAGTTTTAGCTTTTATTATTTTTATTTAGTTCCTGAGATACAGAGGAATCTTATAATAATTTGTTTACTATCATGCTTGTAAACAATGTAATCCCTGATTAATTTATCCCCTGGTGCTCCTAATTTATTCAAAAGCAAAGAAGCTATTTTTATATTACCTGATAATTTTGATTACTAGTTCCAGGTTTATTAAAATACATAGACCAATAACCCAAAACAAATGAAACTATCCCAAAATAAAAAGAAACTATCTTGCTAACCCCTGGATTAGACAACGTTCCAGTTCCAGGGTTTAAACTAGGTGAAGTTTGTTCACGCTAAAACTATCTTCTCTTGACGGATAGATGGGAAAGTGGCATTCTTACTGAAATGAAAACAAAAAGCACAAATCTAAATTTGCATCAATTACCATTTAAACATCAGAACCATAAGATCAGAGAAGAAGATACAACCCAATTCTTCCATTTAGTAAAGGAATGATTTCTAGTTGCCAACATCAAAACTACACGCATTTGCAGCCAAGCCAAAAAGGAACCCACAGTCCCATTATATTGCCCCCCATCACCTCTTTACTTGAGCTTTACCCAGCTCATGTTCCTACGCTTAAGATTAGACAACAAAAAATACTTCCAAGGCAACATTCCAAGTCTCCCACTAAAACCAGTCATTGAGACCATGTGATTGGAGTGAACTGGTTTTGAGGAGGCTGGGGGATCATGCAATGCTGCTGTGGCCAGTGATGGATGGCCACGCTTAAATTCAACCCATCAAATTCATATCGACGCTCTTGCTCCATCCTTAGGTTGTCGCTATTGCTTTCTTCTATATCCATTTCATCAGCTTCCTTTGACTCACCATCTATACTTTCTACTGAAGGAATCTGAGAAGGAACCCATGGCACAACTGCTAGATATTCTTCCGTCGCCTTCTTGCTCTCTTCAGTTTTAGTATCATCAAAATCTGCTGATTTCATGTCACTTCCTCGCAGGAATTGGTCTGTAAATCAATTTTCAAAGTCCCAAATCAGAACTAGGAAATCCTTATAAGCTAAAACTTTCAACAACAACAACATTACGAAATTAAACAACTATCAGAACAGAGTAGAGACATGAATGATATATTTGGGGATAAAAGGGAAATAAAATCAGAAATAATATACCTACCCTTAAAGCCACAGATGAGGTGAGAATTGAGAGAGAGGGAGAGGGTAGAAGGGGAAGGCAAGAGATGTTTATTATGAAGAAGAAGTGGGTTAAAGAGAACGATGGCTTTATCATGATTCTCAGGAAAGGACTCCTCTTCCTCTATAATGGGGGGTAAATCAGCATCCAAACGCCGAATCTTAGTGGCTGGCGATGAAAGGGAAAAATCGGAGAAATCATCGTTAACTTGGTCAATGTCCCTCTTCAACTTCCCACTCAAACCCATTTCTTTTAATTTTTTCTTGCAACAACCAAGCGAATTCAATGTTGTTGCAGTAGCTTAAAGCAAGAAATTTATGAGTGTCTCTAGATAAATCCAGAAAATAAAGCAGGATACCGTAGATATTAGTAGTACCTTCTTTTTATTTATTTATTTGTTTTATTTTATTTGAAAGTTGAGTGTCCGACGATACAAAATATCTGTCGTGGTTAGTCTTGTCAAATCGTGGTTTGACGTATGATTTGATTGATTCATTAATCTCTCCCAACGAAATCACTCCATTTAATCTTTTTAACACGTGTTCCACTACGTAACGCCACTTTTTCTTTTCTTCCTTTCCTTCTTGAAAACCTACGTGTAGTACGGAGCTTGATTATTCGCACCTCGCATACAAATTGAATATATTTTACAATTATTATAATATTATAAATTTTTTACATAAAAATTTTTTATAAAATTATTAAATAGATAATTGATTTATTTTTTCAAAAGATAAATATTAAAATAAAAAAAATATTTTTTTTGAGAAACAAAGTAAGTTAAAAATTTTGAAAAGATGGATAAAGAGATATTAAAAGGATTACAAACAATTCTTTATCATAGAATGATATAGAATTCAAGATCAAGTAGTTAATTTGTCTTTTTTTTCATTCTTAGATTCTATGTGTTAGATAAAATATCAAAATTAATTTGATCAGAGGGCTTTAATAGTCAAAATCATGATAAAGAATTCTCATAATATAATTTATTATAAAGCATTGGCTCTTACTTTGACATGATCAGGCAGGTTAGCCACTTGTGCAGTTGAGGCTTGGGTAAAACTTAACCTGGGAACTATCTAGAGTCAAGAGGCTCCTCGTAAAATTAATTCTGAGATATTAATAGAGGTTACCCGACAAAAATTGACATAGAGTCTATGCTGTGTTAGAGATGGTATCAGAGTGCTAGTTCTGGATAGAAGAAATTATGTTTTTGATTCTTGATTATTGAAGTTGGATAAGAAAAGTCAAAAGAGAGTTTTATTTTCATGGATTTATCAACCACTAGTAATTCTAGTTCTCAACCCTCATTTTTTAGATTTTTTTTTAGTTTATCCTCTTTCCCTTCTTATGTGCTTAAAAAGTCTTCTTCTTCTAAATTAAAATTTTTGTATGAAGTAAATTATATCCCAAAAGAAAAGAAAACCAATAAACAGTTCTTCTTATTGTAAATCCTTATATAGCTTTATCAAACTCTTCTTTTTTTTTACTAGATTTATAAAAACCCTTTTAAAACCAAAATGCTCAACTCTAAAAGAGTATGTTCAAGCCACAAACTTTGATCAATATATTCTTCTAGCAAAAACTCAAGAGTACTTTGTTACTTTTCAGATCCCAGAAGAATTCTCTCAATAGTGGTTAGAACAAGGATACACGCACATCTATTTTGGTGCTATCAAAGTAGTCTTGACATTTCATGACAGAAATGATATTCCTGTCTGTACCATAATGGCCTTGTTGGACACAAGATTTAAAGAATACAAGCATGCAATACTTGACATAGTTGAGACAATGCTTAATGTAAGAACTGTCTTTTTTTTTTTTGTGATTGCAAAAACATGTGGAGTCCTTGGAAGAACATTTGATTTGGAGTCTAGAGGAAGAGTAAAAAGCATGGTGTCTTTAACTTTTTGGAGTTGTTCATCAAGTTTTTGATGTATTTATGCTTTTACAAATCTTGTCAAAAGTTTTCAACATCATCTTGTAAATATCTCTAAGGTTCATGGTTTTAACATCAAAAGATCTAAGATTCAACTGTGTCCTTGTTTGCTGTGCAAGTTCTTTTGGAACAGAGTTGAGAAAAACTTACTTCAGGTTGACATCATCAAATCCACTAAGTATGTAAAAATATTGAGAGAATTGTTGATAGTGTTTGTTAAAGTTTTTTGGATGAAGGGAACAGTATTTTAACTTGAAGAATTATGCTTTAATCTTATCAAATCTATGAGTTTTTTGGCCATAGTGTGATCTATGGCAAAGGAGTATTGTGAGAACCACTGAGAAAGTCTGAGTAACTATGTATTTGACATATATTTCTTCTTGAAATTAAGCATCTTATCGAAGGCTGACATATCTAATTTCACAAGAAAGTGATAACTAATAAGGTGAAATTTAAAATTTTGGATTCCATACTTTATAGCTAAAATTTCTTTTAGTGTAGAGTAATAATGAAGCTTTGAATCTTTGAATTTACCACTCTTGTAACCACATATCTGTTTGGTTCCATCCTTTTCTTCTAAAAGGATTACTGACTAAAATTGTTCACTTGCATTTGTCTGTAGTATTTTTTTTCATTTGAAAGAATCTTTAAAGTTAGAAGTGACGTGTTATTATCTTCAATGTTTGTACTGCTTTTGTCTGCTTCAGAGACCACGTGAAAAGTTTTTTTCTTAACATTTGTCTGAGAGGATGAGTTAACTATGTAAGATCTGAGAGAAATTCACTCATATAATTAACTACACCAAGGAATTGTTGTACTTGCTTCTTTGAAAAATTTTTATAAAAAAAATCTGTAAGTGTTTGAGCAATGTGAGATTAAGCTATGTACTGTCCATCTTTCAAATGCATGCTTAAGAAATCAATTTCTGAGGCACCAATGATCATCTTTTTCTCTAAGAGCATTATCACATACTGTTGAATAATCTGTTGGAACTTATACAATAGTTGTGTATGAGAAGTGACATTTGGAGAGAATAGTAAGATATCATTAATGTAAATTAATGTATTATAAAAAATGAGAGTAAATATCTTCGTCATTGCTTTCTAGAATAGTGAAGAAGCAACTTTTAATCCAAAAGGCATAACTGTCCATTGAAAATGGTGTTGAGGGATACAAAATGCCATTTTGTATTTGTCTTATGGATGTATACCTAATTGCCAAAATTTTACTTTCAGGTCAAATTTGGAGAAGATTTTTGCATTTGTCAAATTTGCAAACAAAGTTTTTCTATTTGAAAAGGGAAATTTATCATCTGCAAGGAAAATGTTAAGAAGCTTGTAATTAATCACCAATCTTAATTTTTTACGAACTTGTTCTAAATGTTTATTGACATAAAATGTGTCACATGCCTATGAAAAAGAGGTTGGTTCAATTAATCCTTGAGCCTGGATAAGGAAACATTATTGGATTGCCAGTTTGAAATGATCTGGGTTCATGCTTGAATAACTTGCTTTTGTGAGATTGGAATTTTCATCTTTTTGAAGGGAAGGGTAATGAAAAATTCAAAGTTTTTCCAAAAAGGGTGGTAGTATTTTTGGAGAAATTTTGAATAGTTTTCTACACAAAAAAAGTGAATGAATTTCTGTCTAAATTCTTGAATGACATGTGAATGAATTTCTGTCTAAATTCTTGAATGACATCTGGTTGGATGGTTAAGGTGAAGAGGTGGAGAAGGTTTTTTCAAGGTCTAAAATAACTTTCAAACTTTATACCTTTTTCACTAAGTCTTAAATTTGATATACTGATTATGACATCAAAACCAATAACAAGGTCTTTTTGGAAAAGTAGAGATCTTAAAATCTTTTGAGTTATTTAACAACCTGAGAAAATCTGAAAGGTAACAGAGTTGTTGATAAAGTCTGTAGATAATACATTCTCATCAATAGTCTTGAAAAAAAGTTTTTTGTTTTTTTGAAAGGTTTTTGGTAAGACAAAATAGGATTTGCTATGGTTTGTGTTGCACCAATGTCAAAGAAAGTGGTAACTGTTATGGAAGGAGAATATTTATGAGTGAAGATCTGAACTGGAGCTAGAGGTAGTTTTAGAGGTTGAAAGGTTTGGATTTTTTAAAGTTCTTAGATTGTCATATACTCATAGCATCAATCATTTGTAAATTCATCTGAGTAATCAAACTGCTTGATCATAAATAATGTTCTTTCATTCTGCTCATTATCAAGGGAAAAGATTGATTCAAGGTTATTATCAGAGAGATTAATACTAGAGATATTAGCAATGTCTTAGATTATCTTGACTGATCTTTTGTCTGACTTTGGGTAATTTTTTACAAAATGTCCTCATTTTCCACAAAAAAAAAAACATTTTAAACTTTTGATCTTTAGGTTTTTTTTTTCTTGCAAACTTGAATCTTTTGAATCTTCTAGGCTTTTCTGCTTTTTTGAACAATTTTTTGGATCTAAAGAAATGTGAGTTTTTGGGAAATCTGAATTTTTTAAATTACTTTTTTTTCTTGTGATTGCAAAGAATGTGGAGTTCTTAGAAGAACATTTGATTTGGAGTCCAGAAAAAGAGTAAGAGCATGGTGTCTCTAACTTTTTGGAGTTGTTCACCAAGTTTTTGATGTATTTATGCTCTTTGCAATTCTTGTCAAGGGTTTTTAACATTAACTTGTAAATATCTCCAAGGTTCATGATTCTAAAATCAAGAGATCTAAGATTCAATTATGTCCTTATTTACTGTGCAAGTTCTTCTGAAATAGAGTTAAGAAAAGCTTGTTTCAGGTTGACATCATCAAATCCACCAAGTATACAGCAAACAAAGACACAGCTGAATCTTAGATCTCTTGCTATTAGAACCATGAACTTTAGAGATATTTACAAGTTAATGTTGAAAGCCCTTGACAAGATTTAGAAAGAGCATAGATAGATCTAAAACTTGGTGAACAACTCCAAAAAGTTAGAGACACCATGCTCTTACTCTTCCTTTGGACTCCAAATCAAATGTTCTTTTAAGGACTCCACATGTCTTTGGAATCACAAGAAAAAGAAGCATTTTAAAAAATTTAGATCTCCCAAAAACTCACATTTTTTCAAATCCAAAAAATTATTCAAAAAAGCAAAATACCCTAAAATATTCAAAAGATTCAAGTTTGCAAGAAAGAAGAGAGACCCAAATATCAAAAGTTCAAAATGTTTTCTCTGTGGAAAACTAGGACATTTTGCAAAGAATTGCCTAAAGTCAAACAAAAGATCTATTAAGATGATCCAAGACATTACTAATATCTCTAGTATTAATCTCTTTGATGATGACCTTGAATCAATCTTCTCCCTCGATGAAAAGATCACTGTTTATGATAAAGCAATTTGATAATGATGAGTCTGAATCTGCCTCAAATTACTCAGATGAATTTATAGATGATCAATGCTATGAGTACATGACAGTTCAAGAACTCTAGAAAATCTAAACCCTTCAACCTCCAAAACTACCTTTAGCTCCATTTTAGATATTCACTCATAAATATTCCCCTCCCATAATAGTTACCATTTTTTTTTGACATAGTGTAGCCCAAACCGTAGCAAATCCCATTGTCTTACCCAAAAACCTTTGGAAAAAACAAAAAACTTTCTTCAAGACTACTGATGAGAATGTATTCTTTATAAACTTTATCAACAACTTTGTTACCCTTCAGATTTTCTCAGGTTGTCAAATAATTCAAAAGATTTTAGGATCTCCACTTCCCTAGAAAGACCTTGTTATTGGTTTTGATATCATAACCAGTATACCAGGTTTAAGACTTAATGGGAAAGGTATAAGGTTTGAAAGTTATTTTAGACTTTGGAAAAACATTCCCAACCTCTTCACCTTAACCATCCAACCAGATGTCTTCTAAGAATTTAGACAGAAATACATTCACTTTTCTTATGCAGAAAACCATTCAGAATTCCTCAAAAAATGCATCACCCTCTTTAGAAAAACCCTAAATTTTTCATTGCCCTTCCTTTAAAAAAAGATGAAAATACCAATCCCACAAAAGCATATCATTCAGGCATGAATCCAGATTATTTTAAGCTAGCAATCCAAGAATGTTCCCTTTTCCAAGCTCAGGGATTAATTGAACCAACCTCTTATTCATGGGCATGTGAAGTGTTTTATGTCAACAAACATTCAGAATAAGTTCATGAAAAATCAAGATTGGTGATTAATTACAAGCCTCTTAACATTTTCCTTGCAAATGATAAATTCCCCTTTTTAGACAGAAAAACTTTGTTTGTAAATTTGGCAAATGCAAAAATCTTCTCTAAGTTTGACCTGAAAGTAAGATTCTGGCAATTAGGTATACATCTACATGATAGATACAAAACAATATTTTGCATCCCTCAACACCATTTTCAGTGGACAATTATGCCTTTTGGATTAAAAGTTGCTCATTCATTGTTCCAGAAAGCAATGACAAAGATATTTACTCCTATTCTTGATAATGCATTAATTTAAATTGATGATATCATACTATTCTCTCTAGATGTCACTTCTCATACACAGCTATTGGATAAATTCTAGCAGATTGCTCAACAATATAACATAATGCTCTTAAAGAAAAAGATGATCATTGGTGCCTTGAAAATTGATTTATTAAGCATGCATTTAAATTATGGATAGTACATAGCTAAACTGCATAGGTGGCTAGCATGCCTAGCCATGTCAAGGTAAGAGCAAATGCTTCATCATAGATCACACTATGATAACCCCTGATCATGATTCTGACTGAATCTTGTTCGTAACTATTATTTTCTAGGAAATTCTAATTCTTCATTACAAAAGCTAGTCTAGATTTTATGAAGAATCAACTTTTTTAACTCAGAAACTAGTACCTAATATCACAAGTTGTCTAACGCCATGCGTAAAGAAAATAAGAAATTTTTTTAGGGTACAATATAATAAAGAATATAGAAATTTGATTGCTAGAATAAAAGATAAAAATAGTATCACTCATGACGATTATTAGTACAGTATTAAAATTTTAATTTTAATAATTAAAATTTAATTTTCACTATTTCAAATATTAAAAAAAAAAAGAATCTGTGTAAAAGGAAAATCCTTGCATTTTAAAATTTGCTCATTATATCAATAAGTTTTTTTTATACAAAAATATCTTTTTAATGAATTATTTAATTAACTTTACATAATTTACATTTTAATATTTCCATGCATTTTAGACATTTATTCATAAGAGTCTAAACTTATGTCTTTTCTATAAACAACCCTTAAAAAATAATTTATTTTTAAAATTTTTTTGATTAAAAATTATAATTATAATAAAGTATTATACCAATATATAAGAAATCATTAAATAATTAATCAATAAACCAAATCATAATTAGACAAATCTAATATAAAGTTAAACCAAACTTACATTTAATGGGACTTGAATATGGGATTTCAAGATTTTAAGATATTTTCCTTACCACTAAGAGAATAAGTACTTCATTGGCTCATTTTTTTTTAAAGTTACAGTATAATGAAAATGGATATTGAATGCGAAAAGAAAATCGGTTGAGATGAAAAACATGAAATAAACAATCATATAAGTGTTTGATTTGCAATTTTAGGTGAAAATTTTAAAAGAAACTATACCTTCCGAATATATATTTTCGAATACTTAGGTCTCTTACAAAAACAAAAGTCCGTATATATAGATCATTTCTGGTAATGTACATTTGTCTTTTTTAGATATTATAATTTTATTTAGCAAATGAAATGCATATTCGATTATTTTTAAACGTTATCGAATTTGCACATCTAGTAATGTAATAACATTTTTGGTTATGCATTTTCAATTTAGGAGTGAGAATTTATGGATTTTAACCGAATTAACTGACAAAAAACTAAAATTTAATTAAATTATGTTTTGATTTTTTAGAGTTTAGCGGTTTTGTTGGTTAAGGGGTCAGTTTGGACTGTTTAATTGGTCAGTTTGTGATTTTGCAAATTAAAAACCAAACTAATCCAAAAACTAAAAATTAATACAATTAATGTGAAAATACCCATCTACCTAATACCAATTTATGTTATGAAACCCTAAATTTCCTTCATCTCTTTCTCTCATTCAAGCACACTTCTTAGCCCTTTACCCCTCTTTGACTCTCAGCCTTTTTTTCACACCACTTAACCCTCTAACTTTTATGCCTCTGGCCTTTCGGCCCTCTCTTAACTTTCATGCCTCTGGCTTCTTAGCCTTCACCCTTTACAACCCTTTCTACCCTTACGATTTTCAACCTCTTTTCAACTATCAACCCTTACGACTCTCATCCCTTACTCGACTTTCAGCCTGGTATGTCTAGATTGACATTAGTGTCTAGTTTTTAATGTTATTGTTTTTGGATTTATGATTCCTAATGTGATTGTTTGATTCTTGAATTTTGATTGGGTGTATTATTGCATTGTCTAATATTGCTGAAAGTAAAATGTAAATAGAAAAGATAAAGTCTACATATTTCTTTCATTCTTCTTTCTTAAGAATTATGTTTTACTACCATCATCTTTAAATGAAGTGTTGAAACTTCATTCTTGTTGAATTATGACTAGCCTATATTATTAATATGGTATATTAAATTAGTCTTCTCTTAACATTTCTTTTTCTCCCATTTAATGAATATTCAATGTTTTAAGGCTTGACGCACTTATTTTAAAACTTTTTTAATGTAGGTGGATCTCTAGCAATTGTCTTAGTTTTATATATTTTGCCATAGCTAGCTATAAGATGCATGCATCTACACGTGTGAATTTCTTTTATTTAGACTTCATTTACTTTAATAAGTGACACTTATACTCTTGTTTAAGTTTTTTTTTTTTTGTAATTTCATTTGAAAAATGGAAAAACCAAAAAAAAAGATAGATTTATTTTAGTTCAATTTATTTTGTTTTTTCCTTTAATTGATTGGTTTAATTTTTTATAAACTAATTCGATTAAATTGGTTTTGAGATTTTTAGAATTGAATTAATTGAACCAATCAATTGTTCCAATTAATTAATAAGCCTACAAAAATTACATTACAGAAACATAAAAACATACAAGATATGTATATACATATATGAAAAGGTATAAAACATATAGGATAACATACAAGATATGCATATGTATATTTGAAAAGGTATAAAACATATAGGATATGTATATGTAAAACTTATCGAATATGCATATCAAAATGTATCAAACCTATCATATATGAAGATTTATTGTCTCATTTTTTCTCCATATTCAAATATGTAGAATAATTTGGATATTGTTGTAGTTAAGTTGCATTAATCACCAAACAATTTGGATAACAAAATTGGTTATAGTTGTACATTTACTACTAATGAGGTGAGATTGCATCTTAAAAGTTAGATTATCTTTCATTCGAGTAGAGATAAAAATTGACAAGTCAGTTATGTTGTACGGTGTTTTGAAGCAACAAAGCCTTTATTACATGGGTTAAAGAGGTTGGAAAAGAGAATGTTTCATTGTTGTGATTACTCTAAGTCAGGAGGTTTTGGAAAAACTTAAAATACGATTGGCATGTGAATGAAGTGAAAAATGCTGACAACTAAAAGATAAGTCTAATATAGAACAAATTCATTGTAAAGGAATAGGATGAAAAAATGTGGTTGCCTATTTAAGATACATGAGATTAAATTAGCAAGGGATGATGGGTGGGATTTGAAAGTTGTAGGTATGTTTCATAATCATCTATTAACAAAATAATTAAAGGGTCATTCATTTATAGGTCAATTATCTAATAAATAAAAAATTGTAGTGGCTAATATGTTAAACAATATAATTAGACCAAAGAACATACTTATGACACTAAAATAACATGGTGAGAAGAATGTTACCACTATAAAGATTATATATAATGTATGCTAAAGATACAGATTTATTAAGAAAGCTGTAGATTACAACTAAAATAACTCACAAAAAAGTTGAACGAGTGTAAATATTGGAGTGGCATAGAAGTAACGAGTCTACTGACTCTGTAAGAGAGTTGTTTTAGGCACATCCTACATGTATAGATTTGTTGTATGCCTTCTTTAGTGTTCCGTTTATGGATTAAACCTATAAAAACAGATAGTATCTTTTATTGCTCGAGATTGTTGGTATGGCATTTACTAATCTTTCATTTTTTGTTGTATTTGTGTACATGAAAATTGAGTGCTATGAGAACTATACTTTGGAAATGATGATTTTAAAAAGTTTGATGTCGTTTAGTATAGTACTTAGTGTTATTGTTACTGATAGGGATTTAGCATTGATAAATGCCATAGAATCAATGTTCCCAACATAACAAATCTTTTATGTAGATTGCATATCTTAAGAAATGTACTTGCTAATTATAAGAAGTTTTTTTTTTTTAACACAAGGAGAAGTGGAAGACATTCATGTTAGGTTAGAGTGTTTTTATGTTCTCTTTTACCAAGGATGATTACCAAAGGCATTTAAGTTCATTAGAAATTGGTTATCACACTTATTTAGCAGCACTTAATTATGTGAAAGATTAGTGGTTGAATCAATATAAGGACATATTTATTGTTGCTAGATAGAAAAAATAATGCACTTTGGTAATTTTACAACAAATAGGTATGATGTAAATCATTTCAAGATTGTTTTGATTTTCACAATTTATAATAAAACATTTATTGTAATATACCTTTTCAAATTCGTATAGGCCGAGAGTGTTTATGCAAAGTTAAAGAGACATATTGGATCCTCTTAAAAGGATTTTGATTTATCTTGAAAAATAATCATCTTTTTTATTGAGATGCAATATACGGAGATAATGGTTTCATTTAAGAGAAGTCTAATGATTGTGGAACATAATTACAAGCCAACATTGTTTAAAAAGTTTTAGTTTGGTGTTTAGGAATGCAGTAAATATGATTTTGATTGGGGTAAAATGAGCAAATCAAGTTAGGATTGACAATCAGGCTTGTAGTTACGTGATCAAATGCATACATAGATTGTCTTGTGTGCACAAAATTGTAGAACGTATAAGGGTAGGAAGCCCAATTTCCTTATTTGTAATGCATCCTCATTGGAAGAAGTTTGACTTGATGAAGAGCAAAGTTAATGAGGTATCCTTTAAGTTGACAATTGTTTTTCAGGTAAAGTGTATTGTAAAATGGTTCATGGCATATGATGAGGTCGATAAATTAGCATTGAAAAGAAAGTTAATAGAATTAGGTGATCCTTTAATGACTTTTCTGGTTCCATCACTAGAAAAATGCTAAGATAAAAGGATGCAGAGCCGTAAAAATAGACACATCTACTCAATGTAACCTTATACACTAAGAAATATTGTTATCTGCTCAAGATAGTACATTTCCAACTAATTGTTCCTATTTATGCTTGGAATGGCAAAAATGTAACAAGATTAAAGCAAGAAGTACTAAATGGCAATGAGCAATATGGAAGCAATTATTTATCTAGAGAGTGCATAAACATAGCAAATGACATAAATAGGCAAAATGAATCAATAGGAGCCGAATGCAATGGTATAAGTTTGGATGAACAAACAACTTAACTAGAAATCTTAAGAGCATGTAAACTAAATGAACATGGAATTACAAGAATGGAAAAGTGATTAAGAATGGCATATGAAGAAGAGACAAGTATTTAAGGCAAGGTAATGAACAATAAATGTCATAACAAATTTGTCGACACCTAATTTTGTCTACACAAAATCTTGATCATTTGTGAAGCTCTTAAAAGTCAATTTGATTCAAATACAATATTTCTTTAATTTTTACAAATTTCTAAAATCAAAATTTAGACCAATTTGATCAAAATGCCTTAAGGTTAGATCTGATCATATTTGATTAAATTTGGTTAAACTTAATCAAATCTAGTCAAAATCAGCCAACAATGGTCAAATGAATGAAACTCGGGTCAACTTTTAAAATTCACAATCAGATTGAAATCAATGTGGATTAAGATTGAAATTTATGGTTTTAAAGTATTAAAAAGTCTAATTGCACTATGGGAAGTGTAAAATTATCGAAATATTGTTATGTGTATTTTCATAATTTAGCCTCATCAAAGTTGAATTTTTGTGAAAACTTTTAGATAATTAAATTTTTTTAGGATTTTTGAGGCATTAAAAACCTAAACCACACCTTGAGAGGTATGAAATTACAAAAATACATTTAGGGGCATTTTCGTAACTTAATTTTCCCAAAGTTGAAATTTTGTGAAATGCTTTAGAACAAGGTTTGGTATTAGTAGATGAATTTTAGAATTTTGAAAACTTTGATTGTACTTTGGGAGGTATGAAATTACCAAAATGCCCAATTAAGGGTAATTTGGTAATTTGACCTTTTTGATGTCAATTTGTCACAAAACTTTCAAAATCATATTTTTATAATATTTTATGATTTTTGGTGCATTCAAAACTATAATAGTACCTCGAAAGGTGTGAAATTATAAAAATACCCGTTATGAGTAATTTTGTAATTTGACTTTCCCGAAATTAGATTTTCATGAAAATTTTTAGATCTTAATTTCATAATATTTCATTTTTTTGGTGCTTTAAAATCTCAAAAATGAATATGAGAACACTGATTTTCAAGAAAATAGCTTAAAGATAAAAAAAACTTTGTATTATGGGTGAAATGATGTTTTCACTTGATCCAAGAGCTTTAAAAATTACATCTTTAGCATTAGATAATCTAGACCATTGGATCACATTGAGAATCTTGATCCAATGGCTAAAGTTAGCTCTTTGAAATCAAAACAAGAGAGAAACTTGGACGCTTGGATGAGTTTATGATCCTAAGGCCAAGATTCAATTTTAAAGAGATATTTCATTGCCTTATTTTGAAGACAAGTCACATTTTTTCCAATTTGAGGATGAGAATAGAAGAGCTTATGAGAAAAATAGAGGAGGGAAGAAAAAAGATAAAAAAAATTATGAAAAAAATAAAAATAGAAAAAATCCATGTGAAAAAAGTTTGAAGGTTTATTTCCTTGTTATCCATTTTGCATTTTTTGTACTTTCATCACATATTCCATTGCAACTTCATATTGTTTCTTCTATTTTCTTTGTTTTCTTAAAGCTTTATTGTTCATTTTTGTTTGTTTAAAGCTTGAATCAAACTTCATCTAATTAATCAATAATTGGATTGAAGTTAAAAAATAAGAAAAACAAAATACAATCCACCATTAAAAATCTAAGTTTAAGGTTCGGCCAAATCTCTTCCACCATGGTCGAACATCCTTTTAGCTTTACTTTAATGTTTTCCATGCTTTTTATGTTACCCATGAATGTTTTGGTTTAATGATTAACTTGTTATTTGCATGGTTTATGATTGGTTTTGTGGTATATGGATGATGTTTGGCTAATGTTCATATTTTATGATTTTCTTGCTATTTTAGTTTATTACATGTTTGGTGGAATTCTCTTTGAAGTAAAAAAGGCTTTTGAGTCTTGGTTTTAAAGATGTTCAATGCATGCTTAAGTGAAAATGAGCGAAAATGATCAAAAAATTGCCATGAAGGTTCAACCATGGAGGTTCTTGTTTTGGCCGAACCATGTCTTTCATTTTATAGTAATGGTTGCTTGATTTCATATGTGTTTGATTCTGTTTTTGGTTGGTTTATTAAGTTTTCAATATTTTTTTTATTTAATTTTCAATGAAGAATATGTTGATTTAATGGTTGGTTTGAGTGATTTTTGTGTTTGTTTGGTTGGGTTTTGAAAAACATGAATAATGAAACATACTTTCAAAAAAGTTTTGTGTTTGATTCATTTTTCTCTTGATTTTCATAAACAACTTGTTTGTGATTTAGTTTTGTAATTGCATAGGCTTGTAATTAGTTTGTTTCTTTGTCATGTTTTTGTCACAGTCATCATTAATGGCATTTTTGTAATTTGTAATTGTAACATGCCTAATTCATTAAAACCCTAAATTTTGATGAAACCCTAAATCCTGAACCCTAAATCCTAAACCATAAACCCTAAACCCAAAATCTTAAATCTAAAACCCAAAACCCAAAACCCAAAACCCAAAACCCAAAACCTTAAACCTTAAATCTTAAACCCCCAACCCTAAATCTTAAACCCTAAACCAAACCCAAACCCCAAAACCAACCCTTAAACCCTAAAACCAATTTTGCATTTACATTTCATCTTATTTTCCCATTACATGCACTTTTATATTGTCATGCATTCATTGTTCATCATTCATGTTTAAATTGTCATCCATCTATCACATTATTATATTCATACATTTCATGCACATGTTTTCAAAAATGAAATTTAAAAGTAAAAATGTTTTAAAATAAGATAACATTTCAAGTAAATATAGTTATTGAGGTATGGCATAACTATAGGGAAACTCTTTGTGATAATTATTTATGCGAGCTATTATCTCAGTTTTTTGGGGTAATTTGAAAACCCTTAAATTAGAAATTTTTTGAAGCAATACCTAATTATAATAGAGTGAAAGAAATGTTTTGATATTTAATGTGTTTTTATCTTGGTTTAAAAATAAAAAAGTTATTTTTTAAAATTTGATTTTTTTTAATTTAAAAAAAAAAAGAGAGAAAGAATTAATTTTAAACACTAAAAAAAATATTTTTTTTACTAAAATTCAAGTATAACATGCATTCAATTGGCACTGTCTTTGACGGGCTCTATAAGGATGTTAATCTTTTTTCACATGTAACTAACTCCTGCATCCAACTTTAATTTCACAAACTGCAAATAGTTCTTTTCATAAAATTTTTAAACTTATTTTAAATGTTTTATTAAAAGGACAAAAAATTTTAGGTGGCTAATCACACCTTAAAAAAGTTTGGTGGTGACTCTTTATTTAGTTTTTATTAAAAATATTTTGAACCCTCGTTTTACAAATTTTCGCATTTGTTAGCTTTCAGGTCACACACTTTCAAGTCTTGAGATGTCGTGACAGCTTGACGACTCTGCTAGGGACACATTTTTTAGAGTTAGGCCAAATATTAATTGTACATTATCCTTAATTTTGGTTTAATAGTCCTAATTAGTGTTTACTCTTAATTCGTTGATCTTCATTTTCTTGTTAAATGAAAAAAATTAAAAAAATGAAAAATTAAAAAAAAAACAAATAAATCATAAAAATATGAAAAAAAATGTTTTGGCTTCAAGTTTTCTTGTTTTCAAAAGGCATAAATTGTTTTTAAAAAAGTGTATGTGTGTTTTGTATTTTATGCATATTTAAATTATGTCATTTATTATAAATTGTTATTATTCACTTTGTTTTTAATAATTGTTATGGGGGCATTTAAGATAGAGGTAGTTTTAGGAAAGTGTGAAAGGTTTGTATGTTCATTCACACACTCTTACATCTACACAATCAGCTTCTATTAGATGTCCTAAATGAAGCAAAATAATAGTACAGGCAAGTTTAGCACTTTTATAGGTCTAGTTTTAGGATGTTTTTTTATGTAGAATTGGGAACTTTTGGAATGTATGAGAACTTTTGTTGATTTAAAAATTTTCTAAAAATGAATACCCCTATTTATATTTAATAATATATTTAAAGATGTTGACAAAAAATAATGATGGTTGCAAATATACTTCTATCAAATTTTAAGGTGGAAGGAATGTCTCTAAATGACCCTACCTAAATATTAAAGAGAATTTAAGCTCATTTTCAACAATAATAATAAAATTAGACTTACACATCTTGCATCATTTGTGTGAACTCATTGTTTTTCATGCTAGTTAAAGACAAAGAACGGTGATTGTAAGTATACTTTTGTTAAACCTTTGAAACAAAGAGATATTGTTAAATGTTTTACCTAAATATTGAAAGATTTTTAAACCAACTGTTAAGGCCAATAATAAGATTCATATAATGTGTTTTTGACTTTTGGAAATTTATAAAAGGTTCAAGAATAGCACATTTTAAAAATCATGGATCGAATAGGCCTAAGAAGGGATGAGGGAAAGGGTTGTGGATATATGTCAGGATGTTGAGAGGTAGTTAATAGAATTGACACATATATTGTGAAGGTTCTCAAAAGGGAATAGAGTTGTTGAAACATATGGGGCATAAGAAGAAGTTGCTGTTGAGTAACTGTTGTACTCACCTAGGTTCAAGCATCCCTAGGTTTAGAATCCTCTTACTACACAAGCATCATTAGCAAACTACCAACCTTACATTTATAATGGTACTTCTGTTAGACCATTTCCAATTCAGATAAATGTCAATCTCGAGTTTACTCTCTATGATCCCATTACGATACCCAACTTAGATGATCCTTAAGAATAAGAAAAGTTGAAAAATGTGCTAGAGTTGGTTAAGAACATTGAGATGAAAAACAAGTACAATTAGCTGAAAGAAAAATTAGGGTGATAGAAGAAAATGATGTCTTAAAGAATATCGATGCCAAATAGCTTAACCTAGTTCTTAACCCATTAATCTCTAAAAAGTTCAAGGTTTTGACAATTGAGAAATATGATGAAAGTGGATGCCCTAAAATGCATTTGGCTCGATTGTCATAAGAAAGGTGGGTATGCCTATGATGAAAAATTGCTTATTTATATCTTTCAAGAAAGTTTGACTTGGGTAGCAACCAATTGGTATTATAGTTTGGAAAACAGACAGATTCATACTTGGATTGATTTATCTCATGTATTCTTAAAGTGATCCCAACATATGATAGAGATAACCCCAAATTGATTAACCTTTCAAAGCATGAAAAAAAATCCCAATGAGAGCTACAAAGAATATGCCGCTAGATGAAAAGAGGTACCATCACAAATAGAATCATCCCTTACAATAAGAAGCTAAATTTTTTATTTGTGGATGCCATTCTTTCTCTTTATTATGGTAGGTTGATTGACAATTCTTTTTTGAAATTTACAGACATACTACTCACCATGGGTGGAATTGAGGATGGGATAAAAAAGGAAAGAATTATGGGTATTGGTGGCAAAATTCTTAATGAAAAAAAGGAGTTATTTTAGGTGAACACACTCGAGAAACAACAGTTGAAAAGTGAAATGAGGGAAACTTTGGTGTAATGCAAGAAGAGTTGGTGAATGCTCATTTTCACTGGTCACCACATTTATCCCAACCTTGTTACAATTCGACACCTCAAGATAGTAATGTTTCTCAATCATTTCATCCTTATGTTCTAATGTCTATATCCTAAGCTCTTTTACCATGGATATTCACAAAACAAAAGATCAACTCAGTTCATCCACAAACTCATAAAAGAAAGAGAGTAAAAACATGCCACTCACTTCCAATGTCCTGCAAAAGGTTTTTCCTTCTGCTTGTCAATAGTCATATGATTTTCCCTATCCATGTAAAGCCTAGAAAGCCTTCTTACTTAAAGTGGTACGATCCCAACACTAAATGTGAATAACATAATGTGGTCAGAGGATGTTTCATAAAAAATTACATTGCTTTCAAGTTACAATTTAGTCATTGATTGATGCAGATCCTACGAAATTTAAAGAACTGGTTGGTGGCTATGATAATTGATAAGAGTGGAGTTATAGGTTAAGCTTGTATAGGTGAGGCACTAAATATGCGACCCTTTCTTATTTAAACTTATATACCATCTTGAGAGCACCATTGAGGATGAGAATTTGGAGTTTGGTTTGAATATTTGTATTGAATAAATGGAAATAGTGCATTGCATTATCTCATTGTATTTGTGAATATAGTCATTTGAAGTTTTAATTTGTTTTAAGTTTGGGTTTTTAAGATTTTTCCTGAAAGAAAGGAAATTATTGGATTTGGAGTAAAGTCTCACATGGTTAATTTCCAAAGTCATAAAGAAAAGAGAAAATAAGAAGAAAAGAAAAAAGTGTCTTGAAAAGAAAAAAAAATAAAAGAAGAAGAAAGTTTTTCTTTTCTAATAAAAGGTGAAGGAAGTTTTGAAAGAGTTAGCGATCACTATTAGAAATGAGCTTACTAAAAACCTTTACACCTTTTCAAACTATTCAAATGATTTTACTCCTCAACCATGACCCTTCAAGAGGTGTGAACTTGAATCTGTGGACCTTACCTTGACTTGATAATATTGTCATACAAAAGAGTGATAAATCTTTTTTTAAGCAATGGATAATAAGATAGTCAATTTTGAAAAGAAAAATTGGATTCCTCGAAGATTAGGCAAACACAACATTTTTTAAAAGATTTTGTATATGGTAATTTGATAAATGTCGAGGTTATGCTATACTTTAAGAAGTCTCCCAAATTTAGAGCTACCCAAATCCTTTAAGATGATCCTAAACTCACCAGCCTTTTAGTCATCTACACTAAAAATTATCCTTATATAGTGTCTTAAGGCACATTGGCCAAAAAGAAAAACTTCATTACCCTCAAGATAACTTAAATTGTGATCAACTCATTTTTTTTTAGAGTGACATAAACCGTTTAACACCTTAAGCAAGTTCATTCCACAAGACTCTTTTGTTCAGATTAACCTTCAATAAGGATGGATTGTTAAAGCAAGGTGTCTTTCTCAAATGGTGGTAAAGAAAAAAGATAGAAAGAAAGAATAAAAGAATAAAATGATAAAAAAAAGAAAAAAACATTTGATTGTGACATCATGCACTTGAAACATTCAAATAAATCTAAAAAAAATAAAAGATCTCAATAAATTTATAAAGAAACCAATGAGAAAAGACCATAGAGTTTAAAAAGAGTAAAAGATTAGGAAAATAAAAAAAATATTTGTTCAAACTTTTTCTTCCAAAAAGAATTGCTTTTCAAATTTAAGCAATTGTGCTTGAGATGATAAATGACTATCTTTCATCATCCTTTTACAAATGTAAGAAATTTATCCCTTACTACCCTTTTAAGCCTAATAAAATTCTTTCAAAATAAACCTAGCCAAGGATTACTCTTCACACTAAGAGGCAAAAAGGGATGCATATAGGGGTTAAGAATGGTAAAGTTTGAAGAAGGGACCCTATATGCTAAAGGCAAAAGTCCAATAAAAGGTTTCTAAAAGTTTTGAATCCACTAAAAAAATGAGAACATAAGAAAAAGGAAAAAAATGAAGCAAATAAGAGAAAAAAAGAAAAAAAAGATCAAAAGAAAAGAAGAAGAAGAAAGAAAATAAAACAACAAGAAGAAATGAATATTAAGTGAAGAATATGGGAAAATAAAAGGACATATGCCTCAAAGTGAATTTTTCAAATGAAAAAATGATCATTTGTTTAATTACCTTCAAACACTTATTTTGGGTCTATTTATCCCTGTCTTTGAGAACCTTGAGCCTTAGCCTATGTTATGTCCCAATAAAAGTTCATATTTGTTCAAATATGGATGCTTAAAAGTGAAGAGTTTTTTTTTTTAGAAATAACCATAAAACTCATGAACTTTTTTTGTCTCTCTTTATTCCATAATTACCAATTTGGACCGTTATCTCATTTTGGAGAGGTTTGAATTCTTGAGTATATGATGTAATAATAAAAAAAGAAAAAAAAAGAGAAGAAGAAAAAAAGAGAGAAAGAGATGAATGTGACTCTAAGGTGAAAATCCTACAAAAAGATAGTCTAAAGCAAATCTTGAAGCCCTTAAAGTCACTTTTAATATTGACCATAGCCCTTTGAAAGATCCAAAAATATAAAGGTCCCAAAAGTTTAAGATACATAAAAAGGAATTGATTTTAAAAATTTGAGCTTTCTTTCCTCATCCTTAAATAACCTTTCAAAACTTTAAGCCCACTATAGCTAACCTTGACATCTATCAAAATGCCATATTTGAATGCTAAAGAAAATATCTGACATGTTTGATTTTTAAGGAGATTTAGTCTTGTTTTAAAAAAAAAATTTATGCTTCATTTATGAGCAGACAAAGAAAAGTATAACTCCTCTTTTATTCTCTTTAAATGGTGAAGCCTTTTTGAATGAACTGAAACCTTCACATCGTTGAATCATCTAATTCATTTGGAAAGAAAAGTATCACCTTTTTCATTTCTAATAGGGAATGCCAATTCCTAAAGGATTCCCAAAGTCACATTTGTTTAGATATTTCATTTCTTTTTAACTATGGAATATTATAATATGGGGCAAATTTTGTTGTCCATTTTAAAAAGTTTTTAAATAACCAGTCACATATTCTTGTGAAAAATAAAGTAACACAATTTTTTTTTGTAAAAGAAAACTGTTAAATTGTGACAATCTTTATACCAAGTTAGATTCAAGAAAAAGTAGGTTGCTTTTCATTAAAGAATTATGAAAAAAAATTGTCAAAAAATGATGGTATGTTGTCTTGTTTTTGCAATCAAATCCAAAATGCATGTTGCATGTTGCATATTGCATATTGCATATTTTGTGTTTGTATGTTGAAACTAGAAAAAAAAAAAAAAAGAAAGCATGTTGGAAATGAAAAGAAAGTCAAGAGAAGCTAGAAAATGGAATTGGTGAAGGAGCAGGAGAATAGTAAATTAAGATCATTTTGAAAAAAATGAAAGATCGTAATGAGTAAGCAATGGATGATCAGTAGAATTGAAAAAGATTCTTTAGAAAAGAAAGGTGTTTTTGTGTTTACATCCATGATTGGGGCATATACATCAAAAAGTTTTGGCATTTGCATTCATAAGAGGCCTTTGCATTGTAAAAAAGAAATTTACTGGTGAGAAAATTTATCATGCACTTGTCTAAGTAATTTATGTCATAAAAAGAAATTCACATTGGAATCATTATAGGGTCATCCATATGGAAATAATATTGGCATCTACATCATGAAAAAGTTACTTGTATTTGCATTGAATATTGGCATCATGAAAAAGTTCTGTCATGGATCCATGTATTTTGCATGAAGATATTTGCATTTACATCATTTGTTGAGATTTGACATTTGTGTCATTGTTGTATTTGTCAATTTTGTAAATATTAAAAGAAGATAAAGAAAATAGAAACACTTTAAGTTATGGCAAAGCAAAAAAAAAGAAAAAAAAAAGAAAAAGAGAAAAAAAAAGATAGAAAAAAAGTGATATCCTAGTTTAAGAGACAAGAAAAAAATGAAAAAAAAAGGAAAAGGGAGAATAAAAAAGAGAGAAGAAGAATAAAAAAAGAAAAAAAAGGAAAAAAAAGGAAGAAAGAAGAAAAAAAAGAGAAAAAAAAAGTGGAGGAAAAAAGAAAGAAAAAGAAAGAAAGAGAATGCCATAGGAAAAGAGAAAAAATAACAAAAAAAGAGAGAAAATAGTTTAACTAGAAACAAAAGTGATAAATGAGTTTGAAGAGTAAAAAAAAAAAATCTACAAAAAAGGAGGGGTAGCTAAAAAAATAAATGAAAAAGATGAGATATGATAACAAGTTGAGTTCTTAGAAAGAATGAATGTCAAGAAATTTTGGAAGAGGAGAACTAAGCCCAATTTAGCTAACATAAGAGAGAATTAAGTCTAGTCTAACTGGTATAAATAAAAATTACGCCTAGTCTAGCTGTTACCTATGGAGAATTAAGCCCAGTCTAGTTGGCACAAAGGATAATTAAGTCCAATTTAACTGGCACAAAAAAAAATTAAGCCTAGATTAGCTGGCACTTATTGACACCAAGGAAAATTAAACCCAATCTAGTTGGAACCTATGTAGACTGGCACTAAAAGAAATTTAAACTAAGTTTAGCTAGCACCGATGAGAATTAAGCCTAAATTAGTTGGTACCTATGAAAATTTAAGCCAAGTTTAGTTAGCATCGATGGAGAATTAAGCCCAATTTAGCTAGCACAAAGAAGAATTAAGCTTAATCTAACTCGTACCCAGGAGAATTAAGCCCAACTAGCTGGCATTTATGAAGATTTATGCCCAATTTAGCTGGTAAGCCTAGATTAGCTAGTAGCAAAAAAAGATTTTTAAAGTTCATTGTCTATTTTCATATGGGCCCTTTGCAAAAAAAGTTTTAAAAAGACAACAAAAAATAACAAAAAAAAACAAAAAAACAAAAAAAGAAGGGAAAAGATAAAAGAACCCTCAAACATGAAAACAAACAAGCATTCAAGCACAACCCTTTCAACCCTTAGCCCTGGATAAAATCGATGTCTTTGGTCTTTGCATTATTTCTTATTCTCATAAATGTGCAAAGAGAATAGTTGTAGACACTTAATTTTGATCAAGCAAAATCTCAACCATTTGTGAAGCTTTTAAAAGTCAAATCGGTTCAAATCCAATATTTCTTTAATTTTGACAAGTTTCTAAAATCAAAATTTAGACCAATTTGATCAAAATGGGCCAAGGTCAAATTTGATCAAACTTGGTCAAACTTAGTCAAACTTGGTCAAAATCCATCAACAATGGTCAAAATGGATGAAACTTTACTCAACTTTCAAATTTCACAATCAAATTGGAATTAATGAGGATTAAAATTGAAATTTATAGTTTTAAAACATTAAATAGTCTAATTGCATTCTAAAAAGTGTAAAATTATCGAAATGCCGTATAGGTATAATAATAATTTAGCCTTCTTGAGGTTAGATTTTTGTGAAAGCTTTCAAATCATAATTGAATATTTTTTTGAGGATTTTCAATACATTAAAAGCCTAGATTGTACATTAAAAAGGTATAAAATTATGAAAATACCCTTAGAGATATTTTTATAATTTAACCTTTCCAATGTTGAATTTCATGAAATGCTCCAGATCATGATTTGGTATTATTTTATGATTTTTAGAATTTTGAAAACCTTAATTGTACCTTGAGAGATATGAAATTACTAAAATTACCTTTAAGCATAATTTCATAATTTGATCTTGTCGAGATTGGTTTTTCACAAAACTTTTTAGATCACGTTTTTATAATTTTTTTTATAATATTTGAAGGATTCAAAACTGTAGCAATGCCTTGAAAGTTGTGAAATTACTAAAATACACTTTAAGGGTAAATTCATAATTTGACCTTCCTGAGGTAAGATTTTCACGAAAATTTTTAGATATTTATTTCATGATTTTTGGTGCTTTGAAATCCCAAAAATGAACATATGAACATTGATTTTCATGAAAATGGCTTAAAAATTGAAAACTTTATATTAAAAACAAAATGGTATTTTCACTTGATCCTTAAAATCACGTCTTTGGTAGTAGACAGTCTAGATCATTGGATCATATTGGGAATTTTGATCCAATGGTTAAAGTTGGCTCATTGAAACCAAAAACATGGGAGAAACTTGGACCCTTGGATGAGTTTATGATCCTAAGGCTAAGATTCAATTTTAGAAAGATATTTCATCACCTTTTTTTGAAAAAGAAGTTAGGTCTTTTGCAATTCAAGGCTTGAAGAGAGGACCTTGTGAGAAAAATAGAGGAAGGAAGAAAAAAAAACAAAGAAGAAATCCTAAAAAAATAGAAAAAAGAGCCTTATGAAGAAAGCTTAAAGGTATACTTTCCTTGTTATCCATTTTACATTTTTTGCATTCATTATTGTCTAAATTCTCATGAAACCCTAAATTTGAAACCCTAAGCCCTAAGCCTTAAGCTCACAACCTTAAACCTTAAACTCTAAACACAAAACCCAAAACCCTAACCCTAAATCCTAACCCTAACTCATGAATCCTAAACATAAACCCTAAACCCTAAACCCTAAACCCTAAACTCTAATCCCTAAACCTTAAACTCTAAACCCTAAACCTAAAACCCTAAACCCAAAACTTAAATCCCTAAACCTTAAACCCTAAACTCTAAATCCCAAACCAAACCCCAAACCAACTTAAACCCCAAAACCAACCTTTAAACCCTAAAGCCAATCATGCATTTGCATTTCATCTTATTTTCCCATTACATGTATTTTTATATTGTCATGCATCCATTCTTCATCATTCATGTTTAAATTGTCATCCATCCATCACATTATTATGTTCATGCCTTTCCTATACTTGTTTTTGAGAATGAATTTTAAAAGTAAAAATGTTTTAAAATAAGATAACATGTCAAGTAAATATAATCATCGAGATTTGACCTAACTATAAAGGGACTCTCGATGATCATTATTTATGCGAGGTGTTATCTTGATTTTGTAAGGTAATTTGGAAATCCTTAAATTGAAAATATTTTTGAAACTCTACCTAATTATAAAAGAGTGAAAGAGGTATTTCGATATTTAAGGTGTTTTCAGCTTGGTCTAAAAATAAAAAAAAAAAGTTTTTTTTTTTAAATTTTGATTTTAAACACTAAAAAAGAAAGAAAAGGAATTAATTCGAAACACTAAAAAAATAGGACCCTTTTTTACCAAAATTCAAGTATAACATGCAATCAATGGGTATCATTTTCAATGGGTGTTGAGGGGGTGCTAATCCTTTCCCATACGTAATCGACTCTTAAACCTAATTCTAATTTCACCGTTCATAAATTGTTCTTTTCTTAAACTTTTAAACTCATTTTAAATGTTTTATTAAAAAGATAAAAATTTTTGGGTGACCAATCACACTTTAAAAAAGATTGGTGGTGACTCGTTATTTTATTTTTATTGAAAATATTTTTAACCCCCGTTTACAAATTTTCCTATTCATTCAGCTTTCGGGTCACCCACCCCTTGGTCCCTAAATGTCGTGACAAAATTAAAGCAGTAATACTAGTTGGCCAAATAACATGAACATTAAAATGAGCAAGGATGCTTAAAATATTAAACACAAAATAACCATAGCAGTAAGTGGCGTAAAGTAAATGAAATTGAAATTACTATATAAGCTTAAAGTGATGAGTAAGTTGGCAAGACAAAGCTAGAAGCTACCACTAACCGAATGTGCTAGTATGAACTTAAGAGAAAAAAACTGAGTAGAAGTGATGCTTTAAAGGCTAGTTGAATTGCTTCACATGATGATCAATGCTAGCACTTAAATTGGCCGAATGTTAAAAAAAAACAAGAAAGAAAAATGTTACAAAGTTGAATTGAGATGAAAGCAAGGGAAACCAAAAGATGTAAAATGCTTTTAAGAGAGTAAATTGGTAAAGTGAAGTAAAAAGAACTTGAATTTGACTTGAGTAGAACTTTAACAAAACTTGAATATAACTTACAAAAAACTTGAATTGAAATTGGAAAAGTTTAAAAACAAAATTTTAAGGGCTAGTTAGTCACCCTAGCCAATTTTACATTAAAAAAGAACAAAGAAACTTTTGCCAAAGAGCCTAATGGTGCCTAAGAGAAAAAAAGAAAAGAGAAAAAAGTTATGTCTTTCCTCTTGAAAGCTAAGCTATTTATAGGTGAAAAGCCAAGCTATGGAGGATCAACCTAAACATTTTGTTTTATTTAAAATACATTCAAATCAAAAGCTTTCTAATTCTAAAATGGTTCAAATGCAAACTAGGAGAGAGAGGTCTAGGTGGCCAATTACATGGCTTGTTCCTTGAATGTGATTGGTCCAACTAGCCATCCAATGCTTATGTGACCCTACCATGTCTCCTTTGTTTAAATTTTGAATGGAGAGATTAAGAAGATTTATCTAAGATTGTGTATCTTTCTTGATCTTGTTTGATTTGCTTTAAACTCTTTCAAATTTAGACTAGATTTTGCATGGTTTTTAAATTTTGAGGTTTCCTCTCATCCTTGTGCATGCATGGCCTAATTATACTAGGCTTTTCAAATTAGGGCCGGTTGCACATATGGGCTTAGTGTTTGGGCAAATGCTAGCCATCACCTTGTAGGGATTTTTCCTTTCATTCAAACCATGAAATTCATGCAAACTTTTAAGCATTTTAGGTCTAATTTTGCTAGAATTTCTGAATTGTTCATGTAAACATATAAAATAAGAATTTGAGCACAATAAAGGATAAAATGTTAGGAAATAAACAAATATCACTAAAAATTTTCAAAATTTAAGATAATATTGACCTACAAAAAACTTTAATTTTTACAATCATCATACCCCTACACTTAGCTTTTCACTTGTTCTCAAACAAAATAGTCTTAAATCAATTATGCTACAATCAAAATATATGGATTCAAAGTCAACGTCTTATAAGTTCTCAATCATGTACTATGGTATTATTTATAGACAATTATGAATATAGATAAGACATAAAATTTATTTAAGAGCGAGATTCTAATTTTTGGCAACTTTCATATGTATGTATTTATCTATCTTTAATCTATGCATGTAATTTAAACAAAGGGTATTTAAAGTATATTATCAGATATTAATTCAAAACAAGAGCATACTTTATAAGCTTGTTTTCTTTATACCTTCTCCATTAATATAATACATACTTAGCCAAAGATCAATAGGCCTTTTGTTGGCTTGTAATGTAAAGCTTGGGTTAAAGGTATGATAAAAGGATATTTAGGCTTTGGAACCTTTTGCTCATGCATTACTCTTAAATATTTCTTATACTTGAGAATTTTTTAGACTAATCAAGGCTAAGGCATCTTTCTAACTTTGGAATTTTTCTTTTTCTCATTTCTTTTTTCTTTGGGAGTTTTTTATTTTTTTCTTTTTGAATTAGCCATTTTTAGCTTAGCACATCATATTTCTTATGCATCCCTACCTCTTATATGTATATAGCTTTTTCTCAAATTTTGTCATTAAAATCCATAAGCATGTAGGGTTGGGTGGAAAAGATGGATAAAACAAAAATGATTAGGCTTATTTTATATGGGTAATTAATGAAGAAAGGATGACATAGGCTCAATCAAAGTTACTAAGGATAAATATTTAAAGGTTAGCTTAAAAGGCTCAAGCTATCCAACAATAGTCTAAATAATTTTTTTAATTAAGTATCGTCTAAGATTTTCACTCAAGGGATGAGTAGGCAAATTCTAAAATAAAACTCATGTTTTAAATTTCTATGCAACTTTATAATTACATAACTTTTCATAAAGAATGATGCATGTCATAGATCTAAACTAAAGTGCACACAATGTGGAAATTAATAGTCAAAAGAAAAGCATATTCATGACATCATTCTATGCTTTCACTACATTCATACTTTTCCAAGAATCATACATAAGTCAATCATGATCATATTATGAAAAGTTAACCAATAATACATTATCATGATTCCAAGCATATCAATTTAGTTTGAAAAAAAAGATTGTCAAGGGGTATTTCACAAAATTTAAGAAAAGTTTTTGCATAAAAAGGTCTTTCCCTCACACTTGAACTACACATTGTCGTTAATGTGAACAACTAAATAGTTAAGTGTTAAGGGAAAAAATGATACTCCCTTATCTTTTCTTCTTGAGGTCAAATTCTTTAAGCTTCTCTAGCTTTAAGTTCTTTTCATCCCTATAAAAATAGACAAGAAACAAAATCAAAGTATACATGTTTTAATGAAATAACAAAATAATAAAAAAATTGTAAAAACTTGGGTTACCTCCTAAATAGTGCTAGTTTTAGTCAAGTTTGACCATTGCTAAATTTTAATCAAAACTACCACCCTCTTTTCACTAGTGTCCACAATCTTCTTTTAGTGAGTATAAGATAGAACTCATTTTTTTGGAGTTATATTTTCAAATAGATTTTTCTTTAGCTGATTTTAAATTGGGGGTCTTATAGAAGTTTTTCACTTTCCCATTTTTTACTCTAGTAACATTTTACACCTCTTCTCAAATGCTTCTTTGTTTTCCTATAATGAAGGTCATTTCTTTATCTTTGAATCTTAGAGTAATTATACAGTTGAAACATTTACTAAGGCTTTAGATGTTGCTAAAAATGGTCTACCAATAGGATAGGGGCGTTTATGATATCCAAATGCATAATTGAAAAATTAACAAAGAAAGTATAGTTACACACCTTTACCATTAGGCATGTGATTGTCCTATCTATTAGTCTTACTTGGTATGTTACTGGCTTTAGTTCTCCAATTCCAAGCTGTAAATAAACATGCAAAGGCATTAGATTGATGCTTGAACCTAAGACATATAAAGCTTTATCAAAGTACATAAATCCAATAGTGTAAGAAATGTAGAAACTCCTTAGATCATTTAACTTGGTGAGCATAATTTCTTACAATTCATTACTATATTTTTTTGTCAGTGTCACCTTCTTTAATTCCTTAAGTAGCTCTTTTCATTTGGGCTTTGATAGTTTTGGTGCTACTTTAAAGGTTTGGTTAAAGGTGGACATTCTTGTAATGATTTTCATTCTCTTGAATTCATTTTTTTTATTAGATTTTTGCAACTAGAACTAGGCTCTTGGCATCTTTTACTATTTTTATTTCTTCTTCGGGTTTTTCTTCATGCACTTTTTCTTATGAGATTTCTTTAACTTTCATTTCTTTTTTAAGATCTTTCTCTCTAAGATCATATTCTATCTCACCTTCTTCTTTCATTTTCTCAATTTCAACTTCCATATCTACCTCAATTTCAATATTTTCCTCTAACCTCTTTAGAAAGTTAGGTAAGTTAAACACCATTACTTTATCCATGATGTTATCATCATTAGAGTAGTATACCTCTTTATCTCATAAAAGAATATAGTGATGCATTCTTCTTTGCCTTATCTTTTTAGGTTAGATTTAGTGTTGTTGGGCAAGGTTTCTATTAGATAATTGGTTAAGGCATTAGCTAGTTGGTCCATTTGGATTTCAAAATTTTTTATGGACGTAGCTTTGTATTCAATTGTAGTTGTTTGGTTTTACAAGATGTGTTAAACCATTTCCTCCATGGATAACTTTTTTCTTATGGTGAAGGTTAGTATGATGGCTATTGTTGGTGAAAATTTAGGGTTTATGCCTAGTTGGTGTTAGAGGCATAGTTTTGTTGGTTACTTTAGGAGAAATTTAGGTGGTTCTTCTAGCTAGGATTCTAAGTATTGCTAAAAGGGCTGTATTATTACTTGGAGAGGATAGCATGTTGGATAGATTCAGTTCTAAACTAGCACTTATCAATTGAGTGGGTTCTTTCATAAATATCATAGGTCAGGAAAAGGCTTTGTATGGCTTAGACAAAGGCTATGGAAGATTAGGTACTTTAGGCTTTTACTTTTTTAGTCAATGTGATTAGTTGAGAAGTAAAGTTTGGGTGTCTAACTCATACACTTCAGTTGCCTTCCTTTGGACTTTTTTTTGGTAACCCTCTAGTAGTTGTTGGATACTATTCCTTTATTAAGTCGTAGGTGTCATTAATGGACTTGCTCATCAATGTACCTCTAACATATAAGTCAATGGTTGTTTTTGTTAGTGTTACTAACTTATAGTAAAAGATTTGCAATTGCAACTATTTAGGCAAGCCATGGTGTAGACACTTTTTTAATAGCTCCTTGTACCTCTCCCAAGAATCATACAGTGACTCTTCCTCTAATTGTTGGAATGTTGTGATATCATTCTTCCACCATGCAATCTTGGTTAGGGGAAAAACTTGGTTAATAACTTATGCACCAAATCATCTTAAGTTGTAATTGAACCAGGTGGAAGTGAAACTTGTCAACTATTTACCACTATTGTGCTTAAAAGTATCACACAACTCAAGAAAACTAGATAAGTGAATATTATGATCATCATTTGGTAGACCATTGAACAGCATTGAGGTTTGAACCATTTGGACGATATATGGCTTTATCTCAAAGTTGTTCACTTGGATTGCAAGCCTCTTATGGACAATTAGAATACATCAAAGTGGAACAACATAGTCTTTTAATGTTCTATGATCTTCTCTAAGGTCTGCGATTGGGTTAGGAGTTATTGATTGCTTTCTTTTAAGTCTTCTAAGAGTTCTCTCAATTTCTTTATCAAGTGAAGCTAAGTCAACATTTCTAGTCCCACACATACAAATAAAAGATTAAAATTGATAAATAAAAGTAAAATATAAACTATAAGGAAAAAGATTTAGTATTAATATTGGTAATCTTATATCGAAATTATCCCTGTCAATGGTGCTAAAAACTTGATCACTACTATTTATGCCTACAAGTGCATATCATTATCAAGTAATAAAATTGTAAGTAGAGATCATTCCTATAGGGATTATATAAGGGTTGTAGATATGGCTAAGTACCAAAATTGATCTTTCTAACCTTATATTTTAGATGATGTGAGAATGTATGATTGGAAATGGCAAAAATGTAACAAGATTAAAGCAAAAGGTACTGAATGAAAATAAGTAATATGGAAGCAATTGTTAATCCTAAGAATGTATGAAGCGTACCAAGTGACATAAATAGGCAAAATTAATCAATAGAGACCAAATGCAATAGCATAAACTTAGATGAACAAACATCTTAACCAAAAATCTTAAGAGTATGCAAACTAAATAAACATGGAATTAAAAGAATGGCAAAGTTATTAAGAATGGCATATGAAAAAGAGACAAGTACTTAAAGCACAGTAACAAACATTAAATGGCATATCAAATTAAAGCAGTTATACTACTTAGGCAAATAACATGAATATTAAAATGAACGAGGTTACTTAAAACATGAAACACAAAATAACCATAATAGTAAGTTGTATAAAGTAAATGAAATTAAAATCATTATATAGGACAAGAATGGTGAGCAAGGTGGTAAGAACAAAGCCAAAATCTACCAATGGTCAAATGTAATAGTATGCACTTATAAGAAGAAAACCAAGTTGGAGTGATTCTTTAAAGGCCGGTTGAAGTGCTTTACAAGATGATCAATGCTAGCACTTAGATTGGCCAAATATTAAGAGAACAAGAAAAAAAGATGTTACAAAGTTAAAATAAGATGAAACAAAAGGAAACCAAAAGATGTAAAATGCTTTTAAGAAAGTAAGTCGATAAGTGAAGTAAAAAAAAAAACTTGGATTTAACTTGAGAAGGACTTTAAAGAAACTTGAATATAACTTAGATACATGTTGAATTAATATCGAAAAAGTTTGAAAATAGAAACTTAAAGGCTAGTCTATCACCCTAGCAAATTCTAAATTAAAGAAAACAAAAAAAAAATTTGCTAGAGAGCCTAGTGTTGTCTAAGAGAAGAAAGATGTGTCTTTCCTCTTAAAAGCTAGGCTATTTATAGGTGAAAACCAAAGCTAAGGAAGATGAACCTAGACATTTTGTTTCTAGCTAAAATACATTTAAATTCAAAAGCTTTATAATTCTAAAGAGATTTAAATGCCAACTAAGAGATAGAGATGTGTATGTGGCCAATTACATGGCTTGTTCCTTGAGTATGATTGGTCCCACTAGCCATCCCTTGTTTGTGTCTCTAATAACACTTAAATATATAGTGATTTACAAATTCAATTTAGTGAAAAATTTAAAAATTTGATTGAATTTGGTGCATTTAATGTTTATTTTCTTAATCTTTAGGTTTTTCTACTTATAGTAAGATTTCTATCATTTTTATGTAAGAAATGATGTAAGATCAAGACAAGCATTATCCTTGTAATTTTAAAATAAGTATGTAATTATGGAATGGAATTTGACTTAAAGTAGAACTATAAAATTGACTTAAGGTAGGAGTTATGATGCCATGAAGACACCTACATGTATTTGGCTACATCATTTACAAGAGTATTTCATGCACATATGTGATAAATCAAGAGTTTTATGTAAGTAAAAACTTTAGGAGACATTCGACCAAAGCAAGTTATGTTTAAGAAAAACTCTTTTGATCATCCATTTAAAGAGTTATAGTTTAAGAAAGATTGTGCATGATAAATATCAAGAGATTGGATGATAAACAAATACCTATTCTTGGATTACAAGCCTTAGCCAAACTTACCAAGAAGCGAGATTAAGATAAAAACATTCTAAGATCCAATGTCCAAGATGAGTTCCTAAGATAGCATGATTGACTAAGATGATTCAAAAGGTAAGAGATCACATTCAACCACCTTCTTTACTAATCAAGATAACTTCAATCTTTAGAGTTTGATAGGATTAAAACTTTGAGCTTGTATTTACCCCTTTAGCCGAACCCAGCTCTATAAAAGGGGAGGCTAGTTTTTGTTTCCATCTTTCCACACTTCATATTCTATTCTTTTATTCTTCTTTTGGTTTCTTTAGTTTATAGTTTTTTTTAGTTCTTTTTATAATTTGGCTAAGGTGATAGATTAGCAACAATTAAAATTGTTTTCTAAATTTTTCTTTCAATACAAGTATTATTTTATTTAAGATCTAGTTTTCTCAAAGCAATCTTTCTTTTCTAGTTTCGATTTACATTTTGATTTATTGTTTACAAGTTTCAATCATAGTTCTTTTACAAGTCCAAGCTTTTGGTTTTCATTAGATCTTTATTTCTATTATATCTTTTATGCTTCTACAATATTCGGCCTTCACAAATCTTTTTTCTTTCAAAGCATTCTTTATTTTAAGTTCTAGTTATATTTGGCCAACTCTAATACTTGCTAAGTGACATTTGGTTAAATAGATCTAGGACTATACAATCTTTCTTTTATGTTCTTGTTTACATTTATTGCAAATCAAATCAAGTTTCACTAGCTTAGATATAATGGATTAGTTTATCAACTTTGGTACTTGAAATCCACCAAATATTTTAATTCTATAATCCTTGTGGGACAATACTCTTACTCTCATCACTTTATTACTTGATTACGATTTGTGCACATGCAAGAGAAAATAAGCAATCAGTGTCTATGTCATGTCATTTTTGTTTGAATTTTGAATGGAAAAAGGAAGAAATTTAGCCAAGATAGTGTATCTCCCTTTATCTTATTTGATTTGCTTCAAACTATTTCAAATTCAAACTAGATTTTGCATGGTTTTTAAATTTTGAAGTTTCCTCTCTTCCTTGTCTATGCATGGTCAAATTATACTAGGCTTTTGAGAGTATGGCCGATTGTACACATGGGCTTGGTGTTTGATTGAGTGCTAGTCCATCAACTTTAATGGATTTTTACCTTTCATACAAACTATGCAATTTATGCAAACTCTTAAGCATTTTCAGTGCAATTTAGCTAGAATTTTCAAATTTTTCATGTAAACCTATAAAACAAGAATTTGATCACATAAGGGACAAAATGTTAGGAATTCAACAAAGATCACTAAAAAATTTCAAACTTTAAGGCAAAATTGACCTAAGAAAAACCTTAATTTTTACGATCATCACCAACCACTGCCAATTCAATGAAAATGACGAATAGGAATAAACTCCCTTGTTCATTGCTCCTAAGTCAAAAGCAAAATATGATATATTGATAGTTTTTTTGTAAAGCTATAACCATACATACAAGATATCATGGATATTGAGCTGGTTACATTATGGTTTCTATTCTATTACCGGGTTGTTGGGTATGGGTTAAGATAGTTGGTCATAAGTGCAACAAGATTTTATTGAAGAGCTTATTAAGTATTGAGGTGATTATGTTAGTTTATATAAATCCATTGTGTTTCAAGACTTTTGCTCTATACAATAAGTGAATGATCATACATAATATGGGTCATTGATAAACTTAACAACATAATATACTTCTTATGTACAACATATATAAGTATATAAATCGTAATATAAATATTCATAAAATTATAAGTATATAAATACAAATAAAACCCTAAAAGTTTGATAAAAAGCCTTGAATTCTTTTATTTTTCATTTGAAAATATACAAGTAAAAGGTTAGTGGATGATATTATAAATGTTAGAGGTGGAAAGAGAGTAGACGATGCCATAGATTCTAAAGATAGAAGAAGAGTGAGCTATGCTATTGATGTTGGCGATGGAAGAAAAGTGATAGATGCTATCAATGATAGCAGTTGAGTGTAAAAGGGTTAAGCTTGAAGGCGAGATGATGATGGTCAAAGAGGAGGAGTGCCATATGTCACTATAGCTAGTGGATGGTCTAGAAATATAAGAAGCCTAAATAGTTGAAAGATAAGTTAAGGAATCAAAGTTTAAGGTGATGTAGTTGGTTTAGACTGACTATTATTGGCTGCACTTAATGACTCAAACAATATAGCACTCACATTAAGAATTACTCCACTTCTTATATCCACGCTTTCATCCAACCTATAAAAAATAATATTATGAAAAACAAATAGTGCCTTCATTATACGCTACATTACAATAACAAGATAATCACTATCAATTTAAACCTAAAAAACCTATCAAACAAGAATTTGATCACACAGGGGATAAAATGTTAGGAATTCAACAAAGATCACTAAAAATTTTTAAAATGTAAGGCAAAATTGACCTATGAAAAACCTTAATTTTTATAGTCATCACCAACCACTGCCAATTCAATGAAAATGATGAAAAGGAATAAACTCCCATGTACATTGGTCCTAAGTCAAACGCAAAATACGATATATTGATAATTTCTTTGTAGAGCTATAACCATACATATAAGATATCATGGATGTTGAAGTGGTGACATTATGGTTTCTATTCTATTGCTAGGTTGTTAGGTATAGGTTAAGATAGTTGGTTACAAGTATGACAAGATTTTATTGATGAGCTTGTTAAGTATCGAAGCAATTATGGTAGTTTGTATAGATCCATTAAATGTGTTAAGGAGATATTTGAAACATTATCATGTTTTGAGACTTTTGCTCCATATGATAAGTGGATGATCATACATAATATGAGTCATTTGATAGACTTAACAACATAGTATACTTCTTATGTACAACATATATAAGTATATAAACCATGTATATAAGTACAAATAAAACCATAAAAGTTTGAGGAAAAGCCTTAAGTCTTCTTTTTTTTCAATCAATTATATTACAAGTAAAAAATCAGCGGATGATATTGTAGATGTTGGAGGTGTAAAAAAAAAATGGTGCCATAGATTCTAGAGATGGAAAAAAAAAGTAAGCTATGTTGTTGATTCTAATGATGGAAAGAGATTGATAGGTGCTATTGATGCTGGTTGTTAAGCATGAGAATGTGGTACTTGAATGCAAGATATTGATGGTAAAAAAGATAAAGTACCAGATGTCACTGTAAATAGTGGATGATATGGAAATGTAAGGGGCCTAAATGGTTTAAGTGTAGGTTAAGTAATCAAAGTTTGAGGTGATACAGCTAGTTTAGACTCATTACTATTGGCTGCACTTGATGACCCAAAGAATATAGCATGCACATTAAGAACTACTCCTCTTCATATATCCACACTTTCACCTAACCCACTAAAAATAACATTATGAAAAATAGATTGTGCCATCGTTATATGCTACATTACAATAATGAGATAATCACTATCAATTTAATTAAAACCTAAAAAACATAATTGCTAATAATATTAATAATAACAAATAAATTGATAGCTTAAAATATCATTTGTTAAGCCATTATCAGTAGGTCATGACTAAAAACTTGATCTATGTGTTGGGTTTTGAATAAATTGATGTGAGAAAGATACATACCAAGCATTATAGTTCGATGCGCACTTGCCTAGTGTTCGACATCGTTGCTTTCGAGGCTTTTCAAGCAACACATATATATCCTATATATCTTAATACTGGTTCAAAAAGTCATACGTAACCTAATAAGTGTTTAATGATGTACATCATTTGGCTTGAGAAGGGGCCAAAGGGGTTTAAAGATTGGTTTGTACAAAACCTAATTGTCGTAAAACCCTTTTTGGATGATATGACTTAATAATAGCCCCACACTTGATACAAGAAGAAAAAAATGTAATCTCAAGTAATGGGTGTTGTTCTTGTTTATCTATATAAGGTTATCAACAAACTTAAGTTACTTGCAAGTCATCTAGTTTCTCTTATATTGCTTGCAATGTATCAAGATAAGTGTGAACCTTCTAACATTAAGTACGAGGTAAATCATCTGACTATGATAACATAACTACTAGACTCAGTAATGGAAAATGTACATAAACCCATGCCTACATCAAATACACAAGTAATCTTTAATCTAATGTTCCCTTGCATAAAAGAAAGCAAATAAATAAAATCTCATATAATAATCATGTATATATACCTAAAAAAAGTGTTAGATAATTAGCAATTTCGTGCATGTTAGATTTACTTATAATACTAAGCCATCTATATAAATATTTAAGGCAAACTACATCCTAAGCATATGAACTAGTGGCATTAAATCACTAAATAGAGTTATGTACGCTATTGAAACTTTAACTACACTCTTATCAACAACTAACGTACACCCTACCACATGGGGCACAAATGCCCTAGTAGCACACTATATGGCCAGATCAAAAGATGTCTTAATCACATCTTCAAAACTATTTCACAACCACTACAGCTTTACCAATGACTTATGATAAACCTTGGTCTTATTAGCTACTTGAGCTTTTGCCACTTTAAGTAACCAGATCAACATGAGTATATGTCATATCAACCGTCATACTAAAATGATACCATCGCTCCTATTATTGGTGTGTGAAGAATGACTAACTTGTCATCCATTGAAATTTTATCCCATAAAATGGTTAGTGAAATTTGTTTGTTGATGCCACTGTTCACAAAATGCTGATACTATTGTGTTATTCTCTAATCAATAAGTGCACTCAATCAATTATGGCAACCGTGATTGAACTACATTAGCATGAATACATGGGCAAGAACCATTAAAAGGCAAGTGTTATAATTTTAGACCATGGCTAATCAATTTCAACAAAGCTTGATTCTACAACAACATTAAATAGAATTAAGTTATTAACTTTACAACTATGTTAAATATACATAAATTAAGTAAGAGGAATAAATAAACAAATTACATGCATGTATTGATTACCTATCCATTCTATATATCCTTTGTAACATGAGATCTAAAGCTCTTTAAGATAGACATATCCGTCAAGCCTCTAAGAAAAGGCTCAGACATCTCATCTACACTATTTTTACCTCTATTACAAAGCTTGTGGGTGGAAAGTTCCTCTTCAAATACAATATCATTCTATGAAAAGTCAACTACTACTTCAACATCAATTTGTTAGATTCGTCACTCTTTTCAAAGGCATTCAAATGGTTTTAACTCATACTTGGGCCAAGGTCGACTGCTCCACGTCCCCCACCTTTTCCATATCACATCTTGTCTATTCATGCCATATTTTTTGTTACATAGAATGAAAGGACAATGGTTTTTCACTCAACCATTCCATTCAAACAAATTCAAAGCTAAAAGATAAATGAACCACAAACCATTTTATGTTACCTATTCTTCATGTTATCTATCTTTGGTCATTACCAATATCCTTAAGATTTCAAATCCATATGGATATGCATATCTATTCACATTTTGAAATTGAGTGATATGCATATTCATAAGGTTTTAAAACTATACAAATATGCATATCGATCAATTTCAAAGCATAAATGGATATGCATATCCGTTTAGTTTTAAAATCCTATGGATATGTGTATTCATTGGCATTCAATTTAAAACGAATGTGAATGTTTGTAAGCTTTCAAATAAGGACAAATATGCATTTTCGTCTTTTCTTAAAAACTGACAAAAACATAATTTCGTAGGTCACAATAGCACATAAAAGTTAAACAAAAACTCAAATTTCATTTAAAATAAATTACTCTTATCTCGAATTGATTTACTTTTAGCTGTCGATTCCATTTGAAAGTTGCCTTAGTATTGAGAATGATTGAAGTTTTTAAGTTCACGAGTGAGGGTTTTGTGAGATTGATAAATGAGAAAAAAGAGTCCATAAAAATTATAGACTTTTAGAGATTGAAAGCTTAAAGGCAATAAAGGTGTGAGGATAAATAGACATGATGAGGTCTTGGTTGTGAAGAGCAAATGTTTCTATTTTATGTTAAATTTTGATTGTACTTAACATATTGTATGAATAGTAAACTTTTGGTTGTATTTAGAATTTTCCTTTGTAAAAGTTTCAAATACTTGCACATAACACGTAGCACAAAAAAGAAAAGGAAATGATGGGGGAATTTTAAATATAATGATTTTATTTACACACTCAAAATGGTGAAAATTTGCACTTCCTTTAAAATAAAATTTAAGGAAAAACTAATATGATCAAATTTTTATTTGAAAATCTTCTAATATCCAACATTTCTTAAAATCTAGAGTGTTTGGAAGTAGCTATTTCTTCAACTATGTTATTTTGTAAATAGATAGTGAAACAAACTAATTGTCCCAAGCTTAACTCGAAATCACAATGTATCTCAATCCACCAAAGGTCCAAGTTCAAAATGCCAAAATTGAGCTTTAGGTTGGAACAAAGATTTTGTTATGGGTTAAAAAATGCCTAAATATATGTCTATTTTGATGAACCTTAGACAATATTTTCTTTATCGAGATATTATTGCTGATTGTTTTTAACTACTAGACATTTGGATATATACCCAGATGATGAATGAAATGAAAAAGAAATCATTATGGCAAATTTCTCTTTTTACAACTTCTTTTATTTTTTTACCCTTCTTAACTACTCCTATCATTAGAGCTTTTCTTGACCTTCAATTATGCATCCTAAACCACGTTTTACTATTAAGGAATCCATTAGCAACCTCATTGACACTATAACTTCTCAAATTCAATAGCTAGTGAGGCCTTAGAAACCATATTTGACACCAAATGTATTGATTTGACTTTACATTATTTACGACAAATGTTTCAACCTCCACAATCTTCAAGTTAAGATAACCAATCTAGAAAAGAGCTTTATCTCTATCCCTTTACGGCCTCTCCCTCCATTGTTACCTACCCCAACATCTTTTTCTTCAAACTCATTGTTTTTCTATAGATTGATCAATTCCCTCACATGTTTTTATGGTTAAATCTCAAAATTTTATGTCACCATTTTTTTTTATTTAATTAGCTAGATTGGCTTCTCCATGTTGAGAACTATTTTGAGTTTCATGTTATTCTTTGAACTTAATGCCTGTCAATTGCTACCTTTTATATGATAATTTAAGCACTAAGTTGGTACTAATAGATGCACTAAATCAACTCCATGATTCTTAATTCAGGTTTAGCTTTATCTTAATCATCATGCCACATGCTTCAATCTCAAACAAACTTTTAAAGTCACTTAGTATTAAATCAAATTTGAAAATATTTTCAATTGTGTCTGGGGTCTTCTTATTGAGTATTTGCTTAGCGTTTTCTCTAAGGTTTACACCCAAATATTCAACATGACCTTTTCATTCTATAACCCCAACCTTTTACCCAAGCTTTAGGTCTTGCTAAACTTGCAGAATTCAAGCTCTTGGATTCACAATCAACTTCATAATGGTATTTCTAGAATTTTTCCTCCCTCCAACATCAACCAAACAATTTCCACCTCTATCATGCTTATCTTTTTTTGAAATGAAAGCATGTCGAGTGAAAGGCCTTTATTTCAATTGTAATGACCAGTATAAATTAGGCACCACTGTTAGACAATCTTATTTTTGTTAATCCAGGCTAATGACATTCCACTTCTTTTAGACCTGACTAAACATAACTCTTCTATGGCTTTATCATTGACATCATTTTAGCTACAACTACCACTTTGTTGTTTTTCATAAAAAGACCTTTATTCAATCTAGGTTTCTCTCCAAGATATTTTTGGCCAATCATGGCACAATTTTGGGGATTAGGTCTTTGTTTTAATTGATTCTGATAGTGCCCACAACCTAATTCGAACTCGGAATGCCAAACACCTAAGCCAGTTGGCTCAACCTATGTCATCTTTCTTTGTAATTATTGGCAACAATAACTTTTTAACTTGCATTGGGCTTTGCTTTATTGTAACATTGGACCTTTAAGGCCATCAATTTCAATTGGATATTTTCTTATTAGATGTTTACGAGGTTGATTTCATATCGAGTATTTTGTGGTTCTCTCACCTAAGACAAATTGTCTTGAACTTTTATGCCTTTTACATGATAGTTTACCTATTGGATTGACCATACTTGTCATATAAACATACATTCAAAAATTGAATATGAGCTACAAAATAAACAAAGAAAACCAAATCCACACACAGGATCAATTTGTTGTAACCTTTCTATCAGTAAGCATACAAAGTATATAACAAATATTAGCCAGTTGTTATCTTATACATAATCCAAAACTCAACATCCTCCACTGTTATCTTGTACACCAAGGCTCAATTGATGCAAACTAAAGTCGTCCAAGAATTTGCCTCTAACAGTAATCCACAGATATGAGAAATTAAAATCTTTTAAAGATTAGGATTGTGTTTAGCCAAATACTATGCTAGTAGTTTAGGATTCAAAATTCTTCCCTTTGTTTGTGACTTTCACAACTAGCAGTTGATAATCTTAACAACACAAAATGTTAGCTTTGAATTGATCTAAGTTTTGATATAACCTAAAATTAAGTTAAATTTAATGATTTTCCAACTTATACCACTTAGAAAATTTTTTCTTAAAAATTACTTTTGGTTGAATTCTTTGAAAAATTACAAAATGTTATTAGACTCTAATTTTCTAATAAATTTACTCTTTTAAAATGAACATTATTGGTAAATATATGTTTGAGAAAAATAAATCATTTTTCCTTGGTCAAAATGTCAAAATATACAAATTTAGGAAGAAAGAATCGACCCCAATAGAGAAGATCAATCTCCTTACTTTTGGAATGGTTATCTTCTATTTTTAAGATTAAGGATCGATCATATATATAGAAAGATCAATCCCCTAAATAATAGGACCTTTAAAGTCAGAACGCTCTTCCCTTATTTTTAAGCTAGAGGATCAATCCACAATGGATCCCTGCATTTTTAATGGTTACATTTTTTTATCTTAAAGCATGAGGATCGATCACTTAAGGTAAAGGATTGATCCCCTCACTTAAAAAAGTACGAATAAAGATAAAATTTGAAAGAAATAATGGTTATTTCTCATTTTCAATGACTCACAATGACTAGAAATAAAAAAAAAAAAACCACATCAAAAGAAAGCCTTTAACACATTTAATATTAAGAGATTACATTCAAAGCATCATAAGTCAAGATTTTTCATTTCTAGAGCATTCAAAAAGCAAAAAGTAAATAAAAAAATTCTTATATTATTCAAGCTAAGATTCTTATTGTATAACCTCTTCATCTTGGTACTTAAATCTTGTAAACACCCGCTTATTAGAGGTTTTCTTGGCTTACAAATTGCTTTAATATCCAAATAGGATTATAGGCAAGAGATGTGGTATCCTTTTGAGAGCTTTGTAGTGAGGTTGGGTAAAATCTTACAAAGGGTAGAGGTTAGTATCTTGTGCTGTGTAAAGATAGAGATTGTAACTTATAAAACAACATTCTACTAATGAATTTGAAACTTGGCTAAGAAAGCTAAGGGAGAAGACGTAGGCACCTTCCTAGAGAAGGGTTGAACCCCTATGCACCATTATGTTTGATCTTTTTTCCCTATTCATTTCTTGCTTATTTTTTATTATCTTATATTATCAATTCTTAATATTTGAATTTGAGTGTGCTTAAAATTTTGATAATCCAATTCACCCATATTGGATTGATTTACACATTTGATCTAACAATTGGAATGAAAGCTTTGGTATCTTTTATAGGTCTAGCAACCTTGTGAGAAAGATCCTGTGACTCAAATCAATATTGTTTAAAGTGGTGAAAAAGAACACATGGCTTTAAAGTTTAAAAAATATGGAGACAAAAAGGAAGTGGAAGATATCTAACATGAAGTGTATCATCACCCTTAAAATGATTACTACTTTCATTCGTAGTGAAAATCTCTCTATTATATGGCCTCCACTCTTCATTGGTAAGAATTACTCATATTGAAAGATAAAGATAAAGCTTTTTATTCAAGCAATGATTATGAATTGTGAAGGGTGATTGTAAATGGTCCTCTCATTCCAAAATAGATGGTAGAAGGTAGAGAAATCATCAAAGAATAAAATGAGTGGGATGCCAATGATATCAACATGGCCCAACTCAATCTAATGGCTATGCATAATTTTTTTTGAGCATTAGGTCCAAGTGAATGCAATAAAGTCTCATTCTATGACAATGCCAAGCAAGTTTTTTGGAACAACTTAGTAATCACGCATAAAGTTATAAATTAAGTTAAGGAATCAAAGATCATCATGCTCACACTTGATTATGGACTCTTTAAAAACTAGAAAAAAGCATTACGGATAAGTCAAATCACTTCTTTGATATTTATCAATAGCTTAAAAGCTCTTGGTAAGACTTATTATATTATTGAAATGGTAAAAGAATTGTTAAATAGTCTACCAAAGACTTAAAAAGGAAAGGTAATCTCCATTGAGGAGTCCAAAGATCCCCACATTTTATCCTTATATGAGTTTATTGGTTCTTTCTTAACTTATGAGATAAAAATGAACATGGGCAAGAAAATACAAAAAAAGTAAGAATTATTTTGAAATCAACCATTCAAGAAGAATAAAAGGTTGAACAAGAAAAGGTTGATAAAGATGATGAAATGGTTATATTTGTAAAAAGGTTTAAGAAGTTCATAACGATGAAAAAATTTTCAAATAAAACAAGACCTCAAAAGAAGATGATAAAAAAAATCTAGAGAAAATGATCCAATTATATGCTATAAGTGTAAGAAATTGGGTCATATCAAGTTTGATTATCTTTTGTGAAAGAAACAAAATGCAAAAAAGCCTAAGAAGAAGGTAATGGTGGCTATATAAAGTCATAGTGATACTTTTGATGATAATGACTCTTATACTAAGGAAGTGACCAACAAATGTCTCATGGCTCTTGATGAGCTCAAGGTAACTTCCAATTCTAATGATTCAAATCCATATACATTTTATGAATTGTAAGATACCTTTAATGACTTGACCATGGAATTTGAAATAATGAAATGAAGTATAAAAAAATGATTTTCAAATTGAAAGTAGAAAATAAGTTCTTGACTAAGACAAAGAGTGAATTGGAAAAGGAAATTAAGGTTTTGAAATTCAATGTTAAAGATTTGACTAGGAAGAATATGAATTTACAAAAAAATTTTTCTAGATTTTATATAGGACATCAAAAGCCAAATGACTTGCTTGAAACTTAAATAGCTTTTTGTTGACAAAGATGGATTATGATATAATGGTAAAGATAATAAAACTCAATTAAAGAACTTTTTTGTTAAAGTAAATGATTGAATTAAAACATCTAGTTCATATGCATATTGTCATAAATTGAGTCATTCTATACAATATTGTTCTTTAAAGAAAGTCACTTATAGAAGTAAACTCATTAGAAGTATGCGAATTCTAAAAAGAATCAAGACATCTCAAGATGAGATTACCAAAATGAAATAGATTCCAAAAGGCACAAAATTATAAGTACTAACACTTAGGGACCCAAGAAAATTTGGGTACCTAAAGCAAAAGTTTGATTGTCATTGTCAGTGGATGAACATAGTTACAAGATAAATTCAAGCAAGAATAATCCATGGTGCCTTAAAAGTATATGTTCAAGACAAATAATTCAGGGCAATAATCAATTCAAGGACTTAAGGCCTAAATGTGATAGAGATGTTATATTTGGAGACAACTTCAAAGTTAAAATTGAAGGAATTGGTTTCATTGGTAACAATACTTCCATGAATATTGAGAATTTCTTACTTGTTAAAGGAGTCAAACATAACTTGATTAGTATTAGTTAATGTATAGTAAAGATTTTGAAGTTCTTTTTGAATTTGTGTTGTTAAGTGATTAATGACAAGACTAACAAACTTGTTTTTAATAGATATCATCAAAGAAATTTTTATGTAGTTTATTTAGATGATTTATATTCTAAAACTGTTTGTTTTATAGCTTAAAAAGAAAATGAAAGTTAGATTTAGCATAAGAGACTTGGACATGCAAGCATGCATGTGATTTCAAAACTTTCTCAAAATTATTTAATAGTTGGCTTACCAGAATTGAAATTTGAAAATGAAAAGGTTTGTAATGCATGTGAAGGAAAACATAGAAATGTTTCTTTCAAACCTAAAATTGTAATTCAACTAAAAGGCCATTAAATTACTTCACATTGGTCTTTTTGGTCCTACTAGAACAATGAGCCTTGATGGTAAATAATATGGATTTGTTATTGTTTATGATTTTATTAGATATCCATAGGTTCTCTTCTTGCATTGTAAGAATGAAGCTTTGTAAAAATTCATCACTTTTAGCAAACAAATTCAAACTAAAAAAGAATATGCAATTTATCATATTAGAAGTGATCATGAAAAAGAATTTAAAAATCTTGGTTTTAATGAATTTTATTGTGAAAATGGTGTTAGGCATAATTTTTTGGCTAGAACTCTTCAATAAAATGGGATAGTAGAATGGAAAAATAGAACTTAAAAAAAATTGTCTATAACCATGCTTGTGAAAATAATTTACCTAGATATTTTTAGGTGGAAGTCATAAATACTTCTCGTCATATCATAAATAGAGTTATGGCTCGACCAATTTAAAAGAAAACTCCATATTAACTTTTTAATGGTAAAAGGCCTAACATAAGCTATTTTAACCACTTTGGTTGTAAATGCTTTATTTTGAACAATGAAAAAGACAATATCAAAAAATTTGAAGCGAAAAATTATGAAGACATTTTCTTAAGGTACTCTTTGAATTCAAAAACTTTTAGAGTCTTTACCAAAAGAACTTTGATTGTTGAGGAATCTATACATGTCATATTTGATAAATTTAATCCTCTTTCGAAAAAGTTTTTTTTTTTCATGTTGATGATATAAGTATACATAAAGGAAATATCGATGATACATCTCATGACATTGAAGAGAACAATAAAAAAAAATGATGAGTTTTTTTGATAAGTTCCTAAAGTAACTACCAATTGAATAAGAACCTAGTCTCCCTAGAGAAATGAGGTATGTAAAAGTTAGTGAGGTTATTGGTGATCCATCTCAATAAGAATTAGATCTTTATTCAATATTTGCAATTGTGTTGCTTTTCTCTCCTAAATTAAACCTAAAAATATTGATGAAGCCTTTAGAGATGATCATTGGATTTTAGCCATGCAAGAGGAATTAAATTAGTTTGAAAGAAGTAAAATGTGGAATTTAGTGTCTAAGCCTAATGCTCATCCCACTATAGGTACTAAATGGGTGTTTATAAATAAAATGGATTAGAATGGTAATATGATTAGAAATAAGGGTAGACTTGTAGTTTAAGGGCATAGTTAAGAAGAAAGAATTGATTATGATGAGACTAATATATCGATTATTAAACTAGAAACTATTAGGATGCTTTTAGCTTTTGCATCCATTAAAAATTTCAAACTTTTTCCAATAGATGTCAAAAGTGCTTTCTTAAATGTTTACATTAATGAAAAAGTTTATGTTGCACAACCTCCCGAATTTGATAATCCTCATTTTCTAAATCATGTTTTTAAGTTGTCAAAAGCTTTGTATGGTTTGAAGCAAGCTCCTAAAGCTTGATATGAAATACTTTCAAAATTTTTTATTGAAAAATATTTTAATAGAGGTAAAGTTGATCTACTCTTTTCATTAAGATTAAAGGTAAAAATATTCTTGTAGTGTAAATGTATGGTGATGATATTATAATTGGTGCTACTAATGAATCTATTTGTTAAAAAATTTCTAAAATTATACAAGGTGAGTTCAAAATGAGGATGATGGGAGAATTTACATTCTTTTTGGGACTACAAGTAAAGCAAACAAAAGATGGCATCTTCATAAATAAAGTAAAATACATTAAGGATTTGCTTAAAAGGTTTGGTAAGGAAAGCTCAAAGCTTTACTCAACTCCTATGAGCTTTTTAACTAAGCTTGATAAAGATGAAGAAGGTAAATGTGTCAACTCTAAACTTTATAGTTCTATGATTAGTTCATTGCTTTATCATACCACAAGTAAGCTCGATATAATGTTTAGTGTATAATTAATTATATGCTAGATTTCAATCATCTTTTAGAGAATCACATTTGCTTGTTAAACGTATATTTAGATATCTTAAAGACAATCCTAATAATAGATTATGGCATCCAAAAAGCTTCATCTTTTGCTTTGTATGATTATTCCAATGCTAAATTTGGTAGGTGTAAAGTAGATAAAAAGAGCATTTTCGGTACTTATCAACTTTTTAGAAATATGTTCATATCATGGTTTTTCAAGAAATAAAATGGTTTTCTTTTATCCACAACCAAAACAGAATATGTAGCGTTTAGAAGTTATTATGGTAAAACTTTTATAGATTAAACAACAAATGGAAGATTTTAGAATTATCATGGACTGTATTCTTATAAAGTGTGATAATACTAGTGCCTTAAATCTCACTAAGAATCATATCCAACACTCAATGACTAAACACATTGAGATATGACATCATTTCATTAGAGATCATGTGTATAAATGAGATATAGTTTTTGAATATGTTGATACCTTGCATCAATTAGTAGATATTTTCACTAAACCACTTGATAAATATAGATTTTGTACAATTAGGGATGAGTTTGGATTAATGAATGCACCTTGAATGCTTTGATAGCCTATATATTGCTTACTTTGGTGTTTTAATGATTTAAGTAAGGATCTTCTTTCCTTATTCCTTTTTTGCTGATTGTTAATTATTTTACTTATATTATCTAATATCTTAATATTTGAATTTGAGTGTGCTTAAAATTTTAATAATCTAATTTACCCCTCTTGAATTAATTTACGCATTTAAGCTAACACAAACAAGAAAGAAAAATCTTTTCTTCTTGAAGGAAAACAAAGTTACGGCAACTCTTAGAGTCAAACCCTACAGTCGCCAACCCTAATGGCTTTATCTCCTTCTTGTGTTTCTTAATTGCCAAATTCTCTTATGCATTCTACAAGGGATAGTTAGACATGTGTTTTATAGTCAAGATTAAGTTCCTTGTCATACAAAATTGCATTTTTATTCTTTTATGTAATTCAACCTTTTAGTTAAGTTTTAATTTTGAAAATTACAATTCCACAACACCAATCCCATTTTAATTCATCATATCATCCTATTATGTATAACCCATTAGACTCAACATATTGGCAATATATATAATACAATTCAATTAAGAATTTTTTTTTTATATTTCTAGACCATGAACGCATCTGGTAACGCATCATAACCACCCAAATGTTAGAAAAGTCAAGATGGTTTGACTAACTTTTCAATGTACATCATGTTAGTCTAATTCAATGCTTTCATCATATATCTTAAAAGGACAAAATGCAATGTCCAATGTCTTCTTTCTGATCTTTTCATATTAATCTTGCAACTTCTATATTAACTTTTTAGATCTTAGCTACCTTGGCCAATGACTTCACAGTTAATATTAGCTATGAATAAATGAGATATTTTCCTTCATATCACTTGAGTTAATGAATATTCTCTAGATCACTCATCTACCATTGTATGTTTCATGCCATACCCAAAAACACCTTTTTTAAGCATTAGGTGCCCTGACCTTTATAGTTGCAATCAAGGCATGACAATTAATATATAAAATATCTTGATATCATAAGTTAAAAGATTACTTACACTACTAACGCATGGAAGTATACTCCATAGATACTTAAATGAAATGCCAAATTAGACTCGCATAGTGGGTCATGCTTAGTTTTTAACAAGTACCCACATGCTATCTTTAAATATCTTTATATTTCAACTTATTAGATTAATTGCTTACTTCATAAATAAGGAGGCTTAGCATGTACTAATCTTTAAGCACTATTCTGCCCTTGTTCACAACAATATAACTACTAGTAACATATTTAGGAACAAAGTTTTGATGCATAAGGATCAACTAATTATAACACTTTATAATTCTTTTGCAAGGCTTATAGTTTTCTAATGGCTTTATCTACACAAGTAATTAATAACAAATTATTTAATAGAAACTTATAGATTAAGAAATAATTCATATATTAATAGAAAATAATGTCTATTACATGATATAAATGACTAATAAGTGTTTTTACAACCAACCACAATTGGTTCACAAGGTTTACACTAACATTACCATCATAGGTTTTTTATCACTCTATTTGGAGAACAATATTATAAGCCTTTTTCCTTTTATAATCAATTATGTTGCCTAGTTTACAACAATGCATTTGCATCCACCCATTTTCTCTCTATCTAGCCCACCCAATCCATTTATCAACCTATTAACTAGAAACAATTTCATCCAAACTTTCAAAAGTTACTTGACAAATTTCAAAAAGTCTTTGACACCTTTCAAGGTTTTCCATCTTCTTGACCCTATGATCATTATATACACCACTTTCCTAAATCTAAATCAGTGAATGTTAAGTCGTATCAATACCTTACAATCAAAAGAATGATATGGCGAAACTCATTACAAATATGCTATAAGATTGTATAATTCGCCAAGCACAAGTCCATTCTTTTCCCTTGTTTTATTAGTCTACAAAAAATATTGCAGTTGGCAATTTTATGTTGATTATAGAGCAGTTAATGCTATAACGGTTAAATATTGCTTTCCAATTTTAATAGTTGTTGAATTACTTGATGCATTCTATGATACTTCAATTTTCTCTAAAATTGATCTCTGTGCTAGCTACCTTCCAATTTGTGTGACTCTTGAAGATGTCTATAAAACTTCTTTTCACTCGACTGATAATCATTTCAAACTTTTGGTTTACCTTTTGAGTTGTCAAATGCCTTGTCCACTTTTCAAGTTATTATGAATGATTTTTTTTTACCCTTATTATAACGCTTTTTATTGGTTTTTTCAATGATATATTGTTATATAATTCTACTTGGTCAGATCACATTATAAGCTTTTAGAAAAACATGGTTTTTATGCCAAAATGTCAAAATATTCTTTTAGCTATACATTTATTAACTATTTAGGCCATGTTATCAATGGATAAAGAATTCAAGTTGATTCTTCAAAAATCACATCCATAGTCAAGTAGCCCTAACCAACAACTCTAAACGCTTTATGAGGTTTTCTTGGACAAACAAGCTATTATCACAAATTTATGCATCATTATGCCATAATCGTAGCTCTTTTCACCGGTTTGTTAAAGAAGGATAAATTCTCATAATTACCTAAGGCATTTACTACCTTTACCAATCTTAAGATTGTTATGATTACAGTCCCTATCTTAGCTCTCTTTTTCTTCTCACATTCACAATTGAAATAAATGCTTTTAATGTAACAATAGGCAATGTTCTATCACAACATAATCACCCAATAATATTTTTTTAGTAAGAAATCTGGTTTTTAGATGCAAGGAACCTCCACTTATGCTTAAGAAATGTTTGCAATCACATAAGCAGTCCATAAGTGGTGCTTGTACCTTATTAGTCATTCTTTGATCATATACATTGACCAACAAAGCCTTGGAGGGCTTATGTCCCAAACAAAACAAATTCTTAAGCAACATAAATCGTTTATCAAACTTCTAGCTTTTAAGTACACAATCTAATATAAATATAAAAGACAAAATTGAGTGGTAGATGACTTTTCTTGTCGCTGCAGCTTCATTGATGCTTGTTATGTAATTTTTTCTATTGTATCTCTACCTTAGATCAGTTTTGACACTATCAAATAATGCCACTTCTTCAAAATTTTATGTTGTAGATTGGTTGCTTTTGTATCAAGGTAAGGTGGTGATATTTGCAGGTCATGACTTATAACAAACACTACTTAATGAGTTTCACTGTACTTTTATAGAGACGATGCTGATGTCTCAAAACCCTTAGTTTGGCTATCAATTAATTTTTATTAGGTTGAAATGAAAAACTCAGGTAAAACTTTTGTTAATGCATACGATATTTGTCAACTAAGTAAAATAGGTTCCAACTAAACAAGGAGATTTACTTGAGCCTTGACCCATTCCAAATCATATTTGGTAGGATATTGCAATGGACTTCATTACTAATTCACCATCATCACAAGAAAGTACTTTAATTTAGGTAGTGATGGACTATCTCTTTAAATATGTCCATTTTGTTCTATATCATTTTCAATCACTACTTCTTAATTGGCTAATGTTTATACTCAAAAAATTAGGGAACTCCATGGAAGTCCTTGCTCAATAATTAATGGTAGATACCTTTTACTTGTCAATATTTTTTGTAAGAAGTTTTTCAAGTTGTGGGATACTAAATTAAAGCTTAGCAATGCCTATCACATTCAAATTAATGGTTAATCAAAGGTGCTTAATCATTGTTTAGAATTTAAAAAGCCCTATATGTTTGTTATCAATGAATTAAAGCTTAGCAATGCCTATCACCCTCAACCTATGTTTTTTCGTCAGTGAACAACCCCAACTATGTGCTTGCATCTTTTATCGGGTTGAATGGTGGTATAATATCACACCACTTTTCTATCAGCATGAAACCATTTAAGGCAATTTATGTTTTTCCACCACCTAAAAGTGCTTTTTATCTCTTTGGCAGCATCAAGATAGCTTAACTTGATAATAATTTCAGCATAAGATAAGAATTGGTTGACACACTTAAAGGCTAATCTTGTAAAGGCCTAAAATCACATGAAAATGTAAGCTGGTTGCCATTGCATGAAAAGCTTCTTCAATGAAAAGAATTGGGTATTTGTTAAACTTTAACCATATTGCAAATGCTTTGCTATCCGCTTCATCAACCAAAAGCTACTAGAGAAATATTTCTTATTATTTTGCATCAATTGATGAATAAGTCCTATGGTATATGAACTTAACCTTCCTCTTATAACAAAAATTCATATGGTATTCCTTGTTTCTCTCCTTAAAGCTTGCCATTGACAGCCAACTTCTTTTTTTCTTGACCATTACTAGACACTACTATCACCAATCAACCCTCTTAGAACTAGAGAATTTCTAGCAACATGAGAAATTCAACATAATGGGATTTATCTCACTCAATTTCTCATTCATTGGAAGAACTTGCCAATAGAGGAGACTACATGAAAATGAGGACTAGACATGACTACAAACTACCCACACTTCAACATTGAGGTCATGGTTGCTGTCAAAGAGGAAAGCAATGTTACAAATCTAACTCAAAATCACAATGTCTCTTAATCCACCAAAGGTCCATGTTCAAAAGGCCAAAGCAAAGCTTCAAGTTGGACCACACTTTTGTTATGGGTTGAAAAAAGCCTAAATGAATATGTTGGTTTTGGTGATAAGATAAGAATACCTTAGATAATATTTTTTTTAGCGAGATATTCTTGCTAACCTTTTTTTTTATTGTTGGACATATAAATATATAGCCAAATGATGAATGAAATGAAAAAGGAATCATTCTATCCAATTTCTATCTCTATAAGTTCATCTTTTCTTTTTTTTTTTCCAACATAACTATTCCTATCACTAACTGTTACAGCATGTAGTCAATGCTATGTTTTTCATTTTAAAATTTTCTTAATCATATGTCAATATATTTCATATGTTCTCATAGCTTAATTACATTACATTTTTCAATAAAATACGATATCTTCAAATATTCCAAATATGAACAAGAAAAAATTAAAAACCTTTGTAGACACTGAATTTTGTTTGGAACATTTTCAACATGATTGATTTAAGTTCATTTGTGAAATGGAATGGAACCATTAATATAGGACCATTATGCAAATCATTTAGGAGGACTATTTACAACCTATAAAGAGCCCACAAATTAGCCCATTTGGAGATCCAAAGTCAACTTCAATCAAATTTGGTCAAACTTGGTCAACAAAGTTAAAATTAGTCAAACAAAGTCAAAATTGCACAAAACTTAGTCAAAATGGATAGAACCTAGGATAATTCTCAAAATTCACAACCTAATTGGAATTAATGGGGTTTAAAGTTAAAAATGGTGATTTTTAAAACACTAAAAATTTTTATGGCACTTAGGGTATTACAAAATTACTAAAATACCCTTAAAAGAATTTTCTTAGTTTGGCCTTTTCGAGCTTGGATTTTCAAGAAACTTTTCATATCTCAATTTTATAATATTTCAAGATTTTGGTGTATTAAAATCCAAAAAATGAGCAGGGAACATTAATTTCGAAGAAAATGGCTTAAATACTGAAAACTTTATACTAAAGATAAAATAGTCTTTTCATTTGGTTTATGGACTACAAAATCGAACCTTTGCAATGAATAATGTGGACCATGAGATTTCCTATTAAATCTTGTTCCAATGGCTAAAGATTGCTTTTTGAAAAAAAAAAAAAAAAGAAAGGAACTTTGGCCCTTGGATAAGATTTGATCCAAATGCCTATTTTTAGCCTTTTAAAGATATTTTGGTGGATTTCTTCTTGATAAGAAAAAAAGGGTGGGCTCTTGCAATAAAAAAGGATGGTTTTTGGAGTTTAGGGAAAGTGGCCAAAAACAAAATAAAAGAAAGGGGTGGAGGACTAGTGGAAAGGAAGGCAACCAATAAGGAAAGTCATGTTTTTTAGAGAAGTTAGTAAAAAAAGTGACCTTTTTTCTTTTCCAACTTGATCTTATACGTGTGAATATTTTAAAAAATTCTGGATTCTCTCTTTTGCTTATATGGTTTCACATCAAAATGGAAAACTTTCTTTATGTTTCAATGAGCTTTTAACAAATGATAGGAAAAGGTAGAGTTCATAGCTTTTTAAAAAGCTTTAGTTTAGGTTCATGGTGTGGAGATTTAAAGTTCTTTCTTTTGGCTTATATTCCTTTGGTTAACTATGAAATGAAACACCCTTAAAAACTTTTCCTTTTTTTCTTTTTTATTGTTGTGCTTATATGCTAATGACATGTAGAAACTTGAAGCTTCATCTTCATTTCCTTATTGATGGTTTCTCATTGCATGTGATATTTTGCAAGAGTTTAAAGTCCCAAAATGATCTTGTTTTTTTTTTTTTTTTTGGCTTAGCTATTATTTATAAAAAAGTTGGAACCTTTAAAACTTTTTCCTATTTACTAGTGGATTAGTATAGGAAATGTGTCTTTCATTTTTGAAAATGCAGCCATGCTTTGTAAATATTGAAAGCCAAAATGTGGAGACCAATGGGATAAAACAATTGGATTTGATGTTTACCTTTTGGGTCCTCACATGAATTATAAAAAGTAGAATACTAGTTTAGAAAATCACTTTAGTTGGAATTTTGTGACAAATAAAATTTTATAAAAATATAAGGCTTAAAGTTTTGTTTCCAATAAAGTTTATTTCTATGTATGTTTGATTTTAATAATTATGCGCATGCAATTTTTATGATTGTTTAAATTTAATTATAAGTTTAAATTCATGCATTGTTAATTTTTTTATTGTTTGGATTCTCATGGTTATTTTAATTTAAGCTTTCATACTTAAATCCATGTTTGATATATTTTATTTTTCATACACTTTAAAGTTATCTATAATAATAATAATAATAATAATAATAATAATAATAATAATAATAATAATAATAATAATAATAATAATAACAATGATGATGATGATTTTAAAGAAAAAAGAAATATATACAAAATATATAAGAATAAAAAAAAATTCATTTTTAGAAGAACTATAAAAATGAGCTTGCTCCGAATGTCTACCTAGATGTTAGATACTTTAAAAGAAGTTAATAAAATTTTAAACTTATCGAAAACCTTAAACTCGTTTTAAATTTCCAAGGATTTGCATGAAAAACTTTTATGAAGTAATCTGTTTCCAAATGCCGCCTAGAGGTTGAGGTATTTAGGAAATTTTATTTTATTAAAAATTTTTATACATTTCCACAACTCAAAATAAATTTGTTTTGTTAAAACCACGATTATAAAAATACAAAATAATAAAAATAATAGGATGAGATTTTAAATATAAAAATTCACACCCAAACTCTACCTAGATGTTAGAGAGTTCAAATGGTCTCTTTATATATGAAAACCTGATTCTTAAATTTGTAATTTATCATCATTTGTATATAACTCTCTTTTTTTTTTTAAATAATGTGCACATTTATAATTCATATATGTTTGTTGATATTAATTATATTATTCTTTTTTTACTGCATTAAAAAATTATTGGTACTCTGCCTAGAAGTTAGAGAATCATCAATAATTATCATTTACAAAAATGTTATTTTATTATTTTAAAATGAACGTTATGATAAATCTTAAATAGAAAGATTATCTTTGAATTTTACCTTTATGTCGGAGACTTTGAAAGTATTTCTTTAATTTGAAGATTTTCATAATATTCCTAAATAAAAACTTTTAAAACTAATTTTTTTTCTCAAAAACAAAGGGAATTGAAATTAAATTCCATATAAAAACCATTTTTGTCCAAAATTACAAATAGTGCATGATTAATTAGTACCAATTCTATGGGCGTTGTAGGGTGCTAATCCTTCCCTACGCGTAATTGACTCCTGAACCTAATTCTGTTTTCATAGATAAAAATTATCTTTCTAATAAACTAATGATTTTTATTAAAAAGATAAAATTTTTAGGTGGCCAATCACTTCCGAACAAATATTGGTGGTGACTCTCTATGTTTTTCATGATTTTAAATTTTTACATCTAGCAGTCAAGTCTTCAGACCGTTATGTTATGACAGCTTGGTAACTCTACTAGGGATATTTTGAGGGTCAAGCTAATAATTTTAATTATTTGCTATTAAAAATTTTGGAATCAATTGGTTTTAATTGATATTTAATTTAATTTTCTTTATTTTATTTTTTTTAAATAAAAATGCCTAAGTTAACAAATAAAATAAATTGTATGTTAGTTATTACTTTGCCTTGATTTGGTGTTTATGATTTATTTATGTTATTTTGATTAACACATCACTTTGCACATCTTTGCATATTCACTTGTATAGATGATCTTTAGACCCAAGCTTTGTCCTTATCAAAAGGAAGTGAAGTAGTTATGCTCTTGTGAGGTGATAACCTCCGCATTTGCTAGTGAAACACTTCCACTCAGATTGAACCATTTCTGTTAATAGCATGTAATGGGTGAGGATCAATGAGCCTTACTAGTTTATGATGGATGATGATGTAAGGATTAGTTTGGGAACCTTTAGACATATAAATCCTAACCCAGCATATCGTGAACCTTAAAGATCTAGCTTAGGATAAAGCCATGCCATCATTCTCGAAAAAATTATCTAAAGTTAGGACACTACATATTTTACTCTGTTATAAGCTATGCTTGATTGTTTATTTATTTATTTACTAACATTATTGACTTATTTGGTTCTTTTGTTATCCTTAATCTTACGGCATGCATCATATAGGCATTATATTTCTTAGATGGGGTATTTATTTTGGATCAATCAACAGTAAAGGAAGCACTTATGAAGCCATCAATAGCATTAGCCCCTAGCAAGAATTATTTGGAAGTTAAAGCCAATAAGAAAGCACCCAAGGAAAAAAAAAAAGATTGCTTAGAGGGCAGTTATGTGTCTACATATCCATAGTCAATGTACATGGATTTGAGTCAAAATGATGTAGTCGAGTTGGAATCTATATGGCAACAATGGTGAGTAGAAAAGAAAGAGTCATTTCCAAAGAGATATGGGGATATGGCATTGCTTACATTAGTGAAGATTGATCAAGCACTAATTAAGGCTACCATACAGTTTTGGGATCTATTTTATCGGTATTTCATATTTAACCAATAAGACTTGGCCCCCATATTCATGTTTACTCTGGATAGAGTCTGTTAATTAAGATATGATCTATTAAAAAGTGTAGAAGACCATCAAATATAGAAAGAAGTTAGCCAAGATTATGCAAATAGGGGTTGAAGAGATAAACAAACATAAGAAGAAAAAGAACGTGGTTGAGAATATTCTATCAACCTTTTTGTTTGAGCATATAAAAAAGTATATTGATATTGATTAAAGGTTGGATGTGTTTGCTTTGGCTGTGTATGGGTTGATAATATTCCCCAAGGTATTAGGAGATGTAGAAGCATTAATGGTTGACTTTTTTAAGCAATTGGATAAAGGTATAAATTCTTCGCCAACTATTTTAGTAGAGACCATTAGATCGTTTAATTTTTGTTGAAGGAAGGGTGATGGACGATTCATAAGATGTTCTCAATTGATTTTTATTTAGCTTAGAAGTCACTTTTGAGGAAAACAGAAGATATTGTTTCGGCCATTCGTCATTCATTTTGTTCCCATCAAGGAGTTTGTCACTAAGGAATGGTATAAGGGTTAGATAAAAGGTCAATGGATGTTGTTCTTTTTAGAGTTTACTAGTAAGGATGTAATATGGAAGGCACCATGGATGCTTTTTATGACTATTTTGTATAGTTGTGGAGATAAGTCATGGGTACCCTTGTTAGGGATATGGGGGGTAGTGAGTTATGCACCTTTTATGGTTCAGAGACAATATGACTTACGTTAGTTCATCTCTATGACTTATGAACATAGTTCACTCGAATTTGATTATAGAGCACCTAGTTAGATGAAAGAGGTTCATAAAGTCATCAAGGCATGAAACAACTTAACTGGATAAGCTTGGCCAGATTTACAGATAATATAGTAAAAGCATACCTTGCATGGAGAACGAAAAGGCTTAATAAAGTTAAGCCTTTATCAATCGATGTTTCAGATAAGTTGCCCATTCTTATTTTAGGGTCAGTATTGTCAACTCTTGAGATCGCCCAACGATAGTTCAAGATTGAATAAAAGAAGAAGAAGAAGAAAGAGAAAATGGCAATGATAGATCAAGTCAACCAATTGAGGTATGATTTTAATGATGAAAGATGATGTAGAACAGAAGTTGACTAAGAAATGAAAGGTATTAAAAAAAGATTTGCAAGATCTTCATAAAAAAAGTAAGAGATTGAGGTTGGACATTAGACCTTTAAAGGGACGAAGAAGGATGTGGAAGAATTAAGAAAAATGGTGGAGTCTTAGAAGAATAGAGCATGGGAAAACAAAGAAGTGATTTCTACACTCACCAAATAACAACACACATGAAAAGAAAAGTTTTTTAGAGTCTCTACAAAGGTAGCCAAGTGTAAAAAAAAACAAAAAGCTAAAGGCTGAATTAAAGAAAGAACATAATAGAAACTCTGATTTGCAAAATAAGGCTTTGGAATAAGAATTAATGAGCTTGTAGCTTTAATTGGTCAATAATCAGAATCACATAGATAAGATTTTGACTGAATGGTAAGAGAATGAGGATTACTAGGCCCATACTTGTAACATAAAAGTAAATGCTCGAGAAATGTAGAAAGTAGAGAGTTTAAGAAGACAGTAATACATAGAGCATTTGACTTCACAAATCTACAAAGCAGTGCAAAAAGCTAATGAAATGGTGGCAAGAGCCAAAAAACTGGAGCAGGAGGTCATACCAACTCAGCATGGCAGTCAGCACTTGTTGAGTTTCTTGTATGAAGCTAAAGAGTAATATGCTCAAATTAGGTGTTTTATGGTTTCAATACAAGAATGATTAGATAATGTATAAAGATTTCTATGGTTTATTTTTTTCCTTAAATTGATCCAAAGCAAAACAATATTTCTTTTGCATTGTATTGCATTACATTACATTCATTGCATTAATAATTACTAAAAATATTAATGGTAGCAGTGACAACAATAATTGGACCATATGTTCTAATTTATTATCAATAAAAAGAGGTTAAAGATAGGGAAGCCAAAGAAGTTTGGTCAAGCAATTTCACACAAATATAATAGTTGTTCTATTTTTCAAGCTACGGAAGAAGAGAATACAACTAGTTTGAGAGGGTAGAGAAGCCATAAAAAAAGATAAGGGAAAGGGTGATAGAAACTCAATTGAATATTGAAGCACAAATGTCCAAGTTAAGATAATTATTAACTAGCTTCCTAAAAGGCAAGGAAGTTGCCAGTACACAAAGGTTAGGAAACAAGGTTAATGTGGTGAAATTAGCATATCCTCTGGAATTTGCTACATCATGACTTCATACCTCCTAAGGAATCTATTTATAGTCATTAGCCACATAACCTTTCATTGGACCTTCTGTTAATCAATCCTAGCCTTTCACTTTTGTTGAACCATCTTAAATGCATGTAAATATTGATCTTATCACTATACCAAATTTGGATGAGCTTGTTGAACAAGAAAAACTATGTGGCATGTTTTTGCTAGTAGTAAGTGGTGAGATGAAGAATAAGTATGATTTGTTAAAAGAAAGACTGAAAGTCATTAAAATGAATGATGTCTTTGGGAATATGGACGCAATTGAGCTTAGTTTGGTGTTTGATGTAGTTATCCCAACAAAATTCAAGGTTCCCAACTTTGAAAAATTTGATGGAACCAAGTATCCATCTGTTCACATTACAATGTTTTATCGTAAGATGGTGGGTCATACTTATAATGACAAGCTTCTAATACATTATTTTCAAGATAGTTTAACAAGATCCATAACAAGATAGAATGTTTAGTTAGCTTAGAGCCAGATTCATACGTGGAAGAACCTAGCCAAATCTTTTTTAGCTCACTATAAGCATATCATAGACATTGCCCTGAATAGGCTATCTCTGTAAAATATGGAAGAGAAGTCAATTGAGACTTTTTGAGAGTATGCGTATCATTGGAGACACATGTTGTAAGAAGTCAACCAATCCAAGAAAGAAAAAGCAAGAGACACATGTTGTGTCTATAAGGAATCCCTCATTTCGTCCCTTTATCTCGTATAATTTGAGACCATAATTCTTCATTTATTAACTAATGACTAACCAAGCTACCCAACTATCATACTATTCTCAACCCTTCCAACAATTGCCATACAGACAGAAAGTCTATCCACAACCACTTAGTTATACCTTGGTAATGGCAACCCAAGTAGCCAATCCAAGTCCAAAGAATCTACAAGGTAGTGGTAATAAGGTGAAGCTTAAGTTTGACTATATCCCTATATTGTACACTAACCTGTATCCACAGCTAATTAAGGGTCATTTTATTACTCTAAAGTATATAATGCCATTGAGTTCACTACACTATATTCATGGACTAAATTTAGAAAACAAGGAAGGCGAACTCACGATGAATATAAAAAAAGTAGGAGGAATGACTAGAAGTGGTCATTGTTATACTCTTGAAATTATTGAAAGGGCTAAGAAAGGAAAAAGAAAAAGAATGAGAGGAAGTCGTCATAGAAAAAGGTCATAATCCTATTGAAATGAACCCAGAGGTCTAGTATAAAAAACCTATATCATAAAAGGAGGCTGTAAGTTTCTTAAAGTCATCGAGCACAGTGAATATAGTGTAGTGAACTCAATGAAGTAGAAAGTTTTTAAAAATATAATATTGTAAAACCACATTTGTCATGATGTGGTTCAAAGCTTAACTTAAAATCTTTTGCCAGTATAGGGTACCATATAAGCACATCTATTGCATTCAAACATTCATACATCATATGTTTTTTCTATTTAATGTTAGTGGTGTTGAAAGATTAACTTTTGAAGGCAATTCTATTTTGATACACTAAATTTGAACTTTGACACTAATAAAAGTGGTTTTCCTTATTTAGTTTGGGTTTTGTATTATATTCTGACATTGTGAAAATAGATTTTGAAAAAATAGTGTGACAATTTTTTGTTTAAAGATTATTTTGAATAAAAAAATCTCGCATAATTTCATTTTTGGATTATGAGAAAAAGGCCAAAAATTGTCTTGCGAGTCTCCAAATAATTGGTAATCATCATTGGAATAGATTTAATTCAAAATTCATTTTTTTTGCCAATCGCTTTCTAATCCATTATTTTAAGAGGCATAAGTCTTAGACTCATAATCTAAATTCTCATGGTACTTGAAAGATGAGTTTCTATATGGGCAATGAACAAAAGAGGTCAATTTTAAAAATTTGTTTTGAATTTAAAAAACCAAGCAAGATGCTCTTGCAAATTTTTAATTAGTAATCTAATGTGTGTCAAATTTTACCAATATGATTGAACCATTCAAATTTTTTCAACAACAATAGACACAAAAAATGCTTGAACCTTCTTTCTCAAGTAACTCTTATTCTATGTCTTAAGGTATTTTGACCAAAAAAAGCTAAATTTCTTCTTGCCTAAGAAAATTTGTTTCATGCATAAATACCTTTTCCCTCATTTTACCAAAAATGCCAGATAATTTGGAACTAAAAAAAGCTTTTTTGTGAACTGTGTAATCAAATTTTGGGATATCCCATACAGCTTAATCTTCACCATCATAAGAACTTTGAGTGGAAAACAAAATGGGCATCAATCACGCAAAAATGATTGATGGTTATAACATAAAAGAAAAAAAAACCTTTTATCTCTTTCTTCAAATAATTTGCTCTTCTAACTAAATGATCATGTTTGAAATGATGAATGGCCCTCTTTCTTTATCCTTTGCATATAGAAAATTATCCACTTGCTACCCATTTGAGCCTATTAAATTTCTTGTTTCAAATGAACCCTAGCCAATGATCATTTTTATGTTAGGAAGCAAAATAAGGATATCTTCAAGAGCCTAATTTCAAGAAAAATGTAAGTTATTAAGAGTGTCTAATGTGCTCTTTAGATATGAGAGCCTGGGGTAAAAAGTGAATGAAGCAATAGTTAGAATTTCAAAAAGAAAAAATTCAAGAAAGAAGAAAGTTGAAATCAAATATTTTCAAAAAAAATGATGAAAAAAAAATGAAAGAGGACTCATGACTAAAAGCCTAAAAAGGGCTATTTGAGTCAAAAGAAGGATCTAAGTTGAAAGCCTGAAAAACAACTTAGATGCAAAGTAATACCGATTTGTATGGGGCAATGCCCAGTATAACGAACACGAAAGAATCAAGGGCATCAATGGAATAAGTTTTTAAAAGAAAAAATTTTAGAATGTTGTTTATGATTATCTAAATGTTCATTATCTACATACAATTCATTCATTAAAAAAAAGCAAAGAAAGAAAGACATACACCTTGAAGATGAAAGTACAAGGTGACAAGTGAATAAGGCTTTAGTTAGAATCCCAAGTAAAAAGAAAAGGGAGATAAAATTCAAGAATATTAAAGTTGAAGTCAAATATTTTCACAAAAAAAAAAAGGCAAAGAAAAAAAGACATGCACCTTAGAAGTAAGAATCCAGGGTGAAAAGTGAATAAAGCTTCAATTAGAATCCTAAGTAAAAAGGGAAGATAGAATTCAAGAATGAATGTTTCCAATATAAATAAAAAAAAAAGAGAAAAAATAAAAAAGAAAGACATGCACTTTAAAAATGAGAGTCCGGGATAAAAAGTGAATAAGGTTTCAGCCCCAATTAAAAAAAAAAAGAGATAGAATTCAAGAAAGAAGAAAGTTAAAGTCAAATGTTTTAAAGAAAAAAAAGAACAAAGAAGAAAAGACATGCACCTTAGAGATGAGAGTCTAGGCTGAAAGTAAATAAGGCTTTAGTTAGAATTCCAAGTAAAAAAGGGACATAGAATTCAAGAAAAAAGAATGTTAAATTTGAAGTCAAATGTTTCCAAAAAAGAAAGAGCAAAGAAAGAAAGACATATGGCTTTTTGTCTAAAAAATGCTCCATAAGATCCTAGGCCTAATTACCTTAAATAATATAATTTTGAGCCTATTTATCCATTCTTTCAAATCTCTGAACCTTGGCTTGCATTACATATCTTGAAAAGTCCATTCTAATCAAATATAGACACTTGAATTGAAGAGCTATATCCTTAAAAATTTGTATATACCCATTATTTGGCAAGATTTTACTAAGTTTTTAATTGATTAAAAATATGCTTTAAGATGGAAACCCAAAAAAAATAGTTTAGAACTAGAGCCACTCTTGAAACCCTAAAAGTTTCAAGGTTCTTTCCAAAATAAAAAGTCATGATGCATAACCTTTTGAAGGATCAGTACCCATTAAAAACTTTGCATCTCACCAAAGCGTGAAAATAAAAAATTAACTTTTTACTCTTTTCAAATTTTTTTTGAAAAATAATGATTAGTTTTGACACACATTGAAGTATTATGTTTTCAATAAAAAAAAAAGTGTTTTAGAAAAACTATCTCTTTTGTGAGCCCAAGAGAAATCTTTGTAACCCTCATCAAGCCTTGAAATGTGCCTACTAGTGAAAAATTAAATTGACAATCATCTCATCCACAAGCATTTCAAATAGTAATCATTGAGCTTTCTTGAAATATACCCACTAGTGAAAAGATTGAATTGTCAATCACACCATCCACAAGTCTTCCAAATAATGGTCATCAATTTGCAAGAGATTTGAAAGTTATGTGTTTTTAACTTTTATCATTGATTATGGAAACACTTTATGTAGGCAATATTGTGATTACTTTGGAAAAATTTTGGAGATTAGTTGAGCATTTTGTAGAAGTTATTGAGATCATTTTTGATAAAAAGTAAACATTAAAAATTTGAACAAAGAATTTTCAAAAAAAAAAAAGAAAAAAAATCACATTTGCGTCAATTAGATTTACATCTTAAGAAAGACATTTGATTTACATGTTGCAAAAACAAAAAGAGTCTTCGCATTTGCATCACTTGCACTTACATGTGCATCATAATAGAAACATTTGATTTGCATGTTACAAAAACAAAAAGAGTCTTCGTATTCACATCACTTATCCTTACATATGCATCATAAAAAAGAATTTGAACTGTATGTTGCAAAAAAAAAAAGATACACATTCACATCACTTGTGTTCATATTTGGATTTGATCTACATGCTATAAAAGATAAAAAAAAAAGAAGGATACATTTACATTTGCTTCATTATATCCATATCATAAGAAGTGTTTGTAGGGGTATCTACATGAAATAAGGATATTCATATTTACATCACTTGTATTGGCACTTACATGTGTATCTTGAAAAAAAAAATTCACATTCGCATTTACATCATGAAAAAGACATTCACAGTTGCATCACCTGTAAAAGACATTCGTATTTACATTATTTGTATCATAACCAAGATATTCGCAGTTGCATCATAAGAAAGGCATTTACATTTACATCATTACATTTGCACCTTAAAAAGTGTTTATAGGGGCTTTTACATGAAAAGAACATTGGCACTTGTATAAGGTAACCTTTAGGATTTGAAAAAGTGGAGCTAATCTTGGACTTAAAATTGATACGATCAAGAAACGCATGGTATAAACTATTGATTGCATCTCTACCATTGAAGCTCATTTTAGTAATCACATGTATTACATATATTCTTCTGATAAATGATGTTATAGGTTTTCATGAGAGGATATTAAGTGATATTAGAATTTTTTTCCTCGGGTTTCTCTTACATCGAGAAGAAATTTTATTCTTTATCTTCTTGACCATTGGTGTCATATTGGTCATCTTTATCTTTCCAACCGTTGGTGTTATCTGGGTCATCTTTCTAATAGTTGGTGTTATTCTTTACTTCTTGATCATCTAATCATTTTTATCTTTTCGATCGTTGGTGTTGTCTCAGTCATCTTATCTTTTCGACCATTAGCATTGTCCCAATCATCTTTATTATCTTGATCATTGGTGATGTCCTAGTTATATTCATTTTTCTAACCATTGGTGTTGTCCTAATCATCTTTATCTTTTCAATCGTTGGTGTTATCCCGATCATCTTTATATAACTGACCATTGGTGTCATCCCAGTCATCTTTACTTCTCGACTGTTAGGGATGTCCTGATCATCTTATCTTTCTAACCATTGGTATTATCCCAGTCATATTTAGTTTTTTGACCATTGGTGTTATCTTGGTCATCTTTAATTTTTTTACTTGTAATGTGGTCCCAGTCATATTCATTTTTCTGATCGTTGGTGTTGTCCTGATCATTTTTATTTTTTTAACCTATAGTGTTATCTCGATCATCTTTATTTTCTTACTTGTGATGTTGTCTTGATCATATTTATTTTTTCAATCGTTGGTATTGTCCTAGTCACTTTATTTTTTGACTTACGGTGTTGTTTCGATCATATTCATTTTTCCAACCGTTGGTGTTGTCTTGATCATCCTTATTTTTTGACCTATAGTATTGTCCCAGTCATTTTTACATCCCGACCATTGGTGTTGCTCGATCACTTTTATCTTCTCGACTGTTGGTGTTGTATCTCGATCATCTTTACCTCCTGATCATTGGTGTTATCTCAATCATCTTTATTTTTTTCACTTGCGGTGTTGTCCCGATCATCTTTATTTTTTGAACTTGCAATATTATCTCGATCATATTTATTTTTCTAACCGTTGGTGTTATCCTAGTCATCTTTATTTTATAACTTGCAGTGTTGTCCCGATCATCTTTATTTTTTGACTAGCGGCATTATCCTGATCATATTTGTTTTTTTAATCATTGGTGTTGTCTTGATCATCTCTATTTTCTAACCTGTGGTGTTGTTCTGATCATATTTGTTTTCTTGAGTGTTAACGTTGTCCTTGTCATCTTTATCTTCCCAACCATTGGTGTTGTCTTAGTCATCTTTATTTTTTTCAACCTACGGTGTTATCCTGATCATCTTTATTTTTTTAACTTGAAGTGATGTCTTAGTCATTCTTTATTTTTCAAAAATAAAAAAAATACAAATAAAAACAAAAAAAATACAAACATACAAAAAAACAAAAAAGGGAAGGAAGGGAACAAGGGTTCTCTCTCTCACTCGAAAGCATCATTTGGATAAATTTATCATCTATGTCATTACATTATTTTTTATTCTTAGAAATATACAAAAAGGGACAACTGTACACATCAAATTTTGTCCGAAACATTTTTAACATGATTGACCTAGGCTTATTTGCAAACATGGGTTGAAACCATTAATATAGGACCATTATGTAAACCATTTAGGAAAACCATTTACAACCCATAAAGAGCCAACAAATTAGCACATTTGGAGACCCAAATCAACTAGGGTCAAATCCAATCAAACTTGGTCAATAAAATTAAATTAGTCAAACAAAGTCAAAATTATACAAAACTTAATCAAAATGGATAGAACCTGAGTTAATTCTCAAAATTCACAACTAATTGGGAATCAATGTGGTTTAAAGCTAAAATGAGTGATTTTTAAAACACTAAAAATTTTATGGCACTTAGGGAATTACAAAATTATTAAAATACCTTTTAGGGGTATTTTCATAATTTGACCTTCTCGAGCTTGGATTTTCATGAAACTTTTCATATGTTAATTTCATAATATTTCATTATTTTTGATGCATTTGGAATCACAACAGTACCTTAGGAAGTGTGAAATTATCAAAATACCTCATAGAGGTATTTTTGTAATTTGGCATTCCTAAGCTCGAATTTTCATAAAAATTTTCAGATCTAAATTTTATAATATTTCATGATTTTTAATGTTTAAAATCCCAAAAATGAGCATGGGAATATTGATTTCTAAGAAAATAGTTTAAATACCAAAAACTTTGTACTAAAGGTAATATAGTCTTTTCATTTGGTTTAGGGGCTATAAAAATTTAACCTTTGCAGCGAATAATGTGAACCATAAGATCTCTTATTGAATCTTGATCCAATGGCTAAAGATTGCTCCTTGAAAAAAAAAAAAAAGAAGGAACTTTGGCCTATTTTTAATCTTTTAAATGCCTATTTTTAATCTTTTAAAGATATTTTGGTTGATTTCTTCTTGATAAGAAAAAAAAAGGGACTTTTAAAAAAAAAAAAGAGGAAGGCTTTTGGAGTTTAGGGAAAGTAACTGAAAACCAAAGAAAAGAAAAGGGTGAAAGACTAGTGGAAAGAAAGGCAAGCAAGAAGGGAAGTCACATTTTTTGGAGAAGTTGTAAAAAAGCTGACCTTTTTTCTTTTCTAGCTTGATCTTATACATGTGAATACTATAAAAAATTTTGGATTTTCTCTTTGCTCATATGGTTTCACATAAAAATGGAAAACGTTCTTCAAGTTTCCATGAACTTTTAACAAATGATAGGAAAGGGTAGAGTTCATAGTTTTTTAAAAAGCTTTAGTTTAGGTTCATGGTGTAGAGATTTCAAGTTCTTTCTTTTGGCCTATATTCCTTTGGTTTACTATGAAATGAATCTCTTTTAAAAACTTTTTTCTTTTTCTTCTTTTAAAGCTTGTTTTTTTTTTTATTATTATTGTTTCTATGTGCCAACGGGCATTTAGAAACTTGAAGCTTTATCTTTATTTCCTTATTGATGGTTTCTCATTGCATGTGATATTTTGCAAGAGTTTAAAGTTCCAATATGATCTTTTTTTTTTTTGGCATAGCTATTATTTATAAAAAGTTGGAACCTTTAAAACTTTTTCCTATTTATTGGTGGATTAGTACATGAAAAGTGTCTTTCTTTTTTGAAAATGTAGCCATGCTTTGTAAATATTGAAAACCAAAATGTGGGAACCAAGGGATAAAGCAATTGGATTTTATGTTTCCCTTTTTGGTCCTGACATGAATAGTAAAAAATAGAATACTAGTTTAGAAAATCACTTTAGTTAGAATCTTGTGACAAATAAAATTTTGTAAATATATAAGGCTTAAAGTTTGTTTCCAATAAAGTTTATTCTTATGTACATCTGATTTTTGTCATACCCATGCAAATTTTATAATTATTTAAATTTAATTGTACGTTTAATTTCATGCATTGTTAATTTCCTTGTTGTTTGGATTCCCAAGCTTGTTTTATTTTAAGCTTTCATACTTAAATCCATGTTTGATATATTTTGTTTTTCATGCACTTTAAAGTTATGCATAACAATAATAATAGCAAAAATAATAATAATGATGATTTTAAAGAAAGAAAAAATATATACGAAGTATATAAAAATATAGAAAATTCATTTTTAGAAGAACTATAAATTAAGCTTGCTCCGAAAGTCTGCCTAGGTGTAGGAGTTTTTAAAAAAGTACATAAATTTTTAAACTTACCCAAAACCCTAAACTCATTTTAAATTTTTAAAGATTTGCATAAAATCCATTTATGAAGTAATATGTTCCTGAATGCCATCTAGAGGTTAAGGTATTTAGGAAATTTTATTTCATTAAGAATTTTCATACATTTTCACAACTCAAAATAAATTTGTTTTGTTAAAACCATGATTATAAAAATACAAAATAATAAAAATAATAGGATAGGATTTTAAATAGCAAAATTCGCACCCAAACTCTGCTTAGATGTTAGAGAGTCTAGGTGGTATCTTTATATTTGAAAACCTAATTCTTAAATTCGTAATTTATTATCATCTAAATATAACTCTTTTTTTAGAATAATGTGTACTTTCATAATTCATATATGTTTGTTAATATTAATTATATTATTCATTTTCTTACTGCATTAAAATGTTTTCTTAAAAATTTTTAGTTTTGAATAAATAAAATAAAATAAAGATTTCATAAAATATAATTGTTGGCACTTTGCATAGATATTAGAGAGTTATAAATGATTATCATTTATAAAGAATGTTATTTTATTATTATAGAAGCAATGTTATAATAAATCTTAAATGGAAAGACTATTTTTGAATTTCGCCTTTATGTAAGAGACTTTGAAGATATTTCTTTAATTTGAAGATTTTCATAATATTCTTAAAAAAAATTTTAAAAATAATTTTATTTCTTAAAAACAAAGGGAATTATAATTAAATTTCATATAAAAACCATCTTTGTCCAAAATTACAAATAGTGCATGATTAATTGGTACCAATTCTATGGCGTTGTCGAGGAGCTAATCCTTCCTTACGCATAATCAACTCCCAAACTTGATTCTATTTTCGTAGATCAAAATTATCTTTTTAATAAACTCACTATTTTTATTAAAAAGATAAAATTTTTGGGTGATCAATCATATCCTAAAAAAAAAAAATTGATGGTATGTTCCTGTATTTTTCATGATTTTAAATTTTTATGTCTAGCGGACAAGTCTTTAGATCGATATGTTATGACAACCTTCAGATAAAGCTAGGACACTAAATTAGTTAAACTAGCTATTTAATCTGCAAGCACTAAATTTTACATGATAATAACTTAGTGTCACAAATAATTTTGAAAGTTAATGAAGTGATTTTAAAAACTCAAAATGTTTTTAGGCTTTTGAAACTAGTTTGAATAAGTGACAACTTATGTGATTATTTTTTCATCAAAATCACTTTGAAAATTATTTAGAAGATGTTTACCTTAATTGTATGATGTCATTTGATTCTATGATTCATAACTTTTCAAATATAATGAATAATTAGACAAGTTTTATATTGTTGAAAATAGCATTAAACACTACAACAAAAAAACTTATTGCCACGTTTGTCATATGTTGCTAAATAAAAAAAAAACTTTGTATAGATGATTTTTTACAAACATAGGCTATATGTCACTATTGCCACCATTAATAGCATTTCAAGCGAAATTTGAAAAACTAGTACCTATATTTCCTACATAATTCGTTATGATATTTCAAGTTGCTAAAAATATATACATTTTCCAGCATTTTTAAATATTCATAATAACTATGTTATTCCAACATTATGTGTTACCAATATAGTATTTCATTATTTATTGTGACATATAAACTTTTGTACAAGGTACTAAACATTTTTATAGTGATAATATAGCAACATTGGTGAGCGTTATTAAAAAGATTATATTACAACATTTGTTAAATGAATTTTAGAATTCCTATAACAACTTTATAAATGTTGTTTAAACAATATATTTATTTGATCAATTTAACGCAACATTTGTAAGTGTCGAAATAGGTACAAAAATTGATTTCACAAATGTTAGTATAAAAAAGATATAGTGATGTTTTTAAAATGTTAGTAGTAATTTTATCAATTTAAATAATGTTTATTTAAATGTCACTCTAATACTAGTTCTATAGTTTAATATTTAATAATATTAATTGCACTAAAATTTTAATATTTTATTACCTCTTTTTAGTGCAATTTCTATTGAAAATTGGCTTTTTCCTTGAGAAATTTGGCAACAATGCACCTAAATGCATAAATATTCAATATGTAAGTGAAAATATGAAAATCGAAGAAATTTGGAGCTTTTGGACTCATTTTGGAGGAAATTTGGTGCAAAAAGCTGTGAAAAGCCAAAACTAGTGTGTTTGTGCTACATTGCCACTTGTGGTAGTTTTCCTCACCCTTTCTCGTCTATGATTTCATTAGCTTAGTTGAGCTCAATTCAAATTTATTTCAAGCCTTAATCCTCCTATTTTTAATTTGGAAATGTTCTTCATAGTTCATTAGTGCATTGTTACCTTTGTATTAGTTTTACAAGTGTTAGAAAAGTAATATGTGCATCAGTGTAGTTTGAAGCCTTCTTTGGAAAACATTTTTCAAAATTTTTCGTGCATAAATTGTCCACTAAAAGGTTTGAATTTGGTAGCAAATTAATTGAGAAATTGGTTACAATTGGTGCCAAAATTAGGGAGCAAAATTCAACCAAGGCTGTTGGATGCATGAACTATGTGATCAAGATCTTGTGGCACCATTTTGGAGATTCAAAGAAGGACCAATTGGAGCTGCTTAGCTAGCCATTTGAAGACTTCTAATTGGACATTATGTTGACATTTTGTACCTTACTAGATCTTGGGAAGAAGGCTTGAAGTAAAGAGAAGTAAGAATAAGCAAATAAGGAAGTAAATAATGCAAAATAATTGAGATGGAAAGATCTAGAACAGCTGGCAATTGAGCTGGATTTTTCCATCACTTTGAGTGGTTGAAGCATCTCTCATTCGCTTATAAATAGGGGAGAGTGGCCAGCCATTAGGAGACTTTAGCTAGTTTTTACATTTTCTTTTTCCTTGCATTTGTTTTCTTTTCTCTCCGAATAATTTCCTCCTTGTTCTTTTAGAGGGGTGTTTGGAAGAAAATTGCATTTATTTTCTAGCAAAATTTAGTTTTTTTGCTTCTCTTTTCAATAAACTTTAAGATTCTTTCAATAAATGTTCAAGATCTTTAAGTTTTCAATTTCAATTTGATGCATTTTCACTTGTTTCTCAAATCTGTTTGGCAATTCATGTTTCTAACTTATGTGCAGTTTTCTATTGAATCCTAATCAAATCTTACTTGTTTCTATCCATTTTTTATGGATTCTTGATTCATTGATCTATAATATTAAAAAGATCACACTCAAATTCAATCTAAACAATTCTAGAAAAAGCTTCAAAATTTCAGTTAAATCTAGAAAGTGAGCTGAAGCTTACATGAATGACAGCACTTCAAGTGACCTCTCTCCTAGCAAAGCATTTGGTTTGCTATTTCTTGACTTTTCACTCTTTAATTCATCAATTTACTTGTTAAATTTCATTTGGTTGTATTTAAAATCATACATTTCAATTTTATTTGGTTAAATTTTCTTGTAAGTACTCTGTTTTTGGTGTTTTTGCATTCAGTTTGAATTTGAGTTCAATGAGCTAAGTTTTTTGTTGATTCAAGTGATTTCTTTGTTGACACAGGAAGTAAACTTTGTATGTCCATGTTGTCTTAGTTCAGTTTAAGTTCATTCCATCTAGAGAGTTATAGATCTAATTTTTTTTCTATGAATTAGTGGTGTCTAGTATTTAAATTCAGTTTTGGTTTTTTATTCTGTCGGTTAATTCTTGTAATTTCCTTTAATTAATTGTGCTTCAATTCTATTTTTACTTTAGATCATTTACTGGTTGTGCAATTTATAGTTCAAATTCATTCAATTTGTATTAGCTTAGATCGACATTCTTTGTTGAACATTCGGTCTTTAGTTTTGCACTTAAGTTTTGATTTGCATGTTCTTCCTTAGATCTTCCTTTTTTATTATTTCAATTGCACTTTAAATCTATTTTGATCTTAGTTTAGTTACTGTTTTTGCAAATTACAAGTTGTTTGGATCATTTCTTAAAAAGTTTCTAGATATTTCTTTTGTTAAAAGTTGAAAGGTAGTTATTTTCGATTGTATCTTAGTTAATTTTTGTTAAAGCCTTTAAGCTACTATTTTGTTGGTTAATTGTTCTTTTTATTTTTGGTTCTTTATATTAGAATTATATTGAAAGCATGTTGAGTTCAATTCAATTCGTTTTAGCTGTTGTTTTAGTTAATTTTGCTAGTTTGCTTATTTTACATGTTGTAACTTTGCTTTTTGCTAGAATCATTTATTATTCTTGGTTGTATTCAATTGTTCTTATTAGTTTAGCCTAGTATACACCTTTCGATTGAATCAACTTTAGAGAGAGTATGGGGATAATAGATAGTTAGACTAAGAATTCTTTAGCTAATCCTCATGGGAATGATATCTTGACCTTTGGTTACTATTATTGCTTGAACGATCTGTGCGCTTGTAGAAAAGTCTCAATCAAGTTTTTTGCATCATTGTTTGGGATTAGAAGTCAAAAGTCTTAGGCTATTATTATGCTCCACCATGCTCGTCTATAGATTGATTCACCCGTAGTGTCCATATGCTAGGTTGGTTACTAACTTGTCTTGTTTTTATTTCCTTATTTTGAACACAAGCTAGCTTACTTTGTTGTCTCATTTCATTAGTTGTTGATACTTAGACTAGTTACTTAGTTTACATAGCCTTGGCATAGCTTAGACTAGAATACATAGCTTTAGTGTAAGTAGTTTAGAATGCATCTTCATTTAGTTTACATAGCTTTAGTGTAAGTAGTTTAGACATAGCTATTATATTTTTGTTTAGGTTTTATTTTATTTTTCATGTAGGAGTCCAATATTTATGAGGTAGCCGAGCACCATAAGGATCATGCTAGACCTTATTCTTATAAAAATTACTCGGTACTATGGCCAATTGATGAAAGGGAAGCTAAAAGAAAATTGGCTTTTAAAGATTTAGATGTGAAAGTAAACTCTCCAGCAAATAACTTATAGGCCATTGTCCATCAATTCTAAAGCCAAAATGAAAATGGTAAAGTGCGTGGTAGAAATGACCATACTCATAGGTGTACCCTTGACCAATAATTCTAATTTTATTTAAGCACCTATACTACTTAAACTTGGAAAGGTCATTCCAAGAACATGTGGGATACTAGCCCAGGACATTATTTTAGTTCACCACCTAAGTATACCTTGATTTATCCTACCATACCTTTATTTCCACAATACTCTCCACCACCTTAATATTCTCCTTCATTACCACAAATACCTTAAGTTCAACATGATGTTCCACCATAACAAACTTTTTCTTCATCACAATACCTTTCATCTTCATATTCACCACTTTCTATCAACACCATATTCACCACCATCTCCCACACAAGGAAAGAAACCATCCCTTGAGATAAACTTGGCGATTTGTGCCATCGTATCTTATAATCATATTCATGTCATGTTTTATACAAAAATCATGTGTCATAATTTGTGTCGATACGAAAACATAAAATATAATTTTTTGATTGTATTAAACCTATTTATGGTTTTTCTAAAATTTTAAGTCGTGTTATCTCTGTATCCTTTATTTGTATCATTTTCGTATCGTGTCATCATGCAATGTTCAAATTGCTAAGTTTACCTTAAAAAGTGTCAACTACAAAACTTCAAATTAAAAAAAAAAACCTCATTCAAGACCAAGGTGCACTCAAGAGGAATATTATGCAATGTGGTTAAAATGCACATAACATAAATACTTGCCTTCAATATCCTATGCCTAATACTATAAAGTCAAAATCTAGTTGGTTTGATGATGATAATGAGCTTATTATGTTGAAGACACCTTATTTTGTAAATGTTATAAAAGAAGAAATAGTGGAGGTTAAGGATAAGCATATGGCTAGTGGTTCGCATAAGTCACTAAAAGGGTCAATCCTAGCAAGGTCACCACCCTTACCCCTTAATAATGGATCTCGAACTTTTGACAACAAATAGGTAGGCCTATTTTAAGCAACTTTGCTCTCATGAAGTCATTATCCCAACTAATGCCTTCTTGTCTACTATAAGCTTGAGCCTATTAGCTAACAACTAAGATGAAAATGATCCGAGTTCTTAAAACTTTAATGTGCACTCTATTCATTTATCTATCATTAGTTGGTATCGCTACTAGCAGTTTCACTAGTCACTTATGATGTTATAAAAACCAACACCCAATCTAGCTTTCATGTTAACTAACTAATAGAGGACTGGTGGGGTTAGCCCTGTAGGGGGTCTATTAAGAGTTCCTCTGTTCCATCGGGGAATGTAAGGGTCTCGTCGAAGGGGTTCGTTTAAAGGGAAACTATGCCATGGGTTCCTGGAAGGGTCTGAAAGCAATACCATATTCTATTTAGTCTTTTTAGAATCTAAAGCTAGGAGATCCTTGGTTAAGAAAGTATTTTACAAGGTATTGTGTGTATGATATTTTGTTTAACTATCATTCTTTACTCAAAAAAGTAGTCTCTTATTCTTGATCGTCTACCTTAAGGGAAGGAATAGAATAGGGACTACACCATAGTTATAGGAAAAAGAAGTGAGAGTGTTATTCTATTTTAGCACTTTCATGAGTCTAGATTTCACCTATGCCATCAGGGAACGAAGGGGTCTATACTATCCGAAAGGAATGAAAGTGACTAAAGGGGTCTTACCAGAGTGAACTTTCAATGGGTTCACATAGAGGTCTCCAAAGCTATAACGTATTCCATTCTATATTTTCTCTAGGGTTTCAGGATTTCAGTTATTAGTAGTCAACTATAGTATCTTAGAAACAAGGTATGGTATGCACAAGATATGGCACCTTAACTTTCATTATCAGACTCATACTCGTAAGGGTAATCCTCTATTTCATCTCAACTATTTTCAAGGGATGGAATAAAGTAGGGACTACTCCTTTCTTTTACTAAAGACTCGAATAACCCCTCAAAACCTTAAGGAAGATAGGAGCATTCAAGAAAAAAATTGAGCTTGATATTCCAATCATGCCATTTCTCGAGTTCTTTAAATATCACATACCCAGTTGTTTGAAATTGAAAAAAATGGATAGATATGTTAATAAGGCAAGCTTACTAGATAGATCATTTAGACACATTTCTTCTTGAATCTAATATTAAGCTTAAGAATGAAGATGAACTTATTAGCAAAGAACTTACTTGTCTAGTAGCTTCTTCATTCCATGATCTTATACTTGAAGCTATAAACACCACATTTTTAAAGCTTCTTTAAGAAAGACCATCCATGGAAGAAAAATTGATGATAAGGATTTTGGTAAGAATGGAGCAATTTCCTCTATTGATTTGCAAAGAAGGTCTTAGCAATGATCTTAATCAACAAGAAAGTGAGCTTCATGTTCACCTATGCTATTTTCTTAGTTCTTTGAGAATCCATTATTTAATTAATTGAAAACACATCTGGTTGAAAACTCACTTGTTGATACCATTGATGAGCTTAGTGAAAAGGATAAAGATGAAATAGAGGAAATAGTAAAAGAAAGGTTAAATTTTGATAATGTGAAAGATTTGGATGATGATATAAAGGGACTAGTTGCTTAAAAATTTCCCCAACCTTTACTTCTCAACTTGATACCTTTGACTTCTCATCCTTTATGCTCACTCAATTTATACCATTCATGGAGGAAGTTTTCATTTTAAAGCTAAAAATTATATTCTTCATAATGATACCTAATTCATTGGTACTAAAGCCAATGACCCTCTTTATTAGTCCATATTGCACTATGCTTAGAACATTCATAGATGAGTGATGCATATCTACCACAGTACACCATATTTACCTAGAGATTATCATTTCATATTTAGTGCTAAAGAAGAGAATGAAATGGGTAGATGCGGGAACAAAGTGTGGTGTGATTCTCTAATACTAATGAAAGTCAAGCTACTGACTTTCAACAAGTGTTTCTTGGTAGATAACCCAAGTTTTACATTTCATGTCTTGTTCATTTGTTTTTTGTTGTTTTGCTTACATTTTCGTGTACGTATTGATGTTAGTTTTTCTTGTAGGTGTTTTCATTTGCTTTGTAGGAGGGATAAGAGTTTGAACATTGAAGCTAAGAGCATAACATGGTTCGACTATACTTGCATTTTGCATTCGATCACCATACTTCCAAAGATGATAGAGGAATTCCCTTTTCTTCTTATGTGCTTTTTTTTTTTTACTTACACATTGAGGACAATGTGTTCTTTATGTTTGGGGGTATGAAAAACTTACTCAAAAATTTTTAAATTTTTCTTGAGTTTTGCTTTGAAATTGAGCTTAACTTATTATAGGTTGAATCATTAATATGCTTTCTTAATTAGTTTTTCATAAAGCCAATGATAGGTAGAAATTGAGAATTAATATAGTTTTAGAAAAAAATTAAGTATTGTGTGAAATATGAGATAATGCTTAGGTTTAGTAACTTCATGAGTATAAGTTTTCATTTGTGAGTTAATACTTTGATTAGTAAATTATATTTTTTATCTAGTGCATGATTATGAGAGTATGAAATGTTTTTTTCATTGGTCTTTAAAGTTGTGTTTCATGTTCTAGAATTTATTTTAATCATCTTTTGAGGTAAAATATTAGAAGACACATGATTACGAAAATGATATAGGCCATCTTTGGATTTATTGAACCTTTGAAGCCAACCTTGATACAATTCTTCCATAGTCACCCATTTGAGCCTAATGATACTTTTCTTTGTTATGAAACTGCATTACAAGCCCAAAGCCTTGATTTGTATATTTTCTATCTTTTGGTCCCTCACCTTATATGCATTAGGACATTCATGCATCATTTATGAGTTATGCATTATTACAGATGAAGGGTGAAGCTATGAAAAAGAATGGGAAAATAAAAAGAAAAAAAAAAGTCAAGCTAGCTTCCAAAAGAAAAAGAAAAAAAAATAAAAGCAATAAAGTGGTGAAATAGCAAAGAAAGAAACAAAAGTGAACAAAAGCAAATATTGTTTCCTAAAGCAACAACTTTAGGAAACAAAAACAATAAAAGGAAGAAAAGAAAGAAAAAGTAAGCAAAAACTAAGTTTAAGGGTGATTTTTAGAAAAGCTTTAACTTCTTTCCCTTGAGAGCTCAACAATGAATGATCATAGACAAAGTAATGCATAGTTAGGATAGATAAGCCTAAAATGTCTTTCATCATAACTTGACCCTAGCATTACATTACAAGCTTATAAAGTCTTAAATGACCTTTAGTCATATGTTTGACTACATTAGTAGAGAAAGATGTGATAAGCAAACATATGAAATGTGATCACACTTTATTGATCTTTGTTTTAGAAGTTTCATGTTTTACATAATATCATTAGATTTCAGGTAAGGATGTGCGAGATGTATTGCTTTCATTTGGAATAATAGTTAGGAATGAAGTTATCTTAGGTTGATTCTTGTATAATAGCTTAAGTTCATGATTTTGCATTAGTTATATTCATGATGAATGAAGCATTGGAATTTAGTGATGATTCTAGCTCAATCTTGTTTTGTTTAAAGAAAAGAAAAAGCTTAAGTTTAATTGCACTAAAATTTTAGTATTTTATTACCTCTTTTTAGTGTAATTTCTATTGAATATTGGCTTGTTCTATGAGAAATTTGGCAAAAATACTCATAAATGCATAAATATTCAATGTGTAGGTGAAAATACAAAAATAAAGGAAATTTGGAGCTTTTGGACTCATTTTTTAGGAATTTTGGTGTAAAAAGCCATGAAAAGCCAAAATTAGTGTGTTTGTGCTACATTGCCACTTACAAGAATTTTTCTCACCATTTCTCTTCTATGATTTCATTAACTTATTTGAGCTCAATTGAACTTTATTTCAAGCCTTAATCATCCTATTTTTCAATTTGAAATGTTCTTCTTAGTTCACTAGCGCATTGTTACCTTTGTAGTATTTTTACAAGTGCTAGAAAAGTAATAGGTGCATTAGTGTAGTTTGAAGCCTTCTTTGTAATTGATAACTTTTTAAAATTTTTCAAAATTTTTCATGCATAAATTGTCCACTAAATGGTCTGTATTTGAAAGAAAATTGAAGGAGAAATTGGTTACAATCGATGCCAAAATTAAGGAGCAAAATTCAACTAAGGGCATTAGATGCATGAGCTATGTGATCAAGATCTTATGGTGTCATTTGGGAGATTCAAAGAGGGACCTATTAGAACTACTTAGCTGGCCATTTGAAGGCTTGTAATTGGACATAGTTTTGATTTTATAGAGCTTACTAGATCATGGGAAGAAGGCTTAAAGTAAAGGGAACAAAGAAGAAACAAATAAGGAAGCAAATGATGCAAAGTAGTTGAGATAGAAAGATCTAGAATAGTTGGTAGTTGAGCTAGATTTTTCATTCACCTTGAGTGGTTGAAGCACTTCCCATTTGCCTATAAATAGGGGAGAGTGGCCGGCCACTAGGAGACTTTAGCTAGTTTTTACATTTTTTTTCTTTTCCTTGCATTTACTTTCTTTTCTCTTTGAACAGTTTCTTCCTTGTTCTTTTAGAGGGCCATTTGGGGGAAATTTGCATTTATTTTCTAGCAAAATTTACTTCTTTGCCTTTTATTTTCAATGCATTTTAAGATTTTTTCAATAAAAATTCAAGATCTTTAAGTTTTCAAGTTTAATTTGATGCATTTTCAATTATTTCTCAAATTTGTTTGGCAATTTATGTTTCTAACCTATGTATGGTTTTTCTATTGACTCTTGATCAAATATTACTTGTTTTGATCCAAATTTTTTTCCATGGATTCTTGATTTATTGATTACAAATTTGAAAAATATCACATGCAAATTCAATCTACACAATTCCATAAATTTCTTCAAACTTTTGATTTAACCTAGAAGGTGAGCTTAAGCTTGAGTGAGTAAGCATTTCAAGTGACTTCTCTCCTAGCTAGACATTTGGTTTGCCATTTCTTTACTTTGTACTCTTTAATTCATCAAATTACTTATTAAATCTCATTTGATTGCATTTAAATTCATGCATTTCAATTCTGTTTGGCTAAATTTTCTTGTAACTACTCTGTTTTTGCTATTTTTACATTCGGTTTGAATTTGAGTTTAATGAGCTGAGTTTTTAGTTGATTCATGTGATTTCTTTGTTGATCTAGGTAGTAAACTTGCAGATCTATGTTGTCTTGGTTTGAATTTGAGTTTAATGAGCTGAATTTTTAGTTTATTCATGTGATTTCTTTGTTGATCTAGGTAGTAAACTTGTAGATCTATGTTGTTTTAGTTCAATTTGAGTTCATTCTATCTAGAGAGTTGTAGATATAATTTTTCTTCCCTGAATCAACAGTTTCCAGCATTCAAATTCAGTTTTTATTTTTTACTCTTTTGGTTAATTATTGCAATTTCCTTTAATTACTTGTACTTACTTTAGATCATTTATTGTTTTTGCAATTTCCAATTCAAATTCTTTCAAATGCATTAGCTTAGATCTACATTCCTTGTTGAACATTCAGTTTCTAGTTTTGCACTTAAGTTTGGATCTATATGTTCTTCTTTAGATCTTGCATTTTTGTTACTTCAATTGCACTTTAAATCTATTTTCATCTTAGTTTAGTTACTAATTTTGCAAATTACAAGTTGTTAGGATAATTTCTTAAGAAGTTTCTAGATATTTCTTTTGTCAAAAGTTGAAAAGTAATTATTTTTAGTTGTTAGTTATTTTTTGTAAAAGCCTTTAAGCTACTATTTTGTCGATTAATTATTCTTTTTATTTTTGATTTTTTATATCTATAACTTAATATAAAAACTATCCCGTTTCTTCCATTTATATTACACCTAAGCAATATCATAAAGAAAAATTACAAGGATAATTTTGGAAAAAACTAGTTCCCCAAGCTTCTAAAACTTCAAGGTTTCATATATGAAAAAGGTGTAAGAGGGAAAAGCCCTACCTCCTCTTTCTCCCAACTCCTTCCTCCTACTCTTACCCTCACCCATCTCTGTTTCTCTCATTTTCCCTCACTTTCTTTCTTATTTTAAAAACTAAACTCCCAAACTGGACATATACCATATAAATATATTTTGAAGGGATGAAAATGAATATGTGTGCTTAGACATTGGATGGGCCAGAAGGGCTAAGGGTGAACCGTATTTAGAGTTGAAATTACTTTGATTAAAGGGTGATAGACAGAGTCGGTTGGCGTGGCTGCTTCTTTTGGCATGGGTTTCACGTGCCATGGAAACACTGATTACTACTATTTTTTTTCCTTTTTTTTTTCTTGTCTCTTGCAAAATTTTTCATTGAAAATGGTATGGACTTTGAATTTGGGCTCAATTCTTAGTTGGAAATTTACGAGTTTGAAGTTTTTCCTCTTTATTCTAAACTCTTATCTTGGCATCTATAGGGTCAATTTGAGAGACCAGCAATAATGGCTCTTGCAATCTAACTAGTGGTCTTAGTGTTTCCCTTGCCAGTCCTGATGGTCGCATCATTGGTGGAGGTGTTGGAAGAATGCTTATTGCAGTAAGCCCTATTCAAGTAACTCTTTGGTTGTAGTAATATCTATGATGTTATTTTTAATTCTCATTTCTAATTGCCGATTTATCTATATTCATATGGGTTTTGAATTGTAGGTTGTCAATTTATGAAAGGTATCAATTTTATGTTTGATCATTTTTTTTTCATGCATATTGTTTTATGGGTTTTGATTTGATTTTATTATGGTTTTTGACTTTGAATTTGGTGGTGGTGGTGACAGTAGCTTTGTCACTACTGTCGTCAATATTGATTTTATTGTTGAAATTTAATAATTTCATTGTTTAATTTTGTTCTTGATGTCGAAAGTGAGTTAATTTTTTTTCTATTGGTATTTGTTTTTAGTTTTTTAAATAGCTATTACACTGCATGTTTATTGTGGTTCGTTGTTCTTTCTGAATTTTGTAATAGTTTTTTTTTCCTGTAATGAGATGTGTCATTTGCAATTTTGTGAGATTTTTATTTATAATGAATGATGAGTGTTTGAATATTTGCATGATTCAATAAATTTATATTGGAATGTACTGTTGTTTCTATGTGAAAGAGGCTATGTACTAAATGTTTAGTATTAGTAATTATTTTGTTTGTTGATATAAAGGTGTACAGATAAAGGACACGTGCCATGCACCAAGTGGTTTCTTATGAATGGTGAGTGTTGATGCAGTGATGGGGATGGCATGGCCCATGGCTACATTCAACCATTCCCATTTAGCCATTCCCTTTCTTTTTCTTTAAAATCCTGATGTCCACACGTTATTTGACTAAGTTTTCTATTTGAGTCGGGCTTTGCCTTTGTCTCCTGGTGTGTTCTCACTTCTCAATTTTCGTTGACTCTCAACTCTTTAGATTCCCAAATTGTGGATTAAAAATTTATTTGATTATGACTTTTTTTTTTATTTTGATTTCAATGTTGTGTCATTTAATACTTTCTAACTCTTAATTTTTTTTAGTAAAAAAACAAAATTCACTTTCAAAATCATTAATTACGTGTGATAGAGTATTAGATTAATAAAAATTCAAATTGTACAAAAATAAATCACTGTCCCAAAATCTTAAAATATTAGTAATTGTTTAATCCTTGGTTTCTTTTAACAAAGAACTATGGATTGAGATTGAGATTGAGTCACTATTCAATAATTTAATGTAGATATTTATTTTTTCTGTGAAAATTGAATGTATATTGAAAAATTGCTTATTTACAATTATACAAGAATCTTAAGTTTATATACAACTAACTAGGAGTTAAACTAGGAAACTAAATCTTCCTTAATTCTAGGGATACAAATACTTAATTCTAGAGATACAAATATAAATATACAGATTACAAGATTACAACCAACTGTAAATAAGTGTTTTCCCACACTCCCCCTCAAGCTGGTGAATAGGTGTTTTCCATTCCCAGCTTGGAAATAATTTCTTGAAATGTTGCACTGCTGAGACCTTTAGTCAACACATCTGCAAGTTGACCCTTGGTTGATACATAAGGTGTACAAATCAACCCACTGTCTAGTTTCTCTTTTATGAAATGCCGGTCTACTTCAATGTGTTTTGTTCTGTCATGTTACACAGGATTGTGTGCAATGCTTATTGCAGACTTGTTATCACAGTAGAGTTTCATTGGTCCATCCCACTTGATCTTCAAGTCTTCTAGGATAATCTTTAACCATAATAGTTCACAAATTCCTTGAGCCATTGCTCTGAACTCTACTTCAGCACTTGATCTTGCCACCACATTCTGTTTTTTACTCCTCCAAGTCACAAGATTACCACCAAGAAAGTGTAGTAGCCTGAGGTAGATCTTCTATCAGTTACTGAACCTGCATAATCAGCATCTGTATATGCTTCTAGAACTAACCCCGAATCTTTTTGAATAAGATACCTCTCCCAGGATTGGCCTTCAAATAGTGCAATATACGGTAGACAGCCTATAAGTGCACTTCTTTAGGACTATACATAAATTGACTTACCACACTCACAGCATATATTATATCAGGTCTAGTATGTGAGAGATAAATGAGTCTTCCAACTAATCTTTGGTACATCTCTCTATTTACAGTAGCATTTTCATTAGCTTCTCTAATTTTATGATTAGGATCTATAGGGGTATTTGCAGGTTTACATGCAAGCTTCCCAGTTTCTTTCAGAAGATCCATCACATATTTCTGTTGTGAGATAAAAATATCATGCCGTGAGTGAGCTACTTCAATTCCTAGGAAGTACTTCAATCTCCCTAGCTCTTTTATCTCAAATTCTCTAGCCAAACACTGTTTTAGAGCTTCTCTCTCTTTTTCATCATCTCTAGTTACAATTATATCATTAACATACACTAATAAAACTGACTCTCCCTGAATCAGAGTGCTTGATAAACAATGTGTGATCTCTTTGACTCTGTTTATATCCCATTGCTAGCATCACTTTGGTAAATCTCCCGAACCAAGCTCTAGGAGACTGTTTAAGGCCATATAAAGCCTTTTTTAATCTGCATACTTTATTTGCTTCTAGATGACCTCCAAATCCCGGTGGAACCTTCATATATATTTCTTCTTCCAAATCACCATGTAAAAAAGCATTCTTTACATCAAATTGTTGAAGCTGCCAATTGTAATTTGCAGCTAATGATAACAAAATCCTAACTGTATTCATCTTGGCAACTGGAGCAAAGGTTTCCTGGTAATCCACTCTATAGGTCTGAGTGTAGCCCTTAGCCACTAACCTGGCTTTATACCTTTCAACAGTACCATCTGCCTTGTATTTTACAGTGAAAACCCATTTACACCTTACTGAATTTTTTCCTTTAGGCAACTCTACCAGTTCCCATGCCTGATTTTTCTCTAAGGCCTCTATTTCTATTTTCATGGCTTGCCTCGATTTCTCACTGAATAATGCCTCGGATAATGTAGTTGGAACAAAAATAGTGTTTAGGCTCACAAGAAAATTTTTGTGAGATGGTGAGAATTTTTCAAATGACACAAAATTAGATATTAGGTATAGTGGATGCTTGGTACATTCTCTGGTTCCTTTCCTAATGGCAATAGGCAAATCATAATCACTAGTTATAGTTTTAAGAGATTCATGCTCATTTTGAGAAACAGAGTCAAAAACTGTAGTTACCTCATTTCCAGAGTTAGGATCAGGTTCTTGGACTAGCACTGGTTCAGGATCTGAAACTTTTCTTCTTGAGTACACCTGTAATTCTTTCATATAATCAAGAACAATATTATCCTTTGTCACATCTTCCGTATTTGGAATCGGTTCAGACTCAAATTCAATGTTTGACTTGAGCTCAGCAGAAACAGGTTTCGACTCATAAGAATTAAAGGGTGTAAATGTTGAAGAATGGGGCAAATCAAGCAAAAAGAAGTCTTTATCCTTATCTTCCATGAATGAAGTCTCCCATTGAAGATAAGGTTGGGTAAAAAATAGTTTATTTTCTTCAAAAGTGACATCTGCAAACACATAAAATTTTTTGGTTGGAGGATGATAGCACTTATATCCTTTTTGAGTTAAAGAATACCTCACAAAAATACACTTAATCGCTCTTGGATCCAACTTTCCCCTATTATGACTGTGAACATGAACAAATGATGTACAACCAAATATCCTAGGTGTGAGATTGTTTGTGGTATTGAGGTTGGGATAAAATTGTGAGAGTAGTTTCATAGGAGTTTTAAATCCCAAAACTCTTGAAGGTAACCTATTTATAATGTGTGTGGCAGTGAGAACAGCTTCCCCCCAATAAGATTTAGGTACATTTGCTTGAAAAAGAAAGGCTCTTGTTGTGGCTAATAAATGGTTATTTTTTCTCTCTGCCACTCCATTCTACTGTGGAGTATTAACAAAGATGACTCATGGATAATCCCCTCTTTTTGGAAATAGGTGGATAGACTCTGGTTGAAGTAATCTTTTGCATTATCAGACCTAAATCTCTTGATTCTTACTCCAAATTGATTTTGGATCATGTTTTGGAAGCTTAAAAATATACTATTCACATCTGATTTATATTTAAGTAAAAAAACCCAAGAGACCCTAGTACAATCATCTATGAATGAAACAAATCATCTCGTACCAGAAATATTAAGAATTGTAGAGGGACCCCAAATGTCACTATGAATCAAGTAAAAAAGAGTAGAACTTCTTTTGTTACTGATTGAAAAAGACACACGTCTATGTTTTGCAAATTCGTAAATATCACAATGAAAATCTTCAACATTTAATTTTTTGAACAAAGAAGGAAACATGTTTCTCAAGGTTCCAACAGAAGGATGTCCAAGACAAAAATGATAAAGCCAAATTTTATCTTTATTGAAAGATTTTTCAGAAAGAAATGACAAAGGTAAACTATTTTTTATACTACTTGTGTTATTTGATGTCTCAAGATAGTATAGTCCATCCTTCTCCTTAGCAAGTCCAATCATCTTCCCCGAACTCTGGTCCTGAAATTCACAATAAGAGGGATAAAAAGTTACTTTGCAATTCATATCTCTGGTAAGTTTTTGTATAGACATCAGATTAGTAGATAATCCAGGAACATGAAGAACATTTTTTAGAACAAACGAGGGATTAACTTGAACATCTCCTAATCCTGTCATTGTGGTAAGTGAACCATCAGCAACAACAATTTTCTTATTACTAGGACATAGGTTATATGTACTAAACTTTTGTGGGGAATGTGTCATGTGGTCTGTGGCTCCCGAGTCAATGACCCAAGAACTCGTAATAGGCTTAGCCGAGACATTTAATCCATGAGAACCGGAAGCTTTACCTGAACTAGAAACTTTACCCAAAAAACATACCATAGTAGGCTTTTCAAGGATTTTCAATAAGTTTATCAGCTTTTCAATCTCTTTCCTGTTGAACTCTCCTTGTTTTTGAGACATCTGTAGTACTCCAGTGATTTTCCCAGTTAACATTTCCTCAAATTGGGTGATAGTGATATCTTTCTTTGAAAGGGTTCGGCAATGAAGGCCTAAACAGGATTCGACAATGAAGGCCTAAAAAAGTCAGCAATAAAGGCTGAAAATTTTTCTTCCCAAGAATAGCCTAAAGCTCTGATACCATGTGGAAACTGAATGTATATTGAAAAACTGCTTATCTACAATTATACAAGAATCTTAGGTTTATATACAACTAACTAGGGGTTAAACTAGGAAACTAAATCTTCCTTAATTCTAGGGATACAAATACTTAATTTTAGAGATACAAATATAAATATACAGATTACAAGATTACAACCAGCTGTAAATAAGTGTTTTCCCATATTTTCTTTCTTTATTTAATCTTTATTGCACGTATGATACATGATATATTTTTTTATACTCATGGCATTTATGTTGGTAAGATATTAAGAGTATATCTTCAAATGGTTTTTTTTTTTTAATTTAAAATCATTAGAATTTAGATTTTGATTATTAAAATTAATTTTTATTAACATATTACTGATTGTTGACAGCGCATTCATTTTCATTTTCCTCTTAACTTAATCACTTCCAATTTACTCATAACCTTAGGATTTTATAATTTTTAATCATTATTTTATGTTTACAGTTTTGATTACTTCCATAATCACGTTTAAATATCACTAGAATTGTTTTGCTCATTATGTAAGTTTTGGTGTTTGCTTTTGTAATTGATAGAATTGGCATGGTTATTATCTTTGTTTTATCTAAGGTTTTGTTCTATATGATTTTTGTTTTATTGATGTAGCTTTGTTCTCATTTTGTTTGTGGTTTTCTAGTTTGTAGAAATTTGTTGATCTTGAAGTGATTCTAAAATCTTTGTTGTGAAGATTGAAGTTGAAGTTTGATCATTCTTTATTTGATTTTTCTGTGAAGAATGGTCTTTTTTATCTATCCTTGATTTATTGATAATTGAATCTCTTATAATATTGAAGTATTTAATCAAAGTTGGTGGCTTTTTGATGTTTCATGTTAAAGAATTTCTATTACAGAATATTAATTATAGTGTTTGTGTATTTTCACAATACTGACATTGCAATTGATGCTCTTTCAGTTTGGTTGGTTCCACTTCCTTGATCACCTTTACATTCTATTATTTTTTTAAAATTCTACTATTTGCTTGTTGTTTCATACCTTGCTGCATCTTTTTGATAAATTTTCAATTCCTTATTTGGCAGCATATCAATCTTCATTTCTGAATCCATGATTCTGCTGGGATTTTTTGCTGGAATTGGGTATGTTACCTGTTGTAAGGCCCTCCCCATTTCACTATACAAGTGTAATTAATTGAAATAGGAATTTCCAAAAATTAAAAGGAAAAAAGGAAGATATAAATTGAATCTCAATCTACAGCCTATTAACTAAAAAAAGCTTTAAGTTGCTCATCATGAATATGCATTGCAATAGATTTATAGCTGAAAAGAGTGCTTATGCAGAAATGGTGGCACATGTGAGATCAAACATCACATAAAAGTAAATAACTTCTATTGTCTTTAACTTAAATTTTAATAGAACATTTCTCTCTCCATAAACATTGCATTGGTCTTATTGATGAGTAATTATGATTCCATTTTTTGTGGTTTTCTGGCATTCATGTTCTGAAGTAGTTTACTCTGATATTTAGGTTTTGATGATGATCTTATTCATTGTAGTGTCTCCGGTAAAATGATGAATCGCTATAGCACATTTATATGATAGATTCTATAAAATATTGAATTGTCACCTTTTATATGTCCGGCATTGGATTACACAAAAAGCGTTAGATCCCCACATAGTTAGTGTTACTCTTTTAATCGGAAATAGAATGAATTCAAGTATACATATAAAGTAAAAAATTTTCTCTTTGAAGCATTTGTACTGTTATACAACTGATTTTGAATTTTTTTTAGTGCCTTGATTGTTTTCATCTCTCACCCCTCCTTACTGTTTCATCCATCCCTGTTTACGCTTCTTAACACGTTGTGTTTTTAATACAGTGTGCGTGTAGTAAATGAGCTTGGTGCAGGCAATGCCAAACGTGCCAAATTTGCAACTGCAGTGTCTGTGATTACCTCTCTAGCTTTTTTTTCAGACATTTCTTAGGTGTAATGTTCACCTCAAGTTCTTCTGTTATTGAAGTTTGACCATTTTTGCAGGGACCAGGTTGAAATTCCCACAACCTTACTAGCATTCAACATTCTTCTCAACTGCATTCAACTAGTTCTTTCAGGTAATAAGCCCAATAAGAAATTTCTATTTGGAATCATGATTAATAATTTGTCATATTATTTGATCATTGTGCTTTGTTTTCAGGTGTGGCAGTCGGATCTAGTTCACAAGGTGTAGTGGCATTTGTAAACATAGGTAGCTACTATATAGATGGAGTTCCTCTTGGTGTCTTCTTAGGATGGCTTCAATTTAGTATCACAATAAGTATAGTTATTGTGCCACAAGTTTTTAGCAAAAGAGTCTTCTCATTTCAAAATTATAAAAAATGACAGTACTCGAATTAGTTTATATACTTGAAACGTGAGTTCGGTTCATTTTTCTCTACTATATTTTGAGCCTGATGCTCAGTTGGGGCGTCTCAGAGCTTTTCCTTCTGCTTGGGCTATTAGGTTCATATCAACACTTCTGGGTAAAGGAATAGCTTTCAAAAGATGGATCAATTGCAGCAGTGACTGGACTACCTTTCTCAAATTTTTTCTGTATTAAATCTCTTTAATTTGCATTGTTATAATATGATTTTACATGCAATGAATTTTATCATGATTTTATTTATGTTTTTTTCTTCAAATTGCCTGTTTTGTTCGCCACTGTTATTCGATGAAGTCAACAAATCAAGGTGTTTTAAACTGATTCTGTTGTTAATATTTTAACATTTCTTGATGCATGTAGCGTTTTATAATATTAAACAATGAATTTTTGGTTCTTTTGAAGATGCAATGAATGCGATATTACAGATATTGGATTTTTTTAATTATGTTATTTAGAATGTTATAGTTTTTATTATTCATAGAAATACTGATGTTGGAAATGGAGTGTTTGGTAAATTTTTATGTAGATCTTAATCGTTGACAATAATGGCGTCAACAGCTGAGGCCATGGGATGATACAAAAGGAGAGTCAAAACAGTTCCATCTAGGGCTTTCTCGGTGGTAACAACCATGTTCAGTAACAGGGTTGGACTTCCACCGAAGAAAACCATTACCTTGGCATCTTTCATTGCTCCTAGACTGGTAAAGCTCATTTGAATATACTTTTGCATTTGGCTTAGATCCTTATTAAATTTAGGGGTTTTCTTGTTTGCTTGACATTTTCTTACTGATTAATTTAGTTTTTGTTTGGACAATGATTTTGTGGGATGAGAGTTACTTTTGAGAGTTTATATTGGGTTATTATTTTTTATTTTTGAAATTATATTTTAAATGAGAGCTTATACTGGGTTATTGTTTTTTATTGTTTTTCATCCAATTGCACCATTTGTTTCAATCCACCATGCTGAATATGTGGATCCATTTTTTCCTGGATTAAGTTCGTTAAACAGTTTAGAACTTTTTACAAAAGCTATGAGAATTGAACCCAGGAGCTTTCTATAACGATCAATCTATTGTGATCATGCTCGGCATCTCACTTTTTTAGTTTCACTCAGTTATGTTGTTCAAATGCTCGCAAATATTCTTTTACCTTGTGAGCTAGGACGTTTAGAGCAAACCTACATTGCCTGGAATAAATTAAGACACCCTATGAATTTGATCATGACACCAAGCGTTCTTACAAATCTGTTTGCAAAAAGCCAGTTATATTTTTCCTCAAAGATGTAACGAAAGATGGTAATGCTACATTGGGTTCATACGCTGGGGCCAAAGCCAAAGATGACCTGAAAAGAATGGTTTTCTACTTTCCACGTTCCCCTTGGTTGTAATACGTGCATAACATCCAGGTTTTAGGGTATCATTTTGGAAAGAATTGGCATTTGGTGTCTTCTAATAATTGTTTCCTAAGTTTTTTTTTTCCTCTTTAGGTAGTTTCTATCCTTTTCGGTTTCATGACGATTTCTAAGTATTATGGCAAGTGCCACGTCAGTTATGTTGCAAGATAAACGGTACTGGTGATGAACTCCTTAGATTAACAGTCGGGCAATGTGAGAACAAAGCTCTCAGTTCTTTTACTGATTCTTTATAAATGATAGAGGGATGTTGTTAAGCATACATACAGGCTTCAAGATGGACCTCAAACTATTTGTGTTTTATTCTTTTTAGCTGCATGGAAGTTTTTTGGGTTTGCCTTGAGATTGACATTGGAAATTTTTCTCATAAGCTTACTTCCCTATATTAGATGTTGGAGTGCTTTGTTGTACACAGCTGATAGAGTTAAAGATTAGTTTGCAACTTCAGTTCAATCATTCAATTGTTTGACTTCATTTTTCTTCAGAGGATATAATATTTTAAATAATTATTAACTCATTGTAGGGTTAAATGTTCTATGGCTCAAGATCTCTTGTAGTTGTTTAACTTTTTAGGGAGTTAAATGTTCTATGTCTCAGGATCTCATGTAGCTGTTTATTATTTCAGGTGCATCACACTTTTGCCATTACAGGGTCTGATGATACTTTTAACTTGTGGGACGAGGATAGCAAACAAAGACTAAAGGTATCTTAAATCCTTTATCAATTTAAAAAACAAAAAGATTATTTATGATACATAACTGTTCCCTTTTTTTTGGTGAATAGCCTTCTTTCCTACTTGTGCTAATTGTTAGGAAATCAACATGCACACACAGTGCCTACACACAAAATAGCAAGCTCAAATCATGAATAAAAGTACATAAATATATTTGTTTCGGTCCAACTCAAAATGACTTACCCCAAACCTAATCCACTAACAAATAAATTTTTACAACTGTGAGATTTTTGGAATGAAAAAAGTCTCTAAAAATTCCTTACTCAAAACTTAACCCAAAATCCAATTACATCATTTTAATAACCTACTCACCTAGCTATTTTTTTTGTGTCTAACTATCTGAGACTACCAAATCAAGACCAAAACATCTTATTTATAAGGGTAAAACCCCTTATACCTTTACTAAACTCTTGATATGAGATACATGACAAACTCAAAACTTTTATAACTTTCGATGTAAGATTATAAGATTCAAAGGCAAACTTCAACAAATCTTCCCTTGACTTGAATCTCCAAACGCTTCAACAAAATCTGCAAAGCTAACATGCTTGCCCTTCTTCTTTTCTTTCATCACAGGAATCCCAGCAACTGAGCCTACATCAAGTATGTACAAGTATTTTTGATCTTATTCCCTTGTAGAATCACACTACCATTCTTGTACACTTTCAACGAATCATTACTATCATAATATGTATACCTCCGAGAAGCTAACTCACCCAACACAATTAAATTGTAGCTACAACTTAGTACATACCTTACATGATGAAGCGTCCTAACAACACTATTGTGAGATTTAAGGCGAACACTCCCAATGCTTTGAATTTGCACTTTTTCATTGTTAGCAACCACAATATCCTCATACTTTTCATTCTCATCCAACTTCACAAAGCAACTCTTTTCATTGCAAACTTGAACTGTAGCAGCAGAATCTAAAACCTAACCTTTATCACATTTCAAAGTCTGAGTCTCATCCACACAAGTCGTCGAAACGACATCATCATCATCAGACATAACAGCAACTGTATCACTCTTTTCTTCATCGAATTTTTCTCATCATTTGCCTTTTTGAAAGCAGTCATATCCCGTCTCAACTTTTGCAGTGCATTTGGATATGTCCTTTTTCACCACAATAATAACATTTTATATCACTGTAATCTCTGTCTCTTGACTTAGATCTTCCTCTTGATCCATCAATCTTCTTTTGAGTCCTCCCCCGATCAAAACCTTCTACAGCTAGTGTACTTTCCCCAAGTGATGAGTTTTGTGCTCTCATAAACCTTTCGTTCTCACGTAACAAGGCAGTCACATCATCCAACTTCAAAGTAGACCTATCCACCAACAAAGTCTAAACTAAAAGTCTATAAGACTTAGGCAAAAATGACAGCAAAATTAAGGCCTTCTCTTTATCTTTTAATTCATCAATAAAAATTGCTAGCAATTAAGAAACTAATCTATTAAACTCATTCAGGTGATCATGAAGACTTGTACCTTCATTCATCTTCAAAGAATATAGATCCATCTTCAAACATAATTTGTTAGTCAATGACTTCGATGCATAAATACCCTCAAACTTATCCCACAAACTCTTTAAAGTACTTTTAGTCAATACACTATACTTTACCTCTAGGCTAACGCCAATCTAATAGTACTAACAGTTTTCTTTTGAATTCTATTTCAATTACCATCAGATTTTTTCTCGGACTTACTATTTTTTGATGCCTGATCCAACCTTTATTGTACTAATAGATCTTGAATCGTACTTTATCATAACATAAAATTATTCTTTTCATCAAATAATGGAATTTCAAACTTAGGCATAGGCATACTAGACATACTTTCTTCAGACATATTGAAACACTGCTTCACGATCTCCTCGAACCTCGAACCTCGCTCTGATATCACTTGTTAGGAAATCAACATACACACACAGCAGTCACACACAAAATAACAAGCTCAAATCAAGAATAAAAATACATAAATATATTTGTTTAGTCCCAACTCAAAATGACCTATTTCAAACCTAATCCACTAACAAATAAATCTTTACAACTGTGAGACTTTTGGAATGATAAAAGTCTCCAAAAACTTCTTACTTAAAACTTAACCCAAAACCTAATTACACCCTTTTAATAGCCTACTCACCTAGCTATTTTCTTAGTGTCTAACTATCTGGGACTACCAAACTAAAACCAAAACATCTTATTTATAAGGGTAAAACCTCTTATACCTTCACTAAACTCCTGATGTGTGATACAAGACAAACTCAAAACTCTTATAACTTTTGATGTGGGATTATAAGATTCAAGGCAAACCTCAACACTAATATGGTTTAAAAATTAGTAAAAATTGTTGTTTTTTGAAAACTAATAACCAAGAAAACAGATAGCAGAGTTTCTCAACAGTGTTAGATTGGTTAAGGTAGGTGTGTTAGAAAGGTGGCACTGATTGTTAAAACATGGAGTTTGATATTGCTAATAGTAGCAACAAATACCAATTTGTCACTGACAGTGACACCATTACGTATTTGGCATCAAAAATCCAAAAAACCTTTCAACAAGCTATATTTTTTTTAAAAATCAATTCTACCAAATGAAAGGAGAATCAACATAAAATTGTTTGTCATTTCTTAAAATTAATTGAAAATGATAGCTCCAACAAAATGATCATCTATGTTGCTTTCTAGTTTAGTTATATAATGCTATCGTTTTTTATTTTCAAACCATGTCAAGGTGCAGTTGGCCCATACCTTGTAGTACCTTCAACAATGATGGGCCAATATTAGTATACTTGGTTTCTCCTTTTCTGCAATACTGATTTTCTCTTTGCACTAGAAAAGATTTGGACAGTGATTCTCACATTGAATTTGCTATAGATTTGTTATGATTGGAGTAAGTGTGCTAAAAATAACAACCTTTCAATAACAAAGATCTAAATTTTCCTTCACTTGCCTCAGGTACATTAACAAGCATTATTCCATACTTGAACATTTATTGTATTCATTAAGCTTTTATTGATAAGAAATTTTCACTCTTGAATGCAACCGGTAATGCCTTTTGGAATACAAGAATATGAAGTTAAAGGCAAGCCAAGAGTCGAACAAGTGGTAGAAAGTGAAGGATGATTTTGATTAGAAAATTATCGAACCTAGAGGAAAGGATTTGCCTTTTTTTTGTCGCCATTCATTCTCTCTTTCCACAATTAGGATAAGAACAAGTTTTCTAATACTAGGAATGCTTCGCCTTGGGTCATTTATCTCTTTTAATTTATGTTTAAATAATATTTTTTATAATGTTTTGATTGCCTGATTGCTTAAATGATGTATTTTAGGTTTTTTACATATCTTTTGAGATACGGTAGAAAGCTTTTGAACCAAAGGTTTTCTTAAGAAGAGTTCAATGTTCAAGGCATTAAAGACTTGAGATCTCTTTCCTTATGGTTGAGTTTTATTGAATATATGTTCCTATAAGTAAGCTAAGATATAGTAAACGAAACTCTCCGAGTCTTAAATTAGGTGACACCAATTTTCAGAGCTTTAAAAAATAGATGTTTTTCTTACATTTTGTGCTTATTGCTCCTACAGCGAAGTGTGGGTTTCTTTATCTAGTTAGAATTATATTCAAAGCATGTTGAGTTCAATTCAATTTATTTTAGCTATTATTTTAGTTAATTTTGCTAGTTTGCTTATTTTACATGTTGCAACTTTACTTCTTGCTAGAATCATGTATTGCTCTTGGTTTTATTCAATTGATGTTACAGCTTAGCCTAGTATACACCTTTTAATTGAATCAATTTTAGAGAGAATATGAGGATGATAGGTAATTAGATTAAGAATTCTTTAGCTAATTATTGTGGGAACGATATATTAACTTTTGGTCATGATTATTACTTGAACAATTTGTGTGCTTACAAAAACGTCCCGATCAAATATTAATTTAAAATTTATTTGTCAAACATTAACATAGGCCTAATATTTTTTATTCTAAGTGTCATCATTTTTCAAATATAGTGAATAATTAGATAAACTTTATATGATTGAAAAAAGCATCATAATCTTTTTTTCTTTTGACATATTATAAGTTTAAATATGATAAGTATTCAATAAGATATGATTGAAAAAGTATATATAATAATTTTAAATATTACACGAAAATTATATGAAAAAAGACACGAAAATTATATGATTTAAAGTTTTAACAAAAATTGTATATAAGTTAAAAAAAACAAAATAAATGTCTTATATTTGACATGTCATCATGAATTGTTAAATAATTTTTTTTATTTTACATATATATTTAATACGAAATAGACATAACATGAATACATGAATTAGCATATCTATGAAAAAATTAAAATGCTAAAATTAGTTATGGCCTTTAAATTTACACTTTTGTTCTTTTGTTATTTAATCCATAATTATGATAATCGAATAGAAGAATGAACCGTTCAAGGTGTCGGGTCACTAGGCCACTAATTCAATTGACCCACTAATTCAATTGCTGGTTTGATAAGGTCAATTGTCAAACTCATAAAGATATTAAAAAATATAAATATTTCAAAAAATTAATCCTATTATGTAATAAATAATAAAATTTCATTGTAAATAATTTCATACTTAAAAAATTATAATATATAATATAATATAATAAATGTGAAAAAAGTATATATTTTAAAAATATATAATAAATTTAACTTACAAAAATATATCTAAAATTCAAACTCCTAATTCAAAATTTCAAAATAATAGTCAAATAATTTAATCATATTAATTAAAAACCAAACAAAAATAAATACCCTAAAAATTTGAAAAACACAAAAAAATTCTCAAAAAAAGAAAAAATAACTATATTTTCTAAGTTGATATTTTTATTGTGCATAAAGTGTAAGTGGGAGTAATACCATTTTATTTAGATTCTAACTTTTTTAGTTTCTATTTTACTTTATAATATGTTATTATAGTTAAATAAAAATTTAATCCATAATTTCAATTATAAAAACTAAATTAATCATAATTTTTAAATCAATTTATTAGCATTTGAAACCCAATGGGTTTAACAAAAATCAATTAATTCACCATTTTATTAATTAAATTGTTGGTTCAATACAATTTTAAAGCAAGTTAATTACAATTTCAATCTACTAAAAAATCAAATAGGTTTAGGTATCAGTTCAACTCGTTCAACCGATAGTCTTGTCCACTTCTAATAACTATAATTTCATCTAAGAAAATTTATTAAATATATTGACAATGGAGGTTTTAAATAAGGTATATGCCATTTTGTTAATCCGTTTTAGATTTAAAATACTCTATTGATAGTATATCAAATAATTTCTCATAAACATAATCTAATCATTAATGAAATTAAAAGCATTGTATCTATTAACCGAACTCACATAGTATTGATCAAACCGATTTGGCATTGACAAAAATAGCTTGAAAAAAATTTTAAATTAAAAAAGATGATATAGATTTTTTAGTTATGTGACCTATTTATATGGCTTTTTCTACCTTCGTCCTCCTTTTTCTTTCTTTTTTTTTTTTTTAATATTTTTGTTAACAAAATGTTGTCTCACTTTTTTAAAATATATTTTATAAAATATACACAAAAAAGATGTGTATTATTATAGTAATTTGGTTTGTGAAATTTAAAAACTTCATTATCAATATGTTTGATAATTTTTTTATATTTAATAATTCATAAAAGTTCATGAATTCAATTTTGATACATTAACACATACGGACTAAATCAACCATTTCATGCACTTACAAGAATCAATTGTACGATTTCACCTATAAGAAATAATCACTAAGTCAACAAGTTCCATGAATAAATTGCAATTAGAAAGAGATTCTAACCCTTGAATTTGGGAAAGTAAGTTGTAAATTGTAGAAGAAAAATAACATAAAAATTAGACCAACGAGACCTTAGTTTAATCGTAAAAAAAAAAAAAATCTTAAAATTTTAAAATTTTAGATTCAAATCTTATTATACATAAATTTATTTTAATTTTATGTAAATACTTAATTATAATTATAATTTGTACTTAATTATGATATTATCAACCTTGATTCTATGCATTGAAAGGTACTATAACTAATTTAATACCGAATGTATGGTGTGTATTGTAGATATTCTACCCAAAGTTGTTGTAGACAAAATGCAAAATCATGTAAGTCAGACCGTTGAGAACATATGGCAGAGGGCGTTGACGGCCGTTTGTGTTGACAAGAAGATCTCGATTTGTGAATTGCCCACAGTGACCGGGCCATATCACTATGTTAGTCCTCCATTGCCAGTTACCCTTCTACCCCTTCTGCTAATTACAGTGTTTGCTTAATTATTCGAGAAATAAATAGAGAAATAAAGAGAAAGGGGTAGTAACTACAATAAACGGATTCCTGTGAAAGAGACTAGCACTTGCGTATATATATTTTCTACATTTAAAATTATAATCTACTAAATAATATCTTATAAGAATAATTATACAAACCAAATTAAAACCACCTACATATTTTGACCAAATGGAAGAATGAGATTCATAAACAGATTACTTTGCAACAAGAAATTCACGGTTTGGCAGAATATGTAATCGTATTTTGACCAAATGGAAGAAAGGAGTTTCAATGGTTTTTGCTTGATGCGATAGTGATTTCAATCTCAAGAATTACTATTACTGAGTCACGCAATCTTGCAATCTTACCAAACATATTCACAAGACAATTGTAACAAAGTTTTCTTCTGCCCAAACATGTACCATAAAAATATCTTCAGCAAACAAGAGCTGTTATTTGCTGCAGGCTTTAGGACTATAATGTACAAATCTGATAATAATTTCATTTAAATGGTTTGCTGCATAGATTGAATATACAATAAGCATGTCATCCATCTATTTATAACCCTTTAAATTTACATCTCGGGCGGACAAGAAGGGATTGGCTTGAAAATCTTGGTAGGACACTAAGGTTTCAGGCCTTGTGCATATGTACATATCTTAGACTAAGCATTTTCATCTAGTGAAAGTAACAGAATAATTGAAGAATAACTGAGCATTGGATATAGATTGGCATCAAGGAATTGAGCATATTGTTTGATGGCAATATCTCTTTCTGGGAGTTCACTGGATAGAAAATCAAATGGTACAGGCTTACTGGTGTCCACCAATGGCTCCCATCTATATCCTGGACGCTCTGGCAATGTAATCGTGACAGGTAAATGACTGGTATTAAAAGCAACATAGATTTCTCCCTTCACAGAATCAATCTGGGTAGAAGCAAATGATAATAAAACTCAATCCAGTGAATGTACTGAGACAGAAAGAGAGATAGATAGGATTGAGGATACAGATAAAGATTTCACAGTAATCTAATAAGAAAACAGTACTATAAGCAAGGATGAACCATGTTTACAGATCTTTATTCTATTAACATCTTAATTCCATCAAATCTTAGTACCTTATGCCTAGTTTTTCTGTTTTTTGCACCAACTCGTGGAAGCAAAAGTTCATTGTAAGAAGAAAGAACGCAAGGTTCCCAGATATATTAAGCAAACAAATAGGCCTCAAATTTGAGGTTTTGGCAGATCATGAACCTCCTGCTGTCACATAAAGTCACCCTAAACATTTGAATTATCAAGCAAGTTACTGTTTTCTAAGTGTTAGAACCATCTTGAATCCAAATGCAGAACTGCTGTTATGATGTTTGCATAAGTGCTAAATTACCAAGATATTTCTTGCATTTGTTTAATATAATTTTATGGATTCAATGGTCCTGTTAGTATTTAAGGGATTATTGGGATGGCATTTAAGGTTTTGTTTGGTATTTCATATTTATGTTGGGCTTAAGAATTAGCCTATAAGTACCTATGTTATTTCAGCACTTAATAGATATAAAGTTCTATTTTTTTTTGTATTCTTTTTTGGTTTTTTTTTTTGGGGGCGGGGGGGGGGGGGGGGGGGGGTTGTGGTGTTATAAAAGGGGTGATATCAAGCTTTCGATTATTGAGATATTTAGACTTTGAAAACTAATTGAGACATAAGAAAGACTTGAGTTTTTCCAAATTGAAATTTCGGTAGAATTTCTTTAGTGTTTAGTTTTTTTGGTGGTCTATTTTGAAATTGTTGGTTTTGCATCAATTTTAATCACCATTAAAGCTCAGCAGAGCTCGCATCACCCTTTTCCAGCCATGGTGGTTCTTACTACCGACCATCAAAAAAGAAAACAAAATAAGAAGATGAAAAGTCCAGCCAAATCCAAAAAAGATCACTGCAATCATATGATCTCAATAATATTCAATAACTCTGCCTGCAAACAAGATTCATTAACTGATTCAACTGAGTTGCTGAAGGCAGAACAGAAAAGTGATAATGAAGATGTTAAGTTGTGGATCCATCATAGATCTTTAATTATTGGGGTCGAAGGAACCAATAATGTGAAAGACCAATAAAGTTTTAAGGAACTAATATCAGAGAAGCGAAAGCCAAAAGCTAATAACTAATGAAACAATGTGAAATCATTTATCTGAACAGTTGGGCACAAAGAACAAGATTTTCAAAGTGAAAATGCTGATACTGAACAAATTGGTTTGAAGAATTATAATAAAATCCAAGGATGTCCTTGCAAGTGAACACTTTAGTTATACACTACCCAATGAAAATCCTCCCATTTACATTATTCTTCCTCTTCTGAAGAACAAATGTTGCATTTCGTGCAAAAGAAGATGTTTAAGGAAGGTTTTTCAATCAACTTCCTTCTTCTAAGCATGTTCAACTAGGCAAAAGCAGCATGCTGATATAATTCAAAACTCTACCATTTATGTTGCAGTTCAATGATTGTGTTTGTTTTCTTACAATGCAGTACTTTAAATTTTGAATCTATTTTCTCTGACGTAAGGAGACTGATCTGGTTCAGAAGCATGTTTGTGAAGGATAAAATTTATCATGAGATATTTTATTGATTATATATTTTTCGGTTCACATGTTAATTTATAATTCAAGGAATTATAATGGCATTTTAGTGTAACATTTGGTATTTTTTATTCATGTTAGAATTTATGTTTCAATGTTATTTCAGTTTCGAAGAAATTTAGATTATTAAAATTAAAATATGGAGACTATGAATGTTGATATCAAGACTTGAGAATTGAGCAATTGGCAATTGACATTTCAGGTTATATATTCAGTTTCACTAGAATTCTTACAACAGCATTTAGTTTCATTGGATACTAATTGAGATTGGTTCTACATCATGGGGACAATTCAATAATTAAAGCATTTACTTTCATTCTTTCATAACAGGTGAATCTTTGAAAACATAGCCCCCTTCTTCTATGAACTTGCCTATTTTAAGGAGTAAAATACATCAAATATCCATCATCTTTATCCAATATTTCATTTTCATCTATAACTTTTAAAACTCAATTTTTTTCATGCATAACCTTTTAAAAATGTTCCAAATTCATCCATTCCACAAAATTTAACAAAATTTGTCACCTCAAAGTCACATGTATCTGCATGTGGATGTCCACATGGCAAAGAAGGTGTGGGCTCCTTTGATTTTTGAGCTAAGATTTACATCATGTGGACATCCACGTGGGTTGACACGGTATATTCTATTAAAATTTTAAAAACAATAGACAAAATCGATGAAATTAGAACATTTTCAAAAGGTCCTAATAAAAAAATTGAGTGTTAAAAGATGTAGATGAAAATAAAATATTGCACAAAGATTATGGATATCTGGTGCATTTTACTCCTATTTTAAGCTTGCCCAAAACATTGTCCAGGATATTTTATATTTCTATACTTATTCTTGTAACATTCAATTATGGTTACTTCATGTAGGTTAACATGTTCTATAGCATGTGGACACTGTAAAATAGAGTAACCTAATTGCAGTCAAAACTAGTCAGCTAGAGATCAGACCACTGTGTTTTTAAAGCTTGTTAGTAGTATAATTTATACTAGATATAATATTCCTTATCCTGCAAAACAAGCTCAAGTACCAGCGAGTAAGAGTCCAAATTTAAGGATACAGCATGAAGGTTCGATAAGAAGGGTACCATTGTAAAAGCCACAAAACGGCTCGCATCAGACCAATCTGGCATTCCAGGATTGTGACCATGCCACTGCAGCCTCTCTGCTGTTGGGAAGTCATTTAAGCCAAGTGACTCACATTCACTGCATGATTTCAACTCATATCAAATGAGAAAAATGCAGAACATCAAGAAAGAAAATAACAGAGGCAAATTCAGTGTCTCAAAAAGGTGCTTACTGGCGGAACTTTGTCATGAGACAGCAGAACCTGAAGAAGTCTGATGAAGACTCTTCCTTTTTATCCCACCGGAAGTAGTTAATCTGTATGGTGACTTACGATTATTTAACAATATCAACAATAAGGTTTAACATAAATTTGGACCTCATGAGGGAATAGAGGATCACATTATTATCATGGCAGTATGTATTGTTGTTTCCTCCTTTTGTATGACCATATTCGTCACCCATGCAAATCATTGGTACACCCTGGTTAGATGAAGATCATAGTTAGCAAGAAATAATCAAAGATGATGAAAAGCCAACCACAAGCTACAGGAATAAATAATTTAGTGAAAAGTAATACAAAAAAATGGCCCCAAAGTTTGAACCAATCTTTATATCTTACTATGATTTCAAATGGGACCCTGCAAGTGTTCTATTGTCATTAGTTTAGGCTGTGTTTGTCAAACTGGCAGCAATTGCCATATACGGCGATATCGCCTTTAAGTGGTAGATGAACAGACAGCCAAATTGCAGCCTTTATCTCCCACAACTTAGATTTAAAATTCACTGCCTAGTTTTAAAAGGGGTATAAATAATTCTGATTATCTATGTTTCTGTTCAGAACAAAATGACACCCTTGGATTGAAGAGTCTTCATTTAAACTTCAAACTCAATGATTAGGATATTAAGAGGGCGGCTTCCAACTAGGTTTACTGAACTCAAGCTCAATTAAAGGCCACACTCTCATACTATTGAATGCAACCTCATATATAAAAGGAAATTTGAGCTTGAGTTGTAATCAAGCTCAAATGTTTGACCTGGAGCTCACATATTAAAAAAAAAAAAAAAAAAAAAAATTCAAGCTTGATTGCTAGAGCAAGCTCAAACTTGAGATATCTTTCGAAATCATAATTAGAACCATGTTATTGATTGTAGATCTAATTCTCCTACATTAGTGTAGCTTGATTTCCTAATTTATTTTGAGAATATTTCTCATTTATTCTTCTGATTTAGTCAACTCTTTTAATTGTCAAGTTTTTAGGGATTTGTTTCTATTTTAGAATAGAACAATTCTTCTTCCTTTTATTATTTTTTGTTTTCTGTTTCATGTAAGTTGTTTCCTAATAAGGAACTTCACTATTCCAATTTATTTAGATGTACTTCTTCATTCTAGATAGAATAAGAAGAAATAAAGACAATTATTCTTTAAGTTTTCTACATGGTATCAGAGGAAGTCAGCCTGAACCATTAGATTGTAACCACTCGAGTTTCCATTATGGCTAGCAAGAGTGAGAACTCTTCTTCTACAGAGGTATGACATGAGGAAAGTCACAAAGAGGTAATGCTCCAACAAACCCTTCAAAACAAGTCTACAACCTTTGGAACTAGTTTACTAGTACAAAAAGGTAATTTCCTAAATGCCTTAAGTGTTTAAAGGGGAAATACACAATCTTAGATTGTTGATTCAAGAGCATCAGATCACATGACTGGAGATGCATCCTTACTCAACACATAGACCTTGCTATGATAGTTCTGCTGTAAAAATTGCCAATGACTCTCTCTCAAAGGTGGCAGGAACAAGTTCTATTGTAGTTTCAAAAGACATAACACTTAACTCTGTCTTCCATGTCCCTAATTTAAGCTGTTACCTACTTTTCATCAGTAAGCTTATGAAGGATAGATGTTGTGTCACTAAATTTTTTCCCAACTTGTGTGAATTTCAGGAATTAGGCTCAAGGAGAATTATTGGCAGTGCTAGGATGTGTGTAGGGCTCTACCTTCTTCAAGATAATGCACTTAAGAGACCACAAAACTCCTGTACAGCTTTAGCCTCTACTACCAGTAAAGATGACCTTATCATGTTAGGCCATTATAAATTAGGACATCCAAATATTCCATACCTAAAAAGGCTATTTCCCTCATTAGTCAATAACATCTCTAAAGATTTTAAGTGTGAAATTGGTAAACTTTCTAAGCACACTTGAAATACCTTTCCTAGCTTTTCCTATAAATCATCTCAGCTTTTATCAATGATTCATAGTGACATTTGAGGACCATCAAGAGTTAACAATACCACAAGTTCTAGGTGGTTTGTTACATTCATCGATGATCATACTCGACTCGGGTATTCCTTATGAAAGAAAATTTCGAGGTTAGCCAAATCTTTCAAAACTTCAATAGCATGGTACAAACCCAATTCAAAGCCAAAATCCAAGTTCTAAAAACTAACAATGGAAGGGAATCCTTCAACTCTATTCTCGGCCCTTACCTTGCAAATCCTGGCATTATCCATCAAAGCTCTTGCGTCAACACTCCATAGCAAAATGGGGTTGTCAAATGCAAAAACAGGCTTTTGATAGAAATGACCAGATCCTTCTTGTTGACTTCCAATGTGCCTAAATATTTTTGGAGAGAATCTATCCTCACTGCAACTTATTTGGTTAACCGAATGCCTTCTCGAGTTCTTGGCTTTAAAACACCTTGTCAAACTCTCCTTGCTTCCTACCCACAAACTTGGTTGATCTCTTCCATTCCCATCAAACTCTTTGGCTGCATTGCCTTTGTTCATATTAGCCAACAAAACCGCAGCAAGCTTGATCTTAAAGCCTTAAAATGCATCATTCTTGGCTATTCCCCAAACCAAAAGGGCTATAGGTGTTACTCACCTATCACAAAAAAATTCTATAGCTCTATGGATGTCACCTTCATTAAGAATCTTCCATACTACAGCAAGAATGATATTTAGGGGGAGAATACGACTCAGGAATATCAATTCTTAGCTGTTGACTTGCCAATTTCCCAACCAGCCCCAACTAGCCCCAAATTCCCAACCAGCCCCTTCAAAACCAGATTCTCAACCCACCCAACCTGTTCAGACAACTCTTGACTCTTCAAACCCTAAGATTACGCAAGAAAAAACCAAAGAACTAATAGTCTACTCAAAGAACCAAAAACCATAGGAAGAAGTGGACAACTGTACATAGCCCAACACCAAAAATCAACCTAATCTAAGTCTCCAAGAACCTGAAACTAACACAAGTAATGTCCCTATTTAATCTGAAACTGAAACTTGTGAGCCAACTGGTGACCTTGACATTCCTATTGCATTAAGAAAAGGTGTAAGATCATGCACTTGGTACCCTATCTGCAAGTACATCTCATATGACTGGTTAAATCCAAACTTTCGAGCCTTTACTACTACCCATGACAATGTGCAAATTCCAAAAAATATTCAAGAAGCCCTCAATGAACCAGATTGGAAGGCAGTAGTTCTTGAAGAAATCAAGGCACTAGAGAAGAATGGGACATGGGAAATTTCATATTTGCCTAAAGGGAAAAACCGGGTTAGATGTAAGTGGATCTTCACAATAAAGCACAATATAGATGTAAGTATATATAAATTCAAAGCTAGACTTGTTGCTAAGGGGTTCACTCAATCCTATGGGACAGAGTATGAGGAGACATTTGCTGCAGTAGCCAAACTCAATTCAATTAGAGTTCTATTGTCACCAGCAGCCAACTTGGATTGGCTTCTCCACCAACTTAACATCAAGAATGCATGCTTAAATGGTGACTTGGAGGAGGAGGTCTACATGGAAATCCCTCCTAATTTCAAAAGGCAAGACAACATATCTTTGTATGGATTTAAACAATCTTCTCAAGCTTGGTTTGAACAATTGACGAAGGCAATGAAGAGGTATGGATTCCTTCAATGTCAATCTGACCATATTATGTTTGTTAAGTTCACTAATGTAGGAAAAAGAGTTATTCTTATTGTTTATGTGGATGATATCATAATCACTGAAGACCACAAGGAAGGAATAGATGATTTGAGAAACTCCTTGCAAAGGTGTTTAAAATAAAAGACTTGGGGTTCCTTAAATATTTCCTTAGGATAGAAGTGGCTCGGTCTAAGAATGAAATATCAGTGTCTCATCGTAAGTATGTACTTGATTTACTCAAAGAAACTGACATAATTGGATGCAAACCTGCTGATACACCCATAGACTCAACTAATAAAATTGAAAGTTAAAATGGAAGCTATCTCACGGACAAAAGGCAATACTAAAGACTAGTTGGGAAGCTTATTTACCTCTCCCACACACGACCTAATATCGGGTTTGCAGTAGGGATGGTGAGTAGATACATGAATAATCCAACCAAGGAACATCTCAAGGCTGTTCATTGCATCCTATAGTACTTAAAGAAAAGTCCCGATGAAGGTCTATATTTTCAGAAGTCAACGGACAGGGCAATCAAGGTGTACACAGATGCTGACTGGGCTAGATCAGTAACAGATAGAAGGTCTACTACTAGATATTGCACTTATGTTTGGGGCAGTTTGGTTACTTGGAGAAGTAAAAAGCAAGCTGTTGTAGCTAGGAGCAATGCTAAGGCCGAGTTTAGAGCAATGTCCCATGGTATTTGTGAAGGAATTTGGATGAAGAGGTTACTTGGAGAATTAAAAGTTCGGACTGTGACATCTATGAAACTGTTTTGTGACAATAAGGCTACTATAAGTATTGCCAAAAATCCTGTTTATCATGATAGGACCAAGCACATAGAGCTGGATCGACATTTCATAAAGGAAAAGATAGAAAATGGGTCAGTCAAACTAGCCTCTATACCTACAAGTTCACAAATTGCAGATATTCTTACTAAAGCTCTTTCTAGAGCGTTTTTAACAGATTGAAATCCAAGTTGAGTATGATTAACATTAATAACCCAGCTTAAGGGGGAGTGCAGATCTTATTCTCCTACATTAGTGCAGCTTGATTTTCTAATTTATTTTGGGAATATTTCTCATTTATTCTTCTGATTTGGTCAACTATTTTGATTGTCAAGTTTTTAGGGATTTGTTTCTATTTTAGAATAGAATAATTCTCTTTCCTTTTATTATTTTTTGTTTTCTGTTTCATGTAAGTTGTTTCCTAATAAGGAACTTCACTGTTCCTATTTATTTATATGCACTCCTTCATTCTAGATAGTATAAGAAGAAATAAGGACAATTGTTCTACAAGTTTTCTACATTGATGATTCATATTTCAAATAAGTTTTGCATATATAACAAAAATTAAGAAAAATTTCAAATCCTGTTTCTTAATCCAATTCAAATATAATGTTAGGGATACCAAAGTATCCCAAATAAAAGAATCTAAAAAGAAAGAAAAAGTTAAAACATCACAAATAGCATTTAAAATGATTGCAAATCAAAGTTACTAAATGGTGTTATTCCATACTGGTTAAGTTTAAATTTTGCTTAACATTATATTAGAAGCCAGATTGTTTGTTGTCCCATTTGTTACATTGTTTGTTTTCTTCTATTTGTTTTCTGACACATGTTTCATCTATTAGTTTCAATTGTTAGCATGTGACCTAAAAGTGAGGGGAAGTGATAGAAGGGCGCTATCCTACATTTATTTTTAGAATTAATTGTGACCTTTATATTCAAGTTAAGCCTCCCTACCTCATTGCCAATTAGTTTTAAGTTGAATGTTTATAGAAAGGATCATATTAAACAAGTTCTATAATCACAAGTAAAAGAAGGATATATGTTCTATCCCTAAAAATTATCGAATAGTATTTCTATCTCTCCCCTTAAAATGAGCTTATTGGCAAGTCAATAGACGAGTTTATGATAAGTTCATAAACAAGATTTACTGAAGCTGCTCATGAACATTATTTGTAAGCATGAGTGCATAACCAAGTTGAGCATGGGTGCTTTCGAACTCAACCTCATTTACTAAGACCCCATTTGGTTGTTACTTTTACTACCTTTTTGCCTCTGAAATCAAACAAAAAGTGTCCTTGAATCCAGAAGCCCAAAAAATGTAGCATTTAGTGTTAGAATGAATTGCATGGATAACAAAAAGAAAAGTTTTACTTTATTTAAATAGGTGTTACTTTCTAGAAATTTGATCATTTTTAACCACTTATAATTTTACTTTTACTTTATAACAAAATCCTAAAACAAAAATAGAAAATAGCCAACAACAAAAGCAATAACCAATCATAGCATAACAAGCTTGAAAGGTTCAAACCCAATCCTAATAAATAAATTTAAACTCAAATTAAGTCAAGTTCAAGTCTTGCAACCAACTTTGTACTGCTTGCTAAAGCAACAAGGCATGCTTTTTAGTTTAGATGATCATCATGATAGAAACATTACCTTCAATTTTATTAAGAAGCCCTATCAAATCAAACATATGCCATGTCTTGTTGGCGTTGCCAGGGTAATTTCCATTTCTGTTTAAGCTAGGCTCTATAAATTTTCTTGGTTTAGTACTTCAATTAACTGTCGTTCTTTCTTTGAAAGGCAAGGCAAAAAGAATTTTATTGATAAGGAAGATAGCAAGAGGAGATCCTCAAATAAGAGAGCATGAACATCACCCACCTGAAACTCCTACAAAAGATAGAAACAACACCTAACTCGAAAACAAAGACCCCTTTAGACAACCACTTTCAGCGAGAAAATAATTTAATTATCAACACAACAAAGGAAGCAAACATGAACTCTGAAGCCCAAATGCCTCCATTTAGAGAAAAGCCATGACATAACAAAATACTCTTAACCATTAAAATAATAGTATAATTATAGCAACCAAAACATTTATTTCCTCAGAAAGTAGTATTTTTCCAGTAGATATTGTGTCTCTTTCTAGCATTGTTGTTTTATATCGAACTACTTTCTTCCATTTAATTTACTTTAATAAACAGAAAACTTGCATGGCTATCTTTCTGTACTTAGTCACTGGTTGCCTAAGTTACTTTTGATAGAGTTTATAAGACATACAAATTCCATAGTATGCTTTTGAATATCAATAACCATTGATAAAATTCTTTCCTTCCTAGATCAACTATTAATGAGAAGATACCTCGGTAGAAATAATTCATTTCAAACGAAGTACAAACTACAATTTATTAGAGTATAACTAGTATGTTAACAAACTTGCCACCTATAACTAAAATAATGGAAGAACAAACAAGAGCTGATTTACAGTGTAGTATCAACAGTCATGATTTACGTAGGTCAGACTTTTCTATCTGATAAAACATGCCAAGAATGAAGTTTAATCTAGAGCCCTATGCTCAGGTGCTCAAGTATAGAATGTTAACGACTAAAAGTAGCCAACTTAGAGAAACTTACAGTCTAATCTGCTTTAATTGTTGTGTTTACTTCTAATGTAAATACAAATAATAGTAGTCCCATACGAAGAAAATAATGCAAATGTGAATAACAGTGATTTAACCTTACTTGGGAAACCATAAGGCAGAGGAAGAAATTCCGCATTTGGCGTTTCCTCAGTTTCTTCACAGAAATACTTGCAAACTCACCCTCCTAAATAAGCATGTGCCCACAAGTTAGTAGTCTATTAAAGCTTTAGTCCAAGTAAGAAAATTTCTGTAGCAGGATAAAGCATGAAAGCTGCAGAAAAGCTTTTGACATGAGCCAGGCATTCTGCTATCCCGATTGTCTTACTGATTCTCTTCCCAAAACAAGAAAGAATTTCTTTCACTACACTAAATAGGAAGTTACATTTGTAGCAGTTCAAGAATTGCTCTATCCCCGAGGTCACTCTCAAGAGTACGACCGGAGGCCCATCTTCTTACTTAACGAGTTTGTGTCGCATAAAATAATCAAATTAATGGATTTATGTTTGATGATCCAGTTTAGTAGTTAAAAAGTACAATGTTATAGATACAAATAATGTAAAAACTACAGACTGCATAACCTTTAATAAGCCCCCAAGATCTCTTTCGAGGTTTTCAGAGCATTCCCATATGGTTGTTTTTCCAATTGCCCAATCACAATATTGATGAACTCTAAATCAACTAATGAAGATCAAGGTACAGAAAGTTAAATTTTAGTTGCCACATTTTTTTCTTCATTTTGTTTTTCCTTAATGTATCTAATGGCAACATTGCCACAGATTTGTCAAATAATCAAATGCATAAGAAGAATTAATTAGCTCAATAAAAAACACTTTCTCTCACTATGTTTCTTCTTCAAGTAATTTAAACCATCAAAATCATTTGTTTCTCTTTTGGACCTTTCTGGTCAAACAAAAGGCCATTTGCTTTGTGTTCCGAATTTGGTCAACTCAAATCTAAATTAAAAAGTTACAGGCACTGAAATATGCATGATATCTTCTTTCTTGAACTAAGCAAACATGGTATCTTTCATATCATGAAAAGAATCAATAGATGCTTTTGTTATTTTGCAAAATTGACAAATGGGGAAAGAACTAGGAAACTATGCATGAAGAAAGATGCATCAAAAGACAAAACCAAATTAATTGTTGTTTATACAAAGTTTTCAAGATATCATATTTCCCTTTGTATTATTCTAACTTTATAAGGTGCAAATCAAGATATGTGCATCAAGTATATGAGCCAACATATTGTCAGCTACATCATACAATAGATTGAATGAATACGGTACAGTATAAATGGCAGAATAAAGCTAGAAAAAATTGTGTAGTTATCCATTTTCCATTTTATTATTAGATGCATGTGAATATAGATCCACCAAGCACACAGGCAACCGTAATGTTCACAATGTCACAATTCAAGCCATCATGTCACTGATTATGTCAATTTCATATAATCATCTGTGATGTTGGTGACCTCATTCCACTCTTCAACATCAAGCATCAAATAAAATCAAATACAAGCATGAATTTAAAGTTTAGCCAATATCTACCTGTCCACAGTTCCAGCTATTGTTATGACTTTCTCCATCATTGTTGTCTTCCCCATTTGCTAAGTTGTGTTTGTTGTTATAGGTAACTAGATCTGCCAAAGTAAAACCATCATGTGCACATACAAAGTTGACACTGTTCCATGGTTTCCTTCCTCCTTCCTGATTTACAGATACAGTGAGGATATAAAAAAAATGAGTACTCTGTATATAAAACAGAAGATTCCACTAGAGTTCAAAAATATAATGTATGAGAAAATGTATGTCAACATAAGCTGCAAGAAATGCAAAATTCTAATTTAAAGGTCAAAAAATATTTTAAGAAAATCTTAGGAAACTTTATAAGAAAGATAATAAGACCATAACAATCCGCTTGTTCTGTGGCGAAGGGTTTTCGAAAGACAGATCATGGAAGACAAACCTGATATAAGTTAGGGCTGCCACAAAGGCATTCAGCAAAAGCTCCAGAAAATCCATCTGTACCCTTGATGAACTGACGTACAATATCACGATACTGAAATGGAAAGGAATATGCATATCAATCCAGAAACAAAATTTCCATAAAACAAAATATAGATGCATTTAAAATGTCAGCTGGATTTGCGCTCAACTAGGAATCTTAGCATCAAGGAAGACAGGAAAAACAGAAGATTCAACATGGAAGGAGAAAAGTAGGATCACCCAAAGTTTTAGTTTGCTCGGATTGTCATTCCAGTACATTTGGAACCCAATACAAGAGTAAAGTCAATATCTGAAAATTAAGTATTGAGATATGGTTTGTAAAGATTAACTGCAGGTGGAAGTAAAATTTGGCAGTTAGTAGAGGCACCGTTATCAGCTCAAAAAAATACTGGGAACAGCAAAAGTGGTATATGACCAACTCCCAGTCCATTACAAACTCTAAACTCTAGCATTTATGCCTAAAGCAGAAACAAGAACCATAAGATCTCAAAATTTATTAATCTCTTAAATATTTAGGAGCTGAAAAGAAGCTATATTGATGGTTCTGGTCCATGCTCCAAGAGTGAATGCATCAACCTCAAGAGTTAACAAGTATTAGCACTTTCCTTGATAAAGAAGAAATACTTTCCTTAATAAAGAAGAAATAAGCAAAAGGGTATAATACAATGCTATAAACTTTGCATTGATCAGTGTTATTAAATCTCCAGTCACAAAAAAAGGATTGGACTGATATCATGAAGAGTTTAGCATCAGCAATAACCTTCCCATTCCATTCTGACCAAATACCCCAGTGAGGAAATGTGCCAACTTGATACAGGCCACCTGTATCCCATGCTTCAGCTATAAGCTAAATAGAAAGTAACAAGAAATTTGGTTAGTTTTTCTTTAAGTCAGGAATACAGATAGTAAAACAAAAGGAAAAAAGAAAAAGTGACACGGGGGAGAAAGGAAATAAATGCATCAGAAATGTCATATAGAAAGAAAAGAAAGGAATACAAAGGGCAGTTTGATAATTTTGCAAGGGCATTGTACTTAAATTATTTTATGTGGTTAGCTAACAATTTTCTTGAACATGCTTCAGTCCAGTGTAACTAACTGCTTGGATAGATATGTGCATATAGAATCGATAAGAAAAGAGTTAATTTCAAGAGGTTTTATTGATTCTGCACTTTATCTAAAGTACATAGATATATGTATTAATTGGGAGTTTTTTTATAGGTAAAAAGAACTTTTTCATTTTTGTTATTTGAATAAATTTATTTAACTAGACTTCACTCTATATTTAAATCATTTCAGAAGTAGAAAAAAATACATACTACTGAACATGCATTAGGTTGTTAAAGAATTTAATTTTATGAAGAAAATTTCTATCCATATATAAACTATGTTGAACTCAACTAAAGAGCATTTAGACTATTCATAATCATTCCAAATCACATATACGTATATCGATATATTTATTCTATTAATAAGTTAAACAAAAGAAAAAAAAATGTCTCTCACTGCAACGCACGGGCATACCTGCTTGTATCAACTATGAGACAGCTAAGTATTACTAGTGTCTATAACCATGTATTTTGACATATTCCTAGGGCAAATTCATTCCCTTGTGACTGACCACAACACCCAGACATTCTAAGTGATTCAAAACTATCTTCATGAAGGATGAATAATTATTCTGGAGTAAAAGGCTAGGGTTAACAAAGGGAAATAAAGACACAAATCTAAGGACTATACCTTCACCCCGCGAAGTACAGGATCATTACTCAACATGTCAATCAATGGGGGACTGCTGAGAGGAGTGCCGGTTGTTATCAAGTCACCTTCTAAAGTATTTCCATATACATTAACCGAATCCCAGAGACTGTTAACAGAGAAGGAGAAAAAAAATTGAGTCAGAGATCAGAGACTATACAAATTGAAGGAAAAGTGTACTGGTTGTTTGTTCAGATTAACCTGCTACTCCTGGTCATAATTGAAGCAAGATCAAAGCGAAAGCCATCCACATGCATTTCTGTTACCCAATATCTGTTGCAAGAGCAAGTAACAAATAGATCCAAGATGATGTGTTTTTACAAACAAATCAGCAATAGAAAGGAATAGCAAAAGATCATGAGCCTTAGCTTTTGTAAGAAAGAAGTCAAAGGAACAACTGGAACAACGTGATTAATATGAGCCTAAGTAGATAGTGGGGTGTATGCTATGCTAATGACCAATAATTTTCTTGAAGCAACTTCAAGAAAAAGAAAACAAAGTACTTTTACTAACATACCCAGCAGCGAAGAAAGATGAACATTTGAATCTAACATGGCCTTATTCTTATCCTATACTTGAGCACAGTCTTATCTGAATATCTGTGTGTAGCTTTCTTCAGTAAATTGCTGCTCTTAACATTTTGTGTGGTAAGAAGAGAACAAGGAAGAACGGAGAATGTGTGAAAGAAAAAAGAGGAAGAGACCCACTTCTCTCAGTATCTAAGGAGGAAACTGGGTTAAGGAAAACAGAAGGGGTTCCAAATCACAAAAACCCAATCCTTTAAAAGATGAAAGAAAATGGAAGAAACTAACTGAACTAACTAAAAATGACTCATTCAATTGATCTTTTGATCCTAACTTTCAATTTACTTCAGGTCCTCAACTTCTTTACTACTCAATCAAAAAACCAGGAGGAAAAATACTTCTTTTTTTTCCAATGTTTTTTCTTTCAATTCAAAACTTCCTTTACTTTTTTTTTTCAGCCAAATCTTTTTTCATATTTTATCTTTCATACCCTTTTTTTTTTTAAATTGGTACATACGAAAATAATATTACATACTTAATATATTCATTTTGTCATATATATTTTCATATTAGCATAGATAATTGTAAGCTTTGTTTCTACATATGTTGCATCTAAAAAAATATTTTCTTCTATCATCAGAAGATTTGATATATTTTGAAAAAAATAAAAATAATTTATTATTATAAAATATTACTTTATGTAAGTATTTGAGAATATTGACTTTTTAGGGTTACGTTGGATTATTCTCAAAACTGAAGGACTTAGATGAAATTTACCCTAAAAAATTCAATATAAAAAAATTTTCATTTTCTTATCAGAAAAGGGTTTGTCACCCTAATGATTTGTTTCTCCTACGAAAGGAACAAAGAAATTGTAGCTTCAGCTATGTCATCCCTCGAAAAAAATTGAATCAGTTAGTCCCTAATCTTTTTTATGCCATTGGACTATGAGTCTTGTCAACTGGGAAAGCATCATCAGCTTCCTTTTGCTTCCCAAGTCAACAAAAAGGTCCTAGATCCTTTCTCAGCTTGTTCAATATGATATTTGCGATTGGCATCATCTGACCTCAAAACTGGGATTTTGTTATTTTCTTATCTTTTTAATGATTTTTCTAGAATGACAAGGTTCGTGATTAAATATTGTTCTAAATTGTTCATATTTCTGTGCTTTTCTTTTATATAGTCAAAACTCAAGTGCGTCTCTTCACATATTATATAGCATGATATTGAAGAATATATTCTAAGCCCTCCTACAGTTACGATTAATTTTAGTATTATTCACCAATCCTCTTCCCTTCATACTCCACAACAAAACATAATTGCTAAGGAAAAGATTGGACAGCATGTGGAAACAGCTCCTAGTATTTTGTTTCAGATTAATATCCCCAAAATTGGTTGGAGCTATGCATTTCTTACTGTATGTTATCCTGTCAACCATATACCTTCCTCCATTTTTTGTGGGTAAATTTCCTCATCCAGTCGTATTTCCACAAGAGCCTTCTTTTGTTTTACTTTTTCACATCAGTTGGTATATTAATTTTGTTTTCCAATTTATCGGAAGACAAGATTACTTGGATCCTAGTGCTAACTTTTCAATTTGGGATTTCTCAGGTACAAAAAGGTTACAAATGTTACAGTCCCTACTCTAAATTGGGTCTTTACCTGTTCATATGTTACTTTCTTTGAATCTACTCTTTGTACTCTTGTCAATCATTAAATCTTGTAAACTCTTAGCTTATACCTCTTACTCCTAGTTTCTCAACTGGAAGTCTACTCCTGCTTCCCCTAATTCTGAGTTCCCACCAAAAGCCACTTGTATCATCCTAATATGCAGGTATATACCCGTTGGACACAACAAGGAGTTGAGACAATCACTAGTGGATTCAGCTATTGCTTCTTTTCCACCATATCCAACTTGTAACAATCAAGATCTTCCTATTACTCTTTGTAAAGGTAAACAATTGTCATATGATTACTTTTCATTTTTCAACTACTTATTATTTCTTTACGTATCATTCAAACAGTTTCTGACCTAAGTTTGTTATTGAAACTTTTTCTCATTCTAGTTGGAGAGCTGCTATGGAAGAGGAATCTTTGTTGGGAACTTGTCACTATCCTTGCTAATAAATTGATGGTTCACAAAAGTTAATCCAACAGGTACAAATGACAGACTCAGCTCACTTGCTTACTAAAGGCTAAACTTCCTTAGAGACAAGCTTTCCTGTGGCTAAACTTCCTTCAATTTCTTTACTTTTCTTGCTACCACATTAAATTTGCGCATGGGAGATTTGAAGATGAAGTTTAAGTGAAGCAACAATCAGGGTTTGTTGCTCAAAGAGTAATTAGGTTCAGTTTATTGTTGAAAAGGTCTTTGCAAGTTCAGAACAATCTCCCAATGCTTGGTTTTTTTATTCAAAGTAGTGCTTGAGTTGTGAATTTAAAGATGGAAAGTCATTTTCATTTTTATTGTCACACCACAAGTGAAATAAAAGTGAAATAAAAGTGGTTTTTTATTTATGTTAATGATATGTCATCACAGATGATAAAGATCTTGGAAGAATAAGAGTTGAAATTATATTTGGATGGTTAATTTCAAACTAAGAATTTTAGGACAGCTGAAAATTCTAATGTTGAGGTGGCTAGTTATCCCTTGGGAGTATCCTTGTCTCAAGGAAAATATCTTCTTGACTCAGAAAAGGGTTTTGGAGTCTTATCTACAAATAGAGCTTTTAGCCAACACACAGACAACATAAACAGTACATGCACAAAGACACATGCACGCGCATGCACACACATAACAGCTTAGTTAATGCGTTATCATTGATAGGTTGAGAATGCACGAATACTGGAGTTGTCCAAGGGTTGGTCCCTAGCACCCTTTAAAAATTTAGGCCTAGTTTGACATATCAATTTTATACAATATTTTATCATTAAAAATTTTATGTTAATATTTTAAAAGTTATAAATATATTTACAATTAAATAAATATGTATTACTTACTAATAAAATAATAACTTCAGACTAACTCAGGCTTGAGATTAAAATTCTAAACTCAGCTTGGTCTAAAAAGAGCCATACTTGTGGACCTAGGTGGGTACCTAACCATTGGACAAGTCTTAACAATTATTAAAATAAAACTACAGATAACAACATGATTGAGAATACCTGTAATATATCATTTTTATTTTAAAAGTATTTGAAATAATTAAACTTGTGCAAGGCTTGAACATAATACTATCAATAAACTTGTAGTAGATCATACCTAGTTGTTATAGAATCCAGAATAATATATGAGGTTTTAGTTGGGAAATTGAATTGTTTCATAGCTGCATGGCAAATGTCTCTTGCAGCAAGTGTAGTTAGTTTCTTGATGCTCCACAACTATAGTTACTGGCATGCTATGATATTGCCATTTTGTTGTATCTTAATGGTACTCTAGTGTAGAAAACTTAAAGAACAATTGTCCTTATTTCTTCTTATTCCATCTACAATGAAGGAGTACATCTAAATATATTGGAACAGTGAAGTTCCTTATTAGGAAACAACTTACATGAAATAGAAAACAAAAAATAATAAAAGGAAGGAGAATTATTCTATTCTAAAATAAAAACAAATCCTTAAAAACTTGACAATTAGAATAGTTGACTAAATCAGAGCAGTAAATAAGAAATATTTCTAAAACAAATTAGGAAATCAAGCTGCACTAACGTAGGAGAATCAGATTTCTACACTCCCCCTTAAGCTAGGTTATGAATGTTAATCATACTTAACTTGAATTTCAATCCGTCAAAAATGCTTCTAGGAAGAGCTTTAGTGGAATATCTGCAATTTGTGAACTTGTAGGGATATAGGCTAGTTTGACTGACTCATTTTCTATCTTTTCCTTTATGAAATGTTGGTCCAGCATTATGTGCTTGTTCCTATCATGATAAACAGGATTTTTGGCAATATTTATAGTAGCCTTATTGTCACAAAACAATATCATAGATGTCACAATCTGAACTTTTAATTCTCTAAGTAACCTCATCAGACAAATTCCTTCAACGAATACCATGGGACATTGCTCTAAACTCAACCTCAACATTGCTCTTAGCTATAACAGCTTGCTTTTTACTTCTCCAATTGACCAAATTACCCCAAACATAAGTGCAATATCCAATAGTGGACCCTTTATCTGTTACTGATCTAGCTCAATCAACATGTGTACACCTTGACTGCCCTGTCCATTGACTTCTTAAAATATAGCCCTTCACTAAGTCTCTTCTTTAAATACTGTAAGATGCAATGAACAGCCTTAAGATGTTCCTTGGTTGGATTATTCATGTATCTACTCACCATCCCTACTGCAAACCCGATATCAGGTCGTGTAAGGGAGAGGTAAATAAGCTTCCCAACTAGTCTTTGGTAATGCCTTTTGTCCATGAGAGAGTTTCCATTTTCACTTCCAATTTTATTAATTGAGTCCAAGGGTGTATCGACAGGATATTCCATTCTTAGACCGAGCCACTTCCATCCCAAGGAAATATTTAAGGAACCCCAAGTCCTTTATTTCAAACTCCTTTGCAAGGAGTTTCTTCAAATCATCTATTCCTTCCTTGTGGTCTCCAGTGATTACGATATCATCCACATAAACAATAAGAATAACTCTTTTTCCTTCATTAGTGAACTTAACAAACATGGTATGGTCAGATTGACATTGAAGGAATCCATACCTCTTCATTGCCTTGGTCAACCGTTGAAACCAAGCCCGAGAAAATTGTTTAAGTCCATACAAAGATTTCCGAAGTTTGCACAATTTACCCATATTGTCTTGCCTTCCAAAACCAAAGGGAATTTCCATATAGACATCCTCCTCCAAGTCACCATTTATGAATGCATTCTTGATATCAAGTTGGTGGAGAGGACATTCTAAGTTGGCTATTAGTGACAATAGAACTCTAATTGAATTGAGTTTGGCTACTGGAGCAAATGTCTCCTCATAGTCTATCCCTTAGGATTGAGTGAACACTTTTGCACCAAGTCTAGCTTTGAACCTGTTTATACTTCCATCTACATTGTGCTTTATTGTGAAGATCCACTTACATCCAATCGGGTTTTTCTCTTTGGACAAATTTGAAATTTCCCATGTCCCATTTTTCCCTAGTGCCTTGATTTCTTCAAGAATTGCTGCCTTCCAATCTTGTTTATAAAGGGCTTCCTGAATATTTTTTGGAATTTACACATTGTCAAGATTAGTAATAAAGGCTCGAAAGCTTGGATTTAACCTGTCATATGAGATTTACTTGTAGATAAGGTATCGGGTGCATGATCTCACACCTTTTCTTAATGCAATAGGAATGTCAAGGTCACCAATTGGCTCACAAGTTTTAGTTTCAAATTCAATAGGGACATTACCTGTGTAAGTTTCAAGTTCTTAGAGACTCGGATCAGGTTGATTTTTAGTGTTGGGCTATGTACAATTGTCCACTTCTTCTTGTGGTTTTTGCTTCCTTGAGTAGACTATCAATTCTTTCGTTTTTTCTTGCATAACCTTAGGGTTTGAAAAGTCAAGAGTTGTTTGAACAAGTTGAGTTTCAGAATCTCCATGGCTGATAGGTTGGGTAGGTTGAGAATTTGGTTTTGAAGGGGTTGGTTGGGAAATTGGCAAGTCAACAACTAAGAATTGATATTCCTAAGTAGTATTCTCCCCTTGAATATCATTTTTGCTATAGTATGGAAGATTCTCAAAGAAGATGACATCCATAGCGCATTAGAATTTTTTTTGTGATGGGTGAGTAACACCTATAGCCTTTTTGGTTTGGGGAATAACCAAGGAAGATGCATTTTAAGGCTTTGGGATCAAGTTTGTTGCGATTTTGTTGGCTAATATGAAAAAAGGCAATGCAGCCAAAGAGTTTGATGGGAATGGAAGAGATCAACCGAGTTTGTGGGTAGGAAGCAAGGAGAGTTTGACACAGTATTTTAAAACCAACAACTTAAGAAGGCATTCGGTTAACCAAATAAGTTGCAGTGAGGATAGCTTCTCCCCAAAAATATTTAGGCACATTGGAAGTCAACAAAAGGGATCTGGTTACTACTATCAAATGTCTGTTTTTGTGTTCGACAACCCCATTTTGCTGTGGAGTGTCAATGCAAGAGTTTGATGGATAATGCCATGATTGGTGAGGTGAAGGCCAAGAATAGAGTTGAAGTATTCCCTTTCATTGTTAGTTTCAAAGACTTGGATTTTGGTTTGGAATTGGGTTTGTACCATGCTATTAAAGTTTTGAAAGATTTGGCTAACCTCAAATTTTTCTTTCATAAGGAAAACCCAAGTGAGTTCAGTATGATCATCTATGAATGTAACAAGCCACCTAGAACCTGCGATATTGTTAACTCTTGACGATCCCCAAATATCATTGTGAATCATTAAGAAAAGCTGAGATAATTTATAGGAAATGTTAGGGTAGGTATCTTGAATGTGCTTGGAAAGTTGACAAATTTCACATTGAAAATCTTTAGAGATGTTATTGAATAATGGGAGAAATAGCCGATTTAGGTATGAAATATTTGGATGTCCTAATCTATAATGCCATAACATGTTAAGGTCATCCTTACGAGTACTAGAGGCTAAAGCTGTACAAGAATTTTGTGGTCTCTCAAGTGCATCATTTTGAAGAAGGTAGAGCCTTGCACACATCCTAGCATTGCCAATAATCCTCCCCAAGCCCAATTCCTGAAATTCACACAAGTTGGGAAAAAATTTAGTGACACAACATCTATCCTTCGTAAGCTTACTGATAGAAAGTTGGTTACAGCTTAAATTAAGGACATGGAGGACAGAGTTGAGTGTTATGTCTTTCAAAACTACAATAAAACCTATTCTTAACACCTTTGAGAGAGAACCATCAGCAATTTTTACAGCAGAACTATCATAGCAAGGTCTATATATGTTGAATAAGGATGCATCTCCAGTCATGTGATCTGATGCTCCTGAATCAACAATCCAAGATTGTGTATTTCCCCATTGAACACTTAAAGCATTTAGGAAATTACCTTTTAATGCTAGTAAACTAGTTCCAAAGGTTGCAAACTTGTTTTGAAGGGTTTGTTGGCGCATCACCTCTCTATGACTTTCCTCATGCCATACCTCTGCAAAAGAATTCTCACTCTTGCTAGCCATAACAGAAACTCATGTGGCTACATTCTAATGGTTTAGGCCGACTTGCTCTAATACTATGTAGAAAACTTAAAGAACAATTATCCTTATTTCTTCTTATTCTATCTACAATGAAGGAGTACATCTAAATAAATAAGAACAATGAAGTTCCTTAATAGGAAACAACTTACATGAAACAAAAAACAAAAAATAATAAAAGGAAGGAGAATTATTCGATTCTAAAATAAAAGCAAATCCCTAAAATCTTGACAATCAAAATAGTTGACTAAATCAGAAGAGTAAATGAGAAATATTTCCAAAATAAATTAGAAAATCAAGCTGCACTAATGTAAAAGAATCAGATATGCACTAATGTAGGAGAATCAGATTTCTACATCCAGGATTCAAGGTAGAGGTATACTTTATAAGAACCATGGCCATACTTACAGAAGATAACTATAATGTAAAGTGGGCAGGTTATTTTGTGTTTGTTGATGGAACATTAAGGTCAAGGACAAAAATAAGAAACATGAAAGTTGGTGGGAGATTGAATGCTGAATCTAAGTACAGTGCTATAGATCTAACTTTGTCTGAAATGGTTTGGTTAGAGGACTTGATAGAGGAGCTAGGATTTGATCATTCCAACCTAAGGATTTCCTTTGCGATGTCCAAGCACCTATATATATTCAGCATATGTAATATATGAGCCAACCTTTTTGAAGGAGTGGCATCAATGTCTTATACAAAAGATTGTTTAGTATTTTTCTTTCAAATAAATACAAGAGGCTACCACAGTGTTTCTAGTATCCCCAATCTTCATTTCTATCTTTCTTTTCCACTTGAAGGTAAAGACTATCATATAAGAAATTTTCAAAGAACAAATAAATAAAACATGTAAGCCCAAAAAAGTTAAGATGAATATGAAGAAGTAGAAAGCATTAAAATAGCATGGCACAAATGAATTTCAGTCACCTACCTTAAGCAGTCTAAGATAAATTGACGCACCACAGGATGGTTACAATTGAGTGTATTTCCACAACCTGAATAATTATAGTACTCTCCCTATAAAAGCATAAAATTTAGATTGAAGTCACAACAATCATTGACCTCAAATAATGTTATAATAACAAACGAAAAAAAGTGAAGGACAGGATCAATTGACACTAAATATGTTCGAGCTAGCCACTCTCACTGTTACAATTTTTAGTCATTGTTCATCAACACAAACTTTTCTTTTGCTATAACACCAACACAACTATTGGAACTAGTTCATTATGTCTTTCAAGCCCCTTTTGCAGCCAATAATATATCTGTAACTATTGCATCAATGAAACTTGGTTCTATTCTATTAGTGATTAAAAGTTCTTATGACACCAATGGAAAAAAAACAGAAAATTCAATGCTTGAAAACCTAACATGCAAGATCAGCATAAATAGGGATAATGCTCATTTTAGCCCTCAAACTTTCACCAAATCTACAAATCACCCTTTGAACTTCTATTGTGTTCAATTAAGGCTTTGTGCTTTAATTTGTGTACTTACGGAATAATGAATATTCTGTTTGTGATAGCCTAGTTGGCAAATTTTCATAAAATAAATAATATAAAATAAAGCTAACTCTTATTTTCTCCTAGAATGGATCTTTTTTTCTTTTATCTTTCCCCTTTTCCCTTTCTATATTTTTCCTCCATTCTCTTCTTTGTTGTTTGATCTGGTGACCTAAGATTGATCTCGGAATGGACCAGCTTGATGTGACCAGCCAATTGCATATTGGATTGACCAACCTAGGCGATTTTCAACCTAAACAAGCCACATCTAGTCGACTATGATCTAACCAGTCAAAACCTGAAATGGCTTCAAATGGCCAGATCCAGCCAAGCTGGATCACACTCAACTTCAGATTCCAGTGGAATCTGCAGGTAAGTTCTCTCTCATTCTCTCTTCTGATTTGAGTTTCTCATTTTTTTAGTTTTCTTTTCCATTTTGAATGGAAGATAAATGTCTTACTTCAATTTCATTAATACAATGGAAGATAGGAATATTAATCACCAAATATTAACAAAGATTTCTCAAGATAGTCATTATGTAAGTTAGAAGATGAAACAAGTAAATAAAACAAATGACAACTAACAATGAATAAATTAAAAAATAATATAGAATGCAGACATTAGTATTATGTGTTTAAATAAAGGAGCAACATGCTACTACTACTACCTATAAGGATTTCATTAACAACCAATTAACGCATAGAAAACAACTGCAACAGTACTACATGTGTCTATGTGTGTTACATATACACAATAAAGCAATTGCAAGGAATTGAACAGTTATACCTTAGGTGCCAGCATGTAATAGACACTGTTATCAACACCTCTAAAAGACAAAATAGGACCTTTCTCATTGCCTTCAGCTGTGTGATTGAAAACAACATCCATGAAAACCTGCTCAAATATATTAAATGAGAAAAGCACTCAAAATTTTCTCAAATGAAATTGCTTATTAAGATTGGAATCAGCACTAACCTCAATTCCTCGTTTATGTGCTTCTTTAACAAGATGTTTGAATTCATTGATTGCATCACGACCATAGTTATCAATACCAGCAGATGAATATCTTATCATGGGAGAAAAGTAATTGACTGTTGAATATCCCCAAAAGTTCAACCTTAAAAAGAAATGACACTTTGGTGTAAGTATGACGATTGCCAATAGGAAATTTCTAAGTTAGACAACACGTTGCCAACATATCACTTTTCAAACTTCAGAACTTTGTCAATAAAGATGCCAAACTGTTACTCTTTTTCAATCAAGGCAAAAAAATTTGGCAAACTGAATAAATCCAGTGTCCTATTAATGTCCCCTGGCTTTTAAACAGTAGGCATCTCATAAATCAATCTTATGATTTTTAGATTTGAACATAGCACAGATTTTTTTTTAGCAAATTTAACTCTTCTGAATTGTCTGGACTATTGTGCGTTGTCTAGAAGAATGATGCTTGTGATTTTCTCAGAAATGTCTTCCTTTTTAGTATAGACCACATGCAAAAGATTTTTCTTGTAAAGAGCATTTGATTAGCAGACCCTTTGGAAAAGCTCAAGGCTTACCACACTTGCAAGAGTTGTCCATGAAATCTGCAATATATTAATGCTCTTTGCAGATCTTATGCAGGGCTCTGAGCATGTATTTGTAGAAAACGTGGAGGGTCATCCATCTCATCAACTAGGATCGAGGGCTTGAAGAGGCACCAATAATGGGACCAGGTGGAATGTTTGTGGACCTCTTAGGTGGTAAAGTTTAGGAGGATGTCAAAATTGGATGTCCGTTGGATAGTTGCCTATTGTAGTTGCTTCAACTTTTACAGCAATTCCTCTGTTGAGCCAAAAGCTCATTCAGACATTAAAGCGGAAATAGATAACTGTTGAGTCATCAGATATGAAAACAAATATGGATGATGAAATTGAAGTGGCTGATGAAAGCTTGACGGTTATCAAAGGGTTAGGTAGCGGTAGCACCAATACCAAGAATACTGCTAGTATCAAAACTAGAAAATTTATTGCTGTTTTTGTTGTTCAAGTTGCTCATTCACAAAAAACTTCAATGCCCAAAGTCGGCAAAAAAGCTATGCTGACAATCGGGGAAGAAATCTGGAATTTACTGTTGGTGATCATGTATTATTGAACGTATCTCCTGCCAAGGGCAATATGAGATTCACGAAGAAAGGAAAGTTGAGTTAAAAGTTTCTTGGAGAAGTTTAGGGTTTTGAGATTGTGGTAGACCTGTTTGTGGAAAATTTTACAATGCAAGTTTACTTATATGAAGCATCTATAAGAAATTTTCCAGGAACAAGCAAATCCAGAGAATTGGTGAAGTTGCATATAAGTAGCCTTGCCTCATAAAATTTCAAGTTTTCATAAACGTAATTCATGTTTCTATGTTGAGGAAGTATGGAGCTGATCCGACACATATTAGTGATTATGAGTCTTGAAATCAGAGATAATTTGAGTTATGAAGAGAAATGAGATTTTAGATCGAAAAGAAAAAGTGATGCAGTCTCAAGTGATTCCCCTTGAAAGTTTTATGGCAGCTCATTCCACCAAAGGTGCTACATGTAACTTGAAAGTGAATTACCGGAGAGGTATCCACACAATTTAGATACCAAAATTGATCAAATCATAACTAACAAGTTCACTTCGAATCCCCAGGAACCGCAATCTGGATATAACAACCCAGATCACTATAATTTTGCAACCGTGGATCCCTAAAACTCGGGATCCAGATTCTTACATGAAACCTAGAAATTTTTAAAGAAATTGAGAATCAAAACATGTATGACTGAAAGAAATAAAGAAAAGAAAGTAGACCTACCTACTTGTTTTCTCATAAGATAATAATGAACTTTGAATCTTTATTATACAAATTTGAGTTTCTGACATTTTTCTTGTTTTTGACAAGAACTTCATACTCCATAGGTACAGGCAAGTAGTACACAATATATGGAGCCTTGAGACCCAAATTGGAATTTGGAGGTAACAGGAAATCTGATGGGGTAATCCTGGTGTTGGAAGGCAATATTTCTTCTTACTTGGCAGTGGAAAACGGAGTTAAACAATTGTTGATTTTTTTTTTTTTTTCCAAAGGAAGGAATACCTTGTCATGGGAGGAAGAGAAAACTTTCAACATGCAAATCTTAACTACAGAGGAAACAAGGTGCTGATCAAGAGGAGGTACAAGGGTTTTTATTTTGGTTTTCTTTTCCAAAAGTGACCTGAACCTAACTCAGCCTAAATTGATTTAGAAATTACGAAAGCCTAAGTAACTTGAAACCTGAAGCAACCAGAAACGAAATGATGAATCTAGCATGACCTAGAATCCAAAACAATCCAAACTAAAACAAGCTAGACCCAAATGTAGTACAATCTGAACCCAAAATGTTTAGTTTGGGCTTTCAGTTTTGCCCATATTAGTCCAATGATTGGGAGTTGATAAGCCCACAGATTGTACCTTTGAATGGAGATAAAAGGGACTATCAGTCCCTATGAGGACTAAGGTTGGCTCACCACACCATTATGGTAGCGGTAGCCATTGGGGCCACACTGCCAGGAATGGGGGTCCGGTTGGTTCAATCACACTGCTGGGCAACCAATTTCCCCCAAGCAAGCACATGGTGGCCAACGGGAGGAGCCTGGCCACATGGAATGTCATACTACCGCCCTAACAAACAGGCTCCAAAGACTTGCAGAATCCTATTCCAAGTAGTTAGTATTTGTCTTTTTACAATTCTTTGCAATGCCAAAATTGATTGAGTGAATAATGATAAAAATTCGTTGAGAATACTTGGATAAATTTGAGCCAGGTTATATTCACTCTTTTCCTATCTCTACTATCATAGTACGTTGAAATACTGTTCACAGCATAGGAATAGATTCACCAACTTGCCTCATCAGAGTATTGCTGACGCCAATATATTCCAGCAGACTTTTCCTTCAATTTTAGCCCTCCTTTCAGATCCAAACTCAACTGAATCAATCTGTAAGTGATTCATACAGCCTAACCTAGATTCCTACCAGAGCCATAAACCCTAAATCCCTAACTTTTTTCCCTACCATAAACAGTAAGCATATAGATTACCTAACTCTATTATAACATCACAGAGTTTAGCAGATTTGAATGTCTTCTACCATCTGGGCAACTTTGAGGTAAAAAGAGTTAGATATGTCATGGGTCAGCTAGAAGCTAGGTTAATTGCACATAACGATTAAAAAAAAAAAAAACACTTTTCAAAACATTCACTAGTTAATTAAATCTTGCATGGTAACTGAAAATAGCTCTAAATCAAAGGTTGAAATATCATACTTATAGTCACCCAAGACAGAATTGTAGCTATAGTGCTCCAACTCATTGAATTCATGACATGGCATTAACTCTATGCAGTTGACCCCCAATTCCTGCAAGCCAAATAAACACCTAATAAATAAACAAAGCAAGTAATAATTCTTATTAATGTTATTTCATTTCATAATGTCAAATAATGATATGAAAGATACAACTTGAACATTTTGAAGTGTACAGGGAATGTTAGTTAGTAACTCGGTTAGCACAGTAACTCAACAATCTGAAGTGTAAAGTGTATGGTAGTACTGCTGAAGTGAAACTTGTATTCCATTTAACAACAAACAATTCCTAACATTGTTCTCAGTAAACTGAATTGGGCACACTCTCATGCACAGGCAAAAAGAATTTGCCTTGTAGAAAATCTGCTTTCAATAAATAGAATGCTTCCTTACTCTATTCTCTTGAAAAGTACCACCAAATGAGAGCTGGTCAAGTACCAAAACCCAGCATTACTTGTCTAGACCTATACTTAAAAATCTGAAACCTATTACTTCATTGACTTTTCTCAAAAAATCCTTGTCTATGGTTGCACTATGAACTTAACCAGATTCAAATGTTTTAGTCTGAAACATTTAGACTGGACAATTTTGTACATCCAAGGTTCTGCCAAAGCTTCTCTTTGAAGCAATTTAGTCTCATCTGTTTCATAACACCAAATGGCAACAAACTGCAATTTCAACAAGACTAAATATTTGAACTCATTTATAGAATAGAAACACAACACTACCTGCTTCCTTCTCTCTTTTATCAGTAGATTATGAAAATTTAAAAGAGGGACCAAGAGAGAGAGCTCAGTTCCACATGTAAAGAACATATACTACAGTATACAAAACAGAATAGAGTTATGATGTTCTGGTTGATTCATTTTCAAGATCCTGTTGTTTCATCTATAAGGTTGTTTAAATTGAGCAATTTGACTTCAGGTTACTTCACATCCCAAGTCATTTTGAATCTCAAGTCTTTTTGGGCTGGATTAATTTAGGTTTCATTACTTAAAATTTCATCTCACTTCGGTTCTCGAGTTGTTTGAGGTTAAGATGCTTTTATATTTAAAAAATTTTAAGTTGGCATACGTAGCTATCCGTCTTTTCTTTCTTCTTTTAATATTCTAATATGCCTCATTTAAAATTTTAATAGCTATATCAGTGTCATCTTTGGATCCACTGAAACCATGCATCTTGCCCTCAAGGCACTTCAGCTCAAAATGCCTCCCATAATATATATAGGGAGAAGGAAACTACAATCAATCACTGCATCTAAACTGTTTATCTTTGGCATCTTATTGTCAACAATCATATGAATTTTAGTCTTGATGGCAAAACAGTAAACAAAAAATTCCCTATTGGAACTTCACATGGTTATCTGTGATGCTTGATCAAAACATCTAACTTTCCAGTGTTTTCTTTTTTTTTTTTTTTAACTGACTCTCTTTGTTCTTTCATATAGCCCAGTTACTCACAAGGCACAAAAGGCTATTATTACCACTAAGACAATTTCATCTTATAGTGAAAAAGAAAAACCCTCGAAGAAAGCATCACAGATAACATACAATGCTATAAGATCTACCTTCAAGTGATCAAGCTTCTCCACCACAGCACGGTAAGTGCCAGGAAATTCTGTCCTGCTAGATTCATGCCTTGTAAATCCACGGACATGCATTTCATACACTATGAGATCTCTTTGTGGATACCTCAGAGGTAAATCACCTTCCCAGTCAAACTGAAAGCATCAAATAACCAATTACACAAGTCAAGGAATAAAAAGGTCAAATACATTGATTCAGAAAGTGTATTGCTAGGATGAATGGGAAAATTTTAAAGAACATTCAAAACTTTATACATATAAAGTAATAAAAACAACAATATAAGTTTGACTTTTTTTTTTTTTAATCCAAGACAGAGTGCACACCACCAAACATACCTTATATAGTAGTTGAGGTTGCCAAAAGAAAATTTTAAAGAACATTACAAGGTATAATAAGACGAACTTGTGGCTTTCATAATACCACAAAATCAGGGAAATAAGAAATTTTTAAATATATTTAAAAAAGAAGTAGGGGGCTGTAGGTGCCAACTACAGGCTATCTGCTATCAAACTTTTACGGATGTGAAAAGAAACCAGGAGAGGAGGTACTAGATGAGTTAGTTGGAGCTCATAGCAAGCATGTCAATTTACACTAAGATAAAATCTTTAACACATAGGCGTCCTCTGAGAATACCTCAATAACATTAAGGTTAAGGTCATTAAGAAAATCTTTACACCAATAGAAGGTAGGGTGCTAGCAGATGAACTGCTGCAGGGTTTTAACTTTAGATTTTAGTAAATTTGAAAACGAAACAAAGAGAAGATATGGTAAATGAATAAGTTGAAGCTCATAGCATCTGCAGCAACATTATTAGGTGGAAACTTCATGGTTTAGGTCCACTTTTTTGTTGGCTCAGTTAAAGTAACGAAACTCTTATTGGTGGCCTAGGAAGCATAGACACATACACACAATATGAGTACAACACAGACACGGTGACACGGTAATTTTAAAAAACTGACACAGGTACAACAGGACACAGCAATAAAAAATATTTTTATATCCATAAATTTTTTATATATTTTTTGTAATCTGTTAATTTAATTTTTGTATCAATAAAAAATTCTTTTTTCCCTCTTTTTTTCTTTTGTTTTCTTTTCTTCTTTCTTCTTTCATCTTTCTTTTTCTTCTTTTACTCTTCTTTCTTTTTCTCCTTCCTGCTTCTCCTTTTTCCACTTTTTCCTATTTCTCCCCTCCCAAAACGCACTGTTTAGGTGCTTCATAAATACCCCCAAGTTTTTTTTTTTTTCATTTTTGCCTTCCCTCTCTCATCCTCACTTCTATCTACTCTCTCTCTCTCCCTCCTAACCAGCCACCACTCAACAAATCCAGATTCTGGCAGCACCTGCAGTGCCGGCCACCATCTACCATCGCCAACTACCGTATGCCAACAACCATTTTACACCAAAAAATCACTAGAAACTCGTCTCAACCTCACCTTGTTCCCATCTAGCTAGATTTCCCAAAAAAACAATTAAAAAAGCCTAGATCTACAAAAGAAGCGTGGCCTCCACCACTTTTTTACTGTTAATCGCCTCCTCTTTCCTTCCTCTACCGTGTCCTGACGTGCCCGTCATCGTGTTTTGACCATGTCCAAACTTTTTTTTTTTTGCTCTGTCCCGGTGTGTCCTGTACATATTTCAATGTGTCAGTGGCATGTCTGTGTTGGACACCGGTATGAAACCAGTATATGTGAGGTTCCGACGTGTCCGTGCTTCATAGCTGGTGGCTTGGCATCCAAAGCCAAAGGTGCAACATGTGGATACATGTATACACATCAAGAACATCTGTATATGTCAAAATTTTGAGCTGTCTATTGGTGTGCCATGTCATGAAAAAACTATTCATAAGATTAGTTTAAAACCAATTCTTGAATAGAAGGCGGGAGACTAATTAATAATAATTATTGGGATCCTTTAGCAAACATTTGGCATTACAGGCTCAGGATGAAACTGTGGAAAGAGCCACACTCTCCCTAATACCTATGTATTTCTAGGAAGGCGACATGATTCCATAAATACATCTCTATTTCTAACCAATCTAAACACTTATTGCTCTCATTATGAAGGTCTCTCAATTCAATGGAAGATTGTTCTTCCCCTTTCTTATTTTAAAGTGAGGTTCCTTTCCTGGAAATCTGGGCATTGCTGAGCAAGAAACAAAAGGAAAGACACATCCACAATTTTAAAAGGAAATTCTCTAAGGGGAAGCAAGTAGGATGAAAAGAAGGCAATGTATTCCACATAAAATTTGTAGATTTAAACTAAGTGGATGGAGAGAACAGATCAAATACAGTCCTTTACTTATTTACATTTCCCTCAAAGCTTTTCATTTTATTCACCAGTATCTTGAAGTAAACTTAAAAAGAAAGGAATGATAATTTTCGACATGAAATTATCATCACAACATAGCAAACCATGCTTCATTAGTTCAAACCCATATCATAAAGTGAGAACACTGAAAAAACAATAGATACTTGGACTGTACACCCCCTCCCTAATCAAAATTTTGAGAAATAAATAAGGGAGGACTTTTTTGGAGGATTCAGACAAAGGCCATACAGTAGTATACTATCATGACACAAATCTATATTTGTCCTCACATGGAAAAGCAGTCACTGAAGTATAGCAATAAGTTCAGATTTTAAGTACCTGAGCTTCAGAAGTAGGAACCATGCAGGCCATTTGGGGCCAACAATTGTCTTCAGGCCCTAAAGCCCCAAACTCCCCTCTGCTTATAACTGCCTAGAAAAGTGACAAGCAAATCAGTGCTCCATTTCACAAGACAAGAGGCAAACTAAAAATAAAGGAAATTTGGTCAGATCAAAAGTCTTATATAATAGAATAAGTAAAAGAGTTAAAGGCGCTATGTTACCTTTGCATATGGATCCAATAGTATCCTGGAAGAATCATAGTAATGACCTTTTTCAGGAGAAAACTCGCCGTCAAATATGTAGCCATATAGCATATCTTTGAAATCTCCTCTCAAAAATACATGCCAGACATCTCCAGTCTTATTAGTCAATGGATCAAGAGATATCTGCTCTGTAACTCTATTCTGGAAGCAAAAACAGCCATTTTCATCAAATTAGTCACTTATCAAACATCCAATTCTTTTTAGCAGCTAAATCCAAAATGAAACAACTCCCTTAAATGGCAAATGGTAGAAAAAAAAAAAAAAGCCTCAGTTTGGTTGTTCCTTTTACTGCTTGCGCTTAGCCTATAGAAGAAAAAGAAAAAGCAGATATGGATAGAAAAGTAAATAACATGCTTAAAAAATTAAATATATATTTTAACTTTGATAAGAATCAAGATGGTTGATTAATATGTTAGAATGAGTATCACAATTTAACTATTTGCTTATTGTTCAACAATCAAAGGAGCCTAAAAGTTTCAAATTTTAACATACTGGTTACTGAACAAAAAATTATGTAATGTAAGATCAATAATTAAGTAACCTGGTGCAAATCCGAGAGAATAATGAAGCAGAGAGAGGCGGAAACGGCATTGGCCGAATATATCGCAAAATTGACGCCACCGTCTCGAAGAGTGGCACCGAATGGAGCGGGATGGCCCTGCGACACCTGAAATCTCTTTATTACCTTAGACTTCTCAATCACTGCAGTTTCGGTCTCTGCCGCTCCTCCTCCTCGTGCTTTAACCACCATTGTTGTGGTTGATATTGTTGCATGGTTGTTGGAGATTGTTCGCAAGATAGGTTTGGGAGTGGTTTGGTGGCGGAATGATGGAGGGATGAGCTTGGGAGCATATTGCAGGGAGCAAGTGCAACGGGTTAAGCCCATTTCACTCTGATTAACTGAGATTGTTCATAAGAAACGAAATTCCCTCTGATCTGAAATCAGTGGATTTGGTTCTGCTGTGCTTTGCTCTGCTCAACTTCTAATCCACTCCAGCCTGTGTCTCGTTCTATGTTATCATTGCTGAATGAGACTGACTGTACCACTACTGTTATACTTGTGTGTGTGCGCGTTTCCGTCCATTTGTCAATCGATTGACGGTGCTAGTTGCATTATCATCGCATTTACTTCTTTTTTTTTTTTTTTTTGAAGTTATGCGATTAATCCTAAACTTTAGTCAAAATACAAATTTAATCCCTTTACAATAATTTTAATATGGCAAGTATCTTTATTTTTTTATATTTTTTAATTTTCATCCAATAATAAATGGTGTTCAAATTTTTTCATTAATACTGATGACATGGTTATTAGTGTTGATTATCTTATTTATTTTTAATGATATTGATTAAAAAATTTCATGTCACTTATGAGCATGTTTCTAATTTATTTATTTTATTTTTTTTAATTTTTATAATATTATGTTAAATACAAATTTAATATAAAATTAAAACATTTTATTCAAATAAAACACCTAAATTAACTCAAAAACTAAATTTTATATTTCAATAATATCTTTATCTTTTTAGAACAAAAACAAAAAAATTACAAAAATAAAAATTATAACCATAGTAGTCTAATTTGAAAAAATCGACAACCATTTTGGTTCTGTGCAAGAAAGAACTCTTTAGTTTATCAAATTTTTAAAAGGTTTCTCGGTAAATAAAAAGAATGGTATAGTTGTCACCCAAATAATACAATATTCAACAAAGAAAAAGAAATTTTAAGATTGGATGAATAAAAAACATTTACATCTTTGTTCAATATAGAATGAATAAAATCTAAAGCTAAATCATTCATAAAAAATTTGTATAAAATTTTATCAATCTCTATTTTTAACATAATTCATTTACATATCAAGACCCAAATAAAAAAAAAATGTACATGACCATTAACACTTGAAGTGAAAATGAAATGAGACAAAGCTAAATAGATGCAACTGAACTAACTCCAACCAATCTCCACCATCATTCCAACTAATCTATTCATTTTTTACCCTTGTCAATCAATATTTACCTTCGATCTTCAAAACCTAAAAAACCAAGAGTAATGACCAATAAAAAAAAATCAACTATAACAAAAGAACAAAATAGTTAAAAGGGAGCATGGTGAGAGGACAAAAATAATAAAAAATTCAAACTATTTAGAACGACAAAAATGAGTATTTTGGGTGGAACAGCCGTAACCTTTACTTTAGAACTAGACATTTTAATGTTGTATTTGGCAAATCTAAGCTGGTAGAAAACTAAAGGAGGTCAAATTGAATTTTTAAATAAATTTTGGGTTGTTTTTTACATTCAAGGCAACAATAGATGAAGGTTTGGAGACTAATTCTGGAATTAGGTAGTGGTGATGAATGGGTTGTTCTTGAATGTTTAAGAGGGTAGAGAGACAATGATACTTAGAGAGAAGGAAGAAAAAGAAGAAAAATTTTAAAAATTAAAAGAGCTAAAAAGCCATAATTTGGTGGTCTATATGGACTAAAAAGTCCACGTCATCATATTCTCAAAAAATATATGATGAAGTCTACTGTATCAATAAATCAATATCATATCATTGGATAAATGTATATGTTAATAGACTTAACAGAGGAATTTAAAAACTATCAACGATTGGAAGAAAATTTTGAATTTCAAAAAGTGCTAATAGTGTCAATATTGAAATTATTATAAAAAGATTAAATCAGCATTTTGATCTAAGTTCGGTGACTGATAGCATAATTTGACTTTTTTAAGTTTCTTCTTTTTAAAATTCCTAATAGATAGGTTGTTACTTATAGATATTATGCTTTAGTTTGCTTTGTGGAAATGCATTTCAAAAAGAGGGTGCATTTTGGTATTTTATTTAAATGCTTATTTGTGCAAAATATATGGAATGTAACATACAAAGGTTACTATTAATGGGATAAATTTTATTCATGCTCTCTAACGTTGAAGAGAATCAAGACCTTGAAGAGGAGGAAGAGGTAACCTATGGTGATTATAAAGCATCTTTAGTCATAAAATGCAGCTTTAGTATCACACCTACTAAGAAAGAAGATTGATTGCGCAAAAATGTGTTCCACACTCGATTTATTGCCTAGAAGAAGGTATGTGATGTTATAATCGATAGTGAAAGCTTTGAAAATGTTGTTTCTATTTTTATGGTGCAAAAATTAGGCCTTAAAGCCGTAGACCATCCCCAACCATGCAAGCTATTTTGATTGCAAAAGGGGAATGAAATCAAGATCAACAAGAGATGTTTGGTTCTTTTTTTCATATGAAAGTAATACGAGGGCAAAGTGTGGTGCGATGTAACTCTTATGGATACTTGTCATTTGCTACTTGGAAAACCTTGGCATTATGATAGGAGAGCCCTTTATGATGGCTATTGTAACACTTACACATATGTTAATGATGGTTGCAAAATCATCTTAGGTCTTACCAAGCCCATAGCCATGCTAAAGCCAACCAAAGAAAAAAAAAAGTAACTTATTTACCAAGGCCAATTGCATAAGGGATATTGAGATAGGTGGTACTATACATGTACTAGTGCTAGGAAAATGAAGATAATAAAAAGCTTCCTATGGTTATAAAAGCCATTATTGGAAGAATTTCAAGATGTTCTTCAAAAGGAGATGCCAACTGATCTACCACCAATGAGGGATATTCAACAATGTATAGACCTCATCCCTAGAGTTATTCTACCCAATAAGTTAGTCTATATGATAAGCCTTAAAAACATGAGGAGTTACAGTGCCAAATTGATGAATTGGTGAAAAAATGAATGGTGTAAGAAAGCATGAGCTTTTGTGTAGTCCTAACCTTTTTGGTGCCTAAGAAAGATGGATCATGACGTATGTGTGTGAATAGTAAGGCAATAAAAAAATCATGGTTGACTATCGCTTCCCTATCTTGCTTTTAGATGACTTGTTAGACCAATCACATGAGCAATCACCTTCTCCAAAATAAACTTATATAATGGCTATCATCAAATTAGAACAAGGACAGAAAATGAGTGAAAAATAACCTTCAAGACAAATGATGGCATATATGAATTGATGGTAATGCATTTTGGTTTATCCAATGCTTCTAGTACTTTCATAAGGTTTATAAATCATATCTTTAAACCTTGCATCAATAGATTTGTAATAGTATATTTTTATGACATTTTGGTGTACAATAAAGATAAGGGCCAAAACTAGTCATTACACTAACTATTTTGCTTATTAAAAGAGTAAAAACTTTATGCTAATCTTAAAAAATATAAGTTTTTTACTTCTAGCTTTGTATTTATAAGAGATATGATGTCAAATAAGGGAATAAATATAGATCCTAGCAAGGTTAAAGTAATTTTAAATTTGTCAACACCAACATTTTTTCATGACATCCAATGCTTTCATGGCCTTGCATTTTTCTATAAATGCTTCATTAGGGGTTTTAACTCTATTTTAGCTCATATCACCAAATGTTTGAATAATAAAACTTTTAAATGAATCAAAAAAGCTTGACATAGCTTTGAGCTTATCAAGATAAGGATCATCGAAGCTCCCATCCTATCTTTGCTAGATTTTGATTAAGTATTCAAGGTAGAATATGATACATCCAATTCGGGAATACGTGTTGTTTCAAGCCAAAAAGGAAAGCCTATTACATATTTCAATAAGAAGCTTAATAAAGCCAAAAAGAAGTATATGGACCTTTTATTCCATTTGAGTCAATATTTCATTGCCAGCAATTTCTCTTATATACAGACCATGAGGCTTTAAAGTTTATCAATAGTCAACACAAACTCAACTGAAGGCATGTAGCTTAGGTGAAGTTCTTTTAAGCCTACAACTTCACTATCAAGCACAAGTCAAAAACTCAAAATGTGGTGGTAGATGCTTTAAGCCAAAAGAACTCTTTATTAGGGACTATGGCCATTAAAGTAATTGGATTTTAGGTGATAAAAAAATTATATCAGGCAAACCCTTACTTTAGTTGAATTTAGAAAGAATGCAAACAAGGACCATACAACCAGTTTTTATTAGATGAAAGATATCTCTTTAAAGCTAACAACATTTGTATTCATTTATGTTCTTTAAGGTAAACCTTAATAACTAAGACTCATAATGATGCACTAGATGAACATTTTAAAAGAGACAAGACATTTACTCTTTTGTAAAATAGGTTTTATTAGTCGAGAATGGAGAGATGTGGTGAAACACATTAACTAATGTAGGATGTGCCATATTACCAAGAGTTACGATCAAAACATTAGATTGTATACCCTACTACTCATATCTAATGCTTATTGGGAGCATGTTATTAGGGTTTTGTAGTGGGATTATCGAAAACTCAAAAGAACAACACCTTGATCATGGTGGTTATAGATTGATTTTTCAAGATAACATATTTCCTTCCTTTCAACAAAACTAGATACTTCTCATGTTTTTATTTGTATTTTAGGAAAATTGTAAAGCTATATAGAATTTCTAGGTCTATGGTGCCTATTCAAGATTTCAAATTTCTTAATTACTTTTGGTGCACTTTTTAAAAAAAGCTTAGCATCAATCTTAAGTATAGTTTTATCTCATCATCATTAAACAAATGGTCAAATAGCAGTGATCAACCGTAGCTTGGGCAACATTTTAAAAAGTTATGTAAGGAAGAACATCAAGTAAAGGGATCATGTTTTACCCTAAATAGAGTTTGCCTATAATTATTCACCAAACCAACCTATTGGTTGTAATTCTTTTGAGGTGATATATAGTACGAATCCAATAAGCCTTTTGTATTTAGTTCTTTTCCCTACTAACTAATAATTTAGTGAACATATAAAAGAAAGAACTAAGGGCATCAGGTGGTTGCATGAGCAAGAGAATGCTAAAATCTTACAACAAAATGAAAAGAACAAGAAAGCAACCAACAAGCACTGAAAGTATTTAGAGTTTAAAAAAGGTGACCTAGTACAGATTCACTTATAAAAGGATAAGTTCCTATATGAGAAATATGGCAAGCTTCAAACCAAGGTAGATAGCCCATTTAAGGTACTACAACATATTAGAAAAATATCTATAAGATAAAATTGCTCAAAACATATGAAGTATTTTTCACTTTCAATGTTGTTAATTTGTCACCTTACCATAAAGAGGAGACTAATTCAGAATTGAAGATAAGTTTTTTTCAACCAGTAGAGATTAAAACCAGAGTGTCTTTACATTTTACAACTTAAGTTAAGACCAAAGACTTATCTAAAGCTAAAAAAGCCTATCCTTAGTTCTAATTCACTAAACAAATGAAAAGATCATATAGCCTAAACTAAAGAGGTTATGTTTACATTAGCTGAAAAATGATAGCGTAAAGATGTTTGAAAATATGGCCAGATTCATGGATGAACCTAAACATAAGGTATTAGGCACATCTTTAATATGAAAATGCTATATTTGCATAAGTAAATAGACAATTAATTGTGTTCATACCACAACTTATTTATGTTTACATGCAAATTTCATGATTTTAGGTACTATTTCAATAAGACAACAATCTGATGTAAATTTTTTAATTTTAGGATCCTAATATCAGTATTTAAGAACTTGATGTTGATTCCTTAATTTCAAACACAATCTCAGCATTCAAAAGGTGTGATCAAGTTCCTTAAATTCAAAGATTTGTAATAATATGCATCAATAATGTGTTTCCTATGCTTGGAGGGATGTTTCAAGTTTATTTAGTTTCAATCATTACTTTGCACTAGGCATATTAAAGATTTTTTTTATCCTTAACCAATTTTTTAAATTTTTCTAAAGTTTTGTATCTTTTCAGCATATTTCTAAAGTGGTAAACTTCTTTAATTCTGTATCCAAGCATAGTATTCCCGAGGTGATGATTTTTTGTATCATTTGGAGATTATTCTTGGTGGTGAATTTGTTCATATACAATTCAATAAACAACCCCTATTTTACAAGTCATATCCGTTATTAATAATTTTTTTTGTTCTATAAGTTTACCCATTTTCATTAAATACCTTAGAGTGTTCTTGTAGTTTTCTATATCAACTAGCCTTAAACACCTTAACCATCCATTGCTGGTATAGAGACCTTATTTTATCTCAAGCCACTTAAAATGTTCTTAAGTCTTGAGTTAATTTTAATATATTGATTCATAATGGTGTAGGCTTTAAGGTTTTAATTGGGCTTTAAATAGTTAATGTGGGTGTGGGCTTTAACTTGGTTTTAGTTCAAAAGCCCTATTTTCGTTTTTTTGTTTTTATGTGTTTTACTTTTTAGTATTTTTGTCAAATGATTATTTATTTATGAAATTTTTTTTTTAATAAGCAAGATAACTCATGAAGTTATTGGATTGGAGTGGTATTTCTTTATAAATAGAGTTATAGAGTTAATTTTCAAAGATATTGCAAACTTTCTAAATTTCAATCCCATTTTAACTTTGTCTTTTATCATAATTGGGGTTCATGGCTTAAAAAAAGAACATCAACAATGAAAATGGGGAAAAAAGAGTTTCAAAGTCTTCTATTGATTTTGCAAATACAATTCACAAAGAATAAGCAAGCAAGGAGATATGGAGGGAAAAGGAAATGAAAGCTAAAAATCATAAAAAATAAAAAAGTAAAAAGTTGCTAGGGCTTTTGGTTGAGTTTTTTAAATCTCATACAAAAACACCACCCAATACTCAACAATCGATAGGCAACAGCCATCACCATAATAGTCGTACATAGCCAAAGACACCATAATAAACACAATAATCGATTCAACTAAAATTTTTTAGAATCTATCCATCCTTAAACAATCCATCACCTCCATTATCTATTCTTTCAACCTCAACCATCAATAGCCATACTCGTCTTCAACTCATTACCTCACCACCTCTAACTATACCATCTAATGTGAAGCCAAAGAGCATGAAGCCTCATAAGTATTTTATTACCAATAGACTTGAAGTTGAAACAAATTGACAAAAAATATCTTTGCTCATTGATCACTTCAAAGTTTGTGTCAATACCACAAATGTAGTATTTTTTTAATATACCATTAGAATTTCTTCAAAGGATAATACAATTGTTGAAAGCAAAAGAATTGTGAGAAAACTTGTCAATAAGCTTTACCAAACATACTCTTTTGAGCTTGTTGGGAAAAAGTTCGTATATGATGGTGAGAAAATTTTGTAAACTATGGGTCCTTAGTCATAAAACATGCTTGAATTTACCATAATGCTAAAGGAATCATTTGCAAACGAAGTCCTAATGGTGATAGGACCTCTATTGGGATTGGTAAATGAACAAAATATTTTTTTTTTATCAAAAGATATAAAGTAGAACTAAGCTATTATGCTAAAATACCTTTGAAGTTAATATGTTTTGCCCTCCAAAGAGTTGAGTCAGATAATCACATTCAGGATGCATTGAAAGTGTTTAGCATCATTTTAAAGCCACAAGCTGCTAATTAGGGATGTTTTTTTGGTGAGGTAGTCCTTTTGAGATGATTCAAATAATTATATTGATGTGGGATAAAGGGTATTGGGCATGTGAGGCTTCCATTCAAGTTTTCATCCCAGTCAAAAAGCTTTGTCTCTAAATATAGATGTATCTACAACAATGATTCTAAAGCCTGGACCAATGATCAATTTTTTAAAACTTAACTTGAATGTAAATGATGTTAATTTCTAGTCGAAGGCCAAACAGATCTTGAAGAATAATAAGGGTTAAAACAACACACCAAACCATAAAATCTAGAATAATTGGTTTGAGTGAGAAGTTGTGTGCTGAACAATTCTTTTTAATGAAAGTGAAAAATGGTGAATCTAGTAATGGGTAAATTGTTTTGATCACAATATATGAGTATTTCAGTAGACATTGTGGCATAGAACTTACATATTTTGCAAGCATGCCATGCTTTGGTGTTGATAAACCAAAATGGCCTAATATTTACCATTGAAGGAAATAGCAACTGCTATAACTTCTAATAAATTTATTATTGAAAACTAAGATTATTGATTTGAAGACTAGTGGTGAGAAACCTATCCCAATCTTTATTGGTGATGAAATCTAACATAATGCTTTAGTATCAAATCTAAAAAAACTGATATAATGTGTTGATTAATCATAATAAAATTTTATGTTTTTCTTTTCAATATATTTTTTTTTTACTTTTGCCCCTATCATAATATGACATCAAGAATTAATTCAAATTTATTTAATAAAATTTAATATTGTTCAGTAGTGCTTTTAATTGTTGGCTTAACCACTTTACTTATCTTTTCTAATCATTATAATACACTTTCTTTATTGAATTAAAATAAGTAAAAAATTTTATACTTCCACTTAATTAATTGTTTAAAATTTGAATTTCTTTTGGCTTTTGTATAAAGTTTGAACTCTCTTTTGATTTTTTGTAAGCATGACCAAATGAGAAAGAAAATGATAGGAAAATGTCATTTGGTCATGATATATAATGGTGTGGAATTTAAGGTGATCAAATTTTTATCTTACTTGATTGATAAAATGTTTAATTTATGTTACAATTATGACAACGTCTTTTGAAAAATAGTTAAATGTTGATAGAGTTGGTCAAGATTATGATTTTAAAATTGTTATAAAGTTAACTAATAAAAATCATGTGCGTCTAAAACTATTTACCCAAACAGAGTTTCAATTGTTGGAAGAGGCTTTAGAGTTCTATATTAAGTATGTAAAACATGAAAGATTTGGAATTCATAAGAGCTGTATAACAAAATCTCAAAAAACTTAAGTGATTATTGGATAAGAATTTGTTTGATAAAAAAAAAGTTACGTAACAAAAGCATCTTGAAAAGGAAGATAGAATTCCAGCACCACCAAATAAAACTTGAGTGGGAAGCAAAACCATAATTTATGTTTCTAGGAAAAATAATGATAAATGGTTAATTTGTAGATTTATAAGAGATCACACACATGAGGTTACAACTCCAAAAAATGCTAAATTTTTACGTGCTCACAAAATAAAGACAAGATTTCAATGAAATTTAATTGATGTACTTGCTGATTCAAGAATTTATCCTAAAAAAATAATGTTAGTTTTAGCTACTGAAGTGGATGGCATTAATATGGTTGATTTAACTGAAAATGATATTCAAAATTATTTGAGTAATAAAAGGTAGAAATAGCTTGAGAAAAGAGATACAAAGTTACTACTTATTTATTTTAAGGAATGTTAATTGAAGAATTCAAGATTTTTTTATGCAATACAAATAGATGTGGAAGGTCAACTAGCAAATTATTTTTAGGTTGCTTCTAAGTCCAAAATGACATATAAGTATTTTGATGATGTTGTAGCTTTTGACCCAACTGATTTAACAAACAAGTATGAAATGACTTTTGTTCTTTTTACTAGATATAATCACCATTACCAATCCATTTTATTTGGTTGTGTTTTGTTATGGGATGAGACAGAGGAAACATTATTTTGGTTATTGAATATTTTGTTGGAAGTACATGTTTGGATATCATCTAAAAAAAATCATTAGAAATTAAGATGTTGCTATAAATAATGTAGTTGAAAAGGTTTTACGATATGTTAAATATCATTTTTGCACGTGACATATGGAAAAAAATTTTCAGAGAATCTTAGCCATGTTTACCATCAATTTGATGATTTCAAGAATCAATTTTTTAAATACGTTCAGTATACACTCAGATGAGTTTGAATCAAATGGGTTGAAATAATTGAAAAATATGGTTTGTAGCAAATAGTTGGCTTAAGAAGTTGTATTCCATTCGAGAAAAATGGATTCCTCCTTATGTGCAAACTAACTTTTGTTCTAAAATGTCTACTACTTAGAGAAGTGAAAGTATAAACAAGTATTTCAAAGATTATGTTAATTCAAACACGTCAAAGATTAAGTTTGTTATTTAGTGAAAAAACCCTTAATGCCAAATACAATAAAAAATGGGAGAAAAATTTCAAAATAATGAATTCCAAACCAATTTTAAAGACATTTTATCGAATGGAGAAATAAGCTTCAGAGGCTTACACAAGAAAGATGTTTAGAAAATTTCAAGATAAGTAGAATCATTCTCAATAGAATATTGCAAAAAAAATCGTTGTAAATGAGCAAATGTATAGTTACATAATGCATGAGTATGACAAAGAGAAACCTAAATATATTGTGATCTTTTTTTTCCTTATTAGCAACTACAACTAATTCATGTCATATATTTGAATTTGTAAGCGTCCTTTGTAAGTATCGATTGACAGTTTTGATTAAAAAAAAAGTGCACAAATTACTTGAGTGTTATGTTTTGAATTAGTGGACAAGATATGCTAAAAAGAGAGAAGTAAAAAGCATCTTGGTTGAACATGATAATGCTTCAAAGTTTTCAATGATGTTTAATAATGTCATGATTAATTTTTTAGAGTTTTTAAAAAAAACTTTATGATCTCAAAAACATTATCATATGTCAACATGATAATGCTCCAAAGTTTTCAATAATATTTAATAATGTCATGATTCATTCTTTAAAGCTTTAAAAAAAGCTTTATGATCTCAAAAACATTATGATATGTCAATTGGAGGTTTACAAAACTTATTTGAAGACTTGATGCTTTGAAAATTAAAAAAGAGAAAAGTAGTAGCATTGGTGTTTCGACTAATGAGAACAATCTTAAAGATATTTCAAAAGATCATGAAACTCATTTTTTTAGTCATAATATAACATTGCTGGATCTTCCTCATGCAACTACTAATGAGCATCCCCGAGCTTTAAGAATGAAAAGGGCTTTGAGCAAAAAAATAATTCAAAAACATGTTCATTTTGTAAATAAATGAGTCATACAAAATGCACTTGCCTACTATAAAAACAATCAAGGTACTATTTGATATTTTAAAATTTGGTATAGTTTACAATATTAGCATTTCTTAATTTTTTTACCTTTATTTTTTTTGAAGGTGTGATTCTAGTCAAGATAGTGTCAAATCTCAATATTGCTAAAACTTATTGTTCCAGTCAAATAAATAAGGTAATAATAAGTCAATATTCTAAAGTTTTAATTACTTTTCTTACTTTGTTCAAACATGTTATTTAAATTGTTTAAACTATTAATAGGTTAATTTGTCTTACTACAATCTTGAATCACTTGAAATATTTTTGTATATATAAGATCCAAGTGTGGCTCAAATTTAGTGTCAAGGACAAACAAATATGTTTTTAAAGTCTATCATTATAAATTTTACGGTAAAATAATTTAATTTTTATATGATTTATCTCTTAAATATTGATAAAATTTTATAGAAATATCTTATTCATGTATTTCTTTTAATAAGAATTCATGATTAATTTCTTTTTATTTAATTTTCTTATAAGATTTGATAACTAGCAAGTAACAATTACCTATTGAGGCAACCAACAAGGTTTAGGCTTGATTGTGATTACAATGGCATTTTTTTCATTTCAAATTCATTATTAGTTATGAAGATTGGTTGTCAATTTTTTTCATTTCAAAATCATTGTTGGTTATTAAACTTGGTTGTCATAGATTCTATGATTTAAAAGCATTCAAACATTTATTAAATGTAATGTTGATTTGGAGTTTAAGTAAATTATTTCTATTGGTTATGAATCATAATGTTTAAAATTTAAGTAGTACATGTAACTGTTTTGTCAAAATTCTTGGACAAAAAATATATAATAGTTTTAGTTGTTGTAACTTCTTTTCTTTGGTATTGATAGCAAACAACTCGTGCCTCTTTTTAAATTCTTTTTCTTTTTTTCAAGTCAAGATTTTTTTTCTTTAAAATATAGTTTATAAATTACAATGATGGTAATAAAAAATAAATGAGTCAAAGAATGATACAAAAACTATATTAAAGGAACAATTAGGCCATTAAAAAAAACCAAAGAAATACATTTAGTTAGTACTCAAAACAATTCAAAATGATTGTTGAAATTGAAACCATAAGAATAAAGTATAGGGATAGTTGTGGCACTAGTAAGGTAAAAAGTTAAATGGGGATAGATTCTTTCTTATTCAACAAAGTATAAAAAGAATAAAGTATCAAATGCTTATAAGTTAATTATTCAAACATGTCAACCTTCACTACAAAATAAACCCATAAATATGTGCCCTTTGTGCTGTTAGGTAATTGCTTTGAAAACATGAATGCAACTATAAACTATACTTATCTATCAGTAGAAAAAAAAATCACCTGTTGATCATCACTAAGGTTATGATTAAATTCTCATTCATGTTTTTTATGCTACATCAATATATTTGTTCAAGTGCATTTTATTTCTTATGCTCATAATGGTTAATTATATAGCCTTTAACTAACTGTTTATCATTATGAGGTCCATCATATCCTCCACATCCATGACCATAAAAATCTTATTATCTTCCTGGACCTCTACCTTTAGCATAAAAGTAATTTTGATCCCAACCTCTATCCTCATACCTAGTAGAGACAAAACCATTCCTAAAAAAGAATACAACTAAATATTGCTTAAATCATTCTTCATATAACCTTCTACAATATTCAAAGGCATGGTAAATTATGCCCCTAACACTACAAAAACAACCTCTAGTAGGCTATATCTCAATATTCAAAATTGGTATACTTCCAATCATTGGCCTTCCTCAATTAAATTTTTTTTATTATGCAAATCAAATCTTAATTTTGCATAGTCTTAATGCCTAAGGTCATAGAACAAGATGATTTTCATAATTTTCTAATTGAAAAGAAGTCATACCTTAACTCATTATAATTTTTTTAAAAAAGATGTTTTATGAAATTTTTTTTCTATTTCTCTCTCTTGACCTATCTTTTCTTCATATACTTTTTGATAAAGGTAAAGTATCATTTTATAAGTAAAAAGAGGAGTATTTTGCGTTAGTATTCATTCATAAATAAACTTATAATATTTAATAGCTTTTATTCTCATATTCCGTCAATATGAGTCATTAACAAAATAACTCCCTTTTTTATTTGATTAATAAGTTTTTTTTAACTTATAACATTCATTAAACTATTTTATATTTTAAGTAAAATTAAAAGATATTTATTTAATATTGAATAACTTGCATGTAACATACATAAATTTAACATTCTCTCACTTGGCCTACGTGTTATTATTTAACTTTATAGTTTTAATTTTATGGTTTAATAACAAAACATAATGCACATAATATAAGCTAAGTCATTTATTTAATTGATCAAATCATAAATCATCATTTAGTATAAAACTAATAAAAATCATAACAATTGCATGTCATTAACTTTACATAATCTTTTTTAGGTATCATAATTTTAGTTTTATACTCAACATAATCTATAATGAGAACATCATAATGTTCGAACAATAATATCTTTGTTAAAGATAAATTTTGTTCACATTTACATAACTCAATCATATGTATATACTAACATAATGAAACATGATGTGTTAATATATCAAAAATAGTACTTAAAAGAGCTCAAAATGTCAAATTTATAAAAAAACCATAAAATTGTATCATAATGTTAATAATAATTTTCAATAAATAATGCCCATTCTTTCAACATGTTCATTAAATGTCTTTAGTGGTAAACTTTTTGTTAATGGATCTATAACCATAAGATTGGTGTTAATATATTCAATTGACACTTTTTGTTTCTAAACTTTTTCTTTAATGGTAAAATATTTTAATTTCATGTGTTTAACACCTTTCGCATACCTGTTTTTAGAAAAAAAAAACTGTTGCGCCATTATCACAATAAATTTTTAATAGCTTGGCAATACTATTGACAATTTCAAATCTTGAAATAAAGTTTCATAGCCATAAACCATGAACAATGCTCTCAAAGCTTGCTACAAACTCAACTTTCATAGTGGATGTAGTAATTATAGATTGTTTCACACTTTTTCACAAGATCACTCTATCGACTAAAAGAAACAAATAGTTAAATGTGAAATTTCTGTGTACACACACCAAACAAATTTTGAATCTGAATATCCTATCACATTAAAATGATTGAACCTCCTAGAAGTGAGCATGTGATTTTTTGTTCTTTACAAGTATCTCAATACTTTCTTTGTAGCTCTCTAACAATAGATACATAAGGAATTTATTTTACTTGTTTGTATTTTAATTCATTCTTTGGGCATTGCATAAGGCTATCTCTTTTTTGAATTGAAACAACACTTGTTGAGCACTTTTTTATTTTAAATCCTTCTAGAATTCTATTAATATATGTTTTCTAAAACAATCCTAACAATCTTTGTAATCTATCACAAAATATTTTAATTCTAATTATGTAAGACACCTCAACCATATCTTGCATTTAAAAATTCTTAAAGAGACATTTTTTGGTCTCATGTAATAAGCCAATAGCATTAGTAGCAAGCAAAATATCATCAACATACAAAATCATAAATATAAATTTACTCCTACTGACCTCAAAATATATAAATCAATCAATAGTATTTTTTTTAAATCCAAAAAAAGTAATAGCATCATTTAACTTAAGATACCATTGTCAGGAAGCTTGTTTAAATCCATATATTGACTTTTTAAGTTTATATACCATGTGTTCTTTTTTTTTTTTTAATTGAAACCCTTTTGAGTTGGTCCATGTAAACTTCTTCCTTTAAATTTCTATTCAAAAAAGCTATTTTTACATCAATTTGATGTAGCTTTAAGTCATAGTGAGCCACTATTGTCATAATAATTCTAAACGAGTCCCTTTTAAAAATTGAATAAAAAGTCTCTTTATAGTCAATGGCATCTTTTTATGTAAAACCTTTGGTAACAAGTCTAGCTTTGTATTGTTCAATATTGCCATTTAAGTCATGCTTGGTCTTAAAAACCCATTTACACCTAACTCTTTTACAACCTTTAAACAATTCAATAAGATCCCAACCATCATTTTATGATTCATTGATTTCAATTTCTTTAATGGCATTTAACTATTCAGTAAAATTAACACTTTCTATGGCTAGTGAAAATAAAACTAGATCTTCATATATTCCTAAGCTAAATTTTAACTATTGTAGATAAACAAAATATTCATCGGAAATAATTGATTTCTTTTACCTTTGAGACTTTTTTAATGCTACCTCATATGATTCATCCATTGCAAGTTCATTGGTAACAATTTTATTATAAGGTGTTTGATAATTTATTTATTGTTCTTGTAAGTTGTTAAAACTATTCAATAACTGTAGGAACAATAATTTGAGAAAAAGTTATAGGTAAAGAAATTTGCATCCTAACTTATTGAGGTTTCACTTTGCATTATTTCACACTCTCACTTGTTTCACCATTTTTAATAAACTTAGCATTTCTAGTTTCAACAATTCTTGTATTATGGCTAGGTTAATAAAATTTATACCTTTTAGATTTTTTGGATAACCAATGAAAAAACCACTAATTGTTTTTTAATTCAGTTTCCTCTAATGTGGATTATAAATTTTTACTCTTGTCAGGCAACCCCAAACATATAAGTGCCTTAAACTGGGTTTCTTTCCTATCCACAATTCAAAAGAAGTATTTGGAATTACCTTGTTAGGAACCTTATTTAACAAATGGTAGTTTTCAAAGTATATGTCTATAAAGATAAGGGTAAAAAAGAATCGCGTAACATATTCCTACCCATATCCAAGTATGGTTATGCCTTTCTATAACATCATTTTGTTGCAGTGTACCTGTTATTGTGTATTGAGCATATATGTCATGCTTTTCAAGGAGTTTAGCAAATGGAATAAGACATTGTTTATTTTCATCATTCCTTCCATCACATTCACCACTTCTATCAGATCAAACAATTTTTACCTTATTGTCTAATTATCTTTCAACCTCATAAATAAATTCCTCTAAAGCATTTACTGATTGAAAATTTTTATACAATAAGTAGACATAACTATAACATGAAAAATTATCAATAAAGGTGATAAAATACTTTTTTCCACCAAAAAATAAAACATCAAAATATTCACAAATATCAATATTTATAATTTCAAAGAGCTATGTGCTTCTAGTGGCTACTTTCTTAATTATGTGTTTTATGTGTTTTCTGTTAATACAATTGATTACCTATTTTTGTAATATCTATAAGCAAATAGATCAAGTAATAAAGTGATAAGTATTCAAGTATCATCTCTCATAGGATTATAGATTATAATGTTGGGTGGATTCAAGTACCAATGATGAAATCCTAATCTTTTATATGTAAACTAGTGAAAAAGATTGATTTGGATTTGTAAAGGAATAAAGAAAGCATAACAGAAAGATTATATAGGCTTAGATCTACTTAACTAACTATCACTTAGTAAGTATTTGAGTGTGGCTGAAAATAAATCTAAAGAAAATAAGATTTGCAACTTGGAAACAATGAGATTAAGAAAGCCGAAAGTTGTAAAACCATAAAGCAAAATTGTATGAATCAAAACTTAATTAAAAGAAGTAAGATTGCTTAAAACCAAAATTTGAATAGGAAATAGAGTAATTGCTGAAACTATAAGATCTTGTAAATAATGTTGTAAAGTTGAAAATAGCATATGAAAAACTTTTAAAGAAAACTAGAATAATTTGATTAAAGAAAAAAATTTAAAAACAACTTGTATTGGCAAATCTGTTGACTAAGCCTATAACAATAAACTAAAAGAAACTAAAAAGTAAACTAAAGAACTAAAAAAAAAATAATGTAAAGAATGAGGGATGATTTAAGAGTGATGAAAACTTGCTATTTATAAGCATAGGTTCGGCTAAATGGGGGGATAAGATTACAAGAGTTCAAAACTTATTTAAATGCTAATGGATGGGGTTGATCGTCATCTCTAAAGAGCTTGGATGAACATGGACTCTTCATGGTTGAGTTCTTTGGTCGAATGAGGTTCACTAGGATTTCATCATGGCTATTGGTCAATGGGAAACATATTTTAATCATTTCTTCTTCATATGTTCAGCTAAGGTAGAGTTTCAAGATAATGTGGTTGAAGTTAATCCCAACTCTTGCAATTCAAATGGCAAAAGTTCTTTCTTTATCATAATTCTTCAAAAGATAAACAATGGAGTTCTTGTTGATCTCAAACACCATTGGTCGAATGTGATAATGAAGTAAGAATTCTTATATTTGCAAAATTCTTTCAAAATGCATCAATTCTCTTACATTTTGATCTAGCTGAATGGTGCAAGAGTCCATCATGAATGCAACTTTCTCTTTTGGCTATATGAATAGGTGATTGAAAGGCATTAGGGTTTGGCTACATCCTTGCATTGCATGGCTGAATGTCATTTTACATGTGTGCTTGCATGGATTCCATGTTTCAAAGACTTAAATCTTAAAAATCAAGAAAACAACATTCAGTCACCAAAAATGGACTAAAATTTAAAATTCTTGCACCTATTTTTTATATGTAAAATCACTATAATTTTAGGTACTATCAATAATCCACACAAATACCAAAATCAATAAAATCCAAATTAAGAAGAATTTTATTCTTTACCAATCATTGTATTCTTTCTTTGGATATATGATCCAAACATTTATGTCACAAGTAGACTGAACTTTCATTCATTAAATCACGTTTAGTACCAACATTATAATGCAAGGTCAATAAGGTTTCAGCACAAAGGTTATCAAGATTTAATTCGTATAAACCATCATACAGAATACCAAAGTCAATAAAATAATTATGCTTAAATAAATTGAAACATCCATTTCCAAACTTAAAGGAGTATCTAGATGAATTAAGTTTAGACAAAAAAAACTAAATTTAGAGAAACGAAAGGAACATAAAGAGTTTTAAAAAGATCTACATGGTGTCTTGTGTTTAAAATTAAATGATAGGTTATTGAAGGCTTCAATTAGAGTTTTGACTCAATTTCCCATAAAAACAAATCTTTTATTTGGATTTATGGTTTGAGTCATAGAGAGTTCCTACATCGTATTTGAAACATAAGTGGTACAACCAAAATCAACCTACCAAGTATTATAAATAACATCTGCTAAATTTGATTCAAAACCTACGAAAGCATTATGCTTATTTTTCCTTTCAAACCATGTCTTACGTTTTAAGCAATCTTTTTGATAGTGTCCAAACTTTTCACAAAAATGACACTTATCTTTTTTTTGTTCCTTCTTATGGATTTGGGCAAATGACATATTAATCTTTAGTGGTCTTTTATTATCATTATCATTTTTCTTTATTAGTTTTTTTTTAGCTCTAGATGGCCTACAAGATTAATTGAGTGAATTCCTTGCTTTAAGCCTTGCTTCCTTTTAAATAAGCATACTTTGTAATTCAGTCACATTCCATTTATCTTTTATAGTGTTGTAATTTATTTGGAATAGACCAAACTCATGAGATAATGAATTTATAATAAATTGTACAAGAAAAATTTCACTCACTTCCATTCCCATGGACTTAATCTTGCTACTATGTTTGACATTTCAGTAACATTTCAGTATGGTACGAGAACCATCAAATTTCATGATAGTTAACATACCTATTAATGTCCCCGCAAGTGACTTAACAGTAGATTCAGATTAAGATATATCTTTCACAGACTTTAGAAATTCCTTAGCATTATTAGTTTTAGGAATTGTCAACTTAATGTTTTTGCTACTATCATTCGCATGAACATTAAACTCAATCTATTTAATCGTTCTCAAGCATTATGAAAAGACGTTTGCTTAGTTATGCTAGAATCAATAATAATAGCAGACTTATCACTCAGGAGTACTGCTAGAATCAGTAATAGCAATAGGCCTATCACTTATGAGTGTTAATTTAAGATCTAAAACACCTAGATGATACTAGACTTGTTCACATCATTTAGAAAAATTAAACCCAATAAACTTTATAATAGATGAAACTTATGAATGAAAAGAAATAGGAACAGATCCTGCAAAATAGATAAAATGCTCGTATGTTAATGCTCTGAGTTGTAATTTAAATACATAATACAGATTCAAATAACTTTGATATAAACATTAAATGTACATTAAAGTTCTCTTTTAGGTGATCTAACAATGTACAACAATAAACATAATTGATGTTTAATTTTGATTTTACATAATTGGCAATTATATATAATCCAATTAGACATACTTATTATATTTGGATATGCAAAAAAAAAAAAATCTAATGAATTATATTAATCATTCATGATTATGTTTATGATTATTAAATTAACCAATCTACTTTTGGGTGATTCTTAAATATTTTATAATCATTGAATTTCAATTTACTCAATAAATACATATCATCATGTCATCTCATTTATAACATTATATAATCTTGAGTAATTGAATTTTATTTAATTTGATATCTATAAAAACTTTGTAATTTGGCCACTTTGATGACTAATAAATTATACATACTATAAATATCAAAATAAATAATCATAACAATTATTTTAATAACATAAACATAATGACAATCCAAAACATACATATGTGAAAGGTGTTACTATCATGAGTAAACAAATACCCATAAACTATCATATATAAATTTCACATAATTGTTGCATCTCACATATACAATAAAATATAACATATAAATCATAACAAATAGATAAGCATAAAATAATAAAAGATTCATTTACATTAATGGCTTTTATAATTATTATATAATTTGTAATATTTAATTGTATTATTCATGATTAAGTAATTATTAAGTCAAGAAAGTGTTATTAATGTTAATAAAAACTGATTACAAAGAGGCAAATTTTAATGACTTTCAAAACAAAAGAACCCATCCAAAAAACAAACTTACAAACCTAATTAACTATAAACAAATTAGAACCAATAAACACCAACTTTAATTGAAAACATCATGAACTATTAAATTTGATTCATTTATTTCATCTTACATTTATTTGGCCAAATTTATCTATTTATTCTTTAAGTTTTAAATACTCATAACTTTTAATTTGTCTTACTCAAAAAAAATTTTTTTTTGATTACTACTTTTGAGATTTCATGATTAAAAAACTAATGACAAAATTTTCATATAGCAAGCTATTATTAGCTTACATAAAACATTAAAATTCTTAACCTTCAACATAATATAAAATAAAATTAATGACAAACAACAAAAAAGTAAATTATAATAAAATATAGAGTAATCTTTAAAGGAAAATCACAAATTCTTAAATTAAAAGCTCTTATATCACATGTTAAATTTTCTTTATTATACAAACCAAATCTTAATTTTGCATAGTCTTAATGCTTAAGGTTTTAGAACAAAATCATTTTCATAACTTCCTAATAGAAGAAAAGTTATACATTGATCCATTATAATTTTTTTTTAAAAAAATGTTTTATGAAATTTTTTTTTCTATTTCTCTCTTTTGATGATCTTTTCTTCATGTCCTTTTTTATGAAGACAAAAAACCATTTTATAAGAAAAGAAAAGGAGCCTTTTACATTGGTATTAATTCATAAACAAACTCTCATTATATAATAGCTTTTATTCTCACATTCCATTAATGTGAGTTATTAACAAAATAATTCTTTTTTTTATTTGGTCAATAATTTTTTTTAACTCATAGCATTCATTGTATCATTATTATCTTTTATGTAAAATTAAAAGATATTTACTTAATGTTGAATAACTTAAATTTAGGTCACATAAATCCAACATCTTTCACCACCACGACCTTACCACAACCATGAGGTAAGCTTTTTGCCAAACAAAAAAAGTTTAATAAAAAAATGGGCATCATAGAAAAATAGTGCATGTATAGATTTGTGTTCCTATCTTCTTCATGATCAATTTCTATGGATGCCTTCACTTGATCAACTGGTAATAAAGGCTAATACCTGAATGAGGAAGCAATTCATATGTCACAAACATCTATGTAAATAAACCCCATATGACTTGTGGTTTCCAATGTGTGACAATTAAACAAAGTCAACTCAATTTCTCTAGATAAATAGATTAAAGGATAAAGAAACAACAATTTTTTATAGGGATAAGGTTTAAATAGCTCTTAAGAAAGAAGTCTTTCATCCAAAGGTTCCCACGTATTGTTTTGAAAAAAAATCTTAATTCAAAATTTGAGAAAATAACAAACATGTAAGCAATAAATCTATGTGAGAAAAATAATAATGATTCACTTCTAATTTAAAAAATATTCTCTACTTTTATAATTATGAGTGAAGTAGTTGAAATAGCAAGATTGGAAATAAGTATGAGGGTTTTAAACTATTGAAAATGGAGGTGGTAAAAACAATTAAAAGAAAGCAAAATTTTAATAATTAATTAACCCCAAATAAATTTATTAATATTTATTATTAAAGATTTGAAAATTTTATTTTTATTTATTAAATAAGGTATCATCCTATTGTTAATTAACAATGTATATAAGTGATACACTATCAATGTATTAAATATTAACTTTTATTGGAGGGTGCATTCGGATCATAAGCTATTAGTTTGATTTTTTTATTCTATTTGATTTTGATTTTGATTTTATTATATCTTGTTATTTACTTGCTTTTATTTATTTAACTTATTTATCTAAATTTTATTTATTCATTTTATTTAAATTAAATTTTGTTAAAAATATTTTTAAAAAAAATCCATGAATCCTACCAAACTATTGGACGATTTTATAAGAAAATTAAATTAAAAATGTTTTTGAACCGATCCTACCAAACTATTAAAGAATTTAAATCTCAAGGTTAAATCTTTCCAAAGTATTGGAGGATTTAATTATTTTTATAAAAAATATCAAATTTCCAATCCTATCAAACTATTGGAAGATATAAATCTCAAAACTAAATTTTATCAAATTAATGGAAGATTTAGTGATCTTTTAAACAAATCCATAAATAAATTTTTAAATAAAAATTTTACCAAACTATTAGAAGATGTCCGTCGAAATAAAATCTTACTAAATTATTGAAAAATTTTATTGATTTTGAAATTAATTAATTTATTCAATGCACAATAATGAATATGATGATAGAGTCTCTTTAGAGTGGAATACTATTCTCCATGAATATTCTTAAGATGAAAAAATTTTCGTAATTTACTTCCAAATTATTAAAGTAATTTTAAGATTAATATTTAATATTAAATTTATTTGATAAAATTATAAATATGTTTTAAAACTTGAATAACACGAAATCAACTGGTATTATTTTTTGAATGCGTGTTGTGAGGGTGTTATTGGAAGGTGCATTCGAATCATAAGCTATTAGTTGAATTTTATTCTATTTGATTTTTATTTTTATTTTGTTATATCTTGTTATTTACTTGCTTTTATTTATTTAACTTATTTATCTAAATTTTATTTATTCATTTTATTTAAATTAAATTTTGTTAAAAATATTTTTTAAATAAATCCATGAATCCTACCAAACTATTGGACGACTTTATAAGAAAATTAAATTAAAATATTTTTGAATCGATTTTACCAAACTATTAAAGGATTTAAATCTCAAGGTTAAATATTTCCAAAGTATTGGAAGATTTAATGATTTTTATAAAAAATATCAAATTTCCAATCCTATCAAACTATTGGAAGATATAAATCTCAAAACTAAATCTTACCAAATTATTGGAAGATTTAGTGATTTTTTTTTTAAAATCCATAAATAAATTTTTAAATAAAAAATTTACCAAACTATTAGAAGATGTTCGTCGAAATAAAATCTTACCAAATTATTGAAAACTTTTATTGATTTTGAAATTAATTAATTTATTGAATGCACAATAATGAATCTAAGATAGAGTTTCTTTAGAGTGGAATACTAGTCTCCATGAATATTCTTAAGATGTAAAAATTTTCGTAATTCACTTCCAAATTATTAAAGTAATTTAAAGATTAATCTCTAATATTAAATTTATTTGATAAAATTATAAATATGTTTTAAAACTTGAATAACACGAAATCAACTGGTATTATTGTTTGAATACGTGTTGTGAGATGTTATAACCTGTCTCACACAGAACTATACTTCCGAACTAGTTTTGATTTCGTAGACTAGAGTCTATCTTTTAAGAAATCCAAGTCAAACTTGGAATCTCTCTTTAAAAAGAGATAAATTTAATTACGTGGCCAATCGCACTTAAATAAAACAACTTGGTGGCAACTTTTTTTGTTGTATTGAAAAATAAGTTTACAGATTTAAACATTATGATAGTCGACATCAAATGTAAGGTTAATTTTTAGTAAGATCTTTTTAATAGGGTCAAGTTATAACACATTGAAAAGTTTTAATGCATTAAAAATTAAAATTTTCAACAATTTAATTTATTCAATGCCTTTATCATGAAAACCGCTTAATATAATTTTCAATAAAAATATTGAATAAAAGAAATAGACAATGAGCTAATTATCACTTAACCAAGAACATTGTCAACCAATTTTAGTTGATTTTTTTTTAATTTTTGGATTGTCTTATCCTTATTAAAAATTATTCCATTACTTCTTCATTCTTCTCCATTTTAACAAGAGTTTTCAAAAACCTCTTTAAAAAGTTAAATCTTTTTGCAAGTGATTGAAATCCTAGTGCAACAGACTCAAGTAGACCTACTTACGAGCCATGTGGCTCACTTGAAATCGAAAGTGCATTCGAAATTTTGAAAGGTTTGGATATAAATAATAGCCATTTAAATAGGCTTGGACAAATAAACGAAACCTGATAAAAGAACAAACTGAGCTTGGATTTCACCATTTAAGAATCAGGCTTGGCCCAGCCTGGCTTGAAAGTTAAAAAATATTTTTTATTATAATGGGACAAGGTCCATTTGCTTTATTTTTTTTTTTTATAATAGACAAGGTTCATTTGCTTTATTACTCATAATATGATAAAACTTATTTTTTCTCTTTATTCAAAACAATGATCCAATTTAAAATTGCATTCAATAAAATTAAATTGGACCTAAGTCCAAATGACTCATAAATTCAATTAAAATTAATTAAATTTGTTAAATTAATAATTTACAAAAAAAATTAAAGAACTTTTTTCTCTAACTTTAAATATAAGTATTTTGGATGGGTTAGAGTTTTGTTATTACATATAAGAATGGGTTTGGGTAGAAAATAAAGCTAGAAAAATCAGATCGGGCTAGGTCTAAGTTTGTTTAAAAAGTTAAAATATCATGCCAGGTTTAGCCCAACCCAACCCATAAGTAGGTCTAGACTTAACAAAATATGTTTGGTTTGAGAATAATTATATTTTCTATTATATTTTTATTTTTATAAAATATTTTTACTTTTTTTATTATTTTGAATTTTTAAAAATGCGTTTGTTTCAAGAATATGAATAATTATTTTAAAATAAAAATAGTGAAAACATGTTTGATAGTTACATTTTTAACTACATTGCTGGGAAATAATTAATATTGACAAAGGATAAGAGTTACTTGTGTAAATAAGAACTAAAAGTTTTAAAATTAAAGCCTAACAAGATAAATTCAAATTTGATTTTATTGTTTTCAAAATTTTCATCCTTCCCATAGACATAATTTCATATTTTCAATTTTGTAGATAACATTATTTTCATATATTTAAAATGATCAAAGTTTCATACAATTAAAGATAACATATTTTTTTACCTAAATATGATTATTTTTATATTTATAAGAAAAACTTATTGAGTTTATTTGAACTAACATAATAATAATAATGATGATGATGATGATGATGATGATATGTAATTTTCTATATTTTATAAAATTTTAACTATTGTTTCAAAATTTAATCATAATGAAACATTCAAATAAAAAGTTTCAAATTATTTAATGGACTTTATGTATAAAAATAACACATTATCAATAATAAAAAAAATTGAAAGCTTAAATATATGAATTTAACAAACAAAACTAGCCAATATTCACATAAATTTCAAACTTATTTCATTCAATTTTTTATGTTAATTTTCTTTATTTTTTTATTATATATGATATTTAATAAAAAAATCATATGGTATCTTAAAAAATCATATGATATTTGTTTATAATATCATGTGAATGTCACTTTTAAATTAATATGAATTTCAAATGCATATTTTATATTATGATTGGATAACTAGTTTTAAAGGTTCAATAACAAAATGGATTATCCAAGTCCATTTAAGCATACATTATAAATGCAATATAAAAACAAAAAATGCATTATTGTATGTTTGAGGATTCAAACTTGAATTTTTTGTTGAGTTGTATTGAATAGTAAAATATTTGAAAGAAATCCTTGTTTTCACTTTCTTCATTTTCTCCAAAGTGTTTTCATTAAAAGCAATGAAAACATTTTTTTCTCTCTCTAATTTTGGCCTATTTTCATTTTTATTTTTCAAAAAAACATTTTGTATTTTTTCAACCAAACAAATTTTAAACCTATTTTCTATTTTTTGTGAAAATAAAAATGCAAAAAAAGATTTGTATTCATGAAGGAAACACACAAGATTTTATTTTCTATTCCTTTTCATTTTTTGTTATTTTTATTCATGTATAAAAATTTTGTGATGACTGTGACAATATAAATCTAATGCATATCATTTCGAATTATAAAGAATCTAAAAATAAATTCTTTACTTATTCTATTCTATATGAGATATTTTTCTACTTGTATTTCAATTGATTTGTCTAGTTGCCATTGCTGGTAGGATGATTTTAAATTAAATAATGGTTGAATATGTAAAATAGTGTGATTTTAATGATTTGTCTTATGGAAATTATTTTAAAGATTTTTCAATGTCTTTAATGGGATAGGATATTTTAAGAATTACACATATTCTTTTGTTTTTTAGGGATGAATTTTGGGAGTCAATTGGAGGTGCATGATAGTTTTAATATTGATTGTAATTGAATTGCCCATCTTCTCGTCAATTTTAATAAGCTATTTAGGTTTAAAATTTTTGTTTTATTGATGTAGTCTTGGTATTTTGGGGATTGTTATGCTTAGTAATTTGTCTATCTTTACAACAACAATCTACATCTAGAGGAACCTTCATCAATAGAAATTTGCAAAATTAATTTGTATAGGAACTTTAAATAAAAAAACTTCATACAATAAACTTGCTTTGTGTTTTAAAAAAGAGTGGCTCAAAAACTTTAGAAACTTCATTTAAAAAGTTACATATAATTAAGTTTTCTCTTGATTTGCGAGAAAACCATAAAGAATTCTCATTTTCTCTCGTGACTAACATGTATATATAATTAACATGCATAAATAATTTTGGCAATTTAATTTTTGGTTTTTCCTTCTAAGCCCTTGTAATTCAAAATTTAACTCTATCAAGTATGCTAGTGTTGGTCTCTTGAAGTTTGTAAGTTGGCTATTTTATTTGAAATATAATATAAAATGTAATGACAATAAAAATAAAAATGTAAAATTAATTATTTTCAAAATTTAACATTTATAGTTATCAAATAATATTTATATTCAATACTTAACTTTTAGCAATATTATCAAATAGTTTTTATAATTCAAAATTAGTGTTTATAAAATTTAATATTAAATTTATTTTTTAATTTTTCAACAATTAATTTTAATTCATCAAACAACATCTTAGTCTGACTTGAATCTAAGTCTTAAACAATATTATTTTTAAGTTTGCACACCATATCTTATTTATTAATAATAAATATTTTTAATATCTAATAACAAATATTATTATTTTGAATATTATTAATAATAAATATTTTTTAATATTTTAATAGTATAATATTGTATTATATTACATTATATTAATATTTGATAATAAATATTGAGTATTGATAAAATAAATAATACTTTTTATTATTTAGTAATAAATACTTTCTTGTATAACAAAATAACTAGGTTTTTTTATGCTTACTTTACACAACTAGTTTATACTTCTTACAAAACACAATACTATATACAAGCTTAAATAAAAAAAAAAAGCTTTTAAACTTTATTTAATTCATCATCAAGATTTTTAATTTTTTATTATAATTCATTAAATCTTTTATTTTCTATTTCGATCTAACAATACTTTTCATTTGAGAAAATTCAATCATGTGACACATGACTTTGCAAAAGTCATTTTCATGTGCAATATTATAACCATGTTGCATTATGAGTTGGTATGAAAAATAATTCCCTTCACATAATCATGTTTCAAGAAGTCATTGGATGTTTTTTTTTAAAAAAAGAATAGGAGTTCTATTTGTACCAAAAAATTACTCAATATTCTCTAAAAATTTATTATAAATTTAACATTTAATAAAATTACTTAAATACTTAATAGTTAATTACTTTTTTTCCTTCACATCCCATATTTCTTTTCTTCTTTTCTCCTTCCTAGATTAGCAGTGATCTTTTTTTTTCTCTTTTTCTTTTTAGCAACAAGTTATATTGTTGTTAAAATTCACAAACAAAATTTGTAATATCTTGTATATTGTCAAAATGAAAAGTGAACTTTAGAAAAACAACTGCAGTAATAAAGATTTAAGGATGATGATAAGATATGTTGATTTTTGAAAATGGATATCTAGAAGCCTTTAAAAATATCTAAGACCTCATTTTCAATAGCTCTTAAAAGCTTTTGGTTCTAGAAATCCATTTTCAAAAGTTTCAAGTCATATCGAGATGAGGTGTTTCAGTGCTTGGGTGTTTTGATAAATTTTAGTTTTGAGTGTAAAGTGTGGTGAGTAAAAAATAGGATGTTAAAAGTAGTGGGATGTATTGAATAAATTTTGAAGTGCAAATAACAACTATCAAAAAGAAAATAAACTATAAAAAATGTAATGAAAATTACCTAAAACCCCCAAATTATAAGTCAAGCTGGGCTAAACCAGCAAGTTGTGTGGATAGTTTTATTTTATCCATGAATAATTCTAATTCACACAAACTAAAAGTAATAAAGTGAGAAATTAAAATGAAAAGTCAAGTTGGATTTAGTTGTATTGCGGTTTGAAAATTCAAAGATTTAAGTGAAAGAGTTCAAGAGTCAAAATATTGTTTTCTAAATGTGTGCAATCCTAATAAAACTAGGTTTAAGCAAGACTTCCTTATATAATTAGTGTTTTTGACAACCTCATGTGGTTTTAAGGTCATGAAAATCATATTTACTAAGCACAACAAATATAAATGTAATTTATTAAGATTCGATGGTCCCTTTGAATTCTTTTTTCTAGTAATGCCTGAAAACTAAATTTTTTAAAAGGTTTAAAGATGTCATAATTTATTTATTTATTTGTAAAAAACATCCTTAGCTAGCACTTAGTTAGGCTGAACACTATCCATCTCTTTATAAATTTTTTCATTATTGCTGATATGAATTATCATTGGAGACTAAACACCTAAATAGTTAGTGATTTGTTACAATCCCAAGTTAAAAGTTTCTTAAAGAATCTTGGTATAGTAATATATAGAGAGAATAAGTTATTGTGTTTCTAACTTTTAGTTAGTGTTAGATTATTAAAACAGAATGTATATGTATTCTTATATTTTGGAAATTATTTTTTATGTTTTCACTACCTATTGCTCTTGATTGCATGATTAATTTCTAATATTTATTGTTGATGTGGATGTTAAATAATTCAAAGGATAAAATCATCTTTTCAATATAGAAAGTGACTGAGCAAAATGTAAGAGTATTTCAATTATTTAGGCGAGTTGACATGGCAGGTCGAGTTGATATGAAAAATGACATGATTTCTCAAAACACCTCATCAAAGCTACATGGTAAACTATCAATCTCACAAGTCAAATACCCCTTTTCTCTTTAAGAGAGGAGGCCACTCATTTTCTCTTAATTCTTTCATTTCTCAATTTCCTCTCACTTTTTCCTCTCCTCTTTTATCTTATTGGCTTAAATGTTGGAGCACAAATGTCGAGTAACTTCAACTTTTACTTATAGCCGACATCATATTTGTGATTTCCAGTTCTTGCCCTCAAATATGAATTTGGCATCAATATTTTGGCACACCATCATTTTGGCACCAATTAGGGGCTTTTCTTTGCAAGTTTGAAATAGCACCATGAAAAAGAATAGTATAAAAAGGAGGTTATTCCATAGCAGTAGAAACCTCTAACACCTAGCTTGGTAAGAAACTATGTGTTGAGTATGTTGATCCTATATTGTTTTTATGATATTAAAACCCTCTTGTTATTGTTTTTCTAATAAGTTTCTTCAAGTGTTTCAGGTTTAGTAATTAATTTTATGAAGGCTAAACTTTAACAAGCATTTAAAAAACCTAAAAAGATGAAGATAGTATTAGATTGAATAAAGATGCAAGAAGTTGTTCACTGATGAATTTGAAAGAAAAATAAGGATGTAAATTAATCTTGAAGTGAAGCCAAAGATCAAATGAAAAATGGAACAATTTTGAGGATGGCTAATATCACAAAAAACTTGTTTTAAAGAAGAAAATTAAAGATTGAATGAAATTTCAATTACATCAAAGATCAATTAATTAATTAAGATAAACAAGTTTGAGAATTTATTGAAGTGATTGAAGGTTAAAAACTAAAGAAAAATAACTAAGGAAGCTAAACCAACAAGTAACAATCGATTGCCTAAGCCAAGCAATTGATTGCCCAGTGAAAAAATGAAAGTCAAAATAATAGCATTTAAATGCCCTAGTTGAGCATTTAAATGACTATGAAAAATGTGAATAACAAAAAATTGTTGTAAAGCATTATACATTGCAATGGAGAACAGTAGCAATATTTTAATTTTGAAGAAAATAATAGGGCATTCAAATACCTTACTCTTGGAATCTGAATACCTATGTAGAAAAATGAAATATTCTCAAAGAAAAATTGAGCACTCGAATACCCTAAACTTAGCATCTAAATACCCTTCAACCAGAAAGCTAATATTTGAATTCTCACAACAAGGCATTTGAATATCTTGAAACTAGAAAAATAGCATTCGAATACCTAAACAAGAGCATTCAAATATCTTATCTTGAAACTAAAAAAAAAGTGCTACAATGGCTAAACTTTTGAAATTTTTTAAGTCCTCCATCTTTAATTAAAATAACATCTACAAATGATTAGAATGTCATTTTCAACTATAAATACACTAAAATGGGTTAAAGAACAATAACTATATGAGTCGAAACAAAGATTTAAGCATTTTATTTAAGAAAATCAAAAATTTCTTTTTAAGAATCAAGAGCTTTGATTCTATCTTTTGATTGAATTTTGTAGTAAGCTTAATTTGTGTAATCTAACCAATGAGTGATCTTAAACATATTTATTTTTCTTTTTCAAAGTGTGATGAGCATTTTAGGCTGATTAAGCTTAAGTTGCCTAATTTGTATTTGAATGTAAAGACAACATTCATTTGGGAATTTGTATTTTTCTAGTTGTGAAAACTTGGTAAAAGTTGCAATTTCATTGTATAGTGGATTTGAAATCTTTAGTTAGGCTTGTCAAGATAATGGACGTAGGTTAAGAAAGGTCGAACCACTATATATCATTGTGTATCATTCTCTTTTCCAACATCATTTAGTAATTTTTACACATTTGTTGCAAATTCTATAATTACAACACTTGAAGTATTCAATCTTCATTTTATTTACAAAAGGTGCTATTCACCCTATCTAGAACATTCTACTTGGAGCTAACACTATGATGGTTGGGCTAGTTGTGATCAAGGTGGTAGTTGACCTTATAAAGGAAAAAATAAATGATCGATCATTCTTAACCCTTTATTGGCTTTCAAATGCCCGTTGTTGAAATCTAATCCAGGGTTTGGCTAACCTAAATAAGAAGAAATGAAAGAAATCAACCAAGTTGGTTGTGGCAGAAATAAGATCCAATGTCTATCTGACTTGAAAAAAAAAAGAGAGAATAAGGGACTAACCAAGCTGGTTGAGGTCATGGAGACTTAAGGTCTGGTTGACCTAAGAAAATACAAAACGAAGAGATTGGTTGCTTTTAGCCTTGGATTTTGAATGTTCATCGTTAAAACCTATAATGGTATTTTTTATCCTTTTAATCAATTAGATTTATTTTGTGTTAATATGTTGATAAATGAAGCAATACCATGTGATAAGATTTAATATTAATGTTATAAAAGTGAATGAGCTCTACTTTAACAATATGTAAAGCTACAAAAGTGAATAAGTTATACTCTAACAATATGTGAAGCTAAAAAAGTAGATGAGCTCTACCATGGAAACATGTGATATTAAAGCTACAAAAGTGATGGCTAGTTAAGCTATACTTTAAATTCTCATTTTAGTTAGAACTTCTCAAAACCTCTACTAGATTATTTCAAAAAGCAAAAAAATATATAAATGCAGTGGATACCATGAACCTAAAAACTAATAAGGGTGAGAGAAGAGCTTTTCCTCGCCCTACCTAAAAAGAAAAGAGGGGAAAAGAGGTTGACCATCCACAAGAGGAAAAAATTCTACACTTTAGGTACTTTAAAGTCAATAGCCCAAATGAAAAATTGCTTTTATAAAGATTTAGCTCGGCAATGACCTGGATTTGATGAAATTACTTTTATAAAGGCTTAGTTTGGCAAAAAAGTTATCTTGATGAAATTATCTTCATAAAAGCTCAGTTAAACAAAAAACTTATTTCGATGAAATTATCTTCATAAAGATTCAAGTATGTATACGATCTTATCTTGATTAAATTGCCTTATTAAAAGCTCAGCTCTACCAAATTACCTTCACAAAGACTCAGTTCGACCAATTGCTTTCATAAAAGCTAAGCTCAACTAATTACCTTTATAAAAGCTCAACTTGACCAAATTACCTTCTTAACGTTTAAGTACGATAAATTACTTTCATAAAAATTTAGCTTGGTCAAATTGTTTTCATAAAGGCTTAATTTGGCCAATTGCTTTCACAAAAGCTCAACTCGATCAATTACCTTTTATAAAGGATCAATTCAGTCAAAATACTTTCATAAAGGCTTAGCATGACAAATTACTTTTTTAAAGGTTCAACTCAGTCATATTACCCTTATAAAAGCTTAGCTCGACCAATTGCTTTTGTAAACATTTAGCTTAGCCAAATTATTTTCATAAAGGCTTAGCATGACAAATTATTTTTATAAAGGCTTACCTCGACCAATTGTTTTCATAAAAGCTAAACTTGGCTAATTACTTTCATAAAGGTTTAGCTCTGTTAAATTACGTTCATTAAGGTTCAGCTCCGTATTTGCCATCATAAAGGCTTAGCTCAGCTAATTGCAAATTACTTTCATAAAAGTTTAGCTTGCCCAATTGCCTTTATAAAATCTCAACTTGGGCAAATTACCTTCATAAATGTTCAATTTGATCAAATTACCTCCATAAAAGCTTAACTCGACCAATTGTCAAATTAAAGGCTCAATTGGGCCAAAATTATCTTTATAAAAGTTTAGCTTAGTAAATTGCTTTTATAAAAGCGTAGCTCAATCAATTACCTTAATAAAGGCATAGTTCAATCAAATTACCCTCACAAAGGTTCAACTCGACTAAATCGCCTTCATAAAAGCTCAACATGACAAATTATCTTTTTTAAATCTTAGCTTAACCCATTTACTTCATAAATGCTTAAGTAAACCAAATTACATTTATAAATGCTGAGCTCAATAAAAGAGCACATATCAATAAAATTACTTTTTATAAAGATTCAAATTAATAAAAAAGCTCATCTTGATAAAGTTACCTTCATAAAGGCTTAGTTTTGCAAAAGAGTACAACTTGACAAAATTATATTCATAAAGGTTCGGCTCAGCAAAAGAGCTAATCTTGACAAAATTGCCTTTATAAAGACTTAGCTTAGTAAAAAAACACATCTTGATAAAATTACCTTTAAAAGAGGCAACTCTAGTAAAAATTACCTTAAAAAAAACTCATCTTAGCAAATTTTTCTTTAATAAAACTTAGCTTGAGAAAATTACCTTCACAAGAACTCAACTCCACATAGGTAACCAAAGCATAAGTTCACATCTGTGTAGGCTATCTCTGCATAAATACACCTTAACATAAATCACCTTTGTCTAAAACCACTTTAGCATAAGGATAAAAGGTAATAATAAGCTCAAGCATAACTAACACATGATGAGAATTCACCTCAAATTTTAATTAATGTTAGAGAAAAGCAAAAAAATTTAAGGAATGAGGTGTCAACAATATCAATTCACATTAGAACAAGAAATGTGAAGTATGTCAATAATATCAACCCACATTGAATTAGGTTTTGTGAATTATCAACATTTATTTTGGGAAAATACAAGTTTGTAATACATAAAGTTTGAAAAATACTTTTGTAAAGGAGCTTGGACGACAATGGTTCAAGCTAATGCCTTAGTATGGATTCACTTTGACATAAATTTACTTCATTGTAAATCACCTTAGCATAGATCTACTTTAGTATAAACCATTTGGTATAGATTCACCTTGATGTAAATCACCTCGGTAGGATTCACCTTGATTAAATCATCTTGCTGCATATTCACCTAGGTTTAAATCATCTTAGTACAAATTCACCCAAGTGTAAATGAACTCGATATGGATTAACCTCGACTCATATTTGCTTCAATGTAAATCACATTGATACAAATTCATATTGATATAAGTCACCTCGATATGGATTCACCTCAGTGTAAATCGCTTCAAGAAAAATCATCATAGAATATATTAACCTTGGCATGGATCACCTTTTACAAGTTTCACCTTAATTAAGGTAAATAACAACTGACCTAAGAAAAATCCTTAAAAGATTAAAACAAACAACCTTATATATGACCAAATACTTTTTAAGATTGAGCTCAGTTATAAATTTGTATTCATCACAATCATTAACCAAGTAGGTCGCAAATTAAAGATAAAATTATCCGAAACACTTTAAGCTCGAACCCAATACTTTAATCATTTGATGAGGACAAAATGATGAGGGTATTTTATAGTCCAAAGGGTAAAATTGTTTTTCCACTATATAAAGTGACTTAATAGAATAGTAAGGGTATTTTTATCATTTAGGCCTAGTTGACTTGACAAACTAACTTGGTTTCTCAAAGCACACCTCGCCATTACTAGCTTGGTAGACCACCAATCTCTCAGGTATAAATATCTTCTTTTACCCTCTAGGTAAGGAGGCTATTCATTTTTTTTCAATTCTCTCATTTTTCATTTTGTTATTTCACCTTTTCCTCCCTTTCTTTAGCTCACTAATTTGAGTGTTAGAGCACAAACGTTAGAAACAATTTCGACCTCAACTTCTAACCGATCTCGTACTTATGATTTTCGGTTCTTACCTCTAGATCGAATTTGACGCCAACAACAATCATTCAGATAATTGTCCTATCATATGTCATCTCCAATGTCTTGTATAAGATATATTTATGTTAGGAATAGTATTTTAGGCAAAGTGATAAAAAATTGTTTGCTAACAATACTAGGCAAAAATGTTCCACTAGAGCGATTTAGCCACCTAAAAATGCTTATAAGTAAATATTTTCAAAAAGCTTTTCAATCATACTCATCCAATAATCAAGCATTTCTTGACAAAAAGTCTATTCAAATTTCATGAAAAAATCTCTTTGAAACATTAGTTCTTTCATTAGGTTTTTAATTATTCTTTAACTTGGTTAGACTCTTAGTTATTCCCCAACATAGTCATTGCTTTCTCTTTTCTTAAACCCTTTTAATATTTTGAATTTAGCATAGCAATTGTATTGATGAAATATAATTATGTTCCTAGCAATAAATACCTTCCATTTTTCTTTTTTTCTTGGGTAAATTACACCATTGGTCCTCAATTATGGTCATGTTTTTAAAATAGTCACCAAACTACTAAAATTTTTAATTTAGTCATTAAAATTTGGGTAAAATTTTGTTGGTTACCTAACTATTAGACTCTAATGGGGTATTGATGTAGCAATGACATATTAGCTATAGGTGCCATGTGACATTACCACTTTAGCAAATTTGAGCTTTTTCAAATTTATAATGCCACGTGGCATATCAAATAATGTGGCAATGCTACATAGCATTTGATTACTGATGTGAAATACCACATTGGCACACCATTAAAGACTAACGAAAGTGATAAAAGAACACTTACTCAAACTTTAATGATTAAATTAAAAATTTTAATAGTTAGGTAATCATTTTACAACATTACCATAGTTGAATATCCAATTGTGTATTTTACCCTTTTTCTTTCTCTCATTTATAGCTTTATTTCTAACTTCCAGATAAGATAGGTTTGAAATTATTTCTATACAATTATATCTTTTAGAGTTGATTCCAATTAAAAAGTTTAATAATTTAAATATCTTAGTAAATAAAATTAATTATAAACTTATACCAATATTTTCTTGTAAGTTTAACAAGTTCCATTAATATAGAAATAATTTCTACAATTGTACATATCTTTTCCCTAAATTTATGAAATAAAAATAAAATATAAAAATGATATAAGATCCAACATAAATTAAAAATAAAGGATATGGTTTTTTATGGGAATTGGAGGTCGTCTAAACCAATAATTACTTAAAATTTTATTTTCATATAAAATAAAAATATATTTAAGGAAAAAATAAATGAATGAAAAATATACATACAAAAAATTCATAAAAATAAATTTGAAGATCATAATATAAGAAGTTAATAAAAGTTACAAGAAAGTAAAATAAGTAAGGATATAGGTTTGGGTTTGATAGAAATTAATATCACTTGTCAAGTTTATAATATATTTTTAAAAATTAAAAAATTAGTAGGTAAAATTTTTATTTTATAATTAAGAGATTTTTACTCCTTTCCTTTCCTTATCTTTTCTCTCAATTTGAGATAATTAAAAAATGAATCTTTGAGAGAAATGGAGGAATGCTCAACCGATTAACCCCTTTCCTTTTATTTTAATTTAAAGTGAAAGCCAAACAAGAGAAAATGTTTCTTGTTTTCTTTACTTTACTTTCTTTTCTCTCATTTTTCATCAATCCAAATATAAGTTAAGTGATCTTTCATTAATCAAAGATAAATAATTATGTGTGTAGTTATTCAAAGAAATGTGTTTTTAATTAAATGAGATGATTATTGAATGAAACAATTTAATTTAAGGGATATAGCCCTTTAATCAAATCCCTATAAATAGAGGTAATAAGATATATCTTAAAAGATGGTTGAAACATTTAGGAGTCACTTTCTTTGCATTCTTTTCTTATAATTTCTAATATTTAAAAATGATTTATCAATCACTAAAAAATATTTAGTGATTTGATATCATTAATGCAAAATGATGTCAAATAAGATTTTATTGTATTTCATAAACTATTTCAATTAATCATTTTGTATATCATAACAGATAAAAAAATGTACTTAAAATAAATTAACATTTATAACACGCCTTAAAATCATTAACCTTAGCGTTGTAACTTTTCTTTAGACTTACCATAACACCCAACCCTTATTTTTCTGTCGGGATCCAGCTTTATTTCATCTATACACAAAAATCACCCAATATGTTAAAGTTGCATAGGCAGATATGACTTTTTCTCTATTGATGACATGGCATCCAAGTAACCTTTGATTTGATATTGAGAACAATGACCTTATCTCGAATCATTAATAATTGGACATGTCCAAATTCTCAATTAAATGTAATGAGTTAGGTGAAAGGCTTTTTTTAGGAGACAGACCCCACAACAACCCCTATGTAGTTTAATTTATGCTCTAAATTCTAAATTCGAACGCAAATGATGATCTGAGGATAAGTTAAAGCAACACTCCAAAAATGGGTCACGAGCCATTACAATACAAACCTCGACATGTCTCTTTCCCTTCCATCCTTGTATTGTCTTCCAATTTTTATTTTTATATTTACAAGAATTTGCTCTTACACTTAAACCATGTCTGTTTCATAAATCAGAGCCTTTTAAGCAAAACCAAGGTTCAAATTTCAGTGCTTTTTCCACTGTTTTGCTTACCCAAGTTCCAACAATGATCACGCGTTAGCTTTTGAATTTCGCTCTCATTTTTTCCTTCTGCTTCATTGCCTTAAGTTTATCCTCTTTTCTATCAAAGCCCTTAATATTGGTATCCAAGCAATGGATTCTGCCATCACTGTGGTCAGTTCTTCAGCTTTGTTATTATTTATTATTATTATTATTATTATTATTATTATTATTATTATTATTTGATTCTTTTGTTTGAGATGTAAACATATATATACAATTGTTACCATTAGTTTGACTACATTAGCTTTAGCATTATTTCTAGAGTAAAGAATACAGTAGAACATGTGAGTCAGAGTTTTATTCAAGTACCCTCTTCTCCATATTTGGTTAATTTTTGTTATATATGATGTTGGGGGTAGTTGTTGCACGATTCTCAACGTGTAAATTTCAGTCATCCCTTATCAGTATTAAAATCTAAAACTTCCATTCCAGTTTTTAATAGTTAAGACATCTCTTTGAGGCGTTTCTTTTGTAATTAAAAGGATTCATTTATTAGGGTGATGTATTAAGCCTGAGATTATTTTGCTGCTTGGAACAACAGTGCCTCTATTTTTGAGATATGAGAAGTATTGTAGTCTATTATACAATGGATACCCTGAGAAGAAACCTTGTGATGGACTTGATGCTTGCTGTATGAAGCATGATGCTTGCGTTCAAGCTAAGAACAGTGAGTTGTTTTTTTCCTTTAATTATGAAAATTTGACTAGTAAACAGATTAATGAATTGAGCACAAACACGGCTACACTTAAGTTGGTTGATTAGATTTTGGATTTGGACGTGTTAAAATCATTATATATCATATAAAATTTGAACGATGCAAAATTCGTCAAATGCAAAATGATTCAAAAAATTGAGCCCAAACTCAAAACCATTTGAATTTAAAATAACTAAAAATCGAAATAATTCAACTCAAACCTGGTAAACTGCCTCTAAATCTAGCCCCTTAATATGTTGAATCACCCTAAATATTTTGGTGAAGGACATTGTTTAATCTTTATCTAAGCATACCAATTTTTGTAGTTGAAGCCATAGCCTAAATTTAGGCACATTGTGCCTTAAAAAAAAGTTTTATTCAAATCCTATGTGTTCGATCTAGACCCCTATGCCTTTTGCTAGATAACAGAATCCTTTTAAAACATGCTAGGTTTAATGGAAATTGAGTTCCATTTTGGGTCTATTCTAACTGTTTTCAAATTTGCTCTCTAATCATTTATTTGATTTAAAAATGAGAAGGGAAATAAAATTCTAATCAACAAGCTAATTTGGGTTAAAACCAAAATTGCGACTCTCTTCTTCCCTAGTTATTTGCAATTCCACAAAATTAGAAAATCAAAATATGTTTTAAATCTCTTTGACCCTAATATTTTATTTATTTTTCAAAATAATCTCAAACACAAAAAAGATCAGCCATAATGCTCCGATCATCATCGGTGGTTGGAAAATCACTAAAAAACAACTAACATCGTCCCAAAAGAGAAGTAAAATAAAAGAAAAAAAGTGAAAAGGGTCGAAGAACTTTTGAATTACACTTATGATGCAAATGAATTAGGTGAGGGGAAAAACATATTCCAATTTTAGTGTGGAAACCGCTGGCTTATAGGCTAAATCTAAACTTTTCTATTCGGTTTTTGAAAAAATTTAGTGCATAGAGTTGAAAAAGAGAATAAGATAAGTATGTAGGTGAAATTTGATGAAAATCATCAATGATGGTCAATGTCCACTAATGGTTGCAATCAGTGTCGATCAACAGCAATCAACAGTAGTGGCAGAGGTTGGAGAGATTTTTAAAGAGAGAAGCTTTGGTTTTTAGAGAGAGAAAAAGAAGTGAGCAAAAAATGAAAAAGAGAAAGTAAAATAATTAGAATTTTTTGTTGAATTTAATTATTAATAATTTTTGTTTTACTTTTTATTATTTTTTCTTCAAAAAAAAAATGAGGAAAATGCTAAAAAGTGTTGAAGAAAATTTTTCAAGATATTGTCTATGGAAGACAGGTCCCTGTTTAGTCATCACCATCAGTTTGACTCTCTAATTTGAAATAGAAGGAAAACAAATGTTCAATTTTGTGGGTCATCTTAAGGTTATCATTGTGGGCTCATATGAGAGCTAAATTTATAGTAATTTTTTTCTTTCCACGGATGTTGGAAGACTTTTTTTTTAAAAAAAGGAAAAGCTTTATTAATTTATAAAAATGTAAATTTTTTTTTTTGAAAATATATTGCTCATTAACTCATAAGAAAATTTTTTATCAACATTTGAAAAATATATTACAAAACTTTTTCTGTGTTTTTTTACCATCCAAATAAGATGAATATTTTTATTTTCCTTTCTTTCATTTAATTTTCCTTAGATTTTTCTCTAAAATTTTTTATGCTTTCAAAATTTTCATATTTTGAGTAGAACCTTAAAGAGAAATGCTAAAATGTTAGCAATTTTGTTATCTAACTAGTTACAGAAAATAAATATTTATAAAATTATTGTTTTATTACTTTTATGCCGTTTATGAGTAAACATTAAAAAACTTTAAATACAATTACTTATTTTTAATAAAAACAACATTACTATTGTATCTCGATGTTTCTATTGATTGAACCACTAAATTATTCTTTTTTCGTTTTATGATCATTTTTGTTGTAATTATTTATGTTTCTCCAAGTATTTTGAAAGGTCTCAACAAAATTAGACCTTCTTTCATTTAACTAATGACTATATGTTTCAAATTTACAAGATTAGTGGTAGGTACAATTTTAGATCCAAAAGATAAAATTATTTTTTTTATTAGAGTTAGCTAGTAGACAATTATGGATATTTATAACTTTTAGATTAACCTGATATTTATATTGTCACATCAGGTTGGTCACCTTACCCACCTACTCAAAGGATCCTTTTTTATGCTGACTTGTTATTCTTTGAGTGAACGACCGATGTCCAAGTCAACCAGGCTTGCTAGGTCATTTTAACCACAGGACTAACTGTGAGTAACTTGATCTACTCTAAAACCCCTCAGTCTCAACTATAAATAGGATCATACAAGTTCTATCTAGATAAACACTTTTCTACTTTCTACTTTCTCTTTGTTTTTTCTTTTATTTTATTTCTCTTTGACCAACCTTTGACTTGAACATCAAAACTCCTAGCTCTTACCTTTAATCGCTCTTTTTTTTTTGCCTTGTATTTATAGGGTTTTACTCCTTAGCTTATAGCTCAACACCAACAATTAGTAATCGGTAATTTTGTTTCTTTGTTTTGGTGAAAATTTCAATTAGTTATTCTTAATTAGCTGCAATCTTTCATTACAAATTATCAAAGTTTGTTTTACAATATATATATATATATATATATATATATATACACACACACACATATATATGGTACAAGAGATAATATTCTGATTAGAATTTACAATCTTTATTTTTTTTTAGAAAAAGGAGCTCATTCAATTGTCTTAATTCAAGAGTACCAAACATGAGAGACTATAGCATAGGCAGTCCTCCACCCAATGTTCATTCTCTACAATATTTAGGGCGTGTTTGGCTAACAAGTGTGAAGCCATGTTGCCACCTCTCATTGTATGTGACAGGTGACAAATTCGAAAATGTCTTATCTTTGTCTTTGCTTCCTCTGTTTAAACTTCAAAAGCAGATAGATTCGGTTGGACATATTTCAACTGATTTATTACATTTAATGCATCCCTTTCAACATGATTTGTGTGAATCCCATGTCTTATGCTACTTCTAACGCCTGCACAGCTACCATTGCCTTTGCTTGGAAATAATTGGTAACATTTAGGAGAGTAACTTGCACCTCTTATTTGTTCTAACGATCTAATGCCGCTTCAAAGTTAACTTTGAAAAAGCCATTATTTGAGGTATCCACTATTGAGTTGGAACTAAATCCCTTGTCTGCTGCATTTGCGCTGTTATTATCAGAGACATACCTTCTAATGAAAGTCTCAATCTCCCTCGATTCCCTCCGGTTTTCACCATGCAATTTATTATTCCTATCTCCCCATATAGCCCATATTGTTGTCATATAAAACTGTAGTTGTTCCCTATTTAATGACAAAAGTTTGTCGTACCTAGCATGTGATATTAGTTTGATCTTCTTGGGTTTCAACTGCTGTATTCATCAACCTCTAGATATTACCAACATGAGGGCAATTTTTTATAACTAGACCTGGCAATCTCAAACATGACATAGTGACACAACATGAAAACGATACGCATAAAAGATACGGAGATGATATAGTTTAAAATTTTAGTAAAAACGATAAATATGTTTAACAAAACTACAAAAAATATATTTTATGTTTTCGTTTTGATACGAATTGTGACATAATTTTTATATAAAATATGGTATGAATACATAAGTTATTAGTATTTTATACAATATAAATACACCAATTGCTAGATGTGCTTATTGCATGCATGACTGTCTTATCTTTTCCCCCGTATCTGAAACACATTGGGCCAACTTGAGGCATTCTGTTTTAAGTCTCTCCATCACTGGTATAATGCCATTTTGTACTTGCCAAACTAGAATTTTAACCTTACTAGGTACCTTCGTTGTCCATAAGCTCCTCCATGTGCACCGACAGTTTTCCTCTGTTGACGAGCTAGCCAAGTCAAGGCCTAGTTCACTGTTAATCAACATTCTATGTGCGCTTTTGATTGAGTACCTTTCTTTTCGTTCAAAGTGCCACACCAGCATTTCTTGCATACGCACCCTACTTATTGGCAGTTGACCTATAACTTTCGCTTCCTCTTCGAAAAAAGGTTGAAGAGCATCTCTCTTTTCCATTCCTTTGTTTGGTCATCTATCAACTCCTTTACTAAACTATCCTCATTCAATCCCGTGTATATTGTTTGTATCATGAGAGAACTTAGTGAATGCACCCATTTATCTTTCCAGATTTGAATTTTTTGTCCATTTCCAACTCGCCACCTTGCACCCCTTTCTAATATATCTCTTGCGTTCTAAATGCTTCTCTAGATTAAAAATGGCTTGTTACCTAATCTTGCTTCCAAGAAAAAGCATGATGGAAAATATTTGGCTTTTAGAAGTTTAAGCCAAGGTGTCTTGATTTATTAGGAGCCTCCATCCTAGCTTCCCAAGCAATGCTTTGTTAAAAGTGTGCATATCTCGATACCCTAATCCACATTGGGCCTATGGCTAGCACATTGTCTTTCATTTTAACCAATTGATTCCTTTCGTCGCTTCATTATATCTCCACTAGTAATCTTTTACAATCCTATTAAGCTCTTTAGATAAAGTTTTTGCGAACAAAAAAACAACTTCTGGCATAGGAAGGAATTGCTTGAAGGACTAAATTAGTGAAAATCTTTTCAGCTCCTTATGACAGGCATCTATTACTCCAACATTTTGCTTTGGTATCATTTTCTCTTTTGTTTCCTTCAAAGCTAATGCTCTATTCCTCCCTACAATAGCGTTAGTGCTCTATTCCTCCCTACCATAGTTGGTAAACCAAGATACTTTTCTTGGCTTGTGGTGTCTTAAATGTGAAACATAGACTTCAGCTCTTCTTTTTGCTCATCCTCCATGTTGGTACTAAAGAATAGAGCTGACTTATCATAATTAATTTTCTAACCTGAGCTTTTTTCATATTTCTTAAACATGTCTCTCACCCTTTCACCCCACCCCTACTTTTATTTGCCTTTGCAAAAAGTAAGCTATTATTTGCAAAAATTATGTAACTCTAGGTTCGTTTCGACTGGCTTAAACACCTTGGATTAGTCCATCCTTATGAGCTTTGGTCAATAAAGAAGATAATCCTTCACTACAAATTAGAAAGTGGTAAGGAGACAAAGGTTGCTTTGGCTAAGCCCTCTTACTAGACAGAAATTGTCAGTAACACATCCATTTACCACAATCAAATATGAAATAGAGCTAATGCAACTCATAATAAGGGAAATCCATTTAGAGTGAAATCATATCTCTTAAGAAAGACTATTCCACCCTATCATATGCCTTGCTCATGTCTAGATTTAGCTCAAAGTACTCTTTCCGACCTTTCCTCTTATTTTTTAAGAAATGTAAAAGTTCATAGGCTTCCAACGCATCGTCTGTAATTAGTCTTCCAAGAACAAAGGCACTTTGTGTTTTACTGAAATGAAGGGGAAGAATTAGTTTACGTTTGTTAGCCAGTACTTTAGCAATAATCTTATAAATCACATTGCACAAACTAATAAGCCTAAACCGGGTTATGGTTTTTACATTCCTAGTTTTGGGTATCAAGACAATATTAGTGTTATTTACTGCACCAAGGTTCCGTCTCCCTTTCAAAAAAGATAGGCGAAATTAGTTACATCATTTCTAACAATATGCCAAAAATTTTTATAAAACAAAAGGGAGGAATACCATCAAGTCTTGGGGCTTTGGTTCGATGTATCTATGTAAGTGCTGAGGTAATTTCCTCTGAGGTAAATTTTTTAAGAAGAGTCTCATTTATTTCGTTGGAAACCAGCGTTTCAATATCCTTAAGAACCTCTTCATTTATCATGCAGCTTTGGGATTGAAATAGATATTTGTAGTAACTAGTGCCAATCTTCCTGATTTTTCCTTCATCTTCGCACCATTCCCTGTTCTCATTTCCAGTTCCTTGATAGTGTTGTTGCTCTTTCTCCGGGATGCCTGTTCATGGAAAAATGCTATGTTTTATCTCTTTCCCTTAGCCAGTCAACCTGGGCCCAATGCACCCAAAATGATTCCTCCATTTCCGGAGTTACGTTTAATTATTTCTAAAGTTTTTTTCCCTCCTGTAAGTTTTCCTCATTCAAAGGAAGAGACTTTATATATTGGAGCTGCTTGTGGTCTTTTTAATATTATTGTCGAAATGCCGAAACTTGCGTGTGTGCTATTATAGCAAATTTGAGCTTGTACATGCCAGCTTGTCCCATATTTGTTCTTGATTTGTTGATTGCCATGACATGCAAACTTTCTGTTCACACTTAAGTTCTTTAACTCGCATAGCTTCAAATTAAAATCTTCGCTTGTCTCTTGACACCTCTATCGATTTACCTCATTCTATGTTGACCATTATCGGACGATGGTCCGAAACTGATACTGTGAGATGTCTAATAGTGTAAACGGGAGCCTTTCTTAACAATTCTAATTCGCTATCCCTTTATCCAGCCATTCTTGGACATTATTGCTAACACTGTTACCCCTTTCCTAAGAATACCATACTTTATTAAAGCCTAGATCATCAAGAGCACCTACCTCCAATGCCTTGCAGAATGCTTCTATCTGACTTTCACATCTTAAACATCTACTAGACTTCTCATGAGTCCAATGATCTCATTAAAATCTTTTAGGCATAGCCATGGCTTTGAGTAATAGGTTAATAAACTCCTCAAAAGATGCCATGATATTCCCTTTCTTTGTACATCCGGTTCCCCATAAAATCCAGTGAGTCACCAATTTCTTAAGTTTGATCCCTCGTCAACCTCCATGTCAATGTGGTTCTAGGAGAAGCTTAATAGTTTTAAAGTAATTTTTTACGTCCATATCATTGCGTGCCCACCGCTAGTTCCGACTGCATTTAAACCAAAACATGAGCTGAATCCACACTCTTAATTTTGTTTAGCTTCTGAACATATAGCTTTGTTTCATTAAGAAAGACTACATGGGGACCTTACTCTTTCAACAATTGCCGAAGCACTCTAACTACTCGGGAGTTCCCAAGCCTTGAAAGTTCAAAACTAAACATTTCATTGGCCTCGACAAGATTGGTATCCAGTCTCCGCCATTTCGGTGCAATAATCACTTGTTTCCAAACCCTATGCTCTGCTTTTCTTTGCTTGAGCCACATCATGTGCAACTTCTGTAACATCCTCACCAATCATTTTTCTCTTAACTAAGTTCGATGCACCATTTTTAATAATCATGCGCAGATCCCTACCTTTCTTCTTCCATTTTCCATTTCCATTTATAAAAATCTTCCTTAATGCGTGTTCATGAAGCCCATTTGTTGCGGCCTTCTTTTCCCCACCTTCCACTATTATTTGTTGTTGGTTGTTTTGAAGTATATCATGACAGCTGTTATTCATCTTAGCACAATTAACCATGTTGTTATAACATGTAGGACTTCGTGATTTACATATTTCAATCCCTTGCATGAGATTAAAACGAGGGGCCCTCGGTTAGCTGTTTCCCTGTTTACCTTTATCATTTCCTTGCTTTAAGTGTATCTTACAATCCATGCTTTCATGGACTCTTGCATTATTGCTTCCTTGTATCCTATATAATTTGCAACTCTTAACTCCTTCCAAATTAAATTTCGAAGAATCAGCCGACAATCCGTGATCCATGAAATTAAAATTTTTCTTTGTTGATCTTTTCCTTTTCACAGCTCTTGTCATCGTCGAGTCGCCTCTTCCTACTTCGTTGGCCTCTTGCCTACTTTTGTTCTGTTTTATGGTAAATTTGTTGGTAAGCAGTCTAGCAAATTATTTCATGTTATCCATGTAATTCACATAACTCTTTTTGGTGGGTTATCTAGCAAATTATTTCCCATTATCACTAGACTCCTTGTCATCCACCTTCTCGCACATCACCTTTGTATGTCTTTGCATCCCGCACACGTAACAGAAAGTCGATAACTGCTCGTATTTTAGTTTTCCCATGTGTCTTCACCACCTGCTTGACTACTGATATTAACTACTCTCCTTATTGGTCTTGAAATATCTATTTCGACTCTAACCCTAAGGAATCTTTCACATCCCATTTGCTTGATATTTGTATCTACACTTTTGATATTCCTTATCTTCTTCCCAACACGTTTTATAACTTCTTCATTCATCCATTTTAGAGGAAGCCCGTACACCCTAATCCAGATAATGCCTTGTTAAACCTATAGTTCGAAGGCCTAAGGTTTCCATTCAATTCTTCTAACAGTAGCAGATTTTTATTAAAAGTCCAGGGAGATCTGTCAACTTGCTCTGCCTATCTTTATTGGAACTAAACTTGAATAAAAACAAGTTGTTATCTAGAAAACTAACAGTCATTTCTTTTGCTAGTTTCCATATTATTCTGAACGTTCCTATAATTGCGTCAATGAAGAGTTACCCTAATCTTCTTTGAGATCCTCAGCCATATTACCATAAATCAAAGCCGACCAACAACTAGTTCCTTGAAACAGCTAAACAGATTCCAAAACTATGATAATAAACTTAATTCTAAGGACTAGAGAACTAGTACTCAACTAAAGACAAAAACTCCTTATTCAGATACAGAACTCTGAGACAGACTAAAAAATTCTCCAATAAAGAAAACTCTAGGGAGATTCTCTGATAATTCTAGTTTTAATTGCAAATTATTAGTATCAATTATATAATTGGATAGTATAAACCTATATTAATATTAGAGGTAGGGTGCTTCAATCCTTTATCAGAGAGAAAGGAAAGTTTACTGGACATATGCATGTTGGCGCTGTGCACTTTAATAAGTCAGTTTTGCAATGAGAGGGTAATGGCCACTTGACAAATAGTATTAAAGCCAATCTTTGACTCATCCAACTCCACACCAAGTGCCCCAGTGAAGGTAGATAGACTGGACTAGTTGTTAGTCTGCTCCAGCCAAGCGTCCTTAAGAGGTAAGCAGAGGGATACAATCCGTACTAAGCACTCTAAACAGGTACATAGCGACCCAAGGTGGACCATGTTAAGTGCACCAAAAAGATAGTGGGCATGGTGGGTCAGCCATGACAAAAACGTCGTAAGATTAGGTGAGAAAAAATATCACGCTAAGCATTCAAAAGGAGTAGATAAAGTGTTTAAATCTCACGTCAAATAGGTAATGGAAGGTAGTTGACTCGCTAGGAATATAAGGGTTGGCATTACATATCTCAATAAATTAGCTTTACGGGAATAGGATAATGCTCACGTGACAAAATGCTCTAATGCCTACACCAGATATAGACAAAACTATCTCATTTTGAACCCAACTCACATATTGCTCTAATGGACAAAAAGCTACTTGTCGTGGCTATTACGTTCTCTCTAAAAAAATTGGCTCATTGAGGTGTGTGGTTCCAATATTTATATATCGAATAATTTTTTTTTATATTTGATGTGAGATTAAAACACTTAATTTATTTTTTTGAAGTACTTATTATAACATTCTCGCTCATTCAATTTCTTGATGTCTCGTTACGGTCGACCCACCCTAATTTTTGTTTTTGATCATTTAGCGTGGTCACATGATCCACCCTAGCTATGTCTTTTGGGAGGTTAGCGTGGACTGGTTCCCTTTACCTACCTTTTTAGGGTGCTTCGTTGGAATTGATTGGCCCGGCCCACCCTACTTACCCTGTTGGAGTATTTGGTGTAAAACAGGATAAGTCAAGGGTTAGAATTGATATCCCTTGTCACGTATCCATTACCCATCTCGTGTAAAACTAGCTTATTAGGGATGCAACACCAATGCTTATAAACTTGTGATCTTCCTTTCCCTATTTAATGTGAGATTGAACTATCATGCCTACTTTTTTCTAGCGCATGACGTGACACATGCATGACTTAAGCTCGATGGGTTGGACCTTGCAAATATGAGAAAAATAGCTTGATCCATGGACAACTATAATTAGTAGTAATGATACTAGTCCAAGTGCAGAGAAGGACAAAGTAAAAAAAAGAGCTTGAAGAGGAGCTAGAAATGGAAGGTTGATTCGAGTTCATGGTTGTTAAGGGTTTGACTATCCTAATCCATCAGTCTAATAGCATCATAATTTTCTTACTTATCGTGTTGGCTCTAATGCCAAACAGATGATAGATTGCTTTTATAAGAAATTACCAAACATAAGCATCCATAAATCAAGCACAAGACCAAATTATTCTAACCTATGCTTAAGATTCAAACTCTTTTTAGGCATAAACGTGGAGTATGTGGCTTGACTTTTATGTAACTATTCCTTTCACTACTGTAGTTTTTTCAATAAATCTGCTACAGTAACTTTTCTTTGTAGATCAATGGTCTATTATCAATTACATAAGTTTTTGTGATACAGAAGTTCCATTACTTTGGCAACTATAAAGCATATTATTTATTTCATTGCTAACCATGATAAAGTAATAGATTGATCAATTACTAAACTGTGAGGAAGAAGATAGCCAAAAGAAAAAAATTTTAAAAATTTATACTTATATTGCACACAATAGTTTAGAAGCAAAACTAAGATCTGTCTTCTCCACGAAGGAGTTACAAGTTATAAGTTTAGAAAAGTTACTAAAATTATTACCTACCATTATCATAATAAAGACTAGATAAGATGATTTGTAACTAACAAATAACTTTAATAAAGTAATTTTATAAAAATAATTTTAATAAAGTTTGATGTGATAAGACAATTTTAATGCTTGAGAAGGTTAACATCATCATCTTTTCCGTTGGCTTTACAAAATCAACAATAAAAACACTATCACATAAAAGCCTTTTACAATTGTCTATGACTGTAACCCTTACTCCCTGTACACTATTCAGCAACAAGTCAAAGAGAGAAATGAAAATGGAGACCCTAAAATCGATTTCCTTGGTGAACTCTCGGATAAATTTGGCTATTATGTAATTTATTTAAAAAGAAAGAAACCAGAAATGATTCCAACAACCCATCCAGATGATAAACATTTAAAGCCAGGGCCAAAACCGAAGAAAACAAGGTGGTTGGCAATTGTTTGGATTGCCTTTGTGTCAAAGAAGGCTATAACTTGAATGCATATTTAGATAAGGACTAAAGGGGTATTTGCCAACGACATTGCTTGTATTTCTTGGATTCCTATGTAATCATGCATATCCTCATCTGGTTATCATTTAAATAATCATTTGAGGAATCGAGTCATCATCAGCGTATTCCTTGATAATAAACAATGATTGTGAAGTCTGTTCATAAAATATTAATTCAAAATCATCATATGAAAGATTAATACTAGAGATATTAGTGATATACCGTATTATTCTAAAGGATTTCTTGCCAACAAATGAAGCCTTATACTAGTCCAAACCTAGATGTATAATTAAAGTATGTTTTCAGTATGCAATATGTATAGCCTTTTCGACATGTGTCTAGCCTTATCACCTTGTGAAGCATTTAAATTGTTTTTTTCTTCGTAAAGTTACTTGTAAAAAGTTACTTTAATAATGATGGTTTATTTTTATTAAAGTTATTTGTTTTCTTTTGCAAAGTCACGTAAAAAAAGCATTTGTTTAGTCATTATCATATTGTTTAGTCTTTATCGTAATAATGGAGTGTAATAATTGTAGTATCTTTTCTAAGTCTATATAAATTATAACTCTTTTGTGAAGAAGGCACATATCAATTTCTCTTATAAAATATTATTTGCTATGCAAGTATGCGTTTCTAAAACTTCTCATTTTGGCTACCTTCTTTCTCCTAGTCTTATACTTGATCATTCTATTATTTTATCATATTTAGCAATGACATAAGTAATATATTTTGCAGTTGCCATAATAATGGATTATTTGCATTAGCCTATCTTATAAAATTGATATCAGAACATTGATTCACAGAAAAAAATTTGTTATAGTGAAAGACATATAATTTCATAAAATTCAAATCACTTGTTAGACGTTTATGTGAAGAGATATGAGTCTTAAACACTAATTATAATACTTTAGTCTTCTCAAAAAAGCAATAATTTTTTATTATGTTTAAATAAAAACATTTTGTCACGTGAATATCACTCAAGCCTTATATTTTACTTAGAAGATTACTAATTTAAATTCAATAAGCTAAATTAATTTAAAACGTAAAATCAATTCAAATTCAAATGATTTAAAATAAGTTAAAATATTAAAAAAGCCACTAAAGTACTACACTTTTCTTAAATAAGCTCATATATTTTTATTATAGTCAAATAAATATGTATTCTTTGATTTATATCCAAATAAGTTATTATTTCAAAAAAAAGTTTACTTATATTAAGGATTTATTTAGGTATAAATTAAATGTTAAGGGTTTATTTAAATACAAATTGAAAGTTAAAGATTTTATTTGAGTGTAAATTAAAATTTAGCGGCTTATTTGAATATAATAAAAGAAATGTTAAGGGTTTATTTAAATACAAATTGAAAGTTAAAGATTTTATTTGAGTGTAAATTAAAATTTAGCGGCTTATTTGAATATAATAAAAGTATAAGAGTTTATCGAAGTAAAATAATAAAGTTTAAAGATTTTTTTATTATTTTAGTCTTTAAAATACATGATGAACTGCAATTCAGAGTGACCAAATCTTGGAGCAATCCATTATTCTTTGATAATTTGGAACACTCTAAATTTAGTAGAATGAAAATGATAACTGGAAAACTTTTAGAAAAAAAAATTGTGATTTTGACTTTTAAACTAAAATTTTACAATAATTTGATAATAGCAATAACGATTGTTTATAATGCAAAATCAAATTAAAATGAAATGAAGTGTTTCTTTTTTTTTTTTTCCATTTAAATTCTGTAACTCCACCACAAATGTATTGTGTAAAATAATTTTGCATGTATTATAGATATAGAATTTTGCAACTAAAACTGCTGGAACTTGTATGGTGCAGATAACTATCTCAGTCAAGAGTGCAGCCAAAACTTCTTAGACTGCACGACTAATTTTCAGAAATCTGGCGGAAGGACTTTCAAGGGAAATAAATGCCAAGTTGATGAGGTCATTGATGTAATCTCAGTAGTCATGGAGGCTGCTTTAGTTGCTGGACGTGTTCTTCATAAACCATAGATTGGAGCTTAATTTCCGACCAGAGAGCAAAGAACAGAGATGGTTAATTCAATATTATTTCCGATTCTTTTGCTTCCGAACTGTTCATTTCATTTCAATGTTTCCTTTAGAAGATTACTAGGATGCAATTTGCAACAGTTTGAAGACGTTTTAATTTATTATTCTCTACAATCATCTGTCAAGAACCATTAAACAATTAGGTAAGGAAAAAAAAAAGAAAATAACAAAGTGGAAATCAAGATACTTCGAAGCGTTTCTATTTCTCTTGCTTTGTGAAAGCTTTGTAAATCTTTTATGTTTTTCCTCATATCTTATTGACTAAAACGGTTTCTCTTTAACTAAATCTAGCAAAAAATAATCTCCACCCAGTTGGCTTTACTTGTTGGAAACCAAATTTGTTGATGTACCTGGAAGGTTCGTATTAGAGTAGAACGCCTGAATCCACAAGAAATGGAGGCAGCACAGGGTTTTTGAAATTGCCTAGCCTCTTTCTCTCTCCCACTTGTTCCTCCATAGTAAAGGCTTCAATCCCATTAGCCTCATAAGACCATGAATCTCCATTGAATTAACTATCACTCAAAGAAGATTTACCGGACGAGCTGCGAAGTGTATTATCGATCCCAGCAAGCACTTCATACACGGCAAATGCCTTAACTTCTCCAAAAGACCTGATTACCTTCCCAGATGCTAATCCTTATCTTATTCTTGGGGACACATCTTTTGTCCACCAAAATGGGAACTATATTGACCAATACAATAAAGCAAGTATTTCTCTTTTAGCAATGAAACTTTGAGAGCCAAAAAAGGCTCCTTGTTCTTCTTTTGTTTAGTAACATTGATAGGATTTTTTTAAGAACTCAGATTGTTAAGCGATTTTAAAAACATAAAAAGTCATCACTAATATTTTTTTATTAGGTATGATTGGCTGCTTAAAAAAATTTTATATTTTTACTAAAATCCTAAAATTAACTAAAATTATATAAAGGATGATTTTTGGGTCTATGAAAAAAATTAGATTCAAGAGTATGGTTATGTTTGAAAAAAGACTAATACCATCACAGCGACTGTTTAAAAAAATAGAAATCAATTAATTATATGTTATTCTTTTAGCCTTAATAAAAGTGATCTTAATTTTTTGATATCTGAAAATAATCTCCTTAACTCATTTTATTGTCACAGAATCTCTCTCTCTCTCTCTCCCTCTCTTTTCTCTTAATAGATCATTTTATTTAGAAATAAAATGAAAATATTCATTTCCAAAAAATTTTCCTAAATTTCTCAACATCGAAGCGGAATTTAGAAAAAATTTCATCCACTTGGAAATTTTGACAATAACCTTTCAAATTGAAGATAATATTCTTTATAAAGAATAATTATTTGAAATCCTTTCAACATCTAGATAGGATCTCTAGAATTATATTAACTTAAAGATATTATCCTATTCTTATTTCTAAAAATAATTGCTATTTCCAATTCACATTTATTATTGATAATAAACAAAATAAAATGCACATAATACAACAAGAATGATGTCCACCAATGCTTAAGCTTTGATGGCTTTCTTGGGCTTATACTTAATGTGAATCTTGTTGAGTTTGACGCTCCATTTCACTATCCTACTTGAGGTGTCAATCTTATAAAGTACTTCCTTGAAGGGTTGAAGTCAGCACAATAATGGCTAGAGCTTGGAAGTACTACCTCAGACATCGAGTAGCCATAGTAAGTGCAAAAGCAATAATCTCCAATCTCATGTAGTTTATCTCCTAATTTCCCAATGCCGTGTTAGTATGGTAAGCTGGTATCTAACTTCATTCTATTCTTTGACCAACATTGTAGCAACAGTTTCATTAGAGGTAGCCAATATATATATATGGGCTTGCTAAGTACAGGACTGGCTAGCAAAGGTGGAGAGGTGAGATATTGTTTTAGTACTTTAAAGGCTTTTTGGCATTGATCATTCCACTTGAATTTGGTGGCACTTTGAAGAACCTTAAAGAATCAGAGGTATTTATCCACCAATTTTGAAATAAAATGGTTTAAGGCTGCTTTTCACCCTGGCAACCTTTTTATCTCTTTAGTGGTCTATGGAGATTCATCTCCAAAATAGCTTTGACCTTCTAAGGGTTGGCCCCAATGCCTCAATTTGATACCATAAACCCCTATAACTTTCCTACTTGCACTCCAAATATACACTTGGCAAAGTTTAATTTCATATTATACTAGCAAAGTATGAAAAAAATCTTCTGCCAAATTTCATATGTGCTTTTCCAAGGAAAAGCTCTTTATTAACATGTTATCTACGTACATTTCCAAAGATCATCCAATCTAGTTTTTGAAAATTTTATTCGCCAACCTCTAATAGGTTGACTCATCATTCTTCAACCCTAAAGACATGACCATGTAATAGAACAAGTCATTTTCAATGATAAAAGCTATCTTTTCTTGATTTGATTGTGTAAGCTTGATCTAATTTAACCCGAAAAAAAAATCTATAAAGCTTAAGTATTAGCGGCCCATAAAGAAGTCCACCAATTTGTCAACGAAGGGCAAAGGGAAATTGTTTTTGGTACAAGCCTTATTAAAATCAATGAAGTCTATGCACATCCACCATTTTTCATTAACTTTCTTTACCATCACCATATTGGCCAACCAATTAGGATACTTAACTTCCATGACATATCCGACAGCCAATAACTTGTATGCTTTCTTTTTAACTATTTTTGGTGCAAGCCTTATTAAAATCAGTGAAGTCTATGCATATCCACCATTTTTCATTAGCTTTCTTTACCATCACCATATTGGCCAACCAATTAGGGTACTTAACTTCCTTGACATATCCTGTAGCTAGTAACTTGTATGCTTTCTCTTTAACTGCTTAAATATGCTTAGGAGTAAAGCACCGTTTCTTTTGCCATATTGGCTTAGTTATTGGATATATATTCGAGAGGTGGATAATGACACTCTTATCAATACTTGAAATATCTGTAGCTAACCATGCAAAAACTCTACACTTTTTCATAAAAATATTTGTTGCATTCATTTGGACTCTGATCAAGTAAAAAGCCTATTTATGGAACTAAATCCTAGTTGAGGTATATAGTTGAATTAGAGCTATTTCTAGATAGGTGAGCCTTATATTGATTGGTCTTTTCACAGATATCTAAGTTGTTAATGCTAAAAGTTTGGGTGAGGGTGGGATTGATTACATGTATTGATGGTGGTAACTGGGTTACCTCCTAGATTATTCACTGGTTTTTACTATTTCACCCCTAATTTTCTCTTTTTCAAGCCTTATCTTTTGTGTAAGCTATAATGAGAGTAAGTGGTATTGGTAAGCTATTACTTAGTTCATTTGCATGTAGCTAGCCTTATGGATGTAAGGAATTCCATTTTAAGATAGTAAATTGCTATCACAATTTTTGTTCTCTTTATTAATGGCTTACCAAAAATAACATTATATACTGAGTGTTGATCCATAATAAGAAAGTCTGCCATCATAGTTATTAGGTATGCTCGTGATAAAAAATTGCTTATTCATGTATTTCAAAAAAGTTTGATTAGAATAGTAGCCAACTAGTATTGTAATTTGGAAAGCGATCAAATTCATACTTGGAAGGATTTATCTTAGGCATTCTTTAAGCAATACCAGCACATGTTATGGGTAGTCTTAGGCTGATTGACCGTTCAAAACATGAAAAAGAGCTCTAATGAAAGCTACAAAGAATATGCTATTAGATTGAAAAAGATAGCATCGTAAGTATGACCACCTCTTACTAGTAAGAAGCTAAATTTTCTATTTATGGATACCTTTCTTTCTTCTTACTATGATAGGTTGACTGATAATATGTTTTTCAAAATTGGTAGATTAGCTATTTGTTGTGGGTAAAATTGAGTATGAAATAAAAAAAAAAGAAGGGTTATGGATGGTAATGCAAAAATTCATAATGAAAGGGTTAAGAGAGGTATTTCTGATGAACATGCCCAAGAAACAATTGTTGAAGGGCGAAATGAAGGAAACCTTGCCATGATATAAGAAGATTTGGGGAATGCTCAATTTCATTGGTCAATGCATCTGTCCCAAACTTTTTACAATGCAACACCTCAAGCTAGTGACTTTTCTCAACCATTTCATCCTTATGTCCTAAAGTCTTTTTCCTAGACTCATTCACCATAGATATCCATAAAAGAAAAGATCAACTCAAGTCATCCATAAGCCACAAAAGAAAGATAGTCAAAATAGACCATTCACTTCCAATGTCTTATGCAGTGCTTTTCTCTTTGCTTGTCAATAATCATATGATTTCCTCTATCCTTACAAAGCCTAAAAAGCCTCCATACCAAGGTGGTACGATCATAATGCTAAATGTAAATACTGTGATGGGGTCAAAGGGTATTCCATAAAAAATTACATTACTTTCGAGGATACAACTTAGGCTTTGATTAACATAAATCCTACAAAACTTAAAGAACTAGTTGATGGCTATGATAATTGATGGTAGTAGAATTAAAGGTTAAGATTCTAAAGGTGAGGTGCAAAGTAGGGGACTTTTTTTTGTTTAAATTTATATATCATTTTGAAAGCACCATTGAGGATGTGAATTTTGAATTGAGTTTGAATGTTTGTTGTGAACGAATGGACATATTTCATCATATTATCTCATAACTTGGTGTATATTATCATTTAAGTTTTTAATTTCTTTTAAATTTTGGATTCTTAAGATTTTTTCTATAAGAAAATAACAAAAAGAAAAATTGTTGGATTTGAGTAAAGCTTGATATAATTAAGTTCCCAGATCATAAAAAGAGAATAAAGTACTTTAAAAAAGAAAAGAATAAAAAAAGAAAAAAATAAGAAAAAAATAAGAAGAAAAAGAAAGTTTTCCTTTATAATAGAAGATGAAAGGAGTCTCAAAAGAGTTAACATTCATTATTAGAAATAAACTTATCAAATACCTAACACCTTTTTCAAACCACTTAAATTTCACTCGTCAACCATTACCCCTAAAGAGACATGAACTTGAATTCATGAACTTTGTCTTCGCTTAACAATATTGTGATACAAAAGGGTGCTATCTTTTTCCTACGTAATAAATAATGGGACAACTAGTTTCAAAACAAGAAAAGGAAAATTTAATATTTCTAGAAGATTAGTCAAACACAATATTTTTTTTTTAAAATTTGAATATGGTGATTTGATGTGTCAAGGCTATGTTGTAGCTTCAAATTTTCCAAAATTGAAGCCACCCCAATCCTTTAAAATGATCTTAAACACACAGCCTTTTAATTACCTACCCCAAAGCACATTAACAAAAAAAAAAAAAACCTTTCTTCACACATTTTTTTTTTGAAAAATTTGAGTAACATACTTGAGATGATAAATAGCTATCTTTCATTATCCCTTCATAAATATAGAAATTTTAACCTTGCTACCCCTTTGAGCCTAATAAAAATTTTCAAAATAAAACTTCACTAAGGTTTACTTTCCTTATCAAAGGGTAAAAAAAGATACATCTAGGGGTTAAGTATGATAAAGTTAAGAAATAACCTTATATGTTGAGGGTAAATGCCCAATAAAAATTTTATGAAGTTTTGAATTCACTCATTAAAAAAGTGAAAAAAAATCATAAAATAAGGAATGAAAAAAAAAGAAAAAAAAAGAAAAGAACAAAAGAAAAGAATAAAAGAAAAGAGGAGAAAAGAAAAACGAAAATGAAAAGGAAAAGATATGAATGATTAAGTGAAAAGCATGAGAAAATGAAAGGACAAATACCCCCAAGGTGAATATTTCAAATGAAGGAATAATCCCTAGTTTAAATCATCCTTAGATATTTATTTTTGGCCTATCTATCCCTTTTTTTAAAAACCCTAAACTTTGGCCTATATTATGTCTTTAGAAAAATCCACATTGGATCAAGTACGGATGTTTAAAATTAAAAAGCTTCTCTTTAAGGAATGACCATAAAATCCATAAACCTTTTTATCTCTTTTTATTACCTAATTACTCGTTTGAACCATTAATCCATTTTGGATAAGTTTAAATTCTTAAGTGTATGGTGTAATAATCAAAAAAATAAAAAAATAAAAAAAGGATGAATGTGACTCTAGGATGAAAACCTTATAAAAGGACATTTTAAAGCAAACTTTGAAGGCCTTAAAGCCACTCCTGATACTAAATAAAATAGAAACTAACTCAAGGTAACCCAAACTTTTTGAAAGTCTAAAGATATTGAGGTTCTAAAGCTTAAAATGCATAAAAAGGGATTGATTTTGAAAATTTGAGCCTTCTTCCTTTATCCCTAAATGACCTTCCAAAATTTTAAGCCCATTATAGTTGACTTTGACATATATCAAAATGCCATACTTGGATACCAAAAAAAGTGTTGAACATGTTTGGTTTTTAAGGAATTCATGCTTTTTAGAAAAATTTTTTGTTTCATTTATGACCCTACATTGAAAAGTATACACCTCTTTTATTACCTTCAAATAGTGAAACCCATTTGAATGAACTAAAACCTTTGTATGCTAAACCATTCAATCAATTTAAAAAGAAAATTTTGACCTCTTTCATTTCTAATAAGTAATGCCAATTTTTAAGAGACTCCCAAAGTCATAGTTTATTTAGGAATCTCATTCTAAGGAATTTAATTATGTGAGAAAATTTTATTGACTATTTTAAAAAGTTTTAACCAGTCCTTCATTTTTGTGTAAAATAAAAAAATCATGAATTTCTAATCTTTAGACTAGTTTGGATTTAAGGAAGAAAAATGTTTTGCACGAAAGAATTAATGTTATTGATAAGGAAAGAGGAAAGAAAAATAATTTTTAAGAATGGTGTTGTGTCTTCTTATTTTACAATCAAGTTCAAAACACATGTTGCATGTTGCATTATTGTGTGTTGAAACCAAAAATAAAGAAAGCATGTCAAAAATGAAAGAAACATCAAGAGAACTTGTCCAAAAGCAAAGAAGGTAAAAAATAGTAAAGAAACAAGATGGAATAGGTGAAAGAATAGAAAAATGGTAAGTTAAGATCATTTTGGGAAGAAATTGAAGATATAATTGGTTGGGATATCAGAAATAAGTGGAACTAAGAAGGAATTTTCTTTTGTAAAAAAGAATATTTTTCGTGTTTACATTTACATTGGGGCATATATTTCATGAAATTCTTGCATTTGCGTGGGCATTGGCATTTTTGAAATGAAATTTTGTGATTGTAGAGAGTACTTTAAAAAAAAGAATTGATTTTGCAAATTTGCATTTATATTTTTGAGGCATCCATTTTATTTATGAACATCGGCATTTGCATTCATAAGAGCCATTTGCATCATGAAAAAGAAAGTTACTAGTAAAAAAATTTGTCATGTCTTTTCATGGGTATATTTGTGTTGTTAAAAAGAAAAATTCACATTGTATCATCATAAGGTCATCTATATGAAAGAACATTGGCATCTCTATCATGAAAAAGTTACTTGCCTTTGCATTGAGTATTTGTATCATGAAAAAGTTTTGTTATAACATGAATTCAAGTATTTGTATTAAGATATTTGCATTTGCATCATTTGTTGAAAATAAATATTTGTGTCATGATTGCATTTGTAAACTTAGTAAATATTAAAAGAAAAAGACATGGAAAGTCTATTAAAGAAAAAAATCAAAAAGGAAAAGAATCTCTCAATTTGAGACACAAAAAAAGAAGAGTTTGCCAAAAAAAAAGGATGGATGAAAAGAGTTTGAAAAAAAGAGAGAAAAGAAAAGAAAAAAAGGGAAAAGGAAAAGGAAAACAAGTGGAAAAAGAATAGGAAAAAAAGTAAAAAAGACGAAAAAATATATTATGGAAAAAGAGAAAAAAAAAGAAAAAAGGAAAATAGTTTGATGAAAGGCAAAAATGACATAAGAGTTTGAAGAGTTGAAAAAAAAATCTATAAAAGAAATGGAGAGGTTGTTAAAAAAATAAATGAAAAAGATAGGATATGATAGCAAGTTGAGTTTTTAGAAAGAGTAAATGTTAAGAAATTTTTAAAAAAAAAGACTTAACCCAATCTAGCTGGCACTGAATAGTTCAAGCCTAGTTTAAGTTGGCACATATAAAGATTTAATTATAGTTTAGCTAGCACCAAGTAGAATTAAACCTAGTTTAGATAGCACTTATGAAGATTCAAGCCTAACTATCATGATTCAAGCCTAGTTTAGTTGGCACCAATGAGAATTAAACTATTCTAGCTAGCATCTATGAAGATTTAAGCCCAGACTAACTAGTGTTAATGAGATTTAAACCCAGATTAGCCGACACCAGGATGAGATTTAAGCAACAGGTTAGCTAATGCTAGAGATCAGATCATTAAGCCTAATAAAGTTGGCATTAATTAAGATAAAGGTATTAATCAAATGAGAATACTACCTAACCATAAAAAATTTACCTAGAATGAATGGCTTAAAGAGTGGTTGTGATCATGGAAACCTTGTTGCCATAAGTATGAGTGCATGATATGGATAAAATATTTGAATCACTTACACTATGTTTTTGCATTCATTACATACAATGCATGAAGAATGAACTTGATTTTAAAAAAACAAATGTCATTGGGAAGATGATCACTTTTTCAAGAAAAAACCAAAGAGAAGAAACACAATTCTTAAGGAAAAGAAAACATTTTTAAAAGCCTTAAATATAACCTAGCTTTTTAAAATTGAGATTTTGAAGTTTCTTCACCCCTCTTTAAATGAGGTTTTCAAAATTGAGATTTTTAAAATTTCCTAGCTTATCTTTAGAGGAGTTTTTCAAAATTGAGATTTTTAAAGTTTTCTACCCTTTCTTTAAAGGAGTTTTCCAAAATAAAATTTTAAAAGTTTTTTAGCCTCTCTTTAGAGGAGTTTTTCAAAGCTGAAAATTTTAAGGTTTTTTTAAAGGAACTTTTCAAAATTGAAAATTTTAAACTTTCCTAGCCTCGTTTTAGAGAAACTTTCCAAAATTGGGATTTTAAAAGTTTCTCGATTTTAAAAGTTTCTTAGCCTCATTTTATGGGATTTTTAATGTTTCTTAACCTCTCTTTAGAGGAGTTTTTTGGAAATGATATTTGTAAGAGTTTCTTAGCCTCTTTTTAGATGAGCATTTCAAAATAGGGATTTTTAAAGTTTTGTAACCTATGTTTAAAGGAGTTTTTCAGCGTTTACATTTTTCTAAAGTTTCGAAACCTCTATTTAAAAGAGTTTTCAAAATTCAAGATTTTAAAGTTTTATAACCTCTAATGGCCTATAAAAAAACAAAACAAAAAAAATAAACAACAAGCAAAAACTTTTTAAGCCTTAGTCTTGGACAAACTTGATATTTTTGTCTTTACATTACTTTTTAGTCTAAAAAATATGCAAAGAGGGATAGCTGAAACCATTTAATTTTATCTAGGTAGAATTTAGCCAATTGTGAGGCCTTTAAAATTTGACTTGATTCAAATCCAACATTTCTTTAACTTTGATAAGTTTTTAAAATCAAATTTAGAACCAATTTGACTCAAATGCCCTAAGGTAAAACTTAGTCAAACCTGATCAAATAAAGTCAAATTTGATCAAAATTGGTTAAAATTAGTCAAATTTGGTTGAACTCAAGTTAATCCTTAAAATTAAAAACCAAAAAAGATTTACAAAGCTAAGAAATGAAATTGGTGAATTTTAATGCACTAAAAACCTTGATTGCACTTTGGGAAGTAAAACATTTTCGAAATGCCTTTCATGGGTATTTTTATAATTTGATATTCTCAAAGTTTGATTTTTATAAAAACTTTTAAATCATAATTAAACATTATTTTATAATTTTTAACACATTGAAAACCCTGATTGCACCATAGAAGGTGTAAAATTACTAAAATGCTTTTAGAATGTTTTTATAAATTAACTTTATCAAGGTTGATTTTTGTGAGGAAAGCTCTAGATCATGATTTGATATTATTCGATGATTTTTGATAAGTTAGAAACCTTGATCATATCTTAGAAGGTGTGAAATTACAAAAATACCTTTTAAGGGTATTTTTGTAAATTGACCTTCTCGAGGTTGATTTTGTACGAAACGCTCGAAGTCATGTTTTGAAATTATTTTATGATTTTTAGTGCAATAGAAACCTTGATCGCACTTTGAAAGGTGTGAAATTACTAAAATTTCCTTTAGGGGTATTTTTATAATTTGACCTTCATGGTGTTGAATTTTCATGAAAACTTTTAGATCATAATTTCATATCATTTTAACATTTTTTGTGCTTTAAAATCATAAAAACAAAGAAGGGATCATGCTTTTCTAAGAAAATTGCATAAAAAGGTCAAAATTTTCAAAAAGGCAAATTGGTCATTTCACATAGTTTCAGCTGCACAAAAGGCCTCATTTTCTATTGGATTCATCATGAATCATTGATCTTTAAAAGGTGTTGATCTAAGGTTGAAAGGTGATAATAAACTAAGGGTAGAATATTAGTCTTAGGATGAAAATTTGATCAAGGGCCATCTTGCATTTACATGGCTTATAAATTCATCATTTAGGGTTGAAAATGAAAAGAGAAAGCCTTGAAAGTGGCATAAAAAAGGAGAAAAAAAAAGGAAAAAAAAGGTCAAAATTTTGGAAAGCTTTGTGGAGGTATAATTTCTATTATTTCTTTATTGCATTTCATACCATTTCATATCACTTTCTATAGTTTCCATATTGTTTGTCCTTTAATTTTTCTATTTTTTTGTGAAAAAACAACTTCCTCCTTAGTTGTTTGCCTCCATAACTTCAAGCTTGATCCAAAATTTCAACCAACTAATCAATAGTTGTGATTTAAAGCAAAAGAAATCAAGCCATGGCAAAAATCCACCATTAAAATGCTTAAAGGAGGTTTGGCCAAGCTATTACTCTCCATGCTTAAACCTATTTTGGTTGTTTTGTAATGTTTCCCTTCCTTTGAATAATGTGTATGAAAGTTTTAAATGTTATGCTATTTGTTATTTGTATGATTGTTGATTATGTTAGTGGTTTATATGAAGTGTTTGGCTAGCATGCATGTTCTAATGGTTTCCTTTTTAAATAGTTTACTCCATGTTTGATGAAATTCATTTTATGATAAAAATGCCTTTATATAATAGTTTTATAAGTATTTGATGCATGTTCTAGCCAAATGATTGAATAAATAATTGGGATTGGCCATGAAGAATGTTCAACCAAGCTTCCCCTATGCTTGGCCGAACCTTAATTTTATATTTGTGGCTAATAGTTGTTCATATCATGTGTGTTTGCTTGTGCTTTTGGTTTATTCTTTAAGTTTCCTATGTATTTGATGGAATCCTCAATGAATAAAAGTGTTAAATTAATAAACTTTTTCATGACTTATTGTTGTTTACATGTGTTTTACTTCAAAAAAAAAAAAATGGTGGAGACATGACTTAAGTGTTTTACCAACAATTTCTCCATGAATGACTTGGCCAAGCCATATTTTATTCCTTAAACCCTTTCTGTTTGACCCAGTTTACTATGTTTTTTGCATGCATACTTAGTTTGTAATATATTTGTAAATATGCCTAAGTTTGTAATATGTTTGTTTCTATATTCATACATGTTCCATACATTAAAGGTTGCATTTTTATCAATGGCATTATTGTTATTTTGTTACATGCATTCCCTATACAAACCTTAAACCCTAAACCAAACCTCAAACCCTAAATCCTAAACCTAAGCCACCTAAACCTTAAATCTTAAATCTAAACCAAACTAAAATTGCAAACCTAAACCACCATACAAATCCTAAATCCTAAACCCTAAACCAAATCTTAAATTTTAAATTCTAAATCAAACCCTAAAATAATACCCTTAAACTCTAAAGCAAACCTTAAACCTTAAACCAAACCCTAAATCAAAACGCTCATAATTCATATAAAAATTTGTGATGAATTTACATTGATTAAATCATTAATTGGCTAACTCTAAGGCTTTTGGCTTTCAAAAACCAATATTATTATCTAAGTCCATGTGTTAATATGGCATATAACTAGTCACATCCTTGCCGTTATCATGAAACTATTGAAAACCTTGGAAACTTATTCACTTTTTATTTTAACAGCTTGTAAAAGGCCATTTTTTCAAGTACAAGAGGTAAAAATGCCTTCATTGTCTTTAACCAATAATGTATTAATTGGATGATGGCATTTTATCTCCATAGTCCATATCTTTCTTATATGTATAAGAAAGAAAATTCTATGCCATTCAGTTCATTTTCTTAATATATGGCAAACTGTATCAATGTTCTCCATGTCATCATAAAATGAAATTAAACACATGCATGTATTGGTGCCTTTGGAACATCGAATTTGCATTTTCTTTTCTAATTTATAAACATGCCTAATTAAACATTGATGAGCATCTTTCAAAATGCTAGTAACTGACAAAAGTTTCAATATTTTTTAATGGCATGCCTTTTCGTTTATTCAATATCCCATATGTGAAAAGCAACAATGCTTTTTTTTTAGTAACTATTGATTAACTCTTTGATAGCTTTTTATGATTTTCACTTTATGAGTATTCACAATAAAATTTTATTTTGTAAAATCGCTTTTAGTGTAATACACTCAACTGGCAAAATACATGTCACACTGCTAATGTTTCTGATAATAATCATTATTTGATTTATTATCCACCAATTAATCCATGAAACACTATATCTTAATAATAATTATTTACATATATCAATTTAATTTTACTTGGTTTTCATGAAAATTAAACACTGGTCAAAATTTGAACCAATAATAAATTTTAAAAATATATATATCAACTTTTAATTTATAAATGACTACAATGATAGACCTATGCAAATAGCTTGACTTAACTTATTATCTCAATTTTAGTGTTATGATTTAAAAATAAAAATAATCTTGCAGTCAAATCTTATTTTCTGCATATATTCTCCATTTACATTTAATTTTTCATGGTAAATTCCTTTACCCATTTCTAATTATTTTTCATAAAAATCATGTGACAATTTGTCTATTCTTTATATAACCAAGATATAACAATTAAACAATCAGCCATTCCATTAGAACACAATTTAATTCATTACTTGATAACAAATGATAATTCTTTTGATCGTAAATCAATTCATGTCTTTCTCTTATATGTTTTTAGGCTATTTCCTATCTTAGTTTTTATAAGCATCGATTTTTCAAATAAATATAATACAATTCATTAAACCCAGTTATGGAGTCAATTTCAATAAATGCATAAACTTATGCAATGTAATCAATATTTTGCATATTGTGTTTTGACTTTACACACTAATGAAATAAATTGTTAACGTGTTATCTCATTCAGTCAATCTTTTTACCAGCTGTCATAATGATTTTTCATTCGGGGAGACTTGATCGCTAGATTTGATGAAAAATTTCAAAATTGCAACCAATCTTTTTGCAAGGTGTGATTAGCCACCCAAAATATCATCTTTTAACAAAAATCTTAAAATTAATTAAGATTTACTAAAAGAAGTTTAGGTCTACGAAATTAGAGTTGAGTCTGAAAATATGGTTACAAGTGAAGAAGGTATTAGCACCCTCACGTTGCCTGTTCAAGGAATGGTACTAATTAAACATGTGTAATCTTTTAATTTTAATGACGCGATCTTTTTTTATATATTTAAATTTAATTTCCTAAAATTTATTTATGAAAAAAATATTTCTTTGTTGTGAAATTAATATTATTATTATTTTCGTATTCTATAAATTCTCCAACACTTTGGCAAAATTTATAAAAAATCTTTATTTAAAAAATATTTAGAAAAGATTAACTATTCACAAAATTATTGAAATCTCGTCATAAGATATTTATTTATAGGATGACTTTAGGGACATTCTAATTCTTTGGTGAATTCTAAAAATTAATGAAATAAATTTTAAGATTATCTTGATTCTTTGGTGAAATCCTAAAATTTTGAATAAGTTTTAGGATCATCCCAACTTTTTGACGAGATCTTAAATAAAATCATTTTTATGATAATTAAGGGATTTGATTAATTACTTAATTTTTATTATGATTTTTTAATTATTTTGTTGTTATTATTTATTATTTTTTATTATTTTTTATTATTTAAAAAAATTTAGATTATCTCGACTTACTGGTGAAATTTAAATATTTATTTTTTGCTTGTATTAAAGAAAATTGAACTCTTTCAATTTTCTATATTTTTAAAAAAATATTTATTCAAAATATCAATCATTGTTATTATTATTTCACTTTTATTTTTTATTATTTTTTTACATTGTTTAAATAAACATTTGTTCTAGTAAAAATAATTTTGGATTATTCTAACTCTATGGTGAAATTTGAAAAGTTATTTTTACTTGCAATAATTAAAGAAATAAACTATTTTAGCTTTCTCTAAAACTTACATTTAAAAAAATAATTTAAATAACTTATCATTTTTATTTTATTTATCTTTTTTATATTATTATTATTATTATTTAGCAAAAATTATTTTTTAAATTATCCCAACACTTTGGTGAAATTTAAATAACATTTTTGCTTGCAATAAAATTTTATTTTCTTTAAATAATAATAATAATATTTTTTGCATATTATATTTTTTAGGTCCATATTTTATTTTAGTTTTATTTTTATTTTATTTTATTTATTTCTAAAAGAATTATTACTAGTAATAATATATAAAAAAACAATAATAATAATAACAATAATATCATAAGAAAATAAAAAAAAACCTAAAAATCAACGCAAAATAAATAAAATAAAAATCAAAGCAAAAAATAAAAAGAAAAAAAAAGGAAAACCTGCCAAACGAGCTTGGTCAAAGTGCGGGTTGATGTGTGCATCTTGGTCCATTAGGCACGGGTCAAACACCAAAAACAGTGTCATTTTGGAAGCCTTTAAATAGGCCAAAATCAGTTTTTTTTTATATAGTTTCTATTTTCCCCTCATTTTTTCTATCCCAAAAATTATGCAAAAAATAAAATACATACCTTTAATGAAGATTTTTATGAAAATTAACATTTTAGTCCATAAAAATATTAATCCTTTGACACCTTGAACCTTCTCTAATATCGATCTCCAAATCATGCCATTTTCTTTTCCTTGTATCTTCCTCATGTGAAAATATAAATTTCTCATAATTGCTTTGAAATTGTTAGAAAAAAAAATAAATAAGAGAAGAGAAATAATATAAAAGAATTTTGGCTTGGAGGCATGAAAAATACTTTTTTAAAGGTAATTATGCCTTTAGGTTACAACAAAATCTCAAATTCTTCAATAAGAAATAGTGAAAATGATTATACTGAAATATTTATTTATAATGAATGAATAGATATAAACTTTTATTCGGATGATTATAACTTTTTGTATAATCATAACTTTTATGAATAATAATCTATTTATATTAAAATAGTTAAGTCTGTTCGTTATATGAAAATTGTTTTTGTTCAAACATTATTATTTAAAATATAAAAAAAATTAATACAAAAATTAATTTTATTTATTAATAATTAAATCTTTCAATCAAATATGGGATGTATCATATTTTAAACTACCAACAGTTCATAGGAAATGCAGGATGGGAAATTGTTTCACTGTAACAGTATTAGAAGGACTGGGGGTCTTGCAATGTTATGGAGGGAAGACTTAGCGTTACAGTTGAGATCTTTTTCAAGGTATCATATTGACGTGCAGGTCCAAGAACATGATCAATTAAGTTGGAGAATAATCAGATTTTATAGAGAGCCTGAAACCAGTAGAAGGAATATATCCTGGGCGTTACTAGCATCTCATAGTCAATTGCCATGGCTTTGTATGGGAGATTATAATGAAATTATCAATGATAGTGAAGAAAGTGCGAAATGTGCGAGTCTGGAGAAACAAATGGATGCTTTTAGGTAAGCATTGGCGGATAGCAATGTGATGGACTTGGGTTTTAAGAGAGCATGGCTCATATGGGTAAAGGAATTGAGGAGTGAAGACATGGTGAGGGAAAGATTGGATAGGATTTTGGCAAACAAAGAATGGTGCGTTAAATGGCCAAATTTCCGAGTTGAACATTTGAATAATTCTACTTCAAATCACTACCCCATTTCCTTGAATACGGTGTGTAGTAGCAGACAAATTAGGAGCAGGAGAAAGTCGCGCAGGTTCCACTTTAAAGAGATGTGGACAAAAGACCGGGGATGCAAGGAGGTCATTTTAGCCACGTAGGCATCTAGTGCTAATGAGTCAATAGCAAGGAAAATGCAAGAGGTGGGCCATAATTTGACAAGATGGCTTAACAGAAATGGGGGCAACATCAGTATGTTGATAAGGAATATAAATTGCATGCTCAATTGGCTTAAAGAGCAATCGGTGGATGATGGAATCCTTGAGGAGGAGCGTAAAGCAAAAAACACATTAAATCAGTTGCTGGAAAAAGAAGAGCTTTTTTGGAAGCAAAAGGCAAGGGTTGATTGGCTTGAAGGGAGGACAGAAATAAGGCAGTTTTCCATGCACAGGTGAATAATCGTCGTAGAGGAAATAGAATTATGGGTCTGGAAAACAATACTGGAACTTGGTGTGAGGGGGAAGAAGACATGAGTAATTTAGCAAAAAATTATTTTGAGGAGCTCTTAAAATCCTAAGGATCACACAACAAGGAATCTGTCATTGAGATGTTAGACCAACGAATTTCTGATAAGATGAATCAATTTCTATTGGCGGACTTCCAACCTGAAGAAATTGTCCATACCCTCTAATAGATGCACCCACCAAATCTTCTGGCCCCGATGGTATGCCCACTATCTTTTTTCAAAAATACTGGCACGTTATTGGTAAAGATGTATTTCTTTTTGTATGGATGTGTTGAATGGAAATCAGCCCTTGCATGATATAAAACACACCTACATTGTCCCCAGGAAAATGACACATTTTAGACCAATTAGCCTTTGTAAAGTTATTTACAAATTAGTGTTTAAGGTGTTCGTAAATAGGATGAAGCATATTCTTCCTAAATGTATCAATGAATTCTAGAGTGCATTTGTCTCGGGCAGACTAATCACAGATATGGTTCTGGTATAGCTTATGAACGTTTATATACCTTTAAGAATAAAAGACGGGAGTAATAGCTTTTTTGCCTTAAGCTAGACATGAGTAAAGCCTATCATCGGGTGGAATGGTCTTTTATTTAAGCTATTATGGCCAAGATGGGGTTTGCAAATAAATGGATATCGACCATTCTGAGGTGTGTTCGTTCTGTGTATTACTCCATTATTAATAATGGGAAAGTGACTAACAGATTTGTACGAGGTAGAGGTCTCCGGCAATGAGATTTACTTTCATCGTATTTGTTCTTATTTTGCACAGCGGGATTATCGGCCCTACTAACAGAGGCTTAAAGAGTGAATGAAATACGGGGGTTGAGGGCAAGTAAAACTGGACCCAGAGTTAATCATCTTTTTTCCGTCGATGATAGCTTGATATGTTGGAGGAGGAGGTAGGCTTTCCTAAAATTAAATTTGGACACACAAGAAATAACAAATTTTGAATAATTATAAATAAATTAATCTGCTGTTCTATTAAACTCAATCAACCTTTTTATAGGCTTATCAATAGAGAAAAAAACTCAAACAGATAATGGGAAAGTGGGGAAAGTGGAGAAAATAGGGAAAATGACTAAATATTAGGAATCATTTAACCATGTTTAATAACTACTACCAACAACTATTATCCACTAATCCTAAAAACCATCGTCTACTACCAACTATATCTTAAAACCTAGGACTTTGAGCCCAAACATGAACTCAATTTTGAATCATTTTTCAACACTCCCCCTTAATTCAAAATCACATACTCCAAGATGTAATCTGAAGTAGAAAACTTTCTCTCTTGAAAATGCTTTAGTGAAAAGATCTGCTAGCTGTTCGTTCGTTCCACAATGCTCAATTTTGATTACACCATTTGCAACTAAGTCACGAATAAAATGAAAGCGAATGTCGATGTGCTTTGTTCTCCCATGAAATGCTGGATTCTTTGTCATAACAATTGCTGACTTATTGTCACAAAAAAGTTTAGTTGCTTCATCTTGAACTTGACAAAGATCTGCGAGAAGTCTTCTAATCCAAATTGCTTGACAAGTTGCTAAAGTTGCTTTACATACTCAGCCTCTGAAGATGATAAAGCTATTGTAGCTTGTTTCTTTGAACTCCATGTGATGACACCTGATCCAATAGTGAAAACACTTGCCGAAGTACTCTTTCTTTCATCCAATTAACTTGCCCAATCACTATCTGTGAATCCATATAACCTCAAGTTTGTAATTTGCCAATACTAAATCCCAAAATCACTGGTTCTAGCAATACAAAGTAAGACTCTTTTTGTCGTTCCAAGATGATGTTTTGTGGGACTTTGCATAAACCTCGATATTATACCAATAGAAAATGAAATATCTAGTCTAGTATGGGTCAAATAAATCAAACCTTCTACTAAGCTTCTAAAAGTCTTTCCATCAGCCTTTTCTGAACCATTTTCAAATTGTAACTTGTCATTCATGTTCATGGGAGTGGCAGCTAGATTACAGTTAAGCAAATTAAATCTTTTAAGTAGATCCATTGCATACTTTCTTTGTGAAATGAAAATTCCATCCTCGCCTTGCTTCACCTCAAGCCTTAAAAAATAATGCAACAGACCTATGTTTGACATTTTAAATTTTTTCATTATGTTAGCTTTAAATTCAGCAAAAAGAGAATCACATGAGCCCATATAAATAATATCATCAACATAAAGGCAAACAATTATAAGATCATCTTTTCCTTTCTTCTTCACATAAAGAGTAAGCTTATTCTCACTTCTTGTAAAGCCATTGTAACAAAAATAGCTATCAATCTTACTATACCATGCCTATGGTGCTTATTTTAACCCGTAAAGTGTCTTCTTTAGCTTATACACCTTTGTCTCTTTGCTTTTGATTACAAACCTTTGAGGCTGACTGACATACACATTTTTTTAAGTCTCCATTTAAAAAGCAGACTTAACATCAAATCAATACCTTGTTGCTGCAAGTATCTTTTTGCCACCAACTTGGCTTTGTGCTTTTGTATGGTTCCATTAGCGTGGTATTTAGTTTTGAACACCCACTTGAGGTCAATTGCATTCTTATCTTTCGGTAAATCTACCATTTCCCATGTTTCATTTTTCTGAATTGCCATTATCTCTTCTTACATTGCATTCTGTCATTCTTCTTGGTTTGTTGCTTCTTCAAAAGTTGTCGGATCTGAAACAAGGAGAGAAAATTGACAAGTTTCATAAATCTCCTTCAAAGATTTGAACTTTTTTGGAGGTGTTTCATCTGATAATTCTTCCAAAAAAGGTGAACTTCTGTGTCCTGAGGTTAGAGCTGAAGAGTGAGATGAGGAAGTCGATGAATAAGAACTGCTTAGAGAGTTTGTGGGAGTTGATTCGACATCTTCATTTGTTGCATTCTCACTTGGATTCTCATTTTCACTTAGAATCATAACTTAAGTAGTCTCATTTTTGCCATTCTACTCTCAACTTGTATCTTCATCAAAGATCACATTTTTACTAATAATCACCTTGCCACTGAGAGGATTATATAGATGATATGCTTTGGATTGAGTGCAATATCCCACAAAAATGCATTTTTTAGATTTTTCTTCAAGCTTGTGACGGGCTTGAAAATTAACCAAAGCATAAGCAACACAACCAAAAATCTTCAAGTGGTTTACCGTCAGTTTTGTACCTCTCCAAGCTTTATAAGGTGTCTGATTGAGGATTGCTTTTGTAAGAGAAAGATTCAACAAGGAAACAGCAGTTGCCACAGCTTTAGCCCAAAAATGATTTGTTAGTCCTCTTGCTTGCAATAAGCTTTTAACAATTTCCACAACAGTATGATTCTTTCTTTCAACTATACTATTTTGCTTTGGAGTATAGGGTGCAGTCAATTCCCTGTGAATGCCATTTTTCTCACAAAAAATGTTAAACTTATTAGATAAAAATTCTCCTCCTTGATTAGTGCGAAGAGTTTTTATGAAAGCTCCACTTTGCTTCTCCACAAAAGCCTTGAATTTTCTGAAACTCTCAAAAGTCTCTAACTTATTGGTTAGAAAACAAACCCAACTCATTCGACTACAATCATCAGTAAAAAGAAAAAAAATACTTACTCCCACCAAGTGATGTAGTGCTTGTAGGCCTACATAGATCGGCATGTATCAATTCAAGGCATTTAGAGGCTCTCTATGACTGTCCACTTGGAAATGACTTTCTTGTTTGTTTCCCATAAATACAACCTTCACATAAATCAAGAGATCTAATTTTAAGCAATCCAAGAACCATACCTTTTTTACTTAGTAACTGCAAGCCTTTGATATTGAGATGTCCATATCACAGATGCCACAATTTTGATTCATCATTCCCGCTAACAATAAGAGCTTGCTTTTCCACATTAGAAATTTTAAGTGGAAACATTTTGTTTTCTGTCATATGCACATTCACCATAAGTTTCCCAAATTTATCTTTAATCACACATACTCCATTTTCAAACACAATTACACATCCACCAGCCATTAGTTGTCCAACATTTAACAAACTATGCGCCAAATTAGGAATAAAAAAGACATCAGAAAGTAATTTTATTTTACCATTGCTTACCTCTACTGCGATGGTACCTTTTCCTTTAACTTGCATTTTCTTGTTATCCCCAAGTCTGATTTGCAACTTTTGTGACTCATCAAGATTCTTAAACAGTGATCTATTGGGGGTCATATGATTCAAGCACCCACTATCCACAAACCAAACATCATTTGGAACTTCATTAGTAGGTAAATGAGTCATGAATAACTTACTTTCTTTGCTTTCTTCCTCCACATAGCTCACTTGGTTCCAGCAATTTGCTTTTACATGCCTAAATTTCTTACAATTGTAATACTGGACAGTACTCATGTTTCCTTTTTACTCACCATCAGATTGCCTCTCTTATCCATCAAAACGACATCTTCCTTTACCTGTGCCACATCCTCTTCCACGAAAGCCTCTTCTGCCACATCCTTTGCCAATGGACGCTTTCTTTCTAGTTTCTTCCCTTTTCACTTGAAATGTCTTCTCATCAGTCTTCTTTTATGATTTGTTTAGCATCGCCTCATGAGTTTGCAAAGAACCCATCAGTTCATTAAAGGAAAAGATAGACAAATCCTTAGACTTTTCTATTGCAGCAACTATATGATCAAACTTTGGAGTTAGACTTCGTAAAACTTTGAAAACAGCAATCTCATCAGTAATATTATCACCATAAGATCTCAATTGAGTAACAATAGAAATTACTCTAAAAAAAAAATCTTGCACTGTTTTCTTACTTATCCTCATTAAAGTTAAAAACTCATGCCGGAGAGTTTGGAGTTTCACAGCAATAACTTTTGAAGAGCCCTAAAACTCTTTCTACAAGGTTTCCCAAGTTTCCTTTGAAGTGTTGGCCGCTACAATCCTAAAGAAAAGTGTCTCATAAACTGACTGCTGAATAATAAATAGGGCTTTAGAATCCTTCTTCTTGTTGTCTTTTAGCCGTCCTTCATAGTTATCATTCTCGTCATATCCGGTTTCTACAAAATCTCAAAGATTTTGAGATTTGAAGAGTGTCTTCATCTTAATGCTCGAAAAGTCATAACATTTTCCATCGAATGAGAGGTTGGGCTACATTTGAACTGTTATTTAGTGTCATCGTTGACAATTAAGCGGATACAAAAAATGGATAAGGATCTTGGGCTTTGATACCAAAGATTTGTTAGAGAATGAGGTAGGCTTTCCTAAAATTAAATGAGGACACATAAGAAATAACAAATTTTGGGTAATTGTAAATAAATTACTCTATTATTCTATTAAACTCAATAAGCCTTTTTATAGGCTTACTAATAGAGAAAAAAACTCAAATAGTTAACAGATAATGGGAAAGTGGGGAAAGTGGAGAAAATGGGAAAATTGGTTGAATATTAAGAATCACTCAACCATGTTGAATAACTACTACCAACAACTACTACCCACTAATCCTAAAAACTATCGTCTACTACCAACCATATCTTAAAACCTAGTACTTTGAGCCTAAACATGAACTAAATTTTAAATCATTTTTCAACATGATAATTGCCAAAGCAAGCAGAGCGATGGCGAGAATGTGAGGCATGTGCTAAAGCTTTATCAGGATAGCTCGAGTCAGAAAATCAATTTCAACAAATCTGTTCTTTTCTTTAGTCATAACACTACATGGAATTAGAGAGAAGATCTACAGCAACTGTTTGGGATCAATGCCACTAATAGTCCATAGCAATACCTATGTGTACCAACCATGGAGGTGAAAGAAAAGAAAAAAGCTTTTCGCAAAATGAAGGAGAAAGTCCAGAACCGGATTCAACATTAGAGAGGAAGATTTTTATCAAAGGCAGGGAAAGAAGTTTTCATCAAAGCAGTGTTGTTAGCAATTCCATCCAACACAATGAACTGTTTTCTGCTGTCGAAGACATTGAACAAGGAACTGACTAGCATATTAAGTAATTTCTGATGGAGGAATAAGCTACTGGGAGAGGTATGCACTGGATCAATTAAAACACTCTGCCTGCCTAAAATAAGGGGAGGATTGGGTTTTAGAGACCTGGGGTTGTTTAATAAGGCTATGTCAGGGAAGTAAGGCTGGAGGCTAATTCGCAATACTGAGTCATTATGTTATAAAGTTTTAAACGCCAAGTATTTTCCCCACACCAGTTTTATGGAGTTTGCATTGGGACACTTACCTTCGTTAACATGAAGGAGCATATGGGAGTCTAAACATGTTTTGGAAAGTGGAGTTAGGTGGAGAGTTGGAGATGGAAAAAATATCAAAATGTAGAGGGACTGTTGGTTGCCAATTGATGAGAATTTTCAACCAGTTTCAACGCCTAGCTCTAATGGGATCGAGGACAATGTATCCATGCTGATTGACATAGAAAATGGAACATGGAAAGAGGATCTGGTAAGGCTAGAATTTAATGAATAGGAGATAGAGGTGATCTGTTCCATAACATTGAGCAAATCAGGGTTGGAAGACAAGCTGGTATGGCATTACAACAGGAACGGGGAATATTCTGTTAATAGTGGTTACTGGGTGTAGTTGGAGAATGTAGCAGAAATGGGTAGGCAACATCTGGTTTGGAAGAAAATGTGGAAAGCATCTTTACCACCTAAAGTTAAGATGTTTTCATAGAGAGTGACTCATGAGATATGCCAACAAAGGAAAATTTAGCAAAAAGGATAAACACGGTTAACCCATGCTACCCAAGATATGGGATGACTAGTGAGAGTATAATGCATGCCTTAAAGGAGTGTACAACCCCAAACAAAGTTCTATCAGAATCAAACAGTGTGCAAATGGTCACCCAAATCACAGCCCAAAACTGTATGGAATGGATGGAACAGGTATGCTCAATGTTGACAGACACGGATTGGGAGGTTTTTATAATGCTGCTCTGGTCATTATGGGAGGATAGGAACACAACCATCAAGCAAGGACATCCTCAACAAGCATAAATAATTATCCATAGAAGTCGAATGCTACTAGAAGAATTCAAGAGCTGCAATGCTGCACAATAAAGTCAAGGGATGGTAAGCAGTGGAAGATGGAAAGCACCAACAGCACCTTTCTATAAGGTAAATTTCGATAGTGCTCTAAATTCTCAGATTAGGAAAATGGGGTATTGGTATTATAATCCGTGACCATCATGGTCAAATGGTGGGAGCAGCTTCCATCTGTGTAAACAAGGTCATTGAGGCTTGTGTTATTGAGGCGATTGTATCAACCAAAGCTCTAAATGTAGATTTACAAATGGGATTCAGACAGATCATTCTAGAAGGGGACTCTCGGATAATCCTGGAGGCTTTACGATAGGAAAATGAAGTTTTGTCCAATATAGATGCATTCATACAAGATAGTAAAGAATATATTAGAAAGTTTGACTTATGTCAGATTCGGCACACAAGAAGAGAAGGTAACAAACAGCCTATACTCTGGCTAAACATGGCCTACAGGTTGAAGAAGACATGTACTGGATTGATGAGTTTCCTAAATTTTTAACTCTAGCTGTATTGATGGGCATTAATCAGTTAAATCAATGAAATCTTACTAGTTTGAATTTTCAAAAAAAAAAAAAAGTTTGAAACAAAAAGTAAAATTTTGGGGGAAATGCCCATTTTGAAACAGAAACCACGACCAAAGGTTTAATTTTAGGGTGTTTTTGGGGTATTTTATAATTTAACTATATAAAAAGAAAGTTAAAAGAGTGCATTTTGACAAAACAAAATGAAAATTGAAAGAATTTTTGAAATTTGAATGAGGTATTAGAGGCTCGAGTATCTCATTTCAAATTTCACCTATTCTAAAGAGATACACGTCAATCTTTTAATTTCATTAGTGAAAATTTTGGGCTCCATCAATTGTGTATGAGATGATTTTTCCTAAATTTAAATACTTAAAATTTCATCCTAAAAAAAATTATATGTTCAAACCTATATAAAAAAACAAAAAACCAACATGAACTAAAATATTTGGATCAGTTCACTTTGAATTTTTTTTAAAAAAATTGATTCTGTTTTGAATAATGATGTCATCAAAATTGCATCAATTTAGATTGATTTTATTTTTTATGATCAGATTTTAAAAAACCCGACTAAGTCCAAATTGAGAAAACCCAAAATTGAAATTACAAACTAGATAAAACATTTGTCTAGTTGAAAGCTCAACTTAAAACATTTAATTTAGTCCACTTATTACCCACTTACTCACCCAAAAATAGAGTTGGCAACAGGTCGAGGCGGAGTGGGTTTTTGCTTACCTCGAACCTGACTTGATTTGAAAATTTTTTTTATTTTTTTCATATCCGATATGATACTGTATAAATCGTGTATAATCCAATCAGAATCGAAATTAATAAAATATTATTTTTAAAATATAAAATATTATTTTTTAAATATAAATATTTAAATAAATAATTAAATAAATAATTTTTTATATAATATTGAATCGGGTCAAGTTGAATCGGGTTTACAAAAAATTTGAATCCGACCTAACTCCAATTTTTTTCTTGACTTTACTCGACCCAAAATCCAATTTAAAAAAAAAAAAACCGAACCTCTGAAGTCGAATCGAATTGAAACTCACCGAAAGTGAATTGGGTTGCCGACCCTACCCAAAAATTCATTAACTTGTTTTGTTAATTAATAAAAATAAAACCCACTCACTAACCACTTTTAAGTCTCTTGTTGACTCCCTGCCGACAACACAATCATATTAGGCTTTTTAGTTTTAGCCTTAAGTCTTACTCTTGCTGTCTTAGTCTCATACATAACACCGCTCCTCCATAGCCATTCACCATTTTTTTTTAACTCCATTGCTGTTAACATTTGCTTCCAACTACAAGTCAAAACTCTCTCTTTTTATTTCAAACTTCAAACCGTGTTGTTTTGTGTCTCCTTAGCCCTCAGAGTCATGCCTCATCTCACGCTCGCAGAGTTACGGTTCCTCTTACTCCTACTCTCTAACTCCAAGAAATACCACGGATCTTCAAGGTGAGTTCAATTTTTGGTATTAATAAAACTTAGGTATAGCTCACATGGAAGAAATTGTCTATAAGACAAGATTTTAGCTCACGTGTCTTATTTAATTGATGCTAGTTATTTTGGTAGATTATTTTATTTGGATTATCTTTCTTTTCTAAACCCAATTTGTTTAAAAATATTTGTATTGCTTTTATTTGGATGATTGTTATTTTGTTTAACAGAATCAAAAGCCCAAGTTTTGATTCAATCAACATTTAAAATTGAAATCAAAGCTCATAAAAAATCTAAATAACCGATGCAAACTGATTTAAATTTATACAAATCAATTGCATCCGATTATTCATATTATGCTGATCGGATACTAATTATAAAATAAAAAATTTGCATAAATCATATCGAATAAAAAAAATTGAATATCCGGACCCATCCTATATCACCCTTACATGTTGCATTGACATTTCTTCCTTTTAAGAATATGTTGTTATTGCCAAGATTTCGAATAAGAATTTAATGTTACTTTCCAAATCAGGAAATATATCCATTGAGTACAGTTCGCATATCTAAACCAAAATAAGTACAAATCAATTTCAATATTGAGTGAGACATATATTGCTAGGGTTTGAATAAACATTTTGGGTTTAAAAAATAATACTCATACATGTATTGTACAGAAAAATTGTCCTCATTTCTCAGGTCCACGCCCACTCCTGATTGTTTCTTTTGTACATCTTCTGTTATACTCCCAAGTCTTCAACTCTTACCAAAAATATAACAAGGCAACATCTACATGGGTGATTATTTTTCCTTTAACAGCTGAAACAATTTCTTTTGCTATAATAAACAGAATATATAAGAAAAAATATTGCACGTTGGAATAGATCATGTCAAACTATATAAAAGTTTCAAATACTGAGAAATAAAGAATATGCTTTGTTAAATGGAAATCTACAATATATATTGTTATCCAAATGGAAGTTAAAGTGGAAAGAAATTCCAGTATTGTAAAGCATCAAAATCACATTCATGGTTACAGGAAAACTGATACTCTAAAGTTGTTTATACAGCTAATGTTAATGTACGTAATTCTTGTCTAATTATGTAAGGGATTTGGACCTGTTGGAACAACTCGCTTGCCGTCCGAAGTGATGTTGTTCTTCTTCCTCCAAGTGGTTAAGAAATACCTGTTTAAGGCAGCATTGGAAGAGTTTTGCTTTGCAGCAGACGGCCAATAGGTCTTCATTGCCAGTACTGCATCATGCTTCCCAGCTCTGGCAAAAATCATAAGCCCTACTAAAATGAAAAGAAGACCCAATCTCATTGCTCCAATTCAAGAAAATATGACGAAACAAACGATGAGAAAATGAACCACCTAGCTAGAAGGCTCCAAGAGACCGATCCAGAACACAGATTAAATAGTTTGGAAAGCTAACCTCAAAGAGTTATAGAGTGGGGCAAAAGGAATAGATAAAGTATATAGGAGGCAAAAAAGTGACGGCCAGGGTTGAGAAGCACAGATGGAGACATTAACTATGGTACCTCGGATTTACGGTAAAGCTATTGATACATCAACATCTCCCTGATCACAACCTTCACCAACCCTTATTAATTGCTTTCAATTCAATTGGACATAATATAAAACAACCAACGGTTTCGTATATAGCAAAACTTTTATTAAATTTGACTAAATGTAATAGTTTTAATTATATCTGAGGAATGAGAATTGGATGTGACTTGTGAGTTTTTATTTGAATCATATTGATCTTTTATGGCTAGTTATCATGGTACTTTTTGAGTTCCACCGTAATTTTTTCTTGTAAAATAATTTTATTATTTTTATATTTCTAAATTTTTATTATTTTATGTTTATTTTTTAATATTATATATAATATAATATTCTTTTATTATGATTTTTTAATTCAAATGTTTTTAAAATAATTTTTATTATAAAAACTAGTTTACCTATCAATAAATTATTTTAATTTAATAATTTAATTATATTTATTATGAAGTAAATATAATATTATTAGTATTTTATAAATTATTATCTTTAAACAACATTGAAATCATTAACTTGTTTAATTATTATAATATACATAGTTATTTTGATATTTTTAAATAAAATAATATTTTTAGTAATACCAACTAGTGATCTTCAATTTCAAGAAAACGATGTTACACACTACCTAAAACTCTAAAATCATATTTTTCTCACCACACTTTTAAACACACTTTTTTCCAATCCAATTTTTTTTAATTGCAACAACAATACTATATTGAACCTTAAAAGGTGAAAATATCAAAATCTAAAAATTTAATTTTAAAAAAATACACAAATATTTTATCCTTCCTTTCAAATTTAAATTGTTTAAATTCTGGTATTCAAATCCTATATTTATTTAAATAAAAGGTTTTAATTCAATCAATTTAAATAAAACATTTTTATTAAAAATGTAATTTAAAACCAAAGCCCAAAAATTTAGCTTTCCAACAACAACAACATGAGAGAAATTCATGAAATTTTCATTAATTAAAATAAAATTAGAATTAAAAATTAAAATCTATGAATTTAATAAGAAAAATGATTGAATCAATAATATCTAGGGAATTAATTAAAAATAATATTTATATTAAAATTTTGATAAATATATAGTTGACAAACGATTAAGATTGTACTTTAATTTTTAATTAAATTTATTTAATGAAACATTAGAATTTTTAATTTAAAGATTTTATGTAGGACTTTGTCCATTCTGCAAAATTTAAGTCGAATATGTTAATCATCTATTTTTTATTTGTCAATTCTCATAGAAAGTTTAAATGACATGTAGTGAAAATTATGATGAGTCATTCGGGTCATCCCTGAGGATGCATCTTTTTCTGTAATTTTTGGCAAAATCTCCTCCAACTTAAGCAAAATACCAAAATCTAGGGAATGATTTCATTTGCGATTCTATGGTCCATGTGGCTTCACCGTAACGACTATCATCCAAGGAAAAGTACCTAATTTCATGTAGCTGTTTGATATAATTAAAGTGCATCTCGCCAATTGGTGCAAAGGTAAATGCCCCTCACTTGTTGCTTTTGTAAATGACTATTTCCTTAACCTCCAAAACATCCGTTTCCCTCCTGTTACTGCTAAAGCTAAGATTGCAACCTCTTGGGCATGTCCTACGGCTGGCACTACGAAACTTAACAGTGATGGGTCCGTTTATGGTAAACCTAAGCCGGCTTAGGGAAGGCATTTTGACTCGTACTCAACAAGTTTTGACATGATCTGATCTTTTAGGATTGTTTTATTTTTTTTGAAAATTGGGTATCGAATCTGGTCGGGTCGGGGTTAGGGTAGGGTTTTAGGCAAATTCGATCATACCCAACTAATATATATATATATATATAATTTATTTTTTAATTAATTAATTTTATTTATTTAAATTTATATTTATATTAAAAAATAATATTTTATATTTAAAAAATAATATTTTATTAATTTCAGGTTAGGTTGGGTTAGGTACGATTTTATATAATGACGGTTCGGGTTGGGTTTGAGTATGAAAACAAAAAAGTTTAGAAAAATTGAGTCAGGTCGGGTTTGGGAATTATATATATATATATAGTCAAGTTGGGTTCAAGGCAAGCAAAAATCCGCCTCGACCTAACTTGTTGCTAACCATAGGTTGGCTACAATAAAAGGAGTTTTGTGAGATTATCACGGTTTTTTTAAAGGAGTTTTTTGAAGTCGTTTGGTATTAAGGACTCCAACCTTACTAAATTCATGGCAATCAAATAAAGTCTCTGTTTTTTTACTTCTTTAGCATAGGCTAATACTCACTGTCTTGTTGTAGAGGATGACTCTACCAATGTAGTACTTTAGGCTAGCAATAGTTCTAGGATTCCTTGGTAGATGAAGAGTATTGCTAATCACATTGACATCCTCAAGAGTAATCTCAAAAGAATCTCATTCAGTCACATATCTAGTGAGGCTAACTCTATTGCTGATGGGTTAGCTAAAGCAAGGGTTTCTCGCTTTCAGGACATGATAGCTTGGTTGTAATTATTGCCATTTGCTATATGGGGTTTCCTTTTCATTAACCCTAATTTTGTACCCTTGCTTTCCTTTTTTAAATAATTATCTTTGCCTTTCAAAAAAGGCTTTTATACAGTACTTGATTTATTAACAAATTGTTAAATCTATGAATTTTTTATTTTAGGATTTGTTTAATTATGGATTAAATATGAAAAAAGTTCTTCAAGTATTCAAAAAAATTTAATCAAGTAATTATACTATTATTATATCTAAATAAGCCCCTCAATTGCTATTATTCACTTTTTGTAATTTTCATATAAATATAGACATTTTTTTATTAATTTTTCATATAAATATTTCATTTTCACTAATTATTTTTATCTTGGAATCAAATAATTAATTTTTTAATTAATTTCCATATAAATATAGACATTTTTTTCTATTAATTTTGCATATAGACATTCTTTATTTATAAATAATAATTTTACATATAGATATTTTGTTCTCACTACTTATTTTCAATTATGGTATCAAATAATTAATCTTTTTATTAATTTCCATATAAATATAAATATTTATTTTTTTAATTTTATATATTGTTATCTCATTTTTAGTAATTACTTTTGTTCACGATACCAATTAATAAAAAATTTTATTTGACCTTTTATTTTTAAATTTCTCTTTTTTACACATTTTTCATCATGTGTTCAATTTTTTGCCACATCATTGTATCTGCATGCCCTTAAATATGCCAACATGTTTTTAATCTAACTATAGAATGGCTTAGATAGCTAAAAATAAAATTTGGAGGGTTTATTTAGATGCAATAATAATCTAAGAGTTTAGATAGTGGAAAATAAGTCTTGAAGGTCATATTAGATGTAATAATAAAATAGGAGCTTAGTTAGATTTTTTGAATACTTAAATGGCTTTTTTCATATTTTAGCCTTTAATTATTGCATTTAGAAAATGTTAAATTATGCAATAAATTTTTGTACTCACTTAAAATGTGAGATTTAGTTCCTCTAATATAATTTATATAAATTAAGACCTTTTAATATAACATTTTTAATATCAGTTCAATTATTAATAATGTCAAATTTGATCCTTTTAACATTATTGACGTGACATTTGACTTTACATATTTGTAATTGATAATATTGATGTAGCATTTTTGAAAAAAAAAATAATTTAAAAAAGATGACATGGTTTTGTTTTAGACCACATTGCATTTTATGCAAAAATATAAGTTAATTATTTTATTACTATTTTCTTTTCTTTTTTATGTCATTTTTTTTTAGATTCCTTTATTTTTTTTTCTCTGTCTTTCACATTGTGTAGTCCTCTCCCCACAAACTTGTCTTTCACATTGTGTAGTCCTCTCCCCACAAACTTTTATGGTTGCTTAACGCTTGACTATAGATGTGCTAGCACTAGCTAGCTCTGGAGTTGGTCAACCTTAATCTTTCTTTTTCAGTTTCTCTTTTAATTTTCTTTTCTTTATCATCTCTATCTCTTTCTTGCCTTCTCCTTGCATCATTACCTCTACATCCAATTGTCAAATAGTCATTGATTAAAACCCAAACTAGACCTTGAAAACCTCCACTCCATCTTGTTGCGATGAAGACCCCAACCCCTACTTTATTCTTTTTCTTTCTTTTTTTGATTCTTTCTCTCATTAGAACCTTTTTGAAATTCCATCAAAATTTCATTCAAATCTTCCAAAAACTCTATATGTATCATTAAATGTATCAAATTTACATTACATTTTTAGATTTTTGTTTAAGATTTTTGATTAATTGGAGTTACATGAATGGTTTTACTAAGTTTTGGTTTAGGGATTTTTTTGGTACTTTTGTTGATTTATTAGTTCGAAGAGAGACAAATGAATGAGATTATTAGTTTGTTAATTTGTGTTAAAATGACTGGAGTTAGCTTTTTCTTTGCTTCATGGAGTTGTCTCAAATCCCTTCATTAATAACTATCTTAGTTGTTGAGGTATTTTTGGATTAGTGTAGTAAGGTTCACAAGTAACTTAGGTAAGAAGGTTTGTCCAACCTATTAAAGAGAACATAATGGTCAAAAAGCACTGAAGTAAGGACTCCATGATGCTCTCCGACATTAAGTCAGTAATTGTGCAAGAAAATAGATGGTGAAAGCATGGAAGAAACCTCTAGACAAAAGTAAGATCAATTTACCTCTCTAAAATTTTACTTTACAACTTTTATATTTGAAAACATAATTGCATGGTTAGAACTAAGTATGATGCATGCTTGTCTTCTTCACTTATAAAAAAGGTTTAACTAGGACAAGTGGTGTGTATATGGCTTTTTTTGGTATATCACAGATGCATTTTTCAATTCCAAATGGTATAACTTAATAGTTGAAAAACCATCCTTAATCATAAAAGTTATATTTTTTTGGTCGACAAGTTTGTGCTTGATCTGATTGTATCATAAGAAGGTGTCATAAAGCTTAAAAACCTGTGTCTTGATAAGGCACCCACTAGTCTATTGACAATGGACAAGAAAAAAACTATTTTTTGGATAAGCTTTAATTAAAATCATAAAATCTACATACGTTTATCTATTTTCATTGGCTTTTTTGACTATGACTAAATTAGCTATCCATTTTCGGTACTTAGCCTTTTTGATATATCTAGCTACTAGTAGTTTGTCCATTTTATCTTTGATTGCATAAATACACTTTGGTTCAAAATGTTAATTTTTTTGTTTGACTAGCCTAACTGTCAGGTCTAGATTCAAAGAATGCATTATCACACTACTATCAGTACATGGCATGTCAGCCTTTGAATAGGTGAACACATTAGCTTTTTTTTTTTTTTTTTTTCAGAAAATGTGTTAAGAAGTTTCAACACTAGAGTTTAAGAATAAACCAAGTTATGTTGTCAAACTCAAATTATTCTCATAAAGAAAAATTGGGAATGTCTACTTGACAAGCTAAAATTTGCATTGATTGGATTCATCCTTATTATACAAGCTTTTTGTTGACAAAATTTAAGCTGCAAAAAGATTTATCATATTTACGTTTGGAGTTACTTCAGACTACTCTCTAGTTTCCTCATTGTCATGCTCCAACTAGCTCTTTTTGGTTAATTAAATGAAAAGTATATGACATTGGTGAACAATTATTTTTTCAACTTTTAAGTAAGTAATTGTAGTTCAAATGGGAAACCTCATTTTTAAGGAATATACTACTATCACCATTTTTTTTAATCTATAATCTACCTAAGATGACCTTACAAACTTAAGGTTAGTCGATAACTAAAAATTCAACTAACATAGTTATGGTCACCATCACCTAGGGTTAATGATAGAGAGATTCAACCTTTTTAATTGCATTTGGTTGGTTGGTGAACCCATAAATTGGCCTTAAAGGCTTTAGATCATTCTGGGTGAATTCTATGTAAATCAAATGTACTGCCACTATCAATCAATATTCTTTTCACCTTGTGATTCTCGATCATCATGAAAACAATAATTGAGTCATTGCCATTATCAACCATAACGTTTATATCATCTTTCATGAAAGTAATATACCAATCCTCATGTTTCAACCTTTTATGGAGTGGCGTCAATGGCCATGACATTTGTTAAATGAGATTTTCTTTTAGATGTGCTGATCACCCACTCTTTCATAGCTCTCACAAGAATATTGATAAACCTTACAATAGAACGTTTGCTTGCTACTTTAGACTATTGGGCTTATTGTCGAGCCCTTTTCATTTGGAGAGATAAATGATACTCTAGGATACCCTCTTTCACAATTGCATTAAGAATGTGCATTTTTTAAGTGTTCAATATGTGTAATTCATAAATTTTGCATAAGTAAGGGTCTAATCTTGTTTTTGAGATTGTTGATTTTGAGGGTGTTTGTTATCGCAAGATGACATGTGATCTAACAACTCTATTCCTTTTATACCTCTAATATGTTGACGATTACAACGTGATTCCTTTATTTTTTTTCTCAACAAGTCTAATTTCTTATGTCTTTGCATATTTTTATACTCTCTTAAAAAGCTTATATAAATTCTTAAAGCTATTATCACTAGAGGAGCAACGTAATGCTCAAAATGCACATTTGATATAAAAGCCTGGATCGTCCATTCTATATCATGATCATTGGTTTTCAAGGTTATCAAATTAAAACATCAAATATATTATCATAGGATCTAGTCTGTCTTTTACTTAATAGTTATCAAACTAGCTGATATCAAAATGGTTGCACGATTACTAAAGAAATTTGTTATGAACTCCCTATTAAGTTGAACAATATTAACAATAGACCCCTAAAAAAATGGAATAGTACCATATTTTGATGTGCTACATGATAGTGGTAAAGAAAACTCTATACTTAATAATGTTTATTGATCTCTGTAGATCTTTGAATGACTTAAAATGACCTAAATGATTTATAAGGTCACCCTAACCATCATATGTCTCTTTAAGAAGCTTGATAGTAGTTAGCACTTACTCTTGATGAACAACCAAGGATAAGGAATTATGTTTATTGTCTAGCCAGTCCATGTCGTTGCCTTTATTTTTGTAGGACTTTTTATTTCTTGTTGCAAAGCTTTTACTTGATCTACTAACTTTGGGTTCATTTATCTCTCGAATAGGTGTTGTTGATAGGTGGTATTTTAGGATTGATGAGTAATATTTTCATTGGGGTTTTTTTTTCTCTTAGTGATTAATGTCCTAAAGATCTTTAACAAATGAAGTTGAGCTTTCTTGTTCACGTTAGCATCAAGTTAGGATTGAAGGTGAGTAAGTTGTTGCAACACCTATTTGATGACTAGTTGGATAGTCACCTAGATGTTCAAAAGTTAGACTTGAGTTAGTAATAAGCGATACTATTCCATTGGCAAAGTAGAGGTTGACAAGCAATACATTTGTTATTAGAATTATAATAGAGGGAAAATTAATCTTTAGCTGATACTGGCAGTTGATTGGGTAAACTTTATAAGCGTATAGGTCGTTCTAGTAATAATAGAGACTGTAAAGTTTGAGTGTCAATCCCTTGAGAATTAGTTAAAATATACATCTAACCTAATTATTAGTTATCCCCATTCCTTATCCAAAGTTGGTTCGGTTAATTAAAAACTATGAAAAAGTAATTCCTATAAAATTATCAACTAAAAATAAAATCAGAAAAAACATAGAAAAAATGAATAAATACTATAACAATAAAATGCAAATGCAAAATTAATAAAGTTAAAAATGAAATGCAACTAAAAATTTAAGAAAAGAATTTTTTCCTAAAATGGTTCACTATTCTAATTTAAGTGATTACTAAATTGTGTAAGACTAATCCTAATATACAAACACATGTGATACTTGCAAGACATGAATGTTTGTGAGTAAAAAATAGAATACATGTAAGACAAATATGACGTGAACCTAAAAGAACAAAACTGAAGTTGCTTACTTTTAGTATGTACAATTATGCTTAAACATGAAATGTTGACATTCAAAGCTTAACATGTATAACTATCTAACCTGAATTGAAAATTACATAACCAATTACAACCTATACGCACATGAAATCTATAGAAGAAGCATGAACATAATGTAGATAAGGAAAACTCAATTAAGTAGAAATAACAAATCACAAATGCAAAAAACAAACCTATCTAAAAATTGATTTTTATGGTTCTTAAGCTATTAAAGTGAATCTCTACTTAATTCTGACAAAGAATTGATTAAAAGAATACTTGAAGTACTGAATAAAGATGTAACTTACTAAAGTAGAAATGAAGAAAACGTTCCCTAGAAAATGTAATTGTTAACAAGAAAATGTAGAAAATGTTCATAGTTTGGACTTTTGCTTAACACAAATGAAACTCCACATATCCTAAAATTAGTATAAGAAATAAAAGAACTAACTAAAGACTACAGTTGCAGCAATACACTTGAATAACAGTTTAGTAAACATAAAATAAAAAAATATTTACAATTAATGCATTTATTAAATTTGCATGAAAAGAGAATGAAATTGCATGGTTTGGAATTCTAGACTATACGAGTAAACCTATATCTAAATGAATTTTGCAAGAGCTAGTAAAGAACTAAAAAGAAAATTTAAAATGCAATAGAAAACTTGAATAATAGTGGAAAAAACACTAAGCAAAAATTTCTTGTCATTAACGCAAATATTGAACTTGCATGAACTTTCCAAAAAACATTCAATATATGATCAACAACTACAAAAGATATTTATATGAGCTAAGATCATTTTCATTAACAAGAATTCCACAAGCATAATAGAAAGTAAACTTGAAACTAGATCAAAAACTAAAACTCTAAATAGTGCACTGGTAAACCACAAATAAAACATGTTCACACATTTTCTATCCAAACAATCACTAAATGTAAGAAAAATCAATGCATTCAATTAAAATATAACTAGCAACACTTATGAATAAAGATCTAAAGAGAAGAGAAAACAAACAAAGCTCTATGAGGAGAGCAAAACTACGTCAAAAAAGAATGTTACGTCTGGCACTTGCAATTGCTTTAATCATTCCTTCTAGCCTTGATCTAGAAATCTCTGCTTCAAGATTCCAGCTAAATATGTTATATGATAGAATTATTTATCTTAGGAATCTGTAGAAAAAAAATCTAAACAAAAACTAACTAGTTTTGCAAGGTTTCAAGGCAAAAACCAAGTGAAGATCGATCTTAATAATTCAACAAACAAGTGGAAAAATAAAAGTATATGCACTATTTTGAGCTAAAAAATGATTGCTTCTTTAATTTTTATTACAAGATTTGAAAAGAGCATAAGAAAATACACTAAAATATGAATATTAGCATTAAAATGTTGTTGGCCTTGAATTGATTAAGAGTTTTGATTTGACAAAATAAAAATTTGCCAAACTTGTTTCAATCTTGTCTGAGCTTAAATTAAACATTTTTCCACCCTTCTATTTTGCCAAAATTCATTTGAGAACCAAAACAACTCAAATTCTCAGAACAAAACATGATTTATGCAAGTTTTGATAGAAGGGATCAATCCCTTCCATTACCAAATCGATCCCCTAGCAAAAGGGAGCGATCTTGTTTTCAACAAGAATCGAAAGTTCTCAAGATTTGGTAAAAATCGATTGATCCCCTTCCTGTAGGGATTGATTGGTTAGCAGAACGGATCGATCCCCTCATTTAAGAGATTGATCACTTTTTTATACAGAATGCTTTTCTTGTGCAATTTTTCAAAAAAGGGATCGATCCATTCACATAGAGGATCGATCACCTAAGGTAAGGGATTGATCCCCTCTTAAAGGGATCGATCGGTTGTTCAAACAGAATGTCCTCCAAGTGTGAAAACTAAAAAAAGGGATCGATTTTCCCACATAGGAGATTGATCACCTAAAAGAATAGATCGATCCGTTCAAGCAAGGGATCGATCGGGTAAGGTAAAATAGACATAAAATTGAGCTTTCTCAAACATAAACCAATCGATCCCTTAAGGGAGGGGATCGATCCCCTGAAGGTCTAAAACTCTTAATGGCTATTTTTTGTCCAAAATTTCTGTAGGTTTGAAGCATTAAATGCAATCCAACAGCTTTTAACTTCTTTCTAACTATAAATCAAGCATTCCACTGCAGAGCAAAAGCAACAAGAGCTAAAGAAACTTATTGCTATTCACCTACTAATTTGCTCAAGCATTCAAAGCTGTAAAAAGAGAAAAAGTATAGAATTCATATCAATTTTTCTCTATTTTTTATCTATACATTTGTGTACTTTAATTTAGCAAGCACCTAGCCTTTGTGAGGTTCTTAAAGTTTACCAAACACTTCTGAATTTTTTGTATTGTGAGTGTGTAAGCTTAAGGGGGAGGATAACCCTTAAGAGTGTATGTCGTTGAGTTTGTAAAGCTTTGTGAAAGCTTAGTTATAATCTTCATCAAATAGTGGATTGAACTTCTTAGCAAGAGAGGTTAAGAGAGAGGATGTAAGTGCCTAAGAAATGATCAAACCTCTATAAATCTTGATGTTAAAACTTTCAACCCTATCTCTTATTTATATTCATCTATTGTGCTTATCTATTTTGATAATTTATGTTTATTGAATATTATCTTTGAAAATTTTATTAAAACTAATTCACCCCTCTCTTGGTTTATTCCAAGTCTTTAAGCTAACAAATGCAATGAGAAAAATTGAAAAACAAGGTTATTTAGAAACTAGAAAAACAAAAAAAAAATACAAAAAAAACTTAAAAACCTAGTCTAAATGTCTTTTATGGCTAATCATCCCTTATTCAGAAGTAAAAATAAGGGACCTTGAGTCCTAAAAAATTTCTTTAAAGCCTTTCTTTTAGTGCATGCATGGGTTTATGTTTTCCTGCTGGTGCCACAACATTGTTGCCCATTCAAGTTTGGGTTCTGTGGTGCACACCTAAACCACTGCATGGTCGTTGATGATATGCACTGGGTGCTTCTACATGGCTGGTTATGGTACATCTAGGCCTTTTTTTTTCTCTTTTGGTGCTTGGTTCTTCTTCAATCGATTTGCACCTCTTTCTAGATGAACTTTAAACAGCCAATCGACTCCCTTAAATGTGCCACATCATTTTCTTTCATATTTCTCACTTTAAGAATTCTCATAATTCTTGCACCTTTCAATTATATATATATTTTTTATAAAAAATTTCCACTTAATAAGCAATTTTATCATACATTTTACTAAAAGAACTCTATAAAACTAAAAAAATTGAAGCAAGAAAAGATTTATAAAAAAAACTCCATAAGTGTCAATGTGACCAATTAACACTAATTAAAGCCATTTACACCAAAATCCTCCACATTATGTCTAAAATTCTTCATTTTTTTTTATTGCACCTACACATAAGACAATTATGATTTTAGGAGTATTTTTGCTAAGAAATACCAAAGAACAAACTAAATTATAAGTCAAATTGCAATAAATTAAGCATGAAAAAGCTAAAATTTAAGTGCAATCAGTGGCGAGTAGTGACACATTCATAATAGATCTAAGAGATGGGATTGTTTGAGGGTTTATAGTATTTAGTGGGTCTGGTATTGCACTAGAGGCTATATGAATGAGTTGCAAAACAATGGTGATTGTAGCTAGCAACATGAAAGTTATATTGGTTATTATAGCTAGCGGCAATGAAGTTATATGGATCATGGATAGGGAATGGAACAGATAGGTGAAAAAAACTCTCATAAATCTTTGGAAATAGTTTTAGTGGTATCATAATCATACATTAAAAGGCATAAGAGAATGATGGTATAGTAATCATAATCATAGCTTCATTGGTGGGAGAAGTTCTCAAACATGGATATGCCATTAGGTTGGTAGAGATGCTTATTGAAAGAATGCTTACTAACCCAATTGTGCTCGTGGGTGAAGAAAAGGATTCGATTGTAGGAAAAGTGGCTTATGTTTAAGATTTGGATATGGTTGTTGTTTTTCACAAACGAAGCCAAATTGTTAAGGTGTTTTTGGGTTAGTATGATAAGGTTTATAGGTAGTTTAGGGAAATGGTTCGTCAAACTTATCAAAAAAGAAAGAACAATCAAAAGGTCGATAGAGTTAGGACTCTAGAATGTGCTTTGATGCTCAAATCAATAATTGTATAAAGAAAAAGGTGGAAAAAATAGAGAAAAAAGTGGATGAAAGTAAGATCAATCTACTTTTCTAGCCTTTTACCTTACAACTCTTATGCTCTGAGACATAATTGCTTGGCTCGAGCCAAGTGTGGTTCACGTTTACCTTTTTCACCCATAAGAAAAACCTAGGTAAGATAAATGACATACAAGTGTCAATCTTTGGAGTTCATCTAGATCACCCCCCTTTATAAGCCTCATGAGTTTGGCTTTGTCTTGTGCCTTTAACTTAAAGGGAGTATTAGGTCTAACATTAGTCTTAGAAAATATCATTAACAAAGGTCTTTAATCTCCCTTATAAAAACAAACAAATGTTACTTTGTCGAAAATGTATTTATAATAGATTTTCCTATTTATGCTTAATTAAAACTTATGTCTTTTTCTTAATTTTTTTGTGGTCTTTTCATAGGGTTTAGGGTTAAATTGTATGCATACTGGTCGAAGAATTGGAAAAAAAAAATGTTATGGATTAATTTTGCATTTCTTAGTGGGGTTTTGGTTTTAGTGTTATGTAATTAAGGGATTATTTTAAGAGTTAGGAATGTAAATGGTGTAGGTTTTGAAGAAGGTTTTTTTTTTTTATAAAGGTAGCTATTGTTTTAAGATAAAACAAAGATTGCAAGTGATGGAATTTAAATCCATATATGCTAAATGTCATTTATTAAAGAAAATTGTATAAATTAATTGAATTAAATTTTAAATTTTGAAAAAAGACTTAATAGAAAGTTGTTGGAAACAAGTAATTTAATTTGTGGTCTTTTATTTAATCTTTTTCATATTCTTTTCCCTTGCTTCAAATTAAATTCATGAAATCCAGAGCTAAGCAATTTTCCCATATTTCCATTAAGATAGGATTTAGTTTGTTTTTTGAAAATTTTTGGATAATTTTAATTTGCTTTAATCTTCTTTCTATAATTAAATAAAAAAGCCAATATGGTTTTTTTTTTTTTCAAGAAAATGGCTCCTCCAACCTCGGTAATAGTCCACATAGCCAAAGAGAAAATCAAAATTTTTTTTACATTTAAAATTTTTTAAAAGTGGCACATTAGAATGGTGAACGACACGATAGTGAAGTTAAAGGCTTAATAAATTTGACATCGGTAATAATTTAATAAATTTTAATAATTAATAAAAAATTTTAATTTATATAAATTACAGTAAAACGATAAAATCTTAAAGTTTCCGTAAGTTAGAAAATCTTCACTTACGTTTTATCCGCCTAAAGTAGGATTCACCTTGGTTTTCGCCCTTTGCTCCACTAGTTTTGAGAAGGCTACTTCAATTTGCCATTACTCGACATGCTGTTAAGGCTCGAAAGGTAATGTATCTAAAGGCTAAAGCTGACACCCAGAAGGGAAAAGGGTAAAAATAGTACTATAACTAATGTCGTAAAGGCTGTAATCAGCGAAAACTTAAAAGTACGGCGCGACATATTTTCCACCGTTAGATGTCATGGCTTTTAAATATCCACGTTAATGACAAAGTTGGTCTGACAAGCAATAATTACAAATTGTTTAGTGGGTGGCGAAAATAATTACATTGATGTGAGACAAAAGCTATTAAATAAAAATTAAGATTTTTTTATCATTTCACCCTTAATTTTTTTTTTAATAAGAATAGAAAGTAAACGAGATAGAATAACTGATTAAGTAAAACTTGAAGGACAACTCGCTGGCAAAATGGCGACAACGCGGAGTGGGGGCGATTTTTTAGCCTCCTCAAGCTCAAGTCTATTTCCCGGTGCCTCCACTTTAATTTGTCGAAAAATATTATATAAAACAATTATTTCAAATTAGTATATATTTTTTTCATTAAAATCATACATGTACAGACGAGTGATAATTAAATTTTTATTATTTATTTTAATAAATTTATGTATATGATATATAATAAATTATTGATTTTTAAATTACTATTTTTTATTAATATGATTATGTAATATAAATTAAATAAAAAAAATCGGAGTAATAAATTGTTTCATACAATCTTTTTTTCAATTTCTCTCATAAAAAAATATTTTTAATACTTATCCACCACAAAATATATTTTAATAACTTCATTTTAATATAATTTTATACATTTTAAAAATATAACTTATATTATATTATTAATTTAATCTTTTAATTAACATATAAAAAATAAATTTATGACATATAAAGTACCATGTGATCTAATAAATGTCATATCATTCTTGATCTATGGTAGACATGTAGCAAAACCTTATTTATTAAAAAATATTTATTATTTGATAAAATAAAAATAAATTTTTAATAAAATTTTAATCTTTTAATTAAGATATTAAAAAATAAATTTATGACATATAAAGTACCATGTGATCTAATAAATATCGTATCATTCTTGATCTATGTTAGACATGTAGCAAAACCTTATTTATTAAAAAAATATTTATTATTTGACAAAATAAAAATAAAATTTTCCTTAAAAAAACGTTTTAAAAAATATTTCCTTACTTTTTTAAAGTAAAATTTTATAAATTAAAAAATTAAAAACAAAATTCATTTTATTAAATATTAAAAAACCATAAATATTTTTAGCAATTTATTTGATATGAATAAAAGTAAAAATTCTTAAAACTAATTTTTTCTCCGCCCTCCTCTCTTTTGGTTATTAGAATTGTTCAGGTCAAATATGACCTTGAATCTACTAGATATTACTAGTTGACATTGGTCTGCCATCAAAATAATTGAAAACGATCTAAAAATCGATTGAGAACAACTTAAAACAAGTCGGTATCCTCTTATTTCATGCATTATCGATCAATTTTTAGATTATTTCCCTTCATTTAGATGCTCGTTTGGCAAGAGCTTAATGATTCATTATCAGATTTTGCCTAAAACAAGAGATTGAGAGAGAGGAAGGAGAGAAGAGATATGAAAAAAAATAAAAAAAAAATTGTATAATATTTTTTTTAAGAATTTGATTTTAGTTTTCAGAAAATACAAAATTACTTTTTTTAAGTTTTTTTTTCTTCTTATTTTTAAGAAATAAAATTAAAATTTTTTGACAAATGGGTTCTACCACGTGTGAAGGACTCGAGAGTGATGTTGTTTTTATTTGTCCTCATGGCACGTTTTAATTTATAGTTGACATATCACTGAATTTTTGTAATGGAGTTAAAGGTTGGGACAAATTAGTAAACAAAATGAAATTTCAAATTCTAAACATTTATATTAGACAATTTTTTTAAAATAAGAGAGTTAATTTTAACATTATCCTTTTCCAAACCCATGACTGGATATCCGCTATTCAAAATTATTTATATATTAATTAGTTTTAATTGGGTATGTGATAAAACTTGTTTTATAATTTTGGCTATAAAATTTTAAATAATTTTTGATAGCACAAAATTAATTGATTTTGATTTCAAATTTCTCAAATGAAGTAGGTATGTTACTCTCTGCCATCCGTAATTTTGTTATTTTTTTTTATCTTTTTTCTCTCCAAGAAGCTAAAATTAAAATAAAAGAAAAGGTAAAATTAAAATAATGATAAAATGATATATGCCTTTCCTTGTTAATAAATTAAAATGTTTTAAGCATAGTTATTTTTATTGGTCTATGCCTTAATTTGTAATTCTCTCCTATTTTAACTTATCTCCCCACTCAATGTTGAAATTTAGCACCCAAGTATCTAAGGTTGATAGCCTAACCTGTCCTTGACAGGTTTTGATCAAATCCTATTTTATAATATTTTTTTTATTTTAAAATTAAGTTTTATATTAAGTTGAGTAATTGTACGGTTCATACTTTTATAAGATATTATTCATTTTGATCTCTTTGATCTAACAATTTTATCTTATAAAAGGTACCTCACAAGCCAGAGGTGGTATAAATCTTTATATGCTCTAGTGACTGTCTTTTTATATTCGATGTGGGATTAAAGACTCTCCTTTAGGTCCGTGAAATTTTTCTCTATCTAATCTCGTGATATAAAAAAATTATTTTAATTAATTATTTAATTTTCTATTTATATATATTTATATAATTTTATATTTATATTAAAAATAATAATTTATATTTAAAAATAATATTTTATTAATTTTGAGTCGAATACAGTTTATATAATATTGAATTGACTCGGATTCAAGTATGAAAAAAAATAAAAAAATCTTTGGGTCGTGTTAGATTTAGGTTTTATGGATATAAAGTTGGATTGGGTTCAGGGTAAGCAAAAACTCATCCCGACCTGATTCGTTAGCATCCTTACAAGTATTTGGGAGTTGGAAAGCTATCGTGCATAGTTCCACACCCAAGGTATTGCTCACTACAATCGCCACCATTTTGTGAAGCATAAATTTACTAAAACTCAATCCAAACCACAAATGCTCAAAAATTAATATCTTAGCAATAGTGCCATCCATTTTTTATGCTTCTTATTAATTTGTACTTTGGAATTTTTAATTGTAGGCCAAATTTGTTTATAAATAGATTTTTTTTTCGTTACGTCAAATCTTTCAATTAATAAAGTGATTTTTTCCACTTCAACACATATTTGATTGCCTCATCATTATTAAGGAGAATCATTGACCAAGTTCCTAACCATGATATGGGTTAGCTCTCGAGTTGCTCGCCTATAAGGATTTCCTTGTCCATTTAAATAGATTGCTTGATTATTTTCATTAATGTCCCATCAACATGTAATCTTATAATAGTCAAATTTATTTGGAATCATTAAAAGTAGTGCACACTTACTCATGTGGACCTTCTTTAAAATCCACATAGGCTTCTCTTTAGCTATCACCTACTCCAGTCATGTTACCACCCAATATCTTATATATAAAGAGAAAAAAAAGGGTCCAAGTACATATTCTGAACCTTTTGTCCTTAAGCTTTTCTCATACTCTTCGTAATTCATCTTCTTCCTCTAAAAACATTAGTGCACCTTGAGCATTAAAACGTAACCTGAAGAACAAACTCTGATGCCATTTGATTATACTTTCTTGTTACAAGTCTGAACCAATCCCAGCTCATCTTTTAGAACATCATCTAGCTTACTTTCACCCAAAACATCATTAACAATTGATGCTTTTTATGGAAAACGATAACTATGTCCCTCCTTCCTTCATTTGAACCTACAACCTCAATTGTCCAAACATCTTCACAACCTATAGCAATCTCCAAAGTTATTGCTATGTTGCCATTTTTCAACATTGATACCACCACGACCTTGCCTTCTTAGAACTCAAGGTATGATAATACCTCCCCTTACATCAATAACCCCATGTTATTGAATGCTTGGATAGCATAACTTGTAAACTATTTTATGAACTTAATAAGGGGTTTTACCTCCAACCATGCTGTACTTTCACCTATTATGCACACCATTGTCACTAGACCCTTAAACCTTGTTGCTAACCTCTTGTTACAACTCGTACTAGCTTTACATCCCCTGACACAACAAACACAACCACTGCAAACATTAAATGCCATTCATTGGCAGAATATGCCTCTTACAGCATTCACGATTAATGTTATACCTCTACTTGCATGAGTCCCTACACCCATAATAAATATGCAATAGCCTTTACAAAAATGGTATCAAACTCTATTGACTATGACCCAATTATTAAAGACTCAGGTAGCCACATAACAATAGTTAATCCAACACTACCAGCATGTCATTCAACAACTACCTTAAGAAAGATCCCATCCAAGAGAAAGTTTACCTCTTTTTTTGGAGAACCACACCCAATCCCTCCCCATACTTAAGAAAGCCACCTGATCTTACTTGAAGATAACATGTACCACTTTGCAGACACCACGGGAAACATCAACTTACATTACTCCAATCCTAACCTAAATTGTGAGTAGGCAGCCTAAGTTATTGCTTTCCACATAAAATTAGAAGATGTTAAGAAAACTAACAACAAACACATGTAGTAGATAGATGATTATCACAACCCCTTCTCCCCTAAAATCAAACAAACTGACATCTTTTCTACCTTGAAACACCCCAAAGACACCTATAATGGGACAACCAACCCTAAATACCACTTTAGAAACTTTATGGACCTATATAACAACTTTGATACGATCAAATGTAGAGTTTTCCCCACCACCTACTGTGGTAAGGCACACATTTAGTTTTACTTCGTCACCTCACCACCATTAATAGTTTTGATACCTTGAGTCGATAATTTTTGACCCATTTTTTTGATAGTAGGGTTGTTGCATTTTCTTCCACAAGCTTATTGGCCATAAAGCAGAAACCTTTTAAGACTTTCTGATAGTATTTAAAAAGGTTCAATGCAACAACCTTTAAGATCAAAGACCTAAACGTAGAATGAGCCATCTAGACATTCACATCAAGATAAGATATGACAACCTCATGTTTTCATTTATAAAAAATAAACTTAGGCAATTATACCAGCTAAATGAAAAAGCTTAAAAATTTGTCAAGGTTGAAGAATTAAGAGTAGTTAAAAAAAAAAGTGATGGATGTGATCAACGCCTTGAGTGCTCGTAAGGTGATAGCAAATGGGCAAACACTTTTAGCTAGTGGTTCCATGAAAACTGCTAATTCTAAAATCAACCTTCAAAGAAAAAAGAATAGATACCAACCCACCCTGAAACAACTAGTAAAACAACCAAAATAAATCTCAAAAAAGATCCCTTGATGTTATATCTCAAAGACCAAACTAAACACATCCCCTAAGCTCATTAAAAAGTTAAGATTATCAACTACCTTTTAAGTGCCATAGGGGGACACTCCAATAACGAGTGCATCACTCTCTATAAGGAGATCTAAAGGCTAGAGATATGATGAATAGCCAACCTAATTGCCAAGTTGAGTGGTGTGACAATACACTCAATTACCAACTAAGAAAGGCATTTTTTCGATGACAAGGAGAAGGCTAATTAGGGCAAACAAAAAAGGTGCACTAGACAAAGGCAGCAAGTAAGTGGTCAATATAAGGAATGATCATTTTTATAGTCAGGGTAACAAAGTATTAGGTGAGTAGCAAGTCTAAGCACAAATCTCACCTGTAAAGTGTGATGGTGATCGACGTGGCCTCAAAAAAGCTAAGGATAGATGATTGACAGGTCAATTTTTCACACTATGACACTGATATCCTAGTTGATAATGATAATGACCTTATTGTGGTCTCTACCACCATTGGTAATTTTCAAGTGAAACAAATTTTAGTAGATAATGTTAATGCAATGGTTCTCATTTAGTTCTAGACCTTTAAATAGATGGGTTCAATGACAGTGATTTACGACCATCCAAATCCATCTTTGGGTTTGCCAACCAACCCATAGTAGTAAAATGATCCATTGTCATGCTAGTTACCTTAGCTGATGGCAAATGCATGGTAATCATACTTATATATTTCCTTATTATTGATTAACCTTTTGTGTATAATGTGATTTTTGGTAGGCCATTGATGAAGAAAATAAGGATTTTCATGGCCATTTATTGCTTGCAAGTCAAGTTCCTCACCCCTATGGGAATTAGGTATATGAAAACAGATCAACTCACTAATGCCATTTGTTATTATCATAACGATTTTAGAGACCACTAGATGAAAAACAAAAGAAATGGAGTCGCCACCAATCTTTTTTGGCTAGGTATGATTGGCCACCTATTAAAACTTACTTTCTTAATAAATTAATTAAAATTTATTAAAAAGATAATTTTTGGGTCTATGAAAATAGTTTGGGTCACAGAGTTGGTTACACATGGGGAATGTTTAGCACCCTCACGATGCCTATTTAAAAATGGTACCAATTAATCATGTGTTATCTTTTAATATTGACAAAAATTGTCTTAATTTAGGTATTTAAAATTTGATTTTCTTAATTTTCTTTAAAAACATATTTTTATTTTTACTAAGCTTGAAAATAAATAAGAGCCTTATATTGAAAAATTCTTAAAAATATTTCAATACTCTAGCAATACTAAAAGGAACCAGCTTACCTAAGAAATTTTTAAGAATCGCTACTTGAAATTCTCAAAAATCCTATCCACGGCTGTCTATATTTATTTCCAACATTTATTTTAAAAAAATAAAATATGATATCTATGATTTGACAAACAAATAATATTTTCCTAAACTTATTTCGATGCCATTTAAAAGAGTGAGAAATCTTTATCTAAATTTAATCGAAATACTCCAATATATTAGTGGTATTTTAGATAGATTTTCTTACCTAAAGATTCATAAATAATCACTACTCAAACTTTTTTAAAATCTCATCCTTGGAAATCTTTCATTTGTTTTCTTAAACATTAAAAAACATGTAATAATATAGTTATCCACAAATACATTTATTTCCTAAAACACTTTTGTTTATTATTCCAATTAAGAAAAATAATTAAATAATGAAAATTCTTTGTATTAAAAAGATACTTCTAAATATTCCAATACTTTGGTAATTTTTAGAAGGCTTTTCTCACCAAAGGAATCTTTGGAAATCTCTACTTAGACTTTCCGGAATCCCATCATTGAAAATTTTGTTTACTTTAAAAAAATGTAATAATATCATTATCTATAAATAAATTTATTTCCAAAAGCGTATATTTTCATATAAAATTATTCAAATTGAGAATAATGATAAAATGGCAATCTTTCTTATTGAAAAAAAGCTTATAAATATTTCAACACTTTGGCAATTTTTAGAAGATATTTTTTCATGTAGAAAATTTTTTAGAATCACTACTTGGACTTCCTAAGGTCCCATTATCGAAAAATTTTATTTCATTTAAAAATATGTAACACAAATAATCAAGTAGAATATGCATAAAAAATATAACCCTTATTATGTTTTAATTGTTTTAAATTATTTTCCAGTTATCACCAATACTTTTGAAACGAACAAAGTAAATAAAAATTTTATTGAAAATTTTCTTAGATATCTTGATTCATTGGCGGTATTTTAAAAAAAAAATTTCACCTAAGGATTTCTTAGAAATCTCTACTCAAACATCTTTAGAATCCCATCCTCAAAAACTTTTATTCACTTTTTTTTCTTATTTAATTAATTATATATTTTATTTGTTCTAATTTTTAAACTTGAATTATATCAATTTCATTACTAAAAAAAGTCATTATACATTATTATTAACATTTATCAAAATTTTAGAAAAAATAGACAAATGAAACCCTTTTTTTATTGAATATTTTACTAAATACTCCATTATTTTGGTAGTCTTTTTTTAAAAAAAATCCTCATCTAGACATTTTAGAGAATCTCTACTTGGATTTCTCTAAAATATCATTTTCATTCAATTTATTATTAATAAATATACATGAAGAAAAAATTACTCTAAAAATAAATTGGAATAAAAAATTTTAAATTGCATAAAAATTCAAGACAAAGATATAGGCCGCTCATAAAAGGTCTAAAGAAAAAACAAAAAATTTGAATTGTAAAAAATGTGTGCATAGCTTTGAATGATAAGTCATGCATGAAGAGAGGCATTATGAAGAACAAGCAATTTTTGGTCATGTATTAAGGCTTTTGTTCATTATTCAAGTAAAATGAAAACTTATGGCTCCTCACCATTCCAATGTCACCTTTCCATGCCATATTTTATTGGTTTAAAGACATAAAATAATAAAAGAAGACTTTGACAAATCCTAAGACTGCAAGTTCTAGTATGTATACTTTGAAGACTTTTTTTCTTCTTCTTCTTTTTTAGGTATTGGTAGAGTTTTCTAAGGCCATAATGCTATTGTCCTTCCTCTAACCAACTCTCTTTAAAAAAAAAAAATTCAAAACACAAACCAACCATAATACTTATAGCATCAACACATGAAAACAAGCTTGGAACTAAATTAGCAACTATATCTACGTGCAAAGCATCAACCAAATAAATGGTCATAATATTAAAAATGGATCCTAATCCAACTAAACTAACAAACTTGCATAAAATAAACTCGTATATAGTGACGGTGAAAATAACAAACATAATAGAAAATGGAGCTTTGTTCATGGAAATGACAAGATTCACATAAAAAATAAACAAGGCTACCTTGGCTCTTTCTTTTTCCTCCAAAGAAATGCTTTCTTCCTCCCTGTTCCCTTTTTTTTTTCTTTTACTAATAGCTTCTTCTTCCTTTTTAGCTTGCCTCTCTTTTTTTTTCTTTTTCTCCTTTTTTTTTCTTTTGCTAGTAGCTTCTTCTTCTTTTTTGTCTTGCCTCTCTTTTTCTTTTTTTTTTCTTCTTCTCCTATTCATTTTCTATTCGGTTTCCCTTTTTTTTTTTTCAGTCATTTCCTCTATTTTGTTTTGTTACGTTCAGTTTTTTTTTTCTAGCTTGCTAGCTCTCTTTTTTTTTCAGCTCTCCCCCATTTTCTTTGGTTGGTCGACCCCCATTTAAAAGTCAGCCCAAAAAAAATCTCATTTTATTAATTATAGACCCTTGGATGAGATCTCATCCAAGGGTAAAAGTTTCTCTTTTTTTTTCCTAGGAACCATTTTTGGCCATTAGATTAAAATCAATAAAAGATCCAATGATCCACATTAGTCACTACAAAGGTTAGATTTTTATATCTTTCAAACTCATGAAAAAATCATTTTACCCATAATTTTCGGTATTTAAGGCTTTGTTTTATAAATAAATGTTTGCATGCTCATTTTTAGGGTTTTAAAACACCAAAAATCATGAAATATTTTAGAATTGAGATATAGAGAGTTTCATGAAAATCCAAGCTTATGAAGGCCAAATTACGAAAATACCCTTATAGGGTATTTTGGTAATTTCACACTTCCTAAGGTACTATTGTGATGAAACTAAGATCTGAAAAGTTTCATGAAAATTCGAGCTCGAAAAGATCAAATTACAAAAATACCTTTATACAAGTATTTTAGTAATTTCACATTTTTCGGGGTACTACTATGATTTCAAATGTATCAAAAATCATGAAATATTATGAGATCAAGATCTAAAAAATTTCATAAAAATTCAAGCTTAGGGAGGTCAAATTATGAAAATATCCTTATGGGGTTATTTTGGTAATTTCACACTTCTCTAAGTACAACAAAAATTTTTAGTGTCTTAAAAATAACCAAATTTAATTTTAAACCACATTGATTCCAATTAGGTTGTGAATTTTGAGGATTGACCCTGGTTCTATTCATTTTGACTAAGTTTTATATAATTTTGACAAAAGTTGACTTTGTGGTTTACAAAATTTTATTTATTCTTTATTTCTCTTGCATTCACGTGAAAAGGTATCATCCATATAAATTCTATACAAAAGAATTTGACAATAATAATATGAGTCTCCTTTTTTTTTGTTTATTAGGCCTAAATATTGATATTTTTATGGGCGTTTTAAAGGACCTTTTTAAGGGTTTTAAATGGATTTTGTTCAACCATATTAAAATATTTCAGATAAAATTTAGTGTCTACAATTGTCCCTCTTTGCATATTTTTTAAAATAAAAAATAATGCAAAGACATAGACAATAATTTTATCTGGATAATGCTTTTGAGAGAGTTCTTTTTTTCTTTTAGCTTCCCTTAAACAGAGGTTTTGAAACTTAAAAAACCTTATTTGAAAATGACTTCACCTAAACAGGACTTTGAAACTTTGAAAATGGCTCCCTCTTAACAGAGGCTTTGAAACTTTTTAAAAATAAAATCTTGTTTGAAAATTGCTCCCTCTAATCAAAGGTTTTGAAACTTTAAAAATGGCTTCCCCCAAACAGAAGCTTTGAAACTTTGAATGAAAATAGCTTCCCCTAAACAAAGGCTTTGAAACTTTAAAAATGGCTCCCCTCAAATAAAGGGTTCCCAAATAAAGGCTTTGAAACTTAAAAAATGGCTCACCCTAAAGAAAGGCTTTGAAAAATAATCATTTTGCTTGGAGGTTTTGGAGATTATGCTCGGAGGTTTTACAAATCTCAAAATCTTTGAATGCTCATCTAATAAGAGGCATTGAAACTTTAAAAATTTAAAATGTTTTGTTTGAAAAGTCTTGAAAATTGTATATGAAGGTCTTAGAGATTATGCTTGGAGGTATTAGAAATCTTACAATCTTTGAATGCTCCTCGAAATTAGAGGCATTAAAACTTTAAAAATTAAAATGTTTTACCTAGAGGTCTTGAAAATTATGTCTGTAGGTTTTAGAGATTATGCCCGGAGATCTTACAAAATATCAAAATCTTTGAATGCTCTTTCAATCAGAGGCATTAAAACTTTAAAAGTTCAAAATGTTTTTTCTTCTAAACAAAAGTTTTGAAACTCAAAATCTTGTTTGAAAATGGTTCCTCATAAACAAAGGCTTTGAAACTTTAAAAAATCTTGTTTTTCTTTTCTCTCTCTTTTTTTTTTCTAATTTTTATAAAGTTGATAAATGCAATCATGATACAAATGTCTATTCTCATCAAATGATGCTAATGGAAATGTCAATGTGAATGCAAATGTCAATGCAAATGCTTGATGCAAATACATTTGACTTTTTTGTTTGACTTTTTCATGATGCAAATATGTTTGACTTTTTCACAATGAAAATGACATTGTTCTTTTCATGTAAATGCCTATACAAATACCTTTTCTTAAGATGCAGATGCCATGATGCAAATGTAAATTTTTTCTTATGGTGCAAATGTAAACGTCTTATACAAGTGCAAATGCAAATGATGCAAATGTGAATGTCTTTCCTGTGATGTAGATGTGAATACAATTATGAATGCAAGTGATGCAAATGTGAATGTCCTTTTTCATGATGCAAATGTAACTGATGCAATGTGAATGTCCTTTTTTTGTTTTTGTAGATGTGAATGCAAATGTCTTTCTCATAATATACGTGTAGATTAAATATCTTTTGCAATTTATGCAAATACAAAGTTTTTTTGGTTTATTTATTTATTTTTTGAATTAATAAACTGGGCTTAAAATCTTCATCAAGTGCTAGGTAAACTAGGCTTAAAGTTTTACTAAGAGCCAGTTAAATAGGGCTTTAAAATCTTCATCAGGTGCCAAGTAAATTGGGCTTAAATTTTTACTAAGAACCAGCTAAGCTGGGTTTCAAAATCTTCATCAATTATTAAGTAAACTGAGTTTAAAATTTTTATTAAGTATCAGGTAAACTGCGTTTAAAATCTTTATCAAGTGTTAGGTAAATTGAGCTTAAATTTTCATTAGGAGCCAGCTAAGCTGGTATTTAAAATCTTTATCAGGTGCTAGGTCAATTAGGCTTAAAATTTTCATCAGAGGCTAGATAAACTGAGGTTAAAATTTTTCTTAGGGGGTCAAATAAACTGGGCTTTAAAATCTTCATTGGGTGCTAGGTAAACTAGGATTAAAATTTTCATTAGGGGTCAGATAAATTAGGCTTTGAAATTTTTATCAAGTGCCAAGTAAACTAGGCTTAAAGTTTTCATCAAAGGCAAAAAAAAATGGGCTTCAAATTTTACTAGGAGCCAGCTAAGTTGGGCTTTAAAATCTTTATCGGGTGCTAGGCAAACTAGGCTTAAAATTTTTATCAAGGGCCAGATAAACTGGGCTTTAAAATCTTTATTAAGTGCAAGGTAAATTGGGCTTAAAGTTTTCATAAAGGTTCAAATAAACTGGGCTTTAATTTTCATCATGGGCCAAATAAACTGGGCTTAAATTTTTACTGGGAGCTAGCTAAGTTGGGCTTTAAAATCTTCATTAGATGGTAGGTAAACTAGGCTTAAATTTTTACTAGGAGCCAGGTAAACTAGGCTTTAAATTTTCATCAAGGGCTAGATAAACTGGTTTAAAATCTTTCTTTGAGGGCCAGATAAATTAGGCTTAAATTTTTATCAGGTGCCAAATAAATTGGCTAAATTCTTTCATTATGGGCTAGATAAACTAGGTTAAATTTTTGTGTAGGCTTACATTTGTATGAGGAACTAACAATTCTTATTAGAAATGAAAGAAGTGAACAATTTCTCTCTCAATAGATTAGATGATTGTGTACCCAAAGATACTTGTTGATTCAAAAAGATTTTACCACTTAAAAGGGGTAAAAAGGGTGTATACTTTTTTAATTAATCTAGGCTTATGTGCCAACTAATCTGGGCTTACATGCCATCTAAATCGAGCTTATATGCTAGCTAATCTGGACTTATGTGCCAGCTAATTTGGGCTTATGTACTAGCTAAATTAGGCTTGTCTCAACTAATATGGGCTTAAAACTTCATTAGTGCAATGAATCTGGGATGCTAGTTACACTAGGCTTAAATGCCCAAGAATTGATGATTTCTATTAAAAATGAAAGGTGAAAATTTTCTTTTCAAATTGGTTAAATGGTTCTGTATATGGAGATTTTTGTTTGTTTAAAATGGTTTCAACACTTGAAGAGAATAAAAGAGGTATATAATTTTCCATGCAAGCTCACAGATGAAACATAAATTTTTCTAAAAACATGAATTCCTTGAAAACCAAACATATTCAACATTTTCCTTAATTTCTAAATGTTTCAATTTGATAAATGTCAAGGTTAGCTGTAAGGGTTGAAAATGGACAAAGGTTGATATTTTCAAAATCAACTCACCTCAGACTTTTGTGACTTTAATATTTCAAATCTTTCAATAAAGTTTGGCTTAGCATCTACCATATTTAGCATTAAAAGTGGCCTTCAAGGTTTGCTCTAAACTACTTTTTTTAGGGTCTTCACCCTAAAGCCACTTTTATTTCTATTTTTTCATTTTTTGTTTGTTTTTTTTTTTATTAACACACCATGGACTTAAAAAAATTCAAAACTAAACTGAAAGAGGAAAAGAATTTTTTCGAAAAGGCTTAGCGGTCTAAACAAAAAATTATGTAATAAATAGGGACTTAAAAGATTCATGATCATTTTTTCAAAAGAAACTCTTCAATTTTAAGAATTTATGCTTGATCCAATATGAACTTTTCAAAGGTTGTAACGTAGGTTAAGATTCAGGATTGTCAAAGAAAAGGATAGAAAGGACCAAAATAAGTACTTAAGGGTATTTAAAACCAAGGATCATTTTTTCATTCAAAGGATTCACTGTGAGGTCTACTCCTTTTACTTTTCTTCCATTCATTTATTTATTTTTATTTATTTTATTCTTTTTTTCCTTTCATTTCTCTTTTTTTTATTTTGGTTTTTTTTTTTGCATCCTTTATTGAGTGGTTTTAGAACTTTTGTGAATTTTTATATTGGGCTTCTGCCCTCATCATACGGGATTCCATTTAGACATCCCTATTATTAACCCTTAGAAGTGTTCCTTTTTACCCTTCAATGTGAAAGGTGATCTTTAGTTAATGTTTATTTTGAAAGAATTCAATCAAGCTAAAAGGGGTAACAAGGGATAAATTTTTACATTTATGAAAGAATAATGAAAGATAACCATTTTTCATTTTAAGAATAAACATTTAAATTGAAGAGCAGTTCCCTTTAGAAAAATGGTCTCAAAGAAAGTTTTTCATTTCAACAGGTTTTTTTTTGTCATTTTTTATTTTGGACTTTTTCCTTGTCCCTTTTTCAAAACTTTGAATTTGTCTAGACTTTATTGGACTTTGTTCAAATTTGCTAAGTGCATGATGTCATAACCATTCTTTTTCTCTTCTCTTTTTTCTTTTTCTTTTTTTTTGTTTTTTTGTTATTATTTATATATATTTTTTACATGCCCCCATGCCTTATACTAAATTCATTTTGTTAGTAATGTGTTTTATAGAAGATGCCCCATTTTAGCAAACTATCCTTAATGAAAGTTATCACAAGAAAAGCATTATGTGGAATGAATGAGAAAATGTTATATAGAATAAACCCATTTGAGGTACCAAATGATTCAAGTCATTTTACCAAAAAGAAAATGAATGGGTTGATCATAGCTCAAATTGTCTAAAAGGTAGTAAGACCTTTCTTTTCTGATCAATGTGCCTCTGAGATGCATGGGTCAGGCTAATTTTGGGGTAAATAACTAAAAGATTAGTAAGTTTCATGATTAACATGACCCTAATTACATATAGGTTAGGCTAACTTTTGGGTAAAGTGGCTAAAAGGTTGGTAAAAATAAGCAACATGCCCCAAAAACACATAAGCCAAGCCAAATTTTGTTTAATGGACTAAAGGGTTGGTAAGTTTACTATCATTTTACAGGACTTGGGGTGGCTTTGATTTCAAAAATTTTTAGAACTACAGCATAATATTGACACATCAAATTATCACATCTGAATTCTTAAGAAAAATGTCATATTTGCTTGATCTTATAGGAATCCATATTTCTTTCTTCCTTTTTAAATTAGATATTTTATTGTTCATTGCCTTGGAAGAGAATATCACTATTTGATATCATAACGCTATCAAGTGAAAGCAAGGTTCATGAATTTAAGGTTATAGCTTTTAAGGGGTCATGGTTGTTGAATGGAATCATTTGAAAGGCTCAAGAAAAAGAGTTTAGGTATTTGACAAATCTCTAATAGTGATCGCCAACTCATATGAGACTCAATTTTTTTTTTTCATTTTCATTTCTTAGTTTTTTTTTTTTAAAGCACTTTTTTCTTTAACCTTAGGACCTAACTATGTAGGGCTTTATTCAAATTAACATTTTCCTTTTTTTACCAATTACAAATCCAAAATTTAATAGAAATTAAAAATATCAAATTATGATATAAATCCATGAAACACACCTAAGGCACAAGATTTATTCATGCAATGCAAACACTTAAACATGATCTAAAAAATTCACATTGCCAATAATATTCTCGAGATGACACTTAAACTTATTAACAAAGGTTTTCCATTTGACGATTTACTTTTAGCATCATTGACCGATAACTTTCCCACTATCAAGAATCATTAATCAATTTTTTAAATTTTATGAGATCTGCATCAACCAAAGCTTTAATTGCATCATTAAAGATAGTATAGTCTTTTATAGAGTGTCTTTTGACCCCATCATGAAACTTACACTTAACATTTGGATTATACCATTTTAGGTATGGAGGCTTTCTGGGTCTTGCAAGAACAACAGAAATCATATGATTCTTAACTAGTAAAATGAAAAGCTCAGCGTAAGACATTGAAAGTGAATGATACATCTTGACTTTTTTTCTCTTACAGCTTAGGTTGATCTTTTGTTCTATAAATGTTTATGGCAAAAGAACTACAGCACACAAATGAAGTGGTTAAAGAAAATCTTCAATTCAAAATGTTGGTTGGGAACAATATGGTAACCATTAAAAATAAGCATTTATAGGGTCTTTTTATATCACGTGAAGGCTTACTTGGCTTTACCATTCAATAATTATTTCTTGTGCTCGTTTAGCAAAATTATCTCCCATTCTTTTATCATTAGCATTTATAATTCTTTCCCTTTTTATCCCATTCTCAATTTTACCCATAACAAACAACAAATCTACAAAATCTAATGAAGTATTACTAATCAACATATCATCATAGGAAAAAGAAAAGGTATCCACAAATAGGGAATTTAGTTCCCTATTGGTAAGAGGTTGTCGTACTTGTGATGTTATCTTCTTTCATCTAATGGCATATTCTTTGTAGCTCTTATTATGGCTCTTTTTGATATTTTGAAGGGTTAATTGATTTAGAGCCAACTCCAACATATGCTGATATTGCTTCAAGAATGCTCATCGTAAATCTTTTCAAGTACAAATTTGACTACTCTCCAAACTATAATACCAATCGATTGCAACATTAGTCAAAGTTTTTTGAAAAACATGAATAAATAGCTTTTCATCACTAGTATACCCAACCACTTTGTAATAGTATTGAGCCAAATGTGTCTCAGGACACCTACTTTTACTATACCTTTTCAAATGTTGGAACCTTGAATGTGGGTGGAATAACCACATCTAAAACTAGTTGATATTCCTTTATGTCAAAAGATTCATCCTTACCTTCAACAACATGAACTCTTTCTTCCAAGAAATTATACCTTAACTCCTCTCTTATAGGTCTTAAGCTAGGTCCTTCAAGTTCATCATTTCCTTAAGCACAAAGTCCGTCGATAATCTTCTCCATCTCTCATTTCAAATCAAATATTCTTCTGACCTTTTGAAGAAATTGCAAGAATTATTTTTGAAAAAAATCCCTATTTTAGAATACACATAAGTTGCATTATATAGATATATAGATGGATGAATGGATGAATGTATGCAGAAATGACAAAACTCTTTAGTGAAAAGTATGAAAATTGGCAAAAGAGCAAAAATGAAAGACAAACCATAATTCACATATCCAAGTTCAATAAATGACATCATATAAACATAAAAACATTTTTCAAATAGAAGAAATTTATAAACCTATCACTTGAAGACCCTCTTTAAAGAAAAGTCACATCTATGCTCATCATCTTACCATCCCTTTCTCATTATTCCTAGATCTTTCAATCCCCTATTGTATTTGGATCGAGCCATTTTGCATCTATAAGTGACTGCACCTTGTGCTTGAAACCCTCACAATTCTCAATGGAATGCCCCGTATTCCCATAATAGTATTTATATTTTGCATTTAAGTTAAAATATTTTGGGTATGGAGGCTTTAAAAGCTCTAAAAGCACAGGGATAATAAAATGTCTTTCTAATAGATAGGACAAAGCTTTTCATATAAAATGGGGAGAGAACCTAATTGTTTCTTTTTCTTAGATAATTTTTAGGAGTCCTAGGATTTGATAATGGTGCAAAGGTTCGGACTTGAACAATTAGCTGAACGAGTGGTTAGGAAATGAAAGGTCAAAGATTTTGGTTGAGATATAAACTTTTCAGAGATTGTATGAAGTTTTGGGGTCTAATCTTAGGTGCTTGGAAAAGAGGCCGAAAACAATCATGAGAAGGATTTAGGTGTGGGTTGGAACTTGAGATGGTTAGTGAGGGTTGAATGAAACCAAGTGACTCCACCTTGAAAATCAAACTTTTGAGTTCAATTATTTGTATGGCCAATTCATTCATTCCTTTCTTGAGCTTGCCTAAACTTAGGTCATTGTTTGAATCACCTAATGCCTTAGATGCTCAGGAAAAGAGCCGAAACAAATAGGAGCCAATTGGTCTTGATTTAATAGAATCAAAAGTGACAACGATCCTTAAGGAGCAACAAACTCAATCCCACCACTACTTTTAACCATTTTCATCAATTGAGCTATTTGTTGTTTCATCTTTCGAAACTTGAACCAAAATTTTTCTTGATTCAACTTTAATGTACTAATCCTTGCTTCTAATTGATCTCTCATTTTTGCCATTCTCATTTCGACCAAGACAGTCATTTTATTCCAAGACTTAGACAAAAAATTTTATACTATTACCCTTATTGAATGAATACTACAAAAATAATTTTTAACTTATATGACACACAGAGCATGTTTTAAAAAATGTCATGAAATGCAACTATACCTAAGACAATGAATTTTTATAGATAGGCCTTCAAATGGTAAAAGTTTCTTCATCCATTAATGTGTATGCAAGGAATGTAATGTTATGTTGTGGTAATGGTGGGATTTGAAATAGAATGCATGTTCTATAAAACTCTACCATTCATGAATCCATGTATATGATCATGAGCTATTTAAATGCAACATACTTGTATGCAATGTATGAACCTATCAAGTGTATGAAATATGTCTACATAGAATGCTTATGTTATGTGGACCTAATGGAACTGACACTACCTTAAAATATGTAATAAAATGGAGTGCGCGAACTACCTATTAAGATGCTCATGAAAGGCATGTATCATTTATCAATATGTGCATAAAATGGGATGCATGTACTATCCATTGATGTGAATGGGATGCAATGCATGTATTATCTTATTATGATATGCATTAGATGGGATGCATACATTATTTATTAGGATGCATGGGTGGGTTATGTATTATCGATTATTCTTTCTTCCTTTTTTTTTTAACATGATGAAAAATGCATGTAACATATCAAATGAAAAATTCCTTTTCTTTCAAATTTAAAATTCCTTTTCTTTTCTTTTTTTTTTTTTGAAAAGGAAAAAGAATTTAAAAACACATTTTTTATCACACAAAATAATTGAATTTGTAGATTTTTAATTTTTATTTAGCCAATAAACAAAAAGAAAAAAATTTAAGAGAAACTTTTATCTTTTGAAAATTTTTGTCTTTTTTTGTTGGATAATGCTAAAAAATTTCTTCATTTTATTTTAAAACATTTCTAAAAATGCAAAATTTGGATAACTACAAAATGAATGAATTTTATGTTAAATGAAAAAAAAATTTCTAAAAAAAAATGCTTTTTTTCTTTTATTTTTCCTTTTTTAAAATTTTAATTTTACCTATGCCATTATTGTTTTACACTATTTTTGTGTTATTTACACCATTCATGCACCTAAATACAAATTGTATTGGAATGTTTCTTGGTGCCCTAATTCGGGTAACTTTTTACAAAAAGATTGGCATGGCTCTACCTAAGGCTATTCCTTTAAAGTTCACAATATGCTGGGTGAAGATTTACACATTTAAAAGGTTCTCAAATTGTTTCTTACTGGCATCCATATAGGACTAGTAAAGCACTCAAATCCTCATCTATTATAGGTTATGAAAGAAAAGAGTTCAATATGAGTGGGAGTATTTTGCTTGCCATTACAAAGGTTATCACCTCACAAGAGTAAAGGTACTTTATTCTCTCTTAAAAGGGTTAGAGCCCGGGTATAAAGCTCATACACGATGTGAAGGTGTTGTGTGTGAATAAGGGAACAAAGTATTATAATCTTATTTTAAGCACTTCATAAGAATAATATTAGTACATATGAAGCATAAAATAAAAGAGCAAATAATAAATAAATGACATGAATAAAATGAAAATTTTCATTTCCCTTTTATTATTTACCATTATTGTTATTATTACCATTAAAAAGAATTAAAACAAATACAATTAAGGTTAAATACCAATTAAGACCATTAAAACAAAATTAAAGATAACACATTATTAATTTTTGGCCTTACTCTTTAAAAGATGATGTCTCCAATAAAGTCACCAAGCTATTGTAACAATTTTAGGGATCACTAGATAAATTCAAAAATAAAAGAAATGGAGTCGCAACTAATTTCTTTTGGCTAGGTGTGATTGGCCACTTATTAAAACTTATTTTCTTCATAAATTAATTAAAATTTATTAAAAGGATAATTTTTAGGTCTGCAAAAATGATTTGGATCTAGGAGTCGATTGCATGTATGGAAGGATTAGCAGCTCCACATGACCGTTTATAAATGGTACCAATTAATTATGTGTTATCTTTTAATATTGACAAAAATAGTCTTAATTTTGGTATTTAAAAATTGATTTTTTTAATTTTCTTTAAAAAACATATTTTTACTTTTAGTAAGCTTGAAAATAAATAAGAACCTTATATTGAAAATTTTCTAAAAATATTTCAATACTCTGGCAATACTAAAATGAACCATCTTACTTAAGAAATTTTTAAGAATCGATACTCGAAATTCTAAAAAATCTTATCTCGGTAGTCTGTATTTATTTCCAACATTTATTTAAAAAAATGATATTTATGATTTGAAAAACAAATAGTATTTTCCTAAACTTATTTCTATGCCATTTAAAAGAGAAAAAAATCTTTATCGAAAATTAATCTAAATACTCCAATACATTAGCAGTATTTTAAATAGATTTTTTTACCTAAAAATTTCTAAATTATCACTACATGAACTTCTTTAGGATCTCATCCTTGAAGATTTTTCATTTTTTTTAAGCATTAAAAATCATGTAATAATATAGTTATCCACAAATACATTTATTTCCTAAAACACTTTTGTTTATTATTCCAATTAAGAAAAATAATTAAACAATGAAAATTCTTTGTATTGAAAAGATACTTCTAACTGTTCCAATATGTTGGTAATTTTTAAAAGGCTTTTCTCACCTAGGGAATCCTCGAGAATCTCAACTTGGACTTCCTGGAGTCCCACCATCAGAAATTTTATTTACTTTAAAATCATGTAATAATATCATTATCTATAAACAAATTTATTTCCAAAAATGTATACTTTCATATAAAATTACTCAAATTGAAAATAATGATAAAATGAAAATCTTTCATATTGAAAATAGGCTTCTAAATATTCCAATACTTTGACAATTTTTAAAAGATTTTTTCTCACACAGGGAATTCTTGGAAGTCACTACTCAAACTTCCTAAGGTCTCATCATCGAAAAATTCTATTTCATTTAAAAATATGTAATGTAAATAATCAAGTAGAATATGTATAAAAAAAATATTGCCCTTATTATGTTTTAACCTTTTTTAATTATTTTCCAATTATCATTAACAGTTTTGAAAGGAACAAAGTAAATAAAAATTTTATTGAAAATTTTCCTAGATACCCTGATACTTTGACGGTATTTTAGAAAAATTTTCTCACTTAAGAATTTCTTAGGAATCTCTATTCAAACTTTCTTAGAATCCATCTTCGGAAACTTTTATTCACTTTGTCTTTTCTTACTAATTAATTATATATTTTCTTGGTTCTAATTTTTAAAGTTTAATTATATCAATTTCGTTACTAAAAGAAGTCATTATACATTATTATTAACATCTATCAAAATTTTAGAAAAAATAAACAAATGAAACCCCTTTTTTGTATTGAATATATTACTAAATACTCAATTACTTTGGTAGTATTTTTTAGAGAAATATCCTCACTTAGACATTTTAGAGAATCACTATTCGAATTTCTCTAAAATATCATTCTAAAAAAATTTCATTCAATTTATTATTAATAAATATACGTGAAGAACAAATTGCTTTAAAAATAAATTGGAATATGAAATTTTAAATTGCATAAAAAATTAAGACAAACATATAGATTCACTCACAAAAAGTCTAAAAAAAAATTGAAAATTTGAATTATAAAAGATGTCTGCATATCTTTGAATGATAAGTCATGCATGAAGAAAGGCATTATGAAAAACAAGCAATTTTCGATCATGTATTGAGACTTTGTTCATTATTCAAGTAAAATGAAAACTTATGGCTCATCACCATTCCAACATCACCTTCCCATGCCATATTTTATTGGTTTAAAGTCATAAAATATTAAAAGAAGACTTTGACAAATCCTAAGACTACAAGTTCTAGTATATATACTTTGAAGACTTTTTTTTTTCTTCATTTTTAGTTATTGGTAGAGTTTTCTAATGCCATAATGCTACTGCCCTTCCTCTAACCAGCTCTTTAAAAAAAAAAAACCATTCAAAACACAAACCAACCATAATACTTATAGCATTAACACATGAAAATAAGCTTGGAACTAGGTTAGCAACTATATCTACATACAAAGCATCAACTAGAAAAATGGTCACAACATTAAAAATGGACACCAATCCAACTAAACTAACAAACTTGCATCAAACAAACTAGTAAATAATGAGGGTGAAAACAACAAACATAAAAGAAAAAGGAGCTTTGCTTATGGAAATGACAAGATCCATACAAAAAACAAAGATGGCTACCTTTTCTCTCTTTTTCCTCTAAAAAAATGTTTCTTTCCTCTTTCTTCTTTTTTTTTTCTTTTGCTGGCAGCTTCTTATTCTTTTTTGGCAATCTCTTTTTCTTTTTTTTTTCTCTTCTCCTTCTCTATTCGATTTCCCTCTATATTTTTTTTCAATCGTTTCCTCTCTTTTTTTTTTTTGCATTTTGTTCTTTTTTTTCCAGCCTTCTAAGCCCTTTTTTTTTTCTAGCTATCCCTTTTTTCTTTAGTTGGTGACCCCCCTTAAAGAGTTAGCCCAAATCAAAGTTTCTCTTTTTTTCTTTTCAAAGAACCACTTTTATTCATTTGATCAAAATCAATAAAAGATCTTATGGTCCACATTATCCACTGTAAAAGTGAAATTTTTATACCTTCTAAACCCAAGAAAAAACCATTTTACCCTTAGTGTAAAGTTTTTGGTATTTAGGCTATTTTCTTATAAATCAATGTTCTATGCTCATTTTTGGGATTTTAAAACACTAAAAATCATGAAATATTATAGAATTGAGATCTGAAAGGTTTCATGAAAATTCAAGCTTAGAAAGGTCAAATTATGAATTACCCTTATAAGGGTATTTTGATAATTTCATACTTTTTAGGGTACTGTTGTGATTCAAATGCATCAAAAATCATGAAATATTATGAAATTGAGATCTAGAAAGTTTCATAAAAATTAAAGCTGGAGAAGGCCAAATTATGAAAATACCTTTATAGGGATATTTTGATAATTTCACATTTTTCAAGATACTGATATGATTTCAAATGCACCAAAAATTATGAAATATTATGAAATTGAGATGTGAAAAGTTTCATAAAAATTTGAGCTTAAGAACAAATTATGAAAATACTTTATAGGGGTATTTTAGTAATTTCACACTTTTTAGGGTAATATTGTGATTTCAAATGTATAAAAAAACATGAAATATTATGAAATCATGATCTGAAAAGTTCATGAAAATTCGAGCCCGAAAGGTCAAATTACAAAAATACCCTTGTAAGGGTATTTTGGTTATTTTATATTTTTTTAATGCAATAAAAATTTTTAATGTTTTAAAAATCACCAAATTTAATTTGAAATCACATTGATTCCAATTAGGTTGTGAATTTTGAGGATTGATCCTGATTCTATTTATTTTGACTAAGTTTTATGTAATTTTGACTAAAGTTGACTATAAGGTTTACCTATTTTATTTATTCTTTATTTCTCTTGCATTCACGTGAAAATGTATCATTTATATAAATCCCATGCAAAAGAATTTAGTAGTAATCATATAGGTCTCCTTTTTTTTTTTTGTTTATTAGCCCTAAATATCAATATATTTTATGGGCTCTTTAAGGGGCCTTTTTTGGGGTTTCGAATAGGCTTTGTTCAACCATGTTAAAATATTCCAAACAAAATTTAGTGTTTACAATTATCATTATAGTTGACTCAGAAAATAGAATTTGGTAAGGAAATGGTCAAATACGATATAGCAAGAACTAGTGAACAGGTTGGGGGATAGCCCCACTCTTTACAATCCATACATGGTGTCAACCTAACTTTAGCCCAAACATAGTTCAAACATCTACAATGAGAACCCTAGCCTTGCAATAAATGGTATAATTGGAATTTTTGTAATCTTTTTTTATTTGAAACAATAAGGATTAGAATCTAGTTTTTCTTATGATTACGATCTAATGTTTTAAATAAAGAGATGCATTTTTTTATTCTTATAAATGAAAAAAAAAGAAAAACTCTTTTCCACTTGAAGTTACTTATAAATGAAACAATATTAGCTATTAATATACAAAATGCAATCTATTGCAAATAGTTACCACTTCAAAGATGCATTATATAGAGAATAATGTCATTTTTTTTCTTTTTAGCATATTATTATATTAGACAATACCTTTTTTGAAACCTTAAGATAAAAAAAAAAATCTTTCTTAATCCAAAATTAATCTCACTCTCTTTATTCAATTTTTTTTTATAATTTGTATATTATCTATTTGTATTCTTTTTTTTTTTTGTTTTGTTCTAATTTGATTTCTTTTTGGTTAAGTAGATGTAACTTTATTATTTATGATATGTTAAAATAAATTTGTTATAGTAATGCAAAGCCACTAAGGGAGACTTTTTAGAGTTTCACAAAAGTTTACAGAAACCATTTGTTTAGTATTGAACATATTATAATATTAAGGGAAAATTCAATAGATGCCTTCTTTGTTTTCATCAATAACATACCACCAAAAGTGCATTGAAGGTGATTGCAACAAATATTTCAATATTATAGAAGACAAATGGATGTCTTATTCCCTAGAAAGGAAGCCCAAAAGGAAAAAAGTTTGGTTTTGTTCGTTTTGCTATTTATAGAAGTGTAAAGAGAATTATGGATAGGTTGAAATATTACATATTGCTCTTAAACCATATAATTAGGGTTAATCTTGCTAGATTCAAAGTTAGATTATTGTATTAGAAGAAAGCGTGTCTAGGCGAAAAGAAGTTTCAATTGGTTGAGAATCCAAATATGAATATGGCGAGAGTAGACAATGGCATAGCCACATAGAAAATTGGGAGTCAATTGAGCTCATTCAACTTTTTAAAAACTACATTTACGTAGGTAAGAAATTAAATTTTTTTTTTTGTATTGGTAACACTAAAAATTTATAAAAACATATAGCAAAGGGTCAAACAAATAAATTTTTCATCTATTTTTATAATGATAAAATTAATATTTATGTTTCAAACAAGATGTTTACAAATCTTTATATTTGGATATATATATATATATATAGAAAATCATATGTGAATAGTATCTATGTATAAAATGTGAAATCTGAGATATATATTTTAATGTAAATATTTTATATAAACGTAAAATCACACATTTTATTATAAATAAATATAAGCATAAATATTAAATATTATTTTTTATTTATTCAAAAATATTTTGTACTTTAAATATCTAAAGATATCTTGTGCAAAGAAAAATCAATACCATTATATAAAAACTGTCCCGAAATGAATGATATTTGGCCATTTGTGAAATTAAAGCATAATTGAAAGGCAAATGCATTGTAGTATTAAATTTTGATTTTAAGATTAATAGAGTCATTGATGATTATTTTTTGTTCAGTTGAGTCATTTAATTAATTTTTTTAATTGAAAAATTATTTTCATATCATGAAAAAAGAAAAAAAAAAGAGAGAGAAATAGAGAAATAAGGGGAATAAACAATATAAAAGGTCATATAAAACAATGGGAGGAAAGAGAGAACAAATTAAAAGAAAAAAAAATAAAAAGAGATAGAGAGATGGAAAGTAAAAGAAAGAAATTGGGACTAAGACAAAAGAGTGAGGGATGGGGAAGAGGTAGAGATTGAGATGAGGAATGATGAAAGAGCAAAAAAAAATGGAGGGTATACAATCGGGTGTTTTTTTTTTTTAATTCTGGAAAGGTCATTGGGGAAATGAGAGAGAAAAAGTGAAGACAAAAGATTGGTAGAGAGAAAGGAGGCTAGCCAAAGCAAAAAGAAGTAATCAAACTAGGTATTTATCCAATTTGCTTTATTTTTTATTTTTTGCTTTAGTTTCTTTTTTTTATTAATGGCCAAGTTATCCCAATTAAACCTAGGATCCCTTTATACTCTATCTCTTTCTCTCTCAATATCAAGTTGATGAAACATTTAAAATTTTTTATTTTTTAGTTAATTAATTGGGTTTTATTTGTTTAATCAGGTGGTGAAAAAAGTGCATAAAAAATTGAATCTTTATTGATTTCAGTATAAGCAATGATGGAGAACAAGGGAAATCTCACCTCTATAACCAAAAAATTACTTTTTTTTTTATCTCCAAGTGTTGTGAGTATCCAACAGAATGGAAGTTTAGGAGAAATATAGTGTTGTAAAAGGCAAAGCTTTGACAACTTGACATTGTTGCCATGCAATCTTCTTGGTAATTAAACTTTCACTTTTTTTTTTGTTATGGATTTATTGCATTAATAATTGGCTCTAATTGTGAATTCCTTGAATTTTAAGATGGTTTGGATTCATACTTTAAGGTGGTTTGGTGAGGAAAAGCTAGCAGAAGAATGAGAGATTTTGTTTTGTTTTTTATGACTATGAAAATTATAACTTTTTATAGGTCACATTTGTCTTCAATTTTTGAAAATTTCCATGAATTCATTTCATTTTATACATTCATGTGTTAAATTCTTGATTTTAAGGTTTGCATTAATAAGTTAGACAATTTGGATGAAAATGGCAATGGCAAAACCCTTGTAAAGGTGACAAAAGAGGTAGCCATCCATGAGAACCATACAAACCTTACCAAGGTATTGAGCACCATTCGGCCATGCATACAAGATGAGAGCTAAAATACATGTAAAGTTGACAACATGCACCCCACATTTTAGCTAAGCCAAAAAACCCAATTGTGTTTGCTAGCAGGTTCGACCAAAGAAGAAGAATGTATAAGGATTCTTTCCACATTAAAAAAGCTTAAAGCTAAAGGAAACAATCAAGAAGATCATGGAATCAATTGCAATAACTAGCCAAATCTATTATATCTTTATTAAAAAATGTTTAGGTTCATCCCCCTGGTCCAAGTTACGTACTATAAATAGGCTATTCAACTCCCTTGTAAACAATCCTAATTCCATTTTTTTTCTTTCTTTTAGTTTTCAATTTCTACTAGCTTTTATAATTTTCATGTTCAGCCACCACCATTGTTAGCAAGTTCTCATCTTGTTTAGGTTTGTAATCAGGCTTTATATTTCCAGCACTCTTGCTTTGTTTACATTTCAATTGCCACCCATCTTTGATCCATTTAAATATATAGTCGAAAAACTTGTTTAGGAACTTGGTTTTCAAAACCTATTTTATAATCCTCAAGAGAACGATACTCTACTTACACATTTTATTACTTGAATGCAATTTGTATACTTGCAAGCTAACAAGCAACTATCAATTTTTTTAATATATTAATTTGTAATAGTTCTAAGTTTTTTTGAAATGTAAAATATGATCTAAGGATTTAATTTTTGTTTTCATACTTTTTTGCTTGTGTTTTTCTTAAGTTATTTGTTCAATATTTGTTTATTTTTGAAGTTGATGAATTGTTTGTTTGCTTTTTCAGGTTGTACTCAACTTGGTATAACTATTTTAAGTGTAGGTAAAGTTATTTTTTATTTTCTTTATTATTTATCTTGGCATTGATTTTTTTGTTGAAGTATTGTTGATTTTCAAAACTCTTTAAATGCATATGAAGCTCTTTTGGTTTTTAGATTTTTTTTGCTATTTGAATAGCCATTTGTTTGAACTTATAATGTTGTATTTGTAAATACTTCTACTTATCCATGTATACTTTTACTTATCTTGTTGACCTTTCACCATCATAATACCATTCATATATATAATATGCTCCTTCATCCCAAAAAAAGAAACCTATATTAGAAAATGTATTAATTAGGCTACCACCATGCTTTAAAGCTAAGCTTCTCTTAAGTACCTCGAGTAGAAAGGTCAACAATTAGCAAAAGCCATTAGCACATGCCTTCAAGAGACCTTACCTAATAATTATGAATCTATAACTATATGGGAAGATGAGGAGCATAATAAAGAGCAATTGTTAGGGCAAGAAAAACAATGGAGTAATGATCCTAGTGAAAATGATAAGAGGAAGGATGACACTAACTATAGGTGTGGTAAGGAGTTGCATAGTGATCTTATGTAGTTTAGGTCTACAAAAACCTTAGAAGATGATGTATTGATTAAGAGACATGAATATTAAGAAAAAGATAGTAGTAGTTTTGATCAAAGTATTTCTATGTCTTATAGCCTACCCTTGGTAACTCCCCAGCCTTACGAAGATCAAATGCTTGATTTAGAATTGAATGGGATAGATAACTAGGTTATGAGGGTTGTTTAGTTGAAAATTTGCTTAAACCTTTAGAAACACCCCTTGTCAAGCTTAATGAAAATGATGAAGACCTGGAACTCACTCTAACAAAATTGACCATGGATCAATGTTTAGACTTAGAGACCAACCCTATAGTTTTCATGGTTGTACCTTTATCATTGGTATTGAAGCCAGTAACCACCTACCTTAGTCTAGCTAATGTTATAATGAAAACATTGTTAGAGATGGGACATATAACCACTTTCACCATAATCATTGAACACCACCATTTAGAATTTATTATTGAAGATGTGGTAAATAGAAAGACAATTAAGTAGGTGGATGCTAGTGTTAAGTGTGAGATAGTTACATAACCTTTTAGATTTTTTGTATGATCCGGCTTAACCAAAACTAGCACTACTAAGGAGGCAACCCAAGTTTTACATTTTCTTATTAAGTTTTACATTTTCCTTGTTATTTATTTATTTTTAGGATAGGTATGCTTTGATTTTTTTTTTATTTGTGTTTGTTTTGTAAGAATAAGGATGAATCAAGGATGCCTAAAAGAGTCAACAAGATTCATTCTCAAAGAAAGCAAAGATAGGGAAGTATTCTTTTTCTCTGACGCTTTAACTATTTCATTTGAGATATTATGTAATTCAAGTGTGGGGGAGAGAAATCTTTTGGGCAAAAAATGTTTTTTAAAATTTTTTCGAAGTTATCCCTAAAATATTTGTTTTTAAACTAAGTTAATGTGCCTACAATCATAATACTACTATCTTAGTTAATTTTCATAAGTCACTCATGAGTGACCTAAGTATAATTTTAGGACAAGTGTGAATGTTGTGAAAGCATGAAACGATGTCTTAATCATGATATTCTTTGGATTGTTAATTTTTTTATCATGTGCATTTTAATTTTGATCATTGAAACATGTATTAATTTTTGTGAAAAGTCATGTAAATATAAAATTGCATGAAAATTTAAGCCATGAGTATGACTTTAGAATTTGCCTACATAACTCATGAGGCAAAATCTTATACTGTAGAAATGATTTAGGTCATTCTTGGACATTTTAAGCCATTTCAAACCACTTATGAATGATCATCGTTAGTACTTTATTTTGAGCTTTTTAATCTTTTTATTTGTTTATTTACCCACATTAATAAGCCTAAGGCCTTTATATAAGTTATCCATCTTTTACTTGCCCAATCCACGTTACTTATACATGTTAGGGAAAAAATAAGAGAACAAGTCATATTACGGAGGTATGGAGTTGCAATAAAGAAAAAAAAGAAAAAAAAAAGTGCAAAAGCCAAAAATGGCTATGAAAAAAAATTCAAATAAAAATGTCTCAACCTTGTTAAGTCTAAAAAGTTCTCAAGTCCAAAAATATCCTTGTCTCCTACTTTAAGCCTTACATTACATACCGATAGATACTTATTGATCTTGAGTGAAGTATGTAAGTCTATATTAGTGGATAAAGAATAAGGAAAGTAAATATATGGAGGATACTCTAACTTTAAATTAAAATATGATGGCATATCTTGCATATTTTTTGCTTAAATTGCATGCATAGGTTAGAGATAAATTGACTTTAGATACATGAAAGTTGCATGAAATTGAGAACTTACTTCTGAATAAGTTTTATGTCTAACTATGTTCATATTTTTACATTATATCATAGTGCATGATTAATGACTTATGAAACTTTGACTTTGAATGCATCTATTTTGGTTGTTAGCATAGTTAATTTAAGGATTTTTTTTTTAGAACAGACAGAAAGCTAAATATGAGGGTGTGATGACTATGAAAATTATAGCTTTTTATGATCATTTTTGTCTTTAATTTTTTAAAATTTCCTGAATTCATTTGATTTTATACCTTAATATGTTGAATTCTTGATTTTCAAGTTTGCATGAAGAATTTAGACAATTTGGATTAAAATGGAAAAACCATGCAAACGATGAAAAAGTGACAAGAAAGGTAGCCATGCATGAGAACCATGCAAAGGTGATGAGTAGCATTCGACCATGCATACAAGAAGAAGGCTAAAATCCATGCAAAGTTGACAATATGTAGCCCACATTTTAGCAAAGCCAAAAAGCCCAATAATACGAGCTAGCATGTTCAGCCAAATAGGAAAAATACATAAGAGATTCTTTCCATATTAAAAGATATAGAAGCTTATGGAAACAAATCAAGAAGATCATGCAATCTATTTAAAAAATCAGCCAAATTTTCCTTATTCAAAACTTTTTCCATTTTAAAAGAGTTTGAAGCTATAGGAAACAAATGAAGAAGATCATGGAATCAATTGCAATAACTAGCTCAATATGTTATATCTTCATTCCAAAGTGTTTAATTTCATTCTCCCTAGCTAAAGTTATATACTATAAATAGGTTACTCTAACTCACTTGTAAAGCAATCCTAATTCCATTTTTTTCTCTTTTTTTAGTTTTTTTATTTTTACTAGATTTTATAATTTTTCCATTCGACAAGGGTGACAAACTAACCAAAGTTTTTCTATTTGCTAGGGTGACAGACTAGCTAAAGTTATTTTGTTTTCAAACTTTGTTATTTCAATACAAGTATACTTCTAATTTTATTCAAAAGTTTTCTTGTTTTTACTTTTCAAGCAATCAAGTTTACTATCAACATTCTTTTTAAGCTTTTAGTTTTGCTTTCTCCGTTTGCTTTTCTGCATTTGTTATTTTTTTATGTTTGGACACCACCATTACTAGCAAGTTCTTATCTTGTTTAGCTTTGTAACCGGCCTTTATATTTTCAGCACCCTTAGTTTGTTTACATTTCAATCACCACCCACTTATGATCGATCTAAATATAAAGTCAAAAGACTCATTTTGGTACTTGGTTTTCAACACCAATTTTATATCCTTGAGGAAATGATACTCTACTCACACACTTTATTACTTGAATGCAAACTGTACACTTGCAAGCAAAACAACAATAATTAGTTTTTATTAGTGTATTAATTTGTAGTAGCTTTAAGTTTATTTGATGTAAAATGGGATCTAAGGGATTGATTTTTGTCTCCATACTTTCTTGCATATGTTTTTATTAAGTTATTTATTTAATATTTGTTCACTTTTTAAGTTGATGATATGTTTGTTTGCTTTTTTAGGTTGTTCTAAAGTTGCTAGAACTATTTTGGGTGTAGGTAAAGTTTTTTTTTGTTTATTGTTTTATCTTCGAATTTTTTTGTTGTTAAGGTATTGTTGGTTTTCAAAACACTTTAAATGCATATGAAGCTCCTTTGGTTTTTAAAATTTTTTATTATTTGAATATTCATGTACTTGAATTTATACCATTGCATTTGTAGATACTTTTAATTATTTATTTTATGGGAATTTTTTATTTTAAAGTAAGTTTTTCTATTAATTAAAAATTAAAGACAAAAGTCATTATTTTACTTTTACATACATGTGATTGCTTATATTCTTTTAATTATTTTTAAATAGTACTATTTTCTTTTCTCCCCACATGTTCCCTCTTTCTTTCCTTTTTGTTATGTCCACACCAGCCTAATCAATCAATCAATTAATTATATATTATGCATAAATTCTTCTATAAGGTTAAGAATTTAAGTCAACTGATGATGATATATCATGTTATAGATTTATATGTTTCATGTATCAACCCTTCAATTTTTAGATTAAACTAGTTAAATGTTTATGGTTATATAAGCTGTTTTTTCTTTGTCACTAATTAATAACAATGTAATAATCAATCCCTTGCCTTTTTTATTAAATTTTTTCACAAATTGAGCAAATTAATCATAAATGAGTTTGAGCTATTAAATTAAAAAAAGTCAATAGTCTATATATCCTTCTTAAATTGCTTTACCACAATTGTTCTTCGAGATGAGTTTTCTAATTATTTATTTCAAGCATGTATAAAGACAAGTTTAAGACATCATTTTCCTTTATTTTAAGTACGTTTTAATAGTATTCTCTTTACTGAGTTTATATATTTGAAAATCAGAATAATATGTTTTTTAGGCATGAGATGAAAAATAAAGACCATTGAAGCATGATTCTAATTTATGTAACTACAACTGTATCAATTAGTTTGCTTTTTATTAGTTGCTTTTGTTATATAGCTATATTCTTTTTTTTTTTATGCATTGTATCAATCTAATTTGCTTACCACTAACATCTCTAGCACTGAGATGTTTGCCTAGTCTATTGGTTTGCATCAATCTACTTTGTTTACTAGTAACATCTCTAGCATTAATGAGATATTTATTGAGCATATTGATTTGTTTGTTAATTTCATTGGTAATAGATACTACATGAAGTCTTCTCTTTATTTTATTTTGAGATAGCAAATTTTTTTCTTACATATATTAGGATAAATTTTATTGTTGATATTATTACATGGAAGATGTAGAATTGAGCATGTTATGTCACTAAGATGCTTAATGTTTCTTTCATTAATATATATATATATAAACTTTCCTTTTGATTTAAATCTTTTTCTACATCTTTATTCTTTCTTTTATTTACTATTCTTTGGATATTTCAATCTAATGGTAAATCAATTGGAATTGTTGGGTTGGGCATAATTAAATCAACAATAGCTAAAAGAGTTGAAGCTTTACCATTGCAAATTTACAAACCAAATAAAATTACAAATATTGCTAAAATATTGTTGACTTAGCTATCAATTGTCTAATCTTATTATTGGTGATTTGTTCTTTATGTAACATGTAAGTACATAAACTTTGCTAAAAGATAACCTCAATTCAAAGTTAGTCAACTATTTTTTGTTTAATCTCATTTAATTTAATATGCTTATGTGTTAATGCTTGTGTAATTTTTTTTTGAAAGAGGAAAAGTTTTGTTCATTTATAATGACCACAATCATATTGAATGCATTGAGCAATTAAATCAGGAGAATCTTCAATCCAAAATTCAACCTTTAAAGAAAACAAACCATGCTTTGCTAATTTATGTACAACCATATTCCCAGTTCACGTGATGTGTGAAACAAAGCATGAATGAAATGTTTGTTTATTTTTTATATTTATTAATATATTTTTATATTATAATAATAATAATAATTATTATTATTATTATTATTATTATTCTCATATATGTATATATTTTGTTATTTATATAGCTCTATTTTGTTTACTTATTAATATTTTGTGTGTATATTGCTTATATGTTTATTGATACAATATTTTAAAACCAGAGCATTCATCTAGTTTAAATAATAAAAGTAATAATCAAGTAATTACCAACTTAATTTATAAATTTCAAGATGATTGTACCAAAGATGTAATTGCATAAGATAACATCTCATTGTAATATTTTTATTAAATATATAATTTTTAATATTTAAAGCTATTGAATTTCTAGAAAATTTTTAAAAAATAATACAATGTAAAAAATATGTATGTTTTTGCTTATATAATATGAATTAGTATATGAACATGACCATACTAATTTTTTTCTAGCTATACCCCTGATAATGGATGCTTCCCAGCATGGTTGTTTTAAAGAGTTACCTAGAAAAAAAAAAGCCAATAACAAAACTGGTTAGTGTTTGAAAAACATAATAGACAAGCATTACTCAATGAATAGAAAGTGATGCCATTGGAAAAAAGGTGTATTGATAAGGTTGAATAGGAAATTGGGAAGCTTGTTAAGTTGTAGTATAAAGTTTGCTAAGCAATGATTGATGTTGAAATTATGTGTAAATTGGAAAATTGTGTGATAGGCATTAGAAAAGGTTATTATGAAGCTAACCTATTGTAGGAAAATTTTAAGATGCAAGAAGTCTTTGATGTCTATGTTAAGAAATTTTCTAGAAGGCAAGTTCTAATTGAAATTGATAAAGAAGAGACAATGGAGGTGACGAAACAAGGTTGGTTGGACTTGGCTCAATATGTGGTTAGTGGAAATTGAGTTATGGTAAGAATCATTTGATTTAAAAAATAAAACCATTTGGATTACATGTTTTAGGGTGCCTTTTCATATTTAAAGTTACAATAAATTCAAGAGTATTGCTAATATCTGGGGTGAGTTTTTTCCATGTATAGGAAAACACTAAATTATAATGATTTTAGTAGGGCTGCTATGTTGATCATGAAAACTATTTAGAGAAGATTGATGAAGTGATTAATATTAATTGCAATGGAAAGTTGTTCCATGTTTGACTGATTGAAGTGGGATAAGATATTATGTTATTGCTTCATTTATTTTGTAACTCATTCATGGTAAAAGAAAAAGCTTTTGAGCTTTGTTCTCAAACTAATTCTAGTGAAAGTATATTCTTAGATAAAGATGATGACATGGAAGTTCAAAATGTATATAGTAATGAGAAAGAATATTAAATGAAAGTGAGTTTTTGGATTAAAGAAAAAGAGGCTTTAGCCGAATCCAAGGATGCTATTGCTAACCCTTCAAGAGTATCACAAGTATACGAGTTGCAAAAGTAATACAACCTGAAAATATTTTGGATATCGTTTCCTTAGGAATTGGGAGTTTAATCATAATGATAAATACCAATTTTAATATTTTGAGTATACTTGGTCTTACAAAAAATTTTAAGTGATCTAACTACCTTAAAGTAATCTAAAATTTATTGAATAATTAAACCTAATTAATCTACCAATTATGGAAAGCAAAATCCTAAATGGAAAGTTACTAAAAATGGAAATTATTATAAATGGTAGGTTGTTAAAAAAAGAAAGCTACAATTCTTACAATTAAACTAAGCAAAATTAAAAGCATAAATTAAAATTGCAATTAAAGAGAAAAGAAATAGAAATCAGAACATGGAAGCAGCAAATTAAAATTGAAATTTAAATATAACAAAATACAAAAAGGAAAGTAGCATTTTTAGGTGAAAATTAACCTAATTAAAATTCTAACCTTGTTAATATAGAAATGTCTAAAATAGAAATGAGGCATGAAAATGACGTGGGAATGCACTAAATAATGACTTAAAACAAAATATAGAACTACCTAAAAGAAAATATCCATAAAACTGAATAGAATTTATGCAAATGTTAATTGGGGCATTTTATTGAACACTTAGTATATTAACAGTAAACTCTTAAAGTACCTAACCTAAACACTAATGCATGAAAGCAAAACTAAAATTAAACTATTCTAAATGAAAATGATGCAAAAAAGGTTGCACTAAACACCTAAACTAAACCAAAATGCTAAAACATATAAATGAAGCAAAAAATGTGACCTAAACTACTTGGTCGAATGGAAATGCTAGTCTAATGAATGTAAACATCAAATTTAACTTATGCAACTTAAATTAGACTTAAAATGGGACCAAAAACCTTTAGGAAACTAAATGCAAAGACCGAATGAGTTTACTAGAAAAATGCAATGCAATTCGTGACACTAAAATGCATGAAATTAAAACCTATGAACCAAAATAATAAGGAAATGACCTAAGACCTAATGGTATTGTAAAATCTAAATGAACTACCTTACAATAGACTTAAAATGAACTAAAATGATATGTGTAAAACTTGCCAAAATTGACCAGAAAATGCAGAAAATAAAAATGCAAATTGAAATTTGTAAATGCAAAAAAACTATACCTATGAACTTAAATGCTATGGAATTGACTTAGAACTTAAATGATCTATAGAACTAATTGAAACCCTTAAAATAAACCTAAAAATGAACCCAAAAAATGCATGAGAACATTTTATAAATCTAACCAGAAAAATAGGAAAACTGGATGCAAACTGTAAGCAAGAAAATTGGCCTAAACCTAAACCTAAACCTAAAGGACTAATTGCTACCAAAAACAAAAAAAAAAACTCTTATGCAACATGTAAACTAAACAGAACACCTTAAAATAGACATGAAAGTGAACAAAAATGGTGCAAGGGACTAACTCCAAAATAGAACCGAAAATGAAAAAAAAATGGTTTGAAAACTAGTAAAAAAAATGCATGAAAATCAAAATTATATCTAAGCTATTTTATCAAACATGTACTAAACATCAATCAAACATCATTCAAATCAACTCAAAAGCATTGAAACTAAACATAAACTATAACCAAAATGACAAAGCAGTAAGGTAATAAAATTCTAGGCAGAAAATAGCAACAGCTAGAACCAAAATTGCAAGGAAAAATTCAACTTTCATGAGTCAAGCTACTTTGATGTCAATGATTGTTATAACATATAGATCCGAAAATCTATAACTAGACTTAACAAGAGGAGTTGCCACCAATCTTTTTTCAAGGTGTGATTGGCCACCTAATGAATCTATCTTTTTAAGGAACTTTTAAGCTTAACTAAGGGTCCCTAATGAATATGTTTTGGCCTATTAATCAGAACAAGGTTCAAGAGTTTGATTACATATGAGGAATGTTATAGCACCCGCACATGCTCATTCAAAGAATGATATCATTTTATTTTAAATTATCCTAAAGTATTGATTCTAATGGCCTTAAATTTTAATGTTTAAATATTAGAAATAATTTTTAAAATTCTCCATCAATCTAGTAGAATTCTTAAAAATATTTTCTCACTTCAAGAGCATTCAAGAATCCCATTTTTTTTTTTTGAAGAGGCTCTGTCGTAGGAAAAAGTTTAGTCATTTTTTATTTTTTAGTTTTTTATTGAAAATATACATAATTATTTGACCATTGAGGTCAAATTAAAAATATTTTTTCACCTAGAAATTTTTTAGATAATCAACCATTTGCGATGATTAAGAATTTCATCCTTGGAATTTTTTATTTATTTTTATTTCTAAATTTTTCACCATTTGGGTCGATTAAGAATTTTCTTTTTGATTCTAAATTTTTCACCCTTTGGGTCTATTTAGAAATTCTCTCTTTTTTTTTTTGAAATTTTTGGAAAGAAAATAATAGGACAATTATTTTTTCAAGTTTCATTTAAATTCTTTCACCATTTGGAACAAATTTAAAGAAATTTCTCTCCTAGAGATTTCTTAGAAAATTTACCATTTGAAATTTCTAAGAATTTCATCATTGGATAATTGTCAAATATTTTCAACCAAAATTTTTTATTTGAAAAAGAATACAATTACTTTTTATTGAAATTTCATCTAAATTGTTCCATAATTTGGGATAAATTTAGAGAAATTTATCAACTAGAGATGTCTTAGGAAATTTACCAATTGAAATTTCTAAGAATCTCATCCTTGGGTAATTAGTATTTAATTTCAAATTTTAATTTTTAATTTTTAATTTTTTTAAATTGAAAATAAATATTAATTATTATTATTGAAACTTTCTCTAAATTATTTCACATTTTAGGACAAATTTAGAAAAAATTTCTCACCTAAGAATTTTATAAAAATTAACCATTTGAAATTTCTAAAAATTCTATCACTGGATAATTATTATTTAGTCTAGAAATATATATACTTTATCTGTTTTATATTTTCTTTCCTAAAATTTAATCATGCAAAAAAAATAAAAAATATAATAACTAAATAAATAAAATAAAATACCAAAAAAGGGGTTCAGCTTGGCGGCTTGAATGGCTCGACTAGAGACATAGATGATGGCTCGAAGACGCGGCTTAGAGACTCGGCATGGCTCGGCTAAAAGCTTTGGTTGAAATGTGGTTCAGTAGAATGGGTTGCACTTGGGTTGGGCTACCTGATGGGAAAATATGTGAATCTTAGGGGTTTTTTAAGGCTAAACACAACATCGTTTCAATTGGGGTATAAATAGGCCAAAAAAATTTTTTCCTCAGATTTCTTCTTCCCCTCTCTTTCTTCTCTTTTCTTTTCTTTTTCTCTCTCTAAAACCCAAAGACACCTGTTGAATTTTCACCAAATTCTAGAAAAAGTCATGGAAATCGGGGTTGGTTAGCCAGAAGTTTGTCAAAAGTTCATCGATTTTTGAAAAACTAACACCAAAAATTGGGTAACTCATCGAAATTTGGAAATATCGCCAAAAAGTCATTGAAAAATTCAACCAAAAATTAGAAATTTTCCAAAATTTTTTTTTTTTAAAAAGCTTCTTTTTAACCTAAAAAAAATCTTTGAAAATTTTGACTACTTTTGTGGCATGTTTTTCCTCTATGCTTTTCTATGAGTGCACCCTCTCTGATCTGTGTGTGGGCATGTATTTATAGAGTTTCAAATCTGAGAAACTTGAACTAGGAAAGAGTTTGGATTCCTTTAAAATTCAAACTTTAATTCTTAAACCCAACTCAAACTTTACAATCCAATCTCACAATGTCACACAAGTTCAACCACTTATCTTTTTTTCTTTTGTTTTTCATTTTTTCATTATTTTATTTTATATTATTTTCATTAACAAAATTAAACTCAAGTAAAACCCCAGACGGATTGAGATGTCTACAGCTACCCCTCTTTGCATATTTTTTGTGAAACAAGAATTGTGCAAAGACGTAGACAACCCAATCAAGAATCAACTTGACATATTTTTTATATTTTTTTAAGCACATTCAAACTTCTTAAACAATATAAAAATTCCTCTAAATAGAGGCTCCAAAACTTTTGAGAAACAAATAAAGCTCCTCTAAATAGAGGCTCACGACTTTGAAAAATAAATAAAACTCCTCTTAATAGAGGCTCAACAATTTTTGAAAAATTAATAAAGTTCTTCTAAGCACGGATTCAACAATTTTTGAAAAATTAAATAAGGCTCCTCTAAACAAAGGCTCAATGACTTTCAAAGATAAATAAAGCTCCTTTGAGTAGAGGCTCAAGGACTTTGAAAAATAAATAAGTCTCTCTACACAGAAGCTCAACAACTTTAAAAAATAAATAAAGCTCCTATAAATAGAGGCTTAATGACTTTGAAAAATAAATACAGTTCCTCAACAATCATGTCCAGAGGTCTTATAGATCATCAGAAGAAATCATAGGAGATTATACCCAAATGTCTTACTAATCATCCCTAAAATTTAAGAATGCTTATTTGAGTAAAGGCATCACAACTTGAAACATCATTTTTCAAGGATCAGTATCTTACATCATAGGTTTTCCTTTTTTTTTTTTTCAAACAAGAATTTGAAAAATTTTCACCAGAAAGTCTTCATATTTATCTTTTCCATAGAGGATCTTAAAATATCCCTACTTCATGCACTAGAAATTCTCACATGTAATGCATGCTATGCACTGAACATTTAGAAATACAATGCATGCTACGCAAATGTCAATTAATTAATTTCTTTTCAATTGTGGTACTAAGTTTCTCAAGCTCTTTTCTTAGATCCTGACCTCTTTAATTTCAGGTACTAAGACCAAATCAATCTTCTTAAAGAAATCTTTTTTCCAAATTTAAAGTCCTTACTAGAAACTAAACATTTTATATTTGCCTCTATCACTCTCAACCTTTTCTAAGGTAATGCAAAAATCTTTCATGCTACTATTCATTTTCAATCATTATTTAAATTTTAAAAAGTAAAAATGCAATCACACATTTCTTCCATTCCAAGGTATTGAAAAGAAATGATAGGAATGGCTTGGAAATAAATGAGAAATAATCAACAAAAGAGAGACACAAGGAAAGAAGTGAAATATCTCTTATTAAAAAAATGGTAGCACAACTTTGGCCATTGAACAGTGTAAAAAGTTACAAAGATGGGTATGGGGTAACAATGTCTAAAATAAACAATCAGATAATTATGATAACATATCTTGAAGTCTTTTTTAAAAATTCAATCACCTGATGCACTTAACAACTAAGATTTCATCAGAACATGCTAGCCTTTATGTTGGTGAATTCTTAAATTTGATGTTGTACTCTCCCCATCTAAGATACTTTTTCAGGTTTTCAACTTAGATGAACCCCTTTAACTCAAACCACCCTTTTGAAATTTTTGATTCGAGTCCTCCTTTTGCATTTGTCTTTTTCTTTTTCTTTTTTTCCTTTTTTTTTCTTTTTTTTAAGCATAGCATTTTTTCACAGCATCAAAATTTATAGGATGGGGCAAATAATCTCCATCCATCTTAGCTAATATTAATGCTCCACTTAAGAAAGCTCATTTCACTATATATGGCCCTTCCTAATTCGGAGTCTACTTTTCTCAATTATCATGCTGGCTTAAGAGAATTCTTTTTAAGACTAATTCCCCTTCTCGAAAGTAATGAGGCTGAACCTTTTTATTATGAGCCTTTATCATTCTTCTTTGATATAGCTAACTATGGCATAGCATTGTCAATCTCTTCTATTCAATGAAATTTAACTACTCATAGCGTTTTTGAACCCATTCAGCTTTTTTTACTCGAACTTCTTTTAGAACTCTTAAGGATGAGATTTTTACTTCCACTGGTAACACAGCTTCCATCCCATATATCAAGAAAAATGGTGTTGCCCTAGTAGAGGTACACACTGATGTCCGATAAGAATGCAGTGCAAATGACAATTTCTCATGCCAGTCTTTATAAGTCTCGATCATCTTTTTAAGAATTTTTTTATATTCTTGTTTATCGCCTCGACTGCTCCATTCATTTTTGGATGGTATGGCACTAAATTATAATGCTTGATTTTATATTGAGCGCATATTTCTTGTAATATCTTACTATTCAAATTCTTTATATTATCTGAAATGATTCTTTCTAAAAGCCCATATCTACAAATGATCTCTCTTTTTATGAAGTTACAAACCATGGATTATGTCACACTTTCAAATGAAGCTACTGCCACCTATTTCATGAAATAATCTATCATCAAGAAAATGACTTATGCCTATGAAAAGCTTTAGGGGTAATAGGACCAATGACATTCATGCCCCATATGCAAAATGGCTTGGGTGGTAGCAAAACATGTAAAATAGTTGGTGGAGCATGGATCTTATCAGTACAGATTTGGCACTTATGACATTTTCAAGCATAATCAATATAGTCGCTCTCTATTATTAACCAATAGTACCATACTCTCATGATCTATCTTACCATTATATATCCATTTGCATCTGCCCCATATATCCTATTATGCATCTTTTCAATAACTTTTCTAGCCTTATCTGCATTTATGCATCTTAATAATATTTGATCATATCTCCTTTTATACAAGACATCTCCATCCAGGAAAAAACTCGTAGCTAATCTCTTGATGACTTTTTTATCATTTTTAGTTGCTTGATCCAAGTATTGCTGATTTTTAATGTATGACAAGATATTATAATACCACGGTTTCCCATTTACAAGATATTATAATACCACGGTTTCCCATTTTCCTCTTTTTCTGCATTAGAATAATGAATTGGCATATCCTTAACATCTAGCCTAATGGGCTAAATGTCAGTGTTATCATTAATTCAAACTATTGCTGCCAGAGTAGCTAAGGCATTAACAATCAGATTCTTCTCACAAGGCAAACTGAATATCTTCAAACTATGCTAAACTATGTTTTACTATTTTTATGCTAAACTAGGCATGTCTTGATAAGATCAAGCAAACAATCTATGAATTCTCGAAGTAGATCTTTCAATCGTTGCCTGCCTATCGATTAAAGCGACGTGCCAATTTTAACTTCTTTCTTATTCTCCTTATCTTTTAAATTTACCAATTCAATTATCTCCTGATAAGGCTTAATTGGTTTGTTTTCTTGCTTAGTTAATCTTATTGAGTCTGGAAGGATAACATACTCTTTAAAATCATCTTCGTTATCAAGTTCATTAGTGTTAATCAATTTTTCAAAATTAACCTTTGATCATTATCATGATTATCTTCATATTCATTGAAGGACATTAAACCAGTCTCAAGGATAGCAGGCATTTCAATGATGCTCTAATTATTCAGCTTATAATTTGATGGATAAAAGTGTGCCCACATTTCTTGCTCATACCCATTTTCATCTCCAATCGCATAGATAGATAACTCAGTAAAGGCTTTTTCTATGCTCAGTCCAAAATCTTCATCTGTATCTGGGTACATGAATCCTCCAAGTTTGAAGGCATCACAAAAGTGTAGGATGGCCATTAGTCTTGCCATCTTTTTTTTCTCCTGTTTGCTTTCTTATTTTTATCTCCCATTTCTCTGCCTCATAGTCTAGCCCAACCTTTCACTGTTGTAAATTATTATAGGGAGTTTTTTTATCCCTTGTAAATTTCTACCTAGTCCTACTCTAGAATACTAACCTCCATTGATAATTTGACTCACCATTATCTCTGAAAATTGTTGGCTTTTAACTCTTTCGCCCATAAAGTTGACTAGTTCAAATGATCGGTAATAACATTCTAGCACCTCTTCAACAAGCTTCACATGTAAGGTATTTAATGGTTGAGTCACCAGCATATCTTCTTTTTTAAATACTACCATTAATTGACCTTCCATATTGAACTTGATCTTTTGGTACAAGGTAGAACGAGCAACACCTACCATATGAATCCATGGCTTTTCAAATAGATAATTATAAGATGGGGAGATATTCATCAATTGAAATTTTACATTAAATGTGCATGGCCCAATTTGTAAAGGCATCTCTATATTTCTCAAAACTTCATGCTTGGTCTAATCAAAAGCCGGATGACCATATGGCTACTTTTCATGTATGAGTAATCAACAGGTAGCCTTACCAAAGTTGAAATAGGCATGATATTAATAGCAGAACTATTGTCGATAAAGACCTTAGCTATAATATGGCTCTTACACTTAACAGTGATATGTTGAGCCTTGGTGCTATCTTTTCCTTCTTAAGGAATTTCATCATCACTAAATGATATATATTTTGGCATTATCAGGTTTTCAGCTAAGTGATTCACATACTCAACAAACATATTGTGTGCTACATACACTAATTTAGTACTTTCAGCAAGGCATTTCGGTGTGGTTTAGAATTCAATAACAGTGATAGCAATGAGATTCATGCTAGCATTTTATTCAATTCCTCAACCACATGGTATTCACTATGTTTCACCAATTTTAAGAATTCACAAGCCTCTTTTTCTAACACTGACTTTTGACATTTTTCTTTAAGCACCACTTCTGGATTATTCTGTTCTTCTACTACCTTGGACTTTTCTTTCTTAGCCCTCTTTAGCATTTTTGAAGGATAGCATTTTTCACTTCGAGTTATGCCCCATACACTAGTTATATTAGCAATATCAGATTTAAGCGCATTCTCTTTTTACCCATAGACTATCATATCATAGCCATATTTCCATGGCATAACTTTATTGTCCTTGTAAGGGAATGGAGCAAGAACTTTAAAAGTTACCAACTTAGGGATGAGCTTATCTATGACTGATTTTGGTTTATCTTTATAGTAAATTGTTATCGATTTTGGAAACAAGTTTGATGGCTTATCAGTCATAAAAACTTAAGCACCTTTTGAAACCTCTTTCTCTTCATAAAGCTTAATATGGTAAGAATCTATGAGCTTTTGTACCTCTTGGTGAAATTGCTCACAAGTTTTAATAAAGTGGCTAGATGCCCCACTATGATATTTACAATTGCTATCTAATACATATCTTTCATGATAATTACATGGACTTACTAGCTATATCATGTTAGCTTTTCATAAAGCATTAAACAGTTGGTTGAAGGGTGTCTTGATTTCTACTACTTTTTTTTTAGATGACGTTCTCAATCCTTACTCAAAGCATTCACATTATGGTTAGGCAAATGATTGCACTAACATTAGGTACGATTACCTTTCTTGTATCAACGTTTATCATTCCATCCTTAATCAATCATTGTACCTTATGCTTTAGGGCAATGTAATTTTTTATGAAATGACCAACGATTCCATAGTGGTAGTCGTAATAAGCTGTAGGATCATACCACTTGGGATAAGGTGGCTTGAGTGGTTCCAATCAGCTAGGGGCAATCAAGTGATTATTGTAAAGCTCTTGATATAATTTCATATAAGTCATGGGGATTGGGTCAAATATACGTTTTTCTTGAGTAGTTTATTATTCTCATGAACCACCTATTGGGCTAGCAAGATAGGTTTGAGGTCTTGTGAAAGGTTGAGCATTAAGACTATATATGGCAATTTGGGGTCTAAAAGTAGGCTAATATGTTAGAGGGTAGGATGGTTGTGGAGTACGCTATATGGGTAAGGTGAAACATTATTCACTGCAAGGTAATATGTGGAGTTAGCTTGTGACGGATAAGATTGATAACCCCTGAACTGTTGTTTGTCAAAGCTTACAGCTTGAGCTTCAGTCTCTTTCTTCTTTAGGGCTTTCTTAATGGAAACTTCTCCTCCTTTTAACTTGTCATTCTTAATGGCATTCTTAATGATTTCACCTAAGATCACCATGTTGGTGAAATTTTTTATTGCATTCTTTATCATTTTTTCATAATAAAGAGATTTTAAAGTGCTGACAAACAACACTATGGTTTCTTTCTCAGTTAGAGGAGGTTGCACTTGAGTAGCTATGTCCCTTCACCTTTAGGCATATTCCTTAAATGATTTAGTTACCCTTTTCTCCATATTCTACAAAGATAAATAATCAGGAGCTAAATTTATGATATGCCGAAGTGACTAATAAAGTCACTGATCATATCACTCCAGAACTGAATACGAGTCCTATCCAGCTAGACATACCACCTAGCAACAAAGCCAATAAGGCTATCTTGAAAAACATGTATTAACAACTTTTCATTATTAGCATAGGTAGCCATCTTCTAATAGTACATAGTAATATGGGTCATTGGGTACTTTGTACCATCATATTTTTTGAACTCTGAGACTTTGAACTTGGGAGGAATAATAACATCTAAGACTAAATAAAGCCCAACAGCATCCACAAAACCATAGAAACCAATTCCCTTTATGGCTCGTAACCTTTCTTTAAGCATATGCATCACCCTATTAGCTATCGAGTCCCCTAGTGACTCACTTTCTTTTGGTTTCAATTTTTCCTTTTCTTTTAGATCATCCAAATTTGAGACCTGAATTGGTTCCATTGCCTTCTCAGTAAAAACAAGATTTATGTAGCTCTGGTAATGCCTTGGATTTGAAGTTGATGGCATTCTGGGGTATGTATACCCTATAGGATATGTGAACTGTTGTGGAAGTGCCTCTTATATAGACTGGGTTGATCTGGACCAAAACCATGAGGGTATAAAAGGTCAACCACCTCTTGTGATGGATGGTCCTGCTGGCTGGTTTTTTTTTTGTACATTTTTCCCCTTGTTTAACTTGTTTAAAGCTTCCAAAATCTTACTCAACTCCCCTTCAAGCTTTTGTTGAGCTCTTTCTATCTTCTCAAAATGATTAGAATTTTTTTATTCCATTTGTCTAGCATGAGCTCTTACATTATTTGAATGAGTTGATTGTGTGGAGTTCTTACTTGGTAGAGCTATCCTTGAACCTTACGTACCATAATTGCATTGTTATAAAAAATGACATGCTTTATGTTTGATATTTTTAATGCATGAATGAAATGTACTAATATTTGCCACATAACTATCATTGATAAAAGAAATCTCAATTCAAAACTTTATTTCACAAAATTTCAAAACTACATCCTAACAAGGCTAAAACAATACTTTAAAGTCCTAAACATCAACATTACTCTAATGCCTTCCTATAAATTTTCTAGCTTGTTGGTAACTATCTTATGCCTCATCTAGGAAGTCAAGTAATAATCACCCACAAGCTCTTACTAGTTGCACCACGACCTTCAAATCTTTCATTTTTTTTTTTTCATTTTTGATGCCTTATCTACAACAGTGCATAGCTGATCGAACAGGTGCCTTAGATGTTTTTTTTTTTCATGCACATGCCTTTCCATAGTTTACTCTGTTTAGCTTATTTTTTGCATTCATTAGTTAAAGCTTTTACTTATGCTATGCATTGATCCACTATCTCCTATAGCATCTGTTATACCCGTATGCCCTAGCAGTAGCCTTTTGTCTTTCTTCCACCCTTGCTTTCAATAATTCATTTTCTTTTAAAAGTTGAGCAAGCTCAAGTGTGACTGATGAATGTGTCTTATCTAGATCATTGACTAAGGCTTTCCACTGATCTTTTTGCTTAGTGAAGCTTTGGATTTTTTATTCTTGTAGCTTCAAACTTTCTCTTATTTTTACCTTTAATCACTTATTTTCTTACTCCAACTCATCCTTTTTAGTTTTGAGTTTTCTTTTAGCAATTTTTACCTTCAACAAAGGATCTTGATGAATTAACTTTGAAGAATGGTCAACTAGTTCTCAAGGAAGCACAATGTCCTTACCCCTCCTTATATGCCACACAATAAATTCTGGGGTGACATCATATATAAGCCTCCCTTGGTTAACCCTAATGGTTTGTTTCCATGCTCTTTTGATCATTTTGATCATTCCATATGCCTTTTATTCAGTGAAAGAAAATTTTCACTGGTTAAGTCCATAGGTTTTTGAAATAAATTGTTCACATCCAGATTGTCTTCTTACCAAAGTTGGGGCATAAGTAACAGCACCCTATAGACCCAATATGAACACCTACGGTTGATTCCTACAACTATATAATATCGTATCATGACGTATCTATGGTACTCTCTAAATTATCCTTTGGCTATCAAATGCATGAAAATATGAAACCCATTCTTCTTTTGACTTTGCTTTAGGTCATGTGCTACAACAAAACTCTTTGATCGGAATACTAAAATGAAGATATGGTTTGCAAAACCGGCTTTCTTCACACTCAATATGACTTTTCATCCATACAAAAAGCAATTGTAAGTACCCATTAAATCAACCTTTACCATTTTTGTGATAGAAATTCAAAGAATGAATGGTTTATGCTAAAATGATTGACACTGCATTGACTTTGTATGCTAAGTGTTCGATAAAGTCTATCACTACGACATCAACATATCCAATGACTTTTGGAAAGATTACCAATCCATATCGAGCTATAGCCATTGCCACTATCTCCTAATCATCATCTAGATGCCCTTGGATGAAGTCTCACAAAAAACTCCATAAGATAGCCTTAGTTTCACCTTTTGTCTTGACACATACATCAATTTGAGGCAAGTTAAGTCTAAGCATTTGCACAAGCTTTTTACGGTAACCCATCTTATTTGACCAATAAATCTTGTCTGGGTTTGGCAAATCAAAGCAAAATAAGACCATGTACTCTTCAATTGTTGGCACTATATTTGTTTCATTAAAAATGAAACACGTATAAGAAGGATCCCAAAACTAAAGAATGGCTCTGATCGAATTATTGTCTGCATCCACTTGGAGTAATAAAGCTATGTCTCCATGTTTATTCTCAAATATCTCTTGCCTTATTCTGCTCATATATCCCTAAACATTACTTAGATTAGCCAGGTCATTTTGTTGGAGATTGAGATGAACTCTCTCAAGCAATGATGAGATAAAACCCTTAGGCAAGCAATTACCCTATTTTCTTTGACCATCCTCTAACTTGATTTTCAATTGATGAGTAGATTCATAACGAATTGATGTAGACTTTGATTGCATTTGGCTTTCCATTGATGTAGATATGAGATCTAGTTTTTTAATAACTTATATGTAGCAAATATTCCCTATATGAGAATGATGCAAATGAAAATGTTAAACATGACCATGAAAATGATGCATAGAATTATATTAAAATGATGTAAATGCACAACGTCAAATAAAATGGTTAGATCACAAATTGTTCTTTCTTGTGTCCTAATTTCAGGGTACATCTATCAATAGGTAAAAATGGCTCTATCCTAAGGTTAGCCTTTTAAGTGTAGATTATATGCAGAGTTAAGTGATTTTGACCACTAAAGGTTTTGAAATTATTCTTTACATCATTGTCTATTACAGACTAGTAAGGCATTTCAATCCTTACCCATCATAGCTACCAATGGAAAAGATTTAATTTGAGTGGGAGTATATCGTTAGCTATTGCAGAGATTATCATCTCACGAGAGCGTAAGTACTTTACTCCCTCTTAAAAGGGATAGAGCCCGAGTATAAAGCTTATTTAATGCAAATGCATGTAATAGTGAGTGTGAAGGAACATAAAATTTTCAACCCCCATAAATAAAAGACAAAAAATAAACAAAATGTTAGCAAACAAATAATTACAATTTAAAACCATTAGCTCAAAGGATATGATAAATTTAAAATTTTATGGCCTGACTCTTTAACATCCTCAATGGAGTCACCAAACTGTCATAACATATAGATCCAAAAATCTATAGCTAGACTTAACAAGAAGAGTCACCACTAATCTTTTTTCTGGTTGTGATTGGCCACCTAATGAATCTATCCTTTTAAGAAGCTCTTAAGCTTAACTAAGGGTCCCTAAAGAATAAGTTTTGATCTACTAATCAAAATAAGGTTCAGAAGTTTGGTTACATATAGGAAAGGTTATGGCACCCCTATATGCCCATCCAAAGGATGGTACTATTTTATTTTAAATTATCCTAAAGTCTTGGTTCTAATGGTTTTAAATTTTAATGTTTAAATATTGAAAATAATTCTTAAAATACTTCATCAATCTGATAAAATTCTTAAAAATATTTTCCCACCTCAAGAGCATTTAAGAATCCCATTTGCTTTCTTAAAGAGGCTTTGTCATTGAAAAAAGTTTAGTCACTATTTTTTGATTTTTTATTTAAAATATATATAATTATTCCACTATTTGGGCCAACTTAGAAATATCTTCTTACCTAGAAATTTTTTAGATAATCAACCATTTGTAATTACTAAGAATTTCATCGTTGGAATTTATTTTTATTTTTATTTTTTTCTAAAATTTTCACCATTTGGGTCAATTAAGAATTTTCATTTTGATTTCTAGATTTTTCACAATTTGGGTCTATTTAGAAATTCTATTTTTTTTTTGAAATTTTTGGAAAGAAAATAATATGATAATTATTTTTTGAAGTTTCATTTAAATTCTTCCACCATTTAGGACAAATTTAAAAAAATTTCTCACCTAGAGATTTTTTAAAAAATTAACCATTTAAAATTTCTAAGAATCTCATCATTAAATAATTGTCAAATATTTTCAACCAAAAATTTTTTACTTGGAAAAGAATACAATTAATTTTTATTGAAATTTCATCTAAATTATTCAATCATTTGGGACAAATTTAGAGAAAATTTTCACCTAGAGATTTCTTAGGAAATTTACCATTTGAAATTTCTAAGAATCTCATCATTGGGTAATTAGTATTTAATTTCAAATTTTAATTTTAATTTTTTATTTTTTTAAATTGAAAATAAATATTAATTATTATTATTGAAATTTTCTCTAAATTATTCCACAATTTGGGACAAATTTAGGAAAAATTTCTCACCTAAGAATTTTATAAAAATTTACCATTTAAAATTTTTAAAAATTCTATCAATGGATAATTATTTTTTATTCTAAAAAATATAGATTTTATATGTTTTATATATATTTTTATTTTTCCTAAAATTTAATCATGCAAAAAAAATCAACAAAATAAATAAATAAATATAATAGCTAAATAAATAAATAAAATACCAAAAAATCGACTCAACTTGGCAGTTGAAATAGCTCGGCTGGAGGCATAGATGGCGGCTTGGAGATATGGTTCAAAGACTTGGCGTGGCTCAGCTTGGCTAAAGGCCTTGGCTAAAACTCAGGTCAGCAGAACGGGTTGCGCTCAGGTCAAGTTACCTGATGGGAAAACACGTGGATCTTGGGGGTTTCTTAAGGCCAAGCAATGTTGTTTCAATTGGGGTATAAATAGGCTAAATTTTTATTTTTTTCTCAGATTTTTTCTTCTCTTCTCTTTTCTCTCCTTCTCTCTCTAAAACCCAAAAAACGCTAGTTGAATCTTAACCGGATTCTGAAAAAAGTTGTCAGAATTTGGGTTAGTTTGTCAGAAATTCATCGAAAGTTAATCAATTTTTTGTAAAACTAACACCAAAAACTAGAAAATTCATCAGAATCTGAAAATATCACCGAAAAGTCACCAGAAATTCAAAAGTCATTAAAAAATTCAACCAAAAACTAAAAATTTGTTAGAAAATTTTTTTAAAAAAACTTCTTTTTAACCCACAAAAAATCTTCAAAATTTTTGACTGCTTTTGTGGCATGTTTTTCCTCTCTGCTTTTCTATGTGTGTGTACTCTCTATTATCTGTGTGTGGACATGTATTTATAGGGTTTCAAATATGAAAACCTTGAACTAGAAAGGAGTTTGGATTCCTTTCAAATTCAAACTTTAATTCTTAAACCTAACTCAAACTTTACAGTCTAATCTCACAATTTCACGTAAATTCAACCATTTGTTTTTTTGTTTTTTGTTTTTTGTTTTTTTTATATTATTTTTATTAACAAAATCAAACTCAAGTAGAACCTCGTATAGATTGGAGTGTCTACAATGATTAACAAGAGTTCTTCCAGCAATCAAAAGTCATAATTCTCAACAAAGATCAAACTCAAAATAAAGTAAAATAAACATGAAAAAATAGAGAAAACTGGGCCGAACCACAACTACCAAAATAGAAAATTTCATTGATTAAAATGTAGATAACAAAGTTTAAATGTAGAACAAAGTGTCACTGCTTGAAAAATAAAAAAAAGCTGAAATTTTAAAGCATTAAAATAAAGAAGAAAACAGTTAGAAATGAGCCTAGAGGCCAAGGCAAAATAAGTTAGACAGCTGCCTTGATATGGCGTCATAAACAAGAGTAAAACAGAACATGAAAATGAAAGCAAAAACATACAATAAAAGTTGCGGCTCCCTCATTCCTCTCCTAAAATTTTCTATTTAAAGTCTAGTTCTAGGTCTTCAAGTGGCCAATCAAGGGCTCATTTTGTGCAATCTCCACCATCCAAAAATCTAGTTGGCTAAAAAAATCTGCTGCTGGAAAGAAGACTGAAAACCGTGACCTTTGTAAGCCACTACCTCCCTATTCTATGCATGATAAGCTGGAACAATGAAGGGTTTTGATTCCTCCACCTAGGACACAGGCCCGTAGCTTGGTTCCTTCTCAAAATAAGCCATTTGGAGGCTGGCTTGGTGCAAAAACTGAATCTGGCAGTGTGCTGGCAACTTGGTGCTGAGTTGGCCATCATGCACTTGTGCCCACTTGCTTGAGCCTACTTGCTTCTCCAATCTTTTTCCACCAAAAAGGCACCTTGTATCCTTGTCATGCTCTATATTTTTCCAGCTTCAAGCCTTTCCAAACCGTGTGAATAAGTTGCACAAAATAAACCAGAGTCATTTTCGTAGTGGTCCCAATTTTGGCTTGTGTGCAAATGGTCCCCCTCTCTTGTGATCTTCTTTGCCAATTCTTTTGCTCCAAAATTCACCTTTGTCCTTGGCTTGGCGGCTGGCTTTTCTCCTCATGAGGCTCCCTAAAGTCAGCCTGAAGCTTCCCAAATCAGCTTTTCAACTTGCAAGTTAGCCAGTACAAGAAATTAAACTCACACATGCACTAGTTACTAGCTCACGGCTTGGGCACTTCTTGAACATAGCTTGGCAGCTTCTTCTCATGGAATGTAGTTCATTTTTCTCGTAAAAATCAGCTCACTTCAGCTCTTAAGCAGCAATTGACATGCCTTAGCGAAATTCCCATTATGTTTGGTCATTGCTTGCATAAGAACACTAGGTGCGGGCATTATGTTCTGGTGGATAATCAAGCAAATTATTAATCAAGTAAGTCATATAATTAATCAATTAAGTAAATGAGAATTCGATAAAAAGAATAGAATTATCAGATGCGTGCATGGTTCTCGAAAAGAGAGGTACTGAGGGTGTGGGTTATGAGATTAACGTAAAAGAGATTTTTGATTTAATGCTTGGCAAAGACAACCTAGAGGTTAGGAATGACGAGAAGATTTTGAAAGCTCTAGTACCGGTTAAGAATCCAAATCCTAATGGATTTGATGGGCTTGACATATCTCTGGGATTTTCCAGTAAAAAAGGGCCGATTATTGGCTATTTAAAAGAAGAAGCTGCTAATGAGAATGGTGTTGGGCGCTTAGAAGATGCGGCTACTATTGAGAACGGAGTTGTCTTTTGAGAATGCTATTGGTTTCTCAGAAGATGGGTTAGGCATTGATATTTTTAGTGAAAACCCGTTAATAACTAGCAGGATTCAGTCACTGCTATCATCGACTAATACAAAATTTGGTAAGGTTAGAACATTAGAAGATGTTGATGATGAGATTCTTAACAAAATCCTTGAACTAAAAAGAGGGATAAAAAAAAAAAAATGGAAAACTCAACTAAAGAATTGGCCGAATCTGGGTGGGTGTTGGGTGTTATGCTAATGAGTCCCTTTCGAATATTGATTTCCTAAATAGAACCACAATAATTACTAAAGAAGCGCAGGACACTTGGAACAGAGGTAAACTGCTAGGTTTCTTTGCTAGTTGTAATGACAAGCTGATTATATAGAGCTTGAAAGAACTGGAGGCTACAAAGGAAATGCGTTGAGATAAGATAATTTTGTTTTTCATTTGTGGTTATAATTTTGTTGGGAGGGATTTGTGTATTTGTTTTACAAAATATAAGGATTCTTTGTTGGAATATAAAAAGTATGGAGAATGACACTAAGGGGAGAATTTCAATAAAAATATTACTTTTTTCACATTGAGATGCTGTTAATTAAGGAATTTAAGATGAAAGTTAACAAAATGAACTTGTGGAATTTAGATTCTACAAGAAAGGGATGCTTATATGGTGGTTCTAGAATTTCTAAGTTAAATGACTTCATTAGCATGGGTGAATTTGTAGATCTTCCTCTTTGTAGAAAGTAGTTTTCTTGGTTTGGTTGTAGGAATAATTGTTATATCCAAGACTTGCAATTTCATGAACTTCTAGCTAATAATGATCTTCTATTTTTATCTTCGGTTATAGTCTTCCTTTCCGGTCTTTAGTTGAACCTAAGTTAGAATCTTCAAAGAAAAAATGAACTGGATTCAAGGCGTACTACAAATGTCACTTTAAGACTTATTTCATCCCTCCCAATTACTGTATGTAAAGGTGATCTGTTGAAATGCCTTTAAGATAAAATGAAGTCTATGTTTGATTTACCTTGCACTAGGAAAATCAAACCACTAAAAGGTCCTTAATGAGAGACAAAAATACCTTGTCTTTAACAAGGTTTCTCGTAATAAAATAAGACCAAAGAAACAAGCCTTTATATTGAACAAATGAGTGGGAAAAGAAAGAGTTTTTAGAATTTGTTCATATCTTGAACTTATTACATTAATTCCAAATGAACACTTTTAATCTCTATTTATAAAAATTAAATCCTAAGGTTGTGACTTTTTTATTATTTCAATCAAAGATTATTTCCTTTAATTACAAAGATACCTTTCTAAATAATAATAGACAAATTGGTTCACTTGAATGATCACTATTTTCATTCTAACAGAAATCATTTTTCATGTTTCAGAAAATTGTAATTTTTCACTAGAGTAGTTGACTGCCTCTTTGTATTTTTTGTTTTTAGAATGTTTCATGAAATAGGGTAGTTCACTGTTACTTTAGAGTAATTGACTGCCCTCAATTCTAGAATAATGAAATTTTAAAGCAATTGATAGAACAATCAATTTCAACTATAGTAGTGGGTTGCCCAGAATAGCTAGCTGACTACTTATTTGATAAGTTCTGTATCATGACCTTGATAGTTTTTTGGAATGCATAGCGGTCGACTTTTTAGTATAGGTAGCCAATTGGTCTTTAGGCTAGTACATGGCAGTCAACCGCTCTTGTTTAAGCAATCAACTGCTCCTATAGTAAGCCTTTTTGCATTAATTCTTTAATTCTAAAATCAATCATATTAACCATAGAACATTACCTTGAGATAATAAATAGTTTACTATGATTGATCTTTTGATTAAGTCTTTACTTAATCCTATTATTTTCATATTTTGAAGATATTTCTAACACTTCCCCTACCTATTTTCAAAAAAGGGTAAGTTCTAGTATTTTTGAAAATTTTATACGTAGGTGAAGATATCATCTAAAATGTTTTAAAATCTTCACTTTAATGATAAAGTGTTTTTGGTTTAATCAAATTGAATGAGAAATCTTAGATCTCTGAATCACTCAATTTATGTGACTAGTCATGCACTAAACCACACCTATGACTTCAATATCTCAATAAAGTGTTATTTAGTAATGTTTTGACACAATTTCAATGATCATGTGTCATGTATATTCATGAATTATTTTATAGTCAAGCTCATTGCTCCTAGAAGTGGCACCACATCTGTTTATATAGGTGGATTCCATAAAATGCAATCATATAAGCATTCCAACATTATATTGACATTTTATGGATCCGTTAAAAATTTGAACTCATTATCTTACCTTAAGATTATATTATTTTAAGTGCTTGCAGCCACATCCAAATGATGCACTTTAACTCATCAAAACTTAAGACTTAATGTGCAATTAAGCCTTGAGTTGAGGTTCGATCGTGTGTGACTAAACAACTGAGCTTGTTACCCATCCCTCATGAAAGTTTAAACATCATTCCAGTATAATTCCTTTATAAAAAGATTTGTTTCCTTGGTTTTGACAAAATATATTGTGCACCCCTTCTTAGTTTAGACATATTTAACATGTCAAGGTTTCAATTTCTTTAGCTTTTAAACCTTTGGTAGTGTAACTTAATTATCACTATAATCTTATACTATATTGGTCTAGGCCTTAAAGGAATTTTAGATTTTATTTTATGCCTTGCCATTTCCAAATCTATAAACTCTGCAAAATAGGACTTTTAGTGTTTTCTTGTTTCTTTAAATTCCAAGAAACATTACACCCACCGTTCATGCAAATGAATACATTTTTAGATTAATGGGATACATGTTGGTCATTTAACTTATATTGGTCTATCCTTTTATTTACCAAAGGATCAATTTACAATGTCAATTTACATTGTTTTAAAACCTTCCAATACAAACCTTATTAGGTTATCTATCTATCATCCTTTGCTAATTAAAAAAGTAGTGTCTAATTTTATGTTTGTTTTTGCATACAATTTCATTACTTTTATATAGTCTATTGTGCAATTATCTTTTCTTTGCTTTTATTATACCCATTGCACAATAATATATTCCTTCTATAATCTTTTTATTTAGGAAAATTCACTTGTCATTTATATAAGGGTAAGGTGACATCTTATATAACCTTTTATTCCCAAATCATATTTACAATACCTTTGATTTCATGAACAAAATTTTGGTATTTAATAAGTTCTTAGTCTATACTAAAATTATCATATCATCTTTATATTTTTAAGTGATGACATCTTATTGTATTTACTATGAACATATTTAAACATATCATATTTTATATGATATCATAAACCAAAAATTTTCTTTCCAAAAGATAATATCATTTCCTCAGATGAAGTTAAACCGAAACAAAATAAATTAAGCCAATTAAACTAATACCATGCAAGAAGCAAGATATGATTGAAAAGTAATAAGGCAAAAACCAATTAAACATATATTAATGCCAAATATTACCCAATAGCAACCTAAGTATGCAAACTATATGCTTTAATTGAAAACAAGAACCAATTATTATAAACTAACTAAGAAAGCAACCTAATTAAATTAAAGAGAAAACAACAAGTGAATCTCATGCATCCAAGTAATGTAAACAAATTAACTTAATAACAACACTTAAATATGAAATCGCATGAACTCAAATTGATTTAAATTGAAATCATAACTTAATAACATAAACTTAAACTTGAAAACCAAAACTTGAATTGCTTTGAAAACTGAAAATAAACTTGAACAAACTGAAATTGTAAAAAAAAAATTTAACAATAAAAACTTACAAGAAAATAAAAGAAAAGCTAATAACTAAAGAGATCGGTCTGTCACCTCAATCATGCTTTTTTTTTTTTACCTAAAGCTAGCTATTTATAGAATAAGAATAAAAAGAAACCCTAGACTAATAGCCAGAAGACTTGATCTTGAACTCTTGAAGTGATTAGGTTTGGTTAAGCTTGGATTAATTCTCACTTGAAGAAGTTTTCTTGACTTGAATTTTTGCTTTGCTAAAGTTGATCCTCTTCTTATGAATGTAAAAAGACAAAATCTTGACTAGATTATTTGCTGTCTTAACTTCTTTTTATCATATTTGGATAAATCTTCATTGATTTGGCTCTCATAAGAAAAGAATCAAGTGCAGCAAGCCTTTTTGATCATATGAAAAGTTTGGTTCGATTGGTTTTTCCTTAGTAGTCTTGTTGTAAGAGTTCTTCAACCCTTTTTAGATGAATTCTTTGTTAATAATGTAAGATTAGGTGGCGGCTAGGGTTTGTTAAGAGAAAAGAAAAGTTCTAAATTGTTTTGAGCTCTAGGTAACCTTCTAGCATGAGATCTAGGTTTTGTGTTTCGTAGAGACTTCTTGAAGTTTGCCTTCAAGTTGGAGTCTTCTTGAAGAAAAGAAAATTCTAATCCTTTATATGTTGCCCCTAATTAAAAGTCTCTTTTAAATCATGCAAGTCTTGCTTCAAAATGGAATATATTTAAATTTTAAATTTTAGAACTCTTCTACTCAACCTGCGAATTCATACTTAGAATACAAATACACCAATTTAGGTTTAATGCTCTCCAAACTAATTTAAATTCCAATTCTATATCATCATGCCAACTGAGCATCCAAGTTATCTCTCCTAGCCAATAAGATTAGACTTGCTACTATGTCATCCCACAATGATCCCATGCATGTGCATCTACATAAAATACATGGACTAGCACTTAGTTATTTAAAATTTAAATCTGCCCATACATAATTGAACTTGTATTTTCTTCATTCTTACATGACTTTCATGAATTTTTCATCAAGATTCAACCAATCTTAAGTCTTGAGATTCGGCTAAGTAAATCTTGAATAATTTCATCACTTCAACTCTAAGATATTCTAATAACTCCAAGAATCAACAAAAATATATCAAAAACCATCTAAGATTCATCAAAATATATAAAAAAATCATCTAAGTTTGATCAAGAATTTCTAATATTCTTCAAGATTCACCATGATTCAATCTTTTTTTTTTTAAAGATTTCCAACAAAATAGCAAATTAAGCACATTAGGAGTAAAATGAAGTTTATTTCACCATGAATAAAACAAAATTAACTCATTTAAGCAAATGAAGTAACTTAATTTCATAAAGTGATCATAAATTTCACATTTTTTTGCTGATTTTCATGAATGTAATAAACATTCCTTTTGTAGCCACTATATTATGGTCTATATAATCATTCTATATTATGTAAATTCTCAAAACATTTTGGCTAAATTTTTTGTTCATAGCCTTATCAAGTCTATGAAATATTTTTTGCAACCTTTATTGGTTTGTGCCAAGGAGATTAAGCCTAACATGAAAATGCTATTATCCATGATTGTAAAACAATCATTTAACTAATTTAAAAAATGTTACTTATTAAGACTTTATTTTTCTCACTTAAATTTAGATTTCATAATTAACAATATTATGTAGGTTTATATGCAACCTCCCATATTCTTTAAACAAGGATCTTTATGAAAACTAAATTATATGATTTCCATATTCTTTTATTAAGAAACTTGAATCATATTTTCCTTTCTAACTCTTTTAAAAATGTCTTTATATTCTTCTATTTGAATAATTCTTTCAAAGTTCATATAAACTTATTTGAGCAATTTAACTTGAGGAATTATCTTTAATATATTTATAAATATTCTTTGAATATGGCATCCTTGATTCAATCACAATTAACATTGTAACTGAGTCCTTTAGATTCAATAAATTATGAATCTATATGCTTATTATTGTATGTATAATTAAATACTCCTATTCCTATTTAATCCCTTGATTCTTAGGTTCCGAAAATGTTTACAATTGCTCCATGTCCTCAAACCTTTAAAAATCTTAAGTTTGATTTACATTTTTTGGTTCTTGAAAACAACCTTGTTTCTTTTTATTTTGAACTTTGTTTAATCTTGATATAATATCATAAATGCTTTTGTCTCATGTCATTGTCTATAACCAAGAGTTTATCATTAACCTTTTAGGTTAATCTTTTAACAAGCATTATACCATACCAAAATAGTGTTATTTTAATAGACTCTAAATTATAGGATCCACCTCCTTAATATCAATGTTAATACAATTGAATAATTCAATTCAAATTTGTAAAAAATATATTGCAAATTAACTCATGCATAAAACAGTTATAGCAATTTTTAAGATTATCACCAATAGAAGTTTTGAATCATATTCTTTTAGATTTCATCTTAAGCAATTAATATTTACAATCAATCTTATAATTCAATAATAAAAAATATTTAAATTGTATAATCATAGCACATATAATTTCATAATAGTAGTTATAAAATCATTTTTTCCTACTATTAATAAAATATTATGCATATAACTACCATAATAAACAATAGAAGTCATATTATGTCAATACCATAGCATACTTTCCTTCTATTAATCAATTGCTATGAAAATTATTATCATGAATCACTGAAAGCATATTAAAACATGATTTTATTTTTAAAAAGACATTTTCAAGCTTATTAAGCATGTAACTTATTAGTATCAATTAATCACACTTCATCATAGAATCATTAAACTATGCTTTATAAGTTTATGCATCGTAATAATCATGCAAAACTATTTTCTCAAGATATTATAGCAAATGAGTTTTTAGTCATATCTTTTTCTATACACAATATTTTCAAATTATATTTATATTTAAGTAAAGCTAATTTTGATTTTGTTATCAATATTATCTTGAGAACAATCTTGTATAGCATACTATATATTATAAATTTATGTTGATTGAACTTAGCATTCAATATAAAGGAATTCAATGTTTGTCCCATTTCCTTCGTTATATATAATTGAAATATTTTAAAATTTCTTGCTATCATATATTGTAGCACTAGATTTTACTTACCATGCCTTACATATCATTTAGATATTGTAAATTCTACTTTCCAAAATGCTTTCCATGAAGACCAATTGATTCTTTTAGTCAAGTAGTCGGTTGCCTTCATTCTAAAGGCTGATCTTTCGACTTTTAAAGTAAAGTAGTCAATTGCCTAGTATAGAGTAGTTGACTTCTTTTCAAATAAAAAGCTAGCATTCTTTTTGAAAGTTATTGGCAGTCGACTCCTTTATATGGGCAATCAATTGCTTCTTACAAAAGCTTGTAACAAATTTCAATTTATTGTTATTGGTGCAATATTCTTCTTTTAAGAAGATGTAATTAGTCATTTTTATGACTTTATTCCATAAACCATGCAGCCTTTATTTATGGCATTAACTTAAAGTCTTCCTTTGAATAAGGCAAACTTAATTCCATCTCATGAACAATATACTGTAATAGTCTTTATTTTTGCTTTACGTTTCTTATGTTACCAATTTCTCATTTGAAGATTGCACATAAGTATTTCAAGAATTATCTTTCATTTTAAAAAATAACTTTCTTGAAAATCCAATCATGAATATGGAAATACATGAATTATGAGTACAAAATTAATTTAAAAATATCCATATTAAACAACCATATAACCATTCATAATTGTTACCATATCTTAAAAATAAATGTAACAACAATTAATATGATCATAAAATCATGCATAAAAATAAAAAAATGGATGACTTATCTGATTTTTAGTGAAAACTAATAGATTATCTACAAGTGCATGGATCGTACAAGTAGTAAGTGAAGATTGTTCCACAAAAATTATAAAAGAATGATTCAAGTACTAAATTTGTGTCACCTTTACTTAAATTTGGAGGAATTGAATAACATGCAATTACTACTTAAGCTATTTAAACTAATAAAAACAAAAGCTAAATAATGCAAATTAACAACTAAGTATGTAATAATAATCAATTAAGAATGCAGTTGAACCTAATTAATGCAAACAACAACCTAGACATGCAAATTATATGCTTTATTTAGACTTAAGGAACAATTGTAATGAAAGACTTAATGCAATAACCGAATTGAATCCTACACATGCAAAGATGAATAAACCAAAGTAAACTATATGAATTTAAAAAGAACAGAATGCAAATTAAACTAAATAAACTTAAAATCATCCAAATCAAACTAAATTAAACTTGCAATAACTTGAAACATAAATTGTAAGTAAGCAAATTGATTTAACCTTATAACATGTAAGACTATGAATTAGCACTAACTTAACACAACTAATCTTAAAACTTTAAAATAGAAAGTAATTAACTCTAATCACATGCAAAAACTACCAAATTCAACTTATTTTATCTTAATTAAGTCTAATAAATCTTTAAAGAATGAAACTTAAATAAATTAAACTAATTGAACTTAACTAAATTCAATTAAACCTAATAGCAAGCAATCTAATCAAATTAAGTTTAATTAACCTAACTAATAGCAATTTAAATCAACACCATGTAAATTGAAACTACTTAATCAAATTATCCATAAAACCTTTAAATTAAAGAGAAAACAACAAGTAAATCTCATGTATCAAAGTAACTTAAGCAAATTAACTTAGTAACAACACTTAAACATAAATCACATGAACTTAAATTGATTTAAATTGGAATCACAACTTAAAAAGCAAGAACGTAAACTTAAACCTAAAAACAAGAACTTGAATTGCTTTGAAAATAGAAAATAAACTTGAACAATTTAAATCTCAAAAAGGAAACGCTTAGAAACAATAATACTAAAAAAAACCAAAAAAAGAAGACTAAAAAATTAGTAAGTTGGTTTATCACCTTAACTATGCTTTCTCATCTACCTAAAGCTAGATATTTATCAAATAAGAGTACAAGAAACCTGAGAGAGTATTATATTAATTCAAAAAATTCTACAAGTGCATAAGCCATATAAGTAATAATAGTGACCTTTTGGTCAAGATATCGTTCCCTTGAGGATTAAGTAAAGAACTCTTTAGCCTAAGTACCTATTATCAACACGCACTCACTAAAGTTGGCTTGGTCACACATTGAACATGAAATCAAACTAACTACGAAAATAAAATCAAATAAAGTATCAATATGTAAACTAAGCAAAAAGAGAGAATGAATTAAGATATAATAACTAATCTAAAAATGAAAAATAACAAGTATTATGAACAAAGTAGACATAACTTAATCAACCACAACCGAATTAACTACTTATACTTAACTTTAACTACTTTCTAACTAACTTTTACTAACAAATTAAAAACTACTAAAAACATTGTAAAGGATGAATCAAATATGCTATAATTTGTAAAATACAGTAACTAAATCAAAGTGAAAACAAGTTTGAATTATGAATGAAGTGATGAAGTGCAAAATGCAAGTAAACTTGCAAAATCGAAAATACAAAGCTACTATAGACAAATTGTGACTTCAAGAATGTAACCTAGATCCAAGTGACAATAAAATATATCAAATCAAACTTAGATTTACAAAAACAAATATAGAACTAAAGTAAGAACAAGTTTGAACTTAAAATGTGAAGCAAAAAAGATGAAAACTCAAAGTGCAAGTTGAAACTGAAAGTGAAAATAAAATCTAAAAGTTGAATTTGAAGCCACTAATCGAGGTCCAAATGATGCAAAATTAATGGAGCATGAGTGGGAAATTAAAAGGGCATGTAAAGAACTACAATAAAAAATAATTTGAACATTAGAAACTTAAGAGAACTCACAAGAAATTACTACAACAAATCAAAATAGAAACTAAGTTGCATCAGAATTTTACTAATTCAAAGAGAGAAAAAGATATATATATATATATATATAAACTTCTAAGGAGAATGAATTGGAACTGAGCCAAGGTAAGATTCATCAACAAGTTTATCATAAAATTCAACAAAGAAATTGCATCAAATAAAAAGAAATCTAGCTTATTGAACTATTAACTCAAACAATACATAAATTTGGAAAAAATAGAGCATATTCAAAGAAATCTATCCAAACAGTAGGTAAATTCATGAAAATAAATGCAATCAATTGAAAATTAGCAAGTAAACATGTAAACCTAAGAATGTGCAATGAAAAAGAAGCAAACCAAAATCCAAGATGAAGAGTAGATCCTTGCTATGTTGTCACTTATGCAAAAAACTAATCTATCAATTGAGTTTATATGTGACTTTGGAAAATTTTTTGTAATTGTGTGGACAGATATTGAAGCTAATTTTTTCTAGAATTAGAGATCTATAAGTTAGGAATCTAAGAATAAAATGGTTCAAAATAAGTTAGAATTCATCAAAACTGATCCAAAAACCATAAAGTGGTCAAAACTGTGAATTTCAAAATAGATTTGAAAAATGCATGAATTCAATTCAAATTGAAAGCAAAAATGTGAGAAACTTGAAATTTAATTAAGAAAATCTAAAAATACATTGAAAATTGATACAATGAAGTCAAATTTTCATGCAAAGTAAATCAAATTGGCTACCAAAAAGCCTTATTTAGAAAATAAGAAAATAAGAAAATAAAAGTGCAAAGAAAATGAAGTGTAAAAATTTAAAACTAAAATAAAAAAATCTATCTAATAACTCCATTTTGGCTGGCCACTCTCCTTATTTATAGGCAAATAGAAGATTCCCTAACCTCTAAAATATCTTGCAAAAATATCTTGGTATGGATAATCTTCTAGATATTTTTCCTCCATTCTTTCATGGTTTATGCATACTTGTTTAGGTCCTTAAGCTTTTCCTTGTTTTCAAGCCCTCTTCTCACGAACCTTTGCACTCTAGGAATTCAAAATAATGATCAATAAGAAGCCTTTATTTAGCCAACTCAGTAGCTCCTAATGGCCTTCTTTGAATTGCCAAAAGTGGCACCAAAGCATGTGAGCAAGCTTGGATTTTCTTCCTTCTTTTTTGGTGCTAAATGCACACATTTCCTTTTTAATTTTCTACCACAATTTTAAGCCATAAAATGAACCAATTTGACATTATAATGGTTGGAAAGATTTTGGAAATTAATCAACTAAAAATTGACTTCCAACTTCATAGTGCATACATTACTTTTCAAGTATTTATAAAGATACTAGAGTGTACTAATGCAAAATTGAGCTAAGAAAGATAATGAGGATTCATGAAGTTCATTTGAGCTTAAAAAATCATAGAAGCAAAGGGTAAGAAGAACTCCCTTAACAGGTAATGAAGTATCATTACACTTGTTGTGACCTTTGTTAGCTTTTACCATTATAAATCCTCCAAATTGAGTCCAAATTGTCCAAAATTCTTCATTTTCTATATTTTTGCCTACACATAAGATAAATATGCATTTAGAAGTATTTTTTCTAAGATTTTCAAGGAAAAAGCCAATATACAAGAGAAATTGCACTAGAAATGAGTAAAAAATGCTAGCATTTTAGTGCAATCATGAATAGAGGTGTTGCATAGTTTAAGTTAGTCTATTGAAGTGTTGTGGTTTGGCCAAGCTTGGATTCTTATGTGAAGAAGTCTTCTTAATATGAATCTTTGTTGTGCTGAAGTTGATCCTCTTATTATAAATCATTTATACCAAATCTTGACTAGATAAATGCTTACTTATGTTAAATTTTGCTCACTTATCACTTAAAAAAAAAGAAAATTCTGACTTGATCTTTTAAAATGAAAGAAGAATGGTGTGACTTGATCTCTTAGATAGATGAAAAGCTTAGTTTGGTTCTCTGCTTTGATGCAATCTAGGACCATTCTTTAAACTTAATCTATCAATAATATAATAGAAGGTAGCGACTAGGGTTTGTCAAAAGAAAAGATTATGTTGTAGTTACTTTTGAACCCTTGAAACCAATTTTAAACTTGGAGTAAGTCTTGTTAATCTTAGAGACTTTTTAAAGTTTACCTTTAAGTTAGAGACTTTTTGGAGAAGAAAAGAGAAATTATGAATTTGAAACTCTTTTAATGCAACCGTCTCCTTTATATTAACCTTATAACTCATGCAACTCTTACCTTTGATAAAAATTCCCACACAAAGTCAATAAACCAAAACAAGGTAGGATAAGTAACTCAAAGAAAGACATTCATATTAAAATACCTTGTCATGGTAAGAGAACCAATTCAAACTACAAATTCCTATTCAATGTAGGAAAGTTTTCTACAAGTAAATGTAACCAAGTGCATCTCTTAGCCAACATAGGAATTTCAAGTCAAAATGGGATTTCCTAATCAAAGTATGAAATCCAAATCAACTTGGGAAAACCTTCTTGAAATAGAAAAATTGAAGGTGATTTAAGTGATTTAATCTTTTTCCAAGTAAGGACAGAATTTCCAAGTAATTGTAAACACCATATTTTATCTAAAAAATTTTTTAGGATCAAAATAGGCTTTGACTTTAATTAGGTCTCGATTGATAGTATTGAATTTTAGGTCCAAAAATTAAAAATATAAATTTGTATTTGTATTTTTCCTTTTAGTTTTTTGATTTACTTTTTATTTTAGTTTTTTGTTTAGTCAAAAGAGTTGATTGGTCCAAGTAAAAAAAAAGGGTTAGGAATAGAAAAAAATGTGGGATTTTAATTTGCAAAAGGAAATTGGCAGATTCAATCTTGGACTAGTCTAGATTCAGGAATTTAGTGATAAAATATTTTTAAAAATTCTTGAACCCTAAGTCATTGGAAAAAAAGAAATATTGCAAATGGAAGAAGATTCTAAGTGAAATCCTAGATTCGGTAGGATTATATAGGATTTAATCTCAATATAAAGAATCTAAATCTGTGATCAAAGACAACAAGATCAAGCAAGAATATAGAAGCAATACATAACAAGTAATCAAGCAATAAGCATTTTTGCAATAAATAATAGTTCAAGCAAAAAATTTTTGAGTTTTCGGTTTTAGGATTTGAGGAATCTAGTTCAATTTTTTAGTCTTTAGAAGTTGTATGAAGTTTTTGAATTTTTGGGCTTATTCTGTTGTAGTTTAATTTTTTTGGTGTTTTTGGAACTTTGGGATTTTTCTAAGTTTCTGGGCTTTATGGAATTCAATTTTGATTCTAGGAGTTATGGGAATTCTTTTTTTTTTTTTGGGATTGCTTTGAATTCTAGGGCTTTTTTGGGAATCTTTTTGAAATTTTGGTTGAATTTTTTGGTTTTTGGGTTATTGTTTAAGTTTTCTAGTGATAAGTTGGACTTTTTAGTAATGTTTACGGTGGTTTGATGGAGTACAATGGCTGATTTCTAAGTTTCTTGATTTTTCTAGGTTGACTTTGAATATTATGGTACTATTTGAAATTTTTAGTGCTAGAATCTAGTTTTGGCAATGTTCTTGAATTTTTTTTATGTGTTTTAAAGAGAAAACAAAAGAGAAACCGATCTTAAAGAAAAAGAGGAAAAAACACATATGAGAAAAATAAAGGATTTTTGGCTTTTATAGTAGCATCAATTCGACGCCATTTTGAGAAACATAGGATCTGCATGTCGACTTGAGGGGATTTGCGTGCCAACCTATAGCTGACCTAACCCTAATTATAGGTTTTCGTTTTCCTTTTATTTTTTATTTTTTTCATTTGTTTCATGGTATTTCTTTTATTTTTATTTATTTTTTATTTTTGATTATCTTTTTGTATGATTGAATTTAAGTGACAAGGAAAAGGAAAAGAAAAATTCTGGTAAGATTTTTTATTTTAATTACATCAATAATTATAATATTTTTGTATGAATTTGCATTATTTATTAGCTAATTTTTTATTCGCATAATTATGATTTATTTAATATTATTGCATGATTTTTTTTTCTTTATTGCATAATATCCTTGCTTGATTCTTGGTATGACTTTTATAATTTTGCACGATTTGATTTATATATTTGTATGATTTATTTTTACATGTTTTAATTTTAATATTATTGCATGATTTTTATGATCTTTGCATGATTGCATGATTCAATTCATGATTCAATTATAATATTTTTTCTTGATATTTTGATAGAATTTGTGTATTACAATGTTGTGTAAATAAATAAAAAGGAATTGAAATTTAACTTTTGGATGAGATATTTAAAGAATTCGACGACAAAGCCTCTTTAAATAAATAGTGAGTTTATTTTGAATATTTTTGAAGTGGGAAATTTTTTTTTTGGGTAAAAGCCTAAAGACTTTTTTTTCTAATATTTTAAATATTGAAACTAATAAAAAACCATATTTGATTAAGGCTTAGACAAGTTAACATGTGATTAATTTAGTACCATTTTGTGGGGTGCTGTAGAGGGTGTTAAAATCTTCCTTGCACATAATCGACTCTTAAACTTAGTTTTATTGATGTAGACCACAATCTATTCTTGTTAGGGAACCGTACTGAAGCTTAGAATAACTTTAAAAATGATAGATTCACATAAGTGACCAATCACACATAGATAAAAAAGATTGGTCGCAACTCTATTTTTTTTATGTCTAATGGACTAGTTCTTGGACTTGAACATTATGATAATTTGGCGACTCCGCTGGGAACATTAAAGAGTTAAGCCATTAGTTAGTTATGTGTTATCTTAAGCCTTGCTTTGACGATTTTTATTTTGTGATTATTTATGATTTTTCATGTGCATGAATCCATTTTGTTTATTTTGTAGCTTACATTTTTTTGTACTAATTTGTTTGTTCATTCTATAGATTTTAAGTTTTTCATGTGTACCAATTTATTTGATTATTGAGTTAGAATGTTACTTCATATATTACACATGTCCAACTATCACAGGTCGAGACTCAAGCTCCAAGCTCATGGTTCTAGAACTTGGGGATGGACTCTTCTATCATCCTAAATTAGCCTAACTATCATGGTTCACACCCTTGTGAGGTGTTGTCCACTTTGGTCCCCCTTTGGCCACATGATTTTATCTCATAAAAGGTGTCTCACAAGGAGAAGGTGGTGTGAACCCTTATATGCCATGACCAACTCTAGTACATAGCTGATGTGGGATTCATAACTCCTCTCTATGACCCTGACATCCTCTCCCACTCCAACGAAGGCCCATTGTCCTCGGTAGCACATCGTTAGTACCCTTAGAGTTGGCTCTGATACCACTTGTCATAGCCGAGATTCAAGTTTTAGGCTTGTGCAACTCTAGGACACAAGCATGGACTCTTCTAGTGTCTCAGATCAACCTAACTATCATGGTTCACAGCCTTGTGAGGTATTATTCACTTTGGCCCCTCTTGGCCATATGATTTTGTCCCACAAAAGGTGCCTCACAAAGAGAAGGTGGTGTGAACCCTTATATCCCATGACCAACTCTAGTAATGTTCCTTCACATATTACATATCCATTCATGCATAAGCTCTATACTTGAGCTTTGTCCTTTATTAAGAGGAGCAAGTACTTACACTCTCGTGAGGTGATAACCTCTATGTCAACTAGTGAAAACTCTCACCAAAATTGAAACCTTTCCATTTAATCTTATAATGGTAGGCAAGGATTAGGATGCTTTACCATCTATAATGAATGATGGTGTGAGGAACAATTTGTGAGCCTTTAGATTGTCAAACCTTTGAAACCAACATGTAAATAAACCTTAAGGATCCAAACCTAAATTAGAGCCTTACCCTTATATTTGTTAGAAAATCCTAAATAGGGACATTTATTACTATTCTGGTTGTTAAATTGTATTTTGTTCCTTATATATATTATGTTTACTAATCATTTTCTTTTATTATAAGTGCATCATTAGATTTATCATAAAGAATGATTGCCACAAAATAATTTTAACAAAAAGAATCTTAATTACAACCATGGAGAGCCTAGTAAATTCCCTTACTAGCTTAAAAAAGAAGTCTAAAGAGCTAAAGCTTGCAAACAAAAGGCTAAAAAAGAAAGTTCAAGCACTCAAACAAGAAAAGGATGAATGGAAAAATCTATTCACAGACATTAACACAACACAGTTATCCACCACTCGTGAGCTAGCCTAACTTCTGAAAGAAAATGGATAATTGTAAATAAAAGTGAAAAAAAGTGAAGAGGCATTCTTTGAAGCATAAAATTACATCTAAATGTTGAATGGGGTTGTTATTGAAACGGGAATACAAATGGGGGCTCTGACTAAGGAATACGAGTAAGCAAAAGAGATATATGTGAGGAAAATTGACCAATTGGAATACCTGCTTAATCAAATCATTATGGCTACTTATGAAGCTAAAGGCTTGGTAAAAAAGATTGAGGAGTGGAAAATGAAGGTGGCACTAGTTGGAGCATATGGTTAAGGACTGTTAGATTTTCTCAATAAAGTATAAGGCCAATATCGACATACTAAGGATTTCTTCCCACAATAAACATTAGACTTCCTATGGATGTAATTTTGGATTTTGTTAAAAATGAATTTTAATTCAATAAAGATTTTTCTTATTAACAATTGTTATATGGTAAATCCTTCTTAATGAATTCATGCATTTATTCATTCTCATATATAGTTTAAAGAAAGAATGGTTTCATAAATTTTTCTCTAAATATGTACCATAACTATGGTACATCAAGGTTCAAGGATAGCTCAATTTTTGAATAACCTACGACACTTGATACCAAGTAAGGATCATGAAAGAAAAAAATAATTTTCGCATCTAAAAGGTGGAAAAGGCATAAAAAGAGATGAAAGGACAATTAGAGACTATTACTAAGTTATTGAAAAACATTATCAAAGGAAAAAAAGTGGTGGAAGAGATAGTGGTCCAAAATGAAACTGATCCATTATATCTTTATGGTTTTGGCCCATACTCAGTATAAGTATCTCAAGAGGCCCAACACAAATACCATTTAATATAGGCTACCCCTATATGCATACTAGCATGCCTTCAACTATTACTCTTACTCACTTTGCTCTTGTTCTTGATATCAAAGCATCTAATCCAATTCAAGTTCTTAATCTGGATGATATGAAAGAACAAGAGAAGTTGAAGATATGCACTATAAAAAGCTCTAAATCTCAAAAGATGGATCTCATAGAGGAGAGGCTTAGAGCTACTAGAGGAACATATTTTTATGGATTAATAGATGCTATTGGACTATGCTTAATTCTTGGTGTGGTGATTCCACCAAAATTCAAGGTGCTTGATTTTGAGAAATATAATAAAACTAAGTGTCTTATAGCATATGTGACAATGTATTGTTGTAAAATGATTGTACACGCATATGATGAAAAGTTGCTTATTCATATCTTCTAAAATCGTCTCACTGGTTCTACTATTAGATGATATGTACAATTGGATAAGACTAGCATCAGTGGTTGGAGAGAATTAGCAAAGGTTTTTATTGCATAATACAAGCACATTATAAACTTGGCACCAGACTGTATGACTTTTCAAAGCATGGAGAAAAAGGCTAATAAAAGTTTCAAAGAATATGCTTAAAGGTGGAGAGATATGGCTACCCAAGTTTAACCCCTACTAACTGAAAAGAGACTATAGTTCTATTTGTCAATACTTCTAAAGCCTTATATTATGAAAAAATTATTGAAAATGCCATGAAGAATTTTACTGATATGGTGATTTTCGAGGAAATAATAGAGAATGCAATCAAGAATGGCAAGCTTGAAAGTGGTGATGCAACTAATACAAAAAAAGGTAATTACATGCAACTAACACAAAAAAGGAAACTACATTAAAGAAAAGAAGGAGATGCTCAAATTATAAGTCATGGGGGGTAATAGGTTGGAGGCCTATCTCATATTATCCTTATCCAATGTACCAACCTCATTACCTAACTATAAACAACATCTCCCCAAGTCTTTATACTTATCAACTAGTTATGTAGCCACCTAGCTTTGTATCTACAAATCAGCTAGCTACTTAACCTAAGAACTAGGTGAAAAGAGAAAGAGTTCCCATAGATCCAATCCCTATAGCATACATTAAGCTACTCTCTCAACTCATTAATACCCACTTAGTTACACTAATTTATTTAGAACCTATAAAGCCTTTCTACCATAAGTGGTATGATGCTAATGTTATTTGTGACTATCATTCAAGGATTGTTGGTCATTCTATAAAAAACTATATTGCATTTAAATATAAGGTGCAAAGTTTGATCAATGTTGGATTGGTGAATTTTATCAAGAAGTAGGGTCGAATGTCATTAAAAACCCTTTGCCTAACCACATAGGGGCATAATTTTGAAGAAGCTTTTATGAATGCTATCAATTTAGGAACTTTAGGAAATAATTCAAGTCTTTAAATACTTATGAATATTTGAGAGTCTTTTATGTTAGTTTTTTATTTATCTTTGTCATTTCAACAAAATTACAAATACATTTTCATTACATTTATTCTTTTATTCTTCATTTATTCCATTTATATCTCACCCAATCCTACTTTCTAAATAATGAATGTTCAAACAATTATGATAATGATTCAAGATTCAATTTTGAAAGCATTATTCATATTGGTAAAATTGATAAGTTAAAACTTTTAATCTATTGGGATTACTAAAATAAAAGAAGACAAGTTTTATGAAAAGAGTCAAAATTGGCAAAAGTTTCACCCATTAAATATGTAGTTCATTTACAAGTTTACTTTTATAAAATAAATGTTCTTCATTTAGAGTATTTATGTTTAAAATGAGAAATGGTCATATTTTTTCTACCTTTCACACAAGGAGTAAAATTATTCATTTGCTACCATTCTTGAGCCTATTTAATTCTTTTGAACCATAACCAAGGATTACCTTTCATATTGGGGGGCAAAGTTTGAAAAAAGCTTGCTTACAAAAAAAGTAAGTGAAAGTCCTTAATGATTTAAAAGACAACTTTTTTTTGTGTTTGGATCTTTCTTGAAAAATGATGAAAGGTGCAAAATTAAAAATGAAAGAGAAAATATGAAGAAAAGAAAAAAAAATGAAAAATGAAGAAAAGAAAAAAAAAACTAATAGGGCAAGGTGCTCTACATGCTGAGAAATGATCTTTTGATTTATAGCCCTTTAAATACATTTTGGACCTATTTTATCCATTTCTTTCATAAGCTCTCCTCTTAGCCTACATTACATACTTTAAAAGTCTATTTTGATTGAATGTGAATACTAGAATTAGAGAATCATGTATTGAACTAAGGCAATCTTATAGCAAGATTGTTTACGATTTTGATCATTAATGGATCAAGGGAAAAGGAAATAAGAAGAGAAGATGAGCAAAAATAAAACAAAAAAAGGGAAAAAAGACTTAAATTAAAAAATCAAAAAGGCTATTTAAGTTTAAAAAAAAAAGATATATTTGAGATGAAGACTAGAAAACAACTTTATTGTATATCATTTGAAGATCCCATAGGATATAGATAATGCTTGGATTGATGAGTTCAAAGATCAAGAATATTAATGGAATGAGTTTTTGAAAAAGAATTCAAAATTAATTTGTTTAGAATTATTTGAATATTCATTATCTTAGATGTTGTGAACCCTTCCAAGCATTTATCTTGATAATTTACTTTGAAATGATTTCATTGCTAAATTTTTTCTTTGCTAGACATGTTCTTATAATGAATATCCTTTTTTTTTATTTTTCTAGTTCTTTACATTTATTTATTTTTCCTTTTCCATGATAAATTAACGAAATGTAATGGATTCCATTTTTCATTAAATTGGAATGATGATGAATGAACAAATGAAAAATATCAAAGATCTTTACATTATTTTGAAAAAGTTAAAAACAATAGGGCATATAAAAAATAAAGTGTGAATGGTGAAGGAAGTTTAAAAGGATGTTGATCCTTTTAAACTTGTGGCTTACAAATGAGAAGAAACATTCCAAATGTTGAGATCAAATAATGAAAATAGTGAAAGGAAATTTGGATCAAAAGTCGACTAATACATTTGTTGGCTAGTTTTAAAGAAGCTAAAGAAGAACATAATAGGAAGTTGAGAACAAGAGAAGATATGAAAAAGAGTCTTGAGAACCCTTTACCATAATTAGAGATACATGACATTGATTTTCGCATTTCATGGATTGCATTCTTTGCAACCATTGCATTTTATATGTATCATGTTAAGAACATTGCATTCCTCATATTTATTCATTCCATGCATCATACATGTTTGAAAAAATAGGAAAAATCAAAGTTTGCATTTTGAAATTGAATTTGGGAATTTTATGCTTGGAAAGTAAGAAGGAGAAAGTAGATGTTGAAATGATTTTAAGAAAAGACATTGGAAAATGATGAATAATGATTTGGTTAAGATGAACGGAATTATTTTAAAGTAAGAATTGTTAAAGTTTCAATGCCTCTATTAAGGAGGAGCTTTTTCAAAGGTGAAGAATTATTTATAAGACCTCAGGGCATGATCTTAAAAACTCTAGGTATTTTTTTTATTTTCCAATAGTTCCAAAGCCTTTGGTAAATGGGAGCATTTTATTTTTCAAAAGTTTTAAAGTCTTCGATGAGGGGGGGAAGCATTTTATTTTTCCAAAGTTTTAAAGCCTTCACTGGAGGGAAATAGTTTATTTTTCAAAAGTTTCAAAACCTTTATTGAGGGGGAGCATTTTATTTTCTTAAAGTTCCAAAGCCTCTATTGAAGATGAGCTTTTATGATTTTCAATTTTTCTTGACTTGAACAAAATGGATATCTTTTATCTTTGTACACTTCCTGTTTTACAGGAAATGTACAAAGAGGGGCAATTATAGACACCCAATTTTATCTAAAAAATTTTTTAGGATCAAAATAGGCTTTGACTTTAATTGGGCCTCAATTGATGATATTAAATTTTAGGTCCAAAAATTAAAAGTCCAAATTTGTATTTGAATTTTTAGTTTTTTAGTTTAATTTTTATTTTAGTTTTTGTTTAGTCAAAATAGTTAATTCATCTAAGTAAAAAAAAAAAATTCGAAATAAAAAAAATGTGGGATTTTAATTTATAAAAGGAAATTGGCAATTTTGGTATTAGATCCAATCTAGATTAAGGAATTTAGTGATAAAATATTTTTAGAAATTCTTGGTCCTTAAGTCATTGGGAAAAGTGAAATCCTAGATTGGGTATGACTTGAAAATTTGTCAAATTGAAAAAGGTTTAATCACTATATAAAGTACCCAAATCTCTTATCAAAGACAACTAGATCAAATAAGAATACAGAAGCATTACACAACAAGTAATCCAGATAGTTCAAGCAAGAAAATTTTTGAGTTTTTGGTTCTAGGATTTTTGGAATTTGGTTCAATTTTTTGGTTTCTAGAAATTATTTTGGGTTTTAGGGCTACTTTTGTTTTGGTTTGAGTTTTTTAGTGTTTTTGGAACATTGGGATTTTTTTGAGCTTTTGGGGTTTGTAGACTTGAATTTTAATTCTAAGTAGATTCTAGGAATTTTTTTTTCTAGGATTGCTTTGAATTTTTGGGCTTTTCTTGAAATCTTTTTGAACTTTTGGTTGAATTTACGGGTTTTTGGGTTTTTGTTTGAGTTTTTCGGTAAGAAGTTGAATTTTCTAGTGAAGTTTACGGTAGTTAGAGAGAGATACAGTGGCTAGTTTCTAGATTTTTCTAAATTGAATTTGATTTTTCTTGCACTGTTTAAAATTTTTGGTGCCAGATTCTAGGTTTTGGCTGATGTTTCTTGAATCTTCTAATGTGTCTTATAGAGGAAAAAGAGAGAAATTGATCCTAGAGAGAGAGGATAAATTAGTTATGAGAAAAACAAAAGATTTTTTTGCTTTTATAGCAGCACTAATATGACGCCATTTTGAGAAGCACAGGATCCACGTCTTAAGCTGAGGGATCCGTGTTCCAACTCGCAGCCGACATGACCTGAATCACAGATTTTCTTTTTCCTTTTTATTTTTGATTGTTTTATTTTATTTTTTGGTATTTTTTTCTTTTTTTGGTTTTTCAATTTTTTATATTTTATTATCTTTATGTGTGATTGAATTTAAGTGATAAAAAAAAAGGAAAAGAAAAAGTCTGGTAAGATTTTTTAGTTTAATTACATGAATAATTATGATATTTTTGTATGAATTTGCATGATTAATAACCTAATATTTTATTTCAATAATTATGATTTATTTACTATTATTGCATGATTTTTTTTCTTTATTTGCATGATATCCTTGTTGGATTCTTGGTATGATTTTTATAATTTTGCATGATTTGATTTATATATTTATATGATTTATTTTTACATGTTTTAATTCTAATGTTATTGCATGATTTTTATGATATTTGCATGATTTCATGATTCAATTATAATATTTTTCCTTGACATTTTGATAGAATTTTGTATTACAATGTTGTGTAAATAAATAAAAGGAATTGGAATTTGATTTTTGGAGGAGATATTTAATGAATCTGACAACAGAGTCTCTTCAAGTAAATAATGAGTTAATCTTGAATACTCTTGAAGTAAGAAAAAAAAATTTTTAGTGAAAACTTAAAGACTTTTTTCCAATATTTTAAATATCAAAACTAATCAAAACCATCTTTAATTAAAGCTTAGATAATATAGCATGTGATTAATTTGGTACTAATTTATAGGCATTATGTTGGTGCTAAAACCTTTCCTACACATAATCAACTCTCGAATTTAGTTCTATTAATGAATACCAGAATCTTTTTTTTTTAGGAATCTTTAGTTAAGCTTAGGACAACCTTAAAAAGAATAGATTCACATAGGTGTCCAATTACACCTAGATAAAAAAAAGATTGGTGGTGACTTTATTTTTTTTATGTCTAATGGATTAGTTCTCGGACTTGAATGCTATGACAGCCATAATGCCATATAAGCCTCCAAGTATTCTCTCTAAGCGAATGAGAGAATACTTGCTGCCTTGTCATCTATTAGTAATCTCATGCATAAGCATTACATAGAACTCCATAGACTTGCATTCAACTTGAAATTACACATTTATTCCATATAATAGTTGCACCTCCATTTTATGATTTTTGAATGAATTTCACTTATTTTTCATCAAGATTGAATAATTCTTACTCTTATAGGTTTAGTAAAGCAAATCTCGAATAAATTCATCACTTCAACTTCAAGATTTTCAAGAACTCCAAGAGTCAACAAAAACATACCAATAACCATTCAAGATTACTCCAAATGTATCAAAAACCTATAAAGATTATTTAAGAACATCCAAGATTATTCAAAATTTACCAAGATTCAATCTTTTCTTCAATATTTCCTATAAACTAGCAAATTAAGCTCAGTAGGAGTAAAAAAAACTTTATTTTACCAAGAACTAAGCAAAATTAACTTACTTAAGCACTATAAATAACTCTATTTCATAAAGTTATCAAAAACCATTATAATCATTCTTTGATAAATAACTTCCTTTTTCCTTTTTCTTGGCATACCTTTAAATGTGAACCATTTCCTCTCTTAACAAATTCTTTCATTAATTTTGTTCCAATTTTTGGAACATTATAGTCATTTCCATGTGCCTTTGAACCTTTCTATCTTAGGTCTTAATGAATGAAATTAAGCCTTAAGATTGTTACATCAAATATTTGAAACTTCACAAACTTATAGTTGTTGATGATCTTCCATTTGTATATTTAGTTGTAGTGTTCTCTTCGAAGCCTTGGTTGAACCTAAGTTGAAATCTTCAAAGAACAAATGATTGGCTTCAAGGTATGCTGCAAATGCGACTTTCCTTAACGTTTATTTTGTCCCTACCAATTACAGTATGCAAAAAGGATATGCCAAAAATGCCTTTGATACAATGAAACCTATGTTTGATTTATCTTGCATTAGAAAAATCAAACTATGAAAAACTCCTTAATGAGATATGGAAATACCTTGATTTTAACAAGGTTTCTTGCAATAAAACAATGCCAAATAAATAAAAACCTTATATTGAATAATGAAAAGGAAAAGAAAGAGTTTTCTTAATTTGTTCATGAAAATAAAGATAAAAACAATGTTTTGATTGTTATTTTATTAAAAAAGGTATCCCTAAATATATAGAGGAATCAATATGTACAAAGAAACCCATAAAATTAGGATAGAATCATGCAAATATAGAAAGAAATAAAAGACCATAAAATATAAATTCCAACAAATAAGGAAATCGATTATGATTTGATATATAATCTATCAACACTCCCTCTCAAGTTGAAGAATAGTTATTTATCATGCTCAGCTATCTTTTTCAATTTTCCCAAAAGTCTCTTCAGCCAGATAAATTCACAAGTTCCTTATGCAAGAGCTCTAAATCCTGCTTCTATAATATTTTTAGCAACAACAAACTATTTTTTGCACTTTCATGTGACAATGTTATCCCAAAACTTTTTACAATACACAAAGGTGGATTTTTTATCTTCAATTGATCCTGTCCAATCTGCATTTGTAAATGCTTCCATATTTCTTTGTTCATTCTTCTCAAGCAACAAACCTTTAATAAGTGTGGCCTTTAAATACCTTAAGATTCATTATACAACCTTAATATACTGCTCAAATAGAGAGTGCATATACTAACTTACTACACTAACTGTAAAGGCAATATTAGATCTTGTATTAGACAAGTAGATAGTTTTCCAACTAGTCGTTGATATCTCCCCTTATCTATTGGAATTTGTCCTTCTTTTCCAAGTTTCACATTAGGATCTATAGGTGTATCAGCTAGTTTACAGCCAAGCATACCAGTTTTCTTCAAGAGATGAATCGTATATTTCTTTTGGGAAACAATAATGTCATTCTTGCTCCTTGCAACTTCCATCCCTAAAAAGTGTTTTAGTTGTTTACGATCCTTAAGTTCAAATTCTTCTTCAAGAGTCTTCTTTAGCCTTTTTATTTCTTTAATGTCATCACTTGTCAATATAATATTATCAACATAAATGATCAAAATAGTCCTTTTTTTTCATGTTGTAAGTGTTTGAAAAAAATAATATCATCAGTTTTTCCTTGTCTAAATCCATGTCTCCTTACTAACTTTGCAAAGTGATCAAACCAAGTCTTTGGTGACTGTTTTAAATGATAGAGAGACTTTTTCAGTTTACATGCCTTCTTGTCAGTGATTCCCCCTTCAAATCTAGGATGCAAGTCCATATAAACTTCTTCACCTAGCTTTCCATTAAAAAAGGCATCATTGACATCCATTTGGTGTAATGGCAAATCAAGATTAGCAGCTGGTGAAAGCAGTACCCTTATAGTATTCTATTTAGCAGTTGGAGCAAATGTTTCAGTGTAGTCCACTTATAAAGGTTTAAGTAAATCCCTTGGAAATAAGTAGGCCTTATGTCTCTTTATTCCACCATCTGAATTATACTTAATAGTAAACACCCATTTACATCCAACTAGTGTTTTTTCTCTAGGTAACTCTACAACATCCCTAGTCTCATTCTTTTTTAATGCACTTATCTCTTCATGAATAGCAACTTCCCATTTAGGGATTTTTAGACCTTCATGAATATTTTGTGGGATTTTAGTTACCTCAATCTTTTCTATCATGGCACGAAATGTAGTAGACAAATGACTATAGGATAAATAATCAGACAACAGATGTTGAGTGCATGATCTTACACTCTTCCTAAATGTTATAGGCATGTCTAGATCATCAAGTGGAGTATTCAATGGTGATGGTGTGATAGGCACAACATTTTCTAATTTAGAATTTAGGCATGTCTAGATCGTTAGATAAAGTATTCAATGGTGATGGTGTGATAGGCATAACATTTTTTGATTCAGAATTTAGGCATGTCTAGATCGTCAGATAGAGTATTCAATGGTGATGGTGTGATAGGCACAACATTTTCTAATTCAAAATTTACTTGCAAATCAATATTCACTGGTGATGGTGTTGTAGGCTTAGCATTTTTTTATTCATAATTTACTTGCAGATTAGTTTCTTGACAATGCGACTGGGGCATAAAAGTTTGTACTTCTTAAGGTTGTAGTTTACATCATGAATAAACATAGAGATCTATTTTTGTTAAGGACTAAGCATAGATGAATCTATCCCTATTTCCAATTTAGCTTTTGTTGGTGATGCAATAGGAATAGAAAATGTTAAAGGAAGTGGAATAGAAAAATCCCAAAGCCTATCATCAACTAGTATCTTTCCCTGAAGAGATGGTTTTAGATAAAAAGATTGATTTTCAAAGAATGTGACATCTAATTATACAAATGTTGGTTTCGTAGATGGAAAATAACACTTATACCCTTTTTGAGTAGGAGAGTACTCAATAAAGATACATTTTATAGCTCTAGGTTCTAGTTTCCCATGAGATAGACTTTTATTATGAAAAAAAATGTGCAACCAAAGATTTTTGGGGGTAAAGAAGTAAACAACCTAGTTTTTTTATATGATTCAATTAACATGTTCAACGGTGTTTTGAAATTGAGAACTCTACTAGAAAATCAATTGATCAAGTATAAAGGTATTAAAATAGCATCTCCAAAAAAAAAAAAAACTTAAGAACATTGTTGGTAGACATGATAGCATGGGCAACTTCTGATAAATGATGAATTTTATGTTCGACAACCCCATTTTGTTGGGTTAACATAAGCACTTTGCTGAAAAATCCCATTTTTTTTAAATAATCACCAAGAATTGAATTGAAGTATTCTCTCCATTGTCTATACAAAAATTTGGTTTTGAGCTTGAAATTATGTTTGAATCATTTTATGATATTGCTGAAAAATTACCTTAGCATCAAACTTGGTTTTTAATAAGTAAACCCAATAAGCTCGTATGTGATCATCTATTAAAAGTTATGAACTACCTAGTTTTAGTTATGTTATTTTCTCATGAAAGTCCCCAAATATCACTATGAACTAAAGAAAAAAGTTTAGAAAATCTATATAGATGACAAGGATAAGGAACATGAGTGTGTTTGGCAAGTTGACAAGTCTCACAATGAAAAGAATGGACATCTTTATCTTAAAAAGAAAAGAAAAAAGAGCTTTTAGATATGGAAAACTAGTATGTCCTAATCTGTTATGCCATAACATAATTTCACTAGAAGGAAAAACAAATTCACCACTTAGAGCCAAAGCTTGTTTATTCACTTGTTGAGGATCCTCAATATAGTACAAGCTTTCATGCTCCTTAGCATTGCTAATGATCCCCCCTAAAGTAAATCTTGAAACTCACAATATGAAGGATAAAACTTAGCCACACGATTCAAGTCCTTTGTTTATTTACTAAAAGATAATAAATTACATGCTAACTTAGAAACATGCAAGACTAAAACTAGTGTCATATTAAAAACTTTAGCGTTTCTTTTCCCAACAATAGAGGATAGTGATCCATCAACAATACAAATTTTAAAGTTTCTAGTACATGGATTATATGTTGAAAACAATTCATGGCAACCAGTCATATAATCAAACGTCCTAGAATCTATAATCCCAAATTTCTTAGAATATGATTTTGCACCTAAAGCAAAATGATAGTTACCTTATTGTGTGATTATACACTTGGGACTAAGTGCACTAATTTGTTCAGAAGTCAACTTTGCTTCACTCTCTTGAGAGGCACCAATTATAACTGTTTTGGTCATTAGAAAAGAAAAGACAATAGCAGACCTTACTTTGATACTATGAAAATAAAGATAAAAACAATGTTCTCTTACTGTTATTTTATTAAAAAAAGAATCCCCAAATATATAGAGGAATCAATATGTACAAAGAAACTTACAAAATCAGGACATATACATCCAAACATAGAAAGAAATAGAAGACTAGAAATATAAATCCTAACAAATTAGGAAATTATCCTGATTTGATACATAATCTATCAACAGTTCATATCTTGAACTAGTTAAATCTCTTAAATCACGTCAATTGAACACTCATAATCTCTTTTTATAAAGATTAATACTAAGATTATGTTGTTTCAATCAAATATCACTTTCTTTAATAAAAAAGATACCTTTTTAAGTAATAACGGATAAATTGGTTCACTTGAATGATCACTCTTCTTATTTTAATAGAAATCTTTTTTTCATTTTTAGAAAATTATAATTTTTCACTAATGTAGTTGACTTATCCTTGAAGGCAGTGATTGCTCCTTAAAGGCAATGACTGTCTCTTTGTATTTTTTACCTCCAGAATGCTTTAAGAAATAGGGTAGTCAACTACTACCTTAAAGCAGTTAACTTCCCTCAATTCTAAAATACTCAAAACTTAAAACAATCGATAGAATAATAAATTTCAACCATAGCAAATGATTGCCTATATGGTAAACCTTATCGCATTTATTCTTTACGTCTATAATCAATCCAATTAACTAGGAAGCATTACCTTAAGCTACTAAATAGCTTAATATGATTTCTCTTTTGATTAAGTCTTTACTTAATAATATTATTTCCATATTTTAAAAATATTTCTAACATAATAGTAAACTAGATAGATTTCTATTATTTTGTTTCTTTTTAGTTTCTGTTAGGGCTTTATGAGATGTATTAATCCCATGTTGTAACTTTTCCTTTTGATTCATTAACAAAATCATGGTTAACAAAAATTGGTGCTATATTAGTGGGATATAAGGATTTAGATTGGTATTGTTATCCATCCATTGAAAGATCTAGAGGCGTATTGTTAGTATGTAAAAGTTTTGTGTTTAGTGGAAGATGGCATGGGGCAAGTGATTTTAGTATAGTTTGTAGAATTTTGGAGATGAATGGTTGTCTTTTGGATTGTACACACAAATTTCTTATCAAAGATATAACAAGGAAAATTGAAGACAAATAATAAATTTATTTATTAGACATATGAAAATTACAATCTCTGTGAATTCTTATTAGAAAAAAAATCCTTTGATTCTTTTCTTTAGCAAAAATCAATTTCAAGGGTCAAGTAGACTTCTTCTTAAATGTCTCAAGAGTCATTGAGATTTGTTCTTGAATCCTTCAAGAGTCGTTAAGACTTGTTCTTACATTCTTCAAGGGTCTTATTAACTTGATCTTGAACAAATAGAATTGATTTCCTTCTTTTACAGGGAACAAGATTGAAGAGCAATTTCTTGACAATTTTTATAACCCAAATGCCTTGCTCTTCGAGTTTTTGAAAATTTTTTCAATTTTTCAACATATATTTCTTGAGACTTTGGAAAAGCTTTAGGTCTTCAAAATCTTCTTCTTTCAAAATTGTGAATTGTAACTAGAGAAGCATTATTGCCAACTTGTCAGATAAGATAAAGAGTTTCCTTCTACAAATGCCCCCCCAAAACTTGATCACACATAATTTTGCTTGCAATAAGTGAACAAGTCTTGAAATATAATTTGACTTGGCACCAATTTGTTTTTGGCCTATGCTTGGATTAAACTTTGAAATCCCAATGGTATTGATTCTCTTTGATAAAGTCAAATTATAATCTTAGTGTCACCAAGCAAAGAGAATTATAATTTGAACCCTCATTTGCCGTTTATCCATATCAAAATTAAAGTACAATTCTAATACACACTTGGCTAATTAGCATTATAATTTCAAAGAAACAAGCACTCCTAAATCAATTAGAAATAAGATTAATACCTTCTAAAACTAGTCAACCTCAAGTTAATTTGCATACAAAAAATCCATTGAAGATTGTTAGGCTATTTGGAAAACTCCAAGTAACTCTTCATGTCACCACTTGTTATATTTCTACTTTATGCCATCGCTTGTTTTCTAACTGTTGCCTTTTTCTTGTATCTAGGTTTAGCTTGCTTTTCTAAAGTGGAAGAACAAAGTCTTTTGTATTTCCAACTCTATATTTCGTTAAGAATTCATTAAACTTCCATAATATTTACTTGGTAACGTTCCCAATCACCATTTACCTTACTCTTTTTTTTTTAACACTTTCTTGCCCAATTTTTTTTCTTTCTTGCATTGGACTTATGCACTTTCTTGCTTTGTTAAGAACAAAATCATTTGTCTTCATTCTTTCAACTCGGTTGCAAGGTAACAAAATTTTTTTCTTTTGAATGGCTTTGAATTTTTCTTTGCTTCTTTGAATAGATTGAAACTCCCTCTTTTATCATTAAAGAATTAATACCATGCATATCAATTAAATATTCATGTATACCAGAAACTCTTAATCTTGGCAGCGAATTAACAAGCCATATACCATCTTATAAGCCATTCATATGTATATTGACACTTGTACTAGATACAAATCTCTAATTAAATATTCTTCAATGTTAGCTAAATATTCATGCTTCCTTAAAACTCTTTAGTACCCCTTAATTATATCATGCACATGCCACATATAAATCCCATTATAAGTTATGCATAAGCATGTTAACACTTGTACACTTCCTAAGGGCTATAGTATGCATGCTAGACACCTTACATTTATGTACTTTTTATTTCTTCCATTGCCAATGAAATTTTGATAATTGATCCATCGTGTCTTAAATCTATTCATACTCTACTTCTGTGATAGCATGATCATTTCATTGTGGAATTTGTACAAATTGGGTAGTTTACCCATTTATGGTTTTTTTTTTTTTTATGATAAAGTCATCCCATATTCTATAAAATTAACTAAAGCTAACGATCAAGGAAGATTTATTCCAAAATGTTGTGAATACTTGTTTGTAACTTTTAACTACTTGAAAAGAAAGGGTAAGACAAAGTCTTCATTAAGGATTGGATTGATTTTCAATTTTAATGGAAACTACACTACCTAAAGCCTCATACTTGGAGGTTAAAGAAGGTGACTTGTCCAAAAGTCACACATAACCCAAATGGGATCCTTTGGAAGTATCAAGATTTTGAAGTTGCAGCAGATAGAGCATGTATAAAACTTAGAGTCAAAGAAAATTCAAAGCAAGATACTTACTTAGCTATTTTGCATCTCTTGCTAGGTTTGTGCCTTCATTCTCTCAAGCTAGGATTCTAAACCTATTCATCTAGAGATATTCAAAATTGCTAGCTTGATGGCTATTGGAAAACTATTAATTTGGCCATTCTAGTGTTAGCTAGTATTTATAATGGGTTGAACAAAATTACCCTTTCCATTTAAGCGAGTCTTTCAGATGCATGCTATCTAATTCACTATGTTTATAGATGGTTGAGTTATTATTTCTCAACTCACTATGAAAATCCAAACGATGTGTGCACCTACGATGGCTAAATTCTTAGGAGAAGGTGGTGCAAAGTACTTTGATGAATATAAAGCATGAAATTTGATTAATACTAGCATAATATGGGATGCTAACCTGCTCCTAAGGAATAAAGAAGAAGTGATTGTCAACAATGGGACTCTTAGTGCTTCGCATTACAACTATCTTATTAGTATTTGCTCAATCTATTTGCCTATTTGATATAACAAAGTCATTATAGTGGAGCCTTATAGTCCCCATCGATTTGAAAGAAAATTTAGGTTTGGTCAAGATATTCTTGGAATTTTGAAGAATAATATTTGCTTTTGATCTATGAAAGATTTAGTGAAATTTTGGAAAATATGCACATGCCTAATTTTAAACCTCAATTATCACAAAACTGTAAGGTACATGGAATGGTAGTTTAAAGCCCATGAACCATACCTCAAACATCTTGTTGATACCTTAATATCAAGTAATAATTCAACGCTATTAAAGAGAACTTAGATAACAAAAATATGCCATTGGGGTTTTCAAAGATTAAAGACCATGTAAACATTTCAAAGACAAAAGTTCTTTAATCACTTCCAAAGGAAAGAATTCCCAATAATGGTGTAATGGTTTTTGAAGATTCAATTGGTGATGCTGAACTTGAAAGGGATTGGAAATGATTCAAATCAAAGTGAACATCTCTTGCTAATAGTGAAGCTTCAATTTCTAATCAACATGAATTCCATAAACTTTCATTTCAAGTAGAAAATTGTGCTTTTTAATAAGTTTTGAACAAGACCATTAGCCTAGAAGACATTTGTCCCAACTCGATTGTTGAAGACATAAATAATCTTTCCAACATTGTGAAGAACACCATAAAATCTCCTATTAAAGTCCAGCCATTTTGCACCTCCAAAATCTAAATTCAATGTTACTGAAATAATCTCTGACTATCACTTAAAGTTTGCAATGGAATTGTGTGAAAGTATTCAATCAAGGATTGTTCGAGTTTCTTTCAATCGAGCTCCTTCTCTTACTAGTGATATTCACAAGATTTTTATTTCAAAAAAAGAAATCAAAATCATTAACTCTACTTTATTGTAAACCATGGCGGAAGACTACTTCCTACAAAGTTAAGAAGTTCAATGACCTTGAATCTTTCATTCCTTCTAGCATGTCATCAAAAGATCAAATTAAGAAGATTGAAACACTTGAAATTCATCTCAAAGATTCAATGTCCCTTGAGTATGCAATTGTTGATCAAATCAACAACTTACAACAACTTGGTTGAGGTTGAAAAGAGATTTATGTGTTGCAATGCACATAAACTTAAATCATCACTTAAAGAGATTGGAGATGAATTGGAGCAAAGAAAAATTGATGTTTCCAAAATTCATAAAGAGATGAGATCTATTGAGTATTATACTACTTATAATGAAAATGAAATCAAATCCTTGAATTTACTGCAAAATATGTTAGAATTTTCTCCATAAGATTTGAAGATCTTTAAATTAAAGTCTTGAATTATAATTTTTTCTTAGGAAAAATAACTCATTTCTTCTTAATATTTAGGAAAAAAAAAATTTCATAGTGTAATGCCCTTCAAGTTTGGAATAAAGTGATCTCATGAAACTTCCAAGACATTTTTCATCAATGCTTTATGTTAATTACAAATAAAATTCCAAAGGAATTAGAATTTGCAAAAGATTTGCTTTACTTAAAAGTTAAAACTTGAATTCTGATGTTTAAAGGAAGAATTCAAACTTAATGGTGTCATAACTTATAGATCCATGGACTTACTGCTAGATATGGATTAGAGGAGTTACCACCAATCTTTTTTGCTTAGGTGTGATTGACCACCTGATCGAATCTGACCCATAAAACCAGAGTTTAGGTTCGGGAGTAAGGTTATGTGTGAGAAAGGTTATAGCACTCTTATAGTGCCCATCAAAAGATAGTACCAATTTGATTCTAAATTATCCAAGCCTTAAAATGTTTATGCTTATACCAAAATATTAAATATTAAAAATTAGTCTTAAAATTGTCCCAATAGTTTGGTAGCAATTTAAGATAATTCTCTCACCTCAAGAGTATTCATAGGGGCTAGTGTCCCACTTTGAAGAGGCTCCATCGTTGGATTTATTAGTATTTATTTATTATTCTTTTTTATTCAAAAAAATCAGTAAAATCTCTCAATAGTTTGGTAGGACTTATTTTGAAACAGATCTCCCAATAGTTTGGTGAGATTTTATTGTAAAAAAATTTATAGAAATTTATTCTTTTTGAGAAAATTCATTAACTCTCTCAATAGTTTGGTAAAACATAATTTAGGAAGCTATCATCCAATCGTTTAGAGGATAAAATTATTTTTTTTATTTTTCTTTCATTGTTATTATTTTTTTGGAAAAAAAATTATTCATGGAATTTTTCAAAAGTTTGGTGGATTCCATAAATCTATTTGAAAAGATTTTTCTTTTTCTTTTTTTTTTGTTTTTTAAAACTTATTTGAAAAGTTTTTTTTTTTTTTGCTTCTTTTGTTTTCCAAAAAAGAAAAGATTTTTTTTCTCTTTTTTTAAATAAAAAAGTAAAATTAAATAAAAACTAAAAATAAAATTAAATAAAAAATTAAGATAATAAAATAAATAAAAATAAAAGTAAAAAATAAAATGAAAATGGAAAAAGAAAACCTACGATTTGGGTTGGGTAAGTGCACGGATCTTGGGTTGTCCAAAATGCTACCGTTTTGGGTTGCTATATAAGCCAAGTCCCAACATTTCTCTTAGAACCCCCTTTGCTTTCTCTCTCTATAGACCGAGAAGCTTTGACTTCTCTCTAGAATTCTTCAAGAAACTTATCGAAAACTTCAACCAAAAACTAAAAATTCCACTGGTTTCTAGAAAAGTTATCGGGAAATTCAACTAAAAATTGGAAAACCCACTGGTTTCTGGAAAGGTTGCCCAAATCCCACCAAAAAATTCAAACCCTACTGGAAAATTCAACCGAAAATTTCATATTCTACCAGAAAATTCATCCCGAACCTAGATTTTCTAGAAAAAGAACTTAAAAGTTTCAAATTCTTTCAGATTTGCCTAGATTTTTTTCAAAAATTCTCTAGAATCCTAATTCAAACTCCAAAAACCTAAACCTAACCCAGAAACTTCAAATCGAACCCCAACAATCCCAATCCAAAATTCCAGAACTCTAAAAATCCAAGTAATCAAAACCAAAACCCAAAATCTTTCCAAAGCTTTTTTCTTCTGTGTGTCTGTTTTTGTGATCCAACCTTCAATTTATAGGTATTCTTAAAATAGATTTTAGGAAACGGATAGAACCAATCCCAAGCTTGAATCCTAGGATTGGATTCTACCTAAACCTCACTTTTAGGACTAGGTTCATTGCTGATTTCTTGGATTGATTAAAAATCCTTTGATTTAGGTTTTAATTAACCATTTGACTGAATTCAATTCCAAATTTCAATTTCTTTGGTCACCGATTAGGAAAGAAAATAAAAAAGAAATAAATAATATTAATAATATTAATATTAATAATAATATAATGACATAATATAATAACTATAATAATATAATACTATACTATAATAAACCATATAATAATAATAATAATAATAATAGCATACTATACTATAGTATTAATAATAACAAATAATACTAATAAAAAAGTAATGATAATGATGGCAATCAACCCCAGACACAAATGAGTGTCTACAACTACTCTTCTTTGCACATCTCTATTAGACATGGATGATATAAAGATATAGATACCCGCTCTACTCCAAGAATTAAATTAGTGAGTAGAAATGACTGGGATTGAGCTGCAGGTCAAGAAAATGATCTAGACCGAACAAAGATCGAATGACCAAGATAAAACCATAAGTCTGAAAATGATCAGGACTAAGTCGAGGTAAAAAATGAATGACCAGGATGAAATCGCAAGTCAAGAGAATGATTTAGATTGAGCCAAGATAGAATAACAGGGATGAAGTCGCAAGTCTGAAAATGACCAGAACCGAGTTGAAGATGAAGATGAATGAATGAGATGAAATTATGAGTCTAAAGCTAAAGTGACCAAGATCGAGTCAAGGTCAAAGATGAATGATCAGGATGAAACTGTGAGTTAAGAAAATGATCTGGACTAAGTCGAGGTTGAATGATTGAGATGAAACCACAAGTCTAAAGATAAAGTGATCAGGATCGAGTTGAGGTTGAAAATGAATAACCGGGACTAAATCGCTAGTCAAGAAAATGATTTGGACTGAGCCAAGATCAAATGACCAAGACGAAATCACGAGTCTAAAGACAAAGCAACCAAGACCGAGTTGAGGTCAAAGATAAATGATTGAGATGAAATCACGAGTTAAAAAAATGATCTGGACTAAATCAAGATCGAGATGAATCGAGTCAAGATAAAGCGATCAGGACTGAGTTGAGGTCGAAAATGAATGACCTAGATAAAATCGTAAGTCAAGAAAATGATATGGACTGAGTTGAGATTAGATGATCGGGACGAAATCGTGAGTCAGGAAATAAAGTGACCAAGATCGAGTCAAGGTCGAAAATAAATAATTGGGATGAAATCGCGAGTTAAGAAAATAATATAGATTGAACCGAGATTGAATGAGTGATAATTGATGATGCAATAATGCAAATACATCTTCTATCTATGATGTAAATGTGAATACAATGCAAATAATGTTGATGTCATGAAATTTTAATTATGGTGACAAAGTTCTTAAGACGCCACCAATCTTTCTTAGTATTAATAATCTTAGAGCAAATTTTGTTAGCTAATCCATGTCATTCTTCTTATCTGATCATAACTCACAAATCGTGTCACCCAATCTATCATTGGATTCATCATTGGGTCACCTTGTTTGCCCCATTGTAAATCATTTTCTCATATTTTTTTCATTTATCTCATCTTGGATTTCTTTTGAAAGAGTGAAAAACTTTTTATGGAAAAAATGTCATTCATTTATTTGCCATCATTCAAATTAGTGACAAATATTATGCATTTCCTTGGTTCATTTAAGGAGTGCTCATCTGGTAAAGGATAAGAAAAATGAATTTTTATTATTAAAAGAATAACAAGATGGTCAAGGACAAATCAAAGGTGAACAAAGGTAAAATGTTGTGATTATTCAAATAAGACATTAACATCTAAAATAACGATTGTTCAGCCAATTTTGAACTAAAACTCAAGATCATTTTTCAAAAACATATTTCATTAATATGTTCAATTGTTGAGCTAATCATCATCCTCATTCTTGGGATCTTCACATGAAGTTTTTTGAGTCTTCATCTTTACTTAAACTACCATTCCGGGTTTTTAGTCTAAGTCTCCTTTTTTTTCTCTTTTTTTTTCTTTTTTCATTTTTTTTTGTAATTTCTTTTCACTTTTTGTTTCTTTTTTTTTCACACATTTTTTTCTTTATTCATCAATGACACTTTGATCAAAGTCTTAATCTAATAACAAATCTGCCTTAATTTAACTCATGATTCTTCAAATTGAGTATTCACATTTGATCAAAATGGACTTTTAAAAGACATAATGTAGGCTAAAGTAAAGGGTGCCAAAGAAAATGATAAAATAGGCCCAAATTGCATTTGCAGGGTAATCAAACCAAGAATCATTTCTTCTTTCGGAGCACATTGGTGCTTTGCCCTAATAATTTCTCTTTATTTTCTTTTGTTTTCTTTTTTTTTGTTTTCTTTTTTTTCCATCATTTTTCAAGAAAAATTTAAGTATCATAGGGCTTTGCCCTGAAATCCCTAAAGATAAACAAACTTTTCAAACTTTACCCCCCAGTGTAAGGGTCATTCTTAGTTAGGGTTCCTTGAAAAAAATTTTCAACAGGCTCAAATAGGGTAGCAAATGATGATTTTACTTTTTTTTTTTTATGGATAGAAGAAAGATGGCCATTTTTCAATTTGAACATGAATACTCTCAATGAAGAACATTTATTAACTAAAAGTAGATTCTTGAATGAACAGATGCAAAGGTCATGTGTTGCATAACTTTTGAAACTCTTCATCAGATTTATCCCTTTTTTTATTTAATAGTCCCAATAGACCAACAATCTTGAATTTATCAGTCAAGTAGTGTTTTCAAAGTCGAATCCTAAATTACTGTTATAACTAACTGAACATTCATTATGGGAAAAAGTATTAGAAGGTAAAAGTAAATAATAGGTATTCATACAAAAGAAAAATATCATGAAAATATATAAAGCATGTCAATTTATTAAAATGATGAAAAACAAAATGAAATCTAAGTATATAAAAGAAAATCCATATTCTCAAGTAATATAAGATGATAAGTAGTTTAAATCAACCTTTCCTAAAATCATACCCCTAGATGATTGGGCGATGTGTTACTAGTAGCATTAGATATAGTGTTTCCATTGGTATCGAAATTTATCAGCTCTTCTTTGATCAAACTTTGCACCATACTTTTCAAAGGGATACAATTTTTGATGGAATGGCCCACCACCTTAAAATGATAGTCACAGTGAGAAATGGAATCATACCATTTGGTATAGAAAAGCTCAAGTTGTTTATAGGAAACAGAGCAATCAAATGGTTCTTGTAAAGCTTTTGATATAGTTTAATATAACTCATGAGAATAGGGTCAAATGTAGGCTTTTCCCTATTATGTGATTCTTGCACACCACTTGTCGAGGTGGTGGGATGAATTGAAAAGCTCAGTGAGAAATGGAATCATACCATTTGGTATAGAAAAGCTCAAGTTGTTTATAGAAAACAGAGCAATCAAATGGTTCTTGTAAAGCTTTTGATATAGTTTAGTATAACTCATGAGAATAGGGTCAAATGTAGGCTTTTCCCTATTATGTGATTCTTACGCACCACTTGTCGAGGTGGTTGGATGAATTGAAGGCCTAAGAGGGGATGGATAAAAAGATCATATAGTTAATTGGTAAAGTATAATAGAAACATAGCTTGCAGAAGAATGATAAGTGGGATAGGTTGTTTAAAGATAGTTTCTAGATTGTTACTTGTCGAAACTCACAGCTTAGTCTTACTTTTTTTTCTGTTGGGCATCTTTCTAGTAACAGATGATTCTTTTTCTTCCATTTTATTACTTTTAATGGCATTTTTGATGATCTTCCCTGAAATCACCATGTTGGTAAAATTTTTAGTCACGTTCCCTATCATTTTCTCATAGTAGGGTGACTTTAAAGTACTTATAAACAGCATTATCATTTTTTTCTCTATTAGGGGATGTTATACCTGAGTAGCGACATCTTGCCATCTTTGAGCATATTATTTGAAAAACTTAGATGCTTTATTCTCCATCCTTTGTAATGAAAGGTGATCAGGAGCCATGTCTATGATGAAGATCGAGTTAGATTTTTTCATGATTTTATATGAATTCTATCCAGCTAAACATACTACTTTACAGCAAACCCGATTAAGCCATCTTGGAATACATGCATGAGCAGTTTCTTGTTGCTGGTGTATGCTGCCATCTTATAATAATCCATTGTGATACGTGTAATGGGGCATTTGGTACTGTCATACTTCTCAAATTTTGGTACCTTGAATTTTGAAAGAATCACAACATTTGGAACTAAACAAAAGTTGGCAGCATCTATAGATCTATAAAAATTGATGCCTTCTATAGTCTATAATCTTTATTCAATTATGCTCATAGCTTGATCGATCTTACAGTTCTCTAGGGATACAATCATCTGCAACTTCATTTCTTTTTTAATCTTATCCATTTTAGGCATTTACATGGGCTCATATTCTTGTTTAGTGAAGATAGGATTGGTATAGCTCTAAACATTCCCTTGATTGTAATTTGGAAACGTGGTCTATTCTTCCTAAAAGTTTGGAATGTTTTGGGCCTGATATAAAGTGAAACCTAAAGGATATAGTGGCTCAGTATCTTTATGTAAGATGTCCTATTCTACTGCTTTCCCTTTGTTTATCTTTTCTAAAGCTTCGAGGATCTTGCTTAGCTTCCCTTTAATTGCTTTCTAGGCTTTTTTTAACCTTTTAAACCAATTCGCATTGTCTTGCTCCATTTTCCTAGCTCTAGCCTGAGTGTAGTATTGGTGTTGAACTATCCTTAAACCTTAATTTCCCATGATGTGCAAATTTAAAATGATGTCCGTGGAACTTTCAAATTATATATGAGAATGAGTATTAAAATAAAATACAAGAATGCAATAAAAAAGATTTACCATATAGTAATTGTTATCAAAGAAAATCTTTATTGAATTATTTTTAACAAAGTCTAACATTACATCCATAAAGAGTCTAGAACTACTGGGAAAAGAAACCCATGGCTCGTCGATACTGGCCTTGCACTTCATTAAGGAAATCTATCAATTTTTGGCCATATGCTCCCACTGATGGCACCTTCATGTTCCATTTTTCAATCTCTTCCATCATGTCTTTGGCTTTGTAAATGGCCACCATGATTTTGTCCAACAGAGACTTTAATTGGTTATGTTTTTGTATATATGCTTCTTTTAATTGCTCATATTCTTCAACCATGGCTTTCATTTGTGTTTTGATTCCTACCACTACTCCATTTAGCATCTGGATGTGCTTTTGGGCTTTAAAGAGCATTTCGTATCTTTCTTGTAGTTTTGCTTGCAATTGTCTATTTTCTTGCCATAGTTGGGCCAATTCCTGATTAGTCGATGACCTTGTTGTATTAAGGTCAATGTGTAGATTCCTTTATCCATCTTTTTCTTGCTCCAATGTTCGAACTTCCAATTTTAGCCTTTTGTTTGTAAGCTTCAACTCTTTAGACTCTCATTTTAGGCTAATGGAAGACTTGATTAGGCCTTCCATAGATGTAACTAAGATTTTCTTTGTTAAAAATATTTCATGGCAAATATTCCTTATGATGAATCTAATAATATGAATGCATGATAAAAGAAAAGGTTAGTAAAAAATGCATAAATACAAAGATCAACATAAAAAAGAAAAGACAATACATAAACAAACATCCAATCATGTGTCTTATTTGAGATTTTCTAACATAGGGGGAAGGCATCACTCTATCTCAGTTCAGACCCTTAGGGTTAACTATATGTGGCTTGAATTACTTCTAGAAGGTTCCCAAATTATTCCTTACGTCATTGTCCATTACAGACTAGTAAGGCACCCCGATCTTGACCCATTATAGGCTATAAGCAAAAATGGTTCAATTTAAGTAAGAGTGTTTCGCAGACTCATACAAAGATATGCAATCTCATGAAGGCATAGGTACTTCACTCCCTCCTAGGGTTAGAGCTCGAGTGGAGAGCTTTATGTTATCCACATGCAAATGAATGATAGATATATACAATAAAAAAAATAAAACAAGTATAAGTAATGAAAAGAGATAAAAAAAATTTTTTTAATTTATTAGGTGAGGCTTGGATTATAAGAAATCGTTTACTAGCTTAACTCTCGATGTCCCCAGTAGAGTCATCAAACTGTCATAAAATATAGATTCGTAGACCATCGCTAGATGTGGATTAGATGAGTCACCACCAATTTTTTTTGTATAGGTGTGATTGGCCACCTGATCGAATCTGATCCACGAAACCAGAGTTTAGGTTCGAGAGCATGGTTCTGTGTAAGGAAGGTTATAACACCCTCACAATGCCCATTAAAAGATGGTACCAATTTGATTCCAAATTATCCAAGCCTTAAAATGTTTATGCTTTTGCCAAAATATTAAATATTAAAAATTAGTCTTAAAATTGTCCCAATAGTTTGGTAGCATTCTAAGATAATTCTTTCACTTCAGGAGCATTCATTGGGACTAGTGTCCGACTCTGAAGAGGCTCCATCATCTGATTTATTAATATTTAATTATTATTTTTTTATTCAAAAAAAATTAGTAAAGTCTTTCAATAGTTTGGTATGACTTATTTTGAAGTAGATCTCCCAATAGCTTGGTGAGATTTTATTGTAAAAAGATTTATAAAAATTTATTCTTTTTGAAAAAATTCATTAAGTCTCTCAATAGTTTAGTCAGACTTAATTTGCAAAGCGATCCTCCAATCGTTTGGAGGATAAAATTATTTTTTTTATTTTTCTTTCATTATTATTTTTTTTTGAAAAAAATGATTCATGAAATTTCTCAATAGTTTAGTGGATTCCATATATCTATTTGAAAATATTTTTTTTCTTTTTTTTGTTTTTTTTAAACTTATTTGAAAATATTTTTTTGTTTCTTTTGTTTTTCAGAAAAAAAATATTTTTTTCTTTTTTTAAATGAAAAAAATAGTAAAATTAAATTAAAAATAAAAAATAAAATAAAATAAAATAATTAAGATAATAAAATAAATAAAAAAATGAAATCAAAAAATAAAATGAAAATGGAAAAGAAAAACCTACGATTCAGGTCAAGTCAATACGTGGGTCAACGTAAGGTTAGTGGGTCATGTGTGGATCTAGGTTGTCCAAAATGCTATTATTTTGGGTTGCTAGATAATCAAGTCCCAGCGTTTTTCTCAAAACCCCTTCTGCTCTCTCTCTCTCTAGACTGAGAAGCTCTAACTTTTCTCTAAAATTTCACAAAAAATCCATCGAAAACTTCAACAAAAAACTAAAAATTCCACTGATTTCTAGAAAAGTCATATGGAAATTCAACCAAAAGCTAAAAATCCCAATGATTTTTGGAAAGGTCATCAAAATCCCATTGAAAAATTCAAACCCTACCAGAAAATTCAATTGAAAAATTCATATTCAACTGGAAAATTCATCTCAAACCCAGATTTTTGAGAAAAAAAAACCAAAATTTCTAGATTCTTTTAGATTTGATCAGATCTTTTCTGAAATTCTCCAAAATCCTAATTCAAACCCTAAAAACCTAAATTTAACCCAAAAACTTTAAATCGAACACCAACAATCCCAATCCAAAATTCCAGAACCCCAAAAATCCCAGCAACTAAAACCAAAACCCAAAATTTTTCCAAAGCTTTTTTTTTTCCTTGTGTGTCCGTTTCTTTGATCCAACATTGAATTTATAGGCACTCTTAGAGTAGATTTTAGGAAATGGATAGAACCAATCCCAGGCTTGAATCCTGGGATTAGATTATACCAAACCTCATTTTTAGGCCTAAGTTTGTTGTTGATTTCTTGGATTGATTAAAAATCCCTTGATTTGGGTTTTAATTGACCCTTTGACTAAATTTAATTCTCAATTTTAGTTTCTTTGGTTGTCAATTAGGAAAGAAAATAAAAAAAATAATAATATTATTAATAATATAATGAAATAATAATAATAACTATAATAATAATAATAATAATAATAATAACAATAATAATAATAATAATAATAATAATAATAATAATAGCGTACTATACTATAGTATTAATAATAATAAATAATACTAATAAAAAAAGTAATGATAATGATGAAAATCGACCCCAAACACAGATAGGTGACTACAAATGGTATTTTGTTGTTTTAAGTAAATGAGAGACACTTGAATCAATTTAAGATTTTTTTTATTTGTTTCGATTGAACTTAGCATTGAAACCAGGCTGCTTACGTACCTTTAAAGGAGAACGTTCAAGTCATCATGTAGTCTAAACTGTTTTGTTATACGACCTAACTTTTGGCTAAGTCATCTTTTGTAGGATTTTTAACTTAGCGAGCTCTTTTTTTTTTTTTTTTAAAGTAGTTTAAGCTCCTGTCTAGGATCAACATTTTTTTTTTGTGCAATTTAAACTCATGCTTAGGAGCAATACAAGCAGTTTAGGCTATTGTTTGAGAAAAATATTTTTTTTAAAAAAATAGTAATGCTTCAAAAACTTGCTATTGATTAGCCCAACTTTTACTTCATCTTAATCAACAAACCTATATACACCATTATTGTAAACTTCTTCTTGAACAATATATGGTCCATCCCATTTTAAAAGGAACATGTTGCCAATGTGAATTGAAGTATTTGTTTGTCTTTTTACAGCAAAGACTGGGTCTTTAACTTGAAATGATTGTAGTTTAACTTTCTTGTTGAAAGCTTTGGATAACTGAACCTGATATTTGTTAGCTTTTTGGGTGGGATGGTGATCCAAGAGGGGGGTGAATTGGATTTCTCCAAATTCTTTTCCAAACAATGATTTCAATATAGTTGAATGGAAATTAAAACAATAAGCACTTTTGATGGAAATATAATGCAAACAATAACAATTAATGAACCTAAAATCAAATATAAACAATAATAAATTGTAAGAAGATAGGGATAGAGAAATCAAACACAATGATTTATAAAGTTTCGATTTTTCTCCACAAGGCACCTACGTCCTCTCTTCTTGGTTGCCCACACCAAGGCTTCAATCCACTATTCTTGAAATGAAAATACAACCTATCTTTTTCTTTCTAAGGCTTAAGATAGAAACCTCTACCCTTTGTAGTATTTTACCCAATCTCACTACAAAGCTTTCAAGAGGATACCTCACCTCTTATTGTCTTCTACCCTTGTATGTCAAAGGTAATTTTGCAAACAATAGAATAACCTCTCTAAGGCTAAGTGTTTGCTAAGTTTAAGTACAAGAAAATGATGAATGAACAACAAATATAATTTGGATACAATAAATACAAAGATATAGACTTTGAAGCTCTAAAAACTCTTGATTATTTTAGAGAATGAAATATGGCTTGTTGGCTCTTGCACTCTTGATTCATCAACCTTGTTGGTGTGTTGAGTGCCCAATTTATAAAGAAATTGAAGAAGTAGCCGTTGGGGAAGCTTGGGAAGTGAAAGTAGCCATTGAATGCATGAAAACAATAGCCATTGGTGTGATTCCACCCAGACCTGATCGATCCCTTCCTTTAGGGGATCGATTGGTTCAAGTTTTATGCCATTTCATGCTTCAAAAAATGACCCGATCGATCCCTTCCATGAGGGGATCGATCTTGTCAATGGCTGGGTGGGTGTCTCCTATTTTACGCTCTACTCACTAATTTGATCATATCTTGAGTTATATAAATCCAAATCACAAACCGTTTGAAGATTTAGAAACTAGACTTAAAGGGATTTCTATCCATATAAAATTTATCACCTAATTCATTGAGTACAAATTAAAGTGAATTTTCAAAGTTACTGCTTGTGCAGTTTTTTTGACAACTACAGAGTGTCTAGTAAAAATTCAAAATCTTTTCTTAGAAAATTTGGATTTGAATTTTGTTTCATCCATTAGAAACTAGACTTAAAGAACTTTCCAACCATATATAATTCAAATATTAAAACTTTGTGAATTAATACAGAAAAATAAAATAACTTCAATGTTGGAAAACTTTGTTCTTGTAAAACAGCTTTCTTAAGTTAATCTTTTTCTCAAAACCAATATTATCAAAATTGTATTAAGTCCAAAACAAATAAATTCAATTTGAAAACAACAATTGGACTTTCATTTAAGCTCAAATAAATAATCTTTAAAGATGGATTTTCTTTGAGAAATATGAAACTAAGAAAGGTTTGTTTAAACTTTGAAAATCATATTATTTATTTAGTACCAAAATATAAAACTTAAGAACATGTACTAAATAAATCTTTTTCAAAATTTTGATCAAGTTTATTTGTCTTTAATGTTTTTTCATTTCAAAATAAAGATCAATTCAAGGCTAACAATATCATTCCAAGTGTTGTTGAGCTTCCAACTTTTTCTCATCCAATGCTTCTAATTCCTCCAAATGAAATCACACATTGTCTTCATAAGAAAGACCTTCTTGTATTACAATTCTTAGATGAATTTGACGTTCAAATGAAAGGATGACTTCTACACCATAAACAATCAAATATGGAGTGGCTTTAGTTGGCATGTGATATGTAGTTTGATAAGCCTATAAAGCTTCTCCTAGCCTTTCATGCCAATATTTCTTCTAACAATTAGCCTTTTTTTCTTTTAGCAAATTGCATAAAGTCTTGTTAAAAGTTTTTGCTAACCCATTTGGTGGAGCATGTTACATTGATGAATAATGTTGTTTGAAGTCAAACTGTGCACATAATTTACTCATATCAAACTATTTTCCATTATTAGCTATGATGTAACAAGATATCACATAACAATAAATATTGTTCATTCCAATAAAAGTTACAATAGTTTCCTTCTTTACTTCTCTATAAGGTGCAGCTTTTGCCCACTTTGAAAAGTAATCTATAGCAACAAGTATATACAAATGCCCATAGCACTCATGGGTAATGGTCCCACCAAATCAAGTCCCCAAACATCAAATGGTCAAGATACTAAAATCGAATGCAAAAGGTCATGAGTTTGATAAATGTAGCTTTAGGCACTTTAATTTTATCTAGACATAATTTAGCCAATTGAAAACCCTTTAAAATCCAACCCAATTTGAATCCAACATTCTTTAACTTTGACAAGTTTTTAAAATCAAATTTAGAATCAATTTGACCTAAATTCCCTAGGATCAAACTTGATCAAACTTTATTAAAATCAATCAAATCATTTCGAACTTGGGTCAGTTATCAAAATTCACAACCAAATGAGATTAATGAGCCTTGGGAATGAAATTGGTGATTTTAATGCACTAAAAAGCTCTGATTGCATTTCAAGGAGGGTATAATTATTGAAATGCCCTTAGGGGTATTTTTATAATTTGATCTTCTTGAAGTTGATTTTTCATGAAAACTTTTAGATCATGTTTTGACATTGTTTGATTACTTTTATGCATTGAAAACCTTGATATGGTCTTGAGAGGTGTGAAATTACTAAAATGCCCTTTAAGGGTATTTTTGTAATTTGACTTTCCCAAAGTGGATTTTTCGTGAAACACTCCAAATCATGTTTTGAAATTATTTTATGATTTATGATACATTATAAACCTCAATCGCTCCTGAGAAAGTGTGAAATTTCATAATTTGACCTTCTCAAGAGGTTTTAAAAATCTTGATCTGGCCTCGAAAGGTGTGAAATTATAAAAATGCCCTTTAGAGGTATTTTCATAATTTGACCTTCCCATAGTTAATTTTTTCACAAAAACTTTTAGATCATAATTTTATATTATTTTAAGATTTGGTGCTTTAAAATCACAAAAACAAAGAATGGATAATGGTTTTTTAAGAGAATTATAAAAAAAAATGTAAAAATGTTAACAAGGGTAAAATGGTCATTTTACATTGGTCCAACTACACCATAAGCCTCATTTTTCTACTAGATTCATCATGAACCGTTGATCATTCAATGGCTTAGATCTAAGGGTGAAAGGTAATTGCTTGGAAAAAAAAATCTTAGAGGAGGATCAATTGCCTTTGGATGCAAAATTGATTAATGGCCCTCATGCATTTGCATGGCATATAAATTTATCATTTAGGGCTAAGAAAAAAAGAAGGCAGCCTTGAAAGTGGTGTAGGAAAAGGTAAAAAAAGGAGAAAAAATAGAAAAAAAATTTGGGTAGCCTTTCTAGGTATAATTTTTATCATTTTCTTCATTACATTTCATATCATTTTCCACTAGTTTTCATATTATTTCCCTTTGATTTTTTTTTTGTTTTTTTTTTGTTTTTATGAGAAAACAACTCCCTACATAGTTGCTTACCTTAGTTACTCCAAGCTTGATCCAAAAATTGAACCAACTAATCAATACCTTGGATTGAAACAAAAAAATCAAGGTACGCAAAAATTCACCATTAATACAACCCTAGGAGGTTCGGCCAACCCTTCATTATTCATGGTCGAACCTCCTTTTGCTTTTCATTAAGTGTTTTCCTTGCTTTAAATAATGTGTTTATATATTTTGAGTGTTATACTATATGTAATTTGCATGTTTATTGGTTGTTTTAGTCGCTTGCATGATGTGTTTGACTAATGTTTATGTTTTTATGGTTTCCCTTTTAGATAGGCTATTATATATTTGATGAAGTTCCATTTATGATAAAAATGCCTTCATATGATTGTTATCTAGGTGTTTGGTGCATATTTTAGTTAAATAAAAGATTGAATGATTGTGGAAAGCCATGAGAGGCATTCGGCCAAGCTTCCCCATACTTGGCCAAACCTTTCTTTTGTATTTAATGGCTAAATATGCTTATATCATGTGTGTTTGCTTGTGTTTTTAGTTTGTTCTTTATGTTTTTTATGTGTTTAATGAAATCTTCAATGAATGAAAGTGTTGAATTAGTAAACTTTTTGGTGAATTTGTGTTGTTTGCATGTGTATTAATTCAAAACAAAAAATGGTGGATACATGTCTTAAGTTTTTGGTCAACAAATTCTTGCAAGAAAAGAGCTTGGCTGAACATTCCCTTGTTCCTAAAACCCTGTTGTTTGATCCATTCTACTATATTTTTCGTTGCATGCATGTTTAATTTGTTATATGTTTGTAAATATGCTTAAGTTTGGAATATATTTGTTTCCATATTCATACATATCCCATGCATCAAAGTTTGTATTTTTATTAATGGTATTTTGGTAATTTTGTTACATCCATTCTCCATGCAAATCCTAAATCTTAAACCCTAAACCTTAATCTCTAAACCTAAACCTAAGCCAAACCCTAAATCATATCTTAAACCTTACACCTTAAACCAAACCCTAACCCTAAACCCAAAACCCAAAACCAAACCCTAAAACCAAATGCTAAACCTTTCGAATGCCTAAAACCAACCATTGATCCCCTTCTTGCATTTGCATCTCATTTTATTTTATTGTCACATGCATTCTTAAATTATCATGCATTTACATTTCATCATTTATTTTTCATTATCATGCATACATTATATATTATTATGCTCATGCATACCATTTAAAGGTTTTGTAAGTAAGGTTTTTTTTTCAAGAAAAAAGTTTTAAAATAGGATAATATCTCAAGTAAAGATAACCTTTGAGAACTAGCCCAAATATAAGGGGACTCTCAATGGTTATTATTTATGTAGGGTATTATCTCGGTTTGTGGGGCAATTTGAAAACCACTAAGTTAGGAATGTTTTTGAAGCTCTTTCTAAATGTAAGAGGGTGAAAGAAATATCTCAATACCTAGGATTTTTCATATTGATCCAAAAATAAATTACTTTGTTTTCAAAAAATATATAATTGATTTGGTTTCAAAAGAAATAAAAAGATCCAACTTTTGTAATAAACTAGTAAAGAAAGGAATTAAGTTATAAATGTTATAATAAGGACTTTTTTACCATAATTTAAGAGTAACTTGCAATTAATTGGTACTATTTTTATCGACCACTGTGAGGGTGTTAATCTTTCTCTACACATAACCAATTCTTGGACCCAACTCTATTTTTTGCAAATCATAAAATATTCTTTTAATAAACTTTAAACTTGTTTTAAATGTTTTATTAAAAGGATAAAAATTTTTTGTGGCTAATCACACCCTAAGAAAGATTGATGGTGACTTATTGTCTTTTATTTTTATTAAAAATATTTTTTTAGCCCCTCTTTTTTTGTTATTCCCTTTGTCTAGCACTTGTGTTCCTAGACCTGCACTTCAAGACAATAATTAGCATAGAATTGACACGCTTGACATTTCTTGGCATAATCCATACAATTTTTTACCATCGTTGGCTAATAATATCACATCCTTTTAATTTGAAACTGCAACTTAGCACCAAATCGATATGCACCACAAATTCAAGATTGAACTTCTTGTAAAGCCGTAGAGGCTTTATCTTTCCCTAAAACAGTGAAGAAAGACTTCATTAAAAGAATGGCAATAAAGTGTACCCCTGAAGTAGATTATCGAGAAGCTCAATGTCTCACTTCTGTTCTATGCCTTAGATAATTAGGTAACTTTCCATGTCCTAAGTAATCAATCAATTTTTTTCTTCAATCTTCTTTTTCAACTTTAAAGACTGACAGAATACTAGTATCATTATGTTCATCAAAAGTGATTGGTGGTAAACCCTAACGCTTACAAAGAGGAATTTCTCTTCTATACTTGACAGCGTAAGTGCTGATACTAAATTATCTAGAGAATCTATTTGCTTATTCTCTTTTCTTGGTATGTTCTCCAAACTAACATTGTCAAATCATTCCAAAAGCTTTTTCACATGGTTGACATATGGTAGAAGTTCAAGTTTCTTTATTTCATAAACTGAAATGATTTGGTTAATAACTAACTTCAAGTCTCCAAATGCTTTCAATTAAGTGATCCTCATATCCATTGTCATTTCCAATCCAATGATCAAAGCTTGGTACTTGGCCACATTATTTTTGAACAATTTTCAGTTAGAATGAAAGCATATGGCAAGACTACTCTTTCTAGAGCGACAAAGATAGCATCTACTCCAGCTCCATCTCAACACGTAACTCCATCAAAGATTAATTTTCATGGTTTAGGAATTTCAATGAAAAGAACATCTTCATTCAAAAAATCTTTAAAAAATTTTGAATCATTTAGGATTGGATGATCTACAAGAAAGTTGGCAAGAGTTTGTCATTTAATGGCCTTTTAGGGAGCATAAGTGATGTTGAACTCTTGTAGCAAAATAGCTTGTCCTTTAATGGCTTTTTCATGGTTTAGGATCGACTTGTGAGATTAAGCATGTAGAATGAGCTTGCAAGTAATACCTTAACTTTTTTACTACAAACATTAATGCCAAGCATGTCTTCTCAACAGGAGAATAATTTAATTCAGCACCATTGAGGGTTCTAATAAGACAATTAGTGACTCTTTTTTTCATCACTTTGTTATGCCAAAAGTGCTTTTAAGGATCATTGTTGTATAGTAATATAAAGGATTAAAGGTCGTCTTAGTATAAGAGCCTTTGAAACAAGAGGTTTTAACAAGTATGCTTTACTGATTTTAAAAGCAATAATGTAAGCCTTGTCCCAAACAAAAGGAACATATTTTTTCATCAAACAATTGAATGGTTGACATCAACCTATCAAATTTGATATAAAACTCTAGATATAAGCCAATCTTCCTTGTAAACTTTTGAGTTCATGAAGATTGTGTGGTTCTCTCATCTTCATAATGGCTTTTATTTTCATTTGATCAATCTCAATTCTACGATGTTGTACAATAAATCCTAAAAACTTGCTTAAAAATACTCTAAAAGCACATTTTAGAGGATTTATCTTTAATTGATATTTATGAAGCCTTTTAAGCACCTAGCAGAGATCAATAAGATGATTCGTTTTTTCTTTGATTTCATAACCAAGTCATCAACATAGCATTCAACATTCTTGTGAAGCATGTCATAAAAAATCTTTTGCATTACCTTTTGATAAGTATCACCTATATTTTTTAGCCCAAAAGGCATAACCTTATAAAAATATATTTCATTTGGCATTTAAAATGTAGTAAGCTTTTCATCTTTTAGAGTCATATGAATTTGATTATAGCCAGATGACCCATCCATAAAAGATAAAACTTCATCACTAATTGTTGCATCAAACATTATTTCTATCAAAGAAAAAGAAAAATCATCCTTTGGACAAGCATTATTTGTATCTTAAAAGTATGAACTTAGATTGTCGATTCTTTTTTCTAATTAGAATAATATTTGAAATCCAAATGGGATACTTGACTTTTCTAATAAAGCTAGCTTCAATGAACTTATTAACTTTAGTTTCAATCAAAGGAATCAAATTAGGATGAAAATGGCATTGAGCTTGCTTGATAGGTCTAACACCTTTCTTAATAACTAGATGATGCATAGCAACCCTCAAATATCTTTTTATAAGTCCAAGCAAAGATGTCTCAATATTTTATTAATAGATCAAGGTAAGCTTTCTTCTCTTTAGGGGACATACAAGTATTAATGAAGATTAGATGGGGATCTTTATTAGTGCCAATGTTGACTTTTTTTAGCTCATCAATTGTAGCTTGATTTTTTTCTTCAAATGGTGGGCAAGCTTCTTTAACATCTTCCTTTTGAGATTTTTCATCAACTACTTCTATAGACACATAATTAAAAGCAAGGATTTCCATATCTTCAAACTCTTTCTCATTTGGAGATGGAATCTGCTTGGTTTTTACCATTGTATGCTTTGCAACTTTCAATAATTCACCAATAGTTGTTACCCATTTACTATGTCTCTTAATTTGAGAAAGAATCTTGCTATGAAAATCCTTGTATTTATCCAATATAAAAGCTTTACATTTTGACTTGTGCACCATCTTTTTAAAGTTTAGAAGTTCAAGTCTTGAATGAATGAAAACATGCTTACTTATGGAAGCTTCAATGTTTTTTTCTCCGTTCACTCAAAATCTAACTTGCAAGGTGAATGCGTACTTAGATGATCAAATACTGAACCTCATGTTGACTATATACCCAAACAATTAAAAACTAACAACCTTGGTATCTCAAATGAATTTTCTTGCTCATTAGAAGCTTTTTCCACATTTATGTATATTGAAGCTTCTTTGTGAATCTTCAATTTTAATGGAGAAGATTCAAGCCTAGCCTTCGAAGTTCCAACATGATTAGTCTTTTTTCACCAACTCATCAAATCTTGATTAAACTTTGATAAATTTCTTCAGTTGGCTCATTTGTTTTATGAACCAATTTTGAAATATCTTTTTGTTTGTATCCAGCCTTGACAAGAAGTCTATAGGCATTAAGATCAAAACCTTTAGCATGATGTAAGGGTAAATCATCATGTTTAATAAGAGGTCCTTATTGAAATCTTTAAGTCTTACAAATCCTTTTAGTAGAGGCATAGAAATCTTTAAGTCTTCCAATCTAGTAAGAGGAAAAGTCAAATTCTTTAAACCTTAAGCAATTTCATCATCTTCATAACTGGTAAAAGGAACCTCACTTTTTACCTTTTGCTTTGACTCTTTCACATTGATACTTTGTTGATCTGAAAGTGCTTATTCTACAAAAGCATTTTTCAAATAAAATTTAGCCTTAGGAAATGCACCTCCATTGTAGAAAATGGATTAAAATCTATAACAATTATTTTTACTTGACCATTTCTACAATACTTCAAACACTGGTGAAGAGTTAAAGAAACTACACCATTTTGATGTATCCATGGTCACCCTAATAGCATATTGTATCTTGTCTTAACATCAATCACATAGAATAATGAAGTTGATTCTATATCACTAATAAAAATTAAAGTAAGAGCTTCCCAAAAGCTCTTTGCCCTTCTTGATTGAATCTTTAAATCATCGAATGACTTTGTGACAATTCATCAAAAGTGATTCCAGGTTCTTTCATTATTTTTAAAGGAAAGATTACCAATAGATCCAACATTTATTAGGATCCTATTGATCCTTTTCTCATGAATGTATCCAACAACAAATAGTGATCGACTATGAAGAGTAAAATCTAACAACAAATCTTCATCAGAAAATTAATCTTCATAGCAAAAGAATGACTTGCTTTAAATGCTATCTTGTGAATGTTGTTGTTGTCATTTTCCACTTCTTCACCAACATGGTAACAACCCATAGAAAGCAAATTTTCTCTTCTGAATTGAATTGGCTTGTATTCATTCAAAGTGATTGGTTTTCTTAACTTATTTGGTCTCAAGTTTTCATGCCTAGATGGAATTATTTTTTATTGGATCACCTTTGGTGTTGGCTTCTTAAGTGGTTATTTAACCATCTTAGATTTTATTGTCACTCGAATAGGCTTTGTAAATTTTTCTTTCAACCTGTTTAAAGTGTAACTAAGGTCTAACCATCATTATCTTGATCTTTAGTTTAAGGATGAGCATGGCCCTCATTCTTTTAAAGACCAATTGTGTTTGGAGCTAGTATGATATGGTTAAAAAACCAAATTTGATGGTTCTACCCAAAAAGTTAGGTTGAAAAGCTATATATATTGATGCCAATTTTGATGTCATGACTTCTTCTTCAAATTCAATTTTCCCATCATCATGAAGTTGCATGATTTTGTTTTTTAAAACAAAGCATTTCTCCAATTGATGACTAATCAAGCGATGATACTTGTAGTAGTTGGGGTCATCCATTTTATCAACTTCCTCAAGTCATTTTATTTTCGACAACTAGATCATCTTGGACTTTAAAAGTTCATCCAGTATGCTTAAAACATCTAAATTAGGGAAAAAATACTTCTTATCTTATCTTTCTTTCAATGAGATTCTACTTCTCTCTTTGTCTTAAAAAAGAGTAGATTTTGCCTTTTAAAATTTTTCTAACTTAGAGGCTATCTTCAAAGACTTGCTATTCAAAGTCATGGACTATTTGCTTTCTCCTTTATTAGTAAAAGTTTTGCCCCTTTTGCAAGTATCTTACTTTTTTTTACCTTTCTTTGCTTTTTATACAAAAAGGTTCTTAGTTTTTGGCAATTGTTATACCTAGCTCCATATCATGTGCATAGGTAGCCAATTCTTCGAATGTCTTAAGTTTGATACCTTGGAAAATAGAAGACAAACCCCAATTTATTTCTTGTATGCACATATTGAGAATAGAGGACTCAGACAATCTCTCTTTACAATTAAGGCTTAAGTTTCTCCATTTACGAATGTAATCGATCACAGGTTCATCTTTCCACTAGTGTAAACTTGTGAACTCGATCATGGAAACTATGTGGTGAATGCCATAAAATTGATTAAGATTTTCACATTCAAGTTTTTCCTAGCCATCAGTTGTGCTAGGTTCAAGAAAGATATACCAATCAAAGGCTTTGCTTATTAAAAAGTAAACAAATTACTTCACAAGAAGATCTCTATCAATGCCAACACTATTGTAAGTTTCCACAAAGTGGGCAATATGTTGGCATGGTTTTCCTTTGCCATCAAATTGTTAAAACTTTAGCGGTTGTAATTCTTAGGCATCCTTAAACGATCAATCATTTGAAAATATGGTTTAGCAAATGAATATGAAGGTGGAATGACATTTTCAACTTGATCTTTGATTGCTTATTTGGTAAGATCTTTGAGTTAACTAGTAATGATAACTTCATTAAACATTTGTTGAAAATCCTTGACAACTTTTACATTGGAATCCTCATTATCTTATTAAAAGATTGAATGATGATTTTTGTTTGAAGTTATTGGTAGTTTTTCGATGAGATTGCTAATCTTCTCCATCATGGCAACAATCTAGTTATCTTTTTCTCTAATGCTTGTTACAAGAGTTTTGATAGCTTTTGAAAGAAGCACAACTTACTCTTCTTACGATATTGTGGCAGTTGCCATAACATTCATTACTCTAAAATTTGTTTTTGAAGGAGATGATGAAGTCGAGCTGCTCTTGCACTTGACCCGTGAGATGTAGCAAGCTTCTTAGCAAAAGATTCTTCTAATCCTTGAAAAAAGGTATCATATAATGGGTTTTAACTTAGCACTAGAAGAGTTTGAGCATAAATTTCTTCTAGAGCTCTAGTATTGCTTCTAGTGCCATAGGGATGACTAGGTACATCAGTGTTTGCTAATATATTAGGGTAGATTGTAGGATTTGCTTGAGTAGGCTTGAAAGCTAGCTTGTTGGTAGAATTCTTTTTGGAAGCCATTACAACTTAAACACTTGGTCTTTGAAAAAAAAAGATAAAAGACAGAGATGGTCCCACTAGGCATGCCATAAATTTGTACACACAAATGCCATGTCGAAGATACGACAAGGAAACTTAGAGACAAATAAATTTATTTATCAGACTTGTGGAAACTACAATCTCTAAGAATTCTTATTACAGAGAAAATCCTCTTACTCTTTTCTTCAACAAAAATCCATTTCAAGGGCTAGGCAAACTTATTCTTAAATGTTTCAAGGGTCATTGAAACTTATTCCTGAATACTTCAAGGATGTTCTTGCCTTGATCTTGAACAAACAGAATTGATCTCCTTCCTTTAAAGGAATAAGATAAAAGAGCAATTTCTTGACAATTCTTGGAACTTAAATGCTTTGTTTTTCGAGTTCTTCAAAATTTTTTCAATTCTTCAAAGCTTACTTTTTGAGACTTTGGAGAGGCTTTGAGTCTTCAAAAACTTTTTCTTCTCTTCAAAATTATGAATTGTGATTAGGAAAGCACTATTTCAAACCTATTGAATAAAAGAGTGAGTTTTAAAGGAACTCAAACTCTTTAATTTTATCTCTAAACAATTATAGTTTAATTAGAGATCAAAATTGATGACTTATTAGTGAAATTTGATTGGTTAAACCAAGTGTTTTATTTTCAATTGCAAGTGACATATTTAATTAATTATAAAATTAATTAATTAATTATATGATTAAATTAAAACAATGTCATTAATCCACATCATGATAACTGATTTGTCACTTGAAAATTCTTTAATTAATTAGTTAAAAAAATTTATTAGACACGTGGAACTTCATAATTGGATGAAAAATATTTTTTAATACTTGTGGAATGGTGAGGTTTGTTGTTTGTTTTAAGTTTACTCGATTATGTTGAATTAGCTTCGATGCGGTATGAGTTGGTTACGACCATCGGTTCATGTGTTGTGTTCCTTGAGGCAAACATTAAAAACAAAGAAGGCTATGTTCTAATAATAAGAGATGGACAGGCTTAATTTTTTTTTAAATCATTAAAAATTTGGTTAACCAGACAAATCAAATGGATTTGGTGGTTTCCTCTGGTCCAATTGTTAAAGGTTGGGTTCTAAGTACTAAAGCTAAGATGAAACATGATGTATTGAAGCCAAGAAAATCCAATTCATTAGGGTTCTTAATTCTTTTGGTATGATTTATTCTGCTTTATTTTAAGGTCTTTTCTCTATTGTGTGTTCCCTATCTTGTCTCACTTGTTGTTCTCACGTTTTTCATCAATATGAAATCATTTTTCAGCTTAGCAAAAATGAGGTGGGGTATTAGGTTTTCTAGTGTTTTAAGTGACCTTTTTTATGATGAGTTTTAGAACAAGAAGATTTGTTTCGAGACATGTGGAAGGCCTAAATAACATTTTGAATCAAGATTTGAGGTCAATTAAAGGGGTTAATTTTATCTTTTTGGATGTTTTTATGTCCTTTATAATTGGGACTTTTTGAGGCCATGCTTTTTCAGTTGTATTAATTTGCATAAGATTATTGTTGTCTTATGTTTCCCACCTTTATTAATAAAATTTTATCTTTGACTACAAAAAAAAAAAAAAAAATTTTTACCACTGATCAATCGTTTGTATAGGCATTAAAATAAAAAGTTAAATTATGTTGTATGGAGCAATTACAAACAACTAAATTATAGTGATGTTGTTATGCAAATATCATAAATTTTTATTTAATTAAATTAACTAAATTGTAGTGATGTTGTTATGCAAATATTATAGAAATTTATTTAATTTTCAAGAACTTTATCGATTCCATATTGAACTTATGCATTTATTTTAAGTATGTAGATAGACGTATTAATTCTTTACTATTAGAATAAATTTATTTAATTAAATTTCACCTCAAATTTAAGTCTTTAACTTATGCACTTATTTATTTAAAAAAAAAAAACTTATGCACTTATTCTATAGTATATAGATATATGTATTTCTTTGCTAGTAGAATAAATTTATTTAATTAAATATCACCTCAAATCTAAGTCTATTAAAAACTAGAAAAAAAAGTAGATGCTATTGAATATGCATTAGCTCATTAAATAATTTCAACACACAAACTATTTAAAATTAAAGATTTTTTAAATATTTGTATATTTTCATTCCGAACTACATATATTTATTTATTTATTCTTAATAAGTTGATAAAAGTATTTCATTAGAAAAACGGTCATACTTACTTTTACATCCTAAGCAAAAAAAGAACAAAAAGAGATTAGATCTAAACAAATTCTATTTCTGATCATATTACAAAATGAACTTAGAAAAGAAATTCATTTTGTGCTATTTATTTGACATTTGTCATGCTATTGAAATTGAAGACTTTTTTATTTTTTAAAAAAGTATATTTTTTGAAAAAAAAAAGATGAAAATGAAAGAAATAAAAAAAATTATAAAAAAGTGAAATTTCTTTCTCACTTTTTAATTTTTCATTTGGGATATAGTGTAAATTTACCATTTTATTTATATAAGTAGTACAGATTTACCATTTCTTTTTTTTTATATATATAAAAGGAAACTTATTAGATAAATATCTAATATCTTGATTACAAAAAAAATTAGAAAAGGTTCTTCACCAAACTCACTTGATAGTTTAACTTGGCCATCTCATTAGAAAACTTATTAACATGTCTACTAAAAAGAGAAAATTGACAAATATTCAAATCTTCTGCTAGCTCTAAAATGTCAAACAAAATACCTTTCCATCCCCACAAAGTAATGTTCTATTTAGACATGTCACTAATTGCTAGTCACTCTTCAAAAATAAATCCTTGCACCCATGCTCGCGTTCCATCTCCAAACCAAAAGGTGTAGCTTTGATTTATGCATGAAGAAGGTCTACAACCAATGCTGTTAATTTCATTTTGGTTTTGCTTGTATTGGTTGATATGCTTCAATTATATTAAAATATGATACATTTAGAGGTGATTTTTCATATCAAACTTGGTACCGGATAGTACCAGTTATTTTTGTTAATTTCAATTGATTTTTAGTGAATTTTGATGGATTAGTTTGTTTTAGCCAATACATAAATGTAAAATATATTTTGCAATTTTTAACTTGTCTTTTGTTATTTGATAATTTTTTAACTTAATAAAAATAAAACTAATTGACAAAATAATCTTTAAAGTTGTTTTTCTCTATTTTTTATTGTAATTGTTTTCTTTTGTACCTTTTGTGCTTTTTATCTAAAGTTTAATAATAATGAAGACAAGGTTAATTTTTTTATCTCTTTATTTTTATCTTAATATTTATATAAAAAATACTCATTTAAATATCATATGATTAGATTAAGTGTTTAATAATATTATGATAAATTAATAATATTATTTTTTATACTTTTAAACTAGAAAAGTTGAAATTGGAAAGTTGATATGATTGAGATGTTTTTGATAAGGGATATGGCTAGGACCTTTGAGTAAGACGAAGGATCAAGATGTGCTTATTTGGATAGACTCTTAGGTTTGGAAATATACAGTTAAATAGGCCTACTATGTAGCCATGGAAGTTCTAGGTAGACATGAAGTGAATAGAGATTAGTAGCATCCCACTTGGAAGGCCGTGTTGTATGCTAATGTGCCTCCAAAACTAAAAACTTTCTTTTGAAGGTTAGTGCATAATATCTTACCAACTAAGAGAGATTAATAGAAAAGGTTTGCAAATGAATGACTAATGTAGGGTATGCAAAAACTTTAAGGAGACTTGGCATCATATTTTTATTTGCTATCATATAAGCCAAGTGATATGGAACCATATATGCCCATCAATATAGTCTATGTTAGGTGTAGACACCTTAATTACTTCGGGCCTGAGCCCATTGGGCCTAGTCTAACAAGGTCTGGGCCTAAGCCCAAATTAATTGAGTCTAGCTCAACAGGACCCAGATTATCTGGCCCAATTGGCCATTCATTTTTTTCCCTTCCATTTTTTTATTTTTTATTTTTTTATTTTATCTTCGATTTGTTTTAATTTTACTTATCTATTTTATTTATTTTATTTTTGGACTTATCATTAGTTTTTTTTTTTAGGAGATAACAGGTTGAATTTTATGCAAATTTTACCATGAATGGCATTGGCAGAGTTATAGTTGAGTTCAATTTCTAATAGGATAAGTGTAAACAGAGGAATCGAATTTAATAAAAAATTCTTCTGATTGTTCCTATAAATAAACCCAGTAATCACAGAGCAAACATAAAAAGGGAAAGGAGCAAAAAATCAAAAGAAGAAAAGAGATGAATCAGAAAGCTAAAAAAACATAAGGCAGAGTCTAGAAATATTCTAGGAGTGGTTAGAAGCAATTTAGAAATTTTAGGAATTTTTGGAGAATTTTGGTGTTTTTTTTTTCTAGATAATTTTTGAAATTTTCCATAATCCAACAAAAGTTTTCGACGATATTTAAGTTTTTCAGTGAGTATTCCAGCCAACTTTGAAGTTTTTGACGGGTTTTTTAGATTCCAACAGAACTTTAATCGAAATTTGGGTTCTTTTTAGAGAGAAGGGGGAGAAAAAAAAAGAGGAGATAGAAAGGGGAATGAAGTAATCTACTGAAAGGCTGAGTTTGGAGCCTTTTATACCTTGTTAAAACGACGTCATTTTGGCGTTAAAAATCCTAAAGGATCCATACATTTCTATTTGATTCAACCCAACCCGATCGTAACCCAATTTGCTAACTCGCGTTCCAGCCAACCATCCCAGTCGAGCTGAGTCGATTACCTCGAGCCGCGTTTTAAGCCATGATTTTTGTCTTGAACCGAGCCGTTTTAGATTTTTTTGGTATTTTCTTATTTATTTTATTTAAGCATTTTATTTATTTTATTTTAGCTTTTTTATTATTAAATTAAAATAAAAAATAATAAAAAATAAAAATTTGGGAATAAATATTAATTATCCAATGATGAAATTTATAGAAATTTTAAATGGTAAATTTCTATAAAATTTTTAGGTGAGAAATTTTGTCTAAATTTGTCCCAAATGGTGGAATAATTTAGATAAAATTTCAATAACAATAATTAATATTTATTTTCAAACCAAAAAAAAAAACATAAAAATCATAAAAATATAAAACTTTTTGGAATTAAATACAAATTACCCAAGGATGAGATTCTTAGAAATTTCAAATGGTAAATTCCTAAGAAATCTCTAGGTGAGAAATTTCCTCTAAATTTGGCCCAAATGTTGGAATGATTTAGATGAAATTTCAATACAAGTAATTGTATTTTTTAAAAATAAAATTTGGATTGAAAATATTTGATAATTATCTAAGGATGAGATTCTTAGAAATTTCAAATGATAAATTTCTAAGAAATCTCTTGGTGAGAAATTTTCTCTAAATTTGGCCCAAATTGTGGAATAATTTAGATGAAAATTTTCAATAAAAGTAATTGTCATATTATTTTCTTTCCAAAGAAAAAATAAAAAGAATTTCTAAATAAGCCTAAATGGTGGAAAATTTTAGAAATTCAAAAAGAAAAAATATTTCTAATTTATCCTAAATGGTGGAATAATTAGATATATTTTCGACTAATAATAATTAAACCTTTTTCCAACGACGGAGCCTCTTCAAGGAAATAAATAAAATTCTTGAATACTCTTGAGGTGAGAAAATATTTTTTAAAGAGTTATACTAGATTGATGGAGAATCTTAAAAATCGTTTTCAATATTTAACTTAAAATTTGAAACTATTAGACTCAATACCTTAGGATAAATTCGAAATAATATGGTACCATCCTTTAGATGGGCATGTAGGGGTGCTATAACCTTCCTCATATGTAACCGACTCTTGAACCCTATTCTGGTTAGTAGATCCGAACCTATTCTTTTAGGGATCCTTAGTCCAGCTTAGGAGCTCTTTAAGAGGATAGATTCCTTAGGTGACCAATCACACCTAGTAAAAAATATTGGTGGCGACTCTATTCATTTGATAAATCTAGCTATAGATTTTCAAATCTATATGTTATAACAGATTGGTGACTCCCCTAGGGATGCTAGAGAGTCAAGCCATAATTTTTGAATTTATCCTATCCTTTGAACTAATAGTTTTAAGGTATTTGTTTACTAATGTTTTTCCTTTTTTGTTTCTTATTTGATTTATAGGGTCAATAACCATATGTTCCTTCACACACACTATCACATGCATTTGCATTACATGAGTTCTATGCCTGAGCTTCGTCCCTCTTAGGAGGGAGTAAAGTACCTACGCTCTCATGAGATGATATCTTCACAATGGCTAGCAAAATACTCCCACTCAAATTGAATCATTTCCATTGGTAGCTTGTGATGGGTGAGGATTGGAATGCCTTATTAGTCTGTGATGGACAATGATGTAAAGAATAATGTGAGAACCTTTAGTGGTCAAAATCTTCTAAACCCTGCATATAGTTCACCCCTAAGAAATCAACCCAAGATAGAGCCTTTCCTACCCATTAATAGATATAACCCAAAATTAGGATACAAGAAGGAATAGTATGTTATCTAACCATTTTGCTTGATTTTGTACATTTACACCATCTCCATGTCATTTCATTCTATGCATCATTTTCATATCATCTCACTCCATGTTTTAGCATTATCATATCATATCATTCTATCCATCATTTTCATGATCATGTTTAACATCATCATTTGCATAGAGGAAATATTTGTCACAAATAAATTATCGATAATCAGACCTCCCACTTACATCCATGGAAAGTCAAATGCAATCAAAGTCTACGTCAGTCCATTATGAGTCTACTCATTAATTAAAATTCAAGTCAGAGGAAGGTCAAAGAAAGCAAGGAGATTGCTTGCCTAAGGATTTTATTTCTTCCTTACCCGAAAGAGTTCATCTCGAGCTACAGCAAAATGATCTATTTGACCTAAGTAATGTTTGGGGATGCATGAGTAGAATAAGACAGGAGGCATTTGAGAATAAATATAGAGACATAGCCTCACTGTTTCAAGTGGAAGTGGACAATAATTTGATTAGGGCCATCATTCAATTTTGGGATCCTTCTTATAAATGTTTCATTTTTAACGAAGCAGACATGGTGCCTACAATTGAAGAGTATATGGTCTTACTTCGTTTCGATCTGCCAAACCCAGACAAGATTTACTGGTCTAATAAAGTGGGCTATTGAAAAAAGCTAGTGCAAATGCTTAGACTTAGCTTACCTTAAATCGATGTATATGTCAAGATAAAAGGTGAAAGTAAGGTTATTTCGTGGAGTTTTCTACGAGATTTCATCTAGGGGTACATAGATGATGATCAGGGATTAATGGTTATGGCTGTAGCTTTATATAGACTGGTGATCTTTCCTAAAGTCATCGGGTATATTGATGTTGCAGTGATAGATTTTATGGATCAGTTAGCATACCAGGTAAATGCAACACTAACTATTTTGGCAAAAACCATTCATTCTCTAAACTTTTGCCTAGAAATGGTAAATGTCAATTTAATGGGTGCCTATAATTGCTTTATGTATGGATTAAGAATCACGTGGAATATAAAAAAAGTCAATTATGCAAACCATACCTTCGTTCCAACATCCCTAAAGAGTTCTGTTATAGCACATGGCCTTAAGCAAAGTCAAAAGAAGAATGGGTTTCCTACTTTCGAGCTTTCGATAGTCAAGGGACAGTTTGGACAGCACTTTGGATACATCATGACATAGTGTTATACAGTTATGGAGATCAACCATGGGTATTCTTATTAGACCTATGGGGTGCTATTACTTATGCCCCAACTTTGGTAAGAAGACAATACGGATGTGAACAATTTATTCCAAAAACTTATGGACTTAACCAGTGAGAGATTTCATTCACTAATAAAGGGGTGCATGGAATGGTTGAAAGGATAAAAAAAGCATGGAAGCAAACTACTAGGGTTAACCAATGGAGGCTTACTTATGATGTTACCCTAGAATATAGTGTATGGCATACAAGAAGGGGTAAAGACATGGTGTTCCCTAAATAACAAACATTTGGCCATTCCTCAAAGCCTATTCTTCAGGATCCTTTGCTTAAGGTAGAAACAGTAAAGAGAAAACTCTAAACTGAGAAAGATGAGTTCGAACAAGAAAACAAGCGATTGAAGTTAGAAATGAAAGAGAGTATGAAGCTTTAAGAATTGAAAATCCAGAGCCTGACAGAGTAAAAAGATTAATAGAGAGCCTTATTTAATGATCTAGACATGACACATTCATCAGTCACACCCAAGCTTGCCCAGCTTTTAAAAGAAAATGAATTGTTAAAAGTGAGGGTGGAAGAAGAACAAAAGGCCACTGCTAGAGCACATAGACATAGCCAAATGCTACAAGAGATAGTGGATCGACACATAGCACAAGTAGAAGCTTTGTCTGATGAATACAGGAAACAAGCTCAACAGAGTAAGTTATGGAAAGACATGTGCATAGAAAAACAAAGACATTTAAGGCATTTATTTGATCAAACATGCATTGATGCAAATAAAGCAACAGAAATGGAAGAAAAAATGGAAAATTTGAAGGCTGTGGTGCAACCAGTGGAGTCCATAGACAATAACTGCTTGATTTCCTAGATGAGGCACAAAATCATTACCAGTAAGCTAGGATGTTTATAAAGAGGCATTAGAAATAAAGAATGATGTTTAGGACTTTAGAATATTACTTTGACTTTATTAGGATGTAATTTTGAAATTTTATTTAATAAAGTTTCAAATGGAGATTTCTTTTATCAATATTGATGATGTGGCAAATATTAGTATATTTCATGCATACATTTCATACATAGAATACATAATTTCTAATAATCATATAATTATGGTACAAAAAGGTTCAAGAATAGCTCAATCCAATAAGAATCCCACCCACTGATATAACATAAGAGCCCAAGCTAAACAAATGAAGCAAGAAAACTTTCACCGATTTAAAAAATTAGAAAAAGCACAGGAAAAGATTGAGAATGAGTTGAGTAGGATTTTGGATACCCTCAACAAGTTGAACAAGGGAAAAAGGATAGAAAAGAACACAAGCCAACAGGGCCCTCTATCACAAAAAGCGGCTGACCCTCTATATCCTTTAGGTTTTGGTCCATAACATGTTTAGTCCATATAGGATATACCACCACAATAATTCACATATCCTGTATACCCTGGAATGCCATCAGCTTCAAACTCAGGCCATTACCATAGCTATGTGAATCCTGTCTTTATTGAAAAGGTAATGGAATCGATCCAAGTTTTTAATCTAGATGACTTGAAAGGGAAGGACAAAAAAATGGCAAAGGTGGTGGAATCTCAAGAAGATTCAAAAATTAGTATGCTTAAACAAAGGCTACGGGCTATAGAAGGAATTAGGTTTTATGGTTTTGTTGATGCTGGTGGAGTCTATTTAGTCCCAGATGTGGTTATCCTTCCGAAGCTTAAGGTGCCAGAGTTCGAGAAGTATGATGGTACAAAGTGGTCGAAGACCATATTACTATGTATTGTCAAAAAATGGCTACCTATGCCAATAACAAAAAGCTCTTTATGCACGTCTTTCAAGATAATCTCATTGGCTCTGCTGTTAGGTGGTATGTCTAGCTGGATAGAAATCATATTCATTTTTAGAGTGATATGACCCATGACTTCATCAGTCAATATCGATATATCATAGACTTAGCTCTTGATCTCTTTTAGAAAATATGAAAAAAAATGACTGAATCATTCAAAGAATACGCTAAGAGGTGAAGGGACATGGCTACTTAGGTGTATTTATCAACATTTTGAAATCTTTCTATTATGAAAAGATGATAGGGAATGCCACAAAGAATTTCGCTAACATGGTGATCTCAGGCAAAATCATTAAGAATGCCATTAAAAATGGCAAGTTGGAAAAAGGGGAAATCAAAAGGCTACCAGAGAATAAAGAGATTGAAACTCAAGCCGCGAGCCTTGATAGATAGTTTAAGGGATATCAACCTTATCCACCACAAGGTTACTATCCGTACTATCCTACTGTGAATAGTATCTCACATTACCCTTACCAACTATATCCACAACCAGCTTATCCATAATCAACCTTTCAAGTACCTACATCAGCTTCAAGGCCTAACAACCAAGCAAGTGGTTCAAAAAAATCTCAAAATAACCAAGAAAGAGCACAAATTGACCCTATCCCTATGACTTATACTGAGTTATTCCCAAAACTAGTGAAGAACAACTTGGTATCTCTAGTTATTCTAGAACCATTGAAGCTACCCTATCCAAAGTGGTATGATGCTAATGCGACGTCCGATTATCATAATGGGAATGTGGTTCATTTTATTGAAACTTGCCTTGCTTTCAAACATAAAGTGCAAAGTTTGATCCAGAAAGGCTTAGTGAGTTTCGATGAATCAGGGGGACAAGATGTCAATAAAAATTCTTCACCTAATTGCACAAGAGCATGATTTTAGAGAAAGATGTTAAGGCTAGTTAAAAGCTACTTGTCATTCTAGGATTTCTTTTAAAATAATGCTAGGATTTCTTTTATGCAATAGGATTTCATTTGTTATCATTTTAATAAAAGGCAAGGATAATACATTTTATTACATTCTCTCTTTCATTTAACCATTTTTTTTTATGCTTTGTCACCTTTCATAACTTTTCATTTCCATTCCTATTCTTAATGCTGAATGTTTAGACAATGATGCTAAAAATAATTTTGAGATTTAATTTTGAAAACTCATTCACATTGATTTGAGGAGATTATTTGAGCAAAAAAAAAAATTACTGACAGATATGAGATGGATATATCTTGAAGATGTGCAGTCTTTTATACAAATCCATGAGCTTGTTTTTGCTCAATAGATGATGTTTAAGGAAAGTATTCACATTTGAGATGAAAAATGGCCATTTTTTTTTTATCATTTGAAAAACCATTCATTGCTACCCTTTTAAGCTTATTATGATTTTTTTTTCTAAAAAGAATCCCGACCAAATATCACCCTTCATACTAGGAGAAAATTTTTGAAAGAAAATAGTCTAAAAGGTCGAAAAAAAAAGAAAAAGAGAGCAAAGAAAAATGCCACACCTGATTTGGGGCAAAGAAATGGGAATCCTTTTTGTGAAGAATGAGATCGATGAAAAAAAAAGTAGTGAACTAATGTGGAATGGGACAAAATGCCAAGTTGCATCAAGTGATGATCCTTTGGTTTTGAACTCTTTTAATACATGTTTTGAGCGTATTATATCCATTTCTTTTATGACCTTTCACAATAGCCTACATTATAACCTTTAAAAGTCCATTTAGATCAAATGTAAATGCTCGAATTGAATGGTTATATGTTGGGCTAAGGCATGCTCATGATGGAATGATAGAATCATGTTTGGTTGCTCTAAAGATTAATGTGAAAAATAGGTGAATGAATGAAGGAAAGAAAAAAAAAGAATGAAAAAAAAAATGGAAAAGAAAAAAAAATGGAAGAAAAAAAGAAAAATGGAAAGGAAAGAAAATGAGGACTCAAATTGAAAACTTGAAAAGGGCGATTTAGGTAGAAAAAAACATCTGAGCTAAAAGTTTGATGGATAGTTCTATCATATGGAGGATCGAAGTATCTAAAGATTTTTAGAAACTGGGGTAAAGTTTGATGAGCTCAAAATGATTTCAATAGTCAATGGAATGAGTTTTTGAAAAAGAACCTTGGATTAATATTCAAAATTGTTTGAATATTCACTGTTTGGATATACCATTCATCCCAATGACATTTGTTTATTTCCCCATTTATTTTGCATCAAACTCGTTCTTTATTGATTACCTTTCCCGTAATTCACCTTATGTTCTCTTATTGTTATATCCCTAGAACAAATCAAGAAAATATATGATTGCATTGTATTTGTCATGATTTGAAATGATGATGAATGAATGACAATATGCATAAAAAAAATCTTGCATTCCTTTGAAAAAAACCTAAAATGATAAAGTAAAAATGATGAAGAGATAGCAAAAACTTGAAAAATAACATATGGGATGGCCAAATGATGAATATGGGGATCAATTGCTCAACAAAATCTAGAAAAATGATGTGATCCAGAAATGAACATGGTGATGGATTTGCTGACATAACTTATGAGATGTGGTCAAATGGTGAGAATAGTATAGGTCAATGGATAAAATTTATGCTAAAATTGCTAGTACTGAAGAGCCTGTGAGTCATGAAAATGATATGGGGCAATGGACAAAATTGGTGCTAAGAAGCCCATGAACGATGACCAAGTGACAGAGGATGAAATTTGTTCTGAAATGGCTAGTGCTGAGAAGCCCATGAACGATGACCAAGTGACAGAGGAGGAAATTTATTCTAAAATTGCTAGTGCTGAAAAGCCTATGAATGATGATCAAGTGATGGAGGATAAAATTTGTATTGAGAAGCTTATAAGCGATGATCAAGTGATAGAAGACAAAACCTATTTTGAGATGGCTAGCGCTAAAAAGCTCAAAACGATGAAGTCTTGAAGCCATATTACCATAGTTATTTAGGATTTCATGACATTATTGACATCTACATTACTTGCATTATGTTTGCATTGCTATTTGGAGATTGTTTGAAACTTCAGTTTGGATATGCATTTGCATTAGTCAGTAAGCATTTGAATTATGGCTTAAAATATGGCATTCTGAGAATCTAGGTTATTGCATCTGTATCATTAAAGAGGCATTTGTATCATTGATCATGACATTTAGTGCACAAAATTTTGACTCTGGTGAAAGTTTGAAACTCATTAGGAAAAAAATTTTGAATATTTTGATGAAAATTTTAATTCAAATGAGAATATTTGAATTTCAAATGAAAACCTTTGACTGTCAAATGAGAATCTTTGAGTTTTAAACTTAAATGAAAATCTTTGAGTCTTAAATGAAAATCTTTAAGACATTTCCAAATGAGAATCTTTGAGTCTTAAATAAGAATCTTTAAGACGTTTTGAAATGAAAATCTTTGAGTCTTAAATGGGAATCTTTAAGACATTTTCAAATGAGAATCTTTGAATCTTAAATGAGAATTTTTTAATTTCAAATAAGAATCTTTTAAGGTGTGAAAGCTAAAATTTGTCAAATGAGAATCTTCGAACTCAAATGAGAATCTTTGAGGTGTGAAACCCTAAAGTTCGTTGAATGTGAATCTTTGAACCAAAGTGAAAAGTTTTGAACTTTTGCATGTGAATCTCCAAAATTCAAATGAAAAGCTTAAACTTTTGGATGCGAATCTCTAAATTGTTGAGTGAGAAGCTTCGAACTTGAAAAAACACTTTGAACTTTTGGGATGTGAATCTCCAAATTTTGAATGAGAAATGTTAGATACGAGTCTTGCAATTTGCAAATGTAAATATTGTAAATATGAATTCTTGCGTACCTGAAATCTTGCAAGTTTGAAATTCTTGTGAAATTGAAGTTTTGAGAATCAAATTTCAGCAAATTCTTGTGAAGCTGAACCTTTGACTTTTGAACTCAAACTACGAATCTTTGAGTTTTCATTACAAATTCTATCAAATCTTATCTAAGACTCTTCTAGAAATAGTTGTCAAGTAGCAATTTACTTTCAAAAGTTGTGGTGCCTCTATTTAGAGGAGCAATTTACTTTCCTAAAGTCGTTAAGCCTCTGTTTAGAGGAGCTTTGCTATTTTTTTAAAATAAAAATAATAAAAAAAAGATGAATGTATTGGGATGATAAAAAATAGGGTGTCTATGTCTTTGCACAATTCCTGTTGCACAGAAAATGTACAAGAGGGGCAGCTGTAAACACCCTAATTAGTCTAGTTCTGAGCCCATTAGGCCTAGTTTAACAAAGTCTGGGCCTAAACCCAAATTAATTGAGCCTAGCTTAATAGGGCCCAGATTATCTGGCCCAATTGGCCATTCATTTTTTTCCCTTCCATTTTTTTATTTATTTATTTTATATTTTTTGGTTTTATCTTCGATTTTTATTTTATTTTATTATTTTATTTTTGAACTTATCATTAGTTTTTTTTTAAGGAGATAACAAGTTGAATTTTATGCAAATTTTACCGTGAATGGCATTGACAGAGTTGTAGTTGGGTTTAATTTCTAAAAGGATAAGTGTAAACGAGGAGTCAAAATTAATAAAAAATTCTTTTGATTGTTCCTATAAATAAACCCAGTAATCACAAAGCAAACACAGAGGGGGGAGAGAGCAAAAAATCAAAAGTAGAAAAGAGATGAATTAAAAAGCTAAAAAAATAGAAGGCAGAGTCTAGAAATATTCTATGAGTGGTTAAAAGCAATTTAGAAATTTTAGAAATTTTTGGAGAATTTTTGGCTTTTTTTTTCTAGAAAATTTCTGGAAATTTTTCAGAATTCAATGAAATTTTTCGGCAATATTTAAGTTTTTTGGCAAGTATTCTGACCAACTTTGAAGTTTCCAACGGGTTTTCCAGATTTTAGTAGAACTTCAATGAAAATTTTGTTTCTGTTTAAAGAGAAGCGGGAGAAAAAAGAAGAGGAGAGAGAAAGACAAAAGAAGTAATCTGTTGAAAGGCTAAGTTTGGAGCCTTTTATATCCTGCTAAAATGACGTCGTTTTTGCATTAAAAATCCCAGAGGATCCGTACATTTCTGTTTGGTTCAACTGACCTAATCACAATCCGATTCGCTAACCCGCGTTTCAGCCAACCATCCCAACTAAGCTGATTGCTTCAAGCCATGTTTTAAGCCATGATTTCTGTCTTGAGCCGAGCTGTTTCAGATTTTTTTGGTATTTTCTTATTTATTTTATTTAAGCATTTTATTTATTTGTTTTTTTAGTTTTTTATTATTAAATTAAATTAAATTATAATAAAATATAAAATTTTGGGAATAAATATTAATTATCTAATGATAGAATTTATAGAAATTTTAAATGATAAATTTTTATAAAATTCTTAGGTGAGAAATTTTGTCTAAATTTATCCCAAATTGTGGAATAATTTAGTTAAAATTTCAATAACAATAATTAATATTTATTTTCAAACTAAAAAAAAATAAAAAACATAAAAGGCATAAAAATATAAAATGTTTTGGAATTAAATACAAAATACCCAAGGATGAGATTCTTAGAAATTTCAAATGGTAAATTCCTAAGAAATCTCTAGATGAGAAATTTCCTCTAAATTTGACCCAAATGATGGAATGATTTAGATGAAATTTTAATACAAGTAATTATATTTTTTTTAAATAAAATTTGGATTAAACATATTTGGTAATTATCTAAGGATGAGATTCTTAGAAATTTCAAATGGTAAATTTCTAAGAAATCTCTAAGCAAGAAATTTTCTCTAAATTTAGCCCAAATTGTGAATAATTTAGATGAAAATTTTCAATTAAAGTAATTGTTATATTATTTTCTTTCCAAAGAAAAAATAAAAAGAATTTCTAAATAAGCCTAAATGGTGGAAAATTTTAGAAATTCAAAAAGAAAAAATATTTCTAATTTGGCTCAAATGATGGAATAATTAGATATATTTTCGACTAATAATAATTAAACCTTTTTCCAAAGAAATAAATGGAATTCTTGAATACTTTTGAGGTGAGAAAATATTTTTTAAAGAGTTCTACCAGATTGATGGAGAATCTTAAAAATCATTTTCGATATTTAACTTAAAATTTGAAACCATTAGACTCAATACCTTAGGATAAATTCGAAATAATATGGTACCATCCTTCAGATGGGCATGTGGGGGTGTTATAACCTTTCCCATATGTAACCGACTCCCAAACCTTGTTCTGGTTAGTAGACCTAAACCTATTCTTTTAAGGATCCTTAGTCCAGCTTAGGAGCTCCTTAAAAGGATATATTCTTTAGGTGACCAATCACACCTAGTAAAAAAGATTGGTGGCGACTCCATTCATTTAATAAAACTAGCTATAGATTTTCGAATCTATATGTTATGACATTAGGCAATTCTTCATTTGAAGATTCTTTGTTTGAAATTTGTTAGAGGCATTTTTTAGTCATAGGGCATAATTGTCTTTTACTTTAAGAGAGTGGCTCATAATTGGACCAGGGGTATTTTGGTCATTTAGTTTAAGTTAATGTGTATAAGTACCCCTTTACTCCCCTTAGTTAAAAGGGGGTAATTTTTTTCCTAACTCTCTCATGCTTATCTTTGAACTTTTTTCCTCAACATTTTTATTTTTATCTCTAAGCTTTTCCCCCTAAGCTGAACTTAGCACAAACAAATGGTGCACCAGGTAGGCATTTTTCTTAGCTATGTTTGGAATGGCACCATGAAAAAGTAAAGGAGCTCAGATTTAGCGCGACTAAAAAAGCTCAAATCCAAATAATGCCTTCATGAAGGCCTAACTTGACAAAACAGCTCAACTAAAATGCTCAGACTTAGCTTGGCCAAAAGAGCTTAGATATACAAAATGCCTTCATAAAGGCCTAACTCGACAAAACAACTTGACCAAAGAGCTTAGACTCAACTTAGCCAAAAGAGTTCATATTGGTAAATTGTCTTCGTAAAGGTCTAGCTTGGTCACCTCAAACAAAAAGCTCATCTTAGCAAAGTGCCTTTATAAAAGCTTAGCTCGACCATTTTGACCAAAGCATTCAGCTCAGCAAAATGTTTCATAAAGGCTTAGCTTGGCCACTTCAACCAAAGAGCTCATATTAGTAAATTGCTTTTATAAAGGCTAAGCTTGGCTGTTCAAATTTCTTTTGAATCTCATCTTCATAAAGGCTTAGTTCAGCTACTCGAATTGCATCAATAATTCCAAAGATATCACTTCTTTCAATGGCATTTAGTCTTTCTTCTAGTGAGTCATGCTTATGTTGATTTTCATTTTTCTCTTCTGACTCCGACATGCCCCTTAATTTCTCTTACTCTCTAGGATCATCCAAATTGGGAACAAAAATTGGATCAACCAGATTACATCTTGGGTTATGTTCAAATTGCCCCTGATTTGGTTGTTGGTTAGCTGATAAGTTCACATTTGTGAATAGATAAGGTTACATGCCCATATGCAATGGATACATCAGTTGAGGAGCTCGAGCATGAGGTGGTATATACCCAGGTGGATAACATGGCTCTTCTCTAACGTTGTTTTTTCTTGGGGTCGATTTTCTTCTCTTGTAATAGAGCTTTTAGCAATACCTTTCCCTTTGGCTATGCCCCTCATTGACTCCCTTAACTCTATCATTTGTTTTTACATCTCCTCTTGCATTTCATCCATCCATTCTCACATATCTTCCTGAGCTTTTTCCACTATCTCTATCCTATCTACCAGCTCATTTTCTATAATTCTAGCTTGTAATCGTGTATTATACGGGTGGCGAGCAAATCGATTTCAAACTTTCAATGGCTAAGCTATCCTTAAATCTTTCATTACCACAATTTGAAAATTAGGACTCTATATTATTTTTGTGAAAGCAAAACAATTTTAATTTTAATTTTAAAAACATCATTTTAATGAGGTAAAATATTGAGAAAGAAAAATATGCACAATGTATGCATGAATGCATTGAAAGGTATTTATTCCAAGACATATCTCAAACATTAGAACTTTTCATTGCTTCTGACTAGTTTTATTACAGAAAGTCTATCATTTTAGCATTGTAACCATAAAAATATTTAATTTGCTCATAGTGATCCTTAGTTTCAAGTAAAAAGTTTAATAAATGTTGCCCATAACTTCCAGTTGGGTTGATTTCTTATATTAAAGCTTATACTCTCTGACCATTTCCCATTCTTTCTTTGTTGCTTTGCAAATTTGACTAGCCAAATGCTCTATGTATTGTTGCCTTCCCAAGCTCTTTGCTTTCCACTTCATGCAAGCATCTACTTTGAGATCGCAAGTGTATCTCCAATCTTTTTCTTCATTTTACCATTCTTTAATGATTGTGGAAATATAATCTTTGTGGTCTCATAATTGCTATTTCATCTCTTAAATTACTTGGCAGAGTGATTCTTTCTCCTTTTGAATTTCATAATGTTTTCTTTTTTCATCTTTGATCTGTGCCTTCAGTTTAGCATTCTTCTTTTGACATTTTATCAATCTTGCTGAAACTGTTGAATACAAACCATCCCACTCTTACTATTATTAAAAAATCTTGATGGTTTTTTCCTTATTTTCCTTGGCTTTATCCTTGTAACATTGCATTTCTTCTTAAAGCTTAGCAATTTCTCTTTGCAACCTAACACCAAATCTAGCACATTTTCCCTATTTTAATTAGGTTCACATTTTTTTTATTTTCTTGATGCAAATCCTTTAAATAATTTTGGGCTAATCCCAATCTTGCATTTTAGTCTACTTTCTTGAATTTTCGCTTCATATTTTAGTCGTCTCATCTTTTCTCTCAATTTTTTTTTCCATTTCAAGTTCTTCCTTAATAAGCTCAACTTTCAACAATGGTTCTTTTGCCCATGGGTACACTTATTGAAATGAGAAATCATGTGGAAGGAGCATAATATCTCTAAAATACTTTGCTTTCCAAATCAAGTAATCAAGGGTGACTTCTTTAATAATAGGTCCTAATCTTATCCTTCAAGTCTTCTTCCATACTTGAACTGAATGCTCTATTGTTCTTGATGAGTCTGCTTGTCCATAAGCAAATTCTACTAATGTAAGTCCATGCGTGGTAGGGACAAACTTTTTCTCACTAAATTGCTTTAACACCATTAGTAGAGCGTAACTTACCACTCCTCTGAGTCCTAAAAGAAGTACCCATAGATCATCTCCACCTTGTTATAACATTGGCACATAAAGCATCCATGGTGCCATCCATTTAACTTGATCACTAGTAAGCCTTCAAAAAAATGCTATCCACTCTTCTTTGGATTTCAATGTTGGCCACAAACTCTAGCAAAACTCTTTGAGTGGGCCTCTCTTTCAAAGATATGGCTTAGAAAAAGCACTTTTCTTACATTTGAAATGGCTTTTTATCCAAACAAATAACAACTATGCATTCCATATGAAATGTCTCTATTTTAAAGACAAAAGTTCAATGATTTGATTGTCCTAGCTAGGATGGCTAGAATGTGATTAATCACTTGACTTTTTATTTGTTCAAATAGATCAACTATTGCTAATTCAATATATCCCAAAGTTTTTAGAAAGATCACCATGCCGTAAATTGCTAGGGTGAACACTGCCATGCCTTAATCATCTTCTAAGTGTCCCATAATGAAATCATGAAAGCAATTCCAAGGTAAGTCGACACCTTTACCTTTGTCTTTAGTCTAAGCATCCAAGCCTCTACTTTCATTTCTATTAATTTAGCTATCTTTTTATGGTACCTTGACTTTGGTATTCTAACATATATCTTATCAGGGTACTGCAATTTCAATCCTACCAAAATCAAATATTCATTAATGGTTCACTATTGAGATAAGAGATGCAATCTATCCATATTTCTCACAAAAATTTTCCTTCCTAGCTTTACCCATCTGATTCCATATGGTAACCAAATCTTTCAAATTATTCTTGATAAGCTTAAATGTGCTTTTTTTAGTAACCCCAACACGAAACCAACAAGTAAACAATCTCTTTCCTTTTGTTGAGTTTTTTTAGATCATTCATGCACCTTATCGTACAATTCACACAGAGTAGTTATAGAAAAAAAGCTGATTTGTAATATTGTGGAATCCATGAAAAATAACTTTACTAAAAGATGTCTCGGAGTGAATGCCTCACTATGTTATTATAGCATGACAATGTAATTTATGCAGAAGAAACACAAAAGAAAAAAAACAAGTTGTTAGTATGAAAGAGAGAGAAAAAAGAAAAAGAAAAATATATATAATAAAAAGGCTTGAAAAATAAAAGAAAGGAAAGGAAAAGTTTTTTTCTTAGAAAAGTAAATGAGATAAAGATCTTATTGTATATTTTAAAAATCAAAACAAATATGAATGTCGACATTTATGATTTTCTTAAAAAGAAAAAACTACAATACAAATGTTCCCCTTTTTATTCTAATTCATAGAGACAGTCTACAAAAAGAGTGGATATGGCTCTACCTTAGGTCGGCAGTTATGGTTTACTATATGCTTGGTTCAAATTAATTTACATCTAAAGGTCCCCGAATTGTTCCTTATTGGTATCCACTTTGGACTAGTAAGGCACCCTAATCCTCACCCATTATTGGCTACGAATGGAAAGGGTTTAATTTAAGTGGGAATATTTCACTTGCCATTATGGAGATTATCACCTCACGAGAGCATAGGTACTTTACGCCTTCCTAACAGGGTTGGAGCCTAGTTATAGACTCATGCATGACATGAACGTGTCGTGTGTGAACAAAGGAACAAAGTATTATAATTTTGATTCTAAGCACTTCATAATAACAATAATAGTACATACGAAGCATAAAATAAAAAAAGCAAATAGTAAATAAATGACATAGGTAAAATAAAATGTAATTTTTCGTTTCCCTTTTATTGTTATTATTGTTATTGTTGTTGTTATTATTATTATTATTAAAAAGAATTAAAATTAAGAAAATTAAAATTAAATACTAATTAAGACCATTAAAATAAATTTAAAGATAATACATTATTAATTTTTGGCCTGACTTTCTAAAAAAAATTACGTCCCCAATAGATTCACTGAGCTGTCATAACAGTTTTGAGAACTACTAAGTGAATTTTAAAATAAAAGATAGAGTCCCACCAATCTTTTTTAGCTTGGTGTGATTGGCCACCTATTAAAACTTACCTTCTTAACATAATTTTAAAACTAATTAAAATTTATCAAAAGATAATTTTTTTATCAGTGAAAATAGTTTGAGTTTAGGAGTCAATTATGCATAGGGAATGATTAGCACTCCCATAGTGCCTATTTAAAATAGTACTAATTAATTATGTGTTATCTTTTAATATTGATTAAAATGGTTTTAATTTTGGTATTTAAAATTTAATTCTCCTAGTTTCTTTAGAAACATATTTTTAATTTTTAGGAAGCTTGAAAAATAAATAAGAACCTTATATTGAACAACTCCTAAAAATGTTCCAATACTCTAGCAATATTAAAAAGAACCATCTCTCTTATGAAATTTTTAAGAATCCCTATTCTGAATTCTCAAAAATCCTATCCTTGGTAGTCCAATTTATTTTCATAAAATATGATATCTATAATTTTATAAACAAATGGTATTTTCTAAAACTCATTTCTATGCCATTTATAAAAACGAGAAATCTTTTTTGAAAATTAATCTAAATACTCCAATACAAAGGTAGCATTTTAGATAAATTTTTTTACCTAGAGTTCCAAAAGAATCACTACTCAGATTTTGTTTTAATCTCATTTTCGGATATTTTTCATTTGCTTAAATATAAAACAAAACATGTAATAATATTGTTATCCATAAATTTATTTTAAAAAATATATTTTTATCTAAAAAATTCTCATATTAAAGAAAATAATGATAAAATTGAGGTTTTTCATATTGAAAAGAAACTCCTAAATATTTCAATACTTAAGTAATTTTTGAAAGATTTTCTCACTTAGTGATTTCTAAGGAATTACTTATCGGACGTCTTGGGGTCCCATCATTGAAAATTCTCATTACTTAATTTAAAAATATTTAATGCAAATAATAAAGTAAAATATGCACACGAAAAATATAATTCTTATTATTACGTTACTTATTTTAAATTTGATTTAATTTATTTAATTATTTCACAATTATCATTAAAATTTTTTTGAAAAGAACAAAGTAAATAAAATCTTTTATTGAAATTTTCTAGATACCTCGATGCTTTGGCGATATTTTAGAAAAAAAATTTCACCTAAGAATTTCTTAGGAATCTCTACTTGAACTTCTTTAGAATTACATCCTTGGAAATTCCATTTACTTCTTCTTTCTCATTTAATCTTTCTAATTCTAATTTTTTTTAATTCTTATTATTATTTTATGAATTAAAATTCTTGTAAGATAAAATTGATCACAATATTCATGTATTATTATTATTTATTCCTAAAAGAGTAAAGAGTAATTATATTATTCTATCAAAATTTTAAGAAACTAAATGAATAAAAATCTTTTATATTAAATATTTTCCTAAATACTCCATTATGTTGGTAGTAGTTTTTTTTTAAAAAATATTTGCAACTAGAGATTTTAGAGAATTACTACTCAAATTTCTTTAAAATTTCATCCTCGGAGATTTTCATCATCATCATCATCATTATTATTATTATTATTATTATATGGGAATTATTTTATACCTAAGACCAACTAAAGTATGGAAATTAAATTGCATAAAATTAAAGTAACTATTTAACCAACTCATTAGAAATGCATGGAATTCAAACTTTAATTAAACCTATAATAACCTACAAGTAATATGGATGTTGGTATAAAGCATGCATGGAAATAAGCTTTATGGTAAACAAACAAATTTTCAACATTGTTTTTTTTTTTACCTTGTAAAGTTATGAACAATCCAAGAAAAAGAATAATACATGACTTTGAACTTGGTGGGACAGCCCTAAAAAAAACTCTTGTTTTCTCACAAATAGCTAGTACGCAGCAATGACCAGTAAGCCAATGAATAACTAAAGATCAATAACCTAGTATAATATAGCATCAAATTTTTAGTATTTTAAAAATCACCAAATTTAATTTTAATCCGCATTGATTCCAATTAGGTTGTGAATTTTGAGGATTGACCCCAGCTCTATTTATTTTGACCAAATTTTGTGCAATTTTGACTTTGTTTAACTAATTTTAACCCAATTGATCAAGTTTGACTAAATTTGACCAGAGTTAACTTTAGCGTTTACCTGTTTTATTTATTCTTTATTTCTTATGCATCCACATAAAAAGATATCATCTAGATAAATCCCATACGAAAGAGTTTGGCAATAATCATACGGGTCTCTTTTTTTATTATAGGTCTAAATATAGATGCATTTTATGGGCTCTTAAAGGGGCCTTTTTACAAGCTTCAAATGGGCTTTGTTTGGATCTCTAAAGGGGCTAACTTGTGGGCTTTTTACGGGTTATAAATGGGCCTAGGTTAACCATGCTAAAATATTTTAAACCAAATTCGATGTCTACAGCTACCTCTCTTTACATATTTTTAAGAATTAGAAATAATACAAATATATGGACAACAATTTTGTCCGGATGATGCTTTTGAGATTTTTTTTTAGGATTATTTGTAAACAAATGCTCAACAACTTTTGAAAATAAAATATGAGATCACACATAAAGGTCTTACAAATCTCAGGATCTTTATACTTATCTGATGTGAAGCTTTAAAAGTTCTTGTTTAAAAATGGCTTCCCCTAAATAGGGGCTTTAACACTTTAGAAAAAACTTGCTTGAAAATGGCTCCCCCTAAACAGAGGCTTTGCCATTTAAAAAAAAAAAAAAACTTGCTTGGAAATGGCTCCCCCTTAACAAAGGCTTTGAAACTTTAAAAATTTTGTTTGAAAATGGTTCCCCCTAAATAAAGGCTTTGATACTTTTAAAAATCTTACTTGAAAGTGGCTCCCCCTAAACAGAGGCTTTGAAACTTTAAAAATCTTGTTTGAAAATGGCTCCCCCTAAAAAGAGGCTTTGTAACTTTAAAAATCTTGTTTTTCTTTTCTCTCTCTCTTTTTTTTTTTTCTTAAAATTTTGAAACTAATTGGGAGATAACTCGTGACATTTTGGCTCGAGGGTTCCACAAGTTATGATTGTTTTGAAATCATTTCTCATACTTTAGTCTTTTACTTGAATGATTCTTTCTTAAAAAAAACAAAGTTTAAATTTTTCTGAAGAATATATTAAACATAATTCATGAATGCAATGAATGCAATACATTTAATGTAAGTATTATTAAAAACCAATATGACGCATCCAAATTGTGCTAACAAGGTTCCTTAAGTCAATCCTTTCTAATTTTCATTTTTTCTAAAACAACCAATATCAATCCCAATTTGCATATTCTAAGAGCTACTTTCTTGTGAACTATGACAATCAATTACTGATATCATTATCCAACACTACTTTCAACAAGTTTTTACTTTGATTTGATGAGTTTGAAAATCAGTGCTTTTTGAAATCTTTTTTTTAAACTTCGTTATCCTTGATTTTCACAAAATAATGTAAAACCTTTTACATATATTATGAATCATTTACCATATTCAAAATTTCATGAATAGTGTAATGAATTAGCATTACCTTTATTGAGAGAATGAAATTATTAGAAAGTAAGGTAAATTAGAGAAAAATGAATATTTATTATAGGAAGGTACAAAGACATGTCCAGTGAGAAGCTTGAACACTAGTTTAAACAAGAGAATTGTATTTAGGCAGTGAATATTCAGACAATCATAAACATTATTTCAAAATTTTTTCTCTTAAAAACCCATTCCATTAACACACCTGATCCTTTTGAGTTTGTTGTATTGGACATTACCATCTTTTACTTGGATATTTCATTCGCATCTAAGCCATCCTTTCAGGTTTTCTACTTAGATCCTTTCTTTTAACTCAAACTACCTTTTTTTAGTTTTTAATTATGAGTTGTCCTTCATTTTTTATTCATCTTTTCTTTTTGTTATTTGTTAGTTTTTTTTTTTTATCTTTTTTGTCTCCTTTTTAGGTAAAGTATTTTTTTATAACATCTGAATTTATCAGCTTTGGCAAGTTATCCTTATCCATCTTTGCCAAGATTAGTGCTCTACCCGAAAAAGTCTTTTTAACTATATATGGATTATCTCAATTTGGTGTCCATTTTTCTCGACATGCTGATTTGGAAAATTTTTCTTTAAACCTGATTCTCACTCACGAAAATGCCTAAATCAAACTCTTTTGTCTTATGCTTGCATCATTCTTTTATGGTACAACTAACCATGGCAAAGAGCTGTAAGCCTCTTCTCTTTAATGAGGTTCAATTGTTCGTAATGATTCTAGACCCATTTCATTTCCTTTAAATCTACTTCCATCAAAATCCTTAAACAAGGAATCTCCACTTTGATTGGCAGTGCAACTTCCATCCCATATACTAGCAAAAAAAGAGTGAACCCAGTAGATGTGCACACTGATGTCCTATAAGCATACAGTGCGAAAGGTAACTTTTCATACCAGTCCTTATAAGTATCAGTCATATTTTTTATCATCCTTTTGATATTTTTACTGGTAGCTTCTACTACTTCATTCATCTTTGGGTAATATGGAGCTAAATTATAATGCTTCACTTTAAACTAAGCACAAACATTCGCTAACATCTTTTTATTCAAATTGCAAGCATTATCAAAAATGATCTTTTTTGAAAGGCTATATTGACATATTATCTCTTTTTTTATAAACTTGCATACCACTGCCCTTGTCACATTAGCATAAGAAACTACTTTGACCTATTTTGTTAAATAGTCAATCACTACAAAGATGGATCAATGCCCATTCAAAGCTTTAGAGTGATGGGTCCAATTACATCCATCCCTCACATAGAAAACGACCATAAAAGTGTGAGAACATGTAAAGGGATTGGAAAAGTATAAAACTTATCTATATAAATCTAGCATTTATGGCATTTTCTAGCATAGTTGATCCAGCCACTCTCTATTGTCAACCAATAATAACCTACCCTCATAATTTGTCTAGCCATCATGTGGCCATTTGCATGTGCTCAACAAGTTTCTTCATGCACTTCTTGCAATATTTTATTGGTTTCAACAGCATTCACGCATCTCAATAACATTTGATCATGACTTTTCTTGTACAAAATTTCTTCATCAAGGAAAAATCCCATAGCTAATCTTTTGATAATTCATTTGTCATTTTCTAATGCATGTTTTAGGTATTGTTAGTGCTTGACATATTGCATGATGTTGTAGTACCAAGGTAGGCCATCATTCTCCTCTTCAATAGTTGACAATTTGCCAGTGATCCTTGCACATTTAACTAGATAGCTTGGATTTCTATTTTATCACACACTTTAAACATCATAGCCAATATAGCCAGAGCATCAATCATTTGATTATCTTCTTCAGGTATATGACAATTTGGACCTTTTCAAATTGTTTTATCAAATTTACCACATATATTTGGTATTGTACCAACTTTGAATCTCTTATTTCTCATTCACCATGTAGTTGATAGATTACCAAGGTCGAGTCTCCATATGCTTTTGAAACTCCAATCTTCTTTTCAGTTGCCATTTACAAGCCTATTATGCATGCTCCGTATTCTGCCACATTGTTGGTGCAATTAAAATCTGACCTTGTAGTGCTTGGATAATAATTTTCATCAGGGATATCAAAACTACTCCAATCGCATGCCCCAATGCTTTTGAAGCTCCATCAAAGGACATTTTTCATGACTTTTCAATTGGTTCCCTTTTCTCCATTTGGGATATGGTCATTAAATCTTTGTCAGGAAAGTCTAATTTTATAAGCTTATAATCATCAGTTGCATGATCTGCAAGGAATTCAACTATCACACTTCTTTTGATCACCTTTTGTGATACATATATAATATCATATTTAGAGAGCATGACTTTCCATTTCACTAACCTTTTCGACAATGATGGTTTTTCAAAAATATACTTAAGAGGATCTAACCTTGCTATCAACAAAGTAGTATGGTATAGCATATATTGCCTGAGTCTGTGGGCTATCCAAGCCAATGTATATCATATTTTTTCCAGTTGGGAATATTTAGACTCATATTCAGTGAATTTCTTACTTAAGTAATAGACAACTTGCTCTTTCTTGGTCGTTTCATCTTATTGTCTTAACACACATCCCATAGAATAGATGTGCACCGTGAGATACAAAATCAATGGTTTCTCCATAATAGGTGGTACCAACACCAACAGATTTGATAGGTACTCTTTAATATTTTCAAAGGTATACTAACATTTCTCATCCCATTTTCTAGGATCATGTTCTAAAGTAACTTGAAAATTGGGTCACATTTAAAAGTAAGTTAAGAAATCAAATGAGAAATGTAATTTAACCTTCCTAGAAATCCCCTTACTTACTTTTACGTGTGTAGGGGAAATAAGTTTAGGATGGCAAGTATCTTATCTGGATCAACTTTAATGCCCTTCTCACTAACCATAAACCCTAACAATTTTCTTGACTTAACACCAAATGTGCACTTAATTAAGTTTAGCTTGAGTTGATACTTCCACAATCTTTCAAACAACTTTCTGAGATTGGTAACATGGTCCTCTACCTCATGAGATTTTGTAATCATGTCATCCACATACACCTCTATTTCTTTATACATCATGTCATGGAAAAGCATTACCATTGATGTTTGATTAGTAGTTCCTGCATTTTTCAATCCAAAAGGTATAACTTTATAATAGAATGTGCCTTACATAGTAACAAACATAGTTTTTCCCATATCAATAGGGGCCATTTTAATTTAGTTATATCTAGAAAAACCATCCATGAAAGAGAATGCAGAATGCTTAGCAGTGTTATCCACAAGAGTGTCAATATGGGGTATAGAAAAATTTCTTTCGAGCTGGCTCTATTCAAATCTCTATAGTTTACGCACATCCAAACTTTTCTATCCTTCTTAGGAACTGGGACTACATTAGCTACCCATTCTGGGTATTTGGCTACCTCTAAAAAGCCTACATCAAATTGCTTTTTTACTTTTTCTTTGATTTTAACGACATGTCTAACGTCATGCACTCAATTTTTGTTGTTCTAGCTTACATTCTGGCTTCAATGGCAATTGGTGTTTTACAATATCTTAATTGAGTCCTAGCATATCTTGGCATGACTATGCAAACACATCAACAAACTCACGAAGCAGTTCTTCCAACCTCTTTCTTTCTTTGTGTGAAAGGGATGTACCTATCTTAACCTCCTTTTTATTTTCCTTATCACCTAAATTGACTATGTTTGTAGCTTCTGCATAAGGTTCAATTTATTTCCTTTTTTGTTCCTTTAGTTTTAATAAATCAAGGGGCAAATTGTCTTCATCCAAATCTTTTTCATTATCAAGTTCATCAATGAGAATATGTTTTTCGAAGTCAAATCTTAGATTGTCGTCATGATTATCCTTGTATTCATTATTTGAAAGCTTAGAAAGGGGTGAAATTGAAATGATGTATGGGAAAAGAAAAAGAAAAGAAAATTGTAGCTTTGAATGAATGAAATAATAGAGAAAACACAAATGCAAAACACTAGTCATTTTATTGAAATGATAAAGGAAAGATAAGCCCATACAAAATTCTTTCAAATGCTATTGGGCATAAGCATTGGGGGAAAATTAACTCACTACATTACTTCATGAAATATTTAAGGATAATTGACAACTTCATTGATTTCCAATTTGTTCAGCTTTTCACTCAGAGGACATGGATAAACAAGAGGCTTATGATCTTGAATGGTTGTTGGGTATCTCCTACCATATAAATATGGAGTTTAGAAAAGGTTTTTTTTTATGATTAGCATACGTTCCCTTTGTGTGACTTCCGATAGATTAGGTTGGATATATCCACCTGAACAAAATGTATCATAAAGGTAAAAGATGATCATTCTTTCATATTTCAACTTATATCCTTAAGCTGTGCCAATCTGTTCTCTTTTCTTTTAGCTATGGCTTTATTTCTCTCTATCATAGTGACTTTAAATCCCAATCCAAACCTTTCCTTATTTTCAAATACTCATGGTGGCTCCTTGATTCTTTATAAATTCCTTCCAAGTTAGTATCCAACACACTATCTTTTACCAAATGTTTGTTTGTTGACCATTCCAATTGCACTTAATAAGCATAGAGTGTTTGACCCTTCTTTCACATAAATTGCATTAATGAATTCAAATGATCTAAAAGAGCACCCCAATGCCTCATTTACAGCCTTCATATATAAAGTAGCATGGGCTTGGTTACCAATAAGTCTTTTTCTCAAGAAACACTAATTAGTTGATCCTTAACTATAAACTTTACTTTTTAACGTAGAGATGACGGGTCAGCTCTTACCATACGAATCTATGGTCATCCCAACAGGCAGCTATAAAATGGTAAAATGTCCATGACTTGGAATTCTATAAAGAAAGTACATGGCTCTATTTGCATTGATATTTCAATGTCCCTTAACACTTTCCTTTTAAAACCCATCAAAAGCCTTCACTGCCATATGGCTGGTCTTCATATATGATGCATCAATGGGTAATTTTACTAAGGTGATCATGGGCATGACATTGATTAAAGAACCATAGCTATATATGACCTTTACACATAGTAGTGATATGAAAGACCTTGGTACTACCCTTTTCTTTAGGTGAAATTTTATCATCGTTGAAAGTTATGAAATTTAGAGCCATAATGCTCCCTATAATATGGTCAACATTCTCAACAGAGATATTATAGTTTACATGTGTTTGATTCAACACTCTTAGTAAGGCATTTCGATGTGGTTTAGAAATCAACAATAGCGATAATAAAGAAATTTAAGCAAAATCTTGTTCAACTATTTTACTATGTTGTATTCACTGTGTTTGATCAATTTTAAAATCTCACAAGCTTATTTTTAATGATAGGTTCTTTATATCGGACATCTTAAGCCACTATAAAATTATTCTTATCTCCTTCTCCTAACATCTTTTCTTCTTTTTTAGCTTTTCTTTTTTGAGCCTTTTTTATCATTTTAAGAGTATAACATCTTCCATTCCTCATCATTCCACTTACCCCAATTATACTTGCTTTATTGGTGGCATTTGGCTTATTTGCAACCTAATAGTCATTGAATTCTTATGCCATGATATTATAATCATAGCTGCATGACACTACCTTATTACTATGATAAGGGAATGGGCTAGGGACTCAAATTGTTATAGTTTCATGGGAAAAGAAATAGGTTATTCTTTCGCCAAGCTTGGTTTTGGGTTGTAGAAGATAGTTATTAGTTTAGGCATAACTTAGGGAACATACTTTCTAAAGATCTTCCTGTTGCTACATTCATCAAGGATTGCCCTTGCACCCAATTTGGTTTTTCATTACAATAAATCATTTCTGGCTTAACTATAAACTTAAAGGGTATACTCCCCGAAAACCCTCATTTTATTGCATTCACTATGTTCTGATCATCCTCTTCATAAACCTCTACCAACAACGATTCCATCATTGTTTATAGTACTTGGTAAAACACGTCACAATTGTTAATTAAGTTTCCTACCATATTCATGTGATAGATACATGTTTGGGCTAAATCATAGCCTTCATGATAGATATCTTGTTTTGAGGGAATGGGGTGAAGCATGTCAACTTTGACCAAGTTTTCGAACACTTAACCCATCAAGGTTTTAGCTTCATCAACATTTCTCTTAACACACATTACCATACCGTCATCTATTGCATTGATTGCTTGCCCAACATGATTTGGTAAAAGATTTTCATTAACATTTGGCTTCCCGCTGGTTTCAAAATATACAAATTCGTTCTTGATCAAGTGCTGCACTATATTCTTAAAAGTTGTGTTATTTTCTATGGAATAGCCTATAACCTTATCATGATAATCACACTAAGCATTTGGATCATACCATCTAGGGTATGGAGGCTTCAATGGTCCTATGGGGTCAGGTGCAATAAGATGGTTTGCTACCAATTGAGGGAACAAATCAGTGTTAAACGTGTGAATGGGATCAAGGGGAGTTTTCTCTTAAGTGGCCCTTAGACTTCTAGGATTGCTTGTTGAACAACAGGTTGGGCTATAGGCATGCAAGTAGGCATACGAGGGCAAAAGTTTTGTGGGAATCTCGATAGTGATATCGGTTGATATGGGTATAGACCTTGGGAAATATTATGTATGGTGGAATAATAAAATAGGCAGGTTGGGCAGGAGTGATATGGGACAAAATTTTTGGGTGGTTGATTCCCATAGGCCACAACATGTGCCTCGCCATCTTTCTTTTTAGGTGGCATTACTTTCTTGAAACTAGAGGCATCACCTATCTCAATTTTACCACTCTTGATGGCACTTTTCTATCATTTCACCAGAAATTACCATATCCATAAAATTTTTCATTGCATTGCCAACAAGTTTATTATAATATGGTGCCTTGAGAGTGTAGACACCGAATTTTATCTAGAACATTTTTATCATGGTTGAACAAAACTCATTTAAAGCCCTTAAAAAAAGTCCCTTAAAGAGCTCATAAAATGCATAGATATTTAGGCCTAATAAACAAAGGAAAAGGTAACCTATATAATTACCATCAAATTTTTTTTGCATGGGACTTATATAGATGATGCCTTTTCACATAAATGTATAGGAAATAACGAATAAATGAAACAAGTAAACCTTAAAGTCAACTCAAGTCAAAATTACACAAAACTTAGTCAAAATGAATAGAACTAGGGTTAATCTTTAGAGTTCAAAGTTTAATTGAAATTATTGTGGTTTAAAATTAAATTTGATAATTTTTAAAACACTAAAATTTTTATTACATTAGGGGAAGTACAAAATTACCAAAATACCTTTACAAAGGATATTTTTGTAATTTGACCTTCTCGAGCTTGAATTTTTATGAAAATTTTCAAATCTCAATTTCATAATATTTCATGATTTGTACCTCGAGAAATGTAAAATTAACAAAATACCCCAATAAGGGTATTTCATAATTTGACCTTCCCGAGCTTGGATCTTCATGAAAATTTTTAGATCTTAATTTCATATTATTTCATGATTTTTGGTGCATTTGAAATCATAGCAGTACCCTAAAAAAATATAAAATTACCAAAATACCCTTATAAAGGTATTTTTGTAATTTGACCTTTTCAGGCTTAGATTTTCATGAAACTTTCTAGATCTTAATGAGCATGGGAACATTGATTTCTAAGAAAATGACCTAAATGCCAAAAATTTTACACTAGGGATAAAATGGTCTTTTCATGTGTTTGGAGGGCATAAAAATCTCACCTTTATAGTAAATAATATGGACCATTGGATCTTTTAATGATCTAGATCCAATGACTAAAGGTGGTTCCTTTAAATGAACAAAAGATAAACTTTAACCCTTGGATAAAGTCTCATCCAAAGGTCTGTATTCATCAAGAATTATTTTTTTTTGGAAGCTGACTATTAAAGGAGGCTGGGTGGTTTGGTCAAGGAAGAAAGCAGAAAGCTAGAAAGCTAGAAAGGAAAAAAAGAGAAAGCCAAACACGTAAAAATTAGTGGGAGAAGCTGCTAAAAAAAAGGAAACCAAATAGAGAAGGAGAATAAGGAAGGGAAAATAAAAGTAAAAAAAAAAAGAAGGAAAGTTGCCGAAGGAAAGAGAAGAATAAGTTGCTAAAAGGAATAGGGAGAAAGCTACCAAAAAGGGAAATAAGGAAGCAAACCAAGGTAGAAAAGGTTTTAAGTTGGCTTTTTTTGTTCTTTCATGTGGCATGATTTCAATTGTGTTTTAGTTATTTTTAGCTACTACAATATTCTTATTTATATAACTTATTGTTGACTAAATTGGCTTCCTTTTCTTTACATCCCATATGCATTTTCAACTTAACATCATGGAAGTTATGGTCAACACATTTCTAAGTTGATTTATTTGATGTTATGTTGTTTTGGGTTATTGATTTTTAGATATTCATGGAACATATAGGTCTTTGGCATAAGGAATACTCATGGGAAAGCTGGAATTTTTATTTCCATTTTGTTTGTTAATGGCACTAACTCACCTAGCTCAAAATAACCTCTTATTCTTCTTTTTGGATTGTTTACAACTTTATAAAGTTTTGAAAAGATGCTGAAATTTTTACAATAAGGCTTATTTTCATGTATGTTTTATATCACCATTCATATTTCTATAATGTTGTTTCAAATATGAGTATAATTTAAATCCCATGCATTTTCCTTTCATTGCTAGTTTGGTTAAATTTCCATAATCACTTTAATTTTTATGCAATTTAGTTTTTACATCTTAATTTGTTTTAAATGTGAAATTGTTCTTCATTTATTAATAATAATGATATGAATGAAATTTTCTAAGGATGATATTTAGAGAAATCCGAGTAGTGATTCTCTAAAATATCTAGGTGAGGATATTTTTCTAAAAATGCTACCAAAGTAATGGATAATTTAGGAAAATATTCAATACAAAAAAGTTTTATTTGTCTATTTTTCTAAAACTTTGATGTGTAGTGACTCTTTTAGTAATGAAATTACTATAATTAAAGTTTAAAAATTAAATAAAAAAGAAGAAAAAAAAAACATAATAAAATTTTTCAATGATGGGATTCTCAGAGAATCCAAGTAATGATTCCCGAGAATTCTCTAAGTAAGAAAAGTTTTCAAAAATATCGCCAAAGTATCAAGGTATCTAGGAAAATTTTCAATAAAATTTTTTATTTACTTTGTTCTTTTCAAAAATGCTGGTGATAATTGGAAAATAATTAAAAAAGATTAAAACATAATAAATGTTATATTTTTTGTATGCATATTCTATTTTATTGTTTGCGTTACATAATTTTAAATACAAATAAAAGTTTTCAGTGATGGGACCTCAGGAAGTCCGAGTAGTAATTCCTGATAATTCCCTAGATGAAAAAAAGTCTTCTAAAAATTACCAAAGTATTAGAATATTTAGAAGTCTCTTTTCAATACGAAAGATTTCCATTTCATCATTATTCTCAATTTGAGTAATTTTATATGAAAATATACACTTTTGGAAATAAATTTGTTTATAGATAATGATATTATTACATGATTTTAAAGTAAATGAAAATTTTGATGATGGGACTCTAGAAAGTCTGAGTAGTGATTATTGAAAATTCCCTATGTGAGAAAAGCCTTTTAAAAATTGTCAAAGTATTGGAATATTTAGAAGTTTCATTTCAATATGAAAAATTTTCATTTTATAAACATTTTATTTAACTTGAATAGTTTTTCTTAATAAATAGGAGAATGTTTTAAAAAATAAATATATTTGTGGATAACTATATTATTACATGATTTTTAATTTTTTTTAGAAAAAACAAAAAATCTCTTAGGAAGAGATTTTAAAGAAATCAGAGCAATGATTCTTTACAAATCTTTAGGTAAGAAAATTTATCTAAAATGCCACCAAGTATTGAAGCATATAGATTAATTTTCGATAAAGATTTTTCGTCTTTTTAGAAATAAGTCTCAGAAAATACTATTTTTTATGTTATTTATAGATATTATATTTTTCAAAAATAAATACTAAAAATAAATATGAACTACTAAGGATAGGATTTTTTAGAATTTCGAGTAGTGATTCTTAAAATTTCTTAGGTGAGATGGTTCCTTTTAATATTGTCAGAGTATTGAAATATTTTAGGAAATTTTCAATATAAGGTTCTTATTTATTTCCAAGCTTACTAAAAATAAAAATATGTTTTTAATGAAAATTAAGAAAATTAATTTTAAATACCAAAATTAAGACTATTTTTGTCAATATTAAAAGATAACACATAATTAATTTGTAATATTTCTAAACGGGCATCTTGAGGGTGCTAATATTTTTCTGTGCGTATCCGACTTCTAAACCCAAACTGCTTTCTTAGATCCAAAAATTATCTTTTCAATAAATTTTAATTAATTTATTAAGAAGGTAAGCTTTAATAGATGGCCAATCACATTTAGCAAAAAAAGATTGGTGGCGACTCTATTTCTTTTATTTTTCAAATTCATCTAGTGGTTTCCAAAATCATTATCATAACTTGGTGACTCTACTAAGAATGTCATTTTTTAAAGAGTCAGACCATAAATTAATTAGGTGTTATCTTTATTTTTGATTTAATGGTCTTAATTGGTATTTAACATTAATCTTCTTGATTTTGATTTTGTTTTTAAATAACAATAGTAATAAAAATTTATGTTCATTTCATTTTAATTAAGTCATGTGTTCATTATTTATTTTATGTATATGTTATTCTCAATAAATTATGGGGCATGTAGGAAAGAGATTATGATGTTGTTTTCTCTCACACATAACACCTTTACATCATGCATGAGCTTTATACTCGAGCTTTAACCCTTTTAGAAGGGAGTAAAGCACCTATGCTCTCGTGAGGTGATAACTTTCACAATGGCAAGCGAAATACTCGCACTTAAATTAAATCATTTTCGTTCATAGCCTATAATGGGTGAAGATCAAGATGCCTTACTAGTCTAGAGTGGATGTCAGTGAGGAACAGTTTGGGGACCTTTAGATGTAAATCAATTCGAACCCAGCATATAGTAAACCATAAGAGTCGAACCAAGGTAAAGTTATATCCACCTTTTTCATAGACCAGCTCCATGGAATAGAATAAAAAGGGAACATTTGTATTGTGTTTTTCAACAAAAAAAAAATCATAAATGTGGGTATTCATATTTGTTTTGATTTTTCAAAAAAAAAAAATACAATAAGATCTTTGTTTCATTTCCTTTTCCAAGAAAAATGTTCCTCTCATTTCTTCTATTTTTCAAGCTTTTACCTTTTATTTTTCTTTTTTCTCTCTCTTTTGTACTAACTCTTCTTTTTTTTTGTGTTTTTTTTACATAAATCACATTGGCATAACACAATAACATAGTGAGGTATTTGCTCTTAGACATCTTTTAGCAAAATTCTTTTCATGGATCCAACAGTATTACAGATTTGCTCTTTTTTTGTGACTGCCACATGTGAATCGTACAATGAGGTGCATGAATGGTCTACGAGAACTCAGCAAAAGGAAGGAGATTGTTTACTTGTTTGTTTTATGTTAGGGTTACCAAAAAAAGTGCATCAAGTCTTACCCAAAATAATTTGAAAGATTTGGCTACCATATGGAATCAAATGAGTGAAGCTAGAAAGGGAAAGTTTTATGAAAAATATGGGCAAATTGCATCTCTTATCTCAGTAGTGATTGAGGAACATTTGATTCAAGTAGTTGTTCAATTTTGTGACCCATATCATAGATGTTTCACATTTAATGACGTGGATTTGACATTAACTATTAAGGAATATTTCATTTTGGCAGGATTGGAAATGCAATACCCTGATAAGATATATGTCAAGAAACCAAAATTAGATACCGTAAAAAGATAGCTAAGTTAATTGGAATGAAGGAAGAGGTCGTAGATGCTTTGACTAAAGACAAAGGTAAAAGTGTCAGCTTACCTTGGCATTTCTTTCATGATTTCATTTTGGGACACTTAGAGGATGATCAAGGCATGACAGTGTTTGCTTTAGCAATTTACGGTATGGTGATTTTTCCAAAAACTCTAGGATATATTAAATTGGCAGTAGTTGATCTATTTGAACAAATTGAAAGTCAGGCTATTAATCCCATTCCAATCATCCTAACTGAGACTATCATATCATTAAACTTTTGTCATTGGAATGGAGCACGTTTCACAATGAGTGCATAGTTACTATTTGTCTAGATAAAAAACCATTTTAGATGCAAGAAAAATGCTTTTTCCAACCCATATCTTTGAAGTAGAGCCCCAGTCAAAGAATTTTGCAAGAATCAATTGCCATCGTTGAAATCTAAAGAAGAATAGGTAGCATTCTTTTGAAGGCTTACTAGTGATCAAGTCAAATGGATGGCACCATAGATGCCTTATGTGCCAATGTTATATCAAGGTCGAGATGATCCATGGGTATTGCTTTTGGGATTGTGGGGAGTGGTAAATTACGCTCCCCTAATGGTGTTAAGGCAATTTGGTGCAAAGCAGTTTGTTCCTGCCACTCATAGACTTGCCTTAGTAGAATTTGTTTATGGAAAAATGGGCTCATCAAGAATAGTGGAATAGTCAATTTAGGTATAGAAGAAGACTCGAAGGCTAAGATTAGGGCCTATTTTAAACAAAGTCATCCCCGATTACTTGATTTGGAAAACAAAGTATTCTATAGATATTGTGCTCGCTCTAGATGATTTCTCATTTCAATTAGTGGATTTATGGGCAAAAGAAACATTTTCGAAAGTTCAACTTATTAGGCAAAAACTTGAAGCAAAACAAGAGAAATTGAAAAAAGAAAACTTGAGACTCTAAGAAAAGATGGGACAACTGAAATATAAAGCAGAAGCTCAGAAAAGTAGACTCAAAAAGGTGATGAAAGATTGAGATATGGCTCAAAATGATCTAAAGGATTTGCATTAAGAAAACAAGAAAATACGAACCCAATTAAATGAAGGAAAAGGTGTTAGATTTAGTGTTAAGAAGCAAAAGGAAGTTATTGAGCTTCAAGAAGAGATGCAACGTTGGAAATAAAAAGCCAAGGAAAATTAGGAAAAAACCGTAAGGATTTCTCAAGAACAGCAAAAAGTGGGAAGGTTTGTACTTGATAGTTTCAACAAGTTGATGGAATGCCAAAAGAAGAATGCTAAATTTAAGGCACAAATCAAAGATGAAAAAAAAACCATGAAATACAAAAAGAGAAAAAATCACACTGCCAAGTAATTCAAAGAATGGAACAACAATTACAAAACCATGAAGATCATATTTCCACAACCATCAAAGAATGGTAGAATAGAGAAGCAAATTGGAGATACGCTTTTGATCTTGAAGTAGATGCTCATATAAAATGGAAAATGGAGAGCTTAAGAAGGCAACAATACATAGAGCATCTAGCTAGTCAAATTTGAAAGGCAATATGAAAACAAGGGAAATGGTTGAGAGAGTAGAAGCTTTAATACAAAAACTCAACCTAATTGGCAGTTATGGGCAACATTTGTTGAACTTTAGTTGAAGCCAAGGATCAGTATGAGCGAATTAAATGTTTTTATGGCCACAATGCTAAAATGATAGACTCTCTATAATTAAGAACTTGTTGGAATTAATGAAAAGTTCTAATGTTCGAGATATGTCTTTGAGTAAATAACTCTTAATGCATTACTGCATATATTTTGCATATTTTTTTTCTTTCTCAATATTTTACCTCAATAAAATGATGTTTTCAAAACTAAAATAAAAATTATTTTGCTTTCACAAAAATAATATGGTGTCTTAATTTTTCAAATTATGGTAACCAAGGTTTAAGGATTGCTCAGCCATTAAAAGTTTGAAATCGATTTGCTCACCACTTGTACAATATATGGTTACAAGTAAGAATTGCGAAAAATGAGCAAGTAACCAAGATAGAAAGAATGGAAAAACTCAGAAAGATATGCAAGAATGGATAGTTGAAATACAAGGAGAGATGCAAGACAAATGATAGAGCTAAGAGAGTTAATGGCAAGCATGGCCAAAGGGAAAGGTGTTGCTAAAGCCACTGCTACAAGAGAGGAAAATTGACCCCATGGAAACAATAATGTCAAAAATATTTTACCCACCTAGGTATATACCACCCCATGCTCGAGCTCTTCAACTAATGTATCCATCACATATGGGTGGATAACCTTATCCATTCTTGAATGTGAACTTATGGGTTAACCAATAACTAAATCAGAGGCAATTTAGCATAATCCAGGATGTAATCCAGTTGATCCAATTTTTGTTACCAATTTGGATTATGCTAGGAAGCAAGAAAAATTAAAGGGCATGTTTGAGTTAGGAGAGAAAAAAAATTCAACACAAGTATGACGTGTTGGAAGAGAGACTAAAAGCTATTGAAGGAAAAGATATCTTTGGCATTATTGATGCAAATGACCTTAGTTTGGTCTCAGATCTAATAATTCTGCTGAAGTTTATAACTCTTGATTTTGAAAAAAATGATAGAACTAAATGCCCATCAGCCCATCTCACCATGTTCTATCATAAGATGGCAAGTCACACCAATAATGATAAGCTTTTGATCCACTGTTTCCAGGACAGCCTCATTGGGTCTACAGGTAGGTGGTATGTCCAATTAGATAGTAGTTGCATACATTATTGGAAGGATGCCACTAAAGCTTTTCTTGGCCAATAAAAGCATGTATTAGACATGGCTCTTAATAGATTGCCACTGCAAAACATGGAAAAGAAAGCCAATGAAACTTTTAAAGAGCATGCCCATAGATGAAGGGATCTTACCACTCAAGTATAGCTATCTTTGATTGAAAAAGAGACAACGGTGCTTTTTGTTAATACTCTCAATACACTGTATTATGATAAACTTGTTGGTAATGCAATGAAAAATTTCATGGATGATATGGTAATTTCTGGTGAAATGATAAAAAATGCCATTATGAGTGGTAAGATCAAGGCAAGTGATACCACAAGTTCTAAAAAAGTAATGCCACCTAAAAAGAAAGATGGAAAAGCACATGTTATGGCCTATTGGGATCAACCACCTATGAATTTTACCCTATATAAACTGTACCCAACCTACCCATCCTGTTACCCCACTACACATAACATTTCCCAAAGTTTGTACCCATATCAACTAGTACCACCACTGAGATTCCCACAAAGCTTTCACATTCGCATGCCTAATTATGTTCCTGCACCCATAGCCTAACCTGTTGTCTAGTCAAATAGTTTAACAAATAATCTTAGAGGTCCAAGGGCCACTTAAGAGAATATTCCCTTGATCCCATTCCGATGTCTTACATTGATTTGTTCCCTTAATCGATAGTAAACCATCTCATTACACCATACCTTATAGAATCATTAAAGCCTTCATATCCTATGTGGTGTAATCCAAATGCTTGGTTTGATTATCATGATTGAGTTACAGGCCATTCCATAGAATATTACATAGTTTTTAAGTATAAAGTGTAGCACTTAATTAAGAAAGGATACATTAATTTTGACACTAGTAGGAAGCCATACGTTAATGAAAATCCTTTACCAAACCACACTAAGCCAACAATCAATGCAATAGATGGCAATATGGTAAGGCGTGTTAAGAAAAGTATTGATGAAGTTAAAATCCTGATAGGTTAAGTGTTCAAAAATTTGGTCAAAGTTGACATGCTTCACCCAATTCCTTCAAAACAAGTGATCTATCAGAGAGATTATGATCCAACCTAAGCATGTATCTATCATATGAATATGGTAGGACACTCAATTTAGAATTATAGTGTGTTTCATGAAGTGCTACAAACAATGATGGATTCATTCTTAATAGAGTTTTATGAAGAGGATGATTAAAACACAGTGCATGCAATAGAATGAGGGTCTTCAAAGAGTATGCCCTCTAAGTTTATGCTTAAGCCGGTGACAATTTATTGCAATGAAAAACCAAATGGTGTGCAAGGGCAAACTTTGATGAATGAAGTAGAAAGAAGATCTTTCGAAAGTATGTTCCACAAGTTTGTGTCTAAACCAATAACTATCTTCTGTAACCCAAAACCAAGCTTGGTGAAGGAACAACCCATTTATTTTCCCATGAAACCTATAACAATTTGAGTCCCTAGCCTATTCCCTTATTGGAGTAATAAGGTAGTGCCATAGAAGTGTGATTATAATGTCATGGCACAAGAATGAAATGATTGTCAGGCTGTAAATGACTCAAATGCCACCAGCATTGCAAATATAACTAGGGTAGGTGGAATGACAAAGAGTAGGAGATGTTATACTCCTAAAATGATAAAAAACACTTGAATAGGAAAAAAAGAGATGTTGGAAGAAGGAAACAAGACTCATTCTATAGTGGTTCCAGATGCATAACATAAAAAACCTATTACTAAAAAAAAGCTTGTGAATTCTTAAAGTTGACCAAACACAGTGAATACAGCATAGTACAGTAGTTGAATAAGATGTTTGCTTGAATTTTTTTTTTTTTGTTTCTATTGTTAAATTATGAACCATATCAAAATGCCTTACTAAGAGTGTTAAATTAAGCATATGTGGATCATAATATCTCTATTGAGAATATTGACCATATTGTGGGGAATATTATGGCTCTAAATTTTATAACTTTAATGATGATGAAATTTCACCAAAGGGATGGGGTAGGTCTAGGGCCCTTCATATCACTATTATGTGCAAAGGTCATATCATAGCTAAGGTTTTTATTGATAATGGCTCTCCAATCAATGTCATCCCCATGATTACCCTAACAAAATTACCCATTTATGTATCACATATAAAGACTAGTTATATAGTGGTGAGGGTTTTTGATGGCTTCCGAAGAGAAATGTTAAGAGACATTGAAATACCAATGCAAATAAGGCCATACACTTTCTCTATAGAATTCAAAGTCATGGACATTTCACCATCTTATAGCTATCTACTAAGACAACCATGGATTCATATGGCAGGAGCTATCCCATTATCTCTGCATCAGAAAATAAAGTTTGTAGTTGAAGATTAACTGATTATTGCTTTTGTAAAAGAGGACTTATTATTGACCAAGACCATGACTACTCCATATATGGAAGCTGTAGAAGAGGCATTGGATTGCTTTTTTAGATCTTTTGAATTTATTAATGCAACTTATGTAGGGAAAAGGTCGAAGGTGCGCACTCTACACTTATCAAGTACAACTGGGATGGTTGTCAAACAAACACTAGGTAAAGGATAGCATGTTGGATATGGACTTGGAAGGAATTTGTAAGGGATCAAGGAGCCACCAAGAATATTTGAAAATAAGGAAAGGTTTGGATTAAGATTCAAAATCACCATGATAAAAAAAAAAAAAAGAGCCATCGCTAAAAGAAGGGAAAAAAGATTGGCGTGGCTTAAGAGATATAAGCTAGAATATGAAAGAATGATCATCCCTTATCTGTATGATACATTTTGTTTAGTCAAACATGTCTACCCTAATCTGTTAGAAAACACATAAAAAGAACCTATGCTAAACATGGAAGAAGCCTTTTCTAAACTCTATTTTTATATGGTAAGAGATACAGTAATAGCTAGTCAAAGAGATGAGGCTCTTATTTATTCATGTCCTCCGAGTGAAAAGTTGAACAATTAAAAATCAATGAAGTTACCAATTATCCTTAAATTTTTCACAAAGTAATGTAATGAGTTAATTTTCCCCAATGCTTATGACTAAAAGCATTTGGAAAAGTTTTGTATGGGCATATTTTTCCTTTATCATTTCAATAAAATGACTATTGTTTTGCATTTGTGTTTCCTCTATTATTTCATTTCTTCAAAATCACAATTTTGTTTTCTTTCCCACACATAAGCTTACATCATTTCAATTTCACCCATTTTTTAGGTTTTCAAATAATGAATACAAAGATAATCATGATGACAGTCCAAGATTTGACTTTAAAAAACTTATTCACATTGATGAACTTGATAATGAAGAGGATTTGAATGAGGACAATTTGCCCCCTAATTTATTAAGACTCATGGAATAAGAAAGGAAACTAATTGAACCTTAAGCGAAAGCTATAGGCATAATCAATTTAGGTGATTAGGAGAATATAAAGGAGGTTAAGATGGGCACATCCCTTTCATACATAGAAAGGTAAGGTTGAAATAATTACTTTGTGAATATGTTTATGTGTTTGTATGGTCATACCAAGATATGCCAAGACTCAGTTTAGATATCGTAGAACACCGACTACCATTGATGCTAAAATGTAAACCGGTACAATAGAAATTAAGGCACATGAAGCCAAATTTATGTTAAAAATCAAAGAAGAATTAAAAAAGTAGTTTGACACAAGCTTTTTAGAGGTAACCAAATATCCAAAATGGGTAACTAACATGGTCCTAATTCCCAAGAAGGATGAAAAAATTCAGATATGTGTAGACTACAGAGATTTTAATAAAGTCAGTTTGAAAAATAATTTTCTTTTATCCTATATTGACACTTTCATGGATAATACTACTAAACATTGCACATGATAACCCTATTCCATGACATGATGCATAAAGAAATAGAGGTACATGTGGATGACATGATTGCAAAATCTCATTAGAGAGGGGACTATGTTACCAATCTCAAAAAGTTGTTTGAAAGGTTGCAAAAATATCAACTCAAGTTAAACCTAATAAAGTGCATATTGGTGTTAAGTCAAAAAAATTGCTAGAGTTTGTGGTGAGTGAAAAGGGCATTAAAATTGATCCAGATAAAATACTCACCATTCAGAACTTATCGCCCCCACACACACAAAAAGAAGTAAGAGGCTTTCTAGGAAGGTTGAACTACATTTCCCATTTTATTTCTTAACTTACTTCTAAATGTGACCCATTTTTCAAGTTGCTTCAGAAGCATAATCCTAGAAAATGAGATGAGGAATGTCAATATGCCTTTGAAAAAATTAAAGAGTACCTAGCAAATCCACCAATGTTGGTACCACCTGTTTAAAGGGAAACCATTGATTCCATATCTCATAGTATATAACCATTCTATGGGATGTGTGTTAAGGCAACAAGATGAAATGAGCAAGGAAAAGCAAGTCATTTATTACTTAAGTAAAAAGCTCACTGAATATGAGTCTAAATAGTTCTAATTAGAAAAAATGTGCTACACATTAGCTTGGATAGCTCATAGACTCAGGCAATATATGTTATACCATACTATTTGGTTGATAGTAAGGTTGGATCCTCTTAAGTATATTTTTGAAAAACCATTATTGTCAGAAGGGTTAGCAAAATGGCAAGCCATGCTATGACATTGTATATGTGTCACAAAAGGTAATCAAAAGAAGTGTGATAGCTGAATTCCTTACAGAGTGTGCAACTAATGATTATGAGCCTAGGAAATTGGACTTTCTTAATGAAGATTTAATGACCATATCTCAAGTAGAAGAAAAAGAACTAATAGAAAAGCCATGGAAAATGTTCTTTGATGAAGCTTCAAATGCTTTGGGGCATGGGATTGGAGTAATTCTTATATCCTATGATGGAAATTATTGTCCAAGCATTGCAAGGTTGGATTTTAATTGTACCAACAATGTAGCAGAATAGAAGCATGCAAAATGGGCCTACAAATAGCAATTGAAAGGAAAATTGAGTGTTAGAGGCCTATGGTGATTCGGCCTTGGTAATCTATCAACTACATAGTGAATGGGAAATAAAAGATTCAAAGTTGGTACGATACTAAATGTATGTGGTAGATTTGGTCAAACAATTTGAAAATGTCCAATTCTGTCATATATCTCAAAAAGATAATCAAATGGCTGATGCTCTGGCTACATTTACTGTAATATTTAAAGTGGATGATAAGGTGGAAATCCAACCTATCCAGTTAAATGTTCAAGGATTACTAGCATATTATTCATCTGTTAAAGAAGAAGTTGATGGCCTACCTTGGTACCATGATATCATGCAATATGTCAAGTACCAACAACAAACAAAACATGCATTAGAAAATGACAAACGAATTATCAGAAGATTAGCTATGGGATTTTTCCTTGATGGAGAAATTTTATACAAGAAAAGCCAGGATCAAATGTTAACAAGATGTGTGAATGCTGTTGAGGCCAAGAAAATATTACAAGAAGAGCATGAAAGAACTTATGGAGAACATACAAATAGCCATATGATAGCTAGACAAATCATAAAGTTAGGTTATTATTGGCTGACAATAGAGAGTGATTGTATCAACTATGCTAAAAAATGCCATAAATGCCATATTTATGCAGATAAAATTCATGCTCCTCTAATCTTTTTACATGTCCTCACACCTCTATAGTTGTTCTCCATATGGGGGATGGATGTAATTAGACCCATCACTTCAAAAGCTTCAAATAGACATCGGTTCATCTTTATAGTGATTGACTATTTCATAAAATGAGTCAAAACAGCTTCCTATGCTAATGTAACAAAGGCTATGGTATGCAAGTTTATAAAAAGAGAAATAATATGTCGATTTGGCCTTCTAGAAAAGATTATTTATGATAATGCTCGTAATTTGAATAACAAGATGTTAACAGATGTTTGTGTTTAGTTTAAAGTGAAGCACCATAATTCAGCTCTATATAGCCCAAAAATGAATGGAACAATAGAAGCTGCTAATAAAAATATCAAGAGGATAATAGAAAAAATGATTGATACTTCTAAAGACTGCTATGAAAAGTTACCTTTCACATTGCATGCTGATAGAACATTAGTGCACACATCTATTGGGGCCATGCTTTTTTCACTCGTATATGGGATAGAAGTTGTGCTACAAATTAAAGTAGAGATTCCTTGTTTAAGGATCTTGATGGAAGTAGATTTAGAAGAAGCAAAATGGGTCCAAAATTATTATGAACAACTAAACCTAATTAAAGAGAAAAGGCTCATAGCTCTTTGCCATGGTCAGTTGTACCCAAAAAGAATAAAGTGAGCACATGACAAAAGAGTTCAATTTAGGTGTAGTCAAAAAAGCTTTTTTAAGTGAAAAACTGATCCTAGCAGAGATGGATGGGGATGACTTGCCAAACTTGATAAATTCATATGCTATAAAAAATACTTTGCCTGAGAAGTTTAAACAAAGAAAAAATGAAAAAAACAAACAAGAAATAAGAAAAAAAAATGAAGGAAGACTCATAATTGAAAACCTAAAAAAGGCAGCTTGAGTCAAAAAGAAGAATCTAAGTTGAAAACCTGAAAAGGCAGCTTAGATGCAAAGGAAATATCCAAGTGCATGGGGCAACATCCAACATAATGAACTTAGAATGATTAGGTGTATTAAAGGAATGAGTTTTTAAGAGAAAAATTTTGGAATATTGTTCTTAATTGTCTGAATATTCACTGTGTGAATACAATTATTTTGTTTAAACTAGTGTTCAAGCTTTTTGCTATACATGTTCTTATACCTTCCTTTAATAAATGTTCACCTTTCTCTAATTTAACTCGTTTTCTAATAACCTTCATTTTCTTAAATAGAGGAAATGTTAATTCATTATACTATTCATGAATTTTGGGATATAATAAATGATTGATAACATTTGTAAAAAATCTTGCATTACTTTGTGATAATCAAGGATAACAAGATTAACAAGAAAAAAAAAAACAAAACCAAAAACCAAAAACCAAAAACCAAAAACCAAAAAAGAAAAAAAAAACAAAACAAAACAAATAAAAAATAAAAAAAAATGGAAAAGCATATATTTTCAAATTCATCATGGTAAAAACTTGTTGGAAGTAGTGTTGGATCAGCAAATGATCATCGTAATTCACAAGAAAGCAACTCCTAGAATATGCAAACTCGGATTGAGAATGGTTGTTTAAAAAAAAAAACAAAAAACAAAAAAATAAAAAAAGAGATTGATGTAAGGAACTTTGTTACCACAATTTGGATGCATCATATAAATATCTAATAATACTTGCATTACATTCATTGCATTCATGTATCAAGTTTAACATATTTTTCAAAAAAAATTTGAACTTTGGTATTAAAGGAATAATCATTCAAATAAAAGACTGAAGTATGAAAAATGATTTTGAAACAATCACAACTTGTGAAATCCTCAAGCCATAACATCATGAGTCATTTCCAAACTAGTTTCAAAGTGAAAAGAAAGAGAAGAGAGAGAAAAGAAAAAATAAGATTTTAAAGCTTCAAAACCTCTTATTAGGGGAAAACCATTTTAAATTTTTAAAATTTCAATGCCTCTGATTAGAGAAGCATTCAAAGATTTTGAGATTTATAAGACTTCTAGGCATAATTTTCAAGACCTCCAGGCAAAACCATTTTAAATTTTTAAAGTTTCAATGTTTCTGATTAGAAGAACATTCAAAGATTTTGAGATTTGTAAGGCCTCTGGGCATAATCTATAAGACTTCTAAGCAAAACATTTTAAATTTTTAAAGTTTTAATGCCTCTGATTGGAGGAGCATTCAAAGATTTTAGGATTTGTAAAACCTCTTGGCATAATTTTTAAGACCTTCGGGCACAATTTTGAAGACCTTTGGGCAAAACATTTTAAATTTTTAAAGTTTCAATGCCTTTTACTGGAGGAGCATTAAAAGATTATGAGATTTGTAAGACCTCTAAGTATAATATCTAAGACCTTCGGGCATAATTTTTAAAACATCAAGTAAAAGTTTTTTTTTCCAAAGCCTTTATTTGAGGGAAGCCATTTTTTAAGTTTCAAAGCCTCTATTTAGGTGGAGCTATTTTTTTAAGTTTCAAAGCTTCTGTTTGGGGGGAAGTTACTTTTTAAGTTTCAAAACCTTTGTTTAAAGGGAGCAATTTTCAAACAAGTTTTTTTATCAAAATCTTTTTCAAAAGCATCATCCGAACAAAATTATTGTCTATATCTTTGCATTATTTTAGATTCTTAAAAATATACAAAAAGGGACAATGTAGACCCCAAATTTTGTTTGGAACACATTTATCATAGTTGAACAAAACCCATTTAAAGCTCTTAAAAACAGCCCTTTAAAAAGCCCATAAGATGCATCGATATTTAAGCCTAATAAACAAAGGAAAAGGAAACTTGTATAATTACTGTCAAATTCTTTTTGCATGAGATTTATATGGATGATGCCTTTTCACATGAATGTATGGGAAATAAATAATAAATGAAACAAGTAAACCCCAAGGCCAACTCAAGTCAAAATTATACAGAACTTGGTCAAAATGAATAGAACTGGGTTAATCTTTAGAGTTTAAAGTCTAATTGAAATCAGTGTGGTTTAAAATTAAATTTCATTATCTTTAAAACACTAAAATTTTTATTGCACTAGAGGGGAAGTATAAAATTACCAAAATACCCCTATAAAGGATATTGTCATAATTTGACCTTTTCAAGCTTGGATTTTTATGAAACCTTTCAGATCTCAATTTCATAATACATCATGATTTTTGGTGCATTTGAAATCATAGCCATGCCCCGAAAAGTGTGAAATTATGAAAATAACCCTATAAGGTATTTTCGTAATTTGACCTTCCTGAGTTTGGATCTTCATGAAACTTTCCAAATCTTAATTTCATAGTATTTCATGATTTTTGGTGCATTTGAAATCATAGTAGTACCTAGGAAGTGTGAAATTACCAAAATACCCCTATAAAGGTATTTTCATAATTTGACCTTCTTGAGCTTGAATTTTCATGAAACTTTTCAGATCTTAGTTTTATAATATTTCATGATTTTTGATGTTTTAAAATCCCAAAAATGAGCATAAAAATATTGATTTCTAAGAAAATGGCCTAACTATTGAAAATTTTGCACTAGGGGTAAAATGATCTTTTAATGTGGACATAAAAATCTTTGGAGGACATAAAAATCTCACATTTGTAGTAAATAATGTGGACCACTGGATCTTTTAATGATTTAGATCCAATGACCATAGGAGGTTCCTTGAAAGGAATAAAAAGATAAACTTTGACCCTTTGATGAAATCTCATCCAAGGGTTTATATTCATCAAGAATGGGATTTCTTTTTCTTGGAAGCTGACTATTAAAAAAGGCTGGGTGGTTCAGCCAAGGAAGAATCAAAAAGCTGGAAAGGCAAAAAAAAAGCCAAACATGCAAAAAATAGTGAGAGAAACTGCTAAAAAAAGGGGGGGAAGCGAATAGAGAAGGAGAAGTAGGAGGAGAAAAGAAAAAAGAAAAAGAGGGGAAGTTGCCAAAAGGAATAGGGAGGAAGCTACCAAAAAGAAAAGAGAGGAAACAAACCAAGGTAAAAAAGGTTTCAAGTTGGCTTTCTTTGTTCTTTCATGTGGCATGATTTCAATTATTTTTTAGTTGTTTTTAGCTATTACACTGTTCTTATTTATATAACTTATTGCTGACTGAATTGGCTTCCTTTTCTTTACATCCCATATGCATTTTCAACTTAACATCATGGAAGTTATGGTCAATACATTTCTAAGTTGATTTATTTGATGTTATGTTTTATTAGGTTATTGATTTTTAGATATTCATGGAATATATTGGTCTTTGGCATGAGGAATACTCATGGGAAAGCTGGAATTTCTGTTTTTATTTTGTTTGTTAATGGTATTATTTCACCTAGCTCAAAATCACCTCTTATTCTTCTTTTTGGATTGTTTACAACTTTACAAAGTTTTGAAAAGAAGCTGAAATTTTTACAATAAGGCTTATTTTCCTGTATGTTTTATATCACCATTCATATTTCTCTAATGTTATTTCAAATAAGAGTATAATTTAAATCCCAAGCATTTTCCTTTCATTGCTAGTTTGGTTAAATTTCCATGTTCACTTTAATTTTTATGCAATTTAGTTTTTACACCTTAATTTGTTTTAAATGTAAAATTGTTCTTCATTTATTAATAATAATGATATGAATGAAATTTTTTAAGGATGATTTTTAGAGAAATCCAAGTAGTGATTCTCTAAAATATCTAGGTGATGATATTTTTCTAAAAATACTACTAAAGTAATAGAGTATTTAGGAAAATATTCAATACAAAAAAGTTTCATTTGTCTATTTTTCTAAAATTTTGTTGTGTAATGACTCTTTTAGTAATGAAATTGATATAATTAAGGTTTAAAAATAAAATAAAAAAAAAGAGGAGATGAAAAAATAATAAAATTTTTCGAGGATGAGATTCTTAAGAAGTCCAAGTAGTAATTCTCGAGAATTCCTTACGTAAGAAAATTTTTCTAAAATACTATCAAAGTATTGGGGTATCTAGGGAAATTTTCAATAAAATTTATTATTTACTTTGTTCCTTTCAAAAGTGTTGGTGATAATTGGAAAATAATTAAAGAAGATTAAAACATAATAAGTGTTATATTTTTTTGTATCCATATTCTACTTTATTGTTTACATTACATAAATTTAAATGTAAATAAAAGTTTTCGATGGTAAGACCTCTGCAAGTCCAAGTAGTGATTCCTAAGAATTTTCTAGGTAAGAAAAATTCTTTTAAAAATTACCAAAGTATTGGAATATTTAGAAGTTTGTTTTCAATATGAAAGATTTCCATTTTATCATTATTGTCAATTTGAGTAATTTTATATGAAAATATACACTTTTGAAAATAAATTTATTTATAGATAATGATATTGTTACATGATTTTAAAGTGAATTAAATTTCCAATGATGGAACTCTAAGAAGTTCGAATAGTGATTCCTAAGAATTCTTTATGTGAGAAAAGCTTTCTAAAAATTATCAAAGTATTGGAATATTTAGAAGTTTCTTTTTAATATGAAAAATTTTTCATTTTATAATCATTTTCTTTAACTTGAATAGTTTTTCTTAATAAAATAGGAGAATGTTTTAAAAAATAAATGTATTTGTGGATAACTAAATTATTACATGATTTTTAATGTTTTTTTTTTAACAAATGAAAAATCTTCGAGGATGAGATTCTAAAGAAATTCGATAGTGATTTTTTAGAAATCTTTAGGTAAAAAAATTTATCTAAACTGCCACCAACATATTAAAGTTTATAGATTAATTTTCGATAAAGATTTCTTGTCTTTTTATAAATAAGTATCAGAAAATACTAGTTTTATGCTATTTATAGATATTATATTTTTCAAAAATAAATACTGAAAATAGATATGAACTATCGAGGATAGGATTTTTTAGAATTTAGAGTAATAATTCTTAAAATTCCTTAGGTGAGATGGCTCCTTTAATATTATCAGTATATTAGAATATTTTAGGAAATTTTTAATATAAGGTTCTTATTTATTTTCAAGTTTACTAAAAATAAAAATATGTTTTTAATGAAAATTAAGAAAATTAATTTTTAAATACTAAAATTAAGAGCATTTTGGTCAATATTAAAAGATAACACATAATTAATTGGCACCATTTTTAAACGGGCATCATTGGGGTGCTAATCCTTCCCCACGTATAACCAACTCTTAAATCCAACCTATTTTTGCAAACCTAAAAATTATCTTTTTAATAAATTTTAATTAATTTATTAAGAAGGTAAGTTTTAATAAGTGGCCAATCCCACCTAGCCAAAAAAGATTGGTGGCAACTCCATTTCCTTTGTTTTCCAAATTTATCTAGTGGTCATCCTAACCATTACAACAGAGAGTATTAACAAAAAGCACCATTGTCTCATTTTTTATCAAAAACGGCTATACTTGAGCGACAAGATCCCTCCACTATGGGTATATTCCTTAAAAGTTTCATTGGCCTTTTTTTTCATATTTTGTAGTGACAACCTATCGGGAGCCATGTCTAATACATGCTTGTATTGGCCAAGAAAAGCTTTAGTGAGGTCTTTCTAAGAATGCATGCGGCTCATATCTAGTTGGACATACCATCTAGCTACATACCCAGTGAGGCTAACTTGAAAATAGTGGATCAAAAGCTTATCATTGTCGGTGTGACCTATCATCTTACGATTAAACATGGCGAGATGGGCCGATGGGCACTTAGTTTCGTCATACTTCTCAAAATTAGTAGTTTTAAACTTTAATGGAATTACTAGATCCAAGAGTTGACTGAGGTCATTTGCATCAATAATGCCAAAGATATCTCTTCCTTTAAAAACTTTTAGTCTCTTTTTTAACAAGTCATACTTATGTTGAATTTCATTTTTCTCTCCTAACTCTGACATGCCGTTTAATTTCTCTTACTCTTTGGGATCATCCAAATTGGGAATAAAAATTGGATCAACCAAATTACGTCTTGGGTTATGTTCAAATTGCCCTTGATTTGGTTATTGGTTAACCGATAAGTTTACATTCCTGAATGGATAGGGTTGTCCACCCATATGTGATGGATACATTAGTTGAAGAGCTAAAGCATAGGGTGGTATATACCTGGGCGAGTAAAATGACCCTTTTTTAACATTGATCTTTTCTTGGGGTTGATTTTCCTATCTTATAGTAGAGGCTTCAGCAACACCTTTCACTTTGGCCATGCCCTTTATTAACTCCCTTAACTCTATCATTTGTCTTCACATCTCCTCTTACATTTCAACCATCCGTTCTTGCATATTTTTTTGAGCTTTTTTCATTCTCTCTATTTTGGCTACCTACTCATTTTCCATAATTATAACTTGTAACCATGTATTGTACGAATGGTGAGCAAATCGGTTTCAAACTTTCAATGGCTGAGCTATCCTTAAACCATTCATTTCCATAAATTGAAAAATTAGAACACCATATTTTTTTTGTGAAAGCAAAACAATTTTTATTTTAATTCTTAAAACATCAATTTAATGAGATAAAATTTTGAAAAAGAAAAAATATGCACAATGTATGCATGAATGCATTAAGAGGCATTTATTCCAAAAATATCTCAAACATTAGAACTTTGCATTGATTCCAACTAGTTTTTTATTACAGAAAGTCTATCATTTTAGCATTGTAGCCATGAAAACATTTAATTTGCTTATAGTGATCCTTGGCTTCAACTAAAAAGTTCAACAAACATTGCCTATAACTTTCAATTGGGTTGATTTCTTGTATTAAAGCTTTTACTCTCTCGATCATCTCCATTGCTTTTCTTACTGCTTTGCAAATTTGACTAGCTAGGTTTTCTATGTATTGTCGCCTTCCCAAGTCTTTGCCTTTCACTTTATGTGAGAATCCATTTTGAGATGGCAAGTGTATCTCTAATTTTCTTCTTTATTTTGCCATTCTTTGATAATTGTAGAAATATTGTCTTTGTGGTCTCGTAATTGCTGTTCCATCTTTTAAATTACTTGGTAGAGTGATTCTTTCTCCTTTCACATTTCATAGTGTTTTCTTTTTTCATCTTTGATCTGTGCCTTTAATTTAGCTTTCTCCTTTTGACATTCCATCATTCTTGCTAAAGTTGTTGAATACAAACCTTCCCACCCTTGCTATTCTAAAAAAATCCCGATGGCTTTTTCATTATTTTCCTTGGCTTTGCCCTTCCAACATTGCATTTCTTCTTGAAGCTCAATCATTTCCTTTTGCTGGCTAACACCAAATCTAGCGCCTTTTATTTTTCTTTAATTGGGTTTGCATTTTTTTTGTTTTCTTAATGCAAATCCTTTAAATCATTTTGGGCCACATTTCGATTTTGCATTGTCTTTTTTAATCTACTTTATCAAGCTTTTGCTTCATATTTCAGTTGTCCATCTCTTTTTAGAGTCTTCAATTTTCTTTTTTCAATTTTTCTTTTTCTACTTCAAGTTTTTGCCTAACAAGCTTAACTTCCGACAATGGCTCTTTTGCCCACAGGTTCACTTGTTGAAATAAGAAATCATCTGGAGAAAGCATAATATCTCTAGAACACTTTGCCTTCTATATCAAGTAATCAGTGGTGACTTTGTCTAGAATCGGTCCTAATCATAGCTTTCAAGTTTTCTTCCATACCTGAACTGACTGCTCTACTATTTTTGATGAGCCCATTTCTCTGTAAGCAAATTCTACTAGGGCAAGTCCATGCGTGGCAGAGGCAAACTGCTTCTCACCAAATTGCCTTAATACCATTAGTGGAACATAACTTACCACTTTTCACAATTCCAAAAGTAGTACCTATGGATCATCTTCTCCTTGATATAACATTGGCACATGAGGCATCTATAGTGCCATCCATTTGGCTTGATCACTATTAAGCCTTCGAAAGAATGCTACCCACTCTTCTTTGGATTTTAATATTGGCCATTGACTCTAGCAAAACTCTTTAACTAGGGCTTTATTTCGAAGATATGGCTTGGAAAAGCACTTTTTTTACATCTGAAATGGGTTTTTATCTAAACAAATAGTAGTTGTGCACTCCCTATGTAATGTCCTCCATTTTGGCAACAAAAGTTCAATGATCTTATTGTCTCAACTAGGATAGCTAGAATGGGATTAATCTCTTGAGTTTCGATTTGTTCAAATATATTAACTATAGCCAATTCAATATATCCTAAAGTTTTTAAAAAGATCACCATGCCGTAAATTGCTAGGGCGAACACTACTATGTCTTGATCACTTTCTAAGTGTCCCAAAATGAAATCATGAAAGAAATGCCAAGGTAAGCTGACCATGGCCTCTACCTTTATTTCCATCAATTTAGCTATCTTCTTACAATACCTTGACTTTGGTTTTCTGACATATATCTTATCAGGGTTAAATCCTTAAACATTCTTTAAAATATATCCTACAAACCATAAACATTCTGACTTTGGTTCTTTTTTGTTTAATTTTTAAACTTTAATTATATCAATTTCATTACTAAAAGAGTCATTACACATCAAAGTTTTAGAAAAATAGACAAACAAAACTTTTTTGTATTAAATATTTTGCTAAATACTCCATTACTTTAAGAATTTTTAAAAATCTCTCCTACGAATTTTTACTCGAACTTCTTAAAAATCCTATAATCAATGGTTCATATTTATTTTCATAAAATATTATATCTATAATTTTAAAAACAAATAGTATTTTCTAAAACTCATTTCTATGCCATTTACAAAATGAGAAATCTTTATCGAAAATTAATCTAAATGCTCGAATACAATAGCAACATTTTAGATAAATTTTCTTACTTAGAGATTCTAAAGAGTCACTACTCGCATTTCTTTTAAATCTCATATTTAGAGATTTTTCATTTTCTTTAATATAAAACAAAACATGTAATAATATTGTTATCCATGAATTTATTTAAAAAAACACATTTTTATATAAAAGTCATCTCAAATTAAAGAAAATAATGATAACATGGAGGTTTTTCGTATTAAAAGAAACATCTAAATATTCTAATGCTTTGATAATTTTTAGAAGACTTTGCTCACCTAGGGAATTCTTGGTAATTACTTCTCAAACTTTTCAAGGTCCCATCATCAAAAATTCTCATTAACTAATTTAAAATATGTAATGCAAACAATAAAGTAGAATATGCACGCAAAAAATATAATTCTTGTTATTATGTTACTCATTTTAATTTTGATTTAATTTACTTAATTATTTCACAATTATCATTAAAAACATTTTGAAAGGAACAAAGTAAATAAAATTTTTTATTGAACATTTTCTTAATACCTTGATACTTTGGCGGTATTTTAAAAAAATATTCTCACTTAAAAATTTTTTAAGAATCTCTACTCAGACTTCCTTAAAATCTTATCATCGAAAATTCCATTTACTTCTTCTTTCTCATTTAATCTTATTCTAATTCTAATTTTTTTAATTTTTATTTTTATTTTTATGAATTAAAATTCTTGAAAGATAAAATTGATCACAATATTCATGTATTATTATTTACTCCTAAAAGAGTAATTATATTATTCTATCAAAATTTTAATAAACTAAATGAATGAAAATCTTTTGTATCAAATATTTTCCTAACTACCCCATTACTTTGGTAATTTTTTTAGAAAAATATTTTTACTTAGAGATTTTACAGATTTCTTTAAAATCTCATCCCCGGAGATTTTCATTATCATTATCATCATCATCATTATTATTGTTATTATTGCAAATGAACTAAGAATGTATCGAAATTACTTTATACTTAAAGACCAACTAAAGTATGGAAATTAAATTGCATAAAATTAAAGTAACTATTTAACGAGCTCGTTAGAAATGCATGGAATTCAAACTTTGAATAAACCTATAATAACCTGCAAGTAATATGGATGTTGATATAAAGCATGCATGGAAATAAGATTTATGGTAAACAAAAAAATTTTCAGCATCTTTTTTTTTTTTTTGACCGTGTAAAGTTGTGAACAATCCAAGAAAAAGAATACTACATGACTTTGTACTAGGTGGGACAGCCCTAAAAAAACCTCTTGTTTTCTCACAAATAGCTAGCACGCAGCAATGACCAGTAAACCAATGAATAACTAAAGATCAATAACCGAGTACAATATAGCATCAAATAACCAACTTGGGACTGTATCGACGATCATATCCATGGTATCAAGCTGAAAATGGGCATAGCGTGTAAAGGAAAAAGAAACAAACTTAATTGACACTAGAACATTCACATCGAAGAGTGAGTTATAAAAACCAAAACACTACAGCAGCCGAAAGTAATAAAAACTAGTTAAAGCCATGCCACATGCAAGAATAGAGGGCAGGTCAAAATTTTCCAACGCAAAACGAGGCCTCAGGCTTTTGCGAGCAAACCCTTTTACAAGAATAGAGATCATGGTGACAAAAGGAACAAGCTTTGACCATTTGTAAGAAAAACGGTTGGTGAGGTACCAAGATAATGGAGCCTCATGCTCCTGCATATAGATTACACATAGCACAAAAAAGGGGGCATACTTTGTATGCTTGGTAGTTTATAAAGAAACAGTAAGCTAGCAAAGACATTTTGTCCAGAAAATTCACTCCGACATGAAACGAAGCTGCAATCTTGAAGCCCTATGGATAGCCAAAAGAAAAGCATAACCGAGACAAAACCTTAGACTCCAAAACCTTCAATTCCCTCTGTTTATTGGAAGTTCCTTGATGCTGAAAAAAAGATTCCACCTTTTAAACGAAACCATATCAGCAAAGATGAAAACACACAAAAGTTTTAGCAAAACTGGGAAGAAGGACGTAATTTGTGTGCATGGCAGTTTATAAAAAAACATTAAGCTTGTGAAGACACTTTGTCCAGAAAATACCAATAGACATGGAACAAAGCTGCAATCTTGAAGCCCTATGGACAGCCAAAAGAAAAGCGTAACCAAGACAACCCCCTAGACTTCAAAACCTTCATTTGCCTTTGTTTTTTGGAAGTTCCTAGATGCTAAAAAAAAGCTTCCACCTTTTAGACGAAACCATATCAGCAAAGATGAAAGCACAAAAAATTTTAGCAAAACTGGGAAGAAGGACGTAAACTGTGTGCATGGCAGTTTATAAAAAAACAGTAAGCTTGCGAAGACACTTTGTCCAGAAAATGCCAATAGACATAGAACAAAGATGCAATCTTGAAGCCCTATGGACAGCCAAAAGAAAAGCATAACCAAGACAACCCCTTAGACTTCAAAACCTTCATTTCCCTCTATTTATTGGAAGTTCCTAGATGCTAAAAAAGAAGCTTCCACCTTTTAGATGAAACCATATCAGCAAAGATGAAAACATAAAAAATTTTAGCAAAACTGGGAAGAGGGACATAATCTTTGTGCATGGCAGTTTATAAAGAAAGGTACAAAGTTTACATGTAGGAAAGCAAACTAGAAAGGAAACAAGAGATTTACCTTTTCTTAACAATTCCTCCCAACAACTATAGTTTTCTTCCTCGTATGCTTTCCTTACCGCCCAACTTCCACGCCTTTCTCTTATCTTTTCTGTTGCTCTGTGTGTGTGTGTGTTTTTTTTTTTTTTGGCTCTCGAAACTGTCCTTTTTTTTTTTTCTTTTATGTGTGTGTGTCCCAAAACCTTCCCTTGTTTCCGGCAATTCTCCCTTTTTTTTTTTGGCAAACTCCTCCTCTTCAAAGAATAAGACCCTCCAAAATATCTCTTTTCTAGGTGTATATAGGCCTTGGATCCAATCTCATCCAAGGGCCAAAGTTTCTTCTTTCTTTTTTTTCAAGTAGTAACCTTCAGCCATTGGATCAAGATCCAATAGGAGATCTAATGGTCCACATTATTCACTGCAAAAATTGGATTTTTATAGCCTCTAAACTCATGGAAAGACCATTTTACCCCTAGTACAAACTTTTGGATATTTAGGCCATTTTCTTAAAAATTGATGTTCCTTAGCTCATTTTTGAGATATTAAAGCACCAAAAATCATGAAATATTATAAAATTAAGATCTAAAAATTTTCATAAAAATTCGAGCTCGAAAAGGGTAAATTATGAAAATACCCTTATAAGGGGTATTTTGGTAATTTCATATTTTTTGGGTACTACTATGATTTCAAATGCACAAAAAATCATGAAATATTATAAAATTAAGATCTGAAAATTTTCACAAAAATTCAAGCTCAGAAAAGTCAAATTACAAAATAACCCCTAAAAGAAATTTTAGTAATTTTGTACTTCTCCCCAGTGTTAAAAAAATTTTAGTATTTTAATAAATCATCAAATTTAATTTTAAATCACATTGATTCCAATTAGATTGTGAATTTTGAGGATTGACCCCAATTCTATTCATTTTGATCAGAGTTGACTTTAGGTTTTACTCGCTTTATTTATTCCTTATTTCTCATATATCCACATGAAAATGTATCATTCATATAAATCACATGCAAAAGAGTTTGATAGTAACCATACAGGTTTCCTTTTTTTTTTATTATAGGTCAAAATATTGATGCATTTTATGAGCTCTTAAAAGGGCCTTTTTATGAGCTTCAAATGGCCTTTGTTTGGGTCTCTAAATGGGCCAACTTGTGGGCTTTTATGGGTTATAAATGGGCTTGGGTTAACCATGCAAAAATGTTCCAGATAAAATTTGATAGCTACAGCTGCCCGTATTTGCATATTTCTAAGAATAGAAACAATACAAAGATATAAACAATAATTTTGTCCGGATAATGCATTTGAGAGTTTTTTTTAGGACTATTTGTAAACAAATACTCAACAATTTTTGAAAATAAAATACGAGATCGCTTCCAAAGGTCTTACAATTCTTGAGATCTTTGAATACTCTTTTAATCAAAGGCATTGAAGTATTAAAAGTTCTTGTTTAAAAATGGCTTCCCCTCATTAAGAGCTTTGAAACTTTAAAAAAACTTACTTGAAAATGGCTCCCTTTAAACAGAGGCTTTGACACTTAAAAAAAAAAAAAAAACTTGTTTGAAAATGGCTCTCCCTAAATAGAGGCTTTCACACTTTAAAAAAACTCAAATGAAAATGGCTCCCCTCAAACAAAGGTTTTGACACTTTACAAAAAATTTGTTTGAAAATGGCTCCCCCTAAACAGAGGCTTTGAAACTTTAAAAATCTTTTTTTTTCTCTCTCTTTTTTATTTTGAAACTGGCTTGGAAATAACTCATTATGTTATGGCTCAAGGGTTTCACAAGTTATGATTTTTTCAAAATCATTTCTCATACTTTAGTTTTTTACTTGAATGATTCTTCCTTAAAAAAAAAGTTCAAATTTTTTTGAAAAATATATTAAACGTAATTCATGAATGCAATACATGTAATGCAAGTATTATTAGAAATCAATATGATGCATCTAAATTATGGCAAGAAAGTTCTTTAAGTCAATCTTTTCTAATTTTCATTTTTTCTAAAAAAACCAATCTCAATCTCGGTCTGTATATTCTAGGAGCTACTTTCTTATGAATTATGATGATCATTTACTGATATCATTATCCAACACTACTTCCAACAAGTTTTTACTTTAATTTGATGAGTTTGAAAATAGGTGCTTTTCCAAATCTCCCCCCTTTTTACTTTTTTTTTTAACTTCATTGTCCTTGGTTTTCACAAAATAATGTAAAACCTTTTATGAATATTATCAATCATTTATCATATTTCAAATTTTATGAATAGTGCAATGAATTAACATTTCCTCTATTTGAGAGAATGAAGATTATCAGAAAGCAAGGTAAATTGGAGAAAGGTGAATATTTATTATAGGAAGGTACAAAAATGTGTCTAGTGAGAAGCTTGAACACTAGTTTAAACAAGAAAATTATATTTAGACAGTGAATATTCAAACAATCATGAACAATATTCCAAAATTTTTCCTTTTAAAAAGCAATTCCATTAATACATTTAATCCTTTCGAGTTCGTTGTATTAGACATTGCCCCATGTACTTGGATATTTCCTTTGCATCTAAGCCACATTTTCAGGTTTTCAACTTAGATCTTTCATTTTAACTCAAACTGCCCTTTTCAGGTTTTCAATTATAAGTCCTACTTCATTTTTATTCATTTTTTTATTTGTTTTGTCTTCTTCTTAGGCAAAATATTTTTTACCGCATCTAAATTTATCGAGTTTGGCAAGTCATCTCCATCTATTTCTACTAAGATTAGTGTTCCACCTAAAAAGGCCTTTTTGACTTCATGTGGACCCTCTTAATTTGGCATCCATTTTCCTTGATTATCATGCTAATTTGAAAAAAATTTCTTTAAAACTAATTCTCCTTCATGGAAATGCCAAAATCGAATTCTCTTGTCATATGCTTGCATCATTATTGTCTAGTACAACTAACCATGACAAAGAGCCATGAGCCTCTTTTCTTTAATGAGGTTCAATTGTTTGTAATGATTTCGGACCCATTCCGCTTCTTCTAAATCTATTTTCATTAAGATCATTGAAGAAAGAATCTCCACTTTGATTGGCAACATAGCTTCCATCTCATATATAAACGAAAAAAAGTGGCCTCAGTGTGTGCACATTGATGTCTTATAAGCCTGCAGTGCGAAAAGCTACTTTTCATGTCAGTCCTTATAAGTATCAGTCATTTTTTTTATTATCTTATTGATATTTTTATTGGCTGCTTCTATTGCTCCATTCATCTTTGGGTGATATGGAGCTGAATTATATTGTTTTACTTTAAACTAAGCACAAACATCTGTTAACATTTTGTTATTCAAATTGTGAGCTTTATCAGAAATTATCTTTTTTGGAAGGCCATATCGACATATTATCTCCATTTTTATAAACTTGCATACCACTACCTTGTCACATTAGCATAAAAAGTTGTTCGAGCCATTTGTGAAATAATCAATCACTATAAAGATGAATCAATGCCTATTAAAAGCTTTTAGAGTGATGGGTCCAATTACATCTATCCTCCGCATAGAGAATGTCTATGGAGGTGCAAGAATATGCTAAGGGATTGTAGGAGCAAGAATCTTATCTGCATAAATTTGGTATTTATGGCAAAGATGACACTGTCACTCTTCATTGTCATCCAATAATAACCTACCTTTATGATTTGTCTAGCCATTATGTGACCATTTGCATGTGCTTCACAAGTTCCTTCATGCACTTCTTGTAATATTTTCTTGGCTTCAATAGCATGCATGCATTTCAATAACATTTAATCCTTACTTTTGTTATACAAAATTTTTCCATCAAGGAAAAATCACATAGCCAATCTTCTGATAATTCATTTGTCATTTTCTAACACATGTTTTGGGTATTGTTGGTGGTTGACATATTGTATGATGTTGTAATACCAAGGTAGCCCATCAATCTCCTCTTCAATAGTTGAACAATATGCTGATGATCCTTACACATTTAACCAGATAGGTTGGATTTCCATTTTATCACACACTTTAAACATCATAGCTAATGTAGCTAAAGCATCAGCCATTTGATTATCTTTTCATGGTACATGACAAAATTAGACCTTTTCAAATTGTTTGATCAAATTTACTACATACTTTTGATATCATACCAATTGTGAATCTTTTATTTCCTATTCACCACGTAATTGATAGATTACCAAAGTCGAGTCTTCATATGCTTCCAACACTCTAATCTTCTTTTCAATTGCCATTTGCTAGCCCATTATGCATGTTTCATATTTTGTCACCTTGTTGGTGCAATTAAAATCCAACCTTGTAGTGCTTGGATAATAATTTCTATCAAGGGATATCAAAACTACTCCAATCCTATGCCCCAAAGCATTCGAAGCTCCATCAAAGAACAATTTTCATGGCTTTTCGATTGGTTCCCTTTTCTCCATTTAGGATATAGTCATTAAATTTTCATTAGGATAGCCTAATTTCATAAGTTCATAATCATTAGTTGCACACTCTGCAAGGAATTCAGCTACACACTTCTTTTCATCACCTTTTGCAACACATATACAATATCATATTCAGAGAGCATGACTTGCCATTTTGCTAACCTCATTGACAATGATGGTTTTTCATAAATATACTTAAAAGGATCCAACCTTGCTATCAAGCAAGTAGTATGGTCTAACATATTTTGCCTAAGCCTATGGGTTGTCCAACCTAATGTGCAGCACACATTTTTTCCAATTGGGAACATTTTGACTCATATTTAGTGAATTTCTTACTTAAGTAATAGACAGCTTGCTCTTTCTTGCCCATTTCATCTTGTTGCCCTGACACACATCCCATAGAATTGTCATATGCCATAAGATACAAAATCAATGGTTTTTTTGTGAAAGGCAGTACTAATACTGATAGATTTTATAGGTACTCTTTAATCTTTTCAAAGGCATACTGACATTCTTCATCCCATTTTTCGAAATCATGTTTTCAAAACAACTTGAAATTTAGGTTACATTTAGAAGTAAGTTGAGAAATAAAGTAAGAAATGTAATTCAACCTTCCTAGAAAACCCTTTATTTCCTTTTGCGTGTGTGGGGCTGATAAGTTTTGGATGGCGAGCATCTTATCTGGATTAACTTCAATGCCTCTCTCACTAACCACAAACCCTAACAATTTCTTGACTTAACACCAAATGTGCACTTAGCTAGGTTTAGCTTGTGTTAATATTTTCACAAACTTTTAAACAGCTTCTTGAAATTAGTAACATGATCCTTTCTCTCACAAGATTTTACAATCATGTCTTCCATATACACCTCTATTTCTTTATGCATCATGTCATCGAAAAGGGTTACCATTGCTTTTTGATAAGTAGCTCATGCATTTTTCAATCCAAAAGGCATAACTTTATAATAGAATGTACCCCACATGGTAACAAACATAGTTTTTTATATATCAACAGAGACCATTTTAATTTAGTTATATCCAAAAAAACCATCCATGAAAGTGAATGTAGAGTGCTTAACAGTGTTATCCAAAAGAGTGTCAATATGAGGTAAAGGAAAATTATCTTTCGGGCTGGCTTTATTCAAATCTCTATCTTTTACGCACATCCAAACTTTTTCATCCTTTTTGAGAACTGAGACTACATTAGCTACCCATTTCGGGGTATTTGGCTACCTCTTAAAAGCTTGTATCAAATTTCTTTTTTACTTCTTCTTTGATTTTTAATAACATGTCCAGCTTCATGTGCCTCAATTTTTATTATACTAGCTTACATTCTGGCTTTAATGGCAATCAGTGTTCTTCAATATCTGAACTGAGTCCTAGCATATCTTGGTATGACTATGTGAACAAATTAACAAACTCATGAAACAATTCTTCTAATCTCCCTCTTTCTGTATGTTAAAGGGATGTACCCAACTTAACCTCTTTCTTATTTTCCTCATCACCAGAATTGACTATGCATGTAGCTTCCACATGAGGCTCAATTTGTTTACTTTTTTGTTCCATTAGTTTTAATAAATTAGGGGACAAATTGTCTTCATCTGAATTCTTTTCATTCTCAAGTTCATCAATATGAATAAGTTTTTCAAAGTCAAATCTTGGATTGTCATCATGATTGTCTTTGTATTCATTATTTGAAAACCCTGAAAAGAGGTGAAATTGAAAGGATGTAGGCATATGTGTGGGAAAAGAAAAAAAAAATTGTAACTTTGAATGAATGAAATAATAGAGGAAACACAAATGCAAAATACTAGTCATTTTATTAAAATGATAAAGGAAAGATAACCCGTACAAAATTCTTCCAAATGCTTTTGGGCATAAGCATTAGGGGAAAATTAACTCACTACATTACTTTGTGAAAGAGTTAAGGATAACTAGCAGCTTCATTGATTTTCAATTGTTAAGCTCTTCACCTGAAAGACATGGATAAACAAGTGACTTATCTTTCTGAATGGTTGTTGCTGCATCTCCCACCATATAAATAGAGAGTTTAGAAAAGGTTTCTTCCATGTTCAGCATAGGTTCCCTTTGTATGACCTCCAATAGATTAGGGTGGATATATCCAACTGAACAAAATTTGTCATAGAGGTAAGGGATGATCATTCTTTCATATTTCAGCTCATGTCCTTTAAGTTGTGCCAATCTTTTCTCTTTTCATTCAGCCACGACTCTCTTTCTCTTTACCACAATGACTTTAAATCCCAATTCAAACCTTTCCCTATTTTCAAATACTCTTAGTAACTCATTGATTCCTTGCAAATTCCTTCCAATTCCTTATCCAACATGCCATCCTTTACCAAGTGTTTGTTTGATGAGCATCTTCATTCCACTTGATAAGCATAGAGTGTGCACCTTTGACCTTTCCCCTCATGAGTTGCATTAATGAATTCAAATTATCTAAAAAAGCATTTTGATGCCTTTTCTACAGCCTCTATATATGGAGCAATCATGGGCTTGGTTACCAACAAGTCCTCCTCTTTAGAAACACTAATAAGTTGATCTTTAACTATAAACTTTACTTTCTAATGCAGAGATGATGAGACAGCTCCTGCCATATGAATCCATGGTTATCCCAACAGGTAGCTATAAGATGGAAAAATATCCATGACTTGGAATTCTATAAAGAAAGTGCATAGCCCTATTTGTATTGTTATTTCAATGTCCCCTAACATTTCTCTTCGAGACCCATCGAAAGCCCTCACTACCATATGGCTAGTCTTCATATGTGACACATCAATTGGTAATTTTGTTAAGGTGATCATGGACATGACAATGATTGAAGAGCCATTGTCAATAAGAAGCCATTGTCAATAAGAACCTTAGCTATGATATGGCCTTTACATATAGTAATGATATAAAGGGCCTTAGTACTACCCCATCCTTTTGATGAAATTTCATCATCATTGAAAGTATAAAATTTGGAGCCATAATACTCCTTACAATATGGTCAACATTCTTGATAGAGATATTACAGTCCATATGTGCTTAATTCAATACTCTCAGAGGGCATTTCGATGCGGTTCAAAATTTAACAATAGCGACAACAAAGAAATTTGAGTAGGCATCTTGTTCAACTGCTCTACTACACTGTATTCACTGTGTTTGATCAACTTTAAAAACTCACAAGCTTCTTTTTCAATGATAGGTTCCTTATATAGCATATTTTGAGCCATTACAAAATGAGTCTTATCTCATTCTCCCAACATCTCTTCTCTTTCTTTAGCTTTTCCTTTTCGAGCCTTCTCTATCATTTTAAGAGTATAACATCTCCCACTCCTCGTCATTTTACCTACCCTAGTTATATTTGTAGTACTAGTGGCATTTGGCTCACTCATAACCTGACAGTCATTTGATTCTTGTGCCATGACATTATAATCATACCTCTTATTACTCTGATAAGAGAATGGGCTAGGTACTTGAATTGTTATAGGTTTTATGGGAAAATAAATGGACTATTCTTTCATTGAGCTTAGTTTTGGTTTGCAAGCATAAACTTGGGGAATATACTTTTTGAAGATCCTCCTTTTGTTGCTTTCATCAAGGATTGCCTTTGCACCCACTTTGTTTTTCATTACAATAAACACTACTAACTTAAGCATAAACTTAGAGGGCATACTCCCTAAAGACCCTTCTTCTATTGTATTCACTATGTTCTGATTATCTTTTTCATAAAACTCTACCAAGACGAATCCATCATTGTTTATAGCACTTCGCAAAACATGCCACAATTCTAAATTGAATGTTCCACCATATTCATGTGATAGATACATGTTTGGGCTAGATCATAGTTTTCATGATAGATCTCTTGTTTTGAGGGAATTAGGTGAAGCATGTCAACTTTGACCAAGTTTTTAAACACTTGACCCATCGAGATTTTAACTTCATCAACATTTCTCTTAACATGCCATCTATTATATTGATCGCTGGCACAGTGTGGTTTGGTAAGGGATTTTCATTAACATTTTCTTCTCACTAGTGTTAAAATTTACGTATCCTTTCTTGATCAAGTGCTACACTCTACACTTAAAAGCTGTGCAGTTTTTGTGGAATGGCTTGCAACCCCATCATGATAATCACACTAAGCATTTGGATCATACCATTTAAGGTATGGAGGCTCCAATAGTTCTATGGGGTAAGGTGCAATGAGATGGTTTGCTACCAATTGAATAAACAAATTAGTGTAAGACATGGGAATGAGATCAAAGCGAGTTTTCTTTTAAGTGACCCTTGGACCTCTAAAATTGCTTGTCAAACTATTTGGCTAAACAACAAGTTAGGTTGTAAGTGTAGGAGTGTAAGTAGGCATGCAAAGGCAAAAGCTTTGTGGGAATCTCGATGGTGGTACCAATTGATATGGGTATAGACCTTGGGAAATGTTATGTGTGGTGGGGTAATAAAATGGGTAGGTTGGGTAGGGGTGATATGGGATATTTTCTAGGTGGTTGATTCCCATAGGCCACAACATTTGCCTCTCCATCTTTTTTCTTAGGTGGCATTACTTTCTTGAAACTAAAGGCATCACCTGTCTCGATCTTACCACTCTTTATGGCATTTTCTATCATTTCACTAGAAATTACCATATCCACAAAATTTTTTATTGCATTGCCAACAAGTTTATCATAATACAGTGCCTTAAGAGTATTAACGAAAAGCACCATTGTCTCATTTTTTATCAAAGGTAGTTGTACTTAAGTGGCAAGATCCCTCTATCTGTGGGCATATTCCTTAAAAGTTTCATTGGCTTTCTTTTTCATATTTTGTAGTGACAACCTATCAAGAGCCATATCTAATACATGCTTGTATTGGCCAAGAAAAGCTTTAGCGAGGTCCTTCTAAGAATGTATGTAGCTTTTATCTAGTTGGACATATCATCTAGCTACAAACAAAGATCAGCTCAGCCAAAAAAGCTCAGCTTAACCAAATTTCATTAATAAAGTATTAGTTTCACCACATTTTCTTAACAAAGGATAGTTAAACCAAAAAGCTCAGGTTAGCCAAAAAAGCTCAGCTAGACCTAAATGCTTAGCTCGATAAAAGAGCTTACTATAAAAAAAATGTTGCTTTTGAAAGAGCTCACCTTGGTAAATTTTCTTTCAATAAAGCTCTGCTCAGCAAAATTATCTTTGCAAGAATTCAAATTCACCAAATTTACCTCGACACAAATTCACCTCAGTGTAAACCATTCTGGCACAAATTCATTTCAATGTAAATCACCTCGACACAAATTCACCTCAATATAAATCCTATCAACACAAATGAATTTAAAATCTCATTATAAAAACTATTAAATGTCACATTGATTATTAGGTAACAAACTTAGACAACCTAAAGGCCCCCAAGTTAGCCACCTATTAACCTCGACCAAATAGCAAGCAAAGTTAAACCACTATTAGGATCCTAATAGTCATCTACGTCAAATGAATCATGAAATGACATCTCATCACGTTGGTAAACTCAAACCACTCGTGTCACTAAAAAGCTAGACAATAAAATCTACATTCAAAGTCTGAACTCAGATGTATCCTTAAATTTTAACAAATTGACTAAATCTAACATAGGTCGAATACCTCATCTCAACCCCTATTTGAATCTTTAAACTGTTTTTTAGGGTGACATATTATTAAGGGCATTTTTTGGTCATAAGGGCATAATTGTCTTATACCTTAAGAAAGTAGCTCACAATTGGACCCAAGGAATTTTGCTCATTTAGTCCAAGCTTATGTGTATAAATACCCCTCACTTTCTCTAGTTAAAGGGGGGCCAATTCTTTTCTCAACTTTCTCACACCTATCTTTGAACTCTTCTCCTCAACTCTCTCATTCTTATCTCTAAGCTTTTCCCCCAATCCGAGCTTAGCAAAAACAAATTTCTGACAAAAGCCTTACAAGTAAACTGTCTTGAATGATGCATGCATGCTATTTGGCTACTATGGAATAATAAAAATAAATGCCTTCATCAAGGCACATATGCTATGTGGAAATCATTGGTAGAGACAACCCACGTGAGAATAAGGGAAATGTTAGAACTGGTTGCCTGACCAACTATAATCTTGAGGATGCCACAAGGATAGAGTTGGCAACATCCTATGCTAGACATGTTAAAGCTTAATGTGGATGCAGTGTATAGGGTCAAAGAACAAGAAGCCGGGCTAGGTGTTATGCTTAGAGATTTAAATAGTGATGTGGTTTTTTTTTTCAACTAAGTAGGGTAGATTAGACTGAATGTTCCTTTCATGCAAAGGTAAGAGTGATCTTTTATGGACTACAAGTAACTTTTGAACAAGGTGCATAACGAAGAATGAATCTATGCTGGCAATTAAAGAAATTGAAAACACACATGGCTCGCTTTGGTCATAGGGTAATTAGCTTATGGATATAAATTAGCTTATGGATATAAAGGTATTAGCAGTAAATTTTCAGTCTTGTCTTTTAAGAGAGGCTAGTGGTTTTACACGTGAATTAGCAAAGATTGGTTGTCAGCCAGAGGAATAGAGACTTTAAAAGAATACTCTCCTAAGTTTTATTTGTAATTCTGACTCTATGATATATTATATGGAATGATGTTTGGATTAAAAAAATTATTTATTTTATTTTTGAAGATATTACATATTTATTTTATAGATATTAATAGTATTATTATGTATAAGTTCATGTATATTTATAAATATATTTATATTAAATCAAAAAAATAATATACCGAAATAGATTATACTAATATATACCATTTAAAAAAAGGCTAAACGTTCAATTCGGGATTAAATATTTGCGTGGTTGCTCAATTTAGGACTAAACGTTTTAATTTACACTAATAAGGAATAAATGTTATCGAATATTTACAATTAAGGTTAAATGTGGATGGAAATTTGTGCTCGTTTCACACACCGATAACTTTTATAAAAATAATAATTAAATGAAAAAACAATTATGTGTCACTTTTTTTGTGGTTAAGTATTATTTTAAATAAAAAATTAAAGACAATCCTAAAGTTGAGATTTATTTAAAAAAAGATAAAAAATCATTTCATTCATTTTTATTATTTTAAATACAATTTAAAAAATAAAAAATAAGAAAAAAAATTCAAAGTTCTAGTTTTTTTAATAATCATTAAACTTTCAATTACTCAATATTAATCTATACAAAATATATATATATATATATATCACCAATCCATTCCATAATACCTATGAAATTCAAAAACCCACAACTAAACCAAGAAATTTTTGCTTGATTTCAAAAGCCCAAATCTTTTCCTAAGTACTCTGATTTTGAAAACCCACTATCCTTATTTTCATTTTCTAACACACTTGAATCGCAAATCAATTCTCTCAACTACGAGTTTCTCGCTTATGTGTTTCACCATTTTTTTTTCCTTTGCAAATAGAGCGCTATACCAACATCATTATTATACTTTCCTTCAAAATCTTTAAAAAGTTACATGAAAAGATGTGTAGATGGTGAAACCAACTTTTGACTTCTTTCCATAATCTACAAGCAAGAGCTCTAAAAGCAATGAACACAATTCAGAACCACTTCCACCACCAATAGCATTAAATACCAAAAATCCTTATAAACCAATACAGTTGTCAACCAATTTTCTCATTCACTCAAGGCAAAGATCCATAATCCCTTTACCAACTGGTATAGCCCTCTGTATAACAATCCAGTTGGTATATTCCTCTGTAAAAACAAAATAATTGGAGATTTCATACAAGAACAAAATAATTGGAGATTTCATACAAAAATAAAAGTTAAGGGGATTGAAGGGAGAAAAATCTGAAGCTAAGACAAAAAAAATTTGGAAAGAAAGAAGAAAAAAAAGTTATTTTGTTCTTATGAAACTAAAGTTTTTTTTATGATTTTATTATTTTTTTTAAGTTTTAGGTATATATCAGTGTCAATATAAAACTAAACCATGCAAGTAAACCACACATAGGAGACACGCACATTTTTTCATCCAAATTTATCCTTAATTATAAATGTTTGATAATGTTTAATCTTTATTTGAACAAATTAAAACATTTAGTCTAGAATTAAACAATCATGCAAACGTTTAATCCCAAATTAAACATTTAGCCTCTAAAAAAAGTAAAACTAAAATATTTTACTATAATCTTTGCCTACAACACAACCAAGTTTAGCAACAACACAAAACAAAACAATGCCATTGAATCTTTTATTGCTATTCCCAAACATGCAATCCTCTCACCAACATTGTAAACAACATCCACATTCAACTTCAAGTAGCCATTCAGAGCGAGCACCTAGTATGCTACCTCGAAACCACCCTTGAATCTATTGCAATGTGTAACCTACACTTGGATAGCCTATAACTCCTAAGCCATCCTTGAAACATAAGCTACAAAAGCTCAAAGGGTACTACACGATGCATACAACCTCATAACAACATTTATTCCTATATCTACATAGAAACGAGAAGCTAGCCATTCAAAGTTTAACATTCTTTTCATCAATAGCCTATTGAAAAATTAATGTCTAAAAATCAGCAGGATTTGAGCTTGTAATAAGGAAAAAAATCATCTATGGACATTACACTCCCATACAGCCAAACTAAATGCACAAACAAAACACATGCCAAATTAATTTGACATATTTTCAAATTCAAATAAATTAATATTAAATTTTATTTATTTGAAAATATTTTTTACTTATTAATGAAATTTTGTCACAATAGTAAGAAGAAAACCTTCAAACCTTCAAGTCTCTAGATTCAAGCTCCATAAAATGTGAGTGTTAAAGGTACTTTTAGGTCAAAAGGGCAAATTTGCCAATTTTTTCATTAGAGACTGTCAGCTGATAAATAAAGGCATTTTTTACTTTTGGATCAATTTGACATGTATAGTGCTACATCAACTCGACTATGTCACTATTTTACCCCACAGATCCCTCACCTTCCTTTTACAAATAAAGCCATCCATGTACTATCAATCCAATCTAATCCCATTCTTTTCTTTATACTTTTATTTGCCTTTCCTTCTAACATTTTTAGTCCTAACCTTTGACTTAAGTGTTAGAGTGTAAATGCAGTGAACACTCATTGCATTTACCTTAACTACTATATTTCCTTTCTTATGATTTCAGGGTTTTGATCCTCAACTAAGAGCTCAACACAAACATTTAGCTCGCCATGTAAAGGGATTGTTTTTCAGTTAAGCCAAACAACATGCCAACCAAAAAAAGAGCCAATAAAGAAAGAGAGACGTAGCACTAGCTGGGATAAAAACACACAATAGCCAACATGTGGATCGACCAGTGCTGGTACAAGATGGGCCAACCATGGAACAATTTCAAGCCTTGACCGAATGTATCCAAGCCCTAAAATAGATGTTATAAACCATAATACCACCCCATGCCTTGAAGGTACTTGCCTAATCACCCTTGGTAGACAACCAATAAAAAGGTAATCGAGCCACAAAAAAATCGAGGCTTTTTTAGCCTCCAAGGAAGAGGAACATACAACCTCAGCCACTTATCACCATTATCCTAGCCATAACTCCAACCATGTAACCACATAAAAATCCAAGCAAATAGACTAAAAACCCTAACCAAATGAATACCTAAAGGCTAGAATACAGGCAATTGAAAAAAAATTTAAAGGGTAACTTGTTGACTTTGAAGACAAGCTAAAGTTCTTAAAAACCTTGCTCTTTACTAAGGAAATTGACAGGACTATGCCCTTGAAGGGATTTAAAATGTTGACTATGGAAACCTATGATAGTACCTCCATTCCTTTTGATCACTTGAAATTTTATAAAACTAACATGATGATGCAAGAAGTAAATAAAGCCTAGATGTGTAAAAGATTGGCTACAACCTTCAAAAAGGTAGCTCGATCCTAATCTTATAGCCTTAAACCAAGGTTAATCATCATAGTTAAAGAGCTCAGCCATTATTTCCTCTCTTATTTCATCAATAGTAAAAGAACCAAGAAAACTACCCTAAGCCTGATGTCAATCCATCAAGGTAGAAATAAGTCTTTAAAAATCTACATTACACATTTTAACATAGAAGTCCTACAAGTGAAGGATCTAGAGCAAACGGCCACTATAGTCATTCTGACTAGTAGACTCAGTGATAAAAATATCACTTGAAGCTTACCTTGTCACTAAAGCCACCAAAGACACTAGCCGATGTCTTGTAACTGAAAAATACATAAATGTTGAAGCTACTATGAAAAACAACTGAAGTGAAAAAAGCTCATCCCTCTTCCTCGATGGTCGAGTTGAGAGAGGCTTATCTCTTCTCTTTAATTGAAAAAAAGGTAAAAGAATTCTATTATCTTCACCTAAGAGGGAGATGATATAAGGTTAAGAGCCCGAGCAAAAAAAGGAACTACACTATACTAAATACCTCTTGAAAGAGGATTTTGACAGAAATATAAAGAGACCTAGAGCTCAAATGACCAAAACCACTAAAGTAAAATACAAAAAGAGACCCGATTAAAATATGTGCCTTCCACAGAGACTTTGGCTATAATATAAAAGACTATGTCAACTTGAAAAATGAAATAAAAAGCTTAGTCAAGAAAGGTTGGCTGCACATATTTATGCACCAAGCAAGACAAGGTCAGGGTAAAATGGAGTACAAAAAAAAAGATCAGAGAAAAAAGACAGGAAAGAATCTAGAGTAAAGAAAAAAAAATAATAGGGGTGGTCAAAATCAAAAGAACAAGCAAGAGGACAATGAAGGGTGAGTAGTAGATAATAAGCTCATTATGGGCATAACTAATATGATTACTAGGGGAAGTTCCATGTGGGCTAAGAAAAAGTTTGACTCGAAAATGATTATGGCCATAAAGTCCTCAACCAAAAAGAAAAGGATTAGAAAAATGAACTAATCTTCTTCACATTAGAAGACATGGAAATAATCCAATTCCCATATAATGATGTCATCGTAGTCACTGCTATTGTATATAATTATGTGGTAAAAAAAATTTTTTTTATAGTAGAAGCTTTACTAATGTCTTGTATTACGCTACAATGTTGAAAATAGGAATCAAAGAAGAGGTGTTGAGCTATTCATTACCATGCTAATCGATTTTAGGAATGAGCAAGTGCCGATAAAGAGGATAATCAAGCTGCTAATCACTCTGGGCAATGAGCAAAAAGGCATCACATCGATTATAAAATTTAGGGTAGTATACATGCCTTTAGCCTTTAACATCATATTAAACCAATTTAGCCAATCTATTATATGGCTAATTAGCTCAGCCTTTCACTTAAAAATCAAGTTTTTGACACCAAATGGTGTTAGAGAGAATCGAGAAGACTAGTCCACGGCACGATAATGTTATGTTACAACAACGAAGGGTAGGACTAGGAAGCAAACTAATAGTTTAGCTAGAAAAAAAAAGCTAGGAATGACAAAGGGGACCAATGCAAAGGTTGGAAAAATGAAAAAAGACCTAATCGAGAAAAAATAATCAAACATAGTGACTTCAAAAATAATTATGACCTAATCGAGCAAAAATAATAATTGATCAAAGACATGAGATTGATGAAAGTTGATTGAATCGGTAGAAGACCTTATCTTTACACTATTATGAGAGAATAATCTAGAAAGATATATGATAATCGAGGTTAAGCTCAACCATAAAGAATAACAAATTCAGTTTCTAAGAAACAATGCCAACTTGTTTGCATGGACACCTTCAGATATGTCAGGGATTAACCTTGAGGTGATGATCTACAAGTTACACACTAACCCAAACATGAAGCCAATTCAATAAAAGAAGAGGATCTTCACCCAGAGAGGCAAAAAGCCATTGAGAAAAAGGTCACCAAATTGCTACAAGCTTTATCAGGAAAGTATATTATCTTAATTGGATAACCAATGTGGTCGTGGTAAAGAAACATAGCAAAAAATGAAGAATGTGCATTGATTTCATAAACCTCAACAAAGCCTGCCCAAAGGATGACTTTTCTCTCCCTAACGTAGATCGACTAATTGATAATAGTGTCGAGTATGGCCTACTCAATTTTATGGATGCCTACTTAGGCTATAATCAAATGAAAATGCTAAAAAAAGATAAGATAAAATAGCTTTTATTACTGAAAAAAGTTTGTATTACTATAAGGTCATACCTTTTGGCCTAAAAAATGCAGGAACGACCTATAAGAGGTTAGTTAATAAGATCTTCAAAAATCAAATCAATCAAAACATTGAAGTGTATGTAGACAACATGATAAAAAGATAGGCCAAGTATCGAAAAACCTAAGAAAAACCTTCAACACCTTGAAGAAATACAACATGAGGCTCAACTCGAGCAAATAAACTTTTAGAGTCATGTTGTGAAAGTCCTTAGGTTATCTGAGTAATAAAAGAGGCATAGAGGCAAACCCAAAAAAGGTTTAAGCCATTCTAAAAGTGAAAGCACTGACTTCAGTGAAAAAGGTGGAAAGATTAATTAAAAGAATAGCTACTTTAAGTAGATTCATATCCAAGTCAATAAAGTGTTACTTTTCATTTTTTTAAAATCTTTAAGAACATCTCAAACTTTATATAGACACCTCAATGTCAAAAAGCATTTAAAGAGCTCAAAGAGTTCTTTTTCTCCCCTGTTTATTATATTTAAATTGAGACCCAACAAAATACTATACTTATATTTGGCTACAACCTACTAGGTTCTTATTTTAGTACTTGTTAGAGAAGAAGAAGGAAGACGATGACTAATATATTTTGTAAGCAAAATGTTAATAGTGTCAAAAATAAACTATGCCAAGATACAAAAAATTAGCCTATGTAATAGTCACATCGACTAAAAAAATTGAGCCATATTTTCAAGCTCACATCATTCATGTTCTGATCAACCAGCCACTCAAGCAGATTTTACAAAAGCCAAAACTATCAAGAAGGCTAATCAAATTGACATTAAAGCTCAACAAGTATAACTCGCACGTATTACCTATGTCGACTTTAAAATCGTAATTGCTAGTAGAATTTCTCATGGAATGCACCTCCATTAGGATTGATAAACAGTCCAAAGAGGCTAACGAAGTTAGAGAAGAAAAAATGTGAAAACTCTTTGTTGATAGGTTAGCACCAGCCATAAAAGTAGGGCCAGCCTAATCTTAATCAATCCAGAAGACTTACAATTCTATATGCCTTTAAGTTTGCATTTGTAGCTTCTAATAATGAAGTCAAATATGAGGCATTAATAGCTGACCTAAGGTTCGTAACCAAACTATATGTGAAGAACATCATTGTGTACAATGATTCATAGTTAGTGGTTGACCAAATAAATGGTGTGTTTGGAGCTAGAAAAAAAGAGATAAAGAAATACCTAGAGAAAGCACTAACCCACCTTACCACATTCTCTAAGGTCAAGGTCAGAAAAATACTAAGGTCAAAAACTACGATGGCAAATTCTTTGTCTAAGCTAACCTCGGGGATGACAACAAAAAGCTTAACCCATGTCTTAATGGAAGAGTTGGCATAAAAGAGCACTGAGGAGAAACTGGTCGGACAAGTTTAGAAGAAAAAATCATGGATAACCTCAATCAAGGCATACTTGACAATAGGAGAACTACCAAAAAAATAAGGTCCAAACTAAAGCCTTGATAAGGAAGGCCTCTCAGTAAATGATCAATGGGAAACCATATAGAGCATCTTTTAGTTTGTTTTACTTGAAATATGTAGATAATAAGACAAATTATGTCTTCAGGAAAATGCACAAAAGAATATGTGAAAATCACCTTAGACCTCGACTATTTGCCTATAAAGTATTTAAAGAGGGCTACTACTGGCCAACTATTAAGAAATATACAATTGACCTAGTGAAAAGTGTGATAAATACTAAAGATTTCCCCATGTAAAACACCTTTCATCAACCGAGCTAGCGCCTATTATTAGTTCTTAACCTTTCATACAATGAGGAATGGATGTTCATAGACTTTTCACCCTAACCACAAGGCAAGAAGATTTGTTATAGTAGTAGTGGACTACATGAAATGGCTCAAAGCCGAGACCCTAGCTACAACAACAAAAGCCCAAGTTGAAAATTTTATCTAGAAGAGCATAATATGCAAATTTGGTCTACTTCAATCTATAATAATAGATAACGATAAGTAATTTGATATTCTGATATTCAAGAAATGGTGTGCCAACCTCCACATAGATTTGAGGTTCACCTCGATAGCCCATCCCTAATCCAATGGCTAGGCTAAAATGGCTAATAATACCATTTTGGAAGCCCTTCAGAAGAAGCTAGACAAGGCCAAAGGTAAATGGGTCGATGAGCTATTTAACATATTATGGTCTTTTAAAACCACCATTAAAGTCCCCACCAGAGAAACACCATTTCACCTAGCATTTGGAATTGAGATCGTGGTCCTTATAGAGATCGGACTCTTGAGCTTAAGAGTTGAGCTCAAATCAAAAGAGGCCAACAATGAAGCTTTAAAAGCCAACTTGGATTTGACCAAGGAATAAAAAGACATTGCTTTGATCAGAATAGCAGCCTATCAATAAAAAGTAACCAATTTTTACAACAAACAATTCTGACATAAAAACATAAAAAAGAGGCAACATGGTATTTAAAAGCATTATGAGTCAATAACCAAGGTAAAAAGTTAGCTTCGAATTGGGAAAAACTTTATATTGTTAAAAAAGTCATCTATGAGGAGACTTGTAGGCTATAGGACATGAATGGCAACCCAATTTCTAAGACATGGAATGAAGACAATCTCAAAGTCTATTACCAATAGCTCAAATAAAATCGAGCTCAGACTTTGTATTATGAAAACATCAATTCAATAAAGCTTATATTATGAATACATTTATTAAAAAAGTTTTAAACTCAAGCAAGGGCCAATCTAATCTTGGAAATTCATTAAGTTCTCATAAAGAAATAAGTTGACAATTTATGTAAAGTAAGCTGGGACTTATGTCAATTTAGATTCTCAAGTTAATTTAACAAGTCCTTAAATAGATTAATTAAACCCTATTAAGCTCACCTAATCAGAGCTAAAACTTGGCGATTATTTGATTTACCAAAAGATTAATTTATTAAATCACTTTTGTATGTTCGAGCTTATCATCCAAGCTAAAACTTTATCCAAGTAGGATATGAAAATAAAGCATAAAAAGAAACACTGAAATGAAAATGAGTTGAAACTTCAACAAAAAATATTTATACACTTTATTGACAAAATCTTCATCAAGTGTGAGTACAAAAATGATTTGACAAAAGTTTGTATAGTGATCCAATCGAGGTCATTACAAAAACCCAAACTCATACAAAAATTTTCAACAAAAAAAAAACAAAAAGATAAGAAAGAAAGAAGCTTTTATTCTCTCCAATTCCCCTCATCTTCAATAGCAATAACAGGCCTCTTTTCAGCTTTAAGCACAAGATGACCTCAAGTCAGCATCCATGGTAGCATCCTTATCTTTATCATCATCTTTCTCTTTTATTTTAGATTGGACTGGAAATTTGGTCTTGAGATTATACAACTTGATTTCAAAAAGGTCAAGTTTCAGGCTAGCAAACTTAAATTGCACCTTATCCTTGTAGAGCTCAAAGGCACTAAGGATGTTATTCCTTAGGAATTTGATTTGAAGATCAAAATACCTCTCGAAAGCCATGAACTCCCAAATGATCTTTTCTTTACACTCATCTTTAGCCTTCTCCTTGGTTTTCTTCCTGGCCTTTTGCTCAACCTTTAATTGAGACCTCAACGTTGCAATTTTAGCCTAAGCCTTATTAAGTCTAAGCTCAACCTATTCTTTAGTTGAATCAGATGAGGCTTTTTGCACCTGTACTTTTTCTAGCTTGGTTGTCAAGTCGTCAGCCTTCTTTCTCTGATCCGATTCCTTTTTATGTAAGCAAAAAAGGCTGGCTCATAGGTTGGTGATAACATTGTTATTCTTATAATTCTTCTAACCATATTTCTTCAGATCCTATTCGATCTTCATAACACAGGCCAAGGCCATGTAAGCATGGTGTAGGGCTTCATTAGTACATTGAGAAAGATGAGCTGAAAGCTTGTCATAAACAATTGAAAATCAAGCTTAAACTTTAAAAATTATGGAATTAATAAAACAATATGAAAATTGAACTAAAAAACAACTTATTCCCTAGAGGGACCGCAACCTTTATAAACTTTCTGGCTACGTCAACACCCTTAAAAAAGTTTTTATTAGGATTGTACTCTAGGACAGTAAAGAAATGCTCTAAGCTAGGCCTTAAGATTTAGACTTCAAGGTCTGCCAAACAAGGGGAGGCCTTAGACCTTTACTTCTTAAGAGGAGGGACCTGAACTTTTTTACTTGCCATCACCTTTTGCTTACCTTTGGCGATGGTAGGAATTTCACTTGGGGAGCTCAACTTTTGAAAGATAGGGGGATTAGTTATTTTAATCATCCCCCGAGAATGAGCCTCTAACTAGATGGGTTACTTCTTTAGGCATTTCTTTAGCTTTAGCTTGTAAAAATACTTATAAAAGATAAAAACTTTGGATGATTGGGTATTATTAGCCATCTCTGCAAGACAAAGTAAATGTTAAAAAATATTTTAAAAAATAGATACCTTACAAGGTTACCTTACACTTACCTAAATATTTGAACTCATTCACTACTTCATGAGGGTTAGCTAGTATGATCTATGACTAACTCTCCCATTTTAGTGAACTCTAAAATTTTGTCTCAATCTTCAAGGTCACTTGTAAAAAGAAGAATAGGCTTGTCATCAAAAACCTCATACTCATTCAAAATCTCTCACACCTTGAGCTTATAATTCTAATTTTTTTTCTCTTTTTGAATGTAGAGAAAGAGCAACTTTCAATTCTTTATTGAGCTCAGGCAATTCATGAATAGCTTCTTAAATGGACAAGCTGTTACATAAAAGCACCTTTTATCATGTGGATGCTTTTTGACTAAGAAGAACTCCATGAATAAAAAGAAAGTAGGAAAAATACCTAAATTTTTAAAAAACTAATAAAGCTACTTTATACTAAAAAAATTTTAAGGTAAGCTAAGTGATAGTTAAATTATAAAAAAGAAAAAGTTCAACAAATAAAACATGTAAAGGAACCTCAAGCCAGCCATAATTAAATCCTAGTACACATAGAATTGGTGACTTTTTAGTAGATTAGTGATTCAATCCTTGGTGGTTGGCATCAATACACTAGACCCCTTTTTTTAGAAGACCAAAGCCTAAAAATCAGACATGGTAAGTAGAGCACATGTTAAGGTAGTCTTCAAGATTAGCCCTGCCTTTTAAGCTCTTCATCACGTCCTTAGGAGTGAGACCTAAAGAGCAAAAAGTAAAGAAAGGGACTTAAGCCATGTCCTCCGAAACTCATGGCTTCTCTTTGTCCTCACCTTCTTCCTTTATCTAGTTGGTATCCCCTTCCTACATTCTTTCAAAACCCTTCTCATCATTAAAGCTTTCATTGTCGAAAGACTTAGACTCTTAAGGCAAAAGTAGGATTCTTAGCTAAAATAATGGTAAAGAGTACCATAATGTCAGAAAAAGCAAAGGGATAAGAAAACTCCTTAGATACAGAGAAGTAGTAAGGGACGTCGATTGGAGTCAATTTAAAAAGAGTAGATAAAGATGCATGAAAGAAAGCAACAAGAGGAATAAAAAGCTGGGAAAGAGTAAATGAAGAAATAATAGATGGAATAATAAGAGAAACAAGAGTCTAAGAAGGCTGAACCCTAGAAAGAGGAATACTAAAAGAAGGAATGTCAGCCAAAGAAGTTAAGCTGACTGAGATATAAAAAAAATGAAGATTCTCAAGCTCAAAATCAATAGCATCATAAAACTCATCTATGCTCTGATAGAACCGTTTTCCTTTAACATAGGCATTGTCTTTTTTTTTTTTTTTTGCTTTTCTTCAAACATCGCTAACTAGTATGCCATTCTACTATAGTCTCCCCCCATAATGATTGGAAAGATCCTATCATCACCATCCCTACTATTAAGCCAACCTCTCTTGGGAACTACCATATAATTCCTTGAACCCTTAAAGCTTACACTAGTAGACATTAGAAAACATATATGAAAGGAAAAAAAACATATTGAAGTATAAAAGAAAGAAGGTCAGTTGAAAAAAGTTAAAAACTTTAAGGTTGATAAAAACAGGTCGATTTAAGAGTCAAAGATAGCAAAGTGAAAAAATAAAAGTCTTAAGAAGCCCTTTATATAACTAACATTTAAATTAGATGAACAATTCAGATTACATCACGTGTCAGATGATTATCGAATATGATCTTTCACCTCTTCAGCTCTGGATTTTTATCACCCAAATATCTCTCTCCTCATTAAATGTGATTTTTAAATAATCGAGAGACAAATCGATCATCTCACCTATTCAAACCAACCAAACTGATCGTAGAACCCAAGGTAAACCAGTCAAGCAAACCAATTACCAAGTCAACCTTAAGCTAGTCCTAGGCATCAAACTTTGAGGAAAAAGTTTAGTCTTATGTAGGACACGTGAGCCACTTCAATTGTCACTCACAAGCTTGCTTAGCCCAACTTTAGGCCTTTTTGACGTAAAGTCACCCACCTTGGTAGGCTACATGTATAACTTGAAGCCTATGCTCAAGATTAAGCTTGACACCTATGCTTGCACATCTGGTCGGCACAATCCAAAGCAGCCAATATTACACTCAGCAGTATAGTCACAAACCTCTCTCTCACATTAACCTCGATGACATTTAACGTTAACAACGTGAGATCGGATCCCTAGCATAACTTTTCAAAACCTACACTGACAAGCTTGAGGTTGGAATAGCAAATATGTAAACTATAAGGGTTTGATCAAGCACCCATCAATTTGATGCTTAGATTACTCAATGGAGGGATAGAATGTTAGGGGTAATTTTTTTTGTCCAAAGGGCAAATTGATCATTTCTTTCATTAGAGACTGTTAGCAAACAGCCATGGGCATTTTTTACTTTAGGCCAACCTGACATTTATAGTGCCACATCAGCTCGGTTACGTACTCTACCCCACAGACCCATTACCTTTCACTTATAAATAGAGTCATTCAGGTACTATCAATCTAATCCCATTCTTTTCTTTATACTCTTATTTTTCTCTTCTTCCGACCTCTTTAATATCAATCTCTTACTTAAGCGTTGGAATGCAAATATAGGGAATATTCCTTACTTTTACCCTAACCTTTCTTTTTTCTTCCTGTAGACACCTAATTTTGTTCGAAATATTTTATTTTCTTAATCCTGATTTGTTTTTGTAATTAGGTCTCGATTATCAATTTTTCGGACCCATTAACAATTCATTTTTAAATACTTTAGTATAAAGCCCATTATGGACTTCATAGTGAGACCGGTTACATAAACTTGAATGAATGCTCAAATGGCCCAAATAAAAAGTATGATAAAAGATTCCTTTTTAAAACCTATTGTTGGCTATTACACAAAATAATAATAATAATAATAATAATAATAATGATGATGATGATAATGATATGATGAAATAAAAAAATGTATAAAAATAATAAAAAATTAGAAAAAGCTTGGGAAAAAATAAAATTTGAAAACCTAAAACCAAAAAAAAAAAAGAAGAACAAAATAAAATAAGGCCCTAAAGCATTGGGTTTTTGTTGAAGGCCCAAGTGGGCCACAAATGGGGCCATCAAACATAGCTAGGAACAAAGGCCCATTAGTCCTTGTGTAAAATAGCTAAGTTATGTAAAAAAGCAAAGAAGAGACGAACGCGCGAAAAAAACAGAACAAGGAAAACGGCATGGCTTCGTGGCTGCAAATTGCATGAGGTATGGGGCATTCGTGGAAGGAGAAACAAGCAAAAATTTTGGTTAAAAAAAAAAAACTGGCAGTAGGAATACCAGACCAGAAAATAGAATAAGGAGCGAAAAACAGATTCAGAGGGGAGAACATACCAGAAAGAAAGAAGCATAAAAAAGAAAAAAAATGCAGAAAAAATTGGAACGTGAAGCAAGGAAAACCAATAAAAATTGGTAACAGAAAACGTAAAAAAAAAAAAAAAAAAAAAAGCCAGGATAAAAAAAAAGAAAGGGTATTCGGGCAACAAAAAACACTTGTAGCAGAAAAAAAAAAACAGAAGGAGAAACGTGAGAAAGAGCAGCAGAAGAGAGGTGACGGATACCAAAGAAAATAGGAGAAGACAAGGTGAAAGGCTCGGTTACAGTAGGAAAAGGATGGCAGAAAACTAGAAAGAAAACAAAAAAAAAAAAAACTGAGCAGTAGCGTGAAACAGGAAAAGAGAGTAGGAAAGAGAGGTTGTCGGGTGAACCAGAAAGGAGGAAAGAACAGGCAACCTAAAAAAAAGAGAGGCAGCTAAAAAACCACCAGCAAACAAAAGCAGGAGAGGAAACCAGAAAACAAAACTGGGCAGAACAATAAGCAAAAATGTGAAAAACAATAGCAAGTAGAAACGTGAAACCAGTAGCAAAGGAGAAACAAGCGGGAGAAGAGAAGAGCTTTCAGGGAAAAGCCGTAAAAGGAAAACATCAGGAGAAGAAATAGGTAATCTGTCATGGTTTTTTTGTTGCATGGGTTTTGTACTTTCATATGTTTTTCTTCCTAGGCATTGCTTCTGTTTTTCAATCATAAAGTTCTTGATCATGATCCATCCCATCTTTTAAATGTTTGTAGTCTAAGTTGCTAGGTTAATTTGAAAAAGCTAGGAAAGCTCCTTTTCTTTTTGGCCAAAAGCCAAATACCTCAAATAGTGGCTGTAGTAAAAAAATAAAACACATTTTAAAGCAGAGGAAAAGAGTGGGTTGTCTGAAACTTAAACATTTTTGGTTCCAAATTGTGCTTCATGATTTTCTCAATTTGATTGGCAGAAGCTTAAAGCTTCATGGTTTTTTGGGTTTGGTTGGCGGAAGCTTAAGGCTTCATGACATTTTCTTTGGTTTGGTCTGCAAAAATATAAAGCTTCATTATATATCCATGTATGTATATATAGGTATGTATATATATATATATGTACATACTTACATACATATATATGTATACATACATATATACATATATATATAGATACACACACATACATATATATATACATATATATGTATGTATATATATATTTATTTTATTTTAAAGTTTATTTTTATGCATTTTTAATTTTCACGATGGTTAAATTTCTATACTCATTATAATTTTTATGTAATTTTTATGCTTTAATTTACTTTTGATACAATTTATTTTTCATACATTTTAGATTTATGCAAAAATAAACTAAAAAAGATAAAATACTAATAAAAAATAAAAAATACATGTTTTATAAAAAAATGAAACTACAGATTTTAAAAACTCCACCTCGATGTTAAAGAGGATTCAAAATTATATTTTAAAAAAATTAATTCCACCAATATGTTGGGAAATTATTAAATAGTAAAAATCAGTAGTAGTAATAGTAGTAGTAGTAGTAGTAATAATAATAATAATAATAATAATAATAAATAATTTTAGTGAAAAAAATATATAAAACTATAAAAATTCATTTTTTTATGGAAATTATGAAAAACGAGTTTGCTCCAAAAATCTATTTAGATGTTGGAGATTTTTAGATAGATTCAAAAATTCTTAAAGTGAAACTCAAAACTCTAAATGAAACCTTAAAGCCCTAGCTGCTGAAACCCTAAATAAAACCTTAAAACCTTCAATTCACCAAAAACTCTAAAATCATCCCATAATTAAAGGATTTGTGTGAAAACCTTTTTAAAGTATCTAATTTTGAATGTGGCCTAGACAATGGGGTATTTAGAAAAAATTTACTTTATTAAGATTTTTCATAATTCCTTAATCAAATAGTAATAAAATTAAATAAATAATAAAATAATAAAAATAGGATCTTAAATATAAATAGTAGTACACAAACTCTGCCTAGAAGTTGGAAGTTCATGTTATCTCTTATATTTAAGGACTCGATTCCTAAATTCACATCATTGCATAAGACAAATATTTGCATTTATCTATTTTTAAATCATTATTTACACTCATCATGCATATGTACATATTGTAATTATTGATATTTATGATTAATTATAGCATTTTTCATTTTTACTACATAAAAGTTTTTTTTCATAAAATTGATTTCAAATAAAAAATAAAATAATTATCATTTGCAAATGATGTTATTTTATTTTCAAAGGAAAGTTGTGGTGAATCTTAGACAAAAAGGATTATCTTTGAATTTTGCATATATGTTGAGGAATTTTAAGGTATTCTTTTAATCTAAAGATTTTCACAATATTTCTAAATTTAGATTTTTAACTTTTTTTTTAAAAAGGAAAATTATTATTAAATTTCTAAATGAAACCATTTTTATTCAAAACCAAATATAGCACATGATTAATTGGTACCAATTTAAATAGGCGTTATGAAGTGCTAATCATTTCTCATACATAATCGACTCTTGAACTCAATCTTATTTTCGTAGACCAAAATTATCTTTTTAATAAACTTTAAATCCATTTTATTGTTTTATTAAAAAGATAAAACATTTTTGGATGGCCAATCACACTCTCAAAAATATTGGTGGTGACTCCCTTTTTTTTTATTTTAAATATTTACATCTAGCGATCGAGTTTTTAAACTGATATATTATAAAACTTTCTTATGATTTCAAGGTTTGACCCTCAGCTCAAAGCTCGACATAAACAATAAGTTTTATCCAAAATTACATATTGATGGTTGGTTGTTAATTTATTTGATTATTGTTTTCTTTTCTTGATGTATATTAAAAATTATTTAATTATGATTGTAATTTCTTAAATAAATATAATTTCATAAAAATATTATTTACTATTGTATCTAAACACATCATTTATCTTCTTCTTTTAAAAGAAAAAAATAAAAAAATAAAAATGAAATGAAATGAAACTCAACTTATAAAATTTAAAGATGATAAAATCATAGACATGAAATAATATCTCATTATCATTATATTAACTTTTTAATGAAGTAACAAGATAATATACTCTATAATTTTATAAACTTAAAACTTTGAGATTTAACATAGAATTTGTTTTTTCAAAAATATAATGTATATATAATATTGTAATTGCATAACGAAAGTTAAAATATGACCCTATTAAAAAATTTTCTAGCTACACCCTTACACATAATAGGCTAATTTATAAAAGAACTAACCTAGCATAGACTTGTTCAATATCATAAAATCATAGGTCAAACAATTGCTTAAAGGCATTTGTAAATAACTGACTATAACTTCAACATTAAAAAGGCTTTTATTAATGATTTCAACAGACTTTTATGGAATTTGAATGATTAGATTTATTAAAATACTTACAAATGTAGACATCTAATTTTATTCAGATAAAATCCTAGCTATTTGTGAAGTACTTAAAATCCAATTTGGTTTAAATTCAACATTTCTTTAATTTTGACAAGTTTCTAAAATTGAAATTTAAGCCAATTTGACCCAAAGACCTTAAAGTTAACTCTAGTCAAACTTAGCCAAACTTGATCAATAAGGTCAAAATTATTTAAAATTGGTCAAACTTAGTAAAAATGGATAGGATCCAGGTCAACATTCAAAATTCACAGACTAATTAGAATCAATGTTGTTTAAATTTGAAATTTTATGATTTTTAAAGCACTAAAAAATTTGATTATACTTTGAGAAGTGTAAAATTACCAAAATACCCTTAAAGGTATTTTTTGTAATTTAGCTTTTTCGAAGTAAATTTTCGTGAAACCTTTCAGATTATAATTGAATTTTTTTATGATATTTAATGCATTGAAAACCCATATCATACCTTAGGAAGTATAAAATTACAAAAATACCCTTAGGAGTATTTTTGTAATTTAACCATTCCAAAATCAAAATTTTGTGAAACACTTCAAATCATGTTTGATATTGTTTTGTGATTTTTAGAATTTTGAAAACCTTAATTGTACCTTAAGAGGTGTGAAATGATTAAAATGCCTTTTAGGGGTAATTTCATAATTTGACATTTTCAAAGTCATTTTTTCATGAAACTTTTTAGATCATGATTTTATAATATTTTATGATTTTGGTGCATTTGAAATCACAGCAGTATCTCGAGAGGTGTAAAATTATCAAAATACCCTTTAGGGGTAATTTCGTAATTTGACCTTCTCAGTGTAGGATTTTCATGAAAATTTTTATATCTCAATTTCATAATATTTTATGATTTTTGATGCTTTAAAATCTCAAAAATGAGCATGGAACCATTGATTTTTTTAAAAAAATCTAAATACCAAAACCTTTGTACTAAAGGTAAAATGGTTTTTTCACTTGGTTTAATGGCTGTAAAAACCCAACCTTTGCAATGAACAATGTGGACTATTGGATCTTATGAGGAATCTTGATCCAATGGCTAAAGTTTACACCTTGGATTAAAAACAATGAGAAACTTTGGCCCTTGGATGTTGTTTTGATTGTATAACCATAATTCAATCTTTCAAAGATATTTTCATCCATCTTCTACGATTTGTAAACATCCATTTGTGTCTAAGGTCAACTTTTGTTACTATTGTTATGATTATGATTATTATTTTTTTTTTCTTAATCTATTCTAATAAACAAGGAAATTGAAAGGAGAGGGAATCGTATCAATTCCCTAGAATCAAGCAACAAATTGGCATAAAACCAAAAACCGAATAGAAAGGATTTAAAACCTAAGACTATTAAACAATTTGGACAAAATCCAATCTCAAAATTTAACCCTGGATTAAATTGGTTTAAACCTTAAAATTTCTAGTGGAATTAGCTATAAATTGAATGCGAAAATCATACAGAGGGGACAAGAGAAAAATAGGATGAAAGTATGAGTTCTGGGTTGATATTGTTTCAATTTTGTTTAGGGTTAGTTAACATTTAGGTTTATGAGTTTGGCGAAAAAATAAAATTGCTAGGAATCTTTGAAATTTTAAATGAGGGGAATTTTTGGAAAAATCTAGAAAATTTTGGAAAAATCTGGGTTTTGGGTTAAATGTTTGAATTTTTCGATTGAATTTTTTAGCGAACTTTAAAGTTTTTTAGAAATTGGTGATCAAACTCAGTTTTTAACAGCTTAATCTAGGGTTTCTAAAGATAAGGCAAAGCAAAAAAAAATCCTAGGCAGAGCTAAAGGATTCTGAAGAAAAACTAAAAACCTTGACTTTTATACTAGCGCTGAACCACGCTGTTTCATTCAGCATAACTCACGTGGATCCACATGTGACCCATTTCTAAACCTAACTTGATCGCAGGTTTTTTTTTCTTTTCTCATTTTATTTTCCAATTATTTATTTATTTTATATTTTCTTATATATTTTCTATTTCATTTTACTTTTATTTTTTAAGATTTTTTTAAAAATTTATTCTAGTTGTTTTTAAATTAAATGATTTATTTTAAATACTTTTGTAAATTTCATTTTTTTTAAAAAAGAATAAAAAATAAAAAATTCTACAATAAAAATGTTTCTGAAAACAAATTCATGAATCCTACCAAACTATTAGAAGTTTCTTCATGAATTAAATTTTTTATGAATTCTACGAAACTATTGGAGAATTTCATAAATTGCTTGCAAAAAAATTATTATTAAAATATTTTGTATTTTTATCCTATATTTTTATTCTACTAAACTATTGGAGGATTTGCATCTTAAATCTTATCAAACTATTGAAAGATTTAGTATATTTAAAAAAACATTTACAAAGAAATCTCAGTAGACTATTAGGAGATCTATACTAAAGTAAATCTTACTAAACTATTGAAAGATTTTATTGATTATTTCTTTAATTAAAATTTAAATAAATCTGATGATGAAGCTTCTTCAAGATGGGACATTAGTCTCCATGAAACTCCTAAGGTGAGACAATTATATCAAATTGTTACCAAACTATTGGAATAATTTTAAGATTAATTTTCAATATCAAATATTTTGATAATCATAAATATGGTTAAGGAAACTACTGGAAGATCTGCATCAATGTAAATCTTACCAAACTATTGAAATATTTTATTAATTATGTCTTTAACTAAAATTTAAATGAATCCGACAATGAAGCATCTTCATGGTGGGGCACTAGTTTCTATGAATACTTCTGAGAAGAGAGAATTATCTTAAATTGCTACCAAACTATTGAAGTAATTTTAAGATTAATTTTCAATATCAAATATTTTGGTAAATCATAAATATGGTTAAGACTTGGATAATTTGAAATCAAACTGGTACCATCCTTTGGATGGGTACTGTAAGGGTGCTATAACCTTCCTCATGCATAACTGCATTTTTAAATCTGAAATATGGTTTTGTAGACTAAAATCTCCTATTTAAAGATAATTAAGTCAATCTTAGGACTCATTTTTAAATAGTACAAATTTGATTAGGTGGTCAATCACACCTCAACATAAAAAATTAGTGGCGACCCCTTTAATTCTTGTTTAACGGTAGGTCCACGGATCTATACGTTATAACAGTTTGGTGACTCTGCTAGGGACATCGAGAGTTAGGCTAGTAAATGATTTCTTGTTATCCAAGCCTATCCTAATAAATTTGAGTTTTTTTTTTCTTCTTTCTTTTTCCTTATTTATTTTTATTTGGCTATCTATTTATTCATTTTACATTTATATGTCATTCATTTACATATGCATAACATGAGCTCTACACCCAAGTTCTATCCCTTAAGAGGAAGTAAAGTACCTATGCTTTCGTGAAATTTCATGTCTCCGCATTGCTAACAAAATACTTCCACTTAGATTGAATCATTTTCACTTATAGCCTATAATTGACAAGAATTAGGGTGTCTTACTATTCTGTGATGGATAATGATGTAAGGAACAATTTGAAAACTTTTTAGAAATAATCCAAGCTACATATAGTTGACTTTAAGAGCTTAACCCATAGGTAAAGCCATATTTATTTTACCCTTTACAGTTAATCTAAAATTTAAAGTCATGTTATTGTTTTGCTTGCTTTATCATGTTTATTCTTTATTTTATATTGAGGTGACTAACTAATTTTCTTATAAGTTTTTTTTCTTATGCATATTCAGAAACATACGCATAGATTGTATATTATTCCTACCTTAAAGATATTTTCAACAAAAGTTTTCATGGAACCCACAAAGTGTCAAGTTTACGCCTCATCTGTATTCTTCAAATGTGATTCGACTATAAATGTGAAGATAGAGTAAAAAATGAGGCAGGGAAAAAAAGGATTGTTTATCGCTTGGTTTTATCTCTACTTTACCAAAGGAAGTTTGATTGCTCCTTAAACAAAATGACTTGAAAGCCTTATTAGATATACAGAATAACATGGTTTCTTTCAAGCAATAAACTTTTTGTCAGAAGTTTAGGCATGTTGCACATCTCTTATCAGTGAAAGTTGAAAACTCACTCATTAAAGTAATGGTATAGTTTTGGGACCCTTCTTATCATTATTTCATTTTTAATGAAGTTGATGTGGTGCCAACTGTAGAAAAGTATTCGATTCTGGTGAGTATGCATCTCCAACATCCAAATAAAATATATGTGAAGAAACAAAAATTAGGGTATGGTAAAAAGTTAGCTCATATATTAGGGTTAGGAAAGGAGCTCATAGATTCACATGTTCAAAAAAAAAGGGCACAAAGGTAATCTATTAGAGTTTCTCCGAGATTTCATCGTTAAACATCCTGATGAAAATCAAGGAATGAATGTGTTTGCTATAGCAACATATGGGATGGTAATCTTTCCCAAAGTCTTGAGCCATAATGAGATAGAGGTAATTGATCTATTTGAACTGATTGAGAAATGATATAATCTTTCATCTGTGATTTTGGTAGAAATCATCATATCATTAAAGCTTTTATAGATAAAATAATAAAACGTGTTTTCTTAATTGCACACTATTATTGTATTTGTGGATAAAGAGCCATTTCGAATGTAAGAAGAGTACTTTTTTCAAACTCTATTTTTTCAATCGAAATCATATTAAGAAGTTTTGTGAGAGTGAATGACCAAAAGCAAAGACCAAGAAAAAATAAGAATATTTACTGTAGAGGCTTACAGCTTGTCAGGTGAAATGGCTAATCCCATGGATGAGTTAAGAACCCATGTTGTATCAATGTGAAAATGAGATAAGGGTTCTACTTTTAGGCTTATGGGGGTCAACAAGTTATGCACCCCTTATGGTAAAAAAATAGTATAAAGCTGAATAGTTTGTCTCTGTGACATACAAACTCAACCAATTTGATTGTTTGTATGGGGAACCTAAAACATTTCAAAAAATTGACAGTATAATCAAGGCTTGGAAGAAGCCCATGAGAGTGAGCATTAGATCATTCATTGATAAAGTCACTCAGGGATATTTGGTATGAAGAGCTAAGAGAAGCGAGGAGGTTGCATTCATAGATCATATCCAGAAAGTGAATAAAAAATTGGATAAGATGATCTCAATGCCAAAACTTACACTGAAGGAATCTGAAGTTGAGAAAGAGAAATTGAAATAAGAAATTCTAAGGTTTCAGGAAGAGAAGAGGAAATGAAAAGGTAAAGCGAAAAAGCTAGAAGTCCAAGTCTAAGAGATTTCTAAAGAGTGTGATACAGTAGTTAGGGATTTGGTTGAACTTTATTAAAGACACAAAATATTAGAGGTTGAAAGCAAGACTCAAAAGGCTATTACAGAACGGACACAAGTGAAGGCTAAATAAATAAATATCGCTAATTTGACTTATAAGAATGAAAAATTGATAAGAGAATGTTCTTAAATAGAGGATGATTATATGAAAGCTCAACAAAAAAAAATGAGATGCTTGAAAGGCATATCTAGACACTAAAACAAAAATTGAGTAAGTAAGAAAATCATATGGAGAAGTATAAAAAGTTATCCTATCAAGTATGGTTTGGCAAAAAAAAATGGTTAGGAAGGTAAAGATACATAAAATATCTTGTAACCCAGATAAGCAAGGTAGTAATTAAGGTAGGAGAAATGGTGAAAGAGGTAGAGATATTAAAAATTCTGGTCACACCAACAAAAGAGTATGGGCAGTGGCTGTTGAATTTCATTAAGAAGGCTAAAGACCAATATGAACAAAACAAGCATTTTTGTAAATGAAAAATATTAGACTTGATGTAAAACAAACTTTTGTGGAATCAATAAAAGCTCATTTTTGTTGAAGTATTTAATAAAGGTAAATATTTTTTTTTACCTATACATTACATTACATTCATTCATAATAATTTTTTTAGTCATGCTAGCTCATAACAAGATCACTAATTTTAGATTGTGCTATGTAAGGTTTAAATATAACTCAACATCTATATAACACTTGAGTTCAATCTAAAAAAATGGAGCAAGATAATACGAGCCGCATTGAGAAGTTGACAAAAGGCTCAGGAGAAAATCAAAGGGAACTAAACAAGATCCTTGAAGCTTTGAATAAGTTAAACAAGGAAAAAGTAATGAAGGAAGATGTTTCACATGAAGTCACCAAGCCATTATATCCTTCAGGTTATGGTCTAGATTAAACCCCATTCACTCAAAGTTTTTTGCCACAACAACTAGCAATCCCAAGCTACAATTATCCAAGAATACCTTATGCACTACTTAATCAAGGAAATGTTTAGAGTTATATGAATCTCATTTTCATAAAGAAGACAGTTGAGCCAACCCAAGTCCTTAATCTGGATGAAGCAAAAGAAAATTTAAAGATAGTTGAGTCCTTAAAGCACTTTAAAACTGATTACACGATGGATATGATTGAGAAGAGATTACGAACCGTAGAAGGCATCGACTTTTATGGTTCTATGGGTATCATAAAACTTTATTTAGTACTAGATGTGGTGATCCTCTCAAAGTTTAAAATTTTAAAGTTTGAGAATTATAACAATACCAAGTGCCCTATAATGCATGTCATGATGTATTGTCATAAAATGAAAGCACCACCAATAATAAGAAACTGCTCATACATGTGTTTAAAGATGATTTAATTGGGTCTACTACGAGATGGTACGTTCAATTAGATAAGACCTATTATATCTTAGAAAGATTTGACCCAGTCTTTCATCAATCAATACCATCATATTATAGATATGGCTCCTGCTCATCTTTCATTGCAAGGTATGAAGAAGAAAGCAACTAGGTCTTTTAAAAAGCATGCCCAAAAACGATGGATATAGCTACTCAAGTGCAACCACCATTAAAAGAGAAAGAAATAATAGTGTTGTTTGAAAGTACTTTAAAGTCATTTTACTATAAAAAAATGATTGAAAATGAGACTAAAAATTTTGATGACATGGTGATTCAAGAAAGATCATTGATTATGCCATAAAAATGGCAAGCTTGAGGGGGGAGCCATTTGCTGCTAAGAGGATGCCCAAGAAAAAAAAAGTAAGACTCAAGCTATGAGTTACGAAAGACAATAATATAGAAACTACCCTCAATCAATTTATCCCACATATTTTCCTACCATAAAGCATGCTTCAGTTTCCCCTTATCAACTAGTTTCATGGCCTTTCTATCCATCTACTTATCAATCCACCTTCAAACCACCAACCTATAATCTAAACATATTGATTACAATAAGACCCCTTGTTCATCCAACCAAATTAACGAGTGGTACCATGAAATAACCAAAAAAATTCACCTTCGATTTTATTCCCATGAGTTATACAGAATTATACCAAAAACTCTATAAAAATCACTCGATTGTTTCTATCCTTGCAAAAGCACATGAACCTTCTCATCTCAAGTGATATAATCCTGTTACTTACTATGACTATCATTATGGGGTTACTGGCCATTCCACCAAAGATTGCACCTCTTTGAAGTACATGGTGCAAAGTTTAATCAAAGAGGGATTGATAAATTTAGATACTAATGGAAAAACAACACCCAATGTCAATGGTAACCCGTTGCCTAATCATGCAATCAATGCTTTGAATGAAGGTGATGGGCAAATAAAAAGAAGAGTTGAAGAGATCAAAATACCATTCAATCAACTGTATGAAACTTTATATGAAGCTAAGATGATACAAGTGGTGGACCCATGTACCTATCGTGAGAGATGTATCCCAAATTAGAGATATAAGTATCACAGTAGAGCTCCAAGGCATTCAACTGAAATGTGCAAATAATTTCATGATGAGATACAAAGGCTAATGGATTCCTACCAAATCAAGTTGTATAAAGAAATAGAAGCTTTAAAGGTTGCTTAAGTAGCTATGATTGATAAGTGGGTACTAAAGGCAATTACCATACATTGTGGTGAAAAGTCAAGATCGATCATGGATAGGTTTATTCCCAGGCCAATGACTTTCAAAGTTCCAAGTCCATTCCTTTACAAGGATGAAAAGATCATGCCATGGAAGTATGGTTATGAAGATATAGTCCAAAGATAAGAAAAAATTATGCCTAAGTCTGATGCTACCAATATAACTAATGTAGGTAGCATGACCAGAAGTGGAAAATGCTATACTTTAAAGGCATTAGAAAAAGTAGGGAAAGAGAGAATGACAAAAAAATAGACTAAATCAAAATTGATTCTAAGGAAAGAAATCCCAAAATCTATGCCCGAAAAAAAAGCATGCGAGTTTTTAAAGTTAGTGAAACATAGTAAATACTCTATAGTAGAGCAATTAAACAAGATGTCAGCTAGAATCTCTTTGTTGTTACTACTATTAAATTTAGAACCATATTGCAATATCTTGTTAAGGTGTTAAATCAAGCTTATGTAGTGCATAACGTGTCAGTGGAATATGTAAATCATCTGGTAGAGAACTTAGTGGTACCACATTATATATCCTTTGGTGACGATAAGATTCCACCCAAAGGTAGAGGAAGTACAAAAGCTTTACATATCATTGTTAAATGTAAGAGTCATATTATAGCTAAAGTCCTTATTAATAATGGTTCGATCATTAATATTATGCCTATGTCTACTTTGGCAAGGCTACCTATTGATATATCCCATATCAAAAACTATTATATGGTGGTCTGAGCGTTTGATGGAACTAGACGTGAAGTATTAAGAAATATTGAATTGCCAATGCAAATAGGGTCTTGTATCTTCAACATAAAATTTCAGGTTATGGATATTTCATCATTTTACAATTGTTGATAGGAAGGTCATGGATTCGCATGGCAGGTGTTGTTCTTTCCTCCCTACATCAAAAGGTTAAATTCAACATGAAAGATCAATTGGTGATTACGGTTGAAGAAAAAGACTTACTGGTGACTCAACCTATGATGCTCCATACATAAAAGCTGCAGAAGAGTCATTAGAAGGCTTTTACTAATCCTTTAAACTTGTTAATGTTATGGGTGGAGGTCTTAAATTCAATAGGATCATGATCAATTAGATGATTAATAAAGGTTAGAATATTGAAGTTGGACTAGGCAAAAATTTATAAAGGATAAAAAAAAACTACTAAAAATTATAAACAATAGTGGAAGACTGGGCCTAGGATGTGAAGTATGAGATGACAGGAGAGGAAAAATGATGGTGAGAAATATGCCAATAATTGTTCCCCACTTGTATGAAACATTTAGTCTTGGAGGATACATGTACCCAGAGGTTAAAGAAAATGCTTTAACGAGTGTGATGAATCTGATACATTAGCTATAGAAAGAAAGTTGTGAGAACTAGGTGATTTTTCAATAACTGTTTTAATGCCACCACTAGAGATTGGTAAGACAAAAGGTCATGGAGTAATTAAAGTAAATAAATTAAAACGACATGACCCATCACAGTGAGAGATTGTGTTATCCATACAAAATAGTACATTACCACCAAACACTACTAATTTAGTGAAAGTGATGACATAGATTGATAAACTTCTTATTCAATGTTTGCATGGTAAACAAATAATGTGATATTTGTCTAGTTTTTTAGTAGAGTTACATCTATATATATATATATACTATCATTGATGTTGAGATGATGAACATTATAGTTTTCATTATATTGCTGGACTACTTAGATTGGGTATAGATGGTTGGATACAAGTGCGATGTGATTTAATTGATAAGTTAATTCAATGTTGAGGTGAATATGTCATATTGTATGGCACCATTGAGTGTGTTGAGTTGATAGAAAACATTATCATGTTTCGATACTTGTGCCTCATATGATAAGTGGATGACTTTACTCAATATAGGTCATTTGATTGCCTCACAATATAATGTCATGCTAATCCACATCAGTTTGAGATAATGATTGATCGATCTCCTGATTAGATCTGTACCACATGCACCATTGGACCACAAAGTCATTATGATTGAATTTATAAATTATTGTCATTTCGTATAGGTACCATTTATTAGATTTTATATTTATTATTTTTGTTATTTATAATCACATTATAATTGATGCTAAAGGTAGGGAACACGAGGAATCGAGCAATGCTCTCGTCAATGGTAGAGATGAGATGCATAGGGAATCGAACAGTATAGCTATCAGGACTAAAAGTTGGGAGCAAATAGGATTAGCCACTAGAATGGAAGATGGTCCAGGAATCGATGTTTGTAACCCAAACAAGATGTCATATGCTTTGAAAATCACATCTTTCTATACATCCAGTCCCTTATGTAAACCATAAAAAATAACAGTATAAAGAATTGCTAATGCTTATGAGTTCGCTTATAAAATTTGAATAAGGAAAATCAATATCCAAAAGATCTAATTGGGTATATTGTATAAGTAATTAGTATTAAAGTTATAATTTACCATATCTTTGGTAGGCCTACTAACAACCGAGACAATTGAGGTAGAATGAAATCCAATTTTATACATTGGATTTTGTATGTACTGATGAGAAACTGATGCATACTAAGCATAATAATCTGGTGAAAACTCATCTAGTGTAGTAGAAGCAAACCCTTGATGTTGTCTATACATAATTGAATTATGATAACACCCACTTTGGATAATATGGCTCAACGATAGCCTCGCACATGATATAGCTAGAAAAAAAATAAAAATCTTCGATAAAGAACGATGTTGTCATTGTGTCTTATATGGGTTCCAACACACTTGAGTTGATAGTAAGTCACTCAGCTGCTCCTATAATTGTTGTAGTGAATCAAACACATATAGGGCTTCCATTATTGTGCACAAGACTGATCATCAATATATCCTATATTGGCTACTAGACTAAGCGTAAGAAAATGCTCGTAATTCTAGGCTTGCATTTATGTTAAACAAACATAAATTATATAATATAGATATATAAAGAAATGTGATATAAACAAATATAATTAATATATAAATAATTAAACCAATGTAATTAATACACCCAAAAAAGTGTAATATAACCAACAATCTTATGAACACTAACTCTGCTCATTATGTCAAGTTGCATGTATAAATATGTTAAGCAAGATGCCTCCTAAGCATAGTATCGATGGTGCTCAAATTTCTAAATAAATGTAAGACCCTACAGATACTTTATCTCTACTCTTATTGGTAAAAAGTGTGCATCCTAAGAGATGAAGCAAGAAAGCTCTAGTAGTGCATTCCACATCTCCATCAGAAGCGTTATTGATAATATGTCTAAATATATCCCGCAGCCATTGTAGCTTGACATATTGACCATGAGAAATCCTCATCTTAGTGGATGCCACTTCCTCTGAAACTCCAAACAACCTTACCAATAATGCCTTCTCTTCAGTCGTTATCAACTTTGGTAGTGATATCATCACCTTTATGACAGGTATATGGAGAATCATGTATACATCATCCAATGTGATCGTCATTTCATCGAATGGTAGGTGAAAGGTATTTGTCTCTTACTACCACTACTCAACAAATGCTAACACTATCATATTGTTGAACACATGATAGGTGTAATCAATCAAAGGCAGCAATCTCGACTCAATAATGTGATGATGAATATGCTGTCGCAAAGCATCTAGAGGCTATTGCTGTAACTTTGCCTAATGGTTGATTGATTTTAAAATAGCTCGCTTTTATAAAAACAACAAAAAATAGAAACCAATTAATAATTTTGTGCACATTAAGTAACAAAAGTAAGCATCAATTAATGTTTTCATTTAATTTATTACTTAGCCATTCCATATTTGTGTTACTATATGAGTGTCGAAGCTTAAAAGCAAAGAAGCATCTATCGACCCTCAAAGAAATGGCTCTAAGGGATGAACAACTGGCTTTGCAAGTTTTAAATCTAGTTCCTCTACAAGCTGTTGTGCCTTATCAACATCTAACTACTCTATCGGATCAACAATTGACTTATGATCATCAGCTCATCATTTCCTCTCAGAGGTAGTCAGACGCCTCTAAATATTGATTGTAGCATGTCCACTACCTTAACTAACGCTCATTCCTTTCTTTCATGCTATATCTATTTTTATAAATATTAAATGATAACACAATAGTTTTTAAAGTAAATATATATGACTCAATGAGTACATAATAACACATGCATGAAGTATCAAAGTATTGTGGTTTTCAGACATTTGTAAGAGATTTCTGGAAAATGGATGTGGCTTTCTGGAATCCCTTAACAGCTCATAGATATCCATTTTTGGAACCTTTAAGAACTTTCAAAAGTGGATATTTGAAATCCCTTAAAGGTTTTCAAATATTTATTTTTAGAATCCTTCAAGAACTTAGGAAATTTTATTTTTGAAATCCCTTAAAGACTTCCAAACATCAATTTTCGACAAAAATTAAGAAATTTAAAAAATTTACACTCGAAATATTTTAAAGGTTTCTGAAAATTGATGTCTAGAAACCTTTAAAAGATTCGGGAAATGAATTTTCAAGAGTTTTTTAAAAATTTTGAACGTTTAGAAATTTACTTTCGAAATGTTCAAATGGCATCTCAAACTTAAAATCTTAATTTTTATGAAACTAAATACGAAATCAAACAAAAAAGTATAAAGAATAAATTATTTACCTCTTATTTTAAACTTTCTAATGTCAAATAGCTAAAATTTTCTTTGAATGTAGCTTGATTGGGACTTAATCCTTTAAGGTTTTTGGTTGGAAGAGATAGAGAAAGGAGATGGAGTGTGAAATATGGTATTTGGCTTTTCTAATAAATTTATCTTTTACAACATGTTTGGATTGAGGTAAGAGGAGAGAAAGGAAATAAATGGAAAGGAAACAAAAAAAAAAGAAAAAATTTTCTCTTGTTTGTAAATGACATAAATAAAAAAAAAAAAAAGTATGATTAGCTCCCTTGGTTCTACTTAACTTTCTTCATTTTTTTAACTACATCAAATTTGGGAGAAAAGGAAGAGAAATGAAAAGAATAAAAATTTTAAAATATAAAATGACTATATATTTATATTAATTTCTTTGAATTAAAAATGTATGATTTTGAACTCCAAAATTAGATTAAGAATACAAAACATCACTTACCAATAAATTTATTGTCTCTCATTTTTTTTTCTTATGTTTATAAATTTCATAAATTTTATTGATGATTATTTTTATAAAAAAATAAAAGAAAATTAAAACTATAGAATACTTTAATATAAATATATAAATGTTATAGTAAAAATAAAGGTTATCAAAGGTTATAATTCAAAAAAATAATATAATAAAATATTTTCTTTTCTTTTCATTATTTAATCAAATAATGGTTGCTAAGATTTTTTTATTTTTTAATTTATTAATTTTAACTATTCAAATAAAAAAACATATATCTTTTCTTTTTTAAAAAAAATTAATCTTTTTTTTACTTTTTTTTATAATGTTTATCAACATATAAAATTAGGTTTTGGATGCATTAAACAAAAAATTAAATATTAATAATAATGGAGTCTATTAAGAAAAAACTGGGGCGCAAATAACCGTACTCATAACAAATTTGACCTTTTTTTTTTTTTTTTTTCTAGATTTGATGCGGAGTCAAATATAATGTCACAAGCAAGCACTCCGGCGAAAAACACAAGCTTTTTCCAGTACTTTAGTGTCGGTCGGTAGGCATTGATCAGTAACTCCGTGATTTTCTCTGTGTCCCGACAGTTTTCAATGTTCCGCTATCAGCGCCACGTGTCTGGTACGCTTTCTTGCATAAAATAGAATTTAATTATGCCTTTTGCCTTGTTTTCCTTCTTGCAATCCCGTATGGTGGACAATTAGACCTGTTATCAGATCTTGTGGGTTTTAAACAATATAGATGCGTAATATTTTTTAAATTAAATAAATAAAAATAAAGTAGATTAAAAATTTAAAAGAAATACTAACAAATTGACTGACGCGAAAATCCTAGCAAAGGTTGAATAAAACCTTCTTTTTGGAGTTCTTTCTACTTGAACTAGAAAAATAAACACAACTTGCAGCTGTGAAATGAGTTTGGACTCTACTAAAGTAGTAATGGAAGTGTAAAAAACAACAATCTGAAGAGGGAAAAATGCTTTGTAGCCGTGAGATTTTCAATTTTTTAGTAAGGAGAGATGTGAAGAAGATATTGAAGCGGAAGGACAGCGATGCTGGTGAAAGCGGTAAAAGCCACTCCACTCTTTTCTCGTTTTCTTGCTTTTTTTTCCCCCTTTTTTTGGGGGTTCAGTTCCTCAAACTTTTGCTTGCTAGTTTCTATTTACTTATCCTTTTTTTTTTTTGGAAATTAAAATTAAGGATTTGCCTGGAGCAATAATCTCTATTTTTTGGTTTTTGCAATATTTTAACACTATAGTTATTTCAAGAATCCGTTTATGTACTCTATTTGGCTTGCATGTCCCCTTTTTTTTTTTGTATTTCTTTAAAAAAATTGAATGATTGTGATTTGCTTTTCAAAGAGTAGATGTTTAAACTTTTCTTTTTCTTGAAGCAATTATGTTTATTTAGAGATCGTGTTTGTAGAAATTAACTCAAACTGGGATTTTCACCATGTTAGTTCTAGCTTTGGTTTTTTCCTATCTCTAGAAGCTTATCAAGTACCCAACCCTTATTAAATGGCAATTTTGAATTTGTTGATAAATCCAACTTTACGTGTCCTTTCTAGTTTTCTGTTTCTTTGAAGGTAATGGTGGTATTCATGCTTGATTAATTAATACAACTGGTTAAAGTGAGAATCGTTAGTGATTGAATTTGTAATGGATAATTGGAAATTTAGTTGACAACGAAATGACAACAAAAAAAGGCATGCCCCTTGCAAAATTTTGGAGGAAAAGTTTTTTAGGTTATACTATAAGATGTGTGTTTTTGAATAATTTAGACAAAAAAGGCTTTTTTAGCTAATAACATTTGAGTTGTAAGAACGGTTTTTAATATTCTTAGAAGAAGAGGATTGGAGATCATAGTTATTTGTACACGAAGAGAGAGTTGGTAAGATTCTTGTCTAGGGAACATGAATTCTTTCAAGGGAATTCATCATTTTAGACCTTTATTATTGATATAATATTCTGTATCCTTAACTAGGAAATTCATATATCTAGTAGAAATCCATTTCACAAAATCTTTGTTTGAGGATGAAAACTCACTTTGAATGTCTACCAATTATTAAGATCTCACTATTGTTAAATCTTGGAATTGAAAATACGTAAACAACCTTTATTTCAAAAGGAATAATGTAGGAGGAGCACCCTTTTTTATTTCAATACTCTAATTTTAATTGGCTTGTAGTAGCATTTGTTTACTCTTAGATTAAGTAGCTTTATCTGTTACAAGTGTAATGAGTGGAGATGATGATTTTTCAATTGTTAAGAGTTCTTTATATGCAATAGTAAGCCTAAATCAAGGCACATTTAGCAGTCAGAACTTCACAGGTCTACATGAAATGCATCTCATCAGGGCTGGATGATTCTAATAGTCAGTTCTTCTGGAACAGTTTTCTCATTTTAAAAATGCTAAATCTTTAAACACAGCTTTTGTTGTTCTGTTAAATGGTACAATGTTGCTTTCAATCTGCATTTTAGGCTGTCTGATAAGTTTTAGTGAACTCTATCCTTAACTACTGCAATAGTTGCAATCCATTGACATCTATTTACTTTGTCTGAAAACTATCGGAACCATTTGTAATCCTTCTATGCTACACTTTTTTCATACCTTCCACCAAATATTTTTGCCTACTCATGTGTATAGCAGGACTGTTGAGGTTTTGCTCAGAACTTTCTTTAAATTATCTTTAATGGATTATGTTATTTCATGTCTCTGGAATGAAATGTTTAACTATTGCAATTGTATAAACTATGAAATATATTGAAAAACATTATTCTCTCCGGTGTGTTTCTCCTCATTTTCTTTGTTTCTTGTCTCACAAATTCAGGAAAAGCCCTAGAGGACTTGCAAGCTTCTCTCTTTAACAAATTCCACTCATTTGAAAGTGCAAAGCATCTACAGCAAGGAATTTGTGGCCCTGTTGCTGCTCTTACATTCAATTTTATGATTGCTGTTGGTATTATTTTCATGAACAAATGGGTTTGTATGCCAAATGTTCCCAATAAATAAAACAACTATTTGTCGCGATCTTGGTTTTAGATGTAGCAGAATCATCCTAAATGATTGTCATACTCTTTTTGTGTATTCAGGTACTTAAAAATGTAGGATTCCAGTTTCCGGTATTTCTAACTTTTATTCACTATGCTGTCAGCTGGGCATTGATGGCCATTTTGAATTCTTTTTCTCTCCTCCCAGCATCTACGCCCTCAAAATCAACCCCTTTGTCTTTGTTTACTCTTGGTATTGTTATGTCTTTATCTACTGGTCTTGCTAATGTTAGCCTGAAATACAACAGGTTAGATATGTTTTTTCTTTATAAATAATAACTGATCAAAGCCTCCTGGAGGACTCTTTGACTTATTTTTTAATTTACTTTTCCAGTGTGGGATTTTATCAGATGGCTAAGATTGCTGTCACCCCATCTATTGTCCTTGCAGAATTTATATGGTATAAGAAGAGAGTCACTTTCTCGAAGGTAACTTGTTCATTTCTCTCGTCTGTGAAATTGGAAATGATGCATTGCCATATGAGGTTTACTGGCCTTAGTTATAGTGATAGGAAAGAATGAAATGAGGAAGGTTTTTGTATGGAGTTTATATAAATTTTAGATCTTTCTTCAGATGGAGAAATAGACTGCTATTATTGTCCATTAGGACATTATTTTTCATCATGTTGATAGAAGCATGTTTGTCCCAAATTTGGAAGGTATATACCCATCATCCGGTAACATTGTCAATACCTTGAAATGGAGTACATATTTGCTTTCTTGGACTTTGTTGGACATGAACCGCTTACTAACTGCATACACATTGTGCATCTACTTATGTGTGTTAAACTTGTGGTTGAGATCAGGTTATTTAATTCTTGTTAAAAACAAGAGCAAGATTACATTTGCTATTCTAGAAATAGAGGTTTAAATCTTTCATACTTGTTTTCTCATCCTTTCTAGATTAAATTTGTTTTCCTCTTTCATGATATTTTAAAAAATGTCACTGTGCCTATATTGGGAAAGTGGAATTTTCTTTTACATGTCCGAAAGTGATTGCTTAATTTACTTTAATACTTAAGGGGATCTGAAATAGGTAGCTCATTCTGTAGTTTATTCATTTTATTAGATCCAGTAAATGGTATAATCTTTGAAATTTCCTTTTAAAACTCTAAGCATGTAATTTAGTCATTAAGAAGACATAATACACTAGGTATTGATATCTTATAAGTTCAAGTTTGTTAATAAGGATTTGGAGAGGTTTTGCAATGACAGTGTTGTGGTTGTAGGATTATGCATTATATTTTAAAGTTATTAAAATTTTTGGCTTTTAAAGGTTTATTATTTAATTGAAAGGGGATCAGTTGGTATTCATAGGTGTAATGTGACAAAATTAGGGAGGTCTTAGTGTAGAAGACTAGGCTTTTCTTTCATGACTTTGAGCAATGTGGTATGAGAATTGATAAGAAAGTATTTATAATAGCAATATAGCATGGAGGTAGTTGAAGGATTTCCTTTCAATTAATAGATTATAATGCATCAAAGTTACGTGCTCATTTCTAGTGCAATGAATTTGGGTTGAAAGAGGAAGTGATCATTTTCAGAGATGCTTTTTGGATGATTCTAATCATATATGTTTCTACTCAGTGTCACATGCAAGAATGAATAAAATAATTTAAACGACTCTTAAATAATAATCTTTTTATATTTTCTTCCTGCATCTTTTGACCAATGTGACCCTCATAAATGTTTGAGGGTTTTTGAGCTGTCCAAAAATCTTAAATTTATCTGTGTGCAACATAGCTTGAGATTTAATCCATATTGTGAGATATACTTGTTATTATATTACTGAACACTATAGTTTGTAGCATTTGTCCCCTTTTTCTTGAAATTCTTCCTATGAAATATGTCAGGTGATTGCACTAACAATTGTATCTATTGGTGTTGCAATTGCTACGGTTACTGATTTACAATTCAGCCTCTTTGGAGCCTGTGTAGCGATGGCATGGATAATCCCTAGTGCTGTCAATAAAATCCTTTGGTCCAACATGCAGCAACAAGAGAATTGGACAGCATTGTCGTATGTTCCAAGCTCCTTTGAGCACTCTAGTAGTTTATTTGGGAGTTCTTGATGGAAAGGCATGCAAAGGATAGGCTTAGCCCAAGGAAATCAAGAGGATAGAAAGGATGATAAAAGTTTCATGTTTGGATGTTAATAGAGGAGGGAAAAATGACTAGTATTGCATATTTTGCTAGTCAACAGCTACAAAGAGAAACTTTTTGAAGTTACTCTTTATAAAGGGTAAAAAGGTCACATCAATGAAAAATTCTTCAAGACCTGTTTTTTGTCCTTATTCCGCTAATCTTTTTGGGGAATATAAAACTAGCAGAATGAAGGATGATTGATTCCTTTTTGTTAATGTCCCTAAGGTGACAACTTTTTAGTTTGATACCTAGGCTCTCAACCTGGATGTCTCAGGTTCAAACTGCTAGGAATAAGAGCAGTGTTTATGGGACCTGGGTGGGCTACATCTTGTCCTGCCCAATAGATTACCCAAAAATGATTCTTTTTCATCCATTCTTTTCTATTTTTTATTTCTTAAATATAGAAAATGGATTCATAGTTACCCGTGGGCTTTTCTTTTCCCTTCCATTATTTTGATATCCAAACAAGTTTGTGTTCTCCTTTATGTTAATTTTGTTTCTAAAACTTGTCAAATTGGCTGTTTATTGAAGTTATGATTTTGTTGAACAGGTTAATGTGGAAAACAACTCCAATCACTTTGCTCTTTCTGGTTTCTATGATTCCTTTCCTTGATCCCCCTGGTGTGCTCGCCTTCCATTGGAGCTTCAATAATACATCAGCAATCCTTGTATCAGCTTTTCTTGGTTTCTTGCTTCAGTGGTCAGGAGCTTTGGTGCTTGGGTAAATCTGTCTTTTCATTTATTATAGTTGCCCAAGTTTGCTAGTTGTTTTGGAACTAATTGATATGTATTGCAACTGCTTTGCATGTTGGGAATTGTTCATGAAAACAATATGTATAGGCAGTGAAAGTTAAAAATATTTCAACTCTCAAACCTTAGGATTACGTTGACAAGATGATACACAATCTCACAGCACAATCAAGCAGAGCAGATCTTCATACCCTAGGTAGTTGTGTCCGGCAAGATTAATCTCCTAGACTTTGGTTGTTGCAAACCAACAACTGTCTAAGTTTTCAGTCTCTAACATTAGTCTACACAAATAAGGTGAAAAGAGCCTGCACAAGAGGTGGGAAGGAGGTGGCCGAACACTATGCTAGTAGTATATGCTCTCTCTTTTGTTATCTCTAAGGTTCGTTCTCAACACATGAGATTGGTTAGTATGAAGAGAGGAGGCGGCTAGACCTTTTTAAATAGTGGGAGTGGCTGACCATGCCCTATTCTCAATAGGGTTTGGGCCTTTGATAATTCCTTTATTTGGGCTTCTAATTAATTTAACCTTGTAATTAAATCCAACTTAATTAAACCCAATTTTAATCTTTCACAAGCAGGGTTCTATTTTGTGTGACCCATTAGGTTTCGCAACATGTTAGCAATAAATATAAATATTATAATCCATGATAAATTTGGATTAGATTAATCAAAATCCTTTGAGTTCATCATTAATTCTCTAATTTTTTTGGATAAGTATTATGTTCATTATCCAAGAAGCAGTAAACTGCTACAAAAAAACATGTACAACTGTTCCAATATTAACATTTCAAACATATCTCTACTTAACCCCCAACTTTCACTCAATTCTTGATTTACATGATCAAAAGTAACATTTTTCAGTCCCATTACTCTTAACCTGACTACCTCTTTGATTTTCTTTAAAATCATCTCTCCTGCTAATGCTTCTAACTTTGTATATTCTTCTATGTCTCTCTACCCATATCCCGTATATGTATGCTCCCCGAGCCAACCAAAGCATAATGGAAACCAATGCCTTCCCTTTAAGCTTGGCCACAGCCCATGGAACTCATTTTCCCATCCAACTACTTCTTGCCTTAGGTCACATAGCAACAGTGTCTGCTTCCATACCTCTTTTGAGTAGCTGCAACTAAAGAAGACGTGATCTTTGCTTTCTTTCTCCTGCTTACAAAGCACACATATCTCATCTACAGGAATCCCCTATGTAATTAATCCGTCTTTAGTATGGAGTCAATTGAGAATGGCCATCTAAGTCATTAATTCTCTAATTAATTAATATTATATTTATAGATTATGATTGTCATCCAGTAATGAATCATGACCCCCAATTATTATGAGAAGTCAATGTGGTAGACTTGGCAATTTGAAACACAACACGATGACATGATACAAAAACGATATGAATAAAGAACACGGAGATAACACGGCTTAAAATTTTAGAAAAACCATAAATAAGTTTAATAAAATAAAAAAATTGTATTTTATGTTTTTATGTCGATACGAATTATGACAAGCAATTTTTGCATAAAACACAATACGAATACAGTATTTTACACGACACGATGACACACGAATTGCCAGATCTACAAAGTAGTTTGGCCAACTTATCCATACTTAGTTTCTCAATATAATTATTATTCATTCATCACTTAATATCTCGATTTGACATTGAGCATGAATTAGTGTTTACTCAATTTGTCTAATCATATTAAGTCTTAAGATATTAGCTACTTAAATAAGTTTTAAAGCAATTCCCAAATCTTATTATGTTTTGGCCAAAGACTTTTTGAGTTAATTATTATTAAGACTAATGAAATATTCTCTCAATCACTCAAGGTGGTGAATCCTATATTAATTACTGATGCATCTTTATATGTCTTATGTTATCCCCAAGATTGTCTTGTTGTGGCATCCATAGTTAGAACCATAAACAAATAACCAAAGTATAAGATCATTAGTAATATGAAGTCAAATGATCACTTATACAACTATCAAGTGAAAATGTTGTCATAAACACTAAGTGACATACCAAATGACATTCTCATATCATGTCACATTCAATGAATTTGTTCTTGCAACAAGCACACATATGGTATCTAGAGTTTATCCAAACTTCAACAATGAGATCGGTTGCTTGCTTCATAAGTAAGAACATAACCATGTGTTGGTCTTAACAACTTTTATCAATGTCTTTTTTTGACAAAGCAATGATTAGGAACATTTAAGAAATATAATTTTGATGCAATGATAATCTCATAATTATAACTTGTTTGCAATTCTCTTGCAAAACTTATATATATTCTAAGAACTTTATCATTAAGCAATAATAGTAATATATAAAGAAATCTTATAGATAAATAAAAGACCTTTAATATATTTATAAAATTCATAATATAGCATGGTATATTTAGGCAAATTCGTTTGGCCTCTAGGACATATACTAACACTGCTTTGGTCAAATAATAGCTTTTTGTATGCTTGTCCTGGATGGCCAATATGGTACAGTTCTTGAAATTGTTTGTTGCTGCACCTCTTCATTTTCTTTGAAGTACCTTATCCTACACATATCCACCATACCTAGGTATGGGCTATGGAGGTTTGACCCTCCACATATGGAAAAAGCTTAAAAAAAATTGAACGTATTCGTGTCACCATACTCGTATATGACACTCACCATCAAATCCAAGTAACATAGCTTCAAAGAACAAAGAAACTTACAAAGTCATTCATGGAAATCTTTGATAAAGTTTTCTATGTTGCAACTGACTTGTTGCTAGCCTTCATGTTGACCTTGTTGAAAATAAATTTGGAAGTCAACTCTCTCGAAATGGAAAACAATACTACATTCACAAATAATAATTTACTTAAACTTATGCTGTGAAGATATTATAAGAAATGACATTGGACTTGGTTTACACTACTTGACTTCTGTATCAGAGAGTTCCAATCAGATCATTGTTCTTATCCCTTCTTGCCTATTTCAGGATTGTAAACCCACCCTCCTCCCCAAAACAAAATCATGGATTGGGCTTCCAAACTTAGTCATATCCTTCATTTCTATACATTGGTTTCCTTCTTTTATACATTGCTTTGATTAGGAACCATAAATTGTAGTTTCAATTCCTCAAGTACATGAAAAAGGAAAAAGAAAGTGAAAATTCTGACTAGTACTGACCTTATTGACCTGCAGGAGCTATTTTCATCTCAGATTTGAACAAAACTTAGGAATAGCTATTCGATCAAGAATAAAACTTGGAATGAAATAGCAATTTCCATGAATCAAACATGTTTTTAGAGGCTTAAATCTTTTCAAGAAGGTCAAGGAAAGTAAAGCATAAGAAAAATAACTCTGTAGGAAAGAAGATGATCTTGTTTATTTGATCAATGGCTGAGATCTTTTCTGTCAGTTTCATGTGCAATTAGTTTTAGACTTTGCCCTAACAAAATTTCAAAATTCTCTAATCTTATAATTCCAACTTGATTTGTTGGATGCATATCATATGTTCTCTCGACTCTCATACATTTCAGATGGATTAGATTTTTGTAATTAACCTATTGAGAAAAGATAAATAAAATTAAAAAAAAAAAGGAAAACATGGATTCACTTGTATGTTTTGATATTTCAAGATGAATAAAGGTTTCCAGACATCTAGAAAGAAGGTTATGAGCAGACTGAACTCTAAAGTAATGGGTATTGCATTTTCTTAATAGTTAATATTCAGTTTGGATGATGTTTTAATTCTGATTAAGATAATTGGTTGCTTGATTTTTATTCTATCAACTTTCAGGGCTACATCTGCTATTTCCCATGTGGTTCTTGGGCAATTCAAAACTTGTGTTCTGCTTCTTGGAAGTTATTACCTTTTCGGTTCAAATCCAGGCACAACCAGTATTTGTGGAGCATTCATAGCTATTGGTGGCATGTCCTTTTTCACGTACCTGAATTTACTTTCTAAGAAACAACGGTCCCCTATGAAAGTTTCCTCCTCTTTGCCAAAGTCCAAGTTGAGTGAAGGCAATAATGGGAAGAAACGCGATGGATTTGGTGCGGAAAGTGTTTAACAAAAGTAATTCTCTGCGGATACTATTAACCAAATCCTTTGCATACAATTTTTTGGAATCTAATCATTTCAATGTTCATAGAGTAATGGATTCAAGTTTAGCTCTTATGCTTTTGCTTAAGATGTAGGTTCAATCATTGTACATATATATATATATATATATTGATTTAAATGCTTCCACACTTGGATAAATCTGTTTAACGAAACTTTTATGACATCCATGATGTCTGGTATGTGGATGCCACATTAATGGAGAAAAAAGTATTGACAGATAAAGGTCAGGGGGCACAAAGTAGCAGAAAAGCGAAAGAAAGGAAAAAAAAAAAAAAAGACAACAAATTTAGATTTTGTTGCTTTTACTTTTAAATGCAGGTGAAGTGGGCTTCAATCCTAGTATGTAAGAAAGTAAATTAACTTATATAACATTATTTTTTGTGTTATTTTATGATTTTCTTAAATTTTTATGCAATGTTTTCTATAACTATCATTTAAGGTAACATCCTCCTGTTTCAATTTGGTTGACATGTTCTATTTTAATTAAATGACACTTTTTATTTTATGACAACTTGATCATTTCATTCTAAACTTCTAGGAATGAGGAGAGAATTGTGAGGATTTGAAAAAGGTATAATTTATAACAAATTTTTACATGTTCCTGTTATAATTCCGTGCTATTATCAAATTCCGCCACTAACCTTTTCTTTCATTGTCCCAAAGCACTGAGATGGTACTGTTGAGTTGAACATCAAACTCTAAACCATAATGCTATCCGTCTAAGAGTTGTCATCCACTTCTTTGCTCAGTTGCAGTGAGTATAAAAACTCATGGAATAGATCCACTATTAATCTTTATTATGTTCTGATTCTGAAAGGGAATGCATGGTTTTTATGAGAGTTTTCATATTTCCTATTCCTCGTCCTTTAAGTTATATAAATTATTTATATCATTACTTTGATTTTATTTGATTGTCTTTTGGCTTCATTGGATTTGTTTTCCTTTATTTGCTTATATGCAAGTTAATTATATGTACATGAAATTATAATTCTATGTACATGTTATTATAAATATATGTACATATTCCTATAATTATATGTACACTTGCTGAGAACAAGAAAATTAAAAAAAAAAAAAAAAAAGTACATTAATTGTTCTATTAATTCGGAGAAACCTTTAAGCATAAAAATTTGTGGTTTCTAAGATATTCTAAACTAGTCTACTTGCATAATTTCAAAAACACATGTATAAGATAAGCTAATAATATGCACATATTATTAATAATATATGTACATTGTATTAATAGGATATGTATATAATATTTATAAGAGAAGTACATTTAAGTATAACTTTATGTACATCTACTCAAAAAACAAAAAAATCTTACGAGTTGCCTTCACTTTTCACAATAAGGACGGTTTCATTAAGCCAATTGCAACACAGTGTTAAACCAGCGAGGCATTAAGGTTTCATTTGCTATTTACTAGTACTTTTTTGCTTCCCAAATGGTTAATAAAAAAGCATAAAATAAAATACGGAAATCAAACACTAAATACTTTTACTAAATTCCAACAGTCACCTAAAGTTCAGCCCACTACATAAAACATCCACTTCTTCTAAGGGTTAAGCAAAAGCCAGATGTTTGATGGTTATAGATAATTCATGACCTAACCCGCCAAACCAGCTATAACAAGGCCATGAATGAAAATGTAAATTCAACAAAAAATCTTGGTTTTGTTTTGTATTTTTCTAACAGATAATTACTACAAATAGGTTTCTGCACATGAACTAAAAGAAAGCAATATTAATTATTCTTCCAACACTTAAACCACCCAATAAGAGAAGATGATTTTAAATCCTATAAAAATTTAATTGAACATTTGAAATTTAAAATAAATAAAGCTATTGTTCCTAATCAAAAGATCGAGTATTTAAACATGATTGAAGAGTTTTATGAAACTCATAAAGAACTTTTCAAGAAATTCAATTATCACTATATCTTAATTATGATACAATTAATGAAAATAGTACAAATAGTGATAATCCAGATAATATTTTAGCTACTAATTCAATAGTTAAAGAAGAAACCACTATTACAGACATAGATATAGAAACATCTTCTTCTGAAGCAACAAAAGAAGAAAAACTTACTCTTATGGAAATTGAATAACAAAAAGTTGATTGTAGAAAAAGAAAAGTTGATGAAGTTTCTAACCCAGAAAAATGAATGATTTTCTTAGATTTCCCGATATGAGTAATCCAGAAGTATTTGAACAATAAATACTTCGAGATGAAATAAAAAATATTAATCAAGTAGGTCAAAATTCTCAAAACACCATGGTTGTAGATTCTCTAAATAAGAAAAATGTTGTATCTAATGGTACCTATTTAGATCTATCTAAAGTTCTTATTTTTGAATATGAAAAAACTATAAAAGATTGGGCAAAATCCATGTCCATTATTGTCACTAGTTATAAAGATACATGGACTAAAGAAAAAATTTTGAATTATTTCTGTAGCACCTGGCAAGGTGATGTTTTACAATTTTTAAGAAAATGGAAAAAATTTGAAATTGAAAAAACTCAAAGAGGGACACTCCTTAATCAGATAATTACTATCTCAAATCTCTTAAAAAGTCTAACCCAACTACTCAAAAATGAGTTTTTTGAAAGAATGGTTGACGCTGATCTAAACAGTGAAGCTCAGTTTTTCCTGTCAAAAATAAAACTTTGTAATATTAGAAATTTAGAAGAATATTCCAAAAAATACATAAGTGAATATAAAAACTGGATGAAGCACATTCAAGATTTTGGAAAAAGGAATATTTTCATAAACTTCCCTCACCATGGGATGAATTATGTTTAAAAAATTATCCTACTTATTTAGAATTACATAAGCCAGCTAGTAGTAACTTAATTGCAGTAGATACATTAGGAAATAGAGTTTATTTTGCTACTAAACAAGTTGTTGAATATTGTCTTAAACAAAAAGCTGCTAAACAAGTTAAAGCAAACTTAGTAATAAACAGTGCACTAAGATTTTAGAACATGTATTTGAATTTGGTTGTAACAAGCAAACCAACAAATATTATAAAAAACATAGTAAACAGAAAACATTATAAAATGATTAAGTGAAAACCTAAAAATAAGGTTACTAAAGGAAAAAAGTTTGTTATTAGAAGAAAACCTTCTAATAAAAAGTTAAAATCAAAATGTAAATGTTTTATTTGTGAAGAAGAAACCCATATAGCAACACATTATCCTAATAAGGGTAAATCTACTAAAAAGGTTATTAAAACTCTCAACGAACAAGAATTAACAATTTGTTTTGGTGATGAATTATCTGATAATGAAATTATTTATGAATTACTTTCTGAAACAAAATCAGATTCTGATACTAAAACAAAATATATTTTTATGTTAAATTCTTCTACAAATTAGGCAAAATATACTATTATTGAAACTTAGATTTCTAGTATTGAAACACAACAAATGGCTTCTCTCTGAGATGTATTAGGAAAAACTCATACTTTAACAAATGAGGATATTTCAAAAATGCAAATCATCAAAAAAGATGAAATTTATAAATCTTCTTTTTTCAAAAAATTTCAACCTTGGGGTGCAACGTCACATTGAAAAAGCTAGTGGGGATACAGTTGTAAATAATTCTAAACAAGGATTAGTTGATATTCCTCTTTTTACCAAAGAAAAAATCTAGAAATTTAAACACAAATATCTTGATGTTAGATACATACATATAGGTATGATTATGATTATTATCAAATCTCTTTTTATTACTGGTAAAGACATATCAATATTAGTAGTTTTATTAGATAAAAGGTTTACCAGTCCTGTTAAATCCATAATAGAAGGTATTCAATTAAACCTTGTATCAAGAGCAACTTAGTTTAAAGTCAAACCATGATTAATGAATATAAGATATTTATTAGTTCTTACGGATTGGTTATTAAAAGATATTATAAAGGAAAAACCTATAATAAATACAATCAACTCTCTAGAATTTTTTGCATAAAAAAACAACCTACATTTCAAAAATCCAGAAACTAGTAGTTCTAGTGAAAATCTAGTACTACCTTCCTCTTCCTCAATCCCATTATATTTTAACAAAGATGATGATGTGAAAAGTATTACTAGTGAACAATCTTTTAGTTTACATAGAAATTCTTTTAGATCATAAGCAGGGTTTATTAGCACAAAAAATGTCAATATTCCTTATATTTCCAAGTGATAATCCTAAATATAATAAAGAAACTTAGTTTACAACTTAATAAATTCAGTTTCAAATTCAGTCTTTTCTCAAAGCACTTAAAGTTATGATATTAGAAGTTTAGCTATCATTATTTAATACAAAATTCTAGATGATAAAGTTATTACTTTTTCTAATAATCAACCAAAAAGGCATTATAAATATATAAATGTAGAATTTTGATTCAAAAAGTGTAAACCATACTCTTTAAATATTTTACTTGATATAGAAGCTATTATATCTAGTTGTAAAAGTAATATGTTACCACCAAGCAAATGGGAACTCATGAAACATCCTTTAGCAGTTATAAGTATAGATGGTAAAGAAACTATTAGTAGTTTTACAGCTAAAAATGTTTCTATATACTTGATGAACAAAAAGTTCATAATTCCAAAAATTTTATGTTTTTTTTTTCTGCATAGGGATATGCTATTAGGAAATAATTTTTTATACAATTATTTACCTTTTTGTTTAAATCCTTCTCATATTAGTCTTACAATAGATAAATAATTTATAGAAATACCATTAGTCAAAAATCATAAACATATTTGTGATTTAAATTTTTAGCCTGAAGCTAACAAAATTGAAATCAAAACAATTAATGAATCACATTGGTTATTTAAAATTTTAGAAGAAAATTTTAGCGAATAACCACTAAAATTATGGTCTAGAAGTCCTAGATATTGTAGTTTACAAATGCTTGATTCTAATAAAATCATTAGAGTTATACCTATGATCTATACTAAACTAGATATAAATGAATTTGATATTCAAATTTCAAAACTTTTACACAAAGGACTAATAGAACCAACAACAGTCACATTCAAGTTCAGCATTCATGGTAAGAAACCATCCTGAACAAAAATAAGGAAAAGCCAAAATAGTAATAAACTATAAATGGCTAAATCAAAATTTAGTTTTTGATGGATATTTTATTCCTCAAACAGATGTTTTGATAAATTTAGCAAAAAACTACTCAATATTTTAATAACCTTAACTATAAATCAAGATTTTAGCAATAATACTAACTGAAGAGTAAAAAATATTAATTGTATTTAGTGCTCTAAAAGGACAATATCAATGGAAGGTAATGCCCTTTGGTTTCTGTAATGCACCTCAAATTTTTCAAAGATGGATGGATTTTATTTTTGGAAAATATAAAGAGTTTTGTTGTTCTTATATTGATGATATTCTTGTTTTTTCTTCAAATTTAGAGGAACATAGGAAACACCTAAATTTGATTGGTTAAGAATTTATTAAACATGGAATAATCTTAAGCCTTAAAAAGATAGAGCTTAAAAAAAAATTTTTAGGATTAAATTTATCTTCAAATGGTCTTATGTTACAAGATCATATAATTACTAAAATTAAAGATTTTCCAAAACAACTGAAAGATAAAAAAACATTTGCAAAAATTTTAAGTCTTTTAAATTATGGTCGACAGTTTATCAAAAATATTTCTAAAAAGAAAAAGTTTTACAAGAAAAATTGAAAAAAGATATTTCTTTTTCTTGGACAAAACAAGATTATGAAATTATTAAACAAATAAAATAAGATCTTATCTATATTCTAAAAGGTTATCTCCCTAAACTAGGTGAATTATCAATTTTAGAAATTGATGCCTCAGAAATCACTGGGGATGTATCCTCAAAGCTAAAGTTCAAAAGGATAAGTTACTTTGTGGACACAGTTCAGGAAAATTCAAACAAAATGAAATAAAATATATTATTTTTGCAAAAGAGTTACTTGCGATAAAAAATGTAGTAATAATATTTCATATTTATCTAGCACCTAAACCGTTTATAATTAGAACTGACGATCAAGCAGTTAGAGTTTTTTAAAAAATAAAAAAATAGACACTAATCCTAGAAGAATTAGGTGGTATAATTTTTTATGTCAATATAACTTTAACATTGAATACATTAAAAGAACTAACAATGTTCTTGCTGATTTTTTAAGTAGGCTTGCTGGATTGAGGTAAAAAGCCTCTAGAACAACAAGGTGAATGGACTACTATTCGCAAGAAGCAATTAAAACCAAAGATTACTTCGCCCATAATCCTAACCCAAGATTTCAACCTATTCCATATCTTCAGGGATATTTTTATAAACTATAACCATATTTGTCCATCCCTCAACCTTTATTACAATTAGTAATGGAGCCTACCCAATTTTCACAAAAATCACAATTTTCTCATGATCCAAATCAATTGGCTTATATTTCATACTCTCAAATTCTCAAACAAATAAAGGAGGTGGAAGAAAATGAAAAGAAGGAAGAAGGAAAGAGAATTTCAAAAGAGAGATTTGTGTCTGTATTCTTTCTGGATGTCTCTATTTATAATTACATCATATTAAGGTTAAGGGTTTTAATCATAAGTCTAACTCCGGTTGAGTTAAAAATATCAAAAGCATATGAAATTTCAGCCTTAACCTTATTTGCAAGATTATATATTTAATTGCATGTTTATTTGCATGATTATTAATATTATTATTTACATGATTAAATATTTAATTGTATGTCTAATTGCATAATTATTAATTAATTTATTTGTGTGTTTGCATGACTATTAATATTTTTATTTGTATGATTATATATTTAATTGCATGTTTATTTGCATGATTATTAATTTATTAATTTATTTGTGTGATTGTATGATTATTAATTTATTTATTTACCTAGTTATTTATTTATTATTATTGCATGATAATATATTTGCATGATATTATATATTTACATGATTGTTATTATTGTATGATAATTAATATATTTGCATGACATTCTTGCATGAATGTTTTAGCATGATCTAGGCATGATATTATTACATGATATTTGGTATGATTTATAATATATTTGCATGATAATTTTTGTATGGAATGACTTAATATTTATTGCATGATTGTTTGATTGTTTGATATTTTGATAAAATTTTTGTATCACCATGTTTTGTAAATAAACAAAAAGATTGGAATTGATTTATTTTCATGATAAAACCATATTTGATAAGGCTTAAATTAGATAACACATAATTAATTTGGTACCAATTTTAGGCGTAAAGGGATGCTAACACCTTTCATGTACGTAACTGACTTCTGAACTTTAGTTCTGTTGATTTAGATTACAATCTATTCTTTTTAGGAACTCTCAACTTTGGCTTAGGATAACCTTAAAAAGGATAGATTTACATAAGTGGTCAATCATAGCTAGATAAAAAATATTGGTGATGACTCTATAATTTTTATGTCTAATGGGTAAGTTTCCCAATCTAGACATTATGAAAGTTTAGCTAGATAAAAAAGATTGCATTAACATGTAATACAAAATACTATTTTTTTTATGTTTTTTCCCATAATTACACTCCAATTGACAAGTTTTTCCATAAATCTTGTAGAGTTAAAATACAATTTCTCATAAAAGATAATATTGCACAAATGTGACTAATAGTATTTAGCAAATCCATAGAAAAGTTAACTAGTGCCACATTCACACAATTGTTGCAGCTCAATTAGATGAACAAAATGGTGCTTCTAGGGCTAGTAAAATCATTGATAAATGAAATCAAGTTGTTGGATGTTATCTGACTTCAAGAGCAATTAAGAAAGGCATCATTACATACAAGCTATTCGGTTGCAATGATTCAAAAATGAGGAAAAAAAAAGGAAAGTTGAATATGAATCCTCTAAAACCTCTAAATTCTGAAAAGATCAAAGTTGATAAGGTATTACATCAACACTTTCAATCATCTGCAGGTGCAACTGAAGCCATCGAAGCCATAGTCTTGCTAAAAGCTCCAAAAGTTTCAATAGAAGCTACCTTTCAAGATATTGATAACTTGTTGCATGAGAGTGATAAATAGTCCAACATTATAGCTAGCACCCCACTTGTAGCTAAAACCCAACAACTGCGTAAAAATTAAATCAACTAAATGTTAGTCTCTCAGCAATTGAAACTTTACAACTAGTGCAAAATTTATAATAAGAGATAGCAAGGCACATTTTTCCAAATAAATCTTTCACCAAAAGATTGAAACCTATTGTAACAAAAACAAAAAACAAGGTTGCAAATAGTTATATAGCCATTAAAAAAATTTTGCTTGCATTCTTTCATCTATTATTCTACTTTTTTCAATAAATACTTCTTATATATGTCACTTACTATTTTATATTTTCAATTAAATAGTTTGTCAAATATAGTAAACCCTGATGCATTAGACAAGAATAAGCCTTTCATGTTCGGTGTTGAGGACATATTAACAACTCATGTCCAATATGTTTTAGAACAAAAAGATAGACCTGATTGTAAACAAAAAAGTACAACCAACACTTTGTTATAAACATCTAAAGAAATTATTGTAACTTCTTCCAGCTAAGTATGTATTAATGCTTACATTAGCTTATGAAACAATAAAGTTATTAGCTTCGTTACTATTTTGAATAAAAAAAATTACCTCTTTCATATAATTCCATTTATTAATTGTCGTATTCCTCTTCTCCAACCCTTATACAGATCTTCGATATTATTTTTCTCTAATCTTTTTTCTTAAACATAACATTTTAATCAAATTTAATGTCAAATTTTTATACATTTTATTATATTTTGTTATTGACATAATCCAGGTCCAAAGCTAGAATTACTTTGTGGAACACCCAAAGATAGTAACTATTGACAAATTTTACACATGCAAAAAATATTTTTACCCATCAAACATATGAAAGACATCAAATATTATCATTTCAATGATATTTGTTGCTACCTTCATGATTATATTCTTCTGCTTTTTTTTTTTTTAGGGGGTTTTTTTTATTGTGGTGTTTTTCTTTTCTTTTTTGGTTAACTCCTTTTGAATACTTTGCAAATACTAAAATGCATATGCAAAACATCATCCTTTTCTTTTATATGTTAAAAAATGCAAAGTATGTTCCATAATAAATTTTTGTCAATTTTACAATACTTGTTATAAAAAAAACAGATGCTACATAACATGCATTCTTGATTAAATTGTTTTGCTTACATAATTTTTAAAACATTCGAAAAAATGCATCGAGACAAAATGTTAACTTTAAACTAGATACAAAATTTTTCTTTTTGAAAATCACTAAAAAAATAATCTCACAAACCAAGCAACACCTTCAGTTTTTTTGCAATTATATTTCTTAGTTAAACAAACTAGAAAATCTAACCATTTACCAAATGACATTTTTTTTTTCCAATTAAAAAAATATGATCATCACTTTTGTAACCAACAAGATATTATTATTTAGTATTCTTCAAGTCTTCAAACTAAATTATAACTACAAACTTGAAAACTAACTTTTTTTTTTCAAGTTTAACCATATTCCATGTAAACAATGTTATATTTCATAACAAAATTTATCATTTTACTTTATAAAAGTAATTACCCTAGCAGAAAACATTATACATATTTCTAAAAAAATTAGAAGGGGATAACTATTTTAACCCATAAATAAAGTAATTAATTTTATTTATTCTTGAAATTTAACAATTGTACCCCTTAATTAAAATATAAAATCAATACAACTAGAAATAATTATTTTAATTATATCTAATTTATATAATAAACAAATATATGACTATATTAATATTAGTAAAAAAATTATTGTCATAATAATACACTAGTAAAAAATAAAAACAATAATTACAAAAATAATTTATCTCAAATATATTATTACTCTTTTAGAAAAATAAATTACTTTTACCACCTTCCTCAAAAACCAACCTAACAAACCTAAACCTTATACTTATGTACACCCAACTTGTTCATCTTCTTAACACATAAAACATAAAACCATTAAAAACCCTACATCTTTTCATTTCTTAATACTTGACTATGACACCCCTCTCATATTTCCTTAACATGACATCTTTTGACAATTCACCCTAGTTCATCAAAATCATGTTCCGATCCACGATTTTGCACGACTCAATGGTAAGCAAATAAATTTTTGTAATTTGTTAAGTTTCTTTAAAAGAATTTGGGTTTCCGTCAAGTGTGTGTTTATCTTTATTATATTGTTCATTGTCTTAGAATTGAGGCTTTGAGTTGCTGTTTTCTTTGATAATGCTTTGTTTTATTATTGTCATAATCAATTTTTTTTTCTTTCTCAATTCATGAATATTTGCTCAAAAAATAAGAATACACTAACACAACACCCTTTATTTATTTTGATTTGATGTTTCCATTTGAACTAACGCTCACATTTATTTATTTGTTTGATATCCATAATATACACCTTAAATTCATTGTGTTTATTTCAATTTTTTGTACTTAATTTATTTGATTAGTAAAGATTAATTGCTTACATTTGTGAATTATAGTAGTAAATAAACAGTAGATTAAAAAAGAATAAATAAAGACAAGCAAAAAGATAAATTTGAAAAAAAAATAGTATTAAAAATTTTTTTGCATTAATCTATTAGAAACATTATACTCCATGCATGTTATCTTTTCTTTTCAACAAAAAAAAAAAAATTACAACTATAATTACAAAAACTAACAAATTCTTCATTTTGTAAGAAATTCAACAACTTTTATTAAGCTATTCATGCAAGATTTACAAACTCCAAAGACAATTTACCTCAAAAGATTAAACCTAAAAACATTCAAAGTTGATTTAATTATAATTCGCAGTACTTTGCATTGTCATAACGATTGGAGAAACTTTGTTGTTACCCGGTACCTCTAGTTAGGAGACTTTGATATTTTTAAATTCTACTAAAACAATGGCACAATCAATGTTTTCTTCTTCACTTGTAGCCAAATTATTCTAACTACCAATGAAATCCAGACAAGAAAAAGTTCCTAACTTCTTCATCCCTTACTTTTTAATTCAAAACAATAACTTAATCTAACTTTTTTTTTTTTTGCACTAAAACTTCATCATGCTCAAAAACAAGTTAGCTCATCTTAAGCACAATAACCAATAAATCATGACATGAAAATTATCAACCTAGAATACATAAGTTCATAATCTGAGAATTTCATTCTATATAATAGTGAAGACTTGATGAAGAAGATTAAAATTTTGAAAATAACTTTAACAATGAAGATGACATACCTACATTTAATTGCACGTTGACTAAAACAAATGTGCAAACCTCCTACATCTTGGTAATAAACAACAACCTCATTTTCCACACATTAATAAACTAAGTTTATTTTTTCATTTGACTTAAATAATAGCTATACTGAAAACAACATATTTTGACTCAATTTACTAAAAAACCTCTAACAAAAAATTCATCCTTCATCAACCTCTCAATTTTAAGCAATGACCAAGAATAGGAAGTTCAGTATATATGCAAAAGCAATAACAAAGCTTCCTCTTAAAGTTGACGCCAATCTACAAATGATAGCAATCTTAATCCAGGAAACCATTGCATTTTCATCAAAATTAGGCTAAAAATTTTCCAAGTTATTATTTATTACTGCAATTGGTAATCGAAAATTTATCTAAACTGCTTACAACAGTTTCTTTAAATTGTTTTATATTTTGTTAAGGAAGATTATGCTTACCTCTTTAATTTTTCCATGGAAATTTTAACTTTATTAGCAACTTTTAAAGTAACTATTGCTATTATAGATTATTTTATGTTTACTTAAGAAAGTTTTTATACTTACTTCCTCAATTTTTCAATAAAAGCTTTCATCTCTATTGATAGCTATAAATGTACCTATTACTTTTGGATCCATAATTGAATATTAATTTGCCTAAAACTTTTGTATACTTTTTTCTTTTTCTTTTCATCTTCTTTAATTATGTCTATACAGTATACATAAAAAATTTGAAGAAGTCAGATTTGCAACCTAGTAGATATGGAAAATATCACCTAAAAAAGTACAACATGACACTTATTTCATATCATAAAAAAACCATTTTATCATATATCATGAGTTTTTTCATAGATGTCATAAAAGTTAACTATAGAAAAAATTCTAATTTTAATAAATACATAATTAATTTTTCACAAAAATATAAAACTGTAATTTTAATAAATATAAAAATGTAAAAAATTTAATTTTAATAAATATAAAAATTTTGAGATTTTTGAAATTGAAAGTTTTCATATATGTATTTTTAATTTTATATTTTTAAAAAATTTCATATTTTTTAATTTTTTAAAATATTTCAGTTTTTATTAAAAAAATTTTAAAATATTTTTAAAAATTTTAACATTTTATTATTTAATGCTGACATGACAATTAATGACATTGCATTTCTTAGACTTTTTGACACATGTTAGTATCTTATTGGATATTCTTATCACGTTAGCAAGTAGACTAATGGTGTTAGTCCAAAGTAGCAAAATGATGTAGAATTAAAGTTCGAATACCAAACTGATAATTTTATTTTTTTTAGGTACTAAACTAATAAAAAGTGTATAGTTCAAGAACTATTTTTATATTTAACCCATTTTCTGATTTCAAAAAGAAACCATCAAATAGAAATAGAAAGAAGAAGGATGACATGGAAACTGTACCTAAATTTTTATAAAAAAATTACCAAAAAAATTATACTTACTGAAACAAGTAAATAAACAAACAAGCAAAACAAATAAAAAACTCAAAAAATCTATAAGAAAAACCACCATCACCATGAACACAACAAGTCACTCTCAAAGCCAAAGCCAAGACATAATCAATACAAAAATTGCAAACTTTAAGCAAGCATCACCAAACCAAGAAGAAACTATAGACCATTAGAAAAACCAATAAAAAAAGGGAAAATTAAAAAAAAAATTCATTAGAAAATTCATATAAAAATCACAAGAAAAAAAAACTACAAAAAAAAAATCTACAAAAATTAAAAAAAAAAGCTAAAAATGAAAATAAGGTTTTTTTTTGTTTTATGATGAAGTTTTGTTAGGGTTTTTTATTTTATTAGTAGAAATAAGACAAGAAAAATGAATTAGTCAAAGGAAATAAGAAAATGAATGAAAGAGGAAAAAAGAGTTGTCGGCAACGATTGATGACAATGACAAGTGAAAAAGGAAAATGCAGAATAAGATAGGAAAGGCTTTTGGCCAAAAAAAAAAGTAGATGAAGTTTGTGAAGTTTTCTGTTAAAAATTAAGTAAAAACTAAAATCAAAAATCAAAACCTATAAATTAAAAATTCTTAATACATAGATCAAGTGTATAAATTTTAAAAAGTTTTAGCAAATTTTAATATATTTTTTAGATAGTCATTTTTAATAAAAATTTTGATAAAATTTTTGTTGTTAAATAAGTATTAAACAAATTTAAATTATAAATGGTATTTTTAATTTTTTTTAAATATTGTTAATATTTTCGTTAAACTCTATCAATCTATAAGTTTTTATTTTTTTATTAAAGTTTTAATTGGATTATTTTTATTAAGAAATTTCACAAACTTCACTTAGAGAATTTCATCTAAGTTTTATCCAAAAAGATTAAGGAATGAGCAAATAAAATGAAAGCATACAAGAAAGATGAGCCAGATATGACCTAGGCTTAGCCTATATCGATTTATGACCAATTGACATGGATCAAAACCAATATGTTTTTATTTATTTAGGTATATGTTTTATGTTTGCTTAATTAAATTTCATAATTTAGTAAGTAAAAATTTAGTTGAATGAAGTGAATAATAAGAATGGTAATTTAGAAATTTTTGGAAACAAAAAGAGTTTTCGAAAAGTTGTGACTATTTTATTAGAAGTTCTTAAGTGAAAAAAAAATTTTGGACACCTACTAAGGTAGTATTTGGTATGAAGTAATCACTTAAAAAATCATAGTGATCCATGCATGGTGATTAAATCAACCCGTTTGGTAAACCACTTAGTGATTTTATGTGGTGATGGTTTTAGATCACTAAGGGTGATTAAATCATTGTCTTAGAGGATGATCTAATTCTTATTCAAAGGGGTGGGAAACTTTTATTACTAGGTGAAAAGATATGTAAAACTAATAATAGTTAATATTACCGATTTAATATGTGAATTAAAACTTGCTTCTTCTTAAAATTAATTGTAATTATTTTATATTATAATTTTTATATTTTCAAAATAATATTCATTGTAACAATTTTAAAAATATTTTGTGTGATTTTTTAATTTTATTAAATTTATTTATAATATAATCTTTGATTTTAATATATTAGTTTTATTTTCTAATTCAAATATTTTTTACATAATTTATAATATAAAAACTAGTTTACTATCAATAAATATATTTTTAATTTAATAATTTAATTATATTTATTGTGAAGCAAATAAAATATTGCTAATATTTTATACACAAATTATTATATTTAAATAACATTAAAATCATTAAATTGTGTTGCTATTATAATATATATGGTTATTTTGATAATTTCAAACAAAATAATATTTGATTTTTAGTAATACCAAATATAATAATATTTAATTACTAAATATTAATTATTCTTAATTAAATAAAGTGATTTTAGATCACGAGTGACGAAGTCACCTTAATAATAAAATCACTTTGATAATTAAATTATCATGAGGATCTTGAAAATAATACCAAATGCTATCTAAAAGTATTGCGTATTTGTATTAGAAGATTTTAATTATTATTCCCATAATATGAATTATTTTTTTAATAGATATGAATATATAAATAAAGACAAAAAAAAGTATTAAAAATAATAAAAAAAATTTATGAAAAATAAATTTACCATCTACAACATCTATATATAACTTTATACAAAAAGCATCCCTTGGGGGATCTAACCTTGACACCTATTTTTTCTTTTCATTGACCATTTCCTTTGCTTAACACCTGGATGACAGTTTCCAGGTTGTTCTACTCTCTATTTTCATAGTTTTAGCTCTTTTCCATATTCATTTTCTTTTTTATCGCTAAAACAAAAAAATATAAAATCAAACAATCCCTTCATCTTACTCGAAAATTCTTACCGTCTTTGCACAAAGAAAGGAGAAAAGAACAAAACACAAACCCCCACTCCCAAAAAAAAAAAAAAAAAAAACCAAAACCTTAACTTAAAAAACAAAGGTCAATACCTTTTTCGATGTCTTTATTTAGGACTTCATTTTGTATCACTGAAGTAGAAATTTCTCGGTTGACATTGCCATGTGGAATAACAACAATAATGGCACTCAGATAGCACTACCGGGAACTAAGGATCCACCATCCGCCACCTCCAGTTGTGTAGCTTTTGTACGCAGTGCTGGCTCTGTAGACAGCTCCACAGGAGGTAAATGCGAAGCTGGAGGAGAAGGCTCGAAAATGGATGCAGTTTAACTCTAAGAGCTATGAAGATAAAAGAAAGTTTGGTTTTGTCAAAACACAGAAAGAGGACAAGCCACCGGACCATGTCAGGAAGATTATCAGGTGAGCTTTATTATCACATTCTATTGGTAATTTTCAGGACAAAGTTTAGTTAGCTTTATTATCACATTTTGTTAGATTTGTGAGCTTTATTTTTTTAATATCTTTTCGATGTTATTTCTCTATATCTCTCTTTTTTTTTTTTTAAGATTTAGAGTGTTCTATATTTTTAAGTTGAAAATCTCCATTGAGGTTTTTAGTTTTTGTAATTTTTAAACATGGGAATTTTGGTTGTCCTAGAATTTGTTAAAATTAGAGAAAAACTTTCCTATATAAAAATGATCCTTAAGGATTTTGGTGATGATCGCTTTTTTCTTAATAATTTTATATTTGAGCATGCCATTACCGGTGGGTTGTCAGCAGGAATAAGATAAGAATACACAAAGAAATAACATGTGGCATCCAATAGCTTCTACAGGTGTAAGTTTTGTTTGACTCATCTCTACTTTGCCTAACATGTTTCAATGGCTCTACTCTCTCTACCCTCTCTCTCCTCTTCTTTTGCCATGTTCTTTCACAATCAAGTGTTACCTTTTTGTCCTTCTCTTTCTAGATGGATCGTTCATTTTAATGGCCTTCTCTTACTATCTTCTCCTCCTTGAAAACTCTCTCAATTTGCAACATTGGATTGGGGAAATGTCACCGTTTTATGAAAAGTCCAAGCTTTAAATCTTGACTTGATTAAAGGTGGCAGAGCTAAGTTTTCAGTCAAGCTACGATTCGGGTCAATCCTATCTAACCTGAGAGTCTTGAATCGGGTGGAAACCTACAGGGAATGAAATAATGAGAAGGAAGTTATGGTGGAGAGTTTTATAAATATATCGAATTTAATTTTAATAAGTCGATTGTTTTTTGGTCTTTTGCTTGGATGGTAAGTTTTAAATCATTTTTGTAGTTCGATTTTTGTAGTAATTAAGTAATGAGTTAAATGTAGGATGATTGTAAGTGAAATGTACAGTTTTGCATTTGTAAAATTGGCTATCTTTGGTGCAACTGATTGAGTATGGATTCTCTGCATTTTTTTATATTAATGAAGACATGTAAAAATTTTGTATAAATCATAGGGATTTTGATCAAATTTTTTTTCAATGGTATGATTTTTTTCTTTAATTTGTTTAAAATATTTGTTGCTAGGTTTGCATTTTATTTTATTTTATTTTTATTTTTCTAAAATATTTGTTGCATATTGCATGGATGGTAATCGGATTGGGTTTTTTTTGTGGATTGGTTTGTGTTTTTTGTATTGGTTTGTGTTTTTTGTTTAGTTAGTGTTTTTTATGCAGGTATTGTTGAATGTTGTTGGGGATTAAGTTGAAGTTCATTAGAAATTTTTATTCTATAAATTTGCCTTTATTGCAACAGTTGTTATATTGAACAAGTATTCACATATCCCACATGTTTCAATTTATCTTAACTAGAAAAATGCATTTGGTATTGGATCTGAACCATCCCTTGCCTTTTTATATGGATCTGTTGATATGCTTCACATGCTTAAATTAGCATAATCATTGACTGTTGGTTGAATCAGGGCTTCATTAAACATACAACAAACCAGTGCTTCCTGTCATTATTATTTTGCATTGAACATTCAACTTATCATTATCATAATTAAATGTCATTTGAAACTGGTTATCTCTCATTACATGTTCATAACTGTTGGTTAACTTTGTTTATCTCTTGATGCAAAGTTCGTGGTTTATCTACTCGAAAAACCATAGCGAGGTGGAACTCTATTTTACTAATGGCAGGTTTTGGTCATTTTTGGTTTGATATTCTCTGTGGCTTAGTTGTTACTTTCTAGGTTCATGGTTTTGAGCACTGAAAATGGGTATGGCTTAAAACGGTTGTTGAATATAGAGTGAAAAATGCATTTGAATCATAAGTTGCTTTAAAGGGTTGCAATACCATTCTACCAAGGTATTGTAACTTAATGTGTTGTTATATTTAGCTTCTTGAACAGCTTGACGTCTTTTAGCTAAAATAGTATATTAATCATGCTATTTGAAGGAATTTTCCTATAGTTCCCCTAAATTATGCAGCATTTTCATGATATGTATGAAAGTAATATTAACTTTTTTGTTAGCAAATACTTTTTTCTATAATCTATAAGCTGTTAAACTTTTTAGTTGTTTATGCAAATTTTGCTTGATTTTACTAAAAGAACATCTGTGTTAGGCATTGTAAATAATGAAAATGTTCATGGCATTTAAGTTACTTAAGATTATATCGAAAGCTGAGTGTTTGATTACCTTAATGCTTTTCCAGATGGAAGAACCCAAGAGATTTAATGCACCTGTTACATATGCATCTCAGTCATTGCAAACAAATGTTATTAGATCAACTGAAAACCATGGAGCATCACATGAAGTTCACATTTTGCCATCAGATCGATCAATCCATGCAATTGTATTTTCTAGAAGCTTCCCAGTTTTTTCACCCCTTGCTCATGTTACAACAGCAGGTTCAACTCTCGTATAGCATCAATTGCCCTTCAGTGATGTAAAAATGCCTACAATGTCCATCGGACTGTCAAGTAGCCATTTAGGAAGGGATTTGTCTTCATTTGCATATCCCAGGGTTGAAAGACCACAAATTAAGTTGGATGGAGGATCAAGTGTGACTTCTTATGTCTCCCAAGTACCAGGTAATTCTCTCTTCAGCCATGTCTCCTTCCCTTGTTAGCAAACAAAATTGAAGGACCCTATTTACATATCATTTGGAATTTTTTGGGGTTTGAATTTAGTATTATCTAGAGATTTGATAATATGGCATAATTCCTTTTTCCATGGATGGGGGAATGGTTTTCTTGGCTTGCAATGATGTTCTATTATAGCTTTCTACTATGGTCATATTATGGTCCAACTTTTTTAAAATTAGTAATTAACAATGTTAACTTTCTCTTAAATTATTATTTTGTATTAACTATACATATTATTCTAATTTTTAATTCAAATATATACCAATTCAAAAAAATATTAAAAATTATTAAAATAGATTGAGCGAAGTCAAGCCCAACACTAGTACATTATTAACAAAATGTTATAATTATTTATATTTTATTTATTTTTCTTTGATTTTAAATATTTTTATAAAAATGTTAAAATTTAAAGTATTTTATATTTTTAAAATTAAAAAATTGTGTTGGTTACAAACAATATGGAAACGCAACAAGAAAAATTTAATCATGGTCTATTAAATATTCAATATAAATTCTTTTTCTTTTTAAATGTTAAATATTTGTAATAGTAAAAGTATGCAAATGAATTTTTTTATTATTTCATAGGAGAGATATTAACTTACATTGTTGTAAAATTTTTCAATTTTATATTTATTTATTTATTTTTAATAGATCCAAAAGATGAGATTAAATCTTTTTTTACTTGTCTTTCATGTCTCTTAAATTTATTAAGATCAATAATTTAAAAAAGTATTAAAAGATGTAAAATTTTTTTAATATAACTTGATCTTTCGCCTATTTTATATTAAAATAATAATAAATATCTTAAATAAAAAATTAATGGAGAACAAAATCATTTCAAATAATTACAAACATTCTAATATTTTAGTATCAATTTCTTAATAACCAAAGCAATTTAATTAACCCCAAGCGTAACAGGGATGAATATCAGCACAAGAAAAATCAGGGTTGAGAATATATATTTTTTTCAACTCTTAATATGCTTGTATATGTTTGCTTTGTTGCTAATGGAAATTTTGTTTGGGTTTTACCCTACTTTTGTGGTGGTTACCCATCCATGGCTAATATTGAATTTTATCCTGAAATTTTATTTATTATTATTGTTTTTTTGGGCTTGGATGATGGTGATGATGGTTGTGATGAAAGGAGATAGGGAATATAAAATTTAAGCAAAGGGGTGGCTAATAGATGGATGTTTGGTGACAAGAATAAATATAGATGAGAGATTTTACGTAAGAAAATAAACAAGAGCGACGATAAGCGCTAAAATGGTACTATTATATATATATATATATATTAATTTTTTAATTTTTTTGATTTTATATTTAAATGAATTTTTTATTTATTATTAATTAATTTTATATTAAATGTTTAATATGCTAGGAGAGTTTATATTTGTTGTATTCCCTTGTTTATTACATTTTTTAAGTTTATCTTGTAATAATTTTGCCTACATATGATAGCGATTTATTAAAATTTAATTAATTATTACACATCTATTAAATCATTGATTGTTTATTAATTTATATTTAAATTGAATATTTTTACTTATTTTTAATTAATTTTAAATTGAATATTTAAAAATAAAAAATTGAAATGAAAGTTTAAAAAAAACGAAGATCAAGGTAGGAATTGACGACGAATGCAACATGTAATGTTATTCTAAGAAGACATACTTTTGTAAGAAGACTTTGGTAATGTAGTATGCATTACTTTTGTTTTCTATGATAAACCTTCAACTTAAATTTAATTTAATAGTAAAATGTTAATGTACAATAATATGATAGATAAGTTTTATTATGCATAATAGAACTTGAATAAACCATTAATATAGCAGATTTTGTATATAAAGTATTATATATAACAATATATTAATGGACAATGAGACTTATCCTTTCCGAATTTTTTGATTTTATATGTCAAGCGTTCAGTTCTGCTCTGCTCGACCGGAACAGAAAGGAAATAATAATAATAATAAATATCCATTATGCATATAGAAAAGTATTGTAGATCATCAAGTTAAATCTAGAGCTTCAAAAGTCATAAACTGGGCCATATTAGAAATTCGAGAAGTAAAGGTTTTGTAGAGCCCAGGGCGATGTAACGTTCCAGATTCAACTGGGGAGTCGGTTAACTGGGGGACAAAACAAAACCTATATACAAGACGAGACTTGTTGAAGTTGATCCGTTGAAATTGAAACGTAAAAGACTTCGCCTTTGCGGAGCTAGACAATTATAATTGTGTTTCTCCTATGTCTGCTCCCTTACATTAATTTCCTGTTTTCTGCTTCAACGACCTTAATCCCCTGTTTGGCACGAGTTCGTTGAAGTATATCCATCAACCATACCTGTTAATGAAAAAATATCTACCAAATATTTTATTCATTTTTATAAATAAAACCACAAAACAAATATTAATAAAAATATCAAAATTTTAAAATATATTGCAATTATATATTAAAATATTGAAACACAAACAGATAGGATCTACCTGTTCAGTAAAACTGTTTATGAAAATTTGAAATATTAAAAATTTTAAAACAATTTATAATCTTAAAATTTTTTTTTATTATCTTCTTTAACGATAAAATTAATAAAATTTTTTTCTATATTATAAATAAATAATTTTTTAAAAATCCTAAATTCGTTGCCGAACATAAATAATTATGAAGATAAGGTAACACATTTGATAAAGAAAATGGAAATTAGTAATCAATTACAATTACTAACTATTCATTTTTAGAAAATTAGTGTGTACAGGGGAAGAAAAGTCTATTCATGGTGCTTGCAACTTCAAAAGAATTTAGTACTTTTGTATGTTTTTTACGTGGTGAGTTAGGAGTCAGGACGCATCATTTGTTTGACCTTGGCTCCACCATTAAGGAAGCGTATGCCTATTTTATTCATTTATCTAGTGCAAAATTATGGACCAATTCAACATATGTGGATAAATATAAAATTTAACCTTGACTTAAATTGATTTACATAGCTATCAAATTAAATTGATTTACATAGCTATCAAATTAAATTTAAAACATAAAATTAGCTTAAACTCGAAAATGACTTGTTTGTTTTCAAAATATAGACAATATTATCTACTGTTACAGGTTGTGAAATGAATCAGTGATCACGTCGACAAAGATATCATTGGTTAGGACACGTGGAGGATTAAAAGTTACTAATAAATTAATGGTAAAAAAGCAAAACATTGGTTGTAAAAAGATAAAAGAAATCAGCAAGAATGTTCTGTCCAAGTATGAATCCCGTCTACAGATAAATACTCGTCTGTCTGACATCTTTTCCTAGCCTTTACTTTCTGTCCTTTATTTCTGCCGTGGCTGTTCACATTGCTTTGCAGTTTTCACGTTCCAACCTCTATTCAAAATTCAATCTCAGTTCTCAGATCAAACAAAGAAAAAGCAATTCTTCTGCAAAGGAAAATTAAAAATGTGTTTGGTATTTCTGTGTGATGAAGAGAAGAGAGAGTTGGGAAGACAGCAGGCGCCTGGGTGTTGTCCGCACTGTGGGGGCAAAGTAGAAGCTGTGGATGTTGAGAGCCAGTGGAGGTTCTGTTTCTTAGCCATTTGCTTCAAGATTAAGAGAAAATATTCCTGCACCTTATGTTCCAGGCGTTTGGTCTTGTCTTACTAGCAAACTTCTAGATTCCTAATTTCTTCTTCTTTTTTATTTATTTATTTATATTTCTTTTTGGGAATGTTGTTGAGAATTCATTTCTTGAATGTTTAGCAGACTTTTCTGTTTCAGGACAATGTGAAAAAATCTCAAAGCATTTGAATGGCGGCCATCGAATGCTTTGATCCTCATAATTGTAGATGCTCTGCTTCCGTGGTAATCGATTTTTTTTTCTCTCCCTTCCCTTCCCTTCCCTTCCACTTTCTTTTTCTGTTCTGCCATGATCAAGAGGTTTCTAAGCTTTTTTTTTTTTTTTCAAGAAAGAGAAAATAGATCTGAGATTCCATTTTCTTCTCCTAAATATATATATATATATATATAGTTTAACACACAACATTAATTTTCTGGGTTAGAAACTTCTGCATTTGTCAATCAGCTTAAAACGAAATTAAATTCTTGATTAATGTAATTAAAAATTAACTGGAAATAATATCGTATATTTTAATGCTCGCCATTACCTGATTATTTATTTTATATATATAGCTGCAAACTTTTTCCTTTTTAGTGAAGTATATTTTTTTTGCTCTACACATTTATTATTTGTGAGATTAGCACTGAAGCAGTTTTTTTTTTTTTTAATAATACTGTCAAACAGTACTTAGTTTAAGTTGTATGTTTAATAGAATCAGATATGTTCTGCCTTTCTATAAATATTTCAGTTTTCATTTCTTAGGAAAATGATTTATTTGTTTCTTGAAGAAGGGAGCGGGCGGAAGAATCAGAGGTTATTTCCTTTAAGGTGTGTTCGGTATCAAACGGAAAATAGCAACAGAATTGTATGAAATTATTGGTTAGAACTTAGAACACAAAGTCTTTTCCCAAGTCCCGACTTCCGACTATCGGATCAACTTGTACTTTTTTTTTATTCATGCCAAACACGCGATTAACTTTTTTTTTTTTTTTGGGGGGGGGGGGGGGGGTGTGGTTTCGTTCACCAAATGTACAAACTTGTCTTGTCTCGCATTTGAGGGGGAAGTGGCTGATATTTCGCTTTCCTGATTTAGTTCAACGCTGAAAAACCAGCTGCAGTGTAAGGTCACTGTTATAGAGCAAACCGTCAGCAATGACCAACGCCTAAGAAATATCGCCATTCTACTTCATTTTACTGCTCAAATCACTTTTTCTTTTGGAGTTTTAAATATTTTCTTTTTATCTTAAATTGAAAGTTGATCTAAACTATAAAAGAAAAAGAAAGTTAATATTATATCTTTCACATTCATTTTTTTTTTAAAATCTAAAACTTTTTTTTTGTATATTTCATATTAATTTCTAATAATTAATATTGTTGAATTTGAATATTAAAAATTATTATGAGACATCAATATTAAAAAATAATTTTAAAATATCAAACTGGTATTTTTTTTCTACCATTTTCTTGTCTAATTAAGTACGAACAATCAATTTAAGACGGAATAAGCATTATAAATTAATATGTGAGACGTTTTAGGGATCGAAGACTTAACTTTTTTTATAACATTAATAGTATAAATTAAATTTATACTCCCACAATCACTTATTATATTTCATATAAACAATTAATTAGCTAAAATCAGATAAGAAAACTAAATGATGAAGCAACGTATAGTTAAATAAAATTTAATATAAAATTAAATCAAATCCATAGAACTGGTACTTAGGTCTAGGTCTTTTCTTGATACTAATATAAGGTTTGATTCTCCTTGATACTAAGATAACGCCTTATTCACGTGCAAGACACAACTTTTCATGCTTTTGTTCGCGCACATGAAATTGGCAAGAAGTGTAAAAAAAAAAAAAAAAAGTACAACTTGAGGTCGGTGCAACAACTGAAGAGATAAGGATCCCTAGAATTAAAGAAAGATTTTCCAAAAATTAGAAACTGCACGTCAACATTTTACACGTTTTTGTAGTCTAGGAATTGTATATTTACCCAAATTAAACCACCATTAAAATTTTTTATGAAGATTACAAGTATAAATAAAAATTGCATTAATTCAATGAAACATTATTCGACATATCTAGTTAATTCAAGAAGAAATCAATGAATAAAACTAATAATATAAATTTGGACTAAACTCATGTTTGATAAGAGTTAAGCCTAAAACTTAAAGATTTCAGGTTTCCTCCTTTTATTGAGACAAGGTTTTACCACTATATTAATTTTGATTGGCTCTAATAAGGTTGATGTTTGATCTGCCATAGAAATTCTATATTAATTTATGTTCAAGTAATTTGTTTACTACCTCATAAAGGGATTTGTTAACAATTAACATTTTTACGTGTGGGCAATATTAAATATTTTTTCAAAAAAAATCTTAGTAAATTACTATTTTCTCTTTTAATAATCTTAATTAATATATTTGATTTTCAACAGGTTAATTAATTCATGTCTAGTTTACCTTTGTCACTTCGAAAGAAGACAGAGCTACAGGATCCGCTAGCAGCCGTACTTTAACCCAACCCAATCGCATTAACCCTACTTGGCCCGTTTAATCTGTGTTAAATTTCAACTTGGACTAGTGTTGACCAGACCCAAAAGAAACAAGCCCAGGTCTGATTTGAGTTGGGTTTTAACCCAAACTTTTGGCTTTTTTTTCTTATTATTTATTTATTTAATTAATTATTTATATCCTACTTATTTTTTTTAAAAATTGTTTCAATTATTTGATAATAAAAAATATAATATATAAGATATAATAAATATTCAAATAAGATTTATTTTAATAAATTTGCATATTTAATTTATTTTAAAATACTTTTGAAGTAAATGAATTTCTAGAGTTATATGAAAAATATTGAAAAATACTTGATAAAATTTTTATATTTAAAATTTAAATAAAATAAAATAAAATTGATAAAATTAAAAATAAAAAATCTATTTAGATAAAATAATTTTAAGATAATATGAGATTAATCAGTCTTATATTTTATATGAGCAATGTACACGTTAATACCTTATTAGCATGTATTGTGTTTCTAAACTTAATTTTATTAAGTAGATCAAAATTTATATTTTTAAAGAATTTTAATTAAGTTTAAGATTCATTTACATGAACAACCACATCTAACACAACAAAAATGATGGCAATTCTTTTTTTTTTTTTTTTTTATCTAATTGACGAGTTATCGTATCTTATAACAATACAAATGGGTTTCTCGCGGAAATCCTGAATTTCTAGTGTAGGTGGTAAGATTTGTTCACATAATGCTGCTTGGTTAGTGGGGTTTAAAGCTCATTTGGGTCGATGTTCAAATATAGTAGTTGAATTGGAGGCATGGGTTGATGTTCAAATATAGTACGTAGTTGAATTGTAGGCGGTGAAAGTTTGGTTTGCTTCTTGCTTGGGAAGAGGGCTTTAGGAAAGTGATTTGAGTTAGTTGCTAAAGTTAATATGGACTTGATTAATTCTGCTGATATTGCACTTCACTCTTTCCGTAGCTTAATTGGTGATATTTTTGAGTTCAAGAGAAGAGAGTGGCGGTGTATATTTTCTCATGTATTCAGGGACGCCTAGACTCGGCATGTGAAATGGAGTTGGATTTTGAGGTTCTTCATTAATCACCTCCTAGTTTAGTTTGTGGGTTTATTTCACCGGATGTTTGGGTGTGGGGTTTCTCCAGAGGAGCGAGGATGCTTTACTTTTATCTTTTATCTTTTTTGTAACTATCGATGTTTGCTCATTTAAGTTCGTATCGTTTTGGACTTTGAATTTATTCAAGTTAATCGAGTTGAGGATTTTTTTTTAATCAAATTGGGTTCAATTAATTCACATCAAATTGGGTTGAATTCAAATGAATTAGACTAAGTTTTTGGATTTACGTCAGCTTAGTCAGCTTTACCATTGATACCGGAGAATGTTGTTCCCCAATTTATATTGAAGCATGGTCATTCCCCAATCCAAACATGGCATACTAATGTTAGGGTACTTTTATTTTAATTATATTTTCTAAAAATATTTTTAGAATGTTTTAATTATATATTTTCAAGAATAAATTTTAGAATGTCTAAAAATATATTTTTTCTCAAGAACAATTTTTTTAATGTTTAAATACATAAAATATTTTTTTCTCTCAATGACTTGCCATTTTTTGTTGATAAAAGAAAATTTACATTTCGTTAGCAAGAAATTCTTTTTCTTGTTTGATTTGTAATTTTTTTGTTTGTTAACCTCTTGTTATTGATAATAATATAAACAATATATATTTTCTAAAAACTTAAAATAGCATTTAAATAAATATTTTTATAAAATTAATTAAACAATAAATGTTTAAAATAATGGAAGTCATAGTTAAAAACTATCAAGTAAAATAAAAAGAAACATACGATAATTTATTTAAAAGTTTATATTTGATGTGTTATTAATGAAATAAATATATAATAATTTAATTAAGAGTTTATATTTGACATATGGTTAGTGTAAACTATAAGTTTATATTTGATATACTATAATGAAATAAACATATAATTTATTTAAGAGTTTATATTTGATATACTATTAATGAAATAAACATATAATAATTTATTTAACAGTTTATATTTGACATATGATTAGTGTATAATAACTATACACCATCCATAAATTAGATATTTAATGTATTATTATATATAAATTATATATACTGTCAATAAATTAGATATTAGATGTATTATTAATATATAAATTTTATATATTATTGGTAAATAAAAAAATATTATAAAAGATATTATTTCATTGATAAATAAATATTATAAATTTACTCATTAATAAAGTGATACTTAAATAGCATTATCATTTGACTCATTAATAGATAATATTATCATTTGATTAATTGATAATGTATAATAAATAAAATCTATATACTGATAATATATAATATATAATATTTAAGAGCATAGACAATATATATAATATATGTATAATATATAAAATTTATATACTGAATATAAACTTTTTATTTAAATGGTAAATTGGTATTTCCGTTATCCAATATCTTATTTCATCATCCAACAAAATAGGTATAATCCTTTCATAATTATTTCGTTTCATGAACGCATCACATGCCCCGATTGAAAGTAATACATCTAAAGTGATAAAGGTCATGTTCTAACCGAAGTAAGAAGAATAATTAGCTTTTCTTAATTTTTTTAAAAAATCTTAATTAATTACCATATTTTCTTGTAATTATCTTTATTTATATAATTCATTTTCAATATGTTAATGAATTCAAGTTTTAGTTTCCCTTTGTCACTACGAAAAGAAAAAAAGAAATCCCAAAAAGCCAAAATCAACACCACAAAAAAAAAGTAAAACAGATTCGATATTGTTAAATTATTATATACCATTACTTAATTAAAAAAAAAAAGTATAGTGGTTGTTTTATTTATCTCTCATCAGATACAAATGATATGAGATTTAGTCTAATTTATTGAGGGGGAGAGTCGATGTTATGAACAGATCTGGAGAAAGCAAGGATGTCATCAGGATTTTGAGCTCCATCGCCCTTGTTTCGTCCTTTATCAGCAGGATCAGAGATGACTGTTTCATTAATTACTATCTTAGCCTTTTGATCCATCGCTGTAGTCCTTGTTATGCCTTCAAAAGAAGCTGTTGCATCATCTTCCTTCTTCTTTCCTTCTATCGCTTGCTGTGCCTTTTCTAATCTTCTCTCTTTGTTTCCATCCATTTTCTGTTTTCTACATTTTATCTCCCCTGTCCCCCGACTTACCCTAAGTTTACGATTCAAATGAGAAAAGACGGCATTCATTTATAGGACCAGAAAGAAAATTATTATTATTATTAAAATAAAACGTGTCACGTTTCTCCCATGCAAAGAGAGAGGAAACTATACGTAATCTACCTCTTTAATGCGGTAAAACCACAAGTGATATATAGTGAGGCGGTTCGGCAATGCCCCACTCCCAACGCCATCATAATGCAAGGTTGGAAAAATGCACTGCACTCTAATTCACCAAAATCAAGAAAATTTCTTAGTAATGTGCAAATTTAAGAACTTAATTATTATATAAAAAAATTGAGTTATTATTATTTTTTATTGAATGCTATTCATCACTTAATTGAATATATTTTTTAAAAGAATTTTAAATTTAATTTAAATTTTTTAAAAAAGAATAAATTTTAATGTATCAAATTAAGTTAAATTAAAAAATATGATTACATGTAGAGAACATCTCACAATGTTTATTCTAAAATATCTATCATTAATTATATATTATCCTAAATTTAGCCTTAATTAACTTTTATTATTTTTTATTTTTGGTGTGTAAACTAATCATTATTTTTTTAAATTCTTATATTACCTTGTGAAATAAAATCACTTGAATTAATTATTAAATACTTTATTTAGAAAGTAGGTAGATTTTTTTATTGAAAATTTCCAAAATCCACTTACACATAAGATTTTTAAAAAAGTTTCCTCACTTAAGAATTATTGAGGAAATTATCACTCGTATTTCTTTTTTAATTCCATCATGAGAGAATTTTACTCATTACTTAAGTTTAAAATTTATTAAAATTATTTTATTAAAATGTAAATAAAAATTTTATATTGAAAAATTAAAAAAAATTCTCTTAACATTTTTGGTAAAAGTTTTAAAAAATTTTCTCACATAAAAATTCTCAAGAAAATCAACAATTGTGTTTTTCTCTTAATTCCATCATTGGGAGAATTTTTACTTATAATTAATGTTTATAAATTAATTATTACATTTATTGTATGAAAAATAAATAAGATTTCTTTTATTGTATGAAAAATAAATAAGATTTCTTTTATTGTTGAATTTTCAAAAAAAAAAAAAAGGCCTTCCAACACTCTTGATAAGATTTTTGGAAAAATTCCTCCTTTAAAATTTTCAAAGAATCACCACTTCTGTTCCTCTTTCACTTCGACCATTGAAAAATTTTTACTTACTACTAAAATTAATTAGAATTTACAAAAATAATAATCTTAATAAAAACATTGTATGTATATTTACAATTATTTAATCATATGAAATACATTTTTAACTTTCTTAATATTCTCATCAATTAAAAGATATATCAAAATATAAATTTAAATATGTACAAATAAATAAAGCAAATAAATCAAACAAAATATAAATAAATAAATAAATACATAAATAAATAAATAAATAGTAACAAGAAGAACTTACCAATCAATTGAGCCTAAGTAAATCCAAAGTAAGTGGGTTGATGAGTCTAAAGAAAACTAAGCCTAGTTTGAACCAAAAGTTGGTTATGGGTCAGAGTCGAGTGTTGATCTAATGGAAATGGGTCAATTTTTTTTCTTCTTGCTCAATACTCACCCACTATTTTATGTTGAATAAAACAAGCAAAATTTTTTATTCCTTTTCCTTTTTTATTTTGTTTCTCTTTAATCTTCTCTAACCCTTTGAGAACAAGTTTGATAGTGGAAGCTAAACCAAAAATCCAACAAGGTTTTGCTATCAGTTTGTCTCTAAATTTTATCGTAATTTTCCATTTCACCTCATTTTATTTTTCCTCAAATTTGTTTCTTCAAAAGCTTATTAAAACTCTTATATCGACATTGTTAGCCTTGAATTGATTAATGTATTTTGAAAATGGCAAAACAAAAATTTACTTAATATCAACTAATTTGTTTTAATATGAAATTGAAGATTTTTCCAGCTTTTCATTTTGCTAAAAATGCCTTGGAACTAAAAGAAAACTAAACAAATGAAACAAAAACGATTTTGGACAAAATGTGACGGAATAGATTGATCATCTAAGGTGAGGGATTGATCCCTTACTTGACCTAATCGATCCTTTAGGTAAAATGATTGATCCATTTTTTGGCTAGAAAGCTCATCCATACAAAAACTTGAAAAAATCAATTGATCCCCTCTTTGTAGGGATCGATTGGTTAGGTTTTCAACATGACCCGATTGATCCTCCCACTAAAGGGATCGATGCATTTTTTTTTATCCAGAAGCAAAATTGATTTCAAAGCTTACAGAAGGGATTGATTATTCTACATAGGGGATTGATCATCTGAGATAGGGGATCGATTAGGTAAGAAATTGATGAAGAAAAGTTTGAACAAGATAAAATTGATGAACATGAAAAAATGGCCATGTTTGTAAAAAGGTTTAAGAAGTTCATGAAGATGAACAAGTTATCAAATAGAAGAAGATCATAAAAGGAAATGATTAAAGGAGAATCAAATAGAAGAGAAAGGGATCAAGTTGTTTGCTATAAATGCAACAAATCAGGTCATATCAAATTCGATTATTTTTTATGGAAGAAACAAAATGCAATGAAGCCAAAGAAGAAAGCAATGGTTCCAACATGGAGTGATAGTGACTTTTCAGATAATGAATCAAATGAAGAGGAAGTAGCCAACCTATGTTTGTCATAACGTATAGATCTATGAACTTATCGCTAGACATGGATTAGAAGAGTCACCACCAATCTTTTTTTACTTAAGTGTGATTGGCCACCTGAAACATATTCTGATATGTGAAAATAGATGTTAGGTTTGGGAGTATAGTTACGCATGGTGAAGGTTATAGCACCCCCATAGTGCCCATCTAAAAGAAGATACCAGTTTGATTTCAAACTATCCAAGCCTTGATCATTTTATGATTTACCAAATAATTTAATATTAAAAATGTATCTTAAAATTATTCTAATAGTTTGGTAGCAATTTAAGATAATTTTTTCACCTTACGAGTATTCAAAGAGACTAGTGTCCTATTTTTAAGAGGCTTTATCATCGGATTTATTAATATACTTTTATTCAAAAAATTAATAAAGTCTCCCAATAGTTTGGTAGGACTTATTTTGAAGCAATCCTCCAATAATTTAGAAAATAAAAATTAATTTTTTTAATTTTATTCTTTGAAAAATTGATTTATAAAAATTTCCCAATAGTTTGGTGAATTCCATTTTAAATCCATGAAAATTCTCCAATAGTTTGGTAGGATTCATGAATTTATTTTGAAATGATTTTTTTATTTTGAAAAAGATTTTTTAAAACATTTTTTGTTTTTATTTTTATAAATATTTTTTGAAAAATTAAAAAAGATTTTTTTTGTTTTTATATTATTTTGAAAACTTTATTTGAAAATATTTTTTTAGTTTTTTATTTGAAAAAGTTTTTTATTTTTTATAGAATCATTATTTAAAACGCATTTATTTTTAGAAATAAAATAGCAGAAATAAAATTTCTTAAAAACAAAACCTAAATAATAATAATAAATTAAAAATAAAATGAGTTAAAAAATAAAATAAAATCAAAAAATAAAAATAAAATGAAAAAAGAAAAACCTGTGATTGAGTCGGGTTGGAATGTAGGTTAGCACGCGGGTCACCGGGTCAATGTGTGAATCTTAGGTTATTCAAAACGACGTCGTTTTGGGTCGGTATAAAAAGCAATTTTGAGCATTTTTCCCTTAGACGCCCGAGTTCCTTCTCTCTCTAACTGTCCAAATCCTCTGACCTCTCTCTAAAATCCCCCAAGAACCCACTGGTAAGTTCAACCAAAAACTAAAAATCCCACCAGTTTTTGGGAATGTCATCGAAAAATTCAACCAAAAATTGAAAAACCCATCGGTTTCTGAAAGTCACCAAAATCTTGTCAAAAAATTCAACCTCGTCAAACAATTTCACTGAAAAATTCAAACATTCTTCCCAAACCTAGAAAAAACCTGAAAAATCCAAAAAATTCAAAAAATCCAAAAAATCCTCAAACCTTCCCAAAAAGCTTCAAATTTTCCCCAAAACCTTCTGAAACCCTAAACCTAAATCAAGAAGCCTAAATTCACACCTGAAATTGCAAATCAAAGCCCAAATCCTAATATCAAATTTTCAAAAATTCCTATTGTAAAAAAAAAATTTTTACAAACCCTTTTTCTCCCAAACTTCTATTCAAAATTTTGTGTGTATATCCTTTGTAGAGCTATCTCAATTTATAGGCAGCTTAGGATCCAATTTTTTGAAATGGACAAAATCAATATGAGGCTTGAATCTTGGGATTGAATTCTGTCCAAGTGTGATTCTAGGTCCTCGAATTTTAGTCAATCACATTGATATGATTATGTATTAACTTTGATTGAATTGGTGAGATTTTGATTCCAAATTTCCTTGTTCATGTGCAGATTGGAGCAAAAAGGAAAGATGAAAAGAAAGAAAAACACAAAAATAAAATAATAATAATAATAATAATAATAATAATGATGATGATGATGATATTAATAATAATGTACCGTAATATTATATTATAATATATACTATAATAATAACAAAAATACTAATAACAAAAGAATTAATCCAATTTGTCCCAGACACAAATGGATGTCTACGGCTACCCTTCTTTAGACATCTTTATTAGATAGGGATGTTGCAAAGACCTACATACCCAATCTATTCGAGTTGAATCAGTAATGGTCCATGAAAATGAAAAATGATCTAGGTTAAGGCAAGATTAGATGATTGGGATGAAACCACGGGTTAGGAAATGAAGCAACCAGAACCAAGTCGAGATCAAAGACAAATGATCGAAAGAAACCACAAGTCTGATATGAATGATATGAATGTATACCCTATCCCGAATGCAAATGAAACATTAATCATGGTACTAAGGCTTCTGCATTCTCATTTCTGCACACATTTGGCAAAGAAACCAGCATTCATTACCCTAAATATTTATCCCCATTCCAAAAAAAGTTATGAAAGTCAGTGATTTCTCTTATTTGGAGGCATTCATCCTTTACCTTTGTCTTCTTTAATTCTTCAAGGTAACATACAACTTCTTAATACTTTGTTCAATTATTGATCATTATCTCAATTTCAAAATATTAGATGCAAGTTATGCACTTCCTCTATTCATGGTAAGGTATAAATAGGAAAGACAAATGTATAAAATTAAAAGAAAAATAATAAGATGACTTTCATTTACTCGGATAAGCAATAAATTACAAATGATGGTATAAAAACTAAAAAAGAGTGTACAAGGGTAGCTATTTGGGATAGCAATGCCCCAAGACAAATGATCAGATAACCATGACAACAAGTCTTGGATTTTTTTAAAAACTCAACCAAAATACGATGCCTCGACACCTTAGAGCTATTTAAAATGCACTGTCTCTGGTATGCCTTCCAAGTGATGCCATATTCTATTCATTCGAGTTTGCTTTCATTGAATTCAAGCTACCTTTCAAGGTTTTCAACTTAAACTTTTTCTTTGGATCCAAGCTACACTTTTGAGTTTTCAACTTGAACTTTTTTCTTTTTTTTTAATTTTTTTTTGTTCAAGCTGCCCTTTCGAGTCTTTAACTTAAACTTTTTTCTTTTTTTTTTATTTCTTTTCTTTTTTTTAGGTTAAGCAAAGTATTTCTTCATAGCATCAAAATTAATAGGATTAGGAAGTTTATTTCCATCCATTTCTAACAAGATTAAGGCTTATCATGAAAAAGCTCTTTTTACCATATATGGTCATTCCCAATTCAGAGTCCATTTTCCCCTATCATCATGTTGACTTGAAAGAATTCTTTTCAATACCAATTTTTCTTCTTATAATTGATGAAGTCAGACCTTTTTGTCATGAGCTATCATTATTCTTTTTTGGTACAATTGGTCGTGATAGAGTGTCACTAATCTTTTTTCTTCAATGAAGTTTAATTGTTCATAGCGTTCTTAGACCTATTTAGATTCTTCTAATCCTACTTCCTTGAAGACCCTTAGGGATGGGATCTCTACTTCTATTGGTAATACAGCTTCCATTTCCTAAACCAAAAAAAAAAGAGTTACCCCAGTAGAAGTGTGCACAGAAGTTCGATACGTATGTAGGGCAAAAGGTAATTTCTCGTGCCAGTCCTTGTATGTTTTAGTCATCTTATTTAGAATTCTTTTAATGTTTTTATTTACAGTTTCGTCTGCCCCATTCATTTTTAGGTGATATGGAACTGAATTATGGTGTTTGATCTTGAACTAAACACATACTTCTTGCATCATCTTGCTATTCAAATTTTTTACATTGTCTAAGATGATTCTTTCTGGTAGCCCATATTTGTAGATTATCTCTCTTTTGATAAATTTATAGACCACTGATCTAGTCACAATTGTGAAAAAGATGGCTTCGACCCATTTAGTGAAGTAATCAATCATCACAAAAATGAATCTATTCCCATTTGAGACTTTTGGGGTAATGAGACTAATGACATCCATTTCCCACATAGAAAATGGCCAAGGTGGCACTATAACATGTAAAGCATTGGGTGAAGCATGGATCTTATTAACATAAATATGGCATTTATGGTATTTTCGAGCATAATCAATGCAATCTTTTTTCATTGTCAACCAGTAATATCCAACTTGCATAACTGTCTTGCCATCATATGCCCATTTGCATGTGCTTCACATATACCATTGTGAGTTTCCTCAATGATCTTTTTAGCCTAAAAAACACTTACACAACATAATAATACTTGGTCTTTGCCTCTTTTGTACAAAATTTTTCCATCTAAAAAGAACCCCATAGCCAACCTTCTCAAGATATTTTTATAATTTTTTGTTACTTAATCTGGGTGTTGTTGATTCTTTAGATATGGCATAATATCATGATACCAAGGGTGGCCATCCTTTTCTTCTTCCAAGTTGGCACAATGCATTGGCATGTCCTTGATGTCTAATTTGATAGGCTAAATTTTGGCAATATCACCCATTTGTACCATTGCAATCAAGGTAGCCAAGGCATCTGCAATCTTATTTTTTTTCATGAGGCAAGTGTTCAAATTGGATTACCTTGAATTGTTTACACAACTTTAAGATATATTTGTGATAAGGGATGAGTTTTGAATCCCTTATTTCCCATTCATTTTTTAGTTGATAAATGACAAGAGCTGAATCCCTGAACACCTTTAATGCTTCAATTTTCATGACCAAAGTAGCATGCAATCCTATAACACAAGCCTTATATTTAACTACATTATTGGTGCAGTTGAAGTTCAATCTTGTTGTAACAGGATAGTAATGCTCTGTTGGAGATATTAAAATTGCTCCAATCTCATGCCCCATGGCATTTACAACCCCATCAAAATACATTCTCCATACCTTTTTCTCGCCATTATCTTTTTTTATCCCTAAATGGCCATTAATTCTTTATCTGAAAAGTTTAGCTTCAGAGGTTTATAATCATCAGTGGCCCTATCTGCCAGAAATTCAATAATGACATTTTCTTTGATTGCTTTTTAGCTCACATGCACTATGTCATATTCTAAAAGCATCACTTGCCATCTTGTGATTCTTTCTGTTAGTGATGGCTTTTCGAAGATATATTTGATGGGATCCAGTTTAGCTATGAGCCAAGTTGTATGATAAAGCATATACTGCCTGAGTCTTTTAGCTGTCCAAGCCAAAGTGCAATACATTTTCTCTAGTGATGAACACTTGATTTGTAATCTGTGAATTTATTGCTCAAGTAATAAATAGCTCTCTCCTTCTTACTGGATTCATCTTGTTGACCTAGCACATATCTTATTGATTTTTCATGTACCACTATGTATAGAATTAGTGGTTTTCCCAAAGCAAGTGATGCTAATATTGGAAAATTTGATAAGTACTGTTTAACCTAATCAAAACATTTTTGACATTCTTCATCCCACTCACCATGATTATTCTTCCAAAGTAATTTGAAAATAGGGTCACATTTAAAAGTGAGTTAAGAAATGAATCGAGAAATATAGTTCAATCTGCCTAAGAAACCTCAAACCTCCTTTTGTGTGCTTGGAGGAGATAAATTTTGAATGGTCTAAATTTTGTTTAGGTTAACTTTTATTCCTCTTTTACTGACTATAAATCCTAAAAGCTTTCCTGACCTGGCTCTAAATGTACATTTGATCAGATTCAATTTGAGTTGAAACTTTCTTAACCTCTCAAACAATTTTTTAAGATTGACAACATAATCATTTCCTTTTTGTGATTTGGTAATCATATCATCCACATATACTTCAATCTTTTTATGCATCATATCATGAAAAAGTGTTACCATAGCCCTTTAATAGAGAGCCTCGACATTTTTCAGCCCAAAGGGCATGACCTTGTAGTAAAAAGTTCCCCACATAGTGATAAATATGATCTTTTTCATATCATCTTTAACTATATTTATTTGATTATAACCAGAGAATCTATCCATAAAAAAGAACACTACATGTCGAGCCGTATTGTGCACTAGTGTATCTATGTGAGGTAAAAAAAAATTATGCTTCAGACTAGCTCTATTCAAATCTTGATGGTCTACACATATTTGTACTTTTTTATATCCTTCTTGAGGATGGGTACTATATTTGCTACTCATTCAAGATATTTGGCAATTTGCAAAAAGCCTGCATCAAATTGCTTTTTTACTTCCTTTTTGATTTTCAATAGCATTTCTAGCTTTATTCTTCTCAACTTTTGCTGCACCGACTTGCATTCTGGCTTTAATGGTAACCTATGCTTTACTATTTCAAGACAAGCCCAAGCGTATCTTGGTAAGATCAGGCAAAGACATCTATAAACTTTTGAAATAAATCCTATAATCACTGTCAGTCAACTACTGATAATGAAGTATAAATCTTGACTTCTTTCTTATTTTTAGCATTATCCAAATTGATCAATTCAACAACTTCTTGATGAGGCTCAATGGACTTATCTTTTTGCTCAATTAGCCTTATTAAATTTGAAGACAAAGTGTATTCCTTAGAGTCTTCTTTAGTATTAAATTCATTAGTATTAATTAAGTTTTCAAAATTAAACCCCGGATCATTGTCATGATTATTTTCACATTGATTTAGGGACTTGAAAGTTAATGAAGTAAGAAATATTGGTAAGAAACTTTGATGGGATAATGAATGGAATAGAAGAAATGGACAAAATACATGCTCCTATTTTTATTGAAATAATGAAAAATAAAAGATCCAAACATAAGAGTTCATCTTAATGCTTTTGGGTGTTAGCAATTAAGAGATGTGATTACATTGAAGAAAAATAAAAACAATAGGCATTTAGATGACCCTTCAATTTTTCAATTTATATCTAGGTGGGTAGGGGTAAACCAAAGCTTTCTTATTTTGACTTCCATTATCCATCATATGAATGGACAGCTTGGCAAAAGCTTCCTTCCATTTTGGTTTTTCTTTTATGTCTTCTTTAGCTCTCGGATGCATGTATCCTCTAGAAATGAAAGTTTCATTTAAATAAGGAAAAATCATCAGTCTGTTCTTTGCCCTTTTGTTATTGTTTTACATTTTCTTGATCTTATAACCTAATCCTGATCTACAACTATAATCTTTAATCTTAGGAAGTTGTTTTATCCTTTGAAGGCTTTTACCTAATTCTAACCTAATATTCCAACCCTTGTTAATCATATGATTGATTACAATTTGTTTGAATTTGAGTCATTCACCTACTGCATTAACAGGTTCAAAAGATCGATAAAAACATTCCAATGATTTCTTTGCTACTTTCACATATAAGGCATTTATGGGTTGGGTTACCCATAAGTCTTTCTTTCTGGCTATAATCACCAATTATCCTTTCACATTGAATTTGATCCCTTGATGCAGTGAGGAGGAGACAACACCTGCCTTGTAGATCCATAGCTTTTCCAATAAGCAACTATATGATGGGAAGATATCCATGACTTGAAATTTTATGTTGAAAACACAGCCTAATCTGTATGGGCAACTTAACATCCCTTATGACTTCTTATCTAGTCCCATCAAATGTTTAAACCACTATCTGACTACTTTTGATATGGGACATATCAAAGGACAGCTTGGCTAAAGTGGACACAAGTATGATATTAATAATTGATCCATTATCAATAAGGAATTTAGCTACTATATGGCTTTTACACTTAATGGTAATGTGCAACGCCTTGGTGCTCATTCTACCTTCAGGTGGAATTTTATCATCATTGAAAAAGATATGATGCGGCACCACTAGGTTTCCTGTCAAGTGATTCACATGCTCTACAGACACGTTACGAGCTGCATAAGCTTGATTCAATACCTTTAACAAGGCATTACGAGTGGTTTAGAATTCATGAGGAGCAAGAGTAGAGAAATTTTGGCTAGCATTTTATTTAATTACTCCACCACAAAGTATTCACTATGCTTGACTAGCTTCAGAAACTTATAAGCCTCTTTTTTAGACATAGACCTTAGGGTGTTTTTTTTTTTAAATCTCTTTTGGTTTAACCTGCTTCTCTTTTCGTTTTCTTATTTTCTCCAATGTTTCTAGAGTATAACATCTTACACTTCTAGTCATGCCTCATACATTAATTATATTGGCAGTTTTAGCTTTTGGCATATCCTTTTACTACCCCTAAGTCATTACTTCATACTCGTATCTCTAAGGCATTGTTTTTTCATCTTTGTAGGGAAATACGCATGGGACTTTGAAAGTTACTAGTTTGAGAACAAACTTATTCCTAACTAATTATGGTTTTTCCTTATAGCGTATGGTGATAGGTTTTGGCACCCATATGTTTGTCATAGCCACCCTAATATCTTTCAAAGCTCTTAGCTCTTTATATAACTCTATCTAGTAAGAGTCCATTAGCTTTTGCATTTTATCATGAAATTGCTTACAAATATCAATTAAGTCTTAGAGCTCCGCTATGATACTTACATATTTTGTTTAGGATGTATCATCCCACATAAGTGCATGAAGCTACTAGTTATATTATCTCAGTTTTATATAGGGCTTCATACAGCTGGTTAAATGACATCTTAAGCTTTTCTACCTTTTTTTTCACATGTTTTCTGCCTTTATCCAAAGCATTAACTGTATGACTGGGTAAGGGATTCTCACTAACACTGGGTACTGAATTCTCACTGGTATCAAAGCTTATCAACCTTTCCTTGATTAGATTTTGCACTCTATGCTTAAAGGGCATGTAATTCTTAGTAGAGTATCTCACTACTCCAAAATGATAATCACAATAGGCATTAGAATTATACCATTTAGGGTAAAGAGGTTCAAGTTGCTTAGCAGGGATTAGAGCAATTAGGTGGTTCTTGTAAAATTTTTTGTATAGTTTAGTGTAACTTATAAGGATAGGGTCGAATGTAGGTCTTTCTATGGTTCATGGTTCTCGGGCACTACTTGTTGCACCAATTAGGTGAGCAGGTGATCATGGTGAAGATGGATAAAAAAGTCATGTAATCAGTTGATAGGTAGAGGCATGACTTACTGTGGATGGTATGTAGGATAGGTTGGTCGATAGTAACTTCTAAATTAATGCCCTTCAAGATTCCCAACTTGAGCCTCACTTTTTTTTTTAGTTGCTATTTTAAAAGGCTCTCCTCCTTTAAGCCTACCATTTTTATGGCATTTTCGATGATTTCTCCCAAAATCACCATATTAGTAAAGTTCTTAGTCTCATTTTCTATAATCTTTTCACAGTATAACAACTTTAAAGTGCTCATAAATAGCACTGTAGTTTCTTTTTCTGTTAAAAGAGGTTGTACTTGAGTAGCTACATCCCACCATCTCTGAGCATATTGCTTGAAAGATTCAGATGCTTTTTTTCCAATCTTTGTAATGAAAGGCGATTGGGGGCCATGTCAATGAAGTGGCAATATTGATTGATGAAAGATCAGGTCAAATCTTTCTATGCCTTTATACGGGTCTCATCTAACTAAACATACCACTTTGCTATGGACCTAGTTAAGCTATCTTGAAAGACATACAGAGCAACTTTTTATTACTAGCATGTGTTGCCATCTTGTGATAATACATGGCGATATGTGTGATGGGACACTTAGTATCATTATATTTTTTAAATTTTGGTACCTTCAATTTAGGTGGTATCACCACGTCTGGTACTAAACAAAGCCCTACTGCATCCATGAATATGTAGAAATCAATCCCTTCTACAGCTCATAATCTTTCTTCGAGCCTGTTCATTACCTAATCAGTCTTAAAATTTTCCAAAGATACAGCTATCTGTGGTTTTTCTTTCTTTTTTTCTTCATCTAGAGTAGGAAGTTGAATAGGCTCAACTACCTTTTTGTAAAAATAAAATTGTCATAACTCTAGATGTTCTCATGATCAGGTGTATAAGTCATTCCCGAGTAATTGCACTTTAGAAAAGTTACCTATTGAGGTTGGAATATTGGGACAATCTGAGTTTGTGGTAGACCAAAACTCAGAGGATATGTTGATTCAGTAGCTTCCGATGAGGTATCTTCTTCTACTGCCATTCCTCTATTTGCCCTTTTTAGGTCTTCCAAAATTTTGCTCAACTTTTTTTCAAGTACTTCTTGAGGGTTTTCTATCCTCTCAAAATGATTTACATCGTCTTGCTTCATCTTCTTGGCTTTAGCCCGAGTATTGTATGAGTGTGTAGCTATTCTTGTACCTTGGTACCATAATTAAAAATTAATGATGATGCTATGATAATAATGAATAAATGTGATGCAATGCATGAAACAAAAAAATAAAATAAAATAAAATATTTGCCCCTTAAAAATTCAACAAAAGTGAACTTTCATTTATTCCACAAGAGTCTATTTTACATCGAATCTAATACTATCCCTCTATAAAAATGCTTAGATTGCTCATACTGGTATTTAGCCACTTCAATGAACTTTAACAATCTCTATCTATGTTCCTCTACTGGTGTAATTGAAGCTCTTAATGCCTCAGCCTCTTCTATCATCTCGCCTGCCTTGATCACTACTTTGCCTATTTAAGTTGTGAGGTGCTCTATGTATCTTTGCCTTTCCAACCCTTCTCTCTTGTTGCACCACACCTGATAGGATAATTCTCCATGCTTTTTGTGAGGGTTTTGACACGATCTCTTTGTTCATCTAACTTCACCCTCAGAGTCCAAATATAGTCTATGAGCATTTCATTTTCCTGTTGAACTTTTTCAAAATCATATTCTATTTATGCACATTCTTTTTTTAACTCTTCATTCTCATGAGCCAAATCTATATTGTTTATTTCTTTGGCCTGCACTTATATGCGCAACCTCTTATGCTTTTGTCGTAGCTTCTTCAATTCCTTAAGGGCATCGTCCCGTTCTTTGATAACTTTTTAGGCCTTGCTATATTCTTTAGAAATCTTATGGACTTGGATTTCTAGTTTTTCTGCTTTGTTTTGCCATTGCTCTTTTTCTCTTTAGAGCTTCAGAATTTCTTGTTTCAATTTCTCTTTTTTTACTTTATATTCTTTTTTTGTTGATTCTGGTTCTCGAGACATATCATATGTCTCATGGTCCATTAACTGGCAATGGTTTTTAGGTATAAGTGCCACTTCCTGACTTCTTTTGGTTCTCCAAATCAGATACTTTTGAGTGGCCTTATTAGTAAATGGTCTAGGGCTTACCCTATTGGGCTTTTTCTAGGCTTTGATTATATTATCAATCTTTTAAAAAGTTTTGGGCTCCCCATATGTCGAATTGGTTGAGCTTATAAGTCTTAAGAGTAAATTGTTAAGCTCCATGCTATCTCCTTACCATTAGTGGTGCATAAATCGTTAATCCCTATAATCCTAAAAATGGAACCGCTGTCTTATCTCCACATTGATATAACATTGGTTTCTTGTTCATCCACGGAGCAAACTATTTTACTTGATCAACTCTAAGTTCTTGCAACAGATTTTTTTCACTTATTTTGAGTCTTTGCTTTTGGCCAAATGCTATGATAGAACTCCCTAATTGGGTTTCGTGTGTAGAAATAAAGCTTAGAGAAAACACTCTTTTTGCATTTAAAATAACTTTTCATCCACATATATAGTAATGGTATGCAACCCATGAATCTTGCCTTGTCATTTTGTCTACAAAAGTTCAAGAATTTGATGGTTTCTACCAAGATAGCTGGAGAAAGATGACACATTTTCTCAATCTGTTTAAAAAGATTAACCATTTCTATTTCAATGTGGCCTAAAACCTTGAGAAAAACGACCAGCCCATATATGGCTAGAGTAAATACATTCATTCCCTGATCATTATCTGGATGCTTGACAATGAAATCTCAAAGAATCTCTCATAGGATACCTTTATGTTCTTTATTTTCTCAAATGTAGAAATCTAGGATCTCTTTTCTCACTCCTAGAATCTGGCCCAATTTCTTGCCATTCCCTAATTTGTGCTTTTTTACATATATTCTATCTAGATATAGTAGATGCATGCCCACTAAATTCAAGTACTCCTCTATAGTTGGCACCAAATCAACCTTATTAAAGATGAAGCAATGATAGGAAGGATCACATAACTATATCATTACCTTAATAAGTGGGTTATCAACATCCACTGACAAGAGATATGTAATAGCCCAAACTTCTAACAAAAAGCTTCTTACCTTAAAGAAGTTATACTATTCCATATATCTACTAGGCTTTTCAAGACATTCTATTTGAGGAGCAAGCAAACTTTCTTTGGCAGTGTAAAGATATGACCAGGTGGCAAACAATCTCTTTTTTCTTGTTGCTTCTTCTCTAATTCTATCTTTACATCTATGGGAAAGTCACATTTGAATAGTGTAGATGAGGCACAAACCTGACGTTCTATAGAGTACATGAGAGCTTTTGTTGAAATAACTTTTGGGGTAAGAATACTATGTAATTTGTAAGTATGTTTATGAATATATACAAAAGGAAAATAAATAAAAGAAGATAAAGAAATTAGTTAGTCACTTTAATAAAACATAGAATAAACATCATATAGCAAGATAACAACATGGCCTTAAATTTTAGATGGACTACAAAAGGTGGGAAAATAAGGCTTTATCTATGGTTGGGCTCTTAAAGTTGATTATATGTGATTTGGGTCAATTCTAAAAGGTTTTCAAATTGTTCGTTACATCATAGTCCATCGCAAATTAGTAAGGCACCCCAATACTTGCCCATCATAGGCTATAAGTGAAAATGGTTCAATTTGAGTGGGAGTGTTTCGTAGGCTCATGTGGAGACATGAAATCTCACGAAAGCATAGGTACTTCACTCCCTTCTAAAGGTAAAGCCCATGTGGAGAGCTTATGTCATGTACATGCAAATGAATGATAGGTATATATACAATAAATAGATAATTATGCAAATATAAGTAATGAATAAAAAGACAGACAAATGAATAATTAAGCAAGTATACATAATGAAAAAAAAATAATAATAAAACAAATATAAGCAATGAAAAAGGAATTAAATAATTTCAAATTTATTTAACGAGGCTTGGATAAAAAGAAATCATTTACTAGCTTGACTCTCGATGTCCCCAGTGGAGTTGCCAAACTGTTATAACATATAGATCTGTGGACCTACCGCTAGACATGGATTACAGGAGTCGCCACCAATCTTTTTTTACTTAGGTGTGATTGACCACCTGAAACATATTTTGATATGCAAAAATAGATGTTAGGTTTGAGAGTATAGTTACATATGGGGAAAGTTATAACACCCTTATAGCGCCCATCCATGGGATGGTACCAGTTTGATTTCAAACTATCCAAGCCTTGATCATTTTATGATTTACCAAATAATTTAATATTGAAAATCTATCTTAAAATTGTTCCACTAGTTTGGTAGTAACTTAAGATAATTTTTTTACTTTAGGAGTATTCATAGAGACTAGTGTCCCATTCTGAAAAGACTTCATCATCGAATTTATTAATATACTTTTTTCAGAAAAATTAATAAAGTCTTCCAATAGTTTGGTAGGACTTACTTTGAAGCAATCCTCCAATAGTTTAGAAGATAAAAATTAATTTTTTTTATTTTTATTTTTTGAAAAATTGATTTATGAAATTTCTCAATAGTTTGATGGATTCCATTTTAAATCTATGAAAATTCTCCAATAATTTGGTAGGATTCATGAATTTATTTTGAAAAAGATTTTTTTTTGTTTTTATAAATATTTTTTGAAAACTTAAAAAAATATTTTTTATATTATTTTGAAAACTTTATTTGAAAATTTTTTTTTATTTTTTTATTTGAAAATGTTTTTTTTATAGAATCATTATTTAAAACGTATTTTATTTTCAGAAATAAAATAGCCAAAATAAAATTTCTTAAAAATAGAACTTGAAAAATAATAATATATTAAAAATAAAATGAGTTAAAAAATAAATCAAATCAAAAAATAAAACGAAAATGAAAAAAAGAAAACCTACGATCGGGTCCGGTCAGAATGCTGGTTGAAGCACAGGTCATTGAGTCAACACGGAATCTTGGGTTGTCCAAAATGACATCATTCTAGGTTAGTATAAAAAGCAGTTTCTAGCATTTTTCCCTTAGATGCCCAAGTTCCTTCTCTCTCTAACTTTTCAAATCCTTTGACTTTTCTTTAAAATGCCCTAAGAACCCACCGGCAAGTTTAATCGAAAACTAGAAACCCATCGATTTTCTAGGAATGTCGTCAAAAAATTCAACTAAAAACTAGAAAAGCCATCAGTTTTAAGAAAAGTCATAGGAATCTCATCGAAAAATTCAACCTTGCCGGAAAATTCCACCAAAAAATTCAAACGTTCTTCCTAAACCCAGAAAAAACTCAAAAAAATTTTTAAAAAAATCTAGAGAATCTTCAAACCTCCCCAGAAGCTTCAAATCTTCCCCAAAACCTTTTAAAACCCTAAACCTAACTCTAGAAGCCTAAATTCACATCTAAAACTACAAATCAAACTTAAAATTCCAATACCAAAATTCTAGAAATTCTTACTGCCAAAAAAAAGTTTTTACAGACCTTTTTTCTCCCAAACTTTTGCTCAAAATATTTTGTGTGTATATCTTCTATGGAGCTATCTCAATTTATAGGCAACTTAGGATCCAACTTTTGGAAATTGATAGAATCAATCCTAGGCTTGAATCTTGGGATTGAATTCTGTCTAAGCATGATTCTAGGTCCTCGAATTTCAATCAATCACATTGATACAATTCTATATTAACTTTGATCGAATTAGCGAGATTCTAATTCTAAATTTCCTTGTTCACATGTAGATTGGAGCAAAAAAAGAAAGAGGAAAAAAAAGAAAATAAAATAAAATGAAAATAAAATAATAATAATAATAATAATAATAATAATAATAACAATAATAATGATATTAATAATAGTATACCATAATATTATATTACAATATATACTATAATAATAACAAAAAAACTAATAACAAAAGAAATCAATCTAATTGAACTCGGACACAAATGGGTGTCTACAATGTCTCATGGCTCTTGGCGAGCCTAAGATAACTTCTAATCGAAATGATTTAAATTCATACACATTTGATGAGTTGCAAGATGTTTTTGATGAATTAGCTATAGAATTTGAAATCATGAACAAGAGGTACAGAAAAATGATTTCTAAGTAGAAAGTAGAGAATGTACTATTCATTAAAGCAAATAATGACTTAGAAAAGGAAATTGAGCTTTTAAAATTGAATGTTGATGATTTGACTAAGAAAAGTAAGAATTTGCATAACTCATTTTCTAAATTTTATATGGAACATAAAAAACTCAATGACATGCTTGAAACACAAAAAATATTCTTTGATAAAGATGGATTAGGCTATAATGGTGGTGACAAAGAAACTCATTTGAAGAATTTTCTTGTTAAGCCAAATGATTTATCTAGTAGATGTACATATTGTCATAAATTAGATCATTCTGTACAATACTATTTTTGAAGAAAGTTACTTATAGATGTAAACTCATTAGGAGTGTGTGAATTCCAAAAGGAGTTAGCACATTTCAGGATGAGATTACTAAGATGAAGTAGATTCAAAAGGTACAAAAATTATGAGTATTAACACTCAAGGACCCAAGAAAATTTGGTACCCAAAACAAAATTTTGATTATGCTTTTGTGGGTGGATAAACATAGCTACAAGGCAAATTCAAGCAAGAACAATCCATGGTACCTTGATAGTGGATGCTCAAAGCATATGATCGGAGACATGGCTTAATTCAAGTATTTAAAAGCTAAAAGTGAAAGAGATGTTACATTTGCAAACAACTCCAAAAGCCAAATTGAAAAGATTGGCTCAATTCGTAACAATTCTGCTACTACTACTGAAAATATCTTACTTGTGAAAGGACTTAAGTATAATTTACTTAGTATTAGTTAATTGTGTGATAAAAGACTTAAAATTGTGTTTAAATCCATGTGTTGCCAAGTGATTGATATCATGACTAACAAACTAGTTTTTATTGGACATCATCAAGGAAATGTTTATGTGGTGCATTTGGATATTCTATCTTTTAAAAATGTTTATTTTATGGGTCAAAAAGAAAATGAAAGTTAGATTTGGCATAGAATACTTAGACATGTAAGTATACATGTAATTTCAAAACTTTCTCAAAATGATTTGGTTGTTAGTTTACCAAAATTGAAATATGAAAATGATAAGGTTTGTGATGCATATGCTCAAAGAAAAAATCTATTTCAAACCTAAGAATTATATTTCAACTACTAGACCGCTTTAACTACTTCTTATTAATATTTTTGGTCCTATTAGGACAATGAGCCTTGGTAGAAAACAATATGGGTTTGTTATTGTTGATGATTTTACCAAATATATAGGGGTTCGCTTCTTGCATTCAAAGAATGAAGCTTTGGAAAAATTTATCACTTTTAGCAAACAAATACAAAATGAAAATGGTTATTCAATTTCTTGTATTAAAAATGATTATGGAAGAGAATTTGAAAACCTTAGCTTTAATGTGTTTTATAGTGAAAATGGTATTAGTTATAATTTTTCTCTTCTAGAACTCAGCAACAAAATAGGATAATAGAAAGGAGAAATAAAACTTTAGAAGAAATGGCTAGAACTATGCTTTGCAAAAATAATTTACATAGATATTTTTGGACGAAAGCTATAAATACCTCTTCTTATATTATAAATAGAGCTATGATTAGGCTAATCTTAAAGAAAACTTCCTATTAACTTTTTAAAGAAAAAAGGCTTAACATAAACTATTTTCATCTTTTAGGTTACAAATGTTTTGTTTTGAACAATGAAAAAGATAATCTTGAAAAATTTACTGTAAAAAGTGATGATGGCATTTTCTTAGGATATTCTTTGAATTCAAAAGCTTATAGAGTCTTTAATAAAAGAATAATAGTTATTAAGAGTCTATATATATTATTTTTTACGAATCTAATCCACTCCTAGAAAAAGTTTCTCTTAATGATGATGATGTAGGTATACTTCAAGCGAATATTAATGATGCATCACATACATTGAGGAGAATATTCAAAAGAAAAATGATGAGTTTCTAGAGGAACCATAACAAATGGAGCATGAACTAAATCACCATAAAGAAAGGAGGTATGTCCAAGATAGTGAGATTATTAGTGATCCAACTCAAGGGGTAAGAACTAGATCTTCTTATAATGTGTGTAATTATGTTGCTTTTCTCTTTCATATTAAACCTAAGAATATAGATGAATCCTTAAAAGACGATATGGATATTGGCTATGTAAGAGGAATTAAACCAATTTGAAAGAAGTTAAGTGTGGAACCTTATACCTAGACCTAGCAATTAGCCTATTATAGGCATCAAATGGGTTTTTAGGAATAAAATGGATAAATATGGCAATGTTGTTAGAAACATAGCCAGGTTAGTAGCTCAGGGGTATAGTCAAGAAGAATGAAATGATATGATGAAACCTATGCCTCGATTGTAAGGTTAGAAGCCATTAGGATGTTGCTTGCATTGGCATGTTTCAAACATTTCAAGCTTTTTTTCAAATGGATGTCAATAATGCATTTCTAAATGGTTTTATAAATGAAAAAGTGTATGTAGAGTAACCTCTCAGTTTTGAAAATCTTCAAAATTCAAATTATGTTTATAGATTGACAAAAGCTTTATATGGTTTCAAACAAGCTCCAGAGCTTGGTATCAAAGATTGTCAAAGTTTTTAATTGAAAATTGTTAGAATAGAGGGAATGTTGATACTATACTTTTTGTTAAAGCAAAAGGTAAAGGCATTCTCATTGTGCAAGTTTATGTTGATAATATTATATTTGGTGCTAATAATGAATTTTTTTATCAAGAATTTGCTAAGATTTTGCAAGATCAATTTGAAATAAGCATGTTAGGAGAGCTTATATTTTTCTTAGGAGTACAAGTAAAGCAAACAAAAGATGGTATTTTCATCAATCAAGCCAAATACATCAAAGACTTGCTTAAAAGGTTTGGATAGGAAGAATCAAAGCCTTACTCAATACCTATGAGCACTTTAACAAAACTTGGCAAGGATGAAAGAGGTAAATGTATTGATTTTAAATTATATAGGTCTATGATTGGTTCATTGTTATATCTTACTACAAGTAAACCCAATATAACATTTAGTGTACACTTATGTGTTAGATATCAATCATTACCTAGAGAATAACATTTACTTGCTGTTAAAAAAATTTTTAGATACCTTAAAGACATTCTTAACTTAGGATTATGGTATCCTAAAGGTTCATCTTTTACTTTGCATGCTTATTTTGATGCGAATTTTCGTGATTGTAAAATTGATAGAAAGAGCACCTTTGGTACTTGTCAATTGTTTACAAATATCTCAATAATGGTTTACTAACAAACAAAATAGTATTACTGAATCCATAACCGAAGTCAAATATGTAGAGGTCAATGGTTGTTGTGCTCATGTTTTATAGATTAAACAATAATTGGAGGATTTTAGAATTACCATGAATCACATTCATAGAAAATGTGATAACAATAGTGCCATTATTCTCACCATAAATCTAATTCAATACTCAAGAACTAAGCATATTGAAATTAGACATCATTTCATTAGAGATCATGTTCAAAAGGGTGATATCGTGCTTAAATATATTGATATCTTATATCAATTAGTTGATATTTTTACAAAACCTCTTGATAGAGATAGATTTTACACAATTAGAGATGAATTTAGTATGATGAATGCTTTATAAAATGTAATTCTTGATATATTTGTGCTTTTTAAAACAAATGTGTGCTTATTTTGATAAATTTTTTGATGAAATTTTTATCATATTTATGATTATTTGATCTATATTTGATTGATCATATTGCATGTATTAAAAAAAATCCCTTCAAATTTTTTTTTTTTTTGCTGCATATGAACCGATCGATCTTATAAAGGACGAGATCGTTTGGTTTTTCAACCAGTAGCTAAATAGAGTCTAAGAATTTCATGAACCGATTGATCCCTTAAGGGACCCAATCGATCAGGTAAGTAGGTATAAATACCAAATTTTATCAAGGATATTTTATCACTTTAATGCGGGCTTGGTTTTGTAATTGGACCCTATCATAACTTTTCAGGCCCATTACACTGTCCAATTTAAATGTTATAGGATGAAGCCCGATGTGGGCTTTGTAGTGAGGCCTATTGTAATGGCTTGAATTAATGCCCAAAATAGTCCAATAAGAGATTAGTCCTAAAAGCCCATTGTTGGCTATTAAACAAAAAGTAAAAATAAAAAAAAAATAATAATAATATAATAATAATAAATTTTAAAAATTAAAAAATTTAAAATGTAAAAATAACATAAAATAATAAAAATTTAAATATATATAAATAAAAAAAAAAAACCCAAAATACCCAAAGGTTTGTCCAAAAAAAATTTAAAAATTCCAAAACAAAAAAATGAAGAGCCGAATGAGGTAGGCCCAAACTAAGGCGTTAAAACATGGTGCCTTTATTAAGGCCCATTTGGTGCGTGAAGAGGAAAACGTTTGAAGCAGAAACGGGAAACTACGTGAGGGAAAAACTAAAATGAATCTGCATGAAAGTGACTGGGACGTGGATGCATGGGCATGGCATAGGGAACAAACACGTGAGGAAGCCAAAACCGGCATGAATGGAGGCATGGGACGTTAAAGCAAAAAAAACGCTGATGGAAGCAAACTTCACGAGAAAAAAAAAGCAAAAAAAACCCACGTGGAATTGCTGCATGAAGACGTGATAGTGGTTGGCAACGTGGATGCATGAAGGAGGAGAAAAAGGAAAATAGCCAGGTGTTCATGGCAGAAAAATAGTGAGGAGAAAGGAAGAGAAGAACAAGGAGGCGGCAGGAAAAGAAACTGAAAACACAAAGAAAGGAAAAAGGAACGCATACGGGCAGCAGTGAAAAGGCAGAAAAAACTCAGAAAGAAAAGAAGTATTCGGACAGAGAGGAAGCAAGAAGCGAACGAAAAAAAATAGAAAACCGGGACACCTGCAGCAAAGACGGCAAAACAGGCAACCAAGAGAAGCTGGGTACGCACCAGAAAGAGGAGGAAGGAGCAGCAACCCAAAAACAAAGGGGAGCATTCGAGGCCAGACGTGAAGCAGTAAAAAAAAAAAAAAACAGAAAAGATGCAGCAAAAAGGAGAAGAGGACGGCATATGGGCAGTGGCGGAAGGAAGGAAAGGAATCCAGAAAATGGAGACAAAAAATTAAAAAAAAAAAAACTGAAAAAGCAGCAGAAAAATATAGAGCAGAAACGAAGTTGAGCAGAAAACCATTAAAATAATCTGGAGTAGGCGGCAGATTAGAAGCAGACCAGAACGAGAAAACCAAAAGAAGAAAAGAGGAGAAGAGGAAGGCATGCGAACCAGACATGGAGGACGCAGAAACCAATAAAAAAAAACCGGTGGTCATGAGCAGCAGCGAAATGAACCAGTAAAAAAAAGAGAAACAGGAACAAAGGAACCAGTAGCGTGAAAAGTTGAAGCTGAAAGGAAGAGAAGAACAAACCAGAAACAGTAGCAGAAGAAGAAAATAAACTGAATGAAAAAAACAGAAAAATAGTAGCAGAGGAAACGAGGGAAGAAAACTGGGGGTACCCTTTTTCTGCATAATGTCGTTTGGTATGAACTTAAAGTTCCATCATGTTCTGTTTGCATGAAGTTCATGCTTTGCGTTGGACTTGTCTTGTTTTTCCTTCTCTTTTCCTTAGCATTTGCTTAATATATCCAACTTGCATGGTTTGTGTTTGTTAACATATCAAGCTTGCATGGTTTGTGTTTGTTAATGGTTTCTGTAGTAGCATTTAAAACTGAGTTTTCCATGATGCTCAAGCACTAGCCTTAGTGTTTTTGTTCTTGTTCTTGCTAAAATGACTTTTAGTTTAGGACATAGGTCAAGGTTGGTTATGCATAGAAGTTTGGGGCTCTCATGGTGAAATTCAATTATATTGCAAATCATGTAAATAATAATAATAAAAATGAAATAATGAAATTGAAATAATACTAAAAAATGAGTCTGTTCTTGAAATGAAGAAAATTAAAGAAATTTTTAATAAAATAAAAAATAAAGAAATAGCGATAAATAAAAATAAAAATAGTAGGTAAAATTTAGGGCTTGTTAGTGTTATATGATTCTTTTACTTCGTCATTATCATTGCTTTTATTTGTTCTACTGGTATTATGCTTATTTTGGCTTATATATTGAGTGATTAATGATTTTATACATGTATTAGCCTTTTAATTAACATGTTTTTATTCTTTGATTGTATTTTATGCATTTTTGTCATAATGTTTAGATTGTAAAAGCCTACCCATTAGACATATAAATTATAGAGTCGTTATCAATTTTTTTTTAGATATGTGTGATTGATATGTAAATCTATTAGGTAAATCTATCATTTTTAAGGTTATTCTAAGCCTAAGTTGAGGATCCCTAAAAAGAATAAATTCTGGTTTACATCAACAAAACTAAGGTTTAGGAGTCGGTTATATGGATGGAAGGTATTGGCACCCCTTTACACCCAAAATTGGTACCAAGCTAATTATGTGTTATCTTAGCTAAATCATATCAAAGAGAGTTTTATCATGCAAATAAATTAATTTCAATCTTTTTATTCATTTACAAAATATGATGGTACAAAAATTTTATCAAAATATCAAGTCCTTATACAATCATGTAATAAATATTAAATCATACCATGCAAAAATTATTATACAAATATAATACTATTAATCATACCAAATATCATGTAATAATATCTTGCTTAGATCATGCTAAAATACTCACGCAAGAATGTCATGCAAATATATTAATTATCATGCAATAATAATAATTATATAAATATATTATATCAAGCAAATATAAAACACCATACAAATATATTAATAACCATTCATACAAATATATAATCATGAAATCAAATATAAGCACACAAATATAGTCATGCAATTATGCACACAATATAAAAACACGTAATCTAATATTATTCTAATATAATATTAATCATTCAATAACACATATCATGCAATAAATAAAAAATTATGCAATAATTATAATAAATAAATATCCATGCAAATAAATATATTAACAATCATACAATCACATCAATAAATAAATTAATAGTCATGTAAATAGACATGCAATTAAATATATAAAGATGTAATAAAGATGCAATTTAATATATAATCATACAAATAAAAAAATATAAACCATGCAAATAAACATACAATTAAATATATAATCATGCAAATAAAAATATTAATAATCAAGTAATTAAATATATTAATAATCACACAAATAAATATATTAATCATACAAACAGATATATTAGGCAAATAAATTATCATGTAAATATAATATTAGTCATGCAAATTCATGCAAAAAATAAATATTATGTAATAACTATAAAAATAAGAGTAAGCAATTAAATATTATAAAAGTTATGCTAAAATCACAAAAAAAAAGAAAGCAAATATTACCTCAATGAATCGTGGGTTCTAACAAATTTTCACCTTTTAAAAATTGATATTTCCTACATAAATCTTAACCTTCCAAAAATTCCAACTGAATTTTCTTGCAAATTTTTTTGCTTGATTGCTTCTTCTTTGTTGATTCAAAATTTTGCTCAAATTTTCTCTCTTTTCAATGACCTCTATTTAATCTTAAAGTCAATTGTTGTGGGCCCTCCCTTTTGATCTTAGATTCAAGGTCCTTATATAGTGATTAAATCCCTTTCAATTTGGAAGAAATTAATTCAACTTAATCTAAGATTTCTCTCCAAATTTTATTCTCTATGTAATTTTTTATTTTTCAATAGATTGAGTCCCAAGTCTTTCCAAAATTATTCAACCATCAAAGTTAAAATCTATATTAGAATCCAAGAGTTAAATTGAATTCAAGATTTTTCATGGAAAATCCCACATTTTTCTTTTTTTTTTACCCATTTTTTTACCAATTGACTTTGACTCTTTTGATTAAAAAACAAAAATTAAACTAAAAAAATAAAAATAAAAATAAAATTTAGGGCTTAATCTTTGGACCAAAAATTTACTTTTCCAATTAAGGCCCAATTACACAATTAAAATAAAAATTTGAAACCCAATAAATTTTAAAAAATCTCTGAACAACATAGGGTGTCTATAGTTGCCCATCTTTGTGCATTTTTTGTGAAATAGAAATTGTACAAAGATAAAAGAACATCCATTTTGTTTGGGTCAAGAAAAGTTGAAACAGAAAATTGTAAAGGCCCTTCCTTGACAGGGGTTTGAAACTTTTTAAAACATAAAATGCTCATCCATAATTAAGGCCTTGAAACTTTTGAAAAATAAAATACTCCACCACAACTAAGACTTTGAAACTTTTAGAAAAGAAAATACTCACCTATAACTGAGGCTTGAAACTTTAAATAAAAATACTCCTCTACCGAGGCTTCAACTTTGAGAAAATAAAGTACTCCTTCCCCAAGGCTTCAACTTGAAAAATAAAGAACTCATTCACCAATGCATCAACTTTGAAAAATAAAGAACTTATTCACCAATGCATCAACTTTGAAAAATAAAGAACTTTTCCACCAAGACTTCAACTTTGAAAAAATAAAATACTTCTTCACCGAGGCTTCAACTTGGAACTTTTGAAATATAAAATGCTCCCCCACAACTGAGGTTTTGAAACCTTTCCCATAATTGAGGCTTTGAAACTTTTGAAAATAAAATGCTCCCCCCACAATTAAAGCTTTGAAATTATGAAAAATAAAATGCTCTTCCACAAATGAGGCTTTGGAACTTTTGAAAATATAAAAGACTCCCCCATAACTAAGGTTTTGAAACTTTTGAAAATAAAAGACTCTCCCATAATTTGGGCTTTGAAACTTTTGAAAGTATAATGCACCCCCACAACTGAGGCTTTGGAATTTTTGAAAAATAAAATGCTCCTCTACTACTGAAACTTTGAAACTTTTGAAAAATAAAATGCTCCCCCATGACTGAGGCTTTGAAACTTTAAAATATAAAATACACCTCTACAACTGAAGCTTTGAAACTTTTGAAAAATAAAATGATATCATTCTTACCTTCGAAAAAGCTTCTCATTGATAAAGGCATTGAAACTTAAAAAAATCTTACCTTAAATTGAGTTTTTGCATCTAATTCGAATCATTATTGATTACCTTTCAATGTTTCTTCTCAAAGTTATTTCTTTATCTAGTTTTTCCTTTCAACTTTCCAAACATATGCAACGAATGCATGAAATGAATGAAAAGATTTTCCACAATTCTCAAATTCAATTTCAAGATTCAAACTTTAATTTTTCTTTCTTTCAAACATGCATGATACATGGGATGAATATGATGAACACAATGTATGCATACAATGAATGCATGAGCCAAAGATTTTTTAAAATTCTATCCTAATTTCACAACTTAAACTTTGATCTTTCTTTTCCAAACATGAAGTACATAAGTGCAATAAATGCAATGATATATGCAACATGTAATGAATGTAGAGAATACAACACATGAATGCAAAATTCTTGCCCAATTTCAAACATTAAACTTTGTTTTCTTTTTCAAATATGCATGATGAATGCCATGAATGAGTGTGATATTCTCAATATGATGCATGAATGTAATGCATGTGGTGAATGTAGTGTATGCTATGCAATTCATTTATCTTTTCAATTATAGTAAATCAGAGGATTCTCAAAGCTCTTTATTTATCTTCTTACTTTCTTTTAACTCATCAACATTTATGGTTTTCAATATGAGCTATCATGTATCATCAAGTAGTCTCATCCATTATATCATTCAAATCCAAAGTCTTATTCTTTCAATGGAATCTCAAAACTTTTTTTCATGTCTTTTTTTTAGCTTGTCATCATGTTTTGCTTCAACTTCTTTAGAACTAGCCAGCAAATGTATCAATTGATTTGTGACCCAAAATTCTTCTTCATTAGCTTCATCATTTGATTTCAATATTTGGAATGTTTCTTTTTATTTGTAAGCCATAAAGATGAACATCATTTTAAACTTCTTTCATCTTTCACATTTCATTTTCAATATGCCCCAATCATTTCCACCTTTTTGAAATAATGCAAGAATCTTTCATAACAGTCATTTATTCATTCATCATCATTTCAATTCAATGCCACATGTAAACCATCACATTTCTTTAATTCATCATGGGAAGAAGTAAATGGTGAACAACAAGAAAAATCAAAGAAAAGGTATTCATTATAAGAACAAGTCTGGTAAAGAATAAATAGTTAAAAAAATCATTTTAGGATGAATCATCAAAATAATGGCTAGGAAGGATCGCAACATCTAAGATAATGAACATTCAAACAATTCTAGACAAATTAATTCTAAATTCTTTTTCAAAAGCTCACTACATTGATATTCTTGATTTTTCTTCAATTCAAACATTATCCCTATTTCTTGGGGATCGTCATCAAGGTTGTTTTTCCAAGTTTTCTTTTTGTTACTTAAGCCACTTTTTTAGGTTTTTAGTTTAAGTCTTCATTTTTTCTCTTTTTTTTTTTACTTTTTTTTGGCCTTTTTTTTTTTCTTTTGCACATCTCTTTCACATCATTTCCTTCTCATTTCCCTTTTTCATTTAATCCACCAATGATATTTTGGTCAAAATTTTTAACATTCCCATTACAAGTTTGTATTAGTTCAATTCATGATTTTTCATTTTGGTCATTCGCATTCAATCAAAATAGACTTTTACAGGATGTAACATAGGCTAAGGTGACAGGTTATGAAATAAATGGATAAAGTAGGCCCAAAATTAATTCAAAGGATTATAAATTAAAGGATTATTTATTATCATATAGAACAGCTTGGTTTTTTGGCCCCATTATTCATCAATTCTCTCTTTTTTTTTCTTTTTTTTCACATTTTTTTGTTTTGCATTTTTCATCCTTTTTTAGGAAAAATCTGAGCACCAAGAGGTTTTTTTTTTTTTTTTTACCTTTAAAGTCATTAGGGACCTTTATTTTATTTTATTTTTTTGGTTTTTCTCTTTGTGATCAAGCTTTTTTTAAACTTTGCTTCCAGTATCGAGGGTGATCCTTAGTTAGGATTTCTTCCAAAAAAATTTCAATAGGCTCAAATCAGATAGCAAATGAATAATTTTACTCATTGTGTGAAAGGTAGAAGAAATATGGCCATTTTTCATTTCAAATATGAATACTCTCAATGAAAAGCATTTATTGATTAAGAGTAACTTGTGACTGAACCATCATAAAAAACCACACACTACATCACTTTCATCTATGAATGAAATCCCATGCTAGTTCATTTCATGAATCTATCCTCTTTTACTTCAATAATCCCAACAAATTAAGAATTTCAATTAATCAATTCCATTTATATGAATGATGCTTTCAAAATTAAATCCTGAATTATTGTCATGATTGTCTGAACATTCATTATTTAGAACATATGAGTTGATGAAATATGAAAGGCATGTATATAAAAGTAATGGAACAAATGATGAAATATATTGAAAATGCATCTGTCATTTTATTGAAATGATGAAAGATAAATAAAAGACTGACATAAAAGACTCGAATGTTCCAAACTTGCATCATTTCTTAAAGTTTCTAAGGTAACAGACATTTATAAAAGCTCCCTTCAAAATTATGCCCTGGTATGGTCAAGCAAAGGGTTTTTTATAACACATGTCTTTGCTTCTTGATCAAAATTCACCAATCCATTTTTTTACCAAACTTTGTACTTTAATACTATGCAATTTTCTATAGAATGGCCAACAATCCTAGGATGATAGTCATAAGTAGTATTAGCATCATACCATTTAAGGTAGAGAGGCTTCATAGGTTCTAAATAAATTGGTGCGACTAAAGAGTTCTCAATGAGTTGAGGAAGTAACTCAGTTAAGTCATAGGAATTGGATCTATAAGAGCTTTTTTTGTTTTCACCCAATTCTTACGTTGAGCAATTAGCCAAAAGTTTGGTGACTGTATAACTGGTTGATAAGCATAATGACTTGGGGAGACATTATTGATGGTTGGGTAATAAGGTTGGTACATCGGGTAAAGAGAATATGGAGTAAAGCCTCTAACCTATTACCCCTCATGAATTACAACTAAAGGATCTCTTTCTTTTTTTTTTTTAACACAACCCCTTTCTTTGCATCACCACCTTCAAACTTTTATTTCTTGATGGGATTTTCAATGATCTCTCTAGAAATTACCATATCTTTGAAATTTTTAGTGGCATTTCCAATCATCCTTTTGTCATAATAGTTTTGGGGACCACTAAATGAATTTCAAAACAAAAAATAGAGTTGCCAATAATCTTTTTTGGTGAGGCGTGATTGGTCACCTATTAAAACTTCTCTTTTTAATAAAATTTTAAAACTAATTAAAATTTATTAAAAAGATAATTTTTTGATCTACGAAAACAATATGGGTTCGAGAGTCTGTTATGCGTAGGGAAGAATTAGCACCCCAATGATGCTCGTTTAAAACAATACCAATTAATTATGTGTTATCCTTTAATTATGACTAAAATGATCTTAATCTTGGTATTTAAAATTTAATTTTCCTAGTTTTCTTATTGTAAAAAAAAACATATTTTTAATTTTTTAGTATGCTTGAAAAATAAATAAGAACCTTACATATTGAAAATTTCCTAAAAATATTCCAATATAATGGCAATATTAAAAGGAACTATCTCACATAAAGAATTTTTAAAAATCGTTACTCAAAATTCTCAAAAATCCTATCTTCAATAGCTCATATTTATTTATAATATTTATATTTAAAAAACTTTAAAGTATAATATCTATAGTTTAAAATCAAATAATATTTTATCAAAAAATCATTTTTATGCAAAAAAAAATGAGAAATCTCTATAAAAAATTAATCTAAATGCTCATATACATTGGTGGCATTTTAGATAAATTTTCTTACTTAGAAATTCTTAAAGAATCACTACTCAAATTTCTTTTGGATTTCATCTTCGGAGATTTTCGTTTGCTTTAATGTTTAAAAATCATGTAATAATATTATTATCCTTAAATTTATTTTTAAAAACAAGCATATTTTTATATAAAAGGCTACTCAAATTAAAGAAAATAATGATAAAATGGAAGTTTTTTGTATTGAAAATAATTTTCTAAATATTCTACCACTTTGGTAACTTTTAGAAATTTTTTCTCACCTAAGAAATTTTCAGGAATTACTATTCAAATTTCTCAGAGTCCGATCATCGAAAATCATGCTCTTATAAACATAAAAAAAATCACATTAGGGAAAATAAAAAAATTTTGTATTGAAAAGAGAGTTTCTAAATATTCTAATAATTTGGTAACTTTTAGAAATCTTTTCTCACCTAGAAAATTCTCAGGAATCACCACTCGAACTTCTTAGAATCCCATCGTAAAAAATTTCATTTATATTTAAGATCATGTAATGCAAGACAATAAAGCAAAATATGCATCCGAAAAAATATAATATTTTTCATTTTTCGTTACTTGTTTTAGTTTTGTTTTAATCTTTTTAATTATTTCACAATTATCATTAAAAACTTTAGAAAGGAACAAAGTAAATAAAATCTTTTATTGAAAAATTTTCTAGATATCCCAATACTTTGGTGGTATTTTTGAAGAATTTTCTCACCTAGGTATTTATTAGGAATCTCTACTCGGACTTCCTTAAAATTTCATCCTCAAAAATTTTTGTTTACATTACTATTATCATAGATCTAAAATAAAATGTGTCAAACATACATTAAAGTATGAAAGATTAAATTAAACCAAACATAAAATCCAACTATTAAGGTAATTAAAGATGTATAAAATTAAACTTGCAACAATATAAAAACATACATATAAGAATGATTATACTTAAATATACATGAAAATGAATCTTTATTAGAAACTATTAAAAAATTTTTACTTATTATAAAATTTTAACTAGAATGAATTTTCTACACTTATTTCTTTTTTATTAAACAAGAATAAAGTGAGGAAAAATATTCAATGCCACATCCTTAGAAAAATGGCTCCCCATGCCATGACTTTGAATGCTCATGAAAACAAATATTTATTCACTACAAAATTCTAACTACAAAAAGATTGTCAAGATCAGCTTCTTTTAAGATAAACTAAAGAAAGCCAAGAATATGGCCTTAGGTTGGCTTTTAATATTAATCTTTATATGGCTTTCTTTGTTTAGTAATTTTTTCTTTCCATCATAAACTCACGCAACCCATAGCCCCCACCCATTTCAATAAAGCTTAGTTTTCTTCTTTATAGCCTTTTTTCCCAACTTTAATGCTTTTTCTACCCATGGCCTTATTCTATTAAAACATGGAAAGTATGGCACTTCTTTAGCTCATATGTAGGAAAGTTTCATGGTGGCTCCCACAATATCTCTTGCATACACCATATTACTATGAATGATAAAATTGTGAAATCTTTTTAAAAATTAGTAACATACAAACAACATTTTATGCAAGAAATACGAGTAGTCATGAATCAAGAATGCAATCTTAGGTGCTTGAAGAAAAGCCCCCACCTTTCACGTGAAACCATTTACATAAAGTGAAGAACATGAATTTTTAATAAAATTATATTGATATTTAGTTAATAACCACCATGCAAAAAAGATAATCATGAAAAGGTGAATCTTTATTTCTACTTACATGTTACATGCCTAAGGAAGTTAGCAAACATAAAAGAAAAGGGAGCTTTGTTCGTGGAAATGACAACATCCATAAGCATGAAAACAAACTAAAAAAAAAGACACAGAAGGCTACCTTTTCCTCTCATTTTTCCCTTAAAAAAATACCTCCTCCCATCTTTCCTTTCTTCAATAGACTCCTCTTCCCATGGCAAAGAAGAAGACCCTTCAAAAATATTTCATTTTCTTGGTGAGTATAGGCCTTCGGATCAAATCTCATCTAAGGACCAAAGTTCGTTCCTTTTTTTTTTCAAGGAGTAACCTTTAGCCATTGGATCAAGATTCAATAAAAGATCTAATGGTCCATATTATTCACTACAAAGGTTGGATTTTTATAGCCTCTAAACTCATGAAAAGAGCATTTTACCCATAGCACAAAGTTTTTAGTTTTAGGCCATTTTCTTAGAAATCAACGTTCCCATACTCATTTTTGGGATTTTAAAGCACCAAAAATTATGAAATACTATAAAATTGAGATCTAAAAAATTTTGTGAAAATCCAAACTTGGGAAGGCCAAATTACGAAAATATCTCGAAGGGGTATTTTGGTAATTTCACACCTCTCGGGGTATTGTTGTGATTTCAAATGAACCAAAAATTATGAAATATTATGAAATTAAGATCTAAAAAGTTTCATGAAAATTGGAGCTTGAAAAGACCAAATTATGAAAATACCCTTATAAGGGTATTTTGGTAATTTTAGACTTTTAGATACTACTATGTTTCAAATGCACGAAAAATCATGAAATATTATGAAATTAAGATCTGAAAATCTGAGCTTAGGAAGGGCAAATTATGAAAATACCCTTATAGGGGTATTTTGATAATTTTACACTTCTTAGGATAATGCTATGATTTCAAATGCACCAAAAATCATGAAATATTTTGAAATTAAGATCTAAAAAGTTTCATGAAAATTTGAGCTTGATAAGGATAAATTATGAAAATATCCTTAAATGGTATTTTGATAATTGTGTACTTTCCCAAGTGCAATAAAAATTTTTAATGCTTTAAAAAAAATCACCAATTTTAACTTTAAACCATATTGAATCCAATTAAGTTGTAAACTCTGAGGATTGACCATAGTTTTATTCATTTTGACCAAGGTTTGTATAATTTTGACTTTGTTTGAGTAATTTTAACTCTATTGACTAAGTTTGATTGAATTTGACCAAAGTTGACTTTGTTGTTTACTTATTTCATTTATTCTTTATTTCTCATGCATCCACGTGAAAAGGTATCATCCATGTAAATATCATGAGAAGGAGTTTGATAGTAACCATACGAGTCTCCTTTTCCTTTGTTTATTATAAGCCTAAATAAAGATGCATTTTATGGGCTTTTAAATGAGCCTTTTTACGGGCTTCAAATGGGCTTTGTTTGGGTCTCTAAATAGACCAACTTGTGGGCTCTTTATGGGTTGTAAATGGGCCTAGGTCAACCATGCTAAAATGTTTACATTTTTCATAATAAGAAGCCTTGAAAGTATTGACAAATACGATTATGGTCTCCTTTTCAATTAGTGGTGGTTGAACTTAGGCAGCAATATCCCTCAATCTCTGGGCATATTCTTTGAAACTTTCAGTGTATTTCTTTTGTATGCTTTATAGAGACATGCGATTTAGTGCTAGATTTATAATGTGTTTGTATTGTGTAATCAAAGCCCTTGCAAGTTCTCTCCATCCATGAATGTGAAATGTATCCAGCTGTACATACCACCTAGTTGCTGAACCAGTGAATTAGTTAAACTATCTTAGAAAATACGGATGAGCAACCTTTCATTATGAGCATATATAGCCATCTTGCGACAATACATCGTAGCATGTGTAATAGGATATTTGGCCCTATCATATTTTTTTAAACTTAGACACTTTAAACTTTGGTGGAATCATGACATCAGGAATGAAGCATAATCTAGTAGCATCCATTGACCTATAAAAATCTTTCCTTTAGATAGCTTTAAGCATTTTTTCAATGATATCTATCTTTTAGGTTTCAAAGATTTCTTTAGTTTCAATAGGACCAATCTTTAGCTTTTTTTGCACTTTGGGATCATCAAGATTTAGAACTTATGTAGGATCAAGTGTCTTAATGTCAAGAATAGAGGTAGAGGGAGTAAAAGCAATAGTTGTTGGCATGTCAGTCTACACATAAGGATAGTTTGTAGTGAATGGCATTTGGTGATAGATCCCTTGAGATGTATGTGCAGGACTTAGGCTAAAACCAAGGGGATTTAATGGATTAACTTCATTTTGTATCACCATTTTGTCCACCACTTTCTTTCCCTTACTCATGTTTTTCAACAATTCGATAATAGTTTTCATCTACCCTTTTAGTTTTTCTTGTGACTTTTCTAGCTTTTGAAGACGAAGAATGTTGTTTTTCCATAATCCTTTCCTGATATCTAGTGTTGTAATGCTTTAGATTGTTTAAAAATTAAGCTATCCTTGAACCTTGATTTAGCATAATTTTTTTTTTAAAAAAATTAGAATGACTTGTTATCATGTACTTTGGAAAGATACTTATATATGAATGCATGAATGCAATAAGGAGGATTTACCATATAATAATTGTTAGCAAAGAAAATTTTTATTGAATTGAAAGTTATTTCTAACCAAATCCAATATTACATCCATGAAAAGTCTAAAGTTTATTTGGAAAGAAATCCCTAATTTGTCAATATTGGCCTTACACTTCATTAAGGAAAGCTAATATCTCTTGGCCATATCCTCCCACTGATGGCACCCCTATCTTCCATTCTTCAACTTTTTTTACAATGTCCTTAACTTTGTATGCAACCATGGTAATTTGACTAAGCAAGCACTCTAACTTGTTATGCTTTTTCACATATACCTCATTTGCTTGCTCATATTTTTCATTCACAACACCCATTTGTATTCCAATTTCAACCACTATCCCATTAAGTATTTGGATATGCTTTTGTGTTTCGATGAGTGCTTCATCTTTTCTTGCATTTTTACTTATAATTGTCCTTTGTTTTCAAAAGTTGGGCTAACTCACGATTGGTGGATGACTGTGTGATGTTGAGATCATAAAAAAGATTTTTCCATTCATCGATTTCTTGTCTAAGTGATTGAACCTTTTTGTCCATTTTTCCCTCTAACTCCCTTTTTAGCCTTTGATTCATCTTTTTTAGCTTGAAGCTTTCTTCTAGCATTTTCCACTACCAATAAGGGATCAAGAGGTGATAATTTCATTGGTTCATTTATAGTTGTTTCTCTAAGGATTTTAATGTCTTTACCTCACCTAATGAGCCACACAAAGTACTTAGGGGTAACTTCATTTAAATGTCTCTTTCTATTTTCCCTTTGAGGCAAATTCCAAGCTTGTAAGATTTTGGCTATCTTTATGGAGGCATCCATTTCAACATATGAGAACTCATTTTACTAAGTCTGAAAGTGGCTAGGATAAACTGTTCATAGCTATATTGTTTTGCACCATGATGGGAGAATAACTCACTACACCCTAAAAGCCTAAAAGAGGAACCCAAAGCTTATCTTCACAACCATACAACATTGGTCCATAAAGCATCCAAAAAGCTTTCCATATCACATTTTGGCTAGTAAGCTTACATAAAAATAAGATCCATGCTTCCTTGGACTTTTGTGTAGGCCATTCATTTTCACAGAATTCCTTGATGGGACTATTTGTAGTGAAATAGGGCTTGCGAAATTTACCACCATTATTTTTTATATGACTTTTCATCCAAATGGTTAACAATTGAGCACATCCAATAAAATAACCCTTTTTGTTTTCAGTGACAATGATTTAAAAATCTAATATTCTTAGCTAAAATTACAGTAATAAGATTAATTTGGTAACCAAGTTGATCAAAGAAATCCACCACTGCAACTTTTGGAAATACCATCATCTCATATAAAGCCAATGCCATCGAATCCATTCCTCTTTCTGTGCCAAAATATTTGTATATAAAGTCACGAACAATGGACTAAGGAATACCAACACTTTCACTTTTTCCTTTTACCTAATTATCAACAGTTTGGACATCTACGGCCATCATTTAACCAATTTTTTTTTGTAACCAGCCTTTTTATTTTTCTAATATACCTTATTAGGATTAAGAAGATCTAAGCGAAAAAAAGTTTAATATTTTTCGATAGTTGGCACCATGTCAACCTCATTGAATACAAAGCAGCGATATGGAGGGTCTCAAAACTGAAACATGACCCTAATAAGCTAATTATCAATAGAGAGTGAAAGAAGTAATGCAAGGTCCTTAAATTTATTTTGGAAAGTCTCATTGGCAGTGACACTCTATTGGTTTCAAACACTAACCAAATAGCTAAGATCATTTCATTTGAGATTAAGATGAATTTTGGCAAACAAAGTAGTTACATAATTGGCTAGCAAACAATCACCTCCTTTACGCTGAGTTTCCTCGAACTTTATTCTCAAGCACATAGGAAACTTTAATAGGCTCTCCATGGATGTAATTAAGATTCTTTTTGTTAAGATTGTTTTGTGGTAATCACTCCTTATGTGAATCCAATGATGCATGTATGCCCGGTAAAGTAAAGAAAAAAAGGTTAGTGAACATGATATAATATATACAAGGAATAACAAAATATAAAAGGTTAGTTTGCAAAAATATATACAAGGAATAACATAAATTTACAAGAATAATAACTTTCCCATCATGTGTCCTACTTTGGTTTTTTCTAATAAAAAGAAAGGCATGGCTCTAGCTTAGGTTTGGATCCTTAGGATTCATGTACATTCTAGGTTCAAAGGCTTGACAATCTAAAGTCTCCCAAACTATTCCCTACATCATCGTCCATTATAGACTAGTAGGGCACCCGAATTCTTGGCCATCATTATAGATTTAAATGAAAAAAGTTTAATTTGAGTGAGAGTTTTTACAGGCTCACACAGAAGTCATCACCTCATAAGAGTGGAGGTAATTGTTCTTTCTTAATAAAGGATAAAGCCCGGGTATAGAGCTTATGCATGAATGCAAATGTGGTGTGTGTAAAAAGACATGTTGAATAATCAAATAAATAGGTGTGAATAAATAATATCTGCAAAACAAACAAATAGATTAGTCTACATAAAAATCATAAATAATTATATAATAAAAACTATCAAAGTAAAGCTTAAGATAACACGTAACTAACTAATGGCTTGACTTTCTAGTATCCTCAATGGAGTCGCCAAATTGTCATAACGTTTAGGTTGGGAAAACCTACCCATTGACACAAAAATTGTGGAGTTACCACCAATCTTTTTTAGCTAGGTATGATTGGCCACCTATGTGAATCTATCATTTTTAAAGTTATCCTAAGCCTAAGCTGAGGGTCCCTAAAAAGAATAAGTTATGGTCTACATCAACAGAATTAAGGTTTGTGAGTCGGTTACATGCATGGAATGTATTAGCACCCCTTTACACCCAAAATTGGTACTAAGTTAATTATGTGTTATCTTACCTAAGCCTTATCAAAGATAGTTTTATCATGCAAATAAATCAATTCCAATCCTTTTATTTATCTACAAAAGATGGTGGTACAAAAATTCTATCAAAATATCAAGCAATCATACAATCATGTAATAAATATTAAATCATACCATGCAAAATTTATCATACAAATATAATAATATAAATCATACAAAATATCATGCATAGATATTGCTAAAATATTCATGCAAGAATGTCATGCAAATATATTAATTATCATGCAATAATAATAATGATAATCATATAAATATATTATATCATGCAAATATATTATCATGCAAATATAAAGTACTAGACAAATATATTGATAACCATTCATGCAAATATATAATCATGAAATCAAATATAAGCACACAAATATAATCATGCAATTATGCACACAATATAGAAACATGCAATCAAATATCATTCAAATATAATATTAATCATGCAATAACATATATCATGCAATAAATAAAAAAATGCAATAATTATAATAAATAAATATCCATGCAAATAAATATATTAACAATCATACAATCACACCAATAAATAAATTAATAATCATCCAAATAGACTTGCAATTAAATATATAAAGATGTAATAAACATGCAATTTAATATATAATCATGCAATTAATAATATATAAATTATGCAAATAAACATGAAATTAAATATATAATTATGCAAATAAACATGTAATTAAATATATAACCATGCAAATAATAATATATAAATCATGCAAGTAAACATGTAATTAAATGTATAATAATGAAAATAATAATATATAAATCATGCAAATAAACATGCAATTAAATATATAATCATGCAAATAAAAATATTAATAATCAAGCAATTAAATATATTAATAATCACACAAATAAATATATTAATCATCCAAACAAACATATTAGGCAAATAAATTATCATGCAAATATAATATTAGTCATGCAAAAAAATAAATATCATGTAATAACTATAAAAATGAGAGTAAGCAATTAAATATTATAAAGGTTATGTGAAAATCACAGAAAAAAAAAAAAAAGAAAGCAAATATTACCTCAATGGATCAAAGGTTCCAACAATTTTTCACCTTTCAAAAAACTGATGTTGCCTATTATAAATCTTAGCCTTCCTTCCAAAAACTCCACTGGATTTTCTTACAAATTTTTTTGCTTGATTGTTTCTTTTTTGTTGATTCAAAATTTTGCCTAAACTTACTCTCTTTTCAATGACCTCTGTTTAATCTTAAAGTCAAATGTTGTGAGCCCCCCTTTTGATATTATATTTAGTGTCCTTATATAGTGATTGAATTCCTTTTGATTTAGAAGAAATTAATTCAATCAAATCTATGATTTCTCTTCAAAATTTATTCTCTGTGTAATCTTTCTTTTTTTAATAGATTGAGCCACAAGTCTTTAAAAATTATTCAACCATTAAAATTAAAATCTAAAATAGAATCCAAGAGTTGAATCAAATCCAAGATTTTTCATGCAAAATCCCATATTTTTATCTTTTTTTTTAATTTTTTTTACCAATTGACTTTGACTCTTTTGACTAAAAAAAATAAAGTCAAATATTAAATTAAAAAATACAAATACAAATAAAATTTAGGGCTTAATCTTTAGGCCCAAAGTTCACTTTTCTAATTAAGGCTCAATTACATAATCAAAATAAAAATTCAAAGCCCAATGAATTTCAAGAAATCCGCAGACAAAATATGGTGTCTACAATTTTAGTTGTTATTTGCATTTTTTTAGAAAAATTAATTACCAAAAATATAATAAAAAATAATGTAAAATTTATAAGAAAGAAAATTTTCTAATCCCTACCTAAAATTGTTGGAGGGAGATAAAATTCATGTTTTAAAAAAGAATAGTTCAGCCTAAATGTTGGAAAATTATTAAATAATAAAAATAAAATAAATAAAAGGTTGAATAATATAATAAGAAGAATAAAATTTTAATAATAAAAGTATGAAAAATTCATTTTTTTTAGAAAAATCATAAAAAGGGAGTTTATTTCGAAAGTCTTCCTAAAATTCAATGTAGAGACTTTTAGAGAGGTTTGTAAATTTTTAAACTCTTAAACTTTAGATAAAATCCTAAATGAAACCTGAAACCTTAAAATTGAAATCCTAATCAAAATCCTAAACTTAAAACCCTAAAATAAAACCCTAAATGAAACCTTAAAATAGAACCTTAATTCGAAACCTTAGGCGAAACCCTAAACCCTAACCAAGACTTGAAATTTGAAATGAAACCCTAAATGCTAGATAAAATCCAAAACCCTAACCAAACCCCGAAACTCTAATTGAAACCCTAAATGAAACTTTGAAGCCTAAATCTAAGTAACACCCTAAATTTATCATAAAATTTACATATTTATATGAAGATTACCTGTGAAATAATTTATTCCTGAATACCACTTAGATGATAGGGTATCTAGGAAATTTTGTTTCATTAAGAATTTTCATATAATTTCATATTTAAAATACTAAAATTAAATAAAAAATAAAAAATAATAAAATGAGATTTTAAATATAAATAGTCACATCCAAACTTTGCCTAGAAGTTGGAAAGTCTAAGTGGTCTCTTTATATTTAAAAATTCAATTCTTAAATTTCACATCTTATCACCATTTGCATATATCTCAGGTTTAGATTAATGTTTACATTTATTATGCATATATATGTTCAATTTAATTATTGATGTTTAATATTAATTATATCATTCTTCATTTTTACTGCATAAAATGTTTTTTGAAAAATTAGTTTCAAAAATAAATAAATAAATAAATTTAAAATAATATTTTAGGGAATATAATTTTTGATATTCTGTCTAGATGTTGGAGAGTCACCAATAATTATTATTTTCAAAGAATATTATTTTTATTTTTAAGGAAATGTTGTAATAAATCTTAAACCGAAAGGATTATATTCGAATTCTGCTTTTATATCAGAAAATTTTAAGGTATTTCTTTAATTTAGATATTTTCACAGCATTTCTAAATAAAAAATTTTAAATATATTTATTTTTTAAAAAAAATGAAGGAAATTATAATTGAATTTTATATAAAAACCAATTTTGTTAAAAGTTATAAATAGTGCATGGTTAATTTATTCCAATTTTTATAGGCATTGTTGGGTTGTTAATTCTTCCCTACGAGTAACTGACTCTCGAACCCAATCTTGTTTTTATATACCAAAACTATCTTTTTAATAAACTTTAAACCCGTTTTATTATTTTATTAAAAAGATAAAATTTTAGGGTGGCTAATCACACCCTAAAAAAGATTATGGCGACTCTTTATTTTTCATGATTTTTAATTTTTGCATCTAACGATTGAATCCCTGGACCGACACGTTATGACAGCTTAACGACTCTACTAGAAACTTTTTTAGAGTCATGCCAAAACTTTTAATCATGTGTTGTCGAAAATTTTGGATTTAATTGGTTTTATTTGGTATTTAATTTAATTTAATTTATTTTAATTTTTTAAAAAAATAATAAATAAATTATATGTTAGTTATTATCTTGTTTTGATTTATTTTATTTTATTTGTAATTTATCTATGTTGTTTATGTTGATATACTGCTTTGCACATTTTTGCACATTCACTTACATGTAAGAACTCTAGACTTGAGCTTTATCCTTATTAGGAGAAAGTAAAGTACTTATGCTTTAGTAAGGTGATAACTCTGCATTTGCTAGCAAAATACTTTCACTCAGATTGAACCTTTTCTGTTTGTAGCTTGTAATGGGTGATGATTGGTGTGCCTTATTAGTCTATAATGGACGATGATGTAAGATTTGATATGGAAACTTTTACATGAATAAATCTTGACCCAACATATCATGACCCATAGGAAGCCTACCTAGGGTAGAGCCATGTCGTCTTTTTATAAAATCACCAAAAATTAGGATATTGTATAGATTATGTTTTATTATTTTGTTGTATTATATGAATTTTTTGTTATTTCTATTATTTATTTTGTTTAGATTATTAGTTCATTTTATTTGTATAGCCTTTAATCTTGTTGCATGCTTCATATAGGCATTTCATTTAATAAGGGGTATTTGTTTTAGGTCAATTATAAGCAAAAAGAGTTCTCATGAAGCTACTAGTAATGTCAACCTCTTGTAGAAATTATTTAGAAGTTAAAAGCCATGCTAATCTCTTTCGTAGAAATTACCCAAAAGTAGGATATGTGGGGCATTATGATGTAATTTATGTTTAAGGTAATAATGTAAATATAGTTAGGATAAAAAAAAGTCCAAATAAAAAAATTAAAAAAAAAGATTTTAGATAGATAAGGAGCTCGTCAACTTTTAAGAATTCAATCATTACATTTTACATTCATTATTAAGGTGATATGTATGTTTTAGGTTATGCCTTGCATAATTATCATATTCAACCATTCATAGATATATTTTGTGTAGCATGCAAATTAGGAATTGTGTCATTCATTTAGCAAGAATAATAGCATAAGCATTTTTTGTTTAAACCCTTAAAATAAAACATTTGTTTTAGTGGGTATAAGAGGCTAAAAATATAAAAGATCAATTAGATGCCTAAATTAGTGAGTTAGAGCGCAATCAAGGAGAGTTTGGCCCTGACATTTGAGAGATGACAAATTAGCTAATTGAGTTGATGAAAATAATTGATAGGCTTAAGGAATTTATTTTGGTGCTTTCTTAAAGGCCTTTACCAATTTTAGTCTAAGTAAGTCCTATGAATTCATGGAGTCTGATCAACCAAATCCTATTAGGTCTAGTACATTTCTTAAGCATGCTGAAGCATTTAGTGGTTTGAGCAACAATAAAGGTTTGGATAAGATCATGAAAGGGATGAATGATCTGACCACACAAGTGTCTAATCTCTAAAATTTAATTTCTAAAATGACTTACCAGGCTCCATACAACATTCACAAATTGCTTTGAACTTAAACTTGCATTCGAATCCTTCTCATGTCTGTCTTTGACCTCATTTTTAAGCATCTAAGATCAAGTCCCAAAACTTCATATAATCTTTGAGAAGTCCAAATCTAAACCAAAATCTTTAACCTTCCAATTTTCAACAACCACCAAATTCTTGGACTCTTAGTCAATCTATTACCCAAAAATTACCCAAGAAAAAAATAGTTAGATCCTATCTCTATTTCATGTGAAAAACTCTTTCCCTATCTATTTGATAGACATCTTGTCACCCTTGTACCTTTAGAGCCTTTAAAGCCTTCATACCCAAAATATTTCTACCCAAATACAAGATACGAATAACATGGTGGGAATATAGGGCACTCCATTGAGAATTGTGGAGGTTTTAAACACAAGGTGCAATCACTCATAGATGTGAAATGGCTTGATCCAATGACAATATGGAGTTAAAGATTTAGGAACAATGAGAAGAGGATGGCATGATAATGAACATGGATGGGACTTTGGATTAAAAAAAGTCTTTAAGTGAAAGGTTTTTAGGAAAATAAAATGCTTTATGAATTTCTTTTATTTGGAAAATATTTCTTTTTATGTTAATATGGTGTTATCTTTTCAAACTTGAATATGTGAATTATGGGTTGTCTTTAATTCTTGCTCATATTCCAATTTTCGTAGTTTTCACTAAAGAGCATTGTCATTCATACATACATTCATTCATTCATTCATTTATGTATCCATTTAATAGATTGCAATTTACATGTGCTCTAAAGAGATGGAATTTTTCCAAGAATAATCTTTACAATTTCTGCTAAGGATCAAAAGAATATTAATTTGGTAAGAGAGATGGAAGAGATTATCGAAGAACTTTTTACTTAAGGAAATGATCAACCTAAAAGATCTAACTTAGGCCCCATAAAAGAGGAATCATTGAATATATATGAACAGAGAAAGTATAGTCTTTTGAAAGAAATGATTCAAGCTATTGAAGGTAAGGATAAATTTTGTGATTCAAAGGAATCCCAGTTAGTTTCAAATGTAGTTATTTTGCCCAAGTTCAAGATTTTGACATTTAAGAAGTATAATGGAACTAGATGTCCTGAGACACATTTAGCTCAATACTGTCACAAAATAGTTAGGTATAGTGATGATGAAAAGTTATTTATTCATGCATTTCAAGAAAATTTGACTGGGATAGTAGCCAAGTGGTATTATAGGTTGAAAAGTAGCCAAATTCGTACTTGGAGGGATTTATCGTGATGATTCTTGAAGCAATATCAACATATGTTGAAGATGGCTATAGATCAATTAACCTTCAAAACATGAGAAAAAACCCCCTAACAAAAGCATTAAAGAATATGTTATTAGATGAAAAAAGGTTGCATCACAAGTTTGACCACCTTTAACTAATAGGGAGCTAAATTCCCTATTTGTGGTTACCTTTCATTTTTCTTATTATGATAAGTTGATTGGTAATATATCCTTAGAATTTGTTGATTTGCTATTTGCTGTTGGTATAATTGAGGACAGGATAAAAAGAGAAAGAATTATGGATGCTAATGTGAAAATTCCCAATGAAAGGTAGAGGAATATTTTCGATAAATACCCCCAAAAGATAATTGTTGAAGGGTGAAATAAGAGAAACCTCACCATGATATAAGAAGATTTGATGAATGACTATTCCCAATAGTCAGCGTATTATTCCTAACTGACATTTTGGATTGGTAATTTTTCTCAATCACTTTATCTATGTGATCTAATTTCTTCATTACAAACTTTCATAGAACAAAAAATTAACCCAACCCAAGCCATTCACACGTAAAAGAAAGAGAGCCAAGATATGTCATTTAATTCTAATGTTTTATGCTGAGCCTTTTACCTTACTAGTAAAAAATCATATGATTTTTGTTGTCTCTACAAAACTCAAAAAACCTACCTACCCTAAGTGGCATGATCACAATGCTAAATGTGAATTCCATGATAGGTTCGAAGGGTATTCCATAGAAGATTGTATTATTTTTAAGAGTATAGTTAAGCTTTTATTGACATAGATCTCGCAAATTTAAAGAACTAGTTAATGGTTTTGGTGATTGATAATGAAGGATTGTGGGTCAATGATACTAAAATTGAAGGGCGAAGTGAGGAGCTTTTATTTCTATAACTTTGAATGTCATCTCAAGAGCAATATCAAGAATGTAAATTTTCAGGTCAAGTCTAAATGTTTGCATTGAATGAATAGACATTGTACATCATAATGTTTCATGGATTTATATTGTCATTTTATATTTTCAATTTCTTTTAAAATTTAGACTTGTAGGTTTTCTTTGAAATAAAATGATAAAAAGAGGAAAATGTTAGATTTGAATAAAGCCCCACATACTTAAGTAGTAAGGCTATAGAAAGAGAAATGCCTTAAAGAAAAAGAGAAAAGAGAAAAAGAAAAAATGTGAAAAAAGGAAAAAAGGAAAAAAAGAGACAAAAAAGTGAAAAAAGAAAGTTTTGAGTCTCGAAAGAGTTTACAATCATTATTAGGAATTTATCAAATACCTAAACCCATTTCTTAAATTATTCAGTTGATCTCATTAATTAGCCATGACCATTTAACAGCCATGAATTTGAATTCATGAGCCTTGCTCATGCCTGATAATTTTATGATATCAAAAAGTGATAATATTTTTCCAAGGCAATGAAAAATGAAACAACTAGTTTCAAAACAAAAAAAAAAAAAAAGGAAATTGGGATTCCTAATATGATATTAAAAAAAAAAAAATTTAGATGTGGTAATTTGATGTGTCAATATTATGCTATAACTCCAAAAGTTTTCAAAATCAAAGCCACCTAAAGTCCTGTAGAATGATTTTAGACTTACCAACCTTTCAGCTTTTACCCAAAAATTGGCCTAGCCCATGTCTCGGGGGCATGTTAATAAAAAAAGAAAGACCTTATTGCCCTTAAGATAACCTGAGTTTTGATCAATTTATTTGTTCTCTTTTGGTGTAGTGACATGAATCATTTGATACTTTAAACGAGTTTATTCCACGTGACCTTTTCCTTGCTCATTCCATGTGACCTTTTTCTTATAATAATTTTCATGAATAGTGGTTTGTTATAATGGGGCATTTTTCATGAATCACATTATTGGCAAAGTGGATTTATGAATATGTTATGGGAGACATGTAAAAGAAAAAAAAAAGAGAAATGAAAAAAAAAGGTTGAAAAAAGAAAAAATAGTTATAACATCATACACTTAAGAAATTCAAATAAATCTAAATAAAGTCCTGATAAATCCAAAAATTTAGAAAAATAAACAAAGGCAAGAAAAAAGCCTAAAATGAAAAAATTAAAAGAAAAGTCAAGAGAACCAAAAATCCAACAAAAACAAAAGGAAGGAGAAAACTTTTTGGAATAAAAAACCTTTCTTCAAATTCATTTTCCTAAACGCAAGTACTTTTCAATTTAAGTGATTATGCTTGAAATGACAAATGGCTGTCTTTTATAATCTTTTTATGAATGTAAAAATTTATCTCTTGTTATCTCTTTGAGCTTGATAAAATTCTTTCAAAATAAACCCTAACTAGAGATCATCCTTCATATTATGGGGTAAAAAAAAAACATTTAAAGGTTAAGAAAGGTGATGTCCAAATAAAATCTCGTGTGCTGGGACAAAGGCCCAATATAAAAGTTTTCAAAAGTTTTGAATCCAATCAGTGAAAGAAAGAAAAAGGTGAGAAAGAAGAGAAAAAATGAAAGAATGAAGAAAAAAAAAGAAGAACAAAGGAAAAGAAAAAGGAAAAGAAAAAAGAAAAAAGAAATGATGGGTGGAAAGCATAAGAAAGTGAAAGGGAATATGCGTCAAAGTAAATCCTTCAAATAAAAGAATGATCTATGGTTTTAATTACGCTTAAACATTTGTTTTGAGCTTGTCTATTATTTTCTTTGAAATCCCCAAACCTTGGCTTATGTTACATTTTATGAAAGCCGATTTCGATCAAACATTGATGCTTAAAAATTGAAAAACTTCTCTTGGAATAATGGCCAACAAATCCATGAAACCCATGAATCTTTTGTCCATCCTTATTACCTAATTTTCTATTTGGACTATTAACTCCTTTTGGATAATTTGAAGTTTTAAATGCATGGTGTGATAATCAATCAGAAAAAAGGGGAAAATGAAAAAAAAAAACAAAAACGAATATGACTTTAGGGTGAAAACCCTACAAAGAGGACAGTCTAGAGCAAATCTTGAAGGTCATTCCCAATACTAAATGAGATTCGAAATATCAAAGTCCTAAAAGTTTGAAAATAGTTGATTTCGAAAATCTCAACCTTTTTCCATTCCCAAATAACCTTTCAAAATCTCAAGCCCTTATAGCTAACTTTTATATGTATCAAAATGTCACATTTGAAGACTAAAGAAAGTGTTTAACATGTTTGGTTTTTAACGAATTCATGTTTTTTAAAAAACATATGTTTCATCTGTAAGCCTGCATGAAAAAAGTTTATGCCTTTTTTATCCCCTTTAAGTGGAAAAACCCTTTTGAATGAACAAAACCTCAATATGCTGAACAATTCATTCCATTTGGAAAGAAAATTTTCACCTATTTCATTTTTGATAAGGATTGTCAATTCTTGAGAAAATTTAAGCTCAGTTTAGTTGGCATCAATAAAGATTTAAGCCCAGTTACCTAGCACCTAGGTTTTAAACCCAGATTATCTAGCATCAATGAACTCTTAAGCCCAGTCTAGTTGGCACCCAAATTTAAATTCAGTTTAGCTGACACCCAGGTTTTAAGCCCAATTTACTAGGCCTCGATGAAATTTTAAACCTATTTTAGTTGGCATGTAAGCCCAGATTAACTGAAAAAGTATACACCTTTTTTGTTCCCCTTAAATGGTGAAGTCTTTTTAAATCAACAAAGACCTTCGGGTGCTGAATCATCTAGTCCATTGGGAAAGAAAATTTTCTCCTCTTTCATTTATGATAGGGATCATTAATTCCTAATGAAAATTTAAGTCTAGTTTATACACCTTTTTTGTTCCCCTTAAATGGTGAAGTCTTTTTAAATCAACAAAGACCTTCGGGTGCTGAATCATCTAGTCCATTGGGAAAGAAAATTTTCTCCTCTTTCATTTATGATAGGGATCATTAATTCTCAATGAAAATTTAAGTCTAGTTTAGTTGGCACCCAATGGTTTTAAGCCCAATATAGCTACCACTTAATGAAAATTTAAGTCTAGCTTAGTTGGCACCCAATGAAAAAATTTAAGCCTAGTTTATCTGACACCCTGTGAAATTTTAAATCCAGTTTAGCTGGCACTAAATGAAATTTTAAGCCTAGTTTGATTAACACCTAATAAAATTTTAAGCCGAGTCTAGTTGGCACTAATGCAAATTTTAAGCCCAAATTATTGGAACTAATGAAAATTTAAGCCCAATTTAGCTATCACCTAAGTTTTAAGTCTAATATTAGTTGGTATTGAGAAGTCTTAAGCCTAGATTATCTGATACTAATGGAAATTTAAGTCCAATGCAGCTAGCATGCAAACTTAGTTTAGTTGGCACCTATGAAAATTTAAACTCAATTTAGCTAGTATATAAGCCCATAATTTGCTGGCACAAAAGCTCAAATTAGTGATCACTTCATTCAACATGTGGTTCAATCATCCGGACAAAATTGTTGTCTACATCTTTGCATTATTCCTGATCCTTATAAATATGTAAAAAAGTAGTTGTAGACGCTTAATTTTATCTAGGATATTTTATCATTTTAACCCATACTTGATTTTGCAATTTTGCAAGAGGGGCAGCTGCATGAAAGTGGCTGGATCGTGGATGCATGGGCATGGCATGGGGTATAAACACGTGAGGAAGCCAAAAACCGCATGAATGGAGGCAGGGGACGTGAAAGCAAAAAGAAAAAAAAACGCTGATGAAAGCAAGCTTCACGAGGAAAAAAAAAAACCTGCATGGAATTGCTGCATGAAAACGTGATGGTAGTTGGCAACGTGGGTGCATGAAGGAGGAGAAAAAGGAAAAAAAGCCAGGCGTTCTTGGCAGAAAAACAGTGAGGGGAAAGAGCAGAAGCTGAAAGGAAGAGAAGAACAAGGAGGCGGCAGGAAAAGAAACTGAAACCACAAAGAAAGAAAGAAGGAAAGCATACCGGCAGCAGTGAAAAGGTAGAAAAAACGTAGAAAGAAAAGAAGTATTTGGGAAGAGAGGAAGCAAGGAGTGAACGGAAAAAAAAAAAGAAAACCAGGACACCTGCAGCAACGAGGGCAAAACAGGCAACCAAGAGAAGCTGGGTGCGCACCGAAAAGAGGAGGAAGGAGCGGCAACCCAAAAACAAAGGGGAGCATTCGAGGCCAGACGTGAGGCTGTAAAAAATAAATAAATAAGGTGCAGCAAAGACGAGAAGAGGACGGCATATGGGCAGTGGTGGAAGGAAGGAAAGAAGCCAGAAAATAAAGACAAAACAAAAAACTGAAAAGGCAGCAAAAAAAAAAAAAAAAATACAGAGAGCAGAAACGAAGTTGAGCAGAAAACCAGTAAAATAATCTGGAGCAGGCGGCAAATTAGAAGAAGACCAGAACGAGAAAACCAAAAGAAGAAAAGAGAAGCAGAGGAAGGCATGCGAACCAGACGTGGAGGACGCAGAAACCAGAAGCCAAAAAAAAAAAAAAATGGGTGGTAATGAGCAGCAGCGAAATGAACCAGTAAAAAAACAGAAACAGGAACAAAGGAACCAGTAGCGTGAAAAGTTGAAGTTGAAAACAAGAGAAGAACAAACCAGAAACAGTAGCAGAAGAAGAAAATAAACTGAATGAAAAAAACAGAAAAATAGTAGAAGAAGAAACGAGGGAAGAAAACTGGGGGTACCCTTTTTCTGCATAAAGTCGTTTGGTATGAACTTAAAGCTCCATTATGTTCTGTTGCATGAAGTTCTTGCTTTGCGTTGGACTTGTCTTGTTTTTCCTTCTCTTTTCCTTAGCATTTGCTTAATATATCCAACTTGCATGGTTTGTGTTTGTTAACATATCAAAGTTGCATGGTTTGTGTTTGTTAATGGTTTCGGCAGTAGCATTTAAAATTGAGTTTTCTGTGTGATGCTCAGGCACTAGCCTTAGCGTTTTTGTTCTTGTTCTTGTTAAAACGACTTTCAGATTAGGACATAGGTTAGGGTTGTTTATGCATAGAAGTTTGGGGCTCTCATGGTGAAATTCAATTATTTTGCAAATCATGTAAAAAAATAATAATAAAAATGAAATATTGAAAATGAAATAATACCAAAAAAAAAAATGAGATTGTTCTTGAAACAAAGAAAATAAAAAATTTTTAATAAAATAAAAAATAAAAAATAAAGAAATAGTGATGAGTAAAAAATAAAAGTAGTTGGTAAAATTTTGCGCTTGTGAGTACTATACGATCTTTTTACTTCTACATTATCATTACTTTTATTTGTTCTATTGGTATTATGCTTATTTTTGCTTATATTTAATTTTGAGTGATTAATGTATTATACATGTATTAGCCTTTTAATTGACATTTTTATATTCGTTGATTGTATTTTATGTATTTTAGTTGTTATTTTTATTTTTTAAAAAAATTAACTACCTAAAATATAATAATAATAAATAATAATGTAAAGATAATAAGCAAGAAAATTTTCTAGTCCATGCCTAAATGTTGGAGGGAGATAAAAATCACATTTTAAAAAGGAATAGTTCCACCTAAATGTTGGATAATTATTAAAAAATAAAAAATAAAATAAATAAAAGGTTGAATAATAATAAGAAGAATAAAATTTTAATAAATAAAAGTATAAAAAATTCATTTGTTAGAAAAATTATAAAAAGCAAGTTTATTCCGAAAGTCTATCTAGAAGTTAGAGAATTTTAGAGAGATTCATAAATTTTTAAAATCCTAATTCTTAGATGAAACCCGAAACCCTAAAATTGAAACGCCAATTGAAATCCTAAACTTAAAACTCTAAAATGAAACTCTAAAAATGAAACCTTAATTTAAAACCTCATGTGAAACCCTAAACCTTAACTAAGAATTGAAACCTAAAACAAAATCTTAAATCCTAGACAAAACCCAAAACTCTAAGCCAAACCCTGAAACCCTAATTGAAGCCCTAAATGAAACTTTGAAGCCTAAATCTAAGCAATACATTGAAATTATCATAACATTTATAGATTTATATGAAAATTACCCATGAAATCATTTGTTTTCAAATCTTGCATAAATGATGAGGTATTTAGAAAATTTTATTTCATTAAAAATTTTTGTATAGTTTCATATTTTAAAATAATAAAATTAAGTAATAAAAAATAATTAAATAGTTAAATAATATTTTAAATATAAATAGTTACACCCAAACTTTGTCTAGAGGTTAGAGAGTCTAAGTGGTCTCTTTATATTTAAAAATATAATTCCTAAAATTCACATCTTATCATCATTTGCATATATCTCAGTTTTAGATTAATGTTTATATGCATTATGCATATATATGTTCATTTTAATTATTAATGTTTAGTATTAATTACATCATTCTTTGTTTTTACAGCATAAAAAGTTTTTTGAAAAATTAGTTTCAAAAATAAATAAATAAATAAATTTAGAATAATATTTCAGGGAATATGATTTTTGGTACTGTACCTAGATGTTAGAGAGTCGCTAATAATTATTTATTTTAAAGAATATTATTTTATTTTTAAGGAAATGTTATGATAAATCTTAAACCAAAAGGATTATTTTCGAATTCTGCCTTTATGTCAAAAAATTTTAAGGTATTTCTTTAATTTAGAGATTTTCATAGCATTTCTAAATAAAGATTTTTAAATAATTTTATTTATGAAACAATAAAGGAAACTATAATTAAATTGCATATAAAAACCATTTTTGTCTAAAGTTATAAATAAAGCATAGTTAATCGGTACCAATTTTTATAGGCGTTATAGAAGTGCTAATCCTTCCATACTTGTAATCGACTCTAAAACCCAATTTTGTTTTCGTAGACCAAAATTATCTTTCTAATAAAATTTAAATCCATTTTATTATTTTATTAAAAAGATAAAATGTTTAGGTGGCCAATCGTGTTAGCCTTGAATTGATCTTTATTTTGAAATGACAAAATATTAAGCTAAATAAACTAGATCAAGATTTTGAAAAAGATTTATTTAGTACATGTTCTTAAGTTCTATATTTTGGTACTAAATAAATAATATGATTTTCAGAGTTTAAACAAACATTTCTTTATGTTTTCTTATATCTCAAATTAAAAGTATTTTTAAACATTTTTTATTTGAGCTTAAATGAAAGTCCAATTATTCTCTTCAAAGTGAATTTATTCAATTTGGACTTAATACAATTTTGATAGTATTAGTTTTGAGAAATAGATTAACTTAAGAAAGTTGTTTTATAAGAACAAAGTTTTCCAACATTGAACTTGTTTTATTTTTCTATATTAATTCACAAAGTTTTAATATTTGAATTTTATATGTTGAAAGCTCTTTAAGTTTACTTTCTAATGGATTAAACAAAATCAAAAACCAAATTTTCTAAGAAAAGATTTTGAATTTTTACTAGACACTTTGTAGTTATCTAAAAACTGCTTAAGGGGGGTAGTTTTGAAATTTCACTATAATTTGTACAAAATGAATTAGGTGATGAATTTTATATGGATAGAAAACCCTTTAAGTCTAGTTTGTAAATCTTCAAACAGTTTGTGATTTGGATTTTGTATAACTCATGATACGATCAAATTGGTGAGTAGAGTGCAAAATAAGAGACAACCACTCAGCCATGGATAAGATCGATCCCCTCAGGGAAGGGATCGATTATACTTCTAGTTAAAGAAGGGATCGATCACCCTATGTAGGGGATCAATCACCCCATTGAACCAATCCATCCCTTACATAAAGGGATCGATCGGGTCTTGTTTTTCAAGTGTGAAATGGGCAGCAAAACGTGAACCAATCGATCCCTTCATGGAAGGAATTGATTGGGTATGCCTTCAAACAACTCCAACAACTAGTTTCGCATGCTTTCAACAGCTATTTTCTTCTTCCAAGCATCCCTAATGGCTAGCTCTTCAATTTCTCTATATATTAGGCACTTCAACACATTAAGAAGGTTGATGAATTAATAGAGCAATATCAAATAAGCCACATATTCATTCTCTAAAAAAAATCAAGAGTTTTAGAGCTTTAAAGTCTATATCTTTATAGCTGTTGTATTCAAATTATTCTTGTTTTCATTCATCAAATTTCTTTGTACTTCATTAGGTAAACAATTAGCCTTTGAGAGGTGTTTTTAGTTTGCATTTTTATTAAGTGATTTTGTAATCAAGAAGTGAGGTATCCTCTTGAATTAGTAGAATTAAGAGGTTGCTACTTAGCCTAGAAAGTAAAGTGTGTAAGGTTTCTAGCTTAAACCTTAGAGAGAAAAAGATAAGGTTATAATTTCAATTCAAGATTAGTGGATTGAAGCCTTAGTATAGACAACCAAGAAGAGAGGACGTAGGTATTTTATGGAAAAGGACAAACCTCTATAAATCATTGTGTTTGATTTCTCTATCCCTTTCTCTTTACTTTGATTATAGTTTATATTTACTTCAAGTTCATCAATTTGTTGTCATTTGCATTATATTGTGACATTGATTTTAATTTTCCATTCAATTATTTTGAAATCATTGTTTGGGAAAAATTTGGAGAGATCTAATTCACCCCCTTCTTGGATCACTATCTCACCTAAAAAGTTAACAGAAGTCAATGATATTCAACTTCCACAAATTTATCATAGTTTAATTGAAAAGCATTACTACTATATGGTAATAATACTAACCTTGAATTGTGTGCTCATAAAATCATATAAAAAAAATCTCTCTCATAAAACGAAAGACATAATATATGTATTTGGTAACTCTTGGTTGATGACAAATATGAAAAATAAAATTGAGTGGGTTGGTAAATATTTATCTAAACAAACTCAGCATAAAAGAATAAATTTTACAGTTATTGGTGATGACACCCAACTGAACTTTTTGTTCTTATCTATTATGGCCATTCCCCTAAATTGAATAAGAAAACAATAGTAAACAGAAAATAATAATAATTACACAAAAGCACAATTTAATCTAATTATCACTTATTAAAAAAAATGTAATACCTCTTTATTAAATTGGTAATATTGTTAGGCAACATCATTGGTGAGCAAAGTTAAATAAGTATGGCGTCCACGAATTAGTATCAATTACAATAAGCTGCCAATGACACCTATAAAATAATAGACATGTTATTAGATGTCATAAATAATACAATTATTATTATGAATAAAACTTACACAGAATTGTAAGGCTCTAGAAAATGGTTTTTGTATGAATTGACCCACAGGACAAGAATGACTAGCGATAGTGCCATTGTCATTACTAGTCTAATTTGGGTCAACAAATCTAAATCTATAGGTCATCTGTCTCGCCTTTATCTCTTTATATAGAAAGTCGCATGATGACATTCAATAGTATCATTTAGTAATACTACCTAATATAGAATAATTTATATTAACAAAATATATTTATATTAATTGATAAGCTAACCTCATATATACAATAATATCATATGCTAATATCTTATCTATGGTACAAAATGCCTCAATGTATGCCGCTCAATGTAAGATATCAATGGTTGATCAAATAATCCATACGTTCCCTAAATGACAATGACATTTTTTCTTGATAAATGATCAAGCGCATAATTACATAATACATTAATGGTAGATTGTGCAGGAGTCATTATCTAAGTCTGAACCTCCTATTACAAAAGAGTATGAAATATAAGTATTAAAACCAATTCAAAAGTTATAAAATACAAATAAATATTCAATAAATAAATAAAATTAAAATAATGATGATTATTGAAATTTGGGTTTACTGCAAGACTTGATTTGCAAATTCATTTCCCTACTGAAAGTTGATAATAGACTGCTCTAAAGGCATGTTAAGTTGCATTGCTGTCAATATTGCCTCCAAAGTTGTGAGTCGTTGCTGTTGATCAGTCAGGAATTGCTCTTACTCATAAAATCTTTTTTATTGCTCATGAATGATTGCTTCATATTTTGTATTTTTCATTGAGGGGTTTGGGTTGATTTTAAAGAACTATAATGGTGACACAAATCTATCAACCCCTCAAACTCGACCATGTTTATCTTTCAATCCTAATGCTAAAGACAACGGATCTTCACTATAACTGATTCGTAGGTCACCGGATTCATATCTTGTTGCAAATTTATCCTGAAACACAAATAATGGTGCATAAAAAACTATATACAAATATAGCCATTCTTACAAGCACATACATCATACGTGATAAAATAACGAAATAAACTTATAATCTTTTTAGCCATTTCTTCAATTGCTTATCTGCACAATTCATCTCTACGTATATGACTTTTTTTCACACATACCATCTAGAAACTTTGATTCCAAAGCTACTGTTTCCTGTAAAAGAATCATTATGAGTTCCTCAATCTATGTTTACCTATTCATAAATATTCATATACAAGTATAAAACAAAAGGTTGAATACTTACAAGATCATACTTGACATTTACATAACCCTTTCTCGATGTCTAATGGTGATATAATTGTTTGGCCTGAATGTTCTTTTGTTGTTATTTGATTTTCTTAAAAAAAAAAAAGATAAATCATATATTAAGATATCAAATATATTAAACAAAATATTATAAACAATTAACAAACTAGGTATGCATACTGAGAATTCATCTAATAAACGAACTTGAACAAACTGTGACCACTCTTCATAACTAATAATATTTGCATAGGTCATTGGAGGATCAACTAACAATTCAGAATTATCAGCGAACAGTAAAATATATTGGGTTGTCAATATACTCTTAAAGTTTTTAAATGCTTTTCTAGCGAATTGCAACACAAGCTTTTTATACTCGGTTAGGACGTCAAACAATTCCTAAAAAATTTAATATATTAAATTCAACCCATTAATTCAATTCAATTAGCAATTAACAAAAATTTAGATATTGTTGAATAAACATACCACAACTAAATCCTATATACTATTTTTTTTATCATCAAGAACAATCCATCAATTAGGGTATGTAATAGATATACTATGCGGGACAATAGCTTTAATGTGGGTAGCCAACTTTGCACCTTCAATTAACACAAGCTACCTATCTTGATTGAAATCAAAATGAATTTTCATCCCAGTCACTTTAATTTGTTTATCACGTCCCCTTGATTTTCTTTTTTTGACAATGGGTGTATCTTTTTCAAATTCAGTAGAAGGAGACATATGTTCTTCAAATGCCATAATAGCTGTGATTTTGATCATAATATGAAATACACCAAATTGTCTCTCTATAAAACAACCAATATCACTATAGTATATAGACCAATATACATAAAACATAACAAAACCAATATTATTACATAGGGTACAAGCTATACTGTGTTTCTTCATATCATAAGAGTTCTATGCAAAATAAATGAGGAAAAATATAATAACTATTTTTCATAAAACCATTCAACAAACCACAATACTCCAATCAAACAACAAAGAATATATCTTGTATGCAATGCAAGGAAGATATGCGATGTTGGTGACGGTGGTAAATGCTTATAAAAATAAAAATATATATAGTAAAAAAAATTAAAAAAATGACACAGATAGACGAATAAACATTGTACAAAAATGATAAAATTTGCACATACCTGATAAAAACTATGTGCAACGGTGTTGAGTAGTTCATGGTAGGTGACGATGAGGGAGATGAAAAAATAAAAATGCCAACTGAATGGGTTAATAGGTTTAGGCAAACACACACATTGCAACTTTTTATCGTTCAATTGTAGTAGCCGTTTTATTTTCCATGGTTCAAGAATGGGGTCTGAATCATTTAAAATGATCAATTAAAGCGGTTGGAAACACAAATGCCTTAATTGACCATTTTAAAAATTTATTTTTCTATCAATTAAAACATGTGTGTAGAAATGCCTTGATTGATCTAAACTATAATTTTTACTTGATCACAATTATAGACACCACATTTAGTTTGGGGTCTGTAAGTCCAATTATTTTATATACATTATAAATAATATTTAAAAAAAGTGGAAAACTATAAAGAGGATAAAATTGAAGGTAGTGATTTGGTTGGCCAATTGAGGTTGGATTGAACTTAAATTTTTAAGTTTTTTGGGTAAATAATCAAAGTTTTAATTTGATGATACATTGAATTTTTTTAAGAAACCAATCCCAATGGAACATTACTTGGATTTGGACTCTTCCCTATAAAACAATCCTAAACAACAAAGGGGAGATATACATGGATGATTAAAGAAGAAATCACTAGAAAACCAGTGAGCCTCTTCGTTACCATTGCCACCCACCATTCCCATCATCCATTACCATTACCAAACATGAATCCTTACCCAAACCATTCACCATTAGCACTTGCAGCCAGTAGACCCCCTAAAACCCATATACTCTCGACCAGGAAACACAAATCCAATGAACACAAACCAATCACAGAAATCATCTTCAGCATATATCCTCAGCATCATACACAATTCAAAGGTTTCATCAAAGTAAGAGAAACAATCGACCAAGAATTAAGAGTTCTATCTAGTCATCGGTGCCCAACCCCACACAACAACCACCATTGGCCAGCTCCCTATTACCGAGATTAAGTCTTGCCACCATCATCAAATCCTTGCCAAATGACTACCCATAGAACATACTACAACAAAAAAGAACCAAGCAGACTCAAGCAACGAATAAGGAAAGGAATCGAGGAAGAGGCAGGAAAGCGTCGTTTCGATGAGTAGGGAAACAGAATGAAAGAAAGTAAAAGGAATTCATCACTGGCAGTTCAAACCTGATAATGGCTTTGCTGGACAAACAATAGGATGGTAGCAGTTTGAGACTGGATTAAAGTTTTGGTTTCAAGAAAATAAGGAGAGGCAGCTTTGAGGTTGAAAGAGGAAAGGAAAAGCAGAGTTGGTAGCACCAAAGGCTACTTATGGCAACGGCAACCCATATGGGTTAGAGAGCTTTCAGGGCTCTGTGCGGCTTGTGTCAGTGAAGGGATCAAGGATTACCGAAAGAAGTTTTGCAAACCAGGGATAGTCTCTGATGGCTGGTGGCGATGCATGGCGATAGCATTGACTGAAACCAGTAGGAAGTTAAAAATCTGAGGTGGTGGATCCAGAAAGGATTCTGGAGAAAACGAAGAAGTAAGGCATGCCAGAGGAAGGAAATAAAAGAAAAAAAAAAGGGATAGGTCGACCCGTTCACTAGCCCACAACCGGATCACCATAAGCCCGTGACCTCTTCGGCTATTAATCAACCTGGTGCACAAGCCCATTTCATATTTGGATAGCCCATCTTTTCCATTATTGGTTGAAATTCAAGGCCCAAGGTACATCTCTATTATGTCTTTATTTATCCAATTACATGTATATTTATATTTTTTAAAATTAAATATGTGTTTAACTATTTTTTTAATTAATGTTTAATATTTTGAAATAACCAAATTGAGATTTTTTTTTTTTACATAATAAAGTAAATTTTGGGATTAGAACCTTTCATAAATCCAATAATGAAATTTTAAAAGTCATGATCAGTGATTTTCTAAAATTTTTATACGAGAGATTTTCCTAAATTTATTCTAAATAGTGAAATAATTTAGATGAAACTTTAAAAAAAAAAAAGAAAACAAAAAAAAAATAATTTTTGAATAGACCAAAATGGTGAAAATTTTAGAAATTAACAAGAAAATTTCTAAATTAGCCCAAATTGTGAAAAATTTAGAAATAAAATTCGTAAAATAAAAAAAAATTTGAGGATGAAATTCTTAGTAATCGCAAATGGTTGATTATCTTAAAAAATTTTAAGTGAGAAAATATTTCTAATTTAGCTTAAATGGTAGAATAATTAAATATATTTTTAATAAAAAATAAAAAAAATTAATTTTTTCAATTATAAAGCCTCTTCAAGAAAACAAATAGGATTTTTGAATACTCTTGAAATGAGAATGTGTTCATAAGAACTCAACCAAATTGATGAAGAAATCTTAGAAGTCATTTCTAATATTTAACCATTAAAATAAAAACCATTAGAACCAAGATAATTGTTAGGATAATATAAAATTAAATGATACCATCTTAGGATAAGCGTTATAGGAGTGCTATAACCTTTCCCAACCATAATCAAATTCTCAAACCTAGTTCTGTTTAGAATGTCAGAATCTATTTTTTAGGGACTCTTTATCAAGAATAAGAGCACCTTAAAAGGATAGATTCATTAGGCTACCAATCACACCTAGTTTAAAAAAGATCGGTGGTGACTCCACTGAGAAAAAGCCATAGAGAGTCAGGCCATAACAATTTTAAATTTATCCTATCCTATGATCTAATGGTTTTAAAATGTAAAGATTTTGTTATTTGTTCACTAACATTTTTTTCTTTTTTGTCTTGATTTATGGGGGTTTGAAAATTATATGTTCTTTCACACACACTATCACATGTATTTACATTACATGAGCTCTATATCTGAGCTCTGTCTCTCTTAAGATAGAGTAAAGTATCTATGCTCTCGGGAGATGATAATCTTCACAATGGCTAGTGAAATACTCCCACTCAAATTGAATCATTTCCGTTGGTAGCCAGTGATGGGTGAGGAATGGAATGCCTTACTAGTATGTAATGAACAATGATGTAAGGAACAATTTAAAAACCTTTAATTGTCAAATTCACTTAACCATGCATATAATTTAAACTCAAGAGGCCAACTTTAAGACAAAGTCATTCCTACCTCTTGATAGACGTAACCTGAAGTTAGGATACAAGAAGGAACAATTTATGATTATCTAACCATTTTGTTTGTTTAACTTTGTGCATTTTCATCATTTCAATATCATTCTATGTAATCATGGGCATGTTTAACATTATCATTTGTATCATTTTTATATAGGAAATATTTACCACATATTAGATCTCATACCTACATCCATATAAAATTATAGTTATGTGGCAAATATTAGTACATTCCATTCAAGCATTAAAATACCAAACATAAACCATAGCATTTTTAATAATGACATAATTATGATACTCAGTGTTCAAGGATAGTTCCACCAAGCAAGAACCTCACACGATCAACTCACTAATACAATACAAGAGCTCGAGTTAGACAAATGAAATAAAAAAATTTCAATCATCTTGAAAAGATAGAGAAAGTTGAAGAGAAGCTTGAGGGGAGTTGAGTAAGATTCTAGATGCTTTGAATAAATTAAACAAGGGTAAAAATGTAGAAAAAAATACTAGCCAATAGGACCATCCATTACAAGAGGTGATTGACCCTTTGTACCCTCATAGTTATAGGCCATAGCAAGCCTAGTCCATATAAGAGGCACCACCATAGCAATTCACATACTCTATAAGGTATTATACCCCAGAATACCATCAGCTTCCAATCCAGTGCACTATTAGAGCTACATAAATCCTATCTTTACTGATAAGGTAATGGAACCAATCCAAGTCCCTAATTTGGACGATCCAAAAGAAAAAAAAAATTAAAACCAAATAGGGGTGAGTCATTAAGGGACTTAATAGCTGATAGAAAGATAAGTATGCTCAAGGAAAGGTTATGAGCAGTGGAGGAAATTGGTTCTTATGGTTCTATAGATGTTATTGGGCTCTGTTTAGTACTAAATGTTGTTATTCCTTTGAAGTTTAAGGTACTAAAATTTGAGAAATATGATCATATGAAGTGTTCAACGACCCACATTACTATGTACTATCAAAAAATGGTTGCCTATGCTAACAATGAAAAGTTGTTAATGCACGTATTCTAAGACAGCCTTATTGGCTCTGCTATTAGATGGTATGTCCAGTTGGACAAGACCCATATTCACTCTTGGAGTGAGATAGCCTGCAACTTCATCAGTTAGTACCGACATATAATAGATCTAACTCTTGATTGCCTTTTCTTGTAGAATATGGAGAAGAAGGTGACTGAATCATTTAAAGAGCATGCCTAGAGGTGGAAGGACATAGCTACTTAATTTTAACCATATTTGACTGAAAAAAAGACTACGGTACTATTTGTCAATATCTTTAAAGCTCTTTACTACAAGAAAATGATAGGAAATGCAACAAAAAACTTTACTAATATGGTGATTTCAAGAGGAATTATTGAAAATGCCATCAAGAGTAGTAAGCTTTAAGAAGTAGAAACCACTAAAAAGTGAGGGTTGCCTAAAAAGAAAGAAATTGAAGCCTAAGCTATAAATTTTGATAGGTAACAATTCAGAAGCTATGCTTTATAGCTACCACTTGTTCATCTTGTTTGCTATCCTGTAGTTAATGGTGTTGCCCATACCCTTTAACAACTATATCCACAACTAGCTTACCCACCAACCTACTAATCAGTCTTTTAAGTACTTATATATGGGTCTAGTTATATCACTACATCAGCTTCAAAGCCTAACAACCAAGCAAATAATTTGAGGAAATCTCAAAATAACTAAGAAATGACTAACATTGATCATATCCCTATGACTTACACTAAGTTATTTCTAGAACTGATTAAGAATTACCTCGAATCTCTAGTTATTCTAAAACCATTGAAGCGACCCTATCCAAAACAGTATAATACTAATGCCACATGCAATTATCATAATGGAAACAAGGGTCATTTTATTGAAACTTACCCTGCTTTCAAACACAATGTGCAAAGTTTGATCCAAAAAGGCTTGGTGAGCTTCGCCTAATTAGGAAGAAAGATGCCAACAAAAATCCTTCATCTGATCACATAAAGGCCTAATCTTTAGAAAGATAAGAATGTTAAGGCTGGTTGAAAGTTGCTTGTCATGTTAGGATTTCTTTCAAAGTAATGTTAGGATTCCTTTTATGTAGTAAGATTTCATTTTTTTTTATTATTTTAATAAAAGACAAGTCGATGCATTTCATTACATTTTCTCTTTATCCTAACGACTATTCCATGCTTTGTTTTTTTTTTCCTGTGTCTTTTTATTCCCATTCTGAAATTCTTAATAATGAATGTTTAGACAATGATAACAATAATTTAGGGATTTAATTTTGAGAGCTCATTCACATTGATCTACAGAGACTATTTGAGCAAAAGAAACAAGCTGCTAGCAGATATGAAATAGAAATACCTTAAAGATATATAGTCATTTATAATGATCCATGAGTTTGTTTTTGTTCAATAGATGATCTCCAAAGCAAACATTCACATTTGAGATGAAAAATGACCTTATTTTCTTTTACCATTCATAAAACCATCCATTGCTAACCTTTTTAAGCCTATTATGATTTTTTTTTTCTAAAAAACCCCAATCAAGGATCACCTTTTATGCTATGGTCAAAATTTGAGAAAAACATACTTGAAAAAGGAAAAAGGTAAAAGATCACAAAATGTCTCAAAAATAAAGAGCTAAAAAAAAGAAAAAAAAAGAATCCCTTAAAAAAAAGAAAAATGAATGCCACAAACGATTTAAGGCAAAATAATGAGAATCCTTTTGTGAGAAATAAGATGAATGAAAAAAAAAAGAGTGAAATGATGTAGAATGGGGCAAAGTGCTAAATTATATCACATGATGAGAAATGATCCTTTGGTTTGAACCCTTTAAATATAAATTTTGAGCCTATTTTATCCATCTCTTTCATGACCTCTCACCATAGCCAACATTACAATCTTTAAAAGTCCATTTTGATTAAATGTGAATGCTCGAATTGGATGGAGCAATGGAATCATGTTATGTTTTTGTGTTTTAGAGATTGATGTGTAAGAAATATCAATAATGGATGAAGAAAATAAAGGAATAAAAAACCAAAAGATGAAAAAATGAAAAAAGTGAAAAAATGAGGAATGTGAACAAAAATGAAAAAGTGAAAAAATGAAAAAAAAAAAAAAAAAGAGAAAAGAAATACTCAAATTGAAAACTTAAAAAAGTGATTTGGGTAAAAAAAATCTCTAAGTTGAGAGTTAGATGGACAGTTCAATATATGAAATATCAATGTCATATAAAGATCTTTGAAGCTGGGGCAAAGTTTGATGAGCTCAAAATGAGTTTGAAAGTTAATGGAATGAGTTTTTAAAAAAGAATTCTAGATTAATGTTAAGAGTTGTCTGAATATTCATTGTTTGGATATTGTTATACCATTCATCCAAATGTCATGCATTGAACTTGTTTCTTTGCCCATTTACTTTTACCCCAAACTCGTTCTTGTATTGATTACCTTTCTCCCAATTTACCTTATACTATCTTATTTTTACATCTTCAGAATAAATTGAGAAAATATATGATTACATTATATTTGTCAAGAATTGAAATGATAATGAATGAATGATAATATATATAAAAAAATCATGCATTCATTGGAAAAAAATCCAGGATGATAGGGGTAAAAAAATGGAAGAAGCCTGAGAATATAATAAATATGTTGATGGATTGGTCGATATAACCTATGAGTTGTTGTGGATCAGTGGATAAAATTTGTTATAAAATTGCTAGTGCTAAAAAGCCTATGAGTTGTGATCAATTGATGAAAATATTGTGGATTAGTGGACGAAATTTATTTGAAAATTACTAATGTTGAGAAGCCTGTGAGTTGTGATCAAGTGATGAAAATACTATAGATCAAGAAATAGAATTTGTTCTAAAATTATTAGTGCTGAGAAGCTAAGAAAAGAAATATGAGATGGTGGAGTCTTGAGAACCATATTACCATAATTAATTAGAATTTCATGACATTAGTGTTAATGACATCTACATTAAATGCATTGAGTTTGCATTGTTGTTTAAACAATACATGCATTTGCCTTATGTAGTGTACATTTTAATTATGGCTTAGAATATGGCATTTGCATTATTGTGAGAATCCAAACTTTACATTTGCGTCATTAAGAAAGCATTGTCATTATGATTATGACATTCATTACACATAAAATTTTGACTTTGATGGAAGATTGAAAATTTTCATGACAAAAAATTTTGAACCTTTTAAGAAAAGCTTTTTAAGGTAAGGTTGGGAATCCTCGAATGGAAAAAAAATGTTTTATGAGGAAAACATTTAGAATTTTAAAGTTGTGGAACCTTTTAAAAAAGAACTTTTAAAGTTAAAAATAATAAGAATCATTAAGAAGTTTTTTGAATGGGAATATTTGAGAACCTTTCAATTTAGATATGAAACTTTAAAATTTATCAGATGTGAATCTTTGAACTCAAATGAAAAGCTTTGACATTTTGGATATGAAACCCTAATTTTTTTTTTTAAATAAGAACCTTTGAATTTAGATTTAAAACTCTAAAATTTATCATATGTGAATCTTTGAACTCGAATGAGAAGCTTTAAAATTTTGGACAAAATCTTGAAGTTTTTAAATGAGAAGTTTTGGATGTGAAACACTAAAATTTTTTAATAAGAATATTTGAAGTCTTAGAAGTGAATCCCTAGAATATTTCAAATAAAATTTTTTTTAACTTTTGGGTGTGAATCTCCAAAATTTGAATGTGAATATTTAAATGTTGGATTTGAGCCTTGCAATTTTGATGCAAATCCTTGAATTGAACTTTGGATATGAATATCTAAAATGTGAGTCCTAATATCATGAGAATAAAATTTTAAGAATCTAAAAATCCTTACGAATTAAATTCTTGTGAAACTGAAATTCTTGTGAATCTTTGAATTGTGAACCTTTCAAAATTGTGATTACTTGAACTCAATTTGTGAACGTTTGAGTTTCAACTTATATTGTGAATTGTTTATTGCAAAGTTCTTGAATACTTTAAGTTGTGAATCTTTGAAGTTTCAAGATTTTATAATTGTTGTTAAGCTTATGGCTAGACATAAAAGATGTCTATATCTTTGTATAATTCCCATTCACAAAAAATACGTAAAGAGGGGCAACTGTAGACACCCTATTTAGTCCGGGGTCTGCAAGTCCAATTGTTTTTATATACATTATAAATAATTTAAAATATATATAAAAAAAAGATAAAATCTAAAGGTAATGATTTGGTTGGCCAATTGTGGTTGGATTGAACTTAAACTTTTAAGTTTTTTGGATAAATAATCAAAGTTTTAATTTGATGATACATTGAATTTTTTTAAGAATCCAATCCCAATAGAACACTACTTGGATTTAAACTCTTCCTTATAAAACAATCCTAAACAACAAAGGGAGATATACATAAATGATTAGAGAAGAAATCACCAAAAAACCAGTGAGCCTCCTAGTTACCATTGCCACCCACCATTCCCATCATCCATTACCATTACCAAACACGAATCCTTACCCAAGCCTTTCACCAATAGCATTTGCAGCCAGTAGACCCCCCAAAACCCATATACTATCGACTAGGAAACACAAATCTAATGAACACAAACCAATCACAAAAACCATCTTCAGCATATATCCTCAGCATCATATACAATTCAAAAGTTTTATCAAAGTAAGAGAAACAATCGACCAAGAATTAGGAGTTTTATCTAGTCATTGATGCCCAGCCCCACATAACAACCACCATTGGCTAGCTCTCTATTATCGAGATTAGGTCTTACCACCATCATCAAATCCTTGATAAATGATTGCCCATAAAATATACTGCAACAAAAAAGAACCAAGCAAACATAGGCAACAAATAAGGAAAAAAATCGAAGAAAAGGCAAAGAGGCACCATTTAGATAAGAAAGAAAACAAAAAAAAAGAAAGTAAAAGGAATCCATCACTGGCAGTTCAAACCCCATAATGGGTTTGTTTGATAGACAATAAGGTGGCAGTGGTTTGAGACTGGATTAAAGTTTTGGTTTCAAGAAAATAAGGAAATGCAACTTTTAGGTTGAAATAGGAAAAAAGAAAAAGCAAAGTTGGTGGCACCAAAGGCTACTTATGGCAGTAGCAATCCACATGGGTTAGAGAGCTTTCATGGCTCTGTGCAACATGTGTCAGTGAAATGATCAAGGATTGCCAAAAGAAGTTATGCAAACCAGGGATAGTCTTCGATGGCTAGTGGCAGTGCACGATGGTCGTATTGACTAAAACTAGTAAGAGGTTGAAACTCTGAAGTGGTTGATCCAGAAAAGATTCTGGAGAAGAAGAAAGCCTATTAGAGAAAAGAAATAAAAGAAAAAAAGAAGGACGGGTCAACCCGTTCACTAACCTATGACCCGATCACCATAAGCCCGTAACCCGTTTGGCTATTAATCAACCTAGTTCACAAGCCCATTTCATATTTGTATAGCCTATCTTTTCCTTCATTGGTTGAAATTTGTTAGCTTTTTAGGTGAGATGGTGATCTAAAAGGGGGTAAATTGGATTTCTTCAAATTCTTCCAAAACAATGATTTTAATATAATTGAATGGAAAATTAAGATCAATATCAAAATATGATGCAAATAACAATAAATTGATAATCTTATACCAAATGCAAAGTAAAGAGGTAGGGATAGAGAAATCAAATACAAAGATTTATAGATGTTCGGTCCTTCTCTACAATGCACTTACATCCTCTCTTCTTGGTTGTCTACACCAAGGTTTCAATCTACTATTCTTAAATTGAAATTACAACTCTATCTTTTTGTTAAGGCTTAGATAGCAATCTAAAACTCTCTACTTTCTAAGCTAAGTAACAACCTTTTAATCTCACAAATTCAAGAGGATACCTCACCTCTTGATTATAAAATCACTTAATAGAAATGTAAACTTAAAACACCTCTTAAAGGCTAAGTGTTTGCCAAGTTTAAGTACAAAAAAATGATGAATGAACAACAAATATGATTTGGATACAATAAATACAAAAGATATGGATTTTTAAACTCTAACAACTCTTAATTCCTCAAGAAAATTAAAATATAGCTTGTTGGTTCTTGCTTTTTTAATTCATCAATCTTCTTGGTGTGTTGGAGTGCCCAATTTATAAAAAAAATTTAGGAAATAGCCATTAGGAATGCTTAGGAGAAGAACATAGCCATTGAAGCTTGATAAACTAGCCATTGGAGTTATTTTAGGGCCTACTTGATCGATCCCTTCCATGAAGGGATTGATTGGTTCAAGTTTTAGTACCATTTTCCACTTGAAAAACATGACCCGATTGATCCTTTACTTGAGGGGATTGATTGGTTCATGCTTTGGAAGCCATTTCATGCCTTGCAAATGCATGACTCGATTGATCCCTTTATATAGGGGATCGATCCTGTCAAAGGGGTGATCAATCCCTTACATAAAGTGATCGATCCTTATTTCAAGTTGGAGTGCAAAGATGCATTTTAGGTAAAAAATCAATCAATCCCCTTTTGAAAAGATCGATCTTGTCAAAGCTAGGTAGTTGTTTCTTATTTTGCACTCTACTCACTAATTTATCATATCTTGAGTTATACAAATCCAAATAAAAAACCATTGGAAGATTTAGAAACTAGACTTAAAGGACTTTCTATCCATATAAAATTCACCACCTAATTCAATATTTACAAATTATAGTGAATTTTCAAAGCTATCCCTTATGCAGTTTTTAGACAACTACAAAATGTCTAGTAAAAATTCAAAATCTTTTCTTAGAAAATTTAGATTTGGATTTTGTTTGATCAATTAGAAAGTAGATTCAAAGAGCTCTCCAACCATATAAAATTCAAATATTAAAACTTTGTGAATTAATACAGAAAAATAAAATAATTCAATGTTGAAAAACTTTGTTATTGTAAAATAACTTTCTTAAGTTAATATATTTCTTAAAACCAATATTATCAAAATTGTATTAAGTCCAAAATGAATAAGTTCACTTTAAAAACAACAATTGAAATTTCATTTAAGCTCAAATAAACAATCTTTAAAGATAAATTTGGTTTGAGAAATATGAAAATAAAGAAAAGTTTATTTACACTATGAAAAACATATTATTTATTTAGTACCAAAATATAAAACTTAAGAACATGTACTAAATAAATCTTTTTCAAAATCTTGATCAAGCTTATTTAGCTTAATATTTTGTCATTTCAAAATAAAGATCAATTCATGGCTAACAAAATTCAAGGCCTAAGCTATATCACTATTATGTCTTTATTTATCCAATTGCATGTATATTTGTATTTTTTAAAATTAAATATGTGTTTAACTATTTTTTTAATTAGTGTTTAATATCGTGAAATAACCAAATTTAGATTTTTTTTAAATAATAGAGTAAATTTTTGGATTAGAACCTTTCTTAAATCCAATAATGAAATTTTAAAAATCACGAATGAGTGATTTTCTAAAATTTTTATATGGGAAATTTCTCTAAATTTATCTCAAATGTGGAATAATATAGATGAAACTTAAAAAAAAAAAAAAACAAAAAAAAATTTAAGTAGACCCAAATGATGAAAAAATTAGAAATCAAAAAGAAAAATTTTAAATTGGCCCAAATAGTGAAAAACTTAGAAACAAAACTTATAAAATAAAAAATATAAATTATGAGGATAAAATTCTTAGTTATCACAAATAGTTTATTATCTAAAAAAATTTTAGGTGAAAAAATATTTTTGATTTGGCCCAAATGGTGGAATAATTAGATATATTTTCAATCAAATAAAAACAAAATAAAAATGATTAATCTTTCCGATGACGGAGCCTCTTTAAGAAAATAAATGGGATTCTTGAATATTCTTGAGGTGAGGAAGTATTTTTAAGAATTTTACCAGCTTGATGGAGAAATTTTAGAAGTCATTACCAATATTTAAACATTAAAATTAAAACCATTAGAACCAAGATAATTATTAGGTTAATTTAAAATTAAATGGTACAAACTTAAGATGGGCGTTATGGGGGTGCTATAACATTCCCCACACGTAATTGAACTCTCAAATCTAATTCTATTTAGAACGTTAGAACCTATTCTTTAGGAACCCTTAGTTAAGCTTAGGAGCTCCTTAAAATGATAGATTCATTAGGTGACCAATCATGCCTAGTTAAAAAAAGATTGTTGGCGACTCCTTTTGTTAAGTCTAATTATAGATTTGTAGATCTATATATTATGACAACAATTATAATATAAACATTAGATCAATTAATGTATTTATGTACAGAAAGCCTTAATTAATCAATCATTATATGTACAAAAATGTCTTAATTGATCAATCATTATAATTTTTAAAAATGATCAATTAAGGCATATTTATACACAATGCCTTAATTGATGAGTTTTATAAATTACAAGACTAATCAACTAAAATGTTTGTATCCAGAAACACCTTAACTGATCAATCATTATAATTTTTTTATAGATCAATTAAGGCGTTTGCATTATAAAACATTACCAATTAAGGCATTTGAGTACACAAACGCCTTAATTGATCTATAAAAATAAATTTTTTGATTAATTTAATAGACAAATATCATAACAAATTTATCATTTTCAAAACCATCAATTATAATTATAGATGTCATAAAAGATCAATTAAGGCATTCAAAGAACCAAACACCTTAATTGATCATTTTACATATCACAATTTTTATGTTGCAATTAAGGTGTTCTTGTTTAATAACGTCTTAATTGATGATATTTTATAAATTAAAACAACAATCAATTAAAATATTTTTTTGCTAAAAGCATCATTTGTTGTTTGGCTATTATTATTAATAAAACAAAATGAAAAGTTGTCATCATATATGCCAAGAAGATTATAATAATTATACAAAAATTAATATACATTGATTCCCTTAAACCAAACAAGTGAATTTGATTACGGTATGTCTTGAAAATGAAAAAAAAAATTCAGGTATCGCACTTTCCTAGGGGATCACACTTTTTTCTGGAATTCAAGATTTCGCGAACTAAACGCCTCCTAGTTATGTTTTTATCTTAAAAATGCAATCTTTTTTTAAACCTAAAAGCTAAAAAAAATTTATAATATATTTAAAATTTTTAAAATTAAAAATGTAGTTTTTGTTGAAACCTAATAAGAAATAAAAATAATTTTTTATTTATTAAACATGTTAAATTATTTATTTATTTACTTATTTAACATGTTGATGATTTATTTAATATTTATAAAATTAATAAATAATTAAAAATTACTAAAAATACTTTCTAGCTTTTTTCCTTGTTCAGTTTTTTTTTTTTTTTACTATAAAAGACTAAGTTTTTCTAAAGAAAAATTTAGTCTTTATGCTAAAAACAATAATTTTAACCTAAAAATGTAATTTTTGTTAAAATCTAAGAGTTGAAATAAAAAATAAATTTTTTATAATATATTTCCAATAAAATTACGTTTTTAATCTTAAAAACATAATTTTTGTTGAAATCCAAGAAGTAATAAAAATAAAATTTTTTATAATACATTTTCAACGAATACTATATTTTAAATCTAAAACAATAGTCTTTAGTGAAACTATAAAATTTTAAAAAATAATATACTTTTTAAAATTCCATATTTTCAAGATAGACTAAATTTTTATCTAAAAAACGTAATTTTTATTGAAATTATAAAATTTTAAAAAATAAAATTTTAATCAATTAAAACAAAAAAAATTAATTATAATCCACAAATTTGTTTAATATATTTTAATTTCAAATAATTTAGTATTATTTAAAAAATATATAAAATGTTAACAATTATTATATGTTCATTGAATAAATTCAAATAAATTGTACAAACTAAATATAAATTTAATCATAATTTATAAAACCTCAATACAAATAAAACTAAATTAATTTTATATTTTTTGAAAAATAAAATTTAAACATGATCACTGTCAAGTACCAAAAGATGAGATTTAGAATGCTCTATGCATGTTAGTTGTGTTTCGATTTATTATGCAATTTTTGTGATATTGAAAGATAAATACATCGTAAAAATAATTTATTTTGGACTAAAAATGAGATAAATTTTGTATTTAGACAAAAAATTTAGAAAACTTTAAAGATACAAGAGTTTATAATTCAGAGCTATTTTTTCTAATCTTGACATGATCAACTTTTAAAAAAAATCAAAGAATCACATTATAAAACCAAACATAAAAATTATGTTAAATTTTTTTTTTTGAATTTTTTTCCTTATCCAAACGAGCTCATTATGTTAACCAAACAAATTCTTTGGGATTAAAAGAAAAAGAAAAGAAAAAGGAAACCAAAGAAATTCTTTAAACCTTGTTTAGCTACAGAAAAAGATGAAAGAAGGCAAATCCTAACGTTTGTTGATTCAAATGATAAAGAGTTTGGTTCTCTTTAAGTAAAGTCTTGATTTCGAGTCTTGTGAATAGAAAAAAATAGACTTGAGAGAGCTTGTCGCCTTATGAGATCTGACTTAGCTTGACTCTTGATTCGAGAATCAATCGACATCTAAAATGATTATCGGATACCGAAAGATAAAAAAAAAAAAAAGCAAAACCCTAATCGCTAGTCGAGAGAAAAAGGTTTATATAAATTTTTGTTTGATAAAAAAAAATTCAAAGGTAAATAAATTATTCAATCTCTCATATCAGGGTAAAATATGTCGTAATTAATACTTATGAGATCCGACTTAGTTCGACTTCGGATTAATCAAAAATTAATCGAAACCCAAAATAATTATCGAACACTGAAAAGTCCAGACAAAAAAAGTAAAACCCTAGTCACTCGCTGGAAAAGAGAGATTTATATAAAAAAAATTTTTGTAAGAAAAAAATTCAAAGATAGATAAACAACTTAATCTCTCAGATCAAGGTAAGATATGTAATATTTAACAATTTAAAATAAGTGATTATAAATCATGTATTTGAAATAACTCTAACAAATAATCTTAGATAAGACTCAAATTTAAAATTTTTTGTAAAAAAAATTAAACTTTAATTAATCGAAACAATTGCGTGAAGTTTATATAAATTTATTTATATGAAGCGAAGCCTTCCCCTTCTCTCACAGCTTTGGAGCCTCGCCAACTTGAACTACTTCCTTCGAACCCAGCCATGAAAAATAAGGCTTCAGCTCAGTCCTTGAATCCCCATCAAAAGTCTCTTCTCCTCCTGTTCATTGCCCACTTTCTTCAACGCAATTCTTTCTCCAAAACCCTCAAAAAGTTTCTCTCCAAAGCCCAACTCCAGGTTTCATCTTTTTTTCATTTTTGTATTCTCAATATGTATATTTGAATGTGATTGCTGATTGATTCTTTGGTATTTGAAAACTGATAGAAAGAATCCATTGTTCTTCTGCCAAATGTAAAAATACCCACTTTTTCAGAACTTCGTTGTAGGCCTGGAGGTTTTTTTTCTTTTTTTTTATTTGTAATGAAGTAATGGCTTATCAGGTTACAATAAACAAACCTACAAGCTCAAAGGTATAAGACATCTATTTCCCAATGTAAGGACATTTTATCTTTGTCCGCTACTCTGTTCATCTTCCTCATGATTCTTAGCCTTAGCTAATATTTCTTGAGAGATTAGACCTTTTATTTGGTGATAATATTTTGACATGTTCCCCCGCCGTTATGAGATTAGCCGGGATTGCAAAATAGGCTGAATGTAAGCTATTGTGTGCTTATGACCATCACATATTATGCTTTAATTGCGAATGCAAGGAATGGCGTTTTATGCAGTATAAACAGCTTCTCTTAAGTTTCTAATATCAGAAAATGTTCATGTGGGAAATGTAACTGTACTTGGGTCTCTGGCTTTAGACTATAGCAGGAAAGTTACTTATTTACAGGGTTTCCTTAAGAGTCACATATAGGATCATTGACTGCAGGGAGTCTATTCCACTCCCCATTAATTTAGAAAAATTTTAAAACTATAATAATTATTTTGGAAAAAAAATTATACATTAGTTTTTCTTACTAAACTATAATACCTAAGACAGATGCGAACGGTTAATAGTTTTTTTATTTGTCCTAAATATCTCAACATCAGTAGGTGATTCTCATCTTTCTTGGAGTATTTGATTTTTTATCTCTGTAAGTTGGGAGCTGGTCATGTATAATGTATCTTTCTTAGTGTCTCTAATTGTGTGGATGCAGTATTTTGTGTTTCTTGAAGCATATAATTTTTTTCATCCCTTAAGATGAGAAGCTTGTTTTCACAATACTGTACCTTCCCTTCCTTTTCTGTCTTCTTACTGCTTGTGTATGTGTTTGTGCCTATCAGTTAATTGTGTTGGGATTTTTCATTCATTCTTCCATACAATATTCCGTTCATTGGCTTGACTTCCTATATCAATTTTCTTTTTCTTGTATTTATGCAGAAAAGTGATTTGACGGTTTCTTCCCTGGATTTGGAACTGCAAGTATCTGGCAATGAGGTAGGATGAGAATTTTTTTATTCTTGATTGTTTTAACTTTTATTAGGTGGGACAATCTCTATCTCCATGTGTGTGTGTGTGTGTGTATGTGAGAGAGAGAGAGAGAGAGAGAGAGAGGTTTAGGGCCTGGCTATTGATGCATGTTATAATAACCTTTGCCTTTACATTTAATGTTTTCACTGCATTTATAATTTAGCATTAAACTTATGCATGTGGTGGCATTGAGATTGCACAGATATAAACATGCAATGATCTGCATGTGAACAGAAAAGTGCATAATGGACTTTCATTTAGCTTTGGTTTCACATGGTTTGTGGTTGCTCTTCTGAAGCATAATAATTGTTAATGCATGTGTCTCTTCAGCGTACCATTTAATTCTTTCAATAAACTTATTTTGGTAAGACAGAGCCACAAGTGACTGATGTGATGCATCTTTTTTAGCATTTTGTCTTTCCTATCCTTAACAGATCTTATTTGGTCATGTTTTTCTTTCTTTTCTTTTTTTTTCTGTTTTTATTCTCATTTTTCAACTTCTATATTTTGCAGTGATCATTCCAGCTCAAATTTAAACATAGAGTGTGAGCAAGGTCTGCTAAACTTACTTAAGAATATTCTATTCTATGATGACATTATTAATACATTTTGGTGTTGATTCTGAAATGTAGAATTGCAGATATGCAGGTGGATGGCAATCCTAATAGTAAAGGATAAGTTGGCATTGCTTCAACTGTTGAAACTGCTGCCAGGAAAAAGAAGAAAAGAGACAATGAGAGTACTACTGATGCTATAGCCGGTCAATCTGAAGTTGATGATAAATCTGCCAACTCTAAGAAGAGTAAAGAGCAAGTTTTCAAGGCAGCAGCAATGGCACCTGCTGCTGATGTTATGGGTGGATTGGATGAGTCTGCCAAGAAAGAGAAGGAGAAAAAGAAGAAAAAAAGCAAGTTGGATTCTGAATCTCATGTTGGCAATGTAGAATGTCATCCTTCAGAATCATTAGTTGGGAAATCTGAAAAAAAATCTAAACATTCTGTATCTACAGAGTGTAATATAGTGTCTAATGCTGGGGTAGAGAATGAAACTACAGATTAGAAGGAAAATAGAAACAAGCTGACTTCTGATTCTTTTGTTGAAAGTGTTGACCAACATGGTTCAGAGGACAAGCCACACACTGCCACTACTTTGAATGATAGTGACATATCATTGGAAGACAAGACATGCAAAACTTAAAAAAAGGAAAAAGAAGGACAATTTTGAAGATATAGAAAAAGGAGAATTAAGTAGAACAGAGTCTAAGGATAATAAAAATAGGATCTTGAAGGAGGATTTAACAATCATAGTTAGTAAAGGTTCAAAGAAAAGGAAAATATTGGATTCTGAACTACATGATTCTCAGCCTGTTGACAAAAATGCTATTGAAGACTCTAAACGAAGAAAGACAAAAAGTTCAGAAGATCAATTCACAAAGTTAAATTCATTAGTGGGAGATGACATACATTTTAGTAAAGAAAATAAAGGAGAAAGTGATGAGGTTGGTGTCAATAATTTTCTAAAGAAGCCTACTAAACAGTTTAACGAGCAGGAAATTGGGAACATTGAGAAAAATGGAAAGAATTCTGAGCAAAAGAGCTTGAAGAACAAGCAAAATGGTTCAGTTCAGGCAAGTTTATGAATATCTTGATTTCTAGAACATTTTAGAAGAATGATGTATTGAAGCCAAATTATGGCCTCAGTTTGCTTGTTTTCTTTCTTTGATTTAAAATAATGCATATCCCATTGACTCTCCTTTATCATGTTGAGTCCAGAATTTTCCTATCTTGCATATGCTAATCTATATGGAATGCAATTTTTTTTAAGAAAACATGCATTTAGCTGTATATTAAACCTCTGCTTCTGGAATCTCATCGGTAATTACAGAGACAGTGATGATACTTTACTAGTTTTCTTTTTCAGTGATACTTTACTAAGTAGGCTTTACAGGCTTATTCCTTGTAGAAAAATTTCAAGGTTCATGAAATATGGCTAGTGCTACAACGCTAAAGAGATTTTGCTCTGAAAAACTTGTGAGGCTATATGTGGGCATTTTGAAATTGTCTTTTACATGTTAAATGTATTGATTTATCTAGCTGAAGCCTCAAGTAACTTTAAGGAACACCGTGTTCCACTCAGGTGTTTCCAGTCTTTTTTTTTTTTTCTTCACACTGCCTGAGTTTTTAGTGTTCAAAATTTTTTGGTAATTTGATGGTTGGATGTGAGATTTTGATGTTGCATTCTTGGTATTGGTGTTTTTTCTTAACCTTATAACATCATAGGATGTGTTGTTTATTTGATGTTATTCCTCTCTCTTACTCCCTCCTCCTTGGGTGTTGTTTGTGAAGATCAGTGGTGTTTAATCTTGAGGGAGAATTGATTTTTGGTTCTTTTGAATGGTTCTTATTCTGGTTATAGTTTTCCTCGGGGGTGTTAAGGAATAAGGATAATTCTTGCAATATTATTTAGTCTTTGATTCATAAGAGTTTTAATATTGAGTGTTGTTTTATTGCAGCCAAAGAAACCATTTCAAAGAGTGAACATTGATGAGGTAGTATTTGTTGATAGCAGGCTTGAAGATAATTCATACTGGGCAAAGGTATAATCTGTCTGTCCCTCTCCTTTTTGTTAATGCTCCATTTATTTTGCTGTTATATGAATATTTTTGTTGCTTGTAAAATTTTTGAAGGATGGTGCTGAAATTGGATATGGTGCAAAAGCACAAGTTCTTGGTCTAGTAAGAGGAAGGTACGTTTGTATATATGTGAAGCCAATGCTAAGATTATATTGTGTGTTCACTTCTTAGGTTGAGTTTATCATGTTCCTTTCTGATTCCAAAGTAAATTAATATTGCTAGTTACCTGGACTCCAGTGTTAGTATGTTACAAGAACAGGCTTGTAATTATTGGTTTGGGGTTGCTAGAGACTTTGATAATCGTCAGAATCTGAACTTTCTCGAGCTTGCATATGATTCTTAGGCTTTATCTTCAAGGCTTAGGCTTTATCTTTTTCTCATTGCCTCTCCCTTTCCTTGTTTTATCTCCATGCTTTAAAATTTTCTAACTATTTCTAAGGTCTAAAATTGGAATCAATGATCCTCTTGATACTCAAATAAGATTGTCTATTTGTTTTAAATCTTACTTTAAATGGCATGTACAAGGATTCGCAAGTAATAACTGAAAGCCAAAAATGATTCTGTGTTGTTGATAGACCTTCAAAACCTGTAAAGCCTATCAAACTGGATTGCTGACTTGATGATTTTCCTGAATCTTAGCGTGAATTAAAATTTCTCATGTATTTGCTCTGCATTTTCCTTGCAAGCTGGCTACATTTCTTATGTAATGCCTTCATAGCAGAAGTTTGAACTCCTGACTAGAATTTTTTGGCATAATAGTTGCAGGGGATACCACTCTGATCTTTTGGATTCCTAACCTAAAGTCTAGCGTTTGATTTAACAAGCTTTGGCCTTAAGTCAAGAATGTAGCTCAATGGAAATGGAAGTGGCTCAGTTTAATGCTGTAAAACAGCTTATTTAAGTGAAGAACTGATGTCTATCATCAATCTATTAGGAGGGATTGATAATTTTCCTTTTCCAAGGACTCTTAATGTGTTAAACTTGAGACTTAAAGTGTTTCTTTTGTTAGTGGTAGTTTGTACTCAAGTTACTGTTTGAAAACTGCATGGGTTCTAGGATAAAAGAGCAAAGGAAAGAACATAAACGGATTACCGTCAACAAGCTTATAGTAATGCTGTAATTGACTTTGCTTTTGATGTGATTGTTTCCTTATTGGCTTAATATACACTCCGTATTCTTGAATTATAAGCTTGATATTTACATTTGCAAGGTCCAAATTAACCTGGATGAAGTGACTTTATTGTGCTCCATGCCCAGTCAAAGTATTAATATTTTGCAGGAAATGAATTTGATTTTTTTTTTTTTCGTTTTTGTTTTTCTGTGATGTGGGGTGAATGGTTTTGCAATATTAAGCTTAAGCAAGATGGTGCCTCAAATGTCTAATGCACTTGCTTTTCATTGTAAACTCAGGGATTTCCGTCATGAGAAGACCAAGAAGAAGCGTGGATCGTACAGAGGAAGACAGATTGATCTGCAGTCGCACTCTATAAAATTCAATTATTCTGATGATGAATAATTGGGTACTTTGGGGTGCATGATGAGCTGTTCCTTTTTGCACATTTCGTGCATTTGAGGAATATGGAATATTAAGTGGAACTCAATGATACTTCTTGCGTTCCTCCGTCGAGTCTTCTGTATTGTTTTGTAACAGTCAGTTGTTTCATGCTTGATGATTTCTAGTCTCTAGTTAATTGAATTATATATTTGTGTAATTTTTTTTTTTTTGGTAGCTCAAAACGTTGATTTAACCTTCTTTTAAACAGTCATGAAGCAAATTGTTGTTTGTTCCATTCACAAAGAGCTGTTTCTTTTCTAGTTCAACTTTGCAATTAAGTGTGATGGAAGATAATACTTCTTAATCGTCCAGAACCGATAAGAATAACCTGTTTCCAATGTTATAACCGATAAGACTGAGATGCTTTTAGCCTATAAGAATTGTAGATTCCCAATTTCCCTTCTGTGTTTGCGTATTTATAATTGTTCGTCTTATAACTTTTTTTTTTTTTTTTTTTAATATTTTTAGTTGTTTGAAATTAATGTCTTTTTTTTTTTCCCTTCAAAATAGTCTTTGAACTTTATCAACAACAACGATAAACTAATTCCATAACCCTGTAGTTAAAAAAAAAATCATATTAAATCATAATTATGAATTTTTTTACATCATTTATTTTTATAAAAAATAATTATTTATTTATTTTTTTAATTTTCATATTATTTTTTATTATTTGTACCTATTTTTTTTGTTATCTTCAAAAGTTTTAGTCTCTCTTAAATTTAGAAACTCATTTATCTTAATTGGTATACAAGGCTTACATTCAGACCTAGTGATTTGAAACATGACACGATCACACAATATGAAAATGATACGAATAAAGTACAAGAACATAAAACAGCTTAAAATTTTAGAAAAATCATAATAGGTTTAATAAAATCAAAAAATTATATTTTATATTTTCGTGTCGATACAAATTGTGATACAATTTTCGTGTAAAACACGCCACAAATATAGTATTTTACACGATATAATAACACGAATTGTCATGTTTACTTACATTTCACATGTCCAAACTATTTCAAATGGCCTTTTCATATTCTCAATTCATATTACTTATAATTTTTCTTGAATCTCTTCATTTCTGATTTTGTCTCTTCTAGTCTTATAATACATTTATTTAAGCGTCCTCATCTTAGTTCCATTAATTTTCTTCTCATGTTGTTTCTTAATAACATAATACTTAGTCTCATATAACAATGCAAATTTTATAATTGTTTCATACTTCGCCTTTAACTTTAAAGGCCCAATTGCATTATATATTGAAACAGCTGAAGAAGCTTTAGAATGTTCCTTTAGATGCTTTAAGTTCATTAATAGAACCTATGTGGGAGAAGGATCAAAGGTCCCAATTCCATGTCTATCTAAAGCTTCCAAGATGGCCCTTGATGAAATGACAAAAAAATAACATCAAGTGTGGACTGACTGATAAAGGACAAAATGATTATGGATGATACTTAAGAAAGATGGTAGATTTGATTTGGGGTATAAGCCTATGCAAAAAGGAAGGATAAAGTTTGTGGAGGAGAAAAGAGAACATAGGTTGGCTCATTTCATAGGGCAAGAAATAGAAATTGAAGGTATGTCTTTTCCTCTATTTTATCAAACCTTTATCTCAATTGGCTATATTTATCCATATATGGCAAAAAAAATGGAGAAAGGGCCTACGCCATCATTGAAAGATATTTTTGGTTAATTTTTGATACAGATTATGAATAAAGAAGATGTGAACGAAGACACAGGATGTCATGGGTGTATCCTACTTCTCTTGGTTAAGAGCTAAAGAATTGGCATGTTGAAGAGTTGCTTATTATTTTTAAATTTCTTCAAAGTAATATGTTGAACTAAATCCAAACAATTTTGTTAAAGAGCATTAAGTGTCTTGTATGCATAAGTGTTTGTTTGTTTCCTTCTTTACATTTGAATAAATGACGAGCATGGCGAATTTGTCACATTTCTTTTGCCTCCTTTATTTCAATTTCTCGCATTGTTGTATATCCATCTATATTTTGTCCATTTCGTTTATTTTCAAGTACTCAAATAATGAATGTAAAGATCATCATTATAATATTTTGATATTTGATTTTAAAAATTTTGTCTATATTGGTGAATTTGATATTGAAAAGAATGTGGAAGACCATGCAATATCATCGAAACTACTGAGACTGATGGAACAAGAGGGAAAACAAACCATGCCTCATTAAGAGATTATAGAAGTCATGAATTTAAGAGATAAAAAGACTAAGAAAGATGTTAAGATTGGTACTTCAATGTCATTATTAATAAAGCAGGAGTTGATAAATTTACTCCATGAATATGTGGATGTATTTGTTTGATCGTATCAAGATATGCCAAGGCTAGATATTAAAATTGCAATGCATAAACTACCTCTAAAGCCTGAATGCAAACCAATTAAATAGAAACTAAAAAGGATGAAATCTGAAACATTGTTGAAGATTAAAAGAAGTAAAGAAGCAATTTGAGACGGAGTTTTAAGAAATGGCAAAGTATCCTGAATGAGTGGTTAATATAATTCCAGTACCGAAGAAAGATAGCAAAGTAAATATGTTTGTTAATTATTAGGATCTGAATAGGACAAGTTCAAAGGACAATTTTTCATTGCCCCATATTAACATCTTAGTGGACAGTACTGCTAGGCACTAATTATTTTCATTCATAGTTAGGTTTTCAAGATACAATCAAATCAAGATGGCATAAAAAGATATGGAGAAGACTACTTTTGTGACATTATGGGGGAACATTCTGCTATAAAGTCATTCCATTTAGTCAAAAAGCCATGGTAACCTTATTCCATGATATAATATACAAAAAAAATAAAAGGTATATGTGAACAACATAATTGTCAAATCACTAGAAGAAGAAAATCACGTGACTGATCTCAAAAAGCTAATTGAAAGACTAAAAAAGTCTAAACTTAAGATCAATCTGGCTAAAAACACTTTCGTCGTAATTTCAAAAAAATTATTGGAATTTATTATTTTGTAAAAGAGGAATTGAAGTGGAGCCACACAAGATATGAGCCATTTAGGAGCTGCCACCTTCGCGTATGTAAAAAATGTTATTTCCTAACTTACTACCAAATGTGACATCATATCCAAATTCTTTGGAAACATGTGCCAGGCGAATGGGAAGAAGATTATCGAATAGCATTTAAAAAAGTTAAAAAGTACATATCAAACCCGCTAGTATTAATACCGCTTGCCTCCATAAGGCTTTTCATTTTGTACTTGACAATGTATGAAAAATCCATGGGATGTATGTTGGGGTAACATGATGAAACAAGAAGGAAAGAACAATCCATATATTGCCTGAGCAAAATACACCGATTATGAGTCTAAATTTTCAATACTAGAAAAGATATGTTGTCAATTAGCTTGGATAGCTTGACGACTCAAACAGTAGATGTTATACTATACCACTTTGCTCATTGTGAAATCGAATCCAATTAAGTATATATTTGAAAATCATTGTCAAGAAGAATGTAAAATGACTAGTGTTGTGTATGTGTCTAAAAAAGTAATCAATTGCCAAATTTCTTGCAGAACACACTCATGCTGATTATCCTCCGGGTTTATGTTTGTGCTTGGTGGCATTGGGATTATCCTCTTGGATCTTGCCCTTGATAAGAACAGGGCCAGGAGTGTCAAGGTTTCCTACGCCTCTGCGGGGAACTCCTCAATTGTCATTGCCTATGTGATGAGTACGCTCTTTATTCGCATGAAGATTCCTGCTTATCGTAGGTGAAGTTAATAGGTTATTAGCTATTACTTATGGTCTTCAATTTAGTTGAACAATTTTGAAAAAATGGTAATTTCCTCTGGTATTTATATTCTTGTTTGTGACAGACTGTGATTGGTGTTTAAAGTCTTTTTAGATCATTTCTTTACCTTGCTTTCTTTAGGTATTCTTTATGGAGGAACCTGAATTAAGGGGTGTAAAATTTGGCTTTGCCACCGTTTTACGGATTTGAGTTTTGAAGCTTATGATGGTAGTTCGACAAGTTCGCCAATTAGATTCATGGATTAACAAGTTGAAGATAATCTTACATTGGTTATGATGGTGCGTGCAATATATGCTGATATTCAACTTATAGTTTATGCTTCACGGTATATGCTACATTAGAGAAGCATTTAGACTTTTTCCGGCACTATTTTATGCACCATAAATGACTTAGTGAGCTCGATGCTACTTTTTTTTCAATTTAGTCTTTCTTCTCCCTATTTCCAATTTTGCTTGTTGAGTTTTCTAAAAGCAAGTCTCTAATCCTTATCTGAGTTTTTGCTTGTTGAAATCTCACTTTTAGAATTTTGAGTGGCAAAAACTGAATTAAACAAAGAAACTGACAAGAGCTTTGTCGAAGGACAGACAGTTCTTGGTTTTAACTGTATTTGCAAAGATGAATAACCGTAGTTTATAATCAACAAATGTAAAAACAAATATGATCAGAAGATAAATTAAGCTGCCAAATGCCAGTTCAGGAAGAAGAATTTTGCAAATTTTATTGCTTAGATGGCCCTTATCCTGAACTCTTGTGAAGGTTTTGAGTGCAGTTGTTGTTGATATGTTGACCGTCATGATTTTCTATTACTTTTTTTCTGTCGTTTCTTTTTTGTAGTACGATATAAGTTAAGGTGTGCTGGTTTGATATTCCAAACTCCATTGTGGTTGAATATAGTATTTTGCTTTCGTTAAGCTATGGCACAAAAAGTTTTAGACGATCCCATGATATCCATACATCATTCCACTGGATTGGAGGCACTGCTGATCATTCCTCTCCATTTCTTAGTTAGGCTTTCGTATTGAAGATGTCCTACTAAACTTTTAGTCTGTAGATTGAACTTTAATATGCCTACATACCTTTACTAGTGCGCTGAAAGTAAGCATCCATTTTTTTTTTTTAACTTTCCCCTAGAATTATTAGCATAAAATGTTGTTGCATTAAAAGAAGAAAAAAAATTGAAACCTTCTTTGGTCCAATCTGTCTTGGCCGGAGGGAGGGAGCGTGGTGGGTGTTAATGTCCTTAACTGCCGCTGGAACTCTCCTGCCAAATAAGATCCGGTGATGGTTGGAGGCACACATGCATTATATTGGAGCTCCCCCTGCGAGCGCAAATGAGGCCTAAAGCCAATAGGAGTCTCTAGAGTTGGGGAATTTACTAGGGATTGTTTGTTCCCTATGTTCCTTTGAAATAATATATTGGAAACTAGAAATGCACTTATTTTAAACACTAGTACAATGCTCATGCTTTGCTGATTTTTTTGTTTTGTTTTTCTTTAGAATAACTGCAAATTTGAAATATCTGAAGTTTTCTTGATTTGATAGAAAAATCCCTAACACTAAATAATTAGCAATTCACAAGGGTCAGTCCAATTAGTAAGAAGAGTAATTCCTTTTTCTTGTCTATTTATTCTGTAGACCTTAATTTGTGCTTTAATAGGAATAAGTGATTCCTACCTGGGCAATTTCATAATTACAGGAAGATGGCTGTCAAAGGAAATTATATATGTATTAGCAAAAACAAAAGTTTGATTTACAAATGTTTGTGTTATGGGGTATGGACATTATGGTATGCATGAGATGTCTGTCGAAGATTTTCCAGAGACATCAAATGCTTCATGGGGCTTTAATTTTTACACTCTTTGTCAGACTGTATGGAAAAGAAAAGACATGAAGTTTTAGGATTCATTCACCCAACAACAAAAAGGAGAAAAGTGAGAATTTTGATTCATACTCTGACAAATAACGAAATAGTCAGTATAGGCATACATTTCTTATAATCTCTGCTTTAATTTTCATGTCCATTTCCTTTATCGTACGAAGACCATGACAAATGGTTTATATGGAAAGTGGGTTATAGAAAACCATTGAAACCTATATAAATGACAAACAATTGCATTAGCTCTCAGTAAAACAAATGCTCACATGAACAATATATAGTATGGTAAGATGGGGAATTTTCTCATCGTATGTATAAGAGGTATGTCTAAAAGTCCGATTAAGCAGGTCCTCCATTAAATGTATCACGGTTATCCTTGCTTTCTTGATCGTCCTTTCGAGGAGATTCTTTCCCTGATTTCAGCTTCCCATTTTGTAAATTGAGGTATGTGTAAAACGACATACCAGCAATAGCTACAAAGGCTCCGCATATACTGGTTCTGCCTGGATTTGAACCGAAGATGTAATAATTTCCCAGAAGCAGCACGCAAGTTTTAAATTGTCCAAGAACCACATGGGAGATGGCTGACGTTGCCCTGAAATTTGAGCATTTATCAGCATATATATATGAATGTATGTATGTATATATATATATATATATATATATATATCTCGTCTGTGAAGTCACAATATCTGCTTTCTAAATGTTAAAAATAAGTGCTAAAAATAATATTTAGGCTTTGCTTGTTAAACGAAAACCTTTATGATTCCAAGTGGCTAATTGGGTTGCTTGGTAGGTTCTGCACAATATCTAAAGGTTAGGTTTCATAATATATATATTTTTACTTTGTAACTTATTGAATTAAAAAATTTTCCCAGTCAGTCCTCCTTTCTATCCTTCTTGCCAAGCTAGAAAGTTTGGTTTCTTCGAATCATCCATTATGTGTAGAAATATATGTATCAAATGAGTTAGGTTTCTTGGTGTACAATAGCTCGAACGATTAAAAGAATTGTTCCTCCAATTTGAAGAAATGGAGTCCATTCTTACCCGAGTGCCAAAGCTGCTGACCACTGAAGCAAGAAGCCGAAAACACCAGTGATTAAAATCATGGATGTGTTGATAAAATTCCAATTGTAGGAGAGGGCTCCAGGAGGATCTAAGAGGGGAATCATAATAAGCAGACAAAGCAAAGAGATGGGCGTCGTCTTCCACATTAACCTGTAAATAACGCATTCTAAATCAATTTGCACTATTAGTGATAGTATTAATAGGAGAATTAATGCTGTTGAATAGTAAAGAATTTAGCATACGCCAAGGCAGTCCAATTCTCCCGCTGTTGCAGACTGGACCAGAGAATCTTGCTTATTGCACTTGGAATTATCCAAGACAATGCTACGCTGGCACCGAAGAGGTTGAACTGCAGATCAGTCACCGTAGCAACAGCCACACCAATCGATACGACTGCAAGTGCAACGACCTGGAAAATTAAAATTTACATTTTCCATCAAAGAGCTTCTACTTTCCAAAGCTATTGCATTACATATATTCAACTATCCTTCTAATCAGGTCCACTGAAAAAGCCTTGCTTAATTGAAGTAAGGTCAGAAAAGATGCAAATCAGTGTCACCTTGGGGAAAGAAACCTTCTTTTTATACCATGTATATTCTGCCAGAACAATTGTAGGCGTAACAGCGATCTTGGCCATCTGATAAAATCCCACGCTGCAAATAACAAACAAAAGGTTGCAGAGGCAGAACACAACTAATTTTTCCAATTACGTGACTAAAATATCTTCTCACCTGTTATACTTCAAGCTGACATTAGCAAGGCCAGTGCAAAGAGACATAACCAGTCCAAGAGTAAATAAAGGGGTCGATTTTAAAGGAGGAGAGGGAGGAATCAAAGACAATGCATTCAGGACGGCTATAAATGCCAAAGTTACTACGTAATGAATAAAACTGAGGAGTACGGGAAACTGGAAGCCGGCATTTTTTAGCACCTGCATGAGATCGAAAGCAGAGAGGCGGAGGAAGTTAATTAGCTGCCAGACCCTTTACGTATAGATTGAAGAGGTCAGAATTAGAATACCAACCCATTTGTTCATGAAAATAATACCAATAGCAACCACAAAATTGAATGTAAGAGCAACACTTGGAGTGCAAAGACGTTGCTGTAGATGCTTTGCATTTTCAGATGAGCAAATATTGTTAAACAGGGAGGCTCGCAACTCTTCCAGAGCTCTTCCTTTGTAAATATACCAAAAGAGAAGGAATTAAGGATGAAATGTGGGAAGCACCAAAATTTCTTTGAACATATAGTTAGTAATTGTTTAAACATTTTTTAGAAGTTCCAGTTTTTTTTTTTTTTTTTTTTAAGGCTGTAATTGGATATAAAAGAAGTGGTTATAGGTGTTGCGATTCTAACTATGCTAAACAAAATGTAAAAAAAAAAAACAAAAAAACAAAAAATAGCCTTTGCATGACATTGGGCAGAAGTGAAAAGGATAAACTAGTATAAAATTGCTAATGAAATACTTCGTATGTCCAAAGAAAAAGCTAAACTAACTGAAAAGTGAATGGATGTGAAAGTGAAATTGAAATAAGTAAACAAAATTCAAGTATGATCACATATCTTTTTCTTAGTTTTAGAAACAAAAAGGTTACTTATGAAACATTATAAACAAAATGAAAAGAACAATTAATTGATTACATACCTGTTTCGTTAGCATCGCTACCTTTGCGCTTGAGCAGTTTCCTAACATCTTTGTTTACCAAAAAATTGAGAATCTCCCGGCTTGACAACATTTCTCTATGCTCTCCTGCCTTCGCTTCCCTTCCCTTCCCTTCCCTCCGAATCTCCAAATTTGGCTCCTATATTTCCAAATTCTTTGCTTCTCAGATAAACTCTATATAGAACACTCTGAAAACGATTTCCAATAAAGCAGAAAAGTGACGGATAATGGGGAGGAGAGGTACAAATTCATGAGGGGGGAATTTGATTTGCCTTGCATTTTTTGTTTCTCTAATTTCATTTTCATTTCAGGTATCTAATTAAATACAGAAATTGTCTTTTAAAATAAGTTGAAATTCTCGTGCGGTAAATGGCTTACAAGGACACCGTTTGAGACGTTTTATTGGTTTTTATTGAGCTTTGATATTTCTTAGCAAGTAGAGGACAAATTTTGGACTACTGAATTTGATCTCCAGGTCCACGTGCAACAAATGTCTTCCCGTCTTGCTATTTGGGTCACAGCTGCATTAAAAACTATCCTTATTTTCTAATTAATTTGTTAACAATAGTGGTCAAATTTATTGCTATACCAATTGAAATTGCCATTACATAATTAGACCTGCGTCGTGTACGGCCTGCGTTGGAGCTCAGCCCTCCCGTCTAGTCTAGCTCGGTTACTGTGTAAAATAAACTTTTGTTAGCATTGAAATTAAATTAAATATTTATTTTTAAAAAGAGTTAATATAAGGCCGGATCAAATTCACAAATCCAAAATTAGGGTAGGCCCACAAGCTTGAGTGAGTAGCCGATTCATTGAACACTCGTCCTTATATACCTACTTGTAAACGGTGCTTCTATTTATTTTTTCTTTCCACACTTTTTTTCAAATTATTTCTAAATAAAATTATTTAATTATTTTTTATTATAATTTTAAAAATTTTCAGATATACATGTTTGATAAATTTTATAACTTATCATATATTCGTATTTCATTAATTATAAAATTTATCGGGTATAAAAATTCAATAAATTATATAACTTAATAGATTTTTATATTCGATAAATTTTAAAAAAATTACATTTAAGGATTAGAAATAAAGGTTTTTAACAGAATCTATCTAATCAATATCATCATGATCTAACAAAAAAATTTATTTAATTTTATTAGATTCCAATAAAATCTAAAAATTCAATTGAGAAAAAAAAATCATATCATAAAGAATTTTCACAACATTACAAAGAAAAAGTATGATTTATTTTAAATAATTATAAATTCATTTATAAAATCATAGATAAAAACTATAACTTTAATAAAAAGAGCACTCGATTACAACGTGTAGATTTTTATATTTCTTTTCTATTTCAATGATTTGGGATGAAAATTTTTAAAAATTTATGAATATATGAATTTAAAAACTTTTAGAAGCTTATGGGTTTACAAATCTAGAGGCATGTAAAAGTTTTCGGATTTGTAAATCTAGAAATTTAAAAGTGGGAAAGATTAGTTCGACAAAAAAAAAAGTAATTTCATTTAAAATTAGAAAAAAAAAGATGCAAATATAAGCTCTCACTACAAAAATCAAGTCAAGTGAGATACCGCATGTAATTTCCCTTTTTCTATTGTATGTAATTTCCCTATCCCTACTGACGTTGTGAATATTCTTAAGCATTGTAAATATGTCTATCCTACAATTACCTATGTCATTTCACTAAGTCTAGATCAATAGTTCCTTTTTCCAATTCACTAAAGCTCTCCGTAATTTCCTCTATGAAGTATTTTAAAGTTACCAATTGATATTTATATAGAGTTATCATAGTATTTAATTGATTAATTTTTACTTGAGTCCTGGTGATTAAGTTTAATTATGCACCTAATTTTGGTTAATTATCATATGCATGAGAAAATTAGTAAGAAAGAAGAAGGTAATTAGTAGACATAAAAGGGGAGGCATAATGGCTAAATTTGGAGTCAAATGGAGTTCAAAAATAAATTTAGAATGGCCACATAAGTAAGGAGATAATAAGACAAAACAGTCCACATAACGCCAAAAATAAAGTTGGCATTAGTTGGCAAAAATGCCATCTACCATTTTTATGTGTTTAATTATTATTAATTTATTTTATTGTGTAAAATTTAACATTTTAAGGTAACTCATTTATTAATAACTTAGAAACTCTTACTAATTATAAAGATACTTGCTATTAATAACATATGCCCGATAAAATTCACAGAAAGAAATCTCATAAAGCATATGCACATTGAATATATAAATTAGTTTCTTAATTAAACACTCTATGTTGTTAATTAATATGAGTTAATCTTAAATTAATACTTATTTTGAAATGATAAAATATTATAGACACCTCATTTTATTTAAAAAAAATTTGTTAAGATTAAAATGGATCTTGATCGAGAATTGGGTTTTACTAAAATTTTTTGAGGACTAAGTGTTAAAGGCCTAAAATTCTTAATCTTAATTTTAATTTTGATTTTAATTTTAATTTTAATTTTGATTTTAGTTTTAATTTTGATTTTGATTTTGATTTTAGTTTTTGTTTAATTTTGTGTCAAAATTAAAAGCAAGAAAAAATAAAGTCCAAAAAAAAAAAAAAGAGGCAAGAAAAAAAGAGTTTGAAAATCCAAAGAAAAAAGTAGAATTTGTTTCTACTGAGGTCTTGAATTTGATTTTGTCCTTAGATCTAATATCAAATCATGAAATTCAATGACGGATTATTTTTGGAAAACCTGGAGCACAATTCAATGAAAAAGGAGAAAGATTACACGTAAAAGAATCTTAGAGATTTCTCTTAGATTTGGTAGAATTAAGAAATTTTCAAGATTAAAGGGATTCGATCCCTATGAAAAGAGACCCAATCTATAAATCAATAGAGGAAGCAGTCAGGCAATACAAAAGTGATTGAGCAATTAGAGTTAAGGTTTTCTAGGTTCTGAGTTTTTAGTCTTTCTAGGAGTTTGGAATCTTGCTTGAATCTTTGGAAATTCAATGTTAATGTCTTTTTTTCTTTTTTTGGGTTCTAATTGATTTTTTAGTTTGTTTTGAGAATTCATGGTTAGAAAATTTTTTTGGGTTTTTTTTTTTTATTTTTTTATTCTGGATCTGGTTTGATTTTCTGGTAATTTTGGGAATTGTTCTGAGTTTGGGTCTTTTGAGGTATGTCTAGAATCTAGTTTTTGTTATGGGTTTTGATTGATTTTAGATTCTGGTATTTTCCTAGGGAATTTTCTGTTTGTATGATTTATAGATTTTTGGTGAATTTTGAGGATAGTTGGTTTTCTAAGGAGTTCTAGAAGTTTTCTAGATTTCTTTGAACTTTCCAACTAGAATTTGAGCTTTCCAGCAAGGTATACGACTGCTAGAGGGAATTTATGGTGGCCACAATCTAGGTTTTACGATCTTTTTTTGGAATTTTGGCTGGCCGGTTAAGTTTTTCGTTTGAATATCTAGAGAAAAGTTAGAGAATTTCTTGGCTAAAGAAAGAAGCAATAAGGAAAGTATGAGAAAAGTCTATTTTCTTTCCTTTTATAAAGCATTCAACGATGGAGTTTTTGGGGCCAAGACATGCGTTTCAGCCCATGCACGACCCGTGCTTCAACCCAGTAAAGACCCGACCAGATTGCAACATTTTCCTTTTCTATTTTTATTTTTATTTTGATTTTGATTTTGACTTTCTAATTTTCAGTTTGTTTTCTTTTCATTTTTTTTATTTTGTTTTCTATTATGTTTTCTTTATTCTGTTTTTTAATTAATTATTTTATTATTTTAATTTTGTGATTGAATCAAAGGATGAGGGAAAGAAAAAGGAAAAAAAACCTTTGATTTAATTTATTTGCTTAATTGATTTTTATGATTATATGTTTATTTGCATGACTATATATATTTGCATGATTGATTTTTATTTTCCTAATTATATATTTGATATTTGCATGATTAATATTGATATCTAATTGCATGTTTTTATATTTATTGTGTGATTTATTATTATATTCTGTATAATTGCATGATTATATTTAACTATTAATATATTTACATGATTATTATTACTGCATAATGATTAATATTTTGCATGAATTTAATTTTCTTGCATGATTTATTTAATTGCATGATTTATTAATTTAATTGCTTGATTATTAATATATTTATTTGCATGATTACCTAATATATTTATGTGTGTAATTGAATGATTTATTAATTTAGTTGCATGATTATTAATATATTTATATATATGATTACCTAATATATTTATGTGTATGAATTTGCATGATTAATATTATATTTGTGTGATAATTTATTTGCATGGTAATATATTTGCATGAGTATTAATATATTTATTTGTGTGATTTATTTGCATGGTAATTATATTATTGCATGCATGATATTTTGACATGATTTTGGTATGATTTTTTTATTGCATGATTGCATGATGTTTTGATAGAATTTTTGTATCACCATGTTGTGTAAATAAATAAAAGGATTGAAATTAATTTATTTGCATGACATAAAACCATATTTGATAAGACTTAGGTAAGATAACACATAATTAATTTGGTACTAATTTTGCATGTAATGGGGTGCTAATACCTTCCCTGCACGTAACCAACTTTTGAATCTTAGTTTTATTAATGTAGACTAGAACTTATTCTTTTTAGGGATTCTCAGTTTATACTTAAGACAATTTTAAAAAGAATAAATTCACAAAAGTGCTCAATCATACCTAGATAAAAAAAAAAAAAATTGTGACAACTCCATAATTTTTGTATCTAATGGTTAGGTTCTCTAACCTAAACATTATGATAGTTTAGCGACTCCACATGGGGACATTAGAGAGTCAAGTTATTAATTAGTTATGTGTTATCTTAAGCCTTGCTTTAATGGTTTTATTATGTAATTGTTTGTGATTTTCATATTACTAACCTATTTGTTTTTGTTTTCTTATTTTATAGATTTTAATTTTTTTTATGTGCACCAATTTATTTGATTATTTGGCATGTCCCTTGACACACATCACTCTTATATTCATACATAAACTCTAGCCTGGGCTTTGTCTTTTATTAAGAGAGAGCAAGTATCTACATTCTCATGAGGGGATAACATTAATGTGAGCTAGCAAAAACTCCCACTCAAATTGAATCATATCCATTTGTGCCTATAATGGTGGGTGCGGATTGGGGTACCTTGCTAGTCTATAATGGATGATGATTTATAGAACAATTTGGGAGCCTTTAGATTGTCAAGCATTTGAAACCAGCATGTATATGAACCCTAAAGATCCAAACCTAAATTAAAGCCTTGCCCTCCCTTTTGTTAGAAAAACCTAAGTAAAACACATGATGGGATAATTATTATTATTCTACTTGTAAGTTTATACTAACCATTTATATTATTCCTTTTATATATTATGTTGTTCTTTGTATATTATGGTATGTTAATTAACCTCTTTGTTTTTTACTTTATTATGCATGCATGCATCATTAGATTTATTATAAAGAGTGATTGCCACAAAACAATCTTAACAAAAAGAATCTTAATTATATTCATGGAAAGCCTATCAAAGTTTCATATGTGCTTGAGAATGAAGTTCCAAAAATCTTAGCTTAAAAGAAGTGATTACTTGCTAGCCAATTATGTGTCTACTCTGCTTGCCAAAATCCATCTCAATCTCAAACCAATGAGCAATTTGGTTAGTATTTGAAACTAATGAGGTGTCACTACCAAGAAAGCCTTCTAAAAAAAGTTTGGGGATCTTGCATTACTTCTCTTAGTCCTTGTTGATGATCGGCTTATTAGTTTTGAGATCTTTCATATTGCTGCTTTGTGTTCAATGAGGTTGATATGGTACAAACTATTGAAAAATATTCAACTCTCATTTGTTTGGATCTCCTTAATCATGACAAGGTATATTGGAAAATTAAGAAGAATGGTTACCGAAAAGGCTTGCTCAAATGATGGTCATAGATGTCCAAACTGTTGATAATTACATAAATGAAAATGGTGAAAGTGTTGGTATTCCCTGGTTCGTTGTTTGGGACTTTATATATAAGAATTTTTGTACTGATAAGGGAATGAATTTGATGGCATTGGCTCTATATGGGATGATGGTACTTCTAAAAGTAATTGGGTATATTGATGTTGTAGTAGTGGATTTCTTTGATCAACTTAGTTATCAAAACAACCCTATTCCTATAATCTTGGTTGAGATTATTAGATTTTTAAATCATTATCGTTAAAATAGAAAGGGTTATTGTATTGGAATGATCTCAATTGCTAATCATTTGGATGAAAAGTGATATTGAAATCCCATCAAGGATTTTATGAGAATGAATGGCTGTACAAAAATCCAAGGAAGCTTAGATCTCATTTTTGTGTAAGCACTCTAAACAAGATGTGACATGGAGTGCCTTTTAGATGCCTTATGGACCAATGTTGTATGGTTGTGAAGATAGGCTTTGGGTTCCTTTCTTAGGCCTTTGAGGTATAGTAAGTTATTGTCCAATCATGATGCAAAGACAATATGGCTATGAATAGTTTATCCTAACCAATTTTTGACTTAGCAAAATGGAGTTCTCATATGTTGAAGTTAATGCCTCCATGAAGATAGTCAAAGCCCTGCAAGCTTGGAAATTGCCTCAAAGGAAACATAGGAGGAGACGCTCAAATGAGGTTACCCTTGAATACATTGTGTCGCACATTAGACGAGGTAAATACATTACATTTCCTAAAGAAACAACTCTAAATGGCCTAATGAAATCATAACCTCTCGATCCCTTATTGGTAGTGGAAATCACTAAAAGAAAGCTCCAAGTTGAAAAAGATGAATTAGAACTTAAAAACAAAGGCTAAAAGGGGAGTTATAGGGAAGAATGGATAAAAACGTTCAAGCACTCAGACAAGAAAGGGATAAATGGATAAGGTTTTTTTTTTATCTCAACATCACACAGTCATCTACTAATCATGAGTTAGACCAACTTTTGAAGGAAAATGGATAATTGAAAGCAAATTTAAAAAAAAAAAAAAGAAGCACTCATCAAAGCACAAAAGCACATCCAAATACTCAATAGGGTAGTGGTCAAAATTGGAACACAAATAGGTATTGTGAATAAAGAATGTGAATAAGCAAATGAGGCATATGTGAGAAAGCATAATCAGTTGGAGTACCTATTGGACCAAATCACTATGGCTACCTACAAAGCCAAGGATATGGTAGAAAAAGTTGAAGAATGGTAGACAAGGGTGCCATCAGTAGAAACACATAGCTAAGAGCTATTAGGTTTCCTTAATAAAGTGTAAGGCCAATATCTACAAATTAGAGATTTCTTTCTACAATAAACTTTAGACTTATCATAGATGTACTATTGGTTTGGTTAGAAATCATTTTCAATTCAATAAAAAATTTCTTTGTTAACAATTATTATGTGGTAAATCCTCCTTATTGCATTAATGCATTAATGCATTCATATATAAATATATTTCTAAAGTGCATGATAATAAGTCATCCTAATTCTTAAAAATTAAGGTAAATTAAAGTTCAATGATAGCTCAATCTTCAAACAATCTGAGGTGCTACAAATGATTGTTGCTTTGTGTATAGAGCTTCCAAGTGCACAGTTCAAGTAATAAAGTGGAGTATTCCAAGTATCGTCTCCTTGAGGATTGTAGAATATAATGTTGGGTAATTCACAACTACTAAAAGTGAAAAGGCTAAGATCCTATATCTAAATAAATGACTTTGTAAGGTTTTAGGGTTACATGGTTTTAGAAAATATGGATCAAGTAAAGATTAAAGGTGATGTATGGCAGGGTTTTAAACTTCACCAACTATCACTTAGGAAGTAAAAGATTAATGCCAACAACTAATCCTAAAGCAAGAATTAAAAGACTACAAAGTAAATGAAAATAGAGTAGTAGCCAAAAGCTTGTAAAAAAAATGGAGATTCTTGAAAACAACTTAAAAAACATGAAAGAAAAGAGTGATGGCTTAATCTTGCAAGTAAATAAAAGAACTTGGATCTTGAAAGTAAAATGGTTATGTTGAAATTAAAGAAAATAAGAAACAAGATTTGTAAACTCTAAAGATAAGAAAAGAGATCTTTGAATGAAATATTTCATGATTGAAAAATATTTAAAGAACAAAAACTTGAAAAATATTAAAAGAACAAAAACTTAGTAATTGACAAATTTGTCACATAAGCCAATACTTACTAAAAGAAATAAAGAACTTAAAGAAAATTAGAAACTAACAGACAGAAGAGAACTAAAGAAAGGGATGATGAAACATGTGAATGACCTTGCCTGTTTATAGGTATAAATTCAACCAAAGGGGTGAACTTTACAAGTGATTGAGTTTAATTCAAAAACTAAAAGATAAGGTTTTTTTTTAATCTTCAAGGTTGCATTCAAAAATCAAACTTTTCATTCTTGAAATGATTTGACCGAATATGATGATCTAGCCCTTTGATCTTCATGTGATGCAATCTTGATCAATCTTTTCTTTTAAGTTTGACTAAGATAAGATTTCAAGAAGTGATAAGTTGCAGTTTGTTCAAACTATTTATCATCAAAGTGATAAAGTCTTCATTCTGTCAAAACTCTTCAAGACTAAGTAAAGGACTCATGACTAGCTTTAAACTCCTCATGGCCAAATAGATTGAGCTCAGAAAGTCCAAATACTTACAAATTTTTCTTTCTCTTTGCATAGTTGATTGTCGTAGTGTCCTTGTACAAGTCATTCTCTTCATGGCTAAGCAAAGAAACATGTTTATCTTGCAAATTCACCTTAGCCAAATGGTTTGGGATTCAATTGGGCTTGTGCATTCTTGAATATAGACTAATGGTGGGCTACATTTTGCATGACTAAGTGGGCCAAATGTGAGCTTTTGCATAATTATATGCATGGCTTTCATGAAAATGACTCTTAGGCTTGAAAAACCTAAAGCCATGAAAATAGCATGAAAACACCAAAAATCATCCAAAAATTTAAATTTTAGCATTGTTTTGATATGTAAAATCTCTATATATTTTGGTGCTATTAGTCATCTAAGTGTTTGGCCTTAAATGGTGATCCATAAAACCATAAGTCTAAGTCTTTTTCCAAGGTATGAGGTGTCTACATAGAGCAATCAACTCCACATATGAGGCATTTGACTGCCTCTTTGTATTATCAAATTCGAAAGTGCTATTTGGAATAATGTAGTCAACTCGTTTAATTATCCAGAATGCATTTTCCATTTGATTAAGCGACTCATTCTAGAGCAATTGACTTCTTTCAATTCTAAAATACTCATGGTTATAGAGAAGTCGACTTCTCCTTAAAGTAATGGAATCATCTATTTTTAACTATATAAATCAAATGCATTAGAGTTAGGAATCGATTGCATCTTAGTAAAAGTTTTAGCAAAACCTTTAGTAATCTTCTGGAATGAATAGCAATAAACTATTTGTCTATCGTAGTCGACTACTCCCAATATCTATAATATGGCAATTAACTCCTCTTGCTAAGAAAATTGATTGTCCCTATGTTAAGTCTTTTAACTCGATCCTTTAAGCTTAGAATCAAAGTTCTTTGACGTGGATCATGTCTATAAGCTTCTTTTAATTTTAATAAAATTTCTCTTTTGATTAAGTATTTACGTAATCATATTTTCATAATTTGAAAATATATTTTACCATTAAATATATATTTATGCAAAAATTACTAAAATTGCACCTAAAAATTATAAGTTGACATAATATTGCATAAAAAAAATGAGATGGTGTAAAGTAGAGAGGCCCTATATAATGCCAAGTAAATTTGACCTTTATCTTATCTCTCAATAAACACGTTTCATGCTTACCCAAGCTCTTACATATCCAAGCCATGACAAGCAATAACATTGAAAGGATAAAACAATAAAAAAATAATATTCAAATCGAATATGTCACACAACATAAAAGTAAATTATCCTTCTCTTTTGTGAATATAGCAGGAATCAAACAAATAGAACTATCAAATAAATCATCAAACTATAAGCATAAGGACATAAGTAATTTTACATGAAAAACCTCTCTCAAATGGGGAGCAAAAACTATGGGTAGTAATAAATAATCTTCACTATCAAAATAATGGGAATACAAAGTTTTCTCTAGCTAAAACTAGAGGTATACAATCATAATGTCTCAAGATTAAACAATCTTGGTAAAGAAACAATCTTGCAAGAGAAATTTGAAGAAGTTTCATCAAATTTTAGGATTAACAAACCCCAACAAAATCAGTAGGTAGAAAACTCAAAACCCAATCTCCACCATTCAGATTGAAGACCAATTAGTCATGAACATACTGATAAAATTTCAACATAATCAGACTGTAGATTGGCCTTGATCAGATTACTTAACCAAAACTGCACAAACCTCTTTTTTTCTCTCTTTTTTCTCTATTGTTGCCACACCTCTTTTGCTTTTCTGCCACCCACATAAAAAAAATATAAGGGTTTAAAACCTTATAACTAAACATGAAAGGACTAAAAAGTCCTAGGTGAATAAGCTTTGGTTTTATGCCACTTCTACATAGAGGAAACCAAGCCTAACAAATCTTTTTATTTCTAACTATATGGAAAGAATCACCATTTTGGCAATTGAACGACAAACTTCAAGCTTTTTCCTCGATAGTGTCTTTGTCAATATATCGAAAACCATTGTGATCGGTATGAATCTTTTTGAGTTCAAACAAGTTGTCATTGAAAACATTTTTTAAGCAATAGTATCTCACATCAATGTGCTTTGATCTTGAATGAAAAGTAGAATTCTTTCTAAGATGAATTGAGCTTTGATTGTTACAAAATATCACATAGCATTGTTGCTTGAAATCAAGTTCCTATATGAACTTTTTCATCTATAACAACTCTTTATATGCTTTAGTGGCTGCAACATCTTTGTCTCTGTTGTAAAGAATGCAACACACTTCTATAGTCTTGATTGCCAAGATATAGCCTTGCCTAAGAATGTAATCAAATAACTTGAAATGGACTTTTAGGAATCCACATCTCTTGCCATATCTGAGTTAGTGTAGCCAACTATGCCTGGTCTCTAATGTGGTGATTCCATTAAAGTTTAAAGTGCCAAAGTTTGAAAAAAATGAGGGGACCAAATGCCTAATTACACTTGTGATGATGTATTATCATAAGATGGCTACATATGCTTATAATGAAAAATTACTCATCCATGTCTTCTAAGACAGTTTTACTAGTTCAATTGTTAGGTGGTATGTTCATCTAGATATACTTCGAGTTGTGGGAGGAAAACTTGCAAGGGCTCTCATTGCATAATATAATATATTTTAGATATGACGCTAGATCATTTGTGTCTCTCCAAAGCATGAAGAAGAAGGCAAGCGAAAGTTTCAAAAAATATGCTCATATGGTTGCCTAAGTTCAACCTCTATTAACCGAAAATGAAACCATAGTTATATTCTTCAATACTCTCAAGGCTCTTTACTATGAAAGAATAATTGACAATGCCACCTAGAACTTTGTTGATATGGTAATCTCTAGGGAATAATTAAAAATAATATCAAGAATGGAAAACTAGAAGGGGGTGAAACATCTAGTGTAAAGAAAAGAGCTGTACCAAAAAAGAAAGAGGTTAATGTTTATGCTGTATTCCATGAATGGCCACAAGTCAAAAGATACCCTCAATATCCTTCATACCCTATGTACCAAAATCCTAACCATTCCACCCATAATATTTCACCAAACACCTATCTTTACCATTTGCACCACTTCTTTATCAACCTAGTTTTCGACCCATAACCCCCATGTGTGGCTCTGTCCCTTTCCTAGTACTCAGCTCAATGCATAAGCCAACTACTCTAGAAGGCCTTAAGCTATCCAAAAGAAGATCTAAATTAATCTTATCCTTATGACCTACTCTGAGCTACTCTTTTTTTTAGTAAAAGGCCACCTTATAGTAGTTATCTATTTGGCACCTTTGAAGCCTCTCTACCTTAAATGGTATAATGCTAATACTAGATGTGAATAACATGCTGGGAATATAGGTCATTTGACCAAAATTGCTTTGATTTGAAATATAAGGTGCAACATCTCATTGAGTAAGGTGTGTTAAATTTCGATACCTCTAAGGGACCAAACATCAATGGGAATCCTCTACCAAATCATGCTAAAACAACTAATGCTATAAATAGTGATAAGCATGTCACATTAAAAGAAGTGTTGATGATGTTAAGACTCCATTGGTCTAAGTATTCACAATTCTAGTAAAGGCAGACATGTTTCATCAAATACCTCTAAGTCACAAAAACTATTATGACAAGATAGATTTAAACTAGTCTTGCAAATATCATAAAAGGGCTTTGGGACATTCTATCCAGCATTATGATGCTTTTCACCAAAGCTATAAAAGATGATGGATACCTTTCAAATCAAATTTTATGAGGAAGTTGAAAAAGCTATGGTAAATGTAATAGGGGAAAAAAAACTTTACAAGGCTTAGGTTAATTCTCTCATAATCTACTACAAGCTGATTCAAAATCAAGAGGAACCTAATTCAAAACCAATCTTGACAATCAAAGTCTGAAGTACTTTTTCATATCAAAGTATCAAAGTAGTGCCATGGAAATACAATTGTGATATGGTGACTAAAAGATTGGGTGATAGTCAAACTACAACTGATTCTGCAAATATAATTGGAGTATGGGACATGAACATGAGTGAATAATGTTATTCACCTAAAATGGTGGATAAGGCTAGAAAAGAAAAAGCCAAGGAAGGTGAAGAAGGTGACAAGAATAATCGTGTTAAAGTTTTTGATATGGGATACCAAAAATTAGTCACCAAGAAAGAGGCATATGAATTCTTGAAATTATTCAAACACAGTGAATATAGCATGGTGGAATAATTGGACAAGATGTCTATAAGGATTTTGTTCTCTTACTATTTCTTTCTTCAGAATCTCATAAGAATGTTTTATTGAAAGTGTTTAACTAAGCTTATGTCTCACACAACATATTTATGAAAGAAGTTGGCTACATTGCTAAAAATTTGGTGGTCTCAAATTACATAGCCTTCAATGAAGTGAGATACCCCTTAAAAGGTGAGAAAGTACAAAGGCTTTTCACATCATTGCAAATTACAAGAGTCAAACCATTTCCAAGATTCTGATTGATAATGGTTATTTGAGAAATGTAATACCTACTAGTATTTTGGCTAAGCTACCAATCAACACATCTTATATGAAAGTTAGCCACATGATAGTCAGGGCTTTTGATGATTTAAGAAGAGAAGTGTTGAGAGACATTGAGATACTATTGATGATTGGTCCTTGTACTTTCAAATTCTAAGTGATTGATATCTCTCTAGCATATCCTCAGAATACCATAGATTCATATGGTAGGTGTTGTTCTTTCTTCTCTATACCAAAAATCAAATTCATTATTAATGAATATTTGATATATATTTCTAAGAAAGTGGATTTGTTGTTAATGCAACTTGTAACCACTTCGTATGTAAAAACAGCTAATAAAGTATTTATATAGATCTTTTGAAATAATTAATTCAACATATATGGTGGAAGGATCTAAACTTTGTGCTTCTCAACTGTCCGCAAGCACTAGCATGATGATCAAACAAGTGATTTGAAAATGTTGGCATATTGGGAAAGAATTGAGAAAAAATCTGCAAGGGATAAAATGATATCTATTAATACCAAATAACAAGGATAGAAATGGTTTGGGATACAAGCCAACAAGAACAAACAAGATGAAGATGGCAAATGCTAGAAACAAGAAGAGAATAACTGATCTCAAAGGATATGAACCTAAAATGAAAAGTTGGTTATTCCCTACCTTTATGATATTTTTCATTTTGGAAAATGCATGTATCCTGAGTCATCTCAAGTTGCTAATGAAGATATGGCATGGAATTTGAGAAAATTTTTTTTGGGGCTCTCAATTATAATGGTGAATGATGGAGCTACTGAAGATAATAAAGAAAGGGCTATTTATGTATCTTACCTTGCCAAGTAATGAAGTGAAAAACTGAAAGATGACAAAGTTACCTACCATCTTTAAACCTTTAAAAAAGTAATGTTGCGAGTTAAACCCTAACTGTTTAAGCCCAAGCATTAGGGTTATCTTTTATGTATGAGCTAATTTACTCATTGTTATTCTAATAAAATAATTTACATAATGTATTATCATTACATTTCCTCTTTTAATTTTTATTCTTTCATCCTTTTACACATACGCTTGCCCATATCTTTTCATTGCACCCATTTTTCAAGTTTCCAATAATGAATGTGAAGACAGTGATGACAATAATTCAAGATTAGATTTCAAGAATTCTATTCATATTGATAAACTTGATAATGAAAAAGCTTTGGATTATTATACTTTGCCTCTAAATTAATGAGATTAATGGAACAAAAGAAGAAACTAATTGAACCATATCAAGAAGATCTTGAAAAGGTTAATTTGAGAGAAGAATAAAATAAGAAAAAAGTTAAAATTGGCACAACTCTATCACCAAATGATAAAAAGAGGTTAATCAATCTACTTTGTGAGTATGTGGATGTGTTTGCATCATTTTATGAAAATATGCTAGGGCTTAGCACTAATAAAATAGAGCACAAGTTGCCTTTAAAGCTTGAATGCAATTGTTGTTGATCCTTACTGCCTGTTGAACAATGATTCTTGTGTGTTCTTGTCATTGCTTCTTTGATTGCTCAATTTCGTGGAATTGATGTGTTAGACTTGTTTCACAATTTTTGATTGCTTTCGTATTGCTTCCTATCTCTAATTTTAGACTATTATTGATTGTTGATGAATTGTGTCAATTGCTCTTGATTGCACATTGTTGAATTGCTATTGTTTGGAAAATCAAGCTTCTGTTGATTGCTTTTACTGACTAGAAAATCAAGCTCTATATTTTCTTTACATTGGGTTGTGTTTGATTGTCTTGATTGCACTTGTTAATTGCTTGATGGTTTTCTCCTTCAAAAACTTTGCGCAAATGGCCCTTGTTTGATCTTTATTTACTATTGTTTGGCCCCCAAAAATTTGCAATTTGCTGATCAGTGTTTGAGGTAAAATTGTTGTGCCAATTTGCTTACTACTTCTATTGATCCTATAGAGCTGCTAATGAATTGAATTTATAGAGATAAAAGATCAACTCAATTTGGAAAACATTCAATGTTAATTGAACCTAGAAAGATTCGATTATGTGATCTTCCAAAATTTGTTTGCCTTTTTGCAATCTAAGAAAAAATCCACATTGAATCTCAATTTCCCAAAAAATAAATAAAATTATTTTTAGGCCTTTTATTTGGACTTAAAGTTAATTGTATAATTAAAAGATCAATATCAAATTAAAAATCAAAACTTAATAATATCGATAAAACCCCAGACAAAATTGGGTGTTTAGAGTGAATTCCTAGTTGCTTCCTCTTTTCTCAGCCCCCCAATGAAGAATAAAAATCCCACATAGAAGAAATGCAAACCTTTGGATAAAATTTTCATTTAATGACTATTCTTTCTCTGTTGTTTTATTTTGCAAGGAGCTACCTTTGATCATTGGATTTGGCTTGTCAGGGTTATCCTATGGTTTGGAATATTCATGACCAATGGTTGAATTTTTAATGCTGTTGGAATCATGTGAAAAGACCAATCTACCCTATTAGAAAGTTTTCGATTTCTAGGCTTATTTCTTGGAAAATAGTGCTCTACTTTTCATTTTTGTGAACTTAAAGCATCAAAAATCTTGAAATACTATGAAATCATGATCTAAAAGTTTTCGTGAAAATTTGACATCAAAAATGTTAAATTACAAAATTATCTCTAAAGGTATTTTGGTAATTTCATACCTCTTGAGATGCAACCAAGATTTTCAAGGCACCAAAAAGCATCAAATAATTAAAAAATATGATTTGAAACATTTTACAAAAAATTAACATTGGGAAGGTTAAATTACAAAATACCTCTAAGGGTATTTTAGTAATTTCACACTTTTCAGGATAAGATTAGTGTTTTTCATGCGCCTAAAATATGAAATAATATTTTTATGTGATTTGGAATTTCCACAATAATCTAACTTTGAGAAAGTCAAATTACAAAATACCCTTGAAGAGCATTTTGATAATTTTACCTTTCTCGAAGTGTAATCAGGTTTTTCAATGCTTTAAAAAAACAAATCTCAATTTTAGGCCATATTGATTCCAAATAGTTATGAATTTTGAAAAATTGACCTGAATGTTATCTAGTTTGAACGATTTTGATTAATTTTGACCAAGTTTCACCATGGGGCATTTGGGGTCAAATTGGTCCAAATTTCGATTTTAAAAACTTGTCAAAATTAATGAAATGTTAGATTTAAATTGGATCATATTTTAAGAGTTTCACAATTTGTCAGATTATGTTAGGACAAATTGAGTGTCTATAACTGTCCCTTTTTGCGTGTTTCTAATTCTCGTATTTTTTAGAATTAGAAATAATACAAAAATCAAATGCACTAATTTTGTCTAGGACTATAGTTGAAAAGAGCGATTGCTTGCTCTTGCTATTGCTTTTTTTTTTTAAGCTATAGGATAAGAAATTTTAAAAATCTAATTTTGAAAAGGCTTCTATAAACATAGGCAGGGAGCATTAAAAAATCTCACGTTAAAAAAGGCTCTTATAAATATAGGTAAAGAATTTCAAAAATCTCATATTGAAAAGGCTCTTATAAACATAAGTAAGAAACTTTAAAATTTTCTTTTTAAAAAAAAATCTACTATAAATATAGGTAAGGAGCTTTAAAAATCTCATTTTGAAAAAGGCTCTTACAAACATATGCAAGAAATTTAAAAAATCTCGCTTTGAAAGGGCTTGTAAATATAGGTAGAAAATTTTAAAAATTTTTCACTTTGAAAAGAGAAAGTTTTAAAATTTTCATTTTTGAAAACTTTGATAGTTTTATCATTGAAAATTTTGGTTGCATCTGAGATCTTCGAAAATGATTTATTTGTTTAACGATTGTTTCTTTTCTTTGGGTTTTTCTTGGAATGTGTTCATTTTTCTACAATATGTTTGCTTTTCTGGCATTGAAGCCATGCAATGTATGTAATAAATGGAAGGCACACAATGCATGTTATTCAACAATTTTTATCCACATTATACACTTGTATTCATGGAAATAAGGTTCTTTTGACCATAACTATCTTAAAACTTTTGGTTCTTGAATAAGTCATTAGCAATCAAATTATAATCATTTGGTTTTTCTCAAATTTAAGCATTCTTCTTTGTTTTCTTCCTTCTTTACCAATCATTTTACCTTCATCTTTTTAGTAGCTATTTGTTAAACTTTGCCCAAAGGCATCATCATCCACCATTTATCATTATTTTTCCAGTTCTTGGTTTTTTGTCATTTTTCACTTCACTCATTCCTTCTTCTTTCAATCATCATTCATCATTTCATCCTCCATTATTTTTATTTTACACTATTCAATCATCCATTTCACTTATTTATCTATTTTTTAATCATTCATTATTTCATCCAATTTTTTCATTTATTTTTTTAAGAACTTGTTTGTTTATCTTTGTTATCCTAAAGCCTACTTTGAGCATTCTTCAAGTTTGGTTATGAGAATCATTAATCATTACCATTAATATTAAGCCAGACACAACATCTTTTTCAATCAATGGATTGGACAAAAAGGATTTGAACAAGGAAAATAAAAGATATTCATTAAATTTGGTTAACTTGGTTCACAAGCTATTTCGAGAGAGAAAAATAAATATATCATTTAGAATCAAAGAAAAGTTAGCAAATGAGAATGGTATCAAAGATTTATTTTTCAAATTTTGAATACTGAATACCAAGATGGATCTTGATCAAGTTTATACCTAATTTTTTTCCAAAAATCTTATCTGATTATAGCTCTAATTAATACTGATCCATTAAACTGTAATCCTACCTCCATGATTAATGACAATGATTTATCCTCCACTTCTTTCATGCTACTGCTCTCATATCCTTCTACTTCAAGTTTGTGGCCTAATCATTTCTTCAATTTCTTCCTTATACCTAAGTCACTCTCTCGAGTTTTCAACTCAGGTATCCCTCCTTATGACCCAAATTACCCTTTTTTTGGGTTTTCAGCTTGGATCTTTTTTTTTTGTGTTTTTTTTTTATTTTTTAAGCAAAATATTTAAAAAATAGAGACATTGGAACTACCAAAACAAACTTGGTTAAAGCCTTTGTCAACCACATAAACTATAAAGACGATTGGATTATAGATTTTGGTTCTTCGTATCATGTAACTAGCGATGTTTTGCTATTGTCAGAATTAAGAAACCATGATAAAGAGAGAGTAATCATCATAGTCGATAACTCAATTCATTCAGTAGGAAAAAAAAGGTGTTATGAAGCTCGATAATAAATCCAAGGCTAGGAGTATTCTTTTAAACGATGTTTACAATGTTCTAGGTTTAAAGAAAAATCTAATTTCTGTTTCCCAAATTACTAATTCTGGAAAGTATGTTTTGTTTGGGCCAAATAATGTCAACGTACTTGATAAAATGAGAAATGTCAAAGCTGGGGTAGTATTTATTGGTAAGAAGAAGGGGTCTTTATTTGTGATAACAATAAAAGAAGCTTATTTAAAGACAACAAGCCTAGTTTATAATACAACAATTTGGCATGCACGGTTAGGCCATTTAAGCTATCAAATGTTAAAGATAATCTTCTTAAAAAAGCTACTAGATGGAATTTTAGCCCTCAAACATCTACAAGAAAATGTGGTTTGTCAAAAAAGTCTATATGGTAAATTACATCATCTTCCTTTTAAAAAGTTCATTTAACCTAGGTCAAAATTGTTTGAACTAATTCATAAAGATTTGATAGGCTCAATAAAAACACCAAGTTATAGTTGTTATCACTATGGTATGGTATTGGTGGATGACTTTTCGAAATTCACTTGGATGTATTTTTTGAAAAAAAAAGTTGAAACCTTGTCCAAGTTTGTTGAGTTCAAGAATTCCATGAAAAACAATTTAGCCAAAAGCTAAAATTTTGAGAAGTGATAATGGTGGTGAGTACATATCAAATGAGATTTTTAAATATTGCAATGACAATAACATTCAATGCCAAATGAAATGTCCAAAACCCCGTAAGAAAATAGAGTTGTTAAACAAAAATTGGCTCACCTTTGTATAACTAGTTTATCATGGCTACATGACAAGAAACTTTTTCGAAAGCTTTAAGTGAAAGTTATTTGGTGTGCATGTCATGCGATAAACTAATTACCTCCATAGGCAGGTAAATACAAGTATCATTTTAAGCTATTATATGAGATAAAGCCAAATGTAAATTATTTTTATGTATTTGGATCCATATTTATGTTTATTTTCTTAAAAAAAATTGGACTAAACTTAATTCGAATGTAAAGAAATGTGTATTTGTTGGCTATGACTTAAACAAGAAAGGGTGGATGTGTATGGATCTAGAGATAAACAAATTCACTACTTTAAGGGATGTTGTGTTTGATGAGGTATCGTCTTCCTATTTCACCCCAAAACTCACTAGTAATGATGGTGATGATCTAAAGAACTTAGAGATATTCCCTAAGCCAAATGTGCAAGCTTTAATTGATGACGGTTCAAATGTGAAGGAAACAAAACTCTTTTCCCACCTAGGCTGGAAAACTCAGATTCATAGGTGGTGAACATGTTGTAAGAAGATCAACAAGGAAGAAAAGATAACTAGATCATCTCAAATATTATGAAGTACAACTAAACTATTATTCAATTACTTCATATTTCTTTTCAGGATTGTTAAATGAAAAACCATCATGTTATAATGAATCTAAAGGATGTTGTAAATGGGAAAAAGTAATGTAAGAAGAAATTTAAACATTGGAAAAGAATGAAACTAGGAGCTTGTACTTAAACCAGAGATTCATGAACTAGTTACTTGCAAGTGGGTTTATCGATTAAAAAAAAAATAGATAGAATGATTAAGAGACACAATGCTCGACTTGTTGCTTGTGGATTCTCTCAAAGTTATGGGTTGGACTAGGAAGAGACTTTTAGTCTAGTTGTAAAGATGGTGATCAAGAGATCAATTATTTCACTTACTGCATTTAAAAGTTGGAAATTGTGGCAACTTGATGTAAAGAATGCATTTTATGGAGAGCTAGACTATCATGTTTTCATGAAACAACCTTAAGGTTTCATTTCTAAGTAGTTTCCTTATCATATTTATTTGTGAAAAAAGGCATTGTTTGGCTTGAAACAAGTGCCATGAGCTTGGTATGGTAAGAATGCTCAATATCTTACTTTTTATGGTTTTAAAGTTTCAAACTCATATTCTAGTTTATTTGTTAAATTAGAATCGAATATGCATGTGCTAGTTTTGTTGTATATGGATAACATGATAATCAGTAGTGATAATGAAGCTAAAATTTCTTGTCTAAGGAATGATCTTTCAACTTGATTTGAAATGAAAATTTTAGGTAAGGCTAAGTACTTTCTTTATCTTGAAGTTAAAAAATTAGATTAAGGATATTTTGTGTCTTAAAGAAGCTATGCTAGGAGCATTTTGGAGTGTTTAGTATAAAAGAGTCAAAATCGATTCCTACACGTATGGAGCTCCATTTAAAGTTAAGGAAGGAAAGCTATTGAAAGATTCAAGAAAGTTTTTACAACTTGTTGGGAGCTTGATCTACTTAACTATTACAAGACTTATTATTACATATTCAGTTAGTGTTACATCTCAGTTTATGTAGGATCCTAAAGTTCCCCATTTAGGTGCTAGTAAAAGAATCCTACACTATGTCAAAGGATCTCTTAATTACGGTCTTATGTACAAGAAAACTAGATAACTTCTCTTAAGTGGCTATACTGACATAGAATGGGTTAGGAATGTTAATGATCGTTGATCAACCTTGGGCTATTGCTCAAATGTTGGTTTAGCTGTAATCTTTTGGTGTAGTAAAAACAATCAGTAGTTACTTTATCAAGCATTGAAGCAAAATATACAATAGCAACCATAGCAACCATGGCTACACAAGAGTGTATTTAGCTTAAATGTATAGTGGTATATATATTTTTTGAAGCTGACTATGTGGTGTAGATTTATTGTGATAATAAAGGTGCTATCAAACATGCTTCAAATCCAATATTTCATGCAAGGGCAAAGTATATTGAAGTTCATCATTAGTTTATCAAAGAAAAAATGTTAAGCCAAGGGATAGAGTAAAAAGGTGTTGAAACAAACAAGCAAGTTGCAAATATTTTCAGAAAAGCTTTAGCAAAGTCAAAGTGTGAAATCTTTTAAGCTGTACTTAGAGTTATTGATGGTAAGCATGCATTAAGGGGGAGTGTTAAAATTAGTGCATATTAGAAATTATTTTATCATTACTTTATTTCAATAATCTTCCAAACTAACTCAAAAGTCTTAGAGTGTTTTTAGGATAGCTTTTGTACCCTTTTTTTTTTTTTTTAACTTTGGGTTTTGTTAGTTTTTTGAGTATTCTTAGGATGTAATGTCCTATTAAGGGTCAATAGTTGGTTAGTTTATTCTAAACAATGTCTAGTATTTTTATATTGGAATATAGTGTCTACATATACCCATTCCAAGGCGCAGTCCCAAACCCACTTGATTTAGCAAAATATTAACATTTTTTCTTTTTCTTAGCAACTTTCCTTTATCATTTCTTTTTGGTTTTGCAAATTTCTTCTTTGTTTTTTTTTTTTTTTATAATACCAATAAGAATCCTAACGATTACTGTCATGATTTTCTGTAACAAATACAAAAATCTCATGAACACATAATTAACACAAGTCTCGTAATGGTTAAAAAATAAATTTTAATCATTTTTATGCTATATATATTCCCGAAGTTAATCTAAAATAATCAAAATTATGAAAATTTCTCATTTTTTTAAAAAGAATGTTATAGGATAATCGATTTGCTTAATTATTTTTCAATCTGTTTAAAAAATTAGGTAAGGTAGTTAAATGCCCTAAAAAGGATAGTTGAATGTGAAGTTACAAATGCATTTTGTTTTTCTTTTTTTCAAAATTTTTTATGTGTAATGGATTGCCCGATAAAATTTTGCTGTTAAATTTTAAAATAAGACAATCAAATGCCTTATATCGAAAATTCAAGTGCCTTATTTTGGAAAATGAAAACTCGATCCAAATGTTTCAAATGGTAATGGCAACTTACATTAGGATGTCCTTATTCATCCATATATAACAACTTTTAATAACAAAATCACACACTTTGCATAATTCTTCAGAGATTTTCAAGAGTTTTTTTGATAAGAAGTTAAAAACATGTCAAAGCTTTTATGTTTCAAGAAAAGTTCTTGAAATGAACTAGGAATAAAGCTATATAGCTTTGATATGTATTAATGAGTGGATGTGTATAATTGACAATATAATCAATATCAATTGTGGAATTAAAACTAACAATATAGCAAAAGATTGTTGACTTAATTCACTTGTTAAAAACAAAATCACCATGCAGAAATTATTTGTTATCCACAATATAAATCTTCACTTTGAATGCAAAGAGTTCATTAAGAGTTCACAAAGAATTTCATATTTCTTTTCCTAACTTTTCTCTGCCTTTCTTTGCATCTATCTTATTCATTTTAATTTTAAGCATCTCACATAATGGTTGAATGCTATTTATTTGTAGGGAAAAGAATGTGGCATTTAAATTCAAATCTATATTTTTTAGTACTCATGGTAAATTTTTTTTTTTGTCAATAATGACAGTTTCTTAGTTCAAAGCAAGATATATATAACTACCTTATAGTAGTTACAACACATATTTGATTTTAGTCCAACCACCCATTATGGCTGGATCCTTCTAACACAATGAATGTATGAAAATCATTATTTATTTACATGTAATGTTATGCACTATTTATTAATATTGTTACACCTAAGTCGATTAGTCAATGGTCAACTCGATTAAGGCTTGGTTAACATAGTTAAGATCCTTGGGTCACCCATACAAGGCACATCTAGAGCATCACATCATCTGCTTTTAAGGAAATTTCTCACTTTTCACCAAAGAAAGGATTCGCCCAAAGTTCCATTGACAACTTGTCAAGACAATCACTTCAAAACTGACTAATTGTCATTTAACTTGCTTGAGACCATTAAATGTAGCTCACGCCTACCTGAAATCATTAAATATGACTCACATCTACCTACGTAGACCTTTCTCAAGCTCTACGAAAATATCCTATCAATTGTCAACTATCTCAATTAGGTCACTGCCTCTTGATCTCATGTATAAGGTAATAAGAAAACCAAGTACGTAAGAAGAATACCTAACCCTACTACATATTCTAAGCTTCCCTCCATTGAAGCTTTCTTCACATATTTCACCATTTTTATCCCATTCCTTCCTTTCTTCCTTCCTTTACCTAACCTTAGGCATCTGACTAATTTGAGTGTTGAAGTACGTCCTGAAGCAATAAATCTGACATCCCTTGACAGTGTTCATTGACTGCATGTTCAAGTAGTCCTTCCCTTCAACCTCATCTCTCTCCTTCTAACTAAGGCACCATAAAAACACCATCAACAAATATTATTTAGAAAATTTTCCTTTGTTGTTTGTAATTGTATGAATAGCTATACATATACCAACAAAAAAAATGTTTGCATGTTGAATACATTAAATTTCAAATTTTTTACGTATTTTTTTTATTGGTTGTGTTTATTGCGTTAAATAAAATGTACATTCTACAAACTATACATTGAATAAAAGTCTTGGTTTTATACCAAGTTAAACTCATTTCTGTATTAATGATATTGGCTTACACACTTTAATTGTATTAAAATACGATACACTTAACAATAATTTTTTGTATCTAATTTGGTATCGAATAAAATCAGTTATTTTTTTATTTAAACTAGTTTTGATGAATTTTGTTGAATTAATCATTTTTGGCCAATATGTGACTGTGAAACATAATTTGTATTTTGTAATTTTATGATTTTTTTTTTGTTTTACTTTTTTAATTTAATAAAAATTAAAGAATAAAATAAAATCCTTAAAAGTTGAAACTTGAGCCACATTTCTGTATTTTTTAGATCAATTCTTTTTTTTTTTACATTTAATTTTTCAAAACCAAGATTTTATTTATATCTATTTCAATCTTTTAAAAAAAGCAAATATGGTCCCTCTTTAAGATTTACGACTCTTAAAGGCAATGTTATTTTCTTTTTCATCTTTTTATTTTTATCTTAATATATTCTTACATAATAATATCTATTGAAATATAATGTGATCAAATTAAGTGTAAAAATATCACGATAAATTGATAATATCATTTCTTATACTTTTAAACTTATTTATTTGATATTATATATTTATTTTACATATTATTAATAGTATTATTATAAAGAGTTTAGGTACATTTATAAATATATTTATACTAAAAAAAAACTCAAATAAAATATCGAAATAATTGATATCGACATTATTATTTAAAAAAAATATTATTTGGTACGATATTAATATTCTTATTTTATACTCATTTTATCCATAGATCTCCTACCGTCCTTTCATAATTAACCCTTTTTTTTTTCAAATCAAGTCAAGGTGTATTGTAACCAAATTATGTTATTTCAGCTTTTTGTTTAATTACATTTAAAATAATATTTATTTCAATTTTAATTCTTACATGGGCAGTTTGGTACAATAAAATCATTGTTTATTACGAAGTAATTACTCTGATAGATATTAAATATAAAAAAAATCATTATGATAAGATCTAATATTTTAATTCTTTGAAAAGTTTATTTATGATAAAAATATTATTACATATATATACAAATCTTATAATACTTATTTTGTCCCAATATATTTGTTCCTTATTAGTTTTTTTTTTTTGTTGTCAAACGAACTCAATTTCAACCATTATTTTTAATAAAAAATAAAGTATAAATTATGAATTTCAATGTTTTTTAAAAAATAAATTTTAAAATTTAATTCAATATTATATTTTACTAATTTAAGTTATATAAATTTGTAAATGTATAAAAAAAGGTCATAAAAAATGAAGATGATGCAAATTGAAAAAAGTTAATTTAAAATTGTGAAACTTTAAGTTCTTATTTTAACATTTTATTAGTGTATTCAATAATGCTATTTGTAATATTTTTAAGATCTTTTATTCTTTCTCAAATATTATTTATTTAAAATTTTTTATTTAAAAATTTTAAGTTTATTATTATTCGATATTTTAATTATATGTAAATGATTAAATAATTTTAATTTATATAATTTTATATATTTAAATAAATAAAAATAATATGCGCATCACAAGGTAAGAAATAATAAAGGAAATGGGAACTGGATTTAGTCTAAAGAGTGTACAATAAAAAAGGAGAGCGGGATTCGTGGGGATCCGAAGAAAAATAAAAGGGCAGGGCGAAGGGCGTTGAGACATGGCCAGGCAACTCCCGAATCATAAGGCGCTGTGTACCTTTTCTTCTTTCTCTTTCTTCAGTCTTTGGACAAGTATCATCTCTTGTTCTAATTTTCTGTTCTTTCTACCTCACTGTTCCTCCCTCCATGCGTCCTTCTACTTACGTCCCCTTTTTATATATAGCCAATTAACGGCCAATAACCAAACAAACAACCATTTCATCAAAAGCAAATTCACTTTTTATTTTCTCTCGTTTGGGTGATTTTAGGGATTAGTTTTACCAATTAAAATAATGTACGATCAGCGACAAGTGAGAATGGATTTGAGCAAGAAGCAGGGAAATGGTAGGGGAAGATATATAGAGGAAGAAAGGCTAGAGATTGTAAACTTGAGTGGGATGTCATTGGATTCCCTTCCAAATCCATCTCTAAATTTGTCTACTATTTGCAAGTTAGACCTCTCCAACAATAATCTTGAGGTATCGTTTCAGCTTATGTATTTATGTATGTATATATTCTTCATATGCTAAATACCATGTCCCTTGCTTTTCCTCTCATCACTCAAGACAAACGAAAATGATAACGTAATACTTCAGCTTATGTATGTACAAAAAAAAATAAATAAATAAAGTCTGGCTGATTAATTCAACGTAATACTATACTATAATTACTCTTTAAATTAATTAAGACAATAATATGGTAAGTCTTTGAGTTGAATGAAATAAAAAAATTTATATTTACTTCATACACTCATTTGACACATTCATTTCTTATTCTAGAAATTTAACTAAAAAGTACTAAAATTTTTATGAACTAAAATAGAATTTTGAAAACTTATATATTGTATATGTAAATATGTAAAATAAGTGTATTAGATGAGTGTATATAATATTTTCCTAATAATTCATTTAAATTAATTAATTTAATTTGACAGAGCATACCAGAGTCCCTAACCGCAAGGTTACTGAATTTGGTGGCATTCGATGTGCACTCCAATCAACTCAAGTTTCTCCCCTACTCAATAGGTTGTCTGTCTAAGCTCAAAATTCTCAACGTTTCTGGCAACCTTCTCCACACTCTACCTAAAACTATTGAAAATTGCAGGTTTGTATTAATTTTTACCTAGCTAGTATACAAATAGGATTAATTACCAAAAATAAACTATTTGCACTTGTCCTATTATTACTTCATTTAGATCATATGCATATATTAACTTATGTTTGAACATATGGGGCAGTATATAATACAGTGCCATGGTGAGGGCTTCCACTACACTGCACCCAGTCATCCCTTTTTTTCATCGGATGAGGCTTTTTCAATGAGAAAAGATTGCTGATTTGGGTGTATAGTGTAGTGGGAGGGCTCCATAATACATCACACCATTCATACAGACATAACCTAATTTTTTTGAGAATCTTACAATTTTTGTGAATATGAATGTAAAACCTGCATGCTGTATGATACATTGGAACTAGTTTCAAGCTGGAAATTAACATGTCTTGCGTTTGGCAGGTCATTGGCAGAATTGAATGCTAATTTCAACAAGCTTACAATGCTGCCAGACACTATTGGATTTGAGTTGGTCAACCTGAAAAAACTGTCAGTCAACTCAAACAAGTTGATTTTCCTCCCTCAATCCATCACTCACCTGGCTTCCCTACGAGTTCTCGATGCACGCCTTAATTGCCTCAGGTCTCTGCCAGAGGACATGGAGAAGTTAATCAACTTAGAGGTTCTCAACCTAAGCCAAAACTTCCACTACCTTGAAAACCTACCATGCTCCTTAGGCCTCCTCGTTTCCCTTGTGGAATTGGACATTAGTTACAACAAAATAAAAAGATTGCCTGATTCCATCGGATGCATGAAGAAACTCCAGAAGCTTTGCGTGGAAGGGAACCCCCTGGTTTCGCCACCGATGGAGATGTTTGAGCAGAGCTTGCATGCGGTTAAGGAGTACCTGAGAGAGAAAATGAATGCAAGGCACAAAAGCCCCCAAAAGAAGAAATCATGGGTGGGGAAGTTGGTGAAATATGGGACCTTCAGTGGGCACATGATGAGAGGCGCAGGTCTTGGGGAGAGAGAGAGGTTCATCATGTCAGAATATAGGTCCATCGACGGTCTAGCTTCACCTCGCTACATGGGGATGTTCTCTCCGCGCCGACTATTCTCGCCTCGTACTTACTTTACCAGATGAGGAAAATGAAAGGAAACTCTTATTTCTACCGTTTGAAAATATATTTGCTTCCCTGGTATTTGTCAAGTTAATATTGTAGAGAAACCTTGGCATGATGCTAGTCGGATCATTTATGGGATTAAAAGAAGTCAAACTCCAAAATAGTACTCTTTCATAAGGATTGGGGTGCATTTCCTTGAAAAAAAAGAAACAGAAAAATGGCATTTCGTGTGTAAGGACTAAAGAGAAATGAAATTTGTGACGTTAGAATTGTTATTGGATCCAATTCGGTTAATTTTAAATTAAATTATTCAAAATTAAATTAATTAAGTTAAATTATTTTATTTTCATTAATAAAATCAAATTTATTAATTTTAAAAATTAATCAATCAAATTTAATTTGATCAGTTCAGTTAATTTTTTTGAATGACCAAATAATAAATACAATTAAATTAAATTATATTTTAAACTCTTAATTTCTTATATTTTAAACAAATTAAATCAAATTATCCAATAAAATATTTAAATATCAAAGTTTCATGTTAAACATTCTAATAACTTATGAAATAAAATGATCCATTTCAAATATTTTTTATTTTATATTTGGATTTAATTATATTTTAATTAAATTTTTTGTTAATTTGATTTTTGAATCAAATTAATTGAAAATTAAAATTTTTTAAATCATTTTTATTAATCAACAAAAATTAATTTAATGATCAATCGATTAATCAAAATTAATCAATTTAGTCAATTAATTCAGTTAAAATCAAATTATAAACACCTTAAAATGATATGGACATTTACTTAGAGTTTATGCGAGCCATTCCATTCATGTCAAGACATTGTAAATATCGACGGTGGGCATGCAATTAAGAGAATAAAATCATGTTGTGATTCTAATCTCATACGCAACTAATTTTATTATCCTAATCAGTGGCGAAACAAGGGGGTTAATTGCTTACATGGAATAAAATGATTTTCTTTATAATTTTAAACTTTATTCTTCATTATTTTCTTCATAATTTTATCATGAAAGAAACTAGTGAAAGAAGAAAGAAACGGTGACGTGGAATAAAATATTGATATGACTGATAAATTAACTTAAAATTAGAGGACTTCTATAACAAGTTTAAGTTTTTTAGTCTTATAATAAGGTTAACAAATAATAATAATTAGATTTATATAATTAAATATTAATCATTGATTAAATTTTAAAATAGAGAAAGATACAACCTACTTTGCAAGTAATGAGATTGTAAAACAAAATTTATAAAATCATATACATGATTTAAATAATTTTCACTTTATGTAATAGTTTTTTATTTTTCATTTTATTTCATGTTAGTGAAATTACTTCAAAATAAAAACATAATATTGATTGTGTGAAGCTAGAGATTTAAGGGTATCAAAGCTAGAGCAATTAGATGGCCATTGAGCTTGGGAATTCTCCAAAAAGGGTGTCATATAGTTCCCATGGTTCCTAGCCTCATATGAAAAGAATTCTGACATAAAAAAAATAAATTAATATAAAAAAATAAACATCCAAGCTATAAGAAGAGTGATTGGTATCGATATTAAAACTGCTCTAACAATCCCTGGCAATGACACAAAAAATTTAATCGATGATCTGCAAGTATACAGATATGACAAGTAATATAGAGTAAGTAAACTATCATTCCTATGAGGATTGAAAAATAAAAAATTGATTAAGCACCAAAATTGTATGCCTTTAAACCTATTATTAGAAAAATCAATTAAAAGATATGAAAACTATTCAAATAAAAACATAAAAACATGCAATACTATGAATCAATACCAAAATAAACTAATCAAACTATAAATAAATAAGGATCAAATTCAATTAAAGCTAAATACCATAATCGGAATTCAATTAACTATAAATAGCATAAATCGAAAGTAATAATGCAAGAAAATAAGCAATACTAATCAAAAGAACCAAAACAAAAACTTATAAGAATCAAATATGTGATGCCAAATATAAACCCTAATGAACTAACATGCAAACCATGTAAATGGAAACCTTAATTAGCTATAAATCATGCAAGTAACTTTATTTTAATTAAATAACATGCAATTAAATCACATTAAAATTAAACTGAAATTAAATCAACTCAATATGCAAAAACCCAAATGATATAAACCCTAATCAAATGCAATTCATGCATAATCAATAAGTACTAAACTAAATTGAAACAAGATGAATTAAATGAAGAATTAATTAATTATTACCCTAAAAATGAAATCAGAAATAATTGAAATAAAAACAACTACACCTAAATTGTAATTATATCAATTTAACCTTAAATCATGCAAACGTATAAGCATGTGATAATTAAACTTAAATCTAACCCTAACAATGTAAACTGAATGCTTAAAGATGACTTAAACATGTAATTGGATAAACTTAAACAAAACAAAACATAAAATAGCATTAATTAAACAAGACTTAAAGATAGAATCGCAAATTATAAAGATTCAACTCCAAACTGATTGCAACTAACATTTTTTAAACCAATTTGCATAAAAACTAAGTAAAACATAATCGAAAGAAAGCTTTAAACCAGAATTCAATTGAAGTAAACTTAAAATAATGTGCATAAACTAAATTGAAAAAGCATAAAACTAAACGAACAAGAAATTTAAAATTCGAATGTTTAAATGCTAAAAAAAACTAAAAACAAGAAAGTTATAGATTGGTCTATCACCCTAACCCTTGTACACCATTTTTCTAACATTTAAATCATGTATTTATAGGCCTAAAATTCCCCTTGGGTGTTTGGCTAAATATGGAATTCCAAGAAAACTTCACATAATTTTGGTTGGACTTGGTTTCTTTAATCCCAAAATGCTTCTTCAATAAAGACTCATAAAAAGAAAGCTTCTAGACCATACTTGGCTTCTAGATATTTACCATATCATAACTTATCATGTAGCAACTCATACCATACATAAACTTACCAAAAATAGAATCTTGCCAAATTAAGAAAGTACATTTTCGGCCTAACTATATTTAGCTTCCAAAAAGTTACTTCAAATCCTTCCATCTTGATCTTCATCTTCTTTTCCATGCCTTGACTTGGTTTCTTAAAGAAAAATAAAAAATTAACTTCATCTAAAAAAATTCCTGAATGCACATATAAGTTGTATTTATAACCTATGCAAAATCCTACTCCAAGTAAAATTAGGAATACTTCACCACTAAGAAAAGAAATCCAACTCCAAATAGGAAAAGAAAATAGAATTGCTACTTCATCATGCCACATCATCTTCCTTAACCAATAAGAAAACTTTTAAAATGCCATGTCATCCCATAGTAATCCCATGCATGTACACCTACACAAACTACCATGGACTTGCAATCATGTGAAAGTACAATTCTCCCCTTATTCTTTACCGAAATTCCAACTTGAGTTTTTGCATGAATTTTCATCTTCTTTCTTCAAGATTCATCACTTTCAACTCCATTACACTTGCCAAAGCCAATCTTGAACATCTTTCCCATTTTTGAATTTCAAGATTTTCAAGAAAATCAGGAATTTCCAAGAACATCTCAATTGTCCATAATATGATCAAGAATCATCCAAGAATCATCAAAGAACTTTAAGAATCTTCAAGAATTATCAAGAATCATTATTTTCTTCAAGAAAACTTATAAAATAGAAAATTCAACCATTGAGGAATAAAAAGAACTTTATTTTGCTAAGAACTAAGCAAAAATCAACCATAAAAGCACTAGAAATAATTCTATAAAATAAAGTTATCATTAACTTAAAAGAATTTATATCTTAAAATAAAAATAAAAAATTATAAACATAATCAAATGAGAGAAATAATCAAATTTATATCAATTTATGAAAAATGGGATAGAGGTGTCTTAACATGCTAAAAAAGAGTTATGATAATTTTAAACATAATTGAATATAAGAAGAAATGATAGAATAATTATTTTAACGTAAATAATTATGTTAACAATATAAAATTTAAATTAATTAATTTGTTACATATATATAAGAAAATAGTTAAAAAGACATCCAAGAATAAAAATTAATTTAAAAAAAAATGATATTTTAGAAAAGAATAAATAAGAAAATTATTAACATAAACATGTGAGAGGAATCGTAAAATTTGTATTATTTAGTATAAAATATATTAAAAGTATTATGACACCCTAGAAAGAATTAAGATAATTCTAAACTTAATGAAATATAAGAATAACTGTAAAAAAATATCATTGAAATGTAAATAACTATGATAACAACATAAAATTTTAATTAATTATTTCTATAAATATATAAGAAAAATATCTAATAAATAAAAAATATAGATAACATGAATAGATAAGAAGAAACATAACATTCATATCATTTGGCGTAAAATAAGTAAGAAATATTATAACACACTAAGAAAAAATTAAGACAATTCTAAATATATCGAAAAGTAAGCATAAACATAAAAATATATTATTGTAACATAAATAATATGATAGTAATATAAAATTTTAATTAATTTTTTTTTTTGTATATACAAAGAAAATGACTATAAATTAAAAAATAAATCGATAAAGTAAACAAGTGTGAAGAAATATAAAATTAGTATCATTTTATGTAAAATGAGTAAAAAGTTTGTAACACCAAAAAAAAGTTATAACTATTCTAAATATACTAGAAGGTAAGAACATTCGTAAAAAATTATTATAACATAAATAATTATTTTGACAACGTAAAATTTTAACTAATTAATATTTTTAAATATATAAAGAAAATAGAAAAAAATTAAAATACAAATAGGTAATGTAAAATGAGTATCATTTGGTGTAAAACTAAAAAAAGTGTCATAACACAGTAAGAAATAGCTATTGCAATTCTAAATGTAATTAAAGGTAAGAACAATCATGAAAATAAATTATTATAATGTAAATAATTAAGTTGCTAACGTAAAATTTTAATAAATTATTTTTAAAATATGTAAGAAAAATGGCTAGAAATTAAAAAATATATATTAGTAACGTAAACAATTAAGAAGAAACATAAAATTAGTACCATTTAGTGTAAAATGGGTATGAATAATACACTAAAAACCTTTATGAAAATTTTAAATGTAATGGAAAATAAAAACAGCTATAATAAAATATTATTGTAATGTAAGGAATTATATCGACAACGTAAAATTTTAATTAATTATTGTTTTGTAAATATTTAAGAAAAATATATAAAAATTAAAAAATAAATTGATAAAGTAAACAAGTGAGAAAAAATGTAAAATTAATATCATTTGATGTAAAATAGGTAAAAAGTGTTGTAATACATTAAGAAGCAGTTATGACAATTCTAAACACATTGGAAGATAAAAATAATTGTAAGATTATATTATTGTAAAGTAAATAATTATGTTGACAACATAAAATTTTAATTAATTATTGTTCCTATAAATATATAAGAAAAATAGTTAAAAATTAAAAAATAAATTGATAATATAAACAAGTGAGAAATGTAAAATTAGTATCATTTGGTATAAAATGAGTAATAAGTGTCATAAAATACCAAGAAAGAGCTATAACAATTCTAAATGTAATAGAAAGTAAGACCAATCATAAAAATATATTATTATAATATAAATAATTATGATAGCAATGTAAAATTTTAATTAATTATTGTTTACATATATAAGAAAAATAGCTAAAAATTAAAAAAAAATACAATTAGTAATGTAAACAAGTGAGCAAAATGTAAAATTAGTATTATTTAGTGTAAAATAAGTAAGAAGCATTATAATATACTAAGAAAAAGTAATGATGATTCTAAACGTAATGAAACATAAGACCAACTATAAGAATATATTATTATAACATAAATAATTATGTTGGCAATGTAAAATTTTAACTAATTATTATTTTTTAAATATATAAGGAGAATAGTTAAAAATTGAAAAACAAATAGATAATGTAAAAAAGTGAGAAAAGCATAAAATTAGTATAATTTGATATAAAAAGAGTAAAAAATATCGTAACACACTAAAAAAAAGTAATGACAATTATAAACATAATTAAAGGTAAGAACAATCATAAAAAAATTATTATAATGTAAATAATTAAGTTGCCAATGTAAAATTTTAATTATTTATTTTTTTGTAAATATATAAAAAATAAATAAAATTAAAAAACTAATTGGTAACGTAAACAAGTGAAAAAAAATGTAAAATTAGTATCATTTGGCATAAAATAAGTATGAATAGTCATAATACATTTAAAAAGTTATGATAATTCTAAATATAATAAAAATAAAAAATAACCATAATAATATATTATCTTGATGTAAATAATTATATTGGTAACATAAAATTTTAATTAATTATTATTTTATAAATATCTAAGGAAAATAGTTAGAAATTAAAAATAAATTAGTAACGTAAACAAGTGAGAACAAACATAAATTAGTACTATTTAGCGTAAAATAGGTAAAAATTGTCATAACATGTTAAGAAAAAGCTATGATAATTGTAAATATAATGAAAAGTAAAAGCAACCGTAAAAAATTATTATTGTAATAGTAATAATTATGTTGGCAACGTAAAATTTTAATTATTTATTATTCTTGTAAATATAAAGTAAAATAGCTAAAATTAAAAAATCAAATTGATAATATAAACAAGTGAGAAGTAATGTAAAATTTGTACCATTTGAGTAAAACGGGTTAGAAGTATCGTAACACAACAAGAAAAAGCTACAACAATTCTAAACACAATGAAAAGTAAAAACAATAGTAAAAATATATTATTGTAATGTAAATAATTATGATAACAATGAAAATTTTTAATTAATTGTTATTGTTGTATATATACACGAAAAATAGCTACAAATTCAAAAAATTGGTAATGTAAATAAGTGGGAAGAGACATAAAATTAATATTATTTGATGTAAAATAGATAAAAAGTATCGTAATAGACTAAGAAAGAGCTATGATAGTTATTATTATTACGTAATAGAAAGTAAGAACATTCATAAGAAAATATTATTATTACATAAAAATTTTAAGTAGACAATGTAAAAATTTAATTAACTATTGTTTATATATATATATATAGCTAATAATTAAAAAGCAAATAGGTAACGAAACAAATAAGTGAGAAACATAAATTTTGTATCATTTGGGGTAAAAAGAGTAAGAAAGAGTTATGACAATTCTAAACGTAATGGAAGATAAGAACAACCATAAGAAAATATTATTGTAATATAAATAATTAAATAGATAATGTTAACTTTTAATTGATTATTGATTTTATAAATATATAAAAAAAAACTAAAAATTAAAAAACAAATAGGCAATGTAAACAAGTGAGAAAAACGTAAAATTTGTATAATTTATTGTAAAATGAGTAAGAAGTGTCATAACACACTATGAAAAACTTATAACAATTCTAAACATAATGAAAAGTAAGAATAACTGTAAAATAATATTATTGTAACATAAACAATTAAATAGGCAACGTAAAATTTTAATTTTTGTAAATATATAAATAAAATAGCTAAAAATTAAAAAATAAATAAGTAACATAAACAAGTGAGAAGAATCATAAAATTTGCATCATTTGATATAAAATGAGTAAGAAATATCGTAACACACACCAAGAAAGAGTTATAACAATTCTAAACGTAAAGGAATGTAAGAATAATCATAAAAAGATATTATTGTAACGTAAATAATTAAGCAATATTAAATTTTAATTAATTATTATTTTTGTAAATATATAAAATATATATGGATAAAATTTTAAAAAGTAAATAGGTAACATGAACATGTAAGAAAAAGTGTAAAATTCTATCATTTGGTCTAAAATGGGTAAAAAGTATCATAACACATTAAAAAAGAGTTATGATAATTTTAAACTTATTGCAATATAAAAACAACTGTACGAAAATATTATTCCAATGTAATAATTAAATTGATAAGGTAAAATTTTAATTAATTATTGTTCACATAAATATATAAAAAATTCAATAAATAATCAAAAATTTTGAAGCTTAAACATGCAAGAAAAAATGTAAAAATCGTATCATTGGCATAAAATGTGTAAAAAGTGTCTTAAAATAACAAAAAAAAATTATGATACTTCTAAACGTAATAGAAAGGAAGAACAACTATAAGAAAATATTATTGTAATGTATATAATTAAGTCAGTAATGTAAAATTTTAATGAATTATCATTTTTATAAATATATTAAAAATAAGTAATAAATAATCAAAAATTTATTAACGTAAACAAGTGAAAAGAGCAGGAGAGTTTTTCTCATATTTGAAAGCGATCATTAAACCATTTTTAGTCTTAAAAATTTATTAATGTAAATATTTGTGTGGTAATTTTATTTTCTACTATGTAATAAAAAGATTTATATAGTTGTAAAAAATGTCACATCTTGATCGAAGGACATTTCAAATATGCTAATTTTTTTTAATAAAAAGATACCAAAATTTACAAATAAATTATCTATGAAAAGAGTCATACAAATAAAATGGTACAATAATACCTTTCATTTTTATGATTTATGTTAATAAATTTCTAAGACTAGAAAGAAAAATCGTACTAATAAAATTGTAAAATATATAACATAAATAACTAAAAAATAAATTTAAGTTTAAAAAAGGCAACATATAATAATTAATATTTTAAAATTAAATAAATAAAAAATTATTAAGATAAATACTAAAATTTGTATTAATTATTATTTTAATATTGTTATTTGTCAATAATGAAGAAATAACAAAATATTATTTATTAAAATAATATATATAACATAATTATAGTTGAATTTTTATTTTAATGTTATTGTTTGTAAAAGTAGATGAAAACAAGTATAAAATATGTAATTTGTAATTTTTTTATTTGTCAGATGAATAAAATAAATAAAATTATTTTTATTTTTTTTTAGTTGACCTGTTAACCTATGCTAACATTTTTCATTTTTTTAATTTTTACAATATTTTCAAATTCTCATGAGATATCATGATATCTTATGATCTTAAAATAAAGTCAATAAATTATGACCTTACTATACTTACTATATACAAACCCTTTAAAATACTTTTATTTATTTTAGAATGAAATTTAAAAGAACCTTATTTAAGGAATTAAATTTGGAGGTTACCTTACTTTTGATAAAAAAAAAAAAAAAAGACTCCATGAAAGGGTGTTGTTGAAATTTAAAATTGTGTAGACAACATTGAATTTTCACTTTGATTTATTTTGGATGTTTGTAAGATTAGGGAGCTTCTCCCATCACTTACAATCGCAAGCTTACAATATTTTTAAATAGTTATAATATCTATAACAATAAATAAAAGCAATCCCCAATCTTGCATTAGTAATGCACCTAAACAATGTCTTAAAAAAAATTACATGGGTAATTTGGGAATAAAGCAATTCTAAAGGCTTCTCTATCAAAACCTTCTCAAACTCTTCTCATCTCTATTCAATTCTTGCATAAAGGCTATCATGGCTTTTCTCAACCACCCTCTCAAACCATAAAGCTTCTATCGACGACGAATTGACTTTATGGAATAAGACAAAATCTAGGTTTTTCCTGGTAAATCTTTTTTTGACTTGGTTTTGAGTTGATCTTTATGTTTCTAACTGAATTTTATTACTTTCTTTGAGTTTTTTATTCTTTTTTTATATAGATTTTTTATTATTAAATCATAAAATTTGGGTTTTCATTATTCATTTTTTGTTCTTTGGATAATTTTTTAAAATGAGTTTTGATTATTAATTGATAAATTTGAGGGTTTGATTATTTAGATTGGGGTTTTTTACTATTTCTTTGATTTGGGTTTTAATTTTTTATTGGGTGTAAACTTTTTTCATGAATGCAATGAGCATTAGTTGAAAAGATGGTCTGTAAAATATAATACACTACTAAATTTATGTCTCTATTTTACAATTGTTAAAACTCTTATTTTGAGAAGAGATGGGAAGAAAAGGGAGTGGATGGTTCTCAACGTTAAGAAAGTGTTCAAATCATCTTCTAAAAACTTGCCTATGAAAAAGATAACTAATTTTTATTGGTTTTTGGATTTTTCTTTGTTTGCTCACTAATATGATTGCCATATTTCTAAGTAATTAATCTGAGGTAGTTTTATCGACTCCTTTCAAAAAAAAATTTTCTACTAAAATTTTCATTTTAAAGTAGGCATTATAAAAACCAAACATCTACATAAAAAACATTTTGGATTCTACTTGTATTTCTTTGGTTTTTCTAATTAACATTTAAAGGTAAAATATCATTGCATTAATATAAAATCAATTTTTTTTCAAATTTATAGAGCATTTTAAATGCATACTAAAAAGTTTATAAGAAATCTATTACTTAATAGTTTTTGTTATGAAAATCAAACTAAAAGACTAATCTCTTTCTAGTCCCTAACAAATACTAACAACTTTTGTCATTACTGTAGATGCTTTGGCAAAATTTGAAAAGTTAGATTCACTGTCTATGTAAATTTTGAACAGTATATTACATTTTATAATACACCATTTGCCTTTCAATTATTGTGAACAATATATTACATTTTATAATACACTATTTGTATTATATCTTATAAAGTAGGAATGGGAGAAGTAATTCCATCTCCATCTTCTTTCCTCACTCTTGGCTAAAACATAATCAAGGGAAATCTAAATGACCTAATTTTAATAACTACTTATATGTAGGTTATTTTATATTTTTTAATTGCATTTACTTTTTTTTAATTTTCTTTATGTTATATATTCTTTTACTTAATGATTTTGGTTTCAAGCCATTAAGCGAATATGAGCAAAAAATGATTGTTTCGATAATGATTTTTGTGTAATGAACATAAAAAAGGTCACTGTTTTGCAAAATGTAGCTAACAACCAAGTAAATAGAGTTTTCACTTTTAACAAGGTCAAGTTCCACTATTATAAAATGCCTACCATTTGGGCATTTTTTTCAAGATGATTAATTAGATTTGTTAAAGTTCTTTGTTTTATTTAATTTTACATTTTGCAAGGTTTTTTGCCTCAAGGCATAGTAAAGAACAATATATGAGTGAGTTATTGCCTTAATTGTTAATAAAGTACTTGATAGTTTCAACTGTGATTGATGGTTTTTAGCATCTAATGTTTGTTGTTTATTTCCCATGGCTACAAGTTTGTTCCTATTTTTTATTTAAAAAATTCTACAAATACATTTTTTTCTAAATCATCATGGTAAGGTACAGTTAAGATTCTAAATTTTTATATAACTTTATAAGCATGCAGCATTGTTTAGACCATTTATATTGTTTCCATGACAGGTATATACCTACACCTTTTCTTTATGGTTAAATTCTTTCATTGGCCATATTAGCTTTTGCAAATTTGAAAAATAAGATGGATTTATTTTAGATTCTTCATGATCTAATTTAACAATCTTGCTTTTAGGACTATGGCTCACAATATATATAATAAGAAAGATGAAATATATACATTCACATCTAAACTGTTTCTTTTAAATACATAAATTCAAAAAATGTGATATTTCTCCCCATCTCTTTGGATTTCAATGATGTATTCATAAAAGTTAAGAGTTAGGGTATTTATTTAACATATATACATTTATGTAAAGTATATACAAACCACTATTATTTTCCTAAAAGTTTGAGTTTCTTTATCTTTCGTTGATGTGTGATAAAGTTTTAATTTTCTTTGGTTCTTTTGTGCCTCACATGCGAAATAGGCATCCTCTTGCTTATATTTATAGCTTATTTATCATGCTTCTTTTTTTCGTCAATTCAGGTTGCGATTGTGTTTAGATTGTACTTACTTTGCAAACTATCTTTTACTTTTATTATCTTAGTTTTTGCATGAATGAGCATTGTTATGCTTTTGTCCTAGGCTTTTTATGATTTCTTATGCTTTCTAAGAAATAAATGCTATTGGTTTTATGAATAAAGTTGAGTTGATGGTTTTTTTTTTTTTTTGCATGACTTATCTGTAATATTTTTTGTATCAATTTCTGCACATAAATTCCTTTTATCAGTTTTAAAAATGTGTTCATTATGTTGTCAATGCTACTGCTACAGTTGTTATATTATATGCATTATGGATGAGAAATGGAATTTGACGTTTACACTGAAAATGATTTCTTACAATTTTAAACCAACCGAAAAAATGATATGATCTTCTTCTCATCAACTTAAGTATACTTTTCATTATTAGTTATTTTTCCTTTAAAATATGTAAATTATTCTAATTCTTGTATAGCAAAATATTAGTTAATGCTATCATGAAAATCAAATCATTATTTAGTGTGAACAGAAATTGGTAAAGATATCCATATGTCCCTACAGATTATTCATGCAATGGTATTAATACAGCTACCAATGTTATGATCCATTTACATCATCTCATTGTAAGTTACTGCTATAGTAATTTTCATATCAGTTTCATCCATTTACATACTCTCATGTGAAAATTTGATCAGGACTTATCTTTAAGTGACTTTGACTAAAATATACTTCAATTTCTATCCAAACTCAACATTTGTAAGTAGCTCAATCTCTTTATCAACAATATTAATATGTAGAAAGCTTAATTTATGTATACAAAATGGCCTTATCCTTTCACATAAATTATAACATGTCAAAGACTTATCAAATAATTGTTTGACTGGATCAGTACCTAATTTTCTATGTCGATTGTCATCATTGATCATCCTGTAAATGACTTGAATCAAAGCAAAACTACTAAACTTTTAGTAATTAAGAAAATAACAAATCCCATTTCTTATGCCTCTAAAGAAACATAATTGGAAATAATTTCACCGATTGAGTTCCAGCTAAGCTGCTTGAAAGAATAGAGCAAGGTTTGTTATCACTAAAGTTCGTTTCTTATAATTAGAAACACATTAATCTAACTTATGATAATGCAATTGTTGTAGAAGATAGATAACTTAAGGTTACATTGTCAAGCAAATCAGGATATGCAAAAGGATCAACAATCCAAAAAAGGGCAATGTAAAAGAAAGAATTCACTATTTGTAATGTTCAAAGATGCAATATTTTTGGTAAGTCAACTATACTATAAACATAATATAATCAAAGGCTTTGATTATTTGATATCTAGATTTCCTTTGATTTCTTAAGTTGATTGCATCTATAATTCCTTAATTCTCTCGTATTGTTGATCCTTTTGCATATTTTGATTTGTTTAACAATAAAAGCATTTTATCTCTCTTATGGCATGAACTTCTTTTTTATGTAACGAAACTTTTGTGTGTTCAGAAATGGAAGCAACATTAGTGGATGGAAATTGAACTGAAACAAGACATATTATAGTTACCACTATTGATGGTAGAAATGGTCAACCCAAGCAGGTATATATTTTCTTAAGTGCAATTGTAATCTAATTCTACATGTTACAAAAGCCATTACATCGCACTATCATTCAAGTTTTTGTCATATAATTTATTCTAACTTGTTGTTGGGATTGACTGTCATGATTATTGATTCTGTTTTGGAAAGAAAATTAGAAATGCATGCCAGACCTAAAAATATTGAAGCTTTTACAAAATGCACATAGACTTTCTTACTTTCTAATATGTTTTATGTTTATCATATAATGGCATTAGTCGACTAGATCTTTGGAGTTGTATTCATGGTTATATTTTGATGACAAGCAATCTAAATATGAATCCACATCCCATCATTTACATTTACAACTTCTCATTTTTTCAATTTTACTACATTGTGAAGCTAGAAGTGGTGGAGTACCAACATGCATTAAATCCCCTTATCTTTAAATTCCTTTTGTGTTGTCCTGCAAACCATAAGTTACATGACTAAGCATAATATTGGTCAGGGCTTTTTTGGAATTATATTTCAGGTAATGTCTTGATGACAACTTTTGAATCATAAATGTAAGAACCTTTGTTTTGGTGCCTCTATTATAAGCTTACAAATGCTATTTTACGACTTTATGTATATGTAATGTTATAGGCTAAATGTTTAGAAAATAGAGAAATTGTAGCCATAAAAAAGGCTTTACAAGATAAGAGATATTAAAATCGTGAGTTGCAAACGATGTGCCGACTTAATCATCCCAATGTTGTGTCACTCAAGTGTTACTTTTTTTCAGTGACTAATAAGTATGAGCTCTATCTTATTTTGGTACTTGAATATGTTTCCGAGACTATATATTATGTAGCAAAGCACTATAATGTAGCCATAAAAAAGGCTTTACAAGATAAGAGATATTAAAATCGTGAGTTGCAAACGATGTGCCAACTTAATCATCCCAATGTTGTGTCACTCAAGTGTTACTTTTTTTCAGTGACTAATAAGTATGAGCTCTATCTTATTTTGGTACTTGAATATGTTTCCGAGACTATATATTATGTAGTAAAGCACTATAATAGAGCAAATCAACGAATGCCTCTAATATATGTAAACTTTATACATACCAAATAATAGTTCCAAGCCATCCACATATTTTATTTAACCTACATGTAATAGTTACAACATGATTTGTACATAAGATCATTGTATACAAAAAGTGGAAAAGAATATGTTTATGGGAATTTCAAGAAATATAATATACTTCAATGGCAATGCTATTATCATGGATGCACTTGCACATTCATTATCATGGCTACTATGATTTTCTGTTGCCTATCCTATTTGATTTTTGCATTTCATTAAGTCAACAAAGTTTTCATTATCTCTTACCCATTATTAAGATTTATTACAAACATTTGAAAAACAAATAGAACATCACTAAAAATTCATACAAATTCCATCTTCTCATTTTGAAAAAAATTATCTAGCTTTTGAAAAACATTGAATTCCATTAAGAACTAAAGTAAGAAGTTAGTCTGTAACAACATTTAGCCACTAAGAATTGCATGGAAGTTTCAGCTACGTTAAGGGAGAGCATGGCCAAATGCTGCTCATGGTTTTCCCACAACCATAAACTTTTTTATTTTTATTTATTTATTTATTTTTTGCTAGGGCATACTTCAAACACTTGGAAAACCAACTTACAAAAACTTTTTATTGTCAAAGGATTTTTATCAAACATTTGAAGAACTATAGTCAAACAAAATACAAGAACAAGACATTATTACCAAAATACCAAGCTAAAACATTAAAAGACAAGAAAGCATGAAAATTGCCAACCCCATCATTACAAGCTCATCACAACATAAAAAACTAAGCAAGAAAAACATGAAAATATGGAGAAAGAAGTTTTAGCTACGCATGGAAAGGCTAGGCCAAAAAATCCTACTAGGGTTTTATTGTTTCTTTATGATCCATTTCACTATTTCACAATCATACCATGACCTGGGTAGGATGATACATTGGATTAATGAGGAATGTAGAAGAGAGTAGCCATAAAAAAGGCTTTGTCCTATTCAAAAGCACACAAACAAGAAGATATTACATAAATGAATACTAGGGTTTTGTTGTTTCTTTATGATCCATTTCACTATTTCACAATCATACCATGACCTGGGTAGGATGATACATTGGATTAATGAGGAATGTAGAAAAGAGTAGCCATGAAAAAGGCTTTGTCCTATTCAAAAGCACATAAACAAGAAGATATTACATAAATGAATACGATAACTTGCATGGAAAATGCATAGAGGAGAAAAAAGTTATACCTTCATAAGTTTTCCTATTGTTTTGGTTTTTTCTTTCCTTTTTATGGTTTTCATGCCACCTCTAGTTGCTACCTCTTCCAATTCCAGCTTAAATATATATTTAAAAACCAAGCAACCAATTCCTAGCCTTTAGATTAATTCTTATCCAATGGTTATAGCAATGTTATCTTTTTCCCTCAAGTTTGGTGTCTAAGCAACACACAACATATTTTGGCCTTTAGTGCAACTATCCTAATGTGAAAAGATCAATGGTTTTGAAAAAATACAGTAAATACCTTAGCCTTTAGTGTAGCTGTCTTAATGTGAAAATATCATTTTACCATTTTATTATTTTAAGCCTTTTTCCATGATTTTCCTTAAACCCTAAGATTCAACATTGATTTTCAAGATTTTAATGCACCAAAATTTATAAAATAATATTTACTCTTAATTTGGAGTTTTTCGTGAAAAATTGATCCCAAAAAAGTCAAATTACAAAATTACCCCTAAAGGGTATTTCAATAATTTCACTCTTTCCAAAGTAAAAACAAGATTTTTAGTGCATCAAAATTCATAAAATAATATTTAAACATGATATGAAATGTTTTACAAAAAATGAATCTTAAAAAGGCTAATTTACAAAAACGCTCCTAAAGGTCATTTTAGTAATTTCACCATTTCGAGGTGCAATTGGGATTTTAATGCATTAGAATTCATAAAATAATATCTAAGCACGATCTAAAATATTTCACAAAAAATATATCTTAAAAAGATTAAATTACAAAAATACCTTTAAATGGTGTTTTTGTAATTTTACTCTTTTTGAAATTAACAAGATTTTTTAGTCAAAATCATAATTTTATTACTAGTGAGTCTCGATTGTCCTTACCAATCACAAAATTCAAAAGTTAACCCAAGTTTAACCAATTTTGATCAAGTTTGATCATGGGCATTTTGATCATTTCAACTCAAAATTTTGTTTTTCCAAGAATTTTCTTTCTAAACCTCAAGTTTTGACAAAACTTGACCAGACAAGTGATTTTAACCAATTTTGACAAACATTGATCTTGGCCCACATCATGGGTATTTTGTTATCATGGGTATTTTGTTCAAAACACTTATTTTTGCTCAAACTCAAGATTTACATTAAAATCTTTACGGATTCAATGACTTGGTTCTATTAACCCAAAATGACTCAGTTTTTATCAAATTCAACTAAGTTTGGTGACATGTTTTGACTAAGTTGATTTTAGGTCAACCTTTAACCTTTGATTTTTGCTATTTTTTCTTGTATTAACCTAAGAATCAGTTTATTCAAAAACTATGAAAATTTTGTAAAACATAAGAAAATATTAAAAAAGACTCAGGTCTCAATTTTCAAAGTATTGTGTTTGATAAAAACATGTCTGGACAAAATTAAATATCTATAATAGGCCAACTTAATGTTTAAAAAATTATTGACATTTATTTAATAATTATTAAGCCACTTAAGCAAAGTGCATTGATCATTTTTATGTTCATGATTTATGTTAAGTTAAATTTTTAATTTTATTGACTTCTTATTAAAAGAAAGCTATTTTTAGTATATAAAATTAATGATTTTTTTCAAAAATATTGGTGATAAAAAATAAAGAATAATTGATTGAGTGACACATGAAGTAGCTATTTAAGTAATTAAGTTTTGAAAAATCAATTATATAGATAAAAGGTAATAATTTCATGGACTATTGTGTGAAAGCTATAATGTGCAATTTTTAAGGAACTAAGAGCATGCTTAAATCCAAAAGTGAACATTTTTTCCAAACATAAGTATAAAGTTGTTATTCAATAGGAAAAACTAAGCAAAATTCAATGAGTTTATGAATGAATAACGAAAAACTTTCTAATTTTATATTGTTAACTATACATTTAAAAAAAAAATGTGTAAAGTGTAATGTTAACAATCTTTATGTAGGTGTTTGGGGCTTAGTGAATGGTAAATAGATATATATTTTTTTTAATAACAGAAAATTGATCATGGAAATCAAATTAATTGATTTTCTTACATTAAATTTAGAGATTCATACATAGAAATTAGTAAGAATTAAATTCTATTTTATTCTCATGTAATGGAGAATATTTTTCTCAAATTAACCAAGCAATTTGAAAAAAAAAAAAAGTTAAAACAATATACATGTTATGTAGAAAAAAATAGAAAAATACCAACTCCAACATACACATGCACAAATAGGACATGATCTAAATTCTTTAACTTCTTGATTTTAGTTTATTTACAGTTTAAAAATTATTTTAAAGTCAAATAAAAAAATTTGAAAGAATGTAAATAAATACATACAATTGACATTCATATAATAGATTCATCTATTTGTTTTACATGTAATAAACAATTTCTAATCCCAAATAAAATGAAGAAAGCAATTTTTATTAAAAAACAATTATTTTTCTTGATTGATATAATGCCTATCGTGTTTAATTTTTCTTGATTAAGCAAACTTTAAATTTTTCCCGCCATTAAAAGTCATGGACAGAAGATAATTCATTTTCCAAATAAAGTGCATACTACTTAGCTTGCATTTGGTTGAATTTTCGGGAGGATTTTGTAGTTTGAGATATATATTGGATTAGCTCAATTAATCTATAAAATTATATACAATTTTCAACTTAGTTTTTTATTGATCTTTAATTGAACAATTTAATTATGAATAATTTCAGCTAAGAATTTTACCTAAAAATGTCATATATTACAATTAAGCCGCTTGTTCCCTCAAAATACAACTACATGAATGTATATCAATTAGGCAATAGGTTTTTGGTACTTTATATTATTCAATATTAAGTTATACCATAATTATTAGACTAATTAATTTTAAGTTGGAGTTCTTTTTTCAATTGTTTTTTTATAACTACATAAAATCAAATATTCTAAAATATGCAATACTAATAATATACAAATGAGTTTCGACAAAATTTGACATTATTTTTAGGAATCTTGAACCTTTTATTTATTGTTCATGGAACCCTTTTTTTTATCTAAAATTAAAAGACTTTCATTAATTTGGATAGAATTACAATCAACAATAGCTAAAGAGTGAATAAAACTTGAAAATTCAACAACCTAGCCTAAGCTTAATTTTAAATCTCAAACACCATATGTGAATATTAGAATACCAAATTTAATTATGTTGCATATATATTTAGGCAGACATAATTGATAAGTAGAAATAACTATAATTTTTTAAAAAGATTGGGTCTTCCTTTTCTCTCTTCTTTTATTAGCAGTTATTAATAGGTAGATACCGTTAATTAAAAGTGAAAATGGAACCTTAACCAATTTTATTAAAACCCTAGAAACCTCCCCATCAAAGGTTTTGTTGGGTCAAAGGCCTACACAACTATCAAACAATTATGACTCAATAAGAAATTTCATAATCATTATAGTTGTACTAGTTTTCTTATGTCTATTTGTACATGTGATCACTCCAAGCAAGATACTAATTTAAATATACCTCTATAGATCACTAAAAGTTAAAACTTAAAATGTCCATTACCATTTTGTGCACCTTAAAAATTTTTAAGTCATGTTCCATAATCATGTTATCAATTAATATAAAACACTTAGCATGTTATAGTACCAAGTAAATGGTCTTGACAATTAATAATATTTTATTATAACATTTCAATCTTTCAAGTATGACTACAAGAAATTTTGAAATTAAAAATTAACTAGCCACAAAAATTCTACCTATATAGATATTTTATATTTACATGAGATTCAACAAATTACATAATTTTCATATCTTAAATCTCAAGATGATAGTATATAGTAATGTAAATAACACATAATTTTTCTAAACGATCATATACAAAAATGATCATATACAAACAATAATTATAGTATGAATCAATCTCATGTTCATGATAATATGCATGTGAGGAATATGCAATTTCTAATATCATCAAACATGAGTTGTGACATAAACATTAAAGCAAGTTAATATAATAAGCCTTAACAACATTACATTTCAGTCAAAACTTTAAACATATTGAAATTCAAAAAATTAATTTTGTCTACTCTTATAGATTGAAATTTCTACTCATATCCATTTTAACTTTCATAACTCATATTTTATTTATTACTCAGGATCTTGATGGCAATATTTATCGAGATTCATGATACCAAAAGCATACTCTAAATAGTTACTAAGAAATAAAATTTCACTCGTTGTTCTTTCAAAATTTCATATTTAGAAAACAATTAATATATTATGGGAGTATATTTGATTTAGTAAGTATTTTGTAAAAGCAAATGATTTTGAAAGTTAGTCTTACAATTTATGTGAAAAAAATTCACTTCACAATTATTTTATACATGTTATTATTCGTAACATAATTGTATAATTTTAATAGCAAAACTCCTACTATTTCATCAAACTAGCATAAAATTTGAAAGCTTTTCATAAACCATTTTAGCCAATAATATTATTTTATATGTCCATGTAAAATTTGAGTGTCTAAAATATATACCACATTATGCACTTTATTAGACTTTAAACTTAATGCCTAAAATTTCAAATCATAATTATGTGATACATAAAACTAAAACATTATAAGTATGTGAAACATATATATCACTCATAACATATGTTTTCAAAATAACGAAACTTAGTTTCACATATCACATTTTGCATAAGTATAATCCTTCATAAAACCACATTATCAAACAAATGATATATAGGAACAAAGCAATATAACAAACTTATTGATCATGCATGTGACAATTTTTTTTATGGATTCATATGACTAGACAATAATTAAAGGATTCACAAATTGTCTTAATAATCAAAGAAAATGCTCAAAATGTAATGATTATGTCTAAGAAAACACTCACAACTTAATGAAGCTTTAAATCTCATTTTGAATTAGAGTTACTTAATTTTTATCACCAAAATCAACTGTAATATTCAAGATAAAAGAATGCAACATTCCACATATGAGCAATAAGCCTTACAAATACCACTAGCCCATGATGTGTTATTTGTAATTAAACCAAAAAGTTTAAGGCAGATATTGTGACATGCTATTAAGCACTTTTCACATGAAACCAATATGAAAATATTCTAGTTTTCAAAAACCTTAACTCTTTTGAATAAATAGACCTTTTAGACCAATATGCCCTCAACCATGATGCTTCATGTCCACTCCAAATTACCAAACACAATAACCCATTCTGAAAAGGTAATTGTATAAGGTAATTTGAAAATACTTTCGTTGCTACACATGAGAAAATCTTGTAAGTTTTAATGAATAAGCCACTTTGCTAACCAAACACCTATATTAACCAACTATATATTCTCACATTGGTAAACATAGATTGCCTGTAATTATAGCTTTACGTACTTTACTAAGTGTATTCAATTTGACCACTCCTCATGAGATACTTAACCATAATGTATCTCTTTGAGTTATTAAATACTTAAAGAGTTGGTTATTCCTATGTGAGACACCAATAATTAATGTGTATCTCTATGGACCACTATAAATGTGATCTCTTTTTGTGAGATATTTAAATCAAATGTTTCTCACTAAATCAAAATTAATTTATTGCATTCAAATCGAGTGTCTTAAATGTTTTATGAATAAATTAATATTCAATATCCAATAACTTATTCTCATGTACCATCTATCACAATATAAATTTCACAAATAAATGATGATACATTACCTAATACAGTTACAAGACACATAAACTAGTGTGGGCAATATTATAAACTCCAATTATTTCAAATAATAATTATTCAAAAATTATCTATTCATTAAAAGAAATTACCAAATAAGATTATTAATTTGATACTAATTGTATCAAAACTTTATTTAGTTTAAACCTAATTTGCCTTTCATAATAGTGCATATTGCATATTACATTTTAAATAGATAACCAAAAATTAGTAAAAACAAATTTTACAAAATTTATTTAATTATGCACCTAAAATTTAAATTGAAAGTACATAAATCTTAAATATCATTTAGGAAAAATGTATACCTTCGATAGACTCTAAGCATTCCTGTGCATAAAATATAATAATTATTTAATCATGCATAAATATTATATTCAATAAATATTTTATGCCATTGAAAATTTTCAAAAAAAATAATAAATACATGTGGCATAAAATTTTGGAACTAACAAAATAAATGGCATAAAAAATGGATGCCAAATGAGCCCAAATAGGTCAATTTATTGATTTGACACTATTTATTGACTCGGTATTATGCTATCTTAGTACTGTTCACTGAGTCAGCACTATTCATGACTCAACATTGTTCATCTTCATCATCTAGCTAGTTTAACTTGACCCAAATGAGTCAAATTTGACCAACTTTAGGTTTATTTCAATTTTTAAGCCAATTTTGATGATTTCTTTTGCAATTAAATCTTTAAACATGCAATTAACATATGGATTTACAAAACTCATGTTGCAATATCAATCAAAAACATATAAATAAATCACTATGAATTTGAGAATAAAATTTCTTGTTCATAGCCATTTTTTCTCTTTCTTTGATTTTTCATGTTTTCCTTGAGTTTTAATACAATTAAATGCTCCAAATTTTAATTAACACATATCTTTACAAAACTCATGCTTCAAATTGCATTAAAACAATATGAGTCAACATCAATTTGAGTCAAAATTTTTGGATAAAAACCCTTGCATAACCCATTTATGGTTCCTTCTCAGTTAATCAATTAAAACTTAAATTCCATACAATTAAAACACATGTTTCAATCTTAAAACACATGGGTAATAATATTCAAGTGTCGATTGGGATTAAAACACATAAAATATCAAGTTTTAATTAAAATTTGAATTTTGTTCAAATCTTGAACCTAAACTTTAAAACTTGATTTTTCTTTCTACAAAACAAGTTACCAAAAATTATTGGTATGGTGTTGATCCTTGTTCAAAGAGGAAAAAAAGCCCTAATCTAATTTCCAAAATGATTATTGAAACATGAAAATCCAACTAGCACAATACAAAGCCCAAAACAAGCATTTATACGAAAATATAATTCAAAAACATAATTTGGGATCCTAATATCACATAATTAGGCTCTAATACCACATGTAAGTATAATTTTAAATCCCAAAAATCATATGTGAATATTAGAACACTAAATTTAATTATATTACATACTTGTTTAGGCAAGCATAATTGATAAGCAGAAGCAACTACAATTTTGCTATTTGTTCTTCTCTTATTGGCAGTTCTTAATAGATAGATAACGTTAATTATAAGTGAAAAAGGGACCATAGCCAATTTTATTAAAACCTTAAAAACCTCCCCATCAAAGATTTATCGAGTCAAAAACCTACACAACAACCAAACCACACCGATCCAATAAGATGTGCAAAGCGCACACATAAATGATCACAATTAATTATTTAAGCTCGCATGCTTGTCTCATATTAAAACTAAATTTATTTACCTATTTTATTAAACTATAAAATCACTAATAAATAGTAGCACATTTATGGAAAAATTCAAACACCCAGTATAGATCTTCTTTGTTCTCTAAAGCATATTTTGCCATGCATGAGCAGCTTTATTGGCATTCCGTCTCTCATGAACCAATCACCAATATTGAAAAGCTTTGAGCCTCATCCTTACTTCTTTCAATAGAGTTCCAATGCTAAAGAAATCATATTGCTATTTGCTTCATTTCATTGATGATATTTATAGTGTTGATGCATGATATTAAAAATTAAAACTGATTGAAAGAGATATAAGTTGCTAAAAATAAATGTAATTAATTTGATATAAATTAAATTAAATTAAAAATAATTTAAAGAGATTTACATTAATAAACATAAATATAATTAATTTGATCAAAATCAAATCAAATTAAATATTTATGAAAAGAAAATTTATCTTTTATTTGTTCATATTGAATTGCCATTTATATATTCATTAGGCTAATAATTCGAAATCATATAAATATATAAAATTCAAATATTTTATAATAAATGCCAAGTGTTTTACATAAATTCTAAATTTATATTTTTTTAATTTTATTACATAAACACAATAGACTTTTGGTTGCCTAACATTATGAATTCTTGACTTTTGATTTTCTTCTATTCATATTCTTTAAAACCATTATTTGGTAAAATTTATTGAAACCTTTGGTTTTCAACGTTTGTGCTTCTTACTTTTAATTTTCTTATAACTTATGATTTTTCATCTTTTTTTTTTTTAGGATGAGAAGGTTTTTAATTTTCTTATAACTTATGGCTTTTCATCTTCTATTTTAGTAATAAGGGGGTTATATAAATGTATTTCATATATGTATTATATTTTTTGTCAATCATGTGGTTTGTTTTTATTGTGTTTGTATTTTTATAATTTTTATGTTTTTTAATCATGATCTATGATTTTTATTTGGTACTTCAAGGTAGCCTATTAGTGTATTTTTTTAGTATTTGCATTTTTATTATTTTGTTGTCATGATCATGATTTCTTCATTTCAAGTTTGTCTTTTAATTAATTAGAATATGTTTGTTGATTGTAAGATGTTTATAATTATAAGACTAAACAACATGTTAGCACAGGAATAATGGTGGTTGATAAAAAGGTACGTAAATAAATTTATTTTTGTTTTTATTTTCATTACTTTGATTTATTTTATCAATTTTTGTACTTACATGGAGATTTTAAATTCATGATATTCTTTAGAGTTGTAATGTATATCGATTGAAAAATAAGATTTAGGAAGGGTGTTTATATTATAACAAAATCTTTTTTATTGTAAAAAAAAGATAATTATCAGATAATTTTTACAAATGATATGATTTATTTTATTACTAGTACCATCATCAAAGAAATGCTTGATGAAGGTATAAATATTTCATGATATATTTTTTTATTCATAGGTTATGATTGTTTTAATGAAGGTTTAGTTTCTATAAGTACTTAATAGTTTTTTTTATAATTTATTATGAATTTTGAGTTTTTAACTTTTCTTTAAAATTACTTTTTATTTCAAAAAATTTTCATTAGATGGCTTTATTGTTCGTATAGATTTGTTAATCTTCAAACTTTCAGTGATGAGTTTGTAAACTGTGTAGTGTTATGCCTTTAAGATTTAAGGTTTTTTAATTTTTTTTTATATTGGTAATGTTATAAGAGCGATGATTTATTTTTTAAAAATAAACTTTTATTATTATTGAAAGTAAATATCATTTTAATCATTTCTTTTTCTTAGCAAAAAAATTTAAAAGCATTAGTTTATGGGACAAGTTTATTTTTAAATTTTAAAATAAGCACTTAGTTTTAAGAAATGAACTTCAAATTGTTATACTTCTTTGATTGCTAAAAGTTTTCAAGATTAGTTAATGCATAAAAATTACAAAATGAATTTTGAGTTGTTATAGTTATTTCTTTAATAGCTAATAGTTATTTTTTTTTATGACATTTCACTATTTGTTGATTCCTAATTTTTCATTGTGGTTATGATTTGATTTATTTAAAAATATTTAATTTTCGAATTAATAGTTTCTTTGTTGACTTTATTATAAATGTTCTTAAGGTCGTGGTAGTATTTGAGTTATATTATATTTTTTTATGATAAATTCATTTATAAAATTAAATACTTCTTTTAATATTTTTTAATCTAAAGTTAGAAACATAATTTTTCTTTTAAAATCCAGATCTTAATCTCTTAAAATTTTAATCGTATCTATTTTAATTTTTTTAATTTTTTTCAATATTCAATTGAAGGATTTTTATTGTTTTAATCTCTTTTTTATTATTTTTATCTTTATACAAAACTTAGCTATCTCCAATCCTTGCAATGGATAAAAGGTGAGAAAGGTTAAAAATGTATAACTTATTTTTTTATTCTTTATAAAATTCATTTTTTATTTTATTTTTATTTTAAAGATTTTATGGAGTAATTTTTAGGGTTTTATTACTTTTTTATGGATGAAATATTGAGAAAGATTAAAAATATTAATTTATTTTTTGGTTCCTTAAAAAATATTTTTTAGTATTTTGTTTTGATTTTTAAGATATTTTAGAGTAATTTTAGGGTTTTAGTTTAAATAATTAAGCTTATAGTTTTTGCATGAAGATATTTTCCTAATATGGCTGTCGATAATTTGTTCATTTTATGAATGAAAAGCTGAAAAACATTAAAAATGCTAATTTAGTTTTTTAGTTTTCTTATAAAATTTATACTTTAATCTCTTTAATATTTTAATGTTATTTTTTAAAAAAAATTTTAATCTTAAAGTGAATGTTATAATTTTTATTGTTTTGATATCTTATTTATTGTTTCTTTTTCTAAAAAAACTATTAATAACATGATCCTTTTTCTATGGATGAATTTGCAAAGGGTTAAAGATTTTTATATTATTTCTTGGTTTCTTATAAAATCTATTTTGTATTATTTTATATTAATTTTTAATTTTTTATATTCAATAATTTCCCTATGAATTACATTAGGTAAGTAAATTTATACATTAATTTAATTAAAAATAAAAAAGTATAATTTTACTCACATGTTATTTTATAAGTTCCATGTTAAAGCTATTGCTTGATATTATGTTAATTGATATTATGTTAATTTGACTTTCTTATTTTTCATAATGTAATTAGTGATTTTATTTTTAGTTACATTTTTGTGTCAATTGTTAGATTTCAAGTAGCTTTAACCAGTTCATGTAAGCAAATAAAATTCTATCAAAACTAAAAATTTTAATTTCCACACTTTTTAGTAATAACTTTCATTGTGTATTATTTTGTATTAATTTTAAGTTTTTATATTCAAAAATTTTTTTGTATGAATTACATTGGTAAGTAAATTTATACATTAATTTAATTAAAAATAAAAAAGTATAATTTTACTCACATGCTATTTTACAAGTTCCATGTTAAAACTATTATTCGATATTATGTTAGTTTGTCTTTCTTATTTTTTCACAATGTAGTTAGTGATTTTATTTTTAGTTACATTTTTTGTGTTGATTGTTAGATGTCAAGTAACTTTAATCAATTCATGCAAGCAAATAAAATTCTATCAAAACTAAAACTTTTAATTTCCACACTTTCTAGTAATAAATTTCATTTATTTTTGATAATCATAAAATATAAATTTTATTTTTATTTTAAAAATTATGTTATCACGTTATAATTAAATGTTAGTTATGTTTGAGATGCCTTCAATTTATTATTGGTTATACCATTTTTAAATTGTATTTTCTTTTTTTTGCCTTCTTGAATTTATTTCTTTGTCGGATATATTAATTTAATTTGTTATTTACATTTGTTATTGATGATTTGAATGGTGTTATATGTCAAAAATATTAGCATAATATATTTTATTAATTATTACTTAATAATTTTATTGGAAAAAAATTGTAGCGTGCATTTGACCGAGACATTTTAAAAAGAAACATAAGATATATGTTGTATATAACTTTATATTAGAATGTATATCATTTAAGATAATATTTTTTAACTATATTTTGTCAAATTCCATTTAGATAAGAAAATGAGAAAAAAAAGGCCTACTTATTATAATAACATTTATCATTTTATCATTCATTTGACACAAAAAAAAAAAAAGATTTATTTGTAAGAGGATGCAAAGATCGTCAACTTTCATATTGTAAATTTTTATAATGCTAAAAAATTATGATTAATATTATTTATAATTTAAAAAATTAAAATAAATAATTAACATTGATTCAAATAAAATTATTTTTTAAAAAAAGCTTAAGTAATAGGCGTTACTCATGCAAATAACTCATGATTTTCTTATAGTTAATTTTATCATCATTTTAATTACAAAAAAAAAAAAAAGTTGAGTATTATTGGTAGTAGATGACGTAATACTCAAAAATATTATTTTTTATTTACTTTAAAGACTTTACAAAATATGTTATATTTAAACAACGGGTTATAACTAAAATACTTTTTATAATGTTAAAATAAAAGGCTTTATTATCTTAATAATTTATGGTTAATATTATTTATATTTTAAAAAAATTAAAGTAAATATTTGGTATTGATTCAAATAAATATTTTAAAAATAAAACTTAAAATATAGGTGTTATTCATGCAATTAAATCTTGATTTTTCATTAATTGATTTTTTTATATTACTTTAATTAAAAAAAAGTTGAGCATTGAGCAGTTTCAAATTAGTAACAAGTAACCTAACACTAAAAATATTTTTTTTATTTGCTTTAAGAACTTTACAAAATAAGTTATATTTAAAGAACAAGCTATAATAATTAAAATATATTCTTTTTTTAGTATGTTTATGTGATGCATTATAAAAATAAATATTTTATTGAAGTTAAAGAAATAATAATTATAATAGTTTATAATTCATTAATATTTTACTCTTTGATATTACAATAAGCTTTATTAAACTTCTAATTTTTCATTTAACATTAAAATATTAATGAAAATGAATAAATACTGAAGCTGAAAGGACATTTTAATAAACCTAAAAATTTTCATTTGGAAGTCTTTCGTTACACATTTGTATTATATATGCATGATTGTTTGGTGATAATTAGATGAATTTAAATAATGAATTTCTTTTTATTTTAATTCAAGTACAATTAATTTATTAAAATCTCTTTGTTTTTAAAAATTCAAACTTGTCAAATAAAAAATACATATATTTCAATATTTACAATGTATTAATAACCACTCAAGTTTCCTATTGTTGATTGTAACTAAAATTAGTTTATTCAAATGTGAAAGATGATGAAATTGAGTTGGAACTATTGTTACATTTTTTAGGTTTTATGCATCAAATAAAAAAAAATGAATTGCATACACAATAATTTTTACATTTGATTATATATGATATATTTTGTTTATAAAAAAAATCACATGTTTGATTTATTTGTCAAATTAAACTTTTAATCGTCATTTTTTAAAAGATAATGGCTAGTTGTTAAAAATATAATATTTTAAAATTTTAAAACTAATTATTCTCAAATCATATTTTTAAAAATTTTCATGAAATCAATACATAATTTAATTTGATTATTTTGTGTTCATTAATTTTAGAATCCAAAACAGAAAAATATTATGCTTTCTTATATTTTTGATAACTATGAATATCTAATTATTCATATTATCAACAACCTTATATTCTTTGTAAATTTCATAATTATAAATTAAATTATCAGTTATCTAAAATAAGAAAAAAGTTTTCGACATGGAAACCTCTTTATTATATTTCTTATAATAGTTATAGTAATCAACAATTTTCTTTTCATGTGAATAATCAATAACTTTTATGTAACATAAAATAAATAACTCAAGTCTCAAGGGTTAGCTTTATGGAAGGGAGATCGCTGATGCTTTCTTTTATACTCTAACACATAATAAGCTTTCATGAATTCTAAAAAAATTCTAATAATTGGCATTGAAACATAGGTATAAAAATATGAGGCATAATAATATTTATCTATTAATAATTTTAGTTGTAAATTTTTTTTACTTCCATACTTTACAATATCTACTTCATAAAAAAAAAAAAAACAAATAAGAAGAAATTAAAGAGAGATAAACATTCATAATTAAATAACATAATAAATAAATAAATTTAATATCTATATTATTTAATATGATGATTTATAATAACATAATTTTCATTTTTGTTTCATATGTATCGGTTAAAATATTAATTTTAAATAATGATTTATATATAATAAAGAAATTATCTTTTTTATTTCAAATTCTTAATTTTAAAATGAACATATACAAAAAAAAGGGAAAGTCTATTTAACCTAAACTTAACCTTTTCTTCATCCTAATTGCTATATGCACATCGTCATTAAGAACTCTAATTCAAAGACTACAAAAAATATGAGAAAATGTGTGTGTACTTGATAAAACTTTAAGGATTTAATAAAAATTGATAAATTATATTTCACTTTTGAAGCCATTAAGAACTCTAATTCAAAAACTACCAAAAATATGAGAAAATGCGTATGTACTTCATAAAACACTAAGGATTTAATAAAAATTGATAAATCATATTTCATTTTTGAAACCATGGTTAATATGCATGAGTTTTGAAAATTAATTTATTATAATAGAAATTTCATATAACTTTCCACTTCTAGGTACATATATACACAAAAAGAATTAGGATTAGGGGTTTAATGTAAAATTGATAAAGCTCATGGCTATCTAAATGTGTTTATTTATTTATTTAGGTTTCCTTCTCAAAATAATTATTTGTTAGAACAACACCTTTATTTAATTAATGAAAATAATTCCTATAATTTTTTTTCTTCTCATTAATCTCTTAAAATATGAGCTTTTAGTAATGTCATACGTTTTAGAGAGTAAAAACATAAACAAGAGATAAAGTAAAAAATATTTATCATTTATTTGATTTAATATATTAACAATAATTTATTCTTCATTTTATTTCTATGTAATGTTAGGTTTCCACACAATAAATACAAATATTAAATATTTTTATCTTTTTTTAGTATAACTTAGTTTAAACAAAAATAATAATATGAATGTCAGCATATTAATTTTAATGTTTGTAAGTATTAATTGTTTTTTGAATAAATTAACATAAAAAAACAGAATATGAAGAGTTAGAATATTTATCTATATATATAATTAGATTCTAAACAATAAATATGTTAATTAATGATGTGTTATATTACATATTAAGTTGTTAGAGTGTATTTGGTGTATAAAATTATAATATGATAGGATAAAATGATATTATGAATATGATTAAATTAAATAATATCATTCTATCTTATGTTTGATGTATGTAAAGATTATGATAGGATAATTTATTTATTAGTCACAATTATCTTTTCTCAAAATTTATATAATTTAAACTATTGATGTAATTTGAAAGGTATAATAAAACATGTAAATTTAATTTTATAGATTAAAAATAAACATCTCTATTTTGGAAGAATTGAATCATCCTATGCCTTAAAAAAGAAACGATAATCATCTTATCTTAGCATTAACCTATATACCAAATATGACCTCAATTCATTATTTATTTAAAATAAAAAGTAAAATATGAAATGTTAGAATACTTTTTTTTATGTTTTCATATTTTAGTAATTAATAATTTTAAAATAAAAAAGAGTTTTATATAACTGAACTTTTCAAACTTTCATTATTTTCTACCATCAAAACAAACTAAAACGATAGGATAAAGAAAATATATAAATATTATTATATTAATTTCAATCTTTTCATAATCAATTATTTTAAAAAACTTTTCATATTTTACTAACAGTTAAATTTAGGAAAAATGATAGAGATATGCAAAGTTACATAAAATATTATATTAATTTCAATAGAGGGATCAAATTACACAATTGTAAAATTAATTTATTTTACACTCTTTTATAACTTCATATGTGATAAAATATTATTATAAATCAACCATTGATTTAACAACCTACTTATACCTATTATGCACATAAAGTTTCAAGTTAATTCAATAGTCCTATCATTTTGAACAAGAGCAATATCGTTTTCAATATATACTAATTATTAAAATTTTATTATTATCACATAAATAGATTAACAAATATTTTAAATTTAATTGAAATTTGGCAATACATGATTTATTTATAAAATTCAATGGTTGAATTAACAAATATAAATTGTATAAAAAGATATTAAATTGTTTAAAACTAATTTAGTTTTACACATGTCTAAATAGATCCATCTTTATTTCTGGTTTTTGTATTTATTTATTTAATGATTTAAAAATAAATCTTTGAAAAGAAAAAGAAATATAAACTATCATTATCTAAAACAGTTTTCATATTCTACTAATTACTTAAATTTAATTAATAGTAAAAAGACGAAAAGTCACAAATCATTATTATATTACTTTTAATTTATACATATTTAATTATTAATGATTTGAAAATAAATATTTAAAATTAATAAATGATTGTTATTTTAAGTTTTTTTTGTTTTTCTGAAATTTAGTTTTTTATTTTTATTTTTAAAAGACTAATCGTGCGAAACACGAGCCAAAAAACCAACGAAACTAAAATTAAATATATTTATTGAATTGTCAAAGTGATTTAATTTGTTTGGACAAAAGTAGAAAGAAGATATTCAAAATAATTTACTTTATAATTTTAATTTTGAAATTTCAATTTTAATTATATATATAAGATAAGTTGAACTTAATTGAAATAAATATGACAATAACATTGAATATGTAAACATAAAAAGTAATCAGTTCAGTAAAAAATTTTATTTATTAAATCTCTTATTAATTTGTTCATGTCTATGTAAAAGAAAGGTAAGTCAATTAAAAATGTAAAAGTAAATAAATATAATTTATTAATGAAATATTTAAAATTCAAATCAAATAAAATTAAAATAATTAAATGTAAGATATGTGGTAATTGTTTAAGACCATCCATATGTCAAAAGAATAATCTATCCATATATAATTTTTTTTGTCAAAAGTTTTGATTTTTATATATTTATTTAAGATGTTAGGTCGCTTTGCATAAAAATATTAAGGCATCAAAATCAAAGACTTATTTGTCTTTCAAGTATTAGGAGGAACGTTTTTACTTAAACTTTTACGTATTAGTCCTACATATTTAGACAAAAGAACTTATGTTATAATTTATAAAAGACATTTTGTTGTTATATTTAAAGTTTTTTCCTATATTTTATTCTTAAATTTATTTGAAAAAGAAAATAAAAATTAAAACCCACAGCAACACATGGGACGTGACCTTATTCAATTTATATGTTCATGCAAAATTGTTTCATTTTCATTTTTACTCTAACGAAATAACAAAATAAATAATTAAATAGCTTAAAAATAATCCATAAACTAAAAATAATTAACAGTAGCCCAATAGAGCTAGTTATAACCCTACTTTTCATATTAAACTTTGTATCATTTAACATCATATAATAACCTCAATTTTTTATAAATATAACTTAACATAATTCCATAGTAACAAATTACTTTTAATTAACTTGTGTTTGTTTTTAATTTTTATATTGAAACAATGGGGTATTTTTAGAAAAAACAAATAATTTTATTATATTGAAAATCAAATTAAGTTGGATGTATGCCCACATTCCACAAATTCACTAAAATATAATCTTAAACAATTTAATTATCATTGATAAATTCAAATTCGATTTTAATACATTTAAATCCAATTTGATTTTATTTTTAAGAAATTAAAAAATTGAAATAAAATTAACCTAAACTTGAATAATTATCACATTCAAATAATCAACTTGAGATTATTTATATACAAAATGATATGAACCATAATTAATTTGAATTTGTTGTGATTAAAATGACATGATTGACCTAATTACCAACACCATTCTATGTTCCTTAGACATAACTAATATATAGTCTAAAGGTTAGGAAATAAAAAGGCATGAAAAAAAATCAATTTTCATTATTATTTTTTTGACACAATTTTCATTATTTTTTGTTTTTATTGAGATATAAATTTTGATTTTGATTTTAATATTTTTAATTGTTATTTAAGAAATTCACTTAAAAATAAATCCAGTTGTTTATTCAATAATCTTATATAAATATATAAAAGTTAAAACTTTTGACAAAAAAGCACTTATCTTACGTGAATAGTCTAACTTTTAGACATACGGACAATCTTGAATAAATGCAATTTGTTTTACATTTAATTTTTTAATTTAATTTTATACATTAGAAATTTTAAAAATGTTCTTCTTATATTATTTATATTTATTTTGTCTTAATATTCAATATTCTGACCTAAATTTTGTCTTAAATATTCTTACCTAAATTTAAATGTCAAAACTAAATTGAAATTAAATAAATTATTATATGTATTTTCCTTTTATGTCTAAATACATTAAATGTCCATATTTAAAAATTAAAATGCTCATATTTGATTTTTTTTATTTAAATTTAAAAGATGTTTCAAATAATAAATTAGTTCTCATTTTCGTTTTCAATTTACTTGTCTGCATTTAATATAATGCAACATATTTGTATTTTTCTTTCTCTTTGCAAAAAAAAAAAAAAAAAAGCTCCATTCTCATAACAATTTGCTCTACCATTTTTGCAAACAATGGTCACGATATTATGCTCCCCTATTTTTTTTGAATTGAATGCACAAGGTACGATTTAGAAAAACTAATATATAATCGTTATTTTTATGAAATGCACTTTTGAAATGAGTAATTGATGCAACTTATTAATTAACAAAAAATTTGCTTGATCTTCTGCATGATTAATTATAATAAGAATGTACTTGGTATATAAAATTATGATAAGATAAAATAAGATAATATTATATATAACATTATTTTATATTTGGCATGTAAATTTTTTAGAATAGAATTTCTGCATGTTCCATTTTTTGTTTTTTTTTTGTTTTTATGAAAATTTCTACATCTTTTAGAATTCTATTAAATGGCAATTGTTACTACATTCCATATATAAATTACTTTCATTTAAAGCTATAAATGAATCGAATATGAATGAACGAACGTATATTTATGTTGTTTGTTTGTTTGTTTTTAAAGATGTTTGTGTTCAATTTGTGTTTGTTAAGAAAATTACTCTATTCATTCATATTCGTTCATTTAAATAATAAATTATTCATGTTCGGTTCATGTTTATTTAATTAAGTTAAATGAGTTCATTTGTAAATATTAAAAGAGCATGTTCATGAATATATATAAAGGAACACATTCATGAACAATAAACAAACCATAACCAATCAAATTTAACAAACAAACCTTAAACGAATATAAACGAACCTGAACAAATATAAACGAACCTTAAAATAGGATTAGGGTAAAGGATAAAAATATAATTTTAATAGTATTATTATAAACGAGTAGAAAAAAAAAATAATAAACGAATGAGTTTTAAAGAACCGTAAACGAGCTTGTTTGTGAACATAAATAAATGAATAGACAGATGTTTGTATTTTGTTCGTTTAATAAGCGAATGCACAAATGGTGTTCAAGATCATTTTTTAAGCTTAGTAAATAAACATAAATGAACAGAAATCGAACATGTTTACGAACAGTTCGTCAAAAACTCTATTCGCTTATGCCTCTACTTTCATTGCCTTACTTTTACTTTTCGTCAATTCAAGTTTAAAATTTAAAATTTTAAAATTTATTTTAATAAATACCTTTATATATTTGGTGTACAAGATTATGATAAGATAACATAAAATGATATTATGAATATGATTAGATTAAATAATATCTTTTTATCTAGTGTTTATGTGTGCAAGGATTGAAATAGAATAATTTATTTATTGATCAAAATTATACTTCATCAAAGTTTATACAATTTAAATTGTTGATGTAATTTTTAAAAGTACAATAAAATATATAAGTTTAATCTTATAGATTAAAATAATCGATTAAAATAATCATCTCTATTTTGAAAAGATTGAATCATCATAAACCAAAATTATATTAATTTTTTTGTAATCCTATCCTTTTCTTTTGATATAAGATATATGAATCAAATATAGTATAAGATAATTATTATCTTATCATATCTATTATCTTATGCATCGAACATGACTTTAAAATCTTACTAATATAAATAAGTGCTCTAGCAGGACGCATACATAATTTGGTTCAGAGTGTTTTATTGAAACGGTTTAGTTGGATTACTCTTTGCAAATCCTGCGTTGATTTTTTTTCTTTTTTCTTTTCTTATTCTCATATAATAAATACAATTATATTTTTATATCTTTTAATCAACTTTTGTAGGATTACAAACAGAGAAGAGCAAAACAAGACAAATTCAAACATATGCGGAATGGAATTCTTCAACTCAAATACCTGTGCATGTTGTATTAGCACATGTGGTTAATTATTTTTTACTGTTAATGTACTTTTTTGCATATATGAACTTTTCAAATCTATATGTTTCAAGTTTTATATTTAAATCTAACACAAGTTCATCTCCACAATCCTCAACCTTGATTTCTTCTGGTATTTGAAATTATAAGAGTTTAAATTTTGATTACTAAAATTAAAAATTCAACATCATGTAAGTATTGACCTCAACCTTGATTTCGTCCTACTTCTTTAAATTAGTTCTTATTGCGATCTTCTTTTCTTTTCATAGCCGATGGAAGAAAATATTCAGGATTGAAGTAAATTTTAACAATATAAACATTTTATATTTTGCTGTATTTTATATTAATTTTATTTATTCTGATAACTCAATTTTTTTTATAATAGATAATTAAAATTCCTAAACTTAATACTCATATTAATTCGTATCACCCCAATTAATACGTATACGCAAAAAAGGGGGGGGGGGGTAATGCACATTAAATCTAATCATGCTTCATGCGTTTCTATTGAGAATTAATAAAAGAAAAGTAGCTTAACTTGTGTTGCCTAAGTTTTATTGATTTATTTTTTGAACGAAAGTCAATTTGGTTGAATTGGATATTGCGATTTGATTTTGCTAAATTTGTGGTTCCGTAACGCTAACCAAGTTCAAATTGTAAATTTGATTGCAAATTCGGCTTACCCGACTTTAAATAATTTTGACGGTGGATTTTTTTTTTTTTTTTTGTATAATAAGATGTGAGTAATTATGTTGTCGTGAACCAAGTTTGATAGAAAGAAATTAATATAAATATATATAAACAATTTTTTATAAAAAAATATGTTGATGTTAGTGACTTTTTTTAAAAATGTTGATGTAAATGACTTATTTCTCTTGGCACATGGATAGTCTAAACTGAGATTATATGTTTACTTTTTAATCAAAATATCCTATTTAATGACTGTTATTATGATTTTTTTTTTTGAGAAAAAACCTTCGTTACTCGTTATTAAGAGCTGTCTTCTTCAACATTTACACTGACAAAATCCGGACACTCTTTTACCCAATATATTATCTCAATAACTCTTAATGTCTCTTTTGCTAACAGATGTGCCGCCTTATTTGTTTCCCGTTTAACATTCATGCATTTCCATGTCAGAAAAGTTACAAGCCTTAACTATACTTTAGTGATTAGATTACCAGCTAATGACAAGTCCTTATCCTTCTGGCGAATTTGTCAAACCACCCCCAATTCATCACCTTCTATTTCAATCCTCTAGAAACCCATTTCAGCTACGAACTTCATCGCCTCCACTACTGCCCAAGCCTCAATAGTAGCAGGGTCCTTACAACCTTGAATTTGCTTGTGCATGGTGCCCCTTACGTGCCCATCGTGATTTCTGGCAACAACACCAATTCCTCTTGAGCCCTCTTTGATGTTAAGTGCTCCAACAAAGTTTATCTTTATGGCATTTTCTAGTGGTCTCTGCCATTTTACACCCTCCTGGGCCGCCAACGTTTCCTGTCTTTCCGGCACATGTTGATAAGACTCTTAGTACTTACATGCAAACGTGACTATGTCTTTGCATGTTCTTTGCACGTTGTTTTTAACCTCCTCATTCCTACTATTCCAGATTACCCAAGATAGGGTTATGATTTTTTCCCTCCTTCCTATATCTTCTCCGATATCTTCTCCGTGTAGTAGAAAACATCCATTCCTTTTCGTTCTGCCATTGTTGTCCTTCCATATTGCCTACAAGTCTGGATTCTTTCAACGCTTCAGCTGTAGGCGGGCACGACGTGATTGCATGCAGAACTGATTCATCAGCTTGTTTACAGGCAAAGAGCTGAATTGATCAAATTCCTTTCCTTGAGATTTGCAAAAACCGGTAGGAACTCATGACTCATTCTCCATGCAAAAGTCTTCATTTTATTTGGAATATTTGTCCTCCATAGCTTGTTCCATAATTCGGGTCAATTCTCCCTGTCTACATCCTGTGTATTGTCGTGGTTTGCAGAGGTCTCCTGCTCAACTGACGTTTGTAACCAATATCCACTTTTGACACTATATCTTCCTATATAAGCCCCAAAACTGCCAAGTGGAATTGCCAGGACATCTGCTATTGTATCACTTGCAAGAATACTATCCAATTTGTCCCCATCCCATTCTTTTGTATCTGCATTTATTAGCTCGCCTACCTTGGTTTCCCCTGGATGGACATATTCTTTTAGTTGGGGAATGAAGCTACCATTCCTGGGTATCCAAGGATCATCCTACACACTGATGTTGGCTCCTTGCCGTAGCAAATCTCTCCCCATGCAGATGCTTCTTTAAATGTAAGACGGGGATTGCCCCACACTGGCTCCGAGGAAGGTTGTATTAAGAAAATACTTCTCCTTAATCACCTTGTATACCAGAGATGTATTATTCTGTGTTAGGCGCCATCTTTATTTAGCTAATAAAGCCATATTAAAAGGTTCCATATCCCTGAACCTCAAGCCGCCAATTTTCTTTCCTTTACACAGCTTCCTCCATGCCATCCAGTGTATTCCCTTTTTTTCCTTTCCCCTGCTCCACCAATAATTACTCATTACCATATTTAGTCCATGGCACAACCCTTTTAGAAACATGAAGCATGACATTGCATATGAAGACACCGATTATAGTACAGTTTCAATGAAAACTTCTTTGCCTCCATCGGATATCCACTTCTGGCTTCAACTATGTACCCTTTGTTTCATTTTGTCCACTATTCCCTTGAAAGCTTTCTTTTTTCCCCTCCCAATTATCATTGGCAGCCCAAGATACTTCTCAGGATTGTTTATGACCTGGATAGCGAGCATGTTCTTGACCATCTCTTGCTTATCTGTGCTAGTATTCCTGCTAAAAAACAATCCTGATTTCTCATAATTGAATTTCTGCCCTGAACCTTTTTCATATATATTTAGCAAGTGTTTCACCCTTTCGCATTCTGTCTGGTTGGCTGTTATGAACAACAAACTATCATCTACAAAGAAAATGTAAGTGATCCTTGGCCCATTTCTACTAGCTCAGACGCCCTGCATTAGACCTTCATTTTTGGACTTGGTTAGCAGCATCGAAAAACCTTCTGTACATATTAAGAACAAGTATGGTGATAAGGGATCCTCTTGTCGGAGGCCCCTTTCTGGATGAATGGTGTCAATCACGGTGCCATTGATAATCACATTATATCTGACCCTTTTCATACTGCATTACAATCGATGTCCAGCTTTCGCTAAAACCTAGCTTCCCCATAGCAGCTCCAATAAAGCACCATTCAACTCTATCATTTGCTTTACTCATGTTCAATTTTAGAGCCCCCCAACCCTTTCTAGCCTTTTTTTTAACCTCAACACATGCATAAGCTCATATGCAACGATGAAATTATTCGTAATTAACCTACCCAGAACAAAAGTGCTTTGCTTTTCACTAAATTTTAAAAAAATTACTTATTGGCTCAAATGGTAATTTTATGTTAATAAGTAAAATATTAAAATATATTTCCTTCTATTACAATATTTATTTAGCGAAACTCCAAGTTAAAATAATTTAATATCATTACTAGATCAATTTTCAATTTTTTATTTATTTTCTCAAACAAAGTTATATACCCAATATTGTTTTGTTCCTTACATTATTCACAAAAAAAAAATCATAATCAACATTTTAATTTTTATACTAAAATTTTAAAATTTACTATAATTAATAAATTTATTTACAATATAATTGATATCAATTGAAGTGTATGCATATAAAAACTAATTATTTGATTAGAAGATTTTCTTCCAAATTCACCATATTAGTATTTTCAATGTTTCTAAATCTTTTACTTTTATTTTGTTTTTTAGAGGATAATGATTTATATATATATATATATATGTGATATAATTATATTTTATATATTTTAATTTTTTTAATTTTATTTTATACTTTTTAATTTTATTATTGTCATAACATATAGATCCATAAATCTATAGCTAGATTTAACAAATGAAGTTGTCACCAATCTTTTTTAACTAGGCGTGATTGGTCACCTAAGAAATCTATTATCTTAAGGAGCTCCTGAGCTTGACTAAGGGTCTCTAAAGAATAAGTTCGGGTCTACTAACCAGAACAGGGTTCAAAAATTCAATTACATGTAGGGAACGTTATAGCACCCCTACATGTCCATCCAAAGGATGGTATCATATTACTTCAAATTTATCCTAAGGTCTTGAGTCTAATAGTTTCAAATTTTATATTAAATATTGGAAATTTTACGTTAAATATTGAAAATAATTTTTAAGATTCTCTATTAATCTGGTAGAACTCTTAAAAAAATACTTTCTCACCTCAAGAGTATTCAACAATCCCATTTGATATTTTAAAGAGGCTCTGTCGTCGGAAAAAAGTTTATTTATTATTATATCTAATTATTCTACCATTTGAGCCAAATTAGAAATATTTTATCTTTTTGAATTTCTGAATTTTTCACCATTTGGGCCTATTTAGAATTTCTTTTTATTATTTTTTCTCCTTTTTTTTTGGAAAGAAAATAATATGACAATTTTTTTTATTGAAATTTCATTTAAATTATTCCACCATTTGGGATAAATTGAAAGAAAATTTTTCACCTAGAGATTTCTTAGAAATTTACCATTTAAATTTTTAAGAATCTCATCCTTGGATAATTATCAAATATTTTCAACCTAAATTTTTTATTTGGAAAAAAATACAATTACTTGTATTAAAATTTCATCTAAATTATTTCATAATTTGGACCAAATTTAGAGAAAATTTCTCACCTAAAGATTTCTTAGAAAATTTACCATTGAAATTTCAAAGAATCTCATCCTTGGATAATTTGTATTTAATTCCAAAAATTTTTATATTTTTATGTTTTTTTTATATTTTCTTATATTTTTATTTTGAAAATAAATATTAATTATTGTTATTAAAACTTTATCTAAATTATTCCACCATTTGGGACAAATTTAGAAAAAATTTCTCACCTAAGAATTTTATAAAAATTTACCATTTGAAATTTCTATAAATTCCATAATTGGATAATTAATATTTATTCTCAAAATTTATTTTTTTATTTTTTATTTTTTTAAATTTAATCACATAAAAATACCATAAATAAACACATAAATAAAAATAAAATAAATAAATAAAATACTAAAAAAAACCTAAACAAATAAAAAAAATAGCTTTTAACTTAGGGCTGAAGCGGCTCGACTTGAGGCACAAAAAACAACTTAAAGACACGGCTCGACTCAGCTCCAATGATCGGCTAGTAAATGAGTCAAGCACGAGTCAGAAGCAAGTTGGCACTCAGGTCAAGTCCCCCAAATGAAAAACACGCGGATCTTGGGTCTTCTTAAAGGCCAAAACAACATCGTTTTGATGAGGCTATAAAAGGTTGAATTTTAGCTCTTCCTCTTAGATTTCTCCTTCTCTCTCTTCCCCTTTCTCTTCTCTTCTCTTCTTCTCTCTCTAATCAAATAAACTCCAATTGAACTTCAACCAAATTCTAAGAAAAATCATCAAAATTTGGGTTGGGCCATCGGACGGTTGTAAAAAAATTCAACGCTTATCGAAATCTTCACCAGATTCTAGAAAACCTTGCCGAAAAATTCAATAAGCATCTAAAAACACCGAAAAATTCAACCAACGCTGAAAAAATTTGTCAAAATTTGAAAATTTTTCAAAAAATTTTTTTTATGAAAAAAACTCTCAAAAATTTTTTTTTTACTTCTTGTTTTTCTTTGTTTTCTGATTTTTGCTCTCTAGTGTTTCTATTTTATCTCTACTTCATGTGTTTTCTTTTTCTATGTACTTAAGCCTATATTTATAGGGTCTCAAATCTGAGAACCCTAAATAGAATGGGATTTCATCTAAATTTTACTTTTAAGTTTTAATCTAATTTAAAATTTCTCAACCCAATCCTACCCAAATTTAACCCTTATTTTTTTTTATTTTTCCCATTTTTCTCCTTTTATTATTTTTTATTTTTAACAAAAATCAAATATAGACCTCGAACAGATTGGGTTGTCTATAGCTGCCCCTCTTTGCACATTTTTTGTGAAAAAAAAATTATGCAAAGACGTAGCCAACCCTAATCAACTTGACACATCTCTTTTTTTTTTTTTTTTTGGTATTTTTAAATCAAATAAAGCTTCTCTAAACAGAGACTCAACGATTTTGAGAAAAATAAATGCTCCTCTAAACAGTGGCACCACAACTTTGAAAAATGCTTCTCTAATCAAAGGCACTACAACTCTGAAAAATAAATTGCTCTTCTAAATAGAGGCACCACAATTTTGAAAAATAAATTGCTTCTCTAAATAGAGGCACCACAACTTTGAAAAAATAAATTGCTCCTCCAAACAGAGGCACCACAACTTTGAAAAAAAAATTGCTCCTCTAAACAGAAGCACCGTAATTTTGGAAAATAAATTGCTTCTTGATGATCATGTCCAGTGGAGTCATAGATCAGATATGATGAAATTTGTAATAAAAAACTCAAAGATTCACAATTTGAGTTTGAAAGTCAAATGTTCAGATTCGTAAGAACCTTTCAACTTTGCAAAAATTCACTGAAATTTAATTCTCAAAACTTTAGTTTTACAAGAATTCAAATTTGTAAGATCTCAAGATTCGCATTTGCAAATTGCAAGGCTCATATCCAACATTTAAAGATTCTAATTTGAATTTTGGAGATTCTCATCCAAAGCTTCAAAGCTTCTTGTTTAAGTTCAAAGGCTCACATTTAGGATTCACATTCAAAAAGTTTGAACCTTGAAGATTCACATTCAAAAGTTTAAAACTTTTCATTCTAGTTTGAAGATTCACATACGATGAATATTAAGGTTTTACACCTCAAAGATCCTTATTTAAAACTCAAAGATTCTTATTTAAGTTCAAAGATTCACATTCGATAAATTTTGGGTTTCACACCTTAAAGGTTCTCATTTGAAACTCAAAGATTCTCATTTTAGTTCGAAGATTCACATTCGATAAATTTTGGGTTTCACACCTCAAAGATTCTCATTTGAGTTCAAAGATTCATATTCGACAAATTTTGGGTTTCACACCTTAAAGATTCTCATTTGAAATTCAAATATTCTCTTTTGAGAACTCAAAATTTCTTATCAAAAGATTTTTAGTGACTTAAAATTATGCATACAATGAATGTCATGATCAATAACGCAAATATTTTCTCAATGATGCAAATGCAACAATCTAGATTTCACAATGCCATATTTTTAACCATGATTCAAATGTTTACTGAATAATGCAAATGCATATCCAAGCCAAAGTCTCAAACATTTTCTAAAAAATAATGCTAACGTCATGCATGTAATGCGGATATCAAAGTCCTGAAATTCTAATCAAAATGTGGTAACATGGTCTTCAAGTCTCTACCATCTCATGTTTTCTCCTTGTTTAGCTTTTTTACACTTTGGAACAAGTTTCATCAACTGATCGTCATTATTTTCATCACTTGATCACCATTCGAGGCTTTTCAGCACTAACAATTCTAGAACAAGTTTCTCCATTGTCCCATATCATTTAATCACAACTCACAAAGAAAGAGACTCCTCAGTACTTGCAATATCAACATAAATTTCATCTATTGACCTACACTATTTTCACCATAATTCATAGGCTTCTCAACACTAGCCATTTTAGAATGAATTCTATCCTCTGATCCATATTATGTTCATCACTTGTTCACCATTGACAAGCTATATCGACCAATTCATTCCCATACTCATCATTTGGTCACACCATGTGCCTTCTCAAATCATCTTTTTTTAAGTTTCTACCAACTCTTTCTTTTTCTCTTATTATCTTGGATTCTCTTTAAAAGAATGCAAGACTTTTTTATCCACATTGTCATTCATTCATCATCATTTCAAATCATGACAAATATAATGTATTCATACATTTTCTAGATTTATTATGGGGATACAACAATAAGAGAACACAAGGTGATTTGAGAAAAAGGTAATCAATGAGGAATGAGTTTGGTATAAAAATAAATGGAAAAAGAAACAAGTTAGATGCATGTCATTGGGATAAATGGCATATCCAAATAATGGATATTCAGATAATTTTGAATATTAGTTCAGGATTCTTTTTCAAAAACTTATTTCATTGACTGTCAAAATCATCTTGAGCTCATCAAACTTTGTTCTAGCTTTGAGGGAATTTCACATGTCTTTGACTTTCTATCCATGAGTCCAACTCTCAACTCATAGATTTTTCTACCCAAATCACTCTTTCAGGTTTTCAATTTGAGTATTTCTTTTTTCTCTTTTCATCTTTCCTATTTTTTCACTTTTTCTTTTTTTTTTCTTTTCTTTCTTTCATTTTTTCACCCATTATTGATATCTCTTCCACATCAATCTATAGAACAACAAAGCATGATTCTATCATTCCATCATGAGGATGCCTTAGCCCAGCATATGATCATACAATTTGAACATTCACACTTGATCTAAATGGAATTTTAAAGGTTGTAATGTAGGCCATGGTGAGGGGGCATGAAAGAAATGGACAAAATAGGCTCAAAACATGTGTTTAAAGGGTTTAAAACCACAGAATCATTTCTTATCATTTGAAACATCTTGGCATTTTGCTCTTTTCCACATCATTTCACTATTTTTTCCCTTTTTTCATCTCATTCCTCACAAAAGAATTCTCATTACTTTGCCCTAACTTGTTTGTGGCATTTTTCTTTTCTCTCTTTCTTTCATTTTGCTTTTCTTTCTCTCTTTGAAACCTTTTACGATCTTTTACCTTTTTTTTTGTTTTCAAAAAAAATATCCCCCAGTGTGGAGGGTGATCCTTGGTCAGGGTTTTTTAGAAAAAAAAATAGGCTCAAAAGGGTAGTAATGAATGGTTTTTCGAATGGTAAAAGAAATATGGTTATTTTTCATCTCAAATGTGAATTCTTTCCTTGAAGATCATCTATTGAACAAAAATAAGCTCATGGATCTTTATAATAGACTATACATCTTCATGACATACCTATTTCACATTTGCTAGTAGCTAACTTTTTTTGCTCAAATAATCTCTTCAGATTAATGTGAATGAGTTCTCAAAATTAAATCTCAGAATTAGTGTTATTATTGTCTAAACATTCATCATCTGAAATTTAAAAATGAGAATAAAAAGTATAAAAGGTAACAAAGTATGGAACCATGGTTGAATGAAAGAGAAAATGTAATGAAATACATTATCCTTGTCTTTTTATTAAAATGATAACAAATGAAATCCTATTGCATAAAAGAAATCCTAACATTACTTTAAAAAAAATCCTAAAATGAAAAACAACTCTTAACCAGCCTTAACATCTTTCTTAAAATTATGCCTTTGTGTAATCAGGTGAAGGATCTTTATCGACATCTTGCCCCTTGATTCATTGTAGCTCTCTAAGCCCTTTTGGATCAACGTGTTCTTAATTCTCACTCAGAGCATTGACATTGTGATTAGGTAATGGATTGCCACTAACATTATGTGTTGTTACTCTTTCTTAATCAAAACTTATCATCCCATCCTTGATTAACCATTGCACCTTATATTTCAAAGCAGTATAATTTTTAGTAAAATGGCTAGCAATTTCATAGTGGTAGTCACAGTGGGCAGTAAGATATGCCACTTGGGATAAGGTGGCTTAAGCGACTCCACACAATTGAGGGTAATCAAGTGGTTGTTATAGAGCTCTTGATATAACTCCGCATAAGTCATAGGGATTGGATCAAATACGAGCTTTTCTCAAGTAATTCATTGCTCTCGTGAATCACTTACTGGGCTAGTAGGATGAATTTGAGGTCTTGTGGAAGGTTGAATGTTAAGGCTGTATATGAGAGCTTGGAGGCTGAAAACAGGCTGGTATGTTGATGGGTAAGATGGTTGTGGTATGGGCTGATATGGGTAGGATGAAATATTATTCACAGCAGGATAGTATGGAGAGTAACCGTATGAATAAGGTTGATATCCCTTGAATTGTCTGTCAAAACTAACAGCTTGAGTTTCAATCTCTCTTTTCACTGATGTTTTTTTGGTTTATCCTCTTTTTAACTTGCCATTTTTAATGGTGTTCTCAATGATTTCGCCTGAGATCACTATATCAGCGAAGTTTTTTGTTGCATTCCCTATCATCTTTTCATAATAAGGAGACTTTAAAGTATAGATAAATAATATTATGGTCTTTTTCTCAGTCAGAGAAAACTGTACCTAAGAAGCTACATCCTTTTATCTCAGGCATATTCCTTAAATGATTCATTTACCTTTTTCTCCATGTTTTGCAAAGACAAGCAATCAGGGGCTAAATCTATGATATGTCGATACTAACTGATGAAATCATGAGCCATATCACTCCAAGAGCAAATACGGGTCCTATCCAACTAGACATACCACCTAACAACAAAGCTTGTAAGGTTATCTTAGAATATATGCATCAATAGTTTTTCATTATTAGCATAGGCTGCCATCTTTTGACAGTACATGGCAATGTGAGTTTTTGGATAATTTATACCATCATATTTTTCAAACTCTGATACTTTAAACTTAAGAGGAATAACCATAAATGAGATTAAACAAAGTCCAACAGCATTCACAGAACCATAAAAATCAACTTCTTCCACTATTCGTAGCCTTTCTTCCAACATACTAATCTTCTGATCAGCTTTTGAATCCCTTAATTACTCGTCCTTTTTTTATTTTAACTTTTCGTTCTATTTTGGATCATCTAAATCAGGGACCCAAACTGGTTTTACTATTTTTTTTTGTAAAAACAAGATTTACATAACTTTAATATTGTTTAGGGTTTCAAGCTAATGGCATTCCAAAGTATGTGTACCTTATTGGATGAGTGAACTGCTGTGGTTATAGGCCTTGTGCTAGTTGGGCTTGATGTGGCCCAAAACCAGAAGGGTACAATAGGTCATCCACCTTTTGTGATGGATGGTCTTGTTGGCTAATACTTTTTTTGTACCTTTCCCTTTGTTTAATTTGTTCAAAGCCTTCAAAATCTTATTCAACTCCCTTTTTAGCTTCTCTTGAGCTTTTTCTATCCTCTCAAGATGATTAAAATTTTTTTGCTCCATTTGCCTGACTCGAACTCTTGTGTTGTACTAGTAAGTTGATTGTGTGGGATTCTTAGTTGGTGGAGCTATTTTTGAACCTTGAGTACCATAATTATGATCAGAAATGAGATGCTATGCTTTATGTATAGTATGTTGATGCATGAATGGAATGTGGATTTTCATGGATGAAATCTAATGTGAAAATGATGCATATGCATGATGTTGCATGATATGATAATGCAAATGAACAAAGTTTAACAAACAAAATAATTCGTTTCATGGATGAAACAAAAATGATACGGATGCACAATGTTACATATGACAATGAAAATGATGCACAAAGTTAGACAATCAAAATGGTTAGCAAGTCACAAATTTTGAAACTCAAAGATTCTCATTTAAGTTCAAAGATTCACATTCGACAAATTTTGGGTTTCACACCTCAAAGGTTCTCATTTGAAACTCAAAGATTCTCATTTTAGTTCGAAGATTCACACTCGACCAATTTTGGGTTTCACACCACAAAGATTCTCATTTTAAATTCAAATATTCTCATTTGAGTTCAAAGATTCACATTTGACAAATTTTAGGTTTCACACCTCAAAGATTCTCATTTGAAATTCAAAGATTCTTCTTTGAAAACTCAAATATTCTCATCAAAAGATTCCCAATGACTCAAAATTATGCATACAATGAATGTCATGATCAATAATGCAAATGTTTTCTCAACGATGCAAATGCAACTATCTAGATTCTCACAATGCCATATTCTTAACCATGATTCAAATGTTTACTGCATAATACAAATGCATATCCAAACCAAAGTCTCAAACATTTTCCAAAAAATAATGCTAACGCCATGCATGTAATGCGAATATCAAAGTCATGAAATTCTAATCAAAATGTGGTAATAGGTCCTGAAGTCTCTACCATCTCACATTTTCTCCTTGTTTAGCTTCTCAACACTTTGGAACAAGTTTCATCAACTGATCATCATTATTTTCATCACTTGATCACCATTCAGAGGCTTCTCAGCACTAACAATTCTAGAACAAGTTTCGTCCATTGCCCCATATCATTTAATCACAACTCACAAAAAAAGAGGTTCCTCAGTACTAGCAATATCAACATAAATTTTATCCACTAACCCATATTATTTTCACCACAATTCACAAGCTTCTCAACACTAGCCATTTCAAAATAAATTTTATCCTCTGATCCATACTATGTTCATCACTTGATCACCATTAACGAGCTATGTCGAACAATTCATTCCCATACTCATCATTTTGTCACATCATGTGCCTTCACAAATCATCCTTTTTTAGGTTGCTACCATCTCTACCTTTTTCTCTTATTATCTTGGATTTCTCATCAAAAGAATGCAAGACTTTTTTATGCACATTGTCATTCATTCATCATCATTTAAAATCATGACAAATGTAATGCACTCATACATTTTCTCAATTTATTATTAGGATACAATAATAAGAGAACACTGGGTGATTTGAGGGAAAAGCAATCAATAAGGAACAAGTTTGGTAAAAAAACAAATGGGGAATGAAACAAGTTGGATGCATGTCATTGGGATGAATGGCATATCCAAATAATGGATATTCAGATAATTTTGAATATTAATCCAGGATTCTTTTTCAAAAACTCATTCTATTGACTATCGAAATCATCTTGAGCTCATCAAACTTTGTTCTAGCTTTAAGGAAATTTCACATGTCTTTGACTTTCTATCCATGAGTCCAACTCTCAACTAAGAGATTTTTCTACCCAAATCGTCCTTCAAGTTTTCAATTTGAGTCTTTCTTTTTTCTCCTTTTATATTTCTTATTTTTTATTTTTTCATTTTTTTTATTTTTTTTCTTTTCTTTATTTCATTCTTTCACCTATTATTGATATCTTTTCTACATCAATCTATAGAGCAACAAAGCATGATTCTATCATTCCATCATGAGCATGCCTTAGCTTAACATATGATCATTCAATTTGAGCATTCACACTTGATCCAAATGGACTTTTAAAGGTTGTAATGTAGGTCATAGTGAGGGGTCATGAAAGAAATAGATAAAATAGGCTCAAAACATATGTTTAAAAGATTTAAAACCAAATGATCATTTCTTATCATTTGAAACAACTTGGTATTTTTCCCCTTTCCACTTCATTTCACTATTTTTTCCTTTTTTCCATCTCATTCCTTACAAAAGGATTCTCATTACTTTGCCTTAACTTGTTTGTGGCATTTTTCTTTTCTCTCTTTCTTTTATTTTGCTTTTTTTTTTCTCTCTTTAAAACCTTTTACGATCTTTTGCCTCTTTTTTTTATTTTAAAAAAAAATACCCCCTAGTGTAGAGGGTGATCCTTGGTTAGGGTTCTTTAGAAAAACAAATCATAATAGGCTCAAATGGATAATAATGAATGGTTTTTTGAATGGTAAAAGAAATATGTCTATTTTTCATCTCAAATGTGAATGCTTTCCTTGAAGATCATCTATTGAACAAAAACAAGCTCATGGATCTTTATAATAGACTGTACATCTTCGTGACATACCTATTTCACATATGCTAGTAGCTAAAAATGGGCTGGTATATTGATGGGTAAAATGGTTGTGGTATATGTTGGTATAGGTAGGATGAAAAATTATTCACGGTAGGATAGTATGGAGAGTAACCTTGTGGATAAGCTTAATATCCCTTGAATTGTATGTCAAAACTCACAGCTTGAGTTTCAGTCTCTCTTTTCATTGATTTTTTTTTTGTTTTTCCTCCTTTTAACTTGTCATTTTTAATGGCGTTATCAATGATTTCACTTGAGATCACCATATCAGTGAAGTTTTTTATTGCATTTCCTACCATCTTTTCATAATATAGAGGCTTCAAAGTACTGATGAACAATACTGTGATCTCTTTCTTAATCAGAGAAGACTACACTTGAGAAGCTACATCCTTCCACCTCTAGCCATATTCCTTAAATGATTCATTTACCTTTTTCTCCATGTTTTGCAAAGACAAATGATCAAGGGCAAATCTATGATATGTCGATACTAACTAATGAAGTCATGAGCCATATCACTCTAAGAGCAAATGCGAGTCCTATCCAACTGGACAAACCACCTAGCAACAGAGCCCATAAGGTTATCTTAGAATACATGCATCAATAGTTTTTCATTATTAGCATGGGCTGCTATCTTTTGACAGTACATGGTAATGTTAGTTTTGGACACTTTATACCATCATATTTTTCAAACTTTGACACTTTAAACTTAAAAGGAATAACCACAACTAGGATTAAACAAAGCCCAATAGCATCCATAGAGCTACAAAAACCAAATCCTTCCACTGTTCACAGCTTCTCTTCCAACATACTAATCTTCTGATCAGCTTTTGAGTCCCTCAGTGACTCATCCCCTTTTGATTTTAACTTTCTGTTCTATTTTAGATTATCCAAATCAAGGACCTGAACTAGTTCTATTATCTTTTTTGTTAAAACAAGATTTACATATTTTTGATATTGTTCAGGGTTTAAAGCTAATGGCATTTCAAAGTATGTGTACCATAAAGGATGAGTGAACTGTTGTGGTTATGGGCCTTATGTTAGTTGGGCTTGATGTGATCCAAAACCAGAAGGGTACAATAGGTTATCCACCTTTTGTGATGGATGGTCTTATTGGCTAGTACTTTCTTTTATACCTTTTCCCTTTGTTTAATTTGTTCAAAGCCTCCAAAATACTATTCAACTCCCCTTCTAGCTTCTCTTGGCTTTTTCTATCCTTTTAAGATGATTAAAATTTTCTTATTACATTTGCCTGACTCGAGCTCTTGTGTTGTACTAATTTGTTAATTGTGTGCGATTTCTTGGTTGGTGAGCTATCTTCGAACCTTGAGTACCATAATTATGATAAGAAATGAGATGCTATGCTTTATGTTTAGTATGTTGATGCATGAATGGAATGTGGATTTTCATGGATTAAATCTAATATGAAAATGATGCATATGCACGATGTTGCATGATATGATAATGCAAATGCACAAAGTCTAACAAACAAAATAGTTCATTTCATAGATGAAATGAAAATGATGCAGATGTACAATGTTCATATGACAATGAAAATGATGCAAAAAGTCAGACAATCAAAATGGTTAGCAAGTCACAAATTGTTCTTTCTTATGTCCTGACTTCGGGTTACATCTATCACTAGGTAGGAAGGTCTCTATCCTAAAGCTAGTCCTCTTAGTTGTTGATTATATGCAAGGTTATGTGACTTTGACCACTAAATTTTCTCAAATTATTCCTTGCATCATTGTCCATCACAGACTAGTAAGACAGTCCTATCCTCACCCATCATAAGCTACTAACGAAATGGATTCAATTTGAGTGAGAGATTTTGTTAGCCATTATAGAGATTATCATCTCATAAGGGTATTGGTACTTCACTCCCTCCTAAGAGAGATGAAGCTCGGGTATAGAGCTTATGTAATGTAAATGCATGTGATAGTGTGTGTGAAGGAGCATATAAGTTTCTTGCCTCAAAAATAAAATACAAGACAAAACAAATGTTAGTAAACAAATAACACAAATCATCACAATTTAAAACCATTAGACCAAATGACAAGATAAATTTAAAAGTCATGGCTTGACTCTCTATAGTTTCCCAGTGGAGTCACCAAACTGTCGTAACATATAGATTTGTAAATCTATAGCTAGATTTAACAAATGGAGTCACCACCAATCTTTTTTAACTAAGTGTGATTGGCCACCTAAGGAATCTATCCTCTTAAAGAGCTCCTAAGCTTGACTAAGGATCCTTAAAAGAATAGGTTCAGGTCTACTAACTAGAATAAGGTTTGAGAGTTCGGTTACATGTGGGAAAGGTTATAGCACCCCACATGCCTATCCAAAGGATGGTACCATATTATTTCAAATTTATCCTAAGGTTTTGAGTCTAATGGTTTCAAATTTTATGTTAAATATTGGAAATAATTTTTAAAATTCTTCATCAATTCGGTAGAACTCTTAAAAAAATACTTTCTAATCTCAAGAGTATTTAAGAATCCCATTTGATATCTTGAAGAGGCTCCGATGTCGGAAAAAAGTTTATTTATTATTTTTGTCAAAAATATATCTAATTATTCCACCATTTGGGCCAAATTAAAAATATTTTCTCTTTTTGAATTTTTAAAATTTTCACTATTTAGGCCTATTTAGAAATTCTTTTTATTATTTTTTTCTCTTTTTTTTTGGAAAGAAAATAATATGACAATTATTTTTATTGAAATTTCATTTAAATTATTCCATACTTTAGGACAAATTTAAAGAAAATTTCTCACCTAGAGATTTCTTAAAAATTTACCATTTGAAATTTTAAAGAATCTCATCCTTGGATAACTATCAAATATTTTCAACCTAAATTTTTTATTTAGAAAAGAATACAATTACTTGTATTGAAATTTCATCTAAATTATTCTATAATTTGAGCCAAATTTAGAGAAAATTTCTTACCTAGAGATTTCTTAGAAAATTTACCATTTGAAATTTCTAAGAATCTCATCCTTGGGTAATTTGTATTTAATTCCAAAAATTTTTATATTTCTATGTTTTTATTTGTTTATTTGTAAAATAAATATTAATTATTGTTATTGACACTTTTATCTAAATTATTCCACCATTTAGGACAAATTTAGACAAAATTTCTCACCTTAGAATTTTATAGAAATTTTCCATTTGAAATTTCTATAAATTTCATCATTGGATAATTAATATTTATTCTCAAAATTTATTTTCTTATTTTTTATTTTATTTAAATTTAATCATGCAAAAATTCCAAAAATAAACACATGAATAAAAATAAAATAAATAAATAAAATACTAAAAAAAACCTAAAAAAAATACAAAAAAATAGCTTAACTTGCAACTGAAGTGGCTCGACTTGAGGCACAAAAAGCGACTTGAAGGCATGGCTAAGGGGACGCGGCTCGGCTCAGCACCAATGATCGGCTGGTAAGTAAGTCAAGCACAAGTCAGAAGCAGGTTGGCACTTAGGTCGGGTCGCCCAAATGAAAAATGCATGGATCTTAGGTCTTCTTAAAAGCTAAAACAACATCATTTTGATGAGGCTATAAAGACTGAATTTCAGCTCTTCCCTTCAGATTTCTCATTCTCTCTCTTTCCTCTTCTCTTTTTTCTTTCTCTCTCTAATCGACTGAACTCTGATTGAACTTTAACCAAATTCTAGAGAAATTCATCGGAATCTAGGTTGGGTCGTTAGACGGTTGTCAAAAAATTCAACACTTACTAAAATTTTCATTGGATTCAAGAAAACCTTGCCAAAAAATTCAATAGGCATAAAAAAAACTAAACAAAAAATTCAACCAACGATGAAAAATTTCATCGAAAATTGGAAATTTTCCAAAAAATTTCTAAAAAAATTTTTTTTATAAAAAAACTCCCAAAATTTTTTTTTTCACTTCCTATTTTTCTTTGTTTTTTGATTTCTACTCTCTGGTGTTCTATTTTCCCTTTACTTCTTGTGTGTTCTTTTTCTATGTATTCAAGCCTATATTTATAGGGTTTCAAATTTGAAAACCCTAAACAGAATAAGATTTCAATCCCTTCTGAGTTTTACTTTTAAGCTTTAATCCAATTTAAAATTTCTCAACCCAGTTCTACCCAAATTCAACCCCTATTTTTTTTCTTTTTCTCATTTTTCTCCTCTTATTATTTTTTATTTTTAACAAAAGTCAAATGTAGATCCCAGACAGATTAGAATGTCTACAGTTGCCCCTCTTTGCACATTTTTGTGACACAAGAATTGTGCATAGACGTAGACAACCCTTATCAACTCGACACATCTCTTTTTCTTCTTTTTTTATTTTTTTTATTTCTTTTAACAAATCAAATAAAGCTCTTATAAATAGAGACTCAACAACTTTAATAAAAATAAATGCTTCTCTAAATAAAGGCACCACAACTTTGAAAAATAAATTGCTCCTCTAAACAGAGGCACCACAACTTTGAAAAATAAATTGCTCCTTTCAATAGAGGCATCATAACTTTGAAAAAATAAATTGCTCCTCTAAACAAAGGCACCACAACTTTGAAAGAATAAATTGATCCTCTAAACAGAGGCATCACAACTTTGAAAAATAAATTGTTTCTCTAAACAGAGGTACCATAACTTTGAAAAATAAATTGCTTCTTAACGATCATGTCCAGTGGAGTCATAAATTAAATCTGATGAAATTTGTAATGAAAAACTCAAATATTCACAATTTGAGTTTGAAAGTCAAAGGTTCAGATTCGCAAGAACCTTTCAACTTCGCAACAATTCATTGAAATTTAATTCTCTAAACTTCAGTTTCACAAGAATTCAAATTTGTAAGATCTCAAGATTCGCATTTGCAAATTGCAAGACTCACATCCAACATTTAAAGATTCTAATTTGAATTTTAGAGATTCTCATCCAAAACTTCAAAGCTTATCATTCAAGTTCAAAGGTTCACATTTGGGATTCACATCCAAAAAGTTTTAACTTTGAAGATTCACATCCAAAAGTTCAAAACTTTTCGTTCTAGTTCGAAGAATCACATCTGACGAACATTAGGGTTTCACACCTCAAAGATCCTTATTTGAAACTCAAATATTCTCATTTGAGTTCGAAGATTCACATTCGATAAATTTTGGGTTTCATACCTCAAAGATTCTCATTTGAAACTCAAATATTCTTATTCGAGTTCAAAGATTCACACTCGACAAATTTTGGATTTCACACCTTAAAGATTCTCCTTTTAAATTTAAAGATTCTCATTTGAAATTCAATGATTCTCTTTTGAAAACTCAAATATTCTCATCAAAAGATTCCCAATGACACAAAATTATGCATACAATGAATGTCATGATGAATAATGCAAATGTTTTCTTAACGATGCAAATGCAGCTATTTAAATTCTCACAATGCCATATTCTTAACCATGATTCAAATGTTTATTGCATAATGCAAATGCATATCCAAACCAAAGTCTCAAACATTTTCCAAAAAACAATGCTAACGTCATGCAAGTAATCTGGATATCAAAGTCATGAAATTCTAATCAAAATGTGGTAATATGGTCTTCAAGTCTCTACTATCTCACGTTTTCTCCTTGTTTAGCTTTTCAACACTTTGGAATAAGTTTCATCAACTGATCATCATTATTTTCATCATTTGATCACCATTCAGAGGCTTCTCAGCACTAACAATTTTAAAATAAGTTTCGTCCATTGGCCCATATCATTTAATCACAACTCACAAAAAAAATCTCTTCAGTACTAGCAATATCAACATAAATTTCATCCATTATTGACTCATACTATTTTCACCACAATTCACAGGCTTCTCAACACTAGCCATTTTAGATGAATTCTACCCTCTGATCGATATTATGTTCATCACTTGATCACCATTGACAAGCTATGTCGACCAATTCATTCCCATACTCATCATTTGTCACACCATGTGCGTTCTCGAATCATCCCTTCTTAGGTTTCTACCATGTCTTCCTTTTTCTCTTATTATCTTGGATTTCTCTTCAAAAGAATGCAAAATTTTTTTATGCACATTGTCATTCATTCATCATCATTTCAAATCATGACAAAATAATGCACTCATACATTTTCTCGATTTATTCTTGGGATACAACAATAAGAGAACACATGGTAATTTGAGAGAAAGGTAATCAATGAGGAACAAGTTTGGTATAAAAACAAATGGAGAAAGAAACAAGTTGGATGCATGTCATTATGATGAATGGCATATCCAAATAATGGATATTCAGATAATTCAAAATATTAATCCAGGATTCTTTTTCAAAAACTCATTCCATTGACTGTCAAAATTATCTTGAGCTCATCAAACTTTGTTCTAGCTTTGAGGGAATTTCACATGTCTTTAACTTTCTATCCATGAGTCCAACTCTCAATTCATAGATTTTTCTACCCAAATCGCCCTTTCAGGTTTTCAATTTAAGTCTTTTTTTTTCTCATTTCATCTTTCCTATTTTCTCACTTTTTCTTTTTCTTTTCTTTTCTTTCATTTTTTCATCCATTATTGATATCTGTTCCACATCAATCTATAAAGCAACAAAGCATGATTCTATCATTCCATCATGAGCATGCCTTAGCCTAACATGTGATCATTCAATTTAAGCATTCATATTTGATCCAAATGGACTTTTAAAGGTTGTAATGTTGGCCATGGTGAGGGGTCATGAAAGAAATGGATAAAATAGGCTCAAAATATGTATTTAAAGGGTTTAAAACCAAAGGATCATTTCTTATCATTTGAAACAACTTAGCATTTTGCCCATTTCCACTTCATTTCACTATTTTTTCCTCTTTTCCATTCATTCCTCATAAAAGGATTCTCATTACTTTGCCCTAATTTATTTGTCGCATTTTTCTTTTCTCTCTTTCTTTCATTTTTCTTTTCTTTCTCTCTTTGAAACCTTTTGTGATCTTTTACCTTTTTTCTTTGTTTTTAAAAAAATACCCCTAGTGTGGAGGGTGATCTTTGGTCAAGATTTTTCAGAAAAAAAAATCATAATAAGCTTAAAGGGGTAGTAATGAATGGTTTTTTGAATGATAAAAGAAAGACAGCTATTTTTCATCTCAAATGTGAATGCTTTCCATGAAGATTATCTATTTAACAAAAACAAGCTCATGAATCTTTATAATAGATTGTACATTTTCATGACATACCTATTTCATATATGCTAGTGGCTAACTTTTTTAGCTCAAATAATCTCTTCAGATTAATGTGAATGAGTTCTCAAAATTAAATCTCATAATTATTGTTATTATTGTCTAAATATTCATCATCTGAAATTTAAAATTGGGAATGAAAAGTATGAAAGGTAACAAAGTATGGAACCATGGTTTAATGAAAGAGAAAATGTAATGAAATGCATTATCCTTGCATTTTATTAAAATGATAACAAATGAAATCCTATTGCATAAATGAAATCCTAACATTACTTTAAAAAAAATCATAAAATGACAAACAACTTTTAACCAACCTTAACATCTTTCTCAAAATTATGCCTTTGCGCAATCAGGTGAAGGATCTTTATCGACATCTTGTCCCCTGATTCATGTAGCTTTCCAAGCCCTTTTGGATCAACGTGTTCTTGATTCTCACTCAAAGCAGTGACATTATGATAAGGCAATGGATTGCCATTAACATTAGGTGTTGTTGCTCTTCCTTAATTAAAACTTATCATCCCACCCTTGATTAACCATTGCACTTTATGTTTCAAAGTAGTATAATTTTTAGTGGAATAGCTAGCAATTCCATAGTGGTAGTCACAATAGGCTGTAAGATCATACCATTTGAGATAAAGTGGCTTAAGCGACTCCATATGGTTGGGGGCAATCAAGTGATTGTTATAGAGCTCTTGATATAACTCTATATAAGTCATGGAGATTAGATTAAATACAGGCTTTTCTCAAGTAATTCATTGCTCTCATGAATCACATACTATGCTAGCAAGATAAATTTGAGGTCTTGTGAGAGGTTGAATGTTAAAGTTATGTGAGAGCTTGAGGGCTGAAAATAGGCTAGTATGTTGATGGGTAAGATATTTGTGGTATAGGTTGGTATGGGTAGGATGAAGTATTATTCATAGCAGGATAGTATGGAGAGTAACCTTGTGGATAAGGTTGATATCCCTTGAATTATTTGTCAAAACTCACAGCTTAAGTTTTGATCTCTCTTTTCTTTGATGTCTTCTTGGTTTCTCCTCCTTTCAACTTACAATTTTTAATGGTGTTCTTAATGATTTCGCCTGAGATCACCATATCAGTGAAGTTTTTTGTTGCATTCCCTATCATCTTTTCATAATAGGGGAGACTTCAAATTGCTAATGAATAATACTGTGGTCTCATTCTCAGTCAGAGAAGGCTGCACCTGAGAATTCCTTCACTTTTTGGGCATATTCCTCAAATGATTCATTTACCTTTTTCTCCATGTTTTACAAAGACAAGTGATCATGGGCTAAATCTATGATATATAGATACTAACTGATGAAGTCATGAGCCATATCACTCGAAGAACAAATGCGAGTCATATCCAACTGGACATACCACCTAGCAGCAAAGCCCGTAAAGTTATCTTAGAATACATGCATCAATAGTTTTTTATTATTAGCATAGGCTGCCATCTTTTGATAGTACATGCAATGTGAATTTTTGGGCACTTTATACCATTATATTTTTCAAACTCTGACACTTTAAACTTCAAAGGAATAACCACATCTAGGACTAAACAAAGCCCAATAACATCTACAAAACCATAAAAACCAACTCTTTCCACTGTTCGCAGCCTCTCTTCTAACATACTAATCTTCTGATCAACTTTTGAGTCCCTTAGTGACTCGTCCACTTTTGATTTTAACTTTTTGTTCTATTTTAGATCATCCAAATCAGGGACTTGAACTGGTTCTACTATATTTTCTGTAAAAATAAGATTTACATAACTTTGATATTGTCCAGGGTTTAAACTAATGGCATTTCAAAGTATGTGTACCATACAAGATGAGTGAGCTGCTGTGGTAGTCGACCTTGTGCTAGTTGGGCTTGATGTGTCCCATAACCAAGAGGGTATAATGGGTCATCGACCTCTTGTAATGGATGGTCTTATTGGCTAGTACTTTTTTCTATGCCTTTCTCCTTATTTAATTTGTTCAAAGCTTCCAAAATCCTATTCAACTCCCATTCTAGCTTTTCTTGAGCTTTTTCTATCCTCTCAAGATGATTAAAATTTTCTTGTTCCATTTGCCTAACTCGAGCTCTTGTGTTGTACTAGTGAGTTGATTGTGTGGGATTCTTGGTTGGTAGAGCTATCTTTGAACCTTGAGTACCACAATTATGATAAGAAATGAGATGCTATGCTTTATGTTTAGTATGTTGATGCATGAATGAAATGTGGATTTTCAAGGATGAAATCTAATATGAAAACGAAGCATATGCACGATGTTGCATAATATGATAATGCAAATGCATAAAGTCAAACAAACAAAATAGTTCGTTTCATGGATAAAATGAAAATGATGCAGATGCACAATGTTACATATAACAATGAAAATGATGCACAAAACCAGACAATCAAAATGGTTAGCAAGTCACAAAATTTTCCTTCTTGTGTCCTAACTTTGGGTTATATCTATCACTGGGTAGGAAAGGCTCTATCCTAAAACTGGTCCTCTTAGGTGTTGATTATATGCAGAGTTAGGTGACTTTGACCACCAAAGGTTCCCAAATTGTTCCTTGCATCATTGCCATCATAGACTAGTAAGGCAAGTCAATCCCCAGCCATCACAAGCTACCAACAGAATTCAATTTGAACGGGAGTATTTCGCTAGCCATTGCAGATATTATCATCTCACAAGCGTGTAAGTACTTTACTCCTTCCTAAGAGAGACAGAGTCCAGGTATAGAGCTCATGTAATATAAAAGCATGTAATAGTGTGTATGAAGGAGCATATAGGTTTCTTACCCCAAAAATAAAATACAAGACAAAACAAATGTTAGTAAACAAATAACACAAATCATCATAATTTAAAACCATTAGACTAAAAGACAAGATAAATTTAAAAGTCATGGCTTGACTCTCTATAGCTTCCCCTGTAGAGTCGCCAAACTGTCATAACATATAGATTCATAAATCTATAGCTAGATTTAACTAATGAAATTACCACCAATCTTTTTTAACTAGGTGTGATTGGCCATCTAAGGAATCTATCCTCTTAAGGAGCTCGTAAGCTTGACTAAAAGGCTATAAAAGGCTGACTTTCAGCTCTTTCCCTCATATTTCTCATTCTCTCTCTTCCCCTTTCTCTTCTCTCCTTCTCTCTTTAATCGAATAAACTCCGACTAAACTTCGATCGAATTCTAGGAAAAATCATCGAAATCTGAGTTGGGTCATCGAACGGTCTTTGAAAAATTCTATGCTTACCGAAATCTTCACCAAATTCTAGAAAACCTTTACAAAAAATTCAACAGGTGTCGAAAAATGCAACCGACACCAAAAAATTTCTTTGAAATCTAAAAATTTTTTAAAAAATTTCTAAATTTTTTTTTTATAAAATAAACTAGAAAAAAAATTTTTTTACTTCTTGCTTTTCTTTGTTTTCTGCTCTCTGGTGTTTCTGTTTTTTCTTTACTTCCTGTGTGTTCTTTTTTTATATACTCAAGCCTATATTTATAGGGTCTCAAATCTAAGAACCCTAAACAGAATGGGATTTCAATCCCTTCTGAGTTTTACTTTTAAGTTTTAATCGAACTTAAAATTCCTCAACCTAATCCTACCCAAATTCAACCCCTATTTTTTTATTTTTTTTCATTTTTTCTCTTTTTATTATTTTTTATTTTTAACAAAAATCAAATGTAGACCCCAGATAGATTGAGGTGTCTACAGTTGCCCCTCTTTTCACATTTTCTATGAAACAGGAATTGTGCAAAGATGTAAACAACCTCAATCAACTCAACACATATTTTTTCCCTTTTTTATTTTTTTATTTTTTTTAAATCAAATAAAGATTCTCTAAACAGAGACTTAACGACGTTGAGAAAAATAAATGCTCCTCTAAATAAAGGCACCACAACTTTGAAAAATAAATTGCTCCTTTAAACAAAGGCACCATAACTTTGAAAAATAAATTGCTCTTCCAAACAGAGGCACCACAACTTTGAAAAATAAATTGCTCCTCCAAACAAAGGCATCACAATTTTGAAAAAATAAATTGCTCCTCTAAACAGAGGCATCACAACTTGGAAGAATAAATTAATCCTCTAAACAAAGGCACCACGACTTTGAAAAATAAATTACTCCCCTAAACAGACGTATCATAACTTTGGAAAATAAATTACTTCTTGATGATCATGCCAGTGGAGTCATAGATCAAATCTGATGAAATTTGTAATGAAAAACTCAAAGATTCACAATTTGAGTTTGAAAGTCAAAGGTTAAGATTCGTAAGAACCTTTCAACTTTGCAAGAATTCATCGAAATTTAATTATCAAAACTTCAGTTTCATAAGAATTCAAATTTGTAAAATCTTAAAATTCGCATTTGCAAATTGCAAGACTCACATCCAACATTTAAAGATTCTAATTTGAATTTTAGAGATTCTCATCCAAAACTTCAAAGCTTCTCATTCAAGTTCAAAGGTTCATATTTGGGATTCACATCCAAAAAATTTGAACTTTGAAGATTCACATCCAAAAGTTCAAAACTTTTCATTCTTGTTCGAAGATTTATATCCGACGAACATTAGGGTTTCACACCTCAAAGATCGTTATTTGAAACTCAAATATTCTCATTTGAGTTCAAAGATTCACATTTGAGAAATTTTGGGTTTTACACCTCAAAGATTCTCATTTGAAACTCAAAGATTCTCATTTGAGTTCAAAGATTCACATTTGAGAAATTTTGGGTTTCACACCTCAAAGATTCTCATTTGAGTTTGAAGATTCACACTCGACAAATTTTAGGTTTCACACTTCAAAGATTCTTATTTGAAACTCAAATATTCTCATTTGAGTTTGAAGATTCACTTTTGACAAATTTTGGGTTTCACACATCAAAGATTCTCATTTGAAATTCAAAGATTCTCCTTTGAGAACTCAAATATTCTCATCAAAAGATTTCCAGTGACTCAAAATTATGCATACAGTGAATGTCATGATCAATAATGCCAATGTTTTCTTAATGATGCAAATGCAACAATCTAGATTCTCACAATGCCATATTCTTAACCATGATTCAAATGTTTACTGCATAATGCAAATGCATATCCAAACCAAAGTTTCAAACATTTTCCAAACAACAATGCTAATGCCATGCATGTAATATGGATATCAAAGTCATGAAATTCTAATCAAAATGTGGTAATATGGTCCTCAAGTCTCTACCATCTCACGTTTTCTCCTTGTTTAGCTTCTCAACACTTTGGAACAAGTTTTATTAACTGATCATTATTATTTTCATCACTTGATCACCATTCAGAGGCTTCTCAGCACTAACAATTCTAAAACAAGTTTCATCTATTACCCCATATCATTTAATCACAACTCACAAAAAAAGGCTATTTAGTACTAGCAATATCAACATAAATTTCATCCACTAACCCATACTATTTTCACCAAAATTAACAGGCTTCTCAACACTAGCTATTTTGGAATGAATTTTATCCTCTGATCCATATTATGTTCATCACTTGATCACCATTGACAAGCTATTTTGACCAATTCATTCCCATACTCATCATTTGGTCACACAATGTGCCTTCTCAAATCATAATTTTTTAGGTTTCTACCATATCTTTTTTTTTCTCTTATTATCTTGGATTTCTCTTCAAAAGAATGCAAGACTTTTTTATGCACATTGCCATTCATTCATCATCATTTCAAATCATGATAAATATAATACACTCATACATTTTCTTGATTTTTTTTGGGGATACAACAATAAGAAAACACATGGTGATTTGAGAGAAAGGTAATCAATGAGAAACGAGTTTGGTACAAAAAAAATAAGAAAAAAAACAAGTTGGATGCATGTCATTGGGATGAATGATATATCCAAATAATGAATATTCAGATAATTTTGAATATTAATCCAGGATTCTTTTTTAAAAACTCATTCCATTAACTGTCGAAATCATCTTGAGCTCATTAAACTTTGTTCTAGCTTTGAGGGAATTTCAGATGTCTTTGACTTCCTATCCATGAGTCTAACTCTCAACTCAGATATTTTTCTACCCAAATCACCCTTTTAGGTTTTCAATTTGAGTTTTTCTTTTTTCTCTTTTCATCTTTCCTATTTTTTCATTTTTTTCATTTTTTCATTTTTTCATTTTTTCATTTTTTTTCTTTTCTTTCTTTCATTCTTTCACCTATTATTGATGTCTCTTTCACATCAATCTATAGAGCAACAAAGCATGATTCTATCATTCCATTACTAGAATGCCTTAGCCTAACATATGATCATTCAATTTAAGCATTCACATTTAATCCAAATGGACCTTTAAAGGTTGTAATGTTGGCCATGGTGAAGGGTCATGAAAGAAATGGATAAAATAAGCTCAAAACATGTGTTTAAAGGGTTTAAAACCAAATGATCATTTCTTATCATTTGAAACAACTTGACATCTAACCCATTTCCACTTCATTTCACTATTTTTTCCCTTTTTCCCATCTCATTCCTTACAAAAGATTCTCATCACTTTGCCCTAACTTTTTTTGTGGTATTTTCTTTTTTCTTTTTCTTTTATTTTGCTTTTTTTCTCTCTTTGAAACCTTTTTCGATCTTTTGCCTTTTTTTTGTTTTAAAAAAAAATACCCCCCAGTGTGGAGGGTGATCTTTGGTCAGGGTTCTTTAGAAAAAAAAATCATAATAGGCTCAAAGGGATAGTAATGAATGGTTTTTCGAATGGTAAAAGAAATATGGCTATTTTTCATCTTAAATGTGAATGTTTTCCTTGAAGATCATCTATTGAACCAAAACAAGCTCATTGATCTTTATAACAGATTGTACATCTTCATAACATACCTATTTCATTTCTGTTAGTAGCTAACTTTTTTTGCTCAAATAATCTCTTTAGATTAATGTGAATAAGTTTTCAAAATTAAATCCCAGAATTATTGTTATTATTTTCTAAGCATTCATCATCTAGAATTTAAGAATGAGAATGAAAAGTATGAAAGGTAACAAAGTATGGAACCATGGTTGAATGAAAGAGAAAATGTAATGAAATGCATTATCCTTGCCTTTTATTAAAATGATAACAAATGAAATCTTATTGCATAAAAGAAATCCTAACATTACTTTGAAAAAATCCAAAAATGACAAACATTTCTTAACTAGCCTTAACATCCTTCTCAAAATTATACCTATGTACAATCAAGTAAAGGATCTTTATCAATATCTTGCCCCTTGATTCATTTAGCTCTCCAAGCCCTTTTGGATCAACGAGTTCTTGATTCTCACTCAGTGCATTGACATTAGGATTAGGCAATGGATTGCCACTAACATTAGGTATTGTTACTCTTCTTTAATCAAAACTTATCATCTCATCCTTGATTAACCATTGCACCTTATGTTTCAAAATAGTACAATTTTTAATGGAATAGCTTGCAATTTCATAATGGTAGTCACAGTGGGCTGTAAGATCATACCACTTGAGACAAGGTGGCTTGAGTGACTCCACACAGTTGGGGTAACAAGTGGTTATTATAGAGCTCTCGATATAACTCCGTATAAGTTATGGGGATTGGATCAAATACGAGTTTTTTTAAGGTAATTCATTACTCTCGTGAATCACTTACTGGGCTAGCAGGACAAATTTGAGGTCTTATGGGAGGTTGAATGTTAAGGCTATATATAGGAGCTTGAGGGTTGAAAACAGACTAGTATGTTAATGGGTAAGATGGCTATGGTATGGGTTGGTATGGGTAGGATGAAATATTATTCACAGTAGGATAGTCTGGAGAGTAACCTTATGGATAAGGTTGATATCCCTTGAATTGTCTATCAAAACTCATAATTTGAGTTTTGGTCTCTCTTTTCTCTGATGTCTTCTTGGTTTCTCCTTCTTTCAACTTACCATTTTTAATGGTGTTCTTAATGATTTCGCCTGAGATCACCATATCAACGAAGTTCTTTGCTGCATTCCTTATCATCTTTTCATAATAGAGAGACTTCAAAGTATTGACAAATAATATTGTGGTCTTTTTTTCAATAAGAGAAGGATGCACCTGAGAAGCTACATCCCTCCACCTCTAGGCATATTCCCTAAATGATTCATTTATTTTTTCTTCATGTTTTGCAAAGACAAGCGATCGAGGCTAGATCTATGATATAATGATACTAACTGATGAAGTCATGGGCCATATCACTCTAAGAGAAAATGTGGGTCCTATCCAACTGGACATACCACCTAACAGCAGAGCCTGTAAGGTTATCTTAGAATACATGTATCAATAGTTTTTTAATGGGCTACCATCTTTTAACAGTATATCATAATGTGAGTTTTTGGACATTTTATACCATCATATTTTTCAAACTTCAACACTTTAAACTTCAAAGGAATAACCACATCTGGGACTAAACAGAGCACAACAGCATCCACAGAATCATAAAAACCAACTCCTTCCACTGTTTACAGCCTCTTTTCCAACATACTAATCTTGTGATCAGCTTTTGAGTCCCTCAGTGACTTGTCCCCTTTTGATTTTAACTTTTCATTTTATTTTGGATCATGTAAATCAGGGACCTGAACTGATTCTACTACCTTTTTTGTAAAAACAAGATTTACATAACTCTGATATTGTTCAAGGTTTGAAGTTGATGGCATTCTAAAGCATGTGTACCTTTTTATGTCCTAACTTTGGGTTATATCTATCATTGGGTAGAAAGGGCTCTATCCTAAAGTTGGTCCTCTTAGGTGTTGATTATATGCAGGGTTAGGTGACTTTGACCACTAAAGGTTCCCAAATTGTTCTTTGCATCATTGTCCATCACAGACTAGTACGACAGTCCAATCCTCACCCATCACAGGCTACCAACGAAAATGATTCAATTTGAGTGGGAGTATTTCACTAGCCATTATGGAGATTATCATTTTATGAGAGCGTAAGTACTTTACTCCCTCCTAAGAGAGATGAAACTCGGGTATAGGGCTTATGTAATCTAAATGTATGTGATAGTGTGTGTGAAAGAGCATATAGGTTTCTTGCTCCAAAAATAAAATACAAGACAAAACAAATGTTAGTAATCAAATAACACAAATCATTACAATTTAAAACCATTAGACCAAAGGACATGATAAATTTAAAAGTCATGGCTTGACTCTCTATAGCTTCCCTAGTAGAGTCGCCAAACTATTATAACATACAGATTCGTAAATCTATAGCTAGATTTAACAAATGGAGTCACCATCAATCTTTTTTAACTAGGTATGATTGGCCACCTAAGAAATCTATCCTCTTAAAGAGCTCCTAAGCTTAAGTAAAGGTCCCTAAAAGAATAGGTTTGGGTCTACTAACCAGAATAGGGTTTGAAAGTTCGATTACATGTAAAGAAGGTTATAGCACCCTCACATGCCCATCCAAAGGATGGTACCATATTATTTCAAATTTATCTTAAGGTTTTGAGTCTAATGGTTTCAAATTTTATGTTAAATATTGAAAATAATTTTTAAGATTCTCCATCAATTTGGTAGAACTCTTAAAAAAATACTTTCTCACCTCAAGAGTATTCAAGAATCTCATTTGATATCTTGAAGAGGCTTTGTCGTCGAAAAAAATTTTATTTATTATTTTTATCGAAAATATATCTAATTATTCCACCATTTGGGCCAAATTAGAAATATTTTCTCTTTTTGAATTTTTAAAATTTTTACTATTTAGGCCTATTTAGAAATTATTTGTATTATTTTTTTCTTTTTTTTTTTTGGAAAGAAAATAATATGACAATTATTTTTATTCAAATTTCATTTAAATTACTCAACCATTTAGGACAAATTTAAAGAAAATATCTCACATAGAGATTTTTTAGAAATTTACGATTTGAAATTTTTAAGAATCTCATCCTTGGATAATTATCAAATATTTTCAACCTAAATTTTTTATTTAGAAAAGAATATAATGACTTATATTGAAATTTCATCTAAATTATTCTACAATTTGGGTCAAATTTAGAGAATTTGTCACCTAGAGATATCTTAGAAAATTTATCATTTGAAATTTCTAAGAATCTTACCCTTGGATAATTTGTATTTAATTCCAAAATTTTTTATGTTTTTATATTTTTTTATATTTTTTTTATTTTGAAAATAAATATTAATTATTGTTATTGAAACTTTATTGAAATTATTCCACCATTTGGGATAAATTTAGACAAAATTTTTCAACTAAAAATTTTATAGAATTTTACTATTTGAAATTTCTATAAACTCCATCATTGGATAATTAATATTTATTATCAAAATTTATTTTTTTATTTTTATTTTTTAAAATTTAATCATGTAAAAATACCAAAAATAAACACATAAATAAAAATAAAATAAATAAATAAAATACTAAAAACAACCCTTAAAAAATACAAAAAAAAAAATGGCTCGGTTTGCAGTTGAAGCGGCTCGGCTTGAAGCACAAAAAGTGGCTTGAAGGCTCAACTTAGGGGACGCGGCTTGGCTCGACTTGGCTCCAAGGATTGGCTGGTAAGTGGTTCAAGCGCGAGTCAAAAGCGGGTTTGTGCTTGAGTCGGGTCGCTCAAATAGAAAACACACGGATCCTGGGTCTTCTTTAAGGCCAAAATAGCATCGTTTTGATGAGGCTATAAAATACTGAATTTCAACTTTTCCCCTCAGATTTCTCTTTCCCCTTTTCTCTCCTTTCCTTCTCTTTTCTCATTCTTTCTCTAATTGGATGAACTTCGGTTGAACTTCAACTGGATTCTGAGAAAAATTGCTAGGATCTAGGTTGGGTCGTCAGACGATCGCTAAAAAATTCAATGCTTACTGAAATCTTCACCAGATTTTGGAAACTTTGTCAAAAAATTCAACCAACACCGAAAAACTCATCGAAAAATTCAACCAACATTGAAAAATTTCACCTGAATCTAAAAATTTTCCAAAAAATATTCAAAAAAAATTTTTTTATTAAAAAAACTCTGAAAAATTTTTTTTTTGCTTTTTGCCTTTTTTTGTTTTCTAATTTTTGCTCTCTGGTGTTTCTGTTTTCTCTCTACTTCCTGTGTGTTCTTTTTTTATGTACTCAAGCCTATATTTATAGGGTTTCAAATCCGAGAACCCTAAACAAAATGGGATTTCAATCTCTTTTGGGTTTTACTTTTGAGTTTTAATTTAAAATTCATCAACCCAGTCCTACCCAAATTCAACCCTTATTTTTTCGATTTTTTTAATGTTTTCTCTTTTTATTATTTTTTATTTTTAACAAAAATCAAATGTAGACTCCGAACATATTGAAATGTCTACAATTATATATTTAAAAAATTATTATAAATTGAAACCATCACTTTCACATAACATGAATTTAAATCAAATTAGGATTAGAGCTGGTACTTCACTACTAGAATAGTTAGAGAATCTAAAAAATATTTATATATTTAATCCAATACCAAATACATAATATTGAATAGTAAAAAGGTAGATAAAAATAAATAATATTAAAAATTAAAAGAATGATTCCAGGAGATACTAATGATCCTAATTCACAACCAAAAATAAAAGAAATGACTCTTAACATAAAACTTCATATAAAATCTTCAACTCTATTAGCCAGACTTTTGAGGTGGAAAATATGCAATTTCATGTTTTTCACCATATGAATCATGTAAAACACTTCATTTTATCCGAAATTTATCAAAATTAAAACAAATCTTTGATTGCAAATTGGGCCTTAATACAAAAAATGAAGTTTGAGACCAACAATTAAAAGTCCAAAAATTTTAATTTTATTTTGGTTTTTATTTTAGCTTTAATTTTGATTTTGGTTTTTAATTTTAGTCCAAGATTCAAAAAGTAAAAAAAAAAATTCAAAAAAAAATTAAAAAAAAGAATAAGAAAACCAAACAAAAAAAAAGTGTGAATTAGGAGATTTGCTTGAAGATTTTAGATTCAATTAAGGAAAATTAATGATTTGATGATTTTGGAATTTCTTGAGACTTAATTCATGCAATCATAGAATTAATACACAGAAAAATCAAATCAAATCACAATAAAATATTATATTTGGTTGAATTGATTTGTTTTCCAAATTCAAAGGATTCAATCTCTATAAAATAGATAGCAACAGTTCACCATTGCCTCACATACCATCGCTAAATTCCACAGTCACCAATTTAACCCAATCGCCAAAAATTCCCTATAAACATCATCATCCACCATTCATTGCTAGAACCGTGAACTATTTTCATCCACCACCATTCCACTAGCAAACCCAAATACCATCAACCTAGAAATCTATGAGCAGAAAAGAAGCAATCAAGCATCAACCAATAAGCAATCCAGCAATAATTGTAAAAGCTAGAATTGACAAAAATCAATCAAGTAAGAACAAGCAGAATGCAAAACCGAAGAGACAATTCATGATCAATACAGAGAGCAGTTTACCGCAAAAATTAGCTTAAAAAATTTTAAAAATTTTAGTAATCCTACCTTGCAAACACTCAACCAACTCTTAGTAGCAAGAGCCTAAATCAACACTTAAAAAACAGCAGCTTGCTAGAAAATCAACAAAGTTAAAAAGCCAGCACACATAGTCTTAATCAAGAACGCAAAACCCCACCCTATAACGAAGCTCACAAACAACCCAGTTTCAGGAAACCAACGCCCTAAAAATTGAGAAACCCATACCAAAAAAAAAAAAAAAAAAAGACACCGATCACAGAGATACCCAACATCAGGGGTTTAAATAGCGGTCGTGGTCACGTTTTCGATTGCATAGCATTTGTCGCGTTTTCGGATATAAAGGAGATAATTACGGTCACTGCGATCATTACGGTCATGAATTTTTTTTTTTTGCACAATTTATTATAAAATGTAATAATTATAATTATAATTATAAAAACTTTTATTCAATGATTTTAAAAATAATTTATGACACTATATGTTTTTTATTTTCTAAAAAAATTATTCACAATTTTATTTAGATTATAAAAAGCATTCATATTTGGTTTATCCATAAAATTTATCTCGGCCAAGTTCATATTCAATATTAATTTTAGACAAATCAAATATTAACAAAACATAATATGTTAAATACCAAGCATTTAATTTAATAAAATTACAAACTTAAAAATATAATAATTTCAAATTCCATCAACTACAATTATTGATATATATTTCAAATTTTATCACATGGTAGAAAGACGAGGAGGATCAAATTCTCTATCTTCACTTTAGGAGCCAAGTTGACTCCATCTCCATTCCTGAGGCCTTTTGTTCTTGATACATTTGAGATGGAGGATATATTTGAGGATGATACATTTGTGGTAGAGGGTACATTATCTATGTATATCATATTAAATTATTAATCTCTTAATTTTTTTTAATTATAAATCTTCAATCCCTCTAATTAGATTTTATCTAAAAAAATTTCAAAAATTAAATGTTTTCAAACTTATATTTTAATAAAATTTTCAAACCTATATTTTTTTTTTTTAGTTTTTAATCTTAATAAGAGTAATAGATCATAAAATGCTAAAGTAACTTAATTTTTTTGATACACTAATTGATATAAATTTTTTTTATCACAAGCAACTTTTAATAATTATATAATAAACACAATCTTCAATAATTACAAAAAAATAACAAGAATTAATCTAATATCCAAAGAATTGGCAATAATATAAATATCAAAACAATAAAAAAATATTAAAATTCAGATACAAAATTATAAATTAATATATAACACAATCAAAATATAATATTTAATTTTAATTATTTTTCATCTAACTTATACAAAAAAATTTATCAAAAAATTTCATTTAAAATCTCTATATATTATATTAATTATTAATCTCTTTTTTTTTAATTATAAATTTTCAAAACCACTAATTAAATTTTATCTAAAAAATTTTCAAAAATTAATTACAAAATTAAATAAAAAAATTCAATCCCACCTTCCAAACACCCCACCACACCAAATCCCTCCCCACCCCCATCCAATCCCTCTTCACCTTCCCCCTAACATCCTACCACACCTAATCCCTCCCCACCTTCCCCCTAATGCCTCACCACTCCCAATCCCTCCATACCCTATCCAATCTCTCCCCACGTGCCTAATATCCCAAATTTGTTTAATTCTTTCTAGCAAACGGCAGACCCTTCTAGAAATGCTAATGCTCTCTTCTGTTCATCTTCTTCTTCGTGCTACCTTCCTTGGCTTTCTAAAATTTTTTTCTTATCTCTTTTTTTTTTCATCTCTTATTTTCTCTCGCATCCCTTTATCACTATCACTTGCTGACTTGCCTAGTATCTACGAATACCTCATTCATATTTCAAACTTTCACAACAGATCATTGTACAAAAATTTTACAAAAAAAAAGGTAATTTAACTTTTTTTTCTTACTTTATTTGATCTTGAATGTTGATTGAAAACTTGAGGCTGATTTGAATTTGAATGCCGAAAATACTGATTGAATGGTTGAAACTTGAAGTAATTGATCTATTTTCTAACTCGTTTTTAAATTTATTTTGATGATAAAGATCTGAGATTGTGAGCTTTATTTTTGGCTTTGGCTTTTATTTTTACTTTTGCACATTTATTGTTTTATTCTACAAACTTAAAGTTTTGTTTTTTTCTTGAACTATTAGATTCGTGTGTAAAAAAATAAAATAGTGGCAATAACAGTCCGTTATTATCGCTATTGTCCATTACGTCATTATTTTGCAACCATTACTCTCCGTTTTTATTGTGAATGAATTTCTCAATCACTTTTTATCTAATAACGGTGGTGGAGGGTGGCGCTACCATAATTTTACAATCGCTATTTCGTTATTAAACCATTATTTGAATCCCTGCCCAACATCATCACAAAAATAATAAGGAATCACAGGATAGATGCAACCCAGACAACAAGCAAATTGCAATATATCGATAGAGACTAGTGATGGCTAAAGACAAAAGTGTTCGATGTCAGCAACGGTGAAGTCTTTTTAAAGTTTAGGTTGCTATTGGATTTTGATTTGGGAATTTGAAAGGAAGCTAGAAAAGAGGAGTCGCAAAGATATCAAAAGGTTTTTAGAGGGTTCTCATAGGCGGTCACTGGGAACAGAGAAAAGAATCAACAAAAGGTGCCAAACATTGGTGGTTCTAAGCTGCTGGGATTTGGTTTTAGCTTTGGCTGGTTTGTTCAAAGAAAAAAAGAAAAAGAGAAGACAAAAATCTGGATTTTAGTTTTTTGTTTAAAGCTTTGAAAAGAAGAGTGAAGGTTGAGAATTTGATTGAAGATATGGAGATAGAGAACAAGATGCTGACTTTTTTTTTTCCCTTAAATGCCTTGGATAAAATGACGTTGTTTTAGTGACAAGAGAAGAAAGGCCATTTGTAGCTTTAATCCATGCAAGAACTTGTGTGAAACTTGACCCGCATATAATCTGATTCTAGCAAGCCATCTCTCAAGCCGAGCTACTGAGCCAAGCTTCCAAGTTCTTAAGTAATTAAACTAGTCTTGAGGAGCCGATCTTTTGAGCTACGAAACCTAGCCATAAGCAATTTTGGTTTTTTTGTCTCTTTATATTTTGTATTTTATTTATTTGTTTAAATAAAAATTGTTTAGTTTAAATAAAATAAAAAAAATTAAATTCATGAATCCTATTAAATTATTGAAGAATTTTCATAGGTTAGAATTTTTTTTATGAATTTTATCAAACTATTATAGTCTTTCACAATAGAGATTTTTTTTATAAAATAAAAATTTTCAATCTTACAAAACAATTTGAGGATTTAAATCTTTAATTAAGTTTTACCAAACTATTGGAGGACTTAATGAATTTTTTATAAAAAAATAATAATAAAAATTTCAATTTTACCAAACAATTAGAGGATTTAAATCTTGAATTACATCTTACCAAACTATTGGAAGATTTAATCAATTTTCTTAAATAAGTTCTATATTTGATTTTTCAAATAAAATCTTACCAAATTATTAAAAGATTTTACTGATTGTTTCATAAATAAAATATATTAATGAATCTAATGATGGAGCCTCTTCATAGTAAGACACTAGTCTTTATGAATACTCCTGATGTGAGAAAATTATCTTAAATTACTATCAAACTATTGGAGTAATTTTATAATTAATTTTTAATAATTAAATTATTTCATAAAATTATAATAATGTATTAAACCTTGGATAACTTGAAATCAAACCGGTACCATTCTTTGAATGGGCATTTTGACTATGCTATAATCTTTCTCATGCATAACTACACTCCTAAACCTACATCTAGTTTAGTAGACTAGAATCTATCATTTAAAGATACCTAAGTCAAGTTTAGAATTCATCTTTAAAATAGCTCAAATTCAGTTAAGTGATCAATCGTACCTAAAAAAAAAAATTAGTGGTGACTTTTAAAGTCTATATCTAGTTATAAGTGCATGAATCTATACGGTATGACAATTTGATGACTCCATTATACCTATTGAGAGTTAGGCCAGTAAATGATTTCTTATTATACAAGCCTAACTTAATAAATTTAAGAATTTTTTCATTGTTTATATTTATTTTATTTATTTATTTTTTTCATAGATGTCATTCATTTGCACATGAATAACATGAACTCTAAACCCGAGTTTCATCCATTGAGATAGAGCAAAATATCTACACCTTCGTGAAATTTCATATCTCCGTATGGGCTAACGAAATACTCTCACTCAAATTAAACTATTTTCCCTTGTAGCTTATAATAGGTGAGGATTAGGATGCCTTATTAGTTTATAATAGACAATGAGGTAAGGAACAATTTAGGAACCCTTAGACTATTAAACCTTTAAACCTAGCATGTAAATAAATCCTAAAGTCCGAACCTAAGTTAGAGCCATGCCTTCACTTATGTTAGAAAATCATAAATAGGACACATAATGAGATATTTATTTTGTTTGTAAATTTATATATTGTTTCATTTTTGGTATTTATTATTTGCATACTAACCTTTTATGTTGTTCTTTATATATTATGTTATTTTTGTATATATTATGTTCATACTAATCCTTTTATTTTATTATGCATGCAGTTGCATCATTAGATTCATCATAAGGAGTAATCACCACAAAATAATTTTAACAAGAAAAATCTTAGTTACATCTATGAAAAACCTAACGAAGTCTTCTATTGGTTTAGAAAGAGAGTCTAAAGAGTTGAAGCTTGCAAACAAAAGGTTAAAAGGAAGTTCAAGCACTCAAACAAGAAAAGGAAAACTTGAATACTTTGTTCATTAACCTTATCACAACATGGTCATCCACCACTTGAAAGCTGGCCCAACTTTTGAAAGAAAATGGATTGTTGCAAGCAAAGCTACAAGAAAGGGAAAATGCATTTTTTGAGGCACAAAAGCATGTCCAAATATTGAATGGAGTTATGGTTGAAATTGAAACACAAATAGGGGTTATGAATGAAGAATATGAGTAAGTAAAGGAGGCATATATGAGAAAGCATGATCAATTAGAGTTCTTGCTTCACCAAATCACTGTGGCTACTTACAAAGCCAATGACATAGTATATAAGGTTCAAGAATGGAAGACAATGGTGCCACCAGTGGACCACATGCCTAAGAACTGCTAGATTTCCTTAATGAAATGAAAGCAATATTGACAAATTAGAAATTTTTTTCCTTAATAAACTCTAAACTTTTCATGAATGCAATATTAGATTTGGTCAGAAATAACTTTGAGTTCAATAAAGATTTTCTTTGTTAATAATTATTATGTGGAAAATTCTTTTTATTACATCCACACATTCTTGTATTTTTTCTCATGCATAATTGGATGGTTTCATAAACATTATTCTAAACATACTTCTTAATTATGGTAAATCAAGGTTTAAGGATAGCTCAACCTACTCACTACTAGTATAACACCTAAGCTCGAGTCAAACATATAGAGCAAGATAATGCAAGCCGTGTTGAGAAGTTGGAAAAGGCTTAAAAAAATAAAAGAGTAGTTGAACAAAATTCTTGAAGCATTCAACAACCTGAATAAAAGAAAGGTAGTAAAAAAAGATATTGGCCCAAAGAGCATCCGTCACAAGATGTTGTTGACCTATTGTATCTTTCTGGCTATGGCCTATACCAGGCCTAATCCACCCAAGGTATTCATTCATAATAATTCACATTCCTTGCATGATGCATCTATCTTGAGATGCTTTATGTGTCAACTTAAGGGCAATTTCAAAGTTTTGCTAATCTTGTCTTCACAAAAAAGACAACTATACCAATCCTAATCCTAGTCCCCAATTTAAATGATTTAAAGAAGGATGAAAAGCTGAAATTGAAGGCAATTAAAAGTTTAAAGGACTCAAAATCTAAATAAAAGATAATCTTGTTGGATGAAAGACTACTGACTATTAAGAGTATAGACTTTTATGGCTCAATAGATGTTGTTGGCCTTTGTTTGGTCTTAGATGTTGTGATTTTTTTAAATTTAAGGTTTTAAAGTTTGAGAAGTATGATGATACTAAATGTCCGATCGCACATGTATTATGTACTATCAAAAGTTATATATCTACATTAGTAATGAGAAATTGTTAATTTATGTGTTTTAAGACAGTTTCATTGGTTTGGCTACAAGGTGATATATCCAGCTAGACTGAACTAGCATCCATTCTTGGAAAAAGCTCGTTCAGGCATTTATTAATCAATACCATCACATCATTAGCTTCGCTTATGATCGTCTTTTTTTTATAAATCATGGAGAAGAAGGTAACAAAATCTTTCAAAGAATATGCCCAACAGTAAAAGGATATAACTACTTAAGTTTAACTTTTTTTAACTGAAAAAGAGATGATAGTACTGTTTGTTAGTACCTTGAAGGCTCCTTATTATGAAAAAATGATAAGAAATGCAATAAAAAACTTTACTGACATGGTTATATTAGAAGAGATAATAAAAAATATCATAAAAATGAAAAGCTTAATGAGGATGATACAGTTGGCTTAAAAGATGTAGATGTATCAAGAATGAAAATAAAAGATGTTTAAACTGTGATATATGAAGGGAAACAAGGTTGAAGCTTTGCACCATACCATCCTCATTAACCTTATTACCCTACCATAAATAATGTTTTTCAAAATCTTTATTTTCACCAACCAACCCAACATTTAGTTTCTCACATAAATCATTATCCTCAGCCTGCTACTCGACCCTTGAGTGGTCAAATAAGATAAAAAAAACATTCTTGAAAAACTTTTGATTCTAATTTTTGATCTTTTACTTTTGTTGGCAAAGTACCAATACCTCACCCTAGTACCTTTGAAAGTAATTTCGAATTCATTAACTAAAAGTTATGATCTAAATGGTAAATGTGATTATTACATAAGGGCAATTGGGCACTCAATTGAGAAATGGAAGCAGTTGAAAGAGAAATTAAAAGTCTCATCCATACTGGCACTTTAACCTAAAAGCTTTTTGAGTAATGAAAAGTTACTTTATCATAGGTTAATTTTTCTTTACACATGAAGTCATTGATGTCCAATGAGTTTTAATTATATGGGTTCTTACATGTACATTTTTTTTAAATCTCAAAAAATTTGGTGAGTACTATTAAGAATGAGCATCATGAGCCATTTCCTTGAACATTTCATTCTTTTCAATTAAAAGATTAAAAACCTTAAAAAATTTTAATGATGAAAGTTTTAGAACTTTACCCCGTTTTGACTATGATTTATTAATTTTCATTTGTGCTATGAGCATTGAGATGGTTGATTAATTTGTAAATCTTTTAAGACATTCTCCTAAGTTTTTTTTATTTTTGATGATTTGATATATGTTAAAGCTATTTCAAAATTCTTCATCACCCAAATTCCTTGTGCCATACTTTCTCAATTTGTTCAATATTTTAGGCCTATGTTACATATTTCTCTTTTTTCAATCCTTCATCAAGTGATTCTCTATCCTCACCTTAGGGTAAATTTATTAAAAAAAATCCAATTTACTTTATGTCCCAAATAACCTTTTTGATTGATGAACATCCAAATGGATTTGTTATCAAAATGCATTATGAGTATGAGTTGTAAAAAAAAAAAAGTTGATTGTGAAATCATACGTATAGGACATTCAAATGAACCTAAAGTCAATCAGAAAACAAGTTGTCTCTTGAATTGTTTTTCAATAGATATCCATCCTTAAATGAAAAATGATCTTCTTTCCAATTCTTTTCACTAAAGAAGAAAATATCAATTTGCTAACCTTTTTAAGCATTTTGATTATTCTTTCTAAGCAATTTTAATCAATGATCACCCTCCAAATTTTGGGATAAGTTAAAAAAAAAAAAAGAATTTCAACAAGATGACATGTGATCTTCTGTTAATGGTTAGAAAATAATGCCTTATGTTAAAGGGGCAAGCTTGAAAGAAATTGTAGACACCCATTTATGTTCAAGCCCATTGAGGTTCGAGCCAGATTAAGCCTGTTGACATTCGAGCCTAACTAGACCCACTGATGTTTGTGCTTGAGTAGACAGTTTGTTATTATTATTATTATTGTTGTTGATGTTGTTGTTGTTGTTATTGTTATTATTATTATTATTATTATTATTATTATTATTATTATTATTATTATTATTATTATTATTATTATTATTGCTATTTTTGTTTTTTTCTTCTTTTCTTTCCTTTTTGTTTGAATCTGCCAAGGGATAGGAAAATTTGACTTTGATCAGAATCAGGGATTGTTAATGCAAAGTCAACTAGTGAAATTAATTAGGATCAAATCAAAAACTCAGAATCACGCTTGGACAGAATCAATCCCATGATTCAAGCCAGGATTGATTTTGCTCGTTTCTAAAAAATCCTCCTAAGATTACTTATAAATTGGATCAATTCTACAAAAAGAGGACATACAAGAAACACAAAATACTTTGGACAAAGAAAGTCTAAAATATTTTTGGTTGAGAGGGTTCTGGAAGTTTAATTTTGGGATTTTAGGTTCAATCTAAAGTTAGGGGTCCGATTTTAAGTTTCTAGGTTAGAATTATGATTCTGAAAGGTTTTGAGAATAGTTTGGGCAAAATTTGGAGAAATCTGAAAAAAATTGAAGAAATTTGGGTTTTTTGGGTTTTTTTGGGTTTTTAGGAAGAACATGAATTTTTCGACGAAAATTTTCAGTGAAAGTTCGACGATATTTTGACAAGATTTTCAGAATCCAAAATGTTTTCCAAAAATCAATGAATTTTTCAGTTTTCAATTGAATTTTTTGATGACATCCCAAGAAACCGGTGAAATTTTCAATTTTCAATTGAATTTACCGATGGATTTTTTGGAAAGAAGGTAAAAAAAACTAAGGGTATAGAGAGAGAGAGGCTCAGATGATTATGAAGAAAACGCTGATGCTTGACTTTTATACTATTGTCGAACAATGTCGTTTGGATAAGCCAAGATCTGCGTGTAAAACTAGTAACCCTCGTGCAGATCTACGCCTCAACCCGACCCGATCGTAGGTTTTTCCTTTTTCATTTTATTTTTATTTTATGATTTTATTTTATTTTTAACTCATTTTTTAATTATTTTCTAGTTTTATTTTTTTAAAAATTATTTCTACCACTAGTATTTTTTGAAAAAAAATTCTACAAAAAAAAAATAGTAATGATAATAATACAAAAAATCTTTTCAATAAAAATAAAAAATATATATTTGCAAATAAACAAAAAATAATTTTTATCTTCTAAACTATTGGAGGATTGCTTTGAAGCGAGTCTTATCAAATTATTAAGAGGCTTTACTATTTTTTTTGAAATAAAAATTAATAAATTCGATGATGGAGCCTCTTCAGAATGGGATACTAGTCCCCATGAATACTCCTGAGGTGAGAGAATTATCATAAATTGCTACCAAACCATTGGGACAATTTTAGGGTTAATTTTTAATATTAATTTATTTGATAAATCATAAAAATGATCAAGGCTTGGATAATTTGAAATCAAACTGGTACCATCCTGTGGGTGAGCGTTGTAGGGGTGTTACAACCTTTCCCATGCGTAACTAATTCCCAAACTTAACCTTTATTTTCATAGACTAAAATATGTTTCAGGTGGCCAATCACACCTAACCAAAAAAGAATTGTGGCGACTCCTTCTAATCCATGTCTAGCCATAGGTCTATAGATCTATACATTATGACCAAAATAAGTTTCAAAATTTTGAACTCATGCAAAAAAAAATAAAGAATAGAAAAAAGAATAAAAGAATAAAAAAAAAAAAGAGAAAGGTGAAAGGTGAAAGGTGAAAAAACATGTTTTAAGGAAAAAAAATGTCTCTAGAAAAGAAATAATCCTTGGTTTAATCACCTTTAAATACATTTTTAGACCTATTTATGCTTTCTTTCAAGACCTTAAACTTTAGCCCATGTTATGTCCTTCAAAAAATCCATTTTGATCATGTATGGATACTTAAGTTGGAAGCTTGTTCCTTAAGTAATCATTATGATTTGAATTTAAATGAATTTTAAATGCTTAAATGCATGATGGAATAATCAAAAAAAGAAAAAAAAAAGCTCTAAAGTGAAAACTTGAAAGGACAGTCTAGAGCAAGATTGAAAAAAGCACCTCATAACTTTTTATTTAGCACCAAGAAAGCATTTTGAGGGGACATTGGGAACTTTCTTTAAAAGCCTAAGAAAATCAATCTCACTATAAAGATTCCCTTCAAAATTTGGGTTTTGTTCATCTTTCAAACCTAAAATTTTGAGCTTGCCATAGTTGCTCTTAATATTTATTACAATACTACATACCAAGAACTAAAAGGAGTGCCAAAATATATTGCACTTTAAAAGACGATTTTCATTTATAAGCTCAGATGAAAAGATTTTCCTATTCTCATTCAGTGGCCAAATTCCTTTTGTGACTAAACTCTTTCCTGGTATGCCAAGCTATTGCATCTTTTTGGAAAGATCAAGTTGTGATTCATCATTTTCATTCTAGGCAATAATCACTAGTTTTTAAGAGATTTGATCACATGCAGAAAAAAGTTGTGTAAGGCAATTTCCATTGCTATTCTTGGAAAAGTTTTGAGAAATGTTCTAAATGTATTGAATTTTAATACTCATGGTGGGAGATAGGTGAATGCTATAAGAGACCTTTGGGGGTAAGAAAATGCCCAATCAAATGACCAAAATTGAAACAATTGATTAGATGAGAAGAATGGTTTTCAATAATGAAAATGTTGAGAATGCTTGCTTTAATGTGTGAAAGAACTTGTCAACAAATTCAGAGGCTATATCATGGAAAGATGAAAGAAAAAAAAGTTTTGAGAATCCTATTACCACAATTAAGGATATTCGGTATAGAATTCATGCATTGCATTCATTGCATTTCATGCATTGTATGCATCACATCCATTTCATATGTTGCATTCATATTTTTTAAGAGAAAAAGATGTTGACTTGAATTTTTGATAAAAAAGAACTTTGATTAAACAAGATTTTACCTTAGGGTATATTTTTTAAAACTTTTGAGTATCAATTTTAAAATCCTTCGAGTAACTCTTTTTAAAACCTTCAATACATTTTCAAAATTGTTAAACTCTTTTTAAAATACTTCGAGCTAGATTTATAAGACTTTCAGGCATAATCTTTAAAACCTTTAGATATCCATTTTTTTAAAGTGGTTGAACATTTGTTTTAAAGAAGCTTTTTTGAAGTTTAATTTGTAAGACCTCCAAACATAATCTCTAAGTCCTCCAAGCAAAATTCATAAGTTTTTCAAGCTAAATCTATTTTAGAGTCAAGATTTGTAAGACCTTCGAGCGTAATCTCCAAGTTCGCTGGACAAGATTTGTAAGTCATTCGAGCTAAATTTATTTTAGAGTTGAGATTTATAAAACCCCCGAGTGTAATCTTTAAGTCTTCCAAGAAGATTCATAAGTCTTCCAAGCTAAATTTGTTTTGGAGTCGAGATTTATAAAACCTCCGGACATAATCTCTAAGTCCTCTAAGCAAGATTTGTAAATCTTTCATGCTGAATTTGTTTTAAAGTCGATATTTATAAAACCTTCGAGGCGTAATCTCTATGTCCTCCAAGCATGATCTTTTAAAACCTTCAAATATCTTTTTTAAAAGGTTGTAGAGCCTTTGTTTAAAGAAACATTTTTCAATGAATAATTTGTAAGACCTCCAAGCTTAATTTTTAAGTTCTTTTGGCATGATTTATAAGACTTTCAGGCATGATAGTCAAAACCTTCGAGTTTTGTCCTTAATTTTTTATGAAGTTGTGTGCTTTCATTTTCGAAGAGCCTTTCAAAAAAAAGAAAAAACATTGAATAATTTGGGTCATATGTCATAGGTATCTATGTCTTTGCGTAATTTTTGTTTCACAAAAAATGCACAAAGAGGGATAACTATAGACATCTCGTTTTGTTCAAAGATTTTTCGGAAGTAAAACAAACCTTTAATTACAAATTAAACCTTAACACAAAAAATGAATTTTAAGCCTAAGAATTCAAAGTTCAAAAATTTTAATTTTAATTTTAATTTTAGCTTTAATTTTAATTTTAGCTTTAATTTTGGTTTTAATTTTAGTTTTAATTTTGATTTTGGTTTTTAATTTTAGTCAAAGAGTCAAAAATTCAAAAAAATTGAAAGTAAAAAAAAAAAAAGAAAATTGAACATAAAAAAGTACAAATTAGGGGATTTGCTTAAAGATCTTGGATTCAGTTAAGAAGAATTAATGATTTCATGATTTTGGAATTTCTTAAGGCTTAATTCATGCAATCGTAGAATTAATTCACAAAAAAATCAAATCAAATCACAAGAAAATCTTAGATTTTGTTGAATTGATTTGCCTTCCAAATTGAAAGAGATTCGATCCTTATAAAATAAACAGCAACAGTTCACCATTACCTCACACACCATCATTAAATTCCACAATCACCAATTCAACCTAGTTGCCAACAAATTCCCTACAAACATCATCATCCACCATTCATTGCCAAAACCACAAACTCTTTTCATCCTCCACCATTCCATTGGCAAACCAAAATACCATCAATCTAGAAATCCATAAGTAGAACAAAAGCAATCAAGCATTAACCAAGAAGCAATCCATCAGTAATTGTAGAAGCAAGAATCGACAAAAATCAATCAAGCAAGAACTAATAGCAAGCAGAATTGAAGGGGCAATTCGTGATCAATACAGAGAGTAGTTTGCCATAAAAGTTAGCTTTAAAAATTTTAGATATTTTAGCAATCCTATTTTGCAAACACTCAACCAATTCTTAGTAACAAAACCTGAATCAACACTCAAAAAGCAACAGCAAGTTAGAAAATCAAAAAAGCTGAAAGCCAGCGCACTTAGCCTCAATCAAGAACACAGAAACCCACCTTAGAACCAAGCTCACAAACAACCCAATTTCAAAAAGCCACCACCCAGAAAACCAAGAAAGCTATACCTAAAAAAAAAGAACACTGATCACAGAGATACCCAACATCATCACAAAAGCAAACAAATAATGAGGAATCATAGGATAGATGAAACCCAAACAACAAGCAAATTGCAATATATCTACAGAGACCGATGACGGTTAAAGACAATGGCATTCGATGTCAGCAGTGGAAAGGTTTTGATGAAGTTTGGGTTGCTATTGCGTTTTGATTTGGAATTTGAAAAGAAGCTAGAAAAAAGAAAGCCACAATGATTTCAAAAGGTTTTTAAAGGTTTCTCACTGGCGGTCACTAGCAATGGAAGAAGGAATCAACAAAAGACGATGAATGTTAGTGCTGGTTCAAAGCTATTAGGATTTGGTGTGGGCCCTAGCTAGTTTGCTCAAAGAAAAAAAAAGAAGGCAAAGGATCTGGATTTGAGTTTTCTGGTTAAAGCTTTGAAAAGAAGAGTGAATGATGAGAATTTGATTGAAGTATAGAGATGGAAAACAAGCTGTTAACTTTTTTTTTTGCCTCAAATGCCTTTGATAAAACAGCATTGTTCTAGCGACAAGAGAAGAGAAGCCATTTGCAACTTCAATCCATTTGAGGACTCACATTAAACTTGACCCACACACAATTCGGTTCTAGCAAGCCATCTCCCAAGCTGAGCAATTGAGCCAAGCTTCAAATTTCCTAAGTAATTATACTAGTCTTAAGTCAAGAAGCCTAGCCATAAGTAATTTTGGTTTTTTTTTTAAATTATTTTTTGTATTTTATTTATTTGTTTAAATAAAATTGGTTTAGTTTAAATAAAATAAAAAATTAAATTCATAAATTCTACTAAACTATTGTAAGATTTTCATGGGTTTAGAATTTTTTTTTTATGAATTCTATCAAATTAGTGGAGAATTTGAAAATAAAGTTTTTTTATAAAATAAAAAATTTCAATTCTATCAAATGATTAGAGAATTTAAATTTTGAATTAAGTTTAACCAAATTATTGGAGAACTTAATGAATTTTTTATAAAAATTAATAAATAATTTTTTAATTCTACCTAATTATTGAAGGATTTAAATTTTGAATTAGATTTCACCAAATTATTAGAGGATTTAATCAATTTTCTTAAAATAAATTCTATATTTGATTTTTCAAATAAAATCTCACCAAACTATTGGGAGATCTATATTGAAATAAAATCTTATCAAACTATAGAAAGATTTTACTAATTATTTTATAAATAAAATATATTAATGAATTTGAGGACGAAATCTCTTCACAATGGAACACTACTTTTCATGAATATTCTTAAGGTGAAAAAATTATCTTAAATTACTACAAAACTATTGGAGTAATTTTAGAATCAATTTTCAATAATTGAATTATTTGATAAAATTATAAAATGTTTTAAGGCTTGAATAACTTGAAATCAAACTGATACCATCCTTTAGATAGGCATTGTGAGGGTATTATAATTTTTCTCACACGTAACTGCACCTTTAAACTTAAATATGGTTTGGTATACTAGAATCTACCATTTAAAGATACCTAATCAAGCTTATGATTCTTCTTTAAAATGGAACAAAGTAGTTGGTGGTCAATCGTACCTAAATAAAAAATATTTGTGGTAAGTTTTAAAGTTTATGTTTAGTAATAGGTCTACAGATTTATACGTTATAACAAATCAAGTTCATGTGAATCATATAATAGTAAAATTTAGAAATGTGAGCTAACCTGCATAATATCCTCTAGGATTTGCATCTAGTGTAAAGATTTCAATTGCTTAACTCATGTTTGCTATACAATGAGCTCTATACCAAATAATAAAAGGAAAATCATAAATCATAAATGATAAATAAAATCTAACAAAGAGAATCTGCTTTTAAATTGTTAAAACAGTTTAAAACTAAAGGAAACTAGATTCAAAATATAAATTTCAGCTCACTCTTTTACTTGCATGAAATTGTAGCATTGTCTCCAATAGATTCATGACGTTGTAGCATTCTTGTTGACATCCAATGTGTTGTAATAGATTAACTACTTACAACAACAGGAAATTTTTCATTACATTCATATTTGCATCCAGCATGTTGCACCGTGAGATATAAAAGTGAGAAAACAACACTTAAAAAAGTGATTAGCTGATGATGAACAGGTCTAACAAAGAACTGATGTTTCAAAGATTCAATAGCCAGACAGTACCAAATCATGAAACAGGAGAAATGGACTATCTCAATGCTATCATATTTGTTCCCTTTCATCAAATGTGCTCTTATGACCATAAGTATGCAAACAAAAACCTAGATTATGTAATAAAATCTTTTATACACTTAATTTATGTAACAAAATCTTTTAATTTATCAGTTTTGAATTTCAATTTTAATTTTTATTTAATAATTTTTAATACTAAAAAAAAAAAAAACTCCACCAATTTAACTTAAGGACTTTATCTAAGTCTTTTTCATCTTTCAAAACAAAATAGAAAAATTAAAGGAGGTAAAAGGAGAATGCACCTTAGGATGCTATTTTAATTTTATTTTATGTTAATTTTTTAATTTTATTCCCTAATTACAAAAACAATGTTGGTAAGAAGTTGCTCTTGATCAATTAAATTTTATTATGCTATAATTACCGATATTATTAATTTTTGAATTAATCACGTGACTACAATTTTTTTATCATTGAAATTTGAAAGAATTAATGAGAGGAAGTTAAATACTAATTGAGAATCTCACATAGTCAATGTATGAGTTAATAATAGGTTATATAGAGATTATACAGTAGTTAAAACTTGTTAGTATTTAATTACAGGTGTTTTCCTTTGAAAAAAAAAAAAAACATTAATTAGGAATTGAGTTTTATAAGAATTATTTAATTTCAATATATTTATGTAAAAAATTAATTAATTTGTAGGTTTAGGTGTAAGAGTATGATTAAAGGTAGTAATTTACTTCCCGTTTATCATTGATTCCATGTTCAATTAAGACTGATAACCATCAAAATTTTACAACTTCTCAATAAAATGACATTAATCAAGACTTTCCATGTTCAATTTAATTTTTAGCCTTTAAACAATTTTTTTTAAATGTCTTAAGGCTTAAATGGCAACTTTATCCTTTTATTGCTGGCTTAATCAAGTGACAAATGTCACTTAATGATATTAGGACAAGCGCTAACACAAATTTAAAATTTTAGAGACTACTTTCTTTTATTGTTAACACAATTTCTTTCCAAATCATTTTTAATGACATTTATGATTTGGCCAACGATTCCTAATTAGTAATAATTTTAATTGTACTTATTATTTATAATAAACAATTAAAATTGTTTCATAGTTTTTAAAACACTGATTTGGGGATAGCTATTTAATGGCTTTAAAAACAATTGAAGGTTAGATTTGGTGATAAAAATATAAGATAGGTATTGTACATATTTACAGATATTGGGCTATATTTGGAGATAAAAATGTTGGATATAAGTGGTTGTTATGAGTGATCCATTAATGACAATTCATTTATGTGATAAAAAATTTGTTCAAGGGTTAAATAGAAAAAACAAAGTTCATACAATAAGTTAATTCTGTGTTTTACTCCTTTTTACTTTTTTGCTCTTGTTAAAATAATAAAAGAAATGTTATTAAAAGTGATTTTTTAAAAACTTTTTTTTTTATGAGTGAAAATGAATAAAATTACACAAAAGCATCGTGAAACCTGACTTGATTCAAGCTCATTTATTTAGTTTTATAAATTGTGAGATTGAAATGTACATACTATGTACAAATTAGTTAAAATTTAGTGTGTCTATATCTTTTAAAGGTATAAAAATACAAAATTTAAATTTTCAAATACTTATAGAAAAAGTCACCTTTAAAAAATGCATCTAACAGATTTATGAATTTGAAAATAATCATGTAAGTCTTATTCGCATGAATTTGAAATTTTCAATATACTTTAATAATAAATAATTTTTAATATTTTAATAATTATGTTAATATTATTTGAAAAAAGAAACAAATTTTCTAAAACATAATCAAACAACAAAAAATTTTTTAGTTAACTCATCTAAATAACAAAATATTTTTATGTTTTCAAAAAATATAAATATTTTTCAAAAAACATTTTCTAAAAGTTAATTTTTACGAAATAAACACAACCTAAATTTGAAATCCAAATCCGCTTCTATCAAATTGAAGTTCCTAAAGGTAACTTGGGGTGTGTTTGGATATAGGGTTGTGCAAATAATCGGGTCAGTTTGTTCGGTTTAAAATTTTCGAAAACCGATTTAACCAATTTAATTTTTATGGTAATTGAACCGATCGATCATAATATAGAAACCGATAATTGATCGAACCGCTTTAGTTCGGTTAGTTCGTTCGGTTATTTACCCCAATTGACTCTTTAATCCGAATGACCTAACAACTCACTTTGACTCGTTTACCCACTTCAATTCAAGTTTAACAATCAACTCTCTCCCAACAAACGCAAATGGTAAAAAAAAAAATTTAAAGCAAATAGTACAACAAAATTGGTTGCTTTGTAGTTGTCAACAACGTTAAACAACAACAATATTTGTTGTTTAAACTTTAAAAGTGATCAACGAAATGATACAACAACATTTTAAAGTTTTCATCTTAAATTTTTTTAGAGCACAAGAATCGAATTAGTAAGCATAAAATTGTCGCAAATAAAAAAAATACAACAAAATTGGCTGTTTGGGTCACTACCTTCGATGATTTAATGCGATGATGCTTGCCTCTCTAGGTGTAGGACCGATCCTTTTGGTTTGGCTCTACCCTATGCTGGACTAGCTGATGAAGGAGGAAAACAAAATCGAATATGATGATGGATGGAGTTATAATGATTTTAGATTTATGATTGGTTGAGTTGTGACTTGAGAAAATGAGAAATAGAAGCAAAGGGAAAGGTGAAAAGCTGGTGGTGATCATATTGTGGTGGGCTAGCCGGCCATTGGAGGAGAGATTGGGTGGTTGGTGGTGGTTGCCGACAATGAAAGATTGGTAAAGACCATGACATGATTAAGAGGAAAAGGATTTGGGGATCAGGGTTTCACACCATAGAGTAAAAAAATGTAAAATAAAAGAGAGATAATGTTAAAAATATTAATAATAAATATTTATTTTATTTTTATTATTAAAATACATTCAGTTTTTTCGATAAGTTCGGATATTAAAACCAATTATCAAATATCGATCGATTAAACCATTAAAATAAAAAATTAAACTGATCATAATCACAATCGATTAAATCGATCCAAATTAATTGAATATAATCGGTTCATATCGATTTGATCGATTATAATTGAATATTAATCAGTCGTGTTTGAATAGATATTTGAAAGAGAGATCTTATTTTAGTTTACTTGTTTTTAAAAGTCTAAAATCAATTTATTTGTTTGGATTAAAAAAAAAAAAAAAAGGGACAGAGAATTTCAATAGAAAGAATTTTAAGATGGAATTTGAACAATTTTTTTTCAAAATTCATTCAAATCTTTTTCTCACTTTATTTCAACTCTAACATATATCATTTTATTTAACTCTAACGTATATTTTTTTTTTTTTTTTATATTATTAATAATATCCATATATTTTTATAAATATAATTATACCCATATTGCATATATATATATGTAATTTTATTTTTAATATCATTTTTTTATTTTATAATTATTTTTATTTCATTAAATTCCAATATACTAATTTTTTCTAAGAAATATTTATCGAGACAAGGATCAAATTTATCACTCTACTAGATCGGGGTTCCATATTTACCATTCTATTTTTTTATACAATTTTACCATCTTACTATATTTTTTTATGTAATTTTAGTCATATGTGAATGAAATAAAATATTCTATCTAAACTAAAGAATATTTCATTAAGAATTTTAATTATTTTTTAATTTTTATTATATAAAAAGAAAAATACTTTATTTCAAATTCAAAAATTCGGGGAGAATAAGATTATTTTTAAATGAAAAAATGGCATTGTTGATATTTTTGGAAAAAAGTAAATATTAATATTTTATTTTGATTTTTGTTATCCTTATTTAGGATGAAATAAAATTTTTTATTCTTATATAATAAAAATTAAAAAATAATTAAAATTTTTAATGAAATATTCTTTAGTTTAAATAAAACATTTTATTTTTATTTATAAGCAACTAAAATTGTATAAAAAAAAGTTGTAGGATGGTAAAATTATATAAAAAAGTAGTGTTATATGGAGCCCTCAATCTAGTAGATTTAAAAGAAGACTAAAAAATCAATTGCGATTTGATTAAGGGAGATTAAATACTACAAAATATAGCATTAGAAATTGTCTTGGTTTTTAATGCAGAATAATGGCACCTCTCGTGATTCGTGAAAATCATCTTATAATGCTCGTTCATACAATAGCAGAAAAAAAAATCGAAATTAGAAATTTACAAAAACGCCCTTTCTTAGGCCTAAAACCCTAAACCCCCAGAAAATTTCTGACTCCGTTCGGCTGGATGTTATTTTTCTTTTAATTTCTCTGCGTCTTCGATCCTCGAATTCTCTTCTCCGAACCACCTAATCATCATTAGCTGACGGTAAAGTTTATTAGTAAAGCCATCTTCTCTTCTTCTTCTTCTTTTTTAATTTTTGAAATAGCAGGAATAATTGATTAATGTAGTACAATCAGTTTCTTCACTTAATTTTAATGATCAATCTTAGCTGGTTTTATCTGAGAAACGACTAAAAGACTTGATTTTGTAATTGTTTGTTTGTTTGATAAAGTTGGTAGTGAAAGAATGTCGGTTTCTGAGGAACAAATCACGAAGCTATTCAAAGCGCGTAGAACCGTAGTGCAAATGCTGAGGGATAGGGGATATTCCGTCGATGATTCGGATATTAAAATGACAAGGCACGAATTCATTGAGAAATACGGTGACAATGTCCATCTCAAAAGGGATGATCTTTTAATCCATTGCAGCAAAGGAGATACTCCAACTGATCAGGTACATGTCTCTCCCCCCCCCCCCCTTTTTTTTATACATTTTATGCTTATTATTAGTTCTTAGTTGCAAGGTGTGAGTCAATAGCTAGTGATATAAAGGTTCATTGCCGATTAATGCCTAGTTTTGTTCTTACTAATTCGATTCTATTTGTAGAAACTTTAGCTTCCTAGGGCTCTGTTTGATTGGCGCTTATGCTGTTTTGCTTTTTTGCTATTTGTCATTTGTTTTTGGTTCATTTTTTCATTTTGCATTTTTACTTTTTCACTTTGCATTGAAAAAAAGCAAAAAACAAATAGCAAAAGTGCAAATCATTAATAAAAAACTTGAGGAATATGCTGGTTTTCATTTTGTCTTTCCAGTATGGTTGGAATTATGCAGTTTATCCGATCATATAATCTTCATAAAATTTATTCTTTTTTGGATAATTGAATTTATATTCCAAAATCCAAAGAAAGTTGGAAACCTGCTATAGAGTTCTGCAAGCTGGAAAAAAGCTGAATCAGCAGCTATCTTAGAAAGCTAACTTAAACTCCAACTTATACAAAGATCATTGGAAAGTATAACAGAAATGAAATACTACTAGCATGAACATTGGTCACAAGAGAAAAATAAATGATCATGATCCTCTTCCTCCTCCTGACAAAGTAAGCAGGTAGTGGATGCAACTGTTTTTTCCATTAGAGTAAAATTTGGGGGTTTCCCTAGAAATTACACCAATAAACTCGAGTTCCAGGAACTTATACCTTCATCATGACTATCTGAGGAGATCTGATTACCTTCCTTCTGCCTGAAACAGGGGTTAATAGTCCAGAGTAGTAGCATTTGCTGATTTACCAAATAATTGTTTCCAATTTTGACAAAACGCAGCGTTTCCTTTAGGAACAGTATTCTGATATGGCTAGCCACAGATTGGATGACACACTGCTGTAGTAATGCTCACCTTTTTCTCAGTAGCTATGTCACCTATGTGCCCTAGGTCACACGTACACACCATCAATCACCATAGAAGCAGTACTTGAAGAAGATGGAATGTTCAAGACCATCACCAACTTTGCCGTTGAATCAAATTTGCCTAACCTGTCCTCCAGGTATCTAACAACTGAATGCTTTTTAGTAGAAATACAGCCACCTAAACCATTAGATTGTTTCTACCCATTTATAGATGAAGCTGACTTCCCCATTGATTCAAAAGAGAATGAAATAAAGAAAAAGGAGAATAAGAAAAGAAAACTGATAAAAATGGTCAAATTCAAGCCAAAATGATCAACAATGGTGAAGAGAATGGGGGGAGAGAACACCCATGTTAGACCTGCTAACATGAGCTGAGAGAGAAAGCTATCATGCGCCCTCCACTATTCCATAACATTTAAAATTTACTTTCATTGCTACCATGAATACATAAAATTCATCATTGTCTTAATGATTGATTGATGCTTCAGTGATTCCACTGCTCAAATATGTATACTTTCTTGTCGTTGCTCTCACGTGTCTTAAACCTGATATGTTTGTATGAAAATAATTTTACATGTATAATCCAAAGCTTCCTATTGAAAAAAGGACAGCTTGTTTTGTTTTTAGAATCTTTGTTAACTGAAATGGTAGTAGAAATTTGAAGCTTTAGGAACAATTTTTGAACTTCACATTTTAAGTTCACTGAGTGCTTGGTTTGTACTTTGGTTGACTGGAGAAATTTTCTCCTTGCCTCTTGACAAGGTATGTGTATAACCTCATAATTTGTAAAGATGTTGCTTCACTAGCAGTTTACTAAGGTAATTTCATTCAATATCTTGGGGCTCTTGGAAAGCTAGAGACCTTTCAAAATTGGTCACGAGGGCTGATAAATTGAAAAGAATTGCTTTCTCAAATTTTGGGTTTTAAAATATCTTTATGTAGATGACGGAGAAGAACAATTAAGTGGCGAGTGAAAAAAAAATGAAATGACTAAAAGGCTACATTAATAGATTTATATCATCACATTTGAAACATTGCAAAATGCTGTGAATGATTGGACAGTATGTTTGTAACAATTGATTGAGAATCTAAGGATGCTATTATTATCACTTAGATCAATTTTAAAGTAGGGAAGTCAATTAGCTGTCTTTCTGATACAGTTAATATTAGTAAACTTACTTTGCTGCGGCTACAAGTGGTTTGTAGCACGAATTTATTTGGTCATTCATCCCTTGTTAAAAACTTACCTTGCTCTCTACCATATATAATGTAATTATTCACATGTGCTTTTCTAGTTGCTTAGCCCTTAGTGTTGGGATCATGGTTTCAAGTAGCGCTCCCTTAGCAGAATAGTGGCTACTATTTAGCAGTAGCGGCACCCTCCACCATTGCTATTTACTGCAATAGGGGTGTGCAAGGTGATTTACAGGTGTAATGGCTTTTAGCGGCCATAAATAGTGGTGTAGAGGAAAATAACGTTTGTAACGGGACTCTAAAGCCACTATTGCCTTTTTTATTTTCAGTTCCATACCAAAACAAACAAAAATCCACTCCATATCCAGTCAATTCAATCAAAATTAAACAGATTTAAGTCATCATCAATATAAAAAGATAGAATGGATTCAAGGTAATAAACAAATATTCACTAAAAATTACCATTTTTCTTCACATGTTTTAATATTAGCTGGGGATGGTCGTGAGAGAGAGCTCTGTTATGGCTTCCATAGGTGTTGGCTTTACTCTTGAAAGATATAGATAAGCGAGACTTTATAGTTGAAAATTTTGAGGATGAGATTGTGATGATATGAAAGGAGCACGAGGGTGGTTTGGTTCGGTCAGGTCATGGTGGTTCTGTTGGGGAAGAAAAGTGGAAATAACCAGGGGAAAAACAGAGATGCGTGGGAAAAGGGCATATGGAAGGTTGCTCATCTGTGACACGAAATCAAAAGTGGTTTTTGGCTTTTATTATTTAGGTGAAAATCTGAAGAGAGAAAGACAAATGGATGGTGGAAAATTGGTATTTTAATAATTTTTTTTGGTAATTTATATGAAAATTAAAAGGTAATTGAGTTGTTAATTATTTTAAGAGTTTAAGAAAGCAAATATGGGAAAATGGGAAAATTTGAAAGGCTGTCATTTGTGGTTTTTTTAAAAGTTAAAATTAATTTTTTATTTTCTCTTTCCTTGGATAAAAATTTTGAGAGGGAAAGGCACATGATTTGTAGGAAATGGAAATTTGAGAAATTTTTTTGAATTATTTGAGAGGGAAATATACACAATAAAGAATGAATTTTATTTTCATAATTTAGTATATGTTTTATTCTCATTAAAAAAAAAATCTTAAATGATTAAAATTTAGTATTATTTATGTTATTTTAATTGTTTTTATATTTTTGGTGTTTGATTTAAGTTAGATTGACAAGAATCTTGTTAATTAATATATTAAAACTTTCGGCTATTATTTTTCTAATTAATTTAAAATTAATGAGGTTAATTTTATATACTTAAAAAAATATAATTTCACATATAATACTATTTTTTTAATCTCATGTATTTAAATTTATCATGATCACAAAATTCATGGATATGCATATTGAACAAGTTTAAATATGTATATTGCCAAGTTATGTTATAAAAAATAATAATTTATTTTATCATATAAGTAAAGGAATTAAAATGTCATGAATTATTTTAGATAGCATAAAATAAGAGTTTTCATGGATAAAATTATTATTTTCCCAAATTTGGTGAGTTGTGCAAAAATAAAAAAATTCACAACCTTGGTGAGTGCAATAATTGCTATTTCATCCGTTATGTCCGCAACTGCAATAAATGCTATGCAATCAAAAACTTGACCGCAACTGCAATTTAAATCCCTATCCCAAGTTGGGATCCCTCATTTTATGTTTTCAAAGACAAGATTATAAGCATCTCAAATAGCAGTCTATGCAGCTATTTCAGAATCACCAGTTTATAAATCAGAAGCCTATCTTTAGATTTTGGGAAAGGTTTAGAAATCTTTTGAACAAATATGCTGAAGCGTGCACCCTCTCGTTGTAACAATTGCTTAAGTAGTTGTGCCAAAATTTGTCTTGAATGTTTTCATTTTTCTTTGTTTCCAACTAGCACCATTGTTCTATTTTGCATCTTCTGTCAACTTTTACTGTGAAGCATCCAAAACAATCAAGTGAAAATTGGTCATGTTGTATCCTGACTTGAATATTAGAATTATAGAGTAATGCCTTTTCCCTTTTTTATCCGTTACAAATAATTTTATAGCCAACCATGTGCTGATGTTTCTTCTTCTTTTTCTTTCCTGTTCTTAATAATGATGTACTGATGGTTTATCTGTCTCTAGATTTATGTCTTCTTTCCTGCAGAACAAAAGGTTGGTGTTCCTATGGTAAGAAACTGTGCAAAGCGTATGAAAGCTGATAATGTTTTTAATGCAATTTTGGTTGTTCAAAAAGCTTTGACAGCCCCTGCAAAAGCAGCGATAGGTGAAATTAATTCGTATTTTTCCATGGAAGTTTTTGAGGTGAACATGATTTTTTTCTTCCTTCATTCATGAGCATTTTTAAAAGTTGGAAATCCTATGCATTGCTTTTGTTTTGTCATATAAAACTTGGCTGTGTTTAGAATCTATATTGGCAATACCATATTTTATTAAATGTTTCTGTTCACTAGAGCATGATGGCTGAATCGTGTGATTATGATTGTCTCTAACAAGTATTTAAATGAATGATGTTATTCAAAAAAATTGTCAAAGTTTACTGATAGTTATTCTAGTCAAGACTCAAGGTAGGCTTATCCCTAAAATAAATATTCTGTCTGCAGTGCAAGGAACAAAGTTGAAACTTAGAGATAGTTATTCTATTTGTCATTTTGTTATAGGAATATCATACACTCAAGTACTGTAAGTCTTTTGAATTAGCCAATATTTGTGATGATCTACTACTTTTATATTTTTATTAAATGCTCAGAGTTGTTTTCATTTTTTAGGCAACTTGTACGTGTGTGTCACAAGATTTGGACAACTTTATTCAAATGCTAACTTTTTTAACGTCAGCTGGAATCACAAAATATTAGAAAGTAATAGAACTCAGACAACTTACAATTTAAATCTAGGCAAGTACTAGGAAAAAATTCTCAAATCAGGAGAAAAGTAAATCACCATGCATAATAATGGTAACAATATTTAGGGTAACCATTAAAGATTTCCATGAAACTCTTCTAGAGCCCTCCCATTTATTGTTTAATGTTTTGGTTCATATTTCAAATTCACTTGTTTCATGCTGCATTGCTGTTGGCCATATATCATTAAGAACTATTAACATGTGATGTAACATTCATAATAGAGTTCTGAATCCATGAATCTGGACAGAAATTATGGATATATCCTTCCAATTGTTGGAAAGATTAAATCTCTAAATAATATTAGCATAAGTTGTTGCATTTAAGCATAGAGTTTAGCTGAATTAGCTGTGTGCTTTCAAAGGACATTCTAATATAACCAGTTGCATACAAACATATATTTAGCTGAATTAGTCATGCCCTTTCAAGGGAGATTCTAACACTTAACAACAGTCTTGCAGTTCATTTCAGAGAAATGGAATTCAGTCCAGAATTCAAACCTAGAAATGTCTATGAATTTTTTTTTTTTTTATATATTTCATACCAAAACGCATCCATATCATAGGCTGTTTAATTTATGAATTTTGTTTATGGAATTTTTTTGTATTAATGGTAAGAGGGTTTTCTTAATTACATAACAATTTTTGGGGAGACAAAACTGCTTTCTTAACAATTTTAGTTGTATTTTCTATGATTTTTGCAAGAGCTGTCAAGGATGACAAATGATGGTTATGTAATGTCTATGCAGGAGTCAGAGTTGTTGACCAATATAACAGAACATATGTTTGTCCCAAAGCATACAGTACTGAAAGATCAAGAAAAGAAGGAATTACTGGAAAAATACAGGGTAAAAGAAACACAGGTTAGTGATTGATTGGCAACTCAATAATGGAAGTTTTAGATCTAAATTCATGTTAAATGGTCTGTGCCGGTGCCTTTGGCTTTGATGAAACTAGTTTATTGTGGTTATTTCTTCGGTAAATTGATACATATGTTGTTGCTAACACTTAAGATATGAATAGTTTCTATCCACCTGGTTCCTCCACCTGAATGAAAAGTAGGCAAAAAGGGAAAAAAAGAAGACAAAACAAAAAGAAAAGAACAAAACAAAAAATGGAAGAGTACCAATCTTGAGGTTGTTGCAAACTTCACTTTTAACATGCATTCTAAAACTTGAATTTTGGGCTTTAAAATGGAGCTGGTGGGACTAATGATAATTCTTCAAATGACTTTTACTTGCTTTGTCTTATTCAGCTTAAGTTGTGTAGAGATCATTTAGTGCAAAAGAATATGATTTAATTTACCAAAGCTCCCAAATATGAAAAGCTTTTAGGTACAAGTGAGACATTCTCAAGCTATTTCTTGTCTTCTAGAGAATAGTGATTGTTACTGTTAAGCAATAGGAAATATATTATAATTACATAAATATCCAACTTGAATCAAAGGAAATAATTTAAATTCTAAGAAGCTCCTTGAAACCAAGTTCAACTAAATTACTTATTTACTTGTATCCCCTCAAGGTTTTCTGAATTAGAAAACACACAACAAAGAAGGTTTAAGCGTACAATTGAATTACTTATTAACTTGTATCCCCTCAAGGTTTTCTAAATTAGAAAACACACAACAAAGAAGGTCAAATTGTACAATTGATTGCTCAATTGTCACAAACTTGTGGGTTTTAGCTCCTCTAAATTAATTTGGCCAAATAGAGTCCCTATACTTTTATGAATGGTTATGTAGTTCAATCACTAACAGAGTTAAAATCTGCTGTCATTTTCGCTGATGTGGCTTATAATCATGTTGACATTGCATTGATCCCAATGACCGGGCATTTTCTGAATCTCTCCAAAATTAAAACTGGTGAGGTGAATTTTTTTTACCACATGGCCTCTAACGTGGGGTTGTTTGGGCAGCCAGCATGGCATCTTTTTCCCTCTAATTTTCATTTCTTTCACTATCAAAACACAAATCCATCTAAGCCCCATGCACCAAAACAAGTCAGCAGCTCAGAAACCCAAAATCAGTAGCTGCACTACCCCAAGTTCATCATCACAGTGCTGCCACTAGACTCGAAAAAATTCAATCCAGAGAAAGACCTCCAATTCCATATCCTTCTTTAAGGAGGAGATTCAATCGATTTGAGGGGATTAAAAAAACTTCAGGTCAATGCACTGCGAAAAAAAGAACAATTAATAACAAAAAAAATGACAGCAAAAAATATTAAACCTCCTCCCACCATCACTACAGCTTATCATCACCAAACCCTTATTCCCTCCACGTTCCTGTAGCTGCAAAGGAAAAGGGAAGATTGCTTTTATCTCCCTGTAGCTGCAGCTAACCGAATTCATCATGTTTTGGCATCTAGAAATTTGATACTTAACACCACATGAGCTATAATTTGATCCTTTACAATCCACATAAATCCTCATAGATAGCTTTATTTTGCAATTATTTTAGTGAAAACTTCACCAGTACAGGAATAAGGTCTGCTGCTTAGGTTTTTTTTGGTGTAGGGGGTAGTCATAGTTGGATTGATATTTTGAGTTGTGGAACAGTTTTCAACCATAATCTAGGGTGTATTTACTTCGGAAAACATAAAGGTGCAAGTTTTTATAAACATATAGGTGTATTGATATTTGTAAAACCAATAATATATACGATTATGTCTTCTTCATCTTCAGCTTCTTGGCTTAGTGGCTAAGAGACTTAGAAAAACATGTAAGGTGGAAGTTCAAACGAACCCTACCATCCCCATTCCCTATCCCGTATCTAGTGGGTCAAAAAAATATGATTATAGGGAGAGAGCACTGAACATGATTTTTTAAGTAGTTTCTCTTCCTTTAGTTAAGAAAATGTGAGAGAGAGAGGTCTATATCTTTATGAACATATAGGTGTATGCGCAGATTTTTTTTTTGCCACTGGTGTATAGATAGTTTGACAACAAACATATTCACAATCATAGCAAAAATAACGTTGAAAATGGTTTTTGAAGTGGTGTTTTGGTGTGGTTTAAAAAAAATTAGACACAAACACACAGGGTATCTATTATCCAATTTTAAAGTAGTTTATCTCTTCTTAGTCTCCAAATAATATGTGAATTTATTTCGTTTGAAAGAATATTGAAAGGAATTTTGAATGGATGTATGATTATCAGAGACATGCTCTGTTGTCCCATGCTCTTAATTTGCCTAGCCTCTTACCTTTTTACTTTCCAGAGTCTTCTCCACTCAATGCTTTTATTAAAACTCTTCTCCTTTATCTTCTTCGTGAGATTCTTTTTTGTTTTCTCTCAACTATTTTTCTCCTTTCTTACTTTTTGTAATTTTTTCTTGTCTCCATTTCACACATCAATTGGTATGTCACTTTCAGAAATCAAGATTATTTATGTTTTCTTCTGAACCTAGTTCCAATCAGAAATCAAGATTGTGTATGTGTTCTTCTGAACCTAGTTCCAAAGGTTTAAATTCCTTGTTAACCAAAATGAAGTGGTTGTGTTTGCATGGAACACCAAGGTCTTAATCATCACTCAGCAGAGTAATACTTTCAATTTTTATTAGATATATCTTTTAAGAGAATTTTGATTCTTCATTTATGTTTGAAACAGTTGAAAGATATTTTAACTAGACCTTTTCATTTCTCTTACCGCATGGGTCTAATGGGGTATGGAAAATACTTTGGATAGCAGTCAAAATCTTGAGTTTTACATCTCGAATAAATTGTTTTAAGTTCACCTTGAGATATGTCATACTGACATATCAATTTATTGATCAGCTCAGTGATGGAGAGTCATATTTGCATCACATAACATAATACATGTTTCACTTTATAAGATTAGGCAATTGCTTTGCTTTGCTCTGTTAGTAATGAATATTTTAATGCTTGTTCATTCTTTTGAACTACAGTTACCTCGTATTCTGGTTACTGATCCAGTTGCTAGATATTACGGTATGAAGCGTGGACAAGTTGTGAAGATTACTCGACAAAGTGTGACTGCTGATACATATGATACATACCGATATGCTGTATGAGTCTCTTGGAATATATGAACGCATGACACAGTTCAATCCGCTGGCAGGCTTAAAGCATTTGAAATCCTTGATCTTATGTTTGAGCTTGTGATCTAATGTTTTTATTTGAACTTGAATTTGAAAGTTCCATCAAGTTGATGGTAGCTGCTATTCAAATACTTGCTAAAATCTTCATTCTCTTTCTCTACCATTAATTCCTAGAATATATTTTGTATACAGGATTGCCGGTCAAACTCCAAATTCCGAGTTATATGGTGCCAGATTTCTCTCTTCGACTGAGAAGAAATAAAAAAAAAGGGTTGTAACTATAATTCCGTTAATCCGGACTCTAGATATTAGTTGACACATGATGGATGGCAAACATATGGATGCTTAAGTATTTATTATGTTTTTTTAAATAGAAGAAGAAACTACATTACTTAAAAGCAGCTTTGTCTAGTTCAACAAGTACAGTTATGACATCCGGACAATCCTCTACCCCTTTTTGCTAGCACTACTTGCCTCATGGTGCACATGATTGCATGTCCAAAACTCGAAAGTTGAATTTCATCGGAGTACAAACAGGAGACAAGTTTTTGTCCAGCCGCAAAATCTGTTGTAAGATCCCCACTGCATCCCTTTCAACCTCAATCCTGTGGAAACCCAGTTCAGCCGCAAGAGCCTCGATAGAGGCCAGACCTCGACAGCCTTCTATTTGTTTGCACATGGAACCCATCACATCTCTATCATGGTTTCTAGCCACCGCACCTCTTCCCCCAAGACCCTCTCTTATGTCAAGAGCACCATCAAAATTCAGCTTGATGGGATCTTCTGCAGGTACCTCCCACTTTGCTTGTTGCCTTGAAGCGGTCTTTCCCGGGGGCAAACTTGGCTGTATTCTGGTATTTTTACTGTTTGTTGTTTACTACCGCTTTGTTTCTGCTGTTCCATATTGCCCATGCCATTGTTACGATCCTATCCAACTTTGCTGTGTCCAATTTTATAACTACTGAGGACATCCACTCTCCTGCATTCTGTCAATGCTGCCTCTCTACAACTTCATTCAGCATGGCTTCTTTCCAAACTACTGGCGCGTGCCGGCATGCTGTAATTACGCATGAAGGACCGTTTCATCCCCTTGCTTACATCTCGGGCATAGTGCAGAATCCAGCAACTTCCTTTCCTTCAAAGTAGCATACACCGGGAGAATCCCATGGCTCAATCTCCATGCGAAGACACGTATTTTGGTCTCCCATAGTTTACCCCAGCACTCCAGTACTCCATGTTCTTTACCCGCGTCACTCGTAGTTGTATGAACTGCATGAGTTGCTTGCTCCTTTGCTAGTGAAATTCGATAGCCGCTTTTGACATTGTGTTTATCATCTTTGGCGTGGTGCCATATCATCTCATCTTGAGAGTCAACACTGTTGAGTGGTAAAGACATGTTATCCGCCACCGTTTCCCTCTGGAAAGAGCTTTCCAATTTGTCCACATTCCGCTGGTTAGTGCTTGCAGTATATATTATTTATTTGTTTGAAATTTTTTGTTCAATTTTAAAATATTATATTATATTTAAAAAATAAAAAGAAAACTTATTAAAAATAGAAAATTTTAAATTTGATTTATTTTACATTATAATATTTGATAAATTTTATTGAAAATAGATATTATATTCAATTTTTTTTTAAATAAAAATAAAAATAGAAAATTTTGAAAATTATTTATTTAAATGATAACACTAGACAAAATACAAAAATATAGTATATCTAAAAATAAAAAACAAAAACTACAAAACTATATTTATTTTTAAACAACAAAATTTGATAAAATATATTTAATATATATTATATTTTTTAAAATAAAAAAATTATTCAAAAATAAAATTTTGAAATTTATTAATTTTAAATTATATTATTTGATGAAAAATATTAAATACATAATATATTTAAAAATAAATTTATTAAATACCTAAAATTTTAAACTTTATTTATTTTAAAAAATAATATTTTAAAAAATACATTAAAAATATATAATATATTTGAAAAATAAAAAACTTGTTAAATATTGAAAATTTTAAACTTATTTATTTAAATTATAATATTTGATAAATATATTAAAAATCTATATTCTATTTAAAAATTCAAAAAAATATTTTAAAATAAAACATTTTGAAATTTATTTATTTTGAATTATAACATTTAATAAAATATATTAAACTTTTCTTAAAAGTGTCCATTTTTTTTACGTTTTCCTTTTCTTCTTTCTTCCTCTCCTCTATTTTTTTTTTGACTAAAAGATAAAAAATATCCCTTAATTATAATTAAAAAATTATTTAAACTCTTAATATTTTATTACAATCAATTGAGTCTTTAATATTTTATTTCCACTAAATTGAACTTGTGATTAGATGAAATTCAATCACAGGCAAAATCATATCAATCAATTCTAAAATTATAGTCAATTGAATTTTTAAAAGGATCTTAAAGAGAAAGGAAAAAATAAAATAAAGAAAAAATTTTATTTCATTTAATTTTTACATATATTTATTATGTTATGTGACAAATTTTTATTTATTTTATTAATTCACACGAAATTTTATCTTACATTAATTTTTTTTATCAAAATAAAGATTTAATTAAATACAAATAAATATTCGAAAGGTTGATTGATAATAATATAAAAATAAAAACTTAAATAACTTTTTAATTATAGTTTAGAAAATTTTCATACCCTTGAGCTTTTTCTTTTCTTTAATCATTTTATCTCTTTTCCTCTCTTTTTTGTTCATTTTTCTTTTCTCTCCGCTGGTGACGACAAAATTGATGGTTGATTAAGCTGACAAAAAAGTGAAAATATTACATGTTATTGCATTTTGAAACCAACAAATAGCATTTTAAAATATAAAAATCAAAATGATAGTATGTGATTTAAAGTTTAGAAGTCATGAGCATTATTTATCTAAATGTAAACGTAAAAGTTATAACATAAAAGTAAGTTCCGACAAAAAAAAAAAAAAAACAGAGTTACTATGGAAAATTATCTGTAAGCGCGATGGACTGAGAAAATTGAGTAATTGCTATTATAGTAAAAAAATATATTTACTAATAAAGAAATACAAAGTTGTAAAATTGGTCAAAAGAAATTATTTTTACCTTTTTAACCCTAATTACTAATAGGATAAAAGACACTAACCATTGATTCTTGTCCAGTGTCCCTCGCATGTGACTGCAGCCCTTTTTTATTCACAAATTTCTTTTATGGAATACAACCAACATTTTCTTTTATTTAATTCAGTAATTTTTTTAAGTTTCAGTTTTTTTATAAAATTAAATAACTAAAAGATTACTAACTTTTATATTAATGATGAGTTTTTTTTTTTTTTTTTTTAATTTTACAAGTAAAATTAGATTCTCACTGTTTCACTGTCTCATATATAAATATATATATACATTGAATAACTAATTAATTTATTAATTTTTAAATATATTTTAATTAGCTAGTGTCAACTTATTAACTTTGTAGGTTTTTAAAAAATCATAACCTGTCAAATTTGTTATAATTTATAACTAATATCATAAGATAATGAATATTAAAATTTCAAAATTAATATAATATAATATAATAAAATTAAAAATGGTTATTCAAATAAGGATAATAAGACAAACAAATAATTAAGAAAAATCAGTAATATTTCTAGTTGAATTTAAAGTTTCCCCCTTCTTTTAAGGTGTGTTTGGATAAGGTATTTGGAGAAAAATTTTTATTTTAATAAAGACTTCTAAAATGTACATTTCACAATCCAAAAAAATTGATAAATGAAATCCTTTTATTATTATTATTATTATTATTATTATTATTATTATTATTATTATTATTATTATTATTATTATTATTCTGATTGAGATTTAAAAACATCTTTTGTTGTTGGACTGAGAAAAAAGATAAAAAATTTTGAAAAATTGATGTAAATTGAAAAGTCAAACTAATATTTTTAAGATTTTAAATAATTCAATTTAAATTTAAATAAATGACATCATCAAAATCACATAAATTAAGATCAATTTGATTTGTTATTAGATTTTAAAAATTCAAATGAACCTGAAACAAAAAAACCATAAATTTGAAATTTTCCAATATCCAATTGAATTTAAGGCCCAACTCAAAACATTTATCTCACTCACTCACTTAGCCAATTCATTAACTTTTTTTTTAATTAAAAAATAGAACCCACTCTAAGACCAAGTCACTAACTCTCTCGACTTACTCTGTCGACAAACATTTTAGTCCTAACCTTAGATCTCACTCTCCTTCTCAGTTCTCACTCTTTCATGACGCCTCTCCCACTTCATCACCCTCGACAGTCAGCCTTACCTCACGGCTCATGTAGTCACCGTTCCTCGTACTTTTGCACTCTAGCTCCAAAGAACATCACAAATCTTCAAGGTAAGTCTTAGTTAAGAAAAAAAATAATTTTTCCTTTTTAAACAATTACAAACAAGGCAATGCAAATTCATTGCATTATTACCAATTTTCCTATTTTTGGCTTTTGTGTCATTCCAGTGTTTATTGTAGCCGCTAAATGCTCAATTTATGATTAAATATTTATTCAATTCAAAATTAAATATTTTATTTTTTATGAATAAATTATTAAATTATAATAATATAAGATTTTTTTGAAAAAATTAAAAAAAAATACATTACAAACACCGTTAACTCAAGTGAGACATTAAATTAAGCACACATGTCATTTTTGGTGATATGGCAAGTCAATAGTATTATTTTTTTGTTGATGTGGCAATATTGTTGTCCACATATTTCAAATAATAACATATCAATTTAAATCATAATTTGGAAAAAAATTCTAGTTTAATTAACTAACTTCTAAAAAAAATTTATCTCTCTCAATCTTTTTCTCAAGTTGCCTCATCCAAAAACTCTTCTAACAGTCAACAACTTTCCTTGCTTTAGCTTGGTTATTTCCCATAAAAAATCTCAATCATTTTCCAATGTTTTTCTCTTTTTTCTTCCTTTAAGTTTTCAAATCAGCAAAAACTCAATAGCCCAAGCATTACCAATCTCATTCTCAACAATTAGATTTGAAAAACCATAAGGGTTCCACTTTGAATTCGAGTCACAAAGCTTTGAATCAACGAAAGATTCTTTACATCTTCATCCATGGCAAAGCTAGGGTTCTTTTGATTTAAGGTAAGATTATTTTTTTCTTAATCAAAACTCTAGGAATAGAAAATTTAGGGAAAGGGTTTTTGGGTTTGGATATTGGGCATTATCTATTAGGAAATTAAAGTTTTTAAAGTGTTTGGTTGTTGAAAAAAATCTTGAGTTTTACTTAGATTCTCTTTTGGAAGTCTATAAAAAGGAAGATGAGATTGTATTATTGAGATGTGCACTTGAAAGATGGCTCCACTTATTGTAGAATCTTGGTTAAAATAATAAAAAAAAAACCTTAAACTTTATAACTTGACTTAAATAAGCTCTTAATCTTTAATTTGTACCCTAATAAGTCCTTAAAATTTTAATTTGCACTTAAATAAGCCCTCCATATAAATCATTCTTTGATTTGAAATAAGGGTTTTTTAAAAAAATAAAATAAAGACTTATTTGGATATAAATCGAAGTATAAGGGCTTATTTGAATACAATAAAAGTACAAGAGCATATTTAAAAAAAATGGAATAAGTAAAAGGCCTTTTTAGTATTTTAGCCATTAATCTTTTTTTTTTGAAAGAAAAGTCATCCATATATTAAACTGTAAAACCAACATCTATAAGTATAATATTATAAATTATCTTAGGGCATTCTTTTATCCATTGCCTAATACTTTTCTGTGCAATACATATTGTGCTAAAATATGGGCTAGTTCATTTCCTTTTTTCCTAAAGTGGGTAATCCTACATGAATTAAACTCTACTGTCAAGTCTTTGGCATCGTCCATTATCACACTAATGAGGGAGAGGTCTCTTTTTAAAGAGTTCAACTTTTTAACAATAGTAAAAGCATCGCCTTTCAAAATGATATTGGAGAAACCCCTATCATTGGCAAAAGCAAGACCCTTTGCTGCTGCCATAACTTCAATATAGAAAACATTAGTCACCTAAGGAACAAATTCTGCACAGGCTCCTCTAACGTTGCCATTATCATCCCTGATAACCACTTCAATCCCACCTAGTCTTTTATCTCTATTAACTACCTCATCGAAGTTAACTTTGAACTGTCCCTGATTTCGTGTTGACCATCTACATTGAATATGTTCTCCTCTTACTTTCCTTTGCTCTTGGGCTGTTGTGAACACTTTCAGATAATTCTTGGCAAATAATGTTGTCGCTTCTACCTCTTTTTGCCCTTTAGCATGAACTTCATTGTTTCAATTTGACCAGATTACCTAGCACATTATCAGGAATAAATGAAACCTCAATAGATCATTTATGTCAAGCACATGAAGTATGCAGCTCAACATCTTAATGAAGTCTTCTTCATCATCCCAATTAAACCCAAGATTCGACCATACTACTTTCGCATGTAAGCAATCCTTCAATGAATGGATCACAGATTCATTTGCCTTCTATATCTTGGACATATGCCCCTATGCATAACTTGCTTCTTTACTAGGTTAAGGTAAATTGGGATGCTACCTTTACTTATCTTTCAACCTAATATTTTGACCTTCGCAGGAACAAACTCTACCTATATTCTCCATTAAAGCATCTTTCATTGGATGTCATTTCCACTTTCACCCTTATTCACCTCTGTCTCCATATTTATTCCTTATAAGAGTCGATATCCATTTTTCACGGTGTATTCCCCATTATTGAAATGCCACACCAATACGTCCTTAACTTCATTTTTGTTAAGTGGTAATGAACATATGGCAGTTGCGTCTTCTTCTTGAAATGTTTCCTGAATTAGTTCATTATTCCAACTGTGTGTCTTTCCTAATTAGCCTTGATACCAAGCTGTTTTTCTCTTAGATTCCTTTCGGCAACAAGATCTTGAAGCTTTCATTAATAGGTAACCATTGGTCAATCCAAATTTTGACAAATTTACCATTCCCAATTCTCCATCTTATACTTTGTTTAAGAAAAGATTTTGAGTTCCATATACTCCTTCATGTCATGGATGGCTAATACCCTAGAGTAGACTCCATGAAAGTCACATTCTTAAAGTATTTTACCTTCAATACCTTGTGGAACAGAGAATCCATATTAATCGCAATCCTCATACCTTGTTTAGCTAGCATAGCTAAGTTGAAATTTGCCATTTCTCGTAAAACCTAGCCTGCTATCAATCTTGGGCCTACATATCAACTTTCAATCAATCCAGTGAATGCCTTTCTTTGCCTTTCTTGTTTGCCACCAATATCTACTTATCAATCCATTTATATCATTGCAAAGAGACTTTAGAAGTTGAAAACACCCTATTGCATAGGATGGGATAGCTTGAAGGATGGATTTTATGAAAACTTCTTTCCCCCTCGAGATAGTGTTTTGTTGGTTTATAGAGATAAAAAAAAAACTCATGAGAATGAACAATAAGAATATGAAACTAAAGATGTTGTACTTCTTCTTCATTCGATACAACTTCCTTAAATACAAAAAGATTTTACCTTAAAACTAGAATGATTGCTAGTTACAAGGCATGATCTTCCTATTTGTAAATCATAAACAAAAATCACTAACACACACTAACTTTTATAAACCACTAACAAACATTTAACTTTCATAAACTACTAACATAGATCTAATTTTTCATCACACATTACTAGCCCATGTCTACATAATGCAGCTGATGAAGTATTCTTGCAAAACACCTCCTTGCCTTAGTAGCTGCAAAGACCTAGTTTACTTTTTAAAGCTTTAAATCTAGCTTTGGATAGGGCTTTGGTTAACACATCTATAATTTGATCCTCAGTTCTACAATAAAGCAAATCGATTTCACCTTTTTTTAACATTTCTATTAAGAAATATAATTTGATCTTAAAGTGTTTAGTTCTATCATGAAAAATAAGATTATTTGATATTGAAATTGCAATTTGGTTGTCTATATAAATTTGTGTTAGCTCTTTCTCTTTTATGTGTAAGTTTGTAAGTGCTTAATTCACAACTGCAATGGCTGTAACATACTCAGCTTCAACTATACTCTGAGCTATCATTTATTACTTTTTTGAACACCATGAGACCATTTTCGATCCAAATCTAAAAAAAAAAACCTATTGTGCTTCTTATGTCATCAACTGAACCTGCCCTATCACTATCAAAGTAACCATAGAGCTTAAAATCCTAACAATAGAAATATTTGATACCATAATTTATTATGCCCTTAAGATATCTGACAATACTTTTAGCAGTTTAAAAGTGCACCTTACTAGCATAATGCATGAATCGTGAGAGTAGGCTCATGCAAACATAATGTCTGGTCTGGTGGTAGTAAGATACATCAAATAACCAATCAAACTTTTATACTGACCTTCATCAATTTTGTTTGATCCATCATCCTTGCTAAATTTTTCCTTCTAATTCACTGGGGTATTTATGCATTTGTAATCCTCTATATGAAATTTCTTAAGTATTTCCTCTGCGTATTTGTTTTGGCATATGAAGACTCCATCCTGATTTTGCTTCACCTCCATTCCCAAAAAATAAGACATCAGACCAAGGTCTATCATCTCAAATACTTTAAGCATTTTTACTTTAAATTTTTTTATTAGCTCCTCATCACTTCCTGTCACAAAGCATGTCATCAACATAAATAAAAACCATGATCATATTAGCATTAGTTTTTTTTACATACATTGTAGCTTCACTTAGGCTTTTAACAAAACTAAGACCTAGCAAGTGTTCATCAATCCTATTGTACCAGGCCTTGAGAGCTTGTTTAAGGCCATACAAGGCCTTATTTAACAAGTAAAACTTCTCTTCTTATCCCTTGACTTAGAAACCTTTTAGCTGCTCCACGAATATCTCTTTCTGTAAATAACCATTTAAAAACGTAGATTTTACATCCAATTGGTAAACTTTTCATCTCTTCTGTGCTGTCAAGGCAAGTAGCATTCTGATTGTATCAAGTCGTGCTACTAGAGCAAAGGTCTTAGAGAAATCTACTCCGAACACTTAAGCATACCCTTGCATAACTAATCTAGCTTTATATTTGTTTACAGAACCATTTGCATTAAGTTTGGTTCTATAAACCTATTTGACACCTATAGGTTTTTTGTGTTAAGGTCTATCCACCAGCTCTTAAGTGTCATTCTTTTCAATAATTCTAAGCTCCTCCTTCATTGCTTTAATCAACTTGTCATCCTTCTCTGCCTTTTTAAACTTTGTAGGCTTAAAACAGCAATATTGCACCTTTTATTTATCAAGTAATGGCCTTGTACCTCTGATTGGTACTTCATTTATGGCATCATCAAGATTTTACTGAGACTTTAAATGTTACTCCTTTTTTAACTCCTTTCAATTCTATTGTCTATTCTTTATGAACTTAACGTCTTTACTCATAAGAATGTTTTCATTTTGTAGTTGAAAAATTTTGTAAGCCTTAGATGAACTGCTATATCTAATAAAGACTCTTGGTTTTGCCTTTTTGTTTAGTTTGTCTTTTTTACCCTGTGGCACATAAGAAAAACATAGGCAACCAAAGGTTATTCGATGCTGCAAGTTTGGTTTATAACCAAACCATGCTTTAAATGGAGTTCTCTTCTACAGAGCTTTGGTTGGTAGTCAGTTTAGTAGAAAGACGGTTATGTGTTGTGGTAGCTTTTTTTCATATAGCATACGCCTTGTCATCTCCATTATGATTCTGTTTTTCCTTTCACTTACTCTATTTTGCTATAGAGTATAAGGTGCTATAAGTTGGTACTCAATACCAGCTTCTTTACAAAAATTTTTAAACCTACCAGAAGTTTATTCCTTCCCATTATCTAACCTTACCACCTATATTCTATAACCACTTTGATTCTTCACACATACTTTAAATTTCTAAAATACACCAATAACCTCATATTTGAATTTAAGAAAATAAATCCAATGTAATCTAGTATAATCATCCATAAATATAATATAGTATTTACTACCATTTAAAGATGATGTTTTTTAAGGTTTTCTTACATCTGTGTGAACCAATTGAAGCTTGTGTGTTTCTTTCCATATAGTTTGAGGAAAAAAACTTTTGACTTGTTTGCCATACTAACAAGCCTCACAATCCATCATCTTCTTTTTCAGCAATGGTACTTTTTTCCCTAAATCATGTTTTTACATATAAAGAAGTCCAATATGATGGAAATGCCCAAGCTTCTTGTGCCATAATTCTGCATTGCTTATGTTACATGGAAAGGCTATATGCTCTTCCTCAATTAGATTCAAAGCAAAGCTTTTTTGTCTCATTTTTATTTTAAATGTATCTATGTTTTTTACATCTTTGATTTTACATCATTTATCTTTGAATAATATTTTAAAACCTTCTAAGCAGTTATCCAACACTAAGCAGGTTTTGATCAATGTCAAGCACATACAAAACATCAGTAATGCATTTCAAACCTGTTAAACTCTTTATGACCACTGTTCATTTGCCCTTGACTACAATGTATTCACCATTTCCAATCCTGACTTTAGAAATGTTAGTTTTATCAAGTTCTTTAAAAAGTTCCTGAGCATTTATCATATGGTTTGTACAATCACTATCAATAAGCTAAGAGTCATTAAAATTACTATTCATTGTAAAGCATGTTGAAACAAATAATTGCTCCTCTTAATATTGTTCAGTTGCGACATCTGCTTCCTTTTTATGCTTATGTGACCTATAAATTTTTTTCATGTACCCAATCTAACCACATTTTCTACATTGAATATTTAGCTTCCACCAACATTTCTTCTGCAAATGATTAGTCTTCTTGCAATGTGGACAAATGGATAAGTTTCATTCTTGCTTTTGTTGTTGCCTGCATTGTTGCTAGGTTTCTTATTATTTTACTTAATATTGTTCCTTTTTTCTTTGCTTTCTCCTAAATTTCATGCCTTTGCTTGAAAAGCACATTCTATAGAATTCTTTTATCTCATCATCTTTCTTTGTTCTTGTGCCTGCAATGTATTCACCAACTCTGTCAAAGAAATGCTTGACAGATCTTCATATTTCTCAAGTAATGTAACCAAAATTTTTTTCACAATTCTCTCATCAGAAAAATCCTTACCAAATAGTCTCACCTTATTCACAATACTGAGCAACTTATTAGAGTACTTTTTGATGGATTATGACTCTTTCATTCTTTGCATCTTGAATTTTTTGATCAAATTCAGCACCTGCATGTTCGTTACCTTTTTGTTGCCTTGGTATTCCTTCTTGAGATATTCTCAGATCTCTTTAGCTGATTGTAGATTCATGATTTTGGTGAATATTGTGCTTGAAACTACAGAATATAAGCAAGCTCTTGCTTTTGCTTTTTGATCTTTTTCTCCTTATGATTCTTGAGTTGAGTAACTGTTGGATTTACAAATAGTGTAAGAACACCATAGTCATCCTCCACTGTTTCCCACAGATCCAAAGCATCTAAATGTACTACCATTCTAATAGCCTAGGCTTGATAGTTGTCACCATTAAAGACTAGTGGTTCAACTGAGAATGTCTTATCTGACTCCATTTGACTAAGGGTTTTATGTGTTCTGTGTTTGTGCAGAGGGTTTTTATTTGTAATAATTTTTTTTGTTCACTTAACTCACAGATCCCTCAAGAAGCTTGGCTCTAATACTAATTTTGTTGGTTTATAGAAATAAAAAAAAATCATGAGAATGAACAATGAGAATATAAAACTGAAAATGTTGTACTTTTTTTTCATTCGACGTAACTTCCTTAAATACAAAAAGATTTTAACCTAAAACTAGAATGACTACTAGTCACAAGGCATGATTTTCCTATTTGCAAGCCATAGACAAAAATCACTAACACACAACTAACTTCCATAAACCACTAATACACATATAACTTCTATAAGCCATTAACAAACATCTAACTTCCATAAGCAACTAACAAACATCTAACTTCCATAAACCACTAACACATATCTAATTTTTCATCATATATTAGCAATCCATGTCTAGATAATGTAGCTGATAAGGCATTCTTACAACATGTTCATTGGTTTTGACCCCTGATCTTTACACTAATATTTTCTTTTAGCTCTTAAAAAGCTTTTTTTTTTATCTCGACCTATCATCATTGGAAGACCCAAATGCCTAACTATATTCATTGAATCTTTAATACCAAATAAGTTTTTGATTTCATTCTTCTATTCCTCACTTGTGTTATTGCTAAAAAATGAGATTGACTTATCAAAGTTTATCTTTTGTCTCAAGCTTTCTCCATACCTCCATAGCATGTGCAACACCCTCTTGCTTTTATTTTTATTTGCCTTACTGAATAATAAGCTATCATTAACGAAAAATGAGTGACCAACTCTTAGGCTATGTCGATTAGCTTTGACACCACTTATCAGTCTTAGGTTTTACTTTATATTCAACAAAACTGATAGACTCTGTATACAAAATAGAAATAAATAGGGTGATAGGGGATCTCCTTATTGGAGTCCTCTTCTTGGTCTAAAAACATTAGTCGATTCTCCATTAACAAAAAGTGAATAAGAGATAGAATTGACATATTTCATGATTAACATAATCCAAGAGTGATGGAAACCCAGCCTCCCCATAATGCCCGTAAAAAATCCCACTCCACCCTATCATAGGCTTTGTTCATGTCCAATTTCATTGCAAACGACCTCTCATTCCCTTTTTATTAACTTTGAGGCTGTGAATTAACTTATAAGCCACTAAAACATTATCAATTATCAACCTAACTAGAAAAAGGGTTGATTATGAGTCATTAATACAATCATAAAAGATCGTTCTGAGCCTATTAACAAGTACCATAGCAATAATTTTGTAAATGACATTACAAAAGTTAATGGGTTGAAATTGGGCAATATTCCTAGGGGTTTTTTTTTTTGGAAATAAGCACAATATTTGTCTAGTTAATATCTAAGACACAAATTTATCACATCATTTCTAACAATATGCCAATAATGTTGATAAAAAGGGGAAGGCATATCGTTAGGACTGAGTGTTTTAGTGGGAAATATTTCTTAGATTATTATTTTGATTTTTTTTGCCTTAAAATCTATCAAAAAGAGTTGATCCATCTCATTTGTTACCACGGGTCCACAGTTTTTCGAATATCATCACATGAACTGATGGCCTTAAAGGTAAATAAATTTATAAAATATTCATTGGCAATATCTTAGATTTTGTCTTTTTTCTCATCCCAAACTTCATCCCTGTCTTTCAATCCTCTTATTATATTAGTATGTTTCTTGGTTGAGGCTTGATTATGAAAAAGCTTTGTATTCTTGTCCCCTTCTCGTAACCAATCCATTGGCTTGTAGATACCAAAAGACTTCTTCTTTATCCAAATAATTATACAATTTATTTTTTAAAATATTTTTTATTACAAGACCTTGTCTATCAATTCTAACATGTCTACCTAGTGTAATTCTTCTTGAAGCCATGTTTACCTTTCCTTGTTGCTCCCATATTTCTCCTGATACCAACATTGAACCATGGGCCCTATGTATTCCAACTTTGGCATAAAAGAATCTGAACTTCTCTCAAGCTACGCATCCCTTACAATCGAGTTACTTTTTTCTTTTTTAGTCCAAAATGCTTCAAACTTCAAACTCCTATTTATCTTTCCACTTCTATATGAATTGTTCTCCCTTTTAGTGTTGACTAGAATCGGGCAATGGTCCAATGTTGATTCATCCAAGTGCTTTACTTTATAGTTGGGCAATTTTTCAATCCATTCTTTGTTGCTTGTCCCATGGTCAAGTCTCTTTTTAATGTTGTTATTTTGAAGCTTACCCATTTCCCATGTGAACCACTTTTCATAAAACCCCAGATTTTCAAGGTCACTAACCTCTAAGACTGTTTTAAACTCAACCATCTATCTTTTTAGTCTTAACGCCAGTCTTATTTTTTTGTGGCTTCATAAAATTTCATTAAAATCCCTATACTAAAGCCATAGTTCATTTTAAGAACTGAATAATTGCTTTAACATATCCCAAGATTTGTTTCTTTTCCTCACATTTGGTTCTTTATAAAAACTAGTCAATGTCCAAATACCTTGACCCCTCCCTTCATCCACTCCCATATCTATATGATACTTTGACAAGCTCTGCAAATGGATTTCAATCTCCACTTTCCATATTACTACTAAACTACCCCTACTTCTATCAACACTAACTGCAATGCACCCAAACATACCACATTTTTTTTTATTTTATCCATTTTTTTCTTGTAATTTTGTTTCACTTAAGAAAATTACATGGGGATTTTGACTCTTCAACAAATCTTAAAGGGCTCGAATTACACGTTGGTTCCCAAGCACCTGGTAATTTCATGCAATGCACCTTATTGCCCCCAGCAAGATTGGTCACCAATCACTGCCGATAGATATTGAGACTCAATTCTCGTCTTTTTGTCTTCCTTGTTTTTCCTGGCTTGTACATCAATTTCCATGAAATCAACATCACTAGTCACGAGTTTTCTTTTCTCAGCCACACTTTGTATGTTTACTTCCCTTGAAATAATTGCTTTTTTATTCTATGTGTTCCTATCTACCACCTTGTTTGTTTTTTTATTCCCCACGTCATAGGTTTGTCCAATATAGCATTTTTCACCTCGTATAGCCTAGTCAACCCATGCTTACTTATGTTATTACATGTGCCATACTAATCTGACCTATGCAACATAGCTTTTATTGCCTCATTTACTGCCTTTTGCCCTTTTTCAGTAATTTGTGGCCCAGATATCTTTAAAATCACCCCTTGATTTAATTCCATTGAAGCTTGTCTCACAGAAATATCAACACCCCCATAATGCGATTAATCTTTTTTCTTTAACATAACAGTTGCAAATGCCAAATTTATGCATTCAATTTCATTAGAATATTCCTTTTACGCGGATCTGATATGGATCAAAAGTAAAAAACTCGTATAGGTAGGATTAGACAAAAAAAAATTAAAAATCCAAACCGATCTTACTTGATCCGATATCACTTTTATTTGTAGTTTAAATGATAAGCTCACCCATAAAATCTATTATATCGATTAAGAATTTATGTACTATAAGATATATTAACACAATTTATAAACATATAAAACAAAATTTGTGAAATTAAAACTGTATTTACAAGTTTAGAGTCAAAACCTTGAACTTAATTAACTAATCTAAAACAAAATCACTTCTTTGAAAATTGTTTGATTTCCACAGCCTATATCTTACATTTAGTAAAAAAACCTCTATAAAAAGAGAAAAATTTTCGTCCAATTATGAAGTGCCATATATCTAGTAAAATTTTTTAATTTATTAATTGAAGAATTTTCATGTGACAAATCAGTTATCACCATATGGATAATTACATTATTTAATTTAATCATATAATTAATCAATTGATTGTATAGTTAATTAGATATGTCACTTGGTTTGACCAATCAGATTTCATTAATGAGTCATCAGTTTTTAGCTATAATTAAACTATAGTGGTTTAGAGATAAAATAAAAAAGGTTGAGTACCTTTGAAACTCTTTCTCTTATTTGGTAGGCTGGCATTATAAATACAGTGTTTCCCTAATCACAATTCACAATTCACAATTTTGAAAGGAAGATGATTTTGAAGACCCAAAGCCTTTCCAAAGTCTCAAAAAGCAAGCTTTGAATAATTGAAAAAATTTTGAAGAACATAAAAAACAAAGCATTTAGGTTCTAAAAATTGTCAAGAAATTGCTCTTTGATCTTATTCCTTCTAAAGGTAGGAGATTAATTTCGTTTGTTCAAGATCAAGTCAACAAGACCCTTGAAACATTCAAGAACATGTATTAACGACCTTTGAAGCATTCAAGAATTAGTTTGCCTAAACCTTGATGCAAATTTTTATGAAGAAAATAATCAGAGGATTTTTTTTTTTTTTGTAATAAGAATTCTTAGAGATTGTAATTTCCACAAGTTTGATAAATAGATTATTATTTGTCTCCAATTTTCCTTGTCATATTTTTTACACAAATTTTGTGTGTACTAATTTTTTGGCACGCCGATGAGACAATCTCTGCTGTTCATTTCTTTTCTCTAAAATTTAAATTTTTAAGCTGCAATGGCTCCTAAAAAGAACACTACTAATAAGCTAATTCTCAAGCCTGCTTGAGCAAATCTTACAATCTACCCCAATGCATTAACAAATATTGATGTTTTTGTTCGTCCCTATGACATTAAAAGTAAGACAAAAGCTCTTAAAGAAATTTATATTCAAACTCTTCTAGTGCTCAACCAATACCCATTCTATCACACTTATTTTTCAAATCGAGGATTAGAAGAATTTTCTACTGAGAACCCTTTTTCATCTCATTGTTCAAGTGTAAGCAATAGCTCGGCTTCAGCATCTCCTTTAAATATAGATTCTGGAGTAATGTTATGACAACTGACACTACATCATTGGAAGAACAAGTTACACTTCTTTTAAAAATAGTGGAAACTCTTGTAATAAGCATTAAAGAAAAAGATAACCAGATTGCTGCCATGATGAAGAAAATTAAAAATCTCATTGGAAAGCGATCAACAACTTCAGACCAAAATCATCATTAATCCTTCAAGAAGATGATGAGAATTCCAACACTAAAGTTGCTAAAAATTCTCAACAAAAGCTTAATGAAGTTGTCATTGCTAGTCAACTCAAAGAACTTATCAAATAAGCAATCAAAGATCAAGTTGAGAGTGTTAAGTAACCTTTATACACATATGCTAAGTTATATTCTTAAAGGATTAATAGTTTGAAAATGCCTGAGAATTATCAGCCTCTAAAGCTTCAATAGTTTGATGGCAAATGAAACCCAAACCAACATATTACCCACTTTGTCAAACTTGCAACAATGTTAGTACTAATGGAGATCTTCTAGTGAAGCAGTTGTTCATTCTTTGAAAAACAATGCCTTTAATTGGTATAACAATCTTGAGCCTGGCATAATTGATTGCTAAGAACAACTTAAACTTGAACTTCCTAATTGATTTTATAGCACTTGTCTCAAAGACAGCATGATTGAGCTCACAAGTTTATGCTAATCGAAAAATGAACCCATGATTGATTACATTCATCGATGTAGAATCTTAAGCTTTAAATGCAAAAAGAGATTATCTGAGTCTTCTACTCTCGATATGAGCATACATGGCATAAATTGGGGATTAAGCTATATCCTCTAAAGTGTCAAGCTTAAGACCTTTGAAGAATTGGCTACCTGCGTGCATGATATGGAACTAAGTATGGTAACAGTCAAAAACCAAGAACTTCTTATACAAGGGCTAAAGAAAGGTAAAAAAAAGTGATATACTCATAAAAGAGGCATAATTTTTATTGATAAAAGAAAAAGCAAATAGTCTAAGATTATGAATACCAATACCAAGTCTTTAAAGATAGCCTCTAAGTCAAAGAAATTTTAAGAGGCAAAATTTACTCTTTCTGAAGATAACGGTAGAAATAGAATCTCATTAAAAGAAAGACAAAAAAAGAAGTATCATTTCTCTGATTCAAATGTTTTAAACATATTGGATAAACTCTTGAAGTTTAAGTTGATCTAATTGCCAGACCTAAAAAAGTTAAAAAACGGATGATCCTAACTACTACAAGTATCATTGCTTGATTAGTCATCTAATGAAAAATGTTTTGTTTTAAAAAACAAAGTCATGTAACTTCATGATGATGGAAAATTTAAATTTGAAGAAGTCATGACATCAAACTTGGCACCAATACATATGACCTTTTAATCTAACTTTTTAGGCAAGACCATAAAATTTGGTTCTTTTGATACCATCTTACTAGTTTTGAGTAGAATCATCAATTTTGGTTCTTTTAACCCTATCATACATGCTCTAAGTGCAATAATTGATTTTCAAATGAATGGGGGCAATGCTCATCCTCAAATTGAAGATCAAGATAATGATGGTTAGATCTTGGTTACATGTCGAAAAGGTCAAAAGAAAAATCTACAAAAGCCTGTCCAAATGACAATAAAAGATGAGGTGATCAAACAACTAGTCAATAAGCCAATGCTAAAGGTGATCCAAACAAAAGTAATTCCATCTAAAAGTGAAAACTTAAGGCCAAATAAATCAAGAAAGCTAAGCACTTTGAATAAATACATGCCGATTCAATTCAAAAGAGAAATTTTGGTTTCCATGACTTGTTACCATGTTGGTGAGGAAATGAAAAATGGTGACAACAATATTGACAACATTTGAGGCTGATCATTCTTGTGCTATAAAGATTGATTTTTCTTATGAAGATTTATTGTTATGATGTACTCCTCATAATCAAATACTATTTGTTATTGGATATGTTCATGAGCAAAAGATCAAACAGATCCTAATAAATGATTAATCCACTATCAACATCCTTCCCTTGAAGATAATGAAGGAATTTGGAGTTTTTTTGGATGAATTGTCACAAAATTGCTTGATGATTTAAAGATTCAATCAAAGAGGGTAAAGGGCTCACTAGAAAGGTTAGACTTCAACTCTTTATTAGTAACATGGAATCAAATCCATTATTTCATGTGATTGATGATAAGACAACATACAATATGTTGTTAGGCCAGCCATAGATATATCAAAATGGTATAATTTCTTTGACTCTTCAATGAAGTTTGAAGTATTGTAGAGATGGTCAAGTAAAGACAATTGTTGCAAATTTTAAGCCATTTTTTACAAGAAGGCACATTTTGTTGATGCTAAGTTTTATTTGGAAAAAGCTTTCATAAAAGAAGTACTTACAGACCATAGATACATCAAAATGGTGTAATTTCTTTGACTTTTCAACAATGTTTGAAATATTGTAAAAATGGTTAAGTAAAGGCAATTGTTGTAGATTCTAAGCCATTTTCTACAAAAAAGCACATTTTATTTATGCCAAGTTTTATTTAAACAAAGTTTCTATAGAAGAAGTATTTACAGATCAACAAAATATCAATGTGAAAAAGTCAACGTAAAAGGGAAAAAGTGTAGTTCCCTCTACCAACTATGGAAATAATGAATTTGCTTAAGGTTTAAAATTTTTTACTCTTCCTCTTATTAGGTTAGAAGATTTAAAGATTTTTAAACCTCCACTAAAATGATTTCCAAGGCCATTAGAAGGACCTCTTGTTGAACATGATAATCTACCCTCAAATTATGCTAAGTGTTTTGATCGTAATGCCTATAGACTTCTTATTAAGGCTGGATACAAGCAAGAAGATATTTCAAAATTGGTTTATAAAATAAACAAGCCAATTAAAGAAATTTCTCAAAGTTCAATTAAGATTTGATAAGTTTAATGAAAAAAGACTAATTATGTTGAAACTTAGAAGGTCGAGCTTGGATCTTCTCCATTAAAATTGAAGATTCATAAAGAAGCTTCAAGATATATAAATATGGCATAAGTTTTTTATAAGCAAGAAAATTCAGTTGAGATATCGAGGTTATTAGTTTTTTATCATTTGGGTATGCAGTAACACAAGGTTTAGTCTTTGATCGTTTGAGTAGGCATTCTCTAATTTTTAAGGGAATGGGAAAAAAAACATTGAAGCTTTTGTGAGTAGGCATGTTTTTGTTCATTTGAAAGTTAAATATCCAAACTTCAAAAAGATGGTTCACAAATCGAAAAGTAAAACTCCCATATGGGATAAATCCTAGGATTTTCATAACAAGATTCCTTACTAAATAAAGATACAAAACAAATGGGTGGTAACTATTGGTGAATCAATGAAGGTTAGAAAGCATAAGGTGTAACAACCAAGTAGATTCCATCTCCAAATGAGGAAGAGTCTAAAGATATGAAAATATTTCTAATCATGTGTCTATAAAAGAAGTTGATGAAAAATATCAAGAAGAAAATGCTTAAAAAATTTCTCCACCAATGGAAAAGGGCAATCAAGCTACAATTAATGAGCTAGAAGAAGTCACTATCGATACTAATGAAAATCCTTGCTCAATCTTCATTAATGCTTGTATGTCCTTTAAAAAGGAAAAAGCTTACCTTGATCTTGTGATAAAATATTGATATGTTTTTGCTTGGACTTACAAGGAAATGCCTGAACTTTATCCAAAAGCTATTGTGCATCATTTAATTGCTAACAAAGGTGTTCAACCTATCAAGCAAGCTCAACATCATTTTCATCTTGACTTGATTCCTCAAATTGAAGTTGAGGTGAATAAGCTTATTGAAGTTGGTTTTATTAGAAAAGTCAAGTATCTTACTTGGATCTCGAATATTTGTTCCAAATAGAAAAAAAGAATGGACAAATTCAAGTTTTCGTGGATATTCAAGAATTGAACAATGCTTGTCCAAAGGATGACTTTCCTTTTATGAAGAGCTCACTGCATTTAGAATGGCAAAAAGAATATACTATTATAAGGTTATGCCTTTTTGGTGAAAAAATACAGATGCTACTTATCAAACAACAATGCAAAAGATTTTTAATGATATGCTTCATTAGAATATTGAATGTTATGTTAATGATTGATGCATTGTGATAGAGCTTGCAAGCATACAGATCAAGTAATAAAGTTAAGTATTTCAAGTATTGTCTCCTCAAGGATTGTGGAATATAGTATTAGGTAGTTTACAATCACCAAATGAGAAAAGCTGATACTATATATAAACAAATGAAATTGTAGGGTTATAGGGTTTCAGTGAAGATTAAAAGCAATATGAAAGCAAGGTTTTAAACTTCACCGATTGTCACTTGGAAAGCCAAAATTAAGGCCAACAACTAATCCTAAAACCTAAACTCAAAAGATTGCAAAGCAAATAAAAATGTAGTAGCTAAGTGCTTGTAACGAAATGAAGATTGCATGAAAACAACTTAAAGAACATGAAAGAAAAGAATGCTAGCTGAATCTTGCAAAGTAAATAAAAGAACTTGGATCTTGAAAATTAAAAATTATTTGTGCCAAATTGTAAAGAAAACAAGAACAAGATTTTGTAAACAAGAAAAAAAGAAAAGAAATCTTTGAATGAAAATACTTCTTGATTGAAAAAAATTAAAAGAGCAAGAATCTTGGTAATTGGCAAATCTGTCACCTAAACCAATACCTTAACAAAAGAAATAAAGAATTTAAGAAACTAAAAGAAAAAAGAAAAATGAGGAAGGGGATGATGAAACAAGTGAATGACCTTGCCTATTTATACGCATAAGTTTAGCCACAAGGATGTGCTTTACAAGTGATTGAAGTTAATTAAAAAACTAAGAGATAAAGCTTTGTCTTAATCTTTAAGGTTGCATACAAAAGTCAAACTTTTTATTCTTGAAATGCTTTGGCCGAATGGAATGATCTTGGCTCTTGATTTCATGTGATGCAATCTTAATCAAGCTTCCCCTTTAGGTTCAACTATGATGAGTTTTTAAGAGGAGATAAATTTTATTTTATTCAAACTCTTTATCTTCAAAGTGATAAAGTCCTCATCTTGTTAAAACTCTTCAAGATAAAGCAAAAGTATCATGATTGGCTTCCAACACCACTTGGCCAAATGGATTAAGCTTGGAGAGTCCAATTGCTTGCAAATTTTCCTTCCCTCTTGCTTGGTTGAATGTGATAATGTCATTTTGTAAGTCATTCTCTTCATGGCTTATCAAAGAAACATATTTATCTTGCAAATCCATCTTGGTCGAATGGATTAAGATTCAATAGAGATTTATTCATGCTTGAATTTGGACAAAATGGTGGGCAATATTGTGCTTGTATGGTTGGGTCAAATGTGAGCTTTGCATGATTACATACATAGCTTACATAAAAATAAGTCTTGTCCTTGAAAAACCTAAAGCCATGGAAATAGCATGAAAAGCACCAAAAATTATCTAAAATTTTAAATTTTAGTACCATTTTAACATGTAAAAACTATATATATTTTGGTACTATTAGTTGATGACTTGGTTGTGAAATTAAAGAAAATAGCTAATCATCTTATTAACCTCCACCAAGTGTTTGAAAGGATTCATAGATATCAACTAAAGATGAACCCTCTAAAATGTGTTTTTGGAGTATCTTCAGGCAAGTTTATAGGATTCATTGTACGATATCCTAGAATTGAGATTGATCAATAAAAAATATAAGTAATTATAAAAATGCCAGAGCCACACAATCTCCATGAACTCAAAAGTTTGCAAGGAAGATTGGCTTATATCTAGCATTTTATATCAAATCTAGCAAGCCGATGTCAAGCATTCAACCATTTGATAAAGAAAAATGTTTCTTTTGTTTGGGACAAAGCTTGCAGTAATGCTTTCAAAAACATAAAACTTGTTAAGGCCTTTTGTTTTGAGAGCCCTTATGCCAAAATAACCTTTGATCTTTTATATTATTGCACAAGAGCGATCCTTATGAGCACTTTTGGCACAACAAAGTGATAAAGAAAAAGAGATGATACTTAACAGTCTTAATAGAACTCTCAATGGTGGTGAATTAAACTATTCTCTTATTGAGAAAACATGCTTGCCATTAATGTTCATAGTTAAGAAACTGAGGCATTACTTGTAAGCTTATTCTACATGTTTAATCTCACATGTTGATCCCTTTAAGTATTTGATGTCCAAATCTGTACTTAGTGGAAGACTGGTAAATGGGCATTTTTGTTACAATAGTTCGACACCATTTATGTTCCTTCAAAAAGCCATTAAAAGACATGTTCTTATTGGTTTTCTTGCAGATCATCCAATCTCAAATGATGAAAAATTTTATGAAGATCTTCTTGGAAAAGATGTTCTTTTCATTGAAATTCTTAGACCATAGAAATTATACTTCGATAGAGCTACACGTCAAAAAGAAGTTAGAGCAAGCATTATCTTTGTCACTTCAGAGGGAAAAGTCTTGCTTATGCATTCACTATCACTAATAATTGTTCAAATAATGTGGTTGAGTACCAAGCTTTGATCATTAGATTGAAAATGGCAATAGATATGAAGATCACTCAATTGAAAATGTTTAGAGACTCAAAGTTAGTTATTAACCAAATTATTTCACTTTATGAAGTAAAAAAGCCCAAACTTCTACCATATGTCAAATATGTGAAGAAGCTCTTAGAATGATTTGACAATGTTAATAACCATGTTCTAAGAAGAGAAAATAGACAAGCAGATTCTCTAGCTAATCTAACATCAGCATTTGTATTGCTAAGTATAGAAGTAAAAATTCATTTTTGCAAGCGTTGGGTTTTACCACCAATCACTTTTGATGAAGATAATGATACCAATGTTGTGTCAGTTTTGGAAGTTGAAAAAAAAGATTGGATATAACCATTGATTGATTACTTAGAGCATGGAAAGTTAACCAATGATCTAAGGCACAGAATAGAAGTGAGATGTCAAGCTTTTTAATTTATCTACTTTAAGGGCACATTTTATCACCATTCTTTTAATGGAGTTTTTCTTCATTGTTTAAGAGAAGATGAAGCCTTTATGGCTTTACAAGAAGCTCATTCTAGGATTTATGGTGCATATCAATTTGGAGCTAAGTTGTACTTTCAAATTAAAAGAATGGGATACTATTGGCCAACAATGGTAAAAGATTGTATGGATTATGCTAAGAAATGTCAAGTTTGTCAATTCTATGGTAACTACAACCATTGACCTTTTGAGCCATTATATCCAATAGTCACATCTTGGCCATTTCATGCTTGGGGATGTAACATTTGTATATACTTACTACTACAAATTACTTTTCAAAGTAGGTCAAAACTTACCTTATAAATAAATGAAGAATGAAACTGTTATGATTTTTATTAAAACAAACATCATTTATCATTATAAGGTACCTCGTTACATCATAATTGATAATGGATAACAATTCAATATAAGTAAATTATGTGCCCAATTTGACTTCAAGCAGCATCATTCTTCAATGTACCATGCTTTAGCAAATGGGTTAGCAGAAGCTATTTAATAAGTCTTTGTGCAATTTTTTTAAAAAAGTGGCTAATCATTTGAAAAAAGATTGGCATGAAATGATGGAAGAATCCTTATGGGCTTATCGATCTTCATATTGCACACTAACTTAAGCCACTCCATATTCACTTGTTTGTGGTGTAGAAGCCATTATTCTGCTTAAATGTCAAATTCCATCATTGAAAATTGCAATCCAAGAAGGTTTCTTTAGTGAAGATAATGTGTGACTTCATTTAAAAGAACTAGAAACATTATATGAGAAAAGGTTGAAAGCTCAACAACGCTTAGAATGTTATCAAGCTCAATTATCTAAAGCTTTAAACAAGAAAGTTAAACCACAATCATTTTAGGTTAGAGACCTATTCATTGCTATAAGAAGACCAATAAATACTTCACATTGTATTGACAACAAGATTCTTTCAAAATGGGATAGACCACACGTTGTTCAAGAAATTAACAACAATGGTGCATATAAGATTGATTAAAAGTTAAGCTTATCAAGGGCAAGTTTCTAAAGCATTATTATGCTTGAAAAAATGCTATTCCTAGGCAAGAGCTTAAACTCTCATATTGCTCATAAGCATAAGCTTAAACTATTAAAAAAAAAATTGCTTTTAGATAAAAGCCTAAACTACTATATATAAAAAGCCTACTAAATAGGCAATCCTATAAAGGAAGATTTAAACAAAAGTTAGAACACACAAAAAAAGCCTACTAAGTCAAAATTCTTGCAAATGACAACTTAAGCAAAAGTTAGCACAAAAAAAAAAAGCCTACTAAGTTGAAAATCCGACAAATGACAACATAGGCAAAAGTTAGGACACAAAAAAATTGAACTAGTGATAACTTAATTCTTTTGTTTTGAGAGTACGTAGGTAACTTGGTTTCAATATTGAGTTCAGTCGAAATAAATAAATAAATAAAGTCTTAAATTAATTTAAGTGTCTTTCATTTACTTGAAATTACAAAGTATCATTAAGTTTGAATTCCACTTTCAAACATTATGATTCAAGTCTTAATTTTCAAGTAAAGCAAATCTTTTACAAGTTAAAATTCCTTTGGAATTTAATTAGTAATCAACATAAAGCATTGATGAAAAATGTCTTTGAAGTTTCATGGGACCACTTTATTCCAAACTTGGAGGGCATTACAATATGAAAATGTTTTTTTTTTCCTAAACATTAAAGAAAAATGAGTTACATTTCCTAAGGAAAATTACAATTCAAGGCTTTCATTTTAAGTTCTTCAAATCTTTTCGAGAAGATTCTAACATATTTCATAGTAAATTCAAGGATTTGACTTCATCTTTATTATGAATAATAGAAAACTTAATGGATCTCATCTTTTCATGAATTTTGGAAACATCTATTCTCATTTGCTCCAATTCATCTTTAATGTTTTTAAGTGAAGATTCAACTTTAGTCTTTTTGCATTGCAACACATAAATTTTTTTTTCAATCTCTGCCAAGTCAAATTACAAGTTGTTAATTTGTGCAACAGTTGCATGCTCAAGGGACATTGAATATTTAAGAGGAATTTCAAGTTTTTGAATCTTCTTAATTTAATATTTTAATGACATGCTAGAAGAAATGAAAGATTCGAGGTCATTGAACTTCTTAACTTGTAGAAAGTAGTTTTCCACTATGGTCTTCAATGAATAAGAGTTAGTAGTTTTGATTTCTTCTATTGCATGAAAAATATTATGAACATCATTAGTAAGAAAAGGAACTTGACAAAAAGAAGCTAGAATAATCCTTGAATGAATGCTTTCCCATATAGTCATAGAAAATTTTAATTGATTGTCAAAGATTATTTCTACAGCATTGAATTTAGAAAATTCCAAAAGTACAAAAAGGCTAACTTCAATAGAATATTTTATAGTGTTTTTCACAATGTTGGAAACATTATTTGTCACTTCAACAATCACATTGGGACAAATGTCTTTTTCATTAACAATCTTGTTCGAAACTTGTCTAGAAGCATAGTTTTCTACTTGAAATGCAAGTTTTTGAAATTCATGTTGATTAGAAATTAAAGCTTCACTATTAGCAGGAGGTGTTTACTTTAGTTTGAATCATTTCCATTGCCTTTTAGGTTCATTGAACCTCAAAAACCATTGCACTATTATCAAGTATTCTCTCATTTAAAGGTGATTGAAGAACTTTTATCTTTCAAGTGTTTACATGATCTTTAATCTTTAAAGAATACCCAATAACATCTTTTTATTGTCTATTTCTCTTTAATGGCATCGAATGAATACTTGATATTAGGGTATCAAGAAATGTTCAAGGTAAGGTTCATAAGCTTTAGACCACTATTCCATATACCTTATAGTTATGTGATCATCAAGGTTTAAAAATCGAGCAGGGAAGATCAATCTTGCTTTGGTCTAGGAACATGTGCAGATTTTTAAATTTCATTAAATTTTTCAGAGATCTAGAGCAAATATTATTTTTCAAAACTTCAAGAATATCTTAAAAAAAGCCAAATTATCTTACAAATCGGTAAGGATTATAAGGCTTTATTAGAATGGTTTTGTTATATCATATAGGTAGATAGCTTAAGTGAACACTAACAAGGTAGTTGTAATAGGTTGCACTAAAAGTCCCATTATCGATAATTACTTCATTTCTAATCATGGGGAACAAGTTAGAGTTGCATTATATGCCAATTTTAATCAGATTGTATGCTTCATATTCATCAAAGTACTTAGCACTGCCTTCTTTTAAGAAGTTAGCCATCATAAGTGCACATAAATTGTTTGGATTTTTATAATGAGTTGAGAAATAATAACTCAACCATCCATAAACATAGTGAATTGAAAAGCATGCATTTGAAACTCACTTGAATGGAAAGTGTAATTTTGTTCAACCCATTATAAATACTAGCTAATAGTATAATGGCTAGATTAACAATTTTCCCAATAGCTATCAAGCTAGCAATTTTGAATGTCTTTGGAATAATAGATTCAAAATCCTTGCTTAAAGGAACAAATGTGCAAATCCTACAAAAGTTGAAAGTAGCTAAATAAGCATCTCTCTTTGAATTTTCTCTAACTTCAAGTTCTGGACATGTTCTATATGCCATAGTTCCAAAATTTTGATGTTGCCAAAAGATGCCATTTGGGTTATGTGTGACTTTTGGACAAAACAACTTTTTTGACCTTCGAGTAGGAAGCTTCAGGTAGCATAATTTCCCTTAAAACCAAAAGTCAATCCAATCTTTAATGAAGACTTTATATTGCCCTTTCTTCTTCTAGTAGTGAAAAGCTGTAAACAAGTGTTCACAATATCTTTGAATAAATCTTCCTTGATATTAATTATAGTTAATTCCATAGCATTTGGGATGACCTCATCATAAAAACATAAACCATGAATGGATAGGCCACCCAATTTATGCAAATCTCATAATTAGATGAAAGCTTATATGGTAACACTATAAAGAGTATTTGTAACTGGACACTACACTTCACAAAATGCTTGAATAACATCCTTGTTTCAATTATAAGTATATAAAGATGCATAAACTGCATCATATATATTGGTAGCCATCAAGGATTTATCAAAGTGATAAAGCATGTCTTCAGTTTGCTCCCAATATTTTGGTATATAACCAAATTCTCCAATAATCTTAAAGAAAAATCCCCGATAGGCTTTGTTGGAAACAATTCAAGTTCCTGATGTATCAAACTTTTCATGATTTGGAGTTTTATCATGAAAGCTAGATTAAAGGCATATGGCAATAGAGAAGATTGAAGCTTGAAAAAGTTCTATAAACCATTCTTCCAAAGTCATAGAAAATTAGAATGACACCCAACTTGAATAACATCAACCAAATATGGGCTTATTGATAGGAAGAAATATTCCTTGTCTAATATCTTCATCTTTCTTAGTAAAAATGAAAAGATGGTTTTTGTAGTCTTTAAAATACACCATTATTAGAGATTGGAAAAAAAACACATGTTATGAATTAGATTCAAGCATAGCTTTTTTTTACAATCAATAGGTGACATCATAAATAAAGGCAATGCCATCACATAAGTGGAGTATGAACAGATTAAGACATTGTGCGTCAATTATCAAGATTTTGTTGGTGATAGAAAAAAACAAGGAAGTCCATGAATGTAAGGTGTCTAGCATGCATATTATAGTTGAGAAAAATGTAGAAGTGTCAACATGCATGTGTATGGCTTATTAATTTGCTGCCAAGATTAAAAAGGTTTCTACCATGCATGAATATTTAATTGATATGCATGGTATTAATTCTTTAATGATAAAAAAAGAGTTGAGGTGCGAAGAAATAACCAAGCAAGGAATATTTACAGTGGACAAAGTTTTGCTTAATCAAGTGTAATTGCAATCTATTCAAAGAAACAAAGAAATATTCAAAGCCATTCAAAATATTAAAAAAAATGTTTTTACCTTACAACTGAGATAAAAGAATGAAGACAAAATGATTTTGTTGTCAACAAAACAAGAAAGTTCTTAAGTCTAAAGTAAGAAAAAAAAATAAAGGTGAAGGTGATTAAGAACTTTACCTTCTGAATTAAGCCATGGTCTCGACAATCTTGCATGAAATACTTAAGATGATTTTGATATTGATGAAAGACATAGTGAGAGGAGCTTTGTTTTTATAGGGAAATAATCCTATTTTTAATTGGCTTAGGACTACAATACTACCTATGCCTTTTAAAACATATGCTTCACATGCTTTAGGTGAAGAGTTGGAGTCCAATCTTTCTTTGAATAATGATACATGGATCTTGGATGCATTTTTCAATTTTTAGGATTCTAATTGCCTCTTGGATGAGTGGCAAATTTGTTAAGGAAATAAAAGTTCAAAGTAGTTTAGGAAAAACTTTTGCTAAAATCCTACATTTAATGGGGTAAGGAATGTGCACACCAATCAAGATTACAAATCAATTCGTTTAAAATGTTCTCATTGCTATTCAGCTAAGAATTTAACTTTATTTGAAGTATAATTGTTTTCAGGTTAAGGCACATTGGTAGTTCAAAATATCTTAAAAAAAGGATGGTTGCCAATTAAGAAATCACTTCAAATAAAAAGTGATGCCACAACAAATTATCTTTTAAGACTTGCTCACTTGTTACAAGTAAAATTATATGTGATAATGTTTTAAAGGGGCATTTATAAAAAGATAAAATTTTTCATCCAATCACGAAGTGCATATGTTCAGTAAATTTCTTTAATTAATTAATTGAAGAATTTTTAAATGACAAATCAATTATCGACATGTGAATTAATGACATTATTTAAGTTAATAATATAATTAATTAATTGATCTTATGATTAATTAAATATGTCACTTGTTAATTGAAGATAAAACATTTGATTTGACCAATCAGATTTCACTAATGAATCATCAATTTTTATCTTTAATTAAACTATAATTGTTTAGGGATAAAATAAAAAAGGTTGAGTTCCCTTAAAACTCTCTCTTATCTAGCAAATCGGCACTATAAATATAGTGCTTCCCTAGTCACAATTCATAATTCACAATTTTGAAGAGAATAATAAGATTTTGATGACCCAAAACCTCTCCAAAGTCTCAAAAAGCAATTTTTAAAGAATTGAAGAAATTTTGAAGAACTCAAAGAACAAAGCATTCGGGTTCCAAGAATTGTCAAGAAATTGCTTTTCAATCTTATTCCCTTTAAATGAAGGAAATCAATTCTGTTTGTTCAAAATGAAGTCAACAAGACCCTTGAAATATTCAAGAACAAGTCTCAATGACCCTTGAAGCATTCAAGAATAAGTCTACCTGACCTTTGAAATGGATTTTTGTGAAGAAAAGAATCAAAGAATTTTCTTTGTAATAAGAATCCCTAGAGATTGTAATTTTTACAAGTCTGGTAAATAAATTATTATTTATCTCTAATTTTTCTTGTCATATTTTTGACATAAAAATTATGTGTACAACCTTTATGGAGTATTAATTCTTAATGTGAATGTTGCATGTTTAAGCTCTAGCACTCGTTTTAGTGTTGAGATCATGGTTTGATTAAGAATCTCCAATCAATTTATTTATATCTTGGGAATTGATGTCAATTTAAAGGTTATAAATAGTAAATAGGATATTAAAGGAATCATAGCTCTAAATCATGTTTAGGATAAATCTAACCTCTACTTATTCACTTCTAACCAGCACCTAACTAGCTCATGGATTAAAAAACATGCATTTTATTTTCATTCTTAATAACAAGCAAAGCATATGAATAGTTTATATGTCTTGCGCTGTTATGTGTGAATTAGGAAAATACATAAGGGTTGCCAACCTTGAGTGATTTATCAATCATTAATGATGCATACACCAAGGTACCAATAAATTTTACATACATAAAAAGTTCATGCCATGTTATATTGAGCCTCGCTTAATGAGAAAATGGGTGAAATTTTATCAAATCAAACCTATGGGACTTAAGGAATAATGAAAGGGAATAAAATAAAAAAAAATCAAATGAAGGGAAAAGAAGAATATATAAGTGTAACTAAGGAAAGATGTAATGTAACCTAATCTAAATGGAATGTTGTAATGACAATTTATATAAAAAGATGCCTTAAGAGCATATTTAATATAATCCATTGCTTTTACCTAATCTAAATGAGAGGATAAATCATGGCATAATGGAGTGGATTTGCATAAAAAAAATCCATCACTCTATACAATAAAGTAAATCCTAATTTTACTATATGGTATACCATCATGCATTGCTAAAAGTACATATGGCATGATCATGGACAATTCTCAAGATACTCAATATTTGATGAATGAAAAACTAAAATGCTTAAGTTTTAGATAGTATACCTGAGTGGATTGCTTGAAGCAAGATTCAAAAGTACTTGGACCATTGTAGTGATGTATGGATTAATAGTAATGAGCTTGGTTCTAGATTGATCAAAGGCATCAATTGATAATCAACAACAATATTGGTTTTGGCTTGGGAAATTAGGGATAGTTGGTAGCTCTAACTTGATTTTGGCTTGATACATAGGGATGGCGAGGATGAAATCTGGAGTTTATATGAAAAAAATTGGTGAAATGAGGCAAGATGGCATTTTAAATAAGTTAGTGTCAATTAGCTAGATTGTGTTTTTTAGTTTTTGGGATTTTTAGTGTTTCATTAGGTATAGAGCCTTATGCCACTTTGGGGATTTTGACTAAGATTCAAGGCTCCTCAAAGACTATAGGTGACTTAAAAAGGAATTTTTTGAGACTAAAAGTAAAAGTTTTATGTTAGTTTTCAAACTTTGAAAAACCTTCTAAATTGCTAAAGACTAAAGATTTTGAGAGAAGAGGAAACGAATTGCTTGAGGTGTGTTGGAATGAAATATGGATGAGGCTATTTATAACCAAATGCTAAAGCATTTTAAAATAAATAGAGAATTATCTCTCTATCAGATAATTAATTAAAATAATTATCTAGGAGATAAGTCAATAGAATTATCACTTTGAATAATTATCTTACACGTCTCCATTGATTAAATAGTGTCGGTTGGCTGAGACTATTTTTCTTGTCCAAAAAATCTCAAATTCAATCCAAGTTAGTTCCTAAATTGAGTTGGACTCTTGTCAACCAATTGGCAGCCATGAGTATCGATCTATGACCTTTTTATTAGGTTGGCTTAGGTTTAAAATTAAGCCCAAATAATAACCTCATCTAATTAACCTAACTTTTATCAATGTTGAATAGGCCTGTCAATTTGCCAATGTGTCTGTTGATCGGTGGGCAATCATTTTCTTGTCATGTTTTGTCCATTTGAGAAGTTAATTGATTATTGGTCCACCTTCTCTATCACATATCAACATTTGACACTATCGATTAGGCTTCAACACATTTGTTGTTGATGGTTTGCCTATTCCACCATAAATTTTCAAATCAACTCATATCTTGTACTAGGCAATTGACTCAAGTATATTCTTTAAATTAGACATTTAAGTTTCTCATTAAATTATGAGCATGTGCCACTATGTCCATAATCATGCATTAATAATCATGCATCATGTAGTCTTAAGAATGCATGATCATATGCATATAACTAAAATTACGATTTACTTTATTATTAAAGACTATGAATTTTTTTTATGTAAATCCGCGTTTAGCATGCCATGCATATTCATGTCATATGGATTAAATGTGTAAAAATAGGTTATATTAAACATGCCTTCAAGGCATCTTATATAAACGGTCATTATAATATATCATTTAGACTAGGTCACATTTCATGCTTATCTAGTTACACTTCCATACTTTATAATAATAGCATGAATTACTAAATTGTATAAATATATTTGATTGATAATACCGTAGTTGCATCATTTTAATCATTGATAAATCACCTAAAACTATCAGTCTATATGTTTTATTTAAGATACATGCATGACAATGCATGACATATAAATTGTTTGTATAAATTGCTTGTTATGATGATCAAATAGAGAGACATGTTTTTTAATTTGTAAACAAATCGAGATTTGATCTGAAGTGAAAAAGTAAAGGTTAGGTTTATGCCAAACAAAATTTAGAGATTTGATTCCTCAAATATCTTGTTTACTATCTTTGAATCAAGTTTTTTTATAAAGATGATGCTATGACCTTAAAAAACGAAATCAATTCTTATTATATAAATAAATTGATTAGTGACAATTAATCAAACATTGGATCTCAACATTACAATGACTGCTAGGGGAGAAACCTTACCAATAACATTATTCTTCCTTTAATAATAAGTCTAGTGATCATCAAGCTAGTGAACATAACTTTTCAAGGAAGACATTTAGTAGCTTCTGACAATTATTTGACTAGTTCTTCTTATTCGAAGAAGATTTGTAATGTACTTAAAAAGTGTTAACTTATGTTTCCATATATCTTAGTCTTAGCTACTTTTTCCATGTCTCATGTTAACAAGAAGTCAAGCATTACTGAGCTAATTGTTCCTTAAATGTCAAGCATTTGAATGCCTTTCTTGGAAATAGAAAATCCTTGATCCAAATGATCCAAAAATGACAACAGCAACATGTATAAATCATTCAAAATTTTCAAAACAACTTTCACAATAAAATCACATGTTGTAGTGCAATTCTCCATAAGCATCGAAACGTTTTCCAAAATAAATTTAAGAACTTTCAATTTTTTTCAATATTTCAAGATAAACATTGAAAACATAATAGAAATCAAGCCAAATGTTTTGATACCAATTTTAGAATAATGAGATAATTAAATTATCAAATGCAAAATTAAAGTTTATAGGATTTACGAAAGATTATCTAACTTGATTCGTTGTTCGAGAACAAAATCACAATGTGAAAGTTATTCATCTTTCATAGCATAAATCCTACCAGTGAAATGCTTATGATTTCTCTAATAAATCTCTTTTTTTCACTTTTTATACTCTTTTTTCCATTTTTTATGTTTTTGCATCATTTTTCATTATGGTCAATTGCCCTTATTTATAATAAATGAAATGGGCAAGTAGTTATGTGTTTGAATTTAAATTCAAACACTTAACTATCACTTTCAGTTTATGTCTTGGTTTAAACTAAGACAATCTTATCTATTTTATGGCATTTTGGTGTTCAAACAAACCATTATAGATGAACTCAAATGTTAAAAAATAATGTATGTTAGTGGACCTTATTTTATTGTTATATTATTTCAATAATCTTTCAAACTAAAAAGTCCTTAAGTGTTTGTAAACTAGTTTTTATAATTTTTTTCTTTACCATTGGATTTTGTTAGTTTGTTGAGTATTCGTAGAAGGTAGAGTCCTATTAAGAGTTAACTGGATAGTTTTATTTTGATCAATGTAGCTTTGTAACATTGGAATGTGAAGTCTATATATATCTATTCAAGCTGTAATCTACAGGTCACTTGATTCACGAAGAATAATAGCATTCTTTCTTAGCACTTTCTTATTGGTTTTGTAACTTTCTTCTCTGTTTTTTTATATGGTATCAAAGCTAGGAGATGAAAGCTACAAATGGAAATTCTTATACACAATATAGTATTGAGAGACATGTTGGCACAAACTACAAGTATTAGAGGATATGCATAGAGTTTTACCTACAAGTCAAGATTTGTGGGAAATTATAGCCAGTGCTGATAAAAAAATTTCAATAGATATTCCAAAGAATGCTAAACTTCAAAGAAAATATAGAATCATATGTGGAAAGGTATTCTTTGCACTAAGGTCTTCAATTAGCAAAGACTACATTAATCATGTTTGCGATATTAACTCTCCAAAGTAAGTATGGGAGATTCTTGAGAAAGTATTCACTAAGAAGAACATAGCAAGACTACAATTCTTGAAAAATGAGTTAGTAACCATAACCCAAGAAGGTATGTCAATTTCAGAATATTTCTTATGAATTAAGAATATTTATTCTAAAATTTAAAAATTAGATGAGAAAATCAGTGAAAGACGTATACAGTGATACCTTATTCAAGGCTTAAAGAAAGAATATATGCCATTTATTATCTCAATCCAAAGATGGGCACAAGAACCATTAATTGAAGAATTAGAAATCATGCTATCAAATTAAGTGGCATTAGTTAAGCAAATGGCAAGCAAAGGTGTTGAATCCAAAGTTGTCTTATTCTAAAAAAGCCAATTAAATGGGAAAAGCTATTGCAACTAGAAACAATAATTCTTTAAAGGGCTTAAATGCAAGGGAGGGAAATGGTAATAATCCTATCGAATGCTTCAAATGCAAAAAAATTGGGTACATTAAGAAGAATTGTCACGTTAAGCTTTCAAAGGTAAATGTTGCATATGAAGATGATAGAGATAATTAAATTAAACGAGAGCAATATTTTGCTATTGAAATGGTAAAAAATGGTGATGTCAGTACTGTTAAACCAAACTTAGTTAAAGTTTTTGTTAACTATATCAACTACAAAGATGACTGGATTATAGATATTGGTTGTTCGCATCATGTGACTAATAATGTTTTGCTACTATTAGAATTGTGAAAGCATGATAAGGAAAGGTAATCATCACAACTAATAACCAATTCATCTAGTAGAAAAAGAAGGTGTTCTAAAGCTCAATGATGAATCTAAGGCAAGGAATGTTTTTTTAAATGATGTTTACCATGTTCTAGATTTGAAGAAAAATCTAACTTGAGAAAGTATTTTTTGTTTGGACCAAACAATGTCAAAGTACTTGATAAAGTGAAAAATGTCGAAGCTAAGGTAATTCTGACTAGTGAGAAAAAAAAAGGTCCTTGTTCGTGATGACAGTAAGAGAAGCTTATGTAAAGAAAACAAGCTAAACTGACAATGCAACAATTTAGCATGTACGGTTAGGCCATTTAAGCTATCAAATGTTGAAGATAATCTCCTTAAAGAAGGTATTAGATAGAATTCTAGCCTTCAAACATGTACAAGAAAATGTGGTTTGTTAGGGACGTCAATATGGTAAATCACATCGTCTTTCTTTCAAAAGTTCATATAACCATAGGTCAAATTTTTTTGAACTAATTCTTATAAATTTGATGGACCCAACAAAAACACCAAGTTATAGTGGTTATCACTATACAATGGTATTTGCAGATGAATTTTTCAAATTCACTTGGGTGTATTTTTTAAAAGAAAATAGTGAAGCCTTATCAAGTTCATTAAGTTTAAGAACTCTATGAAGAAAGAATTTGGCTGAAAGATAAAATATTTGAGAAGTGATAATGGTGGTGAGTACATATCAGATGAATTTTTCCAATATTGCAATGACAATAACATTCAACTCCAAATGATGTGTCCAGGAACCCCTAATTGCTGAATGTAAATTGGCTCACCTTTGTGCAACCAGTTTGTCATGGCTACATGACAAGAAAACTTCTTTGAGAGCTATGGGTAGAAGCTATTCAATGTGCATGTTATGTGATAAATCGATTACCTCCATGGCCAGGTTGATAAAAGTCTTCTTTTGAGCAATTGTATGAGATAAAGCCACATGTAAATTATTTTCATGGATTTGGATCCATTTGTTATGTTTATGTTCCTAAACAAAATTAAACTAAACTTGATCCGAGACTAAAAATATGAGTATTTGTAGGCTATGAATTATGCAGGAAAAGGTAAAGGTGTGTGGATCCAGAGACAAAAAAATTCACCACTTCAAGGGATGTTGTGCTCAATGAGGAATCATGTTCTTGTTTCACCCTAAAACTCACTAACAAAGGTGTTATCCTTGATGATGATGATATAAAGAACTTGGAGCCATTCTCTAAGCCAAATGTGCAAGCTTCAAATGATAATGGTTTTGAACATGAAGGAAATAAAGCTCCTTTGCCATCTAGATTAGAAAACACAGATTCAGTAGGTGGTGAACAGGTTACAAAAATATCAACAAAGGAAAGAAGATAGCCAGATCATCTTAAAAATTATAAAGTATAACTAAACTATTGTTCAGTTACTTCATGTTTCTTTTCAGGAATGTTAGATAAATAACCAACATGTTATAATGAAGCTAAAGGATGTCTTGAATGGAAAAAAGCAATGCAAGAAAAAATTGAAGCCTTGGAAATAAATGAAACTTATGAGCATGTACCCAAACCAAAGAATCATGAACTAGTAACTTGCAAGTGGGTTTATCGATTGAAAAAGAAACCAAATGGAATGATTAAGAGACATAAGGCTCAACTTGTTACTCATGGATTTTTTCAAAGTTATGGGTTGGACTATGAAAAGAATTTTAGTCCAGTTACAAAGATGGTGACTATGAGATCAATTATTTCGCTTGCTACATTTAAAGGTTGGAAGTTGTGGCAACTTGATGTAAAAATTGCTTTTCTCTACAGAGAGCTAAACTGTGATGTTTTCATGAAACAACTTGAACGTTTCATTTCTAAGCACTTTCCTTATCATGTTTATTGGTTGAAAAAGGCATTGTGTGGCTTGAAACAAGTGCGACGACCTTGGTATGGTAAGATTGCTCAATATCTTACCTTTTATGGTTTTAAAGTTTCAAACTCAGATTTTAGTTTATTTGTTAAATTAGAATCGAATATGCATGTGCTGGTTTTGTTATATATGAATGACATGATAATTAGTAGGGACAATGAAGTTGAAATTTCTTATTGAAGATATGATCTTTCAACTCATTTTGAAATAAAAATTTTAGGTGATGTTGGATGCTTTTTTGGTCTTGAAGTTGAAAAATCAAACCTAAGATATTTTGTGGCTTAAAGAAGCTATGCTATGAGCATTTTAGAGCATTTTAGTATAGGGGAGTCAAAACCAATTACTACACCCATAGAGCCATATTTGAAGCTGATAAAAAAGAAATGAAAGCTATTAATATATTTAAGAAAATTATAACTTATTAGAAGCTTGATTTATTTAACCATTACAAGACCTGATATTACATATTTTGTTGGCATTATATCTCAGTTTATGCAAGATCCTAAAGTTCCTCATTTAGTTGTTGCTAAAAGAATCCTATGCTATGACAAAAGAACTTTTTATTACGGTCATATGTACAAGAAAATTGGAGAATTTCTCTTGAATGGCTATATTGATGCAGATTGGGCTGGGAATGTTAATGATTGTCGATCTACCTCTGGCTATTGCTTCAATGTTGGTTCAGCTACAATTTCCTAGTGTAGTAAAAAGCAATCAATAATTGCTTTATCAAGCATTGAAGTAGAATATATAGCAGCAACCATGGCTACACAAGAGTGTTTGGCTTAAAAGTCTAGTGGGAGATTTTTTTTTTAAGCTGACTACGCAGTGTAGATTTATTATGATAATGAAGGTGTTATCAAACTTGCTTCAAATCTTGTATTTCATGCAAGGATAAAGCATATTGAAGTTCATCATCACTTTGTTAGAGAAAAAGTGTTAAGCCAAGAGATTGAGTAGAAAGATGTTGGAACAAATGAGCAAGTTACAGATATTTTTACAAAAGCTCTAGCAAAGTCAAAGTTTGAAATCTTTAGAGCTGCACTTGGAGTTTTTGATAATAAACATGCACTAAGGGGGAGTGTTAAAAGTTAATGCATGTTACTAGACCTTATTTTATTGTTATATTATTTCAATAATCTTCCAAACTAAGTTAAGAGTCCTACAGTGTTCTTAGGCTAGTTTCTGCAATGTTTTTTACTTTACCATTAGATTTTGTTAGTTTGTTGAATACTCTTAGAAAGTAGAGTCTTATTAAGAGTTAATTGGTTAGTTTTATTCTGATCAATGCAACTTCATAATGTTGGAATGTGAAGTCCATATATATCCATTCCAAGGTATAATCTACAGGTCACTTGATTCATGAAAAATAATAACATTCCTTCTTAGCAGCTTCTTGTTGGATCTGTAACTTTCTTCTCTATTTTTTTTTTATATATATCAAATCCTTTGTTCTTATAATTTTATTTTTGAAATTGATATGATCAAATTCCATCATCTTTTGCCCTAGACATAACTCACAGTTAGCAAGAAAAAAGAAAAGACAAAACATAATAAAAAAATAAAATATTTTATAAAATATTCATTCATTTTCTTCTCTTAATATTTTTTACTTTTGATTTATATAATATATGTCCTCAAATAAAATCGAGCCAAGTCAAGCTAATTTTACATCTTTGAAACTCAAGTTTGGGCTTGACACATTGATTTTAGTTAGTTTTATTATTAAAATATCAAAAATATTTTTATATTTTAAAATTAAAATATATTATTTATTAATATAAAATGTTGAAGAATGATAGGGATAGTGATCTCATCAACTGCGTTCAAATACTCGAGATTTTAAAAAGCCAGGTCTTTTGATTTTTGCAACACAAAACCAGTAACTTAAGGATCGTTTGGTATTGTTACGTGTTTTACAATTTATGTTTTATTTTATTTTTGTTTTGTTTTTAGTTTATTGAATTTAAAAATATATTTGGCTACAATGCTTTTGTTGTAAAAATGTGAAAATAAAAACATGTAAAAGGAAACACTTAAAATTTTGACATCTTCAAGGGAAGAGGTTTGATTCTAGCCTAATGCAAAATTGCTAAACTGTAACAGGACTATAGTGGTATTAACTACAACAATACTATAGTGCTATTATAGCTGAATAGGTAAATAGTATCCGCGCGGTAATAGTATAAAATTATTTTCAAAATTTTGAAGATATCATTTTTCTATTTTTAATAATTTTTAATATTTTATTTTCAATTTTTAAAAATAAAAAATAAAATAACTTACTAAACATATTTTTATTTCTAATTTTTATAAAATCTAAAAACGAAAATGAAAAACAAAACAGAACGACCTCTGACTAATGCAAAATAATGGTTTCATGTGCATTCAGAATGGCTCAAAAGTCTGTGTCAGAAATAAAGGACAAAACATGCCCTTTTATTTTAATATTTTTTAATGTTAACTATTTTATCTTTCCAAATTCCTCTAATAAAAATTAATAATAAAAAACGATGAAACGACAGATTAGTGTAAGGATTTTATAACTTATAATTACTTTTTTTTTTCGCAGCTAAAAAACTTGTACAACAAGTTTGAAACATGAAAAGATTTTTAAGGTGTGGTTTTATGCTATGGTTTTTATTTATAACAATATAATTAGTTTTATCATTGGCAGATCTATTTTTAGATTTAGAGTATTTATTAAAAAATGAAATTTAAAAAAAAAATTAGCACTCTCAATTTTTGTTTTACAAATAATTCAAATATTTAAAAATAAAAAAAAATTGAAAAATGAATTTCTCTGATCACATCCAACATTCATCAACAGAACACTTTAGAATCCGTCACTAACTTTTATTAATTTAATAAATTTTATTTATAAAACAACTTCAAACAATTTTTCAATGAGTATTATTTTTGTAAAGTTAGCCTCTTCATTATAATGAGAACTTCCCTAAAGTTAATACACCTGATCATTGGAAATATTTTAAAATGAAGTGCTAGTAAAAGAATTTCAGGGATGCATCAATTAGAATTTTTTTTCATTTTTATGTTACTTATTTATTTCACTACAATTCAATATAATTTTTTATTATTAAAATTTTTGTATATATGTGGAAAATTTTTGTAATATAATAAGGGCATGTTTTTAATTTTTTGATGGCATGAAAAAATTTTATATATATTTCGATGATTGCTTTTTATATACAATTGATCGAAATAATTTTTTCTGAATTTTCAATTTTAATTTAATGAGTTTCTTTTTTTTTTAATTTTGGACTTTGGTTGAGTTTGCTTAATTTTTTTTAATTTATTTAATGGAATATGCTGGAAATTTGAATAGATAAAAAATGTTTTTCAACAATTAAAAAGAAAAGTGATAGCATTATATTCAATTTTCTATGTCATAAATTGTTTTTTTTTTTAATTGAGATCAAATTTCTTATAAAAATAAATTAAAATATTTTATAAAAAAAAGTAATGATTTTATATTTTTAAAAGATCTAATCCATATAGCATAAGGGTACTTTAGTCTTTATGAAAATACTTGAGATTCTATGGTACAATAAGAATTGACTACATAAAACTGATACTTCTGTAGCGGATAATAGATTTATAGTTTTTGACATTTTTGAGTGTTTTAAGACGGTTGTAGGATCGGATTTAGGCCTAAGAAATCATGTTTAGGGCTTGGATTGAATGAAGCTAGGCATATGGGCTTATCAAATAGCTCAGCCTGTGAACACCGATTAAACCAGAATCAGTCCGATCCGTTCTTTTATTTATTGCCTAAATTCTTCAAGCATAACCGTATTGAAACCTAAATTTATCAATTAATATTCTAATTTTCCATTTTCCCTTCTGTATTGTCTTATTATTATTTGTGCTTCCACCTCTCTCAGTTTCCGAGGAAAAAGAAATAAAGGTTCCTGTAAAATAGAAAAAAATAATAATAATAATAACAGAAACAGGGAGGAGAAGAGGAAAGCCTATTCTGGCCGTAGGATTACTCGTCGTCAACGGCTCTGATTTCCTTATTTTTTCTCAGATCCCTCCTCCCTTCATCTTTCTTCTCACCTCATCTGGTCGTAAGTTCTCGTCTGTGTCTCTTCCACAGCGCTTAATTTATCCTCAAGATTCGTCTTTAACTGTCTGCTTCTTTCTGGATAGATCCATATTTTCATTAATCGGATCGGATCGGTTCGGTCTATTTGTTTATGTTGATGCTTCAAGTAAAATATTCATTGTTCTTTTCATGAACACGAGAGAAATATGATGCATTTTTTCTTTATTTTTACTTTTATTCTTGGAGGAATGCTGTCGAATGACGTCTGAACTGAGCCCTTTTTTTAATTATTTGAAGGTTTGGTATTTGTATTTTGGATTTTGATTTGTGTTGTTCAATTTGTTATTTCACACGCTGTTCTGGATCTTGCATCCTTATACTAATAACAAAATATGTGCTAAAGTTTTCAATAACTGGCTCCTCACTAACCTTAGTAAAATTCTTTTTAAAAAAAAAAAAAAAAAAACCTAATAACTATTGAATAATTTTTTTATTTTTTCGATTTGTTTTATTATTGATTTGCTAGCTTGATTCGTTGCATAGAGCTTTGTTAATCTTTTTTTTTTAAATAACTCGTGTATAAATTTATCTTGGATTTTAAATTCTGATTGCTTTTGTCTTCTAATAATGTAGTTGGTCTCTTTCATTGAGCAATATTACAGTTGGAAAAACTACAGCGGACGGTAGAATAGCTCGGTTGCTTGTGCTTGGCTATCAAAAACCTCAAATAATTGGCATCAACTGACAAGATAATCTGCTTTTGCTTTTGTGAGGTCAGTCATTGTTTAAGATGTCAATAGACTGAAATGTGATAATTAAACCTATTTTCTTGCTAGACGTTATTATTCTTACGTGAAGGAGGTTTTTTAATTGCATGCTAGCATTGCTTCTCACCAGTAGTAGAGGAGTTTTTTTTTTTTTTTTTGGGAATTTAAAACAGGGATAATTATATTTGAAAAAATTTTCGTACCTTTCTGGCCAGGCATGACTTAATGGAGAACACCTTCTTTAAAAGGAGAAGAGAACGACCAAAGAGGACATGGTGGAAACTATAAAATAGAACCTTGCTGAGGATAGTCTTAAATAGAGCATGACAGTGCAATGTTATCCATTTAGTTCATATTTGGTGCATAGAATGATTGATAGGATAGGATGATAATCATCTTATACCATGTTTGGTTTTTATCTAAAGAAAGGGATAGGATTACAAGGAGCATTAATCATCCTCTTGGCATAGGATGATTCAATCCCCTCAAAGTAGAGAGGATTATTTTTAATCCATGGGATTGAACTTACATGTCCTATTTTACCCTTAAAAATTACATCGATAATTTAAATTGTATAAAGTTTGATGAAGGATAATTTTGACCAATAAATAAAACTATTTTATCTTAATTATTGCACACATCAAACACAAGATAAGGTGACATTATTTAATTTAATCATATTCATAATATCTTCTTATCCTATCCTATTATAATCTTGTGCATCAAACACACTCTTAGTAGATTGTATATGGTAGGAAAAAGCTTAGTTTCTTGTCACTGTTGTCATTTTTACTTATACTTTAGTTAAACATAGTTTAAGAAAAGGAAGGGGAAGGGGATTCAAAGTTTTAGATTTTTTTGTTTTTTTTATGTTCAAAATATGGGAAAGACAAGAGAAAATAAGAGAAGAAATGTAATTACTTTGCCTTCTTACTTGCTGTATTGAGGATTCATTTCCAAGCAAGAAAATGTGTTTGACATAGGATTGCTTGATATTCAAAATCTCCTTTATTGCTTTTGAAAAGATAATGAAATCCGTAATTTACCCTCTATAAAGCAGCAAATCTGAGGTATACTATCTCTTCAAAAGTTGAAACGAAGCAGAGTCAGACTTTTGTTAAGTGGAAAGTCATTGCTTGCTGCTATTGTGGTCAGTATCGGCATTAAGCTAAATATTTTTGACCTATACAATTTAATATACACAGCTTTCAAGTTTTTGGTTTAAGCATAAGCTAGAAGCAGCAATGATATTTTTGACATTTGATTAGTTCAGTTATGTATTCCGCTCCTATGACAGTCTGTTAAGATGTTTAAATGCACTCATGTCCAGAAAAAGCTTTTGTTATGCTGAAAAGGGAAGCAACCGACTTTACTGGATCAAGTTTTGCAAGTCACCTGGATACTGCTTTCCAGGAAGCTGTAGATGCTGCTTCTTCTGCTTCATCATCATCATCTTCTTCGGGTGATGACTCTCAGGTGACACAAAATGAAGATGACCTAAATAATGGGAATGCTTCTAAACAATTGGTGCTTTATGATCCCACTGCTAATGGTACTGTTGATTCCACCCCTCCTGGACCTATTCAATGCCAACCTGCTGCAGGTCCAAGATTTTCATCATCAAGAGTATTGCCATCTGTTGGGGCTTTCACTGTCCAGTGTGCCAATTGTTTTAAATGGAGGCTCATACCAACAAAGGAAAAGTATGAAGAAATACGTGAACACATTTTAGAAAATCCCTTTGTTTGTGAAACAGCTCATGAATGGCGGCCTGATATCTCATGTGATGATCCAACGGATATCTCTCAAGATGGCAGCCGGCTTTGGGCAATTGATAAACCCAACATTGCTCAGCCTCCTCCAGGCTGGCAAAGGCTACTACGGATAAGAGGTGAAGGAAGTACCAAATTTGCAGACATGTATGTGTACCTTTATATTGAGGCAATTTTTAACCATTTTTCTTTGATTTTATTTTTTTTAATTCTCTTCTTTTTCTCCTTTCGTATTATTCTATTTTCTGATATCTGAATATCTTTGCTATCTTTTTGTGTATGTATGGAATATTCCCCTTGCATTGTTGAACTTTTTATCCCACTTCATTTCTAATCATACATTCACAAATATCTTGTACTTAGCCTCCTGGGAGCATACCCAGACCATTGTGGGTTTTCTTTCAATAGATGAATATTGTTTCCTGAGATTTCTCACATTATTGTAAATAGCCTTAAATCAGTTCCATCACTTGTATGCTCTTTTTTTTTTTTTGTTGAGAAACTCTTGCATGCTTTTAAACTATCTAAATTCTCCTATTTTCTTTTTTTTTTTTTTTTTGGGGGGGGGGGGGGTCATTGATTCACTAGAAAATTTTCCTTATAGAACTGATTTTTTTTAAATATATTATTTCTTTACTGTTATTCTTGTGATCATGATTTACTGTGGTTTTCATTCTTTACATATTTGATACCTGATATTTCTCTTTCTTTTCTTGGTGAGATCTCCTTTATTGGCATGCATTTCTTCTTTTAATTGTAGTAGAACAAGGGAGAAGATGAGGATTGCTTCTTCTTTCATTCTTTCAAACATTTTTGTTTGTTTCTTCAATCAGGAGCTAAGAGTTATGGTGATGTGTAGGACTCAGTATCTGTGACCGTAATTGTTAACCTGGTCGTGAGATGATCAATACACACTTTTTTTTTTTAAATAGTAAGCAGTGAAGAAAAAGTTGGTGTTAGAATGGTGCAATTCATTGCTAGCTGATTGATCAGCTGCTAGCTTAATTAGGAATTCATTCTAAGGTGACCACAGTCATTAGTTGCACAATGAACTATTGCTCTTTGATGATCCCCCCACCCAAGAATGGTAACTTAAAAAAAACTGGCTAATGGCTTTCAACTGAAAAATGAAAATGCATGTCTTTGTCCTTTTTTATAATTTTTTTCCTTTTCCATATTATGTATATCTAGGTTGAAATTGCATTCTGTAATGCAGATTTTTGTTAGATTTGAGGTCTAATTAAGGGTATATAATTCCAACAGCCATCAACTATTTTATAATTTGCTTTTTCTGTATATTTCAGCTACTATCAAGCACCATCAGGAAAGAGACTGCGCTCAATGGTGGAGGTGCAAAAGTACATAATGATGACTTAAGCTTTTGAATTTTTATTTCCTTTTTTTCTTGGGTACAATTGTATTACTGGATAAGTAGTTGACTGTCACCATTCTACCTCTCACACCTCTCCCAGTCCCAAGTACCTGAATCTCCTTTTTTCTTTTTTTTTTTGTTCAAGGTGTTTCTTTTTTTGCAGGTATTTGATTGAACATCCCGAGTATGCAACAGAAGGGGTGACTTTGTCTCGGTTTTCATTTCAGATTCCTAAGCCTTTACAGGAAGACTATGTGAGAAAGCGCCCTGCCCGCCAGACAGCCTCACATGATAATGCTAGTCCTCTTGAACCAGGTCAAGGTATGATGAAGACACTAATATGCTTTCTTTACAGACTAAAAGGGATTATTGCCCAAAATGAGTGTTTTAGCTTTGTAATTGATGGAGGATGTGGAAATATGCTAGTTGAGAGATTGAGTTATCTAGGATTTTGTTTTATATTTTATGAGTTTGATTGTAATCTAGTAATTTACATATATATTTTTTTTTATGTTATTTTATATTAATTAGAATTTTATTTAATCCCATAGGATAAAGTGTTAGGGTTACATTTGGTATTTTGCAGGTTTAGGGTTTAGCTTATTATCTATGTTATTTTAGGTTTTGATCAGGTTATGGATGATTGAATATTTGAGACATTTAAGTATTGAGATTTTATCCCACTTTTCTGGTTTTCTCCATAGATTGCCTATGCTTCTCCTTAATTGCTTCTATCTCTAATTTTACTTTAAATTTCTTGTATCTATCCCTTTTCCCTTGCTTGTTCAATATCAGTAACTGAAAACAAAATTCTGTCAATCTTAAGATGTAGCTTATTGCAACCCATTTAAAGGAAACACAGCCTGGAAACTTCAGTTATTTGCGCGTCTGCTTCTGTGGACTGGATCATCACTTTTGTTTTGGGAAGTATTTCCTGGTGGGACTTTTTCATAAAATCATAATACCATCTTATGTCATTCTGTGTAACAGGATGTGGAATGGTTTTAGTTGCTTCAGTCCCCCCATCCTCCCTAAATTTAAAAATAAAAAACTCTTCTACAGAAGAGAAATCATACTCTGCTTTTTTTTTTCTTTTGTTCGGATAATTGTACCATGCCTCATGCTTTGTATTTGATGCTTTCTTTTCTGGGTTTTGAGTCTTGATTGCATGCCTTAGTTTCCTTATCTATTATTGGTTTGACCCTGTTTCTATCCAAATTAATACCATCGTGGTAACTTTGAAATGGAAATATTGACAAGGAGATGAAAAATGAGATTATGGTCATTCCTTTTATTTCTTTGTAAGACATTGATCAATTTAAATAATTGATATTGTACCACTTATTATGATTTTGGGACGTACATTGGCAAATGGAATCTTTTTCTGCATGCTGGAGCAAATAATGCTGGCTAATAGAAGCCTTTTTTTTTTTTTTAATACAGTGAATCCACTAGCTTGGGCTGGTCCCGATGACAGAGAGTTGCAGCATGGCCGCCTAGCGCTTCCACCTCCTACCGTTGAGGCCTCTGTTTCTGATTCATCTAATCGGCCAGTGAAGAAGGCTAAGAGAACACCATCAGAACAGATGTACAGAAGTAATCCAGCGTCTAATCAGCGTGGTTGCAAGGTAGAAAAGGCTGATCGGTCGAGAAATACCAATTATGGTCAGTGAGACTTGGGACCAGATCATTTTTTTTCACCTTGTAACCATTTTTTGTTTGGTTTTGTTTTGGCTTTAGAATACTAGCTTATGTTTTCCATAGCAGGGTAGTTAAAAGTCTGGTAGTAGCCTTTTTTGTAAGGAGTGAATGGAGATGGGGTGTTATGGAGTTGCAGAGCTTGTTTGTCAGGAATATGTTAGAAAACTATATTTAAAAATATATGACATCATGTATTTGTTTATGACATTGGGCTATACCTAATGTTTTCTTTCAGTGTAATGCAAAGGTACTGATTTTGGCATCTTAAGACCAAATAGGCAAAGTGATGTGGAACTTAAAATAAGATTGGATGAATAAAAGCAGGTTTGATGAAGAAATCCAAGTTTGAAGATCATTATTCGGGTATCTCCCAGGTATGTATGTAGTAGATATTATTCAAGAATAATATCCTCATTACTATTTCATTATTTCTAAGTTTGAAGATGATATGAGTGGCCGGATGGGTTCTTATTCTTTTCTCTTTTCTAAAGGTGGAGCTCAGGTCTAGCGCTCAACTCTGTGTTTTTTTTTCTTAAACCTTTTCATCGCGTATAAATAATAATAATAATTATTATTATTATTATTATTTCATCAGTCCTATGATTCCATTCATCAATTAGCATTGCAATGGTTAAAACTTAGAATAAAGGCACCCTAAACTGTTGGCTAACCAACATCAGCCTGCAACTATATCCATGGTTTGAAATCAAAATTTGACTCATCCAAGTTGTAGAATGCCCAAGGAAAGAAGATTCTCCCTCATTGTATAATTCAACATTAATAAAAGATAAAGAAAGTAGACAAATTGTTACGGTATCAAAAACCTTCTCCTGTGAGACTTGCGTACAAAGGCTTTATACATATCTGATTCTTATACAATAAGGCTTTTGGTTCCACCCATAACTCAAACTTGTACATTTACATTTGCATTTCTTTTTAAAAGGAGAAAGCTTCATTTAAATATTAAGCAAGAACATCAAAAGGAACATGAGCTAGAACTATAGGACCTCCAGGTTCTGGTTAAAATATTACATTCCGTTTGAGCTACCGCCTGCCTGCTCGAAATGGTTTGCTTCACGCCTAATGTGCAATAAGCCACAACTAGAGAAATGGGAAAGCCAAAATCCTATATATCTTCAACAACAAGCAAGCCACCTCTCCTAAAACATATTCCATCATTCTTAATCTATGGAATCACTTCCAAACAATTTTGCCCACCACTCTTCTTTCATTCTTAATCGAGTCCAAAAAGAAATTCATAGGCATCCCTCAACGCCGGATTTGATATAGCTGCCTTTCTTGTTATCACACCAACTAAAATGGCCGACTACGGTCTCAGACAACAACATCCAAACCAATTTCGATGACAGCCGTGATCACTGCAGCATGTATATTTATTTTTAACCACATTTTCTGCTGGTCCAACCTATCTCCTATTCACAGAATGTGAACTTTTTAAAGTAGCTTAAAACTTCTGGATAGCTCTCCTACACATTCGGTGCAACGGTCAACAAACAAGTCACTAACAAACAGGATCATGCAGACATTTGTTCCTATTATTCCTGACAGTTCAATCTACAACCCAAAATTTTGCTGAATTATTCCCATTCTGTTGGTCAAGATACTGCTTGCGTAGCTCCATAACTTTGCTAGTCACTTGGAAATCAAAATTAATGGACAGAAAAGTAGTCCTCCAAACCTGCCAACTCCAGCTACTCCAATGAATACCTAATCCGGTTGAAGCTTACTAATCGTACGCCTGTAATGCATTGTATGTCCCCATATAGGTCCCATTCTTCTACACTTTTTGGGGAGTGATGACTATTCATAGCTATTATCTTGACATCAAAGAAAAGTTCGACCCAATGCTTTATTTTTATCCTAGTTGATCCTAATTCAACATTAAAATTATATTAATTTTTTAACAATAACCGAATATTTTTGTTTGTATCTATGCATATTTGATTCTATCTATAAATCTATTTTCTTCCCTATAAGTTCGAGTCTCAATAAAAATGCTAGTTTTTACTGTTCATATATTATGATATGAATATTTCATACCATTTGTTATGTATAGATGATGAGATTCCATTGATATAGAGCTAATTCCAATAGACTTATTGGAGGGTCTCATTGGCGTGCATCCGGTAAGAATTGAACTTACAAATTCACCAATTATGAGTTGGGCGCTTTAACCATTTAGCTAGGGATGCCTAGTGAGGATCCTCGTATATGGTGAATAATCAAATTCCAATTGAAATACAATCTTTAGGATAAATCAATGAATTTAGGAGGAATGAAAACCATATGAATAGGGGAGAAACCTCATGAAAGAAAATTAATGATTCGTATAAATCACTTAATAGCAAATGTCCTGAATAAATCCAATGAGTGACTAATAATCCTATCATACAAAAAAAAAAAAAAAAAAATAACTATCATGCCCTCTTCCGATGAATCATGTAGTCCTAAGACTACATCGACTAATAAGAATAAGGTTAAAAAATGAGTTGTAATTATGATTGAAATAACAGAAAAGGATATATGAGTTAAGATATGTTCTAAAGTTCAAAAAAATCATAAAAATTCTGAAAAAAAAAAGGCGAGGGTTTCTAGATTTTATGGAATGAAAATTAGGAATTAATTCATTATAAGACTTATTCTACCTTATTTAGAAGATACTATGCAGCCACTCAGACTCAAACTGAGATGCTCTAGCACTACTTCTTAAGAGCAGCATGTCTACCGATTGCACCATAGCGGCCAGCTTGAATGATCATAAGCCATATTTTATTCAATTGTTGAGATTGAAGGTGAAGAGGTTAATTCAATATAAAATGTAAAAGAAGCTTTTAATTTAAATTGATGAATAAAAATTTGTTTAAATAATAATTTAAAGGTTCAAAAATAGTCTTTATTATTTATCGTTTTATTTAATTATTTCGTCAACACAAATTTTATAGTTTGTATTTTCCTAAAAGAGTACATCTCTATTGTAACTAAACTAACTAGTTGTAACTTCAAGTTATAGATAGAATTCAACAAAAAAATGTTGTTTATCATTTTAATTTTTTAATGATTCATCTCTCATTCTTTTATGATGATTTTTATGAATCAATCAAAAAGTGCTTATCAATTAAATGAATAAATAAATGAAAAAACTTATATTTAAAGATCACAATTTCAGCACATTCAATGATTTCAAAAGATTTATGTAATTTGCATAGTTTTGTATTAATCATTAGGATTTTGTGCTTTAAGGATTTATCAAACCAATAAGTTATTGGATTGTACATGTAACATTATATAAAAAGCACTACAATTCCTATCATAATTATACTATACTTCAACAAAGTATTTCAAATTTTGAATTCTAAAAATATGTCTTGATTCATCTTCTTATACAAACATTAGATTTTTTTTAGATCATTTAAAATTGATATATTATTTGTATGCCCACTAAATTAAAAGGGGGAGTTTTCTCAATTGAATTGAAAATAAGGGAAAGATATACAGTAATTTAGAGAAATAATGATTTATAGAGTTACAAATTTTAAACTTCATTAATTAATTTCAATAACTCAGTTAAAACTCTTATATATATGTCCTCCTATAGCTGTAGCATATATATATAACTATTATTTAATTATTTAATGTTATAAATTGAATATTATAAAAATAATAAATTATTATAACACTAAGATACCAAATGGGACGATAAGAAAAATAAGAATTCCCACCCTGAAAATGAAAAAAAAAAAAAAAAAGATAATAAAAAATGAAAACCTTTGTATTTGAGTTAAACTAATTCAGATTACTCCAAATTTATTTGTCGTACAACAAAACTTTTTGAATTACCCGTAAAAATTGATTTCACTAATGAAAATGCTTTCAACACCGCCCAATATCCTTTCTTTACCCAAACATTTTTTCGAATTCGTTTTTTTTGACGTAGAAGTATTTTTTCTTAACTACCACTTAAAAAAATAGTTATTCATTGCTACATCTATTTTTAAAATAAAATGATCAGTGTCTTTATGTCATTATTTATTTATTTTTATAAATTTTCTAGATTATAATTACCTATATACTACTATACAAAGTTCATAAAAAATAAATAGATAGGGAAAAATAACATAAAATGCTTCTACTATAAAACAAAAAAAATTGGTATAACCTTATTTTTATTTATATTCCATATGCTATCAAAAAAAAAAAAAAAAGGAAGAATTTGGGGACTTCTATAGTAAGTTTACGTTTGTTAGCCTTATAATAAAGTCAACAAGTAGTAACCATTAGATTTATATAATTTTATATCAACCATTGATTAAATTTTAAAATAGAGGGGAAAAATGTACTTATCAAGTAATGAGATTGCAAAACAAAATGTATAAATCTTATATATAATTTAAATAATTTTCACTTTATGTAATAGTTTTTTATTTTCCACTTTATTACATGTTTATAAAATTATTTAAAAATAAAAACATAATAATTAAAAATATTCCTTTTTAAAAAATTTTAATATAATTGGCATCTTCGAACATAGCTAAAAAATATTATAAAAATCATTCTAAAGAAATTAAAAAAAAATATTAACATAAAAATTCTTTCAAAGAAAAATTAACTTAAAAGAATTTATATTTTAAAATAAAAATAAAAAATTATTAACATAACGAAATGAGAGAAATAATAAAATTTATATAAATTTATGTTAAAATGGGATAGAAGTGTCTTAACACACTAAAAAACAAATTATAAAAATTTTAAACATAATTGTATGTAAGAAAAAACATCAGAAGAATTACTTTAACGTAAATAATTAAATTAATAATATAAAATTTAAATTAATCATTTTCTTATAAATATATAACAAAATAGTTAAAAATACATTCAAGGATAAAAATTAATGTAAAAGAAATGATATTTAAAAAAAAAATCAAAACCTTATTAACATAAGCATGTGAGAGAAATTGTAAAATTTATGTTATTTAGCATAAAATATATTAAAAGTGTTTTAATACCTAAAAAAGAATTATAATATTTCTAATTTTAATAAAATATAAGAACAACCGTAAAAAAAAATTATTGCAATGTAAATAACAAAGACAACAACATAAAATTTTAGTTAATTATTATTTATATAAATATATAAGGGGAATATTAAATAAATAAAAAAATATAGATAACACGAATATATGAGAGAAAATGTACCATTCATATCATATGATGTAAAATGAATAAGAAGTATCATAATACAAGAAGAAAGAATTATGATAATTCTGAATATATCAAAAAGTAAGAAAAAAACATAAAAATATATTATTGTAATATAAATAATTATGATGGTAATATAAAATTTTAATTAATTATTATTTTTGTTTATATATAAAGAAAACAACTATAAATTAAAATATAAATTGATAATATAAACAAGTGTGAAAAAACGTAAAATTAGTGTCATTTAGTGTAAAATTAGTAAAAAATGTCATAACACACTAAGAAAGAGTTATAATAATTTTAAATATAATAGAATGTAAGAACAACCGTAAAAAGATATTATTGTAATATAAGTAATTATATTGACAACGTAAAATTTTAACTAATTATTATTTTTTAAATATATAAATAAAATAGTAAAAAATTGAAAAACAAATAGGTAACATAAAATGAGTATCATTTGGTGTAAAATCGAAAAAAAGTGTCATAACATACTAAGAGTTCTAACAACTCTAAACGTAATTGTCATAACATATAGATCTAAAAATCTATAGCTAGGCTTAACAAATTAAGGAGTCACCATCAATCTTTTTTAGCTAGGTGTGATTGGCCACTTAATGAATCTATTCCCTTAAGGAGCTCCTAAGCTTGACTAAGGGTCCCTAAAAGAATATGTTTAAGTCTACTAACCAGAATAGGGTTCGAGATTTCGGTTACATGTGAAGAAAGTTATAGCACCCCCACATACCCATCCAAAAGATGGTACCATTTTATTTTAAATTTATCCTAAGGTTTTGATTCTAATGGTTTCAAATTTTTATGTTGAAATATTGAAAATAATTCTTAAGATTCTTTCACCAATTTAGTAGAATTCTTAAAAATATTTTCTCATCTCAAGAGTATTCAACGATCCCATTTGTTTCCTTGAAAATGCTCCATCATCGAAAATCATTTTTATTGTTTTTTATTTATTTTTATTTATTTTTTTGTGAAAATATATCTAATTATTCCACCATTTGGGCCTATTTAGAAATTCTTTTATTTTTTTGAAAGAAAATAATATAATAATTATTTTTTTATTAAAATTTTATTTAAATTCTTTCACCATTTATGACAAATTTAAAGAAATTTCTCACCTAGAGATTTTTTAGGAATTTACCATTTGAAATTTTTAAGATTCTCATCCTTGAATAATTATCACATATTTTCAACTAAAATTTTATTTGGAAAAGAATATAATTATTTTTATTGAAATTTTATCTAAATTATTCCACAATTTAGGACAAATTTAGAGAAAATTTCTCACCTAGAGATTTCTTAGAAATTTACCATTTGAAATTTCTAAGAATCTCATCCTTGGGTAATTTGTATTTTTCTAAAATTTTATTAAAGTTTTTATTTTTTTGTTTTGAAAATAAATATTAATTATTGTTATTAAAACTTTATCTAAATTATTCTACCTTTTGGGATAAATTTAAACAAAATTTCTCGCCTAAAAATTTTATAGAAATTTATCATTTGAAATTTCTATAAATTCTATCATTGGATAACTAATATTTATTCCTAAAAATATTTTTATTTTTTAATTTTTTTAAATTTAATCATGCAAATATACTCATAAAAATAAATAAACACATAATAAAAAACAAATAAATAAATAAAATACCAAAAAAAATGAAATGGCTCAGCTCAAGGGATTTGGCGTGGCTCGGCTTCAAGCATAAAAAATGGCTCAAGGGACGCAACTTAGCGGCTCGGCTCAGCTTCAAGGATTGGCTGGTACACAGGTCAAATGCAAGTTACACTAAGAATCAGGTTGCTCGAATGAAAAACGCATGGATCTTGGGTCCTCTTAAACTTCAAAACGATGTCATTTTAGCATGGTATATAAGGCTAAATTTCAGGTTTTTTCACCAGATCCCTTTTTTTCCTCTCTCTCTCTTATTCTCTTATTCTCTTCCTCTCTCTAACAACCCAGAATCCGATTGAATATTCCATCGAAAACTAGGAAAAGCTATCGAAAACTGGAAAATTACACTGAAAAAGATGAATTTTGCCAAAAAAATTGATCAAAATCTGAAAGTTTTTCAAAAAATTCCCACAAAAAAATTGCCAAAAATTTTGAAAAATTCCTAAAAATTTTAAAATTGCTCTACTATTCTAAACACCCTTTTTTTGCTTTTGTTTTCTCCTAAGTTGCTTCTGTGTGTTCAAGGCTATATTTATAGGATTTCAAATCCGAGAACCCTAAACCAAATAAGATTTCAATCCCTTCTGAGTTTTAACTTCTAAGTTTTAATCCAACTTAAATTTCTTATACCCTTTCACACAAATTCAACACCTATTTTTTTAGTTTTTCTCATTTTTTTCCTTTTTATTATTTTTTCATTTTTTAATTAATAGAATCTTAATCTAGTAGACCCTCAAACAAATTGGGGTGCCTACAACTGCCTCTCTTTACACATTTTTTATTAAACAGGAATTGTGCAAAGATGTAGATAACCCAATCAACTCGACACATTTTTTTTTTGTTTTTGTTTATGTTTTTTTTTCTTTTACTCAGACTCCTTGAATAACATAAAAACTCCTCAAAAATAAATCAAGCTCATTTGAATAGAGGCTCAACAACTTTGAAAAATAAAAAACTCCTCTAAACAGAGGCACAATAACTTTTAAAAAATAAATGCTCCTCTAAACAGAGGCACCATAACTTTTGAAAAAATAAATGCTCTTTTAAATAGAGACACCACACTTTGAAAAATAAAATGCTCTTCTAAATAGAGGCACCACAACTTTAAAAAGAAAAATACTCATCTAAACAGTGACACCACAACTTTTGAAAAATAAAATGCTCTTCTAAATAGAGGCATCACAACTTTGAAATATAAAATGCTCTTCTAAACAAAGGCACCACAACTTTGAAAAATAAAAGGCTCTTTGACAATCATGTCCAAAGGAGTCATAGATCAGGTTTGATAAAATTTGTAATGAAAACTCAAAGATTCACAATTTGAGTTCAAAAATCCAAAGGTTCAGATTCACAAGAACCTTTCAGCTTTGTAAAAATTCATTGAAATTTGATTCTCAAATTTCAGTTTCACAAGAATTCAAATTTGCAAGATCTCAAGATTCATATTTGCAAATTGCAAAATTCGCATATAACATTTAAAGATTCTCATTTGAATTTTGGAGATTCACATCTAAAAATTCGAAGCTTTTCATTCAAGTTCAAATGTTCACATTTGACAAATTTAAGATTCACATCCAAAAAGTTTAAGCTTTTTCATTTGAATTTTGGAGATTCACATCCAAAAATTCAAAACTTCTCGAGTTTAAAGACTCACATGCAATAAATTTTAGGGTTTCACATTTCAAAAATCTTCATTTGAAACTAAAAAATTCTTATTTGAGGATTTCTCAATTTTATCTTAAAAAACCTCATCCAAAGATTCAAAATTTTTTTCCAGATGACTTTAAAACTTTTATCAAAATCAAAATTTTGTATGTAATGAATGTCATGATCAATGATGCAAATGCAACAGTCTAGATTCTCACAATGCCATATTCTCAACCATGATTCAAATGTTTACTACATAATACAAATGCATAGCCAAACCAAAGTTTCAAATATTCTCCAAACAACAATGTAAATGTAATGCATGTAATGCAGATGTCCATGTCATGAAATTCTAATTAATTATGGTAATATGGTTTTCAAGACTCCACCATCTCATATTTTTTTTTTTTTTAGCTTTTTCGCACTAGCCATCTCATCAACTGATCCATATTCTTTTTCATCACTTGATCACAACTCATAGGCTCATTAATATTTAGTAGAACAAATTTCTTCTTCCATCATTTGGTTACCATTCATAGGCTTATCAACACTAACAATTTTAGAACAAATTTTGTCTATTACCCCATATCATTTAATCACAACTCATAGGTTTCTCGACACTAACAATTTTAGAATAATTTTCATCCATTACCCCATATCATTTAATCACAACTCATAGGTTTCTCAACACTAGCAATTTCAAAATAAATTCTCTCAATTGATCCATATTATGTTCATCACTTGATCACCATTCATAGGCTTTTCAACACTAGCCATTCCAGAATGAATTTCATCTACTGATCTATATTATTTTCATCATTTGATCACATCTCACAAATTATGGCAACCAATCCATCACCATATATGTGTCATCTTTCAGGTTTCAGACATTTTTTTATTTTTTGCCCCCTATCATCCTGGATTTTTTTTTAAATGAATGCAAGAATCTTTTATGCACATTATCATTCATTTATTATCATTTCAATTCATGACAAACATAATGTAATCACACATTTTTTGTATTCATTTTAGAGATGTAAGAATAAAAGAGTATAAGGTGAAACGGGAAAAAGGTAATCAATGAAAAGTAAGTCTGGTATAAAAACAAATAGATAAAAGAACAAATTCAAAGTATATCAATAGGGATGGTATAGAACAAATGGAGTAACAACATCCAAATAATGAATACTCAGACAATTCTTAATATTAATCAAGAATTCTTTCTCAAAAACTCATTCCATTGACTTTCAAAATCATTTTGAGCTCGGTGAACTTTGCTTCAACTTTAAGACATCTTCAGCTGTTTTTAACCTTTCATCCATATGAACTGTTTATCTAACTCTCGACTTAAAGACTTTTCTACCCAAATCGTCATTTCAGGTTTTCAATTTGAGTTTTTCTTTTCTCTCATTTCCATTCTTTCTCTTTTTTTTTTCACCTTTTCATTTTTTCTCATTTTTTTTTCTTCTCATTTTTCATTCATTAGTGATATATCCCACTCATCAATCTCTAAAATAACGTAACATGATTTCGTTGTTCCATCATAAACATGTCTTAGTTCAACATATGATCATTCAATTCGAGCATTTACACCTGATCCAAATGAACTTTTAAAGGTTATAATGTAGGCCATGGTGAGGGGTCATGAAAGAAATTGATAAAATAGGCTCAAAACATGTATTTAAAGGGTTCAAAACTAAAGGATCATTTTTCATCATTTGATACAACTTGGCATTTTACCCTATTCCACTTCATTTCACTATTTTTTCTTTTTTATCTCATTCCTCACAAAAAGACTCTCATTACTTTGTCCCAAATCATGTGTGGCATTTATTTCTCTTTTCTTTCTTTTTTTTTTGTTTTTTTTCTTTTTATTTGAGACCTTTTACGATTTTTTGCCTTTTTTTTTTTCAAAAATTACCCCCCAATGTGAGGTTGATCCTTGGTCAGGGTTCTTTAGAAAAAGAAATCATAATAGGCTCAAAGGGATAACAATGAATGATTTTTCAAATGGTAAAAGAAATATGGCCATTTTTCATCTCAAATGTGAATGTTTTCTTTGAAAAGCATCTATTGAACCAAAATAAACTCATGAATCTTTATAAAGAACTGCATATCTTCAAGATATATTTATTCTACATCTACTAGTAGCTGGCTTATTTTGCTCAAAGAGTCTCCTCAAATCAATGTGAATGATTTCTCAAAATTAAATCTTAGAATTATTGTTATCATTATCAAATATTCACCATCTGAAATTTAAAAATGAGAATGAAAAGTTATAAAAGGTAACAAAGCATGGAACAATGGTTAAATGAAGGCGAAAATGTAATGAAATGCATTATCCTTGCCTTTTATTAAAATGATAACAAATGAAATCCTATTGCATAAAAGAAATCCTAACATTACTCTAAAAAAAAACCTAGAATGACAAACAACTTCCAATTAGCCTTAACATCCTTCTTTAAAATTATGCCCATATGCAATCAAGTGAAGAATTTTTATTGACATCTAGCTCCCTGATTCATTGTAGCTCTCCAAGCTTTTTTAGATCAACGTGTTCTTGATTTTCACTCAAAGCATTGACATTATGATTAGGCAATGGATTACCGTAACATTAGGTGTTGTTGCTCCTTTTTGATCAAAGTTTAACATTTCATCCTTGATCAATCCTTGCACCTTATGTTTTAAAGTAGTGTAATTTTTAGTGGAAAGGTCAGCAATTCCATAGTGGTAGTCACAGTGGATTGTAGGATCATACTATTTGAGATAGGATGGCTTTAGTGGCTCCAAACAGTTAGGGACAATCAAGTGATTGTTATAGAGCTCTTGGTATAACTTCGTATAAGTCACGAGGATTAGATAAAATAAGAATTTTCATGGATAGTTCATTGCTCTCATGAACCACTTGTTAAATTAGCAAGATGAATCTGAAATCTTATGAGTGGTTGAATATTAAGGCTGTATATGAGAGCTTGGGGGTTAAAAATAGGCTGGTATCAATAAAATGGCAATAGGGCTGGCTAGTATGCGTAGGATAAAGTATTGTTCATAGTAGGATAGTATAGGGAGTAATCTTATGATGGATAGGGTTGATATCCCTAAACTGTCTGCCATAGCTCACAACTTGAGCTTTGATCTCTTTCTTCTTTGATGCCTTCTTGGTTTCTCCTCCTTTCAACTTATCATTTTTAATGGCATTTTTAATGATTTCGTCTGAGATCACCGTATCGATGAAATTTTTTATTGTATTCCCTATCATTTTTTCATAATAGAGAAATTTTAAAGTGCTAACAAATAATACCGTGGTCTTTTTTTCAGTCAAAAGAGGCTGCACTTGAATAGCTATATTCTCCACCTCTGGGTATACTCCTTAAATGATTCAGTTACTTTTTTTTATATTTTGTAAAAAAAGGTGATCTAGGGCTAAGTCTATGATATGCAAATACTAACTAGTGAAATCATGGGCCATATCACTCCAAGATCGAATACGGGTCCTATCCAGCTGGACAAACCACCTAGCAACAAAGCTCATAAGGTTATCTTGAAAAATGTGCATCAATAGCTTCCCATTATTAGCATGGGCAGCCATCTTTCGACAGTACATAGTAATGTGAGTTTTTGGGTATTTTATACCATCATACTTTTCAAACTTTGATGCTTTGAACTTTAGATGAATAACCACATCTGGGACTAAACAGAGCCCAACAACATCTATTGGACCATAAAAACCAATGCCCTCTACGGCTCATAACCTTTCCTCTAACAAGTTAATCTTCTGTTCAGTTTTTTAAGCTTCTAAAGTCTCATTCTTCTTGGGTCTTAGCTTCTATTTCTCTTTTAGATCATCCAAATTAAGAATTGGTATTGGTTCTATTACCTTCTCGGTAAAGACAAGATTTACATAACTCTGATACTATCCTAAATTTGAAGCTGATGGCATTCCAAGATATGTGCACCTTACAGAGTATGTGAACTATTGGGGCGGTGGACCTTGTACGGGTTGGGCTTGATGTGGCTTAAAATTATAAAGGTATAGTGGGTCATTCATTTCTTGTGATGGATGGTCTTGTTGGCTAGTACTTTCTTTTATACCTTTTCCCTTGTTTAATTTGTTCAAAGCCTCTAAAATCTTATTCAACTCTCCTTATAGCTTCTCTTAAGCTTTCTCTATCCTTTTGAGGTGGTTAAAATTTTTTTGTTCCATCTGTCTGGCTCGAGCACTTGTATTATATTGGTGAGTTGATTATGTGGAATTCTTAGTTGGTAAAGCTATCTTTGAACCTTGAGTACCATAATTATGATAAAAAAATGTTATGTTTTATGCATGATATGTTGATGCATAAAATGTACCTTTTCATAGTTGAAATGAAAATGAAGCAGATGCACAATATTACATATGACAATGAAAGTTATGCATGACATACAAATGCACAAAGTTAAACAATCAAAATGGTTAGATCATAAACTGTTCCTTCTTATGTCCTAACTTTAAGTTACATCTATCACTGGGTAGGAAAGGCTTTATCTAAGGGTTGGCCCTCTTAGGTGTTGATTATATGTAGGGTTAGGTGATTTTGACCATTAAATGTTCTCAAATTGCTCCTTACATTACAGTCCATCATAGATTCCAATCCTCACCCATCATAGGCTACCAACAAAAAGGATTCAATTTGAGTAAAAGTATTTCGTTAGCCATCACGGAGATTATTATCTCACGAGAGCGTAGGTACTTTACTCCCTCCTAAGAGGGACAGAGCCCGGGTATAAAGCTCATATAATGTAAATGCATATGATAGTGTGTGTGAAGGAACATATAAGTTTAATACCCCAAAATAAAAGACAAAAAAGATAAAAATGTTAGTAAACAAATAACACAAATCATTACCATTCATTCAAAGAATAAGATAAATTTAAAAGTTTATGGCTTGACTCTCTAGCGTCCCCAACGAAGTCACCAAACTATCATAATATATAGATCTAAAAATCTATAGCTAGACTTCACAAATTAATGAGTCACTACCAATCTTTTTTAGTTGGGTGTGATTGGCCACCTAATGAATCTATCCTTTTAAGGAGCTCTTAAGCTTGACTAAGGGTCCCTAAAAGAATAGGTTCGGGTCTACTAACCAAAACAAGGTTCAGGAGTTGGTTACATGTGGAAAAAGTTATAGCACCCCAACATGTCCATCCAAAAGATGGTACCATTTTATTTTAAATTTATCTTAAGGTCTTGATTCTAATGGTTTCAAATTTTTATGTTGAAATATTGAAAATAATTCTTGAGATTCTTTCATCAATCTGATAGAATTCTTAAAAATATTTTCTCATTTCAAAAGTATTCAAGGATCCTATTTGTTTCCTTAAAGAAGTTCTATCATCAAAATTCATTTTTATTTATTTTTTTTGTGAAAATATATCTAATTATTCCACCATTTAGGTCAAATTAGAAATATTTTCTTTTTTGAATTTCTAAATTTTTCACTATTTGGGCATATTTAGAAATTCTTTTTTTTTTCAAAGAAAATAATATAAAAATTATTTTTTATTGAAATTTCATTTAAAATTTTTCACTATTTAGGACAAATTTAAAGAAATTTCTCACCTAGAGATTTTTTAGGAATTTAACATTTGAAATTTTTAAGATTCTCATCCTTAGATAATTATCACATATTTTTAACCAAAATTTTATTTAGAAAAGAATATAATTACTTTTATTGAAATTTTATCTAAATTATTTCACCATTTGAAATAAATTTAGAGAAAATTTCTCACCTAGAGAATTTTTAAAAATTTACCATTTGAAATTTCTAAGAATCTCATCTTTGGGTAATTTGTATTTTTCCAAAATTTTATTAAATTTTATTATTTTTTTGTTTTGAAAATAAATATTAATTATTGTTATTCAAAACTTTATCTAAATTATTCCACCATTTTGGATAAATTTAGACAAAATTTCTCACCTATGAATTTTATAGAAATTTACCATTTGAAATTTTTATAAATTTAATCATTGGATAATTAATATTTATTTCCAAAAAAATTTTATTTTTTTATTTTTTTCTCAAATTTAATCATGCAAAAATACTCCTAAAAATAAATAAACACATAATAAAAAACAAATAAATAAAATAAATAAATAATATCAAAAAAATAAAATAGCTCAGCTCAAGGGATTTGGCACAGCTTAACTCAAAAAATGGCTCGAAGGACGCGACTTGGCAGCTCAGCTCAGCTCCAAGGATCGGCTGGTATGCGGGTCGCGCAGCTGGTCAAGTCACTCGAATGAAAAAATCGCGGATCCCGAGTCTTCTTAAACTTCAAAATGATGTCATTTTAGCATAATATATAAAGCTAAATTTTAAAATTTTCCAGCAGATCCCCTTTCTTCCCTTTCTCTCTTCTCCCCCTTTTCTCTTCCTCTCTTTTTAGCAACCTGAATCCGATTGAATATTCCACCGAAAACTGTGAAAAGCTACCGAAAACAGGAAAATTACATCAAAAAAGATTAATTTCGTCGAAAAATTGATCAAAATCTAAAAATTTTTCAAAAAAATTCCCAAAAAAAAATTACCAAAAATTCTAAAAAATTTCTAAAAATTATAAAATTGCTTTATTATTCTAAACACCCTTTTTTTGCTTTTGTTTTCTTTTGTGTTGCTTTTGTGTGTTCAAGGTTATATTTATAGGGTTTCAAATAAAAAAACCCTAAACCAAATGAGATTTCAATCCCTTCTAGGTTTTAACTTCTAAGTTTTAATCCAACTTAAATTACTTATATACCCTTTCACACAAATTCAACACCTATTGTTTTGGTTTTTCCCATTTTTTCCTTTTTATTATTTTTTTCATTTTTTAATTAATAGAATCCTAATTAGTAGACCCCCAGACAAATTGGGGTGTCTACAAATTAAAGGTAAGAACAATCATAAAAACAAATAATTGTAATGTAAATAATTAAGTTATCAATGTAAAATTTTAATTAATTATTTTTAAAAACATATAAGAAAAATAGTTAAATTAAAAAACATATTAGTAATGTAAACAAGGGAGAAAAAACATAAAATTAGTATTATTTAGCATAAAATGGATATGAATTGTAGCAATACACTAAAAATCATTATAACATTTCAAACATAATAAAAAATAAGAATAACAATAATAATATATTATTATAACGTAAGGAATTTTATTAACAACATAAAATTTTAATTAATTATTATTTTGTAAATATTTAAGAAAAATAGATAGAAATTCAAAAATAAATTGTTAAAGTAAACATGTGAGAACAAACGTAAAATTAGTATCATTTGATATAAAATAGATAAAAAGTGTCGTAATATATTAAGAAAATATTATGATAATTTTAAATGTAATGAAAAATAAAAACAAACATAAAAAGATATTATTGTAAAGTAAATAATTATGTTGACAATGTAAAATTTTAATTATTTATTTTTTTGATAAATATAAAAAATAGCTAAAAATTAAAAAACAAATTGATAATGTAAACAAGCAAAAAATGTAAATTAGTATCATTAGGTGTAAAATGGGTAAGAAGTGTCGTAAAATACTAAGAAAGAGTTATAACAATTGTAAACATAATAGAAAGTAAAAACAATCATAAAAATAAAAAAATATTATTATAATAAAATAATTATGATAGCAATGTAAAATTTTAATTAATTATTATTTTTGTATATATATAAGAAAAATAGCTAAAAATTAAAAAATAAATTAGTAATATAAACAAGAAAGAAGAAACGTAAAATTAGTATTATTTGGCGTAAAATGGGTAAGAAATTTTGTATCACACTAAGAAAGAGTTATGATAATTTTAAACATAATGGAAGATAAGAACAACCGTAAAAATATATTATTGTAACATAAATAATTATGTTGTTAATGTAAATTTTTAATTAATTATTATTTTTTAAATATATAAGGAAAATAGTTAAAAATTGAAAAACAAATAGATAATGTAAAAAAGTGAGAAAAACATAAAATTAGTATAATTTGACATAAAATGAATAAAAAGTGTTGTAACACACTAAGAAAAAGTAATGACAATTATAAATATAATTAAAGGTAAGAACAATCATATAATAAGTTGCTTTAAATATTTATTTTTTGTAAATATATAAGAAAAATAGTTAAAAATTAAAAAACAAATTGTAATGTAAACAAGTGAGAAAAATGTAAATTTAGTGTTATTTCACTTAAAATGAATATGAATTATTGTAATATGCTAAAAAAGTTATAATAATTCTAAATATAATGAAAATTAAGAAAAACCATAATAATATATTATTATAATATAAATAATTATATCGCTAACCTAAAATTTTAATTAATTATTGTTTTATAAATAGCTAAAGAAAATAGCTAGAAATTAACAAATAAATTGGTATGTAAACAAGTAAGAAAAAATATAAATCAACACCATTTAGCATAAAATAGGTAAAAAAAGTGTTGTAACACGTTAAGAAAGAATTATGATAATTATAAATATAATGAAAAGTAAAAACAACCATAAAAAAATATTATTGTAAAGGTGACAATTATGTTAACAATGTAAAATTTTAATTATATATTATTCCTATAAATATATAAGAAAAATAACTAAAATTAAAAAATAAATTAATAATGTAAACAAGTGAGAAGTAACGTGAAATTGGTACCATTTAGAGTAAAATGGGTTAGAAGTATATTAACACACTAAGAACAAGCTACAACAATTCTAAACATGATAAAAAGTAAAAACAACAATTAAACTATATTATTGTAACATAAATAATTATGATGGCAATGTAAAATTTTAACCAATCGTTATTATTATGTGTGGGTGTGTGTGTATATATATATATATATATAAGAAAAATAGCTAGAAATTAAAAAATATATAAATGTAAATGAGTAAAGAAACGTAAAATTAGTATCATTTAACATAAAATGGATAAGTGTTGTAACACACCAAGAAAAAGCTAAAATAGTTCTAAATGTAATGAAAAATAAGAACAATTGTAAAAAAAACATTATTGTAGTGTAAATATTTAAGTAGACAATTTAAAGTTTTAATTAATTATATATATATATATATCAAATAAAAAAAAAGTGAGAAACATTAAATTTGTATCATTTTGCGTAAAATGAATAAGAAAAAGCTATGATAATTTTAAACATAATGAAAGGTAAGAATAATCCTAAGAAATATTATTATAACATAAATAATTAAATAACGTAAACATTTAATTGATTATTGTTTTTATAAATATATAAGAAAAAGAACTAAAAGTTAAAAAACAAATAGGTAACGTAAACAAGTGAGAAAAAAATAAAAGTTGTATCATTTGCCATAAAATGAATAATAAGTATTGTAATACACTATGAAAAAGCTATAACAATTCTAAATGTAATGAAGAACAATTGTAAGAAAATATTATTGTAATGTAAATAATTAAATAGGTAACATAAAATTTTTAATTAATTATTATTTTGTTAATATATAAACAAACTAGCTAAAAATTAAAAAACAAAAAAGTAGTATAAACAAGTACTAAAAAAAAGTTATAACAATTCTAAATATAATGGAATATAAGAACAACTGTAAGAAGATATTATTATAATGTAAATAAATAAGTCAACAATATTAAATTTAATTAATTATTATTTTTGTTAATATATAAGAAAAATAGATATAACTTAAAAAATAAATAGGTAACATGAACAAATAAGAAAAAGTGTAAAATTTGTATCATTTAACATCGAATGGATAAGAAGTGTCATTATACATTAAAAAAGAGTTATGACACTTCTAAATTTATTGGAATATTCTTTCGTATGGAAATATTATTATGAAGTAAATAATTAAATTGGTAACTTAAAATTTTAATTAATTATTATTCATGTAAATATATAAAAAAATCCAATAAATACGAATAAAAAATTTTGGAACTTAAACATGCAAGAGAACTAAAATTCATATCATTGGCGTAAAATGTGTAAAACATGTCTGAATATAATAAGAAAAAATGATAATTCTAAACATAACAGAAGGAAAAAAACAGCTATAAAAAATTTATTGTAATATATATAATTAAGTCAATAACATAAAATTTTAATTAATTATTATTTCGTAAATATATATATAAAAAATAAGTAATACATAATAAAAAATTTATTAACATAAGCAAGTGAGAGGTGCGATAAAATTTCTCTCATAGTTGAAAGCTATTATTATATCATTTTCAGTCTTAAAAATTATTAACATAAATATTTATGTAGTAATTTTATTTTCTACTGTGTAATCAAAATATTTGTGTAATTGTAAAAAATGTTATATCTTGATCAAGGGACGTTTCAAATATGCTGATTTTTTTAATAAAAGGACACCAAAATTTACAATTAAAGTATTTATGAAAAAAATCATACAAATAAAACAGTACAAGAATAGCTTTTATTTTTATGATTTATGTTAATAAATTTCTAATAGTAGAAAGAAAAATCATACAAATAAAATTGTAAAATATATAACACGAATAACTAAAAAAATAATTTTAAGATTAAAAAGAACAACATAAAATAATTGATATTTTAAAACTAAAAAAATTAAAAATTATTAAGATGAATACTAAAATGTGCATTAATTATTGTTGTAATATTGTTATTGTCGATAATGAAGAAATAACAAAATATTATTTATTAAAATAATATATGACATAACTATAGTTGAATTTTTATTTTAATGTTATTGTTTGAAAAAGTAGATGAAAACCAGTATAAAATATATAATTTGTAATTGTTTTATTTGTCAAATAAATAAAATAATTTTTATATTTTTTTGGTTAACATGTTAACTTGTTTTACCTTTTTTTATTATTTTTTTAATTTTATATTCTTATGAAATATCATAATATCTCATGATCTTAAAATAAAATTGATAAATTGTGACCTTACCATAGACAAACCCAAAGAATTTGTATTCTAAAAAGCTTTACAAATAGTTATATCACCATCCACATCCACAAGTCTCAAACTTGTTTGCTTTTAGGTTAAGACTTTCCTTATTTCATGTATATGGTCTTAACTGTAAAAATTCCTTCATCATTACCACTCCATATTACTTCGTCAAGCAACCATCACTTAATGATTTTCACATCCTCAATCCATCCATCCATGTTATAAATTTTACTCATTTTGATCGAAATTTGACCACTCATTAACTCATCCACATGGCAGCCACATGATGACTTCTTCTTTTTTTTTTTCCCAATTTCTTTCCCTTTCTTTTAATGCAACAATAAAAACCTAAAATTTTTTGTTCATTTTTTCTCTCATCTCTAACTTTCAACTCTCTCTCTTTCTGAAAAAACACCATCACAACAACTACCTAACATCACCTTAACTTGCCCCTTAACAAACAATCCAAGAAAATCAAAATCACAACTAAAAATACATAGACACAATCAAAATCACAAAAATATACAATAATAAAAATTTAGAAAATACACAACTAAAAAAGTTCAAAATCACAAAAAATAGAAGGAGAGTTTTTGGGACTTTTTTTTCAGGGAAAGGAAGACCTTGGGGAGAAGATAAACATACTCAAATTAAGGGGTGTTTGGATCGACAGAATAGGCTATTTTGCAATTTTAGTCCGTGACTTTAAAAGTAGATCTGGCAAGTTTGAATTAAAATTTGAAAAATCCATCAAGATAAAAGGAAATATGAGGAAACAAGGAATTTTTGCAGATTTTCTAAAGTTTTCTTAACACCTACGATGGGTGGTTAGCACAGTAATTGATTTTCAGGATCTAAATTCAATTTGTTATTTTTTAGGTTTAAACACTGAAAAAGGAAAGAGTTTGTGAAAGTGTGTTTATAGAAAAAAAAAAAAGAAACAATGAACTAAAAAAAATTTTAAAAAAAAAGTGGATGTGATTTTTTTTCGATTGTGTTTTTGAAACATGAGAGAAAATGGCTTGTTTTCAGGATTTCGGAGTTAAAGGGAGGATCTTCGTTTTTTGCCTTTTTTAGGGAAATGTAAAACACCAATATATATTTCAAAAATATGAGAAAAGGAAACTCAAAATTTTTTTTAGTAAAATGTTAAAATTTCTTAGTGATCACTTGAGAAGAACATTTAAGCATTTCTGCACTTAATGATTTTTTTATTTAAATTTATTTTTTTATCAATTCTCACAATAACAAATGAAAAAAGTGAAAAAAAATATATATTTAAAAAAGTCATGTGTCAACCAATTAAGAAATTACAGAAAAAAAAATAGTAGTATGTTAGAATGCATCCATTCAATTTTAACTTATAACGATTTGAACATTTTGAAACATTGCACTAACTATTTTACTTTTTTCTTTTTTTTAATATTTTTAATTTAGTTGGTGATTGATGGTGCTATCATGCATCACATCAATCTCTTTTTTAAAAAATTATAATTTAAAGGGCATTGGGTTTGAAAAAATTTACACATTTTCTTCTAAAATCTTATTGTTGGGTATTTAATTCTAACATTTGATTCAAAATAATCTAATTATGGGGAAAACTAATAGATTTTCAACAGTATTTAAAGTCTCGAAATCAAAAGCTCACCTCTCCATGTGGTATTATAGGATTCTGAAGGAGAAAGTAGCGTTATTTTCAAATTTGACCTAACTAAAAAATTGTGAAATAACTATTACCATTTTGAAAAGTATGTTTGAAAATGAATGTAAGTCACTTGTAGGTTTCTACTAGAAAAAATTTGGTTTATATATGGCATTTGGCATGAAAAACACTTTCAATAATCCCTTATAAAAAATTGAATAGGGTTATTCAAAGCGTTTCTAGCTAAAAATGCCTTAAATAATCTCCAAAAATTTTTATGAGGGAATTATTAAAGGTATTTTTTGTCAAAAACGCCTTGAATAACCTACATTCAATTTTTTGTAAGGAATTATTCAAGCGTTTTTGGCTAAAAATACCTTGAATAATCTCTTGCCATTTTTTTTGGGATTATTCAAGGTATTTTTTGTCAGAAACGCCTTCAATAATCCCTTACAAAAAAATTGAATAGGGTTATTTAAAGCATTTTTTTACCAAAAATACCTTCAATAATCTCTTTTAATTTTTATGAGGTAATTATTCAAGGTATTTTTGGCTAAAAACCCTTAAATAATCCCCTTTAATTTTTTATTGGGGATTATTCAAGGCGTTTTTGCTTAGAAAACTCCTTGAATAATCCTATATAAAAATTAAGTAGGGTTATTCAAGGTGTTTTTAGCTAAAAACGCTTTAATAATCCCTTTCAATTTTTATGAAGGGATTATTCAAACTGTTTTTGGAACAAACGCATTGAATAATCCCCTCCAATTTTTATAAAAGATTATTCAAGATATTTTTTTGCCAAAAACGCTTTAAATAATCCCTAAAAAAAGGGAAGGGATTATTCAATGTGTTTTTGGCTAGAAATGCCATTAGTAATCCTATTCAATTTTTGTAAAGATTATTCAATGCATTTTTTTGCCAAAAATACTTTAAATAATCTCCTTCAATTAAAAATTAGATTATTTAAGTTACCATCATATATATCATAGAGATTATAGTAATCATACAAGATTTAATATATGTAGATTTTCTCCAACCAAATGAGTGAATCTGAACACAAGAAACCCTGAAAATGAAAGAAAATCTCGATATCGCATTTTTCTAGGGATCACACTTTTCATTGGAATCTACGATTTCGTGAACCAAACACTTTCTTAGGCTATTATAATAAAATATTTAATAACAAAAAATATTAATTTTAAATTTGATAAAAAAATAATTATTTTTTATTTTAATATTTAATTAGATATAAAATTATGATATATAAAACAAAATATATTATATGTATATTTAATAAAATATATATAATTATTTTTTTATATCCATCCATCCATATAATAATTTTGTAGTTCTTCTTTATTTTTTTTAAAAATAATGATTTAATAACAATTATTGTTACTTGTTAAAGCAAAAGAATAATTAATAAACTAATAAAGAAAAATAAAATTTACATTTATAACTTTAATGCTCATTGGTGTCAAACATAATTATAAATAATTATCATATGTATGTATGAATAAAATAAAATTATAAATATAATATTTTTACATTTATTGATCTACATTTAATGTCAATTAATTATACATATATTTTTGTTGAAATTTACATCATTATATGTTGGATGGTGAAGACAATTTTAATTTTTTTTTTATCAATTTTGCATAACATAATTTTATTTCATTTATTATTTTATATTATGATGTTAACTTATAAATATTTATTTTTAACTATCCAATTTTGTAATTTTTACATTTGATGAAAAATTTTGGTTGAGGGAAGAAGTGCCAGGTACGAAGAAAGGCTATGACATTTTTTTTTCTCTTTCTACCTCCTTTACTTTCTTATCACTTTTTTTTTTTCATTTTTAAAATATATCCACAATCAAATTTGTTCTATTTCTCTCTTATAATTGTTTTAACAACTTAAAATCTATTTATATAATAAACATAACCTATCTGCTTCTGCGTCTCCAATTCTCCATGCTCTCTCCAACCTCAACTTGGGAATAGAAAAAAAAAAACAATAAATTTTTATACTCCATCTAATAAATGGATTTTTAAATTAGGGATCAGGTCAATTTTTTTATAAAAAAAAATTGACATTGTATTGGAGATAGATTTAGAATGTTTCATCTCGCTTCATGCATGTATAAAAATATATATTTACTTATTCATTTAATTTGATATATAAACTATATTAATAAATTTATTATTTAATATTTTAATTTAATAAATTCATATGACACCTATTTTGCCATTTGTTTGATTATTTTATTCTTTTGACTTTTTAATCAAATAAATTTTGTAAGAAAAAAAAAATCTATGGAGATATGAATAACAAAATAATTTATATCAAATAGATTTCGATTTACTTAGATTTAATAAGTGAGTTTTTTAAATCAAATCAGATCGAGTTTTTTATAAAAGAATTTTATTTTTTTTAATTTTTATTTTTTTAATTAGATTTAATTTGAGAAAAAATTTCAATGAATGTGTATATGACAAAACAACCTCTATTCGATGGATTGTGATTCGTTAAATCCAATATATGTATCTTTTAAAATTCGAAATCGAGTCATGATTTTTTAAATAAGGATAGCGTCAAAGTCAGGATTAGAGTATTCTGTCTCCTCTTGAGTATATATAAAAAATATATTTTTTATTATTTATTTGAATTATAATTATATGTTTTATAAAAAATTCATTATTTAATCTTTTAATTTAATATAAATATTAAATTTATGCATAATTTATATAGAAAATAATTTTTATAAAGATCATACTCAATTAAATTATTAAAATAATTCTAGACCAGCTCAAATTGAAAATGATTTATATATATGTGTGTGGGTTTAATCGAAATTAAGTATAAAAATCATAACTCAATATAGGAGTATATATAAAAATATACTTTATTATTTATTTAATTTTATATTTATAGATATTATATTAACAAAATTATTATTTAATATTTTATTTTAATAAAAAATTGTATTTATACACAATTAAAATTAATATATGTTAACAAATAATTTCTATAAATATTTTATAAAATTAAAATTATCGAATAAATTTTTCATTGATTTGCATCGTAAGCGGGGTTATACATTTTAAATTTTAAAAGTTATTGAGTTTATTCGCATGATAATCGATTGAATTTTTTTTTTTCATTTTTCCTTTCTTTGAAGTCAAATCAATACAAACCATTTACTCAAAAAATATTAAACATAATATCTTTTATTTTTCCCACACACTATTATCTTAAAATTCAACAATTTTTTTCGATTTATTGCTTTCTTCTTTTTACTTTCTTTGATTTTGATTTTTCCACACAGAAACTCCCTCTATCTCGTTGCCTCTCTGTATTTTTTTTCTTCCAACAACAAATCAAATCACCAAAAATTGACCATTTCTTAAGTTATCCACATATCATTTTTTTTTACCCAATATCTAACCCGTATCACTCACACCTAATTCATCATCTCACCTTCTCATTCACATTTGCTCAGCTTTCTCATTGTTTTTCGTTATAGTTTCTTATTCCTTTTGGTCTTTCTTCTTCCCCACATCAAAACAAAATTTCAATCTCCTTCGTACTACTTTCCATTTGTTTCTTTCTATTCTCTTCTTTATTTCCTTTCCCATTTAACCTTTTTCTTAAAAATCTTGATTATGAAAAAATCGAAGAGCAAGGTTTGTAGAGATAGCACCATTTTGTAAATTTTAATTTTAATTTATTTATTTTTTTCTCTTTTTATTCTTTAAATTCATTAACAGGACATGATAATTTTTTAGTTCCAAATTTTTTAATTTTAATTTGTCAAATTTTAGGAATTTTTTATCAGCAAATTGAAAAGATATAACCGCTCAATGATTGACAATGGAACAAAAATGACACATTTTCTTTTTTCTTTTAACCAAGTTTTTTGTTTTCTTATATTTCAATTTCATTAGTTTATTTTTTAAAATTTTTTTCTATGCTTTTATATGTAGCGTAAAAATGTTTATTATTACACTTGGATTAATTTTTTTAATGTAGAGAATTATAAGGAAAGATCACGAAAAAACAATTGATTTTGCATGGATGATAGGTGAAATTTGTTCTATCTGATATATATCTTTAATTTTCTCAATTGGTCTATCTACATAGTATACCAGTTATCATTCACTCAAAATGCAATACAATAATAAAATTTATCCTGTTTGTGTGTTAAACAGACTCCCTATAATGGATAGTTTTTATTCAATTGTAATTGATTATTTCCATTTCAAGCCATTATTACTAGCTTGAGAAAAAGAACTTTTTCATCATATAAAGCTAGATATTTTCAATGAATGTCACTTAAAGATTGAGTAATCTAACTTATTTAATTGATTTGTTGAGTGTACGATGGAGTTTACATGTATTTTTTTGCACCTTCAAGCTTGGCTTTCGTTTTTACTTTGTTAAATGCTATTTTAGTTAAAGGATGTTGGGGGTTTTGATGCTTTAGTCACGAGAAAGATAATAGATATGCAGCAAATTGATATGAATGAAAGGATAACTAGTCTTAAAAGGCTCAATCCAACACCAAGGCCAACAAAGTAAGTGCTTATGCAAAGAATGTATTTTTTTCATGTTCATCTTTTGCATAAGACTTTTATTTGTTTATATAGCTTTCCAGGTTTTCCTTTCTAGAAGGTCGATGGCACTTTGAGTGATTTAGATCTATAAACCCAAGACTTTTTGTTGCTAGAATCATATTTGAGTGAGTTTTCTTTGATAGCTAATGATCTTTAATTTTTTGATGACTAGTAGCTGATTTTCTTAATGATCCCTTTTTACTTTCCAGAAGATTCCCTTCGACATTGGCAAAATTGTCAAAAATAGATTTGCTTCCTAAAGATGAATATGCATATGTTACAGCACATTTGAAACCGCTTAACTCAATAAATATTCCCTTAACAACTTTATATGCCCACCTACACAAGCATCAGTGTGGTCTTCTATATGTAGTGCTCCCCCTTAAACCTTATATTAATGTCCAACTATCATTTTCCTTTATTTAATCATGCATAGCACCGTATTATTAATTGCTTATATAAGTCCTCAGTTTCTAAATACAAGCAGCCTAAACATATTAATTTTTTCCTAGGAATGTATATTATTATAGAAATTTATAAAAACTTTCAATAATTAAAATTTGAAAGAGTACTTATTACTCTTTATAAGCTATATATATAAGTGTTTATGACTCTTTATGTGTCTCATTGTAAATTGAAATATTCACAATAAACTGAGTATTGTTTTGATAATTATACATATAATTTCCTTTGTTTTGATGCTTATATCAAATCATTTTTTACTCAATTGGTACAATGTTTGAAATGGAGCTAATTTTGCTACAGAAATCATATCTACAATTCAGTCACTTGATGCCATAATGTTTAAGCAAAGGTATTAGTTAAAATATAGTAATTGAGCCGATATTAGATGTTGGCTTAAACATTAATGTTTAATGGCCATAAGTTATAATATAGTAATATTAGAAGTTAATGCTTTTTTTTTTTTTTTTGTTCTTTATAGTTTCTTACCGTTCTAAGCAAAATATTTTTCAAATAAAATTTCAAATGTTTTCTATTTTTATTTTACATCTCTATTTTTGGTGCTTGCATTTCTTTGAATAATTCAACTTTATATTGCTTTAGTTTTCTAATTTTAGGCTCCATTTGTTTCATAGATAATAACTTTTAAAAAATAATTTTTATATTTTCATATATTTATTTGGCAGAAACTGGCTAGTCAATGAAAAATGACTTATTAGTCAACAAAAAATAAAGTAATTTTTCAAAAGGGAAGACAATTTTTGAAAAAGAGATATTTATGAGTAGAACTATTTATTAATGTGCTTGAGTATAATTTTACTTAAGTTGAATTTTGTACATGATTTTTTAAACTCCAACTTAATTTGATCAAACCCAAAATATTATTATATTAATAAATAATATTTTTATTTAATTTTATTTAAAAAATTAAAAAATAAAATATTAAATGTCTTCTAATATTTTAATTTTAAATATTTTTATAGTTATACTCAAGATTTTGAACATAATATTTTAAATTCAAACTTGATTTGATTTAACTTGAAATATTATTAATAAAAATATTTTATTTAATTTTAATTAAAAAAATTAAAATATTAGCATTAAAAGTCTTTTGATAATTCAATTTTTAAGATTTTTATTTTGTATATTATTAAACATAAACATTTTAATATTTCAATAATAAATAGTATTATATTATTATTTTAATAATATAATAATAAAATATATACTAATATTTTATTATTTTAATAATTAATGTTCAATAATATAATAATATTATTTTCTTGATATGAATATTTTTAATAACTTCTTATTATTTTTAAGTTTAAAATATATAATTTTATATTTTATTTGTTATGGTATTTATATTACTATTTTAATAATAAATATAAATAAAAAATTTTTGTTATGGTCTAATAATAGATGCTTTCAATATAAAATATAAATATTTTAATAATAAATATTATTATTTTTATATTAATAAAAATAATATTTTAAGAATAGTATTACTCTTTTAAATATTTTAAAATATTAATATAATGAATAAAAATAGTTTTATTTTAAATATTTTATATTAATATAATATTTTAATATTAAACATTATTAAAATATAATTATTCTTGAATAGTAATAATTTTAATATACTTTAATAATAAATAATTTTTAATATTTTAATTATTATATTAATATTATTTGAAAAAAATAGATTTTTCAAAAAACAACCAAACAATGAAAAAATATTTTCATTAACTCATCCAAATAATAAAAAAATTTTATTTTTTTCCAAAAATGTAAACATTTTTTCGAAAAAAACATTTTTTGAAAGTCAATTTTTACAAAACTAACAAAACCTTAGTCTTAGCTTTTCTCATAATTATCTTTCTTTTCTTAGTTTTGCATTTGATGTTTAACACTTTCCATTTCTTTCTTTTGTTTTTTATTTTTTAGGTATTGAGATGAAGTGAAAGCACAAAATTAATGGGGAGCCTTTGAGTGGTTCATTGTACGTATTGTTTGAATATAAATACTTTCTTTTTCAGTTTCTTTTGCCATTACCTCTAATTGGTAAGCTTAGCTTCGAATTGCATTTCTACTTTTTTTTTTTATTTATATAGATTGTGTTAAATACCACTAAATAAGAGCTTGAACAGCTAATCAATTAACAAAATATTATTTAACAAATGAAACTGATACAAGATTCACTATACAATTCACTAATGAAGAAGTCTAAATTTCTTGCTACTGATATAAATTTAATATAGTGAGTTGATAACAAGGCCTTCATAGTTAATACTCTTTTTGTCTCTTACATACTTTTTATGACTTTATTTTGTAAGTTACTTGAAAAATATTGAAATGCAATATCAATAATGGTGATATTGACATTTAATTTTCACTTTTTTCGATTTCTTTTTCATCTTTAATGTTTATCTTTAATCTTTAATGAAAAAAGATCCCCATATCTTCAAAATAATTAACAATATATTTTATTTTTATTTTTATTTTTTTGCTTTTTGCTTTTTGCATCTTTATATTTAATTTCTTCCATTAGAGGAGAAAATTATAATTATTTTAAAGCATAAAATATTAGATTTTAGGATAATATGAATTAACTTAAGCATAAATTAATGAAATTTTTATTTCATCCTTGATTTATTTGTCGTCCCTTGTTTTCTTTAAAAAAAATTCTTAACTGTTCTTTTCTATTTTTCTCATGCAATCTTTTGGAGCTTTACTCTTATGACTTTTATGATAATATTCTTAAATTAATCGTATGCTTTTCTGCTTTTTTTTAAATAATGCCTTTTTTCAATATTTATGATAGGTTTTTGTAGAGATATTGATATCATCAATTGATATTTATGAATAAAGAAAAATTTGAAACCCGAGGCAACGATCGGGCATCTCTCTTGTAAATATAATTTGTGCTAGTAAATCACTCCTCCAGCATACTTCGTCGAGATGTAAGATCTGCAACTATCACAGGCTCAAGTAGCTCTGCATACACTATTATCAGGTCCTTTAGTTGGCTGCCAATGACAGGCAACAAATGTCATGCAATGAATATCTTCAAAAAGAAATTCTCTTCTTCAATTTCGCTCCTAAATATTGATACAAAAACTCAATCAATCCAACTGAACGTCTCCCTTGACAAACTGATATTTATGACAGTTACATTACCTTTCTTCTCATCCACAATTCAGCTAAAATAGCAGCTACTAGTTTGATTCGACAGCTTGATTGGAGAAATAATTTCAGTTCTCATGTTTCTCCTTTAAACTTATATGATGGCACAATTTTGAGTGTTTATGGCATAGAACACTAGTTGTCAAATTTCTAAGCTATCTAGTTTAGCACAGCGCGTTAAACCACCTCTGCTTGAAATGCTAAATTCATTAAACTTATAGCAATTCCATTCCTTATGTGCAAGTCATCACTTGCCACTTTAAGATGGTAATTCATATATCACATATGACTATGGAAGAGAGAGAAGGATCAGAAGCTCCACTAATAATTGCACCTTTGTTTTTTACAAGCAGCAGATAGTCCAAAGCTCTCTGCGAAATGATCTCACCTGGGATCATTACAGGTATACCTGGTGGATATGGACATATGAGCTCCCCACAAATTCTACCAAGAGCCTCTCTAATTGCCACTTTCCTTTTACTTGCAAAGAAGGCTTCTCTTGGATTAAGACTCATGGTAATATCAGTAAAGGGTGCTGAAACACAACGGTTTACTTTCTCTTTTATCTTTTGAAAAGACAAGGAAGCTTCAGATATACTCTTTATTCCAGACGCAAGCCTCTGGATATGGTCCCTGCAAGTTCCAAGGTTAATCGCAAAAGTAATGGATTGAGTCCCAACAAGTTCAGAGATGACCCCATGATCCCTATATAAGATTTCATCCGCTTCAAAACCTGATAAACCAAGATGACAGAACCCAAATGTAAGCCTCAAAGGATCGATGACAGGGAAGTTAGAAAATCCTGGTGTGCCAAGCATTGAAATACCTGGAATATTTCTGATAAGGTTTTTAGTTTCATTTGCCAAATCTATTGCATTATTGAAAATAGTGTCTGGTTTTTCACTTAGCTGTGCTCTAGCTGCATCTAGAGATGCCAAAAGCAGATAACTAGGGCTAGTGCTTTGAAGAGTTTGAAGGCATCTACAGATTCTTTCTCTGTCTACAATATTCCCAGACATATGTAACATTGATGACTGTGTGAGAGAGCAGAGGACTTTGTGAGTAGATTGCACAGCCAGATCAGCTCCTTGCTGGAGGGCTGAACAGGGTAGCTTGTGATGAAATCCTAAGTGGGCTCCATGTGCCTCATCAACGATCACAGGGATTCCATAAGAATGGCATAGCTTTGAAATGTCTGTCAAGTTGCTACAGATACCATGGTAAGTAGGCGATGTGATGAAAACTGCAGCTACTTTTTGACCTTCCCTCTCCAATTCCTTGATTGCTTTCTCTACCTGTAAAAGTATCTATGTTAGGTTAAATTTGAACATACAAAAAAAAAGCAAAGAACTTTCCTTTTCAAACATTTCAACAGAATTAACTAGAATGCCAGCTATTGCAATCACGAATATTTTGGAGACTAACATTTGCTAAAGTAACACCAGCAGTAATATCCCAATTACAATCATACTCTGGGATAACGTATTTGGGCATGGCACCAGATAATACCATGCCAGAAATGGCTGATATATGAGAATTCCGAGGTAGAATTAAATATTCTCCTGGAGAGCAAGTTGCCAGTATTGCTGCTTGGATTCCACAGGTGGTACCTCCAACAAGAAACCATGTCTCTGACGATCCAAACAGTTTGGCTGCTTGCTTTTGTGCCTCTAAAATGGGCCCCTCTGGAGAAAATAGGTTGTCGAGTTCCGGAAGCTCAGGTAAATCATGAATGAATGGTTTCAAACCAATAAGCTGAACTAAGTCCGATGGTGCAGCTCGACCCCTGTTATGCCCTGGAAAATGAAAACTAGCAGCATTTTGGTCAGCTGAAGTTTTCAAGGCACTAACCAATGGAGGGATGCTATTTCGCTGAGCAATCTTGGAGATTGGAGTTCTGTCTCTGGTGACTAACCTGGCAGCTTCCATGGTGCTTCCTTCATCTTTCTTCTTTCGTGGCTCTATGATCCCTTTTTTCTGCAAGAATTTTAAGAATAAGCATATGCGCACTTGTCAATGTTTTGGTCGCAGAAAAACAAACTGGAATGATTGAAATCTCTGAAATTTTACTTATTTAAAACATTTAACACCTTGGTGTTTTTCACCCTTTCTGTTTTTAATCTTTTATAGTTCTTTCTTTTCAGAGTGAGGGATTGGGCACAGGGGGGAATTTTTATTCATCTCTCCTATAAGCAAACTAACAAACTGACCATCAACTTAAAATCTGCAGCTCCTAAACTTAATTGAAACCAACTTCACTGATGTTCTTTCCCTATCTCTAAAATTGATACCAATCAAACATGTCAGCACCAAATTAAGCCTTAAACAATATGTAAATTCATATAATTTCCAGCCTAAAAACTAGGCCAAATGACTGAGATACATACAACATTGAGTACAACAAGTACACAATGAGTTCCAAATATTGGAAGCATATATTTACCATAGTCTAAATTCCATCATAATAAAAGCTGTTCAAGCTGAGGTTTATTGTCCCTCAGTAAATTGTGTGTTAGAAGTCAATGGGGAAGCAAATGCTCAAAAACCTATCTGTGTCAGTAGTTCTAAGATTCCTAAATTTCTAATATCATATATAAAAGCTTAAAGCCAACGGTAATAACAGGGAAAAGTAATGGGCACTGACATTAGAAGCAAGAATTCTTGTTATTGAAGAATTGGGCGGCAGCAGCAAAGTCTGGCAAGAGCAAAAACGCAGAAAAAGTGAGGGAGAAAGTTGGAATTTGGATACATGTGATATACCAATTGAATGCAAAGGAAAGGAAAGCAAAGAGAGTTAGAAGTTCCAACGAGGAGACAGGGTCTGAGACACAAACCATTGTAAGGGAAGATCGTTATTGAGTAGCTGCTGCCTGCAATTGGTGAAGAAGCGGCTGTCTGAGGTTATCCTCCAAATAGATTTTTTTCAATTAACTACAACTTCATTTATACCTATCAAACTAGGGAGAATCATAAAAAGGAGATAAACGAACGGAAATAATTATCCCTCGGCATTATGGCCGAAAATAATTAACGAAAAGGAAAAAAACAATAAGTAAAATTGATAAAAAAAAATAAAATAAAATATACTATTAATTGCTCAACTACGACCGCGTATTTTAAATTGTCACTTCTTTATTTATTTTTTTAATTTAATCAGTAAAATTTGAAGAATTTTCTAAAGTTCGGGTAAGAAAAAATAAGTTTAGTTTACGTTATAAAATTAGATTCAAAATTACACATTAGCACCCCATCAAGTCCATCTAAAATTGGTATCAATTAATATTATATTTTTTAAAATTAATCGTAATTAAATAATTTTTATTTTAATTAAAATTTTATTATTTAAATATTAAAATATTTCTTTAAGGTTTTTCCATCATTATAATAAAATTCTTAAAAAATTTTCACACTTCAAAAACATTCAACAAAATTTATTTGTTTTCTTGAAAAAATCCAATATCAAATTGATTAAATATTTTAAGATAGAGGTTTATTTTAATTTTTAATAACTAAAATTTTTATTTAAAAAAATTTAGGTTTTTTCTACCATTCTAATAAAATTTTTAAAATTTTTCTTATTTCGAGTGTATATAAAAAATTCATTTATTTTCTTAAAAAATTATGTCATGAAATTAAATATTTTTTAAATTTATTTTTTTATTTTTTATTTTAATTTCTTTATTTTATTGAAAATATATTTAAAATTTTCACAATTATAAAAATATTTTCTCACTTAAAATTTTTTAAAACAATCATCCATTCTTAATTTCTTAAAATTTTATTAATTTTTTTTTTACTTTTATTTTTATGATAGTTTTAAAGTTTAACTCCAAAAGTTATTTTATTATTTTTAAAACATCTCATTTTTATCTTTTTTCATTATTGTTTAAAAATAAAAGTCTGACAAAATTTAAAAATTAATTTTTTATTTAAAATTTTTTTAAAAATCACCTATTCATGACTTTATAAAATTTTATCAATGAAAAATTATGACAAATTTTATCATGAAATTTTAAAGTTAATTTATTTTTAAATCTTTATTTTTATTTAATATTAATTTTTTTATTTAAATCTTTCATCATTTTGAAATTATTTAATAAAAGTTCTCACTCGAAAGTTTTTAAAAATTTATCTATTTGTAATTTTTAAAATTTCATCGTGTATTTGTTTTTATTTTACTTAATTTTTTATTACAAATTTTCTTTATTAAATATTACATAAAATAGGGTCTCCATAAACCAACAGGTTTTTGCCCAGGCGTTTGCCTTCCACCACCGGCGGTCGCTGATCGCCAGCTTCAATTTTCTGCCAACATACAGACCCATACTCCTCTTGACTTCCCATTTCCATTTTTTAACCTTGGTTTTGCCTAACGGTTAAACGAAATTCCCAGATTTAGCCTAGAAAGCCGCGGTTTCAAACCTTGCAACACCCTTACCGCTACCCCTCTAAAGGCCTCCAATTTTTAATATGATATTCTCTCTTTACGGCCTCCTTCCTCCTTCTTCCTCACTAAATTTGAAACACTAAATATTTCTAAAATCCTTAAAGTCGAAACACCCTCTCTCTCTCTGTTTTTTATTTCTTTTTTATTTTGTATTTTTTGTGTTGCTTGTTTATTATGTGGCTCTCTTATTGGGTATGAGGTTGATAAGAGTGGTGTTTTGTTAGTTTTTGGTTATCTCTTTGTTGTTGGTTGTTGTTAGAGGGGTCTCAGGTTGATTTTGGCTTTTTATGGTGACTTGACTTGAAGTGGTGGTCGAGTCTGGTGATGGTGGCTTCTTTTTTTTTTTTTTTCAACAGAGTAGAGCGTGTTCTTTTTTTTCTTGGGTTTCAGTTAGATCTTTTTTCGTGTTTTAAGTTTTAATTTATAAAACCAATTAGGGTTCAAAACCCAGTTTTTCTTGGATTGAAGAGGAGTTCTGGGCATGGCACATTCACCTTTTCATCTTGAAATTTATGTTGCAAAGCTAGGCAATGGATGTGTAGCCCTCTGTCAGGTTGAAATATTTTTGCTTTTGTTTAATTTCTTAATTATTTTAATTTCTTTAAAATATAATCAGGCCTCAAAATGTATTTTGAATTACATTATTGGGCTTTGGACTCTCAAGCCCAACCTTAAATTAGATTGGATCTAGACCCATGAAAAATCAATCTGTTATAGTTCAATTGAACCCAATATACCATTAACAAGTTAAAGAAATTAGAATATTTATATGGATCCAAACTCGGGCACGTGAAACTTGAGACTCATTTTAATTTTTTTTTTTTTTTTTTGGATAAAATTAAGTTTCTATAACTATTTTTTTTTTGCTCATTTTTTAAAATAAAAAATATGACAAAAGATATAAACAATGGTTTTGTCCAATCTAGCAGCTCAAAACCTTCCTTTTTCATTTGTTTTTTTATTTTTTTTTGTATGTTTTGAAAAAAAATGTCATTTAAAGAAAACAAAAATTTAAAGATTCCCATATGTAGAAAATAAAAGATCATAGATTCACATCTAAGGTTAAAAAATTTACATTTGAAAAGTTTTAAAGATTTATACATAAAATTCAAATATTCACATTTAAAAATTATAAAAATTAACATATAAAAATTAAAAAATTTTATTTAAAAAATTTTTTAAATTCACATCTAAAAATTAAAGATTTGCATATTAAAATTTTCAGAGCGAAAATTTTATAAATTAACATCTAATGCTCAAAGGTTCACATTTGAAAAAATTCAAAAATTCACATCTCAAATTTTAAAGTTTGCAAAAAAGTTTAAAAACTCACAAAAAGGATCAAAGATTCACAAAATAAATTAAAAGATTCACAAAAACATTTCAAAAATTCACAAAACTAATAAATAATTCACAAAAGAATTCAAAATTTTACAAAAGAATTTAAAGATTCACAAAAGAAATAAAAAATTTACATTTGAAAAATTCAAATACTCACATCTAAGTTTCAATGATTTGTATTTGAAAAAAATTTAAAAAGTCATATCAAAGATTCTTATTTAAAAAATTATAAAATTCAAAGATTTTTATTTGAATAAATGTTAAAACTTAGTGATTCACATTAAAAATTTAGGTTTGCAACTCAAATGCAAAGATTTTTATATGAAAATGTTAAAATTCAAATATTTACATATGAATTAAAATTTAAAAATTTTCATATGATAAGTTAAAATTTAAATATTCTCATTTAAAAAATACTAAAATTCAAAGCTTTTGATTTGAATAAATGCTAAAATTTAAAAATTTACATATGAAATTCAAATATTTTCATTTGTTATGAATTTGCATCTAAGATTTAAATATTTGCATTGGAAAAATTTAAAGATTCATATCTAAAATTTAAAATTTTACATTAAAGAATATAAAGATGTATGTCTAAATATCAAATATTGGTATTTTAAAAATCTTAAAAATTCTTATTTAAAATTTAAAAATTTAATTATTCACATATAAAAAGTTAAAAATTAATGTTGATTTACATTTAAAAAGTTAGAAATTCACATCTGAAAATTAAATTTTCTCGATGCTCATCTTGTAAAGATTTCTCCAATCAAAAGCTTAATTAATATCTTAGAAAATCTCATTTTTTTTATAATTGCTAAACTAATCGCATAATTTTACTTATATATTTAATAGATTTATTAAAGAAAAACTATCAAACACATTCTATTAAAATTTTTTAACTTTAAAAACAAAATTAAAATAATAAAATATATTTTTTAATTATATTTATAAAATAAAAAATTAATTAAAAAATAAAACATATTAAGATGATAATTTCACATGTTAAGTTAAAAAAACTTCGCTATGAATATCAAATAATTTTTTTTATTAAATGGTTGTATGTTACACGAGAGTTAGGTCAAGATGAGCCAGCTGTTGTTTGCTTTCTATGTTTCCAAATTCGAATTAATAAGCCAGTCTGCTGCCATTTTTTATGGCGTCAATCACACTGCATCGGGCGTTCCGCCCGGAGCCTAGAGCTTTCTCCCATTTTCTCTATTTATAAATTATTGACTAATACTAATTTTAATTGAGTTTGTACAGCCATATTTTATACCCTTTTGGTGTTGTCTTGTCCACATTTTCTTCTCACAATTTTAAAAAGCAAGTCAGCTAAAGTTGTGTCGCGCGAGTTCTTATTCTTTTTATCTTTTTCTTTTGTTTCAAGTCCAATCCGATACCCTCGTGTCCTGTGGGTTACCTAAACTGCACAAAAGAATTGCATAATAGCAAACAAATATTGATTAAAGAAAAAAAAAAAAAAAAAAAGGGCAGAAACAAATATACCTTGCACCGGAGGAAACGCAAAAGCAATTGGGTAAACAACGTAAAGCAGATGTAGTGACTCAGTAATGGTAACGGTGAACAGCACCGTCAACTATGGGAAAAGACCAAACGCTGCAAAATAGAGAAATGGAATCCACTGTCAAACTCACACAGAGCGATCAGTCTTTGCAAAGTTTGAATTATATTCCAAATTATAGTCCATGTTTTTTGAATCAAATCGAATCCCAATCCAAAGTTTTAAATCACTGAATAAATTTTAATTAAAGTATGAAAATACTGCTTCCATAGCAAAGCAAAGCAAATCACTGAATCTGAATGACTATGTACAAAAGGAATCGAATCCTCTTCCATATCCAAAAAAACCTTTTCTACACTTTCTAAGCCTCCGATTAAAAACTCGCCGCTGCCGACAGACACAATTTAACTGCAACAAGACTTGACTCAGAAGCCAACCTGTAAATACAAATCCAATCCATGAATAAAAAATCCCTCAGCTTTGGGACATAACTGAGAGCCGACTCGGACTCGGTTGGAAAGCCGCTCTCCTCCTTTGCTGATGAGAAGAAGGCCGAATCAGTGCGGTCAACGCTCTCTTAACCCAGTCTCCTTCAACACCTCCGATCCGAACAAGCGAGTTGGTCATCGCCGATCTCCGCATATTCAGTCGATTCGAGGGATACGACGACGCCGTGCAATTAGCATGACTATTATGACTATGTTTATGCAAACTGCAGCGAAAAGAGCCCGGATGCGTGGTTGGCGAGCACATACAAGTCCTCTTGGGGATGGAGAGAGGGTTGTTGTGTTCCGGTACGGAGATGAAGCGGTTAGGAGAGATGGACCTGCTAATAGAGAAGCGAAAGGATTGGTTTAGAGGAGTGGAAGTGTAGAGGTTGACGCGAGTGGGAGAGGCGGATCGGTGGTGGTGTTGGTGGCGATCAAAGAAAGTTGAGGATGGTGAATAGAAGCTCGAGCTTGTCGAAGAAGCAAAAGATGACGAAGAAGAAGAAGACGACGACGATAAGACCATGTTTGTTTGTGAGTTATGGAATCTCCCCGCTGGGGATAGCGAGCGTATGACTGGTCCGCTTGACCTTGTTCTTGAAGATGAAGTAGCCATTCAATTGGAAGAGAAAGAAAGACTGAATTAATTTATTTTTTTATTCTTAGTAGCCCCGCTAGGCTAATTGGTTCGGCAAACCCGGCCACTCTGAGAGGCCAGATTTATAGATTTGAGAGACGATGGTCAGGATGGTAATTATTGGAAAGTTGAGGGACTTAAGTTAACCATCGTTGACCAGAGTTGGTTTGACTTGGGGAGGGTCGGTCGGATGCGGCGGTTTTGTTGGTTTATGCTATATATATATATATAGGAGTAGTTTTTATAGTTGTTTGTTGGGATGTGGACTGCAGCAAAAGCGACGAATATTAAACGAACCTTGAGACTGACCGTTAATTTGGACTATCAATAAGCTTTTTGTTGGCTTGGCTGGTTCTAAACTGCTACGTGTAAAGCTTCTGGATCCGTCTTATGTAAATGCCACCGCTTACGTCAGATATTACGCTTTTGCCATTTCCATTGCCAACAGCAATCCCAATATGGCGCAGCTGGGCCCGGGGGCGGGGAATGCTCACCGCTCTCGTCCCTCCTGGACAGCCAAGCTTAAAGGCTCAGTGAGCGCTGCACTGGACTCTTGATCATATTATCTATTATTAATTTTTTAGTTTTTAATTTTTAATTTTGTATTTATATTTAAATTAGTTTATTCTTATATTTTTTTTATTTCGTATGTTTAATATTATTTTGTTAAATAATATGTATAATTGTTATAAGTATTATTTCTTTAAACATTAAATATTTTAAAGTATTTTATAATTTTTAATATTTAAAATCTTCATTATTATTTTAATATAAATTAATGTGTCAATATTTTTATTAAATAAAATTATCAACATTTTAAATATTAAATAACATTAAAATAAAAATAAAAATAATTTCTTAATACAGTTTAGATTAAATAAATATTATTTATTTTTACATATACGAGTAAATGTAATATTATCTTTTAAGAAATAATTATAAATTTAATATAAAAATTATCATATAAATAAATACAAAAATAATTAATTGATTACTTTGTTAAGTTTTAATATGTGTAAATTTATTAGTAACAACTTTTTACCAAAAATTATTATTTCTCATAAAAATAATTTTAAATTATTTATTAACTTCATAAATAATAAATAATTTAAAATTTTTATTATACACAAACTTTAATTAAATGTCATTAATGATCAATTTCTCTTTTAATTATAATTCAATTCACTGACACTGTTTTATTTAAATCCAAACATTTATCTCAATTTTAATTTTAATTTCACAAATGTAATATCTAATTTTATTGTTATAATAATTAATTTTTTCATCACTATTATTTTTAATCTCATTAAAATCAATTTTATTTCTCATCCAAATGAAGTGGTCATCTAAATGAACCCTAAAGGTCAATTTGGATGCCCAATAAACAATATCAGTGAAGAGCAATTATCCCGTTTACACGGAAATGTTTGGTGTTTGGCATTTCAAAGTTCAACCACACCAGCGACTGAAGGCTTAATTGCCAGTAGAACATTGTGGATCTAGTTAGCCTAATTGCACCAAAATGAAATTTTAAAAGTTTGGGTTGCCTTCATACGTTTTTGTTAAGTCTTAAAATACTCAAAGTGAATGTTAAAAAAAGTATAATATATATTTATGAATTTTTTTGAGAAATATATAGTAATAATTAGTTAACAATAGTATATTAAATAATTAGTTCACATATAGTATAATTGTTATAAGTATTATTTTTTAAATATTAAATATTTCTAATCATCTTTACAATTTTTAATTCTTAAAATATTAATTATTATTTAAATATAATTTAGTATGTGTCAATATTTTGGTTGAATAATTTTTTAAAAAATTTTAAATGTTAAATAACATTAAAATATATATAATTTATCATTACATTTTTAAAATAATGCGTTTAATGATATTTTTGGGAGTTTTTGAAACATTTCAAGAAGCATGAAAACATTCAAGTTTGAATTGATGTGCATTTGAGTTTTAATTCTGGTTTGAAATTTATTATGGTGGATGTGAGATGCATGATATCCAGGCCAATAAGAATGATCTCTCCGAAGCAAGGAAAATGTTGAATGTACAAGACTATCATCAGAAAATCTTACGGATGCTTTTATCTATAAGACAAGGAGATCAACTAGAAGATGATAAGAAAATGGGTAATTTTGAAAACAATTTTGGGGCAAGAAAATGGCAAGGAATGGGAGATTTGATAACAGATAATGGAAGAGAGTGCATCCGCTTCTGCATGACCATATTAGTGCACCAGTTAATGAAATTTTGGCATGATGAGAGAGAAAAAGGGGGTTGGCCTATTTTCTCAAATACTCTCTCCACATATAATGATATCATGCATGCATCAACAGTGGCACATTAACATTTGATTTTAAGGGAGCCTATTAATATTATACTAAAATTTATTTCTTTTTCTTTTACATATCCTACTATTTATTATTCATATAAATATATATACAAGAAAATATTCCAAAAATAACTTACAAAATTATAAATTTTATCAATTTATAAACAAATTTACAATGAAACAAAATATATCAAATAAACAATTTTATTTAAAATTGTGAATGATTTAAAAAAAAAAAAAAACAAATAAACCAATTGCTAAATAACATATTTTTCATCAAAACAAGAAAAATAAAATATACCATTAAAAAAATAAAATTAAAACTTTGAGATTAGAAGTTAATAATTTTTTAACCTTTTAAAAAGTTATTCAAATCTAACTTTTGCGATGAAATAAAATTGCATTATAGCATGAGAAAAAGATCTAAAATAAATTAAAGGTAAAAATTATATGGAAAGAAACTATGGTTGATTAAAAAGGAAAGAAAAAATATATTTGATATTTGATTGTAGATTGGGAGTCTTATGAAGAAACTAGAAAGTCAATTTGACTTTAGTTTAATGGACATGATTATGATTGTAGGTGATATACCCTTTCTAATTCTTCTAACAAGTCTCTTGATTTTAAAGTTTGTAAGTAATAATTGGTTGGTATAATAAATAAACAAATAATAATATGATTTTAATTCATCTTAAACAATAATGCATAAGACAGCTAGACATCCATGATCATGAACATTAAAGTAAAGCAATGGTAATAAAATTTTTGGTGTGACTCTCAGCAGATCAATGGATTTTAGCTACCAAAAACACATCTTTATAATACCTTTTTATCAGTCTTCTACACATATGGCATTCGGATTTTAGAGTGTTATTAACTGATTTAATTGAGTCAACTGGATATAATGCATTCACACAAAAAACAGAGCTTATAGATTATTTAATTCCCTTAACAAACATAAAGGTTCTTAAAATTTGGGGAGGGGGGGGGGGGGGGGAAGGCCCCATTTAACTTGTATAACCATTCTCTTTTGCCTCCCGTTACTGGGGGTTTTTAAAACTTTAGGGGGGCTTATGACATGTATAATCATATGCCCCTGTGCATCAAGATTAAAAAAAACTCAGATGTTCATAATGCACTTTTGATCTGAAAAAATGAAAAAAAAAAAAAAAAAGGTTTTTGAATGAAGATCAGTTGATGACTTAAAAGGCTTTTGATGTTGAAGGAGAGAATACATTGCTTTGATCATATATTTACATAATTACTAAGCATTTGCATTTGTTTAAATCATGCATTTGCATAATTTAGTAAGCATTTGCATCTTTTTAAATCATGCATTTGCATTTGTTTAAATCATTGCATTGGCACAATGTTGGAGGATTATTGTTTGGGTTATTGTATTTATATCATTTTTAGGGAGCATTTGCTTTTTCAATAGATATCTACAAATGTTTACATTATTTATTACATTTGTCAATTGAGATTCGTGAATGTTGAAAAATAATAATAATAAAAATAGTGGATCATTGAGTTTGCACATTTGTAATGAATGTTTGAATAAGGCATCTGCATTTTATCTTGGTGAAGAACATTTGCATTTGAGTCGTTGAGATATATCTTTGCATCTACATTAGTAGGATAAATGTTAGCATCTACACCCTAAATAGGGGACATTTTTATTCATATAATTATTGGAACATTTACATTTTTGCAAACTCTGAATTAAAAAAAAGGCAAAAAGAAATATAATTTTTTAAATTGGGGAATAGAAAAGCATTGAAAAGAAAGGAAAATTTTAAATGGAAGGATGAAGAAAGGAAATTTATATTTTTAAATGGAAACAAGAAAAACAAGATATTTCTTTAGAAAAAGGAAAAGATGTTGAGAAAAATTTTCAAAATGAAAAAAAAAAAATTTTTAAGTATGAGACTTTTTAGAAATTTCTTTTCAAGACAAGATTTTTAAAGGCATATGAGCCTTGATTGAAGGTAAATTGGGAAAAGAGTTTTTGGGAATCTTTTTACCACGATTAGATACATTGCATTGAATTTTATTAACATTTAAATTGCATGCATAGCATTCATGACATTTATTGTATACATTCAACAAACAAAAAATAGTAATTTAAACTTTGGGTTTTGAAATTGAACTTACTAAAAGGCTTAGAGACTTTTCCATGAGAAATATATTTTTGGACTTGTCGGTCCTTTGAATGAAGAAATTTTTTTGAAAAATGAATAAAAAATAAAATAATAAAATTTTAATCCTTGATTTAGAAAAATTTTCAAAGATTAGATTTTAATATCTCCGTTGGAGAAATTTTTCAATGATAAGATTTTGATCCTATTGAAAAAAAATTTACCAAAATGAGATTTTGGTTCTCAATCAAAGAAAAATTTTTAAAATGAAAATTTAATCCTTGGTCTAGGAAATCATTTTTCAAAGTTTAGATTTCAAATTTTGGTTGAAAAAAATTTTTAAGTTGAGATTTTAATTGTCAATTAAGAAAAAAAATTGAAGGTTAAGATTTTAATCTTCGATTGAAGATAAACTTTCAAAGATGAGATTTTAATCCTTGGTTGAGAAAAATCTATCAAAGAAGGGTTTTTAGCCCTTTAGGAAGAAACTTTTATAAGATAAAATGTTAAACCTCTTGTAGGGAAAAATTTTCAAATGTGATTTTAAAATTTTAAAAAAGGAACATTTATTTTTTAAACGAGACTTTTAAAGTTTCAAGATTTTTATTTAGAGGAGTATTTTTAAATTGTTTTAAAGTTTCAAAATCTCTATTTAGAATAGTGTTTTCAACTATGTCTTTCAAAGCTTTATTTAAAAGAGTGTAATCCTTTCAAATACTTTTAGATCATGTTTGATGTATAAGATTATTAATAGGATAAAATGATTGTCATAACGATTTTTCATCTAAAAGGACTCGATCGCTAGACTTAATAAAAAATTTTAGAATAGCAACGGAATTTTTTTTTTTAGGGATGTGATTGGTTACCTCAAATATCATCTTTTAATAAAAATTTTAAAATTAACTAAGATTTACTAAAAGATATTTTGGTTTACAAAATTAAGATTGGGTCTAGGACGGTTACGAATGAGGAATGTATTAACACCCTCACGTCACATGTTGGAAGAACGTTATTAATTAAGCATGTGTTATTCTTTAATTTTGATTATATGATCTTATTTATATTTAAAATTAATTCCTAAAATGTATTTATGAAAAATGTTTTTATTTTGAAATTATTATTATTATTATTCTTTTTGCATCCTATAAATTTTCTAGCGCTTTGACAAAATCTATAGAAGATATCTTCATTCAAAAAATTTTCAAGAAAATTTATCATTTACAAAATTCCAGCAATTTCGTCACAAGATATTTTATTTATTTATTTATTAAAATTGATTTTTTAGAAATTTTTTGTCTCTTTGGCGAAATTCAAAAATGATTTTTCTAACTAATTTTAAAATTGTCCCGACTTTTCAATGAAATCTTAAAATTTTTTTAAACTAATTTTAGAATCATCCAAATTTTTTGACGAGATCCTTAAAAAAATCATTTCTCTTGGTGATAATGAAGAAAAATGAGACTTTTCCAATTTTCTTAAATTCTAGCTTGAAAGATTTTTAAATTAAAAACTTAATTAGTTTTTTTTTATTTTTACTGTTTTATTTTATTGTTTTTTATCATTTATTTTCATTTTTTATTATTTAAATAAATTTTTATTTAGCAAAAATAATTTTTTGAATATCCTAACTCTTTTATGAAATTCAAAAATATATATATTTTTTACTTGCACTAATTAAAGAAAATTGAACTCTTTTAATTTTATTTAAAAATTACATTTTAAAAGATTTATTTAAATAATCAATTTTTTATATATTTTATTTTTATAGAAAAATAATTTTTTGAATCATCCTAACACTTTAGCAAAATTCAAGAAATATTATTGTTTACAAAATTAAAGAAAAACAGAACTATTTTCATTATCCTTAATATTTTTATTATTTTACTTATTCTTTTATTTTAGACTAAACGTTTACTATTTATTTTTTTTATTTTTTATTTTTTATTAATATTATTACTTATAATAAACCTTATTATTATTTTTAATTTTCCTGTTAAAAATGATTATAGAAATCCTAAAAAAAAGCAAAAAAAAAAAATAAAGTAAAAATTAAAATCAAGATCAAAAAATAAAAAAAAAGGAAAAAAAAAGGGAAACTTACAAACGAGTCGGGTTTCAAGTGGGTTAGCGCAGGTCAAGCGCAAGTCAAATGTCTGAAACAATATCGTTTTGGCCTATCTATTTAAGGCCTCTTTTATTTTTTTTTCTTATTTTTCTTATTTTCCTTTTTCTCCATTTCTCTTTTCTCACACTCTTTCTTAAATACTTTTCATCTCTCTCTTAAATCTGCAATCGACCAAAAAAAGAACCTAAAAATAGGCCAACAGCCACTTTCGATCATCGGTTGCTGGTTGTCAACATTGATTTAAGCCCAAATTTAACCCACTTCTTCCTCTTGATCCCTTGATCACGGATCTGACCTTGGTTTTTTTTTTTTTTTCTAAAAATGTCTAAATAAACCTAGATCCAGTTTTGAACCCCGCGGCTTCTAAACCCAAAACAGCTGTTACCGCCGCTCTAAACTTCTTTTCCCTTCATTATGTTTCTCTCCTAACTTTAGCCTCCCGCTTCACTAAAAATCTTAACCCAAAATACATCAAATCACCCAAATTGAAACTTGCTCTCTCTCTCTTTTTTTTGGTTTTTGTTTCCATTTTTTTTAGCTAATGTTTTGAGGTTCTTCCAAGAAGGACTAAGATTTTTTTTGGTATTTGAGTTGTAACTGATTTTGGTTAAGTTTTCTTTTGGGGTTGGTATGCGCAGGATTGTGTTGTAGTAGCATGGGGTGATATGTGGTTGGGTTGGTGCTCGACAATGTCTTGGTACTATAAATAGGAATTGAGGATTGTGTTTGGCAGAAAAAGGGTCTCTACTTGTAGCTTTAATTGGGCTGAGTTGATGGTGAGTGATTGACAACCGAGATGTGGCAAGGGTGGTGTTTTTTTCTTTGGCAATATGAGTATGGATCTCGTTTATGCGATATTTTTTTGGTCATAGTTGATGGTAGCTATGAGAAATAGGGCCATTTGTTGCAACCAATCGAAGATATGATGATTGTTTTGGTTGGGGAAGTGAGTTGTGGTATGGGTGATGAAAGCCGTGACCTTGGAAGATCGTCATAGCATAAGGTTTCTTTTTTTTTTTTTTTAAATCATGTGTAGTCTGAGGGTAGAAAGAAATGAATGGAGCATGATTCAAAAATCATGCTCAGAACCAAAAGAAAAGAGGTAAAACATTTGGAAAATGATGTTGAAGAGGTGGCTAAAGAAACATTGGAGCAAATGTTTGAAGAGGTGGCTAAAGCTTCTCTAACCAGAGACTATGAAACTTTGAAGAAAGCTTATCTAACCAGAGGCAATGAAACTTTAAATTGATGCTTGGAGGATTTTGAAATGATGCCTAGATATAAATCTCAACATTTAAATGCTCTTCTAACTAAAGGCTCTACAACTTTAAAATTTAAGATATTTTTATCGAGAAAAAGCTTGAGGTGTTAAGATTCTTATATGAAGGTGATCAATGATTCATTTAATATAAAAAAAATTATGGGATTCTCATCAAAATGTTCTTGAGATTTATCATAGAGATTCATATCAAGTTCAGGATTCACACTAAAAAGTTTTTAAGATTCGTATTAAAGGTTTAGGATTCACACCAAAAAGTTCTCAAGATTCACATTAAAAGTTTAGGATTCACACTAAAAGGGTATTGAGATTCGGATCAAGATTCATGTCAAGTTCGAGATCCACACAGAAAAGTTTTTTATATTCACATTAAAGGTTTGAGATTCACATTGCAAAGTTTTCAAGATTCCTATTGAGATTCATATTAAGTTTGGGATTCACATCGAAGGATTCTCGAGATTTACATCTAAGATTTGAGATTCACACTGAAAGATTCTCTAGATTCACATTGAGATTTCTATCAAGTTCGAGATTCACATCGAAAGGTTTTCAAGATTCATATCAAGATTTATATCAAGTTTGAGATTCACACTGAAATTTATCTTTTATGAAATTCAATCTTGAACACTAAGATATCACCACCCAGAAAATAAAATTCAAATTTTAATACTTAAATATCATCATTGAGTGATTAGAATTCAGACTTTAATACTTGGATATCACCACCGAATGATTTTGAAAAGGCTCAGATATCACTATTAAAAATTCAATCTTGAACTCATCTTAGTGCCAGCCAAACTAGGCTTGGTTGCCAACTAATTTGGGCTTAATTCTTATCTTGAATTTAAAATTCATTCTTTCTAAAAATTCTCAAACAAATTTCTTTTCAAAAGAACTTTTCTCATCAACTTCTTTTTTCCTTAGGCAAATTCTTTTCTTTTTTTTTTCTACAAACTTTTTTTTTTTTGCTTTTTCCTTAACAAATTTTCCTTGATATTTTTATTTTTTTCAAAATTCAAAAAATTGTTCATATATATTTTTATCAATTGTTCAAATTTTGAAAAAGTAATAGATGCAATTAAGATGCAAATGTTTAATCTCAAGATAAATGAGGGAAATGTGACTATATCTACACTAACACCAATGATTACTGATGTAAAATTCTTTTCTAGAGTGTATCTAACAAAAGTACTTAAAAAATGGGAATGCAATGATAAAGATGCCAATTTTCTTTTTAATGTAATTTCCCTTATAAATACTTTTTCAATGTGTAGATGAAATGATGCAAATGCAAGTGTCTTTCTTATGATGCAAATGCAATGATGCAATGGTAAATGTCTTTATTGTGATGCATATGCAATGATGTAAACATGATGATGCGAATGTCTTTCATGATGCAAATGCAATGATGGAAATGCAAATATCATTCTTATAATGAAGATGCAATGATGCAAATATGAATGTCTTTATTATGATGCACATGCAATGATGCAAATGTAAAAAAAAATTATGCAAATGCAAAAAAATGATGCAAATGTGAATGTTTTTATTGTGATGCATATGCAATGATGTAAAAATTATTATGCAAATATCTTTCATAATGCAAATGTAAATGTCCTTTTCATGATGTAAATGCAATTATGCAAGTGCGAATGTCTTTATTGTGATACATATACAATGACGCAAATGTGAAAAAATGATGTAAATATGAATGTCTTTATTATGATACATATGCAATGATGTAAATATGATTATGCAAATGTTTTTCATGATGCAAATGCGAATGTCCTTCTCATGTTCTCATGATGCAGATGCAATGATACAAATGTGAATGTCTTTATTGTGATACATATGCAATGATGTAAATGCGAATGTCCTTTTCATGATGCATGTAATGATGCAAATGTGAATGTCTTTATTGTGACACATATGCAATGATGCAAATGCAAATGTCTTTATCATAATGCGAATGCAATTATACGAATGCCTTTACTGTAATACATATGCAATGACATAAATGCGAAATTTTTGGCTATCCTAAAACCAATGTAAAGACTTTTTAGTTTATTTCTTCTTTTCTTTTCAAAAAGAAAGTCTTTGTTTAAATTCTCATCATTCAAAAATTTTATTTATCATAAAAAATGCCAAAATATTCATAAAATTGCTCCACATAATATTTAAAACAATAAAATATCTAAAGTGTATTGACTTTCGAGTCCGTTGAAAATTGGTGACTACTATTTGGAATGCTTGTGAATAGGGTGATTGATAATTTAACTCTTTTCACTAGTGAGCTGATTTTAGGGAAGGCTTGACAAGGATTGCAGTGAAAAAGAATTACTTTTGCTTTTTGATTGGGCTCACAAAAGAAATAATTTTTTCAAAACACTTTTCTTCATTTGAAAATCATGCATGGCTTGACACTTTTTTAGTTTCTTAATATAACACTTCAAAATGTGTCGAATCTAAACCTTTTTTTACAAAGGTTTGGTAGAGAAAGAATAAGGTTTGGCTTTTGATTTTCACTCTTTCAAGAGATGCAAAGTTTTTAATGGGTATTAACTTCACAAAAGGTTTTTCATCATGAATTTCTCTTTTGGATACAACTATGGAAATTCTAGAATTCTTTCGAGGCATCAAGAATAGTTGTTCTAGCTCTAAACTACCCTTTTAGGGTTTTCACCTAGAACTACATTCTTTTTTTGTCAATGGTTCCATCATGCACTCTAACATTCAACAGATTCACACCACATAAAAGTTTCTAACAAAGGACTTGGTAAAATTTTTCCAATCAATAATGGGTATATACAAATTTCAATGACATAGCTCTTCAATTCAAATGTCCACAATTGATCAAAATAAAAATTTCAAGGTATGTAATGTAGGTCAAGGTTCAAGGTTTTGAAAGAATAGATAAATAGGCCCAAAATACATTTATAAGGGTAATTAGACCAAGGATCATTTTATGTTTATAGAGCCTTTTATTATGGATGAATAGATATGTGTCTCTTTATTTTTTTGCTTTTTTTTTAAATATTTGACTTTGACTCCAATATTTTACTTTTTAAATTTCATCTTTTTTCACTTCAAGATTCTAACCTAAAACTTAATTTATTCATTTTTTTACCTTAAATTCCATCTTTGAGGTACATGCCAAAAGATCTTAATATAAGACATTTTTCCTTGAAGTTGGCTCTATTGCTCATGATTTTTAAGGATGTCCCTATTTTGCCTTTAGTGTAGAAAATGATCCTTAATCGAGATTCATTTTGGAAAGAGAAATTTAATAGACTCAAATAGTTAGCAAATGGATAATTTTTTATATGTGAAGGATAGTAAAAAATTGTCATTCATCATTTCAAACATGATCACTTAAATTTAAGAGCAAGTTATTGAAAAAAGAGAGATCATTTAAGAAAGGGATAAAGAAAACCTTTTTTGTGTTTTTATTTTTTTTATTTTTGTTTCGTGATAGAATCATTTGAATATTTTAAGTGTATGATATAACCATCAATCATTTTTTGTATGAATGATGCCTTGCCTTGTTTGCCACTTAAGGTTCTTTTGACGATGAAAATCATGTTGTATGTGGTGTTTCAAATTTCATTGCAAAATGCACAAAAAGCTCATTTTGGTTCCAAATTATTTAGCATATTAAGGGAAAAAAATATTATGGTAGGAAACAAATTATCTTAGGCAATAAGGAATTTTGCTTCTTTTGGTCAATGTGCCTTAAGACATGAAACAAAAGCTGCTTGAGGGAGAAAGTTTAGGCATTTTCCATGTCTATGGCTATCAAAAAGATTTGGATAGTTCAATCATTTTAGCAAAATTTTGACATACACTAAATTACCAATTAAAAATTTGAAAGAGTGTCATGCTTGATTTCCAAAACTCAAAATGAATTTTCAAAATTATTCACTTTTGTTATTTGCCCAAATAAAGGCTTGGCTACTAGGCATCATGAAAATTAGGTTCATAAAGCTCAAATTCATGCCCTTCAAGGTATTAGACACATTTAGGATTTGAATCAAAAAGAAAAGAGTGATTTTTTAGTTGAATTCATTCCTAATAATGATCACCAATTATTTGAAGACTCGAAAGAAAATTTTTTTCCTTATCCTCATGATTCAGAAATTAAATTATGTAGGGCTTTTATTCCAAACAATCTTTTTACAAATACAGAATCATTGTACTATTTTTCAAAATTTATTTATACAATGTCCAAGTATAATGTCAAACGTATACAAAATCTAAAAAAGAAAAACCTCTTTCATTGGGGTTAAAATTCAAATTTGATGCATCTAAAATGAAAATGTCATGAAAAACCATAAGATGTATAAGAAAAGCAAAAAATTAGTCTTTCAAAAATTTATTTATTTATTTTTTCCTTAAAAAAAGAGTTCAAAAAGAATTTTTCCCTTTAAAGCATATATTGGCAGATGTGCCCTTCTTCATCAAGATCAAATGCAACAATATTCACAAAGACGAAACAAGAATGTATGCTTGGTTGATGATGTACATGAAACGCAACAAGTTTTACAGTGATGAATCATATGTATGCATGATTGACGATGTACATGAAATGTAATATACATTATATGCAAGATTGGTGGTGCATATAAAATATAACAATATTTACAATGACGATGCAAACATATGCAAGATTGGTGGTTCTCATAAATATAACAATATTTACAATGACAATGCAAACGTATGCAAGATTAATGGTGCACATGAAATATGATAACTTTTACAATGACGTATTCGTACAAAATATAAACATATCTACAATGTAAGCACGATGAAATCATTTTTTAAAGGAACAAAAATTCACGTTATTTACAAATGTAAAGGTTACTTAAAAAGAAATTGTACATTATGAAAACAAAAGATTTCAAATTCAAAGCTTTATTTTTGTTGTTTTTATTTTATACATTTTTACTATACCCCTTTTTCTTAGAATAAACATGCAAGGATTTTTTTTAAAAAAAATAGAAGTAAAAAAAAATTATCTTTTTTTTACAATGTAGCATTATATTGAAACAAGCCTTGAAAATACTAAAATTTCAAAAGCAAAGACAATGTGGATTAAACCTTAAAATAACCATAAAAACTATTTCAATTTCAATTTTTTAATCAAAGAAAAAAAATCTTCCTATTTAGAAAATGGAACAAAATTTTTTTTTTTTAGAAAAATCAAAGAATTCAATTTTTGAAAATGCAATATAATAAAAAATGATAACACAATACAATTTTTTTAAAAAGAAACTTTAATCAACCAAAATAAATTCTTCAACACAAAAAAGAAAATATAGATAAATTTTTATTACTTTTATTGACAATATTTATGTTATGATACAACAAAAGTTCCCTTATGTTTCCTAATTTAAGGTATAATTTACAAAAATCGTATGGCTCTATCTAAGGTTAGTTTCTTAAGGTTCATTATATGCATGGTTTTAAGATTTAACAAAGTCTAAAAGGTTCTCTAATTGATTCTTACTGTCGTCCACTCTAGACTAGTAAGGCCTCTGATTCTTACCCATAACGGGTTGTCAACGAAAAATATTCAATTTAAATAGAAATATTTTGTTAGCCTAAGCGGAGGCATTTTAATCTCACAAAAGCATAGATATTTTATTCCCTCATACAAGGATAGATTTGGAAGCCTAGGTATAAAGCTTATGCTTGAATGCAAATGTGTACATGTGTGAGAGAACATAATAATCGTTAATCAAAATAAAATCCGCAATCCAAACATTTTATAATTTATTAACAGTAACATAAATTAAACAAAGAAAGTAACATAATTAAAAAAACAAGATAATTAAAATTAAATAATGAAAAAACCATAAGATCAAAGTTTAGATAACATACATTTAATTTTGTCCTAACTCTCAAATATCTCTAGTGGAGTTGCCAAGCTATCATAATGATTTTTTGTTTGGGGGGACTCGATCACTAGACTTGATGAAAATTTTTGGAGTCGTCACCATTCTTTTTTTCTTGTAAGGGTGTGATTGGTCACCCAAAATATCATTTTTTAATAAAAATTTTAAAATTAATTAAGATTTACTAAAAGATGTTTTGGTCTATAAAATCAATGTTAGGTTCAAAAGTATAATTACGAGTGAGAAATGTATTAACACCCTCACGTCTCCTGTTCGAAAAATGATATCAATTAAGTGTGTGCTATTTTTTAATTTTGATGATATGATATTATTTATATTTAAAATTAATTCTTAAAATGTATTTATGAAAAATGTTTTTATTGTGAAATTATTATTATTAGTTTTGCTTCCTATAATTTCTCCAATGTTGTTACAAAATTTATAAAAGATATCTTCATTCAAAAGATTTTTGAGAAAATTGATCATTTACAAAATTCTAAAAATTTCATCATAAGATATTTTATTTATTTATGTATTTATTAAAATATATTTTTTAGGATTTTTTGGCTTTTAAGCATAATTCAAAAATCATTTTTCTAACTAATTTTAAAATTATTCCAACTCTTCAACAAAATCTTAAAAATTTTGAAGTTAATTTTAGGATCATTTCAATTTTTTGGCCAGATCTTGAAAAAAATCATTTCTCTTTGTGATAATAAAGGAAAATGAGATTATCTCAGTTTTATTAAATTCTTGCTTAAGAGATTTTTTAATTAAAAATTTAATTAGTTTTTTTTTTTATTTTTACTATTTTATTTTATTATTTTATTATCATTTTTATTATTTAAATAAAAATTTATTTAGCATAAATAATTTTTTAATTATCCCAATTCTTTTGTAAAATGTAAAAAAAAAATTTTACTTACACTAATTAAAGAAAATTGAACTTTTTTAATTTTCTTTAAAAATTACATTTTAGAAGATTTAATTAAATAATCAAATTTTTTATTTTTTATAACAAAAATAATTTTTTGAATCATCCCAATATTTTAACAAAATTCAAAAAATATTACTGTTTATTAAATTAAAGAAAAATAGAACTCTTTTCATTATCTTTAATATTATTATTATTTTACTTATCCTTTTATTTTAGACTAAAAGTTTGCTAGTTATTTTTTATTATATATTTTTTATTAAAATTATTATTTATAATAATCTTTTTTTTCAAATTTTCCTGTTAAAAATGATTATAGAATTTCTTAAAAAGAGCAACAAAAATAAAATAAAAATCAAAATAAAAAATAAAAAAAGGAAACTTACAAATAAGTAGGGTTTTAACCAGGTTGGCGCGCGAACTGACGCAAGTCAGACGCAGGTTTGACGCCTAAAACAACGTTATTTTGGCCTTTTCTATATAAGGCCTCTTCTATTTTTTTTTTTTCTTATTTCCCCTTTTCTCCCTATCCCTCTTTCCTCACACACTCTCTCAAATGCTTTCCCTCTTTCTCAAATCTGCAATTGGCCAAATGAAGAACCAAAAAATCAGCCGGCAGCCGCTTTGCCGACCAACACTTTTGGTCACTGGCCGCCAGTTGTCGACACCGATTCAAGCCCAAATTTAACCCACTTCTTTCTCCTGATTCCATTATCATGGATCTGACCTTGGTTTTTCCTAAAAACATCTCAATAAACCTAGAACTGGCTTTGAACCCTGTGGCTTCAAAACCCAAAACAGTCGTTACCGCTGCTTCAAACTTCTCTTCCCTTCACTATGTTTTCTCCTAACTCTACCCTCTCTCTTCTCCAAAAATCTCGGCCTAAAAATACCCCAAATCACTCAAATCGAAACTTTCTCTCTTTTTTTTGGTATTTGTTTTCCCTTTTTTATTTTTATTTTTTGCTGCTGTTTTGAGGTTCCTCCTTTTAGGGAAGACTGATTTTTTTGGTATTTGGGTTGTGACCAATTTTGGTTGAGTTTTATTTCGAGGTTGGTATGTGCAGGGTTGTGTTAGGGCGGCACAGGGCGACGCGCTGCTGGATTGGTGCTGGGCAATGTCTTGGTACTATAAATGGGAGTTGGGGACTATCTTTGGCAGGGGAAGGGTCCCTGGTTGTAGCTTCAGTTGGGCTGAGTTGATGTTGAGTTCTTGACGATCAAGAGGTTGCGAGAATGGTGTTTTTTCTTTGGCCGTGAGAATGGGTCTCGTTTAGGCGATATTCTTCTGGTCACAGTTGATGGTAGCTTTGGGAATGGGGCCATTTGTTGCAACTAATGGAAGATTTGGTGATTGTCTTGGTTGGGGAAGTGGGTTGTGGTAAGGATGATGAAAATCGTGACCTTGAAAGATCATTATGGCAGAAGGCTTCTCCTTTTTAAAATCGTGTGGTCTGAAGGTAGAAAGAGATGAAGGTAGCATGATCCGAAAATTATGCTCAAAGCCAAAACAAAAGAGGTAAAAGATCTAGAAAAGATGTGCAGTAGGTGACTAAAAAACATTGAAGCACATTGGAGGTTTTTCCTTGTTGACTTTTCAACCTTGTTTATTTGATTTTAATTTTTTTAATTGATTGATTTTATTTTTACTAATTGATTAATAAAATATATATTTATAATAATTAAATCACAATCAAGACACAAATACATCAAAATCACGTTAATGCAATTTAATTTATTTTAATCAATTCAAACAAAATTAAGTATTTATAATGATAAATATTTTATGTAGTGCTTGATTTATATTTAAAAAAAGATAAAATTATAAAAAAAAATTAATATTTTTTAATATAAAATTATTCAAATTTTTTCAAAGAGTTAAAGTTTCAAAACTTTTATTTAGAGAAGCATTTTCATATCCTTTTAAAGTTATGAAATCTCTTTGAAGAATTTTTTTATAGTTCTTTTAAAAAAAAATTGTAGAGTCTCTGTGAAAAAGGTTTTTCATTTATTTTTAAAGTCACGAAACATATGTGGATGAGCTTTTTTTTCATTCTTTTTCAAATTAAAAAAAAAAGGGTGGATTATCTATCTCTATGGATGAGCCGAACCCACATGTAATGATTGCTTATTGTTTTGCACAAAAAAAATGTAAAAAAGTGACAATTATAAATATTTTATTTTATTTGAGATATTTTAAAATATTTTTTTTAAAAAAATCAAATGAATTTAAATTGAATAATTTGTTTTGGGACTTGACTCAAAATCCATCTTAATATGAGTGAAAGGTTAAACTCAACTTTCATATTCGTGATCTTCTTAAATTGAGCTTAATTTTTAATATTTGTTTTTTAGATTTTCAAATAACCATTAAAGGCCTCATAATTTGCTTTTGGGTTTTAAATATGTAATGTCAATTGATAAAGTATCTATTATTTTTTAAGATATTCGTATTTGAATCTTATTATTTATTAAAATATCAAAATTCAAATTATTTATTAAAATATCAAAATTCAATGATTATACGAATACTTTTGATTTTTACCATCCCAACTCTACTCATACAAAATAGAAAATATTTGTTAATTTCCCACACCCGCTAAATAACCTTTTATTTAGAGTTTGACTTTCTAACTTAAATTTAAAATCAATTTTAATACATTATTAAAAGAATTTAAATTATATATTAAAAGTAACTCATAAAAATAAATCAAAGTTAAAAATTATAATTAAAATATTTAATACATTAATTTAATTAAATATTATATTAATAATAACTTATTTTTAAATCAAATATAATATTAAAAAAATTTATTGCTCATAATCGTTGGTACCCGATAATCCCTTCTTGAACTTATAATTTTACCACTCAAACCCGACTATAAGATATCCAAATCCTACTTAATATCGGGTCGAGTACTTCCAGGTACCCACTTATAGGGTATCTATTGCCAGCCCTAAATTTTTGAATTGTTATTGAACCTTGTGGCTTACTTTCGAAATGGATTACTTTTTGGTTTAGAAATTCATCTTCACACCATTTAATTCTTAATTGGGTTTTACTGTGGTTTTTTTAATTTATGTTTGGGCATTGAGCCCAAGTAAATGAAGACCAAACTTCTTAATTTTCTTTGCCTTTCATTTTAATTTTTTTTATTGGTACTTTGAAAAAATAAAAATAAAAAAGAAAAAAAAGGAAAAACAGAGAAAAATCAAGTTAAATTAAATTTGGAAATTTTTGGAAGGTTTGAAAAGCAAAAAAATTGAGGATCAAGAAAATCCCAAAAAGGGGTAAGAATAGGATCTAACTTAGCTGATTCGATTCCTTAAATCTTTGATTTGATTCTAAATTATTTTGCAAGGAAAGCCCTCTATATAAACAATCTCAATCGACAATACAAGGGAATCATCAGGCAATTGGCAGAAGCAAAAATAATCAAAAGCAATCAACAGCCTCACAGCAAAAACAGAAGAATAGCCGAAAAGGCAATAAACCCAGAAACAAGCAGCAAATAAAGAAAAAATACAATAAAAAATCAGAGCATACACAAATCCAATTTCTAGCAAACCAAAACCTAGAGACACAAGAACACAGAATTCAACCACAAAAGGCAACACAAGAGAAAGTAGTCATCAGCAACAATCAACAATCCAGTGACAGAAAAAATACATCAACAAAAAAAAAAAGTGATTTTTTTGGCTTTGTGGAGTTGGTAGCTTAGGATTTTTTCGGGTTTCTAAGCTGAGGGTGGGTTGAAAAAAAAGAATATGAAGGAAATAAAGGCGTTTTTTTTTTTTTTTGTGGTAAATGGCGACGGTTTGTGCTGAGGCAGTTTTGGTTTTAGGCTGTAGATCTAGGAAAATGCAAAGTCTTTTAGAGAAATCTGGTCCTGTAGAAGTGTTTAGGAGGTTGAGGACAAGATTATCGTTCATTTCCATGACGTTGTGACGCCGGTGGGCTGCAGCTCAAAGGTTTTGGTTGCTACGGCAAAGGCGGAAAGCTGTCTGTTTTTGTAAAAGCACGAGTTTTCCGACAGTAGAGAAATTGGGACTTTAGTGAGAGAAAGAAAAAGAACAAAATGAAGGAAAGATGCCGATTTCCAAAGTACTACGACACCGTTTTAAAATGTGCGTATCCAATGAAAGATCCACATGAAAACTGGACTCAGTAACAACCCGATCCGTTTTTTTACTTTATTTTCTGTTTCGGATTAAGTCTTATTCAGGCCTACACGGAAACCAATTGAAGCCCGACGCCAGGCCTAAACTCCTTTTCAATTGGGTTTCAAACCAGTTTTTTGTATTTTTATTTCCTTTTTTATTTAGTTTATTTATTATTTCATTTATTTGTTGTTTTATTACATGTGTTAGAAGAAGTGTTTAATTGTTTGGCGATAAAAATATAAATATTTATATATAGAAAACATGTTAAAAATCCATTTATGATTTAATAAAATAAGTCCGCAAATTTTTTAAAAATTTTTAAGAAGTAAAATTCTGGAGTTAAAAAAAAAATACAAGTAATTATTTTTTTTTTAAATTCCTAGTTGAGAATTTTTTTTATAATCTTATCATAAAAATTTTTGGGATTTTAAGATTATTACAAATAAAAGAATTTTTATTTACTTTTAGTAAAATATCTAGTAATTAATTTAAGAAAATTTATTTGTGTAACATTGTTTTGAAAATAGCTAAAATTTTTTCCGTGATAGGATTAAGAGGAAAAAACAAAATTAGTTTTTTTTTTTGGAAAATTTTTAGGTGAAAGATTTTTCTAAAATCTTACTAAGAGTGTTGAGAGTATTTTTGTGAATTTTTCAATAAAAGAAATTTTTATTTACCTTTTCGTAAAATAAATCTAATAATTAATTTATAAATTTTAATAGTAAATAAAAATTTATTAAGTGGAAAACAAAAGTAGTGATTTTTTCAAAAATTCTTTGTTGAATTTTTTTAAAATCTTATCAAAAGCATTATGTGGATAATTTGGAATTTTTAAAAGAAAATTTTACTTACTTTCTCATAAAATAAATTTAATAATTAAATTATAAATTTTAATATAAGTAAAAGTTTCCCAGGATAGAGCCAAAAGAAAACACAAGTGATTTTTTAGAGAATTCTTAGATAAAGAATTTTTTCAAAATCTTATCAAGAGTTAAGAGTCAAAACAATTCAAATTGGATTTGGTTTGATTTTTTTTTTATAATGTATATTATTATAAAATTTTAAAATTAGACTTGAATCCAAATCGACATTTCCTTGAAATTGATCTGATTTGAATCAAATTCGATTCATTAATTTTAAAATTTTATTTTTTATATATTATTATAATATAAATTATAATATATTTAAATAGATTTAGATATAAAGTTGTTATTTTTATTTTATAAAATTTAAAATATACATAGAAACTAATAGAAATATACAATTTAGTTTTATTTGGTTTTTTATTTTTCACTTTTTGATCCGAAATTTGATCCAAATTTAATATATACAGTTAATATCTGAATTTAATCCGAACGAATAAGAAAAAAATCAATTCAAATCGAATTAAACATTATAGTTTCAAATCAATTTATGATTTTTTAAACTTTTTTCTCACCTTTACCAAAAGTGTTGGGGGATTTTAAAAATATTTCAATAAAAAGAATTTTTATTAACCTTTGTAATAAAATATGTGAATTTCAAGTTTAATTCAATTGTTCATATAAGACGTGGTATCCAATAGGTTTAGATCTGAATTTCAATACCTATAATCATTTTCCCATCATAGCTATAGCTTTTTTTTATACAAAAAAATTTTAAAAAATAAAAAAAATCTTAGAAGTAAAATTCTTCCAATGATGAAAATGAAAAAAAAAAATCACAAATGCTGGTTTTATTGATGTTTTTAGGTGAGGAATTTTCTAAAATCTTACTAAGAGTGTTTAGAGGTTTTTTTCTTTTTAGAAAAATCTAATAAAAAGAATTTCAACTTGTTTTCTTAATAAAAAATTTAATAATTAATGCAAGAGATTTTATTATATAAATGAAAGTAATAAAATAAAGGTTAGGCCATAAATAAAAATAAAAATAAAAATGATAAATTTTAAAAAAAAAGAAAGATCATTTAGCTAAGAAAAAATTTATGATAATTTTAAATTTATTAATATCATCTTTAGATGTACATTGTATGAGAATTAATATTTTTTTCACATGTAATCGTATTCTTGAAATGTTGATAAGAGTCTTTTTTTTTTTTTTTTTAAATAGCCCTAATTAAGCTTAGAATTACTTTAAAGATGATAGACTCATTTAAGTGACAATTATCCCTAATAAAATGATTGATAAAAACTTTATTTTTTATGTTTAGTGATTGTCGCAATATCTCGGGACCTGAGGGTGGGTTGACCCAAAAACCAAACGAATGAAAAAATTTTGAAAAGAGGGAGGATCAAAAATAATATTTTTGATAAAAGTTAAAATAAGAAGTTGCAATCAATCTTTTTTAGAATGTGATTGGTCATTCAAAAATTTTTGTCATTTTGATAAAACATTTTAAAATGAGTTTAAAAAGTTTTAGAAAAAGAATAAATTTATGGTCTCAAAAATAAAAGTTGAGTTAAGAAGTTGGTTACGTGTCGGGAAGTATTAGTAATCCGTCACATTTGTCGAAAATGATATCAATTGATTGCATATTATCTTTTAATTTTAATTAAAATGATCATATTTTTCTTAATGTTTAAATTAATTCATTTCATTCATTTCTTTTTTTTTTCTTTCCTTTTTTCCATTTTTCTTTCTTTTAAAAAAGAAAAAAACAAATCAGATTTAAAAAACAAAAGTTTTTTTTATTTTAATTTTTGGATCAAAATGAAAACACTTTAAATATTGTAATACTTTTTCTACTCTCCTATAATTAGGTAGAGTTTTAAAAATATTCCTAATTTAAAAGTTTTCAAATTGCCTCATAAAACAAAAATGACACCTTTCATAAATAATAATTATCAATAGTTCTCCTATAGTTATGCAAGATCTTTATAATTATATTTACTTAAGATATTATATTATTTTACAATATTTTTACTTTGAAAACCAAATTTAAAAAAACAATGCATGAAATGCATGAACATAATAACATGTGATAAATGCATGATAATATAATATGAATAAAGTATAAATGCATGATCATATAAAAATGCATGTGATGACAAGATAAAATAAAATGTGAATGCATAAATGATTTAGGGTTTGGGGTTTAGGATTTGGGTTTTAGGGTTTAATGCTTAAAGTTATGTTTTAAGGTTAGGGTTTAGATTTGGTTTTAGGGTTTTGGTTAGGGTTTATGGTTAGGGTTTAGGATTTGGTTTTAGGGTTTAGGGTTTAGGGTTTAAGGTGTGGGGTATGGATTTAGGGTTTCACAAATTTTTTTTTTTTTGGGTTTTATAAGAATAGATATGAAATGTATTCAAAATTACAAAAATGATATTAATAAATGCATATGCCAGATGTATGACTTAAAAACTTAATTACAAACTAAGGTATTTTTCTAACTTAATATCACAAACTTATTAGTCATGAAAAATCAAGATCAAAATGGATCAAATACAAAATTTTTCTAACTTTTGAAAACGTGTTCCACCATTTATTTTTTGTAAATAAACCAAACAGACCATTAAACCAATATTTTATTCATTGAAAATTTGTTCCAACACCTTGAAAACTTAAAAGACATAACAAGAACACAATCAAACACACAAGATCAAGCAATGTGTAATCGCAAAATGAATAGTGATATTTGGCCAAACAAAGGAACCAACTTGACCGAAATTTTCTATGGCATTTTCACAACTTGTTTTCATTCCATTTTATTCAACCATGCATTAAAAACTAAGGCATTCATCACATAGAGACATTTCAATTACAAGATTAATTTCATCAATTATATTACAAACTAAAATAGTGATAAAATTATGAGCATCAAGAACATTAACTAAACAACCAATTATGCATCATTATCTTACCTAAACTAATGCAAATAACAAGTAAACTAGCAATCCAATCATCATATACATAATTTAAAGTAAAAAAAATTTAAAGAAAGCCAAGGGGAGGTTCGGCCATAGTGGAGGAAGTTTGGCCAAACCTCCAACTTGGTTTAATGGTGGAGTTGTTTTGCTTTCTTTGATCCTTTAGCTCAAATCCAACTATGGAGTAGTTATTTGAATGCTTGGATCAAACTTTGAATCAAGAACACAAATAATAATGAAATGTTTAGAAAAATAAAAATGAAGAGAATCAATACTAAAATGTTATGAAATGAGATGAAAATGCAAGGAATGCAAGGTGAAAAAAAATAGTATGATTATATCTCTAAGTTAGCAAACTTAATGAGTTTTTTTTTTCCTCCATTTTTCTTTCATGTTTTTTGCTCTCTTCTTCTCCCTAGTTTTTTGCATTTTTCCAACACCCCTTTGCTAGTTTCTCACGTTAATGGCAGCTAAGAAAATGATGGAAATATCTCCCATGCAAATCAATGTTAACCCTTAGATTAAAAGCTCGTCTAAGGGTCCATATTCCATCATTGTTTTCGGTTGCTAGGTGTGAGCTTTTATCATTGGATTCACCTTCTTAACATGATCTAATGGTCCAAAATAAACACTACCATGGTTTGATTTTTACAGCCCTTAAACCTCATGAAAAGACCATTTTAACTTTAGTACAAAGTTTTCAGTCTTCAAGCCATTTTCTTATAAATCACTGTTCCCATACTCAATTTTGAGATTTTAAAGCATCAAAAATCATGAAATATTATGAAATTAAGATCTGAAAAATTTCATAAAAATCTGACCTTGAAAAAGTCAAATTACAAAATACCCCAAAGGCATTTTAGTAATTCATACCTATTGGGGTATTGCTGTGATTTCGAATGTACCAAAAATTATAAAATATTATAAAATAATAATATAAAAAGTTTTACAAAAAATAGACCATGGGAAGGTCAAATTACAAAATTACTCGTAAATGGTATTTTAGTAATTTCATACCTCCCAAAGAGCAATCTAGGTTTTTAGTGCATAAAAAGATAAAAAAAAATTTGTTTATGATCTAGAAGTTTTCAAGAAAATTCGACTTCAAGAAAATCAAATTACAAAAATACCTCTAAGAGCATTTTAGTAATTTTACACTTTTTAAAGTACAAAAAATTTTTAGTGCTTTAAAAATCACCAATTTTCAATTTTAGACCATAGTGATTCCAATTTGGTTATGATTTTGGATGATTGACTAGGGTTCTATCCATTTTGATCAAGTTTGTGTAATTTTGACTTTGTTTAATTAATTTTTACTTTGTTGACAATGTTTGACTAGAATGACCAAAGTTGACTTTGGGGCATTTGGGTCAAATTAGTCTAAAATTTGATTTTAAAACCTTATCAAAATTAGAAAGCTATTGGATTTGAACCGAAATGGATTTTAAACGCTTTACAAATAGTTAAAATTTCATCCAGATAAAATTAGGTATTTACAACTGTCACTTTTTGCTTATTTCTGAAAATCAAGAATAATGCAAAGACTAAAGACATCAATTTTGTCCAGCACCAACGAATAAGAGGGCTTTGTTTGCTTGTGCTTGTTTATTTGTTCTAGTGTTGGATGAGTTTTTTTTTTTTTTTTTTGCTGTCATAGGTTTTTGAAAATTCTAAAATTTTAATTTTGAAATTTTAAAAAGTTCTACCTCAAGGACTTATGAATCATGACACTGAAAATAGATTCAGCTTGAAAGACTTACGAATCTTTGTTGGAGAACTTAGGAATTGTGCCTAGAAGACTTTGAAATTATGCACAGAGGATTTTTAGATTATGCCCGGAAGACTTTGAGAATGTGCCTAAAAGATTTTGAAAAATTTTAAAATTGTATTCAAAGGACTTTGAGATTGTGCCCGAAGAACTTTGGAAATCTTTAAAATTGTTTTCGAAGAATTTTAAGATTATACCTGAAGGATTTTGAAATTTTACTCGGAAGACTTTAAGGTTGTGCCCGAAGGATTTAAAATTATGCCCAGAGGACTTTAAGAATGTGCCCAAAGAACTTTGAAAATATTTGAGATTGTGCTCGGAGGACCTTGGATTTGTGCCTGAAAGATTATGAAAATCTTTTAAAAATTTAATATTTTGCCCAGAAGTCTTGAAAATCTTTCGAAAATTTAAAATTTTGCTTGAAGATTTTAAAAATCTTGAAAATTATGTTTGGAGGACTTTGATATTGTGTAACGAACTTAAAAAAAATCTATTTAAAAATGGCTCATATGAAATACGCATTGAATTTAAAAGAATTTATTTGGAAATGAATCATATGTATAGGTATCAAACTTTAAAAATCTATCTAAAAATGGTTGATCTATCTCAAAAAATTTTGAAAAGTCTCTTTTTGAAAGGTTAGATGATGTGAAAGCTCTGAAATGGATTCTAGTTTTCTTAAAAGGATTCTTTCTCATTCTTGGTTGTTTCCTGCTTGTTGTTGTTGTGTTTTTTTTTTTTTTTATTGGGATTTACATCGAGAGTTGTCTCAAGGGTTTGGGATTCATACAAAGGTATTTGAGATTCTCATCGAATGTTCAAGATTCACCTTGAAAAATTCTTAAGATTCACATTAAAGTTGTATCAAAGGTCTCTAAGATTCATACTAAAAGGCTAGGATTCACACCAAAGGGTCTTTCAAAAGGTTCAGGATTCATATCAAAAAGCTGTAATTCATACCAAAATTCTTTAAAAGTTCAAGATTTATAAAAGGTTTTTTCAAAAAGTTTGAGGTTCACAAAAAGTTTCTTCAAAAGTTTTGGGTTTCACATTGAAAGGTTGTGATCCATACCGGGATTCTTTAAAGGTTTCAGGGTTTACACTGAAAGGCTATGATTTATACTAAGATTTTTTAAAAGTTTTAAGATTCACACCGAAAGGTTGGGATTTATACCAAGATTGTTTAAAGATTTCAGAATTCACACCAAAAGGCTAGGATTTATACCACGATTTCACATTGAAAAGGTTGGGGTTCACACCAAGATTTTTAAAAGGTTCGAGATTTGCACTGAAAAGGTTTAGGGTTCACACCAAGATTTCAAAAGGTCTAGCATTCACACTTAAGGGCTAGGATTCATAATAGAATTTTTCAAAGGTTCAGGATTCACACTGAAAAAGTTAGGGTTCACACCAAAATTTTTTAAAAGATTTGAGATTCACACCGGAAGGCTGTGATTCACACCAAAATTCTTCAAAAGGTTTAGAATTCACACTAAGATTTTTTCAAAAGTTTAGGGTTCATACCAAAAGTAAATTATTCACAATTAAAAGACTCTAAATTCATAACAGAGGTAACAATTCACAGTTTAAAGACTTTGAATTCACAATAGAGACAACGATTCATAGTTGAAAGATTCTAGATTTACAATAAAGGAAATGATTCACAATTTGAAGATTTTGGATTCACAACAGAGACAACAATTCATAATTTAAAGGACTTTGGATTCACAACAGAGGCAACAATTCATAGTTGGAAAGATTTGCAAGCATTAAAGATTTGTAAATTTCAAAGTTTCGCAATAGTCAAAGATTTCAAAGATTCATAAAAGGGATAAAAGATTCACAAATTGTGAAGATTCGTAAGAGTCAAAGGTTCACAATTTTTGTGAATTTGAAAGAGTTAAAGACCTATAAGCTTTAAAATTTTGTAAGAGATTTTTAAAGATTCATAAATTTCAAAGATTTATAAACATAAATGATTAATCATTAAGATAGGGAATGCCAATGAACTCTAATATGATGCAAATGCAAGTGTCCCTAGGCAAATGCAGATATTCTTTCTAAGATGTACATGCAACATGTATTTTAGACTTGATTGTGAAAGCAAAAAGACAAACCATCATTTTTGGAAACACATTTTGTTTCAACGACATCAATTATTCCGTGAAAAATAATTTTGTTTCTTAAATACAAATGGACCTAAAGATTCTCACATGATTTTTTTATTTTTCACAAAATGTGTGATTGATTATTCAAAATTTTTTCAAAATGGTCAGCAAACTTTTGTCCCACATAATTAAATTCCATGATAAAAGAGAAACAAAATATCTAAACAAATGTAAATTTGGGAGTCTCTTGAGAATTGGCATTCTCTATAAGAACCAAAAGAGGTGAAAATTTTCTTTTCAATTGGATTAGATATAAAGGTTTTGGTTCATTCAAAAAGACTTCATTACTTGAAATGGATAAAAGAGGTGTACACTTTTTCATCTAGACCCATAAATGAGACATAAATTTTTCTTTAAAGTATGAATCCTATGAAATCCAAATAGGTTTGGCATTTTATTTGGTATCTGAATATGGCATTTTAATATGTCAAGGTAAGCTGTTGTAGGCTTAAAGTTATGGAAGAACATTTAAAGATGAGGAAAGGAGGCTCAAAATTTCAAAATCAATTCTTTTTTATGCATTTCAGGCTTTTGAATATTTCAAAAGGGTATGGGCTGCCTTTGGTTAGCATTTATCTTACTTAACATCATGAGTGGCTTGAAGGCTTTTAAGGTTTACTATAGATTGCCCTTTTGTAGGGTTTTCACCCTAGAGCTACGTTAATCCCTTTCTTTTTTTCTTTTTATTTTGTTTTATTTATTTTTATTACCACATCATTCACTTAAGAATTCAAATTTATCTAAAATGAACTAATAATTCAAATGGTTAGTTAGGTGATAAAGAGAGACAAAAAAAGTTTATGGGTTTAATGGTCATTCCTTAAAGAAAAACTTATCAATTTTAAGCATCAATGCCTGATCCAATATGAATTTTTATTAAAACATAACATAGGCAAGGTTCAGAGTTACTAAAAAAAAGATAAATAGGCCCAAAATAAGTATTTAGTATGATTAGACCAATGATCATTTTTCTCATTTAAAGGATTCTCATTAAGACATGTGTTTTTTCATTTTCTCATGCCTTCCACTTAATCATTCATTTCTTTCTTATCTTTCTTTTTCTTCTATTTCTCTTTCTTTTTTTTCTCTTTTTTTCTCACATTCTTTTTGTTTTCTTTTTCCTTGAGTGAATTTAAAACTTGGAGACCTTTTATTGGACATTTTACCCCCAACATATAAGGTTTATTCTTAGACATCACTATACTTAACCCCTTCAGTTTATCATTTTCCTTTGCCTCCCAGTATGGAGGATAATTCTAGATTATGATTTATTTTGAAAGAATTTTCATCAGACTCAAAGGGATAAAAATAGATAAATTTTTATATTTTTAAAAGGATAATGAAAGATGGTCATTTATCATTTCAAGTATAAGTCACTCAAATTTGAAGAGCAATTCTTTTTGAAAAAAAGGTTTGAAGGAAAATTATTTTTAACTCTTTGGTTTTCTTTATAAATTTATTTAAGATTTTTTTTTGGATTCATTCAAATGTCTTCAGAGCATGATGTCAAAATCAAAAATTTTCTTTCTTTTTATTTTTTATTTTTTATTTTTTTGTTTTTTTTTTCTTTATATGTCCCCCACCACCATTTAAGAAAGATATTATGCTTTGATAAGCTACCCTTGATAAAGGTAAATGTGAGAAAAAGGATCATGTGAAACAAACTTGTTTAGGAGAATCCACGTCATGTTACAACAAGGGTTGATCACAATTCAAGTTGTTTTGAGGGCAATGAAGTTTTTTTTTTTTTTACTGATGTGCCTTAAGATATTGGATAAGGATAATTTTTAGGGTAGATGAATGAAAAGTTGATATGTTTGGAGTTATTTTAAAGGATTTGAATGGCTTTGATTTTGGGAATAGCATAGCCTTGATATTTATCAAATTACCACATCCAAAATTTTTTTAGAAAAATGCCTTGTTTGCCTATTTTTCTTGGAATCCAATTTTTTCTTTTTTCTTTTTATTTTTGAAATTAATTATCTTATTGTTTATTGTGTAAGAAAAGAATATCTCATTTTATATCATAATATTGTCAAGCGAAGGCAAGGTTCAAAAATTCAAGTTCATGCCTCTTGAAAGGCTATGATTGATAGATAAAAGCATTTAAGTGATTTGAGACATGAGAATTTTTGCAAAGGGTGTGAAGTCATTTGATGGGTTTATTTTTAATAGTAATTGCCAACTCTTTCAAGACTTTTTTCACCTTTTATTACAAAAGAGAATTTTTTTTTTCTTTATTTTTTATTTTCAATGCATTTGTTTCTCTTTTATGACTTTGGAAATTAATTATATAGGGCTTTATTCTCATTTTGGTGTTGGCTAAACTGGGCTTAGATCTTATCCTCAATGTTAACTAATTTGAGCTTAATTTTTCTTAATGTTAACTAATTTGAGCTAATTTTTTTTTGTACCAATTAATCTTGGCTTAATTCTCATCTCTTTTTAAAATTTCTTAACATTCATTCTTTCTAAAAACTCAAACTTGTTTATCATATCTCATTTTTTTCATTCATTTTTCGACAACCCCTCTTCTTTTGCAAATTTTTTTCAACTCCTCAAACTCTTTTTTTTTTAAACAAAAGGCTTGTTATTCTTAATGTCTTTCTCTTTCTTAAAAGCAACAAAAGCATATTGTAGTAATATATAGATTCGTAGATCTATAGCTAGACACAATCTAAGAAGTCATCACCAATCTTTTTTATTTAGGTATAATTGGTCACCTAATGAATCTATTCCTTAACGAGCTCCTAAGCTGGATTAAGAGTCCCTTAAAAGAATAAGTTCTGGTTTACTAATCAGAATAATATTTAAGAGTTCGGTTACATGCAGGGAAGATTATAGCACCTTCACATGCCCATCCAACGGACAGTACCATTTTATTTTAAATTATCTTAAGGTTTTGATTGTAATAGTCTTAAATTTAATATTAGAAATAATTATTAAGATTTTTTCATCAATTTGGTAGAATTTTTAAAAATGCTTTCTTACCTCAAGAGTATTTAAGAATCTTATTTATTTTCCTGAAAAGGCTCCATTGTCGAAAAGCTTAATCAAGTTTATTTTTATTAAAATTTTGTTTTATTGAAAATATATCTAATTCTTACACCATTTCGGCAAAAATTATAAATATTTTCTTACTTAGACATATCTTAGATAATCACCAATTTGTGATTACTAAGAATTTCATCTTAAAAAATTTACATTTTATTTTAAAAGTTTTATTTCTAAATTTTTTACTATTTAGGTCAATTTAGAATTTAAACTATTGTTAATTTCTTAATCCTTGGAAAAAAATAATATGATAATTATTTTTTGAAGTCTCATTTAAATTTTTTTTATCATTTGTGTTGAATTTAAAGAAAATTTTCACCTAGAGATTTCTTAAAAAATTTACCATTTGAAATTTTTAAGATTCTCATCCTTAAATAATTGTCAAATATTTTTTCCCCACATTTTTAAGTTATATTTTTTTATTTGAAAAAGAATACAATTAATTTTATTGAAATTTCATTTAAATTATTTTACCATTTGGGTCAAATTTAGAGAATTCCTCACCTAAAATTTTCTTAGAAAATTTACCATTTAAAAATTTCTACAAATCTTATCATTAGGTAATTAGCATTTTAATTCCAAAATTTTATTAAATTTGTGTTTTTTATTTTTGAAAATAATTATTAATTATTATTATTGAAACTTTATATAAATTCTTCTCCATTTGGGACGAATTTAGAAAACTCACATAAAAATTTTATAGAAATTAACCTTTTGCAATTTTTAAAAATTTCATCATTGTATAATTATATTTATTCTCAAAAAAATTTATTAATGTTTTATTTTGTTCTATTTTTTTAAATTTTCTTCTCTAATGTTTTCTAAAATTTAATCATGCAAAAATATTTTAAAAATAAATAAACAAAATAAATAAATAAATAAAATAAAAATACCAAAACAGGAAATTGGCTTGGCTTAAGTGTGTGGCTTAGATGCTGAAAGGAAAAGCGACTAGAACGGCTCAGCTTCCGACTCGACTTAGCTAGAGCCAAGGGTTATGGAACACTGGTCAAAGATGGGTCTATGCTACGGGTCAGGTCACCCACTTGCAAACACGTAAATCTTAGGCAAAACTCAACATCAAAATGACATCATTTCAGTGGGATGCAATTTTTCTTTTTTCTCAGATATCTTTTTTCCTCTTTCTTTCTTATTCTCTTTTCTCTCCATCTTTCTTTAGAAACCAATGAATGCTGACCGTAGTATTCTGGAATCCTCACCAGAATCTAGAAATCTCGTTAGAAAGCTTTGTCGGAATCTTCACTAGAAACTGAAAAAGTTTGTCGAAAAATTCAATAAATTCTGAAATTTTCTAAAATTTTCCAAAATTTATGAAAACTCCTCAAAAATCACCAATTGAACCTCGGAAAACAAATTGAACTTTTCCAAAATTGAATCCAAACCTTTTACTAGAAGCTCTTCTAAAAATAAAAATTTGGACTTCACTGTTTTCCTCTCTAATTTCTGTGTATGCCTCTTTGTTCTTATCTTTTTGTGTCCCATTGCTTGATTTGGGTTTGTATTTATAGGGTTCAAATCAAGAGAACTTTATATCAAATAGAGTTTTAATTTCCCTTTAATCCCCCTTCAAACTTTAAGTTCAACTCTAACTTTACAATCCAAACGAATAATTTCATACAAACTCAAACACTTGATTTTCCTTTTTTTTTCATTTATTTATTTAACAAAAACAAATTAAACAATTACAACCCTAGACAAATTGGGGTGTCTATAGTTGCCCCTTTTTGTGCACTTTTTATGAAATAAGAATTATGTAAAAATGTAGATAACCCTCATATCCAGATAATCAACTTGACACCTTCATTCATTTTTTTTTAAAACTCTTTTTAAAATGGATACTCAAACTTTTTTAATACCATAAAAAACTCCTCTAAGCAAAGGCTAGCAATTTTTGGAAAATATATAAGGCTCATCTAAACTGAGGATTTATAACTTTTGAAAAATAAATAAAGTTCATATAAACAGAGTTTCATAACTTTTAAAAAATATAGAAGGCTCCTTTAAACAGAGGCTCACCGACTTTTGAAAAAATAAATAAATAAAACTCCTCTAGATAGAGGCTCAATGACTTTTGAAAAATAAATAAAGCTCTTCTAAATATATGCTCTTGTTAACAATCATGCCCAAAGGTCTTATAGATTGTGTCTAAAAAAATTTTAGGAGATTATACTTGGAGGTCTTACAAATTGTTCGTAATATCAAAAAATACTCCTTTAAACAAAGGTTTCACAACTCTTTTTGAAAAATCTTTCTTGTCCATAACTAATTTTCTTAAAATAGCCTTTTTCAAGTATTAGAATCTTACCTCATAGGTTTTTTTTCAAATGAGAATTTGACATTCCTTCACTAGAAAGTCTTCATATTTATTTTTTCCATGTGAGATCTTGCAATATCCCTATTTCTTAGATTCATGCACTAGACATTTCTAAATTCAATGCATGCTATGCAAATGTTAGTTAATATCTTTTCAATTATAGTACACAAATTCTCAAGCCCCTTTCCTTTGGATCTTGAACTCTTCAATCTTCAAGCACTAAGACCAAATCGATTTAATTCTTAATCATCCTTTTCATTTAATTCCCATATTCTTCTTTTAAAGAAAACTTTCTTCTCCAAATTCAATGTCCTTATTAGGAACTGAACATTTCATATTTGCTTTGATCACTTTCAACCTTTTCAAGGTAATGTAGAAATCTTTCATGCTGTTATTTATTTATTAATTATTATTTCAATTTCAAAAAGTAAAAATACAATCACACATTTCTTCCATTACAAGGTATTAAAGGGAAAAACCAAGGGATGGATTAAGAATAAATAGGAAATAGTCATCAAAAGAGAGACACAATGAATGAATGAAATATCCCTTATGTAAAAGAATGGTAGAAAAACTTTGGCCATTAATAAAGAAGAATGGTTACAAAAATAGGTATGGGGTAACAATGCCCAAAATAAACAATCAAATAATTATGATAACATATCTTGAAGTCTTTTTCGAAAACTCAACCACCTAATGCATTTAACAACTTAGAGCTTATCAAAACATGCTAGCCTATATGCCAATGAATTTCTAAATTCTATGACGTACCCTTCTCATCTAAGTCACCTTTTCAAGTTTTCAACTTAGATGAACCCTTTTTTGGGATTTTTGATTTTCATTTTTGATTTTTTTTTATTTTTTTCATTTTTTTAAGCATAGTATTTTTTCACAGCATCAGAATTTATAGGATTGAGCTTCATCCATCTATGTTAATATTAATGTTACGCCCAAAAAAACTCATTTCATAACATATGGCCCTTCCTAATTCAAAGTTTACTTTCCTCTATTATCATGATGGCTTAAAAGAATTCTTTTCAAAATCAACTCTTCTTCTAGGAACAATGAGGTTTAACCTTTTTGTCATGAGCCTTCATCATCCTTCTTTGATATAACTAACTATGACACAATGTTGTTAATATTTTCTCTTCAACGAAATTCAATTGCTCTAGAGCTCTCGAATGCATTCAACTTCTTCCAGTCTAACTTTCTTTAAGGTTCTCAAGGATGGGATTTGCATTTCTACTGGCAATATAGCCTCTATCCCATAAATAAAAAAAAAATAGGGTTATACTAGTAGAGGTACGCACTGATATTCGATAAGCATGAAGGGCAAATGATAACTTCTCATGCTAGTCTTTATAGGTCTTGGTTATCTTTTCAAGAATTTTTTTATATTCTTGTTTGCCACCTCAACTGTCCCATTCATTTTTGGATGGTATGGTGCCAAATTATTATGTTTGATCTTGCGCTGGGCACATATTTTTTGTATCATCTTATTGTTCAAGTTCTTGGCATTATCTGAAATAATTTTTTTAGAAGTCTATATCTATAAATGATTTTTTTCTTTATGAACTTACAGATCACAAATCGTGTCACATTTTCAAATGAAGCTACTTCCACCCATTTTTGTGAAATAATCTATCATCACGAAAAACAACCTATGCCCATTAGAAGCCTTTAAGGTAATAGGAACAATAACATCCATGCCTCATATGGAGAATGGCCAAGGTGGTGTCAAAACATGTAAAGTAGTAGGTGAAGCATGGATCTTATCAGCACAAACCTGGCACTTGTGACATTTTTTAACATAATTAATGCAGTCATTCTTTATTGTCAACCAATAGTACCAGACTCTTATGATTTATCTTGCTATCATATGTCCATTTGCATGTGCCCCACATATTTTATCATGCATCTCCTTAATAATTTTTTCACCTTACTTGCATTTATACATCTTAATAATACTTGATCATGACTCTTTTTATCCAGGACATCACCATCAAGGAAAAAACTCATAACTAATCTCCTAATAACTGTTTCATCATTCTCAGTCATTTGGTTCAGGTATTGCTGATTCTTAATATACTGTAAGATATCATAATACTAAGGTTTCCCATTTTTCTTATCCTCTACATTAGAACAATGAGCTAACATATCATTAACATTTAGCTTAATGGGCTGAATGTCGATGTTATCATTAATTCAGATCATTGAAGCCAAAGTAGCCAAGGCATCAGCAATTAGATTCTCCTTACAAGATAAATTATCAAACTAAATATCTTCAAATTGCTTGATCAACTCTAAGATATTCTTATGATATGGAATAAGTTTTGAATCTCTTGTCTCTCATTCTCCTTTCAATTGATATATAATTAGAGCTAAGTCTCCAAACACTTTTAATGTTCTAATCCTTTTGTCTATAGCAGCTTATAAACCTATAACAAAGGCCTCATATTTAGCGATGTTATTTGTGCAATTGAAATTTAACCTTGTTGTTATAGGATAATAGTATTCTTTCAGAGCGATCAAAATTACCCTAATTTCGTGTCCCAAGGCATTGGAAGCTTCATCAAAGTACATTTTTCAACACTTCTCATCATAAATAGTCATCAAATCTTCATCACGAAACTCCAACCTCATTGGCTCATAATCTTTGACATCACGATCTATGAGAAACTCGACTATATCACTTCTTTTGATTACCTTCTCGCTCACATACATGATGTCATATTCTGAAAGCATCACTTGCTATCTGGAAATTCTTTCAAATATTAAAAGCTTCTCAAAATGTATTTGATGGTATCCAGTTTCACTATAAGCAAAGTAGTATGATAGAGCATGTACTGTTTGAGTCTTTTGGTTGTCCAAGCTAATGCACAACACATTTTTTCTAAAGAAGAATACTTGGACTCATATTCTATGAACCTCTTACTCATGTAATAAATAGCTCTCTCTATTTTGCTAGACTTATCTTACTATCCCAACACACATCCCAATGACTTTTTGCATGCTATTAGGTATAAGATTAAAAGTTTCTCAAAAACATATGGTACTAATACTAGAGGTTTAATAAGTACTATTTAAGTCTATCGAAAGCCTTTTGGCATTCCTTGTTTCATTCTCCACGATTATTCTTATGAAGAAGCTTAAAAATAGGATTATACTTATAGGTAAGCTGAAAAATGAATCGAGAAATGTAGTTCAATCTACCCAAAAAACCTTAAACTTATTTCAATGTGCTTAGAAGTAACAAATTCTGAATAACTCATATTTTGTCTAGATCGACTTTAATCTTTTTTTTTTTTTTGCTAATCACAAAGCCTAGCAAATTTCTTGACTTTGCCTTAAATGTAAATTTGGCCGAATTCAACTTAAGTTAGAATTTTCTCAATCTCTCAAACAACTTCTTGAGGTTGGTGACATGATCTTTTTTTTTTCAAAATTTTGTAATCATATTATCTACATATATCTCAATCTCTTTGTGCATCATATTATGGAAGAGCATTACCATGGTTCTTTGATAAATTACTCCAGCATTGTTTAAACTAAAGGACATAACTTTGTAGCAAAATCTACCCCACATAATCATGAAAGTAGTCTTTTTCATGTCATCTTTAGCTATCTTTATCTTATTATACCTTGAAAAACTATCCATAAAAGAAAACATAGAATGCCTAATTGTATTGTCCACTAGTATATCAATATGAGGCAAAGAAAAGTTATCATTTGGGTTAGCCCTATTCAAGTCAAGATAATTCACACATATTTGTACCTTTTTATGTTTTTGAGGAATTGGTACTATATTGGCTATTCATTTTGGATATTAGCCACTTGTCGAAAACCTACATAAATTGCTTTTCCACTTTTTTTTTTTATCTTTTAAAATATCTTAAGCTTTATTCACCTCAAATTTTGTTGGAATGGTTTACATTCTGGCTTTAAGGGCAATTTATGTTCCACTATTTCTGTGCTAGCCCAGGCATATCTTGATAAAATCAAGCAAATACATCTATGAATTCTCAAAGTAAATTTTTCAATCTTTGCCTATCTATCGATGAAAGCAACATACCAATTTTAACCTATTTTTTATTCTCCTTATCTCTTAAGTTTATCAATTTAGTTATCTTTTGATGATGGTTAATTGATTTATTTTCTTGCTCAATTAATCTCATTAGATTCGAAAGCAATACATATTTCTCAGAATCATCTTTGTTAACAAGTTCATCAACATTAATCAAAATTTTAAAATTAACCCCTTGATTGTTATCATGATTATCCTCATGTTCATTTAAGGACTTGAAATTAAATGAAATTGGATATGTTGGCAAGATGTGTTGAGAAAATAAAAAATGAGAGCAATAGAAAAAATGAATGAAAATGCATAATTCCTAATCTTTATTGAAATAATAATAAATGAATGAATGGCCCATACATAAAAAATCATCCCAATGTTTTTGGGTATAAGCTATTAGGATCTACAATTAAATTAAAATGGTTTTAAGATTAACAATCACTTCAATAATGCTCTAATTATTCAGGTTGTAACCTAGCGAACAAGGGCAGACCCACATTTCTTATTCATACCCCTTTCCATCTCTAGTTACATAGATAGACAACATAGAGAATGCTTCCTCTTTGCTCAATTCTAGATCTTTCTAAAAAATTTTATCTGCTTTTGGGTATATGAACCTTTCAGGCTTGAAGGTATCATAAAGGTGTGAGATCTTCCCACAGTAAATTGTCATGGTTTTAGAACCAATTTTAATGGCTTGTCAACCAAGAACACTTCAACACTTCTTAAGGTCTTCCCTTCTTCATAAAGCTCAATTTGGTAGGAATCCATTAGCTTTTGTACCTCATGACAAAATTGCTCACAAGTTTCAATAGAGTGGCTAGTTTTTCTATTATGATATTTGTAATTTTATTTGATACATAACCCCTACAATAGTTACCTGAATACATCAACTGTACTATGCTAGCTTTATATAAGGTATCGAATAGCTACTTAAGAGAAGTCTTGATCTCTTTCACTTTTTTTTATACAACGCCTTTGGTCCGTATTTAAAGCATTCACATTATGATTAAGTAAAGGATTATCACTAACATTCGGTGTCATTATCTTCTGTATCATGGTTTATCATTTCATTTTTGATTAATTATTGCACTTTATGCTTTAGGGTAGTACAATTATGAATGGAATGATCAATAATTTCATAGTAGTAGTTACAGTGAACTGTATGATCATATCACTTGGGTAGGGTAACTTGAGTGGCTCCAGACAGCTGGGGTTAAAAAAATGATTGTTGTAGAGCTTTCGGTATAATTTCATATAAGTCATAGGTATTGGGTCAAATACGAGCATTTTTCAAGTAGTTTGTACCTCCTGTGAACCATTTGTTAGGTTAGAAAGATGAATCTGAGGTCTGGTAGAAAGTTGATTGTTAAGACTGTACATAGGAGTTTGGGGTCCGAAAACGGGTTGATATGTTGGTGGGTAAAATGGCTGTGAGATTGGTCAATATGGGTAAAATAAGGTATTATTTATAGTAGGGTAGTATGGGAAGTAAGCTTATGGTGGATAAGGTTGATAACTCTTAAATTGTTGTCTTTTAAAGCTTACAACTTGACTTTCAGTCTTTTTTTTCTTTGGTGCTTTCTTGGTAGAAGCTTCTCTTCTTCCAACTTGTCATTCTTGATGGCATTCTCAATGATTCCACCAAAGATCACAATGTCGGTTAAATTTTTTATTGCATTCCCTATCATATTTTCATAATAAGGAGATTTTAAAGTACTCACAAATAATACTGTGGTCTCTTTCTCAGTTAAAAGAGACTAAACTTGAGTAGCTATGTCCTTCCATCTCAAGCACATTCCTTGAATGATTCAGTTACCTTTTTTTTTTTATATTCTGCAAAGAAAGGTAATCAAGAGCTAGATTTATGATATGCCGATATTGACTAATAAAGTTACAAGTCATATCACTTCAAGACTAAATACGAATCCTGTTCAGCTGAACATACCATCTAGCAATAGAGCCAGCAAAGCTATCATAAACTACGTACATTAGCAACTTTTCATTATTAGTATAGGCTATTATTTTCTGACAATACATCATAATATACGTCTTTGGACACTTTGTATCATCATATTTTTCAAACTTTGGTACTTTGAACTCTAGAGGAATAATGACATCTAAGACTAAACAAAACCCAACAGCATTTATGAAACCATAAAAACCAATTTTCTCCACTTCTCGTAACGTTTTTTTAAGTATATTCATCTTTTTGTCAGCTATTGAGTTCCTTACAACTTAACCACTTTTGTTTTTAATTTTTTTTATTGGATGATCTAGATTAGGGACCTAGATTGGTTCTACTACCTTTTCGGTAAAGATAAAATTTAAATAACTATAGTAATATCCTAGATTTGAACTGATGGCATTTCGAAGTATGTATATCCTACAAGGTATGTGAACTATTATAGTGGTGCATCTTGTGTAGACTGGGCTTGATGCGACCTAAAATCAGAAGGGTACAAAAGGTCAGCCACCTATTGTAATGGATGGTCTTGTTGGCTAATATTTTATTCTATACCCTTTTCCTTGTTCAATTTATTCAAGGCCTCAAAAATCTTACTTAACTCTTCTTTAAGCTTCTCTTGAGCTCTCTTTATCTTCTCAAAATGATTAAAATTTTCTTATTTCATTTATCTAGCTTGAGCACTCATATTGTATTAACGAGTTGATTGTGTAAGCTCTTACTTGGGAGCTATCTTTGAACCTTGAGTACCACAATTGTATCATTATTAGAAATGCTATGCTTTATGTTTAGTATTTTTATGCACGAATGGAATGTACTAATATTTACCACATAACTATCATTTTATATTAGTATATCTAATTTATCAATAACTTATATGTGGCAAATATTCCCTGCATGAAAATGATGCAAATGCACAATGTCAAACATGATAATGAAATTTATGCATGGAATTAAATGTAAGTACTAATTGAAATGATGCAAATGCATAAAGTCAAACAAATAAAATGGTTAGATAATCAATATATCACATAAATTGTTTTTATGTCCTAACTTCGGATTACATCTATCAACAAGTAAGAATTGCTCTATCTTAAAGCTAGCCTCTTAAATGTAATTATATCTGGGATAAGTGATTTTGACCACTAAAGGTTTCCAAATTTTTTCTTACATCATTGTCCATCACAGACTAGTAAAGCATTCTAATTCTCACCCATTACAGGCTACCAAAGAAAGAACTTCAATTTAAATAGGAGTATTTCACTAGCCATTGTGGAGATTATCATCTCACAAGAGTGTAGGTACTTTAGTCCCTCTTAAGAAAGATAGAGCCCGAGTATAGAGCTTATATAATGCAAATGCAAGTGATAGTGTGTGTGAAGGAACATATAATTTTCAACCCCCATAAATCAAATAAAATACAAAAAAGAAAAATTTTAGTAAACAAATAGCATAACAATTTAAGACCATTAGCTCGAAGAATAGGATAAATTTAAAATGTTATGGCCTAACTCTATATCATCTCCAATGGAGTCACCAAACTGTCGTAACATATAGATCCGTAGACCTATAGCTATACACAATCTAAAGAGTCGTCCCCAATCTTTTTTTATCTAAATGTGATTGGTCACCTAATGAATCTATCATTTAAAGAGCTTTTAAGCTTGACTAAGGGTCCCCTAAAAGAATAAGTTCTAGTCTACTAATCAAAATAGGATTCGAAAGCTTGGTTACATACAGGAAAGGTTATAGCACATTCACAGGCCCTTCTAACAGACGATACCATTTTATTTTAAATTATCTTAAATTCTTGATTCTAATGGTTTTAAATTTAATATTGAAAATAATTCTTAAGATTTCTCCATCAATCAGGTAGAATTCTTAAAAATACTTTCTCACCTTAAGAGTATTCAAAAATTTTATTTTTTTTCCTAAAAAGGCTTCATTGTCGAAAAGCTTAATCAATTTTATTTTTATTAAATTTTTGTTTTATTGAAAACATATCTAATTCTTCTACCATTTGAGCTAAAATTTAAAATATTTTCTCACTTAGAAATATCTCAGATAATCATCCATTTGTGATTACTAAGAATTTCATCCTCGAAAATTTATTTTTTATTTTATAAGTTTTATTTCTAAATTTTCACAATTTGGGTCAATTTAGAATTTAAACTATTGTTAATTTCTTAATCATTGGAAAGAAAATAATATGACAATTATTTTTTGAAGTTTCATTTAAATTCTTCTACCATTTGGGTTGAATTTAAAGAAATTTCTCACCTAGAGATTTCTTAAGAAATTTACCATTTGAAATTGCTAAGATTCTTATCATTGGATAATTGTCAAATATTTTTTCCCACATTTTTAAGTTATATTTTTTTATTCAAAAAATAATACAATTACTTTTACTAAAATTTCATCTAAATTATTCTATTATTTAGGTCAAATTTAGAGAAATTCCTCACCTAAAGATTTCTTAGAAATTTTACCATTTGAAATTTCTAAGAATCTCATCATTTTGTGATTGGCATTTTAATTCCAAAATTTTATTAAATTTATGTTTTTTTTAATAAATATTAATTATTAATATTGAAACTTTATCTAAATTATCCTCAATTTGAGACAAAATTAGAAAATTTTCTCACCTAGAAATTTTATAAAAATTAACCTTTGCAATTTTTAAAATTTTATCGTTGGATAATTATTATTTACTCTTAAAAAAATTTATTAATATTTTATTTTGTTCTATTTTTTAAAATTTTCTTATCTAGTTTTCCTAAAATATAATAATACAAAAATGCTTTAAAAATAAATAAATAAATAAATAAATAACAAAAAACCAAAATAGGAAACTGTCTTGGCTTGACTTAAGCATATGGCTCAGCTACGAGAAGGGAAAGCGGCTGAAATGGTTTGGCTCCCGACTTAGCTTGACTGGAGCCAAGGGTTTTAGAACACAGGTGAAGGATGGGTTTGCATTATGGGTTGGGTCACCCACTTGCAAACATGCGGATCTTGGGCAAAACTCAATGTCAAAACAACATCATTTCAGTGGGATATAAAGGGCCAATTTTTTTTCCTCAAATTTCTTCTTTCTCTTCTCTCTCTTCTTATCTTTTCTCTCTTTCTCTCTTTAGAAACAAATGAATGCTAGCTGTCGTATTCTAATTCTCACCGAAATTTGGAAATATCGACAGAAAGTCCAAACTTTGCCTGAATCTTCATTAGAAACTGAAAAAGTTCGCCCAAAAATTTAATAAATTTTGAAATTTTTTAGAATTTTCAGAATTTATGAAAACTCCTCAAAAATCACCAATTGAACCTCAAAAAAAAAAAATCAAACTTTTCCAAAACTGAATCTACTAGAAGCTTTTCTATAAATAAAAAATTAGACTTCACTGTTTTTTTCTTTGATTTCTGCTTATGCCTTTCTGTGCTAATCTTTCTGTGTCCTACTGCTTGATTTGGGTCTATATTTATAAGGTTCAAATCAAGATAACTTTATATCTAATAGAGTTTCAATTTTCCTTTAATTCCCCCTTCAAACTTTAAGTTTAACTCTAACTTGACAATCCAAACAAATAGTTTCATACTAACTCTAACACTTGATTTTCTTTTTTCATTTTTCATTTATTTATTTATTTAATAAAAACAAATTAAACAATTACAACCCCAAAAAACTTGGGGTGTCTACACAAATTATCAAAAAATTAAATGAGAAAGGTAAAGGTGGGTAGGGTATTTCACATGAAATGCAGTGCATGTTTTATAAAACCCTACCATTCATGAATCCACATACATGAAATGCAATGACACATTTACATGAATGATGGATGTATACCTATGACTAATGCAACATACTTGTATGAAATGCATTGACCTATCATGTGTATGAAATATATTTATATGAATTGCAATACTTGTATTATGCTAACGTAATGAGGTTAATACTACGTAAGATATACAATGAGATGAAATGCATGTGCTATCTATTAATATGGATGGGATGGAATGTATGTACCATCTAAATATGTGAATGAAATGGAATGCATATACTATTTGATGTGGATGAGCTAGAATGCATGTATTATCCTATTATAATGTGCATGATATGGGGTACATGTATTATCTTATTATTTTCAATCATAATAAAAATGTATGAACGAATGAAATGCATAACATGAAACAACATTCAAATTCAAAGCTATTTTTTTTAGAATATGGAAAATTTCCAAAAAAAAAAAAAACACATATGAAATGCAATCATACAAAATGACTAGGATTCAAAGATTTTTTTTTTTCTTTTTTCGTTTTTGTTGTTTTTGTTTCTTTTAGAATAAGGAAAAATTCAAGAACACAGAAAGAATCACACAAAATTGACTAAGATATAAAGATTTGTTTTGCATTTCTAACTTTTATTATCAAGCCAATAAACAAATAACTTAAGAAAAGCCCTTTTTTTTTTTTGTTTTTGTTGCCAAATTTGGACATAAATAAAATAAATTGAACTATATGCAAGAAGAAATTTTACTAGAAGTAATTATTTATCTTTTTTTTCTTTTTTTATTTTTTCTTCTTTTAAACACCAAGGATTGTCTTTTCTCAATGATTCTTTTCGTTCCTTTTATTAAAAGAAATAATACAAACTATCCAATTAATAGAAAACAAACAAGAAAAGTGAGGGTGTTCCTTCATATGACTTATTTAAGATAATTACTATGGAAAGAGTATGGCATAGCTCTACCTAAGGCTTGTTCCCTAAAGTTCATTATATGCTAAGTCGAGAATTGACACATCTAAGGTTTCCAAATTGCTCCTCACATCATCATCCATTTTAGACTAGTGTGATACATCAATCCTCACCCATTTCAGGTTATGAATGAAAATAGTCTTATTTGAGTGAGTGTTTCACTAGTCATTGCAAAGGTTTATACCTCACGAGAATATAGTTACTTTATTTCATCCTAATTAGGGTTAAAGCTTAGGTATAGATCTTATACATGCAATGCAGATATGTGTTTGCAAAGGAACAAACAAACATTTCACACATCCCAAAATTCTCCTATCCTAAATGCCCCACAAATATTAAGAACAAAATAAAGAACAACAATATAAAATAAATGACATAATTTAACTATGCATAAAATGACATAATTAAAATATGCATGAAATGAAATATTTACAATATGCATGAAATGACATGATTAAAATATCCATGAAATGTAAAACACATTTTTTTTCTTTTTTTGAAAATTGTTTTCTTTTTTCCTTTTTTTCACTCTTTTCATTTTTTCCCTTTTTCATTTGTTGTGGGAAAACAGGAAAATTAAAATCAATTTTTTTTTCATTTTTTTAATTTTTTAATTTTTTTATTTTTTAAAATTTTCACTTTTAAATAAAACAAGAAAATCAAACTCAAGGAATTAAGATTAAACACTAATTAGGACCATTAAACCAAAATCAAAGATAACATGCAATTGATCTTTGGCCTAACTTTCTAAATGTATCCCTAGTGAAGTCATCAAGTTATCGCGACATCTTGAGACCTGGGGGTAGGTTAACCCGAAAATCGAACAAATGGGAAATTTTTGAAAAGTGAAGGGATTAAAAATAAAATTTTTCATAAAATCCAAAACAAGGAGTTGCCATCCATCTTTTTTAGAGTATGATAGGCCACCTAAAAATTTGTGTCATTTTGGTAAAACATTTTTAAATGGGTTTAAAAAGTTTTAGAAAAAAAATAAATTTGTAGTCTGTGAAATCAGAGTTGAGTCCGGCAATCAATTACATGTGGAGAAATATTAGCACTCTCACAAATTAGCAGCCTCACAACACCTATCGAAGATACCAATTGATTGCATGCTATCTTTTAATTTTAATTAAAATTATCCTATTTTACTTAATGTTTAAAATTAATTTCTTCCCTTCTTTTCTTTTTTTTTCTTTCCCATTTTCTTTTTTCCTTTCTTTTTTTTTTTTGAAACAAAAACAAATTATATTTAAAAATTAAAAGTTTTTTCTTTTTAAATTTTGGATAAAGATGAAAACACTTCAAATATCAAAATACTTTTTCTACTCTTTTATAATTAGATAGAGTTTCAAAAATATTCCTAATTTAAAAGTTTTCAAATTGTCTGATATAATTAAGATAATATCTCTCATAAATAATAATTATTGAAAGTTCTTATATAGTTAGACAAGATCTCAATGATTATATTTACTTAAGTTATTAAGTATTTTAACATATTTTTACTTTAAAAAATAATTTTAAAAAATAATGCATGAGATGCATGAACATAATAACATGTGATGAATGTATGACAATATAATATGAATGAAGTATGAATGCATGATCATTTAAAAAACGCATGTGATGATAAGATAAAATAAAATGTGAACGCATGAACGATTTAGGATTTGAGGATTGGTCTAGGTTAGGGTTAGGGTTTTAGGGTTTAAGGCTAAGGTTAAGTTTTAGGGTTAGGTTTTGGGATTAGGTTTTAGGGTTAAGGTTTAAGGCTAAAGTTTAGGGTTTAGGGTTCGGATTTGGAGTTTAGGGTTTGATGTGGGGTTTGGGGTTTAGATTTGGGGTTTCACAAAAATATTTTTTTTATGGGAATGGACACGAAATATATGCAAAATTACAAAATTACCATTAACAAATGCATGTGCTAGATACATGACCTAGAAATGTGATTTCTAACTAATGTATTTTCTAACTTAATATCCCAAACATGTTAGTTATGAACAATCAAGATCAAAATGGATCAAACACAAAATTTTTCCAACTTTTGAAAACATGTTCCACCAGTTTGTTTTTTTGAAAATCAACCAAACAAACCACTAAACCAACATTTTATTCATTGAAAATTTGTTCCAACACCTTGAAAACTTAAAAGACATAGCAAGAACACAATCAAACACATAGGATCAAGCAATATCTAATCATAAAATAAAGAGCAATATTCGGCCAAATAGGGAAGCAACTTGACCAAAATTTTCTATGGCATTCTCACAACTTGTTTTCATTCCATTTGATTCAACCATGCATTAACCACCAAGGCATTCATCACATAGAGACATTTCAATTACAAGATTAATTTCATCAAATATATGACAAACTAAAAGAGTGAAAAAATTATGAGAACAAGAACATTAACCAAACAACCAAGTATGCATCATTATCTTACCCAAACTCATGCAAATAATAAGTAAACTAGCAATCCAATCATCATATATATAATTTAAAGAAAGAAAACATTCAAAAAAAGCCAAGAGGAAGTTTGCCTATGGTGGAGGAGGTTTGACCAAACTTTCAACTTGGTTTAATGGAGGAGTTGTTTGGCTTGCTTTGATCCTTTAGTTTAAATCCAACTATGGAGTAGTTGTTTGAATGCTTAGATCAAACTTGGAATCAAAACACAAATAACTATGAAATGTTTTAAAAAAATAAATATGAAGAGAATCAATACTAAAATGCTATTAAATGAGATGAAAATGTGAGGAATGCAAGAAGAAAAAAATAATATGATTATACTTTTAAGCTAGCAAACTTAAAGAATTTTTTTTTCCATTTTTCTTTCACCTTTTTTCCTCTCTTCTTCTCCCTTGTTTTTTGCATTTTTTCTAGCCCTCCTCCTCTGGTTTCTCATGTTAATGGCAAGCAAGAAAATGATGAAAACATCTCCCATGTAAATCAATGTTAACCTTTGGATTAAAAGCTCATTCAAGGGTCTATATTTCATCCTTGTTTTTGGTTGCAAGGTGTAAGCTTTCAACATTGGATTCACCTTCCTAATGTGATCTAATGGTCCAGAATAAACATTGCCAATGTTGGATTCATATAACCCTTAAACCCCATGAAAAAAATCATTTTATCCTGAGTACAAAGTTTTCAGTGTTTAAGCCATTTTCTTATAAATCAATGTTTCCATTCTCATTTTTGAGATTCTAAAGCAATAAAAATCATGAAATATTATGAATTAAGATCTGAAAATTTTCATGAAAATCCAACCTAAGAAATGTCAATTTACGAAAATAATCTTAAGGGGTATTTCAATAATTTCACACATTCTAAGGTACTGCTATGATTCAGAATGCACAAAAAATATCAAATATTATAAAATCATGATATGAAAAGTTTAATGAATCAAGAACACCATTACAAAATTACCTTTAAGGGGTATTTTAGTAATTTTACATTTTTCAATGTATGATCTAGGTTTTTGGTGCATCAAAAATCAACAAAAAAATATTTATTTATGATTTAAAAGTTTTCATGAAAATTCATCTTCGAGAAAGCTAAATTACATAAATACCCCTAAGGGTGTTTCGATAATTTTACACTTTTCGAAGTATAAAAACGTTTTTAGTGCTTTAAAAATCACCAATTTCAATTTTAGACCACATTTATTCCAATTTGATAGTGAATTTTGAGGATTGGCAGGGGTTCTATTCATTTTGATCAAGTTTTGTGTAATTTTGACTTTATTTGACTAAATTTTACTTTGTTGACCAAGTTTGACAAATTTGACTAAAGTTGACTTAGGGCATTTGGGTCAAATTGGTCTAAATTTTAATTTTAAAACCTTGTCAAAATTAGAGAAATGTTGGATTTAAACTGGAATGGATTTGAAGCGTTTCACAAATGTCCAAAATTTCATCTAAATAAAATTAAGTATCTACAGCTACCTTTTTTTGCATATTTTTTAAAATCAAGAATGATGCAAAGACCAAAGATACCAATTTTGTCCTGCACCAAGGGATGAGAGGGTTCTGTTTGCATGTGTTTGTTTGTTCTCATGTTGGAGGTAGGTTTTTTTTATTTTTTATTTTTGCTGTTAGAGGTTTTTGAAAATTCTAAAACTTTAATCTTAAAATTTTAAAATATTCTACCTAGAAGACTTACAAATCATGACTAGGAAGACTTAGGGATTATGCTTGGAGGACTCTGCAATTGTGTTTGGAAGACTTTAAGAATGCACCCGAAAGACTTTGAAAATATTTGAAATTATGCCTAAAGGACTTTGAGATTGTACCTAAAGGCTTTTGAAATTATGTTCAAAGGATTTTGAGATTGTGCCTAAAGGACTTTGAAATTGTGCCCAGAAAACTTTGAGGTTGTGCCCGGAAGACTTTAAGAATGTGCCTGGAGGACTTTAGAAATCTTTAAAATTTTTCCTAGAGTACTTTGAGATTGTGCCCATATGATTTTGAAATTGTGCCCGAAAGACTTCTAAAATCTTTTAAAAATTTAAGATTTTGCCCGGAGGAATTGGAAATCTTGAAAGTTATGCCCAGAGGACTTTGAGATAGTGCCCATATGATTTTGAAATTGTGCCCGAAAGACTTCGAAAATCTTTCAAAAATTTAAGATTTTGCTCGGAGGTATTGGAAATCTTTGAAGTTATGCCCAGAAGACTTTGAGATGGTGCAACAAACTTTAAAAAAAAATCTATTTGGAAATAACTCCTTTGAAATAGGTATCAAACTTTAAAAATCTATTTAGAAAAGGCTGATTTGTCTTGAAATTTTTGAAAAGTCTTTTTTTAGAAGGTTGGATGATATAGAAAGCTCTAAAATGGATTTTGGTTTTCTCAAAAGGATTCTTTCTCATTTTGGGTTGTTTGTTGTTAGTTGTTGTTTTGTTTTTTTTTTTTTTGTATTGGGATTTGCATCGAGTTGTTTCAAGGGTTTGGGATTCATACCAAAGGTATTCAAGATTCCCATAAAATGTTCAGGTTTCATATCGAAAAATTCTTAATATTCATATCAAGGCTATATTAAAAGTCTCTGAGATTTACACCAAAAGGCTGAGATTCACAACAAAGAGTCTCTCAAAAGGTTCAAGATTTACTCCAAGATTCTTCAAAGGTTCAATATTCATAAAAGGCTTTTTTCAAAAAGTTTGAAGTTCACAAAAAGCTTTTTCAAAAAGTTTGAGATTCACAGCGAAAGGCTATGACTCATACCATGATTCTTTAAAGGTTTCAAGATTCACATCGAAAGGCTAGGATTTATACTAAAACTCTTCAAAGGTTTTGGGATTCACACCAAAAGGCTAAGATTTATACCAAGATTCTACAAAGGTTTGAAATTCACACCAAAAAGGTCGTGGTTCACACCAAGATCTTTCAAAAGGTTTAGGATTCACACTGAAAGGCTAGGATTCATACTAGGATCTTTCAAAGGTTTGAGGTTCACACCAAAAAAGTTAGGGTTCACACCAAAATTTTTTAAGAAGTTTAAGATTCAAACTAAAAGGCTGGGTTTCACACCAGAATTCTTTAAAAAGTTTGTGATTCACACTAAAAGGGTTAGGGTTCACACATGAATTCTTTAAAAAGTTCGAGAATCATACTGAAAGGGCTAAGGTTTACATTAGAATTCTTTAAAAGGTTCGAGACTCACATCAAATGGTTGAGATTCACACTAAAATTCTTCAAAAGGTTCAAGATTCACACCGAAAAGGCTAAGATTCACACCAAAAGTAAATGATTCACAGTTGGAAAACTTTGAATTCATAACAGAGGCAACAATTCATATTTTAAAGACTTTGGATTCACAATAAAGACAACAATTCATAGTTTAAAGATTTTAGATTTACAGAAAAGGAAACAATTCATAGTTTGAAGATTTGGATTCACAACAGATGCAACAATTCACAATTTAAATGACTCTAGATTCACAGTAGAGGCAATGATTCATAGTTGGAAGGATTCGTAAGTGTTAAAGATTTGTAAATTTCAAAGTTTCAAAAGAGTTAAAGATTTCAAAAATTCATAAAAGGGATAAAAAATTCACAAATTGTAAAGAGTCATAAGAGTCAAAGGTTCAAAATTTTTGTAAATTCACAAGAGTTAAAGACTTGTAAGTTTTAAAATTAGAAAGAAATTTTTAAAGATTCACAGATTTCAAAGGTTTACAGACATAAATGATCAATCATTAAGATGGGGAATGTCAATGAGCTTTCTATAACGTAAATATGAATGTCCCTAGGCAAATGCAAATGTTCTTTCTAAGATGTGTATGCAATATATAACAGGCAACATGTTTTTTAGACTTGATTGTGAACATAATAAAACAAACCATCATTTCTAGAAACACATATTTTTCAATAATATCAATTATTTCATGAAAAATATTTTTCTTTCTTGAATACAAATGGGCCTAAAATTCTTACATGATTTTTTTTATTTTTCACAAAAATGTTTATGGTCAATAAACTTTTGCACCACATAATTAAATTCCATGATCAAACAAAAATGAAATATCTGAACAAATGTGACTTTATGTGTCTATTGGGAATTAGCATTCTCTATTAAGAATGAAAGAGGTAAAAATTTTCTTTTCAATTGGATTAGACGTAAAGGTTTTGGTTCATTCGAAAGGATTTCATTGCTTGAAAGGGATAAAAGAGGTATACATTTTTCCATCCAAGCTTACAAATAAGATATAAAATTTTTTTAAAGCATTAATCCTATGAATACCAAATAGGTTTGCACTTTCTTTAGTATCTAGCTATAGGATTTTAATAAATGTTAAGGTTAACTATGGTGAGTTCAAAGTTTTAGAAGGTTATTTAAAAATGAGGAAATAAGGCTCAAAATTTTAAAATCAATCCCTTTTTATACATTTCAATCTTTTGGATCTTTCAAAAAAGGTATGGGTTGCCTTTGGTTAGCCTCTATTTTACTTAACATCAAAAGTGGCTTTAAGGCTTTCAAGGTTTGCTCTAAACTACCCTTTTGTAAGGTTTTCACCTTCGAGCAACATTCATCCCCATCTTTTTTTCTTTTTTTTTTAATTATTATTACATCATGTACTCAATAATTCAAACTTATCTAAAATGAACAAATGATCCAAATAGGTAGTTGATGATAAAAAAAGATAAAAAAAAAAAAGGTTCATAGGTTTAATTTAAAGAAAAACTATTCAATTTTAAGTATCTATGCTTGATCCAATATGGACTTTTGTTGGGACATAACGTAGGCCAAGGTTTAGGGTTGCCAAAGAAATGACAAATAGGCTTAAAACAAATGTTTAAGGATGATTAGACCAAGGATCAATTTTTTTTTTCATTTGAAAGATTCATATTAGCACATATGTCCTCTCATTTTTCCATGCCTCCACTCAATCATTCATTTCTTTTTTTATCTTTCTTTTTCTTTTGTTTCTCCTCTTTTTTTTCTTTCATTTTTCTTTTTTTTACCTTTTTTTTTTCCTTGAATGACTTTAAAACTTAAAGACCTTTTATCATACATTTTGCCTCTCGACATATAAGGTTCACTCATAGACATCACCATACTTAATCCATTTAGTGCATCTTTCTTTTTTGCCCTTCAGTGTGAATAGTGATACTATGTTATGATTTATTTTGAAAAAAATTTTATCAAGCTTAAAAGAGTAGCAAGGGATAAATTTTTATATTTGTGAAAGGATGATGAAATATGATCATTTACCATCTGAAGCATAAAGCACTCAAATTTGAAGAGCAATTCCTTTTTAAAAAAACAGATTGAACAGTGGAGAAAAAAGTCATTTTGATACTAAAGTTGGGAAAGGGAAGAAAAAGGGAGAAGAAGAAAGATCAAGTGAAAAAACTAATAGTAGGGATGAATAGTATGGTGGAAATATAAAGAGAGAGATGACGCGTGTGGAGAAAACTAGCGAGTAGAACATAAAAGAGAAAGGATAGGAAAGTGAGGTAGTTACTAAGGTGGTTAGAGATTTGGCGGGACTTTTAGTTAAAGACACAAATTTTGAATAAGGAATGAGAAAAGGGCAAAGAAATGAGCAGAATCTAAAGAGGGAATAACAATAGAAATGACAAAGGGAGGGAGGACAAAGAAGCGAGAAGATTTGAACTTGTGCCAAAATATAGGGCCAAAATGTCAAGAAATAAGGCACATGCCATTAATGTTGTCACCAAAAAAGATGTATAAACGAGGGATGATACTAGGGAAGCAAGAAAAACAAGGCCAACTAAAGCATAAAGTGCAATATAATAATAAGAATGATGTTTTATATATAGCTGAACTACACCCTAAGGATATAAGGAAAGAGAAGGAGAAAAAGATGAAAGAAGAGGGGGAACATGAAAAGAATAGTGAGAAAAATAGGCAGACAATAAAAGTGAGAAAGAAGGTTCAGCTTAAAAAAGATAACATGAAAGTGCATAAAGACATGGGTGAAGAAGTAAGAATGAAAGCAAGGTTGGTGGAAAGAGAATAAGGTTTTATAAAGGCATTCATGATGAGTGAAACGATAGACAAATAATGGGAAAAGAATGAAGTGAATTTCACAATAAGCAACAAAATGGAGAATGAAATGTGGCAAAAAAATGAAAGAAAGGAAAGGAGAATGATAAATAGAAAGAAAAGGACTAATAAGGTGAAGAAAAAAAAATGAACTATGGGATGCACGCATTGAAACTAAAGAGGACTGGATTGGAATGGTGTACAGAAGGAAGATGCAAGAAGGTAAAGCAATTGAAGGCTATGGTAGCTATCCCTTAATAGCTACCAGAGGTGTTGGGAAAAACAACAATACCTACGCGCAGCAACCACACACAAAATAACAAGCTCAAATCAAGAATAAGAACACACAAATATATTTGGTTCGGCCCAACTCAAAATGGCCTACTCCAAACACAATCCACTATCAAATAAATCTTTACAATTGTGAGACTTTTAGAATGAGAAAAGTCTCCTAAAACTCCTTACTCAAAACTTAACCCAAAAACCCAATTACACCCTTTAATAGCCTACTCACTTAGCTATTCTCTTGGTGTCTAACTCTCTGGGGTTACTAAACTAAAACCAAAACATCTTATTTATAGGGGTGAAACCCTTTATACCTTTACTAAACTCCCGATGTGGGATACAAGACAAATTCAAACTTACTTAACTTTCGATGTGGGATTCTGAGATTCAAGGCAAATCCCAACAAATCCTCCCTTGACTTGAATCTTCAAACACTTTAACAGTATCTGCAAAGCTAACATGTTTACCTTTATTCTTTTCTTTCATCACAGGCATTCCAGCAACTGAGCTTCCATCAAACATGTACAAGTGATTGACCCTATTCCCTTGTAGAATCACACTACCATTCTTGTACACTTTCAACCAATCATTACTACCATAAAATGTGTACCCCCGAGAAGCTAACTCACCCAAAGCAATCAAATTGTAGTGACAATTTGGTACATACCTTACATGACGAAGCATCCTAATGACACCATTGTGAGATCTAAGGCGAACACTCCCAATGCCTTGAATCTGCACCTTTTCTTTGTTAGCAACCACAATATCCCCATACTTTTCATTCTCATTCAACTCCACAAAGCAGCTCTTATCATTGCAAACATGAACTGTAGCAGCTGAATCTAAAACCCAACCTTTATCACTTTTCAAAGTCTGGGTCTCATCCACACAAGTTGTCAAAACAACATCATCATCATCATCAGACACAACAGCAGCAGTATCACTCTTTTCTTCATCTGATTTCTTCTCATCATTTGCCCTTTTGAAAGCAGCCATATCCCTTCTCAGCTTCCTACAGCGCACTTGGATATGTCCCTTCTTACCACAATAATAACATTCTACATCACTGTAATCTTTGTCTCTTGACTTGGATCTCCATCTCGATCCATCAATCCTCTTTTGAGTCCTCCCTCGATCAAAACCCTCTACAGCTAGTGTACTCCCCCCAGGTGATGAGTTCTGAGCTCCCATAAACCTTTCATTCTCACGCAACAGGGTAGTCACATCATCCAACTTCAAAGTAGACCTACCTACCAACACAGTCTGAACTAAAGGCCTATAAGACTTGGGCAAAGATGACAGCAAAATTAAAGCTTTCTCTTCATCTTTTAACTCATCAACAGAAATCGCTAGCAATTGAGAAACCAATTTATTAAATTCATTCAGGTGATTATGAAGACTCATACCTTCTTCCATCTTCAGAGAATACAGATCCATCTTCAAACATAATCTATTAGTCAACGACTTCGAAGCATAAATACCTTCAAGCTTATCCCACAAACTCTTCGGAGTACTCTCAGTCAACACACTGTACTTTACTTCTGGAGCTAACGCCAATCTAATAGTACTAACAGCCTTCTTCTGAATCCTATTCCAATTAGCATCAGACATTCCTTCAGGCTTACTACTCTCCAATGCCTGATCCAATCCTTGTTGTACTAACAGATCTTGAATCGTACTTTGCCATAACATAAAATTACTCTTTCCATCAAATAACGGAATCTCAAACTTAGACATAGACATACCAGACATACCTTCTTCAGACATCTTCAAACACTGCTTCACGATCTCTTGGACCCACGAACCTCGAACCTCGAACCTGGAACCTCGCTCTGATACCACTTATTGAGGATCACCACAGTTCTGATACCATTTGTTGGGAAACACCACAGCTCTGATACTATTTGTTAGGGAACACCACAGCTCTGATACCATTTGTTGGGAAAAACAACAATACCTACGCGCAGCAACCACACACAAAATAACAAGCTCAAATCAAGAATAAGAACACACAAATATATTTGGTTCGGCCCAACTCAAAATGGCCTACTCCAAACACAATCCACTATCAAATAAATCTTTACAATTGTGAGACTTTTAGAATGAGAAAAGTCTCCTAAAACTCCTTACTCAAAACTTAACCCAAAAACCCAATTACACCCTTTAATAGCCTACTCACTTAGCTATTCTCTTGGTGTCTAACTCTCTGGGGTTACTAAACTAAAACCAAAACATCTTATTTATAGGGGTGAAACCCTTTATACCTTTACTAAACTCCCGATGTGGGATACAAGACAAATTCAAACTTACTTAACTTTCGATGTGGGATTCTGAGATTCAAGGCAAATCCCAACAAGAGGGTCATAAAAGTCATATCATGAAACTATCACGATCTAGGATCAGTTTTAACAGTAGAAGCTCTATAGGGGCTAAAGAAAAAGCATGGTCTTCATCTTATTTTCCTAATGAAGACAAAAAATTAAGAAATGAGCTGAAAATAATTAGGAGGAAAATGAGGTTTAAGAATAAATATTATGTGGAACTGGAAAGAATTAGTGATTGTCTTGCTTTTTGGTGGAAAGAGGAATTGAAATTGAAGGTTATGGGAAAATGCAAGAACCTAATAGATATATAAGTGTGGAATGAAGAACAAATATGTATGTGTAAGATTTTTTTTATATATGGGCCACCTAAGTTTAAAGAAAGAAAATGAGTACGAAAAATGATTCAAGACATGGCTAAAAATATTGATGGACCATGGATGTGAACACAGGACTTCAATGATTTTTTGTATAATTATGAAAAAAATGAGAGAAGATAAGAGTGGATTGGAAAATAAAAGGGTTCAAACAGCTAGTGGAAAAATGTAAATTGGTGGATATCCATTTTCAAGGACAGAGGTTTACATAGATTAATAAAATAGATGATAAGCTAATAAAAGAGAGAATTGACAGGATACCGGTAAACCTAGAATGAAAAGAGGTATTCCCAAGAACTCAGGTGTTTAATTTGCCTATAATTGAGTCTAACCATTCACCTATTATGGTTCATTCGAATTATGAAGATAAAGGAGTCCAATGATGTTTAAGTTTGAAATAGTGTGGACAAAAAAGGATGAATGTGGACAGGTAATTAGGGAAGGATGGAGGTGTCAATTTGAAGGGTCATATGCTTTTCAACTAGTGCAAAAAATGAAAAAAAAATGTAAGAAGCTACTGATAGAGTGGAGTAAAAAGGCTTTTCCAAACAACAAGAAGTAGGTTGAGAGCTATTGAAAAAAGTGGTTGAAATTTAAGACAATGATGTGTTAGACCAATGCTGTGCAAAGGTAGAACAACTAACAAAGGAAATACATGGTTTATGGCAAAGGGAAGAAAAATACTAGTATCAAAGGTCAAGGGTAAAATTCCTAAAAGAAAAGGACAATGATACAAAATTTTATCACGAAAGAACCATCCAGAGAAGATAACAAAATAAGATCCTAAGGTTTAAGAGAGAAGATGGTGGTTGGCTAGAAGATGAGAGAAAGATACAACAACAGTTAAATTCATATTATAAGGAGCTGTTTACTATATGTGGCCCAAAAGAATGAGGATAGATTATGGAAGTGATTCCATAAGTTGTAAATGAGCAAATGAATGAAGCATTAACTCTAAGTGTAGATGATAAGGAAATCATAAGTACGGTAAATCAGTTAGAAGGTTTTAAAGCACTAGGTCCGGATGGATATAATGGGGTGTTTTTTCAAGAATATTGGGAGATAATTAAGAAAAGTGAGATTAAAGTGGTAAGGAGTTTCTTTCAGAAAAGACACATGCTGAAAGAATTAAATAGAACCAGTATAATGTTTATTCCAAAGATGAAAAGCCCAGAAGAGGTCATTCAGTTTCAACCAATAAGCTGTTGCAATTTCTCATATAAGATAATTGCAAAAGTGATGGTAAACAGATTAAAGCCATTGATGGGAGGATTGATTACACAAAATCAAAGTGCATTTTTGGAAAAAAAAAAGGTAGATACAAAACAATATTGCGGTCGCAAATGAAGCCTTCCATTATATGAAAATGAAGAAGAAAGGGAGAAAGTATGCTATAGCAATAAAGGTGCATATGAATCAAGCATATGACAGAGTGGAGTGGGATTTTCTCAAGCCTATTATGATAAAAATAGGTTTTGATTCCGAATGGGTAAATTGGATAATGAAATGCATTTCTTCTATCTCCTACAAGATTATCGTCAATGGAAAGCCTTCTAACACAAGCATTTCATCTAAAGGTCTAAGGCAAATGGATCATTTATCCCTTCACCTTTTTCTGTTTATAATAGATGTATTGTCTAGGTGTGTCAATCATAAAATTGGTCTAGAAAGATAACAGTGGTGAAGTTAAGCAATAATTGTCCAGTTTTATTTCACATTTTGTTTGCAGATGATGGATTGTTCTTTTTAGAAGCAACAAAGAAGAGTTATGATGAGTTCCTCAGCATAATGAATCAATACTATGAAGATTCAGGGCAAAAGATGAACTTGAGCAAATCCATTCTTATTTTTAGTGCAAATGTCCCGGATCAGATCAAAGAAGAAATGGCAAACAGGTTGAAGATACAAATAGCTGACAATCCTGGAATGTATTTGAGGATACCTTCTTGCTGGGAAAGAAAAAGACAGAAGCTATAAGGTTTATAAAAGATAAAATAGTGCAAAAGATGAAAGCATGGAAGCAGAGTTTATTATCCTAAACAGACAGGGAAGTGTTAATAAAGACAGTAGCAAGTGCCAAAATATATACAATGCAGTGCTTTAAAGTGCCAAAAAAATTTTGTGATGAAGTAAATGTAGTAATGGCACATTTTTGGTGGGGACAATAACAAGACAAAAAGAGGATGCACTGGATAAAATGGCAAAATATGACAATAAGGAAAGGAAAATGAGGCATGAGATTTAAGGATTTGAATACAATGAATAAAGCAGTGTTTGAGGATTCATACTGATCAGTATGCATTATGGGTACTAATACTAAAAGGATTGTATTTTCTAAAGTGTTCATTAATAGAGGTAAAGAAAGGAGCAAGAGCGTCATAAATTTGGGCAAGTTTACTAGGAGGGCAGGAGGTGACAATGGAGAATATAATATGGCAAGAGATGGGAGGAGAAGAAGTGAATATCTGAAAGGATAGATGGAAACCAATAGTGGTGCTAAATCAACCAGATGAAGAGGAAATACAAAAAAGGAGACTACCTACAAAAGTATCAGAAATAATTAACAGAAGAAGGGTTGGTTGGAAACTAGAATCCATCAAAATGTGCATAACTGCAGAGGTGGCAAAAGCTATTGAAAAAATTCCTGTTTACCAGGAAGGAGGTAAAGATAGAATTATATGGCCAAGTAATACAAATGGGGAATACTCTGTGAAAGCTGGATACTGTGTATTAAAGGAGGGGAAGTAAAGAGAAAGGAATATAAGCCATCATCGTCCCATGTTATTAAAGACTCAATATGGAAGACAATTTGGAAAATGCCAGTTCCTACCAAGATATAAAATTTCATGTGGAGAGCCTGTACCAATTTAGTAGCGACTGAGCAGAATATATGGAGGAGAAAGGTAAGGAAAAACCCTATCTGTCAAATTTGCAATAAGGAACCTGAATCTATAATGCATATTTTGATTTTGTGTGAATGGACATTAGCAGTGTGGTTTGGTGTGGATATTGGGCATATAGTGGATAGGGATAAGTAAAGACAATTGACGTCTAGTTTAAGAGTTGGTAGAAAATAAAAATATAAGAAAGGAGGACAATAAAAGACTAGAAATGATAATTGCTTGTACTTGTTGGCAATTTTGGAAAGAGAGATGTAATGCAATTTCAAAATAAAAAACCAAAACCATTAGAAATGATAAAGAGAATAAATAAAGCAGTGGGGAAAAGGATAAGCATATTAGAAAAAGAGAAGATAGGGCAAAAAACAAAGAAACCGGAGCAAGAGGGCTGGCAGAAGCCAAATTGTGGATCGGTAAAAATAAATTGTGATGGTGCTTACTATGAAAAAGGCAAAAAATTTGGGATAAGGGTGATATGAGGAACTATGAGGGAATAATGGTGAGAGGATGTAGGAAAAAAATAACAGCACATGGTGCAGAAGAGGTAGAAGCATTGGCAATGAAGAAAGGAATTATGCAGGCTGATAGAATGAAGTTAAGAAGAATTGTTGTTGAGATAGATTCAAAAATGGTTTGATGCAAAAGGAAATAATAAGGAACTGGAGGATTACCCCTATGGCCAAAGATATTGAAAAACTGATAGGGAAATTTGAAAGTTTCACAGTAAGATGGATCAGCAAGAATGCAAATGCAGCAATGGATTGGGTTGCAAACCAATTTAAAAAGGAAATGTGCTTGTCAAATTGGGTTAATCAAACCCCATTTTCCTTGGTGCACATACTAAACAAGGATGGTTTACCAGCACTACCATTTTAAGCTAGAATAAAGGTGTAGCCAAGTATTTTAGAGTTGTCTAGTTCTAGAGATTACTCAAGAAAATACATAGGTAAAAGTTGGGATGTTTTGTGAGAAAGTATTGAAACTTTGTTAGAAGCGTAAATGATTACTAAAGAAATGAAATATTCTTTGATTGGCCAAAAAAGAAAATCCATTAATGAAAAATGATGTGGCTTTTTCTTCTAATGAATGAACGCCAAGTGTCATCTTAGTCTAAATAAGCAAGCTATATTATAGTAAGTCTTAAACGCCATGTCAAATAAAATTTAAAATTTTAGTTTTTAAGTAAATTCAATTTTTTCTCATTTTCCTTTTCTTATTCTCTTCCAAAATTTATTCTTTCTCTATATTCAAGACAACCACCCAAAATGTTCGAAATTCGATGAACTCCATTGTTTCTGCAACCACCTATCACCTATGGTTGTCAACCGCTATTCATCGCCACTAGTTTATTCTCAAAATTTATCTCCAAGTTCCTTTCGATATGCTGTTCAGTTTTTTCCAATTAGTTTTTTCTAAAAACTCTTAAGACAGTCTAGATCTACAATTTTAAACCAAGACTCCACATCGAAAAACCTTTTGTTCTTTATTTTCAAAACCATTTGAAATCAACTATGTTAATATCTCTCTATGATCTTCTTCTTTTCCTTTTATTCTTCAACCTTAAAACTCCCTAAAACTCTCCAGCAATCAATTTCAAAATCCAACAAGCCCACTCCTTAAAACCATATTTTCCTTTGATTCTTGTACCCCCCATTGTTACCACACTCAACAATCCCAAATATCCACAAACCAAAACCATCAACTAAAAAGAACTCTCTGCCAAAAGTTTCACTTAATGCTTTCTTTTTATTGATTGTTTTTGCCTACTATTTTTTATTTGGGGATTATGAATTACTATGTCAATTTTTGTTCTTGTGTTTCCTTTTTATTATAGTTACTGACTAAAAAGTTGGCCTTATGAATTATGATTCAATTTCTGACTATTGGGTTTCTACCGTTGAAATTGTTGTTGAATTCTTTTTCATATTGGGAAAAAAACCCTGAAAATTATGCCCAAATTTTTGCTATTGAAATTTCCTACAATTTTTCTTTGCTTTAGAAAACAATTGTAAGTATTAATTTAAAAAGAAAATAATTATTTTTATTTACAAAAGTAATTTTTTATTCTGTATCTGGTGAGGCATGTCGGCTCCACTTTGATGTAGTTTGCTTATTTTGACTGGCATGTCACATGGGTATTCATTCATTGGGAAAAAAGCCACGTCATTTTTTTCATTGACAAACTTAATGATTGGTCCAAAATGCATAATGGAATATAAGTTAAAATATCAAATCATGAATTTTTCTTTAAGCATTAAACCGTGAAAAAGCACAACAATTCAGAGACCAAAATATATATTAATCTATGCCATTAGATTAAAGTAATCCCTCACTGATTTTGGCTGCAATTTTCGCACAACTCAGATAAGGAATTAACCTTGATTTGAACGTTACTTTGGGTAACAAAATTGCATCATGAAAAAAAAATGCTTTTTATCGGATTTAATATCTTGCCTATTCTGTCTCTCCCTTTCTTGTCTTTGTTTTGTTCTTTCCTCATTCTGGTGAGTTAAATCCTTGAAGAAATTGAAACTGGGATGATGCGGCTATCTAAATCTTATTCCAAGGCATGAAGCCTAGAGTCTTGCAAGGTCAGAACTAGAAATCCTGTGAGTAAAAGAAGTAAAATTTACAAAAGGGTTTTCTTAGGATTGGACAAAAGCAATTTTGGTCTTCTTTTAACGAGGTTTCCGAGTTGGGCTTGTGAAAAGCCGTGGCTCTTGAAGATGCTAATGACAGAGTAAGGCTTTTTGGGGGCTTGAAAGTGGATGTTTTTGGAAACTGATAAAGCCGATTTTGGAGAGAACCCACACAAGCGTAGGAGGTAAAAGGCAACAAAAGAGTGTTCATTGCTTGCAATCCTTGAAACATCATAACTAACAACTAATAGAATTATTGCATTGTTTTGAAGAAAGCTGAGACACTGGGAAGTTGGTGAAATCCTGAAAATTCCAACGCCAATGTAGATTTATGTTTTGCAGAAAGAGTAAAACATGGATCCAATCATCTAAGACTGAAACTTTGTTGCAAGCTGAATTGGATCAGTTGGGCCTGGCGAGCTCAGAGATGGAGCCCATTTATTTAGTTAAGCCGCTTTCTACATTAAAGACAAAGGTAGTTAGTTTGTTAGTGGAGTGACAGCTGAGCAACGAAACCGTTAAGACTACATTATGAAATTATATACTGGTTGTATCCGCTGAATACAGCATGCATGATGAATGACACGTACAAAATTCCTCTAAAATTCTCTCTCTCTCTCTCTTCTATTTTCTTCTTCTGGGATCAGGGTTTGATTTGCTGCATTTCTTGTCATTTTAGTTGAGATTCTGCTGCTGAGACTGCTGCTTGTCTTAGAACGGTATCAAACTTTAACTTTAAAAGACTGCAAATTAAAACAAATGTAACCACAAAACAACACACTTTGAATTTAACTCATTATTGCCTTCATTTTGTATTGATAATTATCTTCGTCTAATTATGATGCATAGTTTATAGAAAAGTTATATATATATATATTTATATTATAAATTTTGATCAATTCAATGTATTATCTCTTACCTTTTTATATTTATATTCTTATATTGACTTTGTTTTTGTTAATTATTTATTAATATACCGTATTTTTTATTAAAAAAAATTATATTTTAATTTTTTTAATTGTACTAAATTAAAAAAAAAAAAAAAAAAACCCCTTAACAAAGCATGAACGTCATACATAGTTCTCATTAAATTGTTTACTGGTCAAATTAAAATTTTTCGCTTATCTTTGGATGATGTGTAGTTGCCTCTAGCGAGGTGTAGTTGGGGTTCCCAACCATGCGGTGCTTCCATTTGGTTGCCAAAGTTCGGTGCAACTGGATGGTTTTAACTAGATTAGAGTTGCGTTTTTTCACTAGTTATGCATGATTCCCTCCAATGGAAAGCACCATTCTTTCTCATTTCATCATAACTTTCTCTTTTTTATTTATTTATATCCTTAAAATTACAATGCATGGACGAATATATCCTTACACTTATGGATTTTGGTTTTATTTAATTTTTATTTTTTTACTATTTTATTTTTAATTTCAAGTTTTTTAAAAATTAATTTTATAATGATTTAATTAATTGATTAATAATTTTTTATATAAAAATAATTTTATTAATTTTTAATTATTTATTAAATTTATAAATATAAAATTTATTTTATATATTTTTAATGAAATATCTTTAATAATTATTTTTTATTATATTTTATTTCATTATCGTTATTGCATTTATATTCAAAATATATTATAACACTAATTTTAATTTTATTATTATATTAATATCTTATTATTATAATAATTTATTTTATCATTATTTTTAATCCCAACAAAATTAATATTTTCAGTCCCAATGTTCCCCCGTAAAACAAACGAGAGCAAAGAAATCATGACGGAAAGAGAATAGGGCAAACGGCAATCCCTAGACTCACTTGCAGGATGCAATACAAAGCGAAGGCGTGCGGTGCGTTCCCTCTGTATGAAAAAGTAGCTAACTATACCTTTAGGGTATAGTAGGCCGTTGTCTGATAGGCTTTTTGTTGTTGGTACCCGCAATCTCTCATCCCAATTATTCCACTCTCTTTTTTTTTTGTCCTTTTGAATTTGATTTGATACCACTCGTTGTGGCGCGTGGGCTCCGCTTCTGCGTGATCCATTACAAAAGAATCAATCTCACAACGTGGCTCTTTTCAATTGGCCATCACAAACATCAGGAATCATAGCTCCGTTAAATCCGCCGGCTTTTCTGTTTCCAATTGCTATTCCTTCGCACCTACCTGCTCCGCTTTGCCCGCTGTTATCCTGTTTGATAATTTAAGAAATGGTAGGAAAAGTTTATGGTTTACGATGACTCTCCTCATCGTTCGAGTTAGAATGATATTTTAATATAATTTTTTAGATTTTTAAATATATTTAAATATTAAATAATTATTTTTCAAAAATAAAAATTTAAAAGACATAAAAAAATTAATAAAAATATATGATTTAATTATATTTTTTATTTTTTATTTTTCAATTAAAAAATTAATTCTAATTTAATAAAAATATTTAATATCTAAATTGAATATTATGATTTCAAATCTATTTTTAATTTTTTTTATTTTTTCACCCTTAATTTGAGTAAGTATTAAATAAGTTTATGAATTTATCTCATTTTGAAAAAAATTATCTTTATCGATCTAAATAAATTTTTATTTATAACTTTTACTTATATAATATAATATTTGTAAATTCAAAATTTAACTCATTTGATTTCAATAATTATTTTTAAGAGATAGTTTTTAATAAATCAAAGATTCTAATTCTAACATCTATAATCGCTTTTGTTATTATCATGCTGTAACTTTCATTATAAATAGATATATGATGTTATATTATGATCATCGGACATTTTCAACACTAATAATTTAGATGATAAAAACTTATTTCATCTATAATAAGTGAAGTTTTTTTGCTCGGCAAATGCATAACTACATTGATTTGAGTGGGATCAATTGAACTCACTCATTTATAGAAAAATCATGTTTACTAGAAATAATTACTTGCTACGACAGGATAAACTATATTTCTATCAAAATTTATTATTATTTATTTAGTTTTTATTATTATGAATATATTTATAATTATTTTAATACATAATTTAATAGGAATATTATTGTAATTTAAAAAAAAGTTATATGTCAACTTCTTATAAAGCAATTGTAAGGGCATTTTTATAATTATAATATGAGGCATTATAATAATTTTGACTAATTATGATAAAAAAGGTATCTTGTAATTATGGTAAGATGGATATTATAGTAATTTTGATAATTTTTTGTGGGAATAGCATTTTTGTAATTATGATAGTAAATAGATCATAATAATTTTGCTAAATTATGGTAGAAGGAACATTATCGTAATTTTAACTAATTTAGGGTGAGAGGGACATTTCTTTAATTATGATAAAAAAGATATTATAATCATTTAGGATACTTGTCAACTCTTAATTAAAAAATCATAAGAGTATTTTGATAATTTCAATGAAATGAATAGCTTAATATGTAGTTAATTTTATATTATGTTAAAATTTAATAAATGTAATTTAATAAAAGTATTCAGTAATTTTCAAATAAAATTTCACACATCAATTTTCGATGAATTATGTTAAAATTTAATATGTAAATTAAAATGGGTGTTAAGTTTCAAATAAAATAGTATATGTCAACATCTTATGAAGCAATCCTAAAGACATTTTTATAATTATGATAGAAAGATATTATAGTAATTTTTATCAATCATGATAGTAGAGATATTTTTGTAATTATATGAAAGACATTATAGTAATTTTAGACAATTATGAGATGAAAGACATTTTTGAAATTATGACATAAGAGTATCAAGTATTTCGTCATTTATAAGAGGGGTATTTTTATCATTTAAGATATAACGGGTATTATAGTGATTTGACATTTATAAAAGGTGTATTTTTATCATTTTAAGAACAAAAGGGCATTAAAGTAGTTTATTATTTTTAAAAAAAGTATTTTTATCATTTAATATAGGAGGGGCGTTGTCATCTTTTTGGATAGATGTCAAGTAGTTGATAAAAATTTGAAAAGGGAAAATGATCATTTTACTTGAGTTTACTTTTATATATAGTTATAGATTTATAAGAAGGTATTTTTGTAATTTAAGAAATAAGGATATTATAATAATTTGATATTTATAAAAAGGGTATTTTTATCATTTAAGAAAAGAAGGGCATTTAGTAGTTTATCATTTAAAAAAGAAGTAATTTTGTCAATAAATACAAGAGGAGCATTGTCGTCATTTTGACATGTGTCAAGCAATTGATAAAAAATTATAAGGGTAAAATGATCATTTTATTGGAAGATTACTTTTATATATAGTTAGAGATATATAAGAAGTAGCAATGATTTTGTAATTTTCTTATTTGATCTTAACAAAATTTAATAAAAACTTAAAATGACAATAAAATAAATTAAATTTTTAACTATTTTTATGATGATAATGAGTAATATATATGAAAAAAACCTTTTAAAATCTTTATGTTAATATAAATATTAATATGAATGTGATCATACACTAATAAGCTTTAAAATGTAATAAGTGGCAAACATTGAAATATAAATATTTCATATCATTTTAATATATATTTTTACGTTTTATTATCATGAATATTATTTTTTATCTCTATTTATTCAAAAATATCATTTATTGTTATATTTATATGTTTGCATTACTTTTTTATTTTCTAAAAATGAAGATGACCAAACTATATATATCTAACATAACTAATAAAATTCAAGGGTGATTATATCTTTAACATGAGATAATATTTTATCATAATAATTTTTTTATTAAAACAAAGAGATAATATACCTAATTTTTAATGTAAAAGTTTATTTAATAATAGACTAAATAAAAGTATTGTTATATAATTCGACTTCAACACAATTGAAATCTTTTTCTGGTTATACCATTATCATCAGCAAACGAAATTAATAATATGATGCATATTTTTTCTTAAGATACGTTTAAAAAAAAACTAAAATAATACAAAAAATACACATTAATTTTTTTCAAGTCTATTTGTGAAAACTCTTATGTAATGTATAAGAAAGGAACTACGTGTTTCTTTTGACATGAAAAATTGATTAATTAAATTGAACATGTTTTAAAAGGAAAATTTTCTCATTCAATTGACTTGATGATGTCAAAATTTCACATAAATTGTGGTTTTAAGAGGAGTTGAGCCACAAGAACAAAGGAGCCTGACAAGCTGTTTTTGGTTACTGACAATGTTGAAGGAGGTAGAAACGATGGTTAGTGATGGCTAGGGTTTCTGATAGAGAGAGAAAATGGGAGAGTGACTGTTTAAAGAGAGAGGAAAATAGACAATGAAATTAACATTTTATACAAACCCTTATATGCAATTTGCACGATCTTGACAAAGCGGTGGTGAAAATCCAAAGAATTATTTTTCATAAAAAAATATTGTTTTAATAAATATGAAAAATTAAGTAGGATTACTATAAATTTTTCAAAGAGAAGAAAATTTTTAACTTGGTTAAAATATTGAGAAATTTAGAGAAAATTTTCAACACCATAATTTTTTATTTCACTCTTAAATAAATTTTTTTAATTAAAAAAAGAAAATTTGAGATAATATAAGGAATTAAAAGAATTAAATTTAAATATTACATGAACTAATATTTTATCAAAGCTATAATGGATAGCATATAACTAATTGATATTATTTTTGAGCAGATGTTGTAAGGTATATATTCATTTTTTGTGTGTAACCATATATATTCATAATTTCTAATTTTATTTTCATAGATTAAAACTTATTTTTTTAATCAATGTTAATTAAATTTAAGATTATTACAAAAGTTTTATTAAATGACTAACTATTTTAAACAAAAAAATTATTAACAATCCTTTGTTTTTTGTTTTTTTAAATTGTCGAGGTAGCTGGTTTCCAAACTCGCACCTTGTAACATCTAATATGATTAAAAAATAGTCAAAAGTAAAAAATATTACTTTTATTTTTTTACTAAATATTCTTTTACCATTAACTTTTAATTTTAGGTTCCTCATTAAATCAAATCAAATTCGATTGAGACATTTAAAATTCAAATCCAACATTAATCCAAGCAATTAAATTATTATTATTATTATTATTATTAAAATATTAAAAAATAATTTTTATATTTTTAAATGTATTTTAGAATTGAAAGTTAATTAAAACATATTATTTATTAATATAAAATATTTTTTAATTAAGTTCGGGCCTAAAACATTACTTTTTAAGACTTGAATCGAGTCAAACCAAGTTAGCAAGTCTAGTGGTAGCTTGACTCGTGAGCGCCTTTATTTTTAATTATTTTTATTCAAAGTGAAAATTATAGCGGTAAAATTTTACTTATTTAAAGATAGATAAATTTATCAACCATATTAAGAAGAGTGATAAATTTGAACCTCATCTCTTAATGCAATTATATATTAATTGTGAGATAAATGTATTAAATTGTATTTATTTAAAATAAATTAAATATCATTATTTAAAAAAAATTGTTTAATGAAAAACAGTGAAGAAGTGAAGAAAAACAAAATTTATAGTCTATTATATTTGGGTATTTATGTTATACTGGTTCAATATTTCATTTTCATATACATTAAAAATAATAAATTAAATAAAATGTATGGATGTATTATGATTTCAAAAAATTAAGAAATTCAAAATATATATTATCAATCTAATCCAACATACATATATATATATATATTTTTCATCCATATTGACTAGAATTGTGACACTTGTACATGCCATGTAAGTTTTTTAACTTGCCATATCAGCTTTTGTTTACATATCATCACGTAACTTAATCTAATTTATATATATATTTTCATCCTTATTGGCTAGAATTGCGCCACGTGAATAATGATATTTTAGCTCCAATTAACCCTACATGCTAATTGCCGCATCAAATTCATCGAATTCATTCCTTTTCTTTAATGTACATCGCCAAATCCAATTAATCCTTCACGTATACTGTTGCTTCATCTTCATCACATATACTCATCCTCTCTCATTGCCTACCGTTCTCTCATTCCCCTATTTCCTATGTCCATTTCATAATGTTCTTTTATTTCCCTCATTTTAAGCTTTCTTTTTTTCAACAAGAAAACAATCTAAAGAGTTTTTCGCTTTTGGGATTAATAATGAATAATTCACGGCTTTCTGAAAGATCACGGGGAGGATTTGGCAATATTTCATAAAATTTCAATGTCTCATCGCCTCCCCAATCTTCTTTTTATCTCATGGATATTTTCAACATTATCTCTTATTATTCTTTTTTAAGCTAAAAGAACATATTTTCCTTTATATATTTAATACTCACATAAAAAAAAAAAAAAATTCTTTGTTTCTTTGCTGCTTAAAATCCCATCATTTCCCTGATCATCATTTGCAAGAAAGAATAATAACCTTACTGTATTTTAAAAAATTTGCAACCGAAACATATTCACAACCATTAAAAATTATTGCTCACTTATTATAGTTTTCCATTCAATGACAACCATGCGAAGAACACCATAGAGATGATGGAACAAATACTAGATCAATTCTTCTCCAAAAAAGATATGCTACAAATAATTTATCTTATTCTTATTTGGTAAAACTTTTCTGAACTTCTTGCTATGACATTTAGACATTTATATAAAGTACTTAAATTTGAATAATTCAATTTATATATTAATAATACTGTATAACACAATACTATAAACAGAAATAAAACTGACAGCCGTAGCAACGCGAGAGTTGGAAACTAGTAATATAATATTTTTATCTATGGGTCTTTGAAATTGTGACACTTGACAACATGACTCGACCTTTTTCTTTTTCTTTTTTTTTCATCATGTCTTCGCTTTGTAATCCTATTGGCTACCTATATATGTCACCTAGACACTAATATGTAAGCATTAGTATTTTGTCGTATAAGTTTCTTTAGACATTTATGAATCTTTGGTATTTATGAATTCAATTAATTATAAATACATGTATTTCTTATTTTGTATCATTTTAAAATTTTAAGTCTACATTCATATCTATTATATTTCAATGTTTATTAATTTAATCATTCACAAATCTATGATATCAATGAATCTAATTAACTATGGATGAATGTGCTTTGATTATTCATGAACTTAAGCATTTATTTGTGTTTTATGTTATTTAAATTTTAAGTCTAAATTCATATTTACTATTTATTAATTATGAATCAAATCCAAATTAAATGAATTTAACTACTTATGAATTTAATCATCCATAAATCTATGATATTAATGAATCCAATCATTTGTGAATGAATATACTAAATGTTTAATATAATTTAAGTTTAATATATTTATTAAATAATATAAATACACATGATCATCACATTAGTTTTTTTTTTTTTTTTTTATCACAAACAAAGTAGAAAAATAACTTATGATTGACTAGTTTGAAATGAAAGGTAATATAATGCACATTTCATTCTTGAACACAAATTCTACAAAATAATAATAATAATAATAATAATAATATTGCAATTTGACAAATACGGAAGATTGAATATATGCAATCATAATCTATCTTATAATAGTAGACTTGGATATCAAATTACTAAAATTGATTATTTTTCTTTTGACAATAAACTTTAGTTTATTTATTAAAGACAATACTATTTACCTTAGATTTTCTGTTGACCTACATAATTACATGACAAATTTTTTTTTTTTTTGTTATAATACTTATTTGAACATAATATTTATAATATGAATTTACCAATTACAAATAGCGTTTTTTTATGCATGTTTAATTCCAATAAAAATTATTTAAATAATATGATTAAAAAATAAGATAAAAATCCGCAACAATGAATGGGAAGTAACGGTAATTATTATTACTATTATTATTATTCAAATATCATAAATATATTAAATAAATGATTAAAAATTTGAAGGAATATATATAAATTATCAATTAATTATTCTTATTTTAAAATAATTATAAAATATTAAAAATAATGACAAATAAAATCCGTTGTAAGAATGTTTCATCCAGATAAATTTTACACATGTACAAAAATATACTGTGGCTATGTGCAGGCTTTTTTTTTTTTGTTGCTTTTTTTTATATATATATTTAAAAGCTACAAATGTAGTGCTCTTATTTACTCTTTTTTTATTTTTATTTTTTTAAAATTTAATTTATTTTAAATTCTATTAAATTTAATATTGATCTTAATATAATATAACTAGTTTGTAATTTTTATTATGTACGAATTAATTTTATCTATTTAAATATGTATGGATACACACAAAAATTAAAAATTTGAAGTAGGTAACCGTGAATTTTGTTATCTAATTATAATACTTCTTTATTTATAATAAGATAAAATTGAATTCTTAAATAGACAAACGTCAATTAAAAGTTAAAAAAGCCTGTTGCATGTAATTAAATCTCAAATCATCTGAATATAAATAATACAAATAAAAAAATATATATGAACACGAAAGACTCAACTTAAAGTGATGCTATACTTTCCCAATTTACATTCTAATTAGCACATAAATGACAAAACCAACAAATTAGGTTTTATTAACAAAATAAAATTTGATATGTTTAAGACATACATTATTTAGATCTAAATAATTCAAGTTTCAAATTTAAGATAATTTGAATATGAAATTATCTGGATATAAATTATACAAATTTACCAAAAAAAAAAATAATAAAGAAAACACGAAACGATCCGTACGATTCAATTTAAAGTGATGCTATACTTCCCCAACTTCCACTTCTAATTAGCACATAAATGACAAAACCATCAAATTAGTTTTTATTAACAAAATAAAATTTGATACGTTAAAGACATATATTATAGTTATTCTAATTGAAAATATATTTTTGAAAAGTGTTTATATATATATATATATATATATATTGAAAATCTTCGGCCAATCAAAAAGTAACAGATGTCCTTCAAAATGATCAATTAAATTTTGAGCAATTAAAAAGATTTAAAATCTTGAATTGATTATTATTTTGAATTGACAAATATTAAACTAAACAACTTAATTAAGTGGTTTTGACAAAGTTTATTTAATAGAAGTTGTTCTAAGTTATATAATTTTTGTTATTAAATAGAACCTAATTTTTTAAACTGATTTTGACTTAAAATAAAGTTTAATATCTTTATTATTAATATCTTATTTTTAAAAACTGAAAAATTATGTTGGAAACTCAAATAAATTTATAAAAAATTAGAACAAATATAATTTAAATGTAATTTACAAATAAAATATATTTATAAAATGTATATCAACAAGGTACGGGACTATTTTTTGTGTCCTTGCTGGGGAACTCAAAATCCCTTCATATAATCCTTGCACCCTATCACCAAAATCTTATCCCTATCACCATCGCTGTCCCTGTTGGGGTGATGACTTTGTTGGTGTATGCATTAAAATCAATCGGATTGACAATGGGATAGTCATATTAAGTATAACTATTATTAACTAAGGTGTTGTTTTCTACAAGTTTTGTTTATTCATGACATATCTTCATAAATAAGTCCATGATATAAATAAGTTTTGCAAAAGAATTATAATATGTTATAAGTATAAGATCATCATTGTTTCAAATCATTATTCTTAAATTCTTTCTAATCAATGCTTCGTCAGGAAATGGATATTAATAGAAGCTATTGAGACCGTTACATACTTATACTTTTATTTATAAAGCAAGTAATCGATTTTAGATGTTAAAGTTTGGATAAACTTAAATTAATATATGAGTACTTGTTATAAAAATAAGTTTATTGAAAATAACTCAATATGAGAAAGTCATTGAACAAGGCATTTGAAGAGAAATTTCACTTCAATAAAAAAATTGCAAAAAACCAAAAATAAACTTACTTGTTTTGATAAAAATAAGAGAAAATTTTCAACTTTAGGAAAAATTTCAAGACAAATTTTGAAAAGGTTAAATTCCCTCTTGAAATTTCACCTATAAAGGCGGTTCTTCAAAATTCTTCCAAATCTTCCATTTCTTTATTGCACAACCCACCATAAAATACAAAACTCAAAAAGAAAAATATCATTTTTTTTAACTCTAATATATATATATATGTATATGCTTTTTATTTTTTCATATTATTAGTAATATTTATATATTTTTACAAACTAATGATACTCATATTAAATGTTTATATGCATAGGTATTTTATTATTATTATTATTATTATTATTATTATTATTATTATTATTATGATTATTATTACTACTACTACTACTACTACTATTACTACTACTACTACTACTACTACTACTACTACTACTACTACTACTACTACTACTACTACTTCATCAGATTCTAATAGAACAAAATTTCTTTTAAATAATATTTATTCAAACAAAACAATCACAAATGCTAACATTTTGAAATGATATATTTTAAAAAAATTTTATTTCATATTTCTTCAAAATTTTAAAATTCCTCGTTCAAATGCACTATTATTGTCTATGGCGATATTCTCATCGGATAGTTTTATAAGTAATGATCATTTAGCTTGATATCATTATTGATCTTATATAAGAAATGTTATACTTTAATTTTATCTTATTTATGGTGCTAACCATGAATGTTCCAATCGAATATTATTAGGCATAACATGAGACATATGAATATGTATAAGTGATTAATATAGGACTCATCATCTTAAGTGGTCGAGAGAATATCTCATTAGTCTTAATAATACTTAACTTAAGGAATCTTTGGTCAAAGTGAAATAAAGTTTTTGAATGGTTCTATAAGTTATTTAAAGAGTTAATGTCTTAATTAGAAACTTAATATGGTATAACAAAATTTAGTAAACTTTAATCCATACTTAATTTTAAACATATCGAAATATTAAATGATGAAAGAATAATAATTATAATGAAAAATTAAGCACAAATATGTTGGTCAAATCTCATTGACCTTTCTTAACAAATTAGAAGTCATGACTTATTACTAAAAGATGGCTGTAATCTAAAATGTAAAATTGATTATTATAGAATTATTAATGAACTCAACAGGTTTGATTCATATAATCCAAATTAATTAAGGATTATAATACTTTTATTTATTACCAACATATTAAAAAACCTAGCAGGTCACACATATATAAAATGTGGCTTGTGAAAAATAAAATTAGTTTGAATTAAGTTGGACTTAGTTGAAAGAAGTTGGGAACTTCAAAATACTAAATTGATAAATTAAAAGTTCAAACAGAATGACTAAAAGCCAACTTGTATTAGGGATAAGAATTAAGTGGTTACATCTTTTATTTAAAAAGGTCTATGCCTCCCTCTCTTATAACATTACTTTTAATAATTTTTTTTATATCTTTCAAGTTCATGTGTTGAAAACTTTTGAGAATAAAAAATTGAGAGAACATTTGTAGGTTTTACTAGCAAAAGAATTTAGTTAGGCTTGTACACAACCTTAGTGAAGATTCTTTCCTTCTTATTCATGAAAATTAACATTAAAGGTCGAACACTTGAATAATTATTAGTTTGGTACAACTAAACTTGGTGTTTCTTGGTGTTTGTCGCTAACAATTACCTAGAAATATGAAAATTCTTCTCTAATAGGTTGGTATGCATGATTTTATAAATTCTTATTAATGTGATTCTAAGGTTTGGCAGTAGTTTAAAATTTTAAAATTCTGTTACATTTGATTTTATAGTTACATGATCAATTTCCAATATAATCTACATATTACAATAGATTACAAGCTTTCTTTTCTTAGATAAACTTTTCCTTAATCTTAGAAAAGGAAACACAATGTAAAGCATTCTTCAAATTTTTATGGATTTCTCAACAAAGTTAAACATATTGTATATTCAACAATTTGTGTAATGTACCTTTTAACTTATTCATTTGTAAGTTAATCACAAATTATAAACTTTATTGGATTGTGATTGTAGTATTAAGTTAACACTTAACTCATGGTTCATTACAAACCTAATTGCCCCAACTCTAATGTAACCAAGCATCTTAATGTTGTGAAATCTAATAAAAGCCTTCTCTAGCATCTTGAGTCTGAACATTGCTTTGATGTGTTATCCTTTTCAATACGATTTTGCTAATCGAACAATTCCTTTTAAGAACAAAATCATAGTTTGATCATCCATATTCTCATATTTCATTTGAAGCTTGAGAGTCATATTAGCCAACATAAGACATATGGCTTGATCATCATCATCATCCTTATGAGTTTGATAAACCTTTCTTGCCTTATCATTAGCATTTTCAGTAAGGAAAAGTGGAATTGGATTCTTATGATGTAAAACTTCTTTTATTGCTTGAGAACAATTTTTAAATTCGATGTTGGTCTAAAAAGTTTAGACCAACGAGTTTGTCAGTATCCACTATATTTTGTTATCATAAACTATTAATCATATTTTCTAGAAACATATATATATATATATATAAAGTATGACCAAGCATTAGCCATATTACATTTAAACCAATTTAAAGGTAAGGTCTTTTAATCATATAATTGGTTACTTTTACTATTTTTAACAAATTAATAGCCATCTTCATTAATTTGAGAAAAATCATTTTTTTTGTGGACTAAGATCTTATTTAATTAAAATAATAATAGAATAAAATGAGAAAAATTCTTCACTGAGTCTTCTAAGAGCTGGTTCTCTCTAGGAAGTTTCGTACATCTTGTTTGGTGTGCAAATGAGTTCATCTCAGGATTTATCTAGTTAGGTAGTCTTTGAGTTTTGTGGGTGGGAGTTGTGGTAGTAAATTTTGTAAGGATGAATGATGAACTAGAATCTTATAGAAGCATTTATAGTTGATTGAAGCAGAAAAAAAAAAGGGATCAATGCAAATACCTTGGTGATAAATAATGATGGACAGAGTAAAAAATCACGAGGGAAAGTGTTAACAACAAGAGCTTTTAGCAAAAAGGCAATGAAGAGCATGTTGGAGATAATATGGAAGTTTGCCAAACAAGTGAAAATTATGGATCTGGATGATAATTTATTTCTGTTAAATTTTTAACAAGTTCAAATATGCAAAGAGTGATTGATGGATCATCATGGAGTTTTGACAAACCATTAATCATGTTTAATGAATTTGATGAGAAGTTACGGCCAGAGGACTATGTGTTTTCAATTGCACTATTCTGGATAAGGGTGTATGGCTTGCCTTTAAGGATGACGAACTAGATGAATACGACTATGATAGGAAAAAAATAAGCAGTCTTGAGTCGGTTGATACAACCTTGGAGTAAAATGAATAGCTTTGGTTTTTGCATATTAGAATAGAAGTTGATATTACAAAACCTCTGTGTAAGGTGAAATTACTCACTGATGAGAAAAAAGGAAAGGAAATATGGGGTAAGCTGTCTTATGAATGGCTACTAAGCTTTTATTATGTTTGTGGAAGGCTAGGTCATATTGAAGATGAATATGAAGAAAAAAAAAAGAAGAAGGGGATCATGATACTTCGACGAGGCAAAACGATATATGGCTTTGTGCTTTACCATTAAAGAATGAACCTTCAGGATGAGAGAGAGGACAGGCTATTAACGAGTTTCAAGGGAATAACAAAAGGAGTAGCCATGGCGACAGATCTCTTACAATAACGACCAACAGTGGAGTTGCATAAAAATTGGACTTGGCATTCGATTAAGAAAATTTGAATGAGCTTGAATCACAAGAATCACTTAATAATGATGGACCTATTTTAGAGGATAATGATAGGAATTTACGAAATATGAAATCCCATAACTAGAGTTCAAAAAGGTATGCATCTAAGTCTAAAAACGTTAACTAGGAGTTTGAAAATATAATGGGGCCAATGAATATGAGCCTACAAAAAGAGGGTGATAATAACAAGACCACTAAACACAAGAATAATGGCCTAAATATGGACAACTAGAATGACGATGAGGTCTTATGTAGGAGAATATACAATGCACTAATAAACTAACTCCAACTAAACAAAAAAAGTAATATTGCATAAAGAAAGCACGGGGATGCACAAAGCATGCATGAAACAATAAGAAAAGTACACAACAATAAAGGATCAAAATAAGGAATAGAGGGTAGTCTCCAAACCAACATGGAAGAGGTTAGCAAAACAAACAAAAGATACACAAATAAGTAGATAAATTGAGGCGAAAAAAAAAGCATGAGGACTATGTACTAGAGAATTTGGATATTGATGTGATACAAAAAAGAACAAACTCGAGGAAGAAGAGGTGAGAAATGACTATCATGATGAAATGATAAAGACTAGTTTCCGGTCTCATCGAATGCAATGAGGTGTATAGGTTGGAATTACCATGGGCTTGAAAACTCATGCACAGTTCGTGATCTTTGGAATATTCTAAAGAAAAAGATCTTGATGTGCTTTTTATTGTCAAAAACCATGTCCAATAAAAGAAAAATTAATAGGGTATGAAGAGCATGCTTATATAGTAGAATGTTTATGGTAGATGTAGTGAGGAAGAATGGGGGTTTAATTATGCTATGGTGAATGGAATTTAATATGTCACTAAAAAGTTATTCTAAGTATCACATTGATATGGGGTTGTGGATGTTGATGGCAAAGAATGGAAGATTACAAGTTTTATGAAAAACTAGCTACATAGGTTAAGCATAATGCATGGGATATGTTGAGAATATTAGGTAATTATAGTTATCAAGTGTGGCTTTGCATGGGGGATTTTAATGAGATTTTATAGGATAAGGAGAAAGTTAGGGGAGAAGTGAAATTGGTAGCACAAATGGATGTGTTTCGAAAGGTATTAAAGGATGTTAAGCTCCATGACTTAGGTTAAATATGATACAACTTTACATGGATCAGGGGTAAAATAATGGAGAAAAAGATCCAAGAAAGGTTGGATTGCATCATTGGGAATAAAGTTGGATAAATAGTTTCCCCGACTTCATGGTACAACACCTAACCTGCTATACTTTAGAACATTATCCAATCTTAATTGACATAACATGGGTTAAAAAAATAGATGGAATTGATCATTGAGGAAAAGAAAATACTTTAAAGTCTCATGGCTTATCGAATCGGATTGCATGGATATTATGGATAAAGAATGGACTAATGAGGATTACTTAGTTTGAAAAGTAAGCTGTATAGGACCCAAGCTAAGCTTCATGATTGGTATGCAAACAAATTCTAAGTAAAGAAATATGTACAAAAGCTATGTAACCAATTGAAGGTGGAGTAATAGAAGGCTATTGATGATGCTAATTTAAGTAAGATGACTGAGCTTAAAGCATGCCTTAACAATTTGCTTGAACAAGAAAAATTATTTTAGAAACATAGATCCTGGGTTAATTGGTTGTAAGAGAGGGATAAAAATACATAAGTTTTTCATGCACAAGCATTTCAGCATAAAAAAGTGAATAGATGGAGTGTAGTAGAAGATAAGAATGGGTTTGGCATGAAGGAGAACATAAAGTGGTTGAACAAGTAGTGAGATATTTTAAAAATATATTTAAGTCTCAAAGACCACTAGATCTAGCTTATATCCTGAGATTAATTGCTTCTTAGGTCACAAATGAGATGAATGATTCTCTCTTATCAGAGTTCACAACCAAAAAGATTTAAGAAGCAATCAAATATATTCATTCTACCAAAGCTCTGGGACTTGATGGTATGCATGCATTATTTTACCATAAATTTTGGCATATCATAGGACCTGAAGTTATTAATTTCTATTTAGATTTTCTGAATAAAACTAATAGCCTAGATAGTATCAATGAAACTCCTATTATCTTCATCCCCAAAACTAGTAGTCCTAGGAAAATGACCTAATATAGACCCTTCAACCTGTGTAATGTGCTTTGCAAAATTATTGCTAAAACTTTAGCTAATAGAATAAAGTTGGTGTTACCAACTTATATTAGTGAAAACTAGAGCACCTTTGTCCTAGGTAGGCATATATCTAATAATATTCTTATAGCCTATGAGTTGCTACCTACTATTAAACAGAAAAAAAAAAGGTAAGGATGGTTAGGTCACACTTAAACTAGATATGAACAAAGCATATAACTAGGTGGAATGGCAGTGTCTCGATGCTATTATAAGTAAACTAGGCTTTGGTAGTAAATGAAGATCCCTGATTATGAGTTACATTTTTTTTTTATCTTTTATAGGGTGGTTATAAAAAATTCTTTGACTGACAATTTCTCTCTTAAGAGGGGTCTTTGACAAGGGGATCCCTTCTCATCTTATTTATTTTTGATATGTATAGAGGGATTGTCGACACTTTTATTCATTCATCAGAGGGAGGGCTTGCTACAAAGAATCTGAGCTAGTGCCTGAGGCCCAAGAATCACTCATCTATTTTTTGTAGATGACGGCTTGCTTTTCTTTAAGGCAAAGTAAAGGGAATGCCATATGGTAAGGGACATACTAAAGGTGTATGAGAAAGGTTCTGGGTAGCAGATCAATTACAACAAATCTAGATTATTTTTAAGCTCAAATATAAGTGAATAAATGATTGAAATGACAAAGATATTGTTTGGGATCTAGTCCACTTCTATTTGGATAGGTATTTGGGGTTGCTTATGTTCATTAGGTGAAGAAAAAAAAAAAGGCTTTCATGGAGATTTTAGAGAAAATAAATAGGAAAATAAAATATTGGAGTCACAGATGGCTATCAACTAAAGCAAAAGAAGTGTTTATTAAAATAGTTCTGCAATCTATGTCTACTTATGCTATGTCATATTTTTTATTCTCGAAAAGCTTATGCTATGAGATCAACATGATTATTAGTAGGTTTTGGTGGCGGCACTCCATGGAAAAAAAGGGAATCCACTGGATGAGTTAGAGAAAACTATGTATAAGGAAGGAAGAGGGTGGAATGGGCTTTAGAGACATGAGTTTGTTCAACAAGGCTCTTATTGCAAAACAAGGATAATGATTCATGTAGAATCCTTTCTTGCTTGTTCACAAGGTGCTAAAAGCCAGTTATTTCCCTAGAACTAATTTTTTTCATGTAGAATTAAGGAGAACACCTTTCTATACTTAGAGAAGCATTTGGCAGAGAATTGCTATCTTGAAGCATTTGGCAGGGAATTACTGTCCTAAACCTTGGCTTGAGATGAAGTGTGAAAAATGGGGAAAAAATCAGGATTTGGTATGATAAGTGGATTTCAACAGTGTGTAACTTTAGCCTTACTCCTTAAACAGACCACATACCAGGCGATGAAATGGTGAAGAATTTGTTCTATGTAAATGGAATATAATGAAACGATGAAAAGCTAGATAATATGTTCCATGAGGATATGACAAAAAAAAGAATTAGAACTATACCTATTAGCTTGAGTGGTCAATAGGATATTTTGGTTTGACATTACACCAAGAGTGGAGTCTACTCTATAAAGAGTGGATATCATAAATTGGTCCCGAAAAAAATGATCATGGACCTAAGGAAGAGTCTTAAATCCCACATCAAATATAAAATGAAGGTCATTGGGGTATATAAGGGTTCACATCAAATATAAAATTGTGAGGCCAAGAGGGTCAGAGTGGACAATACCTCACAAGGGTGTAAACTGTGACAGGTAGGTTGATATGGGATATCGGATGGGTGGATGCTCGGGTCTCGGAACCGCGTAGGTCAGAGCTTAAGTCTCGATCTGTAACAAGTGGTATCAGAGCGAGCCCTAAATCATTCGATCCACGCCAAGTACCTCGAGGGAGGTAGGCGGGTGGCCAGCCTCTGTGATGAGGGCGTTACGAGGTTGTGTGGAAGAGAATGTCACGAACCTAAGAAAGAGTCTTGAATCTCACATCGAATATAAAAGGAAGGTCACTAGGGTATATAAAAGTTCACACCATTTCTTCCTTGTGAGGTACTTTTTGTAAGATAAAACTTTGAGGTCAAGAGGGCTAGAACAGATAATACATCACAAGGGTATGAACCATGGCAGGTAGGCTAATCTGAGACGTCGAATTAGTGGATACCCAGGTCCCGGATACAAGTGAAGAGGAAGAATATAATAGAGGCACAGGCAATAGCGATATGAATATGTTTTGGAAAAGGGTCTAAGTATTGTCAATACCTACCAAGATTATAATCTTTTTATGAATGATGTGGAATGATATTTTACCAATACATAGAATGTTACAAAGAAAAAAATTATAAAGAATTCACAGCATCCAAGATACAACGAGAAAAATGAGGCAATGATACATACTATAAAAGATTGTATACGTACAAAGGAAAGCTAGAGGCTTGCATACCTAAATGAAGATTGGTAAGATAGGCAGATAAGGGAAATCAAACAACGGCTAGCTTAGGTGACAAATGAATTGAATGAGGATGGGTTGGAGAGATTTACAACAATGTGCTGGGCATTATGAAGGGCTAGGAACGATGAAATTAAGAGTAATATAATCAGAACGGTCCAAGTCATATTGATGTTTGTACACCAGTTCTTGCTAGAGTACAGCAGAGTTAAAGAAAAGGATAAGGCAATAATGGGAAGAATAGTAGATAAATGGAAAACACCTATGAAAAGATGGTTGAAAGTTAATTTTGATGGGGCCTTTAAAAGAAAAGAGAATAGAGTAGGAATTAGAGCTATTGAAAGAAATCATTTGGGCGTGGTAAAAGGAGCTTTTTGTATAAACGTAAATGGCATTAAAGACCTAGAAGTCATTGAAGGCATGGCATTGGCTAAAGCAACAAAGTTTGTAGGAAACTTGAGAATACAAAAGGGTGATCATGAAGGGTGATACACTTACAGTAACTTTATAATTTAAACAAAATATGGGACCAAACCTATATGTGGTAGAAAACTTAGTGGAGGATACCAAAGTAGAGTTATTGAGGTTCACTAAATGGAGAATCTCTCATACGTACAAAGAAGTAAACGAGGTGGCTCATAGGCTAGCAAAAATGGCCATAACTAGAAAAGAAAACCTTATTCGGTTGGTTGGATTTCTTGATGAGCTTTATGATGTTGTACTACAAGAGAATTGTATCTCTATTTAATGAATCTAAGTTTTATTCGACAAAAAAAAAAGATCTTATTTAATTTGTTATAACCTTGAGTGATTTAACAAATCATAATTAATAACTGGGGTGGATACAGTAGCTCATCAATCACATTTTTATGTGACTTTTAAATCAATTGGGTGATACACATCCTATGTATTTCATTCAATCATTGCCACTAACATAGCATGATTATGAGTGATTTATCAAAATCATATAAGTTAGTTAAGTGAGACCTATTTATTATAGTATAAACATATTTTGGTTAAAGTAATCCTAAATAGACTTAAATAGTTAAAAAAAATAAAATTATTTTTTCCATGAAAATAAAAGGTAACTTTATCATGCAACTTAATATTTGAATAAGAGATATTATATTTAATTATTAAAGTTCCATGACATGCATAGCATTTATTATTATCACAACATATACACAAAACATATGTAATGTATAACATGTATACTACTTGGTTGATTGTTAGACTTTCTAACATAGTTTTCCTAGAGCCATGAAAAAGATACTAGATTACCAAAACCTAAGTAATTCCATTACATGATCTTCATAAGTTTTAATAAGGAATTCCTTAGTTCTTCATGGTGCCTTGAATCTCTATTCTTGAGTTTACAAATTATCTTAAACTAAATTTCTAAGCTATAAAACATTTAATTAACTTTTAAAGAAACATTGAGTTACATTCATGACTAGTTAGATGAGAAAAGAACTTTGCAACTTCAAAGAAATAAAAAGTGGAAAGGCACGTAGTTCTTATTTCACAAATACCACAAAATCATTCAACCAATATTAATAAACACATAGAGGCAAAATAAGTCTATAACCATCTATCATAATTCACAATCCATTTATAAAAAGTAAACCACATTTAATTCGAATTATTGGTCCTATATGCTAGTTGGATTAATACTTTTTCAACATTGATAATACTATTTAAAATTATATGATGCATGTTTTAATTTGGTTAAATTAACACTTTGTTTTACCTAAAAAACCTTGTAATTTGAAATCGTAAACTTTTTAAGCTTTATTAATTCAATTATGAGTTATAATTAGAGGTGGCAAAATGAACTTTGACCCACCCAAACCTGAATTGACCAAAAAGTCAAAATTCAAGTTAAAGAAACTTGAACTAAAATTAGTCCAATTTGAAATGATCTGAACTTAAATAACTTAAACTTAAGGTCGATTTGACTTAAACACGTAATAACTTGAACTTAATACTAAATAAAAATTAACAATTTTTTAGTTAAAAATTTAAATATCAAATTTATTATAACTAAAGCTCGAGAAAACTAACCAAAAATGACTTAAAGGTTGAAATGATTTGAACCCAAAATGGTTGAAACTTGAAATGACTAGAGCTTAATGTGACATGAATAAAAAATGATTAGATTTGAACTCACTCATTTGCCACATCTAGTATTAACTCATCAAGTAAATTATAAGACCATAAACATTTTAGGATTTTAGGTCAAACTTGAGGTCGATTTGACCCAAACACATAATAACCTAAGCTTAATACTAAAAATAAAAATTAGCAAACTTTTTGGTAAAAATTTGAATATCAATTTCATTCTAACTAAAGCTTGAGAAAATCAACCCAAAAAAGACCCGAAGGCTAAAATGATTTGAACCCAAAATGGTTGAAGCTCGAAATGACTAGAGCTTGAATTGACTCAAATTGAAAATGACTTGACTTGAACTCGCTTTTTTGCCACGTCTAGTTTTAACTTATCAAGTAAATTATAAGACCATAAACATTTTAGGATTTCTAATCACATTAGGAATTTAGGGGTAGTTTAGCATTACTGTTGTAGTGGAAAAAATTTGAGTTAGGAAAAAACATTTAAAAAGTATGGTTAGAAATTATAAGTGTTTGGTATTCCTATAAAAAATACTAAATAATTAAAATATCTAAAAAAACATTCATAAAATAACAAAATATTAAAAACATATGATAATATAGTGATTTTTTATTCCAAATGTACTTTTTTACCGTAAAAACACCTCTTAAACAACTTTTTAGTTTGGGTTGGTAAACCAAGTTTTTAAACTGAAAAGCCATATATTTTTTTATTGTTTAACATTGAGTTTAAGTAAAAAATAGCTTTTAAATGCAAAAGTTATTTTAAGCAGGAATGCTAAACTACGCTTTAATCTTTAAAAATTTTAAACCATTTTGGATTGCTAATCCCATTATGAAACCTAACTGAAACATAACTATGGAAGTCCAAAACAAATGAGGAATCCATATTAGGGGGTCTCCAATTTGGAGTATGAGAAGTCTTAAGGTGCGACATCATATGCCACATCATTTAATTAACTAAGCATTGCTTAACACCTTAAAAGAAAGTCGATCATGCCTACAAATCTTGTGGTGTATGAAGCAGGTTACTATAACTTAAGGATTAAGAAAACCAACCCTTAAACCTTCTAAACAAGTATGCAAGTCTTAAGCTTTGATGAACAAGTTAACATTTACCTTACCTTGATTACCAAGTTAACATAACCTAACGACTAAGTCAATAACCTTCTAAGCTTTATTAAGTGCTCGAAAAATTACAAAGACCAAATTAAATTAGGAAGTTGATTGGGTTTTACCAAACCCTGTGAGCAGTTAACACATATTTCAAACATTGTAAGGTGCTTAATTGAACTCCATGATGCAATCAAAGTTTTTGAAAAACTTTGATCAAACCAATTTTGAAAAGCTTTCAAACCAGAACATCAATATTCAACACAAAATCAAATTCTTTTGGTATCAATAATAATTAAACATCATATTACATTAAAAAAGAAAAATAAGGCTTGGATACTAGTGTTAGGAATTAAGCATACAATGGCATGTATAATAGACAACAAAAACATAAAATTTAATTTCTAATACATAATCATAGATTGATTTATTTAATATAATGTAACACTATTTAAAAATTTAAAATGAATCCCTTTTTAACCTTGACAATTGGTCATACTAAGAAACACCTAACTAAGGTTGTAGCAAATTACCAATTAATGAAATGTTCAGTTTTTAGTGATGAGTCACATAATTAATAAATAAGAAAATCTAAGGAGTAAGAAAGATTGCTTGGACAAATATAGTGATAGTGGAGTTTTACCTTTTTTTGTGAAGGATACATAAAAGCATGCCTAAGCATTACTTATAAAGAAGGAGTCTTGGCTCTCCTAGTCTATAAGATTTGCACATCTTTTGAAAGAAAAGTAGTTTAATTATTAAGTTCTTTCAATTAAGTCTTTAAAGTATCAATTTTCTTATTTAGTCAAGTCTAACTTAGTTGATTTCCTATTTTAATTTCTCATTTAATTACTTTTAATGTGTGTGATTCATTAGGTTTTAATATATTGATAATAAAGGTGAAAAGCATTTAGAGATTTGCTAAAGACTTGATCCAATCCAATTTATCATCTAAAGCCTATTTAATCCTATTTAATTCAATTTTATAGTTAAAAAATTGAAAATATTTTTATATTAATATTTTAAAATATGTTTAGAATTAAATTTAAATAAACAAATTATTTTATAATAAAACATTTTCTTAGGACGGGTTAAGTCATGCTAAGACTTGAAATCCCAACTTGGGGACAAGTTTAATTGATAATAAATATGAACTTGTAATCCTAAAGTAATTTTAATTAGATGAATCGATCTCCTTTGCATTTATCATTACTTTTTTAATTAATAGATTCATATTTAAGATCAATATTAACATCTAATAATGTATCATGACTATATAAATACTAGGAATTATCAAAGTGGTTTTACAATTAGTTATTAATATTGTATGATGCTCGACACAAAACGTATGACACGATTCAATTAACTACAAAATTAAAATGTATTTATATAGAGAATCACTTTTATCATGAATTGTTGGCATATTTGATGATACACTAGCAAATCGATGTGTATTGTATGATAAGTACAATACACTTCAATATGCTTGTAGTTAATTTAGGTCTAGCCCAATTAAAATTTGATCAAGTCTAATCATTTAGAAATGTAATTTTAACAAATTTTGACAAACTTATAAACGTATTTTCTAAATATTTTAAACATAAATAATATAAAAATTTTATACTTCTAACTTAATATAAAAATTCAAGAAAATTTTTATTTAAAAATATATAATATTAATGAACACGTTATAAGTATGTACAACAGTCATATATTCTATTTATACCACATAATCATTGAATCCTATTAATATGTATAATATTTTTTATTCATTTTATATGTGTATATGTTATTTATAATTACTTTAAAAATTACTTACTATATTTTACTATACGATACTAGATTTTCAAATATAAGATTTCGATTTACAATACGTATTGCAATTTAACAACTATTTTTAGAAGTCTTTACATGATAGTCATTCAGTATATTTTAATCATTTCATCATCTAACATCATGATTAGACATAGGACATGGTTTAATGCTTAATTTATATGTATTTAACCATCTTGATCGAATTTCATTAATTCATAAACCAAATTTGGAACTCTTTCCAAATTTTCATTCCATCTTAAGCAAGGATTTCTTTAGTTAATACTTGTTAAGATTCAACAAAATATTCTCTCTAACTACATAGAGTGATGAATCCTCTGCTGATACTCATTTACTTCTATGTGTTTCGTGCTATGTTTACTATCTATATTTTTAAGCATACTGGAGGATTTCATAAGATAAACTGAAAGCATAACATTCGACAAACAAAATATTGTAGTTATGTCAAATTCATGAATGACTTATATAATTGTCACATGAAAATATACCATAGACAATTAAGTGATATTTTAAATGATATTCTCATAGCTAGCTTGTTTAATGAATTTATTCACTAACAAGTACCCATATGTTTGTTTACGTATCTCTATATTTAACTTGTAAAATTAATTACTTATTTCATAAGTCAAAACATTACATGTGTTAATCTTTCGATTTTATTAGTGCTAGATCTTAATAATGCATAGCTAGGAACTATAAAGAATAATGTTTTGATATAATATAGATTTTATGATTATAATATTTATAATTCACTTTGTAACACGTATTTATTTTAAGAACTTTATCTAATAAGTTAATAATGACAATTATAAGTAAACTAATAAGTAAAAAAGATTCTTAATAAATATAATGCTTAATGTAACATATATTTCACATAGTCAATTTGATTTTCTACAACAACAACAAACTAAGTCTTATATCCTATAACTCTAGGGTCAGATATATAAAATGCTAAAAAAAAAAAAAATCATATTAGGTGGTAATTTTAAACTTCTTTCGCCATTCATTTTTTCTAAAATTACCTTTCTATTTTCTTATTTAATCTTTATATCATTTCTTATTATTTGCATCTACATTTTTTGTAGTCTACCTTTAAAAGTTTTTATCTTTTATAAATCCAGAAGCTTATTTCTCCTAATTGGTGCACAGATATGCCTCATTTCAAATGTTCAAACCATCTCAAATGGCTCTCTCTCATCTTTTCATTAATACAGACTATTTAGAAGTTTTGTTAAATCTCTTCATTTATGATTTTATCTCTTCTAGTCTTACCATACATCCATCTAAGCATCATTATTTCAACTACACTTATTTTTTTCTTATGTTGTATCTTAACGGTCTAACATTTAATTTCATATAATAACGTAGGCTTACAATTATTTTATACAATTTTTCCTTTAACTTTAAAGGTATGTTGCAATCATACAACACATTCAATGCACTTCACAACTTTATCCATCATGCTTGAATCCTATGATTTATATCCCTTTCTATCTCAATATAATTTTGAATAATTGATCCCCAATATCGAAAATGACTACTTTTAGTATTACATCACCATCTAACTTAATCACACTAGCACTCATTTTTCTATGATTACTAAACTTATATTTCATATATTCAATTTTAGATTTGCTCAATTTAAAGTCATGAGACTCTAGCGTATGCCTTCATAATTTTAATATCACATTAATATCGTCATTAGTTTTAGCAACTAAGGTTATATCATTGGCAAATAACATACACTATGGCACATTGTCTTAGATATATTTAGTGAACTCATCCATAACTAATGCAAAAAAAGTTAGACTTAATGCTGAGCTTTGATGCAATCTCGAGATAATGGGAAAGCTATTGGTCATGCCCCGAAACATCCTCAAATTCATTACAACTTTTTTATACATATCTTTAACTATGTTAATGTACTTTTAAAAAATTCTTTTCTTCATTAAGGCCCATCAAACCACCTCTTTAGAAACTCTGTTTTATGCTTTCTCCAAGTTAATAAATACCATATGTAGATCTTTTTTTTCTCATACGAAAACCTTCAAAGAAAATCCTTAATAGGTGAATTGCCTCTATTGTAGAGTGTCCTAGAATAAATCTAAATTGATTTTTAGAAATAGTGACCTCATGCCACAACTTACATTCAATTACTCTATGCCAAAGTTTCATAATATGACTAATAAGCTTTATTCTTTGGTAGCTTACTACAAGACATAATATAACATTATTTTACTTTTGAAAGCAATTCAAGTTGGTAATATACAAATTTTGACTTTAATTGGTTTTGTTTTTAAAATACACCATTGTGATTATTTTACCTATTTTTGTCGTTTAACTTCATTGACCATAAATAAAATAGATTTTATATAGACTTGACAGTAGACAGGAAATTTTGTCCACAACCTAGTAATATTTAACAAAGGTAGCTTTGAGTTTTGTATAATCAAATCTGTGTCAAATCATTTTTCACCTTAAAGTTTTTCATATCTTATGAGGCTTGATTCGTCGAACTTGTACATGACTCATTTAATTAGTCATGTTAAATCAACCCACATATACTAAACATATCTAACTTGTTTAAACCATTTATTAGACTTTTTAATTTTAAATATATCAAATAACTTATTATTTGTGTTTAAATAGGTTAATTATATCTATATTGATTAATTACATAATATTTAAACATATTAATCATATTTAAATAAGTTAATTATATCGTTCTCATGTACTAGACTTATTAATTAATTGTGTTAAATCCTGTCATGTAATTTACATAAGAAATGTGTCATGTTCATGTAAAAAATTTTAACACCATTAATTAATTGTGTCAAACTACTTATTTGTTATATCTTTACTTTCATATCACACTATTTATTTATTATAAAAGATGTAAATGAATAAAACATTCAACAAATTATTCTTGAACAATCTCAATTTTTGTTTATTTATATTCTTTTATTAAGCTTAACAAATTATTACAAACAATATTTTAGGATTAGTTACTTAAATGAACAAATCATGAATATAGTAACATTCATTCATATTCAATTCATTTACATCATGGGATATAGATAAATAAAGCGTTGGATGAATAGTTCATGAACAAACTTAATTTTTGTTCATTTATGTTTGTTTATTAAGCCTAATAAATGATCATGAAGAATATTTCAAAGTTCGTTAGTTAAATGAATAGATGATGGATATACTAAAATTTGTTCATATTTGATTCGTTTATGTTAGAAAAATAAATGGATTACAAGGTTATAAGATATAACTTGTAGATATTTAATTATCTTGTGAACTTAAAAATTTTTTATAACCTTTTTATGAATAGTTGGAGTTAGGCAATTATGAACCTTCAATCATGAACAAAATAACTTCAAGTTGTGTTGCAAATGTGACTTTTCTTAAGGATTATTTTGTCGCAACTAATTATAGTATGCAAAAAGGTGAATTGAAACAACTCCAAGATATAATTAAGCCTTGTTTGTTTATACTTTGCACTAGTCTAACAAACCACTAAACAAACCTTTGTAAGAATGAAAATACCTTGCCTTTGGAAGGTTTTTTGCAACAAACAATGCTAAAGCAACTTACTTTAAATTGAAAAAGGAATGAGAGAAAGAAAATAGTAATTCATAATTAAATTGGATGTTAATTGAATGTCAAATGAACTCATATCAATCTCTATTTATAAAGATTGAATCCTAAGGTTGTGACTCTTTGATTGTATTGTTTCAATCAAAAACCACTTCTTTTGATTATAAATGTCTTTTTTAAAGATTATAAATGTATATGTTTGTTTGAATAATCAAACTTTTCATAAAAAAAAGAAATCATTTTTCACAATTTTAAAAGTTGTAACATTTCATATAGAGCAATCAATTGTTTAAAAAAGGTAACCAATTATGTTTTTATATTTTTAATTTTCAGAATACTTTCAGAAATAGGACAACTGATCTTTATAAAATAGTTAACTCTTTGCTTTATATAAAATACATGTAACGTATGAGCAATAGACTCCTTTCAATTCTGAAAATGTACTAACACTCTGCTTCCTATAAATAAGTCGACTATCTTCAATAGTAGTCGATTGCTTATAGCATATATTAATTCTAAAAGACTATCAACTAATGGCAATCGATTCCACACTAGGGTTTGGAATCAATTCCATTTTCTTTTTAGACATAGCAGTCAATTGTTTTAAATTGGCAGTCAATTGCTATTTATACATAATCTAAGTTTAGCTTTTGTTTGACAAAGTAGTCGACTCTATACCTTTGGCAATTTGCTATTCTGCTTGGATGTTTACGGTAGTTGATTACTCTAAGCATGACAGTTGACTACTATTATGTGATTCTTTTAAGTATATAATCATAATATTGACGTTATCTTAAGTTATTTATTAACATAACTTGATTTCTCTTTCATTATGTTATTACTTAATCATATTTTTATATTTTGAAAATATTATCTAACATTCCTTCACCTATTTTCAAAGTAAGGCTAAGTTTTGATACTTTTAGAAATTTTATGCAAAAGTAAAAATATCATATAACATGATGTTTGCTTTTTAAATGAGATGGTGATCTAAGAGAGGGTGAATTAGATTTTTCAAAATTCTTTTCCAAAAATATATTTCAATATAACTCAATAGAAGATTAAAATTGATATCAAATTATGATGTAAATAACAATGAATCGATGAACTTGAAGCAAATATAAACTATAATCAAAGTAAAGAGATAGGGATACATAAATCAAACACAATGGTTTATAGATATTCAGTCCTTCTCCGCAAGGCTCCTACGTCCTCTCTCTTGGTTGTCCATGTCAAGACTTCAATCCATTAATCTTGAATTGAGAATACAACCCTATTTTTTTTTTCTAAGGTTTAAGATAGAAACTATTACCCTTATACAATCAATAGGCTACCTTACCTTTTATTTACAAAATAACCTAAATGACTTTTGCAAACTAAAATACTTTTCAAAGTTGAGTATTTGCCTAATGAAGTATAAAAAAATGATGAATGAAACACAATAATATTTTGCATACAAGAAATACAAAGGATATTAAATTTAAGCTCTAAAACTCTTAATTTCTTTGAAAGAATGAAAATATGACTTGTTTGATCTTGTTCTCTTAATTCATTAACCTTCTTAGTGTGTTGAAATGCTCAATTTATAAAGAAATTGAGAAAATAGCCATTGGGAATGCTTTGGAAATGAAAAACCATGTTTTCCATTTTTGAAATTAGTCGTTGGAGCTTGTTTAAGATGAAATGATTTATTGGTATTGATAGGGGATCGATTGGTTCTTGAATTTCACTCAATTTTTGATCATTACAGTAGAGGGGATCAATTGGTTTTGGTACCCAATCGATTGGTTTAGCCAAAATTTGGATACTGAATTATCCCAAATGAACAATGCCGCTGGTTGTCTTTTATTTTGCACTTTACTTATTAATTTGATCATATCTTGAGTTATACAACTTCAAATCAAAAACCATTTGAAAATTTAGAAACTAGACTTAAAGGACTTTTTATCCATATAAAATTCATCATCTAATTCATTGTATTCGAATTATAGTTAAATTTCAAATCCACCCATTGTGTAGTTTTTAGATAACTGCATAGTATTTAGTAAAATTAAAAATCTTGTCTTAGAAAATTGAATTTTGATTTTATTTGATCTTTAGAAAGTAGACTCAAAGAGCTTTCAAACCATATAAAATTTAAATATTAAAACTTTGTGAATTAATACAGAAAAATAAAATAAATTCAATGTTGAAAAACTTTGTTTTTGTAAAACAACTTCTTAAGTTAATCTATTTCTCAAAACCAATATTATTAAAATTGTATTGAGTTCAAAATGAATAAGTTCACTTTACAAAACAAAAATTGGACTTTCATTTAAGCTTAAATAAATAATGTTTAAAGTAGTTTTGATTTGAGAAATAATAAAACATAAAGAAAGGTTTGTTTAAACTTTAAGAATCATATTATTTATTTAGTACCAAAATAATAAAACTTAAGAACATGTACTAAATAAATCTTTTTCAAAATCTAGATCGCATTTATTTAGCTTAATATTTTATCATTTCAAAATAAGGATCAATTCAAAGCTAATACATGATTTCAAAATCTTTACCTTAGTGATAAAGTGTTGTTGAATTAGTCAAATAGAATGGTAGGTTTTAGATCATTGAACCAACCAATCTATGTGACTAGTCATGCTTTAATACCACACATAAAACTTCAAATCTTACCAAGACGTCATTTAGCTTTGTTTTGACACAATTTCAATGGCCATGTGTCATGTATTTTCATTGTTGCTTTCAGAATTAAGTTCATATTCTTAAAAGCAAAACTAGTTCAACTTATATAGGTGAACTCTATAAAAAATGCAACCATATAAGCATTCTAACATTAAATTACCATGTTATAGATTCATTAAGAGTCAATTCTTAACTTTGACACATATGGTTTAAATACTTATCTACTTTGGGATGGTTTATAATTTAAAGTACTTGTTGTCATATACAAATGATGTATTTTACTCATTAAAAGTCAAGACTCAATGTGCAATTAAGAGTTGAGTTGATGTTTCATCATATGTGACTTATTTTATGAACTTAAGTCTTATCCCTGCGAAAGTTTTAACACCAAATCTCTTGTAAGACTTTTTTTTTTCAATGCATCAACCAAATTTCATTTGACTTAAAAAAATCAATGATGATCATCCTATCTTTTATGAGTTGTGTAATATAGTTATATCTTAAACCTATGTGTCTTGACTTTTCATTATACACTTGACTATAAGCTTTTACAAGTGTAGCTTGACTATAAAAATGGATAGATACTAGAGACATTGGTATAGGCCATAAAGGAATTTTTAATAGTAAATGTTTTAGCCATTTAGCTTCCTTACAAGAAAAAGCTAGTGCCACAAATGTAGATGCCATAACAGAATCAGTTATACAAGTTTGTTTCTTAGAACCCCAAGAAATTGCACCCCCACTAATCATAAAAATCCATCCACTTATAATGATAATTCATATTGGTTATCCAACTTGTATCAGTGTCTCCTACTAAAATCGAAGGTTCACCATAATAACAAATGCCATAATTTATAGTCTTCTTTGAGTAATTAAACACTCTTTAATAATATTACAATGCAAATTACTTGGGTTACCTGTATATCTAAAAAGCTTACTAACCACATAGGCTCTATCTTATTTAGTGCAAATCATTGCATACATTAGACAACTTACAACCATTGCATATTCAAGTTATGCAACTGGCATCCTTTTATTTGGAGTTAACTTCAAATTAGGATGAAAATGTGTTGTTATTGTTGCATTATCAAAATAATTAAACTTCTTGAGAATTTTCTCAATGTAATATGATTGTGATAAAGATATATTAGAGTTTTCTTTAATAATCTTGATTCCAAGAATCACATTTTTCAACATTCACATTTTTCATAACAAAATTACCAGATAAGAATGTTTTTAGTATTTTCAACTTGTTCCAAGTTCGTACAAAAAATTAACATGTCATTTACATATAAACATATAATGATACTTTTTCACTTTTCAAACTTACTGTAAACACATTTATTAGATTCATTAATCTTGAATCCATTATCTAAAACCACATCATCAAATTTTTGATGCAATTACTTAAGAGCTTGTTTAAGTTTATATAATAACTTAATCAATTTACATACTTTCTTTTCTTGACCTAGAAGCATAAATCCTTTCAATTATTTCATATAAATATTTTCATCTAATTCACTATTTAAAAATGTTGTTTTAACATCCATTTAGTGAATTTCAAGTTTGTATATAAAAACTAGTTCTATAGGCATCCTTATTGTAGCAATTCTTGTTATTGTTGCATAGGTATCAAAATAATCAATACCATATTTTTGTGTAAATCCCTTAGCAGCAAGTTTAGCTTTGAACTTGTCTATAGTTCTATCAACTTTCATTTTCTTTTTGAAAATCTATTTGTAACCAAGAGATTAATTAACTAAGATCCATGTATTATTTCCTATAATAAAATCCATTTCATCATTTATAGCTTATTTTCAAAAAGCTATATTTTAAGACTTCATTGCCTCTTTAAATGTCCTAGGATCCATTTCCATATTAAAAATATATTCTATATGTATGTTGATTGTTTCCCTTATTCTTTTAATTAGGAATATGTAAAATTTCAGCCCAAATGTTTTAACTTTTCATGCCCTTTTACTTGTTCTAGGTACAAGGTTTTTTTTTTTTTTTTGTCAATGGGAGTTACCTTTCCTTACTCTTTTGAGCTATCTAGAGCAATTTCTTTAGAATTAGATTCTAGTTTGAATCTATATTCATCAAAGGTAGCATACTTAGATTTAATTACCTTATTAATATGTATTGATTTATTTTGCTCTATCACCATGAATCTATATGCATTGTTCGATTGAACATAGTTAATGAATATGCATTCAATTCTCTTTTTATCTAATTTTTTTTCTTTTAGATTCGAGAACCCTTACTATTGCTCTACAACATCATACATTGAAATAATTTAGGTTATGCTTTTTTTTCTTTCATAGTTCATATGGAGCTAACTTATTCAATTTGTTAAGACTATTTTGGATATGGTATGAAGTTAATAGTGCTTCACCTTAAAAACCTTATCCTAAATCAAAGTAAAAGAACAATGTATTAACCGTTTCGATCAATGATCTATTTTTCCTTTTAACCACGCTATTTGATTACAGACTATAAGGTGCAGTCACCTCATGAACAATTCTATTAGAGTAAAAAAAGTTAGGATCAAAATATTCAACTCCTCTATTAGTTCTTAAAGTCATAATACTAAAATTATAATACAATTCTACTTCATTTTTATAAGTTTTGAACTTATCTAATGCTTCATCTTTATATTGTATCAAGTAAACATAACAATACCTTAAATCATCATCAAAGAAAGTTACATGATACTTTTTACCATAAATTAATGGAGCACTATGTAAATCACATACATCACTGTGTATTAATTCTAGGATTTTAAAATTTCATTCAACTTTATGCAAAGGTTTTCTAGTTATCTTAGTTAACATGTATGTTCTATATTTTTCATTGTTCTTTTTAATGTTTGAAGCTAAATTTGATTTAGACATTGCATTCATTTTATTATAATGAACATGTCCTAATTTATAATGCTAAAAATTAAAAGAATTAAGTAAATAAGCAAATGAATTATTTTTATTATTAATAATAATAAGAGATACATTGTGTTTATGCATGCCATTATAAGCATAACCCTTTTCCCAAAAATATACCACCTGTATACAAGATAAACTTATCTCTTTCAAATACTAACTTAAAACCATGCTTATTAAGTAAGTTAGTAGGTACAAGATTTTTCCTAACTTCTAGAACATACAAAACATTTGTAATTGTTAACTCGATGTAAATTCCAAATTAATTAATCCCCAACCTTTGATTTTAGTTATAGAATAATTTTCTATGTATAGCACATTGCTTTCAATTCTTTTTCGAAAGTTTTAAACAATACTTTATTAGTGCAAACATGCCTTGTGGTGTCGGAATCAATCCATTATGCCTCATTGTCTTTTATGACATTCATTTCAGAAATTATAACAACAAAGTTTTCTTTGGTTGCTTTAGGTTCATCTTTCTTCTTTTTGATTGCAAGATAATCTATTTTGAAATGACATTGCTTACTACAATAAAAACATGCACCTTTTTTTTCTTGAACTTCTTGGCTTTTGATGAAAATTCTTTTCAATTTGTGAATGTAGATGGCTTGACATCTTCCAATATATTGACATTTGAATAACTAGCCTCCATTTCTTTATCATTTTCCTTGAGATATTGCTCTTTTAAGCGAAGATGACTTGCAAGCTCTTCAAGATTAATATTTTCCTTTTAGTGTTTCAATATTTTCTTGAAGTCATTTCATGAGGAAGAAAACTTGTCAATTGTAGATGACACAATAATTACTTTATCCATCTTTATCTTGTATTGTTTGAAATTATTTAAAATAGTCTCAATTTCAAGAAATTAATGCATGACTAATTTTGAGTCGATCATTTTATACATGTTCCATCTTAAAACTAGGAACTTCTTAGATGTAACATGTTTTTTCAAGTGCCTTACATTCAACTTATCACATACTTATTTTGTTGATGTGTATGTAATGTAGGTATCAAATAGACAATTAGACACACCATTTAAAATGCAATCTATGCATTGTATAGTAATAATTGTTTCACTTTTACCTTTTTGGAGTTTCATTATGAGATTCATCCTTTTTCTTTTCTGGTCTTGGAATGGTAGGAACATATCCAATCTTCAATGTGATGAGGATATGAATATTTTGTTGCTACGTTAGGTAGTTGCCTTCATCAAACCATTCCTATATTTAGAAATCAGTTGTCATCTCCCTGATAGAATTGAATTTGTCCATATTGCTTGAAATAATCCTTAAGATTGTTAGAAAAATAAATGGATTACAAGGCTATAAGATATAACTTATAGATATTTAATTGTCTTCTGAACTTCTTGTTGCCTCTTTATAAATAGCTGGAGTTTAGCAATTATGAACCTTTAATCATGAAAGAAATGGTTTCAAAACGTGCTACAAATGCTACTTTCCTTAAAAATTATTTTGTCATCACTAGTTATAGTATATAAAAAGGTGAAACAAAAATCCTCCAAGATGCAATGAAGCCTTATTTGTTTATACTTTGCATTAGTATAAAAACCACTACACACATAAAGACAAGGCCTCATTAGAGCTTGAGGGGGCCTTGCCCTCCTCCTAAAAAAAAAAAATTTTGCAAACCCTTTAATACCAATACTAGGGATAGTTAAATGAATAGCTATTTAAACATTTGTTATATTAATGAGCCTAGTCATAATAACTTAAAAATTTGGCAGCTTATGGTAATAAAATTTTAACTTTCTTAACAATTTAAAATTTCATAATTTATTATTCATAGAAAAAAAAAAACTGACTTTAGCATTTCTCACTCTTTCATATGATAGCATGATGTGCTTTTTTATATGAGTAGGTGTTGAAAGACAATTGCATAAGCAATTGTTTCTAGTATTCCTCAACCCTTTAATATATATATATATATATGTATATATATATATATTATACTATAATTATTTTATATATTTAAATTTAATTTAATTAGCTCTCATATTAAAATTATTTTTTGTTAATTTTATTTTTTATTTTTATTTTTAATTTAAGTTTAACAATTGTAATTTATAAAGAATTAAAATCACATTATTATTTGTTTATTTATTATATTTGCAATCATTATTCACAAACTCTTAAAAATAATATATTTGTAATAAATATTAAGTCACATTCATGTAAACTTAAAAAAAAAAATGAACTTTCTAGTTTTGTCAACAAGATTAAAACTTTTCAACAAAATACTAAAGGTCTATTTTTTTTAGCCAATATTTATCTTCCATATCTTTGTAACTTTTTTCATTTTTTTTGTTTGATAAAATTTCAAATAAATTATGTTAATTGATTGGAGTCTCTTTTTTTTTTAGGTATCTATGTTTGATATACATGTAATAAACATGAAGATAGAGATTTGACAATCTAAAAAAAAAAACTTAGAAAAAATTAATATATTCTTGTTGAGCACATACTGTATCTGATATTAATTCTTGAATTTAAATAATATAACAAATGAATATATATAATTTTAATTGACCCCTTAAAATCATATATCAAGATTCACTACTATACACACATCTTATTAAGAACAAAAATACCTTGTCTTTGCAAGGTTTTTTGCAATAAATAATGCTAACATAACTTGTTTTAAATTAAATAAGAAAAAGGGAGAAAGAAAAGAATAATTCAAAATTGAAGTGGATATTAATTGAATGTCAAATAAACACACATCAATCTTAATTTATAGATATTGAATTCTAAGTTTGTGATTTTTTAATTATGTTATTTCAATAAAAAATCACTTTGTTTTGATTATAAGTACGTCTCTTTCAAAGGTTGTAGACATATTTGTTCATTTGAATAATCAAACTTTTCGTACAAAGAAAAACTATTTTTCATGTTTTTGGAAGTTGTAACTTTTAATATAGAGTAGTTGATTACACCAAGAAGGCAGTTGACTGCCTCTTTGTATTTTCAATTTTCAGAAAGTTTTCAAAAGTAAGGTAATCGACTCCTTTATAAAGCAATTGACTCCTTGTTTTATATAGAATGCATTCAACAAGTGAGCAGTCGATTGATTTATATGACAGTTGACTCATTTTTCTAAAAAGCTTCCAACATTTGGCCTCTTATATAGCAATTAACTTCGTTCAATAGCAATCAACTACTTATAACATAGATTAATTCTAGAAGACTATCAACTAATGGCAATCGATTCCGCAAGAGTTTGGAATTACCTCCATTCTCTTTCTAAGCATAATAGTTGATCACTTTAAACTAGCAATTAATTACTACTTATACAAAAACTAAGTTTAGCTTTTGTTTGACAAAGCAGCTGACTCCATGCCTTTGGTAATTAACTACTTTTCCTGGATGTCTATGGCAGTTGACTACTCTAAGTATGGTAGTCGACTGCTTTAAGCATAGCAATCAACTGCTTTAAGCATAGCAATCAACTGCTTTCTTGTTTAGTCTTTAGACATTATTCTTTTAAATATAGAATCATAATTTTGACCTTACCTTAAGTTATTTATTAACATAACTTGATTGTTTTAATTAAGTTATTAATTAATCATGTTTTAATATTTTAAAATATTTTATAACAGTTTACACTCCTATTATTATACCCTTTGACTCATATTTGCTTGTTTGTGTTTAATTTTCATGATGCTTAAGAGAAAGATTTTTACTTTATTGTATTTTATATTAAAATATCATATACATTTTTGATAAACATATCATACTTTGTAATGTTAAAAAATAAAAAATCATAAAAAAAAATTTAGAATATAAAGGAAAAATGAGATGTTAAAAAAAAAAAATTTTAAGATATATATATAAAAAAAAAAAACAAAACATGACAGAATAAATATATAATTACCATGTGTTAGCACCAACGACCAACGTTATTGATGAAGATTGTAATAAAAAAAAGAAAAAAAGAAAAAATGAAAATCCTGAAAGGAGCTTTTAGTGCCAGCCATACAAGATGGGCATGGCTATATAAATATTGACAATGATACATAACTTCATCTAAGGCTCGTCCGTTTTAATTACTCCACCGATTGCCATAGTCACATCAAACAGGTAATAAAAAATTTACATATTAAATTCAAGCTTACATTATGTGAATAAATTTCTAAAATAGTTAGCTATTTAAATCATTCCATTGTAAATGCTATATTTGTAATATTGGGGTTATAATAATAATTTTCTATATTATAAATTTCAATCCATTCATCTTTAATTTAATTTCAAAATCTTCAGAAAGTATTTTCGGAAACTATTGTAAATGCTCTACTGATTAGTTGTTCCAGTGGTCGAAAGGACACAATAATGGTCGGAAAGACACGAGTCAAAATTGCAACTTTAAGGGGAAATTTTGTGTTTGTTGTCCCAAATATTAAACCTTACGTTTGAATGATGAACAAATTATTGGAACCACATAGCATTAAATACACACATTGTTAAAAAAGGAAGATGCTATATCATTTAACAAATCTTTCAATATCTGTTTCTTTGCTTTTTATTTTCTACAATTTGCTTCAAGCATCTTAGTACTTGAAACCAAAATGGTTTGTTGGCGTTCAAAATTGAATTGTGCTAAAAGAACACTCAACCTGGAAACAAGAGAAGATTAAAAAAAAAAAAGAAAGAAAAAGAAATAGGGACAAGAAATAATAGTGAAAAAGGGGATGTTGAATGGTGTAGGATGATGATGATGATAATGGGGGTGTGATAATGATGGTCAAAGCATTGAGTCAATGAGATACATGATTTTGTCTGTGCTTTGTTCCTGGAGTGGTTTTGGATTAGCAAGCAAAGGGGTAAGTTTGGCAACAAAACAAAAAAGTTATGGGAATTACAAGCATGGTTATTAATTAAGACTTTTTTCTGATTAACGATTGAAAGAATTAAGGGATATAATAATTAAAAAAAAAGAAAAAAAAAGGAAAAAGATAGAGAGTGGTGGGCGAAGTAAGAAGGAAAAACAGAGGAAAGGAAATGTGTGGGTATTGTAGGGGTACATAACAGGATTTGGCCTGTGTGACAAAGCCTTCAAAGTTCAAACCCCATTTCTTCTTTTTCCTTTTAGATTATTGTTCCTGCCTCCCTTTCCTTGTCAACTGTTTTTCTGGCCTCTTTCTCTCCCCACTTTTGCCGGCACTGTCGCCGGAATCCGTCTGTCTTTTTTTATTCTAAAAAAAATTATTTTCTTTCCCGGGAAATAAAGTTGTTTTTTTACTATTACTATTATTATTATTATTTCAACTTTCTAAATCAGCTGATCTGAGCTCTCAACTCAACAGCAACCCCTTCTATTGTCAAAAGTACGCTAGCATCCTTGCTATTCTTCTTCAACCAAACCAGAGATGAACGGCTGACAAGTTTAGATTTTGTTTTTGTCTGAAAGTTGAAAGGAGAAAGCAATGAAGATGCCGGCGACCGGAGCCGGAGCAGCACCCAACGCGGCAGCTCCGAATTTGTCTGAAGGTCAGCTCTTTCTCTTTCACTAATTTAATATTTTCACTTTGTTTATCCTAAAAAGCATTGAAAGAACCGATGGATCAGGTAAGAGGTGTTTTTGTCTTTATCTTCGTTCTTGTTTACGTCGGTTTTGTCCGATTTTCTGAGTCAATCTCTACTTTAAAAGCTGGAAGCTTTGCTCTTTTTTCAGCTTTTTTTTTTTAATTGAAACCAAAATCTCTGGCCGAATTAATAAAGTCTATTTCTTTTTTATTTTGAGAATTTCTCTTTTTTTTTATTTCCTTTTTTCCCGGAAAACACCCAGCTAAGAAAGAAAAATGAGGGTAAGTGAGTTGACCGATTGTTGCTTAAAACGTGGTGATGCAGGTGGAGCTCCAGAGAAGAGCATCAACCCGGAGCTATGGCAGGCGTGTGCTGGGCCGCTGGTGAACTTGCCGGCGGCTGGGACCCACGTTGTCTACTTCCCTCAAGGCCACAGCGAACAGGTAAATCAATTACCAACTCTTGTCTTCATTTACTCTTTACATTAATTGGATCACTCAATAAGTAGTATAGATTTTTTATGATTACCTTTTTGTTTCTATTTTCTTTTCTTCTTTTCCTTTGTGAATGAATTTTTTTTAAGAAAAAAAATCTGGGTTTGATCCGGTGTTGTGGTTGTTGTTAGCATTTTCCTCAAAAGTATTTGGGCGTTGAATCGTGTGATGGGTAGTTGGGAGGAGAATATAATGTTTTCGGTTGATTTTTCTTTTTATTTTGGCCACTAAAAAGAAAACCCTTTTTACCAGTTAGATAAGAAATTGTTTCCTTGTATTCTATGCGTTTATTTGTTTGTATTAATGAAACAATTGGTATGCATTTCTAGTACTATACAATACTAGTTCTGTCATGTTGGTTTCAAAGCAATAATATTGGTGCTACTACTTTTGTTACTATCCTCATAATCAGCATCTCTCACACCTACTTTGCATTTACAACAGCTCTTCTTTTGATTTTATTCTTCTGTTTGCATTGATTTGCCTCAATCATATCATATTGTCAGTTGCAGTCTTAATTTCCTGAGTGTTGTGTTCATGGAATTTTAAAAGTTTCTTTTACTAGAAATTATGGAGGGTAGTTGAACTTTGTTTAACTCAAACTTTGTAGCATGGAAAGAATGGCCACTATATTCAGATATATGGTGATAGCACATGAAAATTGTTGTTTGTTTAAACCTTTCATCTTCTATCTAGGTTAAGCATGTGTTCTGAATTCAATGAAATTTCCAATCTCAGGTTGCAGCATCTATGAAGAAAGATGTCGATGCTCAAATTCCAAACTACCCAAATCTTCCTTCGAAGCTATTATGTCTCCTTCACAATGTCACCTTGCATGTATTGTTACCTAATTCTTTCTGCCTTTTCTTCTTTGCCTTTTACAAATATTGATGATCTTGTGTATATTATTCACTTTCTCAACTTTCTTTTGCGTGATTTTGCAGGCAGACCCTGACACAGACGAAGTCTACGCTCAGATGACCCTCCAACCTGTTTCTTCTGTAAAGAACTTATCCCAAATGTCTAAAAGAATCTATATCTTGTTACAGAATTTTGAATATGATATGGGATTTTATATGGCTTTAAAGAAAGCAACTGGAAGTAAAATAGCAGGATCAAACTAATCTAAATTTCTTGAAAAATATATACATGACCTTAGTATGGTTAAGTGGCTATAAGAACTTAACCTATTGATATTTTGTGCAGTTTGATAAAGACGCGTTACTGAGATCAGATCTTTCTCTTAGGGCAAATAAGCCACCGCCAGAATTCTTCTGTAAGACATTGACAGCAAGTGATACAAGCACTCATGGAGGTTTTTCTGTTCCTCGCCGTGCGGCCGAAAAAATTTTTCCTCCTCTTGTAAGCAGTTTTACTTCACCTAGAAGGTTGGTTGTTTTAACTTCACAAATTAATCCCTTTCCTGCTTCTTTTGACAGGATTTCTCAATGCAACCACCTGCTCAAGAACTTGTGGCCAGAGATCTGCATGACAATGTCTGGACCTTCCGCCATATCTATCGTGGTATGTTCATTTTGTGGCCTTGAACTTTCACTAGTTGGATCTATGAATTGATATTACAGTCTTAGTAATAATTGTTTTATTTGTGCTTTATAAACTAGATCTATCTAATTCCAGACCCTGGTTCTCAATTTCAGGACAACCAAAACGTCACTTGCTTACAACAGGATGGAGTCTATTTGTTAGTGGAAAGAGACTTTTTGCTGGTGACTCGGTTTTATTCATTAGGTAATGGTAATGGTAATGAAGTGATGTTCCTCTTGGAATCTGTAATTTTAATTACTGATTTCATAATGTTTCATGTCTCTTTATTTACAGAAGCCTTGTCATATTATGTGTCCAATTTTTTTTTCTGCTCCCTCTTCATATAAAGGCAATTTTATCACTCTTATGATGTTTAAAATTTGTGAGCAGAGATGAAAAGCAGCAGCTTCTCTTAGGTATAAGGCGGGCTAACAGGCAACCCACCAATCTATCATCATCAGTATTGTCTAGTGATAGCATGCATATTGGCATCCTTGCTGCAGCTGCTCATGCAACAGCAAACAATAGCCCCTTTACTGTATTCTATAATCCAAGGTCCATAACAATTCCTTTCTGACTTTTAAATAAGTTTACCCACATTAAAATACTTGATTAGTTTGGAAAATTTCTTACCCTGTAAGTATTCATTCTAAAAAAATCTTTGTTTGTTTAGGACTAGTCCATCTGAATTTGTTATTCCTTTAGCCAAGTACTACAAGGCTGTGTACAACAATCAAATATCACCTGGCATGCGCTTTCGAATGATGTTTGAAACTGAAGAGTCAGGAACAAGAAGGTAGATGTATTTCAAATCTTTGTTTGTTTTCGAATACTGATTAATATCTTCAAATTTCCCTTGTATTGCCTTATAAAATTGGCTGTTAATTATTGCTTTGATGTTGGCATAACTCAAATGGAATGACCAAAATTTTGGAAGTACAGATGTTTTAGCATTTAAATTTCTGATGCCTTTATATTGAACTTAGCAATTATAAACCTGAGTTTAAATGTGGCTTGAGCATTAAGATGTTGAATTCTTGGATCAGAAAATTTTGATTTGGCTATCTACCATAAATAATGGTGGAAAATAAAATAATCCTTTTCCCTTCAGGTATATGGGTACAATTACGGGAATTAGCGATCTTGATCCTGTAAGATGGAAAAACTCACAGTGGCGTAATATGCAGGTAGATTTTTTTATTAATTTTATTTTTTGTTTTTCTTTATTTTTATTGTAGCAATATGAGGATTTTCTTTTCAATGATTTAGATAACATTTTTAACCAGCTTATTTTCTTGAATAGGTTGGTTGGGATGAGTCAACTGCTGGGGAAAGACGTAATCGAGTATCCATTTGGGAGATTGAACCAGTTACAGCTCCATTTTTCATCTGTCCCCCTCCATTCTTCAGATCAAAGCGCCCTAGACAACCTGGAATGCCAGGTAGCAGATCTGATAGCTTCGTATCATTGCATAATCATTTTCTATTTGTGCATGAACAGTTACTTAGATGTCACTTACGAAGTTTGTTTCTTGGCAGTATCCTCTCTGCCTTCTATTGGTTGTTTGTATGCTATATTTTTCCTCTGGAGTCAAGGCTGAAAAGGCTATGTCTGCAAGAGAGTTTCTTAAAAATTACAAAGAGAAGATGCCAAAATTGAAATATATTTAATCAGAAAACCAAACAGAAGGCTTATGAAATAAGCCCTTTTTTTTAATACAGTGAAGTATGCACGCGATGAAATGAGCAATTAAATTGGAATTGACTAACCTAGTATAATCAGCAGTCATTGTCACAAAGTATGTATAGAAAATTCATTAAGTTAAACCTGACATAAACCCATTGTCCACTTCTTGAATTCTTTGCTGATGGTTGTGGGGTTTGGAAATTCTGGTTTTTGCGTAAATTTCCTTTGCCTGCAAAGACAAGTGAAACGTTTTTGATGATGATGATGATGATGAGAAATATTACTCAGGAAATAAATTTCATATTGCTTAGGAAAAATGTTGTCTCAGCTGCATTGATGAATAAATTTGTAGCTTAAACCCCAAACACTTTGGAGATTAAAAGCTTTATTAATTGATTTTGCATCTGAATTTAGTTGAAGAAGGTTTCGAATATTTCAGACTTATTTGTTTGTATGGTAGAGCCCATGGTTGTTATTCTTAAGCTTTACTAATATCTTTTTGGGTTTCTCTTTAGAAAATTTCTCTTCACTGCATTTGTATATTTTGATGGAATGTCTTATGCTTAATTTTTTTAAAGGAAGAAGCAACAAAGTACATATTCAGAACTTCAAAGTTGGTCCAAAAAGAAAAGAAGAAAGAAATCAACATACAAAATTAGGGAAATTATGAGAGACAAAACAGTGGGATAAGATTAATGTTAGATTCCATAGTCAAGGTTATCTTTGGGCATGCATGGTTTGGGTCTTGAAAATGATTGTCCCATAGACAATGAAGCTCTTGTAATTCTCAACATACAGTTTGGTCTTTTCCGTGGTCAAAGCTGTAGAGCAGCAATGATTAGGAGTAAATGACATCCACTTATTGCAATTCTGCAATGAGAACAGCAAGTGATGTGGGGCAGGGTTTGGGGATATATTTCCTCTTTTTTCTTGTGTCGATTGATATTTTTCCTTTTAATCTATTTGGTCTATTTAATATCCAACTCTCCTACTGTGCTATGCTGATGATTGAATTCTTAAACATTCTTGTCTTTCTTCATATATTGACATGGTTTAGCCACCTACCGAACAATTTTGCAGATGATGACTCCTCCGACTTAGATAATCTATTTAAGAGGCCAATGCCTTGGCTTGGCGATGATATATGCATGAAGGATTCCCAGGCCCTTCCGGGGCTTAGCTTGGTCCAGTGGATGAATATGCAGCATAATCCTGTATTGGCAAACACAATCCAGCCAAATGTAATGCAGTCTCTGTCTGGGTCTGTCATGCAAAACTTTGCTGGAGCAGATATTTCTCGCCAAATGGGTTTGTCAGCACCACAAATTCCTCAGCCCAACAATTTGCAGTTCAATGCTCAGAGGCTACCTCAGCAAGTGCAGCAGCTTGATCAGCTTCCAAAGCTACCATCTACGATGAACACATTGGGATCCATTATGCAGCCACAACAGCTGAGTGACATGACTCAGCAGTCAAGGCAAAATTTGATTGCTCAGACCCTACCATCTAATCAAGTTCAGGCTCAAGTTCTGCAGCCTCAAACCCTTGTCCAAAGTAACAACATCCTTCTGCAGCAGCAAACATCTACTCAAATCCATCAACTCCCGAGAAGTCTTCCTCAAAACCTGCAGCAGCAGCGGCAGCAACAGCAACATCTTATGGGCCCAAATCAACAGCAAAACCTAATGCATTCCCAGCTGCCTGATCCAGCTAGCCAGCTTTTACAAATGCCTGACAACCAGATTCAGTTTCAACTGTTGCAGAAGCTTCAGCATCAACAGCAGTCACTTTTGGCTCAGCAGTCCGCACTTCAGCAGCCTGCTCAACTTGCCCAACCCCAAGATCAACAAAGGCAGCTGTTAGATGCATCTCAGAGCTTCTCCACGTCTGTGGCAACTAGCCAAGTATTAGAGATGCCTCAAATGTCACCTACCTTGCTACCTCAGTCTAATGTTGTCACACAGCAGATGTCCAAAAATAACAGCCGGGCAAATGTTCGGTTCTCCCAGCCACCTCTGCAGTCAAAGCTTCAGCAACAGCAACCTGGAATGCTGCCTGAAATTCCTGGTCATGTGGGTCCCTCCCCAACCACAGCAACAAATCAGCTCTCCACAGCTGTTAGCAGTGTAATGACAGGTGCTGTTATAGCTGCACAGTCTGTGATTACTGATGATAATCCATCTTGTTCCACTTCACCATCAACAAACTGTCCAAATGTTCTTCAACCACTGATAAACAGCAGAGCCCACAGAATTACTGGATTAGGGGATGACATGGCTCAGTCTGCTGCCACAGTCTTGAATCCTAATACCTTGGAAACCATGTCATCTAATGCTAATATAAATAAAGAACTACAGCAGAAGTCTGATGTTAAACCCTTGTTAAATATCTCCAAGAGTCAAAATCTAGGCCTTTTTGCACCACAAAACTACATCAATGGTGTTAATGCACAGGCAGATTATTTGGACACATCATCTTCTACGACTTCAGTGTGCCTTTCTCAGAATGATGTTCATTTGCAGCAAAACAACTTATTGACTTACAATCCTCAAACAATGTTGTTGAGAGACACAAGTCAAGATGGAGAAGTTCAGGCAGATCCTAGGAACAATGCTTCATACAGCACGAATATGGAGGGTCAAATAGGGATGACCATGAATTCTGACAATTTGCTGACAAAGGGCATGATGGGGCTGGGGAAAGATTTTTCCAATAACCTCTCTTCAGGGGGAATGCTCACCAGCTATGAAAACCCCAAAGACGTTCAGCAGGAACTTTCATCTTCGATGGTTTCCCAATCATTTGGAGTTCCAGATATGACATTTAATTCCATTGATTCCACTGTAAATGATAGCAGCTTCATAAACCGGGCTGCATGGGCTCCACAACCACAGTTTCAGAGAATGCGAACATATACTAAGGTTTGTTGTTCTAAACTTATTTTTTATTATTATTGTTTTTTTGGATAAGTTGTTCTAAACATAACAATCATATTGAGTAAATCTCTATACATGTGATCCCTACCCCTTTTAACCCTAATCCACAAAGGTGAGTGTGCACACTCCACACATGGCAAATCCTTTTCTTATCATCCAGTTGTCAAGGCTTCTAATTTACATTTTTACCTTTTCAAGGTGTACAAACGTGGAGCTGTTGGAAGATCGATAGATATAGCCCGTTATTCAGGTTATGATCAACTCAAACAAGATCTGGCTCGTAGGTTTGGCATTGAGGGGCAGCTGGAAGACCGGGGCAGAATCGGCTGGAAACTAGTCTATGTGGATCACGAGAATGATGTTCTACTAGTTGGAGATGACCCATGGGAGTAAGTCTTCTTGTTCCTTTCCTCTTATAGCCCTTCCCATCTATTCTTTTCATTGTTGGCATAAGACCAAATTGATAAAAAAATAAATTAAATTCTGTAACATTCAGGAATTTTTGATCCTGTGATTGTCAATGTAGTTAGCCCTTTTCTCTGACAGTTTTTACATCTGTTCCATTTCAGTGAGTTTGTCAACTGTGTCCGATGCATTAAGATCCTCTCCCCTCAGGAAGTGCAGCAGATGAGTTTGGATGGAGATTTTGGGAACTCTGTGCTTCCTAATCAAGCCTGTAGCAGCTCTGGCAACGGCAACGCATAAACTAGTCTAGCAACAAGCCAATGACTGTTAGTTGTTGGGAGCTTATATCATTTGTTTGTAGCTAGGGTTTAATAGCCTTCCATACTGCTTATATCTTCCACATATTGGTAGTTTCATTTTCCAATGGTAACAAAAGGTGGAACGATCCTTCTGTGCAGTAAGATGATGTTCACTTACAATTTTGGCTGAAGTTTATGCTTAGAGAAGAACAGATAGATCATAGAAGCAGAAGGAAGAGTAGGAAATCTATCAACACTCTCTGCACCGATAGTTTGGAAGGGACAGTTAAGCTTAGTTAAGAATCCAGTTTGATATACGCTTTGAACTCGTTAATAGGTTTGATTGTATGTGGAGAAATTGATATTCCAGTTTATTCTCCTTTGAATTGAAATTTGATGTTCGTTAGTTGTACTCCAGTTTTTTAGCAAAGAAAAATCATGAATTGTATGGCTTGGTCTCGACTATATAAAATGTGTAGATATGTTCTTCAATTGTCAAATGGAAAGAAAAAAGAGTGATCTCAACTTCAATTTTTGTGAAGGGGGGATTCACCTTGTGTTGGACTAACAGTTTCTCAAAATTTATCCCAGTAATGCATCAGATTTATCATATAATTTTGTTACTTTTATTATTCACATATATAATTTTATCCCTTTTATTTTTCACATATATAAAAGGTCTCTGCAGGAGTATTGCTTAGTAGTGTTATTTGCGAGAGTCTTCGTCCACAAGAGCGGCCTCAAGGGTCCAGTCTTTTGAGGATTGTTATAGTTGCAGAGTAGCAGTGGCAGTGGTAGGAGGGATCTAGGTTACATAGGAGTAGTGGAGGGTAAAGGCGGAATCTGTATGGAGAGAATTGAAAACATAGAAAAAATTATGGCAGAACTTGATCGTGACTGAAGATGAACTGGAACGAGTAAGCACAGATGGAATAAAAGAGGCGGATGAAGCAGAAGAGGGAAGAACTGGTTGGTCGCAAAACTATTGACAGGGAGACCGTACAACAAAGATGCGATAGTAGGGACACTTAAAAGTAGTCTGGCGTTTGTCGAAAGAGGTAACAGTGTCCTTCATAGATGCCAACCTGATTCTCTTCAAATTTGTGACATTGAAAGATAAGCAAAGGGGGTTGGATGGATCAACCTGGTCCTCTAATAAGAATCTGGTTTTATTCAGAGAATATGATGGCACTCTTAGACCAGAGGATTGTAATTTCACTTGTGCTCTTTTCTGGGTTCGCATGTACGGCCTTGCGTTGAACATGATCAATAGCGTAATGCCAGAACGAATAGTTAATAAAATAGGAACTCTAGTGGAGTTGGATGCCTAAACGGCCTTTTATGAATTGGAGAGCTTCATGCGGCTCAGAATAGAAGTAGACATCACAAAACCGCTTCGAAGGTTTATCTCGCTAGGCCTGGCAAAGGAGAAGCCATTTATGGGCAGGTGAAGTACGAGAGATTACCAACCTTTTGTTATGCAGGTGGGCTGCTGGGGCATATAGAGATGGCATGTAATATGAATGAAAATGGTGACGATACAAACGAAAGCCAGACAGTATGGAAACTGGATGACAGTGTCACCACCCCAGAAAGAACTGAACCACTATGGAGGGTACGCACGTCAAAGGGAAAAAACAAAGACAAACAGCAACGAATCTGGGAGAAGTGATAAGGCCAGTGAAACGATGGGAGAGGGATCGAGGGCGGACGAAGGCGCAATGGGAAGCGTCAACCGCTGACTGAACCTAGAACAGGGCGGAATTATCGGGGCAAGTCAACAAGAAAAGCGTGAAAATAGCAGTGATAACTTCTCTTGCGAAAATCACGAATCTTCCTCGTTCGTAGGGATTTTCAACTCAGCCGAAGAAGGCCTAAATAAAGGGAATGGTGAGATACACGGAAAAGGGGCTGGGAGGATCGGGCCCAATGGAAGTAAGGAAGGGAAAAAAACGCTAAACAGAGCCCAGCAGGGGAGAGAGAGGCCCGTGTAGATGTGGTAACAACTGGAAAGAATACTGGGATGTCTGCAGTGTGTGCACCAATTAATAACCAGGCTTTGAGTCCACGAGCAGACCAAGATAAACTGGCAGAGGTGGTAGTGGCGCACCACACAACGCGACCCATCAATCCTAAAATGAAATGGAAGAAACTGGCTAGGTCTTAAACAGCAGAAGGGGGATACAACGTATGTGGAAGGAAGAGAAAAAATGAATGAACAAAGCGAGCAGAAGCATAATGCCAAAAGAAAAAAAAAAAAAAAAAGGGGAGGATTTGCTGAATTTGAAAACGGCGATGACTGGTATCCAGTCCCACGGAGAACAATGAGGTGCATGGCCTGGAACGGCCGTGGGCTTGGGAACCCACGTGCAGTTAGAGCTCTGAGAGAGCTAATCAATAAAGAAGATCCCCATGTAGTATATCTTAAGTGAAACTAAGCTGCATGAAAGGAAGCTCGATAGAATAAGAAGACGATGTGGAATGAATGTTGCCTTTGGAGTTAATGCAGAAGGAAGAAGTGGAGGATAAGCCGTTCTTTAAGGAGAAAGTGTGCAGGTGAAATTGTTAAGCTACTCCAAAACAACATTGATATGAAAGTGAGGGAAGAAACCGAAGCTAGACCGTGGAGACTAATAGGTGTATATGGTGAACCAAATTCTAGTAGAAGGCACGACACATGGGCCTTTTTGAGGAGGCTTAAGCTTCAGAATGATATGGAATGGTTATGCATGGAAGACTTTAATGAAATATTATAAAGTTCTGATAAATTAGGTGACTGTCTTAGGAAGGAAAGCCAAATGATAGAGTTTAGAAATGCACTTAAAGATTGTGACTTGGAGGATATGAGTTTTAAGAGTTCATGGTTCACGTGGGAATGGGGAAGAACAAGGAATAATAATATACGTGAACGTCTCGACCTTGGAGTTGCAACAAAATTATGGGTTGAAAGATTTCCAATAGTGAAGTTCGACGTTTGGTTGCATCAGTGTCTGAACATGTGCCTATACTAATGAATACAGAAGTTGCAAAACAGAAGAACAAACACAAAGGGAGAAGCATATTTCGGTTTGAGGCTATGTGGGCCACTGAGAGGGAGTGCGGGCACGTGATTGAAGATGAATGGCAGGGAGGTTTGCACGGGGACGTGCGTGAACGGCTGAAAAGGACGGGGGAACAATTAAAACTTTGGCATGATGGGAGGTTTGGCAGTAGGAGGAATAAAATAAACCTTCTGAAAAAGGGAGCTCCAAAGCATTAAACATGCGGGCCCTACGGATGAAGTTTTGTCACGGGGAACTAGCATAAAAAGGGAGCTAAATATTCTGTTAGAAAAGAAAGAGCTGATCTGGCTACAGAGGTCAAGGATTGCTTGGTTGAGGGAAGGTGATAAAAATACAGCATTCTTTCATGCACAGGCAACCCAACGAAAAAAGGAAATTTAATCAAGGGGCTGTTGAATGAAGATGGGGAATGGTGTGAGGGTGATCTAGAAATCCAACAACTTGTCACTGCATACTTCATGAAACCATTCCAATCAAACAGGACTGATAACTTCGAGGATGTCCTTGTGGCAGTTGAGTCGCAGGTAACAAATGAAATGAACAATTCACACTTTGCAGAGTTTCAAGCTGAAGAGATTCAATTAGCAATCAGACAGATGCACCCAACCAAAGCCTTAGGACCCGATGGTATGCCAGCACTTTTTTATCAAAAATTCTGGAATATTATTGGGACTGATGTTATAAATTTTTGCTTAGAATGTCTAAACGAGGGGAGGGAGATTAAAGACATAAATCATACTAACATTATGCTTATTCCAAAAATCAAAGATCCTAAAATTGTTAGCCATTTTAGACCAATTAGTTTGTGTAATGTCATCTACAAAATTCTAGCAAAAGTCCTTGTCAATAGGCTCAGACACATCCTTCCAGTTTGTATCAGTGATGCTCAAAGTGCCTTTGTCCCTGGGAGATTAATCACTAACAATATCCTGGTTGCCTACGAAATGATTCATTCCTTGAAAAACAAAAGGCAAGGGAGGGATGGTTACTTTGCATTAAAACTTTATATAAGCAAAGCATATGATAGAGTGGAATGGAATTTTTTTGCTAGAATGATGATTAGATTGGGGTTTCACATTCGGTTGGTCTTATCTTGAAATGTGTAACTTCAGTCTCTTAATCAATTCTGATTAATGGTTGCATGACTGACGTCTTCAGACCCGAAAAAGGATTCCGACAAGGAGACCCACTTTCCCCATATTTGTTCCTAATTTGTACAGAAGGGCTCTTATCACTGTTACACAAATACCAATGCGAAGGTCGAATCCATGGAATGGATGCAAGGCTGGACCTAGAGTTACTCGTCTTGTTTTCGCTGATGACAGTATCCTATTTGCTAGAGCAGATGGAAACGAAAGTGAGGCGGTGAGGCACGTGCTAAGGAGGTATGAAGAAAGCTCTGGCCAATACATAAACTTTGATAAAGCAGCCTTGTATTTCAGTTGCAACACGCAGGATAGGATGAAAGCCGAAACAAAGACCTCGTTGGGAATTCAGAACATATCAGGCATGGAAAAATATTTAGGAATGCCTTCTATGGTAGGAAGGGCAAGTAAGAGAGCTTTTAAAGAGCTCAAGGACAGAATGGAAAGGCGATTGATTGGAAGGCTGAGCCAAATGCTCTCACAAGGGGGCAAGTAGGTGTTTATCATGTCTGTGGTGCAAGCTATTCCAGCGAACAACATGGGATGTTTTCTACTTCCTAAAAACTTTGTTGATGGCAATGAAAAGAGTCATAAGCAAATTCTGGTGGAAACAAAACAAGGACAAAAAAGGTTTACATTGGCTTAGTTGGGATAAGATGTGCTATTCAAAGAAGTATGGAGGAATGGGGTCCGTGACATGATAAACTTCAACAAGGCAATGGTGGCTAAACAGGGATGGCGGCTGCTCAAGAATGAAAACACACTTGTGCATCGAGTGCTTAAAGGCAAATACTTTCCAAAAAGTTCATTTCTTGATTCAAGTCTGGGCAACAAACCATCATTAACATGGAGGAGTTTGTGGGAGTCTATTTCTACACTTAAACGGGGAGTAAGGTGGAGGGTAAGAAACGTAAAATCTATCAAAATTTGGACTGACCAGTAGGTTCTTTGCAACACCGACTTTATATCCAGTCGCCTAGGGATGCATGGAGCACGGATGAGACCGTGAATGAGTTAATTGATCCTAATTCCAGGCAATGGAAAGAGACTACCTTGAGGAACAGATTTGTGGAGGCGGAAGTATAAGCCATCAGCATGATACCAGTGAGCATAAAGGAAGGATCAGATGTGCTTGTGTGGCACTATGATAACAGGGGAGAATATTCAGTAAAAAGCGGGTATAGAATGCTAAGTCGCGAAGAGCATCATGACTAGGCACGCTTGGGGGAGCAGGAACAGGAACTTTGGAAGAAATTATGGACAGCAAGTGTTCCAAACAAAATCAAAATGTTCCTATGGAGGGCATGTCATGGCATATTACCAACCATGGTTGCCCTGGCACAATGAGGTATTCAAGTTGATAAGGTTTGTGGAAGATGATGAGGAAAGGAAAGAGAAACACCACGTTACGCCATGAAAAATTGTGAAGTGTTGGAAGAGGTATGGCAGTATCTGAACGTTCCTTGGGATACTCAATAGGATGAACTAGATGAAGGACAGCTATGGCTGAAAAGAAATATTTTACAGCTAACAACTGAACAAATGCAATAGCTGGCCGTGACATGCTGGTCAACTTGGACTAATAGAAACAAAACTTTTCATGGAGAGGATATGGGCAAAGCAAGTCATAATGCAAACTTAATTAGACACTACATCCATGAATACAAACCAAGCTCAGGAGAAAGCAAAGAGGGAACTGAAACAGGAGCCTCTTAGATGGCAACCACCCAACGGTGGAAGCTATAAGGTGAATTTTGATGCTGCACTGAATCGATTTGAGAAGATGGCAGGAGTGGGAGTTGTGGTGCGTAATTCACAAGGCCAACTAATGGGAGCATGCGCGACCAGGATCAATAGGATTGATAACTTGTTCATCGCATAAGCAAGAGGAGCTGTTACTGCTCTCAACTTTGCCTTGCAAATGGGTTTTAATTCTGTAATATTAGAGGGAGATTCATTGGCTGTATTGAAAAGGTTGCAATCAGGCGAGAAGGACTTGTCACCCTTAGGCGTGATAATTGGAGAAGCAAAGGACATGTGTGGAGGGTTTACCAGTTGTAAGTTCATGCATATAGGAAGGATATGAAACAATGTAGCTCATAGCCCAGCCAAGCATGCTTTGAGTTGTGATCAAAATAGGTACTGGATTGAAGAGCCACCTCTCTTTTTATGTAAGGCCTTACAGGCTGATGCTGCAATTGCAAATGAATGAATGAGATTTCATTGTTTCAAAAAAAAAAAAAAAATTTGAAGCAATTTTCAGAAGAGTCAAAGAGTAGGAAGGAAAAGAAGAGGAGAGAAAATTTCAGAAAGAGAATAAGTTGAATAATTGCATAATAGATTACCTCTACAATTCTCCTTTTTCCCATTTTGTGCTCAGTTAATAGTAATAAACCGAGATACTCTGTTGCCAACTTAGTGAAAAAGCAATTAAAGAAACATAAATAAGGGCCTTCATAAGAAACAGGCCTTACAACCAAGTAAAGTAACAAGCCTAACATGTAAAACATTAGGTCCAAACACAACAATGAATCTAGACAAGAATAGGTCTATAACAAGAAATTTGTCTGCTTATATATTTTCATGAAATATTCTTTAACTAATAATTTTTATTTGGAATTTTTTTTTACAATATGCACATTTTTATCATGAATATTCCTTTATTATTAATTTTATTGGGTTTTTAATTAAATTAAAAGTATAGGAATAATAAATTTGCACTCTGTGTGGTAAATTTAGTTCTATCTTTCTAAGTAAAATTGTAATTTGAACTTTATCTGCATCTCTATGGGAGGTGCAGTTACCAAGGGTTTTTGTGTCCACTGATACTAAGCAACCAATTGAATTTAAACAGACAATGTAACTTGTGTTAGTTCCTCATTACTTTTTTTCCCTGGTCATTTTTTGTTTTGTTTTGTTTTTTTTACTTCTTGCTCTGTAATATAAATACAATATATTTTTATAATTAAATTTTTTTATTTTTCATTTTGATTTTTATTAAAAATATAAAATAATTTTGTTAATTTAATATAAGAAAAAATATTATTTGATGTATTATTATTTTATTAATTTTAATTTTTAATATAATTATTATTTAAATTAAAGTAATTTAATAAATTTTAAATTATTTATTAATTTTATAAATGTTAAATAATTTAAATATATAATTATATAAATTTTTTAATCTAATGCTTTTAATAGTTGTTTTTTATTATAATTTATTTTACTGTCACTATTATTTTACATCTAAACACATTCTCCATGGATGATTTTAATTTCACAATTACAAATATCAATTTCACCTCTATTTTTATTTGTAATCTCACAAAAAATAATTTTACTATTCATTCAAATAAATCTTTATTATTCTACGTGTGAGACTGAAATTTGGGTAAATTTTCATTATAGGATTAACAATAATTTTAAGGATCTTTGGTGGTAAAAGGTAATGATGTCATGCAAGAGCTAAAAGAAAGGAGAAAATTAAAAGAAAAAAAAAATGGAGAAATGGAATGAAGAAAAGGAAACCCCGTAGCATGATAAACTTCCAAGGAAAATGGATAGAGGGGTGGAAAATTCGTGATTGCTAAAAATGAACATTGGGATGAAACAGAAAATGATTAAGGTGGTTGAAAAAAAACACATAATTGCTGGAATATAACTTCCAACAATCTATGTAAGTTTTTGTAACCGATTTGGCCTCGGAAATTAATAAGATATAGGTTTTTTTTTTTTTTTTTTTTAAATGTGGTAATAAAGAGTTCTCTTCGAGCAATTTATACAATAGATGTGATTGGGAATAGATCGTTAACGCTAAGATTTGAAATATTTTAAATCTATCAGATCCTTTAAAGGTGGTCACTTGAAATTAACTAATTGAAATAAGATTTAAATTATTTTTAAAATTTTTTTAATTTTTTATTTTGATGAATATTATATGTTTTAATTTTTTTTCTTTTTAATAATCATTATTTATTGATTTTGAAGTTAGAGAAATATTCTAGTTCAAAATATGGTAAATCAATCTTTCTAATTGGTTTGCATGCCCTTCAAATCCATACATTGATACGCTCAAGATTAGTTTTGGTAAAAATTTTTATTTTATAATTAAGGTTTTTTGAATAAAAATTTCTCAATTTACTACAAATAGATTTTTTTTTTTTTTTTTTTAATATTGAATGATATAAAGCTCTTACAAGTCTACTAGCTGCAGAAATGTATATTTTTTGATTTAAGGATAAAAAAATATAAAACAAGGCGCACTCATCCTACTTGGACCTGAAACTGTTAGAATTGGAGAAAAGACTAGACTAGTAAAAATTAAAGGCCCAAAATTGGTACTAGTTAGTTAGAAATATGGATGCATTATCTCATCCAAAGAATTTTTTATTGTTCCTGAAACAACACTTAATATATGAACTTGAGCTTTCAATTACTTGATGTTCATCACTAGTGTTTTTGTGTTGCATACTCTTTTACAAATAAGAGAAGAAACTTGGAATCATTCGATAAGAAAGAAATAATAGTCCATTGAAATCTTAATTATAGCCCATCAGACCCTTTTTGCGAAACTAGTTTCCTAGAACTCGGTCAATTTTGGTCTTGAAATCATTGCCACAATTTGGGTTTAGCAATTTCTTTTATTTTGGATTCTTACCCTTTTCTTGGTGTAAAATTGAAACCCTAAGCCAATTCAAGTCAATTTCCCTCGACCCTATTTTTCCTTGTACAAAAAAATAAAATAAAATCAAAGAGGATTTGGTAAACCCCAACCATTTTTTTTTTTGGTACAATTTGACCTTCTTTTCATCCCAAATTTTATTTTATTTTTTTCCAAATAATATATCTTATTATTATTTAGATGGGTTTAAGGGTGGTGGCTAGGTGGAATTTTTATTCCACGTCAGTTAAAACTAGGCCATGTATCAAATATAAGAAATGCCACATAAGCAATTTAATACCACGTCATCCACTTTACCAGTAGAATTTGAACAGTGTTAAGGATAGGAGGGACATTGAAAATCACGAAAAGTAAAGGGACTCGCCATGATTAAAATTATTATACGAAGGACTAAGTTCATATTTTAACTAAAGTAGAGAGAGTGATCGTACAATTTGACAAACATATACTTATAAAAACAAATATGATTAAAGAATATAATATTATCGTAAAAATAAAGTCATTATAATTGGAATATAATTTTATATTTAAGAAATGGCCTTGAACCTAATCAAATAAAAGTCCAAATTATGTTGAAACCGCTAAAACTAATATAAATATTGAGAGTAGCCAAAATCAGTGACAAAACCAATCAATAGTATGAATGAAAATAAATAGGAGATATTACAAAAGGAAAAAGAAAAGGCAAGATACAAGTTTCTACCAAGGACACATAAAACAATAGTGACAACATACAATTTACAGACCAAGATACTCTTATTTATGATAAAATGTAAATCTTCAACACCAATGGTTGACCCAAAATTAATTTAGGAGTAATTTTTAACTAGTTTTTTTACCCCCCTGAAATGCAGGGGATATTTTAATTACATTAATATTCAATTTATTTCATTAACTGTTTTGTTTGATCGATTTTTTTTTTTAAATCACTAAGTACTTGTTTCTTCACTTTTTATTTTTCATTTTTATTAAATTTATAAATTTTTATGTTAAATCCTTTGGTTGGGGTTTAAAGTTCATAAATTTATAGTACAAAAATTCCTAAATAAAAAATATGGTTTATGGACAAATTTTTCACACTAACTTTTTAATCTCTATCTTACTTTAAGAAAGTATATAGGTATTTAAGACCTTGAAGGCTTAATGTTTTTAATTAAATTCATTTCATAAATTTGATTGTTTAATTGGTAAAAAGAAATGGAACTTCTTTATATATTTATTATCTTATATAGCCAGAGTTTATGAACTCTCCTAACTGAGTTTATTCCCATGTTACATGCTCAAAAATATTCTTTTCTTTTTTAAAACTATAATTATTCTATTTTTCATGGAGGGAAATAAAACAAATATAATTTCCTTTAATTATATAATCAAAATTGATATCTACCAATCGGATCCATAATTTATATTAGGTCTTTAATTTATCATTGGTGAGAAATTTTGATGCATTCCCTTTTCTTACAATAAATGAAAAAAAAATTTTAAATTTCATACAAATAACACCACATCTGAAAAAATTATGCTAAAAATATTTTAATTAGTATAAGCATCCTCTTTTATCCGCATTTATTGAAGTTTCTTAGCTTTGAAATTCATTTTTCAAAATTTAGGCTTTTAAATTTCTTTTGGGCTGTAATTGTGTAACTAAGCCATGGCCTTGATCAGCGTTATAAACCTATTATTAATTTGGTTTTTATTTATTTATTTTTCACTTATTTAAAAATAAAATAAAATAATTCAAAAAAAAAAAAATTCATGGAGTTACTTCTTGCAGATAAAGTTTTAAATTCAATCTCGGGATAAAATTTTCGAATACAAAATAAATCCTTTTGAACCAAGACTTTGTTTTAATCTTAAACTCTAGTTTAATTGATATTCCTTTTCTACTTAAACAACAATTTCCACAATCAAATGGGAGAGCTGACATAGTCTCCACCATCTGCTACCAATAACCCATAATTACCATTAGTCATCAACAGCTTTAGGTAATACTAAAAGCAAACACCAGAGTATAGAGAGTATCACAAACAACTTTCAACAATAAAACTCAGCTCATACACAAGGTAGGATCTAGCCTTCATTATCACCTCACCTTAACAGGCTACTGCTATCATTAATTAGCCTAACAATATTATTCAATCTTTCCCCATTCTTAAAGCCACTTTAGAGATTCTTTTCATCCAATCCTTTCCAAAGCTCAGATATAGCAACGAATCCGGGAAAGACGTACACATTTCTAAAAAAAAAATTGATTCATTGCAAATTCCCCTACCAAATCTGTCACAACTATTAACCATCATAGCCAACCTACACTTGCAAATAGAGAAAGCCAAAAAAGAAGCTAGTCACTAACCTATGCGCTGGGCACTGAGACACCAATCCTCACCACAGAGCTATCTCCATTTTCAATCTCCACTTGCACCAAAACCAAAGCCAGACAAGTAATTAAAAAAAGAAGAAGAAAGGGACTCTTTCTTAGATTCCCAATTGAGGTTGATCTAGGCTGTTTTGGAGCTTTAAAGTTTGTGAAGGGAAAGATCAAGGAAGGAAGAAGAACATAGTTGAATTTTAGATCCGTCGGAGTAGCAAAAGAGATGATTTTGGAGAAAGAAATCGTGATCTTTGAACCTAGATCTATGAAAATCGATCAAGTTTCAAAGAAAATTGGCTAGAGATCGTGAAAGGGGGAGGAAAGAAGAACCTGGAGAAGTGTTTTGGGGCGATTCTAGAACTGACGAGTGGCGGCTGAGGCGGAGGGCGGCGGCACCGATGGCACAGCAACGGATCGAATTAAGAGTGTAAACAAATGGAACTTTTAATCGAATTGTTCTTTTCCATATTCATTTTTATTTTTTATTAAATTTAATAAATAATTTTAAATAATATTTTTATATTTTTTATTAAACTAATCAAATACGAATATAAATTTATTTAAAGTTTGTTTAAAACTCATTTATTTATTATTTATTTGTTGTTTATTTATAATAATATTAATAAAATCATATTTTTATTTTTTACTTTTATTTTATTTTAAAATTTATTTATATTTATTCAATGTTTATTTATTTAAATTTATTTAGTTATGATTGTTTATTGTTTATGAATATGTTCATTTATATATATATATATATATATAAATTCATGAACATATTTATTTAATATTCACGAATAAATTCGTAATTTAATTGAATTAAATATGAATTGAATGCGAATATTTTATCATTTAAACGAATTAAGTTCAAATGAACAAAGTAATTTTTTTATCTAACATGAACCAAACCCCAACGCTTAGTTGGTTTGAAATGTCGTTAATAAGAAATCAACGGGCATTTTCAGGTATATTACTCAAAAAAATCAACATAATACACCTAGTTGATTGGAATTGAAGAAATTCTGTTCCTATTGTTACAAACATACAATTTATGGGGAGATAAAAAAATAAATCGAATCAAGTACTCGTATATCAATCTTTCTTAAGAACTCGTATGTCAACTCTTCCCGAAAATATGAGAAAATAGGACACTAGGTATTTAGGTAATATTAGGTATTTAGTATGAAAAAATAGGACATTAGGTATAACAAACCATAAACATACGTTAGTTTATGTTTGGTTAATTTACAACATTAAATCGAATTAAAAATGTAAACAAATAAAGCTTTCAATGAACTATTAGTGAATTTGTTTAGGTTTATTCGTTTATTAAGCTTAACAAACTATTTTTAATAATTTTTTAATGTTCGTTTATTAAATGAATCAAACACAAATAAATATTTGTTTGGTTCGTTTATGTTCATGAATAAATTTATTTAAAATTCATTTAAAGCTCATTTATTTATTATTCATTTATTGTTTGTTTGTTGTTCATTTATAATAATACTAACAAAATTATATTTTTATCCTTTCTTCTAATCTTATTTTAAGATTCATTAATATTCGTTTAAAATTTGTTTGTTTATTTAAATTTATTTATTTATAATTTGTTTATTTTTTATAAACATGTTTGTTTATATATGTGCATAAATATATTTATTTAATATTCACGAACGAATTTATTCAACTTAATTAAAACTAAATATGAATCGAACGTAAACATCTTATCTTTTTAAATGAATTGAACTTGAATGAATAAAATAAATTTTTTATCAAATATAAATTAACTCCAAATATTTCTAAAAATAAATGAATAAATCACAAATATATATACGTTTTGTTCCTATTCAATTCATTTATAACCTTAGGTCAGATTTTAGAGATTAAAGTTTAAGAGGTATAGTGAAGCGAAAGAATACCCTTTAAAGTGAAAATAGCCAAATGAAGAAGAAAAAAAAAAAATTGAAAGGGAGATTTTTATATCCTAATGGAACGGCTTAGTTGTGGACACTAAAGGAATTGATCTCATCCACCCGGCTTCACAACCTGTATACAACCCAACTGATCCGAACCAATTGCTCACCAACCTGCCTCCATTTGGGCTAACCTTAATCCAGGCCGGGAATAAGTGTGTTTTTTTCCCAAAATTGTGGTAAATTTTTTGTTGGCTCACATGATTTATTTGCTTATTTATTTGTTTTCATGTCTATTCAAATTTTATATATTTTTTTTGTTAAACATATTATTTTCAACTAATAAAATTAATGGGATAAAAAATAATAATTTTTTAAATTAAATTCTTGAAATCCTACCAACGAGGATTTTCATAGGTTTACAAAAAAAATTTAAATTAATCTTATCAAACTATTATAAGATTAAAATCTTAAAATTAAATTGGAAGATGTAATGGGTTTTTAAAAAAAATTGAAAAGTAAAAATTTTAAATTAATCTATCCAAAATATTAAAATTAAATGTTAGCAAACTATTAGAATGTTTAATGATTTTTTAAAAACTATGAAAATTCAGTTTTATCAAACTATTGAAAAATTTAAATATCAAAATTAAATATTATGAAACTATTAAAAGATTTTATTTAATTTTAATAATTTTTTAAAATTTTAATAATCCAACGATAAAGTGTAATAATAGTTTTCTTGAATACTTTTGAGATAGGATACGTTCCTAGGTTACTTCTAAATTATTAGAGTAATTTTAAAAATAATTTTTAATATTAAATTAATTCATAAAATTTTAAGATGTTTTAAGGATTTTGGTAACACAAAATTAGTTGATACCATATTTTGGATGGATATTGTGGAGTATTATAGCCTTCCTTATCCATAACTATACTTTAAGGCCTTATTTAATTTTATGAACTATAATCTACCCTTTTAAAGAATCTGAATCCAACTTAGGATAAAAAAAAAACAAATTTAAATAAGTAGTCAATTGTACATAAATAAAAAAAAATTGTGACGATTTTGAATTTATATCTAGTGATTAAGTCCATTAACTTATACATTATAACAATTAGGCGAACAAAGTTTTATTAGGATTTAGATAGAAATAATTGTCGGTCAAATATTATAATTAGACAAACAAAGTTTTGTAGCAAATATTGATCGCATGATGTACATACAATTATACATGAAAACTAAAAACGAATTATTTAATTGTTCATGTCTTTGTCTCCAAACAGTAACCTTCTTCCCTCTAGTATATTGTTGCAGATGCGTAAGACTTAATTAATGAAAATTAATGCCTCTTTTAAATTTGTGACATCAAGGAAAATAAAAAAGTGATATTTATAAAATTAAGTCTATATATGATTTGTATTAATTTTTGGATGGTAATATGTATCAATGACTCTTTTATAGCTTGAAATTGCAATTTTGTAATTAAATATCATATATTTTCCATTAATATTACCAATAATAAAAGACATTCAAGTTTGGAATTAGATCATGTGATACGAATTTAAATTCAAAATCTCATTCTTACTGAATTTATAATAATTTGATTTGAAAAATTTTGCTAGCTAATTTATGTAAAAAAAAAAAATTAGTTGATCTTGTTAGCTATTAAGTACTTTAAAAATAAAATAAAATTTGTAAACACATGACATCAAGTTAGACAATACACGTATCTTAAAAATATATCATCCACATTGAATTTTTTATGTTTTTACTAAAACCTTTAATTTTTATATATTTATAAAGATATAAGATGTATATAAGATTATTTTTATTATGTCAAACATGTTTGAACAAGACAATGTAATCAATAATATACTGACAATTGACAAGGTATGATTTCAAATTCTAACTTTAATAAACAAAAAGTTTGTCTACCTTATAAATTCTTTGCTTACATGTAAAAAAACCACGAAATATACATTTTAATAATAAGAAAAAAATCTGATGGTAAAAAGTTGACCAAATATTTTGATGGCAAATAATATAAGACGCACATTAATTAACACTTGAAAGAAGAAATTTTGAGTAACTCTAAAATCATTAGTATAATTTAGATAATAAAGACATTTTTTCAATTACATGCATTTCTGTTCACCTTTCATTATGCCTTATATAAGCTAAATTTGATCAATTTATTTGGATAGTAACTAATTTAAAATGTGAAATTAATACAAATTTTATTATAAAAGCTAAATTCAAGTTGACAATTAAAGATTACATTAATAGCTGCACATGTTTGATGAAGTTAGACTATATATGTATGTGATTGCAAATGTAAGAAAAATAAAAATGAAAAAAAAAAAGGAAATATAATTTATTTTTTGAAATAACTTGTAAAATTTAAATAAAATGAAGGTAATTAAATGAAAGACATGTGATTATTGTTCAAAATCGTCTACATATCAAAAGAATAAATCATCTATTTCATTTTTTGTCAAAGATTTTAATTTTATATATTTACATAAGATATGATAGATATGAAAATTATTGGACCTAAAGTGACAAACACAACATCGTAGAAGTGATATATTGTAATAAACTCACAGTAATAGATAATAATCAATAATCCAAAACATAAGAAAAATAAAGTACACCAAGATTTACATGAAAAATCTTCTAGTGTAAAGGGAAAAAATTACGAACCATCAAAAAAATCTTCACTATCAAATAATGGATATATAATATTTTCCTTTAGCTAAAACTAAAGCTAATCAATAACTAGAAAGATAATTGGAGAATCTCATAAAATAGGTGACTCAACAAATACACCTTAGATTTGTTCATAAAGAGCTTTAATCTTGATCTCCATCGTTCAAAATGTAGAACACCGAATCATGAACCTACTGACAAAATTTCAGCTCAATCGAATCACTATTCGACTTCTGTTCAACGAACTCTCCTATCTTCTTTTTTTCTCTTTTTATTTTACTTTTCCTTTCTTTATTTTTCTCTTAATTTTTGGCACTGCACACTCATGCCAAAATCACCATTTTTTTATTACGTAGGCTCTTTTAAGGTAGCTTAAAACATAAGACCCATGGCCTTTAATTTGTAAAAACACATGAGAATGGGGTTGGGCCCCACATTCTCAATAATCTCCCCTTCTAATCTTATTAGGAGAAGATTCATCACCATATCAGTCACATTTAGAACTTACCTTGGCTAAAGAACCCATTCTAGTCAAGTTACTACAGAGCTCAGACTTTTCCTTGGGAAGTGTCTTAGTCAACACATTTGCTGCATTCTCATAAGTATGAACTTTTTTCAACTGCATCTATTATTTCTCAATCACTAAATGTAACAAGTGATATCTAACATTAGTGTGCTTTGTTTTAACATGTACATGACATTCTTACTCAAATCTAAAGCACTATGGCTATCATAAAATACCATATACTCTTTCTGATTAAATCTCAATTTAAGAAGAAAACGTTTCATGCAAAACATTTATTTACTTACTTTGGTTACTGCAATATATTTAGCCATCGTAATTGATAAGGCAACATACTTATGCAATTTAAATTGCCAAGACACATCTCTTCCTATAAAAGCGAACAAATACCCTAAAGTAAAATTTCCACCATCAAGAACACCTACCATGTCAACATCAATAAATCGTTTTAGAACTAATTGTGAAACTTCATAACTTAAGTACATTTTTTATGTACCTCTCAAATATCTAAAAATCATTTTCACTGCTTTCCAATGAACTTTTTTTGAATTAGAAAGAAATTTACTTACTACATTAACTGTATGAGCAATATCAGATCGTGTGCAAACTATAAGATACATCCAAGAATCGACAGTAGAAGAATAAGAAATACTAAACATAACTAGTTCCTCTTCCTTAGTCACCGGATAAGATTTCTTACTTAAAAGAAAATGATCGGCAAGTGGACTGCTAACTGATTTAGTATGTTCATGTTGAATCTACTAAGCACCCATTCAACATACTTTTCCTGTGATAACCATAGCTTTTTAGTTTTCTTATCTCGAATAATATTATATCGAGAATTTGTTTTGTTAGACCTAAATCTTTCATGTCAAAGGACTTAAATTATTGTTCTTTCAACTTATGAACCATACTAGCATCTTGTTCTACAATCAACTTATCATCAACAGATAATAAAAGAATAATGAAGTTACCATTGAAAATTTTTTTAAAATACACATAAAAATCTACTGCCATTCTTTTATAATTGTGGCTCACCATAAAAGAATCAAATTTTTTTACCACTGTAATAGAGCTTGTTTCAAGCCATACAAGTTTTCTTCAGATTGCAAACTAAATACTTTTTCTCTTTTACTTTAAAATCTTTAGACTGATCTATATAAATGTTCTCTTGTAAGTCACCATACAAGAATATAGTCTTAACATCAAGTTACTCAAGCTCAAGATTCAAACTAGCTGCTAATCTCAATACCACTCAAATAAAACTTATTTTCACAACTGGAGAGAAGATCTCATCAAAATCAATGTTGGATTTCTAAGAAAAACTTTTCACCACCAATTGAGCTTTGTACTTCACTAATTTATCACCATATTTTTTTAACTTGAACACCATTTATTCTTCAACGGCCTTCTCTCTTTCGAAAGTTTAACAAGATTATATGTACTATTTTTTCACAATGACTCCATTTTTTTTAATTGATTTTAACTAATGCTCTTTATCTGGAGTAGTCTGTACATCTTAGAAGTTTTATGGCTTCCCGTCACTAGTAACTAAAATAAAATTTGAAATTGGATACCTAGTAGATGGTTGATGTTCTCTTGTAGATCTCTTAAGTTGAGACTTTACAATACCTGATATCGAAGGTAGCTTCTCCTACTTAATATTTTTTGGTAGAAAGGACTACTTACCTTGTTCAATACTTTAAGGTAGAAATGATTGCTTTCCTTATTCAAAATTGATTGCATCTAGCTCATTACTAACTATGATTGGCTCATTCATATCTTCAAGTTCTGTCTTTTGCTCATTTTCACTATTTGTAACTTTTTTTAGTGGAACCTTTATCGATGTTAAAATATCACACTTAATAGTAACTCAAGTAGTTTTCTCATTTTTCTTAAAGTATGCTATGATTTTTTTCATGGAAGACCACATTTTTGCTTTTGACTGTCTTTTTCTTCACTAGCTCCCATACCCTATTGCCATATTCCTTATTATCATATCCTATAAACACACATTATATGGCTTTATTGTCAAGCTTTAACCTCTACTCTTTTGGCACATGCATGAATGATTTACGCTTAAAAACTTTCAAGTGAGAGTATAAAGCATCTTTCCCTATCTACATTATTTTTGGAATGTCAAAACCCAAAGAAACTGATGGTGATCTGTTAAATAAATAACAAGCTATGTTGACTGCTTCACTCCAAAATGGCTTTGGTAATTTTGCTATCTTTAACATGTATCTAACTTTTTTCACAATGGTGTAATTTATCCTTTCAGCTACGATCCCATGCTTTGAACAATATTCTTCAAATTATTTCAATGTGTATTCTCCACCATTATTAGTTTGAATACATTTTTAGGATAACTTTATTATCCTTTCCATCATAGCATGAAAATTTTGAAAATATTGCAATAGCTAGCTTTTGTTTTTCAATATATAAACCTAAGTCTTACGTGAAGCATCATTAATAGAAGTAATAAAACACTTGCTATCACCTAATTAGTCAACCTCAATGAGATCACATGTATAAGAATGAGTCTATTCTAATCTATTTTTTTCCTTAAAAATGTTTATGAAAAGAAACTTCACAATACTTGCCAAACAAACAATAATAATATGAATCAAGAGATATATCTTTAGTCAAGGTAATGAGAGACTATATTGGCCAAAACTTGTAACCCCTTTTCATTCATATGTGCCAGCCTCTTATACCACATATTTGCTAAAGCATCATCCTCAATGACATTTATCTGGTTGCCATTCAATTGCATCTATATCTTGTATATTGTGTAGCTTTTTCCTTTGCAACTACTATAGATCGTTTGAAAAGCTTTCACTGTCCATTCTTTTGTTGACTTTCATATCTTTTCTTATCAAGGACATTAATAGCAAGCAAGCTTATTCTCATATCTGAAATATAAGTCAATATATAGCGTGTACTAGTTCATACAATAACATCACCAATCTCAATAATTTATGATATACTCTTATTTTTTATCTTGGTGCAACCAAAGTCTCTTGCTTTGTAAGTGGTAAACAACTTTCTCTTAGGAACATAATGATATGCCACTCTTGTGTTAACTATTCATTTAATGCCAGGATCACCAATATGATTATAATCACCATATGTATAAATCAAAGTAACTATATTATTATCTGAATTTACTGCTATAACATTGTTATCATCTAAACTCTTGCTTTTCTCATCTTTTCGTTCTTACTTTAAGATTTTTTAGTATTATTTTATATGACCCGGTTTACCATAATGGAAGCACTTCACTTTATCTCTAGACTTGGATCTATGTTTAGATTCACTACAGTCTTTTGAGTTCTGACCTCTGTCGATGTTTTTACCTCTGTTCTCTATGACAAAAGCTTAATTTCTAGGGTTTAAATCTTTTTACCTTACTTCTTCATTAAGTATGCTGTTCTTTATCATCTCCAATGTCACATTGTAATTAGAAGCAGAATTAAAAATAGTTACAACTAGATTATTTCAACTATCTAGCAATGAACTAAATAAAAACAACAGCTTCATTTCATCATCCACCATAGTAATCATCCGATTAAATATATCTTGAAAATCACTCAAGTACTCTGTAATTGATTGTTCATCTTTGTATTGTAAAGTTACAAGTTTTTTAATAAGCATAATTTATTCATACCTATTTTTCTTTCATACAATGTTGCCAATTTTTTTCAAACAGTGTGGACATTTATTTCTTACTTTACATGATAGAACATACTGATGTCAACCTATTTTCTGATTGTGACCAATATTTTTTTACCTAACTTCTTTTAACTTTCATCTATCGTATCTGTTGGTATAGTCGAATCACTTAATACTAGCTCATACAAATCTCAAATATAATTTATTTTTGTCTTGGATTGCTTTTGTATCAATATCTCAAAATAATCAAGCTCAATACCACTTGTTGGGCCTAAAAAGACAAGCACAACAATGTAAAAGCAATATATCACAATAAACCCACAACAATATACAATAATCAATAATTCAAAACGTAAGAAAAATAAAGCACACCAAGATTTACGTGAAAAATCCTCCAGTGTAGAGAAAAAAAATCATGGGCCACCAGAAAAATCTTCACTATCAAATAATATATATACAATGTTCTCATCTAGCTAAAATTAAAGCTAATCAACAATTGAGAGACAATTGAAGAAATTTCACTAAATAGATAACTTAACAAATATACCTTGGATTTGTTCTTAAAGAGTTTCAATCTTAATCTCCACCAATCAAAATGTAGAACACTGAATTATGAACTTGCTGACAAAATTTTAGCTCAATCTGATCATTGATCGACTTTTGTTCAACCAATTCTTTTTTTTTTAATTATTTTTTTACTTTTTTTTTCTCTCAATTTTCGATGCCACATACTCACACCCAAATCGTCCCTTTTTATTTTATTATGTAGGATTCTCTTAGGGTAGCCTAAAACACAAGGCCCATGGTCTTTAATTTGTAAAAACACATAAGAATAGGGTTGGACCCCACATTCTCAACAAAAATAACAAAGTATCTCTTTCTATGGCTGCATCATCTGTAATAGCTGTCACTTAACAAGCATTTCCATATTATTTGTCTCCATTTCATATTTTTTTTCTTTATCATTTTTATTGCTTTAACATTATGATCTTTCTTTTTATTTAAAATGAATACTACAGGGGATTTGGTCTTTAGTGACATTTTGTTTTACGTTCAACGGCATTTATAAATGCCATTAAAAGATTTACGACGTTTGTCAAAAACGCTACTAAGAGCGTCAGCTTTGCCTACATTATGAAAAATAGCAATGTTTTATAAAAAAACATCGCTAATTCAACAACATTTTTAAAGACAAATGTTGCTAATTTAATGGTGTTTATATAAAAAAAATACAACTAATTTAATGACATTTATATCAGAAAATGTAACTCTATTTAATGGTGTTTGTGTTCTAAAACATTGCTTAATGCTAAATTTAGTAGCATTTGTATCATAAAATGTCGCTAAATTTAGTGACGTTTTGAAGCACAAATGCTGTTAAATGCTAAATTTAGTGGCATTTGTAGTATAAAATGTCACTAAATTTAGTGAATTTTATGATACAAACATTACTAAATTTAGCATTTAGCAACGTTTTGAATATAAACACCACTAAATTAAGAAATTTATCTTTTTTAAAAAATTTTCTTTTAATATTGATTATTATCATTAAATAAAAAATGTTAAAAGAAATAAAAATGAACTTAAATTCATAAACTGAATATTATAAATGCATAATTTGTTCAAATATGCATGTAACACAAAGCTTAATAATACATGTAATAACATTCATGTCTCTCTTTTCCAGTAACTTCTATGAAAATATGATTTTTCAATTCTTGCATGTTGACAAAAACATTAGACGCTACTTCAATCTCAGTAGCCATTTTTTTTTGCTTTCTCCTATAAATTAATTAAATAAAACTATCAAGTTTAATAATTAATTAATAATATATTTAAAATAGTAAATATTTACTTTTTGTATAAAACAAATCTAACAAATTATCATAATTTCTTGTGTTTCAACATTCATGTAAGATCGATCTTTTTTTGTGTTGGTTAATTGAAAAAGTTTCACACATTTAATTTTTTTACCCATCTCAGTCTCCTACATAATAATATATGTTATTGTTAAATACATATCAACCATAACTTATGCATATTGAGCGTATCAATCAAGTTCAAAAATTTGAATAAGTTTAACATCTTGTATTTAATCTATCTAAATTGTTAAAATAAAAATATAACTGTAAAATTATATTTTTGCCCTTTAACAGCATAAAAGTCTTAAACAAACGTAAACAATAACAACATTTTGCCTTTTCACACATATCAATCATGGAAACCAAATTCAATCATTTAGACAAGTTTAATATCATGTATTAAAACTATCCAAACTATTAAAACAAAACAACAATAGTAAATTTGTATTTTTGCCTTTTAATGGTTCAAAAAGTCCTAAACAGAGGTAAACAGTAACTTTTTCATATATATCAACTGTGAAAGCCAAGTTCAATCATTTGAAAAAGTTTAATATCATGTATTGAAACTATCCAAAATGTTAAAACAGAACAATAACAATAAATTTGTATTTTTGCCTTTTAACGGCATAAAAAATCCTAAACAAAGGTAAATAGCAACTTTTTCACATATGTCAATTGTGGAAACCAAGTTCAATCATTCGAAAAAATTTAATATCATGTATTAAAGCCATCAAAACTGTTAAAATAGAACAATAACAACAAATTTGTATTTTTGCCTTTTAACGGTAAAAATAATCTTAAATAGATGTAAATGATAATTTTTTCATACATATTAACTGTAAAAACCAAGTTCAATCATTCAGACAAGTTTATTATCATGTATTGAAGTTATCCAAACTGTTAAAATAGAACAATAATAGCAAAATTGCATTTTTGCTTTTTAACAATATAAATAGTCCTAAACAAATGTAAACGTTAGCTTTTTCACATATATCAACTGTGAAAATCAAGTTCAATCATTCGAAAAAGTTTAATATCATATATTAAAGCCATCCAAACTGTTAAAATAGAATAATAACAACAAATTTGTATTTTTACCTTTTAACGATAAAAATAGTCCTAAATAGACGTAAACAACAACTTCTTTACACAAATCAACTGTAGAAATCAAGTTCAATCATTTAGACAAGTTTAGTATCATGCATTGAAGCTATCCAAACTATTAAAATAGAACAATAATAACAAATTTGCATTTTACCTTTTAACAACATAAAAAGTCCTAAACAGATGTGGAAACCAAGTTCAATTATTCCGACAAGTTTAATATCATATATGAAGCTATGCAAATTGTTAAAATAGAACAATAACAACAAATTTGCATTTTGCCTCGTAATAGCACAAAAAGTCTTAAATAGATGTAAACGATAACTTTGTCACAAATATCAATTATGAAAACCAAGTTCAATCATTTGGACAAGTTTAATATCATGTATTGAAGCTATCCAAATTGTTAAAACAGAACAATAATAGCAAATTTGTATTTTGCCTTTTCATGGCATAAAAAGTCCTAAACAGATATAAATGTTAGCTTTTTCATGCATATCAATTGTGAAAATCAAGTTCAATTATTTCGATAAGTTTAATATCATGTATTAAAGCTATGCAAATTATTAAAATAGAACAATAACAACAAATTTGCATTTTTACCTCTTAATAGCATAAAAAGTCTTAGACAAATATAAACGATAACTTTATCATACATATCAATTATGGAAACTAAGCTTAATCATTCGGACAAGCTTAATATAATGTATTGAAGCTATCCAAATTGTTAAAATAGAACAATAATAGTAAATTTTTATTTTTACCTATTAACGACACAAAAAGTCCTAAATAGATGTAAATGATAACTTTTTCATACATATCAACTATGAAAACCAAGTTCAATAATTTGGATAAGTTTAATATCATGTATTGAAACTATCTAAACTGTTAAAATAGAACAACAATAGCAATTTTGCATTTTTGCATTTTAACAGCTTAAAAAGTCCTAAACAAGCATAAACAACAACTTTTTCATACATATCAATCGCAGAATCCAAGTTCAATTATTCAAACAAGTTTAATATCATGTATTGAAATTATCAAAACTATTAAAATAGAATAATAACTATAAATTTGTATTTTTACCTTTTAATGGCACAAAAGTCCTAAATAGACATAAATTGCAAGTAATGACATCTATATCAACAATAGAAACCAAGTTCATTTATTTGGATAAGTTTAATATTATAAACTTACTTTTCTTTTTGTTTTCTTGTAAAATTTTTTGATCCACTTATATGGCTATATTTATATTGCTTTCTGCTAGCAACCCCAAGCATTTCTTTTTCTTATCATAATAATAGTTGCGTATATGGTAGAAATACAAATATTACCAACTAAAATCATAAAACACCTTTATTATTAAAACTACTATTAAAAGTTATAAATTAGTACGCCTCTTTTTCTTGAGAACCAAAATCTAATTAATTGTTCATATTGTCACCTAATCACATTACAAAGGTAGATTTTCCATTGTGGCCTTTACAATAGTGTTTTGATCGAAATATTTTTTCTTTAAATTATGCTTATAGTCTTTTCATTTCTTTCCTAATGACTTAAGCACAAATAAAGTAGGTATTTCAAGTACAAATCTTAACTATAATATTACAAAAAAGAAAAGTTTTAATCAATAAACCAAATTTAAAATAATTAATTTTTTATATGTAATTAATTATACTAATACCTCAATAAAGTTTAAAGCATCGACCTTAACTTCTGCTGAAACTTTATGCCATGTTTCATAATGAATAGGCAATTTCATTCCATTACAGATAATCATGCCTAGAAATCCAGCCAACAGTTAAGACTCTTCACCAATTGGTTGCCTATCAGAGTTTGCAGATACTACAATACGCTCGTTCGAAGGTAGTGCAAACAATTCCTTCAAAGTCTTTATTCTACCAAAATAATTAACAAAAAGCATAGGTTCAACAAAAAACAAAAACTAAGGTTAGATGACTCTAGTTTATGTTAGAGTTGGCATCGGGGCAGGACGAGTTAGATTTTTGCTTTCCCCACCTCTGACCCGAAGCCTTAATGCTTTTACCCTATACCCAACCCGTCCTCGCTCGGAGGTTCAAGTGGAAAAACTCGACCCTAACCCATTAAGAATATTATTTACCCGAATCCAACCTGAACCGACCCGAATTCAGTTTATTACCAATTTAAATTTTTAGATGAAATAGCATCTGTAACAGACAAACACGTTTAGACCATGAAGCATAATTTAATGTGAATTTACAGTTAAATTCTAACAATAAAAATAGGCTGCAGTTAAAGGTTAAGCATATATTCATCCATTTATAAGAGGCATCAAGAAAAAACCTACAAGACCTCACAACAGCTTCCAGCTCAAACACAACAGCTTTCAGCTCAAAAAATGTTGCCACTGAGGCATTTCTGGAAATATTAATATCTGATAAAAGTTTTTCCATCCAATCCTCCAAAGAACACCTTCTCTGCAATAAACTAACCATTTTGAGAATATTATTATTAAAAATGTTGTATTATTCCTAAAAAATATGGAAATAAATGAAGCTCATCTTAAGCATTATCAAAAGGAGAATGCACATCATTTAATGTCAACAAAATAACAGAAGTGCATGATCAGTTTTTAAATTGCCAATAAATAATGAAAAAAGGGCTAAAGTAGTAAAGCTGGATGTGATACACTATTCAACATTCACCTAGTTCATTAGCATGACCAATAGCAATAGGAGTGTCATTTACCTTTTGCCTAAATCGCAACAAATCATTTCATCATCATTAAGCTCCATATCCTCATTTTCCTCTAACCACACTAGTCCTATAAAATAAAACAATAAGATGAATAAATAAATCTCATAAAATAATATATTTAAAAACAATAATATAAAAAATGAATTAGTTAAAAAAGATAATATTATTTACCAACTAGTTATCTTTTCCTCAATCTCACTCTCATCAATATCTTCATAGAAAAACTTTTTTTCTAATGAAATTGACCCTACAAATGAAATAATAAAAATTAACAAATAATATATAACAACAAAATATAATAACTACCAATATGTTAAAAATAAAAAATAAAATTACATAATATGCATTATCGTACTTTCTTCTTCAGCCCATAACCAATTTTGACAATATGTTAAAGCTTCTATAGTTGATGGCTGAAGTCTATTACGTTATGCACTCAACAACCTCCCTTTAGTACTAAAAGTAGACTCTGAAGCAATAGTAGAAACTGGTATGGCATAAATATCTCTAACAATAAATTGTAAGATCAGAAATTGAGGTCCAGTTAGTTTCCACCAATTCGATATATCAAAATTCTCTTTTCTTGGTATGACTTCTTCATCCAAGTAACGATTTAACTTTGATTTTACTTTTGATTTCTTTTTTTTTCCTTGAAACAAAATCATCATAATCTCTCAAATTTTCCAATTCAATAGCACCAACACCATCCAAAAATGAAAAGCTTAAAATAAAAGGTCATTCTTCCTTTTCCAAAGCTAATTTGTCCTCATACTCCTTAAGTAAATCTTGACATATTTGCACAATCTTTTCAATTTCAAATTCATCATTTTCTTCATAAATCTTTTCAAAGTAATACTCCAACAACTCTGTTTTGTACCTTGGATCTAAAATTGTGGCAACACCTATTATACCATGCACATCATTCTAATATTTTTCAAATTTGCCTAACATGCTTATAGCCATACATGAAATAATTCTATTGGAATGCATAATCCATTCATTCAATGCCAATCTGATTTTGCAAATATTAGGAAAATAAAGATTTGCAGTAGCATATTTTGTGCCAAAAAACTCTTCAATGATATCATAAAACAATTTTAACTTTTTACAAATCTCAGTTGCAATGATCCAATCATTTTCAGTTGACAAATATTTATACAAAGGATCACTATGTAATTGCACACAATGAGGAAAAATATCTTTATAAAACAAAGCTGTTCAAAGCATCAAGTAAGTAGAGTTCTATCATGTTTTGACATCAACACAACTTTTTTAAAGTTGGAATAGGCAATTAACGTGTTGCCTCTTCAAAATTTTCCCACCTCTTTGGTGTAGCACCACAAAAAAAGACATTATCACAAATTCTTTCAATTCCATCTCCAATCACACTCAATCCATCTTTTATAATCAAATGCAAGATGTGTGCACAACAACGCATATGAAAAAAAGCCTCATTAAGTAAAAAGTGCATCACAATCAATTCTATCAATTAACAACTCAATAACACCATCATTCACACAATAATTATCTGCTGTAATAGATGAAAGTTTTCTATCAATATTCCAATCAAAGAAACATTTCATCAAACTTGAAGCAATGACCTCTTTCGTATGTGGAGTTGGCACATATTCAAACTTAATTAAACAATCAATTATTTACACTAATTTAATAATTAATTCAATAGTAATAATCACTTAATAAAAAATGAATACTATCAAAATAAGACAATTTAATAAAATATACCTGATGATGCGTTTTTGTAAGTTTCATTGATTATCAATGTAATGAGCAGTAACAGCCATGTATCCTTTTTTTTAGTGATCAGCAGTCCACATATTAGTTGTGATAGCAATTTTCCTTTCATTAGCTTTCAACTTGGATATTGTTTTTGCCTTTTCCTCTTTGAAAATCTTTAAAATATCATTCTTTATAGTATTTTGAGAAGGCATAGCAAACAAAGGTTGGAGACTGTAAGAATACTTTCTGAATTGCACATGATCAACCATTGATAATGGATATTCGTGCATGATTATCATGTTGGCAAGCTCCCTCATTGTGACATTTTGATCAAAGAAAAAGTTTTTTAGTGTTACTTTTCCATCTGCCTTCCTTTGATTTGCTAGCAGCACTTGTTGATGAATATCCATTTGAAATCACTTGTGCACCTCTCTGAATGCTCATGCAAATTACTTGTCCCATTCTTAGAATCACCACCAAGTTTTTTCTTACAATAATCGCATATTGCCTTCCACTCATTATTGATCTTCTTTCTTTTAAAATGTTTCCATACTTCTGATTTTAGCTTACTTGAGTTATACCCACTATCATCAACTTCAGTACCTTCGTTAGTCACACTTAGTGATGGAGTTGTATTTTCATCAAATGTTGAAATGGGAGTTTGCTGAATTGATGATTGATGTGAGGTAGAAGTATGAGGTGTTGAAGAACACGAATTATCTCCAAAATTAAACATTGTAGCTTCTTTCATAAAAAAAAAAATTAAGGTTAATGTTACTGAAACAATTTTAAAAAAAACTTAGAATCTAAGTATCAAAAAAATTAGAAAAGTTCATTCCATAAAAAAAAAGTAAAAGATTATCCTATTATGTACAACTTAGCATACACCTTTAGGTTGTTCACTTAGCATGCACCTTTAGCCAAATAAGGAGGTTAATTAACATATAAAACAAGTAAAAATATTTTCATGTGTCTTCACTAATGCAAGAGAATCAAATTTTTACAACCAAGATATTTCCAAGGGGCATAAAGCACAATTAACAACAATTTGACTTCTTTGTTTGCCCCACATGTGGGCTCCTATGGGGTCAAATTAAAGTAAAATACAACAAAAAAAAATAAAGATAAACATAAAATATAACATATTAAAGTACAGAATCACAGTTTTTATCTTAGTTGAAACACTTGATAAACATAAAAAGCAATGTAAGTAATGTAAGTAATCAACCAAAATTGAAGCCAAAAATGTAATAAAAGAATGCATTCTAAAATGATGCCAAAGTCCAACAAGAGCACTTCATGAACCATATCCTATCCTTCTTCCTCTGTTTCCTCTCATTCCCTTCCCTTTGTAGTTCTCAAATATAGGCTAATGGTTAGGAGAAGGATTTTATGAATATGAAGGTTTTTAACAATAATGGAAGTAAATCTGATTAATTGAAAAAGATGTTTTCCAATAGAGATAGATGCCAAAATGGAAACAAAAATCATAATGGTAGCAATATTGAAAAATGTGCCTAATACTAACATCTCACTTTTTTAAATAGCAAATACTAAATCACAAATAAAGGTTACCTATAAGTAAAAGAACTCGTCAAATAAGAGCCTTTTGCGAGCTAAATCAGCCTCATCTATATTCTTTGGCTGGTGAATCCCAATGTATGCCTACATTGTTAGTAATAGATAATTAGCTTGCTACAGAAAAAGAACATAGAAAAAATGTTTTGGTTTTATATATTCATCTCAAAACCAATTAATAGAAGTTTTTTTAATTAATAGAAGTATTCATTGTCCCTTCATGCTTAAACCCTAACAACTTTGTGTACTTTTATAAAACATATCAAATATCCTACTTCTCCATATCAAACGCCCTAAGAAACTTGATAACAAGAGCAAGCTCAACAACCACACTTGCCTGTAACACTTACGGATAATTCTTAACAAACTCCCCTAGTTTCGACTTAGGAATTCTAATTTTTTCCAAGTAACCTAAGACAGGTATCATGTTTTTATGCATATTACAACCAAGCATTAAAAGGTATTCAATTGATATCATCAACAGTTAATCCAAGTCTCTGTAAAAACTTAACACGCTCAGACATAACCTTAACAGTAGAGGGTAATTCTAGATTCTTTAGTTCATTAGGGATTATTCCTAAGGTTTTAAAACAATTACATATTTTGACACGGTTAACCAGTTTTTTTTTCCCTTGAACAACACCCCAAATGACAGAGGGCATTTCACTTTCAGGTCAGAAGCATGTGCACTATATTCACTACTTTACTGGCTTGGGCTTTCATTTGAGGGCAAAGGTTAGTGTCCCTTCACGCATTACTAGTGGTGGGGATTATTCAAAGAGGCAAGCCTAGACCCACATCGAAAAGTATACAAAAGTCTACATCAATGTAAAAAACAAGTTTGATATTTGATAATATCAAATTATTGAAGGTCCAAGATGAAAATACAAGGGTAAAATCATCTAATCGGCTTCAGCCTAACTTGAGATACCATATCCGTAAAAAGTGCACTTCAAAGTGGAGGGGGCAGCTAACATACCAAAAAGTCAGACAACAAGAGTCCATTCAAGAGGATCTCAGATATTTACTGGCTTATTGATGACATTCTCTATGTATTCAAGGAACTTGGTGGATTGAGATGAGTACTGAGAAACCTTAAAACTTTTAAAGGGTTTTGTACCTGAGCACATGGGTTTTGGAGGGTTCTGTGTTTTGGGCAACTTTGATGGAAAACAAAAAAGTTTTTAAGGATTTTTAAGAGCTTTTGCCTTTTGAGAAGAGCTGATGAGCTTATATCAAAGATCAAATCTTGGTAAATGAAAAAAAAGAAATTAATTTATCGATAAAAAAAAATTGATACTTGTAAATAAGATCTATAAAAGATATGGTTTTGGGTTACCTCAAAACTGTTGGTTCTTTCCTGTCCTATTGGGATCAAAGCCTTTCCTGTTTGTCCTGTTACTAAGAAATGGATGAAAGCTAAATGGAAGAAAAAAGATGGGATGGCTGGATGGGTGGATGAGAAATTTTGAAGAGATCGAAAGAAATGAGAAAGGTGGGATGGCTGGATAGATAAGAAACAAGGAGGCCGAAAGAAATCAAAATTTAGAAACCCTAAAAAAAAAAAAAATATATATATATATAGGGTATTTTGGTAAGTATTTTGGCTCAGGTTTTATATAAACCTGACTCCGACCAGAAACTGACATTTTAAAAAATAAAATCGACCCGACTTGAAGCCTATTTTTTTTAAAAAAAAAAACCTGACCCTAAATGATTAGGTTGAGTCAAAACCCAACGGTTTCGGGTTGATTTGTTGACCCTAGTCTATACACTCATCTATACATATAAAAAAACAACCATGAAAACTAGCCTAATCAACAATATAAGCCACATAAATGATAACCAATGAAAAAGGAAAAAAGGATGAAATAAACAAAGGAGGTTCTAAAACAAACTACTATTTACCTAAATAGAGCAATTTCTCTTAGTGGTCCACCAATTCCACATCCAACATGCAACACCTAATATAAAAAATAAAAGCTCAAGTTCAAAATTCAAATGAAATAGAAAACAATAAACTCATAATTAGAATTTCTCTGCACTTTATCAAAGTGGAAGAACCTTGTGTCTAGGCTTCAAGCCAAGTTGTAAAATAAAAAGATGTTCACGTTGCTTTATGCTCTCTTGAAGAAACTCCTTATTCTATCTGCAAAAGCTAAAAGAATAGTAGAATGAAGTAAAAGCTGAAATAAAGAATGAAGGAATAGTAGAAATAAGGTTCCAAAGGTCAAAGCTAGAATAGTAAAAACTAAAGGAAAGGGGAAGTAAATTATAGTTGGTTTGAAAAAAGAAATAATAGAATAATGAAACTGAAGCTTAAAGTTAGGAATTCGAAACACTAAGTTTGGGAACAATTTTAGTGGCATTTGTATAAACTAACGCCCCTAAATCTGACAAATAAAGGTTTTTTCAACAAACAAACGTCATTAAATTTTAATGTTTTGAGTTGGAAAGAGTTTAAAAAAATTACATTTACCATTATTAAAAATTTAAAATAAGGGATTATTCAAGGCATTTTTTGGCCAAAACGCCTTGAGTAATCCTCTTTAATTTTTATGAGAGTATTATTCAATGCGTTTTTTGCTAAAAATACCTTCAATAATCCCTTCCCTTTTTTTTTTTAGATTATTCAAGGATTTTTTACTAGAAAAATACCTTGAATAATCCCTTAATTGGGTTATTCGAGGTATTTTTTTTTGTCTTAAATGCCTTTAATAATCCCTTTTAATTTTTATGAGAGAATTATTCAAGGTGTTTTTTGCTAAAAATGCCTTGAATAATTCCTTGAAAAATTCTATGATTGCTAACCATAAGGTCGTAGAAATGCTTTAAATAATGCCTTGAAAAACCCAAAAAAATGCTAGAGAGAGACCTATAACCTTATGGTCAATAACCGTATGCTCTAACTGACTAAGCTACTCTAGTGTTTTTAGAATTAAAAGGTATTATTTAAGACTTAAATAATCCCATCTGAGAGAGGATTATTCAATGCATTTTCTATCAAAAATACCTTTAATAATCTCATTTTTTTAGGGATTATTCAAAGCGTTTTTGGCCAAAAGACGCCTTGAATAACTCGTTACAAAAAATTAAATGGGGTTATTCAAGGTGTTTTTGCACATAAACACCTTCAATAAAAATTGAAAGGGATAATTCAAGGCTTTTTTTGACCAAAAACACCTTCAATAATCATACAAAATACTTTGAATAATTTTCTCATAAAATTTGAAGGGGATTATTCAAAGTAGTTTTGGTTAAAAACACCTTCAATAACTATTCAATTTTTTGCAAAGAATTATTAAAGGCATTTTTCATGCCAAACGCCATATATAAACCAAATTTTTTACCAGCTGAAACCTATAACTAACTTGCATTCATTTCAAGTCATACTTTTTAAAATGGTAATGGCTATTTCACAATTTTTTAGTCAGATCAAATTTGGAAATAATGCTACTCCTCCTCTCGAAATCCTAGAATACCATAGGAAGATGTGAGTTTTTAATTCCGGGACTTTGGGTGCTATTGAGAATCTGTCAGTTTTCCCCAGAATCTGATTATCCTGAACCAAACTTTGAAATTAAATATCCAATAATAAAATTCTAGGAAAAAATGTTTGGATTCCCTTGAACCAAAAACCCTTTTAGTGGTGGTTTTTCTATAAACGCCTTAAAATTTTTATCATTAGTAGTGTTTTATTTTATAAACGCCTCTAAATACAAATTTAATAGTGTTTGTAATGCAAACACTGCTACACTTGAAAAAACATGAAATTTCGTGACGTTTTATAGTGAAACACGGCTAAAAAGGCATCACCAATTATCTATTTTCTTGTAGTGGAACATTGTGCTCTTTAATCTGTTTTTCCATGAGCATCATACTTATCGAGGGGTGATATGAATATATTTGAACAACATGCTTTAAATTCTAAATTCAGTAGTGTGAGAGAACGGAATAACAATTAATCGTTGATTATATTGATCATCATCAGATTAACAGAAATATCTCTTAATGGTTGCAGATACAACATATGTGTCCGACTCAATTTCGTTCTTAATCGGCTGCTGGTTTTAACTCTTTTTTTGATTGTTTTCCTCAGGATGCAACTTTTGCCGAGGTAATACAGATGACCATATATTTGAGGGTAGCATTATTAGGAGTGCCAGAATGCTTGATGAGGGTTTTTTTTTTTTTTTAATCAATACCAGGTAAATTGATTTTTAAAAAATCCACTATTTCGCTCCTACTCCTTCCCACATTATTGTGACACACATGCTCTTCTCCTTTTATTTTCCATTTTTGGCTGTTAGGATTTTTGTAAACACAGTTTAGGAAGTTTCTCTATTGAACCTTTTTTTCTTTATTTTATAGTGTTTTCCATTATTCAACATGTCAATTCTTTAATATTGCTTGTAGAGTTTAAAATTTTCACAGTTAATAGAATACCAACTTTTTTTTTTGGTATGTTATTATTTGACTTGGTTTTTATTATATTCCATCATACTAATAATAATTTTGTTTCCATTGATATTCACTTATCTGAATTTCAATTTTGATATATGATTTTATTTCGATGCAAGATTACCAGTTTAAATGGGTAGAGTTTCTTCTTGTCGTGTAAGCATGTTGTATCGACTCTTGTCATATAACTTCTGTTACGACCTGTTTAATCAAATTGTTAGTTATGCGTGTAACCTGCTTCATAAACATGTTTAATTTAAGCGAAGGTGACAGAATCGATTGCGTCAAGTTCATCTTGACCAGTATCTCTGTTCGTTATGCCACCATCTCGAAGAGACAATTATTAACTAGCGAACATGAATCATTGAATTGCCAGTTTCTAGGCATGGGTTTCTCAACTTAAAATTGTTCTCTTGCTTGAATATTTACCAGAGATTAGCTGTGGTGGGAAGGCATGTGAATATGGCTTCCCTCTGCTTCTATAATTGAGTAATTCAAAAAATCTGAACATTGGAAATGTGTTAATTTGTACCAACTCCCTGCTGCTGCTCAAGATGTTTTGGTGAACAAGTTTGCGAAATCCATTAATCCGTTAATGTGTATTATTAATCCGTTAATGTGTATTTTGCAGGCTCTTTGTTGTTGCACCTAAAACAATAATCACAACAATACAGAAGCAATAGACAATAATCAATAATCAAAGATGCAGGAAAAATAAAGCACACCAAGATTTACGTGGAAAACCCTCCAGTGTAGAGGGAAAAAAATCATGGACCACCAGAAAAATTTTTACTATCAAATAATAGCTATACAAAGTTCTTCTCTAGCTAAAACTAGAGCTAAATAACAACTAGAGAAAACAATTAGAGAAATCTCACCAAATAAGTGACTCAACAAATATACCTTGAATTTATTCCTAGAGAGCTTCAAACTCGATCTTCACCGTTCAGAATATAAAACTCTGAATCGTAAACCTCCTGACAAGGTTTCAACTCAATTGGACCACGGATCGACTTTCGTTCAACCAACTCTCCCTTCTTCTTTTTCTCTCTACTTTTTTTGGCTTTTCTTCTTTCTCTACTTGGTTTTCGACACACCCTTAAAACAATCCCACCTCTTTTTTATTAAGTAGCTAGGGCTCTGTGTAAAATGAAAGATCAAGGCCCATGGCCTTTACTTAGTCCAAAACTACTTACATGAGGCTGGACCCCATTTTCCTAACAATCTCCCCCTTCAACCCCATTAGGAGGAGATTCATCACTATAGTAGTTTCATTTGGAACTTACCTTGGTCAGGAAACTCATTCCGACTAAGTTACTGCAAAGCTTAAGCTTTTTCCTGAGAAGTATCTTAGTCAACATATCTGCTACATTCTTATCAGTATGGACTTTTTTCAATAGCATCTGTTGTTCTTCAATCACTGAACGTAACCAATGATATCTAACATCAATGTGCTTTGTTCTAGCATGGTACATGGCATTCTTACTCAAATCTAAAGCACTCTGGCAATCACCAAATACACATACTCTTTCTGATTCAACCTCAATTCAAGAAGAAAAAATTTCATCCAAAGCATTTTTTTACATGCTTCGGTTGCTGCAATATACTCAGCCTTTGTAGTTGACAAAGCAACACACTTCTATAACTTAGATTGCCAAGATACAGCTCCTCCTGTAAAAGTGAACAAATACTCTGAAGTAGATTTCCTACCATCAAAATCGCCTGCCATATCAGCATCAGTAAACCCTTCTATAACTGGTTATGAAACTCCATAAGTCAAACATATTTTTGAGGTACCCCCCAAATATCTAAAAATTCATTCATTGCTTCCCAGTGAACCTTTCTCGGATTAGAAAGAAATCTACTTACTACACCAACTGCATAAACAATGTCAGGCCTTGTACAAACCATAAGATACATTAAAGAACTGACTACAGAAGAATAAGGAATACTAGACATAGCTAGTTGCTCTTCCTTAGACACTGGACAAGATTTCTTACTTAGATGAAAATGGTTGGCAAGTGGACTACTAACTGATTTAGCATGTTGCATGTTGAATCTACCAAGCACTCGTTCAACATACTTTCCCTATGACAACCACAGCTTTCCAGCACTCTTATCTCGGATAATGTCCATACCAAGAATCTACTTTGCTGAACCTAAATCTTTCATATCAAAGGACTTAGAAAATTGTTCTTTCAACCTATAAATCATACTAGCATCTTGTCTTACAATCAACATATCATCAACATATAATAATAGGATAATGAAGTTACCATTAGGGAATTGTTTAATATACACACAAGAATCCGTTGCTGTTCTTTTATAGCTAAGACTGACCATAAAAGAATCAAACTTCTTGTACCACTGTCGTGGAGCTTGTTTCAAGCCATACAAGCTTTTCTTCAATTTGCAAACTAAGTGCTCTTTCCCTTTCACTTCAAAATCCTCAGGCTGATTCGTATAAATGTCCTCCTACAAATCACCATGTAAAAATACAATTTTAACATCATGTTGCTCAAGCTCAAGCTCAAGATTCAAACTAGTTGCTAATCCCAGTATCACTCGAATAGAACTCATATTTACAACTGGAGCAAAGATCTCATCAAAATCGATGCCTGGTTTCTGAGAAAAACCTTTTACTACCAATCGAGCTTTGTACCTCACTAGTTTGTCACCATCATTTTTCAACTTGAACACCCATTTATTTTTTAATGGCCTCTTTCCTATTGAAAGTTTAACAAGATCATAAGTACCATTCTTTCGTAATGACTCCATCTCTTCTTTCATTGCTTTTAACTAGTGCTCTCTATCTGGAGTAGCATGCACATCTTAGAAGCTTTCTGGCTCCCCTTTACTGATAACTAAAATAAAATCTAAACTTGGATACCTGGTAGATGACTTGCGCTCTCTAGTAGATCTCCTGGGCTGAGACTTTACATCACTTGATGCCAAAGGTAGCTCCTCCTGTTCAACACTCTCAGGTAGAGAGGATTGCTCCCCCCACTCATCTAAACTTGGATACCTGGTAGATGACTTGCGCTCTCTAGTAGATCTCCTGGGCTGAGACTTTACATCACTTGATGCCAAAGGTAGCTCCTCCTGTTCAACACTCTCAGGTAGAGAGGATTGCTCCCCCTACTCAAAGCTAATTGCATCTGGCTCATCACCTACTGTGACTGGCTCATTCATATCCTCAAGTACTATTTTTTGCTTATTTCCACCATCTGTGGCTCTTTCCTGTGGAATCCCTATCGGTGTTGAAACATCACACTCAACAGTAACTCGTGCAGTCTTCTCATTTTTCTCAAGCTTTGCTATGGTTTCTTTTTCATGAAAGACCACATCTCTGCTTCTGACTGTCTTTCTTTTTACTGGATCCTATACCCTGTAGCCAAATTCTTCATCACCATATCCTACAAACACACTGTGTAACTTTATTGTCAAGCTTTGATCTCTGCTCTTTCGACACATGCATGAATGCTTTTCACCCAAAAACTTTCAAGTGAGAGTATGAAGTATCTTTTCCTGTCCACACTCTTTCTGGAATGTCAAAGCCCAAAGGAACTGATGGTGACTTGTTAAGTAAATAACAAGCTGTGTTGACTACTTCACCCCAGAATGGCTTTGGTAATTTTGCCATCCTCAACATACATCTGACTTTTTCCACAATGGTGCGATTCATTCTTTCAGCTATACCATTATGCTACGGTGTTCTAGGTTCTGTCATCTCATGCCTGATCCCATGCTTTGAGCAATACTCTTCAAAGCCTTTAGATGTCTATTCCCCACCATTATCAGTTCGAATACACTTCAAGGGTAACCCTGTCATCCTTTCAACCATGGCATGAAATTTTTGAAAATACTATAGTACCTGACTTTTGTATTTCAACATATACACCCAAGTCTTACGTGAAGCATCATCAATAAAAGTAATAAAATATCTGCTACCACCTAATGATTCAACCTCAATGGGACCACTTACGTCAGAATAAATTAATTCCAATCTATTTTCTTTTTATGCCTGAAGCAATAATCACAACAATACAGAAGCAATAGACAACAATCAATAATCAAAGATGCAGGAAAAATAAAGCACACCAAGATTTACATGAAAAATCCTTTAGTGTAGAGAGAAAAAAAACCACGGACCACCAAAAAAATCTTCACTATCAAACAATAGGTATACAAAGTTCTTCTCTAGCTAAAACTAGAGCTAAACAACAACTAGAGAAAACAATTGGAGAAATCTCATCAAATAAGTGACTCAACAAATACACCATAGATTTATTCCTAGAGAGCTTCAAACCCGACCTTCACCGTTCAAAATGTAGAACTCTGAATCATATAAACCTCATGACAAGGTTTCAACTCAATCGGACCACGGATCGACTTTCGTTCAACCAACTCTCCCTTCTCATTTTTCTTTCTACTTTTTTTGGCTTTTCTTCTTTCTCTACTTGGTTTTCGACACACCCTTAAAACAACCCCACCTCTTTTCTATTAAGTAGCTAGGGCTTTGTGTAAAATGAAAGATCAAGGCCCATGACCTTTGATTGGTCCAAAACCACTTACATGAGGCTGGATCCCATTTTCCTAACACTTGTATGATGGAATACAACCGACCCTTGGCATAAAGTTTTCAACTTTCCCCCTGCCTTCCTCATTCCATCCCTTTTGGTTGCTATTTAAAGGATTTTGTTCAATGGTGTTGTTTTCTGCTCAAAAGAAAATTTTGCGATTATGAAAAAGACCTTTTTTCCTTTCCTTTTTCATAAAAAAAAAAAACGGAGTTATTGCAGCAACTCTTCTGTTAACTTTGGTTAAATGGCTTTGGTGAGATTGCCTTTTGTAGTGAGCTGAAATGATATAAGCTTAAGCTGGATCGCTACACGCTTAGAAGGCTTGTGCTTGCTATTGCTGAATCAACTGATGACCCGAGTCCTCGAGGAATACTGCCACTTGGCCTAGATTTTGATGATGCTTTTGGCTTGGCTGGGCTTGGCTCGGCACTTGGCATATTTCCTCATATTGGGGACATCATAGGATTGTTAGGTCCGTATTGTTGCTCACAATGAAACAAGGGAGGAGGGGGGGAGCGGGGAGATAATCTTGGATGTTTCTTTTCTCCTCTCATTGAATATAATTCATTGAACATCAATACTGTACCAAGAAAAGGTTTAAATTTTAATATACGATTATATAAATTCAAACACTTATTTCTTTAATCTCTTGTCCAAAAAAACATGAACAAAAGTAATGTTACAGGAGAACTAAACTTGAGCTAGAAATGAACAAATAAATACAATATGGTAAATGCTTCCCACTGGTGTACCACACGCCCCTTTTTGAGAAACTTTTCTTTGTTCAATAGTTGCAGTAATATAATTTGAAAAAGAAAAATTAGCTGCCAATATTCAATCATAACATGATCGAGCTGAAAGCAACCGTTGAATGGTTTGCTATGTGCAAACTGAATTGCCCTCCTTTTTCACTCACATCAATCTTGTTTGTTCCTAGGGGGGGTTTCAGTTCAAAATTTGTAACCAATTTGGCAATGATAAGCCCCAGGATTGGCAGTGCAAGTATGATTCCGGGGCAGCTACGCCTGCCCATTCCGAATGGCAAGTACCTAAAATCAACTTTCCCACCAGCAACGGCATCTGTGCCACATTCTTCTTCTAAGAATCGCTCTGGCCTGAATTCCTCTGGATTTTTCCACCATTTGGGATTGTTGGCTAACCACCAGGCATTGACTACCACCTTGGACTCCTTAGGAATGGTGAACCCTCCAAGCTTGGCTTCTTCAAGGTTCATGTGGGGCACCAACAACGGGATTGGGGTGTGTAACCTTAATGTCTCTTTTACTGTGGCTTGCAAGTATGGCAACTCGTGGAGGTTTGATTCAGTGACCGGCTCTCCTTTCAGGACCTGTGAGATTTCTTGGCGAATCTTGTGCTGAACAGTCGGATGGTTCACCAGCTCAGCTATAGCCCACTCCATCGACCAGAGAGTGGTTTCAATTGCTGCTACATTGATATTTTCCACAATGTAGAGCACATTTTCTTCATTGATCTCTCCCTTCATTTGAGCATCTATGATGTGATCAATAGCGCAGCTGATCTTGTGCTTCTCCCCGTTAGCAGCTATTATTTCCCTGTGAAAATGTATTTAGAACCGATCAAATAAGAAGACTTGATCAATCAGAAAATGATAAACTAGTATAGGAAATGTAAAACAAATCAATCACCTTCTTTTCTCAACATAATAGTTGTTGAAAAAGGCGAGCCTCCTGCGCTGCAAATCCCTGCATTTGTTCAAGTACCCTCTTAAGAATGGTCTGAGCAATGGAATGAAGTCACCATAATTGTACTCGAAACTCTGAGCCAAGCGGCTTCTCTCCGAGTTGAATCTGGTTGCCTCAATGAATAATGGATCTTCCTGAGACTCAAACTTGGCATCAAACATCATCCTGTACATGATATTATAAAGCATCAGCTGCAAACGTTTTCTGATAACAATCCCTTCGCTCTTCACTTTCTCATCTTTCTTCAGGTCATTAACGACCAGCTCCATTTCTTCTTCCCACATATTACTGTAATGGTGCACAACTTTGTTAGTGAAAAAAGGCAACGTCATAATTCTGCGCATTTTGCGCCAATGATCCCCGTAAACTGTGAACACCATGTCCTGTCCATTGCCAGTGAAAATGTCGAAAACAACGTTGCGCGGCCTCGAACCGAATTCCACGCCCTGTGTGTGTAGCACCTGGGTTGCTAGCTCAGGATCTGATACCACTGCCAGATTTTTAGAGCCAAGTGTAAGGAGGAATACAGGGCCATAAGTTTGTGCCATGGAAGCTAGAAGGCGGTGGTTGAGGTCATTCCCAACTTGGAGCCAATTTCCAAATATTGGAACAGAGAGAGGGCCTGGAGGGAGGGCAGTGGAAGACTTGAAAAGAATGAAATAGAGAGCAAGTGGCACAAGGGTGAGTGAGAGAAGGGCTGGGGAGAAATTCGTGTACAAGTTTGTGGTGAGTGCAAGAATAAGTAGGATGAGAGCTGTGATCAGAATTGGTTTGTTAAAAGGAAGACGGGGCAGAGCCATGTTTGAAGATGGGAAGAGAGGGATGATTGGATGGAAAGGGTTGGGATACTGAAGAATATATTGAATTTTATATATGTAGATAGAGTAGCAGACAAGTGGGTAGGAGGGTTGGTGGCTGCCCAATGGTTTGTAGAGAATCCATGGGCTCTTTACGAATCAAGGTAGGAGCCAAGATTGTTTTAGTTGGTGGTAGGTGGGCAATGTCGCATTGCTTCCTACTTAATTTAGACTAAAAATTCGACGCTTTATTTAATCTTCTACCTTGAGCAACAAAATTTATGTGCCCCACATATTATTGACTCAAAGGGAAGGAAATGGATATCGAGTGAATGATAATAGTGCGCATAAACATTAAACATTAAAACCCCCTAATTATTCTATAAACTAGAATGGGATAAGGTTTATTTTGAAAGCTTAAACTCCAAGATTCATATGTATCCATCCCATAAGATACCAAATGCTTATATCCGAATGTATCACAAATAATTAGTTGACCTTTTTTTACGTAATTCAAATCATTACTAAATCATTGTCCTATTTTATTAGATCATAAAATCTCCAAAAAAAAATCTCAGTAAACATTCTTTTATAAATTAAATCATTCAATCAAAAAATTTTAAATAAAAAATTAAATATTTTATTCCGTCGAGATTCTAATTACAATAAAATAAAATTTCATAATCTTAATTTAATGCAATAAAAAGTTGAAGGTTTATTTGCATTTTAAAATAAAGTTTGCGAGCTTATTTAGGTATTACATCTTAATTCCATAAATATCAAATATATATTATATATTCTATTACTTACAAGTTTTAATCTAAGGTTTTTAATGGTTACTTTCTTTTCTTGCTACAATTTACCTCACTATCTTTTTTTTGTGTTACATCAGGAGGGCAAAGCCCTAGTACAATTAAGAAGAAGAGGAGAGACCTGATTCAAGACCAAGCCCTTGATGTCCCCTCAAGCGCTTTTAACCACTTGGCTAAGGGTTTGGGGACAATTTTTCCTCGTTGTCACCATTATGTTTACTTGTAATTGCATATCTCACTACTTATTTTAATTTTACAACTAAATAACCAATCTTATCATTATAGTAAATAATCTTATCTTCATCGCTATTTTCAATCTTACTAGAGCCATTCTATCATTCATCCAAATAGACCTTTGGCTGATAATTATGTGTGAAAAAATCCATAAATACATGAACTTAACCCAAAAAAAGCATAGAAAGTCCAATCTAAATTGAATTCTATGGCAACTAACTTTGCTAGAGAAAGTCTAGCATAAGTGGGCCAATTGCACATTTTATGCTAAAAAGATATTTAACACAATGGTAAAGGTAAGTCTAAAATTAAGGAATCAAAGAGATTCAACATGATTGAGTTACTAACTTTGCATATTTTGTGGCAGGAGGATATTTAACACAATGGTAAGGGTAAGGCTAAAATTAATGAATTAAAGAGAATTCAACGTGATAGAACTTTTAACACTCAGAGGAATTGTTGAGTAAGACTCAGTGGTGGAGAAAATTCAATAATAGAGATATTCCAACCTTTATCAAGAGTAGTTATCAGTATTTAAGTATAGACTAATTCACCTTGAAGGCAAAAATATAGTAACGATTATGATAGCAGTAAAATATATAGTGTTTTACAAGTTTTTTTTAACTCAAAATTTTTGAAAATTTGGTTGATTTTGGTACTTTTAATGTTGAATTATATATTTTTAGGGTTTAAGACCTTTGGAACGTTGAATCCATGTAAATCCATGCATATACAAATCTAAGGAACATTCGACCATGTAATAAGAAAGTTTAGCCAAATCCCACTTGTATTAGAACTTCTATATCCATTCAACAAAAGAGAATTTTACTTGCACAAGAACTCCTACAAGTAGTTAGCCAATAAGAGATTTAATTATAAAAGGATTCTTTTGCTTATCTTGCAAGAGTTTAAAACTAAGAAAGACGCTTTTACAATAAATAAGGCTAGAGTTTCTATTCAAGAAGGATTTATATCTAAAGAGTTTGAACCTAATGCAACCATTTTGAGAAGATTAACTTTAGAATCCAAGTCTAGTCGAAATTTCCATCAAGAATGCAAGATGATGAAATAGCATGCCATATGTACACAAAAGATAATCAAGAAGCACCATTTGGCCAATGCACTCAATATTGAAGACTCTTTTTTGGGGCATACTTCTATAAGATCAAGATAAAGCTTTATCACTTAGAGTTTGGATAAAAGTAAACTTGTAATCCCAATCTACATCCTAGCCTATCCTAACTTTATAAATAGGGAGGTTCTCTTGTAACTTAAATCATCTCACATTTCATTCCACACCATTCTTCTTATCTCTTTACTTTAGTTTCTTAAATTCATTTTAGTTTCATTTGTAAATTTGTTAAGGTGACAAACTAGTCCAATTCTTTTTTTAAATATTTTTTAATTTCTTTAGCTTTTGGTTAAGGTGATAGAATAGTTATAGATTTATTTTCCAAATCTATTTCTAATACAAGTTTATTCTTTTTCAAATCTTTTTTTCTCTGTTTTCTCACACGACATTCTTTTCTTTACAAGTATTCAAATCTTGGTTTTATTACTCTCTTTTACATTCGTCCAATGTTTAAGCTTTCTATTTTATTTTGTTTTCTTTTATATTTGACCAATTCATAAAACTACTAAGTGACAGTTGAATAGTTTGGCTTTTGACCTATACATTCACATTTACAATTATTTTACTTTTACTTTCAATCAATCAACCTTTGATCTAAATATAAAATTTGAAAGAACTTCCTTTGGTATTTAGTCTCAACATCAAATATATAATATTGTGAGAATGATACTCTACTTACTCACTTTATTTCTTGATACGACTGTGCACTTGTAGGATATATAAAAAGTAACAATCAAGTTTTTGGCATAGTTGTTGAGGATTATATCGATGCTAAGAAACCAATATCAATACCAATTTTTTCTACTTTATAATTTAGACTTTTTTTCCTGTTCTAATATGTTATTTCTTTTTCTTTCTTTATGTTTAATTTTTATTGTAGTGAGGCCAGAACCTTTAGGGACTATAACGAGTCATTTTTTGAGTATTCCTATATTTAACCACCATTCCAATATCCTAGATTATGGAGCACTAATGAAAAGTATGATGAAGACCCCCTTATTGCCATAGCCTTACAATTAACCTTTTTAGCTGAAAAGGTAGATGCTCTTGAAAGAAATCGTAATCTTAGACATGTTCAATTAGTTTAGAGCACATTTTGTAATTGTCAGAGTTATAGAGGGAATAATAAAGTGATAGGTATGCCCAACAATTCAATTTTTATCCAAACACCTCCACTTAAGATGCACATTTTACGATTGTTAGGGTTATTAAGGGAATACTATAGTGATAGATACGCTCAACAATCCCATTCTTACCCAAACACTTACACTTAAGATTAAGAAGATTTTCATAGTTATGCATGGGCAAGCAGTTAAGAGCCATTATCTATATAAACCCCTACCTACCTTATGAATATTCTTTTCTTTTATATGAACCACCATTTTCTCCTCAAAAAACAAAACCTTCATTTGATGAAACTTTAGTAGAATTCATCTAAAATCAAGCCAACTTCCTCAAAACCCAAGTTGCCCATTTGAAAAACCTTAACGAACATGTAGATCCAAGTTGGTTGAGAGAAGTGAAATACACAGTAAAGGATGATCAAAGGAAAAGATGAGTGGTGTATGTTGCTGATGACGAAGATGAAGACTTAATGGATGAATCTATGGTGGTGAACTTACCCAGTTTTGTTAAAAGACCTATAGAAGAAAAAGTCTAAGAGGAAAAATCATAAAGAGTGTGAAATTGAGAAAAATCTTAAAGAAAAGCAAGATAATAAGGAGCTTGTTGTGATTAATAAGCCAACATTTGTTAAGATGGTAGATTTTGAAAATGATGAATTAATTTTATGACTTGAACCTTATGAAATACATAATATTAGTCCCACTAAAGTTAAGCCTGAGCCCTATAGTCCACTCTTTCCAATTTTTCAATTAATGAATATCAAATATATGATGTGAAATTGAATAAAGAAGAGAAGCCTATTGTTAAAGGTTGTTTGGTTGAAAACTTGCTTGAACCTTCAAAGATATCAATGTTAAGCCTAAGGAAAAGAAAGACACTTTATCAATTATACCACTTTGATTATACTAACCATGGAGGAAACTTTAGATTTAGACTAATCTTATAGTTTTCATGGTTATACTTCTTTCACTGGTATTGAAACTAATACCCACCCACGTCAATCAAATTAGTGTTGTATTGTTTAAAACATTGTCAGAGGTAGAAAATTTAACCATATTCATTAAACACCACTACCTATTAGAGCCTAATGTTGATAATGGGGTAAGTAGAAAGACTACTAAACAAGTGGATGTTAGTGTCAAGTAGAGAGTAATCATGTAACTCTTTTTTGAAAAAGGTATGATCAAGCTTAACCAAAACTAGCACTACTTGAGAAAAAAACCCAAGTTTTATATTTTTTAGTTCTTAGTTAATTTTATAGTTTTTTTGCTTTTAGGATATGTATACTTTGATATTTTGTTTATTTTTGTGCTAGTTTATGTTTGTAGGAATGAAGAGATCCAAAGAAGCCTAAAGTATAAGTTTCAACCTCAAGGAAGATAAAGATAAATAAGTATTCTTTTTCCTTAGTATTTTAAATATTTCATTCAAACTATGGTGAAATTCAAGTGTGGGGGAAACAAAACTATTTTTGAAACTTTTCCTATATGCTTTGTTTTCAAACCAAATTAGCATACTATAGTCTTTATGATGCTAACTTAGTTGATTTTTCGTAAGTTAATCAATATTTACTTGAGTATGATATGAGACAAGTATGAATATAGTGAAGCATAAGATGATTTTTTTAGTATACTTTACTGTTGAGTATAATTCTTATGCTTTATTGATTGCTACTTTTGGTATAAAGCCTGTAAGTACATAGATCAAGTAATAAAGTAGGATATTCCAATATCGTCTCCTCAGAAATTATAAAATAGAATGTTGGGTTGCTCACAAGTACCAAAGGTGAAACCCTAATGGCTTATACCTAAATAAATGAAAATTTAGGGTTTGGGGTTACATAGATCAAGTAAATATTAAAGGTGATGTGTAGGCAAGATTTTTAACTTCACCAATTGTCACTGAAAAAATAAAAAATTAATACCAAAAATTAGATCTAATAAAACAAATGTTAAAAGATTGCAAAGTAAAAAAGCTTGTATAAACCGAGAGCTTGGAGAAATCTTGAAACAAAGATTCCATAAAAAGAATTTAAAAATAAAAAAAAATGAGTGTAGGCCGAGTCTTGCAAAGAAATAAAAGAAAACTTGGATCTTGAAAATAAAAACAATGGTTGCCAAATTTTTTTTTAAAAAAAGAAAAACAAGATTTGTAAACTTGAAAACAAGTAAAGAAAAATCTTGAAATGCTTTTTAAATTAAAAGATTTAAAGAAACTAAAAGTTTTTTAGTTATTGGCAAATCTGTCACTTAAGTCAATAACTTACCTAAAAACTAAAAAACTAAAAGAACTAAAAAAAGAGAGAAAAATGAAAAAGTGAGGGATGATGTAAATGAATGAATGGCCTGCCTATTTAAAGTGGAGGGTTCGGTCAAGGGGGATAGGCTTCATAAGTGTTGGATTTGAATTCAAATATAATTGGATGAGCTTGATCTTGATATTTAAAGCTTCATAGCCAAATGAGGCTTTCCATGCTTAAGTGTTATTGGTCGAATGATCTTTTGGTGGTTCAATCTTGACCTTTACTTGTATCTTGATCAAATTTTGGAAAATTTCCTCTATTGGATTTAGCTAAGGCTTGGAGTTTCAAAAGCAAATGGATTTGAAAACCAAGTCTTGAATTTTAAATGGATAAAATCCTACTACCAATGAATTTTTTTAAGACTAAGCAACAATCTTCATGGTTAGCTTCAAACTCATCTTGGCCGAATGCACCAATCCTCATTATGGATAAATACATGATGGCTCATTTATAATTGCTTTGGTCGAATGGATTGAGCTTAAAGAGTCCATAGTCTTGCAACTTTTTTTTTCCCTTGTATGGCCTGATATGATAAAGTTTTTGTACAACTTATTTTTTTCATGACTAAGCAAATAAGGCATGTTTGGCTTTAAATTCTATCTTGATCAAATGTGGTGGTGTTCAACTAAGAATTGAATTGCATGTGTATGGATTAAGGTGGGTGGCATTGAGCTTCCGTAATTAGGCCAAACACCTACCTTGCATGCTTGCATGCATGGCTTGTATGGAAATAAAGTCTTGAGCTTAAAAAACCTAAAACCATGAAAATGACATGAAAGGCACTAAAATCATCCAAAAATTTAAATTTTAGCACCATTTTAACATGTAAAAACTCTATATATTTTGGTGTTATCATTTGTGTATTTAGTCTTGATCTATGATATACATTGATTTTTGTGAAAAGTTATGTAATATATTAAGTTGCAGAGAAATTTGAAGTATGGATATAACTTTATAATTTACTTACTTAACCCTCAAGGTAAAATTCTAGACTATTTTTTATTCACAAAATAATCTATGTATTTTTTTTTTATAGTTTGAGCTTTTTCAAGCCCACCTTGAACAATGCATCCCTAATACATTAATTTTTTAGCCTTTATTTATCCTTTTCTTTGTTAATTATTTAGTCACAATAACAAACCCAAGCTTTTTCTTGAAATTATCTCTTTTCTTGTTACCCAACCCATATTACTTATGCATATGTTTGGACAATTAATAAGAACAATTTTCATATTTGGAAAGAAATGAGGTGCAAAGAATTGAAAAAGAAAAAAAAAAGCAAGGAAAAAGCAAGAATAAATCCTAAAAATGGCAATGAAAAAAAAATAAAGTCGAAATAAAAAGATGCCTTAAAGTCTTGAAGAAGTTCAAAGTTTTCAAATTCAATTAAAAGTACAAGAAATCAAAAAAGTAAGCAAAGGTTTATGAGCTTAAAATTTTCTTTTTCCTACCTTGACTTAGGCCTTATATTACAAGCCTGAAAGACCTTTTGATATTAAGTTAAGTATGTCAGTCTAACATTAGTGGAAAGGGAATGAGAAAAGTAAACATATGAAGTGTATTCTATCTTTTAGCTTAGATTGTATGTATGGATTAGAGATGAATTAACTTCATATGCATAAAAGTTATATGATATTGAAAGCTTGCTTTTGAATGATTTTTTTGTTAACTATGTTTATAAATATCTTTACATTATGTTATATTGCATGATTGATGATTTGTGAGATCTTGACTTTGTGTGCATTTGTTTTGATTGTTGGTATTATTAATTTAAGAGTTTTGTTTAAAGACAAGTAAAAAGCTAAGTGTGGATGGGTGATAGTAGTAAAATATATAATGCTTTACAAGTTATTTTTTGCTCAAAATTTTTGAAAATTTAGTTGAATTTAGTGCTTTTAATGTTGAATTCTTGGTTTTTAGGGTTTAAGACCTTTGGAACATGAAATCCATGCAAATCCATGGAAGCATAAATCCAAAGAACATTCAGCCATGCAATAAAGAAGTTTAGCTTAATCTTACTTGTATTAGAACTTTTATATCCATTCAGCTAAAGAGAATTTTGCTTGCATAAGAACTCCTTCGAGCATTCAACCAATAAAAGATTTAATTGTAAAAGGATTCTTTTATTTATCTTGTAAGAGTTTAAAAATAAGGACAATTTTACAAAAAATAAGCCTAGAGTTTTTATTTAAGAAAGATTTATCTCAAGAGAGCTTGAATCTAATGCAACCATTTCAAGAAAATTGCTCTTGGAATTCAAGTTTAGTTGAAACTCTCATCAAAATTGTAAGATAATGAGATAGCATGCCACATATACATGAAATACCAATCAAGAAGCACCATTTGACCAATGCACTCCCTATTGAAGACTCATTGTTTAGCCATACTTCTAGATCAAGATAAAGCTTTATCAATTAGAGTTTGGATAGAAGTAAACTTGTAATCCTAATCTCTATCCTAGTCAATCCTAGCTCTATAAATAGGGAGGTTTTTTTGTAGCTTAAATCATTTCACATCCCACTCCACACGATTTTTTCTCTTTTTTTCTTTAGTTTCTTAAATTCTTTTTGGCTTCGTTAGTAAATTGGCTAGGATGACAAACTAGTTTAATTCTGTTCTAAATCTTTTATAATTTTTTTTACTCTTGATTAGGGTGACAGTATAGCCATAGATTTTATTTTCTAAATTTGTTTCCATGCAAGTTTGTTCTTATTCAAATCTTTCTTTCTTTATTTTCTCGCAAAAGCATTCAAATCTCAATTTTATTGCTCTCTTTTAGATTCGGCCAACATTTAAGCTTTCTATTTTATTTTGTTTTCCTTTTATATTCAACAAATTCCTAAAACTATCAAGTGACGGTTGGATAGTTTAGCTTTTAGCCTACATTCACAATTGTTTTACTTTTACTTTCAATCAGTCAACATTTTTTATTGTCTAAATATAAAGTTAGAAAAAACTTCCTTTGGTGCTTGGTCTCAACACTTAATACATAATCCTTGTTAAAACGATATTTTACTTACTCACTTTAGCACTTGATGCGATTTGTACACTTGTAGGCTATATAAAAAGCAGTAATTAGATTGACAACAATATTTAATTAGCAATTACATGAAGGGGAAATAAGCATGAAGAATAATTATCATGCATGATCAAGCATGTGAAAGTAAATAAGTTAGTGAGTTGCTAGGCTTAAAAACTTCCTACAATTTTTGTTTCCTCCTTCATTCATGTAAATATAAATATAGATTTTGAATATGTCAACTAAGTTCCAAAACTACAATTAAAACACAATTACACTCATCTTAAATTTTTGTTTCCTTCTTCATTCATGTAAGTATAAATATGAGTTTTGAATATATAAAACAAGTTCCAAAAACAACAATCAAAATGAAATTACACTCATCTTAATTTTTCAAACACTTTTGTTGTACCTTTCAATATTTTTATTTTATATATTTATACTACTATCTTTACCTTTTATGTACTTAGGCACAGTTTAACTTACAAATTATCCAAGGTTCCTTCTTTGTAACACATATTTTCACTCTTACTTGAGGTATCAAAAGTAAAAATCCTTTGATTGCATGAGTAATTAGATCATTATAGAACTAACCTAAAAAACCAATAAATAGAATTCGCATACCAAGTGGGATGATTTTTGGAAAACAATGCCATAAAGAAATAATCAATTTATCCATGAAAAGCTTCAATTAGAAAGTGAGATAGGAAAAAAAATCTCAAAACCTTGCTAAGGATCTTTAACCAACTAATGGAAATAAGGAACTTGTGATGTTTAGCCTACACTAATTGTAAGCATCAAATTTTGCACTCAAATTAATTAACCAATTAATTATTTCTTCAAATAAAAGAAATAGGTTAGAAAATGATAATTTAGCCAATCAGTAGCCTCCTTAATTGATCAATAAGCTAGTCATGATCCAACAAATTTTGATTTTGGACCAACCACTACAACAAATTTTGCCATTAGTGGCACATTAAATAATATCACTAAATATTTATTTTTCGTTACCATATGTATTTCATAACAAAAAAATTAAACATCATGACGTTTGTCACATTTACACTATCCTTAAAAGTCTAATGTGATAATACCAATATATCATCACATATTGTGAATTTACCGTGACAATAAAATCAAACGTTACCTTATGCTTCTTTTTATGATAGTATTCATCAGCTATTTATAGAAAAAAATCATTAAAGGCTATAATTTCACAAAATAAATGATAAAATTTGATATTTTAGTGACAAAACGTAAATCTTCATAGTATTTGACATATTTATCATCACCAATGTTTGCAAAATAATGTCAAACGTGACAATAAAATCAAACGTTATTTTATGATTTTTTTTGTGACATTAGTTTTCGTCAATTATTTATGAAAAAAAAATGTCAGTAAAAGCTATAATTGTCATAAAATAAATGAAAATTTTGATATAATAGAGATGAAAGGTAAATCATTACAGTATTGGTAACATAATTATTATCACCAATAATTATAAGATAATATCAAATGTGATAATAAAATCAAATGTCACCTTATGGTTTTTTTTTTTTTTTTGTAACGTTGGTTTTCATCAACTATTTATGAAAAAAGGGGTCATTAAAAGCTATAATCATCACAAAATAAATGATAAAATTAGATATATTAGTGATGAAAGATAAATCATCACAATATTGATCTTACAATTAGCATCACAAATGATTTTAAGATAATGCCAAATGAGACAATAAAATCAAATGCCACATTTTTTTGTGACATTAGATTTCATCAGCTATATATGAAAAAAAAGGTCATTAAATGTTATAATCGACACAAAATAAATGATAAAATATGATATATTAGTGATGAAAGGTAAATCATCACAGTATTAATGACACAATTAACATCATTAAAACCTATATATATTAAATAAAATCATCACAGTCAATTTTGTAGTATAATCCTATTTAGTGTTCTTATAAATCCATCAAATATTTGAATTGGTTTTTAAATGTAATACATTTTCTAAAGTCTACCTTAAAATCATATAGAAATAATATTGTTTAAAAAACTAAAAGTATCAAAACTATGAATTAGATAGTCATTGAAATCTTGTTTTCAAGCTCTCAATCCAAATCTTAGGTTGAAGATGATTGTGTTAATCATGAGTTTATCACTTAAAGCTGCAATAAATAATTAATAGCAATATCAAAACAAACCACAATACACACAATAAGATCAAAATAAATATAAAAAATAAACTAATCCATTTTATGATATCAAAATTTTAAATTAGACTTTACACTATATTAATGAAAAGGCCTTGTCAAAAAATTCTTGACAACTATAGAGGTTTTATATAATTGTAAACATAAGACACCAAATAGTCAAACCTCAACCATGGACTCAATAGAGCACAATAAAAGTGTTTGTGACCAGAAAAGTATTCAAATAGAAAACAATAATATTTAATAATTTTTATAATTTAAAAATTTACCATGAAATAGCGACTAGCCACAAAAGGCCTTGATTATTCGTAATGAGTTAACTTGACATTTTTTCTAACTCTTGTATTTGTCTCACACCTCCTTTTCATTTCAAAAAGAATGAAATAATATAAATATGTTGATGTTTAATATTTAAGTAGAACGAATAATTGTTATATAATTTCCACAAATAGTTAAACATAATTAAAAATATAATAGAAAACAAATTAATCACTTATCCAAATAAACCCAACAGATTATCATATGTCAAGTAAACATAAATTTGAATAACAAAATAACCTAGTATTTAAAATCACTAAACAAATTACAAAGCTCTTCCCAATTTTTTTGAGTTAAGTTATACTTTGGTGGGTTATTTTGGTGTGTCACTTCAACATTTAGAAACTTTTAAAGTGCAAATGGAGTTTGTATCGTTGATTTCTTAATAATTTCAATAAAATTGACAAGACGAACGTCTTAACATAGTCATCATCTAATTTAATTTAAAACTTTGTCTAAAACAAAAAACAAATTAATTGATATATTCAAAGAATATAAATTCAAAACCAACAAATAATAAATTTTGTAATAATATTTTGCACCTACATTAAATCTTTTAAAGGAATGTAACTTTTCTGTATCCTTCATAGCTTTCCATATTATTGGGATTAGGATGAATTGTCGAGTAATGACTCTAATTTCATAAGATAATTTAACCGATTGAACTTCACAAATAGATCTACCTTAGTTGTTAGTATATCTATTACAAGCTTGTTTATCCCTTAAATGAGGTTTTCTAATCCCATCACTCGAGTTGGACCTCATATCTTTTTAAAGGGGATAGATGCTACATCTATAAAAGCAACACATTAAATAGCATGGTGAATTGAAGCTTTTATTTTTCAAAAACTAATACAATCCATAATACTATCATGAAACAATGTAGCTTCACAAGTTATAAACCTAACCTAAAGCATCTTTCTTTTTGTTTTTATTTTCTTTATCATATATACTACAACTTGGCATTGTTAAACTTCACTTTGTACTTACATAAATTTAGTTATGAAATAGTAGCACTATATCTACTAAAAACACAAAGTTGAAATTGCACCTACAAGCTGCGAGCCTAATGAATTCACCATTTGCATGAGTTAGATATTACTGAATAATGTTATCTATATTTAATTAATGACAGCTACATGTGTAAGACACAATTTCATAAACTAAATATGGACTTGATAATTTGATAGTAAGACTTGTGTGTTTATCCTTGAAATATAAGAAAAATTCCCATGAAAGCCTATACTAGGGGATTGTCTTGATATTCTTTACATAATAATGTCTGTCTACTATTTTTTTCTCAATAATAGATTTTCACATGTTACTAGAACTGATAATTGATGCGTACTACCTTGCTGGCTAGTTGGTTGCTTATTTTACTGAGCAAAAGATATCTAAGGTAACTTTACAGAGAAATGCTATTATGTAAAAATCTTATGACTAGCTCCCTTAAACTATCAATTACAACATTTTATTTTTTATTGTTTACCTTATAATGAATCAATGCAAAGTCAAAGCTTTCTTAGCATTGAAACCTTATTTAATTGACTAAAAGTTATACAGTTTTATACTTAAAAGAGATTGGCATTTCTTTACAACCATAAAATCTAAGCCTTATACAAATGAGAAAAAATTTTGACGAAGAACCCAGAAAACATATAAGTTAAGATGAAAATTGAAAAGTGAAATGATTGGATTCGAATCCAATTGGGTAAGCGCATGACCTAGTCTCCTATTTTGAGAAGTGCAGTTTAAGACAAAATAAAAATGACAATACTAAAAATGTAAAACAAATGATAATTTTGACATGATGTCCTTTTTAAAAAGGAAGCTAAAGCTATGTTTGAAAAAAAATTAATAAATAAGAAGTAAAAGATAAATAGATATTAAGAATTTATGCCATAATTAGGAAAACCCCAATAAAATGATAAAAAAAAAAACTATGAAACATATTGCATGGAATTGACCATGTACAAAGTTGAAACAATGAACAAGGCTAGAAGACAAAGGTAATGCAGTAAATGAATGAATGAATGAAGTCTAAAACTAGATAAGGACAGCCAAGAGGAGGCTATCAAGAAAAAATATTTATGACATGAATCTAATCTTATGAATAAATCCAAATTCCAAACATTAAAATAAACTAGATTTTTTAGGAAATATTTTGAAAACTGATTAAACAGCAACACTTTCTACTAAGACATACCTTGAATAATAAAATTAACATGGAACAAATCAATCAACAAATAACATCTTTTGTTTGAAAAATCATATAATACAAAATATTTTTTAAAGAAAATATAACATTAAAAAAAAGATATATATATATAATTACTTAAAAATTAATTAAAAATTCTTGATTAAAATGGCTAGATAAAAAGTCATTTACTTTAATTTTAACCTCTCAATATAAGAGACAACTTTTTTATCAACATAGATTGGAGATTGATTAAAAAAAAAAAAGATAGAAAACACGAGTGGGGATGGGTGAACAGGAAATTAACCTAAATTTAGGTCAATGATTCATCCATTCCTTAAAAAAAAAAGATAAAATAAAGTGCCTGTGGACAATTGTACTAAAAATTCTGAATTTTAATAGTGTTTACAAGAAAGGTTAACCTAATCTTTGAATTTCGAACCTTCAACACTTCTTGCAGATGCATGTGTAAGCTTGAACCAACTTTTGCACCAAAACTCGGCCATTGCAAAATTTATTACTTGAGAACTTATCTTTGTAAAATTAATGCATGCCATGGTAAACAGTGTAAATCATAATGTTGAAATCATCATGTTAGTGTATCTTTACCATTAAGCATCATCACGAAGCTTTGATAACTTATAATCCAATATGATCATGATAAATCATATCTAATGCTTGATTCAATTGACCAATGATGAATGCTTACACAATAAATCTAAAAAGAAAAACAAGAAAAACAAAAATGCATCACCAAAGTATAACTACCTTAAAGCAATCGACATAATGCATTCAATATCTATTAGATGTCTAAGGTATAAAATATAACATTAAAAAGAATAAGGGAAGTTATAGTCCAACAAGCTAACAGTATCATCCAGTACATATTTTTCCATGGATGGCATGCTTTTTCTCTACTTCACCCACGAAAACTAAAACTAACAATTTAAGAATAATTGTAAAACTACATTAAACATAGGTAATAAAATAACAAATGACTTGCATTTATTTCCAAAGATAATCCCAATATTTTTTGGCAAATTTAGAGATAGAATACTTGAAAAATGCAAAGAGGCTCTAAATCTAGGATGGATAGACAAACGAGAGATATCCAAAGAGACACTAAATCTAGCTTGCAATTAATTCCTAGACAATAAAAGGGATCGCACTTGCACTCACAAACATAGAAAAGCCAAAGGAAGTCTAGGTTTCCTTGTGATTTCAAACAACCAACAAATCATGGTTTCTTTGTGATTTCAAACAATTTATTACTACTTCACAGTCTAACTATTGAATAATGAAAAAAGCTTGAAAAAAAATAGTACCTTTGAAGGGATCAATGAAAGGAATTATATCGGAGAAGATTGAGGACTTGACTAGTTACTTTATGTTTTTGTGAAGAATTTAAAGAATAAGCTTAACAAATATTTTCCTAATTAAATCCTAAAACCAAACAAATATTTTTTTAAGAGTGATTTTGATATACAAACTTGGATTCTAATCAACCAATGCCAACTAAATTGCTTCTAATCAATTTGGAACACTAGAGAGTGGCTTCTACTCAATTAATGGATTCAACAAAAAACCAGAAGAGAGTAGGATGTGATCAGACAATTTTAGTATGGGTTTTGGATTGAGCATGAAAAACCTAATAAAAAATATGTTAGACTAAACGATGTAGTTTAGGGAAACTTTAAGTAAATTTATTTTTTTATGGATATTAATAACTATTTAAAATTCATTTTTTACTTAAAAGTTACTAAAATGGTCAAGTGTAGTTAAAATTGTTTTCTACTTGAGATTCATTTTTCATTTTAAAAAATTTCTTTTAACAAAATTTTGAAAATAAAAATTTTTTAATTTTTAAAATTTATTTTAAAATTCTAAACAAAATATGTATTTTAAAATTTTTATTATGCATAATATTTAATCCATTTTCTTTAATTAGAAAATTTTCTTATATGAATATAAATACTTAACTCAAACCCAAACTTTTTCTTTTTTCTTTTTCAATAGTTTCTAACAATCGATTATATTAAAATAAATAATATTTAAGGGTTATATATGAAAAACATAATTTTTTAGCTAACAGTATGTTATTTGTTAATAAATTATTAAAATTTTAATTTTAATTATAAAAAATCAAAATTATAAAATTTTCAATTAGATATTTGAATATTGATAAAATCTAAAGAATAAACTGGCAATACAGTACCAATATACCAAAACAATTAATACTATTCATTAATTATTAAATAGTGAAATATGATTGTATATTTTTAAATTGTTATGTTGGACTCTACTCTAGCCTATAGGGAATAGGTAATAAGATTTAAGAAGCATTCCATAACTTAAAATGTGGAGTTATTTTTTACTTGCCATCAGCATCATCTCAGTACTTTTAAGAACTTTGCAATGGGATAGGAAAGTACCAAAATGGCATTGGGCCTTTTTAAGCTTTTAAGGAGCTAACAATTATGGGTTTGTATCAATTATTATGATTTTTCTTCTCGTGTATTTAGGAAAACTTCAATTAAACTTTTTTTGTATAGATATTAATAATTATTTAAAATTCATTTTTTACTTAAAAGTTACTAGTATGGTCAAGTGTGGTTAAAATTTTTTCTATTTAAGATTCATTATATACTTAAAAAAATTATTTTAACAAAAATTTTAAATTAGAAATTTTTAAATTCTTAAAATTTATTTTAAAATTCTAAACAAATTGTGTATTTTAAAATTTTTATTATATGTAATATCTAATCCATTTTCTTTAATTAGAAAATTTTTATATACGAATAAATAAATAAATTGTGCTCAATAAAAATTAAAAATTAAAATTATATTCATAAATAGATATATATAATCTAAGTAAAATCATCAATTATAAATTATATATTAATTTAAACTTATTAGTGACAGATAAATAACATCATAACATCATTTAAAAGTTTGTAACATTTATGTTATCGTTATATAACACCATACATTAACGTAAAAAAATTGCAATATCATTAATAATTGACTAAAGTGTTCAATTTGTGACAAAAATTAATAATATCACCTAAAATTTATGAAAAAAATTTGTCATAGATAAAATTTCAAATTGGTGACAAAATTATAACGTTGTCTAAAATAACCAAAAAATTTCCCACCAAATGAATTTGGCAGTAAAAATTTGTGACATTTTTGTTATTGTCATATAACACCATATATTGACATAACGAAATTACAATGTCATTAATAGTTAATTAAAGTATTTCATTTGTGATAAAAATTAATAATGTCATCTAAAATCTATCAGAAAAAATTTATCACAAATAATTTTTTAAATTGGTGATAAAATTATAACATCACTTAAAATAAAAATCGTCACAAAAAAATTTCACACCAAACGAAGTTGGTGTTAAAAGTTTGTGACATTTATGTTATCATCATATAACGCCATATATTAACATGACGGAATTATTATGTAATTAATAGTTAACTAAAATGTTCAATTTATAACAAAAATTAATAAGATAACCTAAAATCTATAAAATTCATTACAGATAAAATTTTAAATTGGTGACAAAATTATAATATTAGCTAAAATAAAAAACATCATAAAAAATTTCTCACTAAATGAATTTGGCGGTAAAAGTTTGTGAGATTTATGTTATCATCATATAACACCATACATTGATGTGACAAAATTGCAATGTCATTAATAGTTAACTAAAATGTTCAATTTATGACAAAAATTAATAACGTCACCTAAAATCTATCAAAAAAATTCATCACAGATAAAATTTTAAATTGGTGACAAAATTATAATGTCATTTAAATAAAAAACATCACAAAAATTTTCCCACCAATTGAATTTGGGGGTAAAAGTTTGTAACATTTATGTTATCATATAACACTATATATTGATGTGATGAAATTGTAATGTCATTAATAGTTAACTAAAGTATTCAATTTGTAGCAAAAATTAATAACGTCATCTAAAATTTATCAGAAAAAATTTGTCACAAATAAAATTTTAAATTGGTGACAAAATTATAACGTCGCCTAAAATAAAAATGTCACAAAAAAATTTTCCACCAAATAAATTTAGCGGTAAAATTTGGTGGCAAGATTTTGGTGATGTTATCATGTGACAATTTTATATATTATCTTATAAAATATCAAAACAATATAAAAGTGTGATGAAGTATATTTTTCATCACCTTTTACATACTTTATGTGATGAAATATAATGCATCACTTATAAAAATCGTCACAAATTACCAAATTTATCATAGTGAACTTGGGATAAGATTAGAAATTGGGCTTAACTTTGAGCTAAGAGCAATCTTAGAATGTGTCCACCAATCGGTAAGGAAAGAGTCTAATTCTAATCTAAAATGAATCCAAATAGATTAAAAGCTCTAGTCAATAAGAATGAGGGACCCAACCTATTGGCAATATCCTTATATCAATCGATTGGTAACATGTGGATTAAGTCAGGAGATAATTCATAGGAGATAGGATTATCTCCTTGATAAATCCCAAGATAATTAATCTTTAAGTATCATCAGTTGGGATTAAGTCTAACCCCTGGACTCATTTTTTAGTCATCCCCAGTCCTCTATTGGTTTTAATTTCAATCAACTAAGAGCCTTCACTCACTAACTTTCAAATTGCCTCTCAAAAGCTTTTATTTCTTTCATTCTAGCCATTAAAACCTCTTTCAACTGACCTAAATGTTTTAAACACCCTTCTACTTCTGTTCAAGCCTTTACCTTATCCCTAGTTTCCGTCTGACTACTCATTATAAACCATAAAACCAAGCCATCGCCATCAACTGATCAATATTTGTCATCGCCAATCTAGACTATTTGTCAAACTAACCTATAATCTTGTCACTTCACTTTTCTCCTTCAAACTAAACATCTCGATCTCCTTTCATCCAACTTTAATCATTTTGAACTACGTTATTGAAATCAATTGAAAGCCTTAAACTATGTTTGCCCTTTTACCTAATCATCCAATCCCATGCTATCTATCCTAATCGATCAATGCCTTGTTTAGTAGATCAATATGTAGCCAATCTTACTTGCTATTGGTCACTCATTTATTTTGTCACTCACTAATCATGCATCCACTCTCAATCTATCCATTTTAACCAATCAACATGTTATCTAGCCAATTGGTTTGAGGTTATGATATTACTATTATTCTCCTAAACATTCGATCACTAATTGTTGTTAGCTAAGTTGTTCATCATTGTTCACCTAGTCACTTTGCATCTTTCACACTATTAGTGTAATCCATCATCCTAGATCTTCATCCAAAATCTTAAATTAAGTGATCTGCCAAGGTATAATTCTTATAAACTCTTAGGCATCTTAACTCTCTTATTATCTATATAATGAGAATAAGGCATCTATTATCCATAATCATGCATTTTGTAGTCTTAAAAATGTATAATGGTATGTTATTTAGTCATAATTGAGATTTTACTTATTTTTAAAGCCAATGATATTTCTCAAATGTAAACCTATATGTAATATGCCATGCATAATATTGTCATATAATCTAGGTATAAAAATGAATTGTGTTGAATATGCCTTAGAGGCATGTTATAAATGATCATTTAAAGATGCCACTTATACCAGATTGCATTCACATACTTCTCTAGTTACTCTTTTTCTATTTTTAATATAATAACATGAACTATTTTAGCTAATGCAATTATTTGATAATATTATGTTTTGATTCATTTGATGGTTGATATACTACCTAAGGCTACCAGCTCAAATGTATTTTTTTAGATGCATGCATAAAAATGCGAGACATGCATATTGTTAATAAAAGTGTATGTTATTATGATAAATTATAAGATAGGCTTTTTAATTTGTAAGGTACATGAGGTTTGCTCTAAAGTGGAAAAATAGAAGTTGGATTATTTCAGATGAGATTTGAAGCTTTAATTCCTTTAATATTATGTTTATTATCTTTGAACCAAGTTTCTTTAGTAAAAATAAGGTTGTGATCTTAAAACTTGCATTGATTCTTGGAATATAAATAAATCGATTAGTGACTCCTAATCAAACCATGGATCTTAACACTAAGATAATTGCTAAAGATAAAACCTACACCGCTCACAATGGTAACTCCCCTTATTGTGATCCTTCTTTTAGTTAGTGAATATTTTAAATCATATCTCCATGTACCATATGAACCTAACCCAAGATAAGATTCCATAGGCACTTAGGCTAACTAGACTAGCTAGTTTCTTTTAGAGTTTTATCCCACCCATAATGAGACTCAGCTTATAATAGGTTTGAATGACACATCGGCTCTACCCGATGACTCACTATAGTGATAAAGGTTAAATTGCTAGGCTATGATTGGTTGTTCAAACACATGGAGAAATAAGAATGAATTTGGACTCTCTTGCATATAGACAAACCATATAAACTGTCTCTAAGATTGATCTTTATGATTCATGCATGTCTTTAATAACATGTTGTATTGATAGTATCATGAAGTTTTGATATATATATATTTAAATAAGTTGGGATATTAAAATTTAAACACCTCAAGATATTAGACTTTAGTTTGCCTTGCAAACTCCACAATATGATCCTTAAAACCTTAAGTACTAGACATGATAATAGTTCAACTATTTTAGTTAACGTATAGTATTATATATTTTCAAAATCTAAATCGAATATAAATTGAACTTCTTTTAAAACAAATCTAAACCAAATTTTATCTATTCGGTTCAATTCGTTGAATTTTAAAAATTAATTTTTTTATTTTTGATATTATTTTAATATAATTTTTAATATATATTTAGAAATAAAATAATTATTTTATTTTATTAGAATTAAAAATATATATAAAAATATATAATTCGATTTTGATTTGGATATTTTTTATTTTTTTTACTTTCTAGTCCTAAATCTGAATCGAACCTAATAAAAACATTTAATATCCAAACTTAAATTGAATCGAATAAGAAAAAAACTAATCCAAAACAATCACTATGGTTTCAAATTATTTTTTTATTTTTTTTCTCACCCTTATTGAGTACCATACAAATTTGGTAAACTTGTTTGGTTAGGTACTTTAATCTTTGATGCTAGCTATGTTAGCCTCAATTTCAAAACTGGAAGCATTAAAAAGAGTTTGAAACACATATAGAGTTAACAAAATACCCTTATGGACTTGGTGACGTTTATTACTAATAAATTAAAACAGTCTAAAGATAAGGTAAACTGAATGAATATCGAATTGGTTAGCATTTCCAAAAACATGAAGGAAAAAAAAACCTTAATGATGAGGCAAAAAAAATGAGCTATCCACCCTCTAAACACTAAAAAGAACCTAAATACACTTTGACCCCAAATACTCCCCCATAAAAAGAAGATAGCCAAGCCATGTTAGAAATATAAAAGTTTTGAACCATGATGAAAAACTGGTCCTTCTCAACTAACTACCTCTTACATGTTGACTAGTTGTCTTTAAACCTTGAATGTTGTCTTCCTTCAAACTTTAAAATGCTTCTCGTTAACAAGTTTGATGGAATAAAAAGCCTTAAAGTACACCTTAAACAATTCATAATCCTTCTACAACTTAGGGGCTTGACCAAGTAATAGCTAACCATAACTTTTCTAATGACCATTTTTTAGTCATTTTTAATTGGTTCCATAGTCAACCTGAAACCATAATTAGAGATTTGGAAGAGATGGCCAAAGTTTTTTTTCACTAATATGCCTATAACATCTAGCTTGGTGAACCATTAGATATTTTTAAATTAACAAAGAAAAATATGATGAAACCTTCACAAGTTCCTAACCTAATGAAAAGGAAAAACAATCTTAATGAACAATAGACCCATTAAGAAAGAACAAGTTCAAATTTTAGTGAACAATCTTTTACCTATATACTATAACCAGTTATTCACATGCCCTTAACCATTTTTGAAAAACTTTCTAACTCCAGTATGAATGTAAAAGATGCATAAACAAAAAAAATCTTGAGAAGAAAACCTTCTTTAAAAGAACTGGGGGGTAATGTTCTCACTAGCTTAAACAATGTCTCCAAAATCAACAACTTAGCCTTCTCAAAAATAATCCCACTTGTTGATGCACCTACTTGGCTATATTTTTTTCCAAAGCTTTCACCAAACTTTAAAAATTTGTTAAACTCTTACATTTATAACCTAAACCTCAATTTGATCCTCTAGCCACACATATTAACTGTTCCAAATATTGCATCTATCATTAAAGATATGGTTATAATATCGATGACTACATTTGTCTAAAAAGGGCCATCCAAAACCTGTTGATGTAAATAATGCTAAACCAAACACCACCAATAACCCATTTTCCAAATACAAAACCACACATTCACCAAATATATTTACCATAATTACTAATCCAAATGATTTAAGCCTCTAAGCCAACATCATGAATAAACACTTATAGCCTTTAGCCAATTAACCCATTTATCTAGCCAAACCTTGTCCTAGAAATCACTGTTTTATGGGAAAATAATTGTGATTTTGACTCTAGATATGCCTAATGGTAATGCACTTAACTCGCAGTGGTCACCATTTTAAGCTAATCCATTTAGAGGTAAATTACCCTAGTAGAGAGTTTAAAAGGTTTTGGAATGCTTAAGAAAAAAAAATGAAAGAAAAAAAAACATATGGCCATTTTAGCCAATTAAGAAAACATAGGGCTAATATATGCACTTAAGGTTTATTATTATCAGCATTCGGACACCAAAAGGCTATTTTGGATACCCTAAGTAAAAAGAAAATCTTTGCCACCATCATTCATGCTAAAGTACTAGTCGTATTGACCACCACCATTGGGTATGATGGAATTATGTCTACTTATAAAGACTTACCTATCGAAGGAGCAAACCATGTTCTTGCACTCTGCATCATGATCTAGTGTTGTAACAAATTCATTATTTTGGCCTTGGTTGATAATGGCTCTATCTTGAATGTAAGCTTCTTGAGAACCATTGAAAAACTATCAATTAAAGTCAAATACCTCTCTCTAATCTAATGAATAGTTTGAGCTTACAACAACATAATACAACTAATCTTATGAGCCATTTCTATCTTTTGCACCATTGGACATGTCCAATATAAAATTTAATTTCATGTTATTAATGTTTCTATTTCATTCAATTATTATTTGGTTGACCTTGCTACATGCCAACAAAGTAGTATCATGATCATCCCTGTCTACGAAAAGGTCAAAATGATAAGAGATGAAAAGTTGTTACTCTCTTCTACGCCGAGGAACCTAGAATTGCCCTAGTTAATAATAACATCTAACCAATCCCACAAAAATCCTTCAAGGGATTCATTCTTAAACTTGGCAATCTAAAATATGGTAAGACAACACAACATAAAAATGTTTAAAAAAAACATGAAAATGAATGATTTTAATTTTAACAAAAATCATATATGGGTTTAACAAAATAAAAAATATATATATTGTGTTTTCGTATCAACATGAATTGTGACAAACAATTTTCATGTAAAACATGATATGAACACACAAATTGCAAATATTTTTCATGACATGAATATATAAATTACTACATTTTTAAGGCTAGATGTTTGCTAATTTAGGTACAAAAGAGATAATATGATAAAGATGGATACAAATGAATACAAAAAATAAGAAATATAAGTTTTTGAACACTTGACAGCTCTTGAACCTATGATGTGATGATCTTTCTTTTGAATCAAATCTCTTTCACAAAATGAAATCTCCTTTTTTGAATGGTTTTTAAAGGCTTTTTTTATAGTGAAGGATCAATTATAGTGATTGTGAATGAAAGGGATAAAAAGAGTTGTTGGAATCGTTAAATTTTTTTCTTTTAATCTGCTGCCTACAACACATGGATCTATTCTTTTACTTATAGGATCGATTATTTAAAACAACCATTTAAAAAATATATCTGTTAGTGACCTAGGGATCGATCCTTTCAAGCTTTAAAGACAAAGAAAGTATTTTGTATGTTTTGAAAAATTGATCCTTTTAAGGATTGGGTCAATCCTTTAGGAAAAACAAATGTGATAGCTCAAAAATAGATATGCAATCCAAGAAGAAGTGAATTGGATTATGAGACAACGAAAACTCTAAGTAAAGCACAATTGTTCTCTTTTCTTTAAAGCAATAACATTAAGATTATGTTAAGTCTTAAGAAAAATATTTTTAATATTAATTGAACTTGCATTTCAAGTGACGTAGAGAATTTCAATTTCAAAATACACAAAAAGTCTAAAACAAATTTAGGTTTGAAAACCATTCTTAAAGTTTTAGTTATTTTAAAATGTTGATCAATTTAAGGATAACAATTTTTTCCTTTTGATATGACAAAACTTTAAAATAAAATTTACCTTTTATAAAAACTCTTCCTAAATTTGTTCAAGAAGTGAGTCAAAAATTTTGAAAATAGTTTTGAAAAACTCTCCTTTAAACAAAGGTAGTTTAAAAATATATTTCCAAAATTCATAGCATAATATGCCAACACAATATATAATTATTGAAACACATATAGCAATAATAGAATCATTTATAAGTTAAGTCATTTATGCGCAAATGTTTAAGATAATAAAATTTGCAAACACAATGTATATACATTTAAGCACATGTAGGAAAAATAGATTATTTTAACCACATGACATATTCATTTGTCAAAGAAAACTTGTTCATCAAAATATATCAACCCTGTTTGTCATGAGAAAAAGAATCAAATTCAAGATATAAGATAATTTAACAATATAATTTCGAGCACAGAAGAGACAATTTTATTCAATCAAGAGTCATAATAAATTTGTGCATTTAAGTGCAATTAATATAATGAAGTTTAAATATATGTATTAAAGTATAAAAGAATAAATATCCAATTTAATTGTTTTAGCACGATGTCATAAAGCCATAATAACATGATTTTTATGAGCAAAGAAATATAAAATTGTAAGTAGATAAGTCTTATAATTCATGTCAAACAATCATGTCTTAGTTAAAATGTACTTTGAATGTAGGATTTTCAAGAAAGTATTTCATCACAGCATTTGACAATATTAAAAAAAAAATAGACACTTAAGCATATATACATATATGCGTATGTGTGTGTGTGTGTGTATTCAAGCTTATACCCAATGTTATATCAAAATGTTAGCTTCTTATATAGAAACTAGTTAAATTCAAGCAAATATAATATTCTTAGACTTCTCCCCTTTTTATAAGAGAATGAATAATCAATTTAAGACACAAATAATTTGTGCATGAAAGACACAATTTATATCAAGAATCTGCAAATTATATTTCAAGCATAGCTACACTTTTGCATGATAAGCACAATCTATTAGTATAGGTGTCTAACTTTCAAGAAGCAAATATATCTCAATGGAAGGTTCTAATAAATATCTTAGTTAATAATTATCAAAAAAACAAATTTCCACAAACATATTAATCCAAAGAAATATTCAACAAGAATCATTGTTCATATATCATTTAATGTCATTAGTATCAATAATCTATAAGATTCTAACCACCAAGCTTTATCAAAAGTCATAAAAGTATTATTGTCCAAAAGTTTCAAATAATTCAAAATATAGCAATATACTTAATCCATACATATATAAGCATTTAGACACATGACAATAGAATCTATTTTAAAGGTGTTTAACTTAATAAATGAACATATATATGAGTTCATACTCTATGAGTTAAAATTATTTAAAATTTAAAATATAAGCTCATAATTTATGTGTTAAAACTATTTAAAATTTAAAAAATATCAAAGTATTCGACTTATAGGTATGTTCAAAGAATTATCTTAACAAAACTTTCAAGCATTAAATCCCATTAAACTCGTAAATGAAAACCTTATATACCATTAAACTCATATATGATAACCTTATATATCATAGCGTCAAAATATTCACCTCTATCTTTATTAAGTTTTGTTGATGTGTTCATTTGGTTTTGATTATTCTATACTAAATGTTTTAAGTAAGTTTTTAGTGTATTTTGACTTGATTGATGAAGATAACATACTTATTTCAAATTTCTTGGTAAAGATATTCATTGATAATATCAAGAATCAGTGACGGATCTTGACATTTAATTTTGGAGGGCCAATTAATAGTATGTAATATGCTTTATTTTATATTTTCAAAAAAATATTTTATCATACTTATTAATGCAAATAATATACGAATAAAATCATGAAAAGTTTATAAAATTATAAAACAAAAATATTATTGTGACAACATTATATTTTTAATAATAACAAAATTTACAATTAATGGTAGAATTATTAATTACACAATTTATCAATGAATTATGGGAACTTTTTTTATTTTTTGGTAATTTAAAATTAAAATAAAAAAGAGATACGAATAAATCAATCATTAAACATTTTATCAAAATAAGAAAACTAAATATACTCTGAAAAAATGATGATGAAATTCTGAGATTTAAAGTTACAGTGTTTTTTTTTTTTTTTATCTTTTTGTAAAGTAATTCCAATATAATTTTTTTATTGGAAAACAATTACAACAACATAAGATTTAAATTTAAAGTAAAAATAAAAGTGGAAAATGATATGGAGAGGAAAAGTTGAAGTAAGCTAAAAGGAAATTAAAGTTTAATTCTTAAAACTTGTAATTTTTCATTTTCTAAATTTCCTAGATTTGGCCTCTCTTGTACCAATAAAATAAAAAAGAAAAACTCATTTGATATAGGAAAAGTCAAAAATTTTAATTTTAATTTATATTAAATTTTTATGATTGTGATTTAAAACTTATAGCAAGCCTTTTAATTTTAAAAATTTACAAGTAATGATATTTGAGTTTAATAAACAAACAAATAGTAAAATGATTTGACCATCTCTTAAATTGTAATATATATAAATTAAATAATGAAACCATAAAAAAAATTTATAATTTTAATTTAGAAGAAAATTTAAATATATTTAATATAAATATATATACATATCCTAAAAGAGTAAAGAGGTGTAAAAAATTTTAAGGGCCAAGACCTCGATCCATCGTCTTTGTCAAGACCATTAATTGTTAAGTTATAAAAGGTTTAATATTCTACAAAATTTTTGTGATTGATTAAATTTATTTTATCAAATATTTGTTTAAATATATTGTTTATATGATTTCATATCTTTGTAATAATTTTATTACATAAATATTTTATGTATATATTTCGGTACGAGAAAATATAACACAAATTCTTAAAAGTTGATGGAAATCCGTTGGTTTTAACTTTACAAGAAGTTTACTTGGAGTTTGAAGGGTTTTTTTTTTTTTAATTTTTTATTTTGAAAAATATTGATTTTTGTTGAATTTTAAAAAATAATATTTTTTATCATAAAAATGATATTTTCGTTGGATTTTGAAGATTAAATAAAAAAATAATATATAAAATTACTCTAATTTTAAGATAAATAATATTATTTATATAATTTAAAAATACAATTAAATAAAAATAAATGAGAGAAAAAATCTGTTCTTTTTCTGAAATTTAAAAAAAATCTCAGAAGAGTTTTTAAGAGAAACGACGGCGTGTGGTTGGAGAAGAAATTCCAACATGTAAAACCCTTGGTAGTAATAGAGAGAAGATTTGGTCTGCAAAACCCTGAAACACATTGATTTAATTCTGCTTCGGTGAAAGTTTGAGAATACGTAGTAATCTTCATCTTACCGACCCAAATGAGAGGAACCATTGGCAGAAACCTGTCTAACCCTAACTATCACTACGTTACGTCTATTGCCAAACGCACCTCTTTTCTCCTCCAATGCTCCTCCTCATCCCCTTTCTCCTCTTCCTCCAGCTCTGGCAGCGGCCGTGGCCGTGGCCGTGGGGGCGCCCCTCCTTCTGGTTCTTTCATCGATTTCACTTCGGCCTTGGGAAAATTGGACTCAGAGAACTCAAAGCGCGACTCGACTGAATCACCTGCCGTCGGATTAGGCCGCGGCCGTGGAAGAGGAACACCCTTATCCTCCGAACCCATTCTCCCCTCTTTTTCCTCTTTTGTTTCCCAAACTGGGTCTGGTCGAGGCCGAGTCACCAATGAGTCGGTGCCACCGAAATCTCCGCCTCCAGGGCAACCAAAGCAGCCGATATTCATCAAGAAAAAAGATGAAAATGAAACTGATTCCTCCGCCAAGCCAGCCACTGAGTCGATTCAGTTGAGTGAGCCCATTGTCCCATCTAACACACCCTCAGTCTCAGTTCTATCAGGTGCTGGGCGTGGTAAGCCCGTGAAGCAACCAGAGCCTGCCTCGCAGATGAAGGAAGAAAATAGGCATATCCGGGTGACGCAGCAGCCCCCGCTGAGCCAGGAACAAGCGGTGAAGAAAGCAATGGGCATACTTTCAAGGAGAAGTGAAAGTGAAGAAAGTGGGATGGCAGGGAGAGGAGGAAGGGCGGGTATGGATATGGGAATGGGTAGAGGTAGAGGTAGAGGTAGAGGGATGGGTAGGGGAAGAGGAAGAGGAAGAAGGCAGAGAGAAGACACAAGGACGGTAGAGGACTCCGATGAAGAGTATGGAGGCGGACTTTATCTCGGGGACGGTGCGGATGGGGAGAAATTGGCTAAAACTATTGGAGATGACAATATGAATAAGTTGGTTGAAGGGTACGAGGAGATGAGCGATAGAATCTTGCCTTCTCCTATTGACGATGCTTACTTGGACGCTTTGCACACCAACTGTATGGTGAGTGGCTCAACTTTTAAAAGTTTGTTCCACGATTATTATTATTATTATTTTAAATTGTTGGAAATCATAAGAATTATAAATTCAATTGTTTGCTACTTTTCTTTTATACTATCAGCTAAAACAGAAACTGGCCTGATGACTTTTTATATATATATATATATATATAGTAAAGTTTATCTCTCTCTTGTTGAAATGTATTGAGTAAAATTTTAAGCTTCCTTTGATTTTAGGTTTGAATATTAATTGATTTCTTCGCTAACATCCCATTAGCATGATTAGTAGTTTTTTTTAGGATTTGTATCATATGTAATCTGGCTTATATGCATATAATTCATGGGGATTGTTCATTTGGTTAGTAAAGTACTTTGTTCATATTATGTTCACATTGCAGCGCTTACATTCTCTAATTAGTCTGGCATAATTTAATATATTACTGCTGATTTCTGATGATTCACTTCTGATTATAATGTATACCGAAGTGTTTGAGATTCCTGAAGTCATTCAAGGAGTGTACTTTTGTTTGTTCTTGAAAATTCTTGAATTAGATAGGCTGTTTTTGGCTTATTGTTGTTTACTTTGATGAACTAAGAAGATTGGAAATTGTTTCTTGTGTGCTATAACAATTTGGTCCAGTAAGTCATCTGATTCTTTTTCTTGTTAATTACTGTTTGTAAAGGCTCTTTTTGGTAAGTATTAAATGATTGTCAGCATACTTGGAGCTTTAGGATTGTGTAGAAAGTATATATTTGGTTGCTATAAGTTTCCTTATAATACGTTTTCAAAGGTGTGCAAAGCAAACCTTTTTCTGACAAATAGATTTATATTGTTGTTGTAGATACAACTGATAATGCACATATGCACATGTAAACGAGGAATAAACTAGATTAAACTTATTTGAACATATTCTTAATTGAACATTGCAACAAGATTATGCATGGACTGTACCCAAACTTTGAGTTTTTTGTGTTAATCTGGATTTCAAAGCTTTTATGTATTTATTCATTTCATTTATTTGACAAGAGATATATTTTTTTTTTGGGTTTCAGATAGAGTTTGAACCAGAATATTTGATGGAAGAGTTTGGCACTAACCCAGATATCGATGAGAAACCACCTATGTCCCTTCAAGCTGCACTTGAGAAGGTGAAGCCTTTCCTCATGGCATATGAAGGAATTCAAAATCAAGAAGAGTGGGAGGTATATTCTAATGCTTTGAAATGTGGTTCTTGGTTTTTCTTTCCTCTGTGTCAGAAATAGGATGCATTTCTTCTATATAAATGACCCTGAGAACAAGAAATATCTCTTCTTACTGATATAGTATGACTTTTAACAAAATTTTCTGGAGGACATACCGCTCTGTGTTAATCCCATAGTTGAATTGGTCTAGTTTAGGCCCTTATTTTGTTAACAATTCTCTTGTGCTTGGGCAAGGCTTAAGTTAAATTAATGGAGAAAAGAACTTTTATTCTAAGCAGGAAGATCACTGTAAGGAGTTATGCAGGTCTTTGTGAAAATTTCTGACTTCAAAAGTTTTGTTGTATTACATATTTGTAAAAATTTCTGAATAATTTGTTGTATTATATGTTTATCAGTCGTCACACATACTGCTTTGTTGTATTACATGTTAAGTACTCAAATAACTAATATATTTCTTTTCTGTGGCTTTTACACTTCAAAAGAATCACACTGCATGGTGGCAAAAATATTCATTGTGCTTGTCAGCAGTTATGTATTATCAAGTTCAGTTCGCTTTAAGGAAATAAAATTCAGTTCTTTGTCAATGAAGTCATTCTTTTGGACCTATTCAGCAGTATTTTATGGTGATATTATTATGCTTTGACACATGATATGGATTCTTTCCTTGAAAGTCTTTTGCATGATGACTTGTCCCTGTAAATAGTTGTATATTATCTTTCCCACATTCTTAAAATTTTTCAGGAAGCGGTCAAAGAAACGATGGAGAATGTACCTCTACTGCAAGAAATTGTTGATTACTACAGTGGACCTGATAGGGTAACTGCAAAGAAACAACAAGAGGAGTTAGAAAGAGTTGCAAAAACCATTCCCGAAAGTGCACCTGCTTCTGTGAAGCAGTTTGCAAACCGTGCAGTTCTCTCTCTTCAGGTTACTGTTCATCCTTAACTAATTTTTAATTTCATACACGAATTGTGTTTGAGGAAAATGTTCTCTGCTGACATCGGGTGTTTGTGAGATAACAGTTATTTAACTTTAGCTTCCTTGCTTTCTTTTGGGTCTTGTTTAATAGATTTGAGACATAAGGAGACAAATTGTCTTCCTTTGGAGGTATGAGATCCCTGGCACTACAAGCAGGTTAATGACAGTAATAACACATCCCTTATGCTTGACTTTTGCTTTCCTTAATGATCAAAAAATTTTCTTATTAAAATAGAAGTAAGCCTAATGGCACTATTTGAATGATGCATAAGAAGACAGGAAGTCTAAAGTGGAAGTTTGGTTTGCCTTCCTATTTTTCATCTTTTTCTTTCTTAAATAGAAGGTTAGAAATGGATCATTCTGCCTGGCTTCTCCCGAGTCCTGGGTGGCAGGTTTAGTTGGTTGGATTGAGTATATGAGAATGTAGAATGTCTGAAAATTACTTGTTGTGAGTGACTTCTGCACTGAGTATCATTCTGTTATGTTATTACAATATAAGAATGCTGAATTTAAGTTGTAGTAAGAAGTTTAAAGAAGGCTAGCATGTAGTTTTGAACTGCTAAAACCATGTATGAATGAGTTTGTTGCTAAGTGCTCTTGTGGATTTACTTTGCTGGTATCTGTTGTAAAGTGGAGGGCTTGGGACCACCTTTCTCGACACATTCTGATGGAGTATGTTGGATTCAGCAATATATTGAAGTTAGAAAGTGATTATTGGGGTTTAGAACTGGAATGGCCAGATTAAGTCTCTCTCTCTCTCTCTCTCTCTCTCTCTCTCTCTCTCTCTCTTTGTGAGAAAGGAAGGATGTGGATTCTGTTTGTGGTTGGAAATGGAAGAGCAAGCCTGGTTGAGGCTGTCTGGTGTTGGGGAATAGGGTAATGAGAGAAAAGGATTTAAAGGACAATTAGGGATTCAAAATGACATCTATTTGGGGGTTATATAAGTTGTTCAGAAAAGGTTTAGGCTGCATACGTAGAGATTAAACCTTAGGAATCTCATCTCACCTAAGGTCTCCTAACCAATCAAGGCTAGAAGTAGGGCCTTCATACCTCTCACAGGACTAGGGTTTCCTAAGATTCCACATATTCATGTGCAACAATGTGACCATTATTATGCTTATACAATTTATTATAATATAATTATTCTAAATGCATTTATTCATATGCAAGTTTTTTGTATTTTAACAGGTTACTGTAAATAAGGTACACTAATTTATATTGGAGAGTATGGCAGATGACATAAAATATTCAATTAACTTGATAGATAAGTGAGGCTTAATACATATGTATGATGTTAAGGATTCAAATGCTGTCACATGCATTTCAATTTTTTTTTAGGGTAAAAAAAGGACAAAATGGAAAAAACCTTTACTGCATCAAACAGGCCTAACTGATCAGTTTAGCATCATTATGGCTTTTAAGGGTTATCTAGAAGAAGAGAGTATAAGGGTTTTAGGGGGACTCGACAACTACAATAATAGGTTTTAATCCAATATGATGTGCCTTGGTGATTGATGCATTTTAAAATTTGCTAGACTGATGACACAATTTAAATAAAACTGAGAAAACTCAATAAATTGAACCAGCCACAAAATTACTGAAATGCTACAAACTACATTAAACTTGGCCTAAACTTAATCACTCAAGATCATGTGTCACCCCTAATTCTTTATAGGCATTCCAAAACAAAGTTTGTGCCTTACAGATAGCTATCTCTCTCTATTTGTACTTTAAATGAACCAACCTCTTCCACCAGTTTGACTGGGAACCTCTGATCTTCAATTTGGAAGATACCATACAATGTGTCAAAATTCTAGAAAACCAGGAAACCCATGTAAAAACCTGCAAATGTACTGCATAAAGAGTGGATAAGAAGACAAAATTTTCCCAGTTTCAAATCTATGGGCCTCACTAGTTGAAGAAAATTTCCTTTTTACAACTCTCACTTCATAGAACAGTATAAGTTGACAAGCTATTGAAACTTAAAATTCAAAACATGCATCCATGTTGCATCACCAAAGGTGTCTTTTGACTTATTACTGAAGATTTTAACTTCCTCAATTAGTCTCAATTAAAATTTAGCCTCAATTCAGGTGTAGTTTAGATATTTTTCCTCCCTTTTTATATTCAGATTACAACTTTTGAAACCTCTAAACCTGCATTCTACTTTGTCTTGTTTCCATTGTTTATAGTTACAAATGCTACACTTAAATAATGAAAAGAAAAGATATTTAGACACTAGCAAAAAGTAAAAAAACGAAAAATGTGGTTGACCCTAGGATTTGTTCCCCTCAATTGTCACCAGTTCATTTAGCGGTCTTGTTTTTAAAACATTGCTTTACATGAATGCTGTCAGTGGTGTTTCCCTTCACATTTTTGTTTATATATACACTCTTCATAAGATGGGAACATAAGACAGGCTTGAGGTAAATCCATTTGTGGTTTTTGGGGCTTGAGGGTTGGGCCATTTAAGGAATTTAAGGTTTTTTTGATTTGGTAGAAACTTGTGTTTTGGATAGAAGTTAATTAGGGTTTGTTTTGACCAGAATTTGACCTCTAAGGGTGTGTGGATGGGGTATTTGGAGGAAGGATTTTATTTCAATCAAGGTTTTCTGAAGTTCAAAAAATGAATTTACTTATTTGGTTAAAAATAAGAGAGAATTTCAAAATTTAGGTGGAATTTCAAGAGGGAATTTGAAGTGCTCAAATCCCCTCTTTAAATTCCACCTAAATAGGTGGTTTTTCAAAATTCCTTTAAATCCCCCATCCCTTTATTGCATATAACCTATCATAAAATACAAAACTAAAAAAATAAATACATTGTATTTAACTTTAATATATATTTTATTTTTTTATATTATTAATAATATCTATATTTTTACAAATCTAATGATTGCATATTTTTATCATTATTCTTCTTTTATAGTTATTTTTTATTTCATCAAATTCTAATAGACTAAATATCTTTCTAAGAAATATTTTTCCAAACAAAATAATTACAAATGCTAGCATTTCGAAATGATGCATTGTAAAATGTCTTCATTTCAAATTTCTTCAAAATTTCAAAAATCTTCATCCAGGCGCACTTTTAAAGAGGATGGAATTGAATTGAAAGAGAGGTTGAGGAAAAGTCTGGGCAGAAAAGATTTTAAGGATCTAAAGATGTTTGTTTGATTCTTTTATTTTAAGGGTTTAATTGGATAGGATTGGCCTCAAAACATTGTCATGATTTTTAGGAAAGGGGGTTTTATTTGGATGCTGAAGAAAAAAAGAAACTAATTTCAAGAATATTGTTACTGGTCTGAAAAGAGTGGCTTAAAGCTAGATTGTTGAGCCATAGATAAGAGAAAAGGAGAGAGAAATAAAAATGATGAAAAAGTGAGAGAGGATGGTAACACAATCACTAGTCAACCATGCCTCAATAAACCAAGTAACCCATGATTGTAAAAAATTTAAAGCCTCCTAAAATATGAAAGTTGTATACGTACTTATAGGAACACTTGGAGTAGGAACTCTGCTAGAATTAGGTTGACATTCATACGGGTACTGTTGTCCAACGGCTGGGCTACCCACTTAGAGCCACAGCAACCCAATTATGGCTGGGATTGGATATGGATTTTTAGCCTGAATGCAGTCTGGCCTGATTAGATTATTATATTAATAAATAATATATTTTTACTTTTATTCTAAAATATTTTTAAAAATATTAAATATTAACATAAAATAATATTCTATTATTTTAATAATAAAATGATAGATAAATTGGTAGGCCGGGCTGACTTTTAGAAGGGAGAATTGATTCCATCTACTTGGACTTGGTCATGGGTTTTAAGCCCTAGCCAGGCTTGACATGATTAGATTTTATATTAATATATTTTTATTTAATTTTAATAGTAAAATATATTTTTAAAATATTATAATATTACTATGAAAATGATAATTTTATTATAAATGGGCAGGCGGTGGGGCTCAGCTTTTAAAAAGGGCGGGAAAGGGATGGCCCAACCATGAACATCTCTACAAACAGGCAAACCAACTTAGACTCCAAGGAAATCACTTAGACTCCAAGGAAATCAATCCCAATTTCTAGAAGCGCCTTAGAATAACCCAGAATTGATTAAAAATCTTATGTAAATCGGAGTAGCAGTAGTAGACTATCATTTTTCCTCCAAATTTAAGTGAGAATTTTGGATATGAAATCTTAAATGGCTGAAATAGAAATTATAAAACTTGGAGTATCAAAATTTCTATTTCCATGGCTTCTTCACCTGGGTCATATTACAGATCTATATGTTGGCATTGCATCCTGGCATTTCATGATTTTGTTGCGGTTAAGATTATGATTATTTGATAGCTCAAGACTATTTGTTCTCAAATATAATTATTTATAATACTACCCCACAAAATACAAGCTAAATGGAAACGGGGTTGTCTATTGAAACACTCTTTCACTAATAAACTAGCCTGTTTGTTATAGATTCAGGAACAACATTAACATTATTCTTGTTTCTCCTTTTGAGCTCTATACGGTGAGGGTTGGAGGCTGTTAGTATGTTATGTAACTCTCATATACATGAACCAATTGAAGGTGTCCTTGTGGAGGTCTGAAGATTTCCCAACTGCCATTCAATAGCCCCATCATATCTTAAACTGATATTTTATACTTTGTTTAGAGGTGGGAGGATGTAGATATGAAGATAATGGAAGGTGTACGAGTGCTATGGTGTAGATAAATAGCATATTGATTGCTGATGTCAGCAATTCGATATAATTCTCTATGAGCTTTTCAGCACTCCTGATTAATAGACATTATTTTTAGTTGAGATATTGCAACCTTGATAAGTTAAAATTATTTCTACAATATGATGGACTTTATAACTTTATGCCAACACTTTGGTAGCTTTGATGCTGTTATTTGAAGCCCATTCAACCATTTGTTATCATGTTTTTCTAGCACTAGTTTCTTTATCTATGTTGATATGTAACTCGTATTACTTATAGTTTCATGCACTTAAAGCTCCAAATTTGCCACCCATGTTGGAATGGGTTCCATTTTAAAATTGTAATATTAATTTGGTTTTAAAATGCTCAAAAGTTAATGGGTAAAAAAGAAGTGTTTTTAGCGTGCTACTTAGATTTTCTGTAGGTGTACTTGTCTAATTTTAGTTACTAGTTAGGAAATTTTTACAATCTTATGTGAATTTGATTGATAATGCAGAGTAATCCTGGTTGGGGATTTGACAAAAAATGCCAATTCATGGATAAGCTTGCATGGGAGGTTTCTCAACAATACAAATAAATCTGGAAGGCTTGTATTGTGATTGGGGGAGAGGGGGGGGGGGGGGGGGTGAGATTTTCTTCTGAAGCATTCACAAGTTCTTTTTGTTGGGATATGTGAAAAGAGGTTTGCTGAAAAGAGATTTTAATTTTATATTTGATCCCTCTGGAGAAGAAATAATTTTATTTCATAGTCATTTTGTTACATTTCTCTCTCTCTCTCTCTCTAGTGGTGTCCTATTCTGCACGCTGTGCGTGCCACATTAATTTTTGTTTTAGGGTTTGACCCCTCAATGTGCAGAGCTAGTCAGTTGGCTTTGGTGAATAAATATATATTTTAATTTGAGAAGGCAACATGCTCCAGTTTGTTCTTCTATTCCTGGAACGAAAATGAGCACTTTTCTGATGATGAAGGTGTATTTTTTTTTTTGGTCTCTTACCATACCATTTTATTTTGTAATCTTATTTTCGAAATAATTGTAGCTTTATGTATTTTATTTTATTTTATTTTATTTTTTGTACGTATTACATACCATAAAATTTCTTTTAAATCTGCAAAAAAAAAAAAAGTAGTAATAAAATAAAAATTAAGTCCGACTCTTTCTTTCTTCTCTCTCTCTCTTCTTACCTTTCTCCATCTCATGTTGATTCTATATCTACACCGTTAAAAAAAAATGGTTTTAGTAGAATCCAAAAGCACTCTTTGATTCCAGGATATTTTGGCTTTAATTGACTAAAAATTCTTTTATTTATCATCCACTGTTGTTAATGGATTGTTAGTCAACAGTTCCTAGTTGAGCCTGATCATTGAAGCCTTCCATGCCGCAATACCTGTATGTGATCCGGGGAAAAGGAAGGGGATAGTGTCTTTGGCAAAAGAGTCAGGTAGAGAAGATGGAGGTGGAAGAATATTTTTGCAAATTAGGAATAAAATGGAAAGGAAAAAGGAAGAATGAGAAGAATAAAATACTTTTTATAATCACCGTGATATTATAAAAATGCTCTAAGATTCACAATTTGCTTGCTCCACCTCTGAGTATTAAAAAAAAAATTTATTGCACTATAGTTTCCATGAACTGAAATCCACCAAGAACAATGAGAAAAATCATTTAATTTTTTTTAAATCAACCTCTTTTTTGAAAATTTTAAATTACTTACTCAATTTGCATATGTTGCATATATATATATATATATGTATAAATGATGAGATTTTTTTTTTGGAAGTTTGATCGTTGGAAGTAAACAGAAACAGAGCAAATAAAATAAGATTTGCAAAATATGGCATGGAAGCAGGAGAAGGGTATGCAACCTACAATCTACACTAGACATGTTAATTCGTGTTATTGTGTTATATTTTGTATTAGAGATGATTTTAAACATAACACAAGTAATTTTGACATAAATATAATACAAATACAAGAATAATATATATAATTTAAATACGAACACGACACATTTATTATACATATTATATATAATACGATACGATTAATATATTTAAAATTAATTTATATTCAACTAACACAACATGAAATAATTAATACGATTATATACGAATAATACAATTAGATAAGATTAATTACTCAGATAATATGACACAATTCAATATGATTAACACGATCAAATATAATTAATTCATTTATTTAAACAAAAAATATCATTTAAATTAATATTTAAATAAAAAGTTATTTAAAAATTAAATATTTATAATCTATTTAAACACTAAAATGATATGATAAACATGATTATTAATTTATTTTTTAAATAAATTAAAATAATTTTTAAAATTTTTTTATGATATGAATAGTATCATATTTTAAGCATATCATTACTGATTGATACGAATATGATATGAATAATGTTGTGTTTTAATCATGTCAACATAATTAAAACGTGAAACATGATTATACTTACACGATTTTTTCTATGTTATTTTTTTGTCATATTATTGTGTCACGTGTAAAATTATCAAATCTAATCTATACAATATATTAAAGCTATCCTTTTTTTTTTTATTTAAAACCAGGTTAGCTTTGTCATTAAAAATTATTCTAAGGCTAATTTTGAAAAGAACTGTGATAAGTGAGGATATATTTTTTGTTTAGCTAAAAGTTGAGTGGTGCTATTTGCACCTCAATTTCTTCTCTTCACATTTCACAACTATTAACACATATTAGTTCTTCTCTTTACACTCAAACCAAAATAAAAATTTATTAAAATATCCAAAAACCTATCTCTTCACACAATCTCTATTTTTTAACAAAAAATCTTAAATCCTTTAGGGATTAAGCCCCAAATCAAGCCCCAATCACCTATTTGATGTTAAATAACTTAGAATTAGAGGTAAATTATTTGTTTTTTTTTTTTTTTTTCATTTTTTCATTTGATTTTGTGTTTAGTTTCAAAAAATTTATAATTATCAGTTTTGGGGTGCGATTCAAGCATTCTTGAAATAAGTTTTCAAAAATTATTAAAGATTTTCAAAAACGAATGTCCGAAAACTTTTTCAATGTATCAAAATTTCATTTCTGGAATCCCCTAAAAACTTCTGAACATTTATTTTTGAAAATTTTTAAGAATTTTCAAAAGTGTATTTTCGAAATTTCTCAATAGTTTTCGGACATTCATTTTTGAAATCCTTCAAAATTTTCAGAAATGGATTTTCAGTACACAATAACTTGGTATCGTAAGAAACATTGACTTTATTATGTTATTAGTAGATTAGCAAATCTATCAATAGGGACTTCTAATCTTTTAGCCACCAAGTATTGTCAGTTCAATAACGTTTGCAATAATTTTACAAATTTGATAGACGTGCATCTAAGAAGTATCATTAAGTGTGAAGAGGTGTTTATGCAAAATAACTATTGCACAATATGCTATAGAGTGTGATTGCCTCATCGCACATGGTGTAGTAGCCACTTACATGAACACCTCTTCACAATTAGCAATTTCTTTCAAATGCATATTTGTTAAAATTGAAAAAATGTTACAAATATTATTGAATGGATAGTATGACCAAAAGATTAGAAATTTTTACTTCGAATTTAAATAGCCCATACATTGAAGAAATCATTAAAGATCTGTTCAAATATCGTAACAAAAGACATCTGATATTCTAATGTTAGATATTGATCAAAAGATTGTAATAAAGAAACTGAAGTAAAAAATTACTTCTGAAAATGTATTTTCGGGTAATTATAATATTTTCTGAAAATGTATATTTGAATAATTGCAATACTTTCCAAAAATGAATTTTTGGATAATTAAAATAGTTTTTGAAAATGCATTTTCTGATACAATGAAGAAGTTTCCAAAAATTCATTTCCAGTAACTTACTAAAAAGGGGTGTGAAGGATTATAAGATAATTAATTGATAGGTATTTAAGTAATTTTCTTAAATGTTAATTTTTTAGGTTGTATTGAGAGTTTTTCAGGGTACAAATAGCAATACTCTTAAAAGTTTTGCATTAAGCCTCTATTTAAACAGTTATACACAATGAACAAGGGGAGAGCAACAACAAATAAGTAAAAAGAAATTCAGGAACATAATCAATGAGATAATCAACTGTTAGTAGTGAGAAATCTAGAGTCAACAATAAACACAAAAACCCAAATCCATAGAACACAAAAACAATTTCTAAAACCTATTACAAAGGCAATTAGCAATTGCAATCAACAATCAAACTCAAAGAGCACAAACAAAAAAAATCAATAAGCAAAATAGTCACACAATAACTACAATCAATCTAGGAGAAATACTTATAGGCAAAATACGAATAATCAATGAGACAACCTCCAAGCAACTCAGAAATGATATCAGTAAACCTAGAATCAATAATTGAAACTTAATCATAACTACTATACAATAAACACATAAGTAACGCACAATGTCAATAAAAATCGTTCAGCAAAAAATGCATGGAGTTTTCTTTGGGGTTTGGTGAGACAAATTCATGAGTTTCTTTTAGTGTTTGGGATTGAAAAAACAGAGAGAAAGATAGCATTGTTGAAGCTAAATAGATTATTTTAAGTGTTAAAAGTAGTAATTGGTGGTGAAAAGAAATTGCAATCCTAATGTTCTAAGCTTTGTGCTCTTTTTTAGGGCTTTTTTTTTTTTTTTGGTTAGTTATGATTGAAAGGAGAGAGTGGAGGAAAATGTGAACCTTCTTAGTGGCTACAATGGCCAATGATAAGAGGAAAGGGTGGTTGGTGGCTAAGGTCTCAAAACGTTTGAAAAAGAAATAGAAAATAATGTCGCCAAAGAGAGAAAAGAAGAAGCAAAATGATTAGGCTTTAGTTGTTTTTATACTCATATGTCAAATGGTTACGTATTGAATGGATAGTAAAAATCAAAACAAAACATAGAGAATAGAACGAAGGGGAATCAAGTCAAGTTGGTTTGAGGAGGAGCTTTTATTCCAAATTTTTTGTATGCTTTTTTTTTCCTTTTTTTATTTTGTTTTCTTATTTAATTCTTTATTATATATTTATTTATTTACTTATTTATTTATTAAAAAAATATTTTAATTATTTGATAATAAAAAAATAAAAGAAAAAAATATGATTTAATAAATTTGTAAATTTAATTTTTTGTTTAAATAAAAAATTCCACTCTCACAACAATATAAAGACAAAAAATAAAAATAAATTAATTAAATTAATTTCCTTAAGTAAATGAAATAAAGATATTTGTGTTAACTTTCATAAGTGAAATAACATATATTTTATTAGAAATATTTTATTTCATACTGTTAGTTATAATTAAAAAAAAACTGAAAGTATGAAAATAATATATTAAATTAAATAAAATAAGATTAGATAATACATTTAAAATATTTACTTATTTTATGGGTAATATATTTTTATAAAAAATGATATAATGCATGAAAATTCTATTCGTACTTAAATTTATTTTTTAAGTATAATAATTAATTTTACATTTTCTAAAACAAAAAGTTAACAAAAAATACGAGTGTAGTGTTAGTATAGGGACCACGATACGTAATTTACTCTTACAGGGAAAGTATTTATTTCAATAAGTTGTGATTAGGTTGGAGCAAAATTATACTTGGGTCCCACACATTTGCATTTGACAGATGCAGTCGTGTAATGAAAGCATTGGAAGAATGGATAGAACCACAGAGATAGGAACCGCAGGGAAAGAAGGTCAAGCACAGGTGGCTGGCTGGCTCCAACCGTTTCGGCGGAGCGTTCAATCTAACACTTCCCTCGGTTCCATCGACATTTTTCTCCATATATCTCTACTTTCTCCTCTATTCCCCTAATTCTCACTTTCTTTTTTCTCTCTCACTGATTCTTGTTCACATCCAACTTTAGTTTGGTAACTTTCTTTCTTTCTTTCTCAGCATTTCATTAGAATTAGATCTAATTGCCTTTTGATGCTTACACATGTAGCACTGTAACTATGGCTTAAATGGGTCTTTGTATTATAGGCCTTTTTTTCTTTTGCAATGGCAATGGCAATGGATGCTTCAATGACTATGTGCAAATCTGTCACCTCACCTCCTGTAAGTTTCTCTTTTCTATTTTTGAGCGTTGAACTTTGTTCCTTCTCTTGGATGCTTCAATCGGTCACATCAAGCATATATAACTTGATACCAGTCCTTCTTCTGTGTGGTCTACTTTCATGGATTCAATCCTGCCTAAGCTCCAACCTTTTCTAATTTCCTAGAATGAATTCTGCCAAAGCTCCAATCTTTTTTATTCTGATAGATAGTTAATATTATTCATTTCCAATTGAAGGGTTTATTCTTGGGGAGAAATAGAGGTATCAGGAGTTCCCAATGTACCTTTATGGTGGGAAGCAGGATCAACTTTCCTAGGCACAAAACCCAGTCAACACAAGTTAGATGTAAATCTAGTAAGCGTGGAGGAGCTCTTGCTGTTACATGCCTTGCTGAGAAAATTCTGGTGGCAAATAGAGGAGAAATCGCTGTTCGGGTAATCCGAACAGCTCATGAGATGGGAATACCCTGTGTAGCTGTTTACTCAACAATAGATAAGGATGCACTCCATGTAAAATTGGCTGATGAATCAGTTTGCATAGGTGAAGCACCAAGCAGTCAATCGTAAGTAGTCATATCTTGAGCCTCTCAGGTTTTTAAGATCAGCTTTTACCATAATTGTCTTAGCTTGTCCAACAAAATTTACTATGAGATTTTGTCTTGTTGCTGCTTCCTACATATGTCAGATGCTCCTCATTTAATTTTATTCTGTTTCATTGAATTAGGGATCTGTAATGTGAAGATTAAGAGAAGAGGGAAGGAACTGGGAATGAAACAATTACCAACATGAAATTCTGATTTTATTAAATCTGTTAGACAAGTTTCAACAAGCACTAATATATGAAAATGTACTGAAAGTCATATCAAGATTTATCTGGAAAAATATTTGAATGTAGCACTTCAATAGAATTCTAGAATATTCTCATCATTTTGGCTACTTTCTGAGGTCTATTTATGTATAATAATAGCAATCCTCTTCCCATGCAAATAGGAAATTTAGTGTTTAAATTTTAAATTATTTCCAAATTTTGGGAGTATTCTTGAAAGAACAAATTGTTGATTTTGGCTTAAAAGTGCAAATCCGGTTAAGTTTTGGAATTCTGGTAAATTTTACAACCTTCTTCGCTTTCTTTAAGAGTTGGGCTTAATTTCATTTGGAATTCAATTGGAATTTGAAAATATGTATGAGGCCAAATAAGACCAATTATAAATATGCATGAAGTGTATTTTTGTTGTCTTCACTTGAAGAATCAAGTTTGTAACTTCTGATTAGATTTTACCCACTGGACATAGGCATATATCAAGCATTTATAAGGCATCTCTTTGTTCTTTTTCTTTGATACACATGCCTCTATTTCATAGTCTGCTTTTACAATCTTTAACTTTGTTTCAGCATTCTGTATTGTATGTATACCAATGCCATACTTTTGTGCTCAGGTTTTGTGTATTTATTCAGTTTTAGCATTGATAACAGCAAATTTGTATGTTCAACTGTCTTTGTTCAGGTATTTATTGATTTCCAATGTCCTATCTGCTGCAATTAGCCGCAACTGTACTATGCTTCATCCTGGATATGGTTTCCTTGCTGAGAATGCAGTGTTTGTAGAAATGTGCCGAGATCACGGAATCAACTTTATTGGGCCTAATGTAAGTACACAACTATCAATTTATGTGAGAATAATTTTATTATTGGAAACTTAGTTTTTTTTCTTTTACTTTTCTAATTAATTAAAGTATTTAATATGGCATTTTTGTGCTCAAAATAATGAATGTGCATAAAACGTTGTCCATATGGTGGATAATAATAATATATTGATATACAGAGTTATAACCTGTGCTTTCTAATGAGGCCGATGAACTTAATTTTGGTACTCTAATAATACCTTATAATGTCATTAACCATCTGCTAAATAAGGGCTACCTGAAGATAAAAGTGTTTTCAGGTTTCAAATGGATGGTGAGCTTAGAAAAGCAAATTTTGCTCTAAAGATATATTTTAATTACTACATATTTTAGTTAGTTATGTTTACATGCAGTTCATAAATCAACTTATGAAAGGATACATCTCTTTGTTTGTTGTTTGCCCATTCTGGTGTCAAATTTTACCCTGAATGTTCACTTCTGGTGTTTTTATCTAGAATCTGAATTTCTGCAGGGAGAACTGATGTTCGACAGGATTTTATGACTTAGTTTTGTACATTTATTTTATTCTCTTCTCTAAGTTGGTGTCATTTGCTTTCAGCCTTTAATTGAAATTGATCACTACAAAATGAATTATCTGTTTGGCAGGCTGACTACCTGACATTGGGTTGTTTATTGTGGCCAGAATCTGTTTCTTGTTTCTTTTAGTTCTTTTTTTTTTAATAAAATATCCATTAAGAGATTTTCATCTGCATTGTGAATGGCTAAGTTTAGGTATTTGATGGGTTTTAAAGTAGACACTGATGTTATTCTTTTAGCTCATTTGTCCAGCTTGGATACTTTTTGGTTTTGATTCATCCTGAATCCTAAATTAAAGGAATGATTCTGGCTATGCTTTGGCAGCCTGACAGTATCCGTGTTATGGGTGACAAATCGACTGCCCGAGAAACAATGAAGAATGCAGGTGTTCCTACTGTTCCTGGAAGTGATGGATTGTTACAGGTATTATATTTGGCCAATTGTTTGCGTATGCAACCTCAAACATAGTATTTAGTCAGTTTGCAGTTCCTTGGTTAACTTTCTGTTTATTATAGAGTACACAGGAAGCAATCAAGCTTGCCCATGAGATTGGCTTTCCTGTGATGATCAAGGTGATTATTCTGCTCACAAAAAATCAACATATGTTCTGTTATCAGTATAATTTACTGGTTGAACATGGGAGTTTGGTACCTTTTCTGGCTACTCAACTTAGGTTTTATTTAATTCAAAGATTAAGTATTCAAAAAGAAACAAATCTAGCAGACATGCATGTTGATTGAGAAAGTAACCTAAAATTCTAAAATTGTTATAGCCTTGTTCATAGGAAGAATAGACATTAATGTAAAGCAGAGCCAGCAATAGTAATGAAGAAGCAATAATTTTTTGTATTAAAACAAAATCATTTGATTTTTGAGTCCTATCCAAGTATGGAGTTCATAAACCTTGCTTTTGCTCTGGCTGTCGCTTCTCTAAAATCAATGCAAAATCTAACATCTTATTGATCACTTTTTGAACATGATTTGGTGTTCATTTAATTGCTCCCAGACATTTTAGTGGTTCAAATGTTTTTCTTTGTTAAAAGATGCAGCAAAAATCTTTTGTTCTTTTGCTGGCACTGCTGTCAAAATGCAGTTATGAAATATGATTTTGAATGTCAAGAGGGTACTGTTATTTGTGAAGCTGCATAGAAATCTTCTTAGCCAATAAACTTTTAGTAATTTATTTTTAATTCTTTTATGCATTCAAGGCCACAGCTGGGGGTGGAGGGCGTGGAATGCGTCTTGCTAATGAGCCTGATGAGTTTGTGAAGTTACTGCAGGTATTACTTCAAATATCAGGTGCTACAACTATTTTAGATGATGAAATATCTCCCTTTTGAAGTTTTTAGTTATGTGTAATTTATTTAATTATAAGTTGATTGCCATTTGGCTCATGACTGTTCTCTTCTTTATTTTTTTCTTTTTCCCCTCCTGGGGCAGTACAGAACTGATGTACTTATGGAATAGATCCTTATTCTTGTTTGACTTAAATGGTGTGCTTGGGTTAGTTATAAAATTTGTTGAGAAGCAGAGTGAAAAATGAAGAAAAGAAAATGAAAAGAAAGAACAAAAAAAGAGTAACACTTCTATTGTCTATACAATCCAGCAAAATGCTTCAATGCTCTACTGAATGTTTCCATTTGATCCATTTTGTACTTTTTTGGGGTGTGGTGGAGTGTCGAACTTGGAAACTCTTCTCAGTCCCGTGGCACTTCAGCCCACCTGCTAAAAGGGGCTGTGGGACCATGGTGTTACCCCCAAGCTTAAGGGATCAGTAAAGTCTGCCTTTGTTTTGAGAATAATATTTTGCCACCTTTTTCTATTGGCCTTATCCCCTAGTTACAATTAGTTATAATTGTTAGACATTATATGCAGCCCGTGGCGGAAGCAAACCTAGAATCAACAGGGAAGACAAGAAAGTAAAGAGAAAAAAAACTTAACTCTCTCTGTCTATATCTCTATCTTTGTGATCATTATTGCCCATTTCTGCCTTTATGATTTAATTCTGTCCGACTGCCCCATGGGAATTTGACCCAGAGGTGCTCAGGTTGGTTGCTTTGCAGCATGAAGCAGTTGGTTACAGTTATGGTAGAAGGAACTTGCTATGTCAGCCACATGAAGAAACCTTTAGTAACATTAAATATTGATTTTTCAAATCTACAGTACTTAATTGAAGTCAATCAATTGGAAGGACGTTCAACCTTGTCCAGGACTTGTAATCGTACCATATTTTTCCTAGATTTCATTTACTAGCTTGATGGAACCATTGTTTTCTCAGGAATGTTTCTTTGATCTACTAGATTTTTTTTTTTGTCATTTCACATCATTTCCTATCAATATTTTGTATAACCTGTGGTGTGAAATTTCTCAGTTTATTTTTTATATATACTCTTAAATGCTAGTTAGATCTCATGGATTAATATAAATTTTTATGTTACCAAAAAAGATTGGAGTATGCATTATCTAAGTGAAGTGTATCTGTACTCAGTTTTCATTTGATCTCTACATTTTCCAGCAAGCCAAAAGTGAAGCTGCCGCTGCATTTGGAAATGATGGAGTTTATTTGGAGAAGTACATTCAAAATCCAAGGCACATCGAGTTCCAGGTAATTAGTCTGTGCTTGTATAGGTTCCTTCCACTTCATGGGCTTGAATCAGTTTTAAGAATGTAAATCTGGAAAGCATTTTAGTGTAGCTAGATCAATCCTTTATAGCTAGAATGTTTTCTTGGTTACATTATGTAATTTGTAATTTGGAATATTATATGTGCTAGGAGAATGTTACATCTTTCCTAGCTTTCATTGATGGCTTCATCTGTTGGAAGACTTGTGGCATGCATTGCAAACTGAGCTGGCATGCATTGCAAACTGAGCTATGGTTTAGCTATAGTGCCTTTATAAGAGTATAGACTACATGCAAGTTGCAATTTTCTTATGCTACGTGATATGGTTTTGCAGGTTCTTGCAGATAAACATGGTAATGTTGTTCACTTTGGTGAGCGTGACTGCAGCATCCAGGTACTGTTACCATGCTTAGTCCTCTCTAACTTTGCAACATCTTGTTTTATCAAACCAATTCATAAAGAAATCACTTATAACCATAAATAGAAAAGAGCTACTTAATTTGAAGGCTGAAGTTCTATGAAAAGGTAAAATCATCCATAGCTACTCATTTAGATTTTCATTTTTAAAGTTTCTCCATTCATCCAAATTCTTTGTGATGTAGGATATATTTGAAAAGGCTCGCCTACTTATGTGTATGGTGGACTAGGGTTGGAAAACTAGGGATCTTAAGACTTGTGGCTCTTGTATGAATTAGGGTTAGGAATCAAATCGGGTTTGAATCAATTGAGATTTTATCTCGATAGAATGGTGAAACTGAAGGAGAAAGGTTTGCTAGACATTATGGGCGGCAAAGAATATTAGGAATTAGGATTTAGTGGTTAATTGAGGGGTTCGGCTGGTGGAAAATGATAGGAACTTTGAGGCCAGAATTAGGGTTGAAAGTTGTAAGGAAGGGAATGTAATTTTGGTTTGAATGAAGATCGGTGATTCTGGGCATTCACTCCTAAATAGACCAAACCATGCTGAAATCTAAAGATTTTAGTTATAATGGTTCTAGACAAGGATTAAAAATCTAGTAGACCTAGGATTCCTACTACAAAGTTTACCAAAAAGTAAGGAGGGCACATGAAATTCAATGATTCACTTATGAATGCTTGTTTTAGATGGTCCTAGATTAGTCCTAGATCAATTAGAATTAGGATGCCTAAGGGAAAATTTAACTCGTGAAAAAGGAAGGTTTGTTTGGTTGTTAGTTTTGCTACTTGGTTTAAGCACAAAGCAAAAAGTGCATTTGGATGTGAAAGTAAGAAAAATTCTTGAAGAATTAAACATTTAACTTTCATGAATAACAAAAAGTATGATTTTACTATTTTATGAAACAACTATGTTTAAATTGATGTTTCACTTTAACCTTTCCTCATTTTTAACAAATATAGTCTTCTCTTTTAGTATTTGTTTATATTTTATGCCAACTTTATGAAAGTAAAAATAATTAGCTGAAGCAACACCTAAATGGAGCCTAAATAACCAATTTGGACCCGGGAAACTTTACTGTTAGAAACTCCTTAGGTAATCTGAACTTGACAAGCTACCCCTTGGGTACATAACTTGGAAAATTGCAATTTTGCCCCTCTAGAGGAAAATAGCTAAAGTTTTAAAGAGAAAATCCTTTTGTTAGTACAAAAATTATAAATATGAAAGCAAATAAGTTTAATTTTGCTTGGCTTCATCAACTCTGATTCTCAAACAGATCTGATCACCATTTCCTGTTGGTAATGGAATCATCTTACTCATTATAATAGTCTCCAAATATTGCATTCTTCTTTTAAAAGGTGCAAACATGCTTACAAAGGCAACAAGGTTGGTGGCTATTTCTCAAATCTTTGCTGCCGCATGCAGATGTGCTAAATATTAACCAAACTTTTGACAGCACAAATTTCTCTGTTGTCCCCCCCCCCCCCCCCCCCCCCCCCCTCCCTCTTAATTGTTAATAAAAGGAATAACTAGCTTACTGGCTCAAAATGTTGTTGAATGTAACTTACTATACAGAGACGTAATCAAAAACTTCTAGAAGAGGCACCTTCTCCAGCATTGACACCAGAGCTGCGGAAGGCCATGGGTGACGCAGCAGTTGCTGCAGCAGCATCCATTGGTTACATTGGTGTAGGAACTGTTGAGTTTCTTTTGGATGAAAGAGGTTCCTTTTACTTCATGGAAATGAACACTAGAATCCAGGTTGAATAAAGATTGGGAACTATGATTCATGAATTACCTATTAGTGGATTAATTAGAAGTACTACTAAATGTGTATTTTCAACAATTAAACTCAGGTGGAGCATCCTGTAACTGAAATGATTTCCTCTGTTGACTTGATTGAAGAACAAATTCGTGTAGCTATGGGAGAAAAACTTTGCTACAAACAGGTACTGAAATGAAATGTTTCAGCTAAAAGTTTTGGAGCATAAAACACAATGTATTCAACTGCTCATTAAATTATATTTGCAGGAAGATATTGTGCTTAGAGGACACTCAATTGAATGTCGTATCAATGCAGAAGATGCATTTAAAGGATTCAGACCTGGGCCAGGTATGCATATAGTATGCGTTTTGTGTTTACATGCTAATTATTGTTGCAATGGTTTCATTTTTGGTACTTGCTACCATCCAAGCCTTTACATTGTTGCCTTGTATTTGAAAGTTTTCCTTTGTTCCTCTGCACTGGATTCATTCAAGCTTGCATATGATCTTTTTGACCACTTTATTAGGTGTAAGCTTCATGTTATATTGACATTATAGGCTATATTGTTTCTTTTACCTTTGTTTTTTTTATTTTTTTTCAACTTTTGAGGTTTATACTCAATTCTTTCCTCAATTTCTACTCTTGGGTGTGGTTTCAAACAACCAAAAGAATAGGAGGTAAATGGAAGGACTTGGTCTAATATTCAATATTGTAAATACCTCCTCTGCTTTCTGAATGTCAGGGAGAATAACATCATACTTGCCATCTGGAGGCCCATTTGTTCGAATGGATAGCCATGTTTATTCTGATTATGTAGTTCCTCCAAGCTATGATTCATTACTTGGAAAGGTGTGTAATACCTTTCTTATACTATTCATGTTTATGACATGTAAGATTATGTATGTATGAGCAGTTTGATGTGAACCCTTGAAGGTCGAAGAAAGTTTATTTTGGAAGAGGAGAATTCTAAAACTTTGTTTCTAGAAAGAGTAATAAGAATACAATAAATTGTCTTGTTTCAAGGTGCACATAATAAAATGCATTATTTTTTGAACTTTGCCAACGCCATACTTAACATGGTAAAATATAAAGCAAAGTTTCATGTAGAACTGCATGCATGTTTTGATTCATGTTGTAAGGTGCTGCAGTTATTTTCTCAGTACTTTTAACATTGCCATGCTTATGGGGCTGCTTCTCTGAAATGAAAATTTTACCTTTGACATTGTTCTTCTATCTACTCTGTTGTAGCTTATTGTATGGGCTCCAACAAGGGAAAAAGCAATTGAGCGTATGAAAAGGGCTCTTGATGACACTGTAATTACAGGTATTTAGTTGTTGACCAAGAGTTTACTGTTTGGATTTTGTTTGGTGTGCTGTACTATTTTGTGTCATTTGCTTTTTTCATATTTTCTTAGTCAATTCTTGTAAACATTCTGGTACATGAGGTTGCTTGGGACTATAGGAGAAGATACCTTTAAATAGAAAAAAAGTGACTCTCTGCATCTGCTTGAATGAATAGCTACCACCATTGACCATTGTCATTGTGGCCCCTGTTTGTTAAATTGGTGCTACATGCATTAATTGAATATGCTTGTATCAAAAAGAGTTGCTCTATTTTCTTTTGTTCGGTCTAATTTTGTTATCTAGCTAAATTCTATATATCAAATAATCTCCTAGTCCATACTTATTGTTTCAGGGGTTCCGACAACGATTGAATACCATAAACTCATCCTTGATATTGAGGTTGGTGGTGCTATCTTGTTAATGTCAGATGTGTATGTTTAGTTGGAGAATATTATGCTATTAGTTTTAAAATTAATTAATCTATCAAATATGCAACACTTTACAGGACTTCAGAAATGGAAAGGTTGACACTGCTTTCATTCCAAAACATGAAGAAGAGTTAGCAGCGGTGAGAAGTTGATTCATTTTTTTAAGAATGCAGTTTGTACTTTTTAATAAGTTTTTATACCTAAAGAGTTAGTTGTTAGGACTTAGGAGGCTGAACATGTCAGATGATATTGACTGAAACTTAAGGTTTTGTTTTCAGAGTCATGGTGTATTCCCCATTTCTTAGTTTGCATTGCAACAATCTTACTAAAATGGGGCTCTTATTCTTTAGACAATCTATTTGTATACTGCAATCCTCTTGAATCTTGATAGTCCTGGACCTTCACAATAGCATCATCCTTCATAATTTACAGAAAGCACATGATATTAACTTTCCTTTTCTTAAAAAAAAAAAAAAGGCCTTTGATTTATTTTCTAAAAAACATAGGTACGAGGATAATATTTTAATGAAACTGCTATAACTAAGATTTACTTTTGCCACTTTTTTCCACTTCTGCTACTTGCAATGCATTATCTCTTTCTGCTTCAGTAAAAGTAGTTGCAAAATTCAAAAACATATTTGGTGGAAAATTAGCCAATTGGTAACATTCAACCATATTGGTTAATGGTTATACATAATACAAAACACAATACTTTTTTATGCACCATTTCAATTACTTGGGGAGACCATCGCAATAGATATTCTATGATTTTTGAATTACTAATAAAGCTACTTTCAACCTCTTTCTTTTGTGCCTGCAGCCACATCAAATGGTACTAGCATCCCCTGCCAAAGAATTGACAAGTGCAACCGCTTAGATGGGTTAGTAGTCTTCTGTTTTGTGGTATGAGCCTTGTAGCTGTCAACTTGTCATTCCTTCAACTGCCTTTTTCATTTGAATGTATTGCATTCAGGTTTGAACCTTTGTAATATTGCCAGTGCGTTGCATATGAGACTTTGTATGAAATCTTGATAATCACCAAGGTTTCTTTCATTCAATACTGGAAATGTTTGCATAAAGATGTAGAATCTTTGATATATTTACTGCAGTTAAAAAACTGTTAGAAATGACTAGTTGGAAATGTTTTTCTTCTTTGTTTGTTCCTAGTGATGATTCATGAACGTAAAGTAGATTCACAGAGATGGATGAAAGTGGTCGGTCATCAAGCTTCCTTTTTGTCGTTCAGTGTAGCAGCTGGGATTCCAACTACTTGTTTACTCAAATGCAATGCAAACGCATGCTGCAAGTGTGTGCCATGTTTTATGGGTGTGTTTAATAAATTCTGTTATCGATGATTGGGGCTGCTGTCATAGTGCCTGGAACATTTATGCCAGGGAACAACTAAGTGCAATATGAATTGCCAAACTTTCCAAACATGTGACTTCTATCATACGTTACTTAAGAAAGTTTTAAAGTTTTAGTTGTAATTTAAGAAAATTGGTGTCAAAGCTAGTTACGAATATGGTACATTCATTATTTTTGGGCGAAAGTGTGTTTCTACTAAAGTCAACATACCAGCCAATTGCCGTACATATTACTGAATTTGTAAGTGATAACGCCTGGAATTTACTCTTAAAACAACAAACTCTAATGTAATACATAACATTTTACAACATATAAGATGCAAGCCTTTCCCTTCAATGCCAAAAGAAAATCATCTCATTATTTTTATTTTCCGTCAGATTTCGTCTACTACAAAATTCTGCATGCTGCAAGTATGAGATTTGTTCAAACATCCTTCACCACCCTCTTTTCCTTTCCTTTTTTTTTTTTTTTTTTTTTTTAATTTATGTATTGGTAAGTTAATGATTGAATAATTGCCTTTGGGGTGGCAACCCCAGCGAAAATCACTCACAGCAGCCGAAGTGGTTTCCCTTTCCCGACTTCAGCCCCACGTATTTCTTGTTGATCATCACTTGTAATTTGTTTGTCACGGCACTCTGCGCTGCAAAACGCTTTTTCCCCTCTGCAAAAATGATGCTCCACCCAATAATAAATTTATCAGTGAGGACTTTTGGAAAAGGAAATCTTGAAAGTTCAAGGCTATGAAAATCAACACCGCATGCATAAGCAAACTTGTATTATTATTATTATGTATTTCGCTATAAAAAAATCATCTCATGCAAATGGGAATCAAAACGGCTAAATTTAGGAAAAACATGAGCCAAACACAGCTCCAAGTACACGTTTTCCACCCGATTGAACTTTTATAAAAACACACAGAAAAGCTACATCATCGCTCTGGCTCTTCATTTTCCATGAAGTACTATGTCTATTTATCACGTATGTTAGGGATATGAGTATGTACTTCTAACTGTCCAATTATTAGAAGAACTTGGAACTTTTCTCATATCCGACAATGCTCCCCTAGTCCAAGCAATAGAACACAAAAACAAAAGGAACCCAAACGCTTGAATCTAGAACATACAACAGATAGACTACACTTGAAAAAAAAAATGAAATGAAATACACTTTTAAAACTAACTGCAAAAGCTACAATTGGACACTGTAAATCAGCGTCAATTCAAAGTATGAACAAAAAAACAATACCTGTACATGAAAATATCCAAACCATGAAGCTCCTTCTCGCAAAGATGACAACGAGTCAAAAATTCATCAGACGAAAACTCCCTCCTGAATTGACCCATACTATTTTTTCTAGGCAAAGAAGAAGCAGTGAAAACACTGCAATTCTTCTTGTCATCGCCAATGTAAGCATGCTTCTGTTAGAAAAATGGGGTCCAGTCCCATGTAAGTGATTTTAGACCAAGTAAAGGCCATGAGACTTGATCTTTTATTTTACACAGAGCCCTAGCTACTTAATAAAAAAAAAGGTGGGGTTGTTTTAGGTGTGTGTCGAAAATCAAGCAGAAAAAGAAGAAAAGCCAGGAAAAGCAGAGAGAAAAAAAAGAGAAGGGAGAGTTGGTTGAACGGAAGTCGATCCGTGGTCCGATTGAGCTGAAACCTTGTCAGGAGGTTTATGATTCAGAGTTCTACATTCTGAACGGTGAAGATCGGGTTTGAAGCTCTCTAGGAACAAATCCAGGGTGTATTTGTTGAGTCACTTATTTGGTGAGATTTCTCCAATTGTTTCTCTAGTTGTTGATTAGCTCTAGTTTTAGCTAGAGAAGAACTTTGTATAACTATTATTTGATAGTGAAGATTTTTCTGGTGGCCCGTGGTTTTTTTCCTTTACACTGGAGGGTTTTCCACGTAAATCTTAGTGTGCTTTATTTTTCCTGCGTATTTGATTATTGATTGTTGTCTATTGCTTCTGTATTATTGTGATTATTGCTTCAGGCACAACAACTGGTATCAGAGCGAAGGTTATTTGAGACATTGATACAGAAGCAACCTAGGATAGAAGTAAATTCTGTTTGGGATCATGGAAGGTGATACAAGTTTCATGATAAAATTGACAGCATCGAATTATTCAATTTGGAAGCTATGATGGAGGATCATCTATACTGCAAAGATTTGTATGAGTCAGTATTGGGTGATTCGGCTAAACCAGCGGATATGAAATATGAAAGCTGGAAGAAGCTAGGTAGAAAGACGCTGGCTACAATCAGAAAATGGGTTGATATCAGCGTGTTTCATCATGTAGCACAGGAATCAGATGCTCACATTGTTTGGAAAAAATTGGCAGAGAGAAAAATAGGTATGAATAAAGTTATGCTTGTTAAAAAGCTTGCAACTTTACAGTACAGGGATGAACGATATGTTACAGAGCACTTGAGTGATTTTTAAGATATATTTAATCGGATGACTACTATGGAGCTTAAAATAGATGATGAAATGAAGGCATTATTTCTTTTAGGTTCATTGTCAGACAGCTGGAATACTCTAGTTGTGACTGTTCTTAATTCAGCTCCTGATTATAAGGTGACATTGGAGATGGCAAAAGACAGTATGCTTAATGAAGAAGCAAGGTGAAAAGATGTAAACCCTGGGAATCAAGCTCTGGTTACAGAGAACAGGGGTAGAAACATCGACAGAGGTCAGGACCCAAAAGGTCGTGGTAAGTCTAAACATAGATCCAAGTCTAGAGGTAAAGTGAAGTGTTTCTATTGTGGTAAGGCAGGTCATATAAAATAAAACTATAAAATCTTGAAGCAAAAGCGAAAATATGAGAAAGGTAAGAGTTCAGATGATGGCAATGTTGCAGCAGTGAATTCAGATAGTTATTCAGTTATTTTGATTTGTACACCTGGTGATTGTAATCATGTTAGTGATCCCGGCATTGAGTGGATAGTTGACACATGAGCGACATATCATTGTGTTCCTAAGAGAGAGTTGTTTACAACTTATAAAGCAGGAGACTTTGATTGTACCAAGATGGAAAACAAGAGTGTGTCACAGATTGTTGGGATTGGTGATATTATTGTACAAACTAGTACAGGCTGCATATTGACTTTGAGAGATGTCAGACATATTTTAGATATAAGAATGAACTTGCTTGCTATTAATGTTCTTGATAAGGAGGGATATGAAAGCCGATAAAAGAATGGACAGTGAAAGCTTCTCAAAGGATCTATGGTAGTTGCAAGGGGAAAACTATGCTGCACAATGTATAAGACATAGATACAATTGAACGGTAACCAGGTAAATACCGTTGAAAATGATGCTTCAGCAAACTTGTGACACAGGAGGCTGGCACACATGAATGAAAAAAGGTTACAGGTTTTGGCAAAGCAGTATCTCATTCCTTTGACCAAAGGTATGTCTCTCGATTTATGTGATTATTATTTGTTTGGTAAGCATCATAGAGTTTCTTTTCGTAAAAGTTCTCAGAAAAAAAAATAGATTGGAATTAATTTATTCTGACATATGTGATCCCATTGAGGTTGAGTCATTAGGTGATAGCAGATATTTTGTTACTTTTATTGATGATGCTTCACATAAGACTTGGGTGTATATGTTGAAATACAAAAGTCAGGTACTGCAGTATTTTCAAAAATTTCATGCCATTGTTGAAAGGATGACAGGGTTACCCTTGAAGTGTATTCAAATTAATAATGGTGGAGAATACACATTTAAAGGCTTTGAAGAGTATTGCTCAAAGCATGAGATCAGGCATGAGAGGACAGAATCTGAAACACCGCAGTATAATGGTATAGCTGAAAGAATGAATCGCATCATTGTGGAAAAAGTCAGATGTATGTTGAGGATGATAAAATTACCAAAGTCATTCTGGGGTGAAGCAGTCAATACAGCTTGTTATTTACTTAACAGGTCACCATCAGTTCTTTTGGGCTTTAACATTCCAGAAAGAATGTAGACAGAAAAAGATACTTCATACTCTCATTTGAAAGTTTTTGGGTGTAAAACATTCATGCATGTACCGAAAGAGCAGAGATCAAAGCTTGATAGTAAAGCCACACAATGTGTGTTTGTAGGATATGGTGATGAAGAATTTGGTTACAGGGTATGGGATCCAGTAAAGAGAAAGACAGTCAGAAGCAGAGATGTGATCTTTCATGAAAAAGAAACCATAGCAGACCTTGAAAAAATGAGAAGACTACACGAGTTACTGTTAAGTGTGATGTTTCAACACCGACAGGGATTCCACAGGAAAAAGTCACAGATGGTGAAAATGAGCAAGAAACAGAACTTGGGGATATGAATGAGCCAGCCACGTTGGTGATGAGCCAGATGCTATTAGTTTTGAGCATGGGGAGCAATCTTCTCTACCTGAGAGTGTTGAGCAGAGGGAGCTACCTTCGACATTAAGTGATGTAGAGTCTCAGCCCAAGAGATCTACTAGAGAGCGCAGATCATCTACCAGATATCCAAGTTCAGATTTTATTTTAGTTACCAGTGAAGGGGAGCCAGAAAGCTTTTAAGATGTGCAGGCTACTCCGGATAGAGAGCACTGGTTAAAAGTAATGAAAGAAGAGATGGAGTCATTGCGAAAGAATGGTACTTATGATCTTGTTAAACTTTCAATAGGGAAGAGCCATTAAAGAATAAATGGGTGTTCAAGTTGAAAAAAGATGGTGACAAACTAGTGAGGTGCAAAGTTTGATTGGTAGTAAAAGGTTTTTCTCAGAAACCAGGCATCGATTTTGATGAGATTTTTGCTCCAGTTGTAAAAATGAGTTCTATTCGAGTGGTACTGGGATTAACAGCTAGTTTGAATCTTGAACTTGAGCAACTTGATGTTAAAATTGTATTTTTACATGGTGATTTGTAGGAAGACATTTATATGAATCAGCATGAGGGTTTTGAAGTGAAAAGAAAAGAGCATTTAGTTTACAAATTGAAGAAAAGCTTGTATAGCTTGAAACAAGCTCCGTGACAGTGGTACAAGAAGTTTGATTCTTTTATGGTGAGTCATAGCTATAAAAGAACAGCAGCGGATTCTTGTGTGTATGTTAAACAATTTCCTAATGGTAACGTCATTATCTTATTATTATATGTTGATGATATGTTGATTGTAGGACAAGATGCTAGTGTGGTTTGCAGGTTGAAAGAACAATTGTCTAAGTCCTTTGATATGAAGGATTTAGGTCCAGCAAAGTAGATTTTTGGTATGGATATTATCCGGGATAGGAGAGCTAGAAAGCTGTAGTTGTCACAAGAAAAGTATGTTGAACGAGTGCTTGATAGATTCAACATGCAACATGCTAAATCAGTTAGCAGTTCACTTGTCAACCATTTTTATCTAAGTAAAAAATCTTGTCCAGTGTCTAAAAAAGAGCAACTAGCTATGTCTAGTATTCGTTATTCTTCTGCAGTCAATTTTTTAATGTATCTTATGGTTTGTACAAAGCCTGATATTGCTCATGCAGTTGGTGTAGTGAGTAGATTTCTTTCTAATCCAGGGAAGGTTCATTGAAAAACAGTGAAATAGATTTTTAGATATTTGAGGGGTACCTCAAAAATGTGCTTGACTTATGGAGTTTCACAACCAGTTCTAGAAGGGTTTATTGATGCTGACATAGCAGGCGATCTTGATGGTAGAAAATCTACTTCAGGGTATTTGTTCACTTTTGCAGGAGGAGCTGTATCTTGGCAATCTAAGTTGTAAAAGTATGTTGCTTTATCAACTACAGAGGCTGAGTATATTGCAGCAATCGAAGCATGTAAAGAAATACTTTGGATGAAACGTTTTCTTCTTGAATTGGGGTTGAATCAGAAAGAGTATATGATATTTTGTGATAGCCATAGTGCTTTAGATTTGAGTAAGAATACCATGTACCATGCTAGAACAAAGCACATTGATGTTAGATATCATTGGTTACGTTCAGTGATTGAAGAACAGTAGATGTTATTAAAGAAAGTTCATACTGATAAGAATGTAGTAGATATGTTGACTAAGATACTTTTCAGGGAAAAGCTTGAGCTTTGTAGTAACTTGGCCAGAATGAGTTCCCTGGCCAAGGTAAGTTCCAAATGAAACTACTATGGTGATGAATCTCCTCCTAATGGGGCTGGAGAGGAAGATTGTTAGGAAAATGGGGTCCAGTCCCATGTAAGTGGTTTTGGACCAAGTAAAGGCCATGGGCTTTGATCTTTTATTTTAAATAGAGCCCTAGCTACTTAATAAAAAAAGAGGTGGGGTTGTTTTAGGTGTGTGTCGAAAACCAAGCAGAAAAAGAAGAAAAGCCAGGAAAAACAGAAAGAGAAAAAAGAGAAGGGAGAGTTGGTTGAACAGAAGTCGATCCATGGTCCGATTGAGTTGAAACCTTGTCAGGAGGTTTAGTATTCAGAGTTCTACATTCTGTACGATGAAGATCGGGTTTGAAGCTCTCTAGGAACAAATCCAGGGTATATTTGTTGAGTCACTTATTTGGTGAGATTTCTCCAATTGTTTCTCTAGTTGTTGATTAGCTCTAGTTTTAGCTAGAGAAGAACTTTGTATAACTATTATTTGATAGTGAAGATTTTTTTGGTGGCTCGTGATTTTTTTCCTCTACACTGGAGGTTTTTCACGTAAATCTTGGTGTGCTTTATTTTTCCTGCGTATTTGATTATTGATTGTTGTCTATTGCTTCTGTATTGTTGTGATTATTGCTTCAAGCGCAATAGCTTCTTGATCAAATTATGGCCAAAATTAGAAATTACACAAGTGTAGTTGTCAGATAATTCATAAAAATTCTTCGAATTAAGGCCGCCATCGAAACTGGGTACTGCTTTAGCAGATAGGTCTATGGGTATAGGGGTGGATCTTGGCGATGGAGCGAAGCAAATAGCTTGGTGGGTAAGGGTGGAATCGGTCATAGCAGCTATTATGGCAAGCCGAACTACACCGTCATGGAAGTTCTTTGAGGATTTTGTTGAGTTTGGGTTGGAAAAAGAGTGAGATAGAGAGCTGAACAGCTTGAGATTGATGGTGAGTCTCTTTTTTCCACCAAAATTCTTCATTTTGGGATTGGATTCAAGGGATTTGTGGGGCAGTAATTCCAAGAGATTAAAGAGGAGTGAATTAGAAATAAGAGGGAAAGGGAAGAGAGAGAAGAGAGGAAAGAGACCAAAGCTTTCTTTCTTTCTTTGTTCGATCAGCTCTTCTTCTCTGCACTTGTCTCTCTCTTTTCCCTTCCCTTCTCTCTTTGTGCGATTTACCTGTCAATTTCAGAATATAAAACGATGGCCTAATAATAAAAGAAAACATAATTAAGATGATGGTTGAGTTGATTAAGATTTTATTTTTTCGATAAAATAATTTTTAATTTAAATTTTATTGATGATTATTTATTAGAATTAATTTTAATACATAATTTGAAATTATTTGTTTTAAATTAAATTATATGATACATTTTATTTTTGATTTAAAGATTAAATAATTTATTTATATCAAATTTTTTTAAAAAATATTACTTTCAATATCCCGTAAAACCTGGTACTATTATCATTTGCATTTCCATTTGAATTTTCTTTTTTTTTTTTTCTTAACGGCCTTGCAGTACTATTACAGTACATCTATTTTTTTCTTATTAAAATTTGGCACACTCACTTGCGGGATTTTTCTTTTTAATTTTCTTTAAAACAAAATTTTTGAAAAAAAAAATTTAGGTAATTTACCTAAAAGTGGGTTTTCTTTAATTTTCAAATAAAAGTATTTTTGATAAAATTTTAGAAATTTTATAGTTGTCTTTGATTTTGTATTTATTATTATACTTTTTTTGCAATTTCTTCAATTAAAGTTTATGTCTATTATTATTATTATTATTATTATTATTATTATTATTAAAATTAGCTCTTCCTTCATTAGGCTTATTTTTTGTCAAAATTTTCATTATTTTGAATATATTTATAATTATTTTAATATAAAAAATAAAACATAAAACAAACAAAAATATTATAAATTTATTTCATATATTACAATTATTTTTTTGGTTAATTTTTTTATATTATGTTATGAATGTTAAATTTTTTTGTTAATCATTTGATCAAATTTATGATTTTTTCAATTTATTATAATTAAAAAATTTTCTTTTTGTAAAGTATTTAAAACAAAATAAAAAAAGAAAGCAACTTAATTTTTATTTTTATATCTTTTTATATTTATTATTATTATTATTTAATTCTTAATTTAATTTTATTATAAATAATAAAAACTTAAAACTTATAATAAAAAAGACTAATTACAAACCAACATTTTTTTTTAAAAATCCAATTAAATTTCAACTCATAATATCTCAATCTAATTAAAGTCCAGTTCATTAGTAAATTTCATAATTATCATGTTTTGTTTAATTTATTTAAATTGTTATATATAAGAACATATTATATTTGTAATATAACATATAGCAAATAGTTTTAAAATATTCATAATATTAATATATTAAAATTTAATAATTAAATCTTTTATTTTTTCATATATAATATTATCTAGTTAGTTCAAAAGTCATGAGTTGAATTGAAATCTTAATTGAAAAGAATAAAAAATTCAACTTTAATAAAATATTAATAAATTAAAATCAAAATCCACTAACTCAAGTATTTCACAACCTAAAATGTCAAACTTATTAAGTCTAAAATCCAACAATCTAAATTGTGCAGTCTAAAATTCAACATATATATATATATATTTTTTTTTGAGTGAAAAAAAAAGAAAGGGATATTAATGCTGCATATAGTGAGTAATGTAGAAAGAGAGTGTTGTAGAAGAGTATGAATCATTCAATTTGATTTAAATTCAAGGGGTGTGAGTGGTCATATGGGAGCCACGAGGAGGTTTATGAATCAAACGTTAATGAGAAGTAAGCATGGACTGATATTTGATTAGACGAATGGGTGAGAATCGAGAGGAAAAGATAATAAAGTGGCATGACAAGCGAATTTTGGATAAGACATTTGAGCCTGGTCACACGCTTTGCTATTTAATTCTCGTTTAAAACTTTTTCCCAGGAAGCTTAAGTCGAGATGGATTGGTCTATTTATGGTGACATAGGTTTTTTCCTATGGCACTGTAGAGATTATAGATAAGGTGAAAAAGGTTTCTTTTAATGTGAATAGGCATATATTGAAGCATTATTATGGAAGAGAGGTTGGGGGAGTGATAGAAGTGATTCATTTTTGAGATTGATTCTCTTGAGCTCATAATCTAAGCTTTTGACTTCAAAGAAAGCGTTTATTGAGAAGTAACTCAAGTTTTATTAAAAAATGCTATTTTTTTTGTGTAAGTTTGTGTGTATATGTGTTTGCATGTTTATTTTTTGTACATACTTGGTTTTCATTTTTTGTACATGGTTGTTTTTGTGTTCGTTCGGTTATGATGTATATACTTGTTCATTTGTCTATTGTTCAGTAGGTTATGGTTTTTGTACATATTGATGTAGTCTTGTTGTATAGTTATTTTCTTATTTTTATAGGTTGAATAAAAGCTTCAAATTGATACACCAGTTTTGGCCAAAGCAAGAAGTGAACATTTGGCCACCATGCCTTTATGATTGATAGGGGAGTTTTCTTGTTCTTCTCTTTTGTGCTTTATTGTTTTATGCTTACATATTAAAGATAACGTATTGTTTAAGTTTGGGAATATGAGAAAATTTTCAAAAATTCTTTTAAAAATTTGTAGTTTTTCTTGAGCTTGCCTTGAAATTGAGCTAAACATGTAGTAACATGAATCTTTACTATGCTTTTTTTGAGTGGTTTTGCATGAAGTCAATGATAGGTAGTAATTGATAATGAATATAGCTTTAGGAAAAGATTGAACGTATGTGAATTATGAGATTATATCTAGGTTTAGCGAATTCTTGAATATAATATTCATTTATGAGTGATGTCTTAAACATTGAATTGTATTTTTTTATCTAATAGTGATTATGTGGGCATGAGATTGTTTTTACATTGTTCTTTAAAGTTTTGTTTCATGATTTTAGAATTTGTTTTGATCATCACTCAAGGTAAAATCCTAGATGACACATGATTAGAAAAATGATATAGGTTATCCTAGGATTGTTTGAGCCTTTCAAGCCAACCTTGACATATTATTTTCATAATCACCTCATTTGAGCCTTATGATGTCTTTCCTTTATTTCTTTCTTTGATCTTTCTTGCTCTTCATCATTTATTTTTTCCTTTTCCTAGAATGAATTGAGGAAATGTATGATTGAATTATATTTTTCATGAATTAGAATGATGATATATAAATGAATGATAATATACATAAAAAAATTTTGATTGGGGAATTCCTACAAGCACACAAGTCATCAAGCAATAATAGTGACTATGAAAGTCTAGATGTTAATTCTTTAAGGATTGGTTAAAAAAAACTCCTAGCCTAAGTACCATTTATCACCATTCCTTATCTAAAGTTGGTTCGATCAATCAATAGCTATAAAAAAATGTGTTTACAAAATTAACACTGAAAATCAAATAAGGAAACAAAATCATAAAAGAAATTGAACTAAGAAAATAAAATGCAAATAAAAATTAAGAAAGAAAATTTCTAATTAAAATTTCACTACAATTAATCTAATTAGCAACTACATCTAACATAACTAATTCTAAAAATTTAAAAACATGTAATAAAATACAAAAAAAAAAAAAAAACAAGTGTGCAACACAATAACATAATCACATACAAATTTTACCTAAAAATTCTAAAACCATGAAATTTAGAAATGATATCTAATATAAACTGAAAATGACAATTATAATGAACCAATCTAAATGATATCCTAACCTTGAAAGTCTTAGGACACAATCTAAATGAACCAATGCATTATCAAGCATCTTAAATAGAAGCTAAAAGAAACAAAAAGTGTGCATGAAATCAACACTGATTAGTGAAGCCTTATACCAATAACTTTTGAAAAAAAAGCTTGCATATCAAAACTAATTTGCTTCCTACTTATGAAACATTAAAACTATATAAATCCTATATGAAAAACTAAATATAGATTTATATGAAGGATCAAAATGCAAAAGTAAAAGAAAGTGCAAAAAGAATGCAATTAATAGTGATTGAATCTACATTTGCATGAATTGCACTAGCACACACATCACAGTTTGATTTTCTAAAGTATATATATGAGCCTAAATTTAAATGAACTTTGTATGGACAAGTGAAGGTATAAATGAATATGTAAAATGCATTAACAAACTTGAAAAAACAATTGAAAAAAGTCAAAACGGAAAAGAAATTACAATTCATGCATGTAGTGAATTATGTGAACAAGAAATGAAAGTGTAACATACTATACCAATAATTGAAATTTTAAGCTAAGCAAATGAATATATATCTAAATGAAAATTATAAGAGCAAGTAAATGATGTAAAATACAGATCTAAAATGCATCCAAATTAAAAGAAATAGTAAAGTAATGTTAAATAGAAACTTTCTCAAATCATGCATGATTAAGTTGCACATGCTCCATAAAAAAATTTAAAATATGATTATGAGTTGCAGTAGATCTTTAGATGAATTAAAGACATCTTCGTTAACAAGTATATAGAAAGAATCAACACAAAAATCAAACAAAATCAAATAAGTATGTAGAAATTCAGCGTAACATTTTCAACTTTCAATAATGCACTGATGAACATCAAACAAAATGTATTCTCAAATATTTGATCCAAACAGCATCTAACTTTAAGTGAAATCACAAAGATTAATCAAGAGTTATCAAGTAAAACAATAAGTTATAGATCTAAGAAAATAAAAGAGCAAACAAAACTCCACGAGAAGAGTAATTCCACACCAAAAAAGACTATTCATGTCTGGCTTCTACTCTTGTTCCACTATACCTACTAGCTGTGATATGGAATTCTTTACTTTAAGATTCAAGCTAAATTTTATTTATGTTGAAGATCAGTAGCTTAGGAACCTAAGAAAAAACTTTGGACAAAAACTAACAAGAATTATTATAGATTCAATGTAAGAACTGAATGAATATCAACCTAATCAATTTCACAAACAAGTGGAAAAGTAAATGAAGATAAACTTTTAAAGCTAAAAACCGATAAAATCTTCAAATTTCATTGCAAGATTTGAAAAGATCTTAAGAAAATATACAAAAAAATGTAAATTGGCAATGAGTTTCACTAAGAAAATTTGAAGAACAAGTGTTTGAAAGCTAGAAAATTTTAAGAACATGAAAAGAAAAAGCAAAGAAAAAAACATAAATATAAACCTAGACTAAGTGCTCTCTAAGATCAAAATTTTCCCCTAATTATAGGCGGAAAGGAGGGACCTTGAGTTCTAAAAATATCTTGAACCTTCATGCTCTTACAGATGCTCACCTAGTGCTGTTACATGGCTGTGGCTAGTGACAGCGCACTACTAGGTCGACTCTAGTATATGCTTAGGTCCTGGTGCTTGGTTTTTCTTCTGTCGATTTAAGCCTCTTTCTTTCATGTGTATGTGCTTTATCCAAGTTAATGTAATAGCCAATAAAGTTTCTTTAATGTGCCACATCATCTTTTTTTCTTGTTGCTTAATCCCAGCTTGCAATGGCTTAGCATTTGCATACTTCTTTAATTCATTCATGCATTAACGTGTTTTGCCTTTTTCAAAAAATTCCAACACTTAATGTGAATTTTTATCAGTCATTTTTGCTTAAAAAAATCTATGAAAATAAGACTAAAAAAAATTAATCAAAGAAAGTTAAAAAACTCCCCAACTATCAATGTAATCTATCGACACTAATTAAGGCTATTTCTACAAAAAATTCTCCATATTGTGTCCAAATTAACCAACTTGCTCATTTTCATTAATTGTACCTACACATAAGAGAATTGTACTTCTAGGAATATTTTTGCCAAGAAATGCCAATGAACAAGCTAAAATATAAGTCAAATTACACTAAAATTGAGCATGAAAAAGCTAAAATTTAAATGCAATCAAACCCCCAAACTTAAGCTTTTACTTATCCTCAAGCAAAACAAGATTGAACTTTATTGAGGTATTAGTATAATTAATTACATATAAAAATATAATTATTTTACATTTGTTTTACTTATTCAAACTTTTCTTATTGTATTATTACAGTCAATATTTGTACTTGAAATACCAACTTCATTTGTGCTTAAGTCATTGGGAAAAAAATGAAAAAACTATAAGCATAATTTTAAGAATAAGTATTTTGATCGAAATACTACTGTAGAGGCCACAATAGAAAATCTACCCCATAATGTAATTAGGTGGCAATATGAATAATTGGTTAGATTTTGGTTCTCAAGAAAATGAGAGGTACTAATTTATAACTTTGTATATTAAAATGAAATAATAAAAGTGTTTTATGCTTTAAGTTGGTAATATTTATATTTCTACCTATACGCAATTATTTTTTATGACATGAAAGAGAACAGATTGGGACTAGTAGCAGAAAGCAACAGAAATATAGCCACATAAATGGATCAAAAAGATTTGCAAGAAAGCAAAAAGAAATAGTAAGTTTATGATTTTAAACTTATTCAAATAAATGAACTTTTTGTGCCGTTAAAAGGTAGAAATGCAAATTAACAGTTATTGTTCTGTTTTAATATTTTTGATAGTTTCAATACATGATGTTAAACTTATCTAAAGTATTGAACTTAGTTGTCACAGTTGATATGTATAAAAAAGTTATTGTTTACGTCTATTTAGGACTTTTTGTGCCGTTAATAGGTAAAAATACAAAATTGTTGTTATTGTTCTATTTTAACAGTTTGGATAGCTTTAATACATGATGTTAAACTTGTTTGAATGATTAAACTTGATTTTTATGGTTGATATGTGTGAAAAAAGTTATCGTTTACGTCTATTTAGGACTATTTTTGCCTCTTAAAGGTAAAAATACAAATTAAACTTTTGGATGGCTTTTAATAGTTTGGATGGCTTCAATACATGGTATTAAACTTGTCCAAATGATTGAATTTGGTTTCCATGATCTATATATCTGAAAGGCCAAAATGCTTTTATTGTTTACGTCTGTTTAAGACTATTGTGTTATTAAAGGGCCAAAATATAATTTTACGATTATATTTCTATTTTAACAATTTATATAGATTAAATACATGATATTAAACTTATTCAAAATTTTGAACTTGATTGACAGACTTGACATGCATAAATAAGTTGTGGTTGATATGTATTTAATAATAACATATGCTTTTGTATAAGAGATTGAGATGGGTGGTAAAATTGAATGTGTGAAACTTTTTTGCTTAACACATACAAAAAAAGACGGATCTTACCAAAATATCAAAATACAAGAAATTGTGATAATTTGTAACATCTATTTTAATAGAAAGTAAATATTTACTCTTTTTAACATATTATGAATTAATCATTAAACTTGATAGTTTATATGATTAATTTATAGGAGAAAGCAAAAGAGAAAATGGTTGTTAAGATTGAAATAGCATATGATGGTTCTATTAACATGCAAGAATTGAAAAATCAAATTTTCATAAAAGTTGTTGCAAAAGAAAGGCATGAACGGGTCCGAGGCCTTGGATTGGTCCAACACCATCTACCTACTATAGACGTAACTCTTAAAAATTTACATTCTTAGCAAGTTGGTTTTCGCAAGACATTTTCATATTGAGAGAGGAGTTGCAAACTATGCAAAAATGTTTCTAGCAAATTGAAGCAGAAATAGAACATGAGCGTATCAAAATTGAAGAAGAATGTGCTAGAATGGACTAAGAGTATGCAAAATTTTAGCAGTTGCATGATCGATTTGATCATCTTATGAATTTTGTGTAACAACAATTTTCAAGAACTAATCTCGTGGTCCACCAACCCAAGTATTATATTTAGTAAATATTTATATCTTTAATATTAAAAAAGCTTATTATTAAGTGTTAAAACTTGTATGATATTATTTAGTATGTTCTTGAGCACGCTAGTGATCAAGGTGAAAAAATTCCTTCATCAAATGACAGTCTTCCAAATCTATGTAATCATCAATTTCATACATTTTTAATTTTTTAGTTAATGTATTAAAAAAATTTGAATGTTATTATACTAATTTTAAACTTTGTGTTAATTACATGCATATTTGAATGTGAATTAAGTATTTATTAATTTCAGTTTCTGAATTTTAGTTTATTTTTATTTCTTTTAACATTTCTTGTTAATGAAAATAATAAATATTAAAAGAAATTTTTTTAAAAAAAGTAAATTTCTTAATTTTGCAGCGTTCACGTTCAAGAATGCCTTTAAATTCTAAATTTAGTGGCGTTTGTACTATAAAATGCCACTAAAAATAGTGGTGTTCTTATAAAAAAAATGCCGCTAAATTAGCGGCATTCCTATCATAAAAATGGTGCTTAATTAGTAGTATTTTTTGATACAAATGCCGCTAATTTAGTGCCATCTTATCATATAAACTTCATCATATTTGTGGCATTTTTCGGATACAAATGTTATTAAATTAGCAGCATTTTTCATATACAAATGTCGCTAAAATAGTGACGTTTTATAAAAAACGTAGCTATATTTCCTGACGCGTGTATAGCCGATACTTTTAATAGTGTTTTTTGCAAATGCCATAAATCTTTTAGCGGTGTTTATAAACACCGCTAAACATTAAAAAAAAAAAAATACCACTAAAGACCTAAACCTCTGTAATGTGGTGTCACTTCTTGGAGCTAAGAGCTTGCCTCTAAAGCATTCATGAAAAGATACAAGATACATGGATAATGAAATTGTGTCACATGGATAACGAAATTGTGTCAAGCATTGCTAAATGACTTTTGTTGAGGTGTGAAATTTTATGTGTGATTAGATACATGACTAATTACATAGAATTATTGGTTCAAAGACATAGTTCTACCATATAATTATGATTAACTCAATAACTTATCACTTAAGTGTTGGTTTTAAATTAGGTATATATGATACCTTCACTTATGTATAAAATTTTGAAAATATATGACCTACTCTATTTTGAAAATAGGTAGGAGAATGTTGGAAATATTTTTAAAATAGTGACAGATAAATTGGTTAAGTATACTTACTTTATCAATGATTAAGAAACTAGGAAAAACAAAGTTAAGAATTAAGTTTTGGCAAGGAGCAGTCGACTACCCAAACAAAGAAGTCAATTGCCCATGGCTTTAAAAGGGAAAGAAAACTTCTATTAAGAAATTGAACTTGGGCAGTTGAATGTGCGGCATAGTGCAGTCGACTACCTTGCCTAGTAAAAGTTTCCGTAATGAAATACTCTAAGGCAGTTGGATGCATAAATAATGCATCTGACTGCCCTAGTACAAAAAGTTGCATTTTCCTAAATAGTCAAAAGAGATTTCTCTTGGAATGAGTTATAATCATTCAAAAGTAATCTTTCACTTATAAAAGATAAATAATTACATTTATAATTATTCAGAAAAATATGTTCTTAATTAAAGGAAGTATATGTTGATTGAAATAATACAAATTAAGGGACTTACCCTTTAGTTTCTATTCTCTATAAATAGAGATGGAAGAAAACATTTAAAGTTGGTTGAAAAGATGATGAAAAACACTTGATGTTATATCAGAATTCTTCTCCCTCTCACACTCAAAGTAGAAACAAATCTCTTAGACTTTGTTTACTGTAAAAACATAGCATAAGACAAAAGTATTTCCGTTCCTCCTCAAAAATGTTTAGTGGTTTGAACTTAATTAGAGTAAAGTGAGTACAAACATGACTTCATTATATATCGTAAGCTATGTAAACAACTCCTATTGCATTCCAAATATTGGTGAAGCAAACAAATATAAAGGAAAGTGCTTTCATATCATGCCTTAAAGCCATTTCCTTGGAATCTTTCATTTCTCCATTTTGGTGCAAATGATGATTAACCACTGGTGCAAAGGATCTTCATCAACAAATAGCCGACTTGAAACCAACAATTTTTAAACTTATTTTGCTCATTTAAATATTGGAACCGAGTTACCCAAACAAGTTGTAGCACTAACGAGCTAAGAAAAAAGTAAATTGGCAATAAAATTATAGCAACTAGGGCTAAGAAACCCAAAATGAGACCCTTGATGCATTATTGATGTCCAATATGACAAATTGGTCGTCATTCCTTTTAGACACTGATAAGTATGTGTTTCACTAATCCTCACCAAACCACCTCACACATATTTTGCCTTTATATAAACCACCAAGTCTCATTCTTTTCTGTTTCTTTTCACTATTTTAAAAGATGTTTCATTTAAACATCATCTTAACTAGCAAACATGTGTATTTGATAACTATTTACGATTTGGAAGTAAAGTCTCAAATAATATTAACATAACTATTAAAATTTTATTAGAAATTATGTATTTTTAATATATTTTGAAATTATTTGTTATCAAAATTATTAATATTAAAAAATAGTTATATTTTAATAATAACATTTAATATTAAAATATTATATTAATATTAAAAACTTAAAAACAAAACTATTTTTTAGTAGTTATATTAATTTTTTAAAATATTTAAAATAACATAATATTACTATTCTTAAAATATTATTTCCATCAATATAATAATATTAAAAAATAGTAATATTTATTTATAATATTAAAATATTTATATTTTATATTGAAAATATTGATTATTAAATTATAATAAAAATATTATTTATTTGTATTTGTTATTAAAATTGTAATATAAATACATTTGTCAATAAAAGATAAAAATAGTATTTTAAATTTAAAAAGATTTAGAAATAGTTAAAAATATTCATATTACTAAAATAATTATATTATAATATTAAAAAATATTAATTATAAATATTATTTAGTATATTAATATTTATTTTTAAAAATAATAATATAATATTATTTTTTATTGAAATAGTAAAAATATTTCTGTCTAATAATCTACAAAATAGAAATATTTAAAATTAAATTATCAAAAGACTTTTAATATTAATATTTTAATATTTTAGCATTTTAATTAAAGTTAATTAAAATATTTTTAACAAGAAAATAATATTCACGTCATTTCAAATTAAATATGAGTTTAAAAATTTATGTCGACTTCATTAGAAATACAAAAACATTTAAAATTAAAATACTAGAAGAGTTTTATTATTAATATTTTAAAATTTTAAGTAAAATTAAATTAAATATATTTTTATTAATACAATAATATTATTTTTTTAATAAATTAAATTTAAACTTAAAAAATCATATCCAATTCAAAATTCGACTAAAATAAAACTATACTCAGCAATTTAATAAATTATTGTTTATTTTTTTTCAAAAGTTATCATTTTTTCGTTAACCAATAAATATTTTTAGTTGATCAATAAATTTTCTGCCGAACAAAATATGTATATGTGCGTGTGTGTGGATCGATTTTCAAGCACTCTCTCTCTGACTATGCTTTAGGAGGAAATGGGACCTCAGTGGCTGCTCAGGATAACCCCTCCTGTCTTCTCTATTACCTCTCTCAAATCCAACCCTTCCTCACCCAATTCCAACAACAATCCTCCTCCACCCCGCAAGGTAATGCCGAATGCTGCCTTCATTTTCAATAATTATTAATCCCATCTCAACTGATTTTATTTTCTATTTGGTGCAGATCATCTGTCAGTGGAACAAGGTAGGACGTATCCTTGCGAGAGACAACTTGGTCGATTGTGCTCCATTGATTCAAACCTTAGGTAGAAAAAGGATGCCTCACGTTGCTCATCAGCTTTTACTTGAGATGAATTCCCAAGGTTTGATACCCAACACTTGTACCCTTTCTGCTCTCATGCTCTGTTATGCAGATAATGGGCTTTTCCCCCAAGCTCTGGCAATATGGGAGGAAATGCTATATACTACATCTTTTATGCCTGCTATTCAAGTAGTTTCAAAATTCATGGATGCTTGTGGGAAGATGGGGCATTTTCACCTAGTAAACAAAATTCTGGATCAGGTAATTCTGCACAGGTTTAACTTGTTACCCCAAGTGTACCCAGTGGCTATCTCTTGCTTCGGAAAGCATGGGCGGCTTGATTTAATGGAGAATACATTGAAGGAGATGGTTTCAAAGGGTTTGCCTATAGATTCTGCCACTGGAAATGCTTTTCTTAGACATTGTAGCATTTTGGGTTCCTTGACTGAGATGGAGAATGCTTATGCTCGCCTTAAAAGGTCTAGACATCTCATAGAGGAAGAAGGAATCAGAGCAATGTCATTAGCCTACATCAAGGAGGGAAAGTTCTACAAGTTAGGTGCATTTTTAAATGGTGTGGGTCTTGGGAGGACAAATTTAGGCAATCTCTTATGGAATCTCTTGCTATTATCCTATGCTGCCAATTTCAAAATGAAAACCATGCAAAGACTCTTTCTGAAAATGTTGGATTCTGGTTTCCTTCCCGATCTGACTACGTTCAATATAAGAGCTTTGGCCTTCTCAAGAATGTCTATGTTCTGGGATCTCCATCTCAGCCTTGAACACATGAAACATGAAGGCGTTGTTCCTGATTTGGTGACTTATGGTTGTGTTGTAGATGCATACTTGAATAGAAGACTTGGAAGAAATCTGGATTTTGTTTTGAACAATATGAATGCCGATGATTCTCCACTAGTGTTAACTGATCCACTTGTGTTTGAGGCTTTGGGTAAAGGGGACTTCCAATCAACTTCAGAGGCGTTTGTGGAGTTCAAGAGACAAAAGAAATGGACCTACAGGCAGCTAATTGCAGTTTATCTCAAAAGGCAATTCCGAAAGAACCAGGTCTTTTGGAATTACTAAATAGCAGTCTGCTATTTGTATACAGATATGGTTTCTCTGGTTGTTGGAATAGCATTTTGTTATTTTCCATTCTTAAAGCTTACCACCGTCGTATTAGAGGGGAACTCTTTGGCTTGAAGCCTTGAACCTAAGGTGTCTCTCCTAGTTCTCAACGTCCCATACCGGATGAGCCAAGCTAAGTGGTACTGTATACATCTTCCTGTGCTATTTGCTGCATGGTATGTCCTGAACACTGTTTTTTCTCCTAAGATGTCTTTATTAGAAGGATTCCAATTAAAAGATAAGTACCGTAAGCCTACTCCAGATAAAACAAAATGTGAACACTACAATAGTTTAGCTCATCCAGGCCTGCCATAACTACCGAAATAACTTAGCTATTAGGAAACTTAAAAAAAATAACTACATGTTTATTCCTCTTTTTGATGCTCCCGCATAAGAGGTCTTTAGCTTATGTTTTTCAATCTTTGTTAGGGTTTAATTTTTAGAATATATATTATGACATTAAGGTGAGAAGTCGATCATAATCCCATTACTTCTATGTGATTATATATTTAGGTGACATCCAGGATAGTCTGGTCCTTTATGCCTGTTGTGTGAAAGAGATACCATTTTATGAAATTGCAATTTCTTTATAGATGAAAATGTCTAATTTGAAAATAACTGTGTTGTTAGTTATATGATCCCTTTTGTTAATCTTGCTTATTTTGTAACATGTATTCTATCTGTGGCAGATACAGTGGAGGCTGAAAAGTATGTTATCCTTTATGCCTGTTGTGTGAAAGAGATACCATTTTATGAAATTGCAATTTCTTTATAGATGAAAATGTCTAAGTTGAAAATAACTGTGTTGTTAGTTATATGATCCCTTTTGTTAATCTTGCTTATTTTGTAACATGTATTCTATCTGTGGCAGATACAGTGGAGGCTGAAAAGTATGTTATACATGTTGGTAGCATGAACCACTTTGAAAATGAGCTGAACATTGTGAAAGTGATGGTAGGAAGAAATGGGCTAGCAATTAGGATAAGTATTTTTTTCTAAATGGCCATGGTGTTAAGAAAGAGAAATGTGGGGATATGCAATCAATTATAGGGAAAGCATGACTGGCATTTGGGATGAACAACAACATCGTTTTGAGGTGGCTCACAACTTGCAAGAAGGGAAGAGCATGATCTTGTATCCTTCAGATATAGGGATAGTAAGATTATCGAAACCTTTATTTAGAGTTGCGTCAAATCATAAAGATATCCCTAATATGATTCTAAACTTGATCTTCAATCATTTTGAGCTTCTGTTCATATTTCATTGTAAGTTCCAGGAGTGTCAGATATATATTGGTATTAAAGTCTTCACATCTTCATTCAGTGGCTTTGTGTATATTGAAGCACAGCTTCCTATAAGATTCGTATAGAAGTTGTACAGTTACATTCTTAATAATGTTTGGTCTGGAGAAATAAATGAATGGAAAATTGAAATAAATGGAATTCGGATGCTCAGAATTCTGAACTTCTATTTTGATGGCAAACTTCGGCTCCTTGTATTGAATTCTTGCTCTGTTTTGGCTAGTTCAACATGACAAGTCTTTCTAGCTGCAAAAAAAAAGTGTGCAAACACTAAGTGTCAAGGGGAAAAGGTTTAAAACTAAAAGAAGAAAGAGAAACAGGAAGAAAAGAAAAGTTCTTGTACTCACTTTCTTCCCCCAATTAAAGATGGTGTCTTTGAGCGGCTCCTTGAGCTATCATATCCACAATGCAGGAACTGAGGTTCACTAGTAAAATCCTAAGAAGCAAGTAGAAGAGGACAAATTATATATTTCTCAGACAGTAGAATTTGTTTGGGCTGACAATCAGAGACAGATTTATCATGGGGGCAAATGTGCTTTCTATTTAATTAATAAGTTTTATTGACGTTCAAAATCAACAGAAAGTTTTAAGTTCTTTGTTCTTCATCCTCTTTAACTAGGTTTTCATTTTGACATTGGTTTTCTTTTTTCAGTTTTATAAGTATGAAACTAAAGTAATTTTATTTATACATTCAAAACTAAATATCTCCTTCATTTATTTAGCTCTTACAATAAGATGGATATTTCCTTCGTAAAATAAAATAGTTGTAGCTTTCTTCCATTTATAGGTTTACCTGCATTGAGGAGGCGGAAACTTGGCTGTGATTTGGTGAGGGCCCTGCACTGCCACCAAGCGTTATAAAAGACGTGTTTTCTTCAGCTAGGGTTCTCAATTTATTAAGCTCAGGCAACACAACTTGTCCCAGATCTGGTCTGTCTTTTCGTCTCAGCTCTGAACACTTAAGGGCTAACTTGGCAAGGATCAAGGCCTCTTCCATTGGCCAGTCAAGCACAGCTGGGTCTAGCATCTCAGCAAAAGTTCCCTTCTCGATAGCATTCTCAACGTGATGAGCCAAACCCATTGGTGGCTTAGCAGTTATTGTTTGTAGAAGCAAGATCCCAAGTGAGTAGATATCAGATTTTATCCCTAGCATTCCAGTTTGCTGATATTCTGGATCTATGTAGCAGAATGTTCCAGCTGTTGATGTCATACGATACTGAGTTACAGAGTTGGCAACTGATGGAGGAACAAGCCTAGCCAAGCCAACGTCGCTAATCTTGCTGACATAGTTGCGATCTAGCAAAATATTGGCAGGTTTCAGATCACGGTGCACAAGTGGCTCTGGTTTGGTTTGGTGCAGGAAAAGAAGACCTGTCGCAATCTCTGCAGCAATTCGAAATCTTACTTGCCATGGAAGTACCGGAGTGTTATTGCGCCTAAAGAGGCGATCTTCTAAGCTTCCGTTAGCCATGTATTCATAGACTAGGCAGCCATACTCTGGGCAGGCTCCGAGGAGAAGAACCATATTTGGATGTCGTATGCAGCTTAACACTTCAACCTACATGAGTTACCAAAATATACATAGATTAAATTTCTGTAGGCATTTCAGAAGTAATTACTTGGTTAAATTTCTTATGCTTAATTATCAATCTGTAAGTTATAATTTATTATGTGATATGCATCAACAAGGTCTCCTGACCTGATTCATCAGACTCTTAACTAAATACAATAGAGTAATGAATATGCGGTTTAAAATTTTATTAGGTGTGTAAATTGGGCATACAGCAAGCATTGCATGTGTGGATCTTAAAAACTTGATTTTGTGCTTAGAATTGCATCCACACCTCTTGCTGGAACTGTGATTGTCCTTGGGCTGCGTCTGGACGAAGAACTTTTATTGCGACAGGTGTGTGGTCCAGTTTGCACTGGTATACTGGCCCATAACCTCCTTCTCCTATTTTGCGAGATGGCGAGAAAAGCTCTGTTGCTGTTTCGATCTCTTCAATCGTATATTTCCTGTACCTGAGACCATGTCCCAAACTATTTATTGCCATTTTCCTCTCATCAGCATCTTTGCTGGCTTTCATTTCTACGTTCATTCTCTTTTGTGCTTCTAGTTCAGCAATCCGTTGAGCTGCTTGGGCCGCCTCAATGGCAGCCTTACACTTTACCTTCTCCTTCTCTGCAAGTGACAGTGCAGCTTCCTCAGCTAGCCGTGCCTCTTCTATTTTTTGTTCTTCTTGCAATTTCCAGCTATGAAGTTCTTTTGCCTGCAATAAGAATATGCAGAAACTGGGCATAAGTGTTCTCTGTCTATTTTTCTTTTTGGTGGTTGCATGGCGCAGGTAGCAGAGGGTGTTTTCAATTTTCCAGGAATTTTATCATTTTCTTTATGCTGAACGTCTTGTAGCATCTGATCATTTCAAAACAATGAACAAAAATGGAACTAGTTGTAGTAGAAGTATACCATATATGATATCGCTGAATTCAAGCCTATTTGGTAGGACCGTAGCATTATTGTAACAGGATAGAGATACCATATTTAGTGGAACTTTCACCAAAGTTGAAAATTTTAATATAGTTATATACCACTTTCAAAAGTTTGTAGATTATGCTCAAAAGGAATTTCAGCTTTTAGATATATAGTACCCTATGCTTTGCCGAGAGTGCTTCCTTGCAGGCGGCACTGTACATCTCCATTGTCTGCTTGAGCTCCTGTTTGAGTCTTCTCATCTCAGCTTCCACTTCGTCCTGTAGCATCTGAACAGTTAAGTACGATTCTCTACCTTGTATCTGCTCAAGTACATATATATGAAACCAAACTGCATAGCTAGCATTTGACTTGTCTGCTGTTCGCTTTTCAGCGTAACTACTATTATTTATTATGCTAATTTTCATGACAAAAAAATAATGCTTACCATATTCTGAGATGACCATGATGTCCTACCACTTTCCACCGAGCTTGATGAACATTCGAACTGTGAATTGAATTCCATGGACCTGTTTCCTGAGTATGATGACCCAAAGCTTATATCGTCATAATCTGAGCTGATTGAAAGCCGTGGAGTTCCAAAGTCCATATTGTCATACAGGGAAGGGAACATGCGATCGGTACTTGGCCTTCCACTGCTTACATATGATATGTCAGATTCTGGAATTGAGGGCTCATATTTGATAGGGTTTCGTCCTCTTGTGAATGGTGACCTGTTCCAGGGGATTGAAAATTTTTAGTTAGATGTTTATGAATGAGGGTTGATCATCTTATTATAACTTACTTGATTTCCACATCTTCATTTAGGTTGCGTGGTGGATATTGGGGCCTATCAGGTACAGCTACAGAAGCAAAATAAATCCTGTGATTGATGGCTGAATAATAATGAAGGTGGAAACAAGTTAATGACAGGAGGAGACATGCAAAAACCTCTATATCTGGGGTTAAGCGTGGGAGAGTAAGGGGGTTCTGTTAGTTCAGGAATGTTACTGGGTAGGGGCTGCGGCTGAGCACGCGGGTGAAGTCTTGGTGGAGGGGGAGCAGAAGCAGATCGCACTGATGAGATCTTCCCTTTGCCAATCACATATACTGTGCAGTAATCGGGAGCCCCTTTTGAGACATTAGTTGTAACCTCCGGGGTCCTGAATCTCCTGTCAACATTTGAAGGCTCATTCAAAGTTACAACACATTAGATAGATGGAAGAGCAAAATGTTTCTGAATTAGATTTCAAATGCATGCATGAAATTAATCTTATAGTAGCAGCAGCCAGGAGCTTAATTTGGAGTTGGAAATTTGGGGTGTTAAACAGAGAAAAATTAGAAATAAGTAGGGTAGTATATATTTGCAGTTTGCAGAAAGTAGTATAATATGTAAATCATGATTTAAATCTACAAAGACAAAGCGTGGGTAACCTGACAAAGCCGCTTTTTGATGGTGCACCAAGCACTAAAGTCTCGATTGAAGAGGATGAGACATAATCAATTAAGGCTTTAGTGATGTCGGTATCCTCCAGTATGATTTCATTACATTTGATCTGTTGCAATAGCATGAATAATAATAATAATAATAATAACAAATACCATGAATTAATTTGGAGTTTAGAAGAAATTAAAGAAGAAAATCAAAAGAAAGAACATACGTCCTTCCGCGAGCAGAAGCATCGGAAAGGTAGAAACACCTCCTTGGCTTGGTTGTCGAGTTGTTGTTTATATGCTTTTGCAACATCGTCGTTGACATCAGAAATATTGACGTGGTTCCCATCTGCATGTATGCATGCGTGCATATATTATTAATAAATGATGGAGATTCGATAAAAATTGATCGATAAGCAAAACATACTTGGGCTAGGGATGGAAGAAGGCTTAGTTTTAACATGGACAAGAGCGATAGATTGACCCCTGGACATAAGATGATCAACAGCCCATTTCAAAGCGTATTGGCTTCCCTTGTCCTTGTCTATTGCCACTGCCACTGCCTCTGCCACATTCTCCTCTCTCCTTTCTCCATTTCTTCTCGCCATCTTGAATCAATTTCCGATCGCGCTCTCACTGTCTTTGAAACCCAAGTCCGTCGATTATAATTATTCTTCTCCTGGCTATCGCTACCAACTAACCCAACCAAAATTTGCTACCTTAGTCAGTCATCTCAATCTCCAATAAACCTCCCTTAGTTATAGTGGCTAATTAAGAGTTATATTTGTTTTATGGAAACAATCTAAACTAACTGGTTTTCGTAAGCTAATTACATGCATATAATTAAGGTGTTTGTTTTGCTTTCTTTTCGGTTGAAACATGAATTCCTGCATGCTCTGCTGTTAATACTTCAGACAGACATCCCATTCTTGCCGTCCTGTTCAAATCTCCGCTGGCGCCTACAAATTTAGACCCGCATGGACTGCCCCCTTTACTTTCTTCGTTCTCAAATCTTTCATTTTGATACTTTTAAACTTATTTAAAAAGGTGCCGGTATGGTTTCTCTGCCTAAAAATAAAAGAGAATTACAAATCATAAAAATGAATTCACAATTATAATTCTTTATAATCATATCAAAATATATTTATTAAAAAGAAAATAAAACTTAAAAAAACAAAAATATAATTTTTTGCTTGATTTTAAAATTTTAACTTAAAATCAGGGATAACATAATATTTTAGTTTCTTTCATATTATTTATAAAAATTTTATTTTTTCTAATAAATACATTTTAGAAAGATAGCAAAAAGTAATAATGCTGATCCGTTGTCTTGATTTTGTTTCATTTCTTGATTTTATTTTATTCTATTAAATTTTATTTCTCAATATTTACAAAGTTTAATAAAATTATAAAATTAAATTCTATTAAAAATTTAAAAATAAAGCTAAAAATTATTTTTAATAAAAAATAAAACATTTCAAAATAGTTTTAATATATTTACAAAAATATCATTTTTTCCCTTTGATTTTAAAAATTTAACTTAAAATCAGAGGCAAAACTGGTACCTTATTTTTTATAAACATTATAACATTTTATTTTTTAATAAATACATTTTGTTATGACAGTAAAGAATAATAGTTTGGGATCTATTACCCTGATTCTATTTCTTTTTTTATTTTATTTTATTAAATTTTATTTGATAGTATTTACAGATTTTATAAAAAATATAAAACTAAATCCTATTAAAATAAAAATAAAATTTATTTTTAACCAAAAATAAAGAATGAAATATACCCAAATAATTTTGACTCTCGAATAGTTGATATTTATTTTCTCAAAACATATATATATGTATGTATATATATATATATATATATATATAAAGCTTGTATATATTAAATGACTTTACATTTTAGCTATAATTTTATGTTTAAACAATAAGGGAATTATTCCCATGTGCTAAGTGTTCTTAAATGAATTATTTCTAATATAATTTTTCCCAAAAAAAAAAAAGATTATTGTAATAAATAAGTTGTTATGTTAGGTTGGCAGAATTTTGGAGAGTTTCAAATTATAGTAATAATAATTTACAAAAGTACTTTCTAAAATTATTAATTATTATTTACTTTTGTTTAGTTAAAGTGTTAAAATATTATTTGGGATGTTTCATTTCTTCCTTTATTAAAAAAAATTCTAGCTTTATTCATAATAGGATTGAATATTATGTTCATTGATCAAAATTTATAAATATAAAGGAAATAAAATTTGATAAAATAAGTATAAAGAAAGGAAATAAAATCAAGATGGATCCAAAATTATTACTTTTGCTATCATAATAAATTTTATTTATTAGAAAGAAAATAAAATTTTTTAAATTATTAAGAAGGAAACTAAAATACCATTTTTTTTCCTAATTTTAAGTTGAATTTTGAAAATCAAGGGCAAAAATGATAGCTCTAATCAAGGACAAAAGTTTTATTTATTTTCTAATAAATATATTTTAGTACGATAGCAAAAAATGATAATTTTGGATTTATTACCTTAAGTTGTAATTCTCTTTTATTTTTATGCAAAATTTGATTATAGTATTGTATTGACATCATTTTAAAAGTTTTAGGACTATTATGAAACAATTTAAAGGTTAGAGATGAAAATGAAACCTAAATAAAAGGTTTGGGACTACAAGTGCATTTTACTCTTTTTGTTTTTTTTTTTCCTCCTTATTGAAGTTTACTTTGTTTATTTTGGTTAAACAATTCAGCCTGAAGCAAGCAGACCAAAAAAAGACAAAAAGAAAAACTTAAAATTGATTTGAATTGGTTTTCAATTAAGTTTTGTTGTCTTTTATTGAGTTTCACATATATATATATATATGTGTGTGTGTGTGTGTTCGCGCACGCATTCAATTCATTCGGTTTGATATTCAAAGTTGAAAAATCAAAATTATTCAAGATCAGTGTAGTTATATTTTATTAATTTTCATAAAAATTTTACTTTTAAATGTAATTAAATAAACTAAAAATAACATAAAAATTTTAAAGAATTTGGTTTCCATAATTTGAAAAGTGTTGTAAAATCTTTTCATTATCAATATGATAAAATATATCTTTCTTTATATATGTAACTAAACAATCATTTATCCAAGAATCTTTAATTTGGTTATTCATAATCTTCATAGTAAAAAAAAGCTCTTTCAACTGATGCAATAGAAAATTGATAATATCAAAACTAATTTCACAAGTAAGTATACTAATAGATACATAAAATGTTTCTTTATCTCAACAAGTTTTATGGAGAGGTTATTGATACTTTTCAAGATTGTAAACTTATCATGAGATCTTAAATCAACAATTTGAGTTTCAAGTTGATTGTCAAAAACTAGTAGCTCCACATTAGAAAATTCGGTTGGATAAAATTGAGCAAGAGGGATAAACTTTTCTTTATCAAAAGCTGCAAAAAAATCACAAGGATTTAAAAAAGTTACACAAAGAAACAACTCCATATTATTGAGCTATTGAAGTTACACATCATTTACTATGTAAAACAACTCAACTTGATAATGTTATAAATTTGTCATTGTTTGAGCATTACGTATATCATCTATATTTAGGATGACAATATATATATATATTTACAAAATAAAGAAACATTGTTGTGCAAAGATTCTCATCCATCATCTCTCATCATTTGTAGTCATTGTTTCGCTACTCTTACAAATGCCATTGCATTCACAATATGTTGATCTTGCCTTTGTAATGCCAAGGACAATTCATTTGTAATCTCTAAGATACTTTTCATCAAAAGCAAATTAAAAGCAAAGTTAAAAGATTGAGTCGAATCTAATAAGGTAAAAGCTTTACCTCTTTGCTTCAAGCTATTCCTATCTCTATAACAATTTCAAGCACATCAATAATGGAACTAAAGGGATCAAATTTATTAGAGACCCATATCGTGTATCCTCAGCTCATTAAAAACTTGTTTCATGATTTAAACCCCTTCCCATAGAAATTTCATTGATTCATAATACCTCAACAACTTTATCAAGTTACTTTTCTCGAAGAATATCTCTTCGTTTACAAGAAGCCTCAATAATATTCACTACATTTATCACAATGTTAAAAAATAATGCAATTTGAACATGATTTTTTGCAATGGCTATAAGTGTCATTTGAAGGTGATAAGCAAAACAATGAACGTAATAAACAGGTGCATTATGTAAAACAATGAACATAATAAATAGATGCATTATCTTTCATGATCAAAGTTTTTAGACCATTGAATTTACCTTACATGTTACTTGCTCCATCATAACCTTGCCCATGAAACCTTAACATACTCAAATTATACTTAAAGAATAATATTTCAATAGCTACTTTAAGTGACAAAGTGGTTGTATCACTAACATGTACTATACCAAGAAAACGTTTAATAACATGCCCTTTAAAATTCACATAACACAAACATTAGCAACTTGTTCTTTGGTTAAAACATCACTAGATTCATCAAGTAAAATGAAAAATAATCCATCTCTAAGGTCTTCTATAATAGTATTGGTAGTTTTAATTGCTACGATAGATACAAGATTTTTTTGAATATAATGCACTATCACTTTTGAATTTCTTGATACATTCTTCAAGATAAACACTAATAATGGTTTCATTATGATTGACAAGAAATCCACAAAACTCAAGAAAATTTCCTTAATTATAAGAATTCTTAGTTTTATCTCTACCATGAAATGCCAAACCTTGACATGAAAGAAAGTGAATGCAATCAAATGTCACAGTTAAGCAAATTCGATAATTTTTTATATTTGATTGGATTGCTTTGCAAAAGCAAATTAAATATATTGCTTTTGATTTAGCAAATCCTAACAACACTTTTAAGCTTTTTTATGAGCATTATTAGGACTTCCATCATGAATATCAAATCTTTTTTTCTTTTTCTAATTTGTGAATCCATCTAAAACAAAGCAATTACCACTTGCTTACTCTCTAATATCCAATCTATAAAGATAACAACACAAACAATAAACGGCAACCTTCTCTATATTATATTCTAATCAATTAGCATAATCTTTGAACCATGTAGGAATGCCTTTCCAATTTTTCTTTGGAGAAAATTATTTTCATTAAGGTTAACATGGAGTTTTTTGCAAATAAACTCTTCTAACCTTATCTCTATCATTAACGTTATAGTCCAAAATTTTTTTGTAAGCCGAGATCTTAAGAAAGATTATTTAAGTTTAATTCAACACAAACTTTCTATATACAATGTGCCACTAGTATTGATTCTAGATTATTCTTCAAAAATTAGCTTTCTCTTAAGAAGATAGTTCTTCATAAGCAATTAAACTAAATAATTTAGTTTATGTAATTTATAAAGAATAAAAAGAAATATTCAAAATACAATTATGCATAGTAATGAAGATCAACCTACCATACATTTGAAACAAATGATTAGAAATGCAAACCACATATTGTAAACATACTACCATACCATGCAAGAAGTTGGATAGAATTTTTAACTACTCTTATAATCTCAATATAAAAATTAATTTTTGCCAAACTTAAAGTTAATTTAGCCGAATGAGTAATAACTAAAAAAATAAAGAAAAATATAGAACACAAAAAACTCAAACATAATAAAAAATTATACATGCTTATCAATGACTTAATTAGATTATTTCACCAATATAAAAATTTCAAATAGTAAATAAATACTTTATCACATTGACAAGTTATAAAAATATAAAAAAAAAGTATTTACTTGAGTATCTTGTTAAGAGAAGTAAATAGTCCACTTCTAATTTGTTTCTTTAGTTTAACGGCTTCATTTTTCATTTTTTTTTACTTCTTTAGTTTTCTTCTCTCTATTAAAAATTATTCTTGCCTTCTTGGTTTGAAAAAGTGAAAGCTACAAGTGGGATGGATAGAGGAAAAATGATAGTTTTTTTATGACCATTGCACTTGCTTTTTTTATAATAACTTTGAATTTTTTTTTTCAAATATCTATCATTTACTTTTAATTAATACAACTTTTGACTTTAACATACACCATATATTTTATTTTTATTTTTAATGGGGGCATTATAAAGGAATTAAAAAATTTTAACATTTTTATAATTTATTTTTAAAGGGTATAAAGATCTCAATAAGGATAGATGCCTCCACTGCACCCACTATGCATCCATCCCTAGGTATTTCCACATCATTTAATATATCACGAGAAATTGTTGACGTGATATTGTTAATTTAAAAAAATTGGAAAATTAAAAAAGAAAGACAAATTACACTTTTAATCACTTAACTTTTAAGAGTTTTTATTTTGGTTACTCAACTTTGAAAATTTCACAATTTGGTAACCAGTATAGTAATGTTTGTAAAATTTATTAATATTTTGGTCTCCATTGTCTACGGTTCATTGTCACCATGAATTTACAAATGATGTGATCACTAGAGTTTGTAAATTTTAATACAATAAATTATTTTATGGAGCAAGATAAACTAATACTAATGTAAAAATTTTTAGTTTTACACATTTTTTTAGCCATTGATTTCAATAGATCAAAAGAATAAGAGAAACAAGTCAAAAAATTGATCTAATCTCATCTTTTGCATCTATTGAAATCAATGATTATAAAAATATGTAAGAAGATGTAAAGCTTTTATGTATAACTTGATCCATCTGCTTATTTTATTATTCATATTACCTATATCGAAATAAATTGGGAGTATCAAATAAGTTTTTAACATTTAAAAAAAAAAAATTTGATATTTTTATTACATAAAATTAAGTTATGAATTTTTATTTTATTATAAGTAAATAATTTAAATTTAAAATAGATGAGTATTTTCAAATTGTAAAAATTACTAAAATAGTATTATTTTATGTCTTTGTTATATAACTCATCTAAATAAATTCAAGTAAGTATTTTATATTTCATAATGCCAAAGTTATAATTGCAATGAAAGTTTGTATTTTTAATTTCACGTAATAAAATATTGAAAAAAAATAGATAACAAAAATAATAAAATAATTTATTATATTAAAATTCATAAAATGTTGGTGATTAACTAAATCATTATATAACTACATTGATGATGATATTCAAATATTAATAATTTCACAAATATTGATGATCAAATTATAAAATTTTCAAAATTAAATGATCAAAATAAAAACTCTACAAAAATAGACAAAAAATATAATTTATCTTTTTTATTTTTTTCAAAATTTATAGCACACGTCAGAAACTGTACTACCTCGTCCTATATGCGAACATAACAGCTTCTACAAGAGGAAGAGAGTGCTTCTAAACTCTTCTTCATTGTCAAATATACACTATTTAATAGTTCTAATTAATTCAAGGCACTTGTAATCTTATGGATTTATAGGTTTTTAGCTTGCCTTTCAGGGGTAGGTGAAACTTGAAAGCATCACTAAGTTCTATCCACTTATCAACCTTAATCTAGTAGAAACAAGATCATTTATATGATAGTCATATATGTTGTAACTATAAAAATTAAAATTGTATTTTATATTTTTTATCGACATAAATTGTGACATGCGAAACTAACATGACTTAAATTTTTAAAATTACATGAAGCTACATGAAGCTAACATGATTTAAAATTGAAAAAAAAATCATAAATAAGTTTAATAAAATAAAAAAATTACATTTTATGTTTTCATAACGACACAAACTATGACACTCGATTTTTATGTAAAGTACGATATAAATACAATATTTTATATAACACGTTGACACAAGTTACAAGTCTAAAAAGTTCACTTATTATACTAGTGTAACTCTTATATTTTTTTGAACTTTTTGATTAAAATTATTAAATTAAAATCTTATTTTGATCTAATGATCCAAAAAAATATAAAAATCACATTAATATAATTGGATCCATCCTCATATATATATATATATATATATATTCATATTCAATCAAACTTTTATACATAAAGCAACAAATAGTTGAAGTATTATATTTAAAAAAAATTAAAAAAACTAATTAAAAAAGGATAAATATGTATCAATATTTAAGGTCTGCTTATATATAGTAGTAAGAGGTTTTTAATTAATTTCTTATGCTTTTATCTCTCTATAGTGTATACTTTATGATATATAAAAGTACAGATGTTGAAAATTTTTTGAATTGACAAAAATGATATTTTTATTCATTATATTTCTAATTGTCATTTCAAATATTTTATATTAAATAAATATTAATAAAAATTAACTAATCTATAAATAAGAATTCTATTTCATTAAAAGACTTTCATTAGATGAGTTTGTTGAATTAATAAAATTTATCTGATTTGTAATTAGTAAAAATTATAATTTAGTGTAAACAATATATCGATGTTAATGGAAGTTTTTATCAATATCTAAATTTCAGTTATTTATACACAATATATGCTATTATATGATATATAATTATTTTCTTGAAATAAATAAAATAGTATTGGCAATTTTGCACGCAACGTGTGTGACAACAAAAAACTAGTATATATTAAAAATTTTTTGAACTAAGGAAAATAGATATTTTATTTATTATATTTTTAAACTATTATTTTAAAAAAATTATATTAAATAAATATTAATAATGTTTATTCAATTTATAAATAAGAATTATAATTTCATTATATTGCTAATTTTTCATTTTAAGTATTGTAAACTAAATAAATATTAATTAAATTTATCTAGTTTTTGAATAAGAATTCAAATTCCATTAAAAACTATAATTAGATTATTTCATTTGATGAATAAGATTTATCCCATTTGCAAGTAAAAATTATAATTCAGTTTAAACTTCATATGAATGTTAATGCATGATTCTGCTAATATGAAAATTAATTTTAGTTATTTGTAGATAATATATGGATTTATATGTTCAATATACAATTATTATTTCAAAATAAATAAATAAAAAATTGTGTGCAATGTTCGTAAAGACAAAAGTTAGTATTTATAGAAGCACAAATATTGGTATAATTTTTATTGATGAAAACATATATTTTCGTCCTTTATATTTCTAAGTTACTATTTTAAATATTTTTATTATAAATAAGATTTATCCAATCTATATATAAAAAATTGAGATAAGGTACAAATTCACCATTCTACCTATGTGAGTGATCCAAATAAAATAAAAAAATACTAATTATGTGTCATATTTAGTAGAAAATGCTATGATAGATAAAAGAAGATAAAAAAAAAAAAAAAACTTATAAAAAATGTGAATTTTAGTGTCATGATTGTTTTTTCCTTATCGTATCAGTTTTAAAATTATTTTTGAACTATAAAACAGTTTTTAATGAAATTTTCTGTTAAGTATTCTCTAGCGCAAATTGAAAGATTTGTGACAAATTTAAACCACTCATATAAGTACAATAATAAATTTACATCTTATCTCTAAAAATTTTAATTACGCGTTTGATTACTTATAACTTTTCAAAAGTTTTTATTTTTAATCATCTAACTTTGAAAAGCTATGATTTAATTATCAAAGTTTGTAATTTTTTTTTTTTTTTTTTTACATTTTGATTTCCATTACTAATATTTCGTTATCAACATGTCATTACAAAAATTTAGTGTTCAATGATTTTGGAATTTTAGTGTAATAAGTTATTTTATTAATTTTGTTATCTATTTTAAAATACCTTTCATAATTTTTCATTTTACACATTCCCACTCCAAAAAATCAACCTGATGAGGAAGTTCAAGCCGCCTGCTACTACGGTCGTTAGAGGATGCCTGATATAAGCTTTAATTAAATAATTTATATTTTATATTATATATATATATATATTTATATTGACATTTGGTTTTTGGAACTTTCTATATATATATTGACATTTGGTTTTTGGAACTTTCTATTTTAGTCATCTATGAAATATTACAATTTGATCATCTATCTTATCTCTTTTTTAAAATATCGATTTTTGTTTTTGGAATTTTGTGAAGTCACGTCAATAGTGTCACGTGGCATGTCCAGTGACATGGCTATCATCATGTGCCAAATGTGATCAGACGTGGAAAACCATGTAAATCGGCCTTTAGCTTCTAAATGTTGAGAAACCAAAATAGTAAATTTTATAAATGTTTGTGATTAAGTAGTGATTTTTCACAGTAAGGTCATTAATATAAAAACTAGAGAAAAATTTAGTGGTCGAACGTGTAATTTACCTAACAAATTATTACTCTCCATCTCATATTGTCTTTAGCTTTATTTTATTTTCATAGAGTTAAAAAAAAACTTTAATGTATTTTATTTTAAAGTTTTTACTATAAATTTAATGTTTCTAAAAGTAGTTATTAATGTGAAAATCTTAAAAATTAAAAAAAATAAAATTGGAATAATATAAAAATAAAAATATTAGGTATTAAAAAATATGGCATATATCCTAAAATATATATATTTATATATATATATATATATATATATATACACACACATAAACACAATCGAATGAAGAGAATATCTATATATATATATATACACACATAAACACAATCGAATGAAGAGAATATCTATTGTACAAGCTCGCGAGTTTCATCAAATATTAGAGGTGGCAAAAGGATGAGGTCAGGATAGGTCATATTTAGTGCTTGAATCACATCAAATTTTAATTATTTTAAGTTTGAATTATTTTTAAGTTGAATTATCTCGGGTACAAGTAGGCTTCAAATTTGATTTATAATAAAATAAGTAAATAATTTTTATTAAAAATTTTTAATTTTTAATTTTTAATTTTGAGTTTGAGTTATCATGAATTTAGGTCAAATCAATAATAGGCTAGAATTGTTTTAAATGCAAGTCATTTCGAATCGGGTTTTTGTAGTTCAAATATTTATTTTTAACTGATTTTGATATGATAAATTCATGTTCAAGTTTTTCTGAGGGGATTTTTGAATTTGAGTTCATTTCATCATCTCTAAAGTTTAATATATATTGTCATAATGTTTAAGTTTGAAAATTTATCCATTAAACAAAAAAAAAAAAGAAAAGAACGGCCATTAATTTTTTTTATTTAAGTATGGTTAACCATCTAAATAAATTTATCTCTTTTAAGATTGTTTGAAACTTAAATTAAGTATCTCTAAAAAAATATATTTTAGTCTATATCAACAAAACTAAATTCGAGAGTCGATTAGTGTAAGAAAAATATTAGCACTCTCACAACACTCAAAATTAGTACTAAATTAATTTTATATTATCTTATTTCTAATCAAATATGATTTTTATTAATTTTGATATTTAAATATTAAAAAAAAAGTCTTTAGGCTTTCATAAAAAAAAATGCTCATCTAAAATGTATTCAAGATAAACTTGTTGTTCACTTTAAGAGATTTCATCGTCAGATTTATTAAATAACTTGTCAAATTTGAATTCCATTTCCTTTTATTTATTTATAAAATATTGTCATACAAAATTATATCAAAAACACCATACAATTATATCATAATCAAAACATACAAATAAATCATGCAAATATCATAATAAAAATCATGTCAAAATATTATAATAAAAATCATACCAAAAATCATATAAGGATATTGAGCGATAAAAGTAAAAAAAAAAACATTATGCAAAAATATTATGCAAGCAAATCATTGTCATAAAAATCCATGCAAATAAAATTCATACAAAATATTATGTAATAAATCATACAAATAAATTAAATTCATGCAAAATATTATGCAAATATATATTATAATGATTTATGCAAAAATGTTATATAAATATCATGCACAATACATATATATATATATATAAAACTATACAAATCTTACTAAACTTTTTTTTTCCTTTTCTTCATCACTTTAATTCAATCACATAGAAAAATAATAAATAAAAAAATTTAAATAATAGAATAATAGAAAATATATAAAAATAAATAAAACCAGCAAATAAAATAAAACAAATAAAATCAAAATTAGAAAGAAAAAAAAATGAAAACCTGTGATTCAAGTCAAACCTAAAGCGAGTCAGCACGAGTGTTGCTAGGTTGAAACACTTGTTAGGGGTTATCACCAAACAACATCGTTTCTATTGCATACAAAAGGCAAAAAAAAAAAAAAAAAAGATTTTATCAAAATTCCCTTCCTTAGTCTCTCTAGTTTTTGTTTTCTCCTTTTCTAAAAAAAACCATCGAAAAATTCAAAAATTTCTAAGAAATTGACCAAAATTTCAAAATTCAACACTGAAAATTTTAAACGGTGTTGGAAAATTTAAACCAAACGTATAATTTCCCAAAAAATTAAACAAACCCAGAAATTCAAGAAATCCTAGAAAGATCTCAAAAAACCAAGCAACTTCAAAAAATTTGAATCAAACCTAGAAATTAAAACCAAGTTCCAAAAATCAAACTAAAAGTCCAAGAACCTAAAAAATCAAAACCTAAAATAACCTTTGAGAACACTAAGAATTTTAACCAATTTCCCATAACCAAAATCTCAAAAATTTCCTTGAACTTTGCATAATTGCATATTTGATTACTTGATTACTTCTATCTACTAATTGCTTATCGTGTCAATTGTTTCTTGATTGTTTTCTTCTGATCACAAATTTAGAGTTTTTTTATAGGGATGAAATCACACTTCAACTTGAAATATATTAATCCCACTGAATCTTGGATTATTCTTAGGATTTTATCTTTCAATGACATTTCCTTGTTTCAATGAATAGGAGCCAAGTATTACCATAAGCTATCAATTCTTAGATTTCCAATTTCAACAAGATCTAAAATTGAATCTACAAGTTTTTTTTTTGCAGATTAATCACCATGATTTTTTTTGTTTCTGACTTTTTCATTTTTCTTCAAATGGAAAAAAATAAAAAATAATAAAAAACTAAAAACCAAAAGGAAAAAGAAAAAAATAAAATAAAATAAAATAAAAATGAATTAAACACAATTTTGGGCTTTTTGATCTTTAAGCCAAAAATTCAATTTAAAATTAAAACCCAATGACAATTTTCATCCTATCTTTAAGAATTAAAAGCCCATTTTAATACTAGAAAAGTATACGAACAAAATGGGGTGTCTACAGTTGTTTTTCTTTGCATATTTTCTGTAAAACAAGATTTGTAAAAAGACAAAAGGCATTAATTTTGTTCGGGTCAAGAAATAAAAAAGAAAAAAGCTTCTTCTCAATAGAGGCATTAAAATTTTGGGAAATTCGAAATCAAAAAGCTCCTCTTTAACGAAAGTTTTAAAACTTTAAAAAATCAAAAAACTTGTTTAACCAAAGGCTTTGAAACTTAAAAAAAAAAAAAATGAAAGAGCTCTTCTCACCAGAGGCTATGAAACTTTAATAAATGAAAGATCTCCTCTCACTAGAGGCTATGAAACTTTAAAAAAAAAAAAATGAAAGAGCTTCTTTCACCAAAGGCTATGAAACTTTAAAAATGAAAAATCTTTTCTCACCAGAGACTAAGACCCTTTAAAGAAAATTTAAAATGCTTCCCCTAAACAAAACTTTGAAACTTTGAGAATTTTAAAATGCTATCTCTCACCAGAGCCTTGAAACTTTAAGAAAATAAACATTTTTCTTTTCGTATGTTGACATCGTTAGGCTTAAATTCTCAATTAGTGTTAGATGCTTAAGATTCAACTAGTGCCAGCTAATTTGGGTTTAAATCTCATTATATGCCAGCTAATTTAAACTTAAACTTGATCATGTCAAACATCTTTAACATTTTTCCCTCATTTTATCTTTTATCTCTAATATCAAATCTTTCTTCACCTTAAAGTTTGCACACATGCAAATGTCATTATGAGAATGCAAATGTATCATGCCAAGATGCAAATGCAAATGTTTATCTCACCCATATAAATGCAAATTGAAGTATAATATAATAATATAATAATATAATATGAACAAGATGTATATCGAAAATAATAAGGAAGACTTAATAGAATTACGAAAGTATAGAAGAAGCACTTTTACAAAAAAGTTAAAGAAGCAACGTCGACTTAATTCACTGGTAAGGGACAAGAAAATGTATTTGAAAATTATCCATTATCTATAGTGTAAGTCCTTAAATAATGATGCAAGAGATTTCTAGAAGAGTTCATAAGGAATGTCTTATTCCTTTGCTTTGCCAATCTTTCTATTTCCTCTATTGTTCTCTACGTAACTTATCACATAATCCCATACATAAATAAGACTTATCTCATTCTTGGTTTAGGATGAACTAATTCATCATTTTAGTGTGATCGAATTCCATGCTAAAATTGAAAGAGGAAGAGACACAGTAAGACCTTTTCATCATCTCTATGCAATGGTCAAATGCCATTCTTTTCTCTTTTATTTTACTTTAGCCGAAATGCCATTCATAGGAGAAAATAGGGTAGCATTAGGTTTTTAGTTTAATTCGAAACCTAAGATTAACTGCCATAGATAGTTTCTTATATAACTACAATATGTATTTATTTTTTGGAGTCCACCAATTTGGGTGGCCTTTTCCACCATGAATGCTTTCTACCAAAAATACAAATACAAATAGTTATCCTTATGACTTAGATGCAATTGTCTTATGCAAAAACAATGATTCAAAACTCTCATTTTTCATCATTTTTCTCAACATATTCGAAAATCTTAATTAAATAATACAAATGTTTGTAAATGTCAAATCTAAATACTCACCAAATTATGCAAATGTATGGTTCTAATTGTGATGCAAATGTAATATTCAAAATAATGATTTAAATACTAACCAAATGATGCAAATGCATGTTACAAATAATAATGCAAATGTAATATTCAAAACAATGATCAAATGGTGCAAATACATGGTTCAACAATTATACAATGTATAAATTCCCCAAATGATGCAAATACATGATCTAAACAATTATACAACTTATAAATCCCTTAAATGATGCAAATACATGATTCAAGCAACTATGCAGATGTAATTATCAAAATAAAGATTTGTACATTCTACAAGAAATTTGACATATAGTGACACTAAAAAAAGTGTCGATAAAACCCCAAAATCTATCAATATAGCACCATAACCCTATATCGATGGTCAAAATGTGTATTTCAATAAATTTTTAACCATCAGTATATCTGTTGTCAGTATAGACCTATACTGACAGTTTTTAAGGTGTTAGAATAGCTTACAGAGATATACCTATAGTTTAAGATCATCAGTAAATATATATCTGTTGGTATAGTATCTATTGTGTGTTTCATTGTTATACCTTTTATCGTCAGTTAACACCCATCAATAAAAATTTGTTTGTTTTAATTTTTCTTGTCTATACCTACAGATAATGCTCGTCAATATAGACTTGTAATTGTTTTTTACCTATATTGACGCTTAAAGCCCGTTAGTATAGATTTATCTATTCTAATTTTCTCACCTATATCGACGGCTAGCACTTGTCAGTATAGACTTATATGTTTTAATTTTTTTAACTTATACTTATGGTTAATGCTTGTCAGTATAGACTTGTAATTTTTCTTACTTATACTGACGCTTAGCATCCGTCAATATAGACTTGTATTTTTTATTTTCTTACCTATACCGACGGTTAGAGAATGTTAGTATAGACTTATAAGTTTTAATTTTTTTATTATATTTTATTGACAATTGGCGACTGTTAGTATCGTTTGAAATATTCCAGTGATCAAGTGCATCAATATAAATGTTAAGACATTGGTAAATTTTTTTAAAAATTATATTTTCAATTATTAATATTAATTTATTTATAATTATAATATAATATGTTTTCATATAATAAATAAAAAGAAACACAATAAAGTAAAAGATATTTAATAAAATTAAAACTACAAGTAAATTATTTATAATCCATAAACTTAGTATAAGTGAAAAACTAAAGTCATTGTACCAAGTCTGATAAAACAAATATCGATAAAATAAACATAGATAAAGAGTTACACAACCTCACCCTAAAAAACACAATTATAAGTTTGTACCACCAGACACCTTAAAACTTCAATAGAACTCTGAACAAGATAATCTTAAAAACTTAAAGATCTTTTGATCACTTTAAAACTTTAATAGAACTCTGAACAAGATAATCTTAAAAAATCTGCAAATGAACAAATAATTGCAAAACCACTTCAATAAGAAAAAACATACATGCACCTATTAGAAGCCTTTTCCAAAACCAAAATGTTTCAATTCATACAAAATATCACAAGTCTTAAAAAAGTTAACAAGTGTAGCTACATCATATAACTAACAAGCTCAATGAACCTAGCTCGCTAACAGTATTCAATATACCAATCAAGCATCACAAAACACAATAGCCTTATTTCAACAAAGTGCATAACATCTAAAACAAAACCAAATCCCCTTACAAACATAATGCTATAAGTAAATAAACAATTTCTTGAAATAAATGATCCCGTCATAAATTTCTACAAATAAGCATCTGCATAGCATAAAAAAATTCAATTAGAATTCTTGTAAATTATCTTATATATACAAAAGGTAAGAAGGTAATCGTCCATTCATATACCAGTAAAAATAATTTTATAAACATTTTATTCATTCATATATACAGAAGGTAATCATCCATTTATATACTAGCTAAAATAATTTTATAGACATCCTATTCATTAGTGTAATGCATGAATGAATAAGAAATAACCTAATTTGCATGTGTAATCTCTTTATTTTTTTAGTTTAATTCCAAATAATAACTTAATAAAACCAACCTAAGATTATTTTAGTCAACAAAATTATCATTAAACAAATATTTTCATTATAACATTCAAGTCTACAACTACAAAGCATGCTTACATCATAAGGAAGCCTTTTCAAAGGAAAAAAAAAAAAAAAAGGCAAGCAAGCCTTCTCAAGGAAAAAAAAGTAGGCTTTAAATTATAGTGTAATTTAATGATTATGGCAAAGACGATGGGTAATATTTCAAAAATACAATTACATAATTCAAAACCTATAATCAAAATTGATTTTGGCATTTTATCTAAGAAACAAAGTATCAAGCAAAGCATTTCTACATATATATCATGTGATGACGAGTTTACCATTTGCATTTTGATTAGGTTGATTACTTGAATTTGAAGAATGATAGTTTTCACGTGTGATTTTTGGAGCACCACTAGCATTAGGTTCAAGATTCATGAGCAAGATGACAATTTATATATATATAAACTAAAATAGATATTATATATATACCTCTCTATTCACCATGTGAGTAACAGTAATCAAGATATTTATATTCTCATTAAAAAATTATCTTTTAAGTACTAATAAGACAGTACTTAAAGTTTATTTCAAGTCTTTAATTTTAGCTTTCAACTCTTATACCTTTTCCTTATGCTAAACCAATTCAGAAGATGAAGGACTATATTGTTTAGATGAAGTAGATATTGTACCCATGCAATGAACATGCCTTTTTCTCTCCAGTTCTTTAACTTTTGAATAAACATCATTTTTCCATAAACTCTTTTCAGAATTTTGAGTACTAGTTTTGCTCAAACCTTGTTTCATGAGTTCCTAAAATTATAAACAAACATTTTAGTATAAAGAAACTAAACATAAGTAAAAGCAAGTAATAACTAAATTAAATATCACAATTTTGGCTGCTTTGTCATAACACTTCCATCTTTACGTGTATAAGAAAGAATATACACCTCAGCACGTGATGGTGGAATTTCATTAGCTTTTTATTTCTACAAAAGTATAACATTAATTATTGTAATGACAAAATCGCACATATAAAAAGTAAACTTCATATTTATTTAACTGAGTGCGATAAGGAAAATTGATATATGTACCAAGGTTTGAATGATCCTTGAGAATGATTTTGTTCCTGTACAATGAGGCTTATCTAATTTTGAGCAGTTTATTTTTTTTCTCACTTTTTTCCTTTAAACAAATGAATAAGAAAAGATATATTATAATAGCCTTGTAATTATTATCATAGTGTTAAAACACAGTAAATATTATATTTTGTAAATATTTACCTTCGCTTTATTAGTCAACCAATGTGTAGCAAGAAATAAGAATTAACTTTTGTCTACTCGAAAATCATCAACCTTTGTAGCTATTTCCTCTGATGTCTTGTGTTCATCACAAAATTTAGACTTCAATTCATTCTTCCATTACCTCCACTTAGCACCCATGTTTTTTAGTTCCCAAGACTTAATTTTTTGAAATATTTCTTCATCAACGAGCTCATCAGAATTAGATTCATGAAATTCAAACTTTGACTACAATTTGAAAAAGGTAATTGGAAAGAAAATGTCAATATATATTATATGAATTGCTACTATTAACTATTAACTAAAAGATTATTGCCATGGCATTAGCTAGCAACTAAAACATTATCATATTGATACCTCTAATATTTTTCACATTTCTTCTTTCTTATCATCCAACATTTTATGCCAATTTGTATAATTAATTGGTGCAAAGCTAGGTATTCTCACCATGCTACCAATGAATGGAATGAAAAAGCAAGATTCATCACTGATAGGTTTAGCATCATCATTGACCTTAACAAAAACATGCTTCCCTTCTTTCAAATCCCAAATATCAACCATACGTGTATGACCTCAAGTTGTTTTATGTTGAACATTTTCTACATAGAAAAATCACATGTAAAGAAAGCACTTAAATTCATTAAAAATTGTAATTGTAACATTATAGCACATAAAGAATTGTATAAACAGAATATAGTATTTTTATACTTGAATTATGTTCAACTATTCATCTTAATCTTCATTATTTGTAGATTGAGAAATTGGTTTTTGAGATTCTTCTAGAGGCTCATGTTGTGAAGCTTCTGAATCTATAGCATATGTTGTTCTTCAGATTGTGATTGCAATTGAGAACTAAAGGCATGATTTGCCCTTGTGATATTCAATCATCTACGTTTTGCCATCTCAAGTCTAATAATACACATAATATAGTAAGTATAATATAATAGAGAACTTGATAGTGGTAAACCATATAAAGCATCAAGTACAATTTAACATATTACATGATCACACAAAATTAAGTAATTCAAGCTAGTAACACAAAAATAAAATAATAGTGAACTATGTCTTACATTGTAAACCTTAACAACAATTTAAACTATTACATAGAATTAAAAATATCCTCCCCATTATGTTCATCTATGAGATTTTCTTCTACATGCTCATTTTTCATATCTAGTGTGACCTCCATTCCTTTATCATCAACTTTATTTCTAACCCAATTTGAAATACTATGTGTATCATCAAATTCAACATGGATCTCTCTATTCTTTTGCTTTCTATATAAGGATGATTCATCACCCATATCAAATACATCTCTAAGTTTTACATGCTTGACAAGAACCCAACCATTATGTCTTTCATCTTTCACATAAAAAGCTTTTTTAGCTTGTGATGTTAAGATAAAAAGATCATGAACCAAATTAGTTCTACAATAAGTTAGATGTGAAAAATTCACAAGAGTGAAACCAAATTTATCCTTCTTGCAACCTCTATTTACATTAATCCAATCACATTTAATAACACAACTTTCAATTTACAAGTATAATTCAACTGAATGATGTCTTTTAAAACCTCATAATAGTTAACTTTCTTTCTCAATAGGTTGTGTATCTCTTGTACTTGCATAACTCATCATCTTGATTATTGCAACAACTCCACTATTTTGAGTTTTCAAGTATCTTTCACATGCCTTGGTATGAAATTTAAAACCATTAATGATATAACAAATGTATTTCTTAACAATATCAGTTAGAGCCATCTAAGTTGATTTGTGATGTTTGCATCTCCTTGTTGATCCAAATTGGCAACCTATTCAATTTCATATTTGGTTAAAATAATAATCTAACTATAAAAACTTTAATTACATATTCCAACTATGATGTGCAATTTACATGATGATGAAACCAATCATGAAAAGTTTTACTTTGTAACTTTTGTATCTCATATGGTATAAGCCGAGGAGATCAATTACGCCTCTTAATACATTGCTCATGCTTTTTACATGAAAAAAATTCTTAGAAAACTATACAATATACTACAAAAAAAGTTATCAAGTATAATATGCATATAGATAAGTGTTCTTACTTTATAAAAGGAGCAACCTCATCAGAGTTAAATAGCACATATCAATATACTTGAACCAAAGTTATATCATCAAGTACAATTCGTGAAACCTTTTTACGCTTGTTAACATTAAAACCTTTACATTTTAATGTTTTTAATAGTCTTCTTATAGTAGAAAGAATGGATATTTCTTTCTTTACAAAGGAATTCTTGTTTTCATTTTGGATGGGTTGATTAAAAATATTTTTCATCCCATCAAAGTATCTTGAACAAAAAGCTATGCATTCATTTGCTAAGTACCTTTCTAGAATTGAACCTTCAAATTGCACACATATGATTTAAGAGTAAGAATAAACCTATATAAATTGAGGTTTAATAGAAAAGATCATTAGCAAACATCATAGTTAAAATTTAAGTAAAAAAAATCTATAACACTTTAAGATATCCTCTCAATAAGATACATCCACTGATAAATGACTGGACCGATAATTTTTACCTTATTTGCCAAATGAATAACTAAATGTACTATTATTATGAAAAAGATTGAGGAAAAATCTTTTCCATTTCATATAAAATTGATGCAACCTAAGACTCAAGTAATTCAAGATTATGTTTTTTGAGAACTTTAGCATAAAGTTCTTTAAAAAAGGTACATAAATTAATAAGAGCTGAGCACACCTTATCAGTAAAGACCATCATATTGCTATAAGAAGAAACTCTTGCATTAAAAGATAACAATCATAACTTTTAAGTCCTATTAGCTTTCATTGTTTAAGTTGCACACAATGTAAGATATTTAAAGAATATTCATCTAGAGTTTTCATTTCCTTGAGAATCTTAAAATTTTTTTTTTTCAATTAAGCTCATTTGATATGAAGCTTAAGGCAAGTTTGGGTGTTAGTGCCAAGATGAGTCTTTGGATGAAGAACACTCCTTATACCCATTTATACAAGGTCAAGTTGTGCTTTGTAGTTATCATTTGACTTTCTTCTTGCCCAATCAATGTACCAAGAATGTTATCACAAATATTTTTTTCTATATGCATCATATCAAGATTGTGATGTAATAGAAGATATTCCCAATAAGGTAATGTGAATAAAATACTATTCTTCTTCCATGGCCCATCTTTATTATCATTCCATTGTTCCAACTATTTCAACACTTCACTTTCAGATAGTGGTGAAAGAGCACTTCTAAATTCTCGAGTCCCATCGAATGAGTTTTTGTCATTCCAAAATCTATGATTAGGTTGCAACCACCTACGATGGTATATGTAACAATACTTTTTACCATGTTGTAACCATTTAGATGTAATATCAAATCTATAACAAAGACATGCATACTCTCCTCTAGTACTCCACCTAGACAAATTGGCATATGTAGGGAAGTCGTTAATGGTCCAAATTAATGCTGCACGTAGTTGAAAGTTTTGATTTTTTGTGGCATCAAAAGTTTGAACATAACTTCCTAAAGTTTCTACAACTCTTCTACCAAAGGTTGTAGGTATAAATCTATATTGTTTCCAGGACCTTTTGGACCAGGAATAAGTAGGGAAAAAATAAAGTTTGGTTGTTTCATGCACATCTATAGAGGCAAGTCATAAAGTATCAATATAACAGGCCAAGTGCTATGTGTCACATACATAGTTTTGAAATGGTTAAAGCCATGAGAAGCCAATCCCAAGTGAATATTACAAGGGTCAAAGTAAAACTTAGGATATCAAGAATTTAATTCTTTCCAAGCTAGAGAATCTGTAGGATGTCTTACACGCTCATTTTTAGTACGCTTATATTCATGCTAAGTCATCAAAGGAGCAGTTTTTGAAGACTTGAATAACCTTTATAGTTTTGGAATTAAAGGAAACTAACCTGAAATCTTAACAACTTTTTCTTTTTCTGACATTATATTTTAGGAATCACTTTTTGCATCATTCAAGCTTTCTTTCCACCTAGAAGCGTCACATTTTGAACATATTTCTTCATTTGCCTTATCCTTCCAAAACAACATGTAATAATTGGGACAAACATGGATTTTTTCATATCCCAAAGTTAATGCAGAAATCATCTTTTTCAATTCTTGATAAAACCCTGGCAATGTATTACCCTCTAGTAGAGCAAGTTTCAAAACTTCTAACAATGTATTGAAAACTTTATTTGTCTAACTATTAAAACACTTAATGTGGAACAAATAGATTACAAAGGAAAACTTTGTGAAGTTTTTGCAATTTGGATATAGTTTCTCTTCTGCATCTTTAAGTAAACCATAAAAGTTGTCACTATCAATTCTATGACTATAATGTTGCTCTCCACTAGTATCTTTAGCTTGTATGTTATCCACATCAACATTCATAGCTCTTTCAGCCATCATATCATGTAATAAATCATGAATGTTAGGGCCTAACCCTCTTTCTTTATCATTAGTTATTCTAGTAAGTAAACATGCATCTAAGACCTCCCATTGAAATACCCATCAAACATATCTTTTGAGAAAACCATCACATATTATGTGATCAAATGCATCTCTCCTACAAACTCTAAATGTGTTGACACATTTAACACAAGGATACCAAATATTTTCAACTTCAAATGATATTGCAAAGGCAAAGTCTAAAAAACTAGTGATTTTTTTCATGTATTCTTTACTAGCTCTTAACGTGAGATTTATTCATGCCTTATCCATAAAATGTAAGATGATTTACCCTAGTAATAAAATTATATTTAATTTAAAAACTTAAATTAAAACAATAGCATTTAATTTAAGCACTAAATAAAATTTGACTATGTAAGCATAATGTCACATTTTCATTAAAAATAATATTTCAAATGTACCTTTATAATTAAACTTATATATTTTTAGGAGAAGCACAACCAAGATTAGGTTTGGTTGAATAAGCAAAATAGAGGCAGAGGATAGAAGCAAAGTGGCTCAAAACAAAAACAAGAAAGCTACAGATGTGAAATAGGGTTACTAATGTAGGGTTATTCAGGTTTGGGTTTTAGAAAATAGGGAATATTTGAAATAACTAACAATTGCAAAAGGATAAAATCTAGGTAGCTTGTAAAAATTATGTAGAAATGAGGGATTTTTGTAAGAAAAACAAAGTTTTAAAGCTTGAAAATTTAAACAAGGAATTTACCTACAAAGTTAAAAAGATCATAGGTGAGGGAAAGTGAGACAAGATAAGCTTCAGGCGAGGTAAGGACTGAAAGGCAAGGTAAGGACGGTGGGAACAAAAAGGCCATGAATAATCTCCTTCAATTTTTATGAGAAAATTATTGAACACATTTTTGCTCAGAAAATGCCTTGAATAATCCCTAACAGCATTCAACAATGCTAGTTAGTAATACACCGTAATATAGATCAATACATATTGACTTTGCATACTTAAATTTATAAGCTAACCTCATACAGGCAACAATATCAGAAGCTGATATTTCATCCAGGGTACAAAATGCCTCAATCTTAGGCCCTCCAATATAAGAAAATGATGGATGATCAAATAATCCATCCTCAGACTCAATGGTAAGATATTTCCTCTAGATAAATGATCAAGTGCAAAATTAGATAACACTCAATGGTAACCTAAAGCAAGGGTCTTCCTCTGAGTCCCAACATCTTGCTACAATATATAATGATGAAATATAAGTATTAAAACTAAATCAATAAATATAATAAACAAATAAATATTAAGTGAATAAACAAAATCATACTTTATGGCTGATACCAGATGTTGGGTTTGCTGTCTGACTTGCAACTGAAGCTTGTCCTAGCTGGATTATGCTAACCGACTGGCCTATAGGCATGTTAGGCTGCATTGATGCCAACATCACTTCCAAAGCTACGAGTCATTGCTATTGATCATTCAAACATTGTTTTCAGTCATCAAGTCTTTGCTGTTGTTGCTTAATGATTGCTTTATATTGTGCATTCATCATTTTAAAGGTTTTGGGTTCATTATAGAAGAACTTTGATGGCAACACAAATTTACAAACCCTACGAACTCAACCATGTCTTTCTTTCGCTCCTAATGCTAAAGACAAGGGATCTTTATCATAGTGAGTTGCTAGTTCATCGAATTTAAATTTAGTAGCAAAATCATCTTGAAAGACAATAATAAGATAAGCCGTAACAATAAATCTATACAAGTATAGAGTCATGCATACAAGCATAAAGCCAATCATACGTGATATAATGAGCAGTTATACATATAATTTTTTTAGCTATTTCTTCAGTTGCTTCATTTGCAAACAATCTATCCTTTCGTATATGTTCTTATTTCTACACATCTTATCTAAAAACTTTGGTGTCAGGATTAGATGATTCCTAATAAATTAACGCTATACAAGAATCAGAATCTATTAAATGAATGTTCATAAATATTCATTTATGAGTATAAAACAACTATGTGAATACTTACAAGCTCATACTTGACATTTGCATAACCTTTTCTCAATGTCTGATGGTGACATACTTGTTTGGCCCAAATGTTCTTTTGTTATTCTTTGATTTTCTAGAAAAGAAAGAAATTACGTAAATCATATAATAAGATATTGAATATATTACATAAAATCTTATAAACAATTTTTTGTAATTGGTATGCATACCAAGAATTCTTCTGATAGTTGATCTCAAACAAAATTCATCCAATCTTGATAACTTATAACATTTGCATATGATAAATGTGGATTAGCTAACATATCACTATTATCAGTGAATGGTAAAATATACTAGGTTATCAATTTGCTTTTAAAGTCTCTGAATACTTCTTAGCTGATTACAATATAAGCTTTTTACACTCAATTGGGACGTCGAACCATTCCTAATAAATTTAACACAATTAGTATGAACACATTGAATGTCAATTAAATGATCATTTAACAAATTTTATGAAATAGCTGAATAAACATACCATAACCGACTCCCATATACAATCCTTTAGTTCATCAGGAACTTGTCACCAATTATGGTACATAATAAAAATACTACTACGGATGACTGTTCCAACATGACTAGCCAACTTGACAGCTTCATCAAACACAGGCTACCCACTTTGATTGAAGTCGACGTAAATTTTCATGTTAGTCACTTAAATTTGTTTATTTCATCCCTTACTTTTCTTTTTTTTCACTACAAGTGTGTCTTTTTCATATTCAATATCAAGAGAAGTATGTTTTTCGGATTTCATAATACCTGTAATTTTGATCATAATTATACAAAATACACCAAACTGTCTCTCTAAATTTCACATAGTTATAAAATGTAACTAATATCATACTACAGTTACAATACTAATATACATAAAAAATCTGCAAACCAATAATATTTTACGAGTATAAGCCATACTATGATTCCCACCTTAAATAAGACTTCAATGCAAAACAAATGATAAGCAAAAAAAATAACTATAATTTTCACAATACCATTCAACAAACCACAATATTTAAACTAAACTACAAATAAACACCATACATGCAATGAAGGGAGATTGGACGATGAAGGTGACGATGGAATGAATAAAAATATATATACTAAGGAACAAAAAAAATACCTATATCGAAGAATATAAATAATACAAAAAAATAAAATAAGGACATACTAGTAAAAAGAGAGGTGTGACAACGTTGAGTTGTTAAAAGTTGGTGGCGACAAGAGAGATGAACAACCAAAAGGCAAACTAAATGAGTTTAGGGGTTTTGGGTTGGTTGCAATGCAGCTTTTAATCGTTCACTATATTAGCAGTTTGGGATTCCAAAGTTCAAGATAAGGGAATGAATTTTAAAAATAATCATTAAAGGCACTTTACCAAAAAAAAAATGCTTTTAATTTTTTGTAAAAGAATATTTAAGGCATTTTTGGGCAAAAACACCTTGAATAATCCAAAAAAAATCATGGATTATTGGAGGCATTTTTGTCCAAAAACACCTTAATAATCCACAAATTATTCAAGGCATTTTTTGCTAGAAACGCCTTCAATAACCTCATTCAATATTTTAACTTCCTATATAAAGAGATCAAGGCAAGATAAATGACACATAGATTTAGATTTGTTGACCCAAATTTCATTTGTGAGTAGAGTGGCACTGTCATTTTTTGTGGTCATCATGTGGGTCAATGTATGCAAAAATGGGTTGATTATTTTTTGGTCTTGTATAATGCTGTAAGTTATATTCATACAAATAATTAATCCAACCTTATTCGAATTTGAGATGATGCCTAATATGAGTATATCATTCTTATTATTTTACAGTCATCATTGGTTTGTGATTGATACCAATTCTTTTACGTCATACTTATTTAATTTTGCTCAACCAACAACGAAGCCTAACCTCGATATTGATAATTTTATAAAGAGGTATTATATTTTATTATATTATCTTGTATTTCTTCATAATTACTTTTATTTTTGTATTAAGTACTTTTTTCTATTCAATTTAGGGGAATGTTTGTAGTTGATAAGAAAGTAAAGATAAATTGGGTGTCATTATCGGTATATGTGAAATTTATTCTTTTATGTTGAGTTTGTTTAGATAAATATTTCCTAAACCCATTAAATTTATTTTTCAGGTACCTCGTCAACCAAGATATACTAAATGTGGATATTATGTTCTTCGTTTTATGAAGAAGATAGTTTTATATGATTTTATGATCGCACCATTCAAGGTTAGTATTAATTTCATACAATCGTAATATCTTCCCAAAAAAAAAAGCTAAATTATGTTCTCATTTATTAACATTTACTTCTAATTTTTTTTATAGTGGGAGAGTAAAGGAAACTTCATGAAAGATGAACTTGATAAAGTTTGTAAAGAGTGGTCTGAGTATGTATCATCATTTGCTACACCTTGAGGTTGGAGATTGTTGGTTGGGTGTAAATATATGCATTTCATTTTTCATAATGTTTTTAACATGCCATGTTGAATGGATAATTTAAGTTTCTAGATTTGGGTAATGGTTTATTATTATTAGTATATATTTGTTTTATATCAATTGGCAGCTTAAATGAATACATATATATTGAGTATGATTATTTGAAAAAAGTATATTTATAGAGCAACGTTATCAGTTATAAATTCATATGTGTGGTGAATTTATTAAAATACTACAATGTTCGTAATGTAAATTCCAAAATATAATTCATAGTATCACATATATGTATTTCATTCACACAAGTACGAATCTGAAATAAATAAACTCATTTTTCGTGAGAAAACACCTTGACTAATCCTTTAGAAAAAATTGAATGGGGTTAGTCAAAACGTTTATGGCAAAAAAAGCTTTGAATAATCCTATCAATTTTTATGAGGGGATTATTGAAGGCGTTTTTAGCCAAAAAATATCTTGAATAATCTTTTACAAAATATTAAATAGGGTTATTGAAGGTGTCATAACATATAGATCCGAAAATCTATCGCTAGACGTTGACTTGAAGAGTCGCCACCAATTTTTTTTGTTTAGGTGCGATTGACAACCTAACTGAATCTGTCCCTTTTAAAGAGGAATCCTAAGTTCAACTTAGGTATCTCTAAAAGGTAGATTCAATGTTTGTAAAATTAGAACTAGATCCAGGAGTAAGATTACGTGTGAGGAATGTTATAGCACCCTCACAATGCCCATCAAAAGATGGTACCAGCTCGATTTCGTGTTATCCTATAAGCCTTAAAAATTATCAAATAATTAATTATTGAAAATTATCCTTAATTAACTCCATTACTTTTGACAAAAAATTAAGAAAATTTCCTCACATCAAGAGTATACAAGAAAACTACTATTTTACTTGCAGAGGCTCCATCGTCAAATCATTTAACATTAAAAATTTTCCAAAAAAGACAAAAGAAAAAAAAGGATGATTTTGATATAAGTCTCTTTTGTGTTTTATCAAACAAAAACTCATGCTTTTATACAAGAAAAATTGATACTTTAAACTTTTCTTTAAAGCATTTTAAGGTTAAACTTTTCCTTAAAGCATTTTAAGGTTTTCTTTTTAATTTTAAAGAAAATTGATAATTTCAACTTTTCTTTAAAAATGTTTTTCTTTAGAATCTTATTTTTAAGAAAAATTGGTACTTCCGATTTTTTCCCCAAAATGCCTTTTTTCAAAAATTTTATTTTCAAGAAAAATTGATACTTTTAACTTTTCCTTAAAAATATATTTTAAAAATTGGAAATTTTGTATTTTCAAGGAAAATTGATACTTTCAACTTTTCCTCAAAAAAAATTTTTCTTTGAAAATTTTTATTTTTTATTTTGAAAGAAAATTGATACTTTTAACTTTTCCTAAAAATATATATATTTTGCAATTTTTTATTTTTATTTTATTTTTATTAAATTAAAACATGCAAAAAATACTCATAAAAATAAATAACACATAAAAAAATAAATAAATAAACAAATAAATAAAATACCCCAAAAAAAAAGAACGGCTTGGCTCGAGGGATTCGACACGACTCGGCTCCAGGCACAAAGAATGGCTCGAGGGATGCGACTTGGTGGCTCGGCTCCAAGGATCGACGGGTAAGTGGGTCAGAAACAAGTTAGCGCTTGGGTCAGGTTGCCCGCTAAAAAACGTGTGGATCTTGATCCTTTCTTAATCTGCAAAATGATGCCGTTTCACGCATATATAAAAGCCAAAATCCTTCTTTTTTTTCAAATTCCCTTTCTTCCCCTCTCTCTCTTTAAAGTTGAAGATTTCGGTCAAATTTTCATCAAGAATTGGAAAATTACACCAAAAAGTAGCCAAAAACTTCAAGTTTGCTGAAAAATTTCACTAGAATCTGAAACTTTTCCAAAAAATTTCCAAAAAAAAAATGCCAAAAATTCTGAGAAAAATCCTAAAAATTCTATGACTGCTTCTGGCTCTCCTAAACATTTTTTTTTACTTCTGTTTTTTGTATTTTCATATGTATGTTCTATGTACTCAAACCTATATTTATAGGCATTGATCAGAATCAATATTGATTCCTTATTTGACTAGGATTCAAGATTATCAATTTTTGAATCCTAATCCAACCCTACCACCCCATAATTCACAATAAATTTTTTCTATTTTTTTTATTTTTTTTAATCATTATCTCCTAAAATTAAAAAAATAAAATTCAGAATAATAAACCAATAAGAATAAAAAATAAAAAATTAGGCCAATCTACCACATTTGGACCAAATTTGAGCTAAGTCCAATGGGCTTAGGCCTAGTCCCTGTTGAACCAGGCCCAATGGGCTTAGGCTCGAACCAATTAGGGTGTTTACTGTTGCCCTTCTTTGCGCATTTCCTGTGCAACAAGAATTGTGCAAAGACAAACACCCTACATATGATCATCCCAACACATTCATCTTTTTTTTTTTTGTTTTTTTTTTTTGGAAAAAATAATAAAGCTTATTTAAATAGATGCTCAATAACTTTGAAAAATAAAATGCTCCTCTATATAAAGACAACCACAACTTTGAAAAAATAAAATGCTCTTCTAAATAGAGGCAACCACAACTTTGAAAAATAAAATGCTCCTCTAAATAGAGGCAACAACAACTTTAGCTAAATAAAATGCTCTCTAAATAGAGGTAACCACAACTTTGGAAAATAAAATGCTCCTCTAAGCAGAGGCAACCAAAAATTTGGAAAAATAAAATGCTCCTCTAAATAAAGGCAACCACAACTTTGAAAAATAAAATGCTCTCTAAAGAGAGGCAACCATAACTTTGGAAAAATAAAATGCTCCTCTAAAAAGAGGCAACCACAATTTTGGAAAATAAAATGCCCCATGACAATCATGTCTAAAGGAGATCAGATATGATAAAATTTGTAATGAGAACTCACAGATTCACAATTTGAGCTCAAAAATCAAAGGTTCAGATTCGTAAGAACCTTTCAACTTTGCAAGAATTTATTGAAATTTGATTATCAAAATTTCAGTTTCACCAGAATTTGATTCACAAAATTTTAGATGTGCAAGAATTCAGATTCGTATTTGTAACTTGCAAGACTCGTATCTAACATTTAAATATTCTCATTTAAACTTTAGAGATTCACATCTAAAAGTTCAAAGCTTCTCATTCGAATTCAAAGATTCATATTTGACAAATCTGAAGGTTTCACATCTCAAAGATTCTCGTTTGAAATTCAAAGATTCTCATTTGAAATTCAAAAATTCATATTTCAGAACTCAAAAATTCTTATCAAAAGATTCGCAATTTCTTTTTCAAGAGACTCAAAATTTTGAATGTCATGATCAATGATGCAAATGCAACAATCTAGATTCTCACAATGCCATATTCTTAACCATGATTCAAATGTCTACTACATAATGCAAATGCATATCCAAACCAAAGTTTCAAACAATCTCCAAACAATAATGCAAACAAAATGCATGAAATGTGGATGTCAATGTCATGAAATTCTAATCAAAAGGTGGTAATATGGTTCTCAAGACCTTACCATCTCACGTTTTTTCCTTATTTAGCTTCTTAACACTTTGGAACAAGTTTCATCAATCGATCATTATTATTTTCATCACTTGATCACAATTCATAGGCTTCTCAGCACTAACAATTCCAAAACAAGTTTCGTCTATTGCCCCATATCATTTAAGCACTAACAATTCTAGAACAAGTTTCGTCCATTGCCTATATCATTTAAGCACAACTTATAGGCCCCTCAATACTAGCCATATTAGAATAAATTCTGCCCCCTGTCACTTGGTCACCAATCATAGGCTTCTCAAATCATCTTTTTTTAGGTTTCTACCATCTTTTTTTTTTCTTATTATCTTGGATTTATCTTCAAAGGAATGCAAGACGTTTTTATGCATATTGTCATTCATTCATCATCATTTCAAATCATGACAAATATAATGCACTCATTCATTTTCTCAATTTATTCTGGGGATGCAACAATAAGAGAACACAAGGTGAATTACGGGAAAGGTAATTAATGAAAAACGAGTTTGGTACAAAATAAATGGGAAAAAGAAACAAATTGGATGCATGTCATTGGAATAAATGGTATATCCAAACAATGAATATTCAGACAATTCTGAACATTAATCCAGGATTCTTTTTCAAAATCTCACTCCATTGTCTGTCAAAATCATTTTGAGTTCATCAAACTTTACCACAGTTTTGAGAGATTTTCAGATACCTCGATCCTCCATATGCTAGAACTGTCCATCAAACTTTAAGCTCAGATATGTTTCTACCCAAATCACCCTTTCGGGTTTTCAATTTGAGTTTTTCTTTTCTCTCCTTTTTATTTTTCTCTTTTTTCATTTTTTTCATTTTTTTCATTTCTTCACCCATTATTGATATCTCTTCCACATCAATTTATAGAGCAACAAAGCATAATTCTGTCATTCCATCACGAGCATGTCTTAGCCTAACATATGATCATTCAATTTAAGCACTCATATTTGATCTAAATGAACTTTTAAGGGTTGTAATGTAGGCCATCATGAGGGGTCATGACAGAAATGGATAAAATAGGCTCAAAACATGTGTTTAAAGGGTTTAAGAGCAAATGATCATTTCTTATCATTTGAAACAACTTGGCATTTTGCCCCTTTCCAATTCATTTCACTACTTTTTTCTATTTTCCATCTCATTCTTCATAAAAAGATTCTCATTACTTTACTCCAACTTGTTTGTGGCATTTTTTTTTCTTTTTTTTTTCATTTTGCTTTTTTTTTTGAGACCTTTTACGATCTTTTGCCTTTTTTTTTTAAATGCCCTCTAGTGTGAAGGGTGATCCTTGGTCAAGGTTCTTTAGAAAAAAAAATCATAATAAGGTTAAAGGGGTAGCAATTAATAGTTTTTCGAATGGTAAAAGAAAGATGGCCATTCTTCATCTTAAATGTGAATGTTTTCCTTGAAGATTATCTATTAAACAAGCTCATGGATCTTTATAACAGACTATACATCTTTATGACATACCTATTTCACATCTGCTAGTAGCTAGCTTCTTTGCTCAAATAATCTTCTCAGATTAATGTGAATGAGTTATTAAATCCCAGAATTATTATTATCATTATCTAAACATTCATCATTTGAAATTTGAGAATAGGAACGGAAAGTTATGAAATGTGACAAAGAATGGAATAGTGGTTGAATGAAAGAGAAAATGTAATGAAATGCATTAACTTGCCTTTTATTAAAATGATAATAAATGAATTCCTATTGCATAAAATAAATCCTAACATTACTCTAAAAGAAATCCTAAAATAATAAACAATTTCTAATCAGCCTTAATATCTTTCTCTAAAATTGTGCCCTTATGCAATCAGGTGAATGATCTTTATTGATATCTTGCGCCCTGATTCATTGTAACTCTCCAAGCCTTTTTGGATCAATGTGTTCTTGATTCTCACTCAGAGTATTGACATTGTGATTAGGCAATGGATTGCCATTAACATTAGGTGTTGTTGCTTTTTCTTGATCAAAACTTACCATCCCATCCTTGATTAACCGTTGCACCTTATGTTTCAAAGCAGTGCAATTTTCAGTGGAATGGCCAGCAATTTCATAGTGGTAGTCATAATAGGCTGTAGGATCATACCAATTGAGATAAGGTGGTTAAATGGCTCTACATAATTAGGGGCAATCAAATGGTTATTGTAGAGCTCTCGGTATAACTCCGTATAAGTCATGGGGATTGGATCAAATACGAATTTTTCTCAGGTAGCTTGTAGCTCTCGTGAACCACTTGCTAGGCTAACATGATGAATTTGGGGTTTTACAAGAGGTTGAATGTTAAGGCTATATGTGGGAGCTTGGGGGCTAAAAATTAGTTGGTATAAAGATGAGTAAGACGGTTGTGGTATGGGCTGGTATAAGGCAATGTTCACAACAGGATAATATAGAGAGTAACCTTGAGGTGGATAGGGTTGATATCCCCTGAAATGTCTGTCAAAGTTCACGGTTTGAGCTTCAGTCTCTTTTTTTTTCTAATGTTTTCTTGGTTTCTCCTCCTTTCAACTTACCATTTTTAACGACATTCTCAATGATTTCACCTGAGATCACCATGTCAGTGAAATTTTTTATTGCATTCCCTATCATCTTTTCATAATAAAGAGATTTCATGGTGCTGACGAACAATATCGTGGTCTCTTTCTCAGTCAAAGGAGGTTACACTTGAGAAGTTACATCCCTCCACCTTTGGGTATATTTCGTGAATGACTCAATTGCCTTCTTTTCCATATTCTGTAAGGAAAGATGATCAATGGCTAAATCTATGATATATCGGTATTGATTAATGAAGTCATGGGTCATATCACTCCAAGAACGGATATGAGTCCTATCCAGCTAGACATACCACTTAACAGTAGAGCCAGTGAAACTGTCTTGGAATACATACATCAATAGCTTCTCATTATTAGCATGGGCGGTCATTTTCTGACAGTACATAATAATGTAAGTTTTCGTACACTTTGTACTATCATATTTTTCAAACTCCAGAACCTTGAATTTTGGAGGAATAACCACATCTGGGACTAAACAAAGTCCAGCAGCATCCACTGAACTATAAAAACCAATACCCTCTATAGCCCGTAACCTTTCCTCTAATAAGTTTATTTTTTATTCAGCTTTTGAGCCTTCTAAAGTCTCTTTCTCCTTTGGCCTTAGCTTTTTTTTCTCTTCTGGATCATTCAAATTAAGGAATGATATTGGTTCTATTACTTTCTCACTAAAGACAAGATTTATGTAGCTCTGGTACTATGGTGGATTTGAAACTGATGATATTCCAAGGTATGTGTACCCTACAAGATATGTGAACTACTGGGGTGATGGACCTTGTGCGGGTTGGGCTTGATGTAGCCTAAAACTAAGAAGGTGTAGTGGGTCATCCACCTTTTATGATAAATGGTCTTGTTGACTAGTGCTTTCTTTTATACCTTTTCCCTTTGTTTAATTTGTTCAAAGCCTTTAAAATCCTATTCAACTCTTTTTTTAGCTTCTCTTGGGCTTTCTTTATTCTCTCAACATGATTGAAATTTTTTTGTTCCATCTATCTTGCTCGAGCCCTTGTATTGTATTGTGAGTGAGGTTACTTGGGGGAGCTATCCTTGAACCTTTAACACCATAATTATGATTAGAAATGCTATGCTATGCTTTATGTATAATATGTTGATGCATGAATGGAATGTGGATCTTCATGGATGAATGAGAAAGATGCAAATGATAATGTTTAAACATGATCATGAAAATGATGCATAGAATGAAATGATGCAGATGTACAATGTTACATATGATAATGAAAATGATGCATAAAGTAAAACAATCAAAATGGTTAGATAAACATAACTAGTTCCTTCTTGTGTCTTAGTTTCAGGGTATATCTATCATTAGGTAGGAAGGGTTCTATCTTAGGGTTGGCCTCTTAAGTGTACATTATATGCTGGGTTAGAAGATTTTGACCACTAAAAGTTCCCAAATTGTTCCTTACATCATCATCCATCACAGACTAGTAAGGTAATCCAAACCTCACCATCACAGGCTACCAATGAAAATGATTCAATTTGAGTGAAAATATTTTGCTAGCCATTGCAGAGGCATTAGAACATCATGAAAGCATATGTATTTTACTCCCTCATAGAGGGATGAAACTCGGGTTTAGAGCTCATGTTATGCATATGCATATGAATGACATAGTTTGCAACATAAATAAATAAAATGAATGGAAAAGAAAGAAAAAGAAAAAATCCTTACAAAGAATTCAATTTTATTAGGCTTTTTGGATAACACGAATTTATTTACTGGCCTGACTCTCGGTTGTCCCCAGCGGAATCGCCAAACTATCATAACATATAGATCCGAAAATCTATTGCTAGATGTTGACTTGAAGAGTCACCACCAATCTTTTTTGTTTAGGTGCGATTGGTCATCTAATTGAATCTATCCCTTTTAAAGAGGAATCCTAAGTTCAACTTAGGTATTTCTAAAAGGTAAATTCAATGTCCGCAAAACCAAAACTAGGTTCGAGAGTATGATTATGTGTGAGAAAGGTTATAGCACCCTCACAACGCCTATCGGAAGATAGTACTAGCTCGATTTCGTGTTATCCAATAAACCTTAAAAATTACCTAATAATTAATTATTGGAAATTATCTTTAATTAACTCTGATACTTTTGGCAGAAAATTAAGAAAATTCTCTCACCTCAAGAGTATACAAGAAAACTATTGTTTCACTTGCAGAAGCTCCATCGTCGGATCATTTAACATAAAAACTTTTTCAAAAAGATGAAAGGAAAAAGGGATGATTTTGATATAGGTCTCTTTTGTGTTTTATCAGACAAAAAACTCATGCTTTTATATAAGAAAAATTGATACTTTCAACTTTTCCTTAAAAATGTTTTTTTTTTTTAGAAATTTATTTTTAAGAAAAATTGGTACTTCCAACTTCTTCCCCAAAATACTTTTTTTTTTGGAAACTTTATTTTCAAGAAAAATTGATACTTTCAACTTTTTCTTAAAAATATTTTTTAAAAATTGAAAATATTTTTAGAAATTTTATTTTCAAGGAAAATTGATACTTTTAACTTTTCTTCAAAAAAAATTTTTTTTGAAAATTTTTATTTTATTTTTATTAAATTAAAACATGCAAAAAATACTTCTAAAAATAAATAACACATAAATAAACAAATAAATAAAATACCCAAAAAAAATGAACGGCTCGGCTCGAGGGATTTGATACAGCTCGACGAGTAAGCAAGTCAAGCGTGGGTTAGAAACGGGCTGGCGCTCGGGTTGGGTCACCCACTAGAAAACGTACAGATCCTGGTCCTTTCTTAATCTGTAAAACAATGCCATTTCACACATTAATAAAAGCCAAAATCCTTTTTTTTTTTTAAATTCCCTTTCTTCCTCTCTTTCTCTTCTTTCTCTTTTTCTCTTTCTCTCTCTAAAGTTGAAGATTCTGGTTGAATTTTCATTGGGAACTGGAAAATTGCACCAAAAAGTTATCAAAAACTTCAAGTTCACCAAAAAATTTCATCGGAATCTGAAAATTTTTAAAAAAATTTCTAGAAAAAAAATACCAAAAATTCTGATAAAAATATTAAAATTCTATGATTGCTTATGGCTCTCCTAAACGTTTTTTTCTTTACTTCTGTTTTCTATATTTTCGTGTGTATGTTCTGTGTACTCAAGCCTATATTTATAGGCATTGATCAGAATTAATGCTGATTCCTCCTTTGACTGGGATTCAAGATTATCAATCTTTGAATCCCAGTATAACCTTACCACCCCATAATTTACGGTAACTTTTTTCTCTTTTTTTTTTCTTTTTTTTTAATCATTATCTCTTAAAATTAAAAAAATAAAATTCAGAATAATAAACCAATAAAAATAAAAAATAAAAAATTAGGCCAATCTGCCCCATTTTGACTAAATTTGAGCTAAGCCCAATGGGCTTAGACTCAGACCTTGTTGAACCATGCCCAATGGGCTTAGGCCCATACCAATTAGAGTGTCTACAAAAGGCATTTCTGGCTAAAATTGCCTTGAATAATTCATGGATTATTCAAGGCATTTTTGGTCAAAAACCCTTCAATAATCCATGAATTTTTCATTTATAGGGGATTATTCAAGGAATTTTCTATCAACAAAGCATTTAATAATCTTAATGTTTTTTTTTTTTGTTGGAATATTCAAGGTGTTTATGCCCAGAAAATGCCTTGTATATTCCTTTACAAAAAATTGAACGTATTTTTTTTAGGTAAAATGCCTCGTGATCATTTTTAAAATTGATTCCCCTTTCTTAAACTTTGGAATCCCAAACTGCTAATACAATGAACGATAAATATTGTTTTATAAAAAAAACTTTTACAAATAACATAGAAAATATTTATATGAATATAAATACTAATATATATGTAGATTATTTATAATTTGACTTTTGATCTAGAATGATTTTAAAATTTTATAAAACCATATTAAAACTGAAAATTAATTGAAACCAAATTAATATAATATTTAAATTTAAAAAATTTTTAGTCTAATATTTAATTATAAATTTATTAATTAATATAATACTTACAAATTTTATTTAAAACTTATTATCATTTAAAATTAATTAAGTTACAAATTTTATTTATTAATAATTATAGCTTTTCTCAAATTATAGTTTTTAAAAATTTTTATTAGAGGAAAATATTATGAATTAATTTGTTTTTAAAAGAAATTAGGAATAAATATTTTTTTGAACTTATATTGATGGTTATTATAACCATTAGTATATAACATATTTATACTGATAGATATTTATATACCATCAGAAAAAGTTTATCTATACCGACGAATTTACAATGTGTTGGTATAGGCACTGTCTATACTGACAATAACAAAAATTCGTTAGTATAGATACTTTTTACTTACATAATTTGGTCGTCAATAGAGATAAATGTCAATATATAGCATACTTATATTGATGGATAGTTATATACCGTCAGAAAAAGTTTATCTATACTGACGGTTGTATAAAGTGTTGGTAAAGGTATGGTATATTATAACGGTATTAAAAAACCATTAGTAAAAGTCTCTTTTACTAATGCAATTTGACCGTCAATATAATAAAGCAATAGTATATGAAAAATTTTTTGTAGTGTGATGCAAATGCAATTATCAAAACAAAGTATTTTGGTTGCCTCAGAAAGTTCACTTTTGTCATATTGAGTTGGAAATCATATTTCTCCCACCCACCAAACTTCATATGTACAACAATTTAAATTTGAATGTTTTTCAAAAATTCCCAAAAGAATGTCAACAATCATTACCCCAAAGTAATAAAAAAATTACCCCACATAACAATTTTCCATGACTACAACAAAAATATATCAATTCTTTAAACCATGTGACATTTAGATTTCTTGAAAATTGGTGATTGCTAACTAAAATGAATTAGGTGAATTGCATCTTGGTTTTTACAAAAGAATGAAATGATTTGACACATCAAGATTTCAGTTACAAAAAAAGACTTTGCCACTAAATGAGAAAGGGACGATCAATATTTTTTCATCTAGGTTCACAAATGAATGGTCAAATGATATGTTTTGAAGCACAATCCATTTTGGCACTCCCTTAGATTCTTAATAATTAGCATTTTAACAAATGCCAAGACTAACTATGATAGGTTCAAAATTTTTAAGAAAGGCTCAAATTTCAAAATAAATCTTCAAACTAGGTTAATTTTCTTATGTTTCTCAAAGCTTTCCAATTATCATTGTTAATTCAAAATGCCTTAATTTATTGCTTTTCGATTTGCATGTAATTGTATGAGTTGTTTTTAAAATTCAAATTTTACTCTAGACTGCCTTTTTGAGTTTTCACCCTAAAGCTTCATTCTTTCTTTTTTTTCCTTTTGACTTTTTCATTATGCATTTAAAGACTCAAAATTCATCCAAAATAAAAAAGTGATGGTGATTTCTTAAAAAAAGGTTCTTCAATTTAGATATCACACTTGATCAAAATGGATTTTTCAAAAAACGTAATGTAGGATAGGGGTTAGGGTTTCGAAAGAAATGATAAATATGCCCAAAAATGTGTATAAAGGTAATCAAACAAGCGATCACTTCTTTTCCTAAAAGAATTTGTCATTTCCACTTCCTAGAACATTTATTTTCATTTTTTTTCTTTTTTTCATTTTCATTCCTTTTTCATTTTTTTTTCATGTTTTCACTTTTGACAAATTGAGTTCAAAATTTTGGAACTCTATTTACTACAAAATTGTCTTATGACTGTAGGCATTGTTTCCTTGTCCTTAACTTTGGATCTAATGTTTTCTCAAATTGATCGCTATTCATACTTGTGCCTTGTGTAGAGGGTGATCATTAGTTAGGGTTTTTTTTAAAAAAAATTCAATAGGCTCAAAAAAGTAGCAAATGGATATTTTATTTTTGTGAAAGGAATATGAAATATGGCCATTTATCATATCAAATATAGATACCTCTATCAAAAACCAATTATTGGGAGAAGATTTTTTCCTTTTTGATTTTAGAATCACTTGAATATCATCTGCATGATGTATTGATACATCAAAGGAAATCTCAATTACTCTAAATATTCATGTAAACTCTGTTTGATACGAGATGAAACGAATGCCATCCAGATTAAAAAATATTGGAAAAATCAAATATTTTGGCTTTTTGGAAAATATGCCCCGAGATGTGGGCAAAGGAAAATTTTGGGATAATGAATGAAAATGAAAATGAATGTTACATAAATCAATATGTCAAACAAGGATATTGAAGGGAGATAGCCTTTTCAGTAATTATGCCTCAATGAAGAAATTGAAAACTTTGAACTTTGCGAAGAAACTTGGGTAGTGATGTATTTGGAATAATTTTGACACTTATCAAATTAGCAAAAGCTAGAAATTTTAAGAGAGTGCTTTATCTATTGGCTTACAAAGAATTTTTCAAAAAAGATTTGCAACTTTCATTACTCATAGCCTTAATAAAGATTATTAGCTCAAAAATCTCTTTTTGTCGAGTGAAAATCAGGATGATGAGACTTAAGAGGTTAGGTTTTGAGTGATGTGATCCTCAACTAAATTATGGTATGAAATGGTAAGTGAAATAACTAGGTATAATCATTCTTGATAGTAATCACCAATTCTCTCAAGATTGTTTCCCCATATTTTTTGACAATGAGCATTTTTCAATCATGGAAAGAAATTATGTAGGCTTTTATTGTTAAACAATCTTAAATTGAAAAAAGATAAAAGAATATATACAAATACCATAATGAAAAACAAGAATTCATATTCAAAACTTAAGTGCCCAAAATTGAAAAAACAAGGGTTGACCCAAACAAATGAAATAATGTACATACAATTATGTTCACATGGATAAAAATGTATATGCAAATACATGTATGTAATGCATAGTAAAAACATGAATTCATATTCAAAACTATTTACAAATTGAAAAGACAAACATTGTCCCCAAACAAATGAAATAATATATATACAAAAATGTTTACATGAATAAAAATGTACATGCAAATACACATATGCAATACATAATAACAATAAGAATTCATATTCACAACTATATACAAAATTCAAAAATTAAAAAAATTACTCGTTAATTTACAATTAGGTATTTACATCTTTTTATATATGAAAAAGTGAAATGAAATATTGCATGAATGAATGGACAACAAAAATATATGTACAAATGCATGTATGTAATGGATATAATCCTAGATCATATAACAAGAAGATATTACATTACAATTCAAAATCTCACTTATTTTTCTTTCATTTTCCTTTTTTTACCTTTTGAAGAAAAAAATTATAAAAAATAATTTTATTTTTGTACAAGTTCAAAATTATCTTGACAAAACATAAATATAAATAGATATAAGGTAAGTGAATAAATACGTCCTTTCATGTATCCCATTTTAGGGTTTTGAAGAATGGTAAGGCTATAGCTTATGGTCGGATCCTTCTGGTTTATTTACATGCTAGGTTTAAAGGTTTGACAATCTAAAAGCTCTCAAATTATTCCTTACATCATTGTCCATTATAAACTAGTAAGGCACCCCAATTCTCACCCACTATTATAAGCTCAAATGGAAAATGTTCAATTCAAGCATGAGTTTTTACTAGCTCAAATGGAAGTTATCACCTCACGAGCATGTAGGTACTTGCTCCCTCCTAAAAAAGACAAAACTTGAGTCTGGAGCTTATACATGAATGATTGTGTAATGTGTGTGTAAAGGGATATACCAAACCAAATAATCGAATAAATTGGTACCATGAAAAATCAAAATCTACAAAACAAATAAATAAATTAGTACACATAAAAATCATAAGCTACAAAATAAAAAAGTAGGCTAGTGCACATGTATAATCACAAATAATTACATAATAAAACCATCAAAGCAAGACTTAAGATAACACATAATTAACTAATGGCTTAACTTTCTAATGTCTCCAGTGGAGTTACCAAACTATCATAATGTTTAAGTTCGAGAACCTGTCCATTAAAAAATATATCGAGTCATCACCAATCTTTTTTATCTAGGTGTGATTAGCCACCTAAATGAATTTATCCCTGTTAGGGTTGTCCTAAACTTAAACTAAAGGTTTCTAAAAAAAATAGATTTTGGTCTACATCAAGAGAACTAAGTTCAGAAGTTGGTTATATATAGGGAAGGTTTTAGCACCTTTACAACACTCAAAATTCATACAAAATTAGTCTTATGTTATCTTGTCTAAATCTTAAATCAAAGATGGTTTTTATTAATTTCACTCTTTAAATATTGAAAAAAAAAGTCTTAGGTTTTCACCAAAAATTTTTTTTCCTCACCATAAGAATATCCAAGATAAACTCATTGTTCACTTGAAGAGGTTTCATCATCAAATTTATTAAATATCTTATCAAATTCATATTCCAATTCCTTTTATTTATTTACAAAATATTATCATACAAAATTCTATCAAAAACACCATGCAATAATAACATAATCAAAACATGCAAATAAATCATGCAAATATTTTAATAAAAATCATGCCAAAATATTATAATAAAAATCATACCAAAAATCATGTAAAGATATCATGCAATAAATATAAGAAAAAAAAACATCATGTAAAAATATTATGCATGCAAATTATTATAATAAAAATCCATGCAAATAAGATCCATACAAAATGTTGTGTAATAAAACATGCAAATAAATTAAAATCATGCAAAATATCATGTAAATATATATTATAATTATTAATGCAAAAATATTATATAAATATCATGTAAAATACATATATTAAAAAATCAAAAAATAAACTATAAAAATCTTACTAAACCTTTTTTTCTTTTCCTCATCACTTTAATTCAAGCACATAAAAAAATAATAAATAAGAAAATATAAAAAAATAAAACCAAAAAATAAAACAAAACAAATAAAATCAAAATTGAAATAAAAATAATAAAAAAAAATGAAAACTTACAATTCAAGTTGAATTCAAAATGGGTCAACGAATGGGTTGCTGGGTTAAAGCGTGGGTCAAAGGCTGTTTCCAAACAATGTCATTCCGATTGCATATGAATGGCATAAAACTTTAGATTTTCTTAAAATTCCCTTTATCCTTCTCTCTAGTTTCTATCTTCCCCTCCATCTCTCTAAAAAACCATCGAAAAATTCAAAGGTTTCCTAAAAACCGACCAAAACCCCAGAATCAGGCATTGAAAAATTTAAACGGTACCAAAAAAAATTCAAACCAACCCCAAAATTTTTCAAAAAATTAAACAAAACCTAGAAATTCAAAAAATCCTAGAAAACTTAGCAACTTCAAAAGATTTGAATCAAACCTAGAAATTAAAACTCAATTCCAAAAATCAAACTAAAAGACTGAGAACCTAAAAAATCAAAACCTAAAACAACCTTTAAGAACACCAAGAATTTTATCCAATTTCCTAGAACCAAAATCTCAAAATTTTACTTGAATTTTGCGTGATTGAACTTTTGATTGCTTGATTGCTTCTATTTGTAATTGCTTGTCATGTCAATTGCTTCTTGATTGCTACCTTTTGATTGTAGATTTGGGGTTCATTTATAGGGCTTCAACTTGGAAAAATACCAATCCCACCAAATCTTGGATTATTCTTAGGATTTTATCTTTCTGTTATTTTTCCATATTTCAATGAATTGAAACCCAATTATTTCCATTAGCAATTGAGTTTTAGATTTTCAATTTCACTAGGATCTAAAATCGAATCTACAAATTTTCCTTTTTCAAATTAATCACCATGATTTTTTTTTCTTTTTGATTTCTAAGTTCTTTTTTTTTTTTCAAATGGAAAAAAAACTAAAAATAATAAAAATAAAAGTAAAATAAAAAGTAAAGATCAATAGGAAAAAAAATAAAAATAGATTGAACACAATTTTGGCCTTTTTTTTTTTTGTAATCTTTGAACTTAAAATTCAATTTAGCAGTTAAAACCCAATGGCAATTTTCACCCATAATCAAGAATTCAATGCCCATTTTAATACTGAAAAATTTTCCTGAAAAAATAGGTATCTACAGTCATTTAATTTTAATGTTAGATCATGTAATAATATTGCTTTCAATTGATAACTTCATTAACTTCACATAAATATAAAGTCTTATTATCTATATCTTGACTAGATCCTTACATGTTTGTTATAAGTATAGTGATATCTATTTTCGTTTTATGAATCAAATGACAAAAATAGTCTCAAAATTCGATCCTTAATGCTAATCCAAGATGATAACAATTTGGTTTGCTTTGATTTTGGACAAACTGTTGATTGATGTACAATATTCTAATTTATCTGAAATTGAGCCAAATACATCTTTACGTTGAATTACATTCCATCCCTTTGGTTAGTTGATTTTGAAAATATTTTTGCTCCCATTAAGTATAAATTCTGGATTTGTCCCCAACAATACATGGCATTATGTGAAATGTCATGTCAAGAAGTAATTAGAGACTAATAATTAAGTGACCAAAAAAATAATTTCATAAATGTTTGTGGCTAAACTGTAACTTTTCAAAGTTTGATGATCGCCTAAAGTTGGGTGATTAACGTGTAGTTTACTTTATGGCAGTCGACTACCTTACAAAGGGTAGTCAGACCGACCGGGGAAATTGACTGCCATGATTAATTTTTTCTAATTACATTAAGAAAATTGAGTGCCTTAGGTAGAATAGTCAATTGCCTAACTTGGTAAAGTGTTTTAAAACAAAATTACATAGGGGAAGTCGAAAGGGTTGCCAAAAGCATTCTAATACCTAGTTCAAAAGTAATAATTTTGTGCTGCAACAACTAGTTTGTTTTCAAATAAGTAATAACTTTTTGTATAAAATAATCTTTCACTTGTAAATGGTTGCCAAAAGCACTTATTAAAAGGTGTAAACTTAATGAATAGACAGACTGGCTGAATCAGTCAACACAATTGAGGATTCACAACTCTTCAAATTGATATCTATAAATAGAAATGTCCTAATTTATTCCAAGAGACTTTTTTCATACAAAAAGTATTAAAGTTCTATATTCTTTTCCTCTTGTCCTCATCAATAAATTAAGGATGTATTTAATACACAAAATTATGATAAGATAAGATAAAATAATATTATGATTAATATTAGATTAAATCATATCATCTTATTTTATGTTTGATGTGTGTAAAAATTATGATAGGATAATTTATTTATTGAGCAAAATTATCTTTTCTCAAAGTTTATATAATTTAAATCATTGATTAATTTTTAAGGATATAATAGTACATGTAAATTTAATTCCATGAACTAAAAATAATGCTCTCTACTTTGAGAAAATTAAATCATCTTATACCAAAAGAATAATTGATCCTCTTTATAATTTTATCCCTTTCTTTAGATACATATTAAACATGATATAGGATAATTATCATTCTATCATATCTATCATCCTATACTCCAAACATGACCTAAGTTTCTTAAATATTATTCCTTATAAAAGTAATGTATAAGAAAGATGATTTTGCTACTCATTAGAAAGTATTTAGTAGTTTGATTTCATTTGTGTAAAGTGAAGTCAAAGAGGGGCTTCATTGAATCCTATAATTATTTGATTCACCCGGCTACACACGATAAATGATGAGGATTAAATAAAGTAAAATGACATTTGTAATATGCTTTGAAGCTGTATTCTCTCATGCGATAACATTTTTTTTTTAACACCCACCAATCTCATCCAAACCAACAAACAACAATAACTTAATATCGAGTCCTAGGTAGAGGCCAAACAAGCTCTTCATCTTGCTTCTTTAAAGTTGGAAGTACCTTGTGCCTACGCTGTAGAAGTTTCCTCCGATACCAATTGCTCCCCTGATTGAGTGAAGCTTGCGAAATGGATTGCCTTTGCATATATATGCCTAGATCCAGACTATGCATAAGGAGCCTGCATTAGTAAAAATAGACGATATATGCTAATACAAGCATGATTTCAATCGACCATGAATCAGAAAATTATGATAAAGTTCGTTTTAATTACTCTATGATTATGTTGGGAATCCGAGCATGATAAAAAGAAATTTAAATTTCAAATTTATTTACAACATTATGTGATAGAGATCATGAATGACCAGTATCTAGTACTTTTAAGATTATTTTCAAACTTATAAATTTGTTATACTTCTATTTAATTGTAAATTCGAAATACTTATACATGCAAATATTTTAATACATATACATATAAAATATAAATATTTTAAATTTATCTTCGCATATCCTTTTAAATGTATATGTTTATTAAATCTTAATTAATTGCAATATAATGTTTGCATTCAACATATAATTTATTTAACAAATTACCTAAATCCATTTACTCTTTCAGATTCATGTTATGAATAAAGTTGCTTTCATTAAAAAGTTAATCTTGATAGGCCGATACTCTCCTATACTAAAGGCCTAAAACAAAACTAAACTTATGAGGCCGACAATAGGAAAGTAGTCTAGACAAACTTAAATGAATGTCGTTTATATATCACTTGTTCTAGCTAGATCTTGCACACAGGTGAAGTAAGTCAGCATGTATCACATTTGGCTTGAGTCATGCAATTATGTCTCTAAATATAAGAGTATAAGGTAAAAGGTAGAAAAGGTAGACTAATCTTACTCTCTCCCATAGCCATTATCCTTACTTTTACCACCTTCCTCACCACATAGTTACTAACTTCAGCAAAGTGCATCCTAGAATCCTAATCCATGTGCCCCTTTGATCGTTATTTTCTCTTTGACTAGTTGGTTGAGCCTTTTTCCTAAAGTTACTTACGGACCTTATTCTACTAATCCAAAAACACTTCAACTAATCTTAATTTATCAATAATTATATTTATGTTTATATTTCTTATTTGCATGCATACATATAAAGGGCATTAAGTTTTATCAAATTTTTAGTTTTATATGTATATTTTTATTTCAATTGAGTTAACATTTCATTAATAGTTAGGAATAAAATTTAATAGTTTTTTTTTGGGGGGGATTTGAATAAAGTTAAGATGAAATTATTTTATATAAATTATTGTTATGTTAGTAGTAAATTATTTCAAATTAAAAAAGTCATTCAATATAATTATCTCTTTAATTTACATCTAAAAGATAAATCATGTCATTAATTATTAGTTTTATTAAATTAATTAAAAAGAAATTTAGAAAAATTAACAAAAAGATGAAATTATTTTATACGAATTACTATTATGTTAGTAGTAAATTATTTCTAATTAAAAAAATCATTCAATACAATTATCTCTTTAATTTACAACTAAAAGATAATCGTATCATTAATTATTAATTTTAATTAAAATTAATTATAAAAATTTTTTTGAAAAATTAACAAAAATATATTCCCTTTGATTCACCAATCAAAAGTTTTACACACATTTATACTTTGATATTCTCTGCGTTTCACTTTTTTTTTGTTGAATTTTCTAAAATTATATTCTCTTTTTTTTCAACACTTTAAACTGTTGCTTTTATATTTAATTTCATAATTTTTTTTAATTTTTTAAATTAAAAACTAAGAAACATCAATTTTATAAGAAAAAAAAAACCTAAAATTTGAATATTAAATACACAAATTAATATAATTTTTTAAATTATGTGAAAGTCAATAAGAGACAAATAAATAGGGATGGAGAGACTCTATAATAGTACATAGTTCTATCTATTGCACTTGAATATATAAAAAAAATTATAAGTCAAAATATATTCATATTATATTTATATATATATATAATATTAATATATTTTGAATTATAATTTTTTTAAAATATCAATGAGTAACTTTTTTTATTTAATAAGTAATTCAACAATAAAGTTTAAAAACCCTATTTGTCTAAAATAAAAAAAAAATCTAATACTAAAATAATTTAATTATATGGATTAATATTTTATACACTGACAATGTATCACTTCTAGATACTATCAGTAAATAATAAAATAACACATCATTTAATGAATAAAATTTAAACTTTTCAAATCCTTAAAAATAAATATTAATAAATTTATTTAAGATTAATTAATTATAATTAACAATTTATCCTTCCTTAATTTTTTTTATTGCCTTCATTTTCAATCGTCATAATGGATATCGCTTGACTTTCACCATCACCTATCGCAAAAAGAAAAGCTCTTCTTTAATCCTCACTTTATTTAATCTACACCCCAAAAGTAATCCTTTTTCTTTTTGCTTTTTTTCCTTAATTAGGGCTTTGAGCCAATCATTGATTTTGATGGATCATTGAAGGATTACGTATCAATTCAGCTTCGATCATAGTTTTGGTATACAATAACTTTTCCTTTGATCTATTTATCTAGAGATATTTAGTGAACAAGGATAAGGAAAATCGCAATGAGTCCAAAGAATGCCATGTGAATCATTGTTAATGTTATAGGAAATGAAATTTTGAAGTATTCGGGAGACAAAACCCACAGCAATAAAATAGAGATAGTGCATCACAAAAATGAATAAAAAATTTATAGCTTACTTTAGTTGGAGCTTGATAAATCTTAGGCTTTTGTTGCATGATATTAAGGAAAAAAAAAACTTAAAAGAGACCAAGAAAGTAAACAATATACAGAATGTAAAGCGAAAAGAAAGTAACAAGGACATTGAGAGATATTGAAAAATGGAGGTTTTACCTTGTTGTATAATATAACTCCAAAAAAAGCAAAATGTATATGAATAGGTTGAGATAAGTCAATAGAAGTGACTTGTTTATCATTTTGGTGGGTTTGTTTAATTTCTTATAACCACATATCAAATTCAAAATTGTAACAAAGAACAAACAAATAGTCTTTAATTTTGTTTTCTTTTTTTGACAATAAAGTAGTTAGTAGTTTTAGACTTCCATTTAATTAATTGTATAAAGTTTGAATTTCTTTTTGCTTTTTTATAAAGTTTGAACTCGTTTTTGTTTTTTTTTTTTTTTTTTTTGAGCATGACTTCATGAGAAATAAGATTACAATTTTTATATATGTAAATGCCACCTGATCATGATATATATAATGGTGTGGAATCATAGGTGATTCAAATTTCTATCTTAACTGATTGATAAGGTTTTTAATTTTTGTTACGGTGATGACGCTTTTTTTTAAAGAATTAAATGTTGATAGAGTTAGTCAAGATTACAATTCTGAAATTATTACAGAGTTAATTGATAAAAATCATGAGTATTTAAAACCTTTATTGGAATGGGGTTTCAATCTTTGAAAAAGACTTTAGAGTATTATATTAAGTATGCAAAACATGAAGGATTTGGATTTCATAAAATCCATATTACAAAATCTTGAAAAGCTCAAGTGATTATTGGATAAAAATTTGTTTGTTTATAGGAAGGTTATCATAACAAAAAGTATCTTGAAAGGAGATAGAATTCAAACACTACCAGATGAGTCATGAGTGGGATGCAAAGCCATGATTTATGTGTCCAAGAAAAATGATGACAAATGGTTCATTTCTAGATTTATAAAAGATCACACTTATGAGCTTACTACTCTAAAAATTGCTTAACTTTTACGTGTTCACAAAAAAAAAAAAGTTCAACATAATTTAATTGATGTACTTGATGATTCAGGAATTCGTCCTAGTAAAATCATGTCAGTTTTAGTTAATGAATAGGGTGGCATGGATATGGTTGGTTTAACTAAGCATGATATTCAAAATTATTTGAGTAATATAAGGCAGAAATAACTTAAGAAAGCAGATGAACAATTAGTGCTTACTTATTTCAGGGAATGTTAGTCGAAGAATCCATGATTCTTTATGCAATATAAATGGATGCAGAAGGTCAACTAGCAAATTGTTCTTGGGTTGATTCTAGGTTGTTCTCGAATTCCCTTCTACTACTATCAATATTAAGTAGTCAATTTTTTTATTTTCGGTGGTAAGGAAAAGACTACGAAGTAGCTTTCTTCTGATCGGGTAAAAGGAAGGCCCAACAAATTTAAAGAAAAAAGAAAAAAGGATGCGCTTATCGATGTGAAAACCTTGGCAAGGAATCCTCAATTCTACATAGTCTTGCATGGCTGAAGGAGTTCGGTCCAGCTCGTTTCTAGGCCTTTGGTCATAGACTATAGCTTTTGGCCTAACTTATTTAATAAATAGGTATAAAATGCCTTTTGTTCTTTTTACTAAAGTTAATCAACATCACCAATCCATTTTATTTGGTTGTGCTTTGTTGTGGAATGAGACAGAGGAAACATTTATTTGGTTATTGAATATTTGGTTGGAAGCAATGTTTGGATATCATCCAAAAACAATCATTACAGATCAAGATACCGCTATAACTAATGTAGTTGCAAAGGTTTTACCAAATACTAAACGTCATTGTTGCAAATGGCATATTGAAAAAAAAATTCCAAAGAATCTTAGCCATGTTTACCACTAATTTGATGAGTTCAAAATACATTAGTTCTTGATGAGTTTGAATTGGAATAGGTTGAACTAATTGAAAAGTATGATTTGCAAGAAAATAGTTGACTGAAGAAGTTGTATTCCATTTGAGAAAAATAGATCCTTATTTATATGCAAAACAACTTTTGTGCTGCAATGTCTACTACTTAGAGAAGTGAAAATATAAATAAGTATTTCAAAGATTATGTCAACTCAAGCACCTCTATGAGTAAGTTCATTATTCAGCATGAAAAAGCCTTTGATGCAAGATATAACAAAGAGAGGGAGAAAATTTTCAAAACAATGAATTCTAAATCAATTTTGAAGACATTTTATCCAATAGAGAAAGAAGTTTAAGAGGTTTACATAAGAAAGATGTTTAAAAAATTTCAATATGAGTTTAGTCATTCTCAATAGTATGTTGCAAAAAAGATCACTATAAATGAGTAAATGTATAATTATAGACCTCATAAGTTTGACAAAAAGAAGCCTGAATATATTGTGACATTTGTTTTCTTATCAACAACTACAACCTGTTCATGTCACATGTTTGAATTTGTAGGCATCATTTGCAAGCATCAGTTAATAGTTTTGATTAAAAAAAAAGATGCACTCATTACCTAATCGATATGTTTTAAATCGATGGACAATAGATGCTAAAAAGGGAAAATTAGAAAGCATATTGGATGAACAACATGATACTGCTCTAAAGTCTTCAATGATGTTGTTTAATAGTGTCATGATTCATTCTTTAGAGTTTTTAGAAAAAGCTTTAAGATCTTAAAAATATTATGATAGGCAATTGGAGGTTCACAATGGTTATTTGAAGAGCTTGATACTTTGAAAACATCTGAGGAAGAGAAAAATAGTAGGTTGGTGTTTTGACAAGTGAGAATGTTCTTAAATATGCTTCAAAAGATTATGAGACTCATTTTTTAAGTCATAATATAACTTTGCTTGATCCTCCTCATGTGACTACTAAAGGGTGTCCTTAAACTTTAAGAATGAAAAGGGCTTTAAAGCAAAAAAATAATTTAAAAACATGTTCATTCTATAAACAAAAGGGTCATACAAAGTGCACTTACCTACTACAAAAACAATCATGGTATTGTTTGATGTTTTTAAATTTGGTATAGTTTACAATATTAGCATTTTTTAATTTTTTTTACTTTTACTTTTTTGAAGGTGTGACTCTAATCAAGAGATAGTGTCAAATCTCAATACTGCTAAACTTATTGTTTCATTCAATCAAATTAGGTAATAATAAGTCAATATTATAATAGTTTTAGTTTTTTTACTTTGTTCAAACATGTTAATTAAATTATTTAAACTATTAATAAGTAAATTTGTCTTATTAGAATTATGAATCACTTAAAATATCTTTGTATATGTAGGATCCAAGTGTGGCTCAAAATTGGTATCAACGATAAACAAATGTCTTTAAAGTCTCATGCTACAAATTTCACAGTATAATAATTTATATTTTATATTATTTATCTCCTAAACATTGATAAAATTTTATAGAAATATCTTATTTATGTATTTTTTAAAATATTATTTGTAATTTTTTTATTTAATTTTCTTGTAGGATTTCATGACTATCATGCAATAATTGCCTATTGGGACAACAAAAAAGGTTTAGGCATGACTGTGATTATAATGACATTTTTTTCATTTAAAAATCATTATTAGTTATCAAGATTGGTTGTCAATTTTCTCATTTCTAAATCATTATTGATTATCAAACTTGGTTGTCATATATTCTATGATTTTAAAAAAAAAATCTAGAATTTATGATACCCAAAAAAAAAATCCAAAGTTTATGTTACCAACCTATACCATCACACCTCAATTCCTTGCAAGCAAAACAACCCTATATCACAGTATCAACAGCATTGATCCCCTTATCAACTGTTTCCCATGCAGCTTTCACAGCCTCCAGGGAACACCATGTGGTCACCACAATTGGGTACTTCTCTGAATCCTTAACCCCTTCATGTCCTATAACCTAATTGTTAGTATAATATGTATAATTCTATCAAAATAACACAAAAAATATCGTTAATTGCAGAGAGAGGAACCAAAAGGTCCCAAACCCATATAAAACAAATTCAAGAAAAGAACATCTTTTTTCTAATAATTACTAAGGAAAACAAGGTAAAGAGGAAGACAAGTGAAATGGATAGGTTCTTATGAGCCATTTGAGATATAAAAGTTGAGGATCCTATTTCATATCATGAGTTTTAATCACATATTCCAAAGAACATAAGTGGACTTTACAGGTGAAGGTTGCAAGGCTAGCATCACTTGTTACGTTAACCACGTGTGGGTTACAGACAAATAAAAAAAATCTTATGAGTGGTGCCTATTTGGGTTTTGTCATTTGTGTTTTTTTATTGAAAAATAAACCTTCCATTCAAAGTAATCACTTTTAGGCACATTTCTTTTTTATTTTTTTGGATAAATCATTTCATTTTCATCCTTTTTCCAAAATAGACAATATGTCACAACATAAATATTTCTCCAAATACAAGTGCGTTAAAAAGGAACTCCCTAATAACCAAAATGTATAGGTACACGTGCAAGTACTTCACTAGATTTGGCTACCAACAAAATGTCCACTACTCATCAACAATCATCTTGACCAAACTTTGAATTTCATCCATAGAGATGATTGATTTTGCTAGGAACCTTTATGTGGCGTGAGTAAAAGGGTTCATCTCGATCATTTCCAGACTGTCTTATTAACATCTATGAATATGGGATTGTGTTATTCTATAATGCATTGAATAACCTCAATGGCACCAAAATCAATTAGCATGCCATCATCCAAAGGAATGTGGGATGAAGCATCCATAATTGGATACTTTTATTTCTATAGAACTTTATACCAATTCCAGAGTCAAAATGTTGTTGCAGAATACCCTAGAAAAACCAAGTTGAATCATCCTTTTTTTCAAATCCTTCTAACCACTTCTGCTACACATTCACCCAAGTGTACCCCTTTGAAGGACCGAATCCTTGCAACACAAATGGTAATCATCTTATCACATAATTATGTTAAACAATCTTTGTGGACAAATTAACATATTAAAGCTCCATTAGGTTGATGCTTTTGTTATTCAATTTGTTTTCAAAAAAATGAATATAAAACAAAAGGCCAATAGCAAAAGTATCAATCAAGTAAAACAAAAGATTTAACAATTCTTACCAGTGGTTACCAAACAATACTGCTCATCACCTAAAAGAATTAGCAAGTCAATAGAAAAGTGTGAAATCATGGTCAGTCACAACTCAAAAACAATAGATAGAACTCAGTTGCTCTTAGGACCTTACCTAGTGTTTAAGGTATAAGGGTAGAGCACATGCCTAAAAAACATGCATGCTTGCACTTGTTTATAATACTGGTTTTTTCAGTTAAACATACAATGTAAGCATGCTTGTAAGAAAAGGTGTCTGCAAAAGCCAAGATAATGAAAAGCCGATTTACCAAAAAATAACCAGTTTTTATAGGAAAAAACTCTCACCAGATAACTCCCACTTATCAAACTTCATTAGCCATGTGTTTGAGCCAATTGGTGTGGATAATACACGACCCACCCAGACCCAGAACTGTTTACCTTTTTGGTCTCCATGGTACCCTTTCATTGTGTGTATGCATTCATGAAGAGTTTTCTCAACACCAGATGGAAAGACAAAAATAGCAAACGAATCCTGAAGAAAAATAATGAAAATTTAAAGCATGATACAAATTAGTAAGCTTCAAAGACTCAAAATTATATTTTATTCACATAGAAGAAAAAAGAAACCACTGTTTCCTTAGCAGAAATTCTGGCCAAGAAAAGAATCAGTACAATTATTTGTTAAAATTCAACAGTGGCTTGGTAGATCTGTGATTAACCATAAATTTGTCCAAAAACTGATCCGCAAGCATTTCACCTGTGACAAATTCTAATCTTTGGTTGAATGTGGGAGTTTTTTTCTTAGTTTATCATCTTACAATAAAATCATGTTTTAGATACATAATATTGCTGAAGAACAAGTCTGTACACTTTCATCTATATGTTTTCCTAATTACCTAGCATGCATACCCAACAGTCCCACAACTTTTCATACCTGTAGTGCCCTCGCTTTGTGAGTAATGTGGTTATGCTTGTCGGGTACATTTAACATAGAATAATGAAAGAATAGACAATGACAATAAAGGACTCGTATATAAAATCATAGGACAGAATGCAAAGATGGAATGTATTAAAATATCTGATTCACTTGTATACCTATCTACCATAAAGCTGATTCATTCTGTTCAGAGACGGGCTTTAAATCATGATAGGTATTAAGAGTCAAATTTCCAGTGTGTAAAGAATTCAAGTCAGAACAAGAAATAGCAGCTAATGATGCCCCTAAGAAGAATAAACAAATGGAGGACAACTAAAGCAATAGCACATTGTTAATTCATTAATTAGAAGATGCTATTGTTAATTCATTAATTAGAAGATGCTGATAGAGTGACATGGTTATTGACTTTTTTTTTTTTTCTCCAAATAGTAAGAGGAACCTAAGACGTTGCCCAAAATTTGGTGAACTGAAAACTACCATCATAAAAACATAACACTAAGAAAAAAAAAAAGGGCAGCAAACATACACAAGAAGCTTTCAGACTTGTATATTTCTCACAGTTGTCAACCTCCCCTCGCCTCCATCGCTCATAAAACAAGTAAAATTTCACTACTTCATGACCATATTGACAAGATCGAGTTTACGTTTCATAAAATCAGCAACATCTCTTGGAGAAGTGTTTGAACCAAGGTTAAAATGTCCAATGGCTTTTATGATTCCAGCTGCTCACCTTTCTTTTGCATGGATTATATTAGGGTTACTTCTTGCATTTTCAGTACGCCATTTTAACAATTCTTTTTGGGCATCGCTGACCTGCAAAGGGGAAAAGATCAATGGAACAGAAATAGCATCAACGACTATTACAGTTTTTAAAGGGCTAATAATAAATCTGAATTATTTTAAAAAGTAGAAGACTACCAACCATGACTCCATACACTTCTGGAATGCTAAAGAGTTCAGCATCATTTCTAGAATCACCATAGATATGAGTATTAATAGGAAGTTTTCCCTCAATCTTAAACTTATTCAGTAAATATGCAAGAGCCTGCCCTTTGCCTGCACCTTGTAGTAATATATCCACGTTAAAGTGAGTTATCTCACGTCTAATAAATTTTTAATTTCCTGTAGTTTTATATTCAAGTTAAGCCCTCCATTTACTGCCAATTGATTTTAAGTTTGATGCTTAACATGATATCAGAGTCAAGATTTTCTTTCAGTTATCTTTTCCTAATTGTCACATAGAAGACTTTTTCTATTTTTGCCTACACGTGATAGGGCTCATAGGGGTCTGTTAAAGTGAGTTATCTCACATCTAATAAATTTTTAATTTCTTGTAACCTTATATTCAGGTTGAACCCTCCACTTATTATCAATTGTTTTAAGTTGGATCCTTAATAATTCAAGTCCATTCCTCCACTATAACATCCAACTGGCACAGAATAAGACACAATTAATAATATAACTTTCAATGAATATGAAACTATTAAGCAAGTAAAATGAAGAAGAAATGAATACCAATGTGATGTGATCTGATGTATATCTTTCAAAATATATTTACTTTGGCATGCATAATATCCTTGGTAGTAAGTTGAATCTTACCCCTCGCTTTTCCAAACAGTCAGAAAGTTTCTTCATCACTGTCTGGGCCTTAGTCTTATCGATATAAAAGCTAACCTTGTGTGGTCTCTGCTCTGTTTCTGCTTGCAAGATCCAACATGCTTGAATTCGTTAAAGATGTCAAGAGCAGGTCCTATATATTTAGTTACATTGAAGATGCTTTCAACAGAATACTATTAACGTTTAGATATAAGGTTGCAGTATTAACTAGACCTGGAGTGAGCTCAGAAAACTTGCAGGCTTCTTCAGTGACTAATGTTCGCATCCCATTTCTGATTCAGAAATTCAACCCAGCCATCATCTGGTAGCATTGAGCTACTATATGTTATCTCAGTTTCCACTGATAAAATAGTTATATCAGGAGTCAACATGGGTTTCTCTTTCCTCAACTGTTTGTAGAATGTAGGTGACCTCCTAGTGGAGAAAACCAGCAGAGAGTGATGACGATAATTCGACTCCCACGGTGCATTAAACCAAAGCAAAGAAATGTTTTCAGGATCATGATGATCAACCTACAAAAGGAAAATATCATCATATCCAATTAAGCAACTGTAGCACAAGCATTTGAGAGAAAATCAATAACCAAATGTTAAAGGAAACTGCCAAAAAAAGAGAAAATTTGCAAATTGAGAGAAAATGATCAAAGCTGAATTGATACATAATCCTTTTCAGTGATCCACCAAAATCAATGATCAGTGCAAAGCCATAACTAGGGAAAAAAACAAAAAGAAAAATGATTATCTTTGGGTGCAGATTAAATGAAGCGAGGATCAATGAAGAGCTTTTCATTTTGCCAGAGGTGATGGTGAAAGTCGAGAGATGTTCGTCGATTGAAGAGAGAAGCGGTAAAAAAATTAGGGAAAAGCAAAGTTTTAATTATAATTAATTAACTCTAAATAAATTTATTAATATTTATTTTTAAGAGTTTGTAAAATTTAAATTTTATTCATTAAATAAGATATTATTTTATTAACGATTGATAATGTATAGAAGTAATATACTATCAATATATTGAAATATTAATTCTAATTATATTATTGGTATATTGATGTTTGACGTAAGTAATATTTAAGGAATGTAAATTAAGAAGTGAGAAATATAATATAGGTAAAACATTAAAAAAAAATAGATTAGTGTAATTTTTTGACATAAAAGATCACAATATGAAAATTGAAGAATGGATGTGTTGTTGGAACTTAAACTTTAGACTTGATGGATTTTTTTTTTTTAAATGATAGGATGAATCAATGGATCTAAGTTTTGAGTTCACAATCTATATATAATTAGTGTTAAGAAAAACAAAATTAAATTCATTGAACTTCAGTTGTTCCCTTCAAAATCTCCAAAAAATAAAAACCAAACATAAAGAGATTAGATTGCTCAACCCTTCAATTAAAAGAGTCTTAATTCAAGGGACTTCACTTGTCATCCCCACCGGCCACTAAAGAATAGAAATCTTCATCAGTACCATCCTTGGGCTTTAATTCTTCAATTCTCTCAATAGCATCTTTCAAATCTAATCTCTCCACATCTACTACAACTCAATCCAATCTTCAATAGCTGGAGCATCAATTCTCCATCACTGTTCTTTATTGCTCCCATATCTTTGTCAAACACCCCAACATCTGTTGACATTTCTTGTTCACCAACTACAGACTTCACCCAAATAGCCAAATCCTGTTCATCATTACTTTTGCCTTTTTGCAAGAAGTTTGCAGGGAACTTTCCGGTTAAAATCTCTAAAATCAATACCCCACGATCCCATACGTCAGTCTACCTTGTAATTCTACCATGTTGAACATATTTAGGTGACTTATAAGCCACCATCAGCTCTTGAGCACTCTCTTAGTTGATAACCGGGATCAGACCATAATCAATGAGAAGGGGTTCAAAAGATTCATCGATGAGAACATTTGAGGATTTGAGGTGACCATGGGGTGCAATCCAACTAGGTAAATCCTTGTACAGGTATGCAAGGCCCTTGGCTACTCCTTTCACAATCTTCGATCGAGTCGGCTAATTAAGTTTTGGCTGCCCCAAAGATTGGTGACCTGAAAATTAATTGAAAAAGGAAACTAGTCAAACCTATTGTATATATTGGAATATGTATGTGCGTATGCGTGTGTGTATATATATATATATTTAATTAATTGGTACTAGAATTATTAAATCACAATCTATTATATATAGGGAAAATAGCAAACCATGAATTTGAACAGCCAAGTTTCCTTCTTTAACAAAATTGAAAACAAGAAGCTTCTCCTCCTTCCTATAATAAGTGACGAGAGGAAGCAAGTTATTATGTGTCAGTCTCCCTATCCTCAGATGCTCTTGGAACTTTTCTTTCGCAGCGTTATTCATCTTTTTATACCTCTTCACCACCATCACAGGCCCAACTGATAGAGTAGCCTTATAAGATGACCCAAAGCATCCACTTCCCAATATCTCAGCTGAGGCTTTTAGCAAGTCTGGCAAATCGAACCTCTCTCTATCATTCCTCACGAAAGAAAGTTTTACAATCATCTCTGAACTCTTCTTTCCATTCCCTAAGTAGTTTGGGAACCCAGGGGTGCCATGTTCTTCCTTGAAACCTACTTTTGTTCCAAGGTTTGATGGTGGAGCCTCTACTGATAGAGGCGGTTGCTGCTTTCTGCGTCCATTGATTATGATGACTGCAACTATTGCAAGTAGTATGAACACCTCAACTATGACAAGGATCATGATCACCCACATTAAGGGCTTGTAGTCGGTAATTGGACTAATTTTAGGGTCAGAGTTTGGAGCAACAGTGAAGCCACATGTCTTCAATGGTTCTCCACAAAGCCCTTTATTACCTACATATAATTAACCACAAAAAATGGTGGATTCTAAACTCTATATATCACTAAGATTTGAGATGAAAACATATTTACATGCAGGTAGGTTTTGTTTGCAATTGCATTTGTGTATATATATACTAAAATAAATAATTAGAAATAAACATGAGAAATACGGGTACATATAATTAAAGATAATGATCACTCACTCACTAACTCACTCATCTAAAAACATGCTGGCATTCATCCTACTAAGGCTTGCTGGTATAGAATGTTAGGAAAATGGGGTCCAGTCCCATGTAAGTGGTTTTGGACCAAGTAAAGGTCATGGGCCTTGATCTTTTATTTTACACAGAGCCCTAGCTACTTAATAAAAAAGAGGAGGGGTTGTTTTAGGTGTGTGTCGAAAACCAAGCAGAGAAAGAAGAAAAGCCAAGAAAAACAGAGAGAGAAAAAGGAGAAGGGAGAGTTGGTTGAACGAAAGTCGATTCGTGGTTCGATTGAGTTGGAACCTTGTCAGGAGGTTTATGATTCAGAGTTCTACATTCTGAACGGTGAAGATCGGGTTTGAAGCTCTCTAGGAACAAATTCAGGGTGTATTTGTTGAGTCACTTATTTAGTGAGATTTCTCCAATTGTTTCTCTAGTAGTTGATTAGCTCTAGTTTTAGCTAGAGAAGAACTTTGTATAACTATTATTTGATAGTGAAGATTTTTCTGGTGGCCCGTGATTTTTTCCCTCTACACTGGAGGGTTTTCCACGTAAATCTTGGTGTGCTTTATTTTTTTTGCGTATTTGATTATTGATTATTGTCTATTGCTTTTGTATTGTTATGATTATTGCTTCAGGCGTAACAAGTGGTATCAGAGCGAGGGTTATTTTGAGACATCGATACAGAAGTAACCCAGGATAGAAGTAAATTCTGTTTGAGATCATGGAGGGTGATACAGGTTCCATGATAAAATTGACAGCATCGAATTATTCAATTTGGAAACCTATGATGGAGGATCATCTATACTGTAAAGATTTGTATGAGCCAGTATTAGGTGATTCGGCTAAACCAGCAGATATGAAAGATGAAAGCTGAAAGAAGCTAGGTAGAAAGACGCTGGCTACAATCAAAAAATGGGTTGATATCAGCATGTTCCATCATGTAGTGCAGGAGTCAGATGCTCACATTGTTTGGGAAAAATTGATAGCATTGTATGAGAGAAAAATAGGTATGAATAAAGTTATGCTTGTTAAAAAGATTGCAGCTTTACATTACAGGGATGGACGATCTGTTACAGAGCACTTGAGTGATTTTCAAGATATATTTAATTGGATGACTACTATGGAGCTTAAGATGGATGATGAAATAAAGGCGTTATTTCTTTTGGGTTCATTGCCAGACAGCTGGAATACTCTAGTTGTGACTGTTCTTAATTCAGCTCCTGATTATAAGGTGACATTGGAAATGGTAAAAGACAGTATGCTTAATGAAGAAACAAGGCAAAAAGATGTAGACCCTGGAAATCAAGCTCTAGTCACAGAAAACAGAAGTAGAAACATCGATAGAGGTCAGGACTCAAAAGGCCGTGGTAAGTCTAAACATAGATCCAAGTCTAGAGGTAAAGTGAAGTGTTATATTGTAGTAAGGCGTGTCATATAAAACGAAACTGTAAAATCTCTAATTAAAAGCGAAAAGATGAGAAAGGGAAGAGTTCAGATGATAGCAATATTGCAGCAATGAATTCAGATAGTGATTCAGTTACTTTGATTTGTACACATGGTGATTGTAATCATGTTAGTGATCCTGGCATTGAGTGGATAGTTGACACAGGAGCGGCATATCATTGTGTTCCTAAGAGAGAGTTGTTTACAACTTACAAAGCAGGAGACTTTGGTTGTACCAAGATGGGAAACAAGAGTGTGTCGTAGATTTTTAGGATTGGTGATATTGTTGTACAAACTAGAACAGGCTGCATGTTGACTTTGAGGGATGTCAAACACATTCCAGATATGAGAATGAACTTGCTTGCTATTAATGTCCTTGATAAGGAGGGATATGAAAGCCAACAAAAGAATGGACAATGGAAGCTTCTCAAAGGATCTATGGTAGTTGCAAGGGAAAAACTATGCTGCACAATGTATAAGACATGGATGCAATTGAACAGTAACCAGGTAAATACCGTTGAAAATGATGCTTCAGCAAACTTGTGGCATAGGAGGCTGGCACACATGAGTGAAAAAGGGTTACAGGTTTTGACAAGGTACTCTCTCATTCCCTTAACCAAAGGTATGTCTCTCGATTCATGTGATTATTATTTGTTTGGTAAGCATCATAGAGTTTCTTTTCGTAAAAGTTCTCAAAAAAAAGAAAATAGATTGGAATTAATTTATTTTGACATATGTGGTCCCATTGAGGTTAAGTCATTAGGTGGTAGCAGATATTTTGTTACTTTTATTGATGATGCTTCACGTAAGACTTGGGTGTATATGTTGAAATACAAAAGTCAGGTACTACAGTATTTTTCAAAATTTCATGCCATGGTTGAAAGAATGATAGGGTTACCCTTAAAGTGTATTCGAACTGATAATGGTGAGGAATACACATCTAAAGGCTTTGAAGAGTATTGCTCAAAGCATGGGATCAGGCATGAGAGGACAGAACCTAGAACACTGCAGCATAATGGTATAGCTGAAAGAATGAATCGTACCATTATGGAAAAAGTCATATGTATGTTAAGGATGGCAAAATTACCAAAGCCATTCTGGGGTGAAGCAGTCAACACAGCTTGTTATTTACTTAACAGGTCACCATCAGTTCCTTTGGGCTTTGACATTCCAAAAAGAGTGTGGACAGGGAAAGATACTTCATACTCTCACTTGAAAGTTTTTGGGTGTAAAGCATTTATACATGTGTCGAAAGAGCATAGATCAAAGCTTGACAGTAAAGCTACACAGTGTGTGTTTGTAGGATATGGTGATGAGAAATTTGGCTACAGGGTATAGGATCCAGTAAAGAGAAAGACAGTCAGAAGCAGGGATGTTGTCTTTCATGAAAAAAAAATCATAGCAGACTTTGAGAAAAATGAGAAGACTACACAGGTTACTGTTGAATGTGATGTTTAACACCGACAGGGATTCTACAGGAAAGAGCCACAGATGGTGGAAATGAGCAAGAAACAGAACTTAGGGATATGAATAAGCCAACCACAGTAGGTGATGAACCAGATGCAATTAGCTTTAAACAGGGGGAGCAATCGTCTCTACTTGAGAGTGTTGAGTAGGGGAGCTACCTTCGACATCAAGTGATGTAGAGTCTCAGCCCAGGAGATCTACTAGAGAGCGCAGGCCATCTACCAGGTATCCAAGTTCAAATTTTATTTTAGTTACCAGTGAAGGGGAGTCAAAAAGCTTCCAAGATGTGCAGGCTACTCCGGATAGAGAGCACTGGTTAAAAGTAATGAAAGAAGTGATGGAACCATTACGAAAGAATAGTACTTATGATCTTGTTAAACTTCCAACAAGGAAGAGGCCATTAAAGAATAAATGGGTGTTCAAGTTGAAAAAGGATGGTGACAAATTAGTGAGGTACAAAGCTCGATTGGTAGTAAAAGGTTTTTCTTAGAAACCAGGCATCAATTTTGATGAGATTTTTGCTCTAGTTGTAAAAATGAGTTCTATTCGAGTGGTACTGGGATTGACAGCTAGTTTGAATCTTGTGCTTGAGCAACTTGATGTTAAAACTGCATTTTTGCATGGTGATTTACAGGAGGACATTTATATGAATCAGCCTAAGGGTTTTGAAGTGAAAGGGAAAGAGCACTTAGTTTGCAAATTGAAGAAAAGCTTGTATGGCTTGAAACAAGCTCCGCGACAGTGGTACAAGAAGTTTGATTCTTTTATGGTGAGTCATAGCTATAAAAGAACAGCAGTGGATTCTTGTGTGTATGTTAAACAATTTCTTAATGGTAACTTCATTATCCTATTATTAATGTTGATGATATGTTAATTGTAGGACAAGATGATAGTATGGTTTGCAGGTTGAAAAAACAATTGTCTAAGTCCTTTGATATGAAGGATTTAGGTCCAGCAAAGCAGATTCTTGGTATAAACATTATCCGGGATAGGAGAACTAGAAAGCTGTGGTTGTCACAGGAAAAGTATGTTGAACGAGTGCTCGGTAGATTCAACACGCAACATGCTAAATCAGTTAGCAGTTCACTTGCCAACCATTTTCATCTAAGTAAGAAATCTTGTCTAGTGTCTAAGGAAGAGCAACTAGCTATGTCTAGTATTCCTTATTCTTCTGCAGTCGGTTCTTTAATGTATTTTATGATTTGTACAAGGCCTGACATTGCTCATGCAGTTGGTGTAGTGAGCAGATTTCTTTCTAATCCAGGGAAGGTTCACTGGGAAGCAGTGAAATGGATTTTTAGATATTTGAGGGGTACCTCAAAAATGTGCTTGACTTATGGAGTTTCACAACCAGTTCTAGAAGGGTTTACTGATGCTGACATGGCAGGTGATCTTGATGGTAGGAAATCTACTTCAGGGTATTTGTTCACTTTTGCAGGAGGAGCTGTATCTTGGCAATCTAAGTTGCAGAAGTGTGTTGCTTTGTCAACTACAGAGGCTGAGTATATTGCAGCAACTGAAGCATGTAAAGAAATGCTTTTGATGAAACGTTTTCTTCTTGAATTGGGTTTGAATCATAAAGAGTATGTGGTATTTTGTGATAGCCAGAGTGCTTTAGATTTGAGTAAGAATATCATGTACCATGCTAGAACAAAGCACATTGATGTTAGATATCATTGGTTACATTCAGTGATTGAAGAACAGCAGATGCTATTGAAGAAAGTCCATACTGATAAAAATGTAGCAGATATGTTGACTAAGATATTTCCTAGGGAAAAGCTTGAGCTTTGCAGTAACTTGGCCAGAATGAGTTCCCTGGCCAAGGTAAGTTCCAAATGAAACTGCTATGGTGATGAATCTCCTCCTAATGGGGCTGGAGGGGAAGATTGTTAGGAAAATGGGGTCCAGTCCCATGTAAGTGGTTTTGGACCAAGTAAAGGCCATGGGCCTTGATCTTTTATTTTACACAGAGCCCTAGCTATTTAATAAAAAAGAGGTGGGGTTGTTTTAGGTGTGTGTCGAAAACCAAGCAGAGAAAGAAGAAAAGCCAGAAAAAATAGAGAGAGAAAAAGGAGAACGAGAGTTGATTGAACGGAAGTCGATCCATGGTCCGATTGAGTTGGAACCTTGTCAGGAGGTTTATGATTCAGAGTTTTACATTCTGAACGGTGAAGATTGGGTTTGAAGCTCTCTAGGAACAAATCCAGGGTGTATTTGTTGAGTCACTTATTTGGTGAGATTTCTCCAATTGTTTCTCTAGTAGTTGATTAGCTTTAGTTTTAGCTAGAGAAGAACTTTGTATAACTATTATTTGATAGTGAAGATTTTTCTGGTGGCCCGTGATTTTTTTCCTCTACACTGAAGGGTTTTCTACGTAAATCTTGGTGTGCTTTATTTTTCCTGCGTATTTGATTATTGATTATTATCTATTGCTTCTGTATTGATGTGATTATTGCTTCAAGCGCAACATAGAACCCTCCAATTCATTATTTGAGAGATCCACCTTCTGCAACCCCTTCTGTTTAAAATCTGGTTTTTGACCCGAAAACTGGTTGCCATCAAGTTCAAGCTTCAAAAGCTTGGGCAGGGTGGTCAATGATGTAGGAATTGCATCCGTGAACCGATTTTGTGATAGATGCAACTTCTTGAGTCAAATCATACCTGCCAATGCATTCCCAGGAATATCTCCAGAAAATTGATTGTTGGATAAATAAATGGATTTCAATGCACTAAGTTTGTTCGAATCCGAGATGGGGCCATTAAAATTATTGTTCATAAAGCTTAACGTTCTCGAGCTGGGCAAGGCGGCTAGGGTATTGACATCAATGGTGCCCGATAATCCCATATTCTCGAGTTGTAGACCCCAAATGGTGCTTTTATCGCAAAGAACGCCAACCCAATTGGCACGTTTCCCATGGCATAGAGGGTTGGAACTGTTTCCCAATTTTGCAATGCAGTGGCATTAGTTAAGGAAGATTTGAAGCTGACAAGGATATGTGATTCCGACAATGCTTATGAATTAGAAACAAAAAGCATGGATAAAAGAAGGAAAAAGGGTAGAAGATGTTGAAGGTGAAAGGCCATGGCAATGGAGCGGGGAGGGAAAGCGCACAGATGGGGCAGCGTGCGCGCCCTTCACAAGGGGAGCTGCAATGGAATTATGTTGGGAGTTTGGGATAGAGAGAAAAGACGAGATGTTGGTGGAATTTGGATGGCCTGGCATTGCCTGCCATACAAAAATTAAGTTTCTAAGAATAGCATCGGGGTGTTGAATCCAAGGGCATGCGTTATGTTGACAACGTCTTCGCCTTCATTTTCTGCCATGTTGCATCAGATACATACGGCTACTGCCGTTTTGGAAGGGTAAATATATGCCACCCATGCATGCATTTAATTCATTAATTAAAATTTATTATTATAAGAATAAATTAAAAATATTATATTAAATTAGTGTAAACAATTAAATTTCAATTCATAATTCCTAATGAGAAATTTTATGTAGTTTATAGATAAAGAAATTACCTTAAATCTTAAAAAAAATTCATTTTGAATATATTGATCTCCACTTTTAGATATTTAGCAGTTTCAAAATTAATGATTTAAATGTAGATCTTACTCAAATTACATAGCGGTAAAGAATTAATTTAGAGATTATTAAAATGAAAAAGCAGAATTTCGTATTATTACATCCATAAAAAATAATATTTGTGACTTAATATTTTTGTGCAAAATTCATGTTATCATTTTTTAGGTTTAAAAAAATGTATTAATATAAAAATTAAAAATATCAATATTTTAAAATATAAATATAATATAGTAATAATATCTATACTTTTTGCTCCATTTTTTCACTTTTCATTTAGTCTAAAGATTATAACAAAAAACATCACTCACATGTTAAAAAACCATTATTGTGAAAGCTTATGAGTTCAAAAAATAAAAAATAGTAGGATCACTTAATTATCATTTTTATTTTAAAATAATCATTAAATTATTAAAATTTTTAATTTAGTTATTAAAGTTTAAGTAAGTATTTTTTTCATCTAATTGTTAATCTTTAACAATATGTTGAAATGACAATATTACGTTAGATGTTAAGTGTTAGGTGTCATTATTATATTTACAATATTTTTTTCAAATTTATAATGTCACATCAATAATTTCATGTGACATATTAAGTGGCATGACAATATCAAGTGACATTTAACAATTAACATGATATTACCATATCAACACATCGTTAAAAAATAATGATTAGATGATAAAAAATATTTATTCAAATTTTAGTGACTAAAGTAAAAATTTTAATAATTAAATGAACATTTCAAAAAAATGAAATATAGTTAAATGACCAATAATATATTTTATCTACTTTATAATTACCTTTTTTAAATAAATAAATAAATAAAATAAGCAAAAACTCACATTAATTTCACATTCATTCCTGGACGATTTCATATTCTCTTTCATAATTATTTGTGATATTCATTTGGATTTTTTTTAACAACTCATTTACTGTTCTTTTTTTCAATTTTTTACTCACAACCAATATCTTCTCTTCTTCAAGCAATTAAATCCCTTATTGAAGCTTCAATTCTTTATTGCTTTCGGCTGGATAGTATTTTTTTTTTTATGAGAAGTGAATTGTTAAATAGATTTTTTTTTTGTTTGAACCATGGTTGTGTGTACTAGTAAAAAAAATTTTTTTTGTTATTCACTAATGGTTCCTTGCTTTGACACAGTTATAATGGTCATGTGTCATGTATATTCATGAATGCTTTTAAAGTCAAGTCCATGCTCCTAAAAGTAATACTACTTCTATTCATATAGGTGAACCATATAATCATTCCAACTTTAAATTGACATGTTCTAGATTCATTAAGATTTAATTCTCAAACTTTGCACATACGGTTCAAGTACTTATCTACCTTGGGATGATTTTAATTTAAAGTACTTGTGATCACTTACCAATGATATACTTTATTCATTAAAACTCAAGACTCAATATGTAATTAAGTGTAGAGCTAAGGTTCCATCATGTGTAACTTAATTTATAGACTTGAGTCCCATCTCTATAAAAGTTTTAGACACCATATCTCTTGTGAAACCTTTTGTCAATGAATTAACCAAATTTCCACTTGACGTGACAAAATCAATGGTAATCACTCTTTTTTTTATGAGTTGTTTAACATAGTTATGTTTTAGACCTTTGTGTCTTGACTTACCATTATAAACTTAACTATATGCTTTTGTAAGTGTAGCTTGACTATCACAATGGATAGATATTGGTGATATTGGTTTTGGTCATAATGGAATTTCTAATAACAAATTCTTTATGCCACAAATTCAAATGCCATAGGAGAATTAGTTATACAAGTTTGTTTTTTAGAACCTTAAGAAACCACATCCCCACCAATTATGAAAATCCATCCACTATGGATGCATGGTCCTTCATATTGGTTATGCCACTTGAATCAGTATATCTTTTTAAAATTGAAGGTTCACCACAATAACAAAGGCCATAATTCATAGTTTTTTTTTAACTATTTAAAAACTCTTGTAATAGCATTCTAATGCAAATTACTTAGGTCACCTGTATATCTACTAAGCTTACTAACTACACAGGCTATATCTAGTCTAGTTCAAGTAATTGTATACACTAGACACCCTATAACTTTTGGATATTCAAGTTGTGCAACCGACATATCGTTATTTATAGTTAACTTCAAATTAGAATCAAAGGGTGTTATGATTGTTGCACTATCAAAATGATCAAATTTCTTAAGAATCTTCTCAAATTAATATGATTATGACAAAGATATATTAGAATTTTCTCTAATAATCATGATTCCCAAAATTACATTTGCAACACCTATGTTTTTCATAGCAAAATTGTTAGACAAAAATTTTTAATAGTTTCAACTGGTTTCAAGTTCATAGTAAAAATTAGCATGTGCTCAACATATAGACATATAATGACACCCTTTTTCTTTTTCAAACTTTCTATAGACACATTTATAAGATTCATTGATCTGTTATCCATTAGCTAGCACAACATCATCAAACGTTTGATGACATTACTTAGGAGCTTGTTTAAGTCCATATAAAATCTTAATTAAATTACACATTTTCTTTTCTTGACTGGAAAGTATAAACTTTTTCAATTGTTTCATATAAACTTTTTCACCTAATTTACCATTTAAGAATATTGTTTTAACATCCATTTAATGAATTTCAAATTTATAAATGGAAGCTAATGCTATAACCATTCTGATTGTAGCAATTTTTGCTACTAGTACATAGGTATTAAAATAATTAATTCCATGCTTTTGTGTAAATCCCTTAACAACAAGTTTGGCTTTGAACTTGTCTATAATTCCATTATCTTTATTTTCTTTTTGAAAATCCGTTTGCAACCTATAATTTTGCAACCATGAGGTTAGTCAACTAAGATCCATTTATTGTTTCCCATAATGGAATCCATTTCATCATCTATAACTTCTTTCTAAAATATTACATCTTGAGACTTTATCGCCTTTTCAAATGTCTAAAGATCAAACTCCATATTGAAAATATATTTAGTATGTTTGTTGATTGTTTCTTTTGTTCTTTCAACTAAGAACAAGAAAATTTTCATATAAAAGATTTTAACCATTCTTGCTTTTTTACTTGGTCTAGGTATAAGTTTGTCTTATTTTTCAATGGAAGTTACCTTTCCTTGCTCTTTTGAGCTATCTAAAGCAATTTAATTTGAATTAGATTCCAGTTTGAATCTATATAGCATTTTTAGATTCAATCACCATATTAATAGGTATTGAGTCATTTAGTTTTATCACCATAAATCTATATGCATTACTATGTTGAGCATAGCCAATGAATATACATTTAATTCCCTTTTCACCTAATTTCTTTCTTTTAGGTTAAGGAACTCTTACTATCACTCTACAGCCCCATACATTAAAATAATTTAGGTTAGGCTTCCTTTTCTTCCATAATTCAAATGAAGTTAACTTATTCCTTTTGTTAAAAACTCTATTTTGGATATGGCATGAAGTTAACAATGATTCACCCGAAAACCCTTGTCTAAATTGGAGTAGAACAACAATGCATTAAACATTTCGATGAATGATCTATTTTTCCTTTTAGTCACACCATTTGATTATGGACTATTAGGTGGTGTTATCTTCTCTATCAATTCTTAAAGTCATAATCCTAGAATTACAGTGCAATTCTATTTCATTTTTATAAGTTTCAAGCTCATCCAATGCTTTATCTTTAGAATACATCAAGTAAACATAGCAACTTCTTGAGTAATCATCTAAGAAAGCTACAAAATACTTTTTACCACTTATTGAAGGAGTACTATGTAAATAACATACATCACATGTACTAATTCTAAGGTCTGAGAACTTCTTTCAACTTTATAAAAAGGTTTTCTAGTTATCTTAGTATGCACGTATGTTCTATATTTTTCATCATTCATTTTAGCATTTGGAATTAGATTTTATTTATACACATCCATTCTTCTATAATGAATATGTTCTAAACTATAATGCTAAAGATCAAAAGAATCAAGCAAGCAAGCAAAAAAATTAGTATTATTATTAATCATAATAAGGGATACATCAAGTTTAAACATGCCATTAGTGGTATAACTCTTTCCTAAAAATATGCCACCCTTAGACAAGATAAATTTGTCACATTTAAGAACTAACTTAAAACCATGCTTATTAAACAAACTAGTGAATGCACAATTTTTCCAAACTTCAAGAGATACAAAATATTGGTAATTGTTAATATTTTACCGAATGTAAATTCCAAATCAATTGATCCTTTCTTTTAATTTAGGTTGTTGAAAAATCTCCCTAGTATAGTACATTGCCTTCATTTTCTTCTTAAAAAGTTTTGAATAAGGCTTTGTTGGTATAAACATGCTTTGTGGTGCTAGAATCAATCCACCATGTTTCTTTGTCTTCTATGACATTGATTTCAGAAATTATAGTAATAAAGTTTTTTTTGGTTACTTTAAGTGCTTCTTTCTTTCTTTTTTTTTTTTTATTATAGGGCAATCTTCCTTGAAATGACCTTACTTCCCATAATGGAAACATGCCTTGAACTTATTGGCTTTTGGTAAGAGCTCTTTGCTTTTTATAAATGTAGATGGCTTAATATTTTCTATTACATTGACCTTAGAAGAAACAACTTCCTTTTATTTGTCATTTTCCTAGCGATATTGCTTTTTTAAGTGAAAATAACATGCAAGTTCTTCAATATTAACATCTTTTTTTATGTTTTAATATTTTCTTGAATTTTTTTCATGATGATAGAACCTTATCATTTATAAATTAAGGACATAAAAAATATTGCTTCCATTTTTATCTTGTATTGTTTGAACTTATTCAAGATAACCTTAATTTTAAGAAATTGATCCATGATCGATTTAGCATTAGTCATCTTAACATGCTTCATCTTGAAACTAGGAACTTTTTTGGATGTATCATTTTTTTTCATATATCTTACTCCAACTTATCCCAAACTTTTTTTGCGAATAAGCATATAATGTAAGTATTAAATAAAGAATCACACATACCATTTAAAATGCAGCCTATGCATTTATAATCATCATTTTCCCATATTTTCCTGTTGCAAGTTTCATTGCAAGATTCTTTCGATCTTGGAATAGTGAAAATGTATGCAATCTTCAATGTGGTAAAAATTATATGCATATTTTGTTGCCACATTAGGAAATTGCCTCCATGAAACTATTACATTAGTTGGAAATTGGATGTCATTTCTTTTATAGAATTGATATTGTCAATATTACGTGAAAAAAAGCTTTAAAATGGTTAGAAAATAACTTATGCATAAAAGTTTAAGAAACCAACTTGCAAATACTTGAATATTATGATATTTTTGTAGCCTTCTCCTTACGTCGTTGGAGTTGAACAATATGGACCTTTAAACATGATGAAAATGACTTTAAGGTATGCTACAAATGCCACTTTTCTTAAGGTTTATTTTGCTCTAACTAATTATAATATGCAAAAAAGTTGAACGACAACGCCTCTAAGATACAATAAAGTTTTGTCTGTTCTTATTTTGCACTAGTAAAACAAACCACTAAATACTCATTGATAAGAACAAAAATACCTTATCTTTAATAAAATTTTTTGCAGCAAACAATGCTAAAAAAACTTGCCTTCAATTTGAGAAAGGATTGGGAAAAAAAAAAGAGTTGTTTCTGAATTGAATTATCATTAAATATACTCACATCAATCTCTATTTATAAGGATTGAATCATAAAGTTGTGACTCTTTGATGGTATTGTTTTAATCAAAAATCACTTTTTTTTTTACTAGAAATGTCTCTTTAAAAGATTACAAGCATATTTATTCATTTTAATAACCAAACTTTTCATAAATAGGGAAACCAATTTTTACATTTCTAGAAATTGTAACTTTTCATGCAAAGCAGTCGATTCCACCTAGAAAGCAGTTGACTATCTCTTTGTATTTCCAATTGTTGACAACTTTATAAAATAAAGTTATTTAGACTTGTTCTTAGTGCTTAAATGAATGGATTTTTCTTTATTCTTAGTAAAATAATATGTTTTTTACTCATAATATGCTTAACTTGATGATGTGTAGGTAATTTTGAAGAAAAGAGAAACTCTTGCTACGTCCTAGAGAATTCTTAACAAATTCTACCTTAACTTGGAAAAGATCAACTCACCAATAGTTTTCTTACTTGAAGAAGGTTGTTTCACTTTTACTTGGATTCTTAGTTTCACTAGGATATCCCACTTTGACTTGGAATTCCTACTTTAACTAAGAGATCCATCTGTGTGAAGCTTACTTAAGGAAAGTTTTTTTAGGTTGACTACGAAATCCTCAGTCGACTTAGATTCCTACCTTCACTTGGATTTTACTTTTTCTTACTTACGATAGGATTTTCAAGGATATAAAAGACTCTTTTAAGAAAGGGCGGCATACACTTGAGATTTAAATTTAGAAAGGGCGGCATACTTGAATGCAAATTCCAAGAAGTTTTCAAGAAACACAAGACTTATTCCAAGTTGAAGTTTTAATTCTAAAAGGCTACCAAGGGTTCAAAAGCAATTGCAACATATTATTTTCTCTTGAAAAGCCCTAATTGCACACCATACTTCAATTTTAAGAGATTTAAAGTTTAAAAAGGGTTAAAAAAAGTTAAGTAATTGAAAATTTCAAAACAATTTAAGCTACTTAAAAAATTAATCGTATAAGAGTCTTTGCTAAAAAAAAGGTTGCAAGCTATGCAAAGTTAGGACTTTGAGAGCTGCTTGAGATAGTTTAAAAGAGACCAGCTAAGCATGCCTTTCTTCTGCCAAAAAAAATAAGTTGTTCTTGTATTCTAAAAGGCCATGTCAACTTTTATTTATCTTTTTAAGCGCCATATCATATAGAAAGAAGATTTACATATCATCAAGATCTTGACAAGTTAGCATTTAATCTTTCCAATACTCAATCTCATACATTAGATCAACCCAAGTCAAATTAACACAACAAAGATTTAAGTCAAGAAGACTTCTTCATACAAGAATTTTAACTTGGCCAAACCTAATCACTTTAAGAGTTCAAAATCAAGTCAACCAACCATTAATTTAGGGTTTTATGTAATTTGTTCTATAAATAACAAGCTTAAACATTAGGAAAAAGCACGATTAGGATGACAGCCCATCCTATATCTTTATAGGGTTCTCTTTTATTATTTTATTATTCTTTTAGGCTCTTTTTAATTTTAAATCTTAAGGTCATAGACCAGCTATTGTTCTTGTAAGCTTTTGTACTTTATTTTCTTAAGTTTTCAATTCAATTCAATTTCTTTCAAGTTAATTTCAATTTTTACAAGTTTAATTTCAATCTTCAAGCACTTTAATTTTTTTTTTTTTTTGCTTTAATTTTAGTTCAAGCTCTTTAATTTTTGTTCTTGCTATTTACTTTAATTTACTATTTTAATTTAATTCAAGTTCAATTCATGCAATTTACAGTTAATTTAATTCTGCTTTAGCTTGATTCAAGGTTTTTCAAGTTAAATTTAGTTGCACAAGTTATAATTTCAAGTTTTAGATTAGTTTAATGATTATGCATGATTTAAAGTTTAATCTGCTTAAGTTCAATTTTGTTAGTTATGATTTAAATTTATTTACATTGTTTATGATTCAAGCATGTTAGATTTGGTTTAATTTGCTATTTTTAAAGTTTTCATGAGTTAAATTAAGTTTGTTAAGTCTAATTTCAGTTTTTGTTTTAGTTAATTAAGTTTGTATGATAATTTGATTTCTTAAGTTATTGTATTAGATTTATTATTTAGTTTAAGGAATATAGAATTAATACTTGTTTTTAGGTTGCAGCTTAAATTTGATTTTACCTAAATTCTTTTTACATGTTTAAGTTTCATCTTTATTTACAATTTTGATTTACTTAAGTCACTGTTTTTAAGTTTAATTATTTGTTTTTGTATATTTATATTTTGGTTTTAGGTTGCTAGCTTGTTTAATTAGATTTTTGCTTGAGTTAATTTTCTATTTTGATTAGTTAAGTAGTTTAATTTAGTTCTTATAAATTAGTTTCAATTTGTCTAAATATAATTAAGGTGTTACCATTTCAGTACTTACTATTAATTTTTTTACAGTCCTTATGGGAATAATACTATACTCATCCTATATTGCTTGTTATAATCTGTGTACTTATGGTAGAAATTTTAGAATGCTTTTGGAAGTAAAGTAGTTGACTTTTTTATAAAGTAGTCAACACCTTTGACCTTACAAAATGCTTTCTACATATGAATAGGTGATTGCCCCTTTGTGTTTCTAATTTTTAAAATGCTTTTTAAAGTAGGGCAATTGACTCTTTCATAGAGCAAGTCAATTTTTTTCACCTTACAAAATGCTTTCTATACATGAGCAGTCGATTGTTAATCATATATCAATCAACAACTTTCAAATTCCAGAAAGGTTCTATATTTGGCCTCTTTTAGGGTAGTTGACTTCTCTTCAAGGCAGTCGACTACTATGGCATAGATCAATTTTCAAAAGACTATACACAATGGAAATCGATTCCATTAGGGTTTGGAATAAATTCCACTCACTTTTCAACTATTGCAGTCTACTGCTTTTAGGTTTGTAGTCAATTGTTATTTATAGAGAATCTAAGTTTAGCTTCTATTTAGCAAAGCAATTGACTCTATGTACTTGGCCGTCAACTACTCTTCTTGGAAGTTTAAGGTAAACAACTATTTTGAGTATGACAGTCAACTACTTATATACATAGCCTTATTAATATGATTATTTTAAGTCTAGAATCATATCTTTTAATCTTTGGAACTTTACCTTAAGTCATCTTTTAGCTTAATTAGATTTCTCTTTGATTAAGTTATTACTTAATCATATTTTTTTATTTTGAAAATACTTTCTAACATAGTCAATACTCAAACAATCACTCATTTTACATACCCATATGGAACCTCTCATTTTTCTTTAGTCTTATGAAATGTCTACTCGTAAAACCTTACAACTCTCTTTATATCTTCCTCTCATACTTAATCCTATTGAAACTTTCATTATTTATAAGCCTTGTGCACTAAAACTCCTTTTTCTTTTAGAATTCTTATTGTTTGTCAAGTAATATATAGCTAATCCCAAAAAATCTTAGAGAATCTTTGATAATTCTATATTTTGTATAATTATCATAGCTTTTTAGGGCTTTTTATGATGAATTATTACTTGATCCTAGAGAAATTATGGTAAAAATACTCCTAATTATGCAAATGTTCAATTTGTAGGTAAACATATGAAAAAAAGGACAAACAATGATTTAAAGTCAAATTGATAGCATTTTGGTGCCAATTCCATCATTTGGCCCAACCTAATGCAATGCCTTGTCTAAATGCTTCTTGGGAGATTTTCCTAAACTTTTTCTTTAATTTCTTCTTTCGCATATTCAAACTTAATTGAACTTCAATTCAAGTCTTATTCTTTATATTTTTCATGATTATTTTTCCTTTCTTAGCTCATTAAAGCTTTTGTCATCTTTGTAGTAACGATTTCAAGGAATTATGGTGCAATTTTTTAGTTGAATTTTTTTCTATAAATTTTTTTAAATGAATTGGCAACTAGATGGTGTTTTATGGGTTAAATTTTGAAAAAGAAAAGAAGGGGAAATTGGTGCCTAAAATTGAAAGAAAGAGAGCTTTGTAGCCATTAGATGCAATTTAGATCACAAAAAGAAGTTGGTGCCTAATTTTGAATTAAATGAAAGGCCAATGGATAGATGCTTAGTTGGCATTTTGAAAGCTCCTTATTGATTATAATTCTAACTTTTTTGAGAATTAATGATCAAATGAAGAAAGCTTGAAAAGAAGAGAAGAGGAGTGCAAATAAGAAGCTTATAAAGAAAGCTTTGATGACATGAAAATATGTAGCACTTGTGGCATCCTAGCTAGCATTTTGGAGTGACTTTATTGGTTGGAACACATCATCCTTGGCTTATAAATAGAACTTTGTATGGAATTTAGAGGGAGAGCTCCATTTTCAATTTTTACAATTTACTTTTCTTGTAACTTTTCTCTCCAAAGAGTTTTTTCTTTGTTCATTTATAAGGTTGTTTAGAGATAAATTTCCTTTAATTTTTAAGCAAAATTTACATTATTGCACTTTAATTTTCATGCACTTCAAATACTCTACAACGAAATTTCAATTCATTTAAATTTCTTGCACAATTACTTGCATTTTCCTTTACTTTCTCAATGTTGTTTGGCTATTTTCTTTATTGTACTAATTTAAGTTTTTGAACTTAAATTCAATGTTTTAGTTTGATTTTTAGTCTTTTTTTTTTTTTTTGCAAACTCTTTATTCATTGCATTTAATTTTGGAAATTTTCACATTTAAATTCTCACTACAAATTTTTCTAAAATTCTAGAAAGATTCGGCTAGAAATTTGGCAACAGAGGAGGTAGCAGGTGGTGGCAGCACCTGTGGTGGATTTTTTCCAAGCTAGGCGATCAGTCCTCTTTTTCTTTTTTCTCGGTTGTTCATTTACTTGTTTACTTCAAGTTTTACATTTCTTTGCACTTAATTTGATGCTTTTAATTGCTGTTTGGTTCAGTTTATTGTTGATTCCTCTATTTCTTCTATTTTTACCTTTAAACATCTTTCTAGTTCATTAAGCTTGTTTCTTTATATTTTGAGATGATTTTTTTTCATGCCTTTAAAGTTTACATGTTAGTTGATATTACTTTAGTTTGCCTTGAGTTCATTTGCTTTGATTTTTTTTTTTTTACTTTTGAGATGAATCATAATGTACCATGCAAAAGCTTAAAAAATGTTGGTTAAAACTATAAAGCACTATAAAAAAAAAGGACAAATAGGAAGAAAGGCACAAGTGAAGCCAAGTTAATGCCAAAGCAATGAATGTTGTTTATAAAGCATTAGATCTCAACATGTTCTATGTTATTCTGCTTTCTTTACCATTGAAGAAATATGGATTAACTAAAAAAGCTATATATATGGTGCAGTCAAGGAATGTGAAGCAAAGCCTAGTGAAAGATCAAGCTTTAGTAAGCATTGTGACTATGATGAATCTAATAAGGTTTAATCCTTAAATGAAGAGTACTTGATAGCCATAAAAATGATGGTTACTACATACTTTTGCATGGTGAAAGTCAATCAATTGTAAAGTCTCATTTATTCAATTATAAAGACTATTTTCATTAAAAGACAAAATGAGGTTGTTTTATCAAGCAAATGATTATGAAGTTTAAAGAGTGATTGTTAATACACATCATGTTTCCACAAAAAGAAAGGTGGAGATAGTGTTATTATAAAATTGGAAAGTAAATTTAAAAGGTAAGAAACTTTTTTAAATCGAAGTCAAGGCAACATGCTAATATACACCATCTTTTGTACATTATTAATAAGGGTGTAAACGAGTCCAACTACATGTAAGTTATACAAGCTAGCACATGTTGGATAAGGCTAAAGGTGATAATTCTTCACAATTATTTACAAGAATAATCTCAGGATAATTATCCTTGGGATCTATCATATAAAGGATGAGCTTCGACCATCCTATTTTACCCTTAGCTTAGTATTATAAATAAGCCTCTCCAAGCTCTTATTTTCACACCATAACCATTCCATTCCTTTTTCTGAGTAATTCTGCTCTAAACCTTTCCTTAGAAATCTTCCTAAAGCTTTTAAGAAAATCTTCTCATTTGTCCCATTTCAACCTTGAAAAAAAAAAAAGCTTTTTTACCTTCATTTCACCCTTCTACTTTACCTTAAGACCATAACCTTGTCCTAAATGTATGGTTGGCATTGAAGAACCAAATTGAGCCTATTTTGTTAGATTTTCCTTAACATACTCGATGCTTTGATGAGAATAAGGTGTCTCTTGAAAGGACACTTATAGTGCATTACAGAAAGCTTTATCTATGTGGACATTTTATAGCCCAATACGATCCTTGGCATAAAAAGCTAGCAAATAGTGGCCTTGACTTTATATCTAATCCATTATTTGACATTGGTTAGGGGCGTGTCTCTATTAGATGGTCTTCTATCAGCTTGTCCATTCAAAGGTTTGTCCACTCTAGCAACTTTTTCACTATCACCAAAGCTAGAGGTACTACCATTCGATTGACGGTATTTTTGCTTGAATGAGCCATCAACATAGTTATAAAGATGTTTAGTGGCAGCCATTAGGATGGCCACATCTTGTATCTTCTATCTTTAAAACTTTACCCTAGCCTACAACTAAGACCCTCAAGGAAGTAGAACATTTCATCATTTTTAGATATGTCCCCAATAAGTAGAAAAACTTCTCTTAAATTCTCAAACCAACACCATTTACACCAATTCACGTAGTTTTCATCAAGCTAGTATTCCATATTTTCAAGAGGGAATTAGTTCTTCAACTCTTATTTAAACTCTAACCAAGTTTTGATTTTACACTCATCACCTGTAAACTTTAAACACCCCATAACTATCCATCTCTTGCAAGATACTTTAAGGCCATGACCACCTTATCATTCCCTCATTCAATACAAACAGCTCAAAAATATTGTTCAATGTTTAACAAGAAGTCATAATTTACTTCACATCCCTTGCCCTTTCATATCACTGTATTTTTGGAACATTGGCCCTTCTCCTTCTGTCTTTTAAGTTAGAATCAAACCTACTTATAGCCATCAGTAATAGGTTCACTTAAGTATATAGCTCATTGAAGTGGTTTTGAAGAAAACTTACAAACCCCCTATTTAATAACTCAAGGTAGCTATCATATTGGATAGCACTGTCGGGCTACCTCAATCTTGTTGCTATGTCACCATTTGATCTTTCAAAGCAGGCAGTGTACCCTTAAGCTATTTTATCCTTTTAAGGCCATTTGACTTGCTTCTCATAGAAACCATTTTTGCTTTCTCATTATCACATCTTAGTTGCGCTTTGCTACCTCGTGTCACAGACTAAACTTTGAATCAATTAAGTAATAGCTAATGTGTCACTTTGATAAACTCTTCCCCAAAAGTCAATCAGGAGAACTTATATATATAATTAAACAATAAGTAAGCCATAAGTAACTCTAAGGGGTATTCAATGAAATATCGAGCCTCGATGGGTGTACACTAAGAAACCCATATGCCCTTAAAGGAAAATTATTTTATTAATTTAGAAAACATTACAAATGATTACAAAAAAAGTATCATGTTTTCCAAATCATCGAAGCCATATATAGGTATCTAGATGGATAGTTTAGTACATATCTAAACCAATGAAGTAACCAAATAACCATTAACTGCCCACTCTCTCTAAAAAGTAAAATAGTTTTTACAAATATACTATAAGAAACCATTAAAGTGTTTGAAATAAAACACTTTTTGGAAATACATAAAAACTACTCACCCATAACTCTTTTACTCAATAATGGCCTTATATAAGATTGGCTCATGACACTTAGCCATCATTGCCAATCTCACCACCATGTTGCATGAGCCCTTAAGCCTAATTTGGATTGAATCAAAGCCATAACACAATGCAATTGAGGCATTTTTTGGCTCAAAAGTGTCATGATGATTTGTTTAACAGTCATGGATGTGGCGTGGTGAAAGCATTTCCACCATACTACACCTTATGGAAAATCTACAAGTGTATAAAATCGTAACAAGTAATATAGGGTAAGTAAAGTATTGTTCCACAAGGATTTACAAATAGAGTGAATCAAGCACTAATATTGTCTCAACTTACTTATATTTGGAGAAATCATAATAAGAATGCAATTACTAAGTAAACTAATCAAAACATTACTTAAATAATACTATTAAACTTAAAGTATGCAATCGTAACAAATTAAGATGAAATTAAACCTAAACTAATACAAACAATAAGTAACTAAGTAAATTAAGATGCAACTGACTTAAGTTAATTTAACTGAAACTTAAATTATGCAAGAACCTAAAATTAAGCCCTAAGTATGAAGGATTACTTAAAGTGAATAGAAGCAATAATGTATAATAAAAACCTAATCATGCAAAAGTAAACTAAACATATAATCATGAAAAAACACTTTAACAACAACCTAAAGATAAATTATATTTGCTTTGAATTGAAGTAAAATAAAAAATAATCTAAACAACCTAAGCAGCACGCAATTTAAACAAATTAACTTCATTAAAGTTTAACCAAATTCAATTAAACCTAAGAACATACAATCTAACCAAATTAATCTTAACTAACTTAGATAACAACAAATTAAATCATTACTAAAGCATTAACATAGAAACTAAACTAAAATTGATTAATTAAAACATGCAAATATCAAATTAAAAAGAAATAGCAGTAAATTGCATAAACCTAAATTGATTTGAATTGAAAAAAGCAAAGAACAGAAAACTTATACTTGAAAACTAAAACCTAATTTGCCTTGAAATCTGAAACTTAATTGCCTTGAAAACTGAAAATAAACTTGAACAACTTAAATTGCAGTAAAAAAAGCTTAAGAACAATAAAATCTTAAAAAATAAGAAAAAAGCTCATAAACTAAATATTGATTTGTCACGCCAACCATGATTACCTAAGCTAGCTATTTATAGAACAAAATTATAAGGAATCCTAAAGTTAGAAGGATAGGTGATGGTGACTAGAGCTTTCTTTAACACAAAGAATGCTTTATAATTTCTTTTAAACCCTTGGTAGCCTTTTTGAATAAAAACTCTAACTTGGACTAAACTTTAGCACTTATTGGACCTTTCTTGAATTAGGTTTAAATCTTGAAATCAATCGGTCTCAAATCAATTTCTTAGCTCTTGGACTTATTGTCATAACGTATCAGTCCAGAGACTAGATCGCTAAAAGTAAAATATTTTAAAATCGTGAAAAATATAGGGAGTCACCACCAATCTTTTTTAAGGTGTGATTGGTCACCTAAAAATTTTATCTTTTTAATAAAACAATAAATCATGTTTAAAGCTTTATCAAAAAGATGATTTTGGTCTACGAAAAACAAGATTGGATTCGAAAGTCAGTTACGTGTGAGGAAGGATTAGCATCCTTACAACGCTCATAAATTGGTACCAATTAATTATTTACTATTCGTAATTTTGGACAAAAATGGTTTCCTATATGAAATTTAATTACAATTCCCTTTGTTTGTAAGAAATAAAATTAGTTTAAAAAAATCTTTACTTAGAAATATTATGAAAATCTTCAAATTAAAGCAATACCTTTAAAGTCCTCGACAAAAAAGTGGAATTCAAAAATAGTCTTTCCATTTAAGATTTATCATAATATTTTTCTAAAAAAATAAAATAACATTCTTTATAAATAAAAATTATTGATGACTCTTCAACATCTAGACAGAGTACCAATCAATTACACTCCATAGAATGCTATTTTGATTTTATTTGTTTAAAATAAAAAATTTTAAGAAAACAACTTTTATGTGGTAAAATAAAAGTATTATAATATGATTAATATTAAACCAGCATAACTAATACAAATATATATATATATATGTATGCATGAAAACATACGCAAAATGATGATTAAGTGAGAATGTAAGAACCGGGATTTCAAATATAATGAAACTACCCAAACTCCCCAACATTTAGGTGGACCATGGATGCGAATTTTTATATTTAAAAAAATCCCATCAAATTATTAGTATTATTGTATTTTTATAATCAAAATTTCAAGAAAATGAATATACTTTTAAGCTATGGAAATGCATGAAAATCCTTGATGAAATAAAATTTCCTAAATACCCTAACATTTAAGCGACATTCGAGAACAAATTACTTCATAAAAGATTTTCATGTAAATCTTTATAAATTTAGTACGAATTTTATGTTTTAAGCAAGTTCAGGTTTTAATTTTAAAATTTTTACAAACCTCTCTAAAAGTCTCTAACATCTAGGTAGACTTTCGAGACAAGCTCATTTTTATAATTTCCAAAAATAAATTAAAAATTTTTTATATATCACTAATTATTTTTAGTATAAAACTATTATTACTATTAGTAAAGAAAAATCTTTGAAAGGCACGTAGAAATTAAGATATATAAATGTATTCAAAGGACATAAACAAATTAATTTAAAAGCTAATACATGTACAAAAGAATTATACAATCAAAACCTTGGCATAATCTAAAAATAAATACGATCATCAAATAAAATAGTTATGCAAAAAGATGTTTAAACATTCCTACACCCTAATTGTTTTATTATTCATATTTGCATTATCAACATGATCATCATTATGAATTATTTTACAGCATGTAGTAGCCATTTTCTTGATGAAGGTAAGAAGAAAAAAATAGTAATAATAATAATAATAATAATAATAAATCCAAATCCATATTTAACTGAAACTTTCTCTACATCTATAAGTTATTCATGTATGGACTAAAGAAACAGAAGTGTAAAAGCAATCTAAGTAACAAAATAATGATGGAACCATGCACGACATTGATGTTTCCACTACATCAAAATACTGGGCAAACAAAACAATAGTAGGACCATGCCTTGCATTTGATATTTTCATCATACATGGAAGCTAGGCAAAAAACCATAGTGGGACCATGTATTGCTAAAAAGAACATGAAAAAATTAAAGCTTGAGAGCTTATGCAAAAATCCCACATGAATAACAAGTTGGAAAAGTAAAAAAAAAGATTCAACCCCTCCATATAGGCCGTTTACCTCTTTTCCTTTTCCTTCAACAACCACAACCATTGTTCCCTAAAAGCTTTCAACTATGAGCCCTTCATTACCATCAGTACACCCAAGTCTCATATAAAAAAAAGAGATAAAAGTGATGCTAGAACCTTTATGGGCAACAAAGGAAATGGCTTTCCAAATCTAGGTGGAAAAACAACCAAACCATGGCTACTCATGGGAAACCAAACAACTCAATTTGGTTGTCTAGACGTTTTTCAAGTTTCTTTACTAGTTCCAGCTATACTACTAGAAGTTGGCCATAAAGATGGAAGAGCAAGAACCATGAAACGTTTGTGGAATAAGGCCAGTTGTAGCAACTGCCATTGGAAGAGGCAGAGGCCATTCAACCATACCAAAAAAAGGAAATGGAACTCTAACCATTCGATAAAAACAAAAAAAAAAGAAACATGTAACATGTAAAGCTTCATACTTCACCCACATTCACATTAAGGTCCAAGCATGTAAAGAAAAAATGAAAACATTTTGTAGAGAAGATTATAACTGGTATAAAAATGGAGTAAGAATAATGATAATAATAGCATACATGCACCCTTGTGTGGGCTACTCACCTTTAAAACTTTTTTTTTGTTTTCATCTTTCCTTTTTTTTTTGTTTATGCTCTTTTTTTTTTTTCATATGCTTCCTCCTTCTCCCCTTCTCTGTTCCAGTAGCTTCTAGTCTCTTCTATATTTGGCAAACCCCTCATTCAAAGAGCAAGATCCCAATCTTGCTCAATGAGACCATTGGATGAAATCTCATCCAAGTGCTATAGTTCCTCCTTCTTCTCCATTCCAAGGAGCTGTTTTTGGCCCTTGGATTAAAAGTCAAGAGTGGATCTAATGGCTCAAATTAAACACTACAAAGGTTAAATTTTTATACCCTTCAAACCCATGAAAAAGATCATTTTATCCCTAGTGTAAAGTTTTGATATTTATGGTCATTTTCTTAAAAATCAATGTTCCTATGGTCATTTTTATGATTTTAAAGCACCAAAAATCATGAAATACTATAGAATTAAGATCTAAAAAGTTTCAGGAAATTTCGAGCTTGAGAAAGCCAAATTACGAAAATACCCCTACAAGAGTATTTTTGTAATTTCACACTTTTTGAGGTACTGCTATAATTTCAGATGCAAAAAAAATAATGAAATATTATAAAATTAAGATCTGAAAAGTTTTTTGAAATTTCAAACTTAGAAAAGCCAAATTACAAAAATACTATTATAAGGGTATTTTGGTAATTTTATCCTTTTTAGGGTACTATTATGATTTTAAATGCACCAAAAATTATGAAATATTATAAAATTAAGATCTGGAATATTTCACAAAAGTCCAAGCTTGAAAAAGTCAATTTACAAAAATATCTTTTATAAGGGTATTTTGGTAATTTTATCCTTTTCAGGGCACAATAAAAATTTTAGTACTTCAAAAAAATCTCAAATTTAATTTTAAACCATATTGATTTCAATCAGGGTGTTAAAATTAATCTAGATTTTTATCCATTTTAATCAAATTTTGTACAATTTTAATTTTGTTTGACTAGATTTGACCCGAATTAACTTTGGATTTTGAATAGACAAACTTATGAGCTCTTTATGAATCATAAATGGTCCTCTCGAATAGTCTTGGCCCATGTTCACAAATGAGCTTGGATAAATCATTTTTAAGAATGCTCCTAACAAAATTCAATGTCTACACTTATGCTTTTAGTTGAAGAGTTCTTGGAAAATAAAGAAGTAAAATTTTAAGTTATGTTCTCCTCATGTGCTATCTTTTTTCTACAGTACTCTTCTATCTTCATGCAAATCCTACCTTTGATAGCAATACCCATTCAAACTAAGATATTCTAGTCAAAATAGGAAAACTTTCTTAAAATAGGAAAACTCAAGGCTATCTAGACTTTTCCAAAGATGGATAGAATTTCCAAGTTATCATGCTACATAAGCCTCCAAATCATCTCTTTTAGCCAATGAGAAAAGATTTGCTACCATATCATCAATTAGTAATCCCATGCATGTGTGCCTACATAAAACACCATGGACTTGTATGTAACTTGAATACTTTTATCCTTAATCATAGCCAAACATCCCTTATAGAATTCTTGCATGAATTTTTTTAAATTTTCACCAAGATTCATCAATTTTAACTCTAATAGGTTCAACAAAGCAAATCTTATAGAAATTCATCAATTCAACTTTAAGATTTCCTAGAATCAACAACAACACATCAATAACACATTAGAACAGTCCAAGATTACTCTTAATGTATCAAGAATCATCCAACATTGATCAAAAACTTTTAAGATTATTTAAGATTTATCAAGATTTAATCTTTTCTTCAAGATTTCCTACAAAATAGCAAATTAAGCACATTACGAGTAAAAAATAACTCAATTAAGCACTACAAACAAGTCTAAATAACTTTATTTAATAGAGTTAATAAACCTCTAAACTTGAACCTATCCTTAAACAAAATAAAACCTTGCTATATCAAAACACATATGCTTGAAATCATATAAACTTCCAATGGTCAAATTTTCATAAGTTCCTGAAAAATTGCATGATGAATATAACTTAAAGAAAATCATAAACATAATTTAAACACCAAGACTAATTCAAGAGTTAGTTACCTTTAAATTGCAATTTCCATGTGTGTTTATGCATTGTCTATCTCATATTAATACAAGCCATTCAATTATGTTATGAAAACATGTAATTTAACTAATCACATGTACAAATTTCATAAGTTTGCTTTTCACATACTCTCTCTACTAATGTAGTCACACTTAAACCAATGATTGATAGGTTTTTATTAAGCTTGTAATATCAGGCTAGGGTTAAGGTAGGATAAAAGAAAATTTAGGCTAATAACCCCTACACATGCATTACTTAGGATCTTTTTATTTAATGAGAGAGTTTTCAAGAGAATTATACACCCCCAACTTAGATTTTTCTTTTTATTTTTTTGACTTTTCTCCAACTAGTGTACATTGTCACTTGAGCATTTTTCTTCCTTTTTATTTGAAACTATGTTTCAACCATTTCATACTTTGCACCCTCTTTCTTTTTTTTATTTCTTTAAACTCTACCTTCCTTCCCAAATGTAACATAGCTCTCATATTTTGATTGATTGATCCATATACACATAATGTAAAGTAAACAAATAAAGATAATAAATCAAAAGGTGACTATTTTATATAAGTTAAAAATGAAGAAAGGGTGTATATATATATTAGGCTTAAAAGGGGTGAATAAGGATAAAGATATAAAGGTTAGCTTGAAAGGCTCAAACAATCCAAAAATGGCCTAAATTATCTCTATAGTTAAGTGTAATTTATGATTTCACATCAAAAGATGCGCAAACAAATTCTAAAATAAGTATATAACTTTAAAGATCAATGTAACTCCACATCTACATAAACTTTAACTAAACATGCATGTATCTTAATAATTAAGACTAGATGCTCAATAAAGATATAAAGGTTAGCTCAAAAGGCTCAAACAATCCAAAGATGGCCTAAATCATCTCGATAGTTAAGTGTAGTTTATGATTTCACATTAAAAGATATGCAAACAAATTAAAAAGTAAGTATAGAACTTTAAAAATCAATGTAACTCCACATCGATATAAACTTTAACTAAACATGCATGCATCTCAATGATCAAGACTAGGTACTCAATAATGTGGAAATATCACAATTAAAAAAAAAAACTAACTCAATAAATTATCTCACACTTTCACTACATTCATTTTTTTAAAAAGTTATAATAAAAGTCAATCAAGGTTACTATTAGGATTATGAGAAAATAAACAAAAGAAGTAATATATTGATTCAAAGTATAGTAATTTAAGCTTAAAAACAAAAATTTTGAAAAGTTTTGAAAAAAACTTTGCACAAATTTTTTCTCCCCTTGACTTGACAAATAAATTGTCCTCAATATGTAAAAACAAAATAATAAAGAACAAAAGGAAGAGAAATACTCCTCTAATTCACCAAGATTGAATATGGAATTGTAGGAATTATCCATGTGCCACACAATAGCCTAGTTTCCTTATTTCATAGTCTTACAAAAACAAAAATAAAAACCAAAGGCATTTTCCTAATAAAAACGAAATATAAAACTAGTCCTAAGTATGCAAAGCTGGAATTTAAGACTTGGGGGTTGCCTCCCAATAAGCACTAGTTATAGTAAAGTTTAACTAACTACCAAAAATCCTTATCATTGTAAATTTACCACACCCTTCTTTATAAAAACATCCATCCATTTAGCCATCTTTTTTTTCATGACGTTCTCCTTAGAATGGTGTTCTAAAGCATTGGATGTGTATAACTCTATCAACATGACTTCTTTTTTCCTCCTCTTCAATTCGTATGGCTTTGATTTCACCTCCTTCTTTATTGACTTCTTATATTTCTTAGCATCCATCATCTTTTTTTTTCTTTTAGCTGGACTTAGATAAATCAGCTCATTTTTAGCATTTATTTCATTCACATCTTTCTTCATAACATCCATCAAAAACTTATTCTTTCTAAGGGTGCTAAGGTCATCTAACTTAAATATAATATCTTTATCTTAGAACCTCATAATAAGCTCCCCTTTGTGAACATCAATTAAAGACCTAGATGTAGCTAAAAAAGGCCTCCCAAAGATAATAAGGATCTCCTTATCATTAATAATGTCCATCATAACAAAATCCACCGGGAATGCATATTTATCAATTTTCATAAGAACATTTTCCCCCATTCCTAAGGGATACTTAATAGATCTATTAGTCAATTTCACATAGGATGCTTAATAGATCTATTTGTCAATTGTTCATAAGTTCTTGAAGGTTTTAAGTCTCTAATACCTAATTTTTTAAACTTAAATGAATGTATTAAATTAATACTTGAACTAAGATAACATAAAGATTTTTTAAAAGATATAGAACCAAGAGAACAAGGAATAGAAAAACTCCCTAAATCACTAAAATTTTGTGGCAAATTCTTTTGAAACAAGATGCTACATTTATCAATAAATGTAACATTCTTTAATTCAATAAGTAGCTCATCTAAAGTAGGCTTTTTAACTTTTTGTGCAAGAGTGAATTGCTATCCACATGGAGTAGACATCTTTGGAATAACCTTTTTTTTATCTTCATCTTTCCTTGTCTTATCTTGAATTTTGACTTTTTCCTCCATCTTAGCCTTTTGTTCCTTAAGCTTTTCTTCAACAGCTAGTTTGGCCTCCACAAATAGTCATTCCTTAACTAATTCCTTTATAGTAGCATCATGAATCATTCCACCATTTACAACCCCTTATTTGTTGATTTCTCTTTCATAGCCATGCTTTCTACCTCAAGCTAATCTTCACTTAGATCCTATTCAATTACATCTTCATAAGGATCCTCTTTGATTTTCTACATTTTTTCTTTCACAAGCTTAACAAAACTCGACATATTCACTAGACCAAGTTCCTCAACATCATAATAATTAACTTCTTCTACAACACCATTCAACTCTTTATCTTCGATGATAATGGATTTGCATTGCTCCTTACCTTACCTTTTGGGTTTTGCTTAGTAAAGCTAGGCAAGGTTCCTTGGGGCGATTTGTGATGGTACTAATAAGCTGACCCATTTGAACCCCAAGGTTTTTTATGGAAACTACTTGGCTTTGTAGGATTTAGGTGATCATCTCTTCTATAGAAGGTTTCTATTCTTATGGTGGGAGAGTTGGGTGGGATTAGGGTTGTTATGGTTGATGGAAACTAGGTGAGTATATGTGTCTAAAATGATAAGTAGTTATATGCCCCTAGTTATTACTTATTACCCTAAGAAAAGTTTGGATGGTGTTTCCAACCTTGGTTATAAGTGTTTGAGTATGGGTTAAATTGTTGCTTGGGTTGAGCAATATATTAGATAGATTTGGCTCTAAAAAAACATCTATCTTGAGAATGGTTCCCCTTACAACTATCACATAAGACAAAGGGACTTTGTATGGTTTAATCATGGTTAGGTGTAGAGTTGGTTCCTAAAGAATTAAGCCTTTTAGCTAAGGCAAAAAGTTAGCAAGTAAGGGTAGTTAAAGCATTAAGTTCATATACCCCAACTATTTTCTTTGGAACTACCCTTTCATTAGACCATTCATAATTGTTCACAATCATATCCTCTATCAAGTCATATGCCTCATCAATTGACTTGCTCATCAAAACTCTACCAGTAGCAGCATCTATGATTGTTCTAGCTTGCACCACTAGCCCTTTACAAAATATTTAAACTTGTAACCACTTGGGCAAACCATGATGTGGATGTCTACTCAATAACTTGTATCTCTTCCATGTATCAAATAAGGATTCGACCTCAAATTGTTAGAATGTAGTCATGTTCTTCCTCATCTTAGCGATTTTAGCTGGTAAGAAGAACCTTGCTAGAAACTTTTGAACAAGGCCATCCTATATAATAATGGTGCTCGATGAGAGAGAAGTTAGCCAGTTCATTACCTTATCCTTGAAAGGAAAAAAATAAACTTAGTCTAATGGCATCAATAGTTACACCATTATGCTTAAAAGTATAAAAAATTTTCAAAAAATTAAATAACTGTAAATTGGGGTCATCACTAGATAACCCATTAAATTGGACTGAGTTCTGAATCATGATTATGATAGATGGCTTCAATTCAAAATTATTGGCCTGAATGGTCGGCCTCCTAATGCTAGGTTGGAAGCCATCTAATTATGAGCAACATAGTCCCTAAGTGTTCTTTGATTATCTTATTGTTCAGCAATTGGGTGCCCAAAAGTTGCTTGCTTTTTCTTTTCTTTTTTTATCTTTTTTAAGTGTCTCCTCAATTTCTTTATCTAGGGGTATTAAATTAGAACTCTCAGTTTTATGTATGCAATACAAGAACAATCTAACAAATTAAACAAGAAAAATAAACTCCAAACTACAAGAAAGATGTTTAGTATCAATATTGAATCAAGTGCACCAATCCCAACGACAGTGCCAAAAACATAATTGAGAATCTACAAGTGCACAAAATTGAAACAAGTAATATAAAGTAAGTAAAATATCATTCCAATAAGGATTCTAAATAGAGTGAATCAAGTACTAAAATTATCTCACCTTTACTTATATTTGGAGAAATCAAAATAAGAATTAAATACTAAGTAAGCTAATAAAAAAAACTTAAATAATGCAATTAAACTTAAAAATATGCAATAATAATAAATTAATATGAAATTAAATCTAAACTATTGCAAATAGCAAGTAAATAAGTAAACTAAGATGCAACCAACTTAAATTAATTTAACCAAAACTTAAATTATGCAAAAACCTAAAATTAAACCCTAAGTATATAGGATTACTTAAAGTGAATGCAAGCAACAATTATAATAAAAATCTAATCATGCAAAAGTAAACTAAATATATAATCATGCAAAAACAATCTAACAGCAACTTTAAAATAAATTCTATATGCTTTGAATTGAATTAAAATCAAAATTAATCTTAACAACCTAAGCTACATGCAATTAAAACAAATTAATTTAATTAAACCTTAACCAAATTCAATTAAACCTAAGAACATGCAGTCTAACCAAATTAATCTTAACTAACGTAGATAATAACAAATTAAATCAATACCAAAGCATTAACATGAAAACTAGACTAAACTTGATTAATTAAAACATGCAAACATCAAATAAAAAAAAAAATCAGTAAATTGGATAAACTTAAATTAGTTTGAACTAACAAAAAAAAAAAAGAATAGAAACGTAAACTTGGAATTGAAACTTGATTTGCCTTGAAAACTAAAAATAAACTTGAACAACTTAAATTGTAGTAAAGAAAGCTTAAGAACAATAAAAACTTAAAAAACAAGAGCAAAGCTAACAAACTAAATATTGTTCTATTAGCTCCACTATGATTTTTCCTAATGCCTAAGCTAGCTATTTATAGAACAAGAATACAAAGAATCCTAAGATTAGAAGGACAGGTGGATGGTGACTAGGGTTTTCTTCAAGAGAAAAAAATGCTTTGTAATTACTTTTAAATCCTTGGTAGCTTTCTTGAATAAGAATTCTAACTTGGACTAGGCTTTAGCGCTGCTTAGACCTTTATTGAATTGAGCTTAAATCTTGAAATCAATTGGTCCTAGATCAATTTCTTAGCTTTTCGACATATGCTTCTAGTTGAAGAGCTCTTAGAAAAGAGAGAAGCAAAATTCTAAGTTTTGTTCTCCATAGTTCTAAGGGAGTTCATTAAAGGAATGTTTCCAATAAAAATTTTTTGTTCTTGCATTTGCTTACTAATTTTCCAAATTAATTCTACAAATACATATAATTTAAAAGGATATGTGAGTGTTAAAAGGTCCTTCGATTTGATTCATATTACGAGCAAAAACTGTATTTTTTAAAAGATTTAGTCCTTTACCTCTCAATGAAAGATTTGAGGAAGAATATACATTTCGTGATTTGTATTCAAAGGCCAATTAAATTATATAATTATATTCTAAATAGACAAATTGGATTATGAAATTATGAAACATAATTTTTTTTAATTGGATCAATACTTCCAATTGAATAAGCATGAGGAAAAGATCCATGGATAAAGATAGAAAAATGTATTTCTAGTCGTAACTAAATCTTTAATTTTTTTTTTTTTTGATAGGATAGATTGAAGCAAAATAGCTATCAAATAATAACTTTGGTTTACTAAAGATATTTATAGTGCTGTTATATCTTCATGCAAATCTTACCCTTGATAGCAATATCCATTCAAACTAAGATTTCATAGTCAAAGTAGGAAAACCTTCTTGAAATAGGAAAACTAAGGGCTATTCAGACTTTTCCAAGTATGGATAGAATTTCTAAGTCATCACGCCACATAAGCCTCCAAATCATCTCTCTTAACCAATGAGAAAAGACTTGCTGTCATGTCATCTGTTAGCAATCCCAAGCATGTATGTCTATATTAAACACGATGGACTTGCATTTAACTTGAAATTACACATCTATCCTTAATCATAGCCAAACATCCTTTCCATAATTCTTGCATGAATTTTATGAAATTTTTAACAAAATTTATCAATTCTAACTCCAATAGGTTCAACAAAGCAAATCTTATAAAAATTTATCAATCCAACTTCAAAATTTCCTATAATCAACAAAAACACATCAAGTATAGTCCAAGATTACTCCAAATATACCAAGAATCATCCAAGATTGATCAGAAACTTCCAAGATTCTTTAAGATTTACCAAGATTCAATCTTTTTGTCATGATTTCCTACAAAACAACAAATTAACCAAATTAGAAGTAAAAAAAAAAACTTATTTTACAAAAAAAAAAAGTAAAAGTAACTCATTTAAGCATTAAAAACAAGTATAAATAACTCTATTTCATAAAGTTATCAACACCTTTTTTGGTTAACTAGTGCCCTATGGACCAATCAACCTTACTATCACCAGTACCTTTTTTACTATTCAACTAATAGTTAAGCACTTCACAACTAACAATAAAAAAAAAAAAGAAAAATCTTAGGGAAACTTTAGATAAGAAATGACATGAAAGTTTTTTGTAAAAAAAATAGTATGAAGGTATAAAAGAGAAGGATGGCGAAGATGGTGGGATTTCTGCTAGCACTTAACGACATGCAAAAACAATGACAGATAACAAATATGCAAATACATAATTTTAAAAAAGGATTAGAAAAGGAAAGAAGGAAATGATGTCATTGGAGAATAATAAGAAAACTTTGGTTTATTTAAGGATGATGAAAAAAAATTAATGTTAAATATATAACATAAGGCAAAATGATGATAATACTTTTACAAGCGCACAGATCGTTTAAGTAATAATAATTATCAAAAGTCAAGATATCCTCCCATAGGAATTAGCTAAAGAAGACTTAGTCCAAATATCTATTATCCCTATAATCCCTCTAAGGTTGATTCAATCAAAAAATGTATACAAGACTAAGCTAACAACAATTGAATGAAACCATATATGTTTCTAACAAAAAGTAAATCTATAACATGTAAACTAGAAAAATTAACCAAAACAATAGTTAAAGTAAATTGAATTGAATCTAACATGTGTTGAATATCATTCTAAACTAAAATACTGAAATTAGAAAGCTTAAATACCAACTAAACAACAACTAACAAGTAGTAACCAAAATTAACTAACATGTAACCAAAAATAACTAACTACTAACTTCCAAAGGAAATGTGATCTAAAAACTTTCTAAAATTGATTCAAACAACTTTTAAATTGATAGAACAACAAGTAAACAAAGATCAAAACACAATTGAAAGTCAATTAAAGAAATGGAATTGCAAAATCAACAAGAAAAGTGCAAACCAAAACTAGAAATTCAAATTTGGAAATTAACCAAATTGAGAGAAAAACTTAAATCTACAATCCTACAAAGTGAATAAACTAAAACTAAGCTAAAGTAACTTATATCTATAAGTTAACTACAAGATCCAACAAAGAAATCAATCAAAACAATGCATTTACAAGCTCAATTAACTTTTACAAAAAATCAAGCACAAAAAATGTAAAAATAAAGCAATTAAAAAGAAATTAGTCAAATAGCCTTAGAAAGCATCAAATTTAAAGCAAGGAATTGAATATAAACACGTAAACAAGTGAATTAACAAGTGTAGAAGAGATCAAGAATCAACCAGTCACCTAGCATGGAGAAAAGCTACCACAAGTGCGGTTACCACCTACTACCTCCTCTACTACAAAATTTCTAGCCTAAAATTTGATGATTTTTAGGAAAAAATGCAAAAAGAATTTGACAACTAAAAATTTCAGATTTGTAGTACTATGAATTGAGAGTTTGCAAAAACAAATTAAAGCAAAACAAGCAAGATGTAAAAGAGAAAAGCCAGGAAAACTGCACATTGCTCATATCAAAAAACTGCCAAACAACATTAAGTAATCAATTAAAAAGCTTGAAATTGTGCAAGAATACTTAAAGAAAATTAAATTGCATTGTTTGAAACTTAAAATGCATGAAAATTAAATGCAAGAAGTAAATTTTGCTAGAAAATTAAAACAATTTTCTCCCAAACAGCCCTTGAAAAGAACAAAGAGGAAACCATTAGAAAGAAAAGAAACCTAAATGCAGAAAAGTAAAATCTAAGAAACATGGTAAAAATCTATAAAAGTTTCCTAAATGGCTGGCTAACCCTCCTATTTATAGGCCAAAGGTGAAGTGGTTCAATTAATAAAAATGCAAGGAAAAGCCAACAAAGCTACTACATTTTCTAGATCATCCCATCTCATCTAACTTGCTTCCTTGGCTTCCTTGTTTGCTTCTCTTTACTTTAATTCACTTTAAGCCTTCTTCCTTTCATATTGTCAGCTCCAAAATGTCAAAATTATAACCAATTAGAACCTTCCAAAATGTCACCTAAGTAGCTACCCATTGGCCTTACCTTTGAATCCAAGAAATGGTGCCATCTCTACATGATCATCACACTTACATCCAATCGTTGTGCTTGAATCCTTTTCTTCACTTTAGGCACCAATTGTAGTAGTTTATCTTTTTAAAATTCAGCTAATAAACAGTCACTTGAATGCCAAATAAACCATGTAAAATTCCAAAAGAATTTAGAAAATTTTAGCTCCTAAAATTAGCTATAAATCCATTATAAACACTAATAGCCCTTTCTCCTCTTTTAACTTATGTAAGCTTACTATAAATGTGACCATTATTTCCATAAGTTAAACGAGATTAAAAATCATGAAATATATAAGAATTTAAGCTTGAAATGAAGTTCTATAAGCTCAATCATGCATAAGAAAGTAATGAAGAAAGGAAATTTCTCCCAAAAATGGCAATTGACCAAGTTTCATACTAATTCGGCCAAATATAGCTTTTTGCCCCAAAATTCCTCTAAAATGAGTCCAAAAGCTCCAAATTTCCTCATTTTTCATATTTTTACCTACATAATGAATATTTTTGCATTTAGAGTATTTTTGCCAATTTTTTCAAAAAACAAACAAATATTCAAGAGAAATTATACTAAAAAGATATAAGAAACTGTTAAAATTTTAGTGCAATCAAATCTTCAAACTTAAGCTTTTGCTTGTCCTTAAGCAAAACAAGATTAAGCTAGAATCATTACTAACTTTTAGCAGTTCATTCAACATGAATGCCTTATGGATTGATTAATGGATAAAACTAAAGCAAAATCATAAACATGTACTAATCTACAAAAATCAACCTAAGTAAAGTTTCTTCCTTACAATGGTTCCAAGTGCAAGTAATACATCTTTCAAATTCTTACATGAAATCTAATGATGATATGTAAAACATAAAAATTCAAAAATGAAGATCAATAAAATGTGATCATGTTTCATATGTTTGCTTATCATATCTTTCTTCATTAATGTAGATAAACATATGACCAAAGATCATTTAGATCTTTATAAGCTTGTAATGTAAGGCTATGGTCAAGGTATGATAAAATTCATTTTAGGCTCAAGTACCCTAACTATACGTTACTTTGTCTAGAATCATTCAATGTTGAGCTTTCAAAGGAAAGAAGTTAAAGCTTGTCCTAAAGAATCACCCCCAAACTTAGATTTTGCATACTTTCTTTTTTTTTCTTCCTTTATTTGCTTTTACCACTTTATTACCTTTTTTTTCATTTTTTTTCTTCTTTTTTTTCTTTTACAAGCTAGCTTGACTTATTTTTCTTTTTTTTTCCCATTCTTTTTCCAAGCTCCACTCTTCCTCCTTAATAACACATAGCTTAAAAATGATGAATGAATGTCCTAATGCACATAAAGTCAAAGACCAAAAGATAGGAAATATAAAAGTAAAGGCTTGGGCTTGTAATGTGGTTTCATAACAAAGAAAAATATCATTAAGCTCAAATGGGTGACTATGAAAGAATTATATCAAGGTTAGCTTTAAAGGCTCAATTGATCCAAAGATGCGCTATATCATTTCCCTAATCATGTGTCCTTTAGGATTTCATCTTGAGACATGATAAAAAAAATTTTTAGAACATGAAACATGATTTCAAAGACCAATGAAAAAAATATCTCATGCTCACATAATCAATCACTAGATAAAAGATATAATTTAATGATCAAAGTATTAACTCACAAATGAAAACTCATACTAAAAAAGTTATTAAATCTAAGCATCATCTCATATTTCACACAATATTCAATCTTTTTCTAAAACTATATTCATTCTCAATCTCTACCTATCATTAACTTCATGAAAAACTAATCAAAGAAAGCATACTAATGATTCAAGCTACAACAAGTCAAGTTTAATTTCAAGGCAAAATTCAAGAAAAATTCATAAAATTTTGTAAAATTTTGATCAATTTTCCCATACCCACTACCTTAAAGAACATATAGTTTTTTATGTGTAAGCAAAAAGAAATCAAAGTACAAAAGTGGAACAAAAGAATTCCCTTATCAACTTGGAAGTATGGTGATCGAATCTACAAGGTAACTTAGGTTGAAACTTGCACTTCCTCTTTTAAGCTTTTATTTAATCCTACAAAATAAAAAAAAAATAACTACACAAAGAAACAACATCAATATGTACAAGGAAAACATAAGCAATATAACAAAATAAGCAAATGAAAACCAAACATCAAAATACAAATGAAAACATAAATTAATCAACATAAAAAGTAAAACTTGGGTTGCTTTCCAAAAAGTGTTTGTTTAAAATCAAAAGCTTGACTTTCATTGGTGTTAGAGAATCACACCACATTTTGTTCCCAAATCTACCCATTTCATTTTTTCTTTAGCACCAAATATGTAATGATAATCTTTAAATGACCACAATGCTCTAAGGTAAACTTGTATCCCACTTTTACGAATAATCTAAGTATATTGCAATATGAACTAATAAACGTGTTCATTGCTTTTAGTACTAATTATATGGGTACCACCATGAATAATATGAGTTTTGGCTTTAAGATGAAAGATTGCTCCATGAATGGTATAAATTGAATGACCATAAAGGTAAAAAGTCAAAAGTATCAAGCTAAGAATTAAAGATTAGGGAAATTTCTAAGTAAGCAAAAAATCTTTTTATATCATCATCATCTAAATCCTCTACATCATCAACTTTTGGCTTTTCTTTCAAATTTTCCTTTATTTCATCCTCATCCATTTCTTTAAGCTCATTAATGGTGTTAAAGAGTTGGTTTTCAACCATATGCATCTTCAAATCATCATACAATGGATTCTTAAAGAACAATGGAAATGTCATATACATACTATGAGGCTTAATTTCTTATTGATCAAGACCATTGCTAAGACCTTCTTATAGCTCAATGTAAGGAATTGAACCATCATCTCTAAAATTCATATCATTCACTTTTTCCTCCATGAATGATTATCTTGAAAAAATTATAAGAATAAAGTGTCTATAACTTTGAGCATAAGATCATGGAATAGAGAAGCTACTAGACAAGTAAGTTTTTTATTAATTAGTTTTTTTTCATCCTTAAGCTTAACACTAGATTCAAGAAGAAATGTGTCTAAGAGCTTAAATTATTATCTAGTAAACTTATCTTATCAACACATCTATCTACCTCATCCATCTCCAAACAATTAAGTAAGTGATCTTTAAGGAATTAAAAATATGGCTTGAAAGGAATATGAATATCAACTTCTTCTTTAATGCTATCATTTTTCTTATTTTTCTTAAATGATTTATCATCATCAACTTCTCTAGCCATATGTTTGTCTTCAACCTCTACTATCTCTTTTTCTGTAACTTTTACAAAATGTGGAATCTTCAACACAATGAGTTCATCATCATCATCAAATCATATTAAATTTTTTGTCCATAATGATATCTTAAGGTGCATTCTTTTTTATCTAACCAATTAGGTTTTGACTTTATAGCACTAGGCATAAGATCTTAAGGGCAAGTACTTATGGTACGTTCATTTTTACTAAATGGCCAAAAATTCTTATTAGATGCCTCTTGGAGTTTTGCATGAGTTTAAAGTAATTCAGTGAAAGTTTCCTTAAGGAACAATTTCTTTTCTTATGGGAGAGGAGGTGATGAATATTGGATAGATGAAAAGTGATGTAAAGATGAATGGTCTTGTGATAAAGAAAAATATTGTTGTGGTGGAACATAATATGGCACTTGAGGTACTTATGGTGATGCTGAAAAATATAGGGGTGGTGGAAGGTATTGTCGAAATGAAGGTTTGGTAAGATAAATTGGGTTGTACTTGGGTGGTGAACTAAAAGAATATCCCGAATTAATTTTTTACATGTTCTTAGAATGACTCTCCCAAGTTTGATTAGCGTAGGTGTTTAAGAAAGATTGAAATTGTTAGTCAAAAGTACACCTATCACTATGGTTGTTCCCACCATGCATTTCAACATTTTTATATTGGCTTGAAAATTTATAGACAATGACCTCTAGGTTAATTATTATATAGTCAAAATTTTCAAATAAAAAGTTAGAAGTCGACTCTTTTTTTGGCTTTGTTTTCATTACTTGGCCATTGTACTAAGTAATTATCAAAGGAATAAGATCTAACATGGTCCTCATGATGCTCAGTTACCTCATAAAGATTTGATTCCCACATGAAAAGTAAAATAAAACATAAACAAAAACATAATAACTATGTACAACAAAACTATCTACACTAACCTATCTATTCTAAAGATATGTAAAATGAAAGAAGATGTATGTTCTCTAATTTAAGCTATGCTAAGTCTATGTAAACTAAGTAACTATTCTAAATATGAACAACTAATGAAATGAGACAAAAAAGAAAGTTAACTTGTGTACACCCTAAACAAACAAAACCAAAGCAAACTAAAATCTAGCCTAGCATATGTACATTATCTATAAATGAGCATGTGAAGTACGATATTAGCCTAAGACTCTTGACTTGTAATCCCTGACAACGGTACCAAAAACTTGACATAGTAATAGTGATCAAATGTCAAGATATCGTCCCACATGGATTTGCTAAAGAAGACTTAGTCTAAGTCCATATCATCCCCACACTCCCTCTAAAGTTAATTCTACCGAAAAGTGTATACAATGCTAAGCTAACAATAATAAGTAAATGAAACCATAAGCAATACATATTTCTAACAAAAAGTATATCTATAAGATGTAAACTAGAAAAATTAACCAAAACAATAGCTAAAGTAAATTGAATTGAATCTAACATGCTTTGAATGCAATTCTAAACTAAAATACCAAAATTAGAAAGCCTAAATATCAATTAAATAGCAACTAACAAATAGTAACCAAAATTAACTAACATGTAATCGAAAATAACTACTAACTTCCAAAGGAAATGTGGTCTAAAAACTTCCTAAAATTGATTCAAACAACTTCTAAATTGATAAAATAGTAAGTATACAAAAATCAAAATACAATTGAAAGGTAATTAAAGAAGTGGAATTGCAAAATCAACAAGAAAAGTGCAAAGCGAAACTAAAAATTCAAATTTGGAAATTAACCAAATTGAGAGTAAAACTTATATCTATAATCCTACAAAATGAATGAACTAAAATTGAGTTAAAGCGACTTAGATCTACAAGTTAACTACAGGATCCGACAAAAAAAATCAAGTAAAACAATGCATTTACAAGCTCAATTAACTTTTACAAAAATCAAAGCAGAAAATGTAAAAACAAAGCAATTGCTCATATAAGAAAATAGAACAATTAACTTTTACAAAAATCAACTTTGATGATTTTTAGAAAAAATGTAGAAGGAATTTGACAACAAAATTTTTCAAATTTGTAGTAATATGAATTAAGAGTTTGCACAAAAAACTTTGAAACAAAACAAACAAGATTTAAAGGAGAAAAGCTAGAAAAACCACATATTGCTTAGATCAAAAAACTACCAAACAACATTAAGTAATCAATGAAAAAGCTTGAAATTATGCAAGAAAACTTAAATTGCATTACCGAAAACATAAAGTGCATGAAAAGTAAATGTAAGAAAAGTAAATTTTGCTAAAAAATTAAAGCAATTTTCTTCTAAACAGTGCTCTAAAAGAACAAGGAAACTATTTTTAGAGAAAAAAAAATAAAATACAAAAAAGTAAAATTTAGAAAAAAATGATAAAAATATCCAAAAGTCTCTTAAATGGCTGGCCAACCCTCCTATTTATAGTACAAAGGTGACGTGGTTTAACCAATCAAAATGCAAAGAAAATCTAGCTAAGGTACCATATCTTTTAGATCCTTCCAACTCATCTAACTTGGTTCCTTGGCTTCCTTATTTGCTTCTCTTTGCTTCACTTCACTTCAAACCTTTTTTTTTAACTTGTGGGCTTCAAAAAATTATATTTATAACCAATTAGAACCCTCCAAAATGCCACCTAAGCAATTATCCATTGGCCTTCCCTTTGAATCCAAGAAATGGTGCCATCTCCATATAATCATCACACTTGCATCCAACAATTATGCTTGAATCCTTGTCTTCACTTTAGGCACCAATTGTAGTAGTTTCCTTTTTCAAAATTCAGCCAATAAACAGCCACCTAAATGCTAAATAAACCATGGAATTCCAAAAAAATTTAGCTCCTAAAATTAGCCATAAATCCATTGCAAGCACTAATAACCTTTTATGCTCTTTTAGCTTATGTAAGCTTATTATAAATGTGACCATTACTTTCATAAATTAAAAGAGATTAAAAATCATGAAAAACATAAGAAGTTAAGCTTGAAATAAAGTTTCATAAGCTTAATCATGCATAAGGAAGTAATGAAGAAAAGTTGGGAAATTTCTCCCAAAAATGGCAATTGACCAAGTTCGACACTAGTTCGACCAAATATAGCTTTTTGCATCAAAATTCCTCTAAAATGAGTCCAAAAGTTTCAAATTTTCTCATTTTTCATATTTTTACCTACATAATGAATATTTATGTAATTATGAATATTTTTGCCAATTTCTCAAGAAATAAGCAAATATTTAAAAGAAATTCATTAAAAAGATATAAGAAAATGCTAAAATTTTAGTGCAATTATAAAGAGAATAAGAAAATGGCTAATGATGTGTAGCATTGTAGTATTGGAAGAAAAAGATGAAAAAGAATGGAGTGAATGAAGATATGGTTTTTACTTTAGGCTTATATAGCAATTTGTTAAAACTACATAACTTTAGTCGAGTTCTAAATAAAAATATATAATATATAAATAAATTAGACTTATTTTTATATTATATAAATATAAGATATCCCAACTTAAAATTTTAAATATTATTTTAATATATAATAATAATATTAATATTATTTTGAATAAAATTTTAATATGTTAAATGTTAAATAAAAGTAAAAATATATATAAGAATAACTTATTAATTGCATTTAAAATTAATGTCTTTAATGATCATTTGTTCTTTTCATATAATTATTTAATAAATAAATAACTAAAATAATAAATAAAAAAATAAATAATCAATTTTATGATCAAATAAATTATTAGTGAATAAAAATAGATAACTATTTAAATAATAAAGTAAAAATAATTATTTATTTTATTTTAAAATGTATAAATATATTAATATTTTTAAGAAAATAATTACTATTTTGAAAAAAATAATAATATAAAGAAAAATATAAACAAATTTATTAAATAAAAGAATTACATAAATAAAAAATAAATATATAATCAATTATATATAAAACAAAAAAGTGAGTCCCTAAATAATCAAATAAAAAATATTATTTTGTTAAATTTAATTTATATAAATATATTATTATTAATTTTTAACAAAATTAATTTTTTGATACCAAACAAATTACTTTTTATATAAATATAATTTTATTAATTTTATATTATTTATTAAATTTATAAAATATTATATACAATCTTTTATCAAAAGTTGTTAATTTTCGTTTTTCTTCTTACTGTAATTCACATTGTTGTCATCATTGCTTTTATATTTAAATATATATCCCATCATTATTTTTTATCACATTATTATGTTAATCAATCTCATAATTATAATAATTAATTTCATCTCTATAATTATTTCTAGTATAATGGGAAGCAATCTCATCCTAAATTAAAATAAACATTTAGTGCTAATTTGGATCATCAATTGGTGACGTTGAGGTGAAATTTGCACCATTTTTTTATCCAAAAAAAAACGCTTTCGTGGTGTTTGGATAACACAAGTGACTTTCAGTAGCGTCCAGTTCTCCACCGAAGTTAAGAGTTTTAGTGACAATTCTCACCTTCATTGCGCCCTCCTTCCAATTTTGCCATTGTTCCTTTTTTTTTTTTTTTTTTTCTTAAACTTATTGTGACTTGACAAAAGATCCGTGCCATTTTAATCTTTCATTTTTCATTTTTATTTAAATATTAAAAATAATTAATTTTATTGATTTAATATACTAAATAAAATTTGTTATTATATAATAAATTTAAAAACAAATAATACATATTAATATTTTGATTGAATATAAAATTTTATGATTTTAAATGTAATAAATAATATTAAAATATACATAAAAATAATTTATTAATACAGTTTTAGAGTAAAATCCTTACAAGTGTCTTTGGATGAAACTTTGTGAAATTTTGAAGAAATTCGAAATGAAGATATTTTAAAATGTATCATTTTAAAATGCAAGCATTTGTGATTATTTTGTTTGGATAAATATTTTTTTTAAAAAAATTTAGTCTATTGAAATTTGATCAGATAAAAATAATTATGAAAGAACAATGATGATATAAAAGATAAAAAATATATATGTAATATAAAATATGTACTATGAGTATTATTAGATTTGTAAAAATATATAGATATTATTAATAATATAAAAATAAAATATATATTAAATTTAAATAAAATTATATATTTTTTTATTTTTGTATTTTATAACTAGCAAAGAGAGAGGACTTGGACAAATTTTGAAAAACTACCTATTTAGATGGAATCAAATTCACTCTTGAAATTCTACTTAAATTTTAAAATTCTCTTTTATTTTTATTCAAATAAGTAAATCACTTTTAAAATTTTAAAATAAAATTATCTTGTTTAGCAAAAATAAAAAATATAATGGTCAAAATTCTTGGAATTTGAATGAAAAATTTTAGAGGGCTCAAATTCTCTTTTTAAATTTCGCCTAAATAGATGGAACTTGCGAAAATTCTTAGTTTTATGGTAAGAACTCAATATTTACCATTTTTTTTTTTGACGATTATTTACTATGTTTTCTTTTTTATACAGCTCTTGTTTTCTTCAATTTTAAATATAAAAACTCATTATAAAATTATTTTTATAGTGTTATTAATATCTACATATTTTTACAAATATAATGACACTCATATAACATATTTTTTTAATATTTTGCCTTTTCTTATTTCTCATATCGTTATTTATTATAATTATTTTTTATTTTATCAAATTTCAATATCTAAAATTTATTTCTAAAATGTAATTATCCAAAAAATGTAATTGCAAATTCTGTTATTTTAAATTTACACATTTTAAAATGCTAGCATTCCCAAATTCTTCAAAATTTTAAAATTCCCCATCCAAACGCATGGAGAATTTTAAAATTTTGAAGAATATTGAAATGCTAGTATATGCATCAATTCAAAATAACAAATTTGTAATTGCATTGTTTGAATAATTATTTTTTTTTAAAATTAAAAATTAAAATTTCATAAGACAAAAAATAGTTATAATTGAAATATAAATATCATTAAATTTGTAAAAATGTATAGATATAACTAATAATATGAAAAATTAAAAAAAAAATTATTTAGTGAGTTTTTGTATTTAAAATTGAAAAAACAAAGTTGGGTATAAAATGTTGACTTCTTACTATAAAATCAAATAATTTCATAAATAATTTGAAAAGAAATTTGAGCTTTCCAAAATTTCTTATTTAAATTCCTAGAATTTAAATAATTTAAATTTTACCAAAAAAAAAAGTTCATTTTAGAATTTTAAAAGTCTCTTTATAAATAAAATCCCTCTTTTAAGTTCCTCATGCAAATAAAATCATTTTACATTCTCACTTCACCACTATTATTGTTTTATTATTCAAATTCTCGTATTATTATTAATTTTACACTATGTTTGGATTGTGAGAAAAAAAAATAAAAGAAAAATAAATAAAAAAGTAATAAAAACTGAAAAATCATCCATTTGTTTGGATAAACTTTTAATTTAAAAAAAATAAAGAAATAAAAAGGATTTCCTTTGTAATTTTTACTTTTTTAATACCTCAAATTGAGAACAAAGTTATGAAAAAAAAGTTGAAAAAATTTTATTTTTATGAAAGGATTATTATATCTATTTTTTTATTAACACTACTTAAATCTAATCGCATCATGATCATCTTACAATTTTTTTTCTGTCAACTCTTTTTTCTTCAAATAAGTTTCAAGTATTTTTCAATGTAAAGATTGTTGATAAATAATTGCTTTGATGATTTAATTTTTTATGAATGATTGAACATGATTAGTCATGTATATATGATAACTTTTTTATAGATGCATGTATTATTTTTTTTATATCACAACTTCAGAATCTTTTATCTTTTGGATATTTATTTCTTATCTTTATTTATGTTGAACCGAATAATGTATCGTTATTCATTATGTAAATCAATAAAATATTTAAAGGTTTGTGGTCTTTTGTTTTCATATTGACAAGCTATAATTTTATATTTGAGATTTAGTTAACATTTTTATAAGATGTCAAATAACTTTAAATTTGATGATCAAATCGTAAATATTATAAACAAGTGGTCACTACAAAGATCATTTATTTATATATGTTAGGTAGTATAAAAATATATTTGTATATTATATGTTATTTCATAAAAAAAAGTTATAATTTTAAAAAAATAATAATAAATTATTTTTTTTACTATTTATCTAAATAATGATTATTAAATTTTTTTTTTGATTAATTTTAACTATTCAAATAAAAAATACATATTTTTTCTATACAAAAACTTTTATTTATTTTTATTAATATTTATCTAAATATAAAATTAACCTCATTATTATAATAATCAATTTCATCATTGCAATATTAATCACTGCTGTTTTCAATATGCACAAAAACGATGTCACCCGCCCGTAAAATGTACCAAAGGGCTAAAGAGGTTCGCTTTTGGCTGGACCTCTTGGGGCTTCCTTTTTCTATTGCTTTTGACGTAGGTAGGAGTTTGAAACTTTGGACAACCATTAAGACCAACTGAACGGATACACAAACATAATTGAAGGCTCACTGCGCTCTTTCACTCTCTTCAATTTAGCCTAATTTCAATTTAAAAGACGCCCAAATGAGTGATGCAGTCTGGGCAGAAATTGAGCGCTCCGAGAGGTAATTTCAATGATTAATTCTTCTTTTTAATTGTAATTGAAGTTTTTGTGTGATTTTATTGATAATATTGGTTTAATTGTTGTAATAGCTTCTTGGTTTGCTCCATGTATGAGGAGGCTGCAGCATTAGCTTCCTCCATAGTACAGCAAAGAGGGCGCCCCAATCTATCCATTGATGATGATTTTAAGTTTGAGTTGTATGATGCGATGGTTGCAGCTGGTATGGTCTTGGTTCAGTCCTTGAAACAACTCTCAAGGTAAACCTACCTTCCCTTTTCTTTGTTTGATCTGGTTTGGTGCGAAAAAAAAAAATGAAGGGAACGGTGTCTCAGTTTTGCTTTTTTTTTTTTTTTTGTTATGAGAGCTGATTATGATGCCATCATATGCAGGACATCTATGATTCTGAAGGAGCTCAAAACATTATTTGTTTCTGTTGAAGCAATCCCTGTTCAAGTTCTTCTTACTGGGTACTCTTTTCTTTCTTCTATTAATTCATAATGCTTCTGATTTTTGTGTTATAAGTGCTTCTCTGATTTTATAAATTATGCTATAATTTCAAATGGTTACCCCTAGCTGAATCCGGCTTCTTAGGTGGTCAAGTTGCATAATTTTACCACTTTTCTTCTCATCAGCCAACTACAAACTAATCCTCATCCCTAAACAATTTGATTTACTAACCATTACTCCCTGATGAGTCTATAACTCTGCTCCCCTCATTCTTATTTTCTGAGTCTAGAGATGTAATCATGTTTCAGTGTAACATTGCCATTTTTTTGAGGTCTCACTTGTGAATGAAAGTTGTGCATTTGGCCCTTACCTGTATTATATAAAGTCTTGTTTTGGTGCTCCAGTCATCTTAATTTCTTGGTGTAACATAAACACAAGAAAATTTAGCCTTGAGATACGAATCTGATCCTCTCAGACACTGGTGCTAAATTTACTTCCTTTTTGAATATTCAGGGTATGTTTCCAAATATCAGAAGCTTCAACTTTAGGAGCCAGAGAATTTCTTGAGGATTTTCTTAGCAAGTGGAGATACGTGGATGAACAATGCTATGTCCTTGCTAGTGCAGAAATAAATTTGAATTTCATGGAAGGAAGTGATAGCTATTTTGTCTTGGGAATTGATAAGTATGTTGAAGTTGTTGAGCTGTATGCTGTCATGCTTCTTGGAGCAGTTTCCAATGATGTAGACCTTGCGATCTCTTGGGTTGAGCAGGCTGCATTGCCAGAGAAAAAGCGACAGGTAATATATGCCAAGTAGAATTTTCTTTATATTTTTCCACTATTTGATTGTGCATTCACCTGTGTTGTGCATGAATATAGTCATCTTTGTCAAGCTGTTTATGAATTAATTGGAACTTGAAGGCATGATTCATGTTGATGGTGACTAGAGACTTTACAAATTCTTGAGTAAAATAGTGTCACTCCACATCTGTTAAATTTAGAGTTACCTAATGGCCTTGTATGCTTAACATGGTATTAGAGCCAAAGTTGTTTGTTGCCTTATTTGTTACCCATTATTTATTGGCCAAGTCTTAGCCTGTTTGTTTAGTTGTTAGTGTTGGGCCTAAAAGAAACAGGGAGGAGTGTTAAGTGGTGTTCTACCACATTGGCTAAGTTTTGGGTTTGCTATGGCATTATATTCAAGTTCAGTCTTTTGATGTAACTTGGTGCATGTCCACTGCTAAGATCTTAGTTGGGAGCTTGAGTAGGCTTTATTTGTTGCTTTAGAGTCTTAAAATTATGTTTCTTTAAGTTAAAGTTTTAAGTTTTTTTCTTGAGTTTTAACAGTCATGTAAATTGAAATTTTTTGGTTTGCATGAAATTGCAAATTTGAGTCTAGTGTCTTTCCTTGAGTTTTTCTTTTTCGTTATTTTTTTTTATAGTTAGGTGTTGCTTTAAGTCAAATTTGTGTGTTTCCTAGTTGGATCATTTAATAATTTGAATCTAAGTAGGATTTCTTAAGTCCTTATTAGGTTGCTAGTTACATCTATTTATCTGCATGTATATTTTTCTTCCTTTGACTTGCAATCCATTTCATAGGGTGGACTGCTAATGTATTTGCAACTTCACATCTCATGCAATTTCACGTCTGACATGCTTTGACCAATTTATTTTCTTGCATTTTTCTTGTTATTGTGTTGAATGGCACTTTTATTTTTTAAAAAAATTATGATGGAATAATGTAATTTTCTTTTGCAATGCACCATGTCTTACTCTAGGAACTTTTGAGAAGATTAGACTCCCTATATTCCACAAAAGTAACAAATTCATCACAAGGCTCCCTGTCACATTTGCCTTTAGCCAAACATGAATCTCATTCTTCTTTGAAGAGGCCAAATATGCCCAAGGGGACACCAAAAGGCTCAAAGACCAGTTGCCTGCTTAATGGAGAGAACAATTTGAAGCAGGCAATTTTGAAATGGTACAGACAAAAATATGGCTGTCTATGGTGGTTTCGTAATATCACTTTGAAGTTCAGTAATTATGAGCTGGTCATATATAATGGGAAATTTTTTATTGGCTGTCTGATCCTTTTCACATATTACATCTTTCGAAGGAAAAAAGTTTCGTTACAGAGGTAAGATTGTTTTGTTGTTCTTTCATGCATTCTATAGATGTTGATGCCAGTAATTTGAGTAGAACCTTAATTCACTATTTTGCTTTATGTTAGCGGTTGCTATTGCTCAGTCTGAGTCATACTAGTTATTTTCCCATGGAATTTGTCGTCGGAAGAAGGATATTCTGCTTATGTTGGATTACCATGTGTTGAGTTGTTTTTATATAAATCATGTTAATATTCACCTAAGAATTGAAATATTGCTTAACTCTTTACCCTGAAAGAGTTGTTCACAGCTTACATGGTAAACTTATTTGAGCGTACTTAACTTTGTTACTCTGAGGAACACATGGTATTAAATAATATGACTCATCCCAACTTTTGCAGATCTGAATACAAAACATGCTTTAGTTATTAATATTTTATGTATCTGCATTCATCTCTTAAATATCTTCAATTAAATTCAATATTATGAGGGACAACAGATTGGAAATGTTATACGTGCCACAGCAAATTCCTGGTAATAGAGCTTTGATAGAAACCACAAGTGCCACCTTGTGCTAGAGGAATCATGGGGAACAATAATTTCTGATAAATTAGAAAATAATGAATGTCTTTTGTAGATGAAGGAAAACTCTATATTATGTTCACGATTGACTGCTTATTTGTTTTAGGATTGTTACAATACGAGCTCTGTCTGTAAAGAAGTCTTTGGTAGACTTGTGGCAACTTGCATTTTCTTACCAAGTAAATCCGCTTGCTGCTATTCAACCCTTGCCTGCTGCTAGATGACGAGGTAGGTCGGTGATGAAGCTTTAATTCTCTGCCTCGCTGCTCTGGCAAAGTAACTACTACTTCAGTTACAATCATCTTCTGCTGATACTTCTCACTTCAAACATGATTATTATTATTATTGGCTTTTACCTGTCATGGTCAGAATGCCTTAAAACAGTCATAAAAGGAAACAAAATAATGGATGGTGGCCATGGGGCTTATTATCTAATTTGATACTTGTGTTTGAACTTTGATGTATTGGGAAATATGAGCTTTGAGGAAAGATATTCGATAGCTCACTGATTTATTTCAAATTTTCATTGTTTGTTTTTCGTAAGTGTAAAAAAAGTGTCTAAATTAAAATTAAATAACCATTCAAGTTTTTATTATTATTTTTTTTTGTTTTTTGGATAAGTAAGTTTTTATTATTTTATTATAATTAATTAAGCAAAATTTATTTTCATCAATTAAATTTTTATTAGATAAAAATTGATTAACAGCAAACATTTGTTTTTATTCATAAAAATCAAAATTTAATTAAATGAAAATAAATGTTTAAGAGTTTAATTTGGTATAAATGGATATTTAAAGATTAATTAAATAAAAGTAACGATTTGAGCATTCAATTGCAAGAATATGGACAATTATTTAACTTTTGTTAAAAGAATTTATTTACTCGAGCCTCTATACCTTTCCGAACACTGGTGGTTACCAAGCCACTCACTCTCCCCCTATCTCTCGTAACCCCTTTCTATATTGAATAGGCAAATTCATTAACTGTCGATATGGTAAAATGGGTGGATTTGCCCTCCCCCAATACGAATCTATGTTGTGAACCACTAATACTCGTCGTGCCTTGATTATATCACAAACTATTTTTGTTATACACCACCATTTCACAGTGGGATTTTGGATAGGGGTTAGTGAGATAAGTGATAAAGGTTTGTATGTTCTTTCCATACACTTTGTTAATAATTATTTTCATACATTAGCTTTATATCTGAGCTCTATTTTTCTTGCGAGTCTGGATGGGTACAAGATAAAAGGATCAAATGTAGAAGGCGATAGTTTTAAAACGTGTTTAACTGTTAATGATTTAAGCTTTATTTCGCTCCCACCAAATATGTGTTGGGAAAAACAACACCAATGCGCAGCAACCACACACAAAATAACAAGCTCAAATCAAGAATAAGAACACACAAATATATTTGGTTCGGTCCAACTCAAAATGGCCTACTCCAAACCTAATCCATTATCAAATAAATCTTTACAATTGTGAGACTTTTAAAATGAGAAAAGTCTCCTAAAACTCCTTACTCAAAACTTAACCCAAAACCCAATTACACCCTTTAATAGCCTACTCACTTAGCTATTCTCTTGGTGTCTAACTCTCTGGGATTACTAAACTAAAATCAAAACATCTTATTTATAAGGGTGAAACCCTTTATACATTTACTAAACTCCCGATGTGGGATACAAGACAAACTCAAACTCACTTAACTTTCGATATGGGATTCTGAGATTCAAGGCAAATCCCAACAAATCCTCCCTTGACTTGAATCTCCAAACACTTCAACAGTATCTGCAAAGCTAACACGCTTACCTTTCTTTTTTTTGTTCATCACAGGCATCTCAACAACTGAGCCTCCATCAAACATGTACAAATGATTATTGACCCTATTCCCTTGTAAAATCACACTACCATTCTTGTACACTTTCAACCAATCATTATTACCATAATATGTGTACCCCCGAGAAGCTAACTCACCCAAAGCAATCAAATTGTAGTGACAATTTGGTACATACCTTACATGATGAAGTGTCCTAATAACACCATTGTGAGATCTAAGGCGAACATTCCCAATGTCTTGAATCTGCACCTTTTTTTTGTTAGCAACCACAATATCTCCATACTTTTCATTCTCATCCAATTCCACAAAGCAGCTTCTATCATTGCAAACATGAACTGTAGCAGCTGAATCTAAAACCCAACCTTTATCACTTTTCAAAGTCTGGGTCTCATCCACACAAGTTGTCAAAACAACATCATCATCATCAGACACGATAGCAGCAGTATCACTCTTTTCTTCATCTGATTTCTTCTCATCATTCGCCTTTTTGAAAGCAGCCATATCCCTTCTCAGCTTCCTGCAGCGCACTTGGATATGTCCCTTCTCACCACAATAATAACATTCTACATCACTGTAATCTCTGTCTCTTGACTTGGATCTCCATCTCGATCCATCAATCCTCTTTTGAGTCCTCCTTCGATCAAAACCCTCTACAGCTAGTGTACTCCCCCCAGGTGATGAGTTCTGAGCTCCCATAAACCTTTCATTCTCATGCAACAGGGCAGTCACATCATCTAACTTCAAAGTAGACCTGCCCACCAACACAGTCTGAACTAAAGGCCTATAAGACTTGGGCAAAGATGACAGCAAAATTAAAGCCTTCTCTTCATCTTTTAACTCATCAACAGAAATCGCTAGCAATTGAGAAACCAATCTATTAAACTCATTCAGGTGATTATAAAGACTCATACATTTTTCCATCTTCAGAGAATACAGATCCATCTTCAAACATAATCTATTAGTCAACGACTTCGAAGCATAAATACCTTCAAGCTTATCCCACAAACTTTTCGGAGTACTCTCAGTCAACACACTATACTTTACTTCTGGAGCTAATGCCAATCTAATAGTACTAACAGCCTTCTTCTGAATCCTATTCCAATTAGCATCAGACATTCCCTCAGGCTTACTACTCTCTAATGCCTGATCCAACCCTTGTTGTACTAACAGATCTTGAATCGTACTTTACCATAACATAAAATTACTCTTTCCATCAAATAACAGAATCTCAAACTTAGGCATAGACATACCAGACATACCTTCTTCAGACATCTTCAAACACTGCTTCACGATCTCTTGAACCCACGAACCTTAAACCTCGAACCTCGAACCTCGCTCTGATACCACTTGTTGGGAAAAACAACACCCATGCGCAGCAACCACACACAAAATAACAAGCTCAAATCAAGAATAAGAACACACAAATATATTTGGTTCGGCCCAACTCAAAATGGCCTACTCCAAACCTAATCCACTATCAAATAAATCTTTACAATTGTGAGACTTTTAGAATGAGAAAAGTCTCATAAAACTCCTTACTCAAAATTTAACTCAAAACCCAATTATACCCTTTAATAGCCTACTCACTTAGCTATTCTCTTGGTGTCTAACTCTCTGGGGTTACTAAACTAAAATCAAAACATCTTATTTATAAGGGTGAAACCCTTTATACTTTTACTAAACTCTCGATGTGGGATACAAGACAAACTCAAACTCACTTAACTTTCGATATAGGATTTTGAGATTCAAGGCAAATCCCAACAATATGGTATACAACAGAGATTAGATTGAATAATCTAGGATCACAATGAAACTTGGAAATATTTTGCACTAATGAAATCAAACTACTAAGCAACTTTGTTAAGAGATGAAAATATTTTCTTTGGTCACAATTTTCTACAACAAACAATGTCTAGGAAATTTTATCATAATTTGAGAATGAGAGAATAAATAGAAATCTTCTTCTTCATTCATTGATTCATCTATTAGAATAATTTCTGGCATCTTAATGTATAGAGAATTTAGTTAAAAGTTGTAATTCTTCAATTGTGTTGTTTTGTTCAATCAATTTATCTTTTCATTGAGTTCACATCTTTTGAAACTCAATAGGTGCAATTTACAATATTGTAAAAGTAAAAACACCTTATGAAGGGTTAGAACTCATTTGAAATGAAAGTAGCAGTTATAGTATTAAGTGCCAAATTTGAACTAGGAGATTCGAATGCCTTAGGGAGGGCATTCAAATCCCCTTTGTAATTTTGTTCCATAACACTTTTTCAAGTCATGGCATTTGAATGTCCAACAAAAGGAATTCAAATGCTTTAGCATAAAATCATGCAGAAGATTTTTCAAACATTATTTTTGAATTTTATTGATTAAATGCTCAATTTAAGATATAAGATTTATGTGTTTTTTTAATTAAAAATATCATTTTTACTTTGGTTCGTTGTAGGACTAAATATTTTCGGGTTTGTTAGAAAAGCCTTCATAACAGATTTGTGGTTCCCACGCATCAAAATAGAGTGGAACTACTCATTTCAATGAAAAATAGGGACAAAATTGTATTTTTACTGGAGAAATAAAATGAAGCTTAATAAAAAAAAGGCCATTAAAACTTAAATGGCTTGCTTCCTCTCTACAACCCTTTCTTTTTGCTTTTTCATCAGCACTTTCTTCTTTGCTTTCTTGGTCTCGAATTTTTGTTGCTTCAAGAGTTTCTATTGGGCATTCTTCGAGAGAGGTACGATTAGGATTGAGAGAGTTTTCCTACCTGTTTTGCTCATTTTTTGGAAATTCTTACCATGTTTTACTCTCATGATTTCGAACAAAAGCCTAACCAAAAAAACAAAAAAGGCAAAAATGAGTGGTACTCCTAATTAGATGTAGAATAGGAGCAATTGGCCAGCTATTATGAGGGAAGGGAAAGATAACGCTAGAAAGAAGGATGATGAGAATGATGACAAAGTAGATGATTTTATCAAAAAGTTTAAGCACCAACCAAAGTGTCAAAGGATTGATTCCATCAATAGGTATAAATAGGTGGTGAATAAGGTATTGGAAAGTGACGTAATTTCAATTTTTTCTTAGGAAACTCTTGGTTTTTTTTTTTTTATTTCAGGGTTTAATTATTGGGTTTCAAATCAAATTGCTACAAAATTATACCACATCCTTCCTTGCCTCTTTTTAATTTTGTTTATATCCTTGCCTTTCTCTATGATCCTTTGTTTGTTAGATTTTCCTTTCCAATTTCATTTTTTTCTTTTTTCTCATTAAATTTTGAATAAATTAGTATTTTCTTTTATTAATAGAAAAACTCAACGGCTTAATTTAATTGAAATTAAATTTAACAGCATGGACAATACATGCATGGGTGTTTTAATGCTTTATATTGAAAGCTTTTCCAATCAATTTTTCATGTCTTAAATCGATTTCCTTGATTTGAAACCTTTCCAAAGCTATTATATAGCTTCTCACTCTTTGGTGTCTCATTTCATTGATTAATACATTGAATTTACATCTTTTAGAACTCAATAGGTGTTATTTGCAACCTTTTATAAGTGAAAGAACACCTTATGAAATGTTAGAACTCATTTGAAACGAAACTAGTAGTTATAGTCAAAAGCTATCAAATTTGAACTAGCGCATTCGTATGCCCTTAAAAGGACATTCAAATCCCTTTTTATAATTTTGTTCCAGAATAATTTTTCAAATCATGGAATTTGAATACCCAACCAAAGACATTCGAATGCTTTAGTATAAAATTATACCATAAGACTTTCCGGGCATAGCATTTGGATTCCATTAGTTGAGCATCCAAATGCCATAATGTAAAATTAAAATATAAGCTATTTTTACATGGAATTCAAATCCCCATGCATGGGCATTGGAATGTCTTATATTAAAAGCTTCTCCAATCGATTTGTTATGTCTTAAATCGATTTCTTGGTTTGGAACCTTTTTAAAGCTATTTTATAGCTTTTTAATCACTAGTTTTTCATTCTATTGATTAATACATCATGTTTAATTAATTAACTTTCATTCTTTCACTATATTTTGAAAATATTCCAATAATCTCCCATCATTTTTAAAATAAAGTGAGTCCAATACTTCTAAAAATGTTATGCATAATTACAGGTATCTTGTCTATTTAAAACCTTCATCTTAGTGACAAAGTGTAGTTAAGCTAATCAAAATTGCATAGTAAATCTTAGATCTTTTAACTAACAATTCTATACAATAAGTCATGTACTAATCTACACATAAGATTTCAAGATTCAGCATAAGTCATTTAGCATTATCGGCATCACTTGCACTTATATAGGTGAACTCCATCAGAAATACCACATTTAAGGCACTTCAATGTTTTAACTTACAAATTATGAGTTCATTAAGAGTATTTACCCAACCTCCCTCTTTGAACATATGGTTCCAAGCACTTACCTATCTTGGGATGTGTTAATTTATTTAAGTTTTTGCCGCTATATTCAAATGATGTACTTTAACTCATTAAAATTTAAGATTTAATGTCTAATTAAGCGCTAGGTTATGGTTTCATCACATGTGACTTAATTTAATAAGCTTGAGTAATCCTCTTGAAAGTTCTAGACAACATTTCTCTTGTAAGTTCTTTTGTCAATGAATCTTCTAAGTTTTAAATTGACTTAACAAAATCAATGGTGATTACCCGATCAATTATAAGTTGTCTAACATAATTATTTTTTTGACCAATGCATCTTCACTTCCTATTATAACTTGCTTATAAGCCATAGATAGTGTAGTTTCAGTATCATAAATTATAGATATATGAAACATTGTCTTTGGCCATAAAAGAATTTCATAAAGTAGATTTCTCAACCATTTTGCTTCTTTACTTATTAAAGCATGCCAATAAAACAAATTTTAAAGCAATAGTGGAGTTCGTAATACATGTTTGTTTCTTGGAGATACCTTATCCCCACTAATCATAAACATCCATCCACTTATGGATGTCCAAGTTGGTTATCTAACTTCCATTTATGTATCCTTTTAAGATAGAAGGTTCACAGGTATAAGCAATGTCATAGTAAATAGTTTTCATTAAGTATTTTAATACTCTAGAATTGTCATTCAATGCAAATTACTTAAATTTTTTATATATCTACTAAGCTTACCAATCGTAAAATCTATATATGATCTTGAATATGTTGTTTTATATCCAATCTTATATATCAAACAACTAGTTACTTTTGTATATTCCAATTGTGCAACTGGCATATCCTTATTTGACATTAATTTCAAATTAGGATTATATGATGTTACAACCATTGTAAAATCAAAATGATTGAACTTTTTAAAGATCTTTTCAATATAATGAGGTTTCGATAAGATTAACTTGTCTTTTTCTCTATGTATTCTTATTCCTAAAATCAAATATGCAACATTCATGTCTTTCATAGAATAATTTCTAAACAAGAACTTTTTGATACTTTCTACTTGTTATAATCCATAAAAAAAATTAATATGTCATCTGCATATAAGTATATAATGATACCTTTACCATTAATGAATTTACTATAGACAAATTTATCGAATTCATTAATTACATATCCATTTGCTTAAAAGAATTTCATCAAATTTTTATGTCATTACTTAGGAGCTTGTTTATATCTATATAAAGATTTAATTAATTTACATGCTTTCTTTTTTTATCCCAAAATCACAAATCTTTTGAATTGTTTCATCTATTTTATCTCATCTAATTCATCATTTAAGAATGTAGTTTTCACATCCATTTGGTGAATTACTAATTTATAAATTGAGGCTAATGCAATAAGCATTCTTATTGTAGTAATTCTTACTACCAGTGCATATATATTGAAATAATCAATTCTAAGTTTTTGTGTAAATCCCTTATTAACAAATCTAGCTTTGAACTTGTCTATAAATCCATTTACTTTCATTTTCTATAATTTCATTTACTTTCATTTTCCTTTTGAAAATCCACTAGCATCCAATTGGTTTGCAACCTAAAGGTAAGTCTGCTAAAATCTTTATATCATTTCTCATGATTAAATCATTTTCATCATTTATAACTCTATAACGTCTTCCTATAAAGCTATATTTTAAGAGTTCATTTCCTCATTAAATGTCTTAAGATCAAATTTCATATTGAGGCAATATTCAATATGATTATTTATGGTTTCTCTTGTTCTTTCAACTAGAAACATAAAGAAATATGAACTAGAAGTTTTAGCTTTTCCAACTATTTTACCTATTATTGGCATAAGGTTTTCTTCTTCAATTTCGGAAGAACCCTTTCTTAGTTTCGTTTAAACTATTTTAAGTAATGTCCTTAGGATGAGGAATTGACTTGAATTTAAGTTTATCAAAAAAGGCATTTCTTGATTCATTTATCGTATTAATAAGAATTGAATAATTTGGTTCAATAACCATGAGTATATATGCCTTATTGTTTTATGCATAACCAACCTTCCTGCATAGTTTGCATGGTATTCAAGTCCATATTAATCAAAACCTAAAAATCAAGATTTCAACACATTAAAGCACCAAATTCATGAAAATTTTTAAAATTTTAAAGTTAAATGGACTTACAAAATGTTATAAATTTAACAATCATCAATAATTATTCAAAAATACAAAAAATCATAAATCCAATAACTCAACACCAGTATCGACCTTTCTTTGCCCCAAAACTGCTGAAAAGATGATTTTATCGACCATTTGTTCAATTTCTTTCTCTCTCTCTCTTTCATTTTATTTTTGAAAAAAAAAAGATCTTGCAAAATAAGCCCACCCATCCTCTTATTTCAATCTTTTTTCCCTGCTTTCTTCATCTTTTTGATGAATTTTAAATTTTTTATAATACTCTCATATATTTTCCCTGATCTTTTCACCTTTTTTTTTGCTTTTTTTAAATTTAAATGAAAGAAAGTTTGGTTAAAGTGGTGGTGGTATTAAAGGGTGAATGTGATAATGATAGATGTTTTTAGGTGTGCTAAAGAGATATAAATATGAAAGGAAAAAAAAAGAAAAAATAAAAGAAAAAAATGATGGAGTACAAAGATGTTGGGTTTTTTGGGAAGTGTGTAAGAGAAATGGATATGAGAAGAAGAAAAAGAAAGAAAACAAAAAAGAAAGGGTGTCACTTTGCTAGCCTTGAATTGATTCTTATTTTGAAATATCAAAACACTAAGTTAAATAAGTTTTATTCAAATTTTAAGAAAGATTTATTTAGTACATGTTCTTAAGTTTTATTATTTTTTGTACTAAAAAATAATATATTTTTCAAAGTGATATTTGATTTTAAAAATATCTTGAAAATTTATTTTAAAAGATTTATCTTAATGTTTACATCAAAAATACAAAATTTTGAAATTGATAATTTTTTGTAAGATGTTTTTCAAAAGTTTAAAATAAACCTTTCTTTATGTTTTTGTATTTCTTAAACCAATACTATCTTTAAAAATTATTTATTTGAGCTTAAATGAAAGTTCAGTTGTTGTTTTTAAAATGAACTTATTCATCTTGGAGTCAAAACAATTTTGATGATATTAATTTTGAGAAATGAATTAACTTGAGAAAGTTATTTTGTTAGAACAAAGTTTTCCAACATTGAATTTGTTTCATTTTTTTTATTGATTTACAAAATTTTAATATTTTAATTTTATATGGATGGAAAGCTTTTTAACTTTACTTTCTAATAGATCAAACAAAATCAAAATCTAAATTTTCTAAGAAAAGTCTTGAATTTTTACTAGAGACTATGCAGGACATCTAACAATTGCATAAAAGGTAATTTTGAAAATTCACTATAATTTTTATACATTAAATCAAATGTTGAATTTTATATGCAGTTTCTAAATTTTTAAATGAATCTTCATTTAGAGTTGTATAACTCAAAATATGATCAAATCAATAAATAGAGCGTAAAAGAGGGTTTATATAAAGGCAATTGTTGTACTATTCATACAAATTATCTTTTAAACAAATTTTATAAAAATGAATCGATCCCCTATAAAATAAATTGATCCATTATGAAAATGGATCGATCCTTTATGAAAATGCATTGAACCATTCTAAAAATAGTTCGATCCCCTTGCAAAATAGATTGATTCATTCTCCTATAACAATCAAAATTTGAATAAAATTCAAGAATCAATCGATCCTTTAATGACCCGATCAATCCATTTATTCCTGACATCTTCTAACAGCTATTTTGAAAAGAGTAAAGTATGCATTTTCATTTTTCATTCTTCTCCAATGACTATAAACTAATTTCTTTTAAATATTGGACATTCTAACACACTTGTGAAATAAGAGAGTAAGCACCAATAAATCTTACATTCATTCTCTCAAGAGTTCAAGAGCATTATAAGATTAGAACTTTAATTTTTTCCATTCTTGTATCCAAGTTATATTTATTTTTTATTTATTATTTATCGTATTTAAATTAGACAAATACTTAACTTTTGAGAAGTATTTCAAAGTTTGTAAATTCTTTTGTATTTAAAAAGAATTTTTAAGTCAAAGGGTAAGGTTTATTTTTGAGTGAAATTGATATGATTAGATAGAATCCTAGAATTTTAGAAATGGTAAAGGTTGTTATCTTAACCTTAATAAGATAGAGCTTGTAATTTGTATTAGAACATTTTTCTTTTGTGAATTTGATGATTGACTAAAAAACCTAAATGAGAGGATGAAAGTGCCTTTAGAGGAAGAACGAACCTCTATAAATTCTTGTATTTGATTTCTCTATCCCTATTCCTTTTAGTTTTATTGTTGTTTATATTTGGTTCGAATTCATTAATTGTTATTAATGCATCATATTTTCATTAAAGATTATAATGATTTTAATTTTTCATTTGATTTAATTAAAATCCTTTTTTGGGAAAGAATTTTGAGATAATCTAATTCAGCCATCTCTTAGATTATTTTCTACATTTAATCTGACAATTGATATTAGAGCTTGTGGTCTCTTTTGTAAGTCTAACAACCTTGAGTAAAAAATCTTATAGCTCAATATGGTTTCCAAGATGGTGAGTAAGTCCTCAAAACTTCCAAGTTTGATAAAAATGAGCTATTAGAATGAAAAATGAGAATGAAACTTCATAATGGCTATGATATTGGAGCATGGTTAATGGTAAAAAAAAAAGGGCTTGGAACTCCTTCCAAAGATACAAAGTATATGAAACAAATAGTAAATGATGCCAAAATCAAGTGCATTCTTTACGAAGCTCTACATTCCTACAACATCAACATGGTCAAATTACTTAACCTTCAAGTAAATTTGGGATTAGCTTCAAGAGATGTATGAAAAAACAAGAAAAGAAGAGGAACAAATTGCAAGCTACTCGTCAAACCAAAATGTTCCATGCTTTATGGCTTTTAAAGAGCCCAAGGTAAATTTCTCACCTTGTGATTCAAGCTCTTATACTTTTGATGATTGCAAGATGCATTTGATGATCTAGTTATGGAATTTAAGTTAATGAGTTAGAAATACAACAAAATGATTTCAAAATTAAAAGCAAAAAATAAATTTTTGATAAAAACAAAAGATGATTTAGAAATATAATTTGAAAAATTGAAACTAAATTTTGAAGTTTGCCAAAAGAAAAATGAAATGTTAGAAAGGGAGAATTTAGATTTGAGAATGAAATTTAAGAAATTGATAAATGAAAAGCATGAAGTTTTATTTAACCTCTCATATGCTAAAATGACCAAATGTAATCATTGTAACTTTTACGGTCATATTAAAGCCACTTATAATATTAGAAGAAATGTTCCATTTATAATTAGGCAAGTATGGATTCCTAAGGGAATAAAAGATATTGTGACTAACTCTTAAGAACTTAAAGTAATTTAGGTACCAAAAATCAAATGAATAATATCTTTTATAAGTGTGCTAAAGCAAAAAGCTACATTGTGAGTTTGAATAATGGAACTTTAGACACAAAATGAAAAATAAGTAACCTCTAATCTAATTTTTTAATTGGTTGCATATTTTTTTATAATATCGAGTGCTTAATTGTTATTTGATATATGCATTGTTATGCAAATTTGGTTGAAGTTGATTACATGTTATAAATTACATGCTTTTGAAAAATATAAGCTTAATTTGAGTATGCATTTATTTTTGCTCTAAAATATATGATATAAATATATTCTCATAGTTGGTGAAATTAATTTTTTACATTCTTTATATATGTTTATATTTTAAATTTGAGAACTTGTGCTTAAGCAAGATTATGTATATAAATACTGAATATTGATGATATCATGCTTTGTGGAATTATTATTGATGCTTGGTGTGATTAATTATGTGCTTGATTGTTTTTAGATTTATGCACAAACTTAGAAGAGCAAATAAAGATTAATATTTTTGACATTTTATATTTTGCTTTGAAAATGTTTTAGCAAGTTTTTAGGTGTAAAATGAATTTGAATTTCTTGAGTTCAATTATTTAAACTTGCTCAAATATAGAAAATTGATTAATTTCAAATAGTTTTAATTTTTTATAGTGTTACATGCAAGTTATAAAAGATTTTGAAGCTTAAAAAATCAAATTTTATTTTTGAGCATATATTAGCATAAAAGCCATTTAGACAATTTCAAATTGTGATATAAAATTTTTCTAAATGGTTTAAAGAGCTTAAAATATATTTTTATCATATTTGCCCTTCCTAGTAGCCTTATTCAAAAAAATATGAGGTTTTAAGAGTTGATTTTTTTATTTCCTTGTTTCTAAGGCCAAATGACCATTTAAACAAATTTATTTTGTCATTTTAAACTTGCTGAAATTCTCAAGATAGTTAAAAATGAGCTTAAAAAGTTATGAGATTTTTCAAGGTCTTTTCAAAGTAAAAATAAGCTTTAAAGTGTTAAAAAACTTAAAATCTTTGATATATTAAACTTTGAATGATTTATCCTATTTAGTTTGACATAATTAATGTTGCTTGAATGAATTTGATGGCATGAAAATGTGTTTTAATATTTTAATACACTTTGTATAATATCTATTAATGTTTGATTTATGTGAGATCTAAAGAGCTTGATTGAGAGATTTGTTCATATTGCACATGTTTCATGACTTAAACAAGTTTTCTTATATGTGAAAAATATTTACAAACTTATGTCAATGTCATCTAAATAAAAGTCACAAAAATTTGATGTTTTAAGGATATTTTTGCTACTATTCATGCATAAATGGGGTTTGGACCATTGAAAAATTAAAATATATGCATTTATTAAGTATTTGTGCTTTTATCATATCTATTTGATCATTTCAAACTTGTTTGAAATGCTTTCAATGCATAAACTTTGTCCAAAACACATTTTCATAACATGAGCTGCAAAAAGACGTTAGCACATTTACAAAATCATACCATATTTGCTTTAAAATATTTTTATCCAAATGCCTTATTTCCACAAGTCTAAAATAATATTTTTAATATGTTTAAAATTTATTTTTGACTATAAACATCAAATTTCTAAATTTGAAATAAAAAAACTATAGCTTTTCACTATTTTATTGCTACAATAGAAGAATGGATCGATCCTCTATTCTACTCGATTGATCCATTTTTGTTCTATAATGTAAATTTTGCTCAAAATCCTAAAATTGATCATCCTATAAGGGATGCAATTGATCCATCCATGAAAAATGCAATCAATTCAAATTTGACTCGTAAAAAGGAAATAATCCCATGTGCCATGTCATTTAACCCATGTTGCACCCTTTGACCTTTCACATCATTTTATTTTTACTTTTATTTAAGTATGCATTATCAATATTTATTTGATTATACTTTTTTAATACTATCATAATACAAATAATTTTATTAAAATTAATTTTTTTTAAGTTGATTTTATTATTTTTCATATTTGAAACTCAATTTCATTACTTTTATAAATCATCATGTGTACATATGGATGAAATTATCTCTTAATGCAATGTTAATGTGGTCAAAATATTTTATTCTTATAAAATGCTAAATTGCTTATTTATTTATTTTTTATGAAATAATTTTGAAATATATTTTATCTTTGTGCTTAATTGTTATTTCAATATGATTATGAATTTGGATTATGATAAAATATTTTAAAAGTATCCTTTATCTTTGAACTCAAATGATCATAATGCTTTGGTTTTGTGAAATAATTTTTAAATATGCTTATTTTGTGCTTAATTGATTTGTTAAATTTTGTAACATATTTTTTAAATATGCTTGTTTTGTACTTAATTGATTTATCTCTTGATTTGTGATTTTGAATTAATATATGATGAACTATTTGATTTTAAATGAAATATATTATTGGTTTATCTATTGTTCTTGTCAAGTGTATACTTATATAATAAATATTTTTTAGTTTGACTTGACATACTTGCAACATGACTTAAGTGAATAATTTTTTTGTATGTTTATTTTTTCTTTAAGTCATTGTTCATTATAGTCTATAACTTGTGTTGACATATTTATTTTTTTGTGCTAAAATTTTCTTAAATATATTTGGATAATAAATATATATATCTTTTTTTTTTAAATTTTACATGGCTTAACATTTCTTTTGACATATTCTCTTGTGCTAAAATTTCCTTGAACATATTTGAATACTGAATATGTCTTGCTTGTACTTATTATTTATATGGCCTAAAAGGTTTGATGTTTTGCATATTATTTGAGAACTTTTATTTTAGTGCCAACATTATACTATTTGATGATTAATTTGATACATGGCCTATAGCTTAAGTTAATATTCATTTATTTGCTTTAGTTAAATGCATCTTTCTTGCAATTAGCAACTTGTGCTTAATGAACAAAATTTTTTTTTATGACTTGGAATATGAAATTCATGTTTTAACAACTGGTATAATTTTTATCAATTGGTATTTTTGAAACTACTAATGAATATTTCTTGTAAAAAATTTTTCTAAATCTATATGAGAAAAACTTGAGATGTGCATGAATAAGCCTACATTTTGGAATTTTAAGTGTATAATAAGCAAAGCATCTTTATCAATCAAGCCTAAATACATCAAAGATTTGCTCAAAACATTTGGAACAAATAATTCAAAGACAAATGAGCATATCAACAAAGCTTAAAAAGTATAGAGGTAAATATGTTGAATATAAACTTCATACGTCTATGATTGGTTAATCACTTTATCTTATTACAAGTAGACTATACATAATGTTTAGTATGTGCTTTGATATATCCTTGCTTTAATATGTGCTTAAGAGGTATATATACTTTGACTGCATTAAATTTTTGCATTAGAAATTATGGACAAAAATATTATGTGTTTGAATAGGTTAACATTGTGTACAAATTAGTTACCAAGCTACTTGATTAAGATTGTCTTAACATTCTTGAAAACTTAAATTGATTAGTGCACTTTGATCAATATCCATGCTTAGTTCATAATTGCTTTGATGTGATTAATATCTTTAATGCATAAATATTTATTTAAGATTAATCTTTGAACATAACTATGAGTTGATTATATTGATTTCTTGAACTTTAATTGCTTTGCCTCATAGTTTTTGAATTTATGATTTGAAATTTTATATATATTCATTTATTAAGATCATTGAAATAACATGTATCATATTATGTCTAAATATTTGTATTCTATTTAGCATATTACCATATATGATTGAAAGTGTTTTTACATATGCTTGTATGATTTTGATTGAAATATATGTTTGAATACTTGTATATATTTGGATTAAGTATATTGCTTTGCATTAAAATAATTTAAAATATATTTAAATAATTACGCTTTCATTTTTTTACTATAATATTTTTGTTCATCATATTAGGAAAATCATGTTTATATAATTTTTGGTTATAACATAGTGATTGAACCTCATTACTCATTAGTACTCATGCTTTATTACATATGTACGAGCTTTTGATTTTTGTTTGGATAGGATATACTTAAGAAATATTCCTTTTATTATTTTAAAATTATTAATTGAATCTTTCATATGTTTGAAAATGTGTAATATTTGAAAGTCATTGGACAAAACTGCTAATGAATTTTTGCACTTTCATAGATGTTTGTACTTCTTATGTCTATGCTTGATATAAAGTATGCATATATTTGATGTAGTTTATACCTTTCATGCAAGAATTGTGTTTGCCTTAAATTGTTCATTTTTTATTTTGTTAAAAAAGGAGAAACCTTATAATGCAGTCTTGTTTGAATTAAAATGTTTACATGATAACATATCTTTAACATTTTGTATGAACTTAAATATATGTGTTTGAATACGCTGTTACATGATATTAATGTTTTACATTCTAAGCATATTTTATAATCATAAGATTTATGAGTAACATGCATATCATTTTTTTTTATCCTTTTGCTCTTAAGTTTCATATAGTAAATTTGAGACTATTATTATAAAATGCTAAAATTAGATACATGAACATACTTTCATTCTTTTACTTGAATACATGTATTTGTATTTCATTATGTATATTACACTTGAATACATGAATTCATTATGCTACAACTTGAAAATATTTTTTTGAAATGATTTGATCTTGAATTTTGTCCTATACCTTAAATTGACCAGCTTTTTGCTATGACAAAAATGGAAGAAATATTTTGTAAGCAATTTTTACTTTCATATACATATATGTGTATGCTTAATAGATATAGATGCTTTAACATATATGTATGTTTAATTATGAGTGTTGGATGGCATTGATTATTAGTACTAAATTAGGATGCAGAATGCATTACTTAAAAGGAAATTTTGCTATGAGACATGCATTGCTTAAGGGTAAGTTTTTCAAAATGGCTTATAAAATTTCAATATGTTTTAAAATAAGTTTTTTTTTCAAGCAAATTTATCTTTAAGTTCTGTCATATCAAAAAAAGGGAAATTGCTAGGCTTTAAATTCATTTTTATTTTGAAATGACAAAACATTAAGTTAAATAACCTTGATTAAGATTTTTAAAAAAATTATTTAGTACATATTCTTAAATTTTATTATTTTTGGTACTAAATAAATAATATATTTTTCAAAGTGGTATATGATTTAAAAACTATCTTGAAAACTTGTTAATGAAGGTTGTTTAGAATATGGACTATACTTTAGTGGCATATGGGATAGTCATTAGCAATCCACTCAAGATGTTAGGTATCAATACTATAATTGATAGAGAGATTGTATCTAATCTTGTTAGTATTCTTAGAGTTTATACACTTCATAGTATGAGATATACTAAAAATGTTATTGGTGTGTGGATTAGAAAAAGTGAAATTAAAATTGAGCATGAGCTTTAAGATGTTCCATAAGATATTCCATAAGGAGGCATTTTTAGTCTACCATTTGATATCCAGAAAGCTTTGCAAAATCTTATTACTCAATGAACAATATGAACTCTATATTAGAAAATATGGAAGTAACCTAAAATGAGTTGGTTTCATAAGTTCAATAAGTGATGACTAAAATTGGGCAAATCAAGACTGTACAAAAGCAAATTGAGCAGCGTTTTCATCATTTCCCTCATTATCCTCATCTATCTTAATCTATCCTTGGTGCTAAGCCAAACTATTTTTCCTACATTTTTATCTTTTTAAGTTTTTAATTTTCTTAAAGACAAATTTTATTATAGCATCAACATTGGCACTTTACGTATTTTTCTTTAATGGCATGAATAGTTTTCTTTATTCTATTATGCTTGATTATGTGACCTTGAGATATTGTGTTGTTATAAAGCTTCTACTGTGTTCATAATTGTGATTATGTTGATTATTGATATTATACTACTATGGTGGGTTATAGTATTGAGATTAAATAATATTGTTACCTTGAATTGATTGAGCAAGTTAATTTTATGGGGATTAAAAAAATAATATTGGTTCCTTTTAGCTATGAAAAAAAGTATGAGAAATTTATGTATTATGAAATTTTGTTAAACTGCTATATTTACTTATATGTTTCTAGCATAACAAAAAAGAGGACTTGTGCTTCAATGAATATTTGATATTTTGCTTGTGTCTATGTCTTATAAATGCTCTTAATATTATGATGTGCTTAATTTGCTAACAAAGAAATGAATAAATTTTATCTTGCAATTTTTGTTGAAAGCTTGTTGGATGGATTTTTATCTTGCAATTTTTGTTGAAAGCTTGTTGGATGGATTTTTATCTTGCAATTCTTGTTGAAGGCTTGTTAAAAAATGGCCCTTTAATTTTTATTGATCAGGCTTATATTCATGGTCAGCTTTTTCCTCAAAAAATATTTTCAAAGCAAATTTTATTTATTGGTTTTGTTATATCAAATAGGAAGAAATTGTTAGTCTTAAATTGATAAAGTATTTTGAAATGACAAAATAAAAATTTACTCAATTGAATTAAATTAATTTGAACTTAATTTGAATATTTTTCTAGTTTATTATCTAGTTAAAAATGTTTTTGAACAAAAATAATTCATCTCCCATAGTTTAAAAACAAAATTAGCCAAAAGTGCGTTACAAAATCGATTCCCTTTTCAAGAAGATCGATTAATTTTTTGGCTAGTAGGTTGTCTTATGGGTTTTTCATGAAAACTAATCGATCTCTTCTTTATATGGATTGATTGGTACAAGGGTTCAAAGATAGGATCGATATCCACTATGTATGGATCGATTGATTTTTTTATTACAAGCAAATTTGGTTTAAAAACATGAAAAGGGATTGATCACATAGTCTAAGGAATCAATCACCTTGCAAACAGATCGATTATGTGGTGTCTTTCACGCTTAAAGTTTGGCTTTTCAAAAATGAACCAATCGATCCTCTTTGATATAGGATCGATCAGTTCAGTTCTAACAAGCTTAAACAGACATATTTTCTTGTTGATTTACAAAGACTCCCAACATTAAAAGAAGCCAATGGCTCTTTTCACCCTTTTACATATAAAAAGAGGTCTCCTACCAAATTGAGCCATCAAGAATCAAGAAAACTTATTACTTTCATCTACCATCTTCTCTAAACATTAAAGAGCATTTTATTGTAAAACAAGTGCATAAAATATAATCTTGTATTTATTTCTCTTTTGATAATTTCATAACTTTCATTTATACTTTAAATTGGCAAACACCTAATCTTAGAAAGGTTCTCTAAGTTTGCAAAAACACTTCAAAACTTGTATTGTGAGATTGTGAGCTTAAGGGGGATGATAACCCTTAAGAGATTATGTTGTTGATTGTATAAAGTTTTGAAGAGTTAGGTTGTAACATTTAATATATAATGGATTAGACTATTAGCAAGTGAGGCTAAAGGAGAAGGTGTAGGTACCTTGAAAAGGGATTGAACCTTATAAATTTTAGTGTTTGATTATCTAACTGTACCTCTTTTCATTTCAAGTTGTTTATATTGTGCTTATATATTGTGTTTATTTATTTAAAAATTAATATTTGTAATTATTGTGTTAATTGGTGTTCAAATTGTTAAAATTTATAATTAATCAATTCAACCCACCCTTGGTTTAATTCAAGTCTTTAAGCTAACAAAAAATCTCTTCACCTCAAGGGTATCCAAATAACACACTCATTTCCTTTAAAAAGCTCAGTCATCGAATTTATTAAATATTTTATGAAAGACAATTTATTTTCATCTAATTATTTATTTACAAACATTAATGAAAATATTTGATATTGAAAATTATTAAAATAATCTAACTCTTTGACTGAATTTTAAAAAAATTCTCACTTAAAAATTTCTAAGACTAATACACGTTCATGCATTCTTAAAATTTCATTATTGGAATGAATTTTTATTTATTCAAAATTGATACAAAATAATTGTACAAAATAATTATATGAACATATTTACAATCTTTGAATTCTCAACATCAAATTTTCTTTTTTCTTTTTTCTTCATTATTTTTCAATAACTAAAATTAAATCAAGGTCAAGACAAAACAAAAATAAAAAATAAATAACAGCATAATTAAAAATAAAAAGAGAATTTTAAAAAATAAAAAATAAAATTTTAAAAAATAGGAAATAAAAACAGAATATAGAAACAATATAAAAAAGGAAAAAAGACTTCTGAATGGGTTAGACCTAATATAGGTTAGCACGTGGGTGTAATGTAGGTCACGGGTCAAAATTGTATCCTTCAAATATGAAAATGATACCTTTTATTCTTAGTTTAAACACTTAAAAACATTTTTTTTATTTATTTCCCCTTTTTATCTTGACTTAACTTTCCTTCATCTTCTCTCTAAAATTTTCAAAGCTTCAAAGGAATTTTCTAAAAAATCCCAGAATCTAAACCCTTAATTAGTCATTGCTAACTTTGTCACCAAAACCTCTTGCAACAATTCAATAATGTTTAAAAACACTTCATTCTATTATCAAGCTGGTTTAGATTACCTAGTCAATTTAGAGTTTCAAGAAACCTTCTACAATTACCTAGATCTAAGCTCAAAACTACGATTGCCACTACCCAAACCACCCTTTTACCATCATTTCCAACAACCCAAAATCACTAAACCCTAGAAAATAATTGAACTTGAAACCTCCAAAAAAATTTCAGCTTCTATCTTTTTTTTTTTTTTCCTACTTAATTTTGCTTGTTTGTTCTTACTTATGTGATTGGTGATTGTATGTATTGTTGACTATATATGGTGTTCTTTTTCATCGGGTATGGGTTATTTAGGGATCGATTGGGTGATTGGTTTCTTTACTGATATGGGCTTTTTCGATTAAGGCCAATTACGAGCTTGATTGCTAGAATTCTCATGGCTGGTTCCTGAATTACTGATTGTTTGCTCTCATTTTCTAATCACATCAACTATTATTATATAAGGATTCAAATCCCAAATTGAGTAAAAAAATCTCAATGTAACCAAAACTATCAAGATCTGGTTTTAATACTTTTAAAATCTCATTTGCTTTTCCTAGTGAATTTTCCAAATTTAGATTTTGCATGATTTCACAAATCAAACCCTCCCAAAAAAAGTTGGTCATGTTTTTTCAATTTTGGTTTTTTGTTTTCTTTTTTCTTAACTTTGATTTTCACCAATAAAGAACAAAGAATAAAATAAAATAAAATAAAAAGACTAAATAAAAGTATTATTTAGACTTTTTGATTATGGCATAAAATCAAATTACATAATTAAAAATAAATTGAAACCTAGTATCAAATTAAAGTTCGTGACTCAATAATGTTCAAAGAACTTCTAAATAAAATGGAATGTTTACACAAAATGTTAACATTTTCTTTCTAAAAAATATAAAAGTTTATTTTAAAAAATAGAAGAAAAAAGAGATTGAAATCAATTGGTAAGAAGATGTTTTGGGTTGCAATAAAAAAATTAGAAATTTTATTTTTTAAAAAACTTAAAATTAAAAATAATGTATTTAGGTTATCGTACAAGAAAAGAAGGAGAATATCTAAAAAATTCACATGACATTTTTAACACACGATGGTGCCCGATATGATAAAGTTAGAAAAAAAATAAATAAGAGAATAGAAATAATAGAAAAGAGTTTTGGCTTTGAGGTGTAAAGAATAATTTTTTTAAAAAGCAATTATGCTTGTATGATACAATAAAACCTCAAACTCTCCCATCAAAAGTAGTGAAAATAGTTACACTGAAAGATTTATTTATAATGAATGAATAGACATAAACTTCTATTCAAATGATTATGACCTTTTGTATAATCATGATCTTTATAAACAAAAATCTATTTATATTCAAATAGTTATGACATTTGTCATATAATAATTATTTTTTTAAACATAATTATTAAAAATTTGAATAAAATTAATTCAAAATTTAATTTTATTTATCAATAATTAAATCTTTCTATCCAATGTGTAATGCACTTCATTTTAAACTATCAACAATCCCTCACTAGTTTGGAATGTTAGTTTTTAATCTTTAACCTTTCACACAAATAAATATTATGAATATAAGAAGATATCTCTTGATTTAAACATTTAATTAGTGTATACACATTAGAATTTTAACGAAATTGATGGTATCTGCAAATTAAACCTCAACTCTCAGTGTTAGAAATGAAGATATAATACACATAATATTTATTTTATTCTTCTATCAAAAGTTTATAACCGCTTTTAATAATATTATGGTAATGTGCTTATCTTATTCATAAACATTTACAAGAAAGACCCTAATTTTTCTTGTTGAATCAGTACCACTTTTATATTTATATAGATATAGTTTCCATTATGTCCTATTGCTTTAAAAATTTAAAACTCCATTAAGAATATAAAAACTCATCCTCTTCACGTAATAGATCACAGTAGTTTCAAAATTTTTGATGGATTTTACTAATGCTTAACAGATACATAACAATAATTTATTTTTACCCATTAAACTTTGTAATTAAAGGTTACTAATTCAAAGTTGGGTTCCCATTATTTGTGTGTAATAATAAGGATTTAAATCCATTTTACTTGTAGTACTACTAACAAAATATCTTGGAATTTAATTTTCTTTTATGGTAATTACCTCTATTTGAGATTGAATCTCTAATATAATCACTCTAGACTAATATATCCAAAATTTTCATTTTGCATATCATTTATATGCTTTAAACATTGCTACCTCATTCTTATCATTTTAAGAAATAGATGGTATTAGTTGTGGCCACAACTCTATATTTATTAATATAAAATTCCAACCATTCTATTTCTACACTTTTATCTATTTTAATACAATTATTCTTTTAGTACAATTGGATAAACTCAATGAATAAATCAAGCCATTTTAGTCCCTTTAAGATATTTAAGAACCTTTTATAATTTTACTTTAATAATTATACAAAATTTATTGGCTTGTATAATTTGCTCAGAAAATTATACTAAAATCTTACAACCCTATGGTGGCAAATTTTATTTCTCTTTATTCTTATCACCCCCCACCATGTGCAAATATGCATTCTTTTATTAAATAATGTCCTATTCAATTATCAAAATATCATATATACTTAATCAAATCGCCATTTCATTTATCTTTTCATTATTTAATGGTTTTTTTTTATTTTTAAGTAGGAGGCATCCAAATCCACCTTTAGTAAAAGATAACTAGCAAATATTCTATATCTTAATATTTTTTTCTCATAAAAGTATCAAAACTTTAATTTAAACTTAATATGAAAGTATACATAAATAAAATGATGTCAAATATATCACTCTTAATTTTTTTTTCATATACTTATGCTTTTTATAGTTTCTTTTTGAGACTTTTATTCCAACTCTTGGATACTTAAAAATTATTTGATCATAGACAATAAAGCCATATCCACCACAGTTAATGTCATTAAAAACAGTCAAAATTTCCTATATAATCATACAGTACTATAAATTTTGTGTCCAAATTATAAAATATATGAATTTTTTTCACCCAATAAATAGAAAGCATTTTAAGTAACTACAAATAATTATATAACTTCTCCAACTATATTGAAGTTATCTTAGATAATATGTTTATTTCTTGTCAAAATAATATTATATAAATCAAATAATATGAATTATGCATTATTTTCTTGTCAATAAAATGCAATCATGGATTATGAACCATAAAATATGATTTTATGATAAGAACACATATACTTGCTTCTTTTACAAACAGATTTATAAATTTATAATTTCATTTATGCTTAAAGTAATTCTCGAGAATTTTATCATTTTGATTAGATAACCATGATCTTAACAAAATATAATAAGGCTATAAAAGATTACTAATCAAAGTTAGCAAGTACTCCATGTCCATTTTATACTTATGACCATTTAATACCATAATCAAGAAAATCCACCTATAACATACCATAAAATCATGAATGATAAATTAAATAATTTAATTTAGAATCAAAAGATTAAAAGAATAGTTAATAAAGAAAGTAAAATTCAATGAAACTTAAGGTTTTCAATGAATTGTTAATCATTAATTCGTTTAGTAGAATATAAAAACTAAAAAGATAATAATAAGAAACTTATATTGTATTTAGTATTTATTTCACCAAGAAACTATTTGGGCAATTGAAGCATCCATGTATATTTCAAAAAGTCGATTTTGTCAAATTTGCCAATTTCTTTCCTTACATTTTCCTCATGTGAAGTATGAATTTATCATAATTGTCTTTAAATCATTAGAAAACATAAATAAAAAAATAGAAATAATAGAAAAAAATTTTGACAATGAAGCGTGAAGAACACTTTTTTAAAGGCAATTATACTCTAAGATATAATAAAGTCTCAAACTCTTCAACTACAAATAGAAAAAAATGGTTATACTAAAAGATTTATTTATAATGTGTAAACACCCATTTGTGTTTGAGCCCAATTAGGCCCATTGGTGTCCGGGCCTAATTAGGCCCATTGATGTTTAAGCCTAACTAGGCCCATTTGTATCTCGACCTAATTGGGCCGACTCTTTTTATTAATGTCACTATTATTTGATTATCATTATTATTATTATTATTGTTGTTGTTGTTGTTGTTATTATTATTATTATTATACTTTTATTTTTATTTTTATTTTTAATTTTCTTTCTTTGGTATTTCTGTGTATATATTTATATTCTTATTAAATTATTATTATTATTATTATTATTATTATTATTATTATTATTATATTTCTGTTTCTTTCTTTTCTTTTCTTTTGTTTTTTCTTTCCTTTTCTATTCTAATTTGTATGTGGATGAGAAACAAGGAAGCAGAATCGAAATCCTTGGTCAAAGTTTTAATTGTAAATCGTATTGCTAGAATTTTAGACCCAAAAATCACGTTAGACAGAGTGCAATCCTATGATTCAAGCTCGGGATTAATTATGTTCGTTTCCTAAAATTATTCCTAGGACTGCCTATAAATTGACTGATTTTATAGAGAACAACACATAGAAATTGATAGAGTGAAATAGTCTAGAAAAATTCTAGCAGTAAGGGTTTCTGGGATTTTAGTGTTGGATCTAGGATTTGATTTGCAGTTTCAGGTTTGAATTTAGGTTTCTGAAGTAAGGTTCAAGGTTTTAGAAGGTTTGGGGAAGATTTGGAGTTTTCTGGGAAGGTTTGGAGAATTTCTTGATTTTTTTTTTTGGGTTTTTTGGGTTTAGGAAAGAACTTTAAATTTTTTGACGAAATTTTCTGACAAGGTCGAATTTTTTGGTGAAATTTTTTGGTAAGGTTGAATTTTTCAATAAGGTTCCGACAAGTTTTCTAGAAACCGATTAGTGTTTCAGTTTTTGGTTGAATTTTCTGACGAAGTTTTTAAAAATCGGTGGGATTTCCAATTTTTGATTGAACTTTTCGGCACGTTCTTTGGATTTTAGAAAAAAGGCAGATGATTTTTTGGGTTAGAAAAAGAGAGGCTCGGGTGATTCTGAGAAAAATACTGAAGCCTTGGCTTAAATAGTAGCTCGAAATGACATCATTTTGGATAACCCAGGATTTGCATGTTGACAGTACAACCTACGCACTGACTAGCGTTCTAACCCGACCCGATCGCAAGTTTTCTTTTTTTTTATTTTTTGATTTTATTTTGTTTTTAACCCATTTTATTTTTTTATATATTATTTTTTTGGCTTTAATTTAAAAAAAAGGGTTATTACTACCATTTTGTTTCTGAAAGTAAAAAAAAACAATTCTAAAAAAAATCTTTTCAAATAAAAAATCTTTGTAAATAAAGTTTTAAAAATAATTAAAAAATCTTTTCAATAAAAAAAAAGGTCTTTTCAAATAAACAAAAATAATTTTTATCCTTTAAACTATTGGAGAATTACTTCAAAGTAAGTACTACCAAACTTTTGAAAGACTTTACTAATTTTTCTACAATAAAACAAATAAATAAATCTGATGATGGAGTCTTTTTAAAATGTGACACTAGTCTCTATGAATACTCCTAATGTGAGAAAATTATCTTAAATTGCTACCAAACTATTGGGACAATTTTAAGATTAATTTTTAATAAGAAATTATTTTATAAATCATAAAAATGATCAAGGCTTGTATAATTTGAAATCAAACTGGTACCATTCTTAGGATGGACGTTATGGGGATGATACAAACTTCTCCATGCGTAACCAATTCCCAAACCTAACATCTATTTTCATAGATCAGAATATGTTTCAAGTGGCCAATTACACCTAATCAAAAAAGATTTGTGGTGACTTCGTTTAATCCATGTCTAGCGATAGGTCCACGGATCTATAGGTTGTAATAGTTTGGTGACTTCATTGGAAAAATTGAGAATCAAGCCAATAAATGATTTCTTATTATCCAAGCCTCGTTTAATAGATTTGAAGTTATTTTATTCCTTTTCATTGCTTATATTTGTTTTATTATTTATTTTCCTTTCATTATATATACTTGCCTAATTATTTATTTGTTTGTCTTTTTATTCATTACTTATATTTGCTTAACTATTTACTTATTGTATATATCTATCATTCATTTGCATGTGCATAGCATAAGCCCTCCACCCGAGCTCTACCTTTAGAAGGGAGTAAAATACTTATGCCCTCGTGAGATTTCATGTCTCTGCATGAGCCTACAAAACACTCCTACTCAGAATGAACCATTTTCGCTTGTAGCCTATGATGGGTTAGGATTGGGGTGCTTTACTAGTTTGTAATGGACCATGATATAAGGAGCAATTTGGGAACCTTTTAAAATTAACCCAAATCATATATAGTCAACTTTAAGAGCCTAATAATAGATAGAGCCTTATCCTCTCACTCTTTGTAGATAATCCAAAATTCAAGGTCATGTTGTTATCTTACTTGCTATTTGATGTTTACTTTTATGTTTTATTGAAGTGACTAACTAATCTCTTTGTCTTCTTTTATTTTTTTTTTCGTGCACATTCATAAACATTTTTATAGGTTGCATAGTATTCTTGCCTCAAAGTTGTTTTAACAAAAGCTTTTATGGATTCCATAAAACGTTAGGTTTGCATCTCATCTATGCTCTTCAAATGTCATTCACCTATAGATGTGAAGTTGGAATCAGAAAAAAAGACAGCGAGAAGAGGAAGATTGCTTACCACCTGGTTGTCTCCCTACACTATCAGAAGAAGTCTGCCTATTCCTCAAACATAATGATATAAAAAGCCTATCAGATATATAGAATAGTATGACTCCTTCAAGGTAGGAGTTTTTTTGTGAAAAGTTTGGGCATATTACATATCTTTTGTCAGTGGAGATTGATAACTCACTCATTAAGGCAATGGTATAGTTTTGGGATCCTTCCTATCGATGTTTTATCTTTAATGAGGTTGATATAGTACCAACAATAGAAGAGTACTCAACTCTAGTAGGTATGCATCTACTATATCTAAATAGAATATACATGAAGAAATATAAATTAAGAAGTCATAAAAAGCTGGGTCAGATTCTAGGAATGGGAAAAGAGGTCATAGATTCATACATTCGAGAGAAAGGAAAGCATAAAGGTATTCCATGAGAAATTCTTTGAGATCTCATTTTCAAGCATCCAGATAATGATCAGGGAATAAATGCATTTGCTCTAGCTATATATGGGTTGGTCATTTTCCCTAAAGTCTTAAGCCATATTAAGATAGAAGTAGTGGATTTATTTGAGCAGATTGAAAAAGGGTGTAATCCTTCACCAGCTATATTGATAGAAACCATCAGATCTTTGAATTTTTGTAAGCAAAATGACAAAGCATGTTTCATAGGCTGCATACCCTTATTATATATATGGATGAAAAGCCATTTCGAATGCAAAAAAAGTACTTTTACCAAACTTTATTTCTACACTCGGAGTTTGATTAGGGAGTTTTATTAGAGCATTTGGCCAGAAACAAAAAATTAAAAAGAGTGGAAATGTCTACTATAAAAGCTCACAGTTGGTCAAGTAAAATGGTTAGCTCCGTGGATGAACAAAAAACCTATGTTTTATCAATATAGATATGAGATAAGAGTTCCACTTTTAGGTCTATAAAGGTCAATGAGTTATGCACCACTGATGGTAAGGAGACAGTATGAAACTGAACAGTTTACTCCTATGACCTATAAGCTCCGCCAGTTTGATTATTTATATGGAAAGCTCACAACTTTTTAGAAAATTGATGGCATGATTAAGGCTTGAAAGAAATCAAAGAGAGCAAGCCCAAGGCCATTCACTGATAAAGTCATTCAAGAGTATATGATTTAGAGAAATAAGAGAGGTTAGGAGATTATATTTATGCCTCATGATTATCACCTGCCAGTAGGCCAAGAGTTAGATAATAAGCTTTTAGAGTTTAAGCATGAAATGAAAAAGGAGAAACTAAAGGAAGAAATTTTGAAGCTACAGGAAGAAAAAGACCAGTGGTAAAATAAAGCAAAAAAAATTAGAAATCCAAGTTCATAGATTTCTAAGAAATAATGTAAGGCCCAGAAAGTTGTTAGAAAATGAGATGATACACTTAAAGAGCTAAAGAAGCTGTGACAAGAACATAAGAGGTTACGCATACAGGTATAGGCTAAAGAAATAAATAATATAAATCTGGCTTGTGAGAATGAAGAGTTGAAAAAAGAGCTTGCCCAAATAGAAAATCACTTTAAAGAGTTTAAACAAAAGAATTAAATGCTTATAGATTACATTTTGACTCTAACATTAAATTTGAATGAACAAAAAGATCGTGTTAAAACCCTCACAGAAAGGCACAGAGAGTTATCCTATTTGGTGTGGTGCAATAGAAAAGAAGAGTTGGGAAAACAAAGATACATAGAGCACCTTACAGCTCAAATAGGTAAGGCCGTGATCAAAATAGTTGAGATGGCAAAAATGGCTGAGACACTGAGAGCTTTGATTACACCAGTAAGGGAACATGGACAGAGGTTGCTAAACTTTATTAAGGAGGCTAAAGATCAGTATGAGTAAGTTAAACATTTTTATAAAGGGACAGTATTAGATTCGATGTAAAATAGACTCATATGGAATAAATGAAAGTTTTTTTTTAGTGAATTTTTTTAAGGGGTAAATATTTTCTTTTTTTCTTTTTTTTTTTCATGTGTTTGCATCACACTTATTCATTCATTCATTATCATAACATCATCATTGAATTTTTAATTATGGTACTAAGATACAAAGATAGCTACACATCTATACAATACATAGGCTAGAACTAAGAGGATGGAGCAGGATAATGTGAACCGTCTTGAAAGAATAGAAAAAGCCTAAGAAGTACTTGAAAAAAAATTAAGTAAAATTATAGAAGCCTTGGAAAAGGCAAATAGAAGAAAATCGATTAAAGAAGATACTTTACAAGAAGCTACTAAATCATCATATCCTTCAGGCTTTGGTCCATAACAGAATCAAATCGTTTTAGTCTTCTAACCTTAATTGACAATTTTTCCAAAGTATAATTATCCTTGAATGACTTATGCACCTGGTTATAAGAATGTTCAAAGTTATGACAATCCTATTTTCATTGAAAAGATAATTGAGCCCATTCCACTCACTACTATGGATGAGGTAAAAGAGAAAGAAAAGCTACAAGCAGCTGTGTCTTTAAAAAATTCTAAGACTGATCAAGCAATGAACAGGCTCGAAAAAGGATTATGGGCTGTGAAAGGAATTAACTTCTATGGATCCATGGATGTAATAGGGTTTTGCCTAGTACCAGATGTGGTGAAACCACCTAAATTCAAAGTATCGAAGTTTGATGATGGTACTAAGTGCCCCATCACGCATGTCACCATGTATTGTCACAAAATAGTTGCACATGCTAGTAATGAGAAGCTGCTGATGCATGTGTTTCAAGACAGCTTGACTGGGTCATAATTAGATGGTACATTCAATTAGATTAGACCCACATAAAGATACGAAAAGATCTGACTAGATCTTTTGTTAATCAGTATCACCACATCATTGATATGTCTTCGACTACATTTCCTTATAAGGGAAGAAAAAAAAAGCATTTGAATCCTTCAAGCAATATACTCCAAGGTGATGAGATGTAACTGCTTAAGTATAACCCCCTTAACAGAGAAAAAAACTACTGTACTATTTGTGAGCACTCTAAAGTTACATACTATGAAAGAATGATTGGAAACATGACTAAAAACTTTGCTGATATGGTGATTTCGGGAGAGATCCTCGAAAATGCCATAAAAATGGTAAGCTTGAAAGATGTGAGTCTTTCAAAAAAGCCTCTAAAAAGAAATAGAGTGAGACTCAAGCTGTGAGTCTTAAAGGGCAACAATTTAGAAACTACTTTTGGCCTACCCACCCTATATACCATCACACGGTGAACCATACTTTTGCATCTCCTTACCAATCAACCACCCGATCATCTTATCCATTTTCACCAAGATCCCTTACTCACCCAGTTGGTACTACAAGTAATGTCAAAGAACCACGAATAAGGGAAAAACCCATATTTAATCCTATACCCATAAGCTATACGGAGCTATATTAAGAACTCTATAAAAATCACTTAATTACTTTTGTCTTTGCTAAACAGCTTAAACCTTTTTAACCTAAATGGTATGATTTCAATGCTCACTATGACTACCATTTTAGAGTAATGGAACACTCTATTGAGAATTGCTTGCTTTTCAAGTATAGGGTGCAAAGTTTAATCAAAGAAAGGTTAATAAGCTTTGATACCAATAGAAGTTCAACATCCAATGTCAATGGGAATCTCTTACCCAATCATACAGTTAATGCTTTGGATATGGGTGAAAAACATGTGAAAAAGATAGTAGAGTAGCTTAAGATGCCATTTACCTAGCTATATGAAGCCCTATGTAAAGCTGAGATGATATAACCAGTGGTTTCATGCACTTATGTGGGAAGATGCATCCCAAATCAAAGATGTAAGTATCATGATAGGGCACCAGGACATTCAATTGACGTCTACAAGCAATTTCATGGTGAAGTTCAAAAACTGATGGACTCGTATCAAATAGAGTTATATGAAGAGTCAAGAGCCTTGAAAAACATTGAGGTGGGTATGACAGATAGGTGGGTGCCAAAACTTATCCTTTTACGTTGTAAGGAGAAGCCACAATCAATTAAGAATAAGTTTGTTCCCAAGCTAGTAGCTCTCAAAGTTCATGCCTATTTCCTTATAAAGATAACAAAACGGTGCCCTAAAAATATGAGTGCGAAATGATGACTCAAGGGCAGCAAAAAAATATGTCGAAAGCTAAAATTGCCCATATAACGAATGTATGAGGCATAACTAAAAGTGAAAGATGTTACACTTTGGCAACTTTGGAAAAAAAAAAGCAGATTGAACCAGAGACTTTAGAGAAAGATACCTCGAAGTTTATGCTTGAAAAAAAAGCCTACGAGTTTTTGAAGCTAGTCAAACACAGTAAATATTATGTGGTGGAGTAATTGAATAAGATACCTGTCAAAATTTCTCTACTATCATTTCTTTTAAACTCTGAACCATATCATAATGCCTTGTTAAAAGTATTGAATCAGGCTTATGTGGCCCATAATGTATTTGTAGAGTATGTGAATCACTTAACAAGGAATCTAGTGGTATCACATCACATCTCTTTTAACGATGATGAAATTTTACCCGAGGGTAGAAAGAACACCAAGGCATTGCACATCACTATTAAATGTAAAGGCCACATAATAGCTAAGGTCCTTATTGATAATGGATCAGCTATTAATGTCATGCCTATATCCACTTTAGCCAGTTGCCTTTTAATATGTCTCATATCCAAAATAGTCAGATGGTGGTCTGAGCATTTAATTGGACTAGATGAGAGGTCTTTGAAGATGTTGAATTATTTATATAGATTAGGTCGTATGTTTTCAACATAAAATTTTAGGTCATGGATATCTCTCTATCATATAGTTGCTTACTAGAAAGACCATGGATCCACAAGGCAGGGTCATCCCTTTCTCATTGCATCAAAAAATCAAATTCAATGTAGAAAGATAATTGGTGATCATAGTTGGGAAAGAATATTTGCTGGTAACCCAACCTATAAATGCCTCATATGTGAAAGTGATAGAAGAATCATTTGAATGCTCTTACCGATCTTTTAAACCTATTAATGAGGTGGGTGAAAGACTTAAATTTAGCTAGATTATGATCAATCAGATAGTTAACAAGGGTTGAAGTATTGGGTTTGGCCTAGGTAAAAGTCTTCAAGGGATGAGAGAGCTTCCTAAGATAAAGGATCATAGCTATAGATCAAGATTGGGTTATGAGATGAAAGAATGGCAGAACAACAGTAGAAGGGTAAAGAAAGAATCGATGAACTTTTTTTGGTTAAATGAAACTTTCATTTCTAGAGGATATATGCACCAAAGAACTAAAGAGAACACAAAATAAGAACCAAAATAAGAGGAAGCTTTCGTTAAGCTATCCATTCATATTATGGATAATGAAAGTCAAAATGAAGAAGCTTTGGTTTACCTCTGCCCGTCGGGATATGAATTGCAAAATTGGAGAGTCATCCAAATGCCTATTATTTTTAATTTTTCTTTAATGTAATCACATCTCCTAATTACTTACGCCCAAAAGCATTGGGATGAACTTTTATGTTTGGGCCTTTTATTTTTCATTATGTCAATAAAAGTAAAAGCATGCATTTTGTTCATTTTTTCCATTCCATTCATTATCCCATCAAAGTTTCTTGCCAATATTTCCTATTCTATTATCTTTTAGGTCCCTAAATGAATGTAAAAGTAATCATGATAATGATCCAGGGTTTAATTTTAAAAATTCAATTAATACCGATGAACTTGATGTTAAAAAAGATTTTGAGGAATATACTTTGTCTCCAGATTTAATGAAGCTAGTTGAGTAAGAAGATAAGACTATTGAGCCTTATCAAGAATTCATTGAATTAATCAATTTGGGTGATACTGAAATTAAAAAAAAAAGTTAAAATTGGTACTTTACTCTCAATAGTTGATCAACAGCGATTAGAGGATTTGCTCTGAGAGTTTGTGGATGTATTTGCCTGGTTCTACCAAGATATACCTAGGCTTAACACTGAAATAGTAGAGCATAGGCTACCATTGAAGCCAGAATGCAAATCGGTGCAACAAAAGTTGAGAAGAATGAAATCAAAGATGCTGTTGAAAATCAAAGAAGAAGTAAAAAAGTAATTTGATACAGACTTTTTGCAAGTGGCCAAATATCCTAAATGGGTAGCTAATATAGTACCTATTCCCAAGAAGGATGGAAAGATATAAATATATGTAGACTATTAGGATCTGAATAGAGCTAATCTAAAGGATAATTTTCTTCTACCTTATATAGATACACTGGTGGACAATACAGCCCAACATTCAGTGTTCTCTTTTATGGATGGTTTTTTTTTTTTTATAATCAGATAAAGATGGCACCAGATGATATGAAAAAAATCACATTTATCACTATGTGGGTAACATTTTGCTACAAGGTCATACCTTTCGGATTAAAAAATATCGGGGTAACTTATCAAAAAGCTATGGTAACCTTCTTTCATGATATTATGCATAAAGAGATTTAAGTATATGTAGATGACATGATTATCAAATCTCGAAAAAAAAAGATCATGTAGTCAATCTTAAAAAATTATTTGAAAGGTTGAGAAAGTTTTAGCTCAAACTGAATCTGGCTAAAGGTTCATTCGAAGCCAGGTCAAAAAAGTTACTGAGATTTATAGTTAGTGAAAGATGGATAGAAGTCGACTCGAATGAAATTTGGCCCATTCAGAATTTATCTCCTCTAAGCACACAAAAAGAGGTTCGAGGCTTTTTAGGTAGATTGAATTATATTTCTCGATTCATTTCTTAACTCTTTCTTAAATGTGACCATATTTTCAAACTCTTTCGAAAAAATAATCCTGATGAGTGAAATGAACAATGTCAAAAAGCTTTCAATAAAATTAAATGGTACTTATTAAATCTTTCAATACTAGTACCTTCTATTTTGAGAAAACACTGATTCTATACATAGTGGTATATGAAAAGTCAATGAGATGTGTATTAGGTCAACAAGATGAATCCAATAAGAAAGAGAGAGTTATTTATTACCTGAGTAAGAATTCACATAATACAAGTCCAAGTATTCATCACTAGAAAAAATGTGTTGTGCTTTGGCTTGGATAGCTAAAAGACTCAAACAATACATGCTCTATCACATAACTTGGCTTGTAGCAAAATTGTATCCCGTTAAATACATCTTCAAAAAACTATCACTATTAGGAAGAATTGCAAGATGACAAATGATGCTTTCTGAATAAGACATAGTGTATGTGAGTTAAAAAGTAATTAAAGGAAGCGTCATTGCTGAATTTTTGATAAATAAGGTTGCTGATGATTATGAGCCCACAAAGATTGATTTTTCAGATAAGTAACTAATGGCTATCTCAGAGCTGGAAGAAGACGATGATAAGGAATAGATATGGATAATGTATTTCAATGGGGCTGCTAATACCATGGGACATGGGATTAAAACAGTTTTAATATCTCTAACAGAACATTACTATTATGTTACAATAAGATTGAATTTCAACTGCACCAATAATATAGCTGAATATGAGGCTTATGTTATAGGGCTGCATGCTGCTTTGCATAGAAAAATTGAAACATTAAGCATGTTTGGGGATTTAGTTCTAGTCATTTATCAACTAAAAGGTGAATGGAAAATAAGGGATTCAAAACTTATTCCTTATCACAAATACATCTTAGAGATGTGTAAACAATTCAAAGCAATTCAGTTTGAACACTTGTCTCGTGAAGAAAATCAGATTGTAGATGTTTTAGCTACCTTGGCCTCAATGGTACAGATTGATGATACTACTAAAATTTAGCTATCAAATTAGATATCAAGGATGTGCCAGTCCATTATGCTAACTTAGAAGGAGAAGATGATGGCCACCCTTGGTATCATGATATTATGCAATATCTAAAGAATCAGCAGTACCCAGATCAAGCAACAAAAAATGATAAGAGAATCTTAAGAAGGTTGGCTATGAGATTTTTTTGGATGGAGAAATTTTGTACAAACAAGGTAAGGACCAAGTATTATTACGTTGTATAGGTGCCTCTAAGACCAAAAAAATTATTGAAGAAGTTCACAATGGCGTATGTGAAACATATATAAATAGATATATGATGGTAAGACAGGTCATGCTAGCTGGATATTACTGGTTAACAATGAAAAAATATTGCATTGATTATGCTCAAAAATGTCATAAATGCCAGATTTATACTGATAAGGTCTATGCTCCACCTAGTACTTTATATGTTATAGCACCACCTTGGCTATTCTCTATATAGAGAATGGATGTCATTGGTCCCATCACACTAAAGGTCTCAAATAGGAATAGATTCATTTTTGTGATAATTGATTACTTTACTAAATGAATTGAAGTTACCTCTTTCATAACTGTGACAAGATCAGTGGTTTGTTGTAAATTCATCAAAAAAGAAATAATTTGTAGATATGGGCTCCCAAAAAGAATCATCTCAGACAATGCAAAGAATCTAAATAGTAAGATGATGCAAGAGGTATTTGTTCAATTCAAGATAAAGCACCACAATTCAACTTTATATCGCCTAAAAATGAATTGAATAGTGCAAGCTATAAACAAAAACATCAAAAAGATTTTGGAGAAAATGACTTAAACATACAAGGATTGGCACAAAAAATTACCTTTTACCTTACATGCGTATTGAACTTTAGTGCGCACTTCTACTGGGGTAATATTTTTTCCTTAGTTTATAGGATGGAAACTATATTACCAATAGAAGTAAAGATCCCATCCCTAAGAGTCCTAAGGGAAGTGGATTAGAAGAAGCTGAATGGGTCTAAGAGTACTATAAATAATTAAACTTCATTGAAGAAAAGAGATTAACGACACTCTATCATGGCTAATTATACCAAAAGAGAATGATAAAGGCTCATGACAAAAAAGTTAGACCTCATCAATTTTGAGAAAGAGAATTGGTATTAAAAAGAATTCTTTCAAGTCAACATAATGATAGGAAAAAATGGACTTCGAATTAGGAAGGACCATATGTGGTTAAGAGAGCTTTTTCAAGAGGAGCTTTAATTTTGATAAAAATGGATAAAGATGAACTTCTTAATCTTATTAATTCTGATATCGTGAAGAAGTACTTTACTTGACCCTAAAAAAAAAAAAAAAAGAAAAAAAAGAAAATTTTCAAGTTAAAAACCCAAAATGGGGGCTTGAATTAAAAAAAATAATAAAAAAAAAACTTCAAGTTGAAAACCTGAAAAAGACAGCTTGACCAAAAAAAAAAGGTTTAAGTTAAAAACCCGAAAGGATGACTTGGACCCAAAAGGAATGATTTGAATTGAAAACTTTAAAAGGTAGCTGGAATCGAATGAAAACAAACTCAGGTGAATAAAAACTGGCATCACTTGGGAAGGCATACCAGGGACAATGAATTTCAAAAAGCTTTGAAGTGTCGGGGCATCGTATTTTGATTGAGTTTTTTAAAGAGATCCAAGATTTGTTATCATGGTTATCTAATCATTTGTCTTGGAACATTGCTACCCCAAATAGTCACTTCTGAATACTCTCTTTTTATCTCTATACCATCATTTGTAATTTATTGCTTATCCCAATAAATGAAAGCCATCTTATTGTTTTATCTTATTTCTATACATTGCCAATATATTTGTCCTTTCTCTTTATACCTTGCTATGAATGGAAGAAATGCATAATTTGCATTCCCCACTTTGAAATTGGGATAATAATTAATAATTGAACAAAGTCATAAGAAATTGTGTGTTACTTTAAAGAATTAAAAGAGACAAAGACCAAAGATAAATTCCTCCAAGTAAGAGAAAAGTGGCTTCCACAATTTTTTTTAGGATAAGTATTCAGGCTAACGAAAAAAGGTTTTTTTCTCAAAGGTGTGCAGAAATGAGAATGTAAAAGCCTTAGTATCACAATTGATGTTTCATTTGCATTCTAAATAGGACATGCACTTACATTATCTACTCATCTGATCTTGGCTTAGCTCATATTATTTTTTGTGAAACGTGGTTTCATCCCGATCATTTATTTTCAACCTCGACTAGGTCCTGGTCATTTTATTTTGACTCATGATTTTATCTTGGTCACTTGGTCTTGGCTCAGTCTAGATCATTTCTTATAATTCGTGGTTTCATCTCGATCATTTATTTTCGACCTCGACTCGATCTTAGTCGCTTTATTTTGATTCGCGGTTTCGTCCCGTTACTTAATCTTGGCTCAGTCCAAATCATTTCTTATGATTCATGGTTTTATCCTGATCATTTATTTTCGATCTCGACTCAGTTTTGGTCTCTTTATTTTGACTCGTGATTTCGTCCTGGTCAATTGATCTTGGCTTAGCCTAGATTATTTCTTATGATTCATGGTTTCATCTCGATTATTTATTTTTGACCTTGATTTTGTCCTGGTCACTTTATTTTGACTCGTGATTTCATCTTGGTTAATTGATTTTGGCTCAATCTAGATCATTTCTTATGATTTGTGATTTCATCTCGATCATTTATTTTCGACCTCGACTAGGTTCTGGTCGCTTTATTTTGACTCGTGGTTTCATTTCGATCACTTAATCTTGGCTCATCCAGATCATTTCTTATGATTCATGGTTTTATCCCGATCATTTATTTTCGACCTCGACTCAATCTTGTCGTTTCATTTTGACTTATGGTTTCATCCCGATCACTTAATCTTGGTTCAATCCACATCATTTTTTTATGATTTGTGGTTTCATTTTGGTCATTTATTTTTGACCTCGACTTAGTCTTGGTCACTTCATCTTGACTTATGATTTAGTCCTGGTCACTCGATCTTGGTTCAGTCCTGGTCATTGTTCATATTCAAAGATCGTTCTTGATTCAACTCGAATAGAGTGGGTGTCTAAGTCTTTACAACATCTCTGTCTAACAAAAATGTGCAAAGAAGGGTAGCTGTAGACACCCATTTATGTCTGGGACAAATTAGACCCATTGGTGTTCGAGCCCAAATAGGCCCATTGATGTTTAGGCCCAACTAGGCCCATTTATGTCTGGGTCTAATTGGGCCGACTCTTTTTATTAATGTCACTATTATTATTATTATTAATATTATTATTGTTGTTGTTGTTGTTGTTATACTTTTATTTTTATTTTTATTTTTATATTTCTTTCTTTGGTTTTTTTATGTATATATTTATATTCTTATTATATTATTATGTTATTATTATTACTATTATTATTATTATTATATTATTATTATTGTTATTTTCATTTTTTTTCTTTCCTTTTCTTTTGTTCATTATTTCATTTTCTATTCTAATTGTACGTGGACTAGAAAACAGGAAATCAGAACGAAATCCTTGGTTAAAGTTTTAATTGCAAATCGTATTGTTGGAATTCTGGACCAAAAAATTACGTTGGACAGAATGTAATCCCAAGATTCAAGCCTGGGATTGATTCTGTCCGCTTCCTAAAATTATTCTTAAGACTGCTTATAAATTAGACTGATTTTACAGAGAACAATACATAAAAATTGATAAAGAGAAATAATCTAGAAAAATTATGGTAGTAAAGGTTTTTGGGATTTTAGTGTTGGATCTAGGGTTTGATTTATAGTTTCGAGTTTGAATTTAGGTTTTTGGAGTAAGGTTTAAGATTTGAGAAGGTTCGAGAAATATTTTTGAGTTTTCTAGGAAGGTTTGGAAAATTTTTGGATTTTTTCTGGGTTTGGGGAAGAACTTTGAATTTTTCGACGAAATTTTCCTGTAAGGTTGAATTTTTCAATGAAATTTTCTGGCAAGATTGAATTTTTCAGTGGGGTTTTGGCAAGTTTTCTAGAAACCGGTTGGTGTTCCAATTTTTGATTGAATTTTTCAATGAAGTTTCCAAAAATTAGTGGAATTTTTAGTTTTCGATTGAACTTTTCGACACGTTTTTTTTTTTATTTTAGAGAGAAGGCAGAAGATTTTTTGCGCTAAAGAGAGAGAGGCTCGGGTGATTATAAGAAAAACATTGAAGCCTTGGCTTATATAGTAGCTTGGAACGACGTCATTTTGGATAACCCAAGTTTCGCGTGTTGACCCGACAACCCGCGCATCGACTCACGTTCTGACCTGACCCGATCGTAGGTTTTTTTTTCATTTTATTTTTATTTTATGATTTTATGATTTTATTTTATTTTTTTATATATTATTTTTCTGGCTTTTAATTTGGAAAAAAGGGGTTATTATTGCCATTTTGTTTCTAAAAGTAAAAAAAAAATAAAAATAAATCTAAAATTTTTTTTTTTCAAATAAAAAAAATCTTTGTAAATAAAGTTTTCAAAATAATAAAAAAATCTTTTTAATAAAAAAAGGGTCTTTTCAAATAAACAAAAATAATTTTTATCCTCTAAACTATTAGAGGATTGCTTCAAAGTAAGTCTTACCGAACTATTGAAAGACTTTATTAATTTTTTTATAATAAAATAAATCAATAAATCTTATGATGGAGTCTTTTCAAAATGGGACACTAGTTTCTAGAAATACTCATGAGGTGAAAAAATTATCTTAAATTGCTACCAAACTATTGGGACAATTTTAAGATTAATTTTTAATATTAAATTATTTGATAAATCATAAAAATGATCAAGGCTTGGATAATTTAAAATCAAACTGGTACCATTTTTTGGATGGGCGTTGTAGGGGTGTTACAACCTTTTCCATGCATAACCGACTCCCGAACCTAACATCTATTTTCGTAAATCAGAATATGTTTTAGGTGGTCAATCACACCTAATCAAAAAAGATTAGTGGTGACTCCTTTTAATCCATGTATAGCGATAGGTCTACGGATTTATATGTTATGATATAATGAATGAATAGATATAAATATATATTTAAATGGTTATGACATTTTGTATAATCATGACCTTTATGAATAAAAATCTATTTATATTCAAATAATTATGATAATTTGTCATATGATAATTATTTATGTTTAAACATAATTATTTAAAATATGAATAAAATTAATACAAAAATTAATTTTATTTATCAATAATTAAATCTTTTTATCTAATGTAGGATGTATCATATTCTAAACTACTAACAAATAAGGTATGCAAAGAGGCTTGGAGATTAACCAACAATGATTAAAGGAAAAAGCAATCATTTTGAAACAAGGGAAAGCAATAAATTTATTTTTAAGATAATTTCAAGTGGTTTATGGGATTTACCTATTTTAATGAAAAGTATGAGTTCTAATTATAGATGGCAAAATAAACTTACATTCAAAAATTCATTAAAAAAGATTTAAATATAAATTTAATCCAACTTGATTTGATTAAAAAATTAAAGATTTAAATTTTAAAAAAATTCAAATATAAAATAAAATAAGCTTAAATTTGCTTGAGCTTTAAAAATTTAACTCTAAAATAATTCAGATTAAAAAAACTAAATTTAAACTTGATCCCAACTTCAATGACATGCTAAAATAAATAAAAAAAAATTAATCCAATAAAACTAAAAAAGTCCCTAACATGATCTCAAATTCTCAAAATGCTCGAGGTCCCATTTTGGCTATTAATTATAAGTTTTAAAATTAATTAATATAGAAGAATTAATTGCTCAAAAATTTAAAAAAAAAGTGAAAAAGAATAAGAAAAAAAAAGATAATGACATGAATGAATTTTAAATTATAGTAAAATGTTTAATATAATATTAAATTTTAAAAATCTCTAATATGATATTTAAAATATGAATATGTTAATTAATGTGATATTTAGATGGTTATTTGTGCTCTACATATCTTATATAAATATATAAAAATCAAAACTTTTAGTAAAAATGAAAAAAAATTTTATGTGGACGGCTTAAACTGTTGACATGTGGATGGTCTCAAAAATCACCACGTGACAACTAATAAATATACTTTATTTTATTTAATACATTTTTAATTTAAAAAACTAAATTGATTATATTTATGTTTTTATTATTAACCTTAAATCACTCTCAATTCAATTCATATTAAAAGAATTAAAATTTTAAAAATTTCTTAATTTGACAAATTAAATCAATTAATATATAATTAATAAATTAATAAATACTACAATTACAATTATAAAATAGTTGATTCTCTAATCAATTATTTCATACATTTATATCTGATTAAATGTAGTATCCAGTAATTGATGTATTTCATGTGTAAATATAAAAAGCAAATATTTCAAACTAATTCTCCATAATTAAATTAATGAAATAAAGTATTTTATTAATTTATATTTGATTGATAGATTAATATTTCATTAAATATGATTTTATTTTGTAAAATATTAATACACGTTTGATTTCATTTGATAAAATATTAATGCACTTGGATTTCATTTGATTTCATTTGTAACGTTTTATAATTTTAAAATTTAGATATTAATGTACGTTGATTTAATTAAAATTTAATTTGTTTTATTACCATTATTAAATACAATAAATTTATTTTATTTTATTGTTTGAATTAAAGAATTTCTAACTGTTAATTCCATAATAAAATATTTCAATATCAATTAACTTACCTTTGTTAGACCATTATTCACTCATAATTTTTATTATTTCAATATTAACTTTCATAATTTAAAATTATCTTATTAATTAACCTACAACACACATTTTGTATAAATAGCTTTAGGTTAAGCATAATACATATTTAACCACTTTTTACTAATTTTATATTTTTTTATCACTGCTTAACTCTACTTCAATTTTCTCTCTAATTTTTATTTTGCATTGTTTTTTGGTCTGTGTTGCTCAAAAGTTATTTTTTATTTTTTTAATATTTTTTGTTGATGATTAGGTTTATACAAGGAAAGTCTTTCACCAGTAGAGTTACTATTATAAAAGTTGATACCATTTTTGGTTAGTATTATATGTCATGTAAGTGTAACAAGAAACTATCTAAAATTAATGAAAAATTCCAATGTTATTCTTGCAATGTTGATGTCCTTAATCCAACTCCAAAGTAATTAGTATTTATATTTTTTATATTTGATACATAAAAAAATTATTATTCCATGATGATAATAAAAGTATTTTAAATTATTATATTATAGTTATAATTGTAGAAATTTGCATTTTTTATAAGAACAAGTTAAATATTGAGGTATATGATAATTCTGGAAGGGCTATGTTTGTACAATTCAATACAAAAGCTAAAGATTTAATTAATAGAGATACTAACAATTTTTATAAAATATCTGTTATGGTATTAAGTTAAAAATTATTTTAATATTATTTAATATTCAAATTAATTAAATGATATATTTATACTTATAATTTAGGAAAATGTAGATTATAAATAAAATCTAAGAAATGTTTGAAGATCTCAGAGATAAATTTTGTGTGTTTGAAACAAGGGTAGCTAAGTATAATCTTGAGACAAATAGTATTAAACTTACAATGAATAAGGTGTATGATTTTGTTCCTAAGTTTGAATATAAAAAATTATTAGAAGATGTATGTATAAACTTATAATGATTATGTTTGTTATAAAATTATATAGTCTACATTATAACTCAACTATTATCAAATTACAAATTACTGTTTTATTTATCTCTTTACTTTCATATGTAAAATCTATTGACTCATTAAGTAAAATGATACCAACTTCAAAGATAACAAGAATATTGAAGAATTAATTGTTGCATCTTCACTTCAATAAGTTTGTATGCGAAATTAATTTTAAGGATGAAATTTTTAATTTCTTGAAGTAAAAAATATTATTATCTTTTGTTTAGAGATTATTTGGATTTAATAAATCATAGTTTGAATTTTTTTATAAATTGATGATAATTATATAAGTATATGCAATATGTAATTAATTTATTTTATTATATTAAAATATATAAATTTAAATAAAAATAATTATATAAGTTATGAGTTGTTCATAACTTTGTAACTTATATTATCATTTAAAAAATTTATATCTATATAAGATTTATTGATATATGAATATATTTTTGTACATTACACGAATTTAAAACTAGTTATCATTTAAAATTAGTTATATTTAAAATATATATCACATTAATAAATTTATAATTTAAATATTATGATATAAATTTTTAGAATTTAAATATAATATTAAATATTTTATAATAATTTAGCATGGTATTAAAAAAAAAAAATAAACGTCAACTTGGTAATATTAGCATAAGTTAGGTGTCTGAAATTGCAAAGCCAAAACACGGCCGCTTTCGATATACCGCTTTCGATATACAGTATTCAAGCTTAGCTTCCTCGCCGTGACATGCAAAAGAAATTGATCAAATTCTGCAACAAACACATATACAGCTATATAAAAACAGGTATGAATAATACATATATGCAGTGTGCCCTTTGTTTCAAAAACAATTTACTATAAAAACTGTCCATCTCATTTTAGGGTTTTCTGTAGCACTTCGTTTAATGTCGGCTTGTTTCTTGAAGTCTATCTCTTGTTTTGCTTTGGGCTTTGAATTCTCTTCAAATTGGTTTGATTTTTGTTTTCAAGTTACTGAAAGAAGTGGAGCTAATGAGTTCGTCCACCGCTGAAGCTTTTCCAGTAGTTCTGGTAATGTCTCAACTAAATACCTGAGTAAAATAAAAAGCTTTCGAAAATTTTCTGCAATGAATGGATGTCTTAGGTTATGATGTTTGAAATGTATTGGCAGGAAACGTTGCTGGAGTTTCGTGCTGGTAAAATGTTGTTAGAAGGAAAAAGGGTTGTCCCCGATACCCGTAAAGGACTCGTTCGCATAGCTAGGGTATTATCAATCAAAGCAATTTCTAATATACATGTCATTTTATCTTTTGTATTACATTACAGCTTGTGTTTAGACTAGTGAAATTGATTATATTTCCTTCAGAATATCCATTTTAACTAATTTTTATCTCAACATTTGTGAGCTTACCGACTTTCCTTGCCAGGGTGAGGAGGGACTGTTGCATTTTCAGTGGCTTGATCGTGCTCAAAATGTTATTGAAGATGTATCCCACTTCCTATATTTTTCTCTGTTGCTTCACTCATCACATTCTATCTCATTCTTGTGATTCATTTTCGATTGGATTGCTTAATTCTGCTATATTTGAAATAGGTATATTCCCTTTATATTTGTGAAAAGGTCATTAACAATCATGGTATCCCAATGTCTCTTGCTTGAGAATTCCACAAGTTATTTTCATAATGGTGTTGTTGCTTGGTGTTGAGGATTTTGCATTAGGCAGTTCATGCACTTTTGCTGGATTATGCCACCTTTAATCTTCTATTTTTACTAACAAGTGAAAACGATTGAATACCATTGGTCAAGTTTGAGGAATTTTGCTTCTGGAGGGCAGCAACGTGCATCAATTAGGAGGACATTTAGGGATTTTGAGGTTAAAGGCTAGGGAAGAGTTGGGACTAGGGTTTGATAATGGTGGGATGGTAACTGGAGAAGGGTTCTAATGCAAGGAAAAGTTTGCTGCAACTTTTGGCAGCATATATGCTATTATATTTGAAGAATCTAGTTGGTGGGATTTGGATATAGACAAGTTGTAAAATGTTTTCAAGTATATGCAAAAGGGGATATCATTTAGAGTACAATGAACGCCTAAATTAACCAAATAATTATTACTTTTATTAGTTAGAAACCTACTAAAATAGTTATATATTGCATGGTTATATGTGAGGGTTTTTCTCTCTTTGTCTCTATAGGGAGAGGAAGCAAAAAAGTAAGCTGGGTATCCATTTCTCAATAAACCAAATAATGAATAACTTTGTTAATTAAAGGTCTAGTAAAATACCGATGGATGATAGGTAGATTTAGAGTAGCAAATATGTTAGCTTCTCATACCTACCAGATAACTTAGCATTTTAATTAATCGAAAGGCATTTTTATTAATCAAAAGCATTCTAAAGTTACTAAAATATACTAAAATATAAATACTAACTGATGTTTATATTGTCTCCTAGGTTACTACTTAACCAAATAGGACTATGTTTCCATGTTGGAATCTGTCTAAGCTAATAGAATTTTTGAACTTGGCAAACTAACCATTCATAACGTAAAATCCTAAATTGCTTGTGTTAAGATTACATGCAGCGAATTAGGTTCTTCAATGGCAGCTGAAGCTTTATCACCTTTAATGGAACAATGAGGTGGCTTTATTTGGTTGTCTTGAGCAACTTATGACTGCACAAGTTATGGACACAAGTTAAACGTGGATTATTTTCTGGGGGCCATGGGTTCTGCTGGATACCATGGAAGTTTTTATTTAATATTTTTTCAAATATATGTTCTTTCAGTTAAGCTTTTACCTTGTTTACATAAGTTTTTCGGAGGCCAAGTAATGGACACAAGAAAGCCAAAGATCTGCTACAAATTTCTGAGATGTCTCAAATTCTTGTGTCTACTATCCCTAGTATATTTGACTCTTCAGCTAGTTTTGATTCTAAAGTATGTGCAGCTATAATGGGCACCATGCTAGACATCGAGATTCTCATTTATGGCCTTAAGGCCCTTAACTATGGAGATGCATGGGTATTGTCTAGTACTCATTAAGAAGCTTAGTTTCATTAAGAACTTGTCTTGTCTGTACATTGAGGCTGTTACAGGTTTAATTACAGTAGTATGTCAGTTATGACTTTTGTTTTATGCTGCTTCTGATATAGTAGTCTTAAGAATATATTTGGTGGTTCTGCAGTGATTTTGTGCATGTGTGTGTATGCACACATGCATGCATTTGATTCTAAAACGTAGTTAGAGGTTATGTGTCTCTAAGAGTTTAAGGTTGGTTCAGAATGTTTGCATCTTACACATTGTTTTTTTTTTTTTTTTTTTGGTTATTTTAATTATTATTCATCCACTTTAGTTTTATCTTCTCATCTTGTTAATAACTGAAATGGTTAGCTTTGTCGCCCGTATCTTCTAGTTGCAAGCCAGTGACAATATCATTCTCATTGTCCACCATGATTTTTATATTCCCTTCTGGTTAACAACTGATATGATTAAGAATCAATTTTTAACTATTGTTCCTTAACAGCTTATTTTCACAGTTCATATTCAGACATGCCATTAAGCTTCTATACTTACTCAACAATAGTTTCATTGCCTCATCATAAAAAGTCTTCATCTAATGTGTCTTTTTATTTCTTTTATTTTGAGCACTTTTTTAGTTTTCCTTGACACAAGATATTATAGGATCAGATTATTTTTCCTGATGAAGCTGTCTTTGAGAAGGTATTTAATTTACTTTTGAATTATTCAAATATTTTAAAAGAGTTAATTATCAAATTGGAATCCATTAGCTCTTTAAACTAATCTTGAATATTATTCTTGGTTAACTTAGGTTAATCAAGCATCAGGCAGGGTTTACATATTAAGGTTCAATACCGATGACCGGAAGTTCTTTTTTTGGATGCAGGTCAGATTTGTTAATTTGCTTCCTGTGTATCTTGGTTTCTGCTATTTACTGATAAGTTGTTTTATCTCTCAGGAGTCTAAAGCTGAAGATGACTCACTATTATGTTTCTCAGTCAATAGTTTCATCAATCAACCTTTAGGTATAAATGGATTACTTTGTCATTAAGTTTGTTCTCTGAAGCATGAATATTCGATCGATGTGGTTGGGGTGGGGTGGGGGGTTTCCAGATATTCTGATTTTTTTATTATTATATTCAACAGAATTCCTTGGTCTACCAGAGCCTGATGGATCTGCAGCTTTGCGAGTGCCTGAAGAGATGGTAGAAGATGATACTTCATCAAGGTAAAGCCATTGCTACAAAGATTTCCTCCCCTCTCGCCCTAGAAACAATTCTATAAATGGTTTTTGCAAACTTCAAATTAAAAACTTAAATTTTATGGTTATCATGAACTTAGATTTCAGATGTCTTGTGGTCTAGCCTCTCATATTCCTTGTATCATATATGTCAATTACTTAGCAAAACACTATTAAAATGGTCATGATACTTTTGATAAAATTAGTATTAAAAAGATGTTGGGCACATTGAGGAATCCGACTTACATGATTTGTGGTGGATTAGGGTCTAGAGAAATTAGAGATTTTAGTGTTTGTAAATAATTTAGGAAGAGGTGTTGGGTTTTAGAATCAATTTTAAGATTAAATATATCAAGATAATGACGAGAGGTTGATATAGCACAATTAAGATTGAATTTGTTGAGCTAATGGCTGGAGGATGATATTGGGCATCAGGTTACCCAATCTCTTTGGTAATTGGAAGGATTATGATATCAATGGTTGTGTTACATATATTAAATTTATCTCTAGTTATTAGTTAGATATTTTCTGCCTTGTTGATTAGGAATTATAACTATTAGCATTAATTTACTATTTCTTTATGTTTTATCTGTTATGAATGTTACAACCTAGGTGAAAATATTAATTCATTTTTTCATAATTTCTTGAGAGTGTTATCTCTATATGAAGACTAAATGCTCTAGTTAGGTTTTGAAAGTTGAATTTTAATAAAAATCTCTGAGTTGAGTTTCTTCAGACAACTCTTATTTTCAATTTTCATTTTCCTTGTATTTGGTATGTATCAAGTAGTTAGGGGAAGATTAGTTAGTCTGTACTGGTAAAAAAAAAATTTGTGCAGGGTTCAGCATTTGAAGATATTTTAACTGTTGAAATTTTTGGGAAAGAAGCAAGAAATAAGAATGAAATAACAATCACATTGTTATTTTCATCTTCGGAAGCTCAACTTTGATGAAGTTGACAGTACAAATATTATTGGCCTGGTTATGGAATTGCTGATTTCTAGTTGCACTAGGATTTCTAAAACACAACTATACTTTAGAGCAAAATGCACCTCAAATGAATAAATTATTTTATAAAGGACTTGAGAGCTTAATCTAACAGATTCGAAAGGACTAAAGTATAGGCTTAGCCAAAAAGAAAGGAATAAAACAAATTAGCCTAAATAGCAGGCTCATATTTTAAAATGGCACACTTCTCTGGCTTGGCTGCTACCAAGGAAAGCTATTGTCTGCACAATGAGCATAGTTACTATAGGGACTGAATTGTAATTGATATGTGACACAGATGATAATGTGCTAATTTTTTCCTGGCTTTGGATTTTATTCTCGTGTATGACCTATATTATTATGTTTCTAATCTTGCTTGCTCAATCTATGGGATTTTGCTTTCCCTTTTTGTTTATTGGCATTGAGTTATTAATAAGAAACAGTTAGGTGGTCTTAAAAACTAGAATAACCAAGAGTTTTGACACATACACTTTCTTCATAATAAATAATTTTTGGTAAGGCTCACCACAAGATGTTTATTATCCACACTTTCATTGGTGAAGTGGTCTTCTTTTCTAAATTTACTTAGGACTTGACTTGAGTTGGTAAAGTTAGTAGGGGTGGAGGATCAGTGGAAATCGTAGATTTTTTTGGCCAAATGAAATTGTAGACAACACAGACTTCAAAGTGAGTAATTTTGGGAGTCTTGTGTAGCAGCTTTAGGAACTGAGCAGAATTGGTGAAATGGAGCTGTATTGAGAGTCTTGTTTGTTGCAAAATTCTGTTCAAAGTTTAAGGAAAATTATGCAAGTGGCCATAAGATTGGCAATGCCATACAGGAAAATGTGAAGTTTGAAGATATGCAAAAGATGAGCGTGGTTGATATAAGAATGCCATGCTAGATGTGCAAGCATATAAATAAAGATACAACTAGGAATGAATGCATAAGGGACAAGGTGAGAATTGCACGCATTAAGGGAGAAATGAGATAAAATACAGTTGAATTGATTTGAACTTGTAAAGAGAAGATGTGGTGAGCAGATGTGATTTAGTGGAGGATACTTGTAGTAAGAGTAGAGATAGGGATTTAGATTGCGGTAGTGGTCACACTTTCGGTTACATCACTTTTATTGCAATTGCAGATGTGACGGTTGTTATTGCGGTAATAGCGATAGTGAATTTTTTTCAATTTTGCACAACTTATTATAAAATATGGTTACTATAATTATAATTATAAAAACTCTTTTTTAATAATTTTTAAAGTAGTTTTATGACTCATGATCTTTTATTTATATGAGAGACAATTTTTTGCCATTATAATAAAATATTCATATTTACAAAGGTTCTTATTTTTAATAATGAATTTCTACAAATGTTAGTAGTTAATAAAAATAAAATATGTTGAATGTCAAGTATTCATATTTAATAATATTACATTGAGAGTAAATGAGAGTCTTTTGCGTTGAAGAATTTTTTAAATTATCCAATGCTTTGACGGTATTTGGAGAAAATTTTTCATCTAAAGATTTCTTAGAAATCAGTATGAAGACTTTCTTATAATTTTATTTTCTAAGATTCACATTATCTTATTTATTAATAATGTATCATATCATTTATAAATATTTATAATGAAAAAAATTTAACAATAATACACTCATTCACTATTTATTTATTTTCATAAATATTTTTATCTTAAATCACACTTTTTTAAAAAATATTGTTGACATGAATTAAATATGAACAAGTATGAAAATAAAAAACTAAAAAGTATAAAAATTATACTCAATTAAGATCTTAGTGTTAAGACCCAAAATCATGGATCCAATAGGCTCAAGAAACCAATTACTTGCGAACTGTTGGGCTAAAACCTGGTATGGGTTGGGTCCAAGGCCACATTCTATTTCTTTCCTCTTTGTCTTCGTTTGTTTTTGTCCTTAACCCCAAAACTCCCGTTTTAGTTCCTAGGTATAGATAAAAAATCCTAAAAGCCTAATCAATTTTTCTTCCCCTCTTCTTTTTTCTCTCACTAGTGTTTCCTTCTCTTCTTCCTTATAAACCCGAAATGCCACCTCCAGATTCCAACCACCGTATGCCCCTGCTTAGTTTGCCGTCCAGCTCCAAATAGCCTCTCTTCTTCTCTTTCTTCTTCCCTCTGAGTGGCGCACCTTTCAAAACTCGAAGCCCCATGTCCAATTACTTAACCTTCAATCACTTGTTTGTGCTTGATCTTGATTTAGTGTTTGAGTTTGACTGAGGCTGTGTATTCTGCTTTTTGGGGCTCTTCTTAGATGAAAGCCCCATGATTGTTTTTCCTTTTTCTTTGGACGGAAAACAGAGTTGGGGCAATAATGGACCGTTATTGCTGTTATTTATTGTTACGCTCTGACGTGAATGGCATTCTCACTCGTTTTTGCTTCAATAGTAGTGGCAGATGATGATGTTACTGCAAAATAGCGGCCTTTATATTGCTACTCCACAGCTTTATAAGTCCCTAAGGAGAGAAACATCAAAGAGGATGTGGATAGAAAATAAAAAAAAAAAACCTATAGAGCTCACTTTGAATAAGCTTACTAAAGATTCAGCTGTTATATTATTAGAATGTGTCTTTTCCCTTTCTTTCTTGGTTTGTTTGTTCTTTTGTATGGTTTTTTCCTGCTAAAATAGAGAAAAACTGAAATAGTTTTTATCCAAGAGTTTTAAAGTGAATTGAACTCACAATTTTTTTCCATTTATATAAATTATTTTGAAATTTGAGCATTTCTGAACTTTCCATTCGCTGATGGTATTGTTTTAAAAGTGTAGATATAGGATGCTATGCATTGAAATACGGATGGATATATTTTCTGTGCGTTACCTCCTACATGATATGAATTATGAAAGATGGATGCCAAATGTATGTCTTTTCAAATTGATCTGGATGCTAGGCATATGATATATGTTTAAGTGTTAACCAATCATGCTGTGGCTCAAGCTGAATTGCATTTTACAAGGGAAAATGCCTTTTCAGATCAAGCTATGTGATGCTTTAATAATTGTTAAATTTGTTAGATTTTCAATATATGTTGCTTCTTTGTTTGTTTAGAACTATGCATGACATTGAATATTGAGTTTAAGACCTTGTGCCCACTTTTATAATTCAGTTTTCAATTCTTGATTCATAAAATAAAAGATCTAATTTTAGATTTGAATTCCAATTTGACAACCGCAAGAACTGTTTCTGGTAACCCTATTCCTAAAGAATCTTAATGTTCTTGCATAAAAAAAGGTCAGATAGATGAGACAGTATTTGAAATTGAAAGCTATAGCATCCTAATAAAAATTTATGACAGCACTTTATTACCATCTTGGCTTTAGGGGACCAAAAATACAAATAGATGTGAATAATAAATGTTTGTTGACAAAACTTCTAAGTTCAACGTCAGTTTGCAATAAATAAGTAATTGGTTTTAAGGGTTGAAATGGGGGTTTAAAAGTCTTGTAGAAACAGAGCAAATGCTTTGATTTTTGGGCATCAATTCTAGGGGTAAGTATGTCTATATCAGGAAAGAAACTGTGGCCTGATGTGGTATGTCTATATAGACAGATGCCAAACTTTGTAGAAAATGAAGACTCCTTTAATTTTGCATTCAAATTTTCCGTTTCTGAGAGCTTAGTATTTTTGAGTTTGAGAATTTCAAATGATCATGCTGTTGGGGCTGTTGTAATTTAGATGCTTTTATCTATAATCTATTTATAATATATAATATATAATATATAATAAATAAAAGTATAGATGTTGAAAAACTTTTGAATTGACGAAAATGAACATTTTTACTAATTATATATCTTAATTGCCTTTTTTCAATATTTTTATAATAAATATTGATAAGATTTATCCAATCTGTAAATACAAATTCTAATTGTATCAAATGAATATCATTAAAATAATTTTTATTATAAATATTAATAACATTTATCCAATAATAAAAATTCTAATTACATTTAATGACTTCCATTAAATATATTTTTCTTAATATAATAGTTTGTTTTTTAATATTACAAAATTCAATTATTTTTATTTCAAATTTTAAGCTGTAGAAATATTTTTATTTTATATAATTATTGTTTTAAAATAAATATAAAACAAGTATTCACATGCAATTTACATAACAAAAAATGCTAGTCATTTTAAAAATCAATATTTTCATACCATTGTATCCTCTCTTCATAGACCTTATATTGAAAGAAGTCATTGGATTTTGAGCTCTAATATAGCATGCCATGATAGCGGATTTTATTAAATTATTTGATAACAAGTGGAGCCATTCTGTTTTGATTCTTCTCCACCATCTTACAGGGTGATCACTAGACCTGTAGAATGACTCTGTAATTCAGTGCTAAACCAATGGGTAAGGTTGTTATTATTTTTCAATCAGATTAGGTATGGAACATTGTATTATTCCATCTAGACTTCCTGAAGTGACATTCCAAGCATGTAACAACCTGAGTACAAATATTTTAAATAGCAACCAAATCCATAGGTTGGATAATTTGCTATCCTTTTGTGTATCTGCCTCAAGGAAATTGAAGGAACGTTTCGTAATTTGATCTGGATGTGCCATGTGTCTCCTTAAGCAACCTTATACAGAACATTTCTTATATGGTTTTCATAGTCCTTTTATTTTGTTCAAGATATTACCCACTGATGGGTTGTTATTCTTATTATTTTTCTATCCAAACATTTCAGAGCCGGAAACTTGACTGTTACAAACATAGGTGCTGAAGCAATTAGTGATGTAGCTTCTTCATCAGGGCCAGTTAAATTGGAAGACTTGCAAAGAATATTGAACAGTATCGGGCCAGCAGGTATTTAGTTCATTAGTTGCAGAATGCTTTACACTGTTTTCTTGATTAGACATTAGATTATTTTGAGTTCTAACATGGTTGTTTTGTGATTGTATCTGTTGCAGAGATAGCTGGTGATCCAGATGGAGGTGATGGTTTTGCTTTTTTATATTTAATAGTATCTGGTAATATTTTACTTTTGAGTTTGTAGTTGCCATTATTTGTGAATTTCCAGGCTGTTGACTTCCTGTGGATGTTTGAACTCACTTCTACGTGTGTGCATGTGTGTTTTTGGAAGGGGAGGGAGGGGTTAGGGAGTCTGGGCATATGGTTGTAGGGAGTGTTACCGAGGATTAATGGCGTAAGCTAGATGCATAATCCTGAGAGTGACGGTAGTCTGATGGGCAGTTTATGAAACATGAGTTTCTGCTTGATGTTGGTGGCTTTCAAAGATAGGCATGTTGGTGGCTTTCAAAGTTAAGCAATATTGGTCAACCTTTTTTCTTGTAGTCATAGAATTGTAATCAGCATATTATTTCTTAAGAACAGTCCGCTGTTGTTCATATTTGATACCTTAACATTAGGAAGAAAGTAGTTTGAGTTATAACTAAACATTTTTTCTAGCCTTTTTCTTTGACATGACTCAATCTCTACCCCTTTTTTATTTTCCTACCAGGCTTAGGGTTAGATGACATTTTGAAGCCAGATTTGATAATGCCATTGATTGAGACATTGTTGTTGGAAGACCGATTAGCTTCATATTTACCTGAGGTATAAAGTGGTTGCCTTGTTTAGTTTTCTTTCAATATCTTCCGTTCTCTCAATTTGAAGTTTTTGAGGTTTCAGGGCCGATGGACACCAGAGGATATGTTGGAGTTGCTGCAGAGCCCACCTTTCCGTCAACAAGTAGATTCATTTACTTATGTGAGGAATTAGAGGAATTAGAATCCACCCTATTATTTGTTTGTAATATTACAAGGCACTGTTCAATTTCATGAGGTTGCTTTCTCTCTGTTATAGGTACTTCGAACAGGACAGATAGATTTGTCTCAGTTTGGTATCGATCCAAGTAAATGTGAGTAGTTTGCAGTTCCAATAATCTATAGCTTTGCTAGTGTTGTAAATAAATTTTCTTTTAAAGGGCAAACGTGTATAGTATTGGAGAGTGCTATGCCTGCTTCAAGGTGAATCAAATTAATTTATTTAATTAGCATTTGATTTGTTGCAGACAAGTTCACTGTTCTGTCTTTCCTCGAGGCTCTTGAAGATTCGGTTTCCAAAATGTCCGAGTCAGGAGAAACACAGCTAGATGACAAGGATTTAAGACCTCAACCATGTAATAATAAAGACGACCCTATGGATGAGAGTAAGTGAAGGAGATAAGTGGTTTTTTCTCACCCTCCTTGTTTATTATGGAAGATTTCTTTTTTTGTTTTTCCTTATTTTCTGGGGTTGAGTGGGTGCACTTCTCAAATACCTTGCTTTCCTTGAAAAAGGATGCAAGTGATGTATTTTTAATATATTTATGAGTTTGTTTTTATACATTGTCAATGTGAGTTTTTAATTTTATAAATGAAAAGATTGACATGTTTTATTTTTTATTTTTAATTTTTTAAAATATATTTCAAAGACGTGTTCTCTCATTAATTTTACTTATGAAATTTAAAAATTTTACTAACTGTGGATGAAATAATTTTTCAGATATTTATATTATCTAAAAAGAAAAAATTTAAAATTGCAAATAAAAAAAAAAGAATTCCAATAATGAGAATAGTGAATGATATATATGTTTGATAAATTTGAAATTAATTAATTTCTTTTTAACTAATAAATTTTTACTAAATTAAAGTATTGATTAATTTTATATATTTTCATATGGATTTTATGGTAGTTAAACAGTAATCCCAAAATTTTGTTAAACATAACTTTGGCATTAATTTAATGTTACGTACCATTAGGAAGATGCTGTTCATGGTATTTGTAACCAATTTAGGAATATATGTTAGAACATGTCCCCAATCCCTTACCACCAACAGAGTGAAAAGATTGTCATAATATTCCCCAAAAATCTCCCTTCTCCTCTATCCTCTTCCTAGTACTGGCTGCTGTCTCCTGTAACAATTTCCTGCATCCTTTTAGCTTCTGTACCAACTAAAAAGCACATGATAATCATAATCTACTATATATGTCCAATTAAATCACATATGGATATATAAATTAATAAATTACGTAATGTACTTTCCATATTTTAGACTCCTACAAGATAATTTACAAATTATAAATTCACTCTTTATGAATAATCTTTTCCTATCTTTTTATCCTCTTATTTGTTATTAATTTCATAAAAAAAAAAAAAAATCGAAGTAAACTTGAAAAAAGTGAATAATCAAAATCTCCGAATAAAAATTTCGAACTTTAAATCTCAAATAGATAATTTTATCTTAATAAATTTCCTTATAATATATATTTTTTAACTTCTTTAAAATTTAAAATCACAATATCACTTATTATTTTTTTTAAAGTTTGAAATATATTTATCAATTTAAAATTATCTATATATTCTAATTATTATCTAATAACCCTATAAATATGTTGTGTTACATTATTATTAGTATTAGTATTATTGTTATTTTCAATGTGTAATTTTTCTCACCAATAGCTACTAAGCTTTTTTTTTTTTCCTTCCATTCCTGGCAAAGCATCATAATTTCTGGCTACACTCTTTTAAGGTCATTCGTCTGGATGTATTATTGATTTAAAAGGTGACTTTCAGGTCTTTTTTGTTTAGGGTACCTTTTTTTTTTCATTTTTTTTTCTCCAAATTTGATAAAAATCATGTTTAGGGTAATGTCGCAAGAAAAGAAATTTGTGGATAAGCAAATTGTGTAGTACAATCATTAAATGCAAAAAAGTAAATGAAAATAACCATTAATTTCCATATCTAATATATAGATTTTAATTAAAGGAAAAAAGGAAAAATTAAAGTAAAAACTAATTTCCATAAATTAATATATATAAACAAATAAAAATGGAAAAACCATATCTAATATATAGATTCACCACAAATTAAAGGAAAAAAAATAATAAATTTCTTAAAATAAGCTCCTTTTATTGATTTAACCTAAAATCAGCAAGGTAAATATGAATCGTTGCTAAAAGTTGAATAGACTAAATTAGTTTAATTATTTGTTATAATAATATTGTTCTACACTATACATGAAAAATGGTATTTGTTATTAAAAAATAAAAATTTAATCTCAAATAATGATATTGACATAAATATCTTCATTTGCAAAGCAATGGCAGTATTAACGACTATATATTGGTAAGCCAATAATGAAGTATGAACAAACTACATACTGAACTAGCAGTTGATGGGTGTTTTAAGCATGGAAGTTTAAAACACTATTTGGGACCGGAGATGTGTTGTGAATGGATGTAATGTAAGACGTGAACTAGCAGTTGGCTGATGGTCCAGAATTAGTTCACTTCCATCCGTGTACGTGGCCAGTGCCTCGGCATATCTTCTGGCCATAGAATCGCAAAAAGTTTGTGATACAATTCTTGGCCGTCCCAGAGGCGGACAGCCTTCCAACATGCCAACGACATTAGACATAGTCGGTCGACTCGTTGGCTCAAACTCCACGCAACACGAGGCCACTCGCACTAGCGTCTCCACCTCCTCACTCTTCACACTTCCCTCCAGCCTTGGGTCGGCTGGCTACCTCCAAGTATCTTTTCTGCTCATGCATTTCCAATGCCAGTAAAGGAAAATACATTCGCTCTAGTTCCAAGCCTGATGGCGCACAAGAACAGCTGTTGCTTACTATTTGTGTAGAGAAATTCCTTCTCCCTTTCACAGTTTCAAGCAAAAGCATCCCGTAACTATAAACGTCACTCTTTTCCGAGATGCCAGAGCTCGTTAGCCATTCTGGGGCAAGATACCCTCGAGTTCCCCTCAATGTTGTGAGTAGGGTGGATTGTTCAGGAGTTAGCAGACTTGAAATCCCAAAATCTGATATCTTCACTTGTAAATTGTCATGTAGCAGAGTGTTTTCTGGCTTTATATCACAATGGATGATCTTGGGTTGGCACCCTCCGTGCAAATAAGCAAGGCCCCGCGCGGTTCCAAGCGCGATTTCGAATCTCTTCCATTCTAAAACTGACTCATCATTGAAGATTGCACGGTCAAGTGATCCCCTGTTCATGTATTCGTACACCAAAAATCTCTGCTTTCCTTGCACACAAAATCCTTTAAATTTAACACGATTGACATTGTGAATGTCTCCAATGATGGCAATCTCGGTCCAAATGTCCTTTCCTTCAACTCCCAAATTCCTAATCTTCTTCACTGCCACAACTGGTCCGTTTGGTAAAATGCCCTTGCACACGGTACCGAATCCATCACTGCCTATTTGTGTCTTAAAGTTGTCAGTAGCTGTTGCAAGCTCCTCATACTCGATCCTCACTGGTAAACCTGGGATGGATATTGTATCAATCTCTGCTGAAGACGAGTTCTTAGAGCCTAATCTTACCACTGCAGTCCTGGAATGCCACTTTCTTCTTCTCCACCAAATCCTACAACAAGGGCAATTAATAGGAAAACCCTTGATGTAGATAGTAGCACCAAACCTGCTACTGAGAATTTACGTCCGGTTTTCGTGTATACATTATAAGTTACAATCATGGTCTTTATGTAGCTTGAAAATTTTTCTTGGCTAAAGGTGCTTGAAAAGATGAATCCCACTTTGTTTTGAATTGGATAACAAATACCAGAAGAATTATCCTGGAGAAACCCCAAGCAAGAACAATTCTGAGAGGATAGCAGTTGACAGTATGATAAGTTGACCCGTCGACTTAGGGGCTCGACGAAATCAGTTGAGAAATAGTCTATGTTATTCCCAATTTTCAGGTAGGAATCCCGATGATTGGTTTCACTACCGTTACTTTCATTGCAGGCCTTAGGCAAAGTAAAAGAAGGATTAATTGGCACACATCCGTCTATACCATTGGGGAAAGCCGGTGGACATGAACAGATTGCACTGCTACAAAACCCAATTTTCCCACAAATGGAAGGAATTCTGCAATCTTCGGCTGGAAACTGAAAATTTTGTACTAATTTGCTCCCATCATAGCTGCTAATAATAAAATTTCCGTTGGACCTCAACTTTGCAAATATAAACTCGAATCCAGTAGCAGCAGGAGCGGCAAAAGTCACCTGAAAGACTAACCGTCATCTCCCATCCAATACAAACCACTCACATTTAGGGCCATAAAAGACACAGGCGAATTTGAGTCCTTGAAGGCCCTGTTGTCCATTGACAACACCCAATACGTCATCCCATTCCATTGCAAAACCGCATCCACAACCGAGAAGTCTATATCCATAGGCAATCTTTGCCCCATTAAAAGAGTGTAGGTAGGGTAATCAAAAGTTTCCCACAATGAAATGTTTCCTTGATCAAGCAGAACGAGATTGCCAGAGTCATGAAGTTGTATGAACGCGACGGAAGAGTTGAGATTTGGCGTTGACCACAAAATGCGATCCAAGTCATCGGTGATGAGAAGTCCATTGAGAGTTAGCAAAAGTTTGGCAGACTGTGAAACGGGTCTGTTTCTGTTAGCGGTCCAGATGATGTTGTTGGAAGATGAGTGGATGACTGAGAAATAGAATTCAGGGACCTGCTCGTTGGGATTGTAAATGGAGGCTTTGAATGTGGCATTGGGAGATTCCAAGAAGGCGCCACCCTGCTCAACCAATTGTAAATAGGAGGCGGTGAAGTTGGGGCGAATGAAGTGATTGAAGAGATGGCCTGACGAGGTGGTCAACAAGTAGCCGAAATATGAGGAGGAAGGTGGCAAAGAAAGGCATGTTACAGAGCAGAAAGACAGACCACAACCCACAACAAGGGTAACAAAGATGAGGATGTGGAGTTTTGGATGCCCGGAAATCAAACTATACTACTTTGACCACATTTTTCTTCAAATAAAACTAATTCTAAACTGGGGAGTTGCTTTCGCTTGGTTTCTCCGACTTTGAACACGATTGGGATTGTTGAAAGGATTCAACTTCAAACTTCTCAAAGCAGACATCAACGTGACCGAAAAAGCAGTTTTTTTCCTTCATCCGTCGATTATAATAATTTTGGTCTGACCAGAGATTAAAAGAAAAATGGCAACTACTATGACTTTGAAAATGGCAATTAATATGTTTTGTTTTTGTTACTACTAATTAATAAGTGAGTTCATATTTAATATATTATATAGTATATGATTAGTGAATATACAATAATATTTTATAAAAAAAATATATTTAAGATTAAATTTTTTATAAACTATTATTATGTATTTCATTAATAATATATAACATTTATACATGAACATAATACCAAATAAATTATTAATAAGTAGTATTGTCCTGTTATCATTTGACTAATGACATTCCAAGGTAACTACAGTTGACAATGGGCATGTTTGAATGAATCCAATAGTCTTTCGTTTTGGATCACATCTTCTCATAAATAATTTAATAGTTTGTGATGCTTTTTTTTAATGTTTTCATAAATTTTTGTTGGAATATTTTTTACAACACGTTTAAGATTAAAGGATATCGTAAAATTTAAAAATAGATAATATGAATTTTTAAGTTTAAAATATTACATAATTCCTAAAGTCTTCTCGGGTACTAGGGCTCTTTAAAAGAAGTGCAAGTCTTGTTCGAATGCAAGAAATTACTGCATTAGGATTGCTCAGATGGTCTTTAAGGATCTAGTAAGTGGAGTAGTTTTAAGAGTTTCAACGTAGAGAAAGAAAGGGTGATAATGGAGAACGGAGTTGAATGAAATGTGGGAACAATTGAGGTTAATAGAGGAAAAAAAGGACTGTCGCGATGGAAGTGTTTGGGTGCGAAAGGAAAGTGAAAATGGCGCTTGTTGGAAAATTATTAACACAAAGGTTCTTCAATAAGGAAGCACTCAAAGGGACGATCAAACTGATATGACGATTGGCGAAGGAAGTGGAAATTATAGGTTTGGAGAATAATCTTTTATTGTTTAAATTTTCAACCATGGCTGACGAAAGAAGAGTGTTGGAGGGTTCTCTATGGTCTTTTGACAAACAACTAGTCCTATTCTAGAATATAGAAGAGATTTGAGGCTGGATGAATACTAATTCAATATGCATTGTTTTGGGTTTGGGTATATGGGTTATTGCTAGGGATGAGGAACCAGGAGAATGGCCAACAAATAGGAGAGAAGATAGGCATCCTAAAGGTAGTAGACACAACTTTGGAAAAAAGAGGATGGCCAAGATTTTTACGAGTCTAAGTGGAAATAGACATCAGGAAGCCTCTACGAAGAGCGGTATTACTACGTGTAGGATCTCCCAGCAAGGAAATATGGGGCAAACTAAGCTATGAAAGACTTCCCACCTTCTATTATGTATGTGGAGTATTGGGTCTAGAGCTTATGTATGAATGTAAGTCTGTTGTGTATAAAGAGACATGCCAAATAATCAAATAAATCAATGCACTTAAAATTAAAATTTGTAAAATAGCAAATAATAAATCATAAAATAGGTTAGTCTACATGAAAATTATAAATTATTATATAATAAAACCTATCAAAGTAAGGCATAAGATAACACATAACTAACTAATAGCTTGACTCTCTAATGTTTCCAGCGGAGTTGTCAAACTATCATAACGTTTAGGCTCGAGAATATACCCATTAGGCACAAATAATCATGGACTCGCCACCAATCTTTTTTATCTAGGTGTGATTAGCCACCTATGTGAATCTATCTTTTTTAAAGTTATCTTAAGTGTAAACTAAGAGTCCCTAAAAAAAAAAAAGTTTTGGTCTATATCAGTAGAACTAAAGTATAGGAATCAGTTACGTTTAAAGAAGATATTAGCACCCATTTACCCTCAAAATTGGTATCAAGTTAATTATGTGTTCTTAATCTAAATCTTAATCAAAGATAATTTTTTATCATGCAAATAAATCAATTCTAATCCATTTATTTATTTACACAACATCACCATACAAAAATTTTATTAAAAATCAAATCATGCAGCCATGTAATGATGCAAAAATATGAAAATTATACCAAAATCATGCCAATAAAAATAATAAAATCATGCCAAAATATCATGCAATAAATATAAAATTATGGCAAAATCACACCAAAATACCTCTACAAAAATATCATGTAATCATGCAAATAATAAATCATGTAAGCACCAATTTTGTCTTATTATAATTTTGTTTTTTTTTTATTATTATTAATAAAAAAAAAGCAAAGAAAAAGTAAAAAAAAATGGTTTCAACTCTAATAGTTGAAATTAAGTTGCCAAAGTAGTTTTTTTTTTTTGACACTGCCTAACTTGGCAGCATAAAATTCGATGACCAAAAGTCACTGGATAGGATCCAAATTTTTCACAAAAAAGATCCCAAGAGATCTAGGATTTGAATCTTAGAGGCTCTATAAATGGAGCCAATTTTTACAAACTAATTGGGGAGAAATACAAGGGTAAGCCTAGTGGAAAATAAAAACACTCATAGTCCTCTTTAACAGAGGAACCAACAGCAAACACAAAAGAAATTTTTAAAAAAAATCACCGAGAATGAAATTTTCGATCTAAGAAGTTTAAGAGTTTTTTTTAAAAAATCTAGGCTTGAAAGAGTGTTTAGAAAACAAAAAAGGTTAGTTTGGGAATTTTTGAATTTTTTTTTGTGTCATTGGGTTCTAGAAAACTTTGAATTTTTTGATGACTAAAATCTAGGTTCATCGCTGGAATTTGAGAATTTTGAATTTTTCGACATTAGTTGAAGTTTTCGATCACTGGTGTACAGCGATGACTAACCAAAAATTGGGTAACTGCGACTGCCAGTAAGAGGGGGTTTGGGTTTAGAGAGAGAAGCTCTAGGGTAGAAAGAGAGAGGGGAAAGAAAAAATAAAAAAAAGCTAAAACAGGCTTTTCATAGGCACTCTAAAACGACACCATTTTAAGCGTCTAACTCGCATCCGACCTGCGTAAGATCCACGCACCAACCCGTGCGCTGACCCGCGCGCCAACCCGACCCGTTTCATAGGTTTTCTCATTTCTTTTTCTTTTTCTTTTTATTTTTTATTTTGATTTTGATTTTATTTATTTTGTATTGATTTTTATGTTGATTTTTTTTCATGATATTATTGTTATTATTATTATTGTTATTTTATATTAATAATTCTTTTAGAAATAAATAAATAGAATAAAAATAAAACTAAAATAACATAAAGACTTAAAAATATAATATGTAAAAAAATTAATAATAATAACTATTTAAGGAAAATAAAATTTTATTACAAGAAAAAATGTTATTTAAATTTCACCAAAGTGTTGAGATAATTTAAAAAATAGTTTTTGCTAAAAAAAATAAATTATAAAAAATGATAAATAAAATAAAAGAATAAATTGTTTAAATGAATCTTTTAAATGTAATTGTTAGGGAAAGCTAAAAGAGTTTAGTTTTCTTTAATTATTGCAAGTAAAAATAATTTTTTAGATTTCACCGTAGAGTTAGGATAATCCAAAATTATTTTTATTGGAATAAAGATTGATTTAAACAATGTAAAACAATAATAAATAATAATAATAATAATAATAATAATAATAATAATAATAATAATAATTAATATCTTGAATAAATTTTTAAAAAAATATAAAAAATTGAAAGAGTTTGATTTTTTTAATATAAATAAAAAATTAATATTTAGATTTCACTGGTGAGTCGGGATAATTTAAATTTTTTATAATAAAAAAAATTAAAGAATAGATAATAAATTTTTTAAAATAATCATAATAAAGATTAATTAATTAATTAATTCCTTTAACTAAAAAAAAATTGATTTTTATTTAAGATCTTGTCAAAAGTTGAGATAATCCTAAAACTTGTTTAAATTTTTTAGTATTTCACTGAAGATTCTGGATAATCTTAAAATTTGTTTAATAAATTTTGAGATCTCACCAAAAAGTCGGGATATTCTTAAAATCTTTTTTAAAACAAATAAATAAAATTTCTTATGACGAGATTTCGAGAATTTTATGAATGGTCAATTTTCTCGAAATATTTTTAAATAGTGATTTTCTATAAATTTTGTCAAAGCATTGGAGAATTTATAGAATACGAAATAATAATAATAATAATAATAATAATACTAATTTCATAATAAAAAATATATTTTATAAATAAATTTTAAGAAATTAAATTTAAATAAACAAAGATTGCATTATTAAAATTATAGGATTAGACATGTTTAATTGATACCATTCTTCAGACAGGCGATGTGAAGGTGTTAATACATTTTTCATTCGTAACCATACTCTCTGACCTAACCTTGGTTTCACAAACCTAAACTTCTATTAGTAAATCTTAATTAATTTTAAGATTTTATTAAAAAATGATATTTTTGGGTGATCAATCACTCTCTAAAAAGATTAGTAATGATTTCGAAAATTTTTATCAAATCTAGTGATCGAGTCCCTCGAACAAAAAATCATAATGACAAATCATACAAATATATTATTACTCATGCAAATAGAAATAATCATGCAAATAAACCATGCAATAAACAATAAATTTTATGCAAATATATTAAAAAAATCATGCAAATAAAATATCATACAAATAAAATATCAAGCAAATAAAAAAACCTTGTCAAAGTCAAACAAATGGGTCGGGTCAGGAAACAAATGGGCGCGCGAATCACTAGGGTTACGGGTCAGCAATCTTTCACGCGGCTCTAGCTTTTCCTCGAGGTGAACCATTATCGTTTCAGCACATCCTCCTTATTTTTGCTTTGCCTCTGTCAAGCTTCAGATTCTTCGCCTTTTCTCTGGAATCGAACTTTCAAGCCTTTTTCTACCAGACAAACAACCCAGCCAAAGCAAAAAATTAATCGAACACCAGACCCAAACCCCAGCAGCCTTCTTTTTGTTTTTGTGCTAAGTTCTCTCCACAAACTCTCCCTTCTGCAACAACTTTAAAGGCCAGTAACCAACAACCCAGAAACCAGTGAACTCACAGTCGTTCGACCACCACCAACCTATCCACCATTCGTCGCTATCAGCCTTCTTGCTTCCCCCTTCACCAATTGAAACCCAGCTGCAACCCATACCATCGAATCAACCCCCAAAATCAACCCATTTTCCTTCCTCTATTACTGAAGCTTTCGGGCTTTGTTTAAAGTCCTGGGTTGATGGATTTCAATTAAGTTGTTGCTTTCCATTTAGCGAATTGACCACTGGTTTTTTTGTGTTTCTTAATTCGGGTTTTTCTGGGTTTATTAGGTTTTTGCTTGCGACTATTTATGCTGATGAGGTTTAGTTGGTGAATTCCTTGCTGCTTGTATTGTGGAATTTAGCTTTGAATTGCCTACTGGTTTTGATTGCTTAATTTTCTGTTCTAGACTTGCTGCTGTCGATTCTTCCTCTGGTTTGCACGGCTAAAGGCTACTGATTACTTTTTTGTTGAATTGCTTATTGATTGATGCTTATTGCTGCAGAATTACTTGAAAGCTTACTGCCAAATTGCTGTCTGATTGCTCTTGCTTTCTGTCCCCTCTTTGTTGATCCCTCCCCTGTTTGTGAATTGCTCTCTTATCTGGTCACTACCGGGAATTGCTTGGCTCTGTTTGGATTTTGGCTTCTGTTGCTACTGATTTTTGCTTTACAGTGTATAATTTCCAACCCTGGATTTGAAATCTTCTACCAATTGCTTCTCTGTGTTCTGGAATTGATTATTTTATAAGCTTGATTGTAGCTTATGAAGGCTTTGATCTTTCCTGCCCTCTGTTGATTCATAGACTCTGCTCAAAATTGCTTGTTTTAAATGGCCTCGGATTGATCTTGATTTGGGACTGTCCAGCCCCCGTGATTGCAGATTGGAAGTTGTTTTATAAAGATAAATCCTACTTCAATTTGGACAAATTTTAATGCTCACCGAATCTCCAAGATTTTTTCTGTGATTTTCCGTTTTCTTCCGTGTATTGAATTTTAAGAATTACCATGTCTGATTAATTAATAAATTCAAAATCTGAGATTAAATCTAAGACCAAAACTGAATCCAAGATCTTCCTTGAAATCAAATCAAATTAACACTAACATTTAAATCCAAATCCAAATCCAAATTAAAATTACAATCAAAATTAAAATTTTTGGGCTTTTAACCCTTGGGCTTAAAATTCATTTTTTTTATTTAAAAGCCAATAACACAATCAAATCAAAACTTGAAGTTTAATGAATTTTAGAAAAAATTTTGGTTAAAATGAGGTGTTTACAATAGGTTAAAGTTTAGATAAACTTAAGTTAAGATAAACTTAAGTTAATATGTAGGTGTTTGTTATAAGAATAAGTTTCTTAAACTTGATCTGGGATGAGAATGTTATATAATAGTTTACATAGTATTTATAGTTACATTTTTTATGTGATGATTGTATAAGTGATCATTTGACATGAGATTAATTATAATTTTATATGATGAATATTATCCTTTGATTTTTTTATGAGTCTAATAAAAAATACTCCAATCGAGTATTGTTGATATAATATGAGGCACATAAAGATACATAAAGTAATTAAGATGAGATTTATCACTTTGTGTGATCAAAAAAGTATTTCAACTAGTTTCGATTGAATTAACTTGAAAAATTTTTGGCCTAAAGTGAAATAAGAGTTTAGAATTATTCTAAAGTTTGTTTTTTAATTAATGCCAAAGACAAGACCTAGCATGGGTGAATAAGATTGAATCGACGTTAAATCATACTCAATGTTCAAATTGAGATGTTATGTGATGAAAGAATGTTAATTATACATTAAGATCATTTATGGATAGGTTGTCAAGTCATATTGAGTTTTCTTTAACAATTAAGGGTCATAGTAATAAGTTAGCATTGATAATGATCTATAAACATAAATTAGCTAATTGAAAAATTAGTAATGAAGTTAAAAAGTTTGTTTTCTCTATAGTTGAATACTAAGGCTCACAATGCTTGTGTTTATTGTCAATATGCTAAAGAACCTAATGGGTCACACATAATAAGACAATTGTGAAATATTAAAATTAGGACAATTTAAGTTGAACTTAATTTGTTTTTGGTATAATGGAGAAAATAAAACAAGAGAGAGTGACTTTCCTTGCTTAGATTATTCGGCCAACCATGGGATATTTATGGAAATATACATGTGTTGCATTAAACCTAATATGATTAAATGTCCCTCTATAAAAAAAAAAATTAAGTTACCACTCCTCTTATAAGTTGCAAGCATTTTGGATGCAAAAATAAGCTAAGAGAATGTCTAAATAAAAACTTGAAAGAAAACAAGAAGGTTTGTAAACACTCACCAGTTAGAGCATATTTTGTGTTCTTTTCTATATTAAAGAATATTCTTTCACAAGAGTTCATATGGATTATCGTTAGAAGTTGCACACTTGGGTAACTTTTTGGCTTAAACAACTATTTGGAAGATCACCACCTTGGACCAAAAGAGTTTTGGCACACAAGGTTCACACCATAGCTAAAACCCATATAGTTTGTATATATTGTGTGTTTGTATGATCTTGTTGATTGATTTTGGTTTTAGGGAATTAAAAATTTTAAAATTTTGTTGCATTAACTCTGATTATTGATGGTTAATTCCCTTCATGGATCTCAAAAAAGATGAACTTCATAGAAAAAAGGCTCAAAGCTATTGAAAAGACAGATTTCTAAGATCAATGGATGTTGCTGGATTATGCTTAGTTGCTAGTGTGATAATTCCACCACAATTCAAGGTGCCTGAATTTAAGAAATGTGATGGAACTAAGTACCTCATAACACATGTCACAATGTACTGGCGTAAAATGGCTATACATGCACATGATAAAAAGCTACTCAAAACAATCTCACTGGTTTTACTGCCAAATGGTATGTACAACTGAATGGGACTTGTATCCATGGTTGAAAAGAATTAGCAAGGGCTTTCATTGTCTAATACAAGCACATCATAAATTTGGCACCTGATTGTCCGTCTTAATAAAGTATGAAAAAAAAAGACATCGAGAGCTTCAAAGAATATGCCAAAGAGGTGGAAAAATGCTACTACTATAATTCAACCATTGCTTACTAAAAAGGAGATTACTGTTCTATTTGTTAATACTTTTAAAGCCCCATATTATGAAAAGATGATTAGAAATGTCACTAAAAATTTTGCTGATATGGTGATTTTTGGAGAGATAATAGAGAATACAATTAAGAATAGCAAGCTTGAAAGTGATAATGCAACTAATGAAAATAAAAAGGCTATACTGAAAATGAAAGAAAAGATACTTAAGCTATAATTTATGAGGGACAACAAATTGGAGGCTTTACCATTTATTATCCTTATCTGATGTAACAACCTTATTACCCAACAATAAACAACATCTCTCCAAGTCAATATACTTATCAACCAATTATGCAACCAAGATTGGAAACAAATTTTCAAGCATCTGTACCTAACCATACATCTAAAAATCAATCAACTGCTCAACCTAAGAACTAGGTGAAAAGAGAAAAAGCTCTCATAGATCTAATCCCTATAACATACATTGAATCACTCTTTCAACTTATTAAAAACCACTTGGTTGCACCAATTTATTTAGAGCCTTTAAAGTCTCCTTACCTCAAGTGATATGATGCTAATGCTACTTGTGACTATCACGTTAGGATTACTGGCCATTCTACAAAAAATTGCACGACATTAAAGTATAAAGTGCAAAGTTTGGTCAAAACTAGTTTGGTGAATTTTGATCAAGAAGCAAGGTCGAGTGTCATTAAAAACCCTTTCCCTAATCACATAGAAGCATAATTTTGAGGAAGTTTTCATGAATATCTGTCACTTTAAGAATTTTAGGAAATAATGCTAGTCTTTAAATACTTATTAATATTTTAAAGTTCTTTTGTATTAGTCTTTTATTTATCTTTCACCATTTCAGTAAGATAACAAATGCATGTTCCTTTTATTTCTTCTTTTATTCCATTTTATTTATATATTCTTTCATATTTTACTCATTCTCATATTTCAAAATGAATGTTTAGACAATTATGACAATAATTTAGAATTCAATTTTGAAAACATCATTCATATTACTAATTTAAGACTCTTAATCTATTAAGATTACTGAAGTAAAAGGAAGAAAAATTTATAAAATGAGTAAAATCTAACAAAGAGTTTCACCCATTGAAATATGAAGGTAATATGTGGCTTTTGTGATGATTTATTCCCAAGTTTGCTCTTAGTCAATAAAAGTTCTTCATTAAGAGTATTCATATTTGAAATGAGAAATGACCATCTTTCTTTTCCTTTCATGAAAATAAAATATCTATTTGCTATTCTTTTTGAGCTTATTGAATTCCTATTGAAGAAACCTTAATCAAGGATCACTTTTCACATTGAGGGATAAAGTGTGAAAAAAACTTATTCATAAAAAAAAAAAAATAAAGATCCTTAATCTTGCTTGAAAAATAATGAAAAGCGCAAAATTAAAAGTGAAAGAAAATATGAAAAAAATATTAAAAAATTTAAGAAAAAAAACTAATAGGACAAAATACCAAGGTGTTTTACATGATGAGAAATGATCATTTGGTTTATAACCATTCAAATATATTTTATAACCTTTCAAATACATTTTAGGCCTATTTTATCCATTTTTTCTATAATCCATTGCCTTAGCCTATATTACATGCCTTAAAAATCCATTTTGATCAAATGTGAATGCTCGAATTGAAAAATCATGCATTGAACTAAAGTAGGCCTGTGATGTTATCAAAATGAGATTGTTTGGAATTTTGATGGAGAAATCATTAATAAGTCAAGAGGAAAAGAAATGAGAAAAAGATTTACAAAAAAAGGAAAAAGGAAAAAGGGAAACTTAAATTGAAAACATGAATGGTGATTTAAGTAAAAAAGAAAACATTTAAGTTGAAGACTTGAAAAATAGCTTTAATGTATGAAGATTAATATCATTTTAGGATCTTATAAGGTATGGATGATGCTTTGATTGATAAGCTTAAAGATCAAGAATATCAATGGAATGAATTTTTGAAAAAGAATTCAAAATTAATTTGTTTAGAATTATTTGAATATTCATTATATTAGATGTTGTGAACCCTTTCACTTATTTATCTTGGTAGTTTACTTTGAAATGGTTTTTTTGCCTATTTATTCTTAGCCAAACTTACTCTTATAATGAATATCTTTTATTTGATTTTTCTTGTTCTTCACCATTTAATTTTTTCTTTCCCTTGATGAATTAAAGAAATGCAATAGATTACATTTGTTATCAAATTGGAATGATAATGATTGAACAAATGACTAATATGAAATATCCTTACATTATTTCAAAAAAATAGTTGAAAGTGATTGAGGCAGATTGAAAATAAAATAAAAATGATGAAAGAAAGTTTAAAAGGATGTTTATCCTTGTAGCTTATAAATGGGAGAAGAAACATTCCAAATGTCATGATCAAATGATGAAACTAGTTCATACATTTGTTGGCCAGTTTTAAAAAACTAAACAAGAACATAATGGGAAGCTGAAAAGGAAAGAAGACATGAAGAAGAGTCTTGAGAACCTTTTACTATAATTAGAGATACATGACATTGATTTTTGCATTTCATGCATTGCATTCATAGCATTTGTAGACATGCATAAGTGTTCGGGGCCAATAGGATTATTTTTTGGGTTATTTTTATTATTATATTATATAACATAGTATGTTATATAGCAATATATTATAGTATTATTATTATTATTATTATATTATTATTATTATTATTGTTATTATTATTATTATTATTATTATTATTATTATTATTATTATCATTACATTATTGTTTTTATTTTCTTTTTTCTTAACTATCAGGGATTAAGGAAACAGATTTGGATTGAATTCTTTTGGTTAATGGAATTGAATCAAAGGCTTTCAGTTTCACCAAAATCTAGCCAAGAATTATGCTTGAACAGAACCAATCCAGGTTTGAACCCTGGGATTAGATTTTTTCTAATTCCTAAGGCTACCTATAAATTGAATTGAGCATTATAATAAACAACAAAGAGAGAAAAAGGAATGATTTGGGGGAAAACGGTTGATTTTTTGGGGAATTGGTGTTATGAAAAATTTTTGGGTAGTAAGGGTTTTTGAGACTTTGATTTTGGGAATTCCGGGTTCGTTAGAAATTTTTAGGTTAGATTTAGCTTTTTGGATGTTAGATTAAGGTTCTGGAGGACTCAAGGAGTAATTTGGGCAAATTTGGGCAAAATTTGGATTTTTTATGAAAAATCTGGATTTTGCTAGAAAATATGAATTTTTTGATAAATTTTTAAAGTTTTCGATGATTTTTCTGGTGATCGATTGAATTTTTTGATTATATTCCTGCCAGTTTTTCAGAAACTGGTAGGTTTTCTAGTTTTTTGTTAAGTTTTTTGGTGATTTTCTCAGAAACCGATGGGATTTTTAGTTTTTGATTTTCGATTGAATTCGCCAGTGAGTTTTTTGAGGAATTCTAAAGAGAAGTTAGAGCTTCTCAGTTTAGAAAGAAAAGGAGTAAAGGGGATTCTGAAGCAACAATGCTGAGGTTGGCTTTTATATAGGGCTAAGAAGACGTCATTTTAGGTAGCTTAAGATCCGTGCTCTGACCCAGTGACCCGCATGTTGACTCGCGCTCTAGCCCAACTTGATCGCAAGGTTTTCTTTTTTATTTTATTTTTATCTTTTAGTTTTTCTTACGGTTTTATTGTTGAGAATATTTGTAAAAATTATTTCTGAAAATAAATAAGTTTTTTAAAAAACAATTATATATATATAAAACCTTTTTCAAATAAGTAAAAAAAACAAAAAAAATCTTTTTCAAATAACTTTTCAAAATAATAATAAGAAAAACTCTTTTTAAGTTTTCAAAAAAATATTTATAAAAACAAAAAAAATCTTTCAATAAAAAAATATTTTTGAAATAAAAATCCTTACAAAATAAATTCATGAATTCTACCAAACTATTGGAGAATTTTCATAGATTTAATTTTTAAAATGGAATCCATCAAACTATTAGGAAATTTCATGAATTAGTTTTCAAAAGATAAAAAATAAAAAAAAAATAAAAAACAATTTTTTTATCATCTAAATATTAAAGGATTGTTTCAAAGTCTACCAAACTATTGAGAGACTTTACTTTTTTTTTTAATAGGAATACATTAACAAATCTAACGACAGAGCCTCTTCAAAGTGAAACACTAGTCTCCATGAATATTCTTGAAGTGAGAGAATTATCTTAAATTACTACTAAACTATTAGGACAATTTTAAGACTAATTTTTAATATTAAATTATTCGGTAAATTATAAATATGATCAAGGCTTGATAATTTGAAATCAAACTGGTACCATCATTTGGATGGGCGTTATAGGGGTGCTATAACCTTTCTCATGCGTAACTATACTCTCGAATCTAAACTTTGATTTTATGGATCAGAATTTGCTTTAGGTGGCCAATCACGTCTAATAAAAAAAGATTGGTGGTGGCTCCTTTAATCCATGTCTAGCGGTAGGTCTACGGATCTATATGTTATGACAGTCCGACGACTCCACTAGGGATACTAGAGAGTTGAGCCGGTAAATGATTCTTTGTTATCCAGGCCTTGCTTAATAAATTTGAGATTGTTTATACTTGCTTAATTATTTATTTTTTATTCCTTTTCATTGTTTATACCTGCTTAATTATTCATTTATTTTATTCTTTCATTTGCTTATACATGCTCAATTAATTATTCATTGTATATATATATATCTGTTATTCATTTGCATGTACATAACATAAGCTCTCCACCTGAGCTCTACCTTTAGGAGGGAGTGAAGTATCTATGCCCTCGTGAGATTTTATGTCTCTGCATAAGCCTGCGAAACACTCTCACTCAGATTGGACTTTTTTTGCTTATAGCTTGTGATGGGCGAGAATTGGGGTGCCTTGCTAGTTTGTGATGGACTATGATATAAGGAACAATTTAAGAGCCTTTTAGATGCTATCCAAACTATATATAGTTAACTTTAAGAGCCTAATAATAGATAGAACCTTGTCCTTCCACCCTTTGTAGTTAACCCAAATCTAGGGTCATGTTGTTATTTTATTTACTTTGTAATGTTTATTCTTTATTTTAAGGTGACTAACCGATTTTCTTGTCTTATTTTATTTCTTTTCTCTTTATGCATATTCATAAACATTTATATAGATTACATATTATGCTTATTAACTTTTTTTTTATTGTGTATGCATGCATTCATGTATCATTGCATTCATTCTCATGCATAATTTGATAGATCTATAAACATTATCTTAAATTTATACCATAATTGTGAGAAATCAAGGTTTAAGGATAGTTTAACACCGGTACCATACTCGGGCTAAAGCTAGAAAAATGGAGCAAGACAATGTAAACTAGCTTGAAAGAATAGAAAAAGCTCAAGAGATACTTGAAGAAAAATTGGGCAGAATCTTAAAAGCTTTAGAAAAAGAAAACAAAGGAAAAGTAACAGAAGAAGACATCTCACATGAAGATACTGAGCCACCGTATCCTCTAGGTTTTGTTTCACATCAAACTCGAGTCACTCCAAGCTTTCATCAACAACAGACCACGTTCCTAAATTTCAATCAAGGAAATGTTCAGAGCTATACCAATCTTGTCTTTACTGAAAAGGCAGATGACTCAATCCAAATTCCCAAAATGGATGAGATTAAAGAGAAAAAAAAACTACAGACGTCTATAACCCTATAGGACTCTAAGACTGGTCAAGCCATGAGCATGATTAAGCAAAGATTGCAAGCTATAGAGGGCATTGATTTCTATGGATCCATAGATGCTGCCAACCTTTGCCTGGTTTTAGGTGTTGTGATTCCTTCAAAATTTAAGGTACCAAAATTTGATAAGTATGACGGTACCAAGTGCCCAATTACGCATATCATAATGTACTATTATAAGATGGCAACATATATCAGTAATAAAAAACTGCTAATGCATGTATTCCAGCATAGTTTAACCGAGTCTGTTGTAAGATAGTATGTCCAGTTAGATAAGACTCACATTAAGTCATGGAAGGATTTGACTCGATCCTTCATCAACCAATATCATCACATCATAGATATGGCCCCTGATTATCTTCATTACAAGGCATGGAGAAAAAAACATCTAAATTTTTCAAAGAATATGCCCAAAGATGACGGGATGTCATTACTTAAGTACAACCTCCCCTAACAGAAAAAAATAATAGTGCTATTTGTGAGCACCTAAAATCGCCATACTATAAGAAGATAATAGGAAACACGACTAAAAATTTTGTCGACATGGTGATTTCATGAGAGATCATTGAAAATGCAATCAAGAATGATAAATTGGAAGAAGAAGAGTCTTCTGCTAAAAAGATACTAAAGAAAAAAGAAAGTGAGACTCAAGCAGTGAGTTTTGATAAGTAGCAATCTAGAAATGACCCTTACTCAATCTATCCCACATATCATTTTCCTGCTAGTCATGTTTCTGCTATACTTCACCAGTCAATTCCATGACCTTTTTATCCATCCCTTCTTAGGCCCTCTATTCATCCCACTACTCCAACAAGTGGTGCATAAAAATCATGAAATAGGGAAAAGGCTATTTTTGGCCCTATTCTCATAGGTTATATTAAATTATATCAAGAGCTTTACAAGAACCGTATGATTGCTACCATTTTTACAAAATAACTTGAACCTCTTTATCTCAAATAGTATGACTCTACTGTTCATTATGACTATCATTTTGGGGTTACGGGCCATTCCACTGAAAATTACATCCTTTTGAAATGTGTGGTGCAAAGTTTGATCAAATAAGGGCTGATAAATTTTGATACCAGTGGAAACATGGCATCCAATGTCGGTGGTAACTCATCGCCTAATCATTCATGAGCATAATTTTAGGGGAGACTGATTGGAGTTACTCACCATCTTAAAATTTCTTGATAAAATGGATCTTTTTTTATGAACTTAGATTTCATTTTATTTTTCATCATTTTAATAAAGTGACATGCTTGATGCATTTTCATGATTTTTTTCTTTCGTACGAATACCTATATTTACTTTTCCCATACCATTTTTTGATCCTAAATAATGAATGTTCATATAGTCATGCCGATACTTCAAGATTTGACTTTGAAAATATCATTCATGATGATCTGGTTGATAGATGAAGATGGTTGATTCATTGAGATCGTTGAAGAAGATAAATCTAGTGAAGAATTTTAAAAGTGATACAATACATGATCCTTGCAATTGTTCATAAGTCTACTTTTAGTCAATGAATGTTCTTCGTTGAGAATATTCATCTTTGAAATGAGAAATGATCATCTTTTTTTTTATCCTTCCAAAAAAAAGAAAAAAAATCATTCTTTGCTATCCTGTTTGAACCTTTTGAAATTTTTTTTGAAGAACCCTAACCAAAGATCACCCTCACATTGGGGGTAAAGTTTGAGAAATTTGTGATCAAGTTTTCATGACAAATGAAAAAATAAAAAAAAATTGATGGGGCAAAATGCTAATGTGCTCCGCCAAAAAAAAAAAAGAAAAGAAAAAGAAAAAAAAATTGATATGGCAAAATGCCAATATGCTCCACAAAAAAAAAAGCAAAAAAAAAAGAAAGAAGAAAAAAAAAATTGATAGGGTAAATTGTCAAAGTGCCCTACATGAAGAAATGATTCTTGGTTTGACTATCTTCAAATACAATTTGGGCTTATTCTATCCCTTTCTTTGGCACCCTTTACTCTAGCCTACATTACATCCCTTAAAAATCTATTTTGATCAAATGTGAATAGTTGTTTTGGAGAATCATGAATTAAATTGGGGCAAGTTTGCCATTGGATCATGTGAAGCTTTGATCAAAGTGTCATTGATGAACAAAAGGGAAAAGTGAAATGAAAAATAAAAAAAAAAGGTGTGTAAAAAAAAAAGCAAGAAAAAAAAGGGAAAAAGAAAAAAAGGGAAAAAAAATACTTAAACTGAAAATCCGAAGGGGTAGTTTAAGTGAAAACTTGAAAAAACAACTTCATGTCCCCGAAATAAGGGTAATGATTAGCTCAAATATTGAAGATATTAATGAAATGTATTTTCAAAAGATGATCATAAGTTTGGGTTCAAAATTGTCAGAGTAATCATTATTTTGGATGTTAATGTCTTATTTGAATAAATTTCAGCATTTTGCTTTTGTTCACCCTTTAGTTGTTTTTGACCCTACCTTTTGTTCCCTTAATAATAAAGATCCATTTCTCCTACCTTTCACCAAATGAACATTCCCTGAATGAACTAAGAAAACGTATCACGTTTGTCACTGATTTGAATGATGGCAAATAAATGAATGATATTTTCATGAAAAGTTTTCTATTCTTTTGAAAGAAATCCATGATGAGATAAATGAAAAGAAACATGAGAAAATGATTTACAAGGGGGCAAACAAGATGACTCGATAATGAATTCAGTGATAAATTGGTTGACACGACGTGTGAGTTGTGATTAGATAAGAAGAATGATATGGATCAGCTAACAAAATTTTCTTTGAGACTATTAATATTGAGAAGCTAAGAAGGCTAGTGAAGTCTTGAGAACTTTGCCACCACAATTGAAATTTCATGACATCAGCACTACATACATTATATTTGCATCTCAGATAGGGCATGCATTTGCATTACTCTATCATCACTCATTCGATATTGGCCTAGTCAAGTTCATTTCTTATAATTTATGGTTTCATCTCGATCATTTATTTTTGACTTCGACTCGATCTTGGTCGCCTTATTTTTTAACTCAATCTTGGTCGCCTCATTTTCTAATCCATGATTTAATCTTGATCACTCATTTTGATCTTAACTCAGTTTAGATCATTTTTTTAACCTTTGTGAAACTTGTTTTCTTGTGAATCTAAAAGTCCTTCCATTTTTGCAAATCTAAAACCTTTGCAAAACTTGGAATCTTACGAATTTTTTTTTCTTGCGAATCTAAAAATCCTTATGAACATTACATCTTTGCAAATCTAGAACCTTTGCGAAACTTGGAATCTTGCCAATCTTTCTTTCTTGTGAATCTGAAATTTTTGCGAACCTGAAACCTTTGTGAATCTAGAACCTCTGCAAAGTTTGGAATCTTGCAAATATTTCATTCTTACAAATCTGAAAACCTTTGCAAAGCTTGAATCTTTGCAATTTTATTGGAATGTTAGGATCTTTCAACTTTTAGAACCTCACAATTTTTTTAAATGTCCAAACTATGAATCTTTAGATTTAGAGTGAAATTCACTTTTTTATGACTCACGGTATCATCCCAGTCATTTATTTACAACTTTGACTCGGTCTTGGTCACTCTCAGACTCTTGGCATCGTCCCAGTCATTCATTTACAACTTTGACTCAGTCTTGGTCATTCTCAAACTCACGGCATCATCCCAGTCATTCGATCTCAACTTAGGTCAAATCATTCTCGGACTCGCGGCATCATTCTAGGCATTCATTTATGACATCGACTCGATCTTGGTCACTCTCAGACTCACGGCATAGTCCCAGTGATCCGATCTTAGCTCAAGCCAAATCACTTTCTTAACCCATGACATCATCTTGATCATTTATTTTTTACCTTGACTCGATCCCGATCATTTCATTTTTGAGTCATGGTTTCGTCCTCGTGACCCGATCTTGGCTCAGTCTAGATCATTTCTTATGACTCGTGATTTTGTCCTGGTCATTTTTGCTCACTGATTTGACTTGAATAGAATGGGTATCTAAGTCTTTGCATCATTCCTGTTTAATAGAAATGTGCAAAGAGGAGCAGCTGTAAAGACCTATATGTGTCTGAGGCCAATAGGATTATTTTTAGGGTTATTTTTATTATTATATTACATTAACATAGTATATTATATAGCAATATATTATAATATTATGGTTATATTATTATTATTATTATTATTATTATTATTATTATCATTATTTTTGTTTTTATTTTTTTTTGTAATTGCCAAGGATTAAGGAAATGGATTTGGATTGAATTCTTTTGGTCAATGGAATTCAATCAAAGGCTTTCAATTTTACCAAAATCTAGCTAAGAATCATGCTCAGATAGAACCAATCTAGGCTTGAACCTTGGGATTGGATTTTTTCCAATTTCTAAGGCTGCTTATAAATTGAATTAAGCATTATAATGAACAATAGAGATAGCAAAGGGAATGATTTAGGGGGAAACGGTTGATTTTTGGGAGAAATGGTGTTCTAGAAAATTTTTGGGTAGTAAGGGTTTTTGGGACTTCGATTTTGGGAATTTTGAGTTCATTGAAAATCTTTGGGTTAGATTTAGGTTTTTGGAGGTTGGATTAAGGTTCTAGAGGACTTGGGGAGCAATTTGGGCAAATTTTGGGGAAATCTGGAATTTTTATTAAAAATCTAGATTTTTTTCTAGAAAATATGAATTTTTTGATGAATGTTTGAAGTTTTTGATATTTTTTCGTTGATCGATTGAATTTTTCAACCATATTCTGGCTAGTTTTCCATAAACTGGTGGGTTTTTTAGTTTTCAATTGAATTTTTTGACGACATTCCCAGAAACCGGTGGGATTTTTAGTTTCTGATTGAATTTGTCGGTAGGTTTCTTAGGGAATTCTAAAGAGAAGTCAGAGCTTCTCAGTCTAGAAAGAGGGAGTAGACAGGATTTTAAAAGTAAAAACCACTGAGGTTGGCTAAGATGATGCCGCACGTTGACTCGTGCTCTAACCTGACCCGATCGCAAGGTGTTTTTTTTTCATTTTATTTTATTTTTTTTTTAATTTTTTAATTTTTCTTATGGTTTTATTTTTGAGAAATTTTGCAAAAATTATTTTTGAAAATAAATAGGTTTTTTAAAAAATAATTATATAAAAAAAACTTTTCAAATAAGTAAAAAAAAAAACAAAAAAAAAATCTTTTCAAATAAGTTTGCAAAATAATAATAAAAAAATCTTTTTAAGTTTTCAAAAAAATATTTATAAAAACAAAAAAAAAATCATTTCAATAAAAAAATCCTTTTTAAACAAAAATCCCTACAAAATAAATTCATGAATTCTACCAAACTATTAGAGAATTTTCATGGATTTAATTTTTAAAATGGAATCCACTAAACTTTTGGGAAATCCCATGAATTAGTTTTCAAAAAATAAATAAATAAAAAATAATTTTTTTATCCTCTAAACTATTGGAGGATTGTTTCAAAGTCTACCAAACTATTAAGAGACTTTACTTTTTTTCTAAATAAAAATACATTAACAAATCTGATGAAAGAGCCTCTTTAGAGTGAGACACTAGTCTCCATAAATACTCATAAGATGAGAGAATTATCTTAAATTGCTACCAAACTATTGGGATAATTTTAAGACTAATTTTCAATATTAAATTATTTGGTAAATTATAAATATAATCAATGCTTGGATAATCTGAAATCAAATTGGTACCATCTTTTGGATGAACACTATGAGGGTGCTATAACCTTTCCCATACGTAACCTTACTCCCGAATCTAAACTCTGATTTTATGGATCAAAATCTGCTTTAGGTGGCCAATCACACTTAACCAAAAAAGATTGGTGACAACTCCTCTAATTCATGTCTAGCAGTAGGTCCACGGATCTATACGTTATGACAACATTTATTGCATTTAATTCTGACTTTAGAATTTTAAATTGAAATTCTAAAAGTTTTCAAGAAAATTTTAGACTTAATAATACTTAATTGAAAAAATGTTAAAAAGTTTGAAATGACAAGATTTAAGATTTGCTGGCATGTGATGAGATTTAAGCAAAACTATATTGGGACATGAAAAGAAAATTGTTTATTTTCTTTAAAATTTCAAAGCCTTTATTGAGATGGAATTTTTTCAAGATAAGAATTGATTTGTAAGACCTCCTAGCATAATTTTCAAGACCTAAGGCATGATCCCTAAAACCTCCAGGTACCCTTTTAGGCCTGAATGTTAAACTTTCAAAGCCTTAGATGGGGGGGAGTATTTTAAATTTTTTTAAAAATTTCATAGCCTCTGATGAGATGAGCTCTTTTAGTTTTAAAAGTTTTATAACCTCTAGTGAGATGAGCTCTTTCATTTTTTAAAGTTTTATACCATTTGGTAATAGTAGCTTTTTTAGTTTTAAAGTTTCATAGCCTCTAGTAAGAGGCGCTCTTATTTTTTAAAATTTTCATAGCCTCTGGTGAGATGGGCTCTTTCTTTTTTTAAAATTTCATAGCCTTTAATGAGATAAGCTCTTTCATTTTTAACGTTTTCATAACCTCTGGTGAGAAGAGCTCTTTCATTATTGTTTTCAAAGTTTCAAACCCTCTATTGAATGGGAGCTTTTTAAATTTTTTAAAGTTTCAAAACCTCTGTTTAAGAAAGGCCTTTTCAATTTTTCTTAACCTAAATAAAATGGAAGTCTTTTATCTTTGTTCAATTCATATTTTACAGAAAATATGCAAAAGGAAGCAATTGACAACCTCACATTTTGTCTGGAAATTTTTTTGATATTTATTGGGCTTTGAATTTTGATTTGAAAATGGGTTGTAAATTATACAATTAGACTATAAATATGAGATAGGATTTAGGCCCAATATCAAAAAGCCCAAAAATGTGTTCAATCTATTTTTGTTTTGTTTTATTATTTTTATTGTTATTATTTCGGTTTTTAGTTTTTCTTTTAGTTTTATTTAAATTATTTTCAAGTTTTCTACCATGTGACAAAAAAAAGTCAGAAACAAAAGAAAAACGTAAAGATTTAATTTGCAAAAGAAAACTGGTAGATTTGGTTCTTGGATCTTATTGAGATTAGAAATTTAAGAATAAATTGATTAAGGAAATACTTGAACCCCAACTATGGAAAAAGGAAAGATTACATAAAGAAAACCTTAAATTTTTTTGGTAGAATTAGTGAAAATTTTGGATTTTCCAAATTGAGGTGGGATTTCATCCTTATAAGAAAAAACCCAAATTTTCAATCAAAGGAAGAATGAAACAATTAGCAAACATAGAAGCAATTCGAGCAAGCATTACGCAATAAGTAATTTGAGCATACAAAATTTGATTTTGAGTTATGGGCTCTAGTTTAACTTTTGGTGTATTTTTTGGAGTTATTATGGGTCTTTGGGTTTCTAGGCTGTTATTATTTGATTGGTGTTTTTGGATCTTGAGATTTTCTAAATTTTTGGGATTCTAGAATTTTGATTTTTAAGTTGTTTGGAAGATTCTAGAATTTTAGGTTTTTTTTTTAGATTGTTGTTTTTCTTGGTTTTTCTAGAATTTTCAAAGTAATTTCAAGGTTTTAATTTGAGTTTTTTTATAAGAGTTTGAAGTTTCTGACAAGATTCACGGTGGTCATATGGATTTGTGGTGGCTGAATTTTGGGTTTTTGAATTTTTCTTAGTTTGACTTGAATTTTTAAGTGCCAGAATCTAGGTTTTATTGAAATACTTTTAAAATCTTTTCAACATTTTTTGTAAGATTTTAAGAAAATTCCTCATTAAGAATTTGAAACATCACTTGCAATTTTTTTTTTTTTAATTTCATCATTGGAAAAATGTTCATCTAAAATTTTCTTCTAAAAATTATATGAGAAAAATAAATAAATTTATTTGTCTAACACATATTTTTTGTTTTTTTTTTTTTATGTTTGTCAAATGATCAAAACATGTTTCTAATCTGAAAATTTAAGTATGTATGTAATAAAAAAGGCAAATTAATACATAAAACTAAAAAAAAAAAAAACAAAACGAAACAAAAATAAAAAATACCAAAATAAAAACAAATAAAACATTGATTGCCATGTGTCAAAAACAAAGAAGAAAAACACCAAAACTCTCTCCAAATTACTCCTACCAATTTATTTCATGCCTTAATTAACCCTCTAATAATTTTTATGTCCCACATTAGGTGCCATTGAATTTGAGAAATTGGAATAACTTTAATAGATTTTATAGATAATGATTGACAAGAATATATGTAATAAAGTATTATTTTAATGTAAATAAATAACTTGGCAATGTAAAATTTAAAGCTTGACCCTCTTTAAATGTTAATTTAAATATTTAAATTCAATATAATAAAAAACCATATAGTTTGTGATAAAAAAATGAATAAAAACAAAAAAATTTTAAAATATTAACATAAATATGTGAGAAAAATAAAAAAAGTTAATTTAGCATAAATGGGAAAAAACTATAGAAATCAACCAAAATAAATTATGAAAATTATAAATGTGTTAAAAAGTAAGAATAAGCATAATTATGATATTATTTTATCGTAAAAGTATAATTCAACTTAAAGTTCAAATTAATTTATCTTCTTATAATATTAGCATAAATGTACAAGTCCAATAGCAAAAAATATATAATTTATGGTATTTTTTACAGAAGAAATGATCAGTTTGAATATAATTAAATAAATTTTAAAAGTTAAAAAATTATTAAAAATATTAATATAAGTATGTTAGAAGAAAAATAAAAATAAGTAACATTAGTCTTAAAATATATAAAAAGTTTCTTAATCAAAAAACGAACTATGAAAATTGTAAATATAATGCATTATAAGGAAAAGTGTACAATAAAATATTATTTTAACATAAGTAAATAATTTGACAAGGTGAAGTTTAAAGGAATTGACTTTCTTCGAATGTTAGTGTAAATATTTAAGACCAATGATAAAAATAATATATAATTTATGATAAAAAAAAACCAATATGAACGAAATAAAATAAAATATAAGATTGAAAATACCAATAACATAAATGCAAGAGAAAGAAGTTAAAAAAAAAAAACTTATAATAAAAAATGAATAAAAATTGCAGTAATCAACTAAAAAAAATAATGATAATTATAAACGTAATAAAATATAAAAATAAATGTAATTTTGATATTAGTTTAATGTAAATAAATAACTTATTTAACTAGTGTTTAAATTAATTGGTTTTCTTCAAATATTTGTGTAAATGTATAAGTTTAATGGTTAACAAAAATATAGTTTATTCTAAAAACCCACTATATACATAAATAACTAAAGTGTAAAAGTTACAAAAATATTTAAAATATCAATGTAATTTTCCAAAATAGATAATAAAAAAATATAATATTTGACGTCAAATATCGAAATCAATTAAAACAAATTATGAAAATATAAACTTATTGAAGTGTTAAATAAATACAATAAGATATTATTTTAATGTAAATGTTCTAAACAAAGAAAAAGAAAAAAAAAATTACCAACATTCTTTTTTTTCAAATCACACTAATCAATTTATTTCATACCTTAATTAACCCTTTAGTCATTTTTGTGTCTTATCTTAGGCATATTTGGATTTGAAGATTATCATATTAGGAGATAATTTTTGTCATAAAGTTCTAGTCCAAGAACATGCCCATTAGATATAAAAAATTATGAAGTTGTCACAATTTTTTTCTCTTATTTAGGAAGTGATTTGTCACCTATGTAAATTTATCTTTTGTATGGTTATTCTAAATTTGACTAATAACCCCTAAAAAGAATAAGTTTTAGTTTATATCAACAAAACTAAAATTGGAAGTCAATTACATATAGAAAATATTTTAGTATCCCCATAATACTCAAAATTAATAACAAATTAATCACATATTATTTTATTTAAGCCTTAATCAAAATGATTTTTGTTAATTTTAATATTTAAATATTGAAAAAAAATCTTTAGATTTTCACAACAAAGAAACATCACCTCAAAAGTATTTAAAATAAACTCGTTGTTTACTTGAAGAGATTTTGTGTCAAATTTATTAAATATCTTATCAAAAATGAAATCTGAATTCTTTTTATTTATTTACAAATTATTATGATACAAAAATTCTATAAAAAAAAATCACCATGAAATAATATCATAATTAAAATATGCAAATAAATTGAGATTTATTTGCATGATTTTATTACGATATTTTTTGTTTGTCAAATAGCTATTGTTGATTAAAAAATTTTAAGAAATTATTGGATTTAAGTAGGTAATTAATTGTGTGTTGGGTTTTAATTAGACTAGGACATAATGAGTTAAGTTTTCATTGGATTTAGAGAAAGGAATGTGAGAGTTTCTCGATGTTAGAATATAATTAGGTGTGTTATTTAATAAGTTTGGAGTTTTTATCATTTATATATACAATAGAATAAAATAAAATAATAAAAATATAACAATAATTATAAATATAAAAAGATATAAAAATAAAAAACAGAAAGTTACTTTCCTTTTTTCATTTCTTTTGTTTTAAATATTTTTATAAAAAGGTTTATAATCTACGAAAAATTAAAATATTATTCATTTTAATCAAATAATTAATAAAAATAAAACACTCGTAATATAACTTGTAAAAAATAACAAACAATGTAATAATGATATGTGAAATAATATATATTTTAATATTAATTTTCTTATAATAATTTTTTTTATTTTGGTTTGTAACTATTTTATATTAAAATAATTAGTCTACTACAATGTAGCCGGGAGTAATTCTAGTGTTTATAATTTTTATAGTTGATTTTAACACTTTTTACCTATTTTGCACCTAATGTTATTTATTTTTATTATTCTTTTCAAATGATTACATTAATATTTCTAATAAAAAAAAATTTAACTTTTAAAATTTACTTATTTACGCTTAAATTTATCAATTTTCTTTTTCTTTTTATCAAAAACTATATATATTTTTTACTATTGGATTTATACGTTTATGCTAACATTTGAAAATGTTTAATTAATTTAAACTTTACATAAACAATCAATTCATTTATGTTGAAATAATATAAAAATTATGCTTATTTTTATACTCCTTACGTTTATCATTTTCATAGTTTACTATGTTTCATTACCATAATTTTTAATCATTTTACATCAAATAATATAATTTTATCTATATTTTCATGCATTTACATTAGTACTTGTAAAATATTTTATCTAATTCTAAATTTTATTTGTTTACGTTCATATTGGAATCTATTTTTTTACTATATACTATATGCTTTTTTCTTCTTATTGAACTTAAAAATCTATGCTAACGTTTGAATAAGCCCAATAATGTCATTTTACTTATATACATTAAAATAATATTTTATTTAACTTATTCTTAATTTTTATTATGTTTACAATATATTTTATTCATTTTTAGGGTGCTCTTAATTTTAATCGAATTAATCAACTGAACCAATTTAATTGATTAATCGATTTGTCACTAAATTAATTTATGTTGAAAATATTTTCAAATTAATGGAAGCTTAATTGATCAAATATAATAAGTTAATCAATGGTTGAGAAACTAAGTAAAACAAAGTTAAGAATTAAGCTTTGATAAGGAGCAATCGACTACCCATACAAGGGAATCGACTGGCCATAGCTTCTAAGAAAACAAAAAAGCATCTGTTAAGAAAATGAATTTGAGCAGTTGGATGCCTTGTAAGGACAACTGACTGCCGTGCATGAAAAAGTCTTTTGTTATGAAATTACACTAAGGCAATCGAATGCCATAATTCGAAAACTTTGTTTTCTGAAGAACAAAAAGTGATTTCTCTTAGAATGAATAAGAATCACTCAAGAGTAATCTTTCACTTATAAAAGGTGAATAATTACATTGTTAGTTATTCAAAGGGGTATGTAATTAATGAAATAACATAATTGTTAAATGAAACAACACAAATTAAAAGACACAACCCTTGATTCCATTCTCTATGCTTAGAGCTGGAAGAACACATTTGATATAGGATGAAACATTTGATAAACTATCAAATTTCTCTCCCTCTCACTATAAAAATAAGACAAGTCTCTTAAACTTGGTTTACTATAGAAAACCTTGCTCAAAAAAATTTATTTCTGTCTCACTTTAATGATGTTTAGTGGTTTGAATCTCATTAGTGCAAAGTAAATTCAACCAAGCCTTCGTTGTATCTTATAAACTTTTTAAACAACCCCTGTTGCATCCCTAGAATAGGTGAGGGCAAATAAATCTAAAGGAAGGTGGTATTTACAACAAGCCTGAAAGCCATATTCTAACTTTGGTTAGTTTTCCCTTTGGTGCCAATAGTCTACCAAGGATCATCACTAGGAGTTTATCACCAACAAAGAGATATCTCTAAAAACAACAATTTCTGTTGGTTATTGAAAATGATTTTGAAAGAATTTTGATTTTTGGTTAATTCAATTCGAAAATCAAATTAACCAAAGTTTTAATTGAAATATAAAAAATTCAAAAATAAAACTAAAAATAAATGAAAAGGACTATTTAATTTTATAAGTTGTTAGAGTTTTTAATTTAATACTTTGATATTTAAATAGTATGTTGAATAAATTTATTTAGTTTGTTTTAAATATGAAAAATTAAGAATTTAAAATATAATTTAATTTAAATATATTTTTTTATTCGATTGATTCCAAAATTAACGGAATTAAATTTGGTTGATAAGATTTTACAAATTAATAAACTGATTCAGTTAACGAAAATAAAATAACATAAATCGATTAATTCGATTCAATATTAACCGAATTAACACCATTGCTACCCATTTTACATCATATGTTATTTATTTTTCTTTTTCTTTCCATACTTCCATTTTTAATATTTTCAATAAATATTTTTACTTTTAAATTTTATTTATTTAAAATCATACTCATTTCTCTTTTTTGTTTTTACCATAAACTATATATATTTACAAATAAGTTTATACATTTACACAAACATTTTAAAAGATCCATTAATTTAAATTTTAGGTAGGCAGCTTGTTTATTTATGTTAAAACAATATATTAATATTTTTATTCTTACACTTCATAACATTTTATTATTTTGGTAACCATTTTTTAGTGATTAAGATACTTTTTATTCATTTCACATCAAATATTATTTATTTTTATTATTCTTCTCACGCGTTTACATTAATATTTTTAATATTATTTTTAATTTTGTCATTTTATTTATTTACTTTCATACTAGTCTTTTCAATTTTAAGATAAAATATGTCAGTCACACGACCTATTTCCTTAAATGAATTTTGTGGAGAAAAGGGATATTGTTCTTTTGAAATTGACTATGAGAATATCATACCCATTATATGCGAGCTGGAGATGTTGGATGTTAGGTCCACCCATAATGGGTGGAACCCAACATGCCAAAGGAACTACCAATGGCAGTTTTTTTTTTTTTTTTTTTGTTTTCGAAATCAATTAATAACTCCCTGAAGTTGTTAATAGATTGGTTTGAATTCAAACCATAATAAACGTATGTCCTTCTTTTAAAAAATAATAACCGCATGTCGTCTTTCCTTTCCCTTATAAATATATGGCACACGTGAGAAAAATCAAAAAAGAAAAGGAAAGGGGAAAAAGAGAAAAAATTTCTAAGAAAACTTTCAGACACCTTGGAATCGAAGCAAATGATTTATGTGTGAATTAATTGAACAATTTTCTAGTCATGATCTTATTCTCAACCAGTGAATCAAGCCAACGATTTGCACTTAATCATGTAAGTGTTTAATTCCACAATTACTATATATTCCAACAAAGGTGCTGCCAATTTACCGTAATCTGTTAAAAAGAAGAGTTACTAATTATGGCCTATGCCCTCTATGTAAACTTCACGATGAAACTGTTTTACATCTTTTAAAGAGTGTCCACGGTGTAATGTAGTATATGTGTTTAAATGGGCAATGTATAGATGCAAAGGAGTCCAATTCTATGATATGGCTTATTAAGGTAGCAGATGGTGTAAAACAAAAAGTCTTTGAGGAAAGTTTGGTCATTTGTTAGGCTATTTGGAATAATAAGAATTCCATTGTTAAGAATAGTGAGCTCAAAAATGGCCACAGAACATAAGTGTTTGTAAGAGAACATGTTGCAGAATTTTCTAAATAGGAAGTGATTTTGGTCAGACCAACTACAGAAAAGGAAGCTTGGAAAGCACCATTATTAGGGGAAGTAAAAGTTAACTTTGACAGTGCGTTATATGCTATAGAGGTTGTCGATGGTATTAGAGCTATTATCATTTCTCCGATCAATATCAATAATCATCAATAACAAACTATTAAAGTTGAGAAAATTCAATAACAATGCAGAATTTTGCTTAATAAGGTGTTGACTATTTACCTTTTCTGTGCTAATTGGATGGAGAGGTATTCGGGTCATTTGATTTGCTGTTGGGTCAGTTTGGTCTTTTCATTTTGTTTTTTTTGGGACACTTTTTAAGCTTCAAGGTTAAAACTTTGGTTTTAATGTTTGTTGGGGACATTTTTAATTTGGGAGGTTCTAAACGCACCCCTTTTTTTTCTCCTCACCAAACTTTTTTAAAATTTTTTCTTTAGGTGAAATTACTTAATTAAAATTTTCATCTCAAATTTAAAGTTTTTGGTTATGTATTTACAATAAATTATATAATTTATTGAATATGCATATCCGGTAGTTGTATAACTTACTGGATTTTCATATCAAGTAAATTTAAAAAATTAAAAAAAATCAGTTGAAAAAAATATCTCACAAAAATTTTTAAACTTTCAGATATGCAAATCAAAAGATTTTTAAGAGGTTTTTGGATTTGCAAATCCAAAAGCTTAAAAGTGGAAGGGGTGTGAAGAAAGGATAATTAAGTAATTTCATTTTAAAATGATTTAAAAAAAAAAAAGGTGTGAGGAGTGAAAAAAGGGTGTGAATAGAATCTCCTTTTTAGTTTCCTCATAGGAGCTTCTTCTTTTTCTTTTCTTTAGGTTTCTCATTCTCTATGTTTGTATGGGATTATTCTTGTGCGATTCTTTGTTGGGTTTTATTTGATTTTGTTTTGAAATTTTGCAATAGAGAGTTTTAGTTTGTTGTTCTTGGTTTTGGTTTCTTTGCAGCATGTGTGTTGTCTTTGATTCTTTTTAGCTCGGGGTATGATTTTATTTAATTTTAATCTTTGTTATTCTTCGTTTGTTTGTTCTTTCGCAAATTTTGATGGTTTTTCTTAGTTGTTCTCCATCAGATCTTCCTTTTTTTTTTTTTTTTTTTTTTTGTTTCAACGGTTATTTTTGGCATTTGCATTGGAGGCTTTTAGTTTGATATGACTTTAGATGCTGAATTTGTTCTTGATTTTTTTTTATTTTTCTTAATGATTCAATGGTTTTGCTATGATTCACTTTTGGGTTTTCTTTATTTGTCCTATTGAGCTTTTGAATTTCAATTTTGGGTTTATTATTATTATTATTATTATTGAGCTTGCATGTGGAATTTCTTCTCAACATTTGGTTTTCTACTGCTTGCATGTGGGTTTTACTATTCTTTTGTTGTTTTTACGGTTAAATACAAAAATTATCTATGTATTATATATTTTTTTATCAATTTGGTATCTAAAGAAACAAAATTCTCACTTCCAAATTTTCATTCATCAAGCACTTGATATTTCAATCTAATACTGTTAATCAATTTGCATACGTAATATTAATACCCATAAAATAATGACATGCAACATAAATATTCAATTATCGTCACATCATCTATTTTTTATGTCAACATTTAAATAAAAATTCAAAAAAATTTAAATATAATTTTTAATTCATTTTAAAAAATAAAAAGTGAAAGTGAAAGAATAAAAAAAGAGAATTTTTTTTTTTTTTAAAGATGTGATAATAGCTGGCATGACGATAGCTAAATATTTATGACTGACGATAATAGTACAAAATATCAAAGCACTTGAAAGAATGAAAGTTGGTGTATCAAAGTAAGAATTTAATTTTTTTTTATACCAAACTAATAGAAGATGTATGCAATTTCTTCCATTGAAGTTAATAACGGTTATTAACATTAAATTGTATGTTAAATAAGTTTAATGACACATGTTAGATGTATACTGTGGTTTTCTTCTATATTGGTTTATGACCATATTTATCAAGTAAATAAAATCAATAGATATTGCGACTGATTTGTGTACTTTAAAGAGTATTGTGGTCGTCTTCAATACGCTTTAAAGTTAATTATATTAATTATTGTATTTCTTGACCATATTTATCAAATAATTAACTTTATTGACACATGTTTGTTTTTCTGATTGCATGAACTTTTCAATTAATTTCAACAAATATTTTGGTCAAAATAATAAGGTGAGCTTCTTTCTTTTATATATATATATATATATATATATATATATATATATTTGTTTGGGCATTAGGAGTAGCTTCAGTTGTGTTTTATATGTTTTCTTAATTTCTGTTTCTCTCTCTCTCTCTCTCTCTCTGTTTATTAAAAATTTCAGTTGAAGTTTCTTGACTTTGGGTTTTTGTTACATTTGGTTATTAACACCACTTCTCCTAAAGTGCAACTTATGTATGATCTCTACAAAACAACTTTTTTTTATACTTTCTGCCAAAAACCCTTTACATCTGTTTCTTCCCAACGCATCCACAAACTTTGCTCTCTTCTCAGTATTTTTCATTGTTTTCCTTCTTGATTTCCCCTTATAAAGTTTTTGTATATCAAGTTTGTCCCAATTCTAAATTTGAGTTTTGTCTAATTTGATGTTGGATGTAAAGGTTTTTAATTCTGTTATGGACATATAACTGTCAGAGATTTTTTCGCCTATAAACATGCCATTTATTTGTAACATGAAAGGTAAGTGGTTTTAATTTTTTTCACTTTGTTATAAACTATAGTTTTCTATGAGCTTTTGTTGAGTGTAATGGTAGAATTCTTGGTTCGCAAGCTCTACAGCATGGACTCAACTTGTGATAGTTTCCAATTTACACAAAGATGCTGAAGTGTAGGCCTATCTCTCGATCACTCTTTTCCAATTTATAACACCTCCAGAAACACATCGTTTGGACTTATTGATTGTATTTATATCTATAAATCTTTTTCAATAATATATCATAATTTCCAGTTGCAGAAAGTTTAGCAATTTAATTTGATGTATCAAACCAAAAGATTAAAGATATTAAAAGTTTTTTAAGGAGTTTAAAGAATTTATGGCATAATGTTTCCTTAAGAGCTTTAATTGGAGGTTTGGATATTGATACATCTTTATGAGGTTTTAAAGTTGTCGTAACGGTTTTAGTACCGCTAGATAAAAATAATTTTAAAATCAAGAAAAACGAGGAGAGTCACCACCAATCTTTTTTAAAGTGTGATTGGCCATAAAAAAATTTATCATTTTAATAAAATTATAAAAGCGGGTTTAAAATTTATCAAAAAGATAAATTTCGATCTACAAAAAATCAGGTTGGACTTTCGATTTGGTTATGTGCAAGGAAGGATAAGCACCCTCATAATGCCCATAAATTGGTACCAATTAATCACACCTTATTTCAGTGTTGGATGAAATGATTTTGATTTAAAATTTAATACTAACTCCCTTTATTTAAAAAAAATTTTTTGTTGCTAAAACTCTTTATTTAGGAATATTGAGGAAATTTTTAAGTTAAAGAATTATCTTAAAATTCTCCAACATCTAGGCAAAATTTAAAGAAACTCTTTTGGCTTGAGATTTAATAAATATTCCTTAAAATAAAATCAACACTCTTTGTAGAAGATAATCATTGGTGACCTTTCAACATCTATATAGAGTACAAAGAATTATTTCTTTCGAAATGTTATTTTTGTTTTATAATATCACAATTTTAAAATACGTTTTTTTTCTTTTTGTAAAATCATTTTATATGAGAAAGTAAATTATGGTATTATTAGGTAGCAAATAAAAATTAAAGACAGAGAAATACAAAACGAGTGCCAACAATAACATAATAACATATGTATGCCAATAGATGTTATGCAAGGTGATGAAATGCAATTTAAAATTGGATTCTTAAATATGATGAGACCACCTTGACTCTCCAACATCTAGGAAGAGTTTACATATGGCTATTTATATTTAAAATATCATTTTATTATTATACTTTTTTATTTATTAATTTTAATCCCATTGTTAAAGCGAATTAAGAACTCCTATGAAAAATTTAATGAAATAAAGATTTTTAAATACGCTATTGTCTAGGTGGCATTTGAGAATAAATTATTTCAAGTGAGATTTTCACATGTATCCTTAGGATTTTAGGATGGTCTTGGTCAAAGCTTAGGTTGAGGTTTTAAAGTTTGAAAGATTTTTCGGTGATGATTCAGGGTTGCATACCAAATTTGGGGTTTTAGGTTTTAAGTTTTAAATTTTAGAGTTTTAGGTTTTGAATTTTAAGGTTTTGAAATTTTGGGGTTTTGAAAGTTTATAGTTTTGGGTTTAGGGTTTTAAGGGTTTAAAAGTTTTTAATTTTTTGGGGTTTGGGATTCTAGGGTTTCAATTTAAGGGTTTAAGGTTTTAGGGTTTTTGGTTTTTAGGGTTTGGAAGGTTTAAGGTTTATATTTTAGGGTTTAGGGTTTAGGGTTTGAAGGGTTTAAGATTTAAAGAAAATGCGACATCTCTAAAAATCTCCAACATTTAGATATATTTTCGAAGCAAGTTTGGTTTTTATAATTCTCAAAAATTAATAATATTTTTTCATATGTTTTCTTTTTTATTTTATAAAAAAATTACTATTAATAATATCTATTTATTTTTATTATTGTTTTATTATTTATTATCTTTTTATACTTTTTTATAATTTTCCAACATCTAAGCAAAATTATTTTTAAAATAATTCCCTCCATCATCTAGGCATAGAAAAATCTTTTTATCACTTTATTTTCATTATCACTTTTTAGATTTTTTTTTTTAGCATTTTTTGGTTATTATTATACTTTATTATTATTTTATTTTATTTTTTTATTATTTAAAGAAGAAAAATAAAAAATTTTGAAATCATTTTTCATTATTATTATTATTATTAGGTTTATTTTAATTTTTTTTAAATGAAATTTAAAAAGATCAAGATTTAGATTTATTGTTATTTACTAATATCATTAATATTAAAAAAACACTAAACATTTATTATAACAAGAAAATTAAACGTACTTAACTAATAATAACAATTAAAAATGATATATATAAAAACAAATAAATAAATTAAAAATAAAAAAATAATTTTACCTGAATTGGACTGGTCAATAATCCGATCAACGCAAGTTTAATTGGACTAGCAAAAGGTTAGTTTGGTGAGTGGTTCAGTTGAACCAGCTGAGGGCGGGCTAAAGTAGCTTGCCGAGTAGTGTTGCATGGATCTCAGGTTAAGTCATGAGCACGCGCGAATTCTCCCCTCTTAAAAAGGCGTCATTTTGCTTCTTTAGTTTTTTATATAAAAGTCAACTTTTTTTTGGTCATTTTATTCTTTCTTCAAAAAAAAAATTCTAGCTCCAAAAATCTCTATGGCTTTGCTAGAATCCAGTGTCGTGTCATATAGCCAACCATTGCCTGAGGTCATCGCTGATGGTTGCCAGTGACCAAAAATGCCAAACTTTACCTAAAAACTCCTTTTGATTTTCTAAGCTCAAATTCGCCTTTCTTGTTGAGGGAAATAGCCTCGATCAGCATAGATCGAGTTTTGAAGTTTCAATGTTCTCTTTTTTTTAAAAAAAAACCCAAAATTGATGAATTTTTTTTTTGTTTTTGCAGGTAGCTTGGTGCTAATGGTTCCTTCTTACAAAGAGGATTGTGTTTTTGTTATTTGCATGCAGTTTTATTTTTTGGTTTTTTTTTTTTTTGGCTTTCTAATGGGTAAGGGGGTTTTGATTTTATTTTTTGGACCAAGGTAGGGTAGCAGAGAAAGTGTTGCTGTTGGTGGGTGGTTAGATCTCATGCGCAGAGATCGGTGTGGAAGGGCTGGGTTGTTCAATGCCAAGGCCTAGGCCTTTAGTTGGGTTCATGGTCATGTTGTTGGGGCTGAGTATGGAGTCTTGGTTGGGGTGCCTAAAGTCTGGTGCTTGGGTTCTGGGTTCTGGGTTCGGGTGTTGGTAAATGCGTAAGAGAGTGTATGCGTTCGATAGCCTTGGAAGGGGAGGAAGCTGGGTGCTTTATGAGGTAAGGTTTTTAGGATGGTGAGTGGAGTAGGTGCCTAGCAAGGTATGGGTGCCATGGCCAGGTAAGATCAATGGCTCTAAGTAGTTGGGGCAGGTGAAGTGCAAGGGCTCGGGTATGGGTCTATTGCTATAGTGCTATGCAGGCGTAGGTGGGTAAGCTGATGTCGTGCATGGCACCATGCCTAAACCTATCTCTTTTTTTTAAAAAAAAAATTTTTGATATTACATTTAATTATTTATTTTAACAAAATTTAAAAATAGGATTTTATTTGGTAGACCCAAACAAAATTTAGTGTCTATAGCTACACCTCTTTGCATATTGTTAAGAATAAAGAATAAGGCAAAGATAAAGACAACAGTTTTGTTTGAAGCCAACTTGATTATTACTATCCAAAAATTTTTTTATTTTTTTTTTAAGTTCAGGATTGAATTACGAATCAAGTGATAAAGAACGACTGAGATGATACCATAAAGCAAAAAATAAAAATAAAAATAATGGAGATTAAAACGTGAGTCAGAGAATAATGAGACTGGAATTGAACCATTAGTCAAAAAATAAAGACAACCTGGATTGAACCACAAGTCAAAAAATAAAGAGACTAGGATTAAATCGCAAGTTAGAGAATAATGACGATCAAGATTGAATCACGAGTAAAATAATGAGACTAGGATTGAACCATGAGTTAGAAAATAAAGAGATCGGGATTAAGCCGTGAGTTAAAAAATAAAGAGATCGGGATTGAATAGGGAGTCAAAAATTGTAAGTTAAAAAATAAAGATGACCATGATTAAATCACGAATCAGAAAATAACGACAACTGAGATTGAACCTTGAGTTAGGGAATAATGAGATTGGGATTGAATCGCGAGTTAGAAAATAAATACGATCGAGATTGAAGCATGAGTTAAAAAATAAAGAGACAGGGATTAAATCGCAAGTCAAAGAATAGTGTCGACTATAATTGAACCATGAGTCAGAAAATAAAAAGACTGGGATTGAATCACAAGTCAAAAAATAATGAGATCGGGATTGAACCTTGAGTCAAAAAATAAAAAGACCGAGATTAAATCGCAAGTTAAAAAATAAAGATGATCATAATTAAATCATGAGTCAAAGAATAATGAGATTAGAATTGAACTGTGAGTCAAAAGATAAATACGATTAAGACTAACCCACAAGTCAAAGAATAAATGTGACCAGGATTGAGTCGTGAGTCCAAAAATAAGGGAATGGGTGCTCGACAAATTGATAAACTCGATTTTGAGAATCGTGCTAGAGCTAACATTTCATCTTTTGGACCATCATCCTTGTTTTGAAAATGAAAAACATGTTGATTCTTCTTGATGTCTCATAGAGAAATCTTCAATGCAACTTATCATAAAAGGTATGTAATGCATGCAATGATTGTGAATAAAAATAATAATAATAATAATAATAAAGATGCAATCAATGAATTATATCATGCGTTTTCATTCATATTAATTCAACTTTTGAAATTGGTTTGATTCTTTCAGGCATTAAAGCTGTTTTCAATATTTTTGTCTTTCTGAATCTTTCAATTTTCATCTAGTTGTTCCTATTTCCTTTTATTTTGGAATCTTTGACTTTTGACAGACCCATTTGACTTTTGGTTGCTCTAAAATCTTCTTTGAATTCTTTTTTTATCTTCTTTTCCTTTTTCTTTCTTTTTGTTTTTGACGATCAATCAATTTCATTTCATCACTTTTTTGATCCTGTATTGTTTTTTTTTTGTCATCCTTACATTCTTTTTTGAGCGACACATTGGTCTATTATGAACATTATCAATCATTATCTTAATTTTAAATGACAAATTCAATGATATCATGTTCAAGATTGAATATGAAACTCAGTCGATAATGGGGTATTTTGGTTTAGAAAGATAAAGATAAGCATTTTGAAACACAAAGAATAGGTAATTCAAAACATTTCAAGAATCAAATATCAGGTCTCTAAATAATGAAATTTGAATGACCTTGACCTACTCGGACTAGATCTTTTCCTAAAAACTCCTTACATTTGTGATCTTGCTATGTTTGATTTTATATAACCAATCCTTGCCCATATCTACAACTAATGGAAACTTATCCCCAAAAGTCATTTCTCTTAATTTTGGCATCAACTCATCCAATTGCGTGCCATATTTTCATTCTTTGAAGGATTTTCTCCTAACTCATCCTTTATTTAAGCCATTTTTCTAGGTTTTCAACTTAAATGATCCCTCTTCTGGTTCAAATCACCCTTTCAGGTTTTTAGTTTGAATAGTCTTTTTTTTTTCTTTTTCTAAGCAAAATATTTCTTAACAATGTTCGAATTCACATTATTTGACAATTCATCACAATCCATTTCTCCAAAGATCAGAGCCCCATTAGAGAATGCTTTTTTTACCACATATGGAGCTTTATAATTAGGTTTCCACTTTCCTTTGTTGTCATGTTGATGTGGCAAAATCCTTTTCAAAACGAATTCACCTTCGTGAAAGCACCAAGGTTGTATCTTTTTATTATGTGCTCGCATGATTCTTTTTTAGTACATTTGCCTATGACTAAGTGTCGAGAGCTTTTTTTCTTCAATAAGATTCAGTTGCTTAAAATAGTCTTGAACCCAATCTATTTCATCCAATTTTGCCTCCATCAAAACTTTCAAGGAAGGAATTTCCACTTCGATCGGTAGTACAGCCTTTATCCTGTACACCAACAAAAAAAGGTGGCCCTCTGGAGGTTCAAATTGATGTTTTATAGGCAAGTAGGGTAAAAGGTAACTTTTTGTGCCAATCTCTATATGTATCAGTCATTTTTCCCAATATTTTTTTGATGTTCTTGTTCGTAGCTTTTGCTTCACCATTCATTTTTGGGCAATATGGTGCTAAATGATAATGCTTTATCTTTAACTATGCATACAACTCTTTCATCATTTTATTATTCAAGTTAGTAGCATTATCTGAGATGATCCTTTCTGGGAGCCCATACCAATATATTATCTCTCTCTTTATAAATCTACACACCACTAAGCATGTAATACTAGCATACGAAACTACTTCCACCCACTTGGTGAAGTAATCAATTATTACAAAGATAAAATGATACCCATTTGAAGCTTTTAAGGTTATAGGTTTGATCACATCCATTCCTCACATAGAGAAAGGCCATGGTAATTCCAAGACATGCAGTGGGATTGGAGGGGAATGAATTTTATCCACATAAATTTGGCATTTATGGCACTTTTGGTATAACTGATACAATCATTTTACATTGTAGACCAATAGTAACCCATTCTCATAATCTGTTTGGCCATCATATGTCAATTGGCATATGTTTCACAAATTCTTTTATGTACTTTTTCAAGTATCCTTCTTGCTTCAACAGAATCTACACACATTCGTAAGATTTGATCTTAGCTCTTCTTATACAGGATTTCTCTATCAAGCACAAACTTTACTGTTAATCTTCAGATGATCTTCTTAGCATTTTTTGAGGCCTGCTTGGCATAGTTTTAGCACTTGACATACTACACAATGTTAAAATATCATGGTTACTGATCTACCTCCTTTTCCATATTTGAACAGTAGGCCAATGAATCTCTCATTTGTACTTTGATGGGCTAGATTTTCATACTATCATTTAACTTGAATATTGCTGCCAAAGTAGCCAAGGCATCAACAATCTGATTTTTTTCTCAGAAAATATGCTAAAATTAGATCTCTTTGAACTGTTATATCAAGCTAGTTATGTGCTTTTGGTATAACACTAATTTTGGGTGCTTGATCTCCCATTTGCCTTTTAGTTGATAAATTACTAAAGCTGAATCCCTATATACTTCTAGTGTCTTAATCTTTTTTTAATGGCCATCTGCAAACCCATGGCATGTGCTTTATATTTAGCAACATTGTTTGTACAATTAAAGTCTAACTTGCAGTACAGGGGTAATAATTTCCTTTTGGGGATATTAGCATTGCCCTAAAGCCCTACCCCATTATATTGGATGTTCTATCAAAAAATAGCTTCCACATTTTTCTTATAGGCTCATCGTCTTCATCCTATAAGATCATCATTAAGTCTTTGTATGAAAATTTAAACTTCATAGGCTCGTAATCTTTTATAGTTTGATCAACAAAAAAATTAGCTATTGCACTCTTTTTTATAGATTTTTGTGTCACATACATAATATCATATTTTGAGTGTATGACTTGCCATCTCACTATTCTACCTGATAGAGATGGTTTCTCAAAAATGTACTTGAAGCGATCCAACTTCAATATTAGCCAACTCGTATAATATAACATGCATTGCCTGAGTCTAAGAGTAGTCCAAGCTAAGGCATAGCATATTTTTTTTATTTGGGGGTACTTGGCCTCATACTCCATAAACCTTTTACTCAAATAGTAGATAACATACTCTTTCTTACCAGTTTCATTGCTTTGCCCCAACACATCCTATCGATTTTTCTTACATCATTAGATATAAAATCAATGACCTTCTTACAACTAGTGGTACCAACACTAGTGGGCTTGTCAAATACCATTTAATTTTTTCAAAGGCATTTTGGCATTCTTCGTCCTATTTACCAAGATTATTTTTATGAAGCAACCTAAAGATTTGATCGTATTTTGAGGTGAGTTGAGATATGAAACGAGAAATATAATTCAATCACCCCAAAAAGCCTCTTACTTCCTTCTGCGTGTATGGTGTTGACAACTCTTGAATGGCTCGAATCTTATCAGGGTCTACTTCTATACTTCTTTCACGAACTATAAACCCTAGCAATTTTCCATATTTAACACCAAAGGTGCATTTAGCTGGATTCAACTTGAGCTGGTATCTCCATAACCTTTCAAAGAGCTTTTTGAGGTTAGCAACATGATCTTCACCTTCTTGAGACTTAGCTATCATATCATCAACATACACTTATATCTCATTGAACATCATATTATGAAAAAAAATGACCATCGACCTTTGATATGTGATGCCAACATTCTTTAGCCTAAAAGGCATGACTTTATAGTAAAATATACCTCACATGATTACGAACGTAGTTTTCTCCATATCTTCGTGAGCCTTTTTGATTTGGTTATAGCTGAAAAACTCATCCATGAATGAAAAGTTGGAGTGCTTAGTAGTGTTATCAACAAGGGTATCAATATGTGGCAATAAAAAATTATCCTTTGGGTAGCCCTATTTAAATCTGGTAGTCTATACGCATTCTAACTTTTTTATTTTTTTTTAAGAATTGAGACTATATTGGCTACCCATTCAGGGTATTTGGCTACTTCTAAAAAACCTACGTTAAATCACTTTTTTATTTTTTTTTTTATCTTTAGAAACATTTTCAGCTTCTTATGACTCAACTTTTGCTGTACTGATCAACCTCTAGTTTTAAAGGCAATCTATGCTCAATCACATCTGTGCTAAGTTTGGGCATATCCTGATAGGACCATGAAAACACATCAACATATTCTTATAATAAATTCATCAATTTTTGTTTCTCAATCGACAATAATGAAGTATTGATCTTAACTTTTTTCTTATTCTCACCATCTCTTAAGTTCAACAAGTCAATAGATTCCTGATGAACTTTTATAATTTTCCCTTTTGCTCCATCCATTTTAATAGATTATGAGGTAAACCATAGTCTTCTGAATCAACATCATTGTCAAACTTGCTAATGTGAATCGAATTGTCAAAATCAAACCTAGCATTATTGCATTGGTCATCCATAATGTTCATTATTTAAATATCTAAAAATGGGTATAATCACAAAGAAATATATATACTGATTTTGGCAAGGGCAAGGAAAATAGCAATGAAGAAAAAAAGAAGAACATGGTATATGTGAAATGCATCGCATTCATCATTTTATTAAGATAATGAAAGTAAGCCCATACATTTAACCTTTACATGCTCTTGCGCAAAAGCAATTGAAATTCTTAATTTTGAATGACTCAAGGATAACGAAAATGGTGCATTATTCTTGGATTTCCTAACTTAGGAAAGGAAAAAAGAACATATTTTCATCTTTCTCATCTGCCCCAATATAAACTTGAAAAAAACTTCCTTTAATCCTATTGTTGACACACCATTTTCAACCTTTAACGATTTAGGATGGACATATTCGCCGGCATGGAATGTCTCATACAAATAGGGGAAAACATTCTTTCATTAACTAATTTATGCCCTTTGAGGCATGCCATTCTCTTTTCTTTCTTTTCTTGCATTATGTTCCTTCTATCAATGGTAGTAGGTTTATAACCTGAACCTCATCTCTTTTTATTCTCAATTGTACTTGGTGCCTTCTTGATTCCTTGTAAAGACTTTTCTAAACCTTGTCCCATTTGCCAACTTTTACTAATAGTTTGCTTAATCATTATACCAGTAGTCTTTGACAGTTAAGGGATTAGTATCTTTAACCCTTCTTTGACATAAGTAGCGTTTGCTACTTCAAAAGCCTTAAACGAGCATTTGATCACCTTTTTCACAGCTTCAACATAAGGAGTAGTCAGGGTTTTGGTCACTAACAAATTTTTTTAACCATCTAAGCAAACATGTTTCCCTTCAATGACAAATTTTACCTTCTAGCATAAGAATAAAGGTACAGCTCCAGTAGTATGGATCCAAGGTCTTTCGAGTAAATAGCTATATATAGGTGTTATATCCATACCTGAAATGAGACATTAAAGGTATATGGGCCAATCTATAACAAAATCTCTATATCTCCAATCACCTCTCTTCATGCTCTATCAAAAGCTTTTACAATCATGTGGCTGTTTCTCATATGAGAAATGTCCATTAGAAGTTTTGACAATGATGTCATAAGCATGACATTAATAGATGACCCATTATCAATCAATATTTTAACCATGGTATGGGTTTTACACTTAACAATTATGTGCACGGCTTTAACACTATTTTACCCCTTCGGAGTTATTTCATCATATTAAAAGTAATAAATTTAGGGCTATAATATTCTTGATGATGTGATCTACCTTCTCGACAAAAATATTATGTTCGATGTAAGCTTGTTTAAGCACTTTCAACAAAGTATTCCTATGTGACTCAAAATTCAACAATAATGATAATACAAAATATAAACTGGTAGTTTATTTAGTTGGTTGACCACACTGTACTTGCTATGCTTAATGACTTTTAAGAACTCATAGGCTTTTTTCTCTAATATTGGTTTGTTGATTTGAACTTTTGGACTTACCACTGGCTGAAGCTGGTAGTTTATTCAGTTGGTCGATCACACTGTACTCGTTGTGCTTAATGACTTTTAAGAACTCACAAGTTTTTTTCTCTAATACTGGTTTGTTAATTTTTATTTTTGGACTTACGACTGGTTGAAAACCTTGACTTTCCCCTATGTCTTTTTCTTTCATATTACCTTTCTCCTTTCTAACCTTATCTGACATCTCATGAATATAACACCAACCACTTCAAGTCATTCCTCATATGCCTTTTATGTTTGCATTACACCCTATACCGGATCATTCGATGTCATATCAAGTCCTCATATCACAACATCATAGTTGTATTACCACAAGACTGCTTTATCAATCTGGTAAGGGAATGGACTGTGGACATAAATAGTCATTGGCATCACAGGAAAGAAAATAGCTTTCTTGGCTGTGGGCTTTGATTTCTCATCAGAGTATATCGTGAAAGGTTTGAGGATAAAAAACTTGCCAAAATGCTCATCACCCACCATATTCACATTGCTCTCATCATATTCATCATAAAACTCAATGATAGCTATGTTATCCAGCTTTGCAATATTCATCTAAAAGCTTCACAACCTTGGATCAAATGTCTGACTATTCCTCCATAATACTTGTAAAACTAGTCGGGGTCTTCATGACTTTCACTATCATCCAAAAATAGCAGTTAAATCATACTTGTTTCACACAAACAGTCATACACATGTTCAAAAGGGGTTCTCACTTTATCCACACATCTTTTAATCCTTAAATGTTTTTCATTACCCACCATATTAGTCTTCCCTTCGGTGTGATATGGCAAAAGGTTTCTACTAATACTTGGCTTGAATTTGGTATCAAAAGTTAAGAGCTTGTCATTTATTAAACATTGCACCTTATGTTTAAGTGCCATGTAATTTTTAGTAGAGTGTCTTGTAACACCATAATGAAAATTGTACTTAGCGTTAGGGTCATACCAACTTGGGTAAGGTGGCTTTAATGGTGTCACATGGGCATGAGCAATAAGGTGGCCTCTCAACAACTGAGGGTATAAATTAGTGTAAGACATAGGAATTGGGTCGAACTGAGATCTTTTTTTATTGTTGTTGTTTTGTGGGTTTCTTTGGTTATTGTTTCGATGGGTTGGTTAGGTGAATGGTCGAATTAGAGGCATAGGGATGTAATTGGACGGCTGAAGACTAAAGCTCGATTTGTGTGGTGGCTGTTGGGGTGTTCAATAATAATATGATTACTAGGAGATTTGGTTGGTAGCAAGGTAATAGGGAGGGTATGGTGGGTTTAGATTATATGGAATAAAAAGATAGTGGGAGGAATTTTCGTAAGTGACTACATGTGTCTCATGTTCCTTCTTTTTTGGATTTGTTGTCTTTTTTTTTAGCCTTTCAATTTTGCCCCTTTTAATGGTGTTTCTATCATTTCTCTTGAAATTATCATATCAAAGAAGTTTTTCATTGTATTTCCCACCACTTTATCATAGTATAAGGCTTTTAGTGTGTTGACAAATAGCACAGTTATCTCTTTTTCAGTTAGTGGTGGTTGGACCTAGGCTGTTGCATCTCTCCACTGATGTGCATATTCTTTAAAGATTTTCGTTGATTTCTTCTCCATATTTTGTAATGACAGCCTATCAAGGGCCGTATCAAGGATATGCTTATACTAGGCAATAAAAGTTTTGGCTAAGTCTTTCCATGGATGGATTCGACTCTAATCTAGCTGCACGTACCATTTTGCTATCGATCTAATTAAATTGTCTTGAAAATAATGTATCAGGTGTTTATTATTTTGAGTATGACCCATCATCTTTCGACAGAACATGGTAATGTAAGCAGAAAGGCATTTTGTTCTATCATATTTCTAAAAATCTGGGATATAAAATTTTACCAAGATAACAAAATCAGGTACTAGGCTGAGCTCATTAATGTTAATAACCCCATAGATATCATTATCTTTCACTACTTTGAGCCTTTCTTCAAGTTGATCATACTTATTTTGTATTTTTGAGTTCATAATGGGCTCTGCATTTCACAAGACTTCTCTTGTTCAACTAGGTCATCTAGATTTGGTACCATGGTAGGGTTAATCGAGATAGATCTCATGTTAGCATTTAAGTGAATCTATTGTTGACTAGCAGAATGATTGGCATAAGGGTATGGTTGCACACTTGGTGGCTATATGTGCATGCCCGATGAGTTTAACCTTGAGGAAGGGTGAATCCTAGATGGTATAATGGCTCCTCTGTATTAACCTCTTCCCCTAGCCTTGATGCACCGATGACTTATTTACTTTTCAATGAACTAGATAGTAACCATCTTAATTCAACCATCTGTGCTTCAATACTTCATTGTATCTCCATTACTCTTTTTTTCATTTCTTCTTGTACCCTTTCGACTTTTTAAATTTTGGTTGCATTTTTTCCTTCTGTAATTTGAACCTGATAATGAGTATTATATTTGTGCGAGATTGAATGACCTAGGTTTTTTGGCTTCGTTATCTTTAAACCTTAGTTTATTAACCATGAATTAGATCCCATGATATAATATTATTGTTATTGATGTTAGTATTTGCTTTTATTAAAATGCATTATGGAATGAATTTAATGCAAATTAAGGACAATGTTTTGGATCAATCGGGACAAAAAAAAAACTTTCATTAATCATTGGAATCTGTATACATCATCTGATCATTCTTGCATCAAAACCATAAAAATATTTGACTTGAGCATATTGCTCACTAGCCTCACATAGAAAGTTTAATAATCTCTAATTATTGCTTTGGGTTGGTATAATCTCTCATTCTAATGCTTTCATTTTTTTGACCATGTTGCCTACTTTTCAAACAGCCTTGTAAATTTAACTGGTCAAGTGTTTTATGTATTACTGTCTCCCTAAGCTTTTTGCTCTCCACTTTTCGAGCATTCACTTCCAATTTATAAGTACGAGCCCAATAATCCTCCTTCTTTTGCCATTCAATTAAAATCTTGTCTATGTGATTCAGATTTTTGGCCAACTGAAACTCCAAGCTCATTAATTCATACTCCAAAGTTTTTTTTCTCATTTTGCAAATCAAAGTTCCTATTCTGTTCCTTCTTTAATTCAGCCTTTAGATTTTTATTTTCTTTTTGGCACTTAATTACCTTTTCAGAAACTCTTGAAAACTTTTCTTTCGATATGTGCTATTCCTTGGTGAATGTAGAGATCACTTTTTTGTTTTCTTGAGATATATTATTCCAATACTCCACCATCTCTCTTAATTCTTTGATATCCTTCTTGGATCCCCTCCAAGCTCTAATGTCTAACCTTAGTCTCTTATTTTCTTGATAAAGGTCTTGCAAATCTTATTTTAATACCTTTCGTTGCTTGGTCAACTTCTGTACTATATCATCTTTTATCATTAAATTATATCTCAATTGGTTAACCTGATCTATCATTGCCATCTTCTCTTTGTCTAACTTTTTTTTCAATCTTGAATTCTCATTGGGCGATCTCAAAAGTTGACAATACCAACATTGAAATAAGAGTGGGCAACTTATCTGAAACATCAGTTGGTAAAGGCCTAACTTCATTAACCCTTTTCATTCTCTATACAAGGTAACCTTTCACAATATTATCTACAAATCTAGCCAGGCTCATTCGATTAACTTGCTTCCATGCCTTGATGACTTCATGGACCATTTTCATATAACCAAGTGCCTCATAATCAAATTTGAATGAACTGAGTTCATGAGTTATAGGGATGAACTGTCGCAAGTCATATTGTCTTTGAACCATAAGAGGTGCATAACTCATTAGCCCTCATATTCCTAGCAAGTGTACCCATGACTCATACTTATAACTATACAAAATGGTCATAGGAAGCATCTATGATGCCTTTCTTATTACATCCTCACTAGTAAACTCTAGAAAGAATGACATCCATTGACTTTTTATCCAATCTCTTTGCCATTCTTTGGTGACAAACTCCCTGATGAGAATAAAATGAATAAAGAATGGCCGAAACAATATCTTCTCTTTTTCCTAAAAGTGACTTGCCAAATAAAAAGCAGCTGAGCACATCCTATGAATTGCCCCTTACCCTTTCTTCGACAAAACTTAAATGATCTAATGGTCTCTGCTAAAATAGTCAGTGAAGGGTTTATACATTTATCCAATTGCTCAAAAAAGTCAATCATTGATACTTCTATATATCCTAATACCTTAGAGAATATCATCAATCCATACACAACCAGAGCAACCACATCAGACCCTTAATCAGTATTAATATATTTTTTATATGCTCAAATAGAAAAGCTGATAGAATAGTCTTAACCCCGTTCTTTTCCTTCTTATGCTTGTCTATCTCTTCAACTTGGCTAACTTTTTTCTACATCTAGTAGTTTTTTGCTCCTTCCAATAGATCTTATCTTGATTAGCAGACTCTATCCGGAGTAAAAATGAATATTTCTCAATTATTAGGGCTAAGTCTTCTTAGTTGAACACAAAGTATCGATAAAATGGATCCCAAAATTGTACCACAGCTCTAATCAACTGTTAATCGATCTTTACTGACATAAGTAGTGCCACATCCCCATATTTCTTGAAAAAGGATTCTTTTCTCTCTATTCCCTACTATTTTCAGATAACCTCCAATTCTGATATGTCATTTTGATTGAGATCCACATACACTGATTGTAGTAGCATTGATATATGACCATATACTAAACAGTCCCTTTTTTTTTCCTAAGTACATTCTGATTGGCTCTTAATCTCTATGTAGTTCTTACACACGAATGATACCATTGTAGGCTCATGAGAGTTTTTCTTGCTAAAGACTAGCCCAAAACAATACCCTTTGAAGAAATATGGTGCCTATATGATGCATGCAGCAAAATTGAAGGCAACAAAAGAATTAAGCAAGTTAATAATGTTAATAAAATGAATAAATAAATAAGTAAATAAATAAACAAATAAATAAGTATATTATATGACAGAATAAAATATACATAATGTCCTAATTTTAGGTAATCTTTTCGATAAGGACAGCATGGCTCTATCCTAGGGTTGGGCTTTACAACTCACGATATGCTGGGTTAGGATTTATATGTCTAAAGGTTCCTAGACTATTTCTTACATCATTATCATCTATTATAGATTAGTAAGGTTCCCCAATCCTCACCCATTACGAGCTACTAACTAAAATGGTTCAATTTAAGTGAAAGTATTTTGCTAGCAAATGCAAAGATTATCACCTTACGAAAGTGTAAGTACTTTACTTCCTCTTAAAAGGAAAGAGCCTAGGTCTAGAGCTCATACATGCGAATGAATATGCAGACTGTGTGTAAAGTGATATATCAATTAACAAATAAGAAAAAAAAAATGAATGACAAAACCAAGGTAGGATGTTAACAGGTAAGATTTTTTTTTTTTTTTAAGGAATTAAAATTAAATATCAACCAAAATCGTAAAATCCAACAATTCAGGTAATGCATGATTAATTTTTGGCTTGACTCTTAAAAACATCCCTAATAGAGTTGCCAAGCTATCGTAATGGTTTTAGACCATAGATGAAAAGAATTTTAAAATCAAGAAAAATGAGGAGAGTCACAACCAATCTTTTTTAGGATGTGATTGGCCACCCAATAGTTTATCTTTTTAATAAAACTATAAAAACGGGTTTAAAGTTTATCAAAAAGATAAATTTTAATCTATGAAAAACCAGGTTGGGCTAGAGAGTCGGTTACGTGTAGGGAAGGATTAGCACCCTCACAATGCCCATAAATTGGTAACAATTAAGCACACATTATTTTGGTATTGGATGAAATGGTTTTGATTTAAAATTTAATACTAACTCCTTTTATTTTAAAAAATAAATTTTTGCTAAAACTTTTTATTTAGGAATATTGAAAAAATCTTTAAGTTAAAAAATTACCTTAAAATTCTCCAACATCTAGGCAAAACGTAACATAACTATTTTTGCTTGAGATTTAATACAATATTCCTTAAAATGAAAATAACACTCTTTATAGAAGATAATTATTGGTGACTCTCCAATATTTAAGTAGAGTATCAAGAATTATTTCTTTCGAAATATTATTTTTGTTTTATAAAATCACATTTTAAAATATGTATTTCTTTTTTTTTTGTAAAAATATTTTCTATGAGAAAATAAATGATGGTGTTATCGGGTAGCAAATAAAAATTAAAAACAGAGAAATGCAAAACAAGTCCTAACAATAACATGATGACATATGTATACTAATGGATGTTATGCATGGTGATGAAATGCAATTTAAAATTGGATTCTTAAATATAATGAGACCATCTTAACTCTCCAACATGCATGCAGAGCTTAGATGCGACTATTTATATTTAAGATCCCATTTTATTATTATACTTTTTTATTTATTATTTTAAGCCCATTGTTAAAGCGAATTAAGGACTCTTATGAAAAACTTAATCAAATAAAGTTTTTCTAAATACCCCATTGTCTAGGCAGTATTCAAGAACAAATTATTTTAAGCGAGATTTTCACATGCATCATTAGGATTTGGGGATGATCTTGGTTAAAGCTTAGGTCAAGGTTTTAAAGTTTGAATGATTTTTCAGTAATGATTCAGGATTGTGTAACAAATTTGGGGTTTTAGGTTTTGAGTTTTAAATTTTGGAGTTTTAGGTTTTAGATTTTAGGGTTTTAAAATTTTAGGGTTTTGAAGGTCTATGGTTTCAAGTTTAGGGTTTTAAGGGTTTAAAAGTTTTTAATTTTTTTTTGTTTGGGATTCTAAGGTTTCAATTTGGGTGTTTAAGGTTTTAGGGTTTTCGATTTTTAAGGTTTTAGAAGGTTTAAGGTTTCAATTTTAGGATTTATAGAGTTTTGATTTTAGGGTTTAGGGTTTAAAACAAACATGAGCATCTTTAAAAATCTCCATCATCTAGGTAGATTTTCAAAGAAAGTTCGATTTTTATAATTTTTGAAAATTAATAATATTTTTTCATATGTTTTCTTTTTTTATGAAAAAATTATTATTAATAATATCTATTTATTTTTATTATTTTTTTATTATTAATTATCCTTTTATACTTTTTTATAATTTCTCAACATCTTGGCAAAATTATTTTTAAAAGAATTTCTTCCATCATCTAGGTGTAAACACCAAATTTTGTTTGAGATATTTTTCAACATGATTGACCTGGGGTTCTTTTGTGAGCATGGGTCTAGATCGTTTGCAACTCATAAAATAGCCTTTAAATTAGCCAGTATAGAGACCTAAAGTCAACTCGGGTCAAATCCAATCAAACAAAATCAAAATTACACAAAACTTGGTAAAAATGGATGGAGCCCATGTTGATTCTCAAAATTCAAAACCTAATTAAAATCAATGTAGGAAATTTTCAAAACACTAAAAATTTCATTGTATCTTGGGAAGGGTAAAATTTTCAAAATACCTTTATGGAGGTATTTTCATAATTTGACCTTTTCGAGCTCAAATTTTTGTGAAACTTTTCAAATCTCAATTTTATAATATTTCATAATTTTTTATGCATTTGAAATCACAGCCGTCCCCTAAAAAATGTGAAATTACCAAAATACACTTATAAGGGTATTTTCATAATTTAACCTTTTCGAGCTCAGATTTTCATGAAACTTTTCATATCTCAATTTCATAATATTTCATGATTTTTGGTGTATTTGAAATCACAGCAGTTCTCCGAAAAGTGTAAAATTATAAAAATAACCTTATAAGGGTATTTTCGTAATTTGACCTTCACGAGTTCAGATTTTCACGAAACTTTTTATATCTTAATTTCATAATATTTCATGATTTTTGGTGTTTTAGAATCTTGAAAATAAGCATTGAAACATTGATTTCTAAAAAGATGGCCTAAATATCAAACACTTTATACTATGGGCAAAATGGTATTTTTATGGGTTTAAAGGCTAAAGATCCAACCTTTATAGTAAATAATGTGAACCATTGGATCTCCTTTGAATTTTGATCCAATGGTTAAAGTTTGTTCCTTGAAAAAAAAAAACTTTGTCCTTTGGATCTACTTGATCCAAGGGCCTATATTTATCAAGAAGAAAGATCAATTTTTTATAAGGTATGGGGAAAACATCCAATGAAGAAAAGGCTAGCTTGCTGCTACCTACAACAAAAGAGGACAAAGGTTAGTGGCCAGTAATAGGAAAATGGCAAGGAGAATGAAGACAATAAGAAACTTGAGGAAGAAGGGGTTTAAAAGGATAGAAAGGATTGATTTTTTGAAAAAAAAAAGAAGAAAGGAGAAATCGAAAGCCAAAAAGAATAGGGATGAGCTTTCTTTAAAAAAAAATCAAAAAAATCACAGAGGAAGAAATGTAAGGTTGGCAAAAGAAAAGAAAACTCTTAAAGAAAATGGGAGGGAAAGTAGAAAACTCTTAAAGAAAATAAGAGGGAAGGTAGTCTTCCTGAACTTTTTGGATATTCATGTTCTTCCATGTGAGATTAAGAAAAATGGTCCTTTCTTTTCTTCATGTTTGTTTCGGTATAGTGTTTGTATGAAAACTTGTTAGTTTAGTGAAGCTTAAAGCTTCAAACTTTTGCTGATTCTATTATGTTCTTGTTTGCAGGTTGTTGGTTGAGGATTTGAATGTTACTATATTTGTTGTCATGGCTGTTTTGTCTTTGCTTGCAAAAAGCTTTAAGCTTCATCTTGGCTTCATGCTTGTTGGTCCTTTGTTGCATAAGGTATGTTTACTAGAATTTAACCCTCTAACAATTGTCTAGTTCTTAGTTTCTTCTTTCCACTACATGCTCTTTGCTCGAAGGGAAGTTTGAATCTACAAATTCTTTTCACGTTGTTGGCAAGACTAATGAAAGGATACCCTTTTTTTATAAAAAAAAAAAAAGGAATAAGCATGCATGAAAACCAACATGGGGACCATATCGTTGGTTTTCTTTAATTTGTCTTGAAAAAAATAGTTCCTGACCATTTTTTGTGGGTAGAATTTTATAGTGAATAAATATTTGTTTTTATGAGCATCGAAAGTCAAGCATGAGGGCCATTTTTGTAAGATTGTTGCATAACATCTTGTCCAAGTCACGGCGTAGGGAACCATTCTTGTAAGGATGTTGCATTGAATATTTTTCCTTACTTTATTCTTGTTTAGTCAAAAGGAAAAAAGTCTAGAAAATTAGTCTAGTTAAAATTTATAATAAATAAAATTTTAAAATATAAAGCTTAAAGTTTGTTTCCAATAAAGTTTATTTCCATTATATCTATGCAATTTTTTTATGATTGTTCAAATTTAATTGCAAGCTTAATTTTATGCATTGTTGATTTCTTTATCATTTGAATTCTCACGCTCATTTTAATTTAATCTTTCATACCTAAATCTATGATTGATATATTTTATTTATAATAATAATAATAATATTGATTTTGAAGAAAGAAGAAATATATTATATATATAAATTCATTTTTTAAAAGAACTATAAAAGAGAACTTGCTCCGAAAGTCTGCCTAGATGATAGAGAATTTTAGAGAGGTTCGAAAATTCTTAAAATTTAAACCCAAATCTACCCAAAACCCCAAACTCATTTTAAATTTCTAAGGATTTGCACGAAAATCTTTTATGAAGTATTCTATTCCTAAATGCCGCCTAGACCCTAGGGTATTTAGAAAATTTTATTTCATTAAGAATTTTCATACATGTCCACAACTCGAAATAAATTCATTTTGTTAAAACCATGATATAAAAATACAAAATGATAATAACAATAGGACAGGATTTCAAATATAAAAAGTCACACCCAAACTCTGTCTAAATGTTAGAGAGTCCACGTGGTCTCTTTATATTTGAAAACTTGATTCTTAAACTTGCATTTGATCTTCCTTTGCATATGTTTCATTTTTTAAATTAATGTCCTCGTTTATAATGTACATATATATGTGTTTGCTCTAGTTATGGATGTTTAATATTAATTATATTATAATTTATTTTTTTACTACATCAAAAGTTTTCTTAAAAATTTTTAGTTTTAAATAAATAAAATTAAAATAGTATTCCATGAAATTTATTGATACTCTGTCTAGATGTTGAAGAGTCATTAATAATTATCATTTACAAAGAATGTTATTTTATTATTTTTAAAAAGAATGTTAGTAAATCTTACATGGAAAGACTATCTTCGTAGTCTACCTTTATGTCAGAGACTTTGAAAGTATTCTTTAATTTGAAGATTTTTTAATGTTCCTAAATAAAAGATTTTTTTTAACTAATCTTATTTCTCACAAAATGAAGGGAATTGTAATTAAAATTCATATAAAAACTATTTTTATCCAGAATTACAAATAGCGCATAATTAATTGGTACCAACCTGTGGGCACTGTGGGGTGCTAATCCTTTTTTACACGTAATTGATTCTCGAACCTAATCTTGTTTTGGCATACCAAGTTCATTTTTTTAATAAAGCTTTCAACTCGTTTTATTGTCTTATTAAAAAGATTAAACTTTTGAGTAGCCAATCACACTCTAATAAAGATTGGTGGTGACTCATCATAGTTTTCATAATTTTTTTAAAATTTTTACATCTTGCAATCAAGTCTCATGGTCGATACGTTACGATAGCTTGGTGACTTAATTGGGGAATTTTGAGAGTTAGGCTAAAAAAATTTTAATTATGTGTTATTAATAATTGTTGGATTTAATTAGTTTTATTTGATATTTAATTTAATTCCCTTTATTTTAATTTTTCAAAAAATATATATGCAAGTTAATAAATAAAATAAATTGTATATTAGTTATTATTTAATTCCATTTTTGTATATATCTTTGCATCATTATCATATTCAAGCATTCATAGACATGTCACATGCAAATTTGAAATTTTGTCATTCATTAAGAAAAAGTAATAGCATAAGCATTATTGGTATTAAACCCTTGAAATAATATTTTTGTTAGTGGGTATAAGAAGCTGAAAATATGAAAGATAAATTAGAAGCCCGAATTAGTACTATATAACACAATCAAGAAGAGTTTGGTCATGACATTCAAGTAGTGACAAAACAGCTCACTGAGTTGATGACAGTGAATAGACTCAAGAAAGTTATTTTAATGTCTTCTTAAGAATCTTTACCAATTTCAGCCTAAATAAGTCTTATGAATTATGAAATCATGATCAACTGATTCCCGTTGGGCTTAGCACACTTTCAGAGCATGCTAAACATTCAATGGTTTGAGCAATAATGAAGATTTGGACAAAATCATGAAAAAGATGAGTGATCTGATCATTTAAGTATCTGAGCTCTAAAATTTGATTTCCAAGACGAGATTACCAAGTTTCGTCTAGCCTTTGCTAATTATTTTAAGCTCAAATTTGCATTCAAATTCTTCTCATGACTATTTTCAACCTCTTTTCTAAACATTTACGATTAGGCCCCAAAACTTCATACAATCTCTAAGAAGTCCATAACTGAACTAAAATCTTCATCCTTCCATTCTCCATTGCATAAGTTCGAACCTTTGCACCACTATCAAATCCAAAGACTTTTAGTCAAGCTATTACGCAAAAATTACCCAAGAAAAAGAAATAGTTAGATTCTCTCCCTATTTCGTATGAAAAGCATTTGTACCCGAAGTGGTATAATCCAAATGTTAAGTATGAGTTTCATGATGGGGTTGAAGGACATTCCATAGAAGACTGTACTACCTTCAAAGATGTAGTTCAAGCTTTGGTTGATACAGATCCCATAAAATTTAAAAAATTGACTAGTGATTCTTGATAATGAGAGAGTTATGGGTCAATGATACTAAAAGTGAATTGTCAAATGGGAAACTTTTGTTAGTAAGTTTGAGTGTTATCTCAAGAATATTATTAGCAATGTGAATTTTTTAGATCATGTTTGAGTGTTTGCATTACATGAATAGATCTTATGCATCAGAAGTGTTCCATGGATTTATATCATAATTTGATATTTTTAATTTATGTTAAATTATGTACTTGTAACTGGTAAAAAGGAGAAAATGTTAGATTTGAATAAAGCCCTACATAGTTAGGTCCCAAGGTTAAAAAAAAAAATGCTTTGAAAAAAAATTTTTAAATGAAAAATGAAAAAAAAAATTTTTGAGTCTCGTACGAATTGGCGATCACTATTAGGGATTTGTTAAATACCTAAACTCTCTTTCTTAAGCCTTTCAAATGATTTCATTCAACAGAAATGACCCCTTAAAAGCCATAAAGTTGAATTTATGAACCTTGCTTTCATCTGATAACATTGTGATATCAAAAGGTGATATTCTTTTTCAAGGCAATGAACAATGACACATCTAATTTAAAAAGGAAGAAATAAATTTAGATTCCTAAAAGATCAGGCAAATATGAGATTTTTCTTAAGAATTCAGATTTGATAATTTGATGTGTTAATAATACGTTGTAGTTCTAAAAATTTTTAAATCAAAGCCATTTCAAGTCTTATAAAATGATCGTTACCAACCTTTCAATCTTTTACCCAAAATTTGGCATGGCTCATGTGTTTCCAGGGCATGTTGCTTATATTTACCAACCTTTTAGTGTTTTACGCAAAAAGTTAGCCTGACCCATATGTCATTAGGGTCATGTTGACCACGAAACTTATCAACCTTTCAGTTCTTTACCCCAAAATTGGCCTAACCCATGCATCTCGAGGGCACATTAATAAAAAAAAATTTTCATTACCCTTCAAACAATTTAAGCTATGATCAACCCATTCATTCTCTTTTTGATAAAGTGACATGGATCATTTAGTACCTTAAATGAGTTTATTCTATATGACCTTTTCTCGTTCATTCCATATAACCTTTTTTTTGCAATAACTTTCATTAAGGATGGTTAGCTAAAATGGTGCATCTTCCATGACATACATTATTGGCAAAATGAATGAGCCATGGGAGGCATGTCAAAGAAAAAAGAACAGAAAAATGGTTATAACATCATCTACTTAGGAAATTTAAACAAATTCCAATAAAGTCCTAACAAATTCAAAGTTTTGTAAAGGAGACAAGAAAAAAAGTCCAAAATAAAAAATGCCAAAACCAAAAAAAAAAAAAAAACTGTTAAAATGAAACCTTTCTTCGAGATCATTTTTCTAAAGGGAATTGCTTTTCAATTTAAGTTTTTATGCTTGAATTGACAAATGGTCGTCTTTCATTATCCTTTCACAAATGCAAAAATTTATCCCTTGTTACCCTTTTGAGCCTAATTGAATTCTTTCAAAATAAATCTTAACTAAGGATCACCCTCTACATTGAAAGGCAAAAAGGAACACATTTGAGGTTAAGAATGGGGATGTTTGAATGGAATCCCAAATGTTAGGGCAGAGGCTCAATATAAAAGTTCATAAAAAGTTCTGAATCCAATTAATGAAAAAAAATAAAACAAAAAAAAAGAGAAATGAAAGGAAATGAAGAATAAAAGAAGGAAAAAGAAAATAAATGAATAGGTGGAAAACAAAAAGGAATAGACCTCAGAGTGTATCCTTTGAATGGAAAAACGATCTTTGGTTTTTAATACCCTTAAATGCTTGTTTTGGGCCTTTTCATCATTTTCTTTGACAATCTCGAACCTTAACCTACATTACAACCTTTGAAATATCCATATTGGATCAAGCATGAAGGCTTAAAATTGAAGAATTTCTCTTGAAAAAATGACCATGAATTTTTTTGGTCTCCCTTTATTACATAATTTCCTGTTTAGACCGTTAATCACTTTTGAAAAAATTCTTTTCCTTTTTTAGATTATGTTTAAATTTTTTAAGTGGATGTTGTGTTAAAAAAATTTAAAAAAAAACAAAAATAAAAGTAGGTCTAGGGTGAAAACCCTAAAAAGGGCAGTCTAAAGCATACCTTGAAGGCCATTTCTATTGTTAAATATGGTAGATACTAAACAAAGATAAGCCAAACCTTATTGAAAGATCTGAAATATCAAAGTCACAGAAGTCCATTTCCAAAATCTCAACTTTTGTCCATTTCCAAATAACCTTTCAAAATCTCAAACCATTACAACTAACTTTGACATATATCAAATTGTAACATTTGTAGACTAAGGAAAATGTTAATATGTTTGGTTTTCAAGGAATTCATGTTTTTAGAAAAGTTTATTTTCATCTATGAGCTTGCATAAAAAATTATATACCTCTTTTATTCTCTTCAAGTGTTGAAATCCTTTTGAATAAACAGAAATATGCATATACAGAACCATTCAACCCATTTGGAAAGAAAATTTTCATCTTTCATTTATGAAAGAGATTGCCAATTCTTAGGCATGCAAGCCCAGATTACCTGGCACCAATGAAGTCTTAAACTCAAATTAGCTAGCACATAAGCCGATATTAGCTAGCACATAAGACCAGATTAGCTAGCACATAAGCCTAGTTTATTTGACACTTGATGAAATTTTAAGCCTAGCTTAGCTGGCTCCCAGTGAAAATTTAAACCCAGTTTATCTGACCCATGATGAAAATTTTAAGCTCAATTTACCTGACACTTGATGAAAATTTTAAGCCTAGTTTATCTGGCCTTTGAGAAAAATTTAAGCCTAATTTATCTAGCTCCTAATAAAAATTTTAAAGCCCAGCTTAGCTAGCACCAGTGAAAATTTAAGCCCAATTTATTTGGCCCATAATAAAAATTTTAAGCCTAATTTAGCTAGCTCCCAATAAAGATTTTAAGCCTAGTTTATCTAGCCCCTAATGAAAATTTAAGCTCAGTTTATCTGGCCCTTGATGAAAATTTTAAGCCTAATTTATTTGGCACCAAAGAAAGAATTTAAACCTAGTTTACCCGACACCCTGTGGAGATTTGAAAGCCCAGCTTAGCTAGTTATCAGTAAAAATTTAAACCCAGTTTACTTGGCTCTCAATAAAGATTTTAAAGCCCAGCTTAATTGGCTCCTAGTGAAAATTTAAACCCAATTTACCTAGCACTTGATGAAGATTTAAGCCTAGTTTGTTAATTCACAAAAAAACCCTTTGCATTTGTATCAATTCCAAAAGATATTTAATCTACATGTACAACATAAGAAAGACATTTGCTTTCACATCTACAAAAATAAAAAGAAAAGAATATTCACATTTGCATCACTTACATCTGCATCACAAAAAAGAACATTCGCATTTGCATCACTCGCATTTGTACTTGCATTCACATCTGCATCACAAAAAAGGATATTCGCATTTGCATCACTCACATTTGCATTCACGTCTACATAAAAAAAGGACATTCATTTTTGTATCACTTGCATCTGTATCACAAAAAAGAACATTTGCATTTGCATTCACATCTATATAAAAAAATGGACATTTGCATTTACATCTACATCTACATCATAAAAAAAAGACATTCGCATTTGCATCCTCATTTGTATAAAAAATATATATATTCGCATTTGCATCACTTACATTTGCACTTGCACATGCATCATAAGAAAGAATTTGCATTCACATCTACATCATATAAAAGACATTTGCATTTGCATCGCTTGTATCTTCATCACAAGAAAGACATTCGCATTTGCATCACTTGCATGTGCACTTGTATAAGACATTTGCATTCGTATCATAAGAAAAAAATTTGCATTTGCATTATAGCATCTACATCTTAAGAAAAGATATTTGTAGGGGCATTTACATGAAAGGAACATTATCATTTACATTGTAAAAAAGTCAAATGTATTTGCATAAAGCATTCACATTCTTGCATTAGCATTGACATTTGCATTGACATTTCCATTAGCATTATTTGATGAGAATAGACATTTGAATCATGATTGCATTTATCAACTTTATAAATATTAAAAAAAAAGAAAAGTAAAAAAGAAAGAGAAAGAAAAAAAAAGCCTATCATGAAAATTGAGAAAAAGAAAAAAAATAGTTTGATATGAGATCAAAATATCAAAAAGGCTTGAAAAGTTGAAAGAAAATGATCTACAAAAAACAAAGAGATTGTTGAAAAAATGAAAAAAAAGGAGATATGATATAAGATAAGACTTATGTCCAGTTAAGCTGGCCCCCAAATATATTTCCAAGGCCATCATGCAAAACATTTTAAATTTTTAAAGTCCCAACGCCTCTATTGTATGAAAAGCATTCCAAGATTTTAAAATTTTTAAGACCTCTGGGCACAAACTCTAAGGCCTCCAGGCATAATTTTTAAGACCTCCGAGTAAAACATTTTAAATTTTTAAAGTTTCAATGCCTTTAATTTATGATGAGCATTCAAAGATTTTGAGATCTTTAAGACCTCCAAGCATAATTTTTAAGACCTCAAGGCAAAACAATTTTAAATTTTTAAAGTTTCAACACCTTTAATATATACGGAGCATTCAAAGATTTTTTAGATCTCCAGGCACAATTTTTGAGACCTCTAGATAAAATAATTTTAAATTTTTAAAGTTTCAATGCGTCTAATATATGATGAGCATTCAAAGATTTTAAAATTTTTAAGACCTCCGGACATAATCTCTAAGACCTTCGAGCATAATTTTTAAGACCTCAAGGTAAAACAATTTTAAATTTTCAAAGTTTCAACATCTTTATTGTATGAGGAGCATTCAAAGATTTTGAAATCTTTAATATATTCGGGCATAATTTCTAAGACTTCTGGGCATAATTTTTAAGACCTTTAGGCAAAATAATTTTAAATTTTTAACGTTTCAACGCCTCTAATATATGAGGAACATTCAAAGATTTTAAAATCTTTAAGACCTTCGGGCATAATCCTTAAGACCTCCAGGTAAAACATTTTTTAAGTTTCAACACCTCTAATGTATAAGATGCATTTAAAGATTTTGAAATCTCTAAAATCTCCAGGCACAATCTTTAATACCTTCGGACATAATCTCTAAGTTCTCTGGGTAGGATTCATAAATCTTCCTAGTTGAATCTATTTTAATTTCAAGATTTGTAAGACCTTAGGGCATGATTTCTTATTTTATTTCGAAAAGTTATTGAGTTTTTGTTTAAATTTGTTTTCAAATGGTCTAATTTATTAATTTACAACAACAAAAAAGTAAAAAAAAAATCAGAAACAAAACAAAACAAAAGAGAAAATTAAAAAAAAAAACTAAAAATAAAAAATAAAGGAAAATAAGAAAATAAGAAGAAAAAAAAGAAGAGGAGCAAAGGTTTTTCTCTTACTTAGAAGTATCATCTAGACAAAATTGTTGTTTATATCTTTGTTTTTTTTTTTATTCTCAGAAATATACAAAAATAGGCAACTATAGACACCAAATTTTATCCAAAATATTTTTCAATATGATTGACCCATGGTTCATTTGTGAACATGGGTCTAGACTATTTACAACTCATAAAAGAGCTCTCAAATTAGTCTATTTAAAGACATAAAGTCAACTCGGATTAAATCCAATCAAACAAAGTTAAAATTACGTAAAACTTAGTCAAAATAGATGGAGCCCCTATTAATTCTCAAAATTCAAAACCTAATTGAAATCAATGAGGTTTAAAATTAAATTAGAGATTTTATGAAACACTAAAATTTTTATGGTACCTAGAAAGGGCAAAATTACCAAAATACCATTATAGAGAGTATTTTCATAATTGGACTTTTTTGAGCTCAGATTTTCATGAAGCTTTTCAAATCTCAATTTTATAATATTTCATGATTTTTGATGCATTTAAAATCACAACAGTCCCGATAAGTGTAAAATTACCAAAATACCCTTATAAATGGTATTTTTGTAATTTGACCTTTCCAAGTTTGGATTTTTGTAAAACTTTTTAGATCTCAATTTCATAATATTTCATGATTTTTGGTGCATTTGAAATCACAGTAGTTCCCAGAAAAGTGTGAAATTACCAAAATAACCTTATTGAGGTATTTTCGTAATTTGACCTTCCTGAGATCTAATTTTCACGAAACTTTTCAGATCTTAATTTCATAATATTTCATGATTTTTGTTGTTTTAAAATCTTGAAAATGAGCATGGGACATTGATTTCTAAGAAAATGACCTAAATATCAAAAACTTTATACTAAGGGCAAAATGATCTTTGTATAGATTTAGATGCTAAATATCCAACCTTTGCAGTAAATAATGTGAACCATGGGATCTTCTTTGAATTTTTATCCAATGGTTAAAGCTTGTTCCTTGAAAAAAGAAGAAAAGAGAAAGCTTTGACCCTCGGATGCTACTTAATCCAAGGGCCTATATTTATCAAGAAGAAAGATTAATTTTTTATAAGGTACGGGAAACATCCAAAAAAAAAAGGCTAGCTTGCTGTTATCTGCAATGAAGGAGGACCAAAAATATCGTAGAGGAAAAAAGGAAAACTTGGCAAAAAAAAAGAAAACTCTTGAAGAAAATGGCAGGGAAAGTAGTCTTCCTGAACTTTTTGGATATTCATATTCTTCCATGAGAGAATAAGAAAAATGGCCCTTTTTTTTCTTTTATTTTGGTATAAGGTTTGTATGAAAACTTGTTTGTTTAGAGAGGCTTAAAGCTTCAAACTTTTGTCGATTCTAGCATGTTCTTGTTTATAGGTTGTTGGTTAAGGATTTAAAGGTTACTGCATTTGTTGTTATGGCTATTTTTTCTTTTTATGCAAAAAGCTTTAAGCTTCATCTTGGCTTCATGCTTGTTGGTCCTTAGTTGCGTAAGGTATGCTTGCTAGAATTTAACCATCTAACAATTGTCTGGTTCTTAGTTTCTTCTTTCCGTTACATGCTCTTTACTCGAAAGGAAGTTTGAATCTACAAATTCTTTTCACATTGTTGGCAAGAGTAATGAAAGGATTGCCTTTTTTTATATATATATAAAAAAGTAATAAGTATGCATGAAAACTAACGTGGGGACCGTATCCTTGGTTTTCTTTAATTTGTCTCGAAAGAAATAAACCCTTACCATCTTTTTGTAGGTAGAATTTTGTAATGAATAAAAATTTATTTTCATGAGCATTGAAAGTCAAACGTGGGGGCCATTGTTGTAAGATTGTTGCACAACATCTTATCCATGTCATGGCGTAAGGAACCATTTTTGTAAGGATGTTGCATTGAATATTTTTTCTTACTTTATTTTTGTTTAGTCAAAAAAGGATAAGTCTAGGAAAGTATTCTACTTAAAATTTTAAATTATAAAGCTTAAAGTTTGTTTCCAATAAAGTTTATTTTCATTATATCTATGCATTTTTTTTTTATGATTGTTCTTTTATGCATTGATCATTTCTTTATCGTTTGAATTCTCATGCTCATTTTAATCTAATCTTTCATACCTAAATCTATATTTGATATATTTTATTTATAATAATAATAATAATAATAATAATAATAATAATGATTTTGAAGAAAGAAGAAATATATATCTATACGTATATATAAATTCATTTTTTAAAAGAATTATAAAAGTGAACTTACCCCAAAAGTCTACCTAAATGTTAGAGACTTTTAAAAAGGTTCAAAAATTCTTAAAATTTAAACCCAAATCTACCCAAAACCCCAAATTTGTTTTAAATTTTTAAGGATTTGTATGAAAATCTTTTATGAAGTAATCTATTCCCGAACGTCGTCTAGACATTGGGGTATTCTGAAATAAATTCATTTTCTTAAAACCATGATTATAAAAATAAAAAATGATAATAATAATAATAGGATGGGATTTTAAATATAAAAAGTCGCACCCAAACTCTGCATAAATGTTAGAGAGTCTAGGTGGTCTTTTTATATTTAAAAACTTAATTCTTAAATTCACATTTGATCTTTATTTGCATATGTTTCATTTTTTAAATTAATGTCCTCGTTCATAATGCATATATATATATATGTATTTGTGTGTGTGTGTGTTTGCTTTAGTTATGGATGTTTAATATTAATTATATTATAATCCATTTTTTTACTACATCAAAAGTTTTCTTAAAAATTTTTAGTTTTAAATAAATAAAATTAAAATAACATTCTATGAAATATAATTGATTGGTACTCTACTTAGATGTTAGAGTGTTATCAATAATTATCATTTACAAATAATATTATTTTATTACTTTTAAAAGGAATGTTTGTAAATCTTAAATGGAAAAGACTATCTTCGAAGTTTACCTTTATGTCGGAGACTTGAAGATATTTCTTTAATTTGAAGATTTTCTTAATGTTCCTAAATAAAAAAAGTTTTAAACTAATCTTATTTCTCACAAAATGAAAGGAATTGTAATTAAATTTTATATAAAAATCATTTTTATCTAAAATTACAAATAGCGCATAATTAACTGGTACCAATTTATAGGCATTGTGGGGGAGCTAATCTTTCCCCACACGTAACCGACTCTCGAACCTGATCTTGTTTTCGTAAACGAAAATCATCTTTTTAAAAAAGCTTTAAACTCACTTTATTATTTTATTAAAACAATAAAATTTTTGAGTAGCCAATCACATCCTAAAAATATTGGTGATGACTCTTTATGTTTTTCATAATTTTTTTTAAATTTTTACATCTAACGATCGAATCTCTGAACCAATACATTACGACACTAGGCTAGGAAAAAATTTTTTTTCACTTTTTTTTATTATCACTTTTTAGATTATTGTTTTTTTTAGCATTTTTTTGTTATTATTCTACTTTATTATTTTTTTATTATTATTTAAAGAAGAAAAATAAAAAATTTTGAAATCATTTTTCATTATTATTATTATTATTATTATTATTATTATTATTTTATAATTTTATAAGGTTTATTTTAAATTTTTTTAATGAAATTTAAAAAAATCATGATTTAGATTTATTGTTATTTACTAATATCATTAATATTAAAAAAAACTAAATATTTATTCTAACAAGAAAATTAAACATGATTAACTAATAATAACAATTAAAAATGATATTTATAAAAATAAATAAATAAATCAAAAAAAGAAAAAAAAATTTTACCTGAACCGAACTGTTAACACTGGTTCAATTGGATCAACAAAAGAGCAGTTTGGTGAGCGGTTCGGTTGAACCAGCTGAGGGCTGGCTGAAGCAAGTTGCCGGGTCAACTTGCATGGATCTCAAGTAAAGTCACAAGCACGCACAAATCTTTCCCTTAAAACAGCATCATTTTGCTTCATTGTTTTTTATATAAAAGTCAACATTTTTTTTAGTTCATTTTATCCTTTCTTTAGAAAAAAAATTTTAGCTCCAAAAATCTTTTTGGCCTCACCAGAATCAAGTGCCATGCTGTTGAGCTGAACACCACCTGAGGTCGCCACCAGTGGTCACCAATGATCGAAAAATGCCAAAATTTACCTAAAATCTCCTTTTGATCTTCTGAGCTCAAATTCACCTTTCTTTTTGCAAGAAACAACCCCGATCAACGTAAATCAGGGTTTAAAGTTTTGGTGCTCTTTTTTTTAAAAAAAAAAAACCAAAATTGATGAATTTTTTTTTATTTTTGTAGGTAGCTCAACCCTGATGGTTCCTCTTTATGGGGAGGACTGTGATTTTTTTTATTTATGTACTATTTTTTTTTTGCTTTTCAATGGGTAGGGGGTTTTGTTTTTTTTTTTTTTACCAACGCAAGGCAACAAAGGAAAGGCAGTTGGTGGGTGGTTAGGTCTCGTGTGCAAAGGTCAATATGGAAGGGCTAGGTTGTTTGGGTGCCAAAGCCTGGGCCTTTAGCTAGATTTGTGGTCGTGTTGCAGGGGCTAAGTATGGAGTCTTGGCTAGGGTGCCTAAAGTCTGGTGCTTTGGTTTTGGATGCGGGTGTTGGTATATGCATGGAAGAGGGTATGTGTTCGAGAGCCTTAAAAAGAGAAGAAGCTGGGTGCTTTATGAGGCTGGGCTCCTGAGATGATGGGTGGAGTAGATGCCTGGCAAGGTATAGGTGCCATGGCAGGGTAACGTCGATGGCTTTGGGTAGTTGGGGTAAGTAAGGTGCAGGGGCTCTAAGTATGGGTTCCATAGGTATGGTGCTGTGCAGAGATAGGTGGGTAGGCTAGTGCCGTACACAGCACCATGCCTAACCTTATCCCTTTTTAAAAAAAAAAAAATTTAATATTACATTTAATTATTAATTTTAACAAAATTTAAAAATGAAATTTCATCCAATAGACCTAGACAAAATTCAATGTCTATAATAGTATTTCACGTTATACCATTTCCTTTGCATCTTTAATCTTCTTTTTCTTTTCTTTTCTTAATTTTTTTCCTTTGTTAATTCTGTAAGACCAATCTTGCAAATATGTGGCTAAGCTTATATGTTCATGAAGGAGAGTCGTGTTAATAATCCTGTGAACTTTAAGTGATCTTTATCTAATGATGAAATTAATTAAGAATCATATTTCTTCCCTCGAAATTGGTACGTTAAATTTGAAAATTAACAAGCCAGAAGCTTTCCATAAAGATCTCGACAAAATAATCCAAAACGTGTAAATCATAGTTAATGTTATAAGATATTATAATCATGTATTAGAGGATAGGATGGAGTAAAGTGACAGCCATTTAGTTGATTTTGATTAGTATGAATACAAATATTTTTTCTGATTAAATATGGTGGGGAAAGAAGCATTAATTTGGTTTAGTAAATCTCCGTTTCAACAATTAGGTTATGTTCGTTTCTATTTTCTTTCATCTTTCATGGCACAATGATAACAACTTTAAGAGTTCAAATGGCAACTAAGATAGTTCAAAAGCTACAACGGTTGAAGGAGGACTTGGAGAGGAGAAAGTACAAGGCAGGTAATTTGGCTGCAATGAATGAAAATAGTATGAAACAACGAAAATTAGAGTAAAGTTAGATAATCCAACATACGGAATTGATTCGATATTACATGTTTTTAAATTCTTGAACAAATTGGAGTCAAGAATTCTTTGCAGTAATAGACATTGATTGTGCTACTGAATAATATTATGCCTTAATTTGATATAATTCCTTTGATCATACATTTTATCTTGCCCTTCAATTTTTAATACAATTCATTTAGAACATGTTTGGTGAATAAGATTACAAATAGAATAAAATAATATAAAATTATAAATAGAATTAGATTAGGTGATGTCTTCCTATAGGATAAGATGCTTGTTATATGTAAAATTAAAATTAAGAAAAAATAATTTTTTTATTAGTCAAAATAAAAAAAAATAATTTCAATTTATAATTTTTATATAAATGTAATTAAAATTTTTTTAACTAAAAAATAGATATTCTATAATAATTTCTATAGATTAGAGTTAAATTTATTTTTTCCTATAATTTATCTTTTAATAAATAATCAATCGTTTTAAAAAATTAAATTACTTTTCAAAAACTTTTTTTTAAATTTAATTTTTATCAAAATTATTTTTTTCATTATTTTTGTTTTCTTTCTTTTTCAATTGTTTTATTTATTTTATAATTTAAATTTAAAATAATTTATATGATTGACAGTTAAAATTAAATTCTTTTTTTATCGCGCTGCGACTTTCTTTGTTTTAAAATAATTAGTGAAATCATTAGGTCCTAAGTACTATAATTTTATCAAATTGACAACATTGCTTTGGATTAAAATAATTCAAGGACATGCTACCTTTGTTTGTCATGGCTATATATTAGCTTAATGCCTATGGTATATACAAAATGTATATATTTTGTTAGGGTGAGAAAAAAATTTAAAAAATCAAAAAATTGATTATAAATTGTAATATTTAGATTGATTTGAATCAATTTTTTTATTTAATTTAATTTAAGTTTGAATATTTTATATTTTAATTTGGATTGATTTTTCTTTTATTTGGTTTGATTTAAGTTTGAATAATTTATATTTTAATTAGGTTCAATTTGATCTTCAGATCGAAAAGTAAAAAATTTTAAAATATATAAATCGAACCAAATTATATAATTTTATTAGTTTTTACATATTTTTTAAATTTTTAAAAAATAAAAATAATTATTTTATATTTAAATCTATTTAAATATATTTAAAAAAATAAAAAACAATTAATTTTAAAATGTTATTAACATAAATAGGTAAAAGGAATAATAAAATTTATATCAATTAACATAAAATGGATTAGAAAAGTTGTAAGACATTAAAAAAGAGCTATTACAATTTTAAAATTAATGAACTGTGAAAATAACCATAAATAATATTATTGTAACATAAAATTTTAATTGATTCTTATTTTTATAAAAATATGAGAAAATAAGTAATAAATAATAAAAAATCAATAACGAAAACATGTGAGAATAAATATAAAATTTATATTATTTGGCATAAAATGGCTAAACGTGTTGCAACACATACTAAGAATAAGTTATGATAATTTTAAACATAATAAAAGATAAAAAACAATTGTAAAAAGATATTATTGTAACATAAATAATTAAGTTAAAAAAATAAAATTTTTTATTTATTTTTGTTACTGAAATATATAAAAAATAGTTAATAAATAATAAAAATATAGGTAGCGTAAAAAGGTGAGAGAACACGTAAAATTAGTATAATTTAATATAAAATAAATAATAAGTGTTGTAACATATTAAAAAATAGTTATAATAGTTCTAAATGTAATAAAATATAAAAAAATCATAAAAAAATATTATTATAAAGTAAATAATTAAGTTGGTACCATAAAATTTTAATTAATTATTATTTTTATAAATATATAAGGAAAATATCTAAAATTTTTAAAAAAATAAATAGATAATATAAACAAATGAGAATAAATGTAAAATTCATATCATTTGACTTGAAATAGGCAAGAATTACCATAACATACTAAGAAAAAGCTATGATAATTTTAAATATAATAGAAGGTAAGATCAATCATAACAAGATATTATTGTAACGTAAATAATTAATCTAATAACATAAAGTTTAGATTAATTATTTTTATAAATATATAAGAAAAATAGATAATAAATAATATAAAAAATTAGTAACATAAACAAATTAGAAGAAATGTAAAATTTGTATTATTTAACATAAAATGGATAAAAAGTGTCATAACATACTAAAAAAAAATTTTGACAATTCTAAACGTAATAAAAGATAAGAACAATTACAAAAATATATTATTGTAACACAAATAATTAAATTGGCAACATAAAATTTTAATTAATTATTACTTTTGTAAACATATAAGGAAAATAGTTAAAAATTAAAAAAATAGGTATTGAAAGTAGGTGAGAAAAACATAAAATTCGTATAATTTGGCTTAAAATATGTAAAAAGTGTCGAACATATTAAGAAAGAGTTATGACAATTTTAAATGTAATTGAAGATAAAAATAATTGTAAGAAAATATTATTTTAACATACATAATTAAGTTGGTAACAAAAACTTTTTAATTCATTTTTACTGCTATAATTATATAAGAAAAATAACTAATAAATAATAAAAAAAATATATAAGTAACGTAAAAAGGTGAGAGGAAATGTAAAATTCATATCCCTTGACGTAAATTAGATAAGAAGTTCCATCACAGACTTAAAAAATAGTTATGATAATTTTAAATATAATTGACGATATTATTATAACGTAAATAATTAAATTAACAAAGTAATTTTGTAATTAATTATTGTTTTGTATATACAATAAAAATAGCTCAAACTTAAAAAAAATAATATAAACATGTAAGAAGAAACATAATATTCATATTATTTAGCTTAAAATGGACAAAAAGTGTTGAAACACACGTTAAGAAAGAGCTATGATAATTTTAAATACAATGGAAAGTAATAACAATCATAAGAAGATATTATTATAACGTAAAAAATAAATTGATAATGTAAAATTTTAATTAATTATTGTTCTTACAAATATATATGAAAAATAGCTAATAAATAATAAAATTTATAGGCGATGTAAAGAGGTGGAAGGAAAAGTAAAATTCATATAATTTAATATAAAATGGATTAAAAGTGTTGTAACATACTAAAAAATGGCTATAACAACTTTAAATGAAATAGAAGATAAGAATGATCATAAGAAAAGTGTTGTAACATAGTAAGAAATGGCTATAACAATTTTAAATGTAATAAAAGATAAGAATAACCATAAGAAAATATTATTATTATTTAAATAATTAAGTTCACAACATAAATTTTAAATTAATTATTTTTTAAATATATAAGAAAAATTATTAATAAATAATAAAAAAAAATAATCACCTAAACAGGTTAAAGAAAATATAAAATTTGTATCATTTAGCATTAAATGGGTAAGTATTGTTAAATATTGAGAAATAATTAACAATTTTAAATATAGTGGAAGAAAAGAACAATCGTAAGAATATGTTAATATAACATAGATAATTAAATCGATAATGTAAAATTTTAATTAATTATTATCTTTATAAATATATATTCATATAATTTAATATAAAATGAGCACATAGTGTTATAACACCTTAAAAAAGATGTGTGATAATTTTAAACGTAATGGAAGACAAGAATATGTATAAATATATATATTTATTTATTTACATAAAATATTAAATTGACAATGTAATATTTAAATTAATTATTTTTTGTAAATTTATAATGCAAATAACTAAAAGAATACTTTTAAGACTAAAAAAAGTATAAAAATAATTGTATTTTAAAATTAAAAGATAAAAATTTATTAAGATAAATGATAAAATTTGTATTAATTATTGTTATAGTATAATGCTATTTGTTAATAATGAAGAAATAACAAAATATTATTTATTATAATTACAAGTGACATAATTATACTTGAATTTTTATTTTAATGTTATTAATTATAAAAATAGATTAAAAAGTACAAAATATTTAATTTATCATATTCTTTTAATTGGTTAGGTAAATAAAATTATTTTTATATTTTTATTTTGACTTATTTACTTATTTACTCATTTTTGTCACTTTTATTTTTTTAAAATTTATATTTTTAATTTCTCATGATATATCATGGATATCATGATATCTTAGTGAGATATATAATTGTAACTTTCGAAAGTGATTCATTTGTTTCATGAAAAATAACTTTGAAAAATAATTTTTATATTTTTTGATATTTGTTCAACAGAAAATCGGTTGATTAACAAAAACTTAGACTATTTTTTCGAAATTTTTTTCCTTTCCAGAAAAAGAAAGATAATTTTCAAAAAAAAAAATAGTTATTTATGGATAGTCCTATTTACTAAGCTCATGTTTACAATTCTACTTAAGTAGGACCTTTGATATAACTTTCTTTAAATTCAAACTTAATTTGACTCGCCCAAAATATTATTTTATTAATAAAAATATTTTTATTTAATTTACTTATAAAAATTAAAATATTAACATTAAAAGTCTTATGATATTTTAATTCTAGGTATTTTTATAGTTCTACTTAAGTAAAACCTTTAACATGTATTTTAAACTTGAATTTGATTTGATTTAATTGAAAATATTATTATATTAATAAAAATATATGTTTTTAATTTGAATTAAAATATTAAAATATTAATATTAAAAGTCTTTTGGTATTTTAATTTTGTATATTATTAAACAACAATATTTTTAATATTTCAATAAAAACAATATTATATTATTATTTTAATAATTAATAATATATTAAAAATATCATTTTATTATTTTGATAATTAATAATAAATAATATAATAATATTATATTTTCATAATATGAATGTTTTAATAATTTCTTAATATTTTTCAATTGAAAATATATAGTTTTATAGGTTATTTATTAATGGATTATATTACTATTTTAAAAATAAATATAAATAATTAGTATTTTGTTATGATTTAATAATAGATACTTTCATTATAAATAATAGTATAAATATTTTTAAATATTTTAATAATAAATATTACTATTTTAATATTATTATATTAATAAAATTACTATTTTAAATATTTTGAAATATTAATATAAGTAATAATAAATAGTTTTGTTTTAAGTTTTTTATATTAATATATATTTAAATACTGAATACTATTATTAAAATAATTAATAATTTTAATAATAAATAATTTTTAATATTTTAATAATTATGCAAATATTATTTTAAAAATTCTAAAAATCAATCAAATAGTATAAAATATTTTTTATTGATTCGTTCAAATAATAAAAAGTTTCTACTTTTTTTTTAAATATAAAAATGTTTCTTAAAAGACATTTTGTGAATGTCGAGTTATGTGGAACAAAAGGAGCCTAAGCAGAGACAAACCCTTGAAACTAGTTAATGAGTTTTATAGTTAATGTTGCCGTTACTCTGTTGTCTAATCTGAAATATCCTCTTCTTTTTGCTTGCATTGCAATTGTTGAATGGAAGAGCAAGAGAGTCCAAAAACGCCCGTAGCCATAGCACAGCTTGTGTGGTTTTTCGGCATAGCCTCAACCATAAAGCTGTTACTAATCCCATCCTACCACAGCACAGACTTGGAAGTCCATCGTCACTGGCTGGCCATTACCCACTCTCTTCCTCTCAGTCAATGGTACTCCGATGAGACGAGTGAATGGACCCTTGATTACCCTCCCTTCTTTGCCTACTTGGAACGCTTCCTCTCCGCTTTTGCTCATCTTATTGACCCACAGATCGTCCATCTCCATGATGGCCTCAATTACAAAGCCAATTCTGCCATCTATTTTCAGAGGATTTCAGTGATCGTCTCAGATTTATTTCTCTTATATGGGGTTTACAGATCGACTCAAACTTTGGCTTCTTTCAAGAGAAATTTGATATGGGTTTTGGTGATTTCGTCTCCGGGACTCATAATCGTGGACCATTTGCATTTTCAGTACAATGGATTTTTGTTTGGCTGGTTGTTATTGTCAATCTCATTTTTAGCACAAGGAAGAGATGTGATGGGTGGCTTTCTGTTTGCTGTGTTGTTGTGTTTTAAGCATTTGTTTGCAGTGGCGGCTCCTGTTTATTTTGTTTACTTGTTGAGGCATTACTGTTGGGGTGGGGTGGTTCGGGGTTTTACTCGGCTTTCTGTTATGGGAGCTGTTGTTGTGGCAGTTTTCGCAGCAGCATATGGGCCGTTTGTTTATCATGGGCAGGTAATTCATCCCTTGATTTACTTTGATTTGTTCTTCTGGCTTATTCTGCAGTGAGTTTCTGTTTTAACCATATTATTTGGCCCTTTTTCTTCTCTTGATCTGTTACTTAGCTGATACCATTGTTTCTGTCTTTTCTTGTTTCTTTCATTTCTGATGGATAGAGTGGATGAGGACTAAACTTACTGCATTTAACTGGGCGAAAAAACAAAAAAAAACAAAACCTCACTTCATTTTATATGCACGAGTTGCCTTTATTTTTGGAATTTTGCAGAATTATCGAATAGCAAAATATTGGAATGAGGTTGATATCAAAACTGATAACTAGGCTTCACAGATTTAACTAAATTTAGTTATATGTGATCTTGGTGAAATGAGAAGCTTGTGGTGCTGTAGTTTCTGGTTTTTAACCACTACCCTACTATCTCTACCTCCTGCCCTGGTTGCCCTTGTATCCTCCTCTTCTCATTCGTAGAAGGGCATATTTTTAGCAAATTTTTTGATTTCGATTATTAGTCATGCTGAAAGTACGAATGTGTGAAGCCATTAAATTACATTGACCTATTATACATGGTGCATTAAGTATACAACAAATACCTTGCAGATACCACAAGTCATCCGCCGCATGTTTCCTTTTGGCAGGGGACTCTGCCATGCTTATTGGGCTCCAAACTTTTGGGTTTTCTATATTATGTTAGATAAAGGGATTGCTTTCTTTCTGAGGAAGTTTGGCTTCAATGTCCTGGCACCAGCAGCTTCATTCACTGGTGGACTAGTTGGTGATGCATCCCCATTTGTTATATTACCTCAGGTAAGGCTACTCAGTAAACATAGTAGGGTGGATCTTAGACATATTTGTCAATCAATTGATCCTAGGTCTATCCAAGTAGTTCATTAGTCAAGACTGATCTATTCATTCAAACCCCCCCAATCCCAAATCTCTTATCCCTTTGATAATCATGTCAGCTCAGAGGAGAGGCCTTGGCTACAAGTTGGATGGTTAGATATCAACAAGGATGCTTGGTGATATTTAACAATTGATGAGATGCCATTTCCTTTCTGTCTGAGGTTAATGTACTAAGTAATTGGTGTTATATTTGATCTCTATGCAATGGCAGATAACTCCAATGGCAACCTTCATAATGGTCCTGCTTGCCTTATCTCCCTGTCTTTTCAAAACTTGGAGGGATCCCAGACCAAGGCTGATTGCCAGATCAATTGCCTATGCATTCACATGTGGTTTCTTATTTGGGTGGCATGTTCATGAGAAAGCATCACTGCACTTTGTCATCCCCCTCGCTATTGTTGCAGTGGAAAGTTTGGAGGATGCAAAGCATTACTTCTTGCTATCTATAGGTAATGCTTCTCCTTTTCTCTGTTATCTGTTGGTTGATTATTGAACTTGTACAGATATTACACTTACAGAGCCTGCTTTATGATCAGTGTTTTGCTTGGCTTCATGCTACCCATTTTGTACCATAGATGAATAGATCTGCTTCTATGATTTCAGCTACTACCTAGTTTATTTTAGTTATTACACTGCTTTCAGTCACATTTCGTCATAATTTTTATTATCAGATGAATAACCTGAAATAAATTTGTATATTAAAACTCTCTATTAGGTAGATTGAACAGAAGTTGCTCTTAAATTATAAGACTGATGGTGAAAAATGTTATCATGGTTGGATATTTCCATGACAACTTCAGTTTAATACCTAAAGTTGAATTGTGTAGGGCATCAAAATTAAAATATTGAGATGCAGTTTATCACTTATTAGCATGAAATTTAAAAAATGACATGGATATTGTTCTGTATATGCCATGCAGTGTCTTGCTACTCACTCTTTCCCCTTCTACACGAAGCCCAAGAATACCCAATAAAAGTGTTGCTGTTGCTGCTACATTCTATCCTAATGTGGTTCTGTTTTTCTGCACAATTCACCAAGAATGTATCAATGAAGGCCGGTTTACAGGCTGATAAGAAGGCCGCACAATTTGGCTTGAAAGGAAGTTCCAGAAGTGCTGCTGAGAAAGGAGGGTTTGTGCTTGATTGGGTTGCAAAGAGTTACCTGTTTGGTGTTTTGATTGTTGAGATATGGGGTCATTTTTTGCATCCTTACCTTCTTGGAGATAAGTTTCCCTTTGTACCACTTATGTTGATCTCAATATATTGTGCATTAGGGATTTTGCACTCTTGGATTTGGCAACTGAAACGGATCATGATATTGGCCTGACTTGGTACTCCCTTAGGTTGCTTCTTTTGATTCTAGGTTTATTCCTCACACTCTTGAGTAAACAAAATTTCTACTTCCCGATGAGTATAGAGAAGACAATTCTTGCTTTTACATGTGCTATTGTAGATTCTAGTTTGTTTCTCACACTTAACTATTTATTTATTATTATCATTATTATTTTTCAAATCTTTCATCTATACAATAATTGGGCATGTCCCTAATTGGATACTTACTCTAATTGAGGAGGAATTCCTGACTGAGCAAAATAATGCTCAACCAAATGGAGACGACGATAAGTTAAAAATAAGGAACAGAGTTAACAAAAAGGGAGCTGAACAACACTAAATCTATATTTACTAGCAGCACCCACACATTACAACATCATAATCTCAAGTTAAGAAACATGAAACCAAGACAATTACTACCAGCATCCTCACATTAAAACTTGAATTCTGATAGGAAAAGCTTTAGTTGGTCTTTATACAAAGATAAGTTACTGCTACCTTGTTGTGTCTCTTTTTCTAAAAGCTGGTACCAGAGATAATTGATATCAAACCCCTTTAAGAAAAAAGAATCCAGAAGTCAAAATCCACCAAAAGACCACCAATAGCATCCAAAACAAAAGAGAATGGTGGCAGCGGCAACTAATTGGTTCTATGAGGTGCACAGGTCATAAAATCTTTTAGAGCTGAAAACCAAGAAAATATTGGACATGAACAGGGAGATTTTAATATACCACATTCTTCCCCTTATGTTCTTTAATTTCCCCTTTCTGTGCCTTGCAATAGGTTTTCCCTCTTACCTAAAAAATATATAAAAGGTAAACAGAAAAAATCATTAGTATGCTGTATGCTACAAACCACTATTCCAAGAAAAAAGTATGGCAAGAAACAAAACTGAGATATATTTAGCACAAGCAGGCATCAGCAACTAGAACAGACTAGAGTTCGTCAAAGTATGGCTAGATTATGTGCCACCGAAGTTCAAGATTTAAACCAATTAGCGAATGAATCATCATAATATAATTATAAAAATGAATATATTGTATTAAGGAGTTTAACCCAAAACAAAAAAGCATCCTAATCGAAAAGCTTGACAACATGCAAGAGAATGGGGAGTCTATTCCATTAACAATAAAGACAATCAAGTTTAAAAATGAACAAATATATTGCACATGTTTTTCAACTATAAGCATGGATAGTTGCTAAAGAAAAAGGGGGAAAACTATCAACTATAAGAACAGGGAACGTAAGAAGGCCAAGATTTATCATGTTTAGCAGATTTTATAAGGTACTTGGATTCATCACACACACGGCACTTCACCTAAATTTTTGTTAACAGTCTACATTGTTGGATAGAAATAAGCTCCAAAATGGCAGCTGAAGTAGCATAAATTCATTAATAATAATAAAATCTGGTTTATTTCTCAATAATAATAATTTAAGAAAAAAAAACCTCAGATTTAGTACACATTGAAATCAATAATGTTAGATGTCTCCCTCATAGAAAGCAGATGATAAATTGTTATTATACCATGTCAAAACATAACATGTTTGCATATGTGGGAGACAAACACCAAAAAAAGTGCTAGCATAAATTGAACCAAGAAAGAATAAAAACAGTAGAAGAATGACTAGCTGAAATCTGTCATTGGACCTATACAAAACCGTTATGCATAAAACCTCATCAACTGGCTAATAAAATTCAACACAATAGATGCTAACGACAATTGAACCATGGTACATTTGGACTCTTGAAAGTCTAGTTATTTTCATTATCTCATTAAAATAGAGCTGAAGTGGATTGCAACACTTCATTAACATGTAATTTCCCATGGTAGAAATACCTTAGAAAGACACATGCATGGAGTTAAAATGGGTATAAAGACGAAAAGCCAATAAAATCTTAAACCTGATTGATTTTAAGACAATATGCTTCTAACCAAATTAATAATACAAAGATAGCCTCAGCCCTCAATACTTCAACCCAGCCATTTAAACAGACAGCATCAATTTTTCTGTCCCGTCACTCATTTGAATACTAACAAAAACCTTGGTTTGTGCCTCAAACTGGTCATTCTTTCCCCTCTTTTTCTTTCCGAAATTTATATCAGGAGAAGAATCAGATCAATAAGCTAACCTGTCCATGTTGTTCAAGCAGCAAACCAGGCCCAAAAGTGAATAGAATTCTATTCTGGCAATGACCTCCTGCTTCTCTGACGTAAATTTGACGACCTCTGTTGTGATTTCCAATGGACATTACTAGAACCATTTGGCAGAATTTTGGTTTTAGTCACACAATGATGTTTTCCCTTTGTGCTTTCACCTTTACCATCAGGCAAATGTGCTTTCAAGTCTACATTCTTCCTCTTATTTGTTCCTCTTCTACTAACTACTGCAGTTTCACGAGCATCTTTCCGGCTGCCCTCATATCCATACTCTTCAACAGTACTGTCACCATCCTCAATATCTGAACCAGACAAGGCATCTGACAGCTCATTGTTCTCGTCCTCACTATCATCACCACTACCACCACCTTCCCTTTTGGGTGCACCACTGGTTGCCTTCTTTTCTTGATCGTTTCCACTAGGATTAGAAAGGTGTTCCCTGACAGTGTGCATAAGATGAATATATTGATTCCTAATATTCATTAATGGATTACTCTCGATCAACAACCCCCTCTTATAGGCCTCCTTCAAAACCACCGTATAAGTTCCAGTCTTACAGGATAAGTAAAAAATGTGCGGATGGTGAAGCAAAACTCTCTTAAACCTTGACCTTATGCCCAAATACTCCCCAACACACAAAACATCATCCCTCCCTGCCTTTTTTGCAACAGAAAGATTTAAAATCTCATGTAGAACAGCAGCTGCCCACTTGTCAGATTCATCTGTTTTTGGTGGAAGATGAAGAGCGTTCTCATATGGCGAAACATAAGGCAATTTCTGCCAATCGTCCCACCACTTTTTCTCCTTTTTATCCATCTCAAATCCCTTTGAAATCTTCACAGGAAATGCTATAGGCATCCCCTTGGAATACACTGATCCTCCCTCCATGTTCTTCTTTTCCAGAACTGAAACTGCCAGTTCATCACTCCAACAAACCAGCTCCAATTGACCAGAGTCCTCGGACCCAACAAGACGAAAATAATCGGGAAAACATGGGACGAGAGTTTTCAAGTAATTTTGAGGAAGACCCAGATCCCATTTCAGTATATCAAGAATCCTGATGGGTATTTTGTTCATTCTTGATATCATAAGCAGTTTCAGAAGTCTGTCAGCTACTAGTTGCTTGTAAGAATCACTCTGGTAAACCAAATGCTCTTCGGCATCAATATCGAGCACTTCTGGAGTCAGCTTGATATGGGGGTGGATTCCGATTCCACCGGGGAGGAATTCCTGGAAGACTGAAGGGTATTTGCGGATGAATTCGATGGGTCGGGAAGGGATCCTGAGGGAGTCTTTGTGCTGGGAGATTATAGAGATAGGAAGGGACTTTGATGGTTCCAATTTGATGAGGTTCTTAACATTTAGGAGCGGCCGAAGGTTCTTTTCTCGCTCCACTGCATGGTCTAGGCCACGGTCTCTCACGAATTTGATGGTTGTGGCGGCGCTGTCCCTGAAGGTTCTGCAGCCGCTGTAGCGCCTGTGCACAACATGTTTTGGAAACTTCATCGGCGGCGTTGCGCAAATGAGATGCTGAGCAAGGGTTTTGAAAGGGTTTTGTTAATTCTCAAATTTTATGTTTTAACCAACACGACAATATAACCGGCGATAAAGGTGTTCCCTAAAAATTATCATTTTACATATGTAAAAAGAGTTTGGATCGAAAAAAGTATTTTGAATTTCTGAAAAAACATAGTAATAAATAAAAATATAAAAATGCATAAAATAATAAAAAAAATTAAAGATATATAAAGATCATATACTATTTTCTTTTTCAAAACACAATTAGAGTTGACAATCCAACTCATACTTGTTGGATTTCAATTCGACTCGATTCGATCTTATAAGATCAATTTTTTTTTAAATCGAATTTTAGGTTAGGTTGGGTTGGGTATTCTTGAAAAAAAGTCGGAATCAAGTTTTATGCAAACTTGCTTGAACTCGATATATATATGTATATATATATATATATTTTAAAATATTTAAATTTATTTAATTTTATATATTTTTTAAAAAATAATATTTTATATTACAAATTTTATATTAAATAATATTTTCTATAAACAATTATATTTTATAAAATTTTATATTAAATAATTTTTTATATAAAAAATTATATTTTAATGTCAGGTTCGAGTATAAAAATTATATTTTAATGTTAGGTTTGAGTATTAAGCTTATAAAGTCAAATTAAGTTTAGGGTAAGCAAAAACCCTTCCCAACCCAATTTATTATCATCCCTAAACACAATGTTTCACTGCTTAAAGTGTTTTCTTGTGATGCAGACTTTTTGCTTCAAATTTTTAAAAAATTTAAACAAAAAAAAGGTTTGTCTGAAATTTTTATTAATTGGTATTATGAAAAGGGGAATTCTGTTTACATCCCATTTATTACTCTATAAACTCAACTTCTAAATACACCCCAAATTCAATTTTCAATTTTCTATTTCTACTAAATACACCTCATTCCTCACGTTTCTATTTTTCATTCTTACCTTTCCTCTCTTTTTCTTTCCACTTTCTGAAATCAAGCTTTTAAAAAATGAATATTTGAAAAGCTTTGAGGCTTTTCAAAACAAAGATATTTGAGAAGTTTTAAAGATTCTCGAATATTCATTTTTAAGAAGACTTAAAGTTTTTTGGATATCTATTTTCGATAAGACTAAAAGCTTATTGGAGATTCATATCGAGAAGACCACAGAAGCTTTCAATCTTCTCAAAAATCTATTTTCGATAAGCTCGATTTCACTTTTAATTACTAAAAAACCTAATCATGCGCTTATGAACCCATTTACTTGATCATGTGTGCGAATGGAATTGAAATTGGTGTTCTCAACATGCTTGGCATAACTTGTTCTTTTTCTTAGCCTTCAAAAAATCGAGAACACCATTTTCTAATTTTCTAGTTGTGTATGGGCAAATTAAGGTTCTTGGTTTTCTAGTCCCAAGAAAAAAAATACTTTTATACCCATGTATGCTTAAGCATTAACATGTCTCTTCCATTCACACATATAATCAAGTAAGAATGGCCACATCCATAACTCATCTGTGTGCATGCATTCTAGTCCGAACTTGAATACTTTATAAAACATTGACCTTAACAATGTCATCAACAGATTGGTAAATCCGGTAATAAGAACCTATAATATTTTAGCTACCAATCTTTACTATTGAATTTATCAATCTATTGAGAACATTGTCAGTGGCACATCCAATTTTCCCGTGCCAGGCATTGATAAAAAGATTGATTTATTTTATTTTTGAAAAAGCATTATGATTCTTGGAAATGAATTTTTTTACAATTATATTGTGTTCTCGAAAAATTCATTTTTGAGAATCATATTTTTTTCTCGAAAATGAATTACCGAAAATATAATATAAATTTCGAAAATCCATTTTCGAGATAAACGAAGGTGGTTTGAGGTGTATAAGCTATTGAAGGTATTTTTGTCATTTACTAAAGGTTAAAATTGGTATTTGCAATGTGGATATTTTTGAAAAAAAAAATTTAGTGGTATATAGAGAATATTTTTTGATGTATTTAGAACACCCCTTATGAAAAAAATTATTATTTAAAAGAAATAGTAAATTATAAAATTAATTAAAAGGAAATTGCTATTAGTCTTTTGATCTTATTTTTTAAAGGTGAAATTTTAAGTTTTCTTATTTTCCATTAACAGCAAATTCAATCTTAAATAAGGGTGATAACGGATAAGATCGAGATAAAGTTTTGTTTGATTTGACTTTAATTCAAATTTTTAACATTTACATCTGATTTTGACCTAATCCAATATCAAAATATTATTTTTTCCTACTTGATCCGATTTGCATATTCATAAATATTATCCGATTTGATTCTAAATTAATTTAATAATTTTAATTTAGTTAATATTTATAAAATATTATTTTTTAATATAAATTATATCTTAATTATAAATAAATATAATATTTTTATTAAGTTGATACCTTAAAATAAAATATTAAATAATAACTTTATTAATATAACATATATATAAATATAAAATTAAGTAAATAAAAAAATATTTTTTATATATACTAAGATCCAGTTGGGATGGTGCAACTTAAAATCTAATTTTGATCCAAACTTGATGTTAGGAATAATAGCTCGACTCACCTCTAACCCAACCTCCAATCTCAAAAAAGATTCAACCCTATCGAATCGAGATGAATTCGTCCAATTTATTTTCCCATCCCTAGTCCCAATCAACAAATTCTCACTTCCTTCCTTTTTTATGCTTTACATTCTTTTTAACTTTTCCTCTAGGCACACCTAGAGTCTCCGTTCCAAGCCTTTGTTACTTTTTTTGTTTTTTTCCCTATTTAATCCTCCACAAATCTTGTCTATCTTAGTGATCGTGAGAAAGTTTCTTTTGTTAAAGCTCTCGAAACTATAATTTCTTCTCTATTTTTTGGCTCGATTTATGTTTTTCCTTTTTATTATGTGTTTTAATGACAAATTTATTATTATGCATTTAATTTAAGCTAATCATAATGGTTTTTGGTGAGAATTTGAAATCAATACTAATTAATATCTTTGTTATGCTTTTTTGTTAGGTGTTTAATTTTATTGCTTAAAGGGATATGATATATATATATATATATATATGTATATGTTATTGAGATTGAGATTGAGAAGAAAACAGTTTAAATCAAATTGCAAAGAATCCATAATTGAGAAATAAAAAGTTTGAGTCAACCCCAAATCTTGAAATAAAAAATTTACCTTTTTCATATAAAGTCTAAAAATAAGAGAAATTGTGATAGGAAACTTTCTATTTTAGAGTAGTATTTTTAGGTGACAATGAGAAGTGTTTTAGCAAAAGAAAATAAGATAAAAGAAAAAAATTGAAAAGAGGTAAGAAAATTCTTACAATTCACATGAGGAAGGAGTTTTAGTTCAAACACTCAAATATGTATTATTTTTTCTTTTATTATCTTCTAATAATATATATAAAAAAAATTTTACTTCAAAATTTTCAATATGTTGTTAAGGAACTAGATTTTTCAAATCTGTATAAGATGTTAAAAACTATTTTAACACCTTTATGCTGAGATGTTAGAAATTAACAATGTCATTAGAGGTAAAATCTTTTTAGTAGAACATATAGCTTGATCATTATAAGTGGTGATAGTTTTAGGAAAATAACAATTTGAGAGACATATATAGAACAACCTTCAAATTACTTCATTTGGTTGCCTTGTGTGTGTCTTTCATGTTAAGCATAAAAGTAGCTATTTTTTTTACCATAATTAAGTTGCCTTTCCATTCTTAGCGAATGCTAATTTTTATTTATACATATAGTATTTATATACTCAAATCGAATTATCATCCCAAACAAGTTAAATATAAAATACTTTTTTCCTAATCATTCCTTGTAGATTTTCCTTGATTGATTGTTGAAGTTATTTAAATAAATAAATAAATTTTATTTTTTTAATAAATTCCATGTAATTTTCCATAATGTTCAAGAATTTTAGGTTATCATTTTTAGCTTATGATTAGCTCCTATTGTTTCTTATTTCTTGGTTTATATGCATGAATGGGTTGCCTTAATAAAGAAAAAAATATTAAACTTTGATGATTCTTTTAATGCTTTCGTTGCAAATTGCTAGGTTTCCTTTTAATTTTATATATGTATAATATACATCTGTTTTGCTTGCAACTTTATGCCTTGTGTACAAAAATAATTTCTCTTATTTTTAATCACATCATTCTTATTTAATTTTTTAGCTTTACTTCATTTGTAACTTTTGACTAACTCATGTTATTTATTTGTTTTAATGAATCTTAATTCATGTTAAAAAACTGAAAGAACCATCATAAAGGCCCTTATTCTAATTTCTTAAGAATTTATTTATGGACTAATCGCTTTTATAATTACTTTGTAACATGTCAATATGATAGCAACCCATAAGAAATTGCACAAATGAAATAAAGCTTAAGCTAATAGATAACTAGAGATATTTGGCATTTAAGTCTTTAAAATGACATCAATTGTTTCATACATATGCTATACATAGTAATATATTAAATCATAAATAATGGTTACAATTGTCTTTTTAAAGTATTACATGTATTTGCACACATTGAAGAAGTTATCAAACATAGTTTTATCCTACATTAATTATTGCTAATGTCTTAGTGATCAAATCATGTAGGTGATGCATGGGTTTAAGTTTAAAATCTTACTTTAACATCTAAAAGTTACTTAGATAGGTCATTTATGTAGTTTGATATAAATATTTATACAAAATAAATCAAACTAGAGTGTTAAAAATCTTTCTTTTGCTATAATTATAATGTACAAATATTTATGCTCCATGTACATGTAATTATGAAACATGTACATATGTTGTAATTACAATGTACATATATATATATATTTATATGGTATGTTATAGATTTGTGTATATAACTATAGATTATTTTGTGTTTATATAATTAATTCATATATAAATACAATGTACATATATTTATACTTAATATATATGCATTTATGAGTCATGTACATATGTTATAGTTTTTAACTACATGGCTACATGCTACTTTGTGCATGATATTAAGTTACAATTTAGGCTAAGGGTTCTTAGTTTAATGTTTTATATTTGTTCATATATATTTAATTCATATATTTTTCATATAATTAAACTTATCCCTTCGTATAATTAATTTAATTGTGGCTAAATATATCATTATTAACATATTTATTAACAACAAATAAACTTTAATCTTTGCAAAAAACTAACATTGATGTCTTGACAATTCAAAATGAGTGATTCAAGTGGTAGCAAAAGATTTATTGATGGTAACCTTGTCATTGATAATGATAACTCTATAAAATTATGTAAGAGGATGAACAGTTATATGATGTTGAATAAAAATAGTACTTTTGAAGAATTAATGCAAGATTTTAACTTGTGCTGTTTGAAGGACGAAAAATTAAAAAAAATCTTATTACTGATAAAAAGTTTTATGTTTTTAGTACTTTTTTATATTGCTTTTCACAGTTACTTGTACCCAATCCCTTAACTCATGATGTAAAAACTTTAATAATTTGTATTGAATATAATATATTTAATAATTTTAATATGTACATATAGTTGTTGATTCCAAATCTCATCATATCGTTTCCTTAGAATAATTAATATACATATACTTATAGCAACATGTACATATAATCATAGCAACATGTACATATAATTATAATAACATGTATATATTTTTATACTAACATATACATATAATTGTTGATCTTAAGTCTCAATATTTTCATAGAATAATTAATGTACATATAATAATATACACATATAATTATAGTAATATATACATATACTTATGAGTAGGGATCTATTTACATCAGTGTAAGTATCAATTTTTTTTTATCATTGGATAAAAATAGCTAAGTGTAAGTGTTATGAATATCAATCCAAGTATAAAAAAAAAATGCAACACTTACATTGGTGTAAGTAAATCTCTCTTCTATACTTATAGTAACATGTATATACACTTATAATAACATGTGCACATACTTATAATAATATATACATATGGTTGTTGGTTCCAAGTTTCATAATTTTCGTTTTATAGCTGTTTATTCCAATCACAAGCAATTTTGAATTCTCGATACTCAAATGTCTAATTTTTAAATTTTCTTTAATATCAAATTTTCTTTTTTTTTGTCATAATAAAAAATGGAGTAAACAACAAAATATATAAATATTAAGCAATCACACAACAATCAAACATAATGCAATATCAAACATCTCAAAGACAAGCTTAAGTCATAAAAAGTAGCAAAGATATTCCAATGATGTTTGTACTTATAATATTGTACATTATTCTTATATAATCTGTATATCTAGAAATTAGCACATGTACATTTTATCATAATATCAAAATCTTAAATCCTAAAAAATAGGTAAACAAATAACTCTAACATCAATACAAAAAAATTATACAAATGTAAAACTTTTTTCTTGGAAGCTAGATTTTTCTTCTTTTAAACAATTTACCTTCACTAAACACTAAAATAAAATATAGAGACCTTAAAGTTATATTCACCTATATACATAAAAAAGGAAGCCCTATAGCACATTAAAATATGATTTTATATTTTTAGATTATTTAACTTCAAGTGCTTCCCTCCAAAGCATTCTAATTGTTAAATAACTAAAAGAATCAATCACTAATCTCACTCAATCCAAAATGCCACACAAAATTATGAGAATAAAAAAAAAATTCATTGTTGGCATCTATGTTAAATGCTTGTTTATGTGCCATTCTGTTTCGTATAAAATAAAAGAGAATCTTGAAATTCTTTTCCAATTCAAATGTTTTCTTTGTTTGCATCTTTGTCTTTATTTCCATGTTTGTACTTAATTCAATATTGCTTTTCCCAGTACTTAAAAACAAAATCAAAGTTTTCTTTTTTTCTCCCTCAAACATAATCAAATTTTACACCAATAATATGTATGAAATTAATAACTTTAGTAAGTGTTTACTGTGTGTAAAATTACAAATCAAATTTTATTTCTAGAAGTAATAATAAGAATGACTTAATCCAAGGTTAACAAGAAGAATCCAATTTCATTAAGATCTTTAAATAAAAAAGTTTGAAAGTTAATCTAAGAACTAAACAACTTATTCCATGATAGTTGTTAAACACTTGGGAAGTACGAAGGTTGCAGCAAGCCCTCGGTATTCTTATTTGACACAAACATGTCACCAACACACCAAAATACGTATCAAATACTCTAGAGCAGGGCAAAAACATAAAATTTACTTTAAACATGATCTTGACATAGTTAAGACTTGTCTCGCACGAGTAGGCTCCAAAAACTGAAAAAAAAAAATGAAGAAAGCTAAATATATTTTTTAAGATCTATGATTTTTTATTTGGTTTTTGGATAATCTAATTGGATAGGAAGAAAAACAAGGCTAAAAGGAATTTGCTAACATTTTTTTTTTAAGGAATTCCAATGTTAGTGGACAACGACTAGCAATGAAAAATAGCAATTGAAAACTCAGTAAGTGTCCGAAAAAAGAGGAGAAGAAAAATGAAGAAAAAGAGAGGAAAATATGAAAGAAAAAAAAAAACAAAAAGAGAAGAAAGAAAAAAATTTAGGCCTCTTACATGATTTTGGGAAGGGCATGTTTGGATCAAATTTTCTAATTTAATAAAACTATTAATAAGACCAATATATTTAGTGATTAAGCCAAGCATGATCCTTAGCATTTTTTAAACAATTATATATCCTATATATTTAAAAATGAATTCTTTTATATTGAAATTAAGTTGAAAAAAGTGCATTATTATTTTAAAGATATATTATTTTATAATAAAAGTGCATAATTATATATCTTATATATTTAAAAATAAATTCTTTTGTATTGAATTAAATTGAAAAAATGCATCATTATTCCAATGAATTCATCTTATAATATCATTTTAAATTGAATTAAATTGAAAAAAAGTTCATCATTAAAAAATTAAATAAGAAAATTTTTATTTCTAAAAAATATAAGGGTTAAATATATATATTTGACCCCTAAACTTTAAAATTTTTATCACATCGATACCTAAATTTTTTTTATCATATTGGTACCTGAACATTCAAATCACTATCATGTTGGTACTTTGGACTAACGTCATTAGTCAATTTTACTAACATGCCATCAACATCCAATAAGCTGCTAACATATATATATATATATATATATATAAAAGTCTAATCAGCACTCCATCATCATTGCCATGTTAGCATAAAAAGAAAAATTTTTAAAAACTTCAAAAAAGTTTTAAAACTAAAAAAAATTCAAAACAATTATAAAAAAGTTCTAAAAAATTCTAAAAAAAATTATAAAGCTTTTTTAAAATTTTTAACATCCATAAAAAATTTTTAATTTCAAAAAATTATAAATAATTCTAAAAAATTTAAAAAATTCTTAAAATTATAAAATATTTTTAAAAATCTCAAAAATATTATTTTTTTTTAAATTTCCAACAATATTTTAAATATTCTAAAAATTTTAAAAAACTTCAAAATAATTTAAAAAACTTTAAAAAAATTCAAATCAACACTAATTTTTTTTAATTCTTTAAAAAATTGTAAAAATATTTTTAAAATTTTTAAATTGATAAAAAATTTTAATTTCTAAAAATTATTAAAAAATTTAAAATTTTTAAATATTCAAAAAAATTTCCAGTTTCTCAACATTTTTTTAAAATTTATAAAAAATTAAAAATATGTAATATTTTTATAAATTAAAAAAATCATAATTTGAAACTTTTTAAACTTATAAAAAATTTTTCAAAAATAAAAAAAATTATAAAAACAACTAAAATTATAAAAATTAAATTTCATAAAAAATATAAATTTATAAAAAAATTTATAAAAATTTTTGAAAATTTTCAAGTTTCTTTAATTATTTTGAATTTTCTAAAATTTTTAGATCTTTTTTTTTAATTTTTTAAATGGTTGTAGAATTTTTTTAAAAATTTTTAGAAATTTTTAGATTTTTTATTTGAATTTTTTAGATTTTTTTAGAATTTTGTAGAAATTCTTAAATTTTTTTTTGAATTTTTATATATTTTTTTAACTTTTTAAATTTTTTAGAACTTTTGCTTAATTTTTCTTTTTTATACTAACGAGGTAATGATGATGCGATGCTAACTGGAGTTTTTTTAAACGAGTCAATATCTTATTGAATGTTCATGCTACATTAACAAAACTGACTAATAGCATTAGTTTGAAATATCAACATAATAATGATTTGAAAGTTCAAGAACCAATATGACAAAAAAATTCGTTAGGTACCAATGTGACAAAAATTTTAAAGTTCAAGGGCAAAATATATATTTAACCCAAAATATAACTATTATACTAATATTTTACAAAGAAATACATAAATATTATACAAATGCAAATAGTATAAATGTTTTACAAATAGAACATTGATAGTAATTACATTGAGTTTCCTATGATATATTTTGTATAATGACAAGAGAGCTTTGCGAAGAATTTGATTATATATCAATAAAAACTATCGATATTTAAATTTATTGAATATTTTTACATTAAAATATAAAAAATATTTTTTATTATCATGTCTTGTCATATCAATATTTTTATTTTCTAAAAACTACCATTACACCTTATTTATGTCATGTTAAGCCCGTAATGCTTGTTAGACACCCACAGCCCCACCTTAAAAAACTGAAAATAAAATGTAAACCTACACCTTAACTTATTAGATCAAAAAACATGATATACCTCCCAAAAATGTAGTCCAACTATGTCATCTGCAAGATCTTCAAAAAGATGAAAAGTATAAAAGCATTTATAGCTGCATAAAGTATCCTAACAGTGGATGTTCCACTCAGTTTTATGACTTGAAAACAAAAAATTATGAAATTTCATTCAATTAATGTAAGTAGATACAGATTCTAACATGTTATTAGGCTAATATAAAATGAGGGACAAGAACTTTATTATAATGTGATATAATATGCCCATCAAAGTATGGATTTTGGTTTCCAGAATTGGTATAGATGTATATAAAAATGGAAAAGAGTATAAACTATAAGAAATCAAAACAAAATTATCTTTCCTTTATAGATCAAAATTATCAAAAGAAAAGAAAATAGATATAGATATAGATGTAGATAAAAATTATCTTACAAAATTATCCTTCGCAAGGTTTTTTCCTCTATAAAACCCTATCTCACCTTGCTTTAATATTTGAAAGATTATAAGAGACAAGGAGAGAAATTATATGACCACCCAAGAAGCAAGGGATTCTTTCCTTCTAAACCTCTTAAAATTTAGCCAATGACTATATCAATTTTTCCTGCATTTCAGCAACAAGTTAAAGTTGTGTGGCCATTTAAAAACCTAAAGATTCAAAGCAATAACAAACAGAAGCCTATGCTCTTGTTAAATATACCAGCTTACCAGATGAAAAAAGTAAAACAAATTCATTCATTCATTTTCACTTAAAAAATTGAGTTTTTAATCAAAAGAAAATAATTTATACATTTTCACTTAAGAAAATAAAAATTTTCAATCTGAAGGTCACTCATTTGGCTTTTTCTCATTTGGCTTTTTCACTTAAGAAAATAATTTATATGTAAAGTAGGTCACTCATTTCCATAAAAAAAAACCCCATTTGAGTTTTCAATTGAAGACTTAAAAGGTGGTTATCCTAAGGATCACTGATTCAGTGATTGAAGTGACAATGGCATGTGGAATCAATTCATGTTACGTGACCTATTTTATGTATGTTAGATTTAGACTTAAGGTTTTTCGAATGTTTCATGTTGGAATAGAACTAGGATATGTACCATTAACATAGTTTATAAAATAAAGCTATTTAGAAGTGTGTCAAGTTGCATATAGACCAAGATGGAAAATTTTTGGAATTTAATTTGAGTGGAAGGTAATTTGTGGCATTAATTTGGATAACTCTATAATGAAAAGTAGCTATAATGTATAGAGCCAAAGTGTATGTGGTTGTAAAGGCCATTGAATCATAAATGCTGTTAGGCTTAGAAAAACTTTGATACCATTCAAAGAACACTATAATTTGTTAGGAATAGTGACTCAAATCCTATAAGAGATTTGTTTGGATTGACTAGATATTATTTGAGGGACAATAAGACTAGCACAAAAAGAATTCTAAGAGGAAAGAGATTCCTAATAGACAAGTTAGTATAATTATAAATAAGTGAAATCTCTATATGGTTAGATATGAAAAAAAGATATAAGAGAGTTATAAAATTTTATTGGGTAAGCACACCATAATATTATAGGATAGGACTATAAAATATTAATGTCTTTAGGGAAGTATATGATTGAATGTATTAGAGGAAATTAAGATGATTCACATAGGTATGGTTCATGAGTACACATAGATATGTGTTTGTTTAGGTTGAGAATACTCCATAGAATTAGAAAAGATTAATAGAGTCTATGGGTATTAATTGTGAGTAAGATTGATTTATTTTGATATAATTTTATACAACTAATAGATCTTTTTTCTTATTCGTGGATGTAGGTTAGTTGGGCTGAACCACGTTAGATTGTTGTTTTTGTGTGATTGATTAATTGTTTGATTACGCTTTAGCTATGTTGGATTGTTTAATTGATTGGGGGCTTTTTAGCATAATAAGTGGTATTAGAGCTATCGTGATCTTAACAAGTGATATCAAAGCTGAAAGTTCAAAATATGGGAAAAGGTAAGCCTAGAGAACATCTATTCAAAGGAGAAGATAAAGTTCATATTTTGAAGATCAATTTGCATGAAGTGTAAAATGTGAAGACATATAGAGAAGATTGGTATAAGACTTCTATTGTAGGTGCAACCAAGTATGTCTAGCATTAAAATTGATGATTTGATAAAATTTGAGCCAAGGTGGAGATTATTGAAAATACAAACTTAAATCTCATAAGTGATTTATTTGAAATTGATTAAATATTATTTAATGAATATGAAAATCTACACAAAAAGAATTTTAAAAGGAAAGAGATTCTTGATAGGTAAATTAATATGGTTATAAATATGTGGAGTTCTTATATGATTAGGTATGAGAAAAAAGATGTAAGAAAGTTATAGGGTTTAATTGGGTAGACACCCCATAAGACTACAGGATAGGACTGTAAGATATTAATGTATTTATAGCAGTGTATGTTTGAGTAGACTAGAGAAAATTAAGATGGTTCACATAAGTATAGTGCATTGATGCATATGGGTATTTGTTTGTTTGGGTTAAGAATACTTCATAGAACTAAAAGAAATTGATAGGGTTTATGAATATTAATTGTGAGTAAGATTGATTTTGTTTTAATGTAATTCTCTATAATTAATGGATCTTTTTTCTTATCTATGAACATAGGTTAGTTGAACTAAACTATATTAAATTATTGCATCTTTTTTTTATTGATTGATTATTTGATTTCGTTTTCGTTAGTTTGATTGAATTAAGGTTCTTTTAGCTTTACATAAGTTTTGGTTGAAAAAACACCTTTCATTCGATTTTAGTGTTGTACATATATACAAAAAAATTAAGTTTAAAAATTAGATAGGTAAGCTAAAGCTTATCTTCTGTACAATGCTTGATCCTAATTTAGTTCATCTTTAAAATATAAATAACCTATCTAAGAATCGAATGAATTTGACCAACATTCAAACAACTTAAATAGCTAAGCTTTGATCGAATTTTGAATAACTTGGGTTGCTGTTATTTCTGTTCCTAACATGTGCTGAAGCAATTGTCTATTGTTCTTTTTTTAAGTTCTTAATCTATTCTTAAACCTCCTTACTCAACTACATATCTAACTGAAAAAAATATTATATATTTAAATTCTCTCAAACTCATAACCTCTAAATATTAACTCTAATCATTTATCAACTGATTTAAAAAATAGTCAACGTTGTTGCTATTGTTCTTGAGTAGCTCTAATGCATTCTACACTAACTCCAATTAAATTAACAATTTTATTTACAACTTTGCCACTAACATCTTTCCTCTCCTCTATGTTTTTTTCTATTTACAGCTTCCCTTACTCTCTTTCATTTTTTCTTTTCTCATTATTTTGCCTTCCCTTCCCAATGTGCCAGGCAAAGCAATACTGTCTGGTGTTCTAAATTCTAAACTTTATGTTTCTCTAGTATTTATTTTTCCACGAAGTGGTAAAATCATACATTTGTTGTACCTCTATTATTATCTTGAACAAAGAATGTTAATGGCTGAGCCAAAAAGAAAAAAAAAGAAAAAGTATGCCATGGAAAGCATGACTCCTTCAGCGTATGAACTTGGTAGGGATGATAAACGCACCGAGACAGATTCATACTCCCCTTCACTCTAACCTCATTTCTTAATAGTTTCTTGATATCGACTCAGACACATAATCGGCGTCATATTTGACTTAATTAAAATTAATTCAATGATGTTAATTCAATAGAATGTTCATGCAAATATTATTTTTAATAGAAATTACATCTAAATTATATATAAATATATTATTTTTTATTAAATTAATATTTTAAATTAAAATATTAAATAATAATTTTATTAATATAATATATAATTAAATAACTAATAAAATATATATTTTTATATATACCCTAAAACGAAACAAAACAAAACACTCTAAATTTGACTCTGACCAGCCTTAACAATTTTTGTATGAAAGCTTATTCCGACCCAATAACCTTGAGTTTCAAAAAATAACTTATATCGAATCAAAGCAAGGTAGAACCTATGAATACGCATTATTTTAAAATCTCTATTCCTAAATAAATGGGATAACGATAACTAATCATAGGATAAAACAAAAAACAAAAATAGAAATAAAAACCAAACCAACATGATTAAGGCCCCTTGGCCTTAGGAATTGACCAACAAACCTGTAAACCAGAAACTATGCCAGTCCACCTATCCAGGATGTTAAACCCATCTAAACCCACCTCACATCAAAATATTAAATCCGACTCAAATAATTAAAATTCTAAATCAAAATCCTTAGCTTCAAAAGTTTGCCTTCAGGATAGCAAAATTCAAGACATCTTTACCATTTATCGCTCATAAGCTTCAATACACCTTCCAACAGCCAACATTGTGAATAGTTTGTAGAATGATACCTCAATTAGAATCCTACCAATTCATAGAACCGTTAGCAAAATAAGAATAAGAACAGAAACCAAACCCAATTGCTTCAGGGTAAACCCATATCTTTGTGCAGCAGCGGATTCATAATACGGCTGGATCATTACCTGAAATTTACAATTTCCCACTGTGGGAGTGGGATCGATTTTTGTGATCATTGAAAGATTCGGAAATTTGCAGGCTACTTCAAGCTGGTTATTCTTCTGAAAATAACTGTTAAAGGCGTAAGATATGTTCCCCCTAGCATCAAGATTTCCACAAGATGTTCCATAACCAAGGCTAGTACAGTCAGCCAGCCCACATGCATAGCTCACACTTGGTGCCACTTGTGGGTCATCAAGTCTGGCTGAAGGCCTCATCACACACCATTTCTTTTCCAAGTAATGAACATCTTTTGCAGGAACTAAAGCTCCAGAGTTTGTAGTACCAAGGTTGAGAGGATATTTGGCCTGCCCATCAAAAGTAAAAGTCCCCCAGTGGCGTTCAAAATTTCCTGGAGCAATGCTCTTAACATCCTCATCGATCAAACTAAATAAATATGCATCTATCGGCCCAGGTCTCATTGGGGTTCCCCTCCCACCTGAAATATGAGACATAAAACCTTGATTGAAACGTCGGGCATACTCTATGTTAGCATTTTGGTCTCCATCAGTGGGCCACCCAATCTCCCCAACTATAATGGGCAAATTTGCAAATCCATTCTTCTGTAATGCATATGCAAGAGTATCGAGATTAGCATCAAACATGTTGTAGTATAGTGTCCCACCATCATTTAGTGGCGATGCATTGCCATCAAAGAATGCATACTCGACTGGGAAGTTGGGATCAGAATAGAGGCTTATAAAGGGATAGATGTTCACTGTGAAGGGAGCACCACTAACACTCAAGAAGTTGACAATTGTAAGCATTAGGTCATGGATATCAGTACGGAAGTCACCACCGGATGGATAGCCACTTGAACTTGAATAAACATCAGCATTGAGGGGAACAGTAACCTTCACTTGGCTACCAAGCCCAGCTTTTACCAGGGCAGACTGGATGTTCCGAAGAGCAGGGAAGGTTATTCCAAGGTAGCTGCCATTATACGTCTCCAAGAAAGGTTCATTACCGACAGCAACATATCTGTAGACAAAGCAGAAGCTAAGTTGGGGAAATGACAATAAAATGCAATGGAAATTAAAGAATAAAACCTGGAAATATGCCAAAATTTATGTCATAGTCTAACATCTTAAGGATGTATGCAGTTGTAAAAAAGCTCAAATACATGAATATATAGGGATATTTCCAAAAATGATAATCAAGTGGTTAGAAAGAGAATAGTTATTATACTTGATCAAGTGGTTAGTGCAACAGTCCAAACCAAATTTCCCAGTCAATTGCTTTGCCTCATAGACTAGCTAATCAGTTTTAAGACCAAAAAGATCAATGTCAACTCACATAAGTCGTTGGGAAACATTGTATAAGCAAAGATGAAGTTTCAAGCAAATTTGCAGGGTTATTGCACTGAGAAGAGGCATAGCAAGCTTAAAACTTTAACCACACGAGATAAACCGTCGATGCATCCAAATCAACACCAGACAGAACTTAAGTTACATATTAAGTATGTCTTCGCTAACTAGTCATGTCTAGAGGTGAACAGCCATTTTCCAAAGAGGAACAAGCCTTTTAAGGATATTTTAATTAAGTGTCAGTCTAATCCTTTTGGTTACTTTATTAATAAATTCTTTTCAGCTGAGAAAAAAGGGTTACCAGCCCAAATACCTCATATATGTAGAAGTACATTGTATCAAAAGTCCTGATGAATCAAAATCAAAATTCAGGTTGTAGGGATATTATGACATGCAAAACTATATTATACAAGCAATCTGGATAGGAAAAGTAGAAAGGGGAGAAAGAAGGGGGGAGTGCGGGCACGAGGGCATCTATTCAGAGAAAGGCTAGGATTATAGCATATTTGAGTTAGATCATTGAAGCTTAGTAGTATCATAACTAAATAAGACCCCTGAAGAGAAAAGAAGTACCAAACTATTCCCTATCTTTAAAAAATTGGTTTAGAGTGCCTGAGATCATGCAAAAGATTCTCTAGTAATCACTATGTTTGACATTACTCGTAAAATAAAAGCAGCCTTGGATAAGATACACTAATGATTGGAAATCAATATGATTAACTGCATCCCAATTCAATCACTTCTATTACTTAGAATTTGGAGGAGATATGAGTGATGAAATGAGAATCTCTAATGGACATCCCATGCATATTAGGTAAAATGGTAGGTGATTAAAAATGGTTAAGTTTAATCTATAAGTCCATATCCAAGCTTTTAAAATGTTTTACAAGGATTATTAAGATGTGCTATAAATAAAACTCATATAAACAGTAGTTATTTTATATAACTTCTAGAAACTTTTGAATACTTTGGTCATTCAATCTAATACCTGCCAAATACAAACAAGCGTTATGAACTTAAAAAACCAGTCCAGTCCAATCAACAATCATTTAAAACCAGTTTCATTGATTGACAACACAATGAAACATTTAATAAGATAACTTTGTGACAAAAAAATAATGTCTGCAAGGAACCAATTATTCACAAAAATTAATGGTCAAATTCTGAATTTAGTCCCCATAATTTACCAAAACTTAGTCAGTCTAATATAATTCATATAAATTGAGTCCCTATACTCTCAAAATTTTTCAATGGTAGTCCAATCATTAAAACCATTAAGCTTCCTCAACAAAGATTGTTGACATGTGCATTGACCATGCTAACATGGCATTAACCCAACTGATGTTGCGTTGTTTGGTGCTTGGCTAGAATTTTGGAGAATTTTAAAAATTAAAAAAGTGTTGCATAGCTTTTTTGGTGTTAAACTTTCAGGTGCTTAACAGCACCACCGCTTGTCACCAGCATCAAAGACTTTTTCTCCTTCATTTACCCAACTGCCTTTGATGCATTCTAATCTCATTTCTTGTCTTTCTTCCTCCCTCCTTCCTCTTCGTTTCATTCCCTCTCTTTTCTTTCTCTTAGTGTTTTATTTGGAATAAGATACCTTAATTTGTGCTTAATTTGCATTTAATATAAGATTATAACAAGGACTAGGAAAACAAATTCAAGAAAAAATGGTTGCCTTGGGCCAAAACATGTCATGTAGCCACCTAAAAAGCGACATGACAATTTAAATCTTAATATCTCCAAAAATTCCAACCTAACACCATTAGTTTGATCAATGACACATCAATACAATCAACACATACATCAACAATCTTAATGATCTTAATGGAAGTTTGATGATGTTAACAATTTGATTTACATTAACAAATTTTGAGAATAAAGGTTCTCAATTTATGCAAATTATATGAAGGGACTAAATCCAGAATTTGACCAAAATTTATTGATCATATGAATATTCTTACTTTGCTTTTCAAAATAATAATAATAAAGAAAGAATGTTAACTTGATTGATTTAGATAAAAAAAAATGCCATAATGAATGACTACATAGGGAAAAGGCAAGGACCAAACTCATTGAGATAGGGTCAAAGCAAGGATCAAAAACAAAGGGGCCATATTCTTATGGTTCCGACTAAAAAAACAACTTATATTTAAAATCTTATACCAACGTCCGAGCTTTTTACTTAATGATAGACGTATGTACCCCCTCCTCATAGAGCTAGATTTAAATCCTTCAGTCCCCCAAGAAAGTGAGATTATATTGTTATTTAATATGATTTTGCTAATTCTTTTTTAACAAAATTACAATTTGTATTTTTCCATGAGCTCCATATTCAAACTTTTAAAGGTTTTCATAATTTCTTTATAACAAAGTATTATTAAAATTTTATCATCAAAACATTAACATTTAAACTTATGATATATATATATATATATATATATATATGGGAGCATTTCATTTACAATTCTTTTTACTACAATACTACAATTATCAAATCACAATAAATATATTATCTACGGGTCCAGCACTTGTAAGTGTGAGTTCCATATAAAATTTTGATGGTCCCGACACAATTTTGAATTGTGATTGGTTAATTGTACTACAATCATTGTAGGTAATATTCCCACCAGAGACAAGAGCCCAGACTTCACCCTTGATCAAAACAATAGTTTAAGAAATTACAACTAAGAAACTAGGACAACTTTTCAGAAATTAAAATTAATTTAATTATATTTCAAGAAAATATAGAATTTATTTTGCTAATTATTTTCCGAAAAATTAAGTTTACTTGCCTAAAATAAAAGGACTACCACTTTCGTTTTCATTAGTAGAACTTTTCACAATTTCTTCAAAGAGTTTATGAACTTTGCTATATTCTTGTATTCTGGGATCATAATTGCCTTTGGCAAAATTCATTAGAATTCATCCTTTCATTTCCAAAGTACCACATCAACGAATACAGTGCCAATTACAAAGTCAAATCAAACCAGGTTACCGAAATCTAAAGGATATTTTAGCATAAAGGTCTAGTTATTCTATATTAAAATTTAAATTCAAACTGACCACCAAAATTTTAATTACTGAAGCTTCAGCTCAAATAGCAGTCAGAACTGAAAGCGAAAAAAGAGAAAATGTCACATCAAAAATTAAGTAAGGAGGGCCTTAACAACGTATATAAATAAGAAATTTTCAAAGATGAAATTCAATTGATGGTTGATCAAGGAAAGCAGAATTTCAAAGAAAAACACAAGGATAACACATTATATTGACTTTTCCAGCCACAGCGGATGTAAATAATGACATTGGCCATTAAAAGTTGTAATCTAAGCAACAGGATAGGAGCTGAATTGAACGGAAAAAAAAACACAGAAGGAAAGAATAGAAAGCTAACCTGATGTTGACATTATTGGAGGTGATATGTTGGGAAACATTTTTGGCAACCCATTTCTCAGCAGCCTTCATGCTGCCACCCACAGAAGCAAGCATGTCATTTGGTATTCCCACCATGACCTCAATCCCAGACTTACCCAGAGCCTTAAGTGTACCATAATCTGCATCAAAAAGCTTCACTCTTTGAAACCCATTATCTCTTAGTATCTTTACTATAGTGTCTGGGGGTAGAGGGTGGGATGCCTGTGTTCCCCAGTTCACACCAATTCCAGTAACGCTGCACAACATCGCAAACAAATATAAAACCCCAATATTAAGTCCATCTTTGACTGAAACTTTCGCCATATTCTTCCTATCAGCAGCTTTAATGTTAAATTTTAGACCTTTTGGTTCCAAACTAGCACTAAAGGCAGAAGATTGAGATTAAATGGAAGTGGGTAAGCAAATCTAGTAAAAAGTGGAAGTTGGGAATGCAAGGGTGAGAAGATTCAGGGAAAAAGTACGAAAAGTTTTGATGTGGGGAGCACATATAATTAGCAGAAACACAAGCAACAACCATCAACTCAGAAACCCATATCAGAAAACAAGAGAAATGAAGTAAAAGTTACCCATTTACTGATATTGGAAAACTACTGCTACTTATTACTGGTAATGGAAAATGATTTAAGACTCCGCCGACGGTTTAACCTTATTAAACAGCATATATTTGCACTACTGAAGAATTTGAAGAGCTCAAAATCCCAGTAGAGATTGCAGGAAGATGGTTTCAGAGAAAGGGAATTATTAGTAAGGAACGGATATGGTGGTTAACAGAAAGAAAAAGTAAGGTTAAAAAGAAAGAAAAAGAAGAGGCAACGCGGACATGAAGAAGTTAAGGATCCATCCTTCCAGCCGGTGGAGTGAGAAGACGTTGAAGAATCTATAAGCCTCCGCCAGCCAGCCCTGCTCTAAAGAGGAAAGAAGAGAGAGAGAGAGAGAGAGAGAGAGAGAGGAAGGAAAAAACAAAGTAAAGCAAGGAAAAAGCAAAGCAAAGCAAAGCTAAGCTAAGCTAAAACAAGAAGAGTGGTACCTACCTGACAAGTGCAACATCTAGACAAAGCACGAGAACCAATTATAATAAAAAATTTCCTTTTGCAGTTATAATACAGCAACACTACGACAGCGGTTGCAGGCAGCTCAGGTTTGACGGGCGTCATTTATTGACAGCTGAGGAATCGAATTCGGATACACCAAATCCAAGATTACTTTACCGTTATGTCTTGACGGTCGTTAGTGGTGGGGTTAAATATGAGATTCTTTGAATTATGATGGTCAGATCTGTTCACTATAATCCTGGATCGTTGGATTCAAAATGTAAAAAGATTTGTGACTTAAAAGGAGAACCGGTTCGTGAGGTAACTGGTGTAACTCAAAAAGGGAAATTGAAGCCAACTATCATAATATAGCACGAAAAAGGAAATGCCGAAGTGGTTTTTTTTTTGTGCCTTTTGTGATCGGGGAAAATTCGAAATTCGAATTTGCAAAGTTGAGATTTGTAAGTTTTGTTTGGGAGGGTCTTCTATTTTCAAATGCCGCTCTTTTTGTTCTCAATTTTATCATTTAATTTCAACAAAGTAAGAAGAAATTTAATTTGATATTTAATTGTTTTAGTAATATTTATAAAATATAAATTAAAGGTTTTACTTGATAAGGTAAATAGAAAATTAAAAACATGAAAAACTAAAAGAGAAGAAAAATAAAAAGATAAATTTTTTTCTTTTCATTGATATATTTGATTGTAAAGATAGAAAAAATTAAAAAATTATTATAATTTTCTAAATATATGATTTTATCATTATATTTTTTTAAAAATTAAAATATTTATACGAAAGACACTCTTATAAATATACACGACACTTATATCTTTTTTTTTTCTTACTCTTATATTTCCAATGTATGTTTTATGAATAAGAATGAAAAATGAATTCTGTTTCCTATAAAAAACATTCAAAATTTATTCTTTTCATTGTACCAAACATAAAGTGAGAATAAATTAATTATTAGCAGTAAATTAAAGTATATAAGTTAAAAGTACACTATACTAATAATAATTTTAATATATTTAGTTTTACTTTTAAATGCAATTAACTCTTATAATCTTTAATCCTAGAAATATTACCTGCCCTTCACTACAGAATTAAAAAAAAAAAAATTATGTAAATGTTATTAATTTTTTAAAAATGTATATTTTTTAATATTATAGTTGATATAATTAATTAAAATTTTTAAGAATTTATTTTAATAAAATGAAATGTAAGTTAAAAGATGAAACAAGTATTTAAACACTTTATTTAATGATAAATGTATGTAAGTGACTAAATCAAAGAGTTAGTTTTCAATCTTCATCTTAAAAAAAAAAAAAAAAAACTAAAAAAAGCTAAGCATGAATATAATTTTCATAAATTATATTATTTCTTGTATAATAAGTATTTTACTTATAAAATAAAAATATTTCAAATACATTATTTAATCTTAATTAAGCATATTAGTTTTATACTTTCAATTTTTTGATATTATAAAATAACAGTATATATAAAATTTTTTATTATATATTATTAAAGTTGGGTTTTTGACCTATTTAAGGATTAAGCTATTTGTTCAAATTCGTAAACCCATCCAAAATTTAAAAAGGTTTGGGTATGAATTTTAGATATGTTAAATAGGTTTAGATTTAAATTTTAGGTTAATTTAAAAAATGGATTGGGTCTTGGGCAAAACATTTAAGGTTTAGGCCAGACACAATCCAAATAGCTATTTTATATTTTAATATTTATAACTATATTTCATAAAAATAAATGATGATTAAATAATACATGTGCATGCATGAATACCCTATGCCTATATATATCAATCTCATTCAAACATCAAATTAAATTAACAAATTAGTTTTTTATGGTTTATTTTGTTAATATTTATTTTGTCATAGTTAATATTTATTATAAAAATATTTTTATTTTTTATTTTAAAAAATAAAATAAAATTTGGGCAGGCTTAAACAGCTTATTCTAAAAACCAGCTAGACTTAAATAGCAAAATGAGGCCTATATTTTTGGATTGAGCCGAACTTGGACCAGTTTAGCGCTTATTAATACCTTATTTAAGCCTTATTCGAATCTAACTCTGCTTAGTACATGAACAGGTCTATTAGGCTTTAATCCAATATAAAAAAAATAAAATCTAAAGTTGTTAATCAAATCTAATTGGGTTTGATTCGAATCAAGCAGGTCACAAGACACTAGAGTATATTTGGGTTGAATATAGATGTAGGCTAAGTTGTTGGAGCAAGTTATATACTACCTTTCCTTAGCTATAAAAGCAACAATGTTTTAGTCTTAGATAAAATCCAAAATGGAGTAAGTTTTTTTCATTCTTTAATCTTCCTTTCTTTTTCTATCATCAAATTATTTTCCTTTCTTTTTATAGATTCTTTCTTCTCAAGAACATTGATATCCCAACCTACAAACCACTGTTGTTCATGGCCTCCTCCACCATAAGCCTTAGGTAGCCATCATCTACCAATCACCAAAATTGAAAAAAAAATCCTTTTTCAAAATGTTACTATTCAAATTCAAAATTATAAAACAAAAACGATTTTTAGAGAGAAATAAAAGAAGAAAAAGAGAGTAGAGAAAGAAATAAAGAAAATGTGAATAAGAGAGAAAGAATATGATAATTGTATTGCATAATAGAATGCCTTTCAATTCCCTATTCGCTCTTTTTTACATTGGTTAAAACTTATCTAGCTCTACCCTGAGATTTTAGGATACCAAAAACCATTTTCATATTATCTCTCCTCCTAACGGTAACAACAACTAAAATACTTTAAAAAAAAGAAATATAGCATTAAAACATAGGCCATAACAAAAAAGTAAAATAAACCAGCCAACAAATAACAAAATAACAAGTCCAATAACCTTTTTTAGCCTAGCATGAATAAGTTCGTAACATCATTTCCTCCTTGAGAATGATCTTTGTCCTTAAGGATCAATTACAGGAAATTTCTTTTTTTTAGCTTAAATAAGACCTCTCAAGTTGCATTTTTTGGGAAAGAATTTGTCTGTTGCATTAACAATTCAATAATAGCCTATTTCATCTCTTGACTATCATTTTGTCTAAAATGTAAATTGGTTCCTTGTTCAAAGTTCTATCTTCTCCCACAATAGGCAACTGTGATTATAATATAGAATCGCCTACATGTTTTTTAAGTTGAGAAACATGGAATGTAGGATCAAATTTAGATCTCTTAGGTACCTTTAATTTATAGCCTCACTTGTACTATTCTTTTTAAGACCATGTATGGTCCAAAAAGTTTGACAACTAACTTATTACAACTCATATTCATCATTGATTGTTGTCTGTAAGGTTGTAGCTTGACATGGACCTAATATCCTATCTTGAATTCCCTTTCACTCTTTCTCCCACCAACCATCATCTTCATCATTGCCTTAGCTCATGTCAAATATAATTTCATCATTTGAATTGTAACTTTCTTAGCTTGTATGCTCTTGCCTACTAACGTCACCATCGAATCTCATGTTAGATATGGTAGATGCATTAGGGGAGGTTAGCCATATACCACCTCATAAGGAGTTGTGCTTATGGAAAAGTAATGATTGGTGTTATACACCATTCTGCCAATGACAACCATTTACTCCACTCCTTTGATGCCTCATTTACCATGCATCTTAGGTAGGTTTCTAAACACTTATTGACTATTTTTGTTTAGCCATTAGACTGAAGATGATAAGCAATAGACATGTTTAAAGTAGTTCTATGCCTTTTGAATAGTTCCTACCAAAACCTACTCATGAAAACTTTATCTCTGTTTGAAATAATCAAGTTTGGCATCCCATACAATTTAAAATATGATCCATAAAAGATTGAGCTACTATTAAAGCTGTGAAAAAGTGATATAGTTATAAAGTGAGTATATTTGCAAATCTGATCTAGCACCACCACTATAGTATCTTTACCATGGAATTTAGACAAGTCTTCTATAAAGTCCATGGAGGTGTCATACCAGATTCTATGAAGTCTATAAAGTCCTTGCATTGCTAACATTCCCTAAGTATTCTTTTCACATATTTTTCCATCACCTTCCAATACAAGACTCTTGTAATCCTATGCATATTCACATTTATTCTTAAGTGCCCCTAATAAGGATGTCATGAAAATAAAGTAATAATCCTTGTCTCAATGCTAATATCATTCCCACTACTAGTTTCCATTTTCTCTCAATTGATTTCTACACCAAGTATACTAAAAATTTAAAGTTGGATTAGATTGCAAATATTCTATCAGCTTCTGCAATCTTGGATCTTAACTCTAAGAATCTTGAATTTTACTCAATAAGCTAGTACATTTTGTGAATTGTGCCAAAACTTGAGTTAAATTCAACTTAGGTTTTCTTGACAAAGCATCTGCCACAATATTAGAAGCACTTTTCTTATAGATGACCTCGTAGTCACAACCCATCATCTTAGTAATCCATAATTGTTATGCAAGTGTAGTAGCTTCTTTAGTAAAAAGGACTTTTAAACTTTGGTGATCATTTTTAATAATGAAGTGCTTACTATCAAGGTATACATTCCATTTTTTTACTACCAAAAGACAACCATCATTTTTTTTTTTTATATACAAAAAGAACTTGATGTCTTACTAATAATGCCTTACTAAATAGGCTATAGGCATCATTTCTTAAGTAGTGGTCATAGTAGTTTTTAACTCTTTGAAAGATTTTATAGTTGCTTCATTCCAATTAAAAGCAACATTTTTTGAATTGTTCTATTAAGGGTCTGGCTAGTATACCATAATTTTTGATGAATCATCTGTAATAACTTGTAAGTCCTAACAACCTTTTCAAGTCTTTAACAGATTTTAAATAAGGCCAATCTAAAATGCTTGAGATCTTGTGTTTACCCATTTCCATTCCACGGATAGAAATTACATGCCCCAAATACTTTATTTTCGTTGCCCCAAACTCACATTTACTTTTCTTAAGGAATAACCTATAAGCTTTAAGAAGCTTTAAAAAGTTCCCCAGTTATTTTAAAAGGCTATCTAGGTTAGATGAGTATATGAAAATGTCATAAAAAAACACTAGTACAAACCTCTTTAAAATATGCCTTAAAGATACAATTCATAAGGCTCTAAATTGTTAAAGGTGCATTTGTTATTGTCAGCCTTTTCCATTTACTATTGTCACCTCAATTTGATAATTCTATCTTATGCACAGCCCAATAGCCTTGGCTATTGAAATGTCTATGAAGTTGTGGATGCTTCTCGAATAAACCAACATAATCAACTTATGGTTCTTGATAACTCTTTGTATTCTCATAGTTTGGAACCCATCTATACCATGTATGGCATATAGGGATAACATCAATTGTTCTTGAGCTTTATTTGTAGTTAATAAAACTTCAAGATTGTCATTACAATAAGAGAACTCTTTTGGTTTTCCTTTCTCCTCTTTATTTAAAGGGAGTTGTGTATCGATATACAAAATAACAATAATGAAATTTTAAAAATTTTCAACTCCTTAAAGCTAAAATCAATCAACAAGATCATAACAACACAATAATTAGTTTTAGCTAGGAGTAGATTACCTCTTGTACTAATTTTTCTTTACACCAAGCAAGAGCTCACTGAATTTGTTTTAGCACGCCTATGGCTATCCAAACACCTAGCCTCTAATGGTGAACAACTACGAAAAAACTTTCTCTAAAAATGGAAGGAACAAAATCGATACTCTAGCTAGTAAGTATCGTAAAAACATTTTTTTCTTTTTTCTCAACTTTATTCTTAACACATGAGATAAAAATGTATACTTTATTCTTCTTACAATAAGAACGGCTAATGTTCCTTATACAGATAAAGGTTCGGCTCTCTCAGGGTTTAACTTAATTCCTAATTAATTCTTATGCATGCCAATTACTATAACAAATGGACATTGTATCTATTGTTAATTCCTTTACCTTTGGCTTTAACCCAATCCAAATTAAGTCAAACTTAATTTGTCCAAATTTAAATCTTTCATAATTGTCTTATTATATGTGAATTATTAGGTTTTTAGAATGCTAGCAATAAACATAAGTATTATAATCTTTATGTTCAAACTTAAATGAATCAAACCTTTTGAGTTCATCATTAATTCTTTAATTAGCCACTCATATTTATAGCTCATGTTTATGGCTACATTGTTATGACCCCCAATTATTCAAGAAAGTCAATGTGGCTTGACAACCAATCCATGTATGGTTTTGATGTATAATTAATATCTTTTCGTCACTAAGCATATCAGCTTGAATAATAAACATGGTTTAGTATCTATTCAATCTTGTTGAACCATGTTAAGTTTTGTCATTAACATTAGCTCACAAATAAGCTTTAAAATAATTCTAACCTCTTATTTCACTTTAGCTAAAGATTTCTAGAGTTAATTCAATGAAAACTAATTAAGATACTCTCTTGATCACATAAGGTGATGAATTCCATCTTGATTACTTCATGCATCTTCATATGCTTCATACCATACCCATCTATAGTCAACTGGAGTATTCATGATTAGAACTATAAGTAAAGTAAAGTCAAAGTATAACATTCATCATATAAGATAAGAATCTTAGGTCAACGGATTACTTATATAACCATCACCTGAGAATGTAAGTATAGACACTATGTAAACTACCATATAGCATTATCATCTTAGGTCATGTTCAGTGAACTTACTCTTATAACAAGCACCCACATATTAGCTCAAGTTTATCTAAACTTCAAACTATGAGAATGGCTACTTACTTCATGAGTAAGAGCATAATCATGTACTAATCTTAATATCTTTGGTTAATGTCTTCTTATTGATAAAGTATCGACTAGAAACTTTTAGAAATATAGAACTTTTATGTAACAAGGATCTTATAATTATAATCTCATTGTAATTTTTTTGTAAAGTTTTGTTTATATTCTGAGGACTTTATCATATAAACAATAATAAAAATACATATAAGCTTGATGATAAAAATAATTATGACCTTTATAAGATATCAAATATCAAAATATCACAATATGACAATGTTTTCACCAAAATTGATTTAGCTTAAAGGGTATATTCCAAATTTCTCCCACTTCCACTAAAACCAATCATCTATGTATCTAATAACATATGTGATTTATGTTTATCATGTTTTAACTTGGTCAATACTTTAGTAAAAGGATCAACAATATTATTCTCAGTGGGTACTTATTCAATTTTAACATCACCTCTAGAAATGAAATCTCTAATGAGATGATGCTACCTCGATACATGTATGGATCTTTAATAAAACCTTAGTTCCTTCACTTAAGCGATTACCCTATTGTTGCCATAATAGACAATTATCATATCAATAATGTTAGGAAAAACACTTAGTTTAGTTATAAACCTTTTAATCCAAATGGCCTCTTTTGTAGTCTCAGATGTAGAGATGTAAATGACTTCGGTTGCAGAATTAGTAGTTGTGCTTTATTTGAAACTTTTCCAACTCACTACTCCACCATTCAAAATAAAAACAAAGCCATTTTGAGATTTGCTATCATTTTTGTCAAATTAAAAGCTTGCATCATAATAGCCCTTAACTTGGAGTTTAGCTTTATCATATATAGAAAACACATCCATAGTTTTTTTCAAGTATTTAAGAATTGTTTCATAGCCTTCTAATGACATTCACCTAGATTTGCTTGATATTTACTTGTTATGCCTAAGGCATATGAGATATTAGGCCTTATGCATAACATTACATCCATGATAGATCCAATTGCCAAAGCATATAAAACCTTATCCATATGATTTTTCTCAGTTTGTGTCTTAGGACACATGTCTTTGAAAAGATTTATGCCTTGCAACATTGGTAAAAATTTCTTTTAAACTTTTCCATGCTAAAGCTTTTTAACACTTTGTCTATGCATTTGGATCGTAAAAGACCAAACAACCTTTTTGATCTATCTTTATAGATCCATATTCCCACCCAAATCTTTTATAGAGAACTTCTTTGATAACCAAATCTTGGTAGATTATTACATAGGTATATCATTCCCTATAAGCAATATGTCATCCATATATAGCACTATGAAAACAATTACACACCCACTGGTCTTTTTATATACTTAAGGTTTATCTACATTTTTTATGAATACAAATTCTTTAATTGCTTCATCAAAATGTATATTCCAACTCTTTGATACTTGCTTAAGTCCATAGATGGACTTTTGAAGTTTGCACACTATGTTGGCATTTTATTTGGATTCAAAACTTTCGAGTTGTGTCATGTACACTTTTTTTTTTGTAAATTTTTACTAAAGAATGTCATTTTGACATCCATTTGTGATATCTTATAGTTGTGGTATGCTGTTATTGCAAACAAAATCTTAATGGATTTTATCATGGCTATACGTAGAAAAGTTTCATCAAAATCAACTCTTTGTTTTTTATTATATCCTTTTGCAAGTAGCCAAACTTTGCATGCCTGTACATTGCCTTCCATATCAAAATTTTTTTTTGAAAACTCACTTGTACCCTATAGGTTTTATCCTTTCAAGTGGTTCCACCAAAGTCCAAACTTGGTTTGTATACATAGATTTCATGGCCTTATGCCATTTTTCAAAATCAATGTCCAACATTGCTACTTAACAAGTAGTATGATCATCATTTATGATCAACTTATCCTTATCTACAAGAAATTCATATCTCTTAGGAGCTATGCATCTGATGCCTTAGCTAGGCTCAAGTTTCATTCTAATGTCAATTTGTGTTTCTTGAACTTCTTTAAGTTCTACTTTACTCCTACTATTCTCTTTAAGTATAAACTCTTTTTTCAAGAAAATAGCATGTCTAAAAATAAACAAATAAACACATTTTGTTCTTCAGAGTTATAGAAATAATATCTTATTGTTTCCTTTGGATATTCCACAAAATTAAACTTAACTGATCTAGCTCCAAGCTTGTTAGCTTGTGCATGCTTCACATAAGTATCACAATCTCAAATCTTTATTTACAACAAGTTAGGTCTTTTACCTTTCTATCTCTCACATGGTATGACGCCAATAGTTTTAGATGGAACTCTATTAAGGAGATAAGTTACTGTTTCAAGTGCATAACTTCAGAAAGATATAAGAATATTTGAATTGCTCATCATGAATCAAACCATGTCCAAAAATGTCCTATTTCTCCTTTCAAAAACTCCATTGTGTTGTGGTGTTCCCAATGGATTCCATTGTGAGAGAATTCCATTCTCTTTTAGATAACCTTGAAACTCATGGCTTAAATACTCTCCAACTTGACTAGATCTAAGTGTCATGATATTCTTGCTAGTTTGCTTTTTGACCTTTTTTCTAAATTCTTTGAACTTTTCAAAGGATTCAAACTTGTGTATCATTACATACAGATAACCATATCTTATATGATCATCAGTAAATATAATGAAATAAGAGTATCCTCCTCTAGCATTTGTATTCATTGGACCACATACAATGAAATGTATTAGTCTAAGAACTACACTAGCTGTTTCTCTTTTTCCATAAAAAGGTGATTTAGTTATCTTCCCAAGCAAACATGATTTACAAGTTCCATAAGATCTTTAACCCAAAGGATCGAAGTATCAATGTTTAAGTAACTTATTGACTCTTGTTTCATTTATATGACCAAGCCTACAATGCCACAAGTAAGATTGATTTGGTTTATCTAATTTAGGTTTCTTAACATTTATGTTGAGAGCATCATTATTTAATCTAAAAACATACAAACCATTATCATATATTCCATGCCATAATAAGTATCATTTAAATAAAAGAAACAACTATTGCCTTTAACATTAAATGAAAACCATCATTCATATTTAAATAGGAAATTAAAATGATGTTTTTTGTTATGATTGGAATATAACAACAGCCTTTGAGTTCTAAAATTAAACTAAAGGTAAAGGCAAATAATAAGTCTCCATGGCATATACGATAAAACTTGTTCCATTTCCAACCCGCAAGGATACCTCTCCTTTATTTAAGGATCTACTTTTCTTTAATTCTTGTATGTTATTACATTAGTGAAAACAACATCTAGTATCTAATACCCATAAAGATGTATCAAAAAGAGATAAATTAATCTAAATCATAAACATACACGAAGTAGAAGTCTCTTAAGACTTTTTTTCCTTTAAGCTTGCCAAGTAGTAAAAGAAATTATGTATCAACATAAAAAGTTATAGTAGCAAAATTTTAAAATTTTTAACTCCTTACAGCCAAACCTAATAAACAAGATCATACAAACATAGCATATATGGGTTTCGGCTAAGGTTGGTTACCTTTGATGCTGACTTTGATTTGCTTCAAGCAAGTGATTATCCAAATTCTTTTGCAAGCCAAATAGTTGTCCAAATGTGTAGCCTTTAATGGCAATCCACATGAATATTTGTGAAAAACCTTTATCTAAGGATAAGAGGAACAAAGCCAATATGCTGGCTAGTAAGTATTTCAAAAAACCTTCTTTTCTTGTGTCTTAAGTTTATTCTCTTTAAGTTGCTCTTTGCTTATTTTTGCATCTAGCTTTTTGTAAGAGAGGTTCTCGTATTCCTTTTATAGAGGTAAGTTCAGCTAATTTAGGGTTGTGCATAAATTGCATAATTCTCAATTAGTCTTTGTGTTAGCCAAATGTATATAACAATGAGACATTGTGTCTTTTGTTTTATTTCCTTTATCTTTAGGTCTAACCCAAACCAAAATAAGTCCAACTTAATTTGTCCTAATTTTTAACCTTTCACAATTGTCATGTTGTGTGTGACCCATTAGATTCTTTAGCATGTTGGCAATAAACATAAGCATATAATCTTTTATATTTAGCTTAGATTAATTAAACTTTTTAACTTCATCATTAATTCTCTAATTAGCCAATCTTATGTTTATAGATCTTGATCAATGCTAGCTACATTGTTATGACCTCAATTGCTAAAAAAAGTCAATATGAATTAACAACTTATCCGTGAATGGTCTTAATGTATAATTAATATCCCTTTATCACTAAACATCGTGGCTTGAACATTGAGAATGGTTTAGTGTTTACTCAATCTTATTCAATCATGTTAAGTCTTACCTTTAACATTAACTTACAAATAAGCTTTAGAACAACTCTAAACTCTTATTTTGCTTTGGCCAAAGATTTCTCAAGTTAATTCAGTCAAGACTAATTGAGATACTTTTTTGATCATACAAGGTGATGAATCTTATCTTGATTACTTCATGCATCTACATATGCCTTAGGGTAGACCCAACAATACTTAATTAGAGGAATCTTGTTTAGAACCATAAGTAAAGTAAATTCAAAGTATAACATTTATTATATAAGATCATAAGTAATCACAAGTTAAAGGATCACTTATATAACCATCACATGAGAATATAGCTATAGATATTATGTGAACTAACAGACAACATTCTCTTTTCTGGTCATGTTTAGTTAACTTATTCTTTCGACAAGTACTCATATATTAGCTCAAGTTTACCTAAACTTCAACCTATGTGATTGGTTGCTTGCTTTATAAGCAAGATTTTAACCATGTGCTAATGTTAACAACTTTTGTCAGTGTCCTTTTATTGATAAAACATTGACTAGGAACCATTTTGGAATATATTGCTTTTATGTAGTGATGATCTTATAATTACAATCTAATTGTAATTCCTTTGCAAAGCTTTATTTATATTTTAAAGACTTTATCATGTAAGCATCAACAACCAAATACAATACAAGTTTAATGATAAAAAAATCAAAACTTTTATTAGTTATCAAATACCAAAGTATCACAAATATGATAATATTTTAACCAAAAATGATTTAGCTTACAAGGTAAATACCAACAAGTAGACCATGCAATTCCTCTACCAATTACCTTTCTTACCATAGTGGTGACAAACAGCCTTGTTCTTTTTTATGTTGCCAGTAGGCTTGATAGACTTGTTTGATTCTTCTTTCTTATCTGCCTTTTTGTTTTTCTTCTTTTTAGCCAATTTTTTCTTGGTTTTATATGAAGAAACTATAAAAGCCTTAGACTTTTGATTCTTTATGGATTTCTTGGCAATGTCTAGCATGTTCATCAATTATGGTAATGACACTTCCATTTGATGTATATTGAAATTTATCACAAATTTTAAAAAGCTACTAGAAAGAGATAACATGATCAAGTTATCACTTAACTCATATCCATCACAAATCCTAATTATCCAAGTTTCTCAATCCAATTGATCATTTTGAGACAATGCACTTTAACTAATGTGCTTTCAGATTTTATTATTCAAAATTATTTTTAAAGGTCTCAAACTTCTCAGTTCATCTTTCTTTGTCAAATAATTCTTGAAGGTACAAAATGATTGCCAAAGCATCTATATTTTCATGTTACTTTTACAACTAGGGGATCATGCTAGCTGTCATGATGCATGCTACTTGATCAACATGATCTTTATAGGTTTCATAAACCCACCATACTTCCTCATCAACACTAGCATCTAGTTCCAATAGAACCAACTCATCAAGAACATAAAACCACATCCCATGTGACTCCTAAATCAATTGGGTAACAATTTCTTATCAAACCACATCTAATGTGATTCACCCAATTATTACCTCCAACATTATATGGTTAAGGTTTTATGCATTCGAAAATATAATGTTGTTAGGTAAGAACCGTTAACCATAACATAACCTTATTTCAAATAATGAGTGCCTTTAGTGAGTCTAACAAACTTTCACTAGTAGAAAGTTTTGTTTGTTATGTTAATGGAAGGCATAAAGACTTAATTTTTCATAAGGGATTTTTGATTCATCATAGGTGTCATAACGTATCGGTTCAAAGGTTCGATCACTACATGTAAACATTTTTGAAAACCAAAAAATGAGGAGTCACCACCAATCTTTTTTAGGGTGTGATTGACCATCCAAAATTTACCTTTTCAATAAAACAATAAAATAGGTTTAAAGTTTATTAAAAAGACAATTTTGGTTTATGAAAATAGGATTGGGTTCAGAGTCAATTATGCATGGGGAAAGATTAGCACCCCCACAACGCCCATAAAAATTGGTACCAATTGATCATGCTCTAACTCTAGTTTTAAATAAAAGTGGTTTTTGTTTGAGATTTAATAATAATTTTTTTTAAGAAAGAAAATCAATTGAAAATCTTTATTTAGGAATATTGTGAAAATCTTTAGATTAAAAGAAAAATCTAATAATTCTCCAACATCTAGGTAGCATTCAAAGATAATCTTTTCCATCCAAGATTCGCCATAAAATTCCTTTATTTAGGATTTGTGAATGTTGTATGGAACTTGGTGACTCTGTCCTGGAAATCAAATTTTGAAGCTCGGATATTTGCATGGTCAATCACTTATCCCTTTCATGATCTTATTAAGAACTTGATTATTGCTTAAACTACTTAATGCTTTAGCATGTTTAGTTCATAAGACTTACTTAGGCTGAAACTAGTGAGGACCCTTAAGAAGGCACAAACTTAAGTTCGTAGAGTCTATCAATAATTTTTGTTAACTTGGCGAGCTGTTTTGTCATTTTTCGAATGTCATAACCAATTCCTTTTGATTATGTTCTAACACATTGATTCAAGCCTCCAATTGATCTTCTATATTTTTAACTTCTTAAACCCACTAAAATAGATTTTTATTTTAGGGTTTAAACCAAAGTGTTTATGCTATTATTCTTGTTGAATGAATGACACAAAATAATTCCTAATTTGCATGCGACACATAATATGTTTGTGAATGCCTAAGTATGATAACAATGCAAATATATTTACAAAAATGGAACAACCCAAAATATACAAATCACCTTAACGATGAATGTAGAATGCAATGATTGAATTCTAGAAAAATGACAAACTCTTTAGCTATCCTAAATCTATTTTTTGCATTTTTCTTCTTTCTATTTAGACTCTATTTCTATCTTAATTTTATTTGCACTATTATTACCCTTAAACATAGATTGTATTAATGTGTTCCCCACATATCCTAATTCAGATACTTTTTATGAATGAGATTGGCATAGCTCTACCTAAGGTTGGTCATTTAAAGCTCATTATATGATGGGCTGGAAAGTGACATCATCGTCTATTACAGACTAGTAAGGCATTTCGATCCTCACCCATTATAAGTTGTAAATGAAAAAGGTTCAATATGAGTAAAAGCATTTTAGTAGCAAATGTGGAGGCTATCACCTTACAAAAATATAGCTACTTAACTTTCTCATAATAAAAACAGAGCCCGAGTATAGATTTCATGCAAGCAAGTGAATATGCAAAGTGTGTAAAAAGATAAATCACCCAAAATAACAAAATAAATACAAACAACAAAATCAAAACTAGATACTAACTATCATGTAATGTTTTTTAAAGAATCAAAATGAAAAGAGTTAGAATTAAATATCAATTACAACCATTAAATCCAAAACTTTAGATAATGCATAATTAATTTCTACCTTAACTCTCAAAAATCTCTAGTGGAGTTACCAAGCTATCATAATGTATCGATCCGAAGACTTAATAGCCAAACTTGAACATTTTTGGAAATAAAAAAAGGGAGTTACCATCAATATTTTTAGGGTGTAATTAGCCACCCAAAAATCTATCTTTTCATTAAAATAGTAAAACAAGTTTAAAATTTATTCAAAAATAATTTTGGTCTATGAAAACAGGATTGAGTTCATTAGTCTGTTATGTATGAGGAAAAATTAGCAACCCTATAGTGACCATAAAAATTGGTACAAAAAAAATTATGTGCTATCTATAATTTTGGATAAAAATGGTTTCTATTTAAGATTTAATATAATTTCCTTCTTTTTGAAGAAAGAAAATCAATTGAAAATCTCTATATAGGAATATTGTGAAAATCTTTAGATTAAAAAATACCTTATATTCTCTAATATCTAGGTAGAATTCAAATATAATCCTTTTCATCCAAGATTCACCACAAAATTCTTTTAAAAATAAAAATAACATTTTTTGCAAATGATAATTGTTGGTGACTCTCTAACACTTAAACAGAGTACAAAAAAATTATTTTCCTTATAATGTTATTTTAATTTTATTATTTTTTTGAAATCAATTTTTCGAAAAAATTTTCATGCAAAAAAAGAAAGATGCAATAATTAACCATAAACATTGATAATTAAAATATGTACATATTCATAATGAGTACAAACAATTATCTAAATAAATATATGCAAATATGTGTCATAAGACTTTGGGATCAGCTCTTAAAATATAAAAAGACCACCCAGACTCCCTAATCTCTAAGCAGAGTTCAGCTACAACTATTTATATTTAAGATCTTATTTTCATTTTTATTCTTTATTTAATCTTATTATTGCTTTGATTAAGGAATTATATGAAAAATCTTAATGAAATAGGATTTCCTAAATATCCCATCCTTTAGGCAGCATTTGGGAGCAAATTATTTTCTTAAAAGTTTTCATACAAATCTACCAGATTTTATGATAGTTTTAGGGTTTTGGTGGATTTAGATTTCAAGGGTAATTTGGGTTTAGGTTTGCATATAGGGTTTATGATTTTATTTTAGGGTTTAGGGTTTCATTTTAAGGTTTAGGCTTTACGGATTCACTTTAAGGTTTCAAAAATTTACAAACCTCTTTAAAAATCTCTAACATCTAGATAAATTTTCAAAGTAAGCTCTTTGTTTATGATTTTTAAAAATTTGTTATTATTATTATTGTTACACTTTTCTCCTTTTTCATTAAAATTATTATTATTATTATTATTTACTATTATTATTTGTTATTATTTCTTTATTTTTACTTTTATATTTTCAATATTCTAGAGTCTTTTTTAAAATCAAATTTTCTTTAATAAAATTTAATTCCCCAACAGTTACTCGAAATTAAACTTTTCAAATTTTGATTTTAAATCTCCTCCAACATTTAGGTATGGTTTTTAAAATATTTTCTTAGTTGCATTTTTATTTTTATTTTTATTTTATTACTATTTGCTTACCACTTATTATTATTGGACAATTAAATTGTAAATGAATTAAGTAATCATCGAAGTTAAAAGTGTTAAAAATTAGTAAATTAACAAAAACAAAACCAAAAGACCTAAACCAAGCCACCGTTTTTAAAATAGGAAATGTGCATGGCACCAACAAGCCTAAAATCACTTCTTCCTTCTCAATTTATATATAACTTATCTTATTATTTTTATTTGTTATTGTTATGTTCATTTTAAAGACCATTTATCATATTTATCATATTTTTTGGAGAAAAAACATCATCATTTTTTGTATAAGGTATGTAGGAATGAACTTTTTGTACAAAGCCGTGGATTTTGAACACTTTGGAGCATTGGTAATCCAATTTCGCATAAAAACACACAGCTAACAAGAGGAAAATAAAGAAGAAAAAGACCTTTAAAGAATCCTTTCAAGTTATTTCACGTAAAAACAAGTCATCTTCTCCTCAATTTTTTTTTAGTAATCTAGCTCCCAAAAAGGATGCAAAAGCTAGTTAAAATGCTGCATAGTACACCTCATATTCCCTTTTGTTTTTTAGTTTACTTTTCATGGAACAAGGCATGAAAAACTAAACTGCTATCTTGTTTTTTAACAACCCAAAAGCCTAAAAAGGAAAAATTCTAACATGAGCCAAACCTAGCTACATGAACTCATCAAACCTATATTACATATATTTAAAAGGAAAGGAAAGAGAGATGAATTACCATTCCTGCTATTAGTTTTCCTTTTGTTCTATTTTTTATTACTACTACTGGTATTTTACAATTGCCTATTTTGGCTTGCTACTAGTTTTGCATCCTCTTCTTTTTATCTTATTAGTTTTTCTTTTCTGTTACAAGTTTAGTTTCGCCAGCTTCTCCTCTTTTTTTTTTATTTCATTTTTTTTCTTTTCCTTTCACTACTGCCTTCTGCTTTTTATATTTTTTTTACCATTTTTTTATTATTACTTATGCTTTTTCTTTCAGTTCTGCCAGTTTTTCTACTAAATGCTTACTTTCAATGCATGCTTTTCCTTCTCTTTTTTTTTTTCTATTTGCTAATCCTTTCTGTTGAATGCTTTTGATCTTCTTTCTGCTTTTGCTAGTATATTTTTCATTTCTGCCCAATTTTTCTACTTCTTCACGTTCAGGTTTTTTATCTTTTTTTTGTTTTTTTTTACCCAAATGCCTATCCTCTGCTTTTATTTTTTTATTTTCAGTTTTCTTTTCCCCATGTTCCTAAGTAAACCTTAATGTATGTTTTTTTTTTCTTTTTTTCACGTGTAACCTCATGCAATGCCTATGCATGATTCTACCTAGCCCAAATAGTCCTCTTCTTAATCTCTTAATTATGGGTTTCTAAGAATGACCCAAGGGTTTTGACTTTGTTAGGCTTAGCTTTGTGGCCAAGCTTGAGCTTTATTTTTTTTAGTTATCCTTATTTGTTTTATTTGTTATTTTAAGCTTTATTTTTTAGGGCAAGCTCTTTTTTTAATTTTTTTGTTTTAATTTTTAATTTATTATTTAATGGCCAATAATGGGCCATTACTGGGCTTTAAAAGGAATATTTTATCAAGCTTTTTATTGGGCCATTTTAGGCTTTTATTTTGGCTTATACAAACGAGCTTCATATTAGAGCATTTAAAAGTGGGCCGTGTAATGGGCTCAAAAAATGATAGTCAAGGCCCAATTACAAAAATGAGCTCAAATTAACATGATAAAATATTTTAAATAAAATTAAATGTCTACAGCTACCTCTTTTTGCATATTTTTTAGAATTATGAATAATCCAAAGACAAACAACAATTTTGTTTAGATTCTGCTTCCTAAGAAGAATTTTTTAATTATTTTTTTGTTGTGAAAATGATCTAGAATAATTCACAATTACGACAAATGATTGGGGACTAACACACAAGTCAAAAAAAAGAATGGTTGGAACTAAACTGTGAATTAGGTCTTTACTTGGATTTATTTTAATTTCTTAAGTGCATGATGTCATAATCATTTTTTTCTTTTTTCTTTCCCTTCTTTTTTTTTTGGTCTCTTTTTTTTTTAACATGCCCCTTATAATTCATACATTAATCCACTTTACTAGTGGTGTGATTCATGGAAAGTGTCCCATTTTAATAAACCACCTTTAATGAAAGTTAGTGCAAGAAAAGAGTCATGTGAAATGAACCCATTTAAGGTATCAAATAGTTCATGTCACTCCACAAAAAGAGAATGAATGAGTTGATCATAACTCCAGCTATCTTAAGGGTAATAAGGTCTTTCTTTTCTAATCAACATATCCCCAAGACACTGGACCAAGCCAATTTTATGGTACAAAACTAAAAGGTTGGTATGTTTGAGGTTATTTACAAGACTTGGGGTGGCCTCGATTTTGAAAATTTTTAGAGCCATAGCGTAGCATTGATATATCAAATTACCATATCTAAATTTTTAAAAAATAACATGTATACCTAATCTTCTAGAAATTTTTTTTTTTTGGTTTTGTAATTATATGTTTCTTTGTTTATTGCTTAGAAAAAAATTATCATTCTTTGATATCACAATATTATCAGGCAAAGGCAAGGTTCATGAATTCAAATTCATGGCTTTTAAAGGGTTATGGCTAATGGATGGAATCAACTAAATGATTTAAAAAAAGGTGTTAAGGTATTTGACAAACTCTTAATAATGATCTCCAGCTCTTCTAATACTCTTTTTTTTTATCACAACTCTTTTTTTCTTTCTCTCTCTTTTTCCTAGGCATTTATCTTTTTATAACTTTGGGACTTAATTATATAGAATTTTATTCAAATCCAACAATTTACCCTTTTTACTATTTTTCTTTCAAAGAAAATCTATAAATTTAAAACTTAAAAGAAATCAAAAGCTCAAAGGACAATATTCATAAATCCATGAGATACTATGATAAACAATATCCATTCATTGAATGCAAACATTCAGAACTGATCTAAACATTCACATTCCTAATAGTGCTTTTGAGATGACATTCAAACTTACAAAAAAAAAAGTTCCTCACTTGGTGTTTTAGCTCCTTAATTCCGTTGTTATCAATCATTATAACCATTAACCAATTCCTCAAACTTTGTAGGATCTGCACCTATCAAAGCCTAAACTACATCTTTAAAGGCAGTATAATCTTCTATGGAATGTTCTTTGATCCCATCATAGAATTCACACTTATCATTAGGATTATACCACTTTAGGTAAAAATGCTTTTTGGGTTTTGTGGGGATAATGGAAATCATATATTTTTTATAGATAAAGTGAAAAGCTCAGCGTAAGACATTGAGAGTGAATGATACATTTTGACTCTTTTTCTCTTACAGCTTTGTGGATGGCTTGGGTTGATTTTTTGTTTTATGAATCTTTGTGGCGAAGAAATTGGAGCATACGGATAAAAGTTACTAGCCTAAGGTGTCGGTTGGGAACAATACCAATGGGAATAGTCATTTACCAAATCTTCTTATATCATGATAAGGTTTTTTTCATTTCGTCTTTCAAAAATTGTCTCTTGGACATATTCATCTTAAATATATCCCTACCTTTTATTATGAATTTTCCCATTAGCATCCATAATTCTTCCCCTTTTTATCCCATCCTCAATTCTACCCACAGTAAATAGCAAATTTGTAAATTTTGATAACGTATTACCAATCAATTTATCATAATACAGCAAAGGAAGAGTATCCACAAATAGGAAATTTCACCCTCTATTAATTAAGGGTGGTCACACTTACGATGCTACCTCTTTTCATTTAGCAATATATTTTTATAGCTCTTATTAGGGCTTTTTCTCATGTTTTAAAGGGCTAACTGACTTGGAGCTATCTCTAACATGTACTAGTATTGCTTTAAAAATGCCTACGATAAATCCCTCCAAGTATGAATTTGGTTATTTTTAAAACTATGATACTAATGGTTACTATCCCAGTCAAACTCTCTTGAAGGACATGAATAAGTGGCTTTTTGTCATGGGCATACCCAACTATTTTATAATAGTGTTGAGCCAAATGTATCTCAAGACATCCAATTCTATCATACTTTTCAAACATCAAAACTTTAAACTTAGGTGAAATAACCACATTTGGAACTAGTTAGGATTCCTTTGCATCACAAGATTTATCTCTAGCTTCAATAGCTTGAATCCTTTTTTATAAGTGACTATAACCCCTCTGTTCATCTAGATTCATGATTTCTCTCTTAAGGTTCCTAAGCTAGGTCCTTTAGGTTGATCATTTCCTTAAACAAAATGTTCTTTAATAATCTCCTCCATCTACCCTTATCAAATCAATATTTTTCGGATCTTTAAAAAAAATCGTTAGGACTATTCTTGAAGAAATTCCTTCTTTTTAAAGCATACATGAATTACATTTTATTGAGTGGATATATAAATGAATAAATGAATGAATGTATGAATGGCAAATTCTTTGGTGAAAAGTGTAAAAATTGGAATAAGGGCAAGATTAGAAACAAGTCATAATTTATATATACAAGTTTGAAAAGACAACACCATAAAAAAAATATTTTCCAAACAGAAGAAGTTCAGAAAACATTTCATTTTTTCAACAACCTATCACTTGAAGACCTTTTTTAAATAAAAACTCCACCACGTTCATCATTATGCCATCATCTTTTCATTGTTTCTAGATCTTTAACTTATTATTGTCGTTAGATTGAACCATTTTGCATCTATGAGTGATTGCACCTTGTGTTTAAAAGCCTTACAATTCTCAATGAAGTGCCTCATATTCCCACCATGGTATTCGCATCTTGCATTTGGGTCGAACCATTATAGATATGAAGACTTTAAAGGTTTTAAAGACATGCAAGCAATAAAATGTTTTTCAAGTAGATAAAGAAAGAGTATTTCATATGAAATGGGGATATGATCTTACTATTTCTTTTTCTTAGGTAATTTTTAGGCAACATATTCACTAGAAGTCCAAGCATTCGATGGTGGTGCAAAGGTGTAGAGTCAAGAATTTGGTTGAACAAGTGCTTGAGGAATGAAAAACTGAAGATTTTAGTTTAGATGTGAACTTCTCAGAGATTGCATGAAGTTTTAGGGCCTAATCCTAAATGCTTGGAAAAGAGGTTGAAGATAGAGATGAAAAGGATTTGAATGCAGGTTCAGATTTAAAACAATTTGCAAAGGTTGTATAGAACATGATGACTGCATCCTGGAAATATGATTCTAAAGCTCAGACATTTGATGGTCAAATCACTTATCCCTTTCATAATCTTGTCTAGACCTTGATTATTACTTAAACCACTAATGCTTTAGCATGCTCAAGAAATGTGCTCGGGCTAGCAAGAATCAGTTAATCGTGATTCCATGAGTTTGTAGGACTTACTTGGGCTATAATTGGTAAAGACCCTTGTGAAGGCACCAACTTAAGTTTCTTGAGTCTATCAACCATTTTCGTCAACTCGACAAGCTGTTTTGTCATCTTTTGAATGTCATAACCAAATACCTTTTGATTGCATTCTAATGCACTGATTCGGACCTCCAATTAATCTTTCATACTTTTAGCTTTTTGTACCCATTAAAAATAGATATTTTATTTCAAGGTTTAAACCAAAGTGTTTATGCTATTATTCTTGCTGAATCAATGACACAAAATAATTCCTAATTTGCATGCTACACAAAATATGTTTATGAATGCCTAAGTATGATAATGGTGCAAATATATCTACAAAAGTGGAACAACCCAAAATATACAAACCACCTTAAAGATGAATGTACAAGGCAATGATTGAATTCCAAAAAGATGACAAACTCTTTACTTATCCTAAATCTCTCTTTTACTTTTTCCTTCTTTTTATTTAGACTTTTTTTTTGCACTATTATTACCCTTAAACACAGATTTTATCGAAGTGTTCCCTATATAACTTAATTCAGGTAATTTTTATGAAAGAGATTGGCATAGCTCTACCTAAGACTACTCCCTTAACATTCACTATATGCTGTCTGAAAAATGACACATCTAAAGGTTCCCAGGTTGCTCTTCACATCATTGTCCACTACAGACTAGTAAGACACTTCAATTCTTAACCATTACAAGTTGTAAACAAAAATGGTTCAATCTAAATGGAAGCATTTTGCTAGCAAATGTAAAGGTATAGAGCTCTAGGTACACAACTCACGTAAGTAAGGAATATGCAAAATGCGTACAAAGATATATCACCCAAAATAACATAAAAGAAATACAAATGATAAAATCAAAACTGGATACTAACTATCATGCAATGTTTTTGAAAGAATCAAAATGAAGGAAATTAAAATTAAATATTAATTACAACCATTAAATCCAAAACTTGAGATAATGCACAATTAACTTCTAGCTTGACTCTCAAAAGTCTTTAATAGAGTCACTAAGCTGTCATAACATATTGTTCCAAAGACTCGATCCCTAAACGTAAACATTTTTGGAAATCAAAAAAGGGGAGTCATCACTAATCTTTTTTAAAATGTGATTGGCCGTCCAAAAATATATCTTTTTAATGAAATAGTACAATGGATTTAAAGTTTATTAAAAAGACAATTTTGCTCGACAAAAATAGGACTAGGTTCGAAAGTCGATTACGCGTAGGAAAAGATTAGCACCTCATAGCGCCCGTAAAAATAGGTACCAATTAATTATCCACTATCTATAGTTTTGGATTAAAAATGGTTTTTATTTAAGATTTAATAATAATTTCCTTCCTTTTAAAGAAAGAAAATCAATTGAAAATCTTTATTTTGAAATATTACGAAAATCTTTAGATTAAAGAAATACCTTATAATTCTTCAACATCTAAGCAAAATTCAAAGATAATCCTTTCCATCAAAGATTCACCACCAAATTCCTTTAGAAATAAAAATAATATTATTTGCAAATAATAATTGTTGGTGACTCTTCAACAGCTAGGTAGAGTATTAAAAATGATTTTTCTTGAAATGTTATTTTAACTTCATTAATTTTTTAAAATTAACTTTTTGAAACATGTTTCAATCAAAAAACAAACACTACAACAAATTTGGTCATCAGTGGCATATAGAATAATGTCACTAAATATTTGTTTTTCATCACTGTAGACATTATAATTGGTTTGGGCCAAGGCTTATTGGGCCTGATTCAAAAGGGTTCGAGCCTAAACCCTTAGGGCCCCGATTCAATGGGGTCCAAGTGATAGGCCCAACTATTTATTTTTTTACTATTATTATTATTATTATTATTATTCTTGTTTTTATTTTGATTTTTAATTATTTATTTTATTAGTAAAAAAAAAGAAGAAAGATTGCAAATTCTGCCATGGGTAGGCACTGGTAGAATTGCAATTGGTTTCAATCTCTACAAGATAATTCTTAGAGTTTATGATAATGTGGAAATCCGATTGAAGAGAAATTCCTAATTGATCAGAAACTCTATTGAGTGTTCTTTATAAATACAACCCATGAACAAATCAGAGAAGAACACATGAAAATATAGAAGACAGAAGCAAAAAAAAAGTTTAGAAGAGCCAAAAGTAATCATAGAACTTTTAGGATTTTTCTTGAAATTTTTGCCATTTTTTTTGGAATTTTTCTAGAAAATTTCTAGATTTCGACAAAATTTTTTGGTGAACTTGAAGTTTTCAACGACTTTCTAATGCAAATTTTCAATTCTTGGTGAAAATTCAACTGAAAACTTCAAGTTTAGAAAGAGAGGAAGAGACAAAGAGAAAGAAGAGAGAGAAGGGAAGAAAGGGAATCTGAAAAAAAAAAAGGATTTTGGCTTTTATATAGGCGTGAAACGCGTCGTTTTGCTAATTAAGAAGGGACCAGGATCCGCGTGTTTTCTAGCAGATGACCCGACCTGAGTGCCAGCCCATTTGACCCACACTTGACCTGTTTTCCTGTCGATCCTTAGAGCCAAGCCGAGCCACCAAGCCACACCCCTCGAGCCATTCTTTGTGCTTGGAGCCGAGCCATTCATTTTTTTTTTATATTTTATTTATTTGTTTTTTTATGAGTTATTTATTTTTAAGAGTATTTTTTACATATTTTAATTTAATAAAAATAAAATAAAAACTTTTTTTCAAAAAAAAACTTTTTTTGTGAAAAAGTTGAAAGTATTAATTTTTCTTAAAAATAAAATTTCTAAAAATATTTTCAATTTCTAAAAAATATTTTTAAAGAAAAGTTAAAAGTATCAATTTTTCTTAAAAATAAAATTTTCAAAAAAAAAAAAAGCATTTTGGGGAAAAGTTGGAAGTACCAATTTTTCTTAAAAAATAAAAATTTTCAAAAAAAAAATATTTTGGAAGAAAAGTTGAAAGTATCAATTTTTCTTGAAAATAAAATTTCTAAAAATATTTTCAATTTCTAAAAAATATTTTTAAGGAAAAGTTGAAAGTATAAATTTTCCTTGAAAATAAAATTAAAAAAAAAAGCATTTAGGGAAAAAGTTGGAAGTAACAATTTTCCTTAAAAATAAAATTCTAAAAAAAATATTTTTAAGGAAAAGTTGAAAGTATGAATTTTTCTTGAAAATAAAATTTCCAAAAAAGCATTTTGGGAAAAAGTTGGAAGTACCAATTTTTCTTAAAAATAAAATTATAAAAAAATATATTTTTAAGGAAAAGTTGAAAGTATCAATTTTTCTTATATAAAAGCATAAGGTTTTGTCTAATAAAACACAAAAGAGACCTATATCAAAATCATCCCTTTTTCTTTGTCTTTTTAAAAAAATTTTAATGTTAAATGATCCGATGATGGAGTCACTGCAAGTGAAACAGTAGTTTTCTTGTATACTCTTGAGGTGAGGGAATTTTTTGAATTTTTTGTCAAAAGTATTGGAGTCAATTAAGGATAATTTCCAATAATTAATTATTTGATAATTTTTAAGGCTTATTGGATAACACGAAATCGAGCTGGTACCATCTTTCGATAGGCATTGTGAGGGTGCTATAACTTTCTTAACATGTAATCATACTCTCAGACCTAGTTCTGGATTCACAAACATTGAATTTACCTTTTAGAGATACCTAAGTCAAATTTAGGATTCCTCTTTAAAAGGGATAGATTCAGTTAGGCGGTCAATCGCACCTAAATAAAAAAGATTGGTGGTGACTCTTCAAGTCAATGTCTAGCGATAGGTCCTCGAATTTAGACGTTATGACAGTTTGGCGACTCTATTGGGACTGCTAAGAGTCAAGCTAGCAAGTAAATTTGTATTATCCCAAAAATCTAATAAAAGTGAATTCTTTGTTAAGATTTTTTTTATTTATGTTATTAACCATGTCATTCATATGCATGTACATAATATGAGCTTTATACCCGAGCTCTGTCCCTCTAGGAGAGAGTAAAGTACCTATGCTTTCATGAGATTTTAATACTTTTACGGTGGCTAGTTAAATACTCCCACTCAAATTGAATCATTTTCGATGGTAGTTTGTGATGGGTGAAGATTGGAATGCCTTATTAGTCTATGATGGATGATGATGTAAGGAACAATTTGAGAACCTTTAGTGATCAAAATCACCTAACCTAGCATATAATGTGCACTTAAGAGTCCAACCCTAAGATAGAACATTTCCTATCCATTGATAGATATAACCCGAAGATAAGACACAAGAAAGAATAATTTGTGATCTAACCATTTTATTTGTTTAACTTTGTGCATTTGCATTATCATGTCATTCATCATTTTCATTGTCATATGTAACATTGTGTATATGTATCATTTTCATATTAGATTTCATCCATGACAATCTATATTCCATAAATCATAGCATTTTATTTCTGATCATAATTATGGTATCAAGGTTCAAAGATAGCTCTATCAACCAAGAATCCCACACAAGCAACTCACTAGTGCAACACAAGAGCTTGAGAGGATAGAGAAAGCTCAAGAGAAGCTAGAAGGGGAGTTGAATAGGATTTTGAAGGCTTTGAACAAGTTAAATAAGGGAAAAAGTGTAGAGGAGAATACCAGCCAACAAGACCATCCCTCACAAGAGGAGGATGACCCATTGTACCTTCCTAGTTTTAGGCCACATCAAACCCAACCCACACAAGGTCCACCACCATACAAAATTCAAAGTGCCAGAGTTTAAGAAGTATGATGGTACAAAGTGTCCAAAAACTCACATTACCATGTATTATCAAAAAATGGCTACCCATGTTAATAGTGAAAAGCTATTGATGCATGTATTCCAAGATAGCCTTACGGGCTCTATTGCTAGATGGTGTGTCTAGCTAGATAGGACCCGTATTCATTTTTAGAGCGATATGGCCCATGCTTTCATTAATCAGTACCGATATATTATAGACTTGGCCCTTGATCATCTTTCTTTATAGAATATGAAAAAAAAAGTGACTAAATCATTCAAAGAATATGCTGAGAGATGAAGGGACATAGTCTTTCAAGTGCAACCTTTGTTAATGGAGAAAGCAACTACGGTATTATTCGTCAGCACTTTGATATCTCCTTATTGTGAAAAGATGATAGGAAATGTCACGAAAAATTTCGTTGACATGGTAATCTCAAGCGAAATCATTGAGAATGCCATTAAAAATGGTAAGTTGAAAGGAGGAGAAACCAAAAAGGCACCAGAGAATAAAGAGGCTAAAACTCAAGTCGTGAGCTTTGATAGACAGTTCAGGGGTTATCAACCTTATCCACCATAAGGTTACTCTCTGTACTATCCTGTTGTGAATAATATCTCACCTTACCAACCATATCCACAACCAGCTTATCCACATTCAGCCCTTTAAGTACTTGTACCAGCTTTAAGGCCTAACAACTAAGAAAAAAGTTTAAGAAGATCTCGAGATAATCAAGAAAGGGTATATATTGACCCTATCCCCATAACTTACATTGAGTTATTCCCATAATTGATCCAGAATAACTTGGTATCTCCAGTTATTCTAGAACCATTAAAGCCACCCTATCCAAAATGGTACAATGCTAATGCGACGTGCAATTATCATAATGGGAATGTGGGTCATTCTATTAAAACTTACCCTGCTTTTAAACATAAAGTGCAAAGTTTGATCCAGCAAGGCTTAGTGAGTTTTAACGAATCAAAGGGGCAAGATGTTAATAAAAATCCTTCACCTAATTGTACAGGGGCATGATTTTATATAAGGATGTCAAAGCTGGTTGAAAGCTACTTGTCATTTTATGATTTCTTTTAAAAGTAATGTTAGGATTTCTTTTATGCAATAGGATTTCATTTGTTATCATTTTAATAAAAGCAAGGATAATGCATTTTATTACATGTTCTCTTTCATTCAATCACTGTTCCATTCGTTGTCACCTTTCATAACTTTTTATTCCCATTTTTGAACTCCAAATGATGAATGTTTAGATAATGATGCTAACAATAATTTTGGGATTTAATTTTGAGAACTCATTCACATTGATTTGAGAAGATTATTTGAGAAAAAAAGTTACTGACAGATATGTGATGGATATATCTTGAAGATGCAATCTTTTATGAAGATTCATGAGCTTGTTTTTGTTCAATAGATGATCTTCAAAAAAAACATTCACATTTAAGATGAAAAATGGCCATCTTTCTTTTACCATTCAAAAGACCATTCATTGCTACCTCTTTGAGCCTATTATGATCATTTTTAAAGAACCCCAACCAAGGATCATCCTTTAATCTAGGGTGTAATTTTTTTAAAAAAAGAAAAAAGGTAAAAGATCACAAAAGATCTCAAAGATGGAAAGAGAAATAAAAGAAAAAAAAAGAGAAAAAAGAAAATGAATGCCACACATGATTTGGGGTAAAGTAAGGGGAATTCTTTTATGAAGAATAAGATCGACGAAAAAGGAATATTAGTGAAATAATGGGGAATGGGGGTAAAATGCCAAGTTACATCAAATAATGAATGATTCTTTGGTTCTGAACCCTTTAAACACATGTTTTGAGCCTATTTGATCCATTTCTTTCATGACCCCTCACCATGGCCTACATTATAACCTTAAAAAGTCCATTTAGATCAAGTGTGAATGCTCGAATTAAATGATCATATGTTGGACAAAGGCGTGGTCATGATGGAATAATGGAATCATGCTATAGAGATTAATGTGTGAGAGATATCAACAATGGGTGAAAGATGAAAAGAAGAGAAAAAAAAAAGAAAAAATGGATGAAAAAAAAAAGAGAAAAAATAAAGAAATAAAAAAATAAAAAAGTAAGTAGAGAGAAAATGAAGAAAAAAGAAAGACTCAAATTGAAACCCTAAAAGGGCAATTTATAGACAAATCTTTGAGCTGAGAGTTTGATAGGCAATTCACATATATGAAAGATCAGAGACATCTGAAGATCTATCAAAGCTGAGCAAAGTTTGATAAGCTCAAAATGATGGAATGAGATTTTGAAAAAAAAAATCTTGGATTAATGTTTAGAATTCTCCAAATATTCATTGTTTGGATATACCAGTCGTCCCAATGACACGTATCCAACTTGTTTTTTTTTTCGTTTGTTTTTGTACCAGACTCACTCCTCATTGATTGCCTTTTTCTTAATGCACCTTGTGCTATTTTAGTTGTACGTCCTTAGAATGAATCAAGGAAATGTGTGATTGCACTGTATTTGTCATGAATTAAAATGATAATGAATGAATGAATATATGTTTAAGAGGTTCTTACATTCTTTTGAAAAGAAATCCAAAAGATGATGTGATCAAAAGATGAATATGGTGATAGATTGGTTAACATAACCTATGTATTATGATCAAATGATGAGAATCAATGGATGAAATTCATTATGGAATGGCTAGTGCTGAGAAACCTGTGAATGGTGATCAAGTGATAAAAATAGTATGGATCAATAAACAAAATTTGTTCTAAAATAGTTACTATTGATAAGCCTATAAATGGTGGTCAAGTGATGAAAATAATGGAGACCAGTTGATGAAACGTGAAATGTGAGATGGTGGGGTCTTAAGAACCATGTTACCACAATTTCATGACATTTATCTGCATTACATGCATTATGTTTGCTTCGTCATTTGAACAATACATGTACATGATTCTATGAATATTTAAAGTTTTGTTTGGACATGCATCAACCAGTAAACATTGAAATTATGATTTAGGATATGGCATCTACATTATTGTGTGAATCCAAATTATTGCACTTGTATCCTTGATCACGACATATAAAATTTTGAGTCACTCAAAAAAGAAATTGTGAATTTCTTTTATAAGAATCCTGATTTCTTAAATGAGAATCTTTAAGGAATCTTCAAATAAGAATCTTTGAGTGTCAAATGAGAATCTTTGAATTTCAAATAAAAATCTTTGAGGTGTGAAACCCAAAATTTATCCAATGTGAATCTTCGAACTCAAATGAGAATCTTTGAGGTGTTGGTGTGAGTCTTGCAAATGTGAATCTTAAGATCCTACAAAATTGAATTCTTGCATATTTGAAACTTTGAGAATCAAATTTTAATGAGTTCTTGTGAAGCTAAAAAGTTCTTGTGAATCTGAACCTTTGGATTTTAAACTCAAATTGTGAATCTTTGAGTTTTCATTACAAATTTTATCAGGTATGATCTATGACTATTTTGGACATGATTATCGATGAGCTTTTTACTTTTCAAAGTTATGGTGCCTCTGTTTAGATGAGCATTTTTTTTTCAAAGTCGTTGAGCCTCTATTTAAGGAACTTTGTTTACTTTTTCATAAAAAAAAGAACAAAAAATGAAAAAGATGAATATGTTGGGATGAACATATGTAGGGTGTCTACGTCTTTGCACAATTCTTGTTGCATAGGAAATGCACAAAGAGGGCAGCTAAAGACACCTTAATTGGTCCGAGTCCAGGCCCATTGGGCCTGATTCAATAGGGTCAGGGCCTAAACCCATAAGGCCCGATTTAATGGGGTCCAAGTGATAGGCCCAATTGTTTATTTTTTTACTATTATTATTATTATTATTCTTGTTTTTATTTTAAATTTTTATTATTTATTTTATTAGTAAAAAAAAGGAGGAAAGATTGCAAATTCTGTCATGCGTATACACTGGCAGAATTGCAATTGGTTTCAATCTCTACAGGATAATTCTTAGAGTTTCTAATAATGTGGAAATCCAATTAAAGAGGAATTCCTAATTGATCAGAAACTCTGTTGAATGTTCTCTATAAATACAACCCATGAACAAATCAAAGAAGAACACACAAAAATACATAAGATAAAAGCCAAAAAAAATATTTATGAGAGCCAAAAGCAATCATAGAATTTTTATGATTTTTCTAAGAATTTTTGTCATTTTTTTCTAAAATTTTTCTGGAAAATTTTCAGATTTCGGTGAAATTTTTCAATGAACTTGAAGTTTCTGGTGACTTTTTAGTGCAATTTTCCAATTCCTGGTGAAAATTCAATCGAAAACTTTAACTTTAGAGAGAAAGGGAGAGAAAAAGAGAAAAATGAGAGAAATAGGAAAAGAAAGGGAATATGAAAAAAAAGAAAGATTTTGGCTTTTATATAGGTGTGAAATGGCATTATTTAGTAGGTTAAGAAGGTACCAGGATCCGCACGTTTTCTAGCGAGTGACTCAACCTAAGCGCCAACCCGTTTCTGACCCGTGCTTGACTCACTTATTTATCGATCCTTGAAGCTGAGCCGAGCCACCAAACCGTATCCCTCGAGCCAAGCCATTCTTTTTTTTTTTTTGTATTTTAATTATTTGCTTATTTAATTATTTGTTTTTTTATGTGTTAATTATTTTTAGGAGTATTTTTTAGATGTTTTAATTTAATAAAAATAAAATAAAAATTTTCAAAAAAATAATATTTTTGAGGAAAAGTTGAAAATATAAATTTTTCTTGAAAATAAAATTTCTAAAAATATTTCCAATTTCTAAAAAATATTTTTAAAGAAAAGTTGAAAATATCAATTTTCCTTGAAAATAAAATTTTCAAAAAAAAAAATTGGGGAAAAGTTAGAAGTACTAATTTTCCTTAAAAAATAAAAATTTTTAAAAAAATTTGAGGAAAAATTGAAAGTATCAATTTTTCTTGAAAATAAAATTTCTAAAAATATTTCCAATTTCTAAAAAATATTTTTAAGGAAAAGTTGAAAGTATCAATTTTTTTTAAAAATAAAATTTCCAAAAAAAAAAAGCATTTTGGGGAAAAGTTGAAAGTATCAATTTTTCTTAAAAATAAAATTGTCAAAAAAATTATTTTTACAGATAAGTTGAAAGTATCAATTTTCTTTGAAAATAAAATTTCTAAAAATATTTCCAATTTCTAAAAAATATTTTTAAGGAAAAGTTGAAAATATCAATTTTGCTTGAAAATAAAATTTTCAAAAAAAAAATTATTTTGAGAAAAAGTTGAAAATATCAATTTTTCTTAAAAATAAAATTCTAAAAAAAAAACATTTTGAAGGAAAAATTGAAAGTATCAATTTTCCTTGTATAAAAGCATAAGTTTTTGTCTGATAAAACACAAAAGAGACTTATATCAAAATCATCCCTTTTTTCTTTTGTCTTTTTGAAAAATTTTTAATATTAAATGATCCGACGATGAAACCTCTGTAAATGAAATAGTAGTTTTCTTGTATACTCTTGAGCTGAGAGAATTTTCTTAATTTTTTACCAAAAGTATTGGAGTCAATTAAAGATAATTTTCAATAATTAATTATTTGGTAATTTTTAAAGCTTATTGGATAACACAAAATCGAAATGACACCATCTTTGGATGGGTATTGTGAGGGTGTTATAACATTTTTTACACGTAATTGTACTATCAGATCTAGTTCTGGTTTCGCAGACATTGAATTTACCTTTTAGAGATATCTAAGTTGAATTTAGGATTCCTCTTTAAAAGGGACAAATTTAGTTAGGTGGTCAATCGCACCTAAACAAAAAAGATTTGTGGCGACTCCTCAAGTCAATGTCTAACAATAGGTCCTCGGATCTAGACGTTATGACAATCACGCTATATATTCCATGACAAAAAAATTAAACGTCACGACATTCATTACGTTTGATTGTTGCTAAAGGTCTAATATGACAATAGCAAAATATCGTCACCTATTATGAATCTATCATGACAATAAAATAAAATGTCACCCTTTTTTTATGACACTAGTTTTCGTCATCTATTTATGAAAAAAAAGTCATTAAGGGCTATATTTGTCACAAAAAATGAGAAAATATGAGATATTAGTGACAAAAGGTAAATCATCACAGTATTAGTGACAAATTATCATCACTAATGATTGTAAGATAATGTCTACTATGATAATAAAATCAAACGTCATCTTATGCGTTAATTTTTATGATGTTAGTTTTCGCTAGCTATTTATAAACAAAAACATCATTAAAGGCTATAATTATCACAAAATAAATGATAAAATCTGATATATTAGTGACAAAAGGTAAGTTGTCATAATATTAGTGACAAAAGGTAAGTTGTCATAATATTGATGACATAATTATTGTCATGAATGATTATAAGATAATGTCAAACATGACAATAAAATCAAATGTCACCTTATGTTTTTTTTTATATGATGTTAATTTTCGTTAGTTATTTATAAAGAAGAACATCATTGAAGGTTATAATCATCATAAAATAAATTATAAAATTTGATATATTAATGATGAAAGGTAAATCATCATAGTATTGGTAACATAATTATCGTCAATTGGTTATAAGATAATGTCAAACGTGTCAATAAAATCAAACGTCACATTATGCTTTATTTTTTTGTAACGTTAGTTTTCGTTAGTTTTTTATAAAAAAAAATGTCATTAAAGGTTATAATCATCATGAAATAAATGATTAAATTTGATATATTAGAGATAAAAAGATAAATCATCACAGTATTGGTGACATAATTAATGTTATTAAATCCTATATATAAAAATATTTTTATGGAATAATCTAATGTAGTGTTCTTGCAAATCCACCAAATATTTAAATTGGTTTTTAAATGTTTTATATTCTTTAAAGTCTACTCTAAAATCATATAGAAATAATATTGTTTAAAAAACAAAGAGTCATAACTATGAAATAGGTAGTCATCGAAATCTTATCTTCAAGCTCTCAATCTAAATCTTATGTCGAGGGTGATTGTGTTGATGGTACGTTTATGTTACTTGAAGCTGCAATAAATGAATAATAAAAAAATCAAAATAAATCACAATACACATAATAAGATCAAAACTAATATAAAACATAAACTAATCTATTTTATGCATATGAAATTTTTAAATGAGGCCCTACCCAATATTAAAGAATAGATCTTAACAACAAATTAACAAGTAAAGTTCTCAATATGCAATGTTGATACTAATCATAGGAAATAGACAAAAGATGGGTGGTTCATGTTTAAACAAGTAATCATCGTTACCTCAAGCATATTTTTAAATCAATTCAAATAAATCATGGGAAAATTACAATTGCACGTACTTTTAAGGAGCCTATGTTATTATCATGCTTTAATATATCTTGCATCATAGGAATGATGTTTTATCATCCAAATCAAGACAGGAAGGCAGAAGTTATAATAATAACTTAAAGTATGATATAAACATGTAAACAAATAAAGCAAAAACACATAAACATAGCACTGGCAACCATATCAAATCAAGAATCACAAGAACCGGACAAGGGCCCTTTGATAGAGAATTTGGAGATAAAGCTTTCCTTTTACAAATATAGTTGTAACTTGTTGAAGGTGTAGTGGAACTATGGGAGTTTTTGTAACTTTGAAATTGACAAGTAAACTTCATAAAGACTTAGCAAATAAAGAAAAATTAAATGATTTTTAAAAACTGAATGATAAAAAAACTATCAATTCTCACTTTTGAATTGGGTATCAAAGAAAGTCTAGATATATAATTCTAGCAACATCACAACCATAATAGAATCAAGTATATACCTAGAAATTAGGGGCTGGGCACTTGGATTCTAGCAACTGCTAAAGCATTTGTTATAGCTTCAATTTGAGCTTTAAAAAACCCAAAAGTTAACTTATATTGCTAAAGTTCTTTCTATGTCTTTTGAAGACTTTCTTCTAAGTTTGCAGCACTTGCAGACAAGGTTTTAGTATTAGGTTTAAGCCTGTATCCAAGTCCTTTAATAGCATCAACAGTTTTAGGTTATATTCCTTGTTCAATAGGAATTGATTGTCACTCCACCATTTTCTCCTAACATTTAATTGAAATCTTGGTTAACTCAAAAAACCATACTACAATAATAAAATTACAACTATTAATTTAAAATTTCTTACATAGGCTGCTTGAGCTTCAGGTATTGACCATATTTTATTCTCTAAGTAGTGAGTTGCCTTAAAAAATTCCATTCTGTTAGGTTCTTCATCATCCTTATGCTACAAAATTGTACATACAATAAAAGTGTTTATGATAAAAAAAAGTATTCAAATAGAAAAAAATGGTGTTGAATAATTTTTGTAACTTAAAAATTTACCATAGAATAGCAACTAGCCATAAAGGCCCTCGATCCTTGGTTATGAGTTAACTTGACTTTTTTTTTTCTAACTCTAGCATTTGTATCACACCTCCTCTTCATTTAAAAAAAAATGAAATAATATCAATATATTAATGTTTAATATTTGAGCAGAATTAATAATTGTTATATAATTACCTTAAACAGTTAAACATAATTACTAAACTAATATCAATGCATGAAAACTTAAGAAAATAATAAGAAAAAGCAAGCTTTCATTTGGTTGTTGCTTTATTTTAATAATTATTATATATCAATTTTAAGCATGAAAACTTAAGAAAATAATAAGAAAAAACATATTACCATGTGTCAATTAAACATAAATGTGAATAAGAAAATAACTTGGTATTCAAGATCACTAAACAAATCACAAAGCTCTTCCCAATTTTCTTGAGCCAAGTTATACTTCGGTGGGTTGTTTTGGTGTGCCACTTTAGCATTTGGAAACTTTTTAAAGTGCAAGTAAAGCTTGTATCATTGATTTCTTGATAATTTTGATAAAATTGACAAGACAGACGTCTTAACATAGTCATCATCCAATTTAATTTGAAACTTTGTTTAAAATAGAAAAATGAATTAATTGATATATTCAAAGAATATAAATTCAAAACTAGCCAATAATAAGCTTTGTAATAATATTTTGCATTTACATTAAGTCTCTTAAAGGCATGCAACTTGTCTGTATCCTTTATAGCTTTCCATTTTGTTGGGATTGAGATGAATAGTCAAGTAATGACTCCAATTTCAGAAAATAATTTACCTTATTGAACTTTACAAACAGGTCTACCCTTAGTTGTTGGTATGTTTATTACTAGCTTGTTTTTCCCTTTGATGAGTTTTTCTAGTCCTATCCCTCGAGTTAGGCCTTGTACCTTTTTAAATGGCATAGAAGTTACATCTACAAAATCAATACATTTAAATAGCATGGTGAATTGAAGCTTTTATTTTTTAAGAACCAATACAATCCACAACCCTATCATGAAATAATACAGCTTTGTAAGTTATAAACCTAACCTAAAGCTTAAAACAGCCATCATAAATAATGCCAAACCTTAAAAAAATTACAAGTACCCATAACATACATTTAACTACTTGCATATAAATTACGAGCAAGCTGTTAAAGTCGTTTTCTTTGAAATGCCTTTCATGTCTACAAGGTAATCAAATTTACAACTAACACTATGTTGTTTTAAGAAATAGTACATAATACATTCATTAAAAATCATAGTATTTAGTAAAACCCCTTGATCTATATAGCATTCTTTATGCATTTAGCAAACCAAAAATGCATATACATTGGAAAAAATGATTTCATACCAGAATTTTCAATGAGTGAATAAAATTGGAAACAATCATTTATCTGTGGTATAATAAAATTAAAAAGAAACAAAACACAATAATTAATATGCCAATTACCTTAAATTAGTTGTAACAATAATATTCATAGGCTAAAGATTTAAACAAAGTTGGCAAACATGATTTAAAAAGTAGTTATCTAGATAAAATAACAAGCAATGTATAAAACAACTATTAATGTTAGAAAAAAAAAACTATATCAATGTAGTATTTATCATAATATAAGAAATAACATAAATAGTTACAATATAGGATCTATATAATAGTCATATTCATCATAATCAAATTCCTTCTCTTCACTACAATCTTCAAGCCTTTCTTCACCATCTTTATCAGATTCTTCCATTGACACATCATTAAGTATTTCGTTTGTTTTTTCCATCAAATCAGACTCAATGACATTAAGTATTTTGTTTGTTTTTTCCATCAAATCAAACTCAATGATATTATGAGCAATATCATCCCTATCTAGTGGTCCTTCATTTTCATCAATTTGTATAGTCCTATCACTGTCAAACATTTCTTTCTCTTGATCTATTTGATCTTCTTCCACATCAAACATTTCACCAACTTCATTAGGCTACATCTCTAGAACGTCATATAAGTGCCTATGATGAAACTTTTGCACTACTCTCTAATCTTTCCCGAACTTGGTATCATTTAAATAAAACACTGGCTTTGCTTGAATTGATAAAATAAATGGGTCATTATTATACCAACATTTAATAACATTGATACTTACTAAATGACCATCTTTATGAATTCTTTTTCTTTTTCTATCAAGGTCAAACCACTCAAACCTAAACAAAGCAACTTGATAATCTTTTATGTAATCCAATTGAATTATATCAATAAGAATACCATAAAAGTCAATTTGCACATCTTCATGATTGCCTTCAACCATCACACCACTATTCTAACTTTTCAAATGGAAATCATGCTTTTTTGTGTGATACCTCACCTGACTAACAATGCAACCTATATACTTTTGAACACGTCTATCAGGACCATAAGCAAATGAAAGTAATTCATCAAAAATTTCTTTAGAACTTTGATCTTACAACCATGTAACCTATCATTTAAGGAACACAAGTTAATATAAATATTATTAAAAGTATTTTACAATGTGTATTGTTATTCAATAAATATAATTTACTTATGCGTCTTTTAAACTATAAGGGAAATTGCTCTTTATGACTTTTTTTTATAGATAAGCTATTTTGCATTTCAAGCTCTATTTTATGTTTTCTATAACATGGTAAAAATAATTGAAATCGAAGTTAGCTTATTGAACTAAAAGTTTAACTTACTTTAATAATTAGATATTGAAGACAACAGACTTACTCTAAATATGGCTTAATTTCATCATAATTTAATCACAATTGTTCAATATATACCATTGAATCTTTTCATACTTTTGTTGTGACAAGACCTCATATTTTGATGGTCCAAAAGGGTGAATACCTTTTGAAAAAATAACTAGCGCATTCTCATTCACTTGATTACCTCTATTATAGTTTCTTTCTTCTCGATTAAATTTTGTCTCAATCCTAAAAAGATACATAGAACAAAATGTTAAGCCTTCATTAGAAGTATATGCCTCAACTATACATCCTTCTAGATGAGCTTTATTTCATGTATACATCTTAAGTTTACCTAAGAACCTATTAGTAAACAAATGAAACTTTATAAGATTTTATTATCACTTTAAACACTTTGAAAATAAATTTGTAAAAATTTTATCTAACCTTCAATAAGATACATCTATCGATAATGCATAGGTCCTCGAAGTATGATCTAGTGTGGTAAATGTACAACCAAATACACCATCACATCAAAAAATGCTAAAGGAAAATTTTTTCCAACTTACACAAAATAAGGACAATATTTACTTATAAATCTTCCACATCCTTCTTCTTCAATGTCTTACAGCACAATCTTAAAAAGAAATTACTAAGATTGTCCAATGCTTCAATGACATTTTTTGGTACAAACTTCTTAATAGCAACTGGAAGTAGTCTTTGTAAAAGAATATGACAATCATGACTTTTCAATCCTAAAATCTTACCATCACTTACATTGGCACATCATGAGATGTTCAAAGCATATCCATCTAGAAACTTCATTAATTTCAAAAAGTTACAAAATGTCTTTTTTTCATCTTTTGATAAAGTGTAGCTTGCATAAGGCATCAAGTAAGAACCATTTGAAAGCTTTTTCAAATGCAGTTCTTTTTTTGTTTTCATGTCCTATAAATCTAACCTAACACTTATTGTATCTTTTGTTTTTCTTTCAATATTCAACATTATTGCTAAAACATTATCATAAATGTTTTTCTCAATGTGCATGACATCAAGATTATTTCATAACTTTAGTATTTGCCAATAAGACAACTCAAAGAAGACTTTTTTTAGTCTAATTCAATTCTTCAGGAGTTCGCCTTCTCTTTCTTTTGTTTAGATGCTTTCTCAAATTGACATCTTTCATAACTTCTAACTATTTTAAAAACTCACTCTCAGATAACTCCTTAGGCTTTGGCCTATTTTTTGTCTTACCATCAAACATTTTGCTTTTATGCCAAATATGATCAAAAGGCAAATAGCAACAGTGATACATATAACAAATTTTATTTCTCAACTCTCATGAATAAACATCATCATTACAAATTGGACATGCCAAATACCCTTTGGTCTCGAACCTGACAAATCCCCATAAGTCGAAAAGTCATTTATAATCCATTGAATTGTAGCATGCATTTGAAAATATTCCTTCTTGTAAGCATCATAAGTCCTCAACCTATTTTTCCATAGATCTTTCAATTTATCTATCAATGGTCTCAAGTATATATCAATGCCTTTTCTTGGTGAATTTCATCCTGGAATAAGAAATGACGTAATCATGAAAGGTTCCTTCATACATTTCCAAGGTGAAAGATTATATGACATAACCACAATGGGCCATATGCTATAGGCAGAGCTCATAAGCTCAAAAGGGTTAAATCTATCAGTTGCTAAGCCAAGTCTAACATTTTGTGCATCATGTGCAAATCAATCATTCTTTTTATTAAAATTTTTCCAAGCATCCCCATTTGTTGGATGTCTCAGTATATCATCATCAACACACTTCTTCTCATGCCATTACATATCCTCTACTATTTTCTTAGACATTTTGAAGTCTTGGTTTCATAAAAAAATAACACAAGACTTTTCAAGGAATTTGCTTGTTAACAACCTTCCACCTTGACATCCCATAAGTAGGATAACTTTGTTTATTTTCATACTCCCCCCAAAATAAAGCACAATCATATTTACACATATAAATTGGTACTTAATTAAGTCCTAGGTCTCTCAAAGTTCTTGTTACCTCAAGGTATGATGAAAAAATTGTACTACTAGGAAAGCCCTCCCTTAATAGTCCCAATATCATATTTATTGCCTCGTTTTCATTTGGCACTAAACCTTTATGTGCAACAATTTTACAAGTTTGCTAAATTTTTTATCATTTTTCTCACTCATATTAGAATTAAAACCATGATCATCTCCATTTACTCTAGGAAATACATCTTCTAACAGATCATTCATACCATTATCCAAAAGTCCATCATTAATAATTGTTCTTTCATAGAAACTAGTACTCCCAATAGATTGATTACCAAAAGTTGGCATTGTGAAATTGGATTGCTCACTATGATAAATTCATTTGGTGTAGCTCTCTGATATGCCTTTCAAAAGCAAATGATCTTTTACCTCATCTTGACTTTTAGTAAATACATTTAAGCAAACTCGATAAAGATAATAAATTTTACATACGACTCTTATACTGGCATGTACAAATTTCATAAAAGTTGAAACTTCAACAATATACTTGTTAGAATACTTAGAGTCCATCATCCAACTTTTATCCATGTTAATCGTATGTTCCTAAAGAATTTAAACACTAAACAAAATTACTTTATGAAATTAGGTAACAAAAAAATCTAGACATAGAGCATGTGAAACATTCATAATAATTCAATCTAAACCAAGCATGATAAAATTCAATCATTATAACTATATATATAATGTGCTCTAAACACTATTGAAATATTCATATTCCCTAAACATGCACATAAAAGTGATCAAGGTTCATTCAATATGTATATATGCTTTTATAGAACCTAAGGCTAGTGCATCATACAAAGATTTTGTTAGCAGCTAACAAGAAATAATGCAACTCAAAACTATATTAAAATTCCTACCTATTTTTGTTTTTGACAATCTTCAAGTGTTTCAAGACAAAGAGAACTTTTTTTGACAATCTCTACAATAAAGAAACATGTTGCAAAACATCAAACATTACAAACAACAAGTACAAGTAGAAGTAGAACTAAAAAACAAAGGTAGCATAAGTAGCATAGGAAAAATAAGTAAGGAACAAAGAACATTTTTACTAAAATTAGCTTGCCCAGGCAATCCAAAACAAAACCAAATAAAGAAGTGTTAACTGATGAACTCTATGTTTAAGCATGCAAATGGTTCATGCACTACTAGTAGATTGTCTTAGCAAGATTATCAATGCATTATCTTAGCAATTGCAAAGTATTACAATTCAAAAAAATAATAACTAGCATCTATAACTCACATGTAGTGTGACCACAACATTTGAATTTTTTTTTATCAAGCAAACAAACAAAATATAAAGGCACATTAGAATAGAAGTTGCAAGAAATCAATAGCTCATTCAGCAAATGATAAAAAAAAAACTACAATGATGTCTTCATAAGAAGTCCTTATCTTGTTCTATATTTCTAATTACATATACAAATATACATGTATATGTATATGTCTATACATATGAATATGTATTTGTATTTATATAATTAATGTTTTAGAAATTTAAAATATGAATATTTTGGTGAAGTATGTATATTATTGGTCAACAGGTGGGTTGCATGAAAAAGACTTTAAGTAATTGGTGATTTCTTTACATTTTTTACCTATCAAAAGGGAGCTAGAAAGTGGGACATGTTTGAGCTGATGAAAGACCATTGAGATGTATGCATGTGAAAAGATCTCTGCCTTACCAAGTGCTTATTTTTCATTGTGTGGTCTGACTACTCAAGCATCATTCCTTGGAGGTTAGTTGAGAAATTTCTCTTTCACTTCCTACTGTTTCTTTTGTCATTATTCCATTTTAATTACTATTGAAAAGCTTATACTTAAGGGAACCTTAAGCTTTTTATTTTTCTTTCCTTTCTTTTTGGTTACATCTAAGTGATGGTATGTCGAAAAATGATTAAAGTTCAAACTTTTATATTTGTGGTGGACATTTTTTCCTATTTCTTTTAAGCCTGTATAAAATATTTTCTCAAGTCAATTTCATTAACAGGTCTATCTATGGAGAAAAATTAGATGCTTCAAGTGGGATTTTCTAATTGTTTGATTTGAATCAGGTGACAAGTTCCTAGTAGATAATCTGTCTCCAAAATTTTTCTCAATCTTAACAACTTTGGTGTGATAGAATGATTTATTAGGAATATAAATCTTATCTTTTGGTTGTCTAGAAATTTTAGTTGGAAAGAGTAATTAAAGCTTGTGGTCACTCTTTTAAATTTAGCAGTTAAGTGTGACAATCACTAGACAATATTGATTATAATGAACAGCAAACAAGTTCTAAACAACAAGATAAAATTTTCTTGATATTTCTTGACAAGTTTCATGCCATATAATCCTAATCCTAATATATAGAAATGCTGGGTTACGCCTCATTTCATTACATGAAAGATGAGTTGGAGACAGACAAAAGTTACAATGCTTAAAAGTTGATTTTTTTTGTTTCTTTATGGGTAAAATTTGTAAAACCCTAAACTTAGGAATGAAATTGGAACCTAAAAAAAGCTCTGGTGAATGGCAATATAACATATGATACAAGCTCTTTTGCAGCCTTCTGAGAATGACTAAACTTGAACATAATTCCATATTGATAATGTAATGGAGAGACAATTTCTACTGCATGGGCCCCTTAAAATGATTTGGTTGTTGTGGCCTACAAATGATTCCAATAACATCAAGTTGAATAGCAAAACCATTTTGTTTTGATCTGAGAAACCCATGCCTAGGCTTGGTTAGAGGGATGGATGTGTGAACTAATATATAGGATAGACTCATAGACACAAAACCACTTAAAATAACTAGGTCATCGAGTGATCATAGAGATAGAACAAACAATAGATCTATTTATGCTCATCAATAAAAAATGTAGCAAAGAAGAGACCAAATAAACCGATTGATTGATCAAAATACGTAGTTGTAAAAATGCTTAGGTTTATATGTACATATAAATGGTTCATAGCTGAAAATTCACTTTTCTACTATAATATTTTCTTGTCATTATCATAGCAACACTAAAGTTCAATAGTTTTGATAATCATAAGAAAGAGAATACAAAAAAGCCCTTGAAGTCTTCAATGACAAGAACAAGGGGAAAATCATAATAGTTAGCAAACTAATAGAGGTGAATATTTGTTCTTGTTATTGGAATTGGTCATTGATTAGCTGTTTTATGGGCTAATAACATTTAATTCAACATAAGGATTTTTTTTCAATACCAAGGTTAGAATTGAGTTATAAATAATCCATAAAAGTCGGTCCTTATCATGTAAATTGCCATCTCACTTTTTTTAAAATAAAAAATAAATGGAAGCCTTGTGCCTGAATATTAGCAAACATGATAATGGAAACTCATCTTTTTCATTTTAGATAAGTGAAAAGATCCCAAAGAATTCTTAAATGTTTTTTTATTTTCATAGAACCTTCCCAAAATTATAGATGCATACATTTGAAAAGAACTTCTTATCATTTTCAAAGACCAAACATAATAAAATAGAATATAAACCAAACTTCAATGACAAGGTCATCTTAAAACCAAAACCCTTGTCATCATTTTCACTTCTTTAAAAACACTAGAATTATTCCTAATTATTTCAAGTATTTACATTACTTTTAATCCAATTAGAAACAACATTTAAAAAAAGCCTAAAACAAAATATTAACTAAATTTTGCTTCACTCAACATGTAAAAGATATGAAGACAAACCTAGGGGCACTTCTAGTTAATCAGTGACAATTGAATTTGCTTTATCGATCAACAATGGCTTGAGAAAAGTAGAGGAGAGTGGCCTGCCAACGACAAGTAGAGCAGAAGAGAGTTTGAAGGATGGACAGGTTTGGCAAAAAGACAATCCACAAAATTGTTAGCATAGTTTTGGAGGGAATGTGAAAAACCTAATAAAAAATCTAAAACCATATAGTTTAGAAATTTAAGGGAAACTTGAACTAAAATTAATTTTTATATAAAGTTACAATTTATGGTTCAAGAGTCATATGCCAAGGAAATATTTGATTTCTTAAAATTCTTTATTTAAAAATCTCAATTTGTTGTATTTGATTTCGAGAAAGTATTTGATTTTCTTTCATTTCTTAAAAGTTTTATATGTCAAGAAAGTATTTGATTTCCTTATAGTCAAACAAAAAGTCAAGGTGATCAAATTATGACCACATTTGACTATATAAAATTAAGCATTTTCAAAGCAAAAGATAATAAAAAGACATTAGCTTAGTAATGAATCTACCAATTACATCTACTTCGATTCAACCTATGATCCCATTATTATAACCTTGCTAATAGCAATAAGAATTCTAATAAAATAGTCGATTATCATCTTATATACACTGGTGTGTTGAAGTTTAAAATTTTCAATTATGATAAATTTTTTATGTTAATGTTACCTAAATAAATTATACATTATAAAATTATGAACTTGTTTATTGACAAAATTTAATATCAATAGCATCAATGTCTAAGTAGGGATAATACTTGGTAAGATATAGAGCAGTAAAGTATCATCTATTATTAAAAGCAATGACTCTAAAAATATTTTGCAAAAATTTTAATGCATATATATTTAAAAATAATTTTTTACTTTAAAAAATTTCTTTTATCAAAAATTTTAAATTAGAAATTTTTAAAATTTTAAAATTTCTTTTAAAATTATAAACAATATGTGTATTTTAAAATTTTTATTATATGTAATATTTAATTCATTTTCTTTAATTATAAAATTTTCATATATGAATACATAAATAAATTATGCTCAATAAAAGAATTATATTCTTAAATAGTTATAATAATAGGTATATATAAGCTAAGTCAAATTGTCACTTATAAATTACACATTAATTTGAACAATTAGTGATGGATAATAACGTCACCTAGAATCCAAAATGTTACAAAAATTTTCCATTAAATTAATTTGGCAGTAAAAGTTTGTCACATTTTTGTTGTTGTCATATAACACCAAATATTGATGTGATGAAATTGTGATGTCATTAATAGTTAACTAAAGTGTTCAATTTGTGACAAAAATTTATCAAAAAAAAAAATTAATCACAGATAAAATTTTAATTAGCGACAAAATTATAACATCACCTAAAATAAAAAATGTCATAAAAAATTTTTCACCAAATAAAATTAGCGGTAAAAGTTTGTGACACTTATGTTATCGTAATATAAAATCAAATATTAATGTGACGAAATTATAATGTTATTAATAGTTAACCAAAGTGTTCAATTTGTAACAAAAATTAATAATGTCACCTAAAATCTATCAAAAAAAACTTGTCACAAATAAAAATTTAAATTGGTAATAAAATTATAACTCACATAAAATAAAAAAATGTCATAAAAAATTTCCCATCAAATAAATTTGGTGATAAAAGTTTATGACATTTATGTTATCGTCATATAACACCATACATTGACATGACAAAATTATAATGTAATTAATAGTTAACTAAAGTATTCAATCTATGACAAAAATTAATAACAGACCTAAAATTTATCAAAAAACATTTATCATAAATAAAATTTTAAATTAGTGACATTTATAACATCACTTAAAATAAATAAAAAAGTCACTAAAAAATTTTTCACCAAATAAAATTGATAGTAAAAGTTTTGTGACATTTATGTTATCATCATATAATACCATAAAATAAAGGTAATGAAATTGTAATGTCATTAATAGTTAACTAAAGTGTTACATTTATGACGAAAATTAATAACGTCACCTAAAATCTATTAGAAAAATTTATCACAGATAAAATTTTAAATTAGTGACAAAATTTAAACGTCACTTAAAATAAAAAACATTACAAAAAAATTTTTCATCAAATAAATTCGACGATAAAAGTTTGTGACATTTATATTATTGTCATATAACACCATACATTAATGTGATAAAATTGCAATGTCATTAATAGTTAACAAAGTATTCAATTTGTGACAAAAATTAATAATGTCACCTAAAATCTATTAGAAAAAACTCATCACATTATTTGTGACAAAATTATAATGTCGCCTAAAATAAAAAAAAAAAGTCACAAAAATATTTTTCACTAAATAAATTTGGCAGTAAAATTTGGCGGCAAGATTTTGGTGATGTTATCATGTGATGATTATATATATTATCATACAAAATATCAAAACAATATAAAAAGGTGACGAAATATATTTTTTGTCACCTTTTACATACTTTGTGTGACAAAATATAATGCATCACTTAGAAAAAGTGTCACAAATTGCCAAATTTGTTGTAGTAAAAAAATGTGATAATTAACCATAAACAATGATAATTAAAATATGTACATTTGCATAATGAGTGCAAGCAATGATCTAAATAAATACATGTAAATGTATGTCATAGATAATGATGAGATGCAACTTTGGGATTAGATGTTTAAATATAGAAAAACCAACTAGACTCCCTAATCTTTAAGAAAAGTTTAGGTGCAATTATTTATATTGGACTTAATGCAATTTTAATAATATTATTGATTTTCAAAAACAAATTAACTTAAGAAAGTTGTTTTATAATAACAAAGTTTTCCAACATTGAACTTGTTTTATTTTTCTGTATTAATTCACAAAGTTTTAATATTTGAAATTTATATGTTTGGAAAGCTCTTTGAGTCTATTTTCTAATGGATCAAACAAAATCAAAATCCAAATTTTATAAGAAAAGATTTTGAACTTTTACTAGACACTTTGTAGTTGTCTAAAAACTGTACAAAGGGTAGCTTTGAAATTTTACTATAACTTGTACACAATGAATTAAGTGATGAATTTTATATGAATAGAAAGTCCTTTAAGTCCAGTTTCAAATCTTCTAACGATTTGTGATTGGATTTGCATAATTCAAGATATGACCAAATTAGTGAGTAGAATGCAAAATAGGAGACAACCACCCAACCATGGATAGGATCGATCCTTTTAGGGAAGAAATCGATTGATTTTCTTACAGAATACAGTTGGTGCTCATGGTTGAAGAAGGGATCGATCACCCCTTGAACCAATCGATCCTTTCATTTAAAGGATTAATCGGGTAGTGGTTTTTCAAGGCATGAAATGGTTTTTCAAAATGAACCAATCGATCCCCTCATGGAAGGGATCGATTAGGTCATGATTTTCAAAGGCAAATTGGTTCGAAAACATGAACCAATAAATCCCCTCATGGAAGGGATTGATTGGCTATGCCTTGGAACAACTCCAACAACTAGTTTCTCATGCTTTCAATGGCTATTTTTTTTCCTAACCATCCCTAACGGCTAGCTTTTCAATTTCTCTATATATTGGCCACTCCAACACACTAAGAAGGTTGATGAATCAAGATAGTAAGATCAAACAAGTCATATTTTCATTCTCTCAAATAAATAAAGAGTTTTAGAGCTTAAATTCAATATCTTTTGTATTTATTGTATCCAAGCTATATTGTTGTTCATTCATCAAATTTCTTTATACCTTATTAGGCAAACATTCAACTTTAAGAGGTATTTTACTTTTCAAAAATTATTTGGGTTATCTTATAAGCAAGATGTGAGGTATCCTCTTGATATTGTAAGGGTAGAGGTTGTTATCAAGTTTTAAGAAAAAGATAGAGATTTAGTATAAGATAGGTTTATATCTTGTAAGAGTTTTTATTCAATTAGTGGATTGAAGCCTTGGTGTGGACAACCAAGAGAGAGGATATAGGTGCCTTAAGGAGAAGGATCAAACCTTTATAAATCTTTGTGTTTGATTTTTCTATCCCTATCTCTTTATTTTCATTGTTGATTATATATATACTTCTAGATATATCAATTGTTGTCATTTACATCATATTTTTATATTGATTTTAATTTTTCATTAAATTATTTTGAAATCATTATTTGGGAAAAATTTAGAGAGATCCAATTCACCCCCTCTTAGATCACCATATCACTTAAAAAGTTAACAAGTCGTTACCTTTTTGAAAAGCATGTCTGGAAGTGACTGGATCTCAGTTATAGGTTTTTGTACAAAATTTTTTTTTTATATTGTAATTAAGGCGTTTGGCATGAAGAAATGCCTTAAATAATCATTTTATATTTTTATAAATAAATTATTTAAGGTGTTTTTGTATAAAAATGTCTTAAATAATCTTTTTATATTTTATGGTTTAGGGTTTAAGGTGTATATAAAATGCCTTAAATAATCATTTTATATTTTTATAAAATGATTATTTAAAGCTTTTTATATAGAAAACACCTTAAATAATCCTTTTATATTTTAAGATTTAAGGTTAATATTTTTATAAAAGAATTATTTAAATCATTTTTTGTACAAAAATGCCTTAAATAATTCTTTTATTTTTTTATAAATTAAATTATCCTTTAATTTATAAAAAAATAAAAGAATTATTTAAGGCATTTCTGTACAAAAAATCTCTTAAATAATCATTTTATTTTTTTTATAAAAAGATTATTTAAGACGTTTTCTGTATAGAACCGCCTTAAATGATCCTTTTAAAGGAACATTTTTTATTTTTTCTGTGATATAAATAAAGTCACAAACGCATTAATTGATATTTTTTCTAACAATTTTTCCTATTAATTTTTGTTACTAAAAAAAGTGTCAAATGCCTCAATTGATGATATTTTGTAAACAAAAACAAAAACAAAATAAAATATTTATCTTCTTTTGCTGCTAAAGGCATCATTTGTCATTTAGGTATTTATTACTAATAAAACAAAATGAAAAGTTTCTATCATATATTTCAAGGAGATTATGGTAATTATACATAAAGTAATATACGTGGATTCTCTCAAAATAAACGAGTGAATTTGAATATAAGATGCCTTGAAAATGAAAAAAATCCTCGAGTATCGCATTTTTTCGAATATCACATTTTCTCTCGAAATCCAAGATTTCGCGAACCAAATGCCTCCAAAAAGGTATTTTAGTGATTTCACATATTTCGAGATACGATCAAGATTTTTAATATTTCAAAAATTATTAAATAATATAAAATCATGATCTAAAGCTTTTCATGAAATTCCAACCTTAAGAAGGTCAAGTTACAAAAATACCCATAATGGGTATTTTTGTAGTTTCATACCTCTCAAAGTGTGATCTAGGTTTTTAATGCATAAAAAATCATATGATAAAGTTCTATTATGATCTAAAAGTTTTCACCAAAATCTGAATTCAAAAAAGTTAAATTACAAAAATACTCATAAAAGCACTATGATAATTTTACACTTTTTCGAAATGCAATCAAACTTTTAAATACTTTAAAAATCACAAATTTCAATTTAAAACCACATTGATTCTAATTGATTATGAATTGTGAAAGTTGACCCGAGTTCTAACCATTTTGACCATTTTTTACTAATTTTGATCAAGTTTGACTTTGTTTGGCCAAGTTTGACTTTAGGACATTTAAGTCAAATTGGTCCCAATTTTAATCTTTTAAAACTTGTCAAAATTAAAATAGTGTTGGATTCAAACCAAATTAAATTTTAAGAACTTTATAAATGGCCAAATTTTGCCTAGATAAAATTAGATGTTTACATGAACCAACCGAACAACTAACAAAATAACAACTCCAATAAACCATTTCAACCCAACAAGATTAAGCTCGTAATATAAAATACTCTAGGCTTCTCATTCTTTTTCCCTTGATCTCTGAAAATTTTTACCAAAGACCCAAGATCTAAGTTTTATTTCATAAATTTCGCCATCTTTTCTCTCTATAATTGCCACCACAATAAATCTCAATTCCTAGAAATTGCTTCCTTTCATTCTCCCCTTTATAACCAACAATTCCTAAAACCCCATAAATCCTAAATAAAAACACAAAAACCCTTTTTTCCCTCTTTTATTAATTTTTTTTTACCTATTAATTGTTTTTATTATTGTTTATTGTTGTGTATAATTGTTTTAATTATTGTGTTCTTCCTTGTTAGGTTGCTATTGCTGATTATTGATTGTTGTTGCAATCTAGAAAATCCAAAAAACCCAAAGGGGTATTTGGTTTGTAGAATCTAATATTTTCAAAAAGAAAATGATTCTCCCTTAAATCGTTTTACTTGACAAGTTCCGCATAAAATTATATTCATATGCTTATTTCAGTTACATGTAATTAGAGGAATGTAGGATTGCCTGATAACACCTTTTACTAAATTTCCCTTAGTTATATTTTTAGTTGATATCATGTGAATAATACATAATAGATAGTTATATTTAAATTACTTACTTATTTATTTAACATGTTAATAATTAATTTAACATATAAATGGTTTATTTAATATTTTTTTGAAAATAATAAAAGATTAAAAAATTTTAAAATTATTTATATATAATAGCTTTTGTACATAAATATTTTCAAAATATTTAATGTATATTTTGTTATGTGGCATATATAATATATTTAGCATATAAATTATTTATTTATTTAACATGTAAATTATTTATTTATTTAACATGTAAATTATGAAGATATATGATAAAAAATATATTATAATTAGTTTCACAATAAATTTTTATAATAGACATTATTTTTTGTTTTAAAAGTATAGGATATATTGAAATATAGAATTTTGAATAATAATTATTTTCATAATAGATTATAATTTTATTTAAAAATGTAATATTTTTTAATTTTGTTTAATCGTAGGAAAAAAGCTACGTTTTTTATCTTCAAAACATAATTTATATTGACATTATAAAATTTTGAAAAATAATTATTTTCATAATAGAAAATGTTTTTATCTTTAAAACATAATAATTTTATAATTTTTTTATTTTTTTAATCATATAAGAAACTATATTTTTTATCTCAAAAACATTCTCTTTTCCCTTGAGGTTTTTTCTTTTAAATCATAGGAAAAAGGACCTTAAAGACCATAAGATTAAAACCCAAAAAAAAAGTTGTAATTTGATACAAACACTCTTATTACCATTCTCACAACCTAAGTAAATATATTTTTCTTTAGATTTATCAATTTAAAACATGATATGATGACACCAAATGAACATAATATAAAAAATGAATACGAGGATGACACGGTTTAAAATTTTAATAATAATTATATATGATTTAATAAAATCAAAAATATATATTTCATGTTTTTATATTAATAGGAATTATGATACGTAATTATTATATAAAATATAATAAAATATACAAATTTTATATTTTACACAATACAAATAGATAAATCATCAAACCTTTTTATTCCCCCGTTGAACATTAACCTACTGCCGGCAATTTTCTAAAAAGCTTGTGGTGTAGGTATAATCCCCTGCCGCCAATGAGCTTGGCCTTGCTTAACTAGCTTTAATAATATTGGTGCAAATGGTTAGAGCATAGGAATCTATAACCATAAAAGCATTCAAAAGGAAGAATGGGAGAAACTATTTATAATCTACCGTCTTAAATTTGTGTCTTAAGTATGCTACCAAACTAATTAAAGCTAATGGATTTCTTTCCCTGAGTTTCTTCTCTAAGTTTTTTAATCTAAAGTCTCAAAGACTACATTTTTTTAATAAAAAAACTATCTTTTCCCTTAATTTTTTAAAAGATTAATTATAGAAAAATATTACTTGAAAAAAACCTAATTTTTCTTGGATTTTTATTTTTAAAGATTAAACTCTACTAAAAAATATTTGTTTTGTAATTTTAAGAGATTAGAAAGGATAATATAATCCAAAAATACAATTAAATGAGGAAAAAATTTACTTTCTTCCCTAAATTTAAAAAGACTAAGGAGATGGAGGGTTTCTGAATCTCTTTACTTCCCTTTTTGACATTATTCAAATTGTAAGATTCTTAACGAGAGGAAACGTTTCCTAATCAAATTATGGAATCAGATTAGGAAAAATTAAAATTTTGAAGGAAAAGATAGATTCCATCGACCAAACATCCTCAGCCTTAACTCAGCCTTAAACCTCAAAAACTCTAATTCCACTTTCTTTTTCCGTGATTTTCTTTTCTAAATGCTTCTGAATTGTTTACCCCTTTTTCTTTAGTTCCTTTCATCGATCTAGAAACCCTAAAATCCCAAATCCAAGAACCTAATTATAAAGCTAAACGCCGCCATGATTTCCGTCGCCTCTTGCCACCAAAGCCACTCAAAATCACCTTTGAATTTTTACTCTGTTGAGAAAACCCGAAAAGAAATCTTACTAGAATTTAACTCCAGAAGGAAATGGGTGAACCATTGAACTCCTAAAGAAAGGTGGGTGAATTCAACCCCAATCTTGCTATTATGAGCATATTATTAAGACAAACTAAAAGAATTTAAAATATTATAGATTTAAAACCTTATGACTATTTTCATAAAATTAATAATAAGAATTGAAGAATCATATAATAAAAATATTTTAATAAATTTTCGGAGTAAAAATTTTCAATTTAAAATTAACTAAGGTATACACTTAGTAAGCATATTATAAGTCAAACAAAACTGCAATCATAAAAAATGCAACTTGAATTATTTTGAACAGTTAATAAAAACGTATGGACTAGCATCAAAACTCCATGATATTAATTTAAACATAATAGTACAAAGTCACACATTCACCTTTATCATTTCATAAGAAGTAAAATATTTTTTAAGAAATTAAAAAAAAAATTACAAAGAATTGATTTATCATGATTATGGACAACATAGTTTTGGGTTAATCATAAAATGAGAGTAAATTACACACCTAGTCAGTGAACTATACCTCTTTTCCTCAACTAGGTCATTAAAGTTTAATTTGTCCCATTAAGGTCACTAAACTTTATTAAGTATCCCAAATTTAGTCACTCAACAGATTTCATCCAATATGTTTGACAAAAACATGACATGGCTGCTATGTCAACGCCAAATCAGCCACCACATAAGCTAATTAAACCTCTCTAAATTACTGTAAAAAAATTATTCATTTTTATTTTTTCTTTCTTTCTCACTACCCTCTTTTAAATGAAATCTGACAGCTACTATAACAATTTCAAACCACATGACCACCACATTGGCTGCTGTACTCCGCCATTCCCAGTCTTTGCTCTTGCCCTTGCCCCTACAAACGACAATTAGTTCTCTCTCTATGTTTGTTCATATCTGAGTTTCAAGATCAAATGCCATTTGATTGAACGTTTAAAATTTTAACTTTTTGATGGGCACTACATAAACGTTGATTGACCAAAGGATTACATACGTATTGTTGCTAGTAGTGTTGGTGCTTACATACATATTTCACACTATTGATTTCTGCTTCAGCTTTTGAGCTTGCAATAGGAAATTATGGGGTTTGGACTTGGGATGATGAAGGTGGTTTTTTTTATTTTGTTAAATCTAAGACTTAAAAGCAAGAGAAAAAGAAAGAGATGGGTATAGGTTTTTTATATTTGGTATTTTTGGGAGAGGAGAGATGGATGATGTGTAACATGGTTCTTGTAAAATATTAAAAGTTGCTAGAAATGAAAGTACTGTTCCTGATGTTAATGGTGTTTTTAATAGATTGGAGACACCAAATGTGATGAGTGACAATAGAGTTGGTGAAGCTCAAAATAGAAAAGCAACAGCTGAGCCCGTATATAGATACTTCTTAACCAGTTTCTCTTTGTTTCTCTAAGTTGAAGAAGCTTCTTCAAGAAATTGGGTTCCCTTGAGTGGAGTTTTAAGACTTTCATGCTTTTTAAAGTCTCTGAAGTTGCTTTTGTTCTTTAATCCTTACCTTCTTTGATCCAAGAGTGAAGTCTTTCTTGCCTATTGGCTAATGGTGTGTTACTCACCATTACCAAAATCGTAGCAATGATAGCAGCATCCAAATTCCATTAGGTTATTGCTATGAGGATGAGTTGTTGCCTTTGCCAATGAAGAAGATTTGTCTTCTATTTTCGAAGTATTCTTATGGCAAAAATGAGGCATTATCTGCTGTTTCTGATTCTAACTCCATTGATAGCGGCCGATATGGTGGTCCGATGGTTTGAAATTGTTATGGTGGTTGTCAAATTTCATTTGAGAGAGGGTAGTGAGAGAGAGGGAATTTATAAAATAAAAAATAACAAAAATAATATTTTTACAGTAACTTATAGTGGTTTTATTAATTTATGTGACTGCTGATGTGGTGTGACATGATTGCCATGTCATGTTTCTATCAAATGGATTGAATAAAATTTGTTAAGTGACTTAATTTGGGATACTTAATGAAATTTAGTCATTTTAAGGGGACAAATTAAACTTTACTGATCTAGTTGGGAAAAGAGCTATAATTTAGTGATTAGGTGTGTAATTTAAATCACAAAAGTTATCAACACGTTACATTGACATGGCAGTTTGATAAAAAAAAAGATAAAATAAAAGGACTAATACAACATTTTCTAGCTTATTTGCAAACCATCAAATATTTTGCCGTTCATCTAGGTTGCTACTTGCAAGTTATTGTCTTATTATGATAGGCCTATCAAAAGAAACATCTAAAGATCCTAATAGCCTCAATCATATCTAACGGTCCAAAATGGTAAGATCTCATGGGATCTCACCACAAAGAATCTATTTATAATGGTAACCACCATTTCTTGATTGCATGCACGTGGACACCACAAAAATAATCATTGCATGTTTAAACATCACATGGTAATACCGTGTATTGGGGTCAAAACTTTTTGTTTATTATCAATTTTTTTTTTTATATATATATAGAAGATTTTTATTTAGATGTACCAAAATCAATATGACAAATAGAATCAAGCAAATACTCCACCCAAATACAGTGCTATCCCACCAGACAATTAACTCTATCGATATCATGAGCTAGTGAATTTACATTTCTCCTAGCATGAGCAAATTGACACTTTATGCATTATGAAGCTACCTCCAAAATATCTAAAACTATTTCCATGCCATCCCAACAAGAAACAATAGCTTTGCTAATCTCTTCAACCACTAAAGATGCATAACTTTCTACATTTACAGATTCGAATCCATAATCACTTGCCATAGTTAACCCAAATAGATAGCTTTCATCATCTACATAGAGTGAACTTTGCACATGAGTTACCTTGGTCATTATGTCACGGGCTCCGACACTTAGACTCAAAAATCATGCGATCGTAGGCTTGAAATCACCTCCTTCTAGCCTAAGTCAACCTAAAACACAAGTGTGCAGGCACTAGAACAATGAGAAGGGCAGAATGCGCAAGTTTAAGAGAAACAAAAGAACAAGAAAATTTGTTGGAATATACTTTGTGTTACTAAAATAGAAGTGTGTATGATGATGATGTACAAATGAGGGTGGAGCAGCCCTCTATTTATAGTTGAGGTTTCAAGCTACACTTATGGCTAAATCTCTAGAATCAAGGCTAAAATCAAGGAATTACAAAGCTTATAATCAATCAGGATTCTACTTTCTGAATCTAAGGGTCAACCAGATCCGCCAAAAGGCTCTTGCTGATCTTGTGAGCTTCTAAAAAATATTCTTATGCATCTCCCTTCTTGGGCCTTTTTGAATGTGGTGCGGGCATCATGCAGGCCAAGCCTTAGCCGTACGGGCTGGCCTACATGCTGTGTGGGCGGTTTGGCCTTCCCTCTAAGGCCTTGCGTTAAACCTCTGCCAGTGTGGCTGGTGCGCGAGCCTCAACCTCGGGTGCACGTGCTAGTGCGCCTGATGTGCCTGGCACGCCCATCCAGGGCATGACATTTTCCCCTATCTGATTACGCAATGCCTTCATTGCATCCTCTGTAGGCTACTACCTGATCTGGTCCTCAAACTGCCATAAGTCTTCTATTGGTTCCCAGCTTGCCTCACTGTCTAAAAGTCTCTTCCACTATACTAAGTACTCTTGTCTTGGTTGGTAGTTCTTCTACCTCACTTCTCGATCAGCTATGATGCTGTAAACCTCCTTCTCATATGAGGCACTAGCTCTCAATGGTGTACACTTTGACTCTACTCGTCCTGGATCTTCTTCATCTTTATGAAACGGCTTAGGCATGCTAACATGGAACACCAGATATACCCTCAGCTTGGGGGGCATATCCAGCTTGTAGGCAACCCTACCTACTCTCTTAACTACTCGAAAATTCTCTCATACTTTAGGATTAGGCCTTTGTGTAGCCCTTTGTAGCTTACAATAGGATGCAGCTTCACCAAAACCAAGTCTTCTACCTGAAATTATGCATCCCGTCTATTCTGGTCTGCCCACTTCTTTGACCTCTTTGTCGTTTTGTGAAGACAGACTCTGGCAAAGTCAGCTTGCTCCTACCAAGCCTTGGCAAACTTGTATGCTACTAGATTTGGCCCTGTATAACCTATAGCAATTAAATCGAGTGTTAGTGGTTGTTGACCTGTCATAACCTCAAATGGGCTCTGGTTCGTTGCCTCACTTTTTTGTAAGTTGTAAGAAAATTGGGCAACATCTAGTAGCTTTGGTTAGTCCCTTTGCATGGCACTCACATAGTGCCTGAGGTAGACCTCTAATAGTCCATTCACATGCTTAGTCTGTCCATCGATTTGTGGATGCATGCTAGTGGAAAAATTTAAGTATGACCCCAATAGCTTGAACAACTCAGTTCAGAACCTGACTATAAAATGCCCGTCTTGATCATTAATAATGGTCTTTGGCACTCTCCAATACTTAACCATGTTCTTCAGGAACAATTGAACTACCTCTTTGACTGGGCACTCTTTGATTGCTGGAATGAAGATTCCATACTTGGAAAACCTATCCACCACTACCATGATGCTTTCAAACCCCTCTATCTTGGGTAGACCGACTATAAAGTCCAGATAAACACTTTTCAATGGCCGTTCTGGCACTGGCAATGGCTTTAAGAGACCACCTAGTTTCTTAAGCTTTACTTTGTCCTATTGGCACATAAGATAAGTCTTCACATAGGCCTCCACATTGTCCCTCATGTGCGGCCAGTAGTATCGATCCTCTATCAATGCCAAGGTGCGACTCACTCTTGGGTATCCTGCCCACTTTGAATCATGGCACTTATGTAAAACTTCCCTACAGAGCTTCTCATGCTGTGATACAAGCAGTCTACTACCCCTGGTGTACAACAAACCATTCTGCACCCAAAATCACCTAGTCCTACCTTAATAGGTGTACTCCATAAGAGCCTTGGTTATGGGATCATACGCAAGTCCATCCTTAATGTGCAGCACCAGTGACCCCTCTGATTGGCTAATGGTAGTAATGTTAGCTTTCGTACTCAGGCCGTCTGCCACTAAGTTCGTTTGCCCTAGCTTATACTCCATCTGAAAATTAAATTTCGTAAGAAAATCTTGCCATCTCACCTATTTAGAGGGTAATTTTTTCTGCGTCTGAAAGTAACTGGTCGCCACATTGTTTATCTTGACTACGAACCTTGACCCCAATAGGTAATTATGCCAATTACGTAAGTAATGCACCACTGCAGTCATCTCTTTCTCCTAGATCGTGTACTTACATTTAGTCTCGTTTAGCTTTCTATTATTGAACGTGACTAGATGTCATTTCTGTATCAACACACCCCATATTATGTAGTCTGATGCATCCGTATGCATCTTATATGGCTTGGCATGGTCTGGCAAGCCAAGACTAGCTCCTCGATCACAGCTTGCTTCAATCAATCAAAGGCTTCTTGGCACTCTATGCTCCACTCCTATGCTCTTCCTTTTTTGAGTAAGTCAGTCAATAGCGTGGCTATTGCTGAGTGGCCTTTAATGAAGTGCCTGTAATAGTTGACCAGCCCAAGGAAAGACCTTAACCCAGTGACCTTGGCTGGCGATTCCCACTCTAGGATGGTGCACACCTTGCCTTCATCCATGCATATCCTGTCACCTTCCACTATGTGGCCTAGGAATGGGATCTCCTACTGGGCAAACGAGTACTTCTTCTTCTTAATAAACAACTTGTGCGCTCGTAACACCTCGAACACATGCCTTAAATGGTCTACATGCTCTCCCAAAGTCTAGTTGTAGATCACAATGTCATCTAAATAAACCAAAATAAATCGATCAAGAAACGACTGAAGTACTTTATTCATGGGGGTACAGAATGTTGTTGGGGCATTCGTGAGTTCGAATAGCATAACCAAGAACTCATACGAATCATACCGAGTGACACATGCTATCTTGGGCTCATCTCTCTCAGCGATCCTAACTTGGTAGTAGCCCGACCTCAAATCCAGCTTGGTCAACCACTTTGCGCTCCCAAGTTGGTCGAACAAGTCTGTAATTAATAGGTTAAGGTACTTGTTCTTGACGGTCAGCTTATTCAAAGCTCGATAGTCTATACACAGTCACAATGACCTATCATGCTTGCATTGGAATAGAATAGGTGCACCATATGGCACTTTGAATGGCCTGATGAAGTTAGCATCAACTAACTCTTTGAGCTACTTTCTTAACTCTTCCAACTCTGATAGGGACATTCAATAAAAGGGCTCTAACTAATGGCTTGGCCTCGAACACCAGCTTTATCTTATAGTCCACCTCCCTCTTAGGTGGTAGCTTACTAGGCAACCCTATGGGCATCACATTGTTAAAGGACTTCAGTACCTTTAGTATCTCTAAGGTTGTTTCAGTCTCCATCTCCCTTGGCTCCTTATACTTTAGGGCTGCTAAAAAGGTGTCTTCTTCTATGCTTACCGCTTTGGCAAATTGGATGGCTAACACTACCCTCGACCTAACTCCGGACCCTCACCTCAATGGTACTAGGTATTTGTACTGTGCATCCAAAATGCAAATACAATTAGTAAAAGGCACAAGTAAGGCATTAATCCGAACAAGAAAATCTAACCCAATCATAAATTTATAGTCATCAAGGGGTATTATCTCAATGGTTTGGTTGCCTTTCCAGTCTCCAAGCTGTAACTCCATTCCCCGCGTTACTCCAACGACTGGCATTTCTTTAAAGTTCACCATCTTAATGGTACCAGTCCCTTTCTGCACCTTCAGTCCAAGCTTCTAGGCTCTATCACCTAAAATAAAAAGATGTAAGGCACTTGTATCTACCAGTACGCTCACATTCTGACTTGTAACCATCATATCCACAAACAGCAAGCCTTTTGGCTTACGATTTCCCTTATTTTGGATAGCATTAAGCACCAATGACCCAAGCTTTGCTACCTTTACCTCTGGCTCCTCATCAAACTCCTTGTCTACAGTAGCCAACTTACCATTCTTTAGGTAGTTATGTGCTATGTGGCTCTTTTCACATAGGTAATATGTGAGCGGTTCTCGTTCCTCTTTTGTTTTCCACTTACCTGCTGGTGGTTTCCTCTCACTATCCTTGTCTGAATGGTTTCGATCCCTATCCTTGGACTGCCAGCCATGGTTTCTACCCTTGGACTGTTTTTTTCAGTCCCTCTCATCCTTGCCCTTACCCTTGGACTTAAAAGACTCAAACTTGTTTAATGGCTTAAATTTTATCAAGGATTCAACAGTAGTTATGGCTTTAGCCAAGTTATGAACTCTTTTTTGTTGTAGCTCATGCTTCACCCACAGTTTTAGCCTATCCATGAAAGCAAACAAAGCATCTTTCTTACCCAAATTCAAAATCTGAAGTATCAGTTCAGAGAATTTTTAGACATACTCTCCTATGTCCCCTTGCTGGCTCAACTTGTGCAACTTTACCTGTGCCTCATAATCGGTATACTTTGAATAAAACTGCTCTCTAAATGCCTTTTAGAACTCTACCCAAGTTTTAATCTTGGTGCCCCTACACCTCACAATATCACATATGTGCCTCCACCATAATAAGGCCACATCAGTAAGATATATAACAATAGTGCTTACCTTAATCACCTCATTTTGCATGCCCATGGCCTGAAAGTACTACTCCATACCCATAGGTAGTTGTCTACTTCTTTGGCCACCCTAGTCCTTTTGAACTCTTTGGGTTTGAGACATCCATCTGAGACTTAGACGCTCTTGTGAACATGTCATTCCCAATAGTAGTCTTGCATGCAATAAGCTCACTAGTGAGCTCTTCTATCTACTTGTGCATAGCCTCTATGCCATTACGCATGGTCTCCATCATAACCTCTAAGGTTTTATTCCTTTGGGTGATCACGTCTATGCTTTGGTTGAGAGTAGCTTGTAACTCACCCCTAAGCTTTTCCTTTATGGAGTCTAGCACTTCAAAGTAAGTCTCCACATTATCAAGCTTCTCTTATATGTTGCCCATAGTCACCTCTACCTTGGCTAGCCTCTCATCTATGGTAGACCATATATCTCTCGAACTGGCCCTCTTATCTTTTCTACGCTCTTGCTCCTAGGCCTTTGGTTGCTAGCTAGCCACATCACTCTGGGATGCCATTTTTTCAACTGAGGTTTAACTTGCACACACACAAATAAGTAGAATTAAAACTGCTTTGATACCAACTGTCATAGGCTCTGACACTTAGACTCAAAAATCATACGACCTTAAGCTTGAAATCACCTCCTTCTAGCCTAAGTCAGCCTAAAACACAAGTGTACGGGCACTAGAATAATGGGAAGGGCAGAATGCACAAGTTTGAGAGAAATAGAAGAACAAGAAAGTTTGCTAGAATATGCTTTATGTTATTGAAACAGAAGTGTGTATGATAATGATATACAAATGAAGGTGGAGTAGCCCTCTATTTATAGTTGAGTCTCTCAGCTACACTTATGTTTAAATCTCTATAATCAAGGCTAAAATTAAGGAATTACAAAGATTACAATCAATCAGGATTCTACTTCTTGAATCTAAGGGTCAACCAGATCTACCAGAAGGCTTTTACTGATCTTGTGAGCTTCTAGAAGATCCCCTTGTGCATCTTCCTTCTTAGACCCTTCTGGATATGGTGCGACCATCATGCAAGCCAGGCCTTAGTCGTGCAGGCTGGCCTGCATGCTGTGCAGATGGTCTGGCCTTCTTTCTAAGGCCTTGTGCACAAACCCCCACCAATGCGCCTGGTGTGCGTGCGCGTGTTGGTGTGCTTGATGTGCCTGGTGTGCCCGCCCAAGGCGTGAAAATTGCACTTAGTAAAACACATCCTCTCCCATCCCTAACAACCATTACTAACCTTATTGTACCATTCTAAGCATTAAAAGTAACATTTACATTAATTTTAACTTCATGGTCACTCGACGGTGATCATTGCCACAAAAAAATGTACCTGTTATCACCTCCATATAAGCTCGCCAGTGCACGTACATCCTTCACCATTTTGTTAGTTATTGTAGCAACTGCTCTTGATTAACCACAAATGGAATCATGAAGACATCAATTTTTATTCGACAAAAGCACTTTAATTTGTCCATTTACTTTGCTTTAATCATAAAAAGAAGCTAAAATTTCGTTGATGATGACCAGGCCTTAAAAAACCTGATAGACAGGGGCATATCTTTACCCAAACTGCTCAGCTAAAACACATCAAAACAAACATGATAAACATCTTCACTTACTTTACCACAAAAACAAGATCAGTTATCAATAGGGGTCCCTCTTCTTTTAAAGACTTCTTTAACTGGTAAGACACCCCAAAGCAATTTCCATACAAAATATTTTATCTTTGCAAAGATGTGCAAAGCAAACAATTTTTAGTAACAATTTTGGGTACAAATTTATATCTTACTCGATAGCAAGAAATTAAAGATTTGTTATTATGATATGGATTTGATATACTTTGTCCATTTTTTCTTCTTTTAATTCCGAAGAATTATAGTTAATTTGTTATAAGATTCCACTCAAACTTGCACCTAAACTAATTATAGGTTAATAAGTTTTTCTTTTGATTTTACTATATTTATTTTGATTGCTAAAATATACTTATGATTCTTTCTATTCAAGAAATTTGATGCTTAAATGGCTAGCAAGTGAAAAATCAAAATTAAGATACCATTTTTTGCAATGAGATTTTTTGTATTTTCACAACTTTTCAATTATATTAGATTAATAATTTTTCGCACTAATAGAAAGTAAAGAAACTTATCCAATCAATGCCGTTTTGAAGTGAATCTGAAAATTGCATCATAAAGTTGATGACTTCATAATAAGATTGATTTTGATGAATCTTCTGTAGACATCCATTTGTGTTTGAAGTTAATCGGGGTTGATTTTTATTACTATTATGATTTTTATTATTAGTATTATTATTATTACTATTATTATAGTATAGTATGTTACATTATATTGTTATATTATATATTATATTATATTATATTTATTATATTATATTACATTATTATTATTATAATCGTATAGTATATGATCTTATTTTTTATTTTTACTATTATTACTAATATTATTATTACTATTATTATTAATTCTATTATTTTTTTATTATTTTTATTTTCTTTCCTTTCATCTTAATTGAATAAGGGAACTAAAATCGAGAATCGATCGAATCAATGCAATTCAATCTTGCATGATCAATGGTCTTAAAACATAATCAAATCAAAGGTTTTTAATTCAATCCAGACAAATCAGCTGAGACCTAGACTAAAATCATGCTTGGGCATAATCCAATCATAGAATTCAAGTCTAGATTGATTTTGTCTGATCCTTAAAATTGCTACTGAAGACAGCCCATAAATTGGACACCATATGATAGAATAAGACACCAAAAATTTTGGGAAAAAAAACTCTATGTTTAAGTTTCTAAAATTTTAAATTTTTTTTATTTTGAGGTATAGGTTTATGAAATTTTGGAGTTAGACTCTTAGGTTTGGTTTGAAGTTTTTGGATTAGGTTTGAATCACTGAGGTTAAGGTTGGAATTTTGGATTGGATTGAATTTTCTAGAAATTTCTAAGGATTTTTGGAAAATTTCTAGAAAATCTAGGTTTTTGGTTAACTGTTTCAAATTTTTGGTGAATTTTTCAGTAAATTTTGAATTTCACAACAGAATTTTGGTGATATTTTCTAAAAACTGGTGAATTTTCCAATTTTCATTTGAATGTTCTTGTTTTTTTAGAGAAAAGTCAGAGAATTTTGGGGCCAGAGAAAGTGGATCGAAATCTTCTGAAGAAAAAATGGAGCACTCGACTTTTATACCATCTCAATACGATATCGTTTCTGAGTGCCCAGGATCTGCATGAACCCGAGTAGGATCCATGCATTGCTCGTGGATCGACCTAAGCCAATTGCAAGTTTTTCTTTTTTGATTTTATTTTATTTTTTGATTTGATTTTTATTTATTTTATATTTTAAGATTTTATTTTTAGCTTTTTTATTATTTTTTTATTTTATTTTACAAAATTTTTTATTTTTATTGAGTGATCTATTATTAAATATTTTATAAAAAAAATTTTCTTTCTATTGTTTTAGAAAACAAATAATAAATAAATAAATAAAGAAAATTCTTTCTTTTCAAATAAATTCATGAATCCTACTAAATTATTAGAGAAGTTTCATGGATTTAGATTTTATGGAATTCACCAAACTGTTGGAAAATTTCATAAATAAATTCCAAAAAAATGAAAAAATAATTTTTATTCTACCAAACTATTGGAATATCATATTTTAAGTTAAATGTTACCACACTATTGAAAGATTTAATGGGTTTTGTCAAAGAAAATAAAATTCTATAAATATCTTTCAAATAAAATCTCACCAAACTATTAAGAGATCTGCCTCAAAGTAAATCCTACCAAACTATTAAAAGACTTTACTAATTTTTCATAATAAAACACATTAATAAATTCGACAATGGAGTCTCTTTAGAGTAGGACATTAGTCTCCATGAATACTCTTGAGGTGAGAGAATTATCTTAAATTGTTACCAAACTATTGAGTAATTTTAGGATTAATTTTTGACATTAAATATTTTGGTAAATTATAAACATATTCAAGGCTTGGATAATTTGGAATCAAACTAGTACCATCCTTTGGATGGGTATTGTGAGGGTGTTATAATCTTTCTCATATGTAACCATACTCCCAAACCTAATATCTAATTTCGTGAATTAGAATCTACTGTTCAAATTTACCTAAGTTAATCTTAGGACTCCTTTTTAAATGAGATAGATTCGATCAGGTGATCAATCACACCTAAACAAAAAATATTTGTGGCAATTCTTTTAATCCATGTCTAGCGATAGGTCCACAAATCTATACATTATGACTGTTTGACAACTCCACTGGAGACTATTAAAAGTCAAGCCAGTAAATGATTTTTTATTATCTAAGCCTTGCTTAATAAATTTGAGATTATTTTCTTTCTTTCTTATTTCTTTCTTTTCATTACTTATATTCTGTTTTTATTTATTTATATATAATATATGTCATTCATTTGCATGTGCATAACATAAAGCTCTCCACCTGAGCTCTGCCCTTAAGAGGAAGTGAAGTACCTATGCCTTCGTGAGATTTTATGTCTCCATTTGGGCCTAGGAAACATTCCCACTCAAATTGAACCATTTTCGTTTATAGCTTATGATGGGCAAAGATCAGGGTGCTTTACTAGTATGTGATGGACAATGATATAAAGAATAATTTGAAAACCTTTTAAAAATAATCCAAACCACATATAGTTAACTTTAAGAGCCTAACCATAGGTAGAGCCATGTCCTTCCACTCTTTATAGTCAACTCAAAATTTAGGGTCATGTTGTTATTTTACTTGCTTTATAATGTTTATTTTGTATTTTTTATTAAGATGACTAATTGATTTTTTTGTCTTCTTTTATTTCTTTTCTTTTGTGCATATTCATAAGCATACATACAGATTGCATATTGTTACTGTCTTAAAAATACTTTCAACAAAAGCTTTCACGAAACCCACAGAATGTTAGGTTTGCACCTCGTCTATACTTTTTAAATATCACTTGCCCATAGATGTGAAGAAAAAGTTAGAAAAGAGGAAAAGAGAAAAAAGGGATTGTTTACCATCCGATTATGTCTTTACTTTGCCAAAGGAGGTTCATGTGCTTTTCAAATAGAATGATTTGAAAAGCCTATTAGATATGTGAAATAGCATGGCTCCTTCAAAAACGGTAATCTTTTTGTCATAAGTTTGGACATATTGCATGTCATTTTTCAATAAAGGTTGATAATTCACTCATTAAGGTGATGGTACAATTTTGGGATCTTTTTTATCATTGTTTTATCTTTAATGAGGTTGATTTAGTATTAACCATAAAAAAGTATTTGACTTTGGTGGATATGTATCTTTAGTATCCTAATAGAGTATATATGAAAAAGCACAAATCAGGGAATCACAAGAAGCTAGTTCATATTTTAAGGGTAGGAAAGGAGCTTATAGACTCATATATTCAAAAAAAAAAAGAGCATAAGGGTATTCTATAGAAATGTCTCTGAGATTTCATTGTCAAACATCTAGATGACGATGAAGGAATAAAGGTGTTCACTCTAGCCATATATGAGATGGTTATTTTCCCTAAAGTCTTGAGCTACATCGAGATAGAAGTGCTGGATTTATTCGAATAGATTAAAAAGGGGTGCAATCTTTCACCAGTTATATTAGCCGAAACCATCAGATCTTTGAACTTTTGTAAACAAAATGACAAAGCACTTTTTTTAGGATACATATAACTACTGTATCTATGGATGAAGAATCATCTCGAATGCAAGAAGAGTATTTTCTTCGAACTTTATTTTCATTGTTGAAATCCAATTAGGGAATTTTGTAAGAGTAAATGGCCAAAATCAAAGACTTGAAAAAAATGAGAGTTTGCTATAAAAGCTAACAGCTAGTAAAGTGAAATGGTTAGCACCATGGATGAATCGAAAACCTATGTTGTATCAATGTGGAGATGAGATAGGGGTTCCACTCTTAGGTTTATGGGGGTCAACAAGTTATGCACCATTGATGGTAAAGAGATAGTATGAAGCTGAATAGTTTATTCCTATGACATACAAGCTTAGCCAATTTAACTATTCGTATAAAGAGCTTGAAACTTTTTAGGGGATTGATAGTATAATCAAGGCCTAGAAGAAGTCCAAGAGGGTGAGCCCTAGACCATTTATTGATAAAATCACTCGAGGATATCTAATTTAGAAAGCCAAAAAGAGCTAAGAGTATATCTAAGGACCATTGCTAGTCAGGGAACCAAGAGTGGGACAATATGCCTCTAGAGTCAAAACTTGCAAGAAAGGAACATGAAATGGAAAAAAAGAAACTGAACAAGAAATTCTATGGCTTCAAGAAGAAAAAGAACAGTGGAAAGACAAAACAGAAAAAATTAGAAGTTCAAGTCCATAAGATTTCAATAAAATACAACAAGACTAAAAAGATTATCAAAAAATAGGATGATGCCTTTAAGGAGTTAACAAAGTTATGATAAGAACACAAAAGAATGCACATATAGATGCAAGCCAAAGAAATAAAGAATATAGATTTGACTTGTGAAAATGAAAAGCTGAAAAGAGAATGTGCCTAGATAGAAAATGATTATGTCAAAGCTCAGCATAAAAATGAAATGATCAGAGAATACATTTAAATGCTAAAGCAAAAATTGAATAAATAGAGAAATCATATCATGGCACTTATAAAAAAGCATAAAAAATTATCTTATCATGTATGGTTTGGTAAAAGAGAATAGTTAGAAAGACTAAGGTACATAGAGCATCTTACAGCCCAAATAGGCAAGCCATTGATCAAGATAAGAGAAATGATGAAGAAAGCTAAAACATTGAGGGATTTGGTTATGTCAGCAAAATATTATAGACAATGACTACTAAACTTCATTAAGGAAGCTAAAGATAGTACAAGTAAGTTAGGCTTTTTTACAAAGGAAAAATATTAAACTTGATGTAAAACAGACTTCTATGTAATAAATGAAAGTTCACTTTTGTTGAAATCTTTAAAAGGGTAAATATTTTCTTTTTTTTTTCATGCATTGCATCACATTCATTCATTATCATATTATGATCACTGATTTTAAATTGTGGTATTAAGGTGTAAGAATAGCTCAACATTCGTATACGTTCGGGCTAGAACCAAGAAGATGGAACAAAATAATACAAACCATTTCAAAAGGTTAGAAAAGGCTCAGAAGGTAATTGAGGGGAAGCTAAGTAAGATCTTTGAAGCTCTAGAAGAGATAAATAAAGGGAAAGCAATGGAAGAAGATATCTCATATGAAGTTACTGAGGCATTGTATCCTCCAGGTTTCATTCCACATCGACCCAAACCACTCTAAGCTTTCAGTCACAACAAAACCATGTTCCCAAATTATAGCTACTTGACAATGTCTTGTATACCCAGTTAAGGGAATGTTCAGAGTTACACTAATCCTATCTTCACTGAAAAAGGTAATTAAACCAATCTAAATCCCTAATCTAGATAAGACTAAAAAAAGTGAAGTTACAAATGGCTACACTCTCAAAAGATTTTAAAACTGATCAAGTCATGAACATAATTAAAGAAAGATTGCAAGCTATAGAAGGCATTCATTTTTATGGATCCATAAATGCTATAAGACTTTGTTTAGTACTAGACATGATGAAACCACCTAAGTTCAAAGTGCCAAAATTTAAAAAGTATAATGATACTAAATGTCTTATTACACACATCATAATGTATTATCGTAAGATGGCAGCACATGCTAGTAATAAAAAGCTACTCATACACATTTTTTAGGATAGTTTAACCAGGACTATTATAAGGTGGTCTGTTCGGTTTGATAAGACTTGCATAAGATTATGAAAGGATTTAACTTGATCTTTTATCAATCAGTATCGCCACATCATTGATATGACTCTTAATCACCTTTGGTTACAAAGAATGGAAAAGAAAACATCTAAGTCTTTTAAAAGATATGCTCAAAATGTGACAGGATATGGCTATTCAGGTACAGCCACCATTTATAAAAAAAATCACAATGTTGTTTATAAATACTCTAAAGTCATCGTACTATGAGAAAAAGATAGATAACATGACTAAGAATTTTATTGATATAGTGATTTTGAGAGAGATCTTAAAAAATGTCATTCAAAATGGTAAACTTGATGGAAAAGAGTCTTCTGTTGTTGAAGAGTTCCTAAAAAGAAAGAAAGTGAGGCTCAAGTTGTGAGTTTTGAAGAATAGTAATTCAAAAATTGCCCTTAGCCAACCTACCCCACATATCACCATACTATGAGTCATGCTTCTGCTACACCCTACCAACCAACTATACGACTTTTTTATCCAACCACAATGAGGTTTTTTACTCACCCAACTAACCCAACAAATGGTATGTGGGAATCACGAACCTAAAAAAAACCTATATTTAATCCCATTCTTATATGCTACATCAAATTGTACCAAGTGTTTTACAAGAACCACTTGATTGTTTCTATCCTTGTGAAATAGCTTGAACCTCTTTATCTTAAATGATATGATTTTACTATCCATTGTGATTGTCATTACGGGGTGACTAGCTATTCTACTAAAAATTACACTTTTTTGAAGCATACGGTGCAAAATCTAATTAAAGAAGGGCTGATAAGCTTTGATACTAGTGGAAACTCAACACTTAATATCGTAGAAAATCCCTAACCTAATCATGCAGTCAATGCCTTGAATAAAGATAAAAGGCATATAAAAAAGAGAGTAAAAAAGATCAACATGTCATTCGAGTAACTAGATGATGATTTATATGAGATCAAATTAATACAACCAGTGGCCTTATGCACTTATCATAGAATGTGTCCCAAACCAAAGATACAAGTATCATAACGGGGCTCCAAGGTATTCTATTGAGATATGCTGACAGTTTCATGATAAGGACAGAAATTAATGGATTTTTACTAGATAGAGTTGTATAAGGAGTCAGAGGCATTAAAAAATACTAAAGTGGCCATGAAAAATAAATAAATACCAAAGTCTATCACCATTCATTATGATGAGAAGCCAAAATTAGTTGGAAGTAAGTTTGTTTCCAAACTAATAATCTTTAAAGTCCCAAGCTAATTCCCCTACAAAGATAAAAAGGTTATACCATAAAAAATATGGTTGTGAAGTAACAGTCCAAGGGCAAAAAGAAGTTATGCCAAAATCTAAGACTACCAATATACTAGGTATAGGTGACATAACCAGAAACAGATGATGTTATACTCTAGAGACCTTAGCGAAAGCAACGAATGTGACGAAAATATAGATTAAGCCAAAATCAATTCCAGAGAGAGACATTTCAAAGTCTGTACCAAAAAAAGAGGCCTGTAAGTTTTTAAAACTAGTGAAGCATAATGAATACTCTATGGTGGAATAATTACATAAGATGCCAGCCTGAATCTCTTTGCTATCACTTCTATGAACTCAAAACTAGATTGTAATGCCTTGTTGAAAATATTAAATCAGGCTTATATGGTACAGAATGTATTTGTAAAATATATGAACCATTTAGCAGAAACTTAGTGGTACCACATCATATATCTTTTAATGATGATAAGATTTCGTATGAGGGTAAAGAAATGACCAAGGCCTTATATATCATTGTTAAATGTAAAAGCTACATAATAGCAAAAGTCTTTATTAATAATGGATCAGCTATTGATATTATGCCTATATCTAATCTGACAAGATTACTCTTTGATATGTTCTACATCAAAAGAGTCATATGGGGGTCCAAGCATTTGATGGGACCAGATGTGAAGTATTAAGAGATATTGAGTTAACCATGCAGATTAGGCCATGTGTTTTCAACATAAAGTTTTAGGTCATGAATATCTCTCCATCTTATAGTTACTTATTAAAAAGACTATGGATTCACATTGCGAGCACTGTTCCTTTCTCATTACATTAAAAGATCAAATTTAATGTGAAAGGCTAATTGGTGATTATAACTAGGAAAAAGGATTTGTTGGTAACTCAACCTATAAATGACCTATATGTAGAAGTTGTAGAAAAGTCATTAGAATGCTTTTATCGATAAATTATGATCAATCAAATGATCAATAAGGGTTGAAATATTATAGTCAATTTAGGAAAAAATCTATAAGGGATAAAAGAACCACCAAAGATTGAAGATAACATCAGAAGACTGGGTCTAGATTATGAAATTGGAAAAATGCAAAACAATGGCAGAAGGGCAAGAAATAAGCCAATGGTTATTCTCTATCTGAATGAAACATTTACTCTTGAAAGATATATGTACTAGAAGCTAAAGAGAATACTGAAGAAGAACTAAAGTTAAAGGAAGATTCGTTGAATTGTCCATTTATGCGGTAAACAAAGATAGTCGAAAGGATGAAATGTTAATTTACCCATGCCTACCAAACTATGAACTGAAAAATTGAAGTACCATTCAAATGCCTATTGTTTTTTATTTTTTCTTAATGTAACTATAACTCTTAATTGCTTATACCCAAAGGCATTAATATTATCTCTTATATTTGGGCCTTTTATTTTTTATTATTTTAATAAAGATAGAAAAATGCATTTTATCCATTTCTTCTATTCAATTCATTTTTCCATCAAAACAACTTGCCAATATTTCTTATTTCATTTAATTTTAGGTTTTCAAATGAATATGAAGATAATCATGATAATGATCAGGGATTTAATTTTGAAAACTCAATTAATACTAATGAACTTGACATTGAAGAGGATTTTAAAGAATACACTTTGCCTCCAGATTTAATGACATTAATTGAGCAGGAGAATAAATCCATCAAGCCTTATCAGAAAGTTATTGAGATGATCAATCTAAGCGATGTTGAGAATAAAAAAGAGTCAAGGTTAGTACTTCACTTCCAGCAGTTGATAAATAATGATTAGAAGATCTACTTCAAGAATTTAGAGATTTGTTTGCTTAGTCATACAAAGATATGCTTGGGCTCAACACTGAAATAATGGAACATAGGTTACCCCTAATGTTTAAGTGTAAGCCAGTTCAACACAAGTTAAAAATAATGAAACCAGAGATGTTGAAAATTAAAGAAGAAGTAAAAAAGTAATTTGATACAAGCTTTTTGCAAATGGCCAAGTATCTTGAATGGGTGGCTAATATAGTACATATCTCTAAAAATGATGAAAAAGTATGAATGTGCATGGATTACTGCAATTTGAATAGAGCTAGCTGAAAGACAATTTTCTCTACCTCACATTGATACACTGGTAGACAATACAGCTTGGCATATAGTGTTCTCTTTTATAGATGGATTCTTCAACTATAATAAGATAAAAATAGCTTAGGATGATATGAAAAAAAATCATATTTGTAACTATGTATGACACTTTTTGTTATAAAGTCTGCCCTTTAGACTAAAAAATACTAGGGTAACTTATCAAAGGGCTATGGTGACACTTTTTCATGATATAATACACATAGAGATTGAAGTATATGTGGATGATATGATTACAAAATCTTGAAAAAGAGAAAATCATGTAGCTAACCTCAAAAAGTTATTTGAGAGATTAAAAAAATTTTAGTTCAAGTTACACTCATCCAATGCACGTTCAGAGCTAAGTCAAAGAAATTATTAGGTTTTGTAGTCAGTGAAAGGGGAATAAAAGTTGACCCAGATAAAATTTAGGCTATTCAAAATTTTTCCCTGCCAAGTACACCCAAAAAAGTCTGAGGATTTTTAGTCCGATTAAATTACATCTCTCGATTCATTTTTTAACTTACTTTTAAATGTGATCTCATTTTTAAACTCCTCTGAAAAAATAATCTATTGGATTATGAGGTCCAGTAATCTCTTTTAAGGACTCGGTATGTCGATTCATTTGGGTGAGGTATTCTATGGTAGATCAGATTTTGATGTATGGCAACCCAACCTATAGAGGCCCAATGGGTAAGATATCCTAAGAAGGCTTCGTAAAGTCCCTTATGTCCACCTATCGTTCAGTATGGGGCTTTATGCTACCAAAAAGAATAAAGAAATAGAGTTGCATTTACTATCAGCTATAACTTTTGGTATAGTAGTAAGTGTTTGATCCTAAAAATTGGTATCAGAGCAATGTTGCAGGTTCAAGTCTCCTAGATGCCACTAGAAGGGAGATTGTTAGATTATGGGGTCCAATGATCTCCTTTAAGGACTCATATGTTGGATCATTTGGGTAAGGTATCCCATGATGGATTAGATTATGTAGTATGACAACCCAAACTATTGAGGCCTAATGGGTGAGGTATCCCAAAAAGGCTTTGCGAAACCCCTTATGTCCACCTGTCACTTAGTATGGGACTCTGCATTACCAAAAAGAATAAAGAAATAGAGTTACACATTTACTATCAGCTATAGCTTTTGGTGTAGTAGTAAGCATTTAATCCTGAAAACATATTATTAGCCTTGAATTAATCCTTATTTTAAAATAACAAAACATTAAGCTAAATAAGCTTGATTAAGATTTTGAAAAAGATTTATTTAGTACATGTTCTTAAGTTTTATATTTTGGTACTAAATAAATAATATGATTTTCAAAGTTTAAACAAACCTTTCTTTGTGCTTTCTTATTTCTAAAATTAAAGGCATCATTAAAAATTTTTTTATATGAGCTTAAATGAAAGTTCAATTGTTGTTTTTAATGTGAAATTATTCATTTTGGACTTAATACAATTTTGATAATATTGGTTTTGAGAAATAGAATAACTTAAGAAAGTTGTTTTTAAAAATAAAGTTTTTCAACATTGAACTTGTTGTATTTTTTTGTATTAATTTACAAAGCTTTAATATTTGAATTTTATATGGTTGGAAAGCTCTTTGAGTTTACTTTCTAATGGATCAAATAAAATCAAAATTCAAATTTTCTAAGAAAATATTTTAAATATTTACTAGACACTTTATAGTTGTCTAAAATTTAAAATAGGTAGTTTTGAAAATTCATTATAATTCGTATACAATGAATTAGGTGATGAATTTTGTAGGAATAAAAAGCACTTTAAGTTTAGTTTCTAAATCTTTAAACAATTTATGATTTAGATTTGTATAACTCAATATATGATCAAATTAGTGAGTAGAGTGCAAAATATGAGACTTTTACCCAGATGGAAAGGATCGATCCCCTCAGGGAATGAATCGATTGATTTTTCTTACAGAATGCAAGTTGGTGCTCCTTTTTGAAAAAAAGATCGATCACTCTATGGAGGGGATCGATCACCTCCTTGAACCAATCGATCCTCTTAAAGAAAATATCAATTAAGTAGGTATTTTTAAAGGCATAATTGGTTCCAAAACATGAACCAATCGATCCCCTCATGGAAAGGATCGATTTGGTATGCCTTGAAACAACTCCAATGGCTAGTTTCTCATGTTTTCAACATCTATTTTCTTCTCCTAAATATCCCCAATGACTAGCTCTTCAATTTCTCTATATATTGGTCATTTTCAATATACCAAGAAGGTTGATGAATTAATAGAGCAAGATCAAATAAGTCATATATTCATTCTCTCAAAGAAATCAAATGTTTTAAAGCTTTAAAGTCTATATCTTTGTATTTGTTATATCCAAATTCTTGTTGTTGTTCATTCATCAAATTTCTTTATATTTCATTAGGCGAACACTTAACCTTTAAGAGGTGTTTTTAGTTTGCATTTTTATTAAGTAATTCTATAATTAAGAGGTGAAGTATCCTCTTAAATTTGTGGAATTAAGAAGTTGCTACTTAGCTTAGAAAGTAAAGTGTATAAGGTTTCTATTTTAAGCTTTAGAGAGAAAAAGATAGAGTTGTAATTTTAATTCAAGATTAATAGATTGAAGCCTTGGTGTGGACAACCAAGAAGAGAGAATATAGGTGCCTTGTGAAGAAAAACCTAATCTCTATAAATTATTATGTTTGATTTTTCTATCCCTATCTCTTTACCTTACATTTGGTTTAAAATTATCAATTTATTATTATTTGCATCATATTTTGATATTGTTTTTAATTTTTCATTCAATTACTTTGAAATCATTGTTTGGGAAGAATTTAGAGAAATCCAATTCACTCCCCTTTTGGATCACCATTTCACCTATAAAGCTAACATAATCGCTATGAATAGAATGGGGAATGTCAAGAGGCTTTTGATAAGGTTAAGTAATACTTGTCAAATCTTCTAATATTGGCACAACCCGTTGTGGCAAGTCCATTGATTATATACATAGTGGTGCATGAGAAATCAATAGGAAGTATGTTGAGATAGCAAGATGAGTTTGGTAAGAAAGAAAGAGATATCTACTACTTGAGTAAGAAGTTTACAGAGTACAAGTCCAAGTATTCATCACTAAAAAATATGTGTTGTGCTTTGGTTTAGACAGCTAAAAGACTCAAGTAGTATATGCTCTATCATACAACTTGGCTTATAGCTAAATTGGACCTAATTAAGTATATCTTTGAGAAGCCATCATTGTAAAAAAGAATCGCAAGATGCCAAGTGATGCTTTCAGGGTATGACATAGTCTATGTGAACCAAAAAGCGATCAAAAGAAATGTCATTACTGAATTTCTTGTGGACTGAGCTGCTGAAGATTATAAGCCCATAAAACTTGATTTTTGAGATGAAAAATTAATGGTCATCTCAGGGTTCGAAGAAGATAATGATGATGACAAATCATGGAGAATGTATTTTGATGAAATTGCCAATGCCATGGACCATAGGATTAGTGCAGTTTTAATATCTCTAACAAGACAATACTACCCTGTTACAACAAGGTTAAACTTCAACTACATTAACAATATGGCTAAATATAAGGCATGTGTTATAGGATTACATGCTGATTCGAAAAGAAAAATTAAAGTATTAAAGGCGTTCGAAGACTCAGCCTTGGTTATATATCAGTTGAAGGAAGAATGGGAAATAAGAGACTCAAAACTCATCTTTTACCGTAAATACATCTTAAAGTTATGCAAGCAATTTGAGATCATCTAGTTTGAAAAATTGCCTAGTGAAGAAAATCAAATCGCATATACCTTGACCACTTTGGCTGTAATGGTATGAATTAGTAATACTAATAAAATTCAGCCCATTAAGTTAAATGTCAGGGATATGTCGGTGCATTATACTAGTCTAAAGGAGGAAAAAGATGGAAATTCCTAGTATTATGACATTATGTGATATCTAAAAGATCAGCAGTACCTAGACCCAATAATAGAGAATAATAATAGAGTATTAAGAAGACTGGTTATGAGATTCTTCTTAGATGAAAAAGTTTTGTATAAGAAAAGTAAAGATCAAGTATTATTATGCTGTATTGGTGTCTCTGAGGCCAAAAAGATCATTACGAAAGTTCATGATGGCATATGTGGAGCACATGCAAATGGACTTATATTGGCAAGATAAATTATGAGAACTGGATATTATTTGTTGACAATAGAGAGAGATTGCATTGATTATGTTCAAAAGTGTTATAAATGCTAGATTTATGTCGATAAAATTCATGCTCCACCCACTGTTTTATATGTTATGGCATCACTTTAGCCGTTTTTTATGTGAAAAATGGATGTCATTGGTCCGATCACCTCAAAGGCATCAAATAGGAATATATTCATTTTTGTGATGATTAACTACTTCACTAAATAGGTCGAAACAACTTCCTTCACAATTGTAACTCAATCAGTGGTCTGTAAGTTATAAAAAGATAAATAACTTACAGATATAGACCTTTAAAAAGGATCATTTTAGACAATGCAAAAAACTTAAATAGTAAAATGATGCAAGTAGTATGTGCTTAGTTCAAAATTAAGCACCACAATTCAACTCCTTATCGCCCAAAAATGAATGGGGTAGTAAAGGTTGCTAATAAAAATGTCAAGAGGATTTGGGAAAAGATGACTGAAATATATAAGAACTAGCATGAGAAATTAACTTTTGCTCTGTATGCTTATCGAACATCCGTATGTACCTCTACTAGAGCAATTTCATTTTTCTTGGTCTACAGAATAGAAGTCGTTTAACCAATAGAAGTAGAGATACCATTTTTGAAGGTCTTAAGAGAAGGATTAGAGGAAGCTAAATAGATCTAAAAGCACTATGAACAATTGAACTTCATTGAGGAAAAAATATTAGCAACATTTTATCATAGGTAATTGTACCAAAAAAAAAATGTTGAGAGCCTTATGACAAAAAGATTTGACCTTATCAATTTTGAAAATGAGAGCTGGTATTGAAAAAAATTCTCTCAAGTTAACATAATGATAAGGGAAAATTGACTCCAAATTGGAAATGACCATATGTTGTAAAAAGGGCTTTTTCAGTAAAAGCCTTAATTTTGTCATAAATGGATGGAGATAATCTTTTTAGTACCATGAATAAATACTTTGCTTGAGTTAAAAAAAAAAAAAAAAGAGTTCAAGTTGAAAACTCGAAAGGGTGGCTTAAGCTAAAGAAAAAGGAAAAAGTTTAAGTTGAAAACCAAAAAATGATGGCTTGAGCCAAAAAAAAGTTTATGTTGAAAACCCAAAAAAAGGCAGCTTAAGCTAAAAAATAAAAGAAAAAAGAGTTTAAGTTGAAAACCTGAAAAGGTGGCTTGAACTGAATAGGGATTATCTGAGTTGAAAACCTAAAAAGGTGATTTGGATAAAGAGGATACGACATCACTTATATGGCACACCAAAGTCAGTGAATTTTGAAGAGCTTTGAAGTGCTGGGGCATTATATGGTTAAGTTTTTTATAAAAATCCAAGATTTGGTGTCATGATTACTTATTGTTTGTCTTAGAGCATTATTACCCCAAATAGCCATCCCTATACACCTATATTTTGTTCCTTTGCCATCATCTATAATTTACTTCTTTCTCTAAATAAATGATATTCATTTCATCCTATTAATGTTCCACTTTCAATATTTACCTTTTCTTTTTTTATGTCTTGCCATGAATAGAAGAAGTAAATAACTTGCATATCATATTTTGAAATTGAGATAATGGTTAATAATTGAGCAATGTCATAAGAGATTGTCTATTACTTTGAGAGAATTAGAAGAGATGAAGGCCAAAGATGAAATCATCAAAATATGATAAAGTCATTGATGTCGAAAGCTTTTATTGGGATAAAGATAAATGCTTATCCTAAGTAACAAAGAATGGTCTATAATCTCCTTACGAGAAATATGCAAAAATGAGAATGTAAAGAAAACTATAAGAGCCTTAGTACCACGATTGACATTTCATTTGCATCTTAGATAAGGCATGCACTTGCATCATTGCATTATCATTCATCACTTATTTTGATCTCGACTTTGTCTAGTTTCTCTTTTGACCATGGTTCAACTACAATCACCTAGCGTTCAATCTTAGTTTGGTCTAAATTATTTTTTTTTACTTGCAATTTAATCTCGATCATTTAATCTTAGCTCTGTCTAAATCATCTTTTAACCACGGTTCGACCATGATTGCATAGCTTCAACCTCAACTCGGTTTTGGTCAGCTTTTCAAACTTACGATTTAATCCTGATCATTTGATCTTGGTTCAATCTAGATCATTTTTTCATACTTACGATTCAATCATTATTGTTTGATCTTGACTTAATCCATATCATTTTCTCGACTTACAGTTCAATTTTGGTCATTTGATCTCGGCTCTGTCCAGATCATCTTTTGACCATGGTTCAACCACGGTTACCTAGCTTCGACCTTGAGTAGGTCTAGGTCAGCTTTCCAAACTTATGGTTCAATCCCAGTCTTTCATCTCGGCTCGATCCAGATTATTTTTTTTGACTTGCGATTCAATCTCGGTTGTTCGATCGTGATTCGATTCAAATCACCTTTCTGACTAGCAGCTCGATCTCGGTCATTTCCATTTACTAATTTTAATCTTATTTTTAGATCGGAATAGAGTAAATGTCGAGTCTTTGCATCATCCCTATCAATAGAGATGTGCAAAGAGGGGTAGCTGTAGACATCCATCTGTCTGGGGTATTATTATTTTTATTATTAGTATTATTGTTTGTTATTACTATTATTATAGTATAGTATGTTACATTATATTGTTATATTATTATATTATATTATATTATTATTAATATCATTGTTATTATTATTATTATATTATTATTATTATTATAGTATATGATCTTATTTTTTATTTTTACTATTATTACTAATATTATTATTACTATTATTATTAATTCTATTATTATTATTTTTATTATTTTTATTATTTTTATTTTCTTTCCTTTCTTCTTAATTAGTGATTGAATAAGGAAACTAAAATTAAGAATTGGTTAAATTAATGGAATTCAATCCTGCATGATCAATGGCCTTAATGTAGAATTGAATTAAAGTTTTTTAATTCAATCCAGACAAATCAGCTGAGACCTAACATAAAATCACGCTCAGGCATAATCTAATCCCAGGATTCAAGCCTGGATTAGTTCTGTTTGATCCCTAAAATTGCTACTGATGATAGCCTATAAATTGAACACTTTTATGGTAGAACAAGACACTAAAAATTTTGGGAAAAAAAACTCTGTGTTTAAGTTTTTGGAATTTTAAATTTCTAAGATTTTAGGGTTTAGGTTTGTAGAATTTTGGAGTTAGACTTTTGGGTTTGGTTTGAAGTTTTTAGGTTAGGTTTGAATCACTGACATTAAGGTTAAAGTTTTGTATTAGATTGTATTTTCTGGAAATGTCTAGTGATTTTTGGAAATTTTTTTAAAAATTTGGGTTTTTGGTTAAATGTTTAAATTTTTCGATGAATTTTCCCCAAGCTTTGAATTTTTTGGCAGAATTTTGGCTATATTTTCTAGAAACTAGTGGGTTTTTCAATTTTCGATTGAATGTTCTTGGTTTTTCTAGAGAAAAGTTAGAGAATTTTCGAGTCAGAGATAGTGGGGACTAAGAGCTTTTAAAAAAAATGGAGAACTCGACTTTTATACTGTTTCAACACGACGCCATTTCTGAATGCCTAGGATCTGAATGAACTTGAGTAGGATCTGCATGTCGCTCGTGGATCGACTTGACCCGATCGTAAGTTATTTTATTTTATTTTTATTTATTTTACATTTTAAGTTTTTATTTTTAGCTTTTTTTATTTTTTTATTTTATTTTATTTTGTTATTTTGTTATTTTTATTAAGTGATCTATTACTAAATATTTTATAAAAAAATTCTTTATATTGTTTTTGGAAAACAAATAATAAATAAGTAAATAAATAAAATTTTTTTCAAATACATTCATGAATCTTACCAAACTATTGGAGAATTTTCATGGATTTAGATTTTATGGAATTCACCAAACTATTGGAAAATTTCATAAATAAATTTCAAAAAAAAATGAAAAAATAATTTTTATCCTATCAAACTATTGGAGGATTGTATCTTAGGTTAAATCTTACTAAACTATTAGAAGATTTAATGAATTTTTCAAAGAAAATAAAATTTTATAAATATCTTTCAAATAAAATCTCACTAAACTATTAGGAGATTTACCTCAAAGTAAATCCCATCAAACTATTGAAGGACTTTACTAATTTTTTTGAATAAAATACATTAATAAATTTGATGACGGAACTTCTTCAAGATGTGACACTAGTTTTCATGAATACTCCTGATGTGAGAGAATTATCTTAAATTGCTACCAAACTATTGGAGTAATTTTAGGATTAATTTTGACGTTAAATATTTTGGTAAATTATAAACATATTCAATGCTTGGATTATTTAGAATCAAACTGATACCATCTTTTAGATAGGCATTGTGAGGGTGCTGTAACCTTTCTCACACGTAATCATACTTTCGAACATAAAACCTGGTTTTGTGGATCAGAATCTACTATTTAAATATACATATGTTAATCTTGGAACTCTTATTTAAATGGGATAGATTCGATCAAGTGATCAATACCTAAACAAAAAAAATTAGTGGCGACTCCCATAATCTATGTTTAGTGATAAATTCATGGATCTATACATTATGACATCTTTTTTATTTTGTTTTTTGCAACCTAATTTTGATAATTAGATATTCCATGATTATTATACTTTATATTAGAAAATTTTAAGTATATTACAATAACCAATGTTATTAATACCATGTTTAATTTGTAATACAAATGCTTACTTTATAAACTCATAGTAGAGCACTAGTATTTTTCTAATCTATAAATGCTTTAGTTTAGAAAAGGTAATGTTGGCCCCGCTTCGGCCATTTCATTTTTTAAGTGGGACACTAAGGTAGGACACATACTTTAGGTTTTTTTAGTTATTTTTAAAATTTTACTTTTTTAAATTTTGTTTATATTTTTTATTATTAAATTAATTTTATTTTTTAGACTACTTTTAACTGGAGAGACCCATTATCATTTTTTTATTAGGTATTTTTTTGCCTTTTTTATATTTTATCTTTTTAAAAATTTTTATATATTTTATTATAAAATTTTTATTTTTAGTGGGATTCATTACTTTTGTTTTTTTTTTGGCTCACTTTTTTTTTAGTTTGTTTTTGTTTTTACTTTTTATATTATATTTAATGTTTTTTTTCAATAAAGTCCACAATTTTTTATGATATTCACTTTTTTGTTTTGCGTTTTTTTAATTTCTTTTATAATTCATAAATTTTTTAAATGTACGGCTTACTTTTTCAATTATATTTTTTGTGGGATTCGCTTTTATTTTTATCTTTTTACATTTTTTTATTTGGTGCTATGGGTTTTTTATATTTTTATTAATTTAATATTTAAATAATTTTTTTTATTTTTTTAGTTTAAAACACTTGATATCATGTTTTATAAAAAAATTAATTAATCTTTTTTATATTTTACTTTTTGTTAAACCATCTTAATATGAAAGACATGTCATGTGTTTTTTTAGTTTTTTAGTTTTTTTTTTCATTTTTATATATTTTATATATTTTTTAAAATTTTATTTTTTTGATAACTCACTTGATACAAAAAGTATATCATATAACAAGTAATTTGATTTTTTTTTTCGCTTTTATTTTTTATTTTTTCTATTTACAAATTTTTTCTTTTTTATTTGATAAATATTTTCAAATAGTTTTAGTATTTTTTTATTTTGGACGTATTTGATATCATTATTAAAAATATATTTTTAGTTACTTTTTTAATTTGATAATTTTTAAAAAAATTGATATTAACGTAAGTTCAACATGATATCTTATTTGATATTTTTTGCCTTTTTTTTAATCTTTTAAACAAACTTGTTTATAATTTTTTGTCCTAAACAATTTTGATGTGCATAAAAAACTATATATTTTATTATTTATTTAGTTTTATAGATATATATTATTATATTAATAAAGGTTTTTATCTTAATTTAAGAAATTATATTTTAAACTCAATATTAGATGTCAATATAGCATCATTTGTTAGCTTTTTTTTTCTCATTTTTTCTACTTTTTTTGTTTATCATTTTCTCACTTTTACAATTTTTGTTTGTTTTTGGTATTTTTAAATTAGTTCTACGAGAAAAGAAGGATTAAGATATCCACGTTTCATTTCCATTTGTTTTTTTTTTCTTTTTTTCATCTATTTTTTAATTGATCATCGATTAGACCAAGTAATTCAAAACATGATATGGTGACAAAACATGAAAACTATACGAAAAAAGACATGAAAGTGACGTATATTAAAATTTTAACAAAAAACATATGAGGGTTTAACAAAAATAAAAAATACAAAACACAATATGAATTTTTATTGTTTTACACTTTATAAGTACGCAAATTATCATATCTACCTATAGTAACGCATGAACACTTTTATAATATAAAATTAATTGGTCTTAAAAACCAAATGCTAAGATTTGCATCAAATCATATGTAACAAAGTGAATATTTTTTATTTATGGCTTAAATGTAAAAAAAAGCACTCAAACAAAAAATCATTTATCAATTAAGTCCTTTATCTTCAATTTTTGATCAATTAAACCTAAATTTGATGGAAAGTGATTAAATGACTGATGAACCCCTTACTACCATTACAGATAATCTATGTGGATTTTAAGTGCAAACATGGCACGTGACATGGATAAAAAAAGTTTGACGTGGCAGGCGGGATATTTCCCTCCCATAAATGCATATGTGGCCTCTTTTCATTTAAAAATAAAAAAAATGTTAAGATTTCTCAAGCTTAGTTGTATCTCTATTTTGTTGTCCCTTGTAAAATCCCAGTCTCTTACATAATAGACTAAGGGTCATGGTGCTGGGTATATCCATATGATGGCAACTCTTAATGCATATATAAAGGCTGACTATATGGCCATATAGACGCCATTGGCTGCACCTCATCTTTCTTCTTATCCTTCTTTTCGCCATTTACAGCACTCACACTCACTATTTTTTAGCTTACTTGCTAGATTAATTGGATCAAACCCATCTTTTGTTACCTTTATTTGGTTTTTGTCATCGCCTTTCAATGAAGCAAACTCCACCTATTCACAAATAAAAGAAAAAAACAATAATCAGCATAAAATTTTTCCCAAAATTTTTCATCGGAATAAATGAAATCAAAGTGGGTTTTAGCTAGGTTTTACTACCTAAGAGATCGATTACAATTTTCAAGTTCTTTGAGCAAAACTTTTTTCCATTCATAGTTACCAAGATTCTTCGAAAAGAATTTTACGATTTGGGAACTTTCAAAAAGCCCAGACTCATTTTTGCTATTTGGGAATTTTTGCTTTTAGTGCTTGATTTTGTTTTTAGTAATTGATTTGGGAACTTTTATTTTCAAATTCAAAATTTTGAGATTGATTTTTAAGGATTTCAAATATTTAGGGTTTGCAAAGGTTTAAGAGTTGATTTTTAGGGGATGATTTTTACGTCACTTGTATCAAACTCTTCTACCATTATTGCCACGTTAGACTTTTTTTTTTCCATGTTATGTGCCATGTTTGCATTTAAAATCCATGTAGGTTATTTGTAACGATAGTAACGGGTTCAATAGTCACTTAACCACTTTTCATCTAATTTGGGTTTAATTGATTAAAATTGAAAATAAAGAACTTAATTGAATGTTATAAAACATTAAGAACTTAACTGATAAATAATTTTTGTTTTAGGGTCTTCTTGACCCTTAAGCCTTTATTTATTTTAAATAATAATTATAATTCATTGAACATATAGTTGAATATAAGTACCCAAAAGTTGCATTAACTTGCCTAAAAATCACATTAAATTAGAATTTTTACTTATGAATTGATAAATCTAATTAATCAAATAATTCATTTAATAAAAATCTTGTAAATTAAAATTATTACTTTATAAAATGAATCAATTTCATTAATATTTATAATATAAAAGATTTAAATAATAATTTAAAAATATAATGAGTAGGAAAGTTTTCCAAATTAATTTTTTTTATATATTATAGACAGATGGACTATAAATATAGATTTAGATTATTGTCACTTTATTTTGATTTTACGTAATTTTATAAATTGAGTTTGTTATACTAAATTCATAGTTGAAAGAAAATGAAACAAAATTATTGAAATAGGAATTAAAAAAAAAAAAAAGGGGGTACCCGAGCACATTTGACATGTCCATATGTCATCTTTCGCATCTTCTTTCCTAGGTTAGTGTCAACAATAAAATTTGTAAAAGGAAAAAAAAGGGCAAAAAGGGAGGGGCAGCGCAGGCGGTGCATCGTGGTCTGAGAGTGAGATTCCGAGTGGAAATCAAGATGGGTGGAATCAGATCTCTGCTCCTTGTTTGTATGATGTTACTGGTAATTTCAGTTTTTTTTTTTTTTTTGTTTTTTACTTTCTGAAAGGGTTTCTTTCTTTGTTTTAAGATTCTGTTATTTGTGTACTGATTTGGGAATGGTAATAATCAGTTGATAGCAAACGCCACAGTTGGAGGTCGTAAGAGTGGGAAGTCTTCTTCCTCTTCGGTTTTTTCTTTGTTCAATCTTAAGGAAAAGAGTAGGTTTTGGAGTGAGGCTGTTATACGTGGAGGTACCCATGAATATATATATATATAGGTTTTTTTTTTTTCTTTTCTACATTTTTTCTTCTTTTTGTTGTTGTTTCTTTAAATTTTTTCAATAATCTTTTTCAGATTTCGATGATTTAGAAACCAGCAGTCCTAAAATGGGCGTTTACAACTACACCAAGGCAGGTAATTGAACAAAGTGTGTGTTAATTTGGTTTTGAATATGCTCTCACTTTTCAATTTCAGGAATTGCATTTCAGTTCACCATCTGTCTCTCTTACTTTTTTCAGGTAACATTGCAAATTACCTAAACCTTATGGAAGTAGATTCTATGTACCTTCCGGTTCCTGTCAATTTCATTTTCATAGGATTTGAAGGAAAGGGGAACCATGGTATCACTTTTTTACTTCACTTACTACTTTCTTTTTCTTCTTTCACTTTAATAATGCTTGTAATTCTGATATTTCATTTCCTTGATCACTTTTGTTTTTTTGTTTGTAAGTAGAGTTCAAGCTTCATCGGGAAGAACTTGAGCGATGGTTCACCAAAATAGATCACATCTTTGCACATACACGAGTTCCACAAATTGGAGAACTTCTCACCCCTTTTTACAAAATTAGTATAGATAAAATGCAACATCACCATCTTCCCATCATCAGTCATATAAATTACAAGTAATACTTTGTGGTTTTTTTTTTTAGAATTAACTTCTTGTTGATTTATACACCTGTTTGCATGATTTCTTTCCTACCAACTCTTAGATTAAGATTTTCATATTATTGTAATGTATTGATGAATTCTCTGCAGTTTCTCTGTCCATGCCATTCAAATGGGTGAAAAGGTTACTTCTGTCTTTGAGCGTGCCATCAATGTTTTCGCACGTAGAGATGATGTATCTGGTGACAGGTGAAGCAAGTCCTAACCCAAATTCTCTTTTACTTGGTTGTTTATGGGTGAAAAATAACATATATATATTTTTAAATTGTGTGGGGGTGGTTGTCACTCTACATGTGGGCTCAAATATGACTTATATATTCCTTATTTTTTTTAACTATGAAAAATCTAATTTTCACATGACAACCACTGAAATTGATCAGGAAATAGGTACTTCATGGTTTTTTCAAACATCTCTAAAGTCCTATGGGCAATACCCTTCTGGTAGACTATAATATAATTCAATTGAGAAAATAAAAAAATGTAGATTATTGCTTTCTTGATACATTTGTACACTTATAGGTGGGGATCTATCATTGCTACTCATTTGTTTTGTTGCATCATTTGGTTTCTAGTCCAGTACTCTATTCTACATATTGTGGCATATTCAAGTTAGGATCCTTCTTTTCTTTATTAGCATATTTTTGAACTTTGTATTTTTCAAATCTTGTGAGATGAGGAAAACATTCAATGGTCAAATGTTTTGATGAAAACTTTCAATAATTAGATGTTCTAGCTGGTTAAGAACATAGTCTCCTTGTGCAGACTGTTTTCTATAGACTGTTAGAGTTTCTTATTGAATATTTTTCTCACTTTGTTGGCTTAGGTTTAGTAATCTGAATTACATGTCTTTAGCTTCATTCAGTAAATTATGGCTCATTGCTGACAGGGATGGCACTGATTCTCTTTGGCAAGTAGATGTGGACATGATGGATGTTCTTGTCACTAGCCTTGTTGAATATCTTCAGCTTGAAGATGCATATAACATCTTCATTTTGAATCCCTCTCGTGATTTGAAAAGATCTAAATATGGCTACCGGTGCGTATTTTAGTAAGACAATATTCTTATATTTTTTCCCTATGTTTTTAGGACAAACAAAGCCAAAATTGTAAAAACATCCATATGATCTAGCCCTTCGATCTTCTGCCTTTAGTTTCAGCTATTGCTCTTAACATTTCTTGGTTCATACCAATTAACTGAGGTAAATTTCTGTTCTTTTTCCTTCCAACATAATCTAAGGTTATTTGATATTTCAGCAGGCTATATAAAACTGAGTGGAATATCTGGTGCACTCCTATTTAAATCTAGATTTGTTGACTAAGACCGAAGCATCTGTTTAACATATAACCGTTGGTAACCTGGCAAATCCATTTTGGTTCTGAAGGATGGATCAATTGCTCAATGCGATCCCTTCATTTAGGACTAAAATTCATTTGAAGTTGGTTTTGCACAAAATTCATGTTGTGGAAGTTCTGATGTAGGAATTGCCATTTTGTATTTTACTTCCTTTCTCACTCTCGCTGCATGGCACGTGCATGTCTATTGCACTAATTGGAGTTGCAATCTCCTTGAACCTTTGACTTTGAGTGGGACTATATTATTGCTGGCTGAATTGGTTAATACAATCACAATTAGGTTTTTCCCCCTCTTTCCTTTTCATCTGTTTCTCTGATTAGAAACTAATTTTGTAGACAGTTAAAAATGCATTTTTCACTTGTCACCAATATGTTACATGATTTACAAGCCATGGCATGTATGAATCATCATTTCTTAAATTTTGGACTCAAGGATTTGGCTGAAAAAGTTTCTGAAAATAGGATATGGGTGCACGGATACTTTTTTAAAATTATAGGGAACAGAAAGGTACTTCTAAATTGGCTATATAAGTCTACATAAACCTTTGAGGCATTTATATTGGCCCAATATAAGAAAATTGAATAGTAATTGGGCAAATGCTGACCCAAAACCAAAGGAGCTTAGATCTTCTATTCCTTTGTTTGTTTATTTTATATGGGCATATAACAAAGACAATAATATTATATAGGCTTCAATATGTGTTGTTGTTGGAAAAGTATCACATGATTTACTGGGCCAGATATTGTCATTTTTTATCTTCTTGTAACCTTTTCAGTTCCTTCTCACGCTTTATGCCATTCTCTATTCTGTATTTTCCATTTTCGTCATTCTCTTATTCGCTCTTTATGTTTCCTCACAACTCTTCCTTGCCCTCTCTCTTTCATGTTGTTATCTAGGGTTAATTTCATGTTTGATTTGAGGATTAGATTTGTGCACGAAAGTGGTTGTAGTAAGAATTCTCCATTTGATCTCAATTTGAAGCAACTGATCAGCTATTTTCCTCTGTCTTCTCTGATCTTCGTTTTCTTCCTTTGTTGTTTGAATTGGCTCATGGGAGTAACATCCAAAAGTTTCACTGCTGAGTCAACACATATCTGTGCTGTGTCATGTCAACACGGGTATGGCACCAAAAAATGATGAGTCCATGTAACAGAGGAAAGAACTATGACTTAAATTATAAAATTTCATTTTGGTGGCTCAACCATATGGTTTCTATAATGATTTAGGCTTGGCCTGCAGATGTAACCCCCCTTAAGAGGATAGAGTCCAAGGTTTGAATCCTCCTCACCCTTTGACTTCCCTTTATGTATGCACAGAAAAACATGTTTTCAGTTATCTGTATTTGGACAAATTGTGTTTGGAGTAGCATGTGTAACCTGCAGAAGGGGTGAGTGAGCTATAGTGCTATATATGCCATAACTGTAACAAAGATCTTTTCTGAGTTCAAACGTATATTAGATTTCCATCAACAAAAATGCAGAACGCACTAATAATGGTCTTTCCATACCATAGCCTCTAAATCTTGAGAAAAATGTACATTATTTCTCAGTCTTTGCAAATATAATTTTGTACTTCCAAGTTCAAATGGCAAAGCAATATTCTATGAACTGATACGCTATTAACATGTTCTAGTCTCAAGGTTAAACCACCAGTCATTATTGCAAAAGGCTAAACCACCATTTAGTTGGTGACAAAAGTTCAGGATCTTCCTCTACCTACCATATTTATCTAGCTTCTTGTTTATTTATTTGGTATATGGATCAGTTACTCCTGGTAGTTAAACTTATTTTTATATCTATTTCATAATAGATGAATTCTTCAGCTATTTATTTGTTTTCTGTTTCTTTCTTAAAGTCTTTGCTTTTAAAAAATTAATTGGCAGGAGAGGTATAAGCGAGTCAGAAATTACTTTTCTGAAAGAGGTACTTGAGGGTTTCTTTGTTGCTTATATGTTCCAGTTTCTGTTCTCTTTGTCCATTAAGTATCATTTTTCAGTTTTGTTGTAAAATAAAGTTTATCATCATTTATCATCATTTTGTACTTGTTAATTCCTTTTCTGTCTTGGTAAATTTTGTAGTAGAATATTTGCTTCCCTGTTATCATTTTCCCTGGTACATTCATACTTGAAAACCTGCTTTAATTCAATTTTTATTTATCAGGATAAGAGTCTGCAAAGTAAAATCCTTCAGTCAGGGAGTGTTCCAGGAAGTGTTCTTGGTATGAAATTGTGTGCTTCTTGTTTTCATTTTTTTTTTTTTTTTGCAGTTGTTGGGATTCTCTCCCATTTTTCTTTCTGGGAATTAATATGTTGAATAATTTGTAGCTCTTGATAATATTAAGAAACCGTTGTATGGAAAGCATCCAATGGCAAAGTTTGCATGGACAGTTACAGAGGAAACTGACACGGTCTGTCCCTTTTCCTAATGCAATCTGTTTGCTTCATTTGTTTGACTTTGATCTGGTAATCTGAGTATATTGTTTGTAAACTGGCACTACTGATCCCATCATTTTAACTAATCCTACTTCCCCAATTCATTTTATTATATTCTTTTGGATTTCTTGTTATGACAATGACATGTATCTTCATTCCTTCGACTTTAACCTGGTAATTTGAGATTACTTTTTTGTAAACTTGTAATAGTGAATTTTCAGTGTGGATATCTGAATATTGACAGCTAATATCAAAAGGATGCATGAAATTTCAATTCTTGGTTTTCTTTTGTTAAGAGTAAACTATCACGTGTGGTATATCATTTTGTTGCTCACAAAGAAGCGTCTTGGAGCCACAACTATTTCAATTAAGGTTTTTATTTTTAATTATGGTTGATAAATTTTTAGGTGGAATGGCACAATATTTGCTTAGATGCACTGATGAATGTTGAGAAGTTGTATCAAGGAAAGGACACTGCTGAAATAATTCAGAACAAAGTTTTACAGGTACTTGGTCTTGTTTTTCACATCTTTTCTATTTGATGCACAATCAAGAATCATTAGACTTTGACAAGTCTGCAACTTTTGTTTAACATTTTCCTTTTTTTTTTTTTAAATATATCTATAACATAAACAACACAAGTTATTAAATGGGAAGAATGAAGATATGAAGCTTCTTCTTGAAAGGAAATTAAAGTCTGGGGACTTCAATGATCACCATGCAGAATGTCTAACAGATACATGGATTGGAAAGGACAGGTTCAAAATATCTCTCACCCACTTCCTCTCTCTCTCTTACATGTTTAATACACGGAAAAACATGTACAGATTGGACTGTTGTAATAATGTGTATGTGTGTATTATTATTATTACTATTGCTGTGTCAGGTGGGCTTTTATTGATTTGAGTGCTGGACCTTTTTCCTGGGGACCTGCGGTTGGTGGAGAAGGTGTGCGAACAGAATTAAGTTTGCCAAATGTGGGAAAGACCATAGGTGCTGTTGAAGGTGCTATTATCATTCTTTTTTCTTTTGTTTAGCTTTTCATTTATTTATTAATTTATGTTTGAAACATTCACTTGGTGATGTTCCCGGATGTAAATGAAACTAATGCTTGGTTGTTATCAACTTTCGTCAGTAAATTCTTAGAAATTTGTCTTTGATATTTTGTTGTTAGTATGGCCATTTTGATATTGAATTCTTTCTTGTAAACATTGTATAATTTCTTTGATTCTTATTATGCTTTCTTTCTTAATGATAACTGCTTAATTAATTTGGTATTTGTAAAATATTTATAAGGTCATCTGTTCAACTGTCACTTAGTACTTTTGATTGCCCCTATCTGCACTTACTTTTGTTTTCATTGTGGCAAGTAGAAATTTCTGAAGATGAAGCTGAAGATCGCTTGCAAGATGCAATTCAGGAAAAGTTTGCTGTATTTGGTGATGTATGTTTGCTCTACATGGTCATGTGAATACATTGATACTAATTATACACATTTTCGCACAAACAGTGGCAATTGTTGCTTTATATGCATCACAAAATCATGGTAGGATTTGAATTGAGGAGAGTGTTTCTCTATTTTTATAATGGAATTTATATATGGTTCTTATCTTGTCATTTAAAAGTTGCCATCTGAAGGGTTCCATTTATCAGTGCCATGCTTCAATAAGGATTCAAAGTGCCGGAAGTTGAGTGTGTCTGTGTTTTTATATTAATTTATTTATGCAGAACACATTTCATATAAATATACATACTTATGGAAGGGTTCATCTGTTCCCAGCTTGGCCTTTCCTCATCAAATATCGAAATTTCTCACATTTCCCTGTAAAGTAGTACTTTTTTGATATCTTCTGCTTCTCTTCCTAAATTATATGACATTAAATTTTGATTAATATAACCATTTTGGTACCACAAACAGAACTTTCTCTTTCACATTTCCCACTAGTTTTATGTAAATGTAAAGTGTATGACCAAAAAAGTCATGATTTATATGATTTTATGATGTTAAAGCACTTGAATGTTGTGTCTCAGGTACCTTTCTGTGACTTTGGCAGTCATTGGTTTATTAGTATATTCATAAGGTTTTAGCCATTGACATCCCCTTGAAACAGTCTCTTGGCTTTCTTTGGATTGTCTTGTGTTTGTCCCTCGATGTGTTGTTCATCCCTAAATGGAGCATATACTTCTAACAAATAAGCTTAAACTGATAACTAATTTCTCTACTGTTTTGGAGGCTCATTGTTAATATGCAATTGAAGGTTTTTTCTCTATTAGATTTCTGCACTTTTCTTCTTTAATTGACTCTGGATTTAATATTGCAGAAAGATCATCAGGCAATTGATATTCTTCTAGCGGAGATTGATATCTATGAGCTTTTTGCTTTCAAGCATTGTAAAGGAAGGAAAGTTAAGCTCTCTCTATGTGATGGTATGTTTCGAGCTATTTCTACCTTCATTGCTTTTTTTCTTGTTTCTGCTTCCTCTTTTTGGGAAAGTTGCCAGGGGATTCATGAAGTATGTTGCTTGGACTGGGGATATTATACTATGTTTTCCTTTAATTTGGAGGGTCATACATTGTACTACTGTTCACTTTGAGGTGTTGAATATGTATCTAACAGAGGTGCTTTAAGGATCACGAATAGTCAAAACAACATAGGATATTAGCGTAGATGGTTGGTGTTAAGGCAGACCATTCTTATCAAGTCTATTTACAATGAAGATTTATTGTTGTCTCATGTTTTTGCAATGAAATCTTTACTTTTGAATCACTTGTTTTAGTTTCAATGGAACAATATATAATCTGTAGGTAAAGTCATTCCTTGAGATTTAACTGCCTAAATGTTTCTCATTACATACTTGTTTTATTAATTAGTTTCTTTATTTTGTTGGGCTGGGCTGTCTAAGATAATGGCTTTATAAAAATTCAATTTACTTTTAATTCTAATATTTTTTCTGTAAGAGTTATGGTGCTATGCAATTTTATACTCTGCAAGTTTCTAATATGAAATATCTGGTAAGTTTATTCACTACGAAGATTTATGATTTCAGAGCTTGATGAGAGAATGCGGGATTTAAAAGAAGAGCTTCAGTCATTTGAAGGTGAAGAGTACGATGAGAGCCACCGGACGAAGGCTATAGATGCTTTAAAACGGATGGAGAACTGGAATTTGTTCAGTGATACTCATGAGGTATCCTTTATTTCCATGAAAAATATCAGCATAACATTTTCTTTAGGACTTTTGGGGATCATCTATAGTAACTACACTCTTATTCAAGCTATTGTTGTCTTGAAACCAGAAAATTGCATTTCTTTGGAACTGAGTTGTTTCTGTGCAGGAATTCCAAAACTACACAGTTGCTCGGGATATTTTCCTTGCACACCTTGGTGCGACCCTATGGGGATCTGTGAGACACATAATATCTCCTTCAGTTGCTGATGGTGCTTTCCATTATTATGAGAAGTTATCGTATCAATTGTTTTTCATCACGCAGGAGGTATGATACATCTGAAAATTTTCCAAGGATTATTTATCAAAATACTAAATTGTATTTTCTAATTTCTCACTGATACAGAAAGTTAGACATATTAAACAATTGCCAGTGGACCTAAAGGTTCTCCAGGATGGGCTTTCCTCTTTGTCGATACCTTCACAGAATGTAATGTTTAGTCAGCACGTGTACGCATTCTGAACTATTCTTTGTTTTTTCTTTTTGTTTTTTGTTCTTTTTTGTTTCCCATTATAAAATTTTGCTTTGAATGGTGACACCGGATAAATATGGTTGTTTATTTTGTATCTATAGTCCATAGTTTCTTTTATATTTGTAGGATATGTAGTGGAAGTAAATTTGAAATTAGATTGAGAGTTTTTTTTTTTTTTTTGTAGAAAATGAATTAAAAAATGGAGTTCAGTATTGATGAAAGGATGTAGTCTTGAAAATAAGCATTGATGAGGGTTTTTGCGATGATGATAAAACATAAAAGAACTTTTAGAATTGCAATTACTAATTACTTAAAAAAAAAAAGATGTACAAGTGTGGGTTTCTGAAAAAGACAGGTGTTTACAAGGGGGATTCAAGTTATAGTTTTTGGATCTTCTGTTCTTTTTTTGGAATCTATTTACATTGTTGGGTATTTATTTTTGTTATAAAGACAAAAGGAGAGTGATTTAAGACAGCTTTGAGGGCTAGGACTTATGATAATTTTCTGATATAAATTATTCTAAATTCTAGAGGAAGATAGGGAAAATTAAATAAAAAAAGACCCCTAAGCTTCACTTGTAGGGTTCTTTAGGAGACACACCTAAGGTTGATTGGATAACACAACCACAATTGTTACAATGCTGAAAAATCTCCAATACTAAATTGTGTTCTAAAAGAAAGATTACATTGATATTTATATAGGCACCTACTAGAGGTGGCAAAATTTGACCAAACCTAAAAGCATACCCAAAGTGACTTGAAATTGAACCCTGTCCAATCCGGATTGACTATTAAAGATCCAAACTCGGAAATAACTAAACCTAAAAAGCCTGAACCTGAAATAATCCACCTGTACCCAAAACAGTCTGAACTTGGATCAATTTAAATTTGAAGTGACCCGTACCCAAAGCAACCTGAACTCAAGACCAATCCGACTTGAAACTTGTAAAAATCTGAATTTATAATCCTCAATGCTCTGATCTGCAAATAAATGACTTTGTCTAAAATAAGTTAATGAACAAATCCTTAATGAAAATGAATATTATTTATATTATTATATTATTATATCAACACAATTAGTTTTAAGTTTAAATACAATCAGTTTAATTTCTAGAATTTCTTCTAACTAGCATATGAGTTTCTTTTTATAAATCTTATAAATCTAATTGATCAATTAAATAACTATAAATTGGAAGAAATTTTTGAAAAATTGAAATTGGTATTCTATAAAAAATAATAATACCTAAAACGATAACAACAAAATGCACAAAAAGAAATACTAATTATGAGCATATAGATAAAGCTACTGTACCATTTATATTACACAAATATTTATTAATCTTTTTATATCACAATTTCATTTTAAATTTATTAAATTAATCAACGATTTTGGCTTGACATCAAGTAGGAAGAAAACAAAATTATTTATTGTATTCGAATTTACAAAAATGCCGATAACTTATCTATGTCCCAACGTGACCCGAATCCACCTGAATCTGAGATGGATTGAACTGGAAATAGTTCGAATCCGTAATGGTTCAAATTCAAAATTGTCCGAATTGAAGTTGACTTGAACTTAAAATGGCTCAACTATGACATGGTTCATGATGGCATGAATCTGAGACGACCCAAACATGAAGTGAACCTGGACTCAAAAGTAACTAGAACCCACCCAATTGCCAACTCTAGCTCCAATCTAAAAGAATTACAGCTCTTTTTCCAAGTAGGACTTAAAAAATACTTAGATTACAAATAGAAAACTAACAAACTAAACTTAAAAGAAAACCTAATTTGACAAGGAAAACTCAAAATAAGATTCTAGAGACAATCTGAAATTTCTATCAAATTCTAAAATTGCAATAATTCCCTTGAGCTTAAACTCAATAAACAGAAAACTAAAATAACCTTCAATGCTATTACAACAAAATAACAAAATAAAATCTTAAATAGTTTAATCCCTTGATCAGCATCCATGCATTCTGAATGAGTGTCTACAGCTTAAGTTTTAAGATCTCCGGTCAAATCATCAGCCTCAATCCTTTCACTAACCAACGTGGCAATGCTGTTTGTCTTATTCTATATCTTAAGGTCTGCATGAGATGCTTTTTTTTGTAGAAATCCTATGCTTCATTTGTTGCCATAGCAATTGTTGTTGAAACTGTTTATTCGTTTCTCTCCTAATTATTAGTTCATTGGCTTGTAAGTTTTATTTGGTTCCTAGCCGTACTAATTTATAAGAATTATAGGTTATCATTTTCAGAAGATCCTGCTTTGGCAATGGCATTTTCTGTGGCACGACGAGCAGCAGCTGTCCCACTTTTGCTCGTTAATGGAACATACAGGAAAACCATACGTTCCTATCTTGATTCTTCAATTCTCCAATATCAGTTGCAGAGGCTGAACAATCATGGATCTCTCAAAGGTCATATACTGTCTTCTAGTTGCTCACTGGGGGAATAAAATCCGTTTGATTTTGTAGCTTTCATTTTGATGACTACCCACAACAAAACCCAAAACTCCTGATCTTAATAACATTAATATCTTTTGTTCGTATTCAAATCCAAATATAGCCTCTTTCTGACTGATTGTTTCTTCTAGGAAAGGAAAAAGAAAGGTTGAAACAAATCTTTTATTTTCTTCTGAATGTGGCGGTTCTAGGTATTCCGAAAGTTCTTTGGTTTGAGTTTCCCTACTGTAGTGTCAATTGGCCAGTACAGTTCTAGTTTTCCTCTTAAATGCACTGAAGGAGCCCTATTTACTTCTTTACACAACATATGTTCATTTTGTTTATATTACCACTCACCACTCAAAATATTTGTTCCATGATTTCACATGCATGGATAAAAACTCTATTACTCCCTTTCTTCCAAATTGATTGTTTAACTCTCCATTTTGCAACATTTTACAACTGTCCCTACTCCGTTTTTTAACATTTCAAACTCTTTTAATTTTTCTGATTCCAAATTAGTTCCGGTGATTATTTTAATGTTTTTGGAATTTAAACCCATTGAACATCAATATTATTAAAACATCAACATTTTCTTGCTAAAATTGTGTGCCAATTCAAATGTAGACATTCAGTATATGGATTGAGGCTGTATTTTAGGTGAACTCGTGACATTGCATGTGCCAATTTGTTGCATGTAGGAGCCAAGCTAAATTATTGGTCGTTTCATTTGCCTTTTGAATTTAACATCTCACTTGATTCTTAAATAATGCAGGATCACATGCTCATAGCCGGTCCACTCTGGAAGTTCCAATCTTTTGGTTTATTCATACTGATCCGTTATTAGTGGACAAACATTATCAGGCCAAGTCGCTCTCTGATATGGTTATTATTGTCCAATCAGAGTCATCATCTTGGGAAAGCCATCTGCAGTGCAATGGAAAATCACTTTTGTGGGATTTAAGGTTTGCGTTTGCATCATTCCTTTAAAGAAATAAATAAAGGAAGGGGTTTCATACTTTAGCTATTCTGTATCATGCATTATTTCTCAAAAAGAATGCCTATGCTGGCTCAAAGAGTGATGAGTTTATTCCAGCAGAGTTGGCATTGTTTGTCTTGCTACTCATTTGGTGCTATTTCAGTTGCTTAAATGTCCTTCATCTAAATGTGTTTGGATGAGGAATTTTGAAATTTTTAAAATGCATCAATTCAATATACTAACATTTTTAATTGCATTGTTTAAATATTTTTAGAAAGAAATTTTGAATATTGGAATTTGATGAGATAAAAATTAATTATGATTGAGAAATAATGATATTCGAGATAACAGAAGAAAAATATCAAAGCAATATGCAATATGGGTGTCATTATATTTGTAAAAATGTATAAATATTACCAATAACATTAAAAAAGTAAAAAATTGAGTTTTTGTAGTTAGAATTAAATAAAATAAAAATTACGTAAAAGAAGAAAGATAAGAAATGCTGACATCTTAGTAAAAAAACCAATGAATTTCACAAATTTCACACGTTGAGGTAGAATTTAAAAAGAAAATTTGAGCCTTCTAAAATCCCTGTTTCAAATTTCAATAATTTTAGCAATTCTAATTTTTATTTATCCAAACAAAGTAATTTAATTTTAGAATTTTAAAATTCTTTTTATAATGAATTTTCTCGAAATCCTTCATCCAAACGCATGCAAAGAGTTTTAGGCATCAATCCATTTGACTAGTAAAATGTAAAAACATGTGCCAGCAAGTTAGTGGTGGAAGTTGTAATCTTTTCAATCAGCTTGCTTTTAGACTGTCAACTCTGTTTGTCTAAATTGGATTGTCTTTTTAAGTCAGCTCTTTTGTTATTTGCAGAACTCCTATCCCAAGTTATGCCATGTGTTCTGTTATATACTGGGACATTGGATGACCAAGCATTAGATGTTATGCCCCTATTGATTAGATATCTAAATAAAGTTTCTTATGGTCGCAATGAGGCCTTGTCGCCATGACAAGGAGGTGGCCCTAGAACATTTAGGTTTGAAATTCAAGTTCCACTGTTTGTGGGTTTGGTCAAGCTTGTGTTGGAATTTCTAGCTGTATGCTGATTGTTGATTTGTTTGTTTGGTTTCTTCTATTGAATGTAATAATTATGTTGCATGTGTTGCAGGTTTTTTAATTCTAATTCTACTTGTACATGTAATCTCATAAAAGAAAAATGAAGTTGCTTTTGGTCAAAATAATTGCAAAAGCTAAAGATGGTGCTTTCCGGCATTGTTTCTTTCTTGTGTATTAGATGATTCTTTTAAAATGGCATTGAGTTCAGAACTATGTTAATCCCAAAAGCAATTTGTATATTGATGCATCATGTGTTTTCCTTCACCATTTCAAACTTTGATGAATCATGCAGCAGACAACCTGACAGATGCACAATTATTTTTTGTCTTTGTTTATTTATTTGTTTTTGTCCTTTTTCCCTATATTCAGGAGGCCCATCAAAGCTGCTTTGGCTGCCGTGTCTGAACATCTGGCTGGTTTGCTACCCCTTCATTTTGTCTACAGTCATGCCCATGAAACTGCAATCGAGGTTTGCTAATTTTCTCACCCATGATTAAGTAATGAGGATGCTTACATTCAACCTTACCAATCCTTTTTTGAAAAAGTAAGGGTCTGAAATTGCCGTTCTCCTTTTATGCGTGGGGCCTGGTGGAGGAAGTTCTTGCACGTTTATCTTGAAGATGAAACCTTTCGAGTTCTTTCTATAAGTTCACCCTTATAATTTGCATTTTATTTTAATCCCTCTCTCTCTCTCTCACACACACAAACACACATGCATGGATGCAGGACATCTATGCACATGTACAGCCATATTTTGGTTTGTCTGCTTTGTCGTTGTCAGTTACTTTCTGTTTCTATCCTCTGGAACTTGAAACAAACACTGGAACTGATACATGATGTGTGAACATGCCTTTTGACTTTGACTAAGATTGTGTTATCTGATAATGGTCAAAAATGAATATAGTGTAGTATCTGTTTTCAGTTTACAATCTGATAACATCAGAGCCTGCTGATTCACTTGAAATTTTGTAAATTTTTTTTTTGTAAAGAAAAGAAAATTGTAGTATTTGCTCTTATCGGTTTCGGATTTGATAACTGGCGAGTGTTCTGGTTCACTTAATATAAAATCCCTTGAAGGGAAGGGCCCATAATAGTAGCTTGCCACTGTGGTGGGGGCTATTCTTCAGTGTTGCCACCCCCGCCTTGCAATACGGTGAGGGTCTAGCACGCCCATTTAAAAGGGAAAAAATGCCTGACTTGGTGTTCTAGATATGTGAATTACAATATATGATAAATAATTGAGTTGCCTTATTCCCATATACACTTTGGTTGTTGAATCCATATTATGTCACTAAACGCATATTATGTCACATTGACTTAACATGTGAGTCCTATGTGCATATAAAGCTGACATTTGCAATGAAGAGGCCATAGCATGCGGCGAAGTAAGGTGACCCTAAATAATTTGGGCAAACTTTGTTGCTTCTGTTTTGACAGGATTGGGTATGGTCTGTGGGATGCAACCCTTTCTCCATTACTTCTCAAGGCTGGCATATTTCAAAATTTCAATCAGATACGATTGCTCGGAGCTACATCATCACAACTCTTGAGGAGTCAATAAAGCTGGTCAATTCAGCTATTCACCTTCTACTCTGGGAGCGTACAAGTATCCTTTTCTGCAAATAAATAATTTGAGAAGGACAGCATGCTTGCGCCCATGTGATTCATAACATGCTCAAACACAAAATTATGCAAGGAAGGTGGCCTTTTCATAATCCCCCTAATCATGTTAGACTTGGATTTAAAATACACCCATGGCTGTGGGCTTGGTACCTCTTATTTATCATATTTTGTACCATATATTAGGGCATGACTGTTTCCACAAGAAAATGTTCCTGCAGTTTGACGGGTTTTTAAGTCAACAAAATCTGATACTCGAAACATTGCTATAGTAAGAATTGCTTTTAGAGTGTATTTAGTCCTGACTTGGTAAAAATGCAGTTTCTACAATGGGAGACTTAACAAATAGCAGCTGAGAAAACCTTTAAACACTTCCAGTCTCAGGAGCGTGAGCTAGTGAACAAATATAATTATGTTGTCAGCTTATGGAGGAGAGTAAGTGCACTGCTTGTCATCTTTGATTAATTTTATTTAATTAATTCAATTAATACCACGTTATACTTATATGATGGGTAGTAACTGTTTACTTTAAAAGCTAACACGCATTTCTCTTTTTTCAGATTTCAACTATTGCTGGAGAATTGCGTTATGTAGATGCCATGAGACTGCTATATACCTTAGAGGAAGCAACCAAAGGGTTTGTTTTTGCTAAAAGTCTTTATTATTTCCTGTCCTTATTATTTGGTTAAATTTCAAAATAGTCATGCAGAACTGAGATCTTTGTTTTGCATAGATTACTTTGTCAGTTAGAAAAGTAAGGCTTCTGATGATGAGCTTTTGGGCAGTTGCAACTGATGCATTTTTTTCCCCTAAATTTGAGCATCTGCATGCAAACACATTAATCCTCAAGTAGTGTAGTTAAATTCTTAAGACTTCTAGTTTTTGAAAAAGACGAGCAAAATACTTGTTGAGAAAAATATGATATTTAAAAGGATGGAAATTTTGACATATAAATGCTGGGAAAAACTGAGGTGAAGCTTATAAATCTCTTTAAGCAACATTAAGCAAATGAAAATAGAGAAAGCAAATATTATAAGCAGTTGTATCCAGCCATTAGTTCCAAGCTTTTTGGCTGTCTTTTGCATTTGGATGATGGGGATGTGGATCGATTTTGTTTTCTCAATTAATTGAATTGGTTGTTGGTACAATCTAACTGCTCAGTGTACTTGGCATTTATAATTCAGTAATCATTTACCACTGCAGCTCGATGCCTAAATATGTGGTAATATCTTCTGATCTCTTCAAACTAAGTGTTTTTGATGGGATGATTTATTTGTTGAGCTAAAAATGTCAGAGGCCCGCTGTGATTTAGATGTTTATGGTATTACATTGGAGGATGGTCCATTTTGTGGTAATATCTTCTGATTTGTTAAAAGCAAACTGTTTTCCTGAATTTGATGGTATGATGTTTATGAAAAAAATGTGAGACTTCCAGAAGGATTTTGATTTTTATGACATTCCATTGAATTGTGAACTTGGTTCAATTAATTCATTATCATGGGGGTTACTGTTATGAACTCAACTGCAATGACCATAGGTGAGGCGGTTTTATTTTATGGAACTAAAATGGCCTGTTGAAATTCAGATTGATTCTAGTCCAAAACCTGAAACCTCAAGAAACTTTGGGATCTTGAAAAGAACGAGCGAAAGAAAATTATTAGGAACCCACTTCTTGTTCTCTTATTTTAATAGCTAATTACAGGAGAGAGAGAGAGAGAGGTTGAACTGTGCGTTTTGGAGAAGTATGGTAACCAATGCCTTGGCCACAAAAGTTAAGAAGCCTCTTAGAAGTTTTTCATTTTCTTTCCTCCCATTTCCCCTCAAGTCAATGTGGCATATAGGAACTGTTATCTCACATTGGTAGAAAATTAGAATCCCTAGTGTGTGTTTGTGAGATTTGGATTTTGGGTTTACACCTCTATAAACAGTAAGAACCCCTACCCTTGTAGACTGACTTTTTGGTTTGCTAGCTCTTTGTTTCTATTGATGCTAATAATTGCAAGTTCTACCCAGGATTGCTGCTTGTGTCTCTTCTGGCACCCTTCTCTCTATGTTTTAATTGTTTTTTGAGCACAAACAGTGACCAATTCCACTTGTGCTAAACATGTTCTGATGAAGTTTTTGTTCTTTACTCACTCTCTGTGTGTGTGTGTGTGTGTGTGTGCAAGCAGTTAAAGTTTTGGGGCTGATCTGGTAATTTCACTTTCTTATGCAGGTTTGTTGATCAAGTGAATACAACCATATATCTTCTTCACCCAATTCATTGCACAAAAGAGAGGAAAGTACATGTAGAGTTCGATGTGACAACAATTCCTGCTATCTTGATTGTTTTAGGTGTTCTATATTTTGTGCTAAAGCCAGGACGACCAAAACCTAAGATCAACTGAGCTGATGTCATGGTTGCAAAGTAGCAGCGTTTATTGGCTCAAAGCTTTCTCGTAAATGTCTTATGAAGGGCCAAAATTCCCCCCATGATCATATATGGGTTTGAGGTACACATGTTATCATTCACCACAACAAAGCTGTATCAGAGAGAATGGAAATGCGAAAGTGTCAAAATGGTGACAACACCGAAAAATATAGTTGCGGTTGCTTCTATTTTTTTTTTTTTTTTGGGGTACTATTCTTTTCATCAACAGTGGGGAATGAATATTGAAGATATTTCAGCATCTTGAGGCAGTGACCAAAAATCAAGGATTTTTAACTGGTCTTTGAAACTGTTTATGATTTCATCATTAAAAAAAAAAAAAAAAACTAGTGTATAATCTAGTGGAAGAAGTGAAAGCAAAGCCAAAAGCATCCCGGTGCAGTCCCATGTTGCCTTGTCTAATAATCTATCAAGGCCCTTTTTACTTTTAATGGGAAACATTCTGTATAGCATAATGGTATGACCAAAAAAACTTTTATGACAGAAATGGTGGTCACCGATGAAGAACAGAGAAGAAATTAGAGGAAGCAGAAAAAGAGGTAGTTACGGACGAGAAAACAGAGAACATTCTAAAGAGATTATATTTCTCTTATCAGTATGAATGATATATTATCCTCTGCTACCCTTTTTACGCTGATTAGCCCTTAACAAATCTTAGGAAATGCCAGCAGCTCTCGCACCTACTCCCAAATGGCTAAGAGCAATCTTTAAAACAAGGATCTTAACAAACAATAAGCCTTGTATGCAAAAAAATGAAATAATAGTTCAACTTATAAAAGAACCAACTCAGTACTTTAGCACAAGTTCCAATCAGATTAGGCACGTATCACATAATATATACATCTAACCAAAAAATTCACTAAAAATCACCTCAAAACAATAATTATTTCACTTTTATAATGAAAAGTAGAACTTTGCATCAGATTGCTTGTCTTCTTGGATCTCCAAGTTTTTTGAATGCTTCAAAAAAAAAAAAAAAAAAATCCCGTCGATTAAAGGATGGAATATATCATAAACTACATAGCAGCCAACTACTTCCCACAGGGTTGGTTTTTTAAGGTCAAAATATTATAAGAAAAATGTTCCTATGTGGTTGCTCTTGTATTGATTAGTGAGTCTTTTTCTATTTTTATTAACTACTATTATCCTTTTCTAATGTTAAAATGCCAAAATACGGAAAAAATATGTATGAAAAGTACATAGAGAGATATGAAAAAGTCATATTAAAAACCTTGCAAATTAAAATACAAGAAGAAAAACGAAAAAGAAAGATATTAAAACTGGAGAGAGAAAAATAAAATATATTTTTTTGGCCAGAAAATTTTTTTTTGCAAAGAATTAAACCAAAAATATTCACAAATACTAAAATTTTCCAAAATTTTAAACCGAATACTCAAAATAGTTGGTTTCCAAAAACTTCAAATCAAATGCCATAATTCAAATACTAATTCCCAAAAATTTTAAACTAAAATTTGATTCTCTCTCTCTCTCTCTCTCTCTCTCTCTCTCTCTCTCTCTTTTTTGTCTTTTTCAATCCTTAATTCTTCAAAAATTACGAAAACTATAAAAGAATTCAATAATTACAAAAAAAATATATAAAAAATAAAAGAAATGCTAAAATTACATAATAAAAGATAAAAAATGTAAAAATCATAAAAAATTTTCAAAAATTATAATACAATCAATCACACACAGAAAAAGTTTTTTTTAAAAAATAAATATACGATTCAAAAACTTTCAAAAAGTTGTTTTTTTCTTTGAATTTGAAAATCAAATAACAATAAATGAGAATATCATGTGGAAAATGGATGATCTCAGGATTAATCCCTCAGAGATGAAGAGAAATAAAAACTATTGGGAAAGAGTCAAGCCTAATAAAAACAAATTTTGGTCAAACTCAATAAAAGTTGACATATTTTATAACCTTTTTTTTTTAATTTTATGCCCGATTAATTTCTAATTTTGTACATGAATTAAAAATTTTAAATTATTTTAAAAAGAATAAGAATAAAAATAAATAAAATGATTAATTTAATAAATTAAATATTATTATTTTTAATCATTCAAAAGAAAAAAAGAGCAAAAAAAGGTTTGGAGTCGAAAACTAAAAGCAATCCTAAACTTTCAAGACTTGTGAAAAAGGAATTAACACCGTTGCCTCAAAAAAGCAACCACCTTGAAAGACAAATATGGAATGGAAAGCCACACGTTACAATGTTTATATGTACAAAGAGTAGGTGACATCTTGCGAGATTTTAATTTATTGTTGAGCAGTGGAAGAGGTTAAGCGCATAAAGACTATTGTCATCCAAATCCAAATAAACCATAAATGTATTTACTTGAAGTTGTCAAACCTCAAATCCTTATTACTAAAAAATACATATATATAATATTTTATTAACATTATAGGCGTAAGGATTAAATTCATTAAGCTAAAAATAGAGGGACAATCCACCTAATTGAAATAGTAAATGAAACAAATTTAAACGAACAAGATAGATGAAACCAGGTAGGCCAAGACGTATTTAACATCCTGATATTTCCTACTTGAAAAGTTGGCATGGCATGATGGAGCTTTAACATGAGAAATGCAATTCATCTTGCAATTTTTGCAAGAGCAAATAGAATCTCCATGATCAATGCCTTTCCTACATTTACCAGACGGAAAAAACTCCACATCAAACTATTTTGATTATGACAAAGACTAGTATATGTACAAATATCATTCCAGCGAAAAGTAAGCAATAGCCCGATTAAAGCCACATCCTCTCTTTAAAAAAAATATTTTTAATTTACGTATAACCTTAAATTCCAAAAATTATACGTGAGTAGTAAAACACCAAGTCATATATACATATATATATTATGTTATATTGCAATATACATAGTTACCAAATAATATTTGTTGATATGAACGTTTATGTGGACAGTTTTTTTTTCGACATGTATGATAACTTTTAAAATTTCTCATTATGATGATATATAAGATATTTATTAAATTTAAATTATTTATAAAAAATATATTTTAAAAATTATTAAATTATCTAAAATTTTAAAATTTAATCAAAAATCAATTTAAATTTTAATGAAATTCTTTTTTTCTATATATCACTTCACCTCAATTTAAAATTAATTTTAAAATAATTTATTTTTTTTCCAATTTTTATGCACTTCACATGATTATTTAAATTTATCAAAACTTTTAAAAATATTATTTAATATCTTTAATATTTTTGATAAATAATTATTGTATTATCTCCAGTTTTTAAATATATTAGTTATAGATAAAGATAATTTTAATAAACAATCTACCAGTTTTAAAAATAGATTTAGATATATCTGAATTAACATAAAATTTAAATTTAAATCAATATTTATCATAGACTTTTAATATTAATATTTTAAGCATTATAGATAAAGATAATTTTAATAAACAATCTACCAGTTTTAAAAAATAGATTTAGATATATTTGAATTAAAATAAAATTTAAATTTAAATCAATATTTGTCATAGACTTTTAATATTAATATTTTAAGAAAATGAGAAAAAAAGATATAAATACCATAACAACTTTAAGAAAGCTCTCATTGTTGGTAATTCTTAGTTATATAACTTTCCTAATGTCTCACAAAAAATATGAGCTAAATGTATTTTCCTTACTATTAATTTAATCTCTCATTTTATTAGTTTATTCTTACTATATGAACTAATATGCTTTTTTTTTTTTATGATAGGTACTATTTCACTAAACATACTATTCACTTCATTAGGTAGGATTTTTTTTTCCAAATAAGTTGTAACATTTTTTTTTCTATTTCTTAATTCATAATAAATTTAATTAGAACCCACTTAAGCTAATATCTTTTTTTGTTATAATTTAAAAACAAATGAGAAAATAAACTCAATAAATTTGTTTCATTTATATATGTAGATGAAATCACAATGCACAACTAAATAGCAGTAATAAGAAAATGTGTTAAATAATTTTTAAACTCTATTAAGCCATATTGATCACTTTGATGAAATTTTTTGAGTTTAAAGTTATCAAGTAATTATCTGATTAGATTTTTTTTGAGGATAAATGTATAAAATACCAAAAATTAAATATTATTATCTGATTAGATATTATCTATAGATAAAATTATTATTTAAATATATTTATAGATTAAAATTTATTAAGATTTAAATAAAAAATTCATTCATATATATTATTATGTTACAACATACAAGAATACCTTATAATATTTACTCACGTGTAATCTTATGTGTACAATATATTTTGATGACACATAAGATAGTTTTAAATATACGTCTAAATAAGCATTTTTGCATGATCACTTACATGTACAATTCATACATAAAATAATTCTTTAATTTTAATTATTTACTAAATAATTTTAAAAATTTAAAAATTAAATTTATCCAATATTTCAATTTTATATAAACTTTAACTTAATTTAAATCACAAAAAATCTCAATTAACTCTATATTCAATATATGTCAAATCCAAAATTCAAATGCTAACTTTTAAATATTAATTTTTTTTATTAAATCATTATAGTTTAAATTACTTTGTTGACTTTTTCCCATGTATATTACTTTAAATATTTGGATTAATTATATGTAAAGCATACAAATTAAATATAATTTAGATATATATCTTTTAAAATAAAATCTTCAATAATATACATATATCTCTTTTAAATTTGAAAATTTTAATATCTTCATAGATTTCCTCATAATCTTTTAATATTTAGTATTTTTTAAAAAAATTCAAACAAATTAAAATAACTTATTATATCCTTAATACTTTCAAAATCTTTTAATATTTCCTTGATTGAACTTGCATTGATTACAAGTTAAATATGAAGTATGTATTTCCACATCTAATAATCCAACAAGTGCATTATTTTTATTCAAATTCTTTTTTAATGCAAATTTCTTAATATTTTTAATGGTTTGATCAATATTACAATTAAGTTAAGGTATGTCAATTATTTTTTGAGTTAATTTTATTTTCTAACATTATTATTTATTTTTAACTCTTTTTTTATTTGCTTCACATTTTCTAATAATTTTAATTACTTTTTTTTATCAAGATCATAGTTTACAAACACTAAAACAAAATTTAGAGGTATATATTTTTTTACGCCAAGAAAAAATTATTAATAAAGAAATTGATTTTATATCATTTATGGATAATATATATGTATTTCATTCGTTTGATTTTTTGTGTTATGTATTGAATTTAACTTTGTGAAAATCTTACTCTATGTGAAGATCCTACTTAGATGCCAAATAATTGGTTAGTCGTTAATCCTACTATTTATGTTTTAGACATATGAAAGTTCTAGATAATAGTTTTTAACATGCAAGGTTATTTTTATTATAATGTTTTATTAAATGAAAAGTGGGAAAAAATAAAGTAAAGAGAATAATTATTATTATTGCTACTATATTTAAATTTTTAAATATTTATCTTTTAAACTTTTATATTAACACATTTTTTCTCAAGTAAAAAAAGTGATAACATGAATTGTGCATATAAATATTAAGTTACAAAATATTATTTTTCATGAAGGTAATGATAATAAGTATTGCGTAGTCAATAAATATTTTTCAATTCAAGAATTTATATATTATTTTTTATTGTATTGTAACTTAAGTAGGTTTTTATATATTTTTGTAACTTAAAGTAGGTCTCTCACATTAATTATTGGTTTTGGAAACACATAGATTTAAAAGTGGGAATAAACTATATTCCAAAAAATTTCTTTTGGATCAAAAGTAATTTTTTTTATCTATTGGTTACATAAATATTTTATTGTGAACTAATGTTTCATTGTTGACAGATATTTTAATATAGCCTTTTCAATTTGTTTGTAGTAACAAATTTTAATTAATAATTTCAAAATTTTAAAATATTTTAATTAATAAATAAAATTAATCTATACATCGCACAGGTTATAAACTAGTTTAATTATATTGCGTACTTATTTGGACAGTTATAGATAATAAGCGAAAATAACATCAATTCCTAAAGAGGCTAGTTCTTTCTCTTTGCTTGTCTCTTATTGACAGCTCTCAATGGGTAGATATTATTACTTAGAAATAAATAGGGAACTTTAGTCATTTTTTATTAAAACCCTAAAATCCTCCCCATTAAAGGTTTATTTGATCAAAGGCCTACACAACTACCAAACCATACTGATTCAATAAGATTTGCAAAACCCACACTTAGGTTATCACATTAAATTATTTGAGCTCTCATGCTTATCTCGTATTAGAACTAAATTTATCAACATATTTTATTAAACTATAAAATCACCAATTAATATTAGCCTATTTATTGAAAAATTCTAACATTCTCCCACTTGGGTAATATTAATTGGGTAGTTTGATTTTAAGGAAACATAATTTAGAAAAAAATACTCCAGGTTGATTAACTTTACTTTGTTGTGGCCATAATTAAAAAATAATTTAGCTGTTGAGACAACATCTTAATGATAATGTCTAACAAAATCATTTAATATCGAATCATCGCAACCTTTTTGCCCCTTATTAACATAAGAGCAATCTATGGTTACAAGTACTAGATACTCTATCAACAATATATCTTAGTGTAGCTTTGTAGCAAGAAAATAACACTTAAATGTGATCTTAATGTGTTATTTTCATTGTCAGTCCTCTTGTTAATTTCTCTAAACTTGCTTCGAAATCTCCATGGCATTCATATTTGCCTGTATGTCTCCTATTTATCCTTGAGGTTACTTCTGGTATCATTTATGAGACATACTCAAATGACATTAAGGTTGTACTTAAGACGATACAAAGTCTTAAGATTTTATAATATGACATTTCAGTCTAAGATGTGCACATGCAGTCATATATATACGTAAATAACAAGTATGATGTATATATAAAACAATTATGTCCACTTAAGTTTTTGGTACCTTATGAACTTATTCATCTCGAACTATATCTTATAGGTAATTAGCAATCAAATGAGATGCATTTAACAAAATAAAAAAAACCCAAAACAAAAATGGTTTCAAAATCAAATTTACAATACATCATTGTTAGAATCAACCCAATACATTAACATGTTCTATTTTCTATACCTATAGATATCTATATTATGAGCTTGGTAATACCATAATTCTCATATAAAGAAAAAATGTAATCATGTAATTAAATCACAATGACTTCCATTGATCTAGCTAATCACAAACATGCTCCAATCAAACTTTGAATAATAAATAAAGAGCATTTCAATAAATAGAGTCATAACAAACTTATGTATCCCATTGATCTAGCGAATCACAAACATTCTCCAATCAAACTTTGAATAATAAATAGGGAACACTTCAATAAATGGAGTCATAACAAAATAATGTATTATCTATTCTCATGCTAAATGTGATAACCATTATTGTTCTTGTACTTTCATTATATCATTTTAGTAAACCACTTATTTATTATTAATTTATTATGAACAAATTTTCATATTCATATGTTCATACAATACAAAATTCTCAATGTTTTAACATGCCTAAACCAATAGCCTATTAACTCCCACTGACCTTAACACATATCATATCTTTAAAACAATAACTTTAAGACATTTATGAGTTCTTACTGCTTTAAAACATATGCCAAAAAACTCCCATTGATTTTCATTTCCTTTAAAAGTATAGTTTTGGCATTAATAAAATAATAATGATAAAAAATGTTAAAACCCTTATATTATCATTTTTTGAAATACTTCTCAAAATGAATTCATATATAATTCAAAATGAGGGAAGTGAAATAAGAGAAAATTATAAAATTCTTGTTCTCTCTCAAAAGTAAACCAACAAACGTTGGGGAAGATTCTCAAGGAAAGAATTGAACTAATAGAAACAAAACAAATAGTTTGCTTATTTGCACAAAACTTTATTTCTCAAAACTCTCACACGTGTGATAAGTGTAAAACAATATTATATTTTCTTTAAAACACATTGTCAACAAATGACAATAATATGCACTTTAAAATCGATAACTGCTAAGTTTGATAATGGTAACTAAGATAATCAGACCAATATCTTAATTGCAAGTTAAACAAGCAAAATGAATATTTGTCAAAACAAAATTATATTTCAACAAATTTTAATTTTTCTTAAAACAAATTGAGATATCATAATAGGTCTAAAACTTTCTAGTGTGAAAGCTAACCTTCTTGGCCATCATAAGATACTATACGACAAATGTATATCTTTGATGTGATAAATTAAAGTGACTAAAATTTATACATTTACATGTTGTACAAAACATCCAAGAACTTATCACTTATGGCAAACATTAATTTATGATGTCAAGTGTTCAAAAATACTAAAATTGAGTACAAAGTGAAGGGAATTATGTATCATTATCAGAGTTAAAGTGGTGCAACATCTTAGGATTCAGGGGTAGGTTGACTCGAAAGTTGGATGAATAGAAAAAATTTGGAAAAACAAGGAGATCAAAAATGTTTTTAATCAAAAGAACAAACTAAAGAGTCGCCACTAATATTTTTTAAGGTGCGATAAGCCAAAAATATTTTTTGTCCTTTTAATAAAACATTTTAAATTAAAAGTTTTAGAAAAAGAACAAATTTGTAGTTTGCGAAATTAGAATTGAGTTTGAGAGTCAATTACATGTGAGGAAGGATTAACACTCTCACAGTGTCCGTCGAAGATGGTGTCAATTGATTATATGTTATCCTTTAATTTTGATTAAAATGGTCCTATTTCACTTTATGTTTAAAATTAATTTGTATTCTTTTTTTCTTTTTTTTTCTATTTTTTTAAAATAAAATAAATTAAAAAACTCTTTTTCTTAAAACTTTGGATCAAGATGAAAACTCATTAACTATCGAAATACCTCTTTCACTCTCTTACGATTAAGTCGAGTTTCAAAAATATTTCTAATTTAAGAGTTTTCAAATTGCCCTACTAAAATTGAGAAACAGCTCTCATAAATAATAATCACCAAGAGTCCTCCTATAGTTAGGCAAGATCTCGATTACTATATTTACTTGAGATGTTATCTTATTTTAAAATATTTTACTATGAAAACCAATTTTAAAAAAAAAAAAAACAAATGCATGAGATGCATGCACATAATAAGATGTGATGAATACATGACAATATAGTATGAATGACAAAGTATGAATGTATGATTATATAAAAATGCATGTGATGACAAGGTAAAATGAAATTCAAATACATGATTGATTTAGGGTTTAAGGGTTAGTTTTAGGGTTTGGATTGGTTTGGGTTCTAGGTTAGAGCTTAGGGTTAAGATTTAAGGTTTTGATTTAAAGTTTGGATTTAGGGTTTAGGGTTAGGGTTTTATGTTTAGTGGTTGAGGTTGGGGTTAGGGTTTAGGGTTTGATTTAAGGTTTAGAGTTAGGGTTTAGGTTTCGGTTTAGGGTTTGGGGTTAGGGTTTAGGGTTTGGGATTTAGGGTTTAGGGTTTGGATTTAGGATTAAGATCTAAGGTTTGGATTTAAGGTTTAGGGTTTGAGGGGAAATTTGGGGTTTCAATTTTTTTTGTTGGGATTTTATAGAAATGGACATGAAATGAATGCAAATTGCAAAAATGCCATTAATGAATGCATGTGTCAAATGGATGACCTAGAAACATAATTACAAACTAAGATATTTTCAAATTCAATATCACAACCATGTAATGCATGAAAATTCAAGACTAAAATGAATCAAAGATAGAAAACTTTAAATTTTGTTTTGAATGTTCTATCATTGTTCATTATTAAATAAAACCAAACAACTTAAAAAATTCACAAAAAAAAAAAAAACCATAAAACAACATTTTTTCAATGATGCTTTTGTTTAAACATGTTAAGAACTTGACAAACATCATAAAAACATAACAGAAAGCATGGATCAATGCACCAAATATTCATTAAAGCATGAAACAAGGTGTGGCCAAACATAAAGACACCATGGCTGAACTTATCTAATCTATTTCTCAAGCATTTTTTTTATGCTTTATCATCCAAATAAATATTGATCACTTGAAAATCAATGGAACCATTTCATCAAACACAAAATGAACTAATATAACTTGAAAACCTCATGAACAAGAGTATCAACCGAACAACAACAAATCATTCATTAAAAATTTAATCTAACCATATGGAAACTTAAAGGTTATAACTAAAACATCATCTATTGACCATGAATCAAATAAGAAATGATCATCAAACCAAATACATGATTTGGCCGGGAGAAAAGCACAAGGGCTAAATAGCTCATGATGTTACCTTAAGCATGATTTCACTTTATTCCATCTAAACAAGCACCATTTACTTATTCATCACACAACATATTTGAATCACAAAGAAACTTTATCTAACATGAAGTAAGCTAAAAAGACTAAAGAAAATATGTGAGACTTCAACATGAACCAAACACCAACATATTTCATTAACCAAACACAATTTATACAAAAATCAAGCCAACTATTCATTTACACATCACAAACAAGTTTAAAGAACCAAGAACATCTCAAAGTAGGCAATAAGAGGTTCGATCAACAAGAAGGACACCATGGCTGAACCTCTAACATGGTTTTCTCAATGGTGGATTTTGTTGTTTTTGTTTGGATTTCAACTTCAAACCAATTATTGATTAATTGGATGAAAATTGATTCAAACTTTGTGCAAGAAAAATAAACTAAAAACCTTTAAGAAAATCAAACAAGAAATGAATGAAATATAATGAAAATGTAATGTAAAATGAGATGGAGATGCTAGAAATGTGAAGGATGAATGTTGAGATGGATACCTTCAAGTAAAAATGCCAAAGTTTTTTTTTTCTTTTTTTTTCTCACATTTTTCCCTTTCTTTTTTTCCTCTATTTTTCAAGTTCTTCTCTGGTTTTTCATGCCAAAATCCTTCCCTTTATGAAGAAAGCCACCAAAAATATCTATTCAAGAATAAACCAAGGCTTTAGGATTAAATTTCATCAAAGGACAAAAATTTTTGCCTTGTTTTTAACCCAAGGAGTATTCTTTAGCCATTAGATCAAGATTCCATATAAGATTTAATGGTTCACATTATTCACTACAAAGGTTGGATTGTTACAGCCCTTAAACCAAGTGAAATGACCATTTTGCCCTTAGTATAAAGTTTTCGATATTTAGGCCATTTTTTTAGAAATCGATGTTCTTGTGCTCATTTTTGTGATTTTAAAGCATCAAAAATCATGAAATATTATGAAATTAAGATCTATAAATTTTCTTGAAAAATTGACCTCGAGAAGGTCAAATTACGAAAATACTTTTAAGGGATATTTTGATAATTTCACACCTTCTAGGATACTATTGTGATTTTGAATGGACAAAAAGTCATCAAATATTATAAAATCATGATCTGAAAACTTTCACAAAAAACCAATCTTATAAAGGTCAAATTACAAAATTAGCCTTAAAGGGCATTTTGATAATTTTACACCTCTTGAAGTACAATCAATGTTTTCAAAATTCTAAAAATCATCAAATAATAAGAAACCGTGATTTAGAACGTTTTGCAAAATTCTGACATTAAGAAAGTCAAATTACAAAAATACCTTTAGAGGGCGTTTTGTTCGGGGGAATCCATACATTTTTTTTCTGGAATCTTACTGTTGGGTATTTGATTCCAATGTTTGGTTTAAAGTAATATGATTCTAAGAAAAATTGACATTTTTCCAATAGTACCCAAAGTCCTAAAATGAAAAATCCATTTCTCCTTATGGTATTCTAGGATTTAAAAGAAGAAAGTAGCATTATTTTTAAATTTGACCTAACTAAAAAATTATGACATAGTCATTACCATTTTGAAAAGCATGTTTGAAAAGGAATGCAAGTCAGTTGTAGGTTTATGCTAGTAAAAATTTTGGTTTGTATAAGGCATTTGGCATGAAAGATGCCTTTAATAATCCCTTACAAAAAATTGAATGGGGTTATTCAAGGCATTTTTGGCCAAAAATGCCTTGAACAATATGTAAAAATTTTTATGAGGGGATTATTGAAGGCAATTTTAGCCGAAAATGCCTTGAATAACCTCTAATAAATTTTTTGTAAGGGATTATTCAAGGTGTTTTTGGCCAAAAACGCCTTTAATAATCCTCAGTGATTTTTTTAGGGATTATTTAAGATGCAAAAAATTTAATGGAGGTTATTCAAGGCGTTTCTAGCCAAAAATGCCTTCAATAATCCCCTCATATTTTTATGAGGTGATTATTCAAGATGTTTTTGGCCAAAAACACCTTTAGTAATCTCAAAACTTTTTTTTATTGGGGATTATTTAAGGCGTTTTTACCCATAAAATGCTTTGAATAATTACTTACAAAAAATTTAATAGGGTTATTGAAGGCATTTCTAGCAAAAAATGCCTTCAATAATCTCCTTCAATTTTTATGAGGTGATTAGTCAAGGCCAAAAATGCCTTAAATAATCCCCAAAAATTTTTTATATTGGGGATTATTCATGCATTTTTCCCCAAAAAAAGCCTTGAATAATCCCTTACAAAAAATTGAATGGGGTTATTCAAGGCATTTCCAGCTAAAAACGCCTTTAATAATTTCCTTCAATTTTAATTGAGGATTATTCAAGGTATTTTTTCCTAGAAAACACGTTAAATAATCCCCAATAAAATTTGAATAGATGTTATTCAAGGCGTTTTTGGCCAGAAACGCCTTAAATGATCATTATTTAAGAACTATTCTTTTTTATGTTCATAGATCAGAGTGTTATGTCATGATCTTTCATCATATACGCCTATAAATAAATGATTAAGGCATTTATATGGAAAAACGCCTTCATTGGTTATCAATTAAGATGTTTCTTCCTATAACCGCCTTCAATATTCCCATATTAAAATTTTGTTTTCCCTCTCGATGACCGTGTTATGACAATATGAATATTCTAACGTCTAATCGGTAGAAGAGAATAAAACTATCAAATATGTCTTTTTTATGATTCAATTACTAAAACAATTGAAATATATATTTCAATAGATCTTACCTCATAGCATTTACTTTTCTTTTTAAAAAAATTTTAGCTTCCTCATTCGTCATTTATTCTTCTTCCTGTTAAATTTATCATTAGTTTTTGTACAAAATGGTGTGTATACTTTCTAATTGATAATATGTAATCCATGTTGCCTTCCAATGAACTTTTTTTTCATTTTTTGGATGTCGTTTAGCTCTGGATTAAAGGCATTTCATATATATATTATGTGTTTTAAGGTTAAATTATTTTAGCTCTTTCCAATCTTTCAATGTTTTGTTTGTGATTTATATTTTATTTGATGATACAGGGGGATTCCATTGACCATATGCCAAGATTTGCTTTCCATTATGTTTTCAACTTTAACAAAATTCTTTCTTCTAAATAGTTATGGCTGGTTTTTCTTTCAAGAAGATGCGATTGGTTACATTGCTTATGATGCAATTGAACCAGATGGAAAATTTACTATATTTGTTATATTTTGTTACTATCACTTCATTAAATATTAACATAAGAAAATGATGTAGACTATCTTATAGTGCAGCATCTTATGATAACCTACATACTAGAGAGTTAAACTTAAACATAATGGTCTTTGAAAGTGATATATAGTGTGTAGATCATATTAGAATGGATTCGAGAACTTTTGCAAAATTATGTCATTTGCTTAAAATAGAATGGGGGTTACAATCATCTAGACATATGTCAATAGAAGAACTAGTATCTTCATATTATTGCCCACTATACATAAAATAGGATTATCAAGCGTTAAGTGGCCAGATCTAGAGAGACAATTAGTAGACAATTTTATTTTGTGTTGAATTTTGTATTAAGATTGCATTCGCTATTGTTTAAAAACCCTAAACTCATACCAAAAAATTCAACAGATAATAGATGGAAATGGTTCAAGGGTTGTTTGGGTGCCTTAGATGGGACATACATTAAAGTCAATGTTGATGCAATTGACCAGCCTAGATACAAGACTAGGAAAAATGAAATTGCTTCCAATGTCCTTGGTGTTTGCACTCTAGATATGCAAATCATATATGTTCTACTGAGATGGAAATGTTTTGCAATAGATGACAGAGTGTTAAGTGATGTCATTACACACAGGAATGGGTTAAAGATCCTATAAGGTATTATTTCTATTATGTTTGTGTAATGTTAATAACAACATTACTTGTTTCCATATTAGTAATGTTGTTGATCATTCTAACAGGTAATTACTATTTATGTGATGTTGGATATATAAATGGGATAAATTATTGGCACCTTATAGAGGTCAACAACACCATCTTAGTGATTACAAGGCAAGATTGCAACTGACGACCCTATAGGAATACTTCAACATGAAATATTCTTAAGTAAAAAATTGTATTGAGAGATATTTTGGTATATTGAAAGTCAGATGGGCAATTTTAAGGGAAAAGTCCTTTTTTTCAATTAAGACACAATGTACAATCATTTTTGCTTATTGCCTTCTCTATAATTTTATTAGGTTTGAGATGGTATTTGATCCTATTGAAAGGGATATTGCTGAAGGAAGTATTTCCCAACATGATGAATCTAATAATCAACATTTGATTAAGTATGTTGAGCCATATGATTATTGGACTCAGTTTAGAGATAATCTGGCTAATGATATGTTTACCCATTGGTTACAATTCGAGGAATAATAATATTACAAATATGTTTTGTATTTTATTATTTGTTTGCCTAAATGGTTTTTATTTTATTTACCATATGGTTGATATTGTCCAATGAATATTACAATTTGGAGAACACATTGCTTTCTTTCCATGTGTATTCGTTTACTTTGTTCCCTTGATTGTTTTTAATTTATTATATTAATATTATTTCAAAATGTTTAACCATGTGATTAGGAATTGAAATGTCTTCACTATATGACAATCCATCATAATCCGTTTGACTTGCATCCAAAAGATGATTGGATAGTTTTGGCTTTGGTAACCATTCATGGACTAGAGATGAGGATTCGCATTTGGTTTAATGCCTACATTATTTGGCAATGATCCTAGATAGAGAGCGGATAATGGGACATTCCGCGTTGGATATCTAGGTTATATTAAACAAATGCTGGAGCAAGTCATTCCTACTTCACAACTTAAAGCCACCCCTCACATTGAATCTAGGGTTAAGCTGCTTAAGAGAAAATATCATGTAATTTGTGATATGAAAAATTCTAGTTGATTTGGGTGAAATGATCAAGAAAAATGTATCACAGTTGAGAAAGAACTATTTGATGAGTGGGTTTAGGTAATTTTTTTAGATGATATTATGGCTTATCTATTTTTTTTTATGTTTTTTTAATGGTTTTTTTTATTCATCTTTGTTTGAACTTTGCCAATCACACCCACATGCTAGAGGGTTACGAAAGAAACCTTTCCCATTTTTTGATGATTTTAAAGTGATATTCGGATCTGATAAAGCAACTAGCCAATGAGTTGAAATAGTAGTTAATGTAATTGAATCATTAAATGCTAATGAGGATGCTTACTTCTCTGCTAAGATTAATATCAATGTTGAAGGAAATGAGAGAGGAGATGATAAAGACGACATTGTATCTACTACTCCGAGCAATGCTAGGATGATGTTATCTGGTAAAAAGCATGTTAGGAGTGATGATGGAGCAATCGATCAGACTGGCAACATTGGTGCTTCATATGAATGGACTGTGAATGTTATGAAAGACGTTTCAGTTTACTTTAAGACAGAAGTTAAGCATATAAATAGAAGAAAGTCACTTTTTAATGAAATTATGCAACTCAACAAATTCACACCTGATGAAATACTCACCATTGGGGAGTATATGATGAAAGAAAATCACAAAATTGAGTTTTTCTTTACGATGCTAGCTATATTTAAATGTTATTACATTGGCAACAATTAAATGAATGTAATGCATATCGCCCATCGTTTAACTTTTCTCCTCATGGGCACATGTAGATCACGCTCCATGTTGTTTACAGATTCGTTGTATAAGTTTGGAAACCTTTTTCTTTAATTAAGGTAGGAAATGGAAGGTTGTAAATATGCAAATCATTGCTTTGCATGTTAAACATACTTTTATTTATATCGGATTCGTACTTGTGTGAATCAAATACATATTTGTGATACTATGAATTACATTTTGGAATTTAAATAGTGGACATTGTAATATTTCAATATTATGCCACACATCTAAATTTATAATTGATAACGTTGCCATATAAAAATACTTTTATCAAATAATCGTACTCAATATATGTGTATTGATATAAATTACCAATTGATATAAAACAAACATATACCAATAATATTAAACCAATATCCTACTCAAAAATTAAAAATTATCCATTCAACATGGCATGTTAAAAACATTATAAACAATGTAATGCATATATTCACACCCAACCAACATTCTCTAACTTCAAGGTGTAGCAAATGATAATACATAATCAGACCACTCTTTACGAATTTCATCAAGTTCATCTTTCGTGAAGCTTCATTTACTCTCTCACTATAAAAAAAAATCATAACTAAATGTTAATAAATGAGAATATAATTTAGCTTTTTTTATTGGAAGATATTACTATTGTATGGAATTAATAGTAATCTTGAATAGTGTGGTCATAAAATCATGTAAAACTATCTCCCTCATAAAACAAATGACATAATATCCACATTCAATATATCTTGGTTGTCGAGGTACCTAAAAAATAAATTTAATGGGTTTAGGAAATATTTATCTAAACAAACTCAGCATAAAATAATAAATTTCACATTTATCGGTATTGAAACCCATTTTATCTTTGCTTTCTTATCAACTGCAGATATTTCCCTAAATTGCATAGTAAAAAGTTGTTAATATAAAAATAAAAGTAATTATGAAGAAACACAAGATAATATAAAAACATGTAATACCTCTTTATAAAATTATTAATATCAGGGTTAGGCTTCATCGTTGGTTGAACGAAGTTAAATAAATATGGCGTAAAGGAATTGGTATAAATCACAATAAGCTGCCAATGATGATTGCAAAATAATAACAATGATATACTCAAATTAGGCATTATCTCATATTCGAGTAAGGTTGGAATAATTAGTTATATGAATATAACTTACGCAGCATTATACGGCTCCAAAAAATAATCAGCCCATTTTTGCATGCATTGACCCATATGACAACCATGATTAATAACATTGCCACTCTACTCACTAATCATATTTGGGTCAATGAATCTGAATCTATAGGTCATTTGTCTCGCCTTGATCTCTCTATATAGAAAGCTGCATGATAACAATCAATAATACTAGTTAGTAATTCACCCTAATATAGATTAATAGATATTGACTTTGCATATTTAAATTTATAAGCTAACCTCATATAGGCAACAATATCAGAAGATGATATTTCATCCAGGATAGAAAATGCCTTAATATCAAGCCCCTAATGTAAAAAATTGATGGATGATCAAATAATGCATCATTGGACTCAATGGTATGACGTTTCCTTTGGATAAATGATCAAGTGCATAATTAGATAATGCTTTAATGGTAGCCTTAGCAAGGGTCATCTTCTGAGTTCCAACATCCTACTATAATATATAATGAAATATAAGTATTAAAACCAAATCAATAAATATAATAGACAAATAAATATTAAAAAACGAATAAACAAAATCATACTCCATGGGTGATACTAGAGGAGAAATTTGTTGGCTGACTTGGAATGAAAGCTTGTCCTTGTTGGATGTTGCTATCTAATTGCCCTTCAGGCATGCTAGATTACATTGCTGCCAACATCGCCTCTAAGGCTATGAGTTATTGCTATTGATCATTCAAGTGTTGCTTTTGGCCATCAAGTCTTTCCTGTTGTTGCTAAATGATTGCTTCATATTGTGCATTCGTCATTAGAGGGGTTTGGGTTGATTATTAAAGAATTTTGATAGCAACACAAATCTACCAACCCCATGAACTCGACCATGTCTTTCTTTCACTCCTAATGCTAAAGAAAGGGATTTTTGCCATAATCGGTTGGCAATTCACCTGATTTAAATTTAGTAGCAAAATCATCCTGAAAGACAATAATAAGATGAGACGTAACAATAAAGTTAAACAAGTATATAGTCATGCATACAAGCACAAAGCCAATCATACGTGATAAAATGAGTGGTTATACAAAAAATCTTTTTAGCCATTTCTTCGGTTTGTTCATCTGCAAATGATCCATCTTTCTGCATATGTCTTTGTTTCTACACATTTTATCTAGAAAATTTTGTGCCAAAGCTAGATGATTCCTAATAAATTAATGCTATATAAGAATTAGAATATATTAAATGAAAGTTCATATATATTCATTTAAAAGTATAAAACAAGTGTATGAATACCTACAAGATCATACTTGACATTCGCATAACCCTTTCTCAATGTCCGATAGTGATATACTTGTTTGGCTCCGATGTTCTTTTGTTGTTATTTGATTTTCTAGAAAATAAAGAAATAAGGTAAATCACATATTAAGATATTGAATATATTACATAAAATCTTATAAACAATTAACATAATGAGTGTGCATATTGAGAATTCTTCTAATAGTTGATCTCAAACAAAATGCATCCAATCTTGATAACTGATAACATCTGTATATGATGAAGGAGGATCAACCAACATATCACTATTATCAGCGAATGATAAAATATAATGGGTTGCCAATCTACTTTTAAAGTCTTTAAATGCTTTTTTAGTCGATTGCAACGTAAGTTTTTTATACTCATTTAGGACATCAAATCATTCCTAATAAATTTAAAACAATTAGTATGAACACATTGAATTTCAATTAAATGGTCATTTAACCAATTTTATGAAATAGTTGAATAAATATACCATAATCGACTCCCATATATGATCCTTTAGATCATTAGGAACTCGTCGCCAATTATGGTATGTAATAGAAATGCTACTACGAACAACTGTTCCAATGTGACTAGCTAACTTCGCAGTTCCATTAGACACAGGCTGTCCATTTTGATTGAAGTCAATGTGAATTTTTATGTCAGTCCTTTGAATTTGTTTATTTTGTCCCTTTGTTTAAAGACATTTTTGGCTAGAAATGCCTTGACTAACCCCATTCATGGCGTTTTCCAAAATAAAATGGGAGGGGATTATTCAAGGCATTTTTTGGGGAAAAACACCTTGAATAATCCCTAAAAAAAATTGGAGGGGATTATCGGAGGCGTTTTGGCCTAAATGCCTTCAATAATCCCTTTCAATTTTTAATTAAAAGGGATTATTTAAGGTGTTTTTGGCCAGAAACGCCTTGGATAATCCCATTAAATTTTTTATAATAGATTATTCAAAGCATTTTCTAGCTAAGAATGTCTTGAATAATCCCAAAAAAATATGGGAGGGGATTATTAAAGATGTTTTACAAAAAGACCTTTAATAATTCCCTCTAAAAAATTGAAGGGGATTATTGAAGGCATTTTTGGAGAAAAACATCTTCAACAATCCCTTTATTTTAATTAAAAAAAATTATTCAAGGCACTTTCTAGCTAAAAATGCTTTGAATAATCTCCTTTAATTAAACATTGGATTGTTTAAGTTACCATCATAGATGCTAAATAGTTTATAGTAATTATCTAGGATTTAATATATATGGATTCTTCCCAACCAAATGAGTGAATTTGAACACGAGATGCCTAAAAATGGAAGAAAACCCTAGGTATCACAATTTCTCAGGGATTACACTTTCCTCCCAAATCTACGATTCTACGAACCAAATGTCTATTTAAGGGTATTTTGGCAATTTTACCCATCCCAAAGTGTGATATGGGTTTCAATGTATCAAAAATCATTAAAATTTTCATGATCTAAAAATTTTCATGAAAATTTAACTTTTTAAAAATTAAATTACGAAAATACCCCTAAGGGTGTTTTGATAATTTTACACTTTTTGAGGTATAAAAGAATTTAGTGCATTAAAAATCACCCATTTCAAATTTAAACCACATTAATTCCAATTGGGTTGCAAATTTTGAGGATTATCTCGGGTTTTATCCATTTTTATCAAGTTTAACCAAATTTGACTAAGTTTGACTAAATTTGACTTTATTGACAAGTTTGACCAATGTTGACTTTAAAGCATTTGGATCAAATTGGTTTGAATTTTAAGTTTAAAATCTTTTCAAAATTGATATTGGATTTGAGCCGAGTTTGATTTTAAACGCTTCACAAATGGTCAAAATTTTGCTCGAACAAAATTAGGTGTTTATAGCTACCAATTTTTATGCATTTTTGAGAATAACAAATAATGTAAAAAGCAAAGACACCAATTTTGGCTGGGACCATGGGTTGAGGGGAAGTTTGCTTTCATGTTTGAAACAGTTTTTTTTTTTTTTTTTTTGAGATTAAGAGCTCTTATAAACGTAAGCAACTAAGTTTAAAAATTTGTTTGGAAAAAGGCTCTTATTAATATAGGTGGGTAACTTTAAAAAATCTATATGGAAAAGGCTCCTATTAATATAGGCAATAAATTTTAAAAATCTGTCTGGAAAGAGCTCCAATGAAAATAGGTCTCAAACTTTTAAAAATCTATTTGAAAATGAATCTTATGAAAATAGGCAACAAACTTTAAAAGAAAGAACTTCTATGAAAATAGGAAACAAACTTTAAAAATTTTGTTTGAAAAGGGCTCCTATGAATATAGGAAATGAACTTTAAAAAAATCTGTCTGGAAAAGGCTTATATAAACATAGGTAACAAACTTTAAAAAAAATTTATCTTGAAAGGGCTTTTTTGAAAATAGGTAACGAATTTTAAAAAATTTGTCTGAAAAGGGCTCCTATGAATATAGGCAACGAACTTTAAAATATCTATCTAGAGAGGCTCCTATGAAAATAGACAATGAACTTTAAAAAATATTTTTGGAACTAATTAATCTGGGCTTAATTCTCCTTAGTGCCAATTAAATTGGGCTTAATTCTTGTTAGTGCCAATTAAATTAGGCTTAGTTCTCTTCAGTGTCAACTAAATTAGGCTTAATTCTCTTTGTGCCAGCTAGACTAAGCTTAATCTTCATAGGTGTCGGCTAATCTGGGCTTAATTCTCTTTGGTGCTAGCTAAATTAGGCTTAATTTTCATCTCTTTTCAAAATTTCTTAACATTCATTCTTTCTAAGAACTCAATCTTGTTATCATATCTCATCTTTTCATTTATTTTTTCAACAACCTCTTTTTTTTTTGTAGATTCTCTTCTTTTTTTCTCTATCTCTTTCACTTTTTTGAAGAAGAGCTCCTATAAACATAAGCAAGTGACTTGAAAAATCAATTTTGGAAAAGGCTGATCTAGTCTCGAAAAAGTTTGAAAAGCCTAATTTGGAAAATTAGGTTGGATAGGAAGCTCTGAAATGGATTCTGATCTTTTTTAAAGAGTTTTTTTCATCTTTGGATTTTTCTCTCTATCTTTTTTAAAGGTTCATTCTCCAATTGTATTTGTTCCTTTAAGATTAAATTCATTCTGCATGCAATGTATGTGATGAATGTAAAGAAAGCAGTATGATTCCATAAATTTTATTCCTATCATGCATTTGTACTTATGGAAACAAGATTTTCATGATAACAAGTATTCTTCAAATTTGTAGTTCTGGCTAGATCATCAGCAGTCAACCCAAACTCATCTGATTGAGGTCTTTCTTTAATTCAAGCATCTCTTTTTCTTTTCATATCTTTTTTACCTTGATCTTTAATGGTTGTCTAGTGAAACTCTGCCGAAAGCATTTTTCCTTATACTTATAATTCATCTTTTCTATTTTTCTTATTCATTATTCACCATTTCTACTTCTTTGCCATCATTATCTTTTGTTCAATCATCATTTATTTTCCTATCCAAATTGATGTTCCTCATTTGTATCATTTCTAGTTTTTTTTTTTTAAAACCCATGTTTGTTTATCTTGGTTATCTTAAAACCTCATCTATGTATGTTTCAAGTTTGATTATGAGAATTATCATTCAATATCAGCAATATCATGTTAAATGCAATGCATTTTTTCAATTAATAATGAACAAAAAGGTTTGAATAAAAAGGGCAAAAAAGAAAAGGTATTCATTAATGTTTTGGAGATTTCAAACTACATGGCAATAAGGGAATGAAGGTATAATTAAGCATAAAAAAAAAGTAAGAAAATGAAATGGTGACAAGAAACAATTTTCAAAATTGCCAAATACTGAACATTAAGATGAATTCAGATCGTTCACTCCTAATTATCTTCTGAAAATCCTATCTCATTAATGGCTTTAAGTAATGTTGACTCATTGGATGGCAATCCTGCCCCTTGACCTATCAATTGATAATTTGTTTCTATTTTTTTTTTCCTAAACCATTGTGCTGTTTCCATTTTTTTTACATTTCAAACTTGAAACCCAATTTCCTTCTATTTTCTCCTTATACCTAAGTTGTTCATTCAAGTTTTCAACTTATGTATTTCCCCCTATAATCTAGATTGCCTTTTTTAGGTTTTCAACCTAAACCCTCTTATTTTTCATTTTTTATTTTTTTTATTTCTTTTTGTTTTGTTTTTTTAAGCATAGTATTTCTTGATAGTATATGAGTTTACAGGACTTAGTGGTTTATTTCCATCCATTTCTATAAGAAGCAAGGCTCCACTAGATAATGCCTTTTTTACTACATAAGGATCTTTCTAATTAGGTGTCCATTTTCCTCTATTGTTGTGTTGATTTTGCAATATCCTCTTCAAGACTAATTCCCCATCATGAAAGCATTTGGGCTTCATCTTTTATCATGTGCCTTTATCATTCCCCTCAGGTACGTTTGGCCATGACTGAGTGCTACTAGTCTTTTTTTTTTCAATCAATTTCAACTATTTATAGTGGTTGCGAACCTAGTCAGCTTCTTTCAATTGTACTTTATTAGAACCTTTAAAGAAGGAATTTTAGCTTCATATGCAACAGTGCAACATATGCAACAGTGTAGGAGGAACATGGATTTTATTTGCATAAATCTAACATTTATGGCATCTTTTTGCATGATTGATACAATTGCTTTCCAAGGTCAGCCAATAGTAACCTACCCTTATTACTTGCCTAGCTATCGTGTGACCATTGGCATGTGTCCCATATATCCCTTTGTGTACTTCTTCGAGTATTTGCCTTGCTTCTGTAGCACACACATCTTAACAAGACCTGATCTTGACTTTTTTATACAAGATTGCCCCATGCAATACAAATTCTATTGCCAATCTTCTCAAAATTCTTTTATCATTTTATGATGCACGTTCAGGATACTTTTGGTGCTTGAGATATTGCATAATGTCAAAATACTAGGGCTGACCCTTAATTTCTTCTTCTACACTCGCATAGTGTGATCGAAGCTCAAAAGTCTATATTATGATAGGTTGAATCTCTATATTTGCATTTAGTTTGAACATAGCTGATAATGTGGCAAGAGCATTAGCTATCTTATTTTCTTTTTGAGGCACATGTCAAAACTAGATGTCTTTAAATTGCTCTATTAGCCCAGTAATGAAGTTTTGGTATAAAACCAGCTTCGAGTCCCTTGTTTCCCATTCACTTTTCAGCTAATAAATTACTAGTGCCGAATTGCCAATGACTTTCAAAATCTTGATTTTTCTATTTAATTCCATTTGTAATCCCTGGATACATGCTTCATATTCTGCTATATTGTTGGTGTAGAAAAAAGATAGTCTTGAAACGTTAGGGGAATATTCTCCTTCAAGTGATATCAAAATAACTTTAATGCCATTCCCCAAAACATTCAATGCCTTATCAAAGAACATTTTCCATGCAACATCTTCATGTTCTTTCTTTTTTAATAATAAGATAACAATAAGATCTTTATCTAAGAATTGAAAATGCATTAGCTCATAATCATCAAAAGCTTTATTAATTAGAAAATCAGCTATGGCACTCCTTTTAACAACTTTTTGAGCCACATATATATTATCATATTTAGAGAGCATTACTTGCCACCTTGCCAATCTTCTTGATAAAGATGGCTTTTCAAATATGTACTTGAGGGGATCTAATTTTGACATCAACCAGGTTGTGTGATACAACATATATTGCTTGAGCCAGTGAGCAGTCCCATACTAAAGCACAACATATATTTTCAAGCTGGGAATACTTGTCTTTATAATCAATAAATTTCTTGCTTAGGTAATAGATGGCTTGTTTCTTTTTGCTTGTTTCATATCTTTGCCCCAATACATGATAGCACCTAAATATATAGAGTTTTTACATAAATAAATGGTGCTAATTTTTAAATTTTGGATGATTTTTGGTGCTTTTCATGTTGTTTTCATGATTTAGGTTTTTAAAGCATATGGATATAATTTTCATGCAAGCCATGCATGCAAGCATGTAAGGAGGAATTTTGGCCCAATAGTGGAAACTCATAGCTAAACCACCTTATCCCACACTCATAGAGTTACAATTGCATAAGGACTCTCCCAATGGTGCATTCAGCTAGATCATTTCCAATAAAGATTTCATGCTACTCGAAGCTCACTTGGACTCCATCATGTTTGGCTAAAGAGAAAGTTTTGATCCAAGTATGACTCATTTGCTTAGCCATAAAGCAATTGTGTGGCGTAAGGACTCTATCCGTCTGGCCACGCAAAAGGGAAGATCAATTTACAAAGGTATGGACTCTCCAAGCTCTATCCTATTCGGCCAAGACTTTAAAAGAGCCTTCATACAAATTTTCACCATAATCAAGACTAGCTATATTCAGCTAAGAAGAATTAGAAGCTCATAATGAAACTTGTTCTTAACCTTGAAGATTTTGACTTGGAGTAGGATTTTATCCATTTGAATTTCAAAAATTGGATAAAAGTTAACCTACTCTTGAATATTCAAGCTTTTACTGAATCGAAGGGAGGAAACTTATCAATATTTGATCAAGATTAAATCAAAGGCCAAGATTGCACCATCAAGATCCCATTCAACCAAGCATGCTTAAGCTTGAAGAAGTCCTATTTGGTTATGCCTCATAGAAGATGAAGATGAGCCTTATCACCTAGAGTTTGAATTTGAAAACAAATCTTATATTCCTATGCCCTTTGGTCGAACTCTCTATTTTAAATAGGGAGGCCATTCACCCCTTTCCATCATCCCATACCTCACTACTATTATTTCTTTCTTAGTTCTTATTTCTTTTAGTTATTTAGTTAAGTTATTGGCTTAGGTGACATATTTGCTAATAACAAAGCTTTTATTTTAATTCAAGAAGTATTATTTTCAAGATCTTTTCTTTTCTTGTTTTCAAATTGCAAATCTTGTTTTTCAATTTCTATTCTAGCTAAGCTTGCTTTTTCTTTCAAGATCGATGCAAGGTTTCTTTTATTTGTTACAAGATTTGGCTACCACTTTCTTTTACATTTTTTAAGTTCTTTCATGCAATATTTATTCCAAATTTACTAGAAGCATTCGGCCTTCTCAAGTTTCTTTAATTTTTAGGCTTTAAATTATTGTTTTCTTAGAGCTAGTTTTTGACAATCTTCTTTTACTTTTCAAGTGACAATTGGTGAAATCAAGATTCATGCCTACACATCACTTTTAATCTTTACTTTTCTTTGCAACCAAACCCTAAATTTCCATTTGTTTAGATATAAGATCTTAAGGTTTCACCTTTGGTACTTAAAGAACAACCCAACATTAAATTTTATAATCCTTGAGGAGACGATATTGGAATACTTCCTTTCATTACTTGATCTATGCACTTACAGGCTATACAAAAAGTAGCAATCAAGTTTTTGGTGTTATTACTAAGGATTATAGTGGTGTTCTCAATATCACATATAGAATTCTTAATTTCTTATAATCTAAACCTTTTGTTTTGTTTATTTACTTTTATTTTGCTTTTCTTTGATCTTTTCTTGTTTGCATACATGGATCCAAAAGTGTTGACTTAGCTCCTGTTGATCAAGAAATATAAAGAACCATTAGAAGAAGAAAAAAAAAGCAATCAGCACCATTTGTACCAACTCTAATAGCTATTACAAATAATGAAAGGCAAAGAACTTTACGAGACTATGCAGTTCTCAATGCAGATGTTTTTCAACCATCCATTAGAAGGCTAGCTATCCAATCAACAACTTTGCGATAAAGCTTTCAATTATACCAATAGTCCAAACTTTTGTACAATTTGGAGGGTTAACAAACGATGCTCCAATTCTTTACCTTTCTAGCTTTCTTGAATTATGTGATACTTTTTGCTATAATGGTGTTTCTGATAGAACAAGTAGACCAAAATTATTTCCTTTTTCTTTTAGGGACAAGGTGAAAAGTTGGTTGTCATCATTACAATTTGGTTCAATCACAACATGGGATAATTTAGTCTAAAAGTTTCTAGCAAAATTTTCCCACTTGCAGAAATAGCAAAACTAAGGAATGAGATCACCACCTTTCTACAAGCAGATGGTGAAACATTATATGATGGATTGGAATGATTCAAGGAGCTATTAAGGAAATGTCCACACCATGATCTACCCTAAAGGATTTAGATTCAGGGTTTTGACAATGGTCTCACACCACCCATGAGAACCACCTTAGATTCAGCTGCTAAAGGGGCAATTATGAGTAAGACTCTTGAGAATCAAATGAGCTTATTAAGGAAATGGTTGTTGATAATTACTAATGGGGTATAGAAGGAAAGGTTAGTAAAAAGTCTACTGGTTTATTTGAGGTTGATGCTATTACTTTTATAAATTCCCAACTAGCTACCCTCACCAAAAAGATTGAAGCCTTAAGAAACCAACCAACCATGTGAATGCTATACAAAGCCTTTTTGTCTCTTGTAACATTTGTAAAAAATCCCATTCCACTTAAAGATGCTAGTTTAGGATAAAACCAGTCCAATACATCTAACAAGCCAACCCAAGCAACAACCTCTATAGCAATACTTTCAACCTTGGATGGTGAAATGACCCAAACTTTTCTTGGAACTAATCAAACCACCAACAACTAAAATAATAACTACATCTTCAATCCATCAAATTACAACCTACAAAAGAAAATAAATATACCTTTGATAACGTGTTGACCTAATTGATGCAAGCTAACAATGCTAATATCCAAAGTCAAACTACATTCATAAAAAACTTAGAAAACCAAATACGTCGACTAGCCCAAGCCATAGCCAATCGCGCTATAGGCACCTTGCCTAGCAATACTAAATCCAACCCTAAAAGATAAGGCAATGAGGGATGTAATGCAATTTATTCTTTAGAAGATGTTAGGATGGAGGATTTTGATAATGAGGATAATGAACCTGCAATAGTAAACCTCCCCAATTTTGTGAGGCAACCTAAAGTACATTTCATAGGAAAGGAATAAATATTAGAAGATGAGGAACTCTTGAGATTTGGTAGAGAAATTATAAAGGGTGTTGACCCTATAAAATTAGAGGCCCCTAAAGATATTGAAACCTATGAGGAAAACCTAGGAAGGAGAATGCTGAGATGGACTATGAAGAAGATCTTGAAGAGTATATTGGGGGGTTTGTTGAAGAAAGGCAAATGCTATTGCAAGTAAGGAAAGTACTATTAGAAAACATTTAGCCTAAGCTTGAAAAAATAGTCTAGGAAGAAATAGCTCAAGATGAGCTTGTCCAAAATGAAAAAATTCAAGAAAAAGATCCATAAGAAGAAGAACAAAAAGTTCAAGAAAAAGTGCAACCAAGGTCAAGGATGACTGCCATAATGTATAGGTAGTGTTTCAACATAGCACCACCTTCCCCAAGGCCTATTCAAAAAGAGCTGCTCAAAGAATTGAAAGAAGCCACATTCTTAGAAGATTGAGCCCTAAATTTCATCAACTCCTGTCGAGAAAGCACAAAGATCCAGAGAGTTTTACTATTCTTTACAAAATTGGACATTTAAAATTTTTATGCTCTTTTTAATCTTGGTTCTATCATAAATATAATGTCTATGAGTATTTTTATACAGCTAGGTTGTGGAGAGCTGAAGCTTGCCTAATTCAATATTAAATTTTTGATCAATTTGCTAAGTTACCATAAAGGATGTTGAAAAATGCACTAGTCAAAATTAGTAAATATGCTTTCTTTTTGATTTTTGTTGTCTTAGACATGAAGGACGATAATGCTCTATTATTGTTAGTAAGACCTTTTTATTTATTTCTAAAGATTTAATAGATGTTTATGATGCTAGCCTTATCCTTAAATTTAAAAACAATAAGCTACACTTTGTATCTGAAGGGTATGGTGTGCTTAGAGATGAAGAAGATGTTAGTGCAATTAAGGTAAAAGAAACCTTTAAAGAGTCTTACCTAATAGATAAACCTTCTAACCCTCTGAATCATTTAGGAACCCCTAGTTCCAGCCATGTTAGCCTTATAAGGAATTCAAGTTCTGTGTATGTTATCCCTACTAGAAGAGCTAGTGCACCTCTCAAAACCAAGTTTGTTTATGTTATTCTTCAAACAAAGAGGCAACAAGGTAAGCTCCTTGCAAAGAGGTAAGATGATTTTCATAGATTTAGGGATGGTCAAGCTTGATCAAAATTGGCATTGCTTGGGGAAGCAACCCAAATTCTATTTTAATGGTTAAACTTTTTGTTTTCTTAATTTTTCTTTTATTAGAACATGTATGTTTTTAATATTTTTGTTTGAGTTGTTTTGTTTTTAGGGATGAAGGGAAGCAAGGATGATGCCTCATGGAAAATAGAGATTTGGCCTTGAAAAGAATTTAGGGAGTATTTCTTTTTCCCTTGTTATTTGTTATATTGTTCAATTTTAAGTGTGGGCAAAGGGGAAGGGAAACTTTTGAACTCAAAATGATTTTGAAATCTTAACCCATTTTTGCTTTCAAACCAAATTGACATACTAAATATCTTTATGATGCTCACTTAGTTGAAGTTGCATATATTTTCTAAAAATGACTAAAGTATGATATGAAGTTGATTATGAATTTAGTGGAACTCGAAAGGATTTCTTAAGCAGCTTTTCTTTGGATATCATTTTTATGCATATATTTCTATTCTTTTTATATGAACTGCTATGATTTTTGTGAAAGTTTGTGAGATGTGGAGTTGCATGAAAATTTGAGGATATGAATAAGTGCTCTAGAATTTACCTACTCAACCCTTGAGATAAAATCCTAGATTATATTTGACTCAAGAGATGATCTAGGTAGTTCTTTGGACCATTTGAGCCTTTTTCAAGCCACCCTGTTATGATGCATCCCTAGTACCCTTATTTTAAGCCTTTTATATTAAACTTTTTATTTGTTTATTTTAGCCACACAATAAGCCAATAAGCCTTTTGTTTGATTATTATTATCCCTTTTTTTGTTTTGTCTAGCCCATTGTGGTTACTTGTTTATGGACATGTTTATGATTTTAGGAGGAAAAGAGGCATAAGGAATAGAAAAAGAAAATAACAAACATGAAAGGCAAAGTCTACGAAAGCCAAAAAGGCTAAGTATTCTTTAAAAAAAATAAAATAAAGTGATGCCTTACAAGTCAAAGTTTCAAAAAAGCTCCCACTTGTTTAAAGTCCAAAAAGTTGAAAGAAAGTAAGCTTAGGGTTTCAAGTCTAAAATTTCCTTTTCCCCATCTTGACCCAAACCTTATATTACAAGCTTAAAAGACCTTTGATCTTAAGTTAAGTATGTAGGTTTAACATTGGTGGAGAGAGAAGGGGAAAGTGAACATATGAACTCTATTTTATCTTTGAATTGAAATGTGATGAAGTGTTTTACATTCTTTTTGCTTGAGTTATATGCATGAATTAAAGAGTGAGTAAATGTATATGTGTATTGAGCATAAAATATTGGGAGCTTGTTTTTGAAGCAATTTCTTATACTTCTACATTTATACTTAGCTTTTTATTATGCAATAGTACATGATAGGAAATTTATGTAGATTTTGACTTTGTTAGTATGATTATTGATATTTAATTTTGTTGATTTGAGGTTTTGCTTGAGGATAAGAAAAGATATAAGTGTAGGGGTGTGATAGCACCTAAATATATAGAGTTTTAACATATAAAAAATGGTGCTAATTTTTAAAATTTGGATGATTATTGGTGCTTTACATATTGTTTCATGATTTTAGGTTTTTAAAGCTCATGGATATCATTTTCATGCAAGCCATGCATGCAAGCATAGACGAAGCAATTTTGGCCCAATATTGGAAACTCATAGCTGAACCACCTTGTCCAAAATTCATAGAGTTTCAATTTTACAAGGACTCTCCTAATGATGCATTCAGCTAGACCACTTCTAAGAAAGATTGCATGCTACCCCAAGCTCAGTTGGACTCTATCGTGTTCGACCAAAAAGAAGTTTTGATCCAAGCATGACCTTTTTGCTTTGCCATGAAGCAATTATGTGGCATAAGGACTCTATCCATTTAGCCATGCAAAGGGGAAGATTAATTGGCAAAAGCATGAACTGTCCAAGCTCCATCTTATTCGACCAAGACTTTAAGAAAGCCTTCATACATATTTCACCACAATTAAGGCTAGGTACATTTGGCTAAGAAGAATTAGAAGTTCACCATGAAACTTGTTACTTAGCCTTGAAGATTTTGGCTTAGAGTAGGATTTTATCCATTTGAATTTCAAGGGTTAGATAAAATTCAACTTACTCTTGAATTTTCAAGCTTTTGTCGAATCCAAGGGAAGAGAATTATCAAGATTTGATCAAGATTCAATCAAAGGCCAAGATTGCACCATCATGACCCCATTTAGCCAAGCATGCTCAAGCTTCCTAAAAAATGAGGATGAGCCTTATCACCTAGAGTTTGAATTTGAAAACATATCTTGTATTCTTATCCCTTTTGGTTGAACCCTTCATTATAAATAAGGAGGCCATTCACCTTTTTCTATCATCTCATCCCTTACTTCTCTTCTTTCTTTTAGTTCTTAGTTCTTATTTTTTTTAGTTCTTTAGTTGAATTATTAGCTTAGGTAACAGATTTGCTAATAACAAAGCTTTTGTTTGTTTAAATTATTTTATTTTAATTCAAAAAGTATTGTTTTCAAGATCTTTTCTTTTTTGTTTTCAAGTTGCAAATATTGTTGTTCAATTTTTATTTCAGCTAAGCTTTCTTTTTCTTTCAAGATTGATGTAGGCTTTCTTTTATTTGTTATAAAATTTGACTACTACTTTCTTTTATGTTCTTTAAGTTCTTTTCATGTAATTTTTATTCCAAATTTACTACAAGCATTTGGCCTTCTCAAGTTTCTTTAATGTTTAAGCTTTAAGTTATTGTTTTCTTAGATCTAGTTTTTGGTAATCTTTTTTTACTTCCCAAGTGACAATTAGTGAAGTCAAGATCTCTGCCTACACATCATTTTTAATTTTTACTTTTCTTTGCAACCAAACTTTAAATTTTCATTTGTTTAGATATAAGATCTTAATGTTTCACCTTTGGTTCTTGAAGAAAAATCAAACATTACATTCTATAATCCCTGAAGAGATGATATTGGAATACTTCCTTTTATTACTTGATGTGTGCACTTGTAGCCATACAAAAAGCCACAATCAAGTTTTTAGCGTTATTGTGGGGGATTATAGTGGTTTTCTTAATATCAATATAGGGTTCTTAATTTCTTATAATCTAACCTTTTCTTTGATCTTTTCTTGTTTGCATGAACAGATCCAAAAGTGTTGACTTAACTCTTATTGATTAAGAAATTGAAAGAACTTTTAGAAGAAGAAGAAGAAAAGAACAATTAGCACCACTTACACAAACTCCAATGGCTAATATAAATAATGAAGGGCAAAGAGCTTTACGAGATTATGCAATTGCCAATGCAAATAGTTTTGAGCAATTTATTAGATGGCTAGCTATCCAAGCCAATAACTTTTAGATAAAGCCTTCAATTATACAAATGGTTCAAACTTTTGTGCAGTTTGGAGGGTTACCAAGCGATGATGCAATTCTTCACTTTTCTAATTTTCTTGAATTATATGATACTTTTCACTATAATGGAGTTTCTAATGAAGCAATTAGACTAAATTTATTTCCTTTATCTCTCAAGGACAAGGCAAAAAATTGCTATATGGTTCAATCACAACATAGGATGATTTGGTCCAAAAGTTTCTAGCAAAAATTTTCCCATTGGTAAAAAAACAAAGCTAAGGAGTGAGATTACCACCTTTATGCAAAGCAAATGGTGAAACATTATAAGATGGATGTGAATGATTCAAGGAGCTATTAAGGAAATGCCTAGACCATGGTCTACCTTAGTGGCTTCAGACTCAGATATTTTATAATGGTCTCACAACACCTATGAAAACCACTTTAGATTTAGTGTTGGAAAGGCAACTATGAGCAAGACTCCTAAGAAAGCAAATGAGCTTATTGATAAGATGGCTACTAACAATTACCAGTGGGGCATGGAAAAAAAGGTTAGTACAAAGTCTACTGGTTTATTTGAGGTTGATGCTATTACTTTTATCAATTCCTAACTAGCTACCTTGACCAAAAAGATTGAAGCCTTAGGAAACCAACCCTAAGCTAACTATGTGAATGTTATACAAAGACTTTTTATCTTCTATTGTATTGGCTTACATTCCAGGATCAATGGCAACTTGTGCTTTATAACATCTATGTTAAGCCCTGGCATATCTTGGTATGACCAAGCAAACACATCCATATATTCTCTGAGCAGCTCTTTCAATCTTCATCATTATTCTTATGGAAGAAAAGTCCCTACCTTTATTTTTTTTTATTCTCATCATCCCCTAAATTGATCAAATCAACAAGCTCATTGTGGGGTTTTATTACTTTCTCCTTATGCCCAACCAGTCTAATAAGATCAAGAGGTAAGATTCAACCTTTTGAATCTTCATTATTATGCTTATTAACTTGAACAAAATTCTTGAGTTTAAACCCATAATAATCGTCATGATAATCCATGAAGTTAAATATTGAGAAACTTCAAAATTATTAAGATTGCAACTCGAAATAATCTTCATGATCAAACTTAAAATTCTCAAATCTAATCCCAAAATAATCATCATATTCATCCTTGATATTAAGTATTTAGAAACCTAAAAATTAGTAAGATTGCAAGGATATGAGTGGATATTTTGGCAAAGAATCAAAGATATATTTAGCAAAAATAAAAGCATGTTAAAAAGAAATAGAAGGAAATGGAAAATATTATGTCATAAAAAAAAAACCCATATAAACTATCCACATGCCCTTAGGTAGAGGCAATTGGATTTGGTTCATGGATAACCGTAGTAAACAAACTGGTCTTAATCACTCAACCATTGAAAGGAAACATAAAAATATTTTTTTTTATTATCATTGCTTCATCCATCTTATCTGACTTTAGACTCAATTTTGAGAAAGCCACTTCAACTTCTTTTGTTGGTATTCCTACCTCTGACACTCCTGGATAAACATACTTTTTGAATGAAAAGTGTTGTAGAGTTATGGAAACTTCATTCATCTCCCATCCATCTCTTCCCCTTTGAGGCGAGCTATTCTTTTCTCATTCTTTTCTTGTATTATTTTTTTTTGTCAACAATAGTTAGCTTGTATCCCAACCCAAACCTATTTTTCTTCTCCATAAACTCTGGTGTTTCTTTCATTTCCTAAAGTGTTGCCCCAAACCTAGACTAGGTTGCCATCATTTTCCCAACATCTATTTAACCATTTTTCCTATAGTCTTTGATAAATGATAAGTAGGTGTGGTTGAGCCTTTTCCCATATATGTGGTGTTAACAACCTCAAAGGCATGAAAAGAGCATTCATGTGCTTCTTCTATAGTTTTTATATAAGGGGTTATCAATGTCTTGGTAACTAATAAATTTTCCTTTCCATTAACACAGACTTGTCTTCCATTACCTATAAACTTAACCTTTTGATGTAGAGATGATGGTATTGCCTAAATGGTTTGAATTCATGGTTTCCCCAACAAATAGCTATAAGATGGAGAGATATCCATGACTTGAAATTCCACATTGAATATATAGGGTCTTGTTTGCAAAGGAATCTCTATATCTTTAACCATTTCTATCTTGACCCATCAAGGGCTCTGACTATCATGTGGCTATTTTTCATGTAGGAAGGATCAACCAATAACTTGGAGAGTGTGGTAATTGGCATCACATTAATAGAAGATCCATTATCAATTAATACTTTTGCCATGGTGTGGCTTTTGCATTTCACCATAACATGTATGGCCTTTACACTTCCTCACCCTTCTGGTGGAATCTTATCATCATTAAAGGCAATATAGTTCAAAACCACTATACTTCCTACTAGATGGTTTACTTTACCCATAGAAATGATGTTATCCTTATATGCCTAATTTAGTACCTTCAATAGTGCATTTTTATAGGGTTTGGAGTTTAACAGTAGAGATAACAATGAAATTATGGCTAACATCTTATTGAGCTAGTCTACCACACTGTATTCACTATGCCTAATAATCTTAAAAAATTCACAAGCTTTTTTTTGTCACTGGCCTTTTGTACTGTACTATTGGGTTTATTGCAATAGGGCTTCTTTCTTCACTTTTGTTTCTCTCCATCTCTTTTCTCTTTTTACTTGCTCTAGCATCTTAGGGGCATATATTTTACTACTTCGGGTCATTACTCCAACACTCGATATATTAGTTGCATTCTCAATGTTTCCACTTTCGATCCCTGGATCTCTACCTCACAATCATACTTCAAAGGTACTATTTTATCATTCTTGTAAGAAAAAGCATTGGGTGTATATACTATGATAGCTATTTAGAAATAAAGAGCAGGCTCGCTTGCCATTGGTTCCAGCTCATCATAGAGAATGGTTAAAGGTTATGGGATAAACAAGCCACTAGATCATTGATTTGCTATCATGCTTACTTCACCCTAATTTTTTTCATCGTAGAATTGGAAGATTTCATTATCCATCAATCTTTGAACTATTTGTTTGAACTTCTGACATTCTTGGATTACATGATGTTTCACCATCCCATGGCATTTGCAAACCTAACCAAATTCTAAATGACTATCATCAATCTCAGAGCCTACTATTTGGATCATATCAACCTTGACCAGACAATCATATACCTGTTCCAAAAGAGTCTTCACCTTTTTTTCCACTTTTTATCCTTTTAGCCCTTCTCTATTGCATTGGTAGTTCCCCTAGCATGGTTAGGCAATGGATCTCCTCTAACATTGGTCCTTGTTTAGGTATTAAAATTTAGTTGCCCATCCTTTATCAAAGCTCGCACTCTATATTTCAAAATAATGCAATCTTCTAAAGAGTGGCCTATAGCATCAAAATGATATTCACATTGGGCTTTGGGGTTAGACCATTTATGATATGATGGTTTGTGAGGTTGGATGGGGATTGGGGCAATAAGGTGACACTTTAGAAATTATGCGCAAAAATCGGTATAGGACATGGGAATCAGGTCAATGGAAGTTTTTTCTAAGGTGGTGTGAGGATTTTTCTATTTAAGGGTGGGGTTGCTTGGTGGGGAAAGAGGTCACATAGTTGGAGTAGAAGTGAATTTGAGAGCTTTAGGTCTGAGTTGGGTTGTTATGTTGGCGGTGATGGTGGTGTATATGGGTATGGTGTCTGAGATATGTGGTTGGCATATGGGCAATAGGGTGTGTATGTAGGATATGGATGGTAGGGAATGAATGGTGGGCTAGAAACTATCACTTCATGAGTTTCTAATTCTTTCTTTCTTCCTTTCAAGGTCTTTTTGGTGCTTGAGTCCTAACTATCAATCTTGCCATTTTTTATTGCATTCTTAATAATCTCACTTGATATCATTATATAGGCTAAAATTTTGGTCGCATTACCTACTAACTTGTCATAATAAAAGGTTCTCAAGGTGCTGACAAAAAGAATAATGCTTTTTTTTTTCAACAGTGGTTAGACCTATGCAACCATGTCTCTTTATCTATTTGTATATTTCTTGAAGGTTTCAGTTATCCTTTTTTTTTTTTCATATTTTGCAATGACAACCTATCTGGCTTTAAATCTTCAACATGCTTATATTGCATTATAAAGGCCCTAGCCAGATCTTTTCAAGAATATATCTTGCTATGGTTTAACTGAACATACTGCCTTGTAGCAGATTCGGTAAAACTATCTTGAAAATAGTGTATTAATAGTTTGTCATTATGGATATGATCGGTCATCTTCTTACAAAACATTGTGATATGCATAGACAGGCATTTCATTTCGTTGTATTTTTTAAAATCTAAAACTTTAAACTTTGAAGGTATTATTAAATCAGGTACTAAGCTAAACTTTTGAGCATCCACATTTCGATACACATTATACCTTTCAATGGCTTTCAATCTTTCTTCCAACAAATCATACTTATTCTTCATTTTAGTGCTTTCTATAGGATTAGATACCCTTTTTAGCTTTTTTTGCTCTTTTGGGTCATCGAGGTTTGGCATAATAATGGGATCGAATGGAGTGGATGCAAGATTGATATTCACTTAAATTGGTGGTGGCCTAACAGAAGTACCAGCATATTGTTGATGAGTGGCCAACGATGCTTGAGCAACATAGGGATAAGGATATGTGAACCCGGCATACACTAGTTCTTCTATTATGGTTTTTTTTTGCGTATTATACGTCTTAACAGTGCCTTTTCCTTGAACCAACCCAGTCAACATTTGTATCAACTCTCCTATGTATCTATCCATATTCTATTGTATTCTCGTAATTGTCTCTTTAAACTTTTCTTGTGCCCTTTCCAGCCTATCCCACTTGATTGACAAATTCACTTTCCTTATCTCTTATACGGGCTCTAGTGATGTAAGTGTGTAAAATGAACTTATCTTGTCTCTTTGGGAGGAGCTATTCTTGAACCTTTTATTGATTCCTAAAAATAAAAAACACATGATATGAATCATATTATTAACCTTAAAAGATAGTTTAAAAATCCTCTTATAATTAGGTAAGGTCTTTAACAATATCTCTTTGCTTCAAAGGTTTAACGAAAGTGTGCTTACAATCACCATTCCTTATCTTTAGCTGGCACGAAAAATAATGAATTCAAACAAATGATGGATGTTATGCAAGTCCAATTGTATTATTATTGTTGAGAAAAAGCTAAAATTCCCTCATATGTTTAGGCAAGGTTATTTGAACACATTCCTTCTGCCTTAAAAAGTTTGATGAAAGCAATATTTACAACCATCATTTTTTTTTTCATTAGCACGTTTAAGCATACTTTTAAATATAAGTAGGGATATTCATTTCAAGATAATTTAAATCAACAAAAGTTCTAATTTGTTCCAAAAATTTCAAGTTCTACACATCTTGAACTATCATATAACTAGGACTATAAAAATGTTGAACTTGCTCATACTGTCTTTTTGCTTTCTCTAAAAAATCTAAGAGAAGCTGACTATGACTGCTAGTTGGGATGACCTTTTGCCTCAAAGTTTCTACCATTTTTGCCATCACTTTGGTTTGTTTGACTACCTCTCGAATTTGATTACTAAGTTGGTTGATATACATTTATCTTTCTTGACTCTTAGTCTTCCAATACTTGCGGTCTTCTACTTCTTAATTGTATACTTGTTTCCATTCAACTTCCTTTTCTTGCTATTCGCTATGTAGGCGAGCAATGTAATCCTTGTTTTCTTGCACCTGTGTTTTAATGGCCTTGATTTTTATTCCAAGTTCATCTTTTTCTCCTTGAGTATTCAGCCGCCTTTTCTTTTCACATCTCAATTCTTCTTTAGTTTTTCATTTTCTTCTTGGATTTTGCTTAATTCCCTTTTGTTGGCTGTGAAGGCTTTGTGTGAATCCTTCTTTTCTCACACTATCATAATGATTTTGTTCTCATTATCCCAAGCCCTACACTTTCAGAAATGAATTCTATCCCTAAGCTACTTTATCTCATCCCAACCTTTACTTTCTTTTACTTTATCTTTTAACTGAGCTTTTAGCCTTTGGTTTTCCAAGCATAGGTCTTTGAGGTCACTCTGAGCCAGATCTTTCTCTTTTGTCATCTTTTTTAGTATATCCTTCTGCACACCTTTTCATACTTTAGTTAACCTATCTTTTTTTGAAATTTTTGGTTTTCACCACTGGTTGTATTATCTCTTGATCTGCCAGCAACACTAAATCATTGACTCGCTTAGCTCTCCAAACTAGGTATCCTAAGGTCACATCATTTGTATTTCTTCCTAATATTGACCTTACCGTTTGCCCCTAAGCTTTGGTGATTACACGTACTCTAGCCATTCATCCTTCTATGCCATAGTTAAACTAAACCTGGTCTAATCCTTGAGTTATCAGGATAAACTATTGAGACCCATATTGTTGTTTGATGATTAATGGTGCATAACTGATGGCTCTCTAAATACTAGGTAATGGAACCCAAAACTAATCTCCACAACTATACATAATAGAAACTCGAGGTATCCACGGTGTTTTCTAAGTCAACCCACTCTTTTTAAGCTTTAAAAGAAAACCATCCACTATTCTTTTGAAAGATTTCTAGGCCATTCCTTTAGGTTGAACTTGGCTAACAGTGCTAAGGATCTCTTATAAATCAATAATGGAGTTTGATCAGTGGTTAAAAAATGGCTCTAAATCAACACATACAATAGCTGAATACAACAAATCAATTTTCCTTCTAATTTTCTTTGGCATTAATTCAAAGATTTAATGGTATTCACCAAAATTGTAAGTGAAAGGTTAATATTTTGTTCCAACAACATAAAGAAGTCCACCATAGAAGCCCCTATATATCCTAAAGCCATTGGAAAGATCACCAAACTATAAACAACCAAAGCAAACATTTTCATAACTCGACCTTTATTCAAACTCTGAAACATAACATCTTGTAAAAAAGTCCACAGTACCCTTTTTCTAGATCCCATTTTTTTTCTCAATTACCTATACCTTGACCCTTATTATCTTTGCCAACATTTTCTTATACCCAGTCAACTTTTATGCTTTCCAATATACTCTATCGGGCTTGGAGAGCTCTAAGTGTAACAAGGTAAAGTTTTTTTGTATTGTAGGTATTAGGTCTTCTTTGTTCAATGTGAAGCACCAATATGCTAGATTCCAAAACCTTATAACAGCTTTCAACATCAGATTATTTGGTTTTAATGGTATTAACATAGCAATATCTCCATACTTTGTTAAGAAGGCTAACTTCCTTTCTGGCCTCCATTGATTCTAAATACCCTTCAAATCCATCATATCATTTTTTCTCAAATCCAAATAAACCAACTTTGGCAATGTCGAAATACCCATCTGTTAAACAATCCTTTTCTATTTATTGCTTGCTTTTTGACTGATCATTTATTTCCCAGAATGTCTTACTTGCCAAAGGCCCTACTCGAAACGTTTGGGATGCCATGAGAACTTCTATCAACAAATTATCTAAAATGTATATCCCTGATGTTTTATTTTTAAAGAATGATGCAAATAAAAAAACAAAAAAAACATAGAAAAATTAGTATCAAAACTAAAAAAATGTAAGGCAAAAGAAAAATTAACAAACAATTTCTTTTATTCCAAATTTTAAGTTGCTTAAAGATTTGTTTGATTTTTTTTAGTTCTTGTTGTTCTGTTTTGTGTTTTTCTAATGTTTCCCTATGTCATTTTATCAATGGCAAGAAATATAAAATTATCAACAGTAACACAAAAATGGGAAAGGAAAGAGGTGTCCCTTCATGTGACTTATTTCAAGTAATTTTTATAAAGAAGGTATGGCATGACTCTACCTAGGGTTGGCTTCCTAAAGCTCATTATATGCTTGGTCGAGAATTGACACATCTAAGGTTCCTAAATTGCTCTTCACATTATCGTCCATTGCAAACTAGTGTGGCACCCCAATCCTTACCCATTACAAGCTATGAACGAAAATGGATCAATCTAAGTAGGAGTGTTTCATTAGCAATTACAAAGGTTTACACCTTATGAGGGTGTAGCTACTTTATTTCTTCCTAATTAGAGTTAAAGCCCGAGTATAGAGCTTATGCATGAAATGTAGATTTGAGTGTGAGTGAAGGAACAATCAAACCTTTGACATTTTCCTAAACTACCTCTATCCTAAATGCCCCACAAATATTAAGAACAAAATAAATAACAACAATATATAATAAATGACATAATTTAAATATGCATGAAATGACATACTTAAAATATGAATGATATGACATATTTACAATATTAATGGGATCACATAATTACAATATGCATGAAATGTAAAACACATATACACCATTTTTTATTTTTTTATTTTTTTTTGAATTTGAATTTTTTAAAATTTATATATATTTTTTAAAATAAGAAAATTAAAATAAAAAATGTTTTTCATTTATTTCAGTTTTTTATTTTTTCAAAATTTTCATTTTTTAAGAAAACAAGAAAATCAAAACCAAAGAATTAAGATTAAACACTAATTAGGACCATTAAACCAAGATTTAGGATAACATGCAATCGGTATTTGGCTTGACTCTCTAAATATATCCTTAGTAAAGTCACTAAGTTGTTGTGACATATTGGGACCTTGGGGTTAGGCGATTAAAAGCTGGACAAATGGAAAATTTTGGAAAAATGGGGGGATTAAAAATATTTTCGATAAGAAAACAAATCAATGAATTACCATTAATTTTTTTAGAGTGTGATTGGCTATTCAAAATTTTTTGTGCTTTTAATAAAATATTTTAAAATAAGTTTAAAAATTTTAGAAAAAGAGCAAATTTGCTATTTGTAAAATTAGAGTTGAGTTCGAAAATTGGTTATGTATGGGGAAGGATTAGCACCCTTACAGCGTTTGTCGACGGTAGTACCAATTGATTCCATGTTATCCTTTAATTTTGATTAAAATGGTTCTATTTTACTTAAAGTTTAAAATTAATTCCTTTTCTTTATTTTCTTTTTTTTTTTAAAACAAATCAATTTTTAAAACAAATTTTTTTTTTTATACTTTGGATTAAAATGAAAACTCCTTAAATATTAAAACACCTCTTTCACTCTCCTATGATTAGGTAGAGCTTTAAAAATATTTCTAACTTAAAAGTTTTTAAATTGCCCCATTGAAATCGAGATAATAGCTATCATAAATAATAATCATCAAGAGTCCTTTTATAGTTAGGCAAAATCTTGATGGCTATATTTATTTGAGACATTATCTTAGTTTAAAACATTTTACTTTGAAAACCAATTAAAAAAAAAAACAATTGCATGAGATTCATGAACATAATAACATGTGATGAGTGCAGGACAATATAATATGAATGACAAAGTATGAATCTATGATAATATAAAAATGCATGTGATGACAAGATAAAATGAAATGTAAATGCATGATTGATTTAGGGTTTGAGGGCTAGTTTTGGGATTTGGATTAGTTTGTGGTGTACATTAGGGTTTAGGGTTTAGATTTATGGTTTCAATTTAGGGTTTCAATTTAAGTTTAGGATTAGGATTTAGGTTTAGGATTTGTTTAGGGTTAGGATTTAAGGTTTAGGGTTAAGGTTCAGATTTAGGGTTTGGGTTAGGGTTAGGGTTAAGGGTTTGGAATTTAAGGTGTATGGTTTGGTTTTTGATTTAGGATTAGGATTTAGTGTAGGGGTTTAGGGTTTATGGTTAGGGTTTAGGGTTTAGAGTTTAAGGTTTCATTTTTGGGGTTTCATATTTTTTTTTTTTTGGATTTTATGGAATTGGATATGAAATGAATGTAAGTTAGAAAAGTGCAATTAATGAATGCTTGGGCCAAATGCATAACCTTGAAACATAATTACAAACCAAAGTATTTTCAAATTTAATATCACAAACATGTAATTGATAAAATTCAAGACTAAAATGAATTAAATATAGAAAACTTTAAATTTTGGTTTGAATGTTCCACCATTGTTCATCATTAAACACAACCAAACAATTTAAAAAATTCACCAAAAAATAAAACATCAAACAACATTTTTTCAATGACACTTTTGTTGAAACATGTTAGAAACTTGGCAAACATCATAAAGACATAATATAAAGCATGGATAAAAATAACAAATATTCATCAAAGCATGAAGCAAGGTTTGGCCAAACACAAAGACACCATGGCCGAACCTATCTAATCTATTTCTTAAGCATTTTTTTTTATCTTTTATCATCCAACAAATATTGATCAGTTGAAAATCATTGGAGCCATTTCAACAAACACAAAATAAACTAATATAACTTGGAAACCTCATGAATAAGAATATCAACCAAACAATAACAAACCATTCATTAGAAATTTAATTGAACTGTATGGAAACTTGAAACTTATAACTAAAGCATCATCTACCAATTATGAATCAAACAAGAAATGATCATCAAGCCAAACACATGATTTGGCCAAGGAGAAAAGTACAAGGGCTGAACCTCCCATGATGTTACCTTAAGCATGATTTCACTCTATACCATCAAAAGAAGCACCATTTACTTACTCATTCATCATACAACACACTTGAATCACAAAGAAACATTTATCTAACATGAAGTAAGCTAAAAAAACTAAAGAAAATATGTGAGACTTAAACATGAACCAAACACCAACATATTTCATTAACCAAACATAATTTATACAAAAATCAAGGTAATTATTCATTTAAACATCACAAACAAGTTTGAAGGATTAAGAAAATCTCAAAGTAGCCAAGAAGAGGTTTAGCTTACAAGAAGGACAACATGGCTAAACCTCTAACTTGGTTTTCTTAATGGTGGATTTTGTTGCTTTTGTTTGGATTTCAACTTCAAACCAACCATTGATTAGTTGGATGAAAATTGATTCAAACTTTGTGCAAGTAAAGTAAACTAAAAACCTTCAAGAAATTAAAGAAGAAATGAATGAAATATAATGAAAATGTAATGTAAAGTGAGACGGAGATGCTAAAAATGCAAAGGGTGAACGTTGAGATGGATACCTTCAAACAAAAGCACCAAAGTTTTTCTTTCTTTTTTTTTTTCCCACTATTTTTCACATTCTTCTCCTCTGGTTTTTCATGCCAAAATCTTCCCCTTCTCTGAAGAAGAAAGCCACCAAAAATATTATTCAAGAGTAAACCAAGGCTTTGGAATCAAATATCATCCGAAGGCTAAAATTTTTCCCTTGTTTTTAATCCAATGAGCAATCTTTAACAATTGGATCAAGAATTCTTATGAGATCTAATGGTCCACATTGTTCACTGCAAAAATTAGTTTTTTATAGCCCCTAAACCAAGTAAAAAGACCATTATGCCCTTAGTACAAAATTTTTAGTATTTAGGCTATTTTTTTAGAAATCAATGTTCCTGTGCTCATTTTAAGATTTTAAAGCAAAAAAAATTATGAAAAATTATGAAATTAAGATATGAAAATTTTTGTGAAAATTCAACCTCGAGAGGTTAAATTGTGAAAATACTCATAAGGGGTATTTTGGTAACTTCATGCCTCTTAGGGTACTGCTATGATTTCGGATGCACCAAAAATCATGATCTAAAATATTTCATGAAAAATCAATCTTGAAAAGATGAAATTGTGAACTTACACCTAAGAGTTATTTTGATAATTTCACACATCTTAAGGTACAATCAAGGCTTTTAAAATTCTAAAAAGCATCTAATAATATCAAACCATGGTTTGGAGCATTTCAAGAGATTTTGACATTAGGAAGGTCAAATTACGAAATATCCATATGGGGTAATTTGGTAATTTTACACCTTTCACTATGCGATCTAGGTTTTCAATGCATCAAAAATCATTAAAAAATTCAATTATGGTCTAGAAATTTTCACTAAAATTTGACTTTAGTAACGCCAAATTATGAAAATACCTCTAAGGGTGTTTTGGTAATTTTACATTTTTTAAAGTACAAATTTTTTTTTATGTTTTAAAAATCACAAATTTCAAATGTAAACCATATTAATTTCGATTAGGTTGTGAGTGAATTTTAAGGTTTGTTCCAAGTTCTATCCATTTTTATCAAATTCGACCACTTTTGACTGAGTTTGACTAATTCTGACTTTGTTGACTAAATTTGACTAAATTTGACCAAAGTTGACTTTGGAGTATTTAGGTCAAATTGATCCAAAATTTGATTTTAAAACATTGTTAAAATTGAAGAAATGTTGGATTTGAATTGGGTTGAATTTAAGTGCTTAAAAATTGGTTGAAATTTTGTTTAGAGAAAATTGGGTGTCTACATAAAGTAACAGAACTTTTAAAAATTTTTAATTACCTAAAGCCAATATTAATAAATAAGATTATATAAACAAACAATTTTACAAGCATGCATAGGTTTTGCCTTAGGTGCTTACCTTGGATGTTGAAATTCTTTGGGTTCAATTTGGTGATTTTTTAAATAGATTTTGAGCCAAAAAGCTGCCCAAGTATTCAATCTTTAATGGTGATCTACACAAACTTTTGTGAAATAACTTTCTCTAAGGTTTGGTGAATTCAAAGCCATACTATAGTTAGTAAGTATTTTCAAGACCTCTTGTATTTTCTTGAGTTTCACTCTAGATGCTTGGTTGATTACGCTTACTTTTTTTCTTGATACAAGACAATGTGGCTTGAGGTTCTTTTTATAGGGGATCCATTCAGCCACATTAGGTTTAATACTTGGAATAAAAATTTTCACAAAAAACCCTATGCTAGCCAAATGTACCAAACAAGGGAAACTTTTTCTCTTGTTTTTATTTTCTCTATTTTTGGTCATACCAAAATCAAATTAAGTCTAACTTAATTTGTCTCAATTTTAATCTTTCATAGTTGTCCTATTATGTGTGACCTAGTAGGTTCTTGAGCATATTGGTAATAAACACAAGCATTGTAGCCTCAGTATTTGACTATAGATGAAACAAGCTTTTTGTCTTTATCACCAATTCTCCAATTAGCCAATCTTATGTTTATAGATCATGATCAATACTAGCTTTATTGCCATGACCTCCAAATATTAAAGAAAAGTTAATATGGATCTATGAATTGTCTTAATATGTAATTAATATCCTTTCATCACATTGTATCTCGGTTTGAATATTGAGTATGGTTTAGTGTTTACTTAATCTTGTTCAACCATATTAAGTCTTGTCCTTGACATATACTTACAAATAAGTTTTAGAACAATTCCAAAATCTTATTTCACTTTGGCCAAAGATTTCTAAAGTTAATTCAATCAAAACTAGTTGAGATACTCTTTTGATCACATAAGGTGATGAATCCCTTCTTGATTACTTCATTTATCTTCATATGCCTTATGTTATACCCAATAATACTTGATTGGAGTATTCCTGGTTAGAACCATAAGTAAAGTAAAGTCAAAGTATAACATTCATCATATAAGATCATAAGTAATCTCAAGTCAAAAGATCACTTATATAAGCATCAGTTGAGAATGTAGCTATAGACACTATATGAACTATCATATAGCATTCTCATGTAGGATTATGTCTAGTGAACTTGTTCTTGTAACAAGCGTCTACATGTTGGTTCATGTTTACCTAAACTTCAACCTATAAGATTGGTTGCTTGCTTCATAAGCAATAATATAACCATGTGTTAGTCTCAATAGCTTTTGTCAATGTCTTCTTATTGATAAAGCATTGACTAGAAATAATTTTGGAACACATAACTTTTATGCAATAATGATCTCATAATTACAATCTCATTGTAATTTTCTTACAAAGTTTTATTTATATTTTGAAGACTTCATCATATAAGCATCAACATTGAAATATATGTATAAAAGTTCAATGATAAAGAAATAAGACCTTTCTAAGATATCAAGTATCAAAGTACTATAAAAACGACAATATCTTAGCCAAAATATGATTCAGCTGGAAGGGCAAAAACCAACAATCTCTCACTTGCACTAAAGCTAGTCATTCATGTATCTAATATCATATTTGACTATATGCTTATCATGTTTTTGCTGGTACATAACTTTAGTAGGAGTGTCGACAATGTTATCCTTAATGGGTACTCATTCAATTTTAACATTACCTCTAGAAACCAAGTCTCTAATGAGATGATGTCACCTTAATACATGTTTGGATCTTAGATGAGACCTTGGTTCCTTGGCTTAAGCAATAGCTCAATGTTGTCGCAATAAATTGTTATTGAATCAATAATGCTAGGAATAATGTTTAGTTTAGTTATGAACTTCTTAATCCAAATGGCCTCTTTTGCAGCCTTAGATATAGAGATGTATTCAGCTTTGGTTGTAGAGTCTGCAGTTGTACTCTATTTGAAACTTTTCCAACTCGCTGTTCCATCATTTAGAGTAAAAAACATAGCCACTTTAAGACTTGCTATCATCCTTATTGTATTTAAAGCTTGCATCACAATAGCCCTTAACAAGGAGTTTAGCTCTACCATAGAAAAAAATCATATCCATAGTTCTTTTTAAGTATCTAAGGATTGTTTTCATGGCCTTCTAGTGACATTCACCTAGATTTGCTTGATATCTACTTGTTATGCTTAAAGCATACAAGATATAAAGCCTTGTACATAGCATTGCATACATAATGGATCTAATCGCTGAAGCATATAGAACCTTATTCATGCTATCTTTCTCAATTTGTGTCTTAGGACACATGTCTTTAGAAAGATTTATACCTCATGACACTGGTAAGAATCCCTTTTTGGATTCTTCTATGCTTAACCTTTTTAGTACTTTGTCTATGTATTTGGATTGTGAGAGATCAAACAACCTCTTTGATCTATCTCTATAGATTCTTATGCCCAGTACATATGTTGCTTCTCCCAAATCCTTCATGCAAAACTTTTTTGATAACCAAATTGTGGTAGATTGTAATATGGGTATATTGTTCCCTATAAACAATATGTCATTCACATATAGCACTCTGAAAACGATTGCACTCCCACTTGTCTTATTGTATAAACAAGGTTCATCTACATTTTTTATGAATTCACATTCTATAATTGCTTCATCAAAATATATATTCCAACTCTTTGATGCTTGATTAAGTCCATAGATAGAGCTTTGAAGCTTACACACCATATCGACATTCATTTTGGATTTAAAACCTTTGGGTTGTGTCATGTACACATGTTCTTGCAAATTCCCATTAAGGAATGCCATTTTGACATCCATTTGCCATATCTCATAGTCATGGTATGTGGCAATAGCAAGAAAAATCCTAATAGATTTTAACATGACTATTGGTGAAAAAGTTTCATCAAAATCAGCTTCTTGTTTTTTATTATAATCTTTTGCAACTAGGCTGGCTTTGTATGTTTGTACATTGCCATCCATGTTGATTTTCTTTTTGAAAACCCACTTGCACCCTATGGGTTTTATTCCTTTGAGTGGTTCCACCAAAGTCCATACTTAGTTTGCATACATAGATTCCATTTCAGATTTCATGGCCTTATGTCATTTCTCAGAGTCAATGTCCAACATTGCATCTTGATAGGTAGTAAGATCATCATTTATGATCGTATTTTTTAGGAACTTGGCCAATCTTTTTAACTTATGGAGTTCTTATGTACTTTAAACTTTCAATAGCATATTTGATGCCTTAGCAATTAGCTCAAGTTCCATTCTTGTGTCAATTTGTGTTTTTTAAACTTCTTCAAGTTCTATTTTACTCCTACTATTCTCTTCAAAGATAATCTCTTTTTCTAAGAAGACATCATGTCTAGGAACAAACACTTTTTGTTCCTCAAAGTTGTAGAAATAATATCCAATAGTTTCATTTGGATATCCCACAAATTTACACCTAACCAATCTAGTTTCAAAGTTGTCGGCTTGCGCATGCTTCATATAAGCATCATATCTCTATATCTTTATATGTGACAAGTTAGGTCTTTTACATTTCCACATCTTATATGGTGTTTTGTCAATGGATATAGATGGAACTATATTTAAAAGATAAACAGCTATTTCAAATGCATAACCCAAGAAAGATATAGGAAGATTTGAATTGCTCATTACAGATTAAACCATGTGCAACAAGGTTCTATTTCTCCTTTCAAAAACTCCATTGTGAGAGAATCCCATTCTCTTTTAAATAACCTAGAAAATCATGGCTTAAGTATTCACCACCTCGATTAGATCTAAGCGTCATGATATTTTTACCAATTTTTTTTCAACCTCCATTTTAAATTCTTTAAATTTTTCAAAGGATTCAAACTTGTGTTTCATTAAATAGACATAACCATATATTGAATGATCATCAGTGAATGTAATGAAATAGGAGTATCATTCTCTAGCATTTGTGTTCATTGGGCCACATACATTTGAATGTATTAGTTCGTGAACCACACTGGCTCTTTCTCATTTTCTAGTAAAAAATGATTTGGTCATCTTTCCAAGAAAACATGATTCACAACTTTCATATGATTCATAATCAAAAGGATTAAATTATCCTTGTTTATGTAACTTTGCGATTCTTGTTTCATTGATATGACCGAACCTACAATGCCACAAGTAAGATTAATTTGGTTTATCTAGTTTAGCATTCTTGACATTTATATTGAGAACATCATTGTTTAATCTAAGAATATATAAGCCATTATGATATATTCCCATTCCATAAAACACATCATTTAAATAAAAAGAACAACAATTGCCTTAATATTAAATGAGTATCCATCATTCATACTTAAATAAGAAACTAAAATGATGTTTGGAGTTATGACAGGAATATAATAACAATCCTTTAATTCTAAAACTAAACTAGAAGGTAAAGGTAAATAATAAGTCCCCATGACATAGGTAACAACACTTGCTTTATTTCCAACATGCAAAGACACCTCTACTTTCTTTAGGCATCTACTTTTCTTTAGTCCTTGTATGTCATTACATAAGTGAGAACCACATCTAGTATCCAATACCAAAGAAGATGTTTCAAGAAAAGATGGATTGATCTAAATTATAAACATACATAAAGTAGAAGTCTCTTTAGACTTATTCTCCTTTAAGCTTGCCAAGTAGACCTCGCAATTCATTTTCCAATGACCTTCTTTACCACAATGGTGACATACACCTTTTTCCTTCTTGATGTTGCTAGTAGGCTTGATTGCTTTACTTACATCCCCTTTCTTATCAACTTTATTACTTTCCTTCTTTTGGTTGACTTCTTCTTTGCCTTAGATGAAATAACTAAAAAAGGCTTAAGTTTTTTATGCTTAAGGGGTTTTTCAGTAGTGTCAAGCATATTCATCAATTGTGGTAATGTTACTTCCATCTGATGTATATTGAAGTTCATTACAAATTATGGAAAGCTACTAGGAAGAGATGACAAGATCAAATCAACATTAACTCATGATCCATCACAAATCTTAGTTGTCCAAGTTTCTCAATCTAATTGATTATCTTGAGATAATGCATTTTGATCGAAGTGCTTTTAAACATCACTGTTTGGAACATTCATTACAGGCTTAAACCTCTTAATTCGTCATTGTTTGTCAAACAACTCTTTGAGGTGCAAAATGATTATCAGAGCATCCATATTCTCATGTTAGCTTCACAACTTAGGGGTTATGTTAGCCATAAGGATACATGTGACCTGTCACATTGCATTATTATAAACACCTAATTTTGTTCAAGCAAAATTTTGGCCATTTGTGAAGTGTTCAAAATTTAACTTGATTCAAATCCAATATTTTTCTAATTTTGACAAGGTTCTAAAATCAAAATTTGGACCAATTTGACCCAAATGCCTCAAAGTCAACTCTAGTAAAACTTTATCAACAAAGTAAAAATTAGTTAAATAAAGTCAAAATTGCATAAATTTTGGTTAAAATAGATAGAACCCTTGTCAATCCTCACAATTCACAACCAAATTGGAATAATGTGGTTTAAAATTGATATTGGTGATTTTTTTTAAAGCTAAAATCTTTTTTTGTATTTCAAAATGTGTAAGATTACCAAAATGCTCTTAAAGATATTTTTGTAATTTGGCTTTCCAAAAGTTAAATTTTTATGAAAATTTTTAGATTGTAATTAAATTTTTGATGGTTTTTTATGTATTGAAAACCTAGATCACACTTTGGGAGGTGTAAAATTACCAAAATACCCCTTAAGGTTATTTTGTAATTTGTCCTTCCCTAGATCGATTTTTCATGAAACTTTCCAAATCATAATTTTATAATTTTGATAATTTTTGGTGCATTCAAAATGATAGTGGTACCCCTGGAGGTGTGAAATTACTAAAATACCCTAGTTTGGGGTATTTTTATAATTTGACCTTCCCAACGTCGAATTTTTACGAAAATTTTTAGATCTTAATTTCATAATATTTCATGATTTTTGGTGCTTGGAAATTAAAAAAAAAATGAGTATGGGAACATTGATTTTTAAGAAATGGCCTAGATACCAAAAATTTTATACGTAGGGCAAAATGCTTTCTTTATTGGTTTAGAGACTTTAAAAATTACACCTTTGTATTAAACAATGTGGACCATTAGATCTCATATGGAATCTTAATCTAATGGCTAAAGGTAGCTCGTTGGATTAAAAACAAGGGAGGAATTTTAGCCTTTGAATGAGATTTGATCCTATGGCCTTAATTCAATCTTGGGAGATATTTTCTTGGCTTCTTCTTTATTCGAGAGAGAACTCTTTTTGCATAAAAAAACTAGAGGAGGAAACGTGAAAAACTAGATGAGCTTGTGGAGGAGAAAAATTTGGAAAAAATTATGAAAAAAAGGGTAGAGAAATTCTTTGTGTTTGGTCTTGGAGTTATATATTCCTAATACTATTTTTCCATCTTCATGCATTCTCCATCACATTCCCTAACATTTTCAAGCTAGTTTAATCCATTTTCTTTGTTTTTCTTAAAGCTTTTAGTTGTTTTTATTTACTTGAAACTTGAAACAACTTCATCCAATTAATTAATAGTTGGATTGAAGCCAAAATTCAAGTGAGAAAAACCCTAAATCCACTAAAGAAAACTAGCGGAGGTTTAACAATAATGTCCTTTGGGTTTGGTCGAACCTCTTCTTGGCCTCTTTCATATCTTTGTTGCTTCAAATTTTGGCTTATTATGCTTAAAAGGTGATTATATGTTTATTTAGCATGTTTTGGGGTTGATTGAATATATATGTTATTGTTTGGCTACCATTTTTGTTCATATGAATTCCTTAGCAATTTTGGATCATTATATATTTATTGAAGTTATTTTAATGTAGTAAATTTCTTCACGAAGTAAGTTCCAAGTGATAATTGTTTTGTATAGATGAAATGAAAACAAAAATAGAGGCAAGAAAATATCATGAAGGTTCGGCCATGGTGGTGTTTGGTTTGGTTGAACCTTGTTTCATGCCTTGATTGTTTATGGTTCTTTGATCCATGCTTTACGCTATGTATTTATGATGTTTAGCAATTTTCTAAAATGTTTAAATAAGAAGTTTCATTGAAAAAATATTGTTTGATGGTGGTTTTTGATGAATTCTTGAAGTTGTTTGGTTGTGTTAAAGGATAAACAATGGTGGAACATTCAAAGAAAAATTTAAAGTTTTCCATGTTTGATCCACTTTTGTCTTGAAATTTTTATGCATTACATGTCTGTGTTATTTAGTTATAAAATTAATAGCATTCTTGTAATTTTACATTCATTTCATGTCTATTTCCATAAAACTCTAAAATAAATTTTTTTTGTGAGACTCGAAATTGAAACCCCAAAGTTGAAATCCCAAATCAAAACCTTAAATCCCAAACCCAAAAATCTCAACTTAAAACCCTAAATCCTAAACCCTAAATCAAAAACCTTAAATCCCAAATCCCAAATATAAACCTTAAACCTTAAATCCAAACTCTAACCCTAAGCCCTAAACCTAAACCCTAACCCTAAACCTTAAACTCTAAACCTAACCCTAAACTTAAACCCTAACCCTAAACCCAAAACCTAAACCTAAACCTAAACCCTAACCCTAACCTAGACTCCAAACTGACCCCAAGCCCTAAATCATTCATGCATTTGCATTTCATTTTATCTTGTCATCATATGCATTCTTATATAATAATGTATTCATACTGTATTCATATTATATTGTCATGCATACATCATTTTATTATGTTTATACATTTCCTCATTTGTTTTTAAAAATTAGTTTTTAAAAAAAGATTTTGAAATATAGTAATCAAGATCTTGCCTAACTATAAGAGGACTCTTGGTGATTATTATTTATGAGAGGTGTTATCTTAGTTTTGTGGGGCAATTTGAAAACCTTTAAATTGAGAATTTTTTTTAAGCTTTACCAAATTATAAGATAGTGAAAGAAGTGCTTTGATATTTAAAGTGTTTTCTCTTTGATCCAAAAAAAGTTTTGTTTTTGTTTAAAAAAAAGAGAAAAAAACATTTTGTTTTAAATTTGATTTATTTCTTGTTTCAAAAAAAAAAGAAAAAAGGAAAAAAAGAAAGAAAAGAAGAAAAGGAATTAATTTTAAACATTAAGTAAACAGGACCATTTTAATTAAAATTAAAAGATAACATACAATCAATTGGTACTATCTTCGATAGGCGTTGTGAGAGTGCTAATCTTTTCTCATACATAATTGACTCTCAAACTCAACTCTGATTTCATAGACCATAAATTTATTATTTTTCTAACACTTTTTAAATTTGTTTTAAAATTTTTTATTAAAATAACAAAAAATTTTGGGTGATCAATCACACCCTAAAAAAGATTGGTGGTGACTCATTTTGTTTTATTTTTCTTGAAAATATTTTTTAACGCCCATTTTTTCAAAATTTTCCCATTCATTCGGCATTCAGGTTGGCCTGCCTTTAGGTTTTAAGACGTTGCGATAGTTTGGCTACTCCACTAATGATACATTTAGAGATTTAGGCAAAATATTGATTGCATGTTATCCTTGATTTTGGTTTAATGATCCTAATTGGTGTTTAATCTTAATTCTTGATTTCTTAAAAAGTGAAAATTTTGAAAAAAAATTGGAAAATGAAAAAAAAAGAGAAGAAAAATGAAAAAAATGAAAAAAATTTGAAAAAAAAGTGTATGTGCTTTACATTTCATGCATATGTTAATTATGTCATTTCATGCATATTGTCAATTTCACTTCACACATATTTTAGTTATGTTATTTCATGCAAATTTTAATTATGTCATTTATTATATATTGTTATCCTTTATTTTGTTCTTAATACTTATGGGGCATTTAGGATAGGGGTAGTTTTGAAAAATGTCAAAGGTTTGATCATTCCTTTGTAGACACTCACATTTGTATTTCACGTATAAGCTCTATACCAGGGCTTTACCCTAATTAAGAGGATGTAAATTAGCTATGCCCTTGAGAGGTATAAACCTCCACAATGGCTAGTGGAACACTCTTACTCAAATTGAACTCTTTTCGTTCACAGCCTGTAATGGGTGAAGATCGAGGTGCCACACTAGTATGTAATGGACGATGATGTGAGGAGCAATTTGGGAACTTTAGATGTGTTAATTCTCAACCTAGCATCTAGTGAACTTTAGGGAGCTAGCCCTAGGTAGAGCGATGTGTCATAAATATAGATTCGAAAATCTATAGCTAGATTTAACAAATGAATGGAGTCGCCACCAATCTTTTATTAGGTGTGATTGGTCACCTAGGGAATCTATCCTTTTAAGGAACTCCTAAGCTTAACTAAGGGTCCTTAAAAGAATAGGTTCGGGTCTACTAACTAGAACAGGGTTTGAGAATTCGGTTACATGTGGGGAAGGTTATAGCAGCCCCACATGCCCATCCCAAGGATGGTATCATATTATTTCAAATTTATCCTAAGGTTTGGAGTCTAATGGTTTCAAATTTTTGTTAAATATTGAAAATAATTTTTAAGATTCTCCATCAATCTCGTAGATCTCTTAAAAAATACTTTCTCACCTCAAGAGTATTCAAGAGTCCTATTTGAATTCTTGAAGAGGCTCCGTCGTCGGAAAAAGATTTTTTTTATTTTTTTATTGAAAATAAATCTAATTATTCTACCATTTGGGCCAAATTAGAAATATTTTTTCTTTTGAATTTCTAAAATTTCCACCATTTGGGTCTATTTAGAAATTTCCTTTTTCTCTTTTTTTCTTCGAAAGAAAATAATATGACAATTATTTTTATTGAAATTTCATATAAATTATTCCACTATTTGGGTTAAATTTAGAGAAAGTTTCTCACCTAGAGATTTCTTAAAAATTTACCATTTGAAATTTCTAAGAATCTCATCCTTAGATAATTATCAAATATTTTCAATCCAAATTTTTATGTGGAAAAGAATACAATTACTTGTATTGAAATTTCATCTAAATCATTCCACCATTTGGGCCAAATTTAGAGGAAATTTCTAACATAGAGATCTTTTCGAAATTTACCATTTGAAATTTCTAAAAATCTCATCTTTGGGTAATTTGTATTGAATTCCAAAAAATTTTTATATTTTTATGTTTTTTTTGTTTGAAAATAAATATTAATTATTGTTATTGAAATTTTATCTATATTATTCCACCATTTGGGACAAATCTAGACAAAATTTCTCACTTAGGAATTTTATAAAAATTTTCATTTGAAATTTTTATAAATTCCATCATTAGATAATAAATATTTATTCCCAAATTATTTATTTTTATTATTTTATTTTATTTTGATAAAATAAAAAAACAAGTAAAACAAATAAATTAAATAAAATAAATAAAAAATACCAAAAAATTGAAAACGGCTCGGCTCAGGCTTGGGATACGGCTTGGTTCAAGATAAAAATCACGGCTCAAATACGTGGCTCGGGATCTCGACACGGCTCGGTTGTAACCCAGACGAAGAAACGGGTCGCTGGTTCGGGTGCACTACGGGTCGGGTCGAATTTTGGCAAAACGTGCAGATCCTGTGGGTTTACTAACGCAAAAACGACGTCGTTTTGAGGAGGGTATATAAGGCTGAAGATCAATTTTTTTTCAGAATTCCCTTCTCCCCTTCTCTCTCTTCCCTTCTTTTCTCTTCCTCTCTAAACAATTCCAGATTCCGGTTGAATTCCTACCAAAATCTGGAAAAACCCATCGAAATCTTCAAATTTGGCTGAAAAACTCTTCGAAAAATTCAAAATTCGTCGAAAAATTTCGTCGAATTCTGAAAAATTTCCAAAAAGTTTTCAGAAAAAGAACTCCAAAAATTTGAAAAAAAACTTCTAAAAGTCCTATACTACCTCTAAACATTTTTTTGCTTCTGTTTCACCTCTCTGTTTTCTTTTTTTCTCTCTGATTCCTGTTTTCCTTATGTGTGATTTATGGACCTATTTATAGGGATTGATCAGAAGAGTTTCTGATCAATCCCAACTCTTTTTGGGATTTGGATTCAATCTTTGAATCCAATCCCAACTCTGCCAATTCTAAAATCATAGTCAAATTCATTCCAATTTTTTTATCCTAATCCTAATCTTAATCGAAAATTAATAAAAAAATAAAAAAGATAAATATATTAATAGATAACAAAAAATAATTAGATAAATAAAAGAAATAGATAAATAATAATAAAAAAATAAAAGCAGATAAATAATAAAAATATTAATAGATAAAAATATATATTAATAAATAGACAAATAATAAAAATAAAAATAAAAGCCAATTGGGCCTGCTAATTGGATCCTGAATCGGACCCAATAGCTTAAGCCCAAACCCTATTGGACTAGGCCCAATGGCCTTAGGCCCGGACTAAAAAGGGTGTTTACAACTGCCCCTCTTTGCGCATTTTCTGTGAAACAGGAATTGTGCAAAGACGTAGACACCCATTCAAGACTCAACATGACATTTTTTACCCTTTTTTTTTATCAAAGCTCCTATAAGTAGAGGCTCTAGGACTTTAAAAAAATAAACAAAGCTCCTCTAAACAGAGGCTCCACGACCTTGAAAATAAATGGCTCCCCTAATCAGAGCTCAACGACTTTGAAAAATAAATAGCTCCTTTAATCAGAGGCTCAAAGACTTTGGAAAATAAATAAATTCTCTAAGCAAAAGCACCATGACTTTAAAAATAAATGCTCCTCTAAACAGAGGCTCCACGACCTTGAAAAGTAAATTGCTCTTCTAAATAGAAATTCATTTAAAAAGTTGAAGCTTTGTATTTTGGAGATTCACATCCAAAAGTTCAAAACTTTTCATTTGTTCAAAGATTCACATTCAATGAACTTTAGGGTTTCACTCCTCAAAGATTCTCATTTTGAAACTCAAATATTCTCATTTGAGTTCTAAAAAATTCTCATCAAAATATTCACAATTTTTTTTTCAAGTGACTCAAAAATTTGCATGAATGAATATTATGACCAAAAATGCAAATGCCTTCTTAATGATGCAAATGCAACAACCTAGATTCTCATAGTGCCTTGCATGTCCAAACAAAGTTTAATTCATCAAATTATGTGCATGTACTATTCAAGTAATGATGCCAACATGATACATATAATGCGGATATTAATAATGTCATGAAATCCTAAATAATTGTGGCAATATGGCTCTCAAAACTCCACCATTTTGCATTTCTTCCTTGTTCAGTTTCTCAATACTTTGGGACAAGTTTCATCAATCGATCATCACTTGACCATCATTCATGGGCTTTTCAGCACTAATAAATTTTAGAACAAGTTTCATCCACCATCAATGGATCACTACTCATAGGTGTCTCAACATTAACCATTCTGAACAAACTTCATCGTCTGTCACTAGGTTACACTCATAGGTTTCTCAACCCTAACCACTTTATCCATTGATCTATATTATTTTCATCATTTAATCATAACTCGCAAGTCATGTCGACCAAGTCATCACTTGGTCATATCACCTTTTCAAGTTTTTGCATTCTCTTCATTTGTTGGCCAACCCATCACCATTTTCATCATTTGACCACATCACATGTTATCTTATATCATCCTTCTCAGGCTTCTATGATCTCTTTATTTTTCTTTATCATCTTGGATTCTTTTCAAATGAATGCAAGACTCTTTTAAGCACATATTCATTCATTCATTATCATTTCAATTCTTGACAAATACAATGCAATCAACATTTTCTCAATTCATTTTAGAGATGTGAGAACAAAAGAGTGAAAGGTGCATTGAGAGAATGAGAAGTGAGTCTTGGTACTAAACAAATGGGAAAAGAAACAAGTTGGATGTATGACATTGGGACAAATGAATATTCAAACAATTTTGAACAATAATTCAAGATTTTTTTTCAAAAACTCATTCCATTGATTGTCAAAATCATTTTGAGCTCATCAAACTTTACCCCAGCTTTGGAGGATCTTTAGATGCATTAATCTTCTAGATATTTGAACTGTTTATCTAACTTTCAGCTCAGAGATTTGGTCTACCCAAATTGCTCTTTCGGGTTTTTAATTTGAGTCTTCCTTTTTCCTCCTTTTATATTTTTTTTCTTTTTTTTTCATTTTCCCATTTTTTTTCATTTTTTTTTCACCTTTCACCATTTTCTTTTCTTTTTTTTTTTCTCATCTTTCATCCATTGTTGATATCTCTCACATAATAATCTTTAGGGCATTAACATGATTCCATCATGAGCACACCTTTGCCTAACATATGATTATTCAATTCAAGCATTCACACTTGATCCAAATGGACTTTTCAAGATTGTAATGTAGGCCATGGTATGGGGTAATGAAAGAAATGGATAAAATAGGCTCAATATATATGTTTAAAGGGTTCAAAACCAAAGGATCATCATTTGATGCAACTTGGCATTTTGCCCCACTCTATATCATTTAACTATTTTTCCCTTTTTCTATCTCATTCTTCATAAAAAGCTTTTCATTTCTTTGCCCAAAATCATTTGTGGCATTTTTCTATGTTTTTTTTTTTAGATCTTTTAGACTATTATCCCCTAGTATGGAAAGTGATCCTTGGTCAAAATTTTTTAGAAAAGAAAATCACAATAGACTCAAAAGGGTTAGCAATGAATGATTTTTCAAATGGTAAAAGAAAGATGGCCATTTTTCTTCTCAATGTGGATACTTTTCTTGAACCTCATCTATTGAGCAAAAATAAGCTCATGGATTTGTAAAAAAAAACCCATCTTCAAGATATATTAATCTCACATCTGTTAGTAGCTGACTTTTTTTTTGCTCCAATAATCTCTTTAAATCAATGTGAATAAGTTCTCAAAATTAAATTTTAAAATTATTGCTGCCATTGTCTAAACATTCATCATTCAAAATTTAAGAAAGGGAACAAAAGTTATGAAAGGTGACAAAGCATGAAACAGTAGTTGAATGAAGAAAAAAATGTAATGAAATACATTAAATTGCCTTTTATTGAAATGATAACAAATGAAATTCTACTGCCTAAAAGAAACCTAACATTACTCTAAAAAAATTCCTAAAATGACAAGAAACTTTCAATCAGCCTTATCTTCATTCTCCAAAATTGTCCCCTTATTAAATCAGGTGAAGGATCTTTATTAACATCTTGCCCCTCAATTCATTGTGACTCTCCGGACCCTTTTTAACCAATGTGTTCTTGATTTTCACTCGAAGCATTATAATTTGGTAATATGTTGCCTCTAACATTAGGTGTTATTGCTCTTCCTTGATCAAAACTTACCATTCCATCATTGATTAACCGTTGCACCTTATGCTTTAAAGCAGTGCAATTTTCAGTAGAATAGCCAGCAATTCCATAGTGGTAGTCGCAGTGGGCTGTAGGATCATACCACTTAGGATAGGGTGGCTTGAACGGCTCCACACGGTTGGGGGTAATCAAGTGGCTATTATAGAGTTCTCGATATAACTCCGTATAAGTCATGGGGATTGGCTCAAATACAGGTTTTTCTCGAGTAATTAGTTGCTTTCGTGAACCAATTGCTGGGTTAGTAGGGCGAATTTTGGGTCTTGTAAGAGTTTGAATATTAAGGCTATATGTAAGATCCTGAGAGCTAAAAATTGATCGATATGTGGATGAATAAAGTGGTTGTGGAGCTAGCTGGTATGGGTAGGATGAGGCATTATTCATAGCAGGATAGTATAGAGAGTAACCTTGGGGTGGATAAAGGTTGATAACCCCTGAATTGTTGCCTATCAAAGCTCACAGCTTGAGCTTCAGTTTTTTTTTTTTTTTATGCCTTCTTAGTTTCTCCTCCTTTCAGCTTGCCATTCTTGATGGCACTTTCAATAATTTCTCCAGAGATCACCATGTCGACGAAATTCTTTGTTGCATTCCCTATCAATTTTTCATAATAGAGAGATTTCAAAGTGCTGACAAACAGCACTGTAGTTTCTTTCTCAATCAGAAGAGGCTGTACTTGAGAAGCAATATCCCTCCACCTCTGGGCATACTCCTTAAAAGTCTCATTAGCCTTTTTCTCTAGGTTTTGTAAAGATAAACGATCAGGGGCCAAATCCATGATATGTTGATATTGATTGATAAAATCATGGGCTATGTCACTCCAAGAATGGATACGAGTTCTGTCTAACTGGATATACCACCTAATAACAGAACCAGTAAGATTGTCTTGGAAAACATGCATTAGTAGCTTTTCATCATGAGCATGGGCTGCCATCTTTCGACAATACATGGTAATATGAGTTTTTGGGCACTTTGTGCCATCATATTTTTCAAATTTTGGTACTTCGAACTTAGGAGGAATGACCACATCAAGGACTAAGCAAAGCCTAACAGCATCAACTGAACCACAAAAACCAATTCCTTCCACAGCCTGTAGCCTTTGTTCTAGCATACTAATTTTGGAGTTTTCCTGAGCTTCCACTTTTATCTTTTCCTTATCTTTTCCTTTCTGTTCATCTAGATCAGGGATTTGAATTGGTTCAACTGCCTTTTTAGTAAAGACAAGATTCATATAACTATGGTAATGCCCTGGATTAAAGGCTAATGGCATTCCAGAATATGTAGGATATGTGAAGTGTTATGGAAGAACCTCTTGTGTAGACTGGGCTTGAGGTAGACCAAAACCAGGTGGATATAGGGGGTCAGTCACTTCTTGTGATGCAAAACCTTGTTGGCTTGTGTTCTCTTATATTCCTTTCCCCTTATTTAATTTATTGAGAGCATCCAAAATTTTACTTAACTCATTATCAATCTTTTCTTGAGCTTTTTCCAGTTTTTCAAATCGGTGAAAATTTTTTTGCTCCATTTGTCTGGCCCTGGCTCTTGTATTATATCGATGGATGGGTTTTCTGCTGGATGGAGCTATCCTTGAACCTTTAGCATCACAATTACAATTAGAAACTATGTATGATATGCAAATGTATGCATAAAATGTACTAATTTTTGCCATATCATCGATATTGATAAAAGAAATCTCCATTTGAAACTTTATTAAATAAAATTTCAAAATTACATCCTAATAAAGTCAAAGCAATATTCTAAAGTCCTAAACATCATTCTTTATTTCTAATGCCTCCTTATAAACTTCCTAGCTTGTTGGTAATGATTTTATGTCTCATCTAGGAAATCAAGTAAATGTCGCCTATGCACTCCCACTGGTTGCACCATAGCCTTCAAACTTTTCACTTTTTCTTCCATTTCTGATGCTTTATCTGCAACAATGCATATCTGATCAAACAAATGCCTTAGAAACCTTTGTTTTTCTGTACACATGTCTTTCCATAACTCACTCTGTTGAGCTTGTTTCCTGTATTCATCAGACAAAGCTATGCGTCGATCCATTATCTTTTGTAGCATTTGGCTATGTCTATGTGCCCTAGCAGTAGCCTTTTATTCTTCCTCCACCCTCGCTTTTAACAATTCATTTTTTTTTAAAAGTCGAGCAAGCTCGGGTGTGACTAACGAATGTGTCATATCTAAATCATTAAATAAGGCTCTCCATTGATCTTTTTGCTCTGTAAGGCTCTGGATTTTCAGTTCTTGAAGTTGTGAACACTCTCCCATTTCTATCTTCAATCGTTTGTTTTCTTGTTCTAACTCATCTTTTTTAGACTGGAGTTTTCTCTTAGCTGTTTCCATTTTAAGCAAAGGATCTTAAAGAATGGGTTTTGGGGAATACCCTAACTATTCACTGGGAATCACAATGTCTTTTCCCCTTTTCACATGCCATACATTATAGTCTAGAGTGACGTCATAAGTAAACCTCCCTTGGTTAACCCTGGTGGTTTGCTTTCATGCCTGATCTTTTCAACCATTCCATATGCCCCTTTATCAGTGAATGAGAACTCCCTTGGTTAAGTCCATAGGTTTCTGAAATGAATTGCTCACACCCGGATTGTCTTCTCATTAAAGCTGGAGCATAAGTAACAACACCTCATAGGCCTAATAAAAACACCCATGGTTGATTTTCACAACTGTATAACACCGTATCATGACGCATCCAAGGTGCTCTCCAAACTATTCCTTGACTATCAAGGGCTCACAAATAGAAAACCCATTCCTCTTTTGACTTTGCTTGAGGCCATGTGCTGTAATAGAATTCTTTGATGGGGATACTGGAACGAAGGTATGGCTTGTGAAATTAACTTTCTTTACATTCCATGTGACTCTTGATCCATACATAAAGCAACTGTAAACATCCATTAAATTGACCTTTACCATTTCTGTGACAAAAGTTTAGAGATCGAATGGTTTTTGCCAAAATGGTTGGTGCTACATTGACCTGATATGCTAACTGATCAACAAAATCCACCACTGCAACATCAACATATCCGATGACTTTCAAAAAGATCACCAATCCATATAAAGCTATAGCCATAGCTACTAATCCCTGATCATCATCTATGTGCCCTTGGATGAAATCTCGCAAAAAACTCCATGGAATAGCCTTACTTTCACCCTTTATCTTGACACATGAATCAACTTGAGGCAAACTAAGTCCAAGCATTTGCACTAGTTTTTTACAATAGCCCACCTTGTTGGACCAGTAAATCTTGTCTGGGTTTGCTAGATCGAAGCGAAATAGGACCATATACTCTTTAATTGTAGGCACCATGTCTGTTTCATTGAAAACAAAACATCTATATGAAGGATCCCAAAACTGAATGATAGCCCTAATCAAATTATTATCCACTTGCACCTGTAGCAGTGAAGCTATGTCTCCATATCTATTCTCAAATTCCTCCTGTTTTATTCTATTCATGCATCCTCACATATTGCTTAAGTCGGATAAATCATTTTACTATAGCTCTAGATGAACTCTTTCAGATAATGATGAAATAAAATCCTTAGGCAAGTAATCTTCTTATTTTCTTTGACCCTCTTCTGACTTAATTTTTAATTGATGAGCAGACTCATAGTGGACTGATGTAGACTTTGGTTGCATTTGGCTTTCCATAGATGTAAGTGTGAGATCTGATTTATCAATAACTGATATGCGGCAAATATTTTCTATATGAAAATAATGCAAATGATAGTGTTAAATATGATCATGATATGATAATGCTAAAACATGAGAATAGAGATGATGCATAGAATGAAATGACATATAGATGCACAAAATCAAGTAGACAAAATGGTTAGATAACAAATTGTTCCTTCTTTTGTCTTAATTTTGGGTTGTATCTATTGATGGATAGGAAGGGCTTAAGTTTGTTTCTTAGGGGTGAACTATATGCAGGGTTAGAAAATTTTAACCACTAAAAGGTTCCCAAATTGTTCTTTACATCATTGTCCATCACAAACTAGTAAGGCAGTCCAATTCTCACCCATCACAGGTTACCAACGGAAAGGATTCAATTTGAGTGGGAGTATTTCACTAGCCATTGCGGAGATTATCATATCACGGGAGCGTAGGTACTTTACTTCCTTCTAAGAGGGACTGAGCCTGGGTATAGAGCTCATGTAATGCAAATGCATGTGATAGTGTGTGTGAAGGAACACAAAATAAGAAACCAAAAAAGGAAAAATGTTAGTAAACAAATAATTTAAAGCCATTAGTTCAAAGGATAGGATAAATTCAGAAATTATGGCTTGACTATCTAATGTCCCAAGTGGAGTCACCAAACTGTCATAACATATAGATTCGAAAATCTATAGCTAGATTTAACAAATGAATGGAGTCGCCACCAATCTTTTATTAGGTGTGATTGGTCACCTAGGGAATCTATCCTTTTAAGGAACTCCTAAGCTTAACTAAGGGTCCCTAAAAGAATAGGTTCGGGTTTACTAACCAGAACATGTGGGGAAGGTTATAGCACCCCCACATGCCCATCACAAGGATGGTACCATATTATTTCAAATTTATCCTAAGGTTTAGAGTCTAATGGTTTCAAATTTTATGTTAAATATTGAAAATAATTTTTAAGATTTTCTATCAATCTAGTAGAACTCTTAAAAAATACTTCCTCACTTCAAAAGTATTCAAAAGTCCCATTTGATTTCTTGAAGAGGCTCCGTCGTCGAAAAAGTTTTTTTTTTTTAATTTTTTTATTGGAAATAAATATAATTATTCCACCATTTGGGCCAAATTAGAAATATTTTTTCTTTTGAATTTTTAAAATTTTCACCATTTGGGTCTATTTAGAAATTTCTTTTCTCTCTTTTTTTCTTGGAAAGAAAATAATATGACAATTATTTTTTTTGAAATTTCATCTAAATTATTCCACCATTTGGGTTAAATTGAGAGAAAATTTCTCACCTAGAGATTTTTTAAAAATTTACCATTTGAAATTTTTAAGAATCTCATCCTTAGATAATTATCAAATATTTTCAATCCAAATTTTTATGTGGAAAAGAATACAATTACTTGTATTGAAATTTCATCTAAATCATTCCACCATTTGGGCCAAATTTAGAGGAAATTTCTAACCTAGAGATTTTTTCGGAATTTACCATTTGAAATTTCTAAAAATCTCATCTTTGGGTAATTTGTGTTGAATTCCAAAATTTTTTTATATTTTTATGCTTTTTATGTTTTTTTTTTTGTTTGAAAATAAATATTAATTATTGTTATTGAAATTTTATCTATATTATTCCACCATTTGGGATAAATCTAGACCAAATTTCTCACCTAGGAATTTTATAAAAATTTTAATTTAAAATTTTTATAAATTTCATCATTAGATAATTAATATTTATTCCTAAAATTTTTATTTTTATTATTTTATTTTATTTTGATAAAATAAAAAAACAATTAAAACAAATAAATAAAATAAAATAAATAAGAAAATACCAAAAATTCAAAAGCGGTTTGGCTTAGGCTTGGGATATGGCTCGGCTCAAGACAAAAATCACGGCTCAAATACGCGGCTCGGGATCTTGGCACGGCTTGACTGGAACCCAGACGGAGAAACGGGTCACTGGTTTGGGTGCGCTACAGGTCGGCTCAGATCTTAGCAAAATGCGCGGATCCTATGGGTTTACTAACGAAAAAATAACGTCGTTTTGGGGAAGGTATATAAGGTTGAAGATAAATTTTTTTTTCAGAATTCCCTTCTCCCCTTCTCTCTCTTCCCTTCTTTTCTCCTCTTTCTCTCTAAATAATTCAATATTTCGGTTGAATTCCTACCAGAATCTGGAAAAAATCGTCGGAATCTTCAAATCTGGCCAAAAAATTCGTCGAAAAATTCAAAATTCGATGAAAAATTTTGTCAGATTCTGAAAAATTTTCAAAAATTTTCCAGAAAAAGAACTCCAAAAATTTTTTAAAAAAAATTTTAAAAATCTTATACTTCCTCTGAACATTTTTTTGCTTCTATTTCACCTCTCTGTTTTCTTTTTTTCTCTTTGATTCCTGTTTTCCTTATGTGTGATTTATGGACCTATTTATAGGGATTGATCAGATATAGGGATTGATCAGAAGAGTTTCTGATCAATCTCAACTCCTTCTAGGATTTGGATTCAATCTTTGAATCCAATCCCAACTCTGTCAATTCCCAAATCACAGCAAAATTCATTCCAATTTTTTTATCCTAATCCTAATCTTAACCGAAAATTAATAAAAAAAATAAAAAAGATAAATATATTAATGATAACAAAAAATAATTAGATAAATAAAAAAATAGATAATAATAATAATAATAAATAAAAGCAGATAAATAATAAAAATATTAATAGATAAAAAAATAAAAAAAAATATATATATATTAATAAATAGACAAATAATAAAAATAAAAGCCAATTGGGCTTGCTAATTGGATCCTGAATCGGACCCAATAGGCTTAAGCTTAAACCCTATTGGACCAGGCCCAATGGCCTTAGGCCCAGACCAAATAAGATGTCTACACCATGCCATACCTTTTTTATAAAAATTACCTAAAATAAGTCATGTGAAGGAACACCTCTTACCTTTTTCATTTTTGTGTTGTTGTTAATTTGATAATTCCATTTTTATTACTTTTAATAAAAGACATAGGGTATAAATAGAAATGAAACAAATTCCAAAATGAAAAATCTTTAAATCACTAAAAATAGAATAAAATGAGTTGTTTGTTAATTTATCTTTTGCATTGCATTCTTTAAATTTTTAACACTAATTTTTCTATGTTTTCATGTTTTCTTTGTTTGTTTGTTTGCTACAAGCATCATTCTTTAAAAATAAAACATCATGGATATACATCCTTGATAATTTGTTAACAAAAGTTCGCATGGCAACTCAAGAGTCTCGAGTAAGATCTTCGACAAGTAAGACATTCTGAGAAGTCAAAGATCAGAAAAAAATAGGCAACAGATAAAAAAGGATTATTTGAAAGATAGGTATGTCTTAGAATTACCTAAGTTGGTTTATTTGGATTCGATAAGAAATGACATGACAGATTTAGATGGTATTTAGAACCACTAGAGTATGGAAAGAAAGTTAGCCTTCACAGTAAAGTATGTAGATATTGCTTTATTGGTACCATTAAAACCCAATGATCAAATGTTGAAAGCCACCATAAGGTTTTTGAATCTAGCATATTGGTGTTTTACGTTCAACAAAGAAGATCTAACACCTATCATAGAAAAATATTCTGCCTTGTTACACTTATAGCTCTTCAAGCCTAATAGAGTATATTAGAAAGCATAGAAGTTGACTGGTTATAAGAAAAAGTTCACAAAGATAACAAGGGTAAAGGTACAGGTGATTGAGAAGAAAAAAGGACCTAGTGAGTGGTATCGTAAACTTTCCTATGAGATGTCATGCTTTTGAGTTCAGATGAAAACCAAGTTATGGATATGTTTGTTTTGGCTATTTACAATTTGGTGATCTTCCCAAGAGCTTTAGGATATATAGAGGCTTTTGTGGTGGATTTCTTCATGTAGTTGGAACAAAAGATCAATTCTTTATTGACAATTTTGGCATAGACCATTAGATCTTTGCATTATTACTAAAGGAAAGGAAAAGAAAGATTAATTTGTTGTATTCAGCTATTGTATGTGTGGATTCAAAGCCATTTTTAGAGTATCGTTCAAACTTTGTTGTTAATTTACACAAGATCCTTAGCACAATTAATCGAGTTCAATGCAAAAGAGTGGCCTAGGAATTTTTTAAAAGAATAATGGATAGGGTGACTTAGAATGCACCATGGATACCTTGAATTTCTATTTTGTACAATTGTAGAGATCAATCCTGGGTTCTATTGCTTGCTATTTGAGAAGCCATCAGTTATACACTATTGATGGTCAGACAACAGTATAGGTCTGTACAACTTATCCCAATGACTCAAGGATTAGATCAGGTAGAGTTTGACTATGGCACAGAGGGCTATGTGGCTAAAATGTGCATCATTACCAAAGCTTAGGGTCATACGAGGTTAGAATTAGGAAGAATACAGATGATGTAACCCCAAGCTACCTAGTTGAAAAAGCCAAATGAGTCAATCATTTGGTGTTACTGGTTAATCATGAGATAGTACAACCAATTAACCTATGGGCTAAGCAACTTTGTCAAAATTGGAGATTATTAAGAGGCAGTTTAAGGCTGAGATAGAAAAATTAAAGCAAGATAACCAAAGACTATAAGAGGAAATAGGTCAGCTTAAGTATAAAGAAGGTGTGCAAAAAGATATGCTAGAAAAAATGACAAAAGAGAGAGACTTGGCTTGAAATGACCTCAAAGAACTATACTTGGAAGACCATTAATTAAGGGTTTAGTTAAAAGGTGAGGCAAAGGAAAGCAAAGATTGAGATAAGATAGAACAACTTTGAGATAAAGTTCATTTCTAAAGGCATAGGCCTCAAGATAACGATGACAAAATCAACATGATAGTACAAGAAAAGAAAAATTCACATAAAGTCCTTGCAACACACAAAAAGAAATTAAATAGAACCCAAGAAGAGATTGGAAAATTGAAAGAAGAGTTAAGATGTGAGAAGAAAAGGCATCTAGACACTCAAGGGCAAAAAGATGCACTTGGAATAGAAATCAAGGCCATAGAGATGTAGTTGTAAGAAAAATAAGGATCACATTGCTCGACTAGATCGAGAATGGAAAGAAAAGGAATTGAAATGGAAATAAATATGCAATCAAAAGGTAAAAGCTTGCAAGTATTGAAAGACCGAGAGTCAGGAGAGACAAATGTATATCAACCACCTTGGTACTCAAATCCAAAAGGTAATCAAACAGGCCAAGGTGATGATGGAAAAGATGGAAGCTTTGGGATAGAAGGTCATCCCTACTAGTAGTCATAATTAGCTTCTCTTAGACTTTTTGAAGGAAGCAAAGGGATAGTATGAGCAAATTCAGCTTTTTTATGACCCTAGTAATAGGACAATTCATGATGTGTAAAACTAAAAATTTTAAAATGAATAAGAACTTTTATTGATTTAAACTATCTTGAAATGAATATCCTTGCTTATATTTAAAAGTATGATTAAAGGTACAAATAAGAAAAAAATGATGGTTGTAAATATTGCTTCCATTAAACTTTTTGAGGAGGAACGAATGTTTTTAAATAACTTTGCCTGAATATAAAAGGGAATTTAAGCTTATTTTCAATAATAATTATAAAATCAAAATCACATTGCAAGCTTAATTTGTTTAAATTTATGGCTTTTCATGTTAGCTGAGGACAAGGGTTGGTGATTATAAGTATATTTTCATCAAACCTTCGAAGCAAAAAGATATTGTCGAAGGTTTTACCTAAATATAGAAAGATTTTAAAACCATTTCTTATGACCAATAATAATATTCATATCATGCATTTTTTACTTTTGGGAATCAATAAAAGATTCAACGATAACACTTCTAAAAAAAGAGATTGATTGGTTTTGCACACCTACAACACTTGGGCCCATACAAGATTCATGAAAAATGAATTTGTCAATCAATGAGACAAGATGGAAATGGCCTAAGAATATATTAGAGAAATAGTTAGGGAATGTAACAAAATATAGATAGACCTTTTAGTTCGTGCGCTAGACTAAGGCTTGCCTTTTCAAGACCTAAATCTCAAGTTGCTACCATAGGCCTTCTTTAGTTGTCTCTCCATCTTAAGGGCAAGCTTACATACATCATTGAAAGTCTAATAGAGTTGCAGTTGCACCACATTGGCTATCTCAATCTTCAATCCTATAAGATACTGAGCAATAGTCTGCTCTTCCTGTTCCACCAATTCGCATTTTAACATGAGGTGGCAAACTCAATCGTATACTCCTCCACTAAGAGTTCTCTTTGCTTCAAGTTATGAAGCCTAAGGAAGACATCCTGTCAAAAGTTGTCCAAGAGATAATTTCTCATCAACTCTATTTTCCTCTTTTTCTAAGTTACAATTTTTCTCCTACTTTCTCTTTCCCTTTGTTTCTTCAGATCTTCCACCAAAAGGATGCATGCTTTTCTATGTTTGATTGCCACTAGCTTCACCTTACGATATTCAGAGGTATCATGGTATTCAAATATGCATTCCATTATGTGTAGCCAATCTAAGAATTCTTCAAGTTGCATCTTCATAGTTGAAAAAAATGTTGGCTAGTTTGGTTAAAGGAAAAGGCAATGTTGAAACATAAGAAACCACCATGGAAAAACCAGTATATGCCAAGTTCACATATTCTTATCTGTATGTTGCTCAGGTATTGCCAACCATTCATCAACAATATGCTGGTATTTCTACTAGACTATCACCAGTTCAAGTGAATATCAATCTTAGATCCACTCTATTTGATCTTATCACTATGCCAAACCTTGATGATTCGAAAGAATAAAAAAAACTAAATGCCATATTTGATCTAGTGGAAAGAACTAAAATGAAAATTAAGTATGATCTATTAGAAAAAAGATTGAAAGCAATAGAAAGGCATTATATGTATAAAAATCTAGATGCTCAAGAGTTGAGCCTAGTGCCTGATCTAGTGATTCTATCAAAATTTAAGTTCTAGATTTTGAGAAATAGGATGGAACAAAGTGCCCTTTTGCGCATATCACAACGTTCTATAGGAAGATGACCAATCATACATATAATGACATTAGATCTGCTGCGAGGTGGTAAGTTCAACTAAACCATAATAAGATACATTCTTGGAAAGATCTAGCTAGGGCCTTTATGGCATAATACAAGCATGTTGAGGATATGGTAACAGATAGATTATCCTTGTAAAATATGGAGAAAAAGGCAATCGAGACCTTTAAAGAATATGCATATTGGTGAAGAGATATGGTTACATAGGTCCAACCACTGTTGAAGGAAAAAAAATCACTATTCTTTTTATCAACACTTTAAAAGCCCCTTACTATGATGAGTTTGCAGGTAATGCTACTAAAAATTTTGTCAATATGGTGATATCAAGTGAAATGATTAAGAGTACTATAAAAGATGACAAAATTGACAGTTAAGAGGCCTCAAGCACTAAGATGACTCTAGTAGCAAGAAAGAAAGAATTAAAAACCTATGAAGTGATTGTTTCTAGCCCACCATTCATTTTTTACCATCTATATCCCACATACACACTTTACTACCCAGTTGCAAACCAAATATCCCAAACACCATACCTATACATACCATCACCACCACCATTATATCATCCAACTTCAGACCCAGAGGTTTTTAATTCATTCATTCTCCAACTATGTGACCTTTTTCCCTACCAAGCCTATCTCTAAATAAAAAAATCTTCACCCACCCAAAAAAAAACTCCTATTGACCAAATTTTCATGTCCTATACTAATATGTACCCATAACTTGTAAAGGCCCACCTCATAACCCTATCCTCGTTGAACCTTTCAAATTACCATATTTTAAATGTCACAACCTTAATGTTCGATATGAATATCATTTTGATGTAATGCACCATTCTTTAGAAGGTTGCATTGCTTTAAAATATAAAGTCCAAGCATTAGTGAAGGATGGATGGCTAAATTTCAATACTTAGATAAGGCCTAACATTAGAGGAAATCCATTACCTCACCATGTTGGAGGCACAATCAATGCAATAGAGAAGGGTAGAAAGTTCAAAAGGTGGATAAGAGAGGTGAAGACTCTTTTAGAGGTGGTATATGATTATTTAGTCAAAGTTGATGTGATTTGAATAGTAGGCTCTGAAATTGATGACAATATTTTAGGATCTAATTGGATCTACAAATACCATAAGATGGCAAGAGGTTATGTAATTTAGGATTGTGAGGAGTTTAAACAGATAGTTCAAAGATTGATGGATATTGGAATCATTGAATTCTATAATAAAAAAGATGATGATGAGGTAAGTATGATAGCAAGCCAAAGATCTAGTGGTTTGTTTATCCCAGAACTATTAACCATTTTTTATGATGAGCTAGAACCAATGGTAGGTGAGCCCGTTCCTTATTCTTAGGTAGCTATCACTGTATATGTACCTGACATTTTTCCCTATAAAGATGATAAAGTCATCACTTTGAAGTATGACTATGAGGTAGAAATCTAAGGATCAAATGATATAAACATCAGGGATGCAACCAATATATTAGGTGTTGGAGGAATGAGCTAAAATAGTTGAATTTATACTTTTGAGACATTAGAGCAAACAAGGAGAAAAAAAGGAAAAGAGGTGGAAGGAAATAGAAGTGAAAAAAGAAACCTTGTTGCAATGAACCAGACAGTATAGTATAAGAGGCTAATAACAAAAAAAAAATCTTGTGAATTTTTAAAGATCATTAGACACAGTGAATACAGTGTGGTGGATTAGCTTAATAAAATGCCAATTAGAATTTCATTGCTATATCTACTATTAAACTCTAAACCTCACAAGAATGCACTGTTGAAGGTACTAATTAGGCTTATGTGGATCATGACATTTCTGTGGATAAGGTGGACTATCAGGTAGGAAACATAGTGGCTTTGAACTGTATTGCCTTTAATGATGATGAGGTTTTACCAAAAGGAAGAGAAAGTGTGAAGGCTTTACATATTATAGTGAAGTGCAAAAGCCACACTATGGCAAAAATATAGATTGATAATGGGTCTTCCATTAATGTGATGCCAATTACCATACTCTTCAAGTTATCGATTGATCATTCATACACGAAAAAAAACCATATGATAGTCAGAGCCTTTGATGGGTCAAGAAAAGAAATGTTTGGAGTTATAGAGATTTTTCTATAAATAAGACTGTACATATTCAATATGAAATTCTAAGTCATGGATATTTTTCATCCTACAACTATTTGCTAGGGACACCATGGATTCATACCACTAAGGTAGTGCTGTTATCTCTCCTTTGAATGTCAAGTTGGTAGTTGATGGAAAACAAATCAATGTTGAAAGAAAAAAAGACCTGCTGGCTATCAAGACTTTGATAACCTTTATGTAAAAGCTATTAAAGAAATGCGTGAATGTTCTTTTCATGCCTTTGAGGTTGTTAACATCACATGTGGGAGAAGGCTCAACTATACCTACTCCTTGTTTATCAAAAACTACTGGCATGATGGTTAAACAAATGATAAGAAAAGGATGGTTGCCTAGTCTAGATCAAGGGCTTGCATTTGAGGGAATAAGAGAAACGCTAGAATATGTAAAGAGAAAAAAAGGTTTGAATTGGGATAAAGTTAATTATTGTTGATAAGAATAGAACAATGCAAGATAAGAAAGAGAAGAGAATGGCTTGCCTTAAGGGGCAGGAGACAAATGGGAAAAGAATAGAGTTTCCATACCTTTACAACACTTTTTGCTCAGGAGGATATGTTTACTTGGGAGTATTAGAAGCAAGGAAACCAATAGAAAAAGTTGAGGTGGCCTTCTAGAAATTGAGTTTGAAGGTAGTTGAAGAGGATGAAGCAATGACAATGGAGGAAAGATTTTTTTGTTCCCTTTCAATAGTTGAATGATAGAGAACTTGTTTGTTTATTATGGTTATCCTTGAAGCAAATCCAATTGCCTCTACCCAAAGGCATGCAGATAGTTTATGTGGGCCTATTTTTCAGCATCATTAATAAAATGTTGAATGCAATGCATTTTATGACATAATCTTTTCCATTTCCTCTTATTTCTTTTTTGACATCTCATTATTTTTACTAAACATGTCCTTGATTTTTTGCCAAAATATCCATCTATATCTTTGCAATCTTAAAAATTTTTAGGTTTCTAAATACTAAACATCATGGATGATCATGACAATTATTCTAGGTATGATTTTGAGAATTTTGTTCAAGTTAATATGCCTAATGTGAAGGTTTAGAAAATTACATCTTATCTCCCAGTCTGATTAGACAAGCAAAGCAGGAGGAGAAAATAATAAAACCCTATCAAAGCTTGTAGATTTGGTTAATTTAAGGAATGATAAGAATAAAATGGAGATAAAGGTCAGCACTTTTCTTTCACAAGAAGAATGATAAAGATTGAAGGAGTTGCTTAGAAATATATAGATATGTTTGTATGGTCATACTAGGATGTGCTAAAGCTTGACACAGATATTGTAGAGCATAAGTTGCCATTGATCTCATATTGTAAACCAGTAGAATAGAAGTTAAGGCATATGAAACCAAAAATACTATTAAAGATCAAATAAGAAGTGAAGAAGCAATTTGATGCTGGCTTTTTAGCTATGGTTAAGTATTTAGAATGGGTCGCTAATATAGTTTCAGTACCAAAAAAAGTTAAAAAAGTGAGAATGTGAGTGGATTAAATTTGCATTTAGTCCTAAAGTGAGAATATATGTGAAAAAAGATGAAAAAATCCTAAAGATAATTTTTCATTGCCTCATATTGATACTCCAGTTGATAATACGGTAAAGCATTTAGTATTTTCCTTCATGGATGGGTTTTCTGGGTTTAATCATATCAAGATGGCAAAAGAGGATATGAAGAAGATCACTTTTATGATAATGTAGGAAACATTATGTTATAAAGTTATGCCATTTGGACTAAAAAATACTAGTGCCACTTATCAAAGAGCTATGGTCACCTTGTTTCATGATATGATGCATAAAATGATAAAGGTTGATGTGGATGATATGATTGTGAAGTCCTAAAAAGATGAAGAGCATGTAGAAATCCTAAAGAAGCTCTTTGAAAGACTTCACAAATATCAATTCAAATTAAATCCAGGCAAGGGCATTTTTTAGAATGAAATCAGGAAAGTTATTTGGATTTATGGTTAGCGAGAGAATAAGTGAGGTATATCCCAACAAAATTTGGGCAATCACAAAGTTGACACCTCCACGAACATAGAAAGAAGTGAGGAACTTCTTAGGGAGATTAAATTACATTGCTTAATTCATATATTAGGTCACGACAAAATGCGATCATAATTTCAAGTTGTTAAAGAAGTATGATCCTAAAGAATGGAATGAAAAATACCAAAGACCCTTCAACAAGATTAAAGAGTATGTAATCAATTTATCAATGCTGATGCCTTTTATGGTAGGAAAACCATTGATATTGTACCTAAATGTGAATGAAGCATCTATATATGTGTATTGGGGAAAAAAGATAAAACAAGCAAAAATGAATAGGCCATCTGTTACTTAAGCAAGAAATTCACTGATTATGAGGTCAAGTATTCTCAATTTGAGAAAATATGTTATACTTTGGTATGGACTGCTTACTAGCTTAGGCTATACATATTGTATCATACGACCTGGTTGATATCAAAATTACATCTCCTTAAGCACATATTTGAAAAGTTGGCTTTATCAAGAAGAATAGCAATATGGCAAGTAATGCTCTTTGAATATGATATTGCATATATGGCTCAAACGGTTGTTAAGGGGAGTGCCATAATTGATTTTTTGGCTAATAAAGCTATTGATGATAATGAGCCAATGCAATTTAAATTTTTAGATAAAGATCTGATGGCTATCTTATGAATAGAAAAAGTAGACCATAGGGATGCTGCATGGTAAATGTTCTTTGATAGGCATCAAATGCTTTGGGGCATGTCATTTAAGCTATATTGATATCTCTTAAAGGAGAACATTTCTCTAGCATTACAAGATTATCCTTTTACTACACCAACAATATAGTAGAATATGAAGAATGCATCTTAGGATTGCCAATGGCTTTAAACAGAAATGTGAAAGTTTTAAAAGTTTTCAAGGATTTAGTATTGGTAATTTATCAGCTAAAAGGCAAATGGCAAACAAGGGATTTATAGCTAGTTTTATACCAAAAATTTATTGCTCGATTGGTAAAGCAATTTGAAAACATTTAGTTTTAACATGTACCCCTGCAAGAAAACCAAATAGCTGATGCTCAGGCTACACTATCAGTTATATGCTATGCTTAAACTAAATGCAAACATTGAAGTTCAACTTATCAAAATACAAACTTTTGATTTCCCAGCACACTACTCGAGTGTAGAAAAAGAAGTTGATGGCTAGCCTTGGTATTTTGATATTATGTAATATCTCATGCACTGAAAGTATCATGAACATTCATTATAGAATGATAAAAGAATTTTGAAAAGGTTAGCAATGGAATTTGTACTGGATGGGGTAGTCTTGTATAAAAAGAGTCTAGATCAGGTTTTATTAAGATGAGTGTGTGCTACAAAAGTAAAAAAAAAAAAAAAAACTTAAAGAAATACATGAGGGGATATGTGGAACAAATACCAATGGTCACATGATGGCCATACAAGTAATGTGAGCAGGTTACTTTTGGTTGACCTTAGAAAGTGATTGTATCAATTAAGCAAAAAGATGCCATAAATATCATATCTATATAGATAAAATCCATATCTTTCTTGCACTATTGCATGTCTTGGCAGCTCCTTGGCCTTTCTCTATGTAGGGAATGGATATGATTAGACCTATTACCCCAAAAGCTTTAAATGGTCATAGATTCATCTTTATGGTAATTGACTATTTTATGAAGGATGTGGAAGCAACATCCTATACTAATGTGACTCGATCAGTAATGTGTAGAGTTATTAAAAAGGAAATAATTTGCCGTTATGGGTTACTTGAAGGGATCATTAGTGATAATGCCAGCAATTTGTGTAACAAAATGATGAAAGAAGTATGCACTCAATTCAAAATTATCATAATTTGACACCTTATTGTCCAAAGATAAAAGGTGCAGTGGAGGCCACTATTAAGAATATCAAGAAGATTTTGGAAGAAATGATTGACCTATAAAGATTGGCATGAAAAGTTACCATTTGCTTTGCTTGCATATAAAACATCAATTTGCACTTCCACCAAGGCAACTCCTTTTTCTATGGTATATGGAATGAAGCCAGTTTTGACAATTGAAGTTGAAATCCCTTTTTTAAGGGTTTCAATGGAAGTACAATTAGAAGAAGATGAATAGGTCCACAACCATTATGAACAGTTAAATTTGATTGAAGAAAAAATGTTGGCAACACTTAATCATGGCCAAAATGTACCAAAAAAGAATGATAGAGGCCCATGATAAGAAATGAAACCCAGATGCTTTCATTAAGGGGAATTAGTCCTAAAGAGGATACTTTCAAACTAGCATAACAATAAAGGAAAATGGACACCCAATTTAAAAGGTCTTTATATAATCAAAAAGGTTTTATTTTGTGGAGCCTTGATTCTAGCAGAAATGGATGGAGATGAACTACCAAGTCCTATAAATTCAGATGCCATCAAGAAATACTATGCTTAAAAATAAAAGAAAGAAAAAAAGAATAAACAAAAAATAAAAAATAAAACAAAACAAAAACAAAACAAAAAAAGAAAAAAAAAAGGATCCGATTGAAAAACCAAAAAAGGTGTTAGATCACAGGGGAAAATACTTAAGTTTAAAACTTAAAAGAATGGCTTAGGTATAAGGAAGAAATAAGAAGAACTCGAATTCCAAGTTTGAAATGAAAAAGAAAGTAGGAGCAGCATTATAATTCTAAGAAGAGAAATTAGAAGATAGATCATCGATTGATTGGCCATATGGTAGGATTGTCATTTGATGAGTCAACATTATTCAAAGCCATTAATGAGACATGATTCTTGAAAGAAAATCAGGAGTAAACAATACAATTCATCCTAATGTTTAGTATTTGGCAATTCTTAAAATAGTTTCTTGTCATCACTTTAATTGTTCATTTTTCTCATATGCTTAATTATGCCTTCTTCCCTTTCGCCATGTAGTTTGTGAATCAAATCTCCATAACTTTAATTAATACCTTTTTGTCATTTTCATTCAAACTCTTTTATTGATCATCAATTGAAAATGCATTGCATTTAACATGATATTGTAGATATTAAATGATAATTCTTATAATCAAACTTGAAACCCATACAAAGAAAGTTTTAGGATAACTAAGATAAACAAACATGGACTCTTTAAAAAAAAAAGAAAAAAGAGAGAAAGAGAGGAAAGAAAAACTGAGAATGAGACCAAATGAGAAACATTATTTTGAATTAAAAATTAAATGAATGCTAAACAAAAGGATAATGATAAAGGAACAAAAATGATGACCAATGAATAAAAAACATAGAAAAGATGAATGATAAGGCTAAGGGAAAATGAAGAAAGATGCTTTTGGAAAAATTTTACAAGACAACCACCAGAGATGAAGATAAAAAGATTTGAAGGAAAAAGAGAGTAATGCTTGAATCAGATGAGTCTGATTTGATAACTTAGATAGAATGGCAAATTTGAAAAATATTGGTGATCATTTAAATCTTGTTTCCCAAGGTACCATGACATGATATGAACAAAATTTGTGGAATCACACTACTTTCCTTGCATTCATTACACACATTGCATACAAAATGAATTTGATCTTAAAGAAACAAATACATTTAAAGAATGAACACCTTTTTCTTAAAAAGAAAAAAAGACCACAACAACAACAACAAGCAACATACAACCCAAAGATGAAATACAATCCTTTAAAAAAGATTAGAATCCATTTTAGAACTTTTTATTCAACCTAACTTTCCAAAAAGATACTTTTCAAAATTTTCCAAGATAGATCAACCCCTTTTTTAGAATTAATTTTTAAAGTTCATTGTCTATGTTGATAGGAGCTATTTTTCAAAATTGACTTTTAAAATTCCTTACCTATATTAATAGGAACCCTTTTTCAGAATTGATTTTTTAAAGTTACTTGCTTATGTTGATAGAAGCCCTTTTTGAAATTGATTTTAAAGTTTGTTGCTTATGTTGATATGAGCCCTTTTTCAAAATTGATTTTTGAAGTTACTTGCCTATGTTGATAGGAGCTTTTTTTAAAATTGATTTTAAAGTTCATTACCTATGTTGAAAGGAGCCTTTTTTCAGAATTGATTTTTAAAAGTTACTTGCCTATGTTTATAGGAGCTCTTCTCAAAAAAAAAAAAAAAAATCCTTAAACATGAAAGTAAAGAAATAGCATAAACAAACTTCCCCTGAGCCTTTTTTACTAGACAAATTTGGTGTTTTTGGCCTTTGCATTATTTTTTATTTTTAGAAATATGCAAAGAGGGGCAGTTATAGATGCCTAATTTTGTCCAAGGAAAATTTTGACCATTTGTGAAGCGTTTAAAATTCAACCTGGTTCAAATCTAACATTTCTCTAATTTTGATAAGGTTCTAAAATCAAAATTTAGACTAATTTGACCAAAATACCTCAAAGTCAACTTTGATCACATCTAGTTAAACTTAGTCAACAAAGTTAAAATACACAAAACTTGGTTAAAATGGATAAAACTCAGGTCAATTCTTAAAATTCACAACCAAATTGTAATCAATGTGGTTTAAAATTGAACTTGGTAATTTTTTTTAAAATATTAAAATTTTTTATTGTACTTTAAAAAGTGTAAAATTATTAAAACGCCTTTAGGGGTATTTTCATAATTTGGCTTGCCTAAAGTTGAATTTTTGTAAAAATTTTTAGATCATAATTGAATTTTTTTGATGATTTTTTATGCATGAAAAACTTGGATCACACCTTGGGAGGAGTGAAATTACCAAAATGAACTTTAAAGGTATTTTTGTAAGGGCATTTTGCTAATTTGACCTTCCCTAGGTCGAAATTCCACAAAAAAGTACAGATTATGATTTTATAATATTTAATGATTTTTAAAATTTTGAAACCATTTATTGTACCTCAAGAGGTATAAAATTACCCAAATGCCTCTTAAGGGTATTTTCATAATTTGATCTTCTCAAAGTTAGTTTTTTGTGAAACTTTTTAGGTCATAATTTATAATATTTAATGATTTTTTATGCATTCAGAATCACAGTAGTACCCCTGAAGGTGTGAAATTACCAAAATAACCTATTAGGGGTATTTTCATAACTTGACCTTTTCGAAGTTAGATTTTCACAAAAATTTTTAGATCTTAATTTCATAATATTTTAGGATTTTTTATGCTTGAAAATAAAAAAAAAAATGAGTACGAAAACATTGATTTCTAAGAAAATGACCTAAATACAAAAATTTTATGCTAAGGGTAAAATGGTCTTTTCATTGGTTTTGGGGCTTTAAAAATCACACATTTATAGTAAACAATGTGGACCATTAGATCTCATATGGAATCTTGATCCAATAGCTAAAGATTGCTTCTTAGATTAAAAACAAATGATGAATCTTGGCCCTTGGATGAGATTTGATCCTATGGCCTTGATTCAATCTTGGGAGATATTTTCTTAGCTCCTTCTTCATTCAAGGGAAAGCTCTTTTTGCATCAAAAAACCATAGGAGGAACGTGAAAACTAGAGAAGCTCATGGAAGAGAAAAATTTGGAAAAGAATTGTGAAAAAAAGGGTAGAGAAATTCTTTATGTTTGGCCTATAAAAGTATACATTCCTAATACTATTTTTCCATCTTCATGCATTCTCCATCACATTCGATAACATTTTGATGCTAGTTTAATCCATTTTCTTTATTTTCTTAAAGCTTTTAGTTATTTTTATTTACTTGAAACTTGAAACAACTTCATTTAATTAATTAATAGTTGGATTGAAGCCAAAATTTAAGTGAGAGAAACCACAAATCCACCATAGAAAACAAGATGGAGGTTTGGCCATGGTGTCCTTGGGTTTGACTAAACCTCATCTTGGCCTCATTCATCTCTTTATTGCTTCAAAATGTTGGCTTATGATGCTTAAATGATTATTATATGTTTTTTTAGCATGTTTTTCGGTTGATTGAATATATATGTTGCTGTTTGGCTACCATTTTTGTTTATATGAATTCCTTGGCATTTTTGGATCATTATATGTTTCTTGAAGTTGTTTTAATGCCATAAATCTCTTCATGGAGTAAGTTTTAAGTAATCAATGTTTTGTATAGATGAAATGACACAAAAATAGAGGTATGATAATAACATGAAGGTTCAGCTATGGTGGTGTTTGGTTTAGTCGAACCTTGTTTCATGCCTTGATTGTTTTTGGTTCTTTGATCCATGCTTTATGCTATGTATTTATGGTGTTTGGCAAGTTTCTAACATGTTTAAATAAGAAGTTTCATTAAAAAAATGTTGTTTGATGGTGGTTTTTGATGAATTCTTGAAATTGTTTGGTTGTGTTAAAGGATGAATAATAATGGAACATTGAAACCAAAATTTAGGTCCATTTGTTTCGTAGAAAATGACTTCTAGAAAATTATTTTTGACAAATGTTTGCATTTTCTAAATTGAAAAAGATTTTTTGTTATTTAGATGAATTAATGAAAAATGTTTTTCGTTGTTTAGTTGTTTTTCGAAAAATCTATATTTTTCAAATAATATTAATATAACTAGTAAAATATTAAAAATTATTTATTATTAAAATTATTAATATTAGAAAATAATTATATTTTAATAATAATATTTAATATTAAAATATTATTTTAATATAAAAATACTTAAAATAAAACTATTTATTATTCTTTATATTATTTATTAATATATTAATATACTATTAATTAATAATATTTTTTATTATATTATATTAATAGTATATTATTTATTAATAATATATTATTTATTAATATATTATTATAATATTTATTAATTAAATTAATAATATTTAATATTATATTATTCATTAATATAATAATATTATTTATTAATATGATTTATTATTTATTAATATTAATATATTATTAAAATATTTATTTATAATATTATTTATTAATATATTATAATATTAATTATTTATATTATTTATTAATATATTATATTAATAGTATATTATATATTCATATAATATTATTTGTTAATATATTATAATACAATATTATTTATTAATATAATATTATTTATAAGTAAAATTATGCTCAAAAGTATTAATAAATAGTTCTACTCATAAATAGCTCTTTTTCAAAAAATATCTTCCAATTTTCAAATCTGTAAGACAATTTTCAAAAAAATAACCTTATTTTTCATTGACTAGTAAATCACTTTTCGTTGACTAGTAAGTTTTAGGCCAAACAAATACCTAAAAATTTGAAAATCATTTTTTGGAAGTCATTTTTCGCAAAACAAACAAAGCCTTAAAATTTTCCATGCTTGATCCATTTTTGTCTTGAAATTTTTATGTATTACATGTTTGTGTTATTAAGTTAGAAAATACCTTACTTTCTGATTATGTTTCTAGGTTATGCATTTGGCACATGTTTTCATAACGACATTTTCATAATTTTGCATTCATTTCATGTCCATTTTCATAAAACTCCACAAAAAAAGTTTTTGTAAGCCCCAAATCGAAACCCCAAAATCAAAACCCCAAATCCAAACCTTAAACCCTAAACCCTCCCCTAAATCAAAAACTCTAAATCCCAAACCTTACCTTCAAACCCTAAACCCTAAATCCAAACCTAAACTTTTACCCTAAACCCTAAATCTAAACCCTAAACCCTAACCTTATACCCTAACCTTAAATCTAAAGACTAACCCTAAACCTAAACCCTACCATGAAACCCTAACCCTAAACTAAACCCTAACCCTAACTTTAAACTTTAACCTTAAAACCTAAACCTTAAAACTATTACCGTAACCTAGATCCCAAATTAACCCCTAAGCCCTAAATCATTCATGCATTCACATTTCGTTTTGTGTTATCATCACATGTATTCTTATATGATCATCAATTCATATTTATTCATATTATACTGTCATGCATTCATCATTTTATTATGTTCATGCATTTCATGCATTTATTTTTAAAAATTAGTTTTAAAAATTAGTTTTAAAATAAAATAATATCTTAAGTAAATATCACCATCAAGATCTTGCCTAACTATAGGAAAACTCTTAGCGATTATTATTTATGAGAGGTGTTATTTTGGTTTTAAGGGGCAATTGGAATACCTTAAAATTAGGAATATTTTTAAAGCTCTACCTAATTATAGGAGAGTGAAAGAAGTGTTTCAATATTTAAAGTGTTTTTTCTTTGATCCAAAAAAAATTAAAGTTTTGTTTTAAATTTGATTTATTTCTTGTTTCAAAAAAGAAGAAAAAAAAGTAAAAAAAAAATGTAAGAAAGAAAAGAAACAAAGGAATTAATTTTAAACATTAAGTAAATAGGACCATTTTAATTTAAATTAAAGGATAACATGCAATCAATTGGTATCGTTTTCAATGGACGCTGTGGGAGTGCTAATCCTTCCTTATGGTAACTGGCTCTTGGACTCAACTATGATTTTACAGACTTTAAATTTGTTCATTTTCTAAAGTTTTCTTGAAAAGATTTTTTAACCCTTGTTTTTTCAAAATTTCCCCATTCATCTAGCTTTCGAGTCAACCGCCTTTGCGATAATCATCAGCACTAACCTTTTGTTTTGATGAAACCGATTCATCAAGAACATAAAGCATGTTCTCTTGCCTTAGGACAAGCTTTAAATTGCGATGGTAATCATTGAAGTTAGGCCTATGAGCTTGTTAGAATCAAGTATACTACAAAGCAATAAATTATTACTCATTTTTGCAACCTATAAAATATGAACAAGTATCAATCATATTGTTTAATACCAATATAGATAAGGTCTAAATCTATATATTGGTTGGTCCCATTATTTTAATCAAATAAATATCCTTCACTGTCAATTTGGAAAAATCATATTTTTTCTAGTGGGCTAAGATCTCATTTAGTTTAGCATAACATTAAGGCTTGTCTCAACAAGCCATGATAAGTAAATTATGTAGATAACTTGCTTATCAATCACATCCCCATGTGACTCCTAGATTAATTGGATGACAACCCCTTCTCTAATCACATCTTATGTGATTCACTCAATCATTGCCTCTATCATTATACGATCAAGTTTTTCATATCCAAACAATACAATGATAGTTAAGTAAGACCCATTAATTATAACACAACCTTAGTTGGAATAATAAGTGCCTTTAGTTTTGTCTCAACAAGCCCTACTAGTAGAAAGTTAAGTTGTTTATATTAATGGAAGGCATTGAGACTTAATATTTTTCATGAGGAATTTTTTATTCATCATAGGTCACATCAAGCATGTATAAGAATTCATCATATATCCTATACATCTAATCTTATCATGCATCTCACAATTATACATGGCATTTATCACATATAAATTCTAGCATGTATAATAATAAAATTAATATAGCATACATCGTATTTATCTCATAACTAACATGCATACTACAACAATCATGTTTGGTTCAAATTCATGATCTTGCACATCTATTCTTTGAATCAATGTTAATATCATATATCAATTATCAATCCAACTCAATACGATGCAAGGTATAGCCATGTTTAGCTAGCATGGCCAAATATGTCTAATTATTATCATAGGAACATGTAATTTACAATCATAATTTTTTAAACAATTAAGGAATTATAATTTTACTTGAATTTTAATGTAACAAGGTCGACATCACTTTAAACCATTTAGGAATGCCAATTAATTAAAATTAAGCCAAATTACATGAATTGGGATTTTGCTAGTCCAACTAGGTGTTATAATGAAATAGTTTCTTGTTAATTAAAAGTTTTAAACAATTTAGAAAGTTCAATTCAATTTAGATTTTATATGAAATCTTATTTCTCAAACCCAAACTATATAGGAATCCAAATTCAACAAGAAATAACACCAATCTAGGGCTTGGTCAAAAACCTATCCAAAAAGGAAAGTAAGTTACAGTTAATGTAGTTTTTATGGAAACTAGATAGTTTTAAGGGTGAGTAAATGGTCAGTTTTGTTAATTCGATTGTAAAAACTAAATAATGGACTTAGTCTATTATAAAAACTGAACCGATTGACATATATATAAAGAAATTAAAAAAATCGAACCGAATTAAAGTGATCAGTTTTGGTCGATTTTAGTTTTTGTTTTCTGCATTAAGTATACCTATATCATATTATTGGGTATATCTATATCATATATTTTTTAAAATTATTTTTTGTATTAAGTCAGGTATTTTGGTTTATTTGATTTAGGCATTTTAAAATCGAAAATCAACTGTTTTAACCATTTAAACTAAAATAATAACAAAAATACCCATATAACCCAAATTATCCAACCTAATTTTCCCTGAAAATTTGGTTTTTTTTTTGTTTTTTCTGTTTTAACCAAATTTTGCTTAGCCCTAGATAGTTTCAGCCTTTTTTTGCTATGCCGCCCTTATAGCTACCATCAAAGAGTTCTAAACTCTTTTTCTTGCTTTCTTATGCCTTTGGTCATGATTCTTAAATCACAAGTAACAATTATTTTGACTTTTATAAAAATAATCCACTAAACTTGATGATCAAGAAAGCAAATCTTGAAATCTTAGTGAACAAGTTTCCTAAGTTACCAAAAAATGCAAATAAAAAATTCATTGAGCATGCAAATGATATTCATAAATCATAAAATTTAATCCAAATCATCATAAGACATCATGCTTTGATATTCTAAAAAATCTAATCAAATTAATGCAGAAAAAATTAATTTTCCAACATCTACATCACAATAACAAATTGCAATCAAAATAGTTTTGATATCATGAACAACCAAAGAAATTTCTAATTTGTATAATCTATATTGACAATGCTTTAATACCATTTGAAGTGAATTATGTATTATTATAAGAGTTAAAGCAGTGAAATTTTTAAAAATTTTAATTCCCTAAAGCTAAGATCAATCAATAATATTATATAAATAAATAACTTAACAAGTATGCATAGGTTTTGTCTTAAGTGCTTACCTTGGATGCTAAAATTCTTTTGGTTCAATTTGGTGATCTTCAAAATAGATTACAAGCTAAAAAGCTGCCTAAGTGTTCAGCCTATAATGGTAATCCATAATAACTTTTGTAACAGAACCTTCTTTAAGGTTTGGTAAACTCAAAGCCACATCAGAGCTAGTAAGTATTTTTAAAAACTCTTAATTTTCTTGAGTTTCACTCTAGATGCTTGATTGATTACTTTTACTTATTTTCTTGATATAAAAAAGGGTAGCTTGATTATTTTTTATAGGGGATCCATTCGGCCACATTATGTTTAATACTTGAAATACAAATGTCCACAATTAACCCTATGCTAGCCGAATGCACTAAATAAAGGAAACTCTTTCTCTTGTTTTTATTTCCTCTTATTTTAGTCATACCAAAATCAAATTAAGTCTAACTTAATTTATCCTAATTTTAATTTTTCATAATTATATTATTGTGTGTAACCCCTTAGGTTCTTTAGCATTTTGACAATAAACACAAGCATTGCAAGCCTTAGTATTCAGCTATGAATAAAACAAGCTTTTATCTTCATCACCAATTCTCTAATTAACCAATCTTATATTTATAGATCATGATCAATGCTAACTTCATTGCCATGACACCCAATTGCTAAAGAATAGTCAACATGGCTTGATAACCTATCTGTGAATGGTCTTAGCGTATAATTAATATCCTTCCATCACATAGTATCTCGGTTTGAACATTAAGTATGATTTAGTGTCTACTCAATCTTGTTAAACCATACTAAGTCTTGCCATTGACATTAACTCACAAATAAGTTTTAGAACAATTCTAAAATCTTATTTCACTTTGGCTAAACATTTCTCAAGTTAATTCAGTTAAGACTAGTTGAGATACTTTTTTGATCACACAAGGTGATGAATCCTATCTTCATTACTTCATGCATCTTCATATGCCTTATGTGATACTCAATAATACTCAATTGGAGTATTCTTGGTTAAAACCACAAGTAAAGTAAAGTTAAATTATAATATTCGTAATATAAGATCATAAGCAATATAAAGTTAAAAGATCAATTATACAAGCATCACTTGAGAGTGTAGCTATAGACACTATGTGAACTACCATATAGCATTCTCATATTGAGTCATGTTCAGTAAACTAATTCTTGTAATAAGCACCCATATGTTGGCTCAAGTTTACCCAAACTTCAACTTATTAGATTAGTTACCTGCTTCATAAGTAAGAATATAACCATATGCTAGTCTCAACAGCTTTTGTCAATGTCCTTTTATTAATAAAGCATTGGCTAGGAACAATTTTAGAACATATAGCTTTTATGCAATGATGATCTCATAATTATAATCTTATTGTAATTCTTTTGCAAACCTTTATTTATATTCCACGGACTTTACTATATAAGTATCAACATTGAAATATATGTATGCAAGCTCAATGATAAAGAAATAAGACTTTTATAAGATATCAAATATGAAAGTACTATAAAAATGACAATATCTTAATCAAAATATGATTCTACTTGAAGGGCAAATACCAACACAAAGGCTAATCAGATAAGACTTTAATCAATTCACTATCTTTACTAGTTTTATGAAAACAATCAATGTGCTATATCATAAATTTAATCTTAGACATTCTTTTAAAGAAAACATTATACTTTTGTGTGATCACACCTTAAAATAGTAAAAAAAATATAAAGACTTTCAAAAATACATCCCCTTTGGGCAGATAACTTCCCCTAGGTCTATGTATTCTTTCACTTTATAAAAATGTTTCACTATTATCTCTCAATTAAAAACATATAATCTCCTCCTTTGGGCAAGTAATCACATTTAGTAACTTAGAGACAATCCATAACAACATAAAAAATTTCATAATCATTATATTTCTATTAATTTTCTTATGTCTATTTATAAATGTGATCACTCCAAGTGAGATACTAATCTAAATATACTTCTATGGATCATTAAAAGTTAAAACTTAGAATCCCAATTGCCATTTTATGCACCTTAAAATTTTTAAGTCATGTTCTATAATTATGCTATCAATCAATATAAGCACTTAGCATGCCACACTACCAAGTAAATTGTCTTAATAATTAATAATACTTTATTATGATATTTCAATCTTTCAAGCATGACTACAAGAAATTTCAAAATTAAAAATTAACCAACCAAAAGTGCAGGTACTTTATATATGAGAGTCAACAAAGTCTACAATTTTCATACTATAAATCTCATTATAACAATATAAGATGAATGTCAACAATGTATATTTTTCTAGACAATCATATACAAACATTGACTATGCTATAAACTAATCTCATGTTTATGTGAGAATATAATATTTTCAATATTACCAAACACAGAATTGTGAGAAAAAACATTAAGACTAATTAACCTAGCAAACCTTAACAACATTACATTATAGTCAAACCTTTAATACTTTGAAATTTGTAAAACTAGTTTTTTTATTCTAATAGACTAAAACTTTTACTTATATCCATTTTAATTTTTACAACTCATCATTATTTATTACCTAGAATCTTGATGGTAGTATTTATCATGCTTTATAATACCAAAGATATGCTCCAAATACTTACTAAGAAATAAAATTTTACTTGTTGCTTTTTCAAAATATCATAACTAGAAAACAATTAATATCTTATGAGAGTATACTTGATTTAGTAAGTATTTTGTAAAAGTAAAAAATTTTAAAAGCTGGTCTTACAATTTATGTGTAACAAATTTTCTTCACAATTATTTTACACATGTTATTTTCCACAACATAATTGCATAATTTTAATAGCAAAACTCTCCCATTGTTCAACAAACTAACATAAAATCTAGAGGCTTTTCATAAATTATTATAGCCAACATATATGTTTCACATGTCTATGAAAAACATGAGTTTCTAAAATATATATCACATTATACACTTTATTAGGCTTTAAACTTAATGCCTAAAATTTCAAATCATAATTATGTGATATATATATATATATAATTAAAACCTTTACAAGAAAAGTGATATTTAGCAACCATATTTTGCAATGGAAAATATCATTGTGATATATTCATATATTTACAATGACATTTTATAATTGTTGCTAAATTGAACTTTTTAATAGTTTATACAATGATAAATTTTATCTTTGTAAATTCATCTACTATTTGCAATGACAATAAAAAATTGTTGAGAAAACTTATTTTATTTGTAATAATTTTTCAATTTCATTGTTTAAATTATTTTTTACAATTTTATACAATGACAAAAAAAGTTATTACACAAGTATTTATCATGTTTGTAACTATAAAATTTTATTATTACAAAAACTTGTTTTATTTGCAACAAATTTTCAATGTCTTTGCTTAATTTATTTATTTTTAATAATTTCTACAACAACAAAAAAGTTATTTTGAAAATTTTTATCATATTTGTAACAATAAAAAATTATTATTGCGAAAACTTATTTTATTTGCAATAATTTTTAAATATCATTGCTTAATTTATTTTTTAATGTTTTATACAATGACAAAAAAGTTGTTACAAAAGTTTTTATCATATTTGTAACAATAAAAATTTATTGTTGTGAAAAATTCTTTTATTTACAATGATTTTTTTAATGTCGCTGCTTAATTTATTTTTTTTTATATTTTATATAACAACAAAAAAATTGTTATAAAAAATTTTATCATATTTATAATGATAAAAAATTATTGTTGTGAAAATTTATTTTATTCGAAACAATTTTTAAATATGGTTACTTAATTTATTTTTGTAAATATTTTATACAACGATAAAAATTTATTAATTCTAAAATTTGTTGTATTTGCAACAAATTTTCAATATCATTATTTTATTTAATTTATTTTCTTAATGTTTTATACAATGACAAAAAATTGTTACAAAATTTATTATCATATTTATAACAATAAAAAGTTATTGTTGTGAAAACTTGTTTTATTTGAAATGATTTTTAAATATTATTATTTAATTTATTTTTTTAATATTTTTGTACAACAATAAAAAAATTATTACAAAATTTTTTATAATATTTATAACAACTAAAAATTATCGTTACAAAAGCTTATTTTATTTGTAATAATTTTTAAGTGTCATTGCTTTTTTTTAAAAAAAATATTTTTATACAACAATAAAAAATTATTATGAAAATTTTTATTTTATTTGTAATGACTGAAAATTATTATTGCAAAATGGTAAAACATTTATAATGACTTTTCATAATTGTTTCTTAATTTCTGTTTTATAAAAATATTTTATATAATGATAATTTTTATTATTGTGAATTTTTATTATATTTATAATAACAAAAAAATTATTACGATATTTAATTATATGTCTAACGATTTTATGGTGTTTATGCTTAATCAAACTTTTAATATTTTATACAAAAACAAAAAGTTTGTTACAAATATACTTTTTCTCGGTCACAACCCATGCCCCTTTTTGCCTCTACCCTGTCGTTTCTTTCACTCCAAATCAAAATGAATCCCAACCTTCTCTACATCCCACCATATCCGATTTTGCCATCTTCCAAGATTCCTTGAACCCATGCCTCTTTTGCGACCACAGTAGCAAAACAACCCCGCACGGCTTCATCTTTAATGTTAAAGAGAATATTTTGCTTCCTCAATTTTCAATATCAAAGGGTGGAGTGGTCGTCGATGGGTGTTTGATTTCGAGTTTTGGAGTTTGAAGCAACATCTTTTCCTAAGTATTTGCAAAAATTTAAACGTGAAAAAGGTAATTCAAGTTTTTTGTTGTTGTTTAAAACAAAATATAGATTGAGGCTGATATTTGCTGAAATTTTATTATTTGATGAAAAAAATACTATTTTTATATATGCTTTTGGAAAGAAACGGTCAGTAGCTTGTACAGGTTAAGTGTTAAGTCGCTGTTGTAAGGTTCATTTTTCCACATTTCCAATTTCTTTAGTTTGTACAAGTCTGGAAAGTTCTAAAGAAGTGCATTAGGCATGGTAATTAAAATTATGAACAGAAAATTAGAGTAACATGAGTCAAGGGATAGGTGATGATTAGTGCATTCTCCTTGGCTCTCTTTCTCACTAAAAGCTGAGGCAAGATGATTGTGCTTTAAGCCACTGAACTCTTTTTTGGTCTACATCACTGCATTCCTCATCGACATAAATCTTAAACTTATTGAAAGTTGATTCGGATTTATTCAGCAATGAAGTAAAAAAGCATTGGCATTGCAGTAGACTTGCGTGAGGGGGAGAAAAAAGAAACATGATTAACATGGATGTGGTTAGGAGAGCTTTGTTACTAGAACAACGCGGTTTACTCCTAAAGAGTAACACATATGCTAGTGAAGATTATTGATGTGCCATGATATTCAAGTTTTGAATTTTTTCTTTGAGGGCCAGTAATAGCCAACTTTGTGCAAGAATGATATCTCATGCTCATGCAACATGCTAACACTTGGAAAATACAAGTTAAAAAGTTGCAGCAGCAGTCGCAGGAAGAGACTGATTTGCCTTTATCTCTAGCAAGCTCTTTTGAACACTCTGGTTCCCCTTCTCCTGATTCTCCCGGCAAGCTTCTAGATAAGGTCAGCCTACTTGTGCGTGGTTTGTCTTCTATTTTTATGTTCTTTTCTCAATATCCTAAGTTCTGATTTCAGGCCCAGGAGCTTTTAGATAGCATAGTTGTTCTGGAGACTAAGTATCAAAGCTTGAGCAGGAATTTGTTTCTTTATAGTATCAACGAAGTCAGGAAAGGAATCAGCGACATCTTGTTGAGTGCTGTTTAAAGCATTTTCCATGTCCCGCAATTCTGGCTTACTTAAAAGAATCGATACGATCATCTATATCTTTAAAGTTTTATGCTGGCTTTTAAGTAGTTACAATTAATTATCATATTAAGTTTACTAATTGGTTTTTCTATGCCGAGTTGTTCAGAATAATACATATCCTGTGCATTCCTCTAGCCAATTATTTCTCTTATTCTGCAGAGGTAAAGGGAAAGCTGATTAACAGTCTATTTTATTTTTCAGATTGCTAAGCCTTGCCATGAAGAGGAAGCGGAAGAAAACATGGACGATATGCTTCCATCGGGGCCTATTATTAAAACAATTATATTGTGGAGAACCTTTTGCCTCATCCCATTCAGCTATTTGAAGAAATGGTCTGACGTATGAGAGATATTTTCATCGTATTAGCAGATTCATCCAACCTTTCTTCTTCAGAGTATTTGGTGTCACCAACTTCACCTTACCGTCCATTTGCCAATTTTTTGGCATCTTTCTCAGACTCACCCGTTGCAACTTCCTTAGTAAGGAGTCCCTTAGGAGGTGCTGCATTTGATATGGAATCTCTTGTAAAGTCGATTGGACTCTGGACATGTAGTATTGGGACCTATAACAAAGCGGTTGAAATCTCATGGTTGCTGGTTGGGAAGAAAGAACTTCATTCTTGCTACAGTTTTTTTATGGACTTTCAAATGAGACATGGGAAGTTAACATACCTGTTGAGGAGGTGCCTCTTGAGCTTCCAGTGCCTGCCTTGGGCATAAACTTTGCTTGAGATGGGATGCAGGAGGACTGGCTATCATTGGTTGCAGTTCACAGTGATTCGTGGTTGCTTCCGTTGCTTTCTATTTTGGAAGCACGATTTGGATTTGGCGAGAATGAGAGGCATTTTTGCTTTTTCTTTGTCAACTATGGAACATTGAGTTTCAGTTTACATAGCTATGGAGGTAAGTGATTAGTGCTCCTAAGTTCCGGATAATAGCTCTTTCTTGCTCATGCTATTATCAATTCGGTACAAAATATTGATAAAAATGACAAGATAATTTTTGGATCACGCGTCTGCATAATTTGAGGAAAAAATTGCAATAAGTTATTCTACATTGTCTTTAAGCATTAGGCGAATGTTTTGCAAATTTTGTTTATGCTTGGTACTCGTGTTTTAAGAAATTATATTTATTGGATGTGATTTAAGATAAATATATTGTAATTCATGACAAAATGTATTCTTTTTATGTTAATATTTTTTTTTAATTTTGTGAAAAATTATCGTATTTATATAAAATGAGTAGATTAGTATTTATTGCAATAAATAATACAATATTATTTTTTATATTTGAAACATATGTTTTTTAGCACCTATATAATATTACGTTGCAAAATATTATAAGGCAACCAAAATAATATTGTTACATAAAAAGTTTTTGTAGGCAAATTTTATTATGGGTAAAATGAAATTAAAATGACATTTAATCGTTACAAACTAATTTATGTAACAAAAAATAAGATTGAAAAATAATATTGTTATGTAAGATTCTTTGTAACCAAATTTTATGGTTACTAAAATTAAGTTAAAACAATGACATTTAATCGTTATAAACTACTTTATGTAACCTAAATTATATTGTTATGTAAGTTTTTGTAATCAGATTTTATGGTTGTTAAAATTAAGTTAAAATAACGAAATTTAATCATTGCAAATTAATTTTTAGCAACTATAATCTTTTTGTCACGTAAAAAATTTGGTAACCAAAATTAAATTGTTATGAAAAATTTTTTGCAATCATAATAATAATGTTACATAAAATTTATTTTTTACAAAAATTTGTAGTTGCTAAAAATAAATTTTACACAATGACATTTTATCTTTGCTAAAAAATAGTTTGTATGGTAACAGCTAAAAGTCATTGTAATATCTTTTGTTTACAATGACATTATAAGTTTTTACATTAACTCTTAAACAATGGTGTTAATAGCAATGATCTTGTAATAACAAAAAATTATTTTTAAATCATTTTAACAAAGATAAATAGCTATTTAGTAACGATTTAGACTATTGCAATATATCAATTTTCTTGTAGTGAACATTGTAAGCATGCTAAACATATTTATCACATATAACTCATGCTTTCAAAATAATTAAACTTCATTATACAAGTCACTTTTTACATAAACATGATCATTCATAAAGTCAGTTTCTCAAATAGTGATATATTTTAATAAAGCAATATAACAAACTTACTGATAAGGCATGTGACAATTATTTTTTTGGATTCATAATAGACAATATTTTAAAATAACAAAATGTAACATTTTAACAATCAGACAATAATCAATAAAAATGTCCAAAACTTAGCGATTATGTCTAAGATAACACCTATGACTTAATTAAGCTTTAAATCACCTTTTCTCATTTTTTATTAAAGCTACTTAATCTTTATCACCAAAATTAATTGTAATATTCAAGACAAAAGAATGCAACATTCCACATATAAGCAATAATCCTTACAAGTAATAATCCTTATAAATAGTACTAGCCTATGATGTATTATTTGTAATTAAACTAAAAAGTTCAAGTGTATCATCACAAACTCCCCTTTGGGCATAGAATGTGATATGCTATTAGGTATTTTTCACATGAAGCCAATATGAAAATATCATTGTTTTCGAAAAGCTTATTCCTTTTGGGCAGACAGACCTTATAGATCAGTATACCCTCAACCATGATATTTCATGTCTACTATAAAGTATTAAATACAATAATCCCCTTTAGGTAGGCAATTGTTTAATGTAATTTGAAAATAGTCTTGTTCTTGCATGTTAAATATCTTGCAAGTCTTAATGAGTGAGACATTGTGGTAGCCAAACACCCATATTAACCAATTATATTTCTCATATCAGGAAATTTAAATTGCTCATAATTTTAGTTTGCATACTTAATTGAGTGTCTGCATTTTGACCATTTCTTGCTAGATACTTCACTATAATGTTTCTCTTTAGGCCATTAAAAATTAATTACTCTTGTATGAGATATTAATAATTAATGATTATCTCAATGGATCATTATAGGTATGATCTTTTCTTGTGAGATACTTAAACCGAATGTGTCTCACTAGATCAATAAGTAATTATTGCATTCAAACCAAATGTCTTAAATTTTATGAATAATTTAATATTTTCATTCAATACTTTATTCTTATGTATCATATATCAAAAATAAAAGTTTCACAAATTAACAATGATACATAATGTCAACATAGTCATGGGAAACATTAATTAGTGTAGGCATTATTATAAACTCCAATTATTCAAATTGAATAATTATTAAAAAATTATTTGCTCATTAAATGAAATTACCAAATAAAATTATTAATTTGATACTAACTTTATCAAAACCTTGTGGAGTTTAAACCTAACTTGCCTTTCAAAATAGTGTATATTGCATTTTAAATGGATAACCAAAAATTAGTAAAAACAAATTTTACTAAATTTATTAATTATGCACATAAAATTTAAGTTGCGAGAATGTAAATCTTAAATATCATATGGGGAGAGTACGTACCTTCATTAGACTCCAAGCATGCTAAAATAATTTATTATAAAATAAAATAGCAAAATTTTTGTACACAAAATATAATAATTATTTAATCATGAACAAATATTACATAATAAATATTTATGCCATTTAAAAATTTCATAAAAATAACAAATAAATGAGGCATAAAACTTTGAAACTAACAAAACAAATGGTGTCAAAAATGGATGCAAAATAAGTCTAAGTGGGTCAATTTATTGATTTTATCACTATTTACTAATTCGATACTATGCTGACTTAGTACTATTCACTAAGTTGATACTATTCTAACTTAGCACTATTCATTATCTCCTACCTCCAACCAAATCAATCTAATCCATTAGGAACACAATTCAAAGTGATTCAGGTTTTAGTCCAAATTTAATGGTTTTTCTTAGTTTTTACTATAATTAAACCCTTAAATATTTAATTAAAACTTTAATATACAAAGCCCAATCAACAGTATGCACCGAAAACACATAAATCACCATGAATTTGGGAACAAAATTTCATATTCACACCCATTTTTCTAACTTAATTTTCTTTCTTTAGTTTTTCATGTTTCCTTGGGTTTTAGTGCAATTAAATGCACCAAACTTTAATTAACACATATATTTACAAGAACCCAAGCTTCAAATTGCATCAAAACAACATGAATCAATATCAATTTGAGCAAAAACCTTTAGATAGACACCTATGCATAACCCATTTATAGTTTCTTCCCAATTGATCAATTAAAACCACCACAGGGGTTTAGGTCTTTGGTGGCAATTTTTTTTTTACGTTTAGCGGTGTTTATAAAAGCTACTAAAAGATTTGTGGCATTTGCCAAAAATACCACTAAGAGCATCGACTATACACAAGTCGAGAAAAATAGTAGCATTTTATAAGAAATGCCACTAATTTGACAGTGTTTGTATTAGAAAAATACGGCTAATTTAATAGTATTTGTATAAAAAAATATCGCTAATTTAGTGACATTTGTATCATAAAACATCGTTCTATTTAGCGGCGTTTGTAAAGATAATCGTTGCTAAATTAGCAGCGTTTGTATCATAAAAACGTCGCCAAATTAGTGGCATTTTTCTGTACAAACACTGCTAAATTTAGTGGCATTTTATAATACAAATGCCATTATATTTAGAATTTAGTGGCATTTTTTAATACAAACACTGTGAAATTAAGAAACTTACCTTTCTTTTAAATTTTTTTAATATTTATTATTATCATTAAATAAAAATGTTAAAAGAAATAAAAACGAACTTAAATTCATAAACTGAATATTATAAATACATAATTTGTTTAAATATACATGTAACACAAAGTTTAATAATTAGTATAATAACATTCAAATTATTTTAGTACATTAACAAAAAAATTTAAAATGTATGAAATTGATGATTGCATAGATTTGGAATACTACCATTTGATGAAGGATTTTTTCCACCTTGGTCACTAACGTGTTCAAGAACCTACTGAATAATATCATACAAGTTTTAACACTTAATAATAAGCTATTTTTTATATTAAAAAATATAAATAGTTACTAAATATAATACTTGAGTTAGTGGACCCCCTAGATTAGTTCCTGAAAATTGTTGCTCAAAATTCATAAGAGTATCAATTTGATCATGCAACTACTGAAATTTTGCACGCTCTTGGTCTATTCTAGCATGTTCTTATTCAATTTTAGCATGCTCATGATCTCTTTCTGCTTCAATTTGCTAAAAACGTTGTTGCATAGTTTGCAACTCCTCTCTCAATATGAAAATGTCTAGTGAAGACTGACTTGCTAAGAATGTAAATTGCTGAGAGTTACGTCCATAGTAGCTAGATGGTGTTGGAGCCAATCCAAGGCCTCAGACTTGTCCATGTCTTTTTTTTTCTAGTAACTTATGTGAAAATATGATTTTTCAATTCTTGCATGTTGATAGAACCATTAAATGCTACTTTAATCTCAACAACCATTTTCTCTTTCTCTTTTTCTATAAATTAATCTGATAAAATTATCTAATTTAATGATTAATTCATAATATGTTTAAAATAGTAAATATTTACTTTCTATATAAAACAAATGTAACAAATTACTATAATTTCTTGTGTTTCGACATTCAAGTAAGATTCATCTTTTTTTGTGTGGGTTAATCAAAAAAGTTTCACATGTCCAATTTTTTCACCTATCTTAATCTCCTATATAAAAATATATGTTATTGTTAAATACATATTAACCGATCTTATTCATGCATATCAAGCTTGTCAATCATGTTCAAAAGTTTAAATAAGTTTAATATCATGTATTTAATCTATCTAAATTGTTAAAATGGAAATATAACTATAAAATTATATTTTTACCCTATAATAGCACAAAAGTCTTAAACAACGTAAACAATAAAAGCATTTTAGCCTTTCACACATATCAATCATGGAAACTAAATTCAATCATTTGGTCAAGTTTAATATCATATATTGAAGCCATCCAAACTGTTAAAACTGAACAATAATAGCGACTTTGTATTTTTACCTTTTAACAACAAAAAAAGTCATAAACAGAGGTAAACAACGGCTTTTTCACATACATCAACTATGAAAACCAAGTTCAATCATTCAAAAAAGTTTAATATCATGTATTGAAGTTATCCAAACTATTAAAATAGAACAATAACAGCAAATTTGTATTTTTGCCTTTTAACAGTAAAAAAAATCCTAAACGGAGGTAACTAACAACTTTTTCACATATATCAACTGAAAAAGCCAAGTTCAATCATTCAAAAAAGTTTAATATCATGTATTGAAGCCTTCCAAATTGTTAAAATAGAATAATAACAACAAATTTGTATTTTTGCCTTTAAATGACAAAAATAGTCCTAAATAGACATAAACAACAAAATTTTCACACATATCAACATTAGAAATCAAGAAATCATTTGGACAAGTTTAATATCATGTATTGAAGCTATCCAAATTGTTAAACAGAACAATAATATCAAATTTGCATTTTGCCTTTTAATATCATAAAAAGTCCTAAATAGATGTAAATGTTAGCTTTTTCACACATATCAACTGTGGATACCAAGTTCAATTATTCCGACAAGTTTAACATCATGTATTGGAGCTATGCAAACTGTTAAAATAGAACAATAACAAAAAATTTGTATTTTTACCTATTAATGGCACAAAAAGTCCTAAATAGATGTAAACAACAACTTTCATACATATCAACCGTGGAAACTAAGTTCAATAATTTGGATAAGTTTACTATCATGTATTGAAACTATTAAAACTATTAAAACAAAATAATAACTATAAATTTGTATTTTTACCTTTTAACGGCATAAAAAGTTGTAAACAGACACAAATTGCAAATTATGACACATATATCAATAATGGAAACCAAGTTCATTCATTCGGATAAGTTTAATATCATAAACTTACTATTTCTTTTTGCTTTCTTGCAAAACTTTTTGATCTACTTGTGTGGCTATATTTCTGTTGCTTTCTGCTATCAATCCTAAACTTTTTTCTTTCCTATCATAAAAAATAATTGTGTATATGGTAAAAATACAATTTTACCAACTTAAATCATAAAACACTTTTATTATTAAAACTAATATTAAAAGTTATAAATTAGTATCTCTTTTTTTCTTGAGAACTAAAATCTAACTAATTGTTCATATTGCCACCTAATCACATTACGGGGTAGTTTTTCCATTGTGGCCTTTATAGTAGTATTTTGATCGAAATATTTTTTCTTCAAATTATGCCTATAGTCTTTCCATTTCTTTCCCAATGACTTAAGCACAAATGAAGTTGATATTTCAAGTATAAATCTTGATTGTAATAATACAAAAAGAAAAGTTTTAATCAATAAACCAAATTTAAAATAATTAATTTTTTTATATGTAATTAATTATACTAATAACTCAATAAAGTTTAAAGCATCGGCCTTAACTTCTGCTAGAACTTTATGCCATGTTTCATAATGAATAGGCAATTTCATTCCATTACAGGCAATCATGCCTAGAAATCCAGCCAACCGTTGAGACTCTTCACCAATTGGTTGCCTATCAGAGTTTGAAGACACTACAATACGCTCGTTTAGAAGTAGTGCAAATAATTCTTTCAAAGTTGTCCGACCTCAAGTCTTCTGTTGACCATTGTTATCAACTGCAAAAAATAAAAAATCAATTTGTAAATTACCAATATTTTAATCATTATAATCAAAATCTAAATATAAGATTTATGATACTTGCATTCAAATTAAAAGCAGAATCAATTAACGGGATACTATCTAAACCTGGACTTTCTGTATTGCTAGATCCAATATCAGTTGAAGGGTTGGAATGACTAAGTTAGAATCAATAGTATGTGCATTCCCCTCCAAAGGACTTAGTCCATAGCCAAGATCAACAAATACCGTAAACGATTTTGATCTAATATTTTTGATATGTATACCTTTCAATCTACTCCTCCGCATTGTAGATTAGATACATCATAAAAGTGAATATATAAAAACATATATAAAGACATTGAGAAGTTAAGAAGTCATAACCAATGATATATAAAGAACATTTCAATTTAATTAAATTAAAAGACAATGTATGATTTACAATACAATCAATATACAAAAGCAAATGTGACATAAATTACATACAACCATTTATTATATTATGTTTTAAACACTTGAATTGCAAAATATGGATGATCCATCATGGTTCATAAATGTCTTCATTAACATCTTCATGGACCCACTGAACAGAGGTACTGGAGATATTTTCATCCAAGTTTTGTTTAACAAAAAAAAAACATTTAGTTCCATGTTTAACATCATCTCTGGTATCTGACCCCATATCAAATAAATCTTTAAGTGTGTTTCAAAGAACAACAAACCAACCCAATTCTTTGGGGTCTTCAGAATAAAAAAAACATGTTTGACTCGAGACGAAAAAACATAAGGTTTATCAATGAATTGTTTCCAATGTGAATTAATCGAGAAAAATTAACAATTGTAAATCCAAACTAATCTTTCTTAATACCTCTTGCACTATTCACATCAGCCCAATCACATTGAAATAAGACAACTTTTCACTTGCCATAATAATCCAACTCAATGATGTCATTAATCATGCCATACTAGTCAACATTTCCCTCAAAAGTGTTTGTGTCCCTAGCACTAGCATAGCTAATAGTTGATGAAGTAACAAGAACTCTTGAATTTTGTGTACTTTTAAATGTCTCACGAGATTTAGTGTGAAATCTAAATTCATTGATGATGAAACTTTTGTATCATTTCACAGACCTTGTGAAAGACACTTCACCTTTTCACTAACAAGCTTTCCACCCCAAACCAATAAAGGTGGAATAAATATATATGTTATTAATTTTATTTATACCTTAAGCATTCTATGTAGATTTTTCATAATGGGAAGTATGGCATTATTTACAGTTGCTCCTAACCATTCATGAAAGTTTCGATGAATAACTTATCAAGCTCTCGAGGGTTTGATCATCAATAATGTGCATGAGCTTTTAAATTATTTCTATACTCACTACAAAGTATCATGATAAAGTATTAACAATAAGAAAAATACAATAAATTATGCTTAATGGAATGAATTATTTCATTGCAAAAAAACTTATGTGCAAAATGATTCAATTGAGTCATGATGGAAAATAACATATAGATATGCTTATGCCCAAGATTTATCATCTAACTCCATTTCAGCTTTGCCTATTGGTTGTCCAAAACTTTCAAAAAGATAACTGTAGGCAAAGTCAGTATGTTGCATACCAACATTTTTTTATGGTCTATTAAATCTCATTTCAATATCTTCCAAATAATGAGAACAAAATATCATACATTCTTTTGCTAAATATCTTTCAGCAAAAGAACTTTTCAGATAGTGTTTGTTACGACAATAAGACTTTAACCTTTCGAAAAATCTAAAGCATAAAACATTTGTCATACACCTTTTTAACTAGAGTGATATGATTAACACAAACAACCTAATCAAGCTATTAACAAATAATATCTTTTGATAGGATACATCCATCAATAGTAAATTGGTCCATCAACTTTTACTTCATATGGAAGGTGGATAACCAAATGCATCATAATAGTGAAGAAGTTTGGACGTAAAATCTTCTCTAAATGGCATAAAATAATCATGGCTCAATCTTCAAGTTTGTCGAGCTCTTCCACATTCAGAACTTTCTTACATAGAGCTTTAAATATGTTACTCAATTTAATTACCACTGAAGTGACTTGCTTTGACATTGATGAACGTAAAGTAAGAGAAAAGTAAGTCTTGCATTAAAATGTGATAATCATGTGACTTTAATGAAGAAAGTTTTCACTCTTTTAGATTCACACATCTCGATATATTTAACGCATAGCCATCCAAAACTTTCATAATTTTTCAAAACCTTGCAAAGCACATCTTTTTCAACTTTAGAAATCTTAAAATAGGTATGAGGCAATTGATATTTGCCATTAGGAAGCAACTTTGGATGAAGGTCAAGGCGAATCCCCATATCAACTAGGTCAAGACAACTCTTTAAGTCATCTTTATGATCTTTTATTCATATTGAGAATTGTCTCAATAAAATTTTCACAAACATTCTTCTATATATGCATCAAATCAAGGTTATGATGTAATAAATTATATTCCCAATAAGGTAAGTAAAAAAAGATACTTCTTTTCTTCCATAACTTAGACTCATTGGGGTCATCTTTTTCATCTTCTTTCTCATCACTTTGAACATCAGGATCACCAACTTAAGTATCGGTATCACTAATGTTAGCTCAAAGACTTGGAATAAACTAAGAGGAGGGTGAATTGATTTTAATAAAATTTTCAAAGATAATATTCAATAACCATAAATTATCAAAATAGATAAGCACAATAGATGAATATAAATAAGAGATAGGGTTAGAGAATTTAACACCAAGATTTATAGAGGTTCGGTCTTTTCTTAGGCACCTACGTTCTCTCCCGTAGCCTCTCTTGCTAAGGAGTTCAATCCACTATTTGATGAAGATTACAACTAAGCTTTCACAAAGCTTTACAAACTCAACAACATACACTCTTAAGGGTTATCCTCCCCCTTAAGCTTACACACTCACAGTACAGAGAATTCAGAAGTGTTTGGTAAACTTTAAGAACCTCACAAAGGCTAGGTGTTTGCTAAGTTGAAGTACACAAATGTATAGATAAGAAAGTAGAGAAAAACTGATATGAATTCTGTATTTTTTCTCTTTTTATAACTTTGAATACTTGAACAGATTGGTAGGTGAATAGCAATAAGTTTTTTTTTGCTCTTATTACTCTTGGTCTGTAGTGAAATGCTTGATTTATAGTTAGGAAGAAGTTGAGAGCTGTTGGATTGCATTTAATGCTTCAAACCTACAGAAATTTTGTACAGAAAATAGCCGTTGGGAGTTTCAGGCCTTCAAGGGATGGATCCCCTCTCTTAGGGGATCGATTGGTTCATGTTTGAGAAAGCCTGATTTTATGCCTATTTTGCCTTACCCGATCGATCCCTTGCTTAAGGGGATCGATCTGTTCTTTTAGGTGATCGATCCCCTATGTGAGGGGATCGATCCTTTTTCTGGGATTCCACACTTGGGGGACATTCTGTTTGTACAACTGATTGATCCCTTTAAGAGGGGATCGATCCTTTGCCTTAGGTGATCGATCCTCTATATGAGGGGATCGATCCCTTTTCTAAAAAATTGCACGAGAAAAGTATTCTGTATGAAAAAGTGATCGATCCCTTAAATGAGGGGATCAATCCATTCTGCTAACCAATCGATCCCTACAAAGAGGGGATCGATCAATTTTTGCCAAATCTTGAAAACTTTCAGTTTTGGTTGAAAACAAGATCGATCCCTTTTGCTAGGGGATCGATCTGGTAATGGAGGGGATGATCCCTTCCCTGAGGGTATCGATTGCTTCTATCAAAACTTGCATAAATCATGTTTTGTTCCGAGAATTTGAGTTGTTTTGGTTCTCAAATGAATTTTGGCAAGATAGAAGGGTGGAAAAATGTTCAATTTAAGCTTAGACAAGATTGAAATAAGATTGATAAATTTTTATTTTGTCAAATCAAAATTCTTAATCAATTCAAGGCCAACAATCTCTCCCTTTTTGATATGACAAAACCAAATGAAAATTTTGCATGAAAAACATTTTTCCTTTTGAAAAGAAGCTCCCCCTGAACTTATGAAAGGTAAACTCCCGCTAAATTTAGGCATAAGATTTAAGGCAACTAGACAAGAGTAATATCACCATAACCATCAATATATCCATCAATATCAAAGCATCATCAAATTTTCATACATCATTAAATTTTCATACCAATGTTTCTCCCCCTTTTTGTCATAGCAAAAATACTAAATGAAGTAAATCAAAATGAGGGAATAAGCAATTCAAGGCCACCCAAGGTCACTTCAAACATGAAACTACACAACAATGCCACAAGCCACAAGAGAATAAAATATGAGTTGCATTAATATAAAGATCAAAGTCTACAAGCCATAATGCAAGGTTATATTTACAAAAAAATGTGAGAAAATATAAGAGATGGTAGTAAGAAGGCTTCAGTGAGGTAGAGGTGGAGAATTAAAATATAGAGGTGGAGAATGAGAGTAATGCGAAGACTATCCCATGTGCTGAGAAGTAGACCTCATATGCTCAATATCAGCTCCAAGATGCTGGATTTGTGCCACAAGGTCATTTTGAGTTTCCTTCATGGATTCCAATTTAGTGCTCATAGTGCCAACCACCGAGTGCAGGTTGTTCATATGAAGTTAGAGCATCTCTAGGACACCTTGAGTGTTAAAAGGTGTGCGAAGGGGTTCTCCTTGAGGTGTAGGCATGTCTACAGGGTCTTGCTCTTTCTCTTTCTTTTGTGTAACACCAATATCCCCTTTTTTAACCCATTGGCCATTTGGAGTTTCAACATACCCCTACTATACAATGTGGGAGGCCCAAGAATACTAAATAGGTCATTGATGCGCATTTCTCTGTCACCTCTAGTGTTTACTTCCAAATGTCTCAAAAGATTACTTATAGCATACCCATATACCAGAGTAACATCTCTATTCTAGACAATCCTCATCATGTCACTAAAAATGAAGTCCACCAAATTTGGTTTCTGTTCATGCTTGATCTTGTACATCCATCAATAATCTTGTTTCCTAATGGTGGAGTATTGGATCCCAAAAGAGGCTAACACATGGGTTACAATAAGATGTAACAACCGATCATGCATGGGTAACCTAGAGGCTTATGTAGGAGCAACTTGTAAATTGGGATTCCTAAAGATATCTTGAGCTAGTTGCACCATATCACATCTAAGATTTGTCTCCTCTTCATCAGCTAACAGAAAGGCCTCAGCTAGCACTTGTTTTGTAACTAAAATTTTTTTTCCCATTACATATGTTCTGAACCTATCAAGATAATGCCTATTTGTTCCTTCAATTTGAACACAGCTAGCATTACTATAGAATACTCTTACTAGATTCTCGAATAAATGACTCTCTATACACAGGTAAGGCATCCATCCAAAAGACTCAAAAGTATGCAAATAGGGAAACTCTATGGATTGAAGGAAGTCTAATGAGATTACCTTTCCTGGTTTTACTTCCTGATGAGTAAAGTGTGTCTCATACCATTCCTTGACATTAGGATTGTTGAAATTTTGGTTAAAAGAAGGCTTCATAGTGGAGCTTGAAGCCTCTCTAGGAGGGTTTCGTCAACCAGTCGTGACTTTGGTTTTAGGTGCCATGGGAGATGAGTTTGATAAGTAAGAAATGGTGGGTAGCGAGTTTACAAGAGAAATTTGTAAGAGAAAGAGTCAATTTTTAGTGGAAATATCTAGGGTGTAGAGAGAATGAGTTAGAGAAGAAGATGAATAGGAGAGGAAAGATGAAAGGGTCAGCCAAACAGGTGAAGACCTAAATTTATCATGCTTAAAATTCATGAACCGATTGATCAGGTGAAGTGGGGGATCGATCGGTTTGGGGCTTTTGCATGGAACCGATCGATTGGGTTTAAAGGGGATCGATCGATTTTGTGCCTTTCCAAGTCATTTTGGCTACTAGTTGAATACCCGATCGATCCTGTCAAAGAGGGGATTGATCGGTTCTTCCTGGGTTCAATGAAAGTGGCTACTACCTTTACACCCGATTGATCCTATCCCAAAGGGGATCGATCGATTCCCTATGTTTTCCCTTTCCTTTGGCTACGGGGTGAAGAACCAATTGATCCATTCCAAAGGGGATCGATTGGTTTTTGCTGTAGCATGTTGAAAACCATGCAATATGATCATTCAAACAAGCATTTTACAATCATGCACAAACCAAAGAAAAATTCAGAAAAGCATACATTTAATTAATCAAAAATGCACTATACATCACAACATCAAGAATTTCACTTCAAGAAGCATTCATCATGCCAAGTTCACCTTTAATTGCATAAAATCTATCCTTATCAAGAGGTTTTTTGAAGATATCAGCTAGTTGATGCAAGGTGTCAACGTATTCAAGTACAATGTCACCCTTTTAAACATGATCTCTAATAAAATGATGCCTAATTTCAATATGTTTGGTTCTAAAGTGTTGAATTGGATTTTTAGTGAGGTTGATGGCACTAGTATTGTCACATTTAATAGGAATATGAACCATGGTTATTCCAAAATCTTTTAATTGTTGTTTAATCCACAAAACCTGGACACAACAATTTCCAGTCGCTACATATTCAACTTCGGTTGTAGATTGAGCAACACTATTTTATTTCTTGGAAAACCATGATATGAACATATTTTCAAATAATTGACAAGTACCAGAAGTGCTTTTTCTATCAATTTTGCACCCACCAAAATTCACATTGAAATAGGCATGTAAAGCAAAGGAAGAGCTTTTTGGATACCATAATCCTAAATTTGGGGTGTCTTTAAGGTATCTACAAATCTTTTTGACAACAAACAAATGTGTTTCTCTAGGAGATGATTGAAATCTAGCACATAGACATACACTAAACATAATATCAGGTCTACTAATAGTAAGATATAGCAATGAACCAATCATAAACCTATATAGTTTAGAGTCAACACATTTACCTCTTTCATCTTTGTCAAGCTTTGTTGAGGTGCTCATTGGTGTCAAACAACGCTTTGATTCTCCCAATTCAAACCTTATGAGTAAATCTTTAATGTATTTAGCTTGATTAATGAAGGTGCCATCTTTTATTTGCTTTACTTATAGTCCCAAGAAGAATATGAGTTCTCCCATCATGCTCATTTCAAATTCATCTTGCATAGTCTTAGCAAACTCTTGACAAAGAATTTCATTAGTAGCACCAAATATAATATCAACATAAATTTGTACTATGAGAATGTCCTTACTTTTTGTTTTAATAAAAAGTGTAGTGTCAACCTTCCCTCTATTAAAACCATTTTTAATCAAAAAAATTGACAATCTTTCATACCAAGCTCTAGGAGCTTGTTTTAAACCATATAATGCTTTTGTCAATTTATAAACATGATTTGAAAATTTTGGATTTTCAAAACCGAAAGGTTGCTCTACATACACTTCTTCATTTATAAAACCATTAAGAAAAGCACTCTTGACATCCATTTGAAAAAGCTTAAAATTTTTAAAACATACAAATGCAAGCAACATCCTTATGGCTTCTAACCTTGCTACTAGGGAATAGGTTTCATCATAATCTATTCCTTCCTCTTGCCTATACCTTTGAGCTACCAATCTAGCTTTGTTTCTAATGATATTCCCATTCTCATCCATTTTATTCCTAAAGACCCATTTGGTGCCTATGGTGGGATGATCTTTAGGCCTAGGTACAAGATTCCATACATGGCTTCTTTTAAATTGGTTCAATTCCTTTTGCATGCCAAAATCCAATGATCATCTCTTAATGCTTCATCTATATTTTTGGGTTCTATATGGGATAAGAAAGCAACATAATTACACACATTAAAAGAAAATCTAGTTCTTACCCTTTGAGTTGGATTACCAATGATTTCACTATCTTTAACATACCTTCTTTCTCTAAAATGATTTGGCTCTCTCTTTATGTGTTGTGGCTCATCTAGAAACTTATCTTGTTCTTTTTGATTTTTTTTCTCAATGTCATGAGGTGCATCATTGATCCATTCTTGAAGTATACCTACATCATTATCATTAAGAAGCACCTTTATCGGAGGTGGGTTAGATTCATAAAAAAAAACATGTGTAGACTCTTCCACCACTAATGTTCTTTTATTGAAAACTCTATAAGCTTTTGAATTCAAAGAATATCCTAGGAAAATTCTTTCATCACTTTTTGCATCAATTTTCCAAGATCATCTTTTCCATTGTTCAAAATAAAACATTTGCAACCAAAAGGATGAAAATAACTTATGTTAGGCCTTTTTCCTTTAAAAAGTTCATAGGGGGTTTTCTTCAAAATTGGCCTAATCATAGCTCTATTTATAATATAGCAAGAAGTATTTATGGCTTCTGCCCAAAAATATCTAGGTAGATTGTTTTCACAAAGCATGGTTCTAGCCATTTCTTCTAAGGTTCTATTTCTCCTTTCTACTACCCCATTTTGTTGAAGAGTTCTAGGAGCAAAAAAATTGTGGCTAATACCATTTTCACTACAAAAATATATTAAAGCTGAGATTTTCAAATTCCTTTCCATGATCACTTCTGATACTAGTAATTGAATGACCTTTTTCATTTTGTATTTTTTTGCTAAAAGTGATGAATTTTTCCAAAGCCTCATTCTTTGAATGCAAAAAGAGAACCCATGTGAATCTAGTGAAATCATCAACAATAACAAACTCACATTATTTTCCACCAAGACTCATTGTTCTAATAGGGCCAAAAAGATCAATATGCAATAGTTGAAGAGGTCTAGTAGTTGAAATGCAATTCTTAGGTTTAAAAGAAATTCTTCTATATTTTTCTTAAGCACATGCATCACAAACCTTGTCATTTTCATATTCAACTTTGGCAAACCAACAACCAAATTATTTTGAGAAAGTTTTGAAATTACAAGCATACTTGCATGTCCAAGCCTTCTATGCCAAATCCAACTCTCATTTTCTTTTTGAGCCATAAAACAAATATTTTTAAAGGATAGGTCATCTAGATGCACTACATAAATGTTTCCTTGACGGTGTCCAACAAAAACAAGCTTGTTAGTTTTGATATCAATTACTTGATAGCACATGGATTCAAACACAACCCTAAATCCTTTATCACATAATTGACTAATGCTAAGTAAATTATGCTTGAGACCTTTCACAAGTAAAACGTTTTCAATAGAAGTAGAGGAATTGTTACCAATGGAGCCAATCCCTTCAATTTGGCCTTTTAAGTTGTCACCAAATGTAACATCTCCTCCACTTTTCACTTTCAAGTCTTTAAAGAGAGTTTTATCTCCGGTCATGTGTTTTGAGCATCCACTATCAAGGTACCATTGATTGTTCTTGCTAGAATTTGCTTTGTAGTGATGCTCGTCCACTTACAAAAACACAATTAAATTTTTGTTTTGGGTACCTAAATTTTCTTGGGTCCTTTAGAGTTAGTACTAATAATTTTTGGCCTTTTGGAATCCATTTCATTTTAGTAGCCTCATCTTGAGATGTGCTAACTCCTTTTGGAATCCCTACTCTCCTAATGAGCTTACCTATATAAGTGACTTTCTTTAAGGAACAATATTGTATGGAATAACCCAATTTATGACAATGTGCACACATGCTAGATGAATCATTTGGCTTAACAAGGAAATTCTTTAAGTGAGTCTCTTTGTTGTCACCATTATAACCTAGTTCATCTTTATCAAAGAAAGCTTTTTCTGTTTCTAGCATGTCATTGAGCTTTTGATGACCCATATAAAATCTAGAAAATGAATTATGTAGATTTTCATTTTTCTTAGTCAAGTCATTGACATTTACCTTCAAGAGTTCAACTTCCTTTTCTAAGTCTTCTTTTTCTTTAGTCAATGACTCATTTTCTAGTTTCAATTTACTAATCATTTTTCTATATTCCATGCTCATGTTCTCAAATTCTATAGCTAATTCATCATAGACATCTTGTACTTTATCAAATGAGTATGAATTTGAATCACATGGATTAGAGGTTACCTTGGGCTCATCAAGAGCCAAGAGACATAGGTTGTCTACTTCCCTCTCATTTGATTCATCATCGGAGAAGTCGCCATCACTCCATGTTGCTACTATAGCTTTCTTCTTTGGCTTAGTCATGTTTTGCTTTTTCCACAAAAGATAATCAAGTTTAATGTGACCCGGTTTATTGCATTCATAACAGATAATTTGATCTTTTTTCTCTTCTACTTGATTCCTTTTTAGTCATCTCCTTTTACGGTCTTCTCCTACTTGGGAACTTGTTCATCCTCATGAATTTGTTGAATCGCTTTGCAAACATGACCATCTCTTCATCTTCATCATCTTCCTTTTGGGCAAAATTTTCTTCATCCTCTTAAAAGGTATATTTGAGAGCAATGCCACATTTCTTGACTGGTTCTTGTCCCCTTTTTATCTTCATTTCATAAGTGAGGAGAGAACCCATTAGTTCATCCAAAGAAAGTGTATAAGGATCTTTGGACTCTTCAATGGTTGTCTTGGCTTCCCAACTCTTTGGTTGACTATTGAAAATTTTTTTCACCATCTCCACATTTGAATATGTCTTCCCAAGAGCCTTTAGACCATTAATGATGTCTGTGAAGCGATTTGACATCTCACTAATGGTTTCATCAGGTTTCATCTTGAACAGCTCATAATCACGAGTAAGCATGCCTATTTTTATCTCCTTAACTTAGTTTGTACCTTCATGGGTGACAGCCAGCTTATCCTAAATTTTCTTTGCATTTTCACATAAGGAGACTCTATTATACTCATTTGGTCCTAATGCACAAAAGAGTGTGTGCATTGCCTTGGCATTGAGTTGAGCCATCTTCATGTCATTGACATCCCATTCACTTTCTAACTTTATCACCTCCTTACCATCCACCACTTTATTGGAATTTATGGACCATTTACAATGACCTTTTAGACTTCATAATCATTTGCTTGAATGAACAGCCTCAGCCTAGTCTTCCAATAGGAGCAGTTGTCACCAGTAAAGAGAGAGGGTCTAACAATTGAATGCCCTTCACTTCTAAGAGATGTTGCAACTGTTTCATTTGCCATGAGACACACCTCTTGTTGCAGGTATAGTTGTTATAGCTTGAGGATGGTTTTTTCACATTGATTACCATATTTCTTTGAGCCATGTTTAGGATCGCTTTTGGGCTATTAAACCTACAAAAAGAGTACTATCTCTGATACCAATTGTTAGCTCAAAGACTTGGAATAAACCAAGAGGGAGGGTGAATTGGTAATAACAAGAAATTATCAAAATAGATAAGCACAATAGATGAATATAAACAAGAGATAGGGTTAGAGAATTTAACACCAAGATTTATAGAGGTTCGATCCTTTCTTAGGCATCTACGTCCTCTCCCTTAGCCTCTCTTGCTAAGGAGTTCAATCCACTATTTGATGAAGATTACAACTAAGCTTTCACAAAGCTTTACAAACTCAACAACATACACTCTTAAAGGTTATCCTCCCCCTTAAGCTTACACACTCACAGTACAGAGAATTCAAAACTGTTTGGCAAACTTTAAGAACCTCACAAAGGCTAGGTGTTTGCTAAGTTGAAGTACACAAATGTATAGATAAGAAAGTAGAGAAAAACTAATATGAATTCTACACTTTTTCTCTTTTTACAACTTTGAATGCTTGAGCAAATTGGTAGATGAATAGCAATAAGTTTCTTTTTACTCTTATTACTCTTGGTCTGTAATAAAATGCTTAATTGATAGTTAGGAAAAAGTTGAGAGCCGTTGGATTGCATTTAATGCTTCAAACCTGTAGAAATTTTGTACAAAAAATAACTGTTGGGAGTTTCAGGCCTTCAGGGGATCGATCCCCTCTCTTAGGGGATCGATTGGTTCATGTTTGAGAAAGCTCAATTTTATGCCTATTTTGCCTTACTCAATCGATCCCTTGCTTAAGGGGATCAATCTATTCTTTTAGGTGATTGATCCCCTATGTGGGGGGATCGATCCTTTTTTTGGGTTTCCACACTTTGGGGACATTCTGTTTAAACAACCGATCGATCTTTTTAAGAAGGGATCAATCCCTTACCTTAGGTGATCAATCCCCTATGTGAGGGGATCGATCTCTTTTCTAAAAAATTGCATGAGGAAAGCATTATGTATGAAAAAGTGATCGATCCCTTAAATAAGGGGATCGATCCGTTCTGCTAACCAATCAATCCCTACAAGGAGGGGATCGATCGATTTTTGTCAAATCTTGAGAACTTTCGATTCTGGTTGAAAATAAAATCGATCCCTTTTGCTAGGGGATTGATTTGGTAATGGAGGGGATCGATCCCTTCCCTGAGGGGATGGATCCCTTCTATCAAAACTTGCATAAATCATGTTTTGTTCCGAGAATTTGAGTTGTCTTGGTTCTCAAATGAATTTTGGCAAAATAGAAGGGTGGAAAAATGTTCAATTTAAGCTTAGACAAGATTGAAATAAGTTTGGCAAATTTTTATTTTGTCAAATCAAAATTCTTAATCAATTCAAGGCCAACAACTAACTTGAGTAATAGGAGGCCAGACACTTTCAAAGATCTCCCTCACTCTTTTCCTTGATTGAGTCATTTTTTCATAAGTGAAATTGATATTTTTTAACTTTGACAAGATATTAGATCCATTAATTAGTAAGGGCGATCTCTTCAACTCTTCAATTCCATCAAAGAGATGTTTTTGGAATTTAAATTGATGATTATCATCTAACCATCGATGATGTGCCATATAACTGAACTTCTTACCATTATGTAATTACTTCAAACATGTCTGCATAGCACAACATAGGCAAGCATAATGACCTTTTGTGCTTCAACTAGATAAATTTGCATAAGTAAGAAAATCATTGATAGTCTATAATAAAGTAGCACGGATATTGAAGTTTTTTTTTTGATGCATCGTAGGTCTTAACTCCTTCCCATAATTGCTTTAACTCTTTAATAAAAGGTTGTAAGTAGATGTCTATATTATTACTAGAACATTTTTCCCTGGGTATTATCATAGACAAGATAAATTATTGTTGCCTCATGGCAATCTATGATGGCAAATTGAACAGAATCAATACTGCTAGCCAAGTACTATAAAAAGCACTCATCATTTTGAATGGTTGAATCCATCAGATGCTAGTCCAAGCATAACATTTCGAGGATCAGAAGCAAAGTCTAAAAACTTAAAATAAAATGATTTCCATGCCAAAGAATCTGCAGGATGCCTCAAGGATCCATCATCCGTCTGCTTGTCATGATTCCACCTTATAGAATCTGTAATTTTGGAAGACATAAAGAGTTGTTGAAGTCTTGGTATTAATAAAAAATAGCATAAAACCTTTACAGGCTTTTTTTTTACATAGACCTTATCATCATCCTTATCAACCTTTCATCAAAATTTTTATCCACCTACTGAAAAATACTACACAAATGACAAGATTCTTAACTTTTTCTATCACCCCAATACAACAAGCAATCATTGGGACAATTATGAATTTTCTCATAGCTAAGACTCAAATCCTTGATCATCTTTTTTGAATCCTTACAAGATTCAAAGATTTTTGCAAAAGAAAACATTTCTTTCATAAACTCCAATAATAAAGTCAAAAAGTTTCCCGTCCATCCACATAGGCATTTCAAGTGAAAAAGACGCACAGAAAAATAACCTTGAATGCTTAGATCCATTATAAAGTTCTTCATTCATATCCTTAAGCAACCTATAAAACTTTGATGCTTCTCCACTAGGTTGTTAGTCACCTACACCTATCCATGTTCACCAAATTCATTCATTTCAACATCTGACTCATTAAATCCATCATTTTGGGGAGATGGATTATGGAAATGTTGGTTATAAATGTTAAAAGCATTTTGCAACATGCTGTCATCTGGTTTAATAGGATCATGTTGGTCTTGGGAAGCCTTTGAAGTTGAAGGAACTCTAGTCGAAGACCTTGATGATATAGACTCTCCATGAAAATACCAATTAACATATGCCGAGACAAATCCAATACAAATTAAATGTTCCAAATCAACTTCATGCATTTGCCAATTGATATTAGCACACTCAAACATGGGCATAATATCATATTATCTTTACTTGTATTCTCAAATGCAAATTAAGAAAAATTTCCACTCCATCTCGATACTCTTGACTTAATATTGACTTTTGCATCCAACTCTTATCCATTTAGTATTTGCTACATTATCAGACCAAAATTATATAAATAAATTATATGAAAACGAACATGTAAAATACTTAATTATACTATGTATTAAACAAAAATAATGACAAGACCAGTTCTTACAGAAGTCCATAACAATAAAGTAGTTATGCACACTATGACAATTGTCGTAACTCTAGATTTGTGAACCTATTGCTAAACATTAACTTAAGGAGTCGCTACAAATTTTTGTTTAGGTGTGATTGGTCACCTAACTAAATCTATCCCTTTTTAAAGAGAAATCCTAAGTTTGGCTTAGGTATCTTTAAAAGGTAAATTCAATGTCTGCGAAACTAGAACTAGGTCCAGGAGTATGGTTATATGTGAGAAAGGTTATAGCACCCCTATAACGCCTATCAAAAGATGGTATTAGCTCGATTTCGTGTTATCCATTAAGCCTTAAAAACTTTACCAAGTAATTAATTATTGGAAATTATTCTTAATTAACTCCAATACTTTTGGCAAAAAATTAAAAAAATCCCTCACCTCAAGAGTATACAAGAAAACTATTGTTTCTTTTACAGAGGCTCCATCGTTGGATTATTTAACATTAAAAAATTTTCAAGAAAAGAGAAGAAAAAAAAAAGGAATAATGCTTCGATTTTTAATATAGATATTTTTTTTATGTTATTTTATAAGAAAAAAAACTCATGCTTTTATACAAGGAAAATTAATACTTTCAACTTTTCTTTAAAGCATTTTGACGTTTCTATTTTCAAAGAAAATTGATACTTTCAACTTTTTCTTAAAAATGCTTTTTTTTTTTTTTAATTTTATTTTCAAAGAATATTGATACTTTTAACTTTTCCTCAAAAATTCCTTTTTGAAATCTTTATTTTCAAGAAAATTGATACTTTCAACTTTTCCTCAAAAATGCTTTTTTAAAATTTTATCTCAAAAATGCTTTTTTGAAAATTTTATTTTCAAGGAAATTTGATACTTTTAACTCTTCCTTAAAAACATTTTTTTTTACAATTTTATTTTCAAGGAAAATTGATACCTTCAACTTTTCCTCAAAAATGTTTTTTCTTTTAAATTTTATTTTCAAGACAAATTGATACTTTCAACTTTTCCTTAAAGATTTTTTTTTTGACAATTTTATTTTCAAGGAAGATTGATACTTTCAACTTTTTCTTAAAAATGTTTCTTTGAAAATTTTATTTTCAAGAAAAATTGATACTTTCAACTTTTCTTTAAAAAAGTTTTTTAAAGCTTTTATTTTATGGAAACTTGAAACTTTCAACTTTTCTCAAAAAATATATTTTTTAGTTTTTATTTAAAAAAATCATTGAAAATTTAAGGATATTTAATTAAATAAATAAATGATTTCAATTGCTTCAATAAATAAATAAGCAAAAAAATAATAGTAATAATAATAGTAAATAAATAAATAAATAATAAATAAATAGATAAATAGGATTTAAAAAACCTTGGCATGACTCAGTTAAGCTGGAATGATATGCAGCTCTAGAGATAGGCGTGGCTAAAATGGCTTGGTATGCGATTCGGCTCGATGGCTCAGATGACAGGGTCGGGCTTTTAGATCTGCAGCATGGGTTAGGTTAGACTAAAGAAAACACACGGATCCTGCTTCGTCGAAATAGCATCATTTTTGGTCACTATATAAGGTAAAAAATTTTCTTCTCCTTAGATGTTTTTGCCTTTCTCTGTCTTTCTTTACCTCTATTTTTTCTCACTTTAGGCAATTTTTCATCATCATTTTCTATCGAATATTACTGAAAAACTTATCGATTTTTAGGTTTTATTGCTAAAATCTGAGAATTTTCACCGAAAAGTTTTCAAAAAATTCAAGTTTTTGCCAAAAAATTCATCGGATTTTAGAATTTCTAGGAAATTTCTGGAAAATGCAAAAAAAACCTCAAAAAAATCCAATCCTCCAATCACAACACTGGCTTTCCCAGGACCTCCTTTTAAAAAACTAAAACTTCTTCATAAACTTTTTGATTTTGATTACTCCTTTTTTCTTTTTCTCTTTGTCTTGCTTTTTGTGATTGATGGGGTTTATATAGGGTTAATTCGAGATTGAATGGGAATTTGAAAATCAAAATTCCTCTACCCTCTAATATATTTTCCTTGGTTTTAAAATGGGATCCCTTTATCTAGTTTCAAAATTCAACTTTCGATAGAGTTTCACTAGAATTGAAACTCTATTTTTACTTATTATTATTTTTTATTCGATTAACTTTATCCAGAGCCCATTGAGAAAATAGATTTGGAAAGTGGTTGTCTACAGATGCCTTTTTTTGCATAATTGCTATGCAATATAGATTGTGTAAAGACATAGATACCCATCATGACCTTATTTAAGAAATATAACACTTTGGCATAGAATCAAATGAGTCCGAAATGGAATGACCTAAAAATGGATCTAACATAAGTCAAAATCCAACACAAAATGTCCCAGACTGAACTATAGTTTGAAATGAATAACTTGGACTGAGCTGAAGAAAGATTTGACATAAGTCAAAATTTAAAGATAAAATGACTTGGATTGAACTAAAGTCTGAAATGAATAACTTAGACTGAGCTAAAGAAGGATCTGACATAGGCTAAAATTCAAAAACAAAATGACCTGGATTGAATCAAAGTCTAAAATGAATAACCTAGACTGAGCTAAAAAAGGATCTGGCATAGGCTAAAATGCAAAAACAAAATGACATGGACTAAACCGAAAAAGGATCTAGTATAGGTTGAAATTTGAAAACAAAATGACATGAATTGAAACAAAGTCTGAAATGAATAACTTCAACTGAGCCAAAAAAAGACTTGACATAAGTTGAAATTCGAAAACAAAATGACCTAGACTAAACCGAAGCCTGAAATGAATAACTTGAATTAAGCCAAAAAAGATTTGTCATAGGCCAACATTTTAAAACAAAACGATTTGGATTGAATCAAGTCTGGAATGAATAACTTTGACTAAGCCGAAAAAAGAATTGACATAAGTCGAAACCTAAAAATAAAAGGACCTGAACCAAACTGAAGTATTAAATGAATAACTTAGACTAAGTCGAAAAGATATCTGGCATAGGTTAAAATCTAAAATGAAATGACCTAGATGAAATCAAAGTCTAAAAGGAATAACTTAGACTAAGCCAAAGAAGAATCCTACACAAGTCAAAATTTGAAACAAAATGACTTGGATAGAACCAAAGTTGAAATGAATAACTTGGACTAAGCCAACATACGTTAGTACGGGTTGTATCAAAAGTTTAAAACAATTGCCGCTTCATTCTTAAAAACTTCAATCATCTGTGATGTTGAAACACCTTCCTGTAAGAGCAAATCTCATGGCATGCATACACGAAATACTATGAAATGCTAATTTTCCTAGAATGCATGAAATGTTATGAGATGTCAAGCTTATTTAATTATGGTAAAAAGATTCTCAAGCTCTTTGCTGCTTTCATTTACTCACCAATTATGGATCCTTTAACTTCTGAACATATTCAATTAATGAATCAAACTATCATGGTCTTTTAGTTTCAGCCAAATCGAGATCACCATTTCACTAAGTTTCTATTGCCTTCATTTCGCTCACCCATGCCACTCTTAGCTTTCCAGAGTAATGAAAAGAGTTTTCATATCATTGTTTGTTCATTTATTATCATTTCAATATAACGACAGATGTAAAGTAAATGCACATTTCTTCTGACTCGGGTAAAGGGCAGACAAAAATAAAATGAAAATAATAAAAATCTTAATGTTGACATTAGGAAAGAAATGGATTTTATTGATTGAATGGGATTGAGTTACAAAGATAGGCTAAAATGGGTTATAAGATAATCATGATCAAACTAACCTGGAGCTTTTCTCAAAAACCATCCAACTGAAGTCCCTAATCCTTTCGAGTTCATCAAATTACACTTGCCCCTTGTGCTATGAAAATAATGTCTTGAACCTCAAGGCTGCCTTTTCGGGCTTTCATCTTAGATATCCTTTCTTGACTTAAGCTACTCTTTGTGGGTTTCCAATTTGAGGCCCCCTTTTTTTTAACTTAAACCGCCCTTTTATGGGTTTTCAATTTGAGCTCTTTTTTTTTTTTAACTCAAATTGCCCTTTATGGGTTTTCAATTTAAGCTTTTTTTTTGTTTTTGTTTTTAACTCAAATCGCCTTTTACGGGTTTTCAATTTGAGCCCTTTTTCTTTTTTTTTCTGTTAAGAAAAGTATTTCTTGACAACATTTAAATTTATTTGATTGGGCATGTCTTCTCCATCCATTTTTGTCAGGATTAATGCTCCTCTCGAGAACACTTTCTTGACAACATATGGACCTTCCCAATTTGGAGTCCATTTTCTTCTATTATCAAGTTGACTTCGGAGAATCCTTTTCAGAACCAACTCTTCTTCATGAAAAAATTAGGGTCGAATTTTCTTGTCATACGCCTGCATAATTTTTTTTTCGTATAACTGACCACGACATAGTGTTGTTAATTTTTTCTCCTTAATAAAATTCAGTTGCTCATAACTCTCTCAGATCCATTCGGTTTCTTCCAAATTGACTTCCCTTAGGATTCTCAAAGAGAGAATTTTTACTTCCACTGGTAACACGATTTCCATCCCATAAACCAAAGAAAAATGGGTTGCTTTGGTAGAGGTACATATAGATGTCCGATAAGCGTGCAAAGCAAAAGGCAACTTCTCATGCCAATCTTTATAGGTCTCGATCATTTTCTCAAGAATCTTTTTAATATTCTTATTTGCTGCTTCTATTGCCCCATTCATTTCCAGACGATAAGGTACTGAGTTATGAGGCTTGATCTTAAACCAGGCACATATCTCTTTCATCATCTTGCTATTAAGATTCTTGGCATTATCTAAGTAATTCTTTTTAGGAGCCTATATCTATATATTACCTCTTTCTTAATGAACTTACATAACATGATCGAGTCACATTGGTATACGATGCAGCTTCAACCTATTTTGTGAAATAGTCAATCATTACAAAAATGAACCTATGTCCATTTAAAGCCTTCGATGTGATGGGTCCGATAACATCCATGCCCCACATTGAAGACAACCATGGGGCTACTATATCATGTAGAGCATTTGGAGGGGCATGTATTTTATTCATGTTGATTTGGCACTTATAGCATTTTCTAGCATAATCTAGGCAGTCACTTTCCATGGTCGACCACTAATACCCCACTCTCATAATTTGTCTTGCCATTATATGGCCACTTGCATGAGTTTCACAATTCCCATCATGAACTTCTTCCATAATCTTTCGTGCCTTTGTCTCCCAATTCCTCTTATACAAAATATTCTTGTCAAGGAAGAAACCCATGGCTAATCTCCTAATGATCCTTTTTGTCATTTTTAGTAGCATGTTTTGGGTATTGTTGACTCTTTAGATACTGTAAAATGTCATTGTACCAAGGTTTCCCATCAACCTCCTTTTTAACATTTGAACAATGCACTGGAAATTCTCTCACATTAAGCTTTATGGGTTGAATTTCAATATCTGCCTTCACTTTGATCATAACTGCCAATGTGGCTAAGGCATCAGCAATTTGATTATTTTCTCTAGGTAGATGTTCAAATTGAATCTTTTTAAACTGTTTAACTAAATCAGTGACATACTTGTGGTATTTTATCAACTTTGCAATTCTTGTTTCCCATTCTTCTCTTAATTGGTAAATAACCAAGGCTGAGTCTCCATAGGCTTTTAGTACTGTGATTTTTCTTTCAATTGTAGCTTGTAAGCCCATAACACATGCTTCTTATTTAGCTACATTATTAGTACAATTGAAGTTCAATCTTGCTGTGATAGGGATATAATTTTTTTTTTTGAAGATATCAAGGTTGCCCCAATTCCATGTCCTAAAGCATTTACAACTCCATCAAAGTACATCTTCCAAGATAACTCTGTAGACTCTTCTTCATCAACTTGGGAAACAACCATTAGGTCTTCATCCGAGAAATTAAGCTTTATTGGCTCATAATTATTAGTAACCCATTCTGCCAAAAATTCAACTACGACACTTCTTTTGATTGCTTTTTGAGTTATGTAGATGATGTCATATTTAGAAAGCATTACCTACCATCGAGCGATTCTTCCAGATAAATAAGATTTTTTGAAAATGTATTTGAGAGGATCCAATTTTGCTATGAGCCATATTGTATGGTATAGCATATATTGCCTAAGCCGACGAGTCGTCCAAGCTAAGGCACAACACATTTTTTCCAATGAGGAATACTTTAACTCAAGCATAGTCAAATGAATTTCTTACTTAAATAATAGATGGCTCACTCTTTCTTGCTTGTCTCATCCTATTGCCCTAGTACACATCGTATTAAGCTTTCATTCACATTTAAATATAGAATCAACAATTTTCTTAAAATAGGTGGTACTAGTACAAGTGGATTTGACAGATACTCTTTGACCTTATCAAAAGCTTTCTGACATTCATCATCTCATTTGCCAGAGCTATGTTTATGAAAGAGTTTGAAAATAGGATCACATTTAAGAGTGAGTTAAGAAATGAATAGAGATATATAATTCAATCTTTCCAAGAATCCTCATACCTCTTTTGGTGTGCATAGAGGTGACAAGCCTTGAATAGCTCAGATCTTATCAGGATTTACCTTTATTCCTCTTTTACTGACTATAAAACCTAATAGCTTCCTTGACTTAGCCTTGAATGTGCATTTTGATGGCTTCAACTTCAGCTGAAATTTTTTTAACCTCTCAAATAATTTTTTGAGGTTGGCAACGATCCTTTTCTACACTTTGCAATCATGTCATCTACATACACTTTTATTTCTTTATGCATCATGTCATGGAAGAGAGTTACCATAACTCTTTGATAAGTAGCCCTAACATTTTTCAACCCAAAAGGTATTACTTTGTAACAGAAAGTTCCCCATATAGTGACAAATGTAGTTTTCTCTATGTTGTCCTTAGCCATCCTAATTTGATTATACCTAAAAATCCATCCATAAAAGAAAATATGGAGTGTTTGGCCGTATTGTCTACTAAAGTGTCAATATGAGGCAAGGGAAAGTTATATTTTAGGCTAGCCTTATTCAAATCTTGATAGTTGACACACATATGGACTTTTCCATCTTTTTTTTATATCGGGACTATGTTCGCTACCCATTCTGGATACTTAGCCACCTCTAAAAAACCTACATCAAACTATTTTTTCACTTCTTCTTTGATTTTCAATAACATTTTAGGCTTCATTTGTCTTAATTTTTGTTGCACTGGCTTACACTCTAGCTTTAAAGGTAGTTTATGCTTCACTAGTTTGTACTAAGTCCAAGCATGTCTTGATAAGACCACGTAAAGAGATTTACATATTCACAAAGTAACTCTTTTAGCCTTTGCCTATCATTAGGGGGTAATGATGTGCCCATTTTAACTTTTTTTTTATTATTATGATCTCTCAGGTTTATTAATTTTGTATCTTCTCAGTGAGGTTCAATTGGTTTCCTCTCTTGTTCTACCAATTTCACTAGGTTAGGAGGTAAAGTATCATCATCTAAGTCCCCTTCACAATCAAGTTCACCAGTATAGATTGGATTTTCAAAGTCAAACCTTGGGTTACTATTATGATTATCTTTATATTTATTATTTGTGTACCTGAGAGTAAGTGAGAAAGGAGAAATGTTGGCAAGATGTATGGAATGAAATTCAAAGAATGGAAAGAAAATATGAAAATGCAACACATCAATCTTTTATTGAAATGAATGAATGGCCCATACATAAAAATATCGTAGTACTTTTGGGTAGAAGCACAAGGACTACATTACTTTTGGAAAGATTTAAGGACAATAAGTAGCTCTATGATCTCCCAATTCTTCAACTCTGAACCTTATAGGGTAGGGTACACCAATAGCTCTTTATCTTGACTATCAAATGGCTCCCTTTCTACCATTTGAATGGTAAGTTAAAAAAAGGGTTCTTCTAGCCCCACATCTCGGTTATCATCTCTAGGATAAATACATCCCTTTAATTGGAAGGTTTCATAAAGATAGGGAATAATCATTTTTTTTATTCTAGCTCTTATCCTTTAAATTTGGCCATCTTCTTTTTTTTCTTGCTTTCAATCAGCTTCTCCTTATCCTCCTTTGTAGGCTTATATCCCAAGCTAAACCTATCTTGGTTGTTGATCATAACCGGTAGCTTCCAAATTCCTTGTTTTTTTTTTCCTAGTCCTCTTATGAGATGCCATTCTTTCCTAATCGTCTGCTTAACAACCATTTTGGTAGTGGCTGATAATTGTGGTGTATACAGCCTAGATTTTTCATCGACATAAGTTGCATTAATAAGTTTAAAGGATTTATAAGAACATTTTATAGCTTCATTTACGACTTTCACATATGAGGTATTTATTGACTGGGTAACAAGTAGATCTTCTTCTCTTGACACACACACCAGCTTCTGCTCAACAATGAACTTTATTTTTTTGGTGTAGCAAAGATGGGATAGCACCCACCATGTGTATCCATGCATAAACAACTATATGATGGTGAGATATCCATCACTTGAAACTTGACGTTGAAATTGCATGGCCCAATCTGTAATTGTATTTTGATATCTCCTACCACTTCTTGCCTAGCTCTATCAAAAGCTCTAACAACCATATGGCTAGTTCTCATATGGGACATATCAATGGGTAACCTAGCCAGGGTAGACATAGCCATCATGTTAATCGTGGAGCCATTTTCAATAAGAACCTTCACCATTGTATAGCTCTTACATCTAACCGTAATATAAAGAGCCTTAGAGCTTCCTCTCCCCTTTAGAGGAATCTTATCATCATTGAAAATAATATAGTTTGAGGCTACCAGATTTTTTACAAGGTTATTTACGTATTCCACAAATACATTATGGGATACTTATACCTGATTCAAAACTTTTAATAAAGCATTATGATGAGGCTTTGAATAGTAATAGTGATGAAGTGAGATCTTAGCTAGCATTTTATTTAGCTATTCCACCACACTATACTCATTGTGTTTGATTAACCTTAGGAACTCACAAGCCTTATTTTTGGAAATAGGTTTTTAGTATTCTTGATTTGGTGCTGCCATAGAATCTTTCCTATTCATAGAATCTTTCTTATTCCTCTCTTCTTCTCTAACTTTTGCTTTCTCCTTTTGGCCTTCTCTAACATTTCTGAAGAGTAACATCATTCGTTTCTAGTCATGCCACCCACCCCGATTATGTTTGTAATATCAAAATTGCTTGTCATATCTCCTTCATTTGATCCTGTCATTACAACATCATAGTTGTATTTCCATGGTATCACCTTATTACTCTGGTACAGGAAAAGACTAGGAATTTTGAAAGTTATAACTAGTTTAGAGGTGGGTTGACTCTCCACTGGCTTTGACTTCTTATAATATACGGTCATTGGTTTTAGGATAAGCTTTGAAACCTACTCGGTAGCAGATATCTCTACATTCTTTGAACCCCTTCATCTTCGTAGAATTTAACTTGGAACGAGTTCATCAATTGTTGTAGAATTTGGTGAAATTGATCAAAATGTTTGATTAAATGCCCCATAGCTCCTTTTATGGTATTTACACATTTGGGTCAGATTATATTTTCCCAATAAGTACATGGGTCCACTAGATATAGCATTTTTGCCTCCAACAAAGCATTAAAGACTTAGCCATAGAATTTGAAAACATTTAATGAACTACAAGACGCCTATGATGAATTAGCCATAGAATTTGAAAACATGAGCACGAAATATAAGAAAATGGTCTCTAAATTGAAACTAGAAAATGAATCATTGACTAAACCAAAAGAAGATTTAGAAAAGTAAGTTGAGCTTTTAAAGTTGAATGTAAATGACTTGACTAAGAAAAATGAAATTTTGCATAATTCATTTTCTAGATTTTATATAGGACATCAAAAGCTCAATGACATGCTTGAAACACAAAGAGCTTTCTTTGATAAAGATGGACTAGGTTATAGTGGTGGCAACAAAGAAACTCATTTAAAGAATTTCCTTATTAAGCCAAATGATTCATCTAACATGTGTGCACATTGTCATAAATTGGGTCATTTTATACAATTTTGTTCCTTGAAGAAAGTCACTTATAGAGGTAAGCTCATTAAGAGAGTGTGGATTCCAAAAAGAGTTAGCACATCTCAAGATGAGGTTACTAAAATGAAGTGGATTCCAAAAGGCATAAAAATTGTTAGTACTAACACTTAAGGACCCAAGAAAATTTGGGTACCCAAAATAAAAATTTAATTGTGTTTTTGTAGGTGGATGAGCATTGCTACAAAGCCAATTCAAGCAAGAACAATCCATGGTACCTTGATAATGAATGCTTAAAACACATGACCAAAGGCAAAACTCTCTTTAAGGACTTGAAAGTTAAAAGTGGAGGAGATGTTACATTTGGTGACAACTCAAAAGGCCAAATTGAAGGGATTGGCTCCATTTGGTAACAATTCCTCTACTACTATTGAAAATGTTTTACTTGTAAAAGGTCTCAAGCATAATTTACTTAGCATTAGTCAATTGTGAGATAAAGGATTTATGGTTGCGTTTGAATCCATGTGCTATCAAGTAATTGATATCAAAACTAACAAACTTGTTTTTGCTAGACATCATCAAGGAAATATTTATGTAGTGCATCTAGATTACCTATCCTTTAAAAATGTTTATTTTATGGCTCAAAAAGAAAATGAGAGTTGGATTTGGCATAGAAGGCTTGGACATGCAAGTATGCATGTAATTTCAGAACTTTCTCAAAATCATTTGGTTGTTGATTTGCCAAAGTTGAAATATAAAAATGACAAGGTTTGTGATGCATGTGCTCAAGGAAAACAAAGAAGAATTTCTTTCAAACCTAATAATTGCATTTCAACTACTAGACCTCTTCAACTACTTCATATTGATCTTTTTGGCCCTACTAGAATAATGAGTTTTCTTTGAAAACAATATGGGTTTGTTATTGTTGATGATTTTACTACATTCATATGGGTTCTCTTTTTACATTCAAAGAATGAGGCTTTGGAAAAATTCATCACTTTTAGCAAACAAATGCAAAATGAAAAAAGTTATTCAATTACTAGTATTAGAAGTGATGATGGAAAGGAATTTGAAAATCTTGGCTTTAATGTATTTTGTAGTGAAAATGGTATTAGCCACAATTTTTCTGCTCATAAAACTCTTCAACAAAATGGGGTAGTAGAAAGGAGAAATAGAACCTTAGAAGAAATGGCTAGAACCATGCTTTGTGAAAATAATTTACCTAGATATTTTTGGGCGAAAGCCATAAATACTTCTTGTTATATTATAAATAGAGCTATGATTAGGCCAATTTTGAAGAAAACTCCCTATCAACTTGTTATAGGAAAAAGGCCTAACATAAGTTGTTTTCATTCTTTTGGTTGCAAGTGTTTTATTTTGAATAATGAAAAAAAATGATCTTGGTAAATTTGATGCAAAAAGTGATGAATGGATTTTCCTAGGATATTTTTTGAAATCAAAAGCTTATAGAGTTTTTAATAAAAGAACATTAGTGGTTGAAAAATCTATACATGTTATTTTTGATGAGTCTAACCCATCTCCGAGAAAGGTGCTTCTTGATGATAATGATGTAGGCATACTTCAAGAATGGATCAATGATGCACCTCATGACATTGAGGAGAACAATAAAAAAGAAGATGATTAGTTTATAGAGGAGCCACAACACATAGAGAGAGAGCTAAATCACCCTAGAGAAAGGAAGTATGTCAAAGATAATGAAATTATTGGTGATCCAACTCAAAGGGTAAGAACTAGATCCTCTTATAATGTATGGAATTATGTTGCTTTCCTATCTCATATTGAACCCAAAAATATAGATGAAGCCTTAGGAAATGATCATTGGGTTTTGGCCAAGCAAGAAGAACTGAACTAATTTGAAAGAAGCCAAGGATGGAATCTTGTACCTAGGCCTAGTAATCATCCTACTATAGGCACAAAATGGGTTTTTAGGAATAAAATGGACGAGCATGGGAATGTTATTAGGAACAATTGGTAGGTCAAGTGTATAGTCAAGAAGAGGCAATTGATTATGATGAAACTTATGCCCCAGTTGCAAGGTTAGAGGCCATAAGAATGTTGCTTGTATTTGCATGTTTTAAAATTTTCAAGCTTTTTCAAATGGATGTCAAGAGTGCATTCTTAATGGTTTTATAAATGAAGAAGTGTATGTAGAGCAACCTCCTGATTTTGAAAATCCAATATTTCCATTATATGGTTTAAAACAAGCTCCTAAAGCTTGGTATTAAAAATATGGTTTTAATAGAGGTAAGGTTGATACTACGTTTTTTATTAAAACAAAAGGAAAAGACATTCTCATAGTGCAAATTTATATCGATAATATTATATTCGGTGCTACTAATGAAATTCTTTGTCAAGAATTTGCTAAGATTATGTAAAGTGAATTTGACATAAGCATGATGGGAGAACTCACATTCTTTTTAGGACTACAAGTAAAGCAAACAAAAGATGGCACCTTCATTAATCAAGCCAAATACATTAAGGATTTGCTCATAAGGTTTGGATTGAAAGAATCAAAGCCTTGCTTAACACCAATGAGCACTTCAACAAAACTTGACAAGGATGAAGGAGGTAAATGTGTTGACTCTAAACTTTATAGGTCTATGATTAGTTCATTACAATATCTTACTACTAGTAGATCCAATATTATGTTTAATGTATATTTATGTGCTAGATTTCAATCGTCACCTAGAGAATCACATTTATCTGCTGTCAAAAGAATTTTTAGGTACCTTAAGGCACCCCTAATTTAAAAAGGTGATATTGTGATTGAATATGTTGATACCTTGCATCAACTAGCTGATATCTTCACAAAACCTATTGATAAGGATAGATTTTATGTAATTAGAGGTGAACTTGGTATGATGAATGTTCCTTGAAGTGAATTTCTTGATGTTATGATGAATAGTGCACTCTTGATTAATCAAATGTGTGTTTTCTAAATTTTTCTTTGGTTTGTGGATGATTGTAGAATGCATGTTTGAATGATCATATTGCATGGTTTTTAAATCTTTTATTTTTAAAAAAATGCTACAGCAAAAACCAATCGATCCCCTTTGGAATGGATCGATTGGTTCTTCACCCCGTAGCCAAATTAAAAGGAAAACATAGGGAACCGATCGATCTCTTTGGGACAAGATTGATCAGATGTGTAGACAGTAGCCAATTTTAGTTGAACCCATGCAAAATTGATTGATCCCCTTTGGACAGGATCGATCCCCTTGGTTCTTCACCTCGTAGCCAAATTAAAAGGAAAACATAGGGAACCGATCGATCTCTTTGGGACAAGATCGATCATATGTGTAGACAGTAGCCAATTTTAGTTGAACCCATGCAAAATTGATCGATCCCCTTTGGACAGGATCGATCGGGTATTCAACTAGTAGCTAAAAGGAGTTGGAGACTTGCAAAACCAATCAATACCCTTCAAACCCAATCGATCCATTCCAGCAAGAATCATAACCGATCAATCCCCTACTTTAGCCAATCGATCAGGTCATGTTTCTTTGGCGTGATAAAGTTGGGTCTTCTCCTAGTTGACCAATCATTTAAGCTTTCTTCTCCTGTTAATCTTTTTTCCAAACTCAACCTCTCCAAACCCTACACACTCTCATTCATTTCTCACCCAAAATTAATCTTTCTTAGCTACATCTCTTGTAAATTTCTTCACTCCAACTTGATCTCTTACCGAAATTTCTCTTTAAAACCCATCAAATCACACAAAAATTCAAACCCATCTTTTCTCACTCTAGAAGGTTGATCTACCACACTCACTCACTTTTCTTACATCACACAAACATATCTTGCTCCCCATCATCTACTATCATAAATTCACTCGTCAATTTCACCTCAACATGGCCCCAAAAACCAAAGTCACTACTGGAATAAGAAAATCTCCTAAGGGAGGCTTCAAGCTCAATGATGAAACCCTCTTTCAATTAAAATTTCAACAATCCAGATGCAAAAGATCGGTATGAGACTCATTTTGCACACTAGGAAGCAAAGCCTGGGAGGGTAATCTCATTAGATTTCCTTTAATCCATAGAGTTTCCCTATTTGCATGCAATTTGGACGATTATATTATTTATACATGGATGGTCTACTATTTGAGAATCTAGTAAGAGTTTTCTATAGTAATGCTAGCTATGTCCAAATTGAAGGATCAAATAGGCATTACCTTGATAGATTCAGAACTTATGTGATGGGGAAAGAAATATTAGTTACCAAACAAGTGCTAGCTAAAGCTTTTAAGTTAGATGATAAGGGGGAAACAAACACTAGATGTGACATGGTATAACTTGCTAACACATCATTAGCAATCACAATCTACAAGTTGCTCCCACTCAAGCCTCTAGGTTATCCATGCATGATAGGTTGCTCCACCTCATTGTTACTCATGTATTAGCACCTTTCGGGACACAATACTCCACCATTGGAAGCAAGATTATTGGTGGATGTATAAGATCAAGCATAAACATAAACAAAATTTGGTGCACTTTATTTTTCATGATATGATGAGGATAATTCATAATAACGATTATACCTTGATATATAGGTATGCCATAAGTAATCTTTTGAGGCATTTGGAGGTGAATACTAGAGGAGATAAGCAGATGGTATTCAATGACCCATTTAGTATTCTAGGGGCTCCTACACTACATAGCATGGTGTATGTTAAAAATACAGCTAGACTATAGGTTAAAAAAGGTGATATTGGGGCTGCACAAGTAGAAGGGGAAGAGCAAGAACTTTTAGATATGCCTGAACCTCAAGATGAACCCTCTACCCCACCATTCAATACTCAAGAAGCCTTAGAGATGCTCCTGCTTCAAATGAATAGCTTGCATTCCGTGGTTGGCAATATGAACACCATACTGGAAATTATGGAAGAAACTTAGAATGAGCTGGTAGCATAAGTTCACCATCTTCAAGATGACATTAAGGAAATGAGGTCTACAAATCTGCACCTGAGGCAGCCTTTCTCTCACTCTCCTCATCCTCATGAATCTCCTCATTCTCCACCTCTACCTCAATGAGCTTTACTAGTGCCATTTTCTTATGTTTTCCCACATCTTTGTATTTTGTAAATCTATCTTTGCATTATGGTTTGTAAACTTTGATTTTCTATTAATGAACTTTATCTTTCATTATCATATTTCTTATACTTTATGGCATGTGATATTATTGTGTTAAGTGGCCTTGAATTGATTATACTCATTTTGATATACTTCATCCTTTTTGCTATGACAAAAAAAAAGAGAAATATTGGTATGAAAAATTGCTTTGATGATGCTTTGGTGATCCAAATGATATTGATGGTTTTGGTGATGTTGGTTTTGCCTAGTTGCCTTAAAACTTATGCTTAAATTCATGAGGAGTTATATTGTTATTCATGGGGAGTTTGCTTTTCACAAATTTAGGGGGAGCTTGTTTTTCAAAAGAAAAAAAATTTTTCATGCAAATTTTTCATTTGGTTTTGTCATATCAAAAAGGGAGAGATTGTTAGCCTTGAATTGATCAAGAGTTTTGATTTGACAAAACAAAAATTTGCCTAACTTGAATTAATCTTTTCTAAGCTTAAATTGAACATTTTTCCACCCTTCTATCTTGCCAAAATCCATTTGAGAACCAAAACAAGTCAAATTTTTGGAACAAAACCTGATTAGTGCAAGTTTTGATAGAAGAGATCGATCCCCTAAGGGAAGGGATCGATCCCCTCCTTACCAGATCGATCCCCTAGCAGAAGGGATCGATCATGTTTTCTTTCAGAACAGAAATTCTTCATGTTTTGGCAAAAACCAATTGATCCCCTCCCTATAGGGATCGATTGGTTGAGGTTTTAAACTGATTAAATCAATCCCCTCATTCAAAAGATCGATCATTTTTTCATACAAAAAGTTTTCATCGTGCAATTTTCCAAAAAAGAGATTGATACCCCCCCACATAGGGGATCGATCACCTAAGGCAATGATCGATCCCCTCTTCAAGGGATCAATGGGTTGCTCAAACAGAATGCTCTTCAAGTCTGAAAATCCAAAAAAGGGATCAATCCCCCCACATAAGGGATCAATCACCTAAAGAATGGATCGATCCATTGAATGAAGGGATCGATCGGGTAAAGCTTTTCAAGCACAAAATCATGCTTCTTTCAACCTGAACCAATCGATCCCATCCTTTAGGGGATCAATTCTCTGAAGGTCAGAAATTTTCAACGATTATTTTTTGTCTAAAATTTTTATAGGTTTGAAGCATTAAATGCATTCCAATGGCTCTCAACTTCTTCCTACCTATAAATCAAGCATTCCACTGCAGACCAAGAGTAACAAAAGCCAAGAGAACTTATTGCTATTCACCTACCAATTTGTTCAAGCATTTAAAGCTGAAAATTGCAAAATTCATATCAATCTTTCTCTATTTTCTTATCTATACTATTGTGTACTTCAACTTAGCAAACACCTAATCTTTGAGAAGTTCTTAAAGTTTGCAAAACACTTCAAAAAATCTATATTGTGAGTTTGCAAGCGTAAAGGGGAGGATAACCCTTAAGAGTGTGTAGTATTTAGTTTGTAAAGCTTTGTGAAGCTTAGTTGTAATCTTTAACTTATAGTGGATTAAACTCCTTAGCAAGAGGTTAAGAGAGAGGACATAGGTGCCTAAGAAAAGACCGAACCTCTATAGATCTTGGTGTTAAATTCTCTAACCCTATCTCCTATTTACTTTCAGTTATTGTGCTTATTTGCTTAGATAATTTGTTTAGTTAAATTTGTGCTTATTGAATATTGTTTTTGAAGATTTTATTAAAACCAATTCACTCTTCCTCTTGATTTATTCTAAGTCTTTGAGCTAACAATTGGTATCAGAGCTAGTATTCTTTTTTGTAGGTTTAATAACCCAAGAGTGATCCTAAAAATGGCTTAAAGAAATATGGCAATTAGAGTGGAAGAATAATCTTCAAGCTACAACAACTATAGTGGCCAACAAAAGGTGCATCTCATGGCAAATGAAACAATTGCAACATCTTTTAGAAATAAAAGGCATTCAATTGTAAGACCCCCTCTCTTTGTTGGTGACAACTACTCCTATTAGAAGATTAGGATGAGGTTGTTCATTCAAGCTAATGATTATGAAGTTTGGAGGGTCATTGTAAATGGTCTTCAAATTCCAATAAAGATGGTGGATAGTAGGAAATGATCAAGCTAGAGAATGAATGAGATGTCAATGACATGAAGATGGCTCAACTCAATGCCAAAGCAATGCATACACTCTTTTGTGCAATATGGCCAAGTGAGTACAATAGAGTCTTCTTGTGCGAAAATACAAAGGAAATTTGGGATAAGTTAACTATTACTCATGAAGGTACAAATCAAGTCAAGGAGACAAAAATTGGCATGCTCACTCATGATTATGAGCTATTCAAGATGAAACCAGATGAAACCATTAGTGAGATGTCAAACCGCTTCACTGACATAATTAATGGTTTAAAAGCTCTTGGAAAAACTTACTCAAATATGGAGATAGTGAAGAAAATTCTCAATAGTCTACCAAAGAGCTGGAAAGCCAAAGTGACAGCCATTGAAGAGTTCAAAGATCCTCACAAACTCTTTTTGGATGAACTAACGGGCTCTCTCTTCACCTATGAAATAAAGATCAGAAGAGGACAAGAACCAATCAAGAAAGGTGGCATTGCTCTCAAATCTACCTTTCAAGAAGATGAGGAAAATTTTACACAAGAGGAGGATGATAAAGATGAAGAGATGGCCATGTTTGTAAAGAGATTCAAAAAGTTCATAAAGATGAACAAATTCTCAAGTAGAACAAAACCACAAAGGGAGATGACTAAAGGGGCATCAAGTAGAATAGAAAGGGATCAAATTATTTGCTATGAATGCAACAAATCGGGTTGCATTAAACTTGATTGTCCTTTGTGGAAGAAGCAAAACATGACCAAGCCAAAAAAGAAAGCTATGGTAGTAACATGGAGTGATAGTGACTTCTTCGATGATGAATCAAACAAAGGGGAAGTAGCCAATCTATGTCTCATGGGTCTTGATGAGCCCAAGGTAACCTCTAATCCATGTGATTCAAATTCATACACATTTGATGAATTACAAGATGCCTATGATGAATTAGCCATAGAATTTGAAAACATGAGCATGAAATATAGGAAAATGGTCTCTAAATTGAAACTAGAAAATGAATCATTGACTAAAGCAAAAGAAGATTTAGAAAAGAAAATTGAGCTCTTAAAGTTGAATGTAAATGACTTGACTAAGAAAAATGAAAATTTGCATAATTCATTTTCTAGATTTTATATGGGACATCAAAAGCTCAATGACTTGCTTGAAACACAAAGAGCTTTTTTTGATAAAGATGGACTAGGTTATAATAGTGGCAACAAAGAAACTCATTTAAATAATTTCCTTGTTAAGCCAAATGATTCATCTAACATGTGTGCACATTGTCATAAATTGGATCATTCTATATAATATTGTTCCTTGAAGAAAGTCACTTATAGAGGTAAGCTCATTAGGAGAGTGTGGATTTCAAAAGGAGTTAACACATCTCAAGAAGAGGTTACTAAAATGAAGCGGATTCTAAAAGGCACAAAAATTGTTAGTACTAACACTCAAGGACCTAAGAAAATTTGGGTGCCCAAAACAAAAATTTAATTGTGTTTTTGTAGATGGATGAGCATTGCTACAAAGCCAATTCAAACAAGAACAATCCATGGTACGTTGATAATGGATGCTCAAAACACATGACTGGAGACAAAACTCTCTTTAAGGACTTGAAAGCTAAAAGTGGAGGAGATGTTACATTTGGTGACAACTCTAAAGACCAAATTGAAGGGATTGGCTCCATTGGTAACAATTCCTCTACTACTATTGAAAATGTTTTACTTGTAAAAGGTCTCAAGCATAATTTACCTAGCATTAGTCAATTGTGTGATAAAATATTTAGGGATGTGTTTGAATCCATGTGCTGTCAAATAATTAATGTCAAAACTAACAAACTTATTTTTGTTGGACATCATTAAAGAAATATTTATGTAGTGCATCTAGATGACCTATCCTCTAAAAATGTTTATTTTATGGCTTAAAAAGAAAATGAGAGTTAGATTTGGCATAGAAGGCTTTGACATGCAAGTATGCATGTAATTTCAAAACTTTCTCAAAATGATTTGGTTGCTGGTTTGCCAAAGTTGAAATATGAAAATGATAAGGTTTGTGATGCAAGTGCTCAAGGAAAACATAGAAGAATTTCTTTCAAACCTAAGAATTGCATTTCAACTACTAGACCTCTTCAACTACTTCATATTGATCTTTTTAACCCTACTAGAACAATGAGTTTTGGTGGAAAACAATATGGGTTTGTTATTGTTGATGATTTTACTAGATTCACATGGGTTCTCTTTTTGCATTCAAAGAATGAGGCTTTGGAAAAATTCATCACTTTTAGCAAACAAATACAAAATGAAAAAGGTTATCCAATTAATAGTATTAGAAGTGATGATGGAAAGGAATTTAAAAATCTTGGCTTTAATGTATTTTGTAGGGAAAATGGTATTAGCCACAATTTTTCTGCTCCTAGAACTCCTTAACAAAATGGGCTAGTAGAAAGGAGAAATAGAACCTTGGAAGAAATGGCTAGAACCATGCTTTGTGAAAATAATTTACCTAGATATTTTTGGGTAAAAGTCATAAATACTTCTTGTTATATTATAAATAGAGCTATGATTAGGCCAATTTTCAAGAAAACTCCTTATGAGCTTTTTAAAGGAAAAAGGCCTAACATAAGTTATTTTCATTTTTTTGGTTGCAAGTGTTTTATTTTGAATAATGGAAAAGAAGATCTTGGTAAATTTGATGCAAAAAGTGATGAAGGGATTTTCGTAGGATATTCTTTGAATTCAAAAGCTTATAGAGTTTTTAATAAAAGAACATTAGTGGTTGAAGAATCTATACATGTTATTTTTTATGAGTCTAACCCACATTCGAGAAAGGTGTTTCTTGATGATGATGATATAGGTATACTTCAAGAATGGATTAATGATGCACCTCATGACATTGAGGAGAACAATCTAAAGGAAGATGATGAGTTTATAGAGAAGTTACAACACATAGAGAGAGAGCCAAATCACCCTAAAGAAAGGAGGTATGTCAAAGATAATGAAATTATTGGTGATCTTACTCAAACGGTAAGAACTAGATCCTCTTATAAATGTATGTAATTATGCTGCTTTCCTATCTCATATTGAACCCAAAAATATAGATGAAGCCTTAGGCGATGATCATTGGATTTTGGCCTTGCAAGAGGAATTGAACCAATTTGAACGAAACCAAGTATGGAATCTTATACCTAGGCCTAGTGATCATCCTACTATAGGCACAAAATGGGTTTTTAGGAATAAAATGGATGAGCATAGAAATGTTATTAGGAACAAAGCTAGATTGGTAGCTCAAGGGTATAGTCAAGAAGAGGGAATTGATTATGATGAAACCTATGCCCCGGTTGCAAGGTTAGAGGCCATAAGAAAGTTTCTTGCATTTGCTTGTTTTAAAAATTTCAAGCTTTTTCAAATGGATGTCAAGAGTGCATTTCTTAATGGTTTTTATAAATGAAGAAGTGTATGTAAAGTAACCTCTTGGTTTTGAAAGTCTAAAATTTCCAAAATCATTTTTATAAATTGACAAAAACATTATATGGTTTAAAACAAGCTCCTAGAGCTTGGTATGAAAGATTGTCAAATTTTTTAATAAAAAATGGTTTTAATAGAGGTAAGGTTGATACTACACTTTTTATTAAAATAAAAGGAAAGGGCATTCTCATTGTGCAAATTTATGTTGATGATATTATATTCGGTGCTACTAATGAAATTCTTTGTCAAGAATTTGCTAAGATTATGCAAGGTGAATTTGAAATGAGCATGCTGGGAGAACTGACATTCTTCTTGGGACTACAAGTAAAGCAAACAAAAGATGGCACCTTCATCAATCAAGTCAAATACATCAAGGATTTGCTCATAAGGTTTGGATTGAAAGAATTAAAGACTTGCTTAACACCAATGAGCACTTCAACAAAACTTGACAAGGATAAAGGAGGTAAATGTGTTGACTCTAAACTTTATAGGTCTATGGTTGGTTCATTACTATATCTTACTGCTAGTAGACTTGATATTATGTTTAGTGTATGTTTACGTGCTAGATTTCAATCTTCACCTAGAGAATCACATTTATTTGCTATCGAAAGAATTTTTAGGTACCTTAAAGACACCTCTAATTTAGGATTATAGTATCCAAAAGGCTCATCTTTTGCTTTACATGCCTATTCCGATGCAAATTTTGGTGGATGCAAAATTGATAGAAAAAGCACATTTGGTACTTGTCAATTGTTTGGAAATATACTCATATCATGGTTTTTCAAAAAACAAAATAGTGTTGTTCAATCTACAACTGAAATCGAATATGTGGCGGTCGGAAGTTGTTATGCCTAAGTGTTATGGATTAAGAAACAATTGGAGGATTTTGGAATAACCATGGATCATATTCCCATTAAATATGATAACACTAGTGCCATCAATCTCACTAAAAATTCAATTCAATAGTCTAGAACCAAACATATTGAAATTAGGCATCATTTTATTAGAGATCATGTTCAAAAAGGTGATACTGTGATTGAATATGTTGATACCTTTCATCAACTAGCTAATATCTTTACAAAACCTCTCGATAAGGATAGATTTTATGCAATTAGTGGTGAACTTGGTATGATGAATGTTCCTTTAAGTGAATTTCTTGATGTTATGATGAATAGTGCACTCTTGATTGATCAAATGTGTGTTTTCTAAATTTTTCTTTGATTTGTACATGATTGTAAAATACATGTTTGAATGATCATATTGCATGGTTTTTAAATCTTTTATCTAAAAAAAATGCTATAGTGTAAACCAATCAATCCCCTTTGGAATGGATTGATTGGTTCTTTGCCCCGTAGCCAAATTAAAGGGAAAACATAGGGAACTGATCGATCCCCTTGGGATAGGATCGATCAAATGTGTAGGCAGTAGCCAATTTTAGTTGAACCCATGCAGAATCGATTGATCCTCTTTGGATAGAATTGATCGGGTATTCAACCAATAGCTAAAATAGAGTTGGAAACATGCAAAATCGATCGATCCCTTTCAAAACCAATTGATCGGTTCCATGCAAGAACCATAACCGATTGATCCCCTACTTCAGTCGATCGATCGGGTTAATTTTTTGGTGTGATAAAGTTGGTTCTTCTCCTAGTTGATAGATCATTTTAGCTTTCTTCTCCTGTTCATCTTCTTCCCAAACTCATATTCTCCAAACCCTACACACTTCCACTCATTTATCACCCAAAATTGATCATTCTTAGCTACATCTCTTGTAAATTTCTTCACTCCAACTTGATCTCTTGCCGAAATTCCTCCTTGAAACCTATCAAATCCCTTAAAAATTCATACGTATCTTTTCTCACTCTAAAAGGTTGATCTACCACACTCACTTACCTTTCTTGCATCACATAAACATATCTTGCTCCTCATCATCTACTATCATAAATTCACTCATCAATTTCACCTCAACATGGCCCCAAAAACCAAAGTCACTACCAGAACAAGAAATCCCCCAAGGGAGGCTTCAAGCTCAATGATAAAACCCTCCTTCAATCAAGATTTCAATGATCCAGATGCAAAGGACCGATATGAGACCCATTTTGCACATCGGGAAGTAAAGCCTAGGAAGGTAATCTTATTAGAATTCCTTCAATCCATAGAGTTTCCTTATTTGCATGCTTTTGAGCAATTTGAATGGTTGCATTATTTGTGTATGGATGGTCTACTATTTGAGAATCTAGTAAGAGTTTTCTATAGTAATGCTAACTGTGTCCAAATTAAAGGATCAAATAGGCATTACCTTGATAGATTCAAAACTTATGTGATGGGGAAAGAAATATTAGTTACCAAATGAGTGCTAGCTAAAGCTTTTAAGTTAGATGATGAGGGGGAAACAAACACTAGATGTGACATGGTGCAACTTGCTTAAGACATCTTTAGCAATGACAATCTATAAGTTGCTCCTACTCAAACCTCTAGGTTATCCATGCATGATAGGTTACTCCACCTCATTGTTACTTATGTATTAGCACCTTTTGGGGCATAATACTCCACCATTAGGAAGCAAGATTATTGGTGGATGTATAAGATCAAGCATGAATAGAAGCTAAATTTGGTGCACTTCATTTTTCATGATATGACGAGGATAGTTCAAAATAGTGATTATACCTTGGTATATGGGTATGCCATAAGTAATCTTTTAAGGCATTTGGAGATGAATACTAGAGGAGACAAGCAGATGGTATTCAATGAACCATTTAGTGTTTTAGGGGCTCTTACACTGCATAGCATGGGGTATGTTAAAAATACAACTGGACTATGGGTTAAAAAGGGTGATATTAGGGCTACACAAGTAGAAGGTAAAGAGCAAGAACCTTTAGATATGCCTGAACCTTAAGATGAACCCTCTACCCCACCATTTAATACTCAAGGGGCCTTAGAGATGCTCCTACTTCAAAGGAATAGTTTGTATTCTGTGGTTATGAACACCAGATTGGATACTACAGAGGAAACTTAAAATGAGCTGGTAGCACAAGTTCGCCATCTTCAAGTTGACATTGAACAAATGAGGTCTACATATTCGTACATTAGGCAGCCTTCCTCTCACTTTCCCCATCTTCATCAATCTCCTCATTCTCCACCTCCACTTCAATGAGCTTTACTAGTGCCATTTTCTTATGTTTTCCCACATCTTTGTATTTGTAAATCTATCTTTGCATCATGGTTTGTAAACTTTGATCATTATATTAATAAACCTTATCTTTCATTCTCATATGGCTTATGACTCTGTGGCATGTGATATTGTTGTGTTAAGTGGCCTTAAATTGATTGTACCTTCATTTTGATATACTTCATCCTTTTTGCTATGGCAAAAAGGGGGAGAAATATTGGTATGAAAAATTACTTTCATGATGCTTTGATGATCCAAATGATATTGATGGTTTTGGTGATATTGGTTTTGCCTAGTTGCCTTAAAACTTATGCTTAAATTCAGAGGGAGTTTTCTTTTCAAAAATTCAAGGGGAGCTTGTTTTTTAAAAGGGAAAATGTTTTTCATGCAAATTTTTCATTTGGTTTTGTCATATTAAAAAGGGGAAGATTGTTGGCCTTAAATTGATCAAGAGTTTTGATTTAACAAAACAAAAATTTGCCTAACTTGAATTAATCTTTTCTAAGCTTAATTGAACATTTTTTCATCCTTTTATCTTGCCAAAATCCATTTAAGAACCAAAACAAGTCAAATTCTCAGAATAAAACTTGATTAGTGCAAGTTTTGATAAAAGGGATCGATCCCCTCCTTACTAGATCGATCCCCTAGCAAAAGGGATCGATCTTGTTTTCTTCTAGAACCAAAATTCTTCATGTTTTGGTAAAAACCAATCGATCCCCTCTTTGTAGGGATTGATTGGTTGGGGTTTCAAACTGACCAGATTGATCCCCTTATTAAAGGATCGATCACCCTTTTATACAGAAAGTTTTCATCGTGCAATTTTCCAAAAAAAAGATTGATCCCCCTACATAGGGGATCGATCACCTAAGGCAAGAGATCGATCCCCTCTTCAAGGGATTGATCGGTTGCTCAAATAGAATGCTCCTCAAGTCTGAAAATCCAGAAAAAGGATCGATCCCCCCACATAGGGGATTAATCACCTAAAGAATGGATGATCCCTTAAATGAAGGGATCGATCGGGTAAAGCTTTTCAAGCACAAAATTGTGCTTCCTCCAACCTGAACCAATCGATCCCCTATTTTAAGGGATCGATCCTCTGAAGGTCAGAAACTCCCAACGATTATTTTTTGTCTAAAATTTTTGTAGGTTTAAAGCATTAAATGCATTCCAACGACTCTCAACTTCTTTCTACCTATAAATCAAGCATTTCACTGCAGACCAAGAGTAACAAAAGCCAAGAGAACTTATTGCTATTCACCTACCAATTTGCTCAAGCATTCAAAGCTGAAAAGTGCAAAATTCATATTAGTCTTTTTTTATTTTCTTGTCTATACGATTGTGTACTTCAACTTAGCAAACACCCAATCTTTGAGAGGTTCTTAGAGTTTGCAAAGCACTTCAAAAATTCTATATTGTGAGTTTGTAAGCTTAAGGGGGGATAACCCTTAAGAGTGTGTAGTGTTCAGTTTGTAAAGCTTTGTAAAGCTTGGTTGTAATCTTCAACTTATAATGGATTAAACTCCTTGGTAAGAGAGGCTAAAGGAGAGGACGTAGGTGCCTAAGAAGGACCAAACCTCTATAAATTTTGGTGTCAGATTCTCTAACCCTATCTCTTATTTACTTTCAATTATTGTGCTTATTTACTTAGATAATTTGTTTAGCTAAATTTGTGCTTACTGAATATTATTTTTGAAGATTTTATTAAAACCAATTTACCCCCCTTTTGGTTTATTCCAAGTCTTTGAGTTAACAACATTAATTGTTGCCCTAGTATGGGTTGGTAAAAGATTGCCATTAACATTAGGTGCCCCTTCTTCTTCAAAACTTATCAAGCCTTTCTTTATCAAGTTTTGCACCTTATGTTTCAAAAAAATGCTATTTTCAGTGGAATGGCTTGTGACCCCATAGTGGTAATCATAATAAGCATTTGGGTCATACCATTTAAAGAAAGGTGGTTTCACGAGATCTACAAGGCCACCACTTGCTTCAGTGTTTCTACCTCTTCGACCATTTCTCTTGCTTTACACACCTTTTTGTAAATTTGGGTTGTTAAGTGCTTAATATACCTCTATCTCCCCAAGTTTTCCCTTTTACCACACCATACTTGGTACAATAATTCTCTATGCTCTCTGGCCAATGTAACGATATATTCTTCTTGTTCATTCAACTTTTGTTGCAACCTACTTATGTAACTATTTAGCATATTATTTTTTGTTTGCACTTGGGTACCTTTTTCCTTTAATTTAGCATATTTTTGCTTCAATCGCTCATTTTCATCAGTCAGCTCAGCGATTGTTATCTCATTGGCTTTGACCTTCACTCATAACCTCTTATGTTCATGGTGTAGCTCCTTTAGGTCTTTAATAGCTATATCATGTTCTTTAGCAATCTTACAAACTTTGACTTCATGTTTTTCAGCTTTATCTTTCCATTGATCCTTTTCCTCTTAAATTTTTTAGATTTCTTGCTTTAGCTTATATTTTTTGATCTCAAACTCTCTTTTCGCAAGCTCCACTTCTAATGGTATTTTTTCAAGCTTCTCTTCTGTTGGTTGTTGAAAACCTTCAAGAGTGAATACCACTTCCTTTCCTTGTCTTGCTCTCCAAACCAAGTACCCATGAGTGACCTTATCAATGAACAGTCTAAGACTTACCCTGTGGGGATTTTTTCCATGCTTTAATCACATCATTCATCCTCTGAAATGCTTTTGGCTTATTGTAAGAAAAATTTGACTGATAAAGTTTATATGTCATAGGAATGAACTGTTCTACCCCAACTATCTTCTCACTAGAAGTGGTGCATAACTTATTGCTTCTCATAAACCTAAAAGTGGAACCTCGGTGTTATCTTTACACTGATATAGCATGGGTTCACGATTCATCCATGGGACCAACCATCTCACTTCGATGCTTGTTAGCTTTGTTAAGAAAGCTATCCACTCTTTTTTAGACTTTTGTTCTGGCCACTCACTTTCTAGAATTTTTTATTAGAGCTTGATTGTAAAAATAAAGCTTTGAGAAAGCACTCTTTTACACTCGAAGTGGCTTTTCATTTATAGATACAATAGTTGTATACAGCCTATGAAACACCCTCCATTCTGGTAATAATAACTCAACGATCTAATGGTTTTTGTCAATATCACCATTGAAGGGTTGCAGCCATTGATCACACTTTTGAAGAAGTCAACCACTGTAATTTCAATAAAACCCAAAACCTTCAAAAAAATCACCATTTCATAATGGTGAAGGCAAACACATCTAACCCCTACTTCTCATCGGCATGTTGTACTAAGAAATCATAAAAGAACTTCCAAGGTAAGTACACTTATTCATGTTTTTTCTTTGTATGAGAATCCACAATCTCCTTGTTTATCCCTATAAGATGGGCCAAATTCTTACGAAATCCTGATTTATGTTTCTTTACATATATCTTGTTAGGAGCCTTGAGGTGTAGACCCAACAAAGTTAAATATTCTTTAATGGTTGGTGTTATATCAATTTCATTGAAGATGAAACACTTGTATGAAGGATCCTAGAATTGCACTGCAGCTCTAATAGTTGATTCTCAACATTCACTACAAGGAGGTGTGCTATATGTCTATGTCTCTGGCAAAACTCCTCTTGTCTTAATGGATTCATCTTCTTCCATATATTGACCAAATCCTCCAGATTATTTTGTTTGAGGAGGATGGATGTTTCTTAAGACAAGGTAGAAGCATGACCAATGGATAGACAATCCCTCTTTTTTTGTTGAATCTTTTCTGACTGAACCTTTACCTTATTTGGTGATTTGTATGGAGCTAATACAGATGAAGAGCAGACCAGTCATTCTATGGAGTCGATGAAAAATTTTTGTTGAAGACTATCATTTTAGGTAAAATTCTTTATGCAACTTCATGATATGAGTATGAATCATGCAAAAATGAATAAGAAAGATGGTTGGTACACTAGATAAGAAAAAAAAACAAATAAATAAATAAATTAGAACATCATACGCAATAAAAGAATGAATTCTAAGCTTTTGGTTAATTCTAAAATGAAGGAGATGGCTTTATCTATACGTTAGGCACTTCTAAGGTTCAATGTATGTGGTTCGAGGTTGAAATCTAAAGGTTCCCAAATTGCTCCTTACATGATTGTCCATCACAGACTAGTAAGGCACACCAATCCTCAGCCATTACAGGCTATAAGCAAAAAAGGTTCAATTTGAGTGAGAGTATTTCACTAGCCACTGCAAAGGCATTAAAACCTCATGAAAGCATAAGTATTTTACTCCCTTTTAGAGGGACAGAGCTCAGATGTAGAGCTTATGTTATTGTCATGTATATGAATGACATAGTTAGCAAAATAAATAAATAGAATGAATGAATAAAAAAATCTTTACAAAAAACCAATTTTATCAAGCTTTTGGATAACACAAATTTATTTGCTAGTCTAACTTTCAGCTTTTCCCTAGTGGAGTCACCAAACTGTCATAATATTTAGATTCATGGACCTATCACTAGACATTGGCTTGAGGAGTCACCATCAATTTTTGTTTAGGCACAATTGGCCACCTGACTGAATCTATCCATTTTTAAAAAAAAATCCTAAGTTTGACTTAAGTATCTTCAATGTCTGTGACACCAGAACTAGGTTTGAGAGTACAGTTACGTGTAAGAAAGGTTATAGCACCCCCACAATGCTCATCAAAAGATGGTACCAGCTCGATTACATGTTATCCATTAAGCCTTATAAACTTTACTAAGTAATTAATTATTGAAAATTATTCTTAATTGACTCCAATACTGTTGGCAAAAAGTTAAGAAAATCCCCTCACCTCAAAAGTATATAAGAAAACTATTGTTTTTCTTGCAGAGGCACCATCGTCAGATTATTTAATATTAAAAAATTTTCAAGAAAAATAAATGAATAATGCTTTGACTTTTGATATAGATCCTTTTTTTTATGTTGTTTTATATGAAAAAAAAAAACTCATGCTTTTATACAAGGAAAATTGATACTTCAACTTTTCTTTAAAAATGTTTTTCTTGAGAATTTTACTTTCAAAGAAAATTGATACTTTCAACTTTTCCTTAAAAATGCTCTTTTTTGAAAATTTTATTTTCAAGGAAAATTGATACTTTCAACTTTTTCTCAAAAATCACTTTTCGAAATCCTTTTTTTCAAGGAAAATTGATACTTTCAACTTTTTTTTAAAAATGGTGTTTGAAGTTTTTATTTTAAGGAAAGTTGATACTTTCAACTTTTCCTCAAAAAAGCTTTTTTTTGAAAATTTTATTTTCAAGGAAGATTGGTACTTTCAACTTTTCCTTAAAAAATTTTTTTTTTGAAAATTTTATTTTCAAGGAAAATTAATACTTTCAACTTTTCCTTAAAAATGTTTTTTTGACAATTTTATTTTCAAGGAAAATTGATACTTTCAACTATTCCTTAAAAATGTTTTTTTTGACAATTTTATTTTCAAGGATAATTGATACTTTCAACTTTTCCTTAAAAATGTTTTTTGAAGTTTTTATTTTAAGGAAAGTTGAAACTTTCAACTTTCCTAAAAAATATATATATTTTTTAGTTTTTATTTTAAAAAATCATTGAAAATTTAAGGATGTTTAATTAAATAAATAAATGATTTCAATTGCATCAATAAATAAATAAGCAAAAAAATAATAGTAATAATAATAATAGTAAATAAATAAATAAATAATAAATAAATAGATAAATAGAATTTAAAAAACCTTGGCGTAACTCAGCTAAGCTGGAATGAGATGTGATTCCAAAGATAGGCATGGTTGAAATGGCTTGGTATGCGGCTCAGCTCGATGGCTCAGATGACAGGGTCGGGCTTTTGGATTAGCGATAATGGTCGGGTCTGACCAAAAAAAACACGCGGATCCTGCTTCATCAAAACGATGTCATTTTCGATCACTATATAAGGCAAAAAATTTTCTTTTCCTCAGATGTTTCCGCCTCTCTCTCTACCTCTGCTCTTTCTTATTCTAGGTAATTTCGGTCACCATTTTCCATCGAATATTACCAAAAACTCATCACTTTATAGGTTTTATTGCCAAAAATTAGGAATTCTCATCAAAAAATTGCTAAAAAATTCAAGTTTTCATCGAAAAATTCATCGGATTCTGGAATTTCTAGGAAATTTCCAAAAAACATAGCAAACCCTCCATAAAAAAATCCAATCCTCTAATCACAACACTAGCTTTCCCATGAACCTTCTTTTAAAAAACTAAAACTTCTTCACAAACTTTTTGATTCTGATTACTCCTTTTCTCCTTTTCTCTCTATTTTGTTCTATGTCATTGATGGGGTTTATATAAAGTTAATTCGAGATTGAATGGGAGTGTGAAAATCAAAATCCCTTTACCCTCTAATTTGTTTTCCTTGGTTTTAAAACGGGATCCCTTTATCCAGTCTCAAAATTCAACTTTCGATAGAGTTTCACTAGAACTGAAACTCTATTTTTACTTATTATTATTTTTTATTCTATTAACTTTAACCAAAGCCCACTGAGAAAATAGATTTGGAAAGTGGGTGTCTATAACAAATCAGTCGAAGGATCTTCCCATAATACTTGAATGATTTTTTAGTTTCTTCAACCATAGGTATGAAGCACCATAAAAAGTTACCTTGGCAACTTTATTCAGCTTATCCCTAACAATTTTTAAGAGATAGGAAAGGTCACCATCCCATTTATAAAATTCCAACTCCTTATTGTGAAGTATTTTCTCAACTACCAAATATAAACATTTATAACTCTACTGCTAACCCTGACATTAGGCTAGAGTATTTGTATTTAGGGTTGAAATAAAGTAAATCTTGTTCAGAGGAAACCCAAAAAAAGAAAAAAAAAAGGGGAAAAGGAAGGGGATAATGGGTTCCAAATGGGTGTTTGAGGAAGATGGGTTTTGGAGAAAAATTTTAAACAAAAAATTATAACGAAAATTGCAAAAGCTGAAAGAATAGTAAAAATAGGGTTTCGAAAGAAAAGCTCAAATAGTAAAAGCTGAAGAAAGGGGAAAGTAAATTGTAGTTGGTCTGGAAGGAGAAATAGTAGATTAATAAAGCTGAAGCTTGAAGTTGGGGATTTGATACGCTAAGTTTGGGGACAAATTTAGTGGAGTTTGTAAGACAAACACCCATAAATTTGACAAATAGAGGCATTTTCAACTAACAAATGTCCCTAAATTTTAATGTTATAAGTTGGAGGGAGTTTTAAAAAATTACATTTAGCATTATTAAAATTTACAAAATTATTTATAGGGCATTTGATTCCAATTTCTATGCGGGTATTATTCAAGACATTTTTGGCAAAAATGCCTTTAATAATCTCCTTCAAATTTTTAAAGGAAATTATTGGATGTGTTTTTTGTAGAAAACGTTTTCAATAATCCCTATAAATTTTGATGAGGAGATCATTAAAGGTGTTTTTGACAAAAAAATGCTTTCAATAATCCCTCTAATTTTTTAAAGAAAATTATTGAAGGTATTTTTTTTGCAGAAAATGCCTTCAATAATCTCCTTCATTTTTATCAGGGGATTATTGGAGGGGATTATTGAAGTCTTTTTTAGTCAAGACAAGGGAATGAATATAAAAAATGATTAGTGAAGGTGTTTTACCAAAAAATGCCTTCAATTTGTTATAAAAAATGCCTTGAATAATCTTCTCTAAAAAATTGGATAGGATTATTGAAGGCATTTGTAGCAAAAACGCCTCTAATAATCCCCTGATAAAAATGGAAGGGATTATTGAAAGTGTTTTTTGCAAAAATGACTTCAATAATCTCTTCGTCAAAATTTAAGAGGATTATTGAAGGCATTTTTGGCAAAAAAATACCTTCACTGATCATTTTTTATATTCATTCTCATGTCTTAAACTTCGAAATCCCAAATTGCTATTATAGAGAACGATTAAAAGCTACATTGCAACCAAACCAAAACCTCTAAACCCATTTAGTTTGCCTTTTGGTTTCTTTATCTCTCTCGTCAACACTGACTTCAACAAGTCAACACTGTGCAGCTCTCTAGTTATCGGTATGTCCTTATTTTATTTTATTTTTTTGTATTATTTATATTATTCGATATAGGTATTTTTTTTCATTCCTTACTATATATATATTTTTTTATTCATTCCACCATAACCTTAGTAGTCCAAGTGCCTTTCAATTTGATTTAAATATTGTGGTTTGCTAAATGGTATTGTGGAAATTGTGTGTATTTTTTTACTCATCATTTGTTTGCATGGAACTTTTATTTAAGGTGGGAATCATAGTATGGCTTGTACTTGTAAAATATTATGGGTCTGAGGATGATTTATGTATATTTCTATAGTAAATGTAGTATGATATTGGTTGCATTTTATTACATACTATGTGAAATTTAGAGAGACAATTTGGTGTATTTCGTATAATTATGATCAAAATCACAGGTATTATGTAATCCAAACAACATACTTCTCCTACTACTGAACATGAAAAAGACACACTTGTAGGCCAAAAAAGAAAATGAAGGGGAAGAAATAAAAACATTCAAGTGATTGACACAAAAATTCACATTGACTTCAATCAAAGTGGGCAGCCTATGTCTGATGGAGCTGCCAAGTTGGCTACTCATATTGGAACGGTCATTCATGGTAGCATTTCAATTACATACCATATTTGGTGACAAGTTCCTGATGATCTAAAGGATCATATATGGGAGTTGATTGTGGTATATTTATTCAACTATTTCATAAAATTTGTTAAATGATCATTTAATTGAAATTCAATGTGTTCATACTAATTATGTTAAATTTTTTAAGAATAGTTCGACGTCCCAATTGAATGTAAAAAGCTTGTGTTACAATCGGCTGGAAAAGCATTCAGAGACTTTAAAAGCATATTGACAACCCAATATATTTTACCGCTCATTGATCATGGTGATGTGTTGTTTGTTCCACCTATGTCATATGCAGATGTTATAAGTTATGATGATTGAACGATTTTTGTCCAAGATCGACTATCAAAAGATTTCTCAGTACATATACTTATTACCAAATATTGTTTATAAGGTTTATATAATATATTCAATATCTTAATATATGATTGACGTAATTGCTTTCTTTTCTAGAAAATCAAAGAACAAAAAAAGAACATTCGGGCTAAAGAAGTATATCACCATCGGACATAGAGAAAGGGTTATGCAAATGTCAAGTATGAGCTTGTAAGTATTGACAGACTTGTTTTATACTCATAAATGAATATTTATGAACATTCATTTACTAGATTCTAATTCTTATATTACGGTAATTTATTAGGAATCTGCTAGCTCTGGCACCAAAGTTTCTAAATGGGATGTGTGAAAACAAAGACATTTGCGAAAAGATGGATCATTTGCAAATGAAGTAACCCAAGAAATGGCTAAAAAGATTATATGTATAACTGCTCATTATATCACATATGATTAGCTTTGTGCTTGTATGTATGACTCTATACTTGTATAAATTTGTTGTTACGACCCATCTTATTAAAACGATACATTTAGCAAAAGATATGCCAAGGGTTGTTCGTAGAAGGTAGACTTATGCCTAAAATCATGTCATCTTTGGATAAGATAGTGTTGAAGACAGAACAATATGGACTTGCACCTGTAATATGTGGCAATTAATTGTTTTGCCTAGTGCCTATGTGGTTGAATGTATTCACTTCAAAAGAGCAAAAGTTTAAGATTATTGTCATTGGTGTTAGCAAGGTAAAGTATTTGAAAGCTTACAAACAATTTATTCCATCCCTACCTCAGAAGGACTTGACCCCATATGACAATCGGAATGCCATTTAACCTCCAACCATTAAGAAGACGCTAAGAGGCCCTAAACAAATAGATGAAAAGAACCTGGGAAAGATCCTCCTAAAAAGAGAGCAAGTACAGTAATATGCAAAAAATGTACACAACCTAGATACAATAGAAGGACATGCAAGGCTACTAGAAGTTATTCACAAGTGAAGGTTCTTATAAAAATTGTAGATCTACTAGTTTTCATATGATGTAAACATATGAATTCTAGAGTGTTTTATGAAACATGTTATATTTATATTTAGGGAATTGAAAATTCAAATAGAGAAGGAGCTAGTGATGAATATATCATTGGACACTTTAGTATTGGATTTTTTCATCTATGTTGCATCTATAGATGGTAATTCTATTTTTAATTTTAATGCAGCTCCAATATTTTGTTATTTAGCTAGAAACTTTATTGTTGCTATGTTCCATTATGAGTAGTGAATTTTTTGCAGGTAACAAAAAAAGGAAAGGTGGAACTATGGACAAAGATGTGGTTGAGAAAAGATCAGCATTTCAAGCACAAAGTTCTTCAATGGAAGGCCTTCAAGGAACTCGACAAAGCTCCAATAAAGATTTGAGTTGAAATTAATTGAGTAATTGGAGTAATTTTATGATAGAGGTATTTTAGATATTTAGCCATAAATGTCATTTTTTAATGTTAAAAAGTATTGAAATTTTTTTAAAGGTTATCAAAAGCTACCATTCTTAATGATAGTAAGTCATTAGAACTTTAAAGCATTTCGCTATTTAATTTTTTCAATATTGAATTATAATACTCACATTGTATGAGATGATAAGATTTTAGATATAATATATTTTAAAACAATACAATGTGGTTTATTGAACACCAATTAAACAATATTTAGAGACGTTATGTTTTGTCCATTTGGCAATTCTCATTAGAGACATTTAGTAAAAAGTGCAAGTTGTAGAAAAATGATTAAAAAATTCCACCAAACATGCTCCTAAGACTTTTTTTTTTGTTTAAATTTTGTTTCAAAATATGGTCCAAAAATGTCACTATGAAAATGATCCAAAAATTCCAGTAAACTAGTTTAAAAGGTCATTCCTGCATAAAAATACATCCAATGGCACAATTCACAATAATGCCAAATGCCACGAATGCTTAACTTGAAAGGTGTAAATTCATAAGAATACAAAATATAAAAAATGCTTAACTTGAAAGGCGTCATTCACATAAAGCTTAATAAATGTCAATATAATTAAAAAATCAATGTATTTGTCACCTACAGCCTAAACTTATGTCTAATATTTGAACTTATTGCATAATCGGTTCCAAGATAACACGTAATTAGAAGCATATAAAGAAACTTGTGACAAGAACTAGTATCTTTCAGTATATTCAAATGCTTAATATTGCTCCCAAATGCTTCATTAATCTTCAATAAAATTTTAATTTTCTACTTCAATTCTTCAATATCTATTCTCAAATTTGGTTGCTTCTTCGCAAAAAAAAAAAAAAAATTAATGACTATTATAAACATAAAGCAAGGACAAACAAATACATGTTCTAGTACATGACACAAATAAGTTATGTTCTAAAACAATGATTTTCATCAATAAACAAGTCAAGTAGACAACTTAAAAATTAAAACAGAACAAGAGATAATAAAAATCTTTGTATAGAAAAAGAAGTAGAAAAGGCTTTTAAGGTAAGTGTTTCTCCTTTTTGGTTAATATTTAAGGTTCTCTGTTGTTCTATGGATTATTTGTCAGTACTCTTCTTACCTTTCAAGCATTCTAATAGCATTAACCATGTTGTTTTTTCTCACAGATTCTGAAGGAAAACAAATCAGGGATGATACTATTCCTCCCAAAATATAAAAAACTGAAGAGGTTGCAAACTATTGAGAAAGAACACAAAGATGCATTAGAAAGAGCTATACCTCATGATCTGTATCCACAGTGGATGAACCAACAGAGAACGGGCAAATAAAACCTATCCAAGCCAAGAAAGAAAGAGAAAAAAATTTACAATATAAACTAAAACTAACTAATAACAAGTGCATTTTCTAAAGTTTACACTATATGTAAATTACAAAGAATATACACATTAATTAATTAATAGGAAAACAACATATAATCAATAAATAGCCAATAAACTAACCAAAAATAGGGAAGTCAAAGATAAATGGGATAGTATTGAAAAAAGTTTAGGGTAAAAGTCTGTTAGTCTTGAATTGATCCTTATTTTGAAATGACAAAACATTAAACTAAATAAGCTTGATTAAGATTTTAAAAAAGGTTTATTTAGTACATGTTCTTAAGTTTTATATTTTGGTACTAAATAAATAATATATTTTTCATAGTGTAAATAAACCTTTCTTTTATTTTCATATTTCTCAAACCACATCTATCTTTAAAGATTATGTATTTGAGCTTAAATAAAAGTCCAATTGTTGTTTTTAAAGTGAAATTATTCATTTTGGACTTAATACAATTTTAATAATATTGGTTTTGAGAAATAGATTAACTTATGAAAGTTGTTTTACAAGAACAAAATTTTCCAACATTGAACTTGTTTTATTTTTTGTATTAATTTACAAAGCTTTAATATTTGTATTTTATATGGTTAGAAAGCTCTTTGAGTCTACTTTCTAATGGATTAAACAAAATTAAAATCCAAATTTTTTAAGAAAGATTTTGAATTTTTACTAAACATTTTGCAGTTATCTAAAAACTACACGAGGTGTAGTTTTGAAAATTCATTATAATTCATACACAATGTCTAGTTTAAGTCTAGTTTCTAAATCTTCAAACGGTGTTTGATTTGGACTTGTATAACTCAAGATATGATGAAATTAGTGACTAGAGTGCAAAATAAAAGACAACCACCCAGCTTGGACAGGATCAATCCCCTCAGGGAAGAGATCGATTAATTATTTACTTAGAAACAAACTTTGTTTTGAAAATGGAAAGAAGGGATCGATCACCTTATAGAGGGGATCAATCACCCCCTTGAACTAATTGATCCCCTTAAGGAAGGGATCAATTGGGTAGGCATTTTCAAAGGCATAAATGGCACCTAAACATGAACCAATCGATCCCCTCATGGAAGGAATCGATTGGGTCTAGGCAAAATCACTCCAACAGCTATTTTTTAATGCTTCCAACATGCATTTTCTTCTTCCAAGCTTCCCTAATGGCTAGGTCTTCAATTTTCCTACATATTGGCCATTTTAACACACTAAGAAGATTGATGAAGCAAGAGAGCAAGAGCCAATAAGGTATATTTACATTTTCTCATAAAATCAAGAGTTGTTAGAGGTTAAAATCCATATCTTTTGTATTTGTTGTATCCAAGCAATATTGTGTTCTTCATTCATCATATTTTTTTGTACTTCATTAGGCAAACACTTAGCTTTTGAGAGGTGTTTCAAGTTTGTATTTCTATTAAGTGATTTTGTAATCAATAGGCGAGGTATCCTTTTGAATTTGTAGGATTGAAAGGTTACTACTTAGCCTAGAAAGTAAAGAGTGTAAGGTTTTTATCTTACGTCTTAGAGAGAAAAAAATAGGCTTGTAATTTTAATTCAAGAATAGTGGATTAAAACCTTGGTGTGGATAACCAAGAGAGAGGACATAGGAGTCTTATGGAGAAGGACTGAACCTCTATAAATCTTTTTGTTTGATTTTTCTATTCCTATCTGTTTATTTTGATTATAGTTTATATTTGCTTATAGTTCATAATTTATTGTTATTTACTTCATATTTTGATATTGATTTTAATTTTTCATTCAATTATTTTGAAATCATTGTTTGGGAAGAACTTGGAGAAATCCAATTCACCCCTTCTTGGATCACCATCTCACCTAAAAAGCTAACAAAGTCTACAATCAAATAGCTATTTCACATACTTGAATTTTCAAATTTGATTGTCATTAAAATCCTTAGGAAGCGTTTGGTTCATATTCTGAGAGAAAAAGTAATATCTGGAGAAGTGTGGAATAATTACTGTGTTAAGTTCATGTAAAAGACATAGGAAATAATCCACAATTATTGTGTTTCAAAGCCTAGAAACTTAGTACCTGAATGGTTTATAAAAAAAAAGTTTAGAATAAATTGTTGTGTTTTTTGGAATTGAAATGCAGTAAATAGGACAATTATTGCATTTCAAATCCTACAAACACACTATTCAAGTGACCAATTATAAAAAAACAAATTAGTAAGCAATTAGTGAGTTAAATTCATCCAAAATTTGAGTGGGAAATACTCCATAATTATTGCATTTCAAAGCCTAGAAATGCAGTATTTAAGTGAGAAATAAAAAAAAATTCAAAATCAATTATTACGTTTCTATTAAAAAAACACAATAAATAAACAAAATTATTGCATATTAAAGCCTCCAAATGCAGTATTCAAGTGGAAAAATATTAAGAAAATGTTGGAGTTGTTAAATACTACATTTCTGTTCAAAGAAATGCAAAAATAATTGCAATTATTTCATTTCACTGCCTACAAACATGTTGTTCGAGTGAGCAAATATAAAGAAAATTTACAAGTTAACAAATACTAAGTTTTTCGTTCAAAGAAACACAGTAAATAATCACAATTACTACATTTCAAAACCTACAAACATAGTGTTTAAGTGGAAATACAAAGAAAACTTATGAGTTGTCAAATATTGCATTTCTATTCAAAAAAACACTAAATAATCATAATTAATGCATTTTAAAACCTACAAATGCAGTATTCTAGTTGGAAAATATATAAAACAAAGAGTACTCAATGAAAAAAAAATCCAGAACAAAAGTAACCCACAATTACTTATTTTCAAAAGGGTAAAATATAAAGAAAGCATTTTTTATTTAGGTCAAATGCGAGAAAAAAGTAACTTTCCTCCTAGAATCTTAAAAACTAGAAAGAGAGGTAGGTTTTTTATTCCATGACTTTTGGATATTGTTGAGAATTTAATATTACCCCCAGAAATCAGATACTTGTGAAGCAAACATGGCACATTCTCACAAGTAAGATTTCGGGAAAAAATCTCAGATTCCCTAAAACCAAATCCCCCTTAAAATAAAAAACAATAAATTACAGTGTTAAACAACCCTACTCAAAATCTTATAAGAAAACTTGAAACCTAAAATACAAACCCTAAATTGCAACATCAAATAACCCAATTCAAAATCCTATAAGAAAATTGAAACCCTTAAAATACAAACCCTAAATCACAAAATCAAACAACCTAATTTAAAATATTATAAAAAATTCAAAACCCCTAAATTACAACTTCAAATTGCCCGATATGAAACCTCGAAATCAAAATCCAATCCCTAAATGTAATAAACTTTCAAATATCTTACCTTGCTATTGGAAATACAAACAAAAACTTTGATACCATTGTTGTTACTTAATATAAAATCCATGTACCTTTAATCCCGAACATGAGGTGTAAATCAGCTTAGGAAATTTTCCCCTTTAATCTCAAACTACCAAGAGTAAAAGTTGGTTTTTTGGATTTTTTCATGACTTTTGAAAGAATGAATGAATTTTATCACTAAGGAGAGAAAGTGATAGTTGGTTTGTCACAGAATTAGTGTAAATAAGAATTCATTTTCGCTAAATGATTGTTGAATCCTTGCATTATAATATATGGAATAAAACATATTTTTATTGGTAAGAAAATTTTAAAAATAAAAAAGAAAAATCATGTTGATGTGGCAATTTTAGCTGACATGGCATCGAGTCTAGTTTAATTAATTCTAGACTTACTTACTCTATTTAATGATCAAAAGGGGTAAAATAATATTTTGAAGCAACAGGAAGTTTAGGGGAATTCTAAACACGACCACGTTTTTGCTTTGTACATCACTTGTTTTTTTCAAAATTTTTTGTAAGTGAAATTAATAAAATATTCATCTCACAAATTTTATAAATTTTAGAAATCCATTTTTGAAAAGTCATAACACATCTAAAAAATGCATTTCTGAGAGTACTGGAATTGAAATTTTATGAAAAATTATAAAAAAGAAAATTTGCTAAATTATTTGTAAATAAGTGCAATAAAAAGTTATTATTAAAAAATTATAAATTTTAAAATTAAAAAAAATCATAAATTTTAAAATTAAAAGAGTTACTATTCTTAAAGAAAGAATAATATATATCAAGACCCTAATTAAATTAAAGATAAACTAGCAATTATAATTTTTTATAAATTTAAAATTTATCATTTTTTTAATAAATATTTTTGTATCAATTATTAAATTTTATAATACTTTTAATTAAACTAAACTCTTTAAAGAAGTCTCTTTATTTATTTATTATGATAGGTTTCTCCAATTACCATATCAGATTTTGAAAAAATTGTATAGTATTCAGTAATATTACTTATACTGTCTTTTTATTCATAAGCATGCAATGTTATCAAGAAAATTCAACTTCTAGTTAGTTCTAATTCTTCCAACACCCTTACTATTAGTTCTTGAATTTGTATGTGGCCGAGGATATGGCAATGGTAATTTTGTAGTATTTTGACAAAATTGTGTAGTATTCAATAATATTACTTAGACAGTTTTAAGGAGTTCCAACTCTTATATGTTGATTAAACTTGATAATACTTTCATCACCCTTCGTAACATCAAAAGATAAACTATTTAATTAAAACATCATAAGATTTTATTTTTTCTCTAAAATGAAAATAGTAAAAGTACTTTTTTATTAATTTTAAAATGTATGCCTTTTTCTAATAATAACTTTTTTCATTATACTAATTTATAAATAAATTGAACAAAATTCTTTTTTTGTAATTTTTTTGTACATTTTCACTTTTCCATTTTCGAAAATGCATTTTTAAGAAGTGTTATAACTTTTCAAAAATGCATTTTTTATAAGTATTATGACTTTTCGAAAATGATGAATATCCAAAAACATATAAGAGTATTTAAGAAATTTCACTTATGAAAAATTTTCAAAAAAAAAAGTAGGGTGCATTTAGAACTCATCAAAAATTTATGTCCTTTTTTAGTTTATTCAGGGAGTTTGTGTATTTCACCCACGAAATAAATTACATAAACCATTTAATCTCTAATTGTGAAAAAAGATTTTTGCCTTTACACTTTAAAATATGGAAGAATTTCTTTGAGGGTGAATCTCAGCAAATGGCCTTTAAAGAAATAAATTACTTGGCTAATCCACATGTATTGATACTAGTAGACCTACTAATTTAAAATATGATATAATAATATGAAATGAAAATGATATAAAATAAAAACACAAAGGTGACACGGTTTAAAATTTTAATAAAAATTATATATGAGTTTAATAAGACTAAAAAAAATATATTTCGTATTTTTGTATCGAGACAAATTGTCATATGCAATTATCGTATAAAATATAATATGAATATATGAATTATCAATATTTTAAAAAATATAAATACACAAATTTTTAAATTTAATTGATAGCTCCAATGGAAAGGAAAAACTTTGAAGTTGTACGTAGTAGCCACATCACATATTTAGGTAGCCTTTTGGCCCTTGATGAAGAGAATGGCAAAGAAAAAGCAATGTGTTTTCTAAGTAGAACCTTAATGATGTTGAGAGGAGATATTCTTCTATGGAAAAACTTTGTTTAACATTATATTTTGCTTGTCCGAAGCTTAGTTATTATATTATTTCTGTAAGACTTGTATTAAATACATGTTGAGTAGTACTACTTATGCAAATTAACTTTCTTTTTGGTGATAATGATGAATTTTTATTTTATTTTACTAATTATATTGTTAGTTTAAAATTTAAATTAATTTTCTTTGTAGTTTACATATTTGAGGTATTAATTAATTACCATTTTTGTTTTTTTTGAAATGACAAAAACATAGATTTTTGTTCATAAATTTTTAAATTACCATATTAAATTAATTTTTATATATTACAATTTCATATTCAATAATTAGATTTTTTTTTGTTTGAATCGGGTTGCACTAAGAAGTTAATGAAATATATGTTTACATTTGTTTTATATGGCAAGTAAGAGTTCTTTAATCAATTTATACAAAAAACAATGATAAATTTTTCAAAACAAAAATCATTTTTTCATTTTTGTTTTTAGTTGTCATGATTTATTGGTTTTGAAGTTCAACAGGGTATTTGAGTTTAAAATATTACCAATTAATCTCTCTAATTGGTTCGCATGTTTTCAATTAACAATATGCCTTTATATTGACATGCTCAATAAATTGTTTTTCCATACTTTTTCCTACTTTAAATTTTTAGCGAAAATTTTTACTTTATACCTAAGAATTTTTTTAATATGAAATTTCTCAATTTCATGTAAATTGAATCTCTTTAGTATTAAAGGGCATAAAACTCCATTATTAAATAAATTATTAATTAAAATTTAACTTAATTATGTTATATAATTATAATTTAAAATTATATTAATAGTACATATTTAACTATATATGTTCACATACAACATATTGGAATATGTGTCGAATTAAATGAACTCAAACCTATTAGTACATCTATATTCATATTATCTAATTCTTAATATGAGTTGAGTTAAAATTCTATTATTGATATAATTTCACAAAAGTGATATTAAAGACCTATTCTGAGAGTTTATTTGATGTTTTTTTATAAGAATGTTGTTGGAGTAAAACTATTCTAAAAGTGTTGTAAAGAGAAGCTAAAATAGCATTGGTAATTTTAATACAGAATGCCGTAGAATGTTGAAAAAACTATTTAATAGTATTTATGTATGCTTTTAATAAAAATAAAATAATCAACTTTATTAACAAATTAAATTACAAGTTTTTAGATAAAAAAACAAATAAATAGATATTTTTATTAATTATAATAAAAACAAATGAATTCAATAGAAAAATTAACAAATTACAAAATAATGTGGAATAATATAATCTACTTATAATTTTGTGAATTGAGAATATAAAAATTTTTTATTTGCACTTCATGAAGAAGTTTCAAATTATAACTTCATCTAAAAAGTTCAAATTTGTCTCTTGCTTAAGCTAAAATTCTTAAAATTTTAAGAGCCAAATGCTTGGCTTTTATTTTTGGAGTAGATATACTCTTTTATAAGTTGGGCCAAATACTCACTAAATAGAATTGAGATATGTGCCACATAAATTGGCACATATATACTTGTCAAATTTAATAGCAAGGATTAATCTTAGTTACTCTAATAAAAAATTTTCTTTTCTAAACCCTCTTTTGCCTATTCCTTGATAACTTCTACCTATATACTTGTCAAATTTAATAACAAGGATTAATCCTAATTACTCTAATAAAAAGTTTTCTTTTCCAAACTCTCTCTTGCCTATTCCTTGATAACTTCTACCTAAAACTCTAAGAATTGGAGTGTAAAAATTTGTGAACTTTAGTAGCTTGAAGGTTTATAAAACAAGTATTGATAAATTGATCTTAACAATTCATATTAGTATTGCAATAGATAATCCTATATCATACTTATATTCATATAGCACATGGCAAAAAATAATAGTTAGTACAAAAGTATTATTATTTATTAAAACTTAATAACTCCAAATCCAAAGATAGCTTGGGTATTAATTTCAATTGCTAATTCTATCAATTTAAAATTTTATTTATACTTTGAATTATTGTTCTAATCACATAGAGATTGAATTTAATAATAACAAGCATTTAGGTGGAAGATTTTTAATTCAGTAACCAAATCATAAATTTCAAGTCAATCCATTTCATTTCAACCAAATGCTAAATCACTAAAACAAGTTCTTTTCTGGGATAAAAGAATTTTTAACTTAAAATAAAGAAAATGATTATAGATGTTGAGATTCGATTGTATATCTATTAAATGCTACCTCTTAAAAGTGATTATATTAATCAATCATCTTCAACTCTAGATTTAACTACTTAAACAAGTTAGAAACTCATTCTTATTGTCTCAAGCTTAAGAACAAAGTGCAAAGAAAGCCCAAGCCTGGCTCGAACTTGAAATGCAACCCAATCAACAACTTTCACTTAACCCATGATTGCTTCTTTTTATGATACTGCAAGTGCACGGGTCATTATTAAGTAATAAAGTGGAAGCAAAGTTGTCAATCCCACAAGGATTGTATAATCGTGCTAGATCAAGTACTGAAAATATGCCTTTCAACTATATATCTAGATGGTCAAACGTTTGAGTGTGGAAAAGAACAAAACTAGACTTAATAATGTAAAAGCCGAAAGGACCAAGCTAAACAAAATAAGGATCTTGCTAGCTATAGTATGGCTGAATGCAGCCAAAATAAAAGAGAAACGATTTGCAATAAATTAAATTTCAAAGTTAATAAAATTGAAAACTTTGGAAGGGAAATTTGGAATAGTCAAATGTTCTTAACAGAAAGTGAAATGATTGCAAAGTTTCGAAGTAAAACCAAATGCTTAAGATGAAGAATGGTGATGGTCGAATGTGCTTAAAAAGAAATAAGAGTGCTTGCAAGATTTAAAAAGTAAATAAAACAAATTGCTTTTGAAAGAGTTAAAAGTGAACCAAAACCAGACCAATAAACAAGCCATAAGAAAATGAATGGCAAAACTAAAGAAAATAGTTTGTTTGGATTAAAAAAATAAAAGAGAGTTGTTGTAAATATAAAAGAAACTTAACATTAGATTAAAATAAGAGAACAAAAGAAAAGGCTAAGCTATCACCTTAGCCAAATGAAAAAAAAAATAACTAAAATAAAACTAAACTAAGAGAAACTAAAAGGTGGATTCGGTGATGGAAGATTGGAAGAGGAAAGAAGCATTAGGTCTCTTTTCAATAAGGAATACATGGCCTATTTATAGTATGAGTTTTGGCCAATGGGAGATGAATCTAGACACTATTGTCTTTGACAGGTAATCAATTGCAATTCCACTGATTAAAGAATTATCCTGGATGTGATTGATCCCAATTCTACTCTTGCCTTCAATACCTTTGCCATCCAAAATTTGAATTCCAAAAAAGGCTTTCAATTAACCATTAGTAAATTAGCATTCATGACCTAATTTCCTTGATTTACATAAGTCATAAGATTCTTAAGGAAATCTAATAATTCACTCATTGCGTTTAATCTATTGTTGTCCATAATTTCCAATCCAAGAAAGCATTTGGTCAACTATTAAAATTCATGATTTGTGTGATTTAGCAAATCATCATTAAAATGCCATATCTCTTTAATTTTGCTTAAATCATAGAATTCATTAGGAGATCACATAAATCACTCTTGCATTCATTCTAGCAAATTGCTGAATATCCTTTGCATCTTCTAGTGCTCTTGGTTTGGCTTCTTGATGGGCTAGACTTGCGTGCCAACTTTGGATCACATATTTGCAAGCTTTTCTTCACTTTGCCACTTTTGCATGGTTATATGGGACTTAGTGTTGATGTTCAAAGTACTCAATTTCTTCATGCAAACCTAAAAATTAACAAGTTACTTCATTATTAACCAAAAATCATGAAAAATTTTAAAATTTTAACTCTCAAACAATATATAAATATTTATAAATCCTAAGGTTATCACACCTTTACACTTATCTTTTTAGTTATCTTCAAGCAAAATCCTCAAGTTATTAGTGCCAACAATCATATAGATGCACTCATAATCAAAATTTCATAAGTTATCACTTATGTACAATGATTTAATATCAAGATAGCTATGAACATGGTTAGACACAAAATTTAATCATAAGTACTTACTACTTTCAAACATGTGAAATCAAACTATCTCTAATCCATGCTTGTAATCTATGCAAATATATATATATGTAAACCATGCCATCATAAAATGATCAGAGATAAAGCATACTTCACATGTTTTCTTTCCCCAATCCATCTCCACTAATGTAGGCTTATGTACTTGACTCAAAATTAATAGGTCTTTGTTGGCTTGTAATGTAAGGCTTGGGTTAAGGTAGGAAAAAAGAAATTTTAAGCTTAGAACCCTTTGTTTACTCAAACTTGGACTTGAGAATTTTGACAAGACTTGAGGCATTTATTCTTTTTTTTTTCTTTCACATAGCCATCTTCAACTTTGTCATTTTTTTTCTTTTTCATTACCCATTTTGGCTTTTTTTTTTTCTTCCTTGTACATTCCTACCTCCCTAATGTAGCTTGTTCTCTTTTCTTATCTCTAACATACATAAGCAATGTGGTTTAGGTAAGAAAAAGGAGGTAATTCATGAAAAAAAGGCTTGAACTTATTTGATATGGGTAAATAAACAAGAAAAAGAATTTATTAGGCTTAAATTAAAAGTACTAAGGATGATTTTTTTCATAGGTGGGCTTGAAAAAGGCTCAAACAATCCAAGAATGGCCTAAATCATATCTTGAATCATGTATAGCCTTAGATTTCACCACAAGGGTGAGTAGGTAAATTTTAAAGTTATACCTATACCTTAATTATTTATGTAATTTTATAATAACATGACTTTTTACAAAGATTCATGCATGTCAAAGATTAAGATGACAATTCGTAATCTCACAAATAGCATACTCATGATTTCACTTCGTGTTTTCACTATATTCATACTTGTCTCAAGATCATACATAAGTCATATATGATAATTTTGAAAGATTAACTACGATTGCAACATGATGATTAAAGGCATATCAACTTGGTTTGAAAACAAATATTTTAAAATAACATTTTTTCCATGCAAAAGACTTTAGCACACAAGTTTCCTTCCCTCACACTTGAATTGCATAATAGATCAAAACAATCAAAAGTTTAAGATCAAGGAAAACTCCCCTATCTTTGTTTCATTAAGGCTGAATAGGTTGGGCTCCATTATTCATCCTTTTTCCATATTTATTCTTAAAACAAAACAAAATAAACAAAGCAAACAAAGTAAGCTCAAGGTAAACATTTTCTAACAAAATAACTAAACCATCAACACTTAAAATAAAATTTGGATTGCCTTTCAAGCAGCACTAGCTTTGGTCAAGCTAGATCAAACCTAAAGATTTAGAGACTATTATCCTTTTGGTGGGATCTTTCAATTGTTGTTTCCTTCTTATAGGTATCACATAAATATAACTGGATTTGGTTAGGTTTTTCCTTCTCATACGTATCACATAGACAAAATAAGTTTTTTGGACTTGGGCTTTTTATGCATGCCATATGAGGTTTTGGAGTTTTATTGGTTGGACTAGTGAGCTTCCTATAAGTTGATTTTTCCTTCTCCTCTATGCTATACATTCCTTACAGTGCTAATTCTTTCCTAAATGCATTGTCAACAATTCTTAAAAGTTATCCTTTTATATCTAAATCTTAATGTTACTTTAAAGTTGTGATCATCTATTAAAACTCTTATAGTTAATAAAGAGGGTCTATCTAGTAGAATGGGAGTTTCATTGTCAACCATGTCAAGTACTACAAAATCAACTGGGAAAGCAAACTTACCCATTTTTAAGAAAACATTTTCTAACATTTTTTAAAGTTGCTTTGTGGACCGATCAGTAAATCTAATGCCAAAAGTTAGAGGTATCAACGCCCCACCTTCTAGCAATACAAAAATGGTCATAAGCATTAGATTTGCACTTGATCCTAAATCACATAAAGCTTCATTAAATTTTGAAAGACCAATTGAACAAGGAATGCAAAAACTCCCTGGATCATTAACTTGGTTGGCAAAATTTATTGAAATGGTGGATTACATTCACGATAAAAAGTGGCTCCTTTTAACTCTTTGAATGGCTCATTTCATTTAGGATTTGGGGTCAATTGAGCTACTTTCATTGTCCTTTTGATTGTGGACAACCTTAGAGTTAAGTCATTCTTTTTGCTTTTTGACTTTCTTTTTATTCTTCCATTGTAGGATCCAAACTTTTTAAAATAATTTTTCCCACTTATAATAACTCTTTTATGTTAGCTTTTTCCTCCTTATCTCTTTTTCATGTAACTCTTTTCCTTGCAAGTCTTCCTCTTTAAGGCCCTTTTCAAACTTTTTTTTAGGATCTTCTTCAAAACTCTTCTTTAATAAATAACTCTTCTTAGGTTTTCATAAATTCAGACCAGTTTACCTCTATTAGGTCCTCTTTTAAGTCATCATCCGATAAATAAATAGGTTCCCCACTCAACAATATTGCATTGCACACTTACTTTTCTTTACTTTTTGGGGTTCAACTCAATGTTGCTTGTTAGAATTCCTACTGGCTGATTTGCTAAGGCATTTGTTAATTCGCCTATTTTGGATATCTAAAATTTTTATGGAGGCTGCTTGACTTTGAATGGTGTTTTGTTGGGCTTGTAACATATGTGAAAATATTTCTTCAAGGTTGATCATTTTCTTTTAGGATGAATTATAGGTGGGTTGTTTTTGGCAAAATTTTGGGTGTTGGTTATTGGGGTGGCTATTTTGGGTATGGCTCCAAGAAAAATTTAGGTGATTCTTCCATTTGGGATTCTAGGTGTTGTTGTAAAGGTTATGAGAGGGTTTTGTTTGGTTTACAAATTGCATAGTCTCAACCTTAAATGGACACCTATCAAAAGAGTGAAGGCCTTCATAAATTTTGCATATCAAGAATGGATTGTGCATGGCTTAGACAAAGGCAATATATGATTAGGTTTTTAAGGCTTCTTACTTTTTGGTCAATATAGCAAGTTGGGCTATGATAATGCATAGGGTATCTACCTCAAATGCATCGACTGCTTTCTTATGGACTTTTCTTTTAGCTCTTCATTGCTAGTTGTTGGTTGCCATTTCCTTAGTTAGCTCATGAGCCTCTTCGATATTTATTCATAATGGCACCTTCAACTACAAAATCAATGGTGGTTCTTGTGGAATAAGTAAGTCCATTATAGAAGATCTAGACTTGCAACCGCTATGGTAGTCTATGGTGCAAGCATTTGCAAAGCATTTTTTTATACCTTTCCTAAGCATCATATAAAGTTTCACCATCATATTGCTGGAATATAGTGATCTTGCTTCTCAGTTTTATGGTTTTTACTAGTGGAGAAAACTTTGTAGGGAACTTCTAAACTAGATTCTCTTACATTTTGGTGGAGCTAAAAGGTAATGATGATAGCCAACTTTTGGCTTTGTCCTTCAAAGAGAAAATAAATAGTCTTAGTCTAATTGCATCACCTGATACTCCATTGTACTTAAAAGTATCACATAATTCTAAAAAACTAAAAAGATCAAGGTTAGGGTCATCGTAGGGTAATCTTCTAAATTGCACTGGTCTTTAGACCATTTGGGTGATAGATAGCTTCATCTCAAAATTATTGGCTTGAATTGCAGACCACCTAATTGATGGTTAGAAACCTTCAGGGTCAGGGATGGCATAGTCCCTTAGTGTCATTTATCCTTCATTTGTTGTATTGGCCATGGGAATGGTTGCTTGTTTATGCCTAAATCTTTTAAATGTTCTTTCAATCTCATTTTCTAATGGAGCTAATTCACCACTTCTTGCACTATGCATGCAAAAAAAGAAACGATAAATAAATTAAAGCAAATACAAATAAAAAGAAATCTATATTACAAATTTGAAAGGAAAGTTATCAATATTGGTTTTTAGCATTGTGATAGTCCCTGGCATTGGTGTAAAAACTTGATTTCCCCTTTTAATAAGGTTGTAAGTGCATAGGCTGCTATCAAGTAATAAAGAGAAATTAAAGTTGTCAATCCTACGAAGACTATATAATGGTGCTAGATCAAGTACTGAAAGTATGTCTGCCTTTTAACTCTATATCTAGATGGCTGAATGTTTGGAGTTAGAAAAAGACCAAATAAGACTTAAAAATGTAAAGGCTGATAGGATGCAGTAAACAAAATAAGGATCTTGCTAGCTATAGTATGGCTGAATGCAACCAAAATAAAAGAGAAAAGATTTGCAATAAATTAAATTTAGAAGTTAATAAAACTAAAAACTTTGGAAGGGAAATTTGGAATAGCCAAATGTTCTTAATAGAAAGTGAAATGATTGCAAAGTTTGGAAGTAAAATCGAACACTTAAGATGAAGAATGGTGATGGTCAAATGTGCTTGAAAAGAAATACGACGGCTTGCAAGATTCAAAATGTAAATAAAACATATTGCTTTTAAAAGAGTTGAAAGTGAACCAAAACTAGACCGATCAACAAGCCATAAGAAAGTGAACAACAATACTAAAGAAAATAGTTTGCTTGCATTAAACAAATAAAAGGGAGCTATCGTAAATGTAAAAGAAACTTAACATTAAAAAAAAAATAAGAAAACAAAAGAAAAGGCTAAGTTGTCACCTTAGCCAAATAAAAAAAAAAACTAACTAAAAGAAAACTAAACTCATAGAAATTAAAAAGGGGATTTGGTGATGGAAGATTTGATGAGGAAGAGGGGTTAGGTCCTTTTTACAAGAAGAGTACATAACCTATTTATAGTGTGAGTTTTGGCCAATGGGTGATGAATCTGGACACTATTGTCTTTAGTAGGTAATCAATTGCAATTCCATTGATTAAGGGATTATCAATGAATGTGATTGATCCTAATTCTACTACTGCCTTCAATACCTAAAGGTTTTTGATCAACCATTAGCAAATCAACATTCAAGACCTAATTTTCTTTATTTGCATAAATCATGAGATTCTTAAGGAAATCTAATAATTCACTCTTTGTATTTAATCCATTGTTAGCCATAATTTGCAATCCAAGAAAGCATTCAATCAACTATTAAAATCCATGATTTGTGTGATTTAGCAAATCATCATTACAATGCCATATCTTCTTGATTTTACATAAATCATGGATTTTATTAAGAGATCACACAAATCGCTCCTACATTTATTCTAGCAAATGGCCAAATATCATTTGCAACTTCAAGTGCTCTTGATTTGGCTTCTAGATGGGCTAGACTTCATGTTAACTTTGGATCACATCATTGCATGCTTCGCCTCACTTTGCCACCTTTGCATGATTTGCTAGGAACTTGGTGTTGGTATTCAAAGTACTCCATTTCTTCATGCAAACCTAAAAATCAACAATTTATTTCATTATTGAGCAAAAATCATGAAAATTTTCAAAATTTTAACTCTCAAATGAAATGTAAATATCTATAAATCTTAAAGTTATCAACCCACTTTCAAAGCAAATTTACATTTTTTTTCTCACGATTTGTTTATTTCTTAAGAAAGTACGAATTGTTTTGTTCACAATTTTATATTTTATTATTTGCTATTGTAAATTACTCTGATGCCATGCATGATAATTTTTTTTCCAAAAGGATGATTAGGAGGATATTAATAATAGGATGAAAAACAATTCAAAAATTTCTTTCTCATTTATGTTATCTTTTTTGCGCTTAAAATAATTTTAGGCCATGTTTGAAAGTAATTGCACCTCCTGTTAAAAGGCAATTGTTATAAAAAAAATGTATGAACTACAATAACCACCCATTTGGGTGTCTATGGTGTTGCATGGTTGGTGGCTTTTAGTTACCGGCCTATTTTGGTGCACTGGGTCAATTTTTTTGTCATTTTTGCCTTTAAAATAATATTTTAATTGTAAAAATATTCCTTCAAAATAATTTCACATTTTCATTTTTTTTATTTTAAATTTTTATTTAAAAATAATAAAATCATTTTATTAACTTAATACAATAAAAATATTACTTAATATATTATGATTTTTATTAACATTTAATGTTTTTAATTATTTATTACCAAAATTATTATTTGATATAAAAATAATTTAATAATTTTTAATTATTAATTAATTTTATAATTTTTAAATAATTTTAATTTTTTATTACATATAATTTTTAATCTAATCTCTTTAATGACTATTTACTATTCTCACCATAACTCACCTTACTTTTATTACTGCTTTTGTATATAAACATATATCTCATTAATTTTAATCTTACCACTACAATAATTAATCTCACATCTATTTTTGTTTTCAATCTCATTTGAACTAATGTCATTGCTCATCTAAATTGACACTCAATCAAAATGTTACTATTTAATTTATAATTTTATTTTACTCTTTTAAATTATAGCATAATTATTTAAAAGGATACCCTCTAAATAAACATTGACAATGATTCAATGATAAATATTATATAATAATAGGTAATTTTTTGTGCTTCATCTTGGGAGCATAATATAATTAATAAATAATTAAAGTTAACATAAAGATAATTATTTCATTTACTTAAAATAATTAATTTAAATTACTAGTTTTTTTATTTTTATCTATAAGTTTTAATGAGAGTAAAATTTTTTATTTAAATTTTTATTTTTGGAAATATTTAATTTTTATATCTTAATATATAATCATATATTTACTAATTATAAATATATATATATATATATTAATACAATCATATATCATTCCCTTATAAATTCTTTTATTATTTTTATTTTTACCCACTTCTTTTAATATTTTTTATTTCTTCCAATTTTATTTTTTCTAAGTTCATGTTTTTTTTTATTTTTGTTCATTTTTTAATTTGAAAATAAATGTAAATCTTTGATATTGAAATTTTTATCTAAATTCTAACATTCTAACAAAATTTAGAAAAAAAATGTTGTTAGCCTATAATTGATTTTTATTTTGTAATGTCCAAAATATTAAACTAAATAAGCTTCATTAAGATTTTGAAAATGATTTATTTAGCATATATTCTTAAATTATATTATTTTTAGTATTAGATAAATACTAGTGATATTTTAAAAGAAAAAGATTTTGGGAAAAAGTTTTAGATTTTGAAAAGATTTATTTAGTATAAGATTTCTATGATTTATTATTTATACTAAATAGGGGTGTAAACAAATAGTTTTCAACAAATTATTTGTGAACATGTTCTAGTTTTGTTTGTTAATTAAGTTTAACAAACAATCCTGAATAGTATTTTTATATTATTTTATTAAACAAACTAAATACAAACAAATGTTTGTTTGGTTTGTTTATATTCATAAATAAGTTTGTTTAAAACATGTTTATTTATTGTTTGTTTATAATAATATTAACAAAATTATATTTTTATCCTTTTCCCAAATATTATTTTAAAGTTTGTTTATATTCATTTAGGTTTGTTTATGTTTGTTCAAGGTTTGTTTATTTAAATTTGTTTGGTTATAGTTTGTTTATTGTTTATGAACATATTCATTTATATATATGTTCATGAACATATTTGTTTAATATTCATGAACGAGCTCATTTAACTTAATTGAATCAAACACGAACCGAATGCAAAAATCCTACCATTTAAATGAACTGAGCTTGAACGAATAAAGTAATTTTTTTACCAAACACAAACCGAACTTGGGCACATCTAAAAATAAATGAACAATCATAGATATATGTTCATTCGTTCATGTTCAGTTCATTTATAACCCTAGTACTAAATAAAAATTATGTTTTCCAAAATATTATTTGATTTGAAAAATGTTTTTATAATGCTTAAAACATTTATTTATATTATGTATTTCTCAAACCAAAAATACATTTTAAAATTACCTTTTTAAGCTTAAATGAAAGTTCAATTTGGTGTTTTTAATGTGAACTTATTTATCTTGGACTCTATAAAATTTTAATAATATTGATTTTGAGAAATAAATTAACTAGAGAAAGTTGTTTTGTAAGAACAAAGTTGTTCGTTGATTTTGTTTCATTTTTCTATATTAATTCATAAAGTTTAATATTCAAAATTTACATAGTTGAAAAGGTTTTTTAAGTCTACTTTCTAATTGGCCAAACAATATTAAAAATCTAAATTTTTTAAGAAAAAATTTTGAGTTTTTACTAGACACTATACAGGTTATTTAACAACTACATAATGGGTAGTTCTAAAAATTCATTATAATTTTTATACATTGAATCAAATGTTGAGTTTTATATGTATAGAAAGCTCCTTAAGCCTAGTTTCTAAATATTCAAACAAAATATGCTTTGGATTTGTATAAATCAAGATATTATCAAATTCATAAGTAAAGTGCGGAACAAGATTTATTTAAGGACAATTGATGCACTATTTATATAAAATGTCTCTTAAACAAATTTTGTAAAAATTGATTGCCTATGAAAATGGATTCATCCATTTTGTCAAATGATTGATCTTCTATGCAAATGGATTAATCCATTCTAAAAATGATAGATCCCTATAATAATAAATTGATCCATTATCTTGCAACAGTCAAAATTTAAATTAAATTTTAGACCTAATCGCTCCCTTTGTACCTAACAGCTTTTAATGGATATTTTGGAAGGAGAAAAATATGCATTTTCATTTGACAATCTTCCTTAATGGTTGCAAACTCGTTTCTTCTATAAATTGGGTATTTCAGCACACTTGTGAAGTAAGAGAGCAAGCCCCAACAAGGCTTATCTTCATTCTCTTAAGAATTCTAGAGCGTTATAAAGATTAGAGTTTTAATTCTTCCTATTCTTGTAATCAAATTATATTTGTTCTTCATTTATTATTCTTTGTATTTAATTAGGCAAACACTTAACTTGAGTAAGGATATTTAGTTTGCAAAACCACTTGTTTCACATTTGTGACTGTGGGTGCAAGGGGAGCAAAACCTTTAAGTGTATTTGTAAGATTTTAGGAAAAACCATTAAGGGGACATTTGGTTCATGAAATTTGAGATTCCAATAGGCAAAGTGAACCTTGGGAAATTGTCGATTCTTGGTAAAGGGTGATTTTACTTGTTATGGAAATGTTAGATTCTTGTGCTTGGTTTGAGAAATCTCATATTATGTAATAAAGGCTTTTTACTATAATGTCCTTTATTACATGTGAATAATATGTGACAAAACTTAGAACTCGGAATTGTTAATTGTCATGTTTATAGTTACACATTCATTATAATTTTTTATTTTTTATTAATTAATTTATTAAACAAAAAAATAAAGAAGGTTTCATTTTTTTTTCATTATGTTAAAAATAAAGTCGTATATTATGAACAAAAAATAAAAAATATAATAAAGAACTTATAATGACAATGTTTAACAAGTAAAAAATGACCTAATATTGGACAATCATGATGTTTTGGTCAACACAAATGTAGTGTTTGAATATTTCTTAAACCAATCACAATGTTTCAGTCATTATAAATGCAGTCTTTGACAAAGCATAAAGAAACTTGATTTTAACAAACACGACATTTTTGATTTATAAATGTCATAATATTAAACATGCATGACATTTTTTCCATTATAATCGTAGTGTTTGACAAACAATCAAAATATTCTATTTAACAAGCATGATATTTTGGTTTAATAAACAAGTACGACATTTTAGGCATTATAAACACAATATTTGATAAATCATAAAAAATTTTATATAACAAATACGGTGTTTTGGACATTATAAACATAGTGTTTGACAAACCATAAAAATATTTTTATTTAACAAGCATGATGTTTTGGCTGTTATAAACGTAGTGTTTGATAAATCGTAAAAAAAATTTATTTAACAAGGATGACATTTTTTTTATAAACGTTGTAACCTTAGACAAGCATGATGCTTTTGCTATTATAAACACAATGTTTGATAATCTTCATATACTTATTTTCCCCAAATCTATAAACACTCTTGGGTTTGCATTAGTGCATTGTTCTTACATCTAAATGAACCCTAAGTCATTGAATCGCTATCAAATCATGATCGTTGCCACCATTTTATTGTTTTAGGTTACAAATCCTTTTTCGTTGTTTTATAATATGAAAAAAAAAATAGGTCTATTGACTCTAATTTTAATAAACTTAAAACATATATGCATTTAAAAATAAAGAAAATGTAATAATGAATAAAAAACTTAAAGAAAGTTTTATCATTAATGTTAGATTAACATGTAATATAGGCAAGAAGTCCAATGTTAATAGGCTTGGCTTCAGAATTGGCTAAGGTTGTCTTTAGAATGGTTTGCACAAAGCTTATAAACCAAGCCCAAATCAAAGGTCTAAAAGTCTTGAGCCCCCTATTCAAGTGTAGGTTAACAACCATTTTTTTTTTATCTTTTTACGATAACAATGTAGTTTTGGTTAACCTATAAAATACCTAAAAGTTTCCCTTCCTTTAATTTCTATCATTCCCTTTCTCTCTTTAAATTACCCCTCTCTAACTTTCTCAAAACAAAATAGCAACCTCTAAGAAACCCAAAATTTGACAATCGATCATCACACTAGCCACTATTGGCTGTCGCTCACCAGTGTTGATTTGTTCTCGAAATTTACCCCAAAATTCTTTTTTTGCTTTTAAACACTTCTAATAAATTAGATGCAAAATTAAAAATTAAAATTTGGGCTACCTCTAAAGTAGTGCTAGTTGTAGTCAAGCTTGACTAATTCTAAACGTTCATGTAATTTTTAAATTGATCACACCCTTCTTTATAGAAGCATCCATCCACTTGACCTTATTTTTTTCCTCATATTCTCTTTTTATACTTCTAAATTAGTAGGTGTGTACATCTTCATAACAAAATTCATCTTTTCTTTTCTTTGTTAGACTTAAATCAAGAGACTTTGATTGCATCTTCAAATTAGCCTTATCATTAACTGATTTCATATCCTTTATCTTGTGTTTCTTCCTTACTAGACTTAGTCAAATTAGCTTTGGTTTTAGCCCTAAAGCTTCTCTCTTAATCAACTTTGCATTCTTATTCAAACCATTTTTAACAACACCAAGGTTGCCATTTTTAAAACAATCTCTTTATCTTAGAACCTCATAATCAACTCTTCATTATAAACATCAATTAAGGACCTTAATGTTGCTGAAAATGGCCTCCTTAAAATAATAGGGATTTCCTTATCATTACTATGTCAAGAACCATAAAATCAATTAGGAAGGCATACTAGTCAACTTTCACTAAAAAATTCTCCACCATTCTTGTAAGATGCTTAATTGATTGATCAACCAATTGCAAATAAGGTCTTGAAGGCTCAAGTCTCCATTCCCAAGTTCCCTAAAAATAGACAAAGGCGTTAGATTAATACTTACAGCAAGATCACATAAAACTTTATCAAAGAAAGACTACCAATTGAATAAGGAATAGAAAAACATATTGGATCGTTAAGCTTTTATGGCAAATTTCTTTGAAACATGATGCTACACTCATTAGTAAGTGTAACTTTGTCCAATTCAGTAAGTAACTCATCAAGGTAGGCTTTTTGACCTGTTTAGTAAGAATGACTATTGGCCTATATGGATTGGACATCCTTGGAGTAAGCTTCAGTTGATTTTTATTTTTCTTAACCTTGTTTTGAATTTCAAATTCTTTCAACCTAGCCTCCTTATCAACAACCTTTTCAACCACTTCAATAGTTACCTTGTCCTTCACTAATGGCTCTTGTTTAATAGATTTTCTTTTCACCATGGCATTATGAACCATCTCATCATCCAAAAGATACTTCTTTGTCAAATCTATTTCTATGGGATCTTCTTCTAAAACCACACATTCTTTTTCAAGCTACTATTTATAGAGGTCCTCCTCAATATCCATTACCTCTTCTTTAACAAGCTTAGCAAAACTAGGCATTATCTCTATAATTGGCTCTTTCATATCAAACTCATTATCAAATTCATCATCCTCTTGAGTGAAGATGGAATTACATTGTTTCTTACCTAACCTCATTGGATTTTTTTTGGTAGTGCTATGTAAGATTCTTTGGGGTCAATTTGTGAAGGTACTAGCAACTTGACCCATTTTTACTTCAAGGTTTTGATAAGGGCTTCTTGGTTTTGCAAGATTTAAGTGAACATCTATTCCAAATAGGCTTCTTTTCTTAAGGTGAAAGAGGTGGATGGTATTGGATTGATGGTTGATGGAAGTCAAAATGGTTCATTAATTTAAAATTAAAGTTTGAAAGTTACCCTTGATTATTTCCTTAAAAAACTTTAAGGTGATTTCTCCAACCTTAGTTATAGGTGTTAGTGTATGGATAAAATTATTGCTTGTGTCAAGTAACATACTAGACAAGTTTTACTTTAATTAGGCACCTATCTTACAAATGGTTCCCCTTTACATGTATCATAAAAGGTAAAAGGATTTTGGATGGTATTAACATGGTTAAGGGTAGGGATGTTTCTTAAAGAATCAAATTTTTTAGCCAAGGTAGCAACTTGGAAAGTAAGGGCAATTAAAGCATAAAGTTCATATACCTAAGCTATTTTCTTAAAAATTAAGCTCTCGTTGGATGATTGGTAGTTGTTCAGTGCCATTTCTTCTCTCAAATCATTAGCCCCTTTTATGGACTTATTAAAGTTCCCTTAATAGCAACATCTATGGTGGTTTTTGCATGCCCTATTAGCCCATTGTAGAAAATTTAGACTTTCAACCATTTGGGCAAACCATGATAGGGGCATTTCCTTAATAACTCTTTGTATCCCTCATATACATCATAAAAGTATTCGACTTTTGACCTCAAACTATTAGAATGAGGTGATGTCATTTCTTTCTTAGTGATTTTGGCCAAAAGAAAAAATCTAGCAAGAAACTTTTGAACAAGATTGTCCCATGTAGTGATAGAGCCCAATGAAAGATAAGCCAACTAGCTCTTTGCCTTATCCTTAAGAAAAAAAAAAAGTCAATGTAATTAAATCATCAATAATACCATTACGTTTAAAAGTATCACAAATCTATAAGAAATTAGACAAGTGAGCATTAGGGTCATCATTAGGCAACCCCCTAAATTGAACAAATATTTGTATCATCTGAATTATAAATGGCTTTATTTCAAATTTATTAGCTAGAATGGCAGGCTTCCTAATACTAGGTTGAAAGCCATCTATCTAATTGTAGGACAACAGAGTTTCTAAATGTTCTTTGATTCTCTTGTTCTTCGGCCATGGGTTGATTAAGAGCCCCTTGCTTTACCCTTTTTTAATCTTTTTAAAAATTTTCTCAATTTTCTTATCTAAGGGCAATAAACTAGAATTCTTAACACTATGCATGCAACACAGCAAGACTCTAACAAATTAAAACAAGAAAAATAAACTCTAAACTACTAAAAAATGATTAGTATCAATATTGAATCAGCTACACCCATCCTTGTCAACTAATGCAAAATTTTGAAATTGTCTCACTTTTAGTTATATTTAGAGAAATCAAACATAATGCAAATAACTAATTAACTACTTAAACTAATCAAAATAGAAGCTAATGAAACTAATGCAGTTAACCTTAAAACATGCAAGAATAGTAAACTAAAATTAAAAAAAAAATACCCAATCTAATGCAAATGTCAACTTAATTATGCTAACTATAAGCTTTATTTAAAATTAATAATCTAAATTAATGAATAACTAGTACAACAATCTAAATGAATAATTAAACATGCAAAGATGATTATTAGTTTAAGAACCAAAATAAATTAACTGATTTAGACTGAAACATGATGCAACTTAACTTGTTTAACCAAATCACATGCAAATTTAACTAACTATCCAACAAAAACTTAAATAACTTAAATTAAACTTAAATAGTAGCAAACAAAATTCAAATTAAACCAATTAACCTTAAGAACATGCAATTACTAAGAATCAATCTTAAACTTAACTCAATTAAGCTAAATTGAACTTTAGAACCTTAAATAGAAACTCATTAGCCTTAATAGCATGCAAACTAACCAAATTAAGATGAATTAAGCTTAAAAACAACCAATTAAATTAAAATCAAACTTAATATAAACTTAATTGCATGAAACAGAGTTAAACTTAACCAATCTAAACCTTAAATAGCAAATTAATGCAAGAACAATAAGTAAAGAGCATGGATTGCATGAATTCAACATAAATGTAAGTTGAAAATGCAAATTAAACTAGAAAAGAACAAGAACAAAATTTAAGAAAGCTATTGAATTGAATTGAAACAAAACCAAACTTAAATTAAGCTTGAAAACAACTTAAAGAAAGATTAATAACATGAAAACTAAAGAAAACTTAGAAGAAAAGAACTAAAGAAAGCTTAAGAATATAATAGGTTGATTTGTCATCCCTAGCCTTAAACCAAAAAAGAACTTAGAAGAACAAGAAAAAAATTTTAAAAAAAAAAACCTTAGAAAGCTATACGATGGTATTTCACCCCAACTATGCTTTTTTCAAAATCTAAGGCTAGTTATTTATAGAAAATGATTTCAAATAACCCTAGACTAATGGTCAATAGACTTGATCTTGGTCTCTTAAAAATATATGGTTTGGTCGTGCTTGATATCTTGCATGAGAGATTCTTTTTGGAATGGATCTTTAATGATAAGCTAACTCATCTTCAAATGAATGCATGTAGATTGAATCTTGACTTTTTTTAGTGTTGACTTATCTTCAATCTTGTTGACTTGGCTTCTCCTTTTATGCTGATGTGGCACTTTAAGAAAATAAAAGAATGTAAGAAATCAATTTCTTGAGAAAAGGAATGGTTCGACTAACCTACTTGAACAAATAAGAGGTACGGTTTGATTGTCCCTCTAGTGGAAACTTTGATGCATGTAGTTTTGGATACTTCTTGAAGAGTTTCTCTTTTAAGAATGCAAGAAAGAGCGACGGCTAAGGCTTTTCAAGACTAAATAATAAATTCTAACTTATTTGAAACCTCAGGCAACCTTATAGAATCAAATTTACTAGTTGAAATAAGTCTTGTTCTTCGTGGAGACTTCTTGGAGTTGGCCTTTGAATTAAACTTTTCTTGGAGAATAAAAAAGTAAAACTTTAACTTTTAATCTCCTATTGTGTTGCCCTTCTTAAAAGTGTCTTTTATCTACATGTAAATCCTATCCTAGGTAGAAATACCAATTCAAACTAGGATTTCCTAATCAATGTAGAAAAACCTTCTCCAAGTATGATAACAAAGTACATTCCTAATCAAGGTAGGAATTCCAAGTCAAGATAAAATTTCCTAGTCAAAATGAGAAAACCAATTTAAAATATGAAAACCTTCTTGAACTTGTAATACCAAAGGCGGTTTGGACTTGTCCAAATGAGGATAAAATTACCAAGTTATCATGCCATATAAGCCTTTAAATCATCTCTCTTGGTCAATGAGAAAAGACTTGCTGCCATGTCATCTATTGTAATCTCATGCACTATGCACTATATAACTTACCATGGACTTGCATTCAACTTGAAGTTACACTTGTATCCCTTATAATGGGTGAATACCCCTTTCATAATTCTTGCATGAATTTTCTAAATTTTTATCAAGATTGAACAATTCTTAATCCAATAGGTATGTCAACACTAGTTTTGCATAAATTCATCATTTTATCTTTAAAATTTCCAAAAATCATCAAGAACATATCAAAAACCATCCAAGATTCATCAAAGATACAAATAATTTATCAAGATTGATTAAGAACTTCCAATATTCTCCAAAATTCGTCAAGATTCAATTTTGCTTCCAAGATTTCCTACAAAATAGTAAATTAAGCACATTATGAGTAAAAAGATCATTATTTAGCTAAGAACTAAGCAAAATTTACTTATTAAAGCACTAAAAATAACTTTATTTTATAGAGATATCAATAATTAGAATTAAAAACCTTAAATTACCGCTTATATAAATTGAAATCTTAGATTGCATAAACATAAAATCAAAAGAAATTGCATATACTTAATGCAAATTGCAATGAACTTAAATAAAAAGTGTATTTAAAGTGCAATAAAAATAAATTGAAACTTAAATTTGCAAAAAAAAAACTTAAAAATTGAATTTAAAGAAAACTTTTAAAATGAACTTTGAAAAGTAAATATGCATTGAAATTAAAGAATAAGAACAAAGTAAATAGATTGGTTTGTCACTCCAATCCCTAAATTAACTAAAGAAAGCCTAAAAGAACATAAAGAACTTAAAAAGATAAAAGATCAAGAATAAAAAAGCAAGTAACTAGTGGTTGGTTTGTCACCTTGACCAAATACAAATACTAGAATTAAGAATTGAATTTCTTTTCCTAAAGCCTAAAGCCAGCCTATTTATATAAAAAGAATCCCCAAAAGAGGTGTGGCAACCTTGGTTTTATGATGTGGTAAACTTTTTTGGTTGGATCTTGAAACGGTTCTTGAATAGGAGAAGTCTTCTCAAAGTGAATCTTGATTTGATTGAAGTGAATCCTTTTAAAAGAAAACATCTAGACTGAATCTTAGTTTAGAAAAGTTAAGCAACTATTGTCTTGTGTTTTCTTGATGAGTTGTACTTCACATGAAGAGGAAAAGATAGTGTGATTTGTACTTCTCAAGTAGAAGAGTGGATGTGCAATTTTGAACTTCTTTATAGGAAGAAGAAACTGTTGTAACTTAAGCTTTCTTGATAAACTTCTAGAAGCTACTCTAGTTTGGTACGTTATAATTTCTCTCTTAGAAACTTCTTAGATGATTCAAAGTCTTGAGATAATAACTTTTCTATTTTTAAATCCTTTATGTCAACTCTAGAACTCTTTTCTTCTTTTGAATTTCATGCAAATTCCTGCTATATATTAGAGTAAAGGAATGCCAAGTCAAAGTAGGAATTCCTCTTTTGACAAGGAATCAATAGTGATTTTGACTTTTGTCATTTAAATAGATTTTAAATTTTTTTTGCCACTAATCACTGCACATCAGCATCCAAGTAATTTCTTTTGGCCAATGGGATTTAACTTCTTGCCATGTCACTCCACAATGATCCCATGCTGTGTGCTTACATAGAACACTATGAACTTGCACTATTATCTTGAAATTCTAATTTGACTCTGAACTTTACATTAAGATTCAACACATTCTTGAACCTTAGGTGTGGCATAGCAAATTTTGAACCAATTTAGCACTTTCATTCCAAGATTCATTAAGAACTTGCCAAGAATCCATGAAGATTGCTCTTAATGTATCAAGAACTTATCAAGATTGATTGAGATTCTTCAAGATTCATTAAGATTTACCAAGATTCAATTTTTTCTTTAAGATTTCCTACAAAAAGACAAATTAAGCAAATTTAGGGTAAAAAGTACTTTTTTTACCAACAATAAAGAAAAATTCATGCATTTAAGTACTGAAAATAACTTTATTTTATAGAGTTATTGCACCCCTAAACTTGAATTTTTACTTGTCGTCAAGAAAAACATAACCTTGTTAGGATTAAAAAAAAAACATGCTAGAAATCATCATATTAACTTCCAATATCAAATTCTCATAAGTTCCTAAAAAATTGCATAATTAGCATAACTTAAAGAAAATCATAAACATTGATTAAGCACAAAAATCATTCAAGAATAAGCTTCCATTTAATTGGAATTTTTATGTGTGTATAGTTTATCTCATCTCAATGCAAGAAATTCAGTTGAGATTTCGCAAACATGAAATGAAACATAGAATCTCAAACATTGGCAAAAAAAAAAAAAGAATCTCAAAGCATGATCAAATTTCATAAGTTTGTTTTTCACATATTCTTTCCACTAATGTAGATTTACACATTTAACCAAATATCAATAAGTCTTTATTAAGCTTGTAATGTAAGGCTAATGCTAAGATAAGATAAAGGAAAATTTATGATTCAATGCCCTTAAATATGTATTACTTAAGACATCTTTCAAGGAAAACATGCACCCCAAAATTAAAATCTTCTTTCTTTTTTCATAACTTTCTTTCTTTTATTTCTTTAAACATTTTTCAAACAAATTTTCATTTTTGAACTTTCTTTTTAAATTTTTGAATTCTATTCTTCAAACATATTTTCTTTTATCGATTTTAAACATAATTAAAAAAAAATTCTACTTTTTTTTCTTCTTCAAATTATTTTCAAACTTTCATTTCTTTTCAAGCTCCACTGTACTTTCCAATGTAACATAGCTCCTACATTTAACTTTGAATGATCCATATGCACATAGGTTAAGGTAAAAAGATAGAGAAAATAAATTCAAAGGGCTAGGCTTAAACATATAGGTGAAAAACAAAAGAAAAAAAATATTTATAAGGTTTAAATGGAGTGATTAAGGATAAATATATCTAGGTTTGGCTTGAAAGGCTCAAACAATCTAAAGATTGCCTAAAATATCTCCCTAGTTAAATGTAGTATAGGATTTCACTTGAAGAGATGATGAAACAAATTCTAAAAATATGATCACAACTTCAAAGATCAATGTCATTCCATATTCACCTAAGCTTTCACTAAAAATCATGCAAATAAATAATTAGGACTAAGTGCTTAAAAAGTGAAAATATCACAATTAAAAATAAACTAACCCAAGAAATCATCTCATGCTTTCACTACATTCATTTTTTTAAAAAAACTATAGTCAAAGTCAATTATGTTCTTACCACTGGATTATAAGAAAATAATTAAAGGAAACATATCAATGACTCTAAGCAAAACATTTAAAAGCATAAAAGCAAAAAATTCAAAAAATTTTGAAAAAGTTTTATACAAATTTTCTCCTACTAAACTTAAACTTAGATGGCACATTTGTCTTCAATGTGTAAAAAATAAAGAAAATAAACACATAAGGAAAAGAGAAACTTCCCTGTCCAAAAACCAAATAAAGCTTTAAAGAACTCCAAAAATTGAATATTATAGCTCCAGATTTCCTAGCTTTTTAGCTTCTAACTTCCTCAAGTTCCTTTAACTTCTTCCTACCTAAAAAATAAAACAAAAATAAGGCATCAGCTAGTCAACAGAAAAACAGAAAAACTTACTTAAAACAATAAAAACTAAAAATTAAAACTTGGGTTGCCTCTTAAAAAGTGCTAAGTTGTAGTAAATAGCTCGATTATTTCCAAAACTTCAACCATTTAAATTTACCACATCTTTTTTGTAACAGCATTCATGTATTTCATAACTTTCTTTTTCATCACATTTTCCTTAGAATGGTGCTCTAAAACAATGGGTGTGCACATCTTCACAAACCAAATTTCTTTTTTTTTCCTAGTTGAAATGATGTAAGGTTGCTTGGATTGCTTTTTCAATTGGCTAGTCCATCCTTATTCATGATTTCGATTTCTTCTTGTGCTTCTTCATAGTTGGACTTATAAGTTGGCTTAGGTTTCAACTTTACAAACTCATCCTTAACCAACTTTAAATCCCTATTCTTCTTCTTAATAACTTCTTTAAAAACATCCTCTTTGAAAAATCAAGACTACCTAACTTAAAACTATCTCTTGATCCTAAAACCTTATGATAAGCCCTGCATAACATCAATCCACTACAAGAAAACAAGTTTTCAACAACAAAAAATTACTAACAAAAAATTTTCATCGCTAAAAATGGTCATTATCAATGGATTTTTAAAATATTATCAATAGATTTTTGTGAATTGGATGTCTATCTGTACCGAGCAATTACATTGGTAATTTCATTTATAACAACAAAATATTATAGATGGAAATAAATTCCATCAGTGATTTCATCGCTAATGGTTCGTGCCATAAGAATTGGAATGGCACCAATATTATCGACAAAATTTCATCATTAATTCCATTAATAATGTTGCTAATTTTGACGAATATTCTATTAGATATTTTTATATTTTCAATTGGTTTAAAATTAAAAAAATTAATTTTACTTTGAATTTTGAAATTCCCCTTATTCTTTTTCTCTTTCCTAGACACTCTTTTGTCAAAAGCTAGGGGTGAGAAAAAAAATAAAAAAATAAAAAATTGACTCAAAACTATAGTGTTTAGTTCAAGTTTCAAATCAGTTAGTGTTTTTATTCGATTTAGATTATATTTGGATATTAAATGTATATATTAGGTTCGAACCGAATTTTAAATAAAAAAAAAACTGAACCAAACTCTATATTTTTATTAACTTATATATATTTTAATTTTTATAAAATAAAATAGTTATTTTATATTTAAATATATTTAAACGTATTAAAAATTATATTAAAATATTATATTAAAAATCATATTAAAATAATATATTAAAAATAAAAAATAAATTTAAAAAACTAATGAATTAATGCAATTTGATTTGGATTGAATTAATTTTAAAAAAATAACGACTTAAATTTAAACTAAATTTTAAAAATTCATAATATTATTCGTTATCAAAATAAATCCACTTAAATCCGATTCCATCCTAATTGAAACATTATCACCTCTACCCAAGTTTAGCCCACACCCCCTATATCGCTTTCTCTCCCTTTAGCACGATCCATCCTCCCACCTGTATTAGATTGGCGTTTTAACCCTTTCTTGTCGCTGACACCACCATATTTTTCTCATTTATATATATTTTTCTCTTTCTTTTCTTTTTTTTTTATGCTTCATTCTCAACGTAATTTGGTTTATTAAACTTCCCTTCAATGAAACCCCAAACCCACAATTCGCAACCCATCCTCTACAAAACCCTAACCCCAAATTCCCTCCTTTCTTATGAGCCAAATCTATTGATTATAACTTGGACTTAAAAGTACAGGATCATTCTTTATATTTTGGATTGCTATTTTAATTTTGTTGCTTGTATGGCCCGCCGGCCAGTGTTCAAAAAGTGTTATTGTTATTATAGGAAAGAGTGCGAGAGCTGCTGACGCTAACATTTTCGAGATTCTAAAAATGCAGCTATTATGGTATATTCAGCATAAAAAAAAGAAGCGATCGTATTGTATGGGGCATTTTATTATGAAAATAGAAACAGATTTTCCTCTTTAAATTTCTTCTCTCTTTCTCTCTCTAGTTCTTCTTTTTCTTCTTCATTCTCAATCCTCTGTTTTATGCTTCTATGCTGTCAATTTCTAGTAATAATATTAGTGTTGCTTCATTGGTTTAGAGCTTCGATCTTGACCATGGATGAATGGGTGAAGACTAGATTCTAGTTTGATGATACTTTGCTACAAAAACTGATGGAGCGCTTTGAATCCAAGTTGGAACAGTTGCGTAAAGATATTCAATTTGACTTTAAAAGTATTGTTTCAACATAACCAAATATCTGCTAGATTACACAATATTAGTGAAATGGTTGGTGATAATGAGGTGATTACGGAAGAGAATCAACAAGCTAAATAGGACACTTTAATGGTTCACTAATTCTTCCCAAACTAAACTCTGGAAACTTTCCTTTTATCTTTAATGAGGCTAAGGTTGATAAATTAGACAGTGAAATAGTTATAGGACTTGTTAAATACTCAATTATTAGTTCCAAGAATGTGCAGTCTTTTGTTGTTAGGAGTACATTTAAGTTTATTGGGATTGTTGATGCTTTGGAGAAAAATTGACTCATAAAAGCTTAATAGGAGCCCTTCGATAATATTTGTGATTGAAAATCGGTTTGTTGTTCTCTACGATGCATATAGGTTTAGGCCGTTAGTATAGGAAAGAGGAGAAATGGTGTTTGTAACTTGTGTTGTTGTTATTGTCTCTATTTACTTTTATGATTTTCAAAGGACATAAAACAAAGGATGTTGGTCGAATTGTGGGGTTAGAAGTTCTCCGAAATATCAATGAACCTACATTTGCCTCTTTAGCATATGGGTTTGAGGAGAACAACAAAAACATCGTTTTGTTTGATCATGGATGTGGTAAGCATTTGGGTGGTGGAGACTTAGATAAAAGAATTGTTGATTAGCTTGTTGACAATTTTAAGGGTGTCCACCTTATTATGGCTGAATAGGTTGAAGATATATTTGAAAAGATGCTTGGACAGATACTTGTTATCGAACAAATTGGGCCTCAAGGCAAGGCTATGAACGAGATATACCTTACTATCACTCTTGATTATAAAACTATCGATGTGCTTATAATTGCTTATAAAAAAGAATGAACCAGCATTGAAGACCTCATATAGAATACCTTGACATGGTTATTAAGGTGCCTGTTAATATTTTCAAAAGGATAATTAATGAAGATGCTGCCAAACCTGATTTGAATTACACTGGCTTAGATGGAGAAATTGGTTGCATGGTGAATGGTACAAGGTTAGCAAAGCTGCAATGGATATGATTAAATTGCATGGGGAAACTCCAGCCAATTCTCTAGATGTAAGGGAAAATGCTTCTGAAGACCAGATGGTTGAGACATTTAAAGGGGAAATGCTTCTAAAGACCAGATGGATGAGACATTTAAAATTTTGATTTCTGATGGCAAAGTGAAGGCAATTGTGGTGAACATGTGTGAAGTAATAATGAAATGTGACATAATTGCACGTGGGATCGTTAAGTTTGCCGAACAAGTTTCCTTAAAAGTTCCTTTGATGGCTTGTTTTGAAGGAACCGATGTTTATCAAGGGAAGAAAAATTTGAAGGAAAGTCGAATGACACTCATAACAGTAGAAAAATTGGATGGTGCTGCAATTCCAATCGATATCTTACTTGGAAGCTTTTGGATGTGACAGCTTTGTTACTTGGTCTAGAAACTCTAAGTGGTGTTACGACCAAAATCGTTATGAGTAACACTGCATTTCCAACCTCTAAATTAGAAGTGTTTTCAACAATTGTGGAGGGTTAGGCAAGTGTTGATATTGATGTACTCCAAGTTCGAAGACAGTTTGTTAAGGATAACAGTTCTCTTAATAGCTTTGTTTGTGTTCTAGAAATTGAAGTCAAAATTGACATTGATGTTTTAGTGCATCGAGAGTTCAAGAGTTCAAGAGAAATAACATGGTTGGTTTGGATCAGTTTATTCCCAAGAATGCTACTCAATAATGAGAAAGAAATTGTTGCCCACCCAATTCTTACCGTAAAGTTTTTTGTTTTTCCCGTTCTCAGTGTTGCTATTTAAAGCAAGATTGCATCTAATCTTCCTAAATTTTTTGAAGTTCTAAAGTGTTTGGCTAAGTTTCCTTCTAGGGCTATTTGTACCATTGAAGAATTGGGAGAGAACATTGTTGTTAGTGCTAAAGAACTCTACCTTGACTACTGTCTCAATGATTTACAAAAAGATTTTAGAAGTGGCAATCAAATCATTCCAGCTGAAGTCACTGCTACTTTCGTATATGCTTGTCACCCAAGTGTGGAGAAATTTGTTCACCTAGTAATGCTAATAGAGATTGAGCTTACTGATTCTGTTACCATCTTCTAATAGTCCCTTGTTAGAAATGATGAGTTTTCATCTCATAAAAAATTGTCATTGTGAAAATTCTGAACTTAAATGTAGGTTCCTAAAGTCTTAATGAAGAAGCTAGGCAATGACACTCCAATAGCTTCCATTTTTACCATTAGAGGGAAGAATTTATTTTTAAAAAATTTAACTTGGGAGTGCTAAGCTTTGATCCCTGGAGAATTGATACAAATCCAAGGATATTCAATTGGATCATCACTTGTAAAGGAAAAAAAAACTAGATCAAGCAGAGTCACTCCTTGAGAAGACCAAGGTAAAAGGGTTGTCCCTTAACAAGTTTGTTGCTGATGCTAACAGCCTAGTGGTGCCAGCATCTAAGATTATAGAAGGGTGGACGAGGTTGGATGTAAAACTTGACTTTATCAAAACCTTTAGTGAGGCTTTGAACACTAACAGCATAGACATGCTTGATGACAATGTTATTATGATACAAAAATGATCTAAAGTTTTGGGAAGAATGTGTTGCGCCTGAAGCAATAATTACAACAATACAGAAGCAATAGACAACAATCAATAATCAAATGCGCAGGAAAAATAAAGCACACCAAGATTTACGTGAAAAACCCTCCAGTGTAGAGGGAAAAACCACGGGCCACCAGAAAAATCTTCACTATCAAATAATAGTTATACAAAGTTCTTCTCTAGCTAAAACTAGAGCTAATCAACAACTAGAGAAACAATTGGAGAAATCTCACCAAATAAGTGACTCAACAAATACACCCTGGATTTGTTCCTAGAGAGCTTCAAACCCGATCTTCACCGTTCAGAATGTATAACTCTGAATCATAAACCTCCTGACAAGGTTTCAACTCAATCGGACCATGGATCAACTTCCGTTTAACCAACTCTCCCTTCTTCTTTTTCTCTCTCTGCTTTTCCTAGCTTTTCTTCTTTCTCTGCTTGGTTTTCGACACACACATAAAACAACCCCACCTATTTTTTATTAAGTAGCTAGGGCTCTGTGTAAAATAAAAGATCAAGGCCCATGGCCTTTACTTGGTCCAAAACCACTTACATGGGACTGGACCCCATTTTCCTAACAATCCCCCCCTCCAGCCCCATTAAGAGGAGATTCATCACCATAGCAGTTTTATTTGGAACTTACCTTGGCCAGGGAACTCATTCCGACCAAGTTACTGCAAAGCTCGAGCTTTTCCCTGAGAAATTTAACAAGATCATAAGTATCATTCTTTCACAATGACTCCATCTCTTTTTTCATTGCTTTTAACCAGTACTCTCTATCCGGAGTAGCCTGCACATCTTGAAAGCTTTCTGGCTCCCATTCACTGGTAACTAAAATAAAATCTGAACTTGGATACTTGGTAGATGGCCTGCGCTCTCTAATAGATCTCCTGGGCTGAGACTCTATATCACTTAATGTCGAAGGTAGCTCCCCCTACTCAACACTCTCAGCTAGAGAAGATTGCTCCCCCTGCTCAAAACTAATAGCATCTGACTCATCACCAACTGTGGCTAGCTCATTTATATCCCCAAGTTTTGTTTCTTGCTCATTTTCACCATCTGTGGCTCTTTCCTGTGAAATCCCTATCGGTGTTGAAACATCACACTCAACAGTAACTCGTGTAGTCTTTTCATTTTTCTCAAGGTCTGCTATAGTTTCTTTTTCATGAAAGACCACATCTCTGCTTCTGACTGTTTTTCTCTTTACTGGATCCTATACCCTATAACCAAATTCTTCATCACCATATCCTACAAACACACACTGTGTAGCTTTACTGTCAAGCTTTGACCTCTGCTCTTTTGGCACATGCATGAATGTTTTACACCAAAAAACTTTCAAGTGAGAGTATGAAGTATCTTTTCCTGTCCACACTCTTTCTGGAATGTCAAAGCCCAAAGGAACTGATGGTGACCTGTTAAGTAAATAACAAGCTGTGTTGACTGCTTCACCCTAAAATGGCTTTGATAATTTTGCCATCCTCAACATACATCTGACTTTTTTCATAATGGTGCGATTCATTCTTTCAGCTATACCATTATGCTACGGTGTTCCAGGTTCTGTCCTCTCATGCCTGATCCCATGCTTTGAGCAATACTCTTCAAAGCCTTTAGATGTGTATTCCCCACCATTATCAGTTCAAATACACTTCAAGGGTAACCCTGTCATCCTTTCAACCATGGCATGAAATTTTTGAAAATACTGCAGTACCTGACTTTTGTATTTCAACATATACACCCAAGTCTTACGTGAAGCATCATCAATAAAAATAACAAAATATCTGCTACCACCTAATGACTCAACCTCAATGGGACCACATACGTCAGAATAAATTAATTCCAATCTATTTTCTTTTCTCTGAGAACTTTTACGAAAAGAAACTCTATGATGCTTACCAAACAAACAATAATCACATGAATCGAGAGACATACCTTTGGTCAAGGGAATGAGAGAGTGCCTTGCCAAAACCTATAACCCCTTTTCACTCATGTGTGCCAGCCTCCTGTGCCACAAGTTTACTGAAGCATCATTTTCAACGGTAATTACCTGGTTACCATTCAATTGCATCCATGTCTTATACATTGTGCAGCATAGCTTTCCCCTTGCAACTACCATAGATCATTTGAGAAGCTTCCACTGTCCATTCTTTTGTCGGCTTTCATATCCCTCCTTATCAAGGATATTAATAGCAAGCAAGTTCATTCTCATATCTGGAATGTGTCTGACATCCCTCAAAGTCAACATGCAGCCTGTACTAGTTTGTACAACAATATCACTAATCCCAACAATCTGTGACACACTCTTGTTTCCCATCTTGGTACAACCAAAGTCTCCAGCTTTGTAAGTTGTAAACAACTCTCTCTTAGGAACACAATGATATGTCGCTCTTGTGTCAACTATCCACTCAATGCCAGGATCACTAACATGATTACAATCACCATGTGTACAAATCAAAGTAACTGAATCACTATTTGAATTCACTGCTGCAACATTGCCATCATCTGAACTCTTGCCTTTCTCATCTTTTCGCTCTTGCTTTAAAATTCTACAGTTTCATTTTATATGACCCGTCTTACCATAATGGAAACACTTCACTTTACCTCTAGACTTGGATCTATGTTTAGACTTACCATGGCCTTTTGAGTCCTGACCTCTGTCGATGTTTCTACCCCTGTTCTCTGTGACTAGAGCTTGATTCCCAGGGTCTACATCTTTTCGCCTTGCTTTTTCATTAAGCATACTGTCCTTTACCATCTCCAATGTCACCTTATAATCAGGAGCTGAATTAAGAACAGTCACAACTAGAGTATTCCAGCTGTCTGACAATGAACCTAAAAGAAATAACGCCTTCATTTCATCATCCATCTTAAGCTCCATAGTAGTCATCCGATTAAATATATCTTAAAAATCACTCAAGTGCTCTGTAACAGATCGTCCATCCCTGTACTGTAAAGTTGCAATCTTTTTAACAAGCATAACTTTATTCATACCTATTTTTCTCTCATACAATGCTGCTAATTTTTCCCAAACAATGTGAGCATCTGACTCCTGCGTTACATGATGGAACACGCTGATATCAACCCATTTTCTGATTGTAGCCAGCGTATTTCTACCTAGCTTCTTCCATCTTTCATCTTTCATATCTGTTGGTTTAGTCGAATCACCCAATACTGGCTCATATAAATCTTTGCAGTATAGATGATCCTCCATCATAGGCTTCCAAATTGAATAATTTGATGCTGTCAATTTTATCATGGAACCTGTATCACCCTCCATGATCTCAAACAAAATTTACTTCTATCCTAGGTTGCTTCTGTATCGATGTCTCAAAATAACCCTCGCTCTGATACCACTTGTTGTGCCTGAAGCAATAATCATAACAATACAGAAGCAATAGACAACAATCAATAATCAAATACGTAGGAAAAATAAAGCACACCAAGATTTACATGGAAAACCCTCCAGTGTAGAGGGAAAAACCACGGGCCACCAAAAAAATCTTCACTATCAAATAATAGTTATACAAAGTTCTTCTCTAACTAAAACTAGAGCTAATCAACAACTAGAGAAACAATTGGAGAAATCTCACCAAATAAGTGACTCAACAAATACACCCTGGATTTGTTCCTAGAGAGCTTCAAACCCGATCTTCATCGTTCAAAATGTATAACTCTGAATCATAAACCTCCTGACAAGGTTTCAACTCAATCGGACCACGGATTAACTTCCGTTTAACCAACTCTCACTTCTCCTTTTTCTCTCTCTGCTTTTCCTGGCTTTTTTTCTTTCTCTGCTTGGTTTTCGACACACACATAAAACAACCCCACCTATTTTTTATTAAGTAGCTAGGGCTCTGTGTAAAATAAAAGATCAAGGCCCATGGCCTTTACTTGGTCCAAAACCACTTACATGGGACTGGACCCCATTTTTCTAACAGAATGATGGTTACAAGAGGAAACAAGGTTGTCGTAGAAGTCTTGCTATAATGGACCAACTTCATTTCAAAAAATGATACATAGAAAATCCTATTTGCATTGAAGAAGTATCTGCAAATGATCCCATGAGGACAAGGATATTTCCCATGGAAAGAGCATTAGTACATGCCAAATCTATTGGTCATAACTTGGGTTAAAGTACTGCATCTTTTTTATATGTTGGATTGCTATTTTAACTTTCCTGCTTGTAAGGCCTACAAACCATTGTTCAAAAGAATGTTTTTACTATTAGAGGAGAGAGTGCAAGAGCAGCTGATGCTAATATTTTTGAGATTCTTGGAATGCAGCTGTAATTGTAAGTCCAACATAAAAAGAGGAACAATGATATTGTATGGGGCATTCTATAATGAAAATAGAAACATGTTTTCCTTTCAAAATTTTTTTCTCTCTTTCTTTCTCTGCTTCTTCTTTTTCTTCTTCAATCTTAATCCTATATTTTCTACTTCTATGCTTTCAATTTCTACTAAAAAATATTAGTGTTGCATCAACTTCTTTCCCAATTGTCAATTTTTTTAGGGTGAAAAAATCCAAAGCTTTAGTTCCTTTAAGGTTTGGTGACAATTTAAGCTTCTTTATTTTTATGAGAAATTTTGAATTTTTTGAATTAATTTTTACCAAGTATTGGTTATTTTATGAAAAATTGAACTTTTTATGATTAATTTTAGTTTGGATTGTTTATTTCTAAAAAATTTAGACATTTTTTAGGATTAGGATTTTAGTTTGGATCCTTTGCCTTTCTAGGATTATCTGTTTCTGAATTGTTATGTTTTCTAGGAAAGTTGTTCTTTTTAAGGTAAGGTTTGTGCTAGATTGCTTCACTAACATACTTTGGTGCATGTTTGATATTTAGCTTGAGACTGTTAAATAGATCCTCACTTTCCAAATACAAACCAAACAAGGCATTGCTTCACACAATATATAGAGTACCATTAGTGAGTTAAAGTTTGTTTATGGTTTATTTTGTATCTTATAAAGGTATAAAAGGTTTGTTTCTTCTAGCAATGTTTCTTTATCCTTTCGTTTTATATAGTTGTGTAGCTATAAAAGGAGAAGGTGCTCCAAAGTGTGATAAGTTTGCCAAGTAGTATCACGCCATATGTCCTGGAGAATGGATGTGTATTTGGAGGAAAGAGAATATTTTAAGGTTTAATGGGCAAAACAAGGGGTTTTAAGTCGTAAAAATTTTGGTTTGGAAATTGTGAAAGGATTAGGTTAAGAGGATATGATGAAAGGATTTAGTTTTGGACTTTGGATTGCATCCATGCCTTAGGAACATAATCAATTTTCAGTGTTGTCCAGTTCTACTAAGATACAATGATTACACAAGAAGCTAAGTTAAAAAAAATGCTTAGTTTCCCATGGATGTAAGTTTTTTTGTTTTCCTCTTGCTATGAAGCTGTGGAAGCATGGATTATTTCTTTAAGATTTAGAGTATCTATTTGGTTCTTTTTTTTTTTGAATATTGTACTAAGGTTTCTGATATTAGAGTTGCATCCAAGCAGGATGCTAGTGCTTTTGGGGGTTTCTATACAAGCGATATGTAAAACGTTAGTTTAAACTGATTGAGTTTATGATTGTTTGAAAGGAATTATGGCACGTTTTGGTTCGTAGTTGGTTGTAATAACTTTATGAAGAAAGGGATAAAAAACAAGATAAAACTTAAATGAAATTTTTTAGGTGAAGTTTGTGAAGTTTCTTTATAAAAATGAATTAATAAAAACTTAAATAAAAAATCCAAACCAATAGATAGATAAGGTTCAATGTGAAGATCAATAATATGTAAAAAAATAATTATTAAAAATATTGTTTATAATTCAAATTTGATTGATACTTATTCAATGATAAAAATTTTATCAATATTTTTACTAACAATGTCTATCTAAAAATATATACCAAAATTTATTAATTTTTTTTTTAATTTTCCGCACTTAATCTATGTAGCAAGATCCTTCAATCTATCAGTTTTGATTTTTGATTTTAGTTTTTACTTAGTCTTTTCTAATAGAAAACTTCACAAACATCACCTAAGAAACTTCATCTAAGTCTTACCCTAAAAAACATAGAGAGTTTTGTGTCAAGTGCAACACTTTTAACTCATACACTCTTCACATTGTTTAAAATTATAATGGGACTACGGAAGCTAATAATTTGAACGTAGAAAAATTTTTTTCCTTTTGAACGTATTTGAGATCAATAATTCTTACCTTAAGACAACAAGGGATATAATAGGTTGAGTCATTTGTATGTTAATGGAAAAAAATGCTAATAGGAGGCAACAAAGGAATAAGGGAGTAAGTGCTTAAAGCTATGTTTGATGCATAGACAATGGATAGATTAAGATGATAGTCATTCTATATTATATATGTTTGTTTTGTATTTAAAGAAAAGATAAGATTATAAGTACGATTAGTCATCTTTTTGGTATAAGATGATTTAATTCTTTGAAGATAGAGAAGATTATTTTTAATCTATGGGATTGAACTTATATGTCCTATTATACCCTTGATAATTACATCAATAATTTAAATTTATAAACTTTGAATAAGGATAATATTGATAAATAAATAAATTATTCTATCATAATCTTTGTACATATCGAACATAAGATAAGATAACATTATTTAAATTAAAGAAAGAGATGAGATTATAAAAAGGATTAGTCATCTTTTTTATTTAGGATGATTCAATTCTCTCAAGATGGAAAAGATTATTTTTAATCAATGGGATTGAACTTATATGTCCTATTATATCCTTAAAAATTACATTAATAATATAAATTGTGTAAACTTTGAGTAAGGATAATATTGATCAATAAATAAATTATGCTATCATAATCTTTGCACACATCAAACACAAGATATGATAACATTATTTAATCTAATCATATTCATAATATCATTTTATCTTATCCTATCATAATCTTATACACCAAACACATCCTAAAATTACAAGATTTGTCATGTGTCTATATCTAACATATTAATTTCGTAGATAAAGAAGAAAGGTGGGAGTGTCCACTTGGCACCCCATTCTTCTTTCATTCTCTATTTTTTGTTTTTATAATTTTATTTGGTTTTTTAATTTTATTTTTTATTAGTTAGATTTTGTAAAAAAAAGTATCAATAAAGGTAGAGATGATAAAATAATTTGTATTGGATTGGTTTGGATTAATATTGATCTAACATATGTACATTTTTTTAAAAAAAAATTGAGATCAAGTTGCAGCTCTATTTTTGAAAATAGAATTAGGTTGAAGATAGAATTAAGGTGTTTCGTTCCGTTTAGGTGTCCATGTGGCACCTCTATCTTGTTTTTTTTTATTTTCTTTGTTTTTTAAAACTTTTTCTTTTATTTGGTTTCCTTTTTTAATTTTTTACTTCTGTTTTTTATTAGATAAATCTTGTAAAAAAAATTCAATAGGAATAAAGATAATAAAATAATTTGTATCAAATTGGTTTCAATTCATCCCAATCCAATTGGTTCATTTTCTTTTAATTAGGGAAATTTGGGTTGAGTTTTTTTTTTTAAAAAAAATTGAACTCAAGTAAAACTAAGGTTTTAAAGGTTGCATCTTGACCTTGGTATATATAAAAATATATATTTTATTATTTATTTAATTCTATATTTATATATGTATTTTACTAAAAAAATTTTTTGATACTTTAATTTAATAAATTCACGTGTAGCTTCTTTTTTGTTATTTCTTTTTTTTTTAAATTATATTTATTAGATAAATTTTGTTAAAAAAAATCAATGGATGTAAGAACAACAAAATAACTTATATCTAATGAGTTTTGATTTGTTTTGATCCAATCGATGCAATTTTTTAAATAAAAATTAAATTAAGTTTTGCATTTTTAAACAATTAGGGTCAAATCAAAATCAAGTTTATGGCATTCTATCTTGATCTTCTTCAAGATATATAAAAAAATATATTTTATTATTTATTTAATTTATATTTATATATGTGTTATATTAATAAAATATTATTTAATACTTTAATTTAATAAAAAACTATCTTTATATATAATGAGATTATAATTTATATTAAAAAATATATTTATAGTTGTTTATATGTTATCACTATTTAAAACTTGACATAAAATTCTATCATATTTAAAATATAACTTTAAAAAATAATAAATAATTCCCTAATGAAGCGTAAGTCTAATTCTAGTGCATATAATTTTTGTAGTAATTAATGCTATATTGTTCAATGTACGGGTCTTTAGAACTTCATTTGTCGATGTATTTATTGACATAGCTTATTTGTTGGTTTATGTTGGGTGAATGCCAGTAGTTACTACTGCCATATGGTGCATTTGTTTAATCCATATTAATAAAAATATGATTTAGCAAAAAAACAAAAAAACAAAAAACGAAAATGACGAAAGATCCGATAGTGCAGAACATGGATTTTTTTTTTTTTTTTATGTCAAAGCCAATCTCGAAAGCAGACTCCCACATTACCATTTCGAATTACACCTGTTGACTAATCCTCTCTCTATTGCTACGGCTGCTGCTCTCTAACTACAAACGAACGAATACAGATAGAAAAAGAGATCGAAAGTTTTGCAATTCAACCTTGTAGGGTTTGTCTTTTTGGGTTTTTATTTTTTTTTAAATTGTTTTTATGATGGCTGAGACTGATCAGGCTTTCGAGGGGGAACAAGGGACTACAAGAAATATTAGTTTTCCCCAGTTATTATTTGTTGGTGATGATAATGTTGTGGGTATTGATCTGGGCCAGAGTTTTAACTACACTTTCTCTTCTTTTCCTGCTCATAAGAAGACTGCCGAAATGCTTTGCTTTGGGGGCCATCAAACTGATGCTAAAATAGTGTTTGGTGAATCTGCTCTTAATACTACAAAAGCTGCTACCACTCCTCAGAGATCCAGGGTCACATGCAGTCATTCCTCCTCAGCTTCTTCTGGCAACAACAACAAATCTGTCAAGGTTCCCTCCAAATCTAATGTGAATATGATAAGTTATTAAGTACAAATCCGTAAATGGCTTTTTATCCTCAAATCCTCAAAAATATTTTGCTGATCTTTTTTTTATTGATATCATCTTGGTGTGCCCCGAGGGGCGGTGGAAGTTTATGCTTATGTGTCAACGTGCAGTATATCATTTTTATTCTTTGGAATAGTGACAAATACTACAGCAAAATAATGTATTAGCGACAGTTTTGTAACGGCCTTTCACTTACAAACATCGTTACCTTTCATGTTTTTATCAAACTTTAGGTGTTTATTATCCAAATACCACTAAATATTCAAATAGCGCCGTTGTTATCTATAAACGACATCCAATACTTGATATTAGAGACGTTTTTCGACTAAAACACCTTAAATATTTTTTATTAAAAGTTTCAGTGAATAGTTAAGGTTTTTTTTGACAGACAACGTCTTCATTAATCACGTCATAAAAAATTGTATGAGATTAATGAAGGCATTGTCTATAAGAAACGCCTTTAATATTTAGATTAACAATTTTTCTAAGCTTATTAAATTTATTTTTTGCAAAAATTCTTTTAATATTAAGCTTATCAAATTGTTTAGATCGTACGAATGTTTACCATAAGGTTGTTAGTTCGATCCATCTTTTAGCCTTTTTTTGGGTTTATGCACAGATTATTTGTTATTGATTATTCTAGCCGTTTTCTTGACAAAACGCCTTCACCAATTGCTTTAAAAAAATTTTCATAGAATATTGAAGGTGTTTTTTGTAGAGAGACGCCCTTAATAATCGATAGGAAAAATATGGAATCGATTCTTGAAGGCGTTTTTGGCCGAACACGCCTTCTATAATCCAATCAGTAAATTTTTTCTTTCGAATTTTTAAAGGCAGTTTTGTAAGAAATGCCTTCAATATTCCATAGACAAAACTTAGATGGGATGGTTGAAGGCGTTTTTGGCTCGAAATGCCTTTAATATTCCCAACGATAAATTTTAATGGTTGGATTATTGAAGGCAGCTATATTTAAAAACGCCTTCATAAACATTTTGTTGGGATTATTGACGGCGTATCCCGTAGGAAAACGCCCTTCATAGTACATTTGATTAATTTTTAGTTGGTATTATTGAAGGCATTTTGTTGCCCAAAATGCCTTTAATATTCTAGACAATAATTTTCTGGGAGGATTATTGAAGGCAATTTTGGTAAAAATCGCCTTCAATGTTTTCTGTTAGGGGTGATTGAATGTGTTTTCTTGCTAAAAACGATTTCATTAATTGTATCGAAAAAACATAATTGATACTTTATATATGAAGTCAGTTGTAGGTTTATGCCCAGAAAAACATTTGTTATTAGTTGTATATTTATACCCAGAAAATATTTGGTTTATATATATATGATACAATGAATTACATTTTGGAATTTGCATAATGAACATTGTTGTATTTCAAAAAATTAACCACACATCCAAAATTAAAATTGATAACGTTGCCATATTAATATACTTTTCTGAAATAATTGTACTCAATAATTTAATAAGTACACATAGTGCATTCATATTAAGTATAACAATAATATTAAACCAATACCCCCAATGTACAAACTTAAAGTTTCCATTCAACAAGGCATGTTAAAAACATTATAACAATTTGTTCCATATATATTTACATTCAACCAACAATGTCTAACCTGAAGGTTTATCAACATTGATAAATGACAATACATAATCACACCATTCTTTATGGACTTCATCCAGCTCCTCTTCCATGAAGCTTTCCTTACCCTTCCACTAAAAAAAAAATCATAAGTAGATGTTAAGAAATGAGAACATAAAGTACCATTTTATTTTTTTGAATATATAACGAGTTTATCAAATTTATACTAACCTTGAATGGTGTGGTTACAAAATCATGTAACACTATCTCCAACATAAAATGAAGAACCTAATATCCATATTAAATATTACCGGGTTGACGAGATATCTGAAAATTAAATTGAGTTGGTTTAGAAAATATTTATCTATACAAACTCAGCATTAAAAGAATAACTTTGACATTTACCGGTAATAACACCCATTTCAATTTTTTTATCTTCTTATTGAATGCAGATATTACCTTAACTTGAAAAGAAAAAAATTAGTAGGAACATAAATAAAATTTCTTATAAAGAAATAGAACATATAATATAATAAAGTACTATAATACCTCTTTATAAAATTTTGAATATCGGGGTTAGGCATCATCATTGGATTAACTAAATTAAGAAAATATGGCGTTAAGGATTTGGTGTCAATCACAATAAGCACCCAATGACGACTGCAAAATAATAACAGTGATATACTCAGAATATGCATCCGATCATAAAATGGAGCATGTTGGAGTAATTAAGGTTGGAATATAGCTTACTGCACATTATATGAGAGTAAATAATAATCAACTAGTCTTTTCATGCATAGGATCACATGATTAGCACAATACATGACTGTGCCACTCTGCTCACTAATGAAGTTAGGGTCAATGAAGCTAAATCTGTTCATCAAATGTCTCCCCTTCAACTCTCTATACAGGAAGCTACACGATAACAATCAACACTGCTGGTTAGTATTACACCCTAATACTAACTTACTACATATTGAATGTGCATATTTGTATTTATAAGCTAACCTCATATAAATAACGATTTCAGCAGCTGATAATTCATCCATTTCACAAAATTCTTTCACCTCATCCACACCAATGAAAGAAAATGATTGTTTATCAAATAAGTCTTCCTCAGACTCAATTGATGTGAAGTTTCTATTGGTATAATTCTCTAACGAATATTTTATTAACTCATCCATGGAGGCCTGGGCAAGGGTCAGACTTTGAGTTTGAACATCCTCGTACAATATTTAATGAAATATAAGTATTAAAACCAAATCAATCAATATAATAAACAAATTAATATTCAAATTATAAACAATATCATACTCTTAGGTGGTAGCAAATGATGGGATAGCTTCCTTACTTGCAACGAAAGCTTCTCGTATGGGGACAATGCTATCAAGCTGGGGTAATTGCATAACTTGTTGCATTGCTACCAACATGGACTCCAAAGCAGCGAGTCTTTGTTGTTGGTCATTGAGGCATTGCTCCTAGTCATTAATTTGTTGCTGTTGTTGCTCAATTATTGCTTCATATTGTGCATTTCTCATTCGTGAGGTTTTTGGTTGTTTGCCAAAATACGTTGATGGCAAAACAAATTTTCCAACCCCACGAACCCAACCAGGCCTTTCTTTAGCGCCTAATGCTAAAGACAAAGGATCTTCACCATACTGGGTTGCCAATTCACTAGATTTTACTTTGGCAGTATAATCATCTTAAAAGAAAATAATAAGTTGGGCTGTTAGAACAAATCTACACAAGCTAGTATACACTCATGCATACAACTACATTGCCAATCATACATTATATCAAAAAAGTAGTTATACATAAAATCTTTTTTGCCATTTCCTCGATTGCTTCATCTGCGAAGGATCAATCTTTTCGTAGATGTCCTTGTTTCCAGACATCCCATTTGAAAACTTTTGTGTTTGAGCTCACTGATTCCCATTAAATTACTGTAATAAAAGAATCAAAATGTATGAAATGAATGTTCATAAATATTCATTAATGAGTATAAAATAAGTGTGCGAATACATACAAGCTCATACTTCACAGTTCTATATCCTTTTCTTGCTGTCTGATGGTGATATTGCTGTTTCGGCTGAATGTCTCGATGTTGTTCTTTGATTTTCTACAAAATCAAGAAATTATGTCAATCACATCTGAAGATCAAAGGCTATATTGCATAAAGACTTATAAACTTGGACTAATTTGGTAATGGGTTTGCGTACCAAGAAATCTTCTAAAAGCTGATGTTCCATAAAATTTGTCCAATCCTCAACACTTATGACATCTGCATATGTCGCAGGTGGAACAGCCAAAACATCACCTTCACCAGTCAGTAGTAAAATATATTAGGTTGTCAATCTGCTTTTAAAGTCTCTAAAAGCTTTTCCAATAGATTGACACACAATTTTTTTACACTCAATTAGGACATCGAACCGTTCCTAAATAAGTTAACACAAATAGTATCAACACATTGAATTTCAATTAAATGATCATATAACAAAATTTACGAAATAGTTGAATAAACATACCACAACGGACTGTCTTATCTCATCCTTTAGATCATCAAAAACTCATCGCCAATCGGTGTAGTAATTGAAATCCTCCAACGGACAATGGCTCCAATATGAGTAGCCATCTTAGCAGCTCCTTCCAACACAGGCTGCCCACTTTGATTGAAGTCAACATGAAATTTATGTCAGTCACTTTGATTTGTTTATTTGGGCCCCTTCCCTTTCTTTTTTGGCTTACACTTTTTTCTTCTGCATGTTTATTAGAGGAGAATGATGTTGTTCGGAGTCCATATTACCTGCAATATTGATCATAATTATACGAATTACACAATATGACCCTCTATGTACCATACTATGTACACCATTCAGTAATGTGCTCATACACACCCTTCAGCAAACCACTCAGAAACACCATTCAGCCTCAATTCAAACCCATTTAGCAAAACAATATCAGACAATAAGGTTTAGCAAACCATTCAGCATGAAATATTATTCAGACCCCTAATATCATACAATACCATTCAACAATACAATATCAGTCAACAAGGTTCAGCAAACCACAATATTTAATGCGTACTACATAAAAACAACATACTTGCAATATGAATAGAATCTTGGATGACTATGCTGATGATGATGTTAATGAAAATATATAAATGCATATGTCAATATTAAGGAACTGAAAAAACAAAAATTCTCTATTGAAGGCATAAATAATATGGTAAACTAAAAAAAAAAAGACTTACTAGTTAAAATAGATGTTCACAGCAGTGATTTGTTACAGGTCGATGGTGAGGAATGGGAGAAAAAAAGCAATGGTCTACTAGAAATGTGTTTAAGGGTTTGGTTTGTTTGGTTGAATAATGCAGCTTTTAATCATTCTGTCTACCAGCGCTCTATAAATTCCTATGTTCAAGGCAGGAAAATGAATATAAAATTAATTATTAAAGGCTTTTTCATGGAACAACGCCTTCAATAATCACCTAAAAATTTTATTGGAGATTATTGAAGGCATTTTTTACAAAAAAGATGCCTTTAATTATAATCCTTTAAAATTGTCCAACCAACTTATTAAAGGCGTTTCTTGTAAAAAAATACATTTTCTAATTCTTAAAAATTATAAAAGGCATTTTTAGTAAAAAATTGCCTTCAATAATTATGGATTTCCAAAGTTTATAACAAATTATTGAAGGTAATTTATAATAAAAGACGCCTTTAACAATAAGAAAAAATTTTTTTAGGGAAATTATTAAAGGCATTATTTTCTGTAATCGCCTTCAGTAATTATCTACAAACTATAATAGGAATTATTAAAGGCATCTTTCTTGGATATACGCCTTTAATAACAGTGTTAGAATTTGTGTGGCGATATATAAAAGGTATTTTTTACAGTAGAAGACGCCTTTAATAATTTCTAAAATATTAAGTGAAAAAATTTTGAAGGCGTCTATTATTAACAAACGCCTTTAGTAATGGATTACTTAGTTTAAAGGTATATTGAAGGCACCTTTTCTAATAAATGCCTTCCATTACCATCGTGGTATATTGTTGTGGTATATTGAAGGCATGGCATAATAAAAGACGCCTTTAATAATCCACAAAAACTCTTTTCGGGAAATTATTGAAGGCGTTATTTTCTGCAACCACCTTCAGTAATTATCTACAAATTATGATAGAAATTATTAAAGGCATCTTTCTTAGATATACGCCTTTAATAACAGTGTTAGAATTTGTGTGGTGGTATATACAAGGCATTTAACAATAGAAGACACCTTTAATAATTTCTAAAATTTTCAGTGAGAAAATTTTATTGGAGATTATTAAAGGCATTTTTTACAAAAAAAAGATGTCTTTAATTATAAGCCTTTAAAATTGTCCAACCAACTTATTAAAATCGTATTTTATAACAAAATGCCTTTTCTAATTCTAAAAAATTATAAAAGGCATTTTCCCAAAAAAATCGCCTTCAATAATTATGGATTTTCAAAGTTTATAACAAATTATTGAAGGTGTTTTATAATTAAAGACGCCTTTAATAATCAAGGAAAATTTTTTTGGAAAATTATTGAAGGCATTGTTATCTGCAATCGCCTTCAGTAATTATATACAAACTGTGATAGAAATTGTTAAAGGCGTCTATCTTAAATATATGCCTTCAATAATAGTGTTACAATTTATGTGCGGTATATAGAAGGTATTTTACAGTGAAGATGCCTTTAATAATTCCCAAACATTTAGTGAGAAAATTTTGAAGGCATCTGTTATTAACAAACACCTTCAGTAATGGATTACTAAGTTTAAAGGTATATTGAATGCACATTTTCTAATAAACGCCTTCCATTACCATCGTGGTATATTGAAGGCGTTTTATAATAAAAGACACCTTTAATAATCCGAAAAATTTTTTTTAGGAAAATTATTGAAGGCGTTGTTTTCTGAAATCGCCTTCAGTAATTATATACAAACTGTGATAGGAATTATTAAAGCTATCTATCTTAAATATACACTTTCAATAACAGTGTTACAATTTGTGTGGCGATATGTTCAATGCGCCTATAATATATTCAAAAAATATTTATGAGGGAATTATTGTTGGCATTTTTTGTTAGTAAACGTCTTCCATAATCTTGTCCAATTAAAATCTTCCCAAACTTAGCATATCCAATCACCAACTTCAAGCTTCATCTTCATTATTATACTATTTCTCTTTCCAGATCAAGTACAATTTACTTTTCTTTTCCTTTCGCTTTTAGTATTTGAGCATTGTCTTTTAGAACCCTATTTTGACTATTCATAACTTATTGACTTTAGGTTTTGCTTCATTCAACTATTCCTTCAGCTTTTGCAATTCGTGATTTTTTTTGGTGAAAAAAAATATCTACAAAACCCACCTTATTTCACCTTATGTCAACCCCAAGTACAAATACTCTTGAGAACTGTCTACGTTAGCAGCAGAGTTTTTAACAATCATAATATTCGGTAGCTGATAAATTACTTCACAATAAGGAGCTCTCATTTTCTGTTAGTACTAGTCTTGTTATTATCTTTTATTTAAAACATAGTAAACTATGCAATTGTACATGTTCATTTTCATATTAATTTTTTATATACATTTAGTCTGATAATGTAGCAACTAATAAATGGATAAGAGTTGGATGCAAAAGTTAAGATTAAGTCAAGAGTACAGAGATGTAGTGGAAAATTTTTTTAATTTTGCATTTGAGAATACAAGTGAAGATAATATGATATTATGCCCATGTGTGAAATGTGCTAATATCGAGTGACAAATGCATAAAGTTGTTTATGAGCATTTAATTTGTATTGGATTTCTATTGGGATATGTTAATTGATATTTTCATGGAGAGTCTGTACCATCAAGATCTTTCACTACAGTTTTTTCAACATCAAAAGCTTCTCATCACTAACATGATCCCTTTATAGAAGATGACATTGAAGACATGTTACAATATGCTTTTAACATTCATAACCAAAATTTTCGTAATCTTTCTCCCCAAAATGAAGGATTTAATCAGTCCAATGTTGAAATGCATGAATTTGGTGAACCTGGGATAGGTGTACGTGACCAACAACCTAGAGAAGAAGCATCAAAGTTTTATAGGTTGTTTGAAGAAATGAATGAATAACTTTTTGAGGGATCAAAGCATTCAAGGTTGTCTTTCTGTGTTCATCTTTTTCACTTGAAATGCTTATGTGGATGGACGGGAAACTTTTTGACTTTATTATTACAATTTATGAAAGAAATGTTTCATTTTCCAAAAATCCCTGAATCTTTTATAGAATCAAAGAAGATGATCAAGGATTTAGGTCTCGGATATGAAAAAATTCATAGTTGTCCTAATGATAGCATGTTGTATTAGGGGGATAGAAAAAATAAAAAATCTTGTCATTTGTGTGGTATTTCTTGTTGGGTCGACAAAAACCTCGATGAAAGGTTGAATGATGATGGTGATGAGGTATGTGTCAAAAAGAAGCCTATTAAGGTTTTATTTTATTTTCCATTAATACCAAGACTTCAATGACTCTACGTGTCTTCCAAAACTACAGATTCAATGAGGTGGCATCATAAGAAGCGGATGGATGATGGATCATTGAGACATCCTGTAGATTTTTTGGCATGGAAGTCATTTCATTCTAGGTTTTCAGACTTTGCTCTGATCCTCGAAATGTTATGCTTGGACTGGCATCTGATGGATTCAACCCATTCTAAATGATGAGTACTTCTTACAGTACTTGGTCAGTTGTATTGATTCGTTACAATTTGCCACCATGGATTGTTATGAAGCAATAGTCATTTATATTGTCTATGATAATTCCTGGGAAAAAGGATCCGGGTAATGATATAGACATATACTTACAACCTCTTATTAAAGAGTTAAAGTAATTATGGGAAGGAGTTGAGACTTATAATACATCAAAAGTAGAGAACTTCAATATACATGCCGCTTTATTATGGACTATCAATGATTTTTTTGCTTATACAAATTTATCTGGTTGGAGTACAAAAGGTCATTATGCTTGTCCATGTTGTACTGCACAAACATGTTCGACGTGGTTACGTAATGGTAGGAAGTTCTATTATATGGGACATCGTCGATGGTTAAAAGATAATCATCGATTTAGATTTCCAAAACATCTCTTTGATGGAACTGAAGAGTTGAGGAAATTGCCTTTACCCATTAGTAGGTTTAATATCTTGTCAAAGTTAAAAGATATCAATTTCACATATGAAAAAATGACTCAATCAAGGAAAAAAATGAGGGACATCTTTAAAGGTGGCTGGCCTCATATTACGTAAGTTGGTGATAGTCATACAGAAGTTGGTGATCTTGATGTTCAAAGTGATGAAGAGGATGATGAAGTAGATGACCCCAATAAGTATGAGTTGTGGAAAAAAAGTATATTTTTTGAGTTACTTTATTGGGAATATAATTTATTACGTCATAACCTTGATTTGATGCACATATAGAAGAATATTTGTGAAAATTTTATCAAGACAATTCTCAATGTGAATAGAAATCCAGGGATGACTTAAAAAGTTGGCTTGACCTAGTTGATATGGGGATTCACCTAGACCTTCATCCCATGTTGCTTCCTAATGGCAAATATCGATTGCCTGCTGCTTGTTTTGGGATTTCTAAAGTCGAAAAAGATGTGTTTTGCAAGGTTTTAAAAAATGTCAAAGTTCTTGATGGCTATGCGTCAAATATATCAAGATGTGTGAATATGAAGGAGCGAAAACTTTCTTCATTGAAGTCACATGATTATCACATTTTGATGCAAGACTTACTTTCAATTGCTTTATGCTCATCAATGTCAAAGCAAGTGACTTCTATGGTAATTGAATTGAGTAACATATTTAAATCTCTATGTCAAAAATGTATGAATGTGGAAGAGCTTGACAAAGTTTCAGATCGAGCCGTGATTACTTTATGCCATTTAGATAAAATCTTCCCTCCAAACTTCTTCACTATTATGATGCATTTCGTTATCCACCTTTCATATGAAGCAAAGGTTAGTGGGCCGGTTTATTATCGATAGATGTATCCTATTGAAAGGTATTATTTGTTAATAGATTGATTATGTTTTTATTAATTATCAAGCCAATCTACTTAAAATAATATATGACTAATGTTTTATGCTATAGGTTTTTATGGAGGTTAAAGTCTTATTGTTGTAACAAACGCTATCCGAAAGGTTCTATTCCTTAAGGATATTTAGCAAAAGAGTGTATGACATTTTGTTCTCATTATTTGAAAGATGTTGAAATGAGATTTAATAGACCTTCGAGAAATGTTGGTATGCAGCATACAGACTCAGCCTACAATTATCTTTTTCAAAGTTTTGGACAACCCATAGGCAAAGTTGAATTGATGGAGTTAGATGATAAATCTTGGGCATAAGCACATCGATATGTTTTTTTTCATCATGACTTAATTGAATTGTTTCCCACGTAAGTTGTTTAGCAAGGAAATTATAAATTACATTAGGCATAATTTATTGTGTTTTTTTTTAGTGTAAATACTTTATCATGATGCTTTATAGTGAGTACAAAAATAATTTGAGAGATCTTGCACATTATCGATGATCAAACCCTCGAGAGGTTGATAAGTTGTTCACTGAAAACTTTCATGAATGGTTAGGAGCAACTGTAAGTAATGCCATACTTTCCATTATTTTTTATCTACATAGAATGCTTACAGTAAAAATAACATTAATAACATATATATATATATTTATTTCACTTTTATAGGTTTGGAGTGGAAAGCTTGTTAGTGAAGAGGTGAAGTGTCTTTAACACGATCCGAACCAGATTGTGAAATGATACAAAGGTTTCATCATCAATGGATTTAGATTTTACACAAAATCTCATGGAAGATTTAGAAGTACACAAAATTCAAGAGTTGTTGTGACTTTATCAACTACTAGCTATGCTAGTGCTAGGTACACAAACCTTATAGAGGGAAATGTTGACTATTATGGCATGATTAATGACATCATTCAGTTGGATTATTCTGGCAAGTGAAAAGTTATCTTATTTCGGTGTGATTAGGCAGATGTGAATAGTGTGAGAGGTCTTAAGAAAGATCAGTACGGATTTACACATGTGAATTTTTTTTGATTAATTCACACTAGACAACAACTCATCGATGAACCTTATGTATTTTCATCTCAAGTCAAACAAGTATTTTACTCTAAAGATTTGAAAGAATTGGGTTAGTTTGTTGTTTTTCAAAACACACCTAGAGACTTATTTGATATGGGTTTAGATACCAAAGATGATGTTGAACATGGAACTGAATGTTATCCTTTTGCTGAACAAAACTTGGATGAGAATATCTCTAGTACCTACATTCAGTGGGTCTACATAGATGTTACTGAAGATATTTACGAACCATGATTCTGTGCACCTATAATTTGTAATTCGAGTGTTTAAGACATAATGTAGTAAATAATAATATGTAAATAATGTCACATTCGCTATTGTATAATTATTGTCTTCTAAATCATACATTATATTTTGATTTAATTAAATCGATATATTCTTTATATATCGTAGGTTTTGATTTCTTAAATTGAAAATGCCTTTATATATCTTCTGAACTAACATTTTTTCTATATTCGCTTTTATGATGTAGGTAAGCTATGATATGGAGAAGTAGGTTGAAAGAAAAATATATTAGAGATATTAGTTCAGAACCGTCTGTGGCACCTATAGATATTGGCTATGGATTAAATCTTTTGGAGGCAAATGAACGTACTATCGGATGTAACTTTGTCACTTTTAACCCTTCAATTGATATTGGATCTGGCAATACGGGAGGTCCAGGTTTAGATAGTACCCTATCAATTGATTATGCTTTAAATTTGAATGCAGGTATGATATACTCTAATTTTAGAATTCGAGTATAATGACAAAAGTATTACAATTTTACAAATATATTTTATATTTGTTACAGTTGATAACAATGGTTAACGGAGGACTAGAGCCCAGACAACTTTGAAGGATTTGTTTACACTACCTCCTAAAGAGCGTATTATAGTATTTGCAAACTATGATAGGCAACCAATTGGTGAAGAGGCTCAACTATTGATTGGATTTCTAGGCATGTGAGCCCTTAACGGAATGAAATTGTCTATTCATTATGAAACATGGCATAATATTCCAGAAGAAGTTAAGGCCGATGTGTTAAACTTTATTGAGGTATTAGTATAATTAATTAGATATATTCAAAATTTTTATTTTACATTTTGTTTACTTATTCAAACTTTTCTTATTGTATTATTACAATCAAGATTTGTACTTGAAATACCAACTTCATTTGTGCTTAAGTTATTGAGAAAAAAATGGAAAGATTATAAGCATAGTTTGAAGAATAAGTATTTTGATCGAAATACTACTGTAGAGGCAATGATGCAAAATCTATCCCGTAATGTGATTAGGTGGCAATATGAACAACTGGTTAGATTTGGGTTCTTAAGAAAAGGAGAGGTACTAGTTTATAACTTTGTATAATATAATTAAATGATGAAAGTGTTTGATGGTTTTAGTTGGTAATATTTATATTTCTATCATATATGTAATTTTTTTTTATGATAGGAAAGAGAATATATTGGGATTGGTAACAGAAAGCAATAGAAATATAGCCATACAAGTGGATCAAAAAGTTTTGCAAGAAAGCAAAAAGAAATTGTAAGTTTATGATAATTAACTTATTCCAATGAATGAACTTTTTCTGTCGTTAAAAGGTAAATATGGAAATTAACATTTATTGTTCTGTTTTAATAGATTTGATTGTTTCAATAAATGATATTAAACTTATCGAAAGTTTTAAACTTAGTTACACAGATGATATGTATGAAAAGTTACTGTTTACGTATATTTACATCTTTATTATCTGGTTGTTGTTATTGTTGTATTTTTAACACTTTCGATAGCTTCAATACTTGATATTAAGCAAGTTCGATTGATTGAACATGGTTTCTATGGTTGATATAGGAGAAAAAGTTGTCAGTTATGTCTGTTTAGGAATATTTTTGCATATAAAAGGCAAATATACAAATAAATTTTGGATGCCTTTCAACATATTGAATGGCTTCAATCCTTTATATTAAACCGGGAAAAAATAATTGAATTTGGTTTCCATGATCAATATGTGTGAAAGCCCAAAATGCTTTTATTCTTTGCATATATTTAAGACTATTATGTTGTTACAAGGCCAAAATATAAATAAAGGAGATTAAAGTTATTTGAAATTTTAATACTTGATTGATAGGATTGATATGCATAAATAAGTTGCGGTTGATATGTATCCTATCACATAACATATGGTTTTGTATAGGAGAATAAGATGGGTGGTACAATTGGACGTGTGGAACTTTTTCGCGTAACACAAAAAAAAAAGATGGATCTCACATGAATGTTAAAACACAAGAAATTGTGGTAATTTGTATCATTTATTTTAACATAAAGTAAATATTAACTCTTTTTAACATATAATCAATTAATCATTAAACTTAATAGTTGTATATGACAAATTCACAAGAGAAAGCAAAAGAAAAAATGGCTACTGAAATTGAAGTAGCATCTGAAGGTTCTCTCAACATGCAAGAAATGGAAAATCAAATATTCATAGAAGTTGCTGGAAAAGAAAGGCATGGATGGATCCGAGGCCTTGGATTGGGTCCAACACCATCTGCCTACTATGGACATAACTCTTCGTAATTTACACTCTCAGCAAGTCAGTGTTCGCGAGACATTTTAATATTGAGAAGGGAGTTACAAACTATACAACAACGTTTTTAGCAAATGGAAGCAAAAAGAGAATATGAGCGTGCCAAAATTGAAAAAGAACATGCTATAATGGAGCTAGAGCATGCAAAATTTCAGCAATTGCATGATCGATTCAGTCATCTTATGAATTTTGTGCAACAACAATTTCTAGGAAATGATCTTGGTGCTCCATCAACTCAGGTATTATATTTAGTAAATATTAAATTTTTTAAATAAAAAATAAGCATACAATGAAGTGTTAAAAATTGTATGGTATTATTCAGTAGGTTGTTGAGCATGCTAGTGACCAAGGTGAAAAATTTTCTTCATCAATTGGTAGCCAGCAAAATGTATATAGTCATCCATTTCATACATTTTAATTTTTTATTTAGTTAATGTATTTACAATATTTTAATGTTATTATACTAATTATTAAACTTTGTATTAATTAGATGGATATTTAAACGTGAATGAAGTTAATATTAATTTTAGTTTCTGAATTTAAGCTCTTTACTGAAAATAAATTTATTATAAGAAATTTTAAAAAAAATACATTTTTACATAATGGTGGTATTTGCGTTAGGCAATGCCGCTAAATAAATAATTTAGTGGCGTTTGTAGTATTTTTCAGCAAACGTCACTAGTTAGGTAGCATTTTTTTATAGAAACGCCACTAAAGCAACGGTGTTTTTGTCATAACAATGCCACTGAATTAGTGACGTCTAAAAGATACAAACGTCGTAAATATTGAGGCATTTTCATATTCAAACGCCTCTAAAGTAGCGACATTTTCTGTTACAAACGCCGTCAATGCAATGTCATTTTTCTCATAAAAATGCCAATGAGATAATGGCAACTAAAAGATACAAACACTATTGATATTGAGCCATTTTCATATTCAAATGCCTTTAAAATAGCGGCATTTCAAAGATATAAATGCCGCTAATATTGAGGCATTTTTTCGAAAACGTCGCTATTTACTGCGACGCGTGTATAGGCGGCACTTTGCATGGCATTTTTTTGCAAACGCCGCAACCTTATAATGGCATTAATAAACGTCGCTAAATGGTAAAAAAAAACACCGCTAAAAACCAAATTGTAGTGAAAACACAAGGTCTATCAAATTATAAAAGTTTCTGGTATATCTCTCCACATAGAAAACGTATGATGCATCTAATTTTTTTTAATGAATGAACATGGACTTATATTACAACTTTTATTATCATTTTAGTGAATGAATCCTAATCTTACGTCCTTGCAAGTACTCTATTAAAATTTGACGAACTTTGATATATGTGCCTTAATTATCTTTATACCTATTTATACCAATTTCTTAATCCTACAATACTAAAATGTGTTCGACATTTTAAAATTTCATAAGCACTGAAATTAAATTTTTGACTAGACTACAAAGGCATTTAGTGCAAAAAGTTTCTTTTTCTTTTCTTTTCCTACTAGTTAAATACTATGGACTTATTTATCATCCTTTACTTTTGTAATTACTAGATGTTTGTTATCTCTCACATAATAGCATATGAAGTTGCATATGTCACATACTGGTATGTCATTTAGATAAAATTACTAAGTGCATGCTCACTCATGTCTAGATGTTATTAGATAGAATTACTAAGCGCTAAATACTTAATTTAAGATTAAATATTTGGAAGGTTGCTTAATTCAAGACTAAATGTTTTATTTTATGTGAATAAAAATTAAACATTATCGACTTGTAATAATTTAAAATCTTTTTAAATAGAAATAAAGCTATGAATGACACACCTTGTTAAATTGTACAACTGGAAAAATAATCAAATTTATTATTGAGTAGGCCAGAAAAAGGTCAAACTTGGTTGCTAAACTCATAAAAAAATTTTAAAATAAAATTAATGAAAATTTTAACTTTCAACTTGAACTTTCTTTTCTTTTCTTTTTATCGGTTCTTCTTTCATCAAAATTTTCTCACACCCATCTTTCCCTAATTTTTCAAATTCTTCATAGCCACCATCCTTGCAACTCGAACAAATCACAGTTGAGCAATAACCTCCTTAAATCCAAACAAATCCAAACACATCCTGAAAGACTAATCTTTCTTCTTTCATCTAATGAAACCTTTTTCCTCTCCAAATCTCCACCCATTCGCAAGATCACTGCTACCCAAACTAACTTCATGTGCATCATCATCCAACTAGAATAGAAAACCTCATGGAAAATAACTTACTAGCCTTGAAGAGGAAGATTCCAACACTAAGTTTAAGATGGAGTTATCATGCAATGTGAAGGCAGTTTTAAAAAAGACAAAAATAAAGGTTCTAATAGGGGACAAGGTGGTGGAAAGTTTCATTAATTATGTAAAACAAATTGGCATGAACAAGAATTTCTTTCTATAAACCTCCATGTTTAATGTTGATTTTTAGGTTTTCAATCTTTTGTTAGATTTTTTTTGGGGTTTTGGTTGGTTTTCATGAATTAATATTTTCAAAGAATTAATTTCATTTCATTGATCCAATAAACAAAGAATGAACTAAAAAATAAAAATGTCTGGGACTTAAAAATGTCATGACCAAAGTCACCAAAAAAGCCTTTAAGATGCTAACTTGAGCCATTAATGAAAGAGAAAAAATGAGAATTTTTTTCAAACAAAAATCAAAGTTGGTACAGCTTGTGTTCAAAAACAATAATAGAACTCTCACTATCTCTAACTAAAACCGAATACCCAATTGTAAGAAAGCTCTTAATTTTCAAAATCACCCCATAAGAAAAAAATAAGGGAAAATGTTGTTATATTAGTATGCAATAAGGCAGTGAAACCACCTTCTATAGTAAAAAAGTACATAAAATTTTCAAAACCAAGAAAACCAATTAGCAAGAAAGCAGTAAGAGAAAGAATATAGAAAGTTGGGTGTTTGCATGGAGAGGATATCAATGAGAATAAGTATAACAATAAGGGTTAAATGGTAGTGAGAATTTTGGTTCATTTGGTGTTTTTGGTTTACAACCATTAGATTTTCAATTGCCCATTATTACTCTAAACTAAAAAATATGATAAACCTAGACTATAAAATACATGATATCCAAAAACACACAATTAATTGAATATCTATGAACATATCTATGAAATGGTGGGAAGGGGAGCTCCATAATTGAAGGGACATTATGCTGAAGGGAGAAAAATCTAAAGCTATAAAAAAAAAAAAAGAATCTAAATGAAAAGAAAGAAATTTGAAAAGTTTGTGTTTTTATGAAATTAACTTTTTAATTATTATTTTGACTTTTTTCTTAGGTTTTGGGTGACATATCAACATAAAAATGTTAAGTCAGCTTGTATTTACCTTTTTTAAGCATTATTATGGTGCTTGTTTTTCACAGTAACATTTCTATCAATAAAAATCCTACATTATTATAAGTCAATAACGTTTAATCTTTATTCGTAAAAAATAAAAAATTTAGTCCTAAATTAAGTAACCACCCAAATGTTTAATTCCAAATTGAGCATTTGGCCATTGCGAAATGCATGCTCACTCGTGTCTAGATGTTATTAGATAGAATTCCTAAATGCATGCACACTCGTGCAGGATTTTCAAGGCTAGAAAATTGGGATTATGACAATGAGAGATGGCTCTTGTAAGTAAATAGAGAAAGACTATGATCTCCCTAAAAGACAGTTTGTAATATTATTTTGTTGTTACATATATAATTAAAATTCATGAATAATTTTGTAAAATATTTTACATTTTTTATCAATCAAATGTACAATTTATTTTATTTTATATCTATTTTGTATATTTTAATTTTAATTTAATTACTTAAAAAAATAAAAATAGAGAAAAATAAAATGAGATGCAAAATAACAAAATAAAAAAATTATCTATTGATAATTATTATGAATTTTTGATGGAATTTTATCATTAGCAATGGATTTTAACTGTTAATTTTTAAAAAATAATAAAACCAACATCATCAACGTAACTGTCATCACTAATAAGAATTAGTGACGGAATTTAGGTCATTACCATAGAACTTTTTGTCACAAATGTCATTGGAATATATCTTTACCAATGGAAGAGTATTAATGACTTCAAGTTTTTCAATGGATTTTTAATGATGAAAATTTCATTGCTAAAAATGTTTTTCAATAGAATAGAAGGCATTATGGACGGAATATTCTATCAATAAAACCTTGTTTTCTTGTAGTGATTAAAGACCTTAAAATTACTAAAAATGACCTCCTAAATATAATAGGGATATTTTCATCACTACTTATATTTAACATCTTAAAGTCAACAACGAATGCATATTTATTTATTTTTGCAAGAATATTCTCAATAATCCTTTTAAGGTTATTTTATGAATATATCAATGAATAGCAAGAAAGGTTTTGTAGATTTCAAATCACAAAGTATAAGCTTCCTTAAATCATAAAAAGTTATTTGATTAATGCTAGCTCCTAGATCACATAATATTTTTTCAAAAGAATATTACCAATAGAATAAGGAATAAAAAAACTTTTTAAACCTTTAAGCTTAGTAGGTAAATTCCTTTAAAGCATTATACTCACTATTCAGTGAGTGTAACTTTTTCCAATTCAGCAAGTAAATCATCCAAAGTAGGCTTTTTAATGTTTTAAACATGAATGAATGGTGGCTTTTATAGGATATAAATTCTAAAAGTAAGCTTTATTTGAATTTTGAAATCTTTATCCATAACTTTCTTCTTAACATGCTTTTCTTTCCATATTCATCATCTTTTGCTTCCTCTTTTATCTTGCCATCTTCATTCTATAATTCCTTCATCTTGACATGATCTCTTCCATGCCCATTGTACCCGTTGGCTTTTCTTCTCCCAATGGATCTTTTTGAACAAGATCATCATGAACCAAACTATCTTTAAGCTTTCCTTTTTAGGTCTTGACATCCTCTTTCATAGGGTTTTCTTTAATTTCCCTTCCCTAATCTTCAAAATTATCTTTGCTAGAACCTTCTTCTATTTCCACCACTTTTTCTTCCATATGCTTAACACACTTTGGCATGTCCAACATAATAGACTGTTCTATATCATCTTCATCAAAATCGAAATCTACCCATCTCTTCTTAACTCATCATCCTTATAGGTGATAATAGAATTGTGTTCCTTTTTACCCATCATTTTTAGAGTTGTTTCTATATTACTTGACAAGATTCTTTAAGGGCGGTTACTTGTGGCATTTGTAATTTGACATATTTGAACCTCAAGGCTTTTAATGGAGGTAACTTAGTTTTGGATGGTGGTTGGTTGATTTTGGAATCATTGTGGTGAACATCTCCTCTAAAGATGGTTTCTTTTCTTGTAGAGGGGGAAGTTGGTGTTAGATAGGTGGTGGTTGTGTTTGAAAACAAGAGGAATACATGGATTTAGGATTGGAAGATTGGTTTTGGATATTGCCTGTTGAAAATTTTAGGTTTTTTTCCTTCACTGGTTGTAAGTGTTTAAGTAAGGATGTGATAACACCTAATTATAAAGTGATTTTGTATATCAAAATCGATGCAAAATTCAAAATTGGTTAATTTTTGGTGCCTTAATGCTAATTTTATAATTTTTAGAAAGCCTATGGTTGAGGAAAATATGCAACCCATGCATACAAAGGCATAATCCACCATACAAGATCAAAGGTTAGTTGAACCTTATTAGTTCAAGGCATGTAGCCAAAGAGGAATTTTAAATTCACATAGACTCTACACTATTCGACCAAATAAGGTTGAACTCCATCATAACTATTTTACTTAGCCTTGAAAAAATTCAAAAGCACAAGGACTCTTATCTCGCATATCCATTTGGCTAAGCAAAATCCAAGAGGACTTCAAGCAATTTCAAGCTCACATGGACATTACCCTATTTGGCCAAAAGTGTTTTCATGTAAGGAGGACTCTTTTGTATATCTATTAAAGAATTATGATAAAGAAAAGACTCTTGTTATTTGAATTAAAGGAATTTAGATGGAATTCAACTACTTTATCTTATAATCTTACCTTAGCCAAACCTATGATGAAGATGTGATCAAGATGGACTTCAAGAATTATCAATTGTCAAGATTGCTTCTTAAATACTCAATTCAACTAAGGCAATTCCACCATGAAGAGTCCACATTTGGCCAAGCTCTTTAAAGATGAAGATTAGCTTGATATTTAGTATTAACTCTTGTATACTTATCCCCTTGTGGCCAATCCTATGCCTATAAATAGGCAGGGCCATTCACTTGTTTCATCATCCCTCACTTCTTCTTTCTTCTCCCTTTTTCTTTTCTTAGTTTTTCTTTAGTTTAGTTATTGGCTTAGGTGACAGATTTGCCGATAACAAAAGTTTTGTTTCATTAAATTCAAGAAGTATTTTTTTCAAGATTTCTTTTCCTTCAAATCAATATTACTTTTGATTTTAGATCTTTTTCTTTACTTTCTTATTTTTGACAAGCATTTTTTTTACAAGTTTGATTCAAGTATTCCTACTTTAATGCAATATAAGTTTTGACCATCATCATTCTTCCACAATCAAGTTCATTAGTTTCATGTTCGAATATCTCAATTTTTTTTTTTGTTTTCAATTTCTATTCTACTTCTTTTTAGATCTTGTTTTGGCTTTTGTCTCTAACATACCAAGTGATAGTTGGATAAGTGAGATTTAAGTCTACATTACACTTTCATTTTCTTATTTTGGAACTCAACCCTAAAGTTTCATTTGTTTAGATATAAGATTTTATGATTTCAACTTTGATACTTGAAAGCTACCCAACAATTACAATCTATAATCCATTGGGAAACGATACTAGAATACTTCTATTTTATTACTTGATTTATGCACTTGCAAGCTATACGAAAAGTAGGAATCAAGTTTTTGGCACCATTGTTGGCGATTATAACAGTGTTTTCAATATCAATAAGGATTTCTTAAACTTTTGTAATCTAAACTCTTTTACTTTTATTTGCTTTTATCTTTCTTTGATATTTTCTTTTTTACATGCAAGTGTTGATTTAGCTCTAATTGATTACGAAATTGAAAGAATTTTTAAAAAAAGTAGAAAAGAGCAATCAACACCACCTACTACAACACCAATGGCCAATGCAAATAATAAAGCTTAAAGAACTTTAAGGGATTATGTAGTTCTTAATTCTAATGGTTTTCAACCATCAATTTGAAGACCAGTAAATAATTTTGAGATCAAGCTTTCAATAACCAAATGGTCCAAATTTTTGTGCAATTTGGAATGCTACCAATCAATGATCCTAACCTTTTTAAAATTTTCTTGAATTATGTGATACTTTTTGTTATAATTGTGTTTCTGACAATGCTATTTGACTAAGACTTTTTCTCTTTTCTCTTAGGGATAAAGTGAAAATTACTTAACATCACTACCACTTGGCTCTATCACAACATGGGATAACTTGGTATAAAAATTTTTGATAAAATTTTCTGCACTAGCTAAGAAAGCCAAGTTAAGGAATGAGATCACCATATTCATGCAAATAGATGGTGAAACCTTGTATGAGGTATGGAAAAGATTGAAAGAGTTACTAAGGAAGTGCCCACACTATGGTTTACCCCAATAGTTGCAAATTCAAATTTTCTACAATGGTTTCATGCCATTTATGAGAACAACCTTAGACTTAGCCGCTAGAGGGGCCATTATTAGCAAGACTGCTAAAAAGGTCAATGAGTTGATTAAGGAAATGGAATGGCCGCTAATAACTACCAATGGGGCATGGAGAGAAAGGTAAGTAGGAAATATGCTAGTTTATTTGAAATTGATGCAAGCACCTCCATAAACTCCTAATTAGTTGCCCTAACCAAAAAGGTAGAAGCCTTAGGAGCCCACTTCCAATCCAACCATACGAATGTAATCCAAAGTCCTTTTGTTTTATGTGAAATCTTTAAAAGACCCTAATAAAGTGAAAATTGTTATTTTAGAATAGAACCTATCCAATTTATCCAATAATCCAAGCCCAACTACAATTCATATAGCAACACCTACAACCCTAGATGGTGAAACCACCTCAATTTCTCTTAGAATTAGCCCAACCACCAATCCGCCAACAACCAAAATAATAGCTTCCTTACCAATCCACCAATTTACAATCCATCCCAAGAAAAGAAAACAAGTTTTAAGGATATGTTGACCTAATTGATGCAAGCTAACAATGCCAATATTTCAAGCCAAGCTAGATCAATAAAAAAATTTTAAAACCAAGTAGGTCAACTAACCCAAGCTATAGCCAACCACCCTATAGGTACTTTGCTTAGCAATATTGAATCCAACCCTTAAAGACAAGGTAAGAAAGCTTTGTAATGCTATCTATTCATTAGAATATGTTAGGATGGATGAATCTAATGAGAGGGATGATTTCATGGATGAACCAATAGTGGTAAATCTCTAAAGCTTTGTAAAACAACATGAAGTAGACTTTGTAGGGAAAGAATACATTGGAAGATAAAAAACTATTGAGATTTGGAAGAGAAATTCTAAAAGGTTTTAACCTCATGGCATTGGAGGCTATTAAGAGTATTGACCCTATGAGGAAGATCTTCAAAAAAAATGTTGAGATAGAATATGAAGAGGATCCTAAAGAATACATTGAAAGGTATGCTAAAGAAGGATAAATGCTATTACAAGTAGGAAGAGCATTCTTAGAAAGCATTTAACTCGAGCCTGAGGAAGCAATTCAAGAAGAGGCAGAAATGGAGAAAAAAATATAAGAGAAAGTTTAAGCAAAGCTAAGGATGACTATAAGAATGTATAAGTAATATTTTAATATAACACCACTTTCCCCAAGGCATATTTAAAAGGAGCTACTTAAAGAATTAAAAGAGGTCACATTTGTCGAAGATTGCAGTCTTGAACTTCAACAAACTCTTGTTTAAAAAGTAAAAAGATCTAGGGAGTTTTACTATTTCTTATAAAGTTAGACTTTTAAATTTTGATGAAGATCTTTATGATCTTAGATCTAGTATAAGCCTAATGCCTTCAAATGTTTTTATGTAGTTAGGATGTGGAGAGTTAAAGCTTGCTAGATTCAATTTGAAATTTATTAATCAGTCTATCAGGTTATGACAAGGGATGTTGGAAAATGTGCTTGTGAAAGTTACTAAGTATGCATTTCTTATAGATTTTGCTATGTTAGACATGAAGGATGATAAAACTTCATTACTATTGGAAGACTTTTCCTATTGATTGCCAAAGCCTTAATTGATGTATATAACTCTAACATTACCCTTACATTAAAAAACAAGAAATTGTAGTTTGTAACTAAAGGGTATGGCATCCTTAGAGATGAAGATGATGTGAATGCAATAAAGGTAAAGGAAAATCTTAGGGAATCTGACTTAGTAACTAAACCTCCTGATCCCCTAATGAAAAACCACTTGGCAACACTAAGCTCTAGTAGTGCCAAACCCATGATGACCTCAAGCTCAATTTATGTTTTTCTAGCTAAGAGAATTAGTACACCTTTTAAGCCTAGTTCTGTTTATGTCATTCCTTAGAGAAGGATGTAAGAAGGCAAATTGCCTCCTAAAGGGATAAGATGATTTTGATAGATTTAGGGATGGTTAAGCTTGACCAAAACTAGTGTTGTTTAGGAGGTAACCCAAATTTTTACTTTAATGGTTTATGTTTTCTGTATTTTTATTAGACAAGTATGTTTTGATGTTTTTGTTTGAGTTTCTTTTTGTAGCAGTAAAGTGAAGCAAAAAGAGATCTCATACAAGTGAAGATTCAACCTTAAGCAAAAATTTTAAGGAGTATTTATTTTTTCCATACTTTTTGTTTTAATACATTGTTTAATTTAAGTAAGGGAGGGAAAGAATACTTTATGAACTTAAAATAATTTTTGAAACGTGCTTTCAAGCCAAATGAATTGGATAGATTTTATTAATATGTACACTTAGTTTATTTTACATAAAGTTTCAAAAATTATCTTGAGTAAGATATTAAGTTTGAGTATGAGTATGGTGGAACTTAAAAGGAATTCTTAGGCATGTTTCTCTTTGGATATGATTTTTGTACATATGTTTTTATTCTCTCTTAATGAAAATCCTTTGATTCTTGTGAAAGTTTGTAAGATGTGGATTTGTATGAAATTTGAGCATTTGAATAAGTACTATAAAATTCACCTACTCAACCCTCAAGGCGAAATCTTAGACTCTATTTGACTCAAGAGATGATCTAGGCAGTTTTTTAGACCATTTGAGCCTTTTTCAAGCCCACCCTATTATAATGCATCCCTAGTGCCTACATTTTGAGCCTATTATATTATTCCATTTTCTTTATTTATTTAGTCACATAATAAGCCCAATAAACCTTTTTTCTTTGATTATTACCCATTCTTTTGTTTTTACATAACCCAATTGTGCTTACTTATGTATTATGAACATTTCTATATATTTGTGAGGAAAGAAAGAGCAAGAAATGAAAAAAAAAAAGGCAAAGCCTAATGAAGCCCAATGGTTAAAGTTTAAAAAAAAGGAAGAAAAAGAATAAAGTGATCCCTTAAAAGTTAAAGTTTCGAAAGCTCTTAATTGTTCAAACTCTAAAAAATTTTTTAAAAAGTAAGCTAATGATTTTGAGGCTAAATTTTCCTTTTCCTATCTTGACCCAAACCTTACATTATAAGTGGAAAAGACTTTGATCTTAAGTGAAGTATATAAGTCTAACATTAGTGAAGAAGGAAAGGAAAGTGAACATATGAAATCTATTTTATCTTTGAATTGAAATGTAATGAAATGTTTTGCATTCTTTTTACTTGAGTTATATGTATGATTTAAGGTTTAAGTAAATTCATATGTGTAAAGAGCATAACATATTGGGAGCTTGTTTTTTAAGGACTTTCTTGTAACTCTATGTTTATATTTAGCTTTGTATTATGCTATAGTGCATAAAAGGAATTTTATGTAAATTTTGACTTTATGAGTATGTATGATGATTTATAGTTTTGTTAATTTGAAGATTCTGTTTCAGGACAAGCAAAGATTTAAGTGTGGGGCTATATGATAGCACTTAATTATATAGTGATTTTGCACATCAAGATGGGTGCAAAATTTTAAATTTTGGTTGATTTTTAGTGTCTTAATGCTAATTTTGTAATTTTTAGGGTTTAAAGCCTACGGATGAGGAAAACATGCAATCCATGCATACAAAGCTATATTCAAACATAGAAGATCAATGGTTAGGCGAACCTCATTAGTTTAAAGCTATTCAACCATGCAGCCAAAGAGAAATTTTACATTCACGTGGACTTTACACCATTAATTTTTCACGCATATAGATTTACACCATTCAGCCAAAACAGGTTGAATTCCACCATGACTCTTTTGCTCAATCTTATAGAAATTCAAAAGTGCAAAAACTCTCATCTCCCAGATTCATTCAGCTAAGACCAAATCCAATAGGTGTTTGCTAAGTTTAAGTACAAAGAAATGATAAATGAACTACAAATATAATTTGGATACAATAAATATAAAGATAATGACTTTAAATCTCTAAAACTTTTGATTTCTTTGAAAGAATGAATACATGGCTTGTTTGATCTTGCTCTCCTGATTTATCAACCTCCTTGGTGTGTTGGAATGCCCAATATATAGAGGAAATGGGGAACTAGCCGTTTAAGGATCGTTTAGAGTTGAATATACCCGTTAAAGCTTGAAAAACTAGTGGTTAGATCATTTTAGGCAAGAGGGGATCGATCCCCTATTAGGGGGGATCAATTAGGTTAGTTAAAAATCAAGCAATTTTATATATGAAAATGCACAACCAATTGATCCATGTCAAGAACCAATCGATCCCTTTTTTAGGTGATCAATCCCTTCTCAAATCCTAGAATAATCTTTTTATATTGTGTAAAAATCCAATTGATCTCTTCATGACGCAATCCTATCTTTAAAACCCTTGAACCATTCTATCCATACAAGAAGGGGATCGATTGGTTTAGCCAAGGGATCAATCTTGTCAAGCTAGGTAGTTATCTCTTATTTTGCACTCCACTCACTAATTTGATCATATCTTGAGTTCTACAATTCCAAATCAAAAGCCATTTGAAGATTTAGAAACTAGACTTGAAGGGCTTTCTATCTGTATAAATTTCATGCCTAATTCATTGTATACGAGTTGTAGTGAATTTTCAAAACTAGCTTTTGTACAATTTTTAAACAACTATAAAATGTTTAGTAAAATTCAAAATGTTTTCTTAGAAAATTTGGATTTCGATTTTGTTTGATCCATTTGAAAGTAGACTCAAAGAGCTTTCCAACCATATAAAATTCAAATATTAAAACTTTATGAATTAATACAGAAAAATAAAACAAGTTCAATGTTGGAAAACTTTGTTTTTGTAAAACTACTTTCTTAAGTTAAGCTATTTCTCAAATCCAATATTATCAAAATAGTATTGAGTCCAAAATGAGTAAGTTGACTTTAAAAACAAAAATTGGACTTCAATTTAAACTCAAATAAATAATGTTTAAAGATACTTTTGATTTGAGAAATAAGAAAACATAAAGAAAGGTTTGTTTAGACTTTGAAAATCATATTATTTATTTAGTACCAAAATAAATAAATAAAAACTTAAGAACTTGTACTAAATAAATATTTTTCAAAATCTTGATCAAGCTTATTTAGTTTAATGTTTTGTCATTTCAAAATAAAGATAAATTCAAGGCTAACAATCTTCCATTTTTTGATATGACAAAACTTAAAGATAAATTTACTTGATGAAAAACTTTTTTTAAGACATTTAAGATTTTTGAAAAACATTTTGAAAAACTCCTGTATCGCAAAACTCAATTTATACATCCTAATCCAACACAACTCAACTAACATATGTTAAAGCATATATAACAATTAAGCACACACAAGCATATGTGTATCAAGCACAAGCAAATTTGTCCACCAAATATTCTTCCTCCTTTTTGGCATAGCAAAAAGGCATAACCAAATAAATATAAAAAGATATTAATAAATATAGTCATAAAACATTTCTTTTCCATTTTGTATAAACTCTTTATACCAAATGTTTAAGCTCTTATATCAATTGCTATAAGCATATAAAAAGAAAAGGACTAAACTCACCATTTTGTTATAGTAAAAGAAAGAGAGATCAATTCAAGGCATGGGACAACTGCGTGATACCAATAATATCAAAAGTTTTTTTGACTACACGTAATCAAGTGATGTTCATAATCAAGTTCAAGTACATGTATTCAAACACAAAAGCATAAAAGTATTCTAATGTATCCAATTTTAGCATTTTAGCACAAGTCATCAAATTTGCTACATGAAATTTATAAGCAAAGGATAATGAATGATATGCAACCTACTCATAAATCATGCTAGCATAAGATGTGGTTTGAACCTAAAACATCAATAGCAATTAAGCATAAATTTAAGCACATGCATACAAGCTCATACCAATTGTTAAAGATATATTATCACAAACCCTACAAATTGTTATCTCAAAACAAATCAAGCAAAATTGTATTCTAAGATTTCTCCTCCTTTTCAAAATAAAGATTGATCAATTTAAGGCACACATAATTTTACATGAAAGGTACAAGCTATAACAAGGATAGGCACATAAACAAGTGTCCATAAAAGTTAAAAATTGTTACCAATTGTTAGCTATTTTGTTCACAAACTTTCAAGGATCACAATATATTTCAAGCATATGAAAAGTTCAATCAACACATGCATAATAGCATTCTTTCATAAGCATATCGTATCCAAAACAAATATTCAATCATCATGTTATAGTGAAAAATTATACAAGCATGATGAACACATACACTATAGCAAATAAATAATAAAAGTATAATTATTCAAATATATTCCTATTTATTTCAATGCATAGCAATGAACTTAATCTAAATATTTGCAAGTATCTAAATATATATTTCAATCAAAATCATACAAGCATATGTAAAAACATTTCAAATCACATATAGCAATATACCAAAAAAATGCAAACCTTTAGACACAATATTTCTCAATAAACTCAATTAATGAACATGTATATAAAATTTCAAAATTATAAGTTCATAATCCATGAGTTAAGGCAATTGAAAGATCAAAAAGTCAATATATTCAACTTATGTCCATGTTCAAAGATTAATCTTACACAAATATTCATGCATTAAACTATCAATCTCATTAAAGCAATTAGGAACTAGGCATGAGTACTAATCGAAGTGAATTAATCAATCCAAGCTTTCAAGAATATTGAGACAATATCTACTAAGTGACTTGGTGATTAATTTGTACAATGTGTTCATATATTCAACCACAAAATCATATATTTGCACATATCAAAGCAAGCATGTATATGTATTCAAACTCATGCATCATATCATAAAGTCGACACATTTACCTCCATCCATGTCAAACTTTGTTGTTGTACTCATTTGGCTTTGAATTCTCCATTCCACTTCATTTGAGCAAAACTAGGCTTGATCGATGAGGATGACATGCTTTGCTTGCTATACTTGAAATTCTAAAAATGTAGGCTAATTCATGCTCATTTCAAGTTCTTTTAGCATTGACTTAGAAAATATTCTTGACAAAGAAATGTTCATTAATAGCATCAAGAATATCAATCAATGAAAATTATACTACTTGTTATAGGTAAAAGAAAATTTTGCTCATTAAGCACAAGTTGCCAATTGGCTAGCAAATCATTCAATATTAACTAACGCTATAGATTGTTCATCATAATAAACATCATATAGCACAATAGTGGTACTAAAGCAAAAGTTCTTAAGTAATGTGCAAAATATCAAACTTTCTAGATCATTTATGAACACAAAGAAGACATATTCAATAATCATGTACATTCAAGAAATCACCAAAGAATAGGTTAAAATAAATTTTAGGCCATATAAAAACTAAAAACTCAAGGAAGACATATTTATTATCAAAAACATATTCAAGAAAATTTTAGCACAAAAGCATAAATATGTCTACACAAATTATAAGCCACAATCAACAATGACTTAGCTAAAAATAAGCATCATAAGAAAATCATTCACTTAAGTCATATTGCAGGCATGTCAAGTAAAGCTCAATCATATTCACAGAAGACACACTTGACAAGAATAATAGATAAACTAAGAACACATATCATTTTAAAAAAACAACTAGTTCATCAATTTAAAAACACAAATCAAGAGATAAAACATTTAAGCACAAAAGCAAGCATATCACAAAGATATTTCACAAATTAAGAAATAAACAATTTAAGCACTTTCAAATCACAAGTATTAAGATCAAGTTGAACCAATCATCGTATGAGCACATATCTTGACAAAAAACATAGATGAACAAAGAATCAATATATATCTTTTAAGCACATCAAGTTCATCAATTCGTCAATACAAGAGAAGAAATAAATCTTGAATTAATAAGGATAAAGAATTAAAGCATATTTAAAGGCTATTTCATAAGAAATCAAGAGATGAACAATCAAACATTGATATATATGATTTAGGCATAAGATGATCATCAATTTCTAAAATAACAAATCAAAAGTTAAAACAATTGAGAATAAAATAATCAAGTTTAAATAATATTTCACAAGATCCAAGCATTACCAACAAGTGGAGCAATTTCAAACATCATGGTTATACAAGCATGTTCAACAGTCATAAATCAATATGCATAAAAATCACAAAAATCATTTTCAACATGCCAAAATCATTCAAACAAATATATTTATGCAAAATACTATAAAATAGTCCATTCAAAGCTTAATATGTCTAGGATTTTGATTTTTGCACCTTAAAACTCATTTTTGCTTGAAAAATACCTTAATAAATCTCAAAACTAGTCAAGCTCATTTTTAACCAACTTGAACCATTCCAACAAATTTCAAATATAAACAAAGTTGTTCAAGTGGTGATTAGGCATTTGAAGCAAGGAACTCAAAAAGTATACTTTTAAACCACATATTTTCTTGAAAAAGGCTACTATGAGCAAAAATATTAAAAATATATTTTAAAATCTTTAAACTATTTAGAAAAGTTTTATATCTCAATTTCAAATTATTCAAATGATTTTTATGCCAAAAAAAACTCAAAAATAAGATTTGATCATTTGCTCCAAAAAACTTTGAAACTTGCATGTAATACTATGGAAAATTAAAATCAATGTAAATTATCAAGTTTCTTTGTTTGAGCAAGTTTAAAACATTGAACACAAGATATTCAAATTTGTTTTGTAATTAAAGATTTGCTAAAATAAAATTTCATATTTTAAAGCTTGAATCTAGCAAAAATCATTGAAACATAACATTTCAAATTCATTAAGCTTTGATTGGTCCGCCTAAGTTTGTGCATAAATATAAAAGCAATTTAGCGCACATTTAATCACATCAAGCATATATAAGATATATCTCAAGCATTAAACACAATATCAGCAAGCATATGTGGGCATGTATTTCTTTCAAAACAATTTAGAATTAATCAAGATATATCAATAAAGCATATAACAATTTAGCACTCAAAATTCATCAAGAATAGGTAACCAAATTCAAATTTATAAAAGTTTAGAGGTTACACATCTCCATTGTGTGTTTAGAGTTCCAATCTTAAATATCACATTGTAGCTTCTTGCTCTAGTACACCTACAAGAGACTATCTCAATTGATTTTTGGAACCCAAATTACTTTGAGTCCTTGAGAGTTAGTCACTAAGTCTTTTGTGCCTTTAGGAACCTATACTTATCTAATTCTAAATGGGACTTTTCTTCTAATAGGATAAGTAGGTGAAGTATGACCAAGAAAATGACAAAAATTGCATTTAATCATTTTAGTACTTAATGAACTTTTTAAAAGCTTTTGTTTTTCATTCATCAATTCATCTAATTTCTTTTTCAAAACAATATTTTCTTTTTCTAAAAATTCATTTCTACTTTGAGAGGTTTTAAAATCTATTTTCATTTTTTCATTTTTTTCCAAATATTTTTTGCATTCATAAAAAAAATCACTTTCAACATTCAATTTTGAAATCATTTTCCTATATTTCCTCTTCATTGATTCACATTCAACATTTAGCTTATTATAAGCATCTTGCAATTCATCAAAAGTATGAATTTGAATAAATAGAATTATAGGTTACCTCTGGATCTTCAAGAGCCATGAGACATGATGTATTACGGTTGGGTTGTTGTCTTTTATGTATTTCATCCAACTTCTCTTATATCTTAGTAGAGGTTGAACACTTTGATACTAAGTTAAAGTTATGGGAGTCAAGAGCTCCACATAGTAAACACTTGGCCTTGACATCATCCATCACTTGCCTCATGTAGTTTGCATCATTAAAAGGAATTTCAAGCCCTTTCTTTATCACATTCCTAGCTCTAAAATCTTGAGCCATTATGAACACCTTCATCCTCATTCATTCACAAAATTTAAATTTATCAAACATAGGAGCTTTGAGGACTTCCTCACCATTTTGAATCTTAAATTGAGCCATAGGATCTTTACTCACAGTGGTTAAACCTACAAAAAAAAAACCACAGCTCTAATACCAATTGTTAGTTTTTTAGTTGAGATGGTGATCCAAAAAGGAGTGAATTGGATCTCTCCAAATTCTTCGCAAATAATGATTTTAATATAATTGAATGGAAAATTAAAATCAATATCAAAATATGATACAAATAAAAATAAATTGATAATTTTAAAGCAAATGCAAAGTAAAGAGATAGGGATAGAGAAATCAAACACAAAGATTTATAGAGGTTTGATCCTTCTCTACAAGGTACCTATGTCTTCTCTTCTTGGTTATCTACACCAAAGCTTCAATCCACTAATCTTGAATTGAAAAAACAATCCTGCCTTTTTCTCTCTAAGGCTTTTTCTCTCTAAGGCTTGAGATAGAAACCTCTACGCTTTGTAGTACTTTACCCAATCTCACTACAAAGCTCGTAAAAAGATACCTTACCTTTTATTCTTTTCCACTTTTATAGATCAAAACTAATTTTGCAAATAATAGAACAACTTCTCTAAGGCTGGGTGTTTGATAAGTTTAAGTATAAGGAAATGATAAATGAACAACAAATATGATTTGGATACAATAACTATAAAGATATAGACTTTAAAGCTCGAAAACTCTTAATTTATTTAAAAGAATAAATATATGGCTTGTTTGATCTTTCTCTCGGGATTCATTAACCTCCTTAGTGTGTTGGAATGCCTAACATATAGAGGAAATGAGTAACTAGCCATTTAGGGATGGTTTGGAGTTGAAAATACTTGTTGAAGCTTGAAAAACTAGCCATTCTAGCATTCTAGGCAAGTAGGGATTAATTGGATCAGTTAAAAATCAAGCAATTTTACTCATGAAAATGCACAACCAATTGATCCATATCAAGAACCAATCGATCCTTTTTTCAGGTGATCGATTCTCTAGTCTGGGTAATCAATCCTTTTTTCAAATCCTAAAACACTTTTTTAATACTATGTAAAAAACCAGTAGATTCTTTCGTGAGGGGATTGATCTTGTCTTTAAAACCCTTGAACCAATTGATCCATACAAGAAAGGGATTAATTAGTTTAGCCAGGGGATCCATCTGGTCAAGCTGGGTGGTTGTATCCTATTTTGCACTCCACTCACTAGTTTGATCATACCTTGAGTTATACAATTCCAAATCAAAAACCATTAGAAGATTTAGAAACTAGACTTAAATGGCTTTCTATCCATATAAAATTCATCACCTAATTCATTGTATATGAATTCCAGTGAATTTTCAAAACTACCTTTTGTGTAGCTTTTAGACACTTGCAAAATGTCTAGTAAAATTCAAAATCTTTTCTTAAAAAATTTAGATTTAGATTTTGTTTGATCCATTAGAAAGTAGACTCAAAGAGCTTTCCAACGATATAAAATTCAAATATTAAAACTTTGTAAATTAATACAGAAAAATAAACAAGTTCAATGTTGAAAAACTTTGTTTTTTATAAAAACAACTTTCTTAAGTTAAGCTATTTCTCAAAACCAATATTATCAAAATTGTATTGAGTCTAAAATGAATAAGTTCAGTTAACAATAATTGGACTTCCATTTAAACTCAAATAAATAATATTTAAAGATACTTTTGATTTGAGAAATAAGAAAACATAAAGAAATGTTTCTTTAAACTTTGAAAATCATATTATTTATTTAGTACCAAAATATTAAAACTCAAGAACTGGTACTAAATAAATCTTTTTCAAAATCCTGATCAAGCTTATTTAGCTTAATATTTTGTCATTTCAAAATAAAAGATCAATTCAAGGCTAACAATTTCTTTTAGGACCTCAGGTGGTACCAACTATTTCTAAAGTAATTATTATTAGGAAGGTGCATACTCTAGCCTTATAGCACATTCAGCACACATAAGCGCCCATAACATTCGAGCACATGGAGTTGATGGATGCAACCAACATCCAATCTGCCAATAATTTCCCCCTAGCAACACCATTAGAAGGTAAACACGTGACCTTGGCTCTAATATCACTTTTAGGACCTTAAGCACTACCAACTCTCCCAAAAGCAAATGCTGTTAAAAAGCTACATACCCTAGCCTTATAGTGCATTCAGCACACACAAGCACCCACAGTATTTGAGCACATAGAGTTGATGGATGCAATCAATCTCTGATTTGCTAATAATTACCTTTAACCACAAAGTCACTATAAGGTAACACCATTACCTTCATTACTTTCAAATATATACTTACATTTAAGTAGCAACATTGAACAGAAGCAAAATATTAACTTAATACCTTTTAGCTATTAGTAACTCAATTAGACAAGGTTCCTAGCGATAACTTTGTAAGCATATCTACCATTTCAAAAGCTTTAATAGCATAAACATGCTTCATAATATCCTAATTAGGTGAAGAGAATGACTTGAACATCAATCTACAAATCATAAGAAAAATAATAACAAATATGCATAGACAAAATAGACCAAAAGCTTAAAATACTTGTGTAACAAATAATGAAAAAATACCACTTTCAACATCAACATCAACATCAACCAGCACATGACCTATAAAATTTGCATGGTTTTCTATTACAGTAATAGTAGAATAGGTTCCTAGAGAAAAAGTAGTTAATCAATGATCAACATCTAAGATATATAATCGGTAGTTAAAGTTACTTATTTGGTAAATTTTTTTGTACTTTGATCGTACACAATGGTATACTATGTTATAGTAGTGGGCATTGTTAGCATTATCTATAAAAATTCAAATTTAATGTGTAGCACAAAATCAAGGGAAACAATGAAACACAACTATGTAATATAACCTATCTTCACATAATCCTATAACATATTTTGTTAATGTAACAATTGTTTTGTAGTAATGGAAATGTATTTTAGTAGAAGATGGCTCAATTTTATTATCAAACTTGCTCTTAAAAACATAAATGACTCTAATTGGCAAATTGTTCCTGGATGAGAAATGAAAAAAATACAAATAAACAAAAGCCTATATAGCAGTCAAATTTTTAGCATGATCATAAGTGGGTTTCAAAAGTAGCAACTTGAATAACATTTTCCTGCTGCTATTACTCAAATGTAGAATAAAAGTCCCTGGTATCCTCTTCATTTCTAAATTGAATGGTGACTTCTTGTGAATATGATTTTTTATTCAAAAGTACTACTGTAAAAAAATGTAACGTTTGACAATGTTTGAAATCATAAAGTAACATCATTCTAATCAACAGCAACAATTATGCAAAAAATTTTTTAAAAAAAGAACATTTTGGCATGACATACACTTTGAATTGCAACAATCCAAATAATAAATAGGAACAAGTAGCAAAGTGTAACCATTAATTAGCATTTTACCATGAACATAGAAAGGCATTACATGTATCCAAACAAAAAAAAATACAAAAAAAGTTCAAGAAAATAAAAGAATGAAATACATATGCGTTCTTTCCATTGCTAACATTTCCATATATACTAGACAAATGTTGAAATGATGTTAATACCTATTTATTAATAGCAAAACTTTTAAAAACATAAAGCAATTGAACAGGTCCCAACTTGAAAGCTACAAATAATAAAAATACAAACCTCAACCATGGTACACTCTTTATAACTATTAGTAACTCAAATATTTTACTGTAAAAGTAAATTTCAATAATCCAATCTGATTTCACTTAACTGCATTTCTTTAATAACTAAACTATAGTGAAAAATAGCAATTCTAAAACGTACCTAAAGAATAAAAAAGAAATGCGAACCTTGTGCACCTGTTCAATGCCAAAAGAGAAAACACCTCTCTAATGCCAAAAGAAAAAACGTAGTCCTTCATTAACCCTAAATAAAGCTTTTTTTATTAAAAAAAAAAAACAAAAGTCTACCCAATATTACCCATTTTTTAAACCTTTGAATCACATTCATATTTTATCAAGAACCAAACAACACTTTCTTTTCTCACCTAAAAGGTTCCAAGATCAACATTGAAGCCATCAATAAGTTTCAAATTTTAGAGAAATCGAAGCTCTACTACTCCATCGCTAGCACTAAATTAAGCAATCACCGGAGTAGAAGAAGAAGAAGAAGACAACAAAGAAAATAGTTTAAAAATTACGACCAAAGTGAACTCCAAGTGTTTGTGTTATAGCATAGCAGACTTCAAAATGTTACATTTTACAAAAGAAAAAAAAAGCAATTCAAGGAAATAAAGAGTACCAAAATGGCTTTATGAGTAGGCATAAAAATATGGGGCAAGCTAGGAGACCTATAATAAAAAATGACTAAAATGACATTAAGGTAGAAGAGCCCAGACGAGGTGGAGGCATTGTGGGTATGATTAAGTAGAGATCAAAAGCATAAAAATGTGACTTTGGTTTTGATATCTTAGATCTTTCACTTTAACTCTTCCTCAATCTTGCTTGTTTATTTGTCGCACTCTTTACATGTGCTGACATCACATGTTTTGTTCTCTTCTTTACATGATATGCACCTTAAGGTCTCGATGTCAATCTCACACTCTGTTTCAAACATAGATTTGGTCGCTTAGTGCTGCATAATCAGAGAACCTAGACATGAGCTACTCCACCTAGTGGCACATTATTAGAAAAACATGGACATGAACTACTCATTATCTAGCAATCAAACATATTGGCATTTGTATAATTTTTTTCTTACATATTCCCTTACCCTTTTTTGCTCTCTCATTTTTCTTTTTCCACGCCCTCCGTGTTGCTCCTTTTTTCTTTTCTTAACAAATCTCTAGAAACTTCCTCTCTCGAATAAGTAAAACAAATGAAAAATACCTTTTGTGTCTTTCCAAAAAATCCTTCACATCATTTTTTTTACATTGATAAGTTGTACTATAAAAGAGAGGTATAGGATTACTTTAATATATTGTCATAGATACTCAAACATTTTGACTCTATTATGAATAATTTGGTTTGATTAAGTGCTAACTTGGACTTAACATTGTTGACTTGGATAAAATATTGATGACTTGTCTCTCTTGAGTTAAAAAAGTAAGGCTCAGCTACTTTTTTAGGAGAGAAAAAGTTGATTCCCTGTTAAACTTTCTTAAACAGCTCTCAAAGTCCCAACTTTAAGCTATTTAAAACCTTTTTTTTTTTTGCAAAGAATCTTGCATAGTTTTAAACTTTTTAGCAACTTAATGTCTTAAGGTTTTCAACTACTAAATTCTTCTTGAACTTTAAATCTCTTAAAATTGAAGAATAGTGCAACTAGGGCTATTCAAGAGAAAAAAATGTTGCAATTACTTTTGCATCTTTGGCAGCCTTCTTGAAACAAATCTTCAACTTTGAGTAGTTTTATGTTTCTTGAAGACTTCTTGGAATTAGAATAGCATTTATTGGGTAAAATAAAACTTTAAGTAGTATTCTCCTACTACTAAGCCAACCTTTTATTCTAATAGTCTTTTATCTTCATGCAAATCTTACACTTGGTCGGAATACCAATTAAAACTATGATTTTTTAGTCAATTTAGAAAAACCAACTCTAAATAGGATAACCAAGCACATTTCCTAATCAAGGTAGGAATTCAAAGTCAAAGTGGGATTTCCAAATTAAAGTAAGAAAACCTTCTTGAAATAGGTGATGACTATTAAATTTATAGCTTTTCTTAAGTCATATTTGCTTCAAAATTTTGAAAAAATTCATGAATTTGGTGCTTTTATGTGTTGAAATCTTGATTTTTAGATTTTGGTCAATATGGACATAAAATGCATGAACTGTGAAAAGATGATAGAAGTTATTTGGCCAAGACCAAGATTCAATAAGCTCAAGCCTAATTCAGCAATGCACAAGAAAGGCTAAAACCCATGCAAAGTAAGGAAAAATATAGCCCATGATGTAGCTGAACCCAAAAGCCCATTGAATGATCGTGTATTGTTTGACCAAAGAAGAAGTTTATTTGCAAAAAGACTCTTTTTAATCTTAAAAGAGTTTTAAGCCAAGTGAAATAAATCAAGAAGGCTAAGGTTAAAGTTATTGTGTAATAAGGACTCTTTGAATTTTAATCCAAAAGAGTTTGAAATCTAGTAAAACAAATCAAGATGAGTTGGTCTTGGAATTACCTTAGCCAAAACTATTGGGATGACAAGATAATGCTGACATGGTAAAGACACCTAAGCATGGAAGCACAAATGGACCAATGAAGAAATTCCATTCTGCCAACAAAAGCTCCATCTCATCCTTGAAGTTTCCCACATTCAACTAACATTTTATCACATTCAAAATTACATTTCAATCTCTTAAGAGTCTAAGCTCAAGTAGAACTATTTACATTTAATCCCTTTTGGCCAAACCTAGTGCTATAAATAGGCTAAGGCACTTCACTTATAAAGTATCCCATCATTTGTTCTCTTTTTTACTTCCTTTTGTCTAGTTTTAGTTTTAATAGTTTTCTTTGCAATTCTTCTTAGTTTTGGCAGGTAACAAACTAGCCAATATTCTTTTGCTTTCTCAAGCTATTTTCAATGCAAGTTTGTTTACATTTTCATTAAAAGCTCTTTTTCTTTACTTTGCACACTTCATTTATTTTCAAGCACTTATTCACTTTACAAAGCATTCGATTATTTTCTTTTAAAGTTATTTACAATTTCAACTAGCTTTATTTTTATTTTTTTGTATAATTATATTGCCTTTTATAGCTACCAAGTGACAGTTGGTTAGCTTAGCATTTAAGTATCACATTTTTAGTAACTTTTACTTCCTCTTTCAATCAACTAACCTTTTTATCTATTTAAATATAAAGCTAGGAAGAATCTCTTTTGGTACTTGCTTTTTAACCTTAATCATAATCCTTATGGGAATGATACTCTATTCATTCATTATTATTACTTGGATGGGATTGTTGCAATTATAGGCTATAAAAAGCAACAATCAAGTTTCTAGCACCATTCTTTGATATTATATTGATGCTAAAATATCAATATTAATAACACTTCTTTCTACTTTGTATTTTAGATTTCTTTTTATTTTTATTTGCTTTAATCTATTTTGATATTTTCTTTATTTGTATACACAGGTCTTGAAGTGTTGATTTAGCGCCATTTGATAAAAAAATCAAAAAGATATTTAGGCAATTAAGATGTGAGTAAATAACAAACCCAATCTCTATGGCAAATGCAGCAATTGAAGGTCATAAAACACTTAAGGACTATGCCATCCCCAACCCTAAAGGTTTCCAACCTTCTATTCAAAGGTCGGTGATCTAAGCCAACAACTTTGAAATCAAGCCTTCCATTATGCAAATGCTTTAAACCTTTTTATACTTTGGAGAACTACCAAATGATGATCCTAATCTTCATCTCTCTACTTTCCTTGAATTATGTGATACTTTCAAATATAATAGAGTTTCTGATGATGTAATTAGACTAAGGTTATTTTTTTTCTCTCAAGGATAAAACAAAAAGCTAGTTATCTTCACTTGCCTCTAACTCTATTACAAGATAGGATCATCGAGTCTAAAAATCCCTTGCTAAATTTTTCCCACCAATCAAAATGTCAAATATGAGGAATGAGATCACAAACTTCCAATAATATGAAGGCGAGACATTCTACGATGTATCAAAAAGGTACAAAGAAATATTATGCAAGCACCTGTGCCATGATCTTCCACAATAGCTTCAAATTCAAATCTTATACAATGGATTAACACTATTAACTAGAACCATTATTAATTAAGCTGCTAAAGGAGCCATCATGAGCAAGTAGGTGGAAGAGGCCTACGATTTAGTCAAAGAAATGGCAACAAACAACTATCAATGGGGCACCGAAATAAGGGTCCATAAGAAAGCTTTTGGGTTCTACAAGATTAACGCCCTTACCTCTATTACATCCTAACTTGCAACTCTAACAAAAAAAATAGAAGGTTTAGGAACCTAATCACCAGTTGCCTCTGTTCAAGCAGTTCAGAGCCCAATTGTAACTTATGATATTTATGAAGGCCTGTATTCCTCATATAGGAGCCAATTTAGGGTAAAAACTAATTGCTACTTTTTATAGCCTATAAGTGTATAAATCGGTATCAAATAATAAAGTGACGAAGTAGAGCATCGTTCCTATAAGAATTATGTTTTGAGGAGTGAAACCAAGTACCAAAGTTGATTTTCACTAACTTTATATTTAAACAAATCAAAATAATGATTGGGTAAAAGTAAAAGTAAATAATGGCAATTGTAAATGCATAGGCCGAAAGCTAAACTATCCATTTGTCACTTGGTAGCTTGAAAGGCAAGCTAATTATACAAGAAAACAAAATAAAGCAAAGAATTGAAATACTTGAAAAGAATTGAATGTTGGCTAAATATAAAAGAGAGTAAGGAAAATAATCACATAAATGTAAATAATAGAATCAAACTTGAAAACTTTTAAAGTAAAAAAAGAATGCTTGAGAAATTATAGAAAAAGAGCTAAAGAATGAAAACAATTTGTATTAAAGTAAGCTTGAGAAAACAAAATATGACTAGTTTGTCACCTTAGCTGAATAGACTAAAAAAGAATTACAAAGGAAACCATAACTAGAAAGAAAAAAAAGAAAAGAGAAGGAAGGAATGAGGTGGGAAGAGATGTGTTTACAAGTGAAAATGCCTAGCTTATTTATAGTGCTAGGTTCGGCCAAGGTAGGATCAAATCTAGAAAGTCCTACTTTATCTTAAATCTTAGAAGATTAAGATGTAACCTTGATCTTAATAGAGGTTGGCTGAATGTAGAGAGCTCTTGTATGTGTTATTTTAATGGACTTTATTCATTGGTCTATTTGTTCTTCCATGCTTATGTATATTGCCAAATCAACATGATATTTGTCATCTAAATAGAGTTTCGGCTAAATTAAATTTCCAAAATGAATCTTCTTCTTAATTTGTTTATCTTGAATTCAAACTCTCTTGGATTAAAATTAAAGAGTCCTTATTGCAAAATTACTCTAGCCTTTAGCAATCTTTGATGTGTTTTACATGGGTTAAAACTCCTTTAACATAAACAAAAAGCATCACGCAACTACAACTCCTTATTGGCTGAATTTATCAAGAACAATCCTTGGCTAATTAGGTTAGCTATATCCTTTAGGTGCAAGGCAAAACAAGCCATCAGAAACTGTGCAATATGCAAAACAAGCCAAACCATCCTATAACCTTTATAGTAACACTTATAACCCATGCTGGAAGAACCATCCCAATTTTTGTTGGAACTAAAACCAAAATAACCACCAAAACACCATCCAAACATCCAACTTTTGTCAACGCCCACCAACCCATAATCTACCCTAAGAAAAAAAGCTAAGCCTTAAAGAAATGTTTTCACAACTCCTGCAAGCCCAAAACACCACAATCCAAAGCCAAGCCACTTCAATTAAGAATTTAGAAATCCAAAGAGGCCAATTAACAAATGCCTTAGTGGACCGCCTATTAGGATCCCTGCCTAGTAATATAAAATCCAACCCTAAGAAGCAAGGTAAAGAAGCATGTAATGCCATATTTTCTTATGGAGAAGAAGAAACCTATTTCTTTGATGATGAGGATGACTTAATAGATGAATCAATAATGGTGAGCTTGCCAAGTTTTGTGAGAATACTTAAAGAAGAGTGTGTGGAAGACGAAGCTGACATGGAAGATGAAGAGTTATTAAATTTTGGAAGAAAAGTTTTTGAAAAGCTTGAACCCAACTGCAAAAATTCATAACAATATCTAAGAAGCTTTGAAGGAAGATTTTGCAGAAATGGATAAGGATTTGGAAATTAAGGAGGACCCTGAGGAAGAAAAATTCCAAGAAGAATATCCATAAGAGGGTTTTAAAAGGGAGCATGTTAAAGAAGAAATTGAAATGGATAATGAAGATATGTTACAAGTTGGAAGACCATTTTTGAAGATTTTATATCTAACTGTAAAGGTGAAAAAGGAAAACCTATAAGTGAAAAAAATAAAATTGATTCCAAAGATGTCAACCCATAAGAAAACATCTAGAGTAGCCCAATCAACACTAAAGCCCAAATGGAAAGAGCTACTCAAGGAGTTAAAGAAAGTTATACTTACCGATGAATCTAGCCTAGCACTTTAACAAATCCTTTCAACCAAGTTAGATGATCCAAGGATTTTTTGCATTCCATGTTCCATTGGTCATTTATTTTTCAATGAAACTTTATGTGATTTAGGTTCTAGTACTAATGTAATGCCTATGAATGTTTTTGTGCAGCTTAGAGCTAGTGCATTAAGACCTCCTAATTTTAGCATTAAATTTGTTGATCAATTTGTAAAGAGGTCACAAGAAATTTTAGAGAACTTATTAGTTAAAGTGGGTAAATATGCTTTCTCTGTTGATTTTGTTGTTTTAGATATGGAAGATAGTGAAGTGCCTATCTTATTAGGTAAACCCTTCCTAATAACCTCAAAGGTTTTAATAGATGTCAACAATTTTAAGGTAACCTTAAGATTTAATGACAAAAGAATAACTTTTAAAACTAAAGGTTAAGGCATTTTTAAGGACAAAAAATATGTATAAAAAGTGTCTAACCTAGAAGATAAGAAAAAGAAAAAACCAATCCATAGGGAGCCTAATGAAGCCCATAAAGGAAATGGTCAACCCACAAGCCCTAATTCAAAAACTCCAAAAACTCACTTGGCAAGCCCACTATGCCTAATTCCAAGCAATCCAAAAAACCATTTCACTAGCTTAGCTTTAAAAAGCCCAATGGTGAAACCCAATTTTGTGTATGTTATTCCCACTAAGAGAACAAGTCCTCTCCCAAGGCTCAATCAATTCATGTAATTCCAACCAAACACAAATAACAAGGGAAAATTCCTCCAAAATAGAAATGGTAGTCTTATATTTTTAAGTATGGTCCAACTTGACCAAAACTAGAGTTGCTTGGGAAGTAACCCAAGTTTTATATTTTCTTTGTTATTTGTTTTAATTTTGTTATTAGGACAAGTATGCTTTGATCTTTTGTTTTTTTTTTTTTTTTTTTTCTTAGGAATAAGGATGATGCAAAGGATGCCTAAAGAAGTCTACAAGTTTGACCTCATGAAAACAAAGAAACGAGAGTATTCTTTTTCTTAATTATTTTAATGCTTCATGTCAAATAATGTGCAATTCAAATGTGGGGGAGGGAAACTTTTTGTGTATAGATCTTTTTCAAAAAATTTTCAAAAAGTCATCATAAAATCATTATTTTTAAGCCAAGTTAATATGCCTACTTATAGCAGTAAAATATATAGTATTTTACAAGTCTTTTTTAGTTCAAAAATTTTAAATTTTGGTAGAATTTGGTGCCTTTAATGTTTGTTTGCTTGATCATTAGGTTTTATGTATTTGGACATGAAATTCATGCAAATTCATACAAGATTAGGACAAGCCTCTTCATTGTCTTGTTTGATCATGTTAGAAAAAGAATAGCAAAATCTCATTTGCATTTGGCTTCCTAAATTCACTAATGGCACTAGAACACTTACTTATTTTTAGCCAATGAGAGATTTTACAAGACAAGGACTCTTTGATCTATCTTTGAAGAGTTTAAGTGTAAGAAGAATACTACATAAGAGTAAAAGCTAAGAGTTTAGATTGAAGATGGATTTTTGCAAGATTTATCTTAAGAGTTTAAATATGAAGCAACTACATGGCCTTGATAACCATGCTTAGCCGAACCACCCATCAAGATTGCAAGATCAAGAGCACATACCACATGGATGATCAAGATTTAACCTAAGATGTCCCATTCAGCTAAAGCACTCCAAGAATAAAAAAGTTACATTTGGCCATGACTTTATAAGATCAAGATAAAACTAATCCCTTAAAGTTCAAGATAACTAGGACTTTGTAACCTTGATCCCAATATTAACCGAACCCCTATTATAAATAAAAAGGCTCTTTTGTAACTTCAAATATCTCATCCTACTCCATTTCTCTCTACCTAGTTCTTTAGTTTCAATTCTATTAGTTTCTTTTTAAAATTTTTTGTAATTTAGCTAAAATGGCATATTAGCAATAACTAAGTTATTTCATAATTCTTTTCCAAATCAAAGCATTCTTTTCGTTAATATGTATTTTTCTATAAGCAATCTTTTTTTTTAAGTTTCAGTTTTCACTATTATTCACAATCTTGTTTGTAGTTATGATTATTTAAGTTTCTTTAAGCAATCCTTTCCAACCTAAACATTTAGTTTACATTCAAGCTTTCATTTTAAATTTTGGTTTTATGCAATCTTGATTCAATTCTTTCTTTTATGCAAGCTTTCATACTTTCAACCGAACACTTAACCTTTCTTTTCTTTCTAAGCTTTCGATTCTTCTACTTTAGTCTTTAGATCTATCTAGCCATATCCAAGAATTTAAGTGATAATTGGATAAGTAGATATTGGCCTACAAAATTATTTTCTACATAATTGCTTTCTTTTGTTGTTTTCTTTGCAATCAAATCAAATCTTTTGTTAGTTTAGTTATAAGTCTTGTAGTTGATCAACTTTGATAATTGGTTCCACCCAACAATTCAATTATATAATCCTTGTAGGAACAATACTCTACTCACTCACTCTATTAGTTGATTATGATCTATACATTTGTAAGCATTATAAAAAGTAACAATCAAGCTTTGGTGCCATTACCAAGGATTATATCAGTGTACAAGAATCAATATCAGTAAGAATTTTTTACTCCCTTATAATCTAAACAATTTTCTTTCATTTGCTTAAACTGTTTTGATCATTTCTTTGTTTGTATGCGTAAATCTAGGAGTGTTGACCTAGCTTCACTTGACAAGGACATCAATAAAACTCTTAGGTGTTTGAGAAGAGAGAAAATAACACCACCAACACCAATCCAAATGGCAAATGCAAATAATGAAGGATAAAGAATGTTGAGGGACTCTGCTTCTTCTAATAAGGATGAATTTTAACCATCTATATAGCGGTCAATGATTTAATCAAACAACTTTGAGATAAAGACTTTGATTATTCAAATGGTCCAAACTTTTGTATAGTTTCGAAGGTTACCAAGTAATGATCCAAATCTCTATTTATCTAACTTTCTTGAATTATTTGATACGTTTAAATATAATAGTGTTTCTAATGATGCAATTTAACAAGACTTTTTCCTTTTTCTCTCAGGGACAAGGCAAAAAAGTAGTTATTTTCTTTACCATTTGGATTAATAACAACATGGGATGATTTGGTACAAAAGTTCCTTGCTAAATTTTTTCCACTTGCCAAGATGGCCAAGTTAAGGAATGAAATAACAACTTTCATGCAATTTGATGGTGAGAATCTATATGATGCATGGGAGAGATTTAAAGAGTTGTTGAGAAAATATCCACATCATATTTTCCCACAATGGTTATAAATTTAGATTTTTTACAATAGATTGACATCATCCATGAGAATTACACTTGATTCGGTTCTTGGAAGAGAGCCATAATGAGTAAAATGCTAAAGAGTCGTATGAGTTGATTGAAGAAATGAAGGCTAATAACTACCAATGAGGAATAGAACGCAAGGTACATAAAAAATTTGTTGATGTTTTTTAGCTTGACACTACCACATCTATCACCTCACAAATAGCTAGATTGATAAAGAAAATAGATGCCCTAGCAACCTCATCCTAAACTACCCTTATCAATACTATTCAAAGCGCCTCTATTTTTCTACAAGCAATGTTTTCTTTTTAAGTTTTAGTTTTCACTACTATTCATAATCTTGTTCTTATTTACAGTTATTTAAGCTTTTTTAAGTAATCTTTTCCAATCTAAAGCATTTGTTTTACATTCAAGCTTTCATTAAGTTTTGGTTTTATACAATCCTGATTTAATTCTTTCTTTTATGCAAGTTCTCATACTTTCAGCCAAACACTTAATCTTTCTTTTCTTTTTAAGCTTTTGATTCTTCTACTTTAGTCTTTAGATCTATTTGGCCACATCTAAGAATCCAAGTGATAGTTGGATAAGTAGATCTTGGCCTAAAGTTGCTTTCTTTTATTATTTTCTTTACAATCAAATCAAATCTTTCATTAGTTTGGATATAAGTTTTGTAGTTGATCACCTTTGGTACTTGATTTTACCCAACAAATCAATTATATAATTCTCATGGGAATGATACTCTACTCACTCATCGTATTACTTGATTACAATCTATGCATTGTAGGCATTATAAAAGGTAGCAATCATCTACAACCATGATAATGTGTTCTTAGTTAATTTTTCATAAGTTGATCATGAGTGATTTAAGTATGATGTTAGGATAAGTGTTATGTAGTGAAACATGAAATTATGTTTTAAGTATGTTTTTCTTTAAATTTTTTACTTTCATGTTATGTGCATTTTAATCTTAATCTTTGATATGCTTAAGTTTCTATAAAAAGTCATGTGATTATAAAATTACATAAAAAATTAAGGCATGAGTATAACTTTAGAATTTATTTACTCAACCCTTAAGGTAAAATCTTAAACTATACTTGACTTAAGTAATTTGGGCCATCCTTGGACTGTTTGAGCCTTTTCAAGCCCACCTATTGATTACCCTAAAACTTTAGTATTTTCATGCTCATTTTTTATGCAATTTTCCTTATATTTTAGATTGTTCCTTGCAAATTATGGCAAAAATACTTTTAAATGCACATTTTTCTCATGTGTAGGTAAAAATGGAGAAAATAAGGAATTTTGGTCAAATTGGATACATTTTGGAGGATTTTTTGTGTAAATTATGGAAATAGCATAAACTAGAGTCATTGGGTTACATTGCTTATTGAAGGAGTTTTCTTGATTTCTTCTTATATAATTTTTTAAGCTTATTTCTAGAATTTTTCTAGAGATTTTAATAATAACTTTGTTCATTAAATAAATTGAATTTTTGGTAGCGAAATGAAGAAAGTTGATGCAAAAATATACACCTAAGAAAGCTAGTGGCATGGATTGGAGTTCAAGCAACCATGAGAATTTGGTGCCATTCTTTAAGGATTTGAAGAAGACTTTAGAGGCTAATGACATGGAATTATGGAAAGTTCCTGTTGGTTATAATTTGGATTTTTTATAAATGGCAAAATGCATGAAAGGAAGGCTTACAATCAAAGAAGGAAAGGAAGTTACAACCAGTCATGCATCAAGGATGCAACAAGAAGTGAAGAAGTCTCTAGAAGACCACTGATTTCCACATGTTTTGGAGAGATTTTTTAGGCCTAATTCACCACTCACCTACCTATAAATAAAGGGAAAGCCAGCCATATTAGAGGGATTTTAGGTTAGGATTTAAATTTTCTTGTTCTTTAGTTTTTGTATTTTCTTTTTCTAAATTTTACTTTCCTAATAACCAAACAGCTCTTGATGTTTCATGTTTTTCTATTGATTTTGACTGCAATTTTACATTTCATGAAGTGTTTTTTAGTGTTCTTTATGGTTTTGATAATGAAATTTGCAAATTTTATTGATTTCTAGCTCAAATCTTCAAGTTTTCTTGTTGATCTCAATTCTATTTTTGCATTTTTGCACTTGACCTAGTTGTAGTATTTTCTTCAATCCTCAAACATTTCTTACTTGTTTTTGCTTGAATTTTTTTTCATAGTTTTGTAACCTTTTAGGGTTTAACATAAAATTAACATCAAATTCATTCCCAATCAATACAATTAATTCTTGCAAGTTTTAGTTGAAAACTGGAAGAGGTGTGATCCAATTCATGTGATCCAAGCATGAGCATGATTCTTCTCTCCTCTTGGAGAATTGTTTGATTCCTTTCAACCTTTGATATCTTAGATTTACTTGTTATCTTGCTTATTTTCATTTTGTTACAATTTATTTCATTTTGTTTTGGTTATTTGGATAATTTTTACTGAATATGTTATATTTTCCTCTATTTTGCATAAATCTTCATATGCTAGTTTGTTGAGCCAGATTTGTTTCATTTTACTGCAATTTCTTTATTTGATTTTGAATTAAACTTGTTGATTGATCATTCTTCAGCTCAATTTAAGTTTGTTTTTAGTATAGAGCTATAGATCACTTTTTTTTGTTGCCAACTCAATAAGTTACAATTTCAATTTCATGTGCTATTTTAGTTGTTTCTAGTTAATTTTTGTATTTTTGTGCACTTTTTGTTCTTCTAATCAATTTTCATTTAAGTTTCTTAATTGATCTTTTCATTTTTAACTCATGTGCATTTGTTTTTGTTTCATTTAGATCAAGAAGAGTTTATTCAAGTTCAGGTTATAAGCTAGTTACTAGCTTTAGTTTCATTGGTTCTTCCATTAAGTTTGAACAATTTTCTTTGATGTTTGCTTTTCAAAGTGATTTCCCATGTTGCTTTTTGATAGAACTTTTAAATTTTAGGTTGTTTTCAATTGATCATGTTCAATTTTAATGCAAAACAATAGCTAGAAGTTTGGTTTCCAGCTTTGAAAAAAAAAACTATTTTCATTTACTTGTCTTTTACTTTTTCTTGCAATTTTGTTTAGTATTGTTCTTAAAATCAAGATTACTTAAAATGTTTTATTGTTCTATCCATATCCATTTCATGTTCATTTAGTTTCAATTGAATATAGTCAACTTTTCTAGCAATAATTCTCAAACTTCTAAGTTTAGTTTCTTCAATCTTGATTTTCCATTAAACTTTAAGTCTTGCAATTTTTATTTCACATGTAAACTTCAACTTGTTTGCATTTTAAATTTCTACTCATCTATGCAATTTTTCATGTATTTTGTTGACATTTAGATTAGTCTACTTTGTGCACAATAATTTGCAAAGTTCATTTAGTTATGGTTTTCATGATTTTTCTTCTAGTTTTGGTTTAGGCTAGTTAATTGAATTTTGTGATTTTAGTTCTCAATTTTCTTTTTAAATATGATTTCATTTAGTTTAATTACTGCATTTTACATTTTATAGCATTCATTTACCTTTTGTTCTTGTTCATGTTCGCATTTACTTAGTTTTACATGTTTGATACTTTACTCAACTTTATTGTTATAGATAATTAGACTCTATGCCTATCTTGTTGAGCCAACTTTAGTAAGGGTAAATAAGGAAAATTTTAACCTAATTTCAGTGGGATCAATATTCTAATTGAAAGGTCAATTTTGCTACTTGTATGGCCTATGCACTTGCAGTTAAACCCAATCAAGTTTTTGGCATCATTGCCAAGAATTAGAATTCAAGTCTTACGCTAATATCATTCCTCACCATACTTTTCTATAGTTTGGTTCACTTTAGTGTACATATCTTAGGTTAGATCTTAGGTTTGCTTTAGTTTTAGGTGTACATATCCTAGGTTCCTTTGTTGACCATTTTATCCTTAGTTGTACATACTTAGGTTTCTACTTTTAGTTTATTCTCTTGATCTAGTGCTCTATGGCCTATGTATGTACTCAGTTAGGAATCATAAGTTGATCTTTTTAGATATTGAGCTTAAGGCTACCCATAAGAGGATTAGAAGGGAGAGAGAAATCAATCCAACCAACACCATGGTTGAGTAGGACACTAGAGACCTTAATGATTATGCCAAGCCCAATCTTCATGGTTTAAAGCCTAGCATTAGGAGGCCAGCTATAAAAGTCAACAATTTTGATATTAAACCTACAATCATCTTGATGATACAATAGTCTATGCAATTTAGTAGTCATTCGAATGAGGATCCAAATGCTCATCTTTGAAATTTATTAGAGATTTAAGACACATTTAAACATAATGGTATTATTGAAGACGCCATAAAACTTAGGTTATTTCCATTTTTCCCTTACAAATAAAGCCAAGAATTTGCTAGCCTCGATGCTACTAGATTCCATTACTACTTAGGATGATTTAGTGCAAAAGTTTATGGCTAAGTTTTTCCTTTCGACCAACATAGCTGAGCTTAGGAATGGGATTACCACTATTTCCAACATAACTTAAAGTCTTTATATAAGACATGGGAGAGGTATAAAGAGCTCTTGAGATAATGTCCACACCTTGGACTATCAAAATGGCTAAAGATTCATATCTTTTATAATATGTTAGTACCTAACACTAGGACACTTTTAGATGGTGTCACATGAGGTATTTTGATAAGTACGACTTTTACTGTTGCTTTTAATTTTTTTGAGATAATTGTTAGTGGTCTAATGAGAGATAATATTCTAGAAAGGCTTTTGTGGTATACAAGCTTATTGAGTTTAAACACTTAGTGCTAAGGTAGAATCCCCAGCCAAGTATGTTGAGTGTTTACAGTGTAAGAGTACATCCTCTGAGCATAATCTTGGTCATTTTAGGTTTATTCAAACCCATAGTTCTTTAACTATGTGTAAGATATATAAGGTAAGTCACTAAGGGGAGTCTTGTTCAAGCCACCATTCTGAGGCAGTCTAGTTTATAAGATAAAACCCTAGGTAGACCAACAACCCCTATGCTTTTATATATAATGTAGGTTGGAGAAACAATATAGTGTTTTATTGGAATCAACAACAAAACCACCATCCCACATTTTTTTAACCTATGCAAACATAGGCACCATCATAATCATCACTACCCACATAGCCTACCTAGATTTCTAAACCATCATAACCATTAGGTTTCCAGTAGTCATGATATCAGCAGCAATCTTTGCAGCACTACACACTTCTATATTCTTTTATGCCACATTTTGAGAAGATGTCTTTAGTAGAAGAGCTTTTAAGATCTCTTATTAGGACCCAGACCACCATGTTTCAAAATCAAATTACATCCATAAAGAACATAGAGACCTAGATTAGTCAACTATCTACTTTTTTAAGTACCTGACCTCATGGCACATTTCCTAGTAACATAAAGGTTAACCCTATAAGGGAAGGGAAAGAGCAATGCAAGATGATCAACTTTAAGAGTGGGTAATAGTTAGCTAGTGGCCAGGTCCTGATAGGTTCTTAGGATATGGTAAATGAAGGATCTAATGATGATGAGTATGATAGAGAACTAGTTTAAAATGGGGAGAATAGTAAAAAAAAAGATAAGGGTGTAATACTTGTTATACCCAATTACCACAAACACCATCCTCTAGTGCTTTATCCAATTCATTTAAGCCTACATCTCTTAGAGTTAAGCCACTTAGACCTTATATTCATTTTTCTCAATAGTTTTAAAAATAAAAGAAAAAGAAGTAATTCTTAAAATTTTTTTAGGTGTTTAAGAAGCTACACATTAATATCATATTTATAGATGCACTTAAGCATATGCTGACCTATTATGAAGGACATAATTTCTCATATGAAGAAGCATGAAGATTATGAGACAATTGCACTTATTAGTGAGTGCACATTTTTTATTCAAAAAAGATTATGAGAAAATTGCACTCACTAGTGAGTGCACATTTTTTATTCAAAGAAGACTACCTTTGAAGCTTAAAGATTCTGGTAGCTTTACCATTCCATGTCTTATAGATAGTATGCCATTTGATAAAGCCTTGTACGATCTAGGCGCTACTACTAACCTGATGCTTTAGTCTATTTTTTAGAGATTAGGCAGAAGAAAGGCTAAAACCACCTTAGTTACTCTATAATTGGCCTATAGGTCACTGAAATACTCTAGAGGGATTGTAAAGTAAGTCTTGGTTAAGGTAGAGAAATCCATCTTTCTTGTTAATTTCATTATGCTAGACATGAAGGTAGATCGTGAGATCTCAATTATTTTAGGGAGACCATTTTTAACCATCAGAAAGGCATTCATAAATGTGCAAAACTTTAAGTTGACTATGTAAGTATAAGATTAAAAGATGCAGTTTAAAGTTTTTAAGGCTTTGAAGTATCTTGATGATTCTGAGAATTGTTCTAGGGTGGACATAGTTAGTAGCTTAGTTAATGATATTTTTCACTTAAAGCATCCGTTCTCACAATTTAAGGATTCCCTTTAGTCAAAAAGGTAGAGGACATGGATTTGAGTGAGGATGATGATAAGATTTTGATGATCTCTACCAGTCGATATACACCACCTCTTAGTGTTGAGCCTTTAGTGGATACAGATACTCTTTCTAGGGTAATTAGACCTTTTATTGTAAATCCACTAGTTTTTGAGTTTAAACCATTACCCTCACATCTTAGGTATGCTTATTTTAGTGAGGATGACACTTTACCTATGATTATAGTAGCATCTTTGATTGAAGATCAAAAGCACAATTTCTTTTAGTCTTGTATGACCATAAGTTAGATATAAGTTAGTCCATTATCAACATTCAGGGTATCTTTTTACACACATAAGATTTTGATGAAGGATTGATTTAGTCTGACTGTTAAGGCACAATGTAGGTTGAATTTAGCCATGAAATAAGTGGTTAAAAAAAATCATTAAATGGTTGGATATAGGTATTATATATCTAATTTTGGATAATGCATGGGTCTGCTTGATTTGGTGTGTGCCTAAAAAAGGAGGGGTGGCAATAGTGCCAAATGAGAATAATAAGATTATTTCCACTATGATTGTTACTAGATGGTGAGTTTGTATGGATTATTAAAGCTAAATAAGGCTATGAGAAATGATCATTTTTCTTTACCTTTTATGACTAGATGTTGGATCAAATATCTAGACATGAGTATTGTTGTTTTCTATATGGATATTCTGGACATAATCAGATAACTATAATACCTAAGACCAATAGAAGACTATTTTTACCTATCTTTTTTGTACCTTTACCTTTAGGAGAATGCCTTTTGGACTTTATAATGCCCCAACTACCTTTCAAAGGTGTATGATACCTATTTTTTTTTACATGGTAAAAGATTTCCTTAAGGTGTTCATGGATGATTTTTTAGTCTTAATTAATAGCTTTGAGGATTGTCTCGATCACTTAACTCTCATTTTAACTAGATGTAAGGAGACCAACCTAGTGCTAAATTGGGAGAAATGTTGTTTTATGGTTAAAAAGGGGATAGTGCTATGTCATAAGGTTTCTACTGCAGGTATTAAAGTTGATAGAGCTGAGATTAATGTGGTAGAGAGATTGCCACCTTCAACTACAATAAGAGTTTTCTTGGACATATGGGGTTCTATAAAAGATTTATTAAGGATTTTTTTCAAGATTTCTAAACCTTTATGTAGATTGTTAGAGAAAGAGGCAAAGTTTAAATTTGATGATGATTGCTTGCATGCTTTTCAAGTGCTTAAAGAGAAATTAGTTTTACTCTGGTCATTATAACACTTGATTAGTCTTTACCATTTGAGTTTATGTGTGATGCTAGTGACTATATAGTAGGAGCTATTATAGGTCAAAAGATAAGTAAGCAATTTCATGCTATATATTATGCTAGCAAGACTTTTAATAGAGTTCAGTTAAACTATACAATTACTAAGAAAGAGTTGTTAGTAGTTGTATTTGCCTTTGACAAGTTTCACTTTCATCTCATAGGATCTAAGGTTATAGTTTACACTAATCATGTTGCGATTTGATATCTCATACTTAAAAAGAATGCAAGGCCTAGGTTAATTAGGTGGATTCTCCTCCTATAAGAGTTTGATTTGGAGATTAGAGATAAGAAAAGATCAAAAAACCATATGGCTGACCATCTTTCTATGTTAGACAATAATGACATTAATAGTGAGTTGAGCATTGGTGAGGCTTTTCTTGATGAACATTTGATGACATTTCAGCATGATACGTTGCCTTCATATGCTAATAAGTTAATTTCATTGTTGGTAGAGTTTTACCCCTAGACTTTTCATTCTACCAAAAGAAAAAGTTTTTACATGATGTTCAGTATTATGTTTACGATGAGTCTTATTTGTTTAAGTAGTGTAAGGATCCGATTTTAAGGCGATATGTCTCGATGGAAAAAGTTGATGATATACTGCAACATTTTCATGCTTCTAAGTATGATGGATATTTTAGAGGACAAAGAATGATAGCTAAAGTGCTTTAATCGAGATTTTATTGGCTCACTCTATTTTGAGAAGGTACGATCAATGTTAGAGAGTTAGAAACATATCGAGGAGACATGAAAAGCCCTTGAACACATTTTAGAGGTTAAGATTTTTTATGTATGGGGTACAGACTTCATGAGACCTTTCATTTCTTCTTGTGGTAACCATTATATTTTGATGGCTATGGATTACATTTCAAACTGGGTAGAGGTAGCAGTTTTACCTACTAGCGATGCTAAGGTAGTACTAAACTTTTTAAAGAAGAATATATTTTTTAAATTTGGAACCCTTAGAGTTATCATTAGTGATGAGGTATCCCATTTTTGTAATAAGGGTTTTTATGCATTGATAGTGAAGTATGGGGTGACTCATAAGGTTGCCACTGCTTATCATCCATGGTGTAGTGGTCAAATAGAAGTGTCAAATAGGAAAACCAAGTCCATACTTAAGAAAATCATAAATTCGAGTCATAAGGATTGGTTTAAGAGATTGACTGATGCTTTGTGGGCGTATAAAACTGCCTTTAAGACTACAATTAGGATGTCACCTTGTCAGCTTATATATGGAAAAGCTTATCATTTGCCAGTAAAATTGAAGTACAAGGCATATTGAGTTATTAAGAATTTGAACTTTGATTTAGATGTTGTAGGTAAGAAACATCATTTACAACTTCATGAGCTTGACAAGTTTCACTTGCATGCCTATGATAATGCTTGGTTGTTTAAGGAGAAAATGAAAATGTGGCATGACAAGCAAATTATAGATAAGACATTTGAACCCAAATAACATGTTTTGTCTTTTAATTCTCGCTTAAAGCTTTTTCTAGATAATCTTCAATCAAGATGGTCGAGCCTATTTATGGTGACATAGGTCTTTCCTTATGGCACAAGAGATTATGGATGAAGTGAAAAAGGTACCCTTTAAAGTCAATGGGCATAGATTGAAACATTATTATGAAGTGAGATTGGGGGAATGATAGAAGTGACTAATTTTAGAGATTGATTCTCTTAAGCTTATAGTCTAGGCTTTTAACCTAAAAGAAAGCACTTTTTGGGAGACAACCCAATTTTTAATTTTCATGCTATTTCTTTTTGTGCATGTTTGTGTACATGTGTTCACATGATTGTTTTCTTTTACATATTATTTTTTTTCATGTGTACATAGTTACTCATCTTTGTTCATTCAATTAGATTGTATGTACTTGTTCATGTGTTCATTCTTTTATTTCGATTTTACTTTTCATTGTACATATTGATGTATTTTCTTTGTATAATTGTTTCATTATTTTGTAAGTTGAATAAGAGCTTACAATGCCTGCACTAGTTTTGGCCAAAGCAAGATGTGGACATTTAATCACCATGCCTCCATGATTCCACGATGTTAGGGGAGTTTCCTTCATCTATTTTGTGCTTTATTGCTTTATGCTAACACATTAAGGCCAATGTGTTGTTTAAATTTGTGAGTATGGGAAAATTGTTCAAATTTTGAAAAAATTTTCAAATTGTCTTTGACATTTTACATTAAAATTAAGCTTAACATGTGGTAGTTTAAATCATTATTATGCTTTCTTTAATTAGTTTTTCATGAAGCCAATGATAAATAGAGATTGAGAATGACTATAGCTTAGGAAAAGATTGAATATGTGTGAAATATAAGATGATGTTTAAGTTTAGTGAATTCTTGAATATGGATTTCATTTGTGAGTTGATACTTTGAACATTAAATTGCATTTTTTATCTAATGGTGATTATGTGAGCATGAGATTTGGTTTTCATTGGTCTTTGAAGTTATGTTTCATGTCTTAGAATTTGTTTTGATCATCTTTTAAGGTGAAATCCTAGAGGGCACACGATTAGGAAAATGATATAGGCCATCTTTGAATCGTTTGAGCCTTTCGAGACATCCTTCATCTAATTCTTCCATAGTCATCCTATTTAAGTCTTATAATATCTTTTTCTTTGTTTTGAAACCACATTACAAGCCTATAGCCTTGATTTGCATATTTCTTATCTTTTTGGTCCCTTGCCCTATATGCATTAGGACATTTATGCACTATTTATGAGCTATGCATTATTAAGAAGAATGGGTGGAGCTTGAAAAAGAATGGGAAAAATTGGTACACAAAAAAGAAAATGAAAAAATCCAGCTAGCTTGCAAAAGAAAAAAAAAGAAAGAGTTGTGAAAAAAAGTAGAAAAAGAAAAGAAAAGCAAAAACAATAAAGCCTTACATTACAAGCTTATGAAAGTCCTAAATGATCCTTGATTATATGTTTATCTACATTAATGGAAAGAGATATGATAAGCAAACTTATAGAACTTGAACATACTTTCTTGATCTTTGTTACTAAAGTTTCATATGTTGCATAACATTACCATATTTTATGCAAGGATGTGTTAGATGTGTTGCTTGCTTGTGGAACCATAGTTAGGAATGATCTTAACTTAGGTGGATTCTTGCACATTAGCACTTGTTCATGATTTTGCTTTAGTTATATTCATTGTTCAATCTATGAGGCATTCATGTTGAATGAGGCATTAAGACTATATGATGATTCTTGCTCAATCTTGTTTTGCTTGAGGACAAGCAAAAACTTAACTTTGGGGTTTGACTGCACTAAAATTTTAGTATTTACATGCTCATTTTTAGTACAATTTTCCTTATATTTTAGCTTGTTCCTTGCAAATTTTGGCAAAAATACTCCAAAATGCACATTTTTCTCTTGTATAGGTGAAAATATAGAAAATGAGGAATTTTGGTCAAATTGGATACATTTTGGAGGATTTTTTGTACAAATTGTGCAAATGGCCTAAACTAGTGTCATTGAGTTACATTGTTTATTGAGGGAGTTTTCATGATTCTTCTTCTATAATTTTTTGACCTTATTTCTAGAATTTTTCTAGTGATTTTAATGATAAATTTGTTCATTAAATAAATTGAATTTTTGGCAACCAAATAAAGAAAGTTGAAGACAAAATATGCACATAAAGAAAGCTAGTGGCGTGGATTGAAGTTCATGCAACCATGAAAAGTTGGTGCCATTCTTTAAGGATTTGAAGAAGACTTCAAGAGTTGATGATATGGCATTATGGAGAGTTCCTATTGGCTATAATTTGGACTTTTTGGAAGTAGCAAAATGTATGAAAGGAGGGCTTGCAATCAAATAAGGAAAGGAAGTTACAACCAGTTATGTGTCAAGGATGCAACAAGAAGAGAAGAAGTATCTAGAAGTACTTAATTTCCAAATATTTTGGAGAGTTTTTGGGGCTTAGTTCACCACTTAGCTGTCTATAAATAGAGGGAGAACCAGCCATTTTTTAGAAACTTTAGCTTAGGATTTTAATTTTCTTGTTTGTTAGTTATTGCATTTTCTTTTTCTGCATTGTACTTTCCTAGTAAATAAACAGCTCTTGATTTCCATGTCTTTCTATTGATTGGATTGCAAGTTTATATTTCCTAAAGTATTTTTCAGTGTTCTTTATGATTTTGGAATGAAATTGACAAATTTTATTGATTTCTAGCTTAAATCTTCAAGTTTTGTCATTGATCTCAATTCTGTTTTTGCATTTTCACACTTGACCTAGTTGTAATGTTTCTTCAAAACTCAATCATTTTGTACTTGATTTGCTCCAATTTTTTTTTATAGTTTTGTAACTCATTAGGATTTAACATAGTAGAAAATCAATATCAAATTCATTCCCAATCAATACAATTAATTATTGCAACTTTCAGTTGAAAATGGGAAGAGGTGTGATCCAGTTCATACGATCCAAGCTTGAACATAATTCTTCTCTTCTCTTCGTGAATTGTTTGATTCTTTCAACCTTTGATCTCTTAGATTTATTTTTTATCTTGCTTATTTTCATTTTGTTGCAATTTATTTCATGTTTTTTATGGCTGTTTTAGTGATTTTTGCTGAATATGTTTTGTTTTCCTCTATTTTGCATAGATCTTAAGATGCTAGTTTGTTGAGCTAGATTTGTTTCATTTTACTACAATTTCTTTATTTAATTTTGAAGTAAACTTGTTGATTGATCGTTCTTTAGCTCAATTTATGTTTTTATTTAGTATAGAGCTCTAGATCTATTTTTCTTCTGTTGCTAACTTAGTGAGTTATGGTTTCAATTTCATGTACTATTTTAGTTGTTTCTAGTCAATTTTTGTATTTTCGTGCACTTTTTGTTCTTCTAATCAGTTTTCATTTTAGTTCCTTAATTGATCTCTACATTTCCAGCTCATGTACATTGCTTTTGCATCATTTAGATCTAGAAGAGTTGATTCAAGTTTAGGTTATAAGCTAGTTACTAGTTTTGGTTTCATTGGTTCTTCCATTGAGTTTGTGCAGATTTTCTTTAATTTTTGCTTTTCAACGTGTTTTCTCTTTTTTTTTTGTTTGATAGAACTTAGAAGTTCCATCTTGTTTTCAATTGATCATGTTCAATTTTAATGCAAAACAATAGCTAGAAGTTTGATTTCTAGCTTTAAAAAAAAACCAATTTTGGTTTATTTATTTTTTACTTTTTCTTGCAAATTTGTTTAATGTTGTTCTTCAAATCAAGATCACTTAAAATTCTTTTAATGTTCTATCCATATCCATTTCATGTTCATTTAGTGTAATTTGAATTTAATCAATTTTCTATCAATAATTCTCAAATTTTCAAGTTTAGTTTCTTCATTCTTGGTTTTCCTTTAAACTTTGAGTCTTACAATTTTTGTTTCTCATTTAAACTTCAACTTGTTTGCACTTTAAATTTCTACTCGTTTATGCAATTTTGAGTTTTGTTTCATGTATTTTGTTGACATTTAGATTAGTCTAGTTTGTGTGCAACAATTTGCAATGTTCATTTAGTTACAATTTTCTTGATTTTCCTTCAAGTTTCGATTTAGACTAATTAATTGAATTTTGTAATTTTATTTTTAATTTCCATTTTAAATATGATTTCATTTAGTGTAGTTACTACATTTTACATTTTATAGCATTCATTTACCTCTTATTCTTGTTCATGTTCTCATTTACTTAGTTTTACTTGTTTGATGCTTTACTCAATTTTATTTTTATAGATAATTAAATTCTATGCCTATCTTGTTAAGCCAAGTTTAGTAAGGATTGTCACAACATCTTAGGACCCAGGGTGGGTGAACTCAAAAGCCATACAAATGAGAAAATTTTGGAAGAACGAGGGGTTAAAAATATTTTCAATTAAAAAACAAAACCCAAAAATTTTTGTCCTTTTAATAAAACATTTAAAAATGGGTTTAAAAGTATTAGAAAAAGAACTAATTTGCAATTTATGAAATTAGAGTTGAGTCTGAGAGTAGGTTATGGGTGGGGAAGGATTAGCATTGCCACAACACCTATCGAAGACGATACCAATTGATTGGATGCTATCTCTAAATTTTGATTAAAATGGTCCTATCTTATTTAATGTTTAAATTAATTCATTTTTTCTTTTATTCCTTTTTTTTCATTTTTAAACAAAACAAATCAAATTTAAAACAAAACTTTTTGTTTTATTTTTGGGTCAAAGTGAAAATAATTTAAATTTCGAAACACTTCTTTCACTCTCCTATAATTAGGTAGAGCTTCAAAAGTATTCCTAATTTAAAGGTTTACAAATTGCCCTATACAACCAAGATAACACTTCTTATAAATAATAATTTTCGAAAATCCTCCTATAGTTAGACAAGATCTCAATGGCTATATTTATTGAAGATATTATCTTATTTCAAAATATTTTTATTTTAAAAAATGGTTTTAAAAACAAATGTATAAGATGCATAACATAATGAAATGATGAATACATGATAATATAATATGAATAAAGTATGAATGCATGATCATATAAAAATGCATGTGATGACAAGGTAAAATGAAATGCAAATTAATGATTGGTTTGGGTTTAAGGGTTGGTTTGGGATCTAGGTTAGGGTTAGGGTTTAAGATTTAGGATTTAAGTTTAGGGTTTAGGGTTTAGGGTTAGGGTATGGTTTGGATTTAGAATTTAGGGTTTAGGGTTTAAAGTATAAGGTTAGGGCTTGGATTTTGGGTTTGGGTTTAGGTTTTGGGTTTTGGGTTAGGATTATAGTTAGGGTTTGAAATTTAGGGTTTAAGGTTTGATGGAGATTTGAGGTTTCAAGTTTAGAGTTTTATTTTGTATTTTTTTGGGTTTTATGGAAATGGGCATGAAATAATGGCAAATTAGAAAAAATATCATTAATGAATGCATGTGCCAAATGCATGAGCTAGAAACATAACTACAAACTAAAGTATTTTCTAACTTAATATCACAAACATGTAATGCATGAAAATTCAAGACTACAATGGACCAAACATAAAAAAAAAAAAAAAAAAAAAACTTTTTTAACATTTGAAATGTTCTACCATTGTTTATCATTAAACACAACCAAACAACATAAAAATTTCACCACAAACAACCATCAACAATATTTTTTTAATGAAACTTTTGTTCAAACATGGTAAAAAACTTGCTAAACATCATAAAAGCATAATCTAATACAAGAATAAAAGTATCCAACATTCATAAAACAAAAAAACATATGGTTTGGCCAACCCAAAGTCCACCATGCCTGAACCTTTCTCATTATCCCATCATAGCATTCTCAATTCATTCAAGCTAAGCTTACCTCATTTACCTTCCAAACTATCACATAAGAATATTTTCACCATAAGAAGTCATTTATCAAACTTGAAACAAACTAAAACAACAAAGAAAATCAAACCAACTAGAGTATGAGCCAAACACAATTATATATAACTAAACATATAACAAATGAACAATTAACTAAGCATACATAGGTAGCAAAGTAAACAAGGAAAACATTTAAAAAGAGGAGCCAAGAGGAGGTTCAACCTTGGGAAATGAGGTTGGCCAAACCTCTAACTTGGTTTTTCAATAATGGATTGCTTTGTTTTTGTTTGTTTCCTAACTTCACTCTAACTATTAATTAACTGGATGAAATTGGATTCAAACTTTGAACAAGAAAATAAACTAAAAAACCCTTCAAGAAAATCAACAAAGAAATGGATGAAACAATGAGAATGTAATGAAAAATGTGATGAAGCTGCAAATAAATACAAAAATGGATGACAAGGAAAATCTACCTTCAAGTTTTCTTTACAAGGATTTCTCTTTCTATTTTTTCAAGATTCTTTTCTCAATTTTCTTCTTCTATTTCACCTTCTTTTAGCCCCCTCCTTTGGTTTTTTATGCAACAAATGTCCCCCCTATGTGAAGAAAAAAGCCACCAAAATACCTTTTAAAGATTAAATATGGACCATAGGATCAAATCTCATCCAATGGCCAAAATTCCTTCATTGTTTTTAATCCAAAAAGCCTCTTTAGCCATTGGATCAAGATTCATTATGAGATCTAATGATCTACATTGTTCACCACAAAGGTTGGATTTTTATAGCCCTTTAACCAAAAGAAAAGCCATTTTACCCTTAGTTTAAAGTTTCTAGTCTTTAGGCTATTTTCTTGGAAATCAATGTTTCCTTGCTTATTTTTGGGATTTTAAAGCACTAACAATCATGAAACAATATGAAATTATGATTTGAAAAGTTTCACGAGAAACTTACTTCGAAAAAGTCAAATTATGAAATTACCCCTAATGGGTATTTTGGTAATTTCACATCTCTCAGGGTACTACTATAATTTCGAATGAACCAAAAATCATCAAACATTATAAAATCATGATTTGAAAAGTTTTGCAAAATATCGACCTCGAAAAGATCAAATTATGAAAATCCCCTAAAATGGCATTTTGGTAATTATACACCTCCCGAGATATAACCAAGGTTTTTCAAATTTTAAAAATCATCAAATATTACAAAATAATAATCATGAGCTTTTCGTAAAATTTCAACCTTGGGAGGGTTAAATTACAAAAATATCCGTAAAAGGCATTTTGATAATTTCACACCTCGTAAGGTGTGTTTACATTTTCAATACATCAAAAATCATTAAAAAAATATTTATTTATGATATGAAAGTTTTCACAAAAATTTGACTTCGAGAAAATCAAATTACAAAAATACCCCTAAGGGTGTTTTGGTAATTTCACACATCCTAAGTATAATCAAACTTTTTAGTGCTTTAAAAATCACAAATATTAATTTTAAACCATATTAATTTCAACTTGGTTATGAATTTTAAGAGTTGACTTGAGTTCTATCTGTTTTTATCAAATTTGATCAAATTTGATTTTGTTTACCAAATTTGACCAGATTTGTTGACTTTGAGGCATTTGAGTCAAATTAGTCTGAATTTTAATTTTAGAACCTTGTTGAAATTAGAGGGATGTTGGATTTGAACTAAGTTAAATTTTAAACACTTCACAAATGGTCGAGATTTTGTCTAGGAAAAATTAGGTGTCTACAAGGATAAGGTGATAACAAGCACTTAACTTAGGAAATTCTTCACCTAGTCTTTGTGAGTCGACATTCTAACCGAATGGTCACTTTTACTACTTGTACGACTTATGCACTTACAGTTAAAGCTAATCACCTATGAATAAAGTATCTTTAGTACCTTACTTTGAGCCTTTATAATCCTATTCTTTATTTATTTAACCACATTAATAAGCCACATCTTTTTCTCACCCAACCCACATTGTTTATGCATGTTAGGGACAAAATAAAAGAATAAGTCATATTTCGGAGGAAGGAAGGCGCAAGGAAATTTTTAAAAAATCAAAAGTGAAAAAACTAAAATGGCTATATGAAAAAAAAAAATGAAGGCAAAAAATGGCAATGAAAAAATTAGCTACAATAAAGGTGTTTCATTCTTGTAGAGTTTCATAAATTATCACGTCCAAGTCTAAAGGTAAGCAAAAGGTTTTTAAGCCTAAAATATCTTTTTTTCCTACCTTGACATACTTACATACTTACGTAGATTAGATATAGATTGCATACTTTCTACTTAGATTGCATACGTAAATTGAATATACCTTTTTAAGCCTGAAATATCATTTTAAGCCTAAAGTTCTCAACCGATATCTTACATACTTTTTGGTTAGATTGCATACGTAGATTAGAGATAGATTAACTTCACATATATGAAAGTTGTATGAAATTAAAAGCTTACTTTTGAATAATATTCATAACTATCTTTAAATTATACCATAGTGCATGATTGATGACTTATGAAATTGTGACTTTGAATGCATTTATTTTGATTGTTAGCATAGTTAATTTGAGGATTTTTCTTGAGAAAAAACAAAAAGCTAAGTGTGAGGGTGTGATGACTATTAAATTTATAACTTTTCTTAGGCCATATTTTCTTTAGAAATTTGAAAATTTTTCATGAATTTGGAGCTTTTTTGTGGTGAAATCTTGATTTTTAGGTTTTGGTCAATATGGATGTAAAATGCATGAACTATACAAAGATGGTGGAAGTTATTCAGCCAAAACCAAGACTCAATAAACTCAAGCCCAATTTGGCCATGCACAAGAAAGGCTAAAACACATGCAAAGAGAGGAAACATGCAGTTTATAATGCAACCAAACCCAAAAACCAATTGAATGATCATGTATTGTTCAACCAAAGAAGAAGTTTATTTCCTTGAGAACTTTTTTTAATCTTAAAAGAGTTTTCAAGCCAAGTGAAATAAATCAAGAAGGCTAACGCTAGAGCTATTGTGCAATAAGGACTCTTTGAATTTTGATCCAAAAGAGTTTAAAATCAAGTAAAACAAATCAATAAAAATTGGTTTTGGAATTAACATAGCTGAAAGTCTCATTGGGTGACAAGATATGCTGACATGGTAAAGATTCCTATGCATGAAATATATATGGACCAATAAAAGAATTCCACTTAACCAATACAAGCTTCATCTCTTCCTTGAAGTTTCCCACATTTGGCCAATCTCTTATCACATTTAAGATTACATTTCAATCTCTTAAGAGTTTAAAATAAAGCAAAACTATTTAGATTTAATCTTTCTTGGCCAAACCTAGTGCTATAAACAAGCTAGGCCACTTCACTTGTAAATCATCCCATCTTTTATTCTCTACTTTACTTCATTTTCTCTAGTTTCGACTTTAATAGTTTTCTTTTTAATTCTTCTTATTTTCAGCTAGGGTGACAGACTAGTTAATATTCTTTTGTTTTCTTAAGCTATTTTCAATACAAGTTTGTTTACATTTTCATTAAAAGCTCTCTTTCTTTATTTGGCATGCACTTTATTTATTTTCAAGCACTTATTCACTTCACAAATCATTTGGTTATTTTCTTTTAAAGTTATTTGCAATTGCAACTAGCTTCCTTTTATTTTCTTGTATAATTGACTTGCCCTCTATAACTACTAAGTGACAATTGGTCAGCTTGGCATGGGGTTATCACATTTTTAGCAACTTTTACTTCCATTTTCAATCAGTAAACCTTTTGATCTATTTTAATATTAAGCTAGGAAAAATCTCCTTTGGTGCTTGGTTTTACACCCTAATTATAATCTTCATAAGAAGGATACTTTACTCATTTAATATTATTACTTAAATACGACTTATGCACGTATAGGCTATAGCAAGCAGCAATCAGTAGAAAAACTAAATGCAATTTGGTCTTTTTCAATTATGGATAGAATTTCTAAGTCATTGTGTCACATTAGCCTCTAAGTCATCTCTCTTGACCAATGGAAAAAAACTTGCTACCATGTCATCCACTATAATCCCATGCATATGTACCTACAGAGAACATCATAGACTTACATTGATCTTGAATTTACCTTTTAACACTTTATAATGGCCAAACTTCCAATAGACAATTCTTCTATGAACTTTTTGTATTCTTTAATAAGATTGAGGAATTTTTAACTTGCATAGGGTCGACAACACTAGACTTGAACAATTTCAATACTCCAACTTCAAGATTTTCAAAAATTCTAAGAATCTTACAGAATACATTAAGAACCATCTATGATTTATCCAAATGTATCAAGAATCATTTAAGATTGATAAAAAAACTCCAAGATTCTTTAAAATTTAATATTTTCTTTAAGATTTCTTATAAAATAACAAATTAAGCACATTTGGAGTAAGAAGATCATTATTTAGCCAAAAACTAATAAAAAATCACTCATTTAAGCACTGAAAACAAGTTTAAATAACTTTAGAAGTCTATTATCATTGGGTATAAGTTCATCATTGGTGCACCTATCTTTCATTCATTCTTGGCTCTCATTATTCTTTACATTATTTTTATTTCTTTCCTTTCAGTAATCATGTTATCAATCATCATTTCTATTACTCTTTCTCTTTTGATAGGTTTTTCCTTTCATATGATTCTTAGCAAACCTCCTTAAGTGACCTTGTTAAATAAGATCTTCAATTTTGTTGTTAAAATGGAGGCATCCTTCATGCCATAGCCATGGCCTTTGTAAAATACACAGTACTTGTTTCTATTCATTTTAGCTCTAACTTTTTTCATCTTTGTGAAGGATTTGTGAGATTTTCCTTTTTCCATATTGGTGAGTATGATTTCTATCCTTGGCCACTAAAGGTGGAGTAATGTTGGTAGACATTTGGAGAAGGGCTTTTTTTCCTTTATAGTTGATCTTGGCATGGACTTATTTCTTTTACCTGTTCTTTTTCATTTATTCTTCATTGCTCACCCTTTTGATATTTTCATAGTCATAGCCTTTTTAGTATTGATGTATTTTTTGCCCTAATAAGTAAGTCTATGAAGACTATGGCCGACTTATTAGTTAGAGAGACTTGGTGAATTCTTTGTCTTTTAAATTGTTGGTGCAAGTTATGATGGCAACCATATGATTAAGGTGTTTAAGTTAGAGGATTTCATTGTTGAACCCTGTCACATACTCTGTTAAAGACTTATCATGCCTTTGTTTCACGAACACAAGGGTGATGGAGATATTTTTGTCAATGATGCTATTAATAAAATGGCTCATGAACTTTACCCTAACTTTTTGAAGGTGCCGATGGTTCTTAGTTTTAAAGAGGAATACCAAGACCTAATAGCCTTTTTTAAAATAGTAGAAAAGGTTTTGCATCTTATAGCATTGTTTGTTTTTTGAATCAACATGCTTTTTTGGAACATTTTTAAGTGGTCAATGGGATTACTAGTTTCTTTGTAAGACTTCAATGTAGAAGGCTGAAAACCTTGATGAGGTAAGGCACATCTAACTCTTGGGTGAAAGGAGAGTTCCTTAATGACTTAAGTCTATGTATAAGGTTCTCACCATCACTTTCCTTTCCATGTCTTCCGTTGTAGCTTACATGTCTTCCTACTTATTGTTGAATCTGTGAGTTCCTTTTATTTAAGAAGTTTTTCCCCTAGGTTGACTTCCTCCATTTCTATCATTTACAAGTTTTTGGTTTAACTCTTTTATCTTTTTTTTTCAACTCAACTTTTGCCTTAAATAAATAAATGACTTTAACTTTTCAACCCCTTCATCCTCTATTTTCTCTTTTAGATGGCTCCTACACTTCTTGAAAAGAATCTGATTGGTATAAGTGGGATGAAATATAGGTCTCCAAAAAGTCTTTGGCTTTCCAAGTCAAGTCATTCCCTTCTCGCCCTTCAACCTCAAGTTCATTATCCATGAAGGTTCCTTCCTTGCATTGTGAGCACACATTGGGTTATTAATGTGACTTTGCCTTAGCTCTTGAAGCATTAAGTGCCTTACCATATAGCCTCTCACAACTTGGATTAAAGGGTGCACATCTTTCTTTAATTGGTCCATTTCCTCATCTTATGTTTTCTTTTCTCTATTATAGTGAATGGTGCAAGTGCTAAAACTCACTTTTTCATTGTGCCTTTCTTTTTGTTATGCACAAAGGGATTTTGGAGTTTCTTTAGGTAGTAGATCACTTTTAAGTAGACATTGGTTAGGTCTTTTATTTTTAAGGATTCTCTTTCGAGAAGGCATATTGAATATGCCAAAAGTTCTCTTTGGATTGCCTTACACATTGGTTGCCTTAAAAGAGGTTGATCATTTAATAGTTGATTCAACTTCTGTAAGAACTCTCTTATAAGGAGGTGCCAAATAAATTTAACCTCTCATGAGAGCATCAATTATTATAGAGGAAAACTCGGGGTTCACCAATGTAAGAGAGTTCAAGCATAAAAATAATGGACCAATTAGGCATGCTTGGCTAGTGGTGGATGAGCTGGGATAGAAAAGTGTGCGTTAGGCGTATGAGTGATCCTATAAGTCAAGTAAGCTTGCCTATAAGATTAGCAATAGGTTAGAGGTACACATGATGATTCATGTATTTGTATCATATAAATTATTGAAATTCATGTATTATACTATGTTGTACATGAAAATTACGTGTCACAATTCTTGTCGGCACAAAAACATTCAATTTTTTTTTAGTTCGTTAAACTTATATATAGCTATTGCTAAAATTTTAAACTGTGTTACTTTCATATTTTTTTATATCATGTCATGTCACATATCATATTTTAAATTATTAAGTGTAGTTAGAAGGGTGCCAGATGTGGTCCTATAGTATGCAAACTGACCTCAACTCAAACAATAAGATAAGGCAATATATGCATGATATGGTAAGGAAAATAATGATAAAATAATTTTAACTAAAGAGAATGAGTCATAGTTCTAGAGTCTAGCCTTTCTAATCGTGGTGAAGAGTACTTCGTGCCTTGAATAGTGTCCCTATATATATAGAGAAATGGACGATCAGATAAGTGCCAAGTCTACCCATCCTAGCTATGAAATCAGTAGAAGGAACACAGTCGATTCGAAAACATTCTCTAATTCCTCTACAGATTATGGTTGAGCAAAATAAAGCAACTCAGCAACAAGGACAAGTAGTAGCATAATATGTTTCTTCATAGGATTAAGAGATTTAATATGATCGACCAATAAAAACTGGTTTAGTGGTTAGGGTTCTTATTTTTATAGAATCGATTACTGATTGGAGACATCAATTGATGAGGAGAGAACCTCTAATTAAGTGACCTTGGTGTTATAGTTACAATTAATTGAGAGACCAGCAAAGATCGTGGAACCCACCTAGCTTGTGGAAGACTATGCAGCCAACCAATTTGTACCTGAGAATTGCGTTATTAATGAAGGGGGATAAGAACAAAAAGTTCTTCCATCGAGTAGCGACTGATTGGAGTTGTCTTTTCTTCCTGCTATGTGATTTCAAACCCGATATTCCCCGACGTTGACTTCTTTGCTGCACTAATGGGTTTGAGAGGTTTTCTTCCAGAGTGAATTACATTATCAAGGTGAAACTTCTATTCGAAATGCATTACCTACTTAGATGTCTTCTTTTCTTCACTATTTAGGTAGACTTTTTCAAGAGTTCTTTATATAAGAGTTGAAGGATGGATTCCCTTCATTGAAGAGGAAGAAAACTCTTTCCAAAAAAAAGTCTAATTTAATGAGAAATCCCTATTTCATTCTTATAGGGAAAGTTCTACTTCTTTCCCTTCCTCAGTTGAGTGAGAAAGAAGAAAATTGGCTTCTTCCAAGTATTATAATGAAGTGCTATCATTCCCAAGGGTAGATCATGGTTTTGAATCTATGTCCAATTCCTGGATCAAGAGTAACTTACCCCTTTTTCCCTATTCAAAAGCCCTTATGCATGGGGCAGGTGGTTGTAATGTTACACTATAAAATTACCATCATTGTTGTTTTTCTTTTCAAAGAATAAGATAAAGTGCTTCGATATTCAATTCCTAGTACTTCAGAGTTCGTTCGAGAACTAGTACCTGCGTATCCATCCCAAAGGCAATAAAAACCATGACATTTCCTTTATCTAGGCTTTTTCAGGTTAGAACCTCATTTATCATACACTAACTATGGCCAAGCACCAACCACCTAATAGCATTTCAACCAAACCTGCTTTCCCGAGTAAAAGCAGTACCTTTTACTTTCTTTATTAATCACACATGGATAAGATAAAAGCCTGGACTTGGATACGAACTTTCTACCCTGACAACAAGCAGAACTATTCTAAAAATCATCAACTCATTTGATCCAAGCTAGGCCCTCTGAAAAGAAAAAGGTCGTCTAAAAAAAAACCTGGAGTAAAGCTTTCTTGGAAAGATGAATAAGTTTTCATCGCCCCTCATTGCCTGCTTCATTGAGAACGTGCCCTAACCGCTTCATACAAAGGAAAAAAAGGCATGAAAAAACTCCCTGCCCGGGTCTACAGGAAGGCTTTTTATTTTTATGAGGCTCCTCCGTCACTTCCATTCTCCGGAGGCATATCTTTTTTCTACCTAATAGCCTTTGTAAAAAACGCAATTCCAACGACTTCCACTTAAATCAAACTCACGGATAGGAAGAAACTTTCACTGCAACTATAGGGGTCCTAATCCTATAATTTGAAAGGCTGAGTTCAGAGTTTTGAAATAGGCTAGCTGGGGGAAAAAATGATAAAAATAGCTCTATAAGTTTAAGGATGCAATAAATTAAAAAAGTATAAGGATTTGAAATAGCTGAAAAAAGCTTATTTACTAGAAGAGCTTAAAAAGAGAGAGAGAGAGAGAGAGAGAGAGAGAGAGAGAGAGAAAAAGCTTAGAAAAGGCTCACAAGCTTGATTTGATACTAGTTCGTAGGAATAAGAATTTAAGAAGAAGGAGCTCCTACTCTATAAGAAAGATAATGCATAACATTTGGGGGACTCGTACTATAAAATCAGGATGGAAGGCCTCAAGTTAAGTTAGACTTGATGGTTAAAGAGATTAGGAAAGCGTGAGCTTAAGAGTGTAAATCAATGGTAATCTTTTACTTATTTTTGAGCTTACAAAAAGGCTTCTACTAGTAAGAAAATAAAAAGATATTAGTTTGCCACAGGGCTACAATCCTGAGCACTCTAATTTTAATTAGCGGGAAAGTCTATCTTTAAGGTGCATTGGAGAAAAAAAGAAAGACGAAAAGAAAATGGAGTTCTTTATATTGATCTTCCCTCTCCTAGAGCTCCATTTCTCGTGTAAGAGAACGAACTTTCTTTTATAAATGCATGGGTTTACCACTCCCTAAGCACTTAAGTAGTCTATTTACATTTAAAGTCTATTTTTAGTTTTTGTTTTCTATTTTCAATTTTAAAAGTTAAAGAGCAACACTGCTATATTAAAGAAATGCATCTTAATTGTATAGACTAGACTTTACTAGTCTGAGAGGTTTTAAAAATAAAGTAGACAAAATCACTTTATTCATCATACTGTTTGAAAAGATAGACAATTTGAGCAAAGGCAACTTCACCTCGATCAATGGACTTAGCAAGGCCAATGAACAAGGCTGGCTAGGATGTAACAAAGGGGGATGTTAATCCCATTAAGCTTTATAAAACAGAATCTAGGGACCTACCTACCACTACCCTATAAACTGAACCTCTTTCTTTTAAACTCTTCCTAGAATGTGACCTTTAACTGGTTTTTTGCTAGAATTGAAATGGGGCTTCTTAAATTGAAAGAGTGCAGCCTACTTGAAAGATCTTATTAGGCTAGTCAGCTTACCCTCTTACCTACTTGCTCACTTTACTAATTGAAATTGAACTCTCAGCTAGCTTGATTAAAGGGGTGAGAATAGGGAATGGGATAGAACTTGATTGATTGTAGAAACTCTCACTTGGCATAAAGCCTTTTGCACTTGACCTACTTAGGCTTTATCATGCCATGCTTAGAACTTCTATAAAAACAACTTTCGTCGTATATGGCCTTTTTTTGTGCAACTTGAATGGAAACTTGCCATGGTGCAATTTTATGGGATGGAATTTTTATTGATGGAACTAGCTTTTGCCTTAGAGATTGCTATAGTCCTAGCTGGCTTTAAAAGAAAAAAGGGATTAACAAAACATTTAAACTTAATAGGCTTAGCTTTTTTTGAAACTAGATAGCTAGGGCTTGAAAAAGAGTTCTTCCTATTGGACAAGTTAGGGATGAAATGGGGATTTCATTTTTTTTTTTAAAGAGGATTCATGCATCTACTGATCGCTCATCTCTACCTATTCTTATCAATTGAGCTGAACTAACCTTCACGTAATCCTAACCCTATCGTTACAAGCATTCAATTCGTTCCCTTCTGGTCGAGTTACTAAATGTTCTTTTCTAAAATGTGACTCGTTTAGTTTAAAAAGGGGTTTACTAACTTACTTCAATAAAAGAGCGACCTACTATTCGTGTCACAAACTTGTAGTTTTCGTCTATCTAGAGCAAAGTTATCTATCTCTCAACCATGAGACTAACTGTCCATGAAGATTGGGAATGGCATAGGAATAGCGTCAAAGGCTAAGCTTTCTCTCAATGAAACAATAGATCGTATGGCACTTGAATAGATACTTCTACACAAGTTAGCCAAAAATTATTTGATAACTGAATAGATAACCAATAAGCCACAAGTTAATCTTAAGAATACACAATGATATATCATAATGGAAGCATACTAAGGCAACTTCTGATGTACCCAAAAGAAAAAGATGTTTTATTTATATTGAGAATAGTACAACAAGTACAAAAAGAGCATCAGGATTTTTCATCATCGTCTAGGCTAAAGGGACAACCCTAAATGGGTGATCTAGCATGTACCTTAACTAGTGCGACGACTCAATAATACATCGACTATTCATTCCCTCTAAAGAGTTTAAGAGATTTTATAACTATACTACTAAGAACCATTATAATGTTTGAAATGGGGACACTTTTTTCCTAGTACATAAGATCTATCCTTCCTTTTGGTACCTCTACCTGGTCATGACCCTATACAATGGTAGCTTAAGACATCCTACACTCAATCATGGTCTTATACAAGGTTGGCTAATGACATCTTCTCCCACCAATTTGTTGACGTCCTTGTCAACTTGTTGGCTAGAAATTCTTCAATCTTTTGCTTGAAAGCTCAAAGGTCATGGTCATTTTCTTAACTGGTTTATTTTAGTCCAAGGCTCTTTTACTTGACTAAGTACTCATGGACTAGTCTTCTTGATACTTAAGTTACCCTATTAGCTAGAATTTTTTCCATTCGATGTTTTGATGGTGGCTTCATAATGATTGCAGCCCTGGTTATTTCACTATTACTTGTATCTTGGGATTTATATGGTAAGGCTTCAAGTTACTTACATTAAACATTAGATGTACTTTCATCCATTTTGTAAAAAGCATTCCCCACCTTAGCAAAGATTGTCACTAGACCCTTATACTTGCATACCAACCTATGATCTCATTTTTGTAAGAACTTGATTTGCTCATGCACTAATCTAACAAGCACTAGGTCACCTATTTTGAACTATTGTGGCCTTCAATACTTATCTGCCTATTTTTTCATGCACATCGATGCCTTCTTTAAATATGCATGGGCTATTTCTATGTTCTATCTCCATTCTTTGCTAAGATTAAAAGTTTACAGATGTTTTCCTCTGTACGACTTTACAGATATAGAAGGTAACCTTGTACTTACTTGTGAAAGAACACTTGTTGGAATTAAAACAAAACTAAGCTACATCCAATAATGTAGGCTAATTCTTCTAATTAGCTTAAACAAAATGTCTCAAGTACTCCTCTAATAACCCATTAAATTGCTTAATCTGACTATTAGTCTGTGGATGGTAGCTTGAAGAGATGTTAAGCTGAAACCCCAAAATCTTAAAAAGTTCTCTCTAGAATAAACTAATGAATCTCAAATCCTTGTCACTGATAATGTTTTGTGAAATGCACTAATACTTGATCACATGTTTAAATGCGAACCGTATCTTTTATTTGCTGTGCAATATTTTTCATCCAAGATAAATATGGCATACTTTGAGAAATGGTCAATTACTACCAAAATAGACCTAAAATTTCTAACCCTAGGGAGAACTAATATGAAATCTAGAGAAATACTTTCCCAAGGTTTTATGGGTACAAGTAGTGGTTTGAGCATACTTGCTAATTTCTTTTTCTTGACTTTATATTTTTGGCAAATGACATAAATCTTCATATAGTCCATAACATCTTGCCACATTTGCGACCAATAATAACCTTATCTTAGTAAGGCCAAAATGCATTGCCAACTAGGGTGACTTGCCCATATGTGTTGTGGCATTCTCGTACTAGCATTTGTCTTAAGCCTCATGTTTTTGGCACAAACAACAGATAACCCTTAGTCATCAAAGCCCCACTTTCTAATCAAATGTATTTGGACTTTCCTTTTTCTACTAACTTCAAAATGGCAATAGCTTAAGCTTTTTATCTTTAAATTGTCTTTAATTAGTTTGTGAATATCTATCATAGCTTTACTAGTTGACATGAAGCGATTCTCCTAAAGGCTGCTAACTCTACCTGTGTGTTTAGTGCATTCACCACTTACCTGGTTCTTCAGCATTGTGTTTAAAATAAAAATCAAATTTAACTAGGAATTCTTACCATCTAGCTTGCTTAGTCATAAGCCTCAATTGGGTGAAAAAATGTAACAGTAATATTATCAGTCTTAACAACAAATTCAGAACCCAACAAGTAATACCACCATGCCCTTAAACATTGGATTACTGCTATGAGCTTCTTTTTTTAAGCCATATATCTTCTTTCGACCTCACTTAACTTTCAGCTTTCAAATGCTATTGAATGCCATTCTTGCAAAAACACTCTTTCAGTAGATTTATTTGAACTTCAAAAGGTTTCTCAATGTTGGGTAAAGCCAATATAAAGTCTTTTATCAGAGTATCTTTTAGGCCCTTAAAAGCTTTTTAACATTCACTAAATCAACACCATTTATGCCTTTTCTTTAGTAACTAGGTGATGGCCATTTTTTTGTGAGAGTATCCCTCTGTAAATATTTTACAATAATTAGCTAGTCCTAAAAATAGGTAAAGCTCACTAACATTCCTTGGCGTTGCCCACTCCTTAATGGCCTTAACCTTTTTGATGTCCTTTCGAATCGACCTTCTTTAATAATATGGCCTAAAAAATGATTGTGTTTGCATAAAAGCACATTTCTCCCTTTTCACATACAACTGTTTATCCTATAGTCTTTGAAACACATGACGTAAGTGCTCTTGGTGCTCTTCAAAGGTAGAACTATAGACCATTATATCATCTAAGCATATGACCATAAACTTATTAAGATACTTATGAAATACTAGATTCATCAAGGTACAAAATGTGGCAAGGGTATTAGTCAATCCAAAAGGCATAACAAGAAATTCAAATGCTCCATACTGTATTACACAAGTAGTTTTTGGCTTATCTCTTTAAGCAATTCTAACTTCATGATAACTAGATCTCAACTCTAGTTTAGAAAAGTACTTGGCCTAACTTAGCTAATCATACAAATCCACAATAAGGGGAATAGGATACTTGTTCCTCACTATGACTTTATTTAAGGCCTTGTAATCTACACATAGCCACAAACTTTCATTATACTTTCTCTGAAATAACATCGATGCCCCAAAATGATACTTTTAATGGCTTAATGAATACAGCTTGCAAGAGCTCATTTAATTGCTTTCTCAATTTAGCCAACTTTGATGGAGCCATGCGGTATAGGCCTTTAGCTGATGGCTTAACTTTTAGGAAAAACTCAATCTCATGGTCCACCTATCTTTGAGGAGGTTAGACCTTGGGCAATTACTCTAGCAACATATTTTTAAACTCTTCCAATATTTTTTTCACCCTCTCGGGTACTGGTTCCAACTCAATCTTGTCTTTGAAAATTGGCATGGCTACATAGAAAGGCTTTCTTTTCCTTATTCTTTTCTTGAATTGTAATGCTAAAATCATTTTCTTCCCACTCATAGGAAAGATCGTAGCCAACACAACATATTGGCATTTCCCCAAGAACAATAGACATCTAGTAATGGGGATTAGAATCGTTTGAGCCAGCATCATGAATTTAAATCCTAAGACAACATTAAAGTCATCCATTGGGAAAACCATGAAGTCTGCATTTTCTTACCATGGCCCCAAATTGTTCATCACACTCTTAGAGCTTCTATTGATCATAAAGATTGGTGAGTTAATTGCTTTCATTTTCCCACAGTCCTTATTAACCTTGAGACCATACTTTTGTGTTTTCTCTAGTATGATGAAAGGTATTGGCTGCACTTGTATCTACCATGGCTTGTGGTTTTACCATTGAGCACTAAGTCCATATACATTAAACCTCTCCTAAGTTCTTTCTTTATCATATTTACTTGGATACAAAAGGCATTAAAAAACTTTATTGAACCCATCCTTACTAGCTCATCCTTAACTTTTATGATAGTTTCGGGTGCTTTGGAGACTCTTGAGAAAAGGCTCTTAAGGTATTAATGACATCTTTATATGGGCATTTGGCCACCCGATGCAACCTTTGGCATAGAAAGTAAGCTAACGATTGCTTTGGCTTGAAATTCAATGCATTGTTTACCTTGGGTTGAGTATTATTTCGACTAGAAGGCCTCTTATTTGATCCTTCACTCAAATGCCTATCCATTCTAGCCATCTTTCTCCCATTCCCAAAGTTAAAGTTACTTCTACCTACTGGAGGATTCTTTTACTTTGAGAGGCATTATTATAGTCATTAAGACATTCAGTGGTAGTTGTGGTAGTGGTTATATCTTACTCTTTTTGTCTTTACAATTCTGTCATGCCCTAAGGTTTGAGGCCCTAAAAAAATAGAATATCTTGTCTTTTTTAAACATGTTTCTAATATCCAACATTAGGGAAGAAAAGCTCCTTACAAACTCATGCACCGTTCCTATTTGCACTAATTCTAAAAGCTTCCTTTGAGCCATGTACTCCACATTCTTAGGAAATAATTGGTGTTTTAGCTCTTGCTTAAGATCCGTCTAAGTTTTAGTAAAACATTCATCATTCAAAAATTTTAAATGCCATCACAGTTTGGCATTCCCAACAAGGTACATTGAAGCCATTGCAACTTTATCCTCCTTTGATTTTGTGTGTATAGCTTGAAAGTATTGTTTTATATCAAACAAAAAATTCTCAAGCTCTTTGGCATCTCTTGCCCCAACGTCCCTCATAACGTCGGGGCTTCGGCACCTTGGCCATTTTTTTTTATCCATTGAGCTAGAACTTGACCTAGCTATAGCCATTTGCAACACACTAACTTAGGCCTTGAGCTCTTCAAACTCTTTTTAGAGGACGCTTATGGCATCTTTTATCTCATCACCCAAACTATTTAGAGTATCGGACAGCTTTTGCTGGGCTATCTTGATCTTTTTCAGTCGATTATAGGTTACCACGTGAGCTTTTAAGGCTCCTCCTCTGTTAGTCATTAAATCCACCACTCATAACCATTTTATCAATTTTCTAGCACTTTTCAACCATGCTTGATACCACGTGCCATGGACTAAGTTTTCTCTTAATGAAGCAATAAATTGTGTGGTATTTGGATGGACGCTTCCAAATAAGTCAGCCAAATATTGCTTGATATCTGAATAGGCAACTACTAAGCTACAAGTTAATCTCAAGAATGCACAATGATATATCGGGGCATAATGGGAGCATACCAAAGTGACCCCCATTGTTCTCGAAAGAAAAAAATGCTTTATTTATATCGAGAATAGTATAACAAGTACAAAATGAGTATCAAGTTTTTTCATCATGGTCTGGGCCAAAAGAGCAAGCCTTAGATATATGGTCTAGCATGTACCTTAATCAATGAGGTAACCCAACAACATGCCAATTGCTCATCCCCATAAAGAGCTTAAGAGATATTATAACTATACTATCAAGAACTATTATAATGTTTGAAATGGAGATTTTTTTTTCTAGCATAGAGATCTAATATCCTCCTTGCATTTCTATCCGATCATAGTCCTTTATATAAAGATGGCTTATGATACCCTATATTCGATTATGGCTATATACAAAATTGGCTCATGACAAATAATCTATTTGGCCAAGAGCTATCTTGTCTAGACTAGGTTGAAGCAATAATGAACCTTTTAAATTAACAATTTTTTTAAATATAAATTATAAATAACTTGGTAGCTTCAATAAACTTTGTACTTAAAAACTTTTACTATGTATTAACAGTAATATATTTATTCGATTTCCATTAATGATTTATACAATTAAAAACCATCCGACATAAAATCGTGAATTGTATTAGATCTATTAAAGGTCAAGTTATCGATTTTATAAAATACTAAACTGTTAAAACTTATTTGGAGAAATATATAAGAATCATTTAAAAAATAGTCGGATCTTAGCTCCAACATTTAAGATTTGAGTTGACTCAATTCAATTATTATATAATATAGATATACTATTTTTTAATTTATTAACATTATATAATATATATTATATAAAAATAAATATATAATATTATAGTATAAGTAATAGAAAATATGCTTTCTAAGTTTCAAAATTTGATAAAAATTTGAAAAATAAATTAAAAAGACCATATCTTTATATTTTATCATTTTTTAAGAAAATAACTTATAAGAAAGTTTGGATGTGTTTAAACTGTACCATTTATAAAATAAGCGGACTTGGACAAAGTGTTGATACCATGTTTTAACCAAGTACACTTCTAGGTTGCCCACTAGTTTAAAATATAAAAATATAAAATATAGATTTTTTAATTATAGGATGTAGATCAATATAACATTTTTAATATTAGGCTTTGTACCGAGAGCGAAGGACCCAATCAATGGACCAATCTTACATGACGGATCTGCTGTCCTGGCTTAGGGACCGCCCACATAAACAATGCTCCAACCCAGTTCTCGGTAGGAATTAACAAATTATTTGATGAATAAGCCGAAAACATGCGTAATAAAAGTCCAACAACACTAGAAAGGGTGAAAATGACGACAATCTACTTGGTTTCATTGATAACAAGAAAAGCAGACTAATATTTTTTGATGGTTCAAGTGTATTTCTATCCAACACAATGTCTTACGATAATCAGAACAAAATCATTTCACCAGAAAGCCAGCGCTTAAACAACCTACCATGTCTCTTCACTTTTTTTCCTTGCGTGACCCCTTTAGGCCGGCCTTTGTTTTTACCCACTCTTTCAATGAAGCAGAGCTTCTCATAAGTACGAGTTTCACTTATGCTAGTATCTACACCAAAACCTTTGTTTTTCTCAATTGCTGGGAGGGAAGTATCTTTGTTGCCCTCAACAGTTTGATGAGTGCTTTCTGCAATACTCTGAACAGAGTTTCCTTCCTTTCTGACGCCTAATTCTGTAGAACCATCTACTTTAGGTCCACTCTTATACAGCTTCGTCATATTGCTATGGTTTCGATTAGTGGAGTGCACCACATCCTCACAATTGGGCTTTGTAAGCTCCTGCATTGTAGTAGTGCCTGGCAAAATTTCTAAGATACTGAAAGAATTGCTGTCACTTACCAATTGCATCCATGAAGACTTGTGGAGCCATGTAGAACCTCTTCCTGAATTACTTGAAGATGTGCTAGGTTGGTGAGGCTGAGCTTCTGCAAGTACATTCACTATTTCCGTTTTGCCCGACAAGCCTTCCAAGTTCTTAGATGTTGCCAACTTCTCATCCCTGTAATCAAGAGTGTTGTCCGCTTTGGGACCATCAGGAATGGATCATTTTTCCTTGTTAGTATCAACATTTTGCGAAATATTGGTGAGACAGAATACACTATTGCTTTTATCTCCAACTGGTGCCCTCCATGAAGACTTTTGAGACCATGAACAACTAGAATTCGACTGTTTGAGACTACATTCTTGAGCAGTGGTTTAAGCAATAAAAAAGGGTCGATTTGATTGGGTTTGAAAATTTTCCCTTTCTGCATGTATAGTGGAGACAACTTCATTTCGGTCATTTTCTTCAGCAAGCAATGATTTCATCTTCCTTTTAGGAAGTAAAAGATCTTTTTCCTCTTCCTGCTCATTCCGCGTTGATTCATATTCAGAAGTTTGTGTCCTGCTGGATTTAAACTTCTAGGTGTCATGACAGAAACATAGAGAAATTAGGACCAGATAATATGCAGATATGTAGTGCTAGTAGAATATAAGGAAAAAAAAAAAAAAACTCACACCAATTGAATGAGAGGGTGCACCTTTTTTTATGAGACCTAAGCAAGCTTTGTGCTTCCCGACAGAGCCATTCTTTTGTTTTCCATGGACACCACATTAATAATGAGGTTGTCTTCATCAGCTTCAAAATCTGCTTCATTCTCATCTGACTCTGAATTCCTTCCCTGACCAGGTGAAAAGGAAACAACTTCATGTTTATCTTCTTTATTAGGAAGTAGCTTCCTCTTCTTTGTTGGATGCAAATTGTTTTTCTTTCTGCACTTTTCGTGAACTCTGAATTGCTCCATCATTCAAAATTCGGGTTTCAACAAGTCTATTTTCTGGGTGTTGAACACAGCAAGAGAAAGAAATTAAGTACATGTATAACAAAAATTAATAGACCCTGAAAAACAAAGAGCTACATGGTGATTGAACATGAAATTGCACCTCGGTGGAGATTTTTTTCTGCTTCCTGCTCCCAGACATAGCTTCTCGATTATTTGCATTAGAAACAACATTAATTATTAGGTCACCGTCATCTTCCCCTTCCTCATCAGACAGTGAATCTTCAAATGGTTTGATGAAATCATCTTTTTCCTTTGCTAGGATAGCCCTGCTAGTGTTGGAAACATTTCCCCTCTAAAAGAGCTTGTTAATTACTGAGTTCATCACACTAAGCTCTTCGTTATCCATGGCACTGTTTATTTCTTCGTGATGTTGAACTTCTTTTTGTTTCATAGCATTAAAATGACCAGAATGCTCTTCACAATCACAAAAATGTATAGGGAAGGCGGGGTTTTAACACGTTGGAAACTGTGTCATGCTTCCCAGTCCCACTAAATGGCAACGGTTTCACCTGTACAACATATAGTCGTTCATGATTTGGATGTGGATTCAGCTGAAGTTGACAATACCAAATATATAAAACCGACTAATCCTGGTCAGCTAAATACACATACAACAGATTTCGGAAAGCAATTCGTAGTAGAAGGCTGAAATTTTTGGAATTAGATAAAAAAAAAGTTTAGTTGTCAAAAAATATAAATTAAATGAACCAGAGGGCTGACCTTTGATAATCTAGGAAGGAAAATTCGAAGATGGTTGTCTTGGGAAACGTGAATCTTGCTTTTGTTGCTGTGATTATCTGATGGGTGGATGGCGTGTTTCTGTTTCTGCTTCTGCTTCGGCCCATTCCCGTTTCAAGCAGGTAAGAAACTGCCTTTTCCACCTTCAGCTTACCTCCTTTCCACAAGTACCTATTATACTGTATGATTGCAAAAATAAACAAACTATAAATTAAAGGCGGTAAGAAAAGAAGAGCAGCCTTAACATTCAATTTACAAAGATTTCCTACCGTGCTGAAGAGCTTGGAGAGAGAGTTGGAGGAAGCTACGGCATTTGGTCCTAATGATGTCCAATCCTTCCACCTTTCCCACGGCCGAGAAAACCTTCGGAAGACCATCGCTGCTAACGCTCTGCCCCAAACTCCCTACATGTATTGCTGTTGTGGCTGTGGTTGCCATCTCCTTCTCTTTCCCAGTTCCCCTACCAGGCTACTATTAGACTCAATATGAATGCAATGAAACTGCTTTTTGGGTATTTCTGGGCTGCTGGGAGGGCCTCAACCTCAAATTTAGAAGTTGGGCTTAGTTATAAATATTGTTGATCCATTAAAGCGAACCCAACAGCAAGAAACTCGCTCATACCTTTATGGTTTCGGGCTTTCGGCTCTTTCGAGTTTTGGGTTCTGCAAATCGCAATAAACGGGAGAGAGGCGCAAGGATTTTGCTCGTACTTTCAACTCCCAGCTCTGGTCATTCTCATAATATTAACACATTCAAATGCATTACAAGAAAGAGCCTTGCAGAAACTTTCAGCGTGGCAGGTACTTCATCATCTTATTCTTCTCCTTATGATATTATTATATAATTAAGCTGATTTGTCCAATATATTTCATAAAAAGAGGTTTTTTATTTTTATTTTTTGTGTCAAATTACATGCTGTTGATGGTTTCCTCGTAATAGCATATTAATCCTTAATTAGAACAAGATCTCTCTAGGAGAATATAGAATCAGTTCCCCATAAATCTTCGTTTAAACAGAACAACAAACAGTATTTCAGGTTTTAAGGGATAAACTTGATTTTGAATGGTATCCATAGGTTTAGTTTCAAATTCAGAAACTATTGCTTCAACAAAGGAACGAATAGAGCTTAAAGATGCTCAAAAATAAAAGAGAAAAAAGTGGGTTTCCTGGGAAATAAATGCATACTGGCAAATTTGATTAACCTCCATAATACTTCTTTTGGGTTTTTTTTTTCTTTTTGATAGTTATGTTCATAAATCGAAAATATGTCTCAAGCAAACAAACTTCAACAACCATTACATTCAATATAAGAACTAATTAAGAGACTAAGCAAATTAACAAACTAAAATAAACTTTGACCTAATCCACATGTGGTAGGACTCAAACCTTTAAAAGGTTCCCATTTTAGTATTTTTTGCAGGCAAAGCTTGAAGCTAAATTTTTGCAACCTATTAGACTAAGTGAAGTAAAGGACAAAAGTTGGGTCATATAGAGCACAAGGAAATGAGTGATATGATGGAACTCTAAACATTTACTCTCATATATCATTGCTGCTATTATCTTTCTCATGCACAATTTTTCCTTAACATCAATGCAAATTTTGGCATCTTAAAAGACTCCCAATACACTTCTCAATTCCATACATCTTGCTCAGATGCATGGGTGACATCTCTTCTGAGACTCTCATCCATTTGAAAGACTGAACCAAGACATTGAAAATGCTGACTTATATAATTCTTTACACAAGTAACTGCTCTATCATACATGTCTTTATATCTTAATTTAATAGTTTAAACTCCTTTCTTTTCCGAGATCCTCCACTAGATTGCTCTAGTGGCTATCATAATTTTTTTTCTATATTAATTGATATAATGCACATCTCTCTTGTTATTGTGAGATTTCCCTATAAAACCTAACATAGAATCAGATTGTTCTTAGAAACATTATTCTCATCATTTAATCTTTGTTTGACCACCTTTCTCCAATAATTTTATCATATGGCTATTCAACTTAATATCTGTATAACTGGCGCAATTTTGTATCTCCGCTTTGTTCTTGTACAGGGGTATTAACGTGCTCATTCTTTGCTCATCTGATATCTTTTTGGTTCTTAGAACCTTATAGAACAAGTTTGTATGCCAGTATCTCCTTCTTCTTGCATTCACTTCCACACTTCAGTAAGGATGTCACATGGTCCAATTGTTTTACTACTCATCCTTTTCGAAGCTTCCTTTACTTTTTTTTGTTCTTTTTTTCGAACATGCTGATAAAAAGTTAACTTGTATTTTTTTAATGAATAATTAAGCTCCCCAATGTCGTAACACCCAATTTCTCATTGAACAACTTATTGAAAACTACTTGTCCATCGGTCCTTAATAGCTTTCTAAAGTTAAAAGCGCTTTCTTATTCTCATTTTTAATGCACTTTGTTTTGTTTGAGTTCCTTGTCCTCTCTTATCTCATTTTGGCAAGTTTGCACATATCTCTTTGTTCTTTGCTGTCCAACCATTTATAGAAATTGGGGGTTTAAATGAATCAAATAAACCTAAGCTTACCTTCCTCAAACTTGGCTTTGCTAAATTTAGATGATCTTGAACAATAACTGAGCACAAATTAAGCTTAAGAAGCCTTTTTCAAAGTTGGCTCAGACCAGCATTGAATCAACTTAAATTATTAAACAACTTTTTTTCTTGAACCAAAATGTTTCAAGGACTTGACTACACTAGAAGTTTTCTTGTCTTTTCCCCAATGTTGTTAAGGTGTGTGCTTAGGCACGCATGACAAAAAAAGTGTCTCAAACATTTTTTGGCATGGTACATTTGATTAAGCATATGTCTAGTGTGCCTAGGCATGCTTTTTGTAAGGCAGTAGGTGCGAAGAAAGCTCGCCTCATTGAATTTCTCTTTAATTTATTTATTTTTTATTTTTTTATTAACTGTGCCTTTAATAGTAAAAGAAAAAAAAAGGGGGAGAATATCAAAATCTCTACTTCTCAATGTTTGAGTATTCAACAACATGTGTGGGACCATATGAAATAATGCATATGGACCAACAAAAAACATTTGCATGTTTTATACGATAAAATGACTACTCTTTAGAGTTTATTATCATATTAATATACAATAAAAACAACAAACCGAGTCTTATATCCCATAATTCTGGGGTCGGTTGTATAAAAGACTAAAAAAAAAAAATCATGTTAGGTTGTAGTTTTGAATCTTTTTGTGTCACTCATTTCTATAAAAAACAATGTTTTCATTTACTTTCTTAACTCTCATATCATTTTTTATTACTTGCATGCACGTCTTTCGTGGTCTATCTCTAGAAGTTTTGGTCTTTTTCAAATCCAAAAGCTCATTTCTCCTAACTGGTGCACATATAGGTATATGTTTCACATATCCAAACCATCTCAAACAGCCTTCTCTATCTTTTTCTCAATTTGGATTATCTCTATTTTTTTTTTTTCAAATCTCTTCATTTTTTTATTGTCTTTTCTAGTTTTACCACACACCCATTTAAGCATCATTATCTCAACTATGCTTATTTTCTTCTCATTTTGTTTCTTAACGCCCTGACACTCAATCTCGTATAACAATGCAAGCTTTACAATTTATTTAAACAACTTCACCTTTAACTTTAAAAACATTTTGCGATCACATAACACACCCGAAACACTTCGCCACCTCACCTACTTGTTTGAATGTTATGATTTACATCCCTTTTTATCTCATCATCGCTCTGAATAATTGATTCCAACTACCTCACCATTCAACTTAATCACGATAGCACTCGCTTCTATGACTACTAAACTTACATTCCATATATTCAATTTTAGGTCTATGCAATTTAAAGTCTCGAGACTCTAGCACATTCCTCCATAATTCTAATTTCACATTAAGATCATCACTGGTTTCTGTAGCTAAGACTATATCATCAGCAAATAACATACACCACAATACGTTGTCTTGGATACGTGCAGTGAGCTCATCCATAACTAATGCAAAAAGAAATGGATTTCATGTTGAGCCTTGATGCAATCCTGAGGTAATGGGAAAGCTATCAGTCAAGCCCCCAAACGTTCTCACATTCGTTATAACTCCTTCATACATATCTTTAACTATGTTAATGTGCTTTAAGGGAACTTCTTCATTAGGACCCACCAAAGCACCTTTTGGGAAACTCTATCGTATGCTTTCTTCAAATCGATAAATACCATATGTAGATCTTTCTTATTTGCCCGAAAAGCTCCCAACAAAAGCCTCAATAAGTGAATTGCCTCTGTTGTGGAGTGTCTTGGCATAAACCCAAATTGGTTTTCGAAAATAGTGACTTTCTGTCCCAGCCTCCATTCAATTATTCTTTCCTAAAGTTTCATAGTATGACTCATAAGTTTTATTCATCGATAGTTCGAACAATTTTGTAAATCACTTTTATTTTTGTATAAAAGCACTAGAGTACTCTTCCTCTATTCTTCTGACATTTTTTAAGTATACCAAATTTTATTGAAAAAATCCCTCAATCATTCTATCCCTATTTCACCCAAGAAATTCGAAATTTCAATCGAGATTACTTCTTGTCTTACAACTTTCTTTGCTTTCATCTTTCTCAACATATCTTTTAATATTACGCTTAAACACATAATTTACATCCTTAAAAGTTATGTTAAGCTCACCTATATCATGTTCAAAATTGCCATTAAAGAGATTATCAAAACAATCTCTCTATCGCTTCTTAATCTCCTCATCATTCACTAAAACTTTTTCTTCACTACCTTTGATGCATCTTACATCATTAATATCCTTACTTTTCTTATCCCTCATCTTAGCAATTTTGAACAACTTTTTTTCTCCATCTCTTATCTCTTATTTTCTATTTAATTCCTAATGGATCCCAATCTTTGAATCTTGAATAATCTTTTTGGCTTCCTTTCTTGCTGTATCCTATTTCTAAGATGACATATCCTCTTTCATCCCCAGGGGTGAAAGATATTTAGAATTAGCAGTTTATGTTTTATTACCACCCTCTTACTCAATATAACCTTGCAATTCTTATAGCTACTTCTATTCTCTTTCCTTGTAGAAAAGAAATCAATTTGACTAGTGTTTGACCCACTCCTAAAAGTCACCAAATGTGATTCGCTTTTTGTAGAACACATGTTTAATATAGTTAGGTCAAATGCAGTAGCAAACTTTAGAATATAATCCTTGATATCGTTTCTTTCTCCAAAGTCATTTCCTCCATGCACCCTTTTAAAGTTATTATAATCCTTGTCTATGTGACCATTCATGTCTCCTTCAATAAACAACTTTTTCCATTTGGTGTGGCTTGTATTACCTCGTCTAAATCTTCCCAAAACTTTTGCTTACTTGCTTGATCCAACCCTATTTACGAGGCGTAAGCACTAATGACATTAACAATTTCCTCTCTTAATATAAGTTTAATATGTAAATTCTATCTCTTTTTGTTTTAACCTCAACCACATCATCATTCAAATTCTTATCTATAATTATGCCCACTTCATTTTTACTTCTTTTCTTACATGTTACTAAAGCTTAGAGCCCCATGTTTCTGCCTCTTTAGTCTTTTCCACTACCCACTTGGTGGAGACACGTAATATTAATTCCTCTCCTAGTCATGACCTCTCCTATCTCTACTAACTTATTAGTTAACGATCCTATATTCCAAGTAGCTAAGCGTAACTTACCCATATGACCTAGCTTCTTTACTCGTGTTCGTCCATTAAAAGACAAGAAACCTTGCCTATTTGGCACGACACATGAGTAGCGATGTGGCACATCACTTTGGGGCAAGAACCTGCCAACCCTTGCCCATTTAACACTGTACCTAGGGTCCAATGTAGCACGTTGTTAGGAGACGATGAGCCAACGAAAATTCTTATTGTGGTCTCTCATCATGGTTTGATTATGTTTTACGTTGGCTGTCATCCTATTGCAACCCTCCTCGCTTTATCCACACTTGAAACCAGTAGTTATTATCAGATTTATATAGCTTACGCTTATTTCATATATACACACATGCAGACAAAAGTACATACATATAAATTTTGAGCCTTACTTCACTTAGGTGAGCCCATTTTGTGCCCCTTGTACGTCAAGTAGTTTAAGCATTCTAGCACCTAGAGTGAACCTTGCGCCTTGACAACATTGTTTTTTCCATGTTTCAAAACTTTTAATGTGTTCATTTTTATTCACATAAAAATATATTTGAAACAATTTTTTTTAATTTTGTCAATGAATTTTAGTCTATTTTATACCTACTTTTCAATGATATAGACATTAAATCATGATTTGAGTTGTATAGAAAGATATTAGAGCTAAAACTAATCAACTTGATAATGATAAAACAAGCTCCTCATGAGCTTTTCTAACAAGCTTGCATGAACATAAACAACCCAGGTTACCAATTTTCAAATTCGGTTGTTTATTAATCAAGCCTAAAAGGATTGTTGTTCAAACTTGTTCCTTAAACTTATAAACAAATATAAATGAGCTCTAGTTGAGCTTGTTCATGAGCTATTCAAATGTACCTTTTCATTTATACCCTGAACAGGAATCCTCAAAAGTTCAAGCTTTCTCTTTTACATCTTTGCATATTTCTTTGCCATATCGTGCTTTTCTAGGTTTTTCACATTTCTACAATGATGGAAATCTTTATAACAAGTTTTTTTTTTTTTAAATAACTTGGGGCTTTTTCCTATACTTCCTTTTTTTCACCACAAAAATTTCTTGCATTGTTTAATGGATCACCAACTTTAGATTATATGTGAACATTCTTAGCCACTTTTCGAATGTGACTAGAGATATCATCCCATGTAACTTTTGCTTGCCCATCCATTTTCCAAGTATGTTGTTCAAGCAACTTAATCTTAAAAATCAAACATTTTCGACCTCTCAAATCCTATCAGTTAATTCTTGGGTACTTTAAGAAATTACTTCTCCTTTTCCATCATTTCACATGCATGTTGAGTAAACTTTAGTTCATGTTGGTTAGTCACATTTTCTCATGGAATGACTTTACAATCATTACAAGCTATTCTCTCTCTTTTCTTTATCCTTACAAAGAAGAAATCTATTTCTTTATGTTCTTGATACCCCATTCATAAGTTAATGACATGCTCTTCTTGCCTTTTGAAACAAGTGTTTGGATATCATGAGGTCACAAACTGTAACAAAGTCTAAGAAAGGGTACCATGACCTGCATGAATAGCCATTTGCTCTCTAGCATCCTTGTCCCTATTTAGATGTATTCCTAGGAATATCTTCTTCTACTAAAGGTTCTTTGGATTCAACCATACGAATCTTCCAAAATATACATTGAGCTGCTCATCCAAGAACATTTTAGTTGCATATATGCTAATTATATTGAAGGTCCTATCTCAAGACTTGCTTTATATTTACAATCTTGTCATCATTCTCTGACATTGATAACATTATCCTTCAAGGTCTTATTCAGGATGATACCTATACAAAGTTTTGTGCTATCCTTACTTGAATACCAAAAGTCGAACCCCAAACCTTTAAGTTCTTTTGGCCTTTCTCCTTTCCACTTAGTCTCTTCAATGGACACAACATAAATCCTTATTCAAATAATGTCACAAGAACCTCCATTGGCTTGTCTATTAATGCCCCAAAATTACAAGTCCCAAATCGTAGCTTATCGTCTTGGACTAACTTCATTACGTGCCCTTGTCCATCAAAATGTGAGAATCCTTGCACATTTTTTCACTACACCTTAACGCTATTACAGCCTCACTCTATTTGAGAAATAATGTATCACTAAAGGGAAATGTCCTAGCATTAGCAAAGTTTTCAATAGTTCATTGTTATAAAGATACGAAAAAATTTATGCTAGCCATCAACTAACCCTCCTTGTTTATGCAGTCTTGAGGTTTATGACAACTAATTCTAGCTCTAAATAGCTGTAATTCTAGCCAAACCCATTGGCATTAGTAAAATTAATTTAAAAGCCTAAAATTTATCACATGCATCAATTATCCCTAGGTTAGTAATGAGTGGTCTTTGAATTTGAACCAAGTATATTGCGATAAATGGGACTATTAAACAATGCTTGCCATCCTTTCTTTATTGTGTGTTTGCTCACTTTATATCTAGTACAATTAACTAGCACTTTTCTTTATTTCTTTTCCTTGCTCACTTAGGAAATATCAATTGGAAAATTACCTGCATAAGCATGTTCAAATGCTACATAATTTTCATTGACAATTTTTCTAAGTTGCACGCTTATAATTGCATGATCTCAGTATTTCAAGTTTTACTTGAGAAGATCATCACAAATATAATCAACTTTAACTTGTTTAGTAAAACTAGGACGATCATATACTTAGCCTTCAATACTTGAGCAATGATCCTTAAGATGAGCATCAAACATTTCTTTTCAAAATCTTGAAAAACTTTAGTGCATTAATTGTCCCCTTTTATCCCATCGTTGGCATCATCTGAGTTTAACAATCTTATAGCAAAATTAGTGGAAACCTCTTTTGGGTGCCAAGTTTAGCAATCGCTAATACTTTAAAGTTAAAACTTGGAAAAAAAAAAGAAAAAAGAAAAAAAAAGGCTAACTTTGTAATCACAAGAACTGAGTATTTCGTACAATATCTTGACTTCCTCATTTCATAGGATAATAGTTATAAAACCCTTACCCCTTATAACCTACTTATCTCACTTAAATACATCAATTCTTAACCATTGCACTTAAGCTTAAATATATTTAATTAAAAATATATTTAATTAAAAATGTAAAAATAGATCATTTTTTTAATATTGTGCCTGAATCAATAAGGTTGTGGGTTCTGATGCTTAATTTGTTATCACTTTTTTTTATTGTTTTTTCTGCTAATATGTATCTTGATGAAATATTAACTTCTGCATTCATATAATCTTCATCTTTATAAATTACATTTCTCTAAATTATGCATCAGTATTAGATTCCTCACTAAGTTCTTAGTCTTGGCCTCTTGTCCTCCAGCTGTCAGTATGGTGAGAGGTGCAAATTTCTTCATGTGATTCAGCAGCAGCCAAAGTCTAATTCCTTTGGATTTGGCACTCAAGCTATCTCACACCAACAACAAAAGCCAAATCCTTTTGGGTTTGGTGTTCAGAATAATGCTCAGCCAAAAGCGGCCAATGATTTTGGAAATAAACAGAACCATGTCAAGGTTATTTCCACTCTTAAAATTTATAGATATCAAATGGACCCATGATTTGGTTTCATTGATATATGATGTCATTTCCAGCTTCTCTTTGTTGAATCAAGCTCTGGAAGGTTTTGTATAACCTTTGCTTCTGTTAAAAGGCATCCTAATTTTATATTGTTTGTTCTTGTACTGTAATTTACTCTTTTCTTCAGAATACATGGACACGATCTTCTGCCAGCAGTGGTGCCCCTTCATTGCGGCAGCCTGATAATCAGCCTCAGGCAACAAATCATAAGTGAGTAGCGATTACTGGTTGTCATTTCTCTTGGCTGCTGTCTTGCTTCAGAAATCAGAATAATTATTGTCTCTTCTCCATTACTTAGTATAATACCTAACCTGAAAAAATTTGAAATTCATGTATGCAAAAGGTGCACAGATCCTGAGTCCTGCAAACGCATCATTCTTGAAGATTTTGAGCATGAGAAACCCCTTTGGAAGTTTACATGCTACAGCCATTGGAAAAAGTATGTTTTACAACTTATATGGTTTACAGGTCTTTCTAAAGATTCAAAACTTTTACGATATTTGTTGCTCTGAATTTTTAGAAAATTTAAGGGAAAAATATCAAAACTAGCACTGGATAGAAATAAATAATGAATTTTAGTTCAGGTGTTTTAGGCTGCTCAGACATAATAACTTTCTAAGAAACTTCAATTTTCTTAAATGAAGCATATGCTAATCCTTTTGTTCCAATTTAAAAACATTAGATCATGATTGGTTTTGGAAATCTGCTGCTGTTAAAACCATTCTGAACTAATTGGCTAGTAGCCTTTGACACATTTGTCTAACCGTGGCCCGTCAGGTGGTATTAATGTGGTCTAATATTTGAGTTCTTTTACTTTTAGTTCCCCTTGTGACATCGTTGGTGATGTAAGCCAAGAAGAATTGCGGGCAGCAGCATATGATGATGCAAAGCATGGGTTAAGCTTGCAATCAATTGTGAGGGGATCTTCAATACCTTACTTTCCAGATTATGGTTGCATGTTAATCACATCTACAGTCACCTTAGTATATTTGCATTTGTTTTTGGCAATTTCATTCTTAATTGTTACTTTGGAATTACTTTGACATAGACATATGCTTTTGGCTATTTCGGACGTTTCAGTGTAGCATGGGCAAGAAATGAAGAAGCTGCAATAAAAGGGCTGATGGATCCAGAGAACAGTTGAACGAAAGCCAAAAGCTGTTGTAGATATGGTTTCCATGAAGATAGTTGGAATACCGTGTGATATGGGGCTTAAACGTTAGGAACTAGGAATCACTTGTTAAATCTAAAATTTGTTTCTACAGAATGTACTTTTATCCTAGATAAGCACATGCAACCACACATATAATCACTTACATACAGGCAGATAGATAAGAGAATTTCATAGTAGAATTCCTTTGCCACCCCTAAGAGAATTTCCTATGGCTACTCTGCAAAACTGAAAAACATACATATAACACCACTTTACTCTAGAGTATATGAACAGCTCTCAATGTCTTATCTTTGGATTTACTTTGTTCTTATTTTCATCTCAAACATTTGTCTGTAAATAGTTATGAATGTGTTTCTGCACCTCAAATAACTCCTTGTATCTGTCTTTCATTAATTTTAAACATTGTTATGAAGGTGATGTTGATATCATACTATGTAATGGTAAGTAGTGACTGCAACTTACTAATTGCTCAAAATTCCTTCACAGGTTGACAGAGAGAGGAATTTACTCAATTCAAAGTTAATTGAGATTGAAAACTTTCTTTGTAATCCCTATAAAGGGCCGGTTGGCTCTACTCTGGCCCAACAAATCCCATTTCCCAGGGCCATGGCAACTGTATTTTCTCCAACAGCTCAAAATAGTGCCACTCAAAATAATTTCCCTCCTTCAGTCTCCAGTTTTAGTCAGCTGGGTGCTTCACTTTATACAGGATTCCCAGTGAGGTAAGAATGACTACTATAATTTAAAACTTTTGTTTGGTCTTATATCATTTCTTTATTTGTATCTATGAAAGTCCCTGATTCCAAGTTCAGCCCTAATGTTTTTATTAACCTTGCAAAGAATATTTTCTCAGGTCATCTGTACAGTCAAATAATGCCTTTGGGCAACCAATTTCTTTCCCAAATTCTGCCCAATCCTCAAGTGTATTTGTAACAGGCAATGTTCCATCGGCCAATGCCTGTAAGTTTCAAGATTTTGCCATTTGAACTATTCATGTACATGTATTATGTAAGCTTCTAATTTCAGTCATGACGTGACAGTTTCATTTGGTAGCCAACAATCTAACCAGTCAGTAGCAGCTTCTTCCACAACAAACACAGCTAGCTTCACCAACAGTAGCATCACTAGTACTGCACATAAGCAATTTTCTGCTGTGGCAGTATCAACACAAAACTTCAGTTCATCCAGCTTCCAGCCACCTGCTCTGTTTGATGTCTCAATCTCAAATTCTAAAGCAGATGGACAAGCCACTAAAGATGTTCAGTTAGGGTATGCTAATCAAGAAGCTATTATTCATTCCTACGCCATTGGGAAAAATAATCTTTTCTATTCAAGAGATTGTTTAGTAGCTAGGCTTTTCGTATTGCTTGAATGTATTTATTGGTATCAATCAGAATAATTCATATGCTTATTTTTATTTCCGAATGTGACAGAAATAACTTGCTAAGGAAGATTGTTTCTGGGGATTCAAGTATTTGGTTAAAAGAGAAATGGATTCCAGGAGAGGTAAAGGACTTCAGTTATGCTATATTTTTTAGATGGTAGTTAAAAGTAGTAGATTCTAAGCATTATCTTTGGGGTTCAATGTTTTTGGATATCCTCTCCTAATTCTTTTTTTTTTAAAAATTATTTCACTCAAATGAAGGCATCTTGTTGCTTTTTTTGTTAAAAGTTAGCGCATAACTAATTGATGCTTTTTAATTTATACTGCTTACTGCAGTCTGCGGGAAAAAGACAACAAATTCCATAACTACATTCACCTTCTAAAAGCTTTGGGCTAAGAAAGCAAATTAAATCTTGATTATAAGTAGGAAAATTAAATGATTGTATAGGTTTCCTGAATACTCATTATTACAGTTATTTATGTCATTTTTTTTTTTTTGTGAAATCCTTGCATAATATTTGAGAAGGTCTTTTGTAGTTCAATCTTTTGAGAAGGTTTTTTATAGTTTAGTCTTTTCTGACATTCTTACCTGAATTACTTTTTCCTGTTATATAGATTCCTGAAGAAGCTCCTCCCGATGCTTATGTTTAGTTGGAATTCATGTGAGAACAATGTAAACTTTATAAAAATGTGTAGAAAGCATGCTGATTGTGGGCTGTAGGCGTCACCTGCAAGCGCCATCAGATGTTGATCCTGCATGCTGAAGATGGTTGCCGCTTACTATTGGCAAATTTTCATTGTGCTGAGTTGCAACAGAACTGCTTGTCCCCTTTGACAACCATATTTTGGTTCGTCAATTTCCTCACTGGAGGGTTCATTTGCTGGTGTAGTGTGCGTTGGAAGAGGGAGATACTAGGCCATTTTAGGCTGACTGAATTGGTAAGTGGGTGGGAGTAAGAAAAGTTACAAAAATGATTTCTTTGGCATGATGTTGTGAAAACTTTTTTCATTTCTTGGCTCTGCTTTTAACAACTTGTGGAAAAGAAAATTGTTATGGATATATCTGCCATGTATACCAAGGCTTGAACTGGCAAGGATAGGTATGATGGAAAACATCTTCCAGTTGTATAGAGATGCTAGTATTTGTTATCTGAACTGTGTGAATTAGCCAAGATTTGGTTTGATATTCGCCTATAGAATTTATTCTAGTGTAAAATGAAAATAAACTATATCATTATAGGTTGAATAATCCGAATGATTATATTAATTAAGGATCTGTTTGGCACAGCGTTGAGATTTTTTGTGGTTCTAAAATAATAGTGGGGACGAGATTGTTAATTGTAAATTTCAGACTAGAAGCTTTAATGTACGTTGTAACAGTAAAGAGTAAAAAAGGATAATGTCTGTTTTGTAAAAGTAAGCATGAATTCAATTCAAGAGTGAAAAGAAAAAATGTTATTAAAGATAATATTAGTTTAAAACTGATGTATATTGTATTTTATAGTATGTTTATGAATAAGGGTAATTGTAATTTAAAACTAGAAAAATGGAATTATAATTGGTAAATTTTAAATTTTAAATTTTGCACTTATTTAATATTACTTTTTAAGTAATTATATGAATTAATTGATTAAAGTTTTGAATTTAATTTTATAATATATTTGATATTTACAGAACTAATCAATGAAAATTAATAATTTTTGGCTTCATACTAATAATAATAATAATATTTATTCATTTTTTATGAATAAAAGAAATCAAAATAGAAGAAAGAAGTGTAAGTATTGAAATCTAAATTTTAATTTATTAAATATTATTTCTTAAATAATTTTATGAATCAATTCATATAAATTTTGAATTTAATTTTATATTTGACATTTACAAAACTAAACAATGAAAATGAATAGTTTTTGACTTTATATTAAAATTTAATTATTGTTGAAAATGATTTAATAATAATTTTTATATTTTTTAAATATAGATTCAATTTGGTTCAACATGCTAGCTATATTAGTTTAGAAAAAAAATTATATATATATATAGAGAGAGAGAGGGAGATAAAGTCATAAGGAAGGGCAAGTAACAAAATACAATTTCATTTAAAAAGACAAGAAAAAAAATATTTGAATTTGAAAACGTCTCAAAGATCGTGCCAGATAGCCAAGTAATTGACACCAGAGTTAATATATCTTACAATTTATATTAAGATTAAGGGAAATTTATCTAAAAATAAGATGGGCTTATCTTTGGTCCAAATCTATTAAACAAATATATAAATAAAGTAGGTTATAATAAAAAGATTGTATTCACACTAGTTGAAAAAAGAGAGTATGAAAATGGATGAGAATTATGATTAAATTCATGGATAAACCTAGATAGCAAATATTCAGCATATTATCATGTAATTTGATGTTGGAAACTGATGGTTGAGATGTTGGAGATTAGTAACAAATAGAAAAACTCACAAAGAAGACAACTCACAAGAATTTGAATAATAGTTGAATATGATTATTGAATTAAAAGGGGTAGAAGTTCATCACCAAGACTAGATACTAAGGGAAACAAAAAACACCACCCTAAAAATTTTGATCTAAAATACAGAACAATAGAAGTTTATCACTATAAAAAATTCACCTAAAAGGTACAAAATTTGAAGAACAGTATAAAAGATTGCTTAGGGATAAAGAAAACCCTATTCTCCTTCTACCAAAAAATAACAAAAAATAAATAAGCTAGGAACATCCCTCTAAGCATGGGAACTTCACAGATTGAATTCCTAGAATCATGCCTAAAATGATGAGATTTGTATATGAACACAATAATCTATAATGTGAATGCAATTATTTGCCCATTTACTTTTGTAAATTACATGATAATAAATTTGACTACAATCCCATCCATCTTTATACTCTTCTTTTCCAGTTACTGTGAATACAATCTCCCTATTCCAACCCACCTTATTTTTGTATTTATTTAATGGATTTAGATCAAGGATAGGCCCATTTTATTTTTTGGATAAGTTTTCCTTAATCTCAGCCCAAGTTGTAAGATATATTGACACTACAGAGTCAATCTCCTCTGGTTAGAAAAGACTCGTCCTTAAGTCTGAATTAATATTCTCACCATAGTAGGGTGACAAATCAACAACATTGAAGCTGAAATATACTCCATAAGTGTCGGGAAGCTCTACCTTATAAGCATTCTCTCCAATTCATTGTGAAATTTGAAATGGGCCATCTGGCTTAGACTATAGCTTACCAACCTTCTCTTATAGAAACCTTTCTTTGTGCAACTAATCCCACACCAAATCATGTTCTTTAAACTTTATATGTTTTCGATGCATGATTATTGCCTTTTTATATTTCTTATTTTTTTGCAAAATTCTATTCTGAACCTGTTCATAAAATATTTTGATACTCTTGCTTTTTCTTCTATATCTCTATCAAAATGTTGGTTAGTATAAAGTTGAATTAAATCCAAAGAATAGATTGCATTCTTTTCAAGAACAATTTCATAAGGGCTACAACCAATGATTTGATTTTGTGAATGGTTGTCGGCAAACTCCACTTGTAGTAAAACAAGTTCACATTATTTTAGTTTCTTTCCTGCATAACTCCTTAAGAAAAATTTTCAAGCTATGATTGATAACTTCAGTTTACTCATCAATTTGGAAATGATGACAAGAGCTATAATTAAGACTAGTAATAAGCTTCCTTCAAAGGTGTGCCAAAAATGGCTTAAGAACTTGGAATTTCAATTGAACACCATGGACTTTTGGAATGTCATGTAACTTTACACTCTCTCTGTAATACCAATCAGAAACATGAGAAGTATCTATGGTTTTGTTACAAGGGACAGAATTTACCATATTGTAAAAAAGATCCACAACCACCATGATGGAATCCTTGTTCTGTTGAATACCTGACAACCCCACTATAAAGTCTAAGCTAATATTATCCCTTCCAAAATGTTCTCCCAATGCACCATCATGAACTTTGGTGAAAATGGCTTATCTTTGAAGACTGTTCAGGTAATTAGCTTTGAAGAGAAAGCCATCATGTAACAAAATTTGGTTATGTGACCCAAGCTTGTATTCTTTCCAAATTCTATCACAATAAAAAACCTCCTTACAAAGTTCTTTGAGCACATCAAAGTTAATAACTTGATTAGCCATAGTTCCCAATTTAGAGTGCTTTAGGGTTAAAGCTTTTACCACCTTTTTAAGAATTCTAAATTTTTGTTTAACAGTGAAGTAATAAGATTGAAGAAACTCCATCCAAGTTACATTTTTTCGATTGAGCTTGTATTGACTATTAATGATCTTCAGTTTCTTATGATCAAAATATAGAACAAATGACTTAGCAAGAGGACACTGACTCCAAATAAACAAAGCTCTATAAATATCATAGAACTTCTTATTGTAAATTAAGTACTTCCATTAGGAATCATTCAGCTTTTCACTAAAGAAGGCAATTGGTTTTCTTTCTTCATTAAGGCAAGCATCTATAGAAGCTACATCACACCACACTTTATCTTTATATTACTTTCTTATGGAAAAAGCAACTAAGCACCTTTTGCTAACCTTGATTTCATTATCTTTTTGCAACCAAGACAGCTTATATGGTTGGGGGTGATTTACTATTTTGAGGCATAATTTTTACACAATAAAAGTAGAAACAACGTTTTCAAAATTTTCACTATCAATTATAACATTACATACTTTCCTATTGTAGTACACTGAGTGTAGAACATGTTTTTTTGTAACCAATCTTTTTTCTTAGTAGGTGTGGCACTCAAGCTACATTGTATGACTAAGGATGCTCCACAATCGTCATAAGTTATCTCTTCTTCCTCTTCAAGGTTTTGATTCTCTTCAACCAACTTCTCTTTATTTTCTTTCAAGTTTTTCTTTACTAGAGTCACAATCTTCCTGTTTGGGCATTCTGAGGCAATGTGTCTAAGCCTTTGACACTTAAAATACCTTTTAGTTTGTGCACTAGATTGAAGCTTGCTTGTTGAGGTTCTATATTTCTTTTAAGACTACGTTGGAATAAGCTTAGAAGGAACAATAATTTTGGATGAACCACCTTTATTGATACAACTTTCTTGGGACCTAAATCTCAAGTTGCTACCACGGGCCTCCTTTTGTTGTCTTTTCACCTTAAGGGCAAGCTTGCATAAATCATTGAAAGTCCAATACGATTAAAGTTGTACCATATTAGCTATCTCGATCTTCAACCTTCCAAGATATTGTGCAATAGTCTATTCTTCTTGTCCCACTAATTAGTATTTCAACATGAAATGGTCAAACTCAATCGTATACTCTTCTATTAAGAGATTTCTTTGTTTCAAGTTATGGAGCCTAAGAAAGATGTCTTGATAGAAGTTATCTAAAAGATGCTTCTTTTGACAAGACATCTTTTTTAGGCTCCATAACTTGAAGCAAAGAAATCTTATAGTGGAGGAATATATGGTTGAGTTTGACCACCTCATGTTGAAATACGAATTAGTGGAACAAGAAGAGCAAACTATTACATGGTATCTTGAAAGGTTGAATATCAATATAGCTAATGTGGTACAGCTACAATCCTATTAAACTTTCAATGATGTATGCAAGCTTGCCTTTAAAGTGGAGAGACAACAAAAAGAGGCCTATGGTAGCAACTTGAAAGTTGGGTCCAAAGAAGGTTATATTAATAAAAATGGCTCATTTAAAACTATTGTTCCTACTAAGCCCATTCCAAAATAGCCCTAAAAGAAAGATAAAAACTCAACAAGCAAGCCTCAGTCTAGTACATAAATAAAAAAATGTTTTAAGTGTCAAAGGCTTGGACACATTACCTTAAAATGCTCAAACAGAAAGATTATAACTCTAGTAGAGGAAGACTTAAAGAAAAATAAAGAAAAGCTGGTTGAAAAGAATCAAAACCTTGAAAAGAAAGAAGAGGTAACCTATGGTGATTGTGGATCATCCTTAGTCATACAATGCAGCTTGACTATTGTACTTGATAAAGAAGAAGACTAGTTGCGTAAAAATGTGTTTCACACTTAATGTACTACCTATGGGAAGCTATGTGATATTATAATTAATAGTGAAAGTTTTGAAAACATTGTTTCAACTTTTATGGTGCAGAAATTAAGCTTTAAAACAATGGATCACCTTCAACTATATAAGCTATCTTGACTGAAAAAGAGAATGAAATTAAGGTCAGCAATAGGTGTTTGGTTTTTTTTTTCATAGAAAAACAATACAAAGATGAAGTGTGGTATGATATAGCTCCGATGGATGCTTGTCACTTATTGCTTGAAATACCTTGGCATTATGATAGAAAGGTTATTTATGATGGTTACCGTAATACTTGCACATTTGTAAAAGATGGATGCAAAATCATCCTAGGCCCTACCAAACCCATAGTGACATCAAAACCAAACAAATGGGATGGAAATAGCTTGTTTACCAAGGTCAATTACAGAAAAAAATAAAATTGGTGGTATTATGTATGCACTAATACTGATTGAAGAGAATGAAGATAGTGAGGAGTCCCTTGCAGTGATACAACCATTGTTGGCAGAATTTTAAGATGTTGTTCAAGAAGAATTACCAGTTGGTCTACCACTAATTAGGAACATTTAACATTGTGTAAACCTTATCCCAAAAGCTATTCTACCCAAAAAGGTAACCTATAGGGTGAGTTCTAAAGAGCATGATGAGTTACAATGCCAAGTTAATGAATTAGTGAAAAAAGGAATAATATGTGAAAGCATGAGCCTTTGTGCACTCCCAGCCCTGTTGATGCCCCAGAAGGATGGATCATGGCACATGTGTGTGGATAGTAAGACAATCAACAAAATCACAATTGACTATCACTTTTTTATCCCGCACTTAGATGACTTGTTAGATCGACTACATAAAGCAACTATTTTTTCCAAGATAGACCTACACAGTGGCTATCATCAAATCAGAATGAGGCTTAAAAATGAGTGAAAAATAGCCTTCAAGGCAAAAGATGATCTCTATGAATGGATGGTAATACCTTTTGGTTTATCTAATGCTCATAGTACTTCAATTAGATTTATGAATCATACCCTTAAACCTTATATTGGCATATATGTAGTAGTATAGTTTGATGATATTCTGGTGTACAACGAAGATGATGACCAACATTTGAATCATTCACACTAACTGTTTTGCATATTAAGGGAACAAAAGCTTTATGCTAACCTTAAAAGTGTAGTTTCTTTACTTTTAGCCTTTTGTTTCTAAGATTTACGATGTCAAAAGAAGGAATAAAGATAGATCTTAACAAGGTTAAGATAATTTTAAATTGGGCAACGCCAGCATCTTTACATGATATCTAAAGCTTCCACGGCCTTGCATCTTTTTATAGGCATTTCATTAGATGTTTTAGCTTTATTATGCATTCTATTATCGAATGTTTGAAGAATGAAGCTTTTAAGTGGACTAAAGAAGCTCGACACAGCTTTGAGCTCATCAAAAAAAGGATCATCGAAGCTCTCATCTTATCTCTACCAAATTTTGATAAGTGTTCGAGATGGAATATAATGCATCTAATTCTGAAATAGGTGCTATTTTAAGCTAAAGAGAAAAGCCTATAGCATTTTTTAGTGAAAAGCTCAATGAAGTGAAGAGAAAGTATTCAACCTATGACAAAAAGTTATATGCCATATATAAAGCTTTATTCCATTGGAGTCAATATCTCCTTGTCATGCCATTTATCCTATATTCAGACCATGAGGCTTTGAAGGTCATCAATAGCCAAAACAAGCTCAACCAAAGGCATGTAGCTTAGGTGAAGTACCTTCAAGCCTACAACTTCACTATCAAGCATAAATTGAGAACTTAAAATGTGGTGACAGATGCTTTGAGTTAAAAACACTCCTTACTAGAGACTATGGCTATTGACGTTATTGAATTTGATGTGATCCAAGGGCTCTATGAGGCAAACCCTTACTTTGGTCGAATTTGGGAAGAATGTAAGCAAGGACCACACAACTAGTTTTTGTTACATGATGGATATCTCTTCAAGGCTAATAGCCTTTGCATCCTCTTATATTTCTTGAGACAGGCCTTAATCAATGAGGCTTATGATGGTGCACTAGGTGGACACTTTGGAAAGGACAAGACACTTGTTTTTTTACAAGATAGGTTTTGTTAGTCGAGAATGGAAAAAGATGTGATGAAACACCTTGAACGATGTAGAATGTGCCACATTGCCAAAAGTTATAGTCAAAACACTAGATTGTATACTCTACTGCCAATATCTATTACTTTTAGAGAAGATGTTAGTTTAGACTTTATAGTAGGACTATCTAGAAGTCAAAGGAACAAAGAATCCATCATGATGGTTATAGGTCATTTTTCCAAGATGGCCTATTTCATTCCTTGTACCAAAACTATAGATGTTTTTTATGTTTCTAATTTGTATTTTAGAAAAATTATAAGGCTACATGAAGCTTCTAGATCTATGGTGTCTGATCGAGATTCCAAGTTTCTTAGTTATTTTTGGTGCACCTTTTAGAGAAAGCTTGGCACCAATCTCAAGTATAGTTTTTCTCATCATTCTCAAACAGATGGTCAAACAGAAGTAACCAACCATAACTTGGGCAACCTTTTAAGAAGTTATGTAGGTAAGAATATCAAGCAATGGGATCTTGTTTTACCTAAAATAGAGTTTACCTACAACTGCTCACCATACCAAATCACTGGTTGCAGCCTTTTTGAAGTGGTGTATGGTAAGAATCCAATTAGCCTTTTAGATTTAGTTTTCCTCCTTACTAATCAATAATTTAGTGAAGATGCAGAAAAAATAGCTGAGGGTATCAAACAATTGCATGAACAAGTGAGAGTTAGGATTTTGCAATAAAATGAGAAGTATAGAGGGGCAACAAACAAGCATCGAAGATATGTAAAGTTCAAAGAAGGTGATTTAGTATGGATTAAGTTGTGGAAAGAGAGATTCCTTATAGGAAAGTTTGACAAATTACAACCTATGGCAAATGGTCCATTTAGAATTTTCCAACGTATTAGAAAGAATACGTACAAGATAAAGCTTCATGATACTTATAGAGTATTTTTCACCTTCAATGTTACTGATTTATCACCCTACCACGGTGAGAAGACTAATTCAGACTTGAGTACAAGTCTTTTCAAACTAGAGAAGATTGACACTAGAGTGTCAACATATCTTACAACTTAGGTTGAGACTAAGGGAGACTTATCCAAAAATAAAATAGGCCTATCCCTGGTCCAAATCCACTAAACAAATGTAAAAATAAGGTGAGCTAGAATAAAGAGATTGCATTCATACTAGCTAGAAAATGATAGCATAAAGATGGATGGGAATTACGGTTAAATTCATGGATGAATCTAGATATCAAATATTCAACCTATTATCATGTAATTTGCAAGAGTAAATGGGTAGATAATTATGTTCACATTACAAATTATTGTGTTCACATGCAAATCTTATGATTTAATGCACCATTTCAACAAGACAAGATTGAAGGCAATCCCATCAATTTAGTAATCAAATCTCTGAAACTCCCATGCTTTGTGGGATATTCCTAGCCTATTTATTTTCAGTTATTCTTTGTAGAAGGCAGAGTAGATTTTGTTTTATCCTTAAGTAATCTTTTAAATTATTTTCAAGTTTCGTATCTTTTAGGTGGATTTTCTAGAGTAGTGAATTTCTATAGTTCTGCATCATTGATTAGAATTCTTAGGATAATGTTTCTATATCCTTTAGTATCTAGTCTTTGTGGTGAACTTCTATCCCTTTTAATCCAATAATCATATTTTGCCATTATTTAAATTCTTTTAAGTTGTTTTCTTTTGTGAGTTTTTTTGTTTGCAATTTCTCTTCAACGTCTTAACTATTAATTCTCGGCATTAGTAACAAATTGTTACTATTTGTTTATTATTTTAATTAATTTTTTAATTTATGTGATGCATAAATTTTTTATTATATTTTTATAATTTTAATTTTATAATTTATTTTAATTTTTATGTTATTTAATAAAAAAATATATTTTTTAATTTTTCAATTACAAAAAAATAATTTATCATATCTTGATCTTAAAGTTTTAATTTTAAAAATGTATATATATATATATATGTATCATATGTTTGATTCTTGATAAAAATTTAAAAAATCTATAATATTTTATTCATGAATCAATTATCTAAAGTGGTTGATGAAATAAATAGAGTATAAAAATGTTTTTACATGATAAAAATGAAAAAAAAAAACCCTAAAGTTGTAGACAAAAACGTTTAATTTATTAATTATCTTACAATATTTTTTAAAATATTGAAAGTATATAACTATAAATTCTAAACCAATAATATATGATACAATTAAATTGAATATTTCTTGAGTTATTTATCTTAAAATAGAAGGAGAAAACATAATATTTTTATCATTGGTACTTCATCAATTGATCCAAAACAATTATTCATAGATCGAAGCAAGTAATAAGATGAGCATTTTTCGTTTAGAAATGATAGTACTTATTTTATAATAACCAAATTGTATGATCTCAAAAAACTAATTCATAACAAAACAAACTATTATTGAAATATATAAAAAAATGTAAAAAAAATAATATTTCTTGATAATAGGTTAAAATCAAGAAAAAAAAAACCAAGAATCCAAAAAAATACAATTTAAGAAAAAAGATTTTCTAATAAGTTATAGTTTAATATAAATTTCTTGAAAAATAAAAAAGTCTTAATAAACATTTATTAACATACCATTACTATGCGATAATTAATTAAAACTTTTGAAAAAAATGAAAAAAAAGTTAGTAAATGAGTATTAAAATATAAATTGAAATAAATAATAGTTTTTTATAAGAATAAAATTATAAAAGTAATGGTATACCTTTCAAAGAAAAATTTTAAATTGAAAAATAATATTGGAACACATGCTATTTATAGGTTTATTACATGGAAAATATTTCAATTGCAATTTTTTTTTTACTAAAATGTTACAATTGTCTAATCACAATCAAGAATTATATGAGGATCCACCACTTATATGAGTGGACTCCACATATTATTTTGGTAAACCCTCCACAACTCTAAAATCTACTTCGTTAATTATAATATAATTATTGTAGGTGATGTGCTCTTTCTTATATTACAATTAAAATGAATAGATAACTATCAAATTGATAAACATCTTTTGAATTTTAAAAAAATGTAATAAGTGATATTTATCTTTTTAAATTTACAGCGTTTAAAATATGATCATAAAAAAATTAAAAAGGTAAACGTATCCAATTTTGAGATTTTAAAATTTAAAAAAGAGATATATCTATATAACTAATGAAATTTGAATTAAAAAAGACAACTTTTAAATTTTCAAATTTATATTATAATTTATTTTTTATTTTAAATAGATAATTTTATCTATTTAATTATTTTAAATTTAAATTGATGAAAGAAATATTGATAATATGAAACCAATACTTACAAATTTAAAATCAAGACATGCTGTAAAAATATGTGGTTAAAATCGGAACAACACTTATAGTAAAAAAAAAATAGAAAGTTAATTATAGATAATATAATAAAATTTTATTTTATATACATAAATTGGTTTTCCATTTAAATTTTGAAAGTTTTAAATAACTATATAAATTTTCAAATATATAATTTTTTATAAATGTCTAAAATTAAGAAATATCTTATGAATCATTATAAAGAGAAATTTTAGAAATTTTCTTACATTAAAAAAGAAAAGTTGTCCACATGAGCATATGCATCAACAAATCTTATCTGATAACATGTATCCTGTAGTATAATATTATATCTGATTGGTATTTTGGTTTTTAGAAACCCATGCTTTTATAAGATAGAGCAAGACTAGCATATTAGATGGTAATCTAAAATACGATATAGTGTTATGATATAAAAATGATATAAAAAGAAAAGATATGAAAGTAACATGATTTAAAATTTTAACAAAAATCATATATGGATTTAACAAAAAAAATATATTTCATGTTATCACGTCAATATAAATTGTGAAATATAATTTCTGTATAAAAATAATACGAATATATAAATTATCAGTATTTTATATGACATAAATACACAAATTGTCGGGTTTATATCAAATCTCCTCGTCTAATCCATTTTCTACTTATATTAAGAGATGTTTAGTTCATGAATTTTATTTTTTTTCTCATAATTTTACTTTAACCGTAATTTGATTCTTTAGTTTAATTGAAAATTTTTCTTCTACGTCAAAATCTTACATAACCCAACACTATAAAAAAAAAAAAAAAGAGAATAAAAAAACTTTCCTTTTCTTGAGTTTTTTTAGATTCCAAATGAAAAGTGATAAATTTTTCCATTTATCCTCACTAAATAATATTTTCGAACTATATTATCGTTTTTAATCTCTTAAAATTACAAAGCAAATGTAATTTTTATTATTTATAGTTTTAACAAAGACAATATTTTTAAAATAAAAAACATGATCATTATTGAAGCTATATTTTTAGAATTTTAGTTTCAATAAAAATTATGTTTTTAAGATAAAAAAATGATTTTCTTAAAACTATATTTTAATAATTCTATAGTTTTAATAGAGACTGCGTTTTTAAGATAAAAAATATAATTTTGTTAAAATATATTATGAAGAAAATTATTTTTCAAAATTTTATAATTTTAGCAAAAATCATATTTTTAAGATGAAAAAGCATTATCTTATTTAGAAATTCTATAGTTTCAACAAGAATTGTGGTATTTTTAAAGTAAAAAATATAATCTTTGTTAAAAAAATATTATAAAAAAATATTTCAACAAAAATCGCATTTTGAACTAAAAAAATATTATCTTTGTCGAAATTATTTTTTCAAAATTTTATAATTTAAACAAAAACTACGTTTTTACAATAAAAATTATTGTCTTTGTTGCTACTCATAACAGAATCAAAATAAAACGTTATCCGTATGTTTTATTTGTGTAGGGACAATCAATGTTAGATGGTAATTAAGTTCCATGCAACTTAAGAAAAAATATATACAAATATTTTGAAAATATTTGTCATTTATAATTTTATTAATTTCAAAAATATCAAAAAAAATATTTACACTTTAAATAAATAAATAAATAAGTAATTTAAATATAACTATATATCTTGTGTTATTTCTATATTATCATGATTGTCAAGTGTAATTAAGAACAATATAATAAAAGAGATCATTAGGTAATCTTATATTTCTCCAAAAAAAATTATAAATCTTACATACCGATCAATAAAATCTCAAAACCACCTATTTCCCCAAATCTACAAATTTATCCGAAATCATTCTCTCTCAAAATTTTAAACTTCGTAAACCAAATGCTCTCTAGTATTAATTTCACATTTTTTCCCTAATTCTCCTATTATGCTTCACCCTAACGATAACATATTAGTAGGCTAGGTATTGTGAAAAAAAAAAAAAAAAAAAAGGTTTCCACGTTAGTATTCGACTTAATTTCATTATGGATTTGATTTTTGGTCCATAAGAATTTTAAACCACACTGAATTACATCTTTTCTATTATTTTTCATAAAAAGTATGTGTGTGCGTGTTTTTTTTTTTCATAAAATTAAGTAAATTAAAAATAACATAAAAAATATTTTATTTTAAAAAACAAAAAATCAAATCATTGTATTTCCATTCATATCAATTTTATTTTAATTCAAAATTAAAAATATAAAATATTTTTCATACTTTAAATTTTTATTGGTTTTTATACTTTAAACCAGCAAATTAAGTTCAAGTCCCAGCTTAAAATTTATAGGTGACAGCCATTCCTGATTTGATTCATGGACAATTTTATTCTATTTCATGTAATTAACATTTGCATCCATCTTTATTGAATATATAAAGCTCATTTTCGATATACTATAAAATAATATTTGTGTTGTTTATTTGAGATGATAATATTAATTTTGCATAGTGTAAATTTGAGATATCTTACAAAATTATTCATAATTCCTTTCTTCCGCACAATTAATTAAGATACAACATGTCATTAAAACTTCATATCAATTTATAAAATCTCATAATTTGATGTTGCTTGTCAAATCACATTAACTCAATCGATAAATTAGCTAAAAATAAGCATTATATAGTTACATCAAAGGATAAAAAAAAAATACAAAAATATCATGAATTAAATTTTAAAAAATTACATATAAATTCAATAAAAATAAAAATATTTATTTATTTTTTTATTATATTAACATAAACTATAATATAATTTTTACAAAAAATATGATTTGAATATTAAATTATAATATTTTACACTATATAAATGTACAAAATAATAAATTTATCTCCATCCCATTAAATTTGTTTGATTTCATTTTGGTGTTTTAAGTCAAACAAATTCGACTTTAATAATTATTTTTAGTAAAATTTTAAAATTTTAAAATAAAACTTACAAATTTTGAGTTTTAATTTTTAATAATAAATTTTTAAAATCTTAATTCAATATAATATTTTAAAATTATTATTTTTTGCCAATAAAAAATAAATTTTTTCTATTTTAAAATTATACGTTTTTTGCCAATAAAAAATAAATTTTCAATTATTTCTATTTCTTTCTCTCTTTTATATTTCTAGATATGTAATTTTTTACTTTTTTAATATTTATTTAAACAATATAATTATTTATTATTTGTTATAGTTACAAAAGTGGACCGTGCATAGTTATTTGACAAGCTTTATAAACGTGTTGGTCACGATTGGTTGGGCCAATTGATGATATGGTAAAAATGTTATATGCAAACTTTTTTTGGTCAAATTATGTCAAAATTTTTAGATTTTGTGAAAATTTAAAATTTAATCTATATATTGTAATTTATATAAATTTAGTTCTCATATTATTTTAGTTTAATAATTTTAGTCTAATCACTAATTTCATAAATTTTTTATTGTTAAAAATATTAACATGTCTTTAACTTATTGATGTGACATGGGTTTGCTTATGTAATAATTTGAATAAATAAAATCAATTATTAAATTATGTAAATAATATCTGCACTCTTACAAAATTTAAAATTTAGTTTTTGTACTATCACAAAATTTAAATTTTAATCTTTCTAAGATAAAAATTATTTAAATTTTTTTAAAAATTTTTATTTTTGTAAAATATTAAATTTTAAAAATTATCACAATAGTTTGTCACAATATTCTATACTATTATGTCACACTTTTTATATATTATCTTTAACTATTAAACATATAAAAATAACTAGTAACGACAACAAGTAAATTACCTACTAATTTTGAGTTACTTGTACTCAAATTTGATTATCAAACATAATATTCACACCTTTCAAACTCGATTAATAATCCTTTATTAAACTTGATTAATATTGAACTATTTTTATGTATTTTATTTATCAAAATTTTAATAAATTTTGATACATATTTTAGATAAGTATTTTATTTAAAAATTTTTATAGAGTTTTTACCATTGAATAAATATTATACAAATTTTTAATATAAACTATATTTTTAATAATTTTTTACATTTTATTTATCTTCTCATTGAACTTATCAATCTATTGATTTAACTTTAAATTTTAGTTTTTATGCAATCATTTTTAATAAATAACTTTACAAATTTCACTTAATAAGTTTTATCTAAATATTGTCTTATATATTACCAATTATTTTGTTAAATGTTGATCCTAAATTATTACCTTTCAAAGCAAGCAAGCTTTGCTCTCATTTGTTGGTCACTCCGTGCTACATCCCTTATACTTAATAGTTTTAGAAACTAGAATTGTGCTTCATCTTAATCTTATTTTATCACTATTTTACCACATAATCTATTGAAACATAAACCATTACAAGAAAACAAATCATCAATGATGGGAATTTTCGTTGCCGCTACAAGTTGCTTTGGGCAACGGATTAATGATGAATTGTTTGCTGCTTTTTGTATAGCCTGCAAGTACATAGATCAAGTAATAAAATAGAAGTACTCCAGTATCATCTTCCAAGGGATTATAGATTGTAATGTTTGGTAGCTCACAATTACCAAAGTTGACAGCCTAAAATCTTATATCAAATAATTGAAAAGTTAGGGATTGATTGCAAAATAAAGAAAAAAAAGATTGTAGGCTTAGATCTTAACTTCACCAACTATCATTTGGGAAGTAAAAGAGAGCAACCATAAATAACTAAAGAAAACAACTTGGAAAATAAGAAAAAGTGATGAAGGTCGAATAGTATAAGTTTGCATAAAAGAGTGACAAAACTAAATTGTATGAAATCTTTTAAAGAAAAGTAATGGCTGAAACTTGTGTTAAGCTAAAGTAGGAAAACTTGAATCAAATTTGTAAAAGAATGCTTTGCCAAAATTAAGAATGTAAAAACAAGATTTGAAAGCTAAAAGTAATGAAAAAGAGATCTTGGAAAGCTACTTCTTTGAATTGAAAAAATATAGCTTTTATGGTTATTATCAAATTTGTCACCTAAGCCAATAACTAAGCTAAACTAAAAGGAAAAAGAAACTAAAAAGAAAGAAGAGAAGAATGGGATGAGAGATGACGACATGAGGTGAATGCCTCCTTATTTATAGTGAGGGATTTAGCCAAAGAGGATAGGATTACAAGAATTGTTTTCAAATTCAAATACTACATGATAGGGTTGATCTTTATCTTCAAATGAGGTATGTTAAATGTGGACTCTTCAATCTTGAATGCCTTAGTGAAATAATGGTGGTCTTGGGCATTTATATTCACTTGATAAAATCATCTCCTAAGGTTCAGCTAAGATGAGTTTCAAACGAGGATAATTACTTATTTTATCCAAACTCTTGAAGGTCAAAGAGATGAAGTCCTCCTTCAAGCAAAACTCTTCAAAGCTAAGCCAAAATGTTATGATCCCTCTCAAAGTCTCTTTGGCCGAATGTATCTAGTCTCCATGTTAGGTGAAAAATGCATGAAGTCTTCTTGAATTATTTCTTAGCTGAATGGAAGAGATAAGAGTCCTTATGTAATTAAATTTCTTCATGGGTAAGTAAAAGAGTCACTCTTGGATTAAACCCCTTTAGCCAAATAAGGTGGTGTCTAAGTGAGCTTGAATTGCATACAAGCCCTTTTAGGATAAAGGTGGCCGAATGCGATGAATCATGAAAAAGTCCTAATGCTTGCTACATTCTCCAAATAAGTATTATCTCTTTGCATTTTTGCTTTGGCCGAATATCATGGATGAGGTTGATGTGTCCTTATGCAAGTAAAACTTTTTCTTGGCCACATGAATGGATGCATTTGGACCAATGTGGTTCAGCTATAGGCTTTCAATATAGGGCCAAATGTATCTTTTGCATGCTTGTATGCATCGATTGCATGAAAATGAAGTCCGCAAGCTTGAAACACTAAAAATCACAAAATCGTCATTATGGCCCCAAAAATCAATCAAATTTTAGATTGTTGCACCTATTTTAACATGTAAAAACACTATATTTTAGGTGCTATCATACCCTAACACTTAAATCTTTGCTTGTCCTTAAGCAAATTCCTTAAATCAACAAAACTAAGTATCAATATACATACTCACTAAGTCAGGAGTTACATAAAATTCCTATCATGTATTATTGCATAAGATAAAACTAATTATAAACACAGAGTTGCAAGAAATTCCTTAAAAATCAAGCTCCTATTATCTTATGTTCTTTACACATATACATCAACTCAATCTTTGAATTTAAATGTGATGAAATATTTTACATTCTTTTTATTTGAGTTAAGTGTAATGAAATATTTTACATTTTTTTTACTTGAGCTATATACATGAATTTAAGATAGAATAGACTTTATATGTTCAGTTTCCCCTTCCCTTTCTACTAATGTTAGACCTACATACCTAGCTCAAGAACATAAAGTCTTTTAAGCTTGTAATGTAAAATTTGGGTTAAGGTAGGAAAAAGGAAATTTTATGCTCAAAAACCTAAGTTTACCTTCTTTGAATTTCTTGGACTTTGAACAATTAAGAGCTCTTTTCAAAACTTTGACTTTTGAGGCATCACTTTATTCTTTATTCACAATATTTTTTTTTTTTGGAAAAATATAGCCATTTTTGGTTTTATCAGGTTTTGCCTTTGTTTTTGCCATTTTCTCTTCTTTTCATTCCTTGTGCCTCCCTTTCTCCCAAAATCATAATCATGTCCATAATACATAAGAAAGCATGGTAAAACAAAAGAAGAGATAATAATAATCAAAGAAAAGGCTTTTTGGCTTATTATGTGGCTAAATAAACAAAAAAAAAAAATAATATAATAGGTTCAAAATAAAGATTCTAGGAATGTATCATAACAAGGTAGGCTTGAAAATTGCTCAAATGGTCCAAAAAACTGCCTAGATCATCTATTGATCTAAATACAATGTAGGATTTTGCCTCAAAGGTTGTGTAAATGAATTCTAGAACACTTATTCATATCCTAAAATCTCATGCAAATCCACATCTTACAGACATCCACAAAAATCATAACATTTCATTAAAAGAGAATATAAGCATATGCACAAAAATCATATCCAAAGAGGAACATGTTTAAGAATTCCTTTCAAGTTCTACCATATTCATAATCAACTTTATATCATACTTTAGTCAATCTTGGAAAAGTATATTAAAATCAACTAAGTGTACATAATAATGAGATCTAGGATGTCAATTTGGTTTGAAAGCAAAAATAGGATCACAATTTGCAAAAGGCATTCTTCCCCCTTACTTAAATTGAACAATGTATCAAAATAGCAATCAAAGGAAAAAAAAATACTCCCTAAATTTACTTAAAGCCAAATCTTCATTGCATGAGGCATCCTTTTCATTTCATCCCTACAAAAAAAACTAAAATACAAAAATAAACATTTAAACACACCTGTCCTAATAAAAATAAAAAAAAACATAAATCATAAAAATAAAAGTTGGGTTGCCACCTAAACAACGCCAATTTTGGTCAAGGTTGACCATCCCTAAATCTATGTCTTAGTTAAATACACCAATTCCTCCATTTATCTTATGGTCCCTCCTTGATTTACTTTCAATCAATGCTCATTAACCTTAAAAGGTTGCTTTTCTTTCTCATCCATGATTTCTACAACTCCATAGGGAAAAACTTAGGTCACAATAAAGGGTCCATTCCATTTTGACTTCAGCTTTCTAGGGAATAGTTTTAATTTTCAATTTAAGAGCAACACTTTCTATCTAGTCTCAAAATTCTTCTACACTACCTTTTTGTCAAGCCATCACTTTATTTTTTCTTTGTATAGCTTGGTATTTTCATAAACTTGTAGTTTGAATTCATTTAGTTCACTAGCTAGAGTCTGATCAAGGTTTAAATTTTGGATGGCCTACTTGAGCTAAGCATACTTGAAAGTCTTACTTTTAAAGTGGATAAGGTGAAAGACCTTGTCATTTTATTGCCCTAATACAACCTCTACTATAAAAACACTTGCATCACATATTAATTCAAAGGGTTATTTCTAATCAGGCTATGAGAGAATAGGTGTAGTAATCAACTTGTTTTTTAGAGTTTAAAATACTTTTGTACAATCTGGGGTGAACTCGAACTTGGCATCTTTCTCTAATAGATGATATAATGGTTTGGAGATCTTGGAGAAATCATGAATGAATCTCTTATAGAAACCAATATGTCCCAAGAAGCTTAATCTTTTTAACTGAAGTTGGCAAAAGTAATCTTTCATCACGTCTATTTTGCTCAATCACGTCTATTTTGCTCAATCAACCTCTATCCCTTTTACAGATACTTTATTTCAAGCATAATCCCTTTACTTTATGCCCAAGCATAATCCTTTCTTACACCTTGAAATGACATTTCTCCTAATTTAGCACTAGGTTGGTTTTTTTTGTATCTTTGAAGTACTTTAGACAAATTAGTAGGACATAGTTAAAAATTATCACCAAAAACTGAGAAATTATCCATAAATACCTCTAGGATTTCTTTCACCATGTTTGAAAAAATTGCCATCATACATCACTAGAATGTTACAGCATTGCACAACATAAAAGGCATTCTTTTAAAGGTGAAAATGCCACATAAACAAGTGAAAGTAGTTTTCTTTTGGTCTTGAGGGGCTATAGATATTTGATTATGACCAAAATACCCATTACGTAAGCAGTAATACCATTTCTTTTAACCTATCAAGCATTTGATCTATAAATGGCAAAAGAAAATATTCCTTACAAGTGGCTTTATTCAACTTTCTATAATCCATGCAAACCCTCCATCCAGTTAAAGTCCGCATAGGGATCAACTCATTATTCTTATTAGTCACCACTTTCATGCCTCCCTTTGTTGGTACACATTGAACTGGGCTTACCCATAAGTTGTCTGAAATAGGATAAATAATCCCAACATCTAACCACTTGATAACTTCTTTCTTAACCACCTCTTTCATGGTAGGATTTAGACACTTTTGCTATTTAATTGTTGCCTTGTGTTCATCTTCTAACAGGATTTTATGCATGCATATAGTAGGGCTAATACCTTTAATGTCTACTATTGACCAAGCAAATGGCTTTTTATGTCTTTTAGTACTTCTAGCAACTTTGCCTATTACTCATGGTTTAAAGCTAAAGAGATAACAACTGAAAAAGTGAAAACTTCACCAAGGAATGCATACCTCAAGTAGGATGGCAAGGGCTTTAATTCCACAACTAGGGCCTCCTCAATGGAAGGTTTGAGAGCTGTTTTCACCTTGCGTTATGTTTTTGCACTTGTTGTTATGACTCTAACTGCCTCATGATTTGTTTGAACATCTTTAGGTACATTCATGGGGAAGATCTCCTTTTGATCATGCATGCTCATTGTTAGTACCCCTTTTTGGATATCAATTATGGCTTTTCCTATTTTTAAAAAGGGTCTCCTTAATATGATTGGCACATTGACCTCTTTAACAATTTTTAAGACCATAAAATTTATTGGGAGCATTAGCCTTCTTACTTGTACCAATAAGTTCTCAACCATACCTTTAGAAAGTCTGGTAGATCTATCAGCTAACTGTGTTGTTGTAGTTGTTAGTTTGAGTTTTCCTTTTCCCAGTTTTTTAAAATGACATAAAGGTATTACATTAATACTTGCACCAATATCACATAATGCTTTATCAAAATATTGATTACCAATAATATAAGGAATAGTAATACTTTTTGGATAGCTTAGTTTTAATGGTAACCCCTTTTATATGATAGTACTGCACTTTTAAGTAATCGCCACTATTTCATGATCCTCTTGTTTTTTTTTTTTGGATAAAGTTTTCTTTAAAATCTTAGCATATTTAGGCATGCATTATATGGCTTCAGCAAAAGGAATGGTGACTTGCAAATTCTTAAAGAGTTTAGTAGATCTTTTAAATTGTCTTTCTTCTTTTTGTTGCTAGAATCTTTGTGAAAATAGAATTTTTGGATAAATCAACTTTGAGGGAGCTTCTGAGGGATGATTGTCACTTTTCTACACTTACCTCTAGCAACTTGTAGGTCACTCTTTAAGCAAGTGGTAAAGTTTTTTCACTTCTTAAAGTTATAGCTATTACCTCTTCTTGTTGCTTTAAGAGATCTTTGGTCAATGTACTAATTTAAGATTCCATGTTTTCAATGGATCTGGCTTGATCTTGTAAGGTAATTATTGGTGGACTATGGTTTCAAGGATGGGTAAATCTATAATGTTGAACAAATTGGATAGTTTTTTTCTTAAGCTAACATTTTCCATTAGAATTGGGTCTTTCAAAGATATCCCAAAACATAAAGAGGTTTTGCAATATTCACATAGTTAGGTTGGAATTGGGCTCCTAGGGCTTCTATCTTTTTAGTTAGGATAGCTAACTGGGAATTGATTGAGGTGATTGCATCTATTTTAAATAAACCAGCAGACATTTTACTTACCTTTCTCTCCATGCCCCACTAGTAATTGTTAGCAACCATCTTTTCAATCATTTCATTGGCTTTATCAAGAGTCTTGCTCATAATTGCCCCTTTAGTAGTTAAGTCTAAACTGGTTCTCATTGATGGTGTGGGACCATTGAAATATCTAGATTTGAAGCCAATTAGTAATCCATGATGTGGGCATTTCCTTAACAACTCTTTGAATTTTTCCCATGCATCATATAATGTTTCACCATTAACTTGCAAAAATGTAGTGATCTCATTCCTTAATTTGACTATTTTGGTTGATGGGAAAAACTTTTCCATAAACTTTTGTACCAAATCATCCCATATTGACATTGGGCTAGGTGATGTCAATCAACCTTTTCACCTTGTCCTTGAGAGAAAAAAATAGTCTTAGTTTAATAGCTTTATCAGAAACACCATTATAGCAAAAAGTATCACATACCAAATCATCCTATGTTATGATTGAGCCAAGTGATGTCAATTAAGTTTTAATATAATAGCTTCATCAAAAACAACATTATAGCAAAAAGTATCACATAATTCAAGAAAATTAGAAAGATGAAAGTTAGGATCATCGCTTGGTAGTCTTCAAAACTGCACAAAAATTTAGACCATTTGTATAATTAGAGGCTTTATCTCAAAGTTGTATGCTTGAATAGTTGGCCTTCTCATAAATTGTTAAAAACCATCAGAATTGGGAATTGCATAATCCCTTAAAGTTCTTTGAGCCTTATTGTTTGCGTTAACTATATGTGTTGGTGCAAGTGGTGCTAGTTGCTTTTTTCTTCTTCTTTTGAATGTTCTTTTAATCTTTTAATCAACTAGAGCTAAGTCAACACTTTTGGATCTGCACATGCAAACAAGAAAAGATCAAAATAAAAGAAAAATAAAAGCAAATAAAAGAAAACGAGTTTAAATTATAAGGTTTAAGAAATTGTTATTGATATTGAAAACACCGCTATAATCTCCGATAAAGGCATCAAAAATTTGATTGCTGCTTTTTGTATAGCCTGCAAGTGTACAGTTCGAGTAATAAAATAAAAGTATTCCAGTATCATCTCTCAAGGGATTATAGATTGTAATGTTAGGTATCTCACAATTACGAAAGTTGACAGCCTAAATTCTTATGTCTAAAAAATTGAAAATTTAGGGGTTGATTACAAAATAAAGAAAAGAAAGATTGTAGGCTTAGATCTTAACTTCACCAACTATCACTTGGAAAATAAATGAGAGTAGCCACAAATAACTAAAGAAAACTAGTTGAAAAATAAGAACAAGTGATGAAGATTGAATGGTCTAAGTTTGCATAAAAGAGTAAGAAAACTAAATTGCATGAAATACTGTAAAGAATAATAATGGTTGAAACTTGTATTGAGCTAAAGTAAGAAAACTTGATCAAACTTGTAAAAGAATGCTTTGCCAAGATTAAGAATGTAAAAATAAGATTTGAAAACTAAAAGTAATGAAAAAGAGATCTTGGAAAAATACTTATTTGAATTGAAAAAAATAATTTAAAAAAGAAAGCTTTTGTGGTTATTGGCAAATTTGTCACTTAACCCAATAACTAAACTAAAAAAAAAAAAAGAACTAAGAGACTAAAAAGAAAGAAGAGAAGAATAGGATGAAAAATGATGAAATGAAGTGAATGGCCTCCTTATATATAGTGAAGGATTCGGCCAAGGGGGCTAGGATTCCAAAAATTGTTTCCAAATTCAAATACTACATGATAGGGTTGATATTTATCTACAAATGAGGTATGTCAAATGCAGACTCTTCATTCTTTAATGCCTTGGCCAAATATGATGGTGATCTTAGCCATTGATCTTCACCTGATAAAATATTCTCCTTAGGTTCAACTAAGATCAGTTTCAAGAGAGGATAATTGCTTTTTTTATCCAAACTCTTGAAGTTCAAAAAGATGAAATCCTTCTCCAAACAAAACTCTTCAAAGCTAAGCTAAAGTGTCATGATCCCTTTCAAACTCTCTTTGGCCGAATGAATTTAGTCTCCATGTTGGGTGAAAATTGCATGAAGTCTTTTTGAATTGTGTCTTAGCTGAATGGAAGAGATGGGAGTCTTTGTGCAATTAAATTCCTTCATGGCTAAGTAAGAGAGTCACTTTTGGATTAAACCTCTTTAGCCAAATAAGGTAGTGTCTAAGTGAGCTTAAAATTGCATGCAATCCTTCTTAGGATAAAGGTGGTCGAATGTGATGAATCATGATAGAATCTTAATGCATGTCACATTATCCAAATAAGCATTATCTCTTTACTTTTTTTCTTTGGCCAAATATCATGGGAGAGGTGGATGTGTCCTTGTACAAGTAAAACTCTTTCTTAGACATATGGATTGATGAATTTGGACCAATATGGTTCGGCTATAGGTTTCGAAGATAGGGTCGAATGTATCTCTTGTATGCTTGCATGCATCGATTGCATGAAAATGAAGTCTACAAACTTGAAACCCTAAAAATCAAAAAATAGGCATTAAGGCACCAAAAATCAACCAAAAATTAGATTTTTGCACCTATTTTAACATGTAAAAACACTATATTTTTAGGTGCTATCAAGGATCTAAATAGTGAATGGTTTAGTCACTATCAAAGGAACTAGTAACGGAATTCTGTCACTAAAGACTAAGTATTAGTGACTAAACCTAAATTTGTCACTAAACTCATCACTATTTGTTGGTGCCAAATATCTAGGGTACACGACAAATTTAGCGATGGATTTTGGTCATGAAAGCCAATAATACTGATAAAAATTTCCATCCCTAGTACTCGTTTTCTTAAATTTTAAAATTTAAATTTTTTATTTTGAAATTTTTATTAGTTATATTTTTTTATTTTTTTGCTTTAATAAATATATTAATGACAAAAAATTGAGACTAATTTTTTTAGTTGTTAATTTTGAACCAATTAACATTAGTGAGGAGAATTTGTCGCTAATAGTTTTTAATTTTAAAACCCCAATTCTTTCTGTCATTCCTTCATTCCTTCTTTTCCTTCACCACCTTTATCTCCTAGTCCCCTAGCTAGGACCTTGTCGCCCCACTCGACTTTGCTATGTCTGTTTGCTTTGACAACCAGATGCCTCTTTGTCACCATTGAATTGGATGCAAGCTTGAGCTGGCAAAAACAACCCCAAATAACCCTTCATTTTCCTTTATTTTTCAGCCCACTTCTGGCAATTTTGACACACACCCTCAACCTTGAACAAACCTGGAAATCGCCTTACTTCCCATTCTCAAATCTCTCTAGGTAAATCCCTATTTTTCTTTTCTTTTTTTTAATTTTTTTCAATTTCATTTTATAGTAGTTTTTAGGATTTTTTTAATATGTTATTTGTTAATATTATTTTTAGTACATTTTATTTTAATTTTCTATTTTTTAAATAATAAATTTATTTTAATTTTGCAAGTTAAGGTTCCAAGAAATTATTACTTATTCAATTTTATGGACAAACAACAATTTGGTAATTTTTTGCTAGTAAATATTAATTTTTCTAAATCAAAGAAAATTACAGTTTTGATAGTAATTTGTGAAATTGTTGATGAGATTGTGAAATTGTTATGCAATTTGTGTGGAATTATTGTGGAAATTGTGATGCATATTTCGAATTTGTGAAATTTTTATGGAATTATTATGAAATTGGTGTTGAATTCATAAAATTGATGGAATTGTGAAATTAATTTTTCATTTATTAAGTTGAAGTGGAATTTGTGTTATTTATGTGAGATTTGTGGAATTTGTGAAATTTATGAAATTTATGTAAAATTGTATGATATAGATCATTAATTAAGTGCTTAGGATATGAATTTCCAATATCTTCAATTTGTTTTGCATAATTTGAAATCATCTTATAATTGTATGCTTATGATATTTTTGAATCAATTAGGCTTACGAAATGGATAAAGATAGATCTTGGGTGTATCATTGATTAGGCATAAAAAGATTTATTACTGATAAGTTTTTGTCAAAAGTTGAAAAGTTTATAAATTTTGCATTTTCTCAAACAAAGTATGTTAATGGGGATAAAATTAAGTGTCCTTACACAAAATGTCAAAATCAACAATTTTATCAAGTTAGTAATGTGCGTAAGCACCTTTATTATAAAGGTTTTAGCAATGGTTACATGAATTGGTATGCACATGGAAAAGTTTGAAAAGATCAATCACTAAGAAATAGAGATGATGAATTTCATCCAATGTGTCGAGTAAAAATAGAAAATCCATATGGCAGAAAGTTATGGATGCTTTATATTCGAATTTTGACTCTTTTTGTAATTAGTCAAAATATAAGGAGCAATACTTGAACTCTAGAACACCAAACTTTTGTTTCTTTTATAAATGATTCAGATAAACCGTTGTGGTAAGGTTGCACTAAGCATACGACATTATCTGTTGTGTCACAGCTTTTAAATTATAAGTCAAAATTTAACATAAGTGAAACATGTTTTAATTGTCTAATGGTGATGATAAATGGTATACTTCTAAAAAATCATAATATGTCAAAAAACTTCTATCAAACGAAGAAGAAGATGGTGAAATTTGGCCTTGATTTAGTAAAAATACATTGATGTAAGAATAATTGCATGTTATTTTATAAAGAAAATGCTAATTTAATCTATTATTCGATATGTAGTCATCCTCAATATAAGTCAAGCAAATCAGATAAGGTAAGGCGAACAAAATTTCTTACAAAGTTTTGCATTACTTGCTTCTTATACCAAGACTTCAAAGGTTTTATTTATCAAAAATAATTATAGAATATATGGCACTGCATGCACATAATCACAGTTTTGATGGAGTACTCATTCACTCAATTGACAGTAAGGCTTGGTAGCATCTCAATCGTACACATAAATCATTTATAGCCAAACCTTGAAATGTATGATTAGGCTTATGTGCTGTTAGCTTTATAGGTGAGATGGTAATCCAAGAGGGAGGGTGAATTGGATTTCTCCAAATTCTTCCCAAATAATGATTTCAATATAGTTGAATGGAAATTAAAACAATAAGCAACTTTGATGAAAATATAATGTAAATAATAGCAATTAATGAACCTAAAATCAAATATAAACAACAATAAATTGTAAAGAGATAGGGATGGAGAAATCAAACACAATGATTTATAGAGGTTCAATCTTTCTCCACAAGGCACCTACGTCCTCTCTCTTGGTTGTCCACACCAAGGCTTCAATCCACTAATTGAAGAAAAATTCTTACAAGATACAAACCTATCTTGTTCTAAATCTCTATCTTTTTCTCAAGGCTTAGATAGCAACCTCTACCCTTACAAATCAAGAGGATACCTCACCTCTTGCTTACAAGATAACCAAATAATTTTTGCAAACTAAAATACCTCTCAAGGTTGAGTGTTTGCCTAATAAAGTACAAAGAAAATGATCAATGAAAACACAACAATATTTTGGATACAAGAAAAACGAAGGATATTGAATTTAAGCTCTAAAAACTCTTGATTCAAAAAAATAAATAAAAATATGGCTTGTTGGCTCTTGCTTTCTTGATTCATCAATCTTATCGGTGTGTTGGAATACCTAATTTATAGAGAAATTGGGGAAATAGCCATTGGGAATGCTTAGGAAATGAAAGTAGCCATTCAATGGTTGATAAAATAGCTGTTGGAGATGTATTTGCCCAGACCTGATCGATCCATTCCATGTGGGGATCGATTGGTTCATGTTTTGACCCAATTTACCTTTGAAAATCACGACCCAATCGATCCCTTCCATGAGGGGATCGATCTTGTCAATGGTTGGGTGGTTGTCTCTTGTTTTATACTCTACTCACTAATTTGATCATATGTTGAGTTATATAAATTCAAATAACAAACCGTTTGAAGATTTAGAAACTAAACTTAAAGGGCTTTCTATCCATATAAAAGTCATCACCTAATACATTGACTACGAATTATAGTGAATTTTCAAAGTTACCCCTTGTGCAGTTTTTCTAACAACTGCAGAGTGTCTAGTAAAAATTCAAAATCTTTTCTTAGAAAATTTTGATTTTGATTTTGTTTGATCCATTACAAAGTAGGCTTAAAGATCTTTCCAACCATATAAAATTTAAATATTAAGACTTTGTGAATTAATACAAAAAAAAAAAGTTCAATGTTGGAAAACTTTGTTCTTGTAAAACAATTTTCTTAAGTTAATCTATTTCTCAAAACCAATATTATCAAAACTGTATTAAATCTAAAATAAATAAGTTCACTTTAAAAACAACAATTTGACTTTCATTTAAACTCAAATAAATAATCCTTAAACATAGATTTGGTTTGAGAAATATGAAAACAAAGAAAGGTTTGTTTAAGCTTTGAAAATCATAATATTTATTTAGTACCAAAATATAAAACTTAAGAACATGTACTAAATAAATCCTTTTTCAAAATCTTGATCAAATTTAGTTAGCTTTAATGCTTTGTCATTTCAAAACAAGGATCAATTCAAAGCTAACAATCTCTCCCTTTTTGATATGACAAAACTTAAAAATAAATTTGCTTGATGAAAAACTTTCTTTAAAACATTTAGGATTTTGAAAAAATATTTTGGAAAACTCCCCCTTAAACAATGCATGGTAAAACTCCCTCTCAATTTGTGTATCCTAATCCAATGGCAAAACTCCCCCTCAATTTATGAATCCTAATCCAACACAACTCAACAAATATATGTTAGAGCATACATAGCAATTAAGCACACATAAACATATGTGTATCAAGCATAAGCAAATTTGTCTATATGATATTTCTCCCCATTTTTGTCATAGCAAAAAGGCATGAGCATATTAATAAGCAAATAAACACAAAGAGACATCATTAACAAATATATTCATTAAACATTTTTTCTCCTTTTTGTTTATGCTTTTTATACCAAATGTTTAAACTCCTATATCAATTGTAATAAGCATACAACAAGAAATATATCTAAACTCTCTCCTTCTTTTTGTCATTTCAAAAGAAAGAGAGATCAATTCAAGGCATAAGACAAAATGCTTGATACCAATAATATCAAGAGTATTTTGAATGCATGTAATTAAGTGTAATATGCACAATGAAGTTCACATACAGGTATTCAAGCACAAAAGTATAAGTGTATCCAAATTTGACATTTTAGCATAAGTCATCAAATTTACTACATGAAATTTATGAGCAAAGGATAATGAATGATATGCAATCTACTCATAAATCATGTTATCATAAGATGTGCTTAAAACCTAAAACATCAATAGCAATTAAACATAAATTCAAGTACATGCATACAAGCTCATACCAATTGTTATGGATACCAATTGTTAAAGATATGTCATCAAGAAGCATACCAATTGTTAGCACAAAACAAATCAAGCAAAATTGTATTATAAGATTTTTCCTCATTTTTAAAATAAGGATTAATCAATTTAAGGCACACACAATTTTGCATGAAAGGTACAAGCTATATCAAAGATAAGCACATAAATAATCATCTATAAAAGCAAAAAAAAAAAAAAATCTTTAGCAATTTTGATACCAATTATTACCAATTTTATCCAACTACTTTCATAGAACAAACATACTTTAAGCATATGAAAGATTTATTCAATATATGCATAAATGATAATAGTAATCTTTCATAAGCTATCCTATCTAAACAAGAACTAAAAGCTCATATATATATATAATAAATCATAAGTACTAATGAGCAATGAGGTTCAATTATCATCATGTCATAACAAAGATTATATAAGCATGATTCTCCAAACATGATGAGCACATATGCTATAGCAAAGAAATAATGAAAGCATAATTATTCAATTATAATCCAAGTTATTTCAATATAAAGCAGTATTCTTAATCCAAACATATGCAAGTACATAAATACAATTCAAACATATTTTTCAACCAAAACCATACAAGCATATGCAAAAGCATTTCAAATCACATATAGCAATATACCAAATAAAGATACAAACATTTAGACATAATGTAGTACATGTTATCTCAATGATCTCAATCAATGAACATGCATATAAATTTCAAATTTGTAAGTTCATAATCCATGAGTCAAGGCAATTGAAAGATTAAAACAAAATCAATATATTTAACTCATATCCATGTCCAAAGATTCAAACAAATATTCATGCAATAAAAACTATTAATCGAAGTAATCAAGAACAAGGCATGAATATCAATGAAGGTGAATTAATCAATCCAAGCTTTCAAAAATGTTAGAACAATATCTACCAAGTGGCTTGGTGATTAATTTGTGCAATGTGTTCATATGTTCTAGCATAAAATCATATATTTGCATATATCAAAGCAAGCATGTATATGTATCCAAACTCATACATCATATCATAAAGTCTATACATTTACCTCTATCCATGTCAAGCTTTGTTGTTGTGCTCATTTGGCTTTGAATTCTCCAATCCACATCATTTGAGCTAGTCGTTGATGTACTTGGGCTTAATTGATAAGGATGACATGCTTTGTTTGCTATACTTGAAATTTCAAAAATGTAGGCTCATTTATGCTCATTTCAAGTTCTCCTAGCATAGACTTAGAAAATATTCTTAACAAAGGATTTTCATTAGAAGCATCAAGAAAAGCAATTGATAAAAATTATACCAATTGTTAGAAAACAATTCCAAATTCTAAGTCATTATAGGCAAAAGAAAATTTATTCACTAAGCACAAGTTGCCAATTGTAAGGGAGATATATACTTAAGCTAAAGGCCATATATCAAGTTAAGAATCAAACATCACAATATTGGCACTAAAGCTAAAGTTTTCATGTAATGTAGAAAATATGAATCTTTTCTAGATCATTTAGAAATATTGAACACAAAGAAGACATATTCAATATTCATATATATTCAATAAATCATCGAAGAATATGCCAAAATAAATTTTAGGCCATATCAAAACTAAAAACTCAAGGAAGACATATTTATCATCAAAAACATATTCAAGAAAATTTTTAACACAAAAGCATAAATATGTCTACACAAATTATAGGTTATAATCAACAATGACTTGAGCTAAAAATAAGCATCATAAGAAATTCATTTACTTAAGTCATGTTGTAACCATTTCAAGTCAAGAAAAATCATGTTTATCATATATGCACACACTTGACAAGAACAATAGATGAACCAATAACACATATCATTTACAAGTAAGTAGTTCATCATATTCAAAATCACAAATCAAGAGGTTAACAATTCAAGCATTTTAAACCACAAGCATTAAGATCAAATTGAATTAATGATCATACAAGCATATATCTTAACCAAGACTAGAGATGAACCAAGAATCAATATATTCCATTTAAGCACATAATGTTCATCAATTCATCAACACAAGAGAAGAAATAAATCTTGAATTAATAAAGATAAATAATTAAAGCATATTTCAAGACTATTTCATAAGAAATCAAGAGATGAACAATCAAACATCAATATATACGATTTAAGCACAAGATGTTCATTAATTCACAAATCAAGAGTTATAGCAATTTAGAATATAGCAATCAAGTTTAAAAAAAATATTTCACACCTTCCAAGCATTAAAAACAAATTGAGTAATTTTAATCAACATGGTCTTGTAGGCATATGCAACAATCACAAATCATTATATATAAAACTCATAAAATCATTTCCATTATGCCAAAATCATTTAAGTAAATAGCAAATTAACACCGTAATCAATTTCAACAAGTATCTCAAGCATACTTAAAAGCAAAATAAGCATGTTCAATTCAAGCTCACATTTTCTCAAGTAAAATCGGTATATTCAATATATATCAATAAGGTATATACCAATATCCATTAAGCATTCCATGTCTAACAAGAATAGGCAACCAAATTTTGCATAATCAATTAAGCATTTAAATTTCATCAAGAATAGGTAACCAAATTCAAATTCTCTTCAAATAAAAGTTTAGAGGTTACCCATCTCCATTGTGTGTCTAGCGTATTCAATCTTCAATCTCACATTGTAGCTCCTTGCTCTAGCACACCTACAAGAGACAATCTCATTTGATTTTTTGTACCCAAATTACTTTGGGTCCTTTAAAGTTAGTGACCAAGACTCTTGTTCCTTTAGGAACCCATACTTGCCTAATTCTAAATGAAACTTTTCTTCTAATAGGACATGTATAGTATGACCATGAAAATTATAAAAATTGCATTTAATTATTTTAGTACTAAATGAATTCTTTAAAAGATTTTATTTTTCATTCATCAAATCATCAAATTTCTTTTTCAAATCAAAATTTTCTTTTTCTAAGAATTCATTTCTACATTAAGAGGTTTCAAAATCTATTTTCAATTTTTCATTTTCTTTTTCCAAAACATTTTATGTATTCATTAAAAACTCATTCTCTACATTCAAATTTGAAATCATTTTCTTATATTTTCTCTTCATTGATTCACATTCAACATATAGCTCATTGTAAGCATCTTGCAATTTATCAAAAGCATATGAATTTGAATCAATAGAATTAGAGGTTACCTCCGAATCTTCAAGAGCCATGAGACATGATGCATTTCGGTTGGATTGTTGTCTTTCATGTATTTCCTCCAACTTCTCTCATATCTCATTTGAGGTTAGACACTTTGATACCAAGTTGAATTTGTGGGAGTCAAGAGCTCCATATGGTAAGCACTTAGCCTTGACATCATCCATCACTTGCCTCATGTAGTTTGCATCATTTGAAGGAGTTCCAAACCCTTTTTCAATCATATTCCAAGCTCTAAAATCTTGGGCCATAATGAACATTTTCATCCTCCTTCTCCATTCGCAAAGTTTAAATTTATCAACCATAGGAGCTTTGAGGACTTTCTCACCATCTTGGAACCAAAATTGAGCCATAAGATCTTTTCTCAAGATGGTTAAACCTACAAAAATGAGACCAAAGCTCTGACACTAATTGTTAGCTTTATAGGTGAGATGGTGATCCAAAAGGGGGGGTGAATTACATTTCTTCAAATTCTTCTCAAACAATTATTTCAATATAGTTGAATGAAAATTAAAACAATAAGCAACTTTGATGAAAAAATAATGCAAACAATAGCAATTAATGAACCTAAAATCAAATATAAACAACAATAAATTGTAAGGAGATAGGGATAGAGAAATCAAACACAATAATTTATAGAGGTTCGGTCCTTCTCCACAAGGTACCTACGTCATCTCTCTTGGTTGTCCACACCAAGGCTTCAATCCATTAATTGAAGAAAAATTCGTACAAGATACAAACCTATCTTGTACTAAATCTCTATCTTTTTTTCAAGGCTTAGATAACAACCTCTACCCTTACAAATCAAAAGGATACCTCACCTCTTGCTTACAAGATAATCAAATAATTTTTACAAACTAAAATACCTCTCAAGGTTGAGTGTTTGCCTCATGAAGTACAAAGAAAATGATCAATGAAAACACAACAATATTTTGGATACAAAAAAACAAAGGATATTGAATTTAAGCTCTAAAAACTCTTGATTCAAAGAGAAAATGAAAATATGGCTTGTTAGCTCTTGCTCTCTTGATTCATCAATCTTCTCGGTGTGTTAGAATGTCCAATTTATAGAGAAATTGAGGAAATAGCCATTGGGAATGCTTAAAAAATGAAAGTACCCATTGAATGGTTGATAAAATAGCCATTGGAGATGTATTTACCCAGATCAGATCGATCCATTCCATGAGGGGATCGATCCTGTCAATGGCTAGGTGGTTGTCTCATATTTTGCACTTTACTCACTAATTTGATCATATCTTGAGTTATATAAATCTAAATTACAAAACGTTTGAAGATTTATAAACTAGAATTAAAGGGCTTTCTATCCATATACAATACATCACCTAATTCATTGACTAAGAATTATAATGAATTTTCAAAGTTACCCCTTGTGCAATTTTTTTTACAATTGCAGAGTGTCTAGTAAAAATTCAAAATCTTTTCTTAAAAAATTTGGATTTTGATTTTGTTTAACCCATTAGAAAGTAGACTCAAAGATCTTTCCAACCATATAAAATTCAAATATTAAGACTTTGTGAATTAATACAAAAAAACAAAACAAGTTCAATGTTGAAAAATTTTTTTATTGTAAAACAGCTTTCTTAAGTTAATCTATTTCTCAAAACCAATATTATCAAAATTGTATTAAGTCCAAAATGAATAAGTTCACTTTACAAACAACAATTGGACTTTCATTTAAGCTTAAATAAATAATCTTTAAAGATAGATTTGATTTGAGAAATATGAAAACAAAGAAAGGTTTGTTTAAGCTTTGAAAATCGTATTATTTATTTAGTACCAAAATATAAAACTTAAGAACATGTACTAAATAAATCCTTTTTTAAAATCTTGATCAAGTTTATTTAGCTTTAATGTTTTGTCATTTCAAAATAAGGATCAATTCAAGGCTAACATGTGCCAATGATTTTGTCTATTTGGCACGCAAGACATTATTCTTGTTTTCCATTTGTGCTCACTATATATAATTTACCCCCATAGATGTGCATGAATTAATCATATTTGATCCTTAATATGGTCATCTCGGGAAAGTGTAGTCCTTCACAGAATAAAGATGTTTTCTTAAAGCCTTTGATAGATGAGTTATAAATATTGTGGAATAATGGTCTTAAAAGTTATGATGCTCACATAAAACAACATTTTTATTTATTAATGGCAACATTGTTATAGACAATTAATGACTTTCCTACGTATGGCATATTGTCTGGATAGAGTATTTATGAAAGGTTATTATATCTTTATTGCATGGAACATACACAAGTAATCAGATTGGATCATGAAAAGAAGTTTTTTTTTATTATGATCATCAGTTTTTGCCTCATAATTATCCTTTTAAAAGACAAAAAGATATATTTTGCAAAAGTGTTGAGCACAATCCTTTGATTCAAAGATTATTAGGTATAAAAATTTTGAGACAAATTGATTGCATACAAAATATCACATTTGGCACAAAATGCTTTGAACTAAAGCTAAGAGGTTATGGTGCAACTTATTATTGGGTAATGAAAAGCTTATTTTGGAGTTACCTTATTAACACCCCATTCTTATTGATCATAATTTGTATGTTATGCATATTGAGAAAATTGTATTTGATAATTTATTCAATACAATGATGATGTCAAAGGCAGAACAAAAGATAACACTAATGTAAATTAGATATGACACTTCTCTGCAAATAAAGGGAACTAGTATTGATGGAAAGCAATGGGAGAACATTCAAGCCCAAAGCATCATACACTTTAAGCAAGGAGGATTAAAAGACAGTATGTGCTTAGGAGAAATAGTTGAGACTTCCTAATGGGTTTGCGTCGAACATAGCTCACTATTTTAAAGTTAAGGAAAGCAAATTTCATAAGAAGAAAAGTCATGATTGTTATAATTTTATACAATGGTTGCTTCTAATTGCCTTTTGTGACTTCTGCCTAACTCAACTTAGGATGCAATAACCCTATTATCGTATTTCTTTAGAGATATTTGCTCAACCGAATTACATATACATCAAATGAAATTGTTGGAAAAGAACATTATTGAAACAAATTGCAAATTAGAGAAGATCTTTCCTTTGGGTTTCTTTGATTATATGGAGTATTTGTTGATTCACTTACCATATGAGGCAAAAGTTGGTGGTTTTGTCTAGTATCAATGAATGTATCTATTTGAGAGGTAGTATATGTCATGAATATTACTTATGCAATATACATCGAATAAAACCAAATGTATTTAATCTTTTGGATTATGAGGTCCAATGATCTCCTTTAAGGACTCAAAATGTTAGTTTATCTGGGTGAGGTATCTTATGGTGGACAGGATTTTAATGTGTGGCAGCCCAACCTATTGAGGCCCAATGGGTGAGGTATCCCAAAAAGGCTTTGCAGAGCCCTTTATGTACACCTGTCGCTTAGTACAGGGTTTTGTGCTATCAAAAAAACAAAGAATAAGGAAATAAAATTACGCCTTTGCTATCAGCTATAGCTTTTGGTATAATGGTAAGCACTTGATCTTGAAAATCGGTATCAAAGCAAAAGGTTCAAGTCCCCTAAGTACTATTGGTGGGAGAGATTCTTGGATTATAGGGTCCAACAGTCTCCCTTAGAGACTTGTATACTGATTCATCTAGGTGAGATATCCTATGGCAGATAAGATTCCAGTGTGTGGTAGCCTAACTTGTTGCTTAGTACGAGGCTTTGCACTACCAAAAAAAGAATAAGAAAATAAAGTTGCACCTTCACTATTAATTATAGCTTTTAGTGCAATCATAAGCGCTTGATCCTGAAAACATTGAGAGGATCGATCCCCTCGTGCCCAAAAAGCCCTAATGGTTACTTTTTTTATTTGAAATTTTGCATGCTTCAAACATTTAATGCAAGCAATGGTTATTTTCCACTCTCTACATATAAAAGCAAGTCTCCCACCACATTTCAAGCTATTAAGAGCCAAGAAAACTTATTACTTTCATCTGCCATCTTCTTCAAGCATTAAAGAGCATTTTATTGTGAGAAAAGTGCATAAATTCTTATTGTATTTTCTCTTGATGTTTTTCTTTATCTTGATTTGTATTTCAAATTAGCAAACACCCAACCTTAAAGAGGTTTCTTTAGTTTGTAAAATGCTTCAAAACTTGTATTGTGAGGTTATCAGCTTAAGGGATGGGATAACCCTTAAAAGATTATGTTATTGATTGTATAGGGCATTAAAGAGCTAGGTTGTAACATTCAACACAAAGTAGATTAAACTCCTTAGCAAGTAAGGCTAAAGGAAAGGACGTAGGTGCCTAAAGCAAAGGTCGAACCTTTATAAATTTTGATATTTGATTCTCTATCTCTATCTCTCGGTTTTAAGATTATTTGTATACTCATATTTGGTGTGTTTCTTTGCTTAGAAATAATTGATTTGTGAATTTTGCACTTACTGGATATTAAATTTGAAAATTTTACTATCAACTAATTCATCCCTTCTTGGTTTAATTGAAGTCTTTAAGCTAACATAATCAATTTTATTTCAATAACGATGATTAGGTTTTCGCAACATCTTAAGAAAAAAGTGAAAAATCTAGCTTGTGTTAAAGGGTCAATATGTGAGGTGCATAATGTAGAGGAAATTGCATCTTTATACACATTGTATTTGAGCTTAATGTGCAAACAAGATTCAATCAGAAAATGTGCATGAAGCAAGATTTAAGAAATGGTTTGATGAGATTGTGAAAAAGATCTATCGTTAATGAATGATAAAGAATTAAAGAAAGTACACGAAGCAAGATTTAAGAAATCATTTAAATAATTTGTAAGTTAGGGTCTAAATTTAAATAGATTAATTATGACACTATATTTTTATACGAAAATTACTATTTACATTTTTTTAGGTTCAAGAATAGGCTAATGAAATTAATTCTCATATCATTAAGCTCTATCATGGCTCAAGATGTATGGCAAGGTGTTACCAAGAATATTTTATCAATGGTTAAAAGTTTGATACATTAGATTATAGGCTAACTCGAAGAACAATAAATGGTGGTGTATGCATGAAAGAAAATTGTTATAGTGATTTCGAAGTTGACTTTTATAGTATCTTTGTAGGCACCATTAAGTTGAAATATTTTGGGAATGACCATAGGCTCATATTTTTTAAATATTACTAGTTCAATACAAAAAAAAAGGTGTTTGTGTAGATCCCCATCATGATCTTTTTGAAGTTAAATACAACTTAGTACTTGCTAGTAATGAGCTATTTATGTTAACTATGCAAGCTCAAAAGTGTACTATAATACTTATCCATCTAAAAGGAGAGTTCGTCAAGATTGGTAGGCTATGTTCAAAATAATGGCTAGAATAGATTTGTCGATAGTACTCGTGATGAAAATTTAATTGACCTTTACAAAAGGGTTTATTAAAAAATATGAATGTCTGGTACAAAAACTGTTACATGTGCAAAGGCACTTGACAATCTTAGAATAGTTGTTAATGTTATTTAAGAAGTTAATTTTCAAGAACAACATAATGAAGAGGAATATGCACAAGAAGAAGATGGGGGAGATGAAGGTGAAGAAGATGAAAAAGATGAAGATGAGAGAAAGATAAAAATGATTAACATGAATTCTTGCTTATGAATGATGATAAATTTATGTGTATTTAACTTTATTACTTGTGACATTCTTTGAGATATAATATAACATGTTATATTTTTATTTTAAGATATTCATGTATTCAGATATGCTTGAAATATGTTGCTAAATTATGTTGTCGTTGCATTTATATTATCATATGTTGATCACCATGTTGTTGATATATGTTATTTAATATATTGTTATATTTTGTTTAATCTAATTTTATTATTATTTATGTTATATTTTACAATTATAATGGCTAAAAGAAATGTTTCTAACAAATCCAAAGTTAGATTTGGATCTACATCTACATTTGCATTGAGAGAATTATTCTGAGGTCCTAATTGTCTTAACACTCCATCAATACATGCTCAATTCAAATAGCATTAGGTGATCGAGCCTCTACCCATAAACCCTTCAACAATATAGCACCCATCTTTTAAGTCTTTAACTATTGAGACTCCACCCATATTGACTATTAGAATATGCCATTCGTTGAGCACAAGTCTTCTAGTCTTACTGATGGTGTTAAGACCACTATATGTGAGTCAACATCATGATAATAGACTAGATGGCCTAATCAATGCTTACCCACACCCCTAAATCTAGTGGACAAAGAACCAATTACTTGTATGTAAAGCTAGTTGTTCACTTTTTTTATTTATTCAATTGAAGAATAATATTATTAAGATTAAAATGTTAATTATTTTATTAATAACTTGTATACAATACTTTCTTGGAACCCATAATTGTTCGAACAAGGATGAAATTGATTAAAGATTACTATAGTGATGCATGGTCGACAAAGTAGGGGATATTCTAGGTTTTTTCTTTTTAATGTATATAATATTGATCTATTTTCATTTTCTTTTGATTTAGTTATTCAAATATAGTATTAGTATTTTTTTATTTACTTTTGAGAAAATTGCATGTGGTCTCCATAATATACGCCACTAGTGTATGCCATATGGTAAGAAACATGTAAAACACGAATTAAAGATATTATGTACTATAAAAGGAATAAAGCAATGACTATTTTAGGCACAGACAAAATAGTTGAGTGCAAAGGCTACAATAAATCAAAATGGATTAGTTCTTAAATTTGAGATGAGCATATTGAAAAAGAGGGTACGCAAGCATGACAACGTCGATCCAATAAAGTAAGTAAAAATCGGCTAACAAAGAAAATAGGAAGCATCACAAAGCATAAATGTGATTCAACACCATTTTTGGTTCATGCATAGAAATTGGTTTACAATGTTTAATGTTGTGTTTTTTATTGTTTAGAGTTTATAAACAATAACTTGTTTTTTAATCAAATATAGTTACAAGAGCTTTAGTGACCACTTGCATATAAGAAACTTTTTGATCGTATCCATAAATGTTCAAAGGGATATGGTGATTTTGTAAACAAATCCAAAATTATTAGTGTAATGAAAATTATTTTATGAATGCGTCATTTTAACATTTTCATTATTGCTATAATTTTTTACCATGCTTCATTTTAAGCAATGTGAATCATGCACTTATTAAAAAGCTATGCTTCTTGCATAATTTAGAAATATGGTGATGACACATCTGTTTATCTCGAATTCAATCCATAAGCTTAGTTTCAAGTTATTGGAAGCTGCAGACCACTCGCACCCAAGTCTTTGAATTTAGGATTAGGCCACGTGTAGCTGATATATTTGGTACACCTTCTTCCTTATGTGCTCATCTTACTTAACTTATGGTCCAACAAACTTCATTCCCAAATGTTAGTTTACAAGCTAAAGTTGATTATCCAAAGGGAAAATGGTATATATGTAAAACCAACTTAAGGATATGAGGCATTCACAAGATAAAGTAAAGATGATTTTACTTTGGCTCACTCAAATGTTCAAAGATGGTTCATTTCTTGCATCTAGATGTTTTGACAATATGTCAACACTCTATTTTCTTCAAAATCAATTTCAAATCCCAATTATTACTTTCAAATCATTGATCCGTTAATTTTTAATTAGATTTTAAAATGACTCATTTAAATATAAGTTCATTTAGATTTCAAGCTCTCTAAACCAAAAGCCCAATTACCATTTTATTTTTACTTGATTTTATTATTAGTAGAAAGTGATAATCCTTGAAACAACAAACGAAAGAGATTTGTTTTTAAAGATAGAGTCCTTTGAAGATAACGGGATTGGATTTTATTGCTCAAAGTAATAAGAAATCCCATTTCAAATTGAGACTTTGCCTTGATTTAGAGTTCTATTTCTATTAGGTCTAGTTGGCTATTTAAATAGGCAATAATCAACAGAACAAAACAATGACAAAGAAAAACAATTACAATAAGTAATCGAGTGATACTCGATAAATAGCAGCTAGTTAAGCTTATTGTCACCAACACCCTTTTTAAAACCTCTTTCTACATACAAAAATAATTCCCTAGTCCCACCATGACACCAACACCTCAATGTTGCCCATATCACTAGCAGCCATACAAAATAACAACCTCCAAGCCACCACCAACTTCTACCTAAGCTGATTTTGCCACCAACCTCAATAGCCCAACGTTATTCCTTTTAGCCACCACCATCAGTTGTCCACTACCAATATGCCACACTAAATAACAAGGCAAAATCAAAACAAAAAAAGAACTAGAAGAACAGGAGCTTCAATTTTTATTTGGCCATCAAAAATTCAATAGCCTAATAGCCATCATCATTGATTCAACTTCAACCATCATTTAGTCCACGTCAAAACATATTCCATAAGCAACATCACTACTGCTCTCTCACTAGCTCGCTGACATCCACCATAATTCTTTCATCATAAACAGCAATCAGGTTTTCTTGCCATACTTCTTTCCAAAGCCAACACCACTTTGTGTCCATTTCACCTTGACTAAGAACCTTTACTATTATTCACAAAAAATAGAGAAAAAAATTTTTTATTAGAGATAAAGCCCAATCAACCTGAAACCTAACCACAATCGAAGCCTATTTAAAACCTACAAATTAACATTTTTAGCAACGAAAGAAGGCATCAAGTAGAACCATCCCCAATAGTCAAACACAATATATGGCATGAAACAAATTATAGACAAAAAAGGAATCAGGAATAGTAATCAAGAACAACAAAGGGCAATACAAAGGCTGAAAGACAAAAGAATCAAAAACATATTGTTGATAGTACCGGTGGTGACAATTGTGGTGATTGATGATGGTCAACATGACCTTGAGAGATTGGGACTCACTAGGAAAATAGTATGAGGAAAAGACTGACATACTAAAATCTCAGCCTAATTAGTGAAGAAAAAAGGTTGAAACAATAGTGGATAAGCGACAGCTTCAGCTTCAGATCTAGGCCATTAAAGGATAACTTTTGAAAATTAGTGAAATTTTATGCTTGATCGAATTCCAATTGGTGATAGAATGAGGCAACCTGCGTGGAAGGGAACCACCAGTTTCTGCATTGCTTGAAGTTAGTGGTTGCGATTCATTTAAGGTTTAAAAAGAGGCTAGAGATAACCAACCTTAAAGGAGAGAAAGCAAAGCATGAAAATGAAAAATGAAACAAAATGGGACCTTTATACTAAAGCCAAAATTACACTGTTAATGGATCATTTGACCTAGCGTCAACCCGTATCCCTACTTGACTAGATGCTTCAAACTTGGACTGAATCCTTGTATGTCTAAGCCCATTTGCAAAGTAAAGACCATGCTTATTTTCAAGCATGAACCCATTATGATTTGGGTTTCAACCTAAAAATTGGTAACTTTCTTTTTCTTATTTAAATTTTCTTACTTGCTTATTTATTTAGATTAGAAAAATGTTTAATTATTTGATAATAAAACATAAGATTAATAAAAAAATTCAAATGAAAATCTAAGAAATCGAGAATGGTTGATTTTCTAAAAATTTTTAAGCAAAAAACTTATTTCTAAATTTTGCCATAATTAAGGCAAAATAAGATGAAATTTCAATAATGATGATGATGAGGATGATGATGATGATGATGATGATGATGATGATGATGATAATTTTCAAGCATGAAAAAATAGGAATAAGAAATTGTAGATTTTGAAAACAAAAATAAAACAAATTCATGGTAAAATTCCAGAAACTCAAGAATGGTTGATTTTTTTAAGAATTCCTAGAGATAAAATATTTTACATATTTCCAAAATGGTGGAAAGTTTGTATATATTTTTAATAAGATAAAGAAATTAAAGTAAAAATTAGAATAAAAGAAAATTAAATAAATGATTGAAAAAATCTAACAATAAAACCTTTTCAAGAGAACGAATAGGTTCTTTTAACACTTAAGGTGAGGATAATTTTTTAGGAATTCCATAAAATGGTAAGGAAAACCTGAAATTCTTTTCGATATGTAAATGTTTAAATGAAGTAACAGCCATAAATAAAATGACCATCTAGTTAAGACTTTAGGATAATTTAGATTTAATTGGTACTATCTTAGGATGGTTGTTTTATGAGTGTTATAACCTTACCCATATGTAACTGTATATCCAAATCTAGTTATGAAATGAAGACCAAAACTTATTAACTTTCCCTACACGTAACTGTACTCCTAAATCTAGTTATGAAATGAAAACCATAACCTATTTTCTAGATACCCTTAGTCAAGTTTAGGATATCCTTATAAGGGCATATTCATTTGGTGGTCAATTGCACCTAAATAAAAAAGATTGGTGGTGACTTCTAAAGTTGTGTCTAGTAATAGGTTTACGGGCATTATGAAAGTTTGACGACTCTACTAGGAGCATCATAGAGAGTTAGGCCATTAATTAATTTTAAATTATCCTTATTTTTGGTTTGGTTGCTCTTAAATTATTGATCATTTTTATGTTCATTACTAACTTTATTGTTTTCTATTCTTTCACTTGACTTGGGAAAATTGCGAATAACAATATATGTGTTCTTTCATATATACTATCACATGTATGTGCATCACATGAGCTCTACATCTGAGTTTTATCCCTTTTAAGAGGGAGTAAAGTATCATGCTCTCATGAGATGATAATCTTCACAATGGCTAGCAAAATACTCTCACTTAAATTGAATCATTTCTGTTGGTAGCCTGTGATGGGTGAGGATTGGAAAGCCTTACTAATTTGTCATAGACAATGATATGAGGAGCAATTTGTGAACTTTTAATAGTCAAATAACCTAGCCCTACATATAAATAACATTTAAATGGCCAACATTAAGGTGGAGCCATACCCACCCTTGTTATGAACCTAACCCAATTTAGGTTACACGAAAGAATGCTTTTAATATTTTGTTTATTGTTTGATTATTTGACTTTCTACATTTATATTATTAAATTGTCATATAGGAAGCATTAGCCACATAACAATTGGTTGTAGATTAAATCTCACATCCATTGAGAGCCAAATACAGTTGAAGTCTTCATTAACTTGTTATGAATCTTTTGATCAGTTGAAGTCAAGTTAGAGGAAGTCTAGCGCAACCAGGGAGAATGTTTACCTAGGATCATGTATCAAAACTTCCTGAAAGGGTACTTATGGATCCCTAAAAAAATGATTTAGCAAATTTAGGCAGTTTCTAGAAGCATTTGAACAAAACAAGGTAGGAAGCATTTGAAAGGTGGACAACAATTTGATCAAAGCCATGGTACGATTCTAAAACCCATCATATCAATGTTTTGTATTCAATGAAGTAGATATGGTACTTACCATTGAAAAGTACATGGTTTTGCTTTGACAGGATCCACCGAATCTAGATAAAATCTATTAGACAAACAAGATAGGTTATTGCAAAAAATGTACCAAAATGCTCAGATCAATTTATTGTAGATCGATACATGTGTTAGACCAAAAGGCGAAAGTAAAAGGATTCCATGGAGTTTTTTACAAACTTCATTAATGATAATTTAGATGATGAGCCAGGCATATTTGCTATTACCTTGGCCGTATATGGATTGGTGGTTCTCTCGAAAGTTCTAGGGTATATCAAAGTGGCTATAATAGACTGTGTAGGCCAAATTGAGCATAAAAATCAATGTGGCACCAACTATTTTGGCAAAAACCATCATAAGCTTGAATCATTGTTATTGAAATAGGAAATGACATTTCAATGGATACATGCAACTACTTTACATTTGGATGAAGAGCCATTTCGAATGTATATAGAATAAGTTTTGCAAGCCTTACCTCACTTCCAACATTCCTATCAAGGTATTTCACAATAACAAATGGCTAAAGGCAAGATCAAAGGAAGATTGAGTTTCATATTTGCAAAAGCTTACCAGTCAAAAGGTGAAATGAAAGCACTATGGATGTGACATAGTCCTACACTATATAGTTGTAGAAGTCAACCTTGAGTTTCTCTCTTAGGCTTATGAAGTGCTATCAGTTATGCCCTAACAATGGTAAAAAGGTAGTTAGGATATGGGCTGTTTATTTTGATGACATGTGATCTCAACTAATTAAAATTCTCATTCACTAATAAATGAACTCTCAAGAGGCTAGAAGAAATCACCACAGCTTGGAAAAAAACTATTAGGGTCGGCTAAAGGAGGTTTACATATGATGTCACACCTAAGTACTTTGTTTGGCATACCAGGAGAGCCAAAGGCATTGTGATCCCTTAAGAGTGCAAATCTAATTGCCCCATGAAACCAACCCCACATGATCCTTTATTGAAAGTGGTGATTGCCAAGAAAAAGCTCCAATATGAGAGAGATAATTGGAACGAAAGAATAAAAGGCTAAGAAAAGAGATAGAAGATAATTTAAAATTGCTTAGTGAGGAGAAAGATTAATGGAAAACCTTATTTGTTGATTTAGATAAAAAAAAAAAAAAAACTCATCAATTACCCTTGAACTTGGTCAGCTCTTGAAGGAAAATGAGCTATTACAAGCAAGGGTAGAAGAAGGGCAAAAAACAATTACTAAAGCCCAAATACACAATCAGATGCTTCAAGAAATGGTTGATCCATAGCACAAATAGGCGTCTTAACCAACGAATGCCAAATGTATGCTAATAGTAATAAACGATTGAAGAATGCATATGTGGTAAAATAGTAGCATTTAAGGCACTTGTTCAGTCAAATTTGCATGGCTGCTAATAAAGCATTTGAAATGGAAGAAAGAGTTACAAAGTTAAAGGTAGAGGTGCAACTAGTTAGAACTTGTGGACAATAATTGGTTAATTTCTTGAATGAGGAACAAGACTATTACCAATAGATTAAAAAGTTCATTAGGAGGTGATAGATTTTATAGTTTTATATTGGGAAGAAACATAAGAATTTTGTTATTTGGCTTTTTATGGATGTAGTTTTAGAACTTTGTTAGGATAAATTTTTAATTTGAGATTTCTTTTATTAATAATTGTTATGTGGAAAATACTCATTAGTGTATTTATTCACTCATTCATTCATGCATACATAATTAAAATACTATAAGCATATCACTCTAATTCTTAATTGTAGTAATTTTGGTTCAAGATAGCTCAACCGTCAAAGGTTTCAAGACTATCTACTTATCACTAGTACAACACCCATAGAATAAGAACAAGGTTGCTAAATTGAAAAAGTGGAGAAGGCTTAAGATGAAATAAGAGGAGACTTGGCCCAAATAATGAATATGCTAAAAATTGGGTAAAGGAAATAGAGTAAAGGAAGTTCCCACACAAAATTAGCGCCATTCTTTGGGGCATACCATCATCCAAAAATGCCTTTAACAGTTACACAAAGACAATTCCAAGGATACATTGATCTTGTTTTGGGCAAAAAGATATCAAATCCAATTCAAGTTCTTGATGAGATCAAATTGAAGGCAAGATCATTTGAAGAAATAAAAGATGCAAACTCCTAACATAAAATGAATCTTTTAGAGGAAAGGTTTTGAGCTAATGAGGGAACGAATTTCTTTTGTTCTGTGGATGCATAAAAGCTTTGCTTGGTGCCAGAGGTGATTGTTCCACCCAAGTTCAAGGTCTTAAAATTTGAAAAGTCTGATAAGACTAAATGTCCAGTACCCATGTCACTATATATAGTAAAAAAATGACTACTTATGCCCGTGATGACAAACTCTCGATTCATATATTCTAAGACAGTTTTATAGGTTTTGCTACTAGGTGGTATGCGTAGTTAGACAGAAGTCATGCCATTTCATGGAAAGAACTGGTTAGGGCATTTGTTACCTAACAAGCATATCACAAAGCTAGCCCCAAATTGATTGTCTTTACAAAGCATGGAAAAGAAAGATGTTAGAAGCTTTAAGTACTATGCCTAAAAGTGGAGCGATGTTGCTATCGGGTTTAACCCCCTTTAATAGAAAAAAAAAACACTATAGTTTTATTTGACAACACTATTAAAGCTCTACACTATGAAATGATAATAAAAAAGTAACTAAGAATTTTATCGACATGATCATATCTAGAGAGATAATAGAGAATGTCATAAAAGATGAGAATCTTAATGGTGAATATATAGCTATTACAAAAGAATTTAATGCACAAAAAAGGGAGGAAGGAGATGCTCAAGCCATGAGTTATGAGGGAAAATAGGTTAGATGCTTTACCTTATACCATCCTTATTCGATGTACTAACCTTACCACCCTACCATAAAAAACCTTTCTTAGAATCCTTAATTTCACTATCCAACCCAAGATTTAGGTCTTCATGCAACTCTTTATCCCCAATCTACTACTCCATTAGTAGGCAATCAAAAAAGATAAAAGAAACAATCATAAGAAAATCCTAATTCCAATTCCTAATCTTTTGCCTTTACTAGTAAAACACTAGTACCTTACCCTTGTACCTTTGAAAATAACTCTAAATCCACCAGCAAAGAGTTATAATCCTAATGATAAATATGATTATTACATGGGGACAATCGAGTACTCAACTGAAAGATGTAGGCAATTGAAAAAGAAGATTAAAAGTTTCATAAATAGTGGCACCTTGACCCATGAACTTTTTGAACAATGAAAATCTGCTTTAACATAGGTTGATTTTTCTTTATGTATTGATGTCTTAAACATGAATTCATTGTGGAAAAATTTTAGAAGCTTGTAGTAAGCTTTGGTTTTTTCATTTTTTATTGTTTGAATTCTTGCCAAATAAATTTTCCAAATGCATGTGAAAATTTTTAAAAAATTTGGTGATTACTATTAAGAGTTACCATCCTAAACCATTTCATTGAACACTTTTTGCTTCATTTAATTGGGAGATTCAAAACCTTAAGACACCTTAGGGACAAAAGTTTTAGAACTTAACCCCCACTTAACTATGATGAACCTTAAAAGTTATTGATCTTCATTTGGGCTATAAGCAATTAGATGGTTGATTAATTCGTAAATATTTTAATACATAAGGCACTCTCTTAAACTTTCTAGATTTTGGTAATTTAATACATGTCAAGGTAATTTCAAACACTTCACTACCTAAATTATTTCATAAATCTCAAATTCTCACAAATTCATATTTTTTCAATTTGTTTAGTATCTTGACTTGTGCAACATTCTTCTAAAAAGAATTGTGTATCAACATATAGAGTAATAACAATAGAATTTAATTTTTTTTTAATTTTTTAAAACCAAGATCAATCAACAAGATCGTACAAACAATAATACATGGGTTTCGAGCAAGGTTGGTTACCTCTAACGCTAACTTTGCTTTGCTCCAAACAAGCAATCACCCAAATTCTTTTGCAAGCCAAAAAGCTATCCAAACGTGCAACCTCTAATGGTAATCTACATGAACACTTGTGAAAGAACCTTCTCTAATGATGATAAAAACAAAACATATACTCTAGCTAGTGAGTATTTTGAATCCCTTTCTCCTTTGTCTCAAGTTCGTTTTCAACACATGAGATGATAGTGCTCTATCTTAGAATTGCTTTTAGCTTTCTTAGCATGTTACAAGAAGGGTGGCTAATGTTCTTTTTATATAAAAGTGTTCAGCTAGTTTAGGGTTGGGCATAAGTGGCATAACTCTTAATTAGCCTGTATGCTAGCCAAATATCTATAACAAGTAAACATTATGTCTCTTGTTTATTTTCTCTATCTTTAGGCCTAACTTAAACCAAATTACGTCCAACTTAATTTATCCCAATTTTAATGTTTCACAATTATCCAATTTTATGTGAGCCATTAGGTTCCTTAACATGTTGGCAATAAGCATAAGCATTTTAATCCTTTATATGTGGTTTAGATGAATCAAAACTTTTGACTTTATTACTAATTTTTCAATTAGCCAATCTTATGTTTATGGATCATGATCAATGCTAGCTACATTGTCATGACCTCCAATGGCTAAAAAAAGTCAATATGGGTTGACAACCTATCCGTGTATGATCTTAATGTATAATTAATATCCTTTCACCACTAAGCATCTCGACTTGAAAATTGAGTATGGTTTAATTTCTATTCAATCTTGTTCAACATGTTAAGTTTTGTCCTTGACATTAAGTCACAAACAAGCTTTAAAATAATTCTAAACTCTTATTTCACTTTGACCAAAGATTTTTAGAGTTAATTCAATTAAGACTAATTAAGATACACTTTTGATCACTCAAAGCGATGAATCTCTTCTTGATTAATTCATGCATCTTCATAAGTCTCATATTATACCTAACTATACTCAACTAGAGCAATCTTGGTTAAAACCATAAGTAAAGTCAAAGTATAACACTCATTATATAAGACCATAAGTAATCTCATGTCAAAGGATCACTTATATAACCATCACATGAGAATGTAGCTATAGACACTATGTTAGCTACCATATAGCATTCTCATCTCGAGTCATGTTAAGTGAACTTGTTCTTGTAACAAGCATCCACATATAAGCTCAAGTTTACCCAAACTTCTACATATGAGAATGGTTATTTGCTTAATAAGCAAGAGCATAACCATGTGCTAGTCTCAACAGCTTTTGTTAATGTCTGCTTATTGATAAAGCATCGACTAGGAACTATTTAAAAATATATAGCTTTTATGCAATGGTGATCTCATAATTATAATCTCATTGTAATTCTCTTGCAAAGCTTTATTTATATTCTAAGGACATTATCATGTAAGCATCAATAACAAAAATATATGTATACAAGCTTAATAATAAAATAATCAAACCATTATTAGATATCAATTATCAAAGTATAACAAATATGATAATATTTTAACCAAAATTGATTTGGCTTAAAAGACAAATACCAACATCTTCTCCCTTTCCAGTCATTTTTCAAGTGGTCATTCACCTTCATCTTAAGATAAATTTACTAAAAAAGCCAATTACTTAATGTCCTAAATGTTCTTTTCGACTGACCTGATTGATGACATGTGAAGTGGACTATTAAAATGAAAATGTTGAAATTAGACTTCACTTGAGTAGAAAGTTAAGATAATGCATTTTCAACATGAATAGTGAAAAAAATAGAGAAAAAAAAAGAAAAAAAGATGAAAAAAAGAAATGATTGTAACATCATGCATGAGAAACAATCAAATAAATCTAAAATCAATGAGAAAAGAAAATCGTGTCCTGAGAATGACTTTTCAATGAAAATATCCATACTTGAAATGAAAATTAGCCATCTTTCAAATTCAGTTTACAAAATAGAAAATATCAATTTGTAATCCTTTTGAGCCTATTGATTTTTTTTTTTTATAAATCCTAATCAAGGATCACCCGCCAAATTTGTGGGCAAGTTAAGAAAAAAGATCTCATCAAGATGACTTAGATCTTATATTAAAAGCTAGGAAATGATGGCTTATGTTAAGGGGTAAGTTTGAAGTATGTTGAGTTTCAAAAATTTTGAACTCATCTTTTCAAAGATAGAAACATGCAAGTAAAAAAAAAATAAAGAAATAAAGAAAACAAAGAAAAAAGAAAAAGAATTGAAAAGTAAAAAGTGAAAATGCATGTTTTGAGAAAAGGAAATATATCCTTCATAAAAGAAAAAATCCTTGCTTTGATCACCTTTAAACACATTTTCTAGACATGTTATCCTTTCTTTTTTAACTTTAGACCTTAACCTACATTACATCTTTAAAAAATCTATTTTAATCATTTGTGGATACCTAAGTTAGAGAGTTTGTACCTTAAGAAATCATTATGATATGGTTTTGAATGAATTTTGAGCTCTCAAATGCATGGTGTAGCAGTCAATGGAAAAAGGAAAATTAAAAGAAAAGAATGAAACTTTTGGGTAAAAACTCAAAAAGGCAATCTAAAGCAAGATTAAAGCTTTGAAAACAACTCATTTCTTTTTTATGTATCAAAGATGAAGCAAGAAGCACTAAGAGGAGGACATTTTGAATAATCCAAGGGATGTTGGAGACCTTTTAAAAGCCTAAGAAGATCAACCTCACTATGAAGATTCTTTCTAAAATTTGAGCCTTGTTTTTCTTTCATACCTAAAATTTTAAGCCTGTTATAGCTAGTCTTGATCTTTATTAAAACACCACATATTAAGAATTTAAAAGAGTGCTAAAATAGATTGTACTCTAAAAAGGGATTTGCATCTGTGACCCTAAATGAAGAGACATTGATATTCCCTTTCTTATTCAATGGCCAAATCCCTTTTGATAACTAGGATCATAATGCACCAAATCATTGCATCCTTCTGGAAATACCAAGTTGTGATTCATCACATTCATTCTTGATGATGATCACCAGTTTTTAAAAGATTTGATCACATGTGAAAGATTGATTCATTTTTAGGAAGGTAGTTATGTAGTGCAATTTTAGCTATTTTTGAAAATTTTGATAATATTCAAGTATTTTCAATCTCAATGCTCATTGTGAAAAAATAGGTGAATGTTATAATAAAAAAGATATTTTTGGTACAATGAGAATATCGAATGTGAGGGACCACTAGTGAAAAAGACTTATAGATAAGAAGAATGATTTTTAGGAATGAAGATGTTTGAGCCAAAAAAAGGTGAAAATATTTGCTTCAGTTCACAAATGAACTTGCCAGCTCATTCTGAAGTTATATGGTGTAATTTAAAAAGGAAAGATGGTTTCGAGAATCGTATTACTACAATTAAGGACATATGGTATTGATTTCATACATTACATTCGTTGCATTCATTTCATGCATTATATTTATTGCATGCATTCCATGTATTCGACAAATAAGAAATATATAAGCTTAGGCTTAAAACTTTAGTTGGAAAAAAAAAACTTTTAATGATACGATTTTATTTTTTTTTTTAGATATGAAACCTCTGATAGGGAGATCAAATGAGATTTTTCTCAAGGTATTTTTGTTAAAACTTTCAAGTATCAATTTTGAAACCCTCCAATACCATTTTCTAAAACCTTTGGATAATTTTTCTTAAAACCTTCTAGTAATCTTCTTCAAAACCATTGGGAGTTATCTTTAAAACTTTCTCATATTCCTTTCAAACCTCTGAGTACAACTTCAAAACTGTCTAATACTCTTTTCAAAAACATCAAGGTATAATTACAAAATCCTCCAGACATGAGCTTTAAAACCTTTGAGTACCCTTTTTTTTAATTTTAAAAGTTGTAAAATCTTTGTTTAAAAGAACACCTTTTTATAATATAAATGATTTGTAAAACCATCGAGTATAATCATCAAGACCTTCAGGCACAAGATAAAAATGATTTGTAAGAGCCTCAAACGTAATCTTAAAGTTCTCTAAGTATGATCTATAAGACCTCTAGACATGATCTTTAAAACTTCTAAGTATCATTTTCAAATTTTAAAATTGTTAAACTTTATTTAAATGAGCATTTTTCAATGATAAGAGTGATTTATAGGACCTTTGGACATGATCTTTAAAACCTTTGGGAAATCCTTTTTAAATTTTTAAACTTATTACTTCTTTCTAAGGTAACATTTAAATAAAATCTTTTTAAAAAATAAATCTTTGAAATAAGCCAAACTTGGATAAAATGAGTTTTTACATCTTTGCACAATTTCTATTTCAAAAAACATATATAAAGAAAAACAACTGTAGACATCTTATTTTATCCGGGATCAATATCGGATCCCAATGCTTACTTTCTAATTTTTGATTTAATAACTTTTAATTAGATTTTAGAGTGACCCATTTAAATATAGGTTTGTTTAGGTTTTAAGCTTTCTAAACCAAGAGCCCAATTATCTTTTATTTTTACTTGATTTTATTATTAGTAGAAAGCGATAACCCTTCAAAAATTAAAGGAAGGGGATTTGCTTTTGAAGATGGAGTCCGTTAAAGATAATAGGATTGGATTTTTAATGTTCAAAATGATAAGAAATCCCATTTCAAATTGAGATTTTGCATTGATCTAGAGTTCTATTTCTATTAGGACTAATTGGCTATTTAAGCAAGCAAGAATCGGCAGAACAAAACAAGGACAATGAAAAACAATTACAGAAAGCAATCGAGTGATACTCAGTAAACAACAACCAGTAAAACATTAAATAACAACCTTTAGGCCACTGCCAACTTCCACGCAAGTTCATTCTGCCACAACCCTCAATAGCCCGATCTTGCTCCTTTTAGCCACCAGCATCAGTTGTCCACTGCCAGAATGCCACACAAAAGAACAAGGCAAAATCAAAACAAAAAAAGAACCAAAAGAATAAGAGCTTCAATTTCTATTCACACATCAAATATTCAATGGCCCAACAGTTATCATCATCAATTCAGCTTCAACCATCACCTAGTCTACCTTAAACACATTCCGTCAGCAACATCATCACTATTGCCCTCACACCAGCTTGCTAACATCCACCATAACTCTTTTATCTCTAACAGTAATAGAATCTCCTTGCCACATTTCCCTTCAAAGCCGACACCACCTTGTGCTCATTTTACCCTGATTAAGCACTTTAACCATCATTCGCAAAAAAATGAGAAACAACAATTTCATTAGAGATAGAGCCCAGTCATAACCCAATACCCATCCAAGACCCATAAATTGACATTTTTAGCAACTACAGAAGGCATCAAGCAGAACCATCCCCAACACCTAAACACGATACATGGCAAGAAACAAATTATAGATAGAAAAGGAATCAGGGATAGTAATCAAGAACAACAAAGGGCAACACAAAGGCCGAAATACAAAAGAACGAAAAATATATTATTAATACTGCCGGTGGCAGCAGCTGTGGTGATCGATGGTGATCACTATAACCTTAAAAAATTGGGACCCACGAGGAGAAAGAGCATGGAGAGAAGACTAACATACTAAAATCTCAGCCAGATTAGATAGCGAAAAGTGAAACGTGTATTCAGCTTCGAATCTAGGCCATTGGAGGATGATTTTTGAAAATCTAATCCCAGATCTAAGACGAGGAGGTCAAGAGGAAGCGATAGTGAAATTTTGGACTTGATCGGATTATGGCTAGTGACGGAGTGCGGTAGCCGACGACAGAGCAAGGTGGCCAACATGGGGGGGACCACCAATTTTTGGGTTGCTTGAAATAGGCGGCTACATGCATCTGGAGTTTAAAGAGAGGCCAGAGAGAACCGACCTTAGAGAGAGAAAGCAAAGCATGAAAATGAAACAAGGAAACAAAAGGGGACTTGTATACTAAAGCCAAAACTACGTCATTTTCTGAAATAAAATCAATTGGGTCATTTGACCCGATTTCAGCCCACGTACCTACCCAAATGGACGCTCCAAACCTGGACTGAATCCTCGTCTGTTTAAGCCCATTCGAAAAGTAAAGACCAGGTTTATTTTCAAGCACGGACCCATTCTGAGTTGGTTTTCAACCTAAACAATTGGTAACTTTCTTTTTCTTATTTAAATTTTCTTACTTGCTTATTGTTTTACATTAGAAAAATGTTTAATTATTTGATAAAGAAACATATGATCAAAAAATAATAATGTTTGAAATTTTAATTTACTTTGTATAATAAACAAGTTTCATAAGAAAGTCTAAGAAATCAAGAACAGTTGATTTTCTAAAAATTTTTAAGTGAAAAACTTATTTCTAAAGTTTGCCATAATTGAGGCAAAAATTAGAAGGAATTTTAATAATGATGATAATGATGATGATGATAATAATAATAATAATTTTCAAGCACAAAAAAAATAAAAATAAGAAATTGTATATTTTGAAAAAAAATAATGTAAATTCATGGTGAAATTCCTTGAAATGAAGAATAATTTATTTTCTTAGAAATTTCTAAGGATATTTTAAATATTTTCATAATGGTGGAAAGTCAATATATATATATATATAATAAAATAAAGAAATTTAAATAAAACTTAGAATAAAAGAAAATTAAATAAATGATTAAAAAATAAATAATACGATAAAACCTCTTCAAGAGAATGAATCGATTCTTTGAACACTCTTAAGATGAAAAAATATTTTAACAAATTTCACAAAATGGTTACAAAAATCTAAAATTCTTTCCAATATGTAAATGTTTAAATAAAGTAAAAACCATAAATAAAAAGACCATCCAGCCAAGACTTTAGGATAATTTAGAATTAATTGGTATTGTCATAAGATGGTTGTTATAGGAGTATTATAACCTTTCTCACACATAATTATATTCTCGAATCTAGTTTCGAAACAAAGACCAAAACCTAATTTTTAGGAACCCTTAGTTAAGTTTAGGATATCCTTATAAGGACAAATTCATTAGATAGCCAATTTTACCTAAATAAAACATATTAGTAGCAACTCCTAAAATTACGTCTAGCAATAGGTTTTCAAACTTATACGTTATGACACAAGGTGGCAGTGAACAATAAGAACCATGAGAAAGTACTCAATGAGATAATGATCTCTTTCTTTCTTTCTTTCTTTCTTTCTTTCTTTTTCTTTATAGACTTTTATGAATGTTTATAATCGTTTATGGATGTTTAAACATATTTGTTGAGTTATTATATGGAAAATGAATTGAATATTGAATTATGGTACTATATATTTGTATTACAATTTATATGAATGACTTTTATGTGATGGTAAATGAAAATTTGGATTAAAAGTGAAAAAGATCTCGATCCTTTTAAGGGAAGGATCGATCTTTTATGAATAGGATTCAATCCTCAATCGAAGGGGATCGATCGTCATAATATCACAAATTCTTGACAATTTGCGATGAAATTTTAATTTTAGTGATGGAATTCCATAGCTAAAATGATGAAAACCTAATTTATTGAGCTTTTAATGACAAAACTCTATCACAAAACGTAGGCGAATTGATTCAAAATCTTAGAAGCGACAAAATTTTTGTCAATAATAGCAACTAGCAACATAATAGAATTATGAAAAAATTACAAAATTTAATTTTTCGTCACTAAAAATTATTAGCGACATAATTTAGGTTTTAATTCCTTATGAAAATTATTTTTAGCAACAAAATATATGAATTAGCAACAAAACAATATTTTCAACAAGAAACTTACTAGCAACGAAATGCTTTTACCAGTCTGTCTTCAAAGGATTATTAGTGATGGAATTTCCATTGCAAATTCCCATTATCGACAAAATTCATGGTATTAGCAACAAAAACTTTTATTGCTATTTGGCTTTCTTTTCTTATAATGAATGTCTAATTACATTTAAAAAAAAAAACCTTTAAATCCTACTAAGAAAGTTAGTAAATACAATCTATTATTATAATGATCTCAAATTAAAAAAATATTTAATTAATATCAAACCGATGTAAAAGTTTTAGAAAATGATTCATTTAAGTAACTATTTTTTTACCAGCAATCATTTAAATAAATATAATAAAAAGTTAAATTGAGACATGAAAAAACCAAAAATTTAGAACGTAAACTTATATTTAAAATTAAAAAAATAAAAATGTCAAAAGAAATTCATCCAATTTCCTACAATAGGTAAAAAATTCAATACTTTTCAAAAAAAAATTTAAAGCGACTCTTTAAAATTAATTAAATTTCCTCCATATCTATCGCCATCGAATCTATTTGCAACTAGCTTTATTTTATGATAAATGATAGCTGTGCGAAGTTCACGTTTGGGGATGACAATAAGTAAAACATTGCGATTGACTTTTTTCTTGCCTTTAACCCGACCTAACTATACTATATCTCAATTAGTGCTTGATGTGACACCGAATTATCATTTTTAACACTTGTTCCATTTGATCTCCAATTTTCAAACAACAAATTGTGTCCATTTGATAAGACAAAGGTGGAACCCTTGTCGAGTTTGAGGCTTTTTACTATCTCCATCTGTGTCACACGAACAATAAGTTAGAACATCATCTCTACGTATAAAGCTCATGCCAAGTAATTGATCAATTATCCCTACATCCATGAGACGGTCACTTTTTTTTTTTTTTTAAAGAAAAAACCCATAAGTTTTAAATAGGTTAAATGATAAAAAAAAAAAAAAACCCTTAAATTATAATTAAAAAATCATTTAAATTTTTATTTTTTATTATAGTCAATCAATTTCTCTAATATTTATTTGCATCAAATTAAATTTTTATTTGGATGAAAATTTTAACATTGTTAATTTTTTTATCAATAAAGATAAATTTTCATTTAACATCAATAAAATAGATTAAAATTTGATAGGTGACATAATTAATATATGTGAAAATTATTAAAAAAAATTTTCCTAATTTTTTATTTTTCTTTTTATTCTCTATTATCTCTCTCCCATACTCTTTCTAAAATCACTATAAAGGTTTGATTGACTATAGGTCGGGAGTTGATTAATTAAAGTTTGTCATGTGACTAGATTTCATCCATTTAAGAATTTAATTGAGTTGGAATAAAAAAATTAAAGACATAATTGATTGCAAGTAAATTTTAGTGATTTAGATGATTATTGAATTATAATTTAAAGGCATTTTTTATCTTTTACCCCTTCAGAATACTGTAGTCAACAACTAAAGAGGTAAGGTTTAATTTTGATGCATTGAATTTAATAGTAAACATTGATGGATCCTCCATTATTCTCTTTTTCGATAAATTTTTGTATATTTAATTGGAATTGAAGGTATTATATCATATATAAATGCATGCCTCACATAATTCAGGTTACTCACTTGATACACAAATTCTTACTGTTGATGGTAAATCTATGTAGAGCTCAAGGAAGGGCCTCATAGGTGAAGTTGGGTTGCATTATAATCTTAGGCCAGCCTGGGCTACATCTAATGATTTCAAGCAAGTTAAAGGTCAATCAATCTATTATGAAGCTTGATGAGACATAGTGGAGGTAGTTGGGCGAGTCCCTCTTTGGTGAGGGTGAGCTCGCTTTATGATGAATAGTGTGGATGCCAACCCTCTCTTATGGTAACATGATAGTTAAGATTGTACTAACTTGATGATCATGGGGATTGACCCTATTGACTTAGCATATAGGTACAACAATTACCCCCAAGTTTGAGGGTTATAAAGTGACTGCCCTCAAACTTTTGGCAAGAGTTGTTAACAACATGTTGACGATGCATTTCTATTGGACACTAGACACTATTGCAGTGATTCATGGTGATAATGTGTATGTATTAGGTGAAGGACACTCTCTCGGTGAGCCATTCTAATGATGTGTCCCTTTTAGACAAGAGATGTTCTCTTAGCGAGCCATGCTAATGATGTGTCACTTTTAAGTGAGGGATGCTCTCTTGGTGAGCGTGTTGATGATGTATCCCTTTTAGGCGAGGGATTTTCTTTCAATGAGCTTATGAATGATGTGTCCCTTTTGGTTAAAAGATGCTTTCTTAGTGAGTCAGGTTGATGACATGTCCTTTTTAGGCAATGAATGCTATCTTGGCGAGCCGTGCTAATGACATGTTCTTTTTAGGCAAGGGACACTTTCTTGACTAGCCATGTGTTTTGTTAAGTTACAGGAAATATTAGGTGGGGACTTAGGAAATTTTTTTGTCCTAAACATTATGCAGCACATAATTCGCCTGAGTGTTACACGTGTTCAAATACGCTGATGACTATGTAGGACACATGGTGTAATAAGATTGAAGAGTTGTTAAACACAATTAATGAATTTGAATTTTAAATTATACCAGTTATTAAAAAAAAATAAATGTATCTTTTGAAAAGTTGTGTAACTGAAGGGTTGGTCTGATTTAGAGAATTAATATGGACTATTTTATAACCAATTAAAATGTTGTTTTAATTCATACCATTTCAACGTAGTGCTTCACTGAGTATAAATAGGGGAGATAGAAAAATTTTAGACTCACTTTGTGATTTTTGAGCAAAACAAATGGTGTGTTGTCTAAGTTTTATTCTACAGTTGTGCTATTTGCTTGCAAAAGTTTTTATGGGTAAGTGTTTTTCTAAATTTTTGTTTTTGTCTATTTGATTCTTGTTGGGAAAATAACACCAAAAAGAAAGATTATTATAAAGGATTTAAGTGATGATAAAAGTTTTAGAGTGCTAGTTAGTAGTTGTGGGGTTTACGATAGAGGAGAAAGAGCTAGGAGGGGCCATGGAAGGGCTGGCGAGGTTCTATCTACATAACTTTCACCACAAGTTTCATTTGCCACTACACCTTTTTCTTCCATTTGGTGCAGGCCACCTCTAATTTGGCTACCTCATATATAACACCAAATGCATGTGCCATAATGGTGATGTATTTCATTTATTGTTGGTTGAAGAAATGGATTCCCTCTATGTACATCATTTTGGCACTCTACATGTTAAAAAAAAAAAAAACAATGAGTGGTTATACTATCTCCAAGCCCATGAACGATCATGCGTTGTGGAGTTACCATCCAACAATCATCTGAACTAAGATAGGTTTGTGGTGGCTCACATAAAGATGCCTAGCATATGGTTCCCCTTCAAAATTAAGTGGTCTTATGCTAACGCATTGACAAAAGATACCTCAAAGCTTGGTAAGAATCAAATGCAGTAGGTGAATGTACTGAAGAATGAGAAGCTGTCCTATTAGAAAATAGTTACTCGTGAGAACATTCGTGACTACTATCTCATCTTAGAGGAAGACCAAGGCTTGACACTACTATACAAAAGGTGTTGGATCAAGGAAGAAAACAAGGTAGAGATTATGAGGAGGAATTAAGATTATAACTCCTACGCCTAAAGGAAAAAAATATTTAGGTGGTAAAAAGTGTAAGTTTGTTATTGCCTATGCCCTGTGTATTGAACTATTGTGCTAAATATTGGTGTTGATATGGTATTATTGTGTTTGTTATTGCAGTGAATAAAGCAACAATCAAGGTCAAAATATGTGTAGTTCATCAGGGAGGTCTTTAAGCTAGTGGCATACAAAAAGCAACTAAAGAGAAACCAATTGTGATTGCCTTTATTGGCATGTAGGGTGTTGGAATGGTTTAAGATATTGGTGTGAAAAAAGGTAGTAGAGGGGTGTTAGGTGGACGTAAGTTTATGGGGATGGCTTCTGGCATGTCAAGCGTTGAGGTTATTGATGAAGGTAATTTTGTTATATCTTACTTAGCTTAATTGTGGTTAACTGATTCTAATGTTTGTGTTTGTTTTGCAAAAATATATCGTACTGCCAAACTTTAGAAGATCCTTCAATAAGAGAAATAGATAAAAAAAAGATCATTTTAAGTTAGTCCCCCTTCTGTTAAAAAGTAAGTAGTGGACATATCTAGCATGCCTAGTGGTGTAATGCCTATCAGCATTATTCAGCCTTTGGCACCTGTTGTGGCTTTTTGTGTCCCTTGTCTAACCTTCATCAACTATTATGCCATCCTCTGTTTTTACTATAAATCTCTTTGCCAAGGCCATCTATCTTTGTCACTAGCCTTGCCACCACTTCAACTATGCCACCAACCATTACTACTTCTTTTATAGTGGTCAGTACTACCACTAGTAGGCCCATAAATAAAGAGATGAAGGCTTTTCTAAGGGCTACTACACTTATTGTAGGATACTTAGTCAAGAGATTGGATAGGATGTTTGCCTTAAATTTTAAAGCCATCTATGAGCAGCTAATTACTATGCTACCTCCAAAAGATACTTCTTTATAGGATACGACTAGTCTATCGATTTTGCTAGAGAGAGGGTGCAATAGTTTCCCATCCTCAACAACTTACAAAATGAGCTATTTTTTTTCCATTGAGGTAACTATTAAATGGATTTGGTAATTCTATGTATGTTGGTTATTATGTTGTTGTTAGTCATAAGATCTATTGCTACGCAATCTCTAGCAAATAAGGTGAGCTTATATGAGTAGGTAAAATTACTGGTGGAAGACCTTAAAGGTAAAAGGTAACTACTACAAGAAAAGGCCTATGCCAGGGCCAATCAAGACATCTTGCTACGTTAAAATAATGTTTCCATAAAAGGCTTGGAAATGTTGCACACCGTTTTATAAAAGAATGTGAAGTAATTAAAGGCCCAACTAAAGGAGGTTACTAGTAAAAATATTGCAATGTAGTAATGTCTTAATGTTATGATGACTACTTATGTTAAGAAAATAGATGAAGAAAATACCTAATTATAAGACGAGTACGTGGTAACAATTGCATGCCAAGCAAGCTAAGATGGAGAGGGACCAAAGTTTGGCATGGTCCTAATAATTAGAAGAAGAGCTAGCCAAGTTAAAGGCAAAGTTAGAGACTAAATATGCTAAGTCTTTCAAGAGGTTGGCTAAGTCGAAAAGTGAATGGACAACTATCTTTTTGGCCACTAGCGTACAATACAGGTTGTCAACCATGTACTAGGTCTAATAGTAATTAGGGCCCCTAGACTTAAAAAGGGTAGATTTTTCAGAGATGAGGATGCTGCCAGAAGATTTCAATGTAGAGGTCCTAAACAATCTGGCCCATCTAAAGAAGGTAAGCGTGTCCGAAAGGTTTAGTAGGATCTCAATAGGTCCTAACTTGAATGCCTTACCCATCATCGTTGGGACCCTTAGGCCAACTTTTCCAAGGTTAAGCCTGCTCTTCTTAGTGGTGTTGCAGCTGATGTTGTTCTTTCTATCTCTAATGTAGCTAACCTTTTTATGGTTTTGATTGATGATACCCCAACCTCTATTGCTCCTTAAGAAACTTTGTGTCTTTTTTTTTTGGTTTTTTCTTTCTTTTTGCATTTGTATTTAATTTAGGCTTTCATGTAACAAATAATAATTATTAATAAAAAGTTTAAGTTTATACAGTAACTTTTGCCTTGTCTTTAATCTGTACTATTGACTCATGTACATGTTTAACTTTATCAAGTTAAAAGCAAGGCCCTTTACGAGTGTATGAAAATTTAGCACGTCAAAATCTAAGTTAGAAAGGTTTTTGGTGACTGTTAGTTTTGCATTATAACTCAAATCACTTAACTTGTATTTGGTAATTATTAGCTTTGATACCATAACTTGTGTAATCAAAACATGCCTAAGTGACTATAAATTTAGCCTTTGCCATTACTTGTGTCTTAGATTTAAGGGTTACAAACTTATTTGATTGTCAACATTAAGTAACTTGGTATGATGGTTTTTTATAGATGTAGAAGTTTGCTCAAATTAGGTAAAATTTATTTCAACTTTCTTGAAAAGACAATAAGTTGAGCAACTTTATGTGATGGTTTTTTGTATATATGAAAGGTAGTGCTTTCATGTACCTATAAAAATAAAGTGATAGTTAACTTAGACAATAAGCCAATTTATATGTTAATGTATTGGAATTATGACATTCAATTATGTTAGAGGGAAAGCATACTAATATTGAAGTATGAGTTCCAAGAAAAAGTGAGGTGACATTATCATGATATATGTGCTGAGGTTAGTAAATAAAGTGTTACCTCATGATAGAATTATTTTCTATTGACCATGATGCTTGCGTTTGGTATGGCATGGAAGCTTCAATGTTAGCATAAGTATGGAGTATGAAACGTGTAGAGCATGTTGGTGTGAAAGCCTTAATGCAAAATAGATATGGCACATGATGAACACTAGGTGTATTGGTGTGAGAGCCTTAACATGAGATAAAGATGGCACACAAGACGCATTAGGCATGTTGACATGAGAACCTTAATGAAAGATAAATGTTACACATGAGGCACATTTGGTTTGTTGATAAGAAGTGGGGTTTGTGTTTGCCTATATACCTTAATGCAAGAATAGGTATAACGCGTAGGGTGCATTTAACATGTTGGCAAGAAGTGAGGTTTGTGTTAGCCCATATGCCTTAACACAAGAATAGATATAATGCTTAGGGTATGTTAAGCATCTTGGCAAAAAGTGTTGTTTGTGTTCGTCTATATGTCTTAACGCAAGAATAAATATGGCACAAAAGGCAAGTTGAGCATCTTGGTAGAATGTGAGGTTTGTGTTCGCCCATATACCTTAATACAAGAATAGGTGAAATAGATATGTGATATAAAATGCATGGAGTAAGGTGACAAAATGCCATTTTTCTTTCATTAATATTTCATGTACATAATTCTTACAAAAGGAAACAGTGAAGCCCAATACATATACAAAAAGAATGAATACTCATGAATACCATAAACTAATAAACTTAAAGGAACTAGTAACCTAGCAATGGTTATTGTTTGAGATAATACTTTTTGAAATGGATGACATTCCATTTCCTTGGTATAGATTACCCCAGATGTTTTGCTATCTGTATGCTTCAAACTCAATCACAATAGAGACCGTGTATGGTCATTTCTAGTTCGATGATAACTTTTTTCTTTTTCCCATCAATTTACTAGCCTTACAATGTCTAAGTACCAGGTCGCTTACTTGGAAATGTTTGTACTGAACTCGAGAGTTATAATATCTGGCAACTTGTTAGGCTTTAGCAATCATTCTCACTTTAGCTAAGTCCCTGGTTTCTTACAACAAATCCAGATTCACTCTTAAGGCTTTTTCATTCATCACAAGTTTAAAATTGTTAACCTCAATGTATTCACTCCCATTTCAACTGGTATTAAAATTTTTGTCAATTAAATGGAGTCTTGCCTCTTGCCAAATGGTTTGTAGTTCTAATTGCCTAAAGTATTCCAAATGCTTATTCAACCTAAGCCTTTTTTGCCTCATTAAGTTTCTTATTCATGGTCGATTATTGCTTTTTATATAGCCTGTAAATGCACAGATTACATCAAGTAATATAGTGAGTAAATAGAATATAGTTCCCATGAGGATTATGAATTTTAATGTTAGTTGTGCAATTAAGTACCAAAGGTGATGTTTTACTACCTTTACATTTAAACAGACCAAAAAGTTTAGTTTGATTGTAATGAAAAGCAAATAAAGAAAACAATGAAAAGTGTAAACAAAAATTGTGTATAGGCTAAGAAACAACAAACCAACTATCACTTGGTAGTTTTAATGGATGGCCAAATATAAGAAAGATCTAAAGTAAACTTAAAGCTTTGGAAAGAATGAATGTTGGCATATTGCAATAAAAAGATAAAAATAACAAAATTGAAAGCAAGATTGAAACCAAAACTTAAAGAAAATAATGCTTGCGAAAGAGATCTTGAATGCAAGTATAAAAGAAATTGTATTAAAGAAAGCTTAGAGAAAACAAGATTGTTATGCTATAGCTAGTCTGTTATCCTAGCCAAACTAAAGAAAAATTACAAAGAAAACTAAAAGAAAGAAAAGAAAAGAGAATGATGATATGTGTATGAGATAAGATGGAGTGTGATATATTATAAGTGAGGAGAGCCAACCTATTTATAGGCATAAATTTGGCCAAGAGAGGATAGAATTACAAAGTCTTACTAATTCTAACTCTTAAGAGATTATAGTTTATCTTGATCTTGAAAGTGGTTTGACTGAACATAGAGTTTTATATGGATGAGTGCATAGGCCAAATGTCTTTTTGGATTGATATTTAATGAACACTTGTCATGCCATGTCATCTTCTTCTAATCTTGATTGGGAGTTTCAACTAAGGTTGAATATCTAAGTGCCATCATCTTGATTTGGTTGATTTAAGTTCAAACTCTTGAGATAAAACTTCAAAAGTGCTTCTTGAATAAAAACTCTAGCCTTTATATCTTTTAAAGTGTCCATCTTTGAGTTAAACTCTTTTAAATTAATCAAAGAGTCCTTCTAGAATAATAACTCTTCAATAGCTAAATGTATGTAGAAAATCCATCATCTAGTTGGAATCAGCTATAACTCTCCCACCATGGTCGAATATTCTTTGTCTTTGCCTTGGTCGAATCTTGCATGGAATTTTGCATGGCATTCATGTCCAAATATATCAAACTCTAAAAATCAAGAATTAACACATTAAAAGAACCAAATTCAAGCAGATGTTCAAATTTTTGAACTAAAATTTACTTGTAAAACATTATAAATTTAATAGTTATGACACCCCCACATTTAGCTATTTGTTGTCTTTAAGCAAAATTCTTAAATTAACTATGCTAAAAATCAAAATAAATGCACACAAAGTCAAGGTTTCACAAATTATCAATCAGGTACTATGGTATAATATAAAGATAGTTATGAACATAATTAGAAAAGAAACCTATTCAAAATTAAACTTTCAACCTCATGTAACTTTCATGTAAGTGAAGTCAATGTATCTCTAATCTACACATACAATCTAAGTAAAAAGTATGCAATATATGCCATTAATATCACATAAAGATAAAAGCATACTTCATATGTTTATTTTCCTCATTTCCTCTCTACTAATGTAGACTTACATACTTGACTTAAGATCAATTGGTTTTTATTGACTTGTAATGTAAGGGTTGGGTCAAGGTAGGAAAAAGGAAAATTTTAGGCTTAAAACCCTTTTGCTTACATTTTTGAACTTTTGGACTCGAGAACTTTGAACTTGTCAAGGTAGAAGCATCTTTATTTTGATTTTCTTTTTTTCTTTTGTGCTTTATTTTCTTAGCCAGTTTTACTTTAGCTTTACCTTACACCTTCCTTCCTCCCAAATGCAACTTTGTTCTCTTTATTTTGTCTCTTACATGTATAAGTAATGTGGGTTTGGTAAAAGCAATAAAAAGGATAATCATAGAAAAAGACGTTGGCTTTATTAATATGGGTAAATAACAAAGAAAATGAAAAATAAAGGCTTAAAATTAAGGTACTAGGGATGCATTTTTCATAAGTGGGCTTGAAAATTCTCAAATAGTCCAAAAAATGCCTAAATCATTTCTTAAGTCAAGTATAATTTAGGATTTCACCTCGAGGGTTGAGTTGACAAATTCTAAAGTTATACTTATGCTTCAAATCTTTATGCAACTTTATATTCACATGACTTTTCATAAAAACCAATGAATATCAAAGATAAAGATTATATGCACAAAACATAAAAATTACAATAAAAAGAAAAACATACTTAAGACTTCATTTCATGTTTCACTACATTTATACTTGTCTTCATATCATATTTAAGTCACTTATGAATAGCTTATGAAAAATTAACTAAGATAGCATTATAAAGATTAGGGATAATCTTGAAAAAATTTTGAAAACATTCTTAGCTTAAGAATAGTTCCTTCCCTTATACTTGAATTGCACAATATTTCAAATGAACATTAAAGGATCAAGGAAAAAAAAATATTCCCCTATCTTTGTCTTCTTTTGAAGTCGAAAATTGTAACTTGCTTTAGCATCCTTACATCTCCTTATTCCTAAGAAAACAACTAAAAAATAAAAATCATAAAAGCATATATATCCTAAAAAAATTAAAACAAATAACAAATTAAAATTAAAACTTGAAAATGTAAAACTTGGGTTACTTCCCAAGTAGCACTAGCTTTGGTCAAACTTGACCATACCTAAAAATCTAAGACTACCACTTTTCTTTAGGAAGGAGTTTCCCTTGTTTGCATTTTGGTAGTATTACATAGATTGACTTGGTTGTAAGAGGTGGACTAATTCTCCTAACAGGGATAACATAAACTGGTTTGGGGTTCAACATTGGGCTTTACGAATTTGGACTAGTGAAATAGGACTTAGGCTTCCATGGAGTTAGGCTTTGTAGGATGGTCAAGTAGGCTTTCAAAATTGGACTCAAAGGCTAGTCTTTTTGAATTTGGTTGGGATCCCTAATAATTGGTTTTCCTTTATCCTTTAATCTAGATATTCCTTAAACAACCTCTTCATCTCTAAGGATACCTTGTCTTCCAGTTTTAAAGGTTATTGTTTTATCGTTAAATTTGAATGTTACCTTATAACTATATACATCAATTAAAGCTCTCAAGGTTATAAAGAACAGTCTACCTAATAGAATAAGGGCCTACTATCTTTCATATCTAACACAGCAAAGTCAATAGGAAAAGCATATTTATGCACTTTAACAAAAACATTCTTCAGAATTTTTTATGGTTTTTTTGTAGATTTATTAGCAAATTTGATATTGAAATTTCGAAGTCTCAATACACTGACTCCAAACTGCACAAAAACATTCATAGGCATTAAATTTGTACTAAACCCTAAATCACATATAGTTTCATCAAAATATAAGTGACCAATAGCATATAAAATACTCAGACTCCCTAGATCATTTTGTTTGGTTGGAAGAAGTTAGTGAAATGTTGGGCTATATTCATCAGCAAGTGTAACCTTCTTTAACTCTTTAAGATTTAGGTGTTGGTGTTGATTGGGCTACTTCAAATGTCTTTTTTTAGGTTGACATTCTTGGAGTCATCCTTACTCTCTTTATTTCATGATTTTCCTCTTGCACTTCCTTTTTAGGTTTTATACTTTTCAAGAGCGTTCTTCCAACTTGTATTAGTTCTTCATCCTTTTATAGTAGAATCTATGTATTCCTCTTCAATTTCTTATAGATTCTCTTTATGAACTTTTTTTTTTCAAGGTCTTCCTCGATTTTGAAATTTTTATCCCTTTCATCAAGCTCATTATCCTTTAAAATGTCTTCTTAAACTTTGTCTACCATAAAACTTTATAAAATCTCCCTTCCAAATCGAAGCAATTCTTTATCTCCTTTGGTCGATTCCTCTTTAAAGTATTCCTCTTCAAGCCTTTTTACAAAACTTGGCAAATTTACCACCATAGGTTCATCTATCAAATCATCATTATCATAAAAAAAGTAAGTCATTTCTTCACTATAGGAATACACAACATCGCACACCTCATTGCCTTGCTTTTTAAGGTTGTACTTAATGTTACTAAACAAGGATTCTAATAGGTGGTTACCTAAGACATTGGCTAATTGGCCCATTTGAATTCTAAGTTTTTAATAAAGGCAGCTTGGTCTTGGATGGTGGATATGCATCTCTTTAAGGCTAGACTTCTTTCTTAGGGTGGATTGTTAGTTTATAGGTTTGGGTAAAAGTTTAAGGTTTGTTTGTTGTTTTGGTGGTTAGGTTGGTTTTGTTTCCAATAAAAGTTTGGGTGTTTCCTCCAGCTAGGTTATAGGTGTTGCTGTAACAATTATAGGTACGTTTAGTTTGCTGGGCATATTGTAAGGTTTCTACCCTAAATTAGCACTTATATGAAGAGTGTGTGGTCTTTCACAAATATTATAGGTCATGAATGGGCTTTGGACGGGTTCGATAAAAGCAATTGGCAATTGGGTTCCTAGGGCATTTATTTTCTTAGTAAGGTTAGCTAATTGGTCTGTAATGGAGGTGAGTGTGTTAAGCTTATATACTCCAATAGCCTTTTTTATGTAGCTTCATCTCAGTTCCCCATTGATAACTATTTACAACCATCACCTTAATCAATTCATAAGCTTCTTTAACTAACTTACCCATGATAACTCCTCCAGCGATTGAATCTAAAGTTGTTCTCATTGGTATGTCAGCCCATTGTAAAAAATTTTTATTTAGAGTCATGTGGGAGACCATGGTGTGGACATTTGTGTAACAGTTCCTAGTACCTTTCCCACACATTATATAATGTTTGGCCATCAAACTATTGGAAAGTTGTGATTTCGTTCCTCGTTTTTACCATTTTGGCTGGTGGAAAAAGTTTAGCAAGGAACTTTTAGACTAGATTGTCCCAAGTGGTAATAAAGACAAATAAAGACAACCAGCTCTTCATTTTATCCTTGAAAGAAAAAAAATTAATCTTAATCTAATAACATCATAAAAAACTCCATTATATTTAAATGTGTCACAAATCTTAAGAAAGGTAGAAAAATGAAGATTTGGATCATCATTCAGTAATCTTCTAGACTGAATAGAAGTTTTGACCATTTGAATTATTGAAGGCTTAATCTTGAAAATGTTGGCTTGGATCACCAACCATCGTATAGATGGTTCGAATGCTTCAAGATTAAGAACAACATAGCCTCTAAGAGTTCTATGGCTTTCATTTGTTGCATTCGCCATTAGAATTGGACAGGTTGTTTACTCTCACCTTAATCACCTTAAAGTTTTTTCAATCTCTTTATCAAGTGGAATTAAATCAACACTTTGAGATCCGTGCATACAAACAAAAAAAAGATCAAAATAGATTTAAACAAAAAAAAGTAAAAGGAATTTAAATCATAAAGTAGTAAAAATATTATTCATATTGATCTTCTTGCACCGATATAATCCCTAACAATAACGTCAAAAACTTGATTACTACTTTTTATATAGCTTGCAAGTACACAAATCAATTCAAGTAATAAAATGAGCAAGTAAAGTATCATTCCCATGAGGATTATGATTTTAGTGTTGAGTGCAAAATCAAGTACCAAAGGTGATGTTTTACTAGCCTTATATTTAAACAAATCGAAAAGTATTGTATTGAAAAACAAATAAAGAAAACATTGAAAAGTATAAATAGAAATTGTATATTGGCCAAGAAATAACTAACCAACTGTCACTTGGTAGTTTCAATGAATGATCGAATATAAAAAAGATCTAGAAGAAATCGAAAGGTTGGGAAGAATGAATGTTGGCAGATTACAATGAAAGCATAAAAATAACAATATTGAAAGCAAGATTGAAACTAAAATTTAAAGAAATGAATGCTTGCAAAAGAGATCTTGAATGCATTATATAAAAGAAATTGTATTAAAGAAAGCTTTCAGAAAACAAGATTGTTAATGCTATGGCTAGTCTATCATCCTAGCCAAACTAAAGAAAAATTGCAAAGAAAATTGAAAAAAAAAAAAGAAAAGAAAAGAAAAGGATGATATGTGTATGAGATTGGATGGAGTGTAATATGTTACAAGTGAGAAAAGCCAACCTATTTATAGGCATAGGTTCAGCCAAGAAGAGATAAGGTTATAAAGTTCTAGTCTAATTCTAACTTTTAAAAGATTATAGCCTTTTTTTATCTTGAAAGTGGTTTGACCGAACATAGAGTCTTTATAGATAAGTGTGTTGGGTAGATGTCTTCTTGGATTGGTCTTTAATGCACACTTGTCATGCCATGTCATCTTTTTCTAATCTTGAATGAGAGTTTTGGCTAAGGTTGAATATCCAAAAGCAATCTTCTTGATTTGGTTCATTTAGGTTCAAACTCTTGAGATAAAATCTTCAAAAATCCTTCTTGAATAAAAATTTTAGCCTTTATCTCTCGTTAAGTGTCCATCTTGGAGTTAAACTCTTTTAAAGTAATCAAAAAGTCCTTCCACAATAATAACTTTTCAATAGCTGAATGCATGTAGAAAATCCATCATCTAGTTGGATTCAGCTATAATTTTCCCATCATGGTTGAATATTCTTTATCTTTACCTTAGCCAAATCTTGCATAAAATTTGGCATAGCATTCATGTCCAAATATGTCAAACCCTAAAATTCAAGAACTAACATACCAAATTCAAGTAAAATTTTGAAATTCTAAACTAAAATGTACTTATAAGCATTATAAATTTAACAATTATCAATAGCAGTCAAGAGCTTCTCATTTATTGACTCCATATAACCATTGGTTTGAGGTGGGCCATTGAATTGTGCACTACAACCATTTTAAAAATTGACAAAAGTGCTTTACTTTTTTGCTTGGAATAATGTTCCATTGTTTGCCATAATGATGTTTGGTAGACCAAACCTATACACTATAAACTTTCATAGAAAGTCTTTCACTATTTTGATAGTAATGGTGACAATAGGCTCCGCTTCAACCCACTTAGGAAAATAGACACAAGCCACAATCATGAAATTCTTTTGAGCTATTGCTATGGGGAAAAGACCCAAGATATCAAAGTCCCATTATGCAAATGTCCAAGAACAAAAATTTTTGTTAAGTGCTTCTACCAGTTACCATGAGACCATGGCTAATCGTTGGCATTTGTCACACTTTCTAACCAGGTCAACTGTATCTTTCATCATAATGGGCCAATAATAGCCTTGTCTCAATACCTTCTATGCTAATGCTCACCCACCTACATGATGGCCACACACCCCTTCATGGCTTTCTCTTAGAACAGATTATGCCTTGGTTGTGCCAAGCATCTGAGGAGGGAGAAAGAGAAAGCTTTTTTAGAAAGTATGTCCCCCAATAATGCAAATCTAGTTGCTCTCTTCTAGATTTTCTTATTTTTTGAAAGGTCATAAGAATATTTATCCTTAAGGCATGCCATAATAGAAATCGTCTAATTATCTTTTTCCTCTGAGTAAAGAACTAGGGCGAGCTGTAAGTATCGAGGAGTTGGTATATACTCCAACAAGAATTTACAATGCTCTTTTATCTAAATGGTAGCTGCCAAATTGGATAAGGAGTAAGCCATAGCGTTGTCAGTGCAAGGGATTTGCTTAAGAGAAAGGGTTGTGAAAAGCTAACTAAGCTGATGAATGATAACTCATATTACCATTCCTGCCCTCAGAGGCTTAATAACTAGGGGTGCTAATGGTTTGAAACGAATCAAATTCAAATTGATTTTTTTGGATAATGTATAGTATTATGAATTTTTTAAATCCAATATGAACCAAATTCTACCGATTCAATTTGGTTTTTTTATTTTTATATTTAAATTTGTTTATTTTATATATTATTTTAATAATATTTTTAATATATTTAAATAGATTTATATATAAAATAATTATTTTTATTTTATAAAATTTTAATATATATATTAAAATTAATAAAAATATATAATTTGGTTCGGTTTATTTTTTTTATTTTTTACATCTCGATCAATCCGAACTTAATATATATATTTAATATCTGACCTAGGTCTAAACCGAATGAGAAAAAAACTTATCTAAACTAAATTAAACACTATAGTTTCAAATCGATTTTCAATTTTCTTAATTTTTTTCTCACCCCTATTAATAACAAAATTTCTTACCCTGGAACCATCTTTTCCTAAAGAGCCATCGACAAATAGCCTCCAAGCTTTTTTTGGCAAAGGGTCTAATACCAGAGGGAATTTGATAAATTAAGGGGGTGCAGTAGAAGTATTAGGTGGTTTGTCTATCTCATCCTTTTACTACTACTTTTGAGGTTGGGGCTCACCAATGTGTATTGGCAGGATCTTAACTTCAAAGGGAAAGGAACATTCAACAACCATGTCTATAAAGGCTTGAGATTTGATAGCTTTTCTTGGTTGTACTCTATATAGAATTTGCTAAGCTTGACACTCCATTTTATTATTCTTTCTAAAGTGTCTATCTTGTGTAATACCTCTTTGAGAGGTTGGTGAATCAATATAATGATTGCATGTGCCTGGAAATATTGTCTCAACTAGTTGGCAACAATGATTAGAGTGAAGGCAATCTTTTCCATCCTCGTGTAATTAACTTTCTTATTTTGCAATGCCCTACTAGTGTAGTATATTGGTATCTGGGTTCATTCTCCTTTTGAACCAGTGCTACAACAATAGTTTCCTTTGACGCAACCAAGTAAATGTTGAGGAAGCTCACCAGGGATAGGGTGGTGAGTAAAGGTGAGTGAATATACTACTTGAGTTCTTTAAAGGCCTTCTGACACTAGTCATCCTATTTGAACTTAATGGTACTTTGAAAGACTTTAAAAAATTGTAACCAATTGTCAACCCACTTAGACACAAATCTTTTAAGAGTTACCACTCACCCTATGTGTTTTTACATTTTCTCGGTGGTTCTTAAGGGCTTCATGTCTATAATGCCTATGACCTTTTTAAGGTTGGCCTCGATATCCTTGTTAAAGACCATAAAACTCAACAACTTCTCTGCTTTTATGTTAAAGGTACACTTTTATAGGGTTTACCTTCATATTATAATGATGAATGATAGAAATGACATATGTTAGGTCTTGTACATGCTATTCTAGGGAAGGGCTTTTTCACCAACATATCATCCACATAAATTTCTAGGAAGCACCTAATCTAATCATTGAATATTTTATTGACGAGTCAATAGTATATGGCCTTTGTATTTTTAAGCCTAAAAAGCATGACTATGTAACAAAATAGACTATCTTTAGTTGTAAAAAAGGTTTTCTCTTGGTCTACTAGGCCAACTTAATTTGATTATAGCCTGAAAAGTCATCCATGAAACTTAAAAATTTATGAATTGCAAATGAGTCAACTATCTATCAATAGAGGGCAAAGGATAACTATCTTTTGGGCAGGTTTTGTTCAAATTTGTGAAGCCTACATACATGCACCACTTTTCATTAGCCTTTTTCACCAATATCACATTGGCCAACCATTCTGGATACTTCACTTCTCTAATATACTGTGCTGCCAATAACTTGTCCACTTTTTTTTATTGCCTTAATGTGTTTAAGGGTAAAATGCCTTTTTTTTTACTTGACTTTCTTGGTTGTTAGGAGTATACTCAAATAATGGGTAATAGCATGCTTATCAATGCCTACAATGTTAACAGCAGACCAAGCAAAGACATCTATGTTTTTCTGTAAAAATCGATGTAACATATTTTTGGCTTTAGGGTCTAATAAGAAACTTGTCTAAATAATGAGTTCTAAGTTAGGGATACAATTATATTGGTATTGTATGCTTGACAGGGTGAGCTTTACACTACCTTGGTTTGTCGCATGTGTCCAAGCTATCAATGTTGAAGGTTTGTGCTAGGGTAAGATTGATAACATGTATTAATGAGAATGATGTGGGTTACTCTTCAATCTATTCTTTTAGGGGTTGCTAAAGGGTCTAGGGTTAGTTTTTTACCTAGTTTCGCCTTTTATGTTAACTATAAGAAAAGTAGACGGCATTGGTGGGTGGTTACTTGCTTAGTTTGCATGAACCTTATTCCAATGGAGGTGGAAAACTTAATTTTAAAGGTGTAAACGTTGGTGACCATCTTCATATTTTTCATCAAAGGCTTGCCAAAAATGACATTATATTCCAACAGTTGATCTATTATAAGGAAGTTTGCCATCACTATTAGAGTATGCTCCCTATCCCTAATGGTGACTAGTATAGTGATAAGCTTTTTAACCACAATAGGTTGGTTGGCAAAGCTGAAAAGCCCTAATGGTTGCAAATCATTGTTCAAAAGTTACATATATTTAAAAGCTTGATATTAGATTAGGTCCACTACACTCCTACTGTATACTAAAATTCTTTGCACTTGAAAGTTGGCAATAATTACTGAGACCATAATAGGGTTATTGCCATTGTCTACCAAGTTATCATTGTCATCCTTAGAAAATGCCACCTATCAATTATCTGTCTTTCACTTTTCAAGGGCCACATCAATGAACATTACATCATTTAGATGTGACTTGCGTTTGGATTTATTGTTTTTCCAATCTTCTTTCGCACCTACAATGACGTAAATTATTCCTAGATAAGGCATTTTTCAACATTTTTCATTTAGCAAATTTTTTCTGTTTGTGCTGAGAAACCTTCACTCTGTTAAAGGGTGAGTAGGTGGATTTCTTGGCATTTTTGGCATTTAAAAAAGTAACCTAGCTAATTATTAATGAGGCTTTTCAATTTTTCAATATCTTTTTAAAGGGCAATACACTTTTCAGTAGAGTGTCTTCTCATTGAGTGATAGTTACAGTGTCATTTGGAGAGGGTTGGTTATTTAGTCTTCTAGTCAGTGGCTTAGCATGGGGTTTTTGGTTGGGTCTTTGGGTAAGTCATTGGGGGAAGGCATTTAAGGTTTAATTTGTAGTTTAGTAATGGTTGGGCTATGGCTAAAGACTTCAATTAGTGTTAGGTTACCATTCTCTTCTTTTGAGGGCTAGTTTTGAAACTGACAATTGTCATGGAACTGTTGACTATGAGTTTTTATCCACTTATTATCATTTTGAGAACGTTAAGGGCACTGTTCATGCTTATCACCTTTGTTTGCAACCTTGAGCTTTTTAGCTTTAGCAAACTTTTAAGCTCTCTTATAAAGCTAACATAGTTGCTCAAGTTTGTTCTTTGTGAGAGAATACCTAAGATGATCATGTTTTACCCTAGAGGTGAATGCCTGAATGGCCCACTTAATGTCTAAGTCTTTGATATCCAAGATTGCCATGTTAAACCTTTTAAGGTACTATCATAAGGTTTCATCAAGTTTTTACCTCATGGCCAAGAAGCTCACAAAGGAGCAAACTGTGGCCCTATTACTAAGGAAATGGGCTAGAAACTTACTAAGCATATCGAAGCTACCAATGGTCATAAGGCCATCAAGTAAAACCACATACAGCTTTACCCTTCAACATTATAGGGAAAACTCTACACTTGACAACTCTGAGATGCTATGGAGGCCCATAAAGGTCCTGAAGTGGTTCAGGTGATCTTTGGGGTTGATGGTTCCATTGTAGGTTTCTTTGTATAATTTTAAAAAGGTGGGAATGTCATCTTGTTTGATGAGGGCGGACAGGTGGTTGTTGTCATCTTCTAACCACTGTAAGTATTTATTATTTTCATTTTTTTATGTTGGCCAGCTCCTTATGAAGAGCAGCGACATGTGCTTCAAGTTCATTCTCAAGGTTAGGATTAGTGAGGGTTTGGTTTTATGTTGTATGTTTAGAAGAGTAATTGTTGTCTTAGGGTGGTTTGGGGTAGCTTTCAACATGTTGTTGAAGGGTTTGTGGTGGCTCTTGGAAGGAAGAGGTAGAGCTTTTTTTAGGGTGTGGTTTTTCTTATGGTGGTTGTTGGGTGGTTTATTGGTAGTGCTAGAGTTGTCTTTGCTAGGTGGCCATTTAAGCATTTAAAAGCTGGATATGGATCATTAATGCAAGGTAAAACTCTAGGGGATGTTGTTGCATGTTTGTTTGGTATATAGGGCTCTATAAGGTTGGTAGTGTAAGTTGCATTGTGGATGTGAGAAATAAATGTTTTGCTAATGAGCTGCATTTATTAGCTATGAAGATTGTATTTGTTGTAGGGGGTTGTGAAGTTGGATTTAAGGGTCCAATGGTAGAGGTGTTCACCAAATGAGGAGTCAAAGTCATACTTGGGGATAAAACTCCCATTAGACTTTGGCAATATCTTACTAACTATGAGATCTAAGCATTCATTGACATAGGGTTTAGGGTATCATGTCTTACTGACCATGAAGGGAGGTTCATGATGGGATTTATAAGAGAGTTGTGAGCATAGTTGCGACATCAGAGATGGCTACAAGTTTGGTGGTCACATGCATGACTAGGGTTGTTGTTTCAAAAAAGTAAGGGTGAGACATTGCTGTTGTTCCCATAGACAACACCAATTATTGATGGTAGGTTCATGTGAAACTCGAGAAAAGGTCACATGGGTGAATGTAAGTTACATTTAATGATCCTAGGCTAATGTGGGTTGCATTTAATGATCCCAAATAAGTTGAAAGTCAGTCGATCTATTGTGAAATAATGTCTTAATAGGACGTTACTGGAAATAATTGGATAAGTCCCTCCTTAATGAAGGTGAGCCCACTCTCTAGCAAAGAGTCTAAATGCCAACCCTCTCTTGACATGGCATTAAAGATTGTACTGACTTGGTGATCTTAGGGATTGACCTTGTTGAATGAGTAAGTAGTATAACAATTGCTTTGCTTGGATTTTCTAATGCTAGCCCATCTTTCTTTTTTTTTATTTAAAAAAATTGCATTCTAATTCTATGTTTTTATGCACAATACCTTCAATAATGTATTAATATTTCAAAAAGTAAAATAAATTGCTGTGTTGTTCTTGTTCACAAATAAAATAAAATAAAATAGTTCAAATTGGAGAGTTGGAGTGACACTTTTGTAGCATTGAGGGATTGCCAAAAGTTAAAACAAGTAAATAGTAGTAGTATGGCAGTAAAATTGGATGAATCCATGTTGAATTCGCCGTTTCCTGGTAGCTGGCAATAGGGAAAGTGATCATAAAAGAAAGTGACTGACACGTCCTTGAACAAGAAGGTCAAGATGATTAATGAATCATCACACATTCAACCATTAATCTTTACATTTGTATCTTCTCTACCTTTTTCTAATAAAATAAAATAAATAAAACCCATAAATCTGCATTAATTCATTTCTGACTGGAAGACGTGCCAGCATGTCATTTTTTTTAGGCTTAGATACAAGTATGACATGCAAAACAAATTAATTTTTAATCCTATATACAATTCAAATGAACCACTACTGTTTTTGTTATCATCGTTTATCAAAGCTAGGTAATCTGATCATATGACAGTAAAAAAAACAAAAAATCTATCCCACTCCCAAATCCCAACTTCCACCGAGGCTAAATATTGTTCTTTATAAAACAAACCATGTGGAGAGAGGCTCATAACACAACAACTCTTCTTCATGTGGCTTACTCTCTTCCATCCTGGTGCAAATGTCTCCTTTGCCTGCCCTCTTTTTCCTTGTAATTTTCTTGCTTGCTTCGACTTCATTTCTCTCCCAGATCTGCTCTGCAGCCGATGAGGATGAAGAGTTGGAGGTTGTAGTAGATCCAAATCTCCGGTTTGAGAACCCAAGGCTTCGTGAAGCCTACATTGCTTTGCAAGCTTGGAAGTCTGCCATTTTTTCAGACCCATTTAACTTCACGACCAACTGGAATGGCTCTGATGTCTGCTCTTACATGGGAATCTACTGTGCTCCCTCTCCTTTCAATCCCAAAATCAGAGTTGTCGCCGGCATTGACCTTAATCACGCTGACATTGCTGGCTATCTCTCTTCAGAGCTTGGCCTCCTCACCGATCTTGCACTGTTTCACCTTAACTCCAACCGCTTCTAAGGTGTTGTTCCTACCACCTTTCGCCGCATGAAGCTGCTTCATGAGCTTGACTTGAGCAACAATCGTTTTGTAGGCAAGTTCCCCAATGTGGTTTTGTCTCTTCCTTCTCTGAAGTACTTGGATCTTCGGTTCAATGAGTTTGAAGGGTCCGTTCCCTCCAAACTCTTCGACAAGGAACTTGATGCCCTTTTCTTAAACGATAACAGGTTTCGATTTGGTATCCCTGAGAATCTCGGAAACTCTCCCGTTTCCGTGCTAGTCTTTGCCAACAACGATCTTGGAGATTGCATTCCTGGGAGCATTGGGAAGATGGGCAAAACGTTGAATGAAATCATTCTCTTGAACGACAACCTTACTGGATGTTTGCCTCCGCAGATCGGGATGCTTAGGGAACTTACTGTCTTTGATGTGAGTTTCAATCATCTCCAGGGTTCTTTGCCATCCACTATTGGCAACATGAAGAACTTAGAGCAACTGGATGCTGCTCACAACGGCTTCACGGGTGTGATTCCAGCCACTGTGTGCCAGCTACCCAACTCGCAAAACTTTACTTACTCTTTCAATTATTTCACCGAAGAGCCACCAGTTTGCTCTGCAATTCCTGGTGGAGGAAGGGTGACAAATAACACGATGAACTGTATTCCTGGCAAGAAGGACCAGAGATCCTCCAGGGAATGCTCTTCGGATGCTGCTCGCCCTGTGGACTGCAGCAAGTTCAAATGTAGTGGTGGTGGAAGTTCTGGAAGCGGCGGCGGAGGTGGTGGTGGTGGCAGCTCCCCATCGCCGAAAAGAAGGGCTCCTGCTCCAAGGCCTCCAGCGCCGAGTCAATCTAGGTCCCCTAAGCCGTTTCTGAATTCCCCACCACCTTCTTCAGAGTCTTCGCCTTCCACTAGATCACATCCTCCACCACCACCATCATCTCAATCTTCACCACTGCTTCCTTTTCATTCCCCACCATCACCACCACCACCAAATTACTCTCACTTTTCAAATCCACCTCCTACTCAAAGGGTATCACCTAAGACGCATCTTCCGCCGCCAACTCCGCCTGTTCACTACGAGCGCAAACAATCGCCCCCACCTCCACCATTTGAGTATGTTCCCAAGCAATCACCTCCACCACCAATAATACAACCACCTTCAACTACTCCATCCGGCCATTACTACAATACACCACCACCACCAAACCACTACTACAACATACCACCACCAAGCCATTACTTTGATATACCATGCTCACCACCCACGCCACCAACAAAGAATTTATCACCAAGTACCCATTATGCACCACCTCCACCCCCACCGATTCATTATGTTCCCACGCCTAGTCAATCCTCGCCGCCTCATCAGGGTCAGTATTCCCCTCCTCCTTATCCATCAAAGGGACAGCCCGTAAGTCCACCTCCACCTTCAATGGAGAAACACAGACCTTCACCTCCGCCATCTCATGAGCATCCGGGGACTCAGTCTCCACCTCCACAAGTAGAATATCATCCACCACCCAATGAGCCTTGTCATCCTCTCCCTCCTCCACCACCACCCTCACCAGAATGTACAACTCCAGCGTCATCATCACCACCACCACCGCTAAGCCACCATTCAACCCCATCACCATATGCACCAACACCTGGTCATCACTATTCAAAACCATCACCACCTCCTGAACAACAATGGCATCACCGACCGTCCTCACCTCATCCCCCGGCCCCATCAACCCACTATTCATTTTCATCCCCACAACCACCACCTCCTCCTCCTCGTCCACCCTCAAATGAAAACACACCACTTCCACCAATTAAAGGAGTATCTTACGCATCACCTCCTCCCCCGGTTATTCCCTACTACTAATGGAATGTTTTTTCGCGTCATTGAGTTGTAATTCAAATTCTTTTGGTGCAAACATGAGCGGGTAGCATGTTAATCGTTTTTTTTTTTTTTGTTCAGCCTGAGCACTATTTTTTAAAAAATATATATAATAAATTATCTTTATTTCTTTATTTTGCATTCTCCTGCTAATATATATGTTATACAGAAAATGAGTTGATCATCTTGTGTGTCATTTATAAACTTATATAAGGATTCTATTAGGAATGGCTCGTGAATGATGATGCAGCTTCTCTCACAAGATTCTTTTGTTTTGTTTTTCAGTGTTTTTGCGAGCCAGTCAGGAATACGAAGGAAATAAAATTGTTATGTTATGTTGTGTTTTGTTTGTTTGGTACGTAATAATAGAATTAATAATGTCTGGTAGCGAATTGAAGGCTGACATTTACGGTGTTTGATTGATTTAACAGTAGTAATAAATTAAAAGAAGAATTAGATGAAAATCTTTAAAAATAAATTAATGAGGCTTTTAATTAAAAATATTAAATAAAAATTATAATTGAAAATTAAAATCATAAATGAAAAAATTTTGTTATATAAATTAATATGAAATTTTTTTTAAAAAAATTAATAAATTTTGATATATTTATAGATAATTAATTTTTAAAGAAATTTCGTATTACTAAGTAAGTACGAATTATTTTTTTATATATTATTAATATTTTTATTAAATTTTGTCAATTAATGAATTTAAATTTTTTTATTAAAATTTTTATTAAATCATTTATATTAAAAAATTCATCAATTTCATCTGAAATTTTTCATTTAAAATTTTTCATAAATTAGACAGGAGGAGGTGGAGCATTTGATGTTCCTGTTGGTTATAACAAAACAGCAACAAATGAACCGTCCAACAAATCAATTACCGATCAGAATGCATGTGGGGTGGGTCAGCAAAACATGGCTGATGACTCCAAGGTCCAGGGCAGATCTGCTTGCGGCGCGGAGGTTTGTTGGGATTTCCGTTTTTTAGTGGGGTTAAAGCAAACACCAGATATGGGATAAATAATTAACTCCCCCAAATCAATAATCACCCAATAGAAATCACTCAGAAGGCAGTGCACTTAGTGTTACAAGTGACACACAAAAATTAGTAGAAAGCAATCCCAGTTATAGAGATTCGTACCCTAACTTACAAAATATTATTTATTTTGATCTAAAAATATCATAATTTTATTTTATAAAATATGATTCATAAATTTAAATTTAAATTTAAATTTTTAGTTATATATTATAATAAATTTTTAGAATATCTCAACATGAGATTAAAACATCACAAATTCTCTCATTAAAATTTAATATCCTCGTTAAGTTTAATACAAAATATATAAATCTGCATCAAATGTTGGGCACAAATCCATTGAATTATACTAAACATTAGGTAAGTCCAATACAAAGTATTCATAATTATAAAATCACATCAAAATTAAGATTTTATAGATAACTTTATAATATAATATTATTTGTTTGACCCAAAAGTCTTATAATTTTATCTCACAAAAAATACCTCATAATTTTAGATCTTAAGCCCATATTTATATATCAGAATCTCTCAATCTTTCAATGTGAGATTGAAATGTCATAAACGCCTTCTGTTAAAACTTTACGTTTATGTTAAACTAAACACAAAACGCACAGATTTATTAAATCACATCAAATGTTAAACAAGCCTAATAAAAAATATACACAGCTCACAAAATTACATCAAAAGACTCAAACCTAATACAAAACACACATATCCATCGAATTGCATAAAATGTTAGACAAGCTCAATATAAAACATACACAAATTATAAGATCATACAAGTATTAAAATTTTAGAGATAACTCCCATCGTGGCTTCCATGGCACACTACTTAATTCTCATTCGACTGGTAATCGCATAATATCATTTGTGAAAACTCGTACCTAATAATCGTTCTAATATCATTTATGAAAACTCACACCTAACTTAAAAATTATTGTCCGTTTTGATCCAAAAATCTTATAATTTTATTTTAAAAAAGGTATTTTACAAATTTAAATTTAAAATTTTATTTATATATTATAACATATATTTAAAATATCGAGATTAAGATATCATAAAAATTAAAAAAAAATAACGTTATCGTACAATTATTGATATGATCTTACAGGCGGAGGAACAGAAACATATATTTATATATATATATATATATATATATATTTTTTTTTTTTTTTTCTGCAACAACTTTATTATTTTGGGCAGGTTTCTCTGTGAGACTCAATTCACTAGTTATTAATGCATTAGAATTCACCTTCACCTTCACCATCCGGGACAGACTATTCAGTCACATTCAAGTTTAGGGACCATTAACCGTTGCCAATTGGAGGAATGCTATATCGTACATGGAATGGTAGTAAATATTTGTATCGTAACTTTATTTCTATCCACATGGTACACACGCCTGATTAGAATCAATCTCTGTTCTACCTTTCACTTTTGCTCTCTCTAGGGACTCACAAGCCTACTCTCACAGTTATGCAGGCACCAATGGTGGAAAGATGACTCTTGCTTATAAAATCACAGTCTACTCCTTAACATTTAGACGTGAAATCGTTCCCCTTCAACAGCTTTTCAAATACATTCACAGGTGTAATGATATAGTATCCTCATTAATTGCAACCAAGCCTCGAGACATCTAAATATATATATGCAAACCTGTTCATAATCATGGATTAATGAGGAAGCTCCCGCTCCCTAGGAACACTAATAATGCACCAAACTTCTACCTCAACTAGCTCAAACATCACTGTGCCTACAAAGAAATCTACCACATAAATGAAGCTCTCCAACTCAAAGAGTTCCCCTGTTTACACTTTCCAATGGCAAACCAACCAACAGAAAGTAAAGGAGGAACAATGCCAACTAAAGCATTGGCTTTAGTAGCATCAGCCAAAACGAATTACTATGCATGATATATCATCTTTGCTCTTCCTTGCCAATGCTTCACTTGTTAATCGTTTAGCTGCTGCTTGGGGGTCCTTCATGGATTTCACCAAATTAACTGCATCTTCATTCTTCATTACCTGCAATCCAAATCAAACTAGTTATTTTTGGATTACTTGTAACAAGAAAGAACACTGACAGTAGCATGCCTCGGCTACTTACAGCAAACATAGAACTAAAGAAACTCTATGCTATTTTCATTGATGCTTATTTACACTGTTAAATCATTTCCCACTAAAATAAGACTGGGCTAGAAAACCAACCAAGAATAGAAAGATAATACCAATTTTTGCAGAGCAGATAAAAAAGACCACCACAGGGCTTCGTTCATGGATGCACATGAAAATCATTTCCCTATTACCAGTCCACATATATGTTAAATGATTCCATCTTTCAAAATGTATTTTATTTACCAGACCATTGTTCCTTAACATATGATAGGATCAATGACTAGATTAGTTGATATATAAATTAGATATCCCAGGGTTCTTTTGAGAGAACCACTTAAACAGCCCCTTCAGCAGAAATGATTCAGTAAGGCCTCTGCGACAGCTGAAATCTTCCTAAGTTCTACCAATTAGCCTATTTGTAGTAGTAATGAACAATGAGTTGAATAAAAAAAGAAAGAAGAAAACCAACCCTTTCATAGCATACTGATTTGTAATCTAGTAAGAGTTAAGGTTGTGTTTGATAAAGTAAAAAATTAGACACTACAAAAGTTTAAGTACAGAATTTTTAATGCTATGATTTAAAATAGATTATTATCCTATTCGGTAGAGTTTTTAAACTACGTAGGCAAGTTTATATAATCAACATGTGTACCATTTATTAATTAACATTAATTACATTAATTTACTAATTTCCCAAGTTATAGCGAAATAAACATGTTGCAACCATGAAAACTTGTTTGTGGAGTCTAAACATCTACCACTGGTGTATAGGATAATTTTCCTTTCTAAACACTGAATATATATTATGAAAATGGTTTGATATACAGCTAAAAGTAAACACTAGAATTTCTTTTATTGTTTTTTTTTCTTTGGTAAAGGAGATATAATTGAATGGAGATTCTGTATCTTATAAGTGTTAAATGGGGAGGAAACATAGAGTTAAAAAAGAAAACACTATTAAGATAATAGTTTTGAAATAATATTTACTTAATCTAATAAGTAACTTTTCTCTATTTATCCTTTTTAACATTTTTCTTTTTTCTTTTTTGTTACAAATTGACTTTCATCCCTTTTCATTGAAAATCCTCCATGAAGTTGTCTGCAAAAATGAGTTAACCACTGCATTAAAAGAATTTAAACCACTGACAATTCAAAACTTTAATGAATTCAAAATTATCAACGATTCATCGAACACGACCTTATGGATATTAACAACCAATTTGAGGATATCTAGCTTTTCTCAAATAGATATTAACATTCCCTAACATCAATCAAAAACATCTTAATGCACATTCACCAACAGTTATCGCTAGTCAAGCTTAAGTAAAGAATATCTTAATTACACTAAAAAGACAATTAATGAGAACAAACATAATGCACCATCTGCCTAAGTTCTTGCTATAAGTATTAACAATAACAAATTAGTAAGGTTACAAAATATTGATAAAAGGGCAAATGTATCAAGATATTGACTAATATGTGAATACTTATAAGCCATGAATTATAAAGATGTTATAGATTAATAGCTATATCAAGTTTGGGAAAAATGCAAAGGTCATCAAAACATTGGATCAAGGTTATTATAGAGATTTAAGATCCATGCTTTCTCCTTGATGTATTCAATGTGTTGTGTTTTTTTTTTTTTTTTATAAGACAGTCAAGGGTATCCCCATGCTTTGTCTGGGCTTAATCCCTTTCCATGCGATTTTAAGGGTGCATTCTCCCACATTGGCCTGGACCATTCATGATTTTAATCCAAGTTGACAAGGAAGGGGGCTCCTCCCTTACCAACTGGATTAACCCTTTTGGGTTCAAATGTGTTGTGTAAGAATTCCCAGTTGCAGTAATTTGGGCGTTAATAATAAATTTAAAAACTTACAATTTTATTACTATTGATGCAAAGGAAATTTTCCATTAGTTTTATCTTACCAACTGGAATAACCCTTGTGGGTTCAAATGTGTTGTGTAAGATTTCCCTGTTGCAGTAATTTGGGCATTAATAATAAATTTCAAACCTTACAATTTTATTACTATTGATGCAAAGGAAGTTTCTATGTTATGTTTTAGTTTTATCATTACAAGGAAAACAAAATTCTCAAGATATGCAATCAAGGACCTTAACAACCATTATGCACACATATTTCTCAAATCAATGGACTCGTCTGATGCAAGAGCATTCCAGAATTCAGCTAAATGGATTATTTTGATATATTTTTGTTAGGTTTATAGTTTCAATTTAGTGAATGGTTAGTAATTATGTTTTTATTTTATTTTGTGATCAATTGACTAGGATGTGATCTCTTAATAAGTTTGAATGGGTAGCATTAGATGGGGCCTAGTATCAAAGCTGCTGAACCTAGTACAAGTCTTTTAGTCACATTAGGCAGCCGTATAATATTGAAATTTATCTGTTAATGGTTCTACAACACTAAACCCTAGTTATCTTGTTCCAACTTCAATTTTACATTCATCCATTTTTAGCCTTCATTCTTAGGAGCAGATCCAAGGGAACGGGCAGGGGCCTTGCCCTTCACCCAAATGCCATTGCAAATTCAATGATACACCCTTTTTTTCTGCACACAAAGTGTAATATTCTGCTTTGGGTCCCCCATTGTAATTTGCCCTTATAAAATTTGTACATTAATACAATAAATTTGTAAATGTTTTAGTTTTAAACCCCATTATTAACTTGATTCTCTTTAATTTTTTTTATCTGAACATTATAACATACAATTCTTTTTTTATCTAAACATTATAATATACAATCTTCTATTTCCTTTAAATAAAAAATATTCTTTTCAATCAATATGATAAATATAATGTTTATATTAATTATTCTATCAACTACTTTTACATTTACTTACATATATATCATTCCCCCCTCACAATGAAGAATTTATGGCTTTTATTCTGGTTTGGTATGTCAACAACCAGTGCTGACATTGCACCACCACAAACACAACCAAACCATGTAAAATGTCAAAGGCAAGACCCTAAAATTACCATTACCACTGCGATCAAAGCCACCACCTTAATAGTTATTATTTGCTTATATTGTCAGCATCACAACTATAATTAGTAAAATTACAAACCAGCATAACCACCTCTGGTGTACTCTCTAGTACCAACATCACTGTTGTCACCATCACTATGTCTCCTCACCACGAAAGTGGTATATGACCAACTCATTTCACCACAGTACACTCCATTATAACATATTATACACTTAATAACTGAACTAAATATTTCCGCTAGTACTAAATTTTTAGTTTTAACCAATAATGAGAAGGTAAAAAGGGATTTGGATTACAACCCATGATCCTGGCCAAAACCTCCAGAGTTTACGAGGATAAACCTCAATAGCACATTGAGAGGGTAGATTTGCAAGGTAAAGAATAAAGTCTTCATACTTAGAATCTGTATTTCAGAAAGCCTAGCCATTCAAGCTCATTAAGAGATCACATGCTAGTCACATGACCACTTAATAGAACAAAAAACATGATTACTAATCAATAACTATAAGACTTTTAAACCTAGCACTTGGATAACCCCATCTAATCCTAAACATTCAATCTCATTAAGAGATCAAATGCTAGTCATATGATCACTTAACAAAATAAAAACATAATTACTAACCAATAACAATACTGAAACAATAAACATAAAGGAATACATATCAAGATAAACAATTAGATAACTTCTAGAATTCTCCTGCATCATTCCAACATAAAATCTAAAGTTACATAAAATCTAAAGTTCTAACCGTTGCGGTAGGACCTTAATTCTCTTTTTTTTTTAACAAAGTGAATTTGTACAACTTCTAGACATATCAGATTTATTTATGTGATTAGATTCTTAAGAAACTAGTTTGAACTTGATCATACAACAGTGGTCAAACTCAAAAAATTAAAATAAAGGACAGCAGAAGTTTCTTATTTAAACCAATCAAATATGTATATATAGTCCAATTAAAATTTGGCTAAGTGTTTAAAGCAAGAATTCTTTCAACAAGAGACAAATATGATATCTCTTTTCCATTAGACTTCAGTTAAACTATATATTAAAGTTTTAAATGATGAGATCTGCCTTACTGAAAAATGATGGAGAACAATCTAATCGACGATAGAGAGTGAGTTCACCCAGTCTCAAATTGTTGATGCAATTAACATGCTAAGCTTTAGTATTTGAACTCCTGACCTAAGTTCATGCTAAGCTGAAGGAACAATTTAAATTGTTAAGTCAAACTTAAGCAACTTATTACTTGGAGTAGGTTAGTTATTCAATTGTCCATAGAGAAACTCTTAATATTCTAGAGAATGAAAATGCTCATTCATCTATAGAATTTAGCATATCTCCCTCCATCCCTTCTACAATGTTTAGAGAGAGAGAGAGAGAGAGAGAGAGAGAGAGAGAGAGAGAGAGCAGCCAAATAAGGATGCCCTATCATATGCATGCAGTTGAGGAATGTGTCTTGGAATTGGAGACAAGTAACAATAAAGATGACCCACTTCTCTAGTCCTTCTCAGTCCTATCAGGTTACCATCTGTATTATTCACTATTGAGGTTCTTTTAGTAGACAACACTGTGTTTCAATGATAATAAAGTTGCTCATGAGAAAGCATTATCTTAGAGCAAGGTCGTTGACCAGATTTTTAATTTAACTTTTCAAACAGTTACATAAAAGGAATGATTCATGAATGAGTATGACAGGAGATTTCAAGGAACAAATCTCTCAGCATTAAACTACATATAAGTAAGGTCTGTCTGAAATCTGGTGTTCAAATAAAAAAACAGAGCAGAACTGAGATCATTAAAAAGCTTTATTAAGGAAAACTCAGATTAAGATATCAGCTATTTCAGCAAGAGGAGCTCTCTCCCTCTTCCTCCCCATCTCTCTATTGCCCAACTCCCACTCATACCCTATAAATTTAAAAACAAAAAAAAAAAAAAAGAAAGAAAGACCTTAGCAGTTCTACACTGTGAGATAGAAAATTTAAATTTGCAAATCTCAACTAAACTTCCCTAACCTATAAGAGAAAAAGTAATTTCCCTTTCTATACATGTACAATTAAAAAAAACAACAGAAGAAAAGAGATAACCTATTCTTGAGAAAATTCGGATCCTTTACCTAAGAATGCACCGAGCAGAAAGCACTTTCAACATTTCTTTTCAAACATATAGAAATACAGATAGAAAGGTCAGCAGAAAGTATCTCACATTCATCTTTCTTGGGGAAAATTATGAGATGGTTTTTCAAAGGATCAATGCATCAAAATTTTACCACTGGCAAAAGAGTCATGTATATGTGATGTGTGATGGAAAAGAGTTACTTGAGGGATTAAAGTATTGATCATATTATCTTGTAATTTTACTACTTTTTGCGGGATTAATTATAATGTTTATATAGATAGATATATAGGACTTTTAGATTATGTATTATATTAACTAGAGTATTGCTTATTTTCCAAGTACTAAAGCATTTAGGTGTTGTTAGTGTTTTGTATTTCTATTATGGTTTAAGGTTTAGCTTGCAAATGAGGCCTTCACTTGGTGGCAAGGATGAGGCCCTAGAAACCTGAGGTCCTAGGATCAAGTCCCATGGTATATGGTTTGGTTCAACTTTATATTGGATCTCATGTTCTAGTTTGTTTGTTTGTTTGATTATTCAGTGATTTCTCATATATGGATGTAATACTTGATTATGATTGTAACTTCTCTTATACTTGTACTTTCATAAAAAAAAAAAAAAGGTTTAGCTTATAGGCAACTATGCTATCCTATTTTTCAGGAGGTTTTGGATCATCAATTATTGAAATTCTGGGAATATGAAATCATGGAATTGATTCTTCTCCTCTGGTTCTTTTATTTGTTTCACCATTTTCCTCTTCTTTTTGAAACCAGGGATGCAGTCCACCACCCCTCAATATTCCCTGGTTTTTATTTTAAATATGCATCCACCACTTTTGTTCAATAGATAACTTATCATATGTGCAATTACATAAGCCTTAGGGTGCCCCACGCACCAGCCAAAACTGGAGATGCAGTATAGAGATCAAAGAAATAAACTAAAGTGAACAAATGCAATAAACAATAACCTATTTAACAACTGACCTTCCACAATCCATCACTAGCCAGTATTACAAAGTCAATAGTAGAGTCTATGGGGACATGTCTGACATCAGGTTCTGAGCTTAAATGTGCTTTAAGGCTCTGATCTCCAAAAGCCCGTGCAACTGCAAGTTGGCCATTAACCCTGGGCACATCTCCTGAAATAAGAATCTCATTTTCATTATCAAAATATTTTTGTAATTAAACAATCAATATAGATTGATGTAGCCTGCCAATTATATTGATTTGGAATGATCCCGGAGCAGAGAATGATAAATGGAAAAACATAATATTGTATATTACCAGAAGTGTAGTCACAAAGCCACCCCGCTTCTCTATCCTTCTTCGTTCAGCATGCGGCTCGTGGTCAACTGTAATTTGATTGGCAGAGCCCCTCTCACACACAACTGCTCTTGAGTCACCAATGTTTGCTACCCATAAATCCTTGCCATCAATGACGATCGCAGTTACAGCAGTAGAGCCACCTGGCCCTAATTGCATAGAGTTGTCCAATATCAACTTATCTGTGGAGCGGTATGCATTCCTTATAGCTGATTCAGGGTCTTTCCAGAAATTTGGCTGTATCACATTCACATTTGATAAAGGAGAAACATATTTATGCATGTATTTATCGTCACGGAGGTGCTACGAGATGGTGAATTTAAGTGATTGTAAGAAAAGATCCCATGGAAGACAAGGGAAGTTATGGAAAGAAAAGATACCTCTTCGAGTATGTTGTTGAAAAGGTTGTCTTTCAAATAAGTGGGCACACGATCCCCCAAGTGACCATCAAAGATTGCAAACAATCCAAGGGTATGATTCCTTTTTTTTCTGAATTCAGCAACGTGATAATCTTCCATATCATGGCCTGATTGACCTTCGACTAAGTGGAATCCATGGGACACTTTGTAACTTGATGACTTACTTTTCCCTTTCCCCCCTTGCCCATTGTGTGATGAGGATGACTTGAGGCAAGTAACATTCTACAATCCAAAAATCAATTCACAGGATTGCGAAACCATGCAACAAATAAACCGATGGACGTCTATTTCAAGTTCATATGTATATTACATACAAGTCAATCCAAATCAAAATAATTGAAAAAAACTAAAAGTAAAACATATGAGGAAAAAAAAAAAAAAAAGAGGGACCTTGATCTTGTTGAAAAAGCCAGTTTCTTTAGCACGGCGGGAGGCACCTGCAGCTGATGAATGTTTGCTCATGTCTTCAACTTCAACATATAAAATAGAATACCGGTTTCTTTCTTTATTTCTTTCCTTGATGTGCTGTGTTTGGCTAAATTACCCAATACCCAGAAAACAGAAATTAGGGAAAGGATAAAATGGCCAGTGGAAAAGGGTATTACTATCAGCTTTCCGCCTTCCTATCAGCTCAGGAATGAATAAAACCGAACCAAAACTGTAAAAAACAAATAATAATACTTATTATTAGTTAAAGCTTTACTTGTAATCGTAGAGTACTAGTAATTACCAGTAGCAATTAGGATCAGAAAAAGAGTACTGAAGAATGAGCATCTCATAAAAAAATTAAAAATTAGAAATACCTGCTTAACTTTAAATACGAATTTCTAATACAGAGCCAAAACCGTAAATTGCTTTCTTTGCTGATTGTTCTATTATTATTCTATATTGTATTGTATGAGCCAATATTGATATATATTTCCTTGACTTTTTTTTTCCAAACACAATGAGAAAGAAAGCAAAGAATAGTCGTTTTCTTGATTGGTCGAGAGGATGGGGATGAGAGTTGAAATTCAACTTTGAATCATCATCATACACTTATAATAATTTTTAAAATTTTTATAAATAAATTAAATTTTATTTTTTATTAATTTAGTATATATTAAAATAATATGAATCATCATTGTAATTATATTTATGAAATTAAAAAAAATTAAATTATTAGTATATCCGATTATTTTTATTATTTTTGTTATTATTATTATTATTATTATTATTAAAAGCATTAAACGATGATATTTTTAGAAAATTTTTAGTATAAGGGAACATGGGCCGCTTCTTCTTTTAAACTTTGTAGTCCTCCAGCTTATAAATATAAATAAAAAAGTGACATCCAATTCCGCGTGAAGGTAGGGCCCACAGCCCACCGCCTCTCTTCCCTTGAAACTTCCGATGATAGTGACTGTTGTGCCAAGCCCCAGCCCACCCCATCTCATCTCCTCTTGGGAAACTTGCACTTGGATTCAGTATTATCGAACCAAATTAATGGTAGTGACTTCCATTAAAATAAATATCATTTAGTGTAATATGTGCAACTTATATATATTTTCAAGGGGGTTGTACACATAAAATTTATGTATGAAAATTAAGAACAGAAATAGTGTTAAAATTTATTTTATTAAATTAAAATGAGGTATAATTTTCTGTATGATATTTTTATACAATAAAATAATTCTTTGATTCAATTCTTTACAAGTAAAAATGATCAAAAGTTTGAGAGCTTGATCTTGAATAAAATGAGTAGCAGATTTTTCAAAATGGTGTATGCCAATTGCCACATGTTTTATTGTTAGAATATTTTCATAGGATTCAAATTTTGACAGTTTCAAAATATATATATATATATATAAGAAAAACCTTGAGTGACTCTTTTATTGGTAAAATCTTGATCATGAATTAGGCAAAAAAAAAATTTCAAAGGAAAGATCAAATGCGTATAATTCCTTGATTGGTTGCTTTGAATTTGAGATGACTTGAATAATTTTTAAAGAAATAATTACAAAGATATTTTGTTCCTCTGTATACTGGTTGGATTTAAAGTGATTTGATAAAGAGATGACAGTAAATTTTTTAGTTTTAGAATTTGCAAGGTAGATTTTATTTTCTTTGGAATTGATCTGGAATGCCTTGAATAAACTCTCTAATTATATGTGATACTATGCGAGAGAGTTTAAAAAAATTTAACCACTTCAATTTTATCTTTAATTATTTTAAATTAATTAAAGATAATGAAGATCACTCATGGATAAAATTTAATTGAATGAATCTTAGATTGACCAAACAATGTGTTTTCATCTTGAGTTATCAAGTAAGTTAGATTAATCTTCAATTAATTTACTTAACCGATTTAATATTAAATTTAATTGATTAAAATATTTTATAAAATTTTCGATATCTACAAATGTTCTACGTCAACACATGGAGGAATCTATACTTGTCGTACAATGAAGTCGGATCTCGAAATCATATAAAAAAAAAACTTTTAACGACTTGTTCCAATTTTTTACCACTTGAATTGGTGCTAAACTTGGATGGTAATTTGATTAGAGCTTGAATTCTATACCCTTATAAATTTAGTTGGCCAAGAAATGATGAATGGTAGCCACGTTTATGGTTTACTGAGATCTTGAGAAAACTTGGATTTGCCTAATTCAACTTAATTTGGTATACTTAAACTTTTACTACAAGTGATTGCACTTTTATAAATATTTGATTTTGGTTATTAATATTTTATTATTTTAAATTTTTCTAAGGTTATCAGCGTTAAGGTTAAGTCAGGATAAGCAACAAAGTTATTTTATTAAAAATTGTTTCATAGAACAATTATTGATGGAATAACTCTTTTTTGAAATAACTATTCATAGAACAACTATTCATGAAACAATTCTTTTATGGAACAATTATTTATGGAATATCTATTCATCGAACAACTTTTTCATGAAACAATTATTCATAGACAACTATTCATAAAACAACTCTTTAACAGAATAGTTGTTCACAAAATAATTATTCAAAAAACAACTCTTTCATAGGATAACTATTCATGGAATAACTTTTTAAAGGAATAACACCAATATCTTTACCAAAAGTTGCTTCACTAACAATTGTTCTACAAAATGTGCTTCACCGAAAAAAATAAGTGAAAATAACCCCATAATGTGGCATGATTCTTGGGCTAATTCCATTATTGGAATGTTGCAAAGAGATTGGCTTGGTGAATCAGATATGGAGATAGTTAAAAGGATCTCTTAACTTTTTTTTGAAGTATGAGTGTTTCCCCATTTCTTTCAGAGCAGACATGAACTTTTATGTTTATTATAACTATAACTAAAAGCTAATTAAACTTTTATTAAACAATACATTAACATTTTTTATAACAGTCAATTCCCTTATTATTCACCATTATTTTATTCAATGCTCATGTTATGTAACTCGTATTTTGGATACCTATATATAAGAGCTCCCACAACTTATTTTGAGTATTTTTAAAGATTTTTATAAATTCACTCAATCCTCTCTCAAATTCTCTTTGAAATTCTATCTTCTTAAATCTTTTTTTTAGCTTTATTCTTTTCCCTACTCAACCTTGCTTCATTACCATCCACCACCTATTATTGCACTAAAAATTTTAGGGTCTGCTTTAATCTTTTTGTCTATCATTTTCTGGCACATCCTATTCTATTTGTTTGCAATGTTTCTTCACATCATGAAAGAACCCTTTTACACACTTAACTAAATCTCTTATTAGTTGCAAGATAATACTAAAAAACAACTTTATTCTACGGTAGAGAATCAAGACTTTGTTTTTTATGAGTTTGACTTAGCTTGGATTTAACCAATAAGAAAATGTAATGTATTGAATCAAAGTGTTTCACGATGCAATATAGCCAACCCTATAAACATGCATTGCTTTTGAGTCTTGTTTGACAAAAATACAAACCTAGCAAAACTTTTTTTTTTTTATTGCAGCATGCCTTTGACAACTTTGCTTAGAAGCTAAAGTTCATGGAGGCTAAAGAATAGCAACATGATTGAAAGCTAAAGGACAATACTTTTTTTTATCCAAACCTAGCTCAATACCATTTTATAATGTTCCCCATTTCACATTTTATATCTCATGAATCGATTGTAAGACCAGTTAGGGCATCATATGCTTGTTAGGAAATACCATTCGCTATATGAAACAAGACTTTTTTGCCCTTTAGTTGATATCAAAAAGCCTATTCAAAATTCTTATTGCATCTAAGCCATTTTTTCACAGATCACTTTGATGGCTCATTTTTAAGCCAATTATCATAACGTCTAGATTCATGAATCTATCCATTAAACATAAAAATTATGGAATCGTCATCAACTTTTTTTTTATCTATATACGATTGATCATCTATGTGAATTTATTATTTTTAAGGTTATTTTAAGTATAAATTAAGGGTTCCTAAAAAACAAAAAGGTTTTGGTCTATATCAACAGAGTTAAGGTTCGACAGTCAATTATGTATAAGAAAGGTATTAGCATCTCATTCTGCCTAAAATTTGTACCAAAATAATTACATATTATCTTACTTAAGCCTTAATTAAAGATGATTTTTATTATACAAATAAAAATAGATGATGCAAATATATTAATAACCATGAAAATATATTACTATACATGCAAATGCAAATATATTATTAGTCATGTAAATATATTAATCACACAAAAATATTAAGTAATCATGCAATTAATAAATAATCATGCAATTAATAAATAATCATATAAATAAATATATAATCATCTAATTAAATATATAACCTTACAATTAAATTAAATTCATGTACAAATACTATGCAAAAATATATATTATAATTATTCATGCAAAATATAAAATATTAAGCAATTATATGTTCATGTAAAAAATATCAAAATAAAAGCATGCAAATAAAATCATAAATAAAACATAAAAATAATAAATATCTCATCAAAGTTTTTTTAAAAATTTTTTATCAGATCAATCAGCACTTGAATAATAAATAATAAATAAATCAGAAAAATAAATCAGAAGAAAAAAATTCAGAAATAAAATCCAGACAAAAACAGGAAGTCTTACCAAATGAATCGGGCCACGCAGGTTGTGAATGGCTTCCAGGTGGGTCTAAAGTTCCTTCCCTTGCCTTCTTCAAAACGGTGTGCTTCACAGCTAGCAAAAAAAAATAAAAAATCAAAGCCCTCCTTTTTTTCCTGGAACTCTCCTCTTTCTTAGTAGCTTGTTTCAACCTAGCTAAGAATTAGATGAACACCAAGCCCGAATCCCGACAGCTTGCCGACGTAACGTACACCACGTTTCGTCGCCTTCTGTTGTCGTTGACAAAAAATCACCAAAAGTTGTTTCCTCCTCTTCTGCGTTCTCCTATAAATCCCGAATGCAAAACCCAGCAGCAACCCGAACCTCGGCAACACCTCACCGCTACTGTCGCCGTCATAGCCTTCTTCCTTCCCTCTTTCTCTCGTTTTCCTTAAAGCTACCCAATACTGAAACTAAACCCAAAAGTCAAGCTAGTGTTGTCTTCTTCCCGTCGCCAGCAACTTAAAAAAGAAACCAAATATTTTTTAAGAACCCAAAAATTCCCAAAGACAAGTTCAAGCCAAGACCCAAAGCCTGAAGAACACTTTTGAATTTTGCTGTGTAATTGCTCTTATTCTGTGTATTGTGCTTGATGTTTGTATTATGGGTTTGGATCTCGGCTATAAATAGTTTGTTTTTGTGCCTGGTTCCTCTATTTCGAATTTTTGAATCACTCTTCTGTTCGATTGCAGATTGCTCACTAAGTCTTGCTCTAAATTGTCAATTGCTGGGTGTGGGTGCTTTCGGGTCTCGGCGGTTGCTAATTCTGCGCTTGAATTCTTGTTTTTTATTTGTTGCTTGAATGTTTTCTGCCAAATTTTCTGTGCTTTGTTTTCCTTGTTGATTGAGGCCCTTGGCTGTTGTGGCTGTTTGCTGATAATTGCTTCTGACTTGGGTTCTCACTGTCGCACTCTGCCTTTGCTTGGAATTGTTCTCAATTCCTTCTTCTTCCTTGTTAATTCCCTGTGTGTTTGCTCTCTGCTTTATTATGATTGTTTGAAGCTCGAATCTAGGTAATTGTTGATTGGTGTTTTGGCCTCTATTTTGGATTTCTGAATTGCTCTTCTATTTGAGGGTTTATTGCTTCTGGGTTCTTGATTGAATGCTTTCAGTTGCTAGTGTTGGGGCTTGCTTTGCGTTAACTTGATTTCTGTTAGGTTCTGGATTGAGCTGAAGCTGATTTTCTGGGCAATTGTTCTGGCTATCTTGATTTTCTAGGCTGGTAGTGCTTGATCCTTGATACTTGTGACTTGCCTGAATTGCTTTCTACTTGATGCCTGTGAATTGCTCGAATTGCTTTTTGCTTGATCTTGCTTTGCAGATTGCTTGATGATGGCCTCTTTAATTTTTTAGAGAAATTATTGAAGACGTTTTTGTTTGAAAATGCCTTCAATAATCACTTTTATTTTTTATGAGGGGATTATTCAAGGTATTTTTTGTTAAAAACGCCTTCAATATTCACTCTAATTTTTTAAAGAGGATTATTCAAGACGTTTTAGTCGATAAACATCATTAATTTTTATCTTTAATAGCGTTTATAAGTACAAACATCGCTATTTGAATATTTAGTGGCGATTTGATAAAAAATAATTTTAAGTTTTATAAAAACACGAAAACTAGCGGCATTTTTAAGTGAAACGCCGTTACAAAACTATCACTAGTCTTTCATTTTCTTGTAGTGAGGCTTTTCTTTATGTTTTCTCTTCTTTTCAACTTCCTATAATGTTTTTATTTAGCTTCTGTGGAACTAACCAACAAATGTATCAACCAATTTGTGACCTAAAATTCTCTAGTTTCATCATTTGATCTTAGTATTTGGAATGTTTCTTATCATTTATAAGCTATAAGGATCAATATCTTTTTATACATTTTTTATCATTCTCATTTGATTTTCAATCTATTCCAATCATTCTCAACTTTGCTTTTTCATTTGTAAGCCTTAAAGATCAACATCCTTTTAAACTTTTTTGATCATTTTGCTTTTTTTTTTATTTGCACTAATCACTTTCAACTTTTTTGAAATAATGTAAGGATCTTTATATAAGTCATTTATTCATTCATTATCATTCCAATTTAATGACAAATGTAATCTATCACATTTACTTAAAAGAATAAATGGTGAAGAACAAGGAAAATCAAAGAAATGATATTCAATATAAGAGCAAGTCTAAGAAAGAATAAATAGGTCAAGAAACTATTCCAAAGTAAATCATCAAGATAAATGTTGGGAAAGGCTTACCACATTTAAGATAATGAATATTCGAAAAATTTTAAATAGATGAATTATGAATTCTTTTTTAAAAGCTCATTTTATTGATATCTTTAATCATTGAGTTAATCAATCCAGGCATTATCAATATCTTATTGGATCTTTATTAAAGTTGTTTTTCTAAGTTTCTATTTTTACTTAACCTACCTTTTCGAGTTTTCAATTTAAGCTTTCTTTTTTTTTCTTTTTTTTTTGGCATATCTTTTTCTTTTCATTTCCTCTCCCTTTGATCCACCAGTGATATTTTGATCAAAATCTTAGATAATTTTATTACAAATTTGCTTTAGTTCAATTCATAATTTTTTAATTTGAGTATTCTCATTTAATCAAAATGAACTTTTAAGGAACGTAGGATTGGTTAAGGTGAAGTGTTATGAAAGAAATGAATAAAACAGACTCAAAATGTATTTAAATGATAATAAAATCAATGATCATTTCTTTTCATGTAGAACATTTTGACATTTTGCATCATCAATTTCTTTTTCTTTTTCCTTGTTTTTTCCTTTTCCTTTTCTTTTCTTCTTTTTATTTTTTTTATCATGTTTTTTTTTTTCATTTTTCAAAAAAAAAAAAAATTTAAACATAAAAGGGCTTTGCTCTTGAAAATGTTAAAGACTTTCACTTTTCTTTTTTATGAATAAACTTTTCAAACTTTGCCCTCAGTGTGGGGGTAATCCTTGGTTAGGGATTTTTTCAAAAAAAATTTCAATAAACTCAAATTTAGTAGTAAATGGATAATTTTATTTCTTATGTGAAAGGTAGAAGAAAAATGATCATTTCTTATATCAAATATGAATATTCTCAATGAAGAATATTTATTGACTAAGAGTAAATTTGTGAATGAATCATTACAAAAGATAGAATTTCCTTGCTCATTTCATGAAATCTATCATTTTTTACTTTAGCAATCTCAATAGACTAAGGGTCTCAACTTATCAATCATATTAATATGAATAATGCTTTAAAAATTAAATCTTGAATTATTGTTATGATTGTTTGAATATTCATTATTTAGAATATGATAGTGGGTGAAATATAAAAGGTATATAAGAAGGCAATGGAATAAAAGAGAAAATATAATGAAAATACATATGTCGTTTCATTGAGACAATGAAAGATAAATAAAGGACTAATCATACAAGACTCTTAAATGTTCATAAATATTTAAAGACTTGTATTATTTCTAAAAGTTTCTAATGTGATAAGCATTCATAAAAACTTTATCAAGATTATGTCCTAGTGTGGTTAGGCAAACGATTTTTGATGACAAATGTCCTTATTTCTTGATTAAAATTCACCAATCTAGTTTTGATCAAGTTTTGCATTTTATACTTCAATGTTATGCAATTTTGTGTAAAATAACTAGTAATCCTAGGATGATAGTCACAAATAGCATTAGCATCATACCGTTTGAGGTATGAGGCTTCATAGGTTCTAAATAAATTGGTGCAACCAAATTGTTCTCAATCAATTGACGGAGTAGCTTAGTGTATGTTATAGGAATTAGATTTATGGGAGCTTTTTCTTTTTTTACCCAGTTCTTGGGTTGAATAGCTAGTTGATTTGTAGGTGTAAATTTGGGTGGTTTTATGACTGGTTGATAAGTATGAAGATATGGGGATGTGTTGTTTATGGTTGGGTAATATGGCTAGTATATCAAATAAGGATAATATAGGTTGAAGCCTCTAACCTGTTGCCCCTCATGAATTATTGTTTAAGTATCTCTTTCTTTCTTTTTTGGTACTACCCCTTTCATTGCATTAGTTGCACCACCATTTTTTAGCTTTCTATTCTTAATAGCATTGTTAATGATTTCTCTAAATATTACCATATCAGTAAAGTTTTTAGTAGTGTTGTCAATTATTTTGTCATAAAAGATAGCTTTAAGATTGTTGACAAACAGAACTGTAATTTTTTTTTTTAGTTACCAAAGGTTGAACTTGGGCAGCAACATCTTTTCACCTCTTAGCATATTCTTTGAAGCTCTCAGTAACTTTCTTTTTCATACTTTGTAAAGACATACGGTCTAGTGCCAAATCAATAATGTGCTTATATTGTGCAATAAAAGCCCTGTCAAGTTCTCTCTATCCACGAACATGAGATATATCTAGTTGCACATACCACTTGATGGCTGAACCAATAAGGTTGTCTTAGAAAACATGGATAAGCAACTTTTCATCATGTGTGTATATAATCATTTTGCAACAATACACACTTACATGTGTCACGAAACACTTGATCCCATCATTTTTTTCAAACTCAAGCACCTTGAACTTTGAAGGAATCATGACATTAGGAACCATGTATAATCTAACAGTATCAATTAACCCATAGAAATTTATCCCTTTAATGACTCTATGTCTCTTTTCTATAAAATCCATCTTTTGAGATTCAGAGCTTTCTTTAGTTTTATGAGGCTTATTTTTAGTATTTTTTACTTTTTTAGATCATCAAGATTTGAAATTTATGTGGGATTAGATGTCTTAATGTCAAGAGCAAGGGTAATGGTAACAGAATAGTAGTTGTGGGCATGTCAATCTACATGTAGGGGTAGCTTGTAATAAATGGTATTTGGTGTTGGGCCCCTTAATATTGATGTGCTGAATATGGGCCAAAGCCAAAGGGATATAATGGATCAATCTCATTTTGTATTACCACCTCTTTCATCACTTTCTTCTTTTGGTTCATGTTTTTCAACAACTCAGTAATAGTGTTTAGTTGTCCCTACAATTCTTCTTGTGTCTTTTTTAGCTTTTGGAAGCGAATAGTGTTTTTTTTTTTTTCATAATCCTCATTTGGTATCGAGTGTTGTAACCTCTTAGATTGTGTGAAGATTAAGCTATCCTTGAGCCTTTATTTACCACAATTAAGGTGCATATTTAGAAAGTTGTTTATGAAACCCTTTTATCTTTAGATAAATTATGCATGTATGCATGAATGCCATAAATATGATTTAATGATGTAAATGCATGCATGTATAGTAAAAGAAAAAGGTTAGTAAACAATATGATATATATATATATATACAAGGAACAATATAAAAGGTTAGTGCGCACATAATATATACAAGAAATAATAAATTTACAAGCAAAATAATAATTGTCCCATCATGTATCTTATGTTGGGTTTTCTAACAAAAAGAAGGGTAAGGGTCTAACTTAAGTTAAAATCTTTAGGGTTCATTTATATGCTATGTTCAAAGGTCTGACACTCTAAAGGTTTTTAAATTGTTCTTTACATTATTCTTTATTATAACCTAGTAAAGTACCTTAATCCTTGCACACCATTATAGGCTCAAACAAAAATGGTTTAATTTGAGAGAGAGTTTTCGATAGCTTACACAGAGGTTATCACCTTATGAGAGTGTGGATACTAGCTCATTCCTAATAAAAGATAAAGTTTGAGTCTAGAGCTTATGCATGAATGCAAGAATGGTGTGTATAAAGGGACATGCGAAATAATCAAATAAATTGATGCACATAAAAAATTAAAATTTGCAAAACAAGAAAACAAAAATAGATAGGTTAGTAATATGAATATCATAAATAATTACATAACAAAACCATTAAAGTAATGCTTAAGATAACACATAACTAACTAATTGCTTGACTCTCTAATATCTTCAGTGGAGTTGTCAAACTGTTATAACCTCTAGGTCCATGAACTTACCTATTTGACACAAAAATCGTGGAGTCGCTGTCAATCTTTTTTTTTTAATCTAAATGTAATTGGCCACCTATGTGAATATATTTTTTGAAGGTTATTCTAAGTGTAAACAAAGAATCCCTAAAAAGAATAAGTAGAGTCAATATCAACATAACTAAGGTTCAGAAGTCGGTTACATGTAGGGAAGATATTAGCACTTTATTACGCTCAAAATTGGTATCAAATTAATTATGTATTATTTTACCTAAGCTTTAATAAAATATGGTTTTTATCATAAAAATATATCAATTTCATTCTTTTCATTTATTTACACCATATTGTCATACAAAAATTCTATAAAAAAATCAAACAGTCATGCAATCTTGCAATAATTAAAACATGCAAGTATGAGGCAAATATATTATAGATTGATCATGCAAAAAATCATGTAGAAATAAACATGTAAAAATACCATGCAAGTATTTAATATGTTTTAAAAATAAAAAATCATACAAATAAAAGCGAATTATGCAAATATATTAATAATCATGCAAATATATTATAAGTCATGCAATTGCAAATTATTATTGGTTATGCAAATATATTAATCACAAAAAAATATTAAATAATCATGCAATTAATAAATAATCTTATAAATAAATATATAATCATGCAATTAATTTAAATTTATGCACAAATGCTGTACAAAAATATATATTATAATTATTCATACAAAAATATAAATATCAAGCAATTATATGTTCATGCAAAAAATATTGAAATAAAAGCATGCAAATAATAAATATCACATCAAATTTTCTTTTTTCTCAATTCAATAAGCACTTGAAATAAAAAATAAAAAATAAATAAATAAATCAGGAAAATAAATGAGAAGAAAAAAATTAAGAAATAAAATCAAGACAAAAAAAAAAAAAAAAAGAAGTCTTACCAAATGAATCGGGTCACGCGGGTCGGGTATGGCTTTCACGCGGGTTTGAAGTTCCTTCCCTTGCCTTAATCAAAACGGTGTATTTCAAACCTAGCACGAAAAATCAAAGCCCTTCTTTTTTTTCCTTGAACACTCCCCCTTCTTCTAGCTTGTTTCAATCCAGCCAAGAATCGGATGAACACCAAGCCCGAATCTTGACAGCTTCTCGACGTAACCTCCACCACCGTTCGCCGCCTTCTGTTGTCGCTGAAAAAAAAATCACCCAAAGTTGTTTCCTCCTCTTCTACGTTTCCTCTAAATCCCGAATGCAAAACCCAGCAACAACCCAAACCTCGGCAGGTCCTCACCGCCACTGTCACCGTCATAGCCTTCTTCCTACCCCTTTCTCTTGTTTTCCTAAAGCTACCCAGAACCAAAACTAAACCCAAAACTCAAAGCTGGTGCTGTCTCTCTTTTTTCCTTCGCCAGCAACTTCAAAGAAACCAAGAATTTTTCAAGAACCCAAAAATTCCTGAAGACAAGTTCAAGCCGAGACGCAAAAACTAAAGAACGCTTTTGAATTTTGCTATGTAATTGCTCTTATTCTGTGTATTGTGCTTGATGTTTGTATTATGGGTTTGGATCTCGACTGTAAATAGTTTTTTTTTTTTTGCCTGGTTCCTCTGTTTCGGATTTTTGAATCACTCTTCTGTTTGATTGCAGATTGCTCACTAAGTCTTGCTTTGAATTGTCAATGGCTGGGTGTGGGTGTTTTCGGGTCTAGGTAGTTACTAATTCTGGTCTTGAATTCTTGTTTCTTATTTGTTGCTTGAGTGTTTGCTGCCAAAATTTCTGTTGATTTTTTGTTCTTTGTTTTCCTTATTGATGGAGGCCCTCTGCTGTTGTGGCTGTTTGCTGATAATTACTTCTGACTTGAGGTTTTTACTATCGGACTCTGCCTTTGCTGGGAATTTTTCTTAATTCCTTCTTCTTTCTTGTTAATTCCTTGTGTGTTTGCTCACTGCTTTATTATGATTGTTCGAAGCTCGAACTACGAAATTGCTGATTGGTGTTTTGGCCTTTGTTGTGGATTTCTGAAATGCTCTTCTATTTGAAGGTTTATTGCTTCTGGGTTCTTGATTGAATGCTTTCAGTTGTTGGTGTTGGGGCTTGCTTTGGGTTAACTTGATTTCTGTTAGGTTCTGGATTGAGCTGATTTTCTGGGCAATTGTTCTGGCTATCTTGATTTTCCAGGCTGGTAGAGCTTGATGCTTAATGCTTGTGAATTGCCCGAATTACTTTCTGCTTGATGCTTGTGAATTGCCCGAATTGCTTTCTGCTTGATCTTGCTTTGCCGATTGCTTCTTGTGTGTATTCCTTGTTTTTCACTGCTTCTTTGGCCGAGAATTTCTTGGCTTTGTTGATTGTATATGGATTCTGAATTGCTTGTTGTGTCCCCTCTTGTAATTGCAGATTGGAAGTCCCTTTATAGGGATAAATCCCCCTTCAATTTGGACAAATTTTAGTACTCACAGAATTTTTAAGTTTTTTTTTTTTATGTGATTTTCCCTTTTCATGAAGATTGGGATCTAAGAATTTCCTAGACAATTGGCTCCTTGATTTTCAGAATCTAAATAGGATCTAAGACCAAATCTAAAGCCTTCTGCAAAGAAAATCCAACGTTTTTTTTTTTTTTTGAAAATTTTTTTTGCTTTTTTGACTTTTGACAAATTTGACCAACACAAGATTAAATAAAAAAACTAAAATTTTAAAAAAAATTCAAAATTCAAATTAAAAATTAAGAATTAAAATCAAAATTAGAGTTAAAAACAAAATCAAAATTAAAATTGAAATCCAAATTATTTGGCTTTTAATCTTTGGGTTTAAAATTCAATTTTTGTATTAAGATTTAATTATAAAATCAAATCAAAATTCGAAACTCAATGAACTTTGAAAAAAATTTTAGACAAAATATGGTGTCTACACAAATGCTTATTCAATATTGTAAATTTGTCTCAATAACTTTATTCGAGCTAGCATCAACTCAAATTTTGAATTTAAGCATTTACATGGCTCTTCATTCTAGCATAATGGATGAGCCTAATTTTGCTCCAATATCAATTGTCATGGATCATTATTTTCATATGTTAAAACAATGAAATTGTATGGCAACAAGATTGTTTTTAGTCGAGATCAGTCTTTTGCAAGTCTATTTTTTTTATGAGAGCCATTCATGCTCGACTTTGCAAGTTCACTCACATTTTTATGAAATTCATTAAAGGTATTCGTTTTGTTTAACCAGCATGCTTGTCTGAAGGAGGCCTTGAGCACTTATCTAAAGTTAGTGTCACAGTTTGCATGCGTAAACCAGAGGCTTAGGCATGTTTAATAGAAATAGATAAGGGGATTTCGATCTTAGACAGGCAATAAGCACAAGGGCAGCACGCACAAGAACACCAAGCCATGAACTATGCTTCCAAAACGGTTTAAGAAGCTCTCAGCCTAGGTGCGGGCTCAACATACTCCAACAAGCCCAAGACCCAGTACCGTTTTACTTGTAAAACTTAAATTTTAATGTAATTTTGTGTAATGTTTAAGTAATTTGTGGACTTTGTAATAGTCGTTAGATTGATTCAATCCTAGTTGTTGATGTAAGAGGGTTTTAAGCATAAATAAGGTGTCACACCATCCTTATTTGTGTATATAATTTGCTTGAGTAATAAAGTGCTTGGCATTTTCAGCTATCTTTTTGTGTTTCAAATTTTTATACTTTTAAGTGCCTTTGAGTTATCTTTTAAGTAGCAAACTCATCTTGAGTGTTGTAGGATGATTTAGGCATACAGGAAAGGTAGGTCTAGCCTAAGGTTACATAAAGTTTTTAGTTTAAAATCCAAGTCCCAGACAGTTGATTTCAGAGTAAGGTTGCTACTCCAGCCAATAGCATGAGATCAGAAGGCCTTTGGGAAGAGTAATAGGGAAGTTCAAAAGATATCATGTTCTCTTTGGATGGTCGTTTAGCCAAGGTGGGGTGACCATTGCAGACATAAAAAACAAGCTCGAAAACTTGGTAACTCGTTTCAAGAAGCTGGACTTCATGGGAGAGGAGCTTAAGAGAGAGTTTCAAGATGCCTTTAATTTAATAATAGACATGTTCACCCAGAAGAATGAAGTTTTGAAGGTTTTAGTGAAAGTCATGTGCAAAAAGATAGAAGAGTTCAAGAGAAAGCTCATAGTTTATGATTGTTGTTTTATAAGTTTACAAGTGCAAAGATCATTGTCAAATAATAAAGTGATAAGTGAGTATCGTTCTCATAAGGATTATGTAAGGGATGCTCACAACCAAGTACCAAAATTGATCTTTTTGACCTTATATTTAGATATTGCAAAAATTGGGTGAAGGGTGGTTGAAACAAGACTTAAAGAGACTATCTAAGAATGTAGGAAAATAGTGTTTAAAGTACTTGAAATGTAGGTCGAAAGAGGTGAGCAAATGGTAAGAGTTGAGCTAAAAGCTACAAAGGGCTGAATAAAGCTAGTTGTAGTTAGGAAAAGTAAAACTAAAAGTAACGATGCTTTGCAGGCCAATTGAAATGCTTTACAAGATGATCACTTGGAAGCACTTAGGTTGGTTGAATATAAAAAGAATAAGGAAAGGAAAATTGTGAAGATGTAAAAAAAGGTAAAGGCAGGAAAACTGTTGGTTGATTAAGGTTTGAGGGAAATGAAAGTAAATGCATAAAAACTTGGAAATAATATTTGAACTTAAATTGTATAAAAAGTAAAAGAGAGCATGGAAAGAACTTTGGAAATGACTTGTATTGAAAAGATGCAAGCTTGAAAACAAAGGTTTTGACTAGTCTGTCATTCTAGTCAAACTTAACTAAGAAAAATACAAGAGAATTTAGCTGAAAGTGAAACTAGAAGAAAAGAATGGAAATGAGAAAATAGGATGGTTTACAAGTGAGCTAAAGGGGTCTATTTATAATACAAGGCCATGGGCAAGGGGATGAACTCGGACAATTTAGTTCTAGCTAAAACCCTTTTAAATTCAAAAAGTGTTCTTATTTAGCTAAGATTGGATTGCTGACTATGAAAGAGGTTGTTAATGTGAATGCTTGTGTGGTTGAATGGTGAGCTTGGATTGGTCCACTTATGTTGTCTTTGCTAAAGTGTCCATGCCATGTTAATCACATTTGAAATTTGAATGGAAATATAAAAAAGATTTGGCCATTTTGAATTCTTCTCCTAATGTTGCTTGATTGGTTTCACTTTAGTTCAAACTCTTTTTGAAAATTGAAAGAATTTTCATGCACCACTCTTTTTTTATTTGGTCGAATATACTTGGATGACTTCTAGGCTTTTTAGGTCGACATTACATATGGGTTTGGATCAATTCTAGGCTTGTCACTTTTGCATGGTTTTGGATTTGCTTCTTTTGCATGTATGGCCGAATATGCCTAGGCTTTTAAAAGCATTGATGGTCGGTTGAATATGTGGAATTCCTTAGGTTTTAGTCAAATGCTAGTCCACCATTTTTGCATGGATTTTTAAATTTCATGTGATCCAAGTAGCACATGCAAGCTCTTAAGCCTTTTTTGTCCAAATTTAGTTAGAGTACCTGAATTTTTCATGTACATTTGAAAAATAAGAATTTAAGCACATTAAAGAAAAAAATGGTAAAAATTCTTCAAAGATCACAAAAATTTTTAAAATTTAGGGTAAAATTAACTTATGAAAAGCTTTAATTTTTGCAATCATCAACTTGCAAAGTAACATTGGGAGTGGTGTGCTCATTGAACACCTAAGCATCGAGTAAGGTTCCCAAGCCCAAGAAGTTCAAGGGAATTAGGTCAGTAAGGGATGTGGACAATTTCCTATGAAAAATGAAGCAATACTTTGAGCCATGGGCATCGAGAATGATACCACTAAGGTAAGCATAACCTTGTGATAAAGTATAAGTGTGATGATGAGATGCGTGGATTTGTTTAATATAGACTTAAGAGGATTTCCAGAAAGAGTTCAAGTAACAATTCTATCTAGAGTATGCCAATAATGAAGTGCGTGTAGGGTAGGCAACCCAACCCGTCCCTGGCGGGTTCCGACCCGACGCTATAAGGTTGGTGTTTTTTTTTGAAAATCGAGTTTCGAGTCGGGTCAGGTAACGCTAAAGAAAGGTCGAGTTCGGGTCAGGTTCAGGTTGGGTTCGGGTTTTAAACAAACCCGACTTGACCCGATCTGATATTATATAAAATAATTTTTTATTTTTATATATTTATATAATTATATATTTAAATATTTATATTTAAACAATAATATTTTATATTTTAAAAAATAATATTTTATATTTTAAAAAAATAATATTTTATTAATTTCGGGTCGGGTTCAGGTATTAAAAAAAATAAAAAAATTTAGGTCGGATTGAGTTCGGGTTTGACGGTGTAAAATCGGGTCGGGTTCGGGGCGAGCAAAAACCCGCCTCGACCCAACCTGTTGCCATCCCTAGGTGCGTGTAAAGTTGTGCTAGCTTATTTAATGAGCCTAAGTACGAGAGTATGTATTGGAGATCTTTAAACTAATGATTCATATTTCTAACATTGGGGAGACAAAGGGTCTCTTTTGTTTCATGGACGAACTCAAACCTTCGTCCAAGCAAGAGTTGTAGCATAGAGGTGTCCAAGATTTGATCGATCACTATAAGAAAATAGGGATACGATGGCATTTTTTTAACAACATTTATTAACAAATGCCGTCAAGTTTCGTGTTTTTCAAAAGTTAGAGGTGTTTATATTGTAAATGCCACTAAATTTTCATTTAGCGGCGTTTATATATAAAAATGCCACTAAATTTTCATATATACAAACGCCACTAATTTATAAATTTAACAACATTTATATTATAAAACATTGCAAATTAATTTTCAAAAAATATCTTTTCTTTAAAAATTGGTCACAACTTTTTAATATTATTTAGTGGTGTTTATTAATATAAATGCCACTAAATATTATAGTGGTGTTTTTCGCAACAAATGCCACCAAGTTATTTATAAAAAAAAAATGGATAGTTTTATGATTATTTAGTGGCGTTTATTAGAATAAACGTTGCTATTGTGAAATTTTTAATGGTGTTTGTTCAAACAAATGTTGCTAATTTATCCATAAATTCAAGTTGAGAACCAACCCTTTTCTATCTAAAACTTTGCAATTAATGTTTTTCTTTTGTGAAACCAATACGCCTTTTCTACCCAACTCCATTTTTCACTCTCATTCTCAATTAAAGCTTAATCTTGCATTTTTTTTCTCCTTTTTTGTTCGACATTGAACCTTTCCCATTTGATTTAATTCTTAGTTGGTGGGTTGTAATACAGTGTCTCGCACCATTTGGCCTCTTATTCTTCACTATTAGGACTCTCCTTTTTGTTGATTTCTTTTCATTGGTAAGGCCTTTCCTTCTGTTTCTTTCCATTAATTTATAAGTTTAGTGCCGCCAGCTTCTTCCTTAGTCAGAGAATGATTCCTGTTACGTCTAGATATATTTTGAAATGTGGTTTATTTGAATTTGATATCAACAAGAAAGGAATCCCTTACGGCATTATTAAAGTACAAGTTTAAACCTTTTTTTGTTTTTTCTTATAAGAAAAATTTTAGGTTTTGATTGCTTTCAAATTTTTATGAATAGGGTATATTTTAATTTGCAATTTTGATTTGATTAGCTAAATTGGGTTTGGATTTTTATTAGCTTGCTTCATAAGGGTTATACGATGAATGATTTCTCCTAAATTTCCTTTTTTTTATTATAATCTTTTTTAATAATGTTCCTCTTTTTTGTTTTCTAAAAAAAGCAAAAAAAAAAAAAAGATGGCTTTTAGTGGCTTTTTTGCCCTTGTTAGGCGATAAGCTAGCATTGATATCTTTGTTAGACAAGAAGGACTTAGCCTTTCTTGGCATTGGCCTTCAAGAATTCAGGTAGATGAATGACACTTTTTTTTGGATATTTTCATACTTTGTTTTTTTTTTTTTTAGGATTGTTATTACTTAATCTTTGTTTTTTTTTTGTTTTTTTAAATCATTTAATATTTAGTATTAAATAGTGCTAGAGGAAATTAGAAAGTAACCCTATGATACAATCAACATGATATGAAGACAAACTGACATGAATATGGCATCATTTACATATTCAATTATGTTTAAGAAAACACTTTTATTTGGAGTTGTTACGATCTTTGTTATCAATATTAGTATAGAATGCAGAGTGGTAGTTTTGAAGCCTATTTAGTTTGAACTTGCTTTTTTTGAAACTATAGGTATACAATTGTTTCAATTGGAAGAATTGCATCTTCCTTAGAAAATGCTAGTGTTTTTGTAACCAAAGTGGAGCAGCTTACTTTTTTCCCTAAAATAGTAATCTATTTTTTATTTTGTGCTGTGCTGTCCTGTTAAGATTTTTTTTTTTTTGGTTTCACGTTTCACATCTTTTATTATAGTTTCTAGGACTATTTAAGGGAAGAAAAGAATCCGTCTAAAACTTAACGAATCCAACTTTCTATCATATAAAACACATAATTGTTATCTTTGTAGTCATAACTTATAACGCATGTGATTTTACTTTAGTAGCATCATCGGTGCATAAACATAGACTAAGATCAGCTTTTATTGCTTGAGTTGAGTTTCCCTTATGTTAAGCAAGTAAGGTATCTTGCTTAAAATTTTACTTCTTTAAATTTTAGATGGTCAGAATCAAGTTGGTGTTCAAAGAGATCTTTTAATTTTAATCATCATCTACTTGTTTTATTTGGGTTATGTAATTGTCAATGGAAGCCATGGCCTGCTAAGGTTAGCACTTGCACATTTTGAAATGAAAGCCACATCATCAACATAAATTATAAAGAATAAAAAAGAAGAACACTTGTGCAGATTTATATATTGTCCTTTCCTATTATTTTAAGATGATGAATTTTGGCATGGATACACGATCTTCAAGTAGGAAATGACGTGGATTTTGGCTATCATTTCTTGTTTACATGTTTCTCCACACATTTCAGATGATCTTTCTGTATCTGCACCATGTGGTCCTCTTTATTAGTCTAACTTTAATTTTAGAAACCATTATGTGACTTTTCTCTCAGGTAACTTTTTCCATTAGATGATAGAGTAAAGGAAATTAATTTTTCTAAACTTATAGGGCTAATAGAGTACATAGTAGATGTAAGCATTGAGCAAGTGATTGTAAAAACAGAATTGAACAAGTACATTGCTTGTTTTCATTTTTTTTCTCATTTTGTATATTAATCTGTAAAAATACTAATATTTTTTTTTGTTTATTTTTAGTTTGAGATTAAGGTTTGCTCATCATCAATTGCTCCATTTCTATTAATCGTGTCTTTGCCCACTAGTGTTTTGAATTTGTAAAGGTATTTTCTTTTTCAACAAATAATCACCTTTGATTAATTCAAGTAACTTGTTAGGAGATCTAAGTTTGTTACTATTTTAAGTGTAATATTTAGTCTAATTAAGTATGTTACAGTTTGTTTTCATATAATTAATTATATAATTTTGGTTTAATAATGTAGCAAGTACTAAATGGATAAAAATTGGATACAAAAGTCAACATTAAGTCAAGAGTATCCAGATGGAGTGAAAAATTTTCTTAATTTTGCATTTGATAATGCTAGTGAAGATGATATGATATTATGCCCATATTTGAGGTGTGCTAATATCGATTGGCAAATCCGTAAAGTTGTTTTGAAATATTTAGTCTCTATTGAATTTATCTTGGGATATGTTAATTGATATTTTCATGAAGAGTCTATATCATCAAGGTTAGCAACTAGAATTCTTTCAATTTTAAGAGCTCTTTAACACCAACATGATCCTATTAGATAAGATGACATAGAAGGCATGTTGCGGGATATTTTTAACATTCATAACCAACATTTTCATAATCCATCTCTTCGAAATGATGGATTTAATGAGTCAAATGTTGAAATGAATGATTTTGGTAAACATAGGATAGGTTTAGTTGATCAACAATCAAGTGAAGAAGCATCAAAGTTTTATAAGTTGCTTAAGGATATGAATGAAGAACTTTATGAGGGATCTAAGCATTCATGGTTATCTTTTTGTGTACGTTTTTTTACTTAAAATGCTTATGTGAATGGACAGAAAACTCTTTAACTTTATTATTGGAGTTTATATAAAAAAAAATTTCTTTTACAAAAATCCCTGAATCTTATCAAAATTCAATGATAATGATCAAGGAATTAGGTCTTGGATATGAAAAAATTCATAATTGTCCTAATGATTGCACGTTATATTGGGGTGATAGAAAAAATCAACAATTTTGTCATGTGTATGGTAATTCTCGTTGGTTGGACACAAATCCTGAAGAAAGGTTAAATGAGGATGATAATGAAGTCCATGTCAAAAAGAAGCCTGTAAAGGTTTTACAGTAGTTTTCATTAATATCGAGACTTCAAGGACTCTTCATGTTTTTCAAAATTGTAGATTCTATGAGGTGGCATCATAATGAGAGGATAGATGATGGATCATTGAGGCATTTTGCTGATTTTTTGACATAGAACTCTCGATTTTTAGACTTTGCTTTTGATTCTCGAAATTTTATGCTTGGAATAACATCTGACAGATTCAATCCATTCAAAATGATGAGTACTTCTTATAGTACTGGGTCAATTGTATTGATTCCTTACAATTTATCACCATGGATTGTCATGAAGCAATAATAATTTATTTTATCTATGATAATTCCTGGGGAGAAAGGTCTGAAAAATGATATAGACATCTACTTATAACATTTGATTAAATAGTTAAAGCAGTTATAGGAAGGAATTGAGATTTATGATGTTTTGAAAAAAAAAATTTCTATATGCGTGCTATTTTATTATGAACTATCAACGATTTTTCTGCTTATGCAAATTTATCTGGTTGGAGCACCAAAGGTCGTTATGCCTACCCATATTGTGCTATACAGACATATTTGAAGTGGTTATATAATGGTAGAAAGTTTAGTTATAGGGCACATCGTAGATTGTTAGATGATAATGATCGATTTAGATTCCAAAAACATTTTTTTGATGAAATTGAAGAGTTGAGGAGAGCACCATTATCAATTATTGGGTTTGATATCTTGTCAAAGTTAAAAGATATCAATTTCATTTATGAAAAAATAACTCAATCAAGAAAAAGAGTGAGAGATCTTTGAAGGTATTTGGTCTCTTATTCCTCAAGTTGGTGATGTTGATACTTAAGTTGATAATATTGATATTCATAGTGATAAGGAGAAAGTTGAAGAAGATGACCTTAATGAGTCTGAGTTGTGAAAAAAAGTATGTTTTTTTACTTGCCTTATTGAAAATATAATTTATTACGTCATAACTTTGATGTGATGCACATATAGAAGAATGTTTACAAAAATTTTATTGGGACAATACTCAATGTGAATAGAAGATCAAAGGATGACTTAAAGAATCGGCTTGACTTAATTGATATGGAGATTCACTCTGACCTTCATCTAAAGCTATTTCCCAGTGACAAATCCTGATTGCCTTCTATTTGTTTTGAGATGTTTAAAAGTGAGAAAGATGTATTTTGCAAAATGTTGAAAAATGAAAAAGTCTTGGATGACTATGCGTCAAATATATCTAGATGTATGAATTTGAAAGAATAAAAGCTTTTTTCATTGTAGTCATATGATTACTATATCTTGATGTAGGACTTACTTCCCCTTGCTTTACGTTCATTAATATCAAAGCAAGTTCTTCAGTTGTAATTGAATTAAGTAACATATTTAAGGCTCTCTATAGAAAAGTTTTGAATGTGGAAGAGCTTGACAAACTTCAAGATCGAGTCATGATTATTTTATGCCATTTAGAGAAGATTTTTCCTCAAAACTTTTTCACTATTATGATGCATTTGGTTATCCACCTTTCATATAAAGCAACAGTCGGTGGACTGATTTATTATCGATAGATGTATCTTATCAAAAGGTATTATTTGTTAATAAGTTAGTAGTATTTATATATCATTCTAACTAAAAAAGTATATGATAAATGTTTTATGCCTTAAGTTTTTAGGGAGATTAAAGTCTTATTATTGCAACAAACGCTATCTAGAAGGTTCTACTGCTAAAGGATATTTAGCAGAGGAGTGTATGACATTTTGTTCTCAGTATTTGAAAAATGTTGAAATGAGATTTAATAGACTATCAAGAATTATTGGTTTGCAGCATGTTGACTTTGCCTACACTTATCATTTTGAAAGTTTTAGACAACCAATAAGCAAAGCTGAAATGGTGGAGTTAGATGATAAATCTTAGGCACAGGTACATCGATATGTTCTTTTCCATCATGACTCAATTGAATCATTTCGCATGTAAGTTATCCGTGAGAGGAAATCATTCATTCTATTAAGCATAATTTATAAACTTTGCTTCTTACTGTTAATACTTTATTTTGATGCATGTAGTGAATATAGAAACAATTTGAGAGCTTGTGCACATTATTGACGATCAAACATTCGAGAGCTAGATAAGTTGTTCACCGAAAATTTTCATGAATGGTTAGAAAAAACTATAAGTAATACCATATTTCCCATTTTGAGAATTGTACATAGAATGCTTAGGGTATAAATAAATGCTTTATAACATATATTTTATTCCACCTTTATATGTTTGGAGTGGAAGGCTTGTTAGTGAAGAGGTGAAGTGTTTTTCACAAGGTCCTAATAGGATTGTGAAACGATACAAAGGGTTTGTTATCAATGGATTTAGATTTCACACCAAATCCTATGAGAGATTTAGAATAACACAAAATTTAGAAGTTGTTGTTACCTCGTCAACTACTAGCTATGCTAGTGCTAGGGACACAAACTCTTTAAAGAAAAATGTTGACTAATATGGCATGCTTATTGAAATCATTGAGTTGAATTATTATGGCAAGATGAAGGTTATCTTATTTCGGTGTGATTGGGCTAATATGAATACTACGAGGGGTATTAAGAAAGATTAGTTTAGATTTACAATTGTGAAGTTTTCTCGATTAATTCATACCGGACAACAACTTATCAATGAACTTTATGTTTTTTCCTCTCAAGTCAAACAAGTTTTTTATTTTGAAGTCCTCAAAGAACCGGGTTAGTTTGTTGTTCTTTGTAACACACCTAGGTACTTATTTGATATGGGGTTAGATGCCAGATATGATGTTGAATATGAAACTGAATGTTTTCCTTTTACTGACCAAAACTTGGATGAAAATATCTCTAGTACCTCTACTCAGTGGGTCTACGAAGATGTTGATAAAGACATTTATGAACCATGATGGATCATCTATATTTTGTAATTAGAATGTTCAAAACATAATGTAATAAATGCTTTTATGTAATTTATGTAACATTCGCTTTTGTATATTTATTGTCTTGTAAATTATACATTATCTTTTAATGTAATTAAATCTATATGTTTTTTATATATCATTGGTTATGATTTCTTAACTTCTCAATGTCTATATATGTTCTTTAGATATGTTTTTTATATATAGTTGTTATATATACAATGTCTAAACTTTTCAAATTTTAATTGATTTTCTTTTATAATGTAGCTAAGTTACAATGTCAACGAAGAGATTGAGGGGAGTACATATTAGAGATATTAGTTTAGAATCGTCTACAACACCTGTTGATCTTGGCCATGGATTGAATTCTTTGAAGGGAATTGTGTCTACTATCAGTTTTAACTTAGTCGCTTCTAATCCTTCAAATACTATTAGATTTGGTAATACAAGAGGTCCAAGTCTAGATAGTATCCCACTAATTGATTCTGCTTTTAATTTAAATGCAGGTGTCATAAACCCCATATTTAGATTTTGATTATAATCATTAAATAATTGATAATTTACTAACTGACTTTTTATTTTTTGCAGTTGATAACAATGGTCAACAAAGGACCAGAGGCAGGACAACTTTGAAAGAATTGTGGATAGTACCTCCGAATAAGCATATTGTAGTTCTGCAAACTCTGATAGGTAAACAATTGGTGAAGAGTGTCAATTACTAGCTAGATTTTTAGGAATGATTGCTCGTAATGGCATGAAATTGCCTATTTATTATAAAACATGGCATAAAGTTCTAGCAGAAGTTAAGGCCAAAGCTTTAAACTTTGTTGAGGTATTAATATAATTAATTATATATGAGAAATATTAATTTTTTTAAGGTTGGTTTAAAAATTGTAACTTTTTGTTTGGTATTGTCATAGTTAGGATTTTTACTTGAACTACCTACTTCATTTGTGCTTAAGTCATTGGGAAAGAAATGGAAATACTATAAGTATAATTTGAAGAAAAAATATTTTGATTGAAATTGTACTGTAGAGGCCACAATAGATAATCTACCTTATGGTGTGATTAGGTGACAATATGAGCAGTTGGTTAGATTTTGGTTATCAAGAAAAAGAGAGGTACTAATTTATAACTTTTAATATTATTTTTAATAAAAAAAGGTGTTTTATGTTTTTAGTTGGTAATATTTATATTTCTGCTATATACGAGATTGTTTTTTATGATAGGAAAAAGAAAAAATTAGGATTGCTAGCAGAAAGCAATAGAAATATAGCCACATGAGTGGATCAAAAAGCTTTGCAAGAAAGCAAAAAAAAAAAAAAAAAGAAGTTAAGTAACACATAAAATAAGAAAGTTATTGTTTATATTTGTTTAGCATTTTTTGTGTCATGAAATGGCAAAAATGTAAATATGCAATTATTATTTTTTTTGTTTTAACAGTTTGGGTTGCTTCAATACATTATATTAAACTTGTCCGAATGATTGAACTTGGTTTTCACAGTTGATATGTGTGAAAAAAAGTTACCATTTGTCTTTTTAAGACTTTGTTATGCTGTTAAAGGGGAAAAATATCATTTTGCATTTATATTTATGTTTTAATAGTTTAAATAGCTTAAATATATGATATTGAACTTTTTTGAATGATTAAACTTGGTTTTCACGATTGCTATGTATAAAAAAGTTACCGTTTATGTTTATTTAGCACTTTTTATGTCGTTAAAAAGTCAAAATGCAAATTTGTGTTTATTATTTTATTTTAATAGTTTAGATAGCTTCAATACATGATATTAAACTTATCCATATGATTGAACTTGGTTTCCATAGCTGATATGTGTGAAAATGTTACCGTATATATCTTTTCAAGACTTTGTTATGCTGTTAAAGGACAAAAATATAATTTTGTAATTATATTTATGTTTTAATAGTTTAGATAACTTAAATACATGATATTAAACTTTTTCGAATGATTGAACTTGGTTTTCACCATTGCTATGTGTAAAAAAGTTACCATTTATGTCTGTTTAGCATTTTTTTGTACTGTTAAAAGGCCAAAATGTAAATTTGTGTTTGTTATTCTATTTTAATAGTTTAGATAGCTTCAATACATAAAATTAAACTCATTTGAATGATTGAACCTGGTTTCCATGGCTGATATGTGTGAAAATATTACTGTGTATGTCTTTTTAGGACTTTGTTAAGCCATTAAAGGGAAAAAATATAATTTTGCAGTTATATTTATGTTTTAATAGTTTAGATAGCTTAAATACATGATATTAAACTTTTTTGAATGATTGAACTTGATTTCCACGATTGATGTGTAAAAAAGTTACCATTTATGCCTGTTTAGCATTTATTTGTATTGTTAAAAGGCCAAAGTGCAAATTTGTGTTTATTATTTTGTTTTAACAGTTTAGATAACTTTAATACATGATATGAAATTTTTCTAAATGATTGAACTTGGTTTCCATGGTTGGTATGTATGAAAATGTTACCGTTTATATCTTTTTAGGACTTTGTAACGCCGTTAAAGGGTAAAAATATAATTTTGTAGTTGTATTTATGTTTTAATAGTTTAGATAGCTTAAATATATGATATGAAACTTTTTTGAATGATTGAGCTTGGTTTCCATGATTGATATGTGTGAAAAAGTTACTGTTTATATCTATTTAGCACTTATTTGTGCCATTAAAAGGCCAAAATGCAAAATTGTGTTTATTATTCTGTTTTAACAGTTTAGATAGCTTCAATACAGGATATTAAATTTGACTAAATGATTGAACTTGGTTTCCACGACTGATAAGGGTGAAAATGTCACCATTTATATCTTTTTAGGACTTTATTACACCATTAAAGGGTAAAAATGTAATTTTGTAGTTATTATATTACAATTTAGATAGCTTCAGTACATGATATTAAACTTATCTAAATAATTAAACTTGGTTTCCATGATTGATATGCGTAAAAAAGTTATCGTTTATGCCTTTTTAGGACTTTATTATACCACTAAAGGTAAAAATGTAATTTTACAGTGATATTTATATTTTAACAATTTAGGTAGCTTAAATACATGATATTAAACTTGTATGAATGATTGAACTTGATTTTCACGATTTGATATGTATGAATAAGTTAAGATTTATATATGCTTAGGACTTTTTGTAACGTTAAAAGGCAAAAATGCAAATTTACAATTATTGTTCTATTTTAACAGTTTAGATAGCTCATATTACATGATATTACATGTGTCCAATCATTATTGCCATACTTGATATGCATAAATAAGTTATGGTTTATGTGTGTTTAACAATAATAGTATTTTTTATGTACGAGATTGAGTTAGGTGAAAAAATTGGACGTGTGAAACTTTTTCAACAAACCTGCATGAAAAAAGATGGATCTTGCCTGAATGTTGAAACACAAGAAATTGTGGTAAATTTTTTGGATTCGTTTTATATAGAAAGTAAATATTTACTATTTCACATATATTATGAATTAATTATTAAATTTGATAGCTTTATTTGATTAATTTATAGGAGAAAGCGAAAAAGAAAATGGTTATTGAGATTGAAGCAGCATTTGATTGTTCTGTTAACATGCATGATTTGGAAGATCAGATTTTCATAGAAGTTGCTGGAAAAGAAAGACATTGATGGGTCTTAGGCCTTGGATTAGGTCTAACTCCATTTAGCTACTATAGAAATAGCTCACAATAATTTACATTATTAGCAAATCAATTTTCGTGAGAAATTTCAATATTGAGAGAGAGGTTGCAAACTATGTAACGTGTTTAGTAAATGGAAGCAAAAAGAGCTAAGGAACGTGTTAAAATCGATGAGGAGCTTCAGCAGTGGCATGATCGATTCAACATTCTTATGAATTTTATGCAACAACAATTTCTAAGGAACAATCTAGGTGGTTCACCAACTTAGGTATTATATTTAGTAACTATTTATATTTTTTAATATTAGAAATAGCTTATTATTAAGTGTAAAAAGTTGTTTTACTTTTTTCAGTCTATTCTTGAGCAAGCTATTGATTGTGGTGGAAAAAATGCTTCATCAAATGGTAGTGCTCCAAATCTAAGTGATCATCAATTTCATATATTTTAAATTTCTTGTTAATGTACTGAAATAATTTGAATGTTAATGTATTAAACTTTTTGTTCCATGTATATTGGAACAAATTATGTATTTAGATATTTAAATATTTATAATATTCAGTTTATGAATTTAAATTCATTTTTATGAATTTAAAAATATTTATCTATTTTTTTGTTTAATTCTAGTCATAAATATTGAAAAAAAAGTAAATTTCCTAAGTTAGCAGCATTTGTGTCAAAAAATGCCACTAAATTCGCAATGTTTTTGGACACAAATGCCATGATGAATTTAGCGATATTTCTCGACACAAACAGTGCTAAATTACTAATTTAGTGGCATTTTAGTATGAAAATGCCACTAAATTTAGTGGCATTTTCAGATAAAAATGTTGCTAAGTTAGTGGCATTTTTTCCTAAAACGTCATTATTTTTTTTATGCAAGTATAGCCGATACTTTTAGTGACATTTTTGGAAAACGTCGTAAATAGTATAGTGACGTTTATAAACACCGCTAAACATGAAAAAAAAGGCCACTAAAAACCTATTCTCGTATAGTGAATGTCTTTACAGTTGCTGAATCCCTGGTAGAGTTCACAAGTTCAAGTTTTTCAAGCCTAAAGGCAAGGAAAGAGGTAAAGGAGAGAGAGATCGATAGTCCAAAGGTGGCCAGAGGAAGCCACCAACCAAAAAGTGAAAGCCTAGAGAGTAGGATAAGAAGAAAGATCGAGACCAATTGTTATGTTTTGTATGGAAAGGATCATATAGAGCATGAGACTACTCTAAATGAACCAAGATGGCTGCCATAACCAAGGAGTCCAAAGAAAAGCCAAAGAAGAAAACCTTGAAGCTTGGTTAGACTATACATGATTCAACCCATACAAAGAGGTGTCGAAATTTGAAGGGACTAATGTTTATAGAGGTGATGGTTGCATGTAAATGGATAAATGCCCTAGTAGATACAAGAGCATCTCGCCTTTTCATATTTGATGATGCGACCCAGAAAATCTACCAAAAAGTGCAAAAAAGGGCTTGGACAATTTAGATGATCAACTCCAAAGAGGTTCTAACTATTGGTGTAGCACATGAAATGGAGTTACAACTTGGAGAATAGAAGGGCAAACAATCCATTAAGGTAATCCCACTAGATGATTATAAGTTTGTTATTAGTTTAGATTTCCTTGACCAAAAAATGCTTTCATTGTGCTTTTTGCCAATTGTATTTGCGTATTGGATTGTCAATGTTTATGCATTTTGATAGTGAAATAAGAATCGAGGTTAGGGACCAAGGTGTTGTCCACCATTTAGCTTCTAAAGGAGTGAGTAAGAATAAAGACACCTTTTTGACAACCTTGAAGATGAATGAGACCAATGAGCTTAATTGTGACACCCTCTTAGAGGTTTTAGAGGTGTTGGAATCTTTTAAGGATTTGATGCCTGTAGAGTTGCCTAAGAGATTGCTACCAAAGAAAGCTGGACTATAAGATAAAGCTGGTACCTAATGCCAAAATACTAGCTAAAGTTGTTTATTGGGTGTCACCACCAAAGTTAGAAGAGTTGAAGAGATAACTCAAAGGGCTAATTAGTGTTGGTTACATTAGGCCATTTAAAACCCTATATGGTGCCTCAATTTTGTTCTAGCAGAAGCATGAGGATCATTGCAGTTATGCATTAATTAACTCGCATTGAACAAGCTGACATGAAAAACATATACCTAATCTAACTTATTACTAATTATTTGACTTGCTTAGAGATGCAAAGTGGTTCACCAAGTTGGATTTATGGTTACAATACCACCAAGTCAAGATTGTTCAAGAGGATAAGCCCAAGACAGCTTGTGTTACTCATTTTAGTTCGCGTAAGTTCTTAGTGATGCCATTAAGCCTGACTAAAGCTCTAGCAATATTTTGCATCATCATAAATAAGGTACTACAACCATTCCTTAATCAATTTATTGTGGTTTTTTGTGACGATATTGTTATTTATAGCTAGACATTAGAGGAGTATGTAGAACACCTAAGGCAAGTGTTCCAAGTTTTGTGGGAGAATGAACTATTTGCAAAGAGGAGAGGTGCTCATTTACCCAATGAAAGATACCATTTCTAGGGCATAGAGTTACTGGCAGGATCTAGATGGATAGGAGAAAAATACAAGCTATACTTCATTAGGATTTGTCAACTAAGGTTATGGAGCTGGAATCATTCATTAAGTTGGTTAATTATTACAATCGTTCCATTAAAAACCACTCAACAATTACCACACCATTCATAAACATGCTAAAAAAGGGGTGAGTGTGGAACAAAAAACTAGAGTGCCAGTAAGCCTTTGATCGATTGAAGCATACAGTGACAAAAAAGACAATGCTAGCTTTATTCGATCACACTAAATTGTATAAGGTTGTATATGGACACACCGATCTTTGTAATTAAAATGATGCTGATGTAAGAGAATAATCTAGTTGTATTTAAGAGTTGAAAGCTCAATGAGACCAAGTGCAGGTATACAATTAAGGAGAAGTAGATGATAGTAATGGTACAATATTTACACACATTGTGACATTATATGTTAGGGTCTAGATTTATGTTGAGAACTGATAACATTACAACTATCTACTTCCAGACTCAGAAAAAGTTGTCCCTCTAAAAGTTTAGGTGACAAACACAATGGTTGATTTTAGCATAAGCACAAGCTTAGGAAGACAAACACAATGGTTGATGCACTTAATAGGAAGGCACAGCTTGCTACCATCAACCAACCTAAAAGTTCTCTAGTGCCACATATGAAGGAAGGATTACTTCATGATCCTACAACCAAGACACTTATTGAATATACCAAGCAAGATAAAACTAGATGCTTTTAGTTGTAGGATGGTTTGTTTTACGCTAAGGGAAATCGGTTGTTTGTGCCACATCATGGGAAGCTATGTAAAAAAGTTACACAAGAATGCCATGATTCGAGGTGGGTTGGCTAACCTAGAGTGCACTATACCTTAGCATTAATTGAGGACCACCGCTACTGTCCTCACAATGGATGCCATTAAGGCTTATATGAAACCTTGCCTTATGTGCAAAAGGACAAGGTGGAACTCAAGTTACCAACTAGTCTTTTGGAGCCATTATTTATAATAAAGCCCTTATAGAAGACTACTCCATTGGATTTTATAATCAAACTACCAAGGCATAAAGGTTTGGTTGCATCATGGAAGTGGTGGATAGATTTTTCAAGTATGAGACTTTCATTCTAGCAACTAAAGGGCGCCCACTAGATGAGGTAGCTCATTTGTTCTTGAAAAATATGGTAAATTACTAGGGCATACCACAAACCATTGTTAGTGATCGAGATAAGTGATTCACAAGGTAGCTCTAGATTGAATTATTTAAGCTGTTGAGGGTAGACTTGAACTTTTCCATTAGCATGCATCTTTAAACATATGGATGACCAAAAAGTCAATGTTTTGTTAGAGGTCTACCTCAAGCACTATCTGAGTGCAACATAGCGGGATTGGCCTAAGTTGCTAGATGTTGCCTAATTTTCTTACAACCTGCAATGGAGTAAGATGACAAACCAAAGTTCGTTCAAGACTATGACAGACTAGCAACCACTTTTGTTGCAATAGGTTACACAAGATCGATTCCAGTAGCATATAAGTTTGCTAATGTGTGATAGAAGCAAGTAGTCCTAGCTTGGATCTGTCTGTACAAGGTAGCCAAGAAATCGAAGAAGTGGCTAAATTAAAAGAGGTGAAATATGTAGTACCAAGTTGAAGACTTAGTACCAGTGAAGTTGCACTTAGTGTTGCACCATAGAGGCTTGTACAAAGGTCTAGTTTAAAGGTATGAGAGACTTTTTAGAGTTTTAAAATGAGTAGGCAAAGGAAATAAGTTGTTTGTGCCATATTATGGGAAGCAATGTGAGGAAATTGCACAAGAATACCATGATTTAAGGTGGGTTGGACACCCTAGATTACATTATACCTTAGCACTAATGGAGGATTACTATTACTATCCTCACATGATGGATGACATTAAGGCTTATATGAAAACTTGCCTTGTGTGTCGACAGGACATGGTGGAACTCCAGTCACCAGCTAGTTTTTTGGAGCCATTGTTTATACTAGAGTGCCTATAGGAGAGTGTGCCATTGGATTTTATAGTATAACTACCAAGGCATAGGGTTTGGGAGCATCATGAAAGTGGTAGGCAGATTTTTCAAGTATGGGACTTTCATTCAATCACCAAAGAATGCCCACTAGAGGAGGTAGCTTGTTCGCTCTTGAAGAATGTGGTGAAGTACTGAGGTGTACCACAAACCATTATTAGTGATCAGGATAAGTGATTCACAAGGTGGCTCTAGAATTAGTTATTTAAGTTGTTGAGGTCAGACTTTAACTTTTCCACCAGCATGCATTTTTAAACATATGGATAGATCGAGAAGTCAATGCTTTGTTGGAGCTCTACCTCAGGCACTATGTGAGTGCAACATAGTGAGATTGGTCCAAGTTGCTAGATGTTGTCAAATTTTTATACAACCTATAACGGAGTAAAATGACAAGCCAGAGTCTGTTCGAGATTGTGATAAACTAGTAACCACTCACTTTAAGAGTTGTTGTAGTAGGTTACATAGGATTGAATCTAGTAGCATACAAGTTTGCCAATATGTGATAGAAGCAAATAGACCTAGCTTAGATCTATCTATACAAGGCAGGTGAGAAATCAAAGAAGTGGGTAAATAAAAAAATGAGATGTGCAGTACAAAACTGAGGATTTAGTGCTTGTGAAGTTGCACTTGGTGTTATGCCATAGAGGTCGGCACAAAAGTCTAGTTTGAAGGTATAACGGACCTTTTAGAGTTCTAAAATGTGCAGGCAAGGTGGCCTACCAGCTGGAAATGCCATTGAAGCCTAAGTTACACTCAATTTTCCATGTGAGCATATTCAAACCACCCTATGAAGATCAAGAAGATCTAGGACAAGGATAATCACAGTGTGCACCTATGAGAGTGAAAACCTCGTATGACAAAGAGTTCTGGTGCATACTATTACTCAAGTTTTAAGATGACGAAATTACATGCTAAGGCACGAGTACTTGGTGCAATGAAAAAGACTACCTAACAATAAGACTAGTTAGGAACCAAGCTAGGCATTATGGCAATTTGAAGATCAGATTAACTAGTTCCACTTAGAGAAAGTGATGAAGGCATTTCAAGATCAAGTAAGGGAGAATTTCATAGCTCGTATATGCACACCAAAGGCCTAAGCAAGTTCATTAAAAACAAGCAAAGATTCTAACCATAGATAGGCAATAGACATAAGAGCCATCCCACATAAGAACACTAAGCTCCATGCGTTCAAAAAGGCCTAAGGAATATTAGGCCTAAGTGTGAGCAAAACACATTTCCACCAATCCTAAGACATGAGCACCATTCTAAAAAGATCTAGAAGGCTCAAGGCCTAGTGGTAACAATAGTTCTTTGTAGAATTTGAACTTTAATATAATGTCATGTAATATTTGGACTTTGTAATAGCTGTTAGATTGATTCAATCCTAGTTGTTAATGTAAATAGGCTTTAAGTATAAATAAGGGGTCACCCATTCTCATTTGTATATAGAATTCACTTGAGTAATAAAGTACATAGCATTTTTAGCTATCTTATTGTGTTCTATGCCTTTTTACCTTAGAATGCCTTTAAGTTATCTTTAGAGTGGCACACTCATCTTGAGTGATACTAGGCTGACAAAGGCATATGGAGAAGGTAGATTCAATATAAGTTGTATAGAGTTTTTAGCTTAAGATCCAAGCCATGACATTAACAAGTACAAGGGTCCCAAAAATTGATCCTTCAAGAACTCTTATGGGGAGCACAATCCGAATTGTCATTAGAATCTTATATCCATCCATGGTGAGAACCCAACACCATGTCTGCACATACAATATGCAACTCTTGTGTTTGGAACCCGAGGGACTACCTAGATGTTGGACAATATCTTGCCAAGACCCATACCTAGGTCAACACATCACCTATGAAAGTCACACCTTGGGGCCATACTAGTTTGCCTTACCTTAAGCTACCTTTATGCAATATGGACACCTATCATCATACAACGTTTAATTCAGTACTTAAGTATGTTGTCCCAACTTTAGTACACTCCTACATATATTATAACAAAGCCACATAGGTTTAGCAATTTGCTTGCCTACTGTCCCTTTCATCCCTTAAGCTTATTGGTACTTTTTCTATGCAACTACCATCACATGATCCCTAGTTACTTATTAGCCAACTCACAGAAAGAATATGTGAGGCAAAGCGAATGCTATGATCCAACTCGATGGCTCAGTCCACTCCGCGATATAAAGCACACTAGAAACAATTAGTCCTCTAGCATTTGTGTAAGCCATGCCACTTTTTTGGTAAATTTTTACTGCAATCTTAACCCTAAAAATTAGTTTTGATTAGTAGGGTAAGCAAAAGTGGTTGGTGTCCCAATCAAACACCGGAGTGGCCTATATGCCTTAAATTGAAGTAGGTCAAAAAAATTTTTTTTACTTCATTTCATTTTCATGCTTCATATTTGGTTTCAATTTATTTATTTATTTTTGCTAATCTCAAAATTCAAATCCAAATGATGCAAATACTAAAAAAAGCTCATCAAATAAGGACTTTAATGCCATAAAAATATGCATTAATATCATATAAAAGAGAAAAATTATCAAAGGTTTGAATCTATCAACTACGGATTCATTTTCCTCCATAGACACATTACATATAGCTCAAAATTTATAAATTTTATTAGGCATATATGAGCAACATATCAAGAAAAGGTCAAAACTATAAGAGAGCAAATGGTTGATTCAATTATTTTGGTTGTAAAATCATGAAAATCTGCTAAATTGAATTAATTTTATAAAGCAATATGGTGCAAACTCAAATAACAACTCTAAACACTAAACACTAATATAACAACTCAAAGAAATTAATCAAATTACAATAATTTGCCAATTAGCAAGCAATTAAGCAACTCCCAATAATAGTATTATAGTAACTAACTAGATGCCAATTACCAAAATAATAAAGTTAAATATATATTACTACCAGTTAGAAAAAAAATGATACATATATTGCTTCAGATTGGATATTTAATAACCAATACAACCTTAATTTTGGAAAAAATTAAAAGAAAGATTTTTTTCTAGTTGAAGAAAGAACAATGAAATAAAAAGCCCAACTCACCTTTGATTGATGGTGAACAATCTTCATTGGTGTTGGGCTTCTAGTGGAGTTGCCTATGGTGATGAAGAATGACGAAAGGTGATTTATGATTTGGCTATTGAGTTTTGACTGTTGAAACTTAAGAGGCAAAAGGCAAAAGGCAAAAGGTTAAAGGCTAGTTAATGGTGGTGTGTTGTGGTGTGAGAAGTTTGTGAGAGGTGCTATGGTGTTGGAGGCTATCGTTTGGGTGAATGGTGGCATGAGACGTATGTGAGGAGTGATTGAGAGAAGCGGTCGAAAGGGACTATATCAGTGTGAAGATAAATAAATTAGGGATTTAGGGTTTTGGGTAATAGCATTCAAGATAAAACATTTATGGATAAAACAATTAATAATATTTTTATTAAATTTAATTATTGAAAATTGATTTTCTTAATCGATTTAGGTATGAAAATTGAACAACGAAAATTGATTTACAAATCTACCTTAATTGAAATGCTAATCGAATTAGCCTTCTAAATCGAATAAATTGACCCAATTTATCAAAATTAAACAAAGTTTGTTGATTTGGTTGATTTAAACCTACATGAGCCTAAAAAACTAGTTTGCATGATTTTCTTTTTTAATGAAATGGCAAAAGTAGAATAAAGATTGAAAACAAAAAAATAAAAAAAAATCGAATTCCTTCCAAAACAAATGGAAAGTAGAGAAATTTTTAGCTATAATTTACTATCAATAATCCTATCAAGCAAATCAAGCACAAGTAATAAAAAAAAAAAAAGACAAAGAAGGAAAACATATATTCAAAACACAAATAGAGATTTTTTTTTATCTATCTTTGTCCATTGTTTATTTATATTTCAAATTATACATGTTAGGTGGATACCTGGGCATTATTTTGGTCCAAATTTGTTTTGCTATCCTCACTACAAGAAAATGGAGATTTAGCAACCGCATTTTGCAACGACAAAAATATTGTTATATAATATTGGTATATTTACAATGACTTTTTTTATAATTGTTACTTAATTAAATTTTTTAATATTTTATACAACGATAAAATTTGTCGTTGTGAATTCCTCTACCATTCGTAATGACCACAAAAAGTTATTGTGAAAACTTTTTTTATTTGTAATGATTTTTTAATGTCGTTGCTTAAGTTATTTTTTAATATTTTATATAACAACAAAAAAAGTTGTTACAAAAATTTTTATCATATTTGTAACGACTACAAAAATTGTTACGTAAACTTATTTATTTGCAATGATTTTTTGAAATTGTTGCTTAAGTTATTTTTAAATATTTTATACAATGACAAATAAGGCTATTACGAAAAATTTGATAACATTTCTAACGACAACATAAAGTTGTTGCAAAAACTTATTTTATTCGCAACAATTTTTCAATGTTATTGCTTAATAATTTGGGAAATCTGCAAGTGCATAGATTATACAAATTATAATAGTAACAAAAAAGTCAAGATGTCGATCCCATGAGGATTATGTGAAGAATTTCCTAAACTAAGAATCTATTATCACCATACCCTTTTATAGTTGGCTCGATCAACAAATGAACATGAAAACTAACTACGAAAAAAAAAGCAAATAAAGCATTAAAATAGAAAGTAGTTAAAATGAGAGAATAAATGAAAACAATAGTTAAAATAAATGCTAAAAAGAATGTAAAATACAGTAGATAAACTAAATGAAATCATATTTGAAATGAAAACAGTAACCTAAATAATGAATAAAATGGAATTGAAGTAAAGATTGAAAGTAAAAAATGCAATTCAAAACACTAATGCAAAATCGAAGGTAATGTAACAATTATGAACATAAACTAGTAATCAACTAAGAAAATTCTAATACTAATGCAATTCAACTATATGGATGTAAGCTGTAAAAGACAAAAAACAATTAATGCATGAACTAAGGAATAACAAAATTGAAATGAAAAGTGAAGAGAACACCATAAGCTACAAGATGAAAGCAAGAACCATATCTTAAATGCAAAGTTGGAGAAAAATAGTTTTTAAAAGAGATTTCTAACTTTGATTCTTGTAAAAATGTATGAATATGAATTGAAATTAAAGGAACAGTAAAAGAACTACATGAAAAAGTGAATTAAAGATCAAAACTAAAGGAAGTTTGCAAGATCTAACAAAAAGCAACAAAAATTGAAACTCGTTTTGAAAGCTAGAAAATAACAATTCATGGAAGAAAAATTAGATCTACAATTCTCTAGAGAGAATGAACTAAAACTAAGCTAAAGAAAGATTCAACATGTTCACTACAAGATTCAACCTAAAAATTGCAAAAATTAACAAGAAAATTAGCTCATTAAGCTAGGAAACCAAACAGTACACAATTAAGCACAAACAAAATGTATTCAACAAATTTGATCCAAAAAGCTATTAAAAACATGAAATAAAATTACACAAAAATGAAAAGAAATTAAAATGTAAATCTAATCTAAGTAAAGTCAAATTTGGAGTAAGAAATTAAAAAAGTGCAATGAAAGTTTTAGAGTAAAATTCAAAACTAAAAGTGGAAGGCAAAACTAAAAAAAAAAAAAAGTCAAATAAGAAATGTGACTCTAATGTATGTTAAATTGTTTGGAATTGAATTGTAAAGGACAAAAAACAATGAATGAACTAAGAAAAGAAGACATTGTAGTGCAACTAATGGAAGAAGATTACAAAAATTAAGCTAAAAAATGTGAAAGTTAAAGTGGTTGAGAACTACTACTTGGAAATTGTGACTACTAGCTGCAAAATAGAATTTAAATCGTATGAAACTAAAAGAACATGAACTGGTAATTGAAAGAACATTAAAAGAATTATAAGAGAAATGAAATTGCAAATCAAGAATTGAAAAGAAAGTGTAAAAATCAACAGAGAAACATGAAGAATAGAAACTGAACTAAATTTGGTATTTTCTAGAAATTATGCAAAAATTTAAATCTAGAATTTTTTAGGAAGAATGAACTAGAACTGAGCTAAGGAACAATTAATCCACAAGTTTACTATAAAATTCAACTAAAAATCGCAGAAATCAACATGAAAATCATGTGGCTAAGCTATGAAACCAAACAGTACACAACAAAGTACAAATGGAATGTATTTAAAAATTTTGTCCAAACAACTATTAAAAACATGAAATAAAATTGCACAAAATGAAAATCAGTAAGGTAACTAATAGAATTGAAGATCTAAAGTGAAAAGAAGCCAAACATATTGCTGAAGATGAGAGAAGATCCATGGCAAAGTTGATGGATCACGTTTGGCTTGTACCTGTCACCTACATCTATTTGTGAATTCAAACCTTGATCTATATTGATGTGCTATGAATTTGGAGCTGGAATTCAACTATGTTGAAACTCTATGGACTATGAAACTATGAAAAAAAACTTGAGCAAAAGCAATGAAGATTTGATGGAGATATGATTTAAAAACCATAGATAGGTGAGAACAGATAGATTCAAAAATAAATTTGAACATCCGTGAGAAATCAGTAGATTTGAGCTAGAAAATGAATGTAAATGAAATTTTATTGAAAGATTCTCAAAGAGTATTGAAAAACACTTAAGAATCAGTAAATTTGAGATGAAATTCAAAGAGAAAATATTGGAAATAAAGTGTTTGGTAACTAAAAAAATGTAAAGTGCAGAAAAGAAATTCCAGGAAAGTAAAGAAACAAAAATTAAAATCCTAAACTAACTTTCCTTCTATGGCCGGCCCTCACCTCCTATTTATAGGCTGAGGGGAAGAGCCTAAGGTCCTAACAATTTCCATAATAATCTCTAAGCAACTGGGCGCTTCTAAAGCCTTCTGCAACATGCTGCTCATAATTGGTGCACGTTGGTGTACCATTTGGCACCTTATATCTTCAACCAATTTGTAATCTTCTTTCACTTGTAAATGGTGATCCATAAAGTCAAGTTACTAGCCAATCATAGCTCTTCAAATTGCCACATCAGCCTTTAGCCTTGGTGCACTTAAACTAGGTTGTGAAGCCTTGTAATTGCTTGATCCTCTATGTACCCATGCACACGTACAACACCAACGTTTCTTTGCATCATTCAAAAGTTTTTTTTTTCTGCTAAACTTTCAATCACTTTATGAATATATTTATCCTACAAAAAACTATGAAATTAATATTAAAAAATTACACAAGAAAAATCAAGAAAAACTCCTTTTATGTCAATTTTGTATATTGACACTAGTTTAGGCCACTAGCACAAATTGCACCAAAAATCCCCCAAATTTGTATAAAAAAGTCCAAAATTCTTCAATTCCATTATTTGTAGCTACACATGAGATTAGTATGCATATAGGAGTAATTTTGCCAAAAATCCTAAGGAACAAGCCAAAATATATGAAAAATGGCACTAAAAATGAACATGAAAAAGCTAAAATTTTAGTGCAATCAAACCCCAAAACTTAAGCTTTTGCTTTTCTTCAAGTAAAACAAGATTGAATAAGAATCATACTATACTCTCAAGGCTTCATTCAACATGAATATCTCTTGGATTGAATAATGGATATAACTAAAGCAAAATCATGAATAAGTGTTAACGTAGAAGAATCTACCTAGGCTAAAATTATTCCTAAATATGGTTCCACAAGTAAGCAACACCTCTTACATATACTTGCATGAAATCTAGTAATGTTATGCAAAACATAAACTTTAATAACAAGGATCAATAAAGTATACTCATATTTCATAAGTTTGCTTATCACATCTCTCTCCACTAATATAGATAAACACATCACCAAGGATCATTTAGGACTTTAATAAGCTTGTAATGTAAGGCTGGGGTCAAGGTATGGTAAAAGTCATTTAGGTTCAAGAACTCTAACAATACATCACATATCTAGGATCATCCATTAGAGCTTTCAAGGTAAAGGTAAGCTTGAATAAAAAATCACCCCCCAAACTTTGATTATGCTCATTTTTCTTTCTTTTCTTTATTTTTTTTGCTTTTTCATGACTTTTTTGTTTTGCTTTTTCTTTTTCCTTTTCTTTATCTTTTACAAACTAGCTTGACTTTTTCTTTTTCTTTTTTTTTTTTTCAATTTCTCATTCTTTTTTCAAGCTTCACCTTTTCTCTTTAATAATGAATAGCTCACAAATGGTGCATGAATGTCCTTATGCATATAGGGTAAGGGACTAAAAAGATAGAAAATAGATAGAATAAGGCTATAAGCTTGTAATGTGGTTTCAAAACAAAGAAAAAGATATCATAAGGCTCAAATGAGGTGACTAAGAAAATACTGTATCAAGGTTAGCCCGAAAGGCTCAAACAATGCAAGGATCACCAATATCATTTCCCTAATCATGTATTATTTAGTCTTGAAAAATGATCAAAACAAATTCTAGAATCATGAAACAAAACTCCAAATACCAATGCAAAAACAATCTCATGCTCACATAATCAATACTAGATAAAAAATGTAATTCAATGTTCAAAAGCATCAACTCACAAATGAATACCATATTCAAGAATTCACTAAACCTAAGAATCATCTCATATTTTACACACATTCAATCTTTTTCTAAAGCTATATTCATTCTTAATCATTTCTTATCATTGGCTTCATGAAGAACTAATAAAAAAATAATAATGATTCAAGCTACCATATGGTAACTCAATTTTAAGGCAAAACTCAAGGAAAATTCAAAAAATATTTTAAATTTTGAGAATTTTCCCATACTTTCAAACTTAAACAAAACATTATCCTCAATGTGCAAGCATTAAGCAATAAAGTAACAAAAAGATGAATAAGGAAACTCCACTATGATCATGGAGGCATAGTGGTCGAATCTCTCATCAATGTTTGGTCGAAACTAGTGTATCCTCTATAAGCTCTTATTCATCTTACAATACAAGAAAACAACTATACAAAGAGCTACGTCAATATGTACAAGAAAAGATAAGCAAAACAAAAAAACAATAAAATGAGCAAATGAATAAAACGTGAAGTGTAAAGCTTGGGTTACCTCCCAATGAATGCTTTATTTAAACTCAAAAGTAAAACTATAATTGGTGTTAGAGAATCACATCATATTTTCTTCCTGAATCTACCTATTTTATTCTCTTCCTTTAAACCAAATATTTAATCATAAGCTTTGAGTAACCTGGGTGCTCGAGGGTAGATTCATTTCCCACTTTTATGAATAATCTAAGTATATTGCATTAAGGACCAATAGAGGTTGTCATTGACTTTAGTACCAATGAATAAGGTACTATCATAAAGAATATGAGTGTAGGATCTAAGATGAAAATGTCCTTTATGGATGGTATACATATAAGCTCAACAAGGGTTGTGTCTAATGGTTGAGTCAAACAACCCTCATCACAATCATTAAATAGTGAATTCTTAAACACATACATTTTCAACTCATTATACAATGGATTCTCAAAGAATCAAGGAAATAACATGGTTATACTATGAGGTTCACTTTCTTGTTGATTATGACCATTGTTAAGACCTTCTTGTAACTCAAGATAGAGAATTGAGCCATTTTTTTTCAAAATCATTTTCACTTACCTTTTTCTCCATGGATAGCCTATCTAGAGGAAGCTCAAAGAGTGAGATGTTTAAAGCTTTAGGCATAGGATCATGGAATGGAAAAGCTACTGGATAAGTAAGTTCTTTGCTAATGAGTTCCTCCGATCCTTAAGCTTAATACTAGATTTAAGAAAAATGTGTTTAAAGGCTTAAGTGATCTATCTAGTAAGCTTGCCTTATCAACACATTTATCTACCTCATGCATCTCCACATAATTGGGTAAGTGATCATCAAAGTACATGGGAAATGGCTCGAGTGGAATATCAAGCTCAATTTTTTCTTAAATGCTATCTTTTGTCTCAACTTCCCTAAATGATCCATCATCTTCAACTTTCCTAACCATAAGCATAACCTTTGCCTCTATTATCTCTTTTTTTACAACTTTTACAAAATATGTCATCTTTAACATAATTGGCTCTTCATCATTATCAATCCACATTGGACCTTTACTCTTCAAATAATGAATTAAGTGACAAACTTTATATGGATAGAAATCCCTTTAAGTCTAGTTTCTAAATCTTTAAACGGTTTGTGATTTGGATTTGTATAACTCAAGTTATTGTCAATTAGTGAGTAGAGTACAAAATAGGAAACAACCACCATGCTTGGACAACATCGATCTTCTTAGGGAATAGATCGATTGCTTTTTTATCCAAAAATGAATTTTTTGTTGAAATGGCAAGAAGGGATCGATCACCCCCTAAACCAATTGATCCCCTACAAAAAGGATCTATCGGTTAGGCTATTTTCAAGCGTAAATTGGTTCAAAACATGAACCAATCGATCCCCTCATGAAATGGATCGATAAGGTTTACGCAAATACATCTCCAACGACTATTTTATCAAGCTTTCAATGACTACTTTCATTTCCCAAGCATTCCCAATGACTATTTCCTTAATTTCTCTATAAATTGGGCACTCCAACACACTAAGAAGGTTGATGCATCATAAGAGCAAGAGCCAACAAGCCATATTTTCATTCTCTTAAATAATCAAGAGTTTTTAGAGCTTCAAAGTCTATATTTTTGTATTTATTGTATCCAAATTATATTTCTTGTTCATTCATCATTTTGTTGTACTTAAACTTAGCAAACACTTAGCCTTAGAGAGGTTTTTCTATTGTTTGCAAAATTACCTTTGATATAGAGACAACAGGTGAGGTAACCTTTTGAGTGCTTTGTAGTGAGATTGAGTAAAATACTACAAAAGGTAGAGGTTTCTATCTTAAGCCTTAAGAAAAAAAGGATACGTTATATTTTCAATTCAAGAATAGTAGATTGAAGCCTTGGTGTGGACAACCAAGAAGAGATGACGTAGGTGCCTTGTGGAGAAAAATTAAACCTCTATAAATCATTGTGTTTGATTCCTCTATCCCTATCTTCTTACAATTTATTATTGTTTATATTTGATTTTAGGTTCATTAATTGTTATTATTTGTATTACATTTTCATCAAAAGTGCTTATTGTTTTAATTTTCATTCAACTATATTGAAATCATTGTTTGGGAAGAATTTGGAGAGATCTAATTCACCCCGCTCTTGGATCATCATCCCACCTAAAAAGCTAACAATTGGTATTAGAGCTTTGATCTTTTTTTTGTAGGTTTAATCACTTTGAGTAAAGATCCTAAGGCTCAATTTTGGTTCCAAGATGGTGAGAAAGTCTTTAAAGCTCTTATGGTTGATAAATTTGAAATTTGTCAATAGAGAAGGAGGATGAAGATGTTCATAATGGCCCAAGATTTTAGAGCTTGGAATGTGATTGAAAAAGGGCTTAGAATTCTTTCAAATGATGTAAACTACATGAGGTAAGTGATGGATGATGCCAAGGCCAAGTGCTTATTATATGGAGCTATTGACTCCCATAAATTCAACTTGGTATCAAAGTGTCCAACCTCAAATGAAATATGGGAGAAATTGGATGAAATACATGAAAGACAACAATCCAAACGAAATGCTTCATATCTCATGGCTCTTGAAGATCTGGAGGTAACTTCTAATTCTATTTATTCAAATTCATATGCTTTTTGATAAATTGCAAGATGCTTATAATGAGCTATTTCTTGACTATGAATCAATGAAAAGGAAATATAAGAAAATGATTTCAAAGTTGAATGTAGAGAATGAGTTTTTAATGAATGCAAAAAATATTTTGAAAAAAAAAATAAAAAAATGAAAATAGATTTTGAAACCTCTCAAAATGGGTATGAAATTTTAGGAAAAGAAAATTTTGATTTGAAAAAGAAATTTGATGTTTTTATGAATGAAAAACAAAAGTATTTGGATAAGAGTTTAAGTGCTAAAATGATTAAATGTAATTTTTGTAATTTTCATGATCATATTGTACATACTCATCCTATTAAAAGAAAATTTTCATTTAGAATTAGGCAAGTATGGGTTCCTAAAGGAGCAAGAGACTTGCTCACTAATTCTTAAGGACCCAAAACAATTTGGGTACCAAAAATCAAATGAGATTGTCTCTTGTAGGTGTGCTAGAGTAAGGAGCCACAATGTGAGATTGAAGATTGAATACTTTAGACATACAATGGAGATGGGTAACCTCTAAACTTTATTTAAAGAGAATTTGAATTTAGTTACCTATTCTTGATGAAATTTGAATGCTTGATTGATTATGCAAAATTTGGTTGACATTGATAACAAGACATATGTTGCATAATCTTATAAAAAAAAGTGAGCTTGAATTGAATATGCATTTATTTTGCTCTTAACTATGTTTGGGTTGCTTGTTGAAATTAATTGTGATACAAAACTTTTCTAAATGGTTTGAAGAACTTAAATGTGTGTTTAAACATATTTGCCTTTCTTAATAGCCTTTTTCAAGGAAATATGGGGATTAAGAGTTGACTTTTTGATTTTCTTATTTTTAATGCCAAATGACCACTTGAACAACTTTGTTTTGTCATTTGAAATTTGTTGGAATAGTTCAAGTTGGTTAAAAATGAGCTTGACTAGTTTTGAGATTTGTTAAGGTATTTTTCAAGCAAAAATGAGTTTTAAAGTGCAAAAATAAAAATCCTAAACCTATTAAGCTTTGAATGATTTATCCTATGGTATTTTGCATAAATATACTTGTTTGAATGATTTTAGCATAATAGAAATGATTTTTGTGACTTTTATGCATATTGATTTGTAATTATTGAACATGCTTATATGACCTTGTTGATTAAAATTACTCAATTTGTTCTCATTGCTTGGATAGTGTGAATTTTTTTTTGTTTGTTATATTTTAAATTGTTATAACTCTTGATTTGTGAATTGATGAACATCTTGTGCTTAAGTGATATATATATATATATATATATTGATTCTTTGTTCATTTATATTTTTGGTCACGGTATATGCTCATATGATGATTGATTCAACTTGACCTTAATACTTGTGATTTGAAAGTGCTTAAATTATTTATTTCTTAATTTGTGAAATACATTTGTGATGTGCTTGCTTTTGTGCTTAAATCATAAATATTGATGTTTGATTGTTCATCTTTTGATTTTTTAATAGTCTTGAAATATGCTTTAATTCTTTATCCTTATTAATTTAAGATTTATTTCTTCTGTTGTGATCGATGAATTGATGAACATTATGTGCTTAAATGGAATATATTGATTGTTGGTTCATCTCTAGTCTTGGTCAAGATATATGCTTGTATGATCATTAATTCAATTTGACCTTAACGCTTGTGGTTTAAAATGCTTGAATTATTTATCTCTTGATTGTGAAAGATATTTTATGAAATATGCTTATTTTTATGCTTAAATGTTATTATTGATTTTGAGAAATATTTTAGATCTTTGTGCTCAATTGATATATCTCTTGATTTATGATTTTGAATATGATGAACTACTTGTTTATAAATGAAATGTATTGTTAGTTCATCTATTGTTCTTGTCAAGTGTATGCTTATGTGATAAATGTTACTTATCTTTACTTGACATGCTTACAACATGACTTAAGTAAATGAATTTCTTATGATGCTTGTTTTTAGCTTAAGTCATTATTGATTATGGCTTATAATTTGTGTAGACATATTTATGTTTTTGTGCTAAAATTCTCTTGAATATGTTTTTGATGATAAATATGTCTTTCTTGAGTATTTTTGAATTCTATAGGGCCTCAAATTGGTTTTGACATATTCTTTGGTGATTTCTTGAACATACATGAATATTGAATATGTCTATTTTGTGTTTATGAATGATCCAAAAAAAAAATTGATTTTTGCACATTACATGAGAACATTTGCTCTAGTGCCATTCTTATGCTCTTTGATGCTTAACTTGATATATGGTCTTTAGCTTAAATTTATAATTATATATCCCTTGCAATTGGCAATTTGTGCTTAGTGAATAAATTTTCTTTTACCTATAATGACTTAGATTATGGAATTGTTTTCTAACAATTGGTATAATTTTTATCAATTGATATTCTTAGTGCTTCTAATGAAAATCCTTTGTCAAGAAATTTTTCTAAGTCTATGCTAGGAGAACTTGAAATGAGCATGAATGAACCTACATTTTTAAAATTTCAAGTGGAATAAGCAATGCAAGTCATCTTCATCAATTAAGCCCAAGAACATAAAAGACTAGCTCAAATGATGCGGAATGAAGGATTCAAAGCCTCACTTAACTACGATGAGCACAACAACATAGCTTGACAAAGATGGAGGTAATTGTATTAAATCTATGCTATGTGCCTATAATTTATAATGTTTAATGCATGATTTGATAAATGCTTGCTTTGATATGTGCAAAAATGAGATATCATGTTTGAATTTGTAAACATTTTGCACAAATTAATCACCAAGCTACTTGATAGAATTTGTCTTAACTTTGTTAAAAGCTTGGATTAATTAATTCACTTTGATTAATATTCATGCGTAGTTTTTGATTGCTTTGATCAATAGTTTTTATTGCATGAACATTCATTTGAATCTTTAGACATGGATATGAGTTAAATAGATTGATTTCTTTGAACATGTTCATTGATTGAGTCCATTGAGATATCATGTACCATATTGTGTCTAAAAGTTTGCATTTTTTTCTTTTTGGTATATTGCTATATCTTGCATATGCTTGTGCGATTTTGTTTGAAATAAATATATGTTTGATTACTTGCATATGCTTAGATTAATTACATTGCTATGCATTGAAATAATTTAGATAATAATTGAATAATTATGTTTCATTATTTCTTTTGCTATAGCATATGTGCTCATCATGTTTGGGAAATCATGCTTATATAATCTTCGTTATGACATGATGATAATTGAACCTCATTACTCATTAGTACTTATGATTTATTATATACATATGAGCTTTTGATTCTTTTTTTGATAGGATAGCTTATGAAAGATTACTATTATCATTTATGCATGTATTGAATGAATTTTCATATGCTTGAAGTATGTTTGTTCTATGAAAGTTGTTGAATAAAATTGCTAACAATTGGTAACAATTGATATCAAAATTGCTAACATTTTTTTAAAAACTTTCATAGACACTTGTTTATGTGCCTATCCTTGATATAGCTTATACCTTTCATGCAAAATTATGTGTGCCTTAAATTGATTAATCCTTATTTTGAAAAGGAGGAGAAATCTTAGAATATAATTTTGCTTAATTTGTTTTGTGATAACAATTGGTATGCTTTGTGATAACATATCTTTAACAATTGGTGTTCTTAACAATTGGTATGAACTTGTATGGATGTGCTTGAATTTATGCTTAATTGCTAATGATGTTTTAAATTCTAAGCACATTTCATGAAAACATGATGTATGAGTAGCATGCATAATATTCTTTTATCTTTTTACTCATAACAATCATGATATGAATGATTTTGTGCTAGAATGCTAAAAATTGGATACATTTATACTATTATACTTTTGTGCTTGAATACATGTATATGAACTTTACTGTGCATATTTTACTTGATTACATGCATTCAAAATACTCTTGATATTATTGGTATCAAGCATTTTGTCTTATGCCTTGAATTGATCTCTCTTTATTTTGAAACGACAAAAAGGGGGAGAGAGTTTAAAAATATTTTTTCTTGTATGCTTATTGCAATTGATATAGGAGCTTAAATATTTTGTATAAAGAGTATAAACAAAAAGGAGGAGAAATGGTTCATGAATATATTTGTTAATAATGCCTCTATGTGTTTATTTGCTCATTAATATGCTCATGCCTTTTTTCTATGACAAAAAGGGGAGAAATATCATATGGATAAATTTGCTTGTGCTTGACATGCATATGTTTGATTGTGCTTATTTGATATATATACTCTAACATATGTTTGGTGAGTTGTGTTGGATTAAGATGCATAAATTAATGGGGAGTTTTGCCATGCATTGTTGAAGGGGGAGTTTTTCAAAATGTTTTTCAAAATTTTAAATGTCTCAAAGAGAGTTTTTCATCAAGCAAATTTATCTTTAAGTTTTGTCATATCAAAAAAGGGGAGATTGTTAGCCTTGAAATGATCCTTATTTGAAATGACAAAACATTAAGCTAAATAAGCTTGATCAAGATTTCGAAAAAGATTTATTTAGTACATGTTTTTAAGTTTTATATCTTGGTACTAAATAATATGATTTTCAAAACCTAAACAAACCTTTCTTTGTTTTCATATTTCTCAAATCAAATCTACCTTTAAAGATTATTTATTTAAGCTTAAATGAAAGTCTAATTGTTATTTTTAAAGTGAACTTATTCATTTTGGACTTAATACAATTTTGACAATATTGGTTTTGAGAAATAAATTAACTTAAGAATGCTGTTTTACAAGAACAAAGTTTTCTAACATTAAACTTATTTTATTTTTTTGTATTAATTCACAAAGTTTTAATATTTGAATTTTATATGGTTGGAAAGCTCTTTGAGTCTAGTTTCTAATGGATCAAATAAAATTAAAATCCAAATTTTCTAAGAAACGATTTTGAATTTGTACTAGACACTATGCAGTTGTCTAAAAACTGCACAAAGAGTAATTTTGAAAATTTACTATAATTCGTACATAGTGAATTAGGTGATGAATTTATATGGATAGAAAGCCCTTTAAGTATAGTTTCTAAATATTTAAACAGTTTGTGATTTGGATTTAGATAACTCAAGTTATGGTCAAATTAGTGAGTAGAGTACAAAATAAGAAACAACCACCCAGCTTGGATAGGATCGATCCCTTTAAGGAAGGGATCGATTGCTTTTTTATCCAAAAATGAATTTTTTGTTGAAATGGCAAGAAGGGAATGATACCCTATGTAGGGGATCGATCACCCCCTTAACTAATCGATCCCCTACAAAAAGGGATCGATCGGTTTAGGGGATCGATCGGTTAGGCTATTTTTAAGCACAAATTGGTTCAAAACATGAACCAATCTATCCCCTCATGGAAGGGATATATTGGGTTTGGGCAAAGACATCTCCAACGACTATTTTATCAAGCTTTCAATGTCTACTTTCACTTCCCAAGCATTCCCAATGGCTATTTCCTCAATTTCTCTATAAATTGGGCACTCCAAGACACCAAGAAGGTTGATGCATCAAGAGAGCAAGAGCCAACAAGCTATATTTTCATTCTCTCAAGTAATCAAGAGTTTTTAGAGCTTCAAAGTCTATATCTTTGTATTATTGTATCCAAATTATATTTCTTGTTCATTCATCATTTTGTTGTACTTAAACTTAGCAAACACTAAGCCTTAGAGAGGTTTTCCTATTGTTTGCAAAATTACCTTTGATATAAGTGAGGTAACCTCTTGAGAGCTTTATAATGAGATTGGATAAAATATCACAAAGGGTAGAGGTTTCTATCTTAAACCTTAGAAAGAAAAAGATAGGTTGTATTTTCAACTCAAGAATAGTGGATTGAAGCCTTGGTGTAGACAACCAAGAAGAGAGAACGTAGGTGCCTTGTGGAGAAGGATCAAATCTTTATAAATCATTGTGTTTGATTTCTCTATCCCTATCTTCTTACAATTTATTATTATTTATATTTGATTTTAAGTTCATTAATTATTATTATTTGCATTACATTTTCATCAAAAGTGATTATTGTTTTAATTTCCATTCAACTATATTGAAATCATTATTTGGGAAGAATTTGGAGATATCCAATTCACCTCCCTCTTGGATCATCATCTCACCTAAAAAGCTAACAACTTTATAGTAATAGGCATAGGATATATAAGGCGAGTACTAAGGTATGTGCATTTTGACCATATTGTCGAGAATACCCAATACATGCCTTTAGGTCTTGTTGGTATTTTTCTAAAGTTTGGAGCAATTCAGTGAGCATCTCTTAAAGGATGTTTTCTTTTCTCGTGGAGGAGGTGATGGTGAATATGTGGATGGAAAGTGATGCAAAAATGAATGGTGTTGTGATGGAGAAAAATGTTATTGTGGTGGAGCATAATGTGGCACTTAAGGAACTTGTAGTGGTGGTGGAGAATATTGGGGTGGTGGAGGGCACCGTGGACATGAATTCTCGATAGGATAAGTCAGGGTATACTGAGGTGGTGAACTAAAAGAATGCCCCAAACTAATGTCCTACATGTGCTCAGAATAACCCTCCCAAGTTTGACTAGTGTAGGTGTTTTAGTAAAATTGCAAGTATTAGTCATATGGACACTTATCACTATGGTAAACTCCACCATACACTTGACATTATCATTTGGGCTTGGAAAGTTATTGACAAAAGTAGGTTTAGGATCATACCTAACTTTAATGGCCTTTACTACATTTTCTATAGAGTCAAATTTTTTGGATAAATCTTTAAAGGCCAACTCTATTTTAATGTTGTCTTCTTCACTTGGCCATGGTCCTAGGTAATCATTAAAATAAGGTCTAGCATGGTCCGCATGATGCTTGGTTCCCTTATAAGTATTGGAGTCCCACAAGTGAAAAATAAAATGAATCCTAAACAAAAACCTAAGCAAAAAAAGTTAGTTGTGTACAACCTAAGGAAACAAAAAAAAGGTAAATGCTTAACAAAAAACACTAAAGGTGAACCAATCTATAGAAGAGCATGATGAAATTGATATTAACCAAGGACTCTTGACTCATGATCCCCAACAACGGCGCTAAAAACTTAGTTTGGGAAATTTGTAAGTGCACATGTCGTATAAATGATAATAGTGACCAAAAGATCAATATATCAATCCCACGAGGATTAGGTAAAGAATTTTCTAAACTAAGTACCTATTATCACCCTACCCTTCTATAGTTGGATCGATCAACAAATGAACATAAAAACTAACCACTAAAATAAAAATAAATAAATCATCAAAATGGAAACTAGTTAAAATGAGAGAACAAATGAAAACAATAGTTAAAATAAATGCTAAAAAAATGTAAAATGCAGTATGTAAACTAAATGAAATCATGTTTGAAATGAAAACAGTAGCCTAACTAATGAATAAAATGGAATTGAAGTAAAGATTGAATGTCAAAAATGCAATTCAAAACACTAATGCAAATCCAAAGATAAAAAAATAGTTATGAACATAAATCAATAATCAACTATGAAAATTCTAATACTAATGTAATTGAACTTTATGGATGCAAGTCGTAAAAGACAAAAAATAATTAATGCATGAACTAAGGAACAAAAAAATTGAAACGAAAAGTGAAGAGGTCACCGTAAGCTACAAGATGAAAGCATGAACTGCATCTTCAACTGAAAGTTGGAGAAAAACAGTTTTTAAAAGAAATTTCTAACTTTGATTCTTGTTAAAATGTAAGAATATGAATTGAAATTAAAAGAACAGTAAAAGAACTACATAAAAAAGTAAATTAAAGATCAAAACTAAAGAAAGTTTGCAAGATCTAACAAAAGTAGCGAAAACTAAAACTAATTTTGAAAGTTGGAAACTAACAATTCATGAAAGAAAAATTAGATCTACTTTTCTCTAAAGTGAATGATCTAAAACTAAGCTAAAGCAAGATTCAAAAACAAGTTCACTATAATATGCAACCTAAGACTTGTAAAAATTAACAAAAAAATCAGTTCACTAAACTAGGAAACCAAATCATATAAAACTAAGCACAAATAGAATGTATTCAATGATTTTGATCCAAAAAGCAATTAAAAACATGAAATAAAATTGTACAAATTGAAAAGAAATTAAAATGTAAATCTAATCTAAGTAAAATAAAAATTGGAGTAAGAAATTAAAAGAGGGAAACACAAGTTTTAAAGCAAAATTCAAAACCGAAAGTGGAATGCAAAACTAAAAAAAAAAAAAAAAACCAAAAGTCAAATAAGAAATGTGACTTTAATCTACGTTAAATTGTATGAAATTGAACTGTAGAGGACAACAAACAATGAATGAACTAAGAAAAGAAAACATTGTAGTGTAATTAATGGAACAAGATTACCAAAATTAAGTTGAAAACCGTGAAAGCTAAAGTGAATGTGAATTGCTACTTGGAAACCGTAACTACCAACTACAAAATTGAATTTAAATTGTATGAAATTAAAGGAACATGAACTGGTAATTGAAAAACCATTCAAATAATTATAAAGAGAAATGAAACTGTAGATCAAGAATTGAAAAGGAAGTGTAAAAAATAACAAAGAAACATGAAGAATAGAAACTGAACTAAATATGGAATTTTCTGGAGATTGAGCAAAATTTTAAATCTGGAATTTTTTGGGAAGAATGAACTATAACTAAGCTAAGGAACAATTAATCAATAAGTTTACTATAAAATTCAACCTAAAAATCGTAGAATTTAACAAGAAAATCAGCTCACTGAGCTAAGAAACCAAATAGTATGGAACTAAGTGCAAACAATATGTATTCAACAAATTTGATCTAAACAACAATTAAAAACATGAAATAAAATTGCACAAAACGAAAATCAGTAAGGTAACTAATAGACATAGAGATCTAAAGTGAAAAGAAGTCAAACATAATGCCAAAGATGAGAGAAGATCCACGCAAAATTTGATGGATCATGTCTGGCCTGCACTTGTCATTTGCATGCATTTGTGACTTCAAACCTTGAGCTGGATTGATATGCTGTGAGTTTGAAGCTGGAATTCAACTATGTTATAGCTCTATGGTTTAGGAAACCATGAAAAAAAAACTTAAGCAAAAAAAAAAAAGATTTGATAGAGATATGATTCAAAAACCACAAGTAAGTTAGAACAAGTGAATTTAAAAATAGTTTTGAATATTCATGAGAAATCAGTAGATTTGAGCTGAAAAACGAATGTAAATGGAAATTTTATTGAAAGATTTTGAAAGAGCACTAAAAAAAGCTTAAGAAACAATAAAATTACAATGAAATTCAAAGGAAAAATGCTGGAAATAAAGTGTTTGGTAACTAAGAAAATGTAAAGTGCAGAAAAAAAGTGTAGGAAAATAAATAAATAAAAATTTAAATCCTAAACTAACTCTCCTTCTATGGCCAACCGTCACCATTTATTTATAGGCTGTAAGGAGGAGGCTAAGGTCCTAACAATTTCTAGAATAATCTCTAAGCAACTGAGCACTTCTAGAAGCTTTTTCAACCTTCTGCTTACAACAAGGTGCATGCTGGTGCACTGTTTGGCTCCTCAAATCTTTAACCAATTTGCAATCTCCTTTCACTTGTAAATAATGATCCTGAAGTCAAGTTAACAGCCAATCATAGCTCTTCAAATGGCCATATCAACCCCTAGCCTTGGTGTGCTTGAACTAGCTTGTGAAGCCTTGTAATTGCTTGATCCTCTATACACCCATGCGCACGTACATCACCAATGTTTCTTTGCATCATACACATATTTTTTTTTCCAAAAATTTCAACCATTTTATAAGTATATTTATCCTAAAAAAACTATGAAATTAATATTAAAAAATTATGTACAAAAAATCAAGAAAACTCCTTCTATGCCAATTTTGCATATTGACACTAGTTTAGGCCACCTGTACAAATTGCACTAAAAATCATCCAATTTTGTATAAAAAAATCCAAAATTCCTCAATTCTATTATTTGTACCTACACATGAGATTAATGTGCATTTAGGAGTACTTTTGTAAAAAATCCTAAGAAACAAGCCAAAATATATGGAAAATGGCACTAAAAATAAGCATGAAAAAGCTAAAATTTTAGTGCAATCACTTAAGTTATTTTTTTAATATTCTACACAATAACAAAAAAGTTATGAAAAATTTTATCATATTTGTAACGATAACAAAAAGTTGCATTAACTTATTTTATTTGCAACAAAATTTCAAAATCATTTCTTTAAGTTATTTTTTTAATATTTTATACAACAACAAAAAAATTTGTTACCAAAAGTTTTATAATATTTGTAACGGCAACAAAAAGTTGTTGCTAAAACTTATTTTATTTGCAACTATTTTTCAATATCATTGCTTAATTTATTTTTTAATAATTTATACAACGACAAAAAAAAATTATATTGAAAAATTTTATAATATTTGTAACGATAACAAAGAATTGTTGGGAAAGCTTGTTTTATTTGAACCATTTTTCAATGTTGTTGCTTAATTTAATTTTTTAATATCTTATGCAATGACCAAAAATTTGTTTTGAAAATTTTTATCATATTTGTAACGATAAAAAAATATTGTTACGACAAATTTGTTTTATTTGCAATGATTTTTCAATTAAAAAATATGTTATATAACTATAATTTTTATCATTACGAATTCCTATTATATTCATAACAACAATGATTGCAACTTTTTACGATATTTAGTTATATTTTCAGCTACTTTTATAGTATTGTTGCTTATTTAAATATTTAATATAATATACAACGACAAATAATTTGTTGCAAATATATATCATGACATAGATAAAATTTATACACATTTCTAGCATCAGTTCAAGGTGCTATTCTAAAGGGGGGGTTAGAGAAATGAGGTATGAAGCCTTTAATAGGTGAAGAATCTTCTAGGTCATCAGTGTTATAGTACTCAAGGGGCTATTATGGTGGCCAATTTTGGCCAATTTTGTATTTTTGGTTGATCCTCTTTCTCTTTTATTGGAAGTTCCATTCCCTAGTAAAAAAATTTACAATTAAAAAACATATAACATCATATACAGTCATATTTATCATGCAACTTAAGGCACATGGGCAATTTAAGGCTCATTTGTAGTATGAGGAGTATGATGTTGTGCATTACTTGAATTTGTCAAAGACTTATGTAGTACAATATTAACCATTTTATTTCTAAAAACTAATTAATATTTTAATTAGAATGTATAATTATAATCATAATTCATAAAATTCAAAAGTTCTACAATATCCCTCAATAATTCTAAATTTAATTTACTTGAAATAAATAAATAAGGGTATAAAAATAGAGTTAATTATAAACAAAGGTATCAAAGATAAATTTATCTTCTATAAATATATAAAAGCCATAACTTTTAGCAAAAAAGAAGATAGTCCTAAATGGATAGTTTATATTTTTTACATGTGGACAGGTTTAAAAATTGTCATGTGTCTTTTAATAATGCATTTTATTTATATGAAAATTTTATTATTTAAAAAATAATTAGTTAGACTAAACTAATTCTATTTATTTCCTTTTAGATGCCTAATATTCTTATCTTATATGAATAAGTTATAATTAATTTGATCCATAATGCAAATAAAATAAAAACTAAATAGAAAGATAATTATTCATGAATATATTTTCATATCATCAAATTAGGGCACTAGAATATATACTTTTTTCTTTTCAGCACTCTAATACATTATTATTAAATATTATTAAATTATTAATTGACATCTTATATCTAATATAAATACACAAAGCTCAAGTCTTTAGTAAGATAGAAACAAATTATTATTTTTCAGACTTGACAACTAGGATTTATTTTATTTTATATTGCTTATCTTTTATTTATTGTGCTAATGGATAAAAACAAAATATTGTTGCTAATTAAAAAATTATCCGCGGCAAGAATAAATGCCTATGGTTCTGACACTATTCACAATTTTTTTTTTCATCTATAAATAGGGGAATGCTAGGGACGGTGTTCCCAAGCATCGTGCTTTAACATTCAATATTTGATGAAAGCCACGTCATTCAACTTTTATAACTTAAAATTGGTCACTTTCTTAGGTAGCACTGTCAGGTAATCCATTCTTTTTTTTTTTTTTATCGTGATATTTAATTTGGAGTTTGCGAAGATTAAAATTTTTTTTATCTATATTAGCTATCATAATCTTTTGAAATACTTTAAATTTAGTACTTTTCATAATTAATTTTATTTCATACAGTTTTTGAATCTTTATTTCATAGAAAATTAAATACAATATTAATATTATCATTTTTCCTTTTTTTTAAGTGCTAAGAAATTTATTTTGTAAATTCAATATAAATTAAACTTAAAAATAAATTGGTTGCTAAATTAAGTATAAAAAAGAAACCATGAAATGTATAAAAATCTTTGCCATAAGAAATTTTAAAAAATACTTTTATGCTATCACTCAAAATTTGTGAAAATTTCAATAATAAAAATTTACAGTAGACTTATCCAAAAATTGGGTTACATGCTAGACCCACACGTTTGTTTTGCTTGAGACCAAGTCTTGAACAGATATTTCTAAGCCTAGTACATTATATTATTGTTAAATAATTATTTTTATTTAGTTTTAATTTAAAATATACTTAATTTTATTTAAACTATATTAAAAAATTAATACAAAAATATTTTTTAATATTTATAACTTAATTTTGCAAACCTTCAAGCTATTACCTGAACTTAAATAGTTGAAATGGATAATACAATGGATAAAAATATTCTTTCAAACAATAAATAACAAAAAATATACATAAAAAAATCTAATGCATCGTTCAATTGCTATTACTACATTTTAAAATCTCTCTATTACTCAGGTGTATTAACTTAAAAAAAAAAAAAAAAAAAAAAAAAAAACCTTTAGGACATTTATACTTATGAATTATGATGGAGATGCTAAATTTACTAAATAATCCTTAAAAAAGATGATTCAACAAAATATTATTTGAAATTTGAGAGAAATGCAAAATAAAGATTACCAAGTTAGTAAAAATACGTATATAAAATCTACAATATGAGATAAAGTGATACCTCAATAATATATTCATATATCAAATGTGGTGGCCAATAAAAAATGATAATTATATGCTATGAGGAGATTTTAGTATTTGTTATCTCGTATTTACTTCAATAAAAAAATAAATTTGAAATAAAAAAATATTTTAAATTGAAATGGAGTAAAAGCTGAAGTCTACAAGATAATGGTAGGTGATAAAAGGATCAAGATAATGGAGGATGATAATGGTAGGGACATCTTGTTACAAGCGGCGGAGACTGGGTGTCAGTCCTGTAGAGACCAATGAAAAGCATAGCTTGGAACTGCCATGGGTTCGGGAACCCATGTGCAGTTCGAGCTCTTCAGGATATGCTGAAGAGAGAAGATCCTGATGTGATCTTCCTGTGTGAAACTATATTGAGCTCAGGAAGGTTTGAAAAGTCAGACAGAAATGCAAAATGTATGGTTCATTTGGGGTGGATGCGAATGGGAGTCGTAAGGGGCTTGGGCTGCTGTGGAAGGAGGAGATGGGAATAGAAATATTGTCGTACTTGAAATATCACATTGATATGAAAGTAACTAACCAGGATGGAAAGTATGGAGGACTAGGTTTTATGGAGATCCAGACCTTAGGCAGAGAAGCCATGCATGGGACATGTTACGTAGACTGGGCCGCAACAACTCCATGCTTGGCTATGTCTCAGGGATTTTAATGAGATCCTACGGTGTAATGAAAAGAGCGAGGCAATAGCCGACCTGAATGGCAGATGAGATCGTTTAGGGAAGCGCTATCTGAAGTTGGTTTGTATGATTTGGGGTTTGAAGGGACCAAACATACGTCGTGTCGATTGGGAAGAATACGATCAGAGAAAGATTGGACCGTACAACAGCCAATAGCGACTAGGGAGCATTATTTCCCATACATGTAGTGAGGCACTTGGCATGCTCAATCTCTGATCACTATCCGATCATGGTGGATAGTGAGGGGAAACAAGTGAAGAGTCGATATTATAGGAGGAAAAGAAGAAAGCTTATCGAAGCAGTTTGGGTTAAAGATCCCGAGAGCAAAACTGTTATAGAGACGGCTTGGCAAGAGGGCCACGGTTTAGGCCTCAAAGAGAAAATGGACAGAATGATGTGGGAGATGACATAGTGGGGCATGAGAAAATACAAGGGATTTCGAAATGAAATTGATTCTCTTCACGGGCATCTAAGGGAGATCCAAAACAGTGGTATGGGAGACGAGAATATTACGAGGGAGGCGGAGGTTAGAGAAAGATTAAATAGCCTATGGGAACATGAAGAAACAATATGGATGCAACGCTCGAACGTGAACTGGTTAAAAGTTGGGGATAGAAATACCAAGTTTTTCCACACACCCAAGTTGTCCAGAGAAGATGGATAAATAGAATAAAGGGCCTTTGAGGATGATGAAGGCAATCGGTATGAGGGAGACATGGAAGTGGGAAAACAAGTAATGAAATATTTTACAGACTTTTCCAAGTCGACGGTGTCCACAAACGTGGGAGAAATTATGGATGCAATATCTCCAAAAATCAATAATAAGATGAACTTAGTCTTGTCGACTAGCTTTACTCCAGAGGAGATCAATGAGGCTATTAAGCAAACTCACCCAACAGAGGCTTCGGGGCCAGACAGTGTACCAGCCATCTTTTTCCACAAATTTTGGCATATCATAGGTCCAGATATTACTAATTTCTATCTCTCGGTACTAAATGATGGGTGTAGTATACAGGAGATTAATGATACACACATTATGCTTACACCGAAGGTATCAAATCCATCAAAGATGACCCAATTTAGGCCAATTAGCCTTTGTAACGTTCTCTACAAAGTTGTGGCTAAAACTTTAGCGAATAGATTAAAGAGAGTTCTACCTTCATGCATCAATGAGAATCAAAGTGCTTTTATTCCAAGTAGGTAAATCACAGACAGTGTTTTAGTTGCTTATGAATTACTACACACACTGAAGAATAAAGGGAAAGGCAAAACTTGCTGGGAAGCCTTAAAGTTGGACACGAGCAAATTGTACGACAGGGTGGAATGGGGTTTCATCTGAGTTACTGCTAAGATTGGTTTTCTGTGAAAGGTGGGTTCGATTATAATGTTATGTGTGGAATCAGTCTCATACAAGGTGGTGATTAATGGAAGCATTACTGGAGATATAGTTTTGGGAAAGGGGGCTTCGACAGGGAGACCCTTTATCCCCCTGCTTGTTCCTGATATGCATGCAAGGAATTTTGGCACTCTTACCAAAATACCAGAGGGAAGGCAAGTTGCAAGGGGTTCACGCTAGTGTAAATGGTCTAAAAATTACACACTTCTTCTTTGTTGATGACATCTTGCTCTTCATCAAAGTAAACCGTACAGAGTGTGAAAGGGTATAAAGGATTCTAAAGGTGTACGAGGAGGGGTCAGGCTAAAAAGTAAATTATGATAAGTCTGGTTTGTTCTTTAGCTAGAATTCCAGCAATGAGCTGAAGGAAGAAATCAAGAATTTGTTTGGTGTCCAAGCTACAGACAGCTCAGAAAAATTCTTGGGGTTGCCCATGATTATTGGAAGAGGAAAGAAAAAAGCTTTTCGAGAAGTGCAAGAAAATGTGAGGCAAAGGAGACGGAGCTGGGGCCACAAATGGATTTCCAGTGGGAGAAGGAAGTTTTCATAAAGGCAGTGATGCAAGCTATGTCGGCATAAACGATGTCAGTTTTCCTTTTTTCAAAAGGACTAAGCCATGAGTTAAACATGGTGATGAGCTCATATTGGTGGAGCGTAACCAATGAAGGCAAGGGGCATTCATTGGTTGGCATGGAGAAAACTATGTAAGCCAAAGAACTAAAGTGGGTTGGGGTTTAGGTAGATGGAGTGGTTTAACACAGCCCTTCTGGCAAAGCAAGGCTGAAGGCTATTGCACGATACAATAACTTTGGCTCGCAGGGTTTAAATGCTAAGTACCTTCTTGGGAAACCCTTTATGGAAGCCTAGCTGGTGAACAATCCTTCATACACTTGGAAGAGTGTGTGCAAAGAGTAAGGTGCTAAAGCTGGGGTTACGTTGGCGAGTGGGGAATGGGATAAACATAAAGGTGCGGACTGATCCGTGGATCCTAGAAGCAGAATGCTTATTCCAAATGCCCTAGACAATGGGAGACTAAATGTGGAATGGGTCGTGAACTCATGGATGATACATGTGGGGGCCGGGACAGAGGAAAATTGGAGCAAGTGTTCCCTAGCAAACATAGTGAGGAAAATCTTCGCAATACCGCTGGCTAGAATTGAGAGGCAGGACGTTCAGATATGGCATTTTAATAAAGATGGCACATACAGCGTGAAAAGTGGTTACCATCTTCTTAGAGCAAAGGAACAAGCTAAGGAGGAAAGGTCTGAAGGGAACAGAACACTGATAAGGGGTACAGAGGGGGAGGTTTGGAACAAAATTTGGCAAGCAAAGCTCCTAAATAAGATCAAGATCTTTGGCTGGAGATTGTGCAATGCATTACTACCAGTATATAAAAATCTTCTATAAAGGAAGATCACGGGGACAGCTATGTGTGAGAGATGCAAGGTGGAAGACGAGTCCGTGATGCACGCAATTGCAAAATGCTCAAATTTGGAAGGAGTTTGAAGGGAGGCTGGCTTGTATACTGAAGACCAGGAACAATAAGAAAATCGAGTATGGGTTTGGCTGAAGACCATAACAAAGGGGTTGGACAAAGAGCTAATGGAAAGAGTTTTTACTCTTGCCTGGGTGATCTGGACAAGCAGAAACGATTTTGTTCACAACCTAGTACAAAAAAGAAGCTAGCATATGGTGATGTTTGCGGATCGATACAGGGAAGAATTCCTGAATGTGTAGGAAGGCACAGAGCCACAAGCAACTAGGGCTTACAATAAATGGAAGGCTCCAACGGAAAGGATGATAAAGATCAATTTCAACGGGGCCTTAGATGCAAGTAGGGAAATAGGAGGAATCGATGCTGTGGCTAGAAATTCATCTAGAAATGTACTGGAGGCTATGAGCAGGAAATATACAGGAGTAAATGAGCTAAACACTATTGAAGCACTGGCGGCAGTTGAGGCAGTGAAATTCGCATCAGATATGGGATTTCAACATATTGCACTTAAAGTTGATGCTATGGGAATAATAAATTAGATTAAAAATGCAGAAAGGGATATGTCTCATGTTGGGAATCTTATCAAGGAAGCAAAGGTGAGGTTGGTTTTCTGAGTTGGGAATGCATGCATATAAACAAGGAAGCAAATAGGGCTCCAAACTGCCTGGCAAAGTTGGGCATGGGTATTGATAGGAAGAAGCTGAGTTGAGTAATGAAGTTTCTTTAAATTAAAAAAAAAAAAAAAGGCTAAAGTCTTTTCCTTTATTTTTTTGGGTTACAGTGCTACGTGTAGTATTGCTGTAGACAAAAGATGTGATAGAAGTTTTGTCCCTTTTTATCTTGTTCCCACGTGAAGATATGCAACTTGCATTAGCAAGTAAGCGATTTGAAGTTATAAAATATTATCCAAAAAGTATTGCATATAGGAAAGCTTAAAAGTGTTTGTTCTTCTCGCTGGCCGAATCTTTTTCAAACCCCTGACTCTGATATGCGCACTTCATCTGCCTCTCCTTTTCGTTTTTCAAATGAAATTTCATTCCAAAAGTAGCAAAAGAAACAAGCAACTCTTTTGAAGCTGTAACTGGTGTATATTACACTTCAACCTAAGGTGAGATTGGAAAGATTGATGAAAATTAAATTTAATCAAATTATTTTGGGTTCTTTGAATCAAATTTGTTGCAAGTAAATATAGTTTTTAGGTTTCTTTCATGAGGAAAAACCTTGATATTGCATAATCTGAATGCACGACTTGGCCCTAAAACATGGGATTACGTTTTCTTTTATGGTTTGAGATCATATGGTAGACTTCCTGATGGTGGTCTTGTCGCTACCAGCTACGATATGAAACGCACCGTTTAAAATATTTGGTACCCATTTGTCTTATTAAAACCCTACTTATAGCTATGTATCTTCATTATGCCTCAGCCAACAACCTTCGTCAACCAACAGTTTATTTTTCAAAAGTCCTTCACAAATTAAAAGTCATCATATCACTGATTATTCATTCATGCTTCACAACCTCGTAGATTTCGACCCTTTTTTCATAATTTTATCATAGATTTCGTTCCTAAGAATCCCGTTCAACAATCAGTCCATTGTTTTAAAAGATCTATGTTTTGTATTTAGTCCTGGTTTGGGTTTTTGATGAGAAATATTTTTGGCTTTCATCTCTGTTTTGGTATATCTTTATTTTCTATTTTGTTTTCCTTCGTAATTTGTTGTCTTTTTTGTGGGCAGATTTATTTCCAGTAGCTTTATGGTTCACAACTAGAGACCATTCTTCCAAGTATGTCATCATCGAGGGTAAAACTTAATAGGGTTCAATGCTATAGATCATTTATTTCACTATGTTTTGATGATTTAACTGGTCGAATCACGAAGAACCTTTGAAATCTTGCCAAGTTGCATGCCTCTGAGGACATGAGTTTATTTATTTATTTATTTGGAACATAGTAGTTCTCCATTTTTAAACTTTGTTGATTGGCAATTTTAGGGGTATTTCTTATAATCAGATTACTGGGGAGATACCATATTATATTGGTTTCTTACAAGCTGCGACTTTGCAAGTTTTTCTAATGAGCAGTTGTTTGAACAATAAGTTTTTATTAATTTTAGGGGTATTTCTCATTTGTTGGACCAGTTAACTCATTATGTACCGAGGCAATATGTAATGGGTTTTAGATTTTTATTTTTTAAGTGTAAAATATTTTTATCTTCATTTGACTATTGTGGGTTAAAATTTTGAAATTGTTTTCAAAGTTTCAATTCTTTTTAATGCTAATGTTTGTTCTTGTATTGGGTTCCAATATAACTATTTTGCTATTGGATGCAGTAACAACTCTTTATTTTTAGGATATGTTAAAGTTTAATTTGGTTCTTCAAGTTCAAGGTTAGTTGTATTAAATTCTAATTTGGTTTTTCAACTTAAGTTTACATATTAGTTGTATTGGGTTATGTGATTTTTTTTCATTTGATATGTTCAAATTTTCTACTACATGACTTTACTGAAGGATCTTGTCACAATCAGCTTCATTTTGCAATAAGATGAGTTAGAATAAGTATGGCTTTTACGTGCAGCATGCCATCTCTCTAGCACTAGCGGCAAACCTTCGTTAATAAAACTATCACTTTCAGGACAGATGCTTGTATCTAGGACCACAATGATAATGTCATCACCGAATTCACCTACAGACCATAGCGTGGTATGTTTCTTCAATACATGTAATGTTGGGTTACGGGTGGTGTGAAGGTGTGCTAATGTTTTAGGGTATGTGGCAAAGTGGTGACAAGTTTCAAGATATATGATTGAAAGAATCAAGATCATAGAAAAAAAGACTCAAAAAAAAAAAGAAGAGAAAACAAAAAACAAAAAAAAAAAAAAAAAAAAAAACAAAAAAGAAAAAAAGAAAAAAAAAGAAAAAGAAACAAAGAAAAAAAAAGAAGACTTAAACTGCAAACCCGAAAGAGCGGTTTAAGTAAAAATGAAAACTTCATGTGAAGGTCCTTGGAAAAAAGATGAGAATTAGCTCAAAGATTGAAGATATTAATGGAATGTGTTTTTGAAGGATGATCTTGAGTTTGAGTTCAAAATTGTCTGAGCAATCATTATTTTGGATGTTAATGTCCTATTTGAATAAATCTCAGTATTTTACCTTTGTTCACTCTTGAGTTATTCTTGATCCTATTTTTTGTTCTTTCAACAATAAAAACCCATTCTTCTTGTCATTTACTAAATGAACATTCCTTGAATGAACCAAAGAAATGTATCATGTCTATCACTGATTTAAATGATGATAAATAAATGAATGACATTTTTTATAAAGAGTTTTCCATTTTTGAAAGAAACACAAGATGAAATGAATGAAATAAGCATGGGAAAATGATTTACAATGGGGCAAACAAATGACTCAGTGATGAATTCAGTAATAGATTGGTTGACATGATTTACAAGTTATGATTAGAAGAGAAGAATGACATTGGCCGATTAACATAATTTGTTTTAAGATGCTGAGAAGCTAAGAAGGACTAGTGAAGTCTTGAGAATCTTGTCACTACAATGAAATCTCATGACATATGCATTATATACATTGTATTTACATCTGCGTCCTAGATAAGGCATGCATTTGCATTACTCTATTATCACTTATTCGATCTTGGCTTTTCTAGATCATTTCTTATAACTCATGGTTTCATCATGATAATTTATTTTTAGTCTTGACTCGATCTTGGTCATTTTATTTTAGACTCACGATCTAATCTTGATCACTCATTTTGATCTCAACTTGGTCCAAATCATTTTTTGGAACCTCTGTGAAGCGTGGAGTCTTGCAAATCTTTCTATCTTGCAAAATTGAAAGTCCTTACGAACCTTGCATCTTTGCAAATCTTGTATCTTTACGAATCTTATATCTTGTGAACTTGAAAATCCTTGCAAACCTTGCATCTTTGCGAATCTAGAACCTTTGTGAAACTTAGAGTCTTGCGAATTTGAAAGTCCTTGAGAATCATTCACCTTTGTGAAACTTGAAATCTTGCGAATCTTTCTTTTTTACGAATTTGAAAATCCTTGCGAATCTGGCACCTTTGCAAAACTTGAAATCTTGTAAATCTTTCTTTTTTATGAATTTGAAAGTTCTTGTGAACCTTGTATCTTTGCGAATTTAGAACCTTTACAAAACTTAAAATCTTGCAAATATTTCTTTCTTGCGAACCTGAAACCTTTGTGAATCTAAAACCTCTGTGAAGTTTGAATTTCATTCTTGCAAATCTGAAAACCTTTGCAAAGATTGAATCTTTGCAATTTTGTTAAAATTGGGATGTTAGGATCTTTCAACTTTTAAAACCTCACAATTTTTTTTTGAATGTCCAAATTGTGAATCTTTGGATTTAGAGTGAAATCACTTTCTTGAACCTACGGCATTGTCCTGATTATTCATCTTCGACCTTAACTCGATCATGGTCACTTTTAGACTTGTGGTATAGTCCTTGTCATCTGATCTCTGCTCAAGCCAGATCATTTTTTTAACTCGTGGTATCGTCCCGATCATTTATGTTTGACCTCGACTTGGTCCTGGTCACTTCATTTTTTTGACTCGTGGTTTCACCTCGGTCACCTAATCTTGGCTCAGCTAGATCATTTCTTAACTCGTGGCATCGTCTCGGTCATTTAATTTTGATCTTGACTCGATCTTGGTCGCTTCATTTATTTTAACTTGTAGTTTTGCCTTGGTCACCTGATCTTAGCTCAGTCCAAATTATTTCTTATGACTTATGGTTTCATCCCAGTTATTTATTTTTGAGCTGGACTCAGTCTTGGTTACTTCATTATTTGAATCGTGATTTTGTCCCAATCACCTATTTTGATCTTGGTTCAGTCTAGATCATTTTATTTCTTGTTTTACAGTTTAGTCTTAATCATTTTGGCCTACTTTGATCACTTTTTAAATCTTGAATTTTAGACCTAAACAAAAATGATGCCTTTTGTCTTTGTGTAATTTCTATTCCATAGAAAATGCACAAAGAGGGGCAGCTGTAAACACCTTATTTTGTTCGAGATTTTTTTTTGGAGCTTAACCGTAGTTGAGAGATTTTTGGAATTTAATTTCAAAATCAATTGGCATTTGATGTGGAGAGATTGTCAGGATTTAATTCAATAATCAATTCACATTAAAATGATAGGGAGAGATTTTTGGGATTTGATTTCAAAATCAATTCTCATTAAAACGGAAGTCAAACAAAATCATGGATTTAAAGAGAATTTATTGAGCATGAACTTCTATATAAACCTGTGATCAAAGCAAGGGACAAAAAAGAGATTAGGCAAAAAAAAAAAAAACTCCTGAGAAAAAAAAAAAAGGAAAGATTATGCAAAAACTCTGGAGAGAAAAAAAAAAGTTTGTTTAGCAACCAAGAGATTTTATATCCTAGGTTTGATTTGTTTAGATTTTCTAGGATTGAGATTTGGTGTTTTTAGGTTTGAATTTCTATAGGGTTTCACATTCCAGGAATTTTTGGGTTTAGCTTTCTAGACAATTTGTTGGGTTTTTGAAAATTTTCTTTCAGGATTTGGGATTTATTCGTCAATTTTTGGAAATCAGTTAGAGAAAAGACAGAAGAATAACCATTTCAGAAAAAGAGGCATACTCAAATAATTCTGAAGAAAAGCTGAGTGGCGTGGCTTTTATACTTCCCCAACGCAACACCGTTTTGGGTAGCCCAGGATCTGCGTGTAACCCATTGACTCGCGTTCTGACCTTGGTACCGATCCGACCCAATCGCAGGATTTTTTTTTCCATTTTATTTTTATTTTCTAATTTTATTTTATTTTATTTTATTTTTAACCCATTTTTTATTTTTCAAGTTTTATTTTTTTTAAATGTTATTTCTTCCATTTTTATTTTTGAAAGTAAAAAAAAAAAGGAAAAATAATTCTAAAAAAATCTTTTCAAACAAAAAAATTTTTGTTTATAAAGTTTTCAAAATAATAAAAAATAATTAAAAAAAATATTTTCATTAAAAGAAAGGTCTTTTTCAAATAAATAAATAATTTTTAACTTCTAAACTATTGGATGATTGCTTCAAAGTCCTACTAAACTATTGGAAGATTTACTTTTTCTTGGAATAAAAATTAATGAATCCGATGACAGAGCCTCTTCAAAGTGAGACACTAGTCTCCATGAATATTCTTGAGGTGGGAGAATTATCCTAAATTACTACCAAACTATTGAGATAATTTTAAGATTAATTTTTAATATTAAATTATTTGGTAAATCATAAAAATGATCAAAGCTTGGATAATTTGAAATCAAACTGTACCATCTTTTAGATGGACATTGTGAGGATGCTACAACCTTCTCCATGCGTAACTGACTCTCGAACCTAACATCTATTTTTGCATATCAGAATATGTTTTAGGTGACCAATCACACATAACCAAAAAAGATTGGTGGTAACTCCTTTTATAGGTCCATGGATCTATACGTTATGACAGACGTCTTGGGACCCGGGGGCTGGCTAACCTAAAGCCCAAAGAATGGGGAACTTTTGGAAAAACAACGGTTAAAAATGTTTTTAATAAAAACAAAACCAAATGAGTCGCTACCAAATTTTTTTTAGGGTGTGATTGGTTACCCAAAATTTTTTGTCCTTTTAATAAAATATTTTAAAACGAATTTAAAAGTTTTAGAAAAAGAATAAATTTATGGTTTGTGAAATCAGAGTTGAGTTTGGTAGTTGGTTATGAATGGAGAAATATTAGTACCCTCACAGTGCTTGTCGAAGATGATACCAATTTGTTGTATGTTATCTTTTAATTTTGATTAAAATGATCATATTTTACTTAATGTTTAAAATTAATTCCTTTTCTTTTTTTTTTTTGAAGCAAAAACAAATCAAATTTAAAACAATTTTAAAAAAAAATTTTGGATCAAGATTAAAACACTTTAAATATTGAAATACTTTTTCTACTCTTTTATAATTAGGTAGAGCTTCAAAATATTCCTAACTTAAAGGTTTTCAAATTGCCCTACAAAATCGAGATAACAACTCTTATAAATAATAATCACTGAAAGTCTCCCTATAGTTAGGCAAAATCTCGATGACTATATTTATTTAAGATATTATCTTACTTTAAAATATTTTTGAAAGAACAATTTAAAAAAAAATTAATGCTTGAGATGCATGAGCATAATAAAATATGATGAATGCATGACAACATAATATGAATGACAAAGTAAGAGTGCATGATAATATAAAAATGCATGTGATGACAAGATAAAATGAAATGCAAATTTATTATTAGTTTTAGGGTTTGGGTTGGTTTAAGGTCTAGGTTAGGGTTTAGGACTAGGTTTTAGGGCTAGGTTTTAGAGGTCTAAGGTTAGGTCTTAGGTTTAGGGTTTCATTTTTTTTTTTTGGGTTTTATGAAAATGGACATGAAATTAATGCAAGTTACAAAAATGTCATTAATGAATGCATGTGCCAAATGCATGACCTAGAAACATAATTACAAGCTATGATATTTTCAAATTTAACATCATAAACATGTAATGCATAAAAATTCGAGACTAAAGTGGATTAAACATGAAAAACTTTGAATTTTGATTTGAATGTCCCACCATTGTTCATCATTAAACACAACTAAACAACATAAAAAATTCATCAAAAACATCCTTGAAACAACATTTTCTTAATGCAACTTTTGTTCAAACATATGAGAAACTTGCTAAACATCATAAAAACAAAATACTAAGCATGAATAAAAAAATAAATAATCAACAAAGCATGAAGCATGGTTTGGCCAAACACAAATTCCCCATGGCTGAACCTTCTCACACTACAACAAATTTAGTCATTAGTGGCGCATTGAATATTGTCACAAAATATTTGTTTTTCGTCACCTTATATATTTTGTGACAAAAAATTAAACATCATGACGTTTGTCATGTTTGTACCATCACTAAAGGTCTAATGTAACGATAACAAAATATCATCACCTATTGTGAATCTACCGTAACAATAAAATAAAACATCACCTTATGTTTTTTTATTTTTTGTGAAGTTAGTTTTTGCCAGCTATTTATGAAAAGAAAGTTATTTTAGCTATTTATGAAAAAAAAATTATTGAAAGCTATAATCATCACAAAAAAAAGAGAAAATCTGAAATATTAGTGACAAAAGGTAAATCATCACAGTATTAGTGACAAATTATCATCACCAATGATTGTAAGATAATGTCTACCGTGACAATAAAATCACACATCACCTTATGCTTTAATTTTTGTGACATTAGTTTGGTTAGCTATTTATAAACAAAAAAGTCATTAAAGTTATAATCATCACAAAATAAATGATAAAGTTTGATATATTAGTGATGAAAAGTAAATCAGTAACACCAAAGTGTCAACACATCTTACAACTTGGGCTGAGACTAAGAAAGACTTATCCAAAAATAAATGGGTCTATCCTTAGTCCAAATCTACTAAACAAATGTAAAAATAAGGTGGGCTAGAATAGGGAGATTATGCTCACATTAGCTAGAAAAAGAGGGCAAGAAGATGGGTGAGATTATGGTTAGATTCATAGATGAACCTAGACACCAAATATTTGGCATATTATCATGTAATTTGCAGGAGTAAATGGGCAGATAATTATCTTCACAATATAGATTATTGTGTTCTCATGCAAATCCCATGATTTGAGGCACCATTTCAGTAAGATAACATTAAAGGCAATCCCATCAACTTAGCATTCAATTATCTGAAACTCCTATGCTTGGAGGGATGTTCCTAGCCTATTTATTTTTTGTTATAATTTTTGTAGAACGAGAATAGAGTTTTTTTTTATCCTTAAACAGTCTTTTAGATTATTTTCAAGTTCTATATCTCTTACGTGGATTTCTTAGAGTGGTGAACTTCTATAGTTTTGTATCATTGATTAGAGTTTTTATGATGGTGTTTCTGTATCCTTTAGTGTTTAGTCATGGTGGTGAACTTCTATCCTTTTTAATCCAATAATCATATTCTATTATTATTCAATTTCTTGTGAGTTGTCTTATTTGTGAGCTTTTCTGTTTACAATTATTCTTCAACATCTTTACCATAAATTTCCTGTATCAAATTGGTATTAGAGCTATGACAAGTCATCTTTGTCAAGCACTAGTAAAAGATGTTGAAACCAACATTGATGTTGTAGTAACTACAAATATTGACCCGAGGGATGCTTTCATAGAGGAAATGTGGCAACAAATACTTTAACTACAACAATAGTTACATATGCAAGAAGAGAAAAAAGAAATAAGGTAGCAAGAAAAGAATAATCAAGAAGATAAAGGAGGGGCCAATCTATACCATAAAAATAATAGCAATTTTGATGATAGCACCCCACCTCACCCATGGAAAGTAAGAGACTATCTATGCAGAAATCAACTTCAACATAGCATGTTCAACCTAAAGATAGAGATTCTTAAGTTTGAGGAGAAAATACAACATGAAGAGTTTTTACGTTGACTATACACATTAGAGTGCATCTTTGAATACTATGATGCCCTTAAGCATCACAAGGTGAAACTAGTGATCATTAAACTGAAAAAACATGCATTCTTTTGGTGAGAAAATTTAAAGAAGCAAATGGAAAGAGAGGGTATGAGAAAAATTACAACTTGGGAAAAAGTGAAAAGAGAGTTGAAGAGGAAGTATCTCTCAGATAACTTTTAGTAAGATGTCTTCTTTAGGCTCTATAACTTGAAGTAAAAAAATCTCTTAGTGGAGGAGTATATGGTTGAGTTTGACCACCTCATGTTGAAATGCAAATTAGTGGAACAAGAGGAGTAGAATATTGCATGGTATCTTATAGGGTTAAAGATTAAGATAGCTAAGGTGGTACAACTATAATCTTATTAGACTTTCAATAATATATGTAAGCTTGGCCTTAAGGTGGAAAGATAACAAAAGGAGACCCATGGTAGCAACTTGAGATTTTGGTCCATAGAAAGCTATATCAATAAAGGTGGCTCATCCAAAACTGTTGTTCCTTCTAAGCCCATTCCAAAATAGCCCTAAAAGTAAGATGAAACCTAAACAAGCAAGCTTTAGTCTAATGCACAAACTAAAAGGTGTTTTAAGTGTCAAGGGCTTGGACACATTACTTTAGAATACCCAAATAGGAAGATTGTCACTCTAGTAGAAGAATACTTGGATGAAAATGAAAAAGAGCTGGTTGAAGAGAACCAAAACCTTTAAGAAGAGGAAAAGGTAACATATAGTGATTATGGAGCATCTTTAGTCATACAATACAACTTGAGTATCACACCTACCAAGAAAAAAGATTGGATACGTAAAAATGTGTTCCACATTCAGTGTACTATGTATAAGAAGGTATGTGATGTTATAATCAATAGTGGAAGTTTGGAAAATCTTGTTTCTACTTTTATAGTGTAGAAATTAGGCCTTAAAACAATGGATCACCCCCAACTATATAAGCTATGGATCACCCCCAACTATATAAGCTATCTTAGCTACAAAAAAAGAATGAAATCAAGGTCAGTAAAAGGTGTTTGGTTTTTTTTTCCATAGAAAAGTAATACAAGGATGAAGTGTGGTGTGATGTAGCTCTGATGGATGCTTGCCACTTACTGCTTGAAAGACCTTAGCATTATGATATGAGGGTTATTTATGATGGTTACTACAACATTTACGTATTGGTGAAGGATGGATGCAAAATCATTCTAGGCTTTACCAAGCCTATTATGTCAAAACTAACCAAAGAGGAAGGAAATAGCTTGTTTATCAAGGCCAATTACAAAAAAAAAAATTAAGATGGGTGATACTATGTTTGCACTAGTGCTGATTGAAGAAAATGAAGATAGTGAGAAGCCTTTTGTAGTGATACAACCATTGTTGGCAGAATTTCAAGATGTTGTTCAAGAAGAGTTACTAGTTGTTTACCACCAATGAGGGACATTCAACACTGTTTAGACCTTATCCCAGAAGCTATTCTACCTAACAAGGTTGCCTATAGGATAAGTCTTAAAAAGCATAAGAAGTTGTAGCATCAAATTGATGAATTGGTGAGAAAAGGAATGGTGCATGAAAACATGAGCCCTTATCCAGTCCCAGCCCTTTTAGAGCCTAAGAAGGATAGATCATGGTGAATGTGTGTGGATGGTAAGGCATTCAATAGTCACAATTGACTATTGCTTTCCTATCTTACGCTTAGATGACTTGCTAGACCAACTACATGGAGCACCTATTTTCTCCAAGATAGACCTATGCAGTGGCTATCATCAAATCAGAATGAGGCCTAGATATGAGTGGAAAATAGCCTTGAAGACAAAGGATGGTCTCTATGAATGGATAATAATGCCTTTTGGTTTATCCAACGCTCCTAGTACTTTAATGAGATTTATGAATCATATCCTTAAACCTTGTATTGATAGATATGTAGTAGTATATTTTGATGATATTTTGGTGTACAATAAAGATGAGGACTAACACTTGAATTATCTACATCAATTATTTTGCATATTAAGGGACAAAAACTTTATGCTAACCTTAAAACATGCAGTTTCTTTACTTCTAACCTTGTGTTTCTAAGATTTATGGTGTCAAAAGAAGGAATAAAGATAGATCCAGCAAGGTTGAGGCAATTTTAAATTAGACAACACCAGTATCTTTACATGATATCTGAAGCATCCATGGCCTTGTATCTTTTTATATGCGCTTCATTAGGGGTTTTAGCTCTATCGTGGCTCCCATCACCTAATGTTTGAAGGACAAAGGTTTTAAGTAGACCAAAAAAGCCCAACATAGCTTTGACTTCATCAAAAAGAGGATCACCGAAGCTCCTATCTTATCCCTGCTAGATTTTGATCAGGTGTTCGAGGTGGAATGTGATACATCCAATTCTGGAATAGGTGCTATTTTAAGCCAAGGAGGAAAACCTATAGCATTTTTCAATGAGAAGCTTAATGAAGCAAAGAAAAAGTATTCAACATATGATAAGAAGTTATATGCCATATATACAGCTTTATTCCATTGGAGTCAATATCTCTTTACCAAGCCATTTGTCCTATATTCAGACCATGAGGCCTTAAAGTTTATCAATAGCCAGCACAAGCTCAACTGAAGGCATTTAGCTTGGGTAGAGTTCCTTCAAGCCTATAAGTTTACTATCAAGCATAAATCAGGAACTTAAAATATGGTGGCAGATGCTTTGAGTCGAAAGCACTCCTTTTTAGGGACTATGGCTATTGAAGTTATTGGATTTGATGTGATTAAAGGGCTCTATGAGGCAAACCCTTACTTTGGCTGAATTTAGGAAAAATGCAAGCAAGGACCACACAATCGATTTTTATGGCATGATGGATATCTCATCAAGGATAATAGCCTTTGTAATCCGTCATGTTCTTTGAGACATGCCTTAATCAATGAGGCTTATGATGGTATACGAGGTGGACACTTTGGAAGGGACAAAACACTTGCTCTTTTGCAAGATAGGTTTTATTAGCCGAGAATAGAGTTCTATTTTATCCTTAAGCAATCTTTTAGATTGTTTTCAAGTTTTGTATATCTTAGGTGGATTTCCTAGAGTGGTGAACTTTTATAGTTCTGTATCTTTGATTAAAGTTCTTAGGGTGGTGTTTTTGTATCCCTTAGTATCTAGTCTTGGTGGTAAACTTCTATCCCTTTTAATCCAATAACCATATTCTACCATTATTCAATTTCTTGTGAGTTGTCTTCTTTGTGAGTTTTTTTGTTTGCAATTACTTTTCAACATCTTAACCATCAATTCTTGGCATTAATCGTCATAATATTGGTGACACAATTATCGTCACAAATGATTATAAGATAATGCCAAATGTGACAATAAAATCAAATGTCACATTATGCTTTTTTTTGTGACATCAGTTTTCGTTAGCTATTTATAAAGAAGAATGTAATTTAAGGTTATAATTGTTACAAAATAAATGATAAAATTAGATATATTAATGATGAAAGATAAATCATCGCAGTATGGGTAACACAATTATCATCACTTATGATTGTAAGATAACGTTAAACATGACAATAAAATTAAATGTCATGTTATGCTTTATTTTTATTTTTATTTTTTGTGATGTTAGTTTTCATTAGCTATTTATGAAAAAATAAAATTAAAGGCTATAATAATAAAAAATAAATGACTAAATCTAATATATTAGTGATGAAAGGTAAATAGTCATAGGATTGGTGACATAATTAATGTTATTAAATCCTATATATAAAAACATTTTTGTGGGATAATCTAATGTAGTGTTCCTGCAAATACACCAAATATTTAAATTGGTTTTTAAATGTAGTATATTGTTTAAAGTCTAACTTAAAATCATATAGAAATAATATTGTTTAAAAATAAAGAGTCATAACTATGAAATAGATAGTGATTGAAATCCTGTCTTCAAGCTCTCAATCCAAATCTTATGTCGAGGGTGATTGAGTTGATGGTGAGTTTGTGTCACTTGAAGCTACAATAAATAAATAATAACAAATATCAAAACAAACCACAACACACACAATAAGATCAAAACAAATATAAAAAACAAACTAATCAGTTTTATGCATATGAAGTTTTTAAATAAGGCCCTACCCTATATTAAAGAATAGTTTTTGTCAAGAAATTGACAAGTAAACTTTTCAATCTATAATATTGATACTAATCATAGGAAATAGGCAAAAGATAGGTGGTTCATGTTTAAATAAGTAATCACCACTACCTTAAGCTTATTTTTAAATCAATTCAGATAAATCATAGGAAAATTATAATTGCACTTTCTTTCAAGGAGCCTATGTCATTTTCATGCTTTGGTATATCTTGCATCATATGAATGATGTTTTATCATCCAAATCAAGATAAGAAGGTAGAAGTTGTAATAATAACTTAAACTAAAATATAAACATGCAAAGAAATAAAGCAGAAACACACATACACAACACAAGCAATCGCATCAAATCAAGAATTAAAAGAAATAGGCATGGGCCATTTGATAAAGAATTTAGAGATGAAGCCTCCCTTTTATAGATATAGTTGTAACTTGTTAGAAGGTGAAATTTGTAGTAGGACTATGGGAGTTTTTGTAACTTTGTAATTGACAAGTAAACTTCATAAAGACTTAGCAAATAAAGAAAAATCAATTGATTTTTAAAAATTGAGTGATAAAAAAAGTACCAATTCTCACTTTTGAATTAGGAATCAAAGAAAGCTTAGATATATAATGTTTGCAACATTACATCCACAACAGAATCAATGTACCAAAAGACACCACCAATTGGATATATAATGCTTGCAACATCACAACCATAACAAAACCAAGTTTATACCTGAAAATTAGGGGATTGGCTCCTGGGATTCAAGCAGCTACTAAAGCATTTGTCTTAGCTTCAATTTAAGCTTGAAAAAAACCCAAAAATTGACTTATATTGCTGAAGTTCTTCTTGTATCTTTTTAAGACTTTCTTCTAATTTTGCAGCACTTGCAAACGAGGTTTTAGTAATAGGATTAAGCATGCATCCAAGACCTTTAATGTACCTGACCTAGTACCAAACACTTTATCCACTGTAGCATCAACAATTTTACATTCTATTTTTTCTTCAATAGGAATTGATTGTAACTCCAACATTTTCTCCTAGCATTTAATAGAAATCTTGATTAACTTAAAGAACAATACTACAACAATAAAATTATAACTCTTAATTTAAAATTTCTTATATAGGCTACTTGAGTTTCAGGTGTTGACTATCCTTTATTCTTTGAGTAGTGAGTCACCTTAAAAAATTTCATCCTATTAGGTTCTTCATCATCCTTGTGCTACAAAATTGTACATCAATAAAAGTGTTTATGAACAAACAAGTATTCAAATAGAAAATGGTGTTGACTAATTTTTGTAACTTAAAAATTTACCATGGAATAATGACTAACCACAAAGGCCTTCGATCCTTGGTTATGAGTTAACTCGACATCTTTTCTAAATTTTGCATTTGTCTAGCTCCTCCTATTCATTTCAAAAAGAATGAAATAATATAAATATATTAATTTTTAATATTTGAGCAAAATGAATAATTGTCATATAATTACCTCAAATAGTTAAACATAATTGCTAATATAATATCAAAGCATGAAAACTTAAGAAAATAATAAGAAAAAGCAAGCTTTCATTTGGTTGTTGCTTTGTTTGAATAATTGTTATATATTGATGTTAAGCATGAAAACTTAAGAACATAATAAGAAAAAACAGATTACCAAATGTCAATTAAACATAAATGTGAATAAGAAAATAACCTGGTATTTAGGATCACTAAACAAATCACAAAGCTTTTCCCAATTTTCTTAAGTCAAGTTATACTTCGGTAGGTTATTTTGGCATGCCACTTCAGCATTTGAAAACTTTTTAAAGTGCAAGTGGAGCTTGTATCATTGATTTCTTGATAATTTTGATAAAATTAATAAGACAAACATTTTAACATAGTTATCATCCAATTTAATCTAAAACTTCGTCTAAAAAAAAACAAATTAATTGATACATTAAAAGAACATAAATTCAAATCTAACCAATAATAAGGTTTGTAATAATATTTTGCACTTACATTAAGTCTCTCAAAGGCATGCAACTTTTCTGTATCCATCATAGCTTTCCATTTTGATGGGATCGAGATGAATTATCGAGTAATGACTCCAATTTTAGAAGATAATTTAGCTGATTAAACTTCACAAATATGTCTACCCTTAGTTATTGGTATGTCTATTACTAGCTTACTTTTCCCTTTGATGAGTTTTTCTAGTCCCATCCCTCAAGTTGGGCCTCGTATCTTTTTTTATGACATAAAAGCTACATCTATAAAATCAATACATTAAACTAGCACGGTGAATTGAAGCTTTTATTTTTTAAGAACAAATACAATCCACAACCCCATCTTGAAACAATGTAACTTCGCAAGTTATGAACCTAACCTAAAGCTTAAAACAACCATCATGAACCAATGTAAAACCTCAAAAAAATTACAAGCACCCATACATTTAACTACTTGCCTATAAATTACGAGTAAACTATTAAGGTTGTTTTCTTTGGAATGGCTTTTATGTCTATAAGGTAATTAAATTTACAACTAAATGTTTCAAGAAATAGTACACAATACAATCATTAAAAATCATATTATTTAGCAAAACCACTTTATGCATATAGCATTCTCTATGCATTTAGCAAACAAAATATGCATATACATTAGAAGAAATGATTTCATTTTAGAATTTTTAATGGGTGAATCTTGATTAGCTTTTTATGGTGATTCCATTGACTCATGAGCTAATTGGACTTGCTTTAGTGATTCCAGTGAGCCATTAGCTGATCAAACTTGATGTGGTGGTTCTAATGAAGGATGTTGCATAGCTATTTCATTAGTTGAGTGAACTCGTTGTCCAATGGTCCTTTTTCTACCTCATTTTTTAGGTGCCATCCTAAAGTATAGACAAAAAAAGTGTAAATAATCATCTTTATTTAGTATAATAAAATTAAAAAGAAACAAAACACAATAATTAATATGCCAATTACCTTAAATTAGTTGCAACAATAATAGTCATAGGCTAAAGATTTAAACAAAGTTGGCAAACATGATTCAAAAAGTAGTTATATAGATAAAATAACAAGCAATATATAAAACAACAATAAATGTTAGAAAAAAAACTATATCAATGTAGTATTTATCATAATATAGGAAACAACAAAAATAGTTACAACATAGGATCTATATGATTTTCATATTCATCACAATCAAATTCCTCCTCTTCACTACAATCTTCAAGCTTTTCTTCACCGTCTTGATTAGATTTTTCCATGGATGCATCATTAAGTATTTCATTTGTTTTTTTCCATTAAATGAAACTGAATGACATCAGAAGCAATATCATCACTATCTAGTGGTCTTTCATTTTCATCACTTTGTATAGTCCTATCACTGTCAAACATTTCATTCTTTTGATCTATTTGATCTTTTTCCACATTAAACATTTCACCAACTTCATCATGCTGCATCTTTGGAACATCATACAAGTGCCTATGATGAAACTTTTGCATTACTCTCCAATCTTTCCCTAACTTGGTATCATCTAAGTAAAACACTTACTTTGCTTGAACTAATAAAAAAATGGGTCATTCTCATGCCAACATTTATTAACATTGATAGTCAGTAAATGACCATTTTTATGATTTTTTTTCTTTTACTATTAAGGTCAAACTGCTCACACCTAAACAAAACAACTTGACAATCTTTTATGTAATCTAATTGAATTATATCAGTAAGAACACCATAAAAGTCACTTTGCTCATCTTCACGATTACTTTCAACCGTCACACCACTATTCTGACTTTTCAAATGGAAATCATGCTCTTTTGTGTGATACTTCACCTTATTAACATTGCAACTTGTATACTTTTGAACATGTCTATCAAGACCATAAGCTAATGAAAGTAATTCATCAAAAATTTCTTTAGAACTTTGATCTTGCAACCATATAACCTATCATTTAAGGAATACAAGTCAACATAATTATTATTAAAAGTATTTTAAAATGTTTATTGTTATTCAATAAATATCGTTTACTTACATGTCTTTTAAACAGTAAGGAAAATTACTCTTTATGTCTTTCTTTAATAGATAAGCTATTTTCCATTTCAAGTTCTATTTTATATTTTGTATAATGCAGTAAAAATAATTGAAATGAAAGTTAGCTTATTGAACTAAAAGTTTAACTTACTTGAATAATTAGATATTGAAGACAACAGACTTACCCTAAATATGGTTCAATTTCATCATAATTGTTCAATATATACCATTGAATCCTTTAAAACTCTTGTTGTGACAATACCTTATATCTTGATGCTCCAAAAAGGCAAACACTTCTTGAAAAAAAATAAGTAGCCCATTCTCATTCACTTGATTACCTCCATTATAGTTTCTCTTTTCTCGATTAAATTTTGTCTCAATCCTAGAAATATACATAGAACAAAATGTTAAGCATTCACTAAAATTATATGCTTCAGTTATACATCCTTCTAGATGAACTTTATTTCACGCATACATTTTGAGTTTGTCTAAGAACCTATTAGTAAACAAATGAAACTTTATTAGATTTTATTATCACTTTAAACACTTTGAAAATTAAATTTGTAAAAATTTTATCTACCTTTTAATAGGATACATCCATCAATAATGCACAGGTCCTTCAAGCATGATCTCATATGGTAAGTGTACAGCTAAATGCACCATCACATCAAAAAATGCTGAAGGAAAATTTTTTTTCAGCTTACACAAAATGAGAAGAATGTTTACTTGTAAATCTTGCACATATTTCTTCTTCAATATCTCACAATGTAATCTTAGAAAAAAATTGCTAAGATCATCCAAAGCTTCTAAGACATTTTTTGGTACAAACTTCCTAAAAGCAACCAAAATGAGTCTTTGTAAAAGAATATGGTAATCATGACTTTTCAATTCTAAAATCTTACCATCGTTTACATTGACACTTCATGAGATGTTCAAAGCATATCCATCTAAAAACTTCACTGATTTAAGAAAGTCACAAAATGTCTTCCTTTCATCTTTTGATAAAGTGTAGCATGCATGAGGCACCAAGTCAGAACCATCTAAGAGTTTTTTCATGTGTAGTTCTTTCTTTATTTTCATATATTGTAAATCTAACCTAGCACTTATTGTATCCTTTGTCTTTCCCTCAATATTCAATAGTGTTGTTAAAATATTATTATAAATCTTTTTCTTAATGTGCATGACATCAAGATTATATTATAGCTTCAATGTTTACCAATAAGGCAACTCAAAGAAGACATGCTATTGGTAGAGCTCATGAGCCTAAAAAAGTTAAAATCACTAGTTGCTAGGCCAAGTTTAACATTTTATGCATCATGTGCAAACTTGTCATTCTCCTTATTAAATTCTTTCCAAGCATCCCCATTTACTAGATGTTTTAGTATATCATCATCAACACACTTTTCCTTATGCCATCGCATATCCTTTGCTATTTTCTTATACATAAATAATCTTTGGAGTCGTAGTTTCACGAGAAAATAATGCAACACTTTCCAAGGAATTTACTTGTTAACAACCTTCCACCTTAACATCCCACAAGTAAGACAACTTTGTTTATCTTTAAACTCTCCTGAAAAATAGAGCACAATCAAATTGCATACATGAATTGACACATAATTAAGTCTTAGGTCTCTCAAAGTTCTTGTTGCCTAATAATACGATGAAAGAATATGTACTAGAAGGAAAAGCCTCCCTCAATAGTTCCAATATCATGTTATTGCCTTGTTGCTCATTTAGCAATAAACCTTTATGTGCAACAATTTTATAATAAACTCTAACCTAGACATGTTGGTGTATTTTGGTAATAGTCCACATTGTGCTTCATTTAAAAGTTTGCTGAATTATTGAGTATCTTCCTCACCCATATTAGAATTCAAACTATGATCATCTATATCCATTCTAAGAAATACATCTTCTAATAGATCATTCATACCATCATCTAAAAGTTCATCATTAACAATTATTCTTTCACAGGAACTAGTACTTCCAATAGATTGATTACCAAAAGTTGGCATTATGAAATCAGATTGCTCACCAAGATAAATCCACTTGGTATGGCTCTCTGATATACCTTATAGGCAAATGATATTCTACCTCATCTTGACTTATAGTAAATACATTAAAGTAAACTTGACAAGGACAATGAATTTTACATTTGGCTCCCATATTGGTACATACAAATTTCATAAATGTTGAAACTCTGACAACATACTTGTTAGAATACATAGACTCTATCATCCAACTTTTATCCATGTTAATTATATGTTCCTAAAGAATTTGAACACCAAACAAAATTACTTTATAAAATTAGGTAACACAAAAATCTAGACTAGTGCATTATTGGAATACTCATATTCCCTAAACATTATATATGCCCTAAACACAAAAATCATATGTGCCTTAAACATTATTGAAATATTCCTATTCCCTAAACATGCACATAAAAAGGATCACGGTTCATTCAATATATATATATATGCTCTGACAGAACCTAAGACTAGTGCATCACATAAGGATTTTGTTAACAGCTGACACCAAATAATGCAACTCAAAACTATATTAAAATTCTTACTTGTTTTTGTTTTTGACAATCTTCAAGTGGTCCAAGCCAAAGAGAGAACTTTTTTTGACAATCTTTGCAATAAAGTAATATGGCAAAATTAAGGTATTTAAATTTATTTATAAAGTTAAAAAATTTTACAAACGATCAATGTATAAAACAAAATTTGAAAAAATTAACATTCAAAATCATTCATCTATAAAAAAATGCAAAATTGTATATGGTATATGTATAGCAAGAGAAACTGCATACAAGCTACTAGTTAGGATTTTCATGTGTGTAAAAAAATAAACCACCCAAAAATTAATTAGATCTCCTTGCATATTGGCTACATCAGAAATTCAGGAAATGACAAATGAGACAAGGAGCTGCTGTCAATTCAACAAACATAGCTAAATGATGTGAAAATATTCACTTATAACATATAGTTTCTAAAACAAAGACCAAGGAATTTGAATATCATTGGTTAATTATATGTTTTGATGTATAGATTTATAGGCAGATTGGGAAATTTATGATTTCTTTAGACTTTAATTAGTCAAATATTAAGTGCGAACATGAGTTGTGTTACATGTGTGCAAAGTTGGGAAAAGAAAATTCACGAGAAAAATAGGATCCTATGTTAATTGGTTACATTTTATTTTGTCAATGCCTGACTTGTTTTTGTAATGGCTCTGATTACGAAGTGTGCCAAATGGTTGAATTTTTGTATTAATATATTATTCATAAGTAAGGCCAAATGTGACAAATTTAAATGTGGTAGGGATTTATTTTCAAATGATTTGGTTTCCCACTGGTTTGATCCCTAGTTGAATTGTAAATTGAAATCCTACATGGATCTTTGAATTTCAGAACTCCAACATAAAGACACAATATTTTCATGGTCCATTGGTCCTACCAATATAATTCAGCAAATATACATCATTTTGTAAAATTTTATACATCGTTTGTACAATGCTTAATCATAAGTTGATCAAATACCTTCCAACTATCTAATTCACCAAATTTGTTTATCCATAAAAAATGAGTCTTTCTTTATTGAAAGTAAAATAAAATAGTTTAACTTGAAAAACTAAGAGGACGCATGTATGATGGTATATGTTTTCTTAAAAAGGAATTTATATTTACATGTATTGGCACTGGTAAAAATCTACAATTTTCATATATTAGTTTTCCTCTGTTTTTGAAGTTCGAAGCTGATGTATGAATTTGGTTTGTTTATGATTTCATTAATAGTTGGTACCATTGTTTCCTTTTTCCGACAATCTTAGTGTTTTATAATATTATATATAGTAAAATAAGCAAATAGAGAATAGAACATGGTTTTGGCCCTTATTAAAATTAATGCCTGAATTAATGCATACTTTTATTACATAACCAAAGATGATCTCATATTCTTTCCCTCTGAATTCCTACGTTAGTTTGGTGGCTAGCACTATGAACCTTGTTGAATGGGATTACAAACTTCATTTTTAGGTTTTTTATCCTAAATTCTTCTGCTAAGTGGAGAAAATTAGTGCACATGTGCCCTACTTAAAAATATCAAGGTCATATATTTTGTTTGTATTTTTTGTTGAATTGTATACTTTACATGTTTAAATAATGTACTAGGAAAAAGAATTATTTTATTTGTTATGAACTTGGAAGTTACATGACAAAATGTAATATGATGCTTTTTGCTTGTTAGAAATCTATTGAACCTGAGAGTGAAAGATGAAAATCAGCTCTAATACATAGACTATCTTAAATCTAAGCTACACTTCAAGTTGAGATAGTTTTTATTGTTAGTTTCTTGTGTTAGTGAACTAAAGTATTATTTCCAAGTGAACCCTTTATAAAGCATTTTATAAAAAATTGGGTTGTTTGTTCAAACCTGGCATTTTAGTAAAAGTATGGCATGCTGTTACCAACCTATTAGTGCATGCCAATGTTGTCTTTGAATACAAAATTAGTTAGCATCTACTGGCAGACATTTGTACTGATAGAGGAGCACGTATGTTTTTTACTTTTTGATTTTAGCTCTCATTGTGCATCTTTGCCTTTGATTATTATGGAAAAATACAACAAGATATGAGCCCTTTAAATAGGATTTCGAAAAATGAAAAGTTACATATTAGAGGTCTATGCAATGCAATTTTATGTTTTGCATTTATATGATTATGTTGGAATTTGTTGTATCCCACACTAATATAAATCATTTGGAAGATTTGAAAGAAATGTCTTATTAGAACACAGTGAACTTTGTTGTGTGATTTTGGTTAAAAATTTGGATTTTGGCTTCTGTATAGTCATTGATTAGTGGTCTAGGTTCTCTATGTTTGGCCCTTTTTCTACAGTAAGGCATGCAATAATGGGTAAACTCAAAACAATTAATCTAACCTGAAGCTACTTGAACCTATCTAATCGGTTTTGCTATATTTACCTATTAAACATGGTCATGGTATTATTTCTAAGTGACCTTTTATAAAGCATTTTATCAAAAATTGGGTTGTTTGCTAAAACTTGCCATTTTAGTAAAAGTATGGCATGTTGTTATCATATTATGTAGTTTTTAACTCACTTAACCTGTTTGGGTAGGCCATTGGAAATACTCTTTACACAAGCACTGAATTTTAGCTGTTATGCTTGAAATAAAATAGATGCATTTTTTTACCACTTGCCACTGAAATGACTATTTATTCTTTTCTGTTTGATGAGGGCTTGTTGAGACTATTACAGTTAGTGGGAAATGTTGCTTTTCATTTAGTATGCTTGAAGTTTTATTATTTGCTATTGACAAATTTTGACTTTTCATTTGACAAATTTGGTTTATACTATTATTAAGGATACTTTAGTTCATCATCTAGTGTGGATTCCCTATAGAACCTTCTCCATTCGCAAAAACTTTAGATTTTTTAGGTTGTAAATACAGTAGTTATCCCTTATTAAGTACTGTGAATGATAATATGGGGGCAGTTACTAATATCTGCAAGTGTATGAACTTACAAACCATATATAACATCACATCCTATCGATTTAAAGCACTTAAATAGTTTACTATTTTACACACTCTTAGAGAAATAAAAAAGAAATGCTAATCTAGAGAAACAAAATTCCTACAATGCCTAAGGATTCATAGTAATTGCAATGAATAGCACCAACATGATTTACAAAATAACGCCATCCACAAACCTATCATTTTAGTATTAGGCTCTAGCCTAAATCTATTGCTGCTACCTAGAAATTTCACCTTCTAGCCTAAATCCATTGTAGTTGTACAGCATGGTTCTGAATCTTATGTTAAAGAAGATAGATCGAATAACAAAGCCTATCAATTGACAAATTATGATCCACTAAATCAGATATCACCTATTCACAATAGACTAACTTGAATACTTTTTTGTATTCACAATAGATTATGATCCATCATAGCAGAAACCACCTAAACCACATCAGATTATGACAGATTATGCTTTATATACTAAATGAAAAAAGATGCAAAAATACTTTTTGTTAATTAAATTCTTTTTTGTGTTTCATTTTATTTTTTTTTAATTTATTTACCTCTATTAAAACTCTGCATTCCCTATTTTAAACTTTTGTATTACTAGTAATTTTTGAATTTATTCATGTAAATGAGTTTATTAATTTTTGAGCAATTTGAATGACATTTTTGAGCCTTTATCCTTACCAACCACTGCCAAACAGGCATACATAACATAAAATTTCCTAAAACTTCTAGAAATATGCAACATAACAGAAGATTTGCTAAAACTTCTAGAAATATGCAACATTAACTCAGCCAAGAATGTTACAACCAAAATAAAAGATTTCCTAAACTATGATTGTTATTCAAAAACCTGTTATCCTTCATTTCAATTTTCAAAAAAAAATCAAGCAACACAAGTTATTTACATTCAAAACAAAACCTAAAACCAAAGATTAATGTGAACAAACAAATATTTTATGGAGAGTGAAGATTGAATACAAACCTGGGCTTCTAGTCAATAAACGTTAACTACATTTGCTCCATCTAACCAGAGAGCAGATGAGAATGGTTTAAAAAGAGCAAAGAAAAGTGGTGGCACCAGTTTGAGCCTAAAATGTATGGCTTCAACGTGATTAACCAATTAGGATAACAAAGGAGAGTCTGAAAGTAAGACGGTTCTGGCAAAAAGAACCCATAAGATTGTTAGCATGGGCTTTGGAGGGAGTGTGAAAAACCTAATAAAAAATCTAATTAGTGTAATTTAGGGTAAACTTGAATTAAAATTATTTTTGTATAAAAATTATTAGAATGTAGTTAAAATATTTTTATTTAAAATTCATTTTTCACTTTAAAAAATTTCTTTTAACAACATTTTTGAATTAGAAAATTTTAAAATTAAAATTTTTTTAAAAAAATTATAAACAAAATATGTATTTTAAAATTTTTATTATATGTAATATTTAATCTTTTTTTAATTAGAAAATTTTCATATATGAATACATACTTAACTCAAACCTAATATTTTTCTTTTTTCTTTTTTAATAGTTTCTAACAATAAATTATATTAAAATAAATAATATTTAAGGTTCATATATGAAAAACGTAATTTTTTAACTAATAATATGTATTTTTTTAATAAATTATTAAACTTTTAATTTTAATTATAAAAAATTAAAATTATAAAATTTTCAATTAAGTATTTTACTATTGTTAAAATTTAAAGAATAAACTATAAGACAATGCCAATAGACCAAAACAATTACTAATAGTAATACTCCATTAATTATGCAATAGTGAAATAGGATTGTAATTTATTTTCTGGTTACAATTAGCCTCATCCCGATACTATTACGAACTTGGCCATGGGATGGAAAAGTGTCGAAATGGCATTGGCCTTTTTAGGCTTGTAACCAATAAACAATTCTATGTCTGTATCAAGTAATATCATTTTTCTTAGGGTATAAGTTTAGGGAAACTTCAATTAAAATTATTTTTTTAAATGGATATTAATAACTATTTAAATTTTATTTTTTACTTAAAAGTTACTAGTATAGTTAAGTGTAGTTAAAATTTTTTCTATTTAGATATATATAATTTAAGTAAAATTGTCACTTATAAATTATACATCAATTTGAACTTATTAGTGATGGATAAATAACATTATAACATCATTTAAAAGTTTGTGACATTTATTTTATCGTTATATAACACCATACATTAAGTTGATGAAATTGCAATGTCATTAATAGTTAACTAAAGTGTTCAATTTGTGATAAAAATTCATAACGGCACCTTAAATCTATTAGGAAAAATTCATCATAGATAAAATTCTAAATTGGTGATAAAATTATTACGTCACCTAAAATAAAAAAAAAAACATCCCAAAAAATTTTTTCACTAAATAAATTTGACGGTAAAAGTTTGTGACATTTATGTTTTCATCAATATAATACTATACATTGATGTGACAAAATTACAATGTCATTAATAGTTAATTAAAGTGTTCAATTTGTGACAAAACTTAATAACATCACTTAAAATCTATTAAAAAAATTCATCACAGATAAAATTTTAAATTGGCGATGAAATTATAACATCACCTAAAATAAAAAACATCACAAAAAAATTTCCCACCACCAAATAAATTTGGCGGTAAAAGTTAGTGACATTTATGTTATCATCATATAATATTATATATTGACGTGATGAAAGTGCAATGTCATTAATAGTTAACTAAAGTGTTCAATTTGTGACAAAAATTAATAACGTTACCTAAAATCTATAAAAAAAATTCATCACGAATAAAATTTTAAATTGGTGATGAAATTATAACATTACCTAAAATAAAAAACATCACAAAAACATTTTTCACCAAATAAATTTGGCGATAAAGGTTTGTGACATTTATATTGTTATCATATAACACCATACATTGATGTGGTGAAATTATAATGTCCTTAATAGTTAACTAAAGTGTTTAATTTGTGACAAAAATTCATAACTTCACCTAAAATTCTATCAAAAAAATTTGCCACAAATAAAATTTTTAATTGGTGACAAAATTATAACATTACCAAAAATAAAAAATGTCACAAAAAATTTTTTCACCAATTAAATTTGGAGATAAAAGTTTGTGACATTTATATTATTGTCCTATAAACCATATATTGATGTAACGAAATCGTAATATCATTAATAATTAACTGAAGTGTTTATTTTATGACAAAAATTAACAATGCAAGCGAAAATTTATTAGAAAAAATTTCTTTATAAATAAAATTTTAATTTGGTGACAAAACTATAACGTCACCTAAAATAAAAAACATGACAAAAAAACTTTTCACCGAATAAATTTATCTATAAAATTTCGCAACAAGATTTTGGTGACGTTATCATGTGACGATTTTATATATTGTCAGATAAAATATCAAAATAATATAAAAGTGTGACGAAATATATATTTTGTCACCTTTTACATACTTTGTGTGATAAAGGTGATGAAATATAATGCGTCACTTAGAAAAATCATCACGAATTGCCAGATTTATAGTGTCAATCTATTTTTCAAGCATTTTCTTCATTCCATTTCATCCATACAAGCATAATTCATTTGAAAATCATTGTAGCAATTTGATCAAACACCAAATGGACTAATATAACTTGAAAACCTCATGAACAATAGTATCATCCAAACAATAACAAATTATTCATTTTGAAATATAATCTAACCATATGGAAACTTGAAACTTATAAATAAAACATCATTTATCATCCATAAATCAAACAAGGAATGATCTTCAACTAAGCACATGATTGGGCCAAAGAGAAGAACATAAGGGTCGAACCTTCCATAAAGTTTTTTTAGGCATATTTTCATTCTATTTTAATCTAAACAAGCATCATTTACTCATACATCCATCATAAAAAGCATTTGGATCACTAAGAAATATTTGTCCAACATGAAGTAAATTGAAAAAACTAAAGAAAATATGTGAAATTTACACATGAACCAAACATCAACATATTTTATTCAACATACAAAATCTATACAAGATTCAAGCTGACTAATCATTTGAACATCACAAGCAAGATTAAGAAGCAATAAAACATCAAAGGACCCAATAGGAGGTTGGGCCAACAAGGAGGACACCATGGCCGAACCTCCAACTTGGTTTTCTCAATGATGGATTTTGTGTTTTTTTATTTAGATTTCCACTTTAACCCAACATTGGTTAGTTGGATGAAAATTGATTTAAACTTTGAGTAAAAAAAAAAACACTGAAAACCTTCAAGAATCAACAAAGAGAAGAATGAAACACAATGAAAATGCAATGAAAAATGTGATAAAAATGCTAAAATGCAAGAATGGAGGTTGAGAAAAACTACCTTCAAGTAAACAAACAATAAAAAAAATTTTCCTCATTTTTTCCCATGTTTTTTCTTTTTTTTTTTCTCTTCTATTTTTGCATTTTTTCAGCCCTTCTTGCCTTGGTTCTCACATTGAATGGCCTTTTAAGAAGATAGAGAAAAATATCCCATGCAATTCAATGTTAGCCCTTGGATTAAAACACATCTAATAGTTCAAATTTCATCTTCTTTTTGTTGCAAGGTGTAAGCTTTTACCATTGCATTCACCTTCCTAATATGATCTAATAGTCCAAAATAGACACTACCAATGATGTGATTTTTACAACCATTAAACCTCATGAAAGATCATTTTGCTTTTAGTACAAAATTTTCAGTAGTTTGGCTATTTTTTTAGAAATCAATGTTCTTGTGCTCATTTTTTGAATTTTCAAGCACCAAAAATCATGAAATATTATGAAATTCAGATCTAAAAATTTTTGTGAAAATCTGACCTTGAGAAGGTTAAATTATGAAAATACCTCTTAAAAAGTATTTTGGTAATTTTACCTCTCGGGGTACTATTGTGATTTCGAATGCACTAAAAATCATCAAATATTATAAAATATGATCTAAAAAATTTCACTAAAAATCAACCTCAAGAATGTTAAATTACAAAAATACCCCTCAAGGGCATTTTTCATTTTGAAAAAGTCAAATTATGAAAATATCCTTAAGGACGTTTTGGTAATTTTATAGTTCTCTAAGTACAATCAAACTTTTTAGTGCTTTAAAAAAATCATATTTTTAATTTTAAATTGTATTAATTTTAATTTGATTATGAATTTTGAGGGTTGGCCTAGTTTTATCTATTTTGATCAAGTTTTATTTAATTTTGACTTTGTTTGACTAATTTTTGATTTTGTTGATCATGTTTGACCAAATTTGATTTTGGGGCATTTGGTTCAAATTGGTCCAAATTTTGATTTTAGAACCTTTTTAAAATTAAAAAAAATATGTTGAACTTGAACTGAGTTGGATTTTTTAATAGTTTCATAAATGACTGAAAGTTTACCTAGACAAAATTAGTTATCTACACAAGGATTGCCACATATCTTTTAGCAATATCATGCTATTTGAACTTACATATGATATCATTATCCATGCTACTTTGCAATGTAATGCGAGTAATTGAGTCTTCTTTATCTGAGCTATACAAGCCATTGGTCCCTTCTGTGTTAGGACATATTACTATACTTAGACTCTATTAGGATAATGTTTAAAATTTCAAGAACCTCTTATTCTTCTAGCACATATTAGATTTTCATATTCTAAATTTCATAATTATCCCCATTCAATAACTATATACTTAAATACAAAAGCCATATTCAGAGGATAATTAAATATTGAGAGACCTATGCACTAATTAATACCTAGCATTACACATATTTGTTTGGCCTCAATGTCACAAATAAAACAATGATAATTATTCACATAAAAATGAAACCAAAAAGTCACTATGTTCATAATAAAATTTTATTTTTAATGTGTTTGATTAACATTTATTCTATTTCAATGTGCAAAATTTATTATTTTAAGTTAACTCATGATTAATACCTTAAAACTCCCACTAACCATAAGGTTACCTTCAATCAATAATATACATTGATTGAAATTCACATAGACAAGTCCAATATAACATGCACGTACTGAGCAAATAAACAAGTTCCATCATTAAACATAAGCATTGTTTATTTAACTATGTTCCCAATCAATACATATCACTTATTTTGTGACTAGGATAGAATCCATAAATCCTTATAATAGTTTCACATTCTTGTTAGCCATTTATAGAGATCCAAGAATTTTATGTGTGCCACTATGGAGACTTGGGCCAATAAAAAATGTTGCATTCTTCCTTGAGCCTTTCTTACAAAATCATAAAATTTTTTATCAAAGTTGTAATATCAGGATGTTTTTTCTCATTAAAAATCTAAAGATCTTTGGAAAGATTCTTTTGTTTAAGTGTTAGAAGTGTATCTATTTAGCATCATATATATGTTTAGATCTTTCTTGCATGAATGTAGCCTCACAAGATCAACACTTTAATCTTGGTGCTAACCCTTGATGATATGGCATACAATATTATCATCATTTGGGTCCATTCAATGCTATGCTAATTCAATCAACAACCTTATGGCTCTCAGCAATTGTGCTTAAGTCCTTATAGCAATAGGAGTTCTCACAAAATGTAGTTATGATTTTTTATAACAAAATACGAGAAAAAATCATGAACGTATGAGTCAACACAAGTAAAAATTGATTAAGACTAATCTCAATCATTCTTTCGTGATTTAACCTCCCAAAGTTAACGAAGGATAACATGATTTAAATTTTTTTTTAAAGAAAATTGAATCGTTATTTTCAAGAAAAAGAACATAAGGCATTTGAATGGTCTAGAGAAGGCATTTGAATGCTTGCTTTCTATTTCAAAAAATGGGGTACTCAAATGCCTTGAGGAGCATTCAAATGCTCTTTTTTTGTTTTAGAAAATATTTGTTAATTTTTAAAAATTTCCTTGACAAAGCATTTGGTATGAAAGAAAATGTAATAATATATGAATAAGATCATATATCATAAATAATGCAGAAGACTTATTTTATTTGGATAAACATAGTGAAGCATTTGTTGTGGAAGTGTTGTGAAAGTGATGTCGATTTGATTCATTGGTAGGAGACAAGATCACGCATCTAAAAATTGTTTACTATCCACAGCATATGTTTTTAAACATCGAAACATAACATTCCTGAGAGAGTTTCCTTCTCTATGCCGATCTCTCTTTTTTCCTCTATTGTTCTTTATATGACTTATCATATAGTCCTACATATATAAAACTTATCTCATATTTTGGATGAATACTCTTTCATCCTTTACCATCATAGTCGAATGCCAAGCTTCATTTAAGAAAGGAAGAGATTTATAGTTACTCTTCATTATCTTCATTATGGTCGAATCTATGCATAATAAAAGAGAAAGGAATGGAGGCACAACTGTTTTGTTGTTTTTGAATTCAAAACTTAAAAACTCATAGCTACTATATGGTAGTTATTTAATATAAAAACTTATCCACCTATTATAGAAGGTTATTCTCACATCTCTTACTCACACAGAATGGGGGCAAACTTTTTACTCTTTACAACGAGTTCATATAAAGAAATAAACCTTGCAACTAGCCTACTTTAAAAGCTTAGTTGCTATATGATTGTTAGGTGCATATAATAGCTCAAAATCACATTAGACACTTATAAAACTATTAGGTATGTATAATATCTCTCGAATACAAGTAAAGTAAGTATGCAGTATTTTAGACTCATTGAATCACATTTCAAGTTCTTTAAGATCTCTCTTTTATTATATTGTATTATATCCTTGTGTATTCACAATTATGTTTCACGTCTCAAACATAATTGGTCTGTCTATGAATACAACTAAATGTGACATAAAAAAAATCTTCCCATATTCTATAATCTCTTTATTTCAATTCAATTGCTATTCAGATATGTCATATTAGATCAAATCATCCATGACCATTGACAACATTCTAAGATAACTAATATTGAACTAAAACTTTAAGAAACATTCAAAAGTCCTTAAGGGTACTAAATATAAGATCCTCTGATCTCAAGGTTTTTACACAACAAGAAGCAGAGATCTATTCTTCTATTACCCTTATTGGTAAAAAAATGCACATATAGTATGAAACGCATGCTACAATTTTACTCTACTTTTTCTATGGACGTATGTCTTATAATTAGTTATCAATATCGTATAAGTGATAGTTTAGATACTCCTAATATCTAACTTTTGTCCATAAATCTACTTGATTTATAATAATCAATAAGACTTTCACCTAACATACTAGGACAAACAAAGTGAACTATGGGATTATTCATTTTTGGCACAAATCTTAATATCAGGACCTTATCTTGATTCGTTATTAAGGCTATTCCATTTGAAGCTTCGACTCTTAATCCATAGCTTAAAACTAATCTAATTTCTGTGGTGCCAAACTATTAAAGCAATTGTTTGTGTGAGAAGGGTAATTATTTATCTAGTATAACTTGAAAATCATATCATACATATACATATACATATACATATGTGCATGCTTCACAAAACAAAATAGTAAACTTTAATGACATTAATCACATTTAATATAAGTTAACATAAATAGAAAAAACTATAGATTATTTACATGGAACATCTTAATTAGTACATCTTTATCTATGCAACTTTAGAGATTTCATGTGGCTATGAACACATCTCTAGGTATTGGCTTAGTTAATGGATCAACAATTATCTCATACATAAAAATATACTTGCTGACTTTCTTTTACGCAACCTTGTCTTTTACAAAATTATACTTAGTATCATTGTTTTTGGTTATTGGGATTTGTTTGTAAATGCAATTACTGCTTGACTATCACAATTGATAAACATTGAGTTAGACTCATCTTTCTCAATTCTCAAATGATTCAAAAATCTCATAAATCAAACAACCTTTTGCATTGCCATAAAAAAAGTTATAAATTCAGCTTTCATTATGGATAATGCTATTCAAGTCTTTTTCTTAGTGATCAATGATATAGCCCAATATTCAAAAAGAAAATATAGCTAGTGGTAAATTTTTTTGTCATTTAAATGTCCTCTTTAATTGGTGTCTGTATAGCCAACTAAATGCAGACCACTTTCTTGATAGCACAATAAATAATCCACAGCCTTTATGATACCTTAATATCATTTTCATGGCATTTCAATAGGATCGACTTGGATTGGATTGATATTTACTTATTATGCTCATAACATAGCAGATGTTTGATTTGTGCACATCATAGCATACATGACATTTCCAATAGCACTTGAGTAAACAACTCATGCCATTTATTCTTTTGTGGAGTTTCAAGACATATTTTTTGGCTTAAACCTTTACCTCTAGCCATAAAAGTATCTGCTTTGTAATCTTGCATACTGAATTGTTCAAGAATTTTTTTAATATTAGTCTTATGAAAGAGAACAATTTCTAGAAACGATCTCTTTTAATTCTTAAACCAAATAAGTAAGCTGCTTCGCATATGCTCTTTATTTCAAAATTTGAAGGCAACCAATTTTCACCATAGTGGAATACTTTTTATCATTTTTAGCAACAATATGTCATCCACATAGATGATTGATGAAGATCATCACTACACTATGTGAAAAGAGCTATGGACGAGCTTGTGATCTTGTTACTACCTTAAACTCTATCCAACTATTCAAATAATAATGAAAGCTTGCACTTTGAATTTTCCAAAACATTCATAATAACTTTCTACTAAAAAATTATACAGTTTTGTGTAATACTTTCACAGATTTTCAAATGCATTTAAATAAGAACTCAAGAACATATAAACAATTTTGGTGTTTCAAGATAAATATCGAAATAACTAGAAATCAAGCCAACTTGGCTCTAATATCAATGAAGGATATATAATAATATATGAAGAAGATTATATATCAAAATAATGCAAAAGATTTACTTGATTTACGAAAGCACAATGAAAGCGTTGTTGCAAAAGTTGTTATAAAAGTGATGCCGACTTGATTCACTGATTAAGGATAAGATCATGCATTTGGCAGTTGTCCACTATCCACTGTGTAAGTCCCTAAACACAAAAGCATGAGATTCATCAGATAGTTCAAAAAAAATGTCCTATTCTTTTACTTTGTTGATCTCTCCCTCTCACTCTTTTCTTGTAATATGGATGAATACTCAATCATCCTTTCTAGTTTTAGTCTGCATGAACATATTCATCATTCTCTAGTCACTATGGTGAATGCCATTTTCATGAAAGAAGCCATAGAGAAAGAGAGATGTTTTTAGTGACTTGTTGTTTTTGAAAAAAAACTTCAACTATTTAGTTGCATTTTGGAGAATGTGTCTAACTGCCTTGTGGTAGTTCTTCTTAGAATGTAAACTACCTCTAAGGTAGTTAGGGTGTTTGGTTCACCCATTTTGGGTTAAACCAACCCCTATTCTTACAATACCAAATAAAGTAGAGAATAAATTAATCGAAATATCAGGTAACAGGTTTCAAGTTTTATAAGAGATAAGACGAGGCTCTTTGTGTGCACAAGTTTCTAAGTGTAGGGTTTAGGTGTGACTTCTCCTAGTATTTCCTTGAAGAAAATTGCTGTGCACCAGATCAAATAGCTTGCCACGCTAAAGTTTTTTGGACACATCATTTAACATATGATAATTTTATTACATGCCATTATCTGTTAATGGAGCAAGGTGGGTCATGTGATCAATTTTTGTCAATTAAGAGGCTCAGTTGAATTAAAAATAAATGCTAAAAGATTTAATTGGCTATAATAAAAATATATGATTTGATGATTTTCTTAATTATAATTTATTTATTTATTTTTTTGTGTATTCAAAATCGATCAATCAAATTTGAATCACTTTTACATGAAAAAAGGTCAAAAGAGAGAGAGAGAAAGAGAGAGAAAACATAGTCATAAAGTCAAACAAGGTAAATAGAGAAAACAGTTGTTTAACCAGTATGAAGGATTGGAGATGATGTAGATAAAGAAGGAGAGAATGAGCAGTAGTAGCAGCCAATTTTTTGGAGTATTTGACATGCAAATTGTGTACATTAATTGGATCTTCTTCTCTTATTTGTCATAATGTCTTAAAGATTCGATGACCTATGGCTAGACATTGACTTGAGGAGTCGTCACCAATTTTTATTTACTTAGGTGCGATTGTCCACCTCACTGAATCTATTCCTTTTAAAAGAGGAATCCTAAGTTTGACTTAGGTATCTCTAAAAGGTAAATTCAACGTCTGCGAAACCAGAACTAGGTCCGAGAGTATGGTTATGTGTGAGAAAGGTTATAGCACCCTCACAACGCCCATTGAAAGATGGTACTAGCTCAATTTCATGTTATCCAGTAAGCCTTAAAAATCACCAACTAATTAATTATTGGAAATTATTCTTAATTAACTCCAATACGTTTGGTAGAAAATTAAGAAAAATTCCCTCACCTCAAGAGTATACAAGAAAACTACTATTTCTCTTACAAAGGCTCTATCATCAAATTATTTAACAAAAAAGGACAAAAAGAAAAAGGAATGATGATTCGACCTTTGATATAGATCTCTTTTTTTATTTTTTAAGAAAAAAACTCATGCTTTTATACAAGAAAAATTGATAATTTCAACTTTTCCTTAAAGCATTTTAAGGTTTTTATTTTCGAAAAATTGATAGTTTTAACTTTTCCTTAAAAATGTTTTTCTTGATAATTTTATTTTTAAAGAAAATTGGTATTTCCAACTTTTCCTAAAAAATGTTTTGTTCTTGAAATTTTTATTTTCAAGGAAAATTGATACTTTCAACTTTTCCTTAAAAATATTTTTTGAAAATTTTTATTTTTAAGAAAACTTGGTACTTCCAATTTTTCCTCAAAAATATTTTTTCAATTTTTATGTTCAAAGGAAATTGATACATTCCATTTTCCTTCAAAAATATTTTTCTTAAATTTTCATTTTAAAGAGATCATTGAAAAATTAAGGAATGCTTACTTAAATAAATAAATAATTCCAATTTAATCAGTAAATAAATAAGCAAAATAATAATAATAATAACAAAAGAAAAAAAAACCTTGATGTGGCTCAGCTCATCTGGAGCTAAAGGTGCAGGTCCAGGCAGAAAATGGCTCTAGAAGCTCGGCTCAACAACTCGATCAATAGCTCGGTGGCTTAGTTTACGGCTCAGCTAGGTTGAAGCCAAGGGCAGGGAAGTGGGTTGTTGGTGCGGGTCACGCTACGGGTCTGGTTACCCACTTCAAAACATGCGGATCCTGTTTTCAGCTAATACCCAAAATGATGTCATTTTATGTGGCTATATAAGCCAAAGGTAAGCCTTTTATTCTTCAGTTCTCACTTTTACACTCTCTCTCTTCCCTCAGCTTTCTCTCTTTCTCTCTCTAAGGATAGAAAACTCGATCAAAAACTTTAAAGTTTTATAGATCCCAGTATTAGTGCCGTCGTGCTCTGCCACCTGCGCCGTCGTATTCCGCCACCATCCGACGATTGGTCAAGCCAAAAGTTTCCTCATTGCTGCTTCTCACTCTTCTCATTTTGAATATGGGCTACTTTTTTTGAAAATCACTTCCTAAAGGCATAGATCTAAAATTCAAGCTTCGAGTTTTGCTTTCTTCTTTCTAGCTTCTCCCATTGTCGGATCTTTTCTAACTTTTAGTATGTTATCTCCCTCACCAAGCTTATCATCTTCACCATTCAAATCTCTCAAAGTCACATCAATCGTCACCTATCACCGTCACCACTAAAGGGCTTTATGGTTTGTCTTCTTTTATTCAACTTTTCTTCTTTGTTTTTGATCTCCTCTAGCTTTTAATTTAGCCTTGTTCATTTTTTGAATTAATGTTAGGGTGACTGCCTGATGATGGGTAATGGTCCGACAAAACCCCAATGATGGTGAGTAGCTGGTCAATGGTGAGCTTCGTGACTTTCTATGTTTGGTTGTCTGCTTGTGATTACATTCTGGGAATCAATTTACAGGGTGTTAGGTTTTGGCTAGCAATGGCATAAGGCTTTCGAGTCCATGATTTTGGTGAAGGCAAGGTCAAGCACTTGGTTTGACAAATTGGTAATGATGCTGCCAGATTCAGATTTCTCTCTATTTACTAATGGAATTGTTTCTATTTATTGAGTGATTTCTGGTAGCTGGAATAGGAATGAAATTATGGCTTTTTTGGTTTCCTGTCACTCGAATATTACAGCTCTCCTGAACGGTTTCTTCTTGTTTGAATGTTACAGCATAATTGGATGAGAGGTTTTGTTTCTGTGTTTATGCTACTGATGATAGTAACCACTGAGGGTGGGTTCAAGATGAGTATGGCCTCCAATGGTAATGGAGATAGAATTGAGTTTCAGGGCCAGGCTGCTGATGGTATAGATTACCAATGGTTGAAAGGATGAACAATGTGAAAGATGGTGGCAAAATTGGCTTGGTGGAAACTGGTGGTGCCGTGTATTTCTATTTTTCTCTCTGTGATCTTTCCTTGATCATTGTACCCTTGTTGTTGCTTTTTGCTGTTAATCACAATGATTTATAAAACCATGCTGATAAAGTTTCAGTTCAGTTTTGATTAGCATCCAAAGCTAAATATTAGCATCTAGATAACAATCATCACAATCACCAAGCCTAATCTCGATCTTTTAGCCTTTTTTTCTCTATTTTTTTAAATTAATTAATCAGATAATGGAGAAAAGAAAAAAAGAAAAAAGAAAAAAATACAATAGAGAGACCATAAAATAAAAATAAAAAATGATAAATATGAAATAAAAATCTAAAATAAAAATGAATAAAAATCCCTACAATTGAGCTTGGATTGGTCTTAATTGACAAAAAACCCCAGACAAAATGGGGTGTCTACAGCTGCTCCTCTTTACACAGTTCTTGTGCAACAAAAATTATGCAAAGACGTAGACACCCCTCATATCTAGATAATCAGCTCAACATGTTTTTTTTTGTTTTTTTTATTTTTTTAATTAGACACTCAAACTTGTTTGAATGGCACAAAACTCTCATATTCAGAGACTAAGAACTTTTGAAAAAAAAATAAAGGCTCTTCTAAGTAGAGGCTGACAACTTTTGAAAAAATAAAGGCTCCTCTAAGCAAAGGCTCAACAACTTTGAAAAAAAATAAAGGGCTCCCCCAATTAGAGGCTCAACAACTTTGAAAAATAAAATGCTTCTCTAACCAGAGGCACCACAACTTTGAAAAATGCTCCCTGACAACCATGTCTATAGGAGTCGTAAATAAAATCTGATAAAATTTGTAATAGAAACTCAAAGATTCACAATTTGAGTTCAAAATTCAAAGGTTTAGATTCGCAAGAACCTTTCAACTTCGTAAGAATCCACTAAAATTTGGTTCTCAAAATTTTAATTTCACAAGAGTTTGATTCATAAAATCTTAAGATTCGCATTTGCAAATTACAAGACTTGCATCCAACATTTAAAAATTCTCATTCGACATTTTAGAGATTCTTATCCAGAAGTTCGAAGCTTCTCATTCGAATCAAAAGTTCACCTAAACTTGGGATTCACATCCAAAAAGTTTAAAGCTTTTTGTTTGAATTTTGGAGATTCACATCCAAGAGTTCGAAACTTTTCATTATAGTTCAAAAATTCTCATTCGACTAACTTTAGGGTTTTGCATCTCAAATATTCTCATTTGAAACTTAAAGATTCTCATTTGAAGATTCAAAGGTTCTTATTCTAAAACTCAAAGATTCTCATTTGAAACTCAAATATTCTCATTTGAAACTCAAATATTCACATTTGAGGATTTCTTAAAGATTCTCATTTAAAACTCAAAGATTCTCATTTGAGGACTTTTTAAAGATTCTTATAAAAGGATTCACACCTTAACTCAAAATTTTATATGTCATGATCAATGATGCAGGTGCAACAATCTGGATTCACATAATAATATAGATGCGATTTCCTAAATCATAACTCCAATGTTTGCTAATTGATGCATGCCTAGACAAAACTTTAAATATTCACTGAATTATGCGCATGTATTGTTCAAATGATGATGTAAACATAATGCATGTAATACTGATAAATGTCATGAAATTCTAATTAATTATGGTAATATGGTTCTCAAAATCCCACCATCTCTCATTTCATAAGTTTCATCAACTGATCTTCATTATTTTCCACTTGATCACCATTTGTAGGCTTTTCAGCTGTAACAATTCCAAAACAAGTTTCATCCATTTCCATATATCACTTAATCACAACTCATAGGCTTCTCAGCACTAGAAATTTCAAAACAAATTCTGTCAATTAATCCACATTATGTTTGTCATATGGTCACCAACCATTCCAGAATGAATTTTGCCCATTGATCCTTATTAGGTATCACCATATTCAATTCTTGATCACATCATCTTTTTAGATTTTTGCCCTCTATTCATCCTGTTGAGCAATCCATCACCGTGTTCATCATTTGGCCATCCCATGTGTCATTTTTTCAAGTTTCTACCATTTCTTCATCATTTTGCCTTTGATCATCTTGGATTTCTTTTCAAAAGAATGCAAGAATACTTTAAGCACATATTCATTCATTCATTATCATTTCAATTCTTGACAAATACAATGCAATCATACATTTCCTCGATTCATTCCAGAAATGTAAAAATAAAAGAGCATATGGTGCATTGGGAGAAAAGCAATAAAGAGTGAGTCTGGTAGAAAAACAAATGGAGAAAAAAACAAGTTAGATGTATGTCATTGGGATAAATGAATATACAAACAATTTTGAACATTAATCCAAGATTCTTTTTCGAAAACTCATTCCATTAACTATCAAAATCATTTTGAGCTCATCAAACTTTACCCCAGCTTTGGAAAATCTTTAGATGCCTTGATTTTTTATATGCTTGAACTGTTCATCCCACTTTCAACTCAAAAATTTGTCTACCCAAATCGCCCTTTCGGGTTTTCAAGTTGAGTCTTCCTTTTTCTCCTTTCATCTTTTTTCATTCTTTTTTTTTCTTTTTTTTTCTTTTTTTCCTTTTTTCTTTTTTTTTTTCATTTTTTCTCTTTTTTTTTCCATCCATTTTTCTTTTTTTCCTCATCCTTCATCCACTATGATATCTCTCACACATTAATCTCCAAAGCAATATAGCATGATTCCATTATTCTATCATGAGCACGCCTTTGTCTAACATATGATCATTCAATCGAGCATTCACACTTGATCTAAATGGACTTTTCAAGGTTATAATGTAGGCCATGGTGAAGGGTCATGAAAAAAATAGATAAAATAGGCTCAAAACATGTGTTTAAAGGGTTCAAAACCAAAAGATCATTTATTATTTGATGCAACTTGGCATTTTACCCCATTTCACATTATTTCACTACTTTTTCCTTTTTCATCGATCTCATTCTTCATAAAAGGATCCCCCTTATTTTGCCCCAAATTATGTGTGGCATTCATTTTCGTTTTTTTCTCTTTTTTCTTTGTTTTGCTTTTCTTTCTTTCTTTTCTTTTTATCTTTGAAACCTTTTATGATCTTTTGTCTTTTTTTTCAGAAAAAAAACCCCTAGTGTAGAGGGTGATCCTTGGTCAGGGTTCTTTAAAAAAAGAAATTATAATAGGCTCAAAGGGGTAGCAATGAATGATTTTTCAAATGGTAAAAGAAATATGACCATTTTTTCTCTCAAACATGAATGCTTTCCTTGAATTTCATCTATTGAACAAAAACAAGCTTATGGATTTTCGCATATTTTCAAAAGATATATATTCCACATCTGCTAGTAGCTAGCTTCTTTTGCTTAAATGAGTTCTCAAAATTAAATCTCATAATTATTGTTATCATTGTCTAAATATTCACTATCAAGAATGAAAAGTTATAAAAGATAATACAGCATGAAACAGTAGTTAAATGAAAGAAAAAATGTAATGAACTACATTAATTTGCCTTTTATTGAAATCATAACAAGTGAAACCATATTGCCAAAAAAAAAAATCCTAACATTACTTTTAAAAGAAATCCTAAAATGACAAGTAGCATTTAACCAGCCTTAACATCTTTCTCAAAATTATGCTCCTGTGCAATTAGGTGAAGGATTTTTATTGGCACCTTCCCCTCGATTCATCGAAGCTCACTAAGCCTTTTCGGATTAAACTTTACACTTTGTGTTTGAAAGCAGGGCAAGTTTCAATAGAATGACCCACATTTCCACTATGATAATCACACTTTGCATTAGCATCATACCACTTAGGATAAGGTGGCTTTAATGGTTCTAGCATAACTAGAGATACTAAATTGTTCTTGACCAATTATGGGAACAACTCAGCATAAGTCATGAGGATAAGGTCAATATGTGCCCTTTCTTAATTATCCTGAGATCTCACTAAACCACTCGCTTGGTTGTTAGGCTTTGAAACTGATGTAATGATATGACTAGAATCATATGCAGGTACTTGAAAGGTTGATTGATAAGTTGGTAAGTAAGCTAGTTGTGGATATGGATGATAAAGGTAAAGTGAGATATTATTCACAGTAGGATAGTATGAGGCATAACCTTGTGGTGGATAGGGTTGATATCCTCTAAACTATCTATCACGGCTCACGGCTTGAGCTTCAGTCTCTTTCTTCTCTGACACCTTTTTGGTTTCCTCTCTTTTTAACTTGTCATTTTTAATGGCATTCTCAATGATTTCACCTGAGATTACCATGTCAGTAAAATTCTTCATGACATTTCCTATCATCTTTTCATAATAGAGAGATTTCAAAGTACTGACGAACAATACCGTGGTCTCTTTCTCAGTTAACAGAGGTTATACTTGAGAGGCTATGTCCTTTCATCTCTGGGCATATTCCTTGAATGATTCAGTTGCTTTCTTCTCCATATTATGTAAAGAAAGGCCATCAGGGGCCAAATCTATAATATGTCGGTACTGACTAATGAAGGCATAGGCCATATCACTCTAAGAATGAATACGAGTCCTGTCCAACTAGACATACCACCTAGCAGCTGAGCCCTTGAGGCTATCTTAGAACACACGCATTAATAGCTTCTCATTATTAGTATAGGCAGTCATTTTTTGATAGTACATGGTAATGTGGGTCTTCAGACATTTGTACCATCGTATTTCTCAAACTTTGGCACTTTGAACTTCGAAGGAATAACAACATCCGAGACTAAATAGAGCACAGCTGCATCTACTGAACCATAAAATTCAACTCCTTCCACTGCTCACAGCCTCTCTTTCAGCATACTAATCTTCTAATCAGCTTTCAAGTCACTTAATGACTCACCCCCTTTTGATTTTAACTTTTTGTTCTCTTTTGGATCGTCTAAATTAAGGATCTCAAATGGTTTTACTACCTTTTCTGTAAAGATAGGATTTACATAACTCTGATACTGTCTAAGATTTGAAGTTGATGGCATTTTAGGATATGTGTATCCTACAGGATAGGTGAACTGTTATGATGGTGGACCTTGTGCAAGTTGGGCTTGATGTGGCCCAAAACTAAGAGAGTACAGTGGGTTATCCTCCTCTTATGAGGAATGGTCTTGTTGGCCAGCATTCTCCTCTATTACCTTCCCCATGTTTAACTTGTTTAAAGCTTCTAGAATTCTATTTAATTCCCCTTCAAGCTTCTTTTGGGCTTTTTTCTATCCTTTCAAGACTATTGGAATTTTATTGTTCCATCATCTAGCTTGAGCCCTTACATTGTATTGGTGAGTGAGATTGTTTGGTGGAGCTATCCTTGAACCTTAAGCACCACAATTAGGATGATAAATGCTCTGCTATGCTTTATGTTTGGTATGTTGATGCATAAATGAAATATGAAACTGATGCAGATGCACGATGTTAAATATGACAATGAAAATGATGCATGACATGATAATGCAAACACTCAAAGTCAAAAAATAAAATAAAATAAAATGATTAAATCACCATATATCACAAAAACATCTATCACTGGGTAAGAAAGGCTCTATCTTAGGGTTGGTCCTCTTAGGTGTTAATTATATGCATGGTTAGGAGATTTTGATCACTAAAGGTTCCCAAATTGTTCCTTTCATCATAGTCCATCACAAACTAGTAAGGTAGTCTCATCCTCACCCATTATAGGCTACAAACGAAAAAGGTTCAATTTAAGTGGGAAAAAGGTTCAATTTGAGTGGGAGTATTTCGCTAGCCATTGCGGAGGCATTAAAACCTCACGAAAGCATAGGTACTTTACTCCCTCTTAGAGGGATGAAACTTGGGCATAGAGCGCATATTATGCATATGCATATGAATGATATGATTAACAACATAAAATAAAAAAAAAATCCTTACAAAGAATTCAATTTTATTAGGCTTTTTGGATAACATAAATTTATTTGCTGGCTTGACTCTCAACATGTCCCCAGTGGAGTTGCCAAACTATCATAACATCTTAAAGATTTGAGGACCTATTGCTAGACATTGACTTGAGGAGTTGCCACCAATATTTTTTTTACTTTGGTGCGATTGGCCACCTCACTGAATCTATTCCTTTTAAAAGAGGAATCCTAACTTTGACTTAGGTATCTCTAAAAGATAAATTCAATGTCTATGAAATCAAAACTAGGTTCGAGAGTACAGTTACGTGTGAGAAAGGTTATAGCACCCTTACAATGCCCATCAGAAAATGGTACCAGCTCAATTTTGTGTTATCTAGTAAGCCTTAAAAATCACCAAGTAATTAATTATTGAAAATTATTTTTAATTAACTCCAATACTTTTGGCAAAAAATTAAGAAAAATTCCCTCACCTCAAGAGTATATAAGAAAATTATTGTTTCTCTTGTAGAGGCTTCATCATCGGATTATTTAACAAAAAAAAGACAAAACGAAAAAGGAATGATGATTCAACCGTTGATATAAATAACTTTTTTTATTTTTTAAGAAAAAAAACTCATGCTTTTATATAAGGAAAATTAATACTTTCAACTTTTCCTTAAAGCATTTTGAGGTTTTTATTTTCGAAAAAATGATTCTTTCAACTTTTCCTTAAAAATGTTTTTCTTGATAATTTTATTTTTAAGGAAAATTGGTACTTCCAACTTTTCCTTAAAAATGTTTTGTTTTTGAAATTTTTATTTTTAAGAAAAATTGATGCTTTCAACTTTCCTTAAAAATCCCTTCTTGAAATCTTTTTTATTTATTTTCAAGAAAAATTGATACTTTCAACTTTTCCTTAAAAATATTTTTTGAAAATTTTTATTTTTAAGAAAAATTGGTACTTCTAACTTTTCGTCAAAAATATTTTTTTAATTTTTATGTTCAAAGGAAATTGATACATTCCACTTTCCTTCAAAAATATTTGTCTCAAATTTTCATTTTAAAGAGATCATTAAAAAATTAAGGAATGCTTACTTAAATAAATAAAAAATTCTAATTTAATCAATAAATAAATAAGCAAAATAATAATAATAATAATAATAATAACAAAAAAAAAACCCTTGACGTGGTTCGGCTCTGGTGGAGCCAAGGGTGTGGCTCAAGGCAGAAAGTGGCTCCAGAAGCTCGGCTTAGCAGCTTGGTTTGTGGCTTGGCTTGGTTGGAGCCAAGGGTAGGGAAGTGGGTTGTTGGTGCGAGTCACGTTACGGGTCTGGTTACCCACTTAAAAATACGTGGATCTTGCTTTTAGCTAATACCTAAAACGATGTCATTTTATGTGGCTATATAAGCCAGAGGTAAGCCCTTTATTCTTTAGTTCTCACTTTTACACTCTCTTTCTACCCTCAGCTTTCTCTCTCTCTCTCTCTAAGTATAGAAAACCCGATCAAAAACTTTAAATTTTTGCAAATCCCAACATCGATGCAGCCGTGCTCTATCACCTGCACCATCGTACTCCGCCACTATCAGACGATCGGTCAAGCCAAAATTTTCCCCACTGCTACTTCTCACTCTTCTCGTTTAGAATATGGGCTCCTTTTTTTTGAAAATCACTTCCTAAAGGCATAGATCTGAAATTCAAGCTTTGGGTTTTCCTTTCTTCGTTCCAGCTTCTCCCACCGTCGGATCTTTTCTAACTTTTAGTATGTTATCTCCCTCACCAAGCTCATCATCTTCACCGTTTAGATCTCTCAGAAGTCACATGATCGTCGCTTGTCACCGTCGCCACCAAAGGGCTTTATGGTTTCTCTTCTTTTATTCGACTTTTTTTTTTCTATTTTTGATCTCCTATAGTGTCTGATTTAGCCTTGTTCATTTTTTGAATTCATGTTGGGACGACTGGCTAATGATGGGCAATGGTCTGACGAAACCCCAATGGTGGTGAGTAGTTGGTCGATGGTGAGCTTCGTGTGTGGTCTACTTGTGATTACATTCTGGGAATCAATTTATAGGGTGTTGAGTTTTGGCTGGCAATGGCATAAGGCTTTGGAGTCCATGATTTTGGTGAAGGCGAGGTCAAGCACTTGGTTTGATAAATTGGCACTAATGCTGCCAGATTCAGATTTCTCTCTATTTGCTGATGGAATTGTTTTTGTTTATTGAGTGATTTTTGGTAGCTAGAATATAACTGAAATTATGGCTTTTTTGGTTTCCTGTCACTTGAATGTTGCAACTCTCCTGAATGGCTTCTTTCTGTTTGAATGTTGCAGCATAATTGGATGAAAGATTTTGTCTTTGTGTTTATGCTACTGACAATAGTAGTCGTTGAGGCTGGGTTCGAGATGAGTATGGCCTCCACTGGTAATGGAGACAGAATTGAGTTTCAAGGCTAGGCTGTTGATGGTGCGGATTACCAATGGTTGGAAGGATGAACAGTGTGAAAGATGGTGGCAAAATTGGCTTGGTGGAAATTGGTGGTGCCGTGTGTTTCTATTTTTCTCTCTGTGATCTTTCCTTGATCACTGTACCCTTGTTGTTGTTTTTTGCTGTGAATCACAATAATTTATAAAACCATGTTAATAGAGTTTCAGTCAATTCTAATTAGCATCCAAAGCTAAATATTAGCATCTAGATAACAATCATCACAATCACCAAGCCTAATCTCGATCTTTTAATTTTTTTTTTCACTTTTTTTTTAAATTAATTAATCAGATAATGGAGAAAAGAAAAAAAAAGAAAAAAAATAGATAGACCATAAAATAAAAATAAAAAAATGATAAATACGAAATAAAAATCTGAAATATAAATGAATAAAAATCCCTACAATCGAACTTGAATTAGTCTCAATTGACAAAAAACACCGGACAAAATGGGGTATCTACACTATTATTATTAAGATGTAAAGCATTCACAAGCCTAGACCCGAGCATGAGAGCACCTCTGCCGCTGCAAATTACATGTGTCCTCCTTGTACTGATCCTAGTGTTTGGCAATGCAGGTGGCACTATTCCTCTCCTGTGAATTCCACCCTCCTCTGAATGTAATTCATCATCCGCCAACCCTTCTTCATCTACTAAAATGGAACCGCAATCCATGGAAACAATCAAACATTTCCTCCAGATCCTTAGCTTTGACACAGTTGCCTGTGTGACCCCTCGACATCTCTTCAACTTCAACTTCACTAGACTCGGGCACCCTTCGCCCACGGCTTTAATCCCGGAGTCGGAGATAGGGCAGTTCTTAATGCAGAGCTTCTTCAATGCAATGAACTTAACACCAATTAACTGCATCTCCGAGTCCCCCACAGAATCGGTGTTACAAAGTGCCATTCTTTCAAGAATAGGGCAGCTGGAAGCGAGGACATTCAGAGAGATACCAGTTATGGGCACTCCGATGAGTACTACCTCTTGGAGGCCAGGGCATTTCGTTACAATTGACAAGAAGCCCTCCTCGCCAATGGCCCGGCTGCCAAACCTGCTCCACGCATCAATGTGCAGCTTCCGGAGGTTCCTGCAGGAGTTGCCGATGGCAGATAATCCATCATCTGTACAATCAGTAGCCCTGCTGAGGTAGAGCACTTGAAGGTGAGGACAGAAGCTGCTGATAGCAAGGAGGCCTGGATCCCCGATTTGCACGCTTTCCATTTGTATCTCCACAATGCTAGTAGTAGTAGTAGTAGTCTGAAGGCTCTGCAGTACTGCATCCCAGTTTCCAGAACTCCTACAGACAATCAAGGTCTTAAGCGTCTGAGCAGAGGAGCAGAGAAGTGGAATGAAAAGGGCAGCATTGTGAAGATCCTTGAGGCTCAACCTCTCAAGCTTATTACGATTATAGCAAATGCTGGTGTTTAATATTTCGTTGAAGTAGGATTGGTTCTCTTCTTCATGGTCTTGGAGTGACAAAGAAATGCTTTGGGCGTCAAGCTTGCAGAGGCGCTTTAGTGTGAGATCTTTAAGAGAAGGGCAGTTTACGAGAAGAGAAACGATGCCTCTGCTACCGTCCCCACATGAAGCAAAGGAGAGATTAGTGAGAAGAGGAGGGCGGTGCACGGAGAATGCTTGGAGACCGTTGTCAGTAATGTCGACGCAGCCCTTGAGCTTGAGCTTCTTGAGGGAAGGCAGCAAGGTGGGAATGCGAGCCAGATTATCATCGTCGACGCTAACAAGCTTGCGGGAGCATTTGAGGGAGAGGACTGAGATGGAGTTGAAGCGAGAGAGAAGTGAAGGGAGCCAAGGAGAAATCTCAGAGCGAGCAACTAAGACGGGACTTTTCCTTGACTTGGAATCCACATGCCTCCAACGCTTGCATACCTGGGAGCAGTTGTTCCTGTCATGACAGCCAAGCTTGCCAAAAATCCATGGCAGGCATTCGTCTGGTAATGTCAGCGTGAAGTCTTCACTATGATAAAAGTGATTTTTACCACCAATGCCAATACCCAACCCAGGCCAAGAGGAGGAGGAAGAAGAGACTTGACCCATTAACACGCGTTTGTTCGAGTCTATTCTTTAGTAGTAGTTTTAGCTGGAAATTAACCATGGAAAAGCATTTAGGGAGGGAGAAGTAGATTTAGTCGGCTCATTAAGATGCAAAAAACAGCTAGAAGAGTACTAAGCAGGCAGGCAGACTGGCTCGTTGAACGACGCTAGTGATATGTTCGTCTGGGATACTGAGAGAGAAGGAAAGGACGACAGCAGAGAGATGAACGATGAGTGTTGAGCAAGAAGTGTGAAAAGAGGAGGAGAATAATTGAGTAAAGTAGTAATGGATATCGATAACCTCAATTCAGCAACACTCGTGGGTCAGCGGTCAGCAGCATACAAGCTTTTGTTTTCATCATGTTGTCGGATTCCATGGCTTTTGTCTGTTTTTATGTGACATGCTGATTTACATCAGCTTTTCTTATTCTCTTTTTCTTTTATAAATAAAGCATAAACGTAAATTTGAAGGAAGAAGTCCCCCCAGTTGAAGGCGGGAAATCAGTTACATCTCTCTTTTTTTAAAGCCCCACTCCAATAACATCATCAAAGCAGTTTTGGTCTTTCCTACTACTCAGCGTATTTCTTACCTTCTAGTTTATTAGTTATTGGTAAGAACGATGAAAAAATTTTAATCCAATTGTGAAGCTTAAAGATAAGAAGTTTGTTATGAAACTTGACCACCAAGCTTAAATCTATCACCTTTACAGGCTCCGTACCAAGTGAATGCAAAGTGTAAATTTTAAAATAGAAGACTACCTTGGAAAGCAACACAACTACCATGGATGTTCCCCGATGAGTTTAATAAGACACAAGTGGCTCTTTTGTAATTCCTATGAAATAACATTATCATTATGCATGCTCGACACTTCATATACATTCGAACAAAAATTCAAAAAAAAAAAAACCATATAAAGTTTAATCAATGCTCAGCCGCACATACAGTGCGATTTTTCAGTACATTCTACGACATAATTCCAATCTATCCTACAACATAAACCACTCATATGGTCAGTTCCTTAGCATTTCGTGCAGCAACAAAGCAGTTTTGGTGTTTTCCTACTACTCAGCATATTTCTCGCTGTCTAGTTTATTAGCTATTGGTGAGAACGATGAAAAATTTTAATCGAATTGTGAAGCTTAAAGATAAGAAGTTTGTTATGAAACTTGACCACCAAGCTTAAATCTATCACCTTTACAGGATCCGTACCAAGTGAATGCAAAGTGTAAATTTTAGAATAGAAGACAAGCTTGGAAAGCAACACAACTACCACGGATGTTCCCCGAAGAGTTTAATAAGACACAAGTGGCTCTTTTGTAATTCCTATGAAATAACATTATCATTTTACATGCTCTACACTTCATATACATTCGAACAAAAATTCAAAAGAAAAAAAATGCATATAAAGTTCAATCAATGCTCAGCCGCACATACAACAAAATTTTCCAGTATATTCTACGACATAATTCCAATCTATCCTATAACGTAAACCACTCATATGGTAAGCTCCTGAGCATTTCCTGTAGCATCACATGCAGCACCTGCGCCACTTGAGCTGCGCATGAGTGAGTCATGGTTATATTCGATCAAATCCAACCACGAACAAAAATAATCTCTAGTTACTGCTTTTGAGCAAGCCAAATCAACTAAAAGGTATTACTTCCCCCCCTTGCTCTAAAGTCCAGATAAATCAAATATATTCACACCATGCCTTTCGCAAAATGAATCCTGCTTTTTTTCCCAATCAAATTCAAGATCACAACAGTTCATATAACTATTCAAATTGAATTACAATTCCCTGGACTAAAAAGGACCACTATAACTCATTATGCAAGCAAGTGATTCTCTTGTTGGCAGTGTAGTTAGAACACTTGTTTCCTGTTTATCAGGTGTCGCAGATGGTACCTCTGCCAATAATTTATCTGCTTGCATCCGATGCTGGTGTGTCACTTGCAGATGTTGCTGGGTTACTTTCTGCTGAAGCAATCACATCTGGATTACTACCTGATGATAAATTAGGTGCTTTACCATGTAAAGAAGGTTCACTTGTTTCTGATGTGGATGGTGTCTGCATCTATTGCTGCTGCAGCTGGTGCAGCAGGAGTTGGTGCTCCTATTGGTGTCTCTGGTATTGCAGCTGATGCACATAGAGATGGTGCACCAATTGGTGCTTCAGCTGGTCCACTAGGAGGGGGTACTTCTAATGCCAATGGATTGCTTGGTTGCTGTGAAGTCTGTGTCGCTGGCGCAGGTTTTATCTTAATGGCAATCGAAGCCAAGAGTGCCGACATCCCAGGAGGAAGGATTTAAATAGGCGGTTTCTTGCCTGCCTCCTAAAGGGAAGCCAAAAATGCAGCTGTAGCATCCGTCTTTGCTGATGGAGTGTGCTCCACCTCCTTCCGTAACACTGTTCCAAGCCTCAACCAAGTTCTTCAATGTCGGTCGCCCGTGAGCCTGAAACAATTTTTAGACTGGTCAGAATGCAAGAAATATGATTTGGATCGACAACTAATTGTCCACATGAATCAAGTCATACATGTGCGTGTAACACAGCCTCAGCAAGCATCCCAGTATCCTGCCACGCCTTCTCCATAAGGGCATTGTCTCCTAAAACCGCAGCTGAAAATGCTGCTTCACGTCCCAATCCAAGGGAGATCAAGTTGTTTACTAAACCCAGTAATCACAGAATTTACTGCATCAAACAATAATTAAACAAAGCATATCAAGTAACCATAATAATATAGTAAACTAAATATCCACAATGACAACGACTCTATTAAGGCAATAATGTCCCTTTCGGTAATAAATAATTCAAAATCAAACAGAAAAATTAGTAAACTCATGACCTTCGAACATTACCAAATTCTCATTCATTAAATAACAAAATGTCAACGAACTGCCAAAGACCTTCCCATTAGAGAACACTTGCTAATGGCAGTTGATGGTTCCATTATTTTTCGGTAGCATTAGATACAAATTACAGAAAAAAAAAAAAAAGAAAGTTGGACGAAGATATTAATTTTAATACTTAAAACAGTTACATAACAAAGCCTATGATAAATCTAATACGACTTGTTTAATTTTAGATGATACCTTTTAATATATTTCAACTAGATAATTGCCTTATAGTGAAGATACTGAGATAAATATTTGGATAAACAAGAAAATATTAGAAATAGCACCAACTAAATACAAAAATAGTGGTTCGCCAAAAATAGATATAGGTACAAAAATAAGGGAGGCATAATTAAGGTGGTCTGGACATTTGAGATGAAGTAGCGCAATAGAAAGTTTTAAATAATAAAAAAACGTCTATTGGAATCAAGTGCTTATGTAACATAGAATTTTTAAAACCATTTAGCAACATCAAACAGCTTAAATAACCAATTAAGAAGAGAAGATATGAACACTGCAACTTACACTCAATCGTGTCAACTCTACAGGATTTGCAAGGAGAAGAGCAAGTCCTCCTCTTAACTCATGACCCTGTAAAGCTCCTTTCACTGAACCTGCAGTAACTAACCCTTTAAAGCTTCACGAGCAATGTTAGCCTATGCTATTAAAGGGAATTATGTATTAATATATAGAGTTAAAATAGTGAAAATTTAAAATTTTTAATTCCCAAAATCTAAGATCAATCAATATGATTATACAAACACACAACACATATAAGTTATATGAGTTTCGGCTATGTTATGTACATTGTATGCTGAAATTGCTGTGGTTCATGTTGGTGATCTTCCAAGTTGTTTCCCAAGCCACAAAGCTACTCAAATGTGCAACCTCTAATGGTAATCCACATGAACTCTTGTGCAAGAACCTTCTCTAAGGTAGGATATAACACAAACCACACTCTAGCTAGTGAGTGTTTACAAAGCCTCTTGTTTTTCTTTCAAGATTTTGGTTATAGTTGCTCTTAGCTTATTTTACATCAAATATACCTTCTGTGTTGCAAGAGGGGTGGTTGCTTAATGCTCTTTTTATAGAGGGACATTTGGCCACATTAGGTTAATGTAAGACATGTATATTTTCATAAATATCCCATGCTTGGCTGAATGCACTAAACAAGGAAAGTCTTTCCCTCTTGTTTTATTTCCTCTATCTTTTGGTTATACCAAAACCAAATTAAGTACAACTTAATTAGTCCCAATTTTAATCTTTCACAATTGTCCTATTGTTTGTGAACCATTAGGTTCTTTAGCATGTTGGCAATACATATAAGCATTGTGAGCCTTTTACATTCGGCTATGGATGAATCAAATCTTTTGACTTCATCACTAATTCTCCAATTAGCCAATCTTATGTTTATAGATTATGATAAATGCTAGCTATATTGTCATGACTCCCAATTGCAAAAAAAAAAGTCAATATGGCTTGACATCCTATCCGTGAATGATCTTAATGTATAATTAATATCCTTTCATCACATAGATCTCGGTTTGAACATTCTAGTTTAGTGTCTACTCAATCTTGTTCAACCATGTTAAGTCTTGTCCTTGACATTAAGTCACAAATAAGCTTTAGAACAATTCTAAACTTTTATTTCACCTTGGCCAAAGATTTTTCAAGTCAATTCAATCAAGACTAGTTGAGATACTCTATTAATCACACAAAGTGATGAATCCCATTTTGATTACTTTATGCATCTTCATATGTCTTATGTTATACCCAAAAATACTCGATTGGAGCATTCTTGGTTAGAACCATTAGTAAAGTCAAAGTATAGCATTCATAATATACGGTCATAAGTAATTTCAAGTCAAAAGATCACTTATACAACCATCACATGAGAATGCAATTATAGAGAATATGTGAACTACCATATACATTCTCATATTGGGTAATGTTTAGTGAACTTATTTTTGTAACAAGCATCCTAATGTTAGCTCAAGTTTAACTAAACTTCAACCAATGAGATCGATTACTTACTTCATAAACAAGAGCATAACCATATGCTAATGTCAATAGCTTTTGTTAATGTGCTCTTATTGATAAAGCATCAACTAGGAATAATTTTGGAACATATAGCTTTTATGCAATGATGATCTCATAATTATAATCTTATTGTAATTCCCTTACAAAGCTTTATTTATATTCCAAAGACTTATCATATAAGCATCAACAATGAAATACATGTAAATAAGCTCAATGATAAATAAACAAGACCTTGATAACATATCAAATATCAAAGTATCATAAATATAACAATGTCTTAGCCAAAAATGATTTGACTTGAAGGCCAAATACCAACAATCTCCCACTTGTGCTAAAACCAGTTATCCATGTATCTAATACCATATTTGATTACATGCTTATCATGTTTCTATTGGGATAAAGTTTTAATAAGAAGATCAGCAATGTTATCTTTAGTGGGTGTTCGTTGAATTTAACATCACTTCTAAAAACCAAATCTATAATGAGATGATATTGCCTTAACACATGTTTGGATCTTTGATGAGACCTTGGTTCCTTAGCTTAAGTGATTGTTCCATTGTTGTCACAATAATAGACTATTATCGGATCAATAATGCTAGGAACAACATCTAGTTTAGTTATGAACTTCTTGATCTAAACACCTTATTTTGTAGCTTTAGATGTAGAGATGTATTCATCTTTGGTTGCAAAGTTTGCAATTGTGCTCTGTTTGGAACTTTTCCAACTCTCTGCTTCACTATTCAGAGTAAAAACATAGCTACTTTGAGACTTGCTAGCATCTTTGTCAGATTAAAAGCTTGCATTACAATAGCCCTCAACTAGAAGTTCTGCACCACCATAGACAAAAAACACATCCATAGTTCTCTTCAAGTACTTAAGGATTGTTTTCATTGCCTTCTAGTGGCATTCACCTAGATTCACTTGATATCTACTTGTTATGCTTAAAACATATGAGATATCAAGCCTTGTGCATAGCATTGCATACATAATAGATCCAATTGTTGAAGCATATGAAACCTTATTTATGCAATCTTTCTAAATTTGTCTTAGAACACAAGTCCTTGGAAAGATTTATGCTATTCGATATTGGCAAGAATCCCTATTTAGATTCTTCCATGTTAAACCTCTTTAACACTTTGTCTATGTATCTAGATTGTGACAAACCAATTAACCTCTTTGATCTACCTTTATAGATCCTTATGCCTAACACATATGTTGCTTCTCCTAAATCCTTCATGGATAACTTTTTTGATAACCAAATCTCGGTAGATTTTAGCATGGTGTATTGTTTCTTATAAGCAATATGTCATCTACATATAGCATTATGAAAACGATTACACTCCTACTAATCTTCTTGTATACACAAGGTTTTTCTACAATTTTTATGAATTTGAATTCTTTCATTGCTTTATTAAAATGTATATTCCAACTCTTGATGCTTGCTTAAGTCCATAGATAGACCTTTGAAGCTTACACTCTATGTCGACATTATCCTTGGATTCAAAACCCTTAGGTTGTGTCATGTACACATCTTTTTGCAAATTCCCATTAAGGAATGCCATTTTGACATCCATCTACCATATCTCATAGTCATGGTATGCAACAATAGCAAGCAAAATCCTGATGGATTTCAACATGGCTACTGTTGAAAAGGTTCATCAAAATCAACTCCTTGTTTTTTATTATAACCTTTTACAACTAGCCTGGCTTTATAAGTTTGTACATTACCATCCATCTTGATGTCTTTTGGAAAACCCACTTGTATCTTATGGGTTTTCTTCCTTCGATGGTTCATCCAAAGTCCATACTTGGTTTGCATATATGGATTTCATTTTAAATTTTATGGCTTCATGCCATTTTTTAGAATCAATGTCTAACATTGCTTCTTGATAGGTAATAGGATCATCATCTATGATCAACTCATCCTTATCCATGGGGAATATATATATTTTAAAAGCTTGGTGAGCCCTACTTGACCTACAGAGTCTTATGTACTTTGAGCTTTTAGCTGCACATCTGATGCCTTAGCCATTGGCGTACTTTAACTTATAGAGTTCCATCCTCGTGTCAATTTGTGTTTCTTGAACTTTTTCAAGTCCCACTTTACTCCCACTATTCTCTTCAAGGATAAACTCTTTTTCCAAGAAGGTAGCATGTCTAGAAACAAACACCTTTTGTTCTTTAAAGTTGTAGAAATAATATCCATTAGTTTCCTTTGGATATCCCATAAATTTACACTTAATCAATCTAGCTCCAAACTTGTCAGCTTATGCTTGCTTAACATAAGCATCACATTCTCCAATCCTTATGTGTGATAAGTTAAGTCTCCTACCATTCCACATCTCATATGGTTTCTTGTCAACTGACTTTGATGGAACTATATTAAGAACACAAATGGCTATTTCAAGCACCCCAAAAAGATATAGGAAGATTTGAAAAAGTCTCTTTAGTCTTTTTCTCCTTCAAGCTTGCCAACTAGACCTTACAATTCCTCTTCTAATTATTTTTCGTAACATAATTGTGACAAGCAACCTTATCCATCTTGATGTTACCAGTAGGCTTGATACCCTTACTTGCATTTCTTTTCTTATCAACATTCTTACTTTTCTTCTTCTTGGCTAACGTTTTCTTGGCCTTAAAGGAAGAAACTAGAAGAGCCTTAGCCATTTTATTCTTTATGGACTTTTTAGCAATGTTTAGCATATTCATCAATTATGGTAATGTTACTTCCAATTGATGCATATTAAAGTTCATTACAAATTGTGAAAACCTACTAAGATACCAAGATTAAGCCAACATTTAACTCGTGATCCATCACAAATCCTAGTTGTCAAAGTTTTTCAATCCAATTGATTATCTTGAGATAGTACACTTTGACATTGTGCTTTCAAACATCACTATTCAAAATAATTCCTTTGAGATCTAAACTTATCAGCTCATCCTTATTTGTCAAACAATTCTTTAAGGTGCAAAATGATTATCAAAGCATCCATATTCTCATGTTGCCTTTACAATTCAAAGATCATGCTAGCCACCATGATACATGTGGCTTGATCAGCATGGTCCTTATGGGTTTCATAAACCCACCACACTGCATGATTAGCACTACATCTAGTTCCGATGAAACTAGTTCATCAAGAACATAAAGCATTTTCTCTCACCTTAGGACAAGTTTTAAATTGTGGTACCAATCATTGAAGTGGGGCCTTGTGAGCTTGCTAGCATTAAGTATGCTATGAAATGGCAAGTTATTACTCATCTTTTGCAACCTATCAAACATGAACAAGTATCAGTCATATTGTTCATACCTATATAGGTAAGGTCTAAATCTATTTATTGGTTGCTCCCACTATTTTAATCAAATTAATAGCCCTCAATTATCAATTCAAAAAAATTATATTTTTTCAGTTGGCTAAGATCCCATTTAGTTTACCATAACCTTGAGTATTGTCCCAAAAAGCAATAGTAAGTAAATTAGGTAGATAACTTGCTTATCAATCACATTCCATGTGACTCCTAGATCAATTGGGTGACATTTCCTTGTCTAATCACATCTTATGTGATTCACCCAATCATTACCTCTAACATTATATGGTCAAGTTTCTTGTATTTGAACAATATAATGTCAGTTAAGTAAGACCTTTTAACCATAACACAACCTTATTTCGAATAATGAATACCTTGAGTATTGCTCAACAAGGCCCACTAGTAGAAAGTTTTATTACTTATGTTAATGGAAGGTATCAACATTTAACATTTTCATGAGGGATTTTTAATTTATCATAGGTCTTATATAGCATGCATAAGAATCCATTATATATCAAATACATGTAATCTTATCATGTATCTCACAATTATACATGGCATTTATCATATATAAATTCTAGTGTACAATAACAAATCAACATAGCATACATGATATTTATCTCATAACTAGCATGCATACTACAATAATCATCATGTTCAGTTCAAATTCATGATCTTGCACATCTATTCTTTGAGTCAATATCAATATCATATATCAATCATTAATTCAACTCAATGTGATGAAAAACATAGACATGTTTAGCTAATATGGCCAAATATGTAATGTCTTAGGAATTTGTAATTTGTAATCAATAATTTCTTAAATAATTAAGGAATTATAATCAATTTTTAATTTAATATGGTTAACATCATTCTAAACCATTTAGGAATGCCAATCTATAAAAATAAAGCCAAAATACATGCCTTGGGAATTTCTTAGTCCAACTAGGTGTTGTGATGAAATAGTTTCTTGTCAATTAGAAGTTTCAAACAATTTAGAAAGCCTAATTTAATTTGGATTTTTATATGAAATCTAATTTCTCAAAACAAAACAATTTAGGAAACCAAATTCGATAAGAATTAACATCAAACTAGGGCTTGGCCAAAATGCCCATTCATAACAGGATACAAGGTTGTGACCAGAGAAGTATATATGGCAACTTGGTAGTTTCAGCCATTAGTTGCTATGCCGCCCCTACTAGGCCATCATCCAAGAGTTCTAAACACTTTCTCAAACTTTCTTATGCCTTTGGTCATGATTCTTAAATTACAAGTAGCAACTACTTTGACTTTTACAAAAACAGTCCACTATTCTTAGTGATCAAGAAAGCAAATCTTGAAATTTTAGTGAACAAGTTTCCTAAGACTCCTAATATTGATTACCAGGTTGGTTTTCATTAAAACTTTAGTGAAGAAGTTTTTAAAGTCTCCTAACTTTTAAGAATACTAGCTGTATTATGAAAACCAGTTACCATAATATATTAGAGTAATTATGCATCATATGCATATTATACATGCCCAGCTACCACTGATAGATTTTTGGGTTGAATTTGTCATCAACTTTTGAATAACCAAATCAACTCCAAAAATTCTTAAATGTTTACATAATGATCATCAATATGTCTATTTTCATTTGTTAAGATTTTGCCACCAAATAAAAACCTAGAGTGAAACAATTTTCACAATATCACTATAGCAAAATTTTCATGTTATGGATAAATTGCAAACAAAAAACTCATAAAGCATGTAAACAATGTCCAAAAATCATAAAATTCATTCCCAATTATCCTAAGACATTATGTTTTGATATTCTAAAAGGTAATAAAAAAAATACAAAAAACTTAATTTTTTAGCCTCTACATCACAGCAATAGATTGCAACCAAAATAGTTTTTGATATCATGAACAAACAAACAAAGTTCAAAGTTGTAAAATCTATATTGACAAGTTTCTAATACCACTTGAAAGGAATTATGTATCAATATACGGAGTTAAAACAATAGAATTTTAAAATTTTTTATTCCCTAAAGCCAAGATCAATCAACATGATCATACAAACACACAACACATATAAGTTACATAGGTTTTGGCTATGGCATGTATCATGTGTACCAAAATTGCTTTGCTTCAAGTTGGTGATCTTTCAAGCTATTTCCCAACCCATAATGCTACCCAAACATGCAGCCTTTAATGATAATCGACACAAACTCTAGTGAAAAGACCTTCTCTAAGTTAGGGAAGAGCACAAACCACACTCTAGCTAGTGAGTGTTTACCAATCTATTTGTTTTTTTATTTTTTTTTCTCAAGTTTTTACTTATAATAGCTCTTACATTATTTTTCATCAAATATGCCTTATGTCTTGTAAGAGGGCTAGTAGCTTAATGTTCTTCTCATAGAGGGACATTCAGCCACATTAGGTTAATGCAAGACATATATATTTTCATAAATATCCCATGCTTGGTTGAATGCACTAAACAAGGAAAGTCTCTCTCTATCTATCTCTCTTTTTCTCTCTTTCTCTCTCTTTTGTTTTATTTCCCTTATCTTTTGCTCATACCAAAACCAAATTAAGTCCAACTTAATTGTTAGGTTCTTTGGGATGTTGGTAATAAACATAAACATTGTGAGTTTTTACATTCAGCTATGGATGAATCAAACCTTTTGACTTCATCACTAATTCTCCAATTAGCCAATCTTATGTTTATAGATCATGATTAATGCTAGCTAGATCATCATTACCCCTAATTGCTAAAAAAAAGCCAATATGGCTTCACAACAATCCTTGAATGGTCATAGTGTATAATTAATATCCTTTCATCACATAGTATCTCAATTTGAACATCATGGTTTAGTGTTTACTCAATCTTGTTTAAACATGTTAAATCTTGTCCTTGACATTAACTCACAAATAAGTTTTAGAATAATTATAACGTCTTATTTCACCTTGGCTAAAGATTTTTCAAGTTAATTCAATCACGATTAGTTAAGATACTCTCTTGATCACACAAGATGATGAATCCTATATTGATTGCTTCATGCATCTTCATATGCCTTATGTTATACTCAACAATACTCAATTTGAGCATTCTTGGTTAAAACCATAAGTAAAGTCAAAGTATAACACTTATCATATAAGATCATAAGTAATCTAAAGTCCAAGAATCACATGAAAATATAGCTATAGACACTTTCTGAACTACCATATAGCATTCTTATCTTAGTCATGTTCATTGAACTTGTTCTTGTAACAAGCACCCATATATTAGCTTAAGCTTACCCAAACTTCAACCTATAAGATCGATTGCTTACTTCATAAGTAAAAGCATAACCATGTGCTAGTGTCAATAGCTTTTGTCAATGTGCTTTTATTAATAAAGCATCAACTAGGAATAATTTTGGAACATATAGCTTTTATGCACAGATAATCTCATAATTACAATCTCATTGTAATTCTCTTACAAAGTTTTATTTATATCTGAGGACTTTATCATATAAGCATTAATAATGAAATACATGTAAATAAATTTAATGATAAATAAACAAAACCTTTATAAGTTATCAAATATCAAAGTATCACAAATATAACAATGTCTTAGCCAAAAATGATTCAGCTTAAAGGACAAATACCAAAAACTGTAACATTTGCAGCATCAATAAAGTTTTAAAAGTTTTTGTAAAATTTACTATTCCTTGAACAACCTCAACCAAATTTTCTTTCTTAGCTGTTAAATTAAGGATATCATTCAAATTAAACCTTAGATTATCTCGTCTTATGTCTTTGCTGCTTTTCGTTGTAAGAAGACATTGAAGAGCTCTTTCAAATCATTTCTTTTCATGGCTAAATCAAACTCTAGCTTTTTAATCATATAATAGCAAGTAATTAAAGAAAATATGGATATGAATTAAATGTAAGACAAACAGAGGGCTCTTATTGCACTGTAATTGGCAAAAATTGAAAAGCAACAAAAATATAGACTCTTGATGAGTGTTTTCTTCAATGCAAACTCAACTGTCATAGCACTTCCTCTATCATCAAATGATAGGAGTCGATGATAGAGAGTAACTTACAAAAAGCAACATTTCATGTACATTTTTCATTATGTTGCTTCCGATGGCTAGAATAGACTTTGGAAACTAAAGCTACTAAATTAAAGTAAAAGTTAAATGGTGGGATCAATGTCCATGACTATATTTGTTTGTCAATTAATTTTTGCATATGATTGCATTCCACTAGAAATTCAACATTAGAATCAATTCTTATATATATTAATGGAACAAAAATAGATGCTAATAAGAGCCACGGGCTCTTACTGAATTTCTTGTAAATGGCCATAGTGGATAAGTGATGTTGGTTGGCAACTATCATAAAAACAAGGTAAAAACATTGGGTTTTGACTAAAATTTAATGAAAGTTGTTGTAGATTAAGATGAAACTTTTAAATTTGAAGATAAGTAGAGGTCATAAATCAAGTACTTTAAGAAATGATTGCAAGTAGGAAAAGTTTATTATTGAACATCCTAACAATTAACCATCAAAAGCCAGTGCCTAGATCAAGCTACAATGGGTTTCGATTAGGCTAGCAAGGGAAAGTCTAGCACTTACAATGCCAACTTGGCTAGACTAGGCCAAGTTTGGAGTCAATAGCACAAATTTGGCTGGTTAAGGCAGGATTTGGTAGCTGGGTCGACACTGGTGGCGGCAACATTAGTCATTGCTTGCAAAGAGAAAGGAGAAGGAAAAGGAAAGAAAACATATTTTTTGTATTTTAACTCAATTGACAATTTTTTTTTTAAAATTTATGTTTCCATCATCGATATAACAACCATATCAACTTTTTCATTTTAGAACTATTTTAAGTTAAGACAACAGTCACATGTAACTAAGGTGACATAAATATTTTACCTTCTCTTATCCAAATTAAAAGTAAAAAGCTAAATTAAGAAACATAGAAAAAGTGTCATGAACTAAGCTTTTTTCTTAATGAATCAATAGCCCATGCAAAACTTTAATGGATGCTTTTTGCATGTCAGCTAAGATAGCTCAAAATCTGAACAAGCAACAAGTAAGCCCCAAGTTAATCTCAATGATGCACAATGACATATAAAGGTATAATGAGTCCACACCAGCATAACCATTGGTGCCCTTGAAAGAAAAAATGTTTTATTAATAGCATTAAGATTACAGCATTACCAAAGTAGCATTGAGCTTTCCCACCATCGCTTGGGCTAAAGGGGCAGCCCTAGATAGGTGGTCTATACATTTCTTAACCAATGAGGTAGCCTAACAATTCACCAACTACTTATGCCCTCTAAAAAGCTTAGAGCTTTTCCAACTATGCTACAAAAAACCATTATAATGTTTGAAATGGGGATTCATTTTCCTAGCACATTAGATCTACCCTCCCTTTGGCACTTCTACCAAGTCATGGCCCTATACAAGGGTAGCTCATAACATTCTACGCCCAATCATGACCTTATACAAAGGTTGGCTCATGACATCCTCCCTTATTGAATTCGTCTATGTCCTTATTGACTTGCTATCTAAGAATTCTTTGATCTTTTGTTTAAAGGCTCGGAGGTCATAGTCTCTCTCTCAACTAATCACTTTTGGTTTTAAGCTTTCCCACTTCACTAAGTACTCTTTAATGGGTTTTCAAGACACTATGGTTAACCTATTTACTAGAATCTTATTAGACCCTCATATTTACATACCAACCTATGATCCCATTTTCTTAAGAATTTAAATTGCTTAGGTACCATCTTGAAAAGTACAAGATCACCAACCTTGAAATGTTGTGCCCTTTAACCCTTATCTACCCACTTTTTCATGTGGTTTGATACTTTTTCTAGATATGCTTGAGCAATCTCTGTATTCTCTTTCCATTATTTGGAGAGGTTGAAGGCTCATGGACTTTTTCTTCAATAAAGCTCTAGAAAGGTATGAGGCAGCGTTAGTTATTATCTAGTGACCACTTTAAAGGGACCTTTGTTGGTGGATGAACTCTCGTTGGAATTAAAGCAAAACTAAGCCAAGTCCAACAAAAGAGGCCAATTCTTTTGATTAGCTTGCACAAAATGGCTTAAGTACTCCTTTAATAAACCATTGAATTGCTTGATTTGGCCATCTCTTTGTAAGTGATAGCTTGAAAAGATATTAAGTTGAGATCCCAATAGCTTGAAATGCTTCTTCCAAAATGACCTCATGAATTTAAGATCCCTATCATTAACAATGTTTTGAGAAATGCCCCAATACTTGACATTTTTAAATATAAGGCAAGCTGTGTCTTCTGTAGTACAATACTTTTGGGTAAGGATAAATGTTGTATACTTCGTGAAATAATTAATCACCACTAGAGTAGACTCAAAATCACTAACTCTAAAAAGGCTCGATATAAAGTCGAGGGATATGCTTTCCTAAAATCTAGTGGGCATTGGCAGAGGATCAAACATGCTTACTGGTTTCTTTTTGTTTTACTTGTGTTACTTGTAAATGAGGAAAGTTTTGGTGTAATCCATTACATCTTGTCACATATGTAGCCAATAGTAGCATTTTCTCAATAAGGCAAAGGTGCGTCCTTTATCTTAGGCCCCCTACTCTTGGCATAAACAATCATGGCCCTTTTTATCAATAAAGCCTTATTTTTCACCTAAAAATATTTAGACTTCCTTTCCTCCACCAATTTCAAGATAGAGCTAACCTGGGGTTGTTCTTTATATTTTCTTTAATTAACTTTTGAATGTTAGTGGTCACCTTACTAGCAAAAATTAGAGCAATCCTCTTGAGGGCCACCAACTATGGACATTTGCTTAATGCATTGTCTACTTGGAAAGTCTTTCTAGCTTAATGTTGAAAGCAAAAGTCAAATTCAACTAAGAACTCTTGCCATCTTGCTTGCTTTCTCGAGAGTCTTGGTTACGTGAGGAAATGACTAACAACTATATTATCAATCTTGACAACAAATTAAGAACTAAGCAAGTAGTGTTGCCATGCCCTTAAACAATGGATCATGGCTAGAAATTCCTTCTTTTAACCTATATATCTTCTTTTTGCCTTGTTTAACTTTTGTTTTCAAAGGTAATCAAGTACTATTTTTGCAAAAGTACTCCCCCAATAGCGAAATTTGATGCATCTATTTTACTTTAAAGGGCTTTCTATGATTAGGGAGAACTAAGACAAGGTTTTTCATCATAACATCCTTTAGGCCCTCAAATGCTTTTTGCCTTTCAATTGTCCATCATCATTTATGCCCTTTCTTTAATAACTCGGTGAGCATTATTACTTTATGAAAGTACTTTTCCAAAAACCTTTTATAATAGTTGGCCAACCCCAAAAAGGATCAAAGTTCATTGGCATTCGTTGATGCCACCCACTCTTTGATGGCTTTGACATTTTTTATACCTATTTGGATGTGGCCTTATCCAATAATATGGTCAAAGAATTGGATTTGAGTTTGCACAAAGTCACATTTCTCCCTTTTGACATACACTTAATTGTCTTAAAGCCTTTGAAACATACCACACATGTGTTCTTGGTGCTCCTCCATGGTAAAACTATATACTACTATGTCATATAGCTAAATGACCACAAACTTATCAAGATAGTCATGGAATACTTGATTCATTAGGGTACAAAATGTGGCAAGGGCATTTTTCAATCCAAAATGCATAACAAGAAATTCAAATACACTATATCATTTTACATAAATGGTTTTTGGCAAATCTTCTTCCGTAATTTTGACCTTATGGTAGCCACACCTTAAATCAAGTTTAGAAAAGTACTTAACCTGGCTCAGTTGATCAAATAGATCTACAATAAAAGGAATAAGATTTTTGTTCATCACATTGACTTTGTTTAAGGCCTTGTAATCTACCCGAAACTACAAACTTCAGTAGCATTGTTGCTGCTTTTAATGGGTTAATGAATTTAATTTGTAAGGGCTTATCTAAATATTTTATCAATTCAACCAACTTCGGTGGAACCATGCAATATGGGCCTTTAGCCGATGGCTTAACTCCTAAGAAAAGCTCAATCTCATGGTCTATGGTCTATCGATTTTTGAAGAGGTAGGACCTTAGGCAATTGCTTTGGCATCGTATTCTTAAACTCTTTCAATACTTTCTCTACCCTATTGGGCATTGTTTGTAACTTAATTTCATCCTTGTAAATAGGCATGGCTATATAGAAGGGTTTTTCTCACTTTACCCATTTCTTGAATTATAATGTTGAACCCATTTTTTCCCACTTTTGGAGATAATTGTGGCTGGCACAACACATAGGCATTCCCTAAGATAGTAAATAATTAGCAGTGGGATTGGGATTGCCTAAGCTAGCATCATAAAGTCCAATCCTAAGACAACATCAAAGTTATCCATAAGGGAAATTGTAAAGTGTACGTTTGTTTTCCATGGCTCCAGTTTGGTCATTACATTTTTAAAGCTTTCACTAATTACAACGACTAGCAAGTTTACTACTTTCATTTGCCCACAATCATTGTTAACTTTAAAACCACACCTCTTAGCTTTTTCTAGTATGATTAAGGTATCGATTGTACCCATATCTACCTTGGCCTTTATTGTTTTGCCATTGGGCACCAAGTCCACATTCATTAAGCCCTTCCTTGGTTCTTTTTTTATCATGTTTAATTAGGTATGAAAAACATTAAAAAACCATGTTAAACCCATCTTTACTGGCTCATCCTCAAATTCCTCAATAGTTTACGATGTTTAGGAAAACTATTGAGAAAAGGCTCTCATATCATTAAGGGTACCTTTATGTGGGCAGTTAACCATTTGATGCAGCCTTTAACATAGGAAGCAAGCTAAGGTTCCCTTGGCTTGAAATTTAATGCATTGTTTGACTTAGGTTGGGAAGTATCTTGACCAAAAAGGCCTTTTATCTATTCCCCCACTTAAATGTCTATCCACTTTGACTATCTTTCACCCATTCTCAAAGTTGGAGTTACTACCACTTGATAGAGGGCTTTTTCACTTCGATGTGGCAACATTATAGTCATTAAGACATCTGTCGACAACCATGGCAATGGCTACATCTTGCACCTTATATCTTTGTAGCTCTATTTTGGCCCATGGCTTAAGGTTCTCAAGGAAATAGAACATCTTATCCTTTTTAGACATGTCCTTAATATCTAGCATCAGGGCAGAGAAACTCTTTACACATTCACACATTGTTTTTATTTACACCAATTTTTAAAGCTTCCATCAGGCCACATACTCTACATTATCAAAAAAGAATTGGTTTTTTTTACGATCTACCTAAGTTCTGCTAGGGCACTTATCTTTTACAAATTTTGAACACCATCATAGCTTGGCACCCTGGCAAGATACATTACAGCTATGGTGACCTTATTTTTCTCTAAGTCTATATGCATGACTCAAAAGTATTATTCCATGTCAAACAAGAAATTCTCAAGCTCTTTGGCATCCCTTACTCTCTCATAATGTCTAGGTTTCAACATATGGCTTTATTCCATTTTTCTATAGAGCTAAAACCAAATCTAGCCACAGCCAATTGTAGAATGCTGACTTAAGCCATAAACTCCTCAAACTCTCTTTGAAAGATGCTTATAGTGTCTCTTATCGCATCAGCCAAACCATTTAGAGTATTGGTTAACTCTTGCTAGGCTGTCTTAATTTCCTTTAATCGGTCATAAGTTACCACTTTAGCTTTCAAGGTAGCCACCATGGCCTTGAGCTCCTTAATCCTTTGTCAATATTTTGATCCACCACTCATTGTAACCATCTTTACTTTAATTATAGCATTTCTTAATCATGCTCTAATACCATATATCATGGACTAAACTTCTTTTCGATGAGGCAATAGACCTTATAGCATTTGAATGGTGCTTTCCGCACAAGTCAACTAAGATAGCTCAAAATCTGAACAAGCAACAAATAAGATACAAGTTAATTTTAGTGATGTGTAATGATATATCAGATCATAATAGGTGCACACCTGATTACACTAAAATTTTTATGATTTCTCATACCTTTTTAAGGTATTTTATGGCGAATATTTGCTCAATCTTGAGAAAATATGCCAAAAAATTCTCCCAATTACTTAAATATTCAATATGTAGGTAAAGATATGGAAAAAGAGGGAAAATGCTATTTTTGGAGTCATTTGAGATGCATTTTGGTGTAAAAGGCCACCTAATGTCAACATTGCTTAAATGCCATAATTGGGAGATTTTTCCTACCTTTTTTTTTTTACTTCTTGTTCTTATTTAAGCCTTAAATGAACTTCAATTCAAGTTTTATTCTTCAAATTTTCCTTGCTTAAATATTTTTTTTAGCTTATTAAGTTTTTGTCACCTTTGTAATAAAGTTATATGAACTAAAATGGATGTAATGCATAAGTATAGCTTTGGGAGCTTAAATTGGAGTTGAAAGTTTCTAGATTTCAGCAAGACTAATTTGGCAATTAAATTGCTATAAATCAGCTAAAAGTTGAAGATCAAATGGAAGAAAATTGGTGCCCTCAATTGAAGATAATGAGTAAGTTTCAAATGTTGGATACATGTGATAATCAAGTGAGATTGGCACCATTTCTTTATTCAAATTAGGAGACCAAAAGCAGCTGCTTATATGGCATTTTGGAGGCTTATTGTTTGTCATAATTGTAACTTTTTAGAGCTTAATGGATTAAAAGAAGAGAGCTTGAAGAAAAAAGAAGCAAACTAGGAAGCTTATGAAGTAAGATTGGATGACATGGAAATATCTCGCTAATGCGGCACCCTAGTTGGCTATTTCTTGTAATTTGATTTGTTAGAATACAACATCCTTGGCCTATAAAGAGAAGTAGTGGTTGGCCAAGAAGAGAGTGAGAGATTATAGTTAGCTTTAGGATTTTACATTTCTCACAATTTACATTTCTTGCTCATTTTCTCTCTATGTAGTTTCCTCCTTGTTCTTTTAGGAGGCCATTTGGAGAGAAAATCCTTCTACTTTTTTCAGCAAAATTTACATTTTCTACATTTTCTTTTCATACACTTTAAGATTCAAGTGATACAATTTACTTTTCTTTAAGTTTTCTTACACAATTTCAAGTTTTTCCATTACATTCTTAATGCCATTTGGCTATTTTTTAGCACTATACTACTTTCAGTTTTTGTATAAGATCTTTATGATTTCTTACGAGTTTTGATCCAATTTTTTTTTTCTAAAAACTTTCAATCCATAGTATTTCAAATCTAAAAAGTTTTGTTCTCAAATTCATTCTACAAATATTTCTAAAATCTTGGAAGTTTCTATTAGAGATTTGGTAGCAGAGGTGGCATAAAAAGCTAACAACACTTGTGTTGTCTTCTTTCATTACTTGGCATTCAATCCATTCTTTCCTTGAGTTAAGCTTGTTATTTTACTTGTTTACTTGCTTTATTTAAATTATTTGCATTGAATTTGTTAATTTACAAGGCTGTTTGGCTAATTTCTTTTCAATTGCTTTGTTTTTACAATTCCAGCTTTTGGTTTTTGTTGGAGTTGATTGAGCTTGTTATTGCATTGTTTTGATTGATTTATTTGTTTGGTTTTATAGTTAACTTGTAGATCTAAGTTGTCTTAGCTTAATCCAAGTTTATTTGCACTCTAGGATTATAGATCTAGAATTTAATTCCAATAATTTTAAATTTCGAGCATTAGGATTAGTTTCGGTTTTCAATATTCTAGATGTTCCTTTGTATTTTCTTTTAAGCAACTTTAATTCATTTGCATTCTAATTCTTGTTTCATTATTGTTTTTGCATTTAAGATTTTGTTTTAGGATGAATTCATTTAGAGTTCAAGTGCATTTTCATTTGAAGCTCAATTGTTAGGTACTTTCAATTTATAGTTGGAATTAATATTCAAGCTTTTCACTTGCTGTTTTGTTTTAATTCAAACTTTATATTGCATGTTAATTAGTTTTACTTTCCTTTAGTGTTTGATTTCAATTAATGCATTTTAGCTACTGTTTTGCTTAGGATTACATGTTATGCTTTCTTTACACTTGCTTTAGTATACTTTCAGTTTGTGCAATTTAATTTCTTGTTCTTACTTTCTTGTTAAGCTTAGATTAGTGATGCTTACTGTATTCGAAGAAATTAACTTTAGATAGAATATGCCAATAATAGGTACTTAGCTAGGATTTTTTAACTAATCTTTGTGAAAACAATACTTTGAATTTGGTCATTATTATTACTTGAATGATCTATGAGCTTGTAGAAATCCTATATAAAGGTTGGCCCATGACATATAGGTACAACACTATATGAAGTTAGCAATGCAAATTTTTTTTAAAAAAAATTATGATATGACACATAATAAAAATATTACAAATATGCATAAATAAATATATATTAGTTATACTTCTATTAATATAAAATCAAAATATAGATAGCATGAAATAAAAAGCATATCAAAATTTGATAAATATATTTAAAAAGTATTTTATTCTCACAATTTCCTAGTTAAATTTATTATTATGTACATACCATTATTGGATTTAGATTCGTTTGAAATTCATCTGACCCAACAACTTTTTAAAGTTAAAAGTTGTAAAATAAACTTTAATAGCTTCTTACAGTATATACCTAATTTTGTTTAGAATATTTTATTTTTTAAATAGGGTTTATTTTTGTAATTGGATCTCAACCATCAATTTTTAAGGTTCATTAATGATCCACTTTTATATGTTTGAGGATGAAGCCTAGTGTAGGCCTTATAGTGAAGTCCATTGTAGTGGCCCTAAATGGCCTGATTTGGACCTGATAAAGAGTTCAACAAAAGCCCATTTTTAAAAGCCCATTAATGGCCCATTGTCGATCATAAAAAATAATAATTAAAAATTAAAAATTAATAAAAAATAATAATATAATTAATAATAAAAAATACTAAAAATCAAAACAACAATAAAAAGCTTAGCCAAAAAAATTAACAATTTTGAAGGCCAAGGCAATGCAAAACAAAAAAAAGGAAAACAAAAAGAAGAGGGCCAAGGCCCTAAAGCTTTGGATCCTTGTCGAAGGCCCAAGCCATGGGCCTTATTAGACTTTTTGCATGGGAATGAAGTTGTTTCAAGTTTCATGTGGGAAGAAGAAAACACTGTTGAACAAAATCCTGGATGAAGACGTGAGTAAGAAGACGTGAAATAAAAAAAAACGGTTGCAAAAACAAAGAGAAACGGCATGAAGTAGTGGCCGGTTAAGGAAGGTGGCGAGCAGCAAGGAAAGGGAAAACAAAAACTACATGATGGAGAGGTGAACAGAAAACTGCTGCAAGTCGCATGAGCAAACGGGGAGAGGGTAATGGAGAAAGGGAAACCAGAAACAGAAAAAATCAAGCAGAAAAAAAGAGGTGAACAGCAGCCCCAACGAAAAAGAAAAATTGGCAGCAACCAAGTGAAAAAAACTAGAAATAGAACCAGAAAAAAATAAAGCAGAAGAAGACGTGAAACAAAAAGAAAACAGAAAAAAGAAACTAAAAGAAGGAAAAAGGGAGAAAGTTCATGAAAAAAGAGGGACCAGTGGCGTGAACAGAAAAAAAAAAAAAGGAAAGAAGCATTCGGGAAGAGGAAACCAAAACAGAAAACACCAGTGAAGAAAAGCAAGAAGAAACTAGCAGTAAATAGAAGTTGAAGCCGAAAACAGAAGAAAGCAAAAAAAAAAAGAGTAGCAGGCAGTAGACAAAAAAACTGGACGTGCTAAGAAAAGGCATTCACGCAAAATAGAAACCAAAAAAAATGAAAAGAGACGCGCAGAAGAAGAAAAGCAGAAAAAAGTAAAAGGGTGCAGTAAAGAAGAAAAGACGCGGCAAAAGGTGTGAAAATAAAAAAAATAATAATAATAATAAAAAAAAAAAACTGAAACCAAAATGTAAAATGGGATGAACAGACAGCAAGCGTTGGAAGCAGATCCGTGGCAAGCAAAAATATACAACGTGTAGCAAAAACAGGCAGTGAGAGAAAAGAAGGGGAGGACATGGGAAAGCGAGGGAAGAGAGCGCAGAAAATAAACAAAAGCTGACCAGAAGAGAAAGGAACCAGAAGAAAACTGGGCGCACCAAAAAAAAAAAAAAAAAACAAGTAGAACAACGTAAACAGCAGAAACAGTGCAAGCAAAAAAACAAACTAGAACCGTATCTTTGGTAAGAAGAGGTCTCTTGTCATATCTTGTGGTTCGGTTCAAGAAAGTTTAATATTTACATGCGGTTTATCATCCTCAATTCTTCATTGCTTGTTTACTGATGCTTGTTTCATTTTTCTTGTTTACTGATGTTTTTAGTTTTGGTCTCTCGTCATTCCTTGTAGTTTAGTTCGTGAGAGTTTAATACTCTCTCATTCTCATCATCCATGCTCCTTGGCCATACTAAGCATAAAAGATAGTCTTCCTTAGCCATACTAAGTATAAAAGACAACTAAATTGGTTTTTCTTATATGTTTAGTAATTTTCAACAGTAAATGGAAATGATAGAAACACGTATAGCTTAGTGTTTTGAAAAAGGTGGGAACGGCAATAGTGCAATGGTTTTGTGTTTTTATTTTTAATAAACAAAAGTTTAAAAAAAAAATGAGGTTAAGAACCTCTTTGCTTATAATGAAATTTACTTTTAGGCACATGTCATGACATGTATATCCGTGCGCATTTTTTTATTTGTGTTGGTTAAATTTGATTTTAATTTTAATTTAATTTTTTTTTTAATTTTATTGTTAATCAAACTTGAATGATTATTCCAATTTTATGTAGTTTAATTCTTTATGTTTTATTTCCATTTGGACACAACTTATATATTTTAGATTTATGAAAAAATAATAATAATAAAAATAAGAAACTTTTTAAATCCCTGTCTAAATGTTGGAAGAATAAAAATTATGTTGTAAAAAACAATAATAAATAATTTTGCTTAGATGTAGAAGAATTATGAACTAATAAAAATAAAATAATAAAAGATAAGTAAATAATAATAATAATAATAATAAAACTTTAAATGGAAAAGGAAAATATATAAAAATATATAAAAATTATTTTTTGAAAATTATGAAAAATGAGCTTATATTGAAAGAATATATAAAAATTAATTTTTGAAAATCATAAAAAGCGAGCTTGCTATCATAACGTATAAATCTGTGGACCTACCACTAGATATAGATTAAAGAGGAGTCGCCACCAATATTTTTTGTTAAAGTGTGATTGACCACCTGATTGAATCTGTCATATTTAAAAAGAAGTCCCAATATTGACTTAAATATCTTTTAATAGTAAATTTTAGTCCATGAAACTATATTTCAGAGTTTAGAGTACAGTTACATATGAGAAAGATTATAGTATCTTCATTACGCCCATCAAAAGGATGATACCAGTTTTATTTCAAGTTATCCAAGCCTTAATCATATTTATGATTTACCAAAATATTTAATATTAAAAATTAAACTTAAAATTACTTCAATAATTTGATAGCAATTTAAGATAATTCTCTCACTTCAGAGTATTCAATGAAACTAATGTCCTACCTTAAAGAGGCTCTGTCGTCAGATTCATTTAAATTTTAGTTAAAGAGATAATCAATAAAATTTTTCAATAGTTTGGTAAGATTTACTTTGATACAAATCTCCCAACAATTTGGTGAGATTTTATTATAATATTATTTTTTGAAAAATGCATTAAATCTTCTAATAATTTGGTAAGATTAAATTTAAGATGCAAATCCTCCAATAGTTTAGTAGGATAAAATACAAAATATTTTATTAACAATTATTTTTTAAAACTTGATTTATAAAATTCTCCAATAATTTGGTAGAATTTATATAAAATTAAATTCATGAAAAAACCTCTAATAGTTTGGTAGGATTCATGAATTCTCCTTTTAGAAAATTTTTATTATATCTTTTTATTACTATTATTTAGAAAGAAATGAAATTTGTAAAAGTATTTAAAAGAAATTGATAATGATAATAAATGAAATAAAAAAGTAAAAATAAATAAATAAATGAAATGAAATAAAAAATAAGAAAATCTAGAAAAATAAAATAAATAAATAAGTAAATGGAAAAAAGAAAAACCTAAGATCATGTCGGGTTCAACACGTGGGTTGTGCGCAGGTTAGCGGGTCGACTCGCAATCCTAGGCCTTCAGTATGGCGTTGTCTGGAGCTAGTATAAAAACCAAGCTTTTTAGTTTTTCCTTAGAAACCTTTAGCCCTCTCTCTCTAGAATGAATTTCTTTTTTGTCTCTTTTTAAAATTTCTTGATTCGATCACCAGAAACTAGGTTTGACCACCAGTTTCTAGAAAACTAGCCGAAATTTGGCTGGAAACTTTAAAGTTCGTAAAAAAATTCAATCGAAAAATTCAAATGTTCAAACAAAACCCAAATTTTTTCAAATTTTTTAGAAAACTTTCCTCTTTTAGATTTTTAAGGATTCCAAATAACTTTTTTTTCCCTAAAACCCAAAGACCCAATTTTCAACTAATCCTAAAACATTTGTCAAAATAGTAGCCACCCAAAACCTAAACTTTCCTTTTTTTTCCTTGTTCACTCTATGTAATTTAGGGATTCATTTATAGGGTTCATTTAACAAAATTTAAGGATTTAACAGCGTTAATCTATGCTTGAATTTTGGGATTTTATTATGGTCAATGATTCCACTAATTTTGGTTTCCAATAAAGCCAATCATTTTTACTCAATTCACCTACAGGATTTTCAGCAAACTTTTGTTGATCTGCTTTCTTTTTGTGAATGTAAGAAAGAAATAATAAAATAATAAAATAATAATAATAAAAGATTAGGCCTAAAGCCTGTATAGATGAAAATGGGCATCTACAGTTGCCCCTATTTGCACACTCTTGTAAAACAAGAATAATGTAAAGACATCGATAGCCATTATGTTCATGCTCGAAAAGCTAAAGTGAAAATAAGAATATGAAAATGACTTAACTAAGTCCAAGTCAAAATTCATCGAAGTATACCAACATAGGAAAATGTTCAAGATTGAATTGTGAAACAAGAAATTAAAATGATTTGGACTGAGCCAAGATCAAAAAGAGTGACTGGGTTTGAACCACGAGTCAAAACAATAAAATGATCTAGAATGAGCTAAGATCGAAATAGGTGATCGAGACTGAACCACGAGTCAAAAAAAATAAAATGATCTGAACCAAGTCGAGATCAAAATAGGTGACCAGGACTGAACCACGAGTCAAAAAAAATAAAATGATCTAGATTGAGTTGAGATTAAAATAGGTGATCGGGATCGAACCACGAGTCAAAAAATAAAATGATCTAGACCAAGCCAAGAGCAAAACAAATGACCTGGATTGAACCGCGAGTTAGAAAAATAAAGTGACCTAAATCAAGCTGAGATCAAAATAGGTAACTGGGAAATAAAATGATCTAGACCAAGTCAAAATTAAAATAGGTGACCGGGATTGAGCTGCCAGTCAAAAAAATAAAATGATCTAGATCGAATCGAGATCAAAATAAGAAACTGGGATCAAATTGCAAGTAAAAAAAAATTGATCTCGATCAAGCCGAGATCGAAACAGATGACTGGGACTGAATTACAAGTCAAAAAAAATAAAATAATCTAGACCAAGCTGAGATCAAAATAGGTGATTAGGATCAAACCAAGAGTTAGAAAAATAAAATGAACTAAACCGAGCCGAGATCGAAATAAGTGACTGGGATCAAACAGTGAGTCAGAAAAATTAAATTATCTAGACCAATTTGAGATCAAAATAGATGACTGGGATCAAACTGTAAGTTAGAAAAATAAAATGATTTGACTCGAGTCGAAATCAAAACTTGGTATGTAATAATGGTAATATGAATGATGCAAATGCATGTCCGATCTGAGAAGTAAATGCATGAAAGTTTTGATTGTGGTATTGAAGTTCTCCAGACGCTTTCCTTTGCATCCCAATCTCCACATACTTCACATGAGGAAAATCAAATCCACTTTTCGTAAATCAAAATAGGCACTCGTCTTTCCTTTTAAGGGAATTTTCAAAACTAATACCTTTACTAAACCTTAAAGGTTTCATCTTTAGCCTTTGTCTCTTTCAATTTTCCCAAAGTAAATGCATAATCTATCATGAAATTATTCAATTATTAATGATTATCCCAATTTCAAAAATATAAGATGTGAATTATGCATTTCTCTTATTCATGGCAAAGCATCAATAGAAAGGAAATGCAAGGATTGAAAGTGAAACATAAATAAAATGAAATGAATATCATTTTGTTTAGAAAAGAAGTAGATTACAACTAATGGCAATGGGACAAGATAAAGGTATAATGCCTCCAGACACTCAGATAATCATGATAACATATCAGGATTTATTCAAAAAATTCAACCATATAATGCACTCAACACTTCAAAACTCTTAAAAAATTCACTGATATTAACATTGATGCACCTCACAAGTGATACCATATGCTCCTTATCTAAGTCAGCTTTACAGGTTTTCAACTTAGATAAACCTCTATTTAGTTCAGGCTGCCCTTTTGGGTTTTCAATTTGAACTCTTCTTGTTTTTTTTTTTTTTTTAGTTCAAGCTATCTTTTTGAGTTTTCAACTTGGACCCTCTTTTTTTTCTAGGTAAAGTATCTCTTCATGATATCAGAATTTATGGGGTTAGGAAGCTCATCTCCATCCATCTCTGACAAAATTAAGGTTTCTCTTGAAAAGGCCATTTTCACAACATACAGCCCTTCCTTATTTGGGGTCCATTTTCTCTATCATCATGTTGATGCGAAAGGATCCTTTTCAACATCAATTTTTTTTTTTGAAATTGATGAGGTCGGACCTTTTTGTCATAGGATTTCATCATCCTTCTTTGGTATAGTTGACCATGATAGAACACTACTAATCTTTTTTTTTTTAGTGAAGTTTAATTGCTTATAGCGCTCTTGAATCCATTCAGCTTCTTCTAATCCCATTTAAGACTCTCATGGATGGGATTTCTACTTTCACTACCAAAACAACCTCTATCCCATAAACTAAAGAGAATGGAGTCGCTCTAGTAGAAGTGTGTACTGATTTTTGATAGGTATGCAAAGCAAAAGGTAATTTTTTATGCCAATCTTTATATGTTTCAGTCATCCTTTCCAGAATCCTTTTGACATTCTTATTTATAGCTTCTATTGCCCTATTCATTTTTGAGTGGTATCAAGCTGAATTATGGTGTTTAATCTTGGATTGAGCATATACTTTTTGCATCATATTGCTATTTAAATTCTTTGTATTATCTAAAATGATCCTCTCTGAATCTTGTATTTATAGATTATTTCTTTCTTGATAAACTTACAGACTATAGATCAAGTTACATTTGTAAAAAAAGCTACTTCGACGCATTTAGTGAAGTAATAAATCATCACAAAAATGAATCTATTCCCGTTTAATGCTTTTGGAGTGATGAGACTAATGGCATCCATCCCTTATATAGAAAATGGCCAAGGTGGTGCCAAAACATGTAACGCGGTGGGTGAAGTATGGATTTTGTTAGCATAAATGTTGCATTTGTGACACTTTCAAGCATAATCAATACAATCGCTCTCTATTGTTAACCAATAGTATTTGACTCTCATAATCTGTCTTGCCATCATGTGCCCATTTACGTGTGCTCCACATACACCATCATGTACCTCAATAATTTTCCTTGCCTCAGAGACATTTACACAATGCAATAACATATGATATTTGCTTTTCTTATACAAAACCTCACCATCTAAGAAGAATCACATAGCCTATCTCCTTAAGATTTTTTTATCATTTTCTATCGCATGATCCGGGTATTGCTGACTCCTTAGGTATCACAGAATATCATAATACCAAAGATTTCCATCTCTTTCCTCTTTCATGTTGGTGTAATGTACTAGCATATACTTGACATCTAACTTGATGGGCTGTATTTCAACATTATTCCTAATTTGTATCATTATAGCTAAGGTGGCTAATGCATCTGCTATTTGATTCTCTTCTTGAGGTAAATGTTCAAACCGAATTATCTCGAACTATTTGCACAACTCTAAAATATATTTATGGTATGGGATAAGTTTTGAATCCCTCATTTTCCATTCACTCTTTAGTTGATAGATAACCAAAGTTGAATCTCCAAACACCTTTAATACTTTAATTTTTCTATCTAAAGCAACTTGCAATCCTATAACACAGGCCTCATACTCAGCCATATTGTTGGTACAATTAAAGTTCAATCTTACTATAACAGGGTAATAATGCTCTTTTAGAGATATTAGAATTACCCCAATTTCATGCCCCATGGCATTAGCAGCCCCATCAAAATACATTCTCCATGACTTTTCATCATCGTTATCTTCCTCTAATCCTAAGATGGCCATAAGTTCTTTATCTAAAAAATCAAATTTCATGGGCTCATAGCTTTTAGCAGCATAGTCCGTAAGGAATTTAGCAATGGCACTTCCTTTGATCACTTTTTGACTTATGTATGCTATATCAGACTTTAAAAGCATCACCTACCATTTTGTGATTCTCTCTAATAATGATGGTTTCTTAAAGATATACTTGATTGGATAGAGTTTAGCCATAAGCTAGGTAGTGTGGTAAAGCATATACTGCTTGAGCCTTTTAACTATCCAAGCCAAAATGCAACACATTTTCTCTGGCAATGAATACTTTGACTCATACTTTATAAATTTCTTGCTCAAGTAGTAAATATCTTTTTTCTTTTTGCCAGATCCATCTTGCTATCCCAACACACATTCTATTGACTTTTTATAAACCACCATGTATAGAATTAATGGTTTTCCCAAAATAGGTGGTACTAATATTGAAAAATATGATAGGTATTGCTTAACTTTATCAAAGGCCTCATGACATTCTCTATTCCATTCTCTATGATTATTCTTTTAGAAGAGTTTAAAGATGGGATCGCATTTGGAGGTAAGTTGAGAGATGAATCAAGAAATGTAGTTTAATCTGTACAATAAACCTTAAACTTTCTTCGATGTACTAGGCAAGGATAAATTATGAATGGCTTGTATCTTGTCTAGGTCAACTTTATTTCCCTTTTCACTAACCACAAAACCCAGCAATTTCCCTAACTTGGCTTCAAATGTACATTTGGATAGATTTAACTTAAGCTAAAACTTTCTCATCCTCTCAAACAATTTTTTGAGGTTAGCTACATGGTCTTTTCCTTCTCGAGATTTTATGATCATGTCATCTATGTACACTTCAATCTCTTTATGCAGCATATCATGAAAGAGTGTCACCATAGCCCTTTGATAAGTTGCCCTAGCATTTTTTAATCCAAAAAATATAACCTTATAACAAAAAGTTCCCCATATAACAAAAAGATATTTGGCCACTTGCAAAAGGCTCGCATCAAACTACTTTTTTACCTCCTCTTTAATCTTTAACAATATTTCAAGTTTCATTCTTCTCAGTTTTTGTTGAACTGGCCTACATTCAAACTTCAAAGGTAGTCTATGCTCCATTATCTCAATACTGAGCCTAAGCATATCTTGATGCTGAAAATTGATGGCTGAGATGTTGGAGATTAATAGTAAACAAAAAAACTCACAAGAATTTGAATAATAGTAGAATATGATTATTAGATTAAAAGGGATAAAAGTTCACCACCAAGACTAGACACTAAGGGAAATAGAAATACCCCCCTAATAATTCTAATCAAGGATATAGAACAACAGAAGTTTGTCACTCTAGGAAATCCACCTAAGAGATACAAAAATTGAAGAATAATTTAAAAGATTGCTTAAGGATAACGAAAACTCTATTTTGCCTTCTACCAAAGAATAACAGTAAATAAATAGACTAAGAACATCCCTCAAAGCATGCGAACTTCACAGATTGAATTGCTGAAATCATGCCTAAAATCATGGGATTTGCATGTGAATACAATAATTTCTAATGTGAACATAATTATTTACCCATTTACTTATGCAAATTATATGTTAATGAATCTGACCATAATTCCATCCATTTTCATGCTCTTTTTTTTTAGCTAGTGTGAACATAATCTCCTTATTCTAGTTTACTTTATTTTTGCATTTGGTTAGTAGATTTGGACCAAGGATAGGCCCATCTTATTTTTGAATAAGTCTTCTTTAGTCTCGACCTATATTATATGATGTGTTGACACTCTGGTGTCACATCTTGATAAAATCAAGTGAATACATCTACGAATTCTTAAGAAGATCCTCTAATTGCTATCTGTCAACCACTAGGAGCAAGATATCAATCTTAACTTCTTTTTTGTTCTCATTACCTCTTAAATTGATCATCTTGGTAACTTCTTGATGAGGTTCAATAGATTTATTCTCCTATTCAATTAATCTCATTAAATCTGGAGGCAAAGTGTATTTTTTAGAATCTTTTTTAGTGTCAAGGTCATAAGTGTTAATTGAATTTTTAAAATTAAATCCCTAATTGTTATCATGATTATCATCATATTCATTTGAGGTTTTGAAATTAAATGAAATAGGAGATATTGGCAAAATGTTTTGATGATTGAATGGGAAAAATGAATAAAATGCATGCTCCTATTTTTTATTGAAATAATAGATAATAAGAGGCCTATACATAAAAGATCCCAATGCTTTTGGGCATAAGTGATTGGGAGTTACAATTACATTGAAAAAGTATCCAGGACAGTAGGTATTTGGATGACACCTTAGTTTTTTAGTTCAAAGATCGGTGGGCATGGATAAACTAACACTTCTTCCCTTTGGATATCTTCATTTATCATATGCATGGATAGTTCAGTGAAAGCTTCTTCCATGCTTAATTCCTCTTCAGCACTTTCATTAGCTCCCAGGTATATGTATCTTTTAATACTAAATGCTTCATACAAGTGGCAAATAACCATTGGCATATTCTTTGCCATCCTTTTTCCTTTCTTGTCATCTCATATTCCTTTCACTTTACATCCCAGGCTTAGTTTTCCACTATTGTCCATAATTTTTAGTGGTTTTTTTATTCTTTGCAAATTTTTGCCTAGTCCAACTCCAATATTCCAACCTTTATTAATCATCTAATTAATCATGATCTTACTAAACATAGGACCTCCACCTACAACATTAACAAGTTTAAAGGATCGATAAAAGCATTCTAATGACTCTTTTATAGCTTTTATGTGTAGAGCATTCATAGGCTGAGTCACCAACAAGTCCTCTTTTCTGGCCATAATCACTAATTGATCTTTCATGTTGAACTTAACATTTTAATGTAGAGAGGAAGGAATAGCACCTACCAAGTAAATTCATGGTCTTCCCAACAAACAACCATAGGATGGAAAAATATCCATAACCTAGAACTTTATGTTAAAGACACAAAGTCCTATTTGCATAAGCAATTCAATATCTCCCAATACTTCATGCCTAGCTCCATCAAATTCTCAGACCACCATATGACTACTTTTGATGTGGGACATATCAATAAGTAGCCTTGCCAAAGTAGACATAGGCATAAGGTTAATAGTGAACCATTATCAATAAGGACTTTGGTTATGATGTGACTCTTGTATTTTACAGTGATATGCAAAACTTTTGTACTTTTTCTACCTTCGAGTGAAATCTCATCATCACTGAAGGCTATATAATGTGGTACCACTAAGTTCCCTGCCAAATGATTCACATATTCCACTGACACATTATGTGCTACATAAGCCTAATTTAACACCTTTAACAAGGCATTGTAATGTGATTCTGAATTTAACAATAATGACAATAAGGAGATTTTGGCTGGCATCTTATTTAATTACTCTATTATATAGTACTTACTATTATTCAATAACTTTAAAAACTTGCAAGATTTTTTTTTAGGCATAGATTTTAGGTTATTTTTCCTTGGAATTGATTTTAGTCTAGTCTATTTTTCCATCACTCTCTCTCTCCTTGCTTTTTTTAGCATCTATAGAGTATAGCATCTTCCACTACTAGTCATGCCACATACACTAATTATATTGGCAGCATCAAACTTAGGCATGATTATTTCTTGTCCTTGGACCATCACCTCATAACCATACTTTCATGGCACGGTGTTTTCATCCTTGTAAAGGAATGGACTTAGGACTTTGAAAGTTGCTGGCCTGGGAATAAACTTGTCCATGATCGATCTCGACTTCTCACCATAATGTATGGTAATCGACTTTGGTACCCACTTATCAATCATAGCTACTTCAACACCTTTTGAGGCTTTTGTTTCTTCATACAATTTGATTTGGTAGGAATCCATTAGCCTCTATACCTCATCATGAAACTATTTGCACATTTCAATTAAATGCCCAGAGCTCCACTATGATACTTGTATCTTTGATTTAAGACACATCTCTCATGATAGGTACATGGCTCCACCGATTATATCATCCCAGCCTTATATAAAGCTTCATATAGCTGACTAAATGGCATTTTAATCTCTTTCATCTTCTTTTAATTTGCCCCTTATCTTCATTCAGAGCATCGATTACTTGATTGGGTAATGAGGTTATTTTTGACATTGGGTGTTATTTTTCCACTGGTATCAAAATTTATTAGCTTTTTTTTTCATTAAACTTTGCACCTTATACCTCAAATAGGTGCAATGTTCAATAGAATGGCCAATAACCCCATAATGATAATCACAATTACTAGGATTATACCACTTAAGGTAAAGAAGTTTAGGTGCTTTTGAAGGGATGGGAATAATCAAGTGATTTTTATAAAGCTCTTAGAACAATTCTATATAACTCATGGGAATAGGATCATAGGTGGATTTTTCTTGGTTATTTTATGGCTCTTGTGTACCACTCATTGGGATGGTTGGATAGACAAAAGGTCTTATTTTAGTAGAGGTATTTGGATTGTAAGCAGGTGGTTTGAATATGGGTTGATAAGTAGATGGATAGGAAGGTCATGGAGCTAGTTAATAGGAGAAAATTGAAGCATGATTTATGGCAAGATAATATATGGGATAAACCAGTTGAGGATAGTTTTCGTATTGCTATCCTTCATAACTCATAGCTTGAGTCTTACTATCTTTCTTCTTAGGCATCCTTTTAGTAGCAAATGATTCCCCTTCTCAAACTTGCCATTTTTTATAGCATTTTCAATGACTTTTCCTGAAGTTACCATGTCAGCAAAATTTTTTATCACATTTTCAATCATTTTTTTTTATAGTAAGGTGACTTTAAAGTACTTACAAATAGCACTATTTTTTCTTTCTCTATTAATGGTGGTTGCACTTAAGCAGCTATATCGCCACAATTGGGCATACTATTTAAAAGATTCAGTTGCTTTCTTCTCCATACCTTACAATGAAAAGTGATTAGGAGCCATATTTATAATATAATGATATTGATTGATGAAGGATCAAATCAAATCCTTTCAAAATTGTATACAGGCTTTATCCAACAGAACGTCCATATCGCTTCAAACCTAGTTAAACAATCTTAAAACACATGCATGAGCAATTTTTCATTACTAGTGTCTGTTGCCATCTTACTATAATACATCACGACACGTGTGATAGGGCACTTGGTATCATCATACTTCTCAAACTCTAAAACTTTGAACTTTAAGGGGGATCACCACATCTGGTTCCAAACAAAGTCCTATGGCATCCATAGAACCATAAAAATGATGCCTTCTATGGCTCGTAATCTCTTCTTAATCATATTTATCATGTGATCAATTTTAGGGTGTTCCAAGGACTTAATAATCTTTAATTTTTCCTTTGCTTCATCCAAATTAAGGACTTGGGTCAGCTCAACTGCATTTTTCATGAAAATGGTATTAATATAACTTTGGACATTTCTTTGATTAAGTGCATAAGTCATTCTTGTATAATTGTAGCTTGGGTATGCTAGTTATTGCAGTGAGAAACTTTGAGTGGATTAGGTCTAATGTGGACTATAACCTAAAGGATATAGTGGCTCAATAACTTCATGTGAAACATTTTTCTCCATTGCTTTTCCCTTGTTTATTTTATTAAAAGCCTTGAGGATCTTGCTCAATTCCCCCTTAATTTCCTCTTGAGCCTTTTCTAAGTTCCTAACATGGCTTACATTATCTTGCTCGATTTCTTTAGTTTAAGCCCAGGTGTTATACGGATGTTGAGCTATATTTGAACCTTACTTACCACAATCTAAAATTAGTGATCTTGTTATGAGCTAACATGACAAAAAAATGATTATGAATGAATGTAATGCAATGCAATGGTGAGAAAAATATTTGTTCTTATTAAATATTTCAACAAAAGTGAACTTTCTTTTATTCCACAAAGTTTGTTTTACATCAAGTCTAATACTCTCCACTTGTAAAAATGCTTGATTTGTTCATACTGGTCTTTAGCCTTCTGAATAAAATCAATAACTGCTACCCATGCTCTCCTATTGGTGTAACTAGAGTTCCCAATGTCTCTGCCTCTTTCGTCATTTCTTCTACCTTAATTACCTCTTTACTTATTTGGGTTGCAAGATGTTTTATGTATCTTTGCCCTCCTAGCCCTTCTTTTTTTGCTAAACCATACTTGATAGGACAATTCCCTATACTTCTCCATGAGTGCCATAATATGATTCTTTTGCTCATTCAATTTCTATTTTAATGTCTGGATATACCTTTCAAGCATCTCATTTTCTTGTTGAGCTTCCATATAATCATCCTCCATTTGGGAACATTCTCTTCTAAACTTTTTGTTCTCACAAGTCAAATTGGCGATATTTATTTCTTTAGCCTTCACTTGTATACGTAATTTTTTATGCTCTTGCCACAGCTCCATCAATTTTGTGAAGGCATCGTCATGCCTTCTAATAACCCTTTGAGTCTTGCATTCAACCTTTAATCTCTTATGTCATCGATGAATTTTAGCCAACTATTTAATTATTGTATCATGCTTTTTGGAAATTTCATGGACTTAGACTTATAGCTTTTTTGCTTTACCTTTCCATTACCCTTTCTCTTTCTAAAGCCTTAGAATATCTTGCTTTAATTTCTTTTTCTCAACTTTAGATTCTTGCTTTACAAGTTCTAGCTTTGAGGACGTCTTGTCCAACTCTTGATTGATCATCTAGACACAATCTGTGAATGCAACCTCCTTTCCTTTCTTGGTTCTCCACACCAAATATCCCTGAGTGAGTTTATCAATGAATGATCTAGTGCTCACTCTCCTAGGCTTATCCAGGCCCTGATTATACTATCAATTTTTTAAAATGTTTTAGGTTTCAAATGTAAACAGTCAAATTGGCTAAGCCTATATGTCACAGGAACAAACTATTTTGCTCCATACTGTTTCCTTACCATTACCGGTGCATAAACTATTAACCCCTATAAGCATAAAAGTGGAACTTTTATTTCATCTCCACATTGATACAACATGGGTTCTCAACTCACCCATGGGACTAGGCATTTCACCTGACAAGCCATGAGCTTCTGTAATAGATTTCCTATTCCTTCTTGGTCTTTGCCTTTGGTCATTCACTCTCACAAAACTCCTTAATTGGATTTCAATTACGAAAATAGAGTTTGGAAAAAGTACTTTTCTTGCATTTAGAATGACTGTTTGTCCATAAATACAATAATGGTATGCAACCTAAAAAATGCACTTTATCATTTTGTCTACAAAATCTTAATGATCTGATGGTTTTTATCAAGATTATCAATGAAGGATTACATTTTCTTGTAATATGCTCAAATAGATCTACCACTTCTATCTTAATATGGCCTAAGACTTTGGGGAAAATTACCATCCCATATATTGCTAAATCAAACACATTCACTCATTGGTCATCATCAAGGTGTTTAACAATGAAATCTTAAAAACCTCTTATAGGATACCTTTATGCCTTTTCTTTTCTTGGACATGAGAATCTATGAGCTCCTTTCCTACCCCTAAAATATGAGCTAACATTTTATGATACCCGGGCTTTTGTTTCTTCAAATATATTCTATCTAGTTATTAGAGATGTATAACTACCATAATCAAATACCTTTTTGTAGTTGACACCAAATCAGCTTCATTAAAAATGACACAATGATAAGAGGGGTCTTAAAATTGTACTATTGCCTTAATGAGTGACTTTTCAACTTTCACTGACAAGAGTTGTGTAACATGCCCAAACTTCTAATAAAAAGCTTGCTACCTAGAAGGAACCATGTTATTTCATATGTCTAATAGGTCTTTCAAGTCATTTTGTTTAAGAAGCAATCGAACTTCCATTGGTAAAGTAGAGACATAACCAAGTGGTAAACAATCCCCATCTTCTCACTGTTTCTTTTTTGACTCTATCTTTGAATCCATGGGCAAATCACATTTGAAGAATACAAAGGAGGCATAAACTTGACATTCTATAGGCTCCATGTAATCTTTTGTTGAAGATATCTTTAAGGTAGAAATAATATGCAATCTACATGTATGCTTATGAATATGCACAAGAAGAAAAACAAACAAGAAAATCGGTTAGTCATCTTGATATAAAATAAAGAATAAACATGGTAAAGCAAGTAAAATAACAACATGACTCTAAATTTTGGATTAACTATAAAGGGCAAAGAGACATGGCTCTACCTATGGGTTAAGCTCTTAAAGTTAACTATATATAGCTTGGATCATTTTTAAAAAGGTTCACAAATTGTTCTTTACATCATCGTCTATCACAGACTAGTAAGGCACCCAATCCTTGCCCATTATAGGTTATAAATGAAAAAAAGTTCAATTTGAGTGGGAGTATGTGGAGACATGAAATCTCACAAAGGCATAGGTACTTTACTTCCTCCTAAGGAATAGAACTTGGGTGTAGAGCTCATGTTATGTATTTGCAAGTGAATGACAGATATATAAAAATGAATAAATGAATAACTAAATAAAATATAAGCAAGGAAAAAGAAATAAAGAGGAAAAAATCTCAAATTTATTAGGTTAGGCTTGGATAACAAGAAATCATTTACTGGCCTGACTCTCAATGGAGTCGCTAAACTGTCATAAGGTATAGATCCATGGACCTACCTCTAGACATGGATTAAAGAGGAGTCATTACCTATCTTTTTTGTTAAGGTGTGTTTGGCCACCTAATTGAATCTATCATATTCAAAGAGGAGTCTCAAGATTGACTTTGGTATCTTTAAATAGTAGATTTTAGTCTATGAAACCATAGTTTCAGATCCAAGAATGTGATTATGCATGAAAAGGTTATAGCACCCACGGAGCACCCATCCAAAGGATGGTAGTAGTTTGATTTCAAATTATCCAAGCCTTAACCATATTTATAATTTACCAAAATATTTAATATTGAAAATTAATATTAAAATTACTCCAATAGTTTGATAGCAATTTAAGATAATTCTCTCACCTCAAGAGTATTCATGGAGACTAGTATCCCACTCTAAAGAGGCTTCATCATTGAATGTATTTAAATTTTAGTTAAAGAGATAATCAGTAAAATCTTCCAATAGTTTAGTAAGATTTACTTTAATGCAGATCTCCTAATAGTTTGATGAGATTTTATCATAAGATTGATTTTTAAAAAATGCATTAAATCTTCTAATAGTTTGATAAGATTTAATTTAAGATGCAAATCCTCCAATAGTTTGGTAAGGTAAAATACAAAATATTTTATTAACAATTATTTTTTTTGAAAATTGATTTATGAAAATTTCCAATAGTTTGGTAGAATTCATATAAAATTAAATTCATGAAGAAACCTCCAATAGTTTGGTAGGATTCATGAATTCTCTTTTTAGAAAATGTTTTTATTATATCTTTTTATTATTATTATTTAGAAGAAATGAAATTTATAAAAATATTTTAAAGAAATTGATAATGGTAATAAATGAAATTTTTTAAAAAAATAAAAATAAAAATAAAACAAATAAAATGAAATATAAAATATAAAAATATAAAAAAATAAAAAAATAAAATAAACAAAAATGTAAATTGAAAATAAAATGAAAAAAGAAAAAAGAAAACATGTGATTGGGTTGGGCCCAATATATGGGTTGTGTGTAGGTCAATGGGTTGACGCGCGGATCTTAGGCCTTCAAAATGACATCGTCTGGAGTTAGTATAAAAGCCAAGCTTTTCAATTTTTTCTAAAAAACATTTAGCCCTCTCTCTCTCTCTCTCTTGAATGAATTTCTTTCTTGCCTCTCTCTAAAATTCCCTGATTCAATCTTTGAAAATTGTGTTTGACCATCGGTTTTTGGAAAACTAGCTGAAATTTGGCTGGAAACTTCAAAGTTCACTAAAAACTTCAAACGAAAAATTCAAACCTTCAAACGAAACCTAGATTTTTCCATATTTTTCTAAAAAAACTTCCTTCTTTAAGATTTTTAGGGATTTCAAACAACTTTTCTTTTCCCCGTAACATAAAGACCTAACTGTCAGCTAATCTTAAAACAAATTCGCCCAAATCATAGCCACTCAAAACCTAGACTCTTTTCCCTTTTTTTCTTGTTCACTCTGTGTAATTTAAGGATTCATTTATAAGGTTCATTTGACACAAATTTAAGGATTTAACAGCATTAATCTGTGCTTGAATTCTGGGATTTTATTATGGTCAATGATTTCACTAATTTTGGTTTCCAATAAAGCCAATCCTTTTTGCCCTATTCACCTATGAGATTTCAACAAACTTTTGCTTATCTGCTTTCCTTTTGTAAACGAAAGAAAGAAATAATAATAACAAATAATAGTAATAGTAATAGTAATAGTAATAATAATAATAATAATAATAAATAAATAATAATAACAATAATATAAAAAATAAAAATAATAACAAAGATTGAGCCCACAGCCTATATATGATCAACAATTACTAGGTCCAAAGCCCAAATGAGAAACAAACCCCTCTGAGGTTTGATGATCCAAAAAAGAACCGAATTGACAAATCAAATGTATCATGAATAGAAATGGGTGTCTACACTTACTCTAAGAATCTACCTAGATGTTGAAAATTTTTAGACAGACTCATCAATTTGTTAAATTAAAACCTTAAAATTGAAATCCTAACTAATTTTAAACCCTAAATGAAACCATAAAACCTTAGGTTAAACCCTAAATAAAACCTTAAAATTTTAATCCACTCAAAACCCTAACACCATTCAAAAATTCGAAGATTTATGTGAAAACTTTTTTTTGAAATAATTTGTTTCTGAGTGCCACCTACATGATGGGGTATTTAAAAAATTTTATTTCATAACAAATTTTCATATAATTTTGTATTTTAAAATAATCTAATTAAATAAAGAATAAAAATATAAAAAAGGATTTTAAATATAAAAAGTCGCACTCACACTCTACTTAGAAATTAGAGAGTCCAAGTGGTATTTTTAAGGACCTGATCTTTAATTTGTATTTCCTTGTCATTCAAGACACATTTGCATATATCTACGTTCTTGCATTCATTATGCATATAAATGTATTTTAGTTATTGTTGTTTACAATTTACTATAGCCTTTTTCATTTTTATTGCATAAAAAAGTTTTCTTCAAAAGTTGATTTCAAAAATAAATAAATAGATAAATTACAATAATATTCCAAGAAATGTAATTTTTGGTATTCTGCCTAGATGTTGAAGAGTCATCAATAATTATCATTTTCAAAGAATATTATTATTATTTTTATTTTTATGACAGAATATTGTGGTAAATTTTAGACGGAAAGGATTATCTTTGAATTTTGCTTATATGTTAGAGAATTATAAAGTAATCCTTTAATCTAAAGATTTTCATAATATTTCCAAATAAATATTTTTAGCTAATTTTATTTCTTAAAAATGAAGGGAATTATAATTAAATTTCATATAAAAAACCATTTTTTCCAAAAGTATAAATAATGCATGATCAATTGGTATCAATTTTGTTTGCACTATGAGAGTGCTAGTCCTTCTTTACGCATAAACGACTCTTGAAACCAATCCTATTTTCATAGGCCAAAACTATCTTTTTAATAGACTTTAAATCCATTTTATTGTTTTATTAAAAAGATAAAATTTTTGGGTGGCTAGTCACACCTTAAAAAGATTGGTGGCGATTTCCTGTGTTTTCATGATTTTAAATTTTTATGTTTAGCAATCAAGTCTCCAAACTGATATGTTATGATAGCTTAGTGACTCCATTAGAGAACTTTTGAGAGTTAGGCCAAAAAATTTTAATCATGTGCTACCAAAAGTTTTGGAATTAATTGGTTTTAGTTGATATTTAATTTAATTCCCTTCATTTTAACTTTTCAAAAATAATATAAAATAAATAAATTGCATGTTAGTTATTATCCTGTTTTGATTTTGTATTTGTGATTTATTTATGTTATTTTGATTAATATATTGCTTTGCACATTTTGCATATCCAATCATGTGCATGAGCTCTAGACCCGAGCTTTATCCTTATTAGGAGGAAGTGAAGTAGTTATGCTCTCGCAAGGTGATAACCCCTGCATTTGCTAGTGAAATACTTCCACTCAAATCAAAATTTTTCATTTGTAGCCTATAATGGTTGAGGATTGGTGTGCCTTATTAAACTGTAATGGACGATGATGTAAGGTTTGGTTTGGGAACCTTTAGATGAATAAATCTTAACCCAACATATCATGAGCCATAAGAAGCTTGCCTAGGCTAGAGCCATGTTGCCTTTTAGAAAATCACCAAAAGTTAGCACATTCTATATATTTTGTTATTGTGTCGTATCATATGGTTGTTCTACTGTTTTTATTATTTATTTGTTTGGGTTATTGATTCATTTTTATTTATATAGTCTTTAATTTTATTGCATACATTATATAAGCATTATATTTTAAAAGGGTGTATTTGTTTTAGGATAGAGATCAATAAATGAAGTTCTCATGAAGCCATCAATAATGTCAGCCTCTTGTAAAACCTATTTAGAAGTTAAAAGCTAGTTATAAAGTACCTAGGAAAAATAATACCAATCTTTTTCATAGAAATTACTCAAAAGTAAGATATATGGGATATTATGATGCAATTTGTGTTTAAAGTGATAGTGTAAATAAAGTTAGGATTAAAAAAAAGTCCAAATAAAAAGAAGAAAAAAGAAAAAAAAGAAAAAAAAAGATGTAGGATAGGTAAGGAGTTTGGCATTTTTTTGGAATTCAATTATTGCATTCTACATTCATCGCTAAGGTGATTTGTATATTTTGGTTTGTTCCATTTTGTAGATACATTAACATCATTTTCATACTCAAGCATTCATAAACATATTCTATCTAACATGCAAATTAGGAATTGTTTAGTGTCATTCATTCAGCAAGAAAAATAGCATAAACATTTTGGTTTAAACCTTCGAAATAAAATATTTGTTTTAGTGGGTATAAGAAGCTAAAAATATGGAAGATCAAATGGTGGCCTGAATTAGTGCATTAGAATACAATTAATAGAGTTTGGTCATGATATTCAAAAGATGACAAAACAACTTACTAAGTTTGACAAAGACGAGTAATAGGCTCAAGGAATTTATTTTGGTGCCTTTTTAAGGGTTCTTACCAATTTTAGTCCAAGTAAGTCTTATAAACTCCAGGAGTTGCAATCAAATGATTCCTGCTCAGTTCAATACATTTCTTGAGCATGCTGAAACATTCAGTGGTTTGAGCAATAATGAAAGTTTGGATAAAATCATGTAAGGGATGAATGATCTAACCATGCAAGTATCTGAGCTTCAAAATTTGATTTCTAAGATAGAGTTACTGGGTTTCATACAACCTTCACCAATTGTTTCGAATATGAACTTGCATTCAAATCATTCTCATGTTTATCTTCAACTCTTTTTCTAGCATCTAGGATTAGGCCCCAAAACTTTATACAATCTCTGAGAAATCCATATTTAAAACAAAATCTTCAACATTCCATTTCCCAATTACCTGTTTAGCCAATTTTTCAACTTTAACCTTTTTTCCACCATCAAATTTGTGGACTCCTAGTCTACTTGTTGCCCAAAAATTACCCAAGAAAAAGAAATAGTTAGATCTTATCCCCATTTGATATGAAAAACTCTTTCTCTATCTGTTTGAAAGACACCTTGTTGTCTCTATGCCTTTAAACATTTAAAGCCTTTGTACCTAAAATATTTTGACCTAAATGCAAGATACGAAAACTATGGTGGGATAATGGGTAATTCCATTAGAATTATGATAGTTTCAAACACAAGGTGCAATCATTCATAGATGCAAAATAGTTCAATCCAATGACAATAGGGGGTTAAAGATTTAGGAACAATGAGAAGGGGATGTCATGATGATGAACATGAAAGGGATTTTGATTAAAAAAGGTCTACAAGTGATAGGTTATTTGCAAAATAAATGTTTTATGAATTTCTTCTATGTGGAAAATGTTTCTTTTATGTTCATATGATGTCATTTTGAACTTGAATATGTGAATTATGGTTTATCTTTAACTTTTGCTCATTTTCCAATTCTCACACTTTTCACCAAAGAGCTTTGTCATTTGTGCATTCATTCATGCATTCATATATTCATTCATTCACTCATTCATTTATCCATTTATGTATCAATTTAGTAGAATGCAATTCAGGTGTGCTAAAGAGAAGAAATTTCTTCAAAAACAATCCCTACAATTTTTTCTAAGGATTGGGAGAATATTGATTTGATAAGAGAGATGGAGGAGATTATTGAAGGACCTTTCACTCAAAGAAATGATAAAATCGAAGGGCCTAGTTTAGGGCCCCTAAATAAGGAATCATATAATCTAGATGAACAAAGAACACATAATCTCTTAAAGGAAAGGATTTAAGCTGTTGAAGGTAAGGACAAATCTTGTAATGCAAAAGAATCCTAGCTAATTCCAAATGTGGTTATTCTGCCCAAGTTTAAGGTTTTAACATTTGATAAGTATAACGGAACTGGATGTCTTGAGATACATTTAGCTTAATATTGTCATAAAATGGTTAAGTATGCCAGTGACGAAAAGTTGTTTATTCATATCTTTGTTTGACTAGGTAACAACTAATTGGTATTATAGTTTGGAAAGTAACCAAATTCATACTTGGAGGGATTTATCTTGGCATTCTTAAAGCAATACTAGCACATGTTAAAGATGGCTCAAGATCGATTAATCCTTCAAAATATTAGAAAGAGCCTTAATGAAGGCTACAAAAAAATATGCTGCTAGATGGGAAGAGTTTGCATCACAAGTCTGATCACCTTTAACTAGTAGAGAGCTGAATTCTCAATTTGTGGATACCCTTCCTTTCCTTTATTATGATAAATTGATTAGTAACATGTCATCAAAATTTGTCAATTCGCTATTTGTTGTAGGTAGAATCGAGAAGGGGATAAAAAGGAGAAAAATTATGGATGCCAATGTGGAAATTCCTATTAAAATGCAGGGGAATATTTCTAATGAACATCCTTAAAAGGCAACTGTTGAAGGGCGAAATAAGAGAAACCTGACCATGATACAAGAATATTTGGTGAATGATTATTCCTAATGGTCACCCTATTGTTCCCAATTAACGCCGCAAGCCAATAATTTTTCTCAACCATCTTATTAGTGTGCTTGAGTTTATTCACCACAAACATTCATAGAATAAAGGATCAACTTAAACCATTCATAAAGCCATAAGAGAAAAAGGGCGAAGATGAATCATTCACTCCCAATCTCTTACCTTAAGCTCTTCACCTTACTTGTAAAAAATCATATGATTTCTATTGTCCTACAAGACCCAAAAAACCTCTCTATTCAAAGTGATTCCAATTGGTAAGTGTGAATTCCATGATAGGGTCAAAGGGCATTTCATAGAAGATTATACTACATTCAAAGATACAATTCAGACTTTGATTGACACAGATCCTAATAATTTTAAATAATTGATTAATGGTTTTAATGATTGATAGTAGTGGAGTTATGAGTTAATAATGCTAAGACTAAAGTGTCAAGTGGGGAACTTTTGTTTTTATAAGTTTGAGTGTCATATCAAAAATACTATTGAAAATGTAAGTTTTTAGGTAAGGTTTGAGTGTTTGCATTGCATGAATGGATATTGTGCATCATAAGTGTTTCATGGGTTTATATTGTCATTTAATGTTTTCTTTTAAATTTTGGACTTATAGCTTTTCTTTGAATGGAAATGGTAAAAAGGGAAAAAATGTTAGATTTGAATAAATCCCCATGTAGTTAAGTACTAAGGCTATAGAAAGAGAAATGCCTTAAAGAAAATAGAGAGAGAGAGAGAAGATAAAGTAAAAAAAAGAAGAAAAAATGAGAAAACAAAAGAAAAAATGAAAAAGAAAAGTTTTGAGTCTTGAAAAAGTTGGCGATCATTATTAGGAATTTCTCAAATACCTAAACACCAATTCTTAAATCATCCAGTTGACTTCATTATCAGCCCTTTCAAAAGTCATGAATTTGAATTCGTGAATTTTACCCTCACCTAATAATTTTATGATATCAAAAAATGATAATCTTTTCTTAAGAATTGAACAATGAAACCGCTAATTTAAAGAAAATATGTTTATTAGATGATCAGTAAACATGACTTTTTTTAAGAATTCAAATGTGGTAATTTGATGTGTCAATGTTACACTATAGATTCAAAAATTTCAAAATTAAAACTTTTGCAAGTCGTGTAAAATGACTTCAAACATACCAACCTTTTAGTTCTTTATCCCAAAATTGGCCTGACCCATGTGTCATGAGGTCACATTGATTAGAAATGAAAGACTTCATTGCTCTTAAGACAATTTGAGTTATGATCAATTCATATGTTCTCTATTGTGGAGTGACATGAACTATTTGACACCTTAAATGGATTTATTCCATCTAACCCTTTTTTTTGTAATAACTTTCATTAAGAAAGGTTTGTTAAAATGGGGCATCTTCCATGAGTTGCATTTTAAGCAAAGTAGACTAAGGTGAATTATGTGGGACATGTCAAAAAAAAAAATAAGGAAAAAGAAAAAGAAAGAAAAAAGGAGACAAAAAAAATGGTTACAATATATCATGCACTTAAGAAATTAGAATAAATCCATGTAAAGTTTGACAAATCCAAAATTTTTAGAGAAGGAACAAGGAAAAAACCAAAAGCCAAATGGAAAGGTCAAAAAAGATAAACTTAGAAAAAAGAGAAAACTTTTGAAATGAAAACCTTTCTTCAAGTTCATTTTCTTAAAGGGAATCACTCTTTAATTTAAGTTATCATGCTTAAAATGACAAATTGCTATTTTTCATCATCCCTTCAAATGTTGAAATTTATCCATTGTTACCTTTTTAAGCCTGATAAAAGTTTTTCAAAAATAAACCCTAAGGATCATCCTTTACACTAGGGGGCAAAAGGAATATGTTTAGGGTTTAAAAACAATGACGTCCAAATGGAATCTCGTATGTTGGGGCAAAAGACCAATATAAAAGTTCCCAAAAGTTTTGGATCCAATCAAAAAAAAAAGAAAAAAAGAAGTGAGAGATGTATTGATAGGTTAAAAGCGATGATGTCTAAACAGAATCTAGTATGTTGGGGTAAAAAGTTTAATATTAAAGTTTTCAAAAGTTTTGAATCCACTTAGAGAAAGGATGAAGAAAGAATGAGAAAAGAAAAGTTCAAATTAAAAAAAAAAAGAAAAAAACGGGTAGAAAGTATAAGAGAATAGTAAGAAGTATATCCCAGAGTGAATCATTCAAATAAAAGAATAATCATTGGTTTCAATTACCCTTCAACACTTGTTTTGGGCCTATCTATCCTTTTCTTTAAAAGCCCCAAACCTTAGCCTATGTTATGTCCTATGAAAAGTCCATATTGGATTGAACATGGATGCTTAAAATTAAAGAGTTTCTCTTGGGAAAATAACCATGAAACCTATGAATCTTTTGGTTCTCCTTTATTACCTAATTTCTTATTTAGACCTTTTAGATAAGTTTGAGTTCTTAAGTACATGGTGTAATAATAAAAGAAAAAGAAAGATGAAAAATATAAAATATAAAACAAAAACCAAAAAAAATGAATGTGGTTTTAGGGTGAAAAATCTACAAGAGGGCAATCTAGAGCAAATCTTGAAAGCCAATCCTAACACTAAATGAGGTGGATGCTAAACAAAGATAAACTAGTCCTTTTTGAAAGATCCAAAATGTCAAAGTTCTTGAAGTTTGAGAAGGGTTGGTTTTAAAAATCTTGGCCTTTTTTCCATTCCTAAATAACTTTTCAAAAACTCAAGCCCTTACAACTAGCCTTGGTATATATCAAAATGTCACATTTAAAGGTTAAAGAAAGTGTTCATGTTTAATTTTCAAGGGATTCATGTTTTTGGAAAGATTTATGTTTCATCTGTGAATCAGCATGGAAAAAGTATATGCCTCTTTTATTCCTTTCAGGTGGAGAAACCTTTTTGAATGAACAAGAACTTTAGTGTGCTAAACCATTCAATCTGTTTGGAAAGAAAATTTTCCCTTTTCTCATTTTTGATAAGGATCACCAATTTTTGAGATAGATTTTAAGCCCAATTTAGCTGGCACCAATAAAAATTTAAGACCAGAGTAGCTGACACCTAATAAAAATTTAAGCCTAGTTTATCTAGCATCAATGAAATTTTAAGCCCAATTTAGTTGGCACCAATGCAAGTTTTAAGCCCAGATTATATGGCATTAATCAAATTTAAGCCTAGATTTGTTGGCATGTAGCCCAGTATTTACTAGCATCGAAAAGCCATAAGCTCATATTAGCTAGCACATAAGCTTAGATTAGCTGGCACATAAGCCTAGTTTAACTAGCATGTATACCTAGCCCAATTTAGCTAGCATACACGCCTAAATTAGCTGAAAAAGTATTCATTCATTTTATTCCCTTTAAGTGATGAAGTCCTTTTGAATCAACAAGAATCTCTAGGTCCAAAACCATCTAATCCATTGAGAGAGAAAATTCATTTCTTTCGATCCTAATAAGGATTATCAATTCCCCAAAAAAATTTAAGTCTACCCAAGTTTTAAGCTCAGTTTAGTTAGCACTTAAGTTTTAAGCCTGGATTATCTAGCACCAATGTAAACTTAAACCCAATTTAGTTGGCATTCATGAAAAGATTTTAAGTCCAGTTTTGCTTGCATCCAATGAAATTTAAACCCAGCTTAACTGCCACTCTATGAAAATTTAAACCCAAATTACTTGGCAATAATGAAGTTTTAAGCTAAGTTTAGCTGACACTTATAGAAATTTAAACCTAGATTATCTGGCATCCAAGGAAATTTAAGCCCAAATTATCTGCTACCCAATGAAATTTAAGCCTAGATTATCTAGCACTCAATGAAAATTTAAGCCAAGATTACCTGGCACCAATGGAAATTTAAGCCTAGAGAATAGCTAGCACCAATGAAAATTTAAACCTAGTGTAGCTAGCACACAAGCATAGTTTACCTGGCACAATTAAATTTAAACCCAGTTTAGCCAAAACATACGACCAAAATTAGCTGGCACGAAAGCCCAGATTAGCTAGCATTCAGGCCCAGATTAGCGGTCACTTTATTCAACTTACAGTTCAACCCTAATGACTTTATTCGACTTATAGTTTAATTTTAGTCATCTTAAGGAAAAGAAAACCAAAAAAAATAAAAAATTACCCTGGGAAGTAATATTCAAAAAAAATTGTTGTCTATGTCTTTGCATTATTTTTTATTCTTATAAATATGCAAAAAAGGGTAGCTATAAACATCTAATTTTATCTAAGATATTTTATTTTTGAAACTAGATTTGTTTTTGTAATTAGGCCTCGATCATCAATTTTTTGGGTTCATTAACAATCCATTTTTAGTTGCCCAAGGATGAAGCCCAATATGGGGCCTATAGTGAGCCCATTGCAATGGCCCTAAATGGCTTAATTTGGGCATGATAAAGGGTTTGACAAAAGCTTATTTTTAAAAGCCCATTAATGCCCTATTATTAGTCATAAAAAATAACAATTAATAATTAATAATTAATAATAATTAATAATAAAAATTACTAAAAATCAAAACAACAATAAAAAGCATGGCCCAAAAACAAAAATTAAAAATTTTGAAGGCCCAAAACAAAGTAAAACAAAAAAAATAAAATAAAATGAAGTAAAAAGGCCAAGGCCCTAAAGCTTTGGATCCCTATTGAAGGCCCAAGCCATGAGCCTTATTAGACTTTTTACATGGGAATGAAGTTGCTTCAAGTTTCACGTGGGAAGGAGAAAACACTGTTGAACAAAATCCTACATTAAGACGTGAGTAAGAACACATGAAATAAAAAAAATGGTTGCAAAAACAAAAAGAGAAATGGCATGAAGTAGTGGCCGATTAAGAAACATGGTGAAAAGCATGGAAAGGCAAACAAAAACTGCATGATGGAGAGGTGAACAGAAAACTACTGTAAGCTACATGAGCAAACAGAGAGAGGATAGTGGTTAAGAACCTATTTGCTTATAATGAACCTATTTGCTTATAATGAAATTTACTTTTAGGCACATGTCATGACATCCACATCCTTGAACTTTTTTTTATTTTTGTTATGTTGACCTTGAATTGATCAAGAGTTTTGATTTGACAAAACAAAAAATTTGCCTAACTTGAATCAATCTTTTCTAAGCTTAAATTGAACATTTTTTCACCCTTTTATCTTGTAAAAATCCATTTGAGAACCGAAATAAGTCAAATTCTCAGAACAAAGCCTGAAAAATGCAAGTTTTGATAGTAGGGATCGATCCTCTAAGGGAAGGGATTGATCCCCTCCTTTCCAAATCAATCCCCTAGCCAAAGGGATCATCCTATCTTCTTCTAGAATAAAAAATTCCTCATGTTTTGGCAAAAACCAATCAATCTCCTCCCTGTAGGGATCGATCACTTTTTCATACAAAAAGTGTTAATTGTACAATTTTCTAGAAAATGGATCGATCCCCTCTTCAAAATGCGTTCATCGTGTAATTTTCCATAAAAAAGATCAATCCCCTTTTTTCAAGAGATCGATCGGTTGCTCAAACAGAAAGCTCTTTAAATTTGAAAATCCAGAAAAGGGATCGATCCCCCCACATAGGGGATCGATCACCTAAAAAACCAATCGATCCTTGGATGAAGGGATCGATCCCTGAAGGCTAAACACTCCTAACAACTATTTTTTGTCTGAAATTTTTGCAGGTTTGAAGCATTAAATGCTATCCAATGGCTCTCAACTTCTTCCTACCTATAAATCAAGCATTCCACTGTAGACCAAAAGTAACAAGAGCCAAGAAAACTTATTGCTATTTACCTACCAATTTGCTCTAGCATTCAAAGCAGTTCCAAGTTAGAAAAGTGCAGAATTCATATCAGTTTTTCTCTATCTTCTTGTCCATACTATTGTGTACTTCAAATTAGCAAACACCCAACCTTTGAAAGGTTCTTAGAGTTTGCAAAACACTTAAAATATTATGTATTCTGAGTTTGTAAGCTTAAGAAGGAGGATAACCCTTAAGAGTGTGTTGAGTTGAGTTCTTGTAAAGCTTTGAGAAGCTTGATTGTAATCTTCAACACATATAGTGGATTGAACTCCTTGGCAAGAAAGGCTAAGGGAGAGCACGTAGGTGCCTAAAAAAGGACCGAACCTCTATAAATCGTGGTGTTATATTCTCTATCCCTATCTTTTATTTGCTTTCAATTATTGTGTTTAATTGTTTAGCAAAATTTGTGCTTATTGAATACTGTTTTGGAAAACTTCATTAAAACCAATTCATCCCTTTCTTAGTTTATTCCAAATCTTTGAGCTAACATGTTGGTTACATTTGATTTTAATTTTAATTTAATGTTTTTTTTATTTTTATTGTTAATCAAACTTTGATAACTATTCTAATTTTATGTGGTTTAATTCTTCATGTTTTAATTCCATTTGGACACAACTTATATATTTTAGATTTATGAAAAAATAATAATAATAAAAATAAGAAACTTTTTAAATCCCTGCCTAAATGTTGGAGGGAATAAAAACCATGTTTTAAAAAACAATAATAAATAATTTCATCTAAATATAGGAGAATTATTAAATAATAAAAATAAAATAAAAAAGATAAGTAAATAATAATAAAACTTTTAATGGAAAGGGAAAATGTATAAAAATATATAAAAATTAGTTGTTAAAAATTATAAAAAAAAAATGAGCTTGTATTGAAAGAATATATAAGAATTAATTTTGAAAATCATAAAAAGTTAACTTGCTTCGAAAATCTGACTAGATGTTTTTTAGAATGGCTCGTAAATTTGTAAAATTAAAACCTTAAAATTAAATAAAATTGAAACCTTAAATTGAAACTTTAAAACTGAAACCCTAAATTGAAACTATTAACCTTGAATTGATCTTTATTTTGAAATGACAAAACATTAAGCTAAATAAACTTGATTAAGATTTTGAAAAAGATTCAGTTAGTACATGTTCTTAAGTTTTATATTTTGGTACTAAATAAACATTATTTATTTGAGCTTAAATGAAAGTCCAATTATTTTTTTTAAAGTGATCTTATTTATTTTGGACTCCATATAATTTTGATAATATTGGTTTTGAGAAATGGATTAACTTAAGAAATTTGTTTTATAAGAACAAAGTTTTCCAACATTGAACTTGCTTTATTTTTTTATATTAATTCACAAAGCTTTAATATTTGAATTTTATATGGTTGGAAAGCTCTTTAAGTCTACTTTCTAATGGATTAAACAAAATCAAAATCCAAATTTTTTAAGGAAAGATTTTGAATTTTTACTAAACACTTTGTAGTTGTCTAACAACTGCACAATAGGTAGATTTGAAAATTCATTATAATTCATATACAATGAAATAGGTGATGAATGTAAATGGATAGAAAGCCCTTTAAGTCTAGTTTCTAAATCGTCAAATAGTTTTTTATTTGGAATTGTATAACTCAAGATATGATCAAATTAGTGAGTGGAGTGCAAAATAGGAAACAACCACCTAGCTTTGACAAGATCAATCCCTTAAAAAAGGGATTGATTGATTTTTTACCTAGAACAAACTTTTTGCTCTAGGATTGAAAAATGGATTAATCACCCTATGTAGAGGATTAATCCTCCCTTTGACAGGATCGATCCCCTACATTAAATGATCAATCAGGTTATGTTTTATAAGGCGTAAAATGACATCAAAACATGAACCAATCATCCCCTCAGGGAAGGGATTGATCTGGTCTGCCCAAGATCACTCAAATGGCTAGTTTATCAAGCTTTAATGGCTATTTTCTTTTTCAAAACCATCACCAATGGCTAGTTCTTCAATTCTTCAATAAATTGGGTATTCCAGCACACCAAAAAGATTGATGAATCAAGAGAGCAAGAGCCAACAAGTGATATTTTTATTTTCTCTAAGAATCAAGAGTTGTTAGAGCTTAAAATCCATATTTTTTGTATTTGTTGTATCCAAGCTATATTGTGTTTTTCATTCATCAATTTTTTTTGTACTTCATTAAGCAAACACTCAACCTTGAGAGGTATTTTAGTTTGCAAAAATCATTTGGGTTATCTTGTAAGGAAAAGGTGAAGTATCCTCTTGATATTGTAAATGTAGAAGTTGCTATCTAAGCCTTACGAAAAAGATAGAGTTTTAGTACAAGATAGGTTTGTATCTTGTAAGAGCTCTTCTTCAATTAGTGGATTGAAGCCTTGGTGTGGATAACCAAGAAAGAGGACATAGGTTCCTTGTGGAGAATGACTGAACCTCTATAAATCCTTGTGTTTGATTTCTCTATCATTATCTCTTTGTTTTGATTATAGTTTATATTTGCTTATAGTTCATCAATATATTGTTATTTGCATGATGTGTTGATATTGGTTTTAATTTCCATTCAATTATATTGAAATCTAGTTTTGGAAAAAAACTTGGAGAAATCCAATTCACCCTTTCTTGGATCACCATCTCACCTAAAAAGCTAAAGAAACCTTAAAATTAAAACCCTAATTTAAACCCTAAATGAAACCTTAAAAGCTTATGTTAAACCCTAAATAAAACCTTAAAATTTGAATCCATTCAAAAACCTGAGACCATTTAAAAATTCAAAGATTTATGTGAAAATCTTTTGCAAAATAATTTTTTCTCGAGTACCGTCTAAATGATAGGGTATTTAAAAAATTTTATTTCACAAAAAATTTTCATATAATTTCGTATTTTGAAATAATATAATTAAATAAAGAATAAAAATAAAATGGGATTTTAAATATAAAATGTCACACTCAAAATTTACCTAAAAGTTGGAAAGTCTAGGTGGTATTTTTAAAGACCCGATCTTTAATTTGCATCTCGTTGTCATTCAAGACACATTTGCATATATCCATATTCTTGCACTCATTATGCATGTGCATGTATTTTAATTGTTTTTATGGTTTACTATAACCTTTTTATTTTTATTGCATAAAAAGTTTTCTGCAAAAGTTGATTTCAAAAATAAATAAATAGATAAAATTAAAATAAAATTTCAAGGAATGTAATTTTTGGCACTTTACCTAGATGTTGTACAGTCATCAATAATTATCATTTTCGAAGAATATTATTGTTTTTTTTACTTTTATGACAAAATGTTGTGGTAAATTTAGACAAAAAGGATTATCTTTGTATTCTACTTATATATTGGAGAATTATAAAGTAATCTTTTAATCTAAAGATTTTCATAATATTCCCAAATAAATATTTTTAACTAATTTTATTTCTTAAAAATGAAGGAAATTATAATTAAATTTCATATAAAAAAACCATTTTTGTCCAAAAATATAAATAGCACATGATTAAGTGGTACCAATTTTGTGGGTACTATGGGGGTACTAATTTTCCCCCCACGTAATTGACTCCCAAACTCAATCTTGTTTTCTTAAATCAAAACTATCTTTTTAATAAACTTTAAACCCATTTTATTGTTTTATAAAAAAGAAAATTTTGTGGCAAATCACACCCCTAAAAAGATTGGTGTTGACTCTCTGTGCTTTCTTGATTATAAATTTTTACGTCTAGCGATCAAATCTCCATATCAATATTTATGACACCTACCAAAAGCCCATTTGACCCACCCTAATATTATTCTAAATGCCCTACTATAAATATTTTTTCACCTGATTCACAAATGCAGTAGCCATGTTTAGGGACACAACTCTACTCCTTCAACTCCATTGATCCCATCATCTCTACCAAATATTTCACCTCTAAGATGAAACTTCTAAATATGAAGATTAGTTAAAGTCACATATCACATACTTTATGAAATGTTTGATTGCAAGTAAAACAAGTGGGCAAGTAAAACAAGTGTATTATTGAATTTGATAGTGATAACCATCAAAAGCCAGAACCTAGATCAGGCTGTAATATGCTATGATCAAGCTAAAAAGGGCAAAGTTAGCACCTGCATGTGCCAACTTGGCCTGACCATGTGAAGTCCTATAACATAGATCTGGCTCCTTAAGGCAAGATCTGGCAATCAAGATCTCATAGTTTGGGTCAAAACTAGTGGTCGTAACAATGATCACCATAAACCAAGAAGAAAGAAGAGGGAAAAGGAAGAAAAACATATATATATTTTCTATTTTAAACTCAATTGAAAAATTTTTTTTTTTTTAAGAATTCATGTTGCCAACACAAGTATAAAGGTCATTTCAACTTTTTCTTTATAGAATATTTTAATTGTCATAAAGTATTGGTCCAAAGACTTGATTGTTAGAAGTAAAAATTTTAAATTGTGAAAATACAAGGAGTCACCATCAATCTTTTTTAGGGTGTGATTGGCCACCCAAAAATTTTATCTTTTAATAAAACGAGTTTATAGTTTATTGAAAAGATAATTTCGATCTACAAAAGCAAGATTGGGTTTGGGAGTCAGTTACGTTGGGGAAGGATTAGCGCCCCTCACAGTGCCCACAAAATTAGTACCAATTAATCATGTGCTATTTATAACTTTGGATAAAACCAATTTTTATATGAAATTTAATTATAATTTCCATCATTTTTAAGAAATAAAATCAGTTAAAAAAAGCTTTGTTTAGGAAAATTATGAAAATTTATAGATTAAAGAAATACCTTCGAATTCTCTGACATAAAGATATAATTCAAATATAGTCCTTTTATCTAAAATTTATTGCAACATTTCTTTTAAAAATAATAAATAACATTCTTCGTAAATGATAATTATTAGCAACTCTCCAACATCTAGGTAGAATATCAACAATTATATTTCAAGGAATGTTCTTTTAATTTTATCTGTTTAAAACAAAAATTTTTAAGAACTTTTTATGCAGTAAAAAATGAAGAATAATATAATTAATATTAAACATCAATAATTAAAATAAACATATATGCACATTATAAATATACACATTAATCTAAAAATGAGACATATGCAAATGATGAATACGAATTTAGGAATCGATTTTTTATATATAAACAGACCACTTAGACTCTCTAACCTCTAGGCAGAGTTTGGGTGCAACTATTTATATTTAAAATTTTATTTTATTATTTTATTATTTTTATTATTAAAATTTATTTTTAAGTTATCGAAATTTATGAAAATTCTTAATGGAATAAAATTTTCTAAATACCCCATTATCTAGGTAGTATTTGGGAACAAATTATTTCATAAAAAAGTTTTCATATGAATCTTTAGAATTTAAAATAAGTTTGGGGTTTCAACTAAGAACTAGGTGTTCAAATTCCACCTAGGATTTAGGGTTTCAAATTTCACTTAGGGTTTTGATTTTAGGATTTCATTTAGAGTTTTAATTTTAGGTTTTAATTTTAGAGTTTTAATTTTAGGGTTGCAATTTAGGGTTTCAAATTTAATGTTTCAATTTAGAGGTTTAATTTTAGGGTTGCAATTTAGGGTTTCAAATTTAATGTTTCAATTTAGAGGTTTAATTTTAGGTTTTACAATTTTACGAGCTTCTCTAAAAATCTCCAACATCTAAGCAGACATTTAGAGTAAGCTTGTTTTTTCATAATTTTTCTAAAACTTGTATTTTTTATATTTTGATTTATTTTGTTTTGACATTAAAAATTTATCATTATCATTATTATTTATTAATCTTTTATTATATACATGATCAAAGATGATATAAACATGCCAATTTCTAACGAAACTAATACATACAAAATTTAATCAATCTAAATCAAACATAAACCAAAATAATTATATAATGGCAAGTTTAATAACAATAGCGATAATAAAAATAATATCAATAATGATGTAAAAAATGCCATATAGAAATTCATGAGCTTTCGGCTTTTTACCTACTATTTTTATTATTTGTTTATTTATTTATATATTTATATATTTTTTATATTCTATAATTATGATTTCTTTTAAACAATTTAATTTTTTTAATAAAATTTAATTCCCTAAAATCTAGATAGAATTAAACCTTTAAAACTCGGTTATGAATCCCTCCAACATCTAACCAAAGATTTAAAATTTTCATTATTATTATATTCTTCTTTTATCAAATTATTTTGAAATGAAAGGTTCAAAAACACTAGGAAATTAAATGGCTTAAAATTAAAAAAAAAAAAAAAATAAGCAAAGTTAATTTGTAAGCAAGTATAAAGAGTGAAGTAAAGAAGCATGAAAGCTAAATAGTCTTGAAAAAAGATAGATTGTCAACAACCAAAATGCCATAGAAATTAAAAATGTGCAGAAGGGTCAAATTGTTGGAGATATAAAGTGTGTATAACTTGAGGAGAAAATTAAAGCACCTAAATTCACATAGACAAATTAGAATAAAAACTCTTAAATTGAAATTGAATTAAAAATAAAGGATATGAAATTTAAATACATAAAGTTAAAACTGCATGATTTTAAAGAAGTTAAGTATCATTTAGGTTTGAAGAAAACAACCCTATACTGATACCATTGTTTTATTTTACAAGCTAACAACATGAAGCGCCAAGGACAATAAGAATTATATCCCCATAAACAAGGTAAATGGGATTTTAGACAAATAAAACTAAAATCTAACCTAAGTGTACCACTTACCAACCATTGCCCTATTGGATAACCAAACACTTAATATATCATTCAAGGACAAATGCTAAAGGTAGTAACTCTCTACTGGTACTGCCTCACCCACATAACCAATGCAAAAGGATTTGCATGCGACAAACCGAAAACAATGAGCATAAAAAATGAGGAAGCTCTGAGTTTCCATGAAAACAACTTATATGCAGAAAATGAAAAAGAAGAAAACAAGGCAAAGCTTCATGCGCGGAAAACAAAAGTAGCCCTACATGTGTTAAACATAACAAATATGAGCATCACAAAGCTTTGAACTCAGCATGCATGAACAAAGCAAAGTAATCCCGAGAATAAAAATAAAAGAAAAATCTGAAAGATGGCCAAAAATGGTACCATTTCTGCTATCCTTCACCATTGCTGTTTCCTTTTCCCTTTGTTTGCTTACCTCAGAGTTGTTCCTGTTCACCGTTTTTGCTTTGCGTTTTCCTACTCACTATTTTTTCATGTTTTCTTGCTTTAATATTTCTTTTTGGTTTTGGTTTGCTACTGGTTGCTTCTTCCTCGCGCACCTCTTCCTTCTTTTATTTTGTTTTTATTGCTCTTCTCTTCTCCCTACTCACGCCTCTCCTTGCGTTTTTCTGCTCACTAATTTTATTTTATTTTTTTGCTTTACTTTTCTGGTTTTCCATTTTTTTTCTATTTTTTCCCTCTTTCTTTTTTGCTATATATTTTTTCTGTCCTTAAAAACTCCTGTTCTGCGCGCCCTAAAGTTCCCTCTTCTCCGTGTCCTTCTCTAGTTAATTTCCTACCTTTTTTGTTTTCTGCCTGTTTTTTGCTAATCTCCTCTTCCACAAGACCCGACATTATTGCCGATTCATCAAAACCCCATGTTCATGCCATTTTTCCTTCCATTTTCTTTTTACGTGCTCATGCCACTTGCTTGTCAGTTTTTGCGTTTTTTCTGTTCTGCATGGTTTGTTCCATGCATGTTTTTTCATCCTCACATTGCTCAGATCATGCCACCACAATGCATGAGCTTTTTCCTTTCTCAACATGGAGCCCATCCTTTTTAAGCAGTGATTCAACAAGGCCGAATGGCCTTTTGCTCTTGGCTTTGCTTGGCCCTAGCGTTTTTTTTGGGCCTCATTCTTCATGTTATATATATTTTTGCTTTGGGCTTTCATTTGATTAGACCTAGCTTTTTTCTTTTTTCGGTTTTGTATTAATTTTTTTGTGTTATTAATTTTAAATTTTAATTTTGTTAATTTAATTTTTAAGTTTTAAATATGTAATATCTTAATATTGTCATTATCATTATTATTATTATTATTATTATTATTATTATTATTTATTTTTATATACATTTCTTGTGTTTAATGGCCAACAACGAGCCTTTTAAAAATAGGCTTTCATCAGGCCATTTAAAAATGGGCGATATATTGGACTCGAAGAATAAAGATCAAGCCCAATTGCAAAAACCAACTTCAGATTAAAAAATAAAGTATCTTGGATAAAATTAAATGTCTACAGCTATCATTCTTTGCATAGTCCAGAGGAACAAGAATAATGCAAAGACATAGATAATAATTTTTTCTAAATACTAATTTATGAGGAAAATTTTTTGTTGTTGTGTTGTTTTTGTTTTTTTTTTTTTGTTCTGAAAAATTCATAAATTGCAAAAAATAATTAGGATTGATACACAAGTTAGCGAACAAACATGATTGAGAATGAGCCATGAACCAAAAATAAAGACGATTGGGATTAAACTGCAAGTTGAGAAAATATAAGACAACTGAAATTGAAATGCAAGTTAAAAAATAAAAGATAATTAGGACTAAGCCATAAGTCGAGAAACAATGAAAACAAGGATTGAGTCGTAAGTAAAAAAAAAAAAAGATGACCGAGACTGATATTGCAAGTTAGGAAACAAGGATAATTAGAACTAAACCGTAAATCAAAAAATAAAGATGACTGGAATGAAACCACAAGTTGGGAAATATAGATGACAGGGTCTAAACTGTAAGTCAAGAAAATAAAAATGACGGGACAAAACCACAAGTCAAAAAATAAAGATGACCGAGACGAAGTTGCAAGTCAAGAAAATAAAGATGACTGAGATGAAACTACAAGTTAGAAAATAAAGATGATCAGTATGAAATCGCAAGTCAAAAAATAAAGTTGACCAAGACTAAGCCCTAAATCAAGAAATAAAGATGATTGAGACGAAATCGTAAATTAAAAAATAAAGATGAATAGAACTAAAGTTTCATAGAACAATGAAACCTTGTTTTGTAAAACATTCTGATTCCCTTTAGTACCTTCTCATGAAATACCTTCAACATCATTTATGAAAAGAATATATATAATACATGTGACTACTATAATGAATCTAAATGGTAGTAATGCAATCAATGATTTATACCATGTGTTTCTTGATTATATTAATTCAAAGTTCAAGATTAGTTTAGCTCTTTCAAACCTTAGAGGCTGCCCAATATCTTTCATTTTGTTTCTTTCTCTTCTTTTTCTTCTTTTTCTTCCTTTATTTTCTTTTCTCTTGTTTTCAATTGCCTTTTATGACCCCATTTATTTGGAAGCTTCCTACAAATTCTTTTTTTGGCCATCCTTCTTACTAGCTAATTAACTCTTATTTTTTTGTGCTATTATCTTTCATTTATCCTTTTGAGCAACACATAGATCTATTATGAATATTATCAATAATTATCCCAACTTCTAGTAACAAATGTAATGATTTTGAAGTTCAAAATTGAATATGGGCTTTAATCAATGATGAGAAATTTACTTTGGATTGGAAAAAAAAAAAGATAAGTCTATTAAAACACAAAAGATCAAAAAATTTAATAAGGTATTTAAGGAAATCAAATATCATTTCTATAGATAATGAACATTTGATAAGCTAGGTCAACTCAAACCGAATATTTTCTCAAAAACTCATTATATTTGCAATCTTGCTAGATTTAAACTCTTAACTAATCTTTGCCCTATGGCTTATAGTTGATGGAAACTTGCCTTAGACTTATTCATCGTCTCTGATTAGTCCAACTTTGTATGATGTTACTTTGCCTCTATAGGATTTCCCCTTTAATCCTTCGTTTAAACTGTCTTTTCAGGTTTTCATCTTACCCCCTTTTGGTTCAAATTGCCATTTACTAGTTTTCAATTTGAATCCTCTTTTTATTTTCTTTTTTTTCATTTTTTATTTTTTTTTCTTCAAGTGAAATATTTTTTTGCAGCATCAAAATTTACTAAAGCTGGCAATTCATCCCTATCCATTTTTGCTAAGATTAAAGCTCTATCAGAAAATGCTTTCCTCACCATATATGGGTCTTCCTAATTAGGTACTCACTTTTCCCTACCATCTTGTTGATTTGGCAAGATCTTTTTTAAAACCATTTCTCTTTCACAAAATCATTGGGGCCATAACTTTTTGTCATGTGCCTGCATCATCCTCTTTTGGTACATCTACTGATGATAAAGTAACGTTTAATTGTTTGAAGTGTTTTCAAACCCAATCTACCTCATCTAATTTCACTGTATCATAGTTGTAAGGAAGGAATTTATACCTCAATCAGTAATACTGCCTTTATCTCATATACTAATGACAATAGGGGGCCCTTGTTGAAGTTTAAACTGATGTCCTATAGGCAAACAAGGCAAAAGATAATTTCTCATGCCAATCTCTATATGTGTCAATCATCTTTTCTAGTATCCTATTTATGTTTTTATTTACAACCTTTATCACACCACTAATCTTCGAGTGATATGACGCTAAATGATTATGCTTTATTTTAAACTGTGCACATATCACTTTCATCATTTGTTATTCTAATTGCTAGTGTTATCAGAGATAGTTCTTTCTAGAAGTCTATACCCACATAGAGATAATTCTTTCTAGAAGTCTATACCCACATATTATCTCTCTTTTTATAAATTTGCATGCCATTAATCATGAAACACTAACATAAGAAGCTGCTTCCACCCATTTGGTGAAGTAATCAACTACCACAAAGATGAAAATGATGCCCATTTGAAGCTTTCAAGGTTATAGGCCTAATCATATCCATTCCCCACATGGAAAATGGCCATAAAAGGTGCCAACACATGTAGTGGGACTAGAGGAGAATAAATTTTGTCTACATAAATCTGATACTTGTGATATTTTTTTAGCACAATTGATGTAATTATTTTTAATGTAAACTAGTAATAACCTACCCTCATTATCTGTCTGGCCATTATATGTCCATTGGCATGTGTCCCACATATCCCTGCATGGACTTCTTCTAGTATCTTTCTTACTTACACAACATCTACACATATTAACAATATCTAATCTCGACCTTTCTTATACAAGATTTCCCCATCGAGCACAAACTTTGTTGCTAATCTTTGAATAATCTTCTTATCATTCTCTGAAGCTTACTTGGGATTTCTCAACATTTAATGTATTGTACAATGTCATAATAATAAGGTTGATGATCTACTTCTTCCTTTATATTTGAACAATGGGCTAGTGAATCGCACATCTATACTCTAATGGGTTAGGTTCCCGTATTGGCATTTAACTTGAACATCGCAGCCAAAGTAACCAATATATTAGCAATCTGATTCTCTTCTTGAAAAACATGTTAAAATTAGACCTTTTTTAACTACTTAATCAAATCAGCTATATGTTTTTGTTATAACACCAATTTTGGCTCTCTAGTCTCCTATTCACCCTTCAGTTAGTAGGTTACTATGGTTGAATCCCCATATACTTTCAATACATCAATATTTTTTTCAATGGCCATTTGTAATCCCATAGCACATGCTTTATATTTAGCTACAATGTTTGTGCAATTAAAATCCAGTCTTGCAGTGCTAGGATAATAATTCCTTTATGAGGATATTAATACTACCCCAATGCTATGCCCCATTATATTGGATGCCCTATTGAAAAACATTTTCCATAACTTCTTCACATGTTCTTCATTTTCATCTTCTAAGTTTGCCATTAAATCTTCATCCGAGAAGTCAAACTTTATGGGCTCATAATTGTCAGTGGCCCTAACGGTAAAAAAATCAACTATCGCACCATTTTTTACAGATTTTTATGATACATACACAATATCATACTTTAATAACATGACCTACCATGTAACAATTTTGCCTGAAAGGGATGGCTTCTCAAACATGTATCTAAAAGGATCTAACTTTGATATAAGCTAGGGTGTATGATGAGCATGTACTGCCTAAGCCATACCAATGCACTTCACATTTTTTCCAACTAGGAGTATTTAGTTTCATATTTTGTAAACTTTTTACTCAAGTAATAAATATCCTATTCTTTCTTGCTAGTTTCATTTCTTTACCCCAATACACAACTCATTGAGTTCTTTTATGCTATTAAATACAAAATTAATGGCCTTTCTACAATGGGTGCTACCAACATCGATAGATTTGCCAAATACTCTTTAATCTTTTCAAAAGCACTTTGCATTCTTCATCCCAATTGCCAAGATTTTTTTTATGTAACACCTTAAAGATTGTATAACATTTTGAAATGAGCTAGGATATAAAGCAAGAAATATAATTCAATTACCCCAAAAAAGTTCTCACCTCTTTTTATGTATGCGAAGCTGCTAAATTTTGCTTGAATCTTATTAGGGTCTACTTCAATACCTTTTTCATTAACTATAAATCCTAGCAACTTCCCCGATTTAGCATTGAATGTACATTTGGCCAAGTTCAACTTGAGCTAGTACTTTTGTAACCTTTCAAAGAGCTTCCTGAGGTTAGCTATATGATCTTTCCTTTCCCTAGACTTTGCTATCATATCATCAACATATACCTCTATCTCTTTATGCATCATATCATGAAAAAAAGTAACCATCACTTTTTGATATGTGGCGCTAGCATTTTTAAGCCTTAAAGGCATAATCTAGTTGCAAAATGTGCCTTACATCATTACAAATGTGATTTTCTCAATATCTTTTGAAGCCATCTTGATTTGGTTATATCTAGAAAACCCATCCTCTATTTCATCATCATAAAATATGGTAAGAGGTTTTGGAATGAAAGGCGCTTTTGACCCATCACCTATCATACTCATATTGCTAACATCATCTTTAATATAAAATTCAATAACCCTTCATCCATCAATTTTTGTAACACTGTCTATAACCCTTGGCAATCTTGAATCATATTCCCCACATTCTTTCCATGATAGTGACAATAATGATCATCATCTATACTACTTTTGTCATCAATTATGAGCAAAATCATGTTTGTCTTAACCAAACAATCAAAAACTTTCTTTATTAGGGTTTCCACCTCACTAACCCATCTTTTCACTTTTAACCTTTGTCCAACTAACACTACATTAGTATTGCCACCAAAATGATTGGAAAGAAGGTTTCTACCAATATTAGGTTTAGACTTAGAGTTAAAATTCAACAAACCCTAATCTATCAACTTTTGCTTCTTATGTTTTAAAACCATGCAATTTTTAGTAGAATAACTGGATACACCATAATGATAATCACATTTGGCATTGGGGTCATACAGTATTGCATATGGCGGCTTTAATAGCACTACACATTTAGGAGCAATGAGGTGACCTTTAATCAATTGTAGATGCAAATTGATGTATGACATAAGGATAAGGTTAAACTAAGTTATTTTGTAATTGTTGCTCTTTTGTGGATTCTTTTAGCTTGAACTGGCTGGCTGAGTTGACATTACAAAAGTGAAACTTGGTGGTTATAAGTTAAATTATGATCTGTATATTGGCTGTTGAGATGGTTGATAGTGGTATGGTTATAAGGTAGTTTGATTGGTGGTAGAATAATAAACAGGAAACTATGGTCTTGGGTTATAAAGGATAAACGGTCAGAACGAGGGATTTCCCATAGGCATAGCATGTGTCTCTTACTCATTCTTTCTTAGGTTAACCAACTTCTTGGTGCCCGAAGCTTCAAGCCCTTCAATCTTGCTAGGTTTAATGGCATTCTCAATCATTTCTCCTAAAATCACCATATTGAAGAAATTCTTTGTAGCATTTCTCACCAGTTTATCGTAATACTTGGCCTTTAATGTGCTAATAAATAGCACTATAATTTCCTTTTCAATTAATGATAGTTAGATTTGAGCCATTACATCTCTCCAATGATACATATACTCTCTAAAGGTTTTTATTGACTATTTTTTCATATTTTGCAAAGATAGCCTATCTGGAGTAGTGTCAATAACATGCTTATGTTAGGCTAAGAAAGCTTTAGCTAAGTCTTTCCATGAATGGATCTAGCTCCGATCTAACTGAACATACTATCTTGCTACTGATCTAATCAAACTATCTTAATAATAGTGTATCAAAAGCTTATCATTGTGAGTATAACCTACCATTTATGACAAAGCATCGTAATATGAGCAAAAAGACATTGAGTTCCATCGAAATTTTCAAAATTAAGAATCTTGAATTTCATTGGTATAACCAAATCAGGCACCAAATTGAGCTCATTTGCGTCCATGCTCCCAAAAATGTCATTCCCTTCCATGGCTTTTTGTCTTTTTTCTAGTTGATCATACTTATTTTTCATCTCAACATTTGCTACCAGAGTAGACATGCCGCGTAGTTTTTCTTGTTCAATAAAATCATCTAAATTTAGTACAATGATAAGATCAACAAGACCCAATCCTTGATTGACATTCATATGCACCCAGGGTTGACTAGTATAAGTCTAGCACCAATGTAAGGCTAGGGTTAACTAATAAAAAGTCTAGTAAAAGTGAAAGATTGTGTGGCTGGTGGCTACAAATGGATTCCTCGAGAAGTATGAACTCAAGGTGGAGTGAATCTCAGAGAATATGTTGGTTCCTTCATATTAATTCCATCTCCTAATCCATGTGTGCTCCATCTCCTAATCCATGTGTGCTCCATCTCTTAATCCATGTGTGTTAGCAAATTTTTTGCCCTTTAAGGAGCTGATTAACAATTGTCTTGATTCAGACATATGTGCCTTGATATTTAACTATTTTTCCATCACTCTCTCCCTTATCTCTTCTTGAGCCTTCTTGACTATCTCAAACCTAGCTATAATCTCGTTTTCCATGATTTGAGAATTAGAATAAGTATTATACTTGTTCAAAATTGCTTGCCCTAACTTCTTTGGCTTCGTTATCCTTGAACCTCTAATTATTAATTATGAATTAGGAAGCATGGTACAATCATTTTTATTAATAATAATAATAACAATAATAACAATAATAATAATAATAATAATAATAATAATAATAATAATATTATTATTATTATTGTTATTATTGTTATTGTTATTTATTAATTATTGCTTTTATGTATGCAATAAATATAATGCAATGTAAAGAGGTATTGCTTTGGATCAATCTAAGCAAAGGAAACATCCATTAACGGTACAAATCTTTATACATCAACCAATCATTCATGCATTAAAACCATAAAAATACCTAACTTGAGTATACTGCTCCCTTGCTTCACAAAAAAAAAAAAAAAAACTCAACAGTTGTTGACTATAATCTTGAGTCGATACAACCTCTTATTTAAGTTTTACAACTCTCTTCACCATTTTGTTTGCTTTCTACACAGCTTGGTAGATTTGAGAAGATAGTTGCTCTATATACTATTACCTTCCTAGGCTTTTGCTTTTCATATTTCCTAAGCATCTTTTTCCATATTACAAGTATAGGCCTAATAATCCTTCTCTCTTGCCATTTAGTCAAAATCTTATTTGTGTAGTTCTGATTGTTGACCAACTAAATTTCTAAACTCATTAACTCCTATTCCAAAGCCTTTTTCTCTTTTTGCAAATCAAAACTCCTACTCTATTCCTCTTTTAATCTGGCCCTTAGCTTTTTATTTTCCTTTTGGCACTTGGTTACTTTTGCAAAGACTCCAAAAAGCTTATCTTTCTATGTATTATTCTTTGGTGAGTGCAAAGATCACTTTCTTGTTTTCTTGAGCTTTACTCTTCTAATACTCCACCATTTTTCTTAGTTCTTCCACTTCTTTTTTAGATCCCTTTGAAGGTCTGATGTCTATCCTCAATCTCTTATTCTCTTAATGAAGATCTTACAAATCCCTTTTCAACACGTTTTGTTCCTTAGTCAACTTCTGTAATGCATCATCTTTCATCATCAAATGATACCTCAATCGGTTGACCTGATTTATCATTGCCATCTTCTATTTTTTCATCTTCTTTCTTTCAATCTCAAACTCTTGTTAGGTGATCACAAGAGCTAACAATACTAGCTTTGAAGTAAGATTGGGCAACTGTTATGAAACATCTGTTGGCAAAGTCAACTTCGTTGACTCTCTTCATTCTTCATGCAAGGTACCTTTTTGTGACATTATCTGCATATTCAATTAGGCCCATCCAATTAATCTATTTTCATGCCTTGATGACCTCTCGAACCTATTTCATATAACTGGGTGCCCCATGGTTAAACTTGAATTTACTAAGCCCATGAGTCATAAAAATGAACTAACAAGAATCACATTGCCTCTAAACCATGAAAGGTGCATAAGTCATTGCCCCCCCATATTCCTAATAATGGTACCCATGACTTGTCTCCACAACTATACAAAATGGCTATGGGAAGCATCTATGGTGCTCTCCATGTTACATCCCCAATAGTAAGCTTTAGAAAGAATGACATCCATTGACCTTTTATCTAATCCATATGCCATTCCTTGGTGACAAACTCCTTGATCAGAACAAAATGAATGGAGAAAGATTGAAACAACATCTTCTCTTTTCCCCTAAAGTGACTTCTAAGCCAAACAAAAAGCAACTAAGCACATCCTATGAATTGAACTTCACCTTTTCTTGACAGAAATTTAATGATCCAATAGTTTCCATTAAAATGGTCAGTGAAGGATTTATACCTTTATCCAAACTTGAAGAAGGAAACCACTAACACTTTTATGTGTCTTAATACCTTAGGGAATATCATCAAACCATACATAGCCAAAGTAAACAAATCTAATCCCTAATCATCATCAAGATGTTTTCTTATATGCTCAAACAAAAAAGCTGATGGAATTGTCTCAATCCCATTCTTTTCCTTCTTATGTTTGTCTATCTCTTTATTCCCTATTTGTATAATCTTGGCTATTTTTTTTATATCCGATGGTCTTTTTCCCCTTCCAATAGATCTTATTTTGATTGGTAAACTCTATCTGAGTAGGAACGAGTATTCTTTAATTGTGAGGGCTAAGTTTTGTTGGTTGAACATGTAACACCGATAAAATGAATCTCAAAACAATTATTAATATTAAATTATATTATAATTTTTTTTATGGTAATATCAATAAATTATCACCAATGGTAATTTTAATTTTTAATTTTGTTTTATAATCTTAAATCAGTATTATAAGTAATATTGATTATTTTATGTTTCTATTCATACAAAATTATTAAGAATAAAATAATACTATTTTTTTAATATTTCAAAAATTAATAAGAGATTTAAAAACTAAATTTGTTTATTGAACCAATTCAAATCGTTAAGATCTTTGTTTTATCATAAAACAATTGTTTCTGTTCATATAAGCTAATTCGGAGTAAAATATTGCTTAATTAATAATATTCTAAAAATTAATAAGTACGATATTTAAAAAATAAATGTATTTGTCAAACCAGTTTAAATAGTTAAAACTGTTAGAACAATTATCTCTTTCAAATTATTATGAAATATTAATAAAAAATTATAAAAATTATAATTTAAATTATTAATTCAAATATAATTTATAATTAATTAATATTAATTTTAAATCTTATTGATTCAATTATTATTATTAAATAATATGTATTAGCTAGTACATTTTTATTATTGCTAATTATGGATATTATAATTATTTAATGAAATATTATTTAAATTATTTTAAATATAAATTCTTAATAATAACTATATTATTATAATTAATTATACTAATATTATAATTTTGATTGTAATATAATTTTTAATTAAACAAAATTAGATATTAATTTTAATAAACAATAATAAATGTTTACAAATAATATATCAAACAATATTTGATTAACAATATCATTATATAATAATTAATAATATAAATTCAAATATTATAATTAATATACTTTATTAATAGTTATAAACAATATATATTAAGCAGTTTTAATTTATTCACTATTATTATTTAAATTATTAATTAACATATTGATTAATATTAGTAATAATAAATATTAATAACTATTAGTAATAAATCTGATATAATAATTTAGTTTCAAGTATAACATAGAAACTAAAACATAATTAAATAAAAAAATAAATTATTTAACTTGTTTATTTATTAAAATATAGTAGCTATTATTATTTTAAAATCTTATATTTTATTTATTAATATGCCAAAATTTAATAAGTAAAAATTTAATTATTATAAAATATTATATTATATTTATATGTTATATTAAATTAATAATATTATTAATTTAATATTTAATAATTATTACATTATTAATCGATAATTTATAAATATTTTTATAAATTAATAAGTAATTATAAATAAATTTTATAATGATTTTTATTATAATAAATATAACCATATAAATTATCTTTAATAATATTTAAATATTTAAATATTTATATTATTATAATACTATAATACAATTAATAAATTGTTATAATTTTTATTAATTATTAATAATTAATTATAACTATTTGATTTATTTTTAAAAATAGTTATGGATAAATAATTTAATCTTAGTGAACTTAAATATTTATATAATACAAACTATTATTATTAATATTAATATTAATATTAGTAATAAATTTAATGATAGTTATAATTGATAATATATCATTTAAATAATATTTTAAATATAATTAATAACTTATTAATTATTAATAAATTATTAATTAAAATATCGAATATATTTATATATAATAAATTAAATTTTTTAATCTTAATAATTATATTATGATACTATAATTATAATATTTATAATATTATCTAATTTTTACTATATATTAATATTTATTATATATAAATAATAAATTTATATCAAATTAAATATATAAGAAGGCATAACCAACTCCTTTCTAGAAATTTCCTAATTGACCCTCTAAAATATATAAGAAGGTATGTGTCTAGGGGCCTTGGAACCCTCTAAAATGTATGTAAGAGCCACACACTTGGCTCTTTAGTGACCACATAGGCCATGGGGGCTCTAGTATAAGTAGGGGTGCCATTTCCCTTATAGGACCAACTAATGAACTAGTGAACCAACAAGCTACTCAAGCACATTTGTATATAGCCGCATTATTCCAGCAATAGAAAGGATCTTGTATTCTTTATTAAACCAACATTTAAATATTAATTAATAAGTAAATGTATTCAAATATTATTGTACTAATTAATAATAATATTAATTTTTTAAATATTTATTATAATTATTAATATTAAAAATAATTAAATGGTAGAGATTAATCATGAATTAATTTTAAAATATTTAAAATTAAATATTAATCTTAATTTATCTATTAAAAATATTTATTAATAGAAATTAATAACTAAGTGATTATATTTTTTAAAGCTGGGCAGTTTATTTTCTTATTAATTTTAAAATTAAGTATTAGTAAAAAAAGCCATATAGATAATAATTATGATTTATAAATCTAATTGGTTTTTTATTATTATTTCAAAAATTAATAATAGGTATGATAATTAGATTTTTAAAGATTTATATTAAAACTAATTAATAAAAATCAAATAGATTAAATCTTTTAATCATAACAATTTTAAATAGATAATTGTTCAAATAAACATAACTATTTGAACTTGTTTAGTAAACAGATTTAGTTTTTCAAATCTCTTAGTTATTAATTTTCAGAATCTTAATAAATCGGTATTTTTTATTTTGAATAATTTTGCATGAACAGAAAGAATTTTTTTATTATTATAATAATATAATAATATTATATAAATATTAAATAATATATTATAAATTATAAATAAACAAAAAGTAATTATTTATAACAATTGTTTAATGTTAAATTAATTATATTATATAAATTTAGTAAACTATTCAAATAATAGTACTAATCAAATTTATTTTTTAAATTTAATTAAAATAATTAAATATTAATTAAATATATGACTATTATAAATTAGATTAATAGTTATTAATTATTTTCATAATTCATTATAATATTATAATGTCCATTTGAACAAACAATGAATTTATTAATATTTTGAAAATTAAAGTTCAATTAATTATAACTATTTGAACAATTATTTATTTCAAATCATTATGACCATTTGTATTGTCATAAAATAATTATTTCTGTTTATACAGTCTTATTCGAAATAAAGTAATACTAATTTATCAATATGTTAAAATTAATAAGTAATAGATTTAAAAAATAAATCATTTGGCCTAACAATGTAAATAGTTATGACTGTTTGAATAATTATCTATTTCAAATCATTATGACCTTTTGTTTTATCATAAAACAATTGTTTCATCACAAAACAATTGTTTCTATCTGTACTAGCTTATTTGAAATAATATAATTCTATTTTATTAATATTCTAAAAATTAATAAGAAATTTAAAAAATGAATATGTTTATCGAACAAGTATAAATAATTATGACTATTTGAATAATTATCTATTTCTAATCACTATAACCTTTTGTTTTGTTCTAAAACAAAATTTTCTATTCATGCAAGCTTATTTCAAATAAAATTATACAAATTTGTTAATATTCAGATAACTAATAAGTAAAAGATTTAAAAAATAAATATATTTATCGAATAAGTTTAAATAATTATGACTATTTGAACAATTATTTATTTTAAATTGTTATGACTTTTTGTTTTCTCATGACACAATTGTTTTTCTTCATAAAAGCCTATTCGGATTAAAATGATATTAATTTATTAATATTTTAAAAATTAATAAGTAAAAGATTTATTATTTTTTTAAATAAGTTAATTAATTAGTCAAAATTATGTATAAAGTAAATAGATTTAGTAATTATTAAAATAATAAATTATATTTATTTAATCAATTGTATATAATTATTTGTAAACATTATTCAAATTTATTAAGCAAGAAATTTAATTATTAATAATGTATATTTATATTAATAAAAATGTTATATTCATTAATTATAATAAATATTTATTATTTATTATTTACTTAATACAATTTGGATTAATTGTATTAGTTTAATAAGGTAAATATTTATAATTAATATTTAAATTATAAATATTAATAATTACTTTAATGAATATTTTAATAATCAATTTATTAATTATTATTTTAATAAATTAATAATAATAATATTATATTATTAGTACTAATAACATATATAGATATTATAGTATAAATATTAATTTATTAGTAATTTATTATTAACTAATCATTAAAATTATTAATTAATTTTAATAATTTCAAACAATAGTATACAAATTATATTAAATAATTTGACTTTTAGTTTTATTCAAATAATAATATAATATTATTAAATTAATACAATAATAATTGTTTATAAATTATTAGTCCAAATTATCGTTAATATAATAATTGAATGGAAATGTTTATCATTATTAATAGTTAATAATTATAAATTAATACTATAATTATTATATATTAAATAGTTTTGTTATTAAACTATTATATAACAATTATGTAATGATTTATATTTAATAATTATTATAAATATAATTAACAATTTTATAATACTATAATTAATGTTAATATTAAATATATAATATAATATATTAAAATTAAATAAATAGATAATTATTATATATTTATATAATTATGTATAAATCAAAGTTCTAATTAATTAATCATAATTATTCATTATTTAAATAAAATAAACATTAAATATATATATATAATTAATATTAAATTAGAATAATCAATTAAGTCATGATATTAAAATTAATATTTAATATTGATTTATAATATTCATATATTCTAACTATATCAAATAATTAATAGTGAATTAGGGAACCTTTATTATTAATTTAAATTAGATAATTGAAACATAATTAATAATATAATAAATATTAAATTAAAATAATTTGTATTCATTAATTATAATATATTTATAAGTATAATTATTTAATTCTCAAAATATATTAATAATTAATATATAAAGTAAACAATTATAGCGATTAAAAATAGATAATTATTCAAATAGTCATAATTATTTGTAGTTGTTCAATTAATAGATTCATTTTTTAAATCTCTTATTAATTTTTAGAATATTAATAAAATTATATTATATTATATTATATTATTTCAAATAAGCTATTATAGATAGAAACAATTGTTTTGTGATAAAACAAAAGGTCATAATGATTTGAAATAGATAATTATTCAAACAGTCATAACTATTTGCATTGGCCAAGCCAATTGATTCATTTTTTAAATCTATTACTTATTAATTTCAAAATATTGATAAATTAGTATTACTTTATTTCGAATAAGACTGTATGAACAAAAATAATTATTTTATGACAATACAAATGGTCATAATGATTTGAAATAAATAATTATTCAAATAGTTATAACTAATTGAACTAGTTTAGTAAACAGTTTTACTTTTTAAATTTCTTACTTATTAATTTTCAAAATATTAATAAATTATCAATAAAAGTAATATTAGTATTTTAATCTAATAGTATTATTCAATTATATTAATACTATATAAATCATTATTATAATACATATAATAAATTCAAATAACATATTGAATTAAATAATTAATACAAATTTATTCAATATTAATTTTATATCAATAATTCTTAAATAATTATTTGAATAATTATCTAATTAAAATCGTTATTATAATGCCTTGGCCTAGACAAACACGTGTATACAGTTTATTTAGTTATAATTATAAGGCTATATAATAATATAAAATTATATATTATTATAATATATAAATTTTAATATATTCAATGTATTCATTACTAATAATTGATAAATTATTAATTATTAAAATGTATAATATTATATTTAAATGGCAATAACTATATGAACCTATTTGGTAAGATGATTTATTTTTTAAACCTCTGACTCATTAATTTTTAGAATATTAATAAATTAGTATTTTTTAATTTTCGTATAAATTTTTATGAACAAAAAAATTTGTTTTATGACGAAACAAAAAGTCATAATGATTAGAAATAGATAATTGTTCAAATATTCTGTACTATTTGAACTGGTTTGGTAAATAAATTTATTAATATTAATATTAATATAATTTAATAAATAATTTATAATTCAATAATATTTTTACTAGTTATACATGTTATAAATTTAATACATATATATTAATATAAACCAATTTCTATATTAGTTATAACTTAAATATATTTAATATTTAATATATTAAAATTAATAATTTATATAATTTATAATTATGTTGGATTATGGGGTCCGACGGTCTCTCTTAGAGACTCGGTATGTCGATTCATCTGGGTGAGGTATCCCATGGTGGATCAAATTTCGGTGTATGACAACCTAACCTGTCAAGGCCCAATGGGTGAAGTATCCCATGAAGGCTTTGTGAAGCTCCTTATGTCCACCTATCGCTTAGCACGGAGCTTTGTGCTACCAAAAGAGAATAAAGAAATAGAGTTGCACCATCATTATCAGCTATAGCTTTTGGTGTAATGCTAAGCGCTTGATCCTGAAAACTAGTATCAGAGCGAAGTTGCAGGTTCGAGTCCCCCAAGTGCCGTTCGGGGTGAGATTGTTGGATTATGGGATCCAGCGATCTCCTTTAGGGACTCGGTATGTCGATTCATTTAAGTGAGGTATCCCATGGTGGATCAAATTTTGGTGTATGGCAACTCAACCTACCGAAGCCCAATGGGTGAGATATCCCATGAAGGCTTTGCGAAGCCCCTTATGTCCACCTGTCACTTAGTACGGGATCTGCGCTACCAAAAGAGAATAAAGAAATAAAGTTGCACCTTCACTATCAGCTATAGCTTTTGGTGTAACCTTGAATTGATCCTTATTTTGAAATGACAAAACATTAAAGCTAAATAAACTTGATCAAAATTTTGAAAAAGATTTATTTAGTACATGTTCTTAAGTTTTATATGTTGGTACTAAATAAATAATATGATTTTCAAAGCTTAAACAAACCTTTCTTTGTTTTCATATTCCTCAAACCAAATCTATCTTTAAAGATTATTTATTTGAGCTTAAATGAAAGTCCAATTGTTTTTTTTTAAAGTGAACTTATTCATTTTGGACTTAATACAATTTTAATAATATTGGTTTTGAGAAATAGATTAACTTAAGAAAGCTGTTTTACAAGAACAAAGTTTTCCAACATTGAACTTGTTTTATTTTTCTGTATTAATTCACAAAGTCTTAATATTTGAATTTTATATGGTTGAAAAGCTATTTGAGTCTACTTTCTAATGGATCAAACAAAATCAAAATCCAAATTTTCTAAGAAAAAAATTTGAATTTTTACTAGACACTCTGTAGTTGTCAGAAAAACTACACAAGGTGTAACTTTGAAAATTTACTATAACTCGTACTCAATGAATTAGGTGATGAATTTTATATGGATAGAAATCCCTTTAAGTCTAGGTTCTAAATCATCAAACGGTTTGTGATTTGGATTTATATAACTCAAGATATTATCAAATTAGTGAGTAGAGTGCAAAACAGGAAATAACCACCTAACCACTGACAGGATCAATCCCCTCATGGAAGGGATCGATCGAGTCATGATTTTCAAGTGAAAAATGGTTAAAAATATGAACCAATCGATCCCCTCAAGCAAGGGATCGATTGGTTCTAGGCAAAAACACTCCAACGGCTATTTTCTTCTCCTAAACACTTCCAACAGCTACCTCTTCAATTTCTCTATAAATTGGGCACTCCAACACACCAAGAAGATTGATGAATCAAGAGAGCAAAAGCTAACAAGCCATATTTTCATTCTCTCAAAGAATCAAGAGTTTTTAGAGCTTCAAAGTCCATATCTTTGTCTTTATTGTATCCAAATTATATTTGTTGTTCATTCATCATTTTCTTGTACTTAAACTTAGCAAACATTTAGCCTTAAAGAGGTTGTTCTATTGTTTGCAAAATTACCTTTGATATACAAGGGTGGAAGAGAACAAGAGGTGAGGTTTATAGTGAGAGCTTTATAGTGAGATTGGGTAAAATATTACAAAGGGTAGAGGTTTCTATCTTAAGCCTTAGAAAGAAAAAGATAGGTTGTATTTTCAATTCAAGAATAGTGGATTGAAGCCTTGGTGTAGACAACCAAAAAGAGAGGACGTAGATGCCTTGTGGAGAAGGATCGAACCTTTATATATCATTGTGTTTGATTTCTCTATCCTTATCTCCTTACAATTTATTATTGTTTATATTTGATTTTAGATTCATTAATTGTTATTGTTTGCATTATATTTTCATCAAAAGTGTTTATTAATTTAATTTTTATTCAATTATATTGAAATAATTTGTTTGGGAAGAATTTCGAAAAATTCAATTCACCCCCCTCTTGGATCACCATCTAACCTATAAAGCTAACAAATTATATAAATTTATTATATCTATATAGTTTACTATATATTCAATATGTAAATACAATCAATTAGTTAATTATAATCGAGTTATAATTTATTTAAACTATATTAATAATAATATTTAATTATAATAATTATTTTAAAAATTAAAAAGGACCAATTTTAATTAACTATAATAATATTGAACAATAATCAATTGTTTATTAATATATGATTTGGAAATTAAATTATTATGACCTTTTATTTTGTCATAAAACAAATGTTTTTGTTCATATAAGTTTGTTTGGAATAAAATAATACTAATCGATTAATATTTTGAAAATTAATAAGAGATTTTAAAAAAATTTATTTATCAAATCAATTAAATAGTTATGACTAATTAACAAATTATATTTTTCAAATCATTATGACTTTTTTAAATCATTAATAGAACTAATAATATATTTGATTAGAAATATGTTATTTCAATTAACTAATATCAAATAATTATTATAAAATTAACCTTATAATAGAATATAAATAAAATATCAGTGTTAAATTGTGTTTAAATAATGATTAATGAATAAATTTAATCATTATATTATACTAAATATAGATATACCTGTTAAATAGTCATAACACTATTAATAAATTTAATTATTATTTATTAATAATTTTATATAAATTAAATTATAATTAAATAATTAATATATTTAATATAATTCATTATAATCTTACATAATTCTAAGACATGTATCATAAAACAATTGTTTCAGTATAAAGCTTATGCAAAATAAAATAATATAAAATAAAATATTACTTATTTATAATATTAGTAATAATATTTAATACTAATAATAATATCATTATTAATGATACTAATTGTTAATATATTTCAAATCTATTTGAATATTACTATTAGTATTATTATAATTTTTAAAATTATTTTTAATATAATATTTAAAAATAATTAGAAAGAATATTAAAAAAATATTATTAATTAATAATAATTAATTTAAATTGTTTAATTACAAATTTGATAATTAAATTTTTAATTTTTATTTAATTATTACTAATTATTATTGATAATAATTTATAATATATTAATACTACCTAATTAATTATAATAATTAGTTACTAATAATTATTAAATTATTTATAAATTGCTAATTTTTAACAATTAATATATTATTATTAATATGCAATTAATAATTATAATTAAATAATTATTAAGTAAATTAATATAAGCAAAATTAATAATTTAATTTATAATTAATTGTAAGCTTATAATTAATATAGTTTAAAACAATTATTAAACTGATAATAATTAATTATAGTTAATTATTTAAATTATAATTTTAAATATTTATAATATGAATTTAAACTGATCAATAGATTTATAAATATTATATTTATTTTAAATTAATTATAATTCCTTTAATAGTATATTTATATTGAATATAATTATATATTTAAAATTGAAGATAATTATATATTTAAAGTTCTGTTAAATTTAATTAACAAATAAATCTAATTATTAATCAATTGACACATTATAATTAATGTCAATACATATAATTAATTTAAAATAAATTAATATTAAAATATTTTAAATAATAATTTACTTATAAATTATTAACTTATAATATTAATATGTGTCATTTTTAATCGTTATTGAATAGATTTATTTACTTATTACTTAATATGTTTATTAAGTTATAGAATATATAGTTTGTTAATATATTATTCGATATATAATTTCTTATAATAATAATTATAAATTAATAAGTATAAATTATTAATTTTTTTATATTAATTATTACTATTTAAAATTTTGAAATTATTATATACTTTATCAACAATTTTTTTTATTACGATACTTTATTATAATAATTATTATAATAATTATAATAATTTCATTAGATTAAAATGATTAATACTTTATTAATTACAACTTTATAATATTTACTAATATAACATATATTCGATATATGTTGAATATCATAACTTAATTATATATAAAATAATTTATATATAGTAACTTAATAAACATATTATGTTATTTGCTAATTAACTAATATTTAATATCTATTATATTATAATATAATAATAAATTAGTTTTATATTATAATATTATATTATATTAATAATACTCATAAATTAATTTATAATTTATATTATAATTGTATTATAATATAATATATTATATTATAATTATAATTAATTTGAATGGTTTGAAATAGATACTTATGATTATTTCTAATTATAACTATTTAATTATATTATTATACTTTATATAATATGATTTATATTATTTAAAAATAATTATTAATAATTATTAATATTAAATTGTTTAATTATAATATACAATATAATGTATATTACTAATTATTAACACTAAATAATTAATAATATTAATATTAATAACTGTTTCAAATAATAGTATGTAATAATTTTAATTAATTATTATTGATAATAATAATATCAATTATTATATTAACTAATTATATTTGATTAATATATTAATGGTTAATATTGTTATAATTAATAAATTTAATTTAATTGTTATTTAAATTATTAAATAGTTTATTGTTATCGATTAATAAATAATTTATTAATGTTTAATAAATGTTATAATTATATTTGATTAATATATTAATTTTATTTATGATATGTTAAAAATAAATAATTATAATATATTAAATATTTTATTTATCTTATATATTATTAAGATTATATGCTTATATAATTTTTATTTAAATAACTAACAATAATAAATGATAAACTATAATAATATTTTTTAAATGTTCATTTAAACTATTAATCAGTAAATTTAATAGTTTAATTAATATTTAAATGTAATTATTTAAATGATAGTTACAACTATTAAAATATAGATATTAATTTAAGTAACAAGTTCAAATGTTATGACTATTTGAACAATTATTTATTTTAAATTGTTATGACTTTTTTTTGTCATAAAACAATTGTTTTTGTTCATACTAGCTTATTCGAAATAAAATAATATTAATTTATTAATATTTTGACAATTTATAAGTAAAAGATTTAAAAAATAAATATATTTATCGAATAAGTTCAAATAGTCATAACTATTTGAATAATAATCTATTTCAAATCATCGTGAGCTTTTATTTTGTAATAAAATAATTGCTTCAGTTCATATAAGCCTATTTGAGATAAAATAATATTCCAAAAATTAAAGAGTAACAAAATTAAAAAAATAAATTTTCTTATCGATCAAGTTGAAATAGTTATGACTACTAAACAATTATCTGTTTCAAAACATTATGACATTTTGTTTTGTCATAAAACAATTGGTTCTATTGATGCAAGCGTATTTTGAATAAAATAATATAAATTTATTAATATTCCAAAAGTTAATAAGTAAAATTTTAGAAAATAAAGCTATTTTGTTAAATTAATTTAAAATGATAATTTTAAAATAATTAATAAATTATTATCGATAATTTTAATAATTATAATATTTTTATTAAAATTATTATTCTTATTTAATATAGTTATTATATATAGTAATAATTAATTGTTCTAATTAATATTTAAATTAATTAAATTATTAAAACTAATCACTATTATTTAATAGATTATAATTTTATTAAGAAAATTATTTGTTCAATATGCTTATTTATTAAACCCAATTATTGGATAATAATTATATATTTTATTAATTAAACCATAATTATTAGATAAATCATATTATGATTAAGCTTGTATGATAATAAAATAAAGATATTAATATGAAGTATTGATTTTAATTTAATAAAACTAATAAATAAATAATTATATTTATTAATTTTCAAAATATTTAACAAATATTTTAATAATTATTATTAAATATATTTTTACTAGTTATATTTAATACTATAATATATATTAATTTTAAATATTAAATCTAATTTATTTATATAATTAAAATTATTTAAAATTTTTACTTATTATTTTAAAATTAAAATAACTGTTATAATTAAATAATAATCTAATTTAATTATAATATATAATTAATTAAAATATAATATAAATATTTAAATTTTAAATTTTAAAACTAATATATATTGTTTTAATATACTAATTTGTTTAAATTAAAAATAAACATTAAAATTTATTTTAAGTAATAAATATTGCAATAGCTTAATAATTAATACAAATAAATCTAATTATTTAATCTAATTATTAATAAAGTATTAATTAGTTTATTATAAACTATTGTTATATGTATAATAAATATTGCAAGAATATAATAAATTATATTATAAATATTTACTATTATATTATTATAAATTATTAATAATTGCAACTATATATATAATAATTTTATAAGTAATTAAATTGAAATAAATATGCTTATAAAACAATAGATAACTATTAACAAGTTCAAGTAAATAATTTATAATAATATTTAATAAATATTATTTTTAATATTCGATAAATATACAATAATAATTATTATAAATTTAGAAATTATAATATTAACTTAGATTAATATTAAAAAGGATTATTATATTAAATTATTAAAATTTCATAACGTATATATTTGAACAATTATCTATTCTAATTAAGTTTAAATAAATATAATATTAAATTAAGACAATTAATAAGTAAAGAAATAATTGTTTAATATTTATATAACTATTATTTAATCTATATCTATTAAATAATTAATGTAGATAATTAATAATTCAAATTGATAATTATTATTAAAATTTTAATATTTGATATTAAATAATTAATTAATTACTTGAAAAGTTTACTTGAATTTCAATGATAAAATATTAAATAGAAATAATTATATTAATAAAATTATTAATAATTAATAATTATTAAAATATTAATAATATTTTAATTAATATTGATCAATAAAAATTAAACATTCAAATAGTTATGACTATTTGAACAATTATCTATTTCAAATCGTTATGACCTTTTATTTTGTCATAAACTAATTGTTTCTATTCATAAAAGCTTATTCAAAATAAAATAATACTAATTTATTAAAATTCCAAAAATTAATAAGTAAAAGATTTAAAAAATAAATCTATTTACCTAGCAAGTTCCTATAGTTATGAGTATTTGAACAATTATTTATTTCATATTGTTATGATCTTTTATTTTGTCATAAAATAATTGTTTCTATTCGTACAAGTTTATTTGAAATAAAATAATACTAATTTATTAATATTCTAAAAATTAATAAGTTGGAGACTTAAAAAATAAATCTGTCTATTGAATAATTTCAAATAGTCATGTTCATTTGAACTATTATCTATTTCAAATCATTACGACATTTTTTTGATCGTAAAACAATTATTTTTATTCATACAATATTATTCAAAATAAAATAGTACTAATTTATTAATATTTTAAAAATTAATAAGAGATTTAAAAACTAAATCTATTTATCGAACTAGTTCAAATAGTTATAATTATTTGAACAATCATCTATCTAAATTGTTATGATCTTTGTTTTGCCGTAAAATAATTGTTTCTATTCATATAAATTTAATTGAAGTAAAATATTGCTAAATTAATAATATTCTAAAAATTAATAAGTAAGAGATTTAAAAAATAAATGTGTTTACGAAACCAGTTCAAATAGTTAAGACTATTAGAACAATTATCTATTTCAAATCGTTCTGCCATTTTGTTTTGTCATAAAATAATTTTTTTAGTTCATACATGTTTATTCAAAATAAAATAATACTAATTTATTAACATTCAAAAAATTAATAAATAAATTACATTACTTTATTTCGAAAAAGATTGTATAATCAAACAACACTAGTTATTAATTATTCAAATTAATAAGTAATTTATTAATTACTTATTTAATTTATTGTAAAAATTTAATAAGTTAAACAATAATCTCCAAGCACCAACACCCAAGCATCAGCTTATGCTTGAGCGTACGCCTCAACACCCATTGCAAACACCCCATGCCACCTAGCCGAGCCTCAATACCTACTCGAGATATCAGCTAACACAAAAAAATCCGTTCACCTGGCCTTCACTTACTCCAGTATAAACCCTATTAGTACCAACCAAACATGCGCACACCAAACTCCTCTCCTACCGATACTAGCCCTCGGCCTACGTCCTAACATCAATCCCTACTCTCATGCAAATCTAGTCTCATCCTTACTCGGATCACCCACCTGAGCAATGAAGCACCATCAACCCTAGCTAAAACCTACCACTAGCACTAAGCCAAACACCAACATCAACCTCATACACAACAAAATAGTTTTTCCCCATCCAAAATGTCCCTTATCAAATAATATTTAACAATAAATATAGTTATGTCAATATTTTATTAACAAAATATTAATCAATTGTTTTATAAGCTATTTTTAGAAATTAATTAATTAATTTATCATTTAGAATATTAAATCTCTTACTTATATTAAACTCGTATTTTAGTTAAATTATTTTATTTTTTAAATTTTTACATATTAACATATTTAATATGTTAATAAATTTTTATAGAACCTATACCTTTTAAATCTGTTTACCGAACAAGTTTGAACAATTATGGCTATTTGAACAATTATTGATTTAAAATAATTATGACCATTTGTTTTCTCATAAAACAATTGTTTTAGTTCATAAAAGTTTATCCAAAATAAAATAATACTACTTTAGTAATATTTCAAAAATTAATAAGTATCTAATTTAAAAGAATAAATCAGTTTACCCAATCAATTTAAATAATTATGGCCATTTAAACAACTATCTATTTCAAATTGTTATTACCTTTTGTTTTGTCATAAAACAATTGTTTTTCAACATACAAGCTTATTTGAAATAAAATAATACCAATTTATTAATATTTTAAAAATTAATAAGACATTTAAAAAATAAATCAGTTTATTGAACTAGTTCAAATAGTTATGACTATTTGAACAATTTTCTATTTCAAATTGTTACAACCTTTTGTTTTATCATAAAACAATTGTTTTTGTTCATACAAGCTTATTTGAAATAAAATGATACTAATTTAGTAATATTCTAAAAATGAATAACTAAGAGATTTAAAAAATAATAATTTAGTATGGGGAATATTATTATTTTATTAAAATTAATAATTAATAATAGATCTAAAAAATAAATCTTTTTAGATATCTATTAATTAATAAAAATCAATAATAAAATATTTAAATTAAAATTAAAATTAAAATAATTATATATAAATTTAATTGTTAAATATTTTATTATAAATTAATACAATCTAATTAAATATTTATTAAAATCATAACCCCTTAGATTTAATATGATCTATTGATTAATAATTTATTGATTTATTTTATTTATCATAATAAAAGTTCATACTTTTAATAATTTAATAGAATAATCCTTATTAATTGTAAGGATTTATAATAATTATTAAAATATTTAATTGTTCAAATCGTTATCAATTAATAAAAAGCTTAATATTAATATCAATATTAAATTAGTATTAATATTAAACAATATTGATAATTGTTCTTATCAATTATATTATTTGAAATAATAAAACTACAATTAATATAAATGTCGAATAAAATAATATTAATCTAATTAATTACTTGAAAATTAATTAACTTATTTAATATTTTAATATTTTTATCGATATCTATATAATTAAAAGTTATGTACTTGCCATTAGATGTTGGATTGAATAGTTCAACTCCATTTTCGAGATGTGGTTTGATTTTTATGAGTTTAGTTCGAAAACTAATCAAGCAACTTAAGTTTGACTAATTAGATTTTGTTATAATTAATTTGTACAAGCATGAAATTTGAATTGATTTGGAATTTGAATTCTTTAATCAAAGATTGTCATGGCATTCATAAGTCAGCTTTTTTTATTCTAAAATATGATTTTTTTTTTAATTTTATGTCATCTATGTGCTTTTTTTTTTCACGCTATGATGTCACTTAGATGTCAATTTTTTTCGATAGTTAGTTTCCATTTAAGTTAATTAAATTTTTATATAATATTTAAAATTTATGGTTAAAAAAATATTATACGCTTATTTGTATGGTATAGAGACTGAAAATTTATTTTTATTTTGTACTAAGTTAATAATTTATTATAACGTGTTTTTATAAATAATCAAGACAAAAATGATTTTCAAGTATCTTAAAAAAGAGTTTTCAGCAAAAAAAAATTCTTTTTATATATAATATAAAAAATTTTAAATAAATAATTAGTATAAAAATTATTGTAAATATAATGATATTTTACAACTATATTTTTCATATTATAAATTGTATGAAAAATATCTTAAATTTTTATATTTTAAATTTTAAATTCCTTATTCTAAAAATTAGAATAATATTCCTTATCAAGATTTTTTTATTAGTTTAAAATGTGCTTTTTTCTAATTATTCATACAAGCTTAATAAAAGGTCATAATGATTTGAAATAGATAATTGTTCTAATAGTCTTAACCATTTAAACTGAGTTAGTAAATAAATTTATTTTTTAAATCTCTTACTTATTAATTTTTGAGATATTATTAAATTAGTATTATTTTAATATGAATAAACTTGTACTAATAAAATAATTATTTTATAATAAAACAAAAAGTAATAGCGATAGGTAATTGTTTAAATAGTTATCATTATTTGAACTGGTTCAGAAAGTTATAATTATGTTTTTGTTTAGTCAAATAATTATAACTATTTGAACAATTATTTATTTTAAATCGTTATTACTTTTTGTTTTGTCATAAAAAATTGTTTTTGTTAATATAAGTTTGTTTGAAATAAAATAATATTGTTTTATTACTATTTAGAAAATAAATCTGTAAGAGATTTAAAAAGAAAATCTGCTTACCAAACCATTTCAAATAGTTTTGACTATTTCAATAAATATTTATTTCAAATCGTTATAACCTTTTTATTTTATCATCAAACAATTGGTTCTGTTCATACTATTTTATTTAGAATAAAATAATACTAATTTAATAATATTTTGAAACTTAATAACTAAGAAAATTAAAAAATAAATCTAATTGTTAAACCAGTTCAAATAGTTAAGACTCTATGAATGATTATCTATTTCAAATCGTTATGACCTTTTCTTTTAACGTAAAACAATTGTTTTGTTCGTACAAGCTTATTTGGATTAAAATAATACTAATTTTACAATATTTTGAAAATTAATAAGGAAGAGATTTAAAAAATAAATTTGTTTACTGAATCAGTTCAAATGGTTAAAATTATTAGAATAATTATTTATTTCATATCATTTTGATCTTTTGTTTAGTCATAAAATAATTGTTTCAGTTGATATAAGTTTATTCAGAATAAATTAATACTAATTCATTAACATTTGAAAAATTAATATGAAAGAGATTTAAAAAAATAAATTTATTTACTAAACAAATTCAAATAAGTAAGTGATTTAAAAAGTGAATATGCTTACCAAATTAGTTCAAATAATTATGGCCATTTTAATAATTATCTATTTCAAATTGTTCTTACCTTTTGTTTGGTCATATGACAATTGTTTTTGATCATACAAGCTTATTCGGAATAAAATAATACTAATTTATTAATCTTTCAAAAATTAATAAGCGATTTAAAAAATAAATCTGTTTACAAAACCAATTCAAATAGTTATGACTATTAGAGCAGTTATATACTTCAAATTGTTATAACCTTTTGTTTTGTCATAAAACAATTATTTCTGTTCATACAAGCTTATTTGAAATAAAATAAAACTAATCTAATAATATTATAAAAATTAATAACTAAGAGATTTAAAAAATAAAATTGTTTGCCGAACTAGTTCAAATAGTTAAAACTATATGAATAATTATCTATTTCAAATCATTATAACCTTTTTTTTTGTCATAAAACAATATTTTCAATTCATACTAGCTTATTTAGAATAAAATAAAATAAATTTATTAAAATTTCAAAAATTAATAAGTAAGAGAATTAAAAAATAATTCTGTTTACCTAACCAGTTCAAATAATTATGACTATTCGAACAATTATCTATTTCAAATTGTTATGACCTTTTGTTTTGTCATAAAACTAATGTTTTTGTTCATATAAGTTTGTTCAAAATAAAATACTACTAATCTATTAATATTTCAAAAATTAATAAAAATTTTAAAAAATAAATCTGTTTATCAAACTGGTTCAAATTAAGACTATTTAAGCAATTTTATACAGTTAACTAATATTAAATTTAAATATAATTTGTAATTATGACAAAGGATTAATTTAATTGATATATTTGATAACATTAAATTTAGTCTTAATTTAAAATAAATAAATAGAGATCAATCATTTAAATTAATTACGATAAACTACTTTTAATTTAATTATATACTAAATTATTATCTTTAACTGATAATTATTTATAAATAATTAATATTTAATATAAATTAAAAATCAATAATTAAAATATTTAAATTAAAATGAATATTCATAAATTTAATATTAATTAAATATATTTATCCAAATCAATAATTGTAAACTTATTACTTATTCTTATAATTAGATATAACTTATTCTAAAAATAGATTTATTTTGTTAATAAAGATTTAAAAACAATTGAATTTGAAATCTTATAATTCAAATATTCATAACTATTTGAATAATTATCTATTTCAAATCATTATGACCTATTGTTTTGTCATAAAGCAATTGTATCAATTCATATAGGCTTATTCTAAAAAAAATAAATTTGTTTACTGAAAAAGTTTAAATAGTGATGACTATTTGAACAATTATCTATTTCAAATAGTTATGACCTTTTGTTTTGTCATAAAATAATTAAATTAATTAATATTTCAAAATTTAATAAATAAAAATTTAAAAAATAAATTTGTTTTTTGAACATGTTCTAATAGTTCTGGCTATTTGAATAATTATTTATTTAAAATAGTTATGACCTTTTGTTTTGTGATAAACTAATTGTTTCTATCTATACAAGCTTATTCCGAATAAAATAATTAAATTTATTAATATTTCAAAATTTAATAAGTAAAAATTTAAAAAATAAATTTGTTTTTGAACATGTTCAAATAGATCTGACTATTTGAATAATTATCTATTTCAAATAGTTATGACCTTTTGTTTTGTGTTGAACTAATTGTTTCTGTCTATATAAGCTTATTCAAAATAAAATAATACTAATTTAATAATATTCTAACAATTAATAAGTAAAAGATTCAAAAAATAAATCTGTTTACCGAATAAGCTCAAATAGTTATAACTGTTTGAATAATTTTTTATTTCTAATAGTTATGATCTTTTGTTTTGTCATAAAACAATTGTTTCTATTCATACAAGTTTATTCAAAATAAAATAATACTACTTTATTAATATTTTGCAAATTAATAGGTAGGAGATTTAAAAAATAAATCTATTTACCAAACAAGTTCAAATAGTCATGTCCATTAGAACAATTATCTATTCAAATTGTTATGACCTTTTGTTTTATCATAAAACAATTATTTATGTTCATACAGAATTATTCAAAATAAAATAATTTTGATTTATTAATATTTTAAAAATTAATAAGAGATTTAAAAACTAAATCTATTTACTAAACCAATTCAAATAGTTATGACTATTTGAACAATTATCTATCTTAAATCATAATGATCTTTATTTTTTCATACAACAATTGTTTCCTTTCATAAAAGCTTATTTGGATTAAAATGATACTAATTTAATAATATTTCAAAAATTAATAAGAGATTTAAAAAATAAACATGTTAGCCAAACTAGTTCAAATAGTTAAGACTATCAGAATAATTATCTATTTCAAATCATTCTATCCTTTTGTTTAGTCATAAAACAATTATTTCAATTCATACAAGCTTATTTGGAATAAAATTAGTATTATTAAACTAATTTAACCATTTATGAAATATTAGATTAATTATATTAAGTTAATTATTCATACTACAATAATTAGTTTTATGAATAATAATAATATATAATCTTTTAAATAATAATTAAATAATTTATTAAATTTAATACTATAAATTAATAATATATTATTTATTAATTTAACGTAACTTTAAAATTTTTAATTTAATTGTAATTGTAAATATAATTATATGAATAATTATTTATTAATAATGATTACACTATATTTTAATTGTTATCAAATAAATTTATAATAATATTATTAAATGTTAAAATATTAGTCATATTTTAATATTAATTAAAATGTTATTATAATAGATAATTAATTAATATTTTAATTATTGACTAATATTATAGGATAAATATTACAAATATTTATTAACATTATTATTAATGTTAATATTTATTTAACGAACAATAATATTAGTCATAATGATAAACAATTGTTTATTATATTAATATTAATATCTATTGAATAATATATATTATTTATATATATAGATATTTAACTTATAATATTATTATTATAAATTTATTTTAAAATAATTATAATAAATATTAATAATTTAAAATTATTTAAATAATAAAATAATTATATTAATAAGCAATTGTTATAATTTATATTAATTAATTACAATATCTCATTGAATTAATGAAGTTAAATATTAATTATTAAGTAAATATGATTTGTCATATAAATAATATTTATATAATATATAAAGTTAAAGTATATATATCCATAATTTATCAAATAATATGAAACAATATTATATTAATAAATATAATATTATTGTATTTAATTAATATAAATTTTTTATGACAAAACAATTAATTTAATTATATTTAGTTTTAATTATTCACACATTTTATTTATTTATTAAATTAATAATATAATTAACTAAGGTGTATAAGTAATTTAAAAATTAATTATTAATATAACAATTTAATTATCTAATAATATTATTATTAATATAATTATATTATACTTATAAGTAATTAATTATAAGTGATTAATAGTTTATTCAATATTTAAATATTAATATTTATAATCTAACATTATAATATATTAAATTATATATTTATAGTTATAAGTAGCTTATTCTTAATTATTTATTAAGATTATAATTTATTATTTAACTTATTGAAATTTTATTTGAATAGATGTAATTATACTTTATAATAAGCTTATTGTTAAGATATACTAGTTTAAAATTTATATTAGTATAATTATATATATAATTAAACGATTATAATTATTACTAATTAAAAATAATTAAATAATTATTACTTTTAAATAATTTATTATAATTATTAAATATATTAATGCTTGGGGGTTATTGTTTAACTTACTAAATTTTTATAATAAATTATTTATTAATTTGAACAATTAATAACCAGTGTTGTCTGTTCATACAATCTTATTCGAAATAAAGTAATGTAATTTATTTATTAATTTTTTGAATGTTAATAAATTAGTATTATTTTATTTTGAATAAGCATGGATGAACTGAAAAAATTATTACATGACTAAACAAAATGTTAGAACGATTTGAAATAGATAATTATTCTAATAGTCTTAACTATTTGAACTAGTTCTGCAAACACATTTATTTTTTAAATCTCTTACTTATTAATTTTTAGAATATTATTAATTTAGTAATTTTTTACTTCGAATAAATTTGTATGAACATAAACAATTATTTTATGGCAAAACAAAGATCATAATGATTTGAAATAGATGATTGTTCAAATAATTATAACTGTTTGAACTGGTTCGATAAATAGATTTAGTTTTTAAATCTCTTATTAATTTTTAAAATATTAATAAACTAGTACTATTTTATTTTAAATAATATTGTATTAATAGAAATAATTTTTTTACAAAAAAAATGTCGTAATGATTTGAAATAGATAATAGTTCAAATGAACATGACTATTTAAAATTATTCAGTAAATAGATTTATTTTTTAAGTCTCCAACTTATTAATTTTTAGAATATTAATAAATTAGTATTGTTTTATTTTGAATAAACTTGTACGAATAGAAACAATTGTTTTATGACAAAATAAAAGATTATAACAATATGAAATAAATAATTGTTCAAATACTCATAACTATTGGAACTTGCTAGCTAAATAGATTTATTTTTTAAATCTTTTACTTATTAATTTTTGAAATTTTAATAAATTAGTATTATTTTATTTCGAATAAGCTTTTATGAATAGAAAACAATTAGTTTATGACAAAACAAAAGGTCATAACGATTTGAAATAGATAATTGTTAAAATAGTCATAACTATTTGAATGTTTAATTTTTATTGATCAATATTAATTAAAATATTATTAAAATTATTAATAATTATTAATTATTAATAATTTTATTAATATAATTATTTCTATTTAATATTTTATTAATTTAATATTTTATCATTGATATTCAAGTAAACTTTTTGAGTAATTAATTAATTATGTAATATCAAATATTAAGATTTTAATAATAATATCAATTTGATTTATTAATTATCTATATTAATTATTTAATAGATATAGATTAAAATATAGTTATATAAATATTAAACAATTATTTCTTTACTTATTAATTGTCTTAATTTAATATTATATTGATTTAAACTTAATTAGAATAGATAATTGTTCAAATCTATACGTTATGAAATTTTAATAATTTAATATAATAATCCTTATGAATATTAATCTAAGTCAATATTATAATTTCTAAATTTATAGTAATTATTATTGTATATTTATCAAATATTAAAAATTATTTATTTGAACTTGTTAATAGTGATAAATTGTTTTATAAGCATATTTATATCAATTTAATTACTTATAAAATTATTATATATATAGTTTCAATTATTAATAATTTATAATAATATTATAGTAAATATTATAACATAATTTATTATATTCATGCAATATGTACTATACTTATAACAATAGTTTATATAATAAACTAATTAATACTTTATTAATAATTAGATTAAATAATTAGATTTATTTGTATTAATTATTAAGCTATTGCAATATTTATTACTTAAAATAAATTTTAATATTTATTTTTAATTTAAACAAATTAATATATTAAAACATTATATATTAGTTTTAATATTTAAAACTTAAATATTTAGTTTTGTTTTAATAATTATATATTGTAATTAAATTAGATTATTATTTAATTGTAACAATTATTTTAATTTTAAATTAATAAGTAAAAATTTTAAATAATTTTAATTATATAAATAAATTAGATTTAATATTTAAAATTAATATATATGTTATAGTATTAAATATAACTAGTAAAAATATATTTAATAATAATTATTAAAATATTTGTTAAATATTTTGAAAATTAATAAATATAATTATTTATTTATTAGTTATATTAAATTAAAATCAATAATTCATATTAATATCTTTATTTTCTTATCATACAAGCTTAATCATAATATAATTTATCTAATAATTATGGTTTAATTAATAAAATATATAATTATTATCCAATAATTGGGTTTAATAAATAAGCATATTGAACAAATAATTTTCTTAATAAAATTATAATCTATTAAATAATAATGATTAGTTTTAATAATTTAATTGATTTAAATATTAATTAGAACAATTAGTTATTACTATATATACTAATTATATTATATAAGAATAATAATTTTAATAAAAATATTATAATTATTAAAATTATTGATAATAATTTATTAATTATTTTAAAATTATCATTTTAAATTAATTTAACAAAATAGCTTTATTTTCTAAAATTTTACTTTTTAATTTTTGGAATATTAATAAATTTATATTATTTTATTTAAAATACGCTTGCATGAACAAAACCAATTGTTTTATGATAGAACAAAATGTCATAATGTTTTGAAATAAATAATTGTTTAGTAGTCATAACTATTTCAACTTGATCGATAAGAAACAATTGTTTTACAACAAAATAAAATGTCATAACAATTTGAAATAGATAATTGTCTAAATAAACATGACTATTTGAGCTAGTTCAATAAACTAATTAATTTTTTAAATCTTCAACTTATTAATTTTTAGAATGTTAATATGTTAGTATTATTTTATTCCAAAAAAGCTTGTATGAATAGAAACAATTGTTTTATAAATTACAATTAAAGAGATTTAAACTATTAATATTTATATATTAAATTATAATTATTAATTAACTTAATAACCTATTAAGTTATCAAAAATTAATAGGAGATTTAAAAAATAAATCTCTTTACTGAATCAGTTCAAATAGTTATTAAATAATAAATTAACTTATATTATCTATTGTATTAATTATAATTTAACAGATTATTATTAAATTCAAATAATTATAATTAATATTATTAATTAGTTATAATTTTATTTATAATTTATATCTAATAATATTTCACATATTATATTAATAAATGCTAATTTATTAACATTTGAAATAAAATTATTATCTACTAATTATTAATTACAATATTAATTTTAATTGAAATTCAAATTAAAATTATTATATTTGTATAACAGGTATATTGTTATACAAATAATAACTATATTGCTCTTGTTATAATTTCTACTTATAATAAATAGTAGTTTATTAATTTGTTAATTAATAAATAATAATAATTGTTAATTATTAGTAATAAATCACCCCTTGGTAATTTTGGGGTGATGCTGAGGATATAATTTAATAATAATTTATTATAATATATTATAATTAAATAAAACCAATAATTAATTAAATAGTATAAATTTAATCCTTAGTATCAGTTAGTTAATAATCAATTTACTAAGTTATTATTCACAACTATCATTAATTTTTAGAATATTAATAAATAGTCATATTTGAACTGATTCAATAAACAAATTTATTTTTTACATTATATTCAATATTATAATTATTATTAATTATTCACATTATATTCAAGCTTATTCATGTTTTGGTAATAAATATTAATGATATAGCCCTAAATTAAAATCTAAATATAGATAAAATTGATCAAGTAGTCTATAACAAATTTATTTTTGTTATTATAATATATGTGTTGGTTTCAAATAGATAATTAAATATAAATTTAATAATATATAATTAGATTAGTAAATTATATTTAGTAATAATAAAATTTTATAATTAATTAAAAATTTAATATTATTAAATTTATATTTAATTATACTTAATATAATTATATATCAAATAAACAAAATAGATATTATGATTTTAAACATAATATTATAAGTTATTATTTATAGTTTATATTAATTTTAATTATGTTAAGTAGGAGATTTAAAATATATTTATAAATAATAACTTATATTAAGTTATTAAATTTTATGTATATAATTTAGTAATAGTACTACAATATTATAGTATAATAATTATATTATATTTAAGAGACTTAATTTTAACTTATTAATTATATATAATAATCTATTTAATATTATTATATATTATTATATATAATTTTAATAATATTAATTATATAGTTATAATTATAACTAGTAATATAGTATATAATTATATACTAAAATTTATTATTAATATGTTAAATTATTATTAATTTATATTACTAAATTATAAAGATTTAATAAACAAATTATAATAATATAAATTATTTCAATACTATTTATTTTTTTAATAATATTATAATATTATTTATGATATAAATTTTTTAAAACTCCAAAAATTAATAAATAAAAATTTTAAAAATAAATATGTTTTTTGAACACATTCAATTGTTATTACTATTTGAACAATTATATATTTCAAATCATTATGACAATTTTGTTTCGTCATAAACCAATTATTTCTATTCATACAAGCTTATTTGAAATAAAATAATATTAATTTATTAATATTTCTAAAATTAATAAGTAAAAGATTTAAATAATAAATTTGTTTATTGAGCAAGTTCAAATAGTTATTTCTATTTGAAATTATCTATTTAAAATCGTATGACCTTTTATTTTATCATAAAAAACTGTTTTAGTGCATAAAAGTTTTTCTAAAATAAAATAATATGTTTTATTAATATTTCAAAAATTAAGAAGTTGGAGTTTAATAGTAATTATAAAAATTATATTATTATAAGTTAAAGTATAATTCAAATACTAGTTTAAAATAATATAATATTATTAATATTATATTATTAACAAATCATAATATATTATATTATATTTAATAATTTATAATATAAATTATAAATTAATTATAAAATATTAATTAATAATAATTAATTATTATCATAATATATTATATTATTCTAGTCATACTATAAATTGTTGCTTATAATTTATATTAAACTATAAATTATATAATATTATATTATACTATAAATCAAATATTATAAATTATTAATAATATATTTACTAAAATCTTATGAGATATTTATAATAATTATTAGTTATTAATAAATACAACCATTATAGTTAATATTATCAAATAATAATATTAATTATTAATATTATTAATATTTAAGTTAATAATATAATTTATTTATATTACTAGATTATTGTCAGATTATACAATTAAATTACTATATAAGATAAATATATTAGTAGCAAATAAAATATAATTAATATTAATAAATATTATTAATAAATTAATAAAATATTATTTTATAAAGTAGTACTATCGATTAGTACTTACTAAATAGTTTATTGTTATTGAAATTACAGAACTAGTTAAGCTAATCATGTGAAATATTTATATTAATAGATATAATAATATATTAGTATTAATAATTAATAAAAAATTAATATTATATTTTTTTAATATAATAATTTTAAATAATCAATTAAATATCTTATATTTAATTATTAATAACCTTTAATTATAATTAATTTACTTAAAGTATTATTTAGTTATTAAATATAATTAATTTAATTGAATTAAATATTCTACTAAATATTTAATTATAAAATTTTCTTATTATTGTTATGCTATTAATTAATTATCTTAATTCTTTAATTATGATATTTAATTGATAATATATTAATTTAATTAAATTAATTAATTTAATTTAATTTAATATTATATTAATATTTAAATATCAATATAAATTAATATTAATATTATTAATTTAAATTAATTTATAATAAATTATATATTTATTTAATATATTTTACAAATTAAGTTATTAATACAATTTACAATTATTGTTCTGGTTAATAATTATATAATAATATCTCCAATTATTTAATTATTTTAAATGTAATAACATATTACATTTGAATTAAAAAATATATATTTAAATATATATAATAATTAATATAATTATGTTAAATATGTATTAACATTAATACATTATAATATTGTTGTAAATTAACTATAAATATAATTAATATTAATTCAAAAATATAGTGTTTAGTTTTTAATAATTATAATCATTAATCTGTAATATTAAATAATTGAAAATATTATTATTAAATTAATAATTATAAATATATAATTTAATATAATAATTTATTTAATAATTATTAAATAATTAATTATATTTACTAATTAAATGTTCAAATAGTTAAATTATGGTTATATATTTAATAAAGTTTATTAATTATAATATTAATAATTATAAAAAGTATTGTTTTATAAGAATTAGTATTTGAATAATTTATTTTGGTATCCCAAATAATGTGAATAATTAATTGATTGAGTTCAATATGCTTGTCTCAAATTATTAATTATATTAAATTTTAGTATATTGAAATTAATTAAACTAAATTTAAATTATATAATTTAATTATATAAATAAATTAAATAATATTAACTAGTTCTATCATAAAATAATTAATTAACTTATTTAATAGTAATAATAAATTAATAATATTATACTATAGTAATTAATATTTATTACTAACATATTTAGTTATATTAAAATATTATATTTATTTATCTTAATTTAATTAACTAATGTAATTAATATATATAACAAAAAATAACAATAAAAAAATTAATGAGCAAGAGATTTAATAACAATATACAATTATAATATAATTGATTGTATATTTTAACTATTGATTAATATAATTAATTCTTATCAGATTATTCAAGGATATAAGTAATTATATAAATAACTTAAATATTTATTTGTTACATGATTAATAAAACATATTTTATGACTAAATAAAAGGTTAATAGTTTTAACTATTTAAACTAGTTCAGCAAACACATTTATTTTTTAAATATCTTACTATTAATAAATTATATCTATATTATAATTATAATTTTATTATATTAACTAATAATATGTTAACTAATAGTATCAATTACTTTATCATAATAAATAATTTATTAATTACATAATAAATATTTGATTAATATATTAAAATAATGTTTTATTAATTCATTAGATATTAGTTATTAATTATTCAACTATTTTTAATACTAAACAATTCAGTAAATATATATTATAAATGATATATTAATAATAATATAATGGTATTTAAATTAAATTATTATTAATATATTAATAAATACATTAATAAACTAGGGTTATGAATATTTGAACAATTGTTTATATTAATAATTATTCATATAGATAATTAATTATATTAATTGTATTATATTAATTAGGATTATATTTATTAAAAAATTAATTATATTATTTATAATTACATAAATATTTAGCATAAATAAATAATGATATTATTTCTTATTAATCAAAATAAGTTATTTAATATTAATATTAAATTTATTATTAATAATTCTTAATATTAATTTCAATTTTATTAACAAAAACAATTGTCTTAAATAATAATATTATTATTATATATAATAAATAATAACTATATAATTTGAAACTATCTATTTATAATTATTAATATGAATAATAAGAGGTTAAATTAAACATTGTTATAGTTACATTAATTTAATTAATATTTATTAATTAAAGATAATGAATAGAATTAATTTAATTAAAATTAATAAATTAAATGTATTGAATACTAAATATTAATAATTAATGTAATTAATATTAATTAATTGTATTATAATTAAATTAAAGTTAAGCTAATCATGTTAATATTATTATAATTTAATATATTTTTATAATAATTAACTATATTTATTAAATCTTATAATATATTAAATTATATATTCATTAATTATAATATATTTATATTATTAATTTTTTGTTAAATTCTAATTATTAAGAAATAGTATGTATTTAGTATATAATATAATTATTATTTATAAATAAAATATTTACTTTAATTTATAATAGTTATAATTAAATATTAATTAATTGAAAAATAGATTTATTTTTAGAATTAATTATAATATTTTAAATTAATTAATTCAAAATTATTTTGTTAATAATACTAGCAATTATTTTATTACAAAACAAAAGCTCATGATGATTTGAAATAGATTATTATTCAAATAGTCATGACTATTTGAACTCGTTCGGTAAACATATTTATTTTTTAAGTCTTTTACTTATAAACTATCAAAATATTAATAAATTCATATTATTTTATTTCGAATAAGCTGGTATGAATAAAAACAATTATTTTATGGTAAAATAAAAAGCCATAACAATTTGAAATAAATAATTGTTCAAATAGTCGTAACGATTTGAACTTGTTCAGTAAACAGATTTATTTTTAAATTTTTTACTTATTAATTGTCTTAATTAATAAAATTGTATTATTTTATTCAAAATAAGCTTGTATGAATAGAAAAAATTATTTTTTGCCAAAGTAAAAGGTTATATTGATTTCTAATAAATAATTGTTCAAATAATTATAATTATTTAAAGTTGTTTCTTAAACAGATTCATTTTTTATTAATTACTAATAATTAATATTATTATATTAATATATAATTTCGTTATTCTTATATTTAACTATAATATTTAGTAATATTATTAATTATATAAATAATTAGTATTATATATTAATTAAATATAATACTATAATAATCATTGAATTGTAATAATTAAACAATTCATTAGTTCAAATAAATTTTAAAATGTTATAATTAATATAATTATAATATTAATAATACTATATTAATAATATTATTATATTATTAACTATTTATAAATTATTACTATTATAATAGTTTATTATATATATTATTTAATATATAATTTATTTTATAAATAATAATATTATATAAAATATAATTTAATAAATATAAATTAGATATTTTAAAATAAATAATTTTAATTAATTATTATAATATTAAGATATTTAAATAGTTCAACTAATTGAATAATTATTTATTTATTTTATTTCATAATTTTAATAATTATTTGTTTAAATGGAACAAGTAATTATAATATATTTGAATAATTAACTATTTTCAACTTATTTGACCTGTTGTTTAGTAATAAAACAATTGCTTTAGTTCAAATAAGCTTTTTTGAAGTAAAATAATACTAATTTATTAATATTCAAAAATTAATGAGTAAGAGAATTAAAATTTAATCCTTTTACCAAATATGTTCAAATACTTATGAGTATATGAACAATTATTTTAACCTTGAATTGATTAAAAGTTTTGAATTGACAAAACAAAAATTTACCTAACTTGAATCAAATTCTCTTAATCTCAATTTGAATATTTTTCCAGCCTTCTATCTTGCCAAAACTCATTTAGGAACAAAAACAAACAAATTCTAGAAACAAAACGGGTTTATGGCATGTTTGAGATAAAAAGGATCAATCTCCTCCCGTACTCGATCGATCCCTTAGCCGAAAGGATTGATCCATTTTTCTTCTAGTAGCCGAACTTCTGCAAATTTATCAAGAACCAATCAATCCCTTATCAAGAGTCAAAAAATAATTTGATTAGATAATAACAATTTACAAAAGCTTTATTATATTTGGAAATGTTTAACTTATTAATTAAATATGTTACTAATATTTGAATAAATAAAATAGGTATAAGTTTATAAAAACTAAAATAAATAATTATTATCAATTCTTTATAATAAATAAATATATAATTTTATAATAATTAGAACTCTGTTTTATTATATAAGCAATTATTTGTATATTAGTATAATCGATATTAACCAGCAATTTTAAAAAATAATAAGAAAATAGATAATTATTTATCTATTAATCTTCTATTTAAATTAAATATTATTTAATTATTTAATTATTTAATTTATTTATTTTAATATTTAATATTAATTAATTAAATTGATTATATTAATTAATATAATTATTAATTAAGTTTAATATAATATAATAATTATTAATAAGATATAATAAAGGATAAATTAATTAAATAGAAAATTAATATATTTTTATTTTTGGAATAATAATTAATTATTAATAATTATTAAATAATTAATAATAATAATTGAATAAACTAATATAAATAATTGTAATTAATTATTTATAATAATTAATCTATTCTTAATATTATATTATCTATTAATAAAGTAATCTAATTAAAAATTATTAATTAAAAATGAATTAAGATTAATAAATATAATTAAATATTTATATTTTAATTAACTATGAATAATAATTAAAATATTCATAATTATCTATTATGAATAATAATTTAAAATAAATATATATTATTATAATATTAAGGATTTTCTTATTCTTATTAAATTAATTTATTAATATTAATATTAATTATTTAATAAATATAATACAATAAATATAATATATAAATAGATATTTATATTCAGTTAATATTATACAAATAATAAATTAAAATATAATTTATTAATTATTCATATTTTAGTAGTTAGTTTAAAATAATTTATTTTAAATTATTAAATTATGATTAATAAATTGATATGAAGTATGGAGTTGATTTATTAATTAATATTTAATAATTAAATTTTATTAAACACCTTGAGTGCAAATTGAATATTATCTTAACCAAAACCTGCTCTGATACCAACTATCGTGGGCCTAGGACTTATGCCAACACTCCGTGGAGCATTAGGTTAAAATATTAAATAATTTAATAGATTATAATGATATTATTTTGATTTATTATTTTGAAAATATAGTTTTTTATGCTTTTAACTATTAATCCTTAAATTAGTTATGAAAAGTAAATTTTACGTATATAATTATTTTATTATAATTAAGTTAATAATTGCTTGTTATTAATAGTCAAATATTAACATTATTTTTTTAAAAATAAATTATTAATTAAAATATTAATTATTAATATTTCAAACATTAATAAATAAGATATTTAATAATTGAAATTATAAACTGTCACAAGATAGTAGATTTGATCAATTTTATAATAAATTTATATTATTTTATTCAAAAAAAGCTTCTATGAACAGAAAAAATTACTTTACGACAAAGCAAAAAGTTATAGCAATTTCAAATAGATAAATGTTCAAATAGTCATAAGTATTTAAACTTGATCGATAAAAATATTCATTTTTTTAATATTTATTAATTTATTTTAATTAATAACTATATTAATAATAGTAATCTACAAAATAGTCATAACTAATTTTGGATAACAAAATTACTAATATTATAAAAATATTATAATTATTATATTATAATAATATTAATTATTAGTAATATTATAAATATTAATATAATAAATTAAATAATGACAATATTAATTAATAGTTTAATAATAATATAATAATACTAATTACAATTAATTATTAAACTATTAATAATAAATAATCATAATAGTAAAAGTTAGTATTATTTTGTTTAGATAATAACAAGGATAAGAAAGAATGAGATAAGCGAAATTATTTTCCAGTTGCCATCATTACCATGTCCACCATTACTAATTTAATTGCTTTCTTTCAATTTCAACCTAAAAAAACTAACTTCTCTCCTCAAAGTCCAACTCTTCGACAACAATCATTGGGAAGAGAGCAATTTTAGCAAACAACATTGGAAGTCATAATGATAAGCACACTGTTGAAGCTGCCACTAGAAGTAAGACAAAAGTCTTACAAGGTTATGGATTATATACAAACATAGAAATAGGGAGACAAATCTTAAATGTGAGTAATTCTTTACCAAACATTTTTATTTTTTTGTTTTAATTCCTTAAATATTACCTACTATAACTTGATAAATGTTATTCAATAGCTTTAAACATTCATCAAAATAGTAACTTATGAAATGAGATTGTGAAGTTTGTACAAGACACAAAATAGTGAATAAAACTTATGAGATGCTTATGTTAGATGAAGATCAACCAATGCATGGGTAAACATCAGTATTAGGTTCTTAAGAAAATACTAAGCCTTCTGCCTTCCTATGTGCCATTGAATAAAGAAAATGCTTCAGTCAAACAAAAATCTTCTCAAGGGTAACATCCAAAATAGGCAACAACATGCAGAGACAATATTGTTTACAAACTTTTTGAAAGCAATGGAATGCAAAAACTCTAGTAAAATCATAAGAGAAAAAACTTTGAGCTCTAGAAAGAACAATCAGACAACAAACTCAAATTGGTTACTTAAAAGAATAAGGTTTATGATTATTCATTATTAATTTAATTAATAATATTTATACCTAATATTGTTTAACAAATTTTTATTAATGTTTTAATAATAATTAATAATATATAGTCTAATTAAATTAATTATTATGGATAATTTAAATATTTATAATATTAAAATACCAATAAATTTAATAATAATTAATTTATACTATAAATGTATAATAACAATTATTCAAATAAATCATTATGGCTATATTATTAATATTAAAATAGATAATTGTTCAAACACTATAAGATAAAAAAATATATAATATTTTTTATATATTAATTAACAAATATAAATAATATTAATGAATCAATATCTATTAATTAATTAATTCTATAATATATATATAATTAAAATAATTTTAACTAATGTGAAAATAATTTATACTAATAATATTATAATTAACCATAAATTATTATATATATTTAAATTACTAAATCTTATAAAATATTATTTAGTATTTATAAAAAATCAACATATTATTATATATATGAGTTAACTTAATTAATAATTATTATAATTAATTTAACTGATAAATTAGATATTATTATACTATAATTATAAATATTTAACCAAAAACTAATTAATTATAACTAATTTAATTCAATTATTAAAATATAATTAAATGTATATGTGAATAGTATAATTAATTATTTAATTATATAATTAAATAAATAGTTATTTATATGATATAAAATTAAATATTAACTTAATTATTAATATTAAGTAAATATGAAAATAGTATATAGATTTAATATAAATAGTAATATTAAATTATAATATTAATATATATTTATTATATATAAAATATCTTATAATTTATATTAACTCTATTATATATTAACTATCATAAATAATAAATTGTTTATATTAACATATTTATTTCCTATTTAATGATATATATTTAATTATCTAATGTTATATTTATTTAATATTTTTGTAATATTAATTTTATTATATTATATAATAAAATAGACCTATCAAATAATTAATAGTAATGGGTAATTTACTTATAAGTAATTAATTGTTTTATATTATTAATAATATATAAATATTATTAATGCTTAAGCTAGAATTAATTGAATATAAACAAAAAGGTTGTAGAAATAAATATTTAATTAAATAACTATTTGAATAATATTCAGATAAATATAATACTAATTTAATAATATTCCAAAAATTAACAAGAGATTTAAAAAATAAATGTGTTTGTTGAACTAATTCAAATAGTTAAGACTATTAGAATAATTATCAATTTTAAATCATTTTGACCTTTTGTTTAGCTATATAATAGTTGTTTTAGTTCATAAAAGCTTATTCAAAATAAAATAATATTAATTATTAACATTTATTTATTTCAAATTGTTATGACTTTTTGTTCAAATAGTTAAAACTATATGAACAATTATTTATTTCAATTTGTTATGAACTTTTGTTTTGTCATAAAATAATTATTTCAGCTCATACAAGTATATTCAAAATAGAATAAAACTAATTTATTAATATTTAAAAAATTTATAAGAGATTTAGAAAATAATTCTGTTTACCAAACTAGTTCAAGTTATTATAACTATTTGAGCAATTATCTATTTCAAATCATTATTACTTTTTGTTTTGTCATAAAACAATTGTTTTTGTTAATATAAGTTTGTTCAAAATAAAATAATACTAATTTATTAATATTTAAAAAATTAATCAATAAGAGATTTAAAAAGTTAAATTTGTTTACCAAATCATTTCAAATAGTTTTGACTATTTGAATAATTATCTATTTCAAATTGTTATGACCTTTTTGTTTTGTCATCAAACAATTGGTTTTGTTCATACTATTTTATTTGAAAAAAATAATATTAATTTAATAATATTTTGAAACTTAATAACCAGAAAAATTAAAAAATAAATCTAATTGCTAAACTAATTCAAATAGTTAAGGCTATATAAACGATTATCTATTTCAAATCATTATGACTTTTTCTTTTGTTGTAAAACAATTGTTTTGTATGTACAAGCTTATTTTGATTAGAATAATATTAATTTAATAATATTCAAAAATTAATAAGCAAAAGATTTTAAAAAATAAATTTGTTTACCGAATTCAGTTCAAATAATTAAAACTATTAGAACAATTAATTATTTGAAATCGTTCTAACATTTTGTTTAGTCATAAAACAATTGTTTTAGTTCATACAAGCTTATTTAAAATAAATTAATACTAATTTATTAACATTTGAAAAATTAATAAGAAAGAGATTTAAAAAAATAAATCTATTTATCGAACAAATTCAAACAGTTATCACTATTTGAACAATTGTCTATTTAAAATTGTTATAACCTTTTGATTTGTCATAAAACAATTGTTTCAGTTAATAGAAGTTTAGATAATTAACAATATTATTAATAGCTATTGAATAAATTATTAATATTATTAATATTATTATATTAATATTATTAATATATTTAATAATCCAATTAAAATTTAACATATATTAATTTTCTATTATAATTATAATATAATAAGGATTATACTTAATACAAATAAATCGCTTACTTATTAATACGCAATTATTTGAATTATCATACAAATTAACAAATATTAAAAAATGAATATTTTTATCAATCAAGTTTAAATAATTATGACTATTTGAATATTTAAATATTAGTTATTTAATTATCATGGATCAAATAAATAATAGAATAAATTATTTTAATTAATAAGTAATTAAATATTTTATGAGTAACAATAATATTAACTAATTGATAATTAGTTAATATATTATTATTTTTTATCATAACAAGTATTTTAATATAATATGTTAAAATATTAATTATTAAATTTATAAACAATAAATGATTAATAATATAGAACAAGTTCAAATAGTTATGACTATTTGAATAATTATTTATTTAAAATTGTTATAACATTTTGTTTTGACATAAAAGAATTGTTTCAATTTATAAAAACTTATCGAGAATAAAATAATACTAATTTTTTAATATTTTCAAAATTAATAAACAAAAGTTTTTTTAAAAAATTTGTTTATAGAACATATTTAAAAAGGTAATATTATTTTATTTTAAATAATAATAATAATAATTTTAAAAATAGAATAATTATCTAAATTATTAATATATAAATTGATATATTATAAAATTGCTTGTTAATATCGATTATTACTAATATACAAATAATTGCTTATATAATAAAACAGAGTTCTAATTATTATATAAATAAAGATTTAAATAGTTAAATGTTATATTAATATTAACAATTTTATATAATTATTAAATTAAAAATTGTCTAGAGCATATATTATAATAATTATTTAATATTGTTTGTCCTTTAAATGTTCATTATACAAGTTTTATAATTAAAGTATAATATTAATTTTATTTGTTTATTAATTATTTAATTATTTATTGATTAATTTTTATTATTATGGTTATTTATTATTAACAGTTTAATAATCAATTGTAATTAGTATTGTTATAATATTATTAAACTACTAATTAATATTGTCATTATTTAATTTAATTTATTAATATTTATAATATTGCTAATAATTAATATTATTATAATATAATAATTATAATATTTTTATAATATTAGTAATTTTAATATACAAATATAGTTTCTATTAATAATTACCAAATTATATATTATTAATAAGTATTAATTTTGCATATTAAATAGTATGCAAGTTTTAAATTAATAATAAGTTAATTTATAAAATAATAACTATTATAACAATATACTTATAAATAATTGTTATAGTTAAATAACTTATGCTAAAATAATAGTTTTATCATAATATTGTTATAATAAATCTGTTTATTGAATTATAATATTTAATTATAATCTATTTACCACAATAATTATACTATTATAACTATTTCAATAGTTATAATAATAATATTATATAACAATATTAATATAACTATTAAGGCAATTGATAAAATTATTAAATATTAAAAATCTAATATTATAATTAATTATAATTATAACTTATTTATAAGTTAATATTATAAATATTAGTTATAATATTTAATTATATTAATTTATTAATAATTATATATAATATAATTTGTATATTATAAAATAATTGTTTATTACTTTAATATTAATAAACAATAGTTTAATTAATTTAATAATTATATATAACTTAAAGATATATTAATTTAATAATTACTTATTAATATAATTAATAAGTCTTAATAGTGTTAAGACTAATAAATTAATCTATTTTGAGTTTATATTGTATTTGGAATAAACTTGTATAAATAGAAATAATTTTTTTATAACAAAGCAAAACGTCATAACTATTAAAACTTTTTTGATAAATAGATTCATTTTTTAAATCTCTTACTCATTAATTTTTGAAATATTAATAAATTAGTATCATTTTATTTCAAATAAGCCTATATGAACTTATACAATTGTTTTATGATGAAACAATTGATCATAATGATTTGAAATAAATAAATATTCAAATAGTTAAGAGTATTTAAACTTTCTCAGTAAACATATTTATTTTTAAAATTTTTTATTATTAATTGTCAAAATATTAATAAATTAATATTATTTTAAATTGAATAAGCTTGTATGAACAAAAGCAATTGTTTTATGGAAAAGCAAAGAGTCATAATGATTTGAAATAAATAATTATTCAAATAGTCATAACTATTGAACTTATTCGGTAAACAAAGTTATTTTTTAAATCTTAAACTTATTAATTTAATAATTAATCTTAAATTATTATAATTGCATTAATAAATAGTTATGACTATTTGAACAACTATCTATTTCAAATAGATATGACCTTTTATTTTATCATAAACAAATTGTTTCTATTCATACAATCATATTCAAAATAAAATAATATTAATTTATTAATGTTCCAAAAATTAATGAGAAAAAATTTTAAAAAATAAATATTATTTTATTTATTTAATTAATAGTACTATTTATAATATTAATAATAATTATTGTTTATCTTATATAACTATATTTATATTATATACTATAATAATATTATTAAATTGTTATTAAACAATATAGTAATCATATTTAAAAAAAGAGTGGGAAAGAGAATTAAATTATATATAAAAAAAGAACAGTGAAAGGAACAGTCAAAAACTTATAATTACAGTTATCATAATTATAATTTATAATTATATTATGTAGTTTTTATAATATAATTTATAATATAATAATAAATTATATAAATTATTTATAATTATTAAAGGATTGTAATTATAAGTTTTTAATAAATAATTAGTTTAATTATATATTTAAATTAATTCATAAATATAATAAATATTTAATTAAATATTCTTAATAATTATTATTAAATATAAAATCTAATTTATTTATATAATTAAAATTAATTAAATTTAAAATTATTTAAATTTTTTGTTTAAATTTTAACTGTATAGATTATAACTGAATAATATTTATAATTAATAATTTAATAAATTATATAATTTAAATTATATATTTAAATCATAAAAATTATTATTTATTTAACTATTTATAATTATTTATAATTAAGCAAAAATATATATAATAAGAATTTATATTTATTAAATTAATAATTAAAATTATCTTTAATTCTTTTTAAATAATATAAAAGAATTAAGCCATAAGCTTAATAATAAAATAATCAAATAATTATGGTCATTTCAACAATTATCTATAGATTTAATATATAAATATCAAATAATTTATTTCGTAATATATAAAATTATAATATTGTTAATTATTAATTATATAGATAATTAATAATTTAATATAATTCATAATAGATTATACTAAATTAATATTATTCAGTTATAATATTTTTAGTAGTTATTAATTGTATAGATTAACTTTTATTAATCTATTTGATTTAATTGTACAACTAAATTAGATTTAATATTTAAAATTAATATATATTATAGTATTAAATATAACTAGTAATTTTAATAAGTATTTATAAATTAATTAAATATTTAATTATTATTTAATTAATTTATAATTGTATAGATTATATAATTTAGTATAATCATTAATTAAAAATTTTTTATTAATATTTCATAACTAATAGTTACTTCGAATAATTATTATTCAGTTATAATATTTTATACATATTATATTATCTATATAATAATTTAATAATTGTATTTGAATTATTAATATAATATTTAATTAACAATTAGGCTATTTATATATTCTATTAATTATTAATATTAAATATTAAATATGAACATATAAAATAATTTGTTATAATTAATAATAGAATTATATCAATATATTTTTAAATACTAATAATAATAATAATAATAAAATCAAATTATTTGTAACATTAAAAATTATTTAATTATTTTATTTTATAAATATTGTATATTAATAATTTATTAATTGTTCATAAATAATTGTCTGTTATCTATTTCAAATTTTTGAAATTATATTATTTTAATTACAAATCTCTATTATTTGTAAATAAATTAATGTATCATAATTTATCTACTGTTAAATAATCGTTAAATTATAATAATTATATTATAATTATTATTATTACTAATTATAGTTAATAAATTTAAACATATAATATATATTAATATTAATTAATAATTATTTCATATAGTCTTAACTATTTGAACTGATTTAGCAAATGAATTTATTTTTTAAATCTCTTAATTATGAATTTTTAGACTATTATTAAATTAGTATTATTTTTTTCGAATAAATTTGTATGAACAGAAATAATTGTTTTATGATAGAACAAAATTAATACTATATAAATATTAATAATAACTAATAATTAATTAATAATTGTTAAAATTAATAATAATTAATTAACCATCAACTTTTCTTCCCTTATTTTCTTGAGCAAATAGTAGGATTAAATGATAGAAAAGAACTTATAAATATGCCGTATTTCAAATTCATTTTTCATGATGCTATTTTTATTAAATAGAAAATTAATATATGTTAAATATATAATTAGTAATATTTATACATTAGTATTGCATTAAATATAAATTGATAAGTATAATTTAATATAATGAAATTATATTTATTAATTTAATAATTCACAATAATTTCAAATTATAATAATTTAAGTCTTAATTATTATAATTAATTTAAATTAATTATTAATAAACTATTAATAGTTTAAATTATTTATAACTTTCTTGTAACATTTATAATTTGAAAGCCTATTTATTATATAAATTTATTAAATTATTAGTATAATAATTAGTTATTATTATTATTAATTACTATTATTAAATTAGTATTTTATGACTAAACAAAAGGTTATAATGATTTGAACTAGTTTGGTAAACATATTTATTTTTAAATCTCTTATTAATTTTAATAATTTTTATTACTAAATTAATTTTAAATTTATTTTGTGTATCAATTATTAGCCAAGCTAATAGTTAAATATAAGTAATTTATTATAGTTTTTTAAATTTTAATTAATTTTTATTAAATTAATAATATAAATTAATTTTTTAATATGTATTTTTTAAAATATAATGATTTAATTATTAATTAAAAATAGATTAAACTATTTGGCGATATAGTTTTATATATGATACCTTAACCTTTTAAATATTATTTAATTATTAAACTATAATTAAATAATAGATAAATATTAATTATTTAATATTAATTTATTATATTAATAAGTTTGTTAAATATAATTACTTGTATGGTATAGAGACTAAAATAATACTAATTTATTAATATTCTAAAAATTAATAAGTTTGAGATTTAAAAAATAAATCTATTTATTGAATAAGTTCAAATAGTCATGTCCATTTGAACTGTTATCCATTTCAAATTGTTATGACATTTTGTTTTATCGTTAAACAATTATTTCTATTCATACAAAATTATTCAGATTATTAAATGTATTATTCAAATTAATAATTTTATAAAGATAATATTAATTTTAAACATATAATAATAATAAGAAATATACAGTTTAATTATAATAATTGACAATATTTAATTATTATAATTAATTAAATAATTATAATAAATATAACTATATTGCTCTTGTTATATATTTACTTATAACAAATTGTTTATTAGCTTATAAACTATAAGCTTATAAATTATAATAAATTCATAATATATAATATAATAATAATTGTAAATTATAATTATTAAAATTATAATTATATTATTAAGTAATTATATAATTTTGCTATAAATTAATATTTATTATAAATTATAAATAAATATAATTATGTATTAATTATTTAATTAATTATAATATTAACTGATATAAATATATTATTAAAATGTTATCATTATTAATTAATGATTTAATTATATAATACTTAGAATAAATTATCATTATTATATAATATTGGTTATAAAGTTTTATAACTAATATATAATTATATTATTATATATCAAATTATTAATATAGAATTAATTAATATAATATTAATTCAAATATTATTAATATGAAAATTGTCTTATTATTGTTTATATTATTACAAATAATACAATTATAGCAATATTAATATATAATGAATATATTATAAATTATTATAATTATAAAAATAATTATCATTATATATTATTTATTTATATATAAATAATATATATTTTATTATATAAATTGCATTCATATTATAAGCTATAATTATAATAAATAAACAAGTTAAATAATTATATTATTATATTTTAGAAATTAATATATTATTAAATAATAATTATTTGCAATATTATAAATATTAATTGTAAATAATATAGTTCATAAATATAATATATTTACATTATATTATAAGATAATAATTCCATATTATTAGATAATATTGTACTAAATAAATTATATAATAAATTAATAATATCTATTTATAGTTATTAATAGTAATATAATTAAATTATATTAAATTTATAATTATAAAAATTATAATTTAAATTATTAATTCAAATATAATTTCTAATTAATTAATATTAATTTTAAATCTTATTAATTCAATTATTATTATTAAATAATATGTATTAGCTAATAAATTTTTATTATTACTAATTATGGATATTATAATTATTTAATGAAATATTATTTAAATTATTTTAAATATAAATTCTTAATAATAACTGTATTATAAAATTAATTATAATAATATTATAATTTTAATTGTAATATAATTTTTAATTAAACAAAATAAGATATTAATTTTAATAAATAATAATAAATGTTTACAAATAATATATCAAATAATATTTGATAAACAATATCATTATATAATAATTAATATGCTTTATTAATAGTTATAAACAATATATATTAATCCGTTTTAATTTATTTAATAATATTATTTAATTTATTAATTAATATATTGATTAATATTATTTATAATAAATATTAATATTATTAATATTAATAACTATTGGTAATAAATCTGATATAGTAATTTAGTTTTAAGTATAAAGCGGAAATTAAAACATAATTAAATAAAAAAACAAATAAATTATTTAACTTGTTTATTTATTATAATATAATAACTAGTTATTTTATATAACATAATATATTTAAATATATTTAAATAAATAATTGTACAATTGTCACTTAGATGTCCTAATTTATTTAATTACATTTATAATAATTGTAAAAAATTTATAATGTTTGTATTTAGTAAATAATTATAATTATAATAGTCATAACTATTTGCAATGGTTAGGCCAATAGATTCATTTTTTAAATTTGTTACTTATTAATTGTTAGACTATTAATAAATTGGCATTACTTTATTCTAAATAAGACTATATCAATAGAAATAATTGTTTTATGACAAAACAAAAGGATTATAACAATATGAAATAAATAATTGTTAAACTGTTATAACTAATTGAACTAGTTTGGTAAACAAATTTATTTTTTAAATCTCTTATTAATTTTGAAAATATTAATAAATTAATATTATTTTATTCTAAACAAAATTATATTAACAAAAATATTTGTTTTATGCCAAAATAAAAGAATATAACAATTTGAAATAGATAATTATTCATATAGCCTTAACTATTTGAACTGGTTCAACAAATAAATTTATTTTTCAAATCTCTTAATTATTAATTTTCATAATATTATTAGATTAGTATTATTTTTTAATTAATTAATATTTATATAATATCAGTATATTTATAATTTTGTATTAAATTTATAATTTTAATATAAATTGTAAATTTATATTAATAGTTATATAAATTTATGAATAATTTATTTACTTATTTGGTTAAAAATATTACTAATTTAATAATATTTCAAAAATTAATAAGTAAGAGATTTAAAAAATAAATTTGCTTCTGGAACCAGTTCAAATAGTTGAAATGATTTAATTTAATTATCTATTTTAGTAACAACAATTTATTAATTAAACAAAATATTTATATAGTTAAACGAATTAAATTTATATTACAAACAAATGCTATATATTATGATATATTAATATAGAATATATTATATTTTTTATTATATCTAAAACTATTTAATTATAACTAAATAATTAAATTTATTATTATACAATTATTACTACTAAATTAATAATAAAATTTATTATTTGTAGTAAATAATTTTTGAAAATATATTATTTATATTATAATAAAATAATATTATAACTAATTAATATACAGATTACAAATAATAATATCAATATTAGGTATAATTATTCAAATAAATAATTGTCTATTATCTATTTCAAATAATTTAAATAATAGCATATTTATTTTTTCATATCTTTTGCTTATCAATTTTTTGAATGTAATAATTAAAAATTTTAAATATTAAATATTTAAATATAATTATATTAATATATTTGTTTGCCTTATTAATGTTAAAATAATTATATTAATATATAATATTTTAGTTATTTATTTTTTATAGATCTATATATTATAACTAGTAATTATTATTACTATAATATAATTATTATAATTATAAATTATATCTATATTTATATATAATTATAATTTAATAATATTATTAATATTATAAATATATAACTATTAAAAAATAACCCTCACAATTATTAAACATTCATATTAATAAATATATTAATATAATTCAAATATATTTTATTATATTAGTTATTTTGGGAATTTTTTGGGTTTAAAAAAAAAAGTTTCTGGAATTTTTTTAGAAATTCCAGATTTCGATGAAAATTTTCGGCATCGGTTAAATTTTTCAGCAAGCATCCCAAAATCCGATTGAAGATTTCAGCCAGCTCGAATTTTTTGGTGAACGTTTGGCGAACCTACCTAGATTTTTCATAATCTGGTAAAATTCAATTGGAGTTCTTCAATTCTTAGAGAGAGAAAGAGAAGGAAAATCTATTGAAAAAAGATCAAAATTAGCCTTTTATACTATTGCAAAACAACGTCATTTTGGCGTTAAGAGACCCCTAGGATCCATGCGTTTCTATTCGAACCAACCCGACCCGAGCGCAACCCACTTTTGACCTGTGCATCAGTCGATCTCTTGAGCTGAACTGAGCTGAGCTGCCAAGCCACATCTGCTGAAAACATTGTTTTTGTCTTGAGCCGAATTCCAGCTGAGCTATTTTTATTTTTTTGGTATTTTTTTATTTATATTTTTTTATTATTTTGCATGATTAAATTTAAAAAAATTAAAAATAAAAATAAAATAAATTTTGGGAATAAATATTAATTATCCAATGATAGAATTTATAGAAATTTCAAATGGTAAATTTCTATAAAATTCTTAGGTGAGAAATTTTATCTAAATTTGTCCCAAAAGGTGTAATAATTTAGATAAAGTTTCAATAACAATAATTAATATTTATTTTCAAACAAAAAAAAGAGAAAATATAAATTTGGCTAAAAATATTTGATAATTATCCAATGATGAGATTCTTAAAATTTTCAAATGGTAAATTTTCTAAGAAATTTCTAGGTAAGAAATTTCTTAAATTTGTCCTGAATGGCAGAAAAGTTTAAATAAAATTTTAAGAAAAATAATTGTCATATTATTTTCCTTAATATATTTTAATAATTATATTTTAATAAAATATAAAATTAATATTTTAATATTAATTATAATATTTATATTAAATAAATAATTATCTTACAAGTTTATATATAAAATAAATTGACTTATATTTATTAAAAACCTAATACCTAGTGAAATTACATGCATAACATATTTGACGTGATCCAATAATTTCTTGTTATTTTAATAAATAAAATAACTATATTTTTACTTTTAAAATACTTGTTCAAATTATGTAAATAGTTCCTAGTGAAATTACATGCATAACAATATTTGACGTGATCCAATAATTTCTTGTTATTTTAATAAATAAAATAACTATATTTTTACTTTTAAAATATTTGTTCAAATTATGTAAATAGTTAGACTATTATAAATATAGTTATAATATACATATAAATCAGATTATAACTAATTAATCTAATTTAGATTAATTATAATAATAATAACAATATATCAACTTATACAATTAATAATTATTGTTATATAGATATTATAATACTTATAATTATTAATTATTATAAAATTAGTTACTATTTAAATTATTAATATTACAATCTCTATATTAACTAATAATTATACTATAATTATTATAATTACATTATAATCCAAAATAGTAATTATTATAAGATATTAGTAATTAATTTAGTAATAATTATAAACAATTATTAAATTTATATTATTAATTATTAATAATATATTATATACTTATTAATATTATTATGTTGTTACTAATTGCAATTATTTTAAATAATTTATTAATTATTAAATCTATTTAATAGATTGTATATTTATATAATATATTATTTTTTTTGGCTTTCTGATTAAAAATAGATAATAGCTATATCAATATTATATCTATTAATTAAAATATTTAATAATTATTTGTTAAATATTTTGTTACTAAATTTATTGTTTAATTTTTACTATTTAAGTACTTGATTTAAAAATTAAATATGTTTATTTATTAATTGATTAAATAAATAGCTATTCGAATAATTTAATTATTTTGGTTTGTCATAAAACAATTATTTTAGTTAATACAAGGCTAGACGAAATGAAGTAACACTAGTTTATTAATATTTTTGAAATTAATAACTAAGAAATTTTAAAAAAATAAATCTATTTACTGAATCAGATAATTTACTAAAGTAAATTAATAATTATTTAGATTAGTATTAATTAATTATTAACCAATTATATATTTTATATAATCATACTATATTTATAATTAATAAAATTATTAATCAATAAATAAAATTAATTTACTATTAATATAATATAATCCAAATACTATAATTTATAAATTTATTATAAACAAATAATAATTGTTTGTTACTAAATTAAATGCATTTATTTATTAATATTTGAAAAAGTAAATTAATTAATCAAAATAATTATGTACAAAATAAATTTATTATATAATTTATTAATAGGTTATATTTATTATAATATAATTATATTAATAATTAATTATTAAATAATTTATCATATAACTTAAACTATTATATGATATATAGTTTATAATTATTTTTAATTATAAAAATAATTAATAGTTATTTATAGTTTATTAAATAATTATTATAACTATAGTATTCTAATTGTTTATTATAATATTTTATAATATATGTATTATTAACAATATAAGTATAACTAGTAATATTAACTAATAAGTTATTCATAAAACTAATTATAATTATAACTAATTATTAATTAAATATTTTAATTATATTATTAATAAATCATAATATATTATATTATATTTAATAATTTATAATATAAATTATAAATTAATTATAAAATATTAATTAATAATAATTAATTATTATCATAATATATTATATTATTCTAGTCATACTATAAATTGTTACTTATAATTTATAAAAAACTATAAATTATATAATGTTATATTATACTATAAATCAAATATTATAAATTATTTATAATATTTACTAAAAATTATTAGTTATTATTAAATACAAATATTATAGTTAATATTATCAAATAATAATATTAATTATTAATATTATTAATATTTAAGTTAATAATATAATTTATTTATATTACTAGATTTATTGTCGGATTATACAATTAAATTACTATATAATATAAATATATTAGTAACAAATAAAATATAATTAATATTGATAAATATTATTAATAAATTAATAAAATTTTATTTTATAAAGTAGTACTACCGATTAGTACTTATTAAATAGTTTATTGTTATCAAAATTACAGAACTAGTTAAGCTAATCTTGTGAAATATTTATATTAATAGATGTAATAATATATTAGTATTAATAATTAATAAAAAGTTATTTATTATAACTTATAAAATTTATATTTGAATAAATTAATTTTCAAGATATTAATTAATAATTATTACTATACTAATTTATCTAATAATTATTTTATTAATTATAATTATTATAATTATAATAACAATATTTAAATATTTATTAATAATATATTAGTAATAATTAAAATTAGTAGATTATAAAATTAATATAATTATAATTTTATATTCATTAATATAAAAGTTTATATTTAGTAATTATTATCATTATAATAATAAATAGTTATTTATTTGGATATTATTATTAATTAGTATAATTATAATTAATTATATAATTATTTAAATCATAATATACTAAATAATAATTACAATTTAACTTATATAAACAGATAAATTTTTAATAAATTTATATTAATATTAAATTAATTAATGCAAAATTACCTTTTGTTTAAATATAATATTAATTAATTATTGATAATCCCTTATTAAAATTAATGTATAAAATCTTACTATATTTATACAATTTAATAAATATAATTAAAATATATTATTAATATATTATTATAATATGTATAAATATAAACCCTAATTTATTTAATAAGTATAATTATTAAATACAATCGAAATTTAACTATGTAAATTACTATTAATTACTATTGATTAAACCTAATTATAAAATATTTTATATAGTCATTATTATTAATTATTTAATATATTTAAGTATAATTATTAAAATAATTAATAAAATAATTATAATTTATATAACTAATACTTACAATATGATTATAAAATAATTTTTACTATAATTATATTATAATTATGATATATAATATATTTAAATAATTTATATTAATTATGATTAATAGTCATAACATATTTAATATATTTAAATTATATTATGTATAAATTATACATAATATGTATTATGAAAAATTAATACATTAATTATAACATAGAATTAATTTATTATATATTTATTACTTATAATGAAAATGGCTTTTTTCAAAATTAAATTATTATAATTTAATTATTATTAGTCATAATTATTTTAATTATACTAATTTTATTTAGTATTGTTAATTATAATTAACAATATGATTATATTGGAAATAGTTATTATTAATAATAGATATTATTATTATCTATTAATTTATTAATATTTCTAGAATTACTAAGAGATTTAAAAAATAAATTTATTAATTGAACTAGTGCAAGTAGTTATGACTATTTCTTATAAAATAATAATAACTAAATTATTAATTTATATTTTTTATATAATTAAATATAGTGTATTTCAAATTAATTAATTATTAATTCACTAATGATATTATTCAACAATAATTATAATTAATTATAATATTTTATCATATATTCAATAATAACAGTAATTATTTAACTATATAAATAATTATATATAATTATTTAAAATAAATAAATTAAATATGTCTAATATTTTATTTTGAATAATTTAATAGTTAATAATTATATTATTTAATATTAATAACAATTGTGCCTCTATATTATTATTTATTAATCATTTTATAAATTTAATTAATAATAAATAATCAATTTATTATTATAATAAAATATAACATTTAAAATTATATTCTATTTTATAAGATTAAACTAATTTTAATAAAATTATTAATAATAAAATTTTAATAAATTATGTTATTAATAATTGTTCATGTTATAATAATTATATAAAATAATTCTAGTTAATTTTTAGATTTAATTATTTACTGATTAATTTTTATAATTATTAAAATTAATAAATAACTAATAAAAGTTATTTTTAAATATAATAATAATTTATTATAACTTAAATTTAAGTTATTTAATATATAATAATAAATATTATATTATATATTGTATTAAAATTAATACAAATTATAAAAATAGTATATACTAGTTGGTATTATAAATTAAAAATATTTATATTTATATTTTATATATTAAAGTAATAATTTAATACAATATATTAATTAATATAAATATATTAGTTAAATATATGTTAATGTTATAACGATTATTATTTAATAATTAATTATAAATTAATAAATTACATATATACTTATAATAATAAATTATATATAGTATAATATTATATTAATTAAATAGATTATTTAATACAATTAAGTTATATTTTAATTAATTAATATATAATAATTAAATTACTTATTAATAAATATTTAAATAAGTATTATTGTTATTATTCATAATTAATTAAATTATATATATTAATTCTATTATATACAGATTAGTACGAGGAAACTAATCGATAATTATAAAACATAATTGCTGGAGTTTAATTAACTTATTGTTAAATTGTATATTATTAATTAAATAATAGTTCATAATAATTAATCCAAACATTTTAATTATAATAGTTAATTAAATAAATACTTAATTTATTTAATATATTAAATAAATTCTTATTAATTATTTAATATACTAGAATATTAATTTGTTAATATTATTAATTAAATATTAGTTTGATAGATTATACATAACTGTTATTCAATTGTTTAATAAAATTAATATTATTATATAATTAAATTAATAATATAATAATATTTATTATTTATTATATTATAATAATATTTAATTTAAATATTTAATATATAATAATATTATATAATTATCCTAATAATATTAATCATTATGTTAATAATATTAAGTAATATTAATATTAATTAAATTATAAATTAAGTACTTTTAATTTATTTTAATTAAATATTAACTATTATAAGCTAACACATTTAAATATTAGTTATGTAATAATTATCAATTATATGAATAAATTATCCAAATATTATAATAATATTAGTTATAAAACATTCAAATAGTTTTTAATAATCTCTTTAATAACAATTAATTTAAAAATTATTCTAATTTATTAAGCTAATAGTTAATTTATTTATATTACTTATTAATAATAAATATTAATTATTTATTATAAATATTAATTTATCATTAATATTAATAATTACTATTAATATTTAATTCAATTAATATAATATAAGTTTAAATTATTAAACTAAAAATAATTAATATTTTTATAATATTAATAACTTTATTAATAATTTCTATTATAGTTATTAATAAAGTTTATCGAAAATAAAATAACTATTTTATTATAATATTATAATTATATTAATTATTATTAATATTTATTTTTAATATTAAATATAAATTAATTTATATTATTTAATAATATAAATAATTATTATATATTAATCTATTTATTATATAATAATTATTATATTTATTTACCTATCAATATTAATAATAACTATTATTACTAAATAAACTATGTTAAATTATAAAGCTTATAATAAGATTTAACTAATTTATAATTATCTAAAATTTATAATTAATATTAAAATTATTAACAAATAAAACACCTATAATATATATTATTATGATATATATATTATATTATTCTTTTGCATAAAGTTATTTTATTATAAATTTAATATTTAAAATATTATTTATAATTATTATATAATAATTTATATAACTGCATAATAATGATATATGTTAGTATTTTATTATAATATATATAAGAAATTATAAGTTAACTATTATTTATAATTAATTATATATTAATATAATTTAACAATAATTTAATTAAACTATTTAATTTTAATAATAATGAATAACATAATTATATTATATTAAATTAAATTACTTAATTATTAATATTAAATTAATTAATTTAATTTATTAATTAATTATAATTAATATAATTATATTAATATTATATTTATTATAATAGAAATATAATAAATTAATATGAATAATTAATTATATCTAATATTAATAAATGTATTAAAATTTATCATATAATTAATATACAAAATATATTTAATTGTATTAATTAATATTATATTAATTTAATAATTAATTATTAAATAGTTATAATATTATACTTAAATAATGATTTGTAATTATTATAATAATGAAGTTTTGTTATTATAGTCATTTAATCAGGTAATTATGCTATATTTATATTCTATTATAAATTATAATAATATATAAATTATTATTTATAAATTATTTAAAATTTATAGTAATATAAATTATAAATTTATTAATAAATTTAGATTATTATAAGTATAGAGTATCATTAACTATTAACTTATAAACTTAATGTTATAATTAATTTACTAATCTAATTAACATTATTACTTTTGATTAAAGTATTATCAATAATATAATCAAAATAGATTTAATATTAAATTAATCAATTAATAAACTAATTTTATAATTAATCAATTAAATTATAATTATATTGTTTAATATTAAATTGATAAATTATAATAATTTATATTAATATATATTATAATTTAAGAGGTTATTAATATTTTTGATAAATAATATTTTTATAATTTATCAATTTAATATTATAATTATAATTTAATAATATTTAATAATTATAAATTATTAATAAATGTATCTATTAATAATTAATAATTGAACCATAATACTATTAGTATTATTAATTAATTAATAATATTTATATGAAATATAAATTTGTCTGAAAATAGATTACAAAATATAATTTTTATAATTATATTATAATAAATATAATATATAATATAATAATTATAATGGTTTAATAATCCATAACCGATTATTAATAATAATATATATTATATTAATTACTCATTAATAAAATAATTTATTAACGGCCCCATCAAAATACATCCTCCATATCTTTTCATCATCTTCCTCTAACTCTAAGATGGCCATTAGTTCCTCATCTAGAAAATCAAGCTTATTATTAACAATTGTAATAAGTTTATAATACTAATTAAAAACTAAATAGATTATAATAATTTTTTTACTTATTAATTTAGAAAATATTAATTATAATATAACTAATTATAGTCAAATAATTAACTATTAATATTATAATTTAATAAATACTTATTATAATTTAATGTATCAATTACTAGTAAATTGACATAATTATTTGTTATTAATAATAAATTATATTTATTAACATAGATTTAAGGTTTTATTAAATAATTATGAAGGTTTTATTAAACTTATTATAATAAATAATAATAATTGTTATTAATTTGATTAATTATTAACTAATAATAATAAAATTTGACAATTATTATATTAAATCAATAATTAATATAATATTAAATTAGATTAGACTATTAATAATACATTAATTATATAATTAATACTAAACAAGATTTAGTAATTGTTATTAATTACTTATAATTTTAATAATTATATGAATTATAATTTAATTAATTGAAAAATATTATAATAATATTTTAAAATTATTTTGAATTATAATGAATTATAATATATATTAGTTATTTTTTCAATTAAATTATTTTAATTGAAATAAGCTCAATTATTACTATTATTATAATTACCAATTAAATAGTATAAATATATTATTTTACTATTTTAGTATAATTAATTATATAATTATGAATTTACATTAATCCAAATAAGCTCGTATGGACGGAAACAATTGTTTTATGATAAAGCAAAAAAGTCATAAGAATTTGAAATAAATAATTATTCAGATAGTCATAATGATTTGAATTTGTTCGATAAATAGATTTATTTTTTAAATCCTTTACTTATTAATTGTCTTAATATTAATAAATTTGTATTATTTTATTCAAAGTAAGCTTATATGAACAGATAAAATCATTATATGACAAACCAAAAGGTTATAGTGATTCTAAATCAATAATTGTTCAAATGGCCATAATTATTTAAACTTGTTCGGTAAATAGATTCATTTTTTAAATCTCTTAATTATTAATTTTTAGAATATTAATAACATGGTATTATTTTATTTCCATTAACCTTATATGAACTGAAATAAGTTTTTTATGACAAAACAAAAGGTTATTTTAATTAATTACAAATTTTAATAGTAATTATATTGTTTTAAAAAATAAACAATAGTCATAACATTAAATGTTTTTTAATTAATAATTAATAGTACTATCTGAATATAATATATTTAGAACTATATAAATAAATTTATTTTATTAATATATTAAATATGTTAATAACAATTATAGTATTAAATATTTAATAATTCTATATTAATTATAAATTAATTATTATATTATTTAATTATATATAATAATTGTTATATTATTCTATAATAATTATTATATATAAATATAATATTATTTTACAAATATTATTTAATATTTATATATTTTATATTCAGATAGTATATAAATAATAATTTAATAGTTATTCCATAATATTTTATATAAATATTATTTGGATATAGTAACATAATAATATTAAATATTATTATAAATATAATAAAATTTAAATTATTCATTTATAATAATATTAGTTAATATAATTATTATATTATATTAATATAATAGATTTGTTAATATTATTAATAAAGAAATCAATTTACTAATTATTTATTAATTATTAATAAACCAATATTAATAAGGCTATAATTATATATAAATAAATACTATTATATAATAGTATTATTAGTATTATATAATTATATCACTATTAATTGTTATTTATAATTTATATTTAATAATTAAATATTAAATATAAATATTTAAATTAATTGATAAATATTAATTTATAATTATTATAAATAGAATTATCATTTAATTTTGTATATAAATAATATAACAAAAGTTTATTAATAATCTAATTATATATTATATAATTAGATTAAATTTAATTAATATGACAATTTATAATTGTTATATAATGATTTATTATAATTTAAATTTTTGAATAATTATCTTCTATTATCTAATAAATTATTTATAATTTATATAAAATTCTAATTAACTATATTTATTCTATTTAATAATATAAATTAATTTAAATAATTAAATTAATAATAATTAATATTAAAAAATTATGTAATAATTATAATTATTAATGATTATAATATTTTTATTATAAAAATACTTATATTTATATTAATTAAATTAATATTAATTATAATAATAAATAATAGTCAAAATATAACTAATAGTAATAATTTTAATTATTATTAATATTTCCAATATAATCATATTTAATTAATTATAACTTAATTATAAAATAGATTAAATAATAATATACTTAATTATTATAATAATTAATAAACACTAATATATCAATAAAATAATATTGAATAATATTATGATTAATTTATTATTAATAATATGTATGTTCTATTATTTTTTAAATATTTTAATTAATTAATTAAAGTTTATAAATTATAATATTTATAGTTATTCAATATAAAAAATAAATTTAATATGAATAATAATATTTATATTCGTATATAAATTTAATAATAAGTTCTATACTAATTGTTATTATAGTTAATTTTATATAATATTATATTTATAGTCTTAATATAATTAATAGTTATATAATTTTAATTCAATATAGTATTAAACAATTATTATAATAGTTATAACTAATAAATATTAATTTATTATATTTATTTTGAATATAAATTCTTATAATAAGTTATAATAATTATTCTATATTAGAACAAGTCAATATACAATAATAATTATTGTATATAATTTAAATTATATATAACTCTATAAATTAAAGATTATTAATAATACATTAATATTTTTCTATTAAACAAACAATAATTATTATATTTTTAATTGTTAAATATATTATAGTAATTAAGTATCATAATGAAATTATTAATTAAAATATCAATATTAGTATTTATTTAATTACTATAATATTATTTTAAGATTATTTAATAATACATTTGAATACAATTATATTATGTATAATTATATATTACTTATTTGATTCTAATAGTCTAATATTGACAGATATTTTTATAGTATTATAATTATAAATATATAATTACTATAATATAATTATATTTATTATAATCTTAATAAATAATTATTAATTTACTTATAATAAATTTATTTATTAAGACTATAATTTATGAATAATATAATTATTATAGAATAATAGTCAAATAATTAAGTGTATTATTATTTAATCTATTTTATAATTAAGTTATAATTAATTAAATATTATTATATTGGAAATATTAATAATAATTAAAATTATTACTATTAGTTATATTTTGACTATTATTTATTATTATAATTAATATTATTATATTATAATAATAATTAATAATATTATTATTTAAACTAACTAAGAATTTATAATTAGATAATTTAATAACTAAATTAATATTCTTAATTATAAAGTAATTAATTATTAAATAAATAATTTAATATTTATTATAAAAATAAATAAATAACTAAACTGATTAATTATTTTCATAAATTATAATTATATATTATAATTATTTAATATGATTCATATTATAAATAATTATAACTATTTAATTATATAATTTTATATATAATATGTAAAAATTAATTCTATTTTTTGAAACAGTTCAAATAATTATTAAATTTAATTAATTTAATATATATAATGATTCATAATATAATTTCATATTCCATAATATATATTAATAATTTATATTAATATATAGATTAGTATGAGGAAACTAATCAATAATTATAAAACAAAATTGCTTAAATAAATAACAATATTAAAATAATTTAATAAATATTGGTCATTGTAAACAAATTAATAATAATTTATTATAATATTCGAATAATTTGAATTGTAAATAAAATTGGTAATTATAAGAATATAAAAATTAAGAATAAGAAGAATAATATTCAAATAGTTGTTTTATTATGAATATAAATACTATATAAATATTAATTAGATATTCCTTGTAATTCAAAAACAAGTGTTTTGTGACAAAATAAAAGGTCATCATGATTTACAATAGATAATTGTTCAAATAGTCAGAACTATTTGCAATGGTCAGGCCAACAGATTTATTTTTTAAATTCGTTACTTATTAATTGTTAGAATATTAATAAATTAGCATTACTTTATTCCAAATAAGACTATATCAATAGAAATAATTGTTTTATGACAAAACAAAGGGTTATAACAATATGAAATAAATAATTGAACTAGTTTAGTAAACAAATTTATATTAACAAAAACATTTATTTTATGATAAAATAAAAGAATATAACAATTTGAAATAGATAATTATTCATATAGCCTTAACTATTTGAACTGGTTCAACAAATAAATTTATTTTTAAAATCTCTTAATTATTAATTTTCATAATATTATTATATTAGTATTATTTTCTTTCGAATAAGCTTATATGAACAGACTGACCCAATTTGATATAGACAATTAATTCTATATATAATAATTAGTTACTAATAATTATTAAATATTATTATTTAAATATTTTAAATCAATAATTAAAATATTTAAATTAAAGTCAATATTTAGATAATTATATATAAATTTAATTGTTAAAGATTTTGTTATAAATTAATATAATCTAATTAAATATTTATGAAAATCATAACCATTTAGATTTAATATGAATTATTGATTGATAATTTATTGATTTATTTTATTTATCATAAAAAAAGTTCATACTTTTAATAATTTAATATAATAACCCTTATTAATTGTAAGGATTTATAATAATTATTAAAATATTTAATTGTTCAAATCGTTATCAATTAATAAAAAGCTTAATATTAATATCAATATTAAATTAGTATTAATATTAAACAATATTGATAATTGTTCTTATCAATTATATTATTTGAAATAATAAAACTACGATTAATATAAATATCAAATAAAATAATATTAATCTAATTAATTACTTGAAAATTAATTAACTTATTTAATATTTTAATATTTTTATCGATATCTATATAACTAAAGTTATGTACTTGCCATTAGATGTTGGATTGAATAGTTCAACTCCATTTTCGAGATGTAGTTTGATTTTTATGAGTACTAATTTATTAACATCCGAAAAATTAAAATAAGAGATTAAAAAAATAAATTTGTTTACTGAATAATTTCAAATGATATGACTATTTAAATAATTATCAGTTTAAAATTATTTTAACATTTTGTTTTGTCATAAAATAATTGTTTGAGTTAATAAAAACTTATCTGAAATAAAATAATACTACTTTATTAATATTTTAAAAATTATTAAGCAAGAGATTTAAAAACTAAAGTTGTTTTTCAAAGCAATTCTAATAATTATGACTATTTGAACAAATATTAATCTCAAATTGTTATGATATTTGTTTTGTCATAAAACAATTATTTTTTATCATATAAGCTGATTCAGATAAAAATAATACTAATTTAATAATGTTTTGAAAATTAATAAGTAAAAGATTTAAAAAATAAATGTGTTTGCTAATCAGTTCAAATAGCTAAGATTATTGGAATAATTATCTATTTCAAATCATTTTGACTTTTTGTTTAATCATAAAATAATTGTTTCAGTTCACACAAGCTTATTCAAAAGAAAATAATACTAATTTATTAACTTTTGAACGATTAATAAGCAGGATATTTGAAAAACTAAATTTATTTATCGAACAAGTTCAAATAATTATGACTATTTGAATAATTATCTATTTAAAATCGTTGTAAATTTTTGTTTTGACATAAAACAATTGTTTTAGTTCACAAAAGTTTATCCAAAATAAAATAATACTACTTTTCTTAATATTTTGAAAATTAAGAGATTTAAAAAATAAATCAATTTATTGTCTTAGTTTATTTTTTTAGTAATCTATTATGTATAAATTATTATTATATATAATAATTAATAAATTGATATGAAGTATAGAATTATATATTTATACTACATATAAATCTCTTATATTATATTTAGTTATAACTAATTATTAAAATATTCTATTTGATATAATCTATACAATTAATCTATTTAAATTAACTATTTGAACTGGTTAGTAAACAATACAAACCTTACAGCTAGAGTATATTTAATTTTATTATATATAATTCTTTAAAGTATTAATTTAATTCTTTAAATTATTTAAAAATAATTAAAATTATTTATATAATTGAAATTAATAATCTAATTTATTTATATAATTAAAATTAACTAAATTTAATTAATTATTTTGGATAATTATTTAATATTATATATAAATATTATTAAACTTTTTTATTAATTTTAATAATAAATTTATTTAATTGTTATGATTAAAAGATTTAATCTAATCCTTTGTTAAATTAAATTAGAACCTCTTTTATATTTAAAATTATAAATATATAAGCATTCTTTATTAATAGTATTTATATTATTAAATACCTGTTATTTAAACTAATCTAACATTAATAAAAATGTTATTAATAAACATTTAATAATTAATAATATAAATAGTTTTGTTAGAAACTAAGTAATAATTAAATGTAATATTTAATTACTAATTTAATTATAAATTAATAATTATTATAGTTTTATAATTAATTGAATTATCATACAAATTAACAAACATTAAAAAATAAATATTTTTATCGATCAAGTTTAAATAATTATGACTATTTGAATATTTAAATATTAGTTATTTACATGTATAAATTATTATTTAATAAAGATTAAAATATTAATTATAATTATTAAATCAATTATAATAGATTAAAATTAGTATTATGATAATAATTAAAATTATCCTAATAATATTATTATATAATTACTATATAATAAATTTAAATAATTACAATTAAATACTAATTAATACATTATTAATAATTAAGATAATAATATATTTATAATAATAAAATTATTTAGTTTTATATTTAATTAATTAATGATTATCTATTTACTTAATTATTTATTTTTAATTTAAATAATTGCAATAGTTTTGACTTATTTAAATCATCCAAAATAAATTAATAGAAATAACTTGTATTATATTTAATTATTTATTAATATATTTTAAATTGATTATTACAATTAAATAAAATAATATTTAAAATAAATAATTTATTAATCATGAATTATTATTTAAATAAATTATTATTATCTTTATATTTATAATATTAATATTTCGAATAACTATTTGAACTTGTTTGGTATACATATGATATTTTAATTAATAATTAATAATAATTATATAATTATTTTGTAAAAACAATTAATTATATTATTATAGATTAAATAATTAATCTTTTGTAATACTTATATATTATTTATATATAATTGTTAGCTCAAAGATTTGGATAAACCAAAAGGGGGGGTGAATTGGTTTTTAATGAAGTTTTCAAAAACAATATTCAATAAGCACAAAATTTGCTAAACAATTAAACACAATAATTGAAAGTAAATAAGAGATAGAGATAGAGAAGATAACACCGTAATTTATAGAGGTTCGGTCTTTCCTTAGGCACCTACGTCTTTTCCCTTAGCCTCTCTTGCCAAGGAGTTCAATCCACTATATGAAAAAGGTTACAAGCAAGCTTCTCAAAGCTTTACAAGAACTTAACTCAACACACTCTTAAGGGTTATCCTCCCCCTTAAGCTTACAATCACACAATACAAAATTTTAAAGTGTTTTGCAAACTCTAAGGACCTCTCAAAGGTTGGGTGTTTGCTAATTTGAAGTACACAAAGGTATAGACAAGAAAATGATGAATGAATAACAAAAAGATAATTTTGGACACAATAATTGCAAGGATATAGACTTTAAACCTCTAAAAACTCTTGATTATTTGAGAAAAAGAAAATATTACTTGTTAGCTTTTGCTCTCTTGATTCATCTTCTTTGCTCCACCTTCTTGGTGTGTTGGAGTGCCCAATTTATAGAGAAATTGAGGAACTAGCAGTTGGGGAAGCTTAGAGTGAAGAAATGCCCGTTGGAAGCACCAAAAAGTAGCTGTTGGAGTTTTTTCACCTAGAACCGATCAATCCTTTGCTTGAGGGGACCGATTGATTCATGTTTTGAACCATTTTTCACTTGAAAATCATGACCCGATTGATCCCTTCCATGAGGGGATCGATCCTGTCAGTGGCTGGGTGGTTATCTCCTTTTCTGTACTCTACTTACTAATTTGATCATATCTTGAGTTATACAAATTCAAATTACAAACTGTTTGAAGATTTAAAAACTAGACTTAAAGGGCTTTCTATCTAAATTCATAACCTAATTCATTGTGTACGAATTATAGTGAATTTTCAAATCTACCCATTATGCAGTTTTCTAGACAACTGCAGTGTGTCTATTAAAAATTTACAATCTTTTCTTAGAAAATTTGGATTTTCATTTTGTTTGATCCATTAAAAAGTAGACTCAAAGAGCTTGTCAACATATAAAATTCAAATATTAAAACCTTGTGAATTTATACAAAAAAATAAAAAAAGTTTAATGTTGGAAAACTTTGTTTTTTGTAAAGCAACTTTCCTAAGTTAATCTATTTCCCAAAACCAATATTATCAAAATTGTATTAAGCCCAAAATGAATAAGTTCACTTTAAAAACAACAATTGGACTTTCATTTAAGCTCAAATAAAGGAAGATTTGGTTTGAGAAATATGACACCAAGAAAGGTTTGTTTAAACTTTGAAAATCATATTATTTATTTAGTACCAAAATATAAAACTTAAGAACATGTACTGAATAAATCCTTTTTCAAAATCTTGATCAAGTTTATTTAGCTTTAATGTTTTGTCATTTCAAAATAAGGATCAATTCAAGGCTAACAATACTAAATTAATATATTAATTTTAAATTGAAAATATTTATCAATGTTATTTTAATTATAATTAATTGAATTATATTTATATAATTAATATAATTTGTAATTATTTATTTTAATTTAGTTTGTATATATAAATTTATTTAAAGATTAAATTTTAAAAAATAAATCTGTTTACCAAATAAGTTCAAATAGTTATTACTATTTTAACAATTGTTTATTTAAAATCTTTATAACCTTTTGATTTATCATAAAACAATTGTGTCATTTATACAAGCTTAGACAAAAAAAATAATACTAAATATTAATATTACCTAAATTAATAAGAAATTTAAAAAATAAATCTGTTTATTGAATCAGTTAAAATAATTATGTAATAATTATTATTATTCAAAATAATAATAAAATAATACTATATCCAGTTACAAAATGTGAAGCGTTTATTATGATATTAATATAAAATAATTTCAATATTTTCCAATGTTAACTTTAATAATTATTATTAATTTTTATATTATTTTACAAATATTTTTATTATTAATAATATTAATTTTACTTATTAATAATTACTAATAAATTAATATTTATACTATAATATTTATATAATAATTTTAATATTATTATATTTAATTAATCAACTATATAAGTAAAAACTTATTATTATAGTTGGTTTATTTTATGTTATTTACAATATTATTTATAATGATAAGTTTAATGATATGGGGATAAGAATAGATATGATTTTAAATTTTTATTAGATACAAAAATAGAGATGGATAATAATGTACCCACCTCGTATTATATATTTAATTCAATTTTAAATTTTAAATATTTAACCAAAAACTAATTAATTATAATTAATTCAATTCAATTATTAAATTATAATTAAATGTATATGTGAATAGTATAATTAATTATTTAATTATATAAATAAATAATTATTTATATGATATAAAATTAAATATTAACTTATTTATTAATATTAAGTAAATATGAAAATAGTATATAGATTTAATATAAATACTAATATTAAATTATAATACCAATATATATTTATTATACATCAAATATCTTATAATTTATATTAACTCTATTATATATTAACTATCATAAATAATAAATTGTTTATATTAACATATTTATTTCCTATTTAATGATATATATTTAATTATCTAATGTTATATTTATTTAATATTTTTATACTATTAATTTTTTTATATTATATAATAAAATATACTTATCAAATAATTATTAGTAATGGGTAATTTGCTTATAAGTAATTAATTGTTTTATATTATTAATAATATATAAATATTATTAATGCTTAAGCTAGAATTAATTGAATATAAACAAAAAGGTTCTAGGAATAAATATTTAATTAAATAACTATTTGAATAATAGTTATGTATAATTTAAACAAAAGAAATAAAATATTTATAAGTAATTGTAATAATTTTGGAATATTAATAAATTTAAATTATTTTATTCAAAATAAACTTGCATGAATAAAACCAATTGTTCTATTTAATATATAATAACAATTAACCAAATACTTATTTGTTTTATAATTATAATATAATTAAGAATAAGCTCAAAAGGGATTAGTATTATATACATTAAAATAAAATAAACATAATTTATATTATAATATAAATATAATCTCTTTTTATAATAGACTATAAAATATTAAATTATTATAAGTTATAATAATTTAAGAATAACTATTTCTACGTTATACTTATAAATATTTATTCTATTATAATGTATATAATATGAATTGTTGAAATATTATAATCTCTATAAACTTATTATTATAAATATAGTATTATATTTAATAAATAATTTATAAGATTAATAATCGAATTATCATAATTATATTAATAATTATAATCTATTATTAATAATTATAATTATTTATAAATTTATTAAATAATTAGTATTTAATAAAATATTAATATAATTATAATTATAAATTAATAATTAATAATAATTATATTATATAATTATAATATAGTAATAGTTAATATTGTTAATATTAATTGTATATAAATTATTATAATTTAATAATTTAATATATTAAAATATAATATAATACATTGAGTAATGTATTAGATTACTCAATATCATAAATAATAATAAATAATATACTAATTTATAAGTATATTAATTTAAGTTTATAAATATACATTAATTATAATAAATAATTAAATTAATATTAATTAATTTAAAAACAATGAACAAATGCTTTCTTTTATATCTAATATAAGCATAAATAAATATGTTCATTACAATAATTATTATATTAAAAGTATAATTAAATTCTTATAATATATTATAATGCATAAAATATAATATTTTAATTAGTAAATTATAATTATTAATTATATTTAATATAATTTAATATTAAATTATAAAATAGTTATGGAATTATAATATAATTAATTAATTGTTTACTAATACATTATAATATAAATTATTAAACTGTAAATCTTATGTTAATTTTTAATAACACATTTATTAAAATAATTGTTAATTATTAATAATATTAGTTTATCGAATCAGTTCAAATAATAATAATTATTATATTATATATAAATTTAATATAATTTACTATATTATTAGTATATAATATATTTAATTATATAATTAAATAGTAAGTTTATTATTAATATATTGAAATTATAATTTGTAATATATTTATTCATTAATAAATATAGATGTCACCTAGTTTAATAAGTTTATGAAAATATTTATTAATATTTATAATGTTATATTTATTATAACTATCAATATTTTATTAATAATTAAAATTATAAACTAGTGATTATTAGATAAATTAAAAAATATTAACTTATTAATTATACATATATAAATTATTATATGCTAATATTATTATCATAAGTCATTTAACAATTATAAAATGATATTTTATCATGTTACAAATTAGTTTATAAATTAATAAACTATATTAATTATATATTTTGAATTTATCATAAAACAAGCTATGTTTTAAAGTTTATTTTTGTACTATATTTTTGTTAATTCAATTAAATATTAATTAATTAATATTTAATTAATAAAAAATAATATTAATTGTCAATTATTTATTAAAAATAGTATTATTAAAAAACCTTATTTTAATTATTAGCATTATTATTGTTAATTAATATTATAAATTTATAATATAATAATTATTATATTATACAATTAACAATTTAATTTATTATTAATAAATTTTTAATTTATAATTTAAAATTATATTTAACATTTAATATTTAATATTAATATAATCTAAAATAAATCAATAATATAATATTATTAGTAATATTATAACATAATTGTTTATAATATTATATTATAATTATTTGAACAATAATTCTAATAGTCATTGATATTTATAATGATTATTATATAGTACTAAATTTTGGAATATTTTAATTTAATAATAATATATAAAATATTAATTAATTAATTAACTTATAATTATATATAAATATAATTGTTAATATTATATAATTTTAAATTATAATTATATATTATACTATATTTATAAATGCAGTTACTATTTAACTATTTATCATTATTATATATTGGAAATATTAATTAATAAATTTTTCTATTATTAAATTAGTATTTATTAATAAATTATAATATTAATAATTTAAATAATTAAACAATTAATAATATTGTAATATTATAGTTATTATAATCATTTAAATTAGATAATAAAATAATATACAAATTATAATCTATTCAATAAATAATTATATTAATATAATTTATTTAATAATTATTATAATATTATTCTATAATTTATTATCAGTAAACTAATACTTATTATTAATGTTAGCCTTGAATTGATCTTTATTTTGAAATGATAAAATATTAAAGCTAAATAAACTTGGTCAAGATTTTGAAAAAGATTTATTTAGTACATGTTCTTAAGTTTTATATTTTGGTACTAAATAAATAATATGATTTTCAAAGCTTAAACAAACTTTTCTTTGTTTTCATATTTCTCAAACCAAATCTATCTTTAAAGATTATTTATTTGAGCTTAAATGAAAGTCCAATTGTTGTTTTTAAAGTGAACTTATTCATTTTGGACTTATACAATTTTGATAATATTGGTTTTGAGAAATAGATTAACTTAAGAAAGCTATTTTACAAGAACAAAGTTTTCCAACATTGAATTTGTTTTATTTTTCTGTATTAATTCACAAAGTCTTAATATTTGAATTTTATATGGTTGGAAAGCTTTTGAGTCTACTTTCTAATGGATAAACAAAATCAAAATCCAACTTTTCTAAGAAAAGATTTTGAATTTTTATTAGACACATTGTAGTTGTCTAAAAACTGCACAAGAGGTAGATTTAAAAATTCACTATAATTCGTATACAGTGAATTAGGTGATGAACTTTATATGGATAGAAATACTTTTAAGTCTAGTTTCCAAATCTTTAAACGGTTTGTGATTTGGATTTGTATAACTCAAGATATGGTCAATTAGTAAGTAGAGTACAAAATGGGAGACTACCACCCATCATGGACAAGATCGATTGCTTTTTCAAACAGAATGCTCCCAAATCTAAAAATCCAAAAAAGGGATCAATCCCCCCACATAGGGGATTGATCATCTAAAGAATGGATCGATCCCTTGAATGAAGGGATCGATCGGGTAAGGCAACTTTGGCACAAAATCGTGCCTTCTCCAACATGAACCAATCGATCCCCTCAAGCAATGGATCGATCGGTTCTGGGTGAAAGCACTCCAATGACTATTCTTTTCATGCATTCAATGGCTACTTCTTTAATTTCTCTATAAATTGGGCACTCCAACACACCAAGAAGATCGATGAATCAAGAGAGCAAGAGCCAACAAGCCATATTTTTATTCTCTCAAATAATCAAAATTTTTTAGAGCTTCAAAGTCTATATCTTTGTATTTATTGTATCCAAATTATTTTTTTTGTTTATGCATCATTTTCTTGTACTTAAACTTAACAAACACTTAGCCTTAGAGAGGTTGTTCTATTATTTGCAAAATTACCTTTTATATACAATGGTGAAAGAGAACAATAGGTGCAGTATCCTCTTGATATTGTAAGGGTAGAGGTTGCTATCTAAGCCTTGGGAAAAAGATAGAGATTTAGTATAAGCTAAGTTTGTATCTTGTAAGAATTTTTCTTCAATTAGTGGATTGAAGCCTTGGTGTAGACAACCAAGAGAGATGACGTAGGTGCCTTGTGGAGAAAGATCGAACCTCTATAAATCATTTTGTTTGATTTCTCTATCCCTATCTCCTTATAATTTATTGTTGTTTATATTTGATTTTAGATTCATTAATTGTTATTGTTTGCATTATATTTTCATCAAAAGTGCTTATTGTTTTAATTTCCATTCAATTATATTGAAATCATTTGTTTGGGAAGAACTTGGAGAAATCCAATTCACCTCCCTCTTGGATCACCATCTCACCTGTGAAGCTAACAATTGGTATTAGAGCTTTGGTCTCTTTTTGTAGGCTTAACCACCTTAAGTAAAGATCTTATGGCTCAAATTTGGTTCCAAGATGGTGAGGAAGTCCTCAAAGCTCCTATGGTTGATAAATTTGAATTTTGTGAATATAAAATAAGGATAAATGTGTTCATTATGGCTCAAGATTTTGGAGTATGGAATGTGATGGAAAAATGGCTTAATACTCCTTCCAAAGATGCAAAATATATGAAGCAAATAATAGATGATACAAAGGCCAAGTGCATTCTCTATGGAGCTTTAGATGATTACAATTTCAACTTGGTCTCAAAATCCTCAACCTCAAATGAGATATAGAGAAAGTTGGATGAGCTACATGAAAGACAAATTTTCAACCAACATCCATCATGTCTCATGGCTATTGAGAAACCAAAGGTAACCTCTAACTCTTGTGATTCAAACTCTTACACTTTTGATGAGTTACAAGATGCTTACAATGATTTAGTAATTGAGTTTGAAAACATGCATTTGAAACATAAGAAAATAATTTCAAAATTAAAAGTTGAAAATGAATTTTTAATGAATTCAAAAAATGATTTGGAAAAGAAAAATGATAAATTGAAAATGAATTATGAAGCTTGTCAAAAGAGAAATGAAATGCTAGAAAAAGAGAATTCAGAATTGAGAAAAAAATTTGAAGTTTTGATGAATGAAAAACAAGAGCTTTTAAACAAGAGTTTAAGTAGTAAAATGATTAAATGCAATTTTTGTAATTTTCATGGTCATACCATACATACTTGTCCTATTAGAAGAAAAGTTTCATTTAGAATTAGGGAAGTATGGGTTCCTAAAGGAACAAGAGACTTGGTAACTAACTCTTAAGGACCCAAAGCAATTTGGGTACCAAAAATCAAATGAGATTGTCTCGTGTAGGTGTGCTAGAGCAAGAAAATACAATATGAGATTGAAGATTGAATACTCTAGACACACAATGGAGATGGGTAACCTTTAAACTTTTATTTTAAGTGAATATGAATTTGGTTACCTATTCTTAATGAAATTTGAATGCTTGATTGATTATGCAAAATTTGGTTGCCTATTCTTGTTGGACATAGAATGCTTAATGGATATTGGTATATGTTTTATTGATATATCTTGAATATACCGATTTTACTTGAGAAAGTGTGAGCTTGAATTGAACATGCATTTATTTTGCTCTTAAGTATGCTTGAGATACTTGTTGAAATTGATTGTGGTGTTAAATTGCTATTTGCTTAAATGATTTTAGCATAATGGAAATAATTTTGTAATTTTTATACATATTGATTTGTGATTGTTGAATATGCCTATGTGACCATGTTGATTAAAATTACTCAATTTATTTTCAATGCTTGGATAGTGTGAAATATTTTTTAAAAAACTTGATTGTTATATTCTAAATTGTTTTAACTCTTGATTTGTGATTTTAAAAATTGATGATCATCTTGTGCTTAAATCATATATATTGATGTTTGATTGTTCATCTCTTGACTTCTTATGAAATAATCTTGAAATATGATTTAATTCTTTATCCTTATTAATTCAAGATTTATTTCTTCTCTTGTGTTGATGAATTGATGAACTTTATGTGCTTAAAAGATATATATTGATTCTTTGTTCATTTATGTTTTTGGTCAAGATATGTACTCATATGATGATTGATTCAATTTGACTTTAATGCTTGTAGTTTAAAATGCTTGAATTGTTTATCTCTTGATTGTGAAAGATATTTTGTGAAATATGCTTATTTTTGTGCTTAAATGTTTATTAATTTTGTGAAATAGTTTTGATCTTTGTGTTCAATTGATATATCTCTTAATTTGTGATTTTGAACTACTTGCTTGTAAATATGTTGTTAGTTCATCTATTGCTCTTGTCAAGTGTATGCTTATATGATAAATATTATTTATCTTTTCTTGACATGCTAGAAACATGACTTAAGTAAATGAATTTTTTATGATGCTTATTTTTAGCTTAAGTCATTGTTGATTATGGCCTATAATTTGTATAGACATATTTATCTTTTGTGCTAAAATTTTCTTGAATATGTTTTGATGATAAATATGTCTTCCTTGAGTTTTTTAGTTTTCATATGACCTAAAATTTATTTTGACATATTCCTTGGTGATTTGTTGAATATGTCTATTTTGAGTTCATGAATGATCTAAAAGGCTTGATTTTTGCACATTACATGAGAACATTTGCTCTAGTGCCATTCTTGTGCTATTTGATGCTTAACTTGATATATGGTCTTTAGCTTAAATTTATAATTATATCTCTCTTGCAATTGGCAACTTGTGCTTAGTGAATAAATTTTCTTTTGCCTATAATGACTTAGAATATGGAATTGTTTTCTAACAATTGGTATAATTTTTATGAATTGATTTTCTTGGTGCTACTAATGAAAATCCTTTGTCAAGAAATTTTTCTAAATCTATGCTAGGAGAACTTGAAATGAGCATGAATGAGCCTAAATTTTTGAAATTTCAAGTGGAACAAGCAAAGCAAGTCATCTTCATCAATCAAGCCCAAGAACATCAAAGACTAGCTCAAATGATGTGGAGTGGAGGATTCAAAGCCTTACTCAACTATAATGACCACAACGACATAGCTTGACAAGGATGGAGGTAATTGTATTGAATCTATGCTATGTGCCTATGATTTATAATGTTTAATGCATGATTTGATAAATGCTTGCTTTTATAGGTGCAAAAATGAGATATTGTGTTTGAATTTGTGAACACTTTGCACAAATTAATCACCAAGCTACTTGATAAATTTTGTCTTAAATTTTTTTTTAAAGCTTGGATTGATGAACTCATCTTCATTGATATTCATGCCTAGTTCTTAATTGTTTTGATGAGATTGATGGTTTTAATGCATGAATATTTGGTCAATGCATGAATCCTTAAACATGGATATGTGATTGATTTCTTTATACATGTTCATTGATTGAGTCCATTGAAATAGCATATACCACATTATGTCTAAATGTTTGTATTTTTTTTTTGGTATATTGCTATACATGTTTTGAAATGTTCTTGCATATTTGTGTGATTTTGTTTGAAATAAATATATGTTTGATTACTTGCATTCTTAGATTAATTACATTGCTATGCATTGAAATAATTTGGATTATAATTGAATAATCATGCTTTCATTATTTCTTTGCTATAGCATATGTGCTTATCATGTTTGGAGAATCATGCTTATATAATCTTTGTTATGACATGATGATGAACCTCATTGCTCATTAGTACTTATGATTTATTATATACATATGAGCTTTTGGTTCTTGTTTGGATAGGATAGCTTCTGAAAGATTACTACTATCATTTATGCATGTATTGAATGAATCTTTCATATGCTTGAAATATGTTTATTCTATGAAAGTTGTTGAATAAAATTGCTAATAATTGGTAACAATTGATATCAAAATTGCTAAAGATTTTTTTTAAAACTTTTATAGACACTTGTTTATGTGCCTATCCTTGATATAGCTTATACTTTTCATGCAAAATTGTGTGTGCCTTAAATTGATTAATCTTTATTTTAAAAAAGAAGAGAAATCCTAGAATATAATTTTGCTTGATTTGTTTTGTGATAACAATTGGTATGCTCTATGATAACATATCTTTAATAATTGGTATCCATAACAATTGGTTTGAACTTGTATGCATGTGCTTGAATTTATGCTTAATTGCTATTGATATTTTAGATTCTAAGCACATCTTATGATAACATGATTTATGAGTAGGTTGCATATCCTTTATTATCCTTTGGCTCATAAATTTCATGTAGAAAATTGGATGACTTGTGCTAAAATACTAAAATTGGATACACTTATGCTTTTGTGCTTGAATAGATGTATGTGACATTGTACATATTATACTTGATTACATGCATTCAAAATACTCTTGATATTATTGGTATCAAGCATTTTGTCTCATGCCTTGAATTGATCTCTCTTTCTTTTGAAATGACAAAAAAGGGGAGAGAGTTTAAAGATGTTTCTTCTTGTATGCTTATTGCAATTAATATAGGAGCTTAAACATTTGTTATAAAGAGCATAAACAAAAAGGAGGAGAAATGTTTCATGAATATATTTGTTAATGATGTCTCTTTCTGTTTATTTTCTTATTAATATGCTCATGCCTTTTTGCAATGACAAAAAAGGGGAGAAATATCATATAGACAAATTTGCTTGTGCTTGATATACATATGTTTATGTGTGCTTAATTACTATATATGCTCTAACATATGTTTGTTGAGTTGTGTTGGATTAGGATTCATAAATTAAGGGGGAGTTTTGCCATGTTGGATTAGGATGCACAAATTGAGAGGGAGTTTTGCCATGTATTGTTTAAGGGGGAGTTTTTCAAAATGTTTTTCAAAATCTTAATGTTTCAAAAAGTTTTTCATCAAGCAAATTTATCTTTAAGTTTTGTCATATCAAAAAGGGGGAGATTGTTAGCCTTGAATTGATCCTTATTTTGAAATGACAAAACATTAAAGCTAAATAAATTTGATCAAGATTTTGAAAAAGATTTATTTAGTACATGTTCTTAAGTTTTATATTTTGGTACTAAATAAATGATATGATTTTCAAAGCTTAAACAAACCTTTCTTTGTTTTCATATTTCTCAAACCAAATATATCTTTAAAGATTATTTATTTGAGCTTAAATGAAAGTCCAATTGTTGTTTTTAAAGTGAACTTATTCATTTTGGACTTAATACAATTTTGATAATATTGGTTTTGAGAAATAGATTAACTTAAGAAAGCTATTTTACAAGAACAAAGTTTTCCAACCTTAAACTTGTTTTATTTTTCTGTATTAATTCACAAAGTCTTAATATTTGAATTTTATATGGTTGGAAAGCTCTTTGAGTCTACTTTCTATTGGATGAAACAAAATCAAAATCCAAATTTTTTAAGAAAAGATTTTGAATTTTTACTAGACACACCGCAGTTGTCTAAAAACTGCACAAGGGGTAGATTTAAAAATTCACTATAATTCGTATACAATGAATTAGGTTATGAACTTTATATAGATAGAAAGATCTTTAAGTCTAGCTTCTAAATCTTCAAATGGTTTGTGATTTTGATTTGTATAACTCAAGATATGATCAAATTGGTACATAGAGTATAAAATGGGAGACTACCACCCAACATAGACATGATCGATCCCCTCTAGAAGGGATCGATTGCTTTTTCAAATAGAATGCTTCCAAGTTTGAAAATTCAGAAAAGGGATCGATCCCCCAACATAGGGGATCGATCACCTAAAGAATTGATCGATCCCTTGAATGAGGGGATCGATCGGGTAAGGCAATTTAGGCATAAAATCGTGCCTTGTCCAACATGAACCAATCGATCCCCTCAAGTAAGAGATCGATCGATTCTGGGTGCAAGTACACCAATGGCTATTTTTTCATGCATTCAACGGCTACTTTCACTTCCCAAGCTTCCCCAATGGCTACTTCTTCAATTTTTCTATAAATTGGGCACTCCAACACACCAAGAAGATTGATGAATCAAGAGTTTTTAGAGTTTCAAAGTCTATATCTTTGTATTTATTGTATCCAAATTATTTTTGTTGTTCATTCATCATTTTCTTGTACTTAAACTTAGCAAACACTTAGCCTTAGAGAAGTTGTTCTATTGTTTGCAAAATTACCTTTTATATACAATGGTGGAAGAGAACAATAGATGAGGTATCCTCTTGATATTGTAAGGGTAAAGGTTGCTATCTAAGCCTTGAGAAAAAGATAGAGATTTAGTACAAGATAGGTTTGTATCTTGTAAGAATTTTTCTTCAATTAGTGGATTGAAGCCTTGGTGTAGACAACCAAGAGAGAGGACGTAGGTGCCTTGTGGAGAAAGATCGAACCTTTATAAATCATTGTGTTTGATTTCTCTATCCCTATCTCTTTATAATTTATTGTTGTTTATATTTGATTTTAGGTTCATTAATTGTAATGGTTTGCATTATATTTTCATCAAAAGTGCTTATTGTTTTAATTTTCATTCAATTATATTGAAATCATTTGTTTGGGAAGAACTTGGAGAAATCCAATTCACCCCCCTCTTGGATCACCATCTCACCTATAAAGCTAACAATTAATTAAACAAATTGTACATAACTTATGAATTTATATGTTAATAATTATTATACTATAATTAAATTATAAATTAAGTACTTTTAATTTATTTTAATTAAATATTAATTATTATAAGCTAATTGAACATTTAAATATTAGTTATTTAATAATTATCAGTTATATGAATAAATTATCCAAATATGATAATAATTATAATAATATTAGTTATAAAACATTCAAATAGTTTTTAATAATCTCTTTAATAATAATTAATTTAAAAATTATTATAATTTATTAAGCTAATAGTTAATTTATTTATATTACTTATTAATAATAAATATTAATTATTTATTATAAATTTTAATTTATCATAAATATTAATAATTACTATTAATATTTAATTCAATTAATATAATATACATTTAAATTATTAAACTAAAAATAATTAATATTTTTATAATATTAATAACTTTATTAATAATTTCTATTATAATTATTAATAAAGTTTATCCAAAATAAAATAACTATTTTATTATAATATTATAATATATTTATTATAATGTACTAATAAATATTTATACCTATGAATATATACTATCGATTAGTACAATTATTTGAATAGTTTAAATAAATATAATAATTTAAAATAATTTAAATAAATTAGGACATCTAAGTGACAATTGTACAATTATTTATAATAATTATACCTAATATTGATATTATTATTTGTAATTAAATTATTAATTAAATATGAAGTTATAATAAAGAGTTTAATTATAAAATTAGTTATATAATTAACACTAAATAATTAATAATAATTAATAATAATTTAATTAATAAATTTAATTGCAAATAATAATATCAATTATATTAAATTATTAAATATAAAATTTAATAATAAGCTATTATTATTAATAATAATTTAATATAATTAACTATTAATTTATTATAAAATAACAAAAAAGTATATGTATATAGATTTATTTTTATTATTTAATATATATTATTAATTAAATATTACTAAATCTTATAAAATTATGAATAATAATTATCTATCTCAAATCATAATGATCTTTATTTTGTTTATCTGAATCTAATCAAATTATTTTATTTTAAATTAATTAAATTTAAAATTTATATTTAGAATAATTATAATTAATATTATTATCTATTACAATATTAAGCTTGTATGAATTGATTATGTTTAGATTTTGTTATAATTGACTAAAATCAATTATTGCTAATAATTATAAATTAAATATTTGAGATAAATAATTAAATTCTTATAATTTATAACTATTAATAACTATTATTACGAATACTATATAAAAACCTAATCATTCATTAATATTAATGAATATAATTTATATTCATAACAGGTATTTTAATATTATTTATTCTACTTGTGTTTATAAATGGTAATTTTAATATATAATTTAATAATTATTATTATAAATATTTAACTTATTCCAATTGTTAATATAAGTAATATATTTATTTTGTTATGATTAACTTGTATTATAATTTATAAATAATAATAATGCTTTAATACTAATTTAAATAATCATGACTTATTACTTAAGTCATAAAAATTTGTTATATTTAAAATATAATAAATTTATATTATAAATTTAACTAATTATAATTAAATTAAATAACAATATATAAAACTAAATTTAAATAGATATAATTAATAATTAATATAATATATATAATATCACAATACTAATATAACAATTTATAATATAATATATATTTATTTATATAATTGAAGCTTAATTAATAATTTGATTAATATATTAATTAATTATTTCTTATTATTATTTTATAACTAAGTTAAATAATATAATTATAAGTTAATAATATAATTATTATTTAATTATATTAAAATATTATATAACAAAACTTATAAAGATTTGTTATATTATTTGTTAACATTTGAAAAATTAATAAGAGATTTAAAAAAATAAATCTATAATAAATATTTTAAGTTATAATTAAAAATAATTGTTTTACTCTTAGTTTAAATTTTTATATTAATAATACTATTAATTATTAAACTAATATTTAATGTAACCATAATTAAAAATAATTATTAATTTCATTAATTTATTTATTAAAATTATTTTTATTAATATAAGTAATATTCAAATTGTAATTATAGTTAATTAAATTTTAAAATAATAATTATTTACTTATACTTAAATTTTATATTAATAAATTATATTATATTAACAAATTAGTTACTATTTGAATTTTTTAAATTCGTTACTTATTAATTGTTAGAATATTAATAAATTAGCATTACTTTATTCCAAGTAAGACTATATCAATAGAAATAATTGTTTTATGACAAAACAAAGGGTTATAACAATATGAAATAAATAATTGTTAAATTGTTATAACTAATTGAACTAGTTTGGTAAATAAATTTATTTTTTAAATATTTTATTAATTTTAAAATATTAATAAATTAATATTATTTTATTGTAAACAAAATTATATTAACAAAAACATTTGTTTTATGACAAAATAAAAGAATATAATGATTTTGAAATAGATAATTATTCATATAGCCTTAACTATTTGAACTGGTTCAACAAATAAATTTATTTTTCAAATCTCTTAATTATTAATTTTCATAATATTATTAGATTAGTATTATTTTTTTAATTAATTAATATTTATACAATATCAGTATATTTATAATTATGTATTAAATTTATAATTTTAATATAAATTGTAAATTTATATTAATAGTTATATAAATTTATGAATAATTTATTTACTTATTTTGTTAAAAAATTACTAATTTAATAATATTTCAAAAATTAATAAATAAGATATTTAAAAAATAAATTCGCTTGCAGAACTAGTTCAAATATTTAAAATAATTAGAATAATTATCTATTTTAGTAACAACAATTTATTAATTAAACAAATATTTATATAATTAAATAATTAAATTTATATTATAAACAAATGCTCTATATTATGATATATTAATATAGAAGATATTATATTTTTTTATTATCTTTAAAACTATTTAATTATAACTAAATAATTAAATTTATTATTATACAATTATTACTACTAAATTAATAATAAAATTTATTATTTGTAGTAAATAATTTTTGAAAATATATTATCTATATTATAATAAAATAATATTATAACTAATTAATATATAGATTGCAAATAATAATATCAATATTAGGTATAATTATTCAAACAAATAATTGTCTATTATCTATCTCAAATACTTTAAATAGTAGCTTATTATTATACCTATTATTATAACATTATTTATTACATTCTTAATTAAATAATAAAAAATTTAAATAGTGATAATTGTTGCAATTATGAAATAATTTATTATTAATAATAATACAATTATTAATTAAAATTATATATTATATAAGCTATTAATTGTTATTTATACATTGATATAATATTATGTTATAACAAATAAATAATTGTACAATTGTCAGTTAGATGTCCTAATTTATTTAAATTATTTTAAATTATTATAATTATTTAAAGTATTCAAATACTAGTACTAATCAATAGTATATATTCATAAGTATAAATATTTATTAGTACATTATAATAAATATATTATAATGTTATAATAAATTAGTTTTTTATTTGATCCATGATAATTAAATAACTAATATTTAAATGTTTTAACTAATATTTCTATTAAATTATAATTAATACAATAGATAATATAAGTTAATTTATTATTTAATTTATATTAAATATAAATATTGATTATTTATAAATATTTCAAGTTTTATAGTATCAAAAAATAATATATATTATATATTATATTATCAATATATTTATATATAATTATATGTTATTTTTTAAATCTCTTAGTTATTAATTTTCAGAATATTATTATATTAGTATTATTTTATTTTGAATAAACTTGTGCGAATAGAAATAATTGTTTTATGAGATAACAAAAGGTTATAACAATTTAAAACATATAATTGTTCAAATAGTCATAACTATTTGAACTAGTTTAATAAACAAATTGACTTTTTAAATCTTTTATTAATTTTTGAAATATTAGTAAATTAGTATTATTTTATTCCAAATAGGCTTGTATGATGAAAAACAATTGTTTTATGACAAAACAAAAGTTCATAACGATTTAAAATAGATAATTATTCAAATGGCCATAATTGTTTAAATAATTTGATAAACTGATTTATTTTTTAAAACTCCAACTTCTTAATTTTTGAACTATTAATAAAATAATATTATTTTATTTTGGAAAAACTTTTATGTACTGAAACAGTTATTTTATGATAAAATAAAAGGTCATAACAATTTTAAACAGATAATTATTCAAATAGTCATAACTATTTGAACTTATTCAGTAAATAGATTTTTAAAATTTTCTTATTAATTTTCTAAATTTTAATAAATTAGTATTACTATATTTCGAATAAGCATGTATGAACTGAAATAATTATTTTTTAACTAAACAAAAGATCAGAATAATTTGGAATAGATAATTATTTTAATAGTCTTAACTATTTGAACTGCTTCAGAAAACACATTTATTTTTATATCCTTATTAATTTTTGAAATAGCAATAAATTGGTATTATTTTATTATGAATAATTTTGTATGAATAGAAACAATTATTTTATAATAAAACAAAATGTCATAACAATTTGAAATAAATAACAGTTCAAATGAACATGACTATTTAAACTTATTCGGTAAATAGATTTATTTTTTAAATCTCTAACTTATTAATTTTTAGAGTAATAATAAATTAGTATTACTTTTTTCCAAATAAACTTGTGTGAATAGAAACAATTGTTTTATGACAAAACAAAAGATCATAAAGATTTGAAATATATAATTATTCAAATAGTAATAACTATTGAACTTGCTCGATTAACAAATTTATTATTTAAATATTTTATTTATTAATTTTTGAAATATTAATAAATTAATATTATTTTATTTCGAATAAGCTTGTATGAATAGAAATAATTGTTTATGACAAAACAAATTATCATAACGATTTGAAATAGATAATTGTTCAAATAGTCATAACTATTGAATGTGTTCAAAAAACATATTTATTTTTTAAATTTTTATTTATTAATTTTTGGAGTTTTAATAAATTTATATTATTTTATTAATAATATTCATACAAGCTTAATAAAACAATTTAATAATCATTTTATATATTAGTTAATATTTATAATAACTATTATAATTATAATTAATTATAATTTTTTAATATTAAAATTATAGTATTTTGAATTAACTATTCAATTTAATATAGCAAAATTATATAATTACTTAATAATAATTAATAATCAAATATTATAAATTATTAATTTGTTATATTAATCAATTAATTAATATAACATTAAAATAATATTAATATTAAATATTATAATAGTATTAATTTATTATTTAAATAACAATAAATAATTATATTTATTATATTAGTTTAATTAATCAAATAGTAAAATAATATTATTATCCAAATCATTTAAAAATAAATAATTAGAATACTATAGTTTTAATAATTTATAATTATTAGTTATTTTAATAATGATTAATAAAATTGGTATTCTATTATTTTAATTACAATTATATATACCTAGTAAGTTTATAATAAGTTCAATTCATGCAAGTTTATTAATTTAATTAATTAATATTATTTCAAAAAATTAAATTGAAAAAATACTTTTGTAATATTATTTTATAAATTATTAATATATATAGTTTATATTATTTAATAAAATTATATTTTTAATTATAAAATATAAATTTATATTTGACAATTAATAAGTAATATTAATTTAATAATATAATATTTAATTATATGGTGTAAATTAAAATTGATTATATAAACAATTTTATTATTTATTAATTTAATAATATTTAATTATATGGTGTATATACAATATTGATTATATAAACAATTTTATTATTTATTACTTAATATTAATGCTGTAATTAATAACAGATTTTAATATTTTAAAATAAATCAATATTATTAATCCAATTGTTAATTTATAAATTATTAAAATAATTATAACTAATAATAATTAAATATATTGATTTAATTTACTATTTATATATAGATTATAATTATACCTTAAAAGTAAAAGGTTAATATTTATGAATAATTATTTATGATACTAATATAATTGTTATAAATATAATTATATACTTTAATATTAAAATAAATAATTTTTTTATCTATATATATTAATTATATACTAAACATAACTAATACTAAAATATAAAATTAAATAAATTATTATTTTATAATAAAATAATAGTATAATTTATATTATTTTAAAATTAGTATTATTTTAAATTATACAATTAAAATAGTTATTTAATTATGTTATAATTATAATATAACATAACAATAAATTATGTTATTATATAATAAATTTATTTATATTATAAATAATTAGTTTATATTAGTATAACAATAATGAATGTTGTTTATATTAAGTAAATTTTATAATTGTTATAAATTATAATTTAACTAATATTAAAATAAAATCATATTTCAACAAATTTATAATTAATTATAATATTATTTAATTATATATTATAAATATATAAATTAAATCAAAATAATAATTGTTCTAAATATTAAATTATAATTATTTATTATTATAATTAATAAAATAAATTATTTTTATAATAAATTAATATTATTTAATGAAATATAAATAATAAATTTATAATAAAGATATATATTAAATTATTATAATTATCTTAATTATAATAATATTAAATTTTAATTAGAATATAATAGGAAATTATATTATATTAATTAAGTAATATTAAATTAAATAAATTAATACTATATTAATTAATATTATAAGATTATTAATAAATAACTAATATAATTATAAATAAATAAATATAATTATAATAGTAATTATAGTAATATTTAATATTATTAATTAAATTTAATATTATAATTTAATAAATTATTAAATATGCTTCATATATAATTATTAATAACCTTAATAAACTTAATAATTATATTATAACTTATACTATTAGATAATAATATAATTTTATAATTTATTTAATAAAATACTAAAATATTAATAATATGAATTCATTTTATTTTAATATAAATACTATTATATTTATTATATATTAATTAATTATATCTATAATTATAATTATGATTATTTATAATTAGTAATATTATTATAAAATTAATTAGGGATTAATTAACTAATAAATAATAATAAAAATAATTAATAAGTAAGAAATTTAAAAAATAAATATTTATTAATATAATTTAAAATATAACTATATTAGTTATTAGATAATAACTAATATATATTGTTATATTATAATTATTTTATAAATAATATATATAATATACATATATATAATATATATAGATATATTTGAATTTAGTGATTTAGATAATGAGCATGTAAAATCCCTATATGCAAGAATTATATTTCAGCAACTCATTTAATGAGAACATCTAAATGCCAAAGAACACGAAGATTGAATAAAAGCTTTCCGTATATACAAAGGTCATTCTATACAATTCTCAAGGATTTAACTAACAATGGCATTGCTCAAATCAAATGGTTGGGTGTTCTACACCCCCTTCACAAAAAATAGCAAGGTTAACAAAAATCTCATATTAATTTTTAATAATAATTTATTTAATTGGAACATATGAGATAAAAATAAATAACTATATTATTTTTAAATATAATAATATATATTATACAATAATTATTAATATTATATGTAATATAATATTTATATTTAATTTTTAAATAGTAAGAATATTAAATCATCCAAAATAAATTAATAATCGAATAAGATTATAATTATATTAAAATATAATTTAATATTAATGGTTATATGTTTTAAATAAATGTTTTAAATAGTAATATTTGGATATTATAATCGATAATTAAACGAATTGTATATTTAAGTATTACTTATTATCTCTTATTAAACTATTAAGATTTTTTATTTATTAGTTATATAACAAATAAAATTATACTGAATTATAATTAGGATAATTATAAAACATAATTGCTTAAATAAAAAACAATCATTATTCAAATAAATTAATAAGTAAGAGATATTAATTTTTATATCTTAACTAAATAGTAAAGTTTAATAAGTAATTTATTAAACATTTATTAACTAATATTAATTAATAACAATATATAATAAACTGACTTAATAATATAAATTAAATAATATCTACATTTTATATTATTTATAAAAATTGTTTCTAAATTGTATACTATTGTTTATTTTTATTAATAATTAATATTAATTATTTATTTTAATTATTTTATTAATTTAAACTATTTTTTTATTTTTTTATTAATAAGTTAACTTAAAATATTATAATATTATTGAATTTAAAGTATAATCTTATATATTATTAATATTATTTAATAATTAAATATCATTTATTATTTAATTAATAATATTATTATTAATAAAGTAGTACTATTTTATTTTATTAATTAATTATAATTGTTCAAAAATTATAATATTTGGATTATTGTGATTATAATTAATATATTTTTAAATTTTAATCAATATTATATTATTAAATATTAATATAATAATTAATATTATTATCAATTAGTAGTTTAATAATAATATAATAATACCATTTAATTATTTAAATGATAATAATTAAATATAGTTTATATAATAAATTATAATTAAATATAAAACTAATTTATCCTTAATATATGCATTAATATAAAAATTTAATGTTATAATGCTTGTATTAATATTTATTAATACAATATATATTAATATTTAAACTAATTTATTTAATATATAATTAAAAATATTATTAATTATTTAAATATTTTAATAATAAATAATATTATAATATTATAATTATAATATATATAAATTGAATAATAGTATTATAATATAAATATAATACTAATAATCATTATTAAAATCTTAATAATTTATAGTATTATAGTTAAATATAATATTATTAGTATAATAAATATATTTTAATAATTATATTAATATAAGTTATGACTATTTGAACAATTATCTATCTCAAATCATAATGATCTTTATTTTGTCATACAATAATTGTTTCCTTTCATACAAGCTTATTCAAATTAAAATGATATTAATTTAATAATATTTCAAAAATTAATAAGAGATTTAAAAAATAAATATGTTAGCTGAACTAGTTCAAATAGTTAAGACTATCAGAATAATTATCTATTTCAAATCATTCTATCATTTTGTTTAGTCATAAAACAATTATTTCAGTTCATACAAGCTTATTTGGAATAAAATAATACTAATTTATTAACATTCAAAAAATTAAAACAAGAGATTTAAAAAAATAAATTTGTTTACTGAACAATTTCAAATGATATGACTATTTAAACAATTATCAGTTTAAAATTATTTTAACATTTTGTTTTGTCATAAAATAATTGTTTCAGTTAATAAAAACTTATCTGAAATAAAATAATACTACTTTAATTGTTTTTCAAAGCAGTTCTAATAGTTTTGACTATTTGAACAAATATTAATCTCAAATCATTATAATCTTTGTTTTGTCATAAAGCAATTGTTTTTTATCATATAAGTTGATTCAGATAAAAATAATACTAATTTAATAATGTTTTGAAAATTAATAAGTAAGAGATTTAAAAAATAAATGTGTTTGCTAATCAGTTCAAATAGTTAAGATTATTGAAATAATTATTTATTTCAAATCATTTTGACCTTTTGTTTAATCATAAAATAATTGTTTCAATTCATACAAGCTTATTCAAAAGAAAATAATACAAATTTATTAACTTTTAAAAGATTAATAAGCAGAATATTTGAAAAACTAAATTTGTTTATCAAACAAGCTCAAATAGTTATGACTATTTGAATAATTATCTATTTAAAATCATTGTGAATTTTTGTTTTGTCATAAAACAATTGTTTTAGTTCACAAATGTTTATCCAAAATAAAATAATACTACTTTGCTTAATATTTTGAAAATTAAGAGATTTAAAAAATAAATCAGTTTATTGACTTAGTTTATTTTTTAGTAATCTATTATGTATAAATTATTATTGTATATAATAATTAATAAATTGATATGAAGTATAGAATTATATATTTATACTATATATGAATCTCTTATATTATATTTAGTTATAACTAATTATTAAAATATTCTATTTGATATAATCTATGCAGTTAATCTATTTAAATTAACTATTTGAACTGGTTAGTAAACTATACAAACCTTACAGTTAGAGTATATTTAATTTTATTATATATAATTCTTTAAAGTATTAATTTAATTCTTTAAATTATTTAAAAATAATTAAAATTATTTATATAATTGAAATTAATAATCTAATTTATTTATATAATTAAATTTAATTAAAATTAACTATATTTAATTAATTATTTTGGATAATTATTTAATATTATATATAAATATTATTAAACTTTTTTATTAATTTTAATAATCAATTTATTTAATTGTTATGATTAAAAGATTTAATCTAATCCTTTGTTAAATTAAATTAGAACCTCTTTTATATTTAAAATTATAAATATATAAGCATTCTTTATTAATATTATTTATATTTTTAAATTCCTGTTATTTAAACTAATCTAACATTAATAAAAATGTTATTAATAAACATTTAATTATAATTAATAATATAAATAGTTTTGTTAGAAACTAAGTAATAATTAAATGTAATATTTAATTACTAATTTAATTATAAATTAATAATTATTATAGTTTTATAATTATTTGAATTATCATACAAATTAACAAACATTAAAAAATAAATATTTTTATCGATCAAGTTTAAATAATTATGACTATTTGAACATTTAAATATTTGTTATTTAAATGTATAAATTATTATTTAATAAAGATTAAAATATTAATTATAATTATTAAATCAATTATAATATATTAAAATTAGTATTATGATAATAATTAAAATTATCCTAATAATATTATTATATAATTACTATATAATAAATTTAAATAATTACAATTAAATACTAATTAATACTTTATTAATAATTAAGATAATAATATATTTATAATAATAAAATTATTTAGTTTTATATTTAATTAATTAATGATTATCTATTTACTTAATTATTTACTTTTAATTTAAATAATTGCAATAGTTTTGACTTATTTAAATCATCCAAAATAAATTAATAGAAATAGCTTGTATTATACTTAATTATTTATTAATATATTTTAAATTGATTATTACAATTGAATAAAATAATATTTAAAATAAATAATTTATTAATCATGAATTATTGTTTAAATAAATTATTATTATCTTTATATTACATAATATTAATATTTGAATAACTATTTGAACTTGTTTGTTATACAGATAATATATTAATTAATAATTATAATAATTATATAATTATTTTGTAAAAACAATTAATTATATTATTATAGATTAAATAATTAATCTTTTGTAATACTTATATATTATTTATATATAATAAATTAATATATTAATTTTAAATTGATAATATTTATCAAATTTTTTTAATTATAATTAATTGAATTATATTTATAAAATTAATATAATTTGTAATTATTTATTTTAATTTAGTTTGTATATATAAATTTATTTAAAGATTAAATTAAAAAAAATAAATCTGTTTACGAAATAAGTTCAAATAGTTATTACTATTTTAACAATTGTCTATTTAAAATCTTTACAACCTTTTGATTTATCATAAAACAATTTTTTCAGTTAATACAAGCTTAGACGAAAAAAATAATACTAAATATTAATATTACCTAAATTAATAAGTACGAAATTTAAAAAATAAATCTGTTTACTGAATCAGTTAAAATAATTATGTAATAGTTATTATTATTCAAAATAATAATAAAATAATACTATTTCCAGTTACAAAATGTGAAGAGTTTATTATGATATTAATATAAAATAATTTCAATATTTTCCAATGTTAACTATTAATAATTTTTATTAATTTTTATATTATTTTACAAATATTTTTATTATTAATAATATTAATTTTATTTATTAATAAATAACTAATAAATTAATATTTATACTATAATATCTATATAATAATTTTAATATTATTATATTTAATTAATCAACTATATAAGTAAAAACTTATTATTATAGTTGGTTTATTTTATGTTATTTACAATATTATTTATAAATAATAAATTGTTATTTAAACTTATAATGATAAGTTTAATGATATGAGGATAAAAATGGATATGATTTTAAATTTTTATTAGATACAAAAATGGAGACGGATAATAATGTACCCACCTCATATCCGTACTCATACCCTATGTATATATTTATATATATAGTATATAGATTTTTTATTAAATAATATAAATTATTATTTTAAATTAATTAGAATTAATATATTGTTATTGAAAAATATATATTTATAAAAAATATCTAACTATACAAGATAAAATAAAAAAATAAAAAATAAATTTTATTTATTATTATTTTTAAAAATTATGGGTATGAAAATTACTCACACCGATTAAATACTTGCAAAGATAAGATAAATTTAAAATATCCTTTTGGTATAGGTACGAGGATGGATATAATATAAAAAATCTGAAAATGATAATGAAAACAATTAAAATAACTTGGCTTATAAATTACAATATTATTTTTAATCTTTATTTAGTAATTATATAGTATAATTATCAATTTGGCTACTATAATTTAATATATTAATATAATTTCAATTTTAAACTAATAGTCATATATTAGTTAATATTTATAATAGTATTACTATTTATTATAATAATTAATTTATATAGTATCATGTAATAATTTAATAAATTATTATAATTAAATATTATTAATAATATTTTATGAATCATATTAATTATTATAATATGTGATTATAATTGTATATTATATATTATATAATAATTATTTATTATATAATTTAATTGGACATATATATTGATAATTAACTAACATAAGGATAATTGTCTGACAATAATAGTTAATAAAATATTAATAATAACTATTAACTATTAATATTATAATTAATTATAAGTTATAATTAAAGTTATTTGATGTAATTATATTTGAATTTTAATTTAATTATTAATAGTGATTAAGTTATTTTATTATATGTTATAATAATAATTTAATATTATTATAATTATAAAATTATGAATTTATTAATATTTTATAATTGAATTATTTATTATAATTCAATTCAATATATAAAATTATTCATAATAAATATATTGTGTCTAATATATTATGATATTAAATTACTAAATAATATATTTATAATAATAATTATTAATTATTATTAATTAATAATTTAATTACTTATTATGATAAAATGTTATAATATCGTTAATTAATATAATGGTAATTGTTAAATTTGTTAACAAATATTTATTATACAATAAATCATTTTAAATATTATCTAATATATGTTAATAAATTATTTTCTTGAGCAAACAATAGGTATTTAAAACAATAATTGACTTTTAGGTATTTGTTAATTATTAATTTATAGTATAAATTACAAATAGTAATTAATTTAAACAACTGTTTAAATTATTTGAAATTAAATAGTCATAACTATTTGATCTAGTTTGGTAAACATATTTATTTTTTTAATTTTTTACTTATTAATTGTCAAAATATTAATAAATTAGTATTATTTTAATCTGAATAAATTTGTATGAATAGAAACTATTGTTTATAATAGAACAAAAAGTAATAACAATTTGAAATAAATAATTGCTCAAATAGTCATAACTATTTGAATTGGTTTGATAAAAAGATTTATTTTTTAAATCTCTTATTAATTTTTGAAATATTAATAGATTAGTATTATTTTATTCCAAACAAACTTATGTGAACTAAAACATTTATTTTATGATAAAACAAAAGGTCATAATGATTTGAAATAGATAATTGTTCAAATAGTCATAATTATTAAAGCTGGTATGAATATAAATATTTTTTAATTTTTAATATTTAATTTTAAAAATAATTAATATTATTAAATAGTTATATAGTATTTAATACTAAAATATATATTAATTTTAAATATTAAATCTAATTTATTTATATAATTAAATCAAATAGTAATTTCAAAAGTTTTAATTAATTTAATTACTTATAATTTAAATGTTAATAAAAAATTATAATTAAATAGTTTAATATTAATGGTTATCTGTTTTTAATACATTAATAATATTATTAATATTTACTATCATTTAATTATTAGTTATTTAAACGTATAATATTTGGATAATATTATTATAAATATTAATATAATAAATTAATAATAAATTTATTATATTTTTATTAATTATTTATTTAATAAGTAAGGATTTATATCTTTAAATCTTATATAAGCTTATCATATTAATAATAAATATTAATATGAATAATTGTTAAAATTTAAAATATTTAAAATATTAATATCGTAAAAATTAATCAAAGATAAAATAAATATTTTTAAATCTCTTTCATATTAATTTTTCAAATGTTAATAAATTAGTATTAATTTATTTTGAATGAGCTTGTGTGAACTGAAACAATTGTTTTATGACTAAACAAAAGATCAAAATGATATGAAATAGATAATTATTCTAATAATTTTAACCATTTGAACTGATTCAGTAAACAAATTTATTTTTTAAATCTCTTATTAATTTTTAAAATATTATTAAATTAGTATTATTTTAATCCAAATAAGCTTGTGCGAATAAAATAATTGTTTTACATTAAAAGAAAAGGTCATAATGATTTGAAATAGATAATCATTCATAGAGTCTTAACTATTTGAACTGGTTCGACAATTAGATTTATTTTTAAATTTTCTTGGTTACTAAGTTTCAAAATATTATTAAATTTGTATTATTTTATTCTAAATAAAATAGTATGAATAGAACCAATTGTTTGATAATAAAATAAAACCGTTATAATGATTTGAAATAAATAATTATTGAAATAGTCAAAACTATTTGAAATGGTTTGGTAAGCAGATTTTCTTTTTAAATCTCTAACAGATTTATTTTCTAAATATTAATAAAACAATATTATTTTATTTCAAACAAACTTATATTAACAAAAACAATTGTTTTATGACAAAACAAATCTTTAAATATTTTTACTTTAAAATAAATTTGAAATTAAATATTTAATTTTGAACTTAAACAAATTTAAACTTAAATTAGAATAATATTCAAAGAGTTATGAATATTTGAATTATAAGATTTAAAATATAAAGAATTAATAACTAAGAGATTTAAAGCATAATATTTTTCTAATTTAGCTGTTGTTTTATGACAACTCAATTTAAAACTTTTAATAAGTTTAAATTACAAAAGGTATGATTCAAATTTATTAATAAATTATTAATTTAGTACGATTTGAAATAAATAAATGTTCAAAGTTTTATAACTAATTGAACTAGTATGGTAAATAGATTTATTTATTAAATCTCTTATTAATTTTTGAAATATTAATAAATTAATATTATTTTATTTCAAACAAACTTATATGAACAAAAACATTTGTTTTACGACAAAACAAAAGGTCGTAACGATTTGAAATAGATAATTATTCATATAGCCTTAACTATTTGAATTGATTCAGTAAACAAATTTATTTTTTAAATCTATCAGTTATTAAATTTCATAATATTACTAGATTAGTATTATTTTATTTCGAATAAACTTGTATGAAGATAAATAATTGTTTTATGACAAAACAAAAGGTTATAACGATTGAAAATATATAATTGTTGAAATAGTCATAATTATTTGAACTGATTCAATAAACATATTTATTTTTTAAATCTCCTACTTATTAATTTTTCAAATATTAATAAATTAGTACTATTTTATTTTGAATAGGCTTGTATGATGAAAAAAAATTGTTTTATGACAAAACAAAAGTTCATAATGATTTGAAATAGATAATTGTTTAAATGGCCATAATTATTTGAACTGATTCAATAAACTAATTTATGTTTTAAATCTCTAACTTATCAATTTTTATAATATTAATAAAGTAATATTATTTTATGATAAAATATAAGGTCCTAATGATTTGAAATAGATAATTGTTCAAATAGTAAAAAATATTTGAACTTGTTTGGTAAATAGATTTTTTTCTAATTTCTTACTTAATAATTTTTTGAATGTTAATAAATTATTATTATTTTTATTTCAAATAAGCATGTATGAGTTAAAGCAATTATTTTATGACTAAACAAAAGGTCAGAATGATTATTGATAATCGATAATTAAACAAATTGTACATTTAAGTTATTTTAAATATACAATATATTAATTAATATACTAATTTTATTATTATTTAATTTTTTAATTAAATAATAGTATATTTACTTTAATGTAAATCTTAATATTTAATATATTATAATCTAAGCAACAATTAATTAATTATATTTTAAACTATATAGTTAATTAAAATATAATCAATCTAAGCAATTGATGCATTTAATATTTAATATTTAATATTAGATAAAAATATTAAATATATTTTTTAATAATATTTTAAATCGGTTATAAATATATATTATTCTATCAAATAATTAATATTATTTAAATTATTTAAATTTAATTATTAATCTAGTTATATAATCCTAATTAGATTTATTTACTTAAATTATTTAAATAAATAACAAACAATTTTAAATTAGTTTAATATCTCATTGTATTAGTATCAATTATAATATAACTATTATCTATCTTAATTTATTTAAAATTATATAATTATATTTAAATAATGTAATTTGTTATTTAAATAATAGTTATGACTATTTGAATAATATTAACTTATGAGAACATTAATATTTTTTATTGTATTATCTAATAATTAAATTAGATAATATATAAATATTATATTTATATTTAATATTTTAGTTCAATTATCTAAACTTATATTAATTGAATAAAAAATTATTTTAATATTTAAAATATTAAATATGTTATTAATATAATATTTAATAATATAAATAGTTAGTAATATATTAAATTTCAATCTATTTATTATTAAAATAATAATATCCTTACTTATAATTGATAACAAAAGTAGTGATATTGATTATTAATAAATTGATTCTAGATTGAAAAATATTAGTAACTAATTGTCATAACATATATTATAAGCTTGTATGATTAGAAACAATTTTTTTTATGACAAAACAAAGATCATAGCAATTTGAGATTGATATTTGTTCAAATGGTCTTAACTTGAATCATTATTAATTATTAATTAATTAAATTAACAATAAAATTTTTAATTAAAATAGCTAATTTATAATAAATCAATTTTTCTATGACTACTATTGCTTATTTGAACAAATTTTATATACAAAATATAAAATTATATAACAAATTTTAATATTAATTATAATTAGCTATTTTATTATATAATTTATATTATTAATTCCAAATAAGCTTATTTAAACTTTAAATTATTTTTTATAGTTGCAAAAATATTATTTTTAATAACTTATTTGTTATTAATTTAAATTTGTTTACAAAATCAGTTCAAATAGTTATGACTATATGAACAATTATCTATCTCAAATCGTTATGATGTTCTTTTTGTCATAAAATAATTGTTTCTATTCATCCAAACTTATTCAGAGTAAAATATTATGAAACTAATAATATTTTAAAAATTAATAAGTAAGAGATTTAAAAAATTAATGTGTTTACTGAATAAATTCAAATGGTTAAGACTATTAGATTTATTATATAAGCAATGACACCTTAGTTCAAAGGGAATAATTATCAAAGGGAAATAATGTTCATATGAGATAATTTTTCGTAGTCAATTTATTATATATATATTTAATAACAATTATCATAGTTTTATAAGATGACTTTTTTTTGAATCATATAATAATATGAACATTATTTATTAGCCATAATTATTAATAATATGACAATTAATAATTATTTAATAATTGAATATTTTATGTAACTTAGAAAATCTATTATTAATATTATTTGGATATTATTCATTATTGATATAATAATATATTAAACTATATTATTACCATGGATACTAATTAAGTAAATTATGATAATAATTTGAAATAAATAGAGGTTAATTAAATATTAGTTATTTAAAATATGCTAATTTAATTAAAGATATAAAAATTAATATCTCTTACTTATTAATTTATTTGAATAATTAGATATTTGCCTTGTCTCAAATATCAGATTTCTAAATAATTATCTATTTTATTTATCGATAATTTATCATAAAAGATCAATTCAAATAAATTAGTTTACTGAATCAATTCAAATAATCATGGCCATTTAAACAACTATCTATTTTAATTCATTATTACCTTTTGTTTTTGTCATAAAACAATTGTTTTTCAACAAATAAGATTTTTCTAAATAAAGTAATACTAATTTATTAATATTTCAAGAATTAATAAGAGATTTAAAAAAGAAATCTATTTGTTGATCTAGTTCAAATAGTTATGATTATTTGAACAATTATCTATTTCAAATTGTTATAACCTTGCTCTATCATAAAACAATTGTTTCTATTCATACAAGCTTATTCGGAATAAAGTAATAATAATTTAGTAATATTTTGAAAATGAATAACTATGAGATTTAAAAAATAAATTCATTTGTCAAACCAGTTCAAATAGTTAAGACTATATGAAAAATTATTTATTTCAACTTGTTATAACTTTTTGTTTTGTCATAAAACAATTATTTAAGCTCATAGAAGCTTGTTCAGAATAGAATAAAATTAATTTATTAATATTTCAAAAATTTATAAGAGATTTAAAAAATAATTCTACTTATAAAATAAGTTCAAATAATTATAACTATTTACACAATTACATTGTAATTATATCGTAATTATATTAGATACCTAATATTTATCATTAATGATAAATAATTATATAATTTAAAATTAATATTTATAGCAATAATTTAAAATTATATAATTAATTTTATTACTATAATTGTATATGTTTTATAATTTATATAATTATTCAAATACTATTTATTATATACTTAAAATATATTAATAGTTATAATATTAATTTATTATCTGATTTAAATTATTAGTTGATATAGAGATTATAATATTAATAATTTATATTAATAGTAAATTAATATTAACCTTAACTATTAATACCTTATAAAATAATAAGTATTAATAACTTATTAATAGGCTTAATATTTATATAATATTAACAAATATATTTAACTAATTCAACTTATTAATTATTATATTTATTTTGTTATATTAATTATAACAAAATCTAATTAGTTGAACTTAAGTTGCTTGATTATTTTTCGAATTGAACTTATAAAAATCAAACTACATCTCAAAAATGGAGTTGAACTATTCAATCCAACATCTAATGGCAAGTACATAACTTTTGGTTATATAGATATCGATAAACATTTTAAAAGTTGTTTATTAAACATATATCGATAATTAAAAAAAATCAATATTGATAATTCATATGACCAATTCTTATAATTATTAATTATTAAAATATTGTATAAATATTATTAATTAAATTAATAATGAATAATCATAAACCTTATTCTTTATATAAACAATAGGTTTAATATTTTATTAATATTAATAAATTATTAATTAATATTTTAATTAATTAGAATTAAATATAGATATAATAAATAAAGCTATTATATTAATTATTACTTTATTTAATATATTGTTAAAGATTAAATATATTGTTTTAATAAAGGTTATAACGATTTAAAATAGATAATTGTTCAAATAGTAATAACTATTTGTACTTGTGCGATAAATAGATTTATTTTTTTAAATCTTATTTTTATTAATTTTTTGAATGTTACTAAATTAGTATTAATTTATTCTAAATAACCTTTTATGAACTAAAACAATTGTTTTATAACCAAATAAAATATTAGAACGATTTGAAATAGATAACCATTTGAACTAATATGGTAAACAAATTTGTTTTTTAAATCTTTTAGTTATTAATTTTTGAAATATTATTAAATTAGTATTATTTTAATCCAAATAAGCTTGTACGAACAAAACAATTGTTTTACAATAAAAGAAAAGGTCATAACGATTTGAAATAGATACTCATTCATATAGTCTTAACTATTTCAACTGGTTTGGCAATTAGATTTATTTATTAAATTAGTTTTAGTTTATTTTGAATAAAATAGTATAAACAGAACCAATTGTTTGATGATAAAGTAAAAGGTTATAACGATTTGAAATGGATAATTTTTGAAATAGTGAAAACTATTTGAAATGGTTTGGTAAGCAGATTTATTTTTTAAATCTCCTACTGATTAATTTTTTAAATATTAATAAATTAATATTATTAATGATATTAATAACGATTTATTTTAATAATTAATTTTAACCATAATTATTTCAAATCAAAATAACTTATTTAATATTTATATCAATTAATTCAATAAATATATATTTATTAATATTAATAAATTAATATAATCATTAATAAATTAAATATTTAATAATTTATATATTTAAATTAATATAAAATTAAATAATAAAGTTAATAAATATGGTTATTTGATATTATTAAAATCAATAATAAATTTAAATAGATATTATAACTGTATAGATTATACTAAATTATATAATCCATACAATTATTAAATTAATTAAATATAATTAATTAATTAATTAATTTATAAATAATTATTAAAATTACTAGTTATATTTAATATTATAATATATATTAATTTTAAATATTAAATCTAATTTATTTATATAATTAAATCAAATAGATTAATAAAAGTTAATCTAAACAGTTAATAACTAGTAAAAATATTATAACTGAATAATATTAATTTAGCATAATCTATTATGAATTATATGAATTATTAATTAATCTATATAATTAATAATTAACAATATTATAATTTATTTAAAACAATTTATTTTAATCTTTTAATATGAAACCAGTCATATTAATTATCTTTAATATTAATATGCAAAATATTAATAATATTTATTTATTCAGATAAATAAATATTTTTAATTTAATTACTGTTTGAATTAAAATATTTAATTATCTATTTTAATTGTAATTATATAACTATATTTTTATTTAATATTATATAATATATTTAATTTAACAATTAAATCAATTCAGTTATTAATAATTATAAATTAATATAATATTTAATTATAATATTTAAATATTAAATAAACTATTATTAATATATAAATTTACTAATAGTTTATTTAATTATATATAATTAAATAATTATTACTTAGTCATAAGTAAAAATCTAAGTGATATAATAAATGACCTTTTGTTTTGTCATAAAGCAATTGTTTTTTATATAAATAATATAATATAAATAATATTAAAATTAATAATAAATTATTATTATTATATATATTAGTATTATTTATATTAGTATAAATATATTTATATTAAATAGTAACTTAATATAAATTAAGTTATAATAGAAATTAAAACAAATACATTATAATAATTTTAATTAATTTATGAATAATTTTGTTAATTATTATCTATTTCAAATTGTTCTTACCTTTTGTTTGGTCATATGACAATTGTTTTTTATCATACAAGCTTATTCGGAATAAAATAATACTAATTTATTAATCTTTTAAAAATTAATAAGTAAAAGATTTAAAAAATAAATCTGTTTACAAAATCAATTCAAATAGTTATGCTATTAGAGCAATTGTATACTTCAAGTTGTTATTCGAAGTAACAATTTATCAAATTTATCTTGATTTGATATTTACTAATATAACATATATTTGTATTAATTAATAAATAATAATTTATAAATTATTATAATATATTATTAATTAAATATATATAATTAAATTAATACGTCAATATTAATTTATAATCAAATTATAATCAATTATAATTATCATAATGTTATTATTATACTTATTTATTTATAAATAAATATATAAATTATTTTAATAAAAATCTTTTTTAATAATTAGTTATTATAGATATAACAGATCTATTGTTATTCATATTATAATATTAATTATATTAATTATTGATTAGATTTATGAATATAATATTTTATATTAATATACATTATATTGGAACATATAATATGAAACAAAATAACAAAAATTTTAATTATTTGAGATTGATAATTGTTCAAATAGTCATAATTATTTGAACTAGTTGGTAAATAGATTTACTGTTTAAATCTGTTACCTATTATTTTTGAAATATTAATCAATTAGTATTATTTTATTTTGAATAAGCTTGTATGATAAAAAACAATTGCATTATGACAAAACAAAAGGTAATAATGATTTGAAATAGATAATTATTCAAATGGCCATAATTATTTTAACTGATTTGGTAAACAGATTTATTTTTTTAATTTCTTATTAATTTAGGAAATATTAATAAATTAATATTATTTTATTCCATCTAAGCTTGTATTAACTGAAACAATTTTTTTATGACAAATTAAAAGGTTATAACATTTTAAAATGGACAATTGTTCAAATAATAATAACTATTTGAACTTGTTTAGCAAACAGATTTATTTTTTAAATGTTTTTCTTATTAATTTTCCAAATGTTAATAAATTAGTATTAATTTATTCTGAATAAGCTTGTATGAATTAAAATAATTGTTTTATGACTAAAAAATGGTCAAAATGATTTGATGTATATAATTATTCTAATAGTCTTAATCATTTGAAATAATCAATAATTAAACAATATTTATTATTTGAAATATTAAAACCAATAATTTTATATTATTAATTATTATTAAATAATAAATCATAGTTAATTATACTCATGACTTAATTGATTTTGAATTAAAGATAATAAAATTAAATATTTAGTAAAGTATTAATAATTTTATCTAATAATTTTATAATAAATCCTAAATACAATTATTAATTAACATTATATTTATTATTAATAAATATAATTAATAATTTAAATTAAATAATAATAATTTGTATTTAGGATTTATTATAAAATTATTAGATAAAATTAGTATTATATAATTGAATAATGATAAATAATAAAAGTTATTATTCAATTAATTTTAATTAAGGCTTAATATTATTATTTAACACATATTACTAGTTTTATAGTATATAAAAATATTGTTTATTTTAGTTTATAATTACTATTCAAATAATTTTAATTAATAAATTTAACAAATAGAAATAAATATAATTTAATTGAAAATTAAATATAACAATTTATATCCTTAAATTGATAATTTTAAATTGTTAATATTAATAATAGAAATATATTAATATGTAAAATATTAATAATTAAGATTGTTAATTATAAAAAGTTTTATTATTTAATTAAAAATTTAAACCCATAAATATTAACTATATAATTATATAATTAAAATAAATTAAAAGTAGTTATAATAATTTATGATTAATTTAATGATAAATATTAATGATAATATTTGATTATTATTATTTATAATAATATTAGGAATAATGTAATTATTTATTACTTATAATCTTATATAATTTAATTAAATGATTAAATTAATATAAACTAAATAAATATTTTATTAATTATTCAAACAAAATTATTTTGTCAATAATCCAAAAAATTAATCATTATTAATTATTAATAATTTATATTTATATTAATAAAAAATTATATTCATTAATTATAATAAATAATAATTATTTATTATTTACTTAATACAATTTGGATTAATTGTATTAGTTTAATAAGATAAATATTTATAATTAATATTTAAATTATAAATATTAATAATTATTTTAATGAATATTTTAATAATCAATTTATTAATTATTATTTTAATAAATTAATAATATTATTATATTATTATTACTAATAACATATATAGATATTATAGTATAAATATTAATTTATTAGTAATTTATTATTAACTAATCGATAAAATTATTAATTAATTTTAATAATTTTAAACAATAGTATACAAATTATATTAAGTAATTTGACTTTTAGTTATATTCAAATAATACTATAATATTATTAAATTAATACAATAATAATTGTTTATAAATTATTATTATCGTTAATATAATAATTGAATGGAAATGTCTATCATTTTTAATATTTAGTAATTATAAATTTGATTGATATTTAATTTATAATTAATACTAATTTAATAATATTTTAAAAATTAATAAGTAAGAGATTTAAAAAATAATAAATTCCATAATAATTATGATAATTGTTACTAATAGTTTGTACAAATATGATTTGTTTACAAATCACTTCATTATTAATTTTTGGAATATTAATAAATTAGTTTTATTTTATTTTGAATAAGCTTGTATGAACTAAAACAATTATAGTAATAATACAAATTTATTTCGAAATAAATTATAATATGTAACACAAATTCATATGACCTTTTGTTAATTTAATTATTACATATTTTATTAATATTAATAATTAATATCATTTACAATATAATATATTAACTAATATATATTATATTAATTAACTAATTTAAATAAATTTAATCCAATATTATCTATATAATATTTAACTTAAATATTATTAAATTAGTATTTTTTTTATCTAAATCAACTTATATGATAAAAAACAATTGTTTTATGACAAAACAAAGATCATAACAATTTGAGATTAATATTTGTTCAAATAGTCATAACTATTAGAACTGCTTTGAAAAACAGCTTTAGTTTTTAAATCTCTTGCTTAATAATTTTTGAAATATTAATAAAGTAGTATTATTTTATTTCAAATAAGTTTTTATTAACTGAAACAATTGTTTTATGACAAAACAAATTATCAAAATAATTTTAAATAGATAATTATCTAAATAGTCATATCTATTTGAAATTGTTCAGTAAACAGATTTATTTTTTTAAATCTCTTGCTTTAATTTTTCGAATGTTAATAAATTAGTATTATTTTATTCCAAATAAACTTGTATGAACTAAAATAATTGTTTATGACTAAACAAAAGGATAGAATGATTTGAAATAGATAATTATTCTGATAGTCTTAACTATTTGAACTAGTTTGGCTAACATATTAATTTTTGGAATATTATTAAATTAGTATCATTTTAATCCGAATAAGCTTGTATGAAATGAAACAATTGTTGTATGACAAAATAAAGATCATTATGATTTGAGATAGATAATTGTTCGAATAATCATAACTATTTGAACTAGTTTAGTAAATAGATTTAGTTTTTAAATCTCCTATTAATTTTCAAAATATTAATAAATCAAAATTATTTTATTTTGAATAATTCTGTATGAACAGAAACAATTATTTTATGACAAAACAAAAGGTCATAACAATTTGAAAATGGATAATTGTTCTAATGGAGGTAAACAAATTTATTTTTTAAATCTCCTACCTATTAATTTGCAAAATATTAATAAAGTAGTATTATTTTATTTTGAATAAACTTGTATGAATAGAAACAATTGTTTTATGATAAAACAAAAGATCATAACTATTAGAAATAAAAAATTGTTCAAATAGTTATAACTATTTGAGCTTACTCGGTAAATAATATTAAATATTTGAATTGGTTAGGTAAACAGAATTATTTTTTTTAAATCTGTTACTTATTAATTTTTGAAATATTAATAAATTCATTTTATTTTATTTTGAATGAGCTAGTATGAATTGAAAATTTTATTTTATGATAAAACAAAAGGTCATAACGTTTTGAAATAGATAATTGTTATTTTAGTCTTAAATATTTAAACCGGTTCGATAAACAAATTTATTTTTAATTCTCTTAGTTATTAATTTTCAAAATATTATTAGATTAGTAATTTAAACTTATTAAAAGTTATTTAATTGAGTTGTCATAAAACAACAGCTAAATAATTAGAACAATATAATAGTTATTGTAATTAATTAAAATATTGATTACTAATAATTTATAAATATTTATAAAATATTATAAAAAAAAACTACAAATAATAGAATTTATTATTAAATTATCCTAATACCTAATAATAATAATATTAATATTATTATAACTAAATATTAATATTATTTATTATTAATATCAATATTAATTATTATTAATTAATTCTATATTAATAATTTAATTAAAATTATTAACTGTTTAGTTGTCTAAATAGTCATAACTATTTAAATTTGTTCAATAAATGAATTTATTTTTTCAAATATTTTGCTTATTAATTTTTTGAATGTTAATAAATTTAGATTATTTTTATTCCAAATAAGCATGTAAGATATAAAACAAATATTTTATGACTAAACATAAGATTGGAATTATTTGAAATAGATAATTATTCTAATAGTTTTAACTATTTGAATTGGTTCGACAAAAAAATTTCTTTTTTAAATCTTTTATTAAATTTTGAAATATTATTAAATTAGTATTATTTTTAATTGAATAAGTTTCTATGATAAGAAATAATTGTTTTATGACAAAACAAAGATCTTAATGATTTGAGACTAATAATTGTTCAAATAGTCACAACTATTTGAACTGGTTCAATAAACACATTTATTTTTTTAAATCTCTTATTTATTAATTTTTGAAATATTAAAACATTATTAATATTTTATTTCGAATAAGCTTGTATGATCAAAAACAAATATTTTATAACAAAACAAATGGTCATAACGATTTGAAACAGATAATCATTCAAATGGCCATAATTATTTTAATTGATTCAGTAAATAAATTTATCTTTAAATTTCTTACTTATTATTTTAGGAAATATTAATAAATTAGTATTAATTTATTCCCTCTAAGCTTGTATTAACTTAAATAATTGTTTTATGACAAATCAAAAGGTTATAGTAATTTTAAATAGAAAATTGTTCAAATGGTAAACAAATTTATTTTTTAACATCTCTTTTTTGAATGCTAATAAATTATTATTAATTTATTCTGAATAAGCTTGTATGAACTAGAACAATTGTTTTATAACTAAACAAAAGGTCAGAATGATTTTGAATAGATAATTGTTTTAATAGTTTTAACCATTTGAACTGATTTGTAAACAAATTTATTTTTTAAATTTCTTACTTATTAATTTTTAAAATATTATTAAATTAGTATTATTTTAATCAGAATAAGCTTGTACGAACAAAACAATTGTTTTACGACAAAAGAAAATGTCATAACGATTTAAAATAGAAAATCATTCATAACATCGTAACTATTTTAACTGGTTCAACAATTAGATTTATTTTTTAATTTTCTTGGTTATTAAGTTTCGAAATATTATTAAATTAATATTATTTTATTCTAAATAAAATAGCATGAACAAAACCAATTGTTTAATGACAAAATAAAAAGGTTATAACAATTTGAAATAGATAATTATTCAAATAGTCAAAACTATTTGAAATGGTTTGGTAAACAAATTTACTTTTTAAATCTCTTACTAATTAATTTTCTAAATACTAATAAATTAGTATTATTTTATTTTGAACAAACTTATCTTAACAAAAACAATTGTTTTATGACAAAACAAAAAGTAATAATGATTTGAAATAAATAATTGTTCAAATAGTTATAATTATTTGAACTGGTTTGGTAAATAGAATTATTTTCTAAATCTCTTATAATTTTTTGAAGTATTAATAAATTAGTTTTAATAGTAAATGTATTATTTTATTAATAACTAATATTTAAATGAACATTTAAAGATTTGTTAATATTATTAATAAAGTAGCAGTATCGATTAGTACTTATTAAATAGTTTATTGTTATCAATTAATATTATCCATATTATAGTATAATTTGAATAATATTAATAATAAAGCTTATCATTATTAAATAAGATAATCATTTAATTAATATTTTAAATTATTATTAAATATTAATTAATTATTTTAAACATTAAATTTTAATAATTATAATTAATAATTATCTTATTAATAGTTATTATTTAAAGTAATAATTATATCAATAACATTTAATATAATAAATTTATTAACGATAATTTGGATGATTTATATATATTAATTTAAATATTAATATTATTAATATTATAATAATTATTATTCAAATTAGGATATAAATAGAATAATTAGTATTATTTTTAATCGAATAAGCTTTTATGATTACTGATAATTGTTTAATGACAAAATAAAGATTTTAATGATTTAAGATTGATAACTGTTCGAATAGTCATAATTATTTGAATTAGTTCAGTAAATAGATTTATTTTTTAAATCTCTTATTAATTTTTGAAATATTAATAAATTAGTATTATTTTATTTCAAATAAGCTTGTATGATCAAAAACAATTATTTTATGACAATTCAAAAGGTCATAATGATTTGAAATATCAATTGATTTAGAAAACAGATTTATTTTTTAAAATTTTTGACAATTCAAAAGGTTATAATGATTTGAAATATCAATTGATTCAGTAAACAAATTTTTTTAAAATTTCTTATTAATTTAAAAAATATTAATAAACTAGTATTATTTTATTTCTTCTAGGCTATTTATAAATATATAAATAATTAATTATACAAGTATAATTTTTTTAATGATACTAATATAATATCATTAGTTCATACAAGTTTATTAAATTATAAATGAATAGTTTAAGATTTGAAAAAATAAATTTGTTTACCAAACAAGTTTAAAAAGTTATGACTATTTGATCAACTATTTTTATAAAATCATTATGACGTTTTGTTTTGACATAAAACAATTGTTTCAATTCATAAAAGCTTATCCAAAATAAAAAGAATTTAATAAGCAAGAGTTAAAAAAATAAATTTATTTATTGAGCAAATTCAGATAGTTATAACTATTTGAACAATTGTCTATTTAAAATCATTATGATGTTTTGTCATAAAATAATTGTTTTAGTTCATACAAGCTTATTCAAAATAAAATAATTCTAATTTATTAATATTTCAAAAATTAATAAGTAAGCGATTTAAAAAGTGAATCTATTTGCGAAATTAGTTCAAATAATTATGGTACTAATTATAACTATTATTATACTTAATTTATAAATAATTAATTTAAAGTAATTATAATTATACATTATAACATTAAATATAATATATTTATAAATTATAATATGTATAATCAATTAAACATATAAATTGTATAATTGTTTAATGATATATAATTATAATTTTAATTAATATAAGAAATTGATATTATAATAAATATCAATTTTTAATTATAATAATAAAATTTTATTATAACTTAAATTTAAGTTAATTAATATATAATAATAATAAATATTATATTATATATATTATTATTTATTGTATTAAAATTAATACAAATTATAAAAATAGTATAAACTAGTTGGTATTATAAATTATTATTTTATGAGTCAAATTTGATTTTATTATACGAATATAAATATTATTATTCATAATTCTAATTATGAAAAGTATAACAAATAATTGCTATAATATTTATACTAATTATAATAACAATTAGATTATTATAAATAATAATTCTATAAAAAATATTAGTTATGATATTAAATTATAATTTAATTTGTTATTAAATATTATAAATTAATATTTCTAATAATTGTTTAAATATAACTATATAATAAAACATTCAAAAATAATTAGAATTATATAATTTGTTATAATAAAAAAAATTTAATACTATATTTTAAAATTAATAAAATTTTAATATTATTAATAAAGAAATCACTTAGTAAGTATATAGTTATTTATTAATATTATAATAAAATAGAATTAATGAGTAATTGTTCTCCTCAAAAATTATAAATAATAATTGTATTCATTATTTATTTTACCATTTGATTAATTAAATTAGTATTATTTCTAAGTTTAAATTATTTATTTTATTATTTTATAAAATTGAATAATTTTCATAATTATTTAGTAATAATTATTAACTATTTATAATTTATTAATTAATGATTATAATCTATTCATATTTAACAATAAATATATTATATTTTAATAATAATTATAATAAATTGTATTATTATATAAATTAAAACTATTATAATTATAGTAAATTATTAATCAAATAATTAATAATAAATTTAATAATAATTGTTATATATTTTTAAATTTATAATAAATATTATTATATTAGCAATAAAATTAATTAAAAAATACCTAAAAGTCAATTATTTTCCTTGTCACTGTTTCTTTTCAAGTATTGTAAGAACAAATTATTGCTATTAAATTTCAAAAAAGGCTCCAACTTCCAAATTTATATATAGAAGGCCCACAAGTGACCAAATAGTAAGATAATCCCTAAAGTAAATTTATAAGTATGACAAGAAGCTTGGATTGACAAAATCTTTCTATAAACCAAAGCCTACATCAAATACTTGTAGCAAACCAAGTTGAAATAGTCATGATTATTTGAATAATTAACTATTTCAACTTATTTGACCTGTTGTTTAGTGATAAAACAATTGCTTCAGTTCAAATAAGCTTTTTTGAAATAAAATAATACTAATTTAGTAATATTCAAAAATTAATGAGTAAGAGAATTAAAATTTAATCCTTTTACTAAATATGTTCAAATACTTATGATTATATGAATAATTATTTTAGCCTTGAACTGATTAAAAGTTTTGAATTGATAAAACAAAAATTTGCCTAACTTAAATCAAATTCTTTTAATCTCAAATTGAACATTTTTTCAGCTTTCTATCTTGCCAAAACTCATTTAGGAACTAAAATAAACAAATTCTGGAAACAAAACAGGTTTATGGCATGTTTGGGATAGAAGGGATTAATCCCCTCCCTTACCCGATCAATCCTCTGGCCAAAAAGATTGATCCATTTTTCTTCTAGTAGCCAAACTTCTACAAATTTATCAAGAACCAATTGATCCCTTATCAAGATTCAAAAAATAATTTGATTAGATAATAACAATTTAAAAAAGCTTTATTATATTTGGAAATGTTTAACTTATTAATTAAATATATTACTAATATTTGAATAAATAAAATAGGTATAAGTTTATAAAAATTAAAATAAATAATTATTATCAATTCTTTATAATAAATAAATATTTAATTATATAATTTTATAATAATTAGAACTCTGTTTTAATATATAATCAACTATTTGTATATTAGTAATAATCGATATTAACAAATAATTTTAAAAAATAATAAGAAAATAGATAATTATTTATCTATTAATTTGCTATTTAAATTAAATATTATTTAAATATTCTATTTATTTTAATATTTAATATTAATTAATTAAATTGATTATATTAATTAATATAATTATTAATTAAGTTTAATATAATAAAGGATAAATTAATTAAAGAGAAAATTAATATATTTCTATTTTCAAAATAATAATTAAATAAACTAATATAAATAATTGTAATTAATTATTTATAATAATTAATATATTATTAATATTATCTTATATATTAATAAAGTAATCTAATTAAAAAGTATTAACTAAAAATGAATTAAGATTAATAAATATAATTAAATATTTATATTTTAATTAATTATGAATAATAATTAAAATATTCATAATTATCTATTATGAATAATAATTTAAAATTAATCTATCTATTATTATAATATTAAGGATTTACTTATTCTTATTAAATTAATTTATTAATATTAATATTAATTATTTAATAAATATAATACAATAAATATAATATATAAATAGATATTTATATTCAGTTAATATTATACAAATAATAAATTAAAATACAATTTATTAATTATTCATATTTTAGTAATTAGTTTAAAATAATTTATTTTAAATTATTAAATTATGATTAGTAAATTGATATGAAGTATAGAATTGATTTATTAATTGATATTTAATAATTATTTTTTATAGAACACCTTAAGTGCAAACTGAACATGACCTTAACCAGAACCTACTTTGATACCAACTATCATGGGCCTGGGACTTATGCCAACACTCTGTGGAGTATTAGGTTAGAATATTAAATAATTTAATAGATTGTAATGATATTATTTTGATTTATTATTTTGAAAATATAGTTTTTTATGCTTTTAACTATTAATCATTAAATTAGTTATGAAAAGTAAATTTTACATATATAATTATTTTATTATAATTAAGTTAATAATTACTTTTTATTAATAGTAAAATATTAACATTATTTTATTAAAAATAAATTATTAATTAAAATATTAATTATTAATATTTCAAACATTAATAAGTAGGAGATCTAATATTATTATAATTATTAATAAGTTATTATAATGTATTAGTTTTGATAATATTATTAATACGATAATAATAAATATTTATTATAATTATTATATATATTAAAACATATTTAAAATAATAATAATTTTATATTTTACATATTAATAATGTTATAATAGTTTAATAGATATAATAATGATAAACTATATTATTATCTTAATTATTATTAATTATAACATTATTATTATTATCTTAATAATAACAATTAAAGTTATTAATTATTTTTTAGAATATTAATTAAACTATTTTAATTAAACTACTAATTAATAATATTATTATTAAGTTATAATAATCTCTATTTTAAAATTAGTTTTAAATATATTTAAAAAATTTATTATATAGTATTATTATATAATTTAGTATTTTACAAATAATTATATTAATGTATATATATTAAATAAATATATTATTTTAATAATAAATTTTTTGCTTAACTTATATGCTTAATAGTTAATAATAATAATTACTAAGAATAATATTTAATTCAAGAGATCATTCATGGAAAGCTGAAGAGAAGAGGCATGATATTGGAAAAGATGCTTCAAGAGCCAAGAAGTGTGAGAGGGGTTTGTAATGGAAGAGTATGGGATTACAAAGATTGTGGAGTGTGGAGAGGAAATGAACATTTCAAGGCTGATTTGAAGGATTTAAATTATAATTAGTGCTTATATTTTTGTTAATTATCAAAATATAATTGATTTCAAACCATAAATAATTATTATAAATATTAAGAAATTATATTCAAATTAATAATAATTTGAATTATTGGTGAGTGAATTATTACATATTGTATATGGTAATTAAACTCAATTATAATTTAATTAAATATTATTAAATATGAAAATGGTTGTATGGCTGATTTGAAGGTTTAATATTTTATTAATACTATTTGAAACAATATTGTATTTGTTAGCTTTATAGGTTGGATGGTGATCCAAGAGGGGGAGTGAATTGGATTTCTCCAAATTCTTCCCAAACAAATGATTTCAATATAGTTGAATGGAAATTAAAACAATAAGCACTTTTAATGAAAATATAATGCAAACAATAACAATTAATGAATCTAAAATCAAATATAAACAGCAATAAATTGTAAGGAGATAAGGATAGAGAAATCAAACATAATGATTTATAGAGGTTCGATTTTTCTCCACAAGGCACCTACATCCTCTCTTCTTGGTTGTCCACACCAAGGCTTCAATCCACTATTCTTGAATTGAAAATACAACTTATCTTTTTCTTTCTAGGGCTTAAGATAAAAACCTCTACCCTTTGTAGTATTTTACCCAATCTCACTACAAAGCTCTCAAGAGGATACCTCACCTCTTGTTCTCTTCCACCCTTGTATATCAAAGGTAATTTTGCAAACAAAGGAACAACCTCTCTAAGGCTAAGTGTTTGCTAAGCTTAAGTACAAGAAAATAATGAATGAACAACAAATAAAAATTGGATATAAAAAATACAAAGATATGGACTTTGAAGCTCTAAAAACTCTTAATTCTTTGAGAAAATGAAAATGTGGCTTATTGGCTCTTACTCTCTTGATTCATCAATCTTCTTGGTGTGTTAAAGTGCCCAATTTATAGAGAAATTGAAGAAGTAGCCATTGGGAAAGCTTGGAGTGAAGAAATGCCCGTTGGAATGATGAAAAAATAGCCGTTTGAGTGCCCACGCCCAGAACCGATCAATCCCTTCCATGAGGAGATCGATTGGTTCATGTTTTAGACCAATTTGCGTCTAAAAATCATGACCCGATTGATCCTTTCCATGAGGGGATCGATCCTGTCAGCTGCTGGGTGTTTGTTTCCTATTTTATACTCTACTAACTAATTTGACCATAACTTGAGTTATACAAATCGAAATTACAAACCGTTTGAAGATTTGGAAACTAGACTTAAAGGCTTTTTATCCATAAAACGTCATCACCTAATTCACTTTGTACGAATTATAGTGAATTTTCAAATTTACACCTTGTGCAGTTTTTCTGACAACTGCAGAGTGTCTAGCAAAAATTCAAAATCTTTTCTTAGAAAATTTAGATTTAGATTTTGTTTGATCCATTAGAAAGTAGACTCAAATAGCTTTTCAACCATATAAATTTCAAATATTAAGACTTTGTGAATTAATACAAAAAAATAAAACAATTTCAATGTTGGAAAACTTTGTTCTTGTAAAATAGCTTTCTTAAGTTAATCTATTTCTCAAAACCAATATTATCAAAATTGTATTAAGTCCAAAATGAATAAGTTCACTTTAAAAACAATAATTGGACTTTCATTTAAGCTCAAATAAATAACCTTTAAAGATAGAATCGGTTTGAGAAATATGACACCAAGAAAGGTTTGTTTAAACTTTGAAAATCATATTATTTATTTAGTACCAAATATAAAACTTAAGAACATGTACTAAATAAATCCTTTTTCAAAATCTTGATCAAGTTTATTTAGCTTTAATGTTTTGTCATTTCAAAATAAGGATCAATTCAAGGCTACCAGTCTCCCCCTTTTTGATATGACAAAACTTAAATATAAATTTGCTTGATGAAGAACTTTCTTTGAAACATTTAAGATTTAGAAAGACATTTTGGAAAACTCCCCCTTAATTAATGCATGACAAAACTCCCCCTCAATTTGTGCATCCTAATCCAATGGCAAAACTCCCCCTCATTTTATGCATCCTAATCCAACACAACTCAACAAACATATGTTAGAGCATATATAACAATTAAGCATGCATAAACATATGTATATCAAGCACAAGCAAATTTGTCTATATGATATTTCTCCCCCTTTTTGTCATAGTAAAAAGGCATGAGCATATTAATAAGCAAATAAACACAAAGAGGCATCATTAACAAATATATTCATGAAACATTTCATCTCTTTTTTGTTTATGCTCTTTATACCAAATGTTTAAGCTCCTATATCAATTGCAATAAGCATACAAGAAAAAATATCTCTAAACTTTCTCCCCTTTTTTGTCATTTCAAAAGAAAGAGAGATCAATTCAAGGCATAAGATAAAATGCTTGATACCAATAATATCAAGAGTATTTTGAATGCATGTAATCAAGTATAATATGTATAATGAAGTTCACATACATGTATTCAAGCACAAAGCATAAGTGTATCCAATCTTAGCATTTTAGCACAAGTCATCAAATTTTCTACATGAAATTTATGAGCCAAAGGATAATAAAGGATATGCAACCTACTCATAAATCATGTTATCATAAGATGTGCTTAGAATCTAAAATATCAATAGCAATTAAGCATAAATTCAAGCACATGCATACAATCTCATACCAATTATTATGGATACCAATTGTTAAAGATATGTTATCATAGAGCATACCGATTGTTATCACAAAACAAATCAAGCAAAATTGTATTATAAGATTTCTTCTCATTTTTAAAATAAGGATTAATCAATATAAGGCACACACAATTTTGCATAAGAGGTACAAGCTATATCATGGATAGGCACATAAATAAGCATCTATGAAAGTTAAAAAATCTTTAGCAATTTTAATACCAGTTGTTACCAATTCTTACCAATTTTATTCAACAACTTTCATTGAGCACACATATTTCAAGCATATGAAAGATTCATTCAATACATGCATAAAATGATAGTAATAATCTTTCATAAGCTATCTTATCCAAACAAGAACCAAAAGCTCATATGTGTATATAATAAATCATAAGTACTAATGAGCAATGAGGTTCAATTATCATCATATCATAACAAAGATTATTCAAGCAATTTCCAAACATGATGAGCACATATGCTATAGCAAAGAAATAATGAAAGCATAATTGTTCAATTATAATCCAAATTATTTCAATGCATAACAATGTACTTAATCTAAGCATATGAAAGTAATCAAACATATATTTATTTCAAACAAAATCACACTAGCATATGCAAGAACATTTCAAAACATGTATAGCAATATACCAAAAAAAATGCAAACCTTTAGACACAATATGGTACATGCTATCTCAATGGACTCAATCAATGAACATGTTCAAAGAAATCAATCTATTTAACTCATATCCATGTCCAAAGATTCAAATGAATATTCATGCAATTAAAACTATTAATCAAAGCAATCAAGAACTAGGCATGAATATTAATGAAGGTGAATTAATCAATCCAAGCTTTAAAAAAAATATTAAGACAAATTTTATCAAATAGCTTGGTGATTAATTTGTGCAATGTATTCATATTTTCAACCACAAAATCATATATTTGCACATATTAAAGCAAGCATGTATATGTATTCAAACTCATACATCATATTCATAAAGTTGATACATTTACCTCCATCCATGTCAAGCTTTGTTGTTGTGCTCATTTGGCTTTGAATTCTCCAATCCACTTCATTTGAGCAAAACTAGGCTTGATTGATGATGATGACATGCTTTGCTTGCTATACTTGAAATTCCAAAAATGTAGGCTCATTCATGCTCATTTGAAGTTCTCCTAGCATAGACTTAGAAAAATTTCTTGACAAAGGATTTTCATTAGAAGCACCAAGAAAATCAATTGATAAAAATTATACCAATTGTTAGAAAACAATTTCATATTCTAAGTCATTATAAGCAAAAGAAAATTTATTCACTAAGCACAAGTTGCCAATTGCAAGGGAGATATATACTTAAGCTAGAGGCCATATATCAAGTTAAGCATCAAATATCACAATATTGGCATCAAAGCTAAAGTCCTCATGTAATGTGCAAAATCAAAGTTTTTAGATCAATCATGAACACAAAATAGACATATTCAATATTCATATATATTCAGTAAATCACTAAAGAATATGCCAAAATAAATTTTAGGTTATATGAAAACTAAAAACTCAAGGAAGACATATTTATCATCAAAAAGATATTCAAGAAAATTTTAGCACAAAAGCATAAATATGTCTACACAAATTATAGGCCATAATCAACAATGACTTAAGCTAAAAATAAGCATCATAATAAATTCATTTACTTAAGTCATGTTGCAACCATGTCAAGTCAAGAAAAATCACATTTATCATATATGCACACACTTGACAAGAATAATAGATGAACCAATCACACATATCATTTACAAGCAAGTAGTTCATCATATTCAAAATCACAAATCAAGAGATATATCAATTGAGCACAAGATCCAAAATATTTCACAAAATTAATGAATCAATTTAGCATAAGAGCAAGTATATAAAAAATATTTTAAAAATCAAGAGATAAAAAATTTAAGTATTTTCAAATCATAAGCATTAAGGTCAAGTTGAACCAATCATCATATGAGTACATATCTTGACAAAAAACATAGATGAACAAAGAATCAATATATATCACTTAAGCACATAATGTTCATCAATTCATCAACACAAGAGAAGAAATAAATCTTGAATTAATAAGGATAAAGAATTAAAGCATATTTCAAGACTATTTCATAAGAAATCAAAAGATGAACAATCAAACAACAATATTTATAATTTAAGCATAAGATGTTCATAAATTCATAAATCAAGAGTTATAACAATTTAGAATATAACAATCAAGTTTAAATAATATTTCACAAGATCCAAGCACTATAAACAAATTGAGCAATTTTTAAACATCATGGTCATTCATGCTAAAATCATTCCAACAAATATATTTATGCAAAATAAATGCATGTTTAATTCAAGCTCACATTTTCTCAAGTAAAATCAGTATATTCAAGATATATCAATAAAGCATATACCAATATCCATTAAGCATCCTAGGTCTAACAAGAATAGGCAACCAAATTTTTCATAATCAATCAAGCATCCAAATTTTATCAAGAATAGGTAACCAAATTCAAATTCTCTTCAAATAAAAGTTTAGAGGTTGCCCATCTCCATTGTGTGTCTAGAGTATTCAATCTTCAATCTCACATTGTAGCTCTTTGCTCTAGCACACCTACAAGAGACAATCTCATTTGATTTTTGGTACCCAAATTGCTTTGGGTCCTTGAGAGTTAGTCACCAAGTCTCTTATTCTTTTTGGAACCCATACTTACCTAATTCTAAATGAGACTTTTCTTCTAATAGGACAAGTATGTGTAGTATGACCATGAAAATTACAAAAATTACATTTAATCATTTTAGTATTAAATGAATTCTTTCAAAGATTTTGTTTTTCATTCATCAAATCATCAAATTTATTTTTCAAATCAAAATTTCCTTTTTCTAAAAATTCATTTCTACTTAGAGAGGTTTTTAAATCTATTTTCAACTTTTCATTTTCTTTTTCTAAAACATTTTTTGCATTCATCAAAAGATCATTTTCAACTTTCAATTTTGAAATCATTTTCTTATGTTTCAAATGCATATTTTCAAACTCAATTACTAAATATTGTAAGCATCTTGTAACTCATCAAAAGTATAAGAGTTTGAATCACAAGAGTTAGAGGTTACCTTTGGTTCCTCAATAGCCATGAGACATGTTGGATGTCGGTTGGAAATTTGTCTTTCATGTAGCTCATCCAACTTTCTCCATATCTCATTTGAGGTTGAGCATTTTGAGACCAAGTTGTAGTTGTAATCATCTAAAGCTCCATAGATAATGCACTTGGCCTTTGCATCATCCATCACTTACCTCATATAGTTTGCATCATTTAAAGGAGTTCCAAGCCCTCTTTCTATCATTAACCAAGCTTCAAAATCTTGGGCCATTGTGAACATCTTCATCCTCTTTTTTCATTCAAAAAATTCAAATTTATCAACCATAAGAGCTTTGAGGACTTTCTCACCATCTTGGAACCAAAATTGAGCCATAAGATCTTTTCTCAAGGTGGTTAAACCTACAAAAAGAGACCAAAGCTCAGATACCAATTGTTAGCTTTATAGGTTAGGTGGTGATCCAAGAAGGAGGGTGAATTGGATTTCTCCAAATTCTTCCCAAACAAATGATTTCAATATAGTTGAATGGAAATTAAAACAATAAGCACTTTTGATGAAAATATAATGCAAACAATAACAATTAATGAATCTAAAATCAAATATAAACAACAATAAATTGTAAGGAGATAAGGATAGAGAAATTAAACATAATGATTTATAAAGGTTCGATCTTTCTCCACAAGACACCTACATCCTCTCTTTTTGGTTGTCCACACCAAGGCTTCAATCAACTATTCTTGAATTAAAAATACAACCTATCTTTTTCTTTCTAAGGCTTAAGATAGAAGCCTCTACCCTTTGTAGTATTTTACCTAATCTCACTACAAAGCTCTCAAGAGGATACCTCACCTCTTGTTCTCTTCCACCCTTGTATATCAAAGGTAATTTTGCAGACAATAGAACAACATCTCTAAGGCTAAATGTTTGCTAAGTTTAAGTACAAGAAAATGATGAATGAACAACAAATAAAAATTGGATACAATAAATACAAAGATATGGACTTTGAAGCTCTAAAAACTCTTGATTCTTTGAGAAAATGAAAATGTGGCTTGTTGGCTCTTGCTCTCTTGATTTATCAATCTTCTTGGTGTATTTGAGTGCCCAATTTATAGAGAAATTGAAGAAGTAGTCGTTGGGAAAGCTTAGAGTGAAGAAATGCCCGTTGGAATGATGAAAAAAATAGCCGTTGGAGTGCCCACGCCTAGAACCGATCGATCCCTTCCATGAGGGGATCAATTGATTCATGTTTTGAACCAATTTGCGTCTGAAAATCATGACCCGATTGATCATTTCCATGAGGGGATCGATCCTGTCAACTGCTGGGTGGTTGTTTCCTGTTTTGTACTCTACTAACTAATTTGACCATAACTTGAGTTATACAAATCTAAATTACAAACTGTTTGAAGATTTGAAAACTAGACCTAAAGAGCTTTCTATCCATATAATTTCATCACCTAATTCACTGTGTACGAATTATAGTGAATTTTCAAAATTATGCCTTGTGCAGTTTTTCTGACAACTGCAGAGTGTCTAGTAAAAATTCAAAATCTTTTCTTAAAAAATTTGGATTTTGATTTTGTTTAGTCCATTAGAAAGTAGACTCAAATAGATTTCCAACCATATAAAATTCAAATATTAAGACTTTGTGAATTAATATAGAAAAATAAAACAATTTCAATGTTGGAAAACTTTGTTCTTGTAAAACAGTTTTCTTAAGTTAGTTTATTTCTCAAAACCAATATTATCAAAATTGCATTAAGTCCAAAATGAATAAGTTCACTTTAAAAACAACAATTGGACTTTCATTTAAGCTCAAATAAATAATCTTTAAAGATAGATTTGGTTTGAGAAATATGACACCAAGAAAAGTTTGTTTAAACTTTGAAAATCATATTATTTATTTAGTACCAAAATATAAAACTTAAGAACATGTACTAAATAAATCATTTTCCAAAATCTTGATCAAGTTTATTTAGCTTTAATGTTTTGTCATTTCAAAATAAGGATCAATTTAAGGCTAACAGTATTATTGTTTTAAATAATATTAATAAATCTATTTTAATCAATAATTATTAATTAGATTAAAATGGCCATAATTTAAAATGATAAATATTTTAATTATTTTAAATTAAATTAAAATTATTTAATTTTTATTTTAATATTTAAATATTAATTAGATTCAATTAATAAATATATAATTTTTTTAATTTTATTTAATAAATAAGCTATGAATTAGAATAATAATTATCGAAAATAATTATTTAAATAATTATTAAAATAAAAAATTAAAATATTTTGAGATTGATTTTATTAATTTTTTCAAGTAATTATTCAAATCAATAAATATATATTTGAATAAATAGTTAAAACAATATACTACAATATTATAATAATTAGAATATTCGAATAATTATTTGATTATAAATTAGTATTATTTACCAAACAAATTTAAATAATTATGGCCACTTGAATAATTATTGATTTGGAATTGCTATAATCTTTTGGTTTGTCATATAATGATTTTATTTGTTCATATAAGCTTACTTCGAATAAAATAATATAAATTTATTAATATTAAGACATTAATAAGTAAAAGAGTTAAAAAATAAATCTATTTATCAAAAAAATTCAAATCGTTATGACTATTTGAATAATTATTTATTTCAAATTCTTATGACTTTTTTGTTTTGTCATAAAACACTTGTTTCATCCATACGAGCTTATTCGGATTAAAATAATATTGATTTATTAATATTTCAACAATTAATAAGTAAAAGATTTTTAAAAAAATAAGTTTACCAAACAAGTTTAAATAGTCATGACTATTTGAATAATTATCTACTTCAAATCATTGTAAAATTTTATTTTGTAATAAAACAATTGTTTCAATTCATGTTAGCTTATTTGAACAAAATACTTATTAAATATTATAGTATAAATTATAATATTATAATATTACAATAACTTTAATTTTATATATTCCATAATAATATATTATTATCATACTATAAACAATTGTTATAAATATATTAAAAAATTAAATTATCTTATTCATATAATTATTTTATAATTTAATAATTTGAATAATAATATTATCTAATATAATATAATTTTATTAATTATATTATACTTAAAATATTTTAATAATTATTATTGTAAATAATAAATTATTATAATTTATAAATATATATTTAATATATATATAATTATATATAATTAATAATAATTCAAATATTTAGTAAAAATATAGTAATTATTGTATTAATAATACAATAATTTATTTTAAATAATTAAGTAAATTATTTTAATATAATAAATATTAATTATTATAATTAATAATAATTTATTAATAGTAATTAATATATATGTCCAATATTAAAATTAATATATTAATATTAATATATTATACTATAATTGTAATTAATATAATTAATTATACTATTAAAATTTATTATAAAATAAAATATTATAAGATAAAATATTTAGTGTTATATTAAATAAAATTAATATAATAACAATAAATATAATAGTAATTATAATTGTTTTCATAAATTAATTAATTTAATTAATTAATATGTTATAAATATTATATTGTAAATTATAATTAACAATATATATTAAATTAGAATATTTTACAATAAAATAATTTATTGTAATATTAATTATATTACTAACTATATAAATATAAATATACTATAGTTATAATAATAAATATTATTAGTATTATTAGAATAATTGTTAAACCAAATGACTATAATAATTAATTTATCATTAATAATTATTAATTAAATAATAAAAATTAGCATTTTATTAAACTATTTATTAGTTAAATAATATATATTATTAATAATTTTAAGGAAGAGATCTAAAAAAATTTTTATTAATTTTAAAACACAAGAATAATTTTTTTTAATTTATCACTTGAAATATATATGATTAAACTATTATAATTATTTATTATGTTAATTTGAAATATTAGCAATAATTATAATTAAATATTAATTAATTTAAAATTAGATTTATTTTTAGAATTAATTATAATATTTTAAACTAATTAATTCAAAATTATTTTGTTAATAATATTAGCAATTATTTTGTTACAAAACAAAAGCTCACGATGATTTGAAATAGATTATTATTCAAATAGTCATGACTATTTGAATTTGTTTAGCAAACATATTTATTTTTTAAATCTTTTACTTATAAATTGTCGAAATATTAATAAATTAATATTATTTTATTTTGAATAACCTAGTATGAACAAAAACAATTGTTTTATGATAAAACAAAAAGTTATAATATTTTGAAATAAATAATTATTCAAATAGTCATAATGATTTGAACTTGTTCAGTAAATAAATTTATTTTTAAATCTTTTACTTATTAATTGTCTTAATTTAATAATTTGTATTATTTTATTCAAAATAAGCTTGTATGAATAGAAAAAATCATTTTATGACAAAGCAAAAGGTTATAACGATTTTCAATAAATAATTGTTCAAATAATTATAATTATTTAAACTTATTCAGCAAACAATTTTATTTTTTATTAATTACTATTAATTAATATTATTATATTAATATATAATTTAGTTATTCTTATATGTAACTATAATATTTAGTAATATTATTAATTATATAAATAATTAATATTATATATTAATTAAATATAATACTATAATAATTTGGTTCTTAATACAATAATAATCATTAAATTATAATAATTAAACAATTCATTAGTTCAAATAATAAGTATAATATTAATAATACTATATTAATAATATTATTATATTATTAACTATTTATACTATTATAATAGTTTATTATATATATATTATTTAATATATAATTTATTTTATAAATAATAATATTATATAAAATATAATTTAATAAATATAAATTAAATATTTTAATATAAATAATTTTAATTAATTATTATAATATTAAGATATTTAAATAGTTCAACTAATTGAAAATTTATTTATTTATATATATTATTTAATAAGTTTAATAATTATTTGTATAAACAAACAAATAATTATAATATAATATATTATAAAATAATTATCTTTATATTATTTTAATAATAAATATTTTATTATTATATTATATTAGTAATAAATATAAATTACAATAATAAAATTATTATTATTGTGTTAAAAACTTATCCAAAATAAAATAATACTACTTTATTAATAGTTCAATTTACTAAATAAACAAGAGATTTAAAAAATAAATCAATTTACTAAATCAATTCAAATAATCATGGCCATTTAAATAACTATCTATTTTAAATCATTATTACCTTTTTGTTTTGTCATAAAATAATTATTTTTCAACAAATAAGATTTTTCTAAATAAAAATACTAATTTGTTAATATTTCAAGAATTAATAAGAGATTTAAAAAAGAAATCTATTTGTTGGTCCATTTCAAATAGTTATGATTATTTGAACAATTATCTATTTCAAATTGTTATAACCTTTGCTCTATCATAAAACAATTGTTTATATTCATACAAGCTTATTCGGAATAAAGTAATAATAATTTAGTAATATTTTGAAAATGAATAACTATGAGATTTAAAAAATAAATTCATTTGTCAAACCAGTTCAAATAGTTAAGACTATATGAAAAATTATTTATTTCAACTTGTTATAACCTTTTTGTTTTGTCATAAAAAAATTATTTAAGCTCATAAAAGCTTGTTCAAAATAGAATAAAACTAATTTATTAATATTTCAAAATTTATAAGAGATTTAGAAAATAATTCTACTTAAGAAACCAGTTCAAATAATTATAACAATTTACACAATTATATTATAATTATATCGTAATTATATTAGATACCTAATATTTATCATTAATGATAAATAATTATATAATTTAAAATTAATATTTATAGCAATAGTTTAAAATTATATAATTAATTTTATTACTATAATTGTATATATTTTATAATTTATATAATTATTCAAATAATATTTATTATATACTTAAAATATATTAATAGTTATAATATTAGTTTATTATCTAATTTAAATTATTAGATATAATTTTTAAACAATTATAAGTTTATAAACTAGTTGTATTATAATATAATATAATTCTATAATTATGATTATGTTCAATTGTTTTAATATTACTAACTAATATTTAGTAATATTAATAATGAATTGATTATTAATAACAATTTATTTAATGATTAATATTAAATAATTAATTATTTATTATAATTATTAAACTTAATTATAAATAGTTACTATATATAAATAATTAAATAAATAAGTATATATTAAATTATAAATTATAATCTTAATAAATAATTAAGAATAAGCTAATTATATACTGTTTATTATTATATAAATTATATAATGACTATTATATTTAATATTATAATATTTAACTTTCAAATAATATTAAAATTTGTATTTATTAACATACGTTAAATCATTATATATTTATAAATATTACAAATAATTAATTATATAATATATTTATAATATGATATTAATAATAATATTTATAATTATTATATTAATACTAGAAAATATTAATTTATATTTGATATATTTATTAATATTTCAAAAATTATAAGTAAAAGATTTAAGAAATAAATTTGTTTATCGAGCTAATTCAAATAGTTATGACTATTTGAATAATTATCAATCTCAAATCATTAAGATATTTGTTTTGTCATAAAAAAATTATTTTTTATCATAGAAACTTATTCTATTAAAAATAATATTAATGTAATAATATTTAAAAATTAATAAGTAAGAGATTTTAAAAATAAATATGTTTGTTAAACCAATTCAAATAGTTAAAACTATTAGAATAATTATCTATTTTATTAATAAAATAATACATTTACTATTAAAACTAATCTATTAATACTTTAAAAAATTATAAGAGATTTAGAAAATAATTCTATTTACCGAACCAATTCAAATAATTATAACTATTTGAACAATTATTTATTTCAAATCATTATTACTTTTTATTTTGTCATAAAACAATTGTTTTGCTAAGATAAGTTTGTTCAAAATAAAATAATACTAATTTATTTAGAAAAGTAATTAGTAAGAGATTTAAAAAGTAAATTTGTTTACCAAACTGTTTCAAATAGTTTTGACTATTTGAATAATTATCTATTTCAAATTGTTATAACCTTTTTATTTTGTCATTAAACAATTGGTTCTATTCATGCTATTTTATTTAGAATAAAATAATATTAGTTTAATAATATTCCAAAACTTAATAACCAAGAAAATTAAAAAATAAATCTAATTGTTGAATCAATTAAAATAGTTACGACAATATGAATGATTATCTATTTTAAATTGTTATAACCTTTTCTTTTGTTGTAAAACAATTGTTTTGTTCGTACAAGCTTATTCTGATTAAAATCATACTAATTTAATAATATTTTAAAATTAATAAGTAAGAAATTTAAAAAATAAATTTGTTTACAAATCAGTTCAAATGGTTAAGACTATTAAAACAATTATCTATTTAAAATCATTTTAACCTTTTGTTTAGTTATAAAACAATTGTTCTAGATCATGCAAGCTTATTCAGAATAAATTAATAATAATTTAATAGCATTCAAAAAAGAGATTTCAAAAAATAAATTTGTTTACCATTTGAACAATTTTCTATTTAGAATCATTATAACCTTTTGATTTGTCATAAAACAATTATTTAAGTTAATACAAGCTTAGAGGGAATAAAATAATACTAATTTATTAATATTTCCTAAAATAATAAGAAATTTAAAAATAAATTTGTTTATTGAATCAATTAAAATAATTATGGCCATTTGAATGATTATCTGTTTCTAATCGTCATGACCTTTTGTTTTGTCATAAAATATTTTTTTGATCATACAAGCTTATTCAAAATAAAATATTACTAATTTTTTAATATTTCAAAAGTTAATGAGTAAGAGATTTAAAAAAATAAATATGTTTATCGAACTAATTCAAATAGTTATGACTATTTGAACAATTATCAATCTCAAATCATTAAGATTTTTGTTTTGTCATAAAACAATTATTTCTTATCATAGAAGCTTATTCAGTTAAAAATAATACTAATTTAATAATATTTCAAAATTTAATAAGAGATTTAAAAAAGAAATTTTTTTGTCAAACCAATTCAACTAGTTAAAACTATTAGAATAATTATCTATTTCAAATCATTCCAATCTTATGTTTAGTCATAAAAATATTTGTTTTATATCTTACATGCTTATTTGGAATAAAATAATCTAAATTTATTAACTTTCAAAAAATTAATAAGCAAAAGATTTGAAAAAATAAATTTGTTTATTGAACAAATTTAAATAGTTATGACTATTTGAACAATCACATATTTAAAATCATTATGACCTTTTGTTTTGACATAAAATAATTGTTTTAGTTCATAAAAACTTATCCAAAATAAAATAATACTAATTTTTTAATATTCCAAAAATTAATAATTAAGTGATTTAAAAAGTGAATCTGTTTGCTATATCAATTCAAATAATTATGGCCATTTCAACAATTATCTATTTCAATCATTATTACATTTTGTTTGGTTATATAACAATTGTTTTTTATTATACAAGTTCATTTGAAATAAAATAATACTAATTTATTAATCTTTCAAAAATTAATATGTAAGAGATTTACAAAATAAATCTATTTACCAAATTAGTTTAAATAGTTATGACTATTTGAATAATTGTATAGTTCAAATCATTATAACCTTTTGTTTTGTCATAAAACAATTATTTCTGTTCATATAAGCTTATTCGAAATAAAATAATACTAATATAATAATATTCCAAAACTTAATAACAAAGAGATTTAAAAAATAAATTTATCTACCAAACTAGTTCAAATAGTTAAGACTATATGAACAATTATCTATTTAAAAATTTTTTTACCATAAAACAATTTTTTCAATTCATACTAGCTTATTAAGAATAAAATAAAATGAATTTATTAATATTTCAAAAAGTAATTAATAAGGGATTTAAAGACTAAAATTATAGAACTTATTATAATTAATTATAGTAAATAAAATTAGTTATTTAAAATATTAATTATTAATTTATAATTGTTATAAGCAAGAATAATTCGAATATTATATATTAATTATTTTAATAATTAATTAATATTAATTATTATAAATATAATATTATAATTTTAGTTACTATATAACTAATTAATATATTTCAAACTGTTATAAATAAAATATATAATATAATTCTATTTGAAATAGTTATAACTTAAAATATTTCAATAATTATTAAATTATTATAATAAATAATAATATAGTTAAATATTTATTATTAATGATAAATATATTTATTAAAATTATCATACTAATTAAATATTTATATAATAATATAAAACAATAAGTTATTTTATATTATTATTTAATATATTTAAAAAATTAAGCTATTAGATATATTCTGTTACTATTATATTTATATAATTAAATCATTAAATATTCAAATGTTAATTAAAAAATTGTTTCTATTTAATGGCCATAATCATTAGTATTTTACAAATACTAGGAAACTTATATTATATGACTGAAAATGATTGTTTGCTTATTATAATTATATTAATAAGTAAGTATTAGTTTAACTAAGTTAATAATAAATATAAAATATAACAATAAAATTGTTATAACAAAATTGAATAATACAAAACTTATTAATTATTATTATTTAAACCATTAATTAAATATTATATTACAAATAATATTGTACTAATAAGTTTAAAATTATTATAATTAATAATTGTATTAACAATTAGAATAAGTTAAATATTTATAATAATAATTATTAAATTATATATTAAAATTACCATTTATAAACAAAAGTAGAATATATAATATTAAAATACTTGCTATGAATATAAATTATATTCATTAATATTAATGAATGATTAGGTGTTTATATAGTATTAGTAATAATAATTATTAATAGTTATAAATTATAAGAATATAATTATTTATCTCAATTATTTAATTTATAATTATTATAATTATTAGCAATAATTGATTTTAGTCAATTATAACAAAATCTAATCATAATCAATTCATGCAAGCTTAATATTGTAATAGATAATAATATTAATTATAATTATTCTAAATATAAATTTTATTAATATAAATTTTAAATTCAATTAATTTGAAATAAAATAATTTGATTAGATTAATATTTTTTTTAAATTAATTATATAAATAAATTAGATTTTAAATAATTATATTAAAATATAACTATTTATATATAATTAATTAATAATTTATTAGATAGATTATTAGATAAATTATATAATTAATTATTATATATAATTTATAATTATTAATTAATTGTAAAATTAATTTTATTAATTAAATTTGAAATAGATAACTATTTAAATTTATTCAGCAAACAAGTTTATTTATTTTTAAATCTCTTCCTCATTAATTTTTTGATTGTTTAGAAAATACTATTACTTTATTTCGATTAAGCATGTATGAACTTAAACAATTATTTTATGACTAAACAAAAGGTCAAAATGATTTGAAATAGATAATTGTTCTAATATCCTTAATTATTTGAACTAGTTCGGCAAATAAATTTATTTTTTAAATTTCTTACTTATTAATTTTATAAGTTATACAATTAAATTAAACGTATTAAAAATTATTTATATTGAAATATTAAAAAATTATATTAATTATTAATTTATAAGTTAATAATATTTTATAATAAATAATAATATAATTTTTTAATATAATATAATAATAAATAATAATGATTTAATTTATATTATAAAATTATAATTTTATTTATATTAATATATAACAATTAAATTATATATATAATTTTAATATATATTAAATATATATAGTAACTAATTATTATAATAATTTATATTATAATATTAAATCGTTTAACTAAGTATTAATAATTATTATAATTATTATAATGGATAATATAAGTTATAATATAATTTAAATAATAATGTATATAAATATAAATATTCCTTTTTAAAAATATATTCAATAACAATAATATATTAAATATAATATACATATTTCTAAGTTAACATTAGTATTATTAATATAATCAACTTATCACTTGATCAAACTAATTAATATTAATTAGTAAGATAATTAAATTCAAATGTATTATTATATTATTATTTTGTTTCAAATGTAAGTAAGTTTAATTAGTTTAAAATATTTAAACTATTTTATATATGCAATTAATATTTAAATTAATTTAAATATAAATTAATTAATCTTAAGTTAATTATCATTATTTGAAAAAATCCAAATTCTTTGAATTAGTTAAATTAATTTAAAATTTAATATTAACTTAATATTAATTATATTAATAATTAATAAAAATAAATTATCTATAAGTTAGGAATATGTTAAATTTGTTAATAACGATTTGAAATTAAATATTGAAACTATTATAATTTATTTAATATATAGCATTTATTTCTATTTATATCATAAACATATTGATAATTAAGTCAATTTATAATATTGTATTATTATTAATTTATATTTATATAATTATTTAAATAACATCACATTATTATTAATATATTATAATTATAATATTATAAATTAATAATTATATATAATTTATAAATATAATAAATTAATATTATTTTATATTAAATTATAATTATAAAATATAAAATAATAATAAATTATTTATTCTAATTTAATTTTATAAAAATATAATGGTTATTTTTAATAAATAATTATAATGTAATATAATTAAATTGTCATTAATAATTATATAATTGAACAATTATTTATTTCAAATCATTATGACTTTTTGTTTTGTCATAAAACAATTATTTTTGTTCATGTAAGCTTATTTAGATTAAAATAATATTAATTTATTAATATTTTGATAAATTAATAAGTAAAATATTTTTAAAATAAATAGATTTATAGAACATGTTCAAATAATCATAACTATTTGAATAATTATCTATTCAAATAACAAATAATATATTTCAAATTAATTTGAACATAATTTTTGTATAGTTATAATCAATAATTATTATTTTTGTATAATAATTTATAAAATTGATTTATAATTACATTTATGTGTATAATCGATTATACATATTATTAAATATAATTGATTTAAAATTATCTTACATATTAATAATATAAGTTATACAATTATTAGAAATATATAATTAATTACAATTATTAAATATCATATTAAAATTGATATGATAAGTTAATTATCAATTATTTTTTATAAATATATATATATTTATATCACATATATTAAAATCAATTAATTGTGATAAAGTAATTGATATTATAGTTAACATATTATTAATTAATATAGATATAATAGATTAATAATTAAAACTATTACACTTAATATCTATATTGATTATTAAATATAAATTATGTTTACTTTAAATATAAACATCATAACAATTATTAATAATACTATTAATAATTATGTTTTATTAATAATTAGACTTTAATTATTTATTAATCATAATTATTTAATGAAACAATTGTTAAATTATAATAATTATTATATATAATAAAAATAAATTGAATAATATTTTCAAAATTATATTATTAATAATATTACTTAAATAAAAATAGATTATAATAATAGTAAATAATTATTATTGATAAAATAAAATATCAATTTGTCAAACCAGTTTAATTAGTTATAACTATTATGTTAATTATAATTAATTATAACTAATAAAATATTAGTTATTTAATATTCAATATATTTAATGAATATATAATTATTTAGTAATTATTATACTTGTTTTTATTATATTAAGCTAATATGATTATAAATTTATATTAAATTTAATAAACAATTATAATATTTTAAATATTTAGTATAAAATATTAATTACCATTATAATTATAATTTTATAAATTATAAATAATTTATTATTAACAAAATATAATAATTATTATATTATATTTTATTATAAATACATAAAATTAGTTAAATAAAATATTTTATTTTGATATGGAATGAATCATACCAATAATTTTATTACATTCAAATAATTCTCTTATTTGAAATTTTAATATTTGTTTAGTAACATTTTATTAAATATTATAGTATAAATTATATAATAGCTAAAAATATATTGTTAGCTATAAACAAATTAAAAAATTAATAATTTTTTAAATTATTAAATATAATTTATTTAATATTACAAAACTATTGTTAAACTAATAATAATTAAAATGTTTATTATGGATAATTTTTATATTTAAATTAATATATCTATTCTATATATAATAATTAGTTACTAATAACTAAGATTAAATAATAATTTATTTAATAAAATATAATAATTTAATCTAAATTAGTTATTTGTATAATATTATTAATTTATAAAATTATATTTAATAGATAATTAAATATCTAACAATTATTAATATACTATAATTCAAATATGAATTATTGGATTAGAACTAATGGCCTTTTGTTACAAATTAAGAACTAATTAATTAAGTAATTAATATATTAAATATAGTATTATAGAATTAAAACAATTATAGTAATAATATATATTATTTTAATAGTTAATAATATATAATTAAATAGTTATAATTATTTGAACTGGTTTCGTAAGTAGAATTTTTTTTAAATCTCTTCTAAATTTATGAAATATTAATAAATTAATTTTATTCTATTCTGAACAAGCTTCTATGAGCTTAAATAATTATTTTATGACAAAAAAAAGGTTATAACAAGTTGAAATAAATAATTTTTCATATAGTCTTAACTATTTGAATTGGTTTGACAAACAAATTTATTTTTTAAATCTCATAGTTATTCATTTTCAAAATATTACTAAATTATTATTACTTTATTCCGAATAAGCTTGTATGAATAGAAACAATTGTTTATGATAGAGCAAAGGTTATAACAATTTGAAATAGATAATTTTTCAAATAATCATAACTATTTGAACGAATCAACAAATAGATTTCTTTTTTAAATCTCTTATTAATTCTTGAAATATTAATAAATTAGTATTATTTTATTTAAAAAATTCTTATTTGTTGAAAAACAATTATTTTATGACAAAACAAAAGGTAATAATGATTTAAAATAGATAGTTATTTAAATGGCCATGATTATTTGAATTGATTCAGTAAACTAATTTATTTTTTAAATCTCTTGTTTATTAATTTTTTGAAATATTAATAAAGTAGTATTATTTTGTTTTGGATAAGTTTTTATGAACTAAAATAGTTGTTTTATGACAAAACAACTGGTCATAATGATTTTAAATAGATAATTGTTAAAATAGTCATAACTATTATAGATATAATTTATAATAAAGTATAAACAAAATTGAATAATTCAAATACAATTATTAAATAACTTCAAATAATTTATATAACTATTATATTTTAAGTAAAAATATAATATTATATTTATTAATAAATTATTAATAATCAAATATTATTATATCAAATTTCTTTAAACATTATATAGACATGACTATTTGAACTGATTCGATAAACAAATTAACTTTTTAAATCACTTAGTTATTAATTTTTGGAATATTAATAAATTAGTTTTATTTTGAATAAGCTTGTATAAACTAAAACAATTATTTTATGACAAAACAAAAGGTCATAACGATTTTAAACAGACAATTGTTCAAATAGTCATAGCTATTTAAATTTGTTCAGTAAACAAATTAATTTTTTTAAACTCTTGCTTATTAATTTTTGAAATATTAAGAAATTAGTATTATTTTATTTTGGATAAGCTTTTATGAACTAAAACAATTGTTTTTTGTCAAAACAAAAAGTCATAACGATTTTAAATAAATAATTGTTCAAATAGTCATAACTATTTGTACTTGATCGGTAAATAGATTTATTTTTTCATATCTTTTGCTTATTAATTTTTTGAATGTTAATAATTAAAAATGATAAATTATAACTATTTAAATTAAAATATTTAAATTTTATTATTTAATTATTAATATTTATTAATAAATAAGCTATGAAATAATAATATAATTTTTGAATTTCATTAAATAATTATTAAAAATAATCATAAATATTTTAAAATGTATATTTGATCTTTTATGATAAATTATCGATAATTAAAATAGATAATTATTCAGAAAATCTAATATTTGAAACAAGGCAAATATCTAATTATTCAAATAAAGTAATAAGTAAGAGATATTAATTTTTATATCTTAATTAAATTAGCATATTTTAAATAACTAATATTTAACTAATCTCTATTTATTGCAAATTATTATCATAATTTACTTAATTAGTATCCATGGTAATAATATAATTTAATATATTATTATATCAATAATAAATAATATCCAAATAATATTAATAATAGATTTTCTAAGTTACATAAAACATTCAATTATTAAATAATTATTAATTATCATATTATTAATAATTATGGCTAATAAATAATGTTCATATTATTATATGATTAAAAAAAATCATCCTATAAAACTATGATAATTGTTATTAAATATATATAATAAATTGACTACGAAAAATTATCTCATGTGAACATTATTTCCCTTTGAACTAAGGTGTCATTGCTTATATAATAAATCTAATAGTCTTAACCATTTGAATTTGTTCAGTAAATACATTGATTTTTTAAATCTCCTACTTATTAATTTTTAAAATATTATTAGTTTAACAATATTTTACTCCGAATAAGCTTGTATGAATAGAAACAATTGTTTTATGACAAAACGAAGATCATAACGATTTGAGATAGATAATTGTTCATATAGTCATAACTATTTGAACTGATTTTGTAAACAAATTTAAATTAATAACAAATAAGTTATTAAAAATAATATTTTCGCAACTATAAAAAATAATTTAAAGTTTAAATAAGCTTATTTGGAATTAATAATATAAATAATATAATAAAATAGCTAATTATAATTAATATTAAAATTTGTTATATAATTTTATATTTTGTATATAAAATTTGTTTAAATAAGCAATAGTAGTCATAGAAAAATTGATTTATTATAAATTAGCTATTTTAATTAACAATTTTATTATGAATTTAATTAATTATTAATTAATTATATAAATTTATACCAAAATTATATAGAAATATTGTTTAAATTATTTATTTAAAAACTAAATTTAATTATTAATTATGAAATAAATTAATATATTATATTATATTATTTATAATAAATTATTATTAATTTATATTATAGTTATAATAATTAAAATATTATTTAATTTTATTTAAATAATTAGTTAGAATTTTTTTATTATACTTTTTTGCTAATTATTATAATTAATAAATTATATAAATAATTATTTTATAATTATTTGTTTATCTTATAATGTATTATAAGCTATAATACTTAATAAAGTTATATATAATTGATTATATGGCTTAACTTATAACAATTATATTAATAATAATATTAATTATTTATATTGTAATTATATAATATTATAATAGTTGATTATCAAAAATTATTTTAATAATTATAAAATAATTATTATATTTATAAATAATAAATTATATATTTATTAATATATAATTAAATTATTATATTATAATTATATTAATAAGTAAGTATTAGTTTAACTAAGTTAATAATAAATATAAAATATAACAATAAAATTATTATAACAAAATTGAATAATACAAAACTTATTAATTATTATTATTTAAATCGATTAATTAAATATTATATTATAGATAATATTGTACTAATAAGTTTTAAATTATTATAATTAATAATTGTATTAACAATTAGAATAAGTTAAAAATTTATAATAATTATTATTAAATTATATATTAAAATTACCATTTATAAACAAAAGTAGAATATATAATATTAAAATACTTGTTATGAATATAAATTATATTCATTAATATTATACAAATAACTAGTTTATATTAAATTATTATATTTTATTAAATAAATTATTATTTAATCTTAGTTATTAGTAACTAATTATTATATATAGAATAGATATATTAATTTAAATATAAAAATTATCCATAATAAACATTTTAATTATTGTTAGTTTAATAATAGTTTTGTAATATTAAATAAATTATATTTAATAATTTAAAAAATTTTTAATTTTTAATTTGTTTATAGCTAACAATATATTTTTAGCTATTATATAATTTATACTATAATATTTAATAAAATGTTACTAAACAAATACTAAAATTTCAAATAATAGAATTATTTGAATGTAATAAAATTATTGATATGATTCATTCCATATCAAAATAAAATATTTTATTTAACAAATTTTATATATTTATAATAAAATATAATATAATAATTATTATATTTTGTTAATAATAAATTATTTATAATTTATAAAATTATAATTGTAATGGTAATTAATATTTTATATTAAATATTTAAAATATTATAATTGTTCATTAAATTTAATATAAATTTATAATCATATTAGCTTAATATAATAAAAACAAGTATAATAATTACTAAATAATTATATATTCATTAAATATATTGAATATTAAATAACTAATATTTTATTAGTTAATTAATTATAATTAACATAATAGTTATAACTAATTACTTTGTCACAATTAATTGATTTTAATATATGTGATATTAATATATATTTATAAAAAATAATTGATAATTAACTTATCATATCAATTTTAATATGATATTTAATAATTGTAATTAATTATATATTTCTAATAATTGTATAACTATTATTATTAATATGTAAGATAATTTTAAATCAATTATATTTAATAATATGTATAATCGATTATACACATAAATGTAATTATAAATCAATTCTATAAATTATCATACAAAAATAATAATTATTGATTATAACTATACAAAAATTATGTTCAAATTAATTTGAAATATATTATTTGTTATTTGAAATAGATAATTATTCAAACAGTTATGATTATTTGAACATGTTCTATAAATCTATTTATTTTAAAAATATTTTACTTATTAATTTATCAAAATATTAATAAATTAATATTATTTTAATCTAAATAAGCTTACATGAACAAAAATAATTGTTTTATGACAAAACAAAAAGTCATAATGATTTGAAATAAATAATTGTTCAATTATATAATTATTAATGATAATTTAATTATATTACATTATAGTTATTTATTAAAAATAACCATTATGTTTTTATAAAATTAAATTAGAATAAATAATTTATTATTATTTTATATTTTATAATTATAATTTCATATAAAATAATATTAATTTATTATATTTATAAATTATATATAATTATTAATTTATAAATTTATAATTATAATATATTAATAATAATGTGATGTTATTTAAATAATTATATAAATATAAATTAATAATAACACAATATTATAAATTGACTTAATTATCAATATGTTTATGATATAAATAGAAATAAATGCTATATATTAAATAAATTATAATAGTTTTAATATTTAATTTCAAATCATTATTAATAAATTTAACATATTCCTAACTTATAGATAATTTATTTTTATTAATTATTAATATAATTAATATTAAGTTAATATTAAATTTTAAATTAATTTAATTAATTCAAAGAATTTGGATTTTTTCAAATAATGATAATTAACTTAACATTAATTAATTTATCTTTAAATTAATTTAAATATTAATTGCATATATAAAATAGTTTAAATAGTTTAAACTAATTAAACTTACTTACATTTGAAACAAAATAATAATATAATAATACATTTGAATTTAATTATCTTACTAATTAATATTAATTAGTTTAATCAAGTGATAAGTTGATTATATTAATAATACTAATGTTAACTTAGTAATATGTATATTATATTTAATATATTATTATTATTGAATATATTTTTTAAAAAGGAATATGTATATTTATATACATTATTATTTAAATTATATTATAACTTATATTATCCATTATAATAATTATAATAATTATTAATACTTAGTTAAACGATTTAATATTATAATATAAATTATTATAATAATTAGTTACAATGTATATTTAATATATATTAAAATTATATATGTAATTTAATTGTTATATAGTAATATAAATAAAATTATAATTTTATAATATAAATTAAATCGTTATTATTTATTACAAAATATTATTAACTTATAAATTAATAATTAATATAATTTTTTAATATTTCAATATAAATAATTTTTAATACATTTAATTTAATTGTATAACTTATAAAATTAATAAGTAAGAAATTTAAAAAATAAATTTATTTGTCGAATCAGTTCAAATAGTTAAGGATATTAGAACAATTATCTATTTCAAATCGTTTTGATCCTTTGTTTAGTCATAAAATAATTGTTTCAGTTCATACATGCTTAATCGAAATAAAGTAATACTATTTTCTAAACAATCAAAAAATTAATGAGCAAGAGATTTAAAAAAAATAAACTTGTTTACTGAATAAATTCAAATAGTTATCTATTTCAAATCTAATTAATAAAATTAATTTTACAATTAATTAATAATTATAAATTATATATAATAATTAATTATATAATTTATCTAATAATTTATCTAATAAATTATTAATTAATTATATTATAAATAGTTATATTTTAATATAATTATTTAAAATCTAATTTATTTATATAATTAATTTAAATAAAATATTAATCTAATCAAATTATTTTATTTCAAATTAATTAAATTTAAAATTTATATTAATAAAATTTATATTTAGAATAATTATAATTAATATTATTATCTATTACAATATTAAGCTCACATGAATTGATTATGATTAGACTTTGTTATAATTGACTAAAATCAATTATTGTTAATAATTATAATAATTATAAATTAAATAATTGAGATAAATTATTATATTCTTATAATTTATAACTATTAATAACTATTATTACTAATACTATATAAAAACCTAATCATTAATTAATATTAATGAATATAATTTATATTCATAACAAGTATTTTAATATTATATATTCTACTTTTGTTTATAAATGGTAATTTTAATATATAATTTAATAATAATTATTATAAATATTTAACTTATTCTAATTGTTAATACAATTATTAATTATAATGATTTTAAACTTATTAGTACAATATTATCTGTAATATAATATTTAATTAATTGGTTTAAATAATAATAATTAATAAGTTTTGTATTATTCAATTTTGTTATAACAATTTTATTGTTATATTTTATATTTATTATTAACTTAGTTAAACTAATACTTACTTATTAATATAATTATAATAAGCAAACAATCATTTTCAGTCATATAATATAAGTCTCCTAGTATTTGTAAAATACTAATGATTATGGCCATTAAATAGAAACAATTTTTTAATTAACATTTGAATATTTAATGATTTAATTATATAAATATAATAGTAACAGAATATATCTAATAGCTTAATTTTTTAAATATATTAAATAATAATATAAAATAACTTATTATTTTATATTATTATATAAATATTTAATTAGTATGACAATTTTAATAAATATATTTATCATTAATAATAAATATTTAACTATATTATTATTTATTATAATAATTTAATAATTATTGAAATATTTGAAATTATAACTATTTCAAATAGAATTATATTATATATTTTATTTATAACAATTTGAAATTATATTAATTAGTTATATAGTAACTAACATTATAATATTATATTTATAATAATTAATATTAATTAATTATTAAAATAATTAATATATAATATTCGAATTACTCTTGCTTATAACAATTATAAATTAATAATTAATATTTTAAATAACTAATTTTATTTACTATAATTAATTATAATAAGTTCTATAATTTTATAATTTGTTCGAGTGTTATAATATATATTATTTTTGAATCTATTTTTAGAATAAGTTATATCTAATAAAAATAAATAACTTTTATTTATTTGTAATTAATAAAATAGTTAAATTATATAACTAGTTCAAATAATTATGACTATTTGATTTTACCAAATTATAAAATCAATTAATTATTATTTATTTATTTATTTATTTATATTTGATAAATATAATAGATATAATTAAACATAATCTTTTAATTTATAATTATAATTAACATATACATTGTTATAGTTATATTAATTATTTTTGTTTATATAAATTATTTATTAATAATTATTATAAATATTTATAATCAAATATTAATAATAAATATATTTTTATAACTAATATAACTTATATTTAAATAAGTATTATTAATTAATTATTGATATTGTAATTAATATTAATTATTTAATAGTATATAATTAAGTAATATTAAAATTATTATATAAATTATGATTAATATATAGTATATTAGATTTATTTGTATTAATTATTAAGCTATTGCAATATTTATTACTTAAAATAAATTTTAATATTTATTTTTAATTTAAACAAATTAATATATTAAAACAATATATATTAGTTTTAATATTTAAAATTAATATTAAAAATTTAAATATTAAATATTATCTATTATTACAAATATATAATATTATAAATCATTGCTATAAATATTAATTTTAAATTATATAATTATTTATCATTAATGATAAATATTAGGTATCTAATATAATTACGATATAGTGGTGTAAATAGTACAGTTAATAAGTATGGTTATTTGATATTATTAAAATCAAATAATAAATTTAAATAGATATTATAACTATATAGATTATACTAAATTATATAATCATGCAATTATTAAATTAATTAAATAATAATGAAATATTTAATTAATTTATAAATAATTATTAAAATTACTAGTTATATTTAATACTATAATATATATTAATTTTAAATATTAAATCTAATTTATTAATTTAATTATAATACAATTTTTAAAAATATTATGATATTAAATTACTATAAATTTTAATAGAAACTATTTTCTATTATATTATTGGTCATCTTATAATATTAACAAACATTATATAAATTTATAATATATTAATTAAATTAATTAATTAAATATTAATTAATTAACAAATATTAATAATCTTATAATATATAAATAGTTTAATTTTTATATATATTAATAATTATATTAATTTAATTATATATTATTATTATTAAGTAATAATATTATTATATTATAATTATTATAAATTATATTAAATTAAATATAATTATTTAATTATATTATAAATATTAATAAATAAAAGGAAATCAGAACAATTAATTTGTAACTTACTATTTATAAAATAATACAATCATCATGAATTTATTAATAACAATAAATTATTATTGTTTTATGTTATAACAATTAATTTTAGTTAATAAAATATTTAATTCAATTATTATATTAAATTGTACATAACTATATTGCTTTATGTTATACCTAATTATTTATTTAATTATTAAATTTGTAATTAAATATTACTAATAATTATTAATTAAAAATTATTTATAATATAAAATGAATAATTAAAATTATTTAATATTATTCAAATATTACAAATAAAATTTATACTTTATTTGTAATATTTAATGTTACATTATTTATTATATTATTTATTAAATAAAACTATTATCAAAATATTTATAATAATAAATTCTTGTTTAAAGTATAATATAAACAATTGCTAAATCTCTAACAATAGTATTTAATTATTAATTAGTATTATACTTATTTAATAAATAAATAGTATAATTAGTAGTTTATAAATATTTATATGAGTTGTAATAATATAACAATTGTTCTTGCTACTACCACCAAGATTGGCATCAACGGCTATTCCACTTGAGCTCGTGCCCTAGGTTTTGTGGCAACCGTTGTGCCCTCCTACTCATTGGGGCTTGGCCCTTGCCTTGATGGCCAGGTATAGGTCATAAGCTTAAGCGCCATCCAAATGTTAATAATAATTATTTTATTAAAAATTAATAATAATTTATAATTTTATTAATTTAAACTAACTAATTATATCAATGCATTTATCCATTGATTATTTATAATTTATTATTATAAATTATAATTAATATATATAATATTAATATTCAAATTAGTTATAATACATGTCAGTTAATTATTAATATAATCATAATAATGTATTTATTATGTTATGTTAATAATTATATTAACTTATTCAATTAATCTATTATTAATAATTAAATTTATAAATAATATATTATAATTATTTATTTTTTTAGTAACTTAGAACATCTATTATTAATATTATTTGGATATTATTTATTATTGATATAATAATATATTAAATTATATTATTACCATGGATACTGCTTAAGTAAATTATGATAATAATTTGAAACAAATAGAGATTAATTAAATATTAGTTATTTAGAATATGCTAATTTAATTAAAGATATAAAAATTAATATCTCTTACTTATTAATTTATTTGAATAATGATTATTATATCCTTTACAAATCATTAATTAAATTATTAAAATATTCTAATTAATCAATAATCAATAATTAAAATATTTATGATTATTTTTAATAATTATTTAACAAAATTCATAAATTATATTATTATTTCATAGCTTATTTATTAATAAATATTGATAATTAAATAATAAAAATCAAATATTTTAATTTAAATATTTAAAATTTTTAATTATTAACATTCAAAAAATTAATAAGCAAAAGATATGAAAAAATAAATCTGTTTACCGATCAAGTTCAAATAGTTATGATTATTTGAGCAATTATTTATTTAAAATCGTTATGACCTTTTGTTTTGACAAAAAATAATTGTTTCAGTTCATAAAAACTTATCCAAAATAAATAATACTAATTTCTTAATATTTAAAAAATTAATAAGCAATTATAATTTATTATTATAATAATATTAGTAATTAATATAAAATAGTTAATTAAAGATATTTATTAGTTAAATAATATTAACAATAATTTTTATGACTATTTATTGATATTAATAAATAGTAATAAAAAATTGTCATAATTTTTATAAATTTGTTACAAATTTATACTAAAACATTCAATTATTATATTAACGATAATTTGGACTAATAATTTATAAACAATTATTATTGTATTAATTTAATATTATTATAGTATTATATGAATATAACTAAAAGTCAAAATATTTAATATAATTTGTATACTATTGTTTAAAATTATTAAAATTAATTAATAATTTTATCAATTAGTTAATAATAAATTACTAATAAATTAATATTTATACTATAATATCTATGTATGTTATTAGTAATAATAATATAATAATAATATTATTAATTTATTAAAATAATAATTAATAAATTGATTATTAAAATATTCATTAAAATAATTATTAATATTTATAATTTAAATATTAATTATAAATATTTAACTTATTAAACTAATACAATTAATCCAATTTGTATTAAGTAAATAATAAATAATAAATATTTATTATAATTAATGAATATAATATTTTTATTAATATAAATATACATTATTAATAATTAATAATGATTAATTTTTGGATTATTGATAAAATAATTCTATTTGAAAAATTAATAAAATATTTATTTAGTTTATATTAATTTAATCATTTAATAATATTATATAATTGTTAATATGAAATATTCAATTAGATTATAATATAGTTCAAATATAATAATAAATAACTTAATTTAATTTAATATTAAATATTAAATATTATATATTAACTTATGTATATATATCTATAATATAATAATTATATTAATAATTTATAATATTATTAAATTATATAAATATTATTAATATTATTATATTATATTATATATTGATTTAGTTAATTTATAAATTATATTAAATATTATAATATATTTAATATATTACTTTCATTAATCTTATAAATAATTTAATATTTAAAATTAATTATTAATATAATAATTATTATTATTATTTAGAAATGTTATAATTATAATAAATAAGTATTATCTCAATTTAATAATATAATTATTATAATAATTATTTTTATAGTTATATATTTGAACAATTATCTATAATATATTACAATTATATATTAAGTTATATAATTAATATATATTCTAAATATTTTTGGATTAGTAACTAAGATTAAATATAAATAGATTTAAAAGGTATAGGTTCTATAAAAATTTATTAACATATTAAATATATTTAATATGTAAAAATTTAAAAAATAAACTAATTTAACTAACATACAAGTTTAATATAAGTAAGAGATTTAATATTCTAATTGTTAAATTTATTAATTAATTTCTAAAAATAGCTTATAAAATAATTGATTAATATTTTGTTATTAAAATATTGACATAACTATATTTATTGTTAAATATTATTTGATAAGGGACATTTTGGATGGGGAAAAACTATTTTGTGGTGTGTGAGGTTGATGTTGGTGTTTGGCTTAGTGCTAGTGGTAGGTTTTGGCTAGGGTCGATGGTGCTTCATTGCTCAAGTGGGTGATCCAAGTGAGGATGAGACTAGATTTGCGTAAGAGTAAGGATTGATGTTAGGAGGTAGGTCAAGGGTTAGTATTGGTAAGAGAGGAGTTTGTTGTGTTCAGGTTCAGTTGGTACTGGTAAGGTTTATATTAGAGTAAGTGAAGGCCGTGTGAAGGGATTTTTTGGTGTTATCGGATATCTCAGGTAGGGTCTATACTGAGGCTCAGCTAAGTGTCATGGGGTGTTTGCAAGGGATGTTGGGGCGTGCGCTTAGGCATAAGCTGATGCTTGGGGGTTATTGTTTAACTTATTTAATTTTTATAATAAATTAAATAATTAATTAATAAATTACTTATTAATTTGAACAATTAGTAACCAATGTTGTCTGTTTATACAATCTTATTCGAAATAAAGTAATGTAATTTATTTATTAATTTTTTTAATGTTAATAAATTAGTATTATTTTATTTTGAATAAGCATGTATGAACTGAAAAAATTATTTTAATAAATTATATTATTATATTATAGTCAAATAATCTGGTAAATTATTTATAATAATTTACGATAGTATTATAATATATAAATATTATTTATTATTATGATTTTTAAATTATTATTAAATAATTATAATAAATACTATAATCTTTATTGAAATTTAATTATTATATTATAATAATATTTGAAAACTCTCTTTTAAGATACCTGAAAATCATTTTTGTCTTGATTATTTATAAAAACATGTTATAATAAATTATTAACTTAGTACAAAATAAAAATAAATTTTTAGTCTCTATACCATACAAATAAACGTATAATATTTTTTTAATCATAAATTTTAAATATTATATAAAAATTTAATTAACTTAAATGGAGACTAACTACCGAAACAACTGACATCTAAGGACATCATAGTGTGAAAAAAAAAAAAAAAGCACACTGTTAACATCAAATTAAAAAGAATCATATTTTAGAATTAAAAAAAAAAGTTAACTTATGAATGCCGTGACAATATTTGATTAAATATAATTATTTATTTTTATATAACATAAAATTTATAATATTAATTTATTATCTATTTGTAATAAAATAGATTATACATAATATAATCATAATGATATTAATTATATATTAATTAATTAAAATTTAATAAAATTTAATTTATTATTATACTTATTAATATTTATTATATTTTTATATAATTATTAATAAAAATCATTACTGTATAGACATATTATTAAATAATATAACAATTATTAATTATAGTTAACAAAAATGATATATACTTGTAATAATTCAAAAAATATAAAATATTTTTAAACAATTTATTAGTATAAGTTTAATATTAATTTAATCTTATAATATATATTAAAAATAATATATAACTTAATAACAATATTATATAAATAATTATTTATTTAATTATATAATTAAATTATAGTTAAAATTAACGCTTATAAAATTTATTAATATTATTTTAATATTAAATAATAAAATATTTAAATTATGAATAATAAATTTCTCAAATTTTTTATTATAACATAATAATTATATTTAATGATATAATAATTTCTATTTAAATGATTAATTAATTATAATGATTAATTATAAAACTGTATATAATATAATATAAAATTATTATATTAAAATTTAATATATAATTGTTATAACATTATAATATAATGTATTAACTATAATATTATTTAAAATTATATATTATTTTATATTATATAACCATATCATTCAACTATACAATGAATTCTAGATTTAAAACAATATAGTTTTATAACATTATTAAATTAATAGATATTATAAATTTAATTATAAATTAAATGATGGTTATATTAACACATTTAGTTTAAATTTTAAACTATTAAAAAATAAATAATATCAACAATACTAATATGATTAAACTACTAATATGATTATAATATAAAATAATATTATATATTATAATATATAAATAATATTATTATTTATTAAAATAATTATAATTTTAATAAAATTAAATCAAATATACAATTGTTTAATTAAATTAATATGAATAATATTCTTATTATCTATTTATATAATTATGTATAAATCAAAGTTCTAATTAATTAATCATAATTATTCATGATTTAAATAAAATAAACATTAAATAAATATATAATTAAAATTAAATTAGAATAATCAATTAAGTCATGATATTAAAATTAATATTTAATATTGATTTATATTATTCATATATTCTAACTATATCAAATAATTAATAGTGAATTGGGGAACCTTTATTATTAATTTAAATTAGAAAATTGAAATATAATTAATAATATAATAAATATTAAATTAAAATAATTTGTGTTCATTAATTATAATATATTTATAAGTATAATTATTTAATTCTCAAAGTATATTAATAATTAATATATAAAGTAAACAATTATAGTATATAATAATATACTTAATTATAATTAAATAACTATTAATAATATTTATAATTATATTTATGACAAAATAAAAGAATATAACAATTTGAAATAGATAATTATTCATATAGCCTCAACTATTTGAACTAATTCAACAAACAAATTTATTTTTCAAATCTCTTAATTATTAATTTTCATAATATTATTATATTAGCATTATTTTCTTTCGAATAAGCTTGTATGAATAGACTGAACCAGTTTGATATAGACAATTAATTTATATATAATAATTAGTTACTAATAATTATTAAATATTATTATTATTTAAATATTTTAAATCAATATTCAAATAATTATATATAAATTTAATTGTTAAATATTTTATTATAAATTAATATAATCTAATTAAATATTTATGAAAATCATAACCCCTTAGATTTAATATGAATTATTGATTAATAATTTATTGATTTATTTTATTTGTCATAATAAAAGTTCATACTTTTAATAATTTAATATAATAATCCTTATTAATTGTAAGGATTTATAATAATTATTAAAATATTTAATTGTTCAAATCGTTATCAATTAATAAAAAGCTTAATATTAATATCAATATTAAATTAGTATTAATATTAAACAATATTGATAATTGTTCTTATCAATTATTTTATTTGAAATAATAAAACTACAATTAATATAAATATCAAATAAAATAATATTAATCTAATTAATTACTTGAAAATTAATTAACTTATTTAATATTTTAATATTTTTATCGATATCTCTATAATTAAAAGTTATGTACTTGCCATTAGATGTTGGATTGAATAGTTCAACTCCATTTTCGAGATGTAGTTTGATTTTTATGAGTTCAGTTCGAAAAATAATCAAGTAACTTAAGTTCGACTAATTAGCTTTTGTTATAATTAATTTGTACAAGAAGCATGAAATTATAATATTATATTATTAAAATTATTAATTAATATTTATAATGTATTAAAAAATATATTAATATTATTATATATTTATTAATAATATATTATAAATAATATATCAATATTACAATAATTATAATAATATATAATAACAATATTTAATAATATTAATTTAATTCAATTTAATTAATAATATTTAAACTTCATTTATAAATATAGTATAATAATATCTAATTTATTAGTTAAAATAATTATAATAATATGTAAATTAAATAAAAAAATAAATTTCAAAATATTATTAATTATCTATTTTAAATAAATTAATTATTTGATAATATAATTATCAAATGTTACTAATTGAATACGATATTATTCTAATCTATTATAATTATAATAATTATAGTTAAAATTATACAAAAGGATTAAGTTATTATATTTATTATTAGAACAAGTTAATTACTAATAATTAATATTATTTAGAATAATTTAATAATATATTTGATAAATATACAATAATTGATAATATTGTTAAGATACAAAAGTAATAATATTTATGTATCAACTAAATTAAATCTATTATATTAAACTTGTTTGATATTATATTAATTATTTAATTTTTAGTTATGCTTATAAAAATAATTTATAAATAGTTATTAATAAGACAATTAATAAGTAAAAGATTTAAGAAATAAATCTATTTATCGAACAAATTTAAATCGTTATGACTATCTAAATAATTATTTATTTCAAATTCTTATGACTTTTTTGTTTTGTCATAAAACAATTGTTTAGAATAATTATACTATAATTATTATATTTAAATAAATTAACAACATAATTATTATTAGTGTTAATATAATAACTATATATTATATTAATTTTATGTATATAATTTAGTAATTAATTATATATAGTGAATATAATATAAATTACTACATATTAAATCTATTTAAATAATTGAGATATTATTTAATAATATATATTATATTAATAATCTAATATAAATTAATAATATTTTATATAAATTAATTTATATATTATATCTATATAATATAAATTTAATATAGTATCATTATGAACATTGTAAAGGATAGAAATATAATTAAATATATATGTGAATAGTCTAATTTGTATTATCTATATTATAAATTAACATAATATTAAATAAGTATATTTTGATATTAATATAAATTATTATTAATATAAATATAATATAAGTTATAAACAAATTAATATAATATTATTAATATATTATAATTTATTAATTATTAGTATATAATTATAATATATTATTTCTTTAAATAATATTTAATATATATTACTTTATTTTATAAAATTGATATTTAAATCTCTTATTAATTTTCAAAATAGTAATAAAATAATATTATTTTATTCTGAATAATTTTGTATGAATAGAAACAATTGGTTTTGGAACATTAATTTTTAAATAAATTTATTTTCAAATTTTTACTTATTAATTTTTGGAACATTAATAAATTTATATTATTCTATTTGAAATAAGCTTGAATGAATAGAACAAATTGTTTTATGACAAAACAAAAGGTTGTAATGTTTTGAAATAGATAATTATTAAGATAGTCATAATTATTTGAACTTGTTTGATAAACAAATTTATTTTTTTAATTCTCTCACTTTTTAATTTTTGAAATATTAATAAATTAGTATTATTTTATTTCAAATAAGCTAACATGAATTGAAACAATTGTTTTATTACAAAACAAAATGTTACAATGATTTATTAATATATTAATGAATGATTGGGCTTTTATATAGTATTAGTAATAATAGTTATTAATAGTTATAAATTATAAGAATATAATTATTTAGCTTAATTATTTAATTTATCAAATAATATATTTAAATAATAATATAATAATACTATATAAAAATTAAGATTTGAAATAATACTAATTTAATAATATTTTGAAAATTAATAAGAGATTTAAAAAATAAATATGTTTTCTAAACCAATTAGAATAATTATCTATTTCAAATCGTTCAAAACTTGTGTTTAGTCATAAAATATTTGTTTCATGTCTTACAAGCTTATTCGGAATAAAATAATTTAAATTTATGAATGTTTGGAAAATTAATAAGCAAAAGATTTGAAAAAATAAATTTGCTTACCAAACAAGTTTAAATAGTTATGACTATTTGATCAATTATTTTTATAAAATCGTTCTAACCTTTTGTTTTGATATAAATTAGATTTACTAATTAGATTATCAATACAATTATTTATTATTTAATAAATTAATTATTTTATTAGAATAATATATATTTCAATTTATAATATATAAATTAAAAATATAATCATTGATATTTTCATTATTATTATAATGAAAATATAGTCTTAAATATATTATATCAAATTTCAATTTTATTAACAAAAACAATTGTCTTAAATAATAATAATATTATTATATATAATAAATAATAACTATATAATTTGAAACTATCTATTTATAATTATTAATTATCGATAAAGAAGTGTCAAAGAGTTAATTAGAAAAACATAGCTTCAAACAATCTATGTCTATCTATATATATTTATTTAATGCATTCATTTCACATACATAAAATTTAATTTTCAAAATACTATTATAGATCATATAGATTTTAATAATAATTATATTAGTTATATATTAAAAATAATTAGTTATTATAGTATTAAATTAAATAATACTAATTATATTTAATATAAATTTTCAAACTATTTATCAATAATAAACTAATATTTTATAAATACTTTAATAATTTAATTAATTAACATTTCAAATATTATAATTATAATAATTTTAAATAGATAATTATTTAAATAGTCATATATATTTGAAATTGTTCAGTAAACATATTTATTTTTTTAAATCTCTTGCTTTAATTTTTTGAATGTTAATAAATTAGTATTATTTTATTCCAAATAAGCTTGTATGAACTGAAATAATTGTTTTATGACTAAACAAAAGGATAGAATGATTTAAAACAGATAATTATTCTGATAGTCTTAACTATTTGAACTAGTTCGGCTAACATATTTATTTTTTAAATCTCTTATTAATTTTTAAAATATTATTAAATTAGTATCATTTTAATCCAAATAAGCTTGTATGAAAGGAAACAATTGTTGTATGACAAAATAAAGATCATTATGATTTTAGATAGATAATTGTTCAAATAGTCATAACTATTTGAACTGGTTTAGTAAATAGATTTAGTTTTTAAATCTCTTATTAATTTTCAAAATATTAATAAATCAAAATTATTTTATTTTGAATAATTCTGTATGAACAGAAACAATTGTTTTGTGATAAAACAAAAGGTCATAATAATTTGAAATAGATAATTGTTTTAATGGACATGACTATTTTAACTTATTCAGTAAATAGATTTATTTTTTAAATCTCCTACCTATTAATTTGCAAAATATTAATAAAGTAGTATTATTTTATTTTGAATAAACTTATATGAATAGAAACAATTGTTTTTATGAAAAAACAAAAGATCATAACTATTAGAAATAAAAAATTGTTCAAACAGTTATAACTATTTGAGCTTACTCGATAATTATAACTAAGAATAAAGATACTTAAAATAATAATTTAAGTATTTTAAAATATTATCTATATTAGTTAATTATATATTTATAAGGATTATAATAATTTAAAATAATCTATATATATTATTATAAATAATAATAATTAATATATAATATTTTAATTATATATTAATATATTTTTATTAAATTTAATTTAATTTATAACATTAATCAAATATTAATTAAATATTAATCTATTTTTATTAAATAATTTAATTATTAATATTAATTAATTGATGTTATAATTATTGTTAAATAAAATAATAATAATAATTATTATTAATATTTAAATATTATTAAATCTTTAATTAATATTAATGTTAATTTTATTAATTTACAATATTATTTAATTAAGAATGTAATAAATAATTTTATAATAATAGATATAATAATAAGCTATAATAAAACAATAAGCTATTATTTAAATTATTTGAAATAGATAATAGACAATTATTTATTTGAATAAATATACCTAATATTGATATTATTATTTGTAATATGTATATTAATTAGATATAATTTTATTTTATTATAATATAGATAATAATTGTAGTAATAATAAATTTAGTAGTAATGTTATTATAATGTTATTTAATTTAGTAGTAATAATTGTATAATAATAAATTTAATTATTTAGTTATAATTAAATATTTTTAAAGATAATAAAAAATATAATATATTCTATATTAATATATCATAATATAGAGCATTTGTTTATAATATAAATTTAATTCATTTAGTTATATAAATATTTGTTTAATTAATAAATTGTTGTTACTAAAATAGATCATTATTCTAATCATTTTAACTATTTTACCTAGTTCCGCAAGCAAATTTATTTTTTAAATCTCTTACTTATTAATTTTTGAAATATTATTAAATTAGTAATATTTTTAACCGAATAAGTAAATAAATTATTCATAAATTTATATAACTATTAATATAAATTTACAATTTATATTAAAATTATAAATTTAATGCATAATTATAAATATATTGATATTATATAAATATTAATTAATTAAAAAAATACTAATCATAATTTTTATTATTATGATTATTTATTATTAACAGTTTAATAATTAATTGTAATTAGTATTATTATATTATTATTAAACTACTAATTATTATTGTCATTATTTAATTTATTATATTAATATTTATAATATTACTAATAATTAATATTATTATAATATAATAATTATAATATTTTTATAATATTAGTAATTTTGTTATCCAAAATTAGTTATGACTATTTAGTAGATTACTATTATTAATATAGTTATTAATTAAAATAAATTAACAAATATAAAAAAATGAATATTTTTATCGATCAAGTTTAAATAATTATGACTATTTGAACATTTATCTATTTGAAATCGTAATAACCTTTTGCTTTGTCGTAAAATAATTTTTTTTGTTCATAGAAGCTTTTTTTGAATAAAATAATATAAATTTATTATAAAATTGATCAAATCTACCCTTCTGTGATAGTTTATAATTTAAATTATTAAATCTCTTATTAATGTTTGAAATATTAATAATTAATATTTTAATTAATAATTTATTTTTAATAAAATAATGTTAATATTTGACTATTAATAACAAGCAATTATTAACTTATTTATAATAAAATAATTATATATGTAAAATTTACTTTTCAAAAGTAAATATTAAAATACATGTTATGAATATAAATTATATTCATTAATATTAATGAATGGTTAGGTTTTTATATAGTATTCATAATAATAGTTATTAATAGTTATAAATTATAAGAATATAATTATTTATCTCAATTATTTAATTTATAATTATTGTAATTATTAGCAATAATTGATTTTAGTCAATTATAACAAAATCTAATCATAATCAATTCATACAAGCTTAATATTGTAATAGATAATAATATTAATTATAATTATTCTAAATATAAATTTTAAATTTAATTAATTTGAAATAAAATAATTTGATTAGATTCAGATAAACAAAATAAAGATCATTATGATTTGAGATAGATAATTATTATTCATAATTTTATAAGATTTAGTAATATTTAATTAACAATATATATTAAATAATAAAAATAAATCTGCTTACATATACTTTTTTGTTATTTTATAATAAATTAATAGTGAATTATATTAAATTATTATTAATAATAATAGCTTATTATTAAATTTTATATTTAATAATTTAATATAATTGATATTATTATCTGTAATTAAATTATTAATTAAAATATTATTAATTATTTAGTGTTAATTATATAACTAATTTTATAATTAAACTCTTTATTATAACTTCATATTTAATTAACAATTTAATTACAAATAATAATATCAATATTAGGTATAATTATTCAAATAAATAATTGTACAATTGTCACTTAGATGTCCTAATTTATTTAAATTATTTTAAATTATTATATTTATTTAAACTATTCAAATAATAGTACTTATCGATGGTATATATTCATAAGTATAAATATTTATTAGTACATTATAATAAAATAGTTATTTTATTTTGGATAAACTTTATTAATAATTATAATAGAAATTATTAATAAAGTTATTAATATTATAAAAATATTAATTATTTTTAGTTTAATAATTTAAACTTATATTATATTCATTGAATTAAATATTAATAGTAATTATTAATATTTATGATAAATTAAAATTTATAATAAATAATTAATATTTATTATTAATAAGTAATATAAATAAATTAACTATTAGCTTAATAAGTTAGAATAATTTTTAAATTAATTATTATTAAAGAGATTATTAAAAACTATTTGAATGTTTTATAACTAATATTATTATAATTATTATAATATTTGGATAATTTATTCATATAATTGATAATTATTAAATAACTAATATTTAAATGTTCAATTAGCTTATAATAATTAATATTTAATTAAAATCAATTAAAAGTACTTAATTTATAATTTTATTATAGTATAATAATTATTAACATATAAATTCATATGTTATGTACAATTTGTTTAATTAATAATAAGTATTAGTTTACTGATAATAAATTATAGAATAATATTATAATAATAATTAAATAAATTATATTAATATAATTATTTATTGAATAGATTATAATTTGTATATTATTTTATTATCTAATTTAAATGATTATAATAATTATAATATTATTAATTGTTTAATTATTTAAATTATTAATATTCTAATTTATTAATATATACTAATTTAATAATATAACAATTTATTAATTAATATTTCCAGTATATAATAATGATAAATAGTTAATTGATAAATAGTAACTTCATTTATAAATATAGTATAATATATAATTATAATTTAAAATTATATAATGTTAACAATTATATTCATATATAATTATAAGTTAATTAATTAATTAATATTTTATATATTATTATTAAATTAGTTTAATATTCCAAAATTTAGTACATATAATAATCATTATAAATATCAATGACTATTAGAATTATTGTTCAAATAATTATAATATAATATTATAAACAATTATATTATAATATTATAATATTACTAATAATCTTATATTATTGATTTATTTTAGATTATATTAATATTAAATATTAAATGTTAAATATAATTATAAATTATAAATTATAATTTGATTAATAATAAATTAAATTATTAATTATATAATATAATAATTGTTACATTATAAATTTATAATATTAATTAACGATAATAATGCTTACAATTAAAATAAGGTTTTTTAATAATACTATTTTTAATAAATAATATGACAATTAATATTATTGTTTATTAATTAACTACTAATTAAAATTAAATTGAATTAACAAAAATATAAATACAAAAATAAACTTTAAAACATAGCTTGTTTTATAATAAATTCATAATATATTATTAATATAGTTTATTAATTTATAAATTAATTTGTAACGTGATAAAATATCATTTTATAATTGTTAAATGACTTATGATAATTGTTAGCCTTGAATTGATCCTTATTTTGAAATGACAAAACATTAATCTAAATAAGCTTGATCAAGATTTTGAAAAAGATTTATTTAGTACATGTTTTTAAGTTTTATATTTTAAAACTAAATAAATAATATGATTTTCAAAGCTTAAATAAACCTTTTTTTGTTTTCATATTTCTCAAATCAAATCTACCTTTAAAGATTATTTATTTGATCTTAAATGAAAGTCCAATTGTTGTTTTTAAAGTGAACTTATTCATTTTGGACTTACTACAATTTTGACAATATTGGTTTTGAGATATAGATTAACTTAAGAAAGCTATTTTACAATAACAAAGTTTTCCAACATTGAATTTATTTTACTTTTTTTTGTATTAATTCATAAAGTTTTAATATTTGAATTTTATATGGTTGGAAAGCTCTTTGAGTCTACTTTCTAATGGATTAAACAAAATTAAAATCCAAAATTTCTAAGAAAAGATTTTGAATTTTCACAAGCCACTCTGTAGTTGTCAAAAAAAATTACATAAGGGGTAATTTTGAAAATTTACTATAATTCGTACTCAATGAATTATGTGATTTATTTTATATAAATAGAAAGCTTTTTAAGTCTAGCTTCTAAATCTTCAAATAGTTTGTAATTTGGATTTATATAACTCAAGATATGATCAAATTAGTGAGTAGAGTGCAAAATAGGAGATAACCACCCAGCCATTGATAGGATTGATCCCCTCATGGAAGGGATCAATCAGGTCATGTTTTTTAAGCACGAAATGGCATAAAACTTGAACCAATCGATCCCCTCAAGAAAAAAATTGATCAGGTCTGGGCAAAATCACACCAATGCTATTTTTTCATGCTTTCAACGGCTACTTTCTTCTCCCAAGCATCCCCAACGGCTACTCCTTCAATTTCTCTATAAATTGGGCACTCCAACACACCAAGAAGATTGATGAAGCAAGAAAGCAAGTGCTAACAAGTTATATTTTCATTTCCTCTTAGAATCAAGAGTTTTTAGAGATTAAATTCAATATCATTTGTATTTCTTGTATCTAAAATATTGTTGTGTTTTCATTCATCGTTTTCTTTGTACTTCATTAGGCTAACACTCAACCTTGAGAGGTATTTTAGTTTGCAAAAATTATTTGGGTTATCTTGTAAGCAAGAGGTGAGGTATCCTTTTGATATTGTAAGGGTAAAGGTTGCTATCTAAGCCTTGAAAAAAAGATAGAGATTTTATACAAGATAGGTTTGTATCTTGCAAGAATTTTTCTTCAATTAGTGGATTGAAGCCTTGGTGTGAACAACCAAGAGAGAGGATGTAGGTGCCTTGTGGAGAAGGATCGAACTTTTATAAATCATTGTGTTTGATTTCTCTATCCCTATCTCCTTCAATTTTATTTTTTTTTGTATTTGATTTTAGGTTCATTAGTTGTTATTGTTTGCATTATATTTTCATCAAAAGTGCTTATTGTTTTAATTTCCATTCAATTATATTGAAATCATTTGTTTGGGAAGAATTTGGAAAGATCTAATTTACCCCATTTTTGGATCACCATCTCACCTAAAATGCTAAAAATTGGTATTAGAGCTTTGGTCTTTTTTTTTTGTAGGTTTAACCACCTTGAGTAAAGATCCTATGGCTCAACTTAGGTTTCAAGATGGTGAGAAAGTCCTCAAAGCTCTTATGTTTGATAAATTTGAATTTTGTGAATAGAGAAATAGAATGAAAATGTTCATTATGGCTCAAGATTTTTGGAGCATGGAATGTGATGGAAAAAGGGCTTAATACTCTTTCCAAAGATGCAAAATATATGAAGCAAATAATAGATGATGCAAAGGTCAAGTGCATTCTCTATGGAGCTTTAGATGATTACAACTTCAACTTGGTCTCAAAATGCTCAACCTCAAATGAGATTTGGAGAAAGTTGGATGAGCTACATGAAAGATAAATTTTCAACCAACATCCATCATGTCTCATGGCTATTGAGGAACCAAAGGTAACCTTTAACTCTTGTGATTCAAACTCTTATATTTTTGATGAGTTACAAGATGCTTACAATGATTTAGTAATTGAGTTTGAAAATATGCATTTGAAACATAAGAAAATGATTTCAAAATTGAAAGTTGAAAATGATCTTTTGATGAATGCAAAAAATATTTTAGAAAAAGAAAATGAAAAGTTAAAAATAGATTTAAAAACCTCTTAAAGTAGAAATGAATTTTTAGAAAAAGAAAATTTTGATTTGAAAAAAAAATTTGATGAATTGATGAATGAAAAACAAAAGCTTTTAAAGAGTTCATTAAGTACTAAAATGATTAAATGCAATTTTTGTAATTTTTATGGTCATACTATACGTACTTGTCCTATTACAAGAAAAGTCTCATTTAGAATTAGGTAAGTATGGGTTCCAAAAAGAACAAGAGACTTGGTGACTAACTTTCAAGAACCCAAACCAATTTGGGTACCAAAAATCAAATGAGATTGTCTCTTGTAGGTGTGTTAGAGCAAGGAGCTAATAATGTGAGATTGAAGATTGAATACTCTAGACACACAATAGAGATGGGTAACCTTTAAACTTTTAGTTGAAGAGAATTTGAATCTGGTTACCTATTTTTGATGAAACTTGAATACTTGATTGATTGTGCAAAATTTGATTGACATTGATTACAAGACATATGTTGCATAATCTTGAGAAAATGAGAGCTTGGGTTAAGTATGCATTTCTTTTTTTAACATTAATAGCCTTTTTCAAGGAAATATGGGGATTAAGAGTTGATTTTTTGATTTCCTTGTTTCTAATGCCAAATGACCACTTGAACAACTTTATTTTGTCATTTGAAACTTGTTGGAATGGTTCAAGTTGGTTAAAAATGAGCTTGACTAGTTATGAGATTTATTAAGATCTTTTTCAAGCAAAAATGAGCTTCAAAATATCAAAAATAAAAATCTTGAATATATTAAGCTTTGAATGATTTATCCTATCGTATTTAGCATAAATATATTTGCTTAAATGATTTTGGCATGATGGAAATAATTTTGTGATTTTATACATATTGATTTGTGTTGTTGAATATGTCTATATGACCATGTTGATTAAAATTACTCAATTTATTCTCAATACTTGGATAGTGTGAAATATTTTTTAAACTTGATTGTTATATTCTAAATTGTTATAACTCTTGATTTATGAATTGATGAACATCTTGTGCTGAAATCATAATATTGATGTTTGATTGTTCATCTGTTGATTTCTTATGAAATAGTCTTGAAATATGCTTTAACTATTTATCCTTATTAATTCAAGATTTATTTCTTCTTTTGTGTTGACAAATTAATGAACTTTATGTGCTTAAAAGATATATATTGATTGTTTGTCCATCTATGTTTTTGGTCAAGATGTGTGCTCATATGATGATTGATTCAACTTGACCTTAATACTTGTGATTTGAAAATGCTTAAATTGTTTATTTCTTAATTTGTGAAATGCCCTTATGATATGCTTGCTCTTGTGTTTAAATGTTTTATCTCTTGATTTGTGTTTTTAAATTGATGAACTACTTTTGTTTTAAATGATATGTGTTGTTGGTTCATTTATTACTCTTGTCAAGTATGTGCTTATATGAATATGATTGAGCTTTACTTGACATGTTTGCAACATGACTTAGTGAGTGATTTTCTTATAATACTTATTTTTAGCTTAAGTCATTGTTGATTATGGCCTATAATTTGTGCAGACATATTTATGTTTTTGTGCTAAAATTTTCTTAAATATTTTTTTTATGATAAATATATCTTGAGGTTTTAGTTTTTATATGGCCTAAAATTTATTTTGGCATATTTTTTTGGTGATTTATTGAATATATATGAATATTGAATATGTCTTCTTTGTGTTCAATATTTCTAAATGGTCTAGAAAGGATTCATGTTTTGTACATTACATGAGAACCTTAGCTTTAGTGCCAATATTGTGATATTTGATGCTTAACTTGATATATGGCCTCTAGCTTAAGTATATATCTCCCTTGCAATTGACAACTTGTGCTTAGTGAATAAATTTTCTTTTGCCTATAATGACTTAGAATATGGAATTATTTTCTAACAATTGGTGTAATTTTTATCAATTGATTTTCTTGGTGCTTCTAATGAAAATCCTTTGTCAAGAAAATTTTCTAAGTCTATGCTAGGAGAACTTGAAATGAGCATGAATAAGCCTACATTTTTAGAATTTTAAGTGGAACAAGCAAAGCAAGTCATCTTCATCAATCAAGCCAAGTACATCAAAGACTAGCTCAAATGATGTGGAATGGAGGATTTAAAGCGTCACTCAACTACATGAGCACAACAACATAGCTTGATAAAAATGGAGGCAATTGTATTGAATCTATGCTATGTGTCTATGATTTATAATGTTTAATGCATGATTTGATAAATGCTTACTTTGATTGTGTGCAAAAATGAGATATTGTGCTAGAACATATGAACACATTGCACAAATTAATCACCAAGCCACTTGGTAGTTATTGTTCTAATATGTTTGAAAGCTTGGATTGATTAATTCACCTTCATTGATATTCATGCCTAGTTCTTGAATGCTTTGATTACCAGTTTTTTATTGCATGAATATTTGTTTGAATTTTTGAACATGAATATGAGTTAAATATATTGATTTCTTGATCTTTCAATTGCCTTGACTCATGGACTATGAACTATGAACTTACAATTTTGAAATTTATATACATGTTCATTGATTAAGATCATTGAGATGGCAAGTACCAAATTATGCCTAAATGCTTGCATATTTTTTTAATTAGGGATATTGTTTATGTATTTTGCATATGCTTGTATGATTTTGATTGAAATATATGATTGAATACTTACATATGTTTGAGTTAAGTACATTTGCTATGTATTGAAATAATTTGAAATATATTTGAATAATTATGTTTTCATTATTTCTTTGCTATAGCATATGTGCTCATCATGTCTGGAAAATCATGCTTATATAACCTTTGTTAGGACATGATGATTGAACCTTATTGCTTATTAGAATTTATGCTTTATTAAATACATATGAGTTTTTGGTTCTTGTTTGGATAGGATAGCTTATGAAAGATTAATATTATCATTTATGCATGTATTGAATGAATCTTTCATATGCTTGAAGTATGTTTGTTCTATGAAAGTTGTTGAATAAAATTACTAACAATTGGTAACAACTGATATCAAAATTGCTAAAAAAATTTTTTAACTTTCATATATGCTTATTTATGTGCCTATCCGTGATATAGCTTGTGCCTCTCATGCAAAATTATGTGTACCTTAAATTGATTAATCCTTATTTTGAAAAGGAGGAGAAATCTTATAAGACGATTTTGCTTGATTTGTTTTGTGATAATAATTGGTATGCTTTGTGATAACATATCTTCAACAATTGCTATCCTTAACTATTGGTATGAGCTTGTATGTATGTGCTTGAATTTATGCTTAATTGCTATTGATGCTTTAGATTCTAAGCACATTTTATGATAACATAATTTATAAGTAGGTTGCATTTCTTTCATTATCCTTTGCTCATAAATTTCAGGTAATACATTTGATGACTTGTGCTAAAATGCTAAATTTGGATTCACTTATACTTTTGTGCTTGAATACATGTATGTGAACTTCATTGTGCATATTATACTTGATTACATGTATTCAAAATAGTCTTGATATTAGTGGTATCAAGCATTTTGTCTTATGCCTTGAATTGATCTCTCTTTCTTTTGAAATGATAAAAAAGGGGAGAGAGTTTAGAGATATTTCTTCTTGTATGCTTATAGCAATTGATATAAGAGCTTAAATATAAGCATACAAGAAGAAATATCTCTAAACTCTCTCCCCTTTTTTGTCATTTTAAAAGAAAGAGAGATCAATTCAAGGCATAGGACAAAATGCTTGATACCAATAATATCAAGAGTATTTTGAATGTATGTAATTAAGTGTAATATGCACAATGAAGTTCACATGCATGTATTCAAGCACAAGAGTATTTTGAATGTATGTATAAATGTATCCAATTTTAGCATTTTAGCACAAGTCATCAAATTCACTACATGAAATTTATGAGCAAAGGATAATGAATGATATGCAATCTACTCATAAATCATGTTAGGATAAGATGTGCTTAGAACCTAAAATATCAATAGCAATTAAACATAAATTTAGGCACATGCATACAAGCTCATACCAATTGTTATGGATACCAATTGTTAAAGATATGTTATGATAAAGCATACCAATTATTATCACAAAACAAATCAAACAAAATTGTATTCTAAGATTTCTCCTCAATTTCAAAATAAAGATTAATCAATATAAGACACACATAATTTTGCATGAGAGGTACAAGCATATCAAGGATAGGCACATAAATAAGCATCTATGAAAAAAAATTTAGCAATTTTGTTCAACAACTTTCATAGAATAAACATACTTTAAGCATATGAAAGATTCATTCAATACATGCATAAATAGTAATCTTTCATAAGCTATCCTATCCAAAAAAGAACCAAAAGCTCATATGTATATAATAAATCATAAGTACTAATGAGCAATGAGGTTCAATTATCATCATGTCATAACAAAAATTATTTAAGCATTTTCCAAACATGATGAGCACATAAGCTATAGCAAAGAAATAATAAAAGTATAATTATTCAAATATATTTCAAATTATTTCAATGCATAGCCATGAACTTAATCTAACATATGCAAGTATCTAAATATATATTTCAATCAAAATCATACAAGCATATGCAAAAACATTTCAAATCATATATAGCAATATACCAATAAAGATACAAACATTTAGACATAATGTGGTACATGCTACCTCAATGATCTCAATCAATGGACATGTATATAGAATTTCAAAATTGTAAGTTCATAATCCATGAGTCAAGGCAATTAGAAGATCAAAAAATCAATATATTCAACTCATATCTATGTCCAAAGATTCAAACAAATATTCTTGCAATAAAAACTATTAATCAAAGCAATCGAAACTAGGCATCTTATCAAGTAGCTTGGTGATTAATTTGTGCAAAGTGTTCACAAATTCAAACATAATATCAAATTTTTACACATATCAAAGCAAGCATTTATGAAATCATGCATTAAACATTATAAATCATAGGCACATAGCATAGATTCAATACAATTACCTCCATCCTTATCAAGCTATGTTGTTATGCTTATTGTAGTTGAGTGAGGCTTTGAATCGTCCATTCCACATCATTTGAGCTAAGTCTTTGATGTATTTGGGCTTGATTGATGAAGATGACATGCTTTGCTCATCCATACTCATTTCAAGTTCTCCTAGCATAGACTTAGAAAAATTTCCTGACAAAGGATTTTCATTAGAAGCATTAAGAAAATGAATTGATAAAAAATATATCAATTGTTAGAAAACAATTCCAAATTCTAAGTCATTATAGGCAAAAGAAAATTTATTCACTAAGCACAAGTTGCCAATTGCAAGTGAGATATATACTTAAGCTAGAGGCCATATATCAATTTAAACATCAAATAGCACAAGAATTGCACTAAAGCAAAAGTTCTCATGTAATGTGCAAAAATCAAACCTTTTAGATCATTCATGAACACAAGATAGACATATTCAATATTCATATATATTCAAGAAATCACCAAAGAATATGTCAAAATAAATTTTAGGCCATATGAAGACTAAAAACTCAAGGAAGACATATTTATCATAAAAAAAATATTCAAGAAAATTTTAGCACAAAAGTATAAATATGTCTACACAAATTATAGGCCATAATCAATAATGACTTAAGCTAAAAATAAGCATCATAAGAAAATCACTTACTAAGTCATGTTGCAAGCATGTCAAGTAAAGCTCAATCATATTCATATAAGCACACACTTGACAAGAGTAATAGATGAACCAACAACACATATCATTTTTAAAAAAAATTAGTTCATCAATTTAAAAACACAAATTAAGAGATAAAACATTTAAGCACAAGAGCAAGCATATCACAAGGGTATTTCACAAATCAAAAGTTAAAACAACTGAGAATAAAATAATCAAAATTTAATAATATTTCACAAGATCCAAGCATTATAAACAAATTAAGCAATTTTAAACATCATGCTCATATAGGCATGTTCAACAATCACAAATCAATATGTATAAAAATCACAAAAATCATTTTCATCATGCTAAAATCATTTATACAAGTATATTTATGCAAAATACCATAGGATAAATCATTCAAAGCTTAATATGTCTAGGGTTTTGATTTTTGCACTATAAAACTCATTTTTTGCTTGAAATATACCTTAATAAATCTCAAAACTAGTCAAGCTCATTTTTAACCAACTTGAACCATTCCAACAAGTTTCAAATGACGAAACAAAGATGTTCAAGTGGTCATTCGACATTAGAAACAAGGAAATCAAAAAGTCAACTTTTAAACCCCATATTCATCAACAAAATTATGCTCAAGCAATTTAATACCATAATCAATTTCAACAAGCATCTCAAACATATTTAAGTGCAAAATAAATGCATATTCAATCCAAGCTCACATTTTCTCAATATTATGCAACATATATCTTGCAATCAATGTTAACTAAATTTTGCATAATCAATCAAGCATTCACAAATTTCATCAAGAATAGGAAACCAAATTCAAATACTTATCAAATAAAAGTTTAGAGGTTACCCATCTCCATTGTGTGTCTAGAGTATTCAATCTTCAATCTCACATTGTAGCTTCTTGCTCTAACACACTTATAAGAAACAATCTCATTTGATTTTTGGTACCTAAATTGCTTTGGGTCCTTGAAAGTTAGTCACCAAGTCTCTTGTTCCTTTTGGGACCCATACTTACCTAATTATAAATGGAACTTTTCTCCTAATAAGACAAATATGTATAGTATGATCATGAAAATTACAAAAATTACATTTAATCATTTTACTACTTCAACTCTTGTTTAAAAGCTCTTTTTTTTCATTCATCAAAACTTTAAATTTCTTTCTCAATTCTAAATTCTCTTTTTCTAGCATTTTATTTCTCTTTTGACAAGCTTCAAAATTCATTTTCAATTTATCATTTTCCTTTTCCAAATCATTCTTTGAATTCATTAAAAATTCATTTTCAACTTTCAATTTTGAAATCATTTTTTTATGTTTCAAATGCATATTTTCGAACTCAATTACTAAATCATTGTAAGCATCTTGTAACTCATCAAAAGTGTAAGAGTTTGAATCACAAGAGTTAGAGGTTACCTTTGGTTCCTCAATGGCCATGAGACATGATGGATGTTGGTTGGAAATTTGTCTTTCATGTAGCTAATCCAACTTTCTCCATATCTCATTTGAGGTTGAGCATTTTGAGACCAAGTTGAAGTTGTAATCATTTAAAGCTCCATAGAGAATGCACTTGGCCTTTGCATCATTTATTATTTGCTTCATATATTTTGTATCTTTGGAAGGAGTATTAAGCCCTTTTTCCAGCACATTCCATACTCCAAAATCTTTAGCCATAATGAGCACCTTTATTTTCATTTTTCATTCACAAAATTCAAATTTATCAACCATAGGAGCTTTAAGGACTTCCTTACCATCTTGGAACCAAAATTGAGCTATAGGATCTTTACTCAAGGTGGTTAAACCTACAAAAAGAGACCAAAGCTCTGATACCAATTGTTAGCTTTTTAGGTGAGATGGTGATCCAAGAGGGGGGTGAATTGGATTTCTCCAAATTCTTACCAAACAAATGATTTCAATGTAATTGAATGAAAATTAAAACAATAAGCACTTTTGATAAAAATATAATGCAAACAATAACAATTAATGAACCTAAAATCAAATATAAACAACAATAAATTGAAAGGAGATAGGGATAGAGAAATCAAACACAATGATTTATAGAGGTTCGATCTTTCTCCACAAGGCATCTACGTCCTCTCTCTTGGTTGTCCACACTAAGGCTTCAATCCACTAATTGAAGAAAAATTCTTACAAGATACAAACCTATATTGTACTAAATCTCTATCTTTTTCTCAAGGCTTAGATAGCAACATCTACCCTTACAATATTAAGAGGATACCTCACTTCTTGTTCTCTTCTACCATTGTATATCAAAAGTAATTTTGCAAACAATAGAACAACCTTTCTAAGGCTAAGTGTTTGATAAGTTTAAGTACAAAAAAATGATGAATGAACAATAAATATAATTTGGATACAATAAATACAAAGATATGGACTTTGAAGCTCTAAAAACTCTTGATTTTTTTATAGAATAAAAATATGGTTTATTGGCTCTTGCTGTCTTGATTCATCAATCTTCTTGGTGTGTTGGAGTGCTCAATTTATAGAGAATATGAAGGAGTAGCCGTTGGGGATGCTTGGGAGAAGAAAATAGCTATTGAAAGCATGAAAAAATAGCCGTTGTGTGATTCTGCCCAGACCTGATCAATTTTTTCTTTGATGGGATCGATTGGTTCAAGTTTTATGCCATTTCATGCTTAAAAAATATGACCTAATCGATCCCTTCTATGAGGGGATCAATTCTATCAATGGTTGGGTGGTTGTCTCTTATTTTGTACTCTATTCACTAATTTAATCATATCTTGAGTTATATAAATCCAAATTACAAACCGTTTGAAGATTTAGAAAGTAGACTTAAAGGACTTTCTATTTATATAAATTCATCACCTAATTCATTAACTACGAATTATAGTGTATTTTCAAAATTACCCATTGTGCAGTTTTTCTAACAATTGCAGAGTGTCTAGTAAAAATTCAAAATCTTTTCTTAGAAAATTTGGATTTTGATTTTGTTTAATCTTAAAAAGTAGACTCAAAGAGCTTTCCAACCATATAAAATTCAAATATTAAAACTTTGTGAATTAATACAAAAAAATAAAATAAGTTCAATGTTGGAAAACTTTGTTCTTATAAAACAACTTTCTTAAGTTAATCTATTTCTCAAAACCAATATTGTCAAAATTGTATTAAGTCCAAATTAAATAAGTTCACTTTAAAAACAACAATTGCACTTTCATTTAAGCTCAAATCAATAATCTTTAAAGGTAGATTTGGTTTGAGAAATATGAAAACAAAGAAAGGTTTGTTTAAGCTTTGAAAATCATATTATTTATTTAGTACCAAAATATAAAAATTAAGAACATGTACTAAATAAATCTTTTTCAAAATCTTGATCAAGCTTATTTAGCTTTAATGTTTTGTTATTTCAAAATAAGGATTAATTCAAGGCTAACAGTACTTTATTAAGCAAACACTCAACCTTGAGAGGTATTTTAGTTTGCAAAAATTATTTGGGTTATCTTGTAAGCAAAAGGTGAGGTATCTTCTTGATATTATAAGGTTAGAGGTTGTTATCTAGGCCTTGAGAAAAAGATAGAGATTTTGTACAAGATAGGTGTGTATCTTGCAAGAATTTTTCTTCAATTAGTGGATTGAAGCCTTGGTGTGAACAACCAAGAAAGAGGACATAGGTGCCTTGTGGAGAAAAATTGAACCTTTATAAATCATTGTGTTTGATTTCTCTATCCCTATCTCATTTCAATTTATTGTTGTTTATATTTGATTTTAGGTTCATTAATTGTTATTGTTTGCATTATATTTTCATCAAAAGTGCTTATTGTTTTAATTTCCATTCAATTATATTGAAATAATTTGTTTGGGAAGAATTTGGAGAGATCCAATTCACCCCCCTCGTGGATCACCATCTTACCTAAAAAGTTAACAATAATATTAACATATAATAATTTATATATGTATAATTAATAAGTTAATATTTTTTAATTTATATAATAATCACTAGTTTATAATTTTAATTATTAATAAAATATTGATAGTTATAATAAATATAACATTATAAATATTAATAAATATTTTAATAAACTTATTAAACTAGGCGATATCTATATTTAGTAATGAATAAATATATTACAAATTATAATTTCAATACTGTTGGCCTTGAATTGAACCTTATTTTGAAATAACAAAACATTAAAGCTAAATAAATTTGATCAAGATTTTGAAAAATATTTATTTATTACATGTTCTTAAGTTTTATATTTTAGTATTAAATAAATAATATGATTTTCAAAGCTTAAACAAACCTTTCTTTGTTTTCATATTTCTCAAACCAAATTTACTTTTAAAGATTATTTATTTGAGCTTAAATGAAAGTCCAATTGTTGTTTTTAAAGTGAACTTATTCATTTTGGACTTAATACGATTTTGACAATATTGGTTTTGAGAAATAGATTAACTTAAGAAAGTTGTTTTACAAGAACACAGTTTTCCAACATTGAATTTGTTTTATTTTTCTGTATTAATTCACAAAGTTTTAATATTTGACTTTTATATGGTTGGAAAGCTATTTGAGTCTACTTTCTAATGGATCAAACAAAATCAAAATCCAAATTTTCTAAGAAAAGATTTGGAATTTTTACTAGACACTCTTCTGTTGTCAGAAAAACTGCACAAGGGGTAAATTTGAAAATTCACTATAATTCTTACACAGTTAATTTGGTGATGAATTTATATGGATAGAAATCCCTTTAAGTCTAGTTTCTAAATCTTCAAACGGTTTGTAATTTGGATTTGTATAACTCAAGTTATTATCAAATTAGTGAGTAGAGTACAAAACAAGAAACTACCGCCCAGCATGGACAGGATCGATCCCCTCTAGAAGGGATCGATGGTTTTCAACCAGAATGCTCCAGGACTGAATTCCAGAAAAAGGATCGATCCCCCCACATAGGGGATCGATCGGTTAGGCAATTTTCAAGTGAAAAATGGTTCAAAGCATGAACCAATTGATCCCCTCATGGAAGGGATTGATCGGTTCTTGCCCAGAATGCTCCAACGGCTACTTTTTCATGCTTTCAACGGGCATTTCTTCACTCCAAGCTTCCCCAACGGTTAGTTCATCAATTTCTCTATGAAGGGGGCACTCCAACACACCAAGAAGATTGATGAATCAAGAGAGCAAGAGTCAAGAAGCAAATTTTCATTCTCTCAAATAATCAAAAGTTTTTAGAGCTTCAAAGTCTATATCTTTGTATTTATTGTATCCAAACTATTTTTGTTGTTCATTCATCATTCTCTTGTCTATACCTTTGCGTACTTCAACTTAGCAAACACCCAACCTTTGTGAGGTTCTTAGAGTTTGCAAAACACTTCATTTTTCTATTTTGTGAGTTTGTAAGCTTAAGGGGGAGGATAACCCTTAAGAGTATATTGTGTTGAGTTTGTAAAGCTTAGAAAAGCTTGGTTGTAATCTTCAACACTTATAGTGATTGAACTCCTTGGCAAGAGAGGCTAAAGGAGAAGACGTAGGTGCCTAAGGAAGGACTGAATCTCTATAAATCGCGGTGTTATTTTCTCTATCTCTATCTCTTATTTACTTTCAATTATTGTGTTTAATTGTTTAGCAAAATTTGTGCTTATTGAATATTGTTTTTGAAAACTTCATTAAAACCAATTCACCCCCCTCTTGGTTTATTCCAAATCTTTGAGCTAACAAATATATTAATAATAAACTTACTATTTGATTATATAATTAAATATATTATATACTAATAATATAGTAAATTATATTATATTTATATATAATATAAGAATAATTATTATTTGAACTGATTCGATAAACTAATATTATTAATAATTAACAATTATTTTAATAATTGTGTTATTAAAAATTAACATAAGATTTACAGTTTAATAATTTATATTATAATGTATTAGTAAACAATTAATTAATTATATTATAATTCCATAACTATTTTATAATTTAATATTAAATTATATTAAATATAATTTACTAATTATAATATTATATTTTATGCATTATAATATATTATAAGAATTTAATTATATTTTAATATAATAATTATTGTAATGAACATATTTATTTATGCTTATATTAGATATAAAAGAAAGCATTTGTTCATTGTTTTTAAATTAATTAATATTAATTTAATTATTTATTATAATTAATGTATATTTATAAACTTAAATTAACATACTTATAAATTAGTATATTATATATTATTATTTATGATATTGAGTAATCTAATATATTACTCAATGTATTATATTAGATTATAATATATTAAATTATTAAATTATAATAATTTATATACAATTAATATTAATAATATTAACTGTTACTATATTATAATTATATAATATAATTAATATTAATTATTAATTTACAATTATAATTATATTAATATTTTATTAAATACTAATTATTTAATAAATTTATAAATAATTATAATTAATAATAATAGATTATAATTATTAATATAATTATGATAATTCGATTATTAATCTTATAAATTATTTATTAAATATAATACTATATTTATAATAATAAGTTTATAGAGATTATAATATTTCAACAATTCATATTATATACATTATAATAGAATAAATATTTATAAGTATAACATAGAAATAGTTATTCTTAAATTATTATAACTTATAATAATTTAATAATTTATAGTATATTATAAAAACATATTATATTTATATTATAATATAAATTATATTTATTTTATTTTAATGTATATAATACTATTCCCTTTTAAGCTTATTCTTAATTATATTGTAATTATAAAACAAATAAGTATTTGGTTAATTATTATTATATTTTAAATAGAACAATTGGTTCTATTCATGCAAGTTTATTTTGAATAAAATAATTTGAATTTATTAATATTCCAAAATTATTAAAATTAGTTATAAATATTTTATTTCTTTTGTTTAAATTATACATAACTATTATTCAAATTCTTATTTAATTAAATATTTATTTCTAGAACCTTTGTGTTTATATTCAATTAATTCTAGCTTAAGCATTAATAATATTTATATATTATTAATAATATAAAACAATTAATTACTTATAAGTAAATTACCCATTACTATTAATTATTTGATAGGTATATTTTATTATATAATATAATAAAATTAATATTATAAAAATATTAAATAAATATGACATTAGATAATTAAATATATACCATTAAATAGGAAATAAATATGTTAATATAAACAATTTATTATTTATGATAGTTAATAGATAATAGAGTTAATATAAATTATAAGATATTTTATATATAATAAATATATATTGGTATTATAATTTAATATTCGTATTTATATTAAATATATATACTATTTTCATATTTACTTAATATTAATAATTAAGTTAATATTTAATTTTATATCATATAAATAACTATTTATTTAATTATATAATTAAATAATTAATTATACTATTCACATATACATTTAATTATATTTTAATAATTGAATTAAATTAGTTATAATTAATTAGTTTTTGGTTAAATATTTATAATTATAGTATAATAATATCTAATTTATTAGTTAAATTAATTATAATAATTATTAATTAAGTTAACTAATATATATATAATAATATGTTGATTTTTTATAAATACTAAATAATATTTTATACGATTTAGTAATTTAAATATATATAATAATTTATGGTTAATTATAATATTATTAGTATAAATTATTTTCATATTAGTTATAATTATTTTAATTTATGATATATATATTATAGAATTACTTAATTAATAGATATTGATTTGTTAATATTATTTATATTTGTTAATTAATATATAAAAAATATTATATATATGTATTATCTTATAGTGTTTGAACGATTATCTATTTTAATATTAATAATATAGCCATAATGATTTATTTGAATAATTATTATTATACATTTATAGTATAAATTAATTATTATTAAATTTATTGGTATTTTAATATTATAAATATTTAAATTATCCATAATAATTAATTTAATTAGACTATATATTATTAATTATTATTAAAACATTAATAAAAATTTATTAAACAATATTAGGTATAAATATTATTAATTAAATTAATAATGAATAATCATAAACTTTATTCTTTTAAGTAACCAATTTGAGACATATATATAACAAAGAATATATGTTTAAATTTTATTAGCAATTATGTTTTATAATTATCGATTAGTTTCCTCATACTAAACAATATTAATCAAATAAATTTAATTATTTAAATATTTTAATAATAAAATATTAATTATTATATATTATAACATTTAATTATAATTATAATTAATAAATATTTTAATAATTTATTCTTAAAATTAAATTAATTTAATAATAATTATATAAGTTAACAAATAATTTATTGGTATGTTAAATATTAGTCATTTAAAATATTATAAACATTAATAATATAATTGATAAATATTAATATATAATAATTAAAATCATTGTGAACATTTAAACTAAAAGTACTAATCTTATATAATAAATAAAAATATTAATTAAACTAATCGATAATGAAATAATTAAAGATTTGTTAATAAAATATTATATTAATTTATTTAATTTTATTAATTATACTATAATTAAATTATTATTAAAATTAAATGTTCCAAAAATTAATAATATTCGATTATTATTATTTATAATAATATTAGGAATAAAGTAATATTTAGTAAAAACTAAATATATTTTTTGAACACATTTAAATAGTTATGACTTTTTGAACAATTATCTTTTTCAAATAGTTATGACCCTTTGTTTTGTCATAAACCAATTGTTTCTATTCATACAAATGTATTCGAAATAAAATAATACTAATTTTTTAATATTCCAAAAATTAATAAGTAAAAAATTTTAAAAATAAATGTGTTTACCGAGTTACTTTAAATCGTCATGACTGTTTGAACAATTATTTATTTCAAATTAGTTATGATCTTTTATTTTGTCTTAAAACAATTGTTTCTATTTATACAAGTTTATTTGGAATAAAATAATATGAATTGATTAATACTCTAAAAATTAGTTGGGAGGAGATTTAAAAAATAAATTTGTTTATTGAACAAGTTCAAATAGTTATGTCCATTTGAACAATTATTTATTTTAAATTGTTATTACCTTTTATTTTGTCATAAAACAATTGTTTATGTTCATATAAAATTATTCAGAATAAAATAATACTAATTTATTAATATTTTAAAAATTAATAAAAACTAAATTTGTTTACTAAAACAATTTAAATAGTTATGACTATTTGAATAATTATCTATATCAAATTGTTATGATTTTTATTTTGTCATAAAACAATTGTTTCTTTTCATACAAGCTTATTCATATTAAAATAATACTAATTTAATAATATTCCAAAAATTAGTAAGTAAGAGATTTAAAAAATAAATTTGTTTACCAAACCAGTTCAAATAGTTAGATTTTATCATAAAACATATGTTTTTATTCATACAAGTTTATTTGAAATAAAATAATGCTAATCAATTAATATTCTAAAAATTAATAACTTGGAGATTTAAAAAAAATTTTGTTTACCAAACAAATTTAAATAGTCATGTCCATTTGAACTATTATCTATTTCAAATTGTTATGACATTTTGTTTTGTCATAAAACAATTGTTTCTATTCAAATAAGCTTATTCTAAAGAAAATAATATAAATTTATTAATATTTCAAAAATTAATAAGTAAAAATTTAAAAATTAAATATATTTTATGAACATGTTCAAATAGTTATGACCCTTTGTTTTATCATAAACCAATTATTTTCTGTTCATACAAGCATATTTGAAATAAAATAATACTAATTTATTAATATTTCAAAAATTAATAAGTAAAAAATTTTCAAAATAAATTTGTTTACTAAGCTAATTCAAATTGTTATGACTGTTTGAACAATTTTTTATTTCAAATAGTTATGATCTTTTGTTTTGTCCTAAAACAATTGTTTCTATTCATACAAGTTTATTTGGAATAAAATAATACTAATTGATTAATACTTTGAAAGTTAGGTAGGAGATTTAAAAAATAAATCTATTTGTTGAATAAGTCCAAATAGTCATGTCCATTTGAACAATTATCTATTTCAAATAGTTATGATTCTTTTTTTTTGTCATAAAACAATTGTTTCTGTTCATTCAAATTTATTCAAAATAAAATAATACTGATCTATTAATATTTAAAAAATTAATAAGAGATTTAAAAACCAAATTTATTTATCGAAATAGTTTAAATAGTTATGACTATTTGAACAATTATTTATATCAAATTGTTATGATTTGTATTTTGTCATAAAACAATTGTTTCTTTTCATATAAGCTTATTCATATTAAAATAATACCAATTAATAATATTCCAAAAATTAGTAAGTAAGAGATTTAAAAAATAAATGTGTTTACTGAACCAGTTCAAATAGTTAAGACTATTAGGATAATCATCTATTTCAAATCATTTTGACCTTTTGTTTAGTCACAAAACAATTATTTCAATTCATACAAGCTTATTTAGAATAAATTAATACTAATCTAATAATATTATGAAAATTAATAATTAAGAGATTTGAAAAATAAATTGATTTGTTGAACAAATTCAAATAGTTAAGGCTATATGAATAATTATCTATTTCAAATTGTTATATTCTTTTATTTTGTCATAAAACAAATGTTTTTGTTAATATAATTTTGTTTAGAATAAAATAATATTAATTTATTAATATTTTGAAAATTAATAAGAGATTTAAAAAATAAATTTGTTTACCAAACTAGTTCAATTAGTTATAACAATTTAACAATTATTTCTATTGATATAGTCTTATTAAGAATAAAGTAATACTAATTTATTAATATTCTAACAATTAATAAGTAACGAATTTAAAAAATTCAAATAGTAACTAATTTGTTAATATAATATAATTTATTAATATAAAATTTAAGTATAAGTAAATAATTATTATTTTAAAATTTAATTAACTATAATTACAATTTGAATATTACTTATATTAATAAAAATAATTTTAATAAATTAATTAATGAAATTAATAATTATTTTTAATTATGGTTATATTAAATATTAATTTAATAATTAATAGTATTATTAATATAAAAATTTAAACTAAGAGTAAAACAATTATTTTTAATTATAATTTAAAATATTTATTACAGATTTATTTTTTTAAATCTCTTTCTTATTAATTTTTCAAATGTTAACAAAGAATATAACAAATCTTTATAAGTTTTATTTATAATATTTTAATATAATTAAATATAATTTAATTAACTATATGTATAAATAAATAAATAATTTTAAAATAATAATTATATTATTAACTTATAATTATATTATTTAACTTAATTATAAAACAATAATAAGAAACAATTAATTAATATATTAATCAAATTATTAATTAAGCTTCAATTATATAAATAAATATATATTATATTATAAATTGTTATATTAGTATTGTGATATTATATATTATATTAATTATTAATTATATCTATTTAAATTTACTTTTATATATTATTATTTAATTTAATTATAATCAGTTAAATTTATAATATAAATTTATTATATTTTAAATATAACAAATTGTTATGACTTAAGTAATAAGTCATGATTATTTAAATTAGTATTAAAGCATTATTATTATTTATAAATTATAATACAAGTTAATCATAACAAAATAAATATATTACTTATATTAACAATTAGAATAAGTTAAATATTTATAATTATTATTATTAAATTATATATTAAAATTACCATTTATAAACAAAAGTAGAATATATAATATTAAAATACCTATTATGAATATAAATTATATTCATTAATATTAATGAATGATTAGGTTTTTATATAGTATTTGTAATAATAGTTATTAATAGTTATAAATTATAAGAATATAATTATTTATCTCAATTATTTAATTTATAATTATTATAATTATTAGCAATAATTGATTTTAGTCAATTATAACAAAATCTAATCATAATCAATTCATACAAGCTTAATATTGTAATAGATAATAATATTAATTATAATTATTCTAAATATAAATTTTAAATTTAATTAATTTGAAATAAAATAATTTGATTAGATTCAGATAAACAAAATAAAGATCATTATGATTTGAGATAGATAATTATTATTCATAATTGTATATGATTTAGTAATATTTAATTAACAATATATATTAAATAATAAAAATAAATCTGTTTACATATACTTTTTTGTTATTTTATAATAAATTAATAGTGAATTATATTAAATTATTATTAATAATAATAGCTTGTTATTAAATTTTATATCTAATAATTTAATATAATTGATATTATTATTTGTAATTAAATTATTAATTAAAATATTATTAATTATTATTAATTATTTAGTGTTAATTATATAACTAATTTTATAATTAAACTCTTTATTGTAACTTCATATTTAATTAATAATTTAATTACAAATAATAATATCAATATTAGGTATAATTTTTCAAATAAATAATTGTACAATTGTCTCTTAGATGTCCTAATTTATTTAAATTATTTTAACTTATTATATTTATTTAAACTATTCAAATAATAGTACTAATTGATAGTACATATTCATAAGTATAAATATTTATTAGTACATTATAATAAATATATTATAATATTATAATAAAATAGTTATTTTATTTTGGATAAACTTTATTAATAATTATAATAGAAATTATTAATAAAGTTATTAATATTATAAAAATATTAATTATTTTCAGTTTAATAATTTAAATTTAAATTATATTAATTGAATTAAATATTAATAGTAATTATTAATATTTATGATAAATTGAAATTTATAATAAATAATTAATATTTATTATTAATAAGTAATATAAATAAATTAACTATTAGCTTAATAAATTAGAATAATTTTTAAATTAATTATTATTAAAGAGATTATTAAAAACTATTTGAATGTTTTATAACTAATATTATTATATTAATATAATATTTGGATAATTTATTCATATAATTGATAATTATTAAATAACTAATATTTAAATGTTCAATTAGCTTATAATAATTAATATTTAATTAAAAGTACTTAATTTATAATTTAATTATAGTCTAATAATTATTAACATATAAATTCATATGTTATGTACAATTTGTTTAATTAATAATAAGTATTAGTTTACTGATAATAAATTATAGAATAATATTATAATAATACTTAAATAAATTATATTAATATAATTATTTATTGAATAGATTATAATTTGTATATTATTTTATTATCTAATTTAAATGATTATAATAAATATAATATTATAATATTATTAATTGTTTAATTATTTAAATTATTAATATTATAAGTTATTGATATATACTAATTTAATAATATAACAATTTATTAATTAATATTTCCAATATATAATAATGATAAATAGTTAATTGATAAATAGTAACTTCATTTATAAATATAGTATAATATAAAATTATAATTTAAAATTATATAATATTAACAATTATATTTATATATAATTATAAGTTAATTAATTAATATTTTATATATTATTATTAAATTAGTTTAAAATTCCAAAATTTAGTACTCTATAATAATCATTATAAATATCAATGACTATTAGAATTATTGTTCAAATAATTATAATATAATATTATAATATTTCTAATAATATTATATTATTGATTTATTTTAGATTATATTAATATTAAATATTAAATGTTAAATATAATTTTAAATTATAAATTATAATTCGATTAATAATAAATTCAATTATTAATTATATAATATGATAATTGTTATATTATAAATTTATAATATTAATTAACGATAATAATGCTTATAATTAAAATAAGGTTTTTTAATAATACTATTTTTAATAAATAATATGACAATTAATATTATTGTTTATTAATTAAATATTAATTAATTAATATTAAATTGAATTAACAAAAATATAAATAAAAAATAAACTTTAAAACATAGCTTGTTTTATAATAAATTCATAATATAAAATTAATATAGTTTATTAATTTATAAATTAATTTGTAACATGATAAAATATTATTTTATAATTGTTAAATGACTTATGATAATATTAACATATAATAATTTATATATGTATAATTAATAAGTTAATATTTTTTAATTTATATAATAATCACTAGTTTATAATTTTAATTATTAATAAAATATTGATAGTTATAATAAATATAACATTATAAATATTAATAAATATTTTAATAAGCTTATTAAACTAGGTGACATCTATATTTATTAATGAATAAATATATTACAAATTATAAGTTCAATATATTAATAATAAACTTACTATTTAATTATATAATTAAATATATTATATACCAATAATATGGTAAATTATTTTATGTTTATATATAATATAATAATTATTATTATTTGAACCGATTCGATAAACTAATATTATTAATAATTAACAATTATTTTAATAATTGTCGTTATTAAAAATTAACATAAGATTTATAGTTTAATAATTAATTAATTATATTATAATTCCATAACTATTTTATAATTTAATATTAAATTATATTAAATATAATTAATAATTATAATTTACTAATTAAAATATTATATTTTATGCATTATAATATATTATAAGAATTTAATTATATTTTAATATAATAATTATTGTAATGAACATATTTATTTATGCTTATATTAGATATAAAAGAAAGCATTTGTTCATTGTTTTTAATATAATTAATATTAATTTAATTATTTATTATAATTAATGTATATTTATAAACTTAAATTAATATACTTATAAATTAGTATATTATATATTATTATTTATGATATTGAGTAATCTGATATATTACTCAATGTATTATAATAATTTATATACAATTAATATTAACAATATTAACTATTACTATATTATAATTATATAATATAATTAATATTAATTATTAATTTACAATTATAATTATATTAATATTGTATTTAAATACTAATTATTTAATAAATTTATAATTAATTATGATAATTCGATTATTAATCTTATAAATTATTTATTAAATATAATACTATATTTATATTAAAAAGTTTATAAAGATTATAATATTTCAACAATTCATATTATATACATTATAATAGAATAAATATTTATAAGTATAATGTAGAAATAGTTATTCTTAAATTATTATAACTTATAATAATTTAATATTTTATAGTATATTATAAAAATAGATTATATTTATATTACAATTTAATTATATTTATTTTATTTTAATGCATATAATACTATTCCTTTTTGAGCTTATTCTTAATTATATTATAATTATAAAACAAATAAGTATTTGGTTAATTATTATTATATATTAAATAGAACAATTGGTTCTATTCATGCAAGTTTATTTTGAATAAAATAATTTAAATTTATTAATATTCCAAAATTATTACAATTAGTTATAAAATATTTTATTTCTTTTGTTTAAATTATACATAACTATTATTCAAATAGTTGTTTAATTATATATTTATTCCTAGAACCTTTTTGTTTATATTCAATTAATTCTAGCTTAAGCATTAATAATATTTATATATTATTAATAATATAAAACAATTAATTACTTATAAGTAAATTACCCATTACTATTAATTATTTGATAGGTATATTTTATTATATAATATAATAAAATTGATATTAGAAAAATATTAAATAAATATAACATTAGATAATTAAATATATATCATTAAATAGGAAATAAATATGTTAATATAAACAATTTATTATTTATGATAGTTAATATATAATAGAGTTAATATAAATTATAAGATATTTTATATATAATAAATATATATTAGTATTATAATTTAATATTAGTATTTATATTAAATCTATATACTATTTTCATATATACTATAATTTTATATCATATAAATAATTATTTATTTAATTATATAATTAAATAATTAATTGTATTATTCACATATACATTTAATTATATTTTAATAATTGAATTAAATTAATTATAATTAATTAGTTTTTGGTTAAATATTTATAATTATAGTATAATAATATCTAATTTATTAGTTAAATTAATTATAATAACTATTAATTAAGTTAACTAATATATATAATAATATGTTGATTTTTTATAAATACTAAATAATATTTTATAAGATTTAGTAATTTAAATAGATATAATAATTTATGGTTAATTATAATATTATTAGTATAAATTATTTTCATATCAATTAAAATTATTTTAATTTATGATATATATATTATAGAATTAATTAATTAATAGATATTGATTCGTTAATATTATTTATATTTGTTAATTAATATATATAAAATATTATATATATTTTATCTTATAGTGTTTGAACGATTATCTATTTAATATTAATAATATAGCCATAATGATTTATTTGAATAATTGTTATTATACATTTATAGTATAAATTAATTATTATTAAATTTATTGGTATTTTAATATTATAAATATTTAAATTATCCATAATAATTAATTTAATTAGACTATATATTATTAATTATCATTAAAACATTAATAAAAATTTATTAAACAATATTAGGTATAAATATTATTAATTAAATTAATAATGAATAATGAATAATCATAAACCTTTTTCTTTTAAGTAACCAATTTGAGTTTGCTGTCTAATTGTTCTTTCTGGAGTTCAAAGTTGTTTCTCTTATGATTTTACTAGAGTTTTTGCATTCCATTACTTCCAAAAAGTTTGTAAACAATATTGTCTTTGCAGGTTGTTGCCTATTTTGGATGTTACCCTTGAGAAGATTTTTGTTTGACTGAAGCATTTTCTTTATTTAATAACACATAGGAAGGCAAAAGGCTTAGTATTTTCTTAAGAACCTGATACTGACGTTTACCCATGCATTGGTTGATCTTTATCTAACATAAGCATCTCACAAGTTTATTCACTATTCTGTGTATTGTATAAACTTCACAATCTCATTTCATAAGTTACTATTTTGATGAATGTTTAAAGTTGTTGAATAACATTTATTAAGTTATAGTAGGTAATATTTAAGGAAATAAAACAAAAAAAATAAAAATGTTTGGTAAAGAATTACTCACATTTAAGATTTATCTCCCTGTTTCTATGATTGTATATAATCCATAACCTTGTAAGACTTTTGTCTTACTTCTAGTGGTAGCTTCAATAGTGTGCTTATCATTGTGACTTCAAATGATTGTTGTTGAAGAGTTGGACTTTGAGGAGAGAAGTTAGTTTTTTTAGGTTGAAATTGAAAGAAAACAATTAAATTACTAATGGTGGGCATGGTAATGATGGCAACTGGAAAGTAATTTGGCTTATCTCATTCTTTCTTATTCTTGCTATTATTTAAACAAAATAATGCTAATTTTTATTATTATGATTATTTATTATTAATAGTTTAATAATTAATTGTAATTAGTATTATTATATTATTATTAAACTATTAATTAATATTGTCATTATTTAATTTATTATATTAATATTTATAATATTACTAATAATTAATATTATTATAATATAATAATTATAATATTTTTATAATATTAGTAATTTTGTTATCCAAAATTAGTTATGACTATTTAATAGACTACTATTATTAATATAGTTATTAATTAAAATAAATTAACAAATATTACAAAATAAATATTTTTTGTCGATCAAATTTAAATAATTATGACTATTTGAACATTTATCTATTTGAAATTGCTATTACCTTTTGCTTTGTCATAAAATAGTTTTTTCTGTTGATAAAAGCTTTTTTTGAATAAAATAATATAAGTTTATTATAAAATTGATCAAATCTACCCTCATGTGACAATTATAATTTCAATTATTAAATCTCTTATTTATTAATGTTTGAAATATTAATAATTAATAATTTAATTAATAATTTATTTTTAATAAAATAACGTTAATATTTTACTATTAATAACAAGTAATTATTAACTTAATTATAATAAAATAATTACATACATAAAATTTACTTTTCATAACTAATTTAATGATTTAATGATCAATAGTTAAAAGCATAAAAAACTATATTTTCAAAATAATAAATCAAAATAATATGATTATAATCTATTAAATTATTTAATATTCTAACGTAATGCTCCATGGAGTGTTGGCATAAGTCACAAGCCCACGATAGTTGGTATCAGAGTAGGTTCTGGTTAAGGTCATGTTCAATTCGCACTCAAGGTGTTCAATAAAAAATAATTATTAAATATTAATTAATAAATCAATTATACACTTCATATCAATTTATTAATCATAATTTAATAATTTAAAATAAATTATTTTAAACTAATTACTAAAATACGAATAATTAATAAATTATATTTTAATTTATTATTTGTATAATATTAACTGAATATAAATATCTATTTATATATTATATTTATTAAATAATTAAAATTAAAATTAATAAATTAATTTAATAAGAATAAGAAAATCCTTAATATTATAATAATATATATAGATTAATTTTAAATTATTATTCATAATAGATAATTATGAATATTTTAATTATTATTCATAATTAATTAAAATATAAATATTTAATTATATTTATTAATCTTAATTCATTTTTAATTAATAATTTTTAATTAGATTACATTATTAATATATAATATAATGTTAATAATAGATTAATTTTTATAAATATTAATTAAAATTATTATTAAATATTTTGAAAATTATTATTATTAATTTTTAATAATAATTTATTATTCTAAAAATAGAAATATATTAATTTTCTATTTAATTAATTTATCCTTTATTATATCTTATTAATAATCATTATATTATATTAAATTTAATTAATAATTATATTAAATAATATAATTAATATAATTAATTAATATTAAATATTAAAATAAATAAATAGAATATTTAAATAAATAAATAATATCTAATTAAATAGCAAATTAATAGATAAATAATTATCTATTTTCTTATTACTTTTTAAAATTGCTAGTTAATATCGATTATTACTAATATACAAATAATTGCTTATATAATAAAACAGAGTTATAATTATTATAAAATTATATAATTAAATATTTATTTATTATAAAGAATTGATAATAATTATTTATTTTAATTTTTATAAACTTATACCTATTTTATTTATTCAAATATTAGTAATATATCTAATTAATAAGTTAAACATTTCCAAATATAATAAGGCTTTTTTAAATTGTTATTATCTAATCAAATTATTTTTTGAATCTTGATAAGGGATCGATTGGTTCTTGATAAATTTGCAGAAGTTTGGCTATTGGAAGAAAATTGAATCAATTCTTTTGGCTAGGGGATTGATCCCTTCTATCCCAAACATGCCATAAACCCATTTTGTTTTCAGAATTTGTTTGTTTTAGTTCCTAAATGAGTGTTGGCAAGATAAAAGGCTGGAAAAATGTTCAATTTGAGATTAAGAGAATTTGATTCAAGTTAGGCAAATTTTTGTTTTGTCAATTCAAAACTTTTAATCAGTTCAAGGCTAAAATAATTGTTCATATAGTCATAAATATTTGAACATATTTGGTAAAAAGATTAAATTTTAATTCTCTTACTCATTAATTTTTGAATATTAATAAATTAGTATTATTTTATTTCAATAAAGCTTATTTGAACTGAAGCAATTGTTTTATTACTAATCAATAGGTCAAATAAGTTGAAATAGTTAATTATTCAAATAATCATGACTATTTCAACTTGGTCTGCTACAAGTATCTAATGTAGGCTTTGGTTTATAGAAAGATTTTTTCAATCCAAGCTTCTTGTCTCCCTTATAAATTTACTTTGGGGATTATCTTACTATTTGGTCACTTGTGGGCATTCTATATATAAATTTAGAAGTTGGGGCTTCTTTTGACATTTAATAGTAATAATTTGTTTTTACTATACTTGAAAAGAAACAGTGACAAGGAAAATAAATGACTTTTAGGTATTTGTTCTATATATCATATAATTAATATGATTATTTTATTAAGCTAATAAAATAGTTTAAACTAATATTAATTATAATAAATATTTAATATCTTAAATAGCTAACGTTTAAATGTTCATTTAAATGTTCGTTAATATAAACTAAATAAATATTTTATTAATTATTTTAATATAAGTTAACTTTTATAATTAGAATTATTAAAATATTATATATTTTAATATTTGAATATTAATTAAAATATAAATTAATATTAAATAAGTAATTATATAATATATTATATAATTATTTAATATTAAAAATAATACAATATTGTTATGACCTATTGCTTTAATTAATATGAAATAATATTAATACTAATTTAATAATGATTTGATAATTAATAAGAATAATATTCACATGATAATTAAATGGTCATAATGATTTATTTTTTTAATTATCAAAATATGATTGGTGAGTGAATTATTATCTAATTAATTATTTATGATAAAAATTATTAAAAATTATTAATATTATTTAACAATATTAAAATCTATCTATATATTTAATATGAATAATTATTTATTTATAATCTAATTATTTATATTAAATCATAAACAATTGTTAATAATCATAATAAATTAAATAAATTGATTATGTATAATTGTATTAGTTAATTATACATATAGTTAATCATAATTATATTTATTAAATTTAAGTATAATATTTAACTATAATAATTTATTAAATATAAATTCTTATTATATAATTAATTTAGTAATTAATTATTATTAATATTACTTAATAAGATGCATTAATTATTTTAATTAATCTAGTTTGTACAAAAAAATTATTAGATTTAATAATTTATATTAAATATAATTTAATATTGAATTCTTAGATCCACTTATTAATAAAAGTAAGTTTAACCTCATGATTGTATCCTAGTTTGAGAAATAAGAGCTGTCCCTAAGCTTCTGCTCTAGCTTTGTACCCAACTTAACAATTTTAAAGAAAGCAAAAGAATTTAGCTTTACAATAATAAATAAATTTAATAAAATACAAAATAATTAATATTTTATTAATATTTATATAATTTCATTATTATATGAAATTATAATCTATTATAATCATGTAATAAATTATGATGAGTTTAAATGTTATTTCAAGATTGGAGTAAGCTATTTTAAATAGTTGTAACTATTTGAATTTGTTCGATAAACAAATTTATTTTTTAAAACTCTTGCTTATTAACTTTCAAAATATTAAGAAATTAGTATTATTTTATTTTAAATATGCTTTTATGAACTGAAACAATTATTTTATGTCAAAACAAAAGGTCATAACTATTTTAAATAAATAATTTTTCAAATAGTCATAACTATTTGAACTTGTCCGGTAAACAAATTTATTTTTTCAAATATTTTACTTATTAATTTTTTGAATGTCAATAAATTTGGATTATTTTATTCTAAATAAACTTGTAAGATATGAAACAAGTATTTGATGACTAAATAAAAGGTAAGAACGATCTAAAATAGATAATTATTCTAATCATTTTAACTATTTGAATTGATTCCGTAAGCAAATTTATTTTTTAAATCTCTTACTTATTAATTTTTGAAATATTATTAAACTAGTAATATTTTTAACTGAATAAGCTTCTATGATCAGAAACAATTGTTTTATGATAAAAAAAGATCTCAATAATTTGAGATTGATAATTGTTCAAATAGTCCTAACTATTTGAACTGGTTTGGTAAACAAATTTATTTTTTTAAATCTCTTATTAATTTTTAAAATATTAATAAATTAATATTATTTTATTTCGAATAAGCTTTTATGATAAAAAAAACAATTGTTTTATGACAAAACAAAAGGTCATTTATTAAATCACTTAGATTTTTAATTATGACTAAGTAATAATTATTTAATTATATATAATTAAATAAACTATTATTAAATTTATATATTAAGAATAGTTTATTTAATATTTAAATATTATAATTAAATATTATATTAATTTATAAATATTAATAATTGAATTAATTTAATTATTAAATGACATATTTTATATAATATTAAATAAAAAATATAGTTATATAATAATTAAATATTTTAATTCAAATAGTAATTAAATTAAAAATATTTATTTATCTGAATAAATAAATATTGTTAATATTTTGCAAATTAATATTAAAATAATTAATATGACTAGTTTCATATTAAAATAAATTGTTTTAAATAAATTATAATATTGTTAATTATTAATTATATAGATTAATTAATAAGTTAATATAATTCATAATAGATTATACTAAATTAATATTATTCAGTTATAATATTTTTACTAGTTATTAACTGTAGTATGAATTAAAAATTTTATTTTATGATAAACCAAAAGGTCATAATGTTTTGAAATAAATAATTGTTATTATAGTCTTAAATATTTAAATTGGTTCAATAAATAAATCTTATTTTTAATTCTCTTAGTTATTAATTTTTAAAATATTATTAGATTAGTATTATTTTATTTCAAATAAGCTTCTATGAATAGAAATATGAAATAATTATTAAATAATATAATTATTATTAATTTATAGTATTAAATTACATTATAATTTATTTATTTAGTATAAATATTAATATATTATAAATATTATTAAATTAATTAAAAATATTATAATATTAGTAACTTATAATTATACTATAGTTATTATTTTATAAATTAATATACCTTATTTATAATTATTTATTATTTAAATAAATATTATAATATATAATTGATATATTAATTTTATTATTTTATAATTATAAGTAATAAATTATAAATAATTTAATTTAATTATTGTATTAATTATTAAAATAATTGATATAATAATTAATTATTCTTAATAATAATATAAATATATAAATATAAATTTATTATATTATAAATAATAGGTTTAGCTTTACAATAAATTAAATAATTATTAATTTATAGTATTAATTAAAATAATTAATATTGATAGATAAATAAATATAATAATTATTTATATTATTAAATAATATAAATTAATTTATATTTAATATTAAAAATAAATATTAATAATAATTAAGATAATTATAATATAATAACAAAATATTATTCTATTTTGGATAAATTTATTAATAATTATAATAGAAATTACTAATAAAGTTATTAATTATTTTTAGTTTAATAATTTAAACTTATATCATATTAATTGAATTAAATATTAGTAGTAATTATTAATATTTATGATAAATTAATATTTATAATAAATAATTAATATTTATTATTAATAAGTAATATAAATAAATTAACTATTAGCTTAATAAATTAGAATAATTTTTAAATTAATTATTATTAAAGAGAATATTAAAAACTATTTGAATGTTTTGTAACTAATATTATTATAATTATTATAATATTTGGATAATTTATTCATATAATTGATAATTATTAAATAACTAATATTTAAATGTTCAATTAGCTTATAATAATTAATATTTAATTAAAATAAATTAAAAGGACTTAATTTATAATTTAATTAATATTAATAATTACTTAATATTATTAACATAATGATTAATATTATTAGGATAATTATATAATATTATTATATATTAAATATTTAAATTAAATATTTATTATAATATAATAAATATTATATAATTATATAATTAATTTAATTATATAATAATATTAATTTTATTAAACAATTGAATAATAGTTATGTATAATTTATCAAACTAATATTTAGATAATTAATAATATTAATGAATTAATATTCTATTATACCAAATAATTAATAATAATTTATTTAATATATTAAATAAATTAAGTATTTATTTAATTAACATTATTATTTAATAGTTATAAAAATAACTATACAAAAAGAATTTTATTATACAAATATTATATAATTATAATATATAATAATTAATTTATATATTTTTATAAAATATTAATCTTAAACTATATATTTAAAGTAATATTAATTATTAACTATTTAATTAGTATATTTAAAGTATAAATCAAATAACAAAACTATATTAAATTATAATTAAAATGTATATATTTATTATATAATAAAATATTAATTATTACAAATATTTTTATTTGTAATGAATAAATATATTAATTAAAATTTATTAATTAATTAATTTAATTAATTATATACAATTCAGATATTTATATACAAAATATAAAATAACAAAAATTATGAAATAAATTTTTATTTACAAATAATAAAATAATATCAATATTATTTAGTGTTAAAAAATTAGAAATAGATATAATAAATGCTTATAAGCAATTTTATTTATTATCAATTTTAAATTATTTTAATTTATGATATTAAGTATAATTATAAACATATAATATTATTATATTAGTAATTATATAACTATTATTAATAATATTTCATTAATATACAATAAAATTAATGAATATTAAAATTAATTATTGGTAATAATAATATATCAATATTACAATAATTATAATAATATATAATAATAATAATAATTTAATTTAATTAATAATATTTAGTCTTCATTTATAAATATAGAATAATAATACCTAATTTATTAGTTAAATTAATTATAATAATATGTAAATTAAATAAAAAATAATTTTTAAAATATTATTAACTATTTTAAATAATATTTATTATTATAAACAACAATTATATATTATTTATTTCAATTAATATATAGTACTATATAATTAGTAAAATTAATTTAAAATTTAAGTAATAAACAATTGTTTATTTATTCTATTAATTATCTATTTTAAATAAATTAATTATTTGATAATATAATTATCAAATATTACTAATTTAATACTATATTATTCTAATCTATTATAATTATAATATTACAAAAGGATTAAGTTGTTATATTATTATTAGAACAAGTTAATTACTAATAATTAATATTATTTAGAATAATTTAATAATATATTTGAAAAATATACAATAATTGATAATATTGTTAAGATACGAAAGTAATAATATTTATATATCAAATAAATTAAATCTATTATATTAAACTTGTTTGATATTATATTAATTATATTAATTATTTAATTTTTAGTTATACTTATAAAAATAATTTATAAATATTTATTAATAAGACAATTAATAAGCAAAAGTTTTAAAAAATAAATCTATTTATTGAACAAATTCAAATCGTTATGACTATCTAAATAATTATTTATTTTAAATTCTTATGACTTTTTTGTTTTGTCATAAAACAATTGTTTCCATCCATACGAACTTATTCAGATTAAAATAATATTGATTTATTAATATTTCAACAATTAATAAGTAAAAGATTAAAAAAAAATAAGTTTACCAAACAAGTTCAATAGTCATGACTATTTGAATAATTATCTACTTCAAATCATTGTAACATTTTGTTTTGTAATAAAACAATTGTTTTAATTCATGTTAGCTTATTTGAAATAAAATAATACTAATTTATTAATATTCCAAAAATTGAAAAAAAGAATTAAAAAATAAATATGTTTATCGAACAAGTTCAAATAGTTATGATTATCTTAATAATTATCTATTTCAAAACATTACAACCTTTTGTTTTGCCATAAAACAATTGGTTCTATTCATTCAAGCTTATTTCAAATAAAATAATATAAATTTATTAATGTTCCAAAAATTAATAAGTAAAAATTTTAAAAATAAATTTATTTAAAAATTAATGTTCTAAAACCAATTGTTTCTATTCATACAAAATTATTTAGAATAAAATAATACTATTTTTATTCCTATTTTGAAAATTAATAAGAGATTTAAAAACTAAATCTCTTTACCGAATCAGTTCAAATAGTTATAACTATTTGAACAATTATCTATCTCCAATTGTTATGATTTTTGTTTTGTCCTAAAACATTAAATTTTATTAAGTAATATTACTTAATAATATAAATAATTTTGTAATAATTAATATTATCAATTTAGTTATTAATTTAGTTATTATTAATATTAATTAATTATTAATTAATAAAAATGATTATTTAACTAATTTAATTTATTTATCATTAAATTTATATAATATAATTAAATTAAATAATTTTAATTTTAATTTTAATATTAAATTATTAAAATGATTTATCTATTTATTAATTATTAATTTATTTAATAATTAATAACTATATATCATAATAAAAAAATATATAATAAAAATTAATAGTTAATAATTAATATATATTGTTTAATAGATATAATAAAAATTATTAATTATTATATTTTAAATAACATAATTAATTATTAATTATAATAATTAATTTAACCTTATATATTAATATAAATTAAATTATCTATTTTAATAACAACAATTTATTAATTAAACAAATATTTATATAATTAAACTAATTAAATTTATATTATAAACAAATACTCTATATTATGATATATTAATATAGAATATATTATATTTTTTATTATCTTTAAAACTATTTAATTATAACTAAATAATTAAATTTATTATTTTACAATTATTACTACTAAATTAATAATAAAATTTATTATTTGTAGTAAATAATTTTTGAAAATATATTATCTATATTATAATAAAATAATACTATAACTAATTAATATACAAATTACAAATAATAATATCAATATTAGGTAAAATTATTCAAATAAATAATTGTCTATTATCTATTTCAAATAATTTAAATAATAGCTTATTATTATATCTATTATTATAACCTTATTTATTACATTCTTAATTAAAAAATAAAAATTTTAAACAGTGATAATTGTTGCAATTATGAAATAATTTATTATTAATAATAATACTAATTTATTACCTTTTGTTTAAATATTCTTAGTTACAATCTATACAGTTAATATAGATTATTAACTAAAATTATATATTATTTAAGCTATTAATTGTGATTTATACATTGATAGAATATTATGTTATAACAAATAAATAATTGTACAATTGTCACTTAGATGTCCTAATTTATTTAAGTTATTTTAAATTATTATTTTTATTTAAACTATTCAAATAATAGTACTAATCGATAGTATATATTCATAAGTATAAATATTTATTATTACATTATAATAAATATATTATAATATTATAATAAAATAGTTATTTTATTTGATCCATGATAATTAAATAACTAATATTTCTATTAAATTATAATTAATACAATAGATAATATAAGTTAATTTATTATTTAATTTATATTAAATATAAATATTGATTATTTATAAATATTTCAAGTTTTATAGTATCAAATTAAATTAATATAAATAATAATATATATTATATATTATATTATCAATATATTTATATATAATTATATGTTATTTTTTAAATCTCTTAGTTATTAATTTTCAGAATATTATTATATTAGTATTATTTTATTTCAAATAAACTTGTGTGAATAGAAATAATTGTTTTATGAGATAACAAAATGTTATAACAATTTGAAATATATAATTGTTCAAATAGTCATAACTATTTGAACTAGTTCAGTAAACAAATTAACTTCTTAAATCTTTTATTAATTTTTGAAATATTAGTAAATTAGTATTATTTTATTTCAAATAGGCTTGTATGATGAAAAACAATTGTTTTATGATAAAACAAAAGTTCATAACGATTTAAAATAGATAATTATTCAAATGGCCATAATTATTTAAATAATTTGATAAACTGATTTATTTTTTAAAACTCCAACTTCTTAATTTTTGAAATATTAATAAAGCAATATTATTTTATTTTGAAAAACTTTTATGTACTGAAATAGTTGTTTTATGGTAAAATAAAAGGTTATAATGATTTTAAATAGATAATTGTTCAAATAGTCATAACTATTTGAACTTATTCGATAAATAGATTTTTTTTAATTTCTTATTAATTTTCTAAATTTTAATAAATTAGTTTTACTATATTTTGAATAAGCATGTACAAACTGAAAAATTATTTTTTGACTAAATAAAAGATCAGAATAATTTGGAATAGATAATTGTTCTAATAGTCTTAACTATTTGAACTACTGTGAAAAACACATTTATTTTTAAATCCTTATTAATTTTTGAAATAGTAATAAATTGGTATTATTTTATTCTGAATAATTTTGTATGAATAGAAACAATTATTTTATAATAAAACAAAATACCATAACGATTTGAAATAAATAACAGTTCAAATGGACATGACTATTTAAACTTATTTAGTAAACAGATTTATTTTTTAAATCTCTAACTTATTAATTTTTTGAATAATAATAAATTAGTATTATTTTATTCCAAATAAACTTGTGTGAATAGAAACAATTGTTTTATGACAAAACAAAAGATCATAAAGATTTGAAATATATAATTGTTCAAATAGTAATAACTATTTGAACTTGCTCGATTAACAAATCTATTATTTAAATCTTTTACTTATTAATTTTAGAAATATTAATAAATTAATATTATTTTATTTCAAATAAGCTTGTATGAATAGAAATAATTGGTTTATGACAAAACAAATTGTCATAACGATTTGAAATAGATAATTGTTTAAATAGTCATAACTATTGAATGTGTTCAAAAAACATATTTATTTTTTAAATTTTTTATTTATTAATTTTTGGAGTTTTAATAAATTTATATTATTTATTAATAATATTCATACAAGCTTAATAAAACAATTTAATAATCATTTTATATATTAGTTAATATTTATAATAACTATTATAATTATAATTAATTATAATTTTTTAATATTAAAATTATAGTATTTTGAATTAACTATTCAATTTAATATAGCAAAATTATATAATTACTTAATAATAATTAATAATCAAATATTATAAATTATTAATTTATTATATTATTCAATTAATTAATATAACATTAAAATAATATTAATATTAAATATTATAATAGTATTAATTTATTATTTAAATAACAATAAATAATTATATTTATTATATTAGTTTAATTAATCAAATGGTAAAATAATATTATTATCCAAATCATTTAAAAATAAATAATTAGAATACTATAGTTTTAATAATTTATAATTATTAGTTATTTTCTAATAAATTATTATTAGTTATTTTAATAATGATTAATAAAATTGGTATTCTATTATTTTAATTACAATTATATATACCTGGTAAGTTTATAATAAGTTCAATTCATGCAAGTTTGTTAATTTAATTAATTAATATTATTTCAAAAAATTAAATTGAAATAAATAATATTAGTTATTAATACTTTTGTAATATTATTTATAAATTATTAATATATGTAGTTTATATTATTTAATAAAATTATGATAATAATTTGAAATAAATAAAGATTAATTAAATATTAGTTATTTAAAATATGCTAATTTAATTAAAGATATAAAAATTAATATCTCTTACTTATTAATTTATTTGAATAATCAGATATTTGCATTGTCTCAAATATCGAATTTCTAAATAATTATCTATTTTAATTATCGATAATCATAAAAGATCAAATATACATTTTAAAATATTGATGATTATTTTTAATAATTATTTAGCAAAATTCATAAATTATATTATTATTTCATAGCTTATTTATTAATAAATATCGATAATTAAATAATAAAAATTTTAAATTGTTAATTATTAACAGTCAAAAAATTAATTAGCAAAAGATATGAAAAAATAAATCTGTTTATCGATCAAGTTCAAATAGTTATGACTATTTGAACAATTATTTATTTAAAATCATTATGACCTTTTGTTTTGACAAAAATAATTGTTTTAGTTAATAAAAGCTTATCCAAAATAAAATAATACTAATTTCATAATATTTCAAAAATTAATAAGCAAGAGTTTAAAAAAATTAATTTGTTTACTGAACAAATTTAAATAGCTATGACTATTTGAACAATTGTCTATTTAAAATCATTATGACCTTTTGTTTTGTCATAAAATAATTGTTTTAGTACATACAAACTTATTCAAAATAAAATAAAACTAATTTATTAATATTCCAAAAATTAATAACTAAGTGATTTAAAAAGTTAATTTGTTTATCGAATCAGTTCAAATAGTCATGTCTATATAATGTTTAAAGAAATTTGATATAATAATATTTGATTATTAATAATTTATTAATAAATATAATATTATATTTTTACCTAAAAATATAATAGTTATATAAATTATTTGAACTTATATAATATTATAAGTTATTTAATAATTGTATTTGAATTATTCAATTTTGTTTATACTTTATTATAAATTATATCTATAATAGTTATAAATATTTCAACAATTATCTATTTAAAATCATTATGACCAGTTGTTTTGTCATAAAACAACTATTTTAGTTCATAAAAACTTATCCAAAATAAAATAATACTACTTTATTAATATTTCAAAAATTAATAAACAAGAGATTTAAAAAATAAATCTGTTTACTGAATCAATTCAAATAATCATGGCCATTTAAACAACTATCTATTTTAAATCATTATTAACTTTTGTTTTGTCATAAAACAATTGTTTTTCAACAAAAAAGATTTTTCTAAATAAAATAATACTAATTTATTAATATTTCAAGAATTAATAAGAGATTTAAAAAAGAAATCTATTTGTTGATCCACTTTAAATAGTTATGATTATTTGAACAATTATCTATTTCAAATTGTTATAACCTTTACTCTATCATAAAACAATTGTTTCTGTTCATACAAGCTTATTCGGAATAAAGAAATGATAATTTAGTAATATTTTGAAAATGAATAACTATGAGATTTAAAAAATAAATCCGTTTGTCAAACCAGTTCAAATAGTTAAGATTATATGAAAACTTATTTATTTTAACTTGTTATAACCTTTTTTTTATCATAAAATAATTATTTAAGCTCATAGAAGCTTGTTCGGAATATAATAAAATTAATTTATTAATATTTCAAAAATTTATAAGAGATTTAGAAAATAATTCGACTTATGAAATGAGTTCAAATAATTATTACTAGTTACAAAATTATATCATAATTATATTACATACCTAATATTTATCATTAATGATAAATAATTATATAATTTAAAATCATATAATTAATTTTATTACTATAATTGTATATATTTTATAATTTATATAATTATTCAAATACTATTTATTTTACACTTAAAATATATTAATAGTTATAATATTAATTTATTATCTAATTTAAATTATTAGTTAATATAGAGTTTATAATATTAATAATTTATATTAATAGTAAATTAATATTAACCTTAACTATTAATACCTTATAAAATAATAAGTATTAATAACTTATTAAAAGGCTTAATATTTATATAATATTAACAAATATATTTAACTAATTTAACTTATTAATTATTAAATATTATATTTATTTTGTTATATTAATTATAACAAAATCTAATTAGTTGAACTTAAGTTTGATTATTTTTCAAACTGAACTCATAAAAATCAAACTGCATCTCGAAAATGGAGTTGAACTATTCAATCCAACGTCTAATGGCAAGTACATAACTTTTAGTTATATAGATATCGATAAACATTTTAAAAGTTGTTTGTTAAACATATATCAATAATTAAAAAAAATCAATATTGATAATTCATATGACCAGTTCTTATAATTATTAATTATTAAAATATTGTATAAATATTATTAATTAAATTAATAATGAATAATCATAAACCTTGTTAGCCTTGAATTGATCCTTATTTTGAAATGGCAAAACATTAAACTAAATAAGCTTGATCAAGGTTTTGAAAAAGATTTATTTAGTACATATTCTTAAGTTTTATATTTTGGTACTAAATAAATAATATGATTTTCAAAGCTTAAACAAACCTTTCTTTGTTTTCATATTTCTCAAACCAAATCTACCTTTAAAGATTATTTATTTGAGCTGAAATGAAAGTCCAATTGTTGTTTTTAAAGTGAACTTATTCATTTTGGACTTAATACAAATTTGACAATACTGGTTTTGAGAAATAGATTTACTTAAGAAAGCTATTTTACAAGAACAAAGTTTTCCAATATTGAACTTATTTTATTTTTCTATATTAATTCACAAAGTTTTAATATTTTAATTTTATATGGTTGGAAAGCTCCTTGAGTCTACTTTCTAATGGATCAAACAAAATCAAAATCCAAATTTTCTAAGAGAAGATTTTGAATTTTTACTAGACACTCTACAGTTGTCTAAAAACTGCATAAGGGGTAACTTTAAAAATTCACTATAATTCATACACAATGAATTAGGTGATGATATGGATAGAAAACCCTTTAAGTTTAGTTTCTAAATCTTCAAATGGTTTGTGATTTGGATTTGTATAACTCAAGTTATGGTCAAATTAGTGAGTAGAGTACAAAATGAGAAACAACCACCCAGCTTGGACAGGATAGATCACCCCCTTAACCAATTGATCCCCTACAAAAAGGGATCGATCGGTTATACTATTTTCAAGTGCAAATTGGTTCAAAACATGAACAAATCGATCTCCTCCTAGAAGAGATCGATTGGGTCTGGGCAAAGACATCTCCAACGGCTATTTTATCAAGCTTTTAATAGCTACTTTCACTTCCCAAGCATTCCCAACAGCTATTTCCTCAATTTCTCTATAAATTGGGCACTCCAACACACCAAGAAGGTTGATGCATCAAGAAAGCAAGAGCTAACAAGTCATATCTTCATTCTCTCAAAGAATCAAGAGTTTTTAGAGCTTCAAAGTCCATATCTTTGTATTTATTGTATCTAAATTATATTTGTTATTCATTCATCATTTTCTTGTACTTAAACTTAGAAACACTTAGCCTTAGAGAGGTTGTTCTATTGTTTGCAAAACTATCTTTGATATACAAGGGTGGAAGAAAACATGAGGTGAGGTATTCTCTTGATATTGTAAGGGTAAAGGTTGCTATCTAAGCCTTAAAAAAAAGATAGAGATTTAGTACAAGATAGGTTTGTATCTTGTAAGAATTTTTCTTCAATTAGTGGATTGAATCCTTGGTGTGGACAACCAAGAGAGAGGACATAGGTGCCTTGTGGAGAAGGACCGAACCTCTATAAATCATTGTATTTGATTTCTCTATCCCAATCTCCTTACAATTTATTGTTATTTCTATTTGATTTTAGGTTCATTAATTGTTATTGTTTGCATTATATTTTCATCAAAAGTGCTTATTGTTTTAATTTCCATTCAATTATATTGAAATCATTTGTTTGGGAAGAATTTGGAGAAATCTAATTCACCCCTTCTTGGATCACCATCTCACCTAAAAAGCTAACAAACCTTATTCTTTATATAAACAATATGTTTAATATTTTATTAATATTAAAATTGATAATATAGTTATTAATATTAATAAATTATTAATTAATATTTTAATTAATTAGAATTAAATATAGATATAATAAATAAAGCTATTATATTGATTATTAATTATTAATTTATTTAATATATTGTTAAAGATTAAATATATTGTTTTAATAAAGGTTATAACGATTTAAAATAGACAATTATTCAAATAGTAATAACTATTTGTACTCGTTCGATAAATAGATTTATTTTTTTAAAATTTCATTTTTATTAATTTTTTGAATATTGCTAAATTAGTATTAATTTATTCTAAATAACCTTTTATGAACTAAAACAATTGTTTTATAGCCAAATAAAATATTAGAATGATTTGAAATAGATAATTATTCTAATAGTCTTAACCATTTGAACTGATTTAGTAAACAAATTTGTTTTTTAAATCTCTTAGTTATTAATTTTTGAAATATTATTGAATTAGTATTATTTTAATCTAAATAAGCTTGTACGAACAAAACAATTTTTTTACAACAAAAGAAAAGGTCATAACAATTTAAAATAGATAATCATTCATATAGTCTTAACTATTTTAACTGGTTCAGCAATTAGATTTATTTTTTAATTTTCTTGGATATTAAGTTTCATAATATTATTAAATTAGTTTTATTTTATTTCGAATAAAATAGTATAAACAGAACCAATTGTTTGATGATAAAATAAAAAGTTATAACGATTTGAAATAGATAATTTTTAAAATAGTCAAAACTATTTGAAATGGTTTGGTAAGTATTTACTTTTTAAATCTCTTACTAATTAATTTTTTAAATATTAATAAATTAGTATTATTAATAACATTAATAATGATTTATTTTAATAATTAATTTTAACCATAATTATTTCAAATCAAATTAACTTATTTAATATTTATATCAATTATTTCAATAAATATATATTATTAATATTAATAAATTAATATAATCATTAATAAATTAAATATTTAATAATTAATAATTTCTATATTTAAATTAATTTATATTAGTTAAATTAATATAAAATTAAATAATACAATTAATAAATATGGCTATTTGATATTATTAGAATCAAATAATAAATTTAAATAGATATTATAACTGTATAGATTATACTAAATTATATAATCTATATAATTATTAAATTAATTAAATAATAATTAAATATTTATTAAATTATAAATAATTATTAAAATTACTAGTTATATTTAATACTATAATATATATTAATTTTAAATATTAAATATAATTTATTTATATAATTAAATCAAATAGGTTAATAAAAGTTAATCTATACAGTTAATAACTAGTAAAAATATTATAGCTGAATAATATTAATTTAGTATAATCTATTATGAATTATATTAACTTATTAATTAATCTATATAATTAATAATTAACAATATTATAATTTATTTAAAACAATTTATTTTAATATTTTAATATGAAACTAGTCAATTAATTATCTTTAATTATCTTTAATATTAATATGCAAAATATTAATAATATTTATTTATTCAGATAAATAAATATTTTTAATTTAATTACTATTTGAATTAAAATATTTAATTTAACAATTCAATTAATTCAGTTATTAATATTTATAAATTAATATAATATTTAATTATTAAATTAACTATTATTAATATATAAATTTAATAATAGTTTATTTAATTATATATAATTAAATAATTATTACTTAGTCATAAGTAAAAATCTAAGTGATTTAATAAATGACCTTTTGTTTTGTCATAAAGCAATTATTTTTTATATAAATAATACAATATAAATAATATTAAAATTAATAAAAAATTATTATTATATAAATTAGTATTATTTATATTAGTATAAATATATTTATATTAAATAGTAACGTAATATAAATTAAGTTATAATAGAAATTAAAACAAATATATTATAATAATTTTGATTAATTTATGAATAATTTTGTTAATTATTATCTATTTCAAATTGTTCTTACCTTTTGTTTGGTCATATGACAATTGTTTTTGATCATACAAGCTTATTCGGAATAAAATAATACTAATTTATTAATCTTTCAAAAATTAATAAGTAAGAGATTTAAAAAATAAATCTGTTTACAAAACCAATTCAAATAGTTATGACTATTAGAGCAGTTGTATACTTCAAATTGTTATTCGAAGTAACAATTTATCAAATTTATCTTGATTTGATATTTACTAATATAACATATATTCATATTAATTAATAAATAATAATTTATAAATTATTATAATTATTATAATATATTATTAATTAAATATATATAATTAAATTAATATGTCAATATTAATTTATAATCAAATTATAATATCATAATGTTATTGTTATACTTATTTATTTATAAATAAATATATAAATTATTTTAATAAATACAATTTTTTACTAATTAGTTATTATAGATATAACATATATATTGTTATTCATATTATAATATTAATTATATTAATTATTGATTAGATCTATGAATATAATATTTTATATTAATATACATTATATTGTAACATATAATATGAAACAAAATAACAAAAATTTTAACGATTGGAGATTGATAATTGTTCAAATAGTCTTTGAAATTGTTTGGTAAATAGATTTATTGTTTAAATATGTTACCTATTATCTTTGAAATATTAATCAATTAGTATTAATTTATTTCAAATAAGCTTGTATGATAAAAAACAATTGTATTATGACAAAATAAAAGGTCATAATGATTTGAAATAGATAATTATTCAAATGGTCATAATTATTTTAACTGATTTGGTAAACAGATTTATTTTTTAAATTTCTTATTAATTTAGGAAATATTAATAAATTAGTATTATTTTATTTCATCTAAGCTTGTATTAACTGAAACAATTATTTTATGACAAATTAAAAGGTTATAACGTTTTAAAATAGACAATTGTTCAAATAATAATAACTATTTGAACTTGTTTGGCAAATAGATTTATTTTTTTAAATCTCTTTCTTATTAAATTTCCAAATGTTAATAAATTAGTATTAATTTATTTTGAATAAGCTTGTATGAATTGAAATAATTGTTTTATGACTAAAAAATGGTCAAAATGATTTGAAGTATATAATTATTCTAATAGCCTTAACCATTTGAAATATTTAATAATTAAACAATATTTATTATTCAAAATATTAAAACCAATAATTTTATATAATTAATTATTATTAAATTAATAAATCATAATTAATAATACTCATGACTTAATTGATTTTGAATTAAAGATAATAAAATTAAATATTTAGTAAAATATTAATAATTATATCTAATAATTTGTATTTAGGATTTATTATAAAATTATTAGATAAAATTAATATTATATAATTGAATAATCATAAATAATAAATTATTATTATTCAATTAATATTAATTAAGGCTTAATATTATTATTTAACAAATATTACTAGTTTTATAGCATATAAAAGTATTGTTTATTTTAGTTTATAATTACTATTCAAATAATTTTAATTAATAAATTTAACAAATAGAAATAAATATAATTTAATTGAAAATTAAATATAACAATTTATATCCTTAAATTGATAGTTTTAAATTTAAAATTGTTAATATTAATAATAGAAATATATTAATATGTAAAATATTAATAATTAAGATTGTTAATTATAAAAAGTTTAATTATTTAATTAAAAATTTAAACCCATAAATATTAACTATATAATTATATAATTAAAATAAATTAAAAGTAGTTATAATAATTTATGATTAATCTAATAATAAATATTAATAATAATATTAGGAATAAAGTAATTATTTATTACTTATAATCTTATATAATTTAATTAAATGATTAAATTAATTTAAACTAAATAAATATTTTATTAATTATTCAAACAGAATTATTTTATCAATAATCCAAAAAATTAATCATTATTAATTATTAATAATGTATATTTATATTAATAAAATATTATATTCATTAATTATAATAAATAATTATTATTTATTATTTACTTAATACAATTTGGATTAATTGTACTAGTTTAATAAGGTAAATATTTATAATTAATATTTAAATTATAACTATTAATAATTATTTTAATGAATATTTTAATAATCAATTTATTAATTATTTTTTAAAAATTAATTATATTATTATTATATTATTATTACTAGTAACATATATAGATATTATAGTATAAATATTAATTTATTAGTAATTTATTATTAACTAATCGATAAAATTATTAATTAATTTTAATAATTTTAAACAATAGTATACAAATTATATTAAATAATTTGACTTTTAGTTATATTCAAATAATACTATAATATTATTAAATTAATACAATAATAATTGTTTATAAATTATTAGTCCAAATTATCGTTAATATAATAATTGAATGGAAATGTTTATCATTATTAATAGTTAATAATTATAAATTTGATTGATATTTAATTTATAATTAATACTAATTTAATAATATTTTGAAAATTAATAAGTAAGAAATTTAAAAGAGTAATAAATTTCGTAATAATTATGATAATTGTTACTAATAGTTTGTAGAAATATGATTTGTTTATATATCACTTAGTTATTAATATTTGGAATATTAATAAATTAGTTTTTATTTTATTTTATTTTCAATAAGCTTGTATGAACTAAAACAATTATAGTAATAATACAAATTTATTTTGAAATAAATTATAATATGTAACACGAATTCATATGACCTTTTGTTAATTTAATTATTACATATTTTATTAATATTAATAATTAATATCATTTATAATATAATATATTAAATAATTATTATATTAATTAACTAATTTAAATAAATTTAATCCAATATTATCTATATAATATTTAACTTAAATATTATTAAATTAGTATTATTTTTATCTGAATCAGCTTATATGATAAAAAAAACAATTTTTTTATGACAAAACGAAGATCATAACGATTTGAAATTAATATTTGTTCAAATAGTCATAACTATTAGAACTGCTTTGAAAAACAGCTTTAATTTTTAAATCTCTTGCTTAATAATTTTTGAAATATTAATAAAGTAGTATTATTTTATTTCAGATAAGTTTTTATTAACTGAAATAATTGTTTTATGACAACAAAATGTCAAAATAATTTTAAACAGATGATTGTTTAAATAGTCATATCTATTTGAAATTGTTTAGTATACAGATTTATTTTTTTAAATCTCTTGCTTTAATTTTTTGAATGTTAATAAATTAGTATTATTTTATTCCAAATAAGCTTGTATAAACTAAAATAATTGTTTTATGACTAAACGAAAGGATAGAATCATTTGAAACAGATTATTTTGATAGTCTTAACTATTTGAACTAGTTCAGCTAACATTTTATTTTTTAAATCTTTTATTAATTTTTGAGATATTATTAGTATCATTTTAATCTGAATATGCTTGTATGAAAAGAAACAATTGTTGTATGAAAAAATAAAGATCATTATGATTTAAGATAGATAATTGTTCAAATAATCATAACTATTTGAACTGATTTAGTAAATAGATTTAGTTTTTAAATCACTTATTAATTGTCAAAATATTAATAAATCAAATTTATTTTGAATAATTCTATATGAACAAAAACAATTGTTTTATGACAAAACAAAAGGTCATAACAATTTGAAATAGATAATTGTTCTAATGGACATAACTATTTGAACTTGTTTGGTAAACAGATTTATTTTTTAAATCTCCTACCTACTAATTTGCAAAATATTAATAAAGTAGTATTATTTTATTTTGAATAAACTTGTATGAATAGAAATAATTGTTTTATAACAAAACAAAAGATCATAACTATTAGAAATAAAAAATTGTTCAAATAGTTATAACTATTTGAGCTTACTCAGTAAATAGTATTAAATATTTGAATTGGTTAGGTAAACTGAATTATTTTTTTAAATCTCTTACTTATTAATTTTTGAAATATTAATAAATTCATTTTATTTTATTTCAAATAAGCTAGTATGAATTGAAAATTTTGTTTTATGATAAAATAAAAAGTCATAACGTTTTGAAATAGATAATTGTTATTATAGTCTTAAATATTTAAACTGGTTCGATAAACAAATTTATTTTTAATTCTCTTAGTTATTAATTTTTAAAATATTATTAAATTAGTAATTTAAACTTATTAAAAGTTTTTTAATTGAGTTGTCATAAAACAATAGCTAAATAATTAGAACAATATAATAGTTATTGTAATTAATTAAAATATTTATTACTAATAATTTATAAATATTTATAAAATATTATAGGAAAAAACTACAAATAATAGAATTTATTATTAAATATCCTAATACCTAAAATAATAATATGAATATTATTATAACTAAATATTAATATTATTTATTATTAATATCAATATAAATTATTATTAATTAATTCTATATTAATAATTTAATTAAAATTATTAACTGTTTAGTTGTCTAAATAGTCATAACTATTTAAATTTTTTCAATAAACGAATTTATTTTTTCAAATCTTTTACTTATTAATTTTTTGAATGTTAATAAATTTAGATTATTTTACTCCAAATAAGCATGTAAGATATAAAACAAATATTTTATGACTAAGCATAAGATTGGAAAGATTTGAAATAAATAATTATTCTAATAGTTTTAACTATTTGAATTGGTTCAGCAAAAAAAAAATTAAAATCTCTTATTAAATTTTGAAATATTATTAAATTAGTATTATTTTTAACTAAATAAGTTTCTATGATAAGAAATAATTGTTTTATGACAAAACAAAGATCTTAATGATTTGAGACTGATAATTATTCAAATAGTCATAACTATTTGAATTGGTTCGATAAATATATTTATTTTTTGTAAATCTCTTATTAATTTTTGAAATATTAAAAAATTAGTAATATTTTATTTCGAATAAGCTTGTATGATCAAAAACAAATATTTTATGACAAAACAAAAAGGTCATAACGATTTGAAACATATAATTATTCAAATGGCCATAATTATTTTAATTGATTCGATAAACAAATTTATTTTTAAATTTCTTACTTATTATTTTAGAAATATTAATAAATTAGTATTATTTTATTCCCTCTAAGCTTGTATTAACTTAAATAATTGTTTTATGACAAATCAAAAGGTTATAATGATTTTAAATAGAAAATTGTTCAAATGGTAAACAAATCTATTTTTTTAAATTTCTTTTTTGAATGCTAATAAATTATTATTAAGTTATTCTAAATAAGCTTGTATGAACTAGAACAATTGTTTACAACTAAACAAAAGGTCATAATGATTTTAAATAGATAATTATTTTAATAGTTTTAACCATTTGAACTGATTTGTAAACAAATTTATTTTTTAAATTTCTTACTTATTAATTTTTAAAATATTATTATATTAGTATTATTTTAATCAGAATAAGCTTGTATGAACAAAACAATTGTTTTATGACAAAAGAAAAGGTCATAACGATTTAAAATAGATAATCATTCATATTGTCGTAACTATTTTAACTAGTTTAACATTAGATTTATTTTTTAATTTTCTTAGTTATTAAGTTTCGAAATATTATTAAATTAATATTATTTTATTCTAAATAAAATAATATGAATAGAAGCAATTGTTTAATGACAAAATAAAAGGTTATAACAATTTGAAATAGATAATTATTCAAATAGTCAAAACTATTTGAAATGGTTTGGTAAACAAATTTACTTTTTAAATCTCTTACTAATTAATTTTCTAAATATTAATAAATTAGTATTATTTTATTTTGAACAAACTTATCTTAACAAAAACAATTGTTTTATGACAAAACAAAAAGTAATAATGATTTGAAATAAATAATTATTCAAATAGTTATAATTATTTAAACTGGTTTGGTAAATAGAATTATTTTCTAAATCTCTTATAATTTTTTGAGGTATTAATAAGTTAGTTTTAATAGTAAATGTATTATTTTATTAATAACTAATATTTAAATGAACATTTAAAGATTTGTTAATATTTTTAATAAAGTAGTACTATCAATTAGTACTTATTAAATAGTTTATTGTTATCGATTAATATTATCGATATTATAGTATAATTTGAATAGTATTAATAATAAAGCTTATCATTATTAAATAAGACAATCATTTAATTAGTATTTTAAACATTAAATTTTAATAATTATAATTAATAATTATCTTATTAATAGTTATTATTTAAAGTAATAATTATATCAATAACATTTAATATAATAAATTTATTAACGATAATTTGGATGATTTATATATATATATAAATTTAAATATTAATATTATTCATATTATAATAATTATTATTCGAATTAGGATATAAATAGTATAAATAGTATTATTTTTAACCGAATAAGCTTCTATGATTAGAGATAATTGTTTTATGACAAAACAAAGATCTTAACGATTTAAGATTGATAATTGTTTGAATAGTCATAACTATTTGAACTGCTTCGGTAAACATATTTATTTTTTAAATCTCTTATTAATTTTTGAAATATTAATAAATTAGTATTATTTTATTTCAAATAAGCTTGTATGATCAAAAACAATTATTTTATGACAATATAAAAGGTCATAATGATTTGAAATATCAACTGATTTAGTAAACAGATTTATTTTTTAAAATTTCTTACTTATTAATTTCAAAAGTATTAATAAACTAGTATTTTTTTATTTCATCTAGGCTATTTATAAATATATATAAATAATTAATTATACACGTATAATTTTTTTAATGATACTAATATAATATCATTAGTTCATACAAGTTTATTAAATTATAAATGAATAATTTAAGATTTGAAAAAAATAAATTTGTTTACCAAACAAGTTTAAAAAGTTATGACTATTTGATCAATTATTTTTATAAAATCGTTATGACCTTTGGTTTTGACATAAAACAATTGTTTCAATTCATAAAAGCTTATCCAAAATAAAAAGAATTTAATAAGCAGGAGTTTAAAAAAATAAATTTGTTTATCGAGTAAATTCAGATAGTTACGACTATTTGAACAATTGTCTATTTAAAATCATTATGATGTTTTGTCATAAAATAATTGTTTCAGTTCATACAAGCTTATTCAAAATAAAATAATTCTAATTTATTAATATTTGAAAAATTAATAAGTAACCGATTTAAAAAGTGAATCATTTTGCAAAATTAGTTCAAATAATTATGGTACTAATTATAACTATTAGTATACTTAATTTATAAATAATTAATTTAAAGTAATTATAATTATATATTATAACATTAAATATAATATTTTTATACTTAATTTATACTTAATTTATAAATAATTATAAATTATAACATTAATTATAAATTATAACATTAAGTATAAATTATAACATTAATTTATAAATTATAACATTAAGTATAAATTATAACATTAAGTATAAATATATTATAATTATAAATTATAACATTAATTTATAAATTATAACATTAATTATAAATTATAACATTAATTTATAAATAATTATAAATTATAACATTAAATATAACATTAAATATAATATATTTATACTTAATTTATAAATAATTATATATTATAACATTAAATATAATATATTTATAAAAATTTAAGTTCAAAAGTATTATAATATATTATTAATTATTAATTAATTAAATTAATAATAAAATTGTTAATTAAAATAGTTAATTATAATAAATCAATTTTTCTATGACTACTATTGCTTATTTAAACAAATTTTATATACAAAATATAAAATTATATAACAAATTTTAATATTAATTATAATTAGCTATTTTATTATAATTAATTCCAAATAAGCTTATTTAAACTTAAATTTTTATAGTTGTAAAAATATTATTTTTAATAACTTATTTGTTATTAATTTAAATTTATTTACAAAATTAGTTCAAATCGTTATGATTTTCATTTTGTCATAAAATAATTGTTTCTATTCATACAAGCTTATTCAGAGTAAAATATTGTTAAACTAATAATATTTTAAAAATTAATATGTTTACTGAACAAATTCAAATAGTTAAGACAATTAGATTTATTATATAAGCAATGACACCTTAGTTCCAAGGGAATAATTATCAAAAGGAAATAATGTTCATATGAGATAATTTTTTGTAGTCAATTTATTATATATATTTAATAACAATTATCATATTTTTATAGGATGATTTTTTTTAATCATATAATAATATGAACATTATTTATTAGCCATAATTATTAATAATATGACAATTAATAATGATTTAATAAATGAATATTTAATGTAACTTAGAAAATCTATTATTAATATTATTTGGATATTATTTATTATTGATATAATAATATAATAAATTATATTATTACCATGGATACTAATTAAGTAAATTATGATAATAATTTGAAATAAATAGAGATTAATTAAATATTAGTTATTTAAAATATGCTAATTTAATTAAAGATAAAAAAATTAATATCTCTTACTTATTAATTTATTTGAATAATTAGATACTTGCCTTGTCTCAAATATCGAATTTCTAAATAATTATCTATTTTAATTATCGATAATTTATCATAAAAGATCAAATATACATTTTAAAATACTGATGATTATTTTTAATAATTATTTAACAAAATTCATAAATATATTATTATTTCATAGCTTATTTATTAATAAATATCGATAATTAAATAATAAAATTTATATATTTTAATTTAAATATTTAAATATTTAAATTTTTTAATTATTAACATTCAAAAAATTAATAAGCAAAAGATATGAAAAAATAAATCTGTTTACCGATCAAGTTCAAATAGTTATGACTATTTGAACAATTATTTATTTAAAATCATTATGACCTTTTTGTTTTGACAAAAAACAATTGTTTTAGTTCATAAAAGCTTATCCAAAATAAAATAATACTAATTTCTTAATATTTCATAAATTAATAAGCAAGAGTTTAAAAAAATTAATTTGTTTACTTAATAAATTTAAATAGCTACGACTATTTGAACAATTGTGTATTTAAAATCGTTATGACCTGTTGTTTTGTCCTAAAACAATTGTTTTAGTTCATACAAGCTTATTCAAAATAAAACTAATTTATTAATATTCCAAAAATTAATAACTAAGTGATTTAAAAAGTTAATGTGTTTATTGAATCAGTTCAAATAGTTATATCTATATAATGTTTCAAGAAATTTGATATAATAATATTTGATTATTAATAATTTATGAATAAATATAATATTATATTTTTACTTAGAAATATAATAGTTATATCTATATAATGTTTCAAGAAATTTGATATAATAATATTTGATTATTAATAATTTATGAATAAATATAATATTATATTTTTACTTAGAAATATAATAGTTATATAAATTATTTGAACTTATATAATTTTATAAGTTATTTAATAATTGTATTTGAATTATTCAATTTTTTTATATTTTACTATAAATTATATCTATAATAGTTATGACTATTTCAATAATTATCTATTTAAAATCATTATAACCAGTTGTTTTGTCATAAAACAACTATTTTAGTTCATAAAAACTTATCCAAAATAAAATAATACTACTTTATTAATATTTAAAAAATAAATCAGTTTACTGAATCAATTCAAATAATCATGGCCATTTAAACAACTATCTATTTTAAATTATTATTACCTTTGTTTTTTCATAAAACAATTGTTTTTCAATAAATAAGATTTTTCTAAATAAAACAATACTAATTTATTAATATTTCAAGAATTAATAAGAGATTTAAAAAAAAATCTATTTGTTGATCTAGTTCAAATAATTATGATTATTTGAACAATTATCTATTTCAAATTGTTATAACCTTTGCTCTATCATAAAATAATTGTTTCTATTCATACATGCTTATTCGGAATAAAGTAATAATAGTTTAGTAATATTTTGAAAATGAATAACTATAAGATTTAAAAAATAAATCCGTTTGTCAAACCAGGTCAAATAGTTAAGACTATATGAAATATTATTTTATTTCAACTTGTTATAACCTTTTGTTTTGTCACAAAACAATTATTTAAGCTCATAAAAGCTTGTTCGGAATAGAATAAAATTAATTTATTAATATTTCAAAAATTTATAAGAGATTTAAAAAATAATTCTACTTACGAAACCGGTTCAAATAATTATAACTATTTAATTATATATTATTAACTATTAAAATAATATATATTATTACTATAATTGTTTTAATTCTATAATACTATATTTAATATATTAATTACTTAATTAATTAGTTTTTAATTTGTAACAAAAGGCCATTATTTCTAATCCAATAATTCATATTTGAATTATAGTATATTAATAATTGTTAGATAATTAATTATCGATTAAATATAATTTTATAAATTAATAATATTATACAAATAACTAATTTATATTAAATTATTATATTTTATTAAATAAATTATTATTTAATCTTAGTTATTAGTAACTAATTATTATATATAGAATAGATAAATTAATTTAAATATATAAATTATCCATAATAATCCATAATAAACATTTTAATTATTGTTAGTTTAATAATATATTTGTAATATTAAATAAATGATCTTTAATAATTTAAAAAATTATTAATTTTTTAATTTGTTTATAGCTAACAATATATTATTAGCTATTATATAATTTATAATATAATATTTAATAAAATGTTACTGAACAAATATTAAAATTTCAAATAATAGAATTATTTGAATGTACTAAAATTATTGATATGATTCTTTCCATATCAAAATAAAATATTTTATTTAACTAATTTTATATATTTATAATAAAATAAAATATAATAAATATTATATTTTGTTAATAATAAATTATTTATAATTTATAAAATTATAATTATAATGGTAATTAATATTTTATATTAAATATTTAAAATATTATAATTGTTTATTAAATTTAATATAAATTTATAATCATATTAGCTTAATATAATAAAAACAAGTATAATAATTACTAAATAATTATATATTCATTAAATATATTAAATATTAAATAACTAATCTTTTATTAGTTATAATTAATTATAATTAATATAATAGTTATAACTAATTGAATTGGTTTGATAAATTGGTATTTTATTTTATCAATAATAATTATTTAATATATTTTTATTTAAGTAATATTATTAATAATATAATTTTGAAAATATTAATCAATTTATTTTTATTATATATAATAATTATTATAATTTAACAATTGTTTCATTAAATAATTATGAATAATAAATAACTAAAGTCTAATTATTAATAAAACATAATTATTAATAGTATTATTAATAATTGTTATGATGTTTATATTTAATGTAAACATAATTTATATTTAATAATCAATATAGATATTAAGTGTAATAGTTTTAATTATTAATCTATTATATCTATATTAACTAATAATATGTTAACTAATAGTATCAATTACTTTATCACAATTAATTGATTTTAATATATGTGATATAAATATATATTTATAAAAATGAATTGATAATTAACTTATCATATCAATTTTAATATGATATTTAATAATTGTAATTAATTATATATTTCTAATAATTGTATAACTATTATTATTAATATTATTATTAATATGTAAGATAATTTTAAATCAATTATATTTAATAATATGTATAATCGATTATATATATAAATGGAATTATAAATCAATTGTATAAATTATTATACAAAAATAATAATTATTTATTATAACTATACAAAAATTATGTTCAAATTAATTTGAAATATATTATTTGTTATTTGAAATAGATAATTATTCAAATAGTTATAATTATTTGAACATATTCTATAAATGTATTTATTTTAAAAATATTTTACTTATTTATTTATCAAAATATTAATAAATGACTATTATTTTAATCCGAATAAGCTTATATGAACAAAACTAATTCTTTATGACAAAACAAAAAGTCATAATGATTTGACATAAATAATTGTTCAATTATATAATTATTAATGATAATTTAATTATATTACATTATAATTATTTATTAAAAATAACAAATATTTTTATAAAATTAAATGAGAATAAATAATTTATTATTATTTTATATTTTATAATTATAATTTAATATAAAATAATATTAATTTATTATATATAATTATTAATTTATAATCTTATAATTTATAATATATTAATAATAATGTGATGTTATTTAAATAATTATATAAATATAAATTAATAATAATACAATATTATAAATTGACTTAATTATCAATATGTTTATGATATAAATAGAAATAAATGTTATATATTAAATAAATTATAATAGTTTTAATATTTAATTTCAAATCATTATTAATAAATTAAACATATTCCTAACTTATAGATAATTTATTTTTATTAATTATTAATATAATTAATATTAAGTTAATATTAAAATTTAAATTAATTTAATTAGTTCAAAGAATTTGGATTTTTTCAAATAATGATAATTAATTAAAGATTCAATTAATTTATGTTTAAATTAATTTAAATATTAATTGCATATATAAAATAGTTTAAATATTTTAAACTGATTAAACTTACTTACATTTGAAACAAAATAATAATATAATAATACATTTCAATTTAATTATCTTACTAATTAATATTAATTAGTTTAATCAAGTGATAAGTTGATTACATTAATAATACTAATGTTAACTTGGAAATATGTATATAATATTTAACATATTATTATTAAATATATTTTTTAAAAAGGAATATGTATACTTATATACATTATTATTTAAATTATATTATAACTTATATTATCCATTATAATAATTAAATTAATTATTAATACTTGGTTAAATGATTTAATATTATAATATAAATTATTATAATAATTAGTTATAATATATATTTAATATATATATTAAAATTATATATATAATTTAATTGTTGTATATTATATCAATAAAATTATAATTTTATAATATAAATTAAATCATTATTATTTATTATTATAATATAATATAATAATATTATTATTTGTTATAAAATATTATTAACGTATAAATTAATAATTAATATAATTTTTTAATATTTCAATAAAAATAATTTTTAATACATTTAATTTAATTGTATAACATATAAAATTAATGAGTAAGAGATTTAAAAAATAAATGAGTTTGCCAACCAATTCAAACAGTTAAGGATATTAGAATAATTATATATTTCAAATCGTTTTGAGCTTTTGTTTAGTCATAAAATAATTGTTTCAGTTCATACATGCTTATTTGAAATAAAGTAATATTATTTTCTAAACAATCAGAAAATTAATGAGCAAGAGATTTAAAAAAAATAAATATATTTACTAAATAAATTCAAATATCTATTTCAAATCTAATTAATGCAATTAATTATATAATTAATTAATAGTTATAAATTATATATAATAATTAATTATATAATTTATCTAATAAATTATTTATTAATTATATTATAAATAATTATATTTTAATATAATTATTTAAAATCTAATTTATTTATATAATTAATTTATATAAAATATTAATCTAATCAAATTATTTTATTTCAAATTAATTAAATTTAAAATTTACATTTAGAATATTTATAATTAATATTATTATCTATTACAATATTAAGCTTGTATGAATCGATTATGATTAGATTTTGTTATAATTTACTAAAATCAGTTATTGCTAATAATTATAATAATTATAAATTAAATAATTGAGATAAATAATTATATTCTTATAATTTATAACTATTATAACTAATACTATATAAAAACCTAATCATTCATTAATATTAATGAATATAATTTATATTCATAATAGGTATTTTGATATTATATATTCTACTATTGTTTATAAATGGTAATTTTAATATATAATTTAATAATAATTATTATAAATATTTAACTTATTCTAATTGTTAATACAATTATTAATTATAATAATTTTAAAACTTATTAGTACAATATTATCTATAATATAATATTTAATTGTTATAAACTGGTATTAAATTATAATATTTAATTAATTGGTTTAAATAATAATAATTAATAAGTTTTGTATTATTCAATTTTGTTATAACAATTTTATTGTTATATTTTATATTTATTATTAACTTAGTTAAACTAATACTTACTTATTAATATAATTATAATAAGCAAATAGTCATTTTCAGATCATATAATATAAGTTTCCTAGTATTTGTAAAATACTAATGATTATGGCCATTAAATAGAAACAATTTTTTAATTAACATTTGAATATTTAATGATTTAATTATATATATATAATAGTAACAGAATATATCTAATAGCTTAATTTTTTAAATATATTAAATAATAATATAAAATAACTTATTATTTTATATTATTATATAAATATTTAATTAGTATGATAATTTTAATAAATATATTTATCATTAATAATAAATATTTAACTATATTATTATTTATTATAATAATTTAATAATTATCGAAATATTTGAAATTATAACTATTTCAAATAGAATTATATTATATATTTTATTTATAACAGTTTGAAATTATATTAATTAGTTATATAGTAACTAACATTATAATATTATATTTATAATAATTAATATTAATTAATTATTAAAATAATCAATATATAATATTTGAATTACTCTTGCTTATAACAATTATAAATTAATAATTAATATTTTAAATAATTAAGTTTATTTACTATAATTAATTATAATAAGTTTTATAATTTTATAATTTGTGCAAGTGAGGATTTTGTTATAATATATATTATTTTTTAATCTATTTTTAGAATAAGTTATATCTAATAAATATAAATAACTTATATTTATTAGTAATTAATAAAATAGTTAAATTATATAACTAGTTCAAATAATTATGACTATTTGATTTTACCAAATTATAAAATCAATTAATTATTATTAATTAATTAATTAATTAATTATATTTGATAAATACAATAGATATAATTAAACATAATCTTTTAATTTATAATTATAATTAACATATATATTGTTATAGTTATATTAATTATTTTTGTTTATATAAATTATTTATTAATAATTTATTAATAATTATAATCAAATATTTATAATCAAATATTAATAATAAATATATTTTTATAACTAATATAACTTATATTTAAATAAGTATTATTAATTAATTATTAATATTATAATTAATATTAATTATTTAATAGTATGTAATTATGTAATATTAAAATTATTATATAAATTATGATTAATATATAGTATATTAGATTTATTTGTATTAATTATTAAGCTATTGCAATATTTATTACTTAAAATAAATTTTAATATTTATTTTTAATTTAAACAAATTAATATACTAAAACAATATATATTAGTTTTAATATTTAAAATTAATATTTAAAATTTAAATATTATATATTATCTATTATTACAAATATATAATATTATAAATCATTGCTATAAATATTAATTTTAAATTATATAATTATTTATCATTAATGATAAATATTAGGTATCTAATATAATTACAATATAATTACGATATAATTGTGTAAATAGTACAGTTAATAAATATGATTAAAATCAAATAATAAATTTAAATAGATATTATAACTATATAGATTATACTAAATTATATAATCTATACAATTATTAAATTAATTAAATAATAATTAAATATTTAATTAATTTATAAATAATTACTAAAATTACTAGTTATATTTAATACTATAATATAAATTAATTTTAAATATTAAATCTAATTTATTAATTTAATTATAATACAATTTTTAAAAATATTACGATATTAAATTTCTATAAATTTTAATAGAAATTGTTTTCTATTATATTATTGCTCATCTTATATTATTAACAAATATTATATAAATTTATAATATTAATTAAATAAATATTAATAATCTTATAATATATAAATAGTTTTATTTATTATATATAAAATAGTTTAATTTTTATATATGTTAATAATTATATTAATTTAATTATATTTTTTTATTATTAAGTAATAATATTATTATATTATAATTATTATAAATTATATTAAATTAAATATAATTATTTAATTATATTATAAATATTAATAAATAAAAGGAAATCATAACAATTAATTTGTAACTTATTATTTATAAAATAATACAATCATCATGAATTTATTAATAACAATAAATTATTATTATTTTATGTTATAACAATTAATTTTAATTAATAAAATATTTAATTAAATTATTATATTAAATTGTACATAACTATATTGCTTTATGTTATACCTAATTATTTATTTAATTATTAAATTAGTAATTAAATATTACTAATAATTATTAATTAAAAATTATTTATAATATAAAATAAATAATTAAAATTATTTAATATTATTCGAATATTACAAATAAAATTTATACTTTATTTGTAATATTTAATGTTACATTATTTGTTATATTATAATTATTATTATATTATTTATTAAATAAACTATTGTCAAAATGTTTATAATAATAAATTCTTGTTTATAGTATAATATAAACAATTATTAAATCTCTAACAATAATATTTAATTATTAATTAGTATTATACTTATTTAATAAATAAATAGTACAATTAGTAGTTTATAAATATTTATATGAGTTGTAATAATATAACAATTGTTCTTGCTACTACCACCAAGATTGGCATTAATGGCTATTACACTCGGCTCGTGCCTTAGGTTTTGCGGCAACCATTGTGCCCTCCTACTCATTGGGGCTTGGCCCTTGTCTTGACGGCTAGGTATAGGTCACATGCTTAGCGCCATCCAAATGTTAATAATAATTAATAATTTTATTAATTTTATTAATTTAAACTAACTACTTATATCAATGCATTTATCCGTTGATTATTTATAATTTATTATTATAAATTATAATTAATATATAATGTTAATATTTAAATTGTTTATTAATTATAATACATGTCAATTAATTATTATTATATATAATAATTATTAATATAATCATAATAATATATTTATTATGTTATGTTAATAATTATATTAACTTATTCAATTAATCTATTATTATTAATTAAATTTATAAATAATATATTATAATTATTTATTTTTTTAGTAACTTAGAAAATCTATTATTAATATTATTTGGATATTATTTATTATTGATATAATAATATATTAAATTATATTATTACCATGGATACTAATTAAGTAAATTATGATAATAATTTGAAATAAATAGAGATTAATTAAATATTAGTTATTTAAAATATGCTAATTTAATTAAAGATATAAAAATTAATATCTCTTACTTATTAATTTATTTGAATAATGATTATTATATCCTTTAGAAATCATTAATTAAATTATTAAAATATTATAATTAATCAATAATTAAAATATTTATGATTATTTTTAATAATTATTTAACAAAATTCATAAATTATATTATTATTTCATAGCTTATTTATTAATAAATATCGATCATTAAATAATAAAAAATATATATTTGAATTTAAATATTAAAATTTAAAATTTTTAATTATTATCATTCAAAAAATTAATAAGCAAAAGATATAAAAAAATAAATCTATTTACTGATTAAGTTCAAATAGTTATGACTATTTAAATAATTATTTATTTAAAATCATTTTGACCTTTTTATTTTGACAAAAAATAATTGTTTCAGTTCATAAAAAGCTTATCCAAAATAAAATAATACTAATTTCTTAATATTTCAAAACTTAACAAGAAATTATAATTTATTATTATAATAATATTAGTAATTAATATAAAATAGTTAATTAACGATATTTATTAGTTAAATAATATTAACAATAATATTTATGACTATTTATTGATATTAATAAATAGTAATAAAAAATTGTCATAATTTTTATAAATTTGTTACAAATTTATACTAAAACATTCAATTATTATATTAATGATAATTTGGACTAATAATTTATAAACAAGTATTATTGTATTAATTTAATAATATTATAGTATTATTTGAATATAACTAAAAGTCAAACTATTTAATATAATTTGTATACTATTGTTTAAAATTATTAAAATTAATTAATAATTTTATCGATTAGTTAATAATAAATTACTATTAAATTAATATTTATACTATAATATCTATATATGTTATTAGTAACAATAATATAATATTATTATTATTATTAATTTATTAAAATAATAATTAATAAATTGATTATTAAAATATTCATTAAAATAATTATTAATATTTATAATTTAAATATTAATTATAAATATTTACCTTATTAAAATAATACAATTAATCCAAATTGTATTAAGTAAATAATAAATAACAATTATTTATTATAATAAATGAATATAATATTTTTATTAATATAAATATACATTATTAATAATTAATAATGATTAATTTTTTGGATTATTGACAAAATAATTATGTTTGAATAATTAATAAAATATTTATTTAGTTTATATTAATTTAATTATTTAATAATATTATATAATTATTAATATGAAATATTCAATTGGACTATAATATAGTTCAAATATAATAACAAATAACTTAATTTAATTTAATATTAAATATTAAATATTATATATTAACTTATGTATATATATTTATAATATAATAATTATATTAATAATTTATAATATTATTAAATTATATAAATATTATTAATATTATTATATTATATTATATATTAATTTACTTAATTTATAAATTATATTAAATATTATAATATATTTAATATATTAATTTAATTAATCTTATAAATAATTTTATATTTAAAATTAATTATTAATATAATAATTATTATTATTTATAAATGTTGTAATTATAATAAAAAAGTATTATCTCAATTTAATAATATAATTATTATAATAATTATTTTTATAATTATATATTTGAACAATTATCTATAATATATTACAATTATATATTAAATTATATAATTAATATATATTCTAAATATTTTTGGATATAGTAACTAAGATTAAATATAAATAGATTTAAAAGGTATAGGTTCTATAAAAATTATAAAAATTTATTAACATATTAAATATAGTTAATATGTAAAAATTTTAAAAATAAACTAATTTAACTAAAATACGAGTTTAATATAAGTAAGAGATTTAATATTCTAATTGTTAAATTTATTAATTAATTTTTGAAAATAGCTTATAAAACAATTGATTAATATTTTGTTATTAAAATATTGACATAACTATATTTATTGTTAAATATTATTTGATAAGGGACATTTTGGATGGGAAAAAACTATTTTGTGGTATGTGAATTTGATGTTGGTGTTTGGCTTAGTGCTAGTGGTAGGTTTTGGCTGGGGTTGATGGTGCTTCATTGCTTAGGTAGGTGATCCAAGTGAGAATGAGAATGGATTTGTGCGAGAGTAGGGATTGATGTTAGGAGGGATTGATATTAATTTTTTGAATGTTAATAAATTAGTATTATTTTATTTTGAATAAGGATGTATGAACTGAAAAAATTATTTTAATAAATTATATTATTATATTATAGTCAAATAATCTGATAAATTATTTATAATAATTTACGATAGTATTATAATATATATAAATATTATTTATTATTATATTTTTAAAATTATTATTAAATAATTATAATAAATACTATAATCTTTATTGAAATTTAATTATTATATTATAATAATATTTGAAAACTCTCTTTTAAGATACTTGAAAATCACTTTTGTCTTGATTATTTATAAAAACACGTTATAATAATTTATTAACTTAGTACAAAATAAAAATAAATTTTTAGTCTCTATATCATACAAATAAGCGTATAATATTATTTTAATCATAAATTTTAAATATTATATAAAAAATTAATTAACTTAAATGGAGACTAACTACCGAAACAATTGACATCTAAGTGATATCATAGCATGAAAAAAAGAGCACACAGATAACATGAAATTAAAAAACAATCATATTTTAGAATAAAAAAGTTAACTTACGAATGCTGTGACAATCTTTGATTAAATATAATTATTTATTTTTATATAACATATAATTTATAATATTAATTTATTATCTATTTGTAATAAAATAGATTATACATAATATAATCATAATGATATTAATTATATATTAATTAATTAATATATAATAGAATTTGATTTATTATTATACTTATTAATATTTATTATATTTTTATATAATTATTAATAAAAATCATTACTATATAGACATATTATTAAATAATATAACAATTATTAATTATAGTTAACAAAAGCGATGTATTTAAACTACCTAGTTAAATATATATACTTGTAATAATTCAAAAAATATAAAATATTTTTATACAATTTATTAGTACAAGTTTAATATTAATTTAATCTTATAATATATATATAAATAATATATATAACTTAATAATAATATTATATAAATAATTATTTATTTAATTATATAATTAAATTATAGTTAAAATTAATGCTTATAAAAATTATTAATATTATTTTAATATTATATAATAAAGTATTTAAATTATGAATAGTAAAATTTTCAAATTGTTTATTATAACATAATAATTATATTTAATGGTATAATAATTTCTATTTAAATGATTAATTAATTATAATGATTAATTATAAAATTGTATATAATATAATATAAAATTATTAGATTACATTTAAAATATAATTGTTATAACATTATAATATAATGTATTAACTATAATATTGTTTAAAATTATATATTATTTTATATTATATAACCATATCATTCAACTATACAATGAATTCTAGATTTAAAAAAATATAGTTTTATAAATTATTAAATTAATAGATATTTTAAATTTAATTATAAATTAAATGATGGTTATATTAACACATTTAGTTTAAATTTTAAACTATTAAAAAATTAATAATATCAACAATACTAATATGATTCAACTACTAATATGATTATAATATAAAATAATATTATATATTATAATATATAAATAATATTATTATTTATTAAAATAATTATAATTTTAATAAAATTAAATCAAAATACAATTGTTTAATTAAATTAATATGAATAATATTCTTATATATATTTATATAATTATGTATAAATCAAAGTTCTAATTAATTAATCATAATTATTCATGATTTAAATAAAATAAACATTAAATAAATATATAATTAATATTAAATTAGAATAATCAATTAAGTCATGGTGTTAAAATTAATATTTAATATGGATTTATAATATTCATATATTCTAACTATATCAGATAAATAATAATGAATTGGGGAACCTTTATTATTAATTTAAATTAGATAATTGAAATATAATTAATAATATAATAAATATTAAATTAAAATAATTTGTATTCATTAATTATAATATATTTATAAGTATAATTATTTAATTCTCAAAGTATATTAATAATTAATATATAAAGTAAACAATTATAGTATATAATAATATACTTAATTATAATTAAATAACTATTAATTATATTATCAATAATTATTTAACAATTTAATATATTTAATATTAATATAATTAATATTATATTTTTAATAACATAATTTTAAATAATCAATTAAATATCTTATATTTAAATATTAATAACCTTTAATTATAATTAATATACTTAAAGTATTATTTAATTATTAAATATAATTAAATTAAATATTCTATTAAATATTTAATAATAAAATTTTCTAATTATTATTATGCTATTAATTAATTATCTTAATTCTTATTTAATTAACAAATATTTAATTAACTATATATATTAATAAATTTATTAATATAAATTATTAAGTAATTATTTTTTAAATAATTTAAATAAATTATTAATAAATAAAATTTATTATTATATATATGACATTATATTTAATATGTTAAAATAATTAAATAATTATTTTTATATTGATAATTTATTTATAGGGTAATAAATTTATATTATTTATTTTTATGCAATAGTTATAATTATTATAAATATTAGTTTATTAATAATATACAATATAATATTATTATCAATGAAATATTTTAATTAGTTTAATTAATTATTAATATTAAATTATTAATATTACTAATAAATTATAATTTTAATTATTATTAATTATTTTATATAAATAATTAATATTTGCTAATATAAATAGTATTTATAAACAATAATGATATATTATCTATAATTATAATTCAAAATTAATAAATAGTTATGACTATTTTATCTTTAATTAATAATTTTCAAAACAATTAGTTAAATTATTGAAATAAATAAAATAATATAGAATCTTGTTATTATATATATGTTACATTAATCTAATTCATTTTATATTTAATAGAAATAGCATTTTAAATTAATAACAATTATTTTAAATATTAACAATTATTTATATTTAATTAAAATCAGGAACTATATTGTCAATATTTATTTTAATATTAATAATTAATCAATATTAATATTAAATAAAGATTGAATTAATTAATCTTTTAATTATAATATAACTGTGTGTTTTTCTTGTTAATGTTGCAAGAACACTTTATATTCAGCCATTATTATTAGTATTAATAATTCAATATTATTATTAAAATGTAATAATATTAAAATATTAATTTAAATAATTAATAATTAATTATTTTTAATTAATAAAATAATATTAAATAATAATATTTCATATTATTAATTTGTTAATTAATATTTCGATGATATAATGCTCGATTAACAGAAATATTAATAATGAAATATTTATTTAATAATGATTAATAAAATATTCACTATTTAATTAATTATTAATTAATGAATATTTAATAACTAAAATATTAAATATAAATATAATATTTATTAATATGCCAAAAATTCCCTTTGAAGATGAGTATTATCATTCAATAATATTATCAAATAAAACAAATAGAAATAAAATAGTTCAAATAGATATTTGAGCTATTTAAATTTGAACTATTTCAAAAATTAATAAGGACTTAGGGTTGTGTTCTAATTATTTAATTATTATAACTACTTTTAATTTTTTTTTAATTAAATAAATAAATTTAATAATAATATTTGGATTATTAATGTTCCTAATTCTAAATATACATTGAGTCATTTAATATTTTAAATATCAAAATAATTTTTTATTCAAATATTATATAATTATATTTGATTAATAAATTAATGGTTAATATTGTTATAATTAATAATTGTATTATTATTAATTCAATTATTAATGCATAAATTATTAATAATTATAATAATTAATTAATAACATTTTATTAAATATTAATAATTTATAGTATAAATTAATATTATATTCAAATATAATTGATATTATTATTTGTAATTAAATTATTAATTAATAATCGTTAATATCATTAACAAATATTAATTTATTAATATTTCATATTAATTGTTAATATATATATAAAATTGTTTAATATTGTATACAATTAATATATAATTGTATATTAAATAATTTAATTAATATATATTAGTTAAGTCTTATTAATTTAATAATAATTTAATTATTAATTTTTAACAATAATTAGAAATTAATCATAATTTCAAATTTATTTTATATTAATAAATTATATTGTTAATAATAGTTATATTTAATTATTAAACATATAATATTTAATTATATAATTAATTTAATATTATTTATTATTTATTTAATAATAAATAAATAGATATTAATTAATAATATTATTATTAAGTATAAATATTATAATATGAATAATATTAATAGTTAACATTAATTATAATAACAATAATTTAATTTAAATTATTAAATACTTTTGTTATTAATTAATAATTATTAATTGAAATATATTAATCAAATATAATTATAATACCTGTTTGAGATCATAATAGGTATTTTAATATAATATGTTATTACTTATTAATAACTATAAGATTTGAATACATTTAAATAATTTAAGTATAATTTATAATAAATAATTAATATATATTATTAATAAGTAATATTTAAATGTTCTTTAATTGTTATAATTATTTATTAGTAATTCTACTAAGTAATAATAATTTTTTTTAGTTTAATTAAATAAGATAATTTATTTAATCATAATAATTAAATGGAGTATTAATTACTTATTATTTAACATTATTTTTAGAATATTTGTTACTTTATTATTATCAATATTATAATATTTTAAATATATTAATTTAAAGTTATTAATTATTAGATTAATTATAAAATTAATTATTAATTAATTAATATTTATTTATTTTAATTTTAATATTTAATTAATCTTTATTTATTTTCAAAGAATCATTAATAGAATAGTAAACAATTATTTTAGAATGAATATTTATTTATATTAAATAATTGTTCCAATCATTAATAAATTCATAATTATTAATTTTTTAATTGTTAAATTAAATAGAAAATTAATAATTAACAATATTATAATAAATATTATAATAATATACATAGATTAATTTTAAATATTCATAAATACTTTAATTATAATGTTAGCTTTATAGGTGAGATGATGATCTGAGTGGGGGGTGAATTGGATTCCTCCAAATTCTTCCCAAACAAATGATTTCAATATAATTGAATGGAAATTAAAACAATAAGCACTTTTGATGAAAATATAATGCAAACAATAACAATTAATGAACCTAAAATCAAATATAAACAACAGTAAATTGTAAGGAGTTAGGGATAGAGAAATCAAACACAATGATTTATAGAGGTTCGGTCCTTCTCCACAAGACACTTACGACATCTCTCTTGGTTATCTACACCAAGGCTTCAATCCACTAATTGAAGAAAAATTCTTACAAGATACAAACCTACTTGTACTAAATCTCTATCTTTTTCTCAAGGCTTAGATAGTAACCTTTACCCTTACAATATCAAGAGGATACCTCACCTCTGGTTCTCTTCCACCTTTGTATATCAAAGGTAATTTTGCAAACAATAGAACAACCTTTCTAAGGCTAAGTGTTTGCTAAGTTTAAGTACAAGAAAATGATGATTGAACAACAAATATAATTTGGATACAATAAATACAAAGATATGGACTTTGAAGCTCTAAAAACTCTTGATTATTTGAGAGAATGAAAATATAGCTTATTAGCTTTTGCTCTCTTGATTCATCAACCTTCTTAGTGTGTTGGAGTGCCTAATTTATAGAGAAATTGAGGAAATAGCCATTGGAAATGCTTGGGAAGTGAAATTAGCCATTGAAAGCTTGATAAAATAGCCGTTAGAGATGTCTTTGCTTAGACCCAATCGAGCCCTTCCATGAGAGGATCGATTGGTTCATGTTTAGAACCAATTTGCGCTTGAAAATAGCCTAACTGATTGAACCCTTTTTGTATGGGATCGATTGGTTAATGGGGTGATCAATCCCTTCTTGCCATTTCAATGGAAAATTCGTTTCTGGATAAAAAAGCAATTGATCCCTTCCCTAAGGGGATCGATTCTGTCCAAGCTAGGTGGTTGTTTTCCTTTTTGTACTCTACTCACTAATTTGATTATAACTTGAGTTATACAAATCCAAATTACAAACCGTTTGAAGATTTAGAAACTAGACTTAAAGGGATTTTTATCCATAAAATTTTATCACCTAATTCACTGTGTACGAATTATAGTGAATTTTCAAAATTACCTTTTGTGTAATTTTTATATAACTATAGAGTGTCTAGTAAAAATTCAAAATCTTTTCTTAGAAAATTTAGATTTAGATTTTGCTTTATCCATTAGAAAATAGACTCAAAGAGCTTTCCAACCATATAAAATTCAAATATTAAAACTTTGTGAATTAATATAGAAAAATAAAAGCAAGTTCAATGTTGGAAAATTTTGTTCTTGTAAAACAGCTTTCTTAAGTTAATCTATTTCTCAAAACCAATATTAGTAAAATTGTATTAAGTCCAAAATGAATAAATTCACTTTAAAAACAACAATTGGACTTTCATTTAAGCTCAAATAAATAATCTTTAAAGATAGATTTGGTTTGAGAAATATGAAACCAAGAAAGGTTTGTTTAAACTTTGAAAATCATATTATTTATTTAGTACCAAAAAATATAAAATTTAAAAACATGTACTAAATAAATCTTTTTCAAAATCTTGAATTAATAATAAAAAGATTTAAAAAATGAATATGTTTACTGAACAAGTTTAAATAATTATGATTATTTGAACAATTATTTATTTGAAATCACTATAACCTTTTTATTTTATCATAAAATAAAATTTTCTATTCATACAAGCTTATTTTGAATAAAATAATACCAATTTATTAATATTAAAACAATTAATAAGTAAAAGATTTAAAAGATAAATTTGTTTACTGAATAAGTTCAAATTGTTACGTCTATTTGAGCAATTAATTATTTCAACTTGCTATGATTTTTTGTTTTATTATAAAACAGTTGTTTCTATTCATACAAGTTTATTCAAATTAAAATAATATTAATTTATTAATATTTTAATAAGTAAAATATTTAAAAAATAAATATGTTTACAAAACAAGTTCAAATAGTCATGACTATTTGAATAATTAGTTCAAGTTCATGTTCATGTAAGCTTATTTCGAATAAAATAATTTAAATTTACTAAAATTTTAAAAATTAATGCGTAAAAATTTCAAAAATAAATATATTTTCTAAACACATTCAAATAATTATGATTATTTGAACAATTATCTATTTCTAATGTTATTACCTTTTGTTTTGTCATAAACCAATTGTTTTTGTGCATAAAAATTTATTCGAAATAAAATAATACTAATTTGTAAAAAAGTTTTAAAAATTAATAAGTAAAAGATTTAAAAATTAAATTTGTTTACCGAGCGAGTTCAAATAATTATAACTATTTAAATAATTATTTATTTCAAATCATTATGATCTTTTGTTTTGTCATAAATTGTATGTTTTTATTCATACAAGTTTATTCAAAATAAAATAATACTAATAAATTAATATTCTAAAAATTAATAAGTTGAAGATTTAAAAAAAACTTTTTACTGAACAAGTTTAAATAGTCATATCCATTTGAACTATTATTTATTTCAAATCGTTATGACATTTTGTTTTATTGTAAAACAATTGTTTTTATTCAAAGAAGCTTATTCTGAATAAGATAATATAAATTTATTAATATTTCAAAAATTAATAAGTAAAAATTTAAAAAATAAATATGTTTTCTGAACACGTTCAAATAGTTATGACCTTTTGTTCTGTCATAAACCAATTGTTTTTGTTCATACAAGTGTATTCGAAATAAAATAATAATAATTTATTAATATTTGAAAAATTAATAAGTAAAAAATTTTAAAAATAAATTTGTTTATCGAGTTAGTTTAGATCGTTATGACTATTTGAACAATTATTTATTCCAAATAGTTATGATCTTTTGTTTTGTCCTCAAATAATTGTTTCTATTCATATAAGTTTATTCAGAATAAAGTAATATAATTTATTAATATTCTAAAAATTAGTAGATAGGAGATTTAAAAAATAAATATGTTTATCAAACAAGTTCAAATAGTCATGTCCATTTGAACAATTATTTATTTTAAATCATTATAACCTTTTATTTTGTTATAAAATAATTGTTTCCATTCATGTAAAAGTACTCAGTATAAAATAATATTGATCTATTAATATTTTGAAAATTAATAAGAGATTTAAGAACTAAATTTGTTTACCGAAACAGTTTAAATAGTTTTGACTATTTGAACAATTATCTATATCAAATTGTTATGCTTTTTATTTTGTCATAAAACAATAGTTTCTTTTCATACAAGCTTATTCATATTAAAATAATACTAATTTAATAATATTCCAAAAATTAGTAAGCAAGAGATTTAAAAAATAAATGTGTTTGCTGAACCAATTCAAATAGTTAAGTTTTTTCATAAAACATATGTTTCTATTCATACAAGTTTGTTCTAAAGAAAATAATACTAATCAATTAATATTCTAAAAATTTATAAGTTGAAGATTTAAAAAAAAAATTTGTTTATTGAATAAATTTAAATAGTCATGTCCATTTGAACTATTATCTATTTCAAATCGTTATGACATTTTGTTTTGTCCTAAAACAATTGCTTCTATTCAAACAAGCTTATTTTGAATAAAATAATATAACTTTATTAATATTTAAAAAATTAATAAGTAAAAATTTAAAAAATAAATGTCTTCTAAACATGTAAATAGTTATGATTCTTTGAACAATTATCTATTTCAAATAGTTATGGCCCTTTGTTTTGTCATAAACTAATTGTTTCTATTCATACAAGCATATTCGAAATAAAATAATACTAATTTATTAATATGTCAAAAATTAAGAAGTAAAAAATTTTAAAAATAAATCTGTTTAATGAGCTAATTTAAATTGTTATGACTGTTTGAATAATTTTTTATTTCAAATAGTTATGATATTTTGTTTTGTCCTAAAACAATTGTTTCTATTCATACAAGTTTATTTGGAACAAAATAATACTAATTGATTAATACTTTGAAAGTTAGTAGGTAGGAGATTTAAAAAATAAATCTATTTATTGAATAAGTTCAAATAGTCATGTCCATTTGAACAATTATCTATTTCAAATAGTTATGACCTTATATTTTGTCATAAAACAATTGTTCTTGTTCATGTAAAATTATTCAAAATAAAATAATAATGATTTATTAATATTTTAAAAATTAGTAAGAGATTTAAAAACTAAATTTATTTACCAAAACAGTTCAAATAGTTATGACTATTTGAACAAATATCAAATTGTTACGATCTTTTATTTTGTCATAAAACAATTGTTTCTTTTCATACAAGCTTATTCATACTAAAATAAAACTAATTTAATAATATTTCAAAAATTAGCAAATAAGAGATTTAAAAAATAAATGTGTTTGTCAAACCAGTTCAAATAGTTAAGACTATTAGGATAATTATCTACTTTAGATCATTTTGACCTTTTGTTTAGTCATAAAATAATTATTTCAATTCATATAAGCTTATTTAGAATAAATTAATACTAATTTATTAACATTCAAAAAAATTAATGAGCATGAGATTTTAAAAAAATAAATCTATTTATCAAACAAATTAAAATAGATTTGACTATTTAAATAATTATCTATTTAAAGTCGTTATTACCTTTTGTTTTGTCCTAAAACAATTGTTTCAGTTCATAAAAACTTATCCTAAATAAAATAATACTACTTTATTAATATTTTGAAAATTAATAAGTAAGATTTTTAAAAACTAAAACTTTTTCCAAACTAGTTCAAATAGTTATGGCTATTTGAATAAATGTCAATCTCAAATTGTTTTGATCTTTGTTTTCTCATAAAATAATTATTTCTAATCATACAAGCTTGTTTAGATAAAAATATTTCTAATTTAATAATATTCCAAAAATTAATAAAAGATTCAAAAAATAAATGTGTTTACTGAATTAGTTCAAATAGTTAAGACTATTAGAATAATTATCAATTTCAAATCATTCTGACCTTTTCTTTAGTGATGTAATAATTGTTTCTGTCCATACAAGCTTATTTGGAAGAAAATAATACTAATTTATTAACATTCAAAAAATTAATAATCATGAGATTTGAAAAAGCAAATTTGTTTACCGAATAAGTTCAAATAATTATAGCTATTTGAACAATTATCTATTTAAAATAATTATGACCATTTGTTTTGTGATAAAACTTATTATAGTTCATAAAAGCTTATCCAAAATAAAATAATACTACTTTAGTAGTATTTCAAAAATTAATAAATAACTAGTTTAAAAGAATAAATTAGTTTACCAAATCAGTTCAAATAATTATGGCCATTTTAAACAACTATCTATTTCAAATTATTATTACCTTTTATTTTGTCATAAAACAATCGTTTTTCAATATACAAGCTCATTCAAAATAAAACAATACAAATTTATTAATATTTTAAGCATTAATAAGACATTTAAAAAATAAATCAGTTTGTTGAACTAATTCAAATAGTTATGACTATTTGAACAATTTTCTATTTCAAATTGTTACAACCTTTTTATTATATCATAAAACAATTGTTTCTATTCATTCAAGCTTATTTTAAATAAAATAATACTAATTTAGTAATATTCTAAAAATGAATAACTAAGATATTTAAAAAATAAATCCGTTTGTCAAACCAATTCAAACATTTAACTCTATATGAACAAGTATTTATTTCAAATTGTTATGACCTTTTTATTTTATCATAAAACAATTATTTCAGCTTATACAAGCTTATTTGAAATAGAATGAAACTAATTTACTAATATTTTAAAAATTTATAAGTAAGAGATTTAGAAAATAATTATATTTACTGAACCAATTCAGATAATTATAACTATTTGAACAATTATCTATTTCAAATCGTTATTACTTTTTGTTTTGTCATAAAATATTTATTTTTATTAATATAAGTTTGTTTGAAATAAAATAATACTAATTTATTAATATTTAAAAAATTAATCAGTAAGAGATTTAAAAAGTAAATCTACTTACCATACCATTTCAAATACTTTTGACTATTTTAATAATTATCTATTTTAAATTGTTATAACCTTTTATTTTGTCATCAAACAATCGATTCTATTTATACTATTTTATTCAAAATAAAATAAAACTAATTGAATAATATTCTGAGACTTAATAACCAAGAATATTAAAAAATAAATCTAATTACCAAACCAGTTGAAATAGTTAAGACTATATGAATGATTTGAAAGAAATCTATTTCAAATCGTTATGACATTTTCTTTTGTCGTAAAACAATTGTTTTGTTTGTACAAGCTTATTCGGATTAAAATAATACTAATTTAATAATAATTCAAAATTAATAAGTAAGAGATTTAAACAATAAATTTGTTTACCAAATTAGTTCAAATGGTTAAGACTATTAGAATAATTATCTATTTCAAATCATTTTGATATTTTATTTTGTTATAAAACATTTGTTTTAGTTCATACAAGCTTATTTAGAATAAATTAATACTAATTTAGTAACATTAGAAAAATTAATAAAAATGAGATTTAAAAACGTAAATCTGTTTATCGAACAAGTACAAATAGTTATTACAATTTGAACAATTGTCTATTTTGAATCGTTATAACCTTTTGATTTGTTATAAAATAACTATTTTAATTAATACAAGCTTAGCTAGAATAAAAAATACTAATTTATTAATATTTTCTAAATTAATAAGTAAGAAATTTAAAAAATAAATCAATTTATTTAATCATTTAAAATAATTATCACCATTTGAACGATTATCTATTTCAAATTGTTATGACCTTCAAATTGTTTTTAATCAAGATTATGTCCAAATTTATTAAAATTCAAAAAACTAATAAGCAAAAGATTTAAAAAAATAAATCTATTTATCGATAAAGTTCAAATAATTATGACTATTTGAACAATTATTTATTTAAAATGATTATGACCTTTTGTTTTGACATAAAATAATTGTTTCAGCTCATACAAGCTTATTTGAAATAAAATAAAAGTAATTTATTAATATTCTAAAAATTAATAAGTAAGTGATTTAAAAAGTGATTTTGTTTACCAAATCAGTTCAAATAATTATGGCCAGTTCAATAATTATCTATTTGAAATTCAATGTAACCTTTTGTTTGGTCATATAACAATTGTTTTTGATCATACAAGCTTCGGAATAAAATAATACTAATTTATTAATCTTTCAAAAGTTAATAAGTAAGAAATTAAAAAAATAAATGTATTTATCGAATTTGTTCAAATAGTTATGACTATTTTGAACAAATGCATAGTTTAAATCAGTTATTTAAAAAATAAATCTTTTTTATTTTGTCATAAAAAAATTCTTCATGTTCATACGAGCTTATTCAAAATAAAATAATATAATCCAATAATACTCCAAAAATTAATAACTAAGAGATTTAAAAAATAAATTTGTTTGCTGAATCAGTTCAAATAGTTAAGATTATATGGACAATTATCTATTTTAAATTGTTATGACCTTTTATTTTATCATAAGATAACTTTTTCAATTGATACTAGCTTATTCAAAATAAAACAAAATGAATTTATTAATATTTCAAAAATAATAAGTAAGAGATTTAAAAAATAATCTAACCAGTTCAAATAATTATGATTAGTTAAACAATTATCTATTTCAAATCATTATGACCTCTTGTTTTGTCATAAAACAAATGTTTTTATCCATATAAGTTTGTTCAGAATTAATACTACTCTATTAATATTTTAAAAATTAATAATAGATCTAAAAAATAAATCTTTTTATTAAACCAGTTTAAATTGTTATTACTATTTGAGTAATTATTTATTTCAAATTATTAAGACTTTTTGTTCTGTTATAAAACAATAGTTTCTATTTATACAAGTTTATTCGAATTAAAATAATACTAATTTATTAATATTTCTATAATTAATAAGTAAAAAATTTTAAAAATAAATATGTTTACTGAACTAGATCAAAAAGTTATGGCTATTTGAATAATTATCCATTCAAATCATTATGAGTTTTCTTTTGTCATAAAAAAATTATTTTAGTTCATATAAGCTTATTCAAAAGAAAATAATACTAAGTAATTAATATTCTAAAAATTAATAATTAAGAGATTTAAAAAATGAAACTATTTATTGAACTAATTTAAATAAGTATGACTCTTTGAATAATTATCTATTTGAAATTGCTATAACCTTTTTGTTTAGCCAAAAGATGATTTCTTCTATTTATACAAGCTTATTTTGAAGAAAATAATATAAATTTATTAATATTAAGACAATTAATAAGTAAAAGATTTAAAAAATAAATATGTTTACCGAACAAGTTCAAATTGTTATGACTAATAGAACAATTATCTATTTCAAATTTTTATGACTTTTTGTTTTGTCATAAAATAATTGTTTCTGTTCATACAAGCTTATTTGGATTAAAATAATATTATTTTATTAATATTTCAACAATTAATAAGTATAAGATTTAAAAAAATAAATATGTTTATCTATTTTATTCTGAATAAACTTATAATTATCTATTTCAAATTATCGTGACCTTTTGTTTTGTAATAAAACAATTGATTCAGTTAATCTAAGCTTATTTGAAATAAAATAATATTAATTTAATGAGTAAGAGAATTAAAAAAATGAATCTATTTACTGAACAAATTCAAATAGTTATGACTATCTAAACAATTATCAATTTCAAAACATTATGACCTTTTGTTTTGTCATAAAACAATTGATTACATTCATGCAAGTTTATTTCAAATAAAATAATATAAATTTATTAATATTTCAAAAATTTTAAAACAAATCTATTTTATGAACACGTTTAAATAGTTCTGACATTTGAATAAGTATCTATTTCAAATCGTTATAACCATTTATTTTGTTATAAACTAATTATTTCTGTTCATACAAGCTTATTCAAAATAAAATAACACTAATTTATTAATATTCCAAAAATTAATAAGTAAAATATTTAAAAAATAAATTTGTTTACCAAGCAACTTTTTAAATAAATTTGTGTACCAAGCAAGTTCAAATAGTTATGACTATCTGAATAATTATTTATTTCAGATCATTATGATCTTTTATTTTGTCATAAAATAATTTTTTTTATTCATACAAGTTTATACAAAATAAAATAATACTAATTTATTAATATTCTAAAAGTTAATAAGTTTGAGATTTAAAAAATAAATTTATTTACTGAACAAGTTCAAATAGTAATATCCATTTGAACTATTGTCTATTTGAAATCATTATGATAATTAGTTTTATTGTAAAACAATAATTTCTATTCATACAAAATTATTTAGAGTAAACTAAGACCAATTTTATCACTATTTTTAAAATTAAAAAGGAGTATTTGCTAAACCAATTCAAATAGTTAAAGACTATTAGAACAATTATCTATTTCAAATCATTCTAACCTTTTGTTTAGTCATAAAATAATTGTTTTAATTCGTACATGCTTATTTGGAATATAATAATATTAATTTATTAACATTTAGAAAATTAATAAGTAAGAAATTTTAAAAAATAAATCTATTTGTCAAATAAATTCAAATAGTTATAACTATTTGAACAATTATCTATTTGAAATCATTATAACCTTTTATTTTATCATAAAACAATTGTTTCAGTGCATAAAAGCTTATTCGAAATAAAATAATATCACTTTGTTAATATTTCAAAAATTGATAAGTTAGATATTTAAAAAATAAATCAGTTTATCAAATTAGTTCAAATAATTATGAGCCTATTTGGAATAAAATAATTTTAATTTACTAATATTTCAAAAACTAATAAGTAGGATATTTAAAAAAAAAATCTATTTACTGAACCAGTTTAAATAGTTATGACTATTTGAATAATTATATATTTCAAATTGTTATAACCTTTTATTATGCCATAAAACAATTATTTCTATTCATATAAGTTTATTCAGAATAAAATATTATTATGTAATAATATTTTGAAAATTAATAAATAAGAGATTTAAAAAATAAATTTGTTTGCTGAACCAGTTCAAATAGTTAAGGCTATATGAACAATTCTTTATTTCAAATTGTTATGACCTTTTGTTTTGTTGTAAAATAATTTTTCGACAATTAATAAGTAAAAGATTTTAAAATAAATATGTTTACCAAACAAGTTCAAATAGTCATAACTATTTAAATAATTATCTATTTCAAATCGTTATGACCTTTTGTTTCATCATAAAAGAATCGTATCAGTTCATGTAGGTTTATTCAAAATAAAATAACACTAATTTTTAAATATTCTAAAAACTAATCAGAGATTTTAAAAAATAAAGCTATTAACTGAACAAGTTTAAATAGGTTTATTTGAAATAAAATAATACTAATTTTTTAATATTTCAAAAATTAATAAGAGATTTGAAAAAACGAATCTGTTTACTGAACAAGTTCAAATAGCTATGACTATTTGAACAATTATATACTTTAAATCGTTATGACTTTTTGTTTTATCATAAGACAATTATTTTTGGTCATACAAGCTTATTTTGAATAAAATAATATAAATTTATAAATATTCAAAAAATTAATAAGTAAATATTTTAAAAATAAATCTGTTTACCGACTAAGTTTGTCATAAAATAATTGTTTCTATTCATATAATTTTATTTTGAATAAAATAATACTGATTTATTAATATTCTGCAATTAATGGTAGGATATTTAAAAAATAAATCTATTTACCAAACAAGTTAAAATAGTCATATTCATTTGAATAATTATCTATTTCTAATCATTATAACTTTTTGTTTTGTCATAAAATAATTATTTCTGTTCACACATAATTATTCAAAAATAAATAATACGAATTTATTAATATTCTAAAAATTAATAGCAGATTTAAGAACTAAATTTGTTTATCAAACCGATTCAAATAGTTATGACTATTTGAACTATTATCTATCTCAAATCATTATGATTATTATTTTGTCATAGAACAATTGTTTCTTTTCATACTAGCGTATTCATATTAAAATAACTATAATTTAATAATATTCTAAAAATTAACTAGTAAGAGATTTAAAAAATAAATATGTTTGCCTAACCAGCTCAAATAGTTAAGACTATTAGAATAATTATCTATTACAAATCATTCTGACATTTTGTTTTGTCATAAAATAATTATTTCAGAATAAAATAATACTAATTTATTAACATTCAAAAATTTAATAAGCAAGAGATTTAAAAAAATATTTCTGCTTGCCAAACTAATTCAAATAATTATGACTATTTGAATAATTATCTATTTTAAATTGTTATTACTTTTTGTTTTGTCATAAAACAAATGTTTTTGTTCATATAAGTTTGTTCAGAATAAAATAATATTAATTTATTAATATTTTAAAAATTAATAAGAAATTTAAAATATAAATCTCTTTATCAAACTAGTTTAATCAGCTATAACTATTTGAACAATTATTTATTTCAAATCATTATAACCATTTGTTTTGTCATAAAATAATTATTTTTATTCATACAATCTTATTCGAAATAAAGTAATACTAATTTATTAATATTTTAAAAATTAATAAGTAATAGATTTAGCTATTGGCCTAATCAATGCAAACAATTATGATTGTTTGAATAGTGATCTATTTCCAATCATTATAACCTTTTATTTTGTCACAAAACAATTGTTTCTATTTGTACAAGCTTATCCGGAATAACATAATTCTAATTTATTAATATTTCAAAAATTAATAAGAGATTTAAAAAATAAATCTGTTTACTGAATATGTTCAAAAAGTTATGACTATTTGAACAATTATATATTTCAAATTGCTATAACCTTTTCTTTTATTGTAAAGAATTTTTTGTTATTCATACAAGCTTATTTCAAATCTATTTACCAAATAAGTTTAAATAGTTATGACTATTTGAATAATTATTTATTTCAAATTATTATGACTTTTTGTTTTGTCATAAGACAATTTCTTTTGCTCATACAAGCTTATTCAATTTAAAATAATACTAATTTATTAATATTTTGACAATTAATAAGTAAAAGATTTAAAAAATAAATGTTTACTGAATAAGTTTAAGTAGTAAAAATATTTGAATAATTTTCTATTTCAAATTGTTATGACCTTTTGTTTCATCATAAGACAATTGTATCAGTTCATATATGCTTATTCGAAATAAAATAATACTAACTTATTAATATTTCAAAAATTAATGAGTACGAGATTTAAAAAATAAATCTGTTTACTAAACAAGTTCAAATAGTTTTTGATATTTGAGTAATTATCTATTTTCAATCATTATGATCTTTTATCTTATCACAAAACAATTCTTTATGTTCATACAAACTTATTCTAAATAAAATAATATAAACTTACTAAAATTCCAAACATTAATAAGTAAAAGTTTAAAAAATAAATATGTTTTCTGAACACATTCAAATAGTTATGACTATTTAAACAATTACCTATTTCAAATCATTATGACTTTTTTATTTTGTCATAAACCAATTGTTTCTGTTAATAAAAGCTTATTTGAAATAAATAATTCTAATTTATTAAAATTTCAAAAATTAATAAGTAAATGATTTAAAAAATAAATTTGTTTACTAAGTGAGTTCAAATAGTTGACTATTTAAATAATTATTTATTTCAAATTGCTATGATATTTTGTTTTATCATAAAACAATTTTTGCTATTTATACAAGTTTGTTCGAAATAAAATAATACTAATTTATTAATATTCTAAAAATTAATAAGTTTAAGATTTAAAAAATAAATCTATTTACCAAACAAGTTGAAATACTTATTTCTGTTTGAACAATTATCTACTTCAAATCGTTATGACATTTTGTTTTATTATAAAATAATTATTTCTATTCATGCAAAATTATTCATAATAAAATAATACTAATTTATTAATATTTCACAAATTAATAAGAGATTTTAAAAACTAAATCTATTTATCAGACCAGTTCAAATAATTATGACTATTTGAACGATTATCTATCTCAAATTAATAAGATCTTTGTTTTATCATAAAACAATTGTTTCTGTTCATACAAACTTATTCGAAGAAAAATATTGCTAAACTAATAATATTCTAAAAGTTTATAAGTAAGAGATTTAAAAAATAAATGTATTTGTTAAACCAATTCAAATAGTTTAAGACTATTAGAACAATTATCTATTTAAAATCGTTTTGACCTTTTGTTTAGTCATAAAATAATTGTTTCAGTTCATACATTTTTATTCAAAATAAAATAATACAAATTTATTAATATTTCAAAAATTAATAAGTGATTTAAAAAGTGAATCTATTTATCGAATCATTTTAAATAATTATTGCTATTTCAACGATTATGTTTTTCAAATCGCTATTAATCTTTTGTTTGGTCATATAACAAATGTTTTTTATCATTCAAGCTTATTCAGAATAAAATAATATTTCAAAAATTAATAAGTAAGAGATTTGAAAAATTAAATCTAGTTGCCGAACTAGTTTAAATAGTTATGACTATTTGAACAATTGTACACTTCAAACCATAATAACCTTTTGTTTTGTCATAAAACAATTATTTATGTTCATATGAACTTATTTGGAATAAAATAATACTAATCTAATAATATTTCAAAAATTAATAACTTAAAGAATTAAAAAATAGATTTATTTGTTGAACTAATTCAAATATTTAAGACTATATGAGCAATTATCTATTTCAAAATGTTATGACATTTTGTTTTGTCTAAAACAATTTTTTCAATTCATACTAGCTTATTCGAAATAAAATAAAGTGAATTTATTAATATTTAAAAAATTAATAAGTAATAGATTTAAATAATTCTGTTTACCTAACCAGTTCAAATAATTATACCTTTGAATAGTTATTTATTTCAAGTCGTTATGACCTTTTGTTTTGCCATTAAACAAATGTTTTTGTTCATATAAGTTTGTTTGGAGTAAAGTAATACTAATCTATTAATATTTCAAAAAATTAATAATAAGAGATTTAAAAAATAAATCTGTTTATCAAACCAGTTCAAATAGTTATGACTATTCGGACAATTATCAATTTAAAATCATTATGACCTTTTGTTTTATCATATAACTATTATTTTAGTTTATAAAAGCTTATCCAAAATAAAATAATATTACTTTATTAATATTTCAAAATTTGAGAAGTTAGAGATTTTAAAAAATAAATCAATTTATCAAATGAATTCAAATAGTTATGGTCATTTGGGCAATTAGCTATTTAAAATTGTTATGAAGTTTTGTTTTGTCATAAAACAATTGTTTTTCATCATACAAGCTTATTCAGAATAAAATAATATTAAGTTTTTAATATTTCAAAAATTAATAAGTAAGAGATTATCCATTTACCAAACCAGTTCAAATAGTTATGACTATTTGAACAATTATATATTTCAAATCGTTATAACTTTTTATTTTGTCATAAAACAATTATTTATATTCATACAAGTTTATTTAGAATAAAATAATACTAATATAATAATATTATGAATATTAATAACTAAGAGATTTAAAAAATAAATTTGTTCGTTAAACCAGTTCAAATAGTTAAGGCTATATGAATAATTATGTATTTTAAATTGTTATAACCTTTTGTTTTATCGTAAAACAAATGTTTTTGTTCATATAAGTTTGTTTGGAATAAAATAATATTAATTTATTAATATTTTAATAATTAATAACAGATTTAAAAAATAAATTTGTTTTGTTAGCTTTATAGGTGAGATGGTGATCCAAGAGGGGGGGTGAATTGGATTTCTCCAAATTCTTCCCAAACAATGATTTCAATATAGTTGAATGGAAATTAAAATAATAAGCAACTTTGATGAAAATATAATGCAAACAATAGCAATTAATGAACCTAAAATCAAATATAAACAACAATAAATTGTAAGGAGATAGGGATAGAGAAATCAAATATAATGATTTATAGAGGTTCGGTCCTTCTCCACAAGGCACCTACATCCTCTCTCTTGGTTGTCCACACCAAGGCTTCAATCCACTAATTGAAGAAAAATTCTTACAAGATACAAACCTATCTTGTACTAAATCTCTATCTTTTTCTCAAGGCTTAGATAGCAACCTCTATCCTTACAAATCAAAAGGATACCTCACCTCTTGCTTACAAGATAACCAAATAATTTTTGCAAACTAAAATACCCCTCAAGGTTGAATGTTTGCTAATGAAGTACAAAGAAAATGATGAATGAAAACACAACAATATTTTGGATACAAGAAAAACAAAGGATATTGAATTTAAGCTCTAAAAACTCTTGATTCTAAGAGAAAATGAAAATATGGCTTGTTGGCTCTTGCTTTCTTAATTCATCAATCTTCTTGGTGTGTTGGAGTGCCCAATTTATAGAGAAATTGAAGAAGTAGCCGTTGGGGAAGCTTGGGAAGTGAAAGTAGCCGTTTAATGCATGAAAAAAAATAGCCGTTGGTGTGATCCCGCCCAAAACTGATCGATCCCTTCCTTGAGGTGATCTATCCCTTGCCTGGGTGATTGATCTCCTATGTGGAGGGATCAATCCCTTTTTTGGAAATTCAGTCCTGGGAGCATTCTGTTTGAAAACCAATCGATCCCTTCTAGGGGGATTTCTAGGGGGATCGATCCTGTCCGTGCTGGATGGTAGTTTCCCGTTTTGCACTCTACTTACTAATTTGATCATAACTTAAGTTATACAAATCCAAATTGTAAACTGTTTCAAGATTTAGAAACTAGACTTAAAGGGCTTTCTATCCATATAAAGTTCATTACCTAATTAACTGTGTACGAATTATAGTGAATTTTTAAATTTACCCCTTGTGCAGTTTTTCTGACAACTGCAGAGTGTCTAGTAAAAATTCAAAATCTTTTCTTAGGAAATTTGGATTTTGATTTTGTTTGATCCATTAGAAAGTAGACTCAAAGAGCTTTCCAACCATATAAAATTTAAATATTAAAACTTTGTGAACTAATACAGAAAATTGAAAGAAGTTCAATGTTGGAAAACTTTATTCTTGTAAAACAACTTTCTTAAGTTAATCTATTTCTCAAAACCAATATTATCAAAATTGTATTAAGTCCAAAATAAATAAATTCACTTTAAAAAACAACAATTGGACTTTATTTAAGCTCAAATAAATAATCTTTAAAGATAGATTTGGTTTGAGAAATATGAAACCAAGAAAGGTTTGTTTAAGCTTTGAAAATCATATTATTTATTTAGTACCAAAATATAAAACTTAAGAACATGTACTAAATAAATATTTTTCAAAATCTTGATCAAGCTTATTTAGCTTAATGTTTTGTCATTTCAACATAAGGATCAATTCAAGGCTACCATGTTTACTAAACCGGTTCAATTAGTTAAAACAATTTGAACAATTATTTGTTTCAAACCGTTATGACTATTTGTTTTGTTATAAAATAATTATTTCTATTGATACAGTCTTATTTGGAATAAAATAATGCTAATTTATTAATAGTCTAAAAATTAATAAGTAACGGATTAAAAAATGAATTCATTGGCCTCACCAAAGCAAATAGTTATTACTGTTTGAACAATAATTTATTTCAAATTATTATGACCTTTTATTTTGTCACAAAACAATTATTTCTATTTGTACAAGCTTATTCGGAATAACATAATTTTAATTTATTAATACTACAAAAATTAATAACTAAGGGATTTAAAAACTAAATATGTTTATCAAGCAAGTTCAAATAGTTATGACTATTTGAACATTTACCTATTTCAAATCGCTATAACCTTTTGTTTTGTCATAAAATAATTTTTTTCTATTCATACAAGCTTATTTCAATTAAAATAATGCAAATTTATTAACATTCAGATAATTAATAAGTAAAAGAATTAAGAAATAAATATGTTTACTGAATCAGTTCAAATAGTTATGACGATTTGAACAATTATATATTTCAAATAGTTATGACGATTTGAACAATTATATATTTCAAATCGTTATGACTTTTTGTTTTTCATAAAACAATTGTTTTTGTTCATACAAGCATATTTGGGTTAAAATAATATTAATTTATTAATATTTCAACAATCAATAAGTAAAAGATTTTTAAAATAAATATTTACTAAATAAGTTCAAATAGTCATAACTATTTGAATAATTATTTATTTCAAATTATTATGACCTTTTTGTTTTGTCATAAAATAATTATATCAATTCATATAAGCTTATTCAAAATAAAATAATATTAATTTATTAATAATCTAAAAATTAATGGGCAAGAGATTTAAAAAATAAATCTATTTACCAAACAAATTCAAATTGTTATGACTATTTAAACAATTATCTATTTCAAATTGTTATGGCATTTTGTTTTGTCATAAAACAATCATTTCTGTTCATAACAACTTTTTTTGCATAAAATAATATAAATTTATTAATATTCCAAAAAATTAATAAGTAAAAATTCAAAAAAAGATATGTTTTCTGAACACATTCAAATAGTTATGATTATTTAAACAATTATATATTTTAAGTAGTTATGACACTTTGTTTTGTCATAAATCAATTGTTTCTATTTATACAAACATTTTTGAAATAAAATAATACAAATTTATTAATATTCCAAAAATTAATAAGTAAAAGATTTAAAAAATAAATCCATTTACAAAGCAAGTTCAAATAGTTATGACTATTTGAACAATTATTTATTTCAAATAGTTATGATATTTTGTTTTGTCATAAAACAATTGTTTCTATTCATACAAGTTTATTTAGAAAAAAATAATGCTAATTTATTAATAATCTAAAAATTAATAGGTAGGAGATTTAAAAACTAAATCTATTTACTGAACAAGTTCAAATAGTCATGTCTATTTAAAAATTTATCTATTTCAAATCATTATGAGATTCTGTTTTGTCATAAAACAATTATTTATATTCATGCAAATTTATTCAGAATAAAATATTACCGATCAATAAATAGTTTGAAAATTGATAAGAGATTTAAAAACTAAATTTGTTTATTGCAATAGTTTAAATAGTTATGATTATTTGAATAGTTATCTATTTCGAATCGCTATAATTTTGTCATAGAACAATTGTTTCCTTTTATACAAGCTTATTAGGATTAAAATAATACTAATTTAATAATATTCCAAAAATTAATAAGTAAAAAATTTAAAAAATAAATGTGTTTGCCAAACCAATTCAAATAGTTAAGACTATTAGAACAATTATATATTTCAAATCATTATGACCTTTTGTTTTAGTCATAAAACAATTATTTTAGTTCATACAAGCTTATTTAAAAAAAAATAATACTTATTTATTAACATTTGAAAAATTAATCAGCAAGAGATTTATAAAAATAAATCTATTTACCGAATAAGTTTTAAAAGATTTTACTATTTGATCAATTATCTATTTGAAGTCATTTATGACTTTTTGTTTTGTCATAAAATAATTGTTTCAATTCATAAAAACTTATCCGAAATAAAATAACACTACTTTATTAATATTTCAAAAATTAATAAGCAAGAGATGTAAAAACAAATTGTTTTCTAAACCAACTCAAATAGTTATGACTATTTGAACAAATATCAATCTCAAATAATTATGATCTTCGTTTTCTCATAAAACAATTGTTTCAAATCATACAAGCTTATTCAGATAAAAAAAATACTAATTTTAAAATATTTCAAAAATTCATAAAAGATTTAAAATATATATATATGTTTGTCGAACCCGTTTAAATAGTTATGACTATTAGAATAATTATCTATTTGAAATTGTTATGACCTTTTGTTTAGTCATAGAATAATTGTTTCAGTTCATATAAGCTTATTTGAAATAAAATAATACTAATTGATTAACATTCAAAAAATTAATAAGCTAGAGATTTGAAAAAATAAATCTATTTACTAAAAAAATTAAAATAGTTATGACTATTTGAACAATTATTTATTTAAAATCGATATGAACTTTTGTTTTGTCATAAAACAGTTGTTTTAGTTCATAAAAGCTTATCCAAAAGAAATTAATACTACTTTATTAATATTTACTGACTTATTTTATATAATTATGGCCATTTGAACAACTAACTATTTCAAATTATTATTACCTTTTGTTTTATCATAAAACAATTATTTTTCAACATACAAGCTTATTTGAAATAAAATAATACTAATTTATTAATATTTCATGAATTAATAAGATATTTAAAAAATAAATGTGTTTATCGAATTAGTACAAATAGTCATAACTATTTGAACAATTATCTATTTCAAATTGTTATAAATTTTTGTTTTATCATAAAATAATTATTTATGTTCATAAAAGCTTATTCAAAATAAAATAATACTGATTTAGTAAAATTTTGAAAATTAATAAGTAAGAGATTTAAAAATTAAGTTCGTTTGTCGAACCAGTTCAAATAGTTAAGACTATATGAAAAATTATTTATTTCAAATTGTTATGACCTTTTGTTTTGTTATAAAACAATTATTTCAGCTCATACAAGCTTATTTGGAATAGAATAAAACTAATTTATTAATATTTCAAAATTTTATAAGTAAGATATTTAGAAAATAATTCTATTTATAGAACTAGATCAAATAATTATAATTACTTCAAATCATTATGACCTTTTCTTTTGTAATAAAATAACCGTTCAGTTTATATAAGCTTTTTTGAAGTAATATAATACTAATTTATTAATATTCCAAGAATTAATGAGTAAGAGAACTAAAAAAAATCTTTTTACCGAATAAGTTCAAACGGTTATGACTATCTGAACAATTATCTATTTCAAAATATTATGACTTTTCATTTTGTCATAAAATAATTGATTTTGTTCATGCAAGTTTATTTTGAATAAAATAATATAAATTTATTCATGTTCAAAAAATTAATAAGTAAAAATTTAAAAAATAAATATATTTTGTGAATACATTCAAATAGTTATGACTATTTAAACAATTATCTATTTCAAATCGTTATGACCTTTTGTTTTGTCATAAACCAATTGTTTCTATTCATGCAATCTTATTTGAAATAAAATAATACTAATTTATTTATTCTAAAAATTAATAAGTAAAAGATTTAAATTTTAAATATGTTTACTGAGCGAGTTCAAATAGTTATGGCTATTAGACACTTATTTATTTCAAATCGTTATTATCTTTTGTTATGTCAAAAAACAATTGTTTCTATTTATATAAGTTTATTCAAATAAAAGAATACTAATTTATTAATATTATAAAATTAATGAGTTGGAGATTTAAAAAATAAAGTAATTTACTAAACAAGTTCAAATAGTCATATCCATTTGAACTATTATCTATTTTAAATCATCATGACATTATGTCTTGTCATAAAACAATTGTTTTTATTCATACAAAATTATTTAGAATAAAATAATATTAGTTTATTAATATTTTAAAAATTAGTAAGAGATTTGAAAACTAAATCTATTTAGCAAACTAGTTCAAATAGTTATCACTATTTGAACAATAAGCTATCTCAAATTGTTATGATCTTTGTTTTGTTATAAAACAATTGTTTCTATTCATACAAGCTTATTTGGAGTAAAATATTGCTAAACTAATAATATTCTAAAAGTTAAGACTATTAGAATAATTATTTATTTCAAATTGTTTTGACCTTTTGTTTAGTCATAAAATAATTGTTTTAGTTCATACATGCTTATTCAAAATAAAATAATACTATTTTATTAACATTCATAAAATTAATAAGCAAGAAATTTTAAAAAATAATTTTGTTTACTAAATAAGTTCAAATAGTTATGACTATTTAAATAATTATCTATTTAAAATCATTATGACCTTGTGTTTTATCAATATATAATTGTTCCCAAATAAAATAATATTACTTTATTAATATTTCAAAAATTGAGAAGTTGGAGATTTAAAAGATAAATTAATTTATCAAGTAATGAAGTAGGTAGACCATTAGCATGTGTCCTCTCAATGCCTGCTATTATTATTTCTCCACCATCTTCCCGTGTTGAAAAATCGATTTTGTATTGTATTATGTATGATTGGGGAATCATTCTTTGGAAAAATCATATGAACCATCTTCTCCGTCGCCCAGACGTTGATTTTTTCCTATCGCGCTATGGGCTCTGATGCTTAAGTATGCCTTAGCATGCGAAATATTGCCTTCCTAACTAAGTGTCGCGAAGCTCTTGCCCTATCATATTGTTCGATCCTCCCTTCTTTAACACTGTGCTAATAAAAGACGGGTCTATTAAGATGTAGAATATGTCCCCTAAACTCTTTCAATCTCTTAAGATTTGGAATCTTAGCCATACTCCCCATCCTCCATTGAATTGGGTCTATGTTTTGTTTCTGGTCATTTTTTCTCCATCACACAAGACCCATGCGACTTTTACCTGTAGTTATAGCATCTATTTTGTTTTATTTTAAGGAAGAAGGAACGAAAGCCACTCAATTGGTTGGAAAGGAGTGAAAAGCCGCTTTTTCAAGCTTCCCATTTGCTGATCAAGTGAGGTTGAAATACTTCCCAGGTCGGGGGGTTTATCTGGACATCATTAAGACTATATAAATGATAATCTATTTCAAATCATTATGACCTTCTCTTTTGTTGTAAAACAATTGTTTTATTTGTACAAGCTTATTTGATTCAAATAATACTAATTTAATAATATTTCAAAAATTAATAAGTAAGAGATTTAAAAAATAAAATTATTTACCGAATTAGTTTAAATGGTTAAGACTATTACAAAAATTATTTATTTTAAATCATTATGACCTTTTGTTTAGTTATAAAATAATTATTTTAGTTCATACAAGCTTATTTAGAATAAATTAATACTAATTTATTAACATTTAAAAAATTAATAAGAAAGCGATTTTAAAAAATAAATCTATTAATAGTTATTATTATTTGAACAATTATTTATTTAAAATTGTTATAACTTTTTGATTTGTCATAAAGCAATTATTTCAATTAATACAAGTTTAGACAAAATAAAATAATACTAATTTATTAATATTTCCTAAACTATTAAATAAAAAATTTAAAAAATAAATCTATTTACCAATTTAGTTAAAATAATTTGACCATTTGAATGATTATCTATTTCAAATTGTTATGAACTTTTGTTTTTGTCATAAAATAATTATTTATGATGATAGAAGCTTATTCGGTTAAAAATAATACTAAGAGATATAAAAAAAAAAAGTTCTTTGCCAAACCAATTCAAATAATTAAAACTATTAGAATAATTTTCTATTTCAAATCATTATGACCTTTTGTTTAGTCATAATATATTTGTTTCATATCTTACAAGCTTCTTCAGAATAAAATAATCCAAATTTATTAACATTCAAAAAATTAATAAGCAAAAGATTTGAAAAAATAAATCTGTTTACCAAAGAAGTTTAAATAGTTATGATTACTTGAACAATTATTTATTTAAAATCGTTATGACCTTTTGTTTTGACATAAAACAATTGTTTCAGGTCATAAAGGCTTATCCAAAATAAAATAATACTAATTTCGTAATATTTTTTAAATTAATAAGCAAGAGTTTAAAAAGATAAATTTGTTTACCAAATAAATTCAAATAGTTAAGACTACTGGAACAATTGTCTATTTAAAATTGTTATGACATTCTATTTTATCATAAAATAATTGTTTTAGTTCATACAAGCTTATTTAAAATAAAATAATACTAATTTATTAATATTTCAAAAATTAATAAGTAAGTGATTTAAAAAGTGAATCTGTTTAGCGAATCAGTGCAAATAATTATGGCTATTTCAACAATTGTTTATTTCAAATCATTAGTACCTTTTGTTTGGTCATATAACAATTGTTTTTTTATCATACAAGCTTATTCGAAATAAAATAATACTAATTTATTAATTTTTCAAAAATTAGTAAGTAAAATATTTAAAAAATAAATCTATTTACCAAACCAGTTCAAATAGTTATAACTATTTGAACAATTGTATACTTCAAATCGTTATAACCTTTTGTTTTGCCATAAAAAATTATTTTTATTCATACAAGCTTATTCGAAATAAAATAATACTAATCTAATAATATTTTAAAAATTAATAACTAAGAGATTTAAAAAATAAATTTGTTTGGTGAAGTAGTTCAAATAGTTAAGACTATATGAACAATTATTTATTTGAAATCATTATGACCCTTTATTTTGTCATAAAATAATTTTTTCAATTCATACTAGCTTATTAGGAATAAAGTAAAATGAATCTAATAATATTTCAAAAATTAATAAGTAAAAGATTTAAAAAATAATTTTGTTTACCTAACCAATTCAAATAATTATGACTATTTAAATAATTATCTATTTCAAATCATTATGACCTTTTGTTTTATCATAAAACAAATGTTTTTATTCATATAAGTTTGTTCGAAATAAAAAAAATACTAATATACTATTATTTCAAAAATTAATAAGAGATTTAAAAAATAAATCTATTTAGCAAACAAGTTCTAATAGTTATGACTATTTGAGCAATTATTTATTTCAAATCATTATGACTTTTTGTTAAGTTATAAAACAATAGTTTTTGCTCACACAAGCCTAATCAGATTAAAATAATATTAATTTATTAATATTTTGACAATTAATAAGTAAAAGATTTAAAAATAAATATGTTTATCGAACAAGTTCAAATAGTCATGAATATTTGAGTAATTATCTATTTCAAATCATTTTGACATTTTCTTTTGTAGTAAAACAATTGTTTCAGTTCATATAAGCTTATTTGATGTAAAATAATACTAATTTATTAATATTCCAAAAATTAATGAGGAAGATAATTAAAAAAAGAATCTATTTACCAAATAAGTTCAAATAGTTATGACTGTATAAACAGTTATCTATTTCAAAACATAATGACCTTTTGTTTTGTCATAAAACAATTGGTTCTATTCATGGAAGCTTATTTTGAATAAAATAATATAAATTTTTTAATTTTTTAAAAATTAATAAGATTTAAAAAATAAATCTATTTACCGAGTTGAGTTCAAATAGTTATGACTATTTGCACAATTATTTATTTCAAATCGTTATGATATTTTGTTTTGTCATAAACCAATTATTTTTATTTATGCAAAATTATTTAAAATAAAATAATATTAATTTATAAATATTTCAAAAATTAATAAGAGATTTAAAAACTAAATCTACTTACTGGACCAGTTCAAATAGTTATGACTATTTAAAGAATTATCTATCTCAAATAATTATGATCTTTGTTTTGTCATAAAACAATTGTTTCTATTTATACAAGCTTATTCGAAGTAAAATATTGCTAAACTAATAATATTCTAAAATTAATAAGTAAGAGATTTAAAAAATAAATGTGTTTGCCGAATTAGTTCAAATACTTAAGATTATTAGAATAATTATCTATTTCAAATCATTCTAACATTTTATTTAGTCATAAAATAATTGTTTTAGTTCATACATGCTTATTCGAGATAAAATAATACTATTCTATTAACATTCAAAAAATTAATGAGCAAGAAATTAAAAAAAATCTATTTATCGAAGAAATTCAAATAGTCAAGGCTATTTGAACAATTATCTATTTAAAATCATTATGACCTTTTGTTTTATAATAAAACAATTATTTCAGTTCATAAAAGCTTATTCAAAATAAAATAATATTACCTTATTAATATTTCAAAAATTAAGAAGTTTCAGATTTAAAAAGTAAATCAATTTATCAAATCAGTTCAAATAATTATCTATTTCAAATCATCATGAACTTTTGTTTTGACATAAAACAATTGTTGTTCATCGTATGAGCCTATTCAAAATATAATAATACTAATTTTTAATAATTCAAAAATTAATGAGTAGGAAATTTAAAAAATAAATCTGTTTACCTAACCAGTTTAAATAGTTATGACTATTAAATAATTGTATATTTCAAATTGTTATAACCTTTTATTTTGTCATAAAATAATTATTTTTGTTCATACACGCTTATTCAAAATAAAATAATACTAATATAATAATATTATGAAAAATAATAACTAATAGATTTAAAAAATAAATTTGTTTGCCAAACTATTTCAAATAGTTAAGGCTATATGAATAATTATCTATTTCTAATCATTATGACCTTTTGTTTTGTCATAAAGAAAATATTTTTGTTCATATAAGTTTTTTTTGGAATAAAATAATATTAATTTATTAATATTTCAAAAATTAATAAGATATTTAAAAAATAAATCTATTTACTAAACCAATTCAACTAGTTATAACAATTTGAATAATTGTTTATTTCAAATCATTATGACCATTTGTTTTGTCATAAAACAATTGTTTCTATTGATACAGTTTTATTCAAAAGAAAGTAATGCTAATTTATTAATATTATGAAAATTAATAAGTAATGAATTTAAAAATGAATCTGTTGGCCTAATAAATGCAAATAGTTATTAGTATTTGAACAATAATCTTTTTCAAATCATTATGAGTTTTTGTTTTATCAGAAAATAACTGTTTCTATTAGTACAAGCTTATTTGGAATAACATAATTCTAATCTATTAATATTTCAAAAATTAATAAGATATTTAAAAACTAAATTTGTTTATCGAACAAGTTCAAAGAGTTATGACTATTTGAATAATTACCTATTTCAAATCGCTATAACTTTTTGTTTTGTCATAAAATAATTTTTTATATTCATACAAGCTTATTTCAATTAAAATAAAAACAAATTTATTAATATTCAAATAATTAATAAGTAAAAGATTTAAAAAATAAATTTACTTATCAAATAAGTTTAAATTGTTATGACTATTTGAACAATTATTTATTTCAATCGTTACGATTTTTTGTTTTATCATAAAACAATTGTTTTTATTCATACATGTTTATTCAAATTAAAATAAAATTAATTTCTTAATATTTTGACAATTAATAAGTAAAAAATTTTAAAAATAAATATGTTTACCGAACAAGTTCAAATAGTCATAAATATTTGAATAATTATCTATTTCAAATCATTATGACCTTTTGTTTCATCATAAAGCAAGTCTATCAGTTCATATAGGCTTATTCGAAATAAAATAACACTAATTTATTAACATTTCAAGAATTAAGGAGTAAGAGATTTAAAAAATGAATTTGTTTATCAAACAACTTTAGAAAGTTATGGCTATATGAACAATTTTATATTTCAAATCATTATGACATTTTGTTTTCTAATAAAACAATTGTTTCTGTTCATGCAAGTTTATTTCAAATAAAATAATATAAATTTATTAATATTCCAAAAATTAATAAGTAATAATTTAAAAAATAAACCTATTTCCTTAACATGTTCAAATAGTTATGACTATTTAAACAATTATCTAATTGAAAGAGTTATGACCTTTTGTTTGGTCATAAACTAATAGTTTCTATTCATACAAGCATATTTGAAATAATATAATACTACAAAAATAAAAAGTAAAAGACTTAAAAAATAAATCCGTTTACCAAGCAAATTCAAATAGTTATGACTGTTTGATTAATTATTTATTTCAAATAGTTATGATCTTTTTTTTTGTCATAAAAGAATTATTTTTATTCAAGTTTATTAAGAGATAATAGTAATTTATTAATATTCTAAAAATTAGTAGGTAGGAGATTTAAAAAATAAATATGTGTATGAACAAGTTTATATAATCATGTTCATTTGAACAATTATCTATTTCAAATCATTATGACCTTTTGTTTTGTCATAAAACAATTGTTTTTGTTCATGCAAAATTATTCAAAAAAAAATAATACTAATCTATTAATATTTTAAAAATTAATAAGAGATTTAAAAACTAAATTTATTTACTGAAATAGTTCAAATAGTTATGACTATTTGTACAATTATATATCTCAAATCGTTATGATCTTTATTTTATCATAAAATAATTGTTTCTTTTACTACAAGCTTATTTAGATTAAAATAATACTAATTTAATTATATTCCAAAAATTAATAAGTAAGAGATTTAAAAAATAAATATGTTTGCTGAACTAGTTTAAATAGTTAAGACTATTAGAACAATTATCTATTTCAAATTGTTATGATCTTTTCTTTAGTCATAAAACAATTATTTCAGTTCATATAAGCTTATTCAGAATAAATTAATACTAATTTATTAACATTCAAAAAATTAATGAGCAAGAGATTTAAAAAAATAAATCTCTTTACTGAACAAATTCAAATAGATTTGACTATTTGAACAATTATATATTTAAAGTTGTTATGACGTTTTGTTTTGTCATAAAACAATTATTTCAATTCATAAAAACTTATCCAAAATAAAATAATACTACTTTACTAATATTTCAAAAATTAATAAGTAAGAAATTTAAAAACTAAAGTTGTTTCCAAACTAGTTCAATAGTTATGACTATTTGAACAAATATCAATCTCAAATCATTATGATCTTTGTTTTGTCATAAAACAATTGTTTTTTATCATACTAGCTTATTTGGATAAAAATAATACTAACTTAATAATATTCTTAAAATTAATAAGAGATTTAAAAAATAAATGTGTTTGTCGAACCAGTTCAAATAATTAAAACTATTAGAATTATTATTTATTTTAAATTGTTCTGACCTTTTCTTTAGTCATATAACAATTGTTTCAGTTCATACAAGCTTATTTGAAATAAAATAATACTCATTTATTAAGATTCAAAAAATTAATAAGCAAGAGATTTGAAAAAATAAATTTGTTTACTGAATAAGTTCAAATAGTTATGACTATTTGAATAGTTATATTTTTAAAATTGTTATGACCTTTTGTTTTGTCATAAAACAATTGTTTTGACTCATAAAAGCTTTTCTTAAAAAAAAAGAATACTCCTTTATTAATATTTCAAAAGTTAACAAGTAAGAGATTTAAAAAATAAATTTGTTTACTGAATATGTTCAAATAATTATGGTCATTTGGACAACTATCTATTTCAAATTGTTATTACCTTTTATTTTATCATAAAACAATTGTTTTTCAACATACATGCTTATTCGAAATAAAATAATACTAATTTACTAATATTTCAAGAATTAATAAGAGATTTAAAAATTAAATCTATTTACCAAACTAGTTCAAATAGTTATGACTATTTGAACAATTATCTATTTTAAATTGTTATAACCTTTTGTTCTATCATAAAACAATTGTTTCTATTCATACATGCTTATTTGTAATAAAATAATACTAATTTAGTAATATTCTAAAAATTAATAATTAAGAGATTTAAAAAATAAATTTATTTGTCAAACTAGTTCAAACAGTTAAGACTATATGAACAAATTTTTTATTTGAAATTGTTATGACTTTTGCTTTGTCATAAAACATTTATTTTAGCTCATACAAGCTTATTCGAAATAGAATAAAACTAATTTATTAATATTTTAAAAATTTATAAATAAAAGATTTAGAAAATAATTCTATTTATCAAAACAGTTTAAATAATTATAACTATTTGAAAAAGTGTCTATTCCAAATCTTTATTACTTTTTGTTTTGTTATAAAATAATTGTTTTTGTTAATATAAGTTTGTTCGAAATAAAATAATTCTAATTTCTTAATATTTAGAAAACTAATCAGTAAAAGATTTAAAAAGTAAATTTGTTTACCAAAATATTTCAAATAGTTTTGACTATTTGAATAACTATTTATTTCAAATCATTATAACCTTAAATTTTGTCATCAAACAATTGGTTATGTTCATACTATTTTATTCGGAATAAAATAATACTCATTTAATAATAGTCCAAAACTTAATAACAAAGAAAATTTAAAAATAAATCTAATTTCCTAACCAATTCAAATAGTTAAGACTATATGAACGGTTATTTATTTCAAATCGTTTTACTTTTTCTTTATCGTAAGGCAATTGTTTTTTATTTTGATTAAAATAATACTAATTTAATAATATTTTAAAAATTAATAAGAGATTTAAAAAATAATTTTTTTATCGAATCAGTTCAATTGGTTAAGACTATTAGAATAATTATCTATTTTAAATCTTTCTAACTTTTTGATTAGTCATAAGACAATTGTTTCAATTCATACAAGCTTATTCAAAATAAATTAATATTAATTTATTAACATTCAAAAAATTAATAAGAAAGAGATTTAAAAAAATAAATCTATTTACTGAATAAATTTAAATAGTTATTACTATTTGAATAATTATCTATTTAAAATCGTTATAACCTTTTGATTTGTCATAAAACAATTATTTCAATTAATACAAGCTTAGATGGAATAAAATAATACTAATTTATTAATATTTTCTAAATTAATAAGTAAGAAATTTAAAAAATAAATCTATTTATTGAATCAGTTAAAATAATTATCGCCATTTGAATGATTATCTACTTCAAATCATTACGACTTTTTTGTTTTGTCATAAAATAATTATTTTTGATTATACAAGATCGAAATAAAACAAAACTAATTTATTAATATTTGAAAAATTAATAAGTAATAGATTTAAAAAATAAATATGTTTACTAAACCAATTCAAATAGTTATGACTATTTGAACAATTATTAATCTCAAATGTTAAGATCTTTTTTTTGTCATAAAATATTTGTTTCATATCTTACAAGTTTATTTGGAATAAAATAATCCAAATTTATTAACATTTGAAAAATTAATAAGCAAAAGATTTGAAAAAATAAATTTATTTATCGAGCAAGTTCAAATTGTTATGGTTATTTGAATAATTATTGATTTAAAATCATTATGACCTTTTGTTTTAACATAAAACAATTGTTTTAGTTCATAAAAGCTTATCCTAAATAAATTAATACTAATTTCTTAATATTTCAAAAATTAATAAGCACGCGTTAAAAGAAATAAATTTATTTATTGAAGAAATTCATATAGTTACGACTATTTAAACAATTGTCTATTTAAAATCATTATGACCTTTTGTTTTGTCATAAAACAATTGTTTCAGTTTATACAAACTTATTCAAAATAAAATAATACTAATTTATTAATATTTTAAAATTTAATAAGTAAATAATTTAAAAAGTCAATCTATTTACCGAACTATTAGCTACTTCAAATCGTTATGATATTTTATTTTGTCATAAAATAATTGTTTTACAAATTAATAATAATTTATTATAATATTTGAATAATTTGAATTGTAAATAAAATTACTAATTATAAGAATATAACAATTAAGAATAAGATGAATAATATTCAAATAGTTGTTTTATTTTGAATATAAATACTATATAAATATTAATTAGATATTCCTTGTAATTCAAAACCAAGTGTTTTGTGATAAAATAAAAGGTCATAATGATTTAGAATAGATAGTTGTTCAAATAGTCATAACTATTTGCAATGGTCAAGCCAACAAATTCATTTTTTAAATTCGTTACTTATTAATTGTTAGAATATTAATAAATTAGTATTACTTTATTCTAAATAAGACTATATCAATAGAAATAATTGTTTTATGACAAAACGAAGGGTTATAATAATATGAAATAAATAATTGTTAAATTGTTATAACTAATTGAACTAGTTTGGTAAACAAATTTATTTTTTAAATCTCTTATTAATTTTCAAAATATTAATAAATTAATATTATTTTATTCTAAACAAAATTATATTAAGAAAAACATTTGTTTTATGATAAAATAAAAGAATATAACGATTTGAAATAGATAATTATTCATATAGCCTTAACTATTTGAACTAGTTCAACAAATAAATTTATTTTTCAAATCTCTTAATTATTAATTTTCATAATATTATTAGATTAATATTATTTTCTTTCAAATAAGCTTGTATAAACAGACTGAAGTTTGATATAGACAACTAATTCTATATATAATAATTAAATATTATTATTATTTAAATATTATAAATATTTTAAATCAATAATTAAAATATTTAAATTAAAATCAATATTCAGATAATTATATATAAATTTAATTGTTAAATATTTTATTATAAATTAATATAATCTAATTAAATATTTATTAAAATCATAACCCCTTAGATTTAATATGAATTATTGATTAATAATTTATTGATTTATTTTATTTATCATAATAAAAGTTCATACTTTTAATAATTTAATATAATAATTCTTATTAATTGTAAGGATTTATAATAATTATTAAAATATTTAATTGTTTAAATCATTATCAATTAATAAAAAGATTAATATTAATATCAATATTAAATTAGTATTAATATTAAACAATATTGATAATTGTTCTTATCAATTATATTATTTGAAATAATAAAACTACAATTAATATAAATATCAAATAAAATAATATTAATCTAATTAATTACTTGAAAATTGATTAACTTATTTAATATTTTAATATTTTTATTGATATCTATATAACTAAAAGTTATGTACTTGCCATTAGATGTTGGATTGAATAGTTCAACTCCATTTTCGAGATGTAGTTTGATTTTTATGAGTTCAGTTTGAAAAATAATCAAGCAACTTAAGTTCGAATAATTAGATTTTGTTATAATTAATTTGTACAAAAACATGAAATTCGACTTGATTTTAAATTTGAATTTTTAATCAAAGATTGTCACAGCATTCGTAAGTAGATTTTTTTTATTCTAAAATATGATTTTTTATAAATACTAAATAATAAGTTATAATTAAAATAAATAATTTTAAAATATTTATCCATAAATATTTAATAAATTGTTACACATTAATATTATATATTAAGAATATTATATTATATTAACACTAAATTATTAATTAACTTAATAAATTCATAATATTTTATTTATAATAATTATTTTATAATGTAATGAATAATTTTATAAATTATATATACTATAAGTATAAATATTTATATATTATTAAATATATTAAGTTGATTAAATTGTTATTAAAAATTATAATAAGTAATTAATATAAATATATAATAAGAATTTAAATTAATAATAAGTAATTAATATAAATATTAGTTTTAATTAATATAATTTATAATCTAATTAATAATTATTATTACGGATAAGAAATATTTTAAGTGAATTAAAAATTAGATATATTTTTTAATTAATTTACTTATTATATAATTAATAATTTAATTAAATTATTAATAAATATAAATTTATTTATAATAAATATAATTTCTCATTATATTTATTTTTTAAATTTTATTTATTAATTTTGGAGTTTTAATAAATTTATTAATAAATTATGATAATTGTTCAAATTAATTTATTTTGAATAACTAATTTCTTCGAATAGTGTGTAATTCTATTTAATTAATATAAATTATAATTTAATATGTTAAAATTATTGTATTAAAATTTAATATATAAAGAATAATTAATATCTTTATAAATTAAAATTATACTGAATATTATTAACAAGTTAAAATTATTTAACAAGATTATTAAATATATGAAATTTATTCATATTTGAATAATTATTAATAATTTAATAATCATATTAAATTGCTTTATTCCCAGTGGTTATTGCAGAAGAGTTAGAATTTGAGGAGAGAAGTTAGTTTTTTTAGGTTGAAATTGAAAGAAAGCAATAAAATTGCTTGTAGTGGACATGGTGGTGATAGCAATTGGAAAATAATTTGGCTTATCTCATTCTTTCTTACCCTTATTTTGTGTAATCTTTTTCAATGGCAAAAAATTCTAAAAACATAACTTATATGCTCGATAGTGGGATAATATGTACAAATTATCATTTAATTTATAAATATATTATAAATATATTTAATAATATTTATTAAATATATTATAAATATATTTAATAATATTTATTAAATATATATTATTATTTCACTATTATAAATATATATAATAATATATTAAATATATATAAAATTAAAGTTATTGTAATACTATAATTTATACTATAATATTTAATAAAAAGTTAAATATAACAATATTTAATTATTTATTAAGTAATGTGGAATACTATTTAAATATAATAATACTAATTGTTATAATATATTGTTATTACGATTTTATAATAAAATTATTAATAAATAGTTAAAATAATTTGTTACTATAATTATAATTATATACATATTAATTTATATTATAATAATAAATAGTAGATAATATTTTATTTGTTAATAAATTAGCATTTGTTAATATAATATGTGAAATATTATTAGATATAAATTATAATTAAAATTTTAAAATAAGCTAATTACATTGTAGTCATTATTTAAAAAATGACTATTTTTAATACTATTTTTAAACATTGAAAAATTATAATGATCCAAACCAATTATAATTATTAATGATTTTAATAATTTATTTAAAATTATTAACTTGACACTTTTAATAAATATTATTTGTTGAAAAAGTTATTGATAATTGTTCATAGAGTCTTAATATTATGTTAGTAAACAAATCTATAAGTTATTAATAATATTATTAAAAAAATTATTTTATGGCAAAACAAAAGGTCATAACGATTTGAAATAAATAATTGTTCATATAGTTTTAACTATTTGAACTGCTTTGGCAAACAAATTTATTTTTTAAATCTCTTATTCATTTTTGGTATATTATTAGATTAGTATTGTCAGTAAAAATACTAATGTATTTTCAATTAATTAGTAATTGAATAATTCAGTAATAGAATTATTTAAAAGATGACTATTTTTAATACTAATTTAAAAACATTATAAAAAATCCAATGATGGAATTTTTTGAAATTTCAAATGGTTAGAAGCCATTAGAATGTTGCTTGCTTTTGCATGTTTCAAAAATTTAAAGGTTTTTCAAATGGATGTCTAGAATGCATTTCTAAATGGTTTTTATAAATGAAGAGGTGCATGTCTAAATAATTAATATATTAATCATATAGTTATAAGTATTAAAATATTTAATATAACTTTATAATAAATATAATAATAAAATATTAATTATATTATAACATATAATAGCATTTATAATTTATAATTAAATTATTGATTAAAATATTAAAAATCAATTATAAAATAGTATTACTTATAATTACTATAATACTAATAAATTATTATTTTAATAATGATTTAATCTATAAATTAATAAATTTATTAATTTGAAATAATTAATTATAAATTATAAATTATTAAAATAATATAATTTTATAATTTTAATATAATAAATATTATAATTTAAATGATATTAATCTAAATGATATTATAACTAATATTTATATTAATAATTATTTATTTATTTTATTTTGTATAATTTAATAGTATTTGTTATAAATAATTTATAATGTTATTATAAATTAAATAGTTATATTATAATTATAATTTATATTATTTGCTAATTTATATAATAATAAATATTATAGTTAGGATAATAAATATTAATAGTTATTTATATAAATAATTATTTATATAGTAAAATTAAATAATTAAATAATTAGAATTTATTATAAAACAAGCTATAGACTAATCTTGCTTATAATGTTTGTTATAGACTATAAATTTAATTGTTTATAATATATTTTATTTTAAAATAAGGTAATAAATTATAATATTATTAATTTAAACACTATATAATATTATGTTTGTTAGACTAATCATATCCATTGATTAATAGTTTAGTCATAACAAATACTATTTTATTATTTGATAATAATATTAACAATTAATTAATAAATTTCTAAATAGTTAAAAAATTATTAATTTAATAATACTAATATTTTGAAATTTAATTAATTTTTAGTATTAATTTAATTTAATTTAATTATTAAAAATATGTATAGGTATGATAATAACAATTATAGTAATTTAAAATAAATATTATATATATTTATAATATAAACCATATTAAAATAATAAATTAATCTTAAAATAATCTTAATTTATAATAAGTTAATAATTTTTATTCTTTTATAATAATTGAAAATTATATTTATTTTTAATATTATTAAATAATAAAAAATTATTATTTTAATATGGTTTATATTAAAGTATTTGTTATTCTAATAAATCTAATTAAAATATTATCTTTCAAATATTATCTCTTACTTAAAATTATAAATAATTATATAGTTAGAATATAATTGAATATTAAAGATAATATAAAATATTTTATATTTTATTAATTAGATAATAAAAAGCCTATTTAAATATTATTTATTATTATTTTAAAACAAAAAGAGAATACTATATTCAATTATTATTTTTTTATTAATATTATGGTAATAATTAAATTAACTATAATAGATAATTTTCAATATTTTAATATTAATTAGATAATTATTCAAATAAGTTTATTATTTAATTTATTAAATAGATAATATTGATATAATTTATTAATTATTTTAATATAAGTTAAGTTTTATAATTGTTTTATAAAACTTATTTAAATTATCGAATAATTTAAATAAGTTTGAAATATTAAACTTATTAAAATTAATAAGTTGAACAAACAACTATTTGAATATTATTCTAATTTAAATAAATTTAATAAGTGGCCAAATACCAGCACCCATCGCACATCATGTGTGTACACCCTTCCGGCCCACCCGATTGTCGGAACTCCAATGCCGTCGGTCATGTTCTCCGGCGATGGTGTCCCGACGAAAAAAAATGTGACACCAGCACATGCCCGAGCCCAGCATGTGCTGCTGCAACCCTCGATCCGGTCCGATCTTAGACTGGGAATGAACTCCATATGCTTAGATTGGGAATGAACTCTGTATGCCTAAGTCAACCCATGAAACGAGCGTGCGGGTGCTCAGCCGGCCAGAGGGGCGGGATGCGTAAGCCAGGGATCGATCGGGTCCCCCTCTGCGTGCTGCCGATACTACTGTAGCAACCTTCGGTCCGGTCTGATCTTAGACTGGGAATGAACTCCGTATGCCTAAGCCAACCGATGAAACGAGCAGGCGGGCGGGCGGGCACTACGCCGACCAGAGAGGCGGGATGCACAAGCCATGGATCGGTAAGGTGATAGGTGGGTTTAGGCACATCTTCATATTTCTGCCGTGCCAATGCCATTTTTATGGCTTGTAAATTCATACAATGGTCCCTTAAGCCTTCATGTGAAGTTTCATGGCAAGACAACTCGTTTTCTATTTTTCATGATTTTTGAAACTTTTTGCGGTTCGGGATTTTTTAAAATTTTTTCAGAAGGAGTTTTAGCCCCAAACTTGGTAGACGTGATCCTTGTATTTTTGTTGGCATGCACAAAAACATTCAACTAAAAACTTGAAGTGTACAAGATTTTGCGACCATTTGAAAAAAGTATCCCCATTTCAGACATTTTAATGATTACTGGCAGCAAACCTGTAAAATCTCAAATGCTCTTTAAGGAGGTGTGAGTTCTCGAGGTTTGATGAGGGATAGGGGGCCAATATAAGGGCCAAGTACCACCACCCATCGCACATCATGTGCGCACACCCCCCGGTCCCCCCGATCACCAGAACCCTAATACCATCGGTCAGGTTCTCCGGCGATGGTGTCCCGGTGAAGAAAAATACGGTACCAGCATATGCTTGAGCCCAGTATGTGCCGTCGCAACCCTCGGTCCGATCCGATCTTAGACTGGGAATGAACTCCGTATGCCTAAGTCAACACACGGAACGAGCGTGCGGGCGTTCAGTCGGCCAGAGGGGCGGGATGCGCAAACCGGGGATCGATCGGGTACTCTTCTGTGTGCTGCCGATCCTGCTGCCGTAACCCTCGGTCCGGTCTGATCTTAGATTGGGAATGAACTCTGTATGCCTAAGCCAACCGACGAAACGAGCGGGCGGGCGGGCGGGCACTACGTCGGCTGATAGGCGGGATGCGCAAGTCGTGGATCGATAGGGTGGTAGGTGGGTTTAGGCACATCTTCATATTTCTGCCTTGCCAATGCTATTTTTATGGCTTGTAAATTCATACAATGGTCCCTTAAGCCTTCATGTGAAGTTTCATGGCAAGACGACCCGTTTTTTATTTTTCATGACTTTTGAAACTTTCTGCGGTTCGGGATATTTTAAAATTTTTTCAAAAGGAGTTTTGGCCCCAAACTTGGTAGTTTTGATCCTTGTATTTTTGTTGGCATGCACAAACAAATTCAGCTAAAAAATAGAAGTGTACAAGATTTTGTGACCATTTGAAAAAAGTGTCCCCATTTCAGACACTTTAATGGCTACTGACAGCAAACCTGTAAAATCTCAAATGCTCTTTAAGGGGGTGTGAGTTCTTGAGGTTTGATGAGGGATAGGGGGCCAATATAGGGACCAAGTACCAGCACCCATCGTACATCATGAGCACACACACCCCCCGGCCCCCCCGATCGTCGGAACCCCAATACCGTCGGTCAGGTTCTTCGATGATGCTTCGACGATGGTGTCCCGACGAAGAAAAATATGGCACCAGCACATGCCCGAGCCCAGTATGTGCTGTCGTAACCCTCGAACCAATCCGATCTTAGACTGGGAATGAACTCCGTATGCTTAGACTGGGAATGAACTCCGTATGCCTAAGTCAACCCACGAAACGAGCGTGCGGGAGCTCAACCGGCCAGAGGGGTGGGATGCGTAAGCCAGAGATCAATCGGGTCCCTTTCTACGTGCTGTCGATCCTGCTACCGTAACCCTCGATCCGGTCTAATCTTAGACTGGGAATGAACTTCGTATGCCTAAGCCAACCGACGAAACGAGTGGGCGGGCGGGCGGGCACTACGTCGGCCAGAGAGGCGGGATGCGCAAGCCGTGGATCGATAGGGTGGTAGGTGGGTTTAGGCACATCTTCATATTTCTTCCGTGCCAATGCCATTTTTATGGCTTGTAAATTCATACAATGGTCCCTCAAGCCTTCATGTGAAGTTTCATGGCAAGATGACTCGTTTTCTATTTTTCATGATTTTTGAAACTTTTTGCGTTTCGGGATTTTTTAAAATTTTTTCAGAAGGAGTTTTGGCCCCAAACATGGTAGACGTGATCCTTGTATTTTTTTTGGCATGAACAAAAAAATTCAGTTAAAAACTCGAAGTGTACAAGATTTTGTGACCATTTGAAAAAAGTGTCCCCATTTTAGACACTTTAATGGCTACTGGCAGCAAACCTGTAAAATCTCAAATGCTCTTTAAGGGGGTGTGAGTTCTCGAGGTTTGATGAGGTATAGGGGGCCAATATAAGGGCCAATTACCAGCACCCATCACACATCATTTGCGCACACCCCCCGGCCCCCCCAATCATCGGAATCTCAATGTCGCTGGTCAGGTTCTCCGATGATGCTCCAGCGATGGTGTCTCGACGAAGAAAAATACGGCACCAGCACGTGCTCAAGTCCGGCATGTGCTGTCGCAACCTTCGGTCTGATCCGATCTTAGACTGGGAATGAACTCTGTATGCTTAGACTGGGAATGAATTCTATTTGCCTAAGTCAACCCACGAAACGAGCGTGTGGGCGCTCAGCTGGCCAAGGGGCGGGATGCGCAAGTCGGGGATTGGTCGGGTTCCCCTTACGTGCTACCGATGCTGTTGTCGTAACCCTCGGTCTGATCCGATCTTAGATTGGGAATGAACTCCGTATGCCTAAGCCAACCGACGAAACGAGCGGGCGGGTGGGCATTATGTCAGCCAGAGAGGTGGGATGCGCAAGCGGTGGATCAATAGGGTGGTAGGTGGGTTTAGGCACATCTTCATATTTCTGCCGTGCCATTGCCATTTTTCTGGCTTGTAAATTCATACAATGGTCCCTTAAGCCTTCATGTGAAGTTTCATGGCAAGACGACTCGTTTTCTATTTTTCAAGATTTTCGAAACTTTTTGTGGTTCTGAATTTTTTAAAATTTTTCAGAAAGAGTTTTAGCCACAAACTTGGTAGACGTGATCCTTGTATTTTTGTTGGCATGCACAAAACAATTCAGCAACAAACTCGAAGTGTACAAGATTTTGTGACCATTTAAAAAAAGTGTCCCTATTTCAGACACTTTAATGGCTACTGGCAGCAAACCTGTAAAATCTCAAAAGCTCTTTAAGGGGGTCTGAGTTCTTGAGGATTGAGGAGGGATAGGGGGCCAATATAAGTGCCAAGTACCAGCACCCATCGCACATCATTTGCGCACACCCCCCCAGCCCTCTCGATCGTTGGAACCCCAATGTCATCGGGCAGGTTCTCCGACGATGGTGTCCCGACGAAGAAAAATACGGCACCAGCACATGCCTGAGCCCAGCATGTGCTGTTGCAACCCTCGGTCCGGTTCAATCTTAGACTGGGAATGAACTCCGTATGCTTAGACTGGGAATGAACTCCGTATGCCTAAGTCAACACACGGAACGAGTGTGCGGGCGTTCAGCCGGCCAGAGGGGCGGGATGCGCAAGCCGGGGATCGGTCGGGTACCCCTCTGTGTGTTGCCGATCCTGCTGCCGCAACCCTCGGTCCGATTTGATCTTAGACTGGGAATGAACTCCGTATGCCTAAGCCAACCGACGAAACGAGCGGGTGGGCGGGCGGGCACTACGTCGGTTAGAGAGACGGGATGCACAAGCCGTGGATCGATAGTGTGGTAGGTGGGTTTAGGCACATCTTCATATTTTTACTGTGCCAATGCCGTTTTTATGGCTTGTAAATTCATAAAATGGTCCCTTATGCCTTCATGTGAAGTTTAATGGCAAGACGACCCGTATTCTATTTTTCACGATTTTTGAAACTTTTTACAGTTTGGGATTTTTTAAAATTTTTTCAGAAGGAGTTGGGGCCCCAAACTTGGTAGACGTGATCCTTGTATTTTTGTTGGCATGCACAAAACAAATTCAACTAAAAACTCGAAGTGTACAAGATTTTGTGACCATTGGAAAGAAGTGTCCCCATTTCAGACACTTTAATGGCTATTGGCAGCAAACCTGTAAAATCTCAAATGCTCTTTAAGGGGGTGTGAGTTCTCGAGGTTTGATGAGGGATAGGGGGCCAAAATAAAGGCCAAGTACCAGCACCCATCGCATATCATGTGCGCACACCCCCTCCCCCGACCACCCCGATCATCAGAACCCCAATGCTGTCGGTCAGGTTCTCCGGCGATGGTGTCCCGATGAAGAAAAATACGACACCATCACATGCTCGAGCCCAGCATTTACTGTCGTAACCCTCGATCCAGTCCGATCTTAGACTGGGAATGAACTCCGTATGCTTAGACTGGGAATGAACTCCGTAAATCTAAGTCAACCCATGAAACGATCGTGCGGACGCTCAGCCGGCCAGAGGGGTAGGATGCGCAAGCCGGGTCCCCCTCTGCGTGCTGTCGATCCTGCTGTCGTAACCCTTAGTCCGATCCGATCTTAGACTGGGAATGAACTCCGTATGCATAAGCCAACCGACGAAACGAGCGAACGGTTGGGCAGGCACTACGTCGGCCAGAGAGACGGGATGTGCAAGCCGTGGATCGAAAGAGTGGTAGATGGGTTTAGGCACATCTTTATATTTTTTCCCTGCCTATGCCATTTTTATGGCTTGTAAATTCATACAATGGTCCCTTAAGCCTTCATGTGAAGTTTCATGGCAAGACGACTCATTTTCTATTTTTCATGATTTTCAAAACTTTTTGCGGTTCAAGATTTTTTAAAATTTTTTTAAAAGGTGTTTTGGCCCCAAACTTGGTAGACGTGATCCGTGTATTTTTGTTGGCATGCAAAAAAAATTCAGCTAAAAACTCGAAGTGTACAAGATTTTGTGACCTTTTAAAAAAAGTGTCCCCATTTCAGACACTTTAATTGCTACTGATAGCAAACCTATAAAATCTCAAATGCTCTTTAAGGGGGTGTGAGTTCTCGAGGTTTGATGAGGGATAGGGGGCCAATATAAGGGCCAAGTACCAGCACCCATTGCACATCATGTGCGCACACCCCCCAGCCCCCCCCGATCGCCAGAACACCAATGCCGCTGGTTAGGTTCTCCGATGATGGTGTCCCGACGAAGAAAAATGAGGCACCAGCACATGCCCAAGCCCAGCATGTGCTGCCATAACCCTCGGTTTGGTCTGATCTTAGACTGGGAATGAACTTCGTATGCTTAGACTAGGAATAAACTCTGTATGCCTAAGTCATCCTACGAAACAAGCATGCGGGCGTTCAGCTAGCAAGAGGGGCGGGATGCGTAAGTCGGGGATCGGCCGGGTCCCCCTCTGGGTGCTGTCAATCCTGCTGTCGCAACCCTCAGTCCGGTCTGATCTTAGATTGGGAAAGAACTCCGTATGCCTAAGCCAACCGATGAAATGAGCGGGCGGGTGAACGGGCACTACGTCGGCCAGAGAGGCGGGATGCACAAGCCGTGGATCAATAGGGTGGTAGGTGGGTTTAGGCACATCTTCATATTTCTGCCATGCCAATGCCATTTTTCTGGCTTGTAAATTCAGACAATGGTCCCTTAAGCCTTCATGTGACGTTTCATGGGAAGATGACTCATTTTCTATTTTTCAAGATTTTTGAAACTTTTTGTAGTTCGAAATTTTTTAAAATTTTTTCAGAAGGAGTTTTGACCCCAAACTTGGTAGACGTGATCCTTGTATTTTTGCTGGCATGCACAAAACAATTTAGGTAAAAACACGAAGTGTACAAGATTTTGTAACCATTTGAAAAAGTCTCCCAATTTCAGACACTTTAATGGCTACTGGCAGGAAACCTGTAAAATCAAAAAATGCTCTTTAAGGGGGTGTGAGTTCTTGAGGTTCGATGAGGGATAAGGGGCCAATATAAGGGCCAAGTACCACCACCCATCGCATATCATGTACGCACACCCCCTGACCCCCTCGATCGCCGGAACCCCAATGCCGTCGGTCAGGTTCTCCGACGATGGTGTCCTGACGGAGAAAAATACGACACCAGCACATGCCCGAACCCAGCATGTGCTGCCGCAACCCTCGATCCAGTCCGACCTTAGATTGGGAATGAACTCTGTATGCCTAAGTCAACCCATGAAATGAGCATGCAGGCGCTCAGCCGACCAGAGGGGCTGGATGCACAAGTCGGGGATCGATCGGGTCCCCCTCTGTGTGCTACCGATCCTACTACCGCAACCCTCAGTTCGATCTGATCTTAGACTAGGAATGAACTCCGTATGCCTAAGCCAACCGACGAAATGAGCGGGCGGGCAGGCGGCACAACGTCGACCAGAGAGGCGGGATGCTCAAGCCGTGGATCGATAGGGTGGTAGGTGGGTTTAGGCACATCTTCATATTTCTACCATCCCAATGGCATTTTTCTAGCTTGTAAATTCAAACAATGGTCCCTTAAGCATTCATGTGAAGTTTCATGGCAAGACGACTCGTTTTTTATTTTTCACGATTTTTGAAACTTTTTGCTGTTTGAGATTTTTTAAAATTTTTTCAGAAGGATTTTTGGCCCTAAACTTGGTAGACGTGATCCTTGTATTTTTTTTTGTATGCAAAAAAAAATTCAGCTAAAAACTCGAAGTGTACAAGATTTTGTGACCATTTGAAAAAAGTATCCCCATTTCAGACACTTTAATGGCTACTGGCAGCAAACCTGTAAAATCTCAAATGCTCTTTAGGGGGGTGTGAGTTCTTGAGTTTGATGAGGGATAGGGGGCCAATATAAGGGCAAAGTACCAGCACCCATCGTACATCATGTGCGCACACCCCCCAGCCCCCCCGATCGTTGAAACCCCAATGCCTCCGGCCAGGTTCTCCGACGATGGTGTCTCGGTGAAGAAAAATGCGGCACCAGCACATGCCCGAGCCTAGCATGTGCTACTGCAACCCTCAGTTCGATCTGATCTTAGACTGAGAATGAACTCCGTATGCCTAAGTCAACCCACGAAACGAGCGTGCGGGCGCTCAGCCGGCCAGAGGGGCGAGATGCACAAGCCGGGGATCGGTCGGGTCCCACTCTGCATGCTACCGATCCAGCTACCGTAACTCTCAGTCCGATCCGATCCTAGACTGGGAATGAACTCCGTATGCCTAAGCCAACCGACGAAATGAGCGGACGGGCGGGCGGGCACTACGCCGCCAGAGAGGCGGGATGCGCAAGTCGTGGATCGATAGGGTGGTAGGTGGGTTTAGGCACATCTTCATATTTCTGCCATGCCAATGCCATTTTTTTGGCTTGTAAATTCATGCAATGGTCCCTTAAGCCTTCATGTGAAGTTTCAGGGCAAGACAACTCGTTTTCTATTTTTCATGATTTTTGAAACTTTTTACGGTTCGGGATTTTTTAAAATTTTTTCAGAAGAAGTTTGGACCCGAAACTTGGTATACGTGATCCTTGTATTTTTGTTGGCCTGCATAAAAAAATTCAGCTAAAAACTCGAAGTGTACAAGATTTTGTGACCATTTGAAAAAAGTGTCCCCATTTCAGACATTTTAATGGCTACTGGCAGCAAACCTGTAAAATCTCAAATGCTGTTTAAGGGGGTGTGAGTTCTCGAGGTTTGATGAGGGATAGGGGGCTAATATAAGGGTCAAGTACTAGCACCCACCGCACATCATTTGCGCACACCCCCCCGACCCCCCGATCACCGGAACCCTAATACAGCCAGTCAGGTTCTTCGATGATGGTGTCCTGGCGAAGAAAAATACAACACCAGCACATGCTCGAGCCCAGCATGTGCTATCGCAACCCTCGGTCTGATCCGATCTTAGACTGTGAATGAACTCCGTGTGCTTAGGCAGGGAATGAACTCCGTATGCCTAAGTCAACCCACGAAACGACCGTGCGGGCGCTCAACCGGCCGAGGGGCGGGATACGTAAGTCGAGGATCGATCGGGTCCCTTTTTGCGTGCTACCGATCCTACTATCGTAACCCTCGGTCCAGTCTAATCTTAGACTGGGAATGAACTCCGTATGCCTAAGCCAACCGAAGAAACGAGCGAGCGGGCGGGCGGGCACTACGCCGCCCAGAGAGGTGGGATGCGCAAGTCGTGGATCGATAGGGTGGTAGGTGGGTTTAGGAACATCTTCATATTTCTGTCATGCCAATGCCATTTTTTTGGCTTGTAAATTCATACAGTGGTCCCTTAAGCCTTCATGTGAAGTTTCATGGCAAGACGACTCGTTTTCTATTTTTCATGATTTTTGAAACATTTTATGGTTCGAGATTTTTTAAAATTTTTTCAGAAGGAGTTTTGGACCCAAACTCGGTAGACGTGATCCTTGTATTTTTTTTGGCATGCACAAAAAAAGTTAGCTAAAAACTCGAAGTGTACAAGATTTTGTGACCATTTGAAAAACGTGTCCCCATTTTAGACACTTTAATGGCTACTGGCAGCAAACCTGTAAAATCTCAAATGCTCTTTAAGGGGGTGTGAGTTCTCGAAGTTTGATGAGGGATAGGGGGCCAATATAAGGGCCAAGTACCAGCATCGATTGCATATCATGTGCGCACACCCCCCAGCCACCTCGATCATCAGAACCCCAATGCTGTCGGTCAGGTTCTCCGGCAATGGTGTCCCGGTGAAGAAAAATACGGCACCAGCACATGCCTGAGCCCAGCATTTACGGTCGTAACCCTCGGTCCAGTCTGATCTTAGACTGGGAATGAACTCCGTATGCTTAGACTGGGAATGAACTCCGTATGCCTAAGTCAACCCATGAAACAAACGTGCGGGCGTTCAGCCGGCCAGAGGGGTAGGATGCGCAAGCCGGGTCCCCCTCTGCGTGCTGTCGATCTGCTGTCATAACCCTTGGTTCGGTTCATTCTTAGACTGCGAATGAACTCCGTATGCCTAAGCCAACCAACGAAACGAGCGGGCGGCCGGGCAAGCACTACGCCGGCCAGAGAGGCGGGATGCGCAAGCCGTGGATCGAAAGGGTGGTAGATGGGTTTAGGCACATCATTATATTTTTGCCCTGCCTATGCCATTTTTATGGCTTGTAAATTCATACAATGGTCCCTTAAGCCTTCATGTGAAGTTTCATGGCAAGACGACTCGTCTTCTATTTTTCATGATTTTCAAAACTTTTTACGGTTCGGGATTTTTTAAAATTTTTTCAAAAGGTGTTTTAGCCCCAAACTTGGTAGACGTGATCCGCGTATTTTTGTTGGCATGCACAAAAAATTCAGCTAAAAACTCAAAGTGTACTAGATTTTGTGACCTTTTGAAAAAAGTGTCCCCATTTCAGACACTTTAATTGCTACTGACAGCAAACCTGTAAAATCTCAAATGCTCTTTAAGGGGGTGAGAGTTCTCGAGGTTTGATGAGGGATAGGGGGCCAATAAAAGGCCAAGTACCAGCACCCATTGCACATCATGTGCGCACATCCCCCCGGCCTCCCCCGATCGCCAGAACCCCAATGCCACTGGTCAGGTTCTCCGGCGATGGTGTCCCGGTGAAGAAAAATGAGGCAACGGCACATGCCCAAGCCCAGCATGTGCTGCCGTAACCCTTGGTCTGATCTGATCTTAGACTGGGAATGAACTCCGTATGCTTAGACTAGGAATAAACTCCATATGCCTAAGTCATCCCACGAAACGAGCGTGCGGGCGCTCAGCCAGCAAGAGGGGCGGGATGCGCAAGCCGGGGATCGGCCGGGTCTCCCTCTAGGTGCTGTCGATCCTGCTGTCGTAACCTTCAGTCCGGTCTGATCTTAGACTGGGAATGAACTCCATATGCCTACGCCAACCGATGAAACGAGTGGGCGGGCGGGCGGGCACTACGCCGGCCAGAGAGGCGGGATGCGCAAGCCGTGGATCGATATGGTGGTAGGTGGGGTTAGGCACATCTTCATATTTCTGCCATGCCAATGCCATTTTTCTGGCTTGTAAATTCATACAATGGTCCCTTAAGCCTTCATGTGACGTTTCATTGCAAGATGACTCGTTTTCTATTTTTCACGATTTTTGAAACTTTTTGTAGTTCGAGATTTTTTAAAATTTTTTCAGAAGGAGTTTTAGCCCCAAACTTGGTAGACGTGATCCTTGTATTTTTGTTGGCATGCACAAGAATTTAGCTAAAAACACGAAGTGTACAAGATTTTGTAACCATTTGAAAAAGTGTCCCAATTTCAGACACTTTAATGGCTACTAGCAGCAAACCTGTAAAATCAAAAAATGCTCATTAAGGGGGTGTGAGTTCTCGAGGTTTGATGAGGGATAAGGGGCCAACATAAGGGCCAAGTACCAGCACCCATCGCACATCATGTGCGCACAACCCCCCGACCCCCCGATCGTCGGAACCCCAATGCCGTCGGTCAGGTTCTCCGACGATGGTGTCCCGACGAAGAAAAATACGGTGCCAGCACATGCCCGAACCCAGCATGTGCTGCCGTAACCCTCGGTCCGGTCCGATCTTAGACTGGGAATGAACTTCATATGCTTAGATTGGGAATGAACTCCGTATGCCTAAGTCAACCAACGAAATGAGCGTGCGGGCGTTCAGCCGGCCAGAGGGGCAGGATGCGCAAGACGGGGATCGACCGGGTCCCCCTCTGCGTGCTGTCGATCCTACTAGCGCAACCCTCGATCCGATCCGATCTTAGATTAGGAATGAACTCTATATGCCTAAGTCAACCCACGAAATAAGCATGCGGGCGCTCAGCCGACCAGAGGGGCTGGATGCGCAAGCCGGGGATCGATCGGGTTCCCCTCTGCGTGCTACCGATCCTACTGCCGCAACCCTCGGTTTGATCCGATCTTAGACTAGGAATGAACTCCGTATGCCTAAGAAAATCGACGAAACGAGTGGGCGGGCAGGCAGCACAACGCCGACCAGAGAGGCGAGATGCGCAAGCCGTTGATCGATAGGGTGGTAGGTGGGTTTAGGCACATCTTCATATTTTTGCCATGCCAATGCAATTTCTTTGGCTTGTAAATTCATACAATGGTCCCTTAAGCCTTCATGTGAAGTTTCATGGCAAGACGACTCGTTTTTATTTTTCATGATTTTTGAAACTTTTTACGGTTCAAGATTTTTTAAAATTTTTTCAGAAAGAGTTTTGGCCCTAAACTTGGTAGACATGATCCTTGTATTTTTGTTGGCATGCAAAAAAAAAATGCAGCTAAAAAACTCAAAGTGTACAAGATTTTGTGACCATTTGAAAAAGATGTCCCAATTTCAGACACTTTAATGGCTACTGGCAGCAAACCTGTAAAATCTCAAATGCTCTTTAAGGGGGTGTGAGTTCTCGAGGTTTGATGAGGGATAGGGGGCCAATAGAAGGGCCAAGTACCAGCACCTATTGCATATCATGTGCTGTCGCAACCCTCGGTCTGGTCCGATCTTAGACTGGGAATGAACTCCTATGCTTAGATAGGGAATGAACTCCGTATGCCTAAGTCAACCCACGAAATGAGCGTACGGACGCTCAGCCGGTCGGGGGGCGGGATACGTAAGTCGGGGATCGACCGAGTCCCCTTTTGCGTGCTGTCGATCCTACTGTCGCAACCCTCAGTCCGGTCTAATCTTAGACTGGGAATGAACTTCGTATGCCTAAGCCAACCGAAGAAACGAGCGAGCGGGCAGGCGGGCACTACGCCGGCCAGGGAGGTGGGATACGCAAGCTGTGGATCGATAGGGTGGTAGGTGGGTTTAGGCACATCTTCATATTTCTGCCACGCCAATGCCATTTTTTTGGCTTGTAAATTCATACAATGGACCCTTAAGCCTTCATGTGAAGTTTCATGGCAAGACGACTTGTTTTCTATTTTTCATGATTTTTGAAACTTTTTATGGTTCGAGATTTTTTAAAATTTTTTCAGAAGGAGTTTTGGACCCAAACTCGGTAGACGTGATCTTTGGATTTTTGTTGGCATGCACAAAAAAAGTCAGCTAAAAACTCGAAGTGTACAAGATTTTGTGACCATTTGAAAAATGTGTCTCCATTTCAAACACTTTAATGGCTACTGGCAGCAAACCTGTAAAATCTCAAATGCTCTTTAAGGGGGTGTGAGTCTCTAGGTTTGATGAGGGATAGGGGGCCAATATAAGGGCTAAGTACCAGCACCCATCGCACATAATTTGCGCACTCTCCCCGATCCCACCCGTTCGCCGGAACCCTAATGTCGTCGGTCAGGTTCTCCGGCGATGGTGTCCCGATGAAGAAAAATGTGGCACCAACACATGCTCGAGCCCAGCATGTGCTGTCGCAACCCTCGGTTCGGTCCGATCTTAGACTGGGAATGAACTCCGTATGCTTAGACTGGGAATGAACTCCGTATGCTAAAGTCAACCTACGAAACGAGCATGCGGGCGTTCAGTCGGCCAGAAGGGCGGGATGCACAAGTCGGGGATCGATCGGGTCCCACTCTGCATGCTATTGATCCAGCTGCTACAACCCTCTGTCAGATCTGATCGTAGACTGGAAATGAACTCCGTATGCCTAAGTCAACCCACGAAACGAGCATGCGGGCGCTCAACCGGCCGAGGGGTGAGATGCATAAGTCAGGGATCGATCGGGTCCCCTTTTGCGTGCTGTTGATCCTATTACCACAAACCTCAGTCCGGTCTAATCTTAGACTAGGAATGAACTTTGTATGCCTAAGCCAACCGAAGAAACGAGCGAACGGGCGGGCGGGAACTACGCCGGCCAGAGAGGTGGGATGCGCAAGCCGTGGATCGATAGGGTGGTAGGTGGGTTTAGGCACATCTTCATATTTTTGCCATGCCAATGCCATTTTTTTGGTGTGTAAATTCATACAATGGTCCCTTAAGCCTTCATGTGAAGTTTCATGGCAAGACAACTCGTTTTCTATTTTTCATGATATTTGAAACTTTCTACGGTTCGGAATTTTTTAAAATTTTTTCAGAAGGAGTTTTGGACCCAAACTTGGTAGACGTGATCTTTGTATTTTTGTTGGCATGCACAAAAAAAGTCAGCTAAAAACTCGAAGTGTACAAGATTTTGTGACCATTTGAAAAACGTGCCCCCATTTTAGACACTTTAATGGCTACTGGCAGCAAACCTGTAAAATCTCAAATGCTCTTTAAGGGGGTGTGAGTCTCTAGGTTTCATGAGGGATAGGGGGCCAATATAAGGGCTAAGTACCAGCACCCATCACACATAATTTGCACACTCCCCCCTGGCCCCACCCGATCACCGAAACCCTAATGCCGTCGGTCAGGTTCTCCGGTGATGGTGTCCCGGTGAAGAAAAATGTGGCACCAGCACATGCCCGAGCCCAGCATGTGTTGCCGCAACCTTCGGTCTGGTCCGATCATAGACTAGGAATGAACTCCATATGCTTAGACTGGGAATGAACTCCGTATGCCTAAGTCAACCCACGAAACGAGCGTGCGAGCGCTCAGCCGGTCAGAGGGGCGGGATGCGCAAGCCGGGGATCGGTTGGGTCCCACTCTGCATGTTGTTGATCCAGCTGCTGCAACCCTCACTCCGATCTGATCTTAGACTGGGAATGAACTCCGTATGCCTAAGTCAACCCACGAAATGAGCCTGCGGGCGCTCAGCCGATCAGAGGGGCAGGATGCGCAAGCCGGGGATCGGTCGGGTCCCACTCTGCATGCTGCTCATCCAGCTGCTGCAACCTTCAGTCCGATCTGATCTTAGAATGGGAATGAACTCCATATGCCTAAGCCAACCGATGAAACCAGCGGGCGGGCGGGCGGGCACTACGTCGGCTAGAGAGGCGGGATGCGCAAGCCGTGGATCGATAGGGTGGTAGGTGGGTTTAGGCACATCTTCATATTTTTGCCATGCCAATGCCATTTTTCTGGTGTGTAAATTCATACAATGGTCCCTTAAGCCTTCATGTGAAGTTTCATGGCAAGACAACTCGTTTTCTATTTTTCATGATATTTGAAACATTTTATGGTTTGGAATTTTTTAAAAATTTTTCAGAAGGAGTTTTGGCCCCAAACTTGGTAGACGTGATCCTTGTATTTTTGTTGGCATGCATAAAACAATTCAGCTAAAAACTCGAAGTGTATAAGATTTTGTGACTTTTTGAAAAAAGTGTCCCCATTTCAGACACTTTAATGGCTACTGGCAGCAAACCTGTAAAATCTCAAATGCTCTTTAAGCGGGTGTGAGTTCCCGAGGTTTGATGAGGGATAGGGGGCCAATACAAGGGCCAAGTACCAGAACCCATCTCACATCATGTGCGCACACCCCCCCGATCCCTCCGATCACCGAAACCCAAATGCCACCGGCAGGTTCTCCGGCGATGGTGTTTCGGTGAAGAAAAATACGGCACCAACACATGCCCGTGCCTAGCATGTGCTTTCGCAACCCTCAGTCCAGTCTGATCTTAGACTAGGAATGAACTCCGTATGCCAAGTCAACCCACGAAACGAGCGTGCGGGCGCTCAATCAGCCAGAGGGGCGGGATGCGCAAGCTGGGGATTGGTCGGGTCACCCTCTGCGTGCTGTTGATCCTGCTGCCACAACCCTCTGTCTGGTTCAATCTTAGACTGGGAATGAACTCCGTATGCCTATGCCAATCGACGAAATGAACGGGCGGGCACTACGTTGGCCAGAGAGGCGGGATGCGCAAGTCGTGGATCGATAGGGTGGTAGGTGGGTTTAGGCACATCTTCTTATTTCTGCCGTGCCAATGCCATTTTTCTGGCTTGTAAATTCATACAATGGTTCCTTAAGCCTTCATGTGAAGTTTCATGGCAAGACGACTCGTTTTCTATTTTTCACGATTTTCAAAACTTTTTACGGTTCGAGATTTTTTTAAATTTTTTTAGAAAGAGTTTTGGCCCCAAACTTGGTAGACGTGATATAAGGGCCAATATAAGGGCCAAGTACCAGCACCCATCGCACGTCATGTGCGCACACCTCCCGTGGCCCCCCCGATCGTCGGAACCCCAATGTCGTCGGTCAGGTTCTCCGGTGATGGTGTCCCGATGAAGAAAAATGTGACACCAACACATGCTCGAGGACTGCATCTGCTGTCGGTGCCCTCGCTCCGGTCCGATCTTAGATTGGGAATGAACTCCTTATGCTTAGACTGGGAATGAGCTCCGTATGCCTAAGTCAACCCACGAAACGAACGTGCGGGTGCTCAACCGGCCAGAGGGGCAGGATGCACAAGTTGGGGATCGATCGGGTCCCCCTCTGCGTGCTACCGATCCTACTGTCGCAACCCTCGATCAGGTCTGATCTTAGACTGGGAAAAAACTCCGTATGCTTAGACTGGGAATGAACTCCGTATGCCTAAGCCAATCGACGAAACGAGCGCGCGGACATTATGCCGGCTAGAGAGGTGGGATGCGCAAGCTTTGTATCGATAAGGTGCTAGGTTAGTTTAGGCACATCTTCATATTTCTGCCATTCCAATGCCATTTTTCTAGCCTGTAAATTCATACAATGGTCCCTTAAGCCTTCATGTGAAGTTTCATGGCAAGACGACTCGTTTTCTATTTTTCATGATTTTTGAAACTTTTTACGGTTCGGGATTTTTTAAAATTTTTTTAGAAGGGGTTTTGGAACCAAACTTAGTAGATGTGGTCCTTGTATTTTTGTTGGCATGCACAAAAAAATTCAGCTAAAAACTCGAAGCATACAAGATTTTGTGACCATTTGAAAAAAGTGTCCCCATTTTAGACACTTTAATAGCTACTGGCAGCAAACCTGTAAAATCTCAAATGCTCTTTAAGGGGGTGTGAGTTCTTGAGCTTTGATGAGGGATAAGGGGCCAATATAAGGGCCAAGTACTAGTACCCATCGCACATCATGTGCGTACACACCCCCGACCCCGCCGATCGTCGGAACCCAATACCGTCGGTCAGGTTCTCCGGCGATGGTGGCCCGGCGAAGAAAAATGCAGCACTAGCAAATGCCCGAGCCCAGCATGTGCTGCAGCAACCCTCGGTCCAGTCTGATCTTAGATTGGGAATGAACTCCATATGCTTAGACTGGGAATGAACTCCGTATGCCTAAGTCAACCCACGAAACGAGCGTGCGGGCGCTCAGCCGGCCAGAAGGGCAGGATGCACAAGTCGGGGATCGATCGGGTCCCCCTCTGCGTGCTACCGATCCTGCTATCGTAAGCCTTGGTCTGGTCTGATCTTAGACTGGGAATGAACTCCGTATGCCTAAGCGAACCGACGAAACGAGCGGGCGGGCGGACGGGCACTACGCTGGCCAAAGAGACGGGATGCGCAAGCCTTGGATCGATAGGGTGGTAGGTGGGTTTAGGCACATCTTCATATTTTTGCCGTGCCAATGCCATTTTTCTGGCTTGTAAATTCATACAATGGTCCATTAAGCCTTCATGTGAAGTTTCATGGCAACACGACTCGTTTTCTATTTTTCACGATTTTTGAAACTTTTTACGGTTCGGGATTTTTTAAAATTTTTTCAGAAAGAGTTTTGGCCCAAAACTTGGTAGACGTGATCCTCGTATATTTTTTGGCATGCACAAAATAATTCAGCCAAAAACTCGAAGTGTACAAGATTTTGTGACCATTTGAAAAAAGTGTCCCCATTTCAGACACTTTAATTGCTACTGGCAGTAAACCTGTAAAATCTCAAATGCTCTTTAAGGGGGTGTGAGTTCTCGAGTTTTGATGAGGCATAGGTCGCCAATATAAGGGCCAAGTACCAGCACCCATAGCACATCATGTGTGGACACCCCCCGGCCCCTCCGATCGCCGGAACCCCAATGCCGCCGGTCAGGTTCTCCGGCGATGGTGTCCCAAAGAAGAAAAATACGGCACCAGCACATGCCTGAGCTCGGCATGTGCTGCCGCAACCCTCGGTCTGGTCTGCTCTTAGGCTGGGAATGAACTCCGTATGCCTAAGCCAACCGACGAGACGAACGGGCGGGCGGGCGGGCACTACGCCGGCCTGAGAGGCGGGATGCGCAAGCCATGGATCGATAGGGTGGTAAGTGGGTTTAGGCACATCTTCATATTTTTGTCATGCCAATGCCATTTTTCTGGATTGTAAATTCATACAATGGTCCCTTAAGCCTTCATGTGAAGTTTCATGGCAAGACGACTCGTTTTTTATTTTTCACGATTTTTGAAACTTTTTACGGTTCGAGATTTTTTAAAATTTTTTCAGAATGAGTTTTAGCCCCGAACATGGTAGATGTGATCCTTGTATCTTTGTTGGCATGCACAAAACAATTCAGCTAAAAACTTGAAGTGTACAAGATTTTGTGACCATTTGAAAAAAGTGTCCCCATTTCAGACACTTTAATGGCTACTGGCAGCAAACCTGTAAAATCTCAAATGCTCTTTAAGGGGGTGTGAGTTCTCGAGGTTTGATGAGGGATAGGGGGACAATATAAGGGCCAAGTACCAGCACCCATCGCACATCATGTGCGCACACCCCCGATCATCGGAACCCCAATGCTGCTGGTCAGGTTCTCCGACGATGGTGTCCCGATGAAGAAAAATGCAAAACCAGCACATGCCAGAGCCCAGCATGTGCTGTCGTAACCCTCGGTCCGATCCGATCTTAGACTAGGAATGAACTCCATATGCTTAGACTGGGAATGAACTCCGTATGCCTAAGTCAACCTACAAAACGAGAGTGTGGGCGCTCAACCGGCCAGAGGGGCAGGATGCGCAAGTCGGGGATCGGTCGGGTCCCCCTCTGCGTGCTACCTATCCTGCTGCCGCAACCCTCGGTCCAATCCGATCTTAGACTGGGAATGAACTCCGTATGCCTAAGCCAACTGACGAAATGAGTGGATGGGCGGGCGGGCACTACGCCGACCAGAGAGGTGGGATGTGCAAGCCGTGGATCGATAGGGTGGTAGGTTGGTTTAGGTACATCTTCATATTTCTGCCATGCCAATGCCATTTTTGTGGCTTGTAAATTCATACAATGGTCACTTAAGCCTTCGTGTGAAGTTTCATGGCAAGACGACTCGTTTTCTATTTTTCACGATTTTGGAAACTTTTTTACGGTTCGAGATTTTTTCAAATTTTTTCAGAAGGAGTTTTGGCCCCAAACTTGGTACACGTGATCCTTGTATTTTTGTTGGCATGCATAAAACAATTCAGCTAAAAACTCGAAGTGTACAAGATTTTGTGACCATTTGAAAAAAGTGTCCCCATTTCAGACACTTTAATAGCTACTGGCAGTAAACCTGTAAAATCTCAAATGCTCTTTAAGGGGGTGTAAGTTCTCGAGGTTTGATGAGGGATAGGGGGCCAATGTAAGGGCCAAGTATCAGCACCCACCGCACATCATGTGCGCACACCCCCTCGACCTCCCCGATCACGGGAACCCCAATACCGCCAATCAGGTTCTTCGATGACGGTGTCTCGGTGAAGAAAAATACGACACATGCACATGCTCGAGCCCAGCATGTGCTATCACAACCTTCGGTCCGATCTGATCTTAGACTGGGAATGAACTTCATATGCTTAGACTGGGAATGAACTCCGTATGCCTAAATCAACCCACGAAATGAGCATGCGGGCGCTCAGCCGGCCAAAGGGGTGGGATGCGCAAGCCAGGGATCGATCGGGTCCCCCTCTGCATGCTGTCAATTCTGCTACCGTAACCCTCCCTCTGGTCCGATCATAGACTGGGAATGAACTCTGTATGCCTTAGCCAACCGACGAAACGAGCGGGCGGGCAGGCGGGCACTACGCTGGCCAGAGAGGCGGGATGCGCAAGCCGTGGATCGATCGAGTGGTAGGTGGGTTTAGGCACTTCTTCATATTTCTGCCATGCCAATGCCATTTTTCTAGCTTGTAAATTCATACAATGGTCCCTCAAGCCTTCATGTGAAGTTTCATGGCAAGATGACTCACTTTCTATTTTTCATGATTTTCGAAACTTTTTACGGTTTTAGATTTTTTAAAATTTTTTCAGAAGGATTTTTGGCCCCAAACTTGGTAGACGTGATCCTTGTATTTTTATTGGCATGCACAAAAAAATTCAGCTAAAAACTCGAAGTGTACAAGATTTTTGTGACCATTTGAAAAAAGTGTCCCTATTTCAGACACTTTAATGGCTACTGGGAGCAAACCTGTAAAATCTCAAATGCTCTTTAAGGGGGTGTGAGTTCTCAAGGTTTGATGAGGGATAGGTGGCCAATATAAGGGCCAAGTACCAGCACCCATCGCATATCATGTGCGCACACCCCCCCGGCCCACCCCAATCACCGGAACCCCAATGTCGCCTGTCAGGTTCTCCGGTGATGGTGTCTCGACGAAGAAAAATGCGGCACCAGCACATGCCCGAGCCCAGCCTATGCTGCCGCAACCCTCGGTCTGATCCGATCTTAGACTGGGAATGAACTCCGTATGCCTAAGTCAACCCACGAAACGAGCGTACGGGCGCTCAGCCGACCAGAGGGGCGGGATGCGCAAGCCGGGGATCAATCGGGTCCCCCTCTGCGTGCTGTCGATTCTGCTGCCGCAACCCTCGGTCCAGTCTGATCTTAGACTGGGAATGAACTCCGTAAGCCTAAGCCAACCGACGAAATGAGCGGGCGGGTGGGCGGGCACTACGTTGGCCAGAGAGGCGGGATGTGCAAGCCGTGAATCGATAGGGTGGTAGGTGGGTTTAGGCACATCTTCATGTTTCTGCCATGCCAATGCCATTTTTTTTGGCTTGTCAATTCATACAATGGTCCCTTAAGCCTTCATGTGAAGTTTCATGGCAAGACGACTCGTTTTCTATCTTTCATGATTTTTGAAACTTTTTACGGTTTAGGATTTTTTAAAATTTTTTCAGAAGGAGTTTTGGCCTGAAACTTGCTAGATGTGATCCCTGTATTTTTGTTGGCATGCGTAAAAAAATTCAGCTAAAAACTCGAAGTGTACAAGATTTTGGGTCTATTTGAAAAAAGTGTCCCCATTTCAGACACTTTAATGGCTACTGGTAGCAAACCTGTAAAATCTCAAATGCTCTTTAAAAGGGTGTGAGTTCTCAAGGTTTGATGAGGGATAGGGGGCCAATATAAGGGCCAAGTACCAGCACCCATCGCACATCATGAGCGCACACCCCCCCGGCCCCCCGATCGTCGGAACCCCAATACCGCCAGTTAGGTTCTCCGACGATGGTGTCCCGACGAAGAAAAATGCGGCACCAGCACATGCCCGAACCCAGCTTGTGCTGCCGCAATCGTCGGTACGATCCGATCTTAGGCTGGGAATGAACTCCGTATGCTTAGACTGGGAATGAACTCCGTATGCCTAAGTCAACCCGCAAAACGAGCGTGCGGGCGCTCAGCCGGCCAGAGGGGCGGGATGCGCAAGCCGAGGCTCGACCGGGTCCCTCTCTGCGTGCAATCGATCCTGTTGCTGTAACCCTCAGTCTGATCTGATCTTAGACTGGGAATGAACTCCATATGCCTAAGCTAACCGACGAAATGAGCGGGCGGGAGGGCGGGCACTACGACGGCCAGAGAGGCGGGATACGCAAGCCGTGGAACGATAGGGTGGTAGGTGGGTTTAGGCACATCTTCATATTTCTTCCATGCCAATTCCATTTTTCTGACTTGTAAATTCATACAATGGTCCCTTAAGCCTTCATGTGAAGTTTCATGGCAAGACGACTCGTTTTCTATTTTTCATGATTTTTGAAACTTTTTACGGTTCAAGATTTTTTAAAATTTTTTCAGAAGGAGTTTTGCCCCCAAACTTGCTAGAAATGATCCTTGCAATTTCTTGGCATGCATAAAAAAATTCAGCTAAAAACTCGAAGTGTACAAGATTTTTTGATCATTTGAAAAAAGTGTCCCCTTTTCAGACACTTTAATAGCTACTGGGAGCAAACCTGTAAAATCTCAAATGCTCTTTAAAGGGGTGTGAGTTCTCAAGGTTTGATGAGGGATAGGGGGCCAATATAAGGGCCAAGTATCAGCACCCATCACACATCATGTGCGCACACCCCCACGGCCCCCCCGATCGCTGGAACCCCAATACCGCCAGTCAGGTTCTCCGACGACGGTGTCCCGGTGAAGAAAAATGCTGCACATGCACATGCTCGAGCCCAGCATGTGCTGTTGTAACCCTCGGTACGGTTCAATCTTAGACTGGGAATGAACTTCGTATGCTTAGATAGGGAATGAACTCCGTACGCCTAAGTCAACCCACGAAACGAGCATGCGGGCGCTCAGCCGGCCAGAGGGATGGGATGTGCAAGCCGGGGATCGATCGGGTCCCCCTCTGCGTGCTACCGATTCTGCTATCGTAACCCTCCCTCCGATCAGATCATAGAATGGGAATGAATTCCGTATGCCTAAGCCAACCGACAAAACGAGCGGACGGGCAGGCGGCCACTACGCCGGCCAGAGAGGCTGGATGCGCAAGTCGTGGATCGATCATGTGGTAGGTGGGTTTAGGCACATCTTCATATTTTTGTCATGCCAATGCCATTTTTTTGGCTTGTACATTCATACAATGGTCCCTTAAGCCTTCATGTGAAGTTTCATGGCAAGACGACTCATTTTCTATTTTTCACGATTTTTAAAACTTTTTACGGTTTCAGATTTTTTTAAATTTTTTCAGAAGGAGTTTTGGCCCCAAACTTGGTAGACGTGATCCTTGTATTTCTGTTCACATGCAAAAAAGAATTCAGCTAAAAACTCGAAGTGTACAAGATTTTGTGACCATTTGAAAAAAGTGTCCCCATTTCAGACACTTTAATGGCTACTAGCAGCAAACCTGTAAAATCCCAAATGCTCTTTAAGGGGGTGTGAGTTCTCGAGGTTTGATGAGGGATAGGGGGCCAATATAAGGGCCAAGTACCAGCACCCATCGCAAATCATGTGCGCACACCCCCCGGCCCTCCCTGAACGTCGGAACCCCAATGCCGCCTGTCAGGTTCTCCGACGATTGTGTCCCGACGAAGAAAAATACGGCACCAGTACATGCCTGAGCCCAGCCTGTGCTGCCGCAACCCTCGATCCAATCCGATCTTAGACTGGGAATGAACTCCGTATGCCTAAGTCAACCTACGAAACAAGCGTACAGGCGCTCAGCCGGCCAGAGGGGTGGGATACGCAAGCCGGGGATCAACCAGGTCCCCCTGTGCGTGCTATCGATCCTGCTGTCGTAATCATCAGTCCGGTTCGATCTTAGAATGGGAATGAACTTCGTATGCCTAAGCCAACCGATGAAACGAGCGGGCGGGCGGGCGGGCACTATGTCGGCCAGAGAGGCTGGATGTGCAAGACGTGAATCGATAGGGTGGTAGGTGGGTTTAGGCACATCTTCATATTTCTGCCATGCCAATTCCATTTTTCTGGCTTGTCAATTCATACAATGGTCCTTTAAGCCTGCATGTGAAGTTTCATGGCAAGACGACTCGTTTTCTATTTTTCATGATTTTTGAAACTTTTTACGGTTCGAGATTTTTTAAAATTCTTTTAGAAGGAGTTTTGGCTCGAAACTTGCTAGACGTGATCCTTGTATTTTTGTTGGCATGCACAAAAAAATTCAGCTAAAAACTCGAAGTGTACAAGATTTTGTGACCATTTGAAAAAAGTGTCCCCATTTTAGACACTTTAATGGCTACTGGCAGCAAACCTGTAAAATCTCAAATGCTCTTTAAAGGGGTGTTAGTTCTCGAGGTTTGATGAGGGATAGGGGACCAATATAAGGGCCAAGTACCAGCACCCATCGCACATCATGAGCGCACCCCCCGGCCCCCCCGAACGTTGGAACCCCAATACCGCCAGTCAGGTTCTCCAACGATGGTGTCCCGGTGAAGAAAAATACGACACCAGCACATGCCTGAGCCTAGCTTGTGCTGTCGTAACCGTCGGTCTGGTCTGATCTTAGGCTGGGAATGAACTCCGTATGCTTAGACTGGGATTGAACTCCGTATGCCTAAGTCAACCCGAGGAACGAGCGTGCGGGCGCTCAGCTGGCCAGAGGGGCGGCATGCGCAAGTCGGGGATCGATGGGGTCTCTCTCTGCATGCAACCGATCTTGCTGCCACAACCTTCAGTCCGATCTGATCTTAGACTAGGAATGAACTCCGTATGCCTAAGCCAACCGACAAAACGAGCGGGCGGGAGGGCGGGCAGTACGCCGGCCAGAGAGGCGGGATACGCAAGCCGTGGATCGATAGGGTGGTAGGTGGGTTTAGGCACATCTTCATATTTCTATCACGCCAATGCCATTTTTCTGGCTTGTAAATTCATACAATGGTCCCTTAAGCATTCATGTGAAGTTTCATGGCAAGATGACTCGTTTTTTATTTTTCACGATTTTTGAAACTTTTTACGGTTCAAGATTTTTTAAAATTTTTTCAGAAGGAGTTTTGGCCCCAAACTTGGTAGACGTGATCCTTGCATTTTGTTGGCATGCACAAAAAAATTCAGCTAAAAACTCGAAGTGTACAAGATTTTTTGACCATTTGAAAAAAGTATCCCATTTCAGACACTTTAAAGGCTACTGGCAGCAAACCTGTAAAATCTCAAATGCTCTTTAAGTGGGTGTGAGTTCATGAGGTTTGATGAGGGATAGGGGGCCAATATAAGGGCCAAGTACCAGCACCCATCGCACATCATGTGCGCACACCCCCCGGCCCCCTGATCGCCAAAACCCAATGCCCGAGAAGGTGTCCCGACGAAGAAAAATACGGCACCAGCACATGCCCGAGCCCAGCATGTGCTGTCGCAACCCTCGGTCCGGTCTGATCTTAGACTGGGAATGAAATCCGTATGCTTAGACTGGGAATGCAACCCACGAAACGAGGGTGCAGGTGCTCAACCGACCAGAGGGGCGGGTTGCGTAAGTCGGGGATCAGCCTGGTCCCCCTCTGCGTGCTGCCGATCCTGTTGCCGTAACCCTCGGTTTGGTCCGATCTTAGACTGGGAATGAACTCCGTATGCCTAAGCCAACGAATTAAACGAGCGGGCGTGCGGGCGGGCACTACGCTGGCCAGAGAGGCGGGATGCGCAAGCCGTGGATCGATAGGGTGGTAGGCGGGTTTAGGTATATCTTCATATTTCTGCCATGCCAATGCCATTTTTCTGGCTTGTAAATTCATACAATGGTCCCTTAAGCCTTCATGTGAAGTTTCATGGCAAGACGACTCATTTTCTATTTTTCACGATTTTTGAAACTTATCACGGTTCAGGATTTTTTTAAATTTTTTCAGAAGGAGTTTTGGCCTAAAACATGGTAGATGTGATCCTTGTATTTTTGTTGGCATGCACAAAAAAAATCAGCTAAAAACTCGAAGTGTACAAGATTTTGTGACCATTTGAAAAAAGTGTCCCCATTTCACACACTTTAATCGCTACTGGTAGCAAACTTATAAAATCTCAAATGCTCTTTAAGGGGGTGTGAGTTCTCGAGGTTTGATGAGGGATAGGGGCCAATATTAGGGCCAAGCACCAGCACTCATCGCACATCATGTGCGCACACCCCCTCGGCCCCCCCCGATCGTCGAAACCCAAATGCAGCCAGTCAGGTTCTCTGGTGATAGTGTCCCGGTGAAGAAAAATGCGGCACCAGCACATGGCCGAGCCCAGTATGTGCTGTCGCAACCCTCGGTCTGGTCTGATCTTAGACTTGGAATGAACTCCGTATGCTTAGACTGGGAATGAACTCCGTATGCCTAAGTCAACCCATGAAACGAGCGTACGGGCGCTCAGCCGACCAGAGGGGCGGGATGTGCAAGCCGGGGATCGGTCAGGTCACGCTCTACGTGCTGCCGATCCTGCTGCCGCAACCCTCGGTCTGGTTTGATCTTAGACTGGGAATGAACTCTGCATGCCTAAGCCAACCGACAAAACGAGCGATCGGGCAGGCGGGCACTACACGAGCCAGAGAGGCAGGATGCATAAGCCGTGGATCGATAGGGTGGTAGGTGGGTTTAGGCACATCTTCATATTTCTGCCATGCCAATGCCATTTTTGTGGCTTGTAAATTCATACAATGGTCCCTTAAGCCTTCATGTGAAGTTTCATGGCAAGACGATTCGTTTTCTATTTTTCACGATTTTTGAAACCTTTTACGGTTCGGGATTTTTTAAAATTTTTTCAAAAGGAGTTTTAGCCCGAAACTTGGTAGACATGATCTTTGCATTTTTGTTGGCATGCAAAAAAATATTCAGCAAAAAACTCGAAGTGTACAAGATTTTGTGACCATTTGAAAAAAGTGTCCCCATTTCAGACACTTTAATGGCTACCGGCAGCAAACCTGTAAAATCTCAAATGCTCTTTAAGGGGGTGTGAGTTCTCGAGGTTTGATAAGGGATAGGGGGCCAATATAAGGGCCAAGTACCAGCACCCATCGCACTTCATGTACGCACACCCCCCCGGCCCCCCTGATCGTCGGAACCCCAATGTCGTCGGTCAGGTTCTCCGATGATGGTGCCTCGGAGAAGAAAAATGTGGCACCAGCACATGCCCGAGCCCGGCAAGTGCTACCGTAACCCTCTGTCCGATCCGATCTTTGACTGGGAATGAACTCCGTATGCTTAGACTGGGAATGAACTCCGTATGCCTAAGTCAACCCACGAAATGAGCGTGCGGGCGCTTAGCTGGCTAGAGGGGCGGGATGAGCAAGCCGGGGATCGGTCGGATCCCCCTCTGCATGCTGCCGGTCCTGCTACTGCAACCCTTGGCCCGGTTCGATCTTAGATTGGGAATGAACTCCGTATGCCTAAGCCAATTGATGAAACGAGCGGGTGGGTGGGCGGGCACTACGCCGGCCAGAGAGGGGGATGCGTAAGCCGTGGATCGGTAGGGTGGTAGGTGGGTTTAGGCACATCTTCATATTTTTGCCATGTCAATGCCATTTTTCTGGCTTGTAAATTCATACAATGGTCCCTTAAGCCTTCATGTGAAGTTTCATGGCAAGACGACTCGTTTTCTATTTTTCATGATTTTTGAAACTTTTTATTGTTCGGGATTTTTTAAAATTTTTTCAGAAGGAGTTTTGGCCCAAAACCTGGTAGACGTGATCCTTGTATTTTTGTTGGCATGCATAAAAAAATTCAGCTAAATACTCGAAGTGTACAATATTTTGTGACCATTTGAAAAAAGTGTCCCCATTTTAGACACTTTAATGGCTACTGGCAATAAACCTGTAAAATCTCAAATGCTCTTTAAGGGGGTGTGAGTTCTCGAGGTTTGATGAGGGATAGGGGGCCAATATAAGGGCCAAGTACCAGCACCTATTGCATATCATGTGCTGTCGCAACCCTCAGTCTGGTCCGATCTTAGACTGGGAATGAACTCCATATGCCTAAGCCAACCGACGAAACGAGCGGGCGGGCGGGCGGGCACTACGTCGGCCAGAGAGACGGAATGCGCAAGCCCTGGATCGATAGGGTGGTAGGTGGGTTTAGGCACATCTTCATATTTTTTCCATGCCAATGCCATTTTTATGGCTTGTAAATTCATACAATGGTCCCTTAAGCCTTCATGTGAAGTTTCATGGCAAGACGACTCGTTTTCTATTTTTCATGATTTTCAAAACTTTTTATGGTTTGGGATTTTTTAAAATTTTTTCAGAAGGAGTTTTGGCCCCAAACTTGGTAGACGTGATCCTTGTATTTTTGTTGGCATGCACAAAAAAATTCAGCTAAAAACTCGAAGTGTACAAGATTTTGTGACCATTTGAAAAAAGGGTCCTCATTTCAGACACTTTAATGGCTACTGGCAGCAAGCTTGTAAAATCTCAAATGCTCTTTAAGGGGGTGTGAGTTCTCAAGGTTTGATGAGGGATAGGGGGCCAATATAAGGGCCAACTACCAGCACCCATCGCACATCAGGTGCGTACACCCCCTCGGCCCCCCCGATCATCGGAACCCCAATGCCGTCGGTCAGGTTCTCCGACGATGGTGTCTTGGCGAAGAAAAATGCGGCACCAGCACATGCCCGCAGACAGCATGTGCTGCCACAACCCTTGGTCTGGTGCGATCTTAGACTGGGAATGAACTCTGTATGCTTAGACTGGGAATGAACTCCGTATGCCTAAGTCAACCCACGAAACGAGCGTGCGGGCGCTCAGCCGGCCAGAGGGGCTAGATGCACAAGTCGGGGATCGGCCGGGTCCCCCTCTGCGTGTTGCCGATCCTGCTGCCACAAACCTCGGTCCGGTCCAATCTTAGACTGGGAATGAACTCCGTATGCCGAAGCCAACCGACGAAACGAGTGGACGGACGGGCGGGTACTACGTCGGCCAGAGAGGCGGGATGTGCGAGCCGTGGACCGATAGGGTGGTAGGTGGGTTTAGGCACATCTTTATATTTCTACCATACCAATGCCATTTCTCTGGCTTGTAAATTCATACAATGGTCCCTTAAGCCTTCATGTGAAGTTTCATGGCAAGACGACTCGTTTTCTATTTTTCATGATTTTTGAAACTTTTTACGGTTTGGGATTTTTTAAAATTTTTTTAGAAGGAGTTTTGGCCCCTTGGTAGATGTGATCCTTGTATTTTTGTTGGCATGCAAAAAAAAATTCAGCTAAAAACTCGAAGTGTACAAGATTTTGTGACCATTTGAAAAAAATGTCCCCATTTCAAACACTTTAATGGCTACTGGCAGCAAACCTGTAAAATCTGAAATGCTCTTTAAGGGGGTGTGAGTTCTCGAGGTTTGATGAGGGATAGGGGGCCAATATAAGGGCCAAGTACCAGCACCCATCGCACATGATGTGCGCACACCCCCCGACCCCCCCCATCGTCGGAATCCCATTGCCGCCGGTCAGGTTCTTCGTCGATGGTGTCCTGGCGAAGATAAATGTGGCACCAGCACATGCCCGAGCCCAGCATGTGCTGCCGCAACCCTCAGTCCGGTCCGATATTGGACTGGGAATGAACTCCATATGCTTAGACTAGGAATGAACTCCATATGCCTAAGTCAACCCACAAAACGAGCGTGCGGACGTTCAGCCGGCCAGAGGGGCGAGATTCGTAAGCTGGGGATTGGCCAGGTCCCCCTCTGCCAACTGACGAAACGAGCGGGAGGGCTGGTGGGCACTACGACGGCCAGAGAGGCGAGATCGCAAGCCGTGGATCGATAGGGTGGTAGGTGAGTTTAGGCACATCTTCATATTTCTGCCATGCCAATGCCATTTTTCTGGCTTGTAAATTCATACAATGGTCCCTTAAGCCTTCATGTGAAGTTTCATGGCAGGACGACTCATTTTCTATTTTTCACGATTTTGGAAACTTTTTACGGTTCGAGATTTTTTCAAATTTTTTCAGAAGGAGTTTTAGCCCCAAACTTGGTAGACATGATCCTTGTATTTTTGTTGGCGTGCATAAAACAATTCAGCTAAAAACTCGAAGTGTACAAGATTTTGTGACCATTTGAAAAAGGTGTCCCCATTTCAGACACTTTAATGGCTACCGACAGCAAACTTGTAAAATATCAAATGCTCTTTAAGGGGGTATGAGTTCTCGAGGTTTGATGAGGGATAGGGGGCCAGTATAAGGGCCAAGTACCAGCACCCATCGCACATCATGTGCGAACACCCCCCCAGCACCACTCGATCGTCGGAACCCTAATGCCGCCGGTTAGGTTCTCCGACGATGGTGTCCTGGCAAAGAAAAATATGGCACCAGCACATGCTCGAGCCCAGCATGTGCTGCCGCAACCCTCGGTCCGGTCTGATCTTAGACTAGGAATGAACTTCGTATGCTTAGATTGGGAATGAACTCCGTATGCCTAAGTCAACCCACGAAACAAGCATGCGGGAGCTCAGTCGACCAAAAGGGCGGGATGCGCAAGCTGGGTCCCCCTCTGCATGCTGCCGATCCTGCTATCGCAACCCTCGATCCGATTCGATCTTAGACTGGGAATGAACTCCGTATGCCTAAGCCAACCGACGAATCGAGCGGGCGGACGGACGGGCACTACGTCGGCCAGAGAAGCGGGATGCGCAAGCCGTGGATCGATAGGGTGGTAGGTGGGTTTAGGAACATCTTCATATTTCTGCCATACCAATGCCATTTTTCTGGCTTGTACATTCATACAATGGTCCCTTAATCCTTCATGTGAAGTTTCATGGCAAGACGACTCGTTTTCTATTTTTCACGATTTTCTAAACTTTTTATGGTTTCGGATTTTTTTAAATTTTTTTCGAAGGACTTTTGGTGCCAAACTTGGTAGACATGATCCTTGTATTTGTTTTGGCGTGCACAAAAACATTCAGCTAAAAACTCGAAGTGTACAAGAATTTGTGACCATTTGAAAAAAGGGCCCCATTTCAGACACTTTAATGGCTACTGGCAGCAAACTTGTAAAATCTCAAATGCTCTTTAAGGGGGTGTGAGTTCTCGAGGTTTGATGAGAGATAGGGGGCCAATATAAGGGCCAAGTACCAGCACCCATCGCACATCATGTGCGCACACCCCCCCAGCCCACCCGATCGCCTAAACCCCAATGCCGCCGGTCAGGTTCTCCGATGATGGTGTCCCGACGAAGAAAAATGCGGCACCAGCACATGCCCGAGCCCAGCATGTTCTGTCGTAACCCTCGATCTGGTCTGATCTTAGACTGGGAATGAACTCCGTATGCCTAACTCAACCCACGAAACGAGCGTGCAGTCGCTCAGCGGGCCAGAGGGGTGGGATGCGTAAGTCGAGGATCGATCGGGTCCCTCTCTACGTGCTACCGTAACCCTTGGTCCGGTTTGATCTTAGACTGGGAATAAACTCCGTATGCCTAAGCTAACCGACGAAACGAGCGGCCGGGCGGGCATTACGCCGGCCAGAGAGGCAGGATGCGCAAGCTGTGGATCGATAGGGTGGTAGGTGGGTTTAGGCACGTCTTCGTATTTCTACCATGCCAATGCCATTTTTTTGGCTTGTAAATTCATACAATGGTCCCTTAAGCCTTCATGTGAAGTTTCATGGCAAGACGACTCGTTTTCTATTTTTCATGATTTTCAAAACCTTTTAGGTTCGAGATTTTTTAAAATTTTTTTAGATGGAGATTTGGCCCCAAACTTGTTAGACGTGATCCTTTAATTTTCTTGGCATGCATAAAAAAATTCAGATAAAAACTTGAAGTGTACAAGATTTTGTGACCATTTGAAAAAAGTGTCCCCATTTCAGATACTTTAATGGCTACTGGCAGCAAACCTGTGAAATCTCAAATGCTCTTTAAGGGGGTGTGAGTTCTCGAGGTTTGATGAGGGATAGGGGGCCAATATAAGGGCCAGTACCAGCACCCATCACACATCATGTGCGCACACCCACTGGCCCCCCGATCGTCGGAACCTCAATGCCACCGGTCAGGTTCTCCGACGATGATGTCCCGACGAAGAAAAATGCGACACCAGGACATGCCCGAGCCCAGTATGTGCTGTCGCACCCCTCGGTCCGGTCCGATCTTAGACTGGGAATGAACTCTGTATGCTTAGACTGGGAATGAACTCCGTATGCTTAAGTCAACCCAGGAAACGAGTGTGCGAGCGCTCAGTCGACCAGAGGGGCGGGATGCACAAGCCGGGGATCGGCTAGGTCCCTCTATACGTGCTGTCGATCCTGCTACCGCAACCCTCGGTCTGATCCAATCTTAGACTGGGAATGAAGTCTGTATGCCTAAGCCAACCGACAGAACGAGTGGGCTGGCAGACGGGCACTACGTCGGCCAGAGAGGCGGGATGCGCAAGCCGTGGATCGATAGGGTGGTAGGTGGGTTTAGGCACATCTTCATATTTCTGCCGTGCCAATGCCATTTTTTTGGCTTGTAAATTCATACAATGGTCCCTCAAGCTTTCATGTGAAGTTTCATGGCAAGATGACTCGTTCTCTATTTTTCATGATTTTCAAAACTTTTTTCATAAGGAGTTTTGGTCCTAAACTTCATAGACATCATCCTTGTATTTTTGTTGGCATGGACAAAAAAATTCAGCTAAAAACTCGAAGTGTACAAGATTTTGTGACCATTTGAAAAAAATGTCCCCATTTCAGACACTTTAATAGCTACTGGCAGCAAACCTGTAAAATCTCAAATGCTCTTTAGGGGGGTGTGAGTTCTCGAGGTTTAATGAGGGATAGGGGGCCAATATAAGGGCCAAGTACCAGCACCCATTGCACATCATGTGCGGACACCCCTCCGATCGTCAGAACCCCAATGCCGCCGGTCAGGTTCCCCGACGATGGTGTCCCGGCAAAGAAAAATATGGCACCAGCACATGCCCGAGCCCAGCATGTGCTGCCGTAACCCTAGGTCCGGTCTGATCTTAGACTGGGAATGAACTTCGTATGCTTAGACTACGAATAAACTCCGTATGCCTAAGTCAACCCACGAAACGAGCCTGTGAGCGTTCAGTCGGCCAGAGGGGCGACATGCGCAAGCCAGGGATCGATCGGGTCCCCCTCTGCGTGTTGTCGATCCTGCTGCTGCAACCCTCAGTTCGGTCTGATCTTAGACAAGGAATGAACTCCATATGCCTAGGCCAACCAATAAAATAAGCGAGCGGGCGGGCGCGCACTCCGCCGGCCAGAGAGGCGGGATGCGCATGCCGTGGATCGATAGGGTGGTAGGTGGGTTTAGGCACATCTTCATATTTCTGCTGTGCCAATGCCATTTTTCTGGCTTGTAAATTCATACAATGGTCCCTTAAGCCTGCATGTGAAGTTTCATGGCAAGACGACCCGTTTTCTATTTTTCACGATTTTTGAAACTTTTTACGGTTCGGTATTTTTTAAAATTTTTTTAGAAGGAGTTTTGGCCCCAAACTTGGCAGACGTGATCATTGTATTTTTGTTGGCATGCACAAAAAACTTCAGCTAAAAACTCGAAGTGTACAAGATTTTGTGACCATTTGAAAAAAATGTTACCATTTCAGACACTTTAATGGCTACTGACGGCGAACCTGTAAAATCTCAAATGCTCTTTAAGGGGGTGTGAGTTCTCGAGGTTTGATGAGGGATAGGGGGCCAATATAAGGGCCAAGTACCAGCACCCTTCGCACATCATGTGCGCACACCCCCTGGCCCCCTGATCGCCGGAACCCCAATGCTGCCGGTCAGGTTCTCCGACGATGGTGTCCCAACGAAGAAAAATGTGACACCAGGACATGCCCGAGCCCAGTATGTGCTGTTGCACCCCTCGGTCTGGTCTGATCTTAGACTGGGAATGAACTCCGTATGCTTAGACTGGGAATGAACTCCGTATGCCTAAGTCAACCCAGGAAACGAGTGTGTGGGCACTCAGCCGACCAGAGGGGCGAGATGCACAAGCAAGGGATCGGCTAGGTCCCCCTCTATGTGCTGTCGATCCTACTACCGCAACCCTCGGTCTGATCCGATCTTAGACTGGGAATAAAGTCTGTATGCCTAAGCCAACCGACGAAACGAGCGGGTTGGCAAGCGGGCACTACGCCAGCCAGAGATGCGGGATGCGCAAGCCGTGGATCGATAGGGTGGTAGGTGGGTTTAGGCACATCTTCATATTTTTGCTGTGCCAATGCCATTTTTCTGGCTTGTAAATTCATACAATGGTCCCTCAAGCTTTCATGTGAAGTTTCATGGCAAGATGACTCGTTCTCTATTTTTCATGATTTTCAAAACTTTTTTCATAAGGAGTTTTGGTCCCAAACTTCATAGATGTCATCCTTGTATTTTTGTTGGCATGGACAAAAAAATTCAGCTAAAAACTCGAAGTGTACAAGATTTTGTGACCATTTGAAAAAAGTGTCCCCATTTCAGACACTTTAATGGCTACTGGCAGTAAACCTGTAAAATCTCAAATGCTCTTTAGGGGGTGTGAGTTCTCAAGGTTTAATGAGGGATAGGGGGCCAATATAAGGGCCAAGTACCAGCACCCATCGCACATCATGTGCGGACTCCCCTTGACCCCCCCCCGATCGTCGGAACCCCAATGCCGTCGGCCAGGTTCCCCGACGATGGTGTCCCGAGAAAGAAAAATATGGCACCAGCACATGCCCGAGCCTAGCATGTGCTGCCGTAACCCTCGGTTCGATCTAATCTTAGACTGGGAATGAACTCCGTATGCTTAGACTGCGAATAAACTCTGTATGCCTAAGTCGACCCACGAAACAAGCCTGTGAGCGTTCAGCCAGCCAGAGGGGCGGCATGCGCAAGCCGGGGATCGGTCGGGTCCCCTTCTGTGTGCTGTCGATCCTGCTGCTGCAACCCTCGGTTCGGTCTGATCTTAGACAGGGAATGAACTCCATATGCCTTGGCCAACCGACGAAACGAGCGAGCGGGCAGGCGGGCACTCCGCCGGCCAGAGAGGCGGGATGCGTAAGCCGTGGATCGATAGGGTGGTAGGTGGGTTTAGGCACATCTTCATATTCTTGCCATGCCAATGCCATTTTTCTAGCTTGTAAATTCATACAATGGTCCCTTAAGCCTGCATGTGAAGTTTCATGGCAAGACGACTCGTTTTTTATTTTTCACGATTTTTGAAACTTTTTACGGTTCGGGAATTTTTAAAATATTTTCAGAAGGCGTTTTGGCCCCAAACGTGGTAGACGTGATCTTTGTATTTTTGTTGGCATGCACAAAAACATTCAGCTAAAAACTGAAGTGTACAAGATTTTGTGACCATTTGAAAAAAGTGTCCCCATTTCAAACACTTTAATGGCTACTGGCAGCAAACCTGTAAAATCTAAAATGCTCTTTAAGGGGGTGTGAGTTCTTGAGGTTTGATGAGGGATAGGGGGCCAATATAAGGGCCAAATACCAGCACCCATCGCACGTCATGTACGTCCCCCCCTGACCCCCCCGATCACCGGAACCCCGATGCCGTCGATCAGGTTCTCCGGTGATGGTGTCCCGACGAAGAAAAATGCGGCACCAGCACATGCCTGAGCTCAGCATGTGCTACCGTAACCCTCGGTCCGGTTCGATCTTCGACTGGGAATGAATTCTGTATGCTTAGACTGGGAATGAAGTCCTTATACCTAAGTTAAGCCACGAAACGAGCGTACGGGCGCTCAATCGGCCTAGGGGCGGGATGCGCAAGCCGGGGATCGATCGGGTCCCCCTCTATGTGCTATCGATCCTACTACCAAAACCCTTGATCCGGTCTGATCTTAGACTGGGAATGAACTCCGTATGCCTAAGCCAACCGACGAAACGAGCGGGCGGGCGGGAGGGCACTACGCCGGCTAGAGAGGCGGGATGCGCAAGCCGTGGATCGATAGGGTGGTAGGTGGGTTTAGGCACATCTTCATATTTCTGCCATGCCAATGCCATTTTTCTGGCTTGTAAATTCATACAATGGTCCCTTAAGCCTTCATGTGAAGTTTCATGGCAAGACGACTCGTTTTCTATTTTTCACGATTTTTAAAACTTTTTACGGTTCAAGAGTTTTTCAAATTTTTTCAGAAGGAGTTTCGACCCCAAACTTGGTAGACGTGATCCTTGTATTTTTTTTGGCATGCACAAAACAATTCAGCCAAAAACTCGAATTGTACAAGATTTGTGACCATTTGAAAAAAGTGTCCCCATTTCAGACACTTTAATGGCTACTGGCAGCAAACCTGTAAAATCTCAAATGCACTTTAAGGGGGTGTGAGTTCTCGAGGTTTGATGAGGGATAGGGGGCCAATATAAGGGCCAAGTACCAGAACCCATCGCACATCATGTGCGCACACCCCCCCGACCCCCTTCGATCACCGGAACCCTAATGCCGCCGGTCAGGTTCTCCGACGATGGTGTCCCGACGAAGAAAAATGCGGCACCAGCACATGCCCGAGCCCAGCATGTGCTGCCGCAACCCTCGATCGGGTCCGATCTTAGACTGGGAATGAACTCCGTATGCCTAAGTCAACCCACGAAGTGAGCGTGCGGGCGTTCAGCCGGCCGGAGGGGCAGGATGCGTAAGCCAGGGATCGACCGGGTTCCCCTCTGCGTGCTGTCGATCCTGCTACTGAAACCCTTCATTTGGGCCGATCTTAGACTGGGAATGAACTCCGTATGCCTAAGCCAACCGACGAAATGAACGGACAGACGGGTGAGCACTACGTCGGCTAGAGAGGCGGGATGCGCAAGCTGTGGATCGATAGGGTGGGAGGTGGGTTTGGGCACATCTTCATATTTCTACCGTGCCAATGCAATTTTTTTGGCTTGTAAATTCATACAATGGTCCCTTAAGCCTTCATGTGAAGTTTCATGGCAAGACGACTCATTTTCTATTTTTCATGATTTTCGAAACTTTTTGCTCTTAGGGATTTTTTAAAATTTTTTCAGATAGAGTTTTAGCCCCAAACTTGGTAGACGTGATCCTTGTATTTTTTTTGGCATGCATAAAAACATTCAGCTAAAAACTCGAACTGGACAAGATTTTGTGACCATTTGAAAAAAGTGTCCCTATTTCAGACAGTTTAATGGCTACTGGTAGCAAACCTGTAAAATCTCAAATGCTCTTTAAGGGGGTGTGAGTTCTCGAGGTTTGATGAGGGATAGGGGGCCAATATAAGGTCCAAGTACCAGCACCCATCGCACATCATGTGCGCATACCCCCCCGACCCCCTCGATCGTCGGAACCCCAATGCTACCGGTCAGGTTCTCCGACGATGGTGTCCCGACGAAGAAAAATACGGCATCAGCACATGCCCGAGCCCAGCAAGTGCTGTCGCAACCCTCAGCCCGGTCTGATCTTCGACTGGGAATGAACTCCGTATGCCTAAGTCAACCCACAAACCGAGCGTGCGGGCTCTCAGTATGCCAGAGGGGTGGGACACGTAAGTCGAGGATCGATCGGGTCCCCTTCTGCGTGCTGTCGATCCTGCTATCGCAACCCTTGATTCGGTTCGATCTTAGACTAGGAATGAACTCCGTATGCCTAAGCCAAATGACGAAACGAGCGGGCGGGCGGGCATTACGCAGGCCAGAGAGGCGGGATGCGCAAGCCGTGGATCGATAGGGTGGTACGTGAGTTTAGGCACATCTTCATAATTCTGCCGTGCCAATGCCATTTTTCTGGCTTGTAAATTCATACAATGGTCCCTTAAGCCTTCGTGTGAAGTTTCATGCCAAGCCGACCCGTTTTCTATTTTTCATGATTTTTGAAACTTTTTACGGTTCGGTATTTGTTAAAATTTTTTTAGAAGGAGTTTTGGCCCCAAACTTGGCAGACGTGATCATTGTATTTTTGTTGGCATGCAAAAAAAACTTCAGCTAAAAACTCGAAGTGTACAAGATTTTGTGACCATTTGAAAAAAGTGTTACCATTTCAGACACTTTAATGGCTACTGGCGGTGAACCTGTAAAATCTCAAATGCTCTTTAAGGGGGTGTGAGTTCTCGAGGTTTGATGAGGGATAGGGGGCCAATATAAGGGCCAAGTACTAGCACCCATCGCACATCATGTGCGCACACCCCCCGGCGCCCCCCGATCGTCGGAACCCCAATGTCGTCGGTCAGGTTCTCCGACGATGGTGTCCCGACGAAGAAAAATGTGGCAGCAGCACATGCCTGAGCCCAGCATGTGCTGCTGCAACCCTCGGTCCGGTCCGATCTTAGACCGGGAATGAACTCCGTATGCTTAGACAGGGAATGAACTCCGTATGCCTAACTCAACCCACGAAACGAGCGTGCGGGCGTTTAGCCGGCCAGAGGGGTGGAATGCGCAAGCCGGGGATCGACCGGGTCCCCCTTTGTGTGCTGCCAATCCTGCTACCACAACCTTCGATTCGGTTCGATCTTAGACTGGGAATGAACTCCGTATGCCTAAGCCAACCGACGAAATAAGCGAGCGGGCACTACGTCGCTCAGAGAGGCGGGATGCGCAAGTCGTGGATCGATAGGGTGGTAGGTGGGTTTAGGCTCATCTTCATATTTCTGCCTTGCCAATGCCATTTTTTTGGCTTGTAAATTCATACAATGGTCCCTTAAGCCTTCATGTGAAGTTTCATGGCAAGACGACTCGTTTTCTATTTTTCACGATTTTCAAAACTTTTTACAGTTTGGGATTTTTTAAAATTTTGTCAGAAGGAGTTTTGGCCCCAAAATTGGTAGACGTGATCCTTGTATTTTTGTTGGCTTGCGCAAAACAAATCAGCTAAAAACTCGAAGTGTACAAGATTTTGTGACCATTTGAAAAAAGTGTCCCCATTTCAGACACTTTAATGGCTACTGGGAGTAAACTTGTAAAATCTCAAATGCTGTTTAAGGGGGTGTGAGTTCTCGAGGTTTGATGAGGGATAGGGGGCCAATATAAGGGCCAAGTACCAGCACCCATCGAACATCATGTGTGCACAACCCCCCCGACCCCCCTGATCGTCGGAACCCCAATGCCACCGGTCAGGTTCTCCGACGATGGTATCCCGACGAAGAAAAATGTGGCACCAGCACATGCCCGAGCCCAGCATGTGCTGCCGCAACCCTCGGTCCGATCTGATCTTAGACTGGGAATGAACTCCGTATGCTTAGACTGAGAATGAACTTTGTATGCCTGAGTCAACCCACGAAACAATCGTACAAGCGCTCAGTCGACCAGAGGGGCGTGATGCGCAAGCCAGGGATCGACCGGGTCACCCTCTGCATGCTGCTAATCTTGCTGCCACAACACTTGGTCCAATCCGATCTTAGACTAAGAATGAACTCTATATACCTAAGCCAACCGACGAAACGGGCGGATGGGCGGGCGGGCACTATGTCGACCAGAAAGAAGGGATGTGCAAGCCGTGGATCGATAGGGTGGTAGGTGGGTTTAGGCACATCTTCATATTTTTGCCCTGCCAATGCCATTTTTCTGGCTTGTAAATTCATACAATGGTCCCTTAAGCCTTCATGTGAAGTTTCATGGCAAGACGACTCATTTTTTATTTTTCATGATTTTTGAAACTTTTTACGGTTCAGTATTTTTTTAAATTTTTTCAGAAGGTTCTCCAGCGATTGTGTCCCGATGAGGAAAAATGTGGCACCAGCACATGCTCGAGCCCAGCATGTGCTGTCGCAACCCTCGGTCCGATCCGATCTTAGATTGGGAATGAACTCCGTATGCCTAAGCCAATCGACGAAACAAGCGAGCGGGCGAGCGGGCACTACGTCGGCCAGAAAGGCGGGATGCGCAAGCCGTGGATCGATAGGGTGGTAGGTGTGTTTAGGCACCTCTTCATGTTTCTGCAGTGCCAATGCCATTTTTCTGGCTCGTAAATTCATACAATGGTCCCTTAACCCTTCTTGTGAAGTTTCATGGCAAGACGACTCGTTTTCTATTTTTCATGATTTTTGAAACTTTTTACGGTTCGATATTTTTTTAAATTTTTTCAGAAGGAGTTTTGGCCCCAAACTTGGTAGACGTGATCTTTGTTTTTTTTTTTGGCATGCACAAAAAAATTCAGCCAAAAACTCAAAGTTTACAAGATTTTGTGACCATTTGAAAAAAGTGTCCCCATTTCATACAGTTTAATGGCTACTGGCAGCAAACTTGTAAAATCTCAAATGCTCTTTAAGGGGGTGTGAATTCTCAAGGTTTGATGAGGGATAAGGGGCCAATATAAGGGCCAAGTACCAGAACCCATTGCACATCATGTGTGCACACCCCCCCGGCCCCTCCCGATCGTCGGAACCCCAATTCCGTCGGTCAGGTTCTCCGACGATGGTGTCCCAGTGAAGAAAAATACGGCACCAGCACATGCCCGAGCATAGCATGTTCTACCGCAACCCTCGGTCCGGTCCGATCTTAGACTGGGAATGAACTCCGTATGCTTAGACTAGGAATGAACTCCGTATGCCTAAGTCAACCCACGAAACGAGCGTGCGATCGCTCAGCCAGCCAGAGGGGCGGGATGCGCAAGCCGAGGATCGACCGGGTCCTCCTCTGTGTACTGCCGATCCTGCTGCCACAACCCTCAGTCCAGTCTAATCTTAGATTTGGGATGAACTCCGTATGCCTAAGCCAACCGACGAAACGAGCGGGCGAGCGGGCGGGCGCTACGCCAGGTAGAGAGGCGGGATGCGCAAGTCGTGGATCGATAGGGTGGTAGGTGGGTTTAGGCACATCTTCATATTTTTGCCCTGCCAATGCCATTTTTCTGGCTTGCAAATTCATACAATGGTCCCTTAAGCCTTCATGTGAAGTTTCATGGCAAGACGACTTGTTTTCTATTTTTCACGATTTTTGAAACTTTTTCCGGTTCAGGATATTTTAAAATTTTTTCAGAAGGAGTTTTGGCCCCAAACATGGTAGACGTGATCCTTGTATTTTTGTTGGCATGCACAAAAAAATTCAGCTAAAAACTCGAAGTGTACAAGATTTTGTGACCATTTGAAAAAAATGTCCCCATTTCAGACACTTTAATGGCTACTGGCAGCAAACCTGTAAAATCTCAAATGCTCTTTAACGGGGTGTGAGTTCTCGAGGTTTGATGAGGGATAAGGGGCCAATATAAGGGCCAGGTACCAGCACCCATCGCACATGATGTGCGCCCACCCCCTCCGGACCCCCCCGATCACCGAAACCCCAATGCCCCTGGTCAGGTTCTACGGTGATGGTGTCCCGATGAAAAAAAATATGGCACCAGCACATGCTCGAGTCCAGCATGTGCTGCCGTAACCCTCTGTCTGGTCTGATGTTAGACTGGGAATGAACTCCATATGCTTAGACTGGGAATGAACTCCGTATGCTTAGGCTGGAAATGAACTCCGTATGCCTAAGTCAACCCACAAAATGAGCGTACGAGCGCTCAGCCGGCCAGAGGGGCCGGATGTGCAAGCCGGGGATCGGCCGGGTCCCCTTCTACGTGCTGCTGATCCTACTGTCGCAACCCTTGGTCTGGTCCAATCTTAGACTGGGAATTAACTTCGTATGCCTAAGTCGGCCGACAAAACGAGCGAGCGGGCGGGCGGCCACTACGCCGGCTAGAGAAGTGGGATGCGCAAGCCGTGGATCGATAGGGTGGTATGTGGGTTTAGGCACATCTTCATATTTCTATCGTGCCAATGCCATTTTTCAGGCTTGTAAATTGATACAATGGTCCCTTAAGCCTTCGTGTGAAGTTTCATGGCAAGACGACTCGTTTTCTATTTTTCACGATTTTTGAAACTTTTTATGGTTCGGGATTTTTTAAAATATTTTTGGAAGGAGTTTTGGCCCCAAACTTGGTAGACGTGATCATTGTATTTTTGTTGGCATGCACAAAAAAATTCAGCTAACAACTCGAAGTGTACAAGATTTTGTGACCATTTGAAAAAAATGTCCCCATTTCAGACACTTTAATGGCTACTGGCAGCAAACCTGTAAAATCTCAAATGCTCTTTAACGGGGTGTGAGCTCTGGAGGTTTGATGAGGGATAGGGGGCCAATATAAGGGCCAAGTACCAGCACCCATCGCACATGATGTGCGCACACCCCCTGGCCCCCTCGATATTCGAAACCCCAATGCCGCCGGTCAAGTTCTAAGGCGATGGTGCGCCGACGAAGAAAAATACGGCACCAGCACATGCCTGAGCCTAGCATGTGCTGATGCAACCCTCGGTCTGGTCCGATCTTAGACTAAAAATGAACTCCGTATGCTTAGACTGGGAATGAACTCCGTATGCCTAAGTCAAACCACGAAACGAACGTGCGGGCGCCCAGTCGGCCAGAGGGGCGGGATGCACAAGTTAAGGATCGGTCGGGTCCCCTTCTGCGTGCTGTCGTAACCCTTGGTCCAATCTGATCTTAGACTGGGAATGAACTCAGTATGCCTAAGCCAACCGACGAAACGAGTGGGCGGGCGGGGGGGGCACTACGTCGGCCAGAGAGGTGGGATCCGCAAGCCGTGGATCGATAGGGTGGTAGGTGGGTTTAGGCACATCTTCATATTTCTGCAATGCCAATGCCATCTTTCTAGCTTGTAAATTCATACAATGGTCCCTTAACCCTTCATGTGAAGTTTCATGGCAAGACGATTCGTTTTCTATTTCTCACGATTTTTGAAACTTTTTACGCTTCTGGATTTTTTAAAATTCTTTCAGAAGGAGTTTTGGCCCCAAATTTTGTAGACGTGATCCTTTTATTTTTGTTGGCATGCACAAACAAATTCAGCTACAAACTGGAAGTGTACAAGATTTTGTGACCATTTGAAAAAAGTGTCCCCATTTTAGACACTTTAATGGCTACTGGCAGCAAGCCTGTAAAATCTCAAATGCTCTTTAGGGGGGTGTGAGTTCTCAAGTTTTGATGAGGGATAGGGGGCCAATATAATGGCCAAGTACCAGCACCCACCGCACATCATGTGCGCACACCCTGTCGGCCCCCCGATCGCCTGAACCCTTATGCCGCCGGTCAGGTTCTCCAGCGATGGTGTCCCGACGAAGAAAAATGCGGCACCAGCACATGCCTGAGCCCAGCATATTCTGCCACAACCCTCGGTCCGGTCTGATCTTAGACTGGGAATGAACTCCGTATGCTTAGACTGGGAATGAACTCCGTATGCCTAAGTCAACCAACGAAATGAACGTCTAGGCGCTCAGCCGGCCAGAGGGGCGGGATGCACAAGCCGAGGATCGACCGAGTCCCCCTCTGCGTGCTGTCGTAACCTTCAATCTGATCTGATCTTAGACTAGGAATGAACTCCGTATGCGTAAGCCAACCGACGAAATGAGCGAACGGGCGGGCGGGCACTACGCTGGCCAGAGTGGCGGGATGCGCAAGCCGTGGATCGATAGGGTGGTAGGCTGGTTTAGGCACATCTTCATATTTTTGCCATGCCAATGTCATTTTTATGGCTTGTAAATTATACAATGGTCCCTTAAGCCTTCACGTCAAGTTTCATGGCAAGACGACTCGTTTTCTATTTTTCAGGATTTTCGCAACTGTTAAAGGTTCGGGATTTTTTAAAATTTTTTCAGAAGGAGTTTTGGCCCCAAACTTTGTAGACGTGATCCTTGTATTTTTGTTGGCATGCACAAAAACATTCAGCTAAAAACTCGAAGTGTACAAGATTTTGTTACCATTTTGAAAAAAATGTTCCCATTTCAGACACTTTCGTGGCTACTGGCAGCAAACCTGTAAAATCTCAAATGCTCTTTAAGGGGGTGTGAGTTCTTGAGGTTTGATAAGGGATAATGGGCCAATATAAGGGCCAAGTACCAGCACCCATCGCACATCATGTGCGCACACCCCCCCGGGCCCCCTTAATCGCCGGAACCCCAATATCGCAGGTCAGGTTCTCCGGCGACGGTGTCCCGACGAAGAAAAACACGACACCAGCACATGCCCAAGCCTAGCTTGTGTTGCCGCAACCCTTGATCCGGTCCAATCTTAGACTAGGAATGAACTCCTTATGCTTAGACTAGGAATGAACTCCGTATGCCTAAGTTAACCAATGAAACGAGCATGCGGGCGCTCAACCGGCCAGAGGGGCGGGATGTGCGAGTCGGGGATCGACTGGGTCCCCCTCTGCGTCCTGCCAATCCTGCTACCACAACCTTCGGTCTGATCCAATCTTAGACTGGGAATGAACTCCGTATGCCTAAGCTAACCGACGAAACGAGTGGGCGGGCGGGCGGGCACTGTGCCGGCTAGAGAGGCGGGATGCGCAAGCCATTGATCGATAGGGTGGTAGGTGGGTTTAGGCACATCTTCATATTTCTGCCGTGCCAATACCATTTTTCTGGCTTGTAAATTCATACAATGGTCCTTTAAGCCTTCATGTGAAGTTTCATGGCAAGACGACTCGTTTTCTATTTTTCATGATTTTCAAAACTTTTTATGGTTAGGGATTTTTTAAAATTTTTTCAGAAGGAGTTTTGGCCCCAAACTTGGTAGACGTGATCCTTGTATTTTTTTTGGCATGCACAAAAAAATTAACCTAAAAACCCTAATGCCGCCGGTCAGGTTCTCCGGCGATGGTGTCCTGACGAAGAAAAATACGGTACCAGCACATGCCCGAGCCCAGCATGTGCTGCCGCAACCTTCGGTCCGGTCCGATCTTAGACTGGGAATGAACTACGTATGCTTAAACTGGGAATGAACTCCGTGTGCCTAAGTCAACCCACGAAACGAGCATGCGGGTGCTCAGCCTGCGAGAGGGGCGGGATGAGCAAGCCGGGGATCGATCGGGTCCCCCTCTGCGTGCTGTCGATCCTGCTGCCGCAACCCCCAGCCCGATTTGATCTTGGACTGGGAATGAACTTTGTATACCTAAGCTAACCGATGAAACGAGCGGGCGGGCGGGCGGGCACTACGCCAACTAGAGAGGGGGATACGCAAGCCGTGGATCGGTAGGGTCGTAGGTGGGTTTAGGCACATCGTCATATTTCTGCCATGCCAATACCATTTTTCTGGTTTGTAAATTCAAAGAATGGTCCCTTAAGCCTTCATGTGAAGTTTCATGGCAAGACGACTTGTTTTCTATTTTTCACGATTTTTGAAACTTTTTACGGCTTGGGATTTTTTAAAATTTTTTCAGAAGGAGTTTTGGCCCCAAACTTGGTAGATGTGATCCTTGTATTTTTTTTGGCACGCATAAAAAAATTCAGCTAAAAACTCGAAGTGTACAAGATTTTGTGACCATTTGAAAAAAGTGTAAAATTCAGCTAAAAACTCGAAGTGTACAAGATTTTGTGACCATTTGAAAAAAGTGTCCCCATTACAGACAGTTTAATGGCTACTAGCAGCAAGCCTGTAAAATCTCAAATGCTCTTTAAGGGGGTGTGAGTTTTCGAGGCTTGATGAGGGATAGGGGGCCAATATAAGGGCCAAGTACTAGCACCCATCGCACATCATGTGCGCACACCCCCCGGTCCCCCCGATCGTCGGAACCCCAATGCCCCCGATCAGGTTCTCTAGCGATGGTGTCCCGACGAAGAAAAATGCGGAGCACATGCCTGAGCCCAGCATGTGCTGCTGTAACCCTTGGTCCAGTCTGATCCGATCTTAGACTGGGAATGAACTATGTATGCTTAAACTAGGAATGAACTCCATGTGCCTAAGTCAACACACAAAACGAGCGTGCGGGCGCTTAGCGAGCCAGAGGGGCGGGATGCGCAAGCCGGGGATTGGTGGGTCCCTCTCTGCGTGCTGTCGATCCTGCTGTCGCAACCCTTGACCTGGTTCGATCTTAGACTGGGAATGAACTTTGTATGCCTAAGCCAACTGACGAAACCAGCGGGCGGACGGGCGGGCACTACGTCGGCCAGAGAGGGGGATGCAGAAGCCGTCGATCGGTAGGGTGCTAGGTGGGTTTAGGCACATCTTCATATTTCTGCCATGCCAATACCATTTTTCTGGCTTGTAAATTCATACAATGGTCCCTTAAGCCTTCATGTGAAGTTTCATGGCAAGATGACTCGTTTTCTATTTTTCATGATTTTTGAAACTTTTCATGGTTTGGGATTTTTTAAAATTTTGTCAGAAGTAGTTTTGGCCCCAAACTTGGTAGACGTGATCCTTGTATTTTTGTTGGCATGCATAAAAAAATTTAGCTAAAAACTCGAAGTGTACAAGATTTTGTGATCATTTGAAAAAAGTGTCCCCATTACAGACACTTTAATGGCTACTGGCAGCAAACATGTAAAATCTCAAATGCTCTTTAAAGGGGTGTGAGTTCTCGAGGTTTGATGAGGGATAGAGGGCCAATATAAGGGCCAAGTACCAGCACCCATCGCACATCATGCGCGCATACCCCCCGGCCCCCCCGATCGCCAGAACCCCAATGCCTTCGGTCAGGTTCTTTGGCAATGGTGTCCCGGTGAAGAAAAATACGGCACCAGCACATGCCCGAGCCCAGCATGTGCTGCCGCAACCCTCAGTCCGATCTGATCTTAGACTGGGAATGTACTCCGTATGCCTAAGTCAACCCACGAAACGAGCGTGCGGGCGCTCAGTCGGCCAGAGGGGCGAGATGCGCAAGTCGGGGATCGGTCGGGTCCTCCTCTACGTGCTACCAATCCTGCTATCGCAACCCTCGGTTCGATCTGACCTTAGACTATGAATGAACTCCGTATGCCTAAGCCAACCGACGAAACGAGCGGGCGGGCACTACGTCGGCCAGAGAGGCGAGATGCGCAAGCGGTGGATCGATAGGGTAGTAGGTGGGTTTAGGCACATCTTCATATTTTTGCCATGCCATTGCCATTTTTCTAGGTTGTAAATTCATACAATGGTCCCTTAAGCCTTCATGTGAAGTTTCATGGCAAGACGACTCGTTTTCCATTTTTCATGATTTTCAAAACTTTTTACGGTTTTGGATTTTTTAAAATTTTTTTCGAAGGATTTTTGGCCCCAAACTTGGTAGAAGTGATCCTTGTATTTTTTCTGGCATGCACAAAAAAATTCAGCTAAAAACTCGAAACGTACAAGATTTTGTGGCCATTTCAAAAAAGTGTCCCCATTTTAGACACTTTAATGGCTACTGGCAGCAAACCTGTGAAATCTCAAATGCTTTTTAAGCGGGTGTGAGTTCTCAAGGTTTGATGAGGCATAGGGGGCCGATATAAAGGCAAAGTACTAGCACACCCTGCCCTCCCAGCCCCTCAGAATGCCAGAACCGTAATGCCACCGGTCAGGTTCACCGGCGATCGTGTCCCGACGACGAAAAATGCGGCACCAGCACATGCCCGAGCCCAGCATGTGCTACCGCAACCCTCGATCCGGTCCAATCTTAGACTGGGAATGAACTCCGTATGCTTAAACTGGGAATGAACTCCGTATGCCTAAGTCAACCCACGAAACGAGCGTACGGACGCTCAGCCGGCCATAAGGGTGAGATGCGGAAGCCGGGGATCAGTCGGGTCCCCCTTTACGTGCTGTCGATCCTGCTGCTACAACCCTCTGTTTGGTCTAATCATAGACTGGGAATGAACTCCGTATGCCTAAGCCAACCGATGAAACGAGCTGGCGGGCGGGCAATACGCCGGCCAGAGAGGCGGGATGCGCAAGCCGTGGATCGATAGGGTGGTAGGTGGGTTTAGGCACATCTTCATATTTCTACCGTGCCAATGCCATTTTTCTGGCTTGTAAATTAATACAATGGTCCCTCAAGCCTTCATGTGAGGTTTCATGGCAAGACGACTCGTTTTCTATTTTTCACGATTTTTGAAACTTTTTATGGTTCGAGATTTTTTAAAATTTTTTCAGAAGGAGTTTTGGCCCCAAACTTGGTAGACGTGATCCTTGTATTTTTTTTGGCATGCACAAAAACATTCAGCTAAAAAATCTAAGTATACAAGATTTTGTGACCATTTGAAAGAAATGACCCAATTTCAGACACTTTAATGGCTACTGGCAGCAAACTTGTAAAATCTCAAATGCTCTTTAAGGGGGTGTGAGTTCTCGAGGTTTGATGAGGAATAGGGGGCCAATATAAGGGCCAAGTACCAGCACCCATCGCACATCATGTGTGCACACTCCACGGTCGCTGAAACCCCATTGCCGCCGGTCAGGTCCTTCGGCGATGGTGTCCTGGCAAAGAAAAATGCGATACCAGCACATGCCCGAGCCCAGCATGCGTTGCCGCAACCCTCGGTCCGGTCCAATCTTAGACTGGGAATGAACTCCGTATGCTTAGACTAGGAATGAACTCTGTATGCTTAGACTAGGAATGAACTCTGTATGCCTAAGTCAACCCACGAAGCGAGCGTGCGGGCGCTCAGCCGACCAGAGGGGGGGATGCGCAAGTCGGGGGTCAACCGGGTCCCCCTCTGCATGCTGCCGATCTTGCTGCCGCAACCCTCAGTTCGATCCGATCTTAGACTAGGAATGAACTCCGTATGCCTAAGCCAACTGACGAAACGAGCGGGCTGGCGGGCGGGCACTATGCCGTCCAGAGAGGTGGGATGCGCAAATCGTGGATCGATAGGGTGGTAGGTGGGTTTAGGCACATCTTCATATTTCTGCCACGCCAATGCCATTTTTCTGGTTTGTAAATTCATACAATGGTCCATAAGCCTTCATGTGAAGTTTCATGGCAAGACGACTCATTTTCTATTTTTCACGATTTTTGAAACTTTTTACGGTTCAAGATTTTTTAAAATTTTTTCAGAAGGAGTTTTGGCCCCAAACATGGTAGATGTGATCCTTGTATTTTTTATGGCATGCACAAAAAAATTCAGCTAAAAACTCGAAGTGTACAAGATTTTGTGATCATTTGAAAAAAGTGTCCCCATTTCAGACACTTTAATGGCTCATGGCAGCAAACCTGTAAAATCTCGAAAGCTCTTTAACGGGGTGTGAGTTCTCGAGGTTTGATGAGGGATACGGGGCCAATATAAGGGCCAAGTACCAGCACCCATCGCACATCATGTGCGCACACCCCTCGGTCCCCCCCATCGTCAGAACCCCAATGCCGTCGGTCAGGTTCTCAGACGATGGTGTCCCGGCGAAAAAAAATACGGCACCAGCACATGCCCGAGCCCAGCATGTGCTACCGCAACCCTCGGTCCGATCCGATCTTAGACTGGGAATGAACTCCGTATGCTTAGACTGGGAATGAACTCCGTATGCCTAAGTCAACCCACGAAACGAGTGTGCGGGCGCTCAGCCAGCCAGAGGGGCGGGATGCGCAAGCCGAGGTTCGGCCGGATCCCCCTCTGCGTGCTGCCGATTCTGCTGCCACAACCCTCGGTTTGGTCTAATCTTAGACTGGGAATGAACTCTGTATGCCTAAGCCAACTGACGAAACGAGCGGGCGGGCGGGTGGACACTACGCGGGCCAGAGAGGCGGGATGCGTAAGCCGAGAATCGATAGGGTAGTAGGTGGGTTTAGGCACATCTTCATATTTCTACCATGCCAATTCCATTTTTTTGGCTTGTAAATTCATACAATGGTCCCTTAAGCCTTCATGTGAAGTTTCATGGCAAGACAACTCGTTTTCTATTTTTCACGATTTTCAAAACTTTTTATGGTTTGGGATTTTTTAAAGTTTTTTCATAAGGCGTTTTGGCCCCAAACCTGTTAGATGTGATCCTTGTATTTTTGTTGGCATGCACAAAAAAATTCAGCTAAAAACTGGAATTGTACAAGATTTTGTGACCATTTGAAAAAAGTGTCCTCTTTTTAGACACTTTAATGGCTACTGGCAGCAAACCTGCAAAATCTCATATGCTATTTAAGGGGGTGTGAGTTCTCGAGGTTTGATGAGGGATAAGGGGCCAATATAAGGGCCAAGTACCAGCACCCATCGCACATCATGTGCGCACACCCCCCCGGTCCCCCCCATCGTCAGAACCCCAATACCGTCGGTCAGGTTCTTAGACGATGGTGTCCCGGCGAAGAAAAATGCGGCACTAGCACATGCCCGAGCCTAACATGTGCTGTCGCAACCCTCGGTTTGGTCCGATCTTAGACTGGGAATGAACTCCGTATGCCTAAGTCAACCCAAGAAACGAGTGTGCGGGCGCTTTGCCGGCCAGAGGGGCGAGATGTGCAAGCCAGGGATCGATCGGGACCCTCTCTGCGTGCTGTCGATCCTGTTACCGCAACCCTCGGTCCGGTCTGATCTTAGACTGGGAATGAACTTCGTATGCCTAAGCCAACCGACGAAACGGGCGGGCGGACGGGCAGACGGGCACTACGCCGGTCAGAGAGGCAGGATACGTAAGTCATGGATCGATAGGGTGATAGGTGGGTTTAGGCACATCTTCATATTTTTGCTGTGCCAATGCCATTTTTCTGGCTTGTAAATTCATACAATGGTCCCTTAAGCCTTCATGTGAAGTTTCATGGCAAGACGACCCGTTTTCTATTTTTCACGATTTTTGAAACTTTTTGCGGTTCAGGATTTTCTAAAATTTTTTCAGAAGGATTTTTGGCCCCAAACTTGGTAGGCGTGATCCTTGAATTTTTTTTGGCATGCACAAAAAAAATTCAGCTAAAAACTCAAAATGTACAAGATTTTGTGACCATTTGAAAAAAGTGTCCCCATTTCAGACACTTTAATGGCTACTGGCAGCAAACCTGTAAAATCTCAAATGCTCTTTAAGGGGGTGTGAGTTCTCGAGGTTTGATGAGGGATAGGGGGCCAATATAAGGGCCAAGTACCAGCACCCATCCCACACCATGTTCGCACACCCCCCGATCCCCCCCGTCGCTAGAACCCCAATGCCGCCGGTCAGCTTCTCCGATGATGGTGTCCCGACGAAGAAAAATGCGACACCAGCACATGCCCGAGCCCAGCATGTGCTGCCGCAACCCTCGGTCCGGTCCGATCTTAGCCTGGTAATGAACTCCGTATGCTTAGACTGGGAATGAACTCCGTATGCCTAAGTCAACAAATGAAACGAGCGTGCGGGAGTTTAGCCGGCTAGAGGGGCGGGATGCGTAAGCCGGGGATCGATCGGGTACCCCTCTGCGTGCTGCCGATCCTGCTACCGCAACCCTCGATCTGGTTTGATCTTAGACTGGGAATGAACTCCATATGCCTAAGCCAACCGACGAAACGGGCGGGCGGACGGGCGGGCACTGCACCAGCAAGAGAGGCGGGATGCGCATGCCGTGGATCGATAGGGTGGTAGGTGGGTTTAGGCACATCTTCATATTTTTGCCTTGCCAATGCCATTTTTTTGGCTTGTAAATTGATACAATGGTCTCTTAAGCCTTCATGTTAGGTTTCATGGCAAGACGACTCGTTTTCTATTTTTCACGATTTTTGAAACTTTTTACGGTTCGAGATTTTTTAAAATTTTTTCAGAAGGAGTTTTGGCCCCAAACTTAGTAAACATGATCCTTGTATTTTTGCTCGCATGCACAAAAAAAATTCAGCTAATAACTCGAAGTGTATCGGACATCATGTGCACACACCCCCCCGGGCCCCCCATCGTCGGAACCCCAATGCCGTCGGTCAGGTTCTCCGACGATGGTGTCCCAGTGAAGAAAAATACAACACCAGCACATGCTCGAGCCCAGCATGTGCTGCCACAACCCTCAGTCAGGTCCAATCTTAGACTGGGAATGAACTCCGTATGCTTAGACTGGGAATGAACTCCGTATGCCTAAGTCAAACCACGAAACGAGCGTGCGGGCGCTCAGCCGGCCAGAATGGCTGGATGCGCAAGCCATGGATCGACCTGGTCCCCCTCTGCGAGCTACTGATCCTGCTGCCACAACCCTCAGTCCAGTCCAATCTTACACTGGGAATGAACTCTGTATGCCTAAGTCAACCCACGAAATGAGCGTACGGGCGCTCAGCCGGCCAGAGGGGCGGGATGCGCAAGTCGGGGATCGACTGGGTCCCCCTCTGCGTGCTGCCGATCCTTCTACCATAACCCTCGGTCCGGTCTGATTTTAGACTGAGAATGAACTCCGTATGCCTAAGCCAACCGATGAAACGAGCGGGCAGGCGGGCACTGTGCCGGCCAGAGAGGCGGGATGCGCAAGCAGTGGATCGATAGGGTGGTAGGTGGGTTTAGGCACATCTTCATATTTCTGCCATGCCAATGCCATTTTTTTGGCTTCTAAATTCATACAATGGTCCCCTAAGCCTTCATGTGAAGTTTCATGGCAAGACGACTCGTTTTCTATTTTTCATGATTTTCAAAACTTTTTACGATTCGAGATTGTTTAAAATTTTTTCAGAAGGCTTTTTGGCCCCAAACTTGGTGGACGTTACCCTTGTATTTTTATTGGCATGCACAAAAAAATTTAGCTAAAAACTCGAAGTGTACAAGATTTTGTGACCATTTGAAAAAAGTGTCCCCATTTCAGACACTTTAATGGCTACTGGCAGCAAACCTGTCACATCTCAAATGCTCTTTAAGGGGGTGTGAGTTCTCGAGGTTTGATGAGGGATAGGGGGCCAATATAAGGGCCAAGTATGAGCACCCATCGCACATCCTGTGCGCACACCCCCCGGGCCCCCCGATTGTCGAAACCCCAATGTCGTCGGTCCGATTCTCTGGCGACGTTGTCACAACGAAGAAAAATGTGGCACCAGCACATGCTCGAGCCCAGCATGTGCTGCCGTAACCCTCGGTCCAATCGAATCTTAGACTGGGAATGAACTCCGTATGCTTAGACTGGGAATGAACTCCGTATGCCTATGTCAACCCACGAAACGAGCGTGCGGGCGCTAAGCTGGCCAGAAGGGTGGGATGCGCAAGCCGGGGATCGGCCAGGTCCCCCTCTGCGTGCTATCAATCCTGCTGCCGCAACCCTTGGTCCGGTCTGATCTTAGACAGGGAAAGAACTCTGTATGCCTAAGCCAATCGACGAAACGAGCGGGCAGACGGGCGGGCACTATGCCGGCCAGAGAGGCGGGATGCACAAGTCGTGGATCGATAGGGTGGTAGGTGGGTTTAGGCACATCTTCATATTTCTACCATGCCAATGCCATTTTTCTGGCTTCTAAATTCATACAACGGTCCCTTAAGCCTTCATGTAAAGTTTCATGGCAAGACGACTTGTTTTTTATTTTTCATGATTTTTGAAACATTTTACGGTTCAGGATTTTTTAAAATTTTTTCAGGTGGAGTTTTGGCCCTAAACTTGGTAGACGTGATACTTGTATTTTTGTTGGCATGCACAAAAAAATTCAGCTAAAAATTCGAAGTGTACAAGATTTTGTGACCATTTGAAAAAAGTGTCCCAATTTCAGACACTTTAATAGCTACTGGCAGCAAACCTGTAAAATCTCAAATGCTTTTTAAGGGGGTGTGAGTTCTCAAGGTTTGATGAGGGATAGGGGGCCAATATAAGGGCCAAGTACCAACACCCATCGCACATCATGTGCACACAACCCCCACGGCCCCCCCCGATCGCCGGAACCCCAATACCGACGGTCAGGTTCTCCGACGATGGTGTCCCGACGAAGAAAAATGCGGCACCAGCACATGCCCGAGCCCAGCATGTGCTGCCGCAACCCTCGGTCCGGTCCGATCTTAGACTGGGAATGAACTCAATATGCCTAAGTCAACCCACGAAACGAGTGTGCAGTCGCTCAGCCGGCCAGAGGTGCGGGATGCGGACGCCGAGGATCGGCCGAATCCCCCTCTGCGTGCTGCCGATCCTGCTGCCACAACCCTCGGTTCGGTCTAATCTTAGACTGGGAATGAACTCTGTATGCCTAAGCCAACTAACGAAATGAGCGGGTGGGCGGGTGGACACTACGCCGGCCAGAGAGGCGGGATGCGTAAGCCGAGGATCGATAGGGTAGTAGGTGGGTTTAGGCACATCTTCATATTTCTGCCATGCCAATTCCATTTTTCTGGCTTGTAAATTCATTAAATGGTCCCATAAGCCTTCATGTGAAGTTTCATGGCAAGACGACTTGTTTTCTATTTTTCACGATTTTCAAAACTTTTTATGGTTTGGGATTTTTTAAAATTTTTTCAGAAGGGGTTTTGGCCCCAAACTTGGTAGATGTGATCCTTGTATTTTTGTTGGCATGCAAAAAACAATTCAGCTAAAAACTCGAAGTGTACAAGATTTTGTGACCATTTGAAAAAAGTGTCCTCTTTTTAGACACTTTAATGGCTACTGGCAGCAAACCTGTAAAATCTCAAATGCTCTTTAAGGGGGTGTGAGTTCTCGAGGTTTGATAAGGGATAGGGGGCCAATATAAGGGCGAAGCACCAGCACCCATCGCACATCATGTGCGTGTACACCCCTCGGCCCCCTCGATAGCCGGAACCCAATGCCGTCGGTCAGGTTCTCCGGCGATGGTGTCCCGACGAAGAAAAATGTGGCACCAGCACATGCCCGAGCCCAGCATGTGCTGCCGCAATCCTCGATCTGGTCTGATCTTAGACTAGGAATGAACTTCGTATGCTTAGACAGGGAATGATCTTCGTATGCCTAAGTCAACCCATGAAACAAGCGTGCGGGCGCTCAGCTGGCTAGATGGGCGGGATGCGCAAGTCGGGGATCGATCGGGTCCCCCTCTACATGCTGCGGATCCTACTGCCGTAACCCTCACTCCAATCCGATCTTAGACTGGTAATGAACTCCGTATGCCTAAGCCATCCGATGAAACGAGCGGGCGGGCGCTACGTCGACCAGAAAGGTGGGATGCACAAGCCGTGGATCGATAGGGTGGTAGGTCGGTTTAGGCACATCTTCATATTTCTGCCATGCCAATCCCATTTTTTTGGCTTGTAAATTAATACAATGGTCCCTTAAGTCTTCATGTGAAGTTTCATGGCAAGACTACTCATTTTCTATTTTTCACGATTTTTGAAACTTTTTACGGTTCGAGATTTTTTAAAATTTTTTCAGAAGGAGTTTTGGCCCCAAACTTGGTAGACGTGATCCTTGTATTTTTGTTGGCAAGCACAAAAACATTCAGCTAAAAACTCGAAGTGTACAAGATTTTGTGACCATTTGAAAAAAGTGTCCCCATTTTAGACACTTTAATGGGTACTGGTAGCAAACCTGTAAAATCACAAATGCTCTTTAAGGGGGTGTGCGTTCTAGAGGTTTGATGAGGGATAGGGGGCCAATATAAAGGCCAAGTACCAGCACCCATCACACATCATGTGCGTACACCCCCCGGCCCCCCCGATCGTCGGAACCCCAATGCCGTCAGTCAGGTTCTCCGGCGATGGTGTCCCGACGAAGAAAAATACGGCACCAGCACATGCCTGAGCCCAGCATGCGCTGCCGCAACCCTCGGTCTGATCCGATCTTAGACAGGGAATGAACTACGTAAGCTTAGACTAGGAATGAACTCCGTATGCCTAAGTCAACCCACGAAACGAGCGTGCGGGCGCTCAGTCGACCAGTGGGGCAGGATGCGCAAGACAAGGATCGATCGGGCGGGCACTACGCCGGCCAGAGAGGCCGGATGCGTAAGCTGTGGATCGATAGGGTGGCAGGTGAGTTTAGGCACATCTTCATATTTCTGCCGTGCCGATGCCATTTTTCTTACTTGTAAATTCATACAATGGTCCCTTAAGCCTTCATGTGAAGTTTCATGGCAAGACGACTCCTTTTTATATTTTTCACGATTTTTTGAAACTTTTTATGGTTCCGGATTTTTTAAAATTTTTTCAAAAGGAGTTTTGGCCTCAAACTTGGTTTAGGCACATCTTCATATTTCTACTGTGCCAATGCCATTTTTTTGGCTTGTAAATTCATATAATGGTCCCTTAAGCCTTCATGTGAAGTTTCATGTCAAGACGACTCATTTTCTATTTTTTAAGATTTTCGAAACTTTTTATGGTTTAGGATTTTTTAAAATTTGTTCACAAGGAGTTTTGGCCCCAAACTTGGTAGACGTGATCCTTGTATTTTTGTTGGCATGCACAAAAAAATTCAGCTAAAAACTCGAAGTGTACAAGATTTTGTGAACATTTGCAAAAAGTGTCCCCATTTTAAACACTTTAATGGCTACTGGCAGTAAACCTGTAAAATCTCAAAAGCCCTTTAAGCGAGTGTGAGTTCTCAAGGTTTGATAAGGGATAGGGGGCCATAATAAGGGCCAAGTACCAGCACCCATCGCACATCATGTGCGTACACCCCCCTGGCCCCCGCGATCGTCGGAACCCCAATGCCGTCGGTCAGGTTCTCCGACGATGGTGTCCCGGAGAAGAAAAATACGGCACCAACACATGCCCGAGCCCAGCAATTTCTACCACAACCCTCGGTCCAGTCCGATGTTCGATTGGGAATGAACTTCATATGCTTAGACTAGGAATGAACTCCGTATGCCTAAGTCAACCCACAAAATGAGCGTACAGGTGCTCAGTCGGCCAGAGGGGCGGGATATGCAAGCCGGGGATCGGCCAAGTCCCCCTCTATGCGCTGCCGATCCTGCTGCTGTAACCCTCAGCCCGGTTTGACCTTAGACTGGGAATGAACTCCGTATGCCTAAGCCAACCGACGAAACGAGCGGGTGAGCAGGCGGGCACTACACCGGCCAGAGAGGGGGATGCGCAAGCCGTGGATCGATAGGGTGGTAGGTGGGTTTAGGCACATCTTCATATTTCTGCCATGCCAATGCCATTTTTTTGGCTTGTAAATTCATACAATGGTCCCTTAAGCCTTCATGTGAAGTTTCATGGCAAGACCACTCATTTTCTATTTTTCAAGATTTTCAAAACTTTTTACGGTTCAGGATTTTTTAAAATTTTTTCAGAAGGAGTTTTCACCCTAAACTTGGTAGACATGATCGCTGTAATTTTTTGGGCATGCACAAAAACATTCGGCTAAAAACTCAAAGTGTACAAGATTTTGTGACCATTTGAAAAAAGTGTCCCCATTTTAGACACTTTAATGGCTACTGGCAGCAAACCTATAAAATCTCAAATGCTCTTTAAGGGGGTGTGAGTTCTTGAGGTTTGATGAGGGATATGGGGCCAATATAAGGGTCAAGTATCAGTACCCATCGCACATCATGTGCGCACACCCCCCCCGGCCCCCCACGATCGCTGAAACCCCAATGCCGTCGGTCAGGTTCTCCGGTGATGGTGTCCCAACGAAGAAAAAAGTGGCACCAGCACATGCCTGAACCCAGCATGTGCTGCCACAACCCTCGGTCCGGTCCGATTTTCAACTAGGAATGAACTCCGTATGCTTAGACTGGGAATGAACTCCGTATGCCTAAGTCAACCCACGAAACGTGCGGGCGTTCAGCCTGCCAGAGGGGCAGGATGCGCAAGCCGGGGATCGGTCGGGTCCCTCTCTGCGTGCTGCCAATCCTGCTGCCATAACCCTCGGTCCGATCCCATCTTAGACTGGGAATGAACTCCATATGCCTAAGCTAACCGACAAAACGAGCGGGCGGGCGGGCACTACGTCAGCCAGAGAGGCGGGATGCACAAGCCGAGGATCGATAGGGTGGTAGGTGGATTTAGGCACATCTTCATATCTCTGCCATGCCAATACCATTTTTCTGGCTTGTAAATTCATACAATGGTCCCTTAAGCCTTCATGTGAAGTTTCATGGCAAGACGACTCGTTTTCTATTTTTCATGATTTTTGAAACTTTTTACGGTTTGAGATTTTTTAAAATTTTTTCAGAAGGAGTTTTGACCCGAAACTTGGCAGAGGTGATCCTTGTGTTTTTGTTGGTATGCACAAAAAAATTCAGCTAAAAAATCGAAGTGTACAAGATTTTGTGACCATTTGAAAAAAGTATCCCCATTTCAGACACTTTAATGGCTACTGGCAACAAACCTGTAAAATCTCAAATGCTCTTTAAGGGGGTGTGAGTTCTCGAGGTTTGATGAGGGATAGGGGGCCAATATAAGGGCCAAGTACCAGCACCCATCGCACATCATGTGTGCACACCCCCCCAGCCCCCCCGATCGTCGGAACCACAATGCTGCCGATCAGGTTCTCCGGCGATGGTGTCTCAGCGAAGAAAAATGCGGGCAACCCATGAAACGAGCGTGCAGGCACTCAGTCGGCCAGAGGGGCGTGATGCACAAGCTGGGGATCGATTGGGTCCCCCTCTGCGTGTTGCCAATCCTGCTATAGCAACCCTCAGTCCGGTCGGATCTTAGACTGGGAATGAACTCCGTATGCCTAAGCCAACTGACGAAACGAGCGGGCGGGAGGGCGGGCACTACGCCGGCGAGAGAGGCGGGATGCGCAAGCCGTGGATCGATAAGGTGGTAGGTGGGTTTAGGCACATCTTCATATTTCTGCCATGCCAATGCCATTTTTTTGGCTTGTAAATTCATACAATGGTCCCTTAAGCCTTCACGTGAAGTTTAATGGCAAGACGACTCGTTTTCTATTTTTCACGATTTTTAAAATTTTTTGCTGTTCAAGATTTTTTAAAATTTTTTCAGAAGGACTTTTGGCCCCAAACCTGGTAGACGTGATCCTTGTATTTTTGTAGGCATGCATAAAAAAATTCAGCTAAAAACTCGAAGTGTACAAGATTTTGTGACCATTTGAAAAAGTATCCCCATCCCAGACACTTTAATGGTTACTGGCAGCAAACCTGTAAAATCTCAAATGCTCTTTAAGCGGGTGTGAGTTCCCGAGGTTTGATGAGGGATAGGGGGCCAATATAAGGGCCAAGTACCAGCACCCATCGCACATCATGTGCGCACACCCCCCCCGACCCCCCCAATCGCCAAAACCCCAATGCCGTCGGTCAGGTTCACTGACAATGGTCTCCCGACGAAGAAAAATGCGACACTAGTACATGCCCGAGCCCAGCTTGTGCTGCTGCAACCCTTGGTCAGGTCCGATCTTAGACTGGGAATGAACTCCGTATGCTTAGACTGGGAATGAACTCCGTATGCCTAAGTCAACCCATAAAATGAGCGTTCGGGCACTCAGCCAGCCATAGGGGCGGGATGCGTAAGTCGGGGATCGACCGGGTCCCCCTCCTGCGTGCTACCAATCCTGCTGCCGCAACCCTCGGTCTGGTCTGATCTTAGACTGGGAATGAACTCCGTATGCTTAAGCCAACCGACGAAACGAGCGGGCGGGTGGGCACTACGCAGGCCATAAAGGCGGGATGCGCAAGCCGTGGATCGATAGGATGGTAGGTTGGTTTAGGCACATCCTCATATTTCTGCCATGCTAATGCCATTTTTCTGGCTTGTAAATTCATACAATGGTCCCTTAAACCTTCAAGTGAAGTTTCATGGCAAGACAACTCGTTTTCTATTTTTCACGATTTTTGAAACTTTTTACGGTTTGGGATTTTTTAAAATTTTTTCAGAAATATTTTTGGCCCCAAACTCGGTAGATGTGATCCTTGTATTTTTATAGGCATGCATAAAAAAATTCAGCTAAAAACTCGAAGTGTACAAGATTTTGTGACCATTTGAAAAAAGTGTCCCCATTTCAGACACTTTAATGGCTACTGGCAAAAAACCTGTAAAATCTCAAATGTTCTTTAAGGGGGTGTGAGTTCTCGAGGTTTGATGAGGGATAGGGGGCCAATATAAGGGCCAAGTACCAGCACCCATCACACATCATGTGCGCAAACCCCCTGGCCCCCCCGATCGCCGGAACCCCAATGCCGTCGGTCAGGTTCTCTGGCGATGGTGTCCCAGCGAAGAAAAATACTACACCAGCACATGCCCGAGCCCAGCATGTGCTGCCGTAACCCTCGGTCCACTCCAAACTTAGATTGGGAATGAAGTTCGTATGATTAGACTGGGAATGAACTCCGTATGCCTAAGTCAACCCATGAAACGAGTGTGTGGGCACTCAGCCGGCCAGAAGGGCGGGATGCGCAAGCCGAGGGTCGGTCGGGTCCCCTTCTGTGTGCTACCGATCCTACTATCGCAAACCTCATTCTGGTCTGATCTTAGACTGGGAATGAACTCCGTATCCCTAAGCCAATCGATGAAACGAGCGGGCGGGCGGGCACTACGCCGGCCAGAGAGGCGGGATGCGCAAGCCGCGGATCGATAGGGTGATAGGTGGGTTTAGGCACATCTTCATATTTTTGCCATGCCAATGCCATTTTTATGGCTTGTAAATTCATACAATGGTCCCTTAAGCCTTCATGTGAAGTTTCATGGCAAGACGACTCGTTTTCTATTTTTCACGATTTTCAAAACTTTTTATGGTTCCAGATTTTTTTAAATTTTTTCAGAAAGAGTTTTGGCTCCAAACTTGGTAGACGTGATCCTTGTATTTTTGTAGGCTTGCACAAAAATATTCAGCTAAAAACTCGAAGTGTACAAGATTTTGTGATCATTTGAAAAAAGTCTCCCCATTTCAAACACTTTAATGGCTACTGGCAGCAAACCTGTAAAATCTCAAATGCTCTTTAAGGGGTGTGAGTTCCCGAGGTTTGATAAGGGATAGGGGCCCAATATAAGGGCCAAGTACCAGCACCCATTGCACATCATGGGCGCACACCCCCCCGGCCACCCCAATCGTCGAAGCCCCAATGCCGTCGATCAGGTTCTCCGACAATGGTGTCCCGACGAAAAACAATGCGGCACCAGCACATGCCCGAGGCCAGTATGTGCTACCGCAACCATCGGTCCACTCCAATCTTAGACTGGGAATGAACTCCGTATGCTTAGACTGGGAATGAACATCGTATGCCTAAGTCAACCCACGAAAAGAGCGTGTGGGCGCTCAACCGACCAAAGAGGTGGTATACGCAAGCTGGGGATCGGTCAGGTCCCCTTTTGCGTGCTGCCGATCTGGCTACCGTAACCATTGGTTTGGTTTGATCTTAGACTGGGAATGAACTTCGTATGCCTAAGCCAACAGATGAAACGAGTGGGCGGGCGGGCGGGCACTACACTGGCCTGAGAGGCGGGATGCGCAAGCCGTGGATCGAGAGGGTGGTAGGTGGGTTTAGGCACATTTTCATATTTTTGCCCTACCAATTCTGCTACCGCAACCCTCGGTCCGGTCTAATCTTAGTCTGGGAATGAACTCCGTATGCCTAAGCCAATCGATGAAATGAGCGGGCAGACGGGTGGGCACTACGCCGGCCAGAGAGGCGGGATGCGCAAGCCGTGGATCGATAGGGTGATAAGTGGGTTTAGGCACATCTTCATATTTCTGCCATGCCAATGCAATTTTTCTGGCTTGTAAATTCATACAAAGGTCCCTTAAGCCTTCATGTGAAGTTTCGTGGCATGACGACTCATTTTCTATTTTTTAGGATTTTTGAAACTTTTTACGGTTCGGGATTTTTTAAAATTTTTTCAAAAGGAGTTTTGGCCCCAAACTTGGTAGACATAATCCTTGTATTTATGTTGGCATGCACAAAAAAATTCAGCTAAAAACTCGAGGTGTACACAATTTTGGGACCATTTGAAAAAAGTGTCCTCGTTTCGGACACTTTAATGGCCACTGACAGCAAACCTGTAAAATCTCAAATGCTATTTAAGGGGGTGTGAGTTCTTGAGGTTTGATGAGGGATAGGGGTCCAATAAAAGGGCCAAGTACCAGCACCCATCGTACATAATGTGCGCACACCCCCCCGGCCCCCCCGATCGTCGGAACCCCAATACCGCCGATCAGGTTCTTCGGCGATGGTGTCCCAACGAAGAAAAATATGACACCAGCACATGCTCGAGCCCAGAATGTGCTGCTGCAACCCTCGGTCTGGTCCAATCTTAGACTGGGAATGAACTCCGTATGCCTAAGTCAACCCACGAAACGAGCGTTCGGGCGCCCAGCCGGTCAGAGGGGCGGGATTCGCAAGCCGGGGATCGATCGGGTTCCTCTCTGCGTGCTGCCGATCCTGCTGCTGTAACCCTCGATTCAGTCTGATCTTAGATAGGAAATGAACTTCGTATGCCTAAGCCAACCGACGAATCGAACGGACGGGCGAGCGGGCACTACGCCTGCGAGAGAGGCGGGATGCGCAAGCCATTGATCGATAGGGTGGTAGGTGGGTTTAGGCACATCTTCATATTTCTACCGTGCCAATTCTGCTATCGCAACCCTAGGTCCGATCCGATCTTAGACTGGGAATGAACTCCGTATGCCTAAGCCAACCAACGAAACGAGCGGGCGGGCGGGTGGGCACTACACCGGCCAGAGAGGCGGGATGCGCAAGCAGTGGATCGATAGGGTGGTAGGTGGGTTTAGGCACATCTTCATATTTCTGCTGTGCCAATGCCATTTTTCTGGCTTGTAAATTCATACAATGGTCCCTTAAGCCTTCTTGTGAAGTTTCATGCCAAGACGACTCGTTTTCTATTTTTTATGATTTTTAAAACTTTTTATGGTTCTGGATTTTTTAAAATCTTTTCAGAAGGAGTTTTGGGCCCAAACTTGGTAGACGTGATCCTTGTATTTTTGTTAGCATGCACAAAACAATTCAGCTAAAAACTCAAAGTGTACAAGATTTTGTGACCATTTGAAAAAAGTGTCCCCATTTCAAACACTTTAATGCCTACTGGCAACAAACCTGTAAAATCTCAAATGCTCTTTAAGGGGGTATGAGTTCTCGAGGTTTGATGAGGGATAGGGGTCCAATATAAGGGCCAAGTACCAGCACCCATTGCATAACATTTGCGCAGACTCCCCTGGCCCCCCCGATCGTCGGAACCCCAATACCGTTGGTCAAGTTCTCCGGTGATGGTGTCCCGGCGAAGAACTCCGTATGCCTCAATCAACCCACGAAACAAGCGTGCGGGTGCTCAATCGGCCAGAGGGGCGGGATGTGCAAGTCGGGGATCGGTCGGGTCCCCCTCTGCGTGCTACCGATCCTGCTACCGTAACCCTCGATCCGATCTAATCTTAGACTAGGAATGAACTCCGTATGCCTAAGCCAACCGACGAAACGAGCGGGCGGGCAGGCGGGCACTACGTCGGCCAAAGAGGTGGGATGTGCAAGCTATAGATTGATAGGGTGGTAAGTGAGTTTAGGCACATCTTCATATTTTTGCCATGCCAATGCCATTTTTTCTGGCTTGTAAATTCATACAATGGTCCCTTAAGCCTTCATGTTAAGTTTCATGGCAAGACGACTTGTTTTCTATTTTTCATGATTTTTGAAACTTTTTACGATTCAGGAGTTTTTAAAATTTTTTCAGAAGGAGTTTTGCCCCAGACTTGGAAGACGTGATCCTTTTATTTTTGTTGGCATGCATAAAAAAATTCAGCTAAAAACTCGAAGTGTACAAGATTTTGTGACCATTTGAAAAAATTGTCCCCATTTCAAACACTTTAATGGCTACTGGCAGCAAACCTGTAAAATCTCAAATGCTCTTTAAGGGGGTACGAGTTCTTGAGGTTTGATAAGGGATAGGGGGCCAATATAAGGGCCAAGTACCAGCACCAATCGCACATCATGTGCGCACACCCCCCGACCCCCTCGATCACCAAAACCCTAATGCCGCCGATCAGGTTCTCCTACGATGGTGTCTCGATGAAGAAAAATGCAAAACCAGCACATGCCCAAGCCTAGCATGTGCTGTCGCAGCCCTCGGTCCGGTCCGATCTTAGACTGGGAATGAACTCCATATGTTTAGACTGGGAATGAACTCTGTATGCCTAAGTCAACCCACGAAACGAACGTGCAAGCGCTCAGTCGGCCAGAGTGGCGGGATGCACAAATCAGGGATCGGCCGAGTCCTCCTCTGCGTGCTGCCGATCCTACTGTCGCAACCCTCGATGCAGTCTGATCTTAGACTGGGAATGAACTCCGTATGACTAAGCCAACCGACGAAACGAGTGGGCGGGCAGGCGGGCACTACGCCGGCCAGAAAGGCGGGATGCGCAAGCCGTGGATCGATAGGGTGGTAGGTGGGCTTAGGTATATCTTCATATTTCTATCATGCCAGTGCCATTTTTTTGGCTTGTAAATTCATACAATGGTCCCTTAAGCCTTCATGTGAAGTTTCAGGGCAAGACGACTCGTTTTCTATTTTTCATGATTTTCGAAACATTTTAAGGTTTGGGATTTTTGAAAATTTTTTTTGAAGGAGTTTTCACCCCAATCTTGGTAGACGTGATCCTTTTATTTTTGTTGGCATGCATAAAAAAATTCAGCTAAAAACTCAAAGTGTACAAGATTTTGTGACCATTTGAAAAAAGTGTCCCCATTTTAGGCACTTTAATGGCTACTGGCAGCAAACCTGTAAAATCTCAAATGCTTTTTAAGGGGGTGTGAGTTCTTGAGGTTTGATGAGGGATAGGGGGCCAATATAAGGTCCAAGTACCAGCACCCATCGCATATCATGTGTGCATTCCCCCCGGCTCCCCCGATCGTCGGAACCCCAATGGCGCAGGTCAGGTTCTCTGGCGATGGTGTCCCGATGAAGAAAAATACGGCACCAGCACATGCCCGAGCCCAGCATGTGCTGCTGCAACCCTCAGTCCGGTCTGATCTTAGACTGGGAATGAACTCCATATGCTTAGACAGGGAATGAACTTCGTATGCCTAAGTCAACCCACGAAACGATCGTGCGGGCGCTCAGCCGGCCAGAGGGACGGGACACACAAGCCGGGGATCGATCGGGTCCCCCTCTGCGTGCTGTTGATCCTGCTATCGCAACCCTCAGACCAGTCCGATCTTAGACTGGGAATGAAGTCCGTATGCTTTAGCCAACCGACGAAATGAGCGGGCGGGCACTACGCCGACCAGAGAGGCGAAATGTACAAGCCGGGGATCGACCGGGTCCCCCTCTGCATGCTGCTGATCCTACTGTCGCAAACCTCAGTCCGGTCCGATCTTAGACTAGGAATGAACTTTGTATGCCTAAGCCAACCGACAAAACGAGCGGACATGCCGACGGGCACTACGTCGGCCAAGGAGGCGAGATGCGCAAGCCGTGGATCGATAGGGTGGTAGGTGGGTTTAGGCATATCTTCATATTTTTGCGAAGCCAACGCCATTTTTCTAGCTTGTAAATTCATACAATGGTCCCTTAAGCCTTCATGTGAAGTTTCATGGCAAGACGACTCATTTTTTATTTTTCACGATTTTTGAAACTTTTTACGGTTTAGGATTTTTTAAATTATTTCAGAAGGAGTTTTCGCCCCAAGCCTGGTAGACGCGATCCTTGTATTCTTGTTGGCATGCACAAAAAAATTCAGCAAAAAACTCGAAGTGTACAAGATTTTGTGACCATTTGAAAAAAGTGTCCCCATTTCAGACACTTTAATGGCTACTGGCAGCAAACCTGTAAAATCTCAAATGCTCTTTAAGGGGGTATGAATTCTCGAGGTTTGATGAGGGTAGAGGGCCAATTAAGGACCAAGTACCAGCACCCATCGCACATCATGTGCGCACACTCCCCCGGCTCCCCTGAGTGCCGGAACCCCAATGCCGTCGGTCAGGTTCTCCGGTAATGGTGTCCCGGTGAAGAAAAATACGGCACTGACACATGCCCAAGCCCAGCATGTGCTGCTGCAACCCTCGGTCCGGTTCGATCTTAGACTGGGAACGAACTTCGTATGGTTAGACTGGGAATGAACTCCGTATGCATAAGTCAACCCACGGAACGAGCGTGCGGGCGCTCAGCCAGCCAGAGGGGCGGGATGCGTAAGCCATTGATCGGTTGGGTCCCTCTTTACGTGCTGCCAATCCTACCGGCGCAACCTTCAGTCTGATCTGATCTTAGACTAGGAATGAACTCCATATCCCTAAGCCAAACGACGAATCGAGCGGACGGGCGAGCACTATGCCAGCCAGAGAGGCGGGATGCGCAAGCTGTGGATCGATAGGGTGGTAGGTGGGTTTAGGCACATCTTCATATTTCAGCCTTGCCAATACCATTTTTCTGGCTTGTAAATTCATACAATGGTCCCTTAAGCCTTCATGTGAAGTTTCATGGCGAGACAACACATTTTCTATTTTTCACGATTTTTAAAACTTTTTACGGTTCGGGATTTTTTAAAATTTTTTCAGAAGGACTTTTGGCATCAAACTTGGTAGACGTGATCCTTGTATTTTTATTGGCATGCATAAAAAAATTCAGCTAAAAATCGAAGTGTACAAGATTTTGTGACCATTTGAAAAAAGTGTCCCCATTTCAAACACATTAATGGCCACTGGCAGCAAACCTGTAAAATCTCAAATGCTCTTTAGGGGGTGTGAGTTCTTGAGGTTTGTTAAGGGATAGGGTGCCAATATAAGGGCCAAGTACCAGCACCCATCGCACATCATGTGTGCACACCCCCACCCCCCGGCCCCCCCAGATCGTTGGAACCCCAATGCCGTCGGTCAGGTTCTTCAACGATGCTGTCCCGGTGAAGAAAAATGTGGCACCAGTACATGCCCAAGGCCAGCCTGTGCTGCCGTAACCCTCGGTCCGGTCTGATCTTAGACTGGGAATAAACTCCGTATGCTTAGACTGGGAATGAACTCCGTATGCCAAAGTCAACCCACCAAACGAGGGTGCGGGCGCTCAGCCGACCAGAGGGGCGAGATGCGAAAGCCGGGGATCGATCGGGTACCCCAATATGTGCTGTCGATCCTGCCGCCTCAACCCTCGGTTTGGTCCGATCCTAGACTAGGAATGAACTTTGTATGCCTAAGCCAACCGACAAAACGAGCGGACATGCGGACGGGCACTACGCCGGGCAAGGAGGCGGGATGCGCAAGCTGTGGATCGATAGGGTGGTAGGTGGGTTTAGGCACATCTTCATATTTCTGCCATGCCAATGCCATTTTTATGGCTTGTAAAATCATAAAATGGTCCCTTAAGCCTTCATGTGAAGTTTCATGACAAGACGACTCGTTTTCTATTTTTCACGATTTTCAAAACTCTTTATGGTTCAGGATTTTTAAACATTTTTTCAGAAGGAGTTTTGGCCCCAAACGTGGTAGTGCGTGCAAGATTTTGTGACCATTTGAAAAAAGTGTCCCCATTTCAGACACTTTAATGGCTACTGACAGCAAACCTGTAAAATCTCAAATGCTCTTTAAGGGGGTGTGAGTTCTCGAGGTTTGATGAGGGATAGGGGGCCAATATAAGGGCCAAGTACCAGCACCCATCGCACATCATGTGCGCACCCCCCGACCCCCCCGATCGCTGGAACCCCAATGCCACCGATCAGGTTCTCCGGCAATGGTGTCCCGGTGAAGAAAAATACGGCACCAGCAGTTGCCCGAGCCCAGCATGTGCTGCTGCAACCCTCGATCCGGTTCAATCTTAGACTGGGAATGAACTCCGTATGCTTAGACTGGGAAAGAACTTTGTATGCTTAGACTGCAGTCAACCCACGGAACCAGCATGCGGGCACTCAGTCGGCCAAAGGGGATCGGTCGGGTCCCTCTTTGCATGCTACCGATCCTGCTGCCGCAACCTTCAGTCCGATCTGATCTTAGACTAGGAATGAACTCCGTATGCCTAAGCCAACCGATGAATCGAGCGGGCGGACGGGCACTACGCCAGCCAGAGAGACAGGATGCGCAAGCCGTGGATCAATAGGGTGGTAGGTGGGTTTAGGCACATCTTCATATTTCTGCCTTGCCAATGCCATTTTTTTGGCTTGTAAATTCATGCAATGGTCCCTTAAGCCTTCATGTGAAGTTTCATGGCAAGACGACTCGTTTTCCATTTTTCATGATTTTCAAAACTTTTTATGGTTCGGGAATTTTTAAAATTTTTTCAGAAGGAGTTTTCGTCCCAAACTTGGTAGACAGGATCCTTGTATTTTTATTGGCATGCACAAAAAACTTTAGCTAAAAACTCAAAGTGTACAAGATTTTGTGACCATTTGAAAAAAGTGTCCCAATTTCAGACAATTTAATGCCTATTGGCAGCAAACCTGTAAAATCTCAAATGCTCTTTAAGGGGGTGTGAGTTCTCGAGGTTTGATGAGGGATAGGGGGCCAATATAAGGGCCAACTACCAGCAGCCATCTTACATCATGTGCGCACACCCCCCGCCCCCCGATCACCGGAACCCTAATGCCGCCGGTCAGGTTCTCCGACGATGTTGTCCCGATGAAGAAAAATATGGCACCAGCACCTGCTCAAGTGCTGCATGTGCTGTCGCAACCCACGAAACGAGTGTGAGGGGACTCAGCTGGCCAGAGGGGCTGGATGCACAAGTCGGGGATCGGCCGGGTCCCCCTCTGCATGCTACCGATCCTGCTGCAGCAACCCTCAGTCTGGTCTGACATTAGACTGGGAATGAACTCTGTATGCCTAAGCCAACTGACGAATCGAACGGGCGGGCAGGCGGGCACTACGCCGGCTAGAGAGGCGGGATGCGCGAGCGGTGGATCGATATGGTGGTAGGTGGATTTAGTTACATCTTCATATTTCTGCCATGCCAATGCCATTTTTCTGGCTTGTAAATTAGTACAATGGTCCCTTAAGCCTTCATATGAAGTTTCATGGCAAGACGACTCGTTTTCTATTTTTCATGATTTTTGAAACTTTTTACAGTTTGGGATTTTTTAAACCTTTTTCAGAATGAGTTTTGGCCCCAAACTTGGTAGAAGTGATCCTTGTATTTTTGTGGGCATGCACAAAAAAATTCAGCTAAAAACTCAAAGTGTACAAGATTTTGTGACCATTTGAAAAAAGTATCCCCATTTCAGATACTTTAAGGTCTACTGGCAGCAAACCTATAAAATGTCAAATGCTCTTTAAAGGGGTGTGAGTTCTCGAGGTTTGATGAGGGATAGGGGGCCAATATAAGGGCCAAGTACCAGCTCCCATCGCACATCATGTGCACACACCCCCTCCGACCACCCCCGATCGCTGGAACCCCTATACCGTCGGTCAGGTTCTCCGACGATGGTGTCCCGATGAAGAAAAATGCACCACCAGCACATGCTCGAGCCCAGCATGTGCTACTGTAACCCTCAGTTTGGTCCGATCTTAGACTGGGAATGAACTCCGTATGCTTAGACTAGGAATGAACTCTGTATGCCTAGGTCAACCCACAGAACGAGCGTGCGGGGGCTCAACTGGCCAGAGGGGTAGGATGCGCAAGCCAGGGATTGGTCGGGTCCCCCTCTGATTGCTGCCGATCCTGCTGTCACAACCCTCGATCCGGTCCAATCTTAGAATGGGAATGAACTCCATATGCCTAAGCCAACCGATGAAATTAGCGGGCGGGCGGGCGGGCACTACGCCAGCTAGAGAGGTGGGATGCGAAAGCCGTGGATCGATAGGGTGGTAGGTGGGTTTAGGCACATGTTCATATTTCTACCGTGCCAATGCCATTTTTATGGCTTGAAAATTTTTACAATGGTCCCTTAAGGCTTCATGTGAAGTTTCATGGCAAGACAACTCGTTTTCTATTTTTCATGATTTTTTAAACTTTTTACGGTTCGAGATTTTTTAAAATTTTTTTGGAATGAGTTTTAGCCCCAAACATGGTAGACGTGGTCCTTGTATTTTTGTTGGCATGTACAAAAATATTCACCTAAAAACGCGAAGTGTACAAGATTTTGTGACCATTTGAAAAAAGTGTCCCCATTTTAGACACTTTAATGGCTGTTGGCAGCAAACCTGTAAAATCTCAAATGCTCTTTAAGGGGGTGTGAGTTCTCGAGGGTTGATGAGGAATAGGGGGCCAATATAAGTGCAAAGTACCAGCAGCCATCGCACATCATGTGCGCACACCCCTCCGGCCCCCATGCCGCCTGTCAGGTTCTCCGACGATGGTGTCCCGACGAAGAAAATTGTGACACCAACACATGTCAGAGGACAGCATGTGCTGCTGTAACCCTCGGTCCGGTCCGATCTTAGGCTGGGAATGAACTCGGTATGCCTAAGTCAACCCATGAAACGAGAGTGCGGGTGCTCAACCGGTGACAGGGGCGGGATGCGCAAGTCAGGGATCAACCGGGTCCCCCTCGACGTGCTGTCGATCCTGCTGCCGCAACCCTCAGTCCTGTCCATTCTTAGACTGGGAATGAACTCCGTATGCCTAAGCCAACTGACGAAACGAGCGGGCGGGTGGGCGGGCACTACGCCGGCCAGAGAGGCGGGATGCGTAAGCCGTGGATCGATAGGGTGGTAGGTGTTTTTAGGCAAATCTTCATATTTTTACCGTGCCAAAGCCATTTTTCTAGCTTGTAAATTCATACAATGGTCCCTTAAGCCTTCATGTGAAGTTTCATTGCAAGACGACTCGTTTTTTATTTTTCATGATTTTGGAAACTTTTTACGGTTCAAGATTTTTTAAAATTTTTTTAGAAGGATTTTTGGCCCCAAACTTGGTAGACGTTATCCTTGTATTTTTGTTGGCATGCACAAAACAATTCAGCTAAAAACCCGAAGTGCACAAGATTTTGTGACCATTTGAAAAAAGTGTCCCCATTTCAGACACTTTAATGGCTACTGGCAGCAAACCTGTAAAATCTCAAATTCTTTTTAAGGGGGTGTGAGTTCTTGAGGTTTGATGAGGGATAGGGGGCCAATATAAGGGCCAAGTACCAGCACTCATCGCACGTCCTGTGTGCACACCCCCCCAGCCCCTGTCGATTGCCGGAACCCCAATGCTGCCGGTCAGGTTCTCTGACGATGGTGTCCCGACGAAGAAAAATACGGCACCAGCACATGCCTAAGCCCAGCATGTGCTGTTGCAACCCTCGGTCCGGTCTGATCTTAAACTGGAAATGAACTCCGTATGCCTAAGTCAACCCACGAAATAAGCGTGCGGGCGCTCAACAGGCCAGAGGGGCGGGATGCGCAAGACGGGGATCGGCCGGGTCCCCCTCTTCGTGCAGCCAATCCTGGTGCCGTAACCCTCAGTCCAATCCGATCTTAGACAGGGAATGAACTTCATATGCCTAAGTCAACCGACGAAACGAGCGGGCGGGCGGGCGGGCACTACGCCGGCCAGAGAGGCGGGATGCGCAAGTCGTGGATCGATAGGGTGGTAGGTGGGTTTAGGCACATCTTCATATTTCTGCCATGCCAATGCCATTTTTCTGGCTTGTAAATTCATACAATGGTCCCTTAAGCCATCATGTGAAGTTTCATGGCAAGACGACACGTTTTCTATTTTTCACAATTTTTAAAACTTTTTACGGTTTGGGATTTTTTAAAATTTTTTCAGAAGGAGTTTTAGCCCAAACTTCGTAGACGTGATCCTTGTATTTTTGTTGTTATGTACAAAAAAATTCAGCTAAAAACTCGAAGTGCACAAGATTTTGTGATCATTTGAAAAAAATGTCCCCATTTCAGACACTTTAGTGGCTACTGGCAGCAAACCTGTAAAATCTCAAATTCTCTTTAAGGGGGTGTGAGTTCTTGAGGTTTGATGAGGGATAGGGGGCCAATACAAGGGCCAAGTACCAGCACCCATCGCACGTCCTGTGCGCACACCCCCCGGCCCCCCCGATCGCTGGAACCCCAATGCCGTCGATCAGGTTCTCTGGCGATGGTGTCCCGGTGATGAAAAATGAGGCACCACACATGCTCGAGCCCAGCATGTGCTGCTGCAATGCTCAGTCCGGTCCAATCTTAGACTGGGAATGAACTCCGTATGCCTAAGCCAACGGAGGAAACGAGCGGGCGGGCGGGTGGGCACTATGCCGGCCGAGAGGCGGGTTGCGCAAGCCATGGATCGATAGGGTGGTAGGTGGGTTTAGGCACATCTTCATATTTCTGCCGTGCCAATGCCATTTTTTCAGCTTGAAAATTCATACAATGGTCCCTTAAGCCTTCATGTGAAGTTTCATGGCAAGACGAGTCATTTTTTATTTTTCATGATTTTTGAAACTTTTTAGGGTTTCGGATTTTTTAAAATTTTTTCAGAAGGAGTTTTGGCCCCAAACTTGGTAGACGTGATCCTTGTATTTTTGTTGGCATGCAAAAAAAAATTCAGCTAAAAACTCGAAGTGTACAAGATTTTTTGACCATTTGAAAAAGGTGTCCCCATTTCAGACACTTTAATGGCTACTGGCAGCAAACCTGTAAAATCTCAAATGCTCTTTAAGGGGGTGGGAGTTCTCGAGGTTTGATGAGGGATAACGGGCCAATATAAGGGCTAAGTACCAGCACCCATCGCACATCATGTGCGCACACCCCCCAATCGTCGGAACCCCAATTCTGTCGGTCAGGTTATCCGGCGATGGTATCCCGACGAAGAAAAATACGATAGCAGCACATGCCCGAGCCCAGCATGTGTTGCTGCAACCCTTAGTCCAGTCCGATCTTAGACTGGGAATGAACTCCATATGGTTACACTGGGAATGAACTTCGTATGCCTAAGTCAACCCATGAAACGAGCGTACAGGCGCTCAGTCGGCCAGAGGGGCGGGATGTGCAAGCTGGGGATCGACCGGGTCCCCCTCTACGTGCTACCGATCCTGCTACCACAACCTTCAGTCTGGTCTGATCTTAAACTACTAATGAACTCCGTATGCCTAAGCCAACCGACGAAACGAGCAGGCGGGCGGGCGAGCGGGCACTATGCCGGCCAGAGAGGCGGGATGTGCAAGCCGTGGATCGATAGGATGGTAGGTGGGTTTAGGCACATCTTCATATTTCTGCCGTGCCAATGCCATTTTTCTGGCTTGTAAATTCGTACAATGGTCCCTTAAGCCTTCATGTGAAGTTTCATGGCAAGACGACTCGTTTTCTATTTTTCATGATTTTCAAAACTTTTTACGGTTCGGGATTTTTTAAAATTTTTTGAGAAAGAGTTTTGGCCCCAAACTTGGTAGACATGATCCTTGTATTTTTGTTGGCATGTACAACAACATTAAGCTAAAAACTTGAAGTGTACAAGATTTTGTGACCATTTGAAAAAAGTGTCTTCATTTCAAACACTTTAATGGCTACTGGCAGCAAACCTGTAAAATCTCAAATGCTCTTTAAAGGGGTGTGAGTTCCCGAGGTTTGATGAGAGATAGGGGGCCAATATAAGGGCCAACTACCAGCACCCATCGCACATCATGTTCGCACACCTCCCGATCATCGGAACCCCAATCCGATGGTTAGGTTCTCCGGCGATGGTGTCCCGACGAAGAAAAATACGGCACCAGCACATGCCCGAGCCCAGCATGTGCTATCGTAACCCTTGGTGCAGTTCGATCTTAGACTGGGAATGAACTCCGTATGCCTAAGTCAACCCACGGAACGAGCGTGCGGGTGCTCAACCGGCCAGATTGGCAGGATGCGCAAGTCGGGGATCTACCGGGTCCCCTTCTGCGTGCTACCGATCCTGCTGCCGCAACCCTCGGTCTGCTCCTATCTTAGACTGGAAATGAACTCCGTATGCCTAAGCCAACTGACAAAACGAGCAGGCGGGCGGACACTATGCCGGCCAAAGAGGCGGGATGCGCAAGCCGTGGATCGATAGGGTGGTAGGAGGGTTTAGGCACATCTTCATATTTTTGTCGTGCCAATGCCATTTTTCTTGCTTGTAAATTCATACAATGGTCCCTTAAGGCTTCACTTGAAGTTTCATGGCAAGATGACTCGATTTCTATTTTTCACGATTATTGAAACTTTTTACGGTTCGAGATTTTTTAAAATTTTTTCAAAAGGCATTTTGGCCCAAACTTGGTAGACGTGATCCTTGTATTTTTGTTGGCATGCACAAAAAAATTCAGCTAAAAACTCGAAGTGTACAAGATTTCGTGACCATTTGATAAAATTGTCCCCATTTCAGACACTTTAATGGCTACTGGCAGCAAACTTGTAAAATCTCAAATGCTCCTTAAGAGGGTTTGAGTTCTCGAGGTTTGAAGATGGATAGCGGGCCAATATAAGGGCCAAGTACCAGCACCCATCGCACATCATGTGCGCAAACCCCCCCCGTCGCCTCGATCGTCGGAACCCCAATGCCGCCGGTCAGGTTCTCTGATGATGGTGTCCCGACGAAGAAAAATACGACACCAGCACATGCCCGAGCCCAGCATGTGCTGCCGCAACCCTTGGTCCGGTCTGATCTTAGACTGGGAATGAACTCTGTATGCTTAGACTGGGAATGAACTCCGTATGCCTAAGTCGACCCATGAAACGAGCGTACGGGCGCTCAGTCGGCCAGAGGGGCGGGATGCGCAAGCCAAGGATCGGCCAGGTCCCCTCTGCCTGTTGCCGATCCTGCTGCTGCAACCCTTGGTTCGGTCCGATCTTAGACTGGGAATGAGCTCCATATGCCTAAGCCAACCGATGAAACGAGCGGGCGGGCGGGCAATACGCCAGCCAAAGAGGCGAGATGCACAAGCCGTGGATCGATAGGGTGGTAGGCGTGTTTAGGTACATCTTCAAATTTCCACTGTGCCAGTGCCATTTTTCTGGATTGTAAATTCATACAATGGTCCCTTAAGCCTTCATGTGAAGTTTCATGGCAAGACGGCTCGTTTTCTATTTTTCACGATTTTTGAAACTTTTAACGGATCTGGATTTTTTAAAATTTTTTCAGAAGGAGTTTTGGCCCCAAACTTGGTAGACGTGATCCTTGTATTTTTGTTGGCATGAATAAAAAAATTCTGCTAAAAACTCGAAGTGTACAAGATTTTGTGATCATTTAAAAAAGTGTCCTCATATCAGGCACTTTAATTGCTACTGGCAGCAATCCTGTAAAATCTCAAATGCACTTTACGGGGGTGTGAGTTCTCGAGGTTTGATGAGGGATAGGGGGCCAATATAATGGCCAAGTAGCACCACCCATCGCACATCATGTGCGCACACCCCCCTGGCCCCCTCGATCGTCGGAACCCCAATGCCGACGATGGTGTCCCGATGAAGAAATATGCGACACCAGTACATGCCCGAGCCCAACATGTGCTGTCGCAACCCTCGGTCCAGTCCGATCTTAGACTGGGAAGGAACCCCGTATGCTTAGTCTGGGAATGAACTCCGTATGCCTAAGTCAACCCACGAAACGAGCGTGCGGGTGCTCAGTCGGCCAGAGGGGTGGGATGCGTAAGTCAGCGATCGATCGAGTCCCCCTCTGCGAGCTACCGATCCTCCTACCGCAACCCTCATTTCGGTTCGATCTTAGACTAGGAATAAACTCCGTATGCCTAAGCCAACCGACGAAACGAACGGGCGGGCGGGCGGGCACTACGTTAGCCAGAGAGGCGGGATGCGCAAGCCGTGGATCGATAGGGTGGTTGGTGGGTTTATGCACATCTTCATATTTCTGCCATGCCAATGCCTATTTTCTGGCTTGTAAATTCATTCAATGGTCCCTTAAGCCTTCATGTGAAGTTTCATGGCAAGACGACTCATTTTCTATTTTTCATGATTTTTGAAACTTTTTACGGTTCGAGATTTTTTAAAATTTTTTCAGAAGGACTTTTGGCCCCAAACTTGGTAGCGTGATCCTTGTATTTTTTTTGGCATGCACAAAAACATTCAGCTAAAAACTTGAAGTGTACAAGATTTTGTGACCATTTGAAAAAAGTGTCCCCATTTCAGACACTTTAATGGCTACTGGCAGCAAACCTGTAAAATCTGAAATTCTCTTTAAGGAGGTGTTAGTTCTCAAGGTTTGATGAGGGATAGGGGGCCAATATAAGGGCCAAGTACCAGCACCCATCGTACATCATGTGCACACAACCCCCCCGGCCCCGCCGATCGCCGAAACCCCAATGCCACCGGTCAGGTTCTCCGGTGATGATGTCCCGACGAAGAAAAATGAGACACCAGCACATGCTCGAGCCCAGCATGTGCTACCGCAACCCTCGGTCCGGTTCGATCTTAGACTGGGAATGAACTTCGTATGCTTTGACTGGGAATGAACTCTATATGCCTAAGTCGACCCACGAAAAGACGCGTACGGGCGCTAAGTCGGCCAGTGTGGCGGGATGTGCAAGCCGGGGATCGATTGGGTCCCCCTCTGCGTGTTGCTGATCCTGCTGTTGCAACCCTCGATCCAATCCGATCTTAGACTAGGAATGATCTTCGTATGCCTAAGCCAACCGACGAAATGAGCATGCGGGCGAGTGGGCACTACGTTAGCCAGAGAGACGGGATGCGCAAGCCGTGGATCGATAGGGTGGTAGGTGGGTTTATGTACATCTTCATATTTCTGCCATGCCAATGCCATTTTTCTGGCTTGTAAATTCATACAATGGTCCCTTAAGCCTTCATGTGAAGTTTCATGGCAAGACGACTCGTTTTCTATTTTTCATGATTTTTGAAACTTTTTACGGTTCGAGATTTTTTAAATTTTTTTCAGAAGGAGTTTTGGCCCCAAACTTGGTAGACGTGATCCTTGTATTTTTGATGGCATGCACAAAACAATTCAGCTAAAAACTCGAAGTGTATAAGATTTTGTGACCATTTGAAAAAAGTGTCCCTATTTCAGACACTTTAATGGCTACTGGCAGAAACTTGTAAAATCTCAAATGTTCTTTAAGGGGGTGTGAGTTCTCGAGATTTCATGAGGGATAGGGGGCCAATATAAGGGCCAAGTAGCAGCACCCATCGCACATCATGTGCGCACACCCCCCCGACCCCCCCGATCGCCGAAACCCCAATGCCGCCGGTCAGGTTCTCCAGCGATGGTGTCCCAGCGAAGAAAAATACGGCACAAGCACATGCCCGAGCCCAGCATGTTCTGTCGCAACCCTCGTTCCGGTCCCATCTTAGACTGGGAATTAACTCCGTATGCTTAGACTGGGAATGAACTCCGTATGCCTAAGTCAACCCACGAAACGAGCGTACGGGCGCTCAGCCGACCAGAGGGGCAGGATGCGCAAGTCGGGGATCGGTCGAGTCCCCACCTACGTACTGCCGATCCTGCTGTCGCAACCCTTGGTTCGGTCTGATCTTAGACTGGGAATGAACTCTGTATGCCTAAGCCAACCGACGAAACGAGCGGACGGGTGGGCGGGCACTACGTCGGCTAGAGAGACGGGATGCGCAAGCCGTGTATCGATAGGGTGGTAGGTGGGTTTAGACACATCTTCATATTTCTGCCAAGCCAATGCCATTTTTCTGGCTTGTAAATTCATACAATGGTCCCTTAAGCCTTCATGTGAAGTTTCATGGCAAGATGACTCGTTTTCTATTTTTCATGATTTTTGAAACTTTTTACGGTTCGAGATTTTTTAAATTTTTTTCAGAAGGAGTTTTGGCCCCAAACTTGGTAGACGTGATCCTTGTATTTTTGATGGCGTGCACAAAACAATTCAGCAAAAAACTCGAAGTGTACAACATTTTGTGACCATTTGAAAAAAGTGTCCCTATTTCAGACACTTTAATGGCTACTGGCAGCAAACCTGTAAAATCTCAAATGCTCTTTAAGGGGGTGTGAGTTCTCGAGGTTTGATGAGGGATAGGGGGCCAATATAAGGGCCAAGTACCAGCACCCATTGCACATCATGTGCGCACACCCCCCCGGCCCCCCTGATCGTCGAAATCCCAATGCCGTCGGTCAGGTTCACCGACGATGGTGTCCCGACAAAAAAAAATGCGGCACCAGCACATGCCCAAGCCCAGCATGTGCTGTCGCAACCCTCAGTCCGGTCCGATCTTAGACAGGGAACAAACTCTATATGCTTAGACTAGGAATGAACTCCGTATGCCTAAGTTAACCCACGAAACGAGCGTGCGGGCGCTCAGCCGGCCAGAGGGGTCGGATGTGCAAACCGGGGATCGATCGGGTCCCCTTCTGCATGCTACCTATCCTGCTGCCGCAACCCTCAATCCGATATCTTTGACTGGGAATGAACTCCGTATGCCTAAGCCAACCGATGAAACGAGCAGGCGGGCGGGCACTATGCCGGCTAGAGAGGCGGGATGCACAAGCTGTAGATCGATAGGGTGGTAGGTGGGTTTAGGCACATCTTCATATTTCTGCCATGCCAATGCCATTTTTCTGGCTTGTAAATTCATACAATGGTCCCTTAAGCCTTCATGTGAAGTTTCATGGCAAGACGACTCGTTTTCTATTTTTCACGATTTTTAAAACTTTTTACGGTTCGAGATTTTATAAAATTTTTTCACAAGGAGTTTCGGCCCCAAAGTTGGTAGACGTGATCCTTGTATTTTTGTTGGCATGCACAAAAAAAATCATCTCAAAACTCGAAGTGTATAAGATTTTGTGACCATTTGAAAAAAGTGTCCCCATTTCAGACACTTTAATGGCTACTGGCAGCAAACCTGTAAAATCTCAAATGCTCTTTAAGGGGGTGTGAGTTCTCGAGGTTTGATGAGGGATAGGGGCCAATATAAGGGCCAAGTAGCAGCACCCATCGCACATCATGTGTGCACACCCCCCAGCCCCCCCGATCACTGAAACCGTAATGCCGTCGGTCAGGTTCTCCGGCGATGGTGTCCCGGCGAAAAAAAATGCAGCACCAGCACATGCTCGTGCCCAGCATGTGCTGCCGCAACCCTTAGTCCGGTCCGATCTTAGACTGGGAAGGAACTCCGTATGCTTAGACTGGGAATGAACTCCGTATGCCTAAGTCAACCCATGAAACGAGTGTGCGGGCGCTCAGCCGGCCAGAGGGGCGGGATGCGCAAGCCGGGGATGGGTCGGGTCCCCCCTCAGTCCGGTCCGATCTTAGACTAGGAATGAACTCCGTATGCTTAGACTTGGAATGAACTCCGTATGCCTAAGTCAACCCACGAAACGAGCGTACGGGCACTCAGTCGGCTAGAGGGGCGGGATACGCAAGCCGAGGATCGACCGGGTCCCCCTCTGCGTGCTATCGATCCTGCTACCGTAACCCTCAGTCCGATCTGATCTGAGATTGGGAATGAACTCTGTATGCCTAAGCCGACCGATGAAATGAGCGGGCGGGCGGGCGGGCGGGCGAGCACTGCGTCGGCCAGAGAGGCGGGATGCTTAACCCGTGGATCGATAGGGTGGTAGGTGGGTTTAGGCACATCTTCATATTTTTGCCCGGCCAATGCCATTTTTCTGGCTTGTAAATTCATACAATGGTCCCTTAAGCCTTCGTGTGAAGTTTCATGGCAAGATGACTCGTTTTCTATTTTTCACGATTTTTGAAACTTTTTATGGTTCAGGATTTTTTAAAATTTTTTCACATGGCGTTTTTGTCCCAAACTTGGTAGACGTGATCCTTGTATTTTTGTTGGCATGCACAAAAAAATTCAGCTAAAAACTCGAAGTGTACAAGATTTTGTGACCATTTGAAAAAAGTGTCCCCATTTCAGACACTTTAATGGCTACTGGCAGCAAACCTGTAAAATCTCAAATGCTCTTTAAGGGGGTGTGAGTTCTCAAGGTTTGATGAGGGATAGGGGGCCAATATAAGGGCCAAGTACCAGCACCCATCGCACATCATGTGCGAACACCCCCCGATTGCCAGAACCCCAATGCCGCCGGTCAGGTTCTCCGACGATGGTGTCCCGGTGAAGAAAAATGCTGCACCAGCACATGCCCGAGCCCAGTATGTGCTGTCGCAACCCTTGGTCTGGTCTGATCTTATATTGGGAATGAACTCCGTATGCTTAGACTGGGAATGAACTCCGTATGCCTAAGTCAACCCACGCAACACGCGTGCAGGCACTCAGCCGGCCAGAGGGGCCAGATACACAAGCCGGGGATCGATCGGGCCCCCCTCTGCGTGCTGCCAATCCTGCTGCAGCAACCCTTGGTCTGGTCCGATCTTAGACTGGGAATGAACTCCATATGCCTAAGCCAACAGAAGAAACGAGCGGGCGGGCACTACGCCGGCCAGAGAGGCGGGATGTGCAAGCCGTGGATCGATAGGGTGGTAGGTGGGTTTAGGCACATTTTCATATTTCTGCCATGCCAATGCCATTTTTCTTGCTTGTAAATTCATCTAATGGTTCCTTAAGCGTTCATGTGAAATTTCATGGCAAGACGACTCGTTTTTTATTTTTCACGACTTTCGAAACTTTTTACGGTTCAAGATTTTTTAAAATTTTTTCAGAAGCAGTTTTGGCCCCAAACTTGGTAGACATGATCCTTTTATTTTTATTGGCTTGCACAAAAAAATTCAGCTAAAAACTCGAAGTGTACAAGATTTTGTGACCATTTGAAAAAAGTGTCCTTATTTCAGACACTTTAATTGCTACTGGCAGCAAACCTGTAAAATCTCAAATGCTCTTTAAGGGGGTGTGAGTTCTTGAGGTTTGATGAGGGATAGGGGGCCAATATAAGAGCCAAGTACCAGCATCCACCGCACATCATGTGCGCACAACCCCCCCGGCCCCCCCGATCGTCGGAACCCCAATGCTGTTGGTCAGGTTCTCCGATGATGGTGTCTCGGCAAAGAAAAATGCAGCACCAGCACATGCCCAAGCCCAGTATGTGCTGTCGCAACCCTCGGTCTGGTCTGATCTTAGACTGGGAATGAACTCTGTATGCTTAGACTGGGAATGAACTCCGTATGCCTAAGTCAACCCACGCAACACGCGTGCAGGCACTCAGCCGGCCAGAGGGGCCCGATACACAAGCCGGGGATCGATCGGGCCCCCCTCTGCGTGCTGCCAATCCTGCTGCAGCAACCCTTGGTCTGGTCCGATCTTAGACTGGGAATGAACTCCATATGCCTAAGCCAACAGAAGAAACGAGCGGGCGGGCACTACGCCGGCCAGAGAGGCGGGATGTGCAAGCCGTGGATCGATAGGGTGGTAGGTGGGTTTAGGCACATTTTCATATTTCTGCCATGCCAATGCCATTTTTCTTGCTTGTAAATTCATCTAATGGTTCCTTAAGCGTTCATGTGAAATTTCATGGCAAGACGACTCGTTTTTTATTTTTCACGACTTTCGAAACTTTTTACGGTTCAAGATTTTTTAAAATTTTTTCAGAAGCAGTTTTGGCCCCAAACTTGGTAGACATGATCCTTTTATTTTTATTGGCTTGCACAAAAAAATTCAGCTAAAAACTCGAAGTGTACAAGATTTTGTGACCATTTGAAAAAAGTGTCCTTATTTCAGACACTTTAATTGCTACTGGCAGCAAACCTGTAAAATCTCAAATGCTCTTTAAGGGGGTGTGAGTTCTTGAGGTTTGATGAGGGATAGGGGGCCAATATAAGAGCCAAGTACCAGCATCCACCGCACATCATGTGCGCACAACCCCCCCGGCCCCCCCGATCGTCGGAACCCCAATGCCGTTGGTCAGGTTCTCCGATGATGGTGTCTCGGCAAAGAAAAATGCAGCACCAGCACATGCCCAAGCCCAGTATGTGCTGTCGCAACCCTCGGTCTGGTCTGATCTTAGACTGGGAATGAACTCCGTATGCTTAGACTGGGAATGAACTCCGTATGCCTAAGTCAACCCACGCAACACGCGTGCAGGCACTCAGCCGGCCAGAGGGGCCCGATACACAAGCCGGGGATCGATCGGGCCCCCCTCTGCGTGCTGCCAATCCTGCTGCAGCAACCCTTGGTCTGGTCCGATCTTAGACTGGGAATGAACTCCATATGCCTAAGCCAACAGAAGAAACGAGCGGGCGGGCACTACGCCGGCCAGAGAGGCGGGATGTGCAAGTCGTGGATCGATAGGGTGGTAGGTGGGTTTAGGCACATTTTCATATTTCTGCCATGCCAATGCCATTTTTCTTGCTTGTAAATTCATCTAATGGTTCCTTAAGCGTTCATGTGAAATTTCATGGCAAGACGACTCGTTTTTTATTTTTCACGACTTTCGAAACTTTTTACGGTTCAAGATTTTTTAAAATTTTTTCAGAAGCAGTTTTGGCCCCAAACTTGGTAGACATGATCCTTTTATTTTTATTGGCTTGCACAAAAAAATTCAGCTAAAAACTCGAAGTGTACAAGATTTTGTGACCATTTGAAAAAAGTGTCCTTATTTCGGACACTTTAATTGCTACTGGCAGCAAACCTGTAAAATCTCAAATGCTCTTTAAGGGGGTGTCAGTTCTTGAGGTTTGATGAGGGATAGGGGGCCAATATAAGAGCCAAGTACCAGCATCCACCGCACATCATGTGCGCACAACCCCCCCGGCCCCCCCGATCGTCGGAACCCCAATGCCGTTGGTCAGGTTCTCCGATGATGGTGTCTCGGCAAAGAAAAATGCAGCACCAGCACATGCCCAAGCCCAGTATGTGCTGTCGCAACCCTCGGTCTGGTCTGATCTTAGACTGGGAATGAACTCCGTATGCTTAGACTGGGAGTGAACTCCGTATGCCTAAGTCAACCCACAAAATGAGCGTGCGGCCGCTCAGCCGGCCAAAAGGGCGAGATGCGCAAGCCGGGGATCGATCGCGTCCCACTTTGCGTGCTACCGATCCTGCTACCGCAACCCTCGATCCGATCTGATCTTAGACTAGGAATGAACTCCGTATGCCTAAGTCAACCCACGAAACGAGCGTACGGGCACTCAGCTAGCCAAAGGGGCGGGATGCATAAGTCGGGTATCGTCCAGGTCCCCCACTGCGTGCTGTCGATCCTGCTGCCACAACACTCATTCTGATCTGATCTTAGACTGGGAATGAGCTCCGTATGCTTAGACTGGGAATGAACTCTGTATGCCTAAGTCAACCCACGAGATGAGCGTGCGGGCGCTCAGTCGGCCAGAGGGGCGGGATGCACAAGCCGAGGATCGTCCAGGTCCCCTACTGCGTGCTGTCGATCCTGCTGCCACAACGCTCATTCCGGTCTGATCTTAGACTGGTAATGAGCTCCGTATGCCTAAGCCAACCGATGAAACGAGCGGGCGGGCGGGCGGGCATTACACCGGCCAGAGAAGCGGGATGCGCAAGCCGTGGATTGATAGGGTGGTAGGTGGGTTTAGGCACATCTTCATACTTCTGCCATGCCAATGCCATTTTTTTGGCTTGTAAATTCATACAATGGTCCCTTAAGCTTTCATGTGAAGTTTCATGGGAAGATGACTCGTTTTTTATTTTTCAAGATTTTCAAAACATTTCTCGATTCGACATTTTTTCAAATTTTTTCAGAAGGCATTTTGGCCCCAAACTTGGTAGACGTGATCCTTGTATTTTTGTTGGCATGCACAAAAAAATTCATCAAAAACCTCGAAGTGTACAAGATTTTGTGACCATTTGAAAAAAATGTCCCCATTTGAGACACATTAATGGCTATTGGCAGCAAACCTGTAAAATCTCAAATGTTCTTTAAGGGGATGTGAGTTCTCGAGGTTTGATGAAGGATAGGGGGCCAATATAAGGGCCAAGTACCAGCACCCATCGCACATCATGTGCGCACACCCCCCTTAGCCCCCCAAATCGCCGGAACCCCAATGCCGTCAGTCAGGTTCTCCGGTGATGGTGTCCCGACGAAGAAAAATACGGCACCAGCACATGCTCGAGCCCAGCATGTGCTGTTGCAACCCTCGGTCCAATCCGATCTTAGACTGGGAAATGAAATCTGTATGCTTAGACTGGGCATGAAGTTCATACGCCTAAGTCAACCCACGAAACGAGCGTGCGGGCGCTCAACCGGCCAAAGGTGCGGGATGCACAAGCCGAGGATCGACCAGGTCCCCCTCTGCGTGCTGCCGATCCAACTATTGTAACCCTCGTTCTGGTCTGTTCTTAGACTGGGAATGAACTCCGTATGCCTAAGTCAACCCACAAAACGAGCGTGCGGGTGCTCGGCCGGCCAGAAGGGCGGGATGCGCAAGCTGGGGATCGATCGGTCCCCGCCTGCTTGCTGTCGATCCTGCTGCCGCAACCTTTGTTCTGGTCTGATCTTAGACTGGGAATGAACTCCGTGTGCCTAAGCCAACCGACAAAACGAGCGGGCGGGCAGGAGGGCATTACGCCGGCCAGAGAGGCGGGATGCGCAGGCTGTGGCTCGATAGGGTGGTAGGTGGGTTTAGGCACATCTTCATATTTCTACCATGCCAATGCCATTTTTCTGGCTTGTAAATTCACACAATGGTCCCTTAAGCCTTCATGTGAAGTTTCACGGCAAGATGACTCGTTTTCTATTTTTCACGATTTTTGAAACTTTTTACGGTTTGGGATTTTTTTAAATTTTTTCAGAAGGAGTTTTGGTCCCAAACTTGGTAGACGTGATCCTTGTATTTTTGTTGGCATGCACAAAAAAATTCAGCCAAAAACTCGAAGTGTACAAGATTTTGTGACCATTTGAAAAAAGTGTCCCCATTTTAGACACTTTAATGGCTACTGGCAGCAAACCTGTAAAATCTCAAATGCTCTTTAAGGGGGTGTGAGTTCTTGAGGTTTGATGAGGGATAGGGGGCCAATATAAGGGCCAAGTACCAGCACCCATCGCACATCATGTGCGCACACCCCCCGGCCCCCCCGATCGCTGGAACCCCAATACCGTCGGTCAGGTTCTCCAACGATGGTGTCTCAGCGAAGAAAAATGTGGTACCAGCACATGCCCGAGCCCAGCATGTGCTGCCGCAACCCTCGGTCCGGTCCGATCTTAGACTGGGAATGAACTCCATATGCCTAAGTCAACCCACGAAAGGAGCGTGCGGGCGCTCAGCCGGCCAGAGCGACGAGATGCGCAAGTCGGGGATCAGTCAGCTCCCCCTCTGCGTGCTGCCGATCCTGCTGCCGAAACCCTCGATTCGGTCCAATCTTAGACTGGAAATGAACTCCGTATGCCTAAGCCAACCGATGAAATGAGCGGGCGGGCGTGCGGGATTTACGTCAGCCAGAGAGGCGGGATGCGCATGCCGCGGATCGATAGGGTGGTAGGTGGGTTTAGGCACATTTTCATATTTCTACCGTGCCAATGCCATTTTTCTGGCTTGTAAATTCATACAATGGTCCCTTAAGCTTTCATGTGAAGTTTCATGGCAAGACGACTCGTTGTTTTTTTTCATGATTTTCGAAACATTTTACGGTTCGGGATTTTTAAAAATTTTTTCAGAAGGAGTTTTGGCCCCAAACTTGGTAGACATGATCCTTGTATTTTTGTTGGCATGCACAAAATGATTCAGCTAAAAACTCGAAGTGTACAATATTTTGTGACCATTTGAAAAAAGTGTCCCATTTTAGACACTTTAATGGCTACTGGCAGCAAACCTGTAAAATCTCAAATGCTTTTTAAGGGGGTGTGACTTCTCGAGGTTTGATGAGGGATAGGGGGCCAATATAAGGGCCAAGTACCAGCACCCATCGCACATCATGTGCGCACAGCCCCCCCCGGCCCCCCGATCGTCGAAACCCCAATGCCGTCGATCAGGTTCTCTGACGATGGTGTCCCGGTGAAGAAAAATGCGGCACCAGTACATGCCCGAGCCCAGCATGTGCTGTCGCAACCCTCGGTCCGGTCCGATCTTAGATTGGGAATGAACTCCGTATGCTTAGACTGGGAATGAACTCCGTATGCCTAAGTCAACCCACGAAACGAGCGTGCGGGCGCCCAGTCAGCCAGAGGGGCAAGATGCGCAAGCCAGGGATCGGCCGGGTCCTACTCTGCGTGCTGCCGTAACCCTCATGTGGCACCAGCACATGCCTGAGCCCAGCATGTGCTGTCGCAACCCTCGGTCTGGTCCGATCATAGACTGGGAATGAACTCTGTATGCCTAAGTCAACCCACGAAACGAGCGTGCAGCCTCTCAGCCGGCCAGAGGGGCGAGACGCGCAAGTCAGGGATTGACCGGGTCCCCCTCTGCGTGCTACCGATCTTGCTGCCGCCACCCTCATCCGGTCCGATCTTAGACTGAGAATGAACTCCGTATGCCTAAGCCAACCGACGAAACGAGTGGCGGGCGGATGCCGGCCAGAGAGACGGGATGCGCAAGCCGTGGATCGATAGGGTGGTAGCTGGGTTTAGGCACATCTTCATATTTCTACCATGCCAATGCCATTTTTCTGGCTTGTAAATTCATACAATGGTTCCTTAAGCCTTCATGTGAAGTTTCATGGCAAGACGACTCGTTTTCTATTTTTCACGATTTTGAAAACTTTTTACGGTTCGGGATTTTTGAAAATTTTTTCCGAAGGATTTTTGGCCCCAAACTTGGTAGACATGATCTTTGTATTTTTGTTGGGATGCACAAAAAAATTCAGCTAAAAACTCGAAGTGTACAAGATTTTGTGACCATTTGAAAAAAGTGTCCACATTTCAGACACTTTTATGGCTACTGGCAGCAAACCTGTAAAATCAAATGATCTTTAAGGGGGTGTGAGTTCTCGAGGTTTGATGGGGGATAGGGGGCCAATATAAGGGCCAAGTACCAGCATGCATCACACATCATGTGCGCACACCCCGGCCCCCCCGATCACCGGAACCCTAATGCCACCGGTCAGGTTCTCCGATGATGGTGTCCCGGAGAAGAAAAATACGGCACCAGCACATGCTTGAGCCCAGCAAGTGCTACCATAACTCTCGATCCGATTCGATCTTCAACTGTTAATGAACTCCGTATGCTTAGATTGGGAATGAACTCCGTATGCCTAAGTCAACCCATGAAACGAGCGTGCGGGTGCTCAGCCAGTCAGAGGTGCAGGATGCGTAAGCCGAGGATCTGTCAGGTCCCCTCTACGTGCTCCAGATCCTGCTACCGTAACCCTCAATTCGATCTAATCTTAGAGTAGGAATGAACTCCGTATGCCTAAGCTAACCGATGAAACAAGCGGGTGGGCGGGCGGGCACTACGCCGGCCAAAGGGGTGTGATGCGTAAGCCATGGATCGATAGGGTGGTACGTGGGTTTAGGCACATCTTCATATTTTTGCTGTGCCAATGCCATTTTTATGGCTTGTAAATTCATACAATTGTCCCTTAAGCCTTCATGTGAAGTTTCATGGCAAGACGACTCGTTCTATATTTTTCACGATTTTTGAAACGTTTTACTGTTCGAGATTTTATAAAATTTTTTCAGAAGGAGTTTTGGCCCCAAACTTGGTAGACTTGATTCTTGTATTTTTTTTGGCATGCACAAAAAAATTCAGCTAAAACCTCAAAGTGTACAAGATTTTGTGACCATTTGAAAAAAGTGTCACCATTTCAAACACTTTATTGGCTACTGGCAGCAAACCTATAAAATCTCAACTGCTCTTTAAGGGGGTGTGAGTTATCAAAGTTTGATGAGGGATAGGGGGCCAATATAAGGTCCAAGTACCAGCACCCATCGCACTTCATGTGCGCACACCCCCTCTCGGCCCCCCGATCGCCGGAACCCCAATGTCGTCGGTTAGGTTCTCCGACGATGGTGTGCCTATGAAGAAAAATATGGCACCAGCACATGCCCGAGCCCAGCATGTGCTGTCACAACCCTCTGTCCATTCCGATCTTAGACTGGGAATCAACTCCGTATACTTAGACTGGGAATGAACTCCGTATCCCTAAGTCAACCCACGAAACGAGCGTACGGGCGCTCAGCCGGCCAGAGGGGCGGGATGCGCAAGCCGGGGATCGGTCGGGTCCCCCTCTACGCGCTGCCAATCTTGCTGCCGTAACCCTCAATTTGGTCTGATCTTAGACTGGGAATGAACTCCGTATGTCTAAGACAACCGACGAAACGAGCAGGCGGGCGGGCGAGCACAACGTCGGCCAGAAAGACGGGATGCACAAGCCATGGATCGATAGGGTGGTAAGTGGGTTTAGGCATATCTTCATATTTCTACAATGCCAATTCCATTTTTTTGGCTTGTAAATTCATACATTGGTCCCTTAAGCCTCCATGTGAAGTTTCATGGCAAGATGACTCGTTTTCTATTTTTCGTGACTTTTAAAATTTTTACGGTTCCTGATTTTTTAAAATTTTTACAAAAGGAGTTTTGGCCCCAAACTTGTTAGACGTGATCCTTGTATTTTTGTTGGCACGCACAAAAAACTTCAGCTAAAAACTCAAAGTGTATAAGATTTTGTGACCATTTGAAAAAAGTGTCTTCATTTCAGACACTTTAATGGCCACTGGCAGCAAACCTGTAAAATGTCAAATGCTCTTTAAGGGGGTGTGAGTTCTCGAGGTTTGATGAGGGATAGGGAGCCAATATAAGGGCCAAGTACCAGCACCCATCGCACATCATGTGCGCACACCCCTCAACCCGCCCCAATAGCTGAAACCCTAATGTCGTCGGTCAGGTTCTCCGGCGATGGTGTCCCGACGAAGAAAAATGCGGCACCAGCACATTCTCGAGCCCAGCATGTGCTGACGTAACCCTCGGTCCGGTCCGATCTTAGACTGAGAATGAACTTCGTATGCTTATATAGGGAATGATCTCCGTATGCCTAAGTCAACCCACAAAATGAGCGTGCGGGCGCTCAGTCGGCCAGAGGGGCGGGCTGCGCAAGTCGAGGATTGGGTGGGTCCCCTTCTACATGCGGCCGATCCTACTGTCGCAACCCTCGGTCTGGTTCGATCTTAGACTGGGAATGAACTCCGTATGCCTATGCCAACCGATGAAACGAGTGGGAGGGCGTGCGGGCACTACGCCGACCAGAGAGGCAGGATGTGCAAGCCGTGGATCGATAGGGTGGTAGGTGGGTTTAGGCACATCTTCATATTTCTGCCATGCCAATCCCATTTTTTTGGCTTGTAAATTCATACAATGGTCCCTTAAGCCTTCATGTGAAGTTTCATGGCAAGACGACTTGTTTTCTATTTTTTATGATTTTCAAAACTTTTTACGGTTCGAGATTTTTTAAAATTTTTTCAGAAGGAGTTTTGGCCCCAAACTTGGTAGACGTGATCCTTGTATTTTTTTTGGCATGCACAAAAACATTCAGCAAAAAACTCGAAGTGTACAAGATTTTGTGACCATTTGAAAAAAGTGTCCCCATTTCAGACACTTTAATGGCTACTGGCAACAAACCTATAAAATCTCAAATGCTCTTTAAGCGGGTGTGAGTTCTCGAGGTTTGATGAGGGATATATGGTGAAAATAAGGGCCAAGTACCAGCACCCATCGCACATCATGTGCGCAAACCACCCCCGGCCCCCCGATCGCCGGAACCCCAATACCGTCGATCAGGTTCTCCGATGATGGTGTCCCGACGAAGAAAAATACGGCACCAGCACATGTCCGAGCCCAACATGTGCTGCAGCAACCCTCGGTCCGGTCCGATCTTAGACTGGGAATGAACTCTGTATGCTTAGACTGGGAATGAACGCAAGGTCCCCCTTTGCGTGCTACCGATCCTGCTGCCGTAACCCTTGGTCCGATCCGATCTTAGACTGGGAATGAACTCTGTATGCCTAAGCCAATCGAGGAAACGAGCGGGCGGGTGGGCGGGCACTACATCGGCCAGAGAGGCGGGATGCACAAGCCGTGGATCGATAGGGTGGTAGGTGGCTTTAGGCACATCTTCATGTTTCTGCCGTGCCAATGCCATTTTTTTGGCTTGTAAATTTGTACAATGGTCTCTTAAGCCTTCATGTGAAGTTTCATGGCAAGACGACTCGTTTTCTATGTTTCACGATTTTTGAAACTTTTTACGGTTCAGGATTTTTTTTAATTTTTTCAGAAGGAGTTTTGGCCTCAAACTTGGTAGACGTGATCCTTGTATTTTTGTTGGCATGCATAAAATAATTCAGCTAAAAACTGGAAAGTGTACAAGATTTTGTGACCATTTGAAAAAAGTGTCCCCATTCCATACACTTTAATGGCTACTGGCAGCAAACCTGTAAAATCTCAAATGCTCTTTAAGGGGGTGTGAGTTCTCGATGTTTGATGAGGGATAGGGGGCCAATATAAGGGCCAAGTACCAGTACCCATAGCACATCATGTGCGCACACCCCCCCGGCACCCCTCGATCGTCGGAACCCCAATGCTGCCAATCAGGTTCTTCAGCGATGGTGTCCCGGGGAAGAAAAATATGGCACCAGCACATGCCCGAGCACAGCATGTGCTGCCGCAACCCTCGGTCTGGTTTGATCTTAGACTGGGAATGAACTCCGTATGCCTAAGTCAACCCACGAAACGAGCGTACGGGCTTAGCCGACCAGAGGGGCGGGATGCGTAAACCGAGGATCAATCGGGTCCCCCTTTGCGTGCTGTCGATCCTGCTGCCGCAACCCTCACTCTGGTCCAATCTTAGACTGGGAATGAACTCTGTATGCCTAAGCGAATCGATGAAACGAGTGGGCGGGCCGGCGGGCACTATGCCGACCAAAGACGCGGGATTCGTAAGCCGTGGATCGATAGGGTGGTAGCTGGGTTTGGGCACATCATGATATTTCTACCGTGCCAATGCCATTTTTTTGGCTTGTAAATTCATAAAATGGTCCCTTAAGCCTTCATGTGAAGTTTCATGGCAAGACGACTCGTTTTCTATTTCTCATGATTTTTGAAACTTTTACGGTTCGGGATTTTTTAAAATTTTTTCAATAGGAGTTTTGGCCCAAAACTTCTTAGACATGATCCTTGTATTTTTGTTGGCATGCACAAAAACCTTCAGCTAAAAACTCGAAGTGTACAAGATTTTGTGACCATTTGAAAAAAGTGTCCCCATTTCAGACACTTTAATGGCTACTGGTAGCAAACCTGTAAAATCTCAAATGCTCTTTAAGGGGGAGTGAGTTCTCGAGGTTTGATGAGGGATAGCGGGCCAATATAAGGGCCAAGTACCAGCACCCATCGCACATCATGTGTGCACGCCCCCCGGCCCGCTCCGATTGTCGGAACCCTAATGACGCCGGTCAGGTTCTCCGGCGATGGTGTCCCGACGAAGAATAATACGGCACCAGCCCATGCCCGAGCCCAGCATGTGCTGTCTTAACCCTCAATCTGATCCGATCTTTGATTGGGAATGAACTCCGTATGCTTAGACTGGGAATGAACTCCGTATGCCTAAGTCAACCCACGAAAGGAGCGTGCGGGCGCTCAACCGGCCAAAGGGGTGAGATGCGTAAGCCGGGGATCGGCTGGGTCCCTCTCTGCGTGCTGTCAATCTTGTTGCTGCAACCCTCAGTCCGGTCTGATCTTAGACTAGGAATGAACTTCGTATACCTAAGCCAACCGACGAAACGAGCGGGCGGACAGGCAGGCTCTATACCGGCCAAAGAGGCAGGACGCGTAAGGTGTGGATCAATAGGGTGGTAGGTGGGTTTAGGCACATCTTTATATTTTTGCCGTGCCAATGCCATTTTTCTGGCTTCTAAATTCATAGAATGGTCCTTTAAGCCTTCACGTGAAGTTTCATGGCAAGACCACTCGTTTTCTATTTTTCACGATTTTGAAAACTTTTTACGGTTCGGGATTTTTTAAAATTTTTCAGAAGGAGTTTTGGTCCTAAACTTGGTAGACGTGATCCTTGTATTTTTGTTGGCATGCATAAAAAAATTCAGCTAAAAACTCGAAGTGTACAAGATTTTGTGATCATTTGGAAATAGTGTCCCCATTTCAGACACTTTAATGGCTACTGGCCGCAAACCTGTAAAATCTGAAATGCTCTTTAAGGGGGTGTGTGTTCTCGAGGTTTGATGAGTGATAGGGGGCCAATATAAAGGCCAAGAACCAGCACCCATCGCACATCATATGCGCACACCCCTCCGGCCCCCCCGAATGCCGAAACCCCAATGTCGCCGGTTAGGTTCTCCGACTATGGTGTCCCGACGAACAAAATGCGGCACCAGCACATGCCCGAGCCCAGCATGTGCTGCTGCAACCCTCGGTCTGATCCGATCTTAGACTGGGAGTGAAATCCGTATGCCTAAGCCAATCGATGAAACGAGCAGGCGGGCGGGCGGGCACTACGCCCGCTAGAGAGGCAGGATGCGCAAGCCGTGGATCGATAGGGTGGTAGGTGGGTTTAGGCACATCTTCATATTTCTGTCGTGCCAATGCCATTTTTCTGGCTTGTAAATTCATACAATGGTCCCTTAAGCTTTCATGTGAAGGCTCGTGGCAAGACGACTTGTTTTCTATTTTTCATGATTTTCGAAACTTTTTATGGTTCGAGATTTTTTAAAATTTTTTTAAAATGAGTTTTAGCCCCAAACTTGGTAGACGTGATCCTTGTATTTTTGTTGGCATGCACAAAAAAATTCAGCTAAAAACTCGAAGTGTACAAGATTTTGTGACCATTTGAAAAAAGTGTCCCCATGTCAGACACTTTAATGGCTACTGGCAGAAAACCTGTAAAATTTTAAATGCTTTTCAAAGGGGGTGTGAGTTCTCGAGGTTTGATGAGGGATAGGGGGCCAATATAAGGGCCAAGTACCAGGACCCATCACACATCATGTGCGCACACCCCCTCCCGGCCCCCTCGATCGCCGGAACCCCAATGCCGTCGGTCAGGTTCTCCGACGATTGTGTCCCGACGAAGAAAAATATGGCACCAGCACATGCCCTAGGCCAGGATGTGCTGCCGCAACCCTCGGCCCGGTCCGATCTTAGACTGGAAATGAACTTCGTATGCCTAAGTCACCCCACGAAACGAGTGTGCGGGCGTTCAGCCCGCTAGAAGGGCGGGATGTGCAAGCCAAGGATCGGCCGGGTCCCCCTCTGCGTGCTGCCGATCTTGGGGCCGTAACCCTCGGTCTGGTTCGATCTTAGACTGGGAATGAACTCCGTATGCTTAGACTGAGAATGAACTCTGTATGTCTAAGTCAACCCACGAAATGAGCGTGCGGGCATTCAGCCGGCCAGAGGGGCAAGATGCGTAAACCGGGGATCGATTGGGTCCCCCTCTGCATGCTGCAGATCCTGCTACTGTAACCCTCGGTCTAGTCCGATCTTAGACTAGGAATGAACTCCGTATGACTAAGCCAACCGACGAAACGAGCGGGCGGGCTGGCACTACGCCGGTCAGAGAGGCAGGATGCGCAAGCCGTGAATAGCTAGGGTGGTAGGTGGGTTTAGGCACTTCTTCATATTTCTGCCATGCCAAAGCCATTTTTCTGGCTTGTAAATTCATACAGTGGTCCTTCAAGCCTTCATGTGAAGTTTCAAGGCAAGACGACTCGTTTTCTATTTTTCAAGATTTTCAAAACTTTTTACGGTTTGGGATTTTTTAAAATTTTTTCAGAAGGAGTTTTGCCCCCAAACTTGGTAGATATGATCCTTGTATTTTTTTTGGCATGCATAAAAACTTCAGCTAAAAACTCGAAATGTACAAGATTTTGTGACCATTTGAAAAAAGTGTCCCCATTTTAGACACTTTAAGGGCTACTGGCAGTAAACCTGTAAAATCTCAAATGATCTTTAAGGGGGTGTGAGTTCTCGAGGTTTGATGAGGGATAGGGGGCCAATATAAGGGCCAAGTACCAGCACCCATCACACATAATGTGCGCACACCCCCCCGGCCCCCCCGATCGTCGAAACCCCATTGCCACCGATCAGGTTCTCCGACGATGGTGTTCCGGTGAAGAAAAATACGGCACCAGAACATGCCCAAGTCCAGCAAGTGCCGTCGCAACCCTCGGTCCGGTCCGATCTTTGACTGGGAATGAACTCCGTATGCTTAGACTGGGAATGAACTCCGTATGCCTAAGTCAACCCACGAAACGAGTGTGCGGGCACTCAGCCGGCGAGAGGGACGGGATGCGTAAGCCGGGGATCGGCTGGGTCCCCTTCTGTGTGCTACCGATCCTGCTGCCTTAACCCTCAGCCCAGTTCGATCTTAGACTAGGAATGAACTCCGTATGCCTAAGCCAACCGACGAAACGAGCGTGCGAGCGGGCGGGCACTACCTCGGCCAGAGAGAGGGATGCACAAGCCGTGGATCGATAGGGTGGTAGGTGGGTTTAGGCACATCTTCATATTTTTGTGGTGCCAATGCCATTTTTATGGCTTGTAAATTCATACAATGGTCCCTTAAGCCTTCATGTGAAGTTTCATGGCAAGACGACTCGTTTTCTATTTTTCATGATTTTCAAAACTTTTTACGGTTCAAGATTTTTTTAAATTTTTTCGAAAGGAGTTTTGGACCCAAACATGGTAGACTTGATCATTGTATTTTTGTTGGCTTGCATAAAAAAATTCAGCTAAAAACTCGAGGTGTACAAGATTTTGTGACCATTTGAAAAAAATGTCCCCATTTCAAACAGTTTAATGGCTATTGGCAGCAAACCTGTAAAATCTCAAATGCTCTTTAAGGGGGTCTGAGTTCTCAAGGTTTGATGAGGGATATCGGGCCAATATAAGGGCCAAGTACCAGTACCCATCGCACATCATGTGCGCACACCCCCTCGGCCCCCCTCGATCGCTGGAACCCCAATACCGTCGGTCAGGTTCTCCGGTGATGGTGTCCCGACGAAGAAAAATGTGGCACCAGCACATGCTCGAGCCCAGCATGTGCTGCTGCAACCCTCAGTCCGGTCTGATCTTTGACTGGGAATGAACTCCGTATGCTTAGAGTGGGAATGAACTTTGTATGCCTAAGTCAACCCACGAAACGAGAGTACGGGTGCTCAGCCGGCCAGAAGGGCAGGTTACGCAACCCAGGGATCGGTCGTGTCCCCCTCTGCACGCTGCCGATCCTGCTGGCGTAACTCTCGATCTAGTCTGATCTTAGACTGGGAATGAACTCCGTATGCCTAAGCCAACCGACGAAACGAGCGGGCGGGCGGGCGGGCACTACGCCGGCTAGAGAGGCGGGATGCACAAGCCATGGATCGATAGGGTGGTAGGTGGATTTAGGCATATCTTCATATTTCTACCATGCCAATACCATTTTTCTGGCTTGTAAATTCATACAATGGTCCCTTAAGCCTTCATGTGAAGTTTCATGGCAAGACGACTCATTTTCTATTTTTCATGATATTCAAAACTTTTTACGGTTCAGGATTTTTAAAAATTTTTTTAGAACGATTTTTGACCCCAAACTTGGTAGATGTGATCCTTGTATTTTTGTTGGCATGCATAAAAAAATTCAGCTAAAAACTCGAAGTGTACAAGATTTTGTGACCATTTGAAAAAAGTGTCCCCATTTTAGACACTTTAATGGCTACCGACAGCAAACCTGTAAAATCTCAAATGCTCTTTAAGGGGGCCTGAGTTCTCGAGGTTTGATGAGGGATAGGGGGCCAATATAAGGGCCAAGTACCAGCACCCATCGCACATCATGTACGCACACTACCTGGCCTCCCCGATCGCCGAAACCCCAATGCCGTCGATCAGGTTCTCCGGTAATGGTGTCCCGGTGAAGAAAAATGCGGCACCATCACATGCCCGAGCCTAGCATGTGCTGTCGTAACCTTCGGTTTGGTTCGATATTAGACTAGGAATGAACTCCATATGCTTAGACTGGGAATGAACTCCGTATGCCTAAGTCAACTCACAAAACGAGCGTGCGGACACTCGGCCAGCTAGAGGGGCGGGAGGCGCAAGCCGGGGATCGGTCGGGCCCCCATCTGTGTACAGCCGATCCTGCTGCTGCAACCCTCAGTTCGGTTCGATCTTAGACTGGGAATGAACTCCGTATGCCTAAGCCAACCGACGAAACGAGCGGGCGGGCACTACGCCGGCCAGAAAGGCGGGATGCGCAAGCCGTGGATCGATAGGGTGGTAGGTGGGTTTAGTCACATCTTCATATTTTGGTCGTGACAATGCCATTTTTCTAGCTTGTAAATTCATACAATGGTCCATTAAGCCTTCATGTGAAGTTTCACGGCAAGATGACTCGTTTTCTATTTTTCACGATTTTTAAAACTTTTTACGGTTCGAGATTTTTTAAAATTTTTTTAGAAGGAGTTTTAGCCCCAAACTTGGTAGACATGATCCTTGTATTTTTTTTGGCATGCACAAAACAATTCAGCTAAAAACTCGAAGTGTACAAGATTTTGTGACCATTTGAAAAAAGTGTCTCCATTTCGGACACTTTAATGGCTACCGGCAGCAAACCTCTAAAATCTCAAATGCTCTTTAAGGGGGTGTGAGTTCTCGAGGTTTGATGAGGGATAGGGGGCCAATATAAGGGCCAAGTACCAGCACCCATCGCACATCATGTGCGCACAGCTCCCCCCCATATCCCCGATCGTCGGAACCCCAATGCCGTCGGTTAGGTTCTCCAGCGATGGTGTCCTGGCGAAGAAAAATGCGGCACCAGCACATGCCCAAGCCTAGGATATGCTGCCGCAACCCTCGGTCCGATTCGATCTTAGGCTGGGAATGAACTCCGTATGCTTAGACTGGGAATGAACTCTGTTTGCCTAAGTCCGAGCTTGCGGGCGCTCAGCCGGAAAGAGGGGCGAGATGCGTAAGCCGAGGATTGGTCGGGTCCCCCTCTACGTGCTGTCGATCCTACTGTCGTAACCCTCGGTTTGATCCAATTTTAGACTGGGAATGAACTCCGTATGCCTAAGCCAACCGACGAAACGAGTGGCGGGCGAATGCCGGCCAGAGAGGCGGGATGCGTAAGCCGTGGATCGATAGGGTGGTAGCTGGGTTTAGGCACATCTTCATATTTGTACCATGCCAATGCCATTTTTCTGGCTTGTAAATTCATACAATGGTCCCTTAAGCATTCATGTGAAGTTTCATGGCAAGACGACTCGTTTTCTATTTTTCACGATTTTTAAAACTTTTTACGGTTCGGGATTTTTGAAAATTTTTTCAGAAGGAGTTTTGGCCCCAAACTTGGTAGACATGATCCTTGTAATTTTGTTGGGATGCACAAAAAAATTCAGCTAAAAACTCGAAGTGTACAAGATTTTGTGACCATTTGAAAAAAGTGTCCACATTTCAGACACTTTTATGGCTACTGGCAGCAAACCTGTAAAATCTCAAATGATCTTTAAGGGGGTGTGAGTTCTTGAGGTTTGATGGGGGATAGGGGGCCAATATAAGGGCCAAGTACCAGCACCCATCGCACATCATGTGCGCACACCCCCGGCCCCCCCGATCACCGGAACCCTAATGCCACCGGTCAGGTTCTCCGATGATGGTGTCCTGGAGAAGAAAAATACGGCACCAGCACATGCTCGAGCCCAGCAAGTGCTACCGTAACCCTCGATCTGGTTCGATCTTCAACTGGTAATGAACTCCGTATGCTTAGATTGGGAATGAACTCCGTATGCCTAAGTCAACCCACGAAACGAGAGTGCAGGCACTCAGCCGGCCAGAGGGTTGGGAGGCACAAGCCGAGGATCGGTCGGGTCCCCCTCTACGTGCTACCGATCCTGCTACCGTAACCCTCTATCCGGTCTGATCTTAGACTGGGAATGAACTCCGTATGCCTAAGCCAACCGACGAAAGAGCGGGTGGGCAGACGGGCTCTACGCCGGCCAGAGAGGCGGGATGTGCAAGACGTGGATCGATAGGGTGGTAGGTGGGTTTAGGCGTATCTTTATATTTCTACCATGCCAATGCCATTTTTATGGCTTGTAAATTCATACAATGGTCCTTTAAGCCTTCATGTGAAGTTTCACGGCAACACGACTCGTTTTCTATTTTTCGTGATTTTCGAAACTTTTTACGGTTTGAGATTTTTTAAAATTTTTTTAGAAGGAGTTTTGGCCCCAAACTTGGTAGACGTGATCCTTGTAGTTTTTTTGGCAAGAGCAAAAAAATTCAGCTAAAAACTCGTAGTGTACAAGATTTTGTGACCATTTGAAAAAAATGTCCCAATTTCAGACACTTTAATGGCTACTGGCAGCAAACCTGTAAAATCTCAAATGCTCTTTAAGAGGGTGTGAGTTCTCGAGGTTTGATGAGGTATATTGGGCCAATATAAGGGCCAAGTACCAGTACCCATCGTACATCATGTGCGCACACCCCCCCCGGCCCTCCTCGATCACCGAAACCTCAAGGCCACCGGTCAGGTTCTCCGATGATGGTGTCCCGACGAAGAAAAATCCGGCACCAGCACATTCTCGAGCCCATCATGTGCTGCTGGAACCCTTGGTCTGGTCTGATCTTCAACTAGGAATGAACTGCGTATGCTTAGACTGGGAATGAACTCCGTATACCTAAGTCAACCTACGAAACGAGCGTGCGGGCGCTCAACCGGCCAAAAGGCCGGGATGCGCAAGCTGGGGATCGGTCGGGTCCCCCTCTGCGTGCTGCCGATCCTGCTGCAGCAACCCTCGGTCCAGTCTTATCTTAGACTGGGAATGAACTCCGTATGCCTAAGCCAACCGACGAAACGAGCGGGCTAGACGGCGAGCACTATGTCGTTCAGAGAGGCGGGATGCGCAAGCCGTGGATCGATAGGATGGTAGGTGGGTTTAGGCACATCTTCATATTTCTCCCATATCAATGCCATTTTTCTGGCTTGTAAATTCATACAATGGTCCCTTAAGCCTTCATGTGAAGTTTCATGACAAGACGACTTATTTTCTAATTTTCACGATTTTTGAAACTTTTTAAGATTTGAGATTTTTTAAAATTTTTTCAGAAGGAGTTTGGGCCCCAAACTTGGTAGACATGATCCTTGTATTTTTGTTGGGATGCACAAAAAAATTCAGCCACAAACTCGAAGTGTACAAGATTTTGTGACCATTTGAAAAAAGTGTCCCCATTTTAGACACTTTAATGGCTACTGACAGCAAACCTGTAAAATCTCAAATGCTTTTTAAGGGGGTGTGAGTTCTCTAGGTTTGATGAGAGATAGGGGGCCAATATAAGGGCCAAGTACCAGCACCCATCGCACATCATGTGCGTACACCCCCCGGCCCCCCGATCGCCGGAGCCTCAATGCCGTCGGTCAGGTTCTACGACGATGGTGTCCCGACGAAGAAAAATACGACACCAGCACATGCCCGAGCCCAGCATGTGCTACTGTAACCCTCAGTCTGGTCTGATCTTAGACTGGGAATGAACTTCGTATGCCTAGACTGGGAATGAACTTCGTATGCCTAAGTCAACCAATGAAACTAGCGTGCTGGCGTTCAGCCAGCCAGAGGGACGGAATGTGCAAGCCGGGGATCGGCCGGGTCCCCCTCTGTGGGCTGCCGATCCTGCTGCAGCAACCTTCTGTCTGGTCTGATCTTAGACTGGGAATGAACTCCGTATGCCTAAGCCAACCGACGAAACAAGCGGGCGGGCGGCGGGCACTATGCCTGCCAGAGAGGCGGGATGTGCAAGCCATGGATCGATAGGGTGGTAGGTGGGTTTAGGCACATCTTCATATTTCTGCCACACCAATGCCATTTTTCTAGCTTGTAAATTCATACAATGGTCCCTTAAGCCTTCATGTGAAGTTTCAAGGCAAGATGACTCGTTTTCTATTTTTCAAGATTTTCAAAACTTTTTACGGTTCGAGATTTTTTAAACTTTTTTCAGAAGGCATTTTGGCCCCAAACTTTTTATACGTGATCCTTGTATTTTTATTGGCATGCACAAAAAAATTCAGCTAAAAACTCGAAGTGTACAAGATTTTGTGACCATTTGAAAAAAGTATCCCCATTTTAGACACTTTAATGGCTACTGGCAGTAAACCTGTAAAATCTCAAATGCTCTTTAAGGGGGTGTGAGTTCTCGAGGTTTGATGAGGGATAAGGGGCCAATATAAGGGCCGAGTACCAGCACCCATCACACATCATGTACGCACACCCCCTCCGACCCCCCCGATCGTCCGAACCGCAATGTCGCCGATCAGGTTCTCCGGTGATGGTGTCCCGGTGAAGAAAAATGCAGCACAGCACATGCTCGAGCCCAGAATGTGCTGCCGTAACCCTCGGTGTAGTCCGATCTTAGACTGGGAATGAACTCTGTATGCCTAAGTCAACCAACGAAACGAGCGTGGGGGCGCTCAGCCAGCCAGAGGGGCAGGATACGTAAGCTGGGGATCGATCAGGTCCCCCTCTGCATGCTGCCAATCCTGCTGCCGTAACCCTCGATCCGGTCCGATCTTAGACAGGGAATGAACTTTGAATGCCTAAGCCATCCGACGAAAAGAGCGGGCGTGCAGGCGAGCACTACGTCGGCCAGAGAGGCGGGATGTGCAAGCCGTGGATCGATAGGGTGGTAGGTGGGTTTAGGCACATCTTCATATTTCTGCCATGGCAATGCCATTTTTCTGGCTTGTAAATTCATACAATGGTCCCTTAAGCCTTCGTGTGAAGTTTCATGGCAAGACGACTCGTTTTCTATTTTTCACGATTTTTGAAACTTTTTACGGTTCAGTATTTTTTAAAATTTTTTCGAAAGGCTTTTTAGCCCCAATCTTGGTAGACGTGATCCTTGTATTTTTTTTTGGCATGCACAAAAAAATTCAGCTAAAAACTCGAAGTGTACAAGATTTTGTGACCATTTGAAAAAAGTGTCCCCATTTTAGACACTTTAAAGGCTATTGGCAGCAAACCTGTAAAATCTCAAATGGTCTTTAAGGGGGTGTGAGTTCTTGAGGTTTGATAAGGGATAGGGGGCCAATATAAGGGCCAAGTACCAGCACCCATCGCACATCATGTGCGCACACCCCCCGGCCCCCGCCGATCATCGGAACCCCAATGCCGCCGGTCAGGTTCTTCGGCGATGGTGTCGTGGCAGAGAAAAATAAGGCACCAGGACATGCCCGAGCCCAGCACGTGCTGCCGCAACCCTCGGTCCGGTCCGATCTTAGACTGAGAATGAACTGTGTATGCTTAGACTGGGAATGAACTCCGTATGCCTAAGTCAACCCACGAAACGAGCGTGTGGGCGCTCAGCCGGCCAGAGGGGTGGGATGCGCAAGTCGAGGATCGATCGGATCCCCCTCTGCGTGCTGTCGATCTTGCTACCGCAACCCACAGTCCCAGCCGATCTTAGACTGGGAATGAACCCCGCATGCCCAAGCCAACCGATGAAAAGAGCGGGCGGGCGGGCGGGCACTACGCCGACCCGAGAGGCGGGATGCGCAAGCCGTGGAACGATAGGGTGGTAGGTGGGTTTAGGCACATCTTCATATTTCTGCCATGCCAATGCCATTTTTCTGGCTTGTAAATTCATACAATGGTCCCTTAAGCCTTCATGTGAAGTTTCATGGCAAGACGACTCGTTTTCTATTTTTCATGATTTTCGAAACTTTTTACGGCTCAGGATTTTTTAAAATTTTTTCAGAAGGAGTTTTGGCCCCAAACTTGATAGACGTGATCCTTGTATTTTTGTTGGCATGCACAAAACAATTCAGCTAAAAACTAGAAGTGTACAAGATTTTGTGACCATTTGAAAAAAGTGTCACCATTTCAGACACTTTAATTGCTACTGGCAGCAAACCTGTAAAATCTCAAATGCTCTTTAAGGGGTGTGAGTTCTCGAGGTTTGATGAGGGATAGGGGGCCAATATAAGGGCCAAGTACCAGGACCCACCGCACATCATGTGCGCACACCCCCCCGGCCCCCCCAATTGTCGGAACCCCAATGCTGTCGGTCAGGTTCTCCGACGATGGTGTCCCGACAAAGAAAAATGTGGCACCAGCACATGCTCGAGCCCAGCATTTGCTGCGTGACCCTCGGTCCGGTCTGATCTTAGACTGGGAATGAACTCTATATGCTTAGACTGGGAATGAACTCTGCATGCCTAAGTCAACCCACGAAACGAGCGTGCAGGCACTCAGCCGGCCAGAGTGGCGGGATTCGTAAGTCGGGGATCTGTCGGGTCCCCCTCTACGTGCTGTCGATCCTTCTCCCACAACCCTCAGTCTAGTTCGATCTTAGCTTGGGAATGAACTCTGTATGCCTAAGCCAACCGACGAAACGAGCGGATGGGCAGGCAGGCACTACGTCGGCCAGAGAGGCGGGATGTGCAAGCCATGGATCGAAGGGTCGTAGGTGGGTTTAGGCACATCTTCATATTTCTGCCATGCCAATGCCATTTTTCTGGCTTGTAAATTCATACAATGATCCCTTAATCCTTCATGTGAAGTTTCTTGGCAAGACGACTCGTTTTCTATTTTTCACGATTTTTAAAACTTTTTGCGGTTCGAGATTTTTTAAAATTTTTTTCAGAAGGACTTTTGGCCCCAAACATGGTAGACGTGATCCTTGTATTTTTGTTGGCATGCACAAAAACATTCAGCTAAAAACTCAAAGTGTAAAAGATTTTTGACCATTTGAAAAAAGTATCCCTATTTTAGACACTTTAATGGCTACTGGCAGCAAACCTGTAAAATTTCAAATGCTCTTTAATAGGGTATGAGTTCTCGAGGTTTGATTAGGGATAGGGGGCCAATATAAGGGCCAAGTACTAGCTCCAATCGCACATCATGTGCGCACACCCCCCGGCCCCCTATCGATCGCCGGAACCCCGATGCCGCCGGTCAGGTTCTTCGACGATGGTGTCGTGGCGAAGAAAAATACGGCACCAGGACATGCCCGAGCCCAGCACGTGCTACCGCAACCCTCGGTCTGGTCCGATCCTAGACTGGGAATGAACTTCGTATGCCTAAGTCAACCCATGAAACGAGCGTGTGGGTGCTCAGCCGGCCAGAGGGGCGGGATACGCAAGTCGGGGATCAGCCAGATCCCCCTTTGCGTGCTGCCGATCCTACTACCGCAACCCTCAGTCCGATCTGATCTTAGACTGGAAATGAACTTCGCATGCCTAAGCCAACCGACGAAACGAGCGGGCGAGCGAACGGGAACTACGCCGGCCAGAGAGGTTGGATGCGCAAGCCATGGATTGATAGGGTGGTAGGTGGGTTTAGGCATATCTTCATATTTCTACCATGCCAATGCCATTTTTCTGGCTTGTAAATTCATATAATGGTCCCTTAAGCCTTCATGTGAAATTTCAAGGCAAGATGACTCGTTTTCTATTTTTCACGATTTTTGAAACTTTTTACGGTTTAGGATTTTTTTTAATTTTTTCAGAAGGCGTTTTGGCCCCAAACTTGGTAGACATGATCCTTGTATTTTTGTTGGCATGCACAAAACAATTCAGCTAAAAACTAGAAGTGTACAAGATTTTGTGACCATTTGAAAAAAGTCTCCCCATTTCAGACACTTTAATGGCTACTGGCAGCAAACCTGTAAAATCTCAAATGCTCTTTAAGAGGGTGTGAGTTCTTGAGGTTTGATAAGGGATAGGGGGCCAATATAAGGGCCAGTACCAGCACCCACTGCACATCATGTGCACACACCCGCTCGGCCCCCCCCGATCGTCGGAACCCCAATGCCGTCGGTCAGGTTCTCTGACGATGGTGTCCCGACGAAGAAAAATACGGCACCAGCACATGCCCGAGCCCAGCATTTGCTACTGCGACCCTCGGTCCGGTCTGATATTAGACTGGGAATGAACTTCGTATGCTTAGACTGGGAATTAACTCCGTATGCCTAAGTCAACCCACGAAACGGCGTGCAGGCACTCAGCCGACCAGAGTGGCAGGATTCGCAAGCCGAGGATCGGTCGGGTCCCCCTCTGCGTGCTGTCGATCCTGTTGCCGCAACCCTCGGTCCAATCCAATCTTCGATTGGGAATGAACTCCGTATGCCTAAGCCAACCGACAAAACGAGCGGGTGGGCGGTCTGGCACTACGTCGGCCAGAGAGGCGGGATGCGCAAGTTATGGATCGAAGGGTTGTAGGTGGGTTTAGGCACATCTTCATATTTCTGCCATGCCAATGCCATTTTTCTAGCTTGTAAATTCATACAATGGTCCCTTAAGCCTTCATGTGAAGTTTCAAGGCAAGACGACTCGTTTTCTATTTTTCACGATTTTTAAAACTTTTTACGGTTCGGGATTTTTTAAAATTTTTTCAGAAGGACTTTTGCCTACAAACTTGATAGACGTGATCCTTGTATTTTTGTTGTCATGCACAAAAACATTCAGCTATAAACTCGAAGTGTACAAGATTTTGTGACCATTTGAAAAAAGTATCCCCATTTCAGACACTTTAATTGCTACTGGCAGCAAACCTGTAAAATCTCAAATGCTCTTTAAGGGGGTGTGAGTTCTCGAGGTTTGATGAGGGATAGGGGGTCAATATAAGGGCCAAGTACCAGCACCCATCGCACATAATGTGCGCACACCCCCCAGCCCCCCCCGATCGTCGGAACCCTAATGCCGTCGGTCAGGTTCTCCGACGATGGTGTCCCGGCGAAGAAAAATACGGCACCAGCACATGCTCGAGCCCAGCATGTGCTGCCACAACACTCGGTCTGGTCTGATTTTAGACTGGCAATGAACTCTGTATGCTTAGACTGGGAATGAACTCTGTATGCCTAAGTCAACCCACGAAACGAGCGTACGGGCGCTCAACCGGCCAGAGGGGCGGAATGCGCAAGCCGGGGATCTGTCGGGTCTCCCTCTGCATGCTACCGATCCTGCTGCCACAACCCTCGGTCCGGTCTAATCTTAGACTGGGAATGAACTCTGTATGCCTAAGCCAACCGACGAAATGAGCGGGCGGGCGGGCACTACGTCGACCATAAAGGCGGGATGCGCAAGCCGTGGATCGATAGGATGGTAGGTGGGTTTAGGCACATCTTCATATTTTTGCCATGCTAATGCCATTTCTCTGGCCTGTAAATTCATACAATGGTCCCTTAACCTTTCATGTGAAGTTTCATGGCAAGACAACTCGTTTTCTATTTTTCATGATTTTTAAAACTTTTTGTGGTTCAGGATTTTTTAAAATTTTTTCAGAAGGACTTTTGGCTACAAACTTCATAGACATGATCCTTGTATTTTTGTTGGCATGCACAAAACAATTCAGCTAAAAACTCGAAGTGTACAAGATTTTGGAAGAATTTGAAAAAGGTATCCCCATTTCAGACACTTTAATAGCTACTGGCAGCAAACCTGTAAAATCTCAAATGCTCTTTAAGGGGGTGTGAGTTCCCGAGGTTTGATGAGGGATAGGGGGCCAATATAAGGGCCAAGTACCAGCACCCATCGCACATCATGTGCGCACACCCCCCGGCCGCCCTGATCGTCGGAACCCCAATGTCGCCGGTTAGCTTCTTCGACGATGGTGTCCCGACGAAGAAAAATATGGCACTAGCACATGCTCGATCCCAGCATGTGCTGCCGCAACCCTCGGTCTGGTCCGATCTTAGATTGGGAATGAACTTCGTATGCCAAAGTCAACCCACGAAACGAGCGTGCGAGCGTTCAGCCACCTAGAGGGGTCGGATGCGCAAGCTGGGGATCGACGGGTCCCCCTCTGCGTGCTGCCGATCCTGCTGTCGCAACCATCAGTCTGAACCCATCTTATACTGGGAATGAACTCCGTATGTCTAAGCCAACCGAAGAAATGAGCAAGCGGGCACTACGTCGACCAGAGAGGCAGGATGCGCAAGTCGTGGATCCATAGGGTGGTAGGTAGGTTTAGGCACATCTTCATATTTCTGCCATGCCAATGCCATTTTTCTGGCTTGCAAATTCATACAATGGTCCCTTAGGCCTTCATGTGAAGTTTCATGGCAAGATGACTCGTTTTCTATTTTTCATGATTTCCAAAACTTTTTACGGTTCAGGATTTTATAAAATTCATTCAGAAGGAGTTTTGGCCCCAAACTGGGTAGATGTGATCCTTGTATTTTTGTTGGCATGCACAAAAAAATTCAGCTAAAAACTCGAAGTGTACAAGATTTTGTGACCATTTTAAAAAATTGTCCCCATTTCAGACACTTTAATGGCTACTGGCAGCAAACCTGTAAAATCAAAAATGCTCTTTAAGGGGGTGTGAGTTCTCGAGGTTTGATGAGGGATAGGGGGCCAATATAAGGGCCAAGTACCAGCTTCCCATCGCACATCATGTGTGCACACCCCCTCAGCCCCCCCCGATCGCTGGAACCCTAATGCCATTGGTTAGGTTCTCCGACGATGGTGTCCCGACGAAGAAAAATGCGGCACCAGCACATGCCCGAGCCCAGCATGTGCTGCCGCCACCCTTGGTCCGGTCCGATCGTAGACTGGGAATGAACTCCATATGCTTTGACTGGGAATGAACTCCGTATGCCTAAGTCAACCCACGAAACAAACGTGTGGGCACTTAACCGAACAGAGGGGTGGGATGCGCAAGCCGAGGATCGATCAAGTCCCCCTCTGCATGCTATCAATCCTGCTACCGTAACCTTAGGTCCGGTCTGATCTTAGACTGAGAATGAACTTTGTATGCCTAAGCTAACTGATGAAATGAGCAGGCAGGCAGGCAGGCACTACGTCGGCCAGAGAGGTGGGATGTGCAAGCCGTGGATCGATAGGGTGGTAGGTGGGTTTAGGCACATCTTCATATTTCTACCATGCCAATACCATTTTTTTGGCTTGTACTTTCATACAATGGTCCCTTAAGCCTTCAAGTGAAGTTTCATGGCAAGATGACTCTTCTTCTATTTTTCACGATTTTCAAAACTTTTTACGGTTCAGGATTTTTTAAAATTTTTTCAGAAAGAGTTCTGGGCCCAAGCTTGGTAGACGTGATCCTTGTATTTTTTTAGGCATGCACAAAAAAATTCAGCTGAAAACTTGAAGTGTACAATATTTTGTGACTATTTGAAAAAAGTGTCCCCATTTTTGGCACTTTAATGGCTACTGGTAGCAAACCTGTAAAATCTAAAATGCTCTTTAAGGTGGTGTGAGTTCTCGAGATTTGATGACGGATAGAGGGCCAATATAAGGGCCAAGTACCAGCACCCATCGCACATCATGTGCTCACTCCCCCCGTTCCCCCTCGATCGTCGGAACCCCAATGCCGCCGGTCAGGTTCTCCGACGATGGTGACCCGATGAAGAAAAATGCGGTACCAACACATGCCCGAGCCCAGCATGTGCTGCCGTAACCCTGTTTCTGATCTGATCTTAGACTGGGAATGAACTCCGTATGCCTAAGTGAACCCACAAAATGAGCGTGCGGGCGCTCAGCTGATCAGAGGGGTAGGATGCGCAAGCCGGGGATCGACCGAGTCCCTCTCTGTGTGCTGCCGATCCTGCTACCACAACCTTCGATCCAGTCCGATCTTAGACTGGGAATGAACTCCGTATGCCTAAGCCACCCGACGAAACGAGCGGGCGGGCGGGCGGGCACTACGGCAGCCAGAGAGGCAGGATGCGCAAGCCGTGGATCGATAGAGTGGTAGGTAGGTTTAAGCACATCTTTACATTTTTGTCGAGCCAATGCCATTTTTCTAGCATGTAAATTCATACAATGGTCCCTTAAGCCTTCATGTGAAGTTTCATGGCAAGACGACTCATTTTCTATTTTTCATGATTTTCGAAAGTTTTTACAATTCGAGTTCTTTTAAAATTTTTTCAGAAGGAGTTTTGGCCCCAAACTTGGTAGACGTGATCCTTGTATTTTTTCTGGCATGCATAAAAAAATTCAGCCAAAAACTCGAAGTGTACAATATTTTGTGACCATTTGAAAAAAGTGTCCCCATTTCAGACACTTTAATGGCTACTGGCAACAAACCTGTAAAATCTCAAATACTTTTTAAGGGGGTGTAAGTTCTCGAGATTTGATGAGGGATAGGAGGCCAATATAAGGGCCAAGTACCAGCACCCATCGCACATCATGTGCGCACACCCCCCCGATCCCCCCCGATCGTCGGAACCCCAATGCCGCCTGTCAGGTTCTCCGGCGATGTTGTCCCGAAGAAGAAAAATGCAGCACCAACACTTGCCCGAGAATAGCATGTGCTACCACAACCCTTGGTCTGGTCCAATCTTAGACTAGGAATGAAGTCCGTATGCTTAGACTGGGAAAGAACTCCGTATGCCTAAGTCAACCCACGAAACGAGCGTGCGAGCACTCAGTCGGCCAGAAGGGCGGGATACACAAGTCGGGGATCGATCGGGTCTCCCTCAGCGTGTGCCGATCCTGCTACCCCAACCCTCAATCTAGTTCGATCGTAGACTAGGAATGAACTCCGTATGCCTAAGCCACCCGACGAAACGAGCGGGCGGGCAGGCGGGCACTATGCCGGCCAGAGAGGCGGGATACGTAAGCCGTGGATCGATAGGGTGGTAGCTGGGTTTAGGCACATCTTCATATTTCTACCATGCCAATGCCATTTCTCTGGTTTGTAAATTCATACAATGGTCCCTTAAGCCTTCATGTGAAGTTTCATGGCAAGACGACTCGTTTTCTATTTTTCATAATTTTTGGAATTTTTTACGGTTCGGGATTTTTTAAAATTTTTTCAGAAGGATTTTTGGCCCGAAACTTGGAAGAAATGGTCCTTGTATTTTTTTTGGCATGCACAAAAAAATTCACTGAAAAACTCGAAGTGTACAAGATTTTGTGACCATTTGAAAAAAGTGTCCCCATTTCAGACACTTTAATGGCTACTGGCAGCAAACCTGTAAAATCTCAAATGCTCTTTAAGGGGGTGTGAGTTCTCGAGGTTTGATGAGGGATAGAGGGCCATTTTAAGGGCCAAGTACCAGCACCCATCGCACATCATGTGCGCACACCCCCCCGGCCCCCCCCGATCGCCAGAACCCCAATACCGTCGGTCAGGTTCTCTGGCGATGGTGTCCTGGCGAAGAAAAATACGGCACCAGCACATGCCCGATCCCAGCATCTGCTGCCATAACCCTCGGTCTGGTCCTATCTTAGACTGGGAATGAACTCTGTATGCCGAAGTCAACCCACGAAATGAGCATGCGGACGCTCAACCGGCCAGAGGGGCGGGATGCGCAAGCCGGGGATCGATCGGGTCCCTCTCTGCATGCTGTCGATCCTGCTGTCGTAACCCTCGGTTTGGTCCAATCTTAGACTGGGAATGAACTCCGTATGCCTAAGCCAACCGACGAATCGAGCAAGTGGACGGGCGGGCGGGCACTATGTCGGTCAAAGAGGTGGGATGCGCAAGCCGTAGATCGATAGGATGATGGTTGGGTTTAGGCACATCTTCATATTTCTACCATGCCAATGCCATTTTTCTGGCTTGTAAATTCATACAATGGTCCCTTAAGCCTTCATGTGAAGTTTCATGGCAAGACGACTCCTTTTCTATTTTTCACGATTTTTGAAACTTTTTACGGTTCGGGATTTTTGAAAAAATTTTCAGAAGGAGTTTTGGACCCAAACTTGGTAGACATGATCCTTGTATTTTTGTTGGCTTGCACAAAAAAATTCAGCTAAAAACTTGAAGTGTACAAGATTTTGTGACTATTTGAAAAAAGTGTCCCCATTTCAGACACTTTAATAGCTACTGGCAACAAACCTGTAAAATCTCAAATGCTCTTTAAGGGGGTGTGAGTTCTTGAGGTTTGATGAGGGATAGGGGTCCAATATAAGGGCCAAGTACCAGCACCCATCGCACATCATGTGCGCACACCCCCTGGCCCCCCGATCGTCGGAACCGTAATTCTGCCAGTATGCCTAAGCCAATCGACAAAACGGGTGGGCGGGCGGGCACTACGCCGGCCAGAGAGGTGGGATGCGCAAGCGTGGATCGATAGGATGGTAGGCGGGTTTGGGCACATCTTCATATTTTTGCTGTGCCAATGCCATTTTTCTGGCTTGTAAATTAATACAATGGTCCCTTAAGCTTTCATGTGAAGTTTCATGGCAAGACGACTCGTTTTCTATTTTTCACGATTTTTGAAACTTTTTACGATTCGAGATTTTTTAAAATTTTTTCAGAGGAAGTTTTGGCCCCATGGTAGACGTGATCCCTGTATTTTTGTTGGCATGCACAAAAAAATTCAGCTAAAAACTCGAAGTGTACAAGATTTTGTGACCATTTGAAAAAGGTGTCCCCATTTCAAACACTTTAATGGCTACTGGCAGCAAACCTGTAAAATCTCAAATGCTCTTTAAGGGGTGTGAGTTCTCGACGTTTGGTGAGGGATAGAGGGCCAGTATAAGGGCCAAGTACCAGCACCCATCGCACATCATGTGCGTACACCCCCTGGTCCCCCCATCGTTGGAACCCCAATGCCGTCAGTCAGGTTCTCTGGCGATGGTGTCCCGACGAAGAAAAATGCGGCACCAGCACATGCTCGAGCCCAGCATGAGCTGCCGCAACCCTCGGTCTGGTCTGATCTTAGACTGGGAATGAACTTCGTATGCTTAGATTGGGAATGAACTCTGTATGCCTCAGTCAACCCATGAAATGAGCGTCCAGGCGTTCAGCCGGCTAGAGGGCGGGATGCGCAAGCCGAGGATCGATCAGGTCCCCCTCTGCATGCTACCGATCCTACTGTCGCAACCCTCGATCCAGTCCAATCCTAGACTGGGAATTAACTTCGTATGCCTAAGCCAACCGACGAAACGGGTGGACGGGCGGGCGGACGGGCACTACGTCGGCCAGAGAGACGGGATGCGCAAGCCGTGGATCGATAGGGTGGTTGGTGGCTTTAGGCACATCTTTATATTTCTGCCATGCCAATGCCATTTTTCTAGCTTGTAACTTCATACAATGGTCCCTTAAGCCTTCAAGTGAAGTTTCATGGCAAGACGACTCGTTTTCTATTTTTCATGATTTTTGAAACTTTTTACGGTTTAGGATTTTTTAAAATTTTTTTAGAAGGAGTTTTGGCCCCAAACTTGGTAGATGTGATCCTTGTATTTTTTTTGGCATGCACAAAAAACTTCAGCTTAAAACTCGAAGTGTACAAGATTTTGTGACCATTTCAAAAAAGTGTCCCCCATTTCAGACACTTTAATGGCTACTGGCAGCAAACCTGTAAAATCTCAAATGCTCTTTAAGAGGGTGTGAGTTCTCGAGGTTTGATGAGGGATAGGGGGCCAATATAAGAGCCAAGTACCAGCACCCATTGCACATCATGTGCGCACACCCCCGCCCCTCGATCGTCGGAACCCCAATTCTGCCGGTCAGGTTCTCTGGCGATGGTGTCCTGGCGAAGAAAAATGTGGCACCAGCACATTCCTGAGCCCAGCATGTGCTGCCTCAACCCTCGATCCGATCAGATCTTAGACTGGGAATGAACTCCGTATGCTTAGACTGGGAATGAACTCTATATGCCTAAGTCAACCCACGAAACGAGCGTGCGGGCGCTCAACTGGCCAGAGGGGTGGGGTGCACAAGTTGGGGATCGGCCGGATCCCCCTCTGCGTGCTGCCGTAACCCTCGGTCTGGTCTGAACTTAGACTGGTAATGAACTCCATACGTTTAGCTTGGGAATGAACTCCCTATACCTAAGGCAACCCACAAAACGAGCGTGCGGGCTTTCAGCTGGCCAGAGGGGCGGGATGCGCAAGTCAGGGATCGGTCGGGTCCCACTTTACGTGCTTTCGATCCTACTGCCGCAACCCTCGGTCTGGTCTGATCTTAGACTGGGAATAAACTTCGTATGCTTAAGCCAACCGACGAAACGAGCGAGTGGGTGGGCGCGCACTACGTCGGCCAGAGAAGCGGGATGCGTAAGCCGTGGATCGATAGGGTGGTAGGTGGGTTTAGGCATATCTTCATATTTCTGCCATGCCAATGCCATTTTTCTGGCTTGTAAATTCATATAATGGTCCCTTAAGCCTTCATGTGAAGTTTCATGGCAAGATGATTCATTTTATATTTTTCATGATTTTCAAAACTTTTTACCGTTCGGGATTTTTTAAAATTTTTTCAGAAAGAGTTTTGGCCCCAAACTTGTTAGATGTGATCCTTGTATGTTTGTTGGCTTGCAAAAAAAAATTCAGCTAAAAACTCGAAGTGTACAAGATTTTGTGACCATTTGAAAAAAGTGTTCCCATTTCAGACACTTTAATGGCTACTGGTAGCAAACCTGCAAAATCTCAAATGCTCTTTAAGGGGGGGCATTTGCTGCCACAACCCTTAGTCCGGTCCGATCTTAGACTGAAAATGAACTCCTTCTGCTTAGACTTGGAATGAACTCCGTATGCCTAAGTCAACCCATGAAACGAGCGTGTGGGCTCTCAGTTGGCCAGAAGGGCGGGATGCGCAAGCTGAGGATCGGTCGGGTCCCCATCTCTGTGCTGTTGATCCTGCTGCCACAACCCTCGGTTTGATCTGATCTTAGACTGGGAATGAACTCCGTATGCCTAAGCCAACCGACGAAACGAGCGGGCTAGCGGGCGGGCACTACGCCGGCCAGAAAGGTGGGATGCGTAAGTCGAGGATCGATAGGTTGGTAGGTGGGTTTAGGCACATCTTCATATTTCTGCCATGCCAATGCCATTTTTTTGGCTTGTAAATTCATACAATGGTCCTTTAAGCCTTCATGTGAAGTTTCATGGCAAGATGACTCGTTTCCTATTTTGCATGATTTTCAAAACTTTTTACGGTTCGGGATTTTTTTCAAATTTTTTCAGAATGAGTTTTGGCCCCAAACTTACTAGACGTGATCCTTGTATTTTTGTTGGATTGCACAAAAAAATTCAGCTAAAAACTCGAAGTGTACAAGATTTTGTGACCATTTGAAAAAATTGTCCCCATTTCAGACACTTTAATGGCTACTAGCAGCAAACCTGTAAAATCTCAAATGCTCTTTAAGGGGGTGTGAGTTCTCAAGGTTTGATGAGGGATAGAGGGCTAATATAAGGGCCAAGTGCCAACACGCATCGCACATCATGTGCGCACACCCCCCCGGCCCCCCGATCGTCGGAACCCCAATACCGTCAGTCAGGTTCTCCGACGATGGTGTCCCGACGAAGAAAAATGCGGCACCAGCACGTGCCCGAGCCCAGCATGTGCTGCTGCAACCCTCGGTCTGATTCAATCTTAGATTGGGAATGAACTCCGTATGCTTAGACTGGGAATGAACTCCGTATGCCTAAGTCAACCCACGAATTGAACGTGCGGGCGCTCAGCCGGCCAGAGGGGCGGGATGCGCAAGCCGGGGATCGGTCGAGTCCCCCTCTACATGCTGCAGATCCTGTTGCCTCATCCCTCTATCTGGTCTGATCTTAGACTGGGACTGAACTCCGTATGCCTAAGCCAATCGACGAAATGAGCGGGCGGGCACTACGTCGGCCAGAGAGGCGGGATGCGCAAGCCGTGGATCGATAGGGTGGTAGGTGGGTTTAGGCACATCTTCATATTTTTGTCGTGCCAATGCCATTTTTCTGGCTTGTAAATTCAAACAATGGTCCCTTAATCCTTCATGTGAAGTTTCATGGCAAGACGACTCCTTTTCTATTTTTCATGATTTTTGAAACTTTTTACGGTTTGGGATTTTTTAAAATTTTTTCAGAAGGAGTTTTTGCCCCAAACTTGGTAGACGTGATCCTTGTATTTTTGTTGGCATGCACAAAAAAATTCATCTAAAAACTAAAAGTGTACAAGATTTTGTGACCATTTGAAAAAAGTGTCCCCATTTTAGACACTTTAATGGCTACTGGCAACAAACCTATAAAATCTCAAATGCTCTTTAAGGGGGTGTGAGTTGTCGAGGTTTGATGAGGGATAGGGGTCCAATATATGGGCCAAGCGCCAGCACCCATCACACATCATTTGCGCACACCCCCCTGGCCCCCCCGATCATCGGAACCCCAATGCCGCCGGTCAGGTTCTTTGACGATGGTGTCCTGGCGAGGAAAAATATGGCACCAGCACATGCCCGAGGCCAGCATGTGCTATCGCAACCCTCGGTCTGATTTGATCTTAGACTAGGAATGAACTCCGTATGCTTAGACTAGGAATGAACTTCGAATGCCTAAGTCAACCCACGAAACGAGCGTGCAGGCGCTCAACCGACCAGAGGGGCAGATGCGCAAGTCAGGGATCAGTCGGGTCCCCCTCTGCATGCTACCGATCCTGCTACCATAACCCCCAGTCCGATCCAATCTTAGACTGGGAATGAACTCCGTATGCCTAAGCCAATTGATGAAACGAGTGGGCGGGCAGGCACTACGCCAGCCAGAGAGGCGAGATGCGCAAGCCGTGGATCGATAGGGTGGTAGGTGGGTTTAGGCACATCTTCATATTTCTGCCATGCCAATGCCATTTTTCTAGCTTGTAAATTCATACAATGGTCCCTTAAGCCTTCATGTGAAGTTTCATGGCAAGATGACTCGTTTTCTATTTTTCACAATTTTTGAAACTTTTTACTGTTCGGGATTTTTTAAAATTTTTTTAGAAAGAGTTTTTACCCCAAACTTGTTAGACATGATCCTTGTATTTTTGTTGGCATGCAAAAAAAAATTCAGCTAAAAACTCGAAGTGTACAAGATTTTGTGACCAATTGAAAAAAGTGTCCCCATTTCAGACACTTTAATGGCTACTGGTAGCAAACCTGTAAAATCTCAAATGCTCTTTAGGGGGGTGTGAGTTCTCGAGGTTTGATAAGGGATAGGGGGCCAATATAAGGGCCAAGTACCAGCACCCACCGCACATCATGTGCGCACACCCCCCCGGCCCCCCCGATCACCGGAACCCCAATGCCGCCGGTCAGGTTCTCAGGCGATGGTGTCCCGACGAAGAAAAATGTGGCACCAGCACATGCCCGAGCCCAGCATGTGCTGCCACAACCCTCGGTCTGATCCGATTTTAGACTGGGAATGAAATCAGCATGCTTAGACAGGGAATGAACTCCGTCTGCCTAAGTCAACCCACGAAACGAGCGTGCGGGCGCTCAGCTGGCCAGAGAGGCGGGATACGCAAGCCGGGGATTGGTCGGGTCCCCCTTTGTGCGGTACCGATCCTGCTGCCGTAACCCTCGGTCCGGTCTGATCTTAGCCTTGGAATGAACTCCGTATGCCTAAGCCAACCGACGAAACGAGCGGGCGTGCGGGAGGGCGGGCGGGCACTACGCCGGCAAGAGAGGCGGGATGCGCAAGCTGTGGATCGATAGGGTGGTAGGTGGGTTTAGGCACATCTTCATATTTCTGCCATGCCAATGCCATTTTTCTGGCTTGTAAATTCGTACAATGGTCCCTTAAGCGTTCATGTGAAGTTTCATGGCAAGATGACTCGTTTTTTATTTTTCATGATTTTTGAAATTTTTACGGTTCGGGATTTTTTAAAATTTTTTCAGAAGGAATTTTGGCCCCAAACTTGGTAGACATGATACTTGTATTTTTGTTGGCATGCAAAAAAAAATTCTGTTAAAAACTGGAAGTGTACAAGATTTTATGACCATTTGAAAAAAATGTCCCCAATTTAGACACTTTAATGGCTACTGGCAGCAAACCTGTAAAATCTCTAATGCTCTTTAAGAGGGTGTGAGTTCTCATGGTTTGATGAGGGATAGCGAGCCAATATATGGGCCAAGTTCCAGCACCCATCGTAAATCATGTGCGCACACCCCCCCGGCCCCCCCGATCGTCGGAACCCCAATGCCGTCGATTAGGTTCTCCGGTGATAGTGTCCCGGCGAAGAAAAATAAGGCACCTCGGTCCGGTCCGATCTTAGACTAGGAATGAACTCCGTATACCTAAGACAACCCACGAAACGAGCGTGCGGGCGCTTAGCCAGCCAGAGTGGCAGGATGCACAAGTCGGGGATCGATCGGGTCCCCCTCTGCGTGCTGCCGATCCTGCTGCCGCAACCCTCAGTCCGATCGAATCTTAGACTGGGAATGAACTTCGTATGACTAAGCCAACCGACGAAACGAGCGGGCGGGCGAGCGGGCACTACACTGGCCAGAGAAGCGGGATGCGCAAGTCGTGGATCGATAGGGTGGTAGGTGAGTTTAGGCACATCTTCATATTTCTGCCATGCCAATGCCATTTTTCTTTCTTGTAAATTCATACAATGGTCCCTTAAGCCTTCATGTGAAGTTTCATGGCAAGACGACTCGTTTTCTATTTTTTTACGGTTCGAGATTTTTTAAAATTTTTTCAGAAGGATTTTTGGCCCCAAACTTGGTAGACATGATCCTTGTATTTTTGTTGGCATGCACAAAAAAAAATCAGCTAAAAACTCGTAGTGTACAAGATTTTGTGACCATTTGAAAAAAATGTCCCCATTTCAGACACTTTAATGGCTACTGGCAGCAAACCTGTAAAATCTCAAATGCTCCTTAAGGGGGTGTGAGTTCTCAAGGTTTGATGAGGGATAGGGGCCAATATAACGGCCAAGTACCAGCACCCATCGCACATCATGTGCGCACACCCCCCTCGGCCGCCCTGATCGTCAGAACCCGAATGTCGCCGATCAGGTTCTCCAGCGATGGTGTCCCGACGAAGCAAAATGTGGCAGCAGCACATTCCTGAGCCCAACATGTGCTGCCGCAACCCTCGGTCTGGTCAATCTTAGAGTGGAAATGAACTCCGTATGCTTAGACTGGGAATGAACTTCGTATGCCTAAGTCAACCCACAAAATGAGCGTGTGGGTGCTCAGTCGGCCAGAGGGACGGGATGCGCAAGCCGGGGATCGGGCGGGTCCCCCTCTGCGTGCTACCAATCCTACTACCGCAACCCTCGGTCTAGTTTGATCTTAGACTGGGAATGAACTCCGTATGCCTAAGCCAACCGACGAAACGAGCGAGCGGGGCGGGCGAGCACTATGTCGGCCAGAGAGGCGGGATGCGCAAGCCGTGGATCTCAAATGTTCTTTAAGGGGGTGTGAGTTCTCAAGGTTTGATGAGGGATAGGGGCCAATATAAGGGCCAAGTACCAGCATCCGTCGCACATCGTGTGTGCACACCCCTCCGACCCCTCCGATCACCGGAACCCCAATGTCGTCGGTCAGGTTCTCCGGCGATGGTGTCCCGATGAAGAAAAATACGGCACAAGCACATGCCCCAGCCCAACATGTGCTGCCGCAACCCTCGGTCTGATCCGATCTTAGACTGCGAATGAAATCAGTATGCTTAGACAGGGAATGAACTCTGTATGCCTAAGCCAACCCACGAAACGAGCGTGCGGGTGCTCAGCCGGCCAGAGAGGCGGGATGCGCAAGCCGGGGATCGATCGGGTCCCCCTCTGCACGGTATCGATCCTACTATCACAACCCTCGGTCTGATCTGATCTTAGACTAGGAATGAACTCCGTATGCCTAAGCCAACCGACGAAAAGAGCAGGCGGGCGGGCGGGCACTACGTCGGCCAGAGAGGCGGGATGCACAAGCTGTGGATCGATAGGGTGGTAGGTGGGTTTAGGCACATCTTCTTATTTCTGCTATGCCAATGCCATTTTTTTGGCTTGTAAATTCATACAATGGTCCCTTAAGCCTTCATGTGAAGTTTCATGCCAAGACGACTCGTTTTCTATTTTTCATGATTTTTGAAACTTTTTACAGTTCGAGATTTTTTAAAATTTTTTCAGAAGGAGTTTTGGACGCAAACTTGGTAGACATGATCCTTGTATTTTTATTGGCATGCACAAAAAAATTCAGCAAAAAAAACAGAGTGTACAAGAGTTTGTGACCATTTGAAAAAAGTTTCTCCATTCCAGACACTTTAATGGCTAGTGGCAGCAAACCTGTAAAATCTGAAATGCACTTTAAGAGGGTGTGAGTTCTGGAGGTTTGATGAGGGCTAGGGGGCCAATATAAGGGCCAAGTACCAGCACCCATCGCACATCATGAGTGCACACCCCCTGCCCCCCAATCGTCGTAACCCCAATACCGCCGGTCAGGTTCTCCGACGATGGTTTCCCGACGAAGAAAAATGTGGCACCAGCACATGCCCGAGCCCAGCATGTGCAGCTGCAACCCTCGTTCTGATCCGATCTTAGACTGGGAATGAACTTCATATGCCTAAGTCATCCCACGAAACGAGCGTGCGGGGGCTCAACCGGCCAGAGGGGCGAGATGCACAAGTCGGGGATCGGCCGGGTCCCCTCCGCATGCTGCCGATCCTATTGCCACAACCCTCGATCCGGTCTGATCTTAGACTGGGAACGAACTCCGTAACCCTAAGCCAACCGACGAAATGAGCGGGCGGGCGGGCGGGTACTACGTCGGCTAGAGAGACGGGATACGCGAGCCGTGGATCGATAGGGTGGTAGGTGGGTTTAGGCACATCTTCATATTTCTGCCATGCCAATGCCATTTTTCTGGCTTGTAAATTCATACAACGGTTCCTTAAGCCTTCATGTGAAGTTTCATTGCAAGACAACTCATTTTCTATTTTTCATGATTTTCAAAACTTTTTCAGAAGCAGTTTTAGCCCCAAACTTGGTAGACGTGATCCTTGTATTTTTGTTGGCATGCACAAAAACATTCAGCTAAAAGCTCAAAGTGTACAAGATTTTGTGACCATTTGAAAAAAGTGTCCCCTTTTCAGACACTTTAATGGCTACTGGCAGCAAACCTGTAAAATCTCAAATGCTCTTTAAGGGGGTCTAAGTTCTCTGGGTTTGATGAGGGATAGGAGGCCAATATAAGGGCCAAGTACCAGCACCCATCGTACATCATGTGCGCATACCCCCCTAGCCTTCCCCGATCGCCGAAACCCCAATGCCGTCGGTCAGGTTCTCCAACGATGGCGTCCCGACGAAGAAAAATACGGCTCCAGCACATGCCCGAGCCCTGCATGTGCTGTCGCAACCCTCGATCTGGTCTGATCTTAGACTGGGAATGAACTTTGTATGCTTAGACTGGGAATGAACTCCGTATGCCTAAGTCAACCCATGAAACGAACGTGCAGGCGCTCAGCCGGCCAGAGGGGCGGGATGCACAAGTCGGGGATCGACCGGGTCCTCCTCTGCGTGTTACCGATCCTGCTACCGCAACCCTCGGTCCAGTTTGATCTTAGACTGGGAATGAACTCCGTATGCCTAAGCCAACCGACGAAACGAGCGGACGGGTGGGCAATACGCCGGCCAGAGAGGCGGGATGCGCAAGCCGTGGATCGATACGATGGTAGGTGGGTTTAGGCACATCTCCATATTTCTACCGTGCCAATGCCATTTTTCTGGCTTGTAAATTCATACAATGGTCCCTTAGGCCTTCATGTGAAGTTTCGTGGCAAGACGACTCGTTTTCTATTTTTCATGATTTTGGAAACTTTTTATGGGTCAGAATTTTTTAAAATTCTTTCAGAAGGAATATTGGACGCAAACTTGGTAGACATGATCGTTGTATTTTTGTTGGCATGCACAAAAACATTCAGCTAAAAACTCGAAGTGTACAAGATTTTGTGACCATTCGAAAAAAGTGTCCCCATTTCAGACACTTTAATGGCTTCTTACAGCAAACCTGTAAAATCTCAAATGCTCTTTTCAGGGGGTGTGAGTTCTGGAGGTTTGATGAGGGATAAGGGGCCAATATAATGGTCAAGTACCTGCACCATCGCACATCATGTGCGTACACCCCCCCGATCACTGGAACCCCAATGCCGCAGGTTAGGTTCTTCGACGATGGTGTCCCGATGAAGAAAAATGCGGCACCAGCACATGCCCGAGCCCAGCATGTGCTGCCGCAACCCTCGGTCCGGTCCGATCTTAGACTAGAAATGAACTTCGTATGCTTAGACTGGGAATGAACTTCGTATGCCTAAGTCAACCCACGAAACGAGGGTGCGGGCGTTCAGCTGGCCAGAGGGGCAGGATGCGCACGTCGAGGATTGGTCGGGTCCCTCTTTGCGTGCTGTCGATCCTGTTACCGCAACCCTCAATTCGATCCGATCTTAGGCTGGGAATGAACTCCGTATGCCTATGCCAACCGATGAATCGAGCGGGAGGAGGGGCGGGCAGGCACTACGCCGGCCAGAGAGGCAGGATACGCAGGCCGTGGATCGATAGGGTGGTCAGTGGGTTTAGGCACATCTTCATATTTCTGTCGTGCCAATGCCATTTTTCTGGCTTGTAAATTCATACAATGGTCCCTTAAGCCTTCATGTGAAGTTTCATGGCAAGACGACTCATTTTCTATTTTTCACCATTTTCGAAACCTTTTACGGTTTGTGATTTTTTTAAATTTTTTCAGAAAGGGTTTTAGCCCCAAACTTATTAGACGGGATGCTTGTATTTTTGTTGCGTGCACAAAACAATTCAGCTAAAAACTCGAAGTGTACAAGATTTTGTGACCATTTGAAAAAAGTGTCCCCATTTCAGACACTTTAAGCGCTACTGGCAGCAAACCTGTAAAATCTCAAATGCTCGTTAAGGGGGTGTGAGTTCTCGAGGTTTGATGAGGGATAGGGGGCCAATATAAGGGCCAAGTACCAGCACCCATCACACATAATGTACGCACACCCCCCGGCCCCCCCGATCATCGGAACCATAATGTCGTCGGTCAGGTTCTCCGAAGATGGTGTCTCGATGAAGAAAAATGCGGCACCAGCACATGCCCGAGGACAGCATGTGCTGCCGCAACCCTCGGTTCGGTCCGATCTTAGATTGGGAATGAAATCCGTATGCTTAGACTGGGAATGAACTCCGTATGCCTAAGTCAACCCATGAAACGAGCGTGCGGGCGTTCAACCGGCCAGCGGGGCAGGATGCGCAAGTCGGGGATCGATCGAGTTCCTCTCTACATGCTGTTGATCTTGCTGCCGTAACCCTCGGTCTGGTCTGATTTTAGACTGGGAATGAACTCCGTATGCCTAAGCTAACTGACGAATCGAGCGGGCGGGGGGCCGGCGGGTACTACGTCGGCCAGAGAAGCGGGATGCGCAAGCTGTGGATCGATAGGGTGGTCGGTGGGTTTAGGCACATCTTCATATTTCTACCGTGCCAATGCCATTTTTTTGTCTTGTAAATTCCTACAATGGTCCCTTAAGACTTCATGTGAAGTTTCATGGCAAGACGACTCATTTTCTATTTTTCACCATTTTTGAAACCTTTTACGGTTTAGGATTTTTTAAAATTTTTTCAGAAGGAGTTTTGGGCCCAAACTTATTAGATATGATGCTTGTATTTTTATTGGCATGCACAAAAAAATTCAGCTAAAAACTCGAAGTGTACAAGATTTTGTGACAATTTGAAAAAAGTGTCCCCATTTCAGACACTTTAATGGCCACTGGCAGCAAACCTGTAAAATCTCAAATGTTATTTAAGGGGATGTGAGTTCTTGAGGTTTGATGAGGGATAGGGGGCCAATATAGGGGCCAATATAAGGGCCAAGTACCAGCACCCATCGCGCATCATGTGCGCACACCCCCCCGGCTCCCCCGATCGTCGGAACCCCAATGCCGTCGGTTAGGTTCTCCGATATGGTGTCACAACGAAAAAAAATGCAGCACCAGCACATGCCTGAGCCCAGCATGTGCTGTCGCAATACTCGGTCTGGTCTGATCTTAGATTGGTAATGAACTCCGTATGCTTAGACTGGGAATGAACTCTGTATGCCTAAGTCAACCCAGGAAAGAAGTGTGCGGGCGCTCAACCAGCCAGAGCAGCGGGATGCGTAAGTCAGGGATCAGCCGGGTCCCCCTCTATGTGCTGCCGATCCTGCTACCGCAACCTTTGGTTCGGTCTGATCTTAGATTGGGAATGAACTCCTTATGCGTAAGCCAATCGACGAAACGAGCGGGTGGGCGGGCGAGCACTATGCTGACTAGAGAGACGGGATGCGCAAGCCGTGGATCGATAGGGTGGTAGGTGGGTTTAGGCACATCTTCATATTTCTGCCATGCCAATGCCATTTTTCTGGCTTGTAAATTCATACAATGGTCCCTTAAGCCTTCATGTGAAGTTTCATGGCAAGACGACTCATTTTCTATTTTTCACGATTTTTGAAACTTTTTACGATTCTGGATTTTTGAAAATTTTTTCAAGAGTTTAGGCCCCAAACTAGGTAGACGTGATCCTTGTATTTTTGTTGCCATGCACAAAAAAATTCAGCTAAAAACTCGAAGTGTACAAGATTTTGTGACCATTTGAAAAAAGTGTCCCCATTTCAGACAATTTAATGGCTACTAGCAGCAAACCTATAAAATCTCAAATGCTCTTTAAGGGGGTGTGAGTTTTCGAGGTTTGATGAGGGATAGGGGGCCAATATTAGGGCCAAGTACCGGCACCCATCGCATATCATGTGCACACACCCCTCCGGCCCCCCTCGATCGCCGGAACACCAATGCCACCGGTCAGGTTCTCCGGTGATGGTGTCTCGATGAAGAAAAATGCTGCACCAGCACATGCCCGAGCCTAGCATGAGCTGCCGCAACCCTCGGTCTGGTCCGATCTTAGACTGGGAATGAACTCCGTATGCCTAAGTCAACCCATGAAACGACCGTGCGGGCGCTCAGCCGGCTAGAGGGACGGGATGCACAAGTCAGGGATCGGTCGGGTCCCCCTCTGAGTGCTGTCGATCCGACTGCCGCAACCTTCAGTTTAGTCGGATCCTAGACTGGGAATGAACCCCGTATGCCTAAGCCAACCGATGAAATGAGTGGGCGGGTGGGCAGGCACTACACCGACCAGAAAGGCGGGATTCGCAAGCCGTGGATCAATAGGGTGGTAGGTGGGTTTAGGCACACCTTCATATTACTACTGTGCCAATGCCATTTTTCTGGCTTGTAAATTCATACAATGGTCCCTTAAGCCTTCATGTGAAGTTTCATGGCAAGATGACTCATTTTCAATTTTTCATGATTTTTGAAACTTTTTATGGTTTGGGATTTTTTAAAATTTTTTCAGAAGGTGATCCTTGTATTTTTGTTGGCATGCATAAAAACATTCAGCTAAAAACTCGAAGTGTACAAGCTTTTGTGACCATTTGAAAAAAGTGTCCCAATTTTAGGCACTTTAATGGCTACTGGCAGCAAACATGTAAAATCTCAAATGCTCTTTAAGCGGGTGTGAGTTCTCGAGATTTGATGAGGGATAGGGGGCCAATATGAGGGCTGAGTACCAGCACCTATCGCACATCATGTGCGCACACCCCCCCGATCGTCGAAACCCCAATGTCGTCGGTTAGGTTCTCCGACGATGGTGTCCTGGCGAAGAAAAATGTGGTACCAGCACATGCCTGAGCACAGCATGTGCTGCCGTAACCCTCGGTCCAGTCTGATCTTAGACTGGAAATGAAGTTCGTATGCTTAGACTGGGAATGAACTCCGTATGCCTAAGTCAACCCAGGAAATGAGCGTGCGGGCGTTCAACCGGTTAGAGGGGCGGGATGCATAAGTCGGGGATCTATCGGGTCCCCCTCTGCGTGCTGCCGATCCTGCTACCGCAACCCTCGATCCAGTCCGATCTTAGACTAGGAATGAACTCCGTATGCCTAAGCCAGTCGACGAAACGAGCGGGCGGGCAGGCGGGCGGGCACTACGCCGGCCAGAGAGACGGGATGCGCAAGCCGTGGATCGATAGGGTGGTAGGTGGGTTTAGGCACATCTTCAAATTTCTGCCATGCCAATACCATTTTTCTGGCATGTAAATTCATACAATGGTCCCTTAAGCCTTCATGTGAGGTTTCATGGCAAGACGACTCGTTTTCTATTTTTCATCATTTTTGAAAGTTTTTATTATTCGAGATCTTTTAAAATTTTTTCAGATGGAGTTTTGGCCCCAAACTTGGTAGACGTGATCCTTGTATTTTTTCTGGCATGCATAAAAAAATTTAGCTAAAAACTCAAAGTGTACAAGATTTTGTGACCATTTGAAAAAAGTGTCCCCATTTCAGACACTTGAATGGCTACTGGCAGCAAACCTGTAAAATCTCAAATACTCTTTAAGGAGGTGTGAGTTCTCGAGATTTGATGAGGGATAGGGGGCCAATATAAGGGCCAAGTACCAGCACCCATCACACATCATGTGCGCACACCCCTCGGTCCCCCCTAATCGTCGGAACCCCAATGCCGCCGGTCAGGTTCCCCGGCGATGGTGTCCCGACGAAGAAAAATGTGGCACCAGCACTTGCCCGAGCCCAGCATGTGCTGCCGCAACCCTCGGTCTGGTCCGATCTTAGACTAACAATGAACTCTGTATGCTTAGACTGGGAATGAACTCCATATGCCTAAGTCAACCCATGAAATGAGCGTGCTCAGCCGGCCAGAGGGGAAGGATGGGCAAGTCGGGGATCGGTCGGGTCCCCTTCTGTGTGCTGCCGATCCTACTGCCGTAACCCTCAATCCAGTCCGATCTTATATTGAGAATGAACTCCGTATACCTAAGCCAACTGACGAAACGAGCGGGCGGTCAGGCGGGCACTACGCCGGCCAGAGAGGTGGGATGCGCAAGCCGTGGATCGATAGGATGGTAGGTGGGTTTAGGCACATCTTCATATTTCTGCCTTGCCAATGCCATTTTTCTGGCTTGTAAATTCGTACAACGGTCCCTTAAGCCTTCATGTGAAGTTTCATGGCAAGAGACTCATTTTCTATTTTTCACGATTTTTGAAACTTTTTACGGTTCGAGATATTTTTAAATTTTTTCAGAAGGAGTTTTGGCTTGAAACTTGGTAGACGTGATCCTTGTATTTTTGTTGGCATGCACAAAAATATTTCGCGAAAAACTCGAAGTGTACAAGATTTTGTGACCATTTGAAAAAAGTGTCCCCATTTGAGACACTTTAATGGCTACTGGCAGCAACCTGTAAAATCTCAAATGCTCTTTAAGGGGGTGTGAGTTCTCGAGGTTTGATGAAGGATAGGGGGCCATTATAGGGGCCAAGTACCAGCACCCATCGCACATCATGTGCGCACACCCCCTCGGCCCCCCCGATCACCAGAACCCCAATACCACCGGTCAGGTTCTCTGGCGATGGTGTCCCGACGAAGAAAAATATGGCACCAGCACATGCCCGTGCCCAACATCTGCTGCCACAACCCTCGGTCTGGTCTGATCTTAGACTGAGAATGAACTCCGTATGCTTAGACTAGGAATGAACAACGTATCCCTAAGTCAACCCACGAAACGAGCGTGCGGACGCTCAGCCGGCCAGAGGGTGGGATGCGTAAGTCAGGGATCGGTCGGGTCCCTCTCTGTGTGCTGCCGATCCTGCTACCGTAACCCTCGGTCTGATCTGATCTTAGACTGGGAATGAACTCTGTATGCCTAAGGCAACCGACGAATCAAGCAGGCGGACGGGCAGGCGGGATGTGCAAGCCGTAGATCGATAGGATGGTGGGTGGGTTTAGGTACATCTTCATATTTTTGTCATGCCAATGCCATTTTTATAGCTTGTAAATTCATACAATGGTCCCTTAAGCCTTCATGTGAAGTTTCATGGCAAGACGACTTGTTTTCTATTTTTCATGATTTTTGAAACTTTTTACGGTTCGAGATTTTTTTAAATTTTTTTAGAAGGAGTTTTGGCCCCAAACATGGTAGACGTGATCCTTGTATTTTTGTTGGCATGCACAAAAAACTTCAGCTAAAAATTTGAAGTGTACAAGATTTTGTGACCATTTGAAAAAAGTGTCCCCATTTCAGACACTTTAATGGCTACTCGCAGCAAACCTGTAAAATCTCAAATGCTCTTTAAGGGGGTGTGAGTTCTCGAGGTTTGATGAGGGATAGGGGGCCAATATAACGGCCAAGTACCAGCACCCATTGTACATCATGTGCGCACACCCCCCCGACCCCCACGATCGTCGGAACCCCAATGCCGTTGGTCAGGTTCTCCGACGATGGTGTCTCGACAAAGAAAAATACGGCATCAGCACATGCCCAAGCCCAGCATGTGCTGTCGCAACCCTCGGTCCAGTCTGACCTTAGACTGGGAATGAACTCCGTATGCTTAGACTGGGAATGAACTCCGTATGCCTAAGTCAACCCACGAAACGAGCGTGCGGGCGCTCAGCCGGCCAGAGGGGCGGGATGCGTAAGCCAGGGATCGATCGGGTCCCCTTCTGCATGCTACCGATCCTGCTACCACAACCCTCGATTCGGTCTTAGACTGGGAATGAACTCCGTATGCCTAAGCCAACCGACGAAACGGGCGGGCGGGCACTACGCCGGCCAAAGAGGCGGGATGCGCATGCCGTGGATCGATAGAGTGGTAGGTGGGTTTAGGCACATCCTCATATTTTTACCGTGCCAATGCCATTTTTCAGGCTTGTAAATTCATACAATGGTCCCTTAAGCCTTCATGAGAAGTTTCATGGCAAGACGACTCATTTTCTATTTTTTAAGATTTTTGAAACTTTTTACGGTTCGGGATTTTTTAAAATTTTTTCAGAAGGAGTTTTGGCCCCAAACTTGGTAGACGTGATCCTTGTATTTTTGTTGGCATGCATAAAAAATTTACGCTAAAAAGTCGAAGTGTACAAAATTTTGTGACCATTTGGAAAAAGCATCCCCATTTTAGACACTTTAATGGCTACTGGCAGCAAACCTGTAAAATCTCAAATGCTCTTTAAGGGGGTTTGAGTTCTCGAGGTTTGATGAGCGATAGGGGCCCAATATAAGGGCCAAGTACCAGCATTTACTGTAGCAACCCTCGGTCCGATCTGATCTTATACTGGGAATGAACTCCGTATGCTTAGACAGGGAATGAACTCTGTGTGCCTAAGTCAACCCACAAAACGAGCGTGCGGGTGCTCAGCCGGCCAGACGGGCAGGATACGCAAGTCAGGGATCGATCGGGTCCCCCTCTGCTTGCTGTCGATCCTACTGCCGGAACCTTCAGTTTGGTCCGATCTTAGACTGGGAATAAACTCCGTATACCTAAGCCAACCGACGAAACAAGCGAGCGGGTGCGCGGGCAGGCACTACGTCGGCCAAAGAGGCGGATGTGAAAGCCGTGGATCGATAGGGTGGTAGGTGGGTTTAGGCACATCTTCATATTTCTACCATGCCAATGCCATTTTTCTGGCTTGAGAATTCATACAATGGTCCCTTAAGCCTTCATGTGAAGTTTCATTGCAAGACGACTCATTTTCTATTTTTCACGATTTTTGAAACTTTTTACGGTTCGAGATTTTTTAAAATTTTTTCAAAAGGAGTTTTGGCCCCAAACTTGGTAGACGTGATCCTTGTATTTTTTTTGGCATGCACAAAAAAATTCAGCTAAAAACTCGAAGTGTACAAGATTTTGTGACCATTTAAGAAAAGTGTCCCCATTCTAGACACTTTAATGGCTACTAGCAGCAAACCTGTAAAATCTCAAATGCTCTTTAAGGGGGTGTGAGTTCTCGAGGTTTGATGAGGAATAGGGGGCCAATATAAGCACCAAGTACTAGCACCCATCGCACATCATGTACGCACACCCCCCGGCTCCCATGCCGCCGGTCAGGTTCTCCGGCGATGCTGTCCCGACGAAGAAAAATGTAGCACCAGCACATGCCCAAGGACAGCATGTGCTGCCACAACCGTCGTTCCGGTCCGATCTTAGACTGGGAATGAACTCAATATGCTTAGACTGGGAATGAACTCCGTATGCCTAAGTCAACCCACGAAACGAGCGTGCGGGCGCTCAGCCGGCCAGAGGGGTTGGATGTGCAAGCCGAGGATCGACCGGGTCCCCCTCTGCGTGCTATCGATCCTGCTGCTGCAACCCTCGATTTGATCCAATCTTTGATTGGGAATGAACTCCGTATGCCTAAGCCAACCGACAAAACGAGCCGGCGGGTGGGCGGGCACTACGCCGACCAGAGAGGTGGGATGCACAAGCCGTGGATCGATAGGGTGGTCGGTGGGTTTAGGTACATATTCATATTTCTGCCAAGCCAATGCTATTTTTCTGGCTTGTAAATTCATACAATGGTCCCTTAAGCCTTCATGTGAAGTTTCAAGGCAAGACGAGTAGTTTTCTATTTTTCATGATTTTTGACACTTTTTATGGTTCGGGATTTTATAAAATTTTTTAAGAAGGAGTTTTGGCCCCAAACTTGGTAGACGTGATGCTTTTCTTTTTATTGGCATGCACAAAAAAATTCAGCTAAAAACTAGAAGTGTACAAGATTTTGTGACCATTTGAAAAAAATATCCCCATTTCAGACACTGGCAGCAAACCTGTAAAATCTCAAATGCTCTTTAAGGGGGTGTGAGTTCTTGAGGTTTGATGAGGGATAGGGGGCCAATATAAGGGCCAAGTACCATCACCCATCACACATCATGTGCGTACAATCCCCCCGGCCCCCCCGATCGTCGGAACCCCAATACCGTCGGTCAAGTTCTTCGGTGATGGTGTCCGGGCGAAGAAAAATACGGCACCAGCACATGCCCGAGCCCAGTATGTGCTGTCGCAACCCTCGGTCCTGTCCGATCTTAGACTTGGAATGAACTTCGTATGCTTAGACTGGGAATGAACTCCGTACGCCTAAGTCAACCCACGAAACGAGCGTGCGGGCGCTCGACCGGCCAGAGGGGCGGGATGCGTAAGCTGGGGATCGGTCGGGTCCCCCACTGCGTGCTGTCAATCCTGCTGCCACAACCTTCGGTCTGGTCTGATCTTAGACTAGGAATGAACTCCATATGCCTAAGCCAACCGACGAAATGAGGGGCGGGTGGGCGGGCATTACGTCGGCCAGAGAAGCGGGATGCGCAAGCCGTCGATCGATAGGGTGGTAGGTGGGTTTAGGCACATCTTCATATTTCTGCCATGCCAATGCCATTTTTCTAGCTTGTAAATTCATACAATGGTAGCTTAAGCCCTCATGTGAAGTTTCATGGCAAGACATCTCGTTTTCTATTTTTTAAGATTTTCAAAACATTTCACGGTTAGGGATTTTTTCAAATTTTTTCAGAAGGCGTTTTTGCCCCAAACTTGGAAGACGTGATCCTTGTATTTTTTTGGCATGCACAAAAAAATTCAGTAAAAAACTCAAATCGTACAAGATTTGGTGACCATTTGAAAAAAGTGTCCCCATTTCAGACACTTTAATGGTTACTGGCAGCAAACCTGTAAAATCTCAAATGCTCTTTAAGGGGGTGTGAGTTGTTGAGGTTTGATGAGGGATCGGTGGCCAATATAAGGGCCAAGTACCAGCACCCATCGCACATCATGTGCGCAAACCCCCCCGACCCCGCCGATCGCCTAAACCCCAATGCCGCCGGTCAAGTTCTCCGACGATGGTGTCCCGACGGAGAAAAATGCGACACCAGCACATGCCCCAGCCCAGCATGTGTTGCTGCAACCTCGGTCTGATTCGATCTTAGACTGGGAATGAACTTCGTATGCCTAGATTGGGAATGAACTCCGTATGCCCAAGTCAACTCATGAAACAAGCGTGCGGGCGCTCAGCCGGCCATAGGGGCGAGATGGGCAAGCCGAGGATCGGTCGAGTCCCCCTCTGCATGCTGCTGATCCTACTACCTCAACCCTCCGTCTGGTTCGATCTTAGACTGGGAATGAACTCTGTCTGCCTAAGCCAACCGACGAAACGAGCGGGCGGGCGGGCGGGCACTACGCCGGCCAGAGAGGCGGGATGCGCAAGCCGTGGATCGATAGTGTGGTAGGTGGGTTTAGGCACATCTTCATATTTCTACCATGCCAATGCCATTTTTCAGGCTTGTAAATTCATACAGTGGTCCCTTAAGCCTTCAAGTAAAGTTTCATGGCAAGACGACTCGTTTTCTATTTTTCATGATTTTTGAAACTTTCTATGGCTTGGGATTTTTTAAAATTTTTTCAGAAGGAGTTTTGGCCCCAAATTTGGTAGACGTGATCCTTGTATTTTTTTTGGCATGCACAAAAAAATTAGGTAAAAACTCGAAGTGTACAAGATTTTGTGACCATTCGAAAAAAGTGTCCCCATTTTAGACACTTTAATGGCTACTGGCAGCAAACCTGTAAAATCTTAAATGCTCTTTAAGGGGGTGTGAGTTCTCGAAGTTTGATGAGGGATAAGGGGCCAATATAAAGGCCAAGTACCAGCACCCATCACACATCATGTGCGGACAGCCCCCCCGGCCCCCCCGATCGTCGGAACCCCAATGCCGTCGGTCAGGTTCTCCGACAATGGTGTCCCGGTGAAGAAAAATACGGCACCAGCACATGCCCGAGCCCAGCATGTGCTGCCGCAACCCTCGGTCCGGTCCAATCTTAGACTGGGAATGAACTTCGTATGCCTAAGTCAACCCATGAAACAAGCGTGCAGGCGCTCAACCGGCCAGAGGGGCGAGATGCGCAAGCCGGAGATCAACTGGGTCCCCCTTTGCGTGCTGCCACAACCCTCGATCTGGTCTGATGTTAGACTGGGAATGAACTCCGTATGCGTAAGCCAACCGACGAAACGGGCGGGCGGGCGGGCGGGCACTACGCCGGCTAGAGAGGCGGGATGCGTAAGCCGTGGATCGATAGGGTGGTAGGTGGGTTTCGACACATCTTCATATTTCTACCGTGCTAATGCCATTTTTCTGGCTTGTACATTCATACAATGGTCCCTTAAGCCTTCATGAGAAGTTTCATGACAAGACGACTCGTTTTCTATTTTTCACGATTTTGGAAACTTTTTACGGTTCAGGATTTTTTAAAATTCTTTCAGAAGGTGTTTTGGAACCAAACTTGGTAGAGATGATCCTTGTATTTTTGTTGGCTTGCACAAAAAAATTCAGCTAGAAACTCGAAGTGTACAAGATTTTGTGATCGTTTGAAAAAAGTGTCCCCATTTCAGACACTTTAATGGCTACTGGTAGCAAACCTGTAAAATCTCAAATGCTCTTTAAGGGGGTGTGAGTTCTCGAGGTTTGATGAGGGATAGGGGGCCAATATAAGGGCCAAGTACCAGCACCCATCGCACATCATGTGCACACACCCCCAGCCCCCCCGATAGTCAAACCCTAATGTCGTCGGTTGGGTTGTCCGACGATAGTGTCCTGGGGAAGAAAAATGCGGCACCAGCACATGCCCGAGCCCAGCATGTGCTGCCGTGACCCTCGGTCCGGTCCGATCTTAGACTGGGAATGAACTCCATATGCTTAGACTAGGAATGAACTCTGTATGCCTTAGTCAACCCACAAAATGAGCATGCGGGAGCTCAGCCGGCCAGAGGGGCAGGATGCGTAAGCCGGGGATCGATCGAGTCTCCCTCTACGTGCTGCCGATCTTACTGCCGTAACCTTCGGTTCGGTCCAATCTTAGACTAGGAATGAACTCCGTATGCCTAAGCCAACCGACGAAACGAGTGGGCGGGCGGGCAGGCACTACGCTGGCCAGAGAGGCGGGATGCGCAAGCCGTTAATCGATAGGGTGGTAGGTGGGTTTAGGCACATCTTCATATTTCTGCCATGCCAATGCCATTTTTCTAGCTTGTAAATTCATACCATGGTCCCTTAAGCCTTCCTATGAAGTTTCATGGCAAGACGACTCGTTTGCTATTTTTCACGATATTTGAAACTTTTTACGGTTCGGTATTTTTTAAAATTTTTTCAGAAAGAGTTTTGGCCCCAAACTTGATAGACGTGATCCTTGCATTTTTGTTGGCATGCATAAAAATATTCGGCTAAAAACTCGAAGTGTACAAGATTTTGTGACCATTTGAAAAAAGTGTCCCCATTTTAGACACTTTAATGGCTACAGGCAGCAAACCTATAAAATCTCAAATGCTCTTTAAGGGGATGTGAGTTCTCGAGGTTTGATGAGGGATAGGGGGCCAATATAAGGGACAAGTACCAGCACCCATCGCACATCATGTGCGTACACCCCTCCCGGCACTCCCCGATAGTCGAAACCCCAATGCCGTCGGTCAGGTTCTCCGAGGATGGTGTCCCGGCGAAGAAAAATGCAGCACCAGCACATGCCCGAGCATAGCATGTGCTGTCGGAACCCGAGGTCCAGTTCAATCTTAGACTGGGAGTGAACTTCGTATGCCTAAGTCAACCCACAAAAGAGCATGCGGGCGCTCAGCCGGCCAGAGGGGCGGGATACACAAACCGAGGATCGACCGGGTCCCCCTTTGCATGCTGTGGATCCTGCTGCCGCAACCCTCAGTCCAGTCCGATCTTAGACTGAGAATGAACTCTGTATGCCTAAGCCAATCGATGAAACGAGCGGAGGGCGGGCGGGCACTACGTCGACCAGAGAGGCGGGATGCGTAAGCCGTGGATCGATAGGGTGGTAGGTGGGTTTTGGCTCATCTTTATATTTTTGCCGTGCCAATGCCATTTTTCTGGCTTGTAAATTCATAAAATAGTCCCTTAAGCCTTCATGTGAAGTTTCATGGCAAGACAACTCGTTTACTATTTTTCACGATTTTTGAAACTTTTTACGGTTCAGGATTTTTTAAACTTTTTTCAGAAGGAACTTTATCCCCAAACTTGGTAGACGTGATCCTTGTATTTTTTTTGGCATTCACAAAAAAATTTAGCTAAAAATTCGAGGTGTACAAGATTTTGTAACCATTTGAAAAAAGTGTCCCCGTTTCAGACACTTTAATGGCTACTGGCAGCAAACCTGTAAAATCTCAAATACTCTTTAAGGGGTGTGAGTTCTCGAGGTTTGATGAGGGATAGGAGGCCAATATAAGGGCCAAGTACCAGCACCCATCGCCCATCGCCCATCATGTGCGCACACCCCCTAGCCCCCATCGATCGTCGGAACCCCAATGCTGTAGGTCAGGTTCTCCAGCGATGGTGTCTCGGCGAAGAAAAATGCAGCAGCAGCACATGCCCGAGCCCAGCATATGCTGCCGCAACGCTCGATCCAATCCGATCTTAGACTGGGAATGAACTCTGTATGCTTACGCTGGGAATGAACTTCGTATGCCTAAGTCAACCTACGAAACGAGCGTGTGGGCACTCAACCGGCCAGAGGGGCGGGATGCGCAAGCTGGGGATCGGCCTGGTCCCCCTCTGCGTGCTGCCAATCCTGCTACCGCAACCCTCGGTCCGATCTCATCTCAGACTGGGAATGAACTCCGTATGCCTAAGCCAACCGACGAAACGAACGGGCGGACGGGCGGGCTGGCGGGCACTACGCCGGCCAGAGAGGTGGGATGCGCAAGCCGTGGATCGATAGGGTGGTAGGTGGGTTTAGGCACATCTTCATATTTCTGCCGTGCCAATGCCATTTTTCTAGCTTGTAAATTCATACGATGGTCCCTTAAGCCTTCATGTGAAGTTTCATGGCAAAACGACTTGTTTTCTATTTTTCACGATTTTCAAAACTTTTTACAGTTCGAGATTTTTTAAAATTTTTTCAGAAGGTGTTTTGGCCCCAAACTTGTTAGACGTGATCCTTGTATTTTTGTTGGCATTCACAAAACAATTCAGCTAAAAACTCGAAGTGTACAAGATTTTGTGACCATTCGAAAAAAGTGTCCCCATTTTAGACACTTTAATAGCTACTGGCAGCAAACCTGTAAAATCTCAAATGCTCTTTAAGGGGGTGTGAGTTCTTGAGGTTTGATGAGGGATAGGGGGCCAATATAAGGGCCAAGTACCAGAACCCATTGCACATCATGTGCGCACAGTCCCCCCCGACCCCCCGATCGTCGGAACCCCAATGCAGTCAGTTAGGTTCTCCGACGATGGTGTCCCGGTGAAGAAAAATACAGCACTAGCACATGCCCGACCCCAGCTTGTGCTGCAACAACCCTCGGTCTGGTTCGATCTTAGGCTGGGAATGAACTCCGTATGCTCAGACTGGGAATGAACTCCATATGCCTAAGTCAACCCACCAAATGAGCGTGCGGGCACTCAGCCGGCCAGAGGGGCGGGATGCATAAGCGGGGGATCGACCTGGTCCCCCTCTGCGTGCTGTCGATCCTATTGTCGCAACCATCGGTTCGGTCTGATCTTAGACTAGGAATGAACTCCGTATGCCTAAGCCAACCGACGAAACGAGCGGGCGGGCGGGCGGGCACTACGTCCGCCAGAGAGGCAGGATTCGTAAGCCGTGGATCCATAGGGTGGTAGGTGGGTTTAGGCACATCTTCATATTTCTGCCGTGCCAATGCCATTTTTCTGGCTTGTAAATTCATACAATGGTCCCTTAAGCCTTCATGTGAAGTTTAATGGCAAGATGACCCGTTTTCTATTTTTCATGATTTTTGAAACTTTTTACGGTTCGGGATTTTTTAAAATTTTTTCAGAAGAAGTTTTGGCCCCAAACTTGTTATACGTGATCTCTATATTTTTGTTGGCATGCACAAGAAAATTTAGCTAGAAACTCGAAGTGTACAAGATTTTGTGACCATTTGAAAAAGGTGTCCCCATTTCAGACACTTTAATGGCTACTGGCAGCAAACCTGTAAAATCTCAAATGCTCTTTAAGGGGCTGTGAGTTCTCGAGGTTTGATGAGGGATAGGGGGCCAATATAAAGGTCAAGTACCAGCACCCATCGCACATCATGTGCGCACACCCCCTTGGCCCCCTGATCATCAGACCTCAATGCCGTCGGTCAGCTTCTCCGATGATGGTGTCCCGAAAAGAAAAATGCGACACCAACACATGCCTGAGCCCAGCAAGTGCTACCGTAACCCTCGGTCCAGTCCGATCTTTGACTGGGAATGAACTCCGTATGCTTAGACTGGGAATGAACTCCGTATGCCTAAGCCAACCGACGAAATGAGCGGGCGGACGGGCAAGCACTATGTCGGCCAGAGAGGCAAGATGCGTAAGCCGTGGATCGATAGGGTGGTAGGTGGGTTTAGGCATATCTTCATATTTCTTCCATGCCAATGCCATTTTTTTGGCTTGTAAATTCATACAATGGTCCCTTAAGCCTTCATGTGAAGTTTAATGGCAAGACGACTCGTTTTCTATTTTTCACGATTTTTGAAACTTTTCACGGTTCAGGATTTTTTAAAATTTTTTCAGAAGAAGTCTTGGCCCCAAACTTGGTTTTCTATTTTTCATGATTTTTGAAACTTTTTACGGTTTGTGATTTTTTAAAATTTTTTCAGAAGGAGTTCTGGCAAAAAAACTTGGTAGATGTGATCCTTGTATTTTTGTTCGCATGCACAAAAAAATTCAGCTAGAAACTCGAAGTGTACAAGATATTGTGACCATTTGAAAAAAGTGTCCCCATTTCAGACACTTTAATGGCTACTGGCAGCAAACCTGTAAAATCTCAAATGCTCTTTAAGGGGGTGTGAGTTATCGAGGTTTGATGAGGGAAAAGGGGCCAATATAAGGCCAAGTACTAGCACCCATGGCACATCACGTGCGCCCACCCCCCCAGCCCCCCGTTCGTCAGAACCTCAATGCCACCGGTCAGGTTCTCCGATGATGGTGTCCCGATGAAGAAAAATACGGTAGCAACTCATGCCCGAGCCAAGCATGTGCTGTCGCAATGTTCGGTCCGTATGCTTAGACTGGGAATGAACTCTGTCTGCTTAGACTGAGAATGAACTCCCTATGCCTAAGTCAACCCACGAAACGAGCGTGCGGGCGCTCAGCTGGTCAAGGGGCGGGATGCGTAAGCAGAGGATCGGTCGGGTCCCCTCTTCGTGCTGTCGATCCTGCTGTCACATCCCTCGGTCTGGTCTGATCTTAGACTGGGAATGAACTCTGTATTCCTAAGCCAACCGACAAAACGAGCGGGCGGACGCTACGCCGTCCAGAGTGGTAGGATGCACAAGCCATGGATCGATGGGGTGGTAGGTGGGTTTAGGCACATCTTCATATTTCTGCCATGCCAATGCGATTTTTCTGGCTTGTAAATTCATACAATGGTCCCTTAAGCCTTCATGTGAAGTTTCACGGCAAGATGACTCGTTTTCTATTTTACATGATTTTAAAAACTTTTTACGATTCGAGATTTTTTAAAATTTTTTCAGAAGGAGTTTTGGCCCCAAACTTGGTAGACGTGATCCTTGTATTTTTGTTGGCATGCACAAAAAAAATTCAGCCAAAAACTCGAAGTGTACAAGATTTTGTGAGCATTTGAAAAAAGTGTCCCCATTTCAGACAATTTAATGGCTACTGGTAGCAAACCTGTAAAATCTCAAATGCTCTTTAAGGGGCTGTGAGTTCTCGAGGTTTGATGAGGGATAGGGGGCCAATATAAGGGCCAAGTACCAGCACCAATCACACATCATGTGCGCACACCCCTCCCCGACCCCCCCGATCGTCGGAACCCCAATGCCGTCAGTCAAGTTCTCCGACGAAGGTGTCCCGACAAAGAAAAATATGGTGCCAGCACATGCCCGAGCCTAGCATGTGTTGCGGCAACCCTCGGCCCGGTCCGATCTTAGACTGGGAATGAACTCCGTATGCTTAGACTGGAAATGAACTCCATATGCCTAAGTCAACCCACGAAACGAGTGTGCGGGCGCTCAGCCGGCCAGATGGGCGGGATGCGCGAACCTTGGATCGATCGGGTCCCCCTCTATGTGCTATCGATCTTGCTACCGTAGCCCTCGGTTCGGTCAGATCTTAGACTGGGAATGAACTCCGTATGCCTAAGCAAATCGACGAAACGAGCGGGCGGGTGGGCAGGCATTGCGCCGGCCAGAGAGGCGGGATGCGCAAGCCGTGGATCGATAGGGTGGTAGGTGGGTTTAGGCAGATCTTTATATTTCTACCGTGCCAATGCCATTTTTTAGGCTTGTAAATTCATACAATGGTCCCTTAAGCCTTCATGTGAAGTTTCATGGCAAGACGACCCGTTTTCTATTTTTCACGATTTTTGAAACTTTTTACGGTTCTGGATTTTTTAAAATTTTTTCAGAAGGAATTTTGGCCCAAAACTTTTAGGCGTGATCCTTGTATTTTTGTTGGCATGCATAAAAAAATTCAGCTAAAAACTCAAACAGTACAAGATTTTGTGACCATTTGAAAAAAGAGTCCCCATTTCAGACACTTTAATGGCTACTGGTAGCAAACCTGTAAAATCTCAAATGCTCTTTAAGGGGGTGTGAGTTGTCGAGGTGTGATGAGGGATAGGGGGCCAATATAAGGGCCAAGTACCAGCACCCATCGCACATCATGTGCGCACACCCCACCCGGCCCCCCCGATCGTCGGAACCCCAATGCCGCCGGTCAGGTTCTCTGGCGATGGTGTCCCGGTGAAGAAATGTGGCACCAACACATGCCCGAGCCCAGCAAGTGCTGCCGCAACCCTCGGTTCGGTCCGATCTTAGACTGGGAATGAACTCCGTATGCTTAGACTGGGAATGAACTCCGTATGCCTAAGTCAACCCACGAAACGAGCGTACGGGCGCTCAGCCGGCCAGAGGGGCGGGATGCGCAAGCCGTGGATCGATTGGGTCCCCCTTTATGTGCTATCGATCCTACTATCGCAACCCTCAGTCTGGTCTGATCTTAGACTGGGAATGAACTCCGTATGCCTAAGCCAACCAACGAAACAAGCGAGCGGGCAGGTGGGCACTATGCCGGCCATAAAGACGGGATGCGCAAGCCTTGGATCGATAGGGTGGTAGGTGTGTTTAGGCACATCTTCATATTTCTACCATGCCAATGCTATTTTTCTGCCTTGTAAATTCATACAATGGTCCCTTAACCCTTCACGTGAAGTTTCATGGCAAGACAACTCGTTTTCTATTTTTCGTGATTTTTGAAATTTTTTTGCGGTTCGAGATTTTTTAAAATTTTTTCAGAAAGAGTTTTGGCCCCAAAACTTGGTAGACGTGATCCTTGTATTTTTGTAGGCATGCACAAAGAAATTCAGCTAAAAACTCGAAGTGTACAAGATTTTGTGACCATTTGAAAAAAGTATCCCCATTTCAAACACTTTAATGGCTATTGGCAGCAAACCTGTAAAATCTCAAATTTTTTTTAAGGGGGTGTGAGTTCCCAAGGTTTGGTGAGGGATAGGGGGCCAATATAAGGGCCAAGTACCAGCACCCATCGTACATCATCTGCGCACACCACCCCCGACCCCCCCAATCGTCGGAACCTCAATGCCGTTGGTCAGGTTCTTCGACAATGGTGTCCTGGCGAAGAAAAATACGGCACCAGTACATGCCCGAGCCCAACATGTGCTGCCGCAACCCTCGGTCCAGTCCAATCTTTAGACTGGGAATGAACTCTGTATGCCTAAGTCGACCCACGAAACGAGTGTGCGGGCGCTCAACCGGCTAGAGGGGCAGGATGCGCAAGCCGGGGATCGACCGGGTCCCCTTCTACATTTTGTCGATCCTACTGCCGTAACCCTTGGTCTGGTTCGATCTTAGACTGGGAATGAACTCCGTATGCCTAAGCCAACCGACGAAACGAGCGGGTGGGTGGGCGGGCACTACGTCGGCCAGAGACGAGAGATGCGCTAGCCGTGGATCGATAGGGTGGTAGGTGGGTTTAGGCACATCTTCATATTTCTACCATGCCAATGCCATTTTTTTGGCTTGTAAATTCATACAATGGTCCCTTAAGCCTTCATGTGAAGTTTCATGGCAAGACGACTCGTTTTCTATTTTTCACGATTTTTAAAACTTTTTGCGGTTCGGGATTTTTTAAAATTTTTTCAGAAGGACTTTTGGCCCCAAAGTTGGTAGACGTGATACTTCTATTTTTTTTGGCATGCACAAAAAAATTCAGCTAAAAACTCGAAGTGTACAAGATTTTGTGACCATTTGAAAAAAGTATCCCCATTTCAGACACTTTAATGGCTACTGGCATCAAACTTGTAAAATCTCAAATTCTCTTTAAGGGGGTGTGAGTTCTCGAGGTTTGATGAGGGATAGGGCGCCAATAAAAGGGCCAAGTACCAGCACCCATCGCACATCATCTGCGCACACCCCCCCCGGCCGCCCTGATCGTCGGAACCCCAATGCCGCCGGTCAGGTTCTCCGGCGATGGTGACCCAGCGAAGAAAAATATGGCACCAGCACATGCCCGAGGCCAGCATGTGCTACCGCAACCCTCGGTCCGATCCGTTCTTAGACTGGCAATGAAATCTGTATGCTTTGACTGGGAATGAACTCCGTATGCCTAAGTCAACCCACGAATTGAGCGTGCGGGCGCTCAGCCGAACAGAGGGGCCGGATGCGTAAGCCGGGGATCGACCGGGTCCACCTCTGCATGCTGTCGATCCTGCTACCGTAGCCCTCGATTCAATTTGATCTTAGACTGGGAATGAACTCTGTATCCCTAAGCCAACCGACGAAACGAACGGACGGGCGAACGGGCACTACGTCGGCCAGAGAGGCGGGATGCGCAAGCAGTGGATCAATAGAGTGGTATGTGGGTTTAGGCACATCTTCGTATCTCTGCCATGCCAATGCCATTTTCTGGCTTGTAAATTCATACAATGGTCCCTTAAGCCTTCATGTGAAGTTTCATGGCAGGACGACTCGTTTTCTATTTTTCACGATTTTCAAAACTTTTTACAGTTCGAGATTTTATAAAATTTTTTCAGCAGGAGTTTTGGCCCCAAACTTGGTAGACGTGATCCTTGTATTTTTGTTGGCATGCACAAAACAATTCAGCTAAAAACTCGAAGTGTACAAGATTTTGTGACCATTTGAAAAACGTGTCCCCATTTCAGACACTTTAATGGCTACTGGCAACAAACCTGTAAAATCTCAAATGCTCGTTAAGGGGGTGTGAGTTCTCGAGGTTTGATGAGGGATAGGGGGTGAATATAAAGGCCAAGTACCAACACCCATCGCACATCATGTGCGCACACCCCCCCGGCCCCCTCGATCGTAGGAACCCTAATGCCACCGGTCAGATTCTCCGGTGATGGTGTCCCGGCGAAGAAAAATGCGACACCAGCACATGCCCGAGCCTAGCATGTGCTACCGTAACCCTCGGTTTGGTCTGATCTTAGACTGGGAATGAACTCCGTATGCCTATGTCAACTCACGAAACGAGCGTGTGGGCGCTCAGCCGGCCAGAGGGGTGGGATGCCCAAGCTGGGGATCGACCGGGTCCCCCTTTGCGTGCTGCCGATCCTGCTACTGCAACCCTCAGTCCGGTCCGATCTTAGACTAGGAATGAACTCCGTATGCCTAAGCCAACTGACGAAATGAGCGGACGGGCGGGCGGGCACTACGTTGGCCAGAGAGGCGGGATGCACAAGCCATGGACCGATAGGGTGGTAGGTGTGTTTAGGCACATCTTCATGTTTTTGCTGTGTCAATGCCATTTTTCTGCCTTGTAAATTCATACAATGGTTCCTTAACCCTTCACGTTAAGTTTCATGGCAAGACGACTCGTTTTCTATTTTTCATGATTTTTGAAACTTTTTATGCTTCGAGATTTTTTAAAATTTTTTCAGAAAGAGTTTTGGCCCCAAACTTGGTAGACGTGATCCTTGTATTTTTGTAGGCATGCGCAAAGAAATTCAGCTAAAAACTCGAACTGTACAAGATCTTGTGACCATTTGAAAAAAGTATCCCTATTTCAGACACTTTAATGGCTACTGGCAGCAAACCTGTAAAATCTCAAATGCTTTTTAAGGGGGTGTGAGTTCCTGAGGTTTGGTGAGGGATAAAGGGCCAATATAAGGGCCAACTACCAGCACCCATCACACATCATCTGCGCACACCACCCCCAACCCCCCAATCGTCAAAGCCCCAATGCCGTCGATCAGGTATTCCGGCAATGGTGTCCAGGCGAAGAAAAATACGACACCAGTACATGCCCGAGCCCAACATGTGCTGCCGTAACCCTCGGTCCGGTCCAATCTTAGACTGGGAATGAACTCTGTATGCTTAGACTGGGAATGAACTCTGTATGCCTAAGTCGACCCATGAAACGAGCGTGCGGGCGCTCAGCCGGCCAGAGGGGCGGGATGCGTAAGCTGGGGATCGACCGGGTCCCCCTTTGCGTGCTGTCGATCTTGCTACCATGGCCCTTAGTCCGGTCTGATCTTAGACTGGGAATGAACTCCGTATGCCTAAGCGAACTGACGAAACGAGCGGGCGGGCGGGAGGGCACTACGCCGGCCAGAGAGGCGGGATGCGGAGGCCGTGGATCGATAGGGTGGTAGGTGGGTTTAGGCACATCTTCATGTTTTTGCCATGCCAATGCCATTTTTCTAGCTTGTAAATTCATACAATGGTCCCTTAAGCCTTCATGTGAAGTTTCATGGCAAGACGACTCGTTTTCTATTTTTCACGATTTTGGAAACTTTTTATGGTTCGGGATTTTTCAAAATTTTTTTACAAAGAGTTTTGACCCCAAACTTATTAGATGTGATCCTTGTATTTTTTTAGGCATGCACAAAAAAATTCAGCTAAAAACTCGAAGTGTACAAGATTTTGTGACCATTTGAAAAGAGTGTCCCCATTTCAGACACTTTAATGGCTACTCGCAGCAAACCTGTAAAATCTCAAATGCTCTTTAAGGGGGTGTGACTTCCTGAGGTTTGATGAGGGATAGGGGGCCAATATAAGGGCCAAGTACCAACACCCATCGCACATCATGTGCGCACACCCCCCGGCCCCCCAATCGCCGGAACCCTAATACCGTCGGTCAGGTTCTCTGGCAATAGTGTCCCGACGAAGAAAAATTCAGCACCAGCACATGCCCGAGCCCAGTATGTGCTGCCGCAACCCTCGGTCCGGTCATATCTTAGACTGGGAATGAACTCCGTATGCTTGGACTGGGAATAAACTCCGTATGCCTAAGTCAGCCCATGAAACGAACGTACGGTCGCTCAGCCAGCCAGAGGGGCGGGATGCGCAAGCCAAGGATCAGCCGGGTCCCCCTCTATGTGCTGTCAATCCTACGGCCACAACCCTTGGTCCGGTCTGATCTTACACTAGGAATGAACTCCGTATGCCTAAGCCAACTGACGAAATGAGCGAGCGGACGGGCGAGCACTACGTTGGCCAGATAGGCGGGATGCGCAAGTCGTGGATCGATTGGGTGGTAGGTGGGTTTAGGCACATCTTCATATTTTTGCCATGCCAATGCCATTTGTTTGGCTTGTAAATTCATACAATGGTCCCTTAAGCCTTCATGTGAAGTTTCATGGCAAGACGACTCGTTTTCTATTTTTCACGATTTTCAAAACCTTTTAAGGTTCGGGATTTTTTAAAATTTTTTCAGAAAGATTTTTGGCCCCAAACTTGGTAGACGTGGTCCCTGTATTTTTCTATGCATGCACAAAAAAATTCAGCTAAAAACTCGATGTGTATAAGATTTTGTGACCATTTGAAAAAAGTGTCCCCATTTTAGACACTTTAATGGGTACTGGCAGCAAACCAGTAAAATCTCAAATGCTCTTTAAGGCGTGTGAGTTCCCAAGGTTTGAAGAGGGATAGGGGGCCAATATAAGGGCCAAGTACCAGCACCCATCACACGTCATGTGCGCACACCCCCACGGCCCTCCCAATCGTCGGAACCCCAATGCCGTCAGTCAGGTTCTCCGGCAATGGTGTCCCGACGAAAAAAAATACGGCACCAGCACATGCCCGAGCCTAGTATGTGCTGCCGTAACCCTCGGTCTGATCTGATCTTAGAGTGGGAATGAACTCCATATGCTTAGACTGGGAATTAACTCCGTATGCCTAAGTCAACCCACGAAATGAGCGTACAGGCACTCATTCGGCCAGAGGGGCGGGATGCACAAGCCGGGGATCGGTCGGGTCCCCCTCTGCGTGCTGCCAATCCTGCTGCCACAATCCTCCTTCTGGTTCGATCTTAGACTAGGAATGAACTCCGTATGCATAAGCCAACCGATGAAACGAGAGGGCGGGAGGGCCGAAACTACGTCAGCCAGAGAAATAGGATGTGCAAACCATGGATCGATAGGGTGGTAGGTTGGTTTAGGCACATCTTCATATTTCTGCCATGCCAATGCCATTTTTCTAGCTTGTAAATTCATACAATGGTCCCTTAAGCCTTCATGTGAAGTTTCTTGGCAAGACGACTCGTTTTCTATTTTTCAAGATTTTTAAAACTTTTTACGGTTCAAGATTTTTTTTAATTTTTTTAGAAGAATTTTTGGCCCCAAACTTGGTAGACGTGATCCTTGTATTGTTTTTGGCATGCATAAAAAATTCAGCTAAAAACTCAAAGTGTATAAGTTTTTGTGACCATTTGAAAAAAGTGCCCCCATTTCAGACACTTTAATGGCTACTGCAGCAAACCTGTAAAATCTCAAATGCTCTTTAAGGGGGTGTGAGTTCTCAAGGTTTGATGAGGGATAGGGGGCCAATATAAGGGCCAAGTACCAGCACCCATCGCACATCTTATGCGCACACCCCCCGGCCCCCCCGATTGTCGGAACTCTAATGCCGTCAGTTAGGTTCTCCGACGATGGTGTCCCGGTGATGAAAAATACGACACCAGCACATGCCCGAGCCCAGCATGTGCTGTCGCAACCCTTGGTCCGGTTCGATCTTAGACTGGGAATGAACTCTATATGCTTAGACTGGGAATGAACTTCGTATGCTTAAGTCAACCCACGAAATGAGCGTGCGGGCGCTCAGCCAGCCAGAGGGGCGGGATGCGTAAGCCGAGGATCGGCCAGGTCTCCATTTGCGTGCTACCGATCCTACTACCGCAACCCTCAGTCCAGTCCGATCTTAGACTGGGAATGAACTTCGTATGCCTAAGCTAACCGACGAAACGAGCGGGCGGGCACTATGCCAGCCAGAGAGGCGGGATGCACAAGCCGTGGATCGATAGGGTGGTAGGTGGGTTTAGGCACATCTTTATATTTCTGCTGGGCCAATGTAATTTTTCTGGCTTGTAAATTCATACAATGGTCCCTTAAGCCTTCATATGAAGTTTCATGCCAAGACGACTTGTTTTCTATTTTTCAAGATTTTTGAAACTTTTTACAGTTCGGGATTTTTAAAATTTTTTCAGAAGGAGTTTTGGCCCCAAAGTTGGTAGACGTGATCCTTGCATTTTTGTTGGCAAGCACAAAAAAATTCACCTAAAAACGCAAAGTGTACAAGATTTTTTGACCATTCGAAAAAAGTGTCCCCATTTCAGACACTTTAATGGCTACTCGCAGCAAACCTGTAAAATCTCAAATGCTCTTTCAGGGGGTGTGAGTTCTCAAGGTTTGATGAGGGATAGGGAGCCAATATAAGGGCCAAGTACCAGCACCCATCACACATCATGTGCGCACACCCCCCCGCCCCCCGATCATCGCAACCCCAATGCCGCAGGTCAGTTTCTTCGACGATGGTGTCCCAACGAAGAAAAATACGGCACCAGCACATGCCCGAGCCCAGCATGTGCAGCTGTAACCCTTGGTCTGGTCCGATCTTAGACTGGAAATGAACTCCGTATGGTAAGTCAACCCACAAAACAAGCGTGCGGGCGCTCAGTCGGCCAAAAGGGCGGGATGCGCAAGCCAGGGATCGACTGGGTCCCCCTCTGCGTACTACCGACCCTGCTGCCGCAACCCTCGATCCGGTCTGATCTTAGACTGGGAATGAACTTCGTATGCCTAAGCCAACCGACGAAACGAGCGGGCGGGCGGGCTGGCACTACGCTGGCTAGATAGGTGGGATGCGCAAGCCATGGATCGATAGGGTGGTAGGTGGGTTTAGGCACATCTTCATATTTGTGCCATGCAAATGCCATTTTTTTGGCTTTTCAATTCATACAATGGTCCCTTAAGCCTTCATGTGAAGTTTCATGGCAAGACGACTCGTTTTCTATTTTTTATGATTTTCGAAACTTTTTAGGGTTCGGGATTTTTGAAAATTTTTTCAGAAGGAGTTTTGGCCCAAAACATGGTAGACGTGATCCTTGTATTTTTTTTGGCATGCACAAAAAAATTTAGCTAAAAACTAGAAGTGTACAAGATTTTGTGACCATTTGAAAAAAGTGTCCCCATTTCAAACACTTTAATAGCTACTGGCAGCAAACCTGTAAAATCTCAAATGCTCTTTAAGGGGGTGTGAGTTCTTGAGCTTTGATGAGGGATAGGGGGCCAATATAAGGGCCAAGTACCAGCACCCATCGCACATCATGTGTGCAGACCCCCCGGCCCCCCCCCATTGCTGGAACCCCAATGTCGCCGGTTAGGTTCTCCGACGATGGTGTCCCGACGAAGAAAAATGTGGCACCAGCATATGCCTGAGCCATGCATGTGCTGCCGCAACCCTTGGTCTGGTCCGATCTTAGACAGGGAATGAACTCCGTATGCTTTGACTGGGAATGAACTCCGTATGCCTAAGTCAACCCACGAAACGAGCTTGCGGGTGCTCAGCAGGCTAGAGGCGCGGGATGCGCAAGCCGGGGATCGGTCGGGTCCCCCTCTACGTGCTGCCGATCCTGTAGATACAACCCTCAGTTTGGTCTGATCTTAGACTGGGAATGAACTCCATCTGCCTAAGCCAACCAACGAAACGAGCGAGCGGGCGGGTTGGCACTACGCCGGCCAGAGATGCGAGATGTGCAAGCCGTGGATCGATAGGGTGGTAGGTGGGTTTAGGCACATCTTTGTATTTCTGCCATGCCAATGCCATTTTTCTGGCTTGTAAATTCATACAATGGTCCCTTAAGCCTTCATGTGAAGTTTCATGGCAAGATGAACTCCGTATTCCTAGGTCAAGTTCTTCGACGATGGTGTCTCGACGAAGAACTCCGTATGCCTAAGTCAACCCACGAAACGAGCGTGCGGGCACCCAGTCGGCCAGAAGGGTAGGATGCGTAAACCGAGGATCGATCGGGTCCCCCTCTGCGTGCTGCGAATCCTACTATCGCAACCCTCAGTCCGGTCTGATCTTAGACTGGGAATGAACACCGTATGCCTAAGCCAACCGATGAAATGAGCGGGCGGGCGGACGGGCATTACGTCAACAAGAGAGGCGGGATGCGCAAGCCATGGATCGATAGGGTGGTAGGTGGGTTTAGGCACATCTTCATATTTCTGCCATGCCAATGCCATTTTTCTGGCTTGTAAATTCATACAATCATCCCTTAAGCCTTCTTGTGAAGTTTCATGGCAAGACGACTCGTTTTCTATTTTTCACGATTTTTGAAACTTTTTACGGTTTGAGATTTTTTAAAATTTTTTCAGAAGGAGTTTTGGCACCAAAATTGGTAGACGTGATCCTTGTATTTTTGTTGGCATGCAAAAAACAATTCAGCCAAAAACACGAAGTGTACAAGATTTTGTGACCATTTGAAAAAAGTGTCCCCATTTCAGACACTTTAATGGCTATTGGTAGCAAACCTGTAAAATCTCAAATGCTCTTTAAAGGGGTGTGAGTTTTCGAGGTTTGATGAGGGATAGGGGACCAATATAAGGGCCAAGTACCAGCACCCATCGCACATCATGTGCGCACACCCCCCGGCCCCCCCGATCGTCGGAACCCCAATGCCACCGGTCATGCTCTCCGACGATGGTGTCTCGACGAAGAAAAATACGACACCAGCCCATGCCCGAGCCCAGCATGTGCTGTCACAACGCTTGGTCCGATCCAATCTTAGACTGGGAATGAACTCCGTATGCTTAGACTGGGAATGAACTCCGTATGCCTAAGTCAACCCACGAAACGAGCGTGAAGGTGCTCAGCCGGCCATAGGGGCGGGATGTGCAAGCCCGGGATTGATCGGGTCCCCCTCTGGGTGCTGTCAATCCTGCTGCTGCAACCCTCGGTCCGGTCTGATTTTAGACTGGGAATGAACTCTGTATGCCTAAGCCAACCGACGAAACGAGCGGGCGGGTGGGCGAGCACTACGCCGGCCAGAGAGGCGGGATGCGCAAGCCGTGGATTGATAGGGTGGTAGGTGGGTTTAGGCACATCTTCATATTTCTACCATGCCAATGCCATTTTTTGGCTTGTAAATTCATACAACGGTCCCTTAAGCCTTCATGTGAAGTTTCATGGCAAGACGACTCGATTTCTATTTTTCATGCTTTTCAAAATTTTTCACGGTTCGGGATTTTTTAAACTTTTTTCAAAAGGTGTTTTGGTCCCAAACTTGGTAGACGTGATCCTTTTATTTTTGTTGGCATGCACAAAAAAATTCAGCTAAAAACTCGAAGTGTACAAGATTTTGTGACCATTTGAAAAAAGTGTCCCTATTTCAGACACTTTAATGGCTACTGGCAGCAAACCTGTAAATTCTCAAACGCTCTTTAAGGGGTGCGAGTTCTCAAGGTTTGATGAGGGATAGGGGGCGAATATAAGGGCCAAGTACCAGCACCCATCTTACATCATGTGCGCACAGCCCCCCCCGATCGTCGGAACCCCAATGCCGTCGGTCAGGTTGTCCGGCGATGGCGTCCCGGTGAAGAAAAATACGGCACCAGCACATGTCCGAGCCCAGCATGTGCTGCCGCAACCCTTGGTCTGGTTCAAACTTAGGTTGGGAATGAACTTCGTATGCTTAGACTGGGAATGAACTCCGTATGCCTAAGTCAACCCACGAAACGAGCGTACGGGCGCTCAGCCGGTCAGAGGGGCGGGATGCGTCAGCCGGGGATCGTCCGTGTCCACCTCTGCATGCTGTCGATCCAACTGTCGGAACCCTCAATTTGGTCTGATCTTAGACTGGGAATGAACACCGTATGCCTAAGCCAACCGGCGAAACGAGCGGGCGGGCACTACGCCGGGCAGAGAGGCGGGATGCGCAAGCCGTGGATCGATAGGGTGGAAGGTGCGTTTAAGCACATCTTCATATTTCTGCCATGCCAATGCCATTTTTCTGGCTTGTAAATTCATACAATGGTCCCTTAAGCCTTCATGAGAAGTTTAATGGCAGGACGACTTGTTTTTTATTTTTCATGATTTTTGAAACTTTTTACGGTTCGAGATTTTTTAAACTTTTTTCAGAAGGTGTTTTGGTCCCAAACTTGGTAGACGTGATCCTTGTATTTTTTTTGGCATGCATAAAAAAATTCAGCCAAAAACTCGAAGTGTACAAGATTTTGTGACCATTTGAAAAACGTGTCCCCATTTTAGACACTTTAATGGCTACTGGCAGCAAACTTGTAAAATCTCAAATGCTCTGTAAGGGGGTGTGAGTTCTCAAGGTTTGATGAGGGATAGGGGGCCAATATAAGGGCCAAGTACCAGCACCCATCGCACATCATGTGCGCACACCCCCTGGCCCCCCCGATCGTCGGAACCCCAATGCCGTCGGTCAGGTTCTCCAGCGATGGTGCCTCGGACAAGAAAAATGTGACACCAGCACATGCCCGAGCCCAGCAAGTGCTACTGAAACCCTCGGTCCGGTCCGATCTTTGACTGGGAATGAACTTCGTATGCTTAGACTGGGAATGAACTCTGTATTCCTAAGTCAACCCATAAAACGAGCGTACGGGCGCTCAACTGGCTAGAGGGGCGGGATGCGCAAGCCGGGGATCAACCGGGTCCCCTCTGCATGCTGTCGTTCCTGCTGCCACAACACTCGACCCGGTTCAATCTTAGACAGGGAATGAACTCCGTATACCTAAGCCAACCGACGAAACGAGCGAGCGGGTGGGCGGGCACTACGTCGGCCAGAGAGGGGGATGCGCAAGACGTGTATCGATAGGGTGGTAGGTGGGTTTAGGCACATCTACATATTTTTGCCATGCCAATGCCATTTTTCTAGCTTGTAAATTCATACAATGGTCCCTTAAGCCTTCATGCGAAGTTTCATGGCAAGACGACTCGTTTTCTATTTTTCACGATTTTTGAAACTTTTTATTCCTCGGGATTTTTTAAAATTTTTTCAGAACGAGTTTTAGCACCAAACTTTGTACACGTGATCCTTGTATTTTTGTTGGCATGCATAAAAAAATTCAGCTAAAAACTCGAAGTGTACAATATTTTGTGACCATTTGAAAAAAGTGTCCCCATTTTAGACACTTTAATGGCTAGTAGCATCAAACCTGTAAAATCTCAAATGCTCTTTAAGGGGGTGTGAGTTCTCGAGGTTTGATGAGGGATAGGGGGCCAATATAAGGGCCAAGTACCAGCACCCATCGCACATCATGTGCGCACACCCTCCCAGACCCCCCGATCGTCGGAACCCCAATGCCGCCGGTCAGGTTCTTTGCATATTTTTGCCATGCCAATGCCATTTTTCTAGCTTGTAAATTCATACAATGGTCCATTAAGCCTTCATGTGAAGTTTCATGGCAAGACGACTCATTTTCTATTTTTCACGATTTAAAAAACTTTTTACGGTTCGGGATTTTTTAAAATTTTTTTAGAAGGAATTTTGGCCCCAAGCTTGGTAGACGTGATCCCTGTATTTTTGTAGGCGTGCACAAAAAAATTCAGCTAAAAACTCGAAGTGTACAAGATTTTGTGACCATTTGAAAAAAGTGTCCTCATTTCAGACACTTTAATGGCTACTGGCAGCAAACCTGTAAAATCTCAAATGCTCTTTAAGGGGGTGTGAGTTCTCAAGGTTTGATGAGGGATAGGGGGCCAATATAAGGGCCAAGTACCAGCTCCCACCGCACATCATGTCCGCACACCACCCTCGGCCCCCCCGATCGTCGGAACCCAAATGCCACCGGTCAGGTTCTCCGGTGATGGGGTCCCGGTGAAGAAAAATATGACACCAGCACATGCTCGAGCCCAGCATGTGCTGTCGTAACCCCCGATCCAGTCCGATCTTAGTCTGGGAATGAACTCTGCATGCTTAGACTGGGAATGAACTCCCTATGCCTAAGTCAACCCACGAAACGAGCGTGCGGGCGCTCAGTCGGCCAGAGTGGCGGGATTCGCAAGCCGAGGATCGACCAGGTCCCACTCTGTGTGCTATCGATCCTGCTACCGCAACCCTCAGTCTGGTCCGATCTTAGGCTGGGAATGAACTCCGTATGCCTAAGCCAACCGACGAAACAAGTGGGTGGGCGGGCGGGCACTACGTCGGCCAGAGAGGCGGGATACGCAAGCCGTGGATCGATAAGGTGGTAGGTGGGTTTAGGCACATCTTCATATTTCTGCCATGCCAATGCCAATTTTCTAGCTTGTAAATTCATACAATGGTCCCTTAAGCCTTCATGTGAAGTTTCATGGCAAGACGACTCGTTTTCTATTTTTCACGATTTTTGAAATTTTTACGGTTCCAGATTTTTTAAAATTTTTTCAGAAGGAGTTTTGGCCCCAAACTTGGTAGACGTGATCCTTGTATTTTTGTTGGCATGCAAAAAAAAAATTCAGCTAAAAACTCGAAGTGTACAAGATTTTGTGAGCATTTGAAAAAAGTGTCCCCATTTCAGACACTTAAATGGCTACTGGTAGCAAACCCGTAAAATCTCAAATGCTTCTAAGGGGGTGTGAGTTCTCTAGGTTTGATGAGAGATAGGGGTCCAGTATAATGGCCAAGTACCAGCACCCATCGCACATCATGTGCGCACACCCACCCCGACCCCCCAATCGTCGGAACCCCAATGCCATCGGTCAGGTTCTCCGACGATGGTGTCCCGACGAAGAAAAATACGGCACCAGCACATGCCCGAGCCCAGCATGTGCTGCCACAACCCTTGGTCCGGTCTGATCTTGACTGGGAATGAACTCCGTATGCCTAAGTCAACCCACGAAACGAGCGTGTGGCGCTCAGTCGGCCAGAGTGGCGGGATTCGCAAGTCAAGGATCGACCGGGTCCTCCTCTGCGTGATGTCAATCCTGTTGCCGCAACCCTCAGTCTGGTCCAATCCTAGACTGGGAATGAACTCCGTATGCCTAAGCCAACCGACAAAACGAATGAGCGGGCAAGCAGGCACTGCACCGGCCTGAGAGGCGGGATGCGCAAGCCGTGGATCGATAGGGTGGTAGGTGGGTTTAGGCACATCTTCATATTTTTGCCATGCCAATTTCATTTTTCTGGCTTGTAAATTCATACAATGGTCCCTTAAGCCTTCATGTGAAGTTTCATGGCAAGACGACTCGTTTTCTATTTTTCACAATTTTTGAAACTTTTTAATGTTCAGGATTTTTTAAAATTTTTTCAGAAGGAGTTTTGGGCCCAAACTTGGCAGACGTGATCCTTTTATTTTTGTTGGCATGCACAAAAAAATTCAGCTAAAAACTCGAAGTGTACAGGTTTTGCTGACCATTTGAAAAAAGTGTCCCCATTTCAGACACTTTAATGGCTACTGGCAGCAAACCTGTAAAATCTCAAATGCTCTTTAAGGGGGTGTGAGTTCTCGAGGTTTGATGAGGGATAGGGGGCCAATATAAGGGCCAAGTACAGCACCCATCGCACATCATGTGCGCACACCCCCCGGCCCTCCCCGATCTTCAGAACCCCAATGCCGCCCGTCAGGTTCTCAGGCGATGGTGTCCCATGGAAGAAAAATACAGCACCAGCACATGCCCGAGCCCAGCTTGTGCTGCTGCAACCTTCGGTCTGGTCCGATCTTAGACTGGGAATGAACTCCGTATAATTAGACTAAGAATGAACTCCGTATGCCTAAGTCAACACATGAAACGAGCGTACGGGCGCTCATTCGGCCAGAGGGGCGGGATGCACAAGTCGGGGATCGGTCAAGTCCCTCTCTGCATGCTGCCCATCCTACTACCGCAACCCTTTGTCCAGTCCAATCTTAGACTGGGAATGAACTCCGTACGCCTAAGCCAACCAACAAAACGAGCGGGCGGGAGGGCAGGCACTACGCCGGCCGAGAGGCGGGATGCGCTAGCCTTGGATCGATAGGGTGGTAGGTGGGTTTAGGCACATCTTCATATTTTTACTGTGCCAATGCCATTTTTCTGGCTTGTAAATTCATACAATGGTCCCTTAAGCCTTCATGTGAAGTTTCATGGCAAGACGACTCGTTTTCTATTTTTCATGATTTTCCAAACTTCTTACGGTTTGGGATTTTTTAAAATTTTTTTAGAAGGAGTTTTGGCCCGAAACTTGGCAGACGTGATCCTTGTATTTTTTTTGGCATGCACAAAAATATTCAGCTAAAAACTCGAAGTGTACAAGTTTTTGTGACCATTTGAAAAAAGTGTCCCCATTTCAGATACTTTAATGGCTACTGGCAGCAAACCTGTAAAATCTGAAATGCGCTTTAAGGGGGTGTGAGTTCTCGAGGTTTGATGAGAGATAGGGGGCCAATATAAGGGCCAAGCACCAGCACCCATCGAACATCATGTGCGCACACCCACCCCGGCCCCCCCGATCCTCGGAACCCCAATGCCGTCGGTCAGGTTCTCTGACGATGGTGTCCCGGTGAAGAAAAATACGGCACCAGCACATGCCCGAGCCCAGCATGTGCTGCCGTAACCCTCGGTCCGATCTGATCTTAGACTGGGAATGAACTCCGTATGCCTAAGTCAACCCATGAAACGAGCGTGCGGGCGCTCAGCCGGCCAGAGGGGCGGGATGCGCAAGCCGGGGATCGGCCGAGTCCCCCTCTGCGTGCTATCGAACTTGCTGCTGCAACCCTCAGTCCGGTCCGATCTTAGACTGGGAATGAACTCCGTATGCCTAAGCCAACCGACGAAACGAGCGGGTGGGCGGGCAGGCACTACACCGGCGAGAGAGGCGGGATGCGCAAACCGTGGATCGATAGGGTGGTAGGTGGGTTTAGGCACATCTTCATATTTCTACCGTGTGAATGGCATTTTTTTGGCTTGTAAATTCATACAATGGTCCCTTAAGCCTTCATGGGAAGTTTCATGGCAAGACGACTCGTTTTTTATTTTTCACTATTTTCCAAATATTTTACGGTTCGAGATTTTTTAAAATTTTTTTAGATGGAGTTTTGGCCCAAAACATTGCAGACGTGATCCTTGTATTTTTTTTGGCATGCACAAAAAAATTCAGCTAAAAACTCGAAGTGTACAAGATTTTGTGACCATTTGAAAAAAGTGTCCGCATTTCTAACACTTTAATGGCTACTGGTAGCAAACCTGTAAAATCTGAAATGCTCTTTAAGGGGGTGTGAGTTCTCAAGGTTTGATGAGGGATAGGGGGCCAATATAAGGGCCAAGTACCAGCACCCATCGCACATCATGTGCGCACACCCCCCCGGCCCCCCGATCACTGGAACCCCAATGCCGCCGGTCAAGTTCTCCGGCGATGGTGTCCCGACGAAGAAAAATGCGACACCAGCACATGCCCGAGCCCAGCATGTGCTACCACAACCCTCGATCCGGTCCGATCTTAGACTGGGAATGAACTCTGTATGCTTAGACTGGGAATGAACTCCGTAAGCCTAAGTCAGAGAGTTGGTTGGGTAATTGGTCGGGGCAGTTCGGCGCTGTACCAACCCCTTGACTTTTGCCTTATTTTCGTTTTGTTTTTTTGTTTGTTTTTTTGTTTGTTTTGGTAAATATTATTATTATTAAAAATAAAATAAAATAAAATAGTAGACCCGGACAAAATCGGTGTCTACAGCTGCCCCTCTTTACACATTACTATGAATCAGGAATAGGGCAAAGACAAAGACAACGATTTTGTCTGAAAATAAATTGTGTTATTTTTTGGTTTTACAGAAAATGGCTCCTCTTAATAGAGGCTCAACAACTTTAAAAATCTCATCTGGAAAAAGCTCCTCTCAACAGAGGCTCCACAACTTTAAAAATCTCATCTGGAAAAGCTCATCTCAGCAGAGGCTCAACAACTTTAAAATCTCATTTGGAAAAAGCTCCTCTCAACAGAGGCTCCACAACTTTAAAAATTCTCTCTTGAAAAAAACTACTCTTAGCAGAGGTTCCACAACTTTAAAAATCTCATATGGAAAAAGCTCCTCTCAACAGAGGCTCCATAACTTTAAAAATTCTCTCTTGAAAAAGCTCCTCTCAACAGAGGCTCGACAACTTTAAAATTCTCATCTTGGAAAAGCTCCTCTCAACAGAGGCTCAACAACTTTAAAAATTCTCATCTGAAAAAGCTCCTCTCAACAGAGGCTCCACAACTTTAAAATTTCTCATCTGTTTTCAAATTTGAGTTTTCATCTTTGAACAAGTAAATCTCTCTCTTTTGAATTCCTTTTTTTGATCATTGTCTTTACCAAAATCTTGTTTTTTCATTAAGAAAAGGAAAATTTCTATCTTTGTTACAACTTCTCATGGATACATGTATTGAGTGCTCATGATGCAATGCATGTAATGCAATCAAAATCGTTCATTGTAGTAAAAAGGTTCTCGAAATCTCTCACTTTCGGCTTCTTTTATCCGAGTTCTTATATGACCAATCTGTCTTCAACATCTGACCATAATATTTTTTCTTCAAAGGTCTACAACATCAATGACTTGTCATGCTTTTCTTATCCTTTTTCATTTGCCTTTGTCAACTTTAAAAGTAATGCTGAGATCTTTCATGTTTGTTTTTCTTTTCATCATTTTAAGTTCAAGACAAATAAAATGCAATCACATTTCTCTTATGGACAAAAATATCAGATAAGGATAAAGGAAAGGATAGGCATTATTTTCAAATGAAGGATAATGTATTTCCTATGGCTGATAACAAGTGTATGTCAAAGTGTTTGAGTTGAAATAAAGGTGTCAAAAGAATGATCACAAGATAATCATGAACAAAATATTCTCAGATTCTTTCTCTAAAACTAAATCAGATGACTTCCTTGATTATTCAGAGTTCGTCAAACTACACTTGCCCCTGCATTGTGGGATCTTTTCTTGATGATGCTTTTGCTTCACATCTAAACCGTCTTTTTAGGTTTTCAACTTAGATAAGTCATCATTTTTTTCTCTCTTTTTTTTAAGCAAAATATTTCTTCATAACATCTGAATTTATTAGGGTAGGTAAATCACCTCCGTCCATTTCTGCCAAAATCAATGCCCCACCAGAAAAAGCCTTTTTCACCATATACGGGCCTTCCCAATTTAGTGTCCATTTCCCCTGATTATCATGTTGATTTGGAAGGAATCTTTTTAACACTAAGTCTCATTCCCTAAAGCAATGGGGACGAGTTTTCTTGTCATGTGCTCTCATCATCCTCTTTTGATATAATTGACCATGACAAAGTGCTGACAGTCTTTTCTCTTCTATGAGGTTTAACTGCTCGTAGCGATTTCGAACCCATTCTGCTTCCTCTAACTCTACCTCCATCAGGACTCTCAGTGAGGGAATTTCCACTTCGACTGGTAGCATAGTTTCCATACCATATAACAAAGAGAACGGTGTGGCTCCAGTAAACATTCTGACTGATGTTCTATAAGCATGCAAGGCAAAAGGTAACTTCTCATGTCAATCTTTGTAAGTTTCAGTCATTTTCTCTAGGATTCTCTTGATATTCTTATTTGCAGCCTCCACTGCCCCATTCATTTTTGGATGATATGGTGCTGAATTATGATGGCAAATCTTGAATTGAGTGCATACTTCATTCATCATTTTGTTGTTCAAGTTTTTGGCATTATCAGAAATAATTGTCTCCGAAAGCCCATATCTGCATATTATCTCTCTTTTTATGAACTTACATACCACAGATCGGGTCATGCTAGCATATGATGCAGCCTTTACCCATTTGGTGAAGTAATCAATCATCACAAAAATGAATCTATGCCCGTTCGAAGCTTTTGGAGTGATGGGACCAATGACATCCATACCCCACATTGAGAATGGCTAGGGAGGAGCTAGAACGTGTAATGTTGATGGTGGAGCATGAATCTTGTCAGCATAAATCTAACATTTATGACATCTCCTAGCATAATCAATACAGTCACTCTCCATTGTCAACCAATAATAGCCAGCCCTCATAATTTGTCTAACCATCATATGACCATTTGCATGTGCCCCACAAACTCCATCATGCACTTCTTCAATAATCTTCTTTGCTTCAGCTGCATTTACACATCTTAAGAGCACTTGATCTCGACCTCTTTTGTAAAGGATATGTCCATTAATGAAGAAACTCATAGCCAATCTTCTGATAGTCCTCTTATCATTTTTAGTTGCATGTTTTGGGTATTGCTGGCTTTTAATGTATTGCATGATATCATGATACCATGGCTTCCCATCAACTTCTTTTTCAACACCTGAGCAATGTGCCGGTACATCTTTCACATCCAGCTTGATGGGTTGGATTTCAGTACTTGCATCTATTTTGATCATTGCAGCTAGAGTAGCCAGTGCATCAGCAATTTTGTTTTCCTCTCTAGGTAGATGCTCAAACTGAACTTCTTTAAATTGCTTAACCAACTCAGAGATGTATTTATGGTACCGAATCAACTTAGAGTCTCTTGTTTCCCATTCATCTCGTAACTGATAGGACTAAAGCTGAATCTTGAAACACATCTAACACTTTGATCTTCTTTTTAATTGCTGCTTGTAGACCCATAACACAGGCCTCATATTCAACCACATTGTTTGTGTAATTAAAATTTAATCTGGCTGTGATGGGGTAATAATGTCCATCAAGAGATATCAAAATTGCCCCAATACCATGACCCAAAGCATTAGCAGCTCCATCAAAATACATCCTCCATGATTTTTCAACAGGTTCATTTTCTTCAATGGCTATCACATCCTCATCAGAAAAATCTAATTTCATTGGCTCATAATCTTCAACTGCACGATCAGCTAGAAATTCATCTATTGCACTCCCTTTAATAGCTTTTTGAGTTACGTAAATGATATCATATTCTGAAAGCATAACTTGCCACCGTGCTATTCTTCCTGTCAATGAGGGCTTTTCGAAGATATACTTAATAGGATCCAACTTTGCTATGAGCCAAGTAGTGTGATAAAGCATGTATTGTCTAAGCCTTCGAGCTGTCCAGGTTAATACACAACACATCTTCTCTAATGGTGAATACTTTGACTCATAATCAGTGAACTTCTTGCTCAAATAGTAAATTGCTCGTTCTTTCTTATTAGTTTCATCTCTTTGCCCCAGCACACATCCCATTGAATTTTCATGCACTGTCAAGTACAAAATCAAAGGTTTTCCTGGCATTGGTGGCACTAACACAGGTGGATTTGACAAGTATTCTTTGATCTTATCAAAAGCTTTTTGGCATTCATCATTCCATTCTCCAGGATCATGTTTTCTGAGAAGCTTGAAAATAGGGTCACACTTATAAGTAAGTTAAGAGATGAAGCGAGCAATATAATTTAATCTCCCTAAGAAGCCTCGCACTTCTTTTGAGGTACGAGGAGGGGATAAGTTTTGGATGGCTTGTATCTTATCTGGATCAACTTCAATTTCTTTTTCACTGACTACAAAGCCTAATAGTTTTCTTGATTTGGCTCCAAATGTACATTTGGCAGGATTCAACTTCAACTGAAATCTTTTCAACCTGTCGAACAGCTTTTTGAGACTGACTATATGATCCTCTCCTTCACGAGATTTTACAATCATACCATCTACATACACTTCTATCTCTTTATGCATCATGTCATGAAAAAGAGTCACCATTGCTCTTTGATAAGTAGCACCAGCATTTTTTAACCCAAAAGGCATGACTTTGTAACAGAATGTTCCCCATATGGTCACAAATGTAGTTTTCTCCATATCATCTCGAGCCATCTTGATCTGATTATAGCCTGAGAAACCATCCATAAAGGAAAATATAGAGTGCCTAGCAGTATTATCCACTAGAGTATCGATATCAGGTAAAGGAAAGTTATCCTTAGGGCTTGCTCTATTCAAATCTCGATAATCGACACACATTCTCACTTTTCCATCCTTCTTAGGAACTGGCACTATGTTGGCTACCCATTCAGGATATTTTGCCACTTTCAAAAATTCGACATCGAATTGTTTCTTCACTTTTTCTTTAATTTTTAGCAGCATCTCTGGTTTCATGCGCCTTAGCTTTTACTGCATCGGCTTACATCCTGGTTTTAAAGGTAACTTATGCTCTAAAATATCAGTGCTGAGTCCTGGCATATCCTGGTAAGTCCATGCGAACACATCTACATATTCTCGGAGCAGCTCTTCTAGCTCCTGTCTTTTAGCTGATAAAAGAGATGTACCAACTTTGACCTCTCTTTTATTCTCACCATCTCCCAAATTTACTGATTCAGTAATTTCTTGGTGAGGTTCAATTGGCTTATCTTCATGTTCTATTAATTTTAACAAATTAAGAGGCAGTGTATAGTTATCTGAATCTTCCTCATTATCAAGTTCATCAACATGAATTAAGTTTTCAAAATCAAATCCGAGATTAATGCCATGATTATCCTCATGTTCATGGTTTGAGACCCTACAAAGGGTAATATGGAAAGAATATTGGCACACAAAAATGGAATGGCAAGAAAATGTAGAAAAGAAAAGGATGAAAGGTAAAATGAAGATAAAAACAACAGAAAAAATACGGATGCATCTTCTAAGTCTTTTATTAAAATGACAAACATAAACACACCATAAAAGATCTTCTAATACTTGTAGAATGTAATTAGGGATTTAAAGTTTCACATTACTTTTCCAAAGTTTTAAAAACAACAGGTAGCTCTGTAACTTCCCAATTATCCAGCTTAAAATATAAAGGACAAGGGTACACGAATAGATCTTCACTTCGACTCTTCTTTTCTCCATCATCCACCATTTGAATGGCTAGCTCTAAAACTTTTTCCACAAATCCTACACTTGGGGCTCCCGGTAAATTTGGATAAATATATCCTCCCGAGTGAAAAGAATTATAGAGGTATGGAATGACTATCGGCTCTGACTCCAGCTCATATCCCTTAAGATTAGCTATCTTCTTATCTCTTTTCTCATTCACCATTCTTACTCTATCCCCTTTTGTTGGCTTATATCCCAAGCCAAACCTGTCTCTCTTTTCATATATGGCCGATGGCTTCGTGATTCCTTACAGGTTCTTCCCAAGTCTGACTTTAGGTCGCCATCCCATCTTGGTAAGTTGTCTGACTACCATTTTAGTAGTCATAGATAAGTGTGGCGAATACAATTTAGATCCTCCAACTATATATGTTGCATTGGCAATCTCGAAGGATCTATAAAAGCATTCTAAAGCTTCATCTGCCGATTCCACATATGGAGTATTTATCGATTGAGTTACCAATAAATCCTCTTCTCCTGCCACACATGTTAGCTTTCCTTCAACAATGAATTTGACTTTCTGATGTAATGAGGATGGGATAGCACCTGCCATATGGATCCACGGTCTACCCAATAGACAACTATATGAAGGAGAGATGTTTATGACTTGAAATTTCATGTTGAAAGTACATGGACCAATCTGCAATGGCACTTCTATATCTCCCAGCACTTCTTTTTTGGTTCCATCAAAGGCTCTCACTATCATATGACTAGGTTTCATATAAGATCCATTAATAGGGAGTTTTGCCAGAGTAGTTGCAGGCATAACATTGATGGATGAGCCATTATCAATCAAAACCTTAGCCATTATATGACTTTTACATTTCACAGTAATGTGAAGAGCCCTGGTACTTCCTCTACCCTCAGGAGAAATTTCTTCATCATTGAAAAAAATATAGTTTGAAATCGTCAAATTGCCAACAAGCTGTTCCACATATTCAACAGAAGCATTGTGAGACACATATGCTTGATTTAGCACCTTCAGCAAAGCATTACGGTGTGACTCTGAATTAAGCAATAATGACAATAACGAAATTCTAGCTGGCATCTTGTTAAGCTGTTCTACCACGCTATACTCATTATGTTTTATTAACTTAAAAAATTCACCTACTTCACTCTTAGATACTGGCTTCTGACATTCTTTTTCTGGTGTTACATCAAGATCACTCTGACTTTTATTTTCTTCCCCTACCTTGGCTTTCTCCTTTCTAGCTTTTTCTAGAGCCTCTAGGGTATAGCACCTGCCACTTCGAGTTATGCCTCCTACACCCATTATGTTGGCAGTATCTGGGTTGACTACGACATCATAATCATACTTCTAAGGTACTACTTTATCATTCTGATATGAAAAAAGGCCAGGAACTTTAATTGTCACCACTGGTCGAGAGATGGGTTTTTCTAGCTTCGATGTTGGCTTCTCATCATAATAGATAGTTACTGGTCTACTCCCAAACTTATTCTTTGAATCAATAGTAGACACTTTCACCAACTCTTCTCTCTCTTGGTAAAACTCTATTCGACCTTCATCCATCAATTTTTACACCTTTTGACAAAATTGGTGACAATTCTCGATAGAATGCCCCAGAGCACCTTTGTGATAATGGTAGCTTTCAGTTGAGTTAACCGCTTCAGAGTAATTTTGAGGTTCTATCGACTTTAGCATGTCAGCTTTGACCAAGGTTTCAAACACTTTAGCCATAGGAGTTTTGACCTCTTCTATTCTTCTTTTCACATAACTTGTTTGCCCATCAATCAAAGCATTTATTGATGGTCTGGTATGATTTGGTAGAGGGTTCCCATTGACATTTGGAGTCCCTTGTTGGCTGGTATCAAAATTTAATACTCCTTCATTGATTAACCCTTGCACTTTATGCTTCAAAGCAGTACAATGCTCAGTGGAATGACCTGGATTCCCATAATGATAATCACAATGTGCATTGGGGTCATACCATTTGGGAAACGGAGGTTTCAAAGGTTTAATAATAATAGGAGCAAGCAGATGTTTCTTAACAAGTCGAGGATACAAATCTGTGTATGTCATGGGAATTGGGTTAAAATGAGGTCTTTCTCTATTGTTATTATTCTGTGAGTTTCTTTGATTGCTGTTTGGGTAGGTTGGTCGAGTAAATGGTCGAGCTGGAGGTGCCAGGGTGTAATTGGATGGTTGAAGGCTAAAACTTGATCTGGGTAACGGTTGTTCGGGGGCCCGGTAATGGTATGGTTATTGAGAGATTTGGTTTATGGTAGAGTAGTAATGGGGGTGTGGGTTATATGAAACAAAAGGATGGTGTGGGGGATTTGTGTGAGTGACAACATGTGTCTCCTGCTCTTTCTTCCTTAAGGTAGCTATCTTCTTTTCAAACCCTTCAATTTTACCACTTTTAATAGCGTTTTCTATCATCTCCCCTGAAATTACTATGTCAGAGAAGTTTTTCGTGGCATTTCCCACCAATCTGTCATAATACGGGGCCTTCAGTGTATTGACGAATAGCACGATTATCTCTTTTTCAGTCAGTGGTGGTTGTACTTGAGCTGCTGCATCTCTCCACCGATGTGCATATTCTTTGAAGGTTTTCGTCGACTTTTTCTCCATATTTTGTAATGACAGTCTATCAGGGGCTGTATCCAAGACGTGCTTATACTGAGCAAGAAAAACTTTGGCCAAGTTTTTCCATGAACTGATCTTATTTCGATCTAATTGCACGTACCATTTAGCTACTGAACCAGTCAAACTATCCTGAAAATAGTGTATCAATAGTTTGTCATTATGGGTATAACCCGTCATCTTTCTACAAAACATGGTGATATGAGCAGATGGACACTTTGTCCCATTGTATTTCTCAAAATCTGGGGTCTTATATTTTGGTAGGATAACCAAGTCAGGCACTAGGCTAAGCTCATTGGCATCAATAACCCCATAAGTGTCATTACCTTCAACCATTTTAAGCCTCTCTTCAAGCTGGTCATACTTGTCTTGAATTTTTGAATTTATAATAGGTTCTGACATTTCGTGAGATTTCTCTTGCTCAACAGGGTCGTCAAGATTTGGTACCATGATGGGATGGACTGGGAAGGGTCCCGAATTGGCATTCAAGTGGGTCGACTGCTGATTTACAGAATGATTGACATAGGTATACCCCGAGGAACTTGAAACTGAACTTGAGGTGGAGTGAATCTAGGAGGGTATAATGGCTCTTCCACATTAACCTCATCTCCTGTCCTTGATACACCAGTGACTCCTTTTCCTTTCATTGATCCAATCAACAGTTGTCTTAATTTAGCCATTTGTGCTTCAATTCTTTGTTGTATTTCCATCACTCTTTCTTGTATCTCCTCCTGTACCCTTTTGACCCTTTCAAACCTAGCTGTATTCTTTTCTTTCATGGCTCGAGTCTGGGAACGAGTATTATATTTATGCAAAATTGACGAGTTATGGTTCCTTGGCTTTGCTATCCTTGAACCTTAGTTTATTAACCATGAATTAGATCGCATGATATAATGTCATTGATATTATTGTTAGTATGAAAATTCATGCATGAAATGAATGAAATGCAAATTAGGGTATTGTCTTAGATCGATCGAAACAAAAAGAAACTTTCATTAACCATGGGAGTCTTTACACATCATCCAATCATTCTCACATTAAAGCCATAAAAACATTTGATTTGAGCATATTGCTCCCTCGCTTCATGCAAAAAGTGCAATAATCTTTAACTGTGGCCTTTGGTTGGTACAATCTCTCATTCCAGTGCTTTCGCCTTTTCAACCATATTGCCTGCTTTTCGGATAGCCTTGTAGATTTGAACAGTCAGGTGTTCGATGTATTACTGTCTCCCTAAACATTTTGCTCTCCACATCTCTCTAGCATCTACCTCCATATTACAAGTGCGAGCCCAATAATCTTCTTTATCTTACCATTCAGTCAAAATCTCGTTTATGTGCCTCTGATTGCTTGTCAATTGAAGCTCCAAACTCATTAATTCATGCTCTAAGGCTTTCTTCTTGCTTTGCAAATCGGAGTTCTTGCTTTGTTCCCTCATTAGCTCAGCTTTTAGCTTTTCACTTTCTCTTTGGTGCTTTGTTACCTTTTCAGAAGCTCCTGAAAGTTTTTCTTTCCATTCATGTTGCTCTTTGGTGAGTGTGGAGATCATTTTTTTGTTCTCTTGAGCTCTGTTCTTCCAATATTCCACCATGTCCCATAGTTCTTCCACATCCTTCTTGGATCCCTTCAAAGGTCTACTATCCAACCTTAATTTCTTATTTCTTGATGCAGATCTTGCAAATCCTCTTTCAATACTTTTCGTTCTTTAGTTAACTTCTGTACTGTATCATTTTTCATCATCAAATCATATCTTAGTTGGTTAACCTGATCCATCATAGCCACTTTTTCTTTCTCTAACCTTTTCTTTTCAATCTCAAACTCTCGTTGAGCGATCTCAAGAGTCGACAATACCGATACTGAAATAGGAACCGATAACTTCTCTGAAACATCAGCTAGTAGAGGCCTAATTTCGTTAACTCTTTTCATCCTCCACGCAAGGTAACCTTCAGCAACATTATCTGCGAGTCTAGCTAGGCACATTCGGTTGACCTGCTTCCATGCTTTGATGATTTCACGAACCCTTTTCATATAACCGGGTGTTCCATAATCGAACTCAAGTGAACCAAGCCTATGAGTCATAGGGATGAACTATCTTGAATCATATTGTCTTTGAACCATAAGGGGTGCGTAACTCACTGCCCCCCATATTCCTAACAGAGGTACCCATGACTCGTCTCCACAACTATATAAGATAGCCATCGAAAGCATCCATGGTGCCCTCCATGTTACATCTTCGTTAGTGAGCTTCAGAAAGAATGCCAACCATTGACTTTTTGTCTAATCTTTTCTTCATTCTTTAGTCATAAACTCCTTGATAGGACTGAAATGCACGGAGAATGGTCGAAATGATGTCTTCTCTTTTCCCCAAAAATGGCTTCTGAGCCAGACAAAAAGTAACTGAGCACACCCCATAAATCGTCCTTCACCCTTTCTTCGATAAAAATTAAGTAATCTAATAGTTTTTGCCAAAATAGTTGGTGAAGGGTTTATACCTTTATCTAATTGCTCAAAGAAATCAACCACTGATGCTTCTATATGTCCTAAAACCTTAGGAAATATCATCAATCCATAGATGGCCAAAGCAAACACATGCAACCCTTGATCGGTATCAATATACTTTCTTATGTACTCAAGCAGAAAAGCTGATGGAATGGTCTCAACCCCATTTTTTTCTTTCTTGTGCTTGTCTATCTCTTCAACCTCCATTTGCATGATCTTGGCTAATTTTTTTTCTATATCCGGTGGTCTTATGCTCTTTCCAATAGATCTTGTCTTGATTGGTAGACTCTATCCGAAGTAAAAAAGAATATTCTTCGATCGTGGGAGCCAAGTCTTCTTGGTTGAATACAAAACATCGATAAGGTAGATCCCAGAACTGTATTACGACTCTCATTAGCTTTTCATCAACCTTCACAGACATAAGCAATGCCACATCCCCACATTTCTTGGAAAAAAATTCTTTTTTCTCTGTTCTCCACTATTTCCAAATGGCTTCCAATTCTGATATATTATTCTGATCGAGATCCATATGCACTGACTGTGGTAGCACCGATATATGACCATCTACTAAGCAATCTCCTTCTTTCCCCTGAGTACCTTCTGAATGGCTCTTAACCTCTAAGTAGCTCTCACACACAGACGACATCCTTTAGGTTTTTTTGAAAGTTTTTTTTTTGTTGAAGATTGGTCCAAAACAATACCCTCTAAAAATATGGTACCTATATGATGCATGCAACAAAATTGAAGACAATAAAACAAATCAAGAATGTAAATAAAACAAATAAATAAAACTGAGTAAATGAATGAACAAGCATATCAGAATATACGTAGTGTCCTAATTTAGATAATTATCTCGTAAAAAGGATAGTATGGCTCTATCCTAAAGTTGGACTTCAGGGTTCACTATATGCCAGGTTAAGATTTACATGTCTAAAGGTTCCCAGACTATTCCTCACATCATCATCCATTATAGACTAGTAAGGTTCCCCGATCCTCACCCATTACAGGCTACTAACGGAACGGGTTCAATCTGAGTGGAAGTGTTTCGCTAGCAAATGCGGAGGTTATCACCTCACGAGAGCGTAGCTACTTCACTTCCTCCTAAAAGGATGGAGCCCGGGTATAGAACTCATGTATGCGAGTGAATATGCAAAGTGTGTGCAAGGTAATGTATTAATCAAAATAACATGAATAAATCAAAAACAAAATCAAAATGAAGTAATAACTAGCACATAATTTATTTCATTTATTAACATGACTGTTTTCAAAAAAATAAAATAAAAGAAATTAAATTAAATATAAAATAAAATCAATTAAATCCAACTGTTGTCAATAGTGCATTATTTAAATTTTGGCCTGACTCTCAAATAATTCCCCAGTGGAGTCGCCAAGCTGTCGTAACAGTTTTGGGACCGTCAGACATAAAAATGAGTTTAAAATCGAGAAAAATAAAAAAGAGGGAGTCGCCACCAATCTTTGTTAGGGTGTGATTGGCCACCCAAAAGTTTATCTTTTTAATAAAACTATAAAAACGAGTTTGAAGTCTTACCAAAAAGATAAATTTCGGTCTGCAAAAAATCAGGTTGGGTCCAGGAGTCGGTTACGTGTGGGGAAGGATTAGCACCCCCACAACGCCCATAAATTGGTACCATTTAATTATGTGCTATTTTCGACATTGGATAAAAATGGTTTTAATTTGAAATTTAACATTAATTCCCTTCATTTAAAAAAAATTTGCTAAAATATTTATTTAGAAATATTGAGAAAATCTTTAAGTCAAAGAATTATCTTAAAATTCTCCATCGTCTAGGCAAAATTTAAAATAACTCTTTTCGCCTAAGATTTAACACAATAATCATTAAAATAAAATAACAATCTTTATAGGAAATAATTGTTAGTGACTCTCCAACATCTAGGCAGAGTACCAAGAATTATTTCTCTCGGAATGTTATTTTTTTATTTTATAATATCATAAAAAGATTTTTTTTTTAGTATTATTTTTTTTTATTAAAAAATATTTTATCAGTAAATTAAAGAGAGAGTAATGCAATCAATTATTGATGATAACATGCTAACGTATATCATGCTAATGAATGTCATGTAAAATGAAATGCAATGTAAGAGTTGGATTCTTAAATATAATGAGACCACCCCGATTCTCCAACATCTAGGTAGAGCTTAGGTGCGACTGTTTATATTTAAGATCCCAATTTTATTATACTTTTTATTTATTAATCTTATTATTAATACAAATTAAGAAATCGTGTGAAAAGACTTCACGAAGTAAAATTTCTTAAATACCCCATCATCTAGGCGGCATTCGGGAACAAATTGCTTCAAATAGAATTTTCACGCGTGTCCTTAGGATTTTTTTAGGACTTTGGATTTCAAGGATTTTGGATTTCGGGGGGTTTTGGATTTAATGGATTTTGGATTTTTAGGGGTTTTAGAATCCTAGGATTAAGAAATAGTGCTTAAGGTTTCGTTTTTTTAAGAAAATACGAACATCTCTAAAAATCCCCAACATCTAGGCAGATTTTTTAAGCAAGTTCAATTTTAATAATTTTTGAAGATTAATTAAAAATTTCTTATGTTTATTTATGAAAAATAATTAACAATAATTCCCCAACATCTAGGCGGAATTATTGTTTTAGAAAAATATTTTTATTCCCTCCAACATCTAGGCAGGGAAGATTATTATTATTTTTTTAAAGCATTTTAATATATTTTTATTATTATTTGTTCTTAATTTTATTATTATTAAAATAATTAAACATTTATTCTAACAAATTTATAAATTTATTATGCATAAATATAAAAATATATTTAAAATAACAAAAAATAATAATAATAAAAAATTAGAAAATTAAAAAAAAAAATTTTTTTTTTACCTGAACCGGACCGGTCAACGGTCCGATCAATGTTGGTCCCGGTGATCTGACCGGTTCGACGGTTGGATCGGCGGTTCGGGCGATCTAATCGGTTCGGCAGTCGGATCGGCGGTCCGGGCAATCTGACCGGTTCAATCCAGTCCACTGACGGTTCGTACGAACCGGTTCAAGGCTGGCTGGAACAGGTCATTGGGTCGGGTTGCGTGGATCTCGGGTTGGGTTTGAGTCAACGCGTGCATCCTTCTTTGGTTAAAACGGCATTGTTTTGGGTTTTATTGAAACGACGTCGTTTTGGCTATTGATAATTTATATAAAAGTCAAAAAAAAAATTTTCGTCATTTTTTTTAATCTTTCAAAAAAAATAGCTTTCTCTCTTCTTTTTTTTTTGTTTCCTTTTTTTTCTCTTCGACCAACACAGTTGGCCGGCCGATCCTCCGTCGCTGCTGTCGTCGGTCGGCGGTCGCCGTTGACGGTGGTCAAAAAATTCTCCGAAAACACCAAAATGTCCCCCTCGACCTCTTGAGTCCGGATCTGAGGTCCCTTTCACCAAAAATGACCTTGATTCGTGTAGATCAAGTTTTGAAGTTTTTGATTTTTCTTCCTTTTCTTTTTTTTTTTGACGAAACTAACGATTTCTTGGCTTTTGCAGATGGCTCGGTGCTGAGGTTCCTCACCGTAGGCGAGGACTGTGTATTTTTTTATTTTTGTTTCTGTTTTGGTTTTTTTTTTGGTTTTTTTTTTTTGCGTCGAAAATGGGGTCTGTCTGAGGGCGTTGAAGGGGAAGAATGGTTTTTCTTTTCGAGAGCTCCGATCCTTGGATTTTCGAAAATGGCTGGGGATTTTAAAGGGTTTCTACTTAGGGGGATCTAGTGCTGTAGGGTTGTTAGTTGGCGGTTATAGGGTGGCTGGTCGGGTAGTTGGTAAGGTAATTGGTCAGAGAGTTGGTTGGGTAATTGGTCGGGGAGTTGGTTGGGTAATTGGTCGGGGCAGTTCGACGTCGTACCAACCCCTTGGCTTCTATCTTATTTTCGTTTTGTTTTTTTGTTTTTTTTTTGTTTGTTTGTTTTTTTGTTTGTTTTGTTAAATATTATTATTATTAAAAATAAAATAAAATAAAATAGTAGACCCAGACAAAATCGGAGTCTACACCGTATGCTTCGACAGAGAATGAACTCCGTATGCCTAAGTCAACCCACGAAACGAGCGTGCGGGTGTTTAGCTGGCTAGAGGGGCGGGATGTGCAAGCCGGGGATCGGTCGAGTCCCCCTCTGCATGCTGCCAATCTTACTGCTGCAACCCTCGGTCCGATTTGATCTTAGATTGGGAATGAACTCTATATGCCTAAGCCAAAAGACGAAACGAGCGGGCGGGCAGGCGGGCACTACGCCAGCCAAAGAGGTGAGATGCGCAAGCCATGGATCGATAGGGTGGTAGGTGGGTTTAGGCACATCTTCATATTTTCTACCATGCCAATGCCATTTTTTTGGCTTGTAAATTCGTACAATGGTCCCTTAAGCCTTCATGTGAAGTTTCATGGCAAGACGACTCATTTTCTATTTTTCATGATTTTCGAAACTTTTTACGGTTCGAGATTTTTTAAAATTTTTTTAGAAGGATTTTTGGCCCCAAACATGGTAGACGTGATCCATGTATTTTTGTTGGCATGCATAAAAAAATTTAGCTAAAAAATCGAAGTGTACAAGATTTTGTGACCATTCGAAAAAAGTGTTCCCATTTCAGACAATTTAATGGCTACTGGCAGCAAACCTGTAAAATCTCAATTGCTCTTTAAGGGGGTGTGAGTTCTCGAGGTTTGATGAGGGATAGGGGGCCAATATAAGGGCCAAGTACCAGCACCCATCGTACATCATGTGCGCACACCCCCGGCCCCCCCGATCGATGGAACCCCAATGTCGTTGGTCAGGTTCTCCGATGATGGTGTCCGGGCGAAGAAAAATTCGGCACCAGCAAATGTTCGAGCCCAGCATGTGCTGACGCAACCCTTGGTCTGGTCCGATCTTAGACTGAGAATGAACTCCGTATGCTTAGACTGGGAATGAACTCCGTATGCCTAAATCAACCGACGAAACGAACGTACGGGCGCTCAGCCAGCCAGAGGGACAGGATGCGCAAGCCTGGCATCGGTCGGGTCCCCCTCTGCGTGCTGCCGATCCTGCTGCCACAACCCTCGGTCCGGTCTGATCTTAGACTGAGAATGAACTCCGTAGGCCTAAGCCAATCGATGAAACGAGCGGGCGGACGGGCGGGCACTACGTCGGCCAGAGAGGCGGGATGCACAAGCCGTGGATCGATAGGGTGGTAGGTGGGTTTAGGCACATCTTCGTATTTCTGCCATGCCAATGCCATTTTTCTGGCTTGTAAATTCATACAATGGTCCTTTAAGCCTTCATGTGAAGTTTCTTGGCAAGACGACTTATTTTCTATTTTACAGGATTTTTGAAGCTTTTTACGGTTCAGGATTTTTTAAAATTTTTTCAAAAGGATTTTTTGCCCCAAACTTGGTAGACGTGGTCCTTGTATTTTTTCAGGCAAGCAGAAAAAAATTCAGCTCAAAACTCGGAGTGTGCAAGATCTTGTGACCATTTGAAAAAAGTGTCACCATTTCAGACACTTTAATGGCTACTGGCAGCAAACCTGTAAAATCTCAAATGCTCTTTCAGGGGATGTGAGTTCTCAAGGTTTGATGAGGGATAGGGGGCCAATATAAGGGCCAAGTACTAGCACCCATCGCACATCATTTGCGCACACCTTCCCGACCCCCCCGATCGCCGAAACCCCAATGCCGCCGGTCAGGTTCTTCGAGATGGTGTCCCGACAAAGAAAAATGCGACACCAGCACATGCCCAAGCCTAGCATGTGCTGCCACAACCCTCGGTCCGATCTGATCTTAGACTGGGAATGAACTCCGTATGCTTAGAGTGGGAATGAACTCCGTATGCCTAAGTCAACCCATGAAACGAGCGTGTGGGCGCTCAGTCGGCCAGAGGGGTGGGATACGCAAGTCGGGGATCGGCCGGGTCCCCCTCTACGTGCTACCAATCTTGCTGCCGTAACCCTCGGTTTGATCTGATCTTAGACTGGGAATAAACTCCGTATGCCTAAGCCAACCGACGAAACGAGCGGGCTGGCGGGCGGGCACTACGCCGGCTGAGAGACGGGATGCGCAAGCCGTGGATCGATAGGGTGGTAGGTGGGTTTAGGCACATCTTCATATTTCTACCATGCCAATGCCATTTTTCTGGCTTGTAAATTCATGCTATGGTCCGTTAAGCCTTCATGTGAAGATTCATGGCAAGACGACTCGTTTTCTATTTTTCACGATTTTCAAAACTTTTTATGGTTCGAGATTTTTTAAAATTTTTTCAGAAGGATTTTTGGCCCCAAACTTGGCAGACGTAATCCTTGTATTTTTGTTGGCATGCACAAAAAAATTTAGCTAAGAACTCAAAGTGTACAAGATTTTGTGACCATTTGAAAAAAGTGTCCCCATTTCAGACATTTTAATGGCTACTGGCAGCAAACCTGTAAAATCTCAAATGCTCTTTCAGGGGGTGTGAGTTCTCGAGGTTTGATGAGGGATAGGGGGCCAATATAAGGGCCAACTACCAGCACCCATCTCACATCATTGCGCACACCCCCCGACACCCTCGATCGTCGAAACGCCAATGCCGTTGGTTAGGTTCTCCGACGATGGTGTCCCGGTGAAGAAAAATACGGCACCAGCACATGCCCGAGCCCAGTATGTGCTGCCGCAACCCTCGGTCCGGTCCATAGTAGACTGGGAATGAACTCCGTATGCTTAGACTGGGAATGAACTCCGTATGCCTAAGTCAACCCACGAAACAAGCGTGCGGACGTTTAGTCGGCCAGAGAGGCGGGATGCGCAAGCCGGAGATCGGCCGGGTCCCCCTCTGCGTGCTACCGATCCTGCTGCCATAACCATCAGTCCAGTCTGATCTTAGACTGGGAATGAACTCCGTATGCCTAACCCAACCGATGAAGCGAACGGGCAGGCAGGCAGGCACTACGCCAGCCAGAAAGGCTGGATGCGCAAGCCGTGGATCGATAGGGTGGTAGGTGGGTTTAGGCACATCTTCATATTTTTGCCATGCCAATCCCATTTTTTTGGCTTGTAAATTCATACAATGGTCCCTTAAGCCTTCATGTAAATTTCATGGCAAGACGACTCCTTTTTTATTTTTCATAATTTTTGAAACTTTTTACGGTTCGGGATTTTTTAAAATTTTTTCATAAAGAGTTTTGGCCCCAAATTTGATAGACATGATCCTTGTATTTTTGTTGGCATGCACAAAACAATTCAGCTAAAAATTCGAAGTGTACAAGATTCTGTGACCATTTGAAAAAAGTGTCCCCATTTAAGACACTTTAATGGCTACTAGCAGCAAACCTGTAAAATCTCAAATGCCCTTTAAGGGGGTGTGAGTTCTCAAGTTTTGATGAGGGATAGGGGGCCAATATACGGGCCAAGTACCAGCACCCATCGCACATCATGTGCGCACACCCCCCGGCCCCCCCGATCACTGGAACCCCAATGTCGTCGTTAAGATTCTTCGACGATGGTGTCCCAACGAAGAAAAATGCGGCACCAGCACATGCTCGAGCCCAGCATGTGCTGCTGCAACCCTCGTTCCAGTCCGATCTTAGACTGGAAATGAACTCCGTTTGCTTAGACTAGGAATGAACTCCGTATACCTAAGTCAACCCACAAAATGAGCGTGCGGGCGCTCAACCGACCAGAGGGGCGGGATACGCAAGCCGGAGATCGGTCGGGTCCCCCTCTGCGTGTCGCTGATCCTACTACCGCAACCCTCGATCCAGTCCGATCTTAGATTGGGAATGAACTCCGCATGCCTAAGCCAATCGATGAAACGAGCGGGCGGGCGGACGGTCACTATGTCGGCCAGAGAGGCGGGATGCGCAAGCCGTGGATCAATAGGGTGGTAGGTGGGTTTAGGCACATCTTCATATTTTTGCCGTGCCAATGCCATTTTTCTAGCTTTTAAATTCATACAATGGTCCCTTAAGCCTTCATGTGAAGTTTCATGGCAAGACGAGTCGTTTTCTATTTTTCACGATTTTTGAAACTTTTTATGGTTCGAGATTTTTTAAAATTTTTTTAGATGGATTTTTGGCCACAAACTTGGTAGACGTGATCCTTGTATTTTTGTTGGCATGCACAAAAAAAATTCAGCTAAAAACTCGAAGTGTACAAGATTTTGTGACCATTTGAAAAAAGTGTCCCCATTTTAGACATTTTAATGGCTACTGACAGCAAACCTATAAAATCTCAAATGCTCTTTAAGGGGGTGTGAGTTCTCGAGGGTTGATGAGTGATAGGGGGCCAATATAAGGGCCAAGTACCAGCACCCATCGCACATCATGTGCGCACACCCCCCCGGCACCCCCCGATCGCCGGAACCCCAATGGCGTCGGTCAGGTTCTCCGGCGATGGTGTCCCGGTGAAGAAAAATGCGGCACCAGCACAAGCCCGAGCCAAGCATGTGCTGCCGCAACCTTCGGTCTAGTCCAATCTTAGACTGGGAATGAACTTTGTATGCTTAGACTGGGAATGAACTCCGTATGCCTAAGTCAACCCACGAAATGAGTGTGCGGGCGCTCAGTCGGCCAGAGGGGCGGGATGCACAAGTCGGGGATCGATTAGGTCCCCCTCTACATGCTACCAATCCTGCTACCTCAATCCTCGGTCCGGTCTGATCTTAGACTGGGAATGAACTCCGTATGCCTAAGTCAACCCACGAAACGAGTGTACGGGCGCTCGACCGGCCAGAGGGGCGGGATGCGCAAGCCGGGGATCGGCCAGGTCCCCCACTACGTGCTGTTGATCCTGCTGTCAGAACCCTCGGTCTGGTATGATCTTAGACTGGGAATGAACTCCGTATGCCTAAGTCAACCCACGAAATAAGCGTGCGGGCGCTCGACCGGCCAGACGGACGGGATGCGCAAGCCGAGGATCGGTCGAGTCCACCACTGCGTGCTGTCGATCCTGCTGTCACAACCCTCGATCTGGTCTAATCTTAGACTAGGAATGAACTCCGTATGCCTAAGCCAACCGATGAAACGAGCGGGCGAGCGGGTGGGCATTACGCCGGCCAGAGAAGCGGGATGCACAAGCCGTGGATCGATAGGGTGGTAGGTGGGTTTAGGCACATCTTCATATTTCTGCCATGCCAATGCCATTTTTCTGGCTTGTAAATTCATACAATGGTCCCTTAAGCCTTCATGTGAAGTTTCATGGCAAGACGACTCGTTTTCTATTTTTCAAGATTTTCAAAACATTTCAAGGTTCGGGATTTTTCAAATTTTTTTAGAAGGAGTTTTTGCCCCAAACTTGGTAGACTTGATCATTCTATTTTTGTTGGCATGCATAAAAAAATTCAGCTAAAAACTCGAAGTGTACAAGATTTTGTGACCATTTGAAAAAGTGTCCCCATTTCAGGTACTTTAATGGCTACTGGGAGCAAACCTGTAAAATCTCAAATGCTCTTTAAGGGGGTGTGAGTTCTTGAGGTTTGATGAGTGATAGGGGGCCAATATAAGGGCCAAGTACAAGCACCCATCGCACATCATGTGCGCACACCCCCCGCCCCCCCTCAATCATCGAAACCCCAATACCGCCAGTCAGGTTCTTCGGCGATGGTGTCTCAGTGAAGAAAAATATGACACCAGCACATGCCCGAGCCCAACATGTGCTGTCGCAACCCTTGGTCTGGTCTGATCTTAGACTGGGAATGAACTCCATATGCTTAGACTGGGAATAAACTCCGTATGCCTAAGTCAACCAACGAGACGAGCGTGCAGGCATTCAGTCGACCAGAGGGGCGGCATGCACAAGCCGGGGATCGTCTGGGTCCCTCACTGTGTGATGTCGATCCTGCTATCGCAACCCTCGGTCTGATCTTAGACTGGGAATGAACTCTGTATGCCTAAGCCAACCGACGAAACGAGTGGGCGGGCGGACACTACGCTTGCCAGAGAGGCGGGATGCGCAAACCGTGGATCGATAGGGTGGTAGGTGGGTTTAGGCACATCTTCATATTTCTACCATGCCAATGCCATTTTTTTGGCTTGTGAATTCATACAATGGCCCCTTAAGCCTTCATGTGAAGTTTCATGGCAAGACGACTCGTTTTCTATTTTTCACGATTTTTTAAACTTTTTACAGTTCAGAATTTTTTAAAATTTTTTTAGAAGGAGTTTTGGCCCCAAACTTGGTAGACATGATCCTTGTATTTTGTTGGCAAGCACCAAAACATTCAGCTAAAAACTCAAAGTGTACAAGATTTTGTGACCGTTTGAAAAAAGTGTCCCCATTTGAGATATTTTAATGGCTACTGACAGCAAACCCGTAAAATCTCAAATGCTCTTTAAGGGGGTGTGAGTTCTCGAGGTTTGATGAGGGATAGGGGGCCAATATAAGGGCCAAGTCCCAGCACCCATCGCACATCATGTGTGCACACCCCCCCCTCGACCCCCTCGATCGCTGGAACCCCAATGCCGTCGGTCAGGTTCTCTGGCGATGGTGTCCCGACGAAGAAAAATACGGCACCAGCACATGCCTGAGCCCAGCATGTGCTGCTGCAACCCTCGGTCCGGTCTGATCTTAGACTGGTAAATGAACTCCATATGCTTAGACTGGGAATGAACTTTGTACGCCTAAGTCAACGCACAGAACGAGCGTGCGGGCGCTCAGTCGACCAGAGGGGTGGGATGCGCAAGCCGGGGATCGGTCGGGTCCCTCGCTGCATGCTGCCAATCCTACTGCCGTAACCCTCGGTCTGGTCTGATCTTAGACTGGGAATGAACTCCGTATGCCTAAGCCAACCGACGAAACGAGCAGACGGGCGGGTGGGCGCTACGCCGGCCAGAGAGGCGGGATGCGCAAGCCGTGGATCGATAGGGTGGTAGGTGGTTTACGCACATCTTCATATCTCTGCCATGCCAATGCCATTTTTCTGGCTTGTAAATTCATACAATGGTCCCTTAAGCCTTCATGTGAAGTTTCATGGCAAGACGACTCGTTTTCTATTTTTCACGATTTTTGAAACTTTTTGCGGTTTGGGATTTTTTTAAATTTTTTCAGAAAGGGTTTTGGCCCCAAACTTGGTAGACGTGATCCTTGTATTTTTTTTGGCATGCATAAAAAATTTCAGCTAAAAACTTGAAGTGTACGAGATTTTCTGACCATTTGAAAAAAGTATCCCCATTTCAGACACTTTAATAGCTACTGGCAGCAAACCTGTAAAATCTTAAATGCCCTTTATGAGGGTGTGAGTTCTCGATGTTTGATGAGGGATAGGGGACCAATATAAGGGCCAAGTACCAGCACCCATCACACATCATGTGCGCACACCCCCCTCGGCCACCCCCCGATTGCTCGAACCCCAATACCGTCGGTTAGGTTCCCCGGTGATGGTGTCCCGGTGAAGAAAAATGCGGCACCAGCACATGCTCAAGCCCAGCCTGTGCTGTCGCAACCTTCGGTCCGGTCCGATCTTAGACTGGGAATGAGCTTTGTATGCTTAGACTGGGAATGAACTCCGTATGCCTAAGTCAACCCATGAAACGAGCATGCGGGCACTCAACCGGCCAGAGGGGCGGGATGCGTAAGTCGGGGGTTGATCGGGTCCCCCTCTACGCACTACCGATCCTGTTACCGCAACCCTTGGTCCGGTCTGATCTTAGACTGGGAATGAACTCTGTATGCCTAAGTCAACCCACGAAACGAGCGTACGGGTGCTCGACCGGCCAAAGGGGCGGGATGCGGAAGTCGGGGATCGGTCGGGTCCCCCACAGCGTGCTGTCGATCCTGTTACCACAACCCTCAGTCCGGTCTGATCTTAGACTGGGAATGAACTCCGTATGCCTAAGCCAACCGATGAAACTAGTGGGCGGGCGGGCTGGCATTACGTCGGCCAGAGAGGCGGGATGCGCAAGCTGTGGCTCGATAGGGTGGTAGGTGGGTTTAGGCACATCTTCATATTTCCACCATGCCAATGCCATTTTTCTGGCTTTTAAATTCACACAATGGTCTCTTAAGCCTTCATGTGAAGTTTCACGGCAAGACGACTCGTTTTCTATTTTTCATGATTTTTGAAACTTTTTACGGTTCGGGATTTTTTAAAATTTTTTCAAAAGGATTTTTGGCCCCAAACTTGGTAGCCATGATCCTTTTATTTTTTTTGGCATGCACAAAAAAATTCAGCTAAAAACTTGAAGTGTACAAGATTTTGTGACCATTTGAAAAAAGTGTCCCCATTTCAGACACTTTAATGGCTACTGGTAGCAAACCTGTAAAATCTCAAATGCTCTTTAAGGGGGTGTGAGTTCTCGAGGTTTGATGAAGGATAGTGGGCCAATATAAGGGTCAAGTACAAGCACCTATCGCACATCATATGGGCACACCCCCCGCCCCCCATCGATCATCAGAACCCCAATACCGCCGGTCAGGTTCTCTGGTGACGGTGTCTCGACGATAAAAAATACGGCACCAGCACATGCCCTAGCCCAGCATGTGCTACCGCAACCCTCGGTCCGGTCCGATCTTAGACTGGGAATGAACTTCGTATGCTTAGACTGGGAATAAACTCTGTATGCCTAAGTCAACCCACGAGACGAGCGTGCGGACACTCAGCCGGCCAGAGGGGCGGGATGCGCAAGCCGGGGATCGTCCGAGTCCCCCACTACGTGCTGTCAATCTTACTATGGCAACCCTCATTCTGGTCTGACATTAGACTGGGAATGAACTCTGTAGGCCTAAGCCAACCGACGAAACGAGCGGGCGGGCGGGCGGGCATTACATCGGCCAGAGAGGCGGGATGCGCAAGCCGTGGATCGATAGGGTGGTTGGTGGGTTTAGACACATCTTCATATTTTTGCCATGCCAATGCCATTTTTCTTGCTTGTAAATTCATACAATGGTCCCTTAAGCCTTCATGTGAAGTTTCATGGCAAGACGACTTGTTTTCTATTTTTCAAGATTTTCAAAACATTTCACGGTTCGAGATTTTTTCAAATTTTTTCAGAAGGCGTTTTGGCCCCAAACTTGGTAGACGTGATCCTTGTATTTTTGTTGGCATGCACAAAACAATTCAGCTAAAAACTCGAAGTGTACAAGATTTTGTGACCATTTGAAAAAAGTGTCCCAATTTCAGACACGTTAATGGCTACTGGCAGCAAACCTGTAAAATCTCAAATGCTCTTTAAGGGGTTGTGAGTTCTCGAGGATTCATGAGGGATAAGGGGCCAATATAAGGGCCAAGTAGCAGCACCCATTGCACATCATGTGCGCACACCCCCCGCCCCCCCCGATCGCCGGAACCCTAATGTCGTCGGTCAGGTTCTTCAGGGATGGTGTCCCGACGAAAAAAAATGCGGCACCAGCCCATGCCCGAGCCCAGCATGTGCTACCGCAACCCTTAGTACGGTCTGATCTTAGACTGAGAATGAACTCCGTATGCCTAAGTCAACCCATGAAAAGAGCGTGCGGGCGCTGAACCGGCCAGAGTAGAGGGATGCGCAATCCGGGGTCGATCGGGTCCCCCACTGTGCGCTGCCGATCCTGCTATGTAACCCTCGAACCGGTCTGATCTTAGACTGGGAATGAACTCCGTTTGCCTAAACCAACTGACGAAATGAGTGGGCGGGCGGGCAGGCACTACGTCGGCCAGAGAGACGGGATGCGCAAGCCGTGGATCGATAGGGTGGTAGGTGGGTTTAGGCACATCTTCATTTTTTTGCCATGCCAATGCCATTTTTCTGGCTTGTAAATTCATACAATGGTCCCTTAAGCCTTCATGTGAAGTTTCATGGCGAGACGACTCGTTTTCTATTTTTCACGATTTTTGAAACTTTTTACGGTTCGTGATTTTTTAAACTTTTTTCAAAAGGAGTTTTGGCACCAAACTTGATAGACGTGATCCTTGTACTTTTGTTGGCATGCATAAAAAAATTCAGCTCACAACTCGAAGTGTACAAGATTTTGTGACCATTTGAAAAAAGTGTCCCAATTTCAGACACTTTAATGGCTACTGGCAGCAAACCTGTAAAATCTCAAATGCTCTTTAAGGGGGTGTGAGTTCTCGAGGTTTGATGAGGGATAGGGGGCCAATATAAGGGCCAAGTACAGCACCCATCGCACATCATGTGCGCACACCCCCCGGCCCCCCGATCAATGGAACCTCATTGCCGTCGATCAGGTTCTCCGGCGACGGTGTCCCGACGAAAAAAAATGTGGCACCAGCACATGCCCGAGCCAAGCATGTGCTACCGCAACCTTCGGTTTGGTTCGATCTTAGACTGGGAAAGAACTCCGTATGCTTAGACTGGGAATGAACTCCGTATGCCTAAGTTAACCCACGAAACGAGCGTGCGGGAGCTCAGCCGATCGGAGGGGTGGGAAGCGCAAGTTGGGGATCGGCTGGGTCCCATTCTACGTCCTGTTGATCCTGTTGCTGCAACCCTCGGTCTGGTCTGATCTTAGACTGGGAATGAACTCCGTATGCCTAAGCCAACCCACGAAACGAGCGGGCGGGCGGGCGGGCACTACGCCAGCTAGAGAGGTAGGATGCGCAAGCTGTGGATCGATAGGGTGGTAGGTGGGTTTAGGCACATCTTCATATTTCTACCGTGCCAATGCCATTTTTTTGGCTTGTAAATTCAAACAATGGTCCCTTAAGCCTTCATGTGAAATTTCATGGCAAGACGACTCGTTTTCTATTTTTCACGATTTTTGAAAGTTTTTATGGTTCGAGATTTTTTAAAATTTTTTCAGAAGTAGTTTTGGCCCCAAACTTGGTAGACGTGATCCTTGTATTTTTATTGGCATGCAAAAAAATATTCAGCTATAAACTCGAAGTGTACAAGATTTTGTTACCATTTGAAAAAAGTGTCCCCATTTCAGACACTTTAATGGCTACTGGCAGCAAACCTGTAAAATCTCAAATGCTTTTTAAGGGTTGTGAGTTCTCGAGGATTGATGAGGGATAGGGGGCCAATATAAGGGCCAAGTACCAGCACCCATTGCACATCATGTGCGCACACCCCCCCGGCCCCCCCGATCGCCGAAACCCTAATGCCACCGGTCGGTTATTCGGTGATGGTGTCCCGACGAAAAAAAATGGGCCAGCAGCACATGCCCGAGCCCAGCATGTGCTGCCGCAACCCTCGGTCTGGTCCGATCTTAGACTAGGAACGAACTCTGTATGCTTAGATTCCGAATGAACCCCGTATGCCTAAGTCAACCCACGAAATGAGCGTGTGGGCGCTCAGTCGGCCAGAGGGGCGAGATGCACAAGCCGGGGATCGGTCGGGTCCCCCTCTACGTGCTGCCAATCCTGCTGTTGCAACCCTTGATCCGATATGATCTTAGAATGGAAATGAACTCCGTATGCCTAAGCCAACCGACGAAATGAGAGCGCAGGCGAGCGGGCACTACGCCGGCCAGAGAGGCGGGATGCGTAAGCCGTGGATCGATAGGGTGGTAGGTGGGTTTAGGCATATCTTCATATTTCTGCCATGCCAATGCCATTTTTTTGGCTTGTAAATTCATACAATGGTCCCTTAAGCCTTCATGTGAAGTTTCATGGCAAGACGACTTGTTTTCTATTTTTCATGATTTTTTAAACTTTTTACGGTTCGGGATTTTTTAAAATTTTCTCTGGCAGATTTTTGGCCCCAAACTTGGTAGACGTGATCCTTGTATTTTTTTTGGCTTGCATAAAAAAATTCAGCTAAAAACTCGAAGTGTACAAGATTTTGTGACCATTTGAAAAAAGTGCCCTCATTTCAGACACTTTAATGGCTACTGGCAGCAAACATGTAAAGTCTCAAATGCTCTTTAAGGGGGTGTGAGTTCTCGAGGTTTGATGAGGGATAAGGGGCCAATATAAGGGCTAAGTACCAGCACCCATCGCACATCATGTGCACACACCGTTCTCTTTGGTATATGGTATGGAAGCTGTGCTACCAGTCGAAGTGGAAATTCCCTCACTGAGAGTCCTGATGGAGGTAGAGTTAGAGGAAGCAGAATGGGTTCAAAATTGCTACGAGCAGTTAAACCTCATAGAAGAGAAAAGACTATCAGCACTTTGTCATGGTCAATTATATCAAAAAAGGATGATGAGAGCACATGACAAGAAAACTCGTCCCCATTACTTTAGGGAAAGAGACTTAGTGTTAAAAAGATTCCTTCCAAATCAACATGATAATCGGGGGAAATGGACACCAAATTGGGAAGGCCCGTATGTGGTGAAAAAGGCTTTTTCTGGTGGGGCATTGATTTTGGCAGAAATGGACGGAGGTGATTTACCTACCCCAATAAATTCAGATGTTGTGAAGAAATATTTTGCTTAAAAAAAAAGAGAGAAAAAAATGATGACTTATCTAAGTTGAAAACTTGAAAAGGCAGCTTAGATGTGAAGCAAAAGCATCATCAAGAAAAGATCCCACAATGCAGGGGCAAGTGTAGTTTGACGAACTCTGAATAATCAAGGAAGTCATCTGATTTAGTTTTAGAGAAAGAATCTGAGAATATTTTGTTCATGATTATCTTCTAATCATTCTTTTGACACCTTTATTTCAACTCAAACACTTTGACATACACTTGTTATCAGCCATAGGAAATACATTATCCTTCATTTGAAAATAATGCTTATCTTTTCCTTTATCCTTATCTGATATTTTTGTCCATCAGAAAATGTGATTGCATTTTATTTGTCTTGAACTTAAAATGATGAAAAGAAAAACAAACATGAAAGATCTTAGCATTACTTTTAAAGTTGACAAAGGCAAATGAAAAATGATGAGAAAAGCATGACAAGTCATTGATGTTGTAGACTTTCGAAGAAAAAATATTATGGTCAGATGTTGAAAACAGATTGGTCATATAAGAACTCAGATAAAAGAAGCCGAAAGTAAGAGATTTCGAGAAACTTTTTACTACAATGAATGATTTTGATTGCATTACATGCATTGCATCATGAGCACTCAGTACATGCATCCATGAGAAGTTATAACAAAGATAGAAATTTTCCTTTTCTTAATGAAAAAACAAGATTTTGGTAAAGACAATGATCAAACAAAGGAATTCAAAAGAGAGAGATTTACTTGTTCAAAGATGAAAACTCAAATTTGAAAACAGATGAGAAATTTTAAAGTTGTGGAGCCTCTGTTGAGAGGAGCTTTTTCAGATGAGAATTTTTAAAGTTGTTGAGCTTCTGTTGAGAGGAGCTTTTCTAAGATGAGAATTTTAAAGTTGTCGAGCCTCTATTGAGAGGAGCTTTTTCAAGAGAGAATTTTTAAAGTTATGGAGCCTCTGTTGAGATGAGCTTTTCCAAATGAGATTTTTAAAGTTGTGGAACCTCTGCTAAGAGGAGTTTTTTTCAAGAGAGAATTTTTAAAGTTGTGGAGCCTCTGCTGAGAGGAGCTTTTCCAGATGAGATTTTTAAACTTGTGGAGCCTCTGTTGAGAGGAGCTTTTTCCAGATGAGATTTTTAAAGTTGTTGAGCCTCTGTTAAGAGGAGCCCTTTTCTGTAAAACCAAAAAATAACACAATTAATTTTCGAACAAAATCGTTGTCTTTGTCTTTGCCCTATTCCTGATTCTCAGTAATGTACAAAGAGGGGTAACTATAGACACCGATTTTGTCCGGGTCTACTATTTTATTTTATTTTATTTTTAATAATAATAATATTTAACAAAACAAACAAAAAAACAAACAAAAAAAACAATAAACAAAAAAACAAAACAGAAATAAGATAGAAGTCAAGGGGTTGGTACGACGCCGAACTGCCCTGACCAATTACCCAACCAACTCCCCGACCAATTACCCAACCAACTCTCCGACCAATTACCTTACCAACTACCCGACCAGCCACCCTATAACCACCAACTAACAACCCTACAACCCTAGATCCCCCTAAGTAGAAACCATTTAAAATCTCCAGCCATTTTCAAAAATCCGAGGATCTGAGCTCTTGAAAAAAAAAACCATTCTTCCCTTTCAACACCCTCAGACAGACCCCATTTTTGACCCAAAAAAAAAAAACCAAAACAAAAAAAAAATAAAAAAAATACACAGTCCTCGCCTACGGTGAGGAACCTCAGCACCGAGCCATCTGCAAAAGCCAAGAAATCGTTAGTTTCGCCAAAAAAAAAAAGAAAGGGAAGAAAAACCGAAAACTTTAAAACTTGATCTATGCGAATCAAGGTCGTTTTTAGTGAAAAGGACCTCAGGTCCGGACTCAGGAGGTCGAGAGGAACATTTTGGTGTTTTCGAAGAATTTTTCGACCACCGTCAACGGCGACCGTCGACCGACGACCGGCGGCAGCAGCGGAGGAGGATCGGCCGGCCACCTATGTTGGCCGGAGAGAAAAAAAAGGAAACAAAAAAAAAAGAGAAAGCTGTTTTTTTTTTCTGAAAGATTAAAAAAAATGACGAAAATTTTTTTTTTGACTTTTATATAAATTATCAATAGCCAAAACGACGTCGTTTCAATAAAACCCAAAACGATGCCGTTTTAACTAAAGAAGGATTCGTGTGTTGACCCGAACTCGACCCGACATCCGCGTAACCCGACCCAACGACCCGTTCCAGCCAGCCTTGAACTGGTTCATACGAACCGCCAGTGGACCGGATTGAACCGGTCAGATCACCCGAACCACCGATCCAACATCGAACCGATCAGACCGCCCTGACCAGCGTTGACCGGTCTGGTTCAGGTAAAAAAAAATTTTTTTTTTGAAATTTCTAATTTTTTATTATTATTATTTTTTGTTATTTTAAATATATTTTTATATTTATGCATGATAAATTTATAAATTTGTTAGAATAAATGTTTAATCGTTTTAATAATAATAAAAAATATATTAAAATGCTTTAAAAATAATAATAATAATCTTTCCTACCTAGATGTTGGAGGGAATAAAAATATTTTTCTAAAACAATAATTCCGCCTAGATGTTGGGGAATTATTGTTAATTATTTTTCATAAATAAACATAAGAAATTTTTAATTAATCTTCAAAAATTATTAAAATCGAACTTGCTTAAAAAATCCGCCTAGATGTTAGGGATTTTTAGAGATGTTCGTATTTTCTTAAAAAAACGAAACCTTAAGCACTATTTCTTAATCCTAGGATTCTAAAACCCCTAAAAATCCAAAATCCATTAAATCCAAAACCCCCCGAAATCCAAAATCCTTGAAATCCAAAGTCCTAAAAAAATCCTAAGGACATGTGTGAAAATTATATTTGAAGCAATTTGTTCCCGAATGCCGCCTAGATGATGGGGTATTTAAGAAATTTTACTTCGTGAAGTCTTTTCACACGATTTCTTAATTCGTATTAATAATAAGATTAATAAATAAAAAGTATAATAAAATTGGGATCTTAAATATAAACAGTCGCACCTAAGCTCTGCCTAGATGTTGGAGAGTCGGGGTGATCTCATTATATTTAAGAATCCAACTCTTAAATTGCATTTCATTTTACATGACATTCATTAGCATGATATACATTAGCATGTTATCATCAATAATTGATTGCATTACTCTCTCTTTAATTTACTGATAAAATATTTTTTAATAAAAAAAGAATAATACTAAAAAAAAATCTTTTTGTGATATTATAAAATAAAAAAATAACATTTCGAGAGAAATAATTCTTGGTACTCTATCTAGATGTTAGAGAGTCACTAACAATTATTTCCTATAAAGATTGTTATTTTATTTTAATGATTATTGTGTTAAATCTTAGCCGAAAAGAGTTATTTTAAATTCTACCTAGACGATGGAGAATTTTAAGATAATTCTTTAACTTAAAGATTTTCTCAATATTTCTAAATAAATATTTTAGCAAATTTTTTTTAAATGAAGGGAATTAATGTCAAATTTCAAATTAAAACCATTTTTATCCAATGTAAAAAATAGCACATAATTAAATGGTACCAATTTATGGGCGTTGTGGGGGTGCTAATCCTTCCCCACGCGTAACCGACTCCTAGACCCAACCTGATTTTTCGTAGACCGAAATTTATCTCTTTAATAAGACTTCAAACTTGTTTTTATAGTTTTATTAAAAAGATAAACTTTTGGGTGGCCAATCACACCCTAACAAAGATTGGTGGCGACTCCCTCTTTTTTATTTTTCTCGATTTTAAACTCATTTTTACATCTGACGGTCGCAAAACCGTTACGACATACAGAGTTCATTCCAGTTCAACCCCTTGACTTCTGTCTTATTTCTGTTTTGTTTTTTTTTTTTGTTTTTTTTGTTTGTTTTTTTGTTTGTTTTGTTAAATATTATTATTATTAAAAATAAAATAAAATAAAATAGTAGACCCGGACAAAATCGGTGTCTATAGTTACCCCTCTTTGTACATTACTGAGAATCAGGAATAGGGCAAAGACAAAGACAACGATTTTGTTCGAAAATAAATTGTGTTATTTTTTGGTTTTATAGAAAAGGGCTCCTCTTAACAGAGGCTCAATAACTTTAAAAATCTCATCTGGAAAAGCTCCTCTCAGCAGAGGCTCCACAACTTTAAAAATTCTCTCTTGAAAAAAACTCCTCTTAGTAGAGGTTCCACAACTTTAAAAATCTCATCTGGAAAAGCTCCTCTCAGCAGAGGCTCCACAACTTTAAAAATTCTCTCTTGAAAAAAACTCCTCTTAGCAGAGGTTCCACAACTTTAAAAATCTCATTTGGAAAAGCTCCTCTCAACAGAGGCTCCATAACTTTAAAAATTCTCTCTTGAAAAAGCTCCTCTCAATAGAGGCTCGACAACTTTAAAATTCTCATCTTGGAAAAGCTCCTCTCAACAGAAGCTCAACAACTTTAAAAATTCTCATCTGAAAAAGCTCCTCTCAACAGAGGCTCCACAACTTTAAAATTTCTCATCTGTTTTCAAATTTGAGTTTTCATCTTTGAACAAGTAAATCTCTCTCTTTTGAATTCCTTTGTTTGATCATTGTCTTTACCAAAATCTTGTTTTTTCATTAAGAAAAGGAAAATTTCTATCTTTGTTACAACTTCTCATGGATGCATGTACTGAGTGCTCATGATGCAATGCATGTAATGCAATCAAAATCGTTCATTGTAGTAAAAAGTTTCTCGAAATCTCTTGCTTTCGGCTTCTTTTATCTGAGTTCTTATATGACCAATCTGTTTTCAACATCTGACCATAATATTTTTTCTTCAAAAGTCTACAACATCAATGACTTGTCATGCTTTTCTCATCATTTTTCATTTGCCTTTGTCAACTTTAAAAGTAATGCTGAGATCTTTCATGTTTGTTTTTCTTTTCATCATTTTAAGTTCAAGACAAATAAAATGCAATCACATTTCTCTGATGGACAAAAATATCAGATAAGGATAAAGGAAAAGATAGGCATTATTTTCAAATGAAGGATAATGTATTTCCTATGGCTGATAACAAGTGTATGTCAAAGTGTTTGAGTTGAAATAAAGGTGTCAAAAGAATGATCAGAAGATAATCATGAACAAAATATTCTCAGATTCTTTCTCTAAAACTAAATCAGATGACTTCCTTGATTATTCAGGGTTCGTTAAACTACACTTGCCCCTGCATTGTGGGATCTTTTCTTGATGTTGCTTTTGCTTCGCATCTAAGCCGCCTTTTCAGGTTTTCAACTTAGATAAGTCATCATTTTTTTCTCTCTTTTTTTTTAAGCAAAATATTTCTTCACAACATCTGAATTTATTGGGGTAGGTAAATCACCTCCGTCCATTTCTGCCAAAATCAATGCCCCACCAGAAAAAGCCTTTTTCACCACATACGGGCCTTCCCAATTTGGTGTCCATTTCCCCCGATTATCATGTTGATTTGGAAGGAATCTTTTTAACACTAAGTCTCTTTCCCTAAAGCAATGGGGATGAGTTTTCTTGTCATGTGCTCTCATCATCCTCTTTTGATATAATTGACCATGACAAAGTGCAGATAGTCTTTTCTCTTCTATGAGGTTTAACTGCTTGTAGCGATTTCGAACCCATTCTGCTTCCTCTAACTCTACCTCATCAGGACTCTCAGTGAGGGAATTTTCACTTCGACTGGTAGCACAGCTTCCATACCATATACCAAAGAGAACGGTGTGGCTTCAATGTATGGTACTCAAGTTTCTTAAGCTCTTTTTCCTTTCTTGGGTGTCAAGCCCTTTGATTCCTCAAGGATCCAATGGCACTGTTCTTCTAAGATTGAACCAGTGTAGCTCTTAATTATTTCTTTCATTCATATTCTTCCTGTAACAAAAATCTCTTCCTAAATTCAATGTCCTAATCAGGAGCTAAACATCTCAATTCTGCCTTTATCACTCTTGATTTATTCAATGTAATGTAAAAATCTTTTTATATTGTTATTCATTCATCAATCATTATTTCAAACTCAAAAAGTGAGGATGCATTTGCACATTCCTTCCATTATGGGGTATTAAGAAGAAAGGGATATGAATGGTAGGGAAACAAGTCATCAGAAAAAGGCCCAAAGAATGAAATAAAATGCTTTTTTATTAGCAAAATGTTGGCAAACTTTGTCCAAGAAAGAATTATAGGGATAGGTATGGGGACAAAGCCTAAAATGAACAATCAGATAATCATGATAGCACATCTCAAAGTTTTTTCTTGAAAACCCAACCCTCTGATGTATTCAACAACCCTCTGCTAGTCTCCATATCAACGAACTTTCAGATTCGATGCTGTATTCTCCTTATCTAAGCCACCTTTTCAAGTTTTCAGCTTAGACAAACCCCCTATGACTCAAACCGCCCTTTTTGGGTTTTCGCCTTGAGTCCTCCTTTTTTAATCACTTTTTCAATTTTTTTTATTTTTTTTCATCATTTTTCATTTTTTCATTTTTCATTTTTTCATTTTTCATTTTTTCATTTTTTCATTTTTTTCAAGCGTAGTATTTCTTCACAGCATCAGAATTTATAGGATGGGGTAAATCATTTCCATCCATCTCAGTTAGTATCAACGCTCCACCCGAAAAGGCCCGTTTCACCACATACGACCTTTCCCAATTCGAAGTCCATTTTCCTCTACTATCGTGTTGGATTGGGAGAATTCTTTTCAAGATCAACTCTCCTTCCCGAAACAACGGGGTCGAATCTTCTTATCATGAGCCCTCATCATTCTCCTTTGATATAGCTGACTATGGCACAGTGCAGTCAATCTCTTCTCTTCTATGAAATTTAACTGCTCATAACGTTCTCGAATCCATTAGCTTCTTCTAACTCAACTTCTTTTAAGACTCTCAAAGAGGGGATCTCTACTTCCACTGGTAGTACAACCTCCATCCCATAAACCAACGAAAATGGGGTTGCCCCAGTAGAGGTGCGAACTGACGTTCGATATGCATGTAATGCGAATGGTAACTTCTGATGCCAATCTTTGTAAGTCTCGGTCATTTTTTCCAAAATCCTCTTTATGTTCTTATTGGCTGCCTCAACTGCCCCATTCATTTTCGGACGGTATGGTGCCGAGTTATGGTGCTTGATCTTATATTGAGCACATATTTCTTGCATCATCTTGCTATTTAGATTCTTGGCATTGTCTGAAATAATTTTCTCTAAAAGTCCATATCTACAGATGATCTCCTTTTTTATGAACTTACAAACCACGGAGTGTGTCACATTTGCATATGAAGCTGTTTCTACCCATTTTGTGAAGTAATCTATCATCACAAAAATGAATCTGTGCCTGTTAGAAGCCTTTGGGGTGATTGGACCAATGACATCCATGCCTCACATTAAAAATGGCCATGGTGGTGCCATAACATATAAAGCAGATGGCGGAGCATGAATCTTATCAGCATATATCTGGCATTTATGGCATTTACGAGCATAGTCAATGCAATCATTCTCCATTGTCAACCAATAATATCCCGCTCTCATAATCTGTCTTGCCATCATATGTCCACTAGTATGTGCCCCACATATTCCATCATGCACCTCTTCAATGATTTTTTTCGCTTCAGTCTCATTTACACACCTCAATAGTACTTGATCCTTGCTTCTTTTGTAAAGGATATCTCCATCTAAAAAAAAGCTCATAGCCAATCTTCGGATGACCCTTTTATCATTTTCTGTTGCATGAACTGGATACTGCTGATCCTTGACATACTGTAAGATGTCATAATACCAGGGTTTTCCATCTTCTTCCCCCTCTACATTAGAACAATATGCTGGTATATCCTTAACATCTAACTTGATGGGCTGAATGTCGGTGTCATCATTAATTCGAATCATTGCAGCTAGAGTAGCTAATGCATCAGTAATCACATTTTCTTCCCGAGGTAAGTGATCGAACTGGACATTTTCAAATTATTTCGTCAACTCTAGAATATACTTATGATATGGAATGAGTTTTGAGTCTCTCATCTCCCATTCTCCTTTCAACTGATATATGACTAGAGTTGAGTCTCCAAACACTTTTAGTACTTTCACTCTTCTATCTATAGCAGCTTGCAGGCCCATGACACATGCCTTATACTCAGCGATGTTATTTGTGCAATTAAAATTTAACCTCGCTGTTACAGGGTAGTACTGTTCTTCTGGAGAAATCAAAATTGCCCCAATTCCATGCCCCAAGGCATTGGCAGCTCCATCAAAGTACATTCTCCAACATTTTTCTCCATGCTCTATTTCTTCCAGTTAGGAAATAGTCATCAAGTCTTCATCAGGAAATTCTAGCTTCATCAGCTCATACTCTTCAGTAGCACGATCTACAAGAAATTCTGCTATAGCGCCTCCTTTTATTGCTTTTTGGCTCACGTATACAATATCGTATTCCGAGAGCATTACTTGCCATCTAGCAATTCTTCCAGACAAAGAAGGCTTCTCGAAGATATACTTAATGGGATCCAGTTTTGCTATGAGCCACGTAGTATGATAGACCATGTACTGTCTGAGTCTTTTAGCAGTCCACGCTAATGCACAACACATTTTCTCCAATGAAAAATACTTGGATTCATACTCCGTGAACTTTTTACTCAGATAGTAAATAGCTTTCTCCTTTCGACTAGCCTCATCTTGCTACCCTAGCACACATCCCATCAAATTTTCACATACAGTTAAGTATAAGATTAAAGGTTTCCCTGGAACAGGTGGCACCAATACTGGAGGGTTTGATAAATATTGCTTAATTTTATCAAACGCTTCTTGACATTCTTCATTCCATTTTCCAGGATTATCTTTACGGAGAAGCTTAAAGATGAGATCACATTTGTAAGTAAGCTGAGAGATGAACCGAGAAATGTAGTTCAATCTTCCCGAAAAACCTCAAACTTCTTTTGGTGTGCTGAGAGGTGACAAATTCTGGATGGCCCGTATCTTATCGAGATCGACTTCAATTCCTCTTTCACTGACCACGAAGCCTAACAACTTCCCTGACTTTACCCCAAAGGTGTACTTGGCTGGGTTTAATTTTAGCTAAAATTTTCTCAACCTTTCAAATAACTTTCTGAGGCTGGTGACATGACCTTCATCCCCACAAGACTTTGCAATCATATCATCTACATACACCTCAATCTCTTTGTGCATCATGTCATGGAAAAGTGTTACCATGGCCCTTTGATAGGTTGCCCCAACATTTTTTAACCCAAAAGGCATGACTTTGTAATAGAAGGTTCCCCACATGGTCACAAAAATAGTCTTTTCCATATCATCTGCAGCCATCTTTATCTGATTATACCCGAAGAAACCATCCATAAAAGAGAAAATCGAATGCTTAGCCGTGTTATCTACCAATTTGTCGATATGAGGCAAAGAAAAGTTATCCTTTGGGCTAGCCTTATTCAAATCCCGATAGTCCACACATATTCGTACTTTTCCATCTTTCTTAGGAACTGGGACTACATTGGCTACCCATTCTGGATATTTAGCCACTTGTAGAAAACCTGCATCGAATTGTTTTTTCACCTCCTCTTTAATCTTTAGTAGCATTTCGGGCTTCATCCGTCTCAGTTTCTGTTGAACTGGCTTACATTCTGGCCTTAAGGGCAATCTGTGCTCTACTATCTCTGTGCTCAGTCCTGGCATATCCTGGTAAGACCAAGCGAATATATCTACAAATTCTCGAAGTAGGTCTGCCAATCGTTGCCTATCTTCAGCTGAAAGTGAAGTACCTATTCTGACCTCTTTCTTATTTTCTTCGTCTCCCAGATTCACTAAGTCCACTACCTCTTGATGAGGCTCAATTGGCTTATTTTCTTGCTCAATCATCCTCATTAGGTCCGGAGGCATAACATATTCTTTAGAATTCTCTTTATTGTCAAGTTCATCAGTATTAATCGAATTCTCAAAGCTAACCTCTTGATTGTTATCATGATTATCTCCATATTCATTTAAAGACCTGAAATTGAATGAAATGGGATATGTTGGCAAGATGTGCTTGGAAAGATGGAAATAATGAAGGCATAAGAAGAAATGAATGAAAATGCATCCTTTCTATTTTTATTAAAAATAATAAATGATGAATGGCCCAAAAAAAAAGATCACCCCATAGCCTTGGGCAAAAGCTATTGAGATGTTACAATTACATTGTGTCAAAATCAAAAGTCAAAGGCATTTTGATGGCACTCTAATTGTTCAGCTCATAATCTGGTGGACAAAGGCGAACCCACTCCTCTTGATTAACCCTCACTTCATCTTCTACAGCATTAATGGCTAACTGGGCAAAATCATCTTCCACACTTTTTCTTGCATCTGGGTTCATGAATCCTCCAGGTCTGAAGGTTTCATATAAATGTGGGATAAACATCAGTCTTGGTGTCTTTCTTGATGGCCTCCTTTTGACGTCCCACTCTGCCATCTCATAGCCTAGGCCCACCCTGTCGCTATTTTCCGTTATTGTCGAAGGTTCTTTAATTCCTTGTAAATTTTTGCCTAGCCCAAGTCCTGGATACCAGCCTTTGTTGATGATTTGGCTCACCACTATCTTTGAAAAAGGCTGACTTTGAAATCCTTCACCTACAGTATTGACCAATTCAAAAGACCGATAGGAGCATTCCAATGCTTCTTCAGCAGCCTCTACATATAGAGTGTTCAATGGTTGAGTCACCAGCATGTCTTTCTCTCCAACTACTACTACCAATTGACCTTCTACATTAAACTTGATCTTTTGATGTAAAGTAGAGGGCAAAGCTCCTGCCATGTGAATCCATGGTCTTCCTAATAAACAGCTGTAGGACGGAGAGATGTCCATCACTTGAAATTTTACATTGAAGGTGCATGGCCCAATTTGTAAGGGCATCTCAATATCTCCCAAGACTTCTTTTCTGGTCCCATCAAAGGCTCTCACAATCATTTGACTATCCTGCATATGAGAATAATCGATGGGTAGCCTTGCCAAAGTTGACATAGGCATGACATTGATGGCAGAACCATTATCGATAAGGACTTTAGCTATGATATGGCTCTTGCACTTGACTGTGATATGTAGAGCCTTAGCATTTCTCTTTCCCTCCAAAGAAATCTCATCATCACTGAATGAAATGTGATTTGGCATGACTAAGTTTCCAGCCAGGTGATTCACATATTCGACAGACACGTTATGTGCCACGTATGCCTGATTCAACACTTTCAGCAAGGCATTTTGGTGTGGCTCTGAGTTCAGCAACAGTGATAACAATGAGATTCGAGCTGGCATTTTATTCAACTATTCCACAACTAAATATTCGCTATGTTTTACCAGCTTCAGGAATTCACAAACCTCTCTTTCTGATACTGGCTTTGGCTGATCTTTTTCAGGCTCTATCTCTGGATTATTTCATCTTTCTCCTGCTTTAGCCTTCTCCCTTTTAGCCTTCTCTAGCATTTATGGGTGTAACATCTCCCACTTCGAGTAATGCCTCCTACACCAGTAATATTGGAAGCATCGGCTTTGGAGACCTCTTCTTTTTACCTACAGTGTCACATTCATATCTCCAGGGCACAGCTTTATCATCTTTGTATGGAAAAAGAGTCAGGACTTTAAAAGTTACCGACCTAGGGAGGAGCTTGTCTATGATTGATTTTAGTTTGTTTCCACACCGAATTGTCACTGGTTTGGGAAACAGCTTTTCAGGCCTATCAGTCATGTACACCTCAGCATTCTTCAAGCCTTCTTTTTCTTCGTAGACCTCCATCTAATGTGAATTCAAGAGTTTTTACACCTCTCGGTGAAACTGCTTACAGGTCTCAATGGAGTGGCCTCTTGCCCCACTATGATACTTACAATTAGTACCAGCTATATATGCTCCATGATAGCTGTATGGACTTACCAGTTGTATCATGTCTGCTTTTTGTAAGACATCAAACAATTGATCGAGAGGTGTCTTAATATCTACCACTTCCTTTTTCACATGGTGCTCCTGTTCTTCACCTATAGCATTCACATTATGATTTGGCAAAGGATTGCCACTAACATTTGGTGCAGTCATCCCTCCAGTGTCAAAGCAAATCATCCCATCCTTGATCAACCGTTGCACTTTGTATTTCAGGGTAGTGCAATTTTCGGTGGAGTGACCAGCAATCCCATAATGGTAGTCACAGTGGGCGGTGGGATCATACCACTTGGGGTAAGGTGGCTTGAGGGGTTCCAATTTACTTGGAGCAATCAAATGATTGTTGTAGAGCTCTTTGTATAATTTCGTATAGGTCATGGGAATAGGGTCAAAAACAGGTCTTTCATGAGTGGTTCGTTGCTCCCGCGAGCCACCAGCAGGGTTAGTTGGGCGAATTTATGGTCTTGGGGTAGGTTGAATGTTAGAACCGTACATGGTATTTTGGGGTTTATGAGAGGTTTGATAGGTTTGGAGGTATGGTGGTTGTGTAAATGATTGGTATGGGTGAAAGGAAGTGTTATTTACAACAGGGTGATATGACTGATATTCTGGTAGGAGGTAGGGTGAATAACCTCTAAACTGTTGTCTATCAAAGCTCACAGCCTGAGCTTCAGTTTCTTTCTTCTTCGGGATTCTTTTGCCAGATGCTTCATTTCTTTCTAGCTTACCATTCTTGATGGCACTCTCAATGATCTCTCCTGAGATTACCATATCAGTAAAATTTTTTGTTGCATTCCCTATCATCTTTTCATAATAGAGAGGTTTTAAAGTGCTAACAAACAGCACTGTGGTCTTTTTCTTCGTCAGTGGAGGTTGTACCTATGAAGCAATATCTCTCCACCTCTGGGCATACTCTTTAAAGGACTCGTTTGACTTTTTTTCCAAATTCTGTAAAGACAAACGATCTGGGGCCAAATCGATGATATGTCGATACTGATTGATAAAGTCATGTGCCATATTGCTTCAAGAGCGAATGCGAGTCCTGTCCAGCTGAACATACCATCTGGCCGTAGAGCCAGTAAGATTGTCTTGGAAAACATGCATCAAGAGTTTCTCATCATGAGCATGAGCTGCCATCTTCCTGCAATACATGGTGATGTGGGTTTTAGGGCATTTTGTACCGTCATATTTTTTAAATTTCAGTACTTTGAACTTATGAGGGATAACCACATCAGGAACTAGGCAGAGCCCAGCAGCATCAACTGACCCATAGAAGCTAAATCCTTCCACAGCCCTTAGCCTTTGCTCTAGCATGCTAATTTTGGAACTTTCCTTAGCTTCCACTCTCATCTTTTCCTTCTCCTTTTCTTTTAAATCATCTAGATCAGGAATTGGTTTTGCTGCCTTTTCAGTGAAGACAGGATTTATATAGCTATTATACTGCCCTGGGTTGAAAGCTGATGGCATTCCAGGATATGTTGGATATGCGAAGTGTTACGGTGGGACCTCTTTAGTAGACTAAGCTTGAGGTGGGCCAAAACTTGAAGGGTACAGGGGGTCAGCTATTTCTTGTAATGGGGGAATTTGCTGGCTTGTACTTCCTTCAACTCCTTTTCTTTTATTCATGTTATTAAGAGCCTCCAGAATCTTACTCAGCTCACTTTCAATCTTCTCTTATGCTTTTTTTAGTTTTTCAAATCTATGGGAACTTTCTTCCTCCATTTGCCTTGCTCTGAATCTTGTGTTGTATGGATGAGCAGGGTTTTCGCTAGATGGAGCTATCCTGGAACCTTGAGTACCATATCTTAGAATTAGTAAATTTGCATGATCATCACATGGTTATTTTGTTAAGTGTAATGAATGAGAATGCAATGAATGAAAAATGCATGTATGCAAAGAACATTTGCCTTAAAACGGTATTCAACTAAAAAAATTTCATTTATTCCAAAAAACTTTGGTCTACATTGAGTTTATCATCCTAGCATTATAGCCATAAAATTGTTTGATCTGTTCATACTGGGCCTTGGCTTCTTCTATGAAGTTCAAGAGACGTTGTCCATGTTCTCCTACTGGGGCCACCACTTGTCTTAATGCTTTTGCCTCTTCCACCATCTCTCTTGCCTTACACACCCCTTTATGAATTTGGCTTGTTAAGTGCTCAATGTATTTCTGCCTTCCTAGGTTCTCTCTTTTACCACACCAGACTTGGTATGATAATTCTCTATGTTCTCTAACCAATGCAGCGATATGGTCTCTTTGTTCTTTCAACCTTTGACTTAGCCCGCTCAAATAACTGTTTAGCATGTTAATCTCTGCCTGTGCTTCAGTACTTTCTTCTTCCAACTCGGCATACTCTTGTTTCAGTCTTGTATTTTCCTCAGTCAGCTCGACAATGGTTATCTCTTTGGCTCTTTCTCTCACACATAGCCTCTTATGCTCTTGGTGTAACTTTGCTAAATCTTCAGTAGCTGTATCACGTTCTCTAGCAGTCTTGTGAACTTTAACTTCATAATTTTTGGCTCTACCTTTCCACTGGGCTTTTTCTTTTTGAAGTTCTTAAATCTCTTTCTTTAACTTGATCTTTTCAAACTCAAATTCTTTTGTTGCCAGCTCTAACTCTGATGGTATCTCTTCAAGCTTTTCTTCTGTCGGTGGTTGAGAGACTTTATAAGTGAATACCATTTCTTGTCTTCTCTTTGTTCTCCAAACCAAGTAACCTGGAGTGACTTTTTCAATGAATGGTCCAGGACTCACTCTTTGGGGATTTTTCCATGCTTTGATCATTTCATTCATCCTCTGAAATGCTTTAGGCTCCCTGTAAGAGAAATCTAACTGATGAAGCCCATAAGTCATAGGAATGAACTGTTCTCCTCCCAATTGCCTCCTCACTAGGAGTGGTGCATAATTCATCACTCCCCATAAACCCAGAAGCAGAACCACTGTACTATCCCCACATTGGTATAACATAGGCTCTCGATTCATCCATGGGGCTAACCATCTCACCCTGGCACCTTCCAACTTTTGCAAGAAAGTTATCCATTCTTGTTTAGACTTTTGCTTTGACCACCCACTTTCGCAGAACTCTTTGATCGAAAAGTGATTACGGATATAAATCTTCGAGAAAGTACCATTTCTTTGTTCAAAATGGCTTTTCATCCACACGTACAATAGCTGTATGCATCCTATGAAGCGCCCTCCATTCCGACGACAATAACTCAAAGATCTGATAGTCTCTGCTAATATTACCGTTGAAGGATTATAGCCATTGATCACACTTTCAAAGAAATCAACCACCGCTATCTCAATATGTCTCAAAACTTTTGGGAAGATCACCAGTCCGTATATTGCCAAGGTAAATATGTCTAATCCCCGTTCTTCATTGGCATGTTACATCAAAAACTCATGAAAGAACTTCTAAGGTAGGCAACCTGTTCCTGTTTTTTCTTTGTATGAGAATCCACAACTTCCTTGTCTATCCCCATAAGTTGAGCCAGACTTTTATGAAATCTTGACTTATGCTTTTTGACATATATCTTGTCAGGAGTCTTTAGATGCAAACCCAATAAGATCGAATATTCTTCTATGGTGAGAGTCATATCAGCTTCGTTAAAGATGAAACACCTGTATGCAGGATCCCAGAATTGTGTTGCAGCTCTAATTAGTTGATCATCAATAGCCACTGCTAGAAGGTGTGCTATATGCCCATGTTTCTGACAAAACTGCTCTTGTTTTGATGGACTCATCTTCTTCCAAATACCACTAAATCTTCTAAATTGTTCTGTTTGAGGAGGATAGATGTTTCTTGAGACAAAGTAGACTCATACCCAATTGGCAAGCAATCTCCCATCTTCAGTTGAGTTTTTTCTGACTGGGCCCTTACTTCATTGGGTGTCCCACAAGGTGCTAATACTGATGAAGAACAAACTAGGCGTTCATTGGTGTCCATGAAAAAAATTTTGTTGAAGACCGTTTTTCAGGCAAATGTTCTTTATGCAACTTTATGATATGCGCATAAACCAATGCAAAAGGAAAAAAAAAAGGTTAGTATACCCAGAAAAAGAATAAATAACTAAATAAATTTAAACATCATATAAAGTAAAAGGGATGAATCCTATGCTTTTGGTTAATTCTATCAAGGAAGAGTGATGGCTCTATCTATGGGTTAGGCACTCTTAAGGTTTACTATATGTGGTTTTAAGGGTCAAAGTCTAAAGGTCCTCAAATTGTTCCTTACATCATTGTCCATCACAGACTAGTAAGGCACCCTAATCCTCACCCATTATAGGCTACAAGCGGAAAAGGTTCAATTTGCGTGGGAGTATTTCGCTAGCCACTGCGGAGGCATTAGACCTCACGAAAGCAATAGGTACTTTACTCCCTCCTAGAGGGACAGAGCTCGGGTATAAAGCTCATGTTATGCACATGCACATGAATGACATAATTGACAAAGTGAATAAACATGAATGAACAATAATACATATATACAAAAAGGTTCAATTTTATTAGGCTTTTGGATAACACAAATTATTTGCTGGCCTGACTCGGCGAAATCCCCAGCGGAGTCATCAAGCTGTCATAACATCTAGATCCGGGGATCTATCGCTAGACATTGACTTTTAGGAGTCGCCACCAATCTTTTTTATCTAGGTGCGATTGGCCACCTAAAGAATCTGTCCTTTCAGGGAACACCTAAGTTTAAGGGTCCCTAAAAGAATAGGTTCAGGTCTACAAACCAAAACAGGGTTCGGGAGTTCGGTTACGTGTGAGGAAGGTTATAGCACCCTCACAACGCCCATCAAAAGATGGTACCAGCTTAAATTTGTGTTATCTAAAAGCCTTAAAATTTTACCAAGTAATTAATTATTGGAAAATTTTCTCAATTGACTCTAATACTTTTAGCAGAAAATTGAGAAAATTCCCTCACCTCAAGAGTATGCAAGAAAAACTACTGTTTCACTTACAGAGGCTCCGTCGTCGGATTAATTAAAGAAAAATCAAAATCAAAATCAAAATAGAAAGGAAGGAGAGGATGATTGTTCTTGTGTAGGGAAAATTGATACTTTCAACTTTTCCCTAAAAATATTTTTTTTTTGAAAATTTACTTTTAAGGAAAATTGATACTTTCAACTTTTCCCTAAAAATATTTTTTTTTGGAATTTTATTTTTAAGGAAAATTGATACTTTCAACTTTTCCTCAAAAATCTTTTTTTTTTTTTTGAAACTTTGATTTCCAAGGAAAATTGATACTTTCAACTTTTCCCCAAAAATATTTTTTGGAAATTTATTTCTAAGGAAAATTGATACTTTCAACTTTTCCTCAAAAATATTTTTTTTTGAAACTTTGATTTCCAAGGAAAATTGATACTTTCAACTTTTCCTTAAAAATCCTTTTTTTGAAAATTTATTTTTAAGGAAAATTGATACTTTAAACTTTTCCCCAAAAATATTTTTTGGAAATTTATTTCTAAGGAAAATTGATACTTTCAACTTTTCCTCAAAAGTATTTTTTTTATTTTTATTTAAAGAATATAAAACAAAATAAAAGTAAAAGTAAATAAAGAAGAAAAAAAATAAATAAAGAAAAGTAAAACAAAAATAAAAATAAGATAAAGATAAAAAATATTAAATAAATCTAATCTAATAAATAAAAAAATAGAAAAACAAATAAACAAATAAATGAAAAAAAAAAAAACCTGGAGCGGCTCGGATCGCGGCTCGGCTCAAGGAAGAGAAAACGGCTCGAGGGGCGGCTTGGGAAGCTCGGCTCGGCTCGGCTTGGCTCGGAGGGGGGCAGGCACGCGCGGGTCAGAAACGGGTCGAAACCTTCTCCTCTTTCTCTCTCTTCTTCCTTTTTCCTCTGCCTTTTCTCTAAAACCTGAAGAACACTGGTGGAATTTTCGTCGGATTCTGAAAAAAGTCACCGGAATCTGGAAATTTCATCGGAAGTTGACTGGAAGATCACCGGTTTCTGAGATTTTTCGTCGAAAACTGGGTTGGTCGCCGAAAACTTCAAGGTTGGCCGGAGTTTTCGTCGAAAAATTCAAACTTCGCCGGAATTTTCGCCGGAATCTGGAAATTTCCCAGAAATTTCCAAAAAAAATTTTTGCCAAAAATTTCTAAAAAATTATTTCCAATCCCTACAGCTATCCTAACTCTTCTCAACCTTCTTCAGCCTTCGAAAACTCTTCTATACACCTATTTTCTCTCAAATTCAGTAGCTTTGCTCACTGTTTTCTTTTTTGTTTTTCAATATGTTCCAGGAGGGTGCCTTTTATAGGGGTTGATCAGGAGTTCCTGATCAATCCCAATTCCTCCTTGGACGGGGATTCAGTCTTTGAATCCAATTGGACTCTTTTGATTGAATCCTCACCCCTAGTAGGATTCTTCAACATTTAATCTTAGCCATCAAAAAAGAAAAAAAAAAGAAAAATAATAATAATACTATAAGATAATCAAACAAAATCAGATGGATGAATAAAATAAAATTAACAGATAATTAAAAATAAAATAAGATAAATCCAAAAATATTTACCAAAGAAAAAAAATGATAATGATAATAATAATATAATAATAATGATAACATAATATTAACAAATACAACTATATAAATAAAATACATATAAATATTAACAGAAAAAATATATATATATATCAATACACAATAATAATAATAATAAATAATAAAATACAAAAAATACAAAAAAAAGAAAAAAAACAATAAAAATAATACCAATTGGGTGTCTACACTGCCGATCCTGCTGCCCCAACCCTCGGTTCGGTCTGATCTTAGACTGGTAATGAACTCCGTATGCCTAAGCCAACCGATGAAACGAACGAGCGGGCAGGCGAGCACTACGCCGGCCAGAGAGGCGGGATGCACAAGCCGTGGATCGATAGGATGGTAGGTGGGTTTAGGCACATCTTCATATTTTTGCCCTGCCAATGCCATTTTTCTGGCTTGTAAATTCATACAATGGTCCCATAAGCCTTCATGTGAAGTTTCATGGCAAGACGACTCGTTTTCTTTTTTTCATGATTTTCGAAACTTTTTACGGTTCGAGATTTTTTTAAAATTTTTTCAGAATGATTTTTGACCCCAAACTTGGTAGATGTGATCCTTGTAATTTTTTTGGCATGCACAAAAAAATTCAGCTAAAAACTCGAACTGTACAAGATTTTGTGACCATTTGAAAAAAGTGTCCCCATTTCAGACACTTTAATGGCTACTGGCAGCAAACCTGTAAAATCTCAAATGCTCTTTAAGGGGGTGCGAGTTCTCGAGGTTTGATGAGGGATAGGGGGCCAATATAAGGGCCAAGTACCAGCACCCATCACACATCATGTGCGCACACCCCCCGGCCCCCCCGATCGTCAGAACCCCAATGCCGCCGGTTAGGTTCTCGACGAAAGTGTCCCGACGAAGAAAAATACGGCACCAGCACATGCCAGAGCCCAGCTTGTGCTGCCGCAACCCTTGGTCCGGTCTGATCTTAGACTGGGAATGAACTCCGTATGCCTAAGTCAACCCACAAAACGAGCATGTGGGCGCTCAGCCGGCCAGAGGGGTGGGATGCGCAAGTTGGGGATCGACCGGGTCCCCCTCTACGTGCTACCGATCTTGCTACCGCAACCCTCAGTCCGGTCCAATCTTAGACTGGGAATGAACTCCATATGCCTAAGCCAACGAATGAAATGAACGGGCGGGCGGGCGGGCACTATACCGGCTAGAGAAGCGGGATTCGTAAGCCGTGGATCAATAAGGTGGTAGGTGGGTTTAGGCACATCTTCATATTTCTACTATGCCAATGCCATTTTTCTGGCTTGTAAATTCATACAATGGTCCCTTAAGCCTTCATGTGAAGTTTCATGGCAAGATGACTCGTTTTCTATTTTTCATGATTTTTGAAACATTTTACGGTTTGGGATTTTTTAATATTTTTTCAGAAGGAGTTTTGGCCCCAAACTTGGTAGACGTGATCCTTGTATTTTTGTTGGCATGCACAAAAAAATTCAGCTATAAACTCGAAGTGTACAAGATTTTGTGACCATTTGAAAAAAGTGTCCCCATTTTAGGCACTTTAATGGCTACTAGCAGCAAACCTGTAAAATCTCAAATGCTCTTTAAGGGGCTGTGAGTGCTCGAGATTTGATGAGGGATAGGGGGCCAATATAAAGGCCAAATACCAGCACCCATTGCACATTATATGCGCACACCCCCCCGATCACCGGAACCCCAATGACGTGGGTCAGGTTCTCCGGAGATGGTGTCCCGACGAAAAAAAAAACGGCACCAGCACATGCCCGAGCCCAGCATGTGCTGCCGCAACTCTCGGTCCGGTCCGATCTTAGACTGAGAATGAACTTCGTATGCTTAGACTGGGAATGAACTCCGTATGCCTAAGTCAACCCATGAAATGAGCGTGCGTGTGCTCAGTCGACCAGAGGGGCGGGATGCGCAAGCCTGGGATCGGTCGAGTCCCCCTTTGCGTCTGCTGATCCTACTACCACAGCCCTTGATTTAGTCTGATATTAGACTGGGAATGAACTCCGTATGCCTAAGCCAACAGACGAAACGAGCGGGCGGGCGGGTGGGCACTACACCGGCCAGAGAGGCGGGATGCGCCAGCCATGGATTGATAGGGTGGTAGGTGGGTTTAGGCACATCTTCATATTTTTGCCATGCCAATGCCATTTTTTTGGCATGTAAATTCATACAATGGTCCCTTAAGCCTTCATGTGAAGTTTCGTGGCAAGACGACTTGTTTTCTATTTTTCATGATTTTTGAAAGTTTTTATAGTTAGGGATTTTTTAAAATTTTTTCAGAAGAAGTTTGGCCCAAACTTGGTAGACGTGATCCTTGTATTTTTTTTGGCGTGCACAAAAAAATTCAGCTATAAACTTGAAGTGTACAAGATTTTGTGACCATTTGAAAAAAGTGTCCCCATTTTAGGCACTTTAATGGCTACTGGCAGTAAACCTCTAAAATCTCAAATGCTCTTTGAGGGGGTGTGAGTTCTCGAGATTTGATGAGGGATAGGGGGCCAATATAAGGGCCAAGTACCAGCACCCATCGTACATCATGTGCGCACACCCCCCCGATCCCCCCGATTGCCGAAACCCCAATGCCGCCGGTCAGATTCTCCGACGATGGTGTCCCGACGAAGAAAAATGCGACACCAGCACATGCCCGAGCCCAGCATGTGCTGCCATAACCCTCGGTCCGATCCGATCTTAGACGGGGAATGAACTCCGTATGCTTAGATTGGGAACGAACTCCGTATGCCTAAGTCAACCCACGAAACGAGCGTGCGGGCGCTCAGCCGGCCAGAGGGGTGGGATGCGTAAGCCGGGGATCGATCGGGTCCCACTTTATGTGCTGTCGATCCTGCTGCCGACACCTTCGGTCTGATCTGATCTTAGACTGGGAATGAACTCCGTATGCCTAAGTCAACCGACGAATCGAGCAGACAGGCGGGCGGGCGGGCGAGCATTACGCCAGCCAGAGAGGCAGGATGCACAAGCCGTGGATCGATAGGGTGGTAGGTGGGTTTAGGCACATCTTCATATTTCTGCCATGCCAATGCCATTTTTTTGGTATGTAAATTCATACAATGGTCCCTTAAGCCTTCATGTGAAGTTTCATGGCAAGACGACTCGTTTTTCATTTTTCACGATTTTTGAAAATTTTTACGGTTCGGGATTTTTTAAAATTTTTTCAGAAGGAGTTTTGGTCCCAAAGTTATAGACGGGATCCTTGTATTTTTATTGGCATGCATAAAAAAATTCAGCTAAAAACTCGAAGTATACAAGATTTTGTGACCATTTAAAAAAAGTGTCCCGACGAAGAAAAATACGACACTAGCACATGCTTGAGCCCAGCATGTGCTGTTGCAACCCTCGGTTCGGTCTGATCTTAGACTGGGAATGAACTTCATATGCTTAGACTGGGAATGAACTCCGTATGCCTAAGTCAACACACGAAACAAGCGTGCGGGCGTTCAGCCGGCCAAAGGGGCAGGATGCGCAAGCCGGGGATCGATCGGGTCCCGCTTTGTGGCTGCCATTCCTGCTGCCGCAACCCTCGATCCGGTTTGATCTTAGACTGGGAATTAACTCCGTATGCCTAAGCCAACCGACGAAACGAGCGGGCGTGCAGGCGGGCACTACGCCGGGTAGAGTTGCGGGATGCGCAAGCCGTGGATCGATAGGGTGGTAGGTGGGTTTAGGCACATCTTCATATTTCTGCCATGCCAATGCCATTTTTCTGGCTTGTAAATTCATACACTGGTCCCATAAGCCTTCATGTGAAGTTTCATGGCAAGACGACTCATTTTCTATTTTTCACGATTTTTGCAACTTTTTACGGTTTGGAATTTTTTAAAATTTTTTTAGAAGGAATTTTGGACCCAAACTTGGTGAACGTGATCCTTGTATTTTTGTTGGCATCCACAAAAATATTCAGCTAAAAACTCGAAGTGTACAAGATTTTGTGACCATTTGAAAAAAATGTTTCCATTTTAGACACTTTAATGGCTACTGGCAGCAAACCTGTAAAATCTCAAATGCTCTTTAAGGGGGTGTGAGTTCTCGAGGTTTGATGAGGGATAGGGGGCCAATATAAGGGCCAAGTACCAACACCCATCACACATCATGTGCGCACAGCCCCCCCGACCCCCCTGATCACCGGAACCCCAATGCCGCCGGTCAGGTTCTTCGACGATGGTGTCCTGGCGAAGAAAAATGCGACACCAGCACATGCCCGAGCCCAGCATGTGCTGCCGCAACCCTCGGTCCATTTCGATCTTAGACTGGGAATGAACTCTGTATGCTTAGACTGGGAATGAACTCCATATGCCTAAGTCAACCCACAAAATGAGCGTACGGGCGCTCAGCCTGCCAGAGGGTAGGGATGCGCAAGCCGGGGATTGGCCCGGTCCCCCTCTGCATGCTGTCGATCCTGCTGTCGTAACCCTTGGTCTGGTCTGATCTTAGACTGGGACTGAACTCCATATGCCTAAGCCAACCGACGAAACAAGCGGGCGAACGGGCGGGCGGGCGGGCACTACACCGACCAGAGAGGCGGGATGCGCAAGCCATGGATCGATAGGGTGGTAGGTGGGTTTCGGCACATCTTCATATTTTTGCCATGCCAATGCCATTTTTCTGGCTTGTAAATTCATACAATGGTCCCTTAAGCCTTCATGTGAAGTTTCATGGCAAGACGACTCGTTTTCTATTTTTCACGATTTTTGAAACTTTTTACGGTTCGAGATTTTTTAAAATTTTTTCAGAAGGAGTTTTGGCCCCAAACTTGGTAGACGTGATCCTTGTATTTTTTTTGGCATGCATAAAAAAATTCAGCTAAAAACTCGATGTGTACAAGATTTTGTGATCATTTGAAAAAAGTGTCCCCATTTCAGACACTTTAATGGCTACTGGCAGCAAACCTGTAAAATCTCAAATGCTTTTTAAGGGGGTGTGAGTTCTCGAGGTTTGATTAGGGATACGGGGCCAATATAAGGGCCAAGTACCAGCACCCATCACACATCATGTGCACACACCCCCTCGGCCACCCGATCGTCGGAACCCCAATGCTGCCGGTCAGGTTCTTCGACGATGGTGTCCCGGTGAAGAAAAATACGGCACCAGCACATGCCCGAGCCCAGCATGTGCGGCCCCAACCCTCAATTCGGTCTGATCTTAGACTGGGAATGAACTCCGTATGCCTAAGCCAACCGACGAAACGAACGGGCGGGCGAGCACTACGTCGCCCAGAGAGGCGGGATGCGCAAACCGTGGATCGATAGGGTGGTAGGTGGTTTAGGCATATCTTCATATTTCGGCCATGCCAATGCCATTTTTCTGGCTTGTAGATTCATACAATGCTCCCTTAAGCCTTCATGTAAAGTTTCATGGCAACACGACTCGTTTTCTATTTTTCACGATTTTTGAAACTTTTTACGGTTCGAGATTTTTTAAAATTTTTTCAAAAAGTGTTTTGGCCCCAAACTTGGTAGACGTGATCCTTGTATTTTTATTGGCATGCACAAACATATTCAGCTAAAAACTCGAAGTGTACAAGATTTTGTGTCCATTTAAAAAAAATGTCCCCAATTGCAGACACTTTAATGGCTACTGGCAGCAAACCTATAAAATCTCAAATGCTCTTAAAGGGTGTGTGAGTTCTCGAGGTTTGATGAGGGATAGGGGCCAATATAAGGGCCAAGTACCAGCACCCATCGCACATCATGTGCGCACACCCCCCGACCCCCACCGATCGTTAGAACCCCAATGCCGTCGGTCAGGTTCTCCGACGATGGTGTCTCGACAAAGAAAAATGCGGCACCAGCACATGCCCGAGCCCAGCATGTGCTGCCGCAACCCTCGGTTCGGTCCGATCTTAGACTGGGAATGAACTCCGTATGCTTAGACTGGGAATGAACTCCGTATACCTAAGTCAACCCACAAAACGAGCGTGCAGGCGCTCAGTCGGCTAGAGGGGCGGGTACGTAAGTCGAGGATCGATCGGGTCCCCCTCTACATGCTACCGATCCTGCTGCCGTAACCCTCAGTCCGGTCTGATCTTAGACTGGGAATGAACTCTGTATGCCTAAGCCAACCGACGAAACGGGCGGGCGGGCACTACGCCAGCCAGAGAGGCACGATGCGCAAGCCGTGGATCGATAGGGTGGTAGGTGGGTTTAGGCACATCTTCATATTTCTACCATGCCAATGCCATTTTTCTGGCTTGTAAATTCTTACAATGGTCCCTTAAGCCTTCATGTGAAGTTTCATGGCAAGACGACTCGTTTTTAATTTTTCATGATTTTTAAAACTTTTTACGGTTCAGGATTTTTTAAAATTTTTTCAGAAGGAGTTTTGGCCCCAAACTTGGTAGACGTGATCCTTGTATTTTTTTTGGCATGCACAAAAACATTCAGCTAAAAAGTCGAAGTGTACAAGATTTTGTGACCATTTGAAAAAAGTGTAGCCATTTAAGACACTTTAATGGCTGCTGGCAGCAAACCTGTAAAATCTCAAATGCTCTTTAAGGGGGTGTGAGTTCTCGAGGTTTGATGAGGGATAGGGGCCAATATAAGGGCCAAGTACCAGCACCCATCACACATCATGTGCGCACACCCCGCAGCCCCCCCGATCGTCGGAACCCCAATGCCATCGGTCAGGTTCTCTGACGATGGTGACCCGGCTAAGAAAAATGCGGCACCAGCACATTTCCAAGCCCAGCATGTGCTGTCGCAACCCTCAGTGCAGTTCGATCTTAGACTGGGAATAAACTCCGCATGCTTAGACTGGGAATGAACTCCGTATGCCAAGTCAACCAACGAAACGAGCTTGCGGGCACTCAGTCGGCCAGAGGGGATGCGTAAGCTGGGGATCGATCGGGTCCCCCTCTGCGTGTTACCGATCCTGTTGCCGCTACCCCCGATCCAGTCCAATCTTAGACTGGGAATGAAGTCGTATGCCTAATTGAATCGTCGAAACGAGCGGGCAGGCGGGCGGGCACTACGTCGGCCAGAGAGGCGGGATGCGCAATCCAGGGATCGATAGGGTGTTAGGTGGGTTTAGGCACATCTTCATATTTCTGTCATGCCAATTCCATTTTTTTGGATTGTAAATTCACACAATGGTCCCTTAAGCCTTCATGTGAAGTTTCATGGCAAGACGACCCGTTTTTTATTTTTCACGATTTTGAAAACTTTTTACGGCTCGGGATTTTTTAAAATTTTTTCAGAAGAAGTTTTGGCCCCAAACTTGGTAGACGTGATCCTTGTATTTTTGTTGGTATGCACAGAACAATTCAGCTAAAAACTCGAAGTGTATAAGATTTTGTGACCATTTGAAAAAAGTGTCCCCATTTCAGACACTTTAATGGCTACTGGCAGCAAACCTGTAAAATCTCAAATGCTCTTTAAGGGAGTGTGAGTTCTCAAGGTTTGATGAGGGATAGGGGGTGAATATAAGGGCCAAGTACCAGCACCCATCGCACATCATGTGCGTCCACCCCCCCGGCACCCCCGATCGCCGGAACCCCAATGCCATCGGTTAGGTTCTTTGGCGATGGTGTCCGGGCGAAGAAAAATATGGCACTAGCACATGCCCTAGCCCAGCATGTGCTGCCGGAACCCTCGGTCCGATCCGATCTTAGACTAGGAATGAACTCCGTATGCTTAGACAAGGAATGAACTCCGTATGCCTAAGTCAACCCACGAAACGAGCGTGCGGGTGCTCAGTCGGCCAGAGGGGCGGGATGCGCAAGCCGAGGATCAATCGGGTACCCATCTGTGTGCTGTCGATCCTGCTACTGCAACCCTCAGTCTGTTCTAATCTTAGACTGGGAATGAACTCCGTATGCCTAAGCCAACCGACGAAACGAGCGGGCAGGCACTACACCGACCAGAGAGGCGGGATGCGCAAGCCGTGGATCAATAGGGTGGTAGGTGGGTTTAGGAACATCCTCATATTTCTGCCATGCCAATGCCATTTTTCTGGCTTGTAAATTCATACAATGGTCCCTTAAGCCTTCATGTGAAGTTTCATGGCAAGACGACTCGTTTTCTATTTTACATGATTTTTTAAACTTTTTACGGTTCGGGATTTTTTAAAATTTTTTCAGAAGGATTTTTGGCCCAAAACTTGGTAGACGTGATCCTTGTATTTTTGTTGGCATGCACAAAAAAATTCAGCTAAAAACTCGAAGTGTACAAGATTTTGTGACCATTTGAAAAAAGTGTCCCCATTTTAGACACTTTAATGGCTACTGGCAGCAAACCTGTAAAATCTCAAATGCTCTTTAAGGGGTGTGAGTTCTTGAGGTTTGATGAGGGATAGGGGGCCAATATAAGGGCCAAGCACCAGCACCCATCGCACATCATGTGCGCACACCCCCCTCGTCCCCCGATCGCCGGAACCCCAATGCTGCTGGTCAGGTTCTCCGACGATGGTGTCCCGATGAAGAAAAATGCAGCACCAGCACATTCCCGAGCCCAGCATCTGCTGTTGCAACCCTCGGTTCGGTCCGATCTTAGACTGGGAATGAACTCCGTATGCTTAGACTGGGAATGAACTCCGTATGCCTAAGTCAACCCATGAAACGAGCGTGCGAGCCCTCAACCGGCCAGAGGGGCAGGATGCGCAAGTTGGGGATCAGCTGGGTCCCCCTCTGCGTGCTGCCGATCCTGCTGTTGTAACCCTCGATCTGGTCTGATCTTAGACTAGGAATGAACTCTGTACGCCTAAGCCAACAGACGAAACGAGCGAGCGAGCGGGCGGGCACTACGTCGGCCAGAGAGACGAGATGCGCAAGCCGTGGATCGATAGGGTGGTAGGTGGGTTTAGGCACATCTTCATATTTTTGCCATGCCAATGCCATTTTTTTGGCTTGTAAATTCATACAATGGTCCCTTAAGCCTTCATGTGAAGTTTCTTGGCAAGATGTCTCGCTCTCTATTTTTCACGATTTTTGAAACTTTTTACGGTTCGAGATTTTTTAAAATTTTTTCAGAAAGAGTTTTTCCCCCAAACTTGGTAGACGTGATCCTTGTATTTTTGTTGGCATGGACAAAAAAATTCAGCTAAAAAATTGAAGTGTACAAGATTTTGTGTCCATTTGAAAAAAGTGTCCCCATTTCAGACACTTTAATTGCTACTAGCAGCAAACCTGTAAAATCTCAAATGCTCTTTAAGGGGGTGTGAGTTCTCAAGGTTTGATGAGGGATAGGGGGCCAATATAAGGGCCAAGTACGAGCACCCATCACACATTATGTGAGCACACCCCCCGGCCCCCCCGATCGCCGGAGCACCAATGCTGTCGGTCAGGTTCTCCGGCGATGGTGTCCCGATGAAGAAAAATACGGCACCAGCACATTCTCGAGCCCAGCATCTGCTATGGCAACCCTCGGTCCAATCCGATCTTAGACTGGGAATGAACTCCGTATGCTTAGACTGGGAATGAACTCCGTATGCCTAAGTCAACCCATGAAACAAGCGTACGGGCACTCAACCGGCCAGAGGGGCGGGATGCGCAAGCCGGGGATCAGCTGGGTCCCCCTCTTCGTGCTGCCGATCCTGCTGCTGCAACCCTCAGTCCGGTCTGATCTTAGACTAGGAATGAACTCCGTATGCCTAAGCCAACCGATGAAACGAGCGAGCGGGCGGGCGGGCACTACGTCGGCCAGAGAGGCGGGATGCGCAAGTCGCGGATCGATAGGGTGGTAGGTTGGTTTAGGGACATCTTCATATTTCTACCAGGCCAATGCCATTCTTCTGGCTTGTAAATTCATACAATGGTCCCTTAAGCCTTCATATGAAGTTTCATGGCAAGATGTCTCGCTCTCTACTTTTCACGATTTTTGAAACTTTTTACGGTTCGAGATTTTTTAAAATTTTTTCAGAAAGATTTTTTCCCCCAAACTTGGTAAGCGTGATCCTTGTATTTTGTTGGCATGCACAAAAAAATTCCGCTAAAAAATTGAAGTGTACAAGATTTTGTGTCCATTTGAAAAAAGTGTCCCCATTTCAGACACTTTAATGGCTACTGGCAGCAAACCTGTAAAATCTCAAATGCTCTTTAAGGGGGTGTGAGTTCTCGAGGTTTGATGAGGGATAGGGGGCCAATATAAGGGCCAGGTACCAGCACCCATCGCACATTATGTGCGCACACCCCCCGGCCCCCCCGATCGTCAGAACTCCAATGCCGTCGGTTAGGTTCTTCAACGATGGTGTCTCGACGAAGAAAAATGCAGCACCAGCACATGCTCGAGCCCAGCATGTGCTGTTGCAACCCTCGATCCGGTCTGATCTTAGACTGGGAGTTAACTCCGTATGCTTAGACTGGGAATAAACTCCGTATGCCTAAGTCAACCCACGAAACGAGCGTGCGGGTGTTCAGCCGGCCAAAGGGGCGGGATGTACAAGCTGGGGATCGATCGGGTCCCCCTCTTCGTGCTGTCGATCCTGCTGTCGCAACCCTCGGTTCGGTCTGATCTTAGATTGGGAATGAACTTCGTATGCCTAAGCCAACCGATGAAACGAGCGGGCGGGCGGGCGGGCACTATGCCGGCCAGAAAGGCGAGATGCGCAAGCCGTGGATCGATAGGGTGGTAGGTGGGTTTTGGCACATCTTTAAATTTCTGCCATGCCACTGCCATTTTTTTGGCTTGTAAATTCATACAATGGTCCCTTAAGCCTTCATGTGAAGTTTCATGGCAAGACGACTCGTTTTCTATTTTTCATGATTTTTGAAACTTTTTACGGCTCGAGATTTTTTAAAATTTTTTCAGAAGGAGTTTTGGCCCCAAACTTGGTAGACATGATCCTTGTATTTTTGTTGGCATGCACAAAACAATTCAGCTAAAAACTCGAAGTGTACAAGATTTTGTGACCATTTGAAAAAAGTGTCCCATTTCAGACACTTTAATGGGTACTTGCAGCAAACCTGTAAAATCTCAAATGCCCTTTAAGGGGGTGTGAGTTCTCAAGGTTTGATGAGGGATAGGGGGCCAATATAAGGGTCAAGTACGAGCACCCATCACACATCATGTGAGCACACCCCCCCGGCCCCCTGATCACCGGAACCCTAATGCCTCCAGTTAGGTTCTTCGACGATGGTGTCCCGACGAAGAAAAATATGGCACCAGCACATGCCCGAGCCCAGCATGTGCTGCCGCAACCCTCGGCCTGAACTGATCTTAGACTGGGAATTAACCCCGTATGCCTAAGTCAACCCATGAAACGAGCGTACGGGCGCTCAGTCGGCCAAAGGGGCGGGATGCACAAGTCGGGGATCGGTTGGGTCCCTCTCTGCATGCTGCCGATCCTTCTGCCGCAACCCTCGGTCTGATCCAATCTTAGACTGGGAATGAACTTCGTATGCCTAAGCCAACCAATGAAACGAGCGAGCGGGTGGGCAGGCGGGCACTACGCCGGCCAGAGAGGCGACATGCGCAAGCCGTGGATCGATGGGTGGTACATGGGTTTAGGAACATCTTCACATTTTTGCCATGCCAATGCCATTTTTCTGGCTTGTAAATTCATACAATGGTCCCTTAAGCCTTCATGTGAAGTTTCATGGCAAGACGACTCGTTTTCTATTTTTCACGACTTTCAAAACATTTTACGGTTCGAAATTGTTTAAAATTTTTTCAGAAAGAGTTTTGGCCCCAAACTTGGTAGACGTGACCCTTGTATTTTTGTTGGTATGCACAAAAAAATTCAGCTAAAAACTCGAAGTGTACAAGATTTTGTGACCATTTGAAAAAAGTGTCCCCATTTCAGACACTTTAATGGCTACTGGCAGCAAACCTGTAAAATCTCAAATGCTCTTTAAAGGGTGTGAGTTCTTGAGGTTTGATGAGGGATAGGGGGCCAGTATAAGGGCCAAGTACGAGCACCCATCGCACATCCTGTGCGCACACCCGTCGGCCCCCCCGATCGTCGGAACCCCTAATGTCGCCGGTCCGATTCTCCGGCGATGGTGTCTCGACAAAGAAAAATGCGGCACCAGCACATGCTCGAGCCCAGCATGTGCTGCCGCAACCCTCAGTCCGATCCAATCTTAGACTGGGAATGAACTCCGTATGCTTAGACTGGGAATTAACTCCGTATGCCTAAGTCAACCCACGAAACGAGCGTGCGGGCGCTAAGCTGGCCAGAGGGGTGGGATGCGCAAGTCGGGGATCGGCTAGGTCCCCCTCTGCGTGCTGTCGATCTTGCTGCTGCAACCCTCAGTCCGGTCCAATCTTAGAATGGGAAAGAACTCTGTATGCCTAAGCCAATCGACGAAACGAGTGGGCGGACGGGCGGGCACTACGCCGGCCAGAGAAACGGGATGCGCAAGTCGTGGATCGATAGGGTGCTAGGTGGGTTTAGGCACATCTTCATATTTCTGCCATGCCATTGCCATTTTTCTGGCTTGTATATTCATACAATGGTCCCTTAAGCCTTCATGTGAAGTTTCATGGCAAGACGACTCGTTTCCTATTTTTCATGATTTTTGAAACTTTTTACGGTTCGGGATTTTTTAAAATTTTTTCAGGAGGAGTTTTGGCCCTAAACTTGGTAAACATGATACTTGTATTTTTTTTTGCATGCACAAAACAATTCAGCTAAAAATTTGAAGTGTACAAGATTTTGTGACCATTTGAAAAAAGTGTCCCAATTTCAGACACTTTAATAGCTACTGGCAGCAAACCTGTAAAATCTCAAATGCTTTTTAAGGGGGTGTGAGTTCTCCAGGTTTGATGAGGGATAGGGGGCCAATATAAGGGCCAAGTACCAACACCCATCGCACGTCATGTGCGCACACCCCCCACGGCCCCCCGATCGCCGGAACCCCAATGTCGACGGTCAGGTTCTCCAACGATGGTGTCCCGACGAGGAAAAATGCAGCACCAGCACATGCCCGAGCCCAGCATGTGCTGTCGCAACCCTCGATCTGGTCCGATCTTAGACTGGGAATGAACTCCGTATGCCTAAGTCAACCCATGAAACGAGCGTGCGGGCGCTCAGCCGGCCAGAGGGGCGGGATGCACAAGTCAGGGATCGACCAGGTCCCCTTCTTCATGTTGCCGATCCTACTGCAGTAACCCTCGGTCTGGTCTGATCTTAGACTGGGAATGAACTCCATATGCTTAAGCCAACCGACGAAAGGAGCGGACGGGCGGGTAGGCACTCCTCCGACCAGAGAGGCGGGATGCGCAAGCCATTCATCGATAGGGTGGTAGGTGGGTTTAGGCACATCTTCATATTTCTGCCATGCCAATTCCATTTTTCTGGCATGCCAATTCCATTTTTCTGGCTTGTAAATTCATACAATGGTCCCTTAAGCCTTCATGTGAAGTTTCATGGCAAGATGACTCGTTTTCTATTTTTCATAATTTTCAAAACTTTTTATGGTTCGGGATTTTTTAAAATTTTTTCAGAAAGAGTTTTTCCCCCAAACGTGGTAGACGTGATCCTTGTATTTTTGTTGGCATGCACAAAAACATTCAGCTAAAAACTCGAAGTGTACAAGATTTTGTGACCATTTGAAAAAAGTGTCCTCATTTCAAACATTTTAATGGCTACTGGCAGCAAACCTGTAAAATGTCAAATGCTCTTTAAGGGGGTGTGAGTTCTGGAGGTTTGATGAGGGATAGGGGGCCAATATAAGGGCCAAGTACCAGCACCCATCGCACATCATGTGCGCACACCCACCCCGGCCCCCCTGATAGCCGGAACCCCAAAGCCGTCGGTCAGGTTCTCCGACGATGGTGTCCCGACGAAGAAAAATGCGGCACCAGCACATGACCAAGCCCAGCATGTGCTGCATCAACCCTCGCTCTGGTCCGATCTTAGACTGGGAATGAACTTCATATGCTTACACAGGGAATGATCTCTGTATGCCTAAGTCAACCCATGAAATGAGCGTGCGGGCGCTCGGTTGGCTAGATGGACGGGATGCGCAAGTTAGGGATCGACCAGGTCCCCCTCTATGTGCTGCCGATCCTACTGTTGCAACCCTCACTCCGGTTCGATCTTAGACTGGTAATGAACTCTGTATGCCTAAGCCAACCGACGAAACGAGCGGGCGGGCGTGCGGGCACTACGCCGACCAGAGAGGCGGGATGCGCAAGCCGTGGATCGATAGGGTGGTAGGTCGGTTTAGGCACATCTTCATATTTCTGCCATGCCAATCCCATATTTTTGGCTTGTAAATTCATACAATGGTCCCTTAAGCCTTCATGTGAAGTTTCATGGCAAGACGACTCGTTTTCTATTTTTAACGATTTTTGAAACTTTTTACGGTTCGAGATTTTTTAAAATTTTTTCAGAAGGAGTTTTTGCCCCAAACATTTTAGACGTGATCCTTGTATTTTTTTTGGCATGCACAAAAAGATTCAGCTAAAAACTCGAAGTGTACAAGATTTTGTGACCATTTGAAAAAAGTGTCCCCATTTCAGACACTTTAATGGCTACTGGCAGTAAACCTGTAAAATCTCAAATGCTCTTTAAGCGAGTGTGAGTTCTCGTGGTTTGATGAGGGATAGGGGGCCAATATAAGGGCCAAGTACCAGCACCCACCGCACATCATGTGCGTACACCCCCTGGCCCCCCCGATCATCGAAACCCCAATGCCGCCGGTCAGGTTATCTGGCGATGGTGTCCCGGTGAAGAAAAATACGACACCAGCACATGCCTGAGCCCAGCATGCGCTACCGTAACCCTCGGTCTAATCTGATCTTAGACTGGGAATGAACTACGTAAGCTTAGACAAGGAATGAACTCCGTATGCCTAAGTCAACCCACGAAACAAGCGTGCGGGCGCTCAACCGGCAAGTGGGGCAGGATGCACAAGACGAGGATCGGCTGAGTCCCCCTCTGCATGCTACCGATCCTACTACCATAACCCTCGGTCTAGTCTGATCTTAGACTGGGAATGAACTCTGTATGCCTAAGCCAACTGACGAAACGAGCAGGCGGGCAGGCGGGCACTACGCCAGTCAGAGAGACGGGATGCGCAAGGCGTGGATCGATAGGGTGGTAGGTGGGTTTAGGCACATCTTCATATTTCTACCATGCCAACACCATTTTTCTGGCTTGTAAATTCATACAATGGTCCCTTAAGCCTTCATGTGAAGTTTCATGGCAAGACGACTCGTTTTCTATTTTTCACAATTTTCAAAACTTTTTACGGTTCGGGATTTTTTAAAATTTTTTCAGAAGGAGTTTTAGCCCCAAACTTGGTAGACGTGATCCTTGTATTTTTGTTGGCATGCATAAAAAATATTCAGCTAAAAACTCGAAGTGTACAAGATTTGTGACCATTTGAAAAAAGTGTCCCCATTTCAGACACTTTAATGGCTACTGGCAGTAAACTTGTAAAATCTCAAATGCTCTTTAAGGGGGCGTGAGTTCTCGAGGTTTGATGAGGGATAGGGGGCCAATATAAGCGCCAAGTACCAGCACCCATCGTACATCAAGTGCGCATACCCTCCCCCTGGCCCTCTCGATTGTCGAAACCCCAATGCCGTCGATCAGGTTCTCCGAGGATGGTGTCCCAACGAAGAAAAAAGCGACACCAGCACATGCTCGAGCCCAGCATGTGCTGTCGCAACCCTCGGTCCGATCCGATCTTAGACTGGGAATGAACTCCGTATGCTTAGACTGGGAATGAACTCCGTATGCCTAAGTCAACCTATGAAACTAGCGTGCGGGCGCTCAGCCGGCCAGAGGGGTGGGATGCGCAAGTCGGGGATCGACCGGGTCCCCCTCTCTGTGCTGTCGATCCTACTACCATAAACCTCGGTCTGGTCTGATCTTAGACTGAGAATGAACTCCGTATGCCTAAGCCAACTGACGAAATGAGCGGACGGACGGGCGGGCACTACGCCGGCCAGAGAGGCGGGATGCTTAAGCCGTTCATCGATAGGGTGGTAGGTGGGTTTAGGCACATCTTCATATTTTTGCCGTGCCAATGCCATTTTTCTGGTTTGTAAATTCATACAATGGTCCTTTAAGCCTTCATGTGAAGTTTCATGGCAAGACGACTTGTTTTTTATTTTTCATTATTTCCAAAACTTTTTAGGGTTTGGGATTTTTTTAAATTTTTTCAGAAGGATTTTTGGCCCAAAACTTGGTGGACGTGATCCTTGTATTTTTGTTGGCATGCACAAAAAAATTCAGCTAAAAACTCGAAGTGTACAATATTTTGTGATCATTTGAAAAAAGTGTCCCCATTTCAGACACTTTAATTGCTACTGGCAGCAAACCTGTAAAGTCTCAAATGCTATTTAAGGGGGTGTGAGTTCTCGAGGTTTGATGAGGGATAGGGGGCCAAAATAAGGGCCAAGTACCAGCACCCATCGCACATCATGTGCGCACATCGCCCTGGCCCCCCCGATCGTCGGAACACCAATGTCGTCGGTCCTGTTCTCCAGCGATGGTGTCCTGGTGAAGAAAAATACAGCACCAGCACATGCCTGAGCCCAGCATGTGCTGCCGCAACCCTTGGTTCGATCCGATCTTAGACTGGGAATGAACTCCGTATGCCTAAGTCAACCCACGAAATTAACGTGCGGGCCCTCAGCAGGCCAGAGGGGCAGGATGTGCATGTCAGGGACCGGTCAGGTCCCCCTCTACATGCTGTCGATCCTGCTGCCGCAACCCTCAGTCTGGTCTGATCTTAGACTGGGAATGAAATCCGTATGCCTAAGCCAACCGACGAAACGAGCGGGCGATCGGGTGGGCACTACTCCAACCAGAGAGGCGGGATGCGCAAGCCGTGGATCGATAGGGTGGTAGGTGGGTTTAGGCACATCTTCATATTTCTACCATGCCAATACCATTTTTCTGGCTTGTAAATTCATACAATGGTCGCATAAGCCTTCATGTGAAGTTTCATGGCAAGACGACTCGTTTTTTATTTTTCACGATTATCAAAACTTTTTATGATTCGAGATTTTTTTAAATTTTTTCAGAAGGAGTTTTGGCCCTAAACTTGGTAGACGTGATCCTTGTATTTTTGTTGGCATCCATAAAAAATTTCAGCTAAAAACTCGAAGTGTTCAAGATTTTGTGACCATTTGAAAAAAGTGTCCCCATTTCAGACACTTTAATGGCTACTGGCAGCAAACCTGTAAAATCTGAAATGCTCTTTAAGGGAGTGTGAGTTCTCGAGGTTTGATGAGGGATAGGGGCCAATATAAGGGCCAAGTACCAGCACCCATCGCACATCATATGCGCACACCCCCCCGGCGCCCTCGATCGCCGGAACCCCAATGCCCTGGTCAGGTTCTCCGACGATGGTGTCCCGAAGAAGAAAAATACGGCACCAGTACATGCCCGAGCCCAGCATGTGCTGCCGCAACCCTCGGTTCGATCCGATCTTAGACTGGGAATGAACTCCATATGCTTAGACTGGGAATGAACTCCGTATGCATAAGTAAACCCATGAAATTAGCGTGCGGGCCCTCAACCGGCCAGAGGGGCAGGATGCGCATGCCGGGGACCGATCGGGTCCCCCTCTACGTGCTGCCGATCCTGCTGCCACAACTCTCAGTTGGTCCGATCTTAGACTGAGAATGAACTCCGTATACCTAAGCCAACCGACGAAACGAGCGGGCGATCGGGTGGGCACTACTCCGGCCAGAGAGACGGGATTCGCAAGCCGTGGATTGGTAGGGTGGTAGGTGGGTTTAGGCACATCTTCATATTTCTACCGTGCCAATGCCATTTTTCTGGCTTGTAAATTCATACAATGGTTGCATAAGCCTTCATGTGAAGTTTCATGGCAAGACGACTCGTTTTTTATTTTTCACGATTATCAAAACTTTTTACGATTCGAGATTTTTTTAAATTTTTTCAGAAGGAGTTTTGGCCCTAAACTTGGTAGACGTGATCCTTGTATTTTTGTTGGCATCCACAAAAATATTCAGCTAAAAAGTCGAAGTGTTCAAGATTTTGTGACCATTTGAAAAAAGTGTCCCCATTTCAGACACTTTAATGGCTACTGGCAGCAAACCTGTAAAATCTCAAATGCTCTTTAAAGGGGTGTGAGTTCTCAAGGTTTTACGAGGGATAGGGGGCCAATATAAGGGCCAAGTACCAGCACCCACCGTACATCATGTGCGCACACCGCCCTAGCCCCCCCGATCGTTGGAACACCAATGCCGCCAGTCCTGTTCTCCGACGATGGTGTCCCGGCGAAGAAAAATATGGCACCAGCACATGCCCGAGCCCAGCATGTGCTGCCGCAATCCTCGGTCCAGCCTGATCTTAGATTGGGAATGAACTCTGTATGCTTAGACTGGGAATGAACTCCGTACGCCTAAGTCAACCCATGAAACGAGCGTGCGGGCACTCAGCCGGCTAGAGGGGCGGGAAGCGCAAGCCAGGGATCGAAGGGTCCCCCTCTGCGTGCTGCCGATCCTACTACTGTAACCCTCAATTTGGTTTGATCTTAGACCGGGAATGAACTCCGTATGCCTAAGCCAACAGACGAAACGAGCGGGTGGGCGGGTGGGCACTACGTCAGCCAGAGAGGCGGGATGCGCAAGCCGTGTATTGATAGGGTGGTAGGTGGGTTTAGGCACATCTTCATATTTCTACCATGCCAATGCCATTTTTATGGCTTGTAAATTCATACATTGGTCCCTTAAGCCTTCATGTGAAGTTTCATGGCAAGACGACTCGTTTTTTATTTTTCATGATTTTCAAAACTTTTTAGGGTTTGGGATTTTTTAAAATTTTTTCAGAAGAAGTTTTGGCCCCAATTTGGTAGACGTGATCCTTTTATTTTTTTTGGCATGCACAAAAAAATTCAGCTAAAAACTCGAAGTGTACAAGATTTTGTGACCATTTGAAAAAAGTGTCCCCATTTCAGACACTTTAATGGCTACTGGCAGCAAACCTGTAAAATCTCAAATGCTCTTTAAGGGGGTTTGAGTTCTCAAGGTTTGATGAGCGATAGGGGGCCAATATAAGGGCCAAGTACTAGCACCCACCGCACATCATGTGTGCACACCCCCCGGCCCCCTGATCGTCGGAACCCCAATGCCGTCGGTTAGATTCTTCGGTGATGGTGTCCCGACGAAAAAAAATACGACACCAGCACATCCCTGAGCCCAGCATGTGCTGCCGCAACCCTCAGTCCGATCCGATCTTAGTCTGGGAATGAACTCCGTATGCTTAGACTGGAATGAATTTCGCACGCCTAAGTCAGCCCATTAAACGAGCGGGCGGGCGGACGGGCGGGCACTACATCGGCCAGAGAGGTGGGATGCGCAAGCCGTGGATCGATAGGGTGGTAGGTGGGTTTACACACATCTTCATATTTCAGCCGTGCCAATGCCATTTTTTTGGCTTGTGAATTCATACAATGGTCCCTTAAGCCTTCATGTGAAGTTTCATGTCAAGACGACTCGTTTTCTATTTTTGACGATTTTCAAAACTTTTTATGGTTCAAGATTTTTTTGAAATTTTTTCAGAAGGATTTTTGGCCCCAAATTGGTAGACGTGATCCTTGTATTTTTGTTGGCATGCACAAAAAAATTCAGCTAAAAACTCGAAGTGTACAAGATTTTGTGACCATGACTTTGTATTTTTGTCCAAGCGAGGAAAAATATGGCACCAGCACATGCCCGAGCCCAGCATGTGCTGGCGTATCCCTCGGTCCGGTCTGATCTTAGACTGGGATTGAACTCCATATGCTTAGATTGGGAATGAATTTCGTATGCCTAGGTTAACCCAAGAAACAAGCGTGCGGGCGCTCAGCCGGCCAGAGGGGCGGGATGCGCAAGCCGGGATTCGATCGGGTCCCCCTCTGAGTCTACTGATCCTGCTGCCGCAACACTTGATCTGGTTCGATCTTAGACTGGGAATGAACTTCGTATGCCTAAGCCAACTGACGAAACGAGTGGGCGGGCGGGCGGACGGGCGGGCGGGCACTACGTTGGCCAGAGAGGCGGGATACGTAAGCCGTGGATCGAGAGGGTGGTAGGTGGGTTTCGGCACTTCTTCATATTTCTACCATGCCAATGCCATTTTTCTAGCTTGTAAATTCATACAATGGTCCCTTAAGCCTTCTGTGAAGTTTCATGGCAAGACGACTCGTTCTCTATTTTTCACTATTTTCAAAACTTTTTACGGTTCGAGATTTTTTAAAATTTTTTCCGAAGGAGTTTTGGCATCAAACTTGGTAGACGTGATCCTTGTATTTTTGTATGCACAAAAAAATTCAGCTAAAAACTCGAAGTGTACAAGATTTTGTGACCATTTGAAAAAACTGTCCCCAATTCAGACACTTTAATGGCTACTGGCAGCAAACCTGTAAAATCTCAAATGCTCTTTAAGGGAGTGTGAGTTCTCGAGGTTTGATGAGGGATACGGGGCCAATATAAGGGCCAAGTACCAGCACCCATCACACATCATGTGTGCACACCCCCCCCGGCCCCCCCGATCGCGGATCCCCAACGCCGCCAGTCAGGTTCTCCGACGATGGCGTCCCGACGAAGAAAATTGCAGCACCAGCACATGCCCGAGCCCAGCATGTGCTGCCGCAACCCTCGGTCCGATCTAATCTTAGACTGGGAATGAACTTCGTATGCTTAGACTGGGAATGAACTCTGTATGCCTAAGTCAACCTATGACACGAGCATGTAGGCGCTCAGTCGGCCAGAGGGGCGGGATGCGCAAGCCGGGGATCGGCTGGGTCCCCCTCTGCGTGCTGCCGATCCTACTGCTGCAACCCTCGGTTCGGTCTGATCTTAGACTGGGAATGAACTCCGTATGCCTAAGCCAACCGACGAAACGAGCGGGCGGGCGGGCACTACGTCGGCCAGAGAGGCAAGATGCGCAAGCCGTGGATCGATTGGGTGGTAGGTGGGTTTAGGCACATCTTCATATTTCTGCCATGCGAATGCCATTTTTTTGGCTTGTAAATTCGTACAATGGTCCGTTAAGCCTTCATGTGAAGTTTCATGGCAAGATGACTCGTTTTCTATTTTTCTCGATTTTCAAAACTTTTTACAGTTCGGGATTTTTTAAAATTTTTTCAGAAGGTGTTTTGGCCCCAAACTTGGTAGACATGATCCTTGTATTTTTTTTGGCATGCTCAAAAAAATTCAGCTAAAAACTCAAAGTGTACAAGATTTTGTGACCATTTGAGAAAAGTGTCCCCATTCCAAACACATTAATGGCTACTGGTAGCAAACCTGTAAAATCTCAAATGCTCTTTCAGGGGATATGAGTTCTCGAGGTTTGATGAGTGATAGGGGGCCAATATAAGGGCCAAGTACCAGCACCCATCGCACATCATGTGCGCACACCCCACCTAACACCCCCCGATCGCCGGAACCCAAATGCCGCCGGACCACACCCAACTATCTTGTTGCACACAGCTGACATTTACTCATATGTCTCTCGCTTGTGCCCTCAAGAATTGGGTCGAGGTCCCGTCACACGAGGCACCGTCCACAGTACTCGTCCATTGTTGGTCACATTGTCGCACTCCTGCCGCTCAGCTCGATTCCTGCTCAATCTGTTTAACCTCGGTCGTTCCATATGGGCCATATCATGGCTTCATTTCTTGATCATGTCATGTTGCGACCTTGAGGCACCCTCGTTGATCAATGACCCTCAGTAGAATGAATGACCACCCGCTTTGCCACTCATTGGTGCATCCCACCGGACGTGACCCCTTACACCAACTGCACGCTTGCAGCATCAACCCACTGTTGCGCCCCTCTGGGCGTGGGGCTTAGGTCAACCGCACTCATACGGCACCCTACATGAGGACCCTAACACAGTGGCATTCAAGCACCTAGGTCATCTCCCAACTTGGGTCCTCTCGACCCCTCCAAGGTCACCTCTCTAGGTGTGGCCCTCTGGGCAACCGCCCCCAAGACGGCACCTTAAAGCGCGCTAACTCGGTCTTTGCCCCCGGCTTAAACACTGGGCTCCATTGCCCAAGCTCCACTATCTTGGCTCAGTCTCACGGGGAATTGACAGGTCTCCCCCACTTTTACTTGAAACTCAGTGCCGTATTATGCACAACCATATCTCCTCGATGGTTCTATTTCTCAATAATTTTGACTTTGACCCGATTCCTAGGGCATCCCAAGATCCACTTATGCTCGGAGATCCACTGATCTAACAGAACACCTAGTTCACTGATTAGCTCGACTCGGGGATTCACCCGCTCAATCCTCAAGGTCCACTGACCTACACGCCTGAGGCCTTGTCAACTGGCCATTTCCCTTTTTGCTAGTCTCGCCCGATTACACCCTGTTGTGGCCCACCGACTACCACAGCTCATGTGAAGCCTTTCTCATCGGCCAACACAGACTCGGTTTACCGATTCACATGCCCCCGTGATCCTCTGACCACGAGAACTCCTGGTCCACTAACCATCACAGCACATGGTCCACTGACCATCACAGCACATGGTCCACTGACCATCCCACTTGTGGCTTCAATCTTTGGCCACTCCATACTCCTCTGTACAAGAATTCCATGCTTGGACCCGAATACTTCGGCTTGCGCCCCCACTGGGGCACCTGCACCATACAGCAAGTGCACACATTAGTAATTAATCTTGAAACTCGATACCTCTTGCCCCTCAGGACAAGGTTCACTCGGCCCACGTGGCCTTACGCAACACCATTTCATGGTGTAAGCCCCTTTTCGCATCTCTGTCTCACTACGGTTCCTTCCACCGTAAAGGCATCACATGTCGCAACATATGCCAACACCTTTTTCCTAGGTGAGGCTAGACTCTGGTGCCCTTTTGCTTGGCATCCAAGAGCCTACTCAAGAGCCATTTTACATTAGCCCAATATTTCCCGTAGCACGCATCGCTGGCTCTTTCCCGAGCCCTCATAGGCACAAAACCCACATTTGTGTCTCGATAGCTCCATTTGAGCTTAGCACCACCTTGGTTTCGCGTCACAAGACCCACACATGGGTCGTGCATATCTCGCCACTGAGCCAACCTAGGCTCTGATACCAAATGTCACGATCCACGCGTTCCCCCTACTGAAATCACGCTATCGTGCGGCACCAAGACTACTCATAGTCAAGGTCAGCCTTCACCATGTCCATTTTTCTTCGCGGACCAACCAAATCCGACCCTTCAAGCCGTATGCCCACAAGCCTTTTCTGGCTTTTGTCCCCGTAGGGTTGCTTATTCTGAACTCTATAGAGAGGAACCCATCTCTCATCGTGCATCGGCCCACGGTTCTCCAAGTGACCACGAACACCTAGCTCTGGCCGCAAAGGTTAATGCTTCGAGCCTCGACCCTCGAATCTCGTAGGGGCACACAGCCCCGGTTCTCTTGATGTTATTACATCTTGGCATGGTGAGAACCCAACACCACGCCCGCACGTATGATATGCAAGCTCCCGTATCAAGTTTACGCAAGCATCCCCTTTACGCTGGTCAGCAGCCAGCTCGGAGCCTCTAGGCTCAACTCATCCCACGGGACTCGGTTCTTAGGGCTTACGCCCTTTAGCATCAGTATTGGCCACCCGCACACATGATTGACACCTAACATCATGCTAGTCTCGCAAGGGGACTCAGGTGGACTGCTTCAGCTGCAGCACACTAGCTCGACTGGCCACTGGGGCCTAGCAGCATGCCTACCTGCTAGCCCGCGCATCCTCTCGGCTCGATGGCATCCCTCCTACATGAATACCATCGCGTGGTCTAGTCTCGCAAGGGTGTGGACTGCCCTAGCTGCAACCGACCAGCCCGACTGGCCACAGGGGTCTAGCAGCGTGCCCGCTAGCTAGCCCGCGCATCCCTTTGGCTCGATGGTATCCCCCCTACGTAAACACCATCGCCTGATCCTTCCGGCTAGAGGAGGGGAAACCGAGGGGCTTAACGGTCTCTACCGTCCAACCCCATGGTTCAACGTAAAGGCGTGATACGAGGCTCGTCGGCCCCAACCGCCCCTGTGTTTACCTTACCCGAGGAAACATCGTGCCATGCTCGTGACCCTACGATGTCCCCCCACCTAGCCACCACTAGTGACTAGGAGTAGCTCACTTCAGACTAGCCAGGCCCCCGCTTGCCCGCTAGCCAAGGGGGTGGTGGAGAGTTGACACCAGTCGTCCCCCTATAAAGAGCGTTAGAGATTTTCCCAATATGTTACCAGTGACAGTAAGAATGTCTGAAACGGGGACACTTTTCTGCCCAGCCACCTCAGGGCCTTTCTCCGACTAACTCAGGGCCCTGTAACCTTCCTCTTGGTCACCATTGCTCTTTGATTCCGCTCGTTGCTCCACCAACCCACTCGAAGGTGCCCGCACATGGGTTCGACCGACAGCACCTGTCTAGCTAGCTGGTCCTAGGGCACCGGTGTAATGCCTTATACTTACCTGTATATCTCAGCGTTTAGGGCATGGACCATCCACACACAATGTCCCTAACCTATTCCCATGCTCAGAACACCCGCACACTGCTTCCACAGATGGCACCCGCCAGGCCACTTGGCTTGAGGGTGTCCGACCACTGTCCCGAACTTCCCCGCGTATCTGTGGCTCAGGGCTCCCATTGCCCTTACAACATGTTAGCATAATGTTCCCAAGCTCCGAATGCATGCCCGCATTCCTTAGAACTGCTTTCCCGCCAGCTCGGTCTCGATCGCTGCTTGGTCCAGGGTCAATCATGGCAGGACCAGGGCCTGACCATGACACTGGGCTCGGGCATTTGCTGGTGCCGCATTTTTCTTCGTCGGGACACCGTTGTCAGAGAACCTGACCGGCGGCATTAGGGTTTCGACGATCGAGGGGGCCGGAGGGGTGTGCGCACATGATGTGCGAAGGGTGCTGGTAGTTGGCCCTTATATTGGCCCCCTATCCCTCATCAAACCTCGAAAACTCACACCCCCTTAAAGAGCATTTGAGATTTTACAGGTTTGCTACCAGTAGTCATTAAAGTGTCTTAAATGGGGACACTTTTTTCAAATGGTCACAAAATCTTGTACACTTCGAGTTTTTAGCTGAATTATTTTGTGCATGCCAACAAAAATACAAGGATCACGTCTACCAAGTTTGGGGCCAAAACTCCTTTTGAAAAAATTTTAAAAAATCTCGAACCGTAAAAGGTTTCAAAAATCGTAAAAAATAAAAAACGAGTCGTCTTGCCATGAAACTTCACATGAAGGCTTAAGGGACCACTGTATGAATTTAAAAGCCAGAAAAATGGCATTGGCATGGCAGAAATATGAAGATGTCCTAAACCCACCTACCACCTTATCGATCCACTGCTTGTGCATTCCGCCTCTCCGGCCGGCGTAGTGCCGCCCGCCCCCCAGCTCGTTTCGTCGGTTAGCTTAGGCATACGGAGTTCATTCTAAGTCTAAGATTGGTCCAGACCGAGGGTTGAGGCAGCAGGATCGACGGTACGTAGAGGGGTACCCGATCGATCCCCGGCTTGCGCATCCCGCCCCTCTGGCCGGCTGAGCGCCCGAACGCTCGTTTCGTGGGTTGACTTAGGCATATAGAGTTCATTCCCAGTTTAAGCATACGGAGTTCATTCCCAGTCTAAGCATACGGAGTTCATTCCCAGTTTAAGCATAAGGAGTTCATTCCCAGTCTAACCATACGGAGTTCATTCCCAGTCTAAGATCGGACCGGACCGAGGGTTACGGCAGCACATGCTGGGCTCGAGCATGTGCTGGTGTCGTATTTTTCTTCATCGGGACACCATCGCCGGAGAACCTGACCGACGGCATTGGGTTTCCGACGATCGGGGGGGCCGGGGGGGTGTGCGCACATGATGTGCGATGGGTGCTGGTATTTGGCCCTTATATTGGACCCCTATCCCTCACCAAACTTCGAGAACTCACACCCCCTTGAAGAGCATTTGAGATTTTACAGGTTTGCTGCCAGTAGCCATTAAAGTGTCTGAAATGGGGACACTTTTTTCAAATGGTTACAAAATCTTGTACACTTCGAGTTTTTAGTTGAATTTTTTTGTGCTTGCCAAAAAAAATACAAGGATCACGTCTACCAAGTTTGGGGCCAAAACTAATTCTGAAAAAATTTTAAAAAATCCCGAACCGTAAAAAGCTTCGAAAATCGTGAAAAATAGAGAACAAGTCGTATTGCCATGAAACTTCACATGAAGGCTTAAGGGACCATTGTATGAATTTAAAAGCCAGAAAAATGTCATTGGCATAGCAGAAATATGAAGATGTGCCTAAACCCACCTACCACCCTATCGATCCATGGCTTGCGCATTCCGCCTCTCTGGCCGGCATAGTGCCCGCCCGCTTGTTTCGTCGGTTGGCTTAGGCATACGGAGTTCATTCCCAATCTAAGATCAGACCGGACCAAGGGTTGTGGCAGCAGGATCGGCGACATGCGGAGGGGGACCCGATCGATCCCCGGCTTGCTCATCCCGCCCCTCTGGTACGCTAAGCGCCGGCACGCTAGTTTCGTGTGTTGACTTAGGCATATGGAGTTCATTCCCAATCTAAGCATACGGAGTTCATTCCCAGTCTAAGATTGGACCAGACCGAGGGTTGTGGTAGCATATGCTGGGCTTGAGCATGCGCTGGTGCCGCATTTTTCTTCACCAGGACTCCATAGCCGGAGAACCTGATCAGCGGCATTGGGGTTCCGATGATCGGGGGGGCTGGAGGGGTGTGTACACATGATGTGCAATGGGTGCTGGTACTTGGCCCTTATATTGGCCCCTATCCCTCATGAAACCTTGAGAACTCACACCCTCTTAAAGAGCATTTTAGATTTTACAGGTTTGCTGCCAATAGCCATTAAAGTGTCTGAAATGGGGAGACTTTTTTCAAATGATCACAAAATCTTGTACACTTCGAGTTTTTAGCTGAATTTTTTTGTGAATGCCAACAAAAATACAAGGATCACGCCTACCAGGTTTGGCGTGAAAACTTATTCTGAAAAAATTTTAAAAAATCCTGAACCGTAAAAAGTTTCAAAAATCATGAAAAATAGAGAACGAGTCGTCTTACCATGAAACTTCACATGAAGGCTTAAGGGACCATTGTACGAATTTACAAGCCAAAAAAATGGCATTGGCACGGCAGAAATATGAAGATGTGCCTAAACCCACCTACCACCCTATCGATCCACGGTTTACGCATCCCGCCTCTCTGGACGAAGTAGTGCACACTCGTCCGCCCGCTCATTTCGTCGGTTGGCCGTTCGTCGGATGGCGTAGTGCCCGCTCGTTTCGTCAGTTGACTTAAGCATGCAGAGTTCATTCCCAGTCTAAGATCGGATCGGACCGAGGGTTGCGATAATAGGATCGGCAGCACGCAGGGGGGACCCGACCAATCCCCGACTTGCGCATCCCACCCCTCTGGCTGGCTGAGCATACGCATGCTCGTTTCATGGGTTGACTTAGGCATACGGAGTTCATTCCCAGTCTAAGCATACGGAGTTCATTCCCAGTCTAAGATTGGACCAGACTGAGGGTTGCGACAGCACATGCTGGGCTCCGGCATGTGCTAGTGTCACATTTTTCTTCGTCGGGACACCATCGCCGGAGAACCTGACCGACAGCATTGGGGTTCCGGCGATCCAGCAGGGCCGGGGGGTGTGCGCACATGATGAACGATGGGTGCTGGTACTTGGCCCTTATATTGCCCCCTATCCCTCATCAAACCTTGAGAACTCACACCCCCTTAAAGAGCATTTGAGATTTTACAGGTTTGCTGCCAATAGCCATTAAAGTGTCTGAAATGGGGACACTTTTTTCAAATGGTCACAAAATCTTGTACACTTCGAGTTTTGAGCTGAATTTTTTTGTGCATGCTAAAAAAATACAAGGATCACGTCTACCAAGTTTCGGGCCAAAACTGCTTTTGAAAAAATTTAAAAAAATCCCGAACCATAAAAAGTTTCAAAAATCATGAAAAATAGAAAACGAGTCATCGTGCCATGAAACTTCAAATGAAGGCTTAAGGGACCATTGTATGAATTTACAAGCCAGAAAAAATGGCATTGGCATGGCAGAAATATGAAGATTTTCCTAAACCCACCTACCACCTTATCGATGCTTGGCTTGCGTATCCTGCCTCTCTGGCCGACGTAGTGCCCACCGACCCGCTCGCTCGTTTCGTCGGTTGGCTTTGGTATACGAAGTTTATTCTTAGTCTAAGATCGGACCGGACCGAGGGTTGTGGCAGCAAGATCGACAGCAAGCAGAGGGGGACCTAATCGATCCCTGGCTTGCGCATCCCGCCCCTCTGGCCGGCTGAGCGCCCGCACGCTCATTTCGTGGGTTGACTTAGGCATACGGAGTTCATTCCCAGTCTAAGATCAGACCGGACTGAGGGTTACGGTAGCACATGCTGGGCTCGGGCACGTGCTGGTGCGGCATTTTTCTTCACCGCGACACCATCGTCGGAGAACCTGACTGACAGCATTGGGGTTCCAGCGATCGGGGGGGCGGGGGGGTGTGCGCACATGATGTGCGATGGGTGGTGGTACTTGGCCCTTATATTGGCCCCCTATACCTCATCAAACCTCGAGAACTCACACCCCCTTAAAGAGAATTTGAGATTTTACAGGTTTGCTGCCAGTAGGCATTAAAGTGTCTGAAATGGGGACACTTTTTTCAAATAGTCACAAAATCTTGTACACTTCGAGTTTTTAGCTGAATTTTTCTATGCATGCCAAAAGAAAAACACACGGATCATGTCAAGTTTGGGGACAAAATTCCTTCTGAAAAAATTTTAAAAAATTATGAACCGTAAAAAGTTTCAAAAATCGTGAAAAATAGAAAACGAGTCGTATTGCCATTAAACTTCACATGAAGGCTGAAGGGACCATTGTATGAATTTACAAGCCAAAAAAATGGCATTGGCACGACAGAAATATGAAGATGTGCCTAAACCCACCTACCACCCTATCGATCCACGGTTTGCGTACCCCGCCTCTCTGGCCGACATAGTGCACTCCCGTCCGCCCGCTCGTTTCGTCGGTTGGCTTAGGCATACGAAGTTCATTCCCAATCTAATATCGGGCCGGACCGAGGGTTGCGGCAGCAGGATCGGCAACACGCAGAGGGGGACCCGGTCGATCCACGGCATGCGCATCGCGCCCCTCTAGCCGGTTAAGCCCCGCACGCTCGTTTCGTGGGTTGACTTAGGCATACGGAGTTCATTCCCAGTCTAAGATCAGACTAGACCAAGGGTTGCGGCAGCACATGTTGGGCTCGAGCATGTGCTGGTGCAACATTTTTCTTCGTCGAGACACCATCGTCGGAGAACCTGACCTACAACATTGGGGTTCCGACGATCGCTGGGGTCGGGGGGGGTGTGCGCACATGATGTGTGATGGTTGCTGGTACTTGGCCCTTATATTGGCCCCCTATCCCTCATCAAACCTCGAGAACTCACAACCCCTTAAAGAGCATTTGAGATTTTACAGGTTTGTTGCCAGTAGCCATTAAAGTGTCTGAAATAGGGACACTTTTTTCAAATGGTCACAAAATCTTGTACACTTCGAGTTTTTAGCTGATTTTTTTTGTGCATATCAACAATAATACAAGGATCACGTCTACCAAGTTTGGGTCCAAAAATCCTTCTGAAAAAATTTTAAAAAATCCCGAACCTTAAAAAGTTTCAAAAATAGTGAAAAATAAAAAAACGAGTCGTCTTGCCATGAAACTTCACATGAAGGCTTAAGGGACCATTGTATGAATTTACAAGCCAGAAAAATGGCATTGGCATGGCAGAAATATGAAGATGTGCCTAAACCCACCTACCACCCTATTGATCCACGGCTTGCGCATCCCGCCTCTTTGGCTGACGTAGTGCCCGCCCGCCCGCCTGCTCGTTTTGTCGGTTGGCTTAGGCATATGGAGTTCATTCCAGTCTAAGATCTGACCAGAACAAGGGTTGCGGCAGCAAGATCGACAGCACGTAATGGGGGACCCGACCGATCCCTGGCTTGCGCATCCCGCCCCTCTTGCCAACTTAGCGCCTGCAAGCTCATTTCGTGGGTTGACTTAGGCATACGGAGTTCATTCCCAGTCTAAGATCGGACCAGACCGAGGGTTGTGGCAGCACATGCTAGGCTCGGTTATGTGCTGGTGCCGTATTTTTCTTCGTCGGGACACCACCACTGGACAACCTGACCGGCGACATTGGGGTTCCGGCAATCGGGGGGGCCGGAGGGGGTGTGTGCACATGATGTGCGATGGGTGCTGGTACTTGGCCTTATATTGGCCCCCTATCCCTCAACAAACCTCGAGAACTCACACCCCCTTAAAGTGCATTTGAGATTTTACAGGTTTGCTGCCAGTAGCCATTAAAGTGTCTAAAATAGGGACACTTTTTTCAAATTGTCACAAAATCTTGTACACTTCGAGTTTTTAGCTGAATGTTTTTATGCATGAAAAAAAAAATACAAGGATCACATCTACCAAGTTTGGGGCAAAAACTCCTTTTGAAAAAATTTTAAAAAATCCCGAACCGTAAAAAGTTTCAAAAATCGTGAAAAATAGAAAACGAGTCGTCTTACCATGAAACTTCACATGAAGGCTTAAGGGACCATTGTATGAATTTACAAGGCAAAAAACTGGCATTGGCATGGCAGAAATATGAAAATGTTTCTAAACACACCTACCACCCTATCGATCCACGACTTGCGCATCCCTCCTCTCTGGCAAGCGTAGTGCCCGCCATCCGCCCGCCCGTCCGCTCGTTTCGTCGGTTGGCTTAGGCATACAGAGTTCATTCCCATTCTAAGATCAGACCGGTTTGAGGGTTGTGGCAGCAGATCGGTAGCACGCAGAGGGGGACCCGGTCGATCCCCGACTTACGCATCCGCCCCTCTGGCCAGCTGAGCGCCCGCATGCTTGTTTCGAGGGTTGACTTAGGCATACGGAGTTCATTCCCAGTCTAAGCATATGGAGTTCATTCCCAGTCTAAGATCGGACCGGACTGAGGGTTGCGGCAGTACATACTGGGCTCGGGCATGTGCTGGTGCCGTATTTTTCTTCGTCGGGACACCATCATCGGAGAACCTAATCGACGGTATTGGGGTTCCGACGATCAGGGGGGCTGGGGGGTGTGCGCACATGATGTGCGTTGGGTGCTGGCACTTAGCCCTTATATTGGCCCCCTATCCCTCATCAAACGACAAGAACTCACACCCCCTTAAAGACATTTGAGATTTTACAGGTTTGCTGCCAGTAGCCATTAAAGTGTCTGAAATGGGGACACTTTTTTCAAATGGTCACAAAATCTTGTTACTTCGAGTTTTTAGCTGAATTGTTTTGTGCATGCCAACAAAAATACAAGGATCACGTCTACCAAGTTTGGGGACAAAACTCCTTCTGAAAAAATTTTAAAAACTCTCGAACCGTAAAAAGTTTCAAAAATCGTGAAAAATAGAAAACCAATCATCTTGCCATGAAACTTCGCATGAAGGCTTAAGGGACCACTGTATGAATTTACAAGCTAGAAAAATGGCATTGGCACGGTAGAAATATGAAGATGTGCCTAAACCCACCTACCACCCTATCGATCCATGGCTTGCACATCCCGCCTCTCTGGCCGACGTAATGCCCGCCTGTTGCCCGCTCGTTTTGTCAGTTGGCTTAGGCATATGAAGTTCATTCACAGTCTAAGATCGAACTGGACTGAGGGTTGCGGTAGTAGGATCGACAGCATGCAGAAGGGGACCCGACCGATCCCCGGCTTGTGCATCCCGCCCCTCTGGCCGGCTGAGCGCCTGCACGCTCGTTTCGTGGGTTGACCTAGGCATACGGAGTTCATTCCTAGTCTAAGCATACAAAGTTCATTCCCAGTCTAAGATCAGACCGGACCGAGGGTTATGACAGCACGTGCTGGGTTCGGGCATGTGCTGGTGCCATATTTTTCTTTACCGGGACACCATCTCCGGAGAACCTGACCGGTGGCATTGGGGTTCCCACGATCGAGGGGGTCGGGGGGGGTGTGCGCACATGATGTGCGATGGGTGCTGGTACTTGGCCCTTATATTGGTCCCCTATCTCTTATCAAACCTTGAAAACTCACACCCCCTTAAAGAGCATTTGTGATTTTACAGGTTTGCTGCCAGTAGCCATTAAAGTGTCTGAAATGGGGACACTTTTTTCAAATGGTGACAAAATCTTGTACACTTCGAGTTTTTAGCTGAAATTTTTTTGTGCATGCCAATACAAGGATCACGTCTACCAAGTTTGGGGTGAAAACTCCTTCTGAAAAAATTTAAAAAATCTCAAACCGTAAAAAGTTTCAAAAATTGTGAAAAATAGAAAACGAGTCGTCTTGCCATTAAACTTCACATGAAGGGTTAGGCATACGGAGTTCATTCCCAATCTAAGATCGGATCGAACCGAGGGTTGAGGTAGCACATGCTGGGCTCGGGCATGTGCTGGTGCCGTATTTTTCTTCATCGGGACACCATCATCAGAGAACTTGATCGACGACATTTGGGATCGGGAGGGCCAGGGGGTGTGCGTACATGATGTACGATGGGTGCTGGTGCTTGGCCCTTATATTGGCCTCCTATCCCTCATCAAACCTCGAGAACTACCACCCCCTTAAAGAGCATTTGAGATTTTATAGGTTTGCTGCCAGTAGCCATTAAAGTGTCTGAAATGGGGACACTTTTTTCAACTGGTCAACTTGTACACTTTGAGTTTTTAGCTAAATTTTTTTGTGCATGCCAACAAACATACAAGGATCACGTCTACGAAGTTTGGGGCTAAAACTCCTTCTGAAATAATTTTAAAAAATCCAAAACCGTAAAACATTTCAAAATCGTGAAAAATAAAAAACGAGTCGTCTTGCCATGAAACTTCACATGAAGGCTTAAGGGACCATTGTATGAATTTACAAGCCAGAAAAATGGCATTGGCATGGTAGAAATATGAAGATGTGCCTAAACCCACCTACCACCCTATCGATCCACGGTTTACGCATCCCGCCTCTCTGGCTGGCATAGTGCCCGCCCACCCGCCCGCTCGTTCCGTCGGTTGGCTTAGGCATACAGAGTTCATTCCTAGTCTAAGATTGGACCAGACCGAGGGTTGTGGTAGCAAGATCGACAGCACGTAGAGGGGGACCTAACATATCCTCGACTTTCGCATCCCGCCCCTCTGGCAGGCTGAGAGCTCGCACGCTCGTTTCGTGGGTTGACTTAGGCATACGGAGTTCATTTCCAGTCTAAGCATACGGAGGTCACTCCCAGTCTAAGATCGGACCGGACCAAGGGTTACGGCAGCACATGCTAGGCTCGGGCTTGTGCTGGTGCCGTATTTTTCTTCGCCGGGACGCCATCGCCGGAGAACTTGACCGGCAGCATTGGGGTTCCGGCGATCGGGGGGTGCCGGGGGGGTGTGCGCACATGATGTGCGATGGGTGCTGGTACTTGGCCCTTATATTGGCCCCCTATCCCTCATCAAACCTTGAGAACTCACACCCCCTTAAAGGGCATTTGAGATTTTTCAGGTTTGCTGCCAGGAGCCATTAAAGTGTTTGAAATGGGGACACTTGTTTCAAATGGTCACAAAATCTTGTGCACTTCGAGTTTTTAGCTGAATTTTTTTGTGCATGCCAACAAAAATACATGGATCACGTCTACCATGTTTGGGGCCAAAACTCCTTCTGAAAAAATTTAAAAAAACTTCGAACCGTAAAAAGTTTCAAAAATCGTGAAAAATAGAAAACGAGTCGTCTTGCCATGAAACTTCACAAGAAGGCTTAAGGGACCATTTTATGAATTTACAAGCCAAAAAAATGGCATTGGCAGGGCAGAAATATGAAGATGCACCTAAACCCACCTACCACCCTATCGATCCACGGTTTGCGCATCCCGCCTATCTGGTCGGCGTAGTGCCTGCCCGCCCGTTCGTTTCATCAGTTGGCTTAGGCATACGGAGTTCATTCCCAGTCTAAGATTTGACCGGACTGAGGGTTACGGAAGCAGGATCTGCGGCACCCAGAGGGGGACCCGACCGATCCCCGACTTGTGCATCCCGCCCCTCTGGTCAGCTGAGCGCCCACACGCTCGTTTCATGTGTTGACTTAGGCATACGGAGTTCATTCCCAGTCTAAGCATACGGAGTTCATTCCCAGTCTAAGATCAGACCGGATCGAGGGTTGCGGTAGCACATGCTGGGCTCGGACATGTGCTGGTGCCGTATTTTTCTTCGCCGGGACACCATCACTGGAGAACCTGACCGGCGGTATTGGGGTTCCGGCAATCGGGGGGGCCGAGGGGGTGTGCGCACATGATGTGAGATGGGTGCTGGTACTTGGCCCTTATATTAGCACCCTATCCCTCATCAAACCTCGAGAACTCACACCCTTTAAAGAGCATTTGAGATTTTACAGGTTTGTTGCCAGTAGCCATTAAAGTGTCTGAAATGGGGACACTTTTTTTAAATGGTCACAAAATCTTGTAAACTTCGATTTTTGAGCTGAAATTTTTTCTGCATGCCAACAAAAATACAAGGATCACGTCTACCATGTTTGGGGCCAAAAATCCTTCGGAAAAAATTTTAAAAAATCCCAAACCGTAAAAAGTTTCAAAAATCGTGAAAAATAGAAAACGAGTCGTCTTGCCATGAAACTTCACATGAAGGCTTAAGGGACCATTGTATGAATTTATAAGCTAGAAAAATGGCATTGGCATGGTAGAAATATGAAGATGTGCCTAAACCCACTTACCACCCTATCGATCCACGGCTTGCGCATCCCGCCTCTCTTGCCGACGTAGCGCCCGCCCGCTCGTTTCGCCGTTTGGCTTAGGCATACGGAGTTGATTCCTAGTCTAAGATCGAACCAGACCGAGTGTTGTGGTAGCAGGATCAGCAGCACATAGAGGGGGACCCGGTCGATCCCCGGCTTGCGCATCCCACCCCTCTGGCTGGTTGAGCGCCCGCACGCTCGTTTCATTGGTTAACTTAGGCATACGAAGTTCATTCCCAGTCTAAACATACGGAGTTCATTCCCAGTCTAAGATCAGACCGGACCGAGGGTTGCGGCAGCACATGCTGGCCTCGGGCATGTGTTGGTGCCGCATTTTTCTTCGTCGGGACACCATCGCCAAAGAACCTGACCGACGACATTAGGGTTCCAGCGATGGGGGGGGCCGGGGGTGTGCGCACATGATGTGCGATGGGTGCTGGTACTTGGCCCGTATATTGGCCCCCTATCCCTCATCAAACCTCAAGAACTCACACCCCCTTATAGAGCATTTGAGATTTTACAGGTTTTCTGCCAGTAGCCATTAAAGTGTCTGAAATGGGGACACTTTTTTCAAATGGTCACCAAATCTTGTACACTTTGAGTTTTTAGATGAATTGTTTTGTGCATGCCAACAAAAATACAAGGATCACGTCTACCAAATTTGGGGCCAAAACTCTTTCTGAAAAATTTTTAAAAAATCTTGAACCGTAAAAAGTTTCGAAAATCGTGAAAAATAAAAAACGAGTCATCTTGCCATGAAACTTCACATGAAGACTTAAGGGACTATTGTATGAATTTACAAGCCAAAAAAATGGCATTGGTATGGCAGAAATATGAAGATGTGCCTAAACCCGACTACCACCCTATCGATCCACGGCTTGCGCATCCTGCCTTTCTGGCTGGCGTAGTGCCCGCCCGCCCGACCGTTCGTTTCGTCGGTTGGCTTAGTCATACGGAGTTCATTCCCAGTCTAAGATCAAATCAGACCGAGGGTTGCGGCAGCAAGATCGGTAGCACGCAGAGGGCGACTCGACCAATCTCCGGCTTACGCATCTCGTCCCTCTGGCCGACTGAGCGCCCGCACGCTCGTTTCATGGGTTGACTTAGGCATACGGAGTTCATTCCCAGTCTAAGCATACGGAGTTCTTTCCCAGTCTAAGATTGGACTGGACCGAGGGTTGCGGCAGCACATGCTGGGCTCGGGCATGTGCTGGTGCCGCATTTTTCTTCGTCGGGACACCATCGTCAGAGAACCTGACCACCGGCATTGGGGTTTCGACGATCGGGGGGGTCGAGGGGGTGTGCGCACATGATGTGCGATGGGTGCTGGTACTTGGCCCTTATATTGGCCCCCTATCCCTCATCAAACCTCAAGAACTCACACCCCCTTAAAGAGCATTTGAGATTTTACAGGTTTGCTGCCAGTAGCCATTAAATTGCCTTAAATGAGAACACTTTTTTCAAATGGTCACAAAATCTTCTACACTTCGATTTTTTAGCTGAAATTTTTTGTGCATGCCAAAAAAAATACAAGGATCACGTCTACCAAGTTTGGGGCCAAAACTCCTTCTGAAAAAATTTTAAAAAATCTCGAACCGTAAAAAGTTTCGAAAATCATGAAAAATAGAAAACGAGTCGTCTTGCCATGAAACTTCACATGAAGGCTTAAGGGACCATTGTATGAATTTACAAGCAAAAAAAATGGCATTGGCACGGCAGAAATATGAAGATGTGCCTAAACCCACCTGTCACCCTATCGATCCACGGCTTGCGCATCCCGCCTCTCTGGCCGGCGTAGTGCCCGCCTGCCCGCCCGTTCGTTTCGTTGGTTGGCTTAGGCATACGGAGTTCATTTCCAATCTAAGATCGGATCAGACCGAGGGTTGCGGCAGCAAGATCGACAGCACGCAGAGGGGGACCCGATCGATCCTCGGCTTGTGCATCCCACCCCTCTAGCCAGCTGAGCGCTCACACGCTCGTTTCGTGGGTTGACTTAGGCATACGGAGTTAATTCCCTGTCTAAGCATACGGTGTAGACACCGGTTTTGGCTGGGTCTACTATTTTATTTTATTTTATTTTTAATAATAATAATATTTAACAAAACAAACAAAAAAACAAACAAAAAAACAAAACGAAAATAAGACAGAAGTCAAGGGGTTGGTACGATGCCGAACTGCCCCGACCAATTACCCAACCAATTCTCTGACCAATTACCTTACCAACTACCCGACCTGCCACCCTATAACCACCAACTAACAACCCTACAGCCCTAGATCCCCCTAAGTAGAAACCCTTTAAAATCCCCAGCCATTTTCAAAAATCCAGGGATCTGAGCTCTCGAAAAAAAAAAAACCATTCTTCCCCTTCAACACCCTCAGACAGACCCCATTTTCGACGCAAAAAAAAAAACCAAAACAGAAACAAAAATAAAAAAATACATAGTCCTCACCTACGGTGAGGAACCTCAGCACCGAGCCATCTGCAAAAGCCAAGAAATAGTTAGTTTCACCAAAAAAAAAAAAGAAAGGAAAGAAAAACTGAAAACTTTAAAACTTGATCTACGCGAATCAAGGTCATTTTTGGTGAAAGGGACTTCAGATCCGGACTCAGGAGGTCGAGGGGAACATTTTGGTATTTTCGGAGAATTTTTCGACCACCGTCAACAGCGACCGCCGACCGACGACGAAAGAAAAAAAGGAAATGGAAAAAAAAAAGAGAGAAAGCTATTTTTTTCTGAAAGATTAAAAAAAATGACGAAAAATTTTTTTTTTGACTTTTATATAAATTATCAATAGCCAAAACGACGTCGTTTCAATAAAACCCAAAACGACGCCGTTTTAACAAAAGAAGGATCCACATGTTGACCCGAACCTGACCCGAGATCCACGTAACCCGACCCAACGACCCATTCCAGCCAGCCTTGAACCGGTTCATACGAACCGCCAGTGGACCGGATTGAACCGATCAGATTGCCCGGACCGTCGAACCGGCCAGATTGCCCGAACCGTCGATCCAACCGCCGAATCGATCAGATCGCCCGGACCAACGTTGATCGGACCGTTGACCGGTCCGGTTCAGGTAAAAAAAAATTTTTTTTTTGAATTTTCTAATTTTTTATTATTATTATTTTTTGTTATTTTAAATATATTTTTATATTTATGCATGATAAATTTATAAATTTATTAGAATAAATGTTTAATCGTTTTAATAATAATAAAATTAAGAAGAAATAATAATAAAAAATATATTAAAATGCTTTAAAAAATAATAATAGTCTTCCCTGCCTAGATGTTGGAGGGAATAAAAATATTTTTCTAAAACAATAATTCCACCTAGATGTTGGGGAATTATTGTTAATTATTTTTCATAAATAAACATAAGAAATTTTTAATTAATCTTCAAAAATTATTAAAATCGAACTTGCTTAAAAAATCCACCTAGATGTTGGGGATTTTTAGAGATGTTCGTATTTTCTTAAAAAAACGAAACCTTAAGCACTATTTCTTAATCCTAGGATTCTAAAACCCCTAAAAATCCAAAATCCATTAAATCAAAAACCCCCCGAAATCCAAAATCCTTGAAATCCAAAGTCCTAAAAATATCCTAAGGACACGTGTGAAAATTTTATTTGAAGCAATTTGTTCCCGAATGCCGCCTAGATGATGGGGTATTTAAGAAATTTTACTTCGTGAAGTCTTTTCACACGATTTCTTAATTCGTATTAATAATAAGATTAATAAATAAAAAGTATAATAAAATTGGGATCTTAAATATAAACAGTCGCACCTAAGCTCTGCCTAGATGTTGGAGAGTCGGGGTGGTCTCATTATATTTAAGAATCCAACTCTTAAATTGCATTTCATTTTACATGACATTCATTAGCATGATATACGTTAGCATGTTATCATCAATAATTGATTGCATTACTCTCTCTTTAATTTACTGATAAAATATTTTTTAATAAAAAAAGAATAATACTAAAAAAAAAATCTTTTTATGATATTATAAAATAAAAAAATAACATTCCGAGAGAAATAATTCTTGGTACTCTGCCTAGATGTTGGAGAGTCACTAACAATTATTTTCTATAAAGATTGTTATTTTATTTTAATGATTATTGTGTTAAATCTTAGGCGAAAAGAGTTATTTTAAATTCTGCCTAGACGATGGAGAATTTTAATATAATTTTTAACTTAAAGATTTTCTCAATATTTCTAAATAAATATTTTAGCAAATTTTTTTTAAATGAAGGGAATTAATGTTAAATTTCAAATTAAAACCATTTTTATCCAATGTCGAAAATAGCACATAATTAAATGGTACCAATTTATGGGCGTTGTGGGGGTGCTAATCCTTCCCCACGCGTAACTGACTCCCAGACCCAACCTGATTTTTCGTAGACCGAAATTTATCTTTTTGATAAGACTTCAAACTCGTTTTTATAGTTTTATTAAAAAGATAAACTTTTGGGTGGCCAATCACACCCTAACAAAGATTGGTGGCGACTTCTTCTTTTTTATTTTTCTCGATTTTAAACTCATTTTTACGTCTGACGATCCCAAAACTATTACGACAGCTTGGCGACTCCACTGGGGAATTATTTGAGAGTCAGGCCAAAATTAAAATTATGCACTATTGACAACAATTGGATTTAATTGATTTTATTTGATATTTAATTTAATTTCTTTTATTTTATTTTTCTGAAAACAGTCATGTTAATAAATAAAATAAATTATGTGCTAGTTATTACTTCATTTTGATTTTGTTTTTGATTTATTCATGTTATTTTGATTAATACATTACCTTGCACACACTTTGCATATTCACTCGCATACATGAGCTCTATAACCGGGCTCCATTCTTTTAGGAGGAAGTGAAGTAGCTACGCTCTCGTGAGGTGATAACCTCCGCATTTGCTAGCGAAACACTTCCACTCAGATTGAACCCGTTCCGTTAGTAGCCTGTAATGGGTGAGGATCGGGGAGCCTTACTAGTCTATAATGGACAATGATGTGAAGAATAGTCTGAGAACCTTTAGACATGTAAATCTTAACCCGGCATATAATGAACCCTGAAGTCCAACTTTAGGATAGAGCCATACTGTCCCTTTTACGAGAAAATTATCTAAATTAGGACATACGTATATTCTGATATGCTTGTTCATTCATTTACTCAGTTTTATTTATTTGTTTTATTTACATTCTTGATTTGTTTTATTGTCTTCAATTTTGTTGCATGCATCATATAGGTACCATATTTTTAGAGGGTATTGTTTTGGACCAATCTTTAACAAAAAAAAAAAACTTTCAAAAAAACCTAAAGAATGTCGTCTGTGTGTGAGAGCTACTTAGAGGTTAAGAGCCATTCAGAAGGTACTCAGGGGAAAGAAGGAGATTGCTTAGTAGATGGTCATATATCGGTGCTACCACAGTCAGTACATATGGATCTCGGTCAAAATAATATATCAGAATTGGAAGCCATTTGGAAACAGTAGAGAACAGAGAAAAAAGAATTTTTTTCCAAGAAATACGGGGATGTGGCACTGCTTATGTCTGTGAAGGTTGATGAATAGCTAATGAGAGCCGCAATACAGTTTTGGGATCTATCTTATCGATGCTTTGTATTCAACCAAAAAGACTTGGCTCTCACGATCGAAGAATATTCTTCTTTACTTCAGATAGAGTCTACCAATCAAGACAAGATCTATTGGAAAGAGCATAAGACCACCGGATATAGAAAAAAATTAGCCAAGATCATGCAAATGGAGGTTGAAGAGATAGAAAAGCACAAGAAAGAAAAAAAAGGGGTTGAGACCATTCCATCAGCTTTTCTGCTTGAGTACATAAGAAAGTATATTGATACCGATCAGGGGTTAGATGTGTTTACTTTGGCCATCTATGGATTGATGATATTTCTTAAGGTTTTAGGACATATAGAAGCATCAGTGGTTGATTTCTTTGAGCAATTAGATAAAGGTATAAACCCTTCACCAATTATTTTGATAGAAACTATTAGATCACTTAATTTTTGTCGAAGAAAGGGTGAAGGACGATTTATGGGGTGTGCTCAGTTACTTTTTGTCTGGCTCAGAAGCCATTTTTGGGGAAAAGAGAAGACATCATTTCGACCATTCTCCGTGCATTTCAGTCCTATCAAGGAGTTTATGACTAAAGAATGAAGAAAAGATTGGACAAAAAGTCAATGGTTGGCATTCTTTTTGAAGCTCACTAGCGAAGATGTAACATGGAGGGCACCATGGATGCTTCGATGGCTATCTTATATAGTTGTGGAGATGAGTCATGGGTACCTCTGTTAGGAATATGGGGGGCAGTGAGTTACGCACCCCTTATGGTTCAAAGACAATATGATTCATGACAGTTCATCCCTATGACTCATAGGCTTGGTTCACTCGAGTTTGATTATGGAACACCCAGTTATATGAAAAGGGTTCGTGAAATCATCAAAGCATGAAAGTAGGTCAACCGAATGAGCCCAGCTAGACTCACAGATAATGTTGCTGAAGGTTACCTTGCGTGGAGGATGAAAAGAGTTAATGAAATTAGGCCTCTACCAGCTGATGTTTCAGAGAAGTTATCGGTTCCTGTTTCAGTATTGATATTGTTGACTCTTGAGATCGCTCAACGAGAGTTTGAGATTGAAAAGAAAAGGTTAGAGAAAGAAAAAGTGGCTATGATGGATCAGGTTAACCAACTAAGATATGATTTGATGATGAAAAATGATGTAGTACAGAAGTTGACTAAAGAACGAAAAGTATTGAAAAAGGATCTGCAAGATCTGCATCAAGAAAATAAGAAATTAAGGTTGGATAGTAGACCTTTGAAGGGATCCAAGAAGGATGTGGAAGAACTACGAGACATGGTGGAATATTGGAAGAACAGAGCTCGAGAGAACAAAGAAATGATCTCCACACTCACCAAAGAGCAACATGAATGGAAAGAAAAACTTTCAGGAGCCTCTGAAAAGGTAACAAGGCACCAAAGAGAAAGTGAAAAGCTAAAAGCTGAGCTAATGAGGGAACAAAGCAAGAACTCCGATTTGCAAAGCAAGAAAAAAGCCTTAGAGCATGAATTAATGAGTTTGGAGCTTCAATTGACAAGCAATCAGAGGTACATAAATGAGATTTTGACTAAGTGGCAAGATAGAAAAGATTATTAGGCTCGCACTTGTAATATGGAGGTAGATGCTCGAGAGATGTGGAGAGCAAAAAGTTTAGAGAGACAGCAATACATCAAACACCTAACTGTTCAAATCTACAAGGCTGTCCGAAAAGCAGGCAACATGGTTGAAAAGGCAAAAGCACTGGAATGAGAGATTGTACCAACCAAAGGCCACAGTCAAAGATTATTGCACTTTTTGCATGAAGCTAGGGAGCAATATGCTCAAATCAAATGTTTTTATAACTTTAATGCGAGAATGATTGGATAATGTGTAAAGACTCCATGGTTAATGAAAGTTTCTTTTTGTTTCGATCGATCTAAGACAATACCCTAATTTGCATTTCATTCATTTCATGCATGCATTTTCATACTAACAATAATATCAACGACATTATATCATGTGATCTAATTCATGGTTAATAAACTAAGGTTCAAGGATAGCAAAGCCAAGGAACCACAACTCGTCAATTTCGCATAGATATAATACTCGTTCCCAGACTCGAGCCATGGAAGAAGAGAATACAGCTAGGTTTGAAAGGGTCGAAAGGGTCGAAAGGGTACAGGAGGAGATACAAGAAAGAGTGATGGAAATACAACAAAGAATTGAAGCACAAATGGCTAAATTAAGACAACTGTTGATTGGATCAATGAAAGGAAAATGAGTCACTGGTGTATCAAGGACAAGAGATGAGGTTAATATGGAAGAGCCATTATACCCTCCTGGATTCACTCCACCTCAAGTTCAAGTTCAGGTTCAAGTTCCTCGGGCTATACACATACAACCACCAAGTGCGCAGCCATACCCCTATGTCAATCATTCTGCAAATCAGCAGCCGACCCACTTGAATGCCAATTCAGGACCCATCCCAGTCGATCCCATCATGGTACCAAATCTTGACGACCCTGTTGAGCAAGAGAAATCTCACGAAATGTCAGAACCTGTTATAAATTCAAAAATTCAAGACAAGTATGACCAGCTTGAAGAGAGGTTTAAAACGGTTTAAGGTAATGACACTTATGGGGTTATTGACGCCAACGAGCTTAGCCTAGTGCCTAACTTGGTTATCCCACCAAAATTTAAGACCCCAGATTTCGAGAAATACGATGGGACAAAGTGTCCATCTGCTCATATCACCATGTTTTGTAGAAAGATGACGGGTCATACCTATAATGACAAACTATTGATACACTATTTTTAGGATAGTTTGACTGGTTCAATAGCTAAATGGTATGTGCAATTAGATCGAAATAAGATCAGTTCATGGAAAAACTTGGCCAAAGTTTTTCTTGCTTAGTATAAGCACGTCTTGGATACAGCCCCTGATAGACTGTCATTACAAAATATGGAGGAAAAGTCGATGAAAACCTTCAAAGAATACGCACATCGGTGGAGAGATACATCAGCCCAAGTACAACCACCACTGACTGAAAAAGAGATAATCGTGCTATTTGTCAATACACTGAAGGCCCCGTATTATGACAGATTGGTGGGAAATGCCATGAAAAACTTCTCTAACATGGTAATTTCAGGGGAGATGATAGAAAACGCTATCAAAAGTGGTAAAATTGAAGGGTCTGAAAAGAAATAGCTACCTTAAGGAAGAAAGAGCAGGAGACACATGTTGTCACTCACACAAATCTCCCACACCATCTTTTTGTTTCATATAACCCATACCCCCATTACTACTCTACCATAAACCAAATCTCTCAATAACCATACCATTACCGAGCCCCCCAACAACCGTTACCTAGATCAAGTTTTAGCCCTCAACCATCCAATTACACCCCGGCACCTCCAGCTCGACCATTTACTCGACCAACCTACCCAAACAGCAATCAAAGAAACTCACAGAATAATAACAATCGAGAAAGACCTCATTTTGACCCAATTCCCATGACATACACAGATTTGTATCCTCGACTTGTTGAGAAACATCTGCTTGCTCCTGTTATTATTGAACCTTTGAAACCTCCATTTCTCAAATGGTATGACCCCAATGCATATTGTGATTATCATTATGGGAATCCAGGTCATTCCACTGAGCATTGTACTGCTTTGAAGCATAAAGTGCAGAGGTTAATCAATGAAGGAGTATTAAATTTTGATACCAGCCAATAAGGGGCTCCAAATGTCAATGGGAACCCTCTACCAAATCATACCAGACCATCAATAAATGCTTTGATTGATGGGCAAACAAGTTGTGTGAAAAGAAGAATAGAAGAGGTTAAAATTCCTATGGCTAAAGTGTTTGAAACCTTGGTCAAAGCTGACATGCTAAAGTCGATAGAACCTCAAAATTACTCTGAAGCGATTAACTCAACTGAAAGCTGCCATTATCACAAAGGTGCTCTGGGGTATTCTATCGAAAATTGTCACCAATTTCATCAAGAGGTGCAAAAATTGATAGATGAAGGTCGAATAGAGTTTTACCAAGAGAGAGAAGAGTTGGTGAAAGTGTCTACCATTGATTCAAAGAATAAGTTTGGACGTAGACCAGTAACTATCTATTATGATGAGAAGCCAACATCGAAGCTAGAAAAACCCATCTCTCGACCAGTGGTGACAATTAAAGTTCCTAGCTCTTTTCCATATCAGAATGATAAAGTAGTACCTTAGAAGTATGATTATGATGTCGTAGTCAACCCAGATACTGCCAACATAATGGGTGTAGGAGGCATAACCCGAAGTGGCAGGTGCTATACCCCAGAGGCTCTAGAAAAAGCTAGAAAGGAGAAAGCCAAGGTAGGGGAAGAATATAAAAGTCAGAGTGATCTTGATGCAACACCAGAAAAAGAATGTCAGAAGCTAGTATCTGAGAGTGAAGTAGGTGAATTTTTGAAGTTAATAAAACATAGTGAGTATAACGTGGTAGAACAGCTTAACAAGATGCCAGCTAAAATTTCGCTATTGTCATTATTGCTCAATTCAGAGTCACACCGTAATGCTTTGCTGAAGGTGCTAAATCAAGCATATGTGTCTAACAATGCTTCTGTTGAATATGTGGAACAGCTTGTTGGCAATCTAATGATTTCAAACTATATTTTTTTCAATGATGAAGAAATTTCTCCTGAAGGTAGAGGAAGTACCAGGGCTCTTCACATTACTGTGAAATGTAAAAGTCATATAATGGCTAAGGTTTTAATTGATAATGGCTCATCCATCAATGTTATGCCTACAACTACTCTGGCAAAACTCCCTGTTAATGGATTTTATATGAAACCTAGTCATATGATAGTGAGAGCATTTGATGGAACCAGAAGAGAAGTGCTGGGAGATATAGAAGTGCCATTACAGATTGGTCCATGTACTTTCAACGTTAAATTTCAAGTCATGGACATCTCTCTTTCATACAGTTGTCTATTGGGTAGACCGTGGATCCATATGGCAGGTGCTGTCCCATCCTCATTACATCAGAAAGTCAAATTCATTGTTGAAGGAAAGCTAACATGTGTGGCAGGAGAAGAAGATTTATTGGTAACTCAACTGATAAATACTCTTTATGTGGAATCGGTAGATGAAGCTTTAGAATGCTCTTATAGATTCTTTGAGATTGCCAATGCAACATATATAGCTGGAAGATCTAAATTGTATTCACCACACTTATCTATGACTATTAAAATGGTAGTCAGACAGCTTACCAAGATGGGATGGCGACCTGAAGTCAGACTTGGGAAGAACCTGCAAGGAATCACGAAGCCATCGACCATATATGAAAAAAGAGACAGGTTTGGCTTGGGATATAAGCCAACAAGAGGGGACAGAGTAAGAATGGTGAATGAGAAAAGAGATAAGAGGATAGCTAATCTTAAGGGATATGAGCTGGAGTTAGAGCCGATAGTCATTCCATACCTCTATAATTCTTTTCACTCGAGAGGATATATTTATCCAGTTTTACCGGGAGCCCCAAGTGCAGGATTCATGGAAAAATTTTTAGAGCTGGCCATTCAAATGGTGGATGATGGAGAAAAGAAGAGTCGAAGTGAAAATCTATTTGTGTACCCTTGTCCTTTAGATTTTAAGCTAGATAATTGGGAAGTTACAAAGCTGCCTGTTGTTTTTAAAACTTTGGAAAAGTAATGTGAAACTTTAAATCCCTAATTACATTCTATGAGTATTAGGAGATCTTTTATGGTGTGTTTATGTTTGTCATTTTAATAAAAGACTTAGAAGATGCATCCGTATTTTTTCTGTTGTTTTTATCTTCATTTTACCTTTCATCCTTTTTTTTCCTACATTTTCTTACCATTCCTTTTTTGTGTGCCAATATTCTCTCCATTTTACCCTTTACAGGGTCTCAAACAATGAACATGAGGATAATCATGGCATTAATCTCGAATTTGATTTTGAAAACTTAATTCATGTTGATGAACTTGATAATGAGGAAGATTCAGATAACTATACACTGCCTCTTGATTTGTTAAAATTAATAGAACATGAAGATAAGCCAATTGAACCCCACCAAAAAATTACTGAATCAGTAAATTTGAGAGATGGTGAGAATAAAAGAGAGGTCAAAGTTGGTACATCTCTTTTATCAGCTGAAAGACAGGAGCTAGAAGAGCTGCTTTGAGAATATGTAGATGTGTTTGCATGGACTTACCAGGATATGCTAGGACTCAGCACTGATATTGTAGAGCACAAGTTACCTTTAAAACCAGGATGTAAGCTGATGCAGCAAAAGCTAAGGCGCATGAAACCAGAGATGCTGCTAAAAATTAAAGAGAAAGTGAAGAAACAATTCGATGCCAAATTTTTGGAAGTGGCAAAATATCCTGAATGGGTAGCCAACATAGTGCCAGTTCCTAAGAAGGATGGAAAAGTGAGAATGTGTGTCGATTATCAAGATTTGAATAGAGCAAGCCCTAAGGATAACTTTCCTTTACCTCACATCGATACTCTAGTGGATAATACTGCTAGGCACTCTACATTTTCCTTTATGGATAGTTTCTCAAGCTATAATCAGATCAAGATGGCTCGAGATGATATGGAGAAAACTACATTTATGACCATGTGGGGAACATTCTGTTACAAAGTCATGCCTTTTGGGTTAAAAAATGCTGGTGCTACTTATCAAAGAGCAATAGTGACTCTTTTTCATGACATGATGCATAAAGAGATAGAAGTGTATGTAGATGATATGATTGCAAAATCTCGTGAAGGAGAGGATCATATAGTCAGTCTCCAAAAGCTATTCGACAGGTTGAGAAGATTTCAGTTGAAGTTGAATCCTACCAAATGTACATTTGGAGCCAAATCAGGAAAACTATTAGGCTTTGTAGTCAGTGAAAAAGAAATTGAAGTTGATACAGATAAGATACAAGCCATCCAAAACTTATCCCCTCCTCATACCTCAAAAAAAGTGCGAGGCTTCTTAGGGAGATTAAATTATATTACTTGCTTCATCTCTCAACTCACTTATAAGTGTGATCCTATTTTCAAGCTTCTCAAAAAACATGATCCTGGATAATGGAATGATGAATGCCAAGAACCTTTTGATAAGATCAAAGAATACTTGTCAAATCCACCTGTGTTAGTGCCACCAATGCCAGGAAAACCTTTGATTTTGTACTTGATAGTGCATGAAAATTCAATGGGATGTGTGCTGGGGCAAAGAGATGAAACTGATAAGAAAGAACGAGCAATTTACTACTTGAGCAAGAAGTTCACTGATTATGAGTCAAAGTATTCACCATTAGAGAAGATGTGTTGTGCATTAACCTGGACAGCTCGAAGGCTTAGACAATACATGCTTTATCACACTACTTGGCTCATAGCAAAGCTGGATCCTATTAAGTATATCTTCGAAAAGCCCTCATTGACAGGAAGAATAGCAAAGCCACACCGTTCTCTTTGGTATATGGTATGGAAGCTGTGCTACCAGTCAAAGTGGAAATTCTCTCACTGAGAGTCCTGATGGAGGTAGAGTTAGAGGAAGCAGAATGGGTTCGAAATTGCTACGAGCAGTTAAACCTCATAGAAGAGAAAAGACTGTCAGCACTTTGTCATGGTCAATTATATCAAAAGAGGATGATGAGAGCACATGACAAGAAAACTCGTCCCCGTTGCTTTAGGGAAGGAGACTTAGTGTTAAAAAGATTCCTTCCAAATCAACATGATAATCAGAAGAAATGGACACCAAATTGGGAAAGCCCGTATGTGGTGAAAAAAGCTTTTTCTGATGGGGCATTGATTTTGGCAGAAATGGACGAAGGTGATTTACCTACCCCAATAAATTCAGATGTTGTGAAGAAATATTTTGCTTAAAAAAAAGAAAGAAAAAAATGATGACTTATCTAAGTTGAAAACCTGAAAAGGCGGCTTAGATGTGAAGCAAAAGCATCATCAAGAAAAGATCCCACAATGTAGGGGCAAGTGTAGTTTGACGAACTCTGAATAATCAAGGAAGTCATCTGATTTAGTTTTAGAGAAAGAATCTGAGAATATTTTGTTCATGATTATCTTGTGATCATTCTTTTGACACCTTTATTTCAACTCAAACACTTTGACATACACTTGTTATCGTCCATAGGAAATACATTATCCTTCATTTGAAAATAATGCTTATCCTTTCCTTTATCCTTATATGATATTTTTGTCCATCAGAGAAATGTGATTGCATTTTATTTGTCTTGAACTTAAAATGATGAAAAGAAAAACAAACATGAAAGATCTCAGCATTACTTTTAAAGTTGACAAAGGCAAATGAAAAAGGATGAGAAAAGCATGACAAGTCATTGATGTTGTAGACTTTTGAAGAAAAAATATTATGGTCAGATGTTAAAGACAGATTGGTCATATAAGAACTCGGATAAAAGAAGCTGAAAGCGAGAGATTTCGAGAACCTTTTTACTACAATGAACGATTTTGATCGCATTACATGCATTGCATCATGAGCACTCAGTACATGCATCCATGAGAAGTTGTAACAAAGATAGAAATTTTCCTTTTCTTAATGAAAAAACAAGATTTTGGTAAAGACAATGATCAAACAAAGGAATTCAAAAGAGAGAGATTTACTTGTTCAAAGATGAAAACTCAAATTTGAAAACAGATGAGAAATTTTAAAGTTGTGGAGCCTCTGTTGAGAGGAGCTTTTTCAGATGAGAAATTTTAAAGTTGTTGAGCCTCTGTTGAGAGGAGCTTTTCCAAGATGAGAATTTTAAAGTTGTCGAGCCTCTGTTGAGAGGAGCTTTTTCAAGAGAGAATTTTTAAAGTTATGGAGCCTCTGTTGAGAGGAGCTTTTTCAGATGAGATTTTTAAAGTTGTGGAACCTCTGCTAGAGAAGTTTTTTTCAAGAGAGAATTTTTAAAGTTGTGGAGCCTTTGCTGAGAGGAGCTTTTTTTTTCAAGATGAGATTTTAAAGTTGTGGAGCCTCTGTTGAGAGGAGCTTTTTTCAGATGAGATTTTAAAGTTGTTGAGCCTCTCCTGAGAGGAGCTTTTTCAGATGAGATTTTTAAAGTTGTGGAGCCTCTATTGAGAGGAGCTTTTTTCAAGAGATTTTTAAAGTTGTTGAGCCTCTGTTAAGAGGAGCCCTTTTCTGTAAAACAAAAGAATAACACAATTTATTTTAGGACAAAATCGTTGTCTTTATCTTTGCCCTATTTCTGATTCTCAGTAATGTGCAAAGAGGGGCAGCTGTAGACACCGATTTTATCCGGGTCTACTATTTTATTTTATTTTATTTTTAATAATAATAATATTTAACAAAACAAACAAAAAAATAAAAAAAAACAACAAACAAAAAAACAAAACGAAAATAAGACAGAAGTCAAGGGGTTGGTACGACGCCGAACTGCCCCGACCAATTATCCAACCAACTCCCCGACCAATTACCCAACCAACTCTCCGACCAATTACCTTACCAACTACCCGACCAGGCACCCTATAACCACTAACTAACAACCCTACAGCCTTAGATCCCCCTAAGTAGAAACCCTTTAAAATCCTTAACCATTTTCAAAAATTCAGGGATCTGAGCTCGAAAAAAAAAAAAAAACATTCTTCCCCTTCAACACCCTTAGACAGACCCTATTTTCGACATAAAAAAAAAAACCAAAAAAAAAAAAAAAACCAAAACAGAAACAAAAATAAAAAAATACACAGTCTTCGCCTACGGTGAGGAACCTCAGCACCGAGCCATCTGTAAAAGCCAAGAAATCGTTAGTTTCACCAAAAAAAAAAAAGAAAGGGAAGAAAAACCGAAAACTTCAAAACTTGATCTATGCGAATCAAGGTCGCTTTTGGTGAAAGGGACCTCAGATCCGGACTCAGGAGGTCGAAAGGAACATTTTGGTGTTTTCGAAGAATTTTTCGACCACCGTCAACGACGACCGTCGACTAACGACCGGCGGCAGCAGCGGCGGAGGATCGGCTGGCCACCTGTGTTGGTCGGAGAGAAAAAAAAGGAAACGAAAAAAAAAAAAAAGAGAAAGCTGTTTTTTTTCTGAAAGATTAAAAAAAAATGACGAAAATTTTTTTTTTGACTTTTATATAAATTATCAATAGCCAAAACGACGTTGTTTCAATAAAACCCAAAACGACGCCATTTTAACCAAAGAAGGATCTGCACATTGACCCGAACCCGACCTGAGATCTGCGTAACCTGACCCAACGACCCGTTCCAGCCACCCTTGAACTGGTTCATACGAACCGCCAGTGGATCGGATTGAACCGATCAGATTGCCCGGACCGCCGATCCGACCGTCGAACAGGTCAGACCACCTGAACCGCCGATCCAACCGTCGAACCGATCAGACCACTCGGACCAGCGTTGACCGGACCATTGACCGGTTCGGTTCAGGTAAAAAAAATTTTTTTTTTTGAATTTTCTAATTTTTTATTATTATTATTTTTTGTTATTTTAAATATATTTTTATATTTATGCATGATAAATTTATAAATTTGTTAGAACAAATGTTTAATCGTTTTAATAATAATAAAATTAAGAACAAATAATAATAAAAAATATATTAAAATGTTTTAAAAAAAAAATAATAATCTTCCCTGCCTAGATGTTGGAAGGAATAAAAATATTTTTCTAAAACAATAATTTCGCCTAGATGTTGGGGAATTATTGTTAATTATTTTTCATAAATAAACATAAGAAATTTTTAATTAATCTTCAAAAATTATTAAAATCGAACTTGCTTAAAAAATTCGCCTTGATGTTGGAGATTTTTAGAGATGTTCGTATTTTCTTAAAAAAACAAAACCTTAAGCACTATTTCTTAATCCTAGGATTCTAAAACCCCTAAAAATCCAAAATTCATTAAATCGAAAACCCCCCGAAATCCAAAATCCTTGAAATCCAAAGTCCTAAAAAAATCCTAAGGACACGTGTGAAAATTCTATTTGAAGCAATTTGTTCCCGAATGCCACCTAGATGATGGGGTATTTAAGAAATTTTACTTCGTGAAGTCTTTTCACACGATTTCTTAATTCGTATTAATAATAAGATTAATTAATAAAAAGTATAATAAAATTATGATCTTAAATATAAACAGTCGCACCTAAGCTCGCCTAGATGTTGGAGAGTCGGGGTGGTCTCATTATATTTAAGAATCCAACTCTTAAATTGCATTTCATTTTACATGACATTCATTAGCATGATATATGTTAGCATGTTATCATCAATAATTGATTGCATTACTCTCTCTTTAATTTATTGATAAAATATTTTTTAATAAAAAATGAATAATACTAAAAAAAAAATCTTTTTGTGATATTATAAAATAAAAAAATAACATTCCGAGAGAAATAATTCTTGGTACTCTGCCTAGATGTTGGAGAGTCACTAACAATTATTTCCTATAAAGATTGTTATTTTATTTTAATGATTATTGTGTTAAATCTTAGGCAAAAAGAGTTATTTTAAATTCTGCCTAGACGATGGAGAATTTTAAGATAATTCTTTAACTTAAAGATTTTCACAATATTTCTAAATAAATATTTTAGCAAATTTTTTTTAAATGAAGGGAATTAATGTTAAATTTCAAATTAAAACCATTTTTATCAAATGTCGAAAATAGCGCATAATTAAATGGTACCAATTTATGGGCGTTGTGGGAGTGCTAATCCTTCCCCACGCGTAACTGACTCTCGGACCCAACCTGATTTTTCGCAGACCGAAATTTATCTTTTTGATACGACTTCAAAATCGTTTTTATAGTTTTATTAAAAAGATAAACTTTTGGGTGGCCAATCACACCCTAACAAAGATTGGTGGCGACTCTCTCTTTTTTATTTTTCTCGATTTTAAACTCATTTTTACTTCTGACGGTCTCAAAACCGTTACGACATACGGAGTTCCTTCCCAGTCTAAGATCAGACCAGACTGAGGGTTGTGGCAGCACATGTTGGGCTCGAGAATGTGCTGGTGCCGTATTTTTCTTCACCGGGACACCATCGCCGGAGAACTTGACCGGCGACATTAGGGTTCCAGCGATCGGTGGGGCCGGGGGGGATGTGAGCACATGATGTGCGATGGGTGCTGGTACTTGGCCCTTATATTGGCCCCCTATCCCTCATCAAACCTCGAGAACTCACACCCCTTTAAAGAGCATTTGAGATTTTACAGGTTTGCTGCCAGTAGCCATTAAAGTGTCTGAAATGGGGACACTTTTTTCAAATAGTCACAAAATCTTGTACACTTCGAGTTTTTAGCTGAATTTTTTTGTGCATGCCTAAAAAATACAAGGATCACGTCTACCAAGTTTGGTGCCAAAACTCCTTCTGAAAAAATTTTAAAAAATCCCAAACTGTAAAAAGTTTCAAAAATCATGAAAAATAGAAAACAAGTCATTTGGCCATGACACTTCACATGAAGGCTTAAAGGACCATTGTATGAATTTACAAGCCAGAAAAATGGCATCGGCACGGCAGAAATATGAGGATGTGCCTAAACCCACCTACCACCCTATCGATCCACGGCTTGCACATCCCGCCTCTCTTTCCGGCGTAGTGCCCGCCCGCCCGCCCGCTCGTTTCATCGGTTGGCTTAGGCATACGGAGTTCATTCTTAGTCTAAGATCAGGTCGGACAAAGGGTTGTGGCAGCAGGATCGACAGCACGCAGAGGGGAACCCGGTTGATCCTCGGCTTGCGCATTCCACCCCTCTGGCTGGCTGAGCGCCCACACACTCGTTTTATGGGTTGACTAAGGCATATGGAGTTCATTCCCAGTCTAAGCATACGGAGTTCATTCCCAGTCTAAGATCGAACCGGACAGAGGGTTGCGGCAGCACATGCTAGGCTCGGGCATGGGCTGGTGCCACATTTTTCTTCGTCGGGACACCATCGTCGGAGAACCTGACAGGCGGCATTGGGATTCCGCTGATCGGAGGGGCCGGGGGGGTGTGCGCACATGATGTACGATGGGTGCTGGTACTTGGCCCTTCTATTGGCCCCCTATCCCTCATCAAACCTCGAGAACTCACACCACCTGAAAGAGCATTTGAGATTTTACAGGTTTGCTGCCAGTAGCCATTAAAGTGTCTGAAATGGTGACACCTTTTTGAAATGGTCACAAGATCTTGTACACTTCGAGTTTTTAGCTGAATTTTTTTGTGCATGCCAACAAAAATACAAGGATCATGTCTACCAAGTTTGGGGCCAAAACTCTCTCTGAAAAAATTTTAAAAAATCCTGAAATGTAAAAAGTTTTAAAAATCATGAAAAATAGAAAACGAGTCGTCTTGCCATGAAACTTCACATGAAGGCTTAAGGGACCATTTTATGAATTTACAAGCCAGAAAAATGGCATTGGCACAGCAGAAATATGAAGATGTGCCTAAACCCACCTATCACCCTATCCATCCACGGCTTGTGCATCCCGCTTCTCTGGCCGACGTAGTGCCCGCCCGCTCATTTCATCGGTTGGCTTAGGCATACGGAGTTCATTCCCAGTCTAAGATCGGACCGGACCAAGGGTTGTGGCAGCAAGATCGGCAGCACGTAGAGAGGGACCCGGTCGATCCCCAGCTTGCGCATCCCACCCCTCTAGCTGGCTGAGCGCCCGCACGCTCGTTTCGTGGGTTGACTTAGGCATACGGAGTTCATTCCCAGTCTAAGCATGCGGAGTTCATTCCCAATCTAAAATCAGACTGGACCGAGGGTTACGGTAGCACATGCTGGGCTCGAGAATGTGCTGGTGCAGCATTTTTCTTCACCGGGACACCATCACCCGAAGAACCTGACCGACGGTATTAGGGTTCCAGCGATCGGGGGGGCCGGGGGGGATGTGCGCACAGGATGTGCGATGGGTGCTGGTACTTGGCCCTTATATTGGCCCCCTATCTCTCATCAAACCTCGAGAACTCACACCCCCTTAAAGAGCATTTGAGATTTTACAAGTTTGCTGCCAGTAGCCATTAAAGTGTCTGAAATGGGGACACTTTTTTCAAATAGTCACAAAATCTTGTACACTTCGAGTTTTTAGCTGAATTTTTTTATGCATGCCAACAAAAATACAGGGATCACGTCTACCAAGTTTGGGTCCAAAAATCGTTTTGAGAAAATTTTAAAAAATCCTGAATCGTAAAAAGTTTCAAAAATCGTGAAAAATAGAAAAGGAGTCATCTTGCCATGAAACTTCACATGAAGGCTTAAGGGACCATTGTATGAATTTACAAACCATAAAAAATGGCATTGGCATGGCAGAAATATGAAGATGTGCCTAAACCCACCTACCACCCTAACGATCCACGACTTGCGCATCCTGCCTCTTGGCCGGCGTAGTGCCCGCTTGCCCGCCCGCTCGTTTCGTTGGTTGGCTTAGGCATACGGAGTTTATTCCTAGTCTAAGATCAGATTGGACCAAGGGTTACGGTAGCAGGATCAGCAGCACGTAAAGGGGGACCCGACCGATCCCCGGCTTGCGCATCCCGCCCTTCTGGCCGGCTGAGCACTCGAACGCTCATTACGTGGGTTGACTTAGGCATACGGAGTTCATTCCCAGTCTAAGATCAGACCAAACCGAGGGTTACGGCAGACATGCTGGGCTCGGGCATGTGCTGGTGTCGCATTTTTCTTCGTCGGGACACCATCGCCGGAGAACCTGACCGACGACATTAGGGTTTCGGTGATCGGGGGGCCGGGGGGGTGTGCGCACATGATGTGCGATGGTTGCTGGTACTTGTCCCTTATATTGGCCCCCTATCCCTCATCAAACCTCGAGAACTCACACCCTCTTAAAGAGCATTTGAGATTTTACAAGTTTGCTGCCAGTAGCCATTAAAGTGTCTGGAATAGGGACACTTTTTTCAAATTGTCACAAAATCTTGTACACTTCGAGTTTTTAGCTGAATTTTTTTATGCTTGCCAAAAAAAATACAAAGGATCACGTCAAGTTTGGGGCCAAAATTCCTTCTGAAAAAATTTTAAAAAATCTCGAACCGTAAAAAGTTTCAAAAATCGTAAAAAAAAAAAAACGAGTCGTCTTGCCATGAAACTTCACATGAAGGCTTACGGGACCATTGTATGAATTTACAAGCCAGAAAAATGGCATTGGTACGGTAGAAATATGAAGATGTGCCTAAACCCACTGACCACCCTATCGATCCACGGTTTGCGCATCCCGCCTCTCTGGCCGGCGTAGTGCCCGCCCGCCCGCTCGTTTTTTCAGTTGGCTTAGGCATACGGAGTCCATTCCTAGTCTAAGATGAGATCAGACTGAGGGTTGCGATAGCAGGATCGGCAGCACACAGAGGGGGACCCGATCGATCCCCGGTATGCGCATCCCACCCCTCTGGTCGGTTGAACGCCCGCACGCTCGTTTCGTGGGTTGACTTAGGCATACGAGTTCATTCCCAGTCTAAGATCGAACCAGACCGAGGGTTGCGGTAGCACATGCTGGGCTCAAGCATGTGCTGTTATCGTATTTTTCTTCACCGGGACACCATCGCCGGAGAACCTGACCGGCGGCATTAGGGTTCCAATGATCGGGGGGGCCGGGGGGGTGTGCACACATGATGTGCGATGGGTGGTGGTACTTGGCCCTTATATTGGCCCCGTATCCCTCATCAAACCTCGAGAACTCACACCCCCTTAAAGAGCATTTGAGATTTAACAGGTTTGCTGCCAGTAGCCATTAAAGTGTCTGAAATGGGGACACTTTTTTCAAATGGTCAGCAAATCTTGTACACTTCGAGTTTTTAGCTGAATTTTTTTTTGCATGCCAACAGAAATACAAGGATCACGTCTACCAAGTTTGGGGCCAAAAATCCTTCTGAAAAAATTTTAAAAAATCCCGAACAATAAAAAGTTTCAAAAATCGTGAAATATAGAAAACGAGTCGTCTTGCCATGAAACTTCACATGAAGGCTTAAGGGACCATTGTATGAATTTACAAGCCAAAAAAATGGCATTGGCATGGCAAAAATATGGAGATGTGCCTAAACCCACCTACCACCCTATCGATCCACGGCTTCTGTATCTCGCCTCTCAGGCCGGCGTAGTGCTCGCTTGCCCGCCCGTTTGTTTCATCGATTGGCTTAGGCATATGAAGTTCATTCCCAGTCTAGGATTGGCCCAGACTGAGGGTTGCAGCAGCAGGATCGACAACATGCAGAGGGGGACCCGATCGATCCTCAGCTTACGAATCCCGCCACTCTGGCCGATTGAGCGCCCGCACGCTCGTTTCGTGGGTTGACTTAGGCATATGGAGTTCATTCCCAGTCTAAGCATACGGAGTTCATTCCCAGTCTAAGATCGGATCGGACCGATGGTTACGGCAGCACATGCTAGGCTTGGGCATGTGCTGGTGCCACATTTTTCTTCACCGGGACACCATCACCGGAGAACCTGACCGACGGCATTGGGGTTCCGACGATCGGGGGGTGTGCGCACATGATGTGCGATGGGTGCTGGTACTTGGCCCTTATATTGGCCCCCTATCCCTCATTAAACCTCAAGAACTCACACCCCCTTAAAGAGCATTTGAGATTTTACAGGTTTGCTACCAGTAGCAATTAAAGTGTTTGAAATGGGGACATTTTTTTCAAATGGTCACAAAATCTTGTACACTTCTAGTTTTTAGCTGAATTTTTTTGTGTATGCCAACAAAAATACAAGGATCATGTCTACCAACTTTGGGGCCAAAACTCGTTCTGAAAAAATTTTAAAAAACCCAAACCTTAAAAATTTCAAAAATCGTGAAATATAAAAAACGAGTCGTCTTGCCATGAAACTTCACATGAAGGCTTAAGGGACCATTGTATGAATTTACAAGCCAGAAAAATGGCATTGGCATGGCTGAAATATGAAGATCTACCTAAACCCACCTACCACCCTATCGATCCACGGGCTTGCGCATCCCACCTCTTTGGCCGGCGTAGTGCCCTCCCGCTGCCCACTCGTTTCGTTGGTTGGCTTAGGTATACGGAGTTTATTCCCAGTCTAAGATCAGACCAGACTGAGGGTTACGACAGCAGGATCGGCAGCACGCAGAGGGGGGCCCGACCGATCCCCGGCTTGCCCATCCCACCCCTCCGGTCGACTGAGCGCCCGTATGCTCATTTCATGGGTTGACTTAGGCATACGAAGTTCATTCCTAGTATAAGCATAGGGAGTTCATTCCCAGTCTAAGATCAGACCGGACCGAGGGTTACGGCAGCACATGCTTGGCTCGGCCATGTGCTGGTGCCACATTTTTCTTCGTCGGGACACCGTCGCCGGAGAACCTGACCGACGGTATTGGGGTTCCTGCGATCGGGGGAGGTGTACGCACATGATGTGCGATGGGTGCTAATTCTTGGCCCTTATATTGGCCCCTTTTCCCTCATCAAACCTCGAGAACTCACACCCCCTTAAAGAGCATTTTAGATTTTACAGGTTTGCTGCCAGTAGCCATTAAAGTGTCTGAAATGGGGACACTTTTTTCAAATGGTCACAAAATCTTGTACACTTTGAGTTTTTAGCTGAATTTTTTTGTGCATGCCTACAAAAATACAGGGATCACGTCTACCAAGTTTGGGGCCAAAATTCCTTCTAAAAAAATTATAAAAAATCCCGAACCATAAAAATTTCAAAAATCCGTAAAAATCTTGAACCGTAAAAATTTCAAAAATCGTGAAAAATAAAAAACGAGTCGTCTTGCCATGAAACTTCACATGAAGGCTTAAGGGACCATTGTATGAATTTACAAGATAGAAAAATGGCATTGGCATGGAAAAAATATGAAGATGTGCCTAAACCCACCTACCACCCTATCATTCCACAGCTTGCGCATCCCGCCTCTCTGGCTAGCGTAGTGCCCGCCCGCCCGCCCGCACGTTTCGTCAGTTGGCTTAGGCATACGGAGTTCATTCCCAGTCTAAGATCGGATCAGACCGAGGGTTACTGCAGCAGGATAGGCAGCACGTAGAGGGGGACTCGATCGATCCTCGGCTTGTGCATCTCGCCCCTCTGGCCGGTTGAGCGCCCACACGCTCGTTTCATGGGTTGACTTAGGCATACAGAGTTCATTCCTAGTCTAAGCATGCAAAGTTCATTCCCAGTCTAAGATCAGATCAGATCGAGGGTTACGACAGCACATGCTGGGCTCGGGCATGTGCTGGTGCCGCATTTTTCTTCGTCGGGACACCATCATCGGAGAACCTGATCGACGGCATTAGGGTTCCGACGATCCGGGGGCCTGAGGGGTGTGCGCACATGATGTGCGATGGGTGCTGGTACTTGGCCCTTATATTGGCCTCCTATCCCTCATCGAACCTCGAGAACTCACACCCCCTTAATGAGCATTTGAGATTTTACAAGTTTGCTGCCAGTAGCCATTAAAGTGTCTAAAATGGGGACACTTTTTTCAAATGGTCACAAAAATCTTGTACACTTTGAGTTTTTAGCTGAATTTTTTTGTGCATGCCAAAAAAAATACAAGTATCACGTCTAGCAAGTTTGGGGCCAAAACTCCTTCTGAATAAATTTTAAAAAATCTCGAACCGTAAAAAGTTTCAAAAATCGTGAAAAATATAAAACGAGTCGTCTTGCCATGAAACTTCACATGAAGGCTTAAGGGACCATTGTATGAATTTACAAGCCAAAAAAATGGCATTGGCATGGCAGAAATATGAAGATGTGCCTAAGCCCACCTACCACCCTATTGATCCACGGCTTGTGCATCCCGCCTCTCTGGTCGACGTAGTGCCCGCCCACTTGTTTCGTCAGTCGGCTTAGGCATACGGAGTTCATTCCTAGTCTAAGATCAGACCAGACCCAGGGTTGAAGCAGCAGGACCGACAACACGCAGAGGGGGACCTGATCGATCCCCGGCTTGCGCATCCTGCCCCTCTGGCCGGCTGAGCACCTGCACGCTCATTTCGTGGGTTGACTTAGGCATCCAAAGTTCATTCCTAGTCTAAGATCGAACCAGACCGAGGGTTTTCGCAGCACATGCTGGGCTCGGGCATGTGCTGGTGCCACTTTTTTCTTCGTGGGACACCATCGCCGGAGAACCTGACCAGCGGCATTGGGGTTCTGGCGATCGGGGGGGTCAGAGAGGGTGTACCCACATGATGTATGATGGGTGCTCGTATTTGGCCCTTATATTGGCCCCCTATCCCTTATCAAACCTCGAGAACTCACACCCCCTTAAAGAGCATTTGAGATTTTACAGGTTTGCTGCCACTAGCCATTAAAGTGTTTGAACTTGGGACACTTTTTTCAAATGGTCACAAAATCTTGTACACTTCGAGTTTTTAGCTGACTCTTTTTGTGCATGCCAAAAAAAATACAAGGATCATGTCTACCAAGTTTGGGGCCGAAACTCTTTTTGAAAAAATTTTAAAAAATCCCGAACCGTAAAAAGTTTTAAAAATCGTGAAAAATACAAAACGAGTTGTCTTGCCATGAAACTTCACATGAAGGCTTAAGGGACCATTGTATGAATTTACAAGCTAGAAAAATGGCATTGGCATGGTAGAAATATGAAGATGTGCCTAACCCACCTACCACCCTATCGATCCACGGCTTGCGCATCTCGTCTTTTTGGCCGGCGTAGTGCCCGCCCGCCCGTCCGCTCGTTTAATCAGTTGGCTTAGGAATACAGAGTTCATTCCCAGTCTAGGATCAGACCAGACCGAGGGTTCCGACAGCAGGATCGGCAACACATAGAGGAGGACCCGGTTGATCCCCAGCTTACGCATCATTCCCCTCTGGCCGGCTGAGCGCCCGCACGCTCATTTCGTGGGTTGACTTAGGCATACGGAGTTCATTCCCAGTCTAAGATCAGATCGGACCGAAGGTTACGGCAGCACATGCTAGGCTAGGGCATGTGCTGGTACCGCATTTTTCTTAACCGGGACACCATCGCCAAAGAACCTGACTGGCGGTATTGGGTTTCGACAATCGGGGGGCCGGGGGGTGTGCGCACATGATGTGCGATGGGTGCTGGTACTTGGCCCTTATATTGGCCCTCTATCCCTCATCAAACCTCAAGAACTCACATCCCCTTAAAGAGCATTTGAGATTTTGCAGGTTTGCTGCCAGTAGCCATTGAAGTGTCTGAAATGGGGACACTTTTTTCAAATGGTCACAAAATCTTGTACACTTCGAGTTTTTAGCTGAATTTTTTTGTGCATGCCAACAAAAATACAAGGATCACGTGTACCAAGTCTAGGGCCAAAATTGCTTTTGAAAAAATTTTAAAAGATCCCGAACCGTAAAAAGTTTCAAAAATCGTGAAAAATAGAAAACGAGTCGTCTTGCCATGAAACTTCACATGAAGGCTTAAGGGACCATTATATGAATTTACAAGCCAAAAAAATGGCATTGGCATGGCAGAAATATGAAGATGTGCCTAAACCCACCTACCACCCCATCGATCCATTGCTTGCACGTCCCGCCTCTCTGGCCGGCGTAGTGCCCACCCGCCCTGCTCGCTCGTTTCGTCGGTTGGCATAGGCATACGGAGTTCATTCCCAGTCTAAGATCGGACCGGACTGAGGGTTGTGGCAGCACATGCTGGGCTCGGGCATGTGCTGGTGCCGCATTTTTCTTCGTCGGGACACCATCATCGGAGAACCTGACCGGCGGCATTGGGGTTCTGATGATCGGGGGGCCGAGGGGGTGTGCGCACATGATGTGTGATGGGTGCTGGTACTTGGACCTTATATTGGCCCCCTATCCCTCATCAAACCTCGAGAACTCACACCCCCCTAAAAAGCATTTGAAATTTTACAGGTTTGCTGCCAGTAGCCACTAAAGTGTCTGAAATGGGGACACTTTTTTCAAATGATCACAAAATCTTGTACACTTCGAGTTTTTAGCTGAATTTTTTTTGTGCATTCCAACAAAAATACAAGGATCACGTATACCAAGTTTGGGGCCAAAACACCTTCTGAAAAAATTTTAAAAAATCCCGAACCGTAAAAAGTTTCAAAAATCATGAAAAATAGAAAACGAGTCATCTTGCCATGAAACTTCACATGAAGGCTTAAGGGATGATTGTATGAATTTACAAGCCAAAAAAATGGCATTGGCATGGCAAAAATATGAAGATGTGCCTAAACCCACCTACCACCCTATCGATCCGTGGCTTCCGCATCCCGCCTCTCTGGCCGGTGTAGTGCCCGCCCACCCGCCCACCCGCCCGTTCGTTTCGTCGATTGGCTTAGGCATACGGAGTTCATTCCCAGTCTAAGATTGGACCAGATCGAGGGTTCCGATAGCAAGATCGGCAGCACGCAGAGGAGGACCGGCCCGATCCCCGGCTTACGCATCCCGGCCCTCTGGCAGCTGAGCGCCCGCACGCTCATTTCGTGGGTTGACTTAGGCATATAGAGTTCATTCCTAGTCTAAGCATACGGAGTTCATTCCCAATCTAAGATTCGACCGGATCGGGGGTTGTGGTAGCACATGTTGGGCCCGGGCATGTCCTGGTGCCATATTTTTCTTCGTCGGGACACCATCGTCGGAGAACCTGACCGGCGGCATTGGGGTTCCTGCAATCAAGGGGGCCGGGGGTGTGTGCGCACATGATGTGCAATGGGTGCTGGTACTTGGCCCTTATATTGGCCCCCTATCCCTCATGAAACCTCGAGAACTCACACCCCCTTCAAGAGCATTTGAGATTTTACAGGTTTGCTGCCAGTAGCCATTAAAGTTTCTGAAATGGGGACACTTTTTTCAAATGGTCACAAAATCTTGTACACTTCGAGTTTTTAGCTGAATATTTTTGTGCATGCCAAAAAAAATACAAGGATCACGTCCACTAGGTTTGGGGCCAAAATTCCTTCTGAAAAAATTTTAAAAAATCCCAAACCGTAAAAAGTTTCAAGAATCGTGAAAGATAGAAATCGCGTTGTCTTGCCGTGAAACTTCACATGAAGGCTTAAGGGACCATTGTATGAATTTACAAGCGAGAAAAATGGCATTGGCATGGCAGAAATACGAAGATGTGTCTAAACCCACCGACCACCCTATCGATCCATAGCTTGCGCATCCCGCCTCTCTGGCCGGCGTAGTGCCTGCCCGTCCGCTCGTTTCGTCGGTTGGCTTAGGCATACGGAGTTCATTCCCAGTCTAAGATCGGACCAGACCGAGGGTTACGGTAATAGAATCGGTAGCACGCAGAGGGGGACCGAGTCGATCCTTGGCTTGTGCATCCCGCCCCTCTGGCCTATTGAGCAGCCCCACGCTCGTTTCTTGGGTTGATTTAGGCATACAGAGTTCATTCCCAGTCTAAGATCGGACCGGACAGAGGGTTGTGGCAGCACATGCTGGGCTCGGGCATGTGCTGGTGCCGTATTTTTTTTCGTCGGGACACCATCGTAGGAGAACCTGACCGACGGCAATAGGGTTCCGGCGATCGGGGGGGATCGGGGGGTGTGCGCACATGATGTGCGTTGGGTGCTGGCTTGGGCCTTATAATTGCCCCCTATCCCTCATGAAATCTCGAGAACTCACACCCCCTTAAAGAGAATTTGAGATTTTACAGGTTTGCTGTCAGTAGCCATTAAAGTGCCTAAAATGGGGACACTTTTTTCAAATGGTCACAAAATCTTGTACACTTCGAGTTTTTAGCTGAATTTTTTTGTGCTTGCCAACAAAAATACAAGGACGTCTACCAAGTTTGGGGCCAAAAGTCCTTTTGAAAAAATTTTAAAAAATCCCGAACCGTAAAAAGTTTCGAAAATCATGAAAAATAGAAAACGAGTCGTCTTGCCATGAAACTTCACATGAAGGCTTAAGGGACCATTGTATGAATTTACAAGCCAAAAAAATGGCATTGTCATGGCAGAAATATGAAGATGTGCCTAAGCCAACCTAGCACCCTATCGAACCACGGCTTGCGCATCCCGCCTCTTTGGCCGGCGTAGTGCCCGCCCGCCCTGCTCGCTCGTTTCGTCGGTTGGCTTAGGCATACGGAGTTTATTCCCAGTCTAAGATCAGACCGAACCGAGGGTTACGACAGCAGGATCGACAGCGTGCAGAGGGGGACCCGATCGATCCCCAGCTTGCGCATCCCGGTCCTCTGGCCGATTGAGTGCCCGTACGCTCCTTTCGTTGGTTGACTTAGGAACACAGAGTTCATTTCCAGTCTAAGCATACAGAGTTCATTCCCAGTCTAAGATTGGATCGGATCAAGCGTTGCGGCATTTTTCTTCGCTGGGACACCATCATCGGTGAACCTGACCGACGGCAATAGGGTTTCGGCGATCGGGGGGGCCAGGGGGTGTGCGCACATGATGTGCGATGGGTGCTGGTACTTGGCCCTTATATTGGCCCCCTATCCCTCATCAAACCTCGAGAACTCACACCCCCTTAAAGAGCATTTGAGATTTTACACGCTTGCTACCAGTAGCCATTAAAGTGTCTAAAATGGGGACACTTTTTCCAATGGACACAAAATCTTGTACACTTCGAGTTTTTAGCTGAACTTTCTTGTGCATGCCAAAAAGAATACACGGATCACGTCCACCAAGTTTGGGGTCAAAACTCTTTCTGAAAAAATTTTAAAAAATCCCGAACCCTAAAAAGTTTTGAAAATCGTAAAAAATAGAAAACAAGTCGTCTTGCCATGAAACTTCACATGAAGGCTTAAGGGACCATTGTACGAATTTACAAGCTAGAAAAATGGCATTGGCAAGGCAGAAATATGAAGATGTGCCTAAACCCACGTACCACCTTATCGATCCACGGCTTGCGCATCCCGCCTCTCTGGCCGGCATAGTGCCCGCCCGCCCGCCCGTTCGTTTCGTCGGCTGGCTTAGGCATACGGAGTTCATTCCTAGTCTAAGATCAGATCAGACCGAGGGTTGCGGTAGCAGGATCGACAGCATGCAGAGGGGGACCCGGCCGATCCCTGACTTGCACATCCCGCCACTCTGATCGGCTAAACGCCTGCACACTCATTTCATGGGTTGACTTAGGTATACGGAGTTCATTCCCAATCTAAGCATACGAAGTTCATTCCCAGTCTAAGATCGGATCGGACCGAGGGTTACGGCAGCACATGCTGGGCTCGGGCATGTGCTGGTGCCGTATTTTTCTTCATCGGGACACCATCGCCAGAGAACCTAACTGGCGGTATTGGGTTCCGACGATCCGGGGGGGCCGAGGGGTGTGCGCACATGATGTGCGATGGGTGCTAGTACTTGGCCCTTATATTGGCCCCCTATCTCTCATCAAACCTCGAGAACTCACACCCCCTTAAAGAGCATTTGAGATTTTACAGGTTTGCTGCCAGTAGCATTAAAGTGTCTGAATTGGGGACACTTTTTTCAAATGGTCACAAAATCTTGCACGCTTTGAGTTTTTAGCTGAATTTTTTTTTTGCAAGCCAACAAAAATAAAAGGATCACGTCTACCAAGTTTGGAGCCAAAACACCTTCTGAAAAAATTTTAAAAAATCTCGAACCATAAAAGGATTTGAAAATCGTGAAAAATAGAAAACGAGTCGTCTTGCCATGAAACTTCACATGAAGGCTTAAGGGACCACTGTATTAATTTACAAGCCAGAAAATTGGCATTGGCAAGGCAGAAGTATGAAGATGTGCCTAAACCCACCTACCACCCTATCGATCCACGGCTTGCGCATCCCGTCTCTCTGGCCGGCATCGTGTCTGCCTGCCCGCCCGCTCGTTTCGTCATTTGGCTTAGGCATACGAAGTTCATTCCCAGTGTAAGATCCGACTAGATCGAGGGTTGCGGCAGCTGGACCGGCAGCATACAGAGGGGGACTCGACTGATCTCCGGCTTGTGCATCCTGCCCCTCTGGCCGGTAGAGCGCCCGCACGCTCGTTTCGTGGGTTGACTTAGGCATACGGAGTTCGTTCCCAGTCTAAGCATACGGAGTTAATTCCCAGTCTAAGATCGGACCGGACCGAGGGTTGCGGCAGCACATGTGGGTTCGAGCATGTGCTGGTGCCGTATTTCTCTTCACTGAAACACCATCGTCGAGACACCATCGCCCGAGAACCTGACCGGGGGGGTGTGCGCACATGATGTGCAATGGGTGCTGGTACTTGGCCCTTATTTTGGCCACCTATCCCTCATTGAACCTCGAGAACTCACACCCCCTTAAAGAGCATTTGAGATTTTACAGGTTTGCTGCCAGTAGCCATTAAAGTGTTTGAAATGGGGACACTTTTTTCAAATGGTCACAAAATCTTGTACGCTTCAAGTTTTTAGCTGAATTTTTTTGTGCATGCCTAGAAAAATACAAGGATCACGTCTACCACCCTATCGATCCACGGCTTCCGCATCCCGTCTTTCTGGTCGACGTAGTGTCAACCCTCCCGCCCGTTCATTTCGTCGGTTGGCTTATGCATACGGAGTTCATTCCTAGTCTAGGATCGAACCAGACTGAGGGTTGTGGCAGTAAGATTGGTAGCACGCAGAGGGGGACCAGCCGATCCCCAACTTGCGCATCTCGCCCCTCTGGTCGGCTGAGCGCTTGTACGCTCGTTTCGTGGGTTGACTTAGGCATACGGAGTTCATTCCCAGTCTAAGATCAAACCAGACCGAGGGTTGCAGCTGCACATGCTGGGCTCGGGCATGTGCTGGTGCCACATTTTTCTTCACCGGGACACCATCGCTGGAGAAGCTGACCTGCGGCATTGGGGTTACGACGGTCGGGGGGGCGGGGGGTGTGCGCACATGATGTGTGATGGGTGCTGGTACTTGGCCCTTATATTGGACCCCTATCCCTCATCAAACCTTGAGAACTCACACCCCTTTAAAGAGCATTTGAGATTTTACAGGTTTGCTCGCAGTAGCCATTAAAGTGTCTGAAATGGGGACACTTTTTTCAAATGGTCCCAAAATCTTGTACACTTTGCGTTTTTAGGTGATTTTTTTTTGCTTGCCAACAAAAATACAAGGATCACGTCTACCAAGTTTGGGGCCAAAATTCCTTCTGAAAAAATTTTAAAAAATCCCAAACTATAAAAGGTTTCAAAAATCTTAAAAAATAGAAAACGAGTCGTCTTAGCATGAAACTTCACATGAAGGCTTAAGGGACCATTGTATGAATTTACAAGCCAAAAAAATTGCATTGGCCCAGCAGAAATATGAAGATGTGCCTAAACCCACCTACCGCCCTATCGATCCATGGCTTGTACATCTCGCCTCTCTGGCCGGCGTAGTGCCCGCCCGTTCGCCCGCTCGTTTCATCGGTTAGCTTAGGCATACAGAGTTCATTCCCAGTCTAAGATCAAACCAAACCGAGGGTTGCGATAGCAGGATCGGCAGGACACAGAGGGGGACCCAGTCGATCCTCGACTTGCGCATCCCGCCCCTCTGGCCGGCTGAGCGCCCGTACGCTCGTTTCGTGGGTTGACTTAAGCATACGAAGTTCATTCCCAGTCTGAGATTCGACCGGACCGAGAGTTGCAGCAGCACATGCTGGGCTCGGGCATGTGCTGGTGCTGCATTTTTCATCACCGTGGCAGCATCGTCGGAGAACCTGACTGACGGTATTAGGATTCGGACGATCGGGGGGGCCGGGGGGGTGTGCGCACAAGATGTGCGTTGGGTGCTGGTACTTGGCCCTTATATTGGCCCCCTATCCCTCATCAAACCTCGAGAACTCACACCCCCTTAAAGAGCATTTGAGATTTTACAGGTTTGCTGCCAGTAGCCATTAAAGTGTTTGAAATGGGGGCACTTTTTTCAAAAGGTCACAAAATCTTGTACACTTGGAGTTTTTAGCTGACTTTTTTTATGCATGCCAAAAAAAATACACGGATCACGTCTACCAAGTTTGGGGCCAAAACACCTTTTGAAAAAATTTAAGAAAATCCCGAACCGTAAAAAGTTTTGAAAATCTTGAGTAATAGAAAACGAGTCGCCTTGCCAAGAAACTTCACATGAAGGCTTAAGGGACCGTTGTATGAATTTACAAGCCAGAAAAATGGCATTGGCATGGCAAAAATATGAAGATGTGCCTAAACCCACCAACCACCCTATCGATCCACGGCTTGCGCATCTCGTCTCTCTGGTCGACGTAGTGCCGGCCCTCTCGCCCGCTCGTTTCGTCGGTTGGCTTATGCATACGGGGTTCATTCCTAGTCTAAGATCGAACCAGACTGAGGGTTGTGGCAGCAGGATTGGCAGCACGGAAAGGGGGACCCGGCCGATGCCCAGCTTGCACATCCCGCCCCTCTGGCCAGCTGAGCGCCTGTACGCTCGTTTCGTGGGTTGACTTAGGCATACGGAGTTCATTCCCAGTCTAAGCGTATGGAGTTCATTCCCACTCTAAGATCGAACTAGACCGAGGGTTGCGACAGCACATACTGGGCTCGGGCATGAGCTGGTGCAGCATATTTTTTCGCTGGGACACCATTACCGGAGAACCTGACCGACGACATTGGGGTTCTGGCGATTGGGGGGGCCGGGGGGTGTACGCACATGATGTGCAATGGGTGCCGGTACTTGGCCCTTATATTGGCCCCCTATCCCTCATCAAACCTCAGGAACTCACACCCCTTAAAGAGCATTTGAGATTTTACTGGTTTGCTGCCAGTACCCATTAAGGTGTCTGAAATGGGGACACTTTTTTCAAATGGTCACAAAATCTTGTACACTTCGAGTTTTTAGCTGAATTTTTTTTGTGCATGCCTAGAAAAATACAAGGATCACGTCTTCCAAGTTTGGGGCCAAAAATATTTCTGAAAAAATTTTAAAAAATCCCGAACCTTAAAAAGTTTTGAAAATCGTGAAAAATAAAAAACGAGTCGTCTTGCCTTGAAACTTCACATGAAGGCTTAAGGGACCATTGTATGAATTTACAAGCCAAAAAAATGGCATTGGCACTGTAGAAATATGAAGATGTGCCTAAACCCACCTACCACCCTATCGATCCACGGCTTGCGCATCCCGCCTATCTGGCCAACGCAGTGCCCACCCCGTCGTTTCGTCGGTTGGCTTAGGTATACGGAGTTCATTCCCAGTCTAAGATCGAATCAGATCAAGGGTTGCGATAGTAGGATCGGTAGCATGCAGAGGCGGACCCAGCCAATCCTCGGCTTGTGCATCCCGCCCCTCTGGCCGGTTAAGCGCACGCACGCTCGTTTCGTGGGTTGACTTAGGCATACGGAGTTTATTCCCAGTCCAAGCATACGGAGTTTATTCCCAGTCTAAGATCAGACCGGACCGAGGGGTGCGGTAACACATACTGGGCTCGGGCATGTGCTGGTGCCGTATTTTTCTTCATCGGGATACCATTGTCGGAGAACCTGACCGATGGTATTGGGGTTCCGACGATTGGGGGGGCCGGGGGGTGTGCGCACATGATGTGTGATGGGTGCTGGTACTTGGCCCTTATATTGGCCCCCTATCCCTCATCAAACCTCGGGAACTCCGCCCCCTTAAAGAGCATTTGAGATTTTACAAGTTTGCTGCGAGTAGCCATTAAAGTGTCTGAAATGGGGACACTTTTTTCAAATGGTCACAAAATCTTGTACACTTCGAGTTTTTAGCTGACTTTTTTATGCATGCCTACAAAAATACAAGGATCACGTCTACCAAGTTTGGGCCCAGAACTCTTTTTGAAAAAATTTTGAAAAATCCCGAACCGTAAAAAGTTTCAAAAATCATGAAAAATAAAAAAACGAGTCGTCTTGCCATGGAACTTCACATGAAAGCTTAAGGGACCATTGTATGAATTTACAAGCCAGAAAAATGTTATTGGCACGACAGAAACATGAAGATGTGCCTAAACCCACCTACCACCCTATCGATCCACGACTTTCGCATCCCGCCCGTCCGCCCGCTCGTTTCGTCGGTTGGCTTAAGTATACAGAGTTCATTCCCAGTCTAAGATCGGACCGGACCGAGGGTTGTGGCAGCAGGATCAGCAACATGCAGAGGGGGACCCGGTCGATCCCCGGCTTGTGCATCCCGCCTCTCTGGCCGGCTAAGCGCCCACATGCTCGTTTCGTGGGTTGACATAGGCATACAAAGTTCATTCCCAGTCTAAGCATTTGGAGTTCATTCACAGTCTAAGATCAGACCGAACCAAGGGTTGCGGTAGCACATGCTGGGCTCAGGCATGTGCTAGTGCCATATTTTTCTTCGCCGAGACACCATCATCGAAGAACCTGACCGACAGCATTAGGGTTCTGGCGATCGAGAGGGCCAGGGGGGTGTGCGCACATAATGTGCGATGGGTGCTGGTACTTGGCCCTTATATTGGCCCCCTATCTCTCATCAAACCTTGAGAACTCACACCCCCTTAAAGAGCATTTGAGATTATACAGGTTTGCTGCCAGTAGCCATTAAAGTGTCTGAAATGGGGGCACTTTTTTCAAATGTTCACAAAATCTTGTACACTTAGCCAGTAGTGCCTGCCCGCTCGTTTCGTCGGTTGGCTTAGCCATACGGAGTTCATTCCTAGTCTAAGATCGAATCGGATTGAGGGTTGTGGTAGCAGGATCGGGAGCACACAGAGGGGGTCTCGATCGATCCCCAGCTTACGCATCCGGCCCTTCTGTTCGGCTGAGACCCGCACGCTCAATTCATGGGTTGACTTAGGCATACTGAGTTCATTGCCAGTCTAAGCATACAGAGTTCATTCCCAGTCTAAGATCGGATCAGACTTAGGGTTGCGGCAGCACATGCTGGGCTCGGGCATGTGCTGGTGTCGTATTTTTCTTCGCCAGGACACCATGGTCGGAGAACATGACCGGTGACAGTGGGGTTCTGACGATCGGGGGCGGGGGGGTGTACGCACATGATGTGCGATGGGTGCTGGTACTTGGCCCTTATATTGGCCCCCTATCCCTCATCAAACCTCGAGAACACACCCCCTAAAAGAGCATTTTAGATTTTACAGGTTTACTGCCAGTAGCCTTTAAAGTGTCTAAACTGGGGACACTTTTTTCAAATGGTCACAAAATCTTGTACACTTCGAGTTTTTAGCTGAATTTTTTTGTGCATGCCAAAAAAAATACAAGGATCACGTCTACCATGTTTGGTACCAAAAGTCCTTCTAAAAAATTTTTTAAAAATCTCGAACCGTAAAAAGTTTTGAAAATCGTGAAAAATAGAAAACGAGTCGTCTTGCCATGAAACTTCACATGAAGGCTTAAGGGACCATTGTATGAATTTACAAGCTAGAAAAAGGGCATTGGCATGGCATAAATATTAAGATGTGCCTAAACCCACTTACCACCCTATCGATCCACGGCTTGGGCATCCCGCCTCTCTGGCCGGCATAGTGCCCGCCCGTCCGCCCGTTCGTTTCGTCGGTTGGCTTAGGCATACAGGGTTCATTCCCAGTCTAAGATTGGATCGGACCGAGGGTTACGGCAGCAGGATCAGCAGCACATAGAGGGGGACTCGATCTATCCCTGGCTTGCGCATCCCGCCCCTCTAGCCGGTTGAGCACCCGCACGTTCGTTTCGTGGGTTGACTTAGGCTTACGGAGTTCATTCCCAGTCTAAGCATACGAAGTTCATTCCCAGTCTAAGATCGAATCGAACCGAACGTTGAGACAGCACATGCTGGGCTCGGGCATGTGCTGGTGTCGTATTTTTCTTTGTCGAGACACCATCATCAGAGAACCTGACCGGCGGCATTAGGGTTCCGACGATCGAGGTGGTCGGGGGGGTGTGCGCACGTGATGTGCGATGGGTGCTGGTACTTGGCCTTTATATTGGTGCCCTATCCCTCATCAAACCTCAAGAACTCACACCCCTTTAAAGAGCATTTGAGATTTTACAGGTTTGCTGCCAGTAGCCATTAAAGTGTCTGAAATGGGGACACTTTTTTCAAATGGCCACAAAATCTTGTACATTTAGAGTTTTTAGCTGATTTTTTTTTGTGCATGCCAACAAAAATACAAGGATCATGTCTATAGAGTTTGGGGCCAAAACTCCTTTGGAAAAAATTTAAAAAAAATCCCGAACCATAAAAAGTTTCAAAAGTCATGAAAAATAGAAAACGAGTGATCTTGCCACGAAACTTCACATGAAGGCTTAAAGGACCACTGTATGAATTTACAAGCCAGAAAAATGGCATTTGCATGGCATAAATATGAAGATGTGCCTAAACCCACCTACCACCCTATCGATCCACGGCTTACGCATCCCGCCTCTCTGGCCGGTGTAGTGCCCGCCTGCCTGCCCGTTCGTTTCGTCGGTTGGCTTAGGCATACGGAGTTCATTCACAGTCTAAGATCGGACCGGACCAAGGGTTGCGACAGCAGGATCGGCAGCACGCAAAGGGGGAGTCGACCGATCCCCAGCTTGCGCATCCTGCCCCTCTGGCCGGCTGAGCGCCCTCACGCTCGCTTCGTGGGTTGACTTAGGCATACAGAGTTCAATCCCAGTCTAAGCATACGGAGTTCATTCCTAGACTAAGATCGGACCGGACCGAGGGTTGCGACAGCACATGCTGGGCTCAGGCATGTGCTGGTGCCGCATTTTTCTTCGTTGGGACACCATCGCCGGAGAACCTGACCGGCGACATTGGGGTTCCGACGATCGGGGGGGCCGGGGGGGTGTGCGAACATGATGTGTGATGGGTGCTGGTACTTGGCCCTTATATTGGCCCCCTATCCCTCATCAAACCTCCAGAACTCACACCCCTTTAAAGAGCATTTGAGATTTTAGAGGTTTGCTGCCATTAGCCATTAAAGTGTCAAAAATGGGGACACTTTTTTCAAATGGTCACAAAATCTTGTACACTTCAAGTTTTTAGCTGAATTTTTTTGTTCTTGTGAAAAAAAATACAAGGATCACTCTACCAGGTTTGGGGCCAGAACTCCTTCTGAAAAAATTTTAAAAAATCTCAAACCGTAAAAAGTTTCGAAAATCATGAAAAATAGAAAACGAGTCGTCTTGCCATGAAACTTCACATGAAGGCTTAAGGGACCATTGTATGAATTTACAAGCCAAAAAAATGGCATTGGCATGGCACAAATATGAAGATGTGCCTAAACCCACCTACCACCCTATCGATCCACGGCTTGCGCATCCCGCCTCTCTGGCCGGCGTAGTGCCCTCCCGCCCGCCCATTCGTTCCGTCAGTTGGCTTAGGCAAACGGAGTTCATTCCTAGTCTAAGAGCAGACCGGACGAAGGGTTGCGGCAGCAGGATCGGCACCACGTAGAGGCGGACTCGATCGATCCCCGGCTTACACATCTCGCCCTTCTGGTCGGCTAAGCGCCCGCACGCTTGTTTCGTGGGTTGACTTAGGCATACGAAGTTCATTCCCAATCTAAGCATACGGAGTTCATTCCCAGTCTAAGATCGGACCGGACCGAGGGTTGCGGCAGCACATGCTGGGCTCGAGCATGTGCTGGTGCCATATTTTTCTTCGTCGGGACACCATCGCGGGAGAACCTAACCGGTGGCATTAGGGTTTCGATGATCGGGGGGGGCCGGGGGGTGTGCACACATGATGTGCGATGGGCACTGGCACTTGGCCCTTATAATGGTCCCCTATCCCTCATCAAACCTCGAGAACTCACACCCCCTTAAAGAATATTTGAGATTTTACAGGTTTGCTGCCAGTAGCCATTAAAGTGTCTAAAATGGGGACACTTTTTTCAAATGGTCACAAAATCTTGTACACTTTGATTTTTTAGCTGAATTTTTTTGTGCATGCCAAAAAAAATACAAGGATCACGTTTACCAAGTTTGGGGGCAAGACTCCTTTGGAAAAAATTTTAAAAAATCCCGAACCGTAAAAAGTTTCAAAAATCATGAAAAATAGAAAACGAGTCATCTTGCCACGAAACTTCACATGAAGGCTTAAAGGACCACTGTATGAATTTACAAGCCAGAAAAATGGCATTTGCATGGCATAAATATGAAGATGTGCCTAAACCCACCTACCACCCTATCGATCCACGGCTTGCGCATCCCGCCTCTCTGGCCGGCGTAGTGCCCGCCCGTCCGCCCGTTCGTTTCATCAGTTGGCTTAGGCATACGGAGTTCATTCCCAATCTAAGATCCAACCGAACCGAGGGTTGCAGCATCAGGATCGACAGCACGTAGAGGGGGACCCGACCGATCCCCGGCTTGCGCATCCCGCCCCTCTAGCCGACTGAGCGCCCGCACGCTCGTTCCGTGGATTGACTTAGGCATATGGAGTTCATTCCGAGTCTAAGCATACGGAGTTCACTCCCAGTCTAAGATCGGATTGGATCGAGGGTTGCGACAGCACATGCTGGGCTTGGGCATGTGCTGGTGCCGTATTTTTCTTTGTCGAGACACCATCACCAAAGAACCTGACAGGCGACATTGGGGTTCCGACGATCGGGGGGGCCGGGGGGGGTGTGCACACATGATGTGCAATGGGTGCTGGTACTTGGCCCTTATATTGGCCCCCTATCCCTCATCAAACCTCAAGAATTCACACCCCCTTAAAGAGCATTTAAGATTTTACAGGTTTGCTGCCAGTAGCCATTAAAGTGTTTGAAATGGGGACACTTTTTTCAAATGGTCACAAAATCTTGTACACTTTGAGTTTTTAGCTGAATTTTTTTGTGCATGCCAAAAAAAATACAAGGATCACGTCTACCAACTTTGGGGCCAAAAATCCTTTTGAAAAAATTTTAAAAAATCTCAAACCATAAAAACTTTCGAAAATCATGAAAAATAAAAAACGAGTCGTCGTGCCATGAAACTTCACATGAAGGCTTAAGGGACCATTGTATGAATTTACAAGCCAAAAAAATGGCATTGGTATGGCACAAATATGAAGATGTGCCTAAACCCACCTACCACCCTATCGATCCACGGCTTACGCATCCCGCCTCTCTGGCCGGCGTAGTGCCCACCCGCCCGCATGCTCGTTTCGTCGGTTGGCTTAGGCATACGGAGTTCATTCCCTGTCTAAGATCGGATTAGACCGATGGTTGTGGTAGCAGGATCGACAGCGCGTAAAGGGGGACCCGATCGATCCCCGACTTGCGCATCCCGCCCCTTTGGCCGACTGAGCGCCTGCACCCTCGTTTTGTGGGTTGACTTAGGCATACGGAGTTCATTTCCAGTCTAAGCATATGGAGTTCATTCCCAGTCTAAGATTGGATCGGACCGAGGGTTGCGGCAGCACATGCTAGGGTCGGGCATGTGCTGGTGCCACATTTTTCTTCACCGGGACTCCATCGCCGGAGAACCTAACCGACGGCATCGGGATTTCGGCGATCGGGGGGGCCGAGGGGGTGCGCACATGATGTGCGAAGGGTGCTGGCACTTGGCCCTTATATTGGCCCCCTATCCCTCATCAAACCTTGAGAACTCACACCCCCTTAAGGAATATTTGAGATTTTACAGGTTTGCTGCCAGTAGCTATTAAAGTGTCTGAAATGGGGACACTTTTTTCAAATGGTCACAAAATCTTGTACACTTTGATTTTTTAGCTGAATTTTTTTGTGCATGCCAACAAAAATACAAGGATCACGTCTACCAAGTTTGGGGCCAAAACTCCTTCTGAAAAAATTTTAAAAAATCTTGAACCTTAAAAAGTTTCGAAAATCATGAAAAATAGAAAACGAGTCGTCTTGCCATGAAACTTCACATGAAGGCTTAAGGGACCATTGTACGATTTTACAAGCCAGAAAAATGGCATTGGCATGGCAAAAATATCAAGATGTGCCTAAACCCACCTACCACCCTATCGATCTACGACTTGTGCATCCCACCTCTCTGGCCGACGTAGTGCCCGCCCACCCGCTCGCCCGCTCGTTTCGTCGGTTGGCTTAGGCATACGGAGTTCATTCCCAATCTAAGATTGGACCAGATCGAGGGTTGCAGCAACAGGATCGACAGCACGCAGAGGGGGACCCGACCGATCCCCGGCTTGCGCATCCCACCCCTCTGGTCGGTTGAGCGCCCGCACACTCATTTCGTGGGTTGACTTAGGCATACGGAGTTCATTCCCAGTCTAAGCATATGGAGTTCATTCCCAGTCTAAGATCGGACTGGACCGAGGGTTGAGGTAGCACATGCTAGGCTCGGGCATGTGCTGGTGCTGCATTTTTCTTCACCGGGACACCATCGCCGGAGAACCTGACTGACGGTATTAGGATTCCGGTGATCGGGGGGACCGGGCGCACATGATGTGTGATGGGTGCTGGTACTTGGCCCTTATATTGGCCCCCTATCCCTCATCAAACCTTGAGAACTCACATCCCCTTAAAGAGCATTTCAGATTTTACAGGTTTGCTGGCAGTGGCCATTAAAGTGTCTAAAGTGGGGACACTTTTTTCAAATGGTCACAAAATCTTGTAGACTTCGAGTTTTTAGCTGAATTTTTTTGTGCATGTCAACAAAAATACAAGGATCACATCTACCAAGGTTGGGGCCAAAACTCCTTCTGAAAAAATTTTAAAAAATCTCGAACCGTAAAAAGTTTCAAAAATCGTGAAAATAAAAAATGAGTCGTCTTGCCAAGAAACTTCACGTGAAGGCTGAAGGGACCACCCTATCGATACACAGCTTGTGCATCCCGCCTCTCTGGCCTGCGTAGTACCCGCCCCCTGCCCGCTCGTTTCATCGGTTGGCTTAGGCATACGGAGTTCATTCCCAGTCTAAGATCAGATCGGACCAAGGTTGCGGCAACAGGATCGGCAGCATGCAGACGGGGACCCGGCCAATCCCTGGCTTGCGCATCCCACCCCTCTGGCTGGCTGAGCGCCCGCACACTCGTTTCGTGGGTTGACTTAGGCATATGGAGTTCATTCCCAGTCTAAGCATACGGAGTTCATTACCAATCTAAGATCGGACTGGACCGAGGGTTGCGACAGCACATGCTGGAATCGAGCATGTGCTGGTGCGGCATTTTGCTTTGGAGGGGCACATCGCCAGAGAACCTGACCGACGACATTGGGTTTCTGACGATCGGGGGGCACCGGGGGGTGTGTGCGCACATGATGTGCGATGGGTGCTGGTACTTCGGCCTTATATTGGCCCCCTATCCCTCATCAAACCTCAAGAAGTCATACCCCCTTAAAGAGCATTTGAGATTTTACAGGTTTGTTACCAATAGCCATTAAAGTGTCTGAAATGGGGACACTTTTTTCAAATGTTCACAAAATCTTGTACACTTCGAGTTTTTAGCTGAATTATTTTGTGGATACGAAGAAAAATACAAGGATCACGTCTACCAAGTTTTGGGTCAAAACTCCTTCTGAAAAAATTTTAAAAAATCTCGAACTGTAAAAAGTTTCAAAAATCATGAAAAATAAAAAACGAGTCGTCTTGCCATGAAACTTCACATGAAGGCTTAAGGGACCATTGTATGAATTTACATGCCAGAAAAATGGCATTGGGATGGCAAAAATATGAAGATGTGCCTAAACCCACCTACCACCCTATCGATCCACGACTTACACATCCCGCCTCTCTGGCCGACGTAGTGCCCGCCCGTCCGCCCGTTCGTTTCATCGGTTGGCTTAGGAATACGGAGTTCATTCCCAGTCTAGGATCGGACTGGATCAAGGGTTACGGTAGTAGGATCGGTAGCACGCAGAGGGGGATCCGGTCGATCCCTGGCTTGCGCATCCCGCCTCTCTGGCTGGCTTAGTGCCCACCCGCCCGCCCACTCGTTTTGTCGGTTGGCTTAGGCATACAGAGTTCATTCCCAATCTAAGATCGGATCGGACCGAGGGTTGCGGAAGTAGGGTAGGCAGCACAAAGAGGGGGACCTGGCCGATCCCCGGCTTGCGCATCCCACCCCTCTGGTCGGTTGGGCGCCCACACGCTCGTTTCATGGGTTGACTTAGGCATACGGAGTTCATTCCCAGTCTAAACATACGGAGTTCATTCTCAGTCTAAGATCGGACCAGATCGAGGGTTGCGACAGCACATGCTGGGCTCGGGCATGTGCTGGTGCCGCATTTTTCTTCGTCGGGACACCATCGTCGGAGAACCTGACCGGTGGTATTGAAGTTCCGACGATCGGGGGGTCGGGGGGGTGTGCGCACATGATGTGCGATGGGTGCTGGTACTTGGCCCTTATATTGGCCCCCTATCCCTCATTAAACCTCGAGAACTCACACCCCCTTAAAGAGCATTTGAGATTTTACAGGTTTGCTGCCAGTAGCCATTAAAGTGTCTGAAATGGGGACACTTTTTTCAAATGGTTACAAAATCATGTAGACTTCCAGTTTTTAGCTGAATTTTTTTATGCATGCCAACAAAAATACAAGGATCACGTCTACCAAGGTTGGTCCCAAAACTCCTTTTGAAAAAATCTCGAACCGTAAAAAGTTTCAAAAATTGTGAAAAATAGAAAACGAGTCGTCTTGCCATGAAACTTCACGTGAAGGCTGAAGGGACCACCGTATGGATACACGGCTTGCGCATCCCGCCTCTTTGGCCGACGTAGTGCCCACCCGCTCGTCCGCTCGTTTCATCGGTTGGCTTAGGTATACGGAGTTCATTCCCAGTCTAAGATCAGACCGGACCGAAGGTTACGGCAATAGGATCGGTAGCATGCAGACAGGGACTCGGTCGATCCCCGGCTTGCGCATCCCGCCCCTCTGGTCGGCTGAGCACCCACACGCTCATTTCATGGGTTGACTTAGGCATATGGTGTTAATTCCTAGTCTAAGCATACGGAGTTCATTACCAATCTAAGATCAGATCGGACCGAGGGTTGCGGTAGCACATGCTGGAATCGGGCATATGCTGGTGCGGCATTTTGCTTTGGTGGGGCATCATCGCCGGAGAACCTAACTGGCGGCATTGGGGTTCCGACGATCGGGGGGCGCCGGGGGGTGTGTGCGAACATGATGTGCGATGGGTGCTGGTAGTTGGGCCTTATATTGGCCCCCTATCCCTCATCAAACCTCGAGAACTCATACCCGCTTAAAGAGCATTTGAGATTTTACAGGTTTGCTGCCAGTACCCATTAAAGTGTCTGAAATGGGGACACTTTTTTCAAATGGTCACAAAATCTTGTACACTTTGAGTTTTTAGCTGAATTGCTTTGTGGATGCCAAGAAAAATAAAAGGATCAGGTCTACCAAGTTTTGGGCCAAAACTCCTTCTGAAAAAATTTTAAAAAATCTCGAACCATAAAATGTTTCGAAAATCATGAAAAATAGAAAACGAGTCGTCTTGCCATGAAACTTCACATGCAGGCTTGATGGACCATTGTATGAATTTACAAGCCCGAAAAATAGCATTGGCATGGTAGAAATATGAAGATGTGCCTAAACCCACCTACCACCCTATCGATCCACGGCTTGCGCATCCCGCCTCTCTGGCCGACGTAGTGGCCGCCCGTTCGCTCGTTTCATCGGTTGGCTTAGGCATACGGAGTTCATTCCCAGTCTAAGATCGGACCAGACCAAGGGTTGCTGCAGCAAGATCGGTAGCGCGTAGAAGGGGACCCGGTCGATCCCCGGCTTGCGCATCCCACCCCTCTGGCCGGCTAAGCGCCTGCACGCTCGTTTCGTGGGTTGACTTAGGCATACGGAGTTCATTCTCAGTCTAAGCATACGGAGTTCATTCCCAGTCTAATATCAGACCAGACTGAGGGTTGCAGCAGCACATGTTGGGCTCAGGCATGTGCTGGTGCCGCATTTTTCTTCGCCGGGACACCATCGCCAGAGAACCTGACCGTCGGCATTGGGGTTCCGACGATCGAGGGGGCCGGGGGGTGTGCACACATGATGTACGATGGGTGCTGGTACTTGGCCCTTATATTGGCCCCCTATCCCGCATCAAACCTTGAGAACTCACACCCACTTAAAGAGCATTTCAGATTTTACAGGTTTGCTGCCAGTAACCATTTAAGTATCTGAAATGGGGATACTTTTTTCAAATGGTCTCAAAATCTTGTACACTTCGAGTTTTTAGCTGAATTTTTTTGTGCATGGCAAAAAAAATACAAGGATCACGTCTACCAAGTTTGGCCCCAAAACTCCTTCTGAAAAAATTTTTAAAAATCCCGAACCGTAAAAAGTTTCAAAAATCATGAAAAATACAAAACGAGTCGTCTTGCCACGAAACTTCACATGAAGGCTTAAGGGACCATTGTATGAATTTACAAGCCAAAAAAATGGCATTGGAATGGAAGAAATATGAAGATGTGCCTAAACCCACCTACCACCCTATCGATCCACTACTTGCTCATCCCGCCTCTCTGGCAGACGTAGTGCCCGCCCGCCCGCCCGCTCGTTTTTTCGGTTGGCTTAGGCATTCAGAGTTCATTCACAGCCTAAGATCAGACCGAACTGAAGGTTGTGGTAGCAGGAATAGCAACACACATAGGGGGACCAATCAATCCCCAGCTTGCGCATCCCGCCCCCTTGGTCGGCTGAGTGCCCGCACGCTTGTTTCGTGAGTTGACTTAGGCATACGGAGTTCATTCCCAGTCTAAGCATACGGAGTTCATTCCCAGTCTAAGATTGGACCGGACCTAGGTTGCGGCAGCACATGCTGGGCTCGGGCATGTGCTGGTGTCGCATTTTTCTTCGTCGGGACACCATCGTCGGACAACCTGACCATCGGCATTGAGGTTCTGGCGATTGGGGGGGCCGGAGGGGTGTGTGCACATGATGTACGATGGGTGTTGGTACTTGGCCCTTATATTGGCCCCCTATACCTCATCAAACCTCTAGAACTCACACCCTCTTAAAGAGCATTCGAGATTTTACAGGTTTGCTACAAGTAGCCATTAAAGTATCTGAAATGGGGACACTTTTTTCAAATGGTCACATATTCTTGTACATTCGAGTTTTTAGCTGAATTTTTTTGTGCATGCCAAAAAAAATACAAGGATCACGTCTACCAAGTTTGGGGCCAAAACTTATTCTGAAAAAAATTTTAAAAAATCCTGAACTGTAAAAAGTTTTGAAAATCGTGAAAAATAGAAAACGAGTCATCTTGCCATGAAACTTCACACGAAGGCTTAAGGGACCATTATATGAATTTACAAGCCAGAAAAATGGTATTGGCACGGTAGAAATATGAAGATGTGCCTAAACCCACCTACCACCCTATCGATCAACGACTTACGCATCCCGCCTCTATGGCCGGCGTAGTGCCTGCCTGCCCGCCCGCTCGTTTCGTCAGTTCCCTTAGGCATACGGAGTTCATTCCCAGTATAAGATTGGACCGGACTGAGGGTTGCAGCAGCAGGATCGACAGCACGTAGAGGGGGACTTGATCGATCCCCGGCTTGCGCATCCCGCCCCTCTGGCCGGCTAAACGCCCGCACGCTCGTTTCATGGGTTGACTTAGGCATACGGAGTTCATTCCCAATCTAAGCATAAGGAGTTCATTCCCGATCTAAGATCGGACCAGACAGAGGGTTGCGGCAGCACATGCTGGCTCGGGCATGTGCTGGTGTCGTATTTTTCTTCGTCGGGACACCATCGCCGGAGAACCTGACCGACGGCATTGGCGTTCCGACGATCGAGGGGACCAGGGGTTTGTGCGCACATGATGTGCGATGGGTGCTGGTACTTATCCTTATATTGGCCCCCTATCCCTCATCAAACCTCAAGAACTCACACCCCTTTAAAGAGCATTTGAGATTTTACAGGTTTGCTGCCAGTAGCCATTAAAGTGTCTGAAATGGGGACACGTTTTTCAAATGGTAACAAAATCTTGTACACTTCGAGTTTTTAGATGAATTTTTTTGTGCATGCCAGCAAAAATAAAAGGATCACGTCTATCAATTTTTGGGGCCAAAACTCCTTCTGGAAAAATTTTAAAAAATCCTGAACCGTAAAAGTTTCAAAAATCATGAAAAATAGAAAACGAGTCGTCTTGCCATGAAACTTCACATGAAGGCTTAAGGGACCATTGTATGAATTTACAAGCCAAAAAAATGGCATTGGCATGATAGAAATATGAAGATGTGCCTAAACCCACCTACCATTTTATCAATCTACGGCTTAAGCATCCTGCCTCTCTGGCCGACGTAGTGCCCACCCGCCCGCTCGTTTCATCGGTTTCCTTAGGCATATGGAGTTCATTCCCAGTCTAAGATCTAATCGAATCGAGGGTTGCGGCAGTAGGATCGACAGCACACAGAGGGGGATCCGGTCGATCCCCGACTTGTGCATCCCGCCCCACTGGTCGGCTGAGCACCCGCACGCTCGTTTCGTGGGTTGACTTAAGCATACGGAGTTCATTCCCAGTCTAAGATCAGACCGGACCGAGGGTTGCAGCAGCACATGCTGGGCTCGAGCATGTGCTGGTGCCGCACTTTTCTTCACCGGGGCACCATCATTGGAGACCCTGACCGGTGGCATTGGGGTTTCGACGATAGGGGGGGCCGTGGGGGGTGTGCGCACATGATGTGCGATGGGTGTTGGTACTTGGCCCTTATATTGGTCCCCTATCCCTCATCAAACCTCGAGAACTCACACCCCCTTAAAGAGCATTTTAGATTTTACAGGTTTGCTGCCAGTAGCCACTAAAGTGTCTGAAATGGGACACTTTTTTCAAATGGTCACAACATCTTGTACACTTCAAGTTTTTAGCTGAATTTTTTTTTGCATGCCAACAAAAATACAAGGATCACGACTTCCATGTTTGGGGCCAAAACTCCTTCTGAAAAAATTTTAAAAAATCCCGAACCGTAAAAAGTTTCAAAAATCGTAAAAAATAGAAAACGACTCGTCTTGCCATGAAACTTCACATGAAGGCTTAAGGGACCATTGTATGAATTTACAAGCCAGAAAAATGGCATTGGCATGGCAGAAATATGAAGATGTGCCTAAATCCACATACCACCCTATCGATCCACGGCTTGCGCATCCTGCCTTTCTGGCCGACGTAGTGCCCGCCCGTCCGCCCGTTCGTTTCGTCGGTTGGCTTAGGCATACGGAGTTAATTCCCAGTCTAAGATTGGACCAGACTGAGGGTTACAGAAGCAGGATCGACAGCACGCAGAGGGGGACCCGATCGATCCCCAGCTTACGCATCCCGCCCCTCTGGCCGGTTGAGCGCCCGCACGCTCGTTTCGTGTGTTGACTTAGGCATACGGAGTTCATTCCTAGTCTAAGCATACGAAGTTCATTCCCAGTCTAAGATCAGACTGGAACGAGGGTTGCGACAGCACATGCTGGGCTCTTGCATGTGCTGGTGTCGCATTTTTCTTCTCCGGGACACCATCGCCGAAGAACCTAACCGGCGACATTGGGGTTTCGACGATCGGGGGGGCCGAGGTGCGTGTGCGCACATGATGTGCGATGGGTGCTGGCACATGGCCCTTATATTGGCCCCCTATCCCTCATCAAACCTCGAGAACTCACACCCCCTTAAAGAGCATTTGAGATTTTACAGGTTTGCTGCCAGTAGCCATTAAAGTGTCTGAAATGGGGACACTATTTTCAAATGGTCACAAAATCTTGTACACTTCGAATTTTTAGCTGAATTGTTTTGTGCATGCCAAGAAAAATACAAGGATCATGTCTACCAAGTTTGGATCCAAAACTCCTTCTGAAAAAATTTAAAAAAATTCTGAACTGTAAAAAGTTTTGAAAATCATGAAAAATAGAAAACGAGTCATCTTGCCATGAAACTTCACATGAAGGCTTAAGGGACCATTGTATGAATTTACAAGCCAAAAAAAAGGAATTGGTAGGGCAGAAATATGAAGACGTGCCTAAACCCACCTACCACCCTATCGATCCACGGCTTGCGCATCCCGCCTCTCTGGCCGGCGTAGTGCCCGCCTGCCCGCCCACTTGTTTCGTCGGTTGGCTTAGGCATATGGAGTTCATTCCTAGTCTAAGATCGGACCGGACTGAGGGTTGTGGCAGCAGGATCGACAGCACGCAGAGGGGGACCCGATCGATCCCCGGCTTGCTCATCCCGCCCCTTTGGCCCGCTGAGCGCCCGTACGCTCGTTTCATGGGTTGACTTAGGCATACTGAGTTCATTCCCAGTCTAGGCATACGGAGTTCATTCCTAGTCTAAGATCGGACCAGACCGAGGGTTACGGTAGCACATGCTGGGCTCGGGCATGTGCTGGTGCCACATTTTTCTTCGTCGGGACACCATCGCCGGAGAACCTGACCGGCGACATTGGGGTTCCGACGATGGGGGGGACCAGGGGGTGTGCGCACATGATATGCGATGGGTGCTGGTACTCGGCCCTTATGTTGGCCCCCTATCCCTCATCAAACCTCGAGAACTAACACCCCCTTAAAGAGCATTTGAGATTTTACAGGTTTGCTGCCAGTAGCCATTAAAGTGTCTGAAATGGGGACACTTTTTTCAAATGGTCACAAAATCTTGTACACTTCGAGTTTTTAGCTGAATTTTTTTTTGCATGCCAACAAAAATACAAGGATCACGTCTACAAAGTTTGGGACCAAAAATCCTTCTGAAAAAATTTTCAAAAATCCCAAACCGTAAAGAGTTTCAAAAATCGTGAAAAATAGAAAACGAGTCATCTTGCCATGAAACTTCACATGAAGGCTTAAGGGACCATTGTATGAATTTACAAGCCAGAAAAATGGCATTGGCATGGCAAAAATATGAAGATGTGCCTAAACCCACCAACCACCCTATCGATCCACAGCTTACGCATCCCGCCTCTCTGGCCGACATAGTGCTCGCACGCCTACCCGCCCACTTCGTCAGTTGGCTTAGGAATACGAAGTTCATTCATAGTCTAAGATCGAACTGGACCAAGGGTTGCTGTAGCAGGATCAAAAGTACACAGAGGGGGACCCGACCGATCCTCGGCTTGCACATCCCGCCCCTCTAGCCGGCTGAGCGCCCGCACACAAGTTTCGTGGGTTAACTTAGGCATATGGAGTTCATTCTCAGTCTAAGCATAGGGAGTTCATTCCCAGTCTAAGATCGGACCGGACCGAGGGTTGCAGCAGCACATGCTGGGCTCGGGCATGTGCTGGTTCCGCATTTTTCTTCGTCGGGACACCATCGTCGGAGAACCTGATCGACGACATTGGGGTTCGGGCAATGGGGGGACCGGGGGGGTATGCGCACATGATGTGCGATGGGTGCTGGTACTTGGCCCTTATATTGGCCCCCTATCCCTCATTAAACCTCGAGAACTCACACCCACTTAAAGAGCATTTCAGATTTTACAGGTTTACTGCCAATAGCCATTAAAGTGTCTAAAGTGGCGACACTTTTTTCAAATGGTCACAAAATCTTGTACACTTCGAGTTTTTAGCTGAATTTTTTTGTGCATGCCAAAAAAAATACAAGGATCACGTGTACCATGTTTGTTGCCAAATCTCCTTCTGAAAAAATTTTAAAAAATCCCGAATCGTAAAAAGTTTCGAAAATCATGAAAAATAGAAAACGACTCGTCTTGCCATGAAACTTCACATGAAGGTTTAAGGGACCATTGTATGAATTTACAAGCTAGAAAAATGGCATTGGCATGACAGAAATATGAAGATGTGCCTAAACCCACCTACCACCCTATCGATCCACGGCTTGCGCATCCCGTCTCTCTGGCCGACGTAGTGCCCGCCCGCTCGCTCGTTTCGTCGGTTAGCTTAGGCATACGGAGTTCATTCCCAGTCTAAGATTGGACAACACCGAGGGTTACAGTAGCAGGATTGACAGCACGTAGAGGGGGACCCGACCGATCCCCGACTTGTGCATCCCGCCCCTCTGGCCGGCTGAGCGCCCGCACGCTCATTTCGTGAGTTGACTTAGGCATACGGAGTTCATTCCTAGTCTAAGCATACGGAGTTCATTCCCAGTCTAAGATCAGACCGGAACGAGGGTTACGGTAGCACATGCTAGGCTCGAGCATGTGCTGGTACTGTATTTTTCTTCGCCGGGACACCATCGCCGAATAACCTAACCGGCGGCATTGGGGTTCCGGCGATCGGGGGGACGGAGGTGGGTGTGCGCACATGATGTGCGATGGGTGCTGGTACTTGGCCCTTATATTAGCCCCCTATCCCTCATCAAACCTCAAGAACTCACACCCCCTTAAAGAGCATTTGAGATTTTACAGGTTTGCTGCCAGTAGCCATTAAAGTGTCTGAAATGGGGACACTATTTTCAAATGGTCACAAAATCTTGTACACTTCGAATTTTTAGCTGAATTTTTTTCTGCATGCCTACAAAAATACAAGGATCACGTCTACCAAATTTGGGGCCAAAACTCTTTCTGAAAAAATTTTAAAAAATCTCGAACCGTAAAAAGTTTCAAAAATCGTGAAAAAGAGAAATTGAGTCGTCTTGCCAATAAACTTCACATGAAGGGTTAAGGGACCATTGTATGAATTTACAAGCCAGAAAAATGGCATTAGCATGGCAGAAATATGAAGATGTGCCTAAACCCACCCACCACCCTATCGATCCATGACTTGCGCATCCCGCCTTTACGGCCGACGTAGTGCTTGCCCGCCCAACCGCTCGTTTCGTCAGTTGGCTTAGGCATATAGAGTTCACTCCCAGTTTAAGATCAATCAATTATTTTGTGCATGCCAACAAAAATACAAGGATCACGTCTACCAAGTTTGGATCCAAAACTCCTTCTGAAAAAATTTAAAAAAATTCTGAACTGTAAAAAGTTTTTAAAATCATGGAAAATAAAAAACGAGTCATCTTGCCATGAAACTTCACATGAAGGCTTAAGGGACCATTGTATGAATTTACAAGCCACAAAAATGGTATTGGCGTGGAAAAAATATGAAGATTGCCTAAACCCACCTACCACCCTATCGATCCACCGCTTGCGCATCCGGCCTCTCTGGCCGACATAGTGCCCGCCTACCCGCCCACTCGTTTCGTCAGTTGACTTAGGCATACGAAGTTCATTCCCAGTCTAAGACCGGACCGAATCGAGGGTTGTGGTAGCAGGATCAGCAGCACGCAGAGGGGGACCCGATCGATCCCCGGCTTGCGCATCCCTCCCCTCTGGCCGGCTGAGCGCCCGCACGCTCGTTTCATGGGTTGACTTAGGCATACGGAGTTCATTCCCAGTCTAAGCATACTGAGTTCATTCCCAGTCTAAGATTGGACTGGACTGAGGGTTACGGCAGCACATGCTGGGCTCGAGCATGTGCTGGTGCCGCATTTCTCTTTGCCTGGACACCATCGTCGGATAACCTGACCGGCGGTATTGGGGTTCTTGCGATGGGGGAGGACCGGGGGGTGTGCGCACATGATGTGCGATGGGTGCTGGTACTTGGCCCTTATATTGGCCCCCTATCCCTCATCAAACTTCGAGAACTCACACCCTTTAAAGAGCATTTGAGATTTTATAGGTTTGCTGCCAGCAGCCATTAAAGTGTCTGAAATGGGGACACTTTTTTCAAATGGTCACAAAATCTTGTACACTTCAAGTTTTTAGCTGAATGTTTTTGTGCATGCCAACAAAAATAAAAGGATCATGTCTACCAAGTTTGGGGCCAAAACTGCTTCTGAAAAAATTTTAAAAAATCTGGAATCGTAAAAAGTTTCAAAAATCGTGAAAAATAGAAAACGAGTCATCTTGCCCTGAAACTTCACATGAAGGCTTAAGGGACCATTGTATGAATTTACAAAACCAAAAAAATGGCATTGGCATGGCCGAAATATGAAGATGTACTAAAACCCACCTACCACCCTATCGATCCACGGCTTACGCATCTCGCCTCTCTGGCCGGCGTAGTGCCCGCCCGCCCGACCGCTCGATTCGTCGGTTGGCTTAGGCATACGAAGTTTATTCCCAATCTAAGATTAGATTGGACCGAGGGTTACGATAGTAGAATCGACAGCACGTAGAGAGGGACCCGACCAATCCCCGACTTGCGCATCTCGCCCCTCTGGCCGGTTGAACGCTCGTTTCGTGGGTTGACTTAGGCATACGGAGTTCATTCCCAGTCTAAGCATACGAAGTTCATTCCCAGTCTAAGATCGGATCGGATCGAGGGTTACGGCAGCACATGCTGGGCTCGGGCATGTGCTGGTGCCACATTTTTCTTCACCGGGACACCATCGCCGGAGAACCTGATCGACGGCATTGGGGTTCTGGTGATTGGTCGATAGCACACAGAGAGGGACCCGACCATTCCCCGGCTTGCGCATCCCGCCTCTCTGGCCGGCTTAGTGCCCGCACGGTCATTTCGTGGGTATACTTAGGCATATGGAGCTCATTCCTAGTCTAAGCATACATAGTTCATTCCCAGTCTAAGAACGGAGTGGATCGAGGGTTACGGCAGCACATGCTGGGCTTGGGCATGTGCTGGTGTCGTATTTTTCTTCGTCGAGACACCATCACCGGAGAACCTGACCGGCGGCATTAGGGTTCCGACGATCGGGGGGGCCGGGGGGTGTGCGCACATGATGTGCGATGGGTGCTGGTACTTGGCCCTTTTATTGGCCCCCTATCCCTCATCAAACCTCGAGAACTCACACCCCCTTAAAGAGCATTTGAGATTTTACAGGTTTGCTGCCAGTAGCCATTAAAGTGTCTGAAATGGGGACACTTTTTTCAAATGGTCACAAAATCTTGTACACTTCGAGTTTTTCGCTGAATTTTTTTGTGCATGCCAACAAAAATACAAGGATCATGTCTACCAAGTTTGGGGCCAAAATTCTTCTGAAAAAATTTAAAAAAATCTCAAACCTTAAAAAGTTTTGAAAATCATGAAAAATAGAAAAATAGCACGCAGAGAGGGACCCGACCAATCCCCGGCTTGCGTATCCCGCCTCTCTGGCCGGCTGAGCGCCCGCAAGCTCGTTTCATGGGTTAACTTAGACATACGGAGTTCATTCCCAACAAAAATACAAGGATCACGTCTACCATGTTTGGGGCCAAAACTCCTTCTGAAAAAATTTTAAAAAATCTCGAACCATAAAAAGTTTTCGAAAATCGTGAAAAATAGAAAACGACTCGTCTTGCCATGAAACTTCACATGAAGGCTTAAAGGACCATTGTATGAATTTACAAGCCAGAAAAATGGCATTGGCATGGCAGAAATATGAAGATGTGCCCAAACCCACCTACCACCCTATCGATCCATGACTTGCGCATCCCGCCTCTCTGGCCGCCATAGTGCCCGCCCGCCCGCTCGCTCGTTTCGTCGGTTGGCTTAGGCATACGGAGTTCATTCCCAGTCTAAGATTGGACCAGACCAAGGGTTACGACAGCAGGATCGACAGCACGCAGAGGGGGACCCAACCGATCCCCGATTTACGCATCCTGCCCCTTTGGCCGGCTGAGAGCCCGCATGCTCATTTCGTGGGTTGACTTAGGCATACGGAGTTCATTCCTAGTCTAAGCATACGGTGTTAATTCCTAGTCTAAGATCGGACCGAAACGACGGTTGTGCCAGTACATGCTGGGCTCGAGCATGTGCTGGTGCCATATTTTTCTTCGTCGGGACACCATCGCCGGAGAACCTAACCGGCGACATTGGGGTTCCGGCGATCGGAGGGGCCGAGGTGGGTGTGCGCACATGATGTGCGATGGGTACTAGTACTTGGCCCTTATATTAGCCCCCTATCCCTCATCAAACCTCAAGAACTCACACCCCCTTAAAGAGAATTTGAGATTTTACATGTTTGCTGCCAGTAGCCATTAAAGTATCTGAAATGGGGACATTTTTTTTTCAAATGGTCACAAAATCTTGTACACTTCGAATTTTTAGCTGAATTGTTTTGTGCATGCCAACAAAAATACGAGGATCACGTCTACCAAGTTTGGATCCAAAACTCCTTCTGAAAAAATTTAAAAAAATTTTGAACTGTAAAAAGTTTTGAAAATCATGAAAAATAGAAAATGAGTCATCTTGCCATGAAACTTCACATGAAGGCTTAAGGGACCATTGTATGAATTTACAAGCCAGAAAAATGGTATTGGCAGGGCAAAAATATGAAGACGTGCCTAAACCCACCTACCACCCTATCGATCCACCGCATGCGCATCCCGTCTCTCTGGTCGGCGTAGTGCCCGCCTGCCCGCCCACTCATTTCGTCGGTTGGCTTTGGCATACGGAGTTCATTCCCAGTCTAAGACCGGACCGGAATGAGGGTTGCGACAGCAGGATCGACAACACGCAGAAGGGGACCCGACTGATCCCCGGCTTACGCATTTTGCCCCTCTGGCCGACTGAGCGCCCGTACGCTCATTTCGTGGGTTGACTTAGGCATACAGAGTTCATTCCCAGTCTAAGCATACGGAGTTCATTCCCAGTCTAAGATCGGATCGGACCGGGGGTTACGATAGCACATGCTGGGCTCGAGCATGTGCTGGTGCCGTATTTTTCTTCACCGGGACACCATCGTCGGAGAACCTGATCGACGGCATTAGTGTTCTGGCGATTGGTCGGTAGCACACAGAGAGGGACCCAACCATTCCCCAGCTTGTGCATCCCAGCCCTCTGGCCGGTTGAGTGCCCGCACGCTTATTTCGTGGGTTGACTTAGGCATATGGAGTTCATTCCCAGTCTAAGCATACGAAGTTCATTCCTAGTCTAAGATCGGACTGGACCGAGGGTTACGGTAGCACATGCTGGGCTCAGGCATGTGCTGGTGCCGCATTTTTCTTCGTCGAGACACCATCGTCGGAGAACCTGACCGGCGGCATTGGGGTTCCGATGATCGGGGGGACCGGGGGGTGTGCACACATGATGTGCGATGGGTGCTGGTACTTGGCCCTTTTGTTGGCCCCCTATCCCTCATCAAACCTTGAGAACTCACACCCCCTTAAAGAGCATTTGAGATTTTACAGGTTTGCTGCTAGTAGCCATTAAAGTGTCTGAAATGGGGACATTTTTTTCAAATGGTCACAAAATCTTATACACTTCGAGTTTTTCGTCGAATTTTTTTGTGCGTGCCAACAAAAATACAAGGATCACGTCTACCAAGTTTGGGGCCAAAATTCTTCTAAAAAAATTTTAAAAAATCTCAAACCTTAAAAAGTTTCGAAAATCATGAAAAATAGAAAAATAGCACGCAGAGAGAGACCCGACCAATCTCCGGCTTACGTATCCCGCCCCTCTGGCAGGCTGAGCGCCCGCACGCTCGTTTCGTGGGTTGACTTAGGTAAACGGAGTTCACTCCCAGTCAAAGCATACGAAGTTCATTCACAGTCTAAGATCGGACCAGACCGAGGGTTGCAGCAGCACATGCGAGGCTCGAGCATGTGCTGGTTCCATATTTTTCTTCACCGGGACACCATCGTCAGAGAACCTGACCGGCGGCATTGGGGTTCCGACGATGGGGGGGACCGAGGGGTGTGCGCACATGATGTGCGATGGGTGCTGGTACTTTGCCCTTATATTGGCCCCCTATCCCTCATCAAACCTCGAGAACTCACACCCCCTTAAAGAGCATTTGTGATTTTACGGGTTTGCTGCCAGTAGCCATTAAAGTGTCTGAAATGGGGATACTTTTTTCAAATGGTAACAAGATCTTGTACAGTTTGATTTTTTAGCTGAATTTTTTTGTGCATAACAAAAAAATTACAAGGATCACGTCTTCCAAGTTTGGGGCCAAAACTCCTGCTAAAAAAATTTTAAAAAATTTCGAACCGTAAAAAGTTTCAAAAATCGTGAAAAATAGAAAACGAGTCGTCTTGCCATGAAACTTAACATGAAGGCATAAGGGACCATTGTATGAATTTACAAGCCAGAAAAATGGCATTGGCATGGCAAAAATATGAAGATGTGCCTAAACCCACCTACCACCCTCTCGATCCATGACTTGTGCATCCTGCCTCTCTGGCCGACGTAGTGGCCGCCCGCCCGCTCGCTCATTTCGTCGGTTGGCTTAGGCATACGGAGTTCATTCCCAGTGTAAGATTAGACTGGACTGAGGGTTGCGGCAGCAGGATCGATAGCACAAAGAGGGGGACCCGACCGATCCCCGGCTTGCGCATCCCACCCCTCTGGCTGGCTGAGCACCCGCACGCTCGTTTCGTGGGTTGACTTAGGTATACGGAGTTCATTCCCAGTCTAAGCATACGGAGTTCATTCCTAGTCTAAGATCGGACCAAATCGAGGGTTGCGACAGCACATGTTGGGCTCGAGCATGTGCTGGGGCCGCATTTCTCTTCGTCGGGACACCATCATCGGAGAACCTGACCGACGGCATTGGGGTTCTGGTGATCAAGGGGGCCGGAGTGGTGTGTGCACATGATGTGCGAAGGGTGCTGGTACTTGGCGCTTATATTGGCCCCCTATCATTCATCAAACCTCAAGAACTCACACCCCCTTAAAGAGCATTTGAGATTTTATAGGTTTGCTGCCAGTAGCAATTAAAGTGTCTGAAATGGGGACACTTTTTTCAAATGGTCACAAAATCTTGTACACTTCGAGTTTTAAGCTGAATTTTTTTATGCGTGCCAATAAAAATACAAGGATCACATCTATGAAGTTTGGGGTCAAAACTCCTTCTAACAAAATTTTAAAAAATCCCAAACCGTAAAAAGTTTCGACAATTGTGAAAAATAGAAAACGACTCGTCTTGCCATGAAACTTCACATGAAGGCTTAAGGGACCATTGTATGAATTTACAAGGCAAAAAATGGCATTGGCATGACAAAAATATGTAGATGTGCCTAAACCCACCTACCACCCTATCGATCCACGGCTTGCGCATCCCACCTCTCTGGCCGACGTAGTACCCGTCCGCCCGCCCGCTCGTTTCGTTGGTTGGCTTAGGCATACGAAGTTCATTCCCAGTCTATGATCAGACCAGACCAAGGGTTGCGGTAGCAGGATAGGCAGCACACAGAGGGGGACCTGACCGAGCCTTGGCTTGCGCATCCCGCCCCTCTGGTCGACTGAGCGCCCGCACGCTCGTTTCGTGGGTTGACTTAGGCATACGGAGTTCATTCCCAGTCTAAGCATACGGAGTTCATTCCCAGTCTAAGATCAAACTGGACCGAGGGTTGCGGCAGCACATGCTGGGCTCGGGCATGTGCTGGTGCTGTATTTTTCTTCGTCGGGACACCATCGTCAGAGAACCTGACCAGCGGCATTGGGGTTCCGACGATCGGGGGTGCCGGGGGGGTGTGCACAATGATGTGCGATCGGTGCTAGTACTTGGCCCTTATATTGGCCCCCTATCCCTCATCAAACCTAGAGAACTCACACCCCCTTAAAGAGCATTTGAGATTTTACAAGTTTGCTACTAGTAGCCATTGAAATGTCTGAAATGGGGACATTTTTTTCAAATGGTCACAAAATATTGTACACTTCGAGTTTTTAGCTGAATTTTTGTGTGCATGCCAACAAAAATACAGCGATCACATCTACCAAGTTTGGGGCCAAAAATCCTTCTGAAAAAATTTTAAAAAATCTCGAACCATAAAAAGTTTCAAAAATCGTGAAAAATAGAAAACGAGTCGTCTTGCCATGAAACTTCACATGAAGGCTTAAGGGACCGTTGTATGAATTTACAAGCCAGAAAAATGGCATTGGCATGGCAGAAATTTGAAGATGTGCCTAAACCCACCTACCACCCTATCGATCCACGGCTTGCGCATCCTGCCTTTCTGGCCGACGTAGTGCCCGCCCGCCAGCCCACTCGTTTCGTCGGTTAGCTTAGGCATACGAAGTTCATTCCCAGTCTAGGATCGGATCGAGGGTTACAGTAGCAGGAACGGTAGCACGTAGAGGGGGACCCGACCGATCCCCGGCTTATGTATCGCGCCCCTTTGGCCGACTGAGCGCCCGCACGCTCGTTTCATGGGTTGACTTAGGCATACAGAGTTCATTCCCAGTCTAAGCATACGGAGTTCATTCCTAGTCTAAGATCGGACCACATCGAGGGTTGCGACAGCACATGTTGGGCTCAAGCATGTGCTGGGGCCGCATTTCTCTTCGTCGGGACACCATCATTGGAGAACCTGACCGGCGGCATTGGGGTTCTGGTGATCAAGGGGGCCGGAGTGGTGTGTGCACATGATGTGCGAAGGGTGCTGGTACTTGGCACTTATATTGGCCCCCTATCACTCATCAAACCTCAAGAACTCACACCCCCTTAAAGAGCATTTGAGATTTTATAGGTTTGCTGCCAGTAGCAATTAAAGTGTCTGAAATGGGGACACTTTTTTCAAATGGTCACAAAATCTTGTACACTTCGAGTTTTAAGCTGAATTTTTTTATGCGTGCCAATAAAAATACAAGGATCACATCTATGAAGTTTGGGGTCAAAACTCCTAACAAAATTTTAAAAAATCCCAAACCGTAAAAAGTTTCGACAATTGTGAAAAATAGAAAACGACTCGTCTTGCCATGAAACTTCACATGAAGGCTTAAGGGACCATTGTATGAATTTACAAGGCAAAAAATGGCATTGGCATGACAAAAATATGTAGATGTGCCTAAACCCACCTACCACCCTATCGATCCACGGCTTGCGCATCCCACCTCTCTGGCCGACGTAGTACCCGTCCGCCCGCCCGCTCGTTTCGTTGGTTGGCTTAGGCATACGAAGTTCATTCCCAGTCTATGATCAGACCAGACCAAGGGTTGCGGTAGCAGGATAGGCAGCACACAGAGGGGGACCTGACCGAGCCTTGGCTTGCGCATCCCGCCCCTCTGGTCGACTGAGCGCCCGCACGCTCGTTTCGTGGGTTGACTTAGGCATACGGAGTTCATTCCCAGTCTAAGCATACGGAGTTCATTCCCAGTCTAAGATCAAACTGGACCGAGGGTTGCGGCAGCACATGCTGGGCTCGGGCATGTGCCGGTGCTGTATTTTTCTTCGTCGGGACACCATCGTCAGAGAACCTGACCAGCGGCATTGGGGTTCAGACGATCGGGGGTGCCGGGGGGGTGTGCACAATGATGTGCGATCGGTGCTAGTACTTGGCCCTTATATTGGCCCCCTATCCCTCATCAAACCTAGAGAACTCACACCCCCTTAAAGAGCATTTGAGATTTTACAGGTTTGCTACTAGTAGCCATTAAAATGTCTGAAATGGGGACATTTTTTTCAAATGGTCACAAAATCTTGTACACTTCGAGTTTTTAGCTGAATTTTTGTGTGCATGCCAACAAAAATACAGGGATCACATCTACCAAGTTTGGGGCCAAAAATCCTTCTGAAAAAATTTTAAAAAATCTCGAACCATAAAAAGTTTCAAAAATCGTGAAAAATAGAAAACGAGTCGTCTTGCCATGAAACTTCACATGAAGGCTTAAGGGACCGTTGTATGAATTTACAAGCTAGAAAAATGGCATTGGCATGGCAGAAATTTGAAGATGTGCCTAAACCCACCTACCACCCTATCGATCCACGGCTTGCGCATCCTGCCTTTCTGGCCGACGTAGTGCCCGCCCGCCAGCCCGCTCGTTTCGTCGGTTAGCTTAGGCATACGAAGTTCATTCCCAGTCTAGGATCGGATCGAGGGTTACAGTAGCAGGAACGGTAGCACGTAGAGGGGGACCCGACCGATCCCCGGCTTACGTATCGCACCCCTTTGGCCGACTGAGCGCCCGCACGCTCGTTTCATGGGTTGACTTAGGCATACAGAGTTCATTCCCAGTCTAAGCATACAGAGTTCATTCCCAGTCTAAGATCAGACCAGACCGAGGGTTGTGGCAGCGCATGCTAGGCTTGGGCATGTGCTGGTGTCGCATTTTTCTTCGTCGGGACACCATCGTCGGAGAACCTGACCGACGGTATTTGAGTTCCGATGATCGGGGGGGCCGGGGGGTGTGCGCACATGATGTGCGATGGGTGCTAGTACTTGGCCCTTATATTGGCCCCCTATCCCTCATCAAACCTTGAGAACTCACACCCCCTGAAAGAGCATTTGAGATTTTACAGGTTTGCTGCCAGTAGCCATTAAAGTGTTTGAAATGGTGACACTTTTTTCAAATGGTCACAAGATCTTATACACTTCGAGTTTTTAGCTGAAATTTTTTGTGCATGCCTACAAAAATGCAAGGATCATGTCTACCAAGTTTGGGGCAAAAACTCCTTCTGAAAAAATTTTAAAAAATTCCGAACCATAAAAAGTTTCGAAAATCATGAAAAATAGAAAACGAGTCGTCTTGCCATGAAACTTCACTTGAAGGCTTAAAGGACCATTGTATGAATTTACAAGCCAGAAAAATAGCATTGGCATGGTAGAAATATGAAGATGTGCCTAAACCCACCTACCACCCTATCGATCCACGGCTTGTGCATCCCGCCTCTTTGGCCGGCGTAGTGCCCGCTTGCCCGCCCGTTCGTTTCATCGGTTTGCTTAGGCATACGGAGTTCTCTCAGTCTAAGTTTGGACCAAACTGAAGGTTGTGGCAGTAGGATCGGCAGCACACAGAAGGGGACCCGGTCGATCCCCGACTTGCGCATCCTGCCCCTCTGGCTGGCTGAGCGCCCGCACGCTTATTTTGTGGGTTGACTTAGGCATACGGAGTTCATTCCCAGTCTAAGATCGGACCAAAGTGAGGGTTGCAGCAGCACGTGCTGGGCTTGGGCATTTGCTGGTGCCGTATTTTTCTTCACCGGGACACCATCGTTGGAGAACCTGACCGGCGGCATTGGGGTTCTACCGATCGGGGGGGCTGGTGGGGGTGTGCGCACATGATGTACGATGGGTGCTGGTACTTGGCCCTTATATTGGCCCCCTATCCCTCATCAAACCTCGAGAACTCAGACCCCCTTAAAGAGCATTTGAATTTTACAGGTTTGCTGCCAGTAGCCATTAAATTGTCTGAAATGGGAACACTTTTTTCAAATGATCACAAAATCTTGTACCCTTCGATTTTTTAGCTGAATTTTTTTGTGCATGCCAAAAAAAATACAAGGATCACGTCTACCAAGTTTGGGGCCAAAACTCCTTCTGAAAAAATTTAAAAAAAATCCCAAACCATAAAAAGTTTCAAAAATCATGAAAAATAAAAAACGAGTCGTCTTGCCTTGAAACTTCACATGAAGGCTTAAAGGACCATTATACGAATTTACAAGCTAGAAAAATGGCATTGGCATGGCAGAAATATGAAGATGTGCCTAAACCCAGCTGCCACCCTATCGATCCACGGCTTGTGGATCCCGCTTCTCTGGTCGACGTAGTGCCCGCCTGCCCGTGCGCTCATTTCGTCGGTTGGCTTAGGCATACAGAGTTCATTCCCAATCTAAAATCGAATCAGACCGAGGGTTTCGGCAACAAGATCGACAGCACGCAGAGGGGGACCCGATCGATCCCCGGCTTACGCATCCCGCCCCTCTAGCCAGCTGAGCGCCCGCACGCTCATTTTGTGGGTTGACTTAGGCATACGAAGTTCATTCCCCGTCTAAGCATATGGTGTAGACACTGATTTTGGTCGGGTCTACTATTTTATTTTATTTTATTTTTAATATTAATAATATTTAACTAAACAAACAAAAAAACAAAACGAAAATAAGACAGAAGTTAAGGGGTTGGTACGACTCCGAACTACCCCGACCAATTACCCAACCAACTCCTCGACCAATTACCCAACCAACTCTCCGACCAATTACCTTACCAACTACCCGACCAGCCACCTTATAACCACCAACTAACAACCCTACAGCCTTAGATCCCGCTAAGTAGAAACCCTTTAAAATCCCCAGCCATTTTCGAAAATCCAGGGATCTGAGCTCTCGAAAAAAAAAAAACCATTCTTCCCCTTCAACACCCTCAGACAGACCCTATTTTCGACGCAAAAAAAAAACCAAAACAAAACAAAAACCAAAACAGAAACAAAAAAAAAAAAATACACAGTCCTCACCTACGGTGAGGAACCTCAGCACCGAGCCATCTGCAAAAGCCAAGAAATCGTTAGTTTCACCAAAAAAAAAAAAAGGGAAAAAAAACTGAAAACTTCAAAACTTGATCTATGTGAATCAAGGTCGTTTTTGGTGAAAGGGACCTCAGATCCGGACTCAAGAGGTCGAGGGGAACATTTTGGTGTTTTCGAAGAATTTTCTGACCACCGTCAACGACGACCACCGACCGGCGGCAGCAGCGGCGGAGGATCGATCGGCCACCAGTGTTGGTCGGAGAGAAAAAAAAGGAAACGGAAAAAAAAAAGAGAGAAAGCTATTTTTTTCTGAAAGATTAAAAAAATGATGAAAATTTTTTTTTGACTTTTATATAAATTATCAATAGCCAAAACGACGTCGTTTTAACCAAAGAAGGATCCACGCGTTGACCCGAACCCGACCCGAGATCCACGCAACCCGACCCAATGACCCATTCCAGCCAGCCTTGAACCGGTTCATATGAACTGCCAGTGGACCGGATTGAACCAATCAGATTGCCTGGACCGTCGATCCGACCGTCGAACTGGTCAGATCGCCCGGACCAGCGTTGACCGATCCGGTTCAGGTAAAAAAAAATTTTTTTTTGAATTTTCTAATTTTTTATTATTATTATTTTTTGTTATTTTAAATATATTTTTATATTTATGCATGATAAATTTATAAATTTGTTAGAATAAATGTTTAATCATTTTAATAATAATAAAATTAAGAACAAATAATAATAAAAAATATATTAAAATGCTTTAAAAATAATAATAATAATCTTCCCTGCCTAGATGTTGGAGGGAATAAAAATATTTTTCTAAAACAATAATTCCGCTTAGATGTTGGGGAATTATTGTTAATTATTTTTCATAAATAAACATAAGAAATTTTTAATTAATCTTAAAAAATTATTAAAATCGAACTTGCTTAAAAAATCCGGCTAGATGTTGGGGATTTTTAGAGATGTTCGTATTTTCTTAAAAAAACGAAACCTTAAGCACTATTTCTTAATCCTAGGATTCTAAAACCCCTAAAAATCCAAAATCCATTAAATCGAAAACCCCCCGAAATCCAAAATCCTTGAAGTCCAAAGTCCTAAAAAAATCTTAAGGACACGTGTGAAAATTCTATTTGAAGCAATTTGTTCCCGAATGCCGCCTAGATGATGGGGTGTTTAAGAAATTTTACTTCGTGAAGTCTTTTCACACGATTTCTTAATTCTTATTAATAATAAGATTAATAAATAAAAAGTATAATAAAATTGGGATCTTAAATATAAACAGTCACACCTAAGCTTTACCTAGATGTTGGAGAGTCGGGGTGGTCTCATTATATTTAAGAATCCAACTCTTAAATTGCATTTCATTTTACATGACATTCATTAGCATGATATACGTTAGCATGTTATCATCAATAATTGATTGCATTACTCTCTCTTTAATTTACTGATAAAATATTTTTTAATAAAAAAAGAATAATACTAAAAAAAAATCTTTTTGTGATATTATAAAATAAAAAAATAACATTCCGAGAGAAATAAATGGTACCAATTTATGGGCGTTGTGGGGGTGCTAATCCTTCCCCACGCGTAACCGACTCTCGGACCCAACTTGATTTTTTGCAGACCGAAATTTATCTTTTTGATAAGACTTCAAACTTGTTTTTATAGTTTTATTAAAAAGATAAACTTTTGGGTGGCCAATCACACCCTAACAAAGATTGGTGGCGACTCCTTCTTTTTTATTTTTCTCGATTTTAAACTCATTTTTACGTCTGACGGTCCCAAAACTGTTACGACAGCTTGGCGACTCCACTGGAGAATTATTTGAGAGTCAGGCCAAAATTTAAATTATGCACTATTGACAACAGTTGGATTTAATTGATTTTATTTGATATTTAATTTAATTTCTTTTATTTTATTTTTCTGAAAATAGTCATGTTAATAAATGAAATAAATTATGTGCTAGTTATTACTTCATTTTGATTTTGTTTTTGATTTATTCATGTTATTTTGATTAATACATTACCTTGCACACACTTTGCATATTCACTCGCATACATGAGCTCTATACCCGGGCTTCATTCTTTTAGAAGGAAGTGAAGTAGCTACGCTCTCATGAGGTGATAACCTCCGCATTTGCTAGTGAAACACTTTCACTCAGATTGAACCCGTTCCGTTAGTAGCCTGTAATGGGTGAGGATCGGGGAGCCTTACTAGTCTATAATGGACGATGATGTGAGGAATAGTCTGGGAACCTTTAGACATGTAAATCTTAACCCGACATATAATGAACCCTGAAGTCCAACTTTAGGATAGAGCCATACTGTCCCTTTTACGAGAAAATTATCTAAATTAGGACACTACGTATATTCCGATATGCTTGTTCATTCATTTACTTAGTTTTATTTATTTGTTTTATTTACATTCTTGATTTGTTTTATTGTCTTCAATTTTGTTGCATGCATCATATAGGTACCATATTTTTAGAGGGTATTGTTTTGGACCAATCTTCAACAAAAAAAAAAACTTTCAAAAAAACCTAAAGGATGTCGTCTGTGTGTGAGAGCTACTTAGAGGTTAAGAGCCATTCAGAAGGTACTCAGGGGAAAGAAGGATATTTCTTAGTAGATGGTCATATATCGGTGCTACCACAGTCAGTGCATATGGATCTCGGTCAGAATAATATATCAGAATTGGAAGCCATTTGGAAACAGTGGAGAATAGAGAAAAAAAATTTTTTTCCAAGAAATACGAGGATGTGGCACTGCTTATGTCTGTAAAGGTTGATGAATAGCTAATGAGAGCCGCAATACAGTTCTGGGATCTATCTTATCAATGCTTTGTATTTAACCAAAAAGACTTGGCTCCCACGATCGAAGAATATTCTTCTTTACTTCAGATAGAGTCTGCCAATCAAGACAAGATCTATTGGAAAGAGCATAAGACCACTGGATATAGAAAAAAAATTAGCCAAGATCATGCAAATGGAGGTTGAAGAGATAGACAAGCACAAGAAAGAAAAAAATGGGGTTGAGACCATTCTATTAGCTTTTCTGCTTGAGTACATAAGAAAGTATATTGATACCGATCAGGGGTTGGATGTGTTTGCTTTGGCCATCTATGGATTGATGATATTTCCTAAGGTTTTAGGACATATAGAAGCATCAGTGGTTGATTTCTTTGAGCAATTAGATAAAGGTATAAACCCTTCACCAATTATTTTGACAGAAACTATTAGATCACTTAATTTTTATCGAAGAAAGGGTGAAGGATGATTTATGGGGTGTGCTCAGTTACTTTTTGTCTGGCTCAGAAGCCATTTTTGAGGAAAAGAGAAGACATCATTTCGACCATTCTCCATGCATTTTAGTCCTATCAAGGAGTTTATGACTAAAGAATGAAGAAAAGATTGGACAAAAAGTTAATGGTTGGCATTCTTTTTGAAGCTTACTAGCGAAGATGTAACATAGAGGGCACCGTGGATGCTTTCGATGGCTATCTTATATAGTTGTGGAGACGAGTCATGGGTACCTCTGTTAAGAATATGGGGGGCAGTGAGTTACACACCCCTTATGGTTCAAAGATAATATGATTCATGACAGTTCATCCCTATGACTCATAGGCTTGGTTCACTCGAGTTTGATTATGGAACACCCAGTTATATGAAAAGGGTTCGTGAAATCATCAAAGTATGGAAGCAGGTCAACCGAATGAGCTCAGCTAGACTCACAGATAATGTTGCTGAAGGTTACCTTACGTGGAGGATGAAAAGAGTTAATGAAATTAGGCCTCTACCAGCTAATGTTTCAGAGAAGTTATCAGTTTCTGTTTCAGTATCGGTATTGTCGACTCTTGAGATCGCTCAATGAGAGTTTGAGATTGAAAAGAAAAGGTTAGAGAAAGAAAAGGTGGCTATGATGGATCAGGTTAACCAACTAAGATATGATTTGATGATGAAAAATGATGTAGTACAGAAGTTGACTAAAGAACAAAAAGTATTGAAAGAGGATCTACAAGATCTGCATCAAGAAAATAAGAAATTAAGGTTGGATAGTAGACCTTTGAAGGGATCCAAGAAGGATGTGGAAGAACTATGGGACATGGTGGAATATTGGAAGAACAAAGCTCGAGAGAACAAAGAAATGATCTCCACACTCACCAAAGAGCAACATGAATGGAAAGAAAAACTTTTAGGAGCCTCTGAAAAGGTAACAAGGCACCAAAGAGAAAGTGAAAAGCTAAAAGCTGAGCTAATGAGGGAACAAAGCAAGAACTCCGATTTGCAAAGCAAGAAAAAAGCCTTAGAGCATGAATTAATGAGTTTGGAGCTTCAATTGACAAGAAATCAGAGGTACATAAACGAGATTTTGACTGAGTGGCAAGATAGAGAAGATTATTGGGCTCGCACTTGTAATATGGAGGTAGATGCTCAAGAAATGTGGAGAGCAGAAAGTTTAGGGAGACAGCAATACATCGAACACCTGACTGCTCAAATCTACAAGGCTGTCCGAAAAGCAGGCAACATGGTTGAAAAGGTGAAAGCACTAGAACGAGAGATTGTACCAACCAAAGGCCACAGTCAAAGATTATTGCACTTTTTGCATGAAGCTAGGGAGCAATATGCTCAAATCAAATGTTTTTATGGCTTTAATGCGAGAATGATTGGATGATGTGTAAAGACTCCCATGGTTAATGAAAGTTTCTTTTTGTTTCGATCGATCTAAGACAATACCCTAATTTGCATTTCATTCATTTCATGCATGCATTTTCATACTAACAATAATATCAACGACATTATATCATGCGATCTAATTCATGGTTAATAAACTAAGGTTCAAGGATAGCAAAGCCAAGGAACCATAACTCATCAATTTCGCATAGATATAATACTCGTTCCCAGACTCGAGCCATGGAAGAAAAGAATACAGCTAGGTTTGAAAGGGTCAAAAGGGTACAGGAGGAGATACAAGAAAGAGTGATGGAAATACAACAAAGAATTGAAGTGCAAATGGCTAAATTATGGCTAAATTAAGACAACTGTTGATTGGATCAATGAAAGGAAAATGAGTCACTGGTGTATTAAGGACAGGAGATGAGGTTAATATGGAAGAGCCATTATACCCTCCTGGATTCACTCCACCTCAAGTTCAAGTTCAGGTTCAAGTTCCTCGGGGTATACACATACAACCACCAAGTGCGCAGCCATACCCCTATGTCAATCATTCTATAAATCAGCAGCTGACCCACTTGAATGCTAATTTGGGACCCATCCCAGTCGATCCCATCATGGTACCAAATCTTGACGACCCTGTTGAGCAAGAGAAATCTCACGAAATGTCAGAACCTGTTATAAATTCAAAAATTCAAGACAAATATGACCAGCTTGAAGAGAGGCTTAAAGCGGTTGAAGGTAATGACACTTATGGGGTTATTGACGCCAACGAGCTTAGCCTAGTGCCTGATTTGGTTATCCCACCAAAATTTAAGACCCCAGATTTCAAGAAATACGATGGGACAAAGTGTCCATCTGCTCATATCACCATGTTTTGTAGAAAGATGACGGGTCATACCCATAATGACAAACTATTGATACACTGTTTTCAGGATAGTTTGACTGGTTCAATAGCTAAATGGTACGTGCAATTAGATCGAAATAAGATCAGTTCATGGAAAAACTTGGCCAAAGTTTTTCTTGCTCAGTATAAGCACGTCTTGGATACAGCCCCTGATAGACTGTCATTACAAAATATGGAGAAAAAGTCAACGAAAGCCTTCAAAGAATATGCACATCGGTGAAGAGATGCAGTAGCCCAAGTACAACCACCACTGACTGAAAAAGAGATAACCGTGCTATTCGTCAATACACTGAAGGCCCCGTATTATGACAGATTAGTGGGAAATGCCATGAAAAACTTCTCTTACATGGTAATTTCAGGGGAGATGATAGAAAACGCTATCAAAAGTGGTAAAATTGAAGGGTCTGAAAAGAAGATAGCTACCTTAAGGAAGAAAGAGTAGGAGACACATGTTGTCACTCACACAAATCCCCCACACCATCTTTTTGTTTCATATAACCCACACCCCTATTACTACTCTACCATAAACCAAATCTCTCAATAACCATACCATTATCGGGCCCCTCAACAATCGTTACCCAGATCAAGTTTTAGCCCTCAACCATCCAATTACACCTCGACACCTCCAGCTCGACCATTTACTCGACCAACCTACCCAAACAGCAATCAAAGAAACTCACAGAATAATAACAATCGAGAAAGACCTCATTTTGACCCAATTTCCATGACATACACAGATTTGTATCCTCAACTTGTTGAGAAACATCTGCTTGCTCCTGTTATTATTAAACCTTTGAAACCTCTGTTTCCCAAATGGTATGACCCCAATGCACATTGTGATTATCATTATGGGAATCCAGGTCATTCCACTAAGCATTGTACTACTTTGAAGCATAAAGTGCAGGGGTTAATCAATAAAGGAGTATTAAATTTTGATACCAGCCAACAAGGGATTCCAAATGTCAATGGGAACCCCCTACTAAATCATACCAGACCATCGATAAATGTTTTGATTGATGGGCAAACAAGTTGTGTGAAAAGAAGAATAGAAGAGGTCAAAACTCCTATGGCTAAAGTGTTTGAAACCTTGGTCAAAGCTGACATGCTAAAGTCGATAGAACCTCAAAATTACTCTGAAGCGGTTAACTCAACTAAAAGCTGCCATTATCACAAAGGTGCTCTGGGGCATTCTATCGAGAATTGTCACCAATTTTGTCAAGAGGTGCAAAAATTGATGGATGAAGGTCGATTAGAGTTTTACCAAGAGAGAGAAGAGTTGGTGAAAGTGTCTACCATTGATTCAAAGAATAAGTTTGGGCGTAGACCAGTAACTATCTATTATGATGAGAAGCCAACATCGAAGCTAGAAAAACCTATCTCTCGACCAATGGTGACAATTAAAGTTCCTGGCCCTTTTTCATATCAGAATGATAAAGCAGTACCTTGGAAGTATGATTATGATGTCGTAGTCAACCCAGATACTGCCAACATAACGGGTGTAGGAGGCATAACCCGAAGTGGCAGGTGCTATACCCCAAAGGCTCTGGAAAAAGCTAAAAAGGAGAAAGCCAAGGTAGGGGAAGAAAATAAAAGTTAGAGTGATCTTGATGCAACACCAGAAAAAGAATGTTAGAAGCCAGTATCTGAGAATGAAGTAGGTGAATTTTTGAAGTTAATAAAACATAGTGAGTATAGCATGGTAGAACAGCTTAACAAGATGCTAGCTAGAATTTCGTTATTGTCATTATTGCTCAATTCAGAGTCACACCGTAATGCTTTACTGAAGGTGCTAAATCAAGCATATGTGTCTCACAATGCTTCTGTTGAATATGTGGAACAGCTTGTTGGCAATCTGACGATTTCAAACTATATTTTTTTCAATGATGAAGAAATTTCTCCTGAGGGTAAAGGAAGTACCAAGGCTCTTCACATTACTGTGAAATGTAAAATTCATATAATGGCTAAGGTTTTGATTGATAATGGCTCATCCATCAATGTTATGCCTGTAACTACTCTGGCAAAACTCCCTGTTAATGGATCTTATATGAAACCTAGTCATATGATAGTGAGAGCATTTGATGGAACCAGAAGAGAAGTGCTGGGAGATATAGAAGTGCCATTACAGATTGGTCCATGTACTTTCAATGTGAAATTTCAAGTCATGGACATCTCTCCTTCATATAGTTGTCTATTGGGTAGACCGTGGATCCATATGGCAGGTGCTGTCCCATCCTCATTACATCAGAAAGTCAAATTCATTGTTGAAGGAAAGCTAACATATGTGGCAAGAGAAGAAGATTTATTGGTAACTCAACCGATAAATACTCCTTATGTGGAATCGGTAGATGAAGCTTTAGAATGCTCTTATAGATCTTTCGAGATTGCCAATGCAACATATATAGTTGGAGGATCTAAATTGTATTCGCCACACTTATCTACGACTACTAAAATGGTAGTCAGATAGCTTACCGAGATGGGATGGCGACCTGAAGTCAGACTTGGGAAGAACCTACAAGGAATCACGAAGCCATCGGCCATATATGAAAAGAGAGACAGGTTTGGCTTGGGATATAAGCCAACAAGAGGGGATAGAGTAAGAATGGTGAATGAGAAAAGAGATAAGAGGATAGCTAATCTTAAAGGATATGAGCTAGAGTCAAAGTCGATAGTCATTCCATACCTCTATAATTCTTTTCACTCATGAGGATATATTTATCCAGATTTATCGGGAGCCCCAAGTGCAGGATTCATGGAAAAATTTTCAGAGCTGGCCATTCAAATGGTGGATGATGGAGAAAAGAAGAGTCGAAGTGAAGATCTATTTGTGTACCCTTGTCCTTTAGATTTTAAGCTGGATAATTGGGAAGTTACAGAGCTGCCTGTTGTTTTTAAAACTTTGGAAAAGTAATGTGAAACTTTAAATCCCTAATTACATTTTATGAGTATTAGAAGATCTTTTATGGTGTGTTTATGTTTGTCATTTTAATAAAAGACTTAGAAGATGCATCCGTATTTTTTTTGTTGTTTTTATCTTCATTTTACCTTTCATCCTTTTTTTTCCTACATTTTCTTGCCATTCCATTTTTGTGTGCCAATATTCTCTCCATATTACCCTTTACAGGGTCTCAAACAATGAACATGAGGATAATCATGGCATTAATCTCGAATTTGATTTTGAAAACTTAATTCATGTTGATGAACTTGATAATGAGGAAGATTCAGATAACTATACACTGCTTCTTGATTTGTTAAAATTAATAGAACATGAAGATAAGCCAATTGAACCCCACTAAGAAATTACTAAATCAGTAAATTTGAGAGATGGTGAGAATAAAAGAGAGGTCAAAGTTGGTACATCTCTTTTATCAGCTAAAAGATAAGAGCTAGAAGAGCTGCTCTGAGAATATGTAGATGTGTTCGCATGGACTTACCAGGATATGCCAGGACTCAGCACTGATATTGTAGAGCACAAGTTACCTTTAAAACCAAGATGTAAGCCGATGCAGCAAAAGCTAAGGCACATGAAACCAGAGATGCTGCTAAAAATTAAAGAGAAAGTGAAGAAACAATTCGATGCTGGATTTTTCGAAGTGGCAAAATATCCTGAATGGGTAGCCAACATAGTGTCAGTTCCTAAGAAGGATGGAAAAGTGAGAATGTGTGTCGATTATCGAGATTTGAATAGAGCAAGCCCTAAGGATAACTTTCCTTTACCTCACATCGATACTCTAGTGGATAATACTACTAGGCACTCTACATTTTCTTTTATGGATAGTTTCTCAGGCTATAATCAGATCAAGATGGCTCGAGATGATATGGAGAAAACTACATTTGTGACCATGTGGGGAACATTCTGTTACAAAGTCATGCCTTTTAGGTTAAAAAATGCTGGTGCTACTTATCAAAGAGCAATGGTGACTCTTTTTCATGACATGATGCATAAAGAGATAGAAGTGTATGTAGATGATATGATTGCAAAATCTCATGAAAGAGAGGATCATATAGTCAGTCTCCAAAAGATGTTCGACAGATTGAGAAGATTTCAGTTGAAGTTGAATCCTGCCAAATGTATATTTGGAGCCAAATCAGGAAAACTATTAGGCTTTGTAGTCAGTGAAAAAGAAATTAAAGTTGATCCAGATAAGATACAAGCCATCTAAAACTTATCCCCTCCTCATACCTCAAAAGAAGTGCGAGGCTTCTTAGGGAGATTAAATTATATTGCTCGCTTCATCTCTCAACTCACTTATAAGTGTGATCCTATTTTCAAGCTTCTCAGAAAACATGATCCTGGAGAATGGAATGATGAATGCCAAGAAGCTTTTGATAAGATCAAAGAATACTTGTCAAATCCACCTGTGTTAGTGCCACCAATGCCAGGAAAACCTTTGATTTTGTACTTGATAGTGCATGAAAATTCAATGGGATGTGTGCTGGGGCAAAGAGATGAAACTGATAAGAAAGAACGAGCAATTTACTACTTGAGCAAGAAGTTCACTGATTATGAGTCAAAGTATTCACCATTAGAGAAGATGTGTTGTGCATTAACCTGGACAGCTCGAAGGCTTAGACAATACATGCTTTATCACACTACTTGGCTCATAGCAAAGCTAGATCCTATTAAGTATATCTTCGAAAAGCCCTCATTGACAGGAAGAATAGCACAGTGGCAAGTTATGCTTTCAGAATATGATATCATTTACGTTACTCAAAAAGCTATTAAAGGGAGTGCAATAGCTGAATTTCTAGCTGATCGTGCAGTTGAAGATTATGAGCCAATGAAATTAGATTTTCCTGATGAGGATGTGATGGCCATTGAAGAAAATGAACCTGTTGAAAAATCATGGAGGATGTATTTTGATGGAGCTGCTAATGCTTTGGGTCATGGTATTGGGGCAATTTTGATATCTCTTGATGGACATTATTACCCCATCACACCCAGATTAAATTTTAATTACACAAACAATGTGGCTGAATATGAGGCCTATGTTATGGGTCTACAAGCAGCAATTGAAAAGAAGATCAAAGTGTTAGATGTGTTTGAAGATTCAGCTTTAGTCATCTATCAGTTACGAGGTGAATAGGAAACAAGAGACTCTAAGTTGATTCGGTACCATAAATACATCTCTGAGTTGGTTAAGCAATTTAAAGAGGTTCAGTTTGAGCATCTACCTAGAGAGAAAAACCAAATTGCTGATGCACTGGCTACTCTAGCTGCAATGATCAAAATAGATGCAAGTACTGAAATCCAACCCATCAAGCTGGATGTGAAAGATGTACCAGCACATTGCTTAGGTGTTGAAAAAGAAGTTGATGGGAAGCCATGGTATCATGATATCATGCAATACATTAAAAGCCAGCAATACCCAGAACATGCAACTGAAAATGATAAGAGGACTATCAGAAGATTGGCTATGAGTTTTTTCATTGATGGAGATATCCTTTACAAAAGAGGTCGAGATCAAGTGCTGTTAAGATGTGTAAATGCAGCTGAAGCAAAGAAGATTATTAAAGAAGTGCATGATAGAGTTTGTGGGGCACATGCAAATGGTCATATGATGGTTAGACAAATTATGAGGGCTGGCTATTATTGGTTGACAATGGAGAGTGACTGTATTGATTATGCTAGGAGATGTCATAAATGTCAGATTTATACTGATAAGATTCATGCTCCACCATCAACATTACACATTCTAGCTCCTCCCTGGCCATTCTCAATGTGGGGTATGGATGTCATTGGTCCCATCACTCCAAAAGCTTCGAACGGGCATAGATTCATTTTTGTGATGATTGATTACTTCACCAAATGGGTAGAGGCTGCATCATATACTAGCGTGACCCGATCTGTGGTATGTAAGTTCATAAAAAGAGAGATAATATGCAGATATAGGCTTTCAGAGACAATTATTTCTGATAATGCCAAAAAATTGAACAACAAAATGATGAATGAAGTATGCACTCAGTTCAAGATTCACCATCGTAATTCAGCACCATATCGTCCAAAAATGAATGGGGCAGTGGAGGCTACAAATAAGAATATCAAGAGAATCCTGGAGAAAATGACTGAAACTTACAAAGATTGACATGAGAAGTTACCTTTTACCTTGCATGCTTATAGAACATCAGTCAGAACGTCTATTGGAGCCACACCATTCTCTTTGGTATATGGTATGGAAGCTATGCTACCAGTCAAAGTGGAAATTCCCTCACTGAGAGTCCTGATGGAGGTAGAGTTAGAGGAAGCAGAATGGGTTCGAAATCGCTACGAGTAGTTAAACCTCATAGAAGAGAAAAGACTGTCAGCACTTTGTCATGGTCAATTATATCAAAAGAGGATGATGAGAGCACATGATAAGAAAACTCGTCCCCGTTGCTTTAGGGAAGGAGACTTAGTGTTAAAAAGATTCCTTCCAAATCAACATGATAATCGGGGGAAATGGACACCAAATTGGGAAGGCCCGTATGTGGTGAAAAAGGCTTTTTCTGCCACACCAAATTGGCAGAAATGGACGGAGGTGATTTACCTACCCCAATAAATTCAGATGTTGTGAAGAAATATTTTGCTTAAAAAAAAAGAGAAAAAAATGATGAATTATCTAAGTTGAAAACCTGAAAAGGCGGCTTAGATGTGAAACAAAAGCATCATCAAGAAAAGATCCCACAATGCAGGGGCAAGTGTAGTTTGACAAACTCTGAATAATCAAGGAAGTCATCTGATTTAGTTTTAGAGAAAGAATCTGAGAATATTTTGTTCATGACTATCTTGTGATCATTCTTTTGACACCTTTATTTCAACTCAAACACTTTGACATACACTTGTTATTAGCCATAGGAAATACATTATCCTTCATTTGAAAATAATGCCTATCCTTTCCTTTATCCTTATCTGATATTTTTGTCCATCAGAGAAATGTGATTGCATTTTATTTGTCTTGAACTTAAAATGATGAAAAGAAAAACAAACATGAAAGATCTCAGCATTACTTTTAAAGTTGACAAAGGCAAATGAAAAAGGATGAGAAAAGCATGACAAGTCATTGATGTTGTAGACTTTTGAAGAAAAAATATTATGGTCAGATGTTGAAGACAGATTGGTCATATAAGAACTCGGATAAAAGAAGCTGAAAGCGAGAGATTTCGAGAACCTTTTTACTACAATGAACGATTTTGATTGCATTACATGCATTGCATCATGAGCACTCAGTACATGCATCCATGAGAAGTTGTAACAAAGATAGAAATTTTCCTTTTCTTAATGAAAAAACAAGATTTTGGTAAAAACAATGATCAAACAAAGGAATTCAAAAGAGAGAGATTTACTTGTTCAAAGATGAAAACTTAAATTTGAAAACAGATGAGAAATTTTAAAGTTGTGGAGCCTCTGTTGAGAGGAGCTTTTTCAGATGAGAATTTTTAAAGTTGTTGAGCCTCTATTAAGAGGAGCTTTTCCAAGATGAGAATTTTAAAGTTATCGAGCCTCTGTTGAGAGGAGCTTTTTCAAGAGAGAATTTTTAAAGTTATGGAGCCTCTGTTGAGAGGAGCTTTTTCAGATGAGATTTTTAAAGTTATGGAACCTCTGCTAAGAGAAGTTTTTTTCAAGAGAGAATTTTTAAAGTTGTGGAGCCTCTACTGAGAGGAGCTTTTTTTTTCAAGATGAGATTTTAAAGTTGTGGAGCCTCTGTTGAGAGGAGCTTTTTCCAGATGAGATTTTAAAGTTGTTAAGCCTCTCCTGAGAGGAGCTTTTCCAGATGAGATTTTTAAAGTTGTGGAGCCTCTGTTGAGAGGAGCTTTTTTCAAGAGATTTTTAAAGTTGTGGAGCCTCTGTTGAGAGGAGCTTTTTCCAGATGAGATTTTTAAAGTTGTTGAGCCTCTGTTAAGAGGAGCCCTTTTTTTTGAAACCAAAAAATAACACAATTTATTTTTGAACAAAATCGTTGTCTTTATCTTTGCCCTATTCCTGATTCTCAGTAATGTGCAAAGAGGGGCAGCTGTAGACACCGATTTTGTTTGGGTCTACTATTTTATTTTATTTTATTTTTAATAATAATAATATTTAACAAAACAAACAAAAAAACAAAAAAAAAAAAAACAAACAAAAAAACAAAACGAAAATAAGACAGAAGTCAAGGGGTTGGTACGACACCGAACTGTCCTGTCCAATTACCCAACCAACTCTCCAACCAATAACCTTACCAACTACCCGACCAGCCACCCTATAACCACCAACTAACAACCCTACAGCCTTAGATCCCCTTAAGTAGAAACCCTTTAAAATCCCCAGCCATTTTCAAAAATTCGGGGATCTGAGCTCTCGAAAAAAAAAACCATTCTTCCCCTTCAACACCCTCAGACAGACCCTATTTTTGACGTAAAAGAAAAAAACCAAAACAGAAACAAAAATAAAAAAAATACACAGTCCTCACCTACGGTGAGGAACCTCAACACCGAGCCATCTGCAAAAGCCAAGAAATCGTTAGTTTCGCCAAAAAAAAAAAAGAAAGGGAAGAAAAATTGAAAACTTCAAAACTTGATCTATGCGAATCAAGGTCGCTTTTGGTGAAAGGGACCTTAGATCCGGACTCAAGAGGTCGAGGGGAACATTTTGGTGTTTTCGGAGAATTTTTTGACCACCGTCAACAGTGACCGCCGATTGACAACCGACGGCAGCAGCGGCGAAGGATCGGGCGGCCACCTGTGTTGGCCGGAGAGAAAAAAAAAGAAATGAAAAAAAAAAGAGAGAAAGCTGTTTTTTTTCTGAAAGATTAAAAAAAAATGACAAAAATTTTTTTTTTGACTTTTATATAAATTATCAATGGCCAAAACGACGTCGTTTTAACCAAAGAAGGATCCGCGCGTTGACCTGAACCTAACCCGAGATCTGCGTAACCTGACCCAACGACCCGTTCCAGCCAACCTTGAACCGGTTCATACGAACCGCCAATGGATTGGATTGAATCGATCAGATTGCTCGGACCGTCGATCCGACCGTCGAATCGGTCAGATCGCCTGAACCACCGATCCAACCGCTGAACCGATTAGACCGCTTGGACCAGCGTTGACCGGACCGTTGACCGGTTCGGTTCAGGTAAAAAAAATTTTTTTTTTTGAATTTTCTAATTTTTTATTATTATTATTTTTTGTTATTTTAAATATATTTTTATATTTATGCATGATAAATTTATAAATTTGTTAGAATAAATGTTTAATCATTTTAATAATAATAAAATTAAGAACAAATAATAATAAAAAATATATTAAAATGCTTTAAAAAAATAATAATAATCTTCCCTGCCTAGATGTTGGAGGGAATAAAAATATTTTTCTAAAACAATAATTTCGCCTAGATGTTGGGAAATTATTGTTAATTATTTTTCATAAATAAACATAAGAAATTTTTAATTAATCTTCAAAAATTATTAAAATCGAACTTGCTTAAAAAATTCGCCTAGATGTTGGGGATTTTTAGATATGTTCGTATTTTCTTAAAAAAACAAAACCTTAAGCACTATTTCTTAATCCTAGGATTCTAAAACCCCTAAAAATCCAAAATCCATTAAATCGAAAACCCCCCGAAATCCAAAATCCTTGAAATCCAAAGTCCTAAAATAATCCTAAGGACATGTGTGAAAATTTTTTTTGAAGCAATTTGTTCCCGAATGCCGCCTAGATGATGGGGTATTTAAGAAATTTTACTTCGTGAAGTCTTTTCACATGATTTCTTAATTCGTATTAATAATAAGATTAATAAATAAAAAGTATAATAAAATTAGGATCTTAAATATAAACAGTCGCACCTAAGCTCTGCCTAGATGTTGGAGAGTTGGAGTGGTCTCATTATATTTAAGAATCCAACTCTTAAATTGCATTTCATTTTACATAACATTCATTAGCATGATATACGTTAGCATGTTATCATCAATAATTGATTGCATTACTCTCTCTTTAATTTACTGATAAAATATTTTTTAATAAAAAAAGAATAATACTAAAAAAAAAATCTTTTTGTGATATTTTAAAATAAAAAAATAACATTCCGAGAGAAATAATTCTTGGTACTTTGCCTAGATGTTGGAGAGTCACTAACAATTATTTCCTATAAAGATTGTTATTTTATTTTAATTATTATTGTGTTAAATCTTAGGCGAAAAGAGTTATTTTAAATTCTGCCTAAACGATGGAGAATTTTAAGAAAATTCTTTAACTTAAAGATTTTCTCAATATTTCTAAATAAATATTTTACCAAATGTTTTTTAAATGAAGGGAATTAATGTTAAATTTCAAATTAAAACCATTTTTATCCAATGTCGAAAATAGCGCATAATTAAATGATACCAATTTATGGGCGTTGTGGGGGTGCTAATCCTTGCTCACGCGTAATTGACTCCCGGACCCAACTTGATTTTTCGCAGACCGAAATTTATCTTTTTGATAAGACTTCAAACTTGTTTTTATAGTTTTATTAAAAAGATAAACTTTTGGGTGGCCAATCACACCATAACAAAGATTGGTGGCGACTCCCTCTTTTTTATTTTTCTCAATTTTAAACTCATTTTTACGTCTGACGGTCCCAAAATCGTTACGACATACGGAGTTTCTTTCCAGTCTAAGATCGGACCAGACTGAGGGTTGCGGCAGCACATGCTGGGCTCGAGAATGTGCTGGTGCCGTATTTTTCTTCGTCAGGACACCATCGTCAGAGAACCTGACCGGCGGCATTAGGGTTCCAGCAATCGGGGGGGCCGGGGGGGATGTGCGCACATGATGTGCGATGGGTGCTGGTACTTGGCCCTTATATTGGCCCTCATCAAACCTCAAGAACTCACACCCCCTTAAAGAGCATTTGAGATTTTACAGGTTTGCCGCCAGTAGCCATTAAAATGTCTGAAATGGGGACACTTTTTTCAAATAGTCACAAAATCTTGTACACTTCGAGTTTTTAGCTGAATTTTTTTTGTGCATGCCTACAAAAATACAAGGATCACGTCTACCAAGTTTGGGGCTAAAACTCCTTCCAAAAAAATTTAAAAAAATCTCGAATCGTAAAAAGTTTCAAAAATCGTGAAAAATAAAAAATGAGTCGTCTTGCCATGAAACTTCACATGAAGGCTTAAAGGACCATTGTATGAATTTACAAGCCAGAAAAATGGCATTGGCACGGCAGAAATATGAAGATGTGCCCAAACCCACCTACCACCCTATCGATCCACGGCTTGCGCATCCCGCCTCTCTGGCCGGCGTAGTACCCGCCCGCCTGCCCGTTTGTTTCATCGGTTGGCTTAGGCATATGGAGTTCATTCTCAGTCTAAGATCAGATCAGACCAAGGGTTGCGGCAGTAGGGTCGGCACCACGTAGAGGGGAACCCGATTGATCCCCGGCTTGCGCATCCTGCCCCTCTGGCTGGCTGAGTGCCCGCACGCTCGTTTCGTGTTTTGACTTAGGCATACGGAATTCATTCCCAGTCTAAGCATACAGAGTTCATTCCCAGTCTAAGATCAGACTGGATCGAGGGTTGCGGTATCACATGCTGGGCTCGGGCATTTGCTGGTGCCGCATTTTTCTTCGTCGGGACACCATCGTCGGAGAACCTGACAGGCGGCATTAGGGTTCCGCTGATCGGAGAGGCTGGGGAGGTGTGCGCACATGATGTACGATGGGTGCTGGTACTTGGCCCTTATATTGGCCCCTTATCCCTCACCAAACCTCGAGAACTCACACCCCCTTGAAGAGCATTTGAGATTTTACAGGTTTGCTGTCAGTAGCCATTAAAGTGTCTGAAATGGGGACACTTTTTTCAAATGGTCACAAAATCTTGTACACTTCGATTTTTGAGCTGAATTTTTTTGCATGCCAAAAAAAATACAAGGATCACGTCTACCAAGTTTGGGCCCAAAAATCTTTCTAAAAAAATTTTAAAAAATCCCGAATCGTAAAAAGTTTTAAAAATCATGAAAAATAAAAAACGAGTCGTCTTGCCATTAAACTTCACATGAAGGCTTAAGAGACCATTGTATGAATTTACAAGCCAGAAAAATGGCATTGGCACAGCAGAAATATGAAGATGTGCCTAAACCCACCTACCACCCTATCGATCAATGGCTTGCGCATCCCGCCTCTCTGGCCGGCGTAGTGCCCGCCCGCTCGTTTCGTCGGTTGGCTTAGGCATACGGAGTTCATTCCCAGTCTAAGATTGGACCGGACCAAGGGTTATGGCAGTAAGATCGGCAGCGCGTAGAGGGGGACTCGGTCGATCCTCGGCTTGCGCATCCCACCCCTCTAGCCGGCTGAGCGCCCGCACGTTCGTTTTGTGGGTTGACTTAGGCATGCCAATGAAACGAGCGAGCGAGAGGGTTTAGGCATTGGTTGACTTAGGCATACGGAGTTCATTCCTAGTCTAAGATCAAACCGGACCAAGGGTTGCGGTAGTAGGATTGGCAGCATGCAGAGAGGGACCCGACCGATCCCCGGCTTGCGCAACCCGCCCCTCTGGCCAGTAGAGCACTCGCACGCTCGTTTCGTGGGTTGACTTAGGCATGTGGAGTTCATTCCTAATCTAATTATACGGAGTTCAGTCCCAGTCTAAGATCAGACCAGACCGAGGGTTGCGGCAGCACATGCTGGGCTCAGGCATGTGCTGGTGCCGCATTTTTCTTCACCGGGACACCATCGCCGGAGAACCTGACCGACGGCATTGGGGTTCCGACGATCGGGGGGGCTGGGGGGTGTGCGCACATGATGTCCGATGGGTGCTGTACTTGGCCCTTATATTGGCCCCTTATCCCTCATCAAACCTTGAGAACTCACACCGCCTTAAAGAGCATTTGAGATTTGACAGGTTTGCTGCCAGTAGCCATTAAAGTGTTTGAAATGGGGACTCTTTTTTCAAATGGTCAGCAAATCTTGTACACTTCTAGTTTTTAACTGAATTTTTTTGTGCATGCCAAAAAAAATACAAGGATCACTTCTACCAAGTTTGGGGCCAAAACTCCTTCTAAAAAAATTTTAAAAAATCTTGAATAGTAAAAAGTTTCAAAAATCGTGAAAAATAGAAAACGAGTCGTCTTGCCATGAAACTTCACATGAAGGCTTAAGGGACCATTGTATGAATTTACAAGCCAGAGAAATGGCATTGGGATGGCAAAAATATGAAGATGTGCCTAAACCCACCTACCACCTTATCGAACCATGGCTTGCGCATCCCGTCTCTCTGGCAGGCATAGTGCCCTCCCGCCCGCCCGCTCGTTTCGTCAGTTGGCTTAGGTATACAGAGTTCATTCCCAGTCTAAGATTGGACCAGACTGAGGGTTACGACAGTAGGATCGGTAGCACGTAGAGGGGGGCCCGACCGATCCTTGGCTTGCCTATCCCGCCCCTCTGGCCAGTTGAGCACCCGTATGCTCGTTTCGTGGGTTGACTTAGGTATACGGAGTTCATTCCTAGTATAAGCATAGGGAGTTCATTCCCAGTCTAAGATCGGACCGGACCGAGGGTTGCGGCAGCACATGCTTGGCTCGGGCATGTGCTGGTGCTGTATTTTTCTTCACCGAGACACCACCGTCGGAGAACCTGACCAGCGGCATTGGGGTTCCTGCGATCGGGGGAGGTGTGCCCACATGATGTGCGATGGGTGCTGGTACTTGGCCCTTATATTGTCCCCCTTTCTCTCATCAAACCTCATGAACTCACACCCCCTTAAAGAGCATTTTAGATTTTACAGGTTTGCTATCAGTAGCCATTAAAGTGTCTGAAATGGGGACACTTTTTTCAAATGATCACAAAATCTTGTACACTTCGATTTTTTAGCTGAATTTTTTTATACATGCCTAAAAAAATAAAGGGATCACATCTACCAAGTTTGGGGCCAAAATTCCTTCTGAAAAAATTATAAAAAATCTTGAACCGTAAAAAGTTTTGAAAATCGTGAAAAATAGAAAACGAGTCGTCTTGCCATGAAACTTCACATGAAGGCTTAAGGGACCATTGTATGAATTTACAAGACAGAAAAATGGCATTGGCATGGCAAAAATATGAAGATGTGCCTAAACCCACCTACCACCCTATCGATCCACGGCTTGCGCATCCCGCCTCTCTGGCCGACGTAGTGCCCGCCCGCCCGCCCGCTCGTTTCGCCGGTTGGCTTAGGCATACGGAGTTCATTCCTAGTCTAAGATCGGACCAAATTGAGGGTTGCGGTAGCAGGATCGACAGCACGCAGAGTTGGACACGGTCGATCCTCGGCTTACGCATCCTGCCCCTCTGGTCGACTGAGCGCCCGCACACTCGTTTCATGGGTTGACTTAGGCATACAGAGTTCATTCCCAGTCTAAGCATATGAAGTTCGTTCCCAGCCTACGATCAAACCGGACCGAGGGTTAAGGTAGCACATGCTGGGCTCGGACATCTGCTGGTGCCGCATTTTTCTTTGCTGGGACACCATCGCCGGAGAACCTGACCGACGACATTGGGGTTCCGGCGATCGGGGGGGCCGGGCGGGGCTGTGCGCACATGATGTGCGATGGGTCCTAGTACTTGGCCCTTATATTGGCCCCCTATCCCTCATCAAACCTCAAGAACTCACACCCCCTTAAAGAGCATTTGAGATTTTACAGGTTTGCTGCCAGTAGCCATTAAAGTGTTTGAAATGGGGACACTTTTTTCAAATGGTCACAAAATCTTGTACACTTCGAGTTTTTAGCTGAATTTTTTTGTGCATGCCAACAAAAATACAAGGATCACGTCTACCAAGTTTGGGGCCAAAACTCCTTCTGAAAAAATTTTAAAAAATCTTGAACCGTAAAAAGTTTTGAAAATCATGAAAAATAGAAAACGAGTCGTCTTGCCATGAAACTTCACATGAAGGCTTAAGGGACCACTGTATGAATTTACAAGCCAGAAAAATGGTATTGGCGCTGCATAAATATGAAGATGTGCCTAAACCCACCTACCACCCTATCGATCCACGGCTTGAGCATCCCGCCTCTCTGCCCGGCGTAGTGCCCACCCGCCCGCCCGCTCGTTTCATCAATTGGCTTAGGCATACGGAGTTCATTCCCAGTCCAAGATCGAACTGGACCAAGGGTTGTGACAGTAGGATCGACAGCACATAGAGGAAGACCCGGTCGATCCCCAGCTTGCGCATCCCGCCCCTTTGGCCGGCTGAGTGCCTGCACGCCCGTTTCATGGGTTGACTTAGGCGTACGAAGTTCATTCCCAATCTGAGATTCGACCAGACAGAGGGTTGCGACAACACATGCTGGGCTCGAGCATGTGCTGGTGCCACATTTTTCATCACCGAGGCATCATCGTCGGAGAACCTAACTGACGGCATTAGGGTTCTGGCGATCGGGGGGGCCAGGGGGTGTGCGCACAAGATGTGCAATGGGTGCTGGTACTTGGCCCTTATATTGGCCCCCTATCCCTCATCAAACCTCGAGAACTCACACCCCCTTAAAGAGCATTTGAGATTTTACAAGTTTGCTGCCAGTAGCCATTAAAGAGTACGAGCGTGCGTTGACTTAGGCATACGGAGTTCATTCCCAGTGTAAGATCAGATGAGATCGAGGGTTGCGGCAGCACATGCTGGGCTTGGGCATGTGCTGGTGCCGCATTTTTCTTCACCGGGACCCATCGTCGGAGAACCTGACCGGCGGCATTGGGGTTCCAACGATCGGGGGGGGCCGGGGGGTGCGCGCGCATGATGCGCGATGGGTGCTGGTACTTGGCCCTTATATTGGCCCCCTATCCCTCATCAAACCTCAAGAACTCACACCCCCTTAAAGAGCATTTGAGATTTTATAGGTTTGCTGCCAATAGCCATTAAAGTGTCTGAAATGGGGACACTTTTTTCAAATGGTCACAAAATCTTGTACACTTCGAATTTCTAGCTGAATTTATTTGTGCACGCCAACAAAAATACAAGGATCACGTCTACCAAGTTTGGGACAAAAACTCCTTCTGAAAAAATTTTAAAAAATCCCGAACCGTAAAAAGTTTCAAAAATCCTGAAAATTAAAAAACGAGTCGTCTTGCCATGAAACTTCACATGAAGGCTTAGGGGACCATTGTATGAATTTACAAGCCAGAGAAATGGCATTGGCATGGCAAAAATATGAAGATGTGCCTAAACCCACCTACCACCCTATCGATCCATGGCTTGCGCATCTCGCCTCTCTGGTCGGTGTAGCGCCCGCCTGCCCGCCCGCTCGTTTCGTCGGTTGGCTTAGGCATACGGAGTTCATTCCCGGTCTAAGATCAGACTGGACCAAGGGTTGCGGCAGCAGGATCGGCAGCACGCAGAGGGGGACCCGACCGATCACCGGCTTACGCATCTCGCCCCTTTGGCTAGCTGAGCGCCCGCATGCTCGTTTCGTGGGTTGACTTAGGCATACGATGTTCATTCCCAGTCTAAGCATACGGAGTTCATTCTCAGTCTAAGATCAGACCGGACCGAGGGTTGCGGTAGCACATGCTGGGCTCGGGCATGAGCTGGTGCCATATTTTTCTTCGCTGGGACACCATCATCGGAGAACTTGTCCGACGGCATTGGGGTTCGGGCGATCGGGGGGGACGAGGGAGGGTGTGCGCACATGATGTGCGATGGGTGCTGGTACTTGGCCCTTACATTGGCCCCTTATACCTCATCATACCTCAAGAACTCACACCCCCTTAAAGAGCATTTGAGATTTTACAGGTTTGCTGTCAATAGCCATTAAAGTTTCTGAAATAGGGACACTTTTTTCAAATGGTCACAAAATCTTGTACACTTCGAGTTTTTAGCTGAATGTTTTTGAGCATGCCAAAAAAAATACAAGGATCATGTCTACCAAGTTTGGGGTGAAAAATCCTTCTGAAAAAATTTAAAAAATCCCGAACCACAAAAAGTTTCAAAAATTATGAAAAATAGAAAACGAGTCATCTTGCCATGAAATTTCACATGAAGGCTTAAGGGACCATTGTAAGAATTTACAAGCTAGAAAAAAGGCATTGGCATGGCGAATATATGAAGATGTGCCTAAACCCACCTACCACCCTATCGATCCACAACTTGCGTATCCCGCCTCTCTAGGCGACGTAGTGCTCGCCTGCTCATTTCGTCGGTTGGCTTAGGCATACGGAGTTCATTCCTAGTCTAAGATCAGACCGGACTGAGGGTTGCGGTAGCAGGATCGACAGCACGTAGAGGGGGACCTGGCCGATCTCCGACTTGCGCATCCCACCCCTCTGGCCTGCTGAGCGCCCGCACGCTCGTTTCGTGGGTTGACTTAGGCATACGGAGTTCATTCCCAGTCTAAGCATACGGAGTTCATTCCCAGTCTAAGATTGGATCAGACCGAGGGTTGCGGCTGCACATGTTGGGCTCGGGCATGTGCTGGCGCCACATTTTTCTTCGTCGGGACACCATCGTCGGAGAACCTGACCGGTGGCATTGGGGTTCCGACGATCGAAGGGGGCCGTGGGGGGTGTGCGCACATGATGTGAGATGGGTGCTGGTACTTGGCCCTTATATTGGCCCCCTATCCCTCATCAAATCTCGAGAACTCACACCCCCTTAAAGAGCATTTGAGATTTTCGAGGTTTGCTGCCAGTAGCCATTAAAGTGTCTGAAATGGGGACACTTTTTTCAAATGGTCACAAAATCTTGTACACTTCGAGTTTTTAGCTGAATTTTTTTGTGCATGCCAAAAAAAATACAAGGATCATGTCTACCAGGTTTGGGGCTAAAACTCCTTCTGAAAAAATTTTAAAAATTCCCGAACCATAAAAAGTTTCAAAAATCATGAAAAATAGAAAACGATTCGTCTTGCCATGAAACTTCACATGAAGGCTTAAGGGACCATTGTATGAATTTACAAGCCAAAAAAATGGCATTGGCCGGATAGAAATATGAAGATGTGCCTAAACCCACTTACCACCCTATCGATCCACGGCTTGCGCATCCCGCCTTTCTGGCCGGCGTAGTGCCCGCCCGCCTGCCCGCCCTTCTGCCCATTTCATCGGTTGGCTTAGGCATACGGAGTTCATTCCCATTCTAAGATCGGACCAGATCGAGAGTTGCAGTAGCAGGATCGGTAGCACATAGAGGGGGACCTGGTCGATCCCCGGCTTACGCATCCCGCCCCTCTGGCCGGCTTAGCGCCCGCACGCTCATTTCGAGGGTTGACTTAGGCATACGGAGTTCATTCCTAGTCTAAGCATACGAAGTTCATTCCTAGTCTAAGATCGGATCAGACCGATGGTTGCGGCAGCACAAGTTGGGCTCGGGCATGTGTTGGTGCAGCATTTTTCTTCGTTGGGATACCATCGTCGGAGAACGTGTCCGACGACATTGGGGTTCCGGTGATGGGGGGGACCGGGGGGTGTGCGCACATGATGTGCGATGGGTGCTGGTACTTGGCCCTTATATTGGCCCCCTATCCCTCATCAAACCTCAAGAACTCACACACCCTTAAAGAGCATTAGAGATTTTGCAGGTTTGTTGCCAGTAGCCATTAAAGTGTTTGAAATGGGGACACTTTTTTCAAATGGTCACAAAATCTTGTACACTTCGAGTTTTTAGCTGAATTTTTTTTTGCATGCCAACAAAAATACAAGGATCACGTCTACCAAGTTTGGGGCCAAAAATCTTTCTGAAAAAATTTTAAAAAATCTCGAATTGTAAAAAGTTTCAAAAATCATGAAAAATAAAAAAAGAGTCGTCTTGCCATGAAACTTCACATGAAGGCTTAAAGGACCATGGTATGAATTCACAAGCCAGAAAAACGGCATTGGCATGACAGAAATATGAAGATGTGCCTAAACCCACCTACCACCCTATCGATCCACGACATGCGCTTCCCGCCTATCTTACCGGTATAGTGCCCGCCCGTCCGCCTGCCCGTTTCATCGGTTGGCTTAGGCATATGGAGTTCATTCCCAGTCTAAGATCAGATCACACCAAAGGTTGTGGTAGCAGGATCGGCAGCACGTAGAGGGGGACCCGACCGATCCCCGGCTTACGCATCCCGCCCTTCTGGTCGACTGAGCGCTCGTACGCTCGTTTCATGGGTTGACTTAGGCATACGGAGTTCATTTTCTCAGTCTAAGAATACGGAGTTCATTCCCAGTCTAAGCATACGGAGTTCATTCCCAGTCTAAGATCGGATCAGACCGAGGGTTACGGCAGCACATGCTGGGCTCGGCATGTGCTGGTGCCATATTTTTCTTCGTCGGGACACCATCGTCGGAGAACCTGACCGGCGGCATTGCGGTTCCGGTGATGGGGGGACCGGGGGGTGTGCGCACATGATGTGCAATGGGTGCTGGTACTTGGCCCTTATATTGGCCCCCTATCCCTCATCAAACCTCAAGAACTCACACACCCTTAAAGAGCATTTGAGATTTTGTAGGTTTGCTACCAGTAGCCATTAAAGTGTCTGAAATGGGGACACTTTTTTCAAATGGTCACAAAATCTTGTACACTTCGAGTTTTTAGCTGAATTTTTTTGTGCATGCCAACAAAAATACAAGGATCACATCTATCATGTTTGGGGCCAAAACTCCTTCTGAAGAAATTTTAAAAAATCCCAAACCGTAAAAAGTTTCAAAAATCGTGAAAAATAGAAAACGAGTCGTCTTGCCATGAAACTTCACATGAAGGCTTAAGGGACCATTGTATGAATTTGCAAGCCAAAAAAATGGCATTGACATGGCAGAAATATGAAGATATGCCTAAATCCACCTACCAGCCTATCGATCCACGGCTTGCGCATCCCGCCTCTCTGGCCGGCATAGTGCCCGCCCGTCCGCCCGCCCGTCCGCCCGCCCGCCCGTTTCGTCAGTTGGCTTAGGCATACGGAGTTCATTCCCAATCTAAGATCAGACCGAACTGAGGGTTGCGGTAGCAGGATCGGCAGCACGCAGAGGGGGACCCGGTAGATCCCCAGCTTACGCATCCCACCCCTCGGCCAGCTGAGCGCCCGCAAGCTCGTTTCGTGGGTTGACTTAGGCATACGGAGTTCATTCCCAATCTAAGATCGAACCAGACCGAGGGTTGTGGTAGCACATGCTGGGCTCGAGCATGTGCTGGTGTCACATTTTTCTTCACCGGGACACCATCATCCGAGAACCTGACCGACGGCATTGGGGTTCCGGCGATGAGCGGGACCAGAGGGTTGTGCGCGCATGATGTGCGATTGGTGCCGGTACTTGGCCCTTATATTGGTCCCCTATCCCTCATCAGACCTCGAGAACTCACAGCCCCTTAAAGAGCATTTGATATTTTATAGGTTTGCTGCCAGTAGCCATTAAAGTGTCTGAAATGGGGACACTTTTTTCAAATGGTCACAAAATCTTGTTCACTTCGAGTTTTTAGGTAAATTTTTTTGTGCATGCCAACAAAAATACAGGGATCACGTCTACCATATTTGGGGCCAAAACTCCTTCTGAAAAAATTTTAAAAAATCCCGAACCGTAAAAAGTTTCAAAAATCGTAAAAAATAGAAAACGAGTTATCTTGCCATGAAACTTCACATGAAGGCTTAAGGGACCATTGTATGAATTTACAAGCCAGAAAAATGGCATTGGCATGGCAAAAATATGAAGATTTGCCTGAACCCACCTACCACCCTATTGATCCATGGCTTGCGCATCCCGCCTCTCGGCCGACGTAGTGCTCGCCAACCCGCCCGCCCGTTTCATCGGTTGGCTTAGGCATACAAAGTTCATTCCCAGTCTAAGATTGAATCGGATTGAGGGTTGCAGTAGTAGGATCGACAGCACACAGAGGGGGACCCGACCGATCCCCGGCTTGCGCATCCCGCCCCTCTGGCCGACTGAGCGCCCGCACGCTTGTTTCGTGGGTTGACTTAGGCATACGGAGTTCATTCCCAGTCTAAGCATACGAAGTTCATTTCCAGTGTAAGATCGGACCGGACCGAGGGTTGCGGCAAGACATGCTGGGCTCGGGCATGTGCTGGTGTCACATTTTTCTTCACCGGGACACCATCGTCGGAGAACCTGATCGGCGGCATTGGGGTTCCGGCAATGGGGGGGACCGGGGGGTGTGCGCACATGATGTGCGATGGGTGCTGGTACTTGGTCCTTATATTGGCCCCCTATCCCTCATCAAACCTCAAGAACTCACACCCCATTAAAGTGCATTTGAGATTTTACAGGTTTGCTACCAGTAGCCATTAAAGTGTCTGAAATGGGGACACTTTTTTCAAATGGTCACAAAATCTTGTACACTTCGAGTTTTTAGCTGAATTTTTTTGTGCAAGCTAAAAAAAATACAAGGATCACGTCTACCAAGTTTGGGGAAAAAACTCTTTCTGAAAAAATTTTAAAAAATCTCGAACCGTAAAAAGCTTCAAAAATCGTGAAAACTAGAAAACAAGTCGTCTTGCCATGAAACTTCACATGAAGGCTTAAGGGACCATTGTATGAATTTACAAGCCAGAAAAGTAGAAATATGAAGATGTGCCTAAATCGACCTACCACCCTATCGATCCACGGCTTGCGCGTCCCGCCTCTTTGGCCGGCGTAGTGCCTACCCGCCCACCCGCCCGTCTGCCTGTTTCGTCAGTTAGTTTAGGCATACGGAGTTCATTCCCAGTCTAAGATCAGACCAGACCGAAGGTTACGGTAGTAGGATCGGTAGAACGCAGAGGGGGACCAGGCCGATTTACGGCTTACGCATCTCGCCCCTCTAGCCAGCTGAGCGCCCGCTGCTCGTTTCGTGGGTTGACTTAGGCATACGGAGTTCATTCCCAGTCTAAGCATACAGAGTTCATTCCCAGTCTAAGATCAGACTGAATCGAGGGTTACGGTAGCAGGATCGATAGCATGCAGAGGGGGACCAAGCCGATCTATGGCTTGCGCATCTCGCCCCTCTAGTCGGTGGAGCGCCCGCATGCTGGGCTCGGGCATTGGCACGGTAGAAATATGAAGATGTGCCTAAACCCACCTACCACCTTATCGATCCACGGCTTGCGCATCCTGCCTCTCTGGCCGACGTAGTGCCCGCCTGCCTGTCCGTTTCATTGGTTGGCTTAGGCATACGGAGTTTCTTCCCAGTCTAAGATCAGATCAGATCGAGGGTTACGGCAGCATCTAGAAGGGGACCCAGTCGATCCCCAACTTGTACATCCCGCCCCTCTGGCCTGCTAAGCGCCCGTACGCTCGTTCCATGGGTTGACTTAGGCATACGGAGTTCATTCCCAGTCTAAGGATACGGAGTTCATTCCCAGTCTAAGATCAGACTGGACTGAGGGTTACGGCAGTACATGCTGGGCTCGGGAATATGTTGGTGCCACATTTTTCTTCGTCGAGACACCATCGTCGGCGAACCTGACCGACGGTATTAGGGTTCTGATGATGGGGTGCGACCGGAGGGGGTGTGCGCACATGATGTGCGATGGGTGCTGGTACTTGGCCCTTATATTGGCCCCTTATCCCTCATCAAACATCGAGAACTCACACCCCCTTAAAAAGCCTTTGAGATTTTACAGGTTTGCTGCCAGTAGCCATTAAAGTGTCTGAAATGGGGACACTTTTTTCAAATGGTCACAAAATCTTGTACACTTCGAGTTCTTAGCTGAAGTTTTTTGTGCATCCCAACAAAAATACAAGGATCACGTCTGCCAAGTTTGGGACCAAAACGCTTTCTGAAAAAATTTTTAAAAATCCCGAACCGTAAAAAGTTTCAAAAATCATGAAAAATAGAAAACAAGTCGTCTTGCCATGAAACTTCAGATGAAGGCTTAAGGGACCATTGTATGAATTTACAAGCCAGAAAAATGGCATTGGCATGGCAGAAATATGAAGATGTGCCTAAACCCACCTACCACCCTATCGATCCATGGCTTGCGTATCCCGTCTCTCTGCCGGCGTAGTGCCCGTCCGCCCTCCCGCCCGTTTCGTTGGTTGGCTTATGCATACGGAGTTCATTCTCAGTCTAAGATTGGATAGAATAGAGGGTTGCAGTAGCAGGATCGATAGCACACAGAGGGGGACCCGACCGATCCCTGGCTTGCGCATCCCGCCCCTCTGGCTGACTGAGCGCCCGCACACTCGTTTCATGGGTTGACTTAGGCATACGGAGTTCATTCCTAGTCTAAGCATACGGAGTTCATTCCCAGTCTAAGATCGGACCGAACCGAGGGTTGCAGTAGCACATGCTGGGCTTGGGCATGTTCTGGTGCCACATTTTTCTTCGCCGGGACACCATCGTCAGAGAACCTGACCGGCGGCATTGGGGTTCCGGCGATAGGGGGGACCGGGGGGGTGTGCACACATGATGTGCGATGGGTGCTGGTACTTGGCCCTTAAATTGGCCCCTTATCCCTCATCAAACCTCGAGAATTCACACCCCCTTGAAGAGCATTTGAGATTTTACAGGTTTGCTGCCAGTAGCCATTAAAGTGTCTGAAATGGGGACACTTTTTTCAAATGGTCACAAAATCTTGTACACTTCGAGTTTTTAGCTGAATGTTTTTTTGCATGCCAACAAAAATACAAGGATCACGTCTACCAAGTTTGGGGCCAAAACTCCATCTGAAAAAATTTTAAAAAATCTCGAACCGTAAAAAGTTTTAAAATTCGTGAAAAATAGAAAACGAGTTGTCTTGCCATGAAACTTGACATGAAGGCTTAAGGGACCATTGTATTAATTTACAAGCAAGAAAAATGGCATTGGCACGGAAGAAATATGAAGATGTGCCTAAACCCACCTACCACCCTATCGATCCACGGCTTCCGCATCCCGCCTCTCTGGCCTGCGTAGTGCCCGCCCACCCGCCCGCCCGTTTCGTCGGTTGGCTTAGGCATACGGACTTTATTCCCAGTCTAAGATCAGACCAGAATGAAAGTTGCGGCAGCAGGATTGGCAGCACGTAGAGGGGGACCCGACCGATCCCCAGCTTGCTCATCCAGCCCCTGTGGCCGGCTGAGCGCCCGCACACTCGTTTCGTGGGTTGAGTTAGGCATACGGAGTTCATTCCCAGTCTAAGCATACGGAGTTCATTCCCAGTCTAAGCATACGAAGTTCATTCCCAGTCTAAAATCAGACCGAACCGACGGTTGCGGTAGCACATGCTGGCTGGGGCATTTGCTGGTGCCTATTTTTCTTCATCGGGACACCATCGTCGGAGAACCCGACCGACGGCATTGGGGTTCCGACGATGGGGGGACCAGGGGGTGTGTGCACATGATGTGCGATGGGTGCTGGTACTTGGCCCTTATATTGGCCTGCTATCCCTTATCAAGCCTCGAGAACTCACACCCCCTTAAAGAGCATTTGAGATTTTACAGGTTTGCTGCCAGTAGCCATTAAAGTGTCTGAAATGGTGATACTTTTTTCAAATGGTCACAAAATGTTGTACACTTCGAGTTTTTAGCTGAATTTTTTTGTCCATGCCAACAAAAATACAAGGATCATGTCTACTAAGTTTGGGGTCAAAACTCCTTCTGAAAAAATTTTAAAAAATCTCAAACCGTAAAAAGTTTCAAAAATCCTGAAAAATAGAAAATGAGTCGTCTTACCATGAAATTTCACATGAAGGCTTAAGGGACAATTGTATGAATTTACAAGCTAGAAAAATGGCATTGGCACGGAAGAAATATGAAGATGTGCCTAAACCCACCTGCCACTCTATTGATCCATGGCTTGTGCATCCCGCCTCTCTGGCTGACGTAGTGCTCACCCTCCCGCCCGCCCATTTCGTCGGTTGGCTTAGGCATACAGAGTTCATTCCCAGTCTAAGATCGGAGAACCTGACCAGTGGCATTAGGGTTCCGACGATGGGGGGGACCGAGGGGGTGTGCACACGTGATGTGCGATGGGTGTTGGTACTTGGCCCTTATATTGGCCCTCTATCCCTCATCAAACCTCAAGAACTCACACCCCCTTAAAGAGCATTTGAGATTTTACAAGTTTGCTGCCAGTAGCCATTAAAGTGTCTGAAATGGGGACACTTTTTTCAAATGGTCACAAAATCTTGTACACTTCGAATTTTTAGCTGAATTTTTTTATGCATGCCAAAAAAAATACAAGGATCACATCTGCTAGGTTTGGGGCCAAAACTCCTTCTAAAAAAATTTTAAAAAATCCCGAACCATAAAAAGTTTCAAAAATCGTGAAAAATAGAAAACGAGTCGTCTTGCCATGAAGCTTCACATGAAGGCTTAAGGGACCATTGTATGAATTTACAAGCCAGAAAAATGGCATTGGCATGGCAGAAATATGAAGATGTGCCTAAACCCACCTACCACCTTATCGATCCACGGCTTGCGCATCCCGCCTCTCTGGCCGGCGTAGTGCCCACCCGCCCGCCTGCCCGTTTCGTCGGTTGGCTTAGGCATACGGAGTTTATTCCTAGTCTAAGATCAGACCAGACCGAGGGTTGCTATAGTAGGATCGGCAGCACACAGAGGGGGACCCGGCCGATCCCCGACTTGCGCATCCTGCCCCTCTGGCCGGCTGAGCACCCGCACACTCGTTTCGTGGGTTGACTTAGGCATACGGAGTTCATTCCCAGTCTAAGCATACGGAGTTCATTCCCAGTCTAAGATCGGACCGGACCGAGGGTTGCGGCAGCACATGCTAGGCTTGAGCATGTGTTGGTTCCGCATTTTTCTTCACCGGGACACCATCGCCAGAGAACCTGACCGGCAGCATTAGGGTTCCGATGATGGGGGGGACCGGGGGGTGTGCGCACATGATGTGCAATCGGTGCTGGTACTTGGCTTTTATATTGGCCCCCTATCCCTCATCAAACCTCAGAACTCACACCCCCTTAAAGAGCATTTGAGATTTTATAGGTTTGCTGCCCGTAGCCATTAAAGTTTCTGAAATGGTGACACTTTTTTCAAATGGTCACAAATTCTTGTACACTTTGAGTTTTTAGCTGAATTTTTTTGTGCATGCCAACAAAAATACAAGGATCACGTCAACCAAGTTTGGGATGAAAAATCCTTCTGAAAAAATTTTAAAAAATCTCGAACCGTAAAAATTTCAAAAATCATGAAAAATAGAAAACGAGTCGTTTTGCCATAAAACTTCACATGAAGGCTTAAGGGACCATTGTATGAATTTACAAGCCAGAAAAAATGGCATTGGCATGGCATTAGGGTTCCGACGATGGGGGGGATCGAGGGTTGCTACAGCAGGATCGGTAGCACGCAAAGGGGGATTTGGCTGATCCCCGGCTTGCGCATCCCGCCCCTATGTCCGGCTGAGCGCCCGCACGCTCGTTTCGTGGGTTGACTTAGGCATACGGAGTTCATTCCCAGTCTAAGCATACGGAGTTCATTCCTAGTCTAAGATCGGATCGGACCGAGGGTTGCGATAGCTCATGCTAGGCTCGGGCATGTGCTGGTGCCGTATTTTTCTTTATCGGGACACCATCGCCGGAGAACCTGACCGACAGCATTGGGGTTCCGACGATCGGGGGGGCCGAGGGGGGGTCTGCGGACATGATGTGTGATGGGTGCTGGTACTTGGCTCCCTATCCCTCATCAAAACCTCAAGAACTCACACCCCCTGAAAGAGCATTTGAGATTTTACAGGTTTGCTGCCAGTAGCCATTAAAGTGTCTGAAATGGGGACACTTTTTTCAAATGGTCACAAAATCTTGTACAATTCGAGTTTTTAACTGAATTTTTTTATGCATGCCAACAAAAATACAAGTATCTCGTTTAATACGTTTGGGGCCAAAATGCCTTCTGAAAAAATTTTAAAAAATCTCGAACCGTAAAAAGTTTCAAAAATTGTGAAAAATAGAAAAGGAGTCGTCTTGCCATAAAACTTCACATGAAAGCTTAAGGGACCATTGTATGAATTTACAAGCCAGAAAAATGGCATTGGCATGGTAGAAATATGAAGATGTGCCTAAACCCACCTACCACCCTATCGATCCACGGCTTGCGCATCCCGCCTCTCTGGCCGACGTAGTGCCCACCCGCCCGTTTCGTCGGTTGGCTTAGGCATACGGAGTTTATTCCCAATCTAAGATCGGACTGGACCGAGGGTTGCTGTAGTAGGATCGGCAGCACACAGAGGGGGATTCAGCCAATCCCCGGGTTGTGCATCCCGCCCCTATGCCCGACTGAGCGCCCGCACGCTCGTTTCATGTGTTGACATAGGCATACGGAGTTAATTCCCAGTCTAAGATCAGACCGGACCGAGGGTTGCGGCAACACATGCTGGGCTCAGGAATGTGCCGGTGCCGCATTTCTCTTCGCGAGACACCATCACCGGAGAACCTGACCGATGGCATTGGGGTTCCGACGATCGAGGGGGGGTCGGGGGGTGTGCGCACATGATGTGCGATGGGTGCTGGTACTTGGCCCTTATATTGGCCCTCTATACCTGATCGAATCTTGAGAACTCAGACCCCCTTAAAGAGCATTTGAGATTTTACAGGTTTGCTGCCAGTAGCCATTATAGTGTCTGAAATGGGAACACTTTTTTCAAATGGTCACAAAATCTTGTACACTCCGAGTTTTTAGCTGAATTTTTTTTGCATGCCAAGAAAAATACAAGGATCACGTCTACCAAGTTTGGGGCCAAAATTGCTTCTGAAAAAATTTTCAAAAATCCCAAATCGTAAAAAGTTTCAAAAATTGTGAAAAATAGAAAACGAGTCGTCTTGCCATGAAACTTCACATGAAGGCTTAAGGGACCATTGTATGAATTTACAAGCCAGAAAAATGGCATTGGCATGGCAGAAATATGAAGATGTGCCTAAACCCACCTACCACCCTATCGATCCACAGCTTGCGCATCCCGTCTCTCTGGGCGGCATAGTGCCCGCCCGCCCGCCTGCTCGTTTCGTTGGTTGGCTTAGGTATACGGAGTTCATTCCCAGTCTAAGATCGAACCGGACCAAGGGTTACGGCAGTAGGATCGATAGCACGCAGAGGGGGACCCGGTCGATCCCCAGCTTGCACATCCCGCTCCTCTGGCCGGCTGAGCGCCCGCACGCTCGTTTCATGGGTTGACTTAGGCATACGGAGTTCATTCCCAGTCTAAGCATACAGAGTTCATTCCCAGTCTAAGATCGGATCAGACCGAGGGTTACGGCAGTAAATACTGGGCTTGGGTATGTGCTGGTGTCACCTTTTTCTTCACCGAAACACCATCGTCGAAGAACCGACCGGTGGCATTGGGGTTTCGACAATCGGGGGGGCCAGAAGGTGTGCGCACATGATGTGCGATGGGTGTTGGTACTTGGCCCTTATATTGGTCCCCTATCCCTCGTCAAACCTCAAAAACTCACACCTCCTTAAAGAGCATTTGAGATTTTATAGGTTTACTGCCAGTAGCCATTAAAGTGTCTAGAATGGGGAAACTTTTTTCAAATGGTCACAAAATCTTGTACACTTCGTGTTTTTAGCTGAATTTTTTTGTGCATGCCAACAAAAATACAAGGATCACGTCTACCAAGTTTGGTGCCAAAAATCCTTCTGAAAAAATTTTAAAAAATCTCAAACCGTAAAAAGTTTTGAAAATCGTGAAAAATAGAAAACGAGTCGTCTTGCGATGAAACTTCACAAGAAGGCTTAAGGGACCATTGTATGTATTTACAAGCTTGAAAATGGCATTGGCATGGCAGAAATATGAAGATGTGCCTAAACCCACCTACCACCCTATCGATCCATGGCTTGCGCATCCCGCCTCTCTGGCCGACGTAGTTCCCGCCCGCCCGCTCGTTTCCTCGGTTGGCTTAGGAATACGGTGTTCATTCCTAGTCTAAGATCAGACCGAATCGAGGGTTGCGACAACAGGATTGATAACACGTAGAGGGGGACCCGGTCAATCCTCGGCTTACGCATCCTGCCCCTCTAGCCGAATGAGCGCCCACACGCTCGTTTCGTGGGTTGACTTAGGTATACGGAGTTCTTCGCCGGGACATCATCGCTGGAAAACTTGACCTAGGCATATGGAGTTCGTCTTGCCATGAAACTTCACATGAAGGCTTAAGGGACCATTGTATGAATTTACAAGCCAGAAAAATGGCATTGGCATGACAAAAATATGAAGATGTGCCTAAACCCACCTACCACCCTATCGATCCACGGCTTGCGCATCTCGCCTCTTTGGCCGGCGTAGTGCCCGCCCGCCCACCCGTTCATTTCGTCGGATGGCTTAGGCATACAGAGTTCATTCCCAGTCTAAGATCAGACTAAATCGAGGGTTGTATTGGCAGGATCGGCAAGACACAGAGGGGGACCCAGTCGATCTCCGGCTTGCGCATCCCACGCCTCTGGCCGACTGAGCGCCCGCAAGCTTGTTTCGTGGGTTAACTTAGGCATACAGAGTTCATTCCCAGTCTAAGCATACAGAGTTCATTCCCAGTCTAAGATCAGACCAGACCAAGGGTTACGGCAGCACATGCAAGGCTCAGGCATGTGCTGGTGCCACATTTCTCTTCACCGGGACACCATCGCCAGAGAACCTGACCGGCGGCATTGTGGTTCCGGCAATTGGGGGGGCCGGGGGGGTATGCGCACATGATGTGCGATGGGTGCTGGTACTTGGCCCTTATATTGGCCCCCCTATCCCTCATCAAACCTTGAGAACTCACACACCCTTAAAGAGCATTTGAGATTTTACAGGTTTGCTACCAGTAGCCATTAAAGTGTCTAAAATGGGGACACTTTTTTCAAATGGACACAAAATCTTGTACACTTCGAGTTTTTAGCTGAATTTTTTTGTGCATGCCAACAAAAATACAAGGATCACGTCTAGTTTGGGGCCAAAACTCCTTCTGAAAAAATTTTCAAAAATCTCGAACCCTAAAAAGTTTCAAAAATCATGAAGAATAGAAAACGAGTCGTCTTGCCATGAAACTTCACATGAAGGCTTAAGGGACCATTGTATGAATTTAAAAGCCAGAAAAATGGCATTGGCATGGCAGAAATATGAAGATGTGCCCAAACCCACTTACCACCCTATCGATCCACGGGTTGCGCATCCCGCCTCTCTAGCCGGCGTAGTGCCCGCCCGCCCGCTCATTTCGTCGGTTGGCTTAGGCATACAGAGTTCATTCCCAGTCTAAGTTTGGACCGGATCGATGGTTGCAGCAGCAAGGTCGGCAATACACAGAGAGGGACTCGGCTGATCCCCGGCTTGCGCATCCCGCCACTCTGACCGGCTAAACGCCCACACGCTCGTTTCGTGTGTTGACTTAGGCATACGGAGTTCATTTCGAATCTAAGCATACGGAGTTCATTCCCAGTCTGAGATTCAACCGGATTGAGTGTTGCGGCAGCACATGCTGGGCTCGGGCATGTGCTGGTGCCACATTTTTCATCACCGGGGCATCATTGTCGGAGAACCTGACTGACGACATTAGGGTTCCGGTGATCGGAGGGCCGGGGGGTGTGCGCACAAGATGTGCGATGGGTGCTGGTACTTGGCCCTCATATTGGCCCCCTATCCCTCATCAAACCTCGAGAACTCACACCCCCTTAAGGAGCATTTGAGATTTTACAGGTTTGCTGCCAGTAGCCATTAAAGTGTCTAAAATGTGGGCACTTTTTTCAAATGGTCACAAAATCTTGTACACTTCGAGTTTTTAGCTGAATTTTTTTATGCATGCCTAGAAAAATACAAGGATCACGTCTACCAAGTTTGGGGCAAAAACTCTTTCTGAAAAAATTTTAAAAAATCCCGAACCTTAAAAAGTTTTAAAAATCGTGAAAAATAAAAAACGAGTCGTCTTGCCATGAAACTTCACATGAAGGCTTAAGGGACCATTGTATGAATTTACAAGCCAAAAAAATGGCATTGGCATGGCAGAAATATGAAGATGTGCCTAAACCCACCTACCACCCTATCGATCCACGGCTTGCGCATCCCGCCTATCTGGCCAATGCAGTGCCCGCCCGCCCGCCCGCTCGTTTCGTCAGTTGGCATAGGCATACGGAGTTCATTCCTAGTGTAAGATCAGACCGGACCAAGGGTTGTGGCAGTAGGATCGACAACACACAGAGGCGGACCCGATCGATCCTTGGCTTGCGCATCCCGCCCCTCTGGCCGGCTGAGCGCCCGCACGCTCGTTCCGTGGGTTGACTTAGGCATATTGAGTTCATTCCCAGTCTAAGCATACAGAGTTCATTCCCAGTCTAAAATCGGATCGAACCAAGGGTTGCGGCAGCACATACTGGGCTCGGGCATGTGCTGGTGTCACATTTTTTTTCACCGGGACACCATTGTCGGAGAACCTGACCTACGACATTGGGGTTTCGGTGATTGTGGGGGCCGGGGGGGGTGTGCGCACATGATGTGCGATGGGTGCTGGTACTTGGCCCTTATATTGGCCCCCTATCCCTCGTCAAACCTCAGGAACTCACACCCCTTAAAGAGCATTTGAGATTTTACTAGTTTGCTGCCAGTAGCCTTTAAAGTGTCTGAAATGGGGACACTTTTTTCAATTGGTCACAAAATTTGGTACGCTTCGAGTTTTTAGCTGAATTTTTTTGTGCAAGCCTAGAAAAATACAAGGATCAGGTTTACCAAGTTTGGGTCAAAAATCTTTCTGAAAAAATTTTAAAAAATCTCAAACAGTAAAAAGTTTTGAAAATCGTGAAAAATAGAAAACGAGTCGTCTTGCCATGAAACTTTGCATGAAGGCTTAAGGGACCATTGTATGAATTTACAAGCCAAAAAAATGGCATTGGCACGGCAGAAATATGAAGATGTGCCTAAACCCACCTATCACCCTATCGATCCACGGCTTGCGCATCCCGCCTATCTGGCCAACGCAGTGCCCGCACGCTCGTTTCGTCGATTGGCTTAGGCATACGGAGTTGATTCCCAGTCTAAGATCGGATCGGACCAAGGGTTGCGATAGTACGATCAACAGCATGTAGAGGGGGACCCGACCGATCCTCGGCTTGCGCATCCCGCCCCTCTGGCCGGCTAGCGCATGCACGCTCGTTTCGTGGGTTGACTTAGGCATACAAAGTTTATTCCCAGTCCAAGCATACGGAGTTCATTCCCAGTCTAGGATCAAACCAGACCGAGGGTTCCGACAGCACATGCTAGGCTTGGGCATGTGTTGGTGCCGTATTTTTCTTCGTCAGGACACCATCGTCGGAGAACCTGATCAACGACATTGGGGTTCCGACGATCGGGGGGGCCGGGGGGGTTTGCGCACATGATGTCCGATGGATGCTGGTACTTGGCCCTTATATTAGGCCCTTATCTCTCATCAAACCTTGAGAACTCACACCCCCTTAAAGAGTATTTGAGATTTTACAGGTTTGCTGCCAGTAGCCATTAAAGTGTCTAAAATGGGGACACTTTTTTGAAATGGTCACAAAATCTTGTACACTTCGAGTTTTTAGCTGAATTGTTTTGTGCATGCCAACAAAAATACAAGGATCACGTCTACCAAGTTTGGGGCCAAAACTCCTTCTGAAAAAATTTTAGAAAATCTCGAATCGTAAAAAGTTTTGAAAATCGTGAAAAATAGAAAACGAGTCGTCTTGCCATGAAACTTCACATGAAGGCTTAAGGGACCAGTGTATGAATTTACAAGCAAAAAAAATGGCATTGGCACGACAGAAATATGAAGATGTGCCTAAACCCACCTACCACTCTATCGATCCACAGCTTGCTCATCCCGTCTCTCTGGCCGGCGTAGTGCCCGCCCGCCCGTTCATTTCGTCGGTTTGCTTAGGGATACGAAGTTCATTCCCAGTCTAAGATCGGATCGAACCGAGGGCTAAGGCAACAGGATCGGCAGCACGTGGAGGGGGACCCGGTCGATCCCCGGCTTGCACATCCGGCCCTTTGTTTGGCTGAGCACCTGCACGCTCAATTGGTGGGTTGACTTAGGCATACAGAGTTCATTCCTAGTCTAAGCATACGGAGTTCATTCCCAGTCTAAGATCGGATTGGATCGAGGGTTGCAGCAGCACATGCTGGGCTCGAGCATGTGGTGGTGCCGTATTTTTCTTCATCGGGACACCATCGCCGGAGAACCTGACCGACAGCATTGGGGTTCTGACGATCAGGGCGGCCGGGGGGGGGTGTGCGCACATGATGTGCGATGGGTGCCGGTACTTGGCCCTTATATTGGCCCCCTAACCCTCATCAAACCTCGAGAACTCACACTCCCTTAAAGAGCATTTGAGATTTTACAGGTTTGCTGCCAATAGCCATTAAAGTGTTTGAAATGGAAACACTTTTTTCAAATGGTCACAAAATCTTGTACACTTCGAGTTTTTAGCTGATTTTTTTGTGCATGCCAACAAAAATACAAGGATCACGTCTACCAAGTTTGGGGCCAAAACTCCTTCTGAAAAGATTTTAGAAAATTCCGAACCGTAAAAAGTTTCAAAAATCGTGAAAAATAGAAAACGAGTCGTCTTGCCATGAAACTTCACATGAAGGCTGAAGGGACCATTGTACGAATTTACAAGCCAGAAAAATGGCATTGGCATGGCAGAAATATGAAGATGTGCCTAAACTCACCTACCACCTTATCGATCAACAGCTTGCGCATCCCGCCTCTCTGGCCGGCGTAATGCCCGCCCGTCCGCCTGCTCGTTTAATCGGTTGGCGCATACGGAGTTCATTCCCAGTGTAAGATCAGACTGGACTGAGGGTTGCAGCAGCAGGATTGGCATCACGCAGAGGGGGACCAGGTCAATCTTCGGCTTGCGCATCCCGCCCCTCTGGCCGGCTGAGCGCCCCCACGTTCGTTTCGTGGGTTGACTTAGGCATATGGAGTTCATTCCCTATCTAAGCATACGGAGTTCATTACCAGTCTAAGATCAGACAGGACCGAGGGTTCCGACAGCACATGCTAGGCTCGGGCATTTGCTGGTGCCGCAGTTTTCTTCGAAGGGACACCATCGTCGGAGAACCTGATCAGGGGGGCCGGGGGGTATACGGACATGATGTGCGATGGGTGCTTGTACTTAGCCCTTATATTAGCTCCCTATCCCTCATCAAACCTCAAGAACTCACACCCCCTTAAAGGGCATCTGAGATTTTACAGGTTTGCTGGCAGTAGCCATTAAAGTGTCTGAAGTGGGGACACTTTTTTCAAATAGTCACAAAATCTTGTACACTTCGAGTTTTTAGCTGAATTTTTTTGTGCATGCCAACAAAATTACAAGGATCATGTCTACCTAGCTTGGGGTAAAAACTCCTGCTAAAAAAATTTTAAAAAATCTCGAACCGTAAAAAGTTTTGAAAATCGTGAAAAATAGAAAATGAGTCGTGTTGCCATGAAACTTCACATGAAGGCTTAAGGGACCATTGAATGAATTTACAAGCCAAAAAAATGGCATTGGCATGGTAGAAATATGAAGATGTGCCTAAACCCACCTACCACCTTATCGATCCACGGCTTGCGCATCCCGTCTCTCGGCCAGCTTACCGCTCGCTCGCCCGTCTGCTCGTTTCGTTGGTTGGCTTAGGCATATGGAGTTCATTCCCTGTCTAAGATCGGATCAGACCGAGGGTTGTGGCAGCAGGGTCAGTAGCACACAGAGGGGGACCCGGTCGATCCTTGGCTTATGCATCCCGCCCCTTTGGCTGACTAAGCACCCGCATGCTCGTTTTGTGGGTTGACTTAGGCATACGGAGTTTATTCCCAGTCTAAGAATACAGAGTTCATTCCAAGTCTAAGCATATGGAGTTCATTCCCAGTCTAAGATCGGACCAGACCGAGGGTTCCGACAGCACATGCTAGGCTTGGGCATGTGTTGGTGCCGTATTTTTCTTCGTCAGGACACCATCGTCGGAGAACCTGACCTGCGACATTGGGGTTCCGACGATCAGTGGGGCCGGGGGGTTTGCGCACATGATGTCCGATGGGTGCTGGTACTTGGCCCTTATATTAGGCCCCTATCTCTCATCAAACCTCGAGAACTCACACCCCCTTAAAGAGTATTTAAGATTTTACAGGTTTGCTGCCAGTAGCCATTAAAGTGTCTAAAATGGGGACACTTTTTTGAAATGGTCACAAAATTTTGTACACTTCGAGTTTTTAGCTGAATTTTTTTATGCATGCCAACAAAAATACAAGGATCACGTCTACCAAGTTTGGGGCCAAAACTCCTTCTGAAAAAAGTTTAAAAAATCTCGAACCGTAAAAAGTTTCAAAAATCGTGAAAAATAGAAAACGAGTCGTCTTGCCAAGAAACTTCACATGAAGGCTTAAGGGACCATTCTATGAATTTACAAGCCAGAAAAATGGCATTGACATGGCAGAAATATGACGATGTGCCTATACCCATCTACCACCTTATCGATCCACGGCTTGCGCATACCGCCTCTCTGGCCGACGTAGTGCCCACCCGCTCGCTCGTTTCGTCAGTTGGCTTAGGCATACGGAGTTCATTCCCAGTCTAAGATCGAACCAGACTGATGGTTGCGGCAGAAGGATGATAGCACGCAGAGGGGGACCTGACCGATCCCCGGCTTGTGAATCCCGCCACTATGGCCGGCTGAGCGCCCGCACGCTCGTTTCGTGGGTTGACTTAGGGATACGGAGTTCATTCCCAGTTTAAGCATATGGAGTTCATTCCCAGTCTAAGATTGGATCGAACCGAAGGTCGCGGCAGCACATGCTAGGCTCGGGCATGTGCTGGTGCCGCATTTTTCTTTGCCGGGACACCATCGTCGGAGAACCTGACCGACGGTATTAGGGTTCCGACGATCGGGGGGGCGGGGGGGTGTGCACACATGATGTGCGGTGGGTGCTGGTACTTAGCCCTTTTATTGGCCACCTATCCCTCATCAAACCTCGAGAACTCATACACCCTTAAAAAGCATTTGAAATTTTACAGGTTTGCTGTCAATAGCCATTAAAGTGTTAGAAATGGGTACACTTTTTTTAAATGGTCACAAAATCTTGTACACTTTTAGCTGAATTTTTTTGGGCATGCCAAAAAAAAATACAAGGATCACGTCTACCAATTTTGGGACCAAAAATCCTTCTGAAAAAATTTTAAAAAATCCTGAACCGTAAAATGTTTCAAAAATGGTGAAAAATAGAAAACGAGTTGTCCTGGCATGAAACTTCACATGAAGGCTTAAGGGACCAATGTATGAATTTAGAAGCCAGAAAAATGGCATTGGCATGGCAGAAATATGAAGATGTGCCTAAACCCACCTACCACCCTATCGATCCACGACTTGCGCGTCCCGCCCCTCTAGCCGACGTAGTGCCCGCCTACCCACCCACTCGTTTCGTTAGTTGGCTTAGGCATACGGAGTTCATTCCCAGTCTAAGATTGGACCAGACTAAGGGTTGCAACAGCAGGATCGGCAGCACACAGAGGGGGACCCGGTCGATCCCTTGCTTGTGCATCACGCCCCTCTGGCCTGCTGAACGCCCAAACGCTCGTTTCATGGGTTGACTTACGCAAATGGAGTTCATTCCCAGTCTAAGCATACGGAGTTCATTCCCAGTCTAAGATCGGACCAGACCAAGGGTTGCAGCAGCACATGCTGGGCTAGCGCATGTGCTGGTGCCGCATTTTTCTTCGCCGGGTCACCATCACCGGAGATCCTTGCCGACGGCATTTGGGTTCCGACGATCGAGGGGGGCCCGAGGGGGTGTGTGCACATGATTTGTGATGGGTGTTGGTAGTTGGGCCTTATATTGGCCCCCTATCCCTCATCAAACCTCGAGAACTCACACCCCATTAAAGAGCATTTGAGATTTTACAGGTTTGCTGCCAGTAGCCATTAAAGTGTCTGAAATGGGGACATTTTTTTCAAATGGTCACAAAATCTTGTACACTTCGAGTTGTTAGCTTAATTTTTTTGTGCATGCCAAAAAAAATACAAGGATCACGTCTACCAAGATTGGGGACAAAACTCCTTATGAAAAAAATTTAAAAAATCTCGAATCGTAAAAAGTTTCAAAAATCGTGAAAAATAGAAAACGAGTCGTCTTGCCATGAAACTTCACATGAAGGCTTAAGGGACCATTGTATGAATTTACAAGCCAGAAAAATGGCATTGGCATGGCGAAAATATGAAGATGTGCCTAAACCCACCTACCACCCTATCGATACACGGCTTGCGCATACCGTCTCTCTAGCCGGCGTAGTGCCTGCTCGCCCGCCCGCCCGCTCGTTTCATCGGTTGGCTTAGGCATACGGAGTTCATTCTCAGTCTAAGATCATATCGAACCAAGGGTTACGGCAGCAGGATCGACAGCACGTAGAGGAGGACCCGGTCGATCCTCGACTTGCGCATCCGCCCCTATGGTCGACTGAGTGCCCGCACGCTCGTTTCGTAGGTTGACTTAGGCATACGGAGTTCATTCCTAGTCTAAGCATATAGAGTTCATTCCAAGTCTAAGATCGGACCGGACCGAGGGTTGTGGTAGCACATGCTAGGCTCGAGCATGTGCTGGTGCTGCATTTTTCTTCACCGGGACACCATCTCCAGTGAACCTGACCGACGGCATTGGGGTTCAGACGATCGGGGGGGTCGAGGGGCGGGTTTGCGCACATGATGTGCGATGGGTGCTAGTACTCGGCCCTTATATTGCCCCCCTATGCCTCATCAAACCTCGAGAACTCACACCCCCTTAAAGAGCATTTGAGATTTTACAAGTTTCCTGCCAGTAGCCATTTAAGTGTCTAAAATGGGGACACTTTTTCCAAATGGTCACAAAATCTTGTACACTTTGAGTTGTTAGCTTAATTTTTTTGTGCATGCCAAAAAAAATACAAGAAGCACATCTACCAAGTTTGGGGCCAAAACTCCTTTTGAAAAAATTTTCAAAAATCTCGAACCGTAAAAAGTTTCAAAAATTATGAAAAATAGAAAACGAGTCGTCTTGCCATGAAACTTCACATGAAGGCTTAAGGGACCATTGTATTAGTTTACAAGCCAAAAAAATGGCATTGGCATGGCAAAAATATGAAGATGTACCTAAACCCACCTAGCACCCTATCGATCCCCGGCTAGCGCATCTCGCCTCTCTGTCCGGCGTAGTGCCCGCCCGCTCGCCCACATGTTTCGTTGGTTGGCTTAGGCATACGGAGTTCATTCCCAGTCTAAGATTGGATCGGATCAAGGGTTACGATAGTAGGATCGACAGCACGCAGAGGGGGACCCGATCGATCCCCGGCTTGCGCATCCTGCCCCTTTGGCCGGTTAAGCGCCCGCACGCTCGTTTCGTGGGTTGACTTAGGCATACAGACTTCATTCTGAATCTAGGTATACGGAGTTCATTCCCAGTCTAAGATCGGACCGGACTGAGGGTTGCGGCAGCACATGCTGGGATCTAGCATCTGCTAGTGCCGCATTTTTCTTCGTCGGGACACCATCGTCGGAGAACCTCATCGGCGGCATCGGGGTTCTGACGATCGGGGGGGCCGGGGGGTGTGCGCACATGTGTGCGATGGGTGCTGTTACTTGGCCCTTATATTGGCCCCTATCTCTCATCAAACCTCGAGAACTCACACCCCCTTAAAGAGCATTTGAGATTTTACAGGTTTGCTGCCAGTAGCAATTAAAGTGTCTAAAATGGGGACACTTTTTTGAAGTGGTCACAAAATCTTGTACACTTTGAGTTTTTAGCTGAATATTTTTGTGCATGCCAACAAAAATACAAGGATCACATTTAAGAAGTTTGGGGCCAAAACTCCTTCTGAAAAAATTTTAAAAAATCCCGAACCGTAAAAAGTTTTGAAAATCATGAAAAATAGAAAACGGGTCGTCTTGCCATGAAACTTCACATGAAGGCTTAAGGGACCATTGTATGAATTTACAAGCCAGAAAAATGGCATTGGCATGGTAGAAATAGGAAGATGTGCCTATACCCACCTACCACCCTATCGATCCACGGCTTGCGCATCCCGCCTCTCTGGCCGACGTAGTGCCCGCCCGCCCGCCCGCTCGTTTCGTCGGTTGGCTTAGGCATACGGAATTCATTCTCAGTCTAAGATCAGACCAGACCGAGGGTTACAGCAACAGGATGACAACATGCAGAGGGGGACCCAACCGATCCCTGGCTTGCGAATCCCGCCACTCTGACCGGCTGAGCGCCCGCACGCTTGTTTCATGGGTTGACTTAGGCATACGGAGTTCATTCCCAGTCTAAGCATACGATGTTCATTCCCAATCTAAGATCGGATTAGACCGAGGGTCGCGGGAGCACATGCTGGGCTTGGGCATGTGCTAGTGCCGCATTTTTCTTCATCGAGACACCATCGTCGGAGAACTTGACTGATGGCATTGGGGTTTCAACGATCGGGGGGGGCCAGACGGGTGTGCGCACATGATGTTCGATGGGTGCTGGCATTTGGCCCTTATATTGGCCCCCTATCCCTCGTCAAACCTCGAGAACTCACACCCCCTTAAAGAGCATTTGAGATTTTACAGGTTTGCTGCCAGTAACCATTGAAGTGTCTGAAATGGGGACACTTTTTTCAAATGGCCACAAAATCTTGTACACTCCTAGTTTTTAGCTGAATTGTATTGTTCATGCCAACAAAAATACAAGGATCACGTCTACCAAGTTTGGGGCCAAAACTCCTTCTGAAAAAATTTTGAAAAATCCCGAACCGTAAAAAGTTTCGAAAATCGTGAAAAATAGAAAACGAGTCGTGTTGCCATGAAACTTCACATGAAGGCTTAAGGGACCATTGTATAAATTTACAAGCCAGAAAAATGGCAATTGCATGGCAGTAATATGAAGATGTGCCTAAACCCACCTACCACCCTATCGATCCACGGCTTGCGCATCCCGCCTCTCTGGCCGACGTAGTGCCCGCCCGCCCTCTCGTTTTGTCAGATGGCTTAGGCATACGGAGATCATTCCCAGTGTAAGATCGAACTGGACCAAGGGTTGCTGTAGCAGGATCGGCAGCATGCAAAGGGGGACCCGATCGATCCCAGACTTACGCATCCCGCCCCTCTGGCCGACTGAGCGCCCGCACGCATGTTTCGTGGGTTGACTTAGACATACGGAGTTCATTCCCAATCTAAGTTATGGAGTTCTTTCCCAGTCTAAGATTGGATCGGACCGAGGGTTGCGGCAGCACATGCTGGGCTCGAGCATGTGCTGGTGCCGCATTTTTCTTCGTCGGGACACCATCGCCAGAGAACCTGACCGGCGGCATTGGGGTTCCGACGATCGGGGGGCCGGGGGGTGTGCGAACATGATATGCAATGGGTGCTGGTACTTGGCCCTTATATTGGCCCCCTATCCCTCATCAAACCTCGAGAACTCACACCCCCTTAAAGAGCATTTGAGATTTTACAGGTTTGCTGCCAGTAGCCATTAAAGTGTTTGAAATGGGGACAACTTTTTCAAATGGTAACAAAAATCTTGTACACTTCGAGTTTTTAGCTGAATTTTTTTATGCATGCCAAAAAAAATACAAGGATCACGTCTGCCAAGTTTGGGGCTAAAACTCCTTCTGAAAAAATTTTCAAAAATCCCAAACCGTAAAAAGTTTTAAAAATCATGAAAATAGAAAACGTGTCGTCTTGCCATGAAACTTCACATGAAGGCTTAAGGGACCATTGTATGAATTTACAAGCCAGAAAAATGGCATTGGCGCGGTAGAAATATGAAAATGTGCCTAAACCCACCTACCACCCTATCGATCCACGGCTTGCGCATCCCGCCTCTCTGGCCGGTGTAGTGCCCGCCCGCCCGCCTGTTCGTTTCATCGGTTGGCTTAGGCATACGGAGTTCATTCCCAGTCTAAGATCTGACTGGACCGAGGGTTACAGCAGTAGAATCGGTAGAACGCAGAGGGGGACCCGATCGATCCCCGGCTTGCGCATCTTGCCCCTCTGGCCGGTTTAGCACCCGCACGCTCGTTTCGTGGGTTGACTTAGGCATACGGATTTCATTCCCAGTCTAAGATCGGATCAGACCGATGGTTGCGGCAGCACATGCTGGGCTCGGGCATGTGCTGCATCGATTTTTCTTTGCCGGGACACCATCACCGGTAAACCTGACCGACGGCATTGGGGTTCTGGTGATCGGGGGGGCCGGGGGGGCGGGTGTTTGCACATGATGTGCGATGGGTGCTAGTACTTGGCCCTTATATTGGCCCCCTATGCCTCATTAAACCTCGAGAACTCACACCCCCTTAAAGAGCATTTGAGATTTTACAGGTTTGTTGCCAGTAGCCATTAAAGTGTCTGAAATGGGGACACTTTTTTCAAATGGTCACAAAATCTTGTACACTTCGAGTTTTTAGCTGAATTTTTTTGTGCATGCCAACAAAAATACAAGGATCACGTCTACCAAGTTTGGGGCCAAAACTCCTTCTGAAAAAATTTTAAAAAATCCCGAACAATAAAAAGTTTAAAAAATCATCAAAAAGAGAAAACGAGTCGTCTTGCCATGAAACTTCACATGAAGACTTAAGGGACCATTGTATGAATTTACAAGCCAGAAAAATGGCATTGGCATGGCAGAAATATGAAGATGTGCCTATACCCACCTACCACCCTATCGATCCACAGCTTGCGCATCCCGTCTCTCTAGCCAGCGTAGTGCCCGCCCGCCCGCCCGCTCATTTTGTCGATTAACTTAGGTATACGGAGTTCATTCCCAGTCTAAGATTGGACCAGACTGAGGGTTGTGGCAGCAGGATGATAGCACGAAGAGGGGGACCCGACCGATCCCTGGCTTCCGAATCCCGCCACTCTGGCCGACTGAGCGCCCGCACGCTTGTTTCATGGCTTGACTTAGGCATACAGAGTTCATTCCCAGTCTAAGCATATGAAGTTCATTCCCAGTCTATGATTGGGTCGGACCGAGGGTCACGGCAGCATATGCTAGGCTCGGGCATGTGCTGGTGCCGCATTTTTCTTCACCGGGACACCATCGTCGGAGAACCTGATCGATGGCATTGGGGTTCCGACGATCGGGGGGGCCGGGGATGGGTGCTGGCACTTGGCCCTTATATTGGCCCCCTATCCCTCATCAAACCTCGAGAACTCACACTCCCTTAAAGAGCATTTGACACTTTACAAGTTTGCTACCAGTAGCCATTAAAGTGTCTAAAATGGGGACACTTTTTTCAAATAGTCACAAAATCTTGTATACTTCTAGTTTTTAGCTGAATTTTTTTGTGCATGGCAACAAAAATACAAGGATCACGTCTACCAAGTTTGGGGCCAAAACTCCTTCTGAAAAAATTTTGAAAAATCCCGAACCGTAAAAAGTTTCAAAAATCATGAAAAATAGAAAACGAGTCATCTTGGCATGAAACCTCACATGAAGGTTTAAGGGACCGTTGTGTGAATTTACAAGCCAAAAAAAAGGTATTGCCATGGCTCAAATAAGAAGATGTGCCTAAACCCACCTACCACCCTATCGATCCACGACTTGCGCATCCCGCCTCTCTGGCGGGCGTAGTGCTTGCCCGCCCGACCGCTTGCCCGCTCTTTTCATCGGTTGGCTTAGGCATTCGAAGTTCATTCCCAGTCTAAGATTAGAAGGGGCAAAGGGTTACAGTAGCAGGATCGACAGCATGTAGAGGGGACCCGGTCAATCCTTGGCTTGCGCATCCCGTCCCTCTGGCCGGCTGAGCGCCCGCACGCTCATTTCGTTGGTTGACTTAGGCATACGGACTTCATTCCTAGTCTAAGCATACGGAGTTCATTCCCAGTCTAAGATTGGACCGGACCGAGGGTTGCGCCAGCACATGATGGGCTCGGGCATGTGCTGGTGCCACTTTTTTCTTTACCGGGACACCATCACCGGAGAACCTGACCAGCAGCATTGGGGTTCCGACGATCGGGGGGGTCGGGGGGTGTGCGCACATGATGTGCGATGGGTGCTGGTACTTGGCCCTTATATTGGGCCCCTATCCCTCATCAAATCTTGAGAACTCACACCCCCTTAAAGAGCATTTGAGATTTTACAGGTTTGCTGCCACTAGCCATTAAAGTGTCTGAAATGGGGACAATTTTTTCAAATGGTCACAAAATCTTGTACACTTCGAGTTTTTAGCTGAATTTTTTTGTGCATGCCAACAAAAATACAAGGATCACGTCTACCAAGTTTGGGGCCAAAACTCCTTCTGAAAAAATTTTAAAAAATCTCGAACCGTAAAAAGTTTTAAAAAAATGAAAAATAGAAAACGAGTCGTCTTGCCATGAAACTTCACATGAAGGCTTAAGGGACCATTGTATCAATTTACAAGCCAGAAAAATGGCATTGGCATGGTAGAAATATGAAGATGTGTCGAAACCCACCTACCACCCTATCGATCCATGGCTTGTGCATCCCGTCTCTCTGGCCGGTGTAGTGCCCGTCCGACCGTCCGTTTCGTCGGTTAGCTTAGACATACGAAGTTCATTCCCAGTCTCAGATCGGAGCAGATCGAGCGTTGCAGTAGGATCGGCCCCACGTAGAGGGGAACCCGGTCGATCCCCGGCTTGCGCATCCTGCCCCTCTGGCCGGCTGAGCGCCCACACGCTCGTTTCATGGCTTGACTTAGGCATACGGAGTTCATTCCCAGTCTAAGCATACGGGGTTCACTCCCAGTCTAAGATCAGACCAGACCGAGGGTTGCGGCAGCACATTCTGGGCTCGAGCATGTGCTAGCATCGCATTTTTCTTCGTCGGGACACCATCGTCGGAGAACCTGACCGGCGGCATTGGGGTTCCGACGATCGGGGGTGGTCGGGGGGGGTGTGCGCACATGATGTGCGTTGGGTGCTGGTACTTGGCCTTTATATTGGCCCCCTATCCCTCATCAAACCTCTAGAACTCACACCCCCTTAAAGAGCAACTAAGATTTTACAGGTTTGCTGCCAGTAGTAGCCATTAAAATGTTTGAAATGGGGACACATTTTTCAAATGGTCACAAAATCTTGTACACTTTGAGTTTTTAACTAAAGTTTTTTGTGCATGCCAACAAAAATACAAGGATCACGTCTACCAAGTTTGGGGCCAAAACTCTTTCTGAAAAAATTTTAAAAAATCCCGAACCATAAAAAGTTTCAAAAATCTTGAAAAATAAAAAACGAGTCGTCTTGCCATGAAACTTCACATGAAGGCTTAAGGGACCGTTGTATGAATTTTCAAGCCAGGAAAATGGCATTGGCACGGCAGAAATATGAAAATGTGCATAACCTCACCTACCACCCTATCGATCCACGGCTTGCGCATCTCGCCTCTCTGGCCGGCGTAGTGCCCGCCCGTCCGCCCGCATGTTTCGTCGGTTGGCTTAGGCATACAGAGTTCATTCCCAGTCTAAGATTGGACCGGACCGAGGGTTGCGGCATCAGGATCGATAGCACGCAGAGGGGGACTCGACCAATCCCTGGCTTGCGTATCCCACCCCTCTGGCCGGCTGAGCGCCCGCATGCTCATTTCGTAGGTTGACTTAGGCATACGGAGTTCATTCCCAATCTACAATCAGATCGGATCGAGGGTTACGGCAGCACATGCTGGGCTCGAGCATGTGCTGGTGCCGTATTTTTCTTCTCCGGGACACCATCGCCGAAGAACCTGACCCACGACATTGGGGTTCCGACGATCGGGGGTGGCCGGGGTGGGGTGTGCGCACATGATGTGCGATGGGTGCTGGTACTTGGCCCTTATATTGGTCCCCTATCCCTCATCATACCTCGAGAACTCACACCCCTTTAAAGAGCATTTGGGATTTTACAGGTTTGCTGCCAGTAGCCATTAAAGTGTCTTGAATGGGGACACTTTTTTCAAATGGTCACAAAATCTTGTACACTTCGAGTTTTTAGCTGAATTGTTTTGTGCATGCCGACAAAAATACAAGGATCATGTCTACCAAATTTGGGGCCAAAACTCCTTCTGAAAAAAGTTTAAAAAATCTCGAATAGTAAAAAGTTTCAAAAATCGTAAAAAATAGAAAACGAGTCATCTTGCAATGAAACTTCATATGAAGTCTTAAGGGACCATTGTATGAATTTACAAGCTACAAAAATGGCATTGTTATGGTAGAAATATGAAGAAGTGCCTAAACCCACCTACCACCCTACCGATCCATGGCTTCCGCATCCCTCCTCTCTGGCTGACGTAGTGTCTGCCCGCCCGTTTCGTCGTTTGGCTTAGGCATACGGAGTTCATTCCCAGTCTAAGATCAGACGAGACCGAGGGTTGCGGCAGTAGGATCAGTAGCACGTAGAGGGGGACCCGACCGATCCCCGGCTTGTGCATCCCGCCCCTCTGGCCGACTGAGCACCCACACATTCGTTTCGAGGGTTGACTTAGGCATACGGACTTCATTCCCAGTCTAAGCCTATGGAGTTCATTCCCAGTCTAAGATCAAACTGGACCGAGGGTTACGGTAGCACATGCTGGGCTCGGGCATGTGCTGGTGCCATTTTTTTCTTCTCTGGGACACCATCGTCGGAGAACCTGATCGACACATTGGTGTTCCAGCGATCGGGGGTGGCCGGGGGGGTGTGCGCACATGATGTGCGATGGGTGCTGGTACTTGGCCTTTATATTGGCCCCCTATCCCTCATCAAACCTCGAGAACTCACACCCCCTTAAAGAGCATTTAAGATTTTACAAGTTTGCTGCTAGTAGCCATTAAAGTGTCTGAAATGGGGATACTTTTTTCAAATGGTCACAAAATCTTGTACACTTTGAGTTTTTAGCTGAATTTGTTTGTGCATGCCAACAAAAATACAAGGATCATGTCTACCAAGTTTGGGGCCAAAAATTCTTCTGAAAAAATTTTAAAAAATCCCGAACCGTAAAAAGTTTCGAAAATAATGAAAAATAGAAAACGAGTCATCTTGCCATGAAACCTCACATGAAGGCTTAAGGGACCATTGTATGAATTTACAATCTTGAAAAATGGCAATGGCATGGCAGAAATATGAAGATGTGCCTAAACCCACCTACCACCCTATCAATCCATGGCTTACGCATCCTGCCTCTCTGGCCGGCGTGGTGCCCGCCCGCCCGCCCATTTCGTCGGTTGGCTTAGGTATACAGAGTTCATTCCCAGTCTAAGATCAGACCAGACTGAGGGTTACGGCAGCAGGATTGCCAGCACGCAGAGGGGGACCCGGTCGATCCCCGGCTTGCGCATCTCGCCCCACTGGCCGACTGAGCGCCTGCACGCTCGTTTCGTGGGTTGACTTAGGCATACAGAGTTCATTCCAAGTCTAAACATACGGAGTTCATTCATAGTATAAGATCAAACCGGACCGAGGTTTGTGGCAGCACATGCTGGGCTCGGGCATGTGTTGGTGCCGTATTTTTCTTCGCCGGGACACCATCGACTGAGAACCTGACCGACGGTAATGGGGTTCCGACGATCGGGGGGGCAGGGGCGGGGTGTGCGCACATTATGTGCGATGGGTGCTGGTACTTGGCCCTTATATTGGCCCCCTATCCCTCATTAAACCTCGAGAACTCACACCCTCTTAAAGAGCATTCGAGATTTTACAGGTTTGCTGCCAGTAGCCATTAAAGTGTCTAGAATGGGGACACTTTTTTCAAATGGTCACAAAATCTTGTACACTTAGAGTTTTTAGCTGAATATTTTTGTACATGCCAACAAAAATACAAGGATCACGACTACCAAGTTTGGGGCCAAAAATCCTTCTGAAAAAATTTTAAAAAATCCCGAACCGTAAATGTTTCAAAAATCGTGAAAAATAAAAAACGAGTCGTCTTGCCATTAAACTTCACTTGAAGGCTTAAGGGACCATTGTATGAATTTACAAGCTAGAAAAATGGCATTGGCATGACAAAAATATGAAGATGTGCCTAAACCCACCTACCACCCTATCGATCCACGGTTTGCACATCCCGCCTCTCTGGCGGGCGTAGTGCTTGCCCGCCCGACCTCCTGCCCGCTCTTTTCATCGGTTGGCTTAGGCATTCGAAGTTCATTCCCAGTCTAAGATCAAAAGGGGCAGAGGGTTACGGTAGCAGGATCGACAGCATGTAGAGGGGGACCTGGTCGATCCTCGGCTTGCGTATCCCACCCCTCTGGCCGGCTGAGCGCCCGCACGCTCATTTCGTTGGTTGACTTAGGCATACGGACTTCATTCCTAGTCTAAGCATACGGAGTTCATTCCCAGTCTAAGATTGGACCGGACCGAGGGTTGCGCCAGCACATGATGGGCTCGGGCATGTGCTGGTGCCACTTTTTTCTTTACCGGGACACCATCACTAGAGAACCTGACCAGCAGCATTGGGGTTCCGACGATCGTGGGGGTCGGGGGGTGTGCGCACATGATGTGCGATGGGTGCTGGTACTTGGCCCTTATATTGGCCCCCTATCCCTCATCAAATCTCGAGAACTCACACCCCCTTAAAGAGCATTTGAGATTTTACAGGTTTGCTGCCACTAGCCATTAAAGTGTCTGAAATGGGGACAATTTTTTCAAATGGTCACAAAATCTTGTACACTTCGAGTTTTTAGCTGAATTGTTTTGTGCATGCTGACAAAAATACAAGGATCATGTCTACCAAATTTGGGGCCAAAACTCCTTCTGAAAAAAGTTTAAAAAATCTCGAATAGTAAAAAGTTTCAAAAATCGTAAAATATAGAAAACGAGTCGTCTTGCCATGAAACTTCACATGAAGGCTTAAGAGACCATTGTATGAATTTACAAGAAAGAAAAATGGCATTGGCATGGCAGAAATATGAAGATGTGCCTAAACCCACCTACCACCCTATCGATCCACGGCTTGCGCATCCCGCTTCTCTGGCTGGCCGTAGTGCCCGTCCGCCCGCCCGCTCGTTTCGTTGATTGGCTTAGACATACGGATTTCATTCCCAATCTAAGACCTGACCGGACCGAGGGTTGCGGCAGCAAGATCGGCAGCACACAGAAGGGGACCCATTCGATCCCCAGCTTACGTATCCCGCCCCTCTGGCCGGGTGAGCGCCTGCATGCTCGTTTCGTGGGTTGACTTAGGCATACGAAGTTCATTCCCAGTCTAAGATCGAATCGGACTGAGGTTGCGGCAGCAGGATCGACAGCACGCAAAGGGGGACCCGGGTGATCCCCTACTTACGCATCCCGACCCTCTGGTCGGCTGAGCGCCAGCACGCTCAGTTCGTGGGTTGACTTAGGCATACGGAGTTCATTCCCAGTCTAAGCATATGGAGTTCATTTCCAGTCTAAGATCAGATCCGACTGAGGGTTGTGGCAGCACATGCTGGGCGCTGGTGCCATATTTTTCTTCACCGGAACACCATCGTCGGAGAACCTAACCGATGGCATAAGGGTTCCGGTGATTGGGGGGGCCGGGGGGTGTGCGCACGTGATGTGCGATGGGTGCTGGAACTTGGCCCAGATATTGGCTCCCTATCCCTCATCAAACCATGAGAACTCACACCCTCTTAAAGAGCATTTGAGATTTTACAGGTTTGCTACCAGTAGCCATTAAAGTGTCTGAAATGGGGACTTTTTTTCAAATGGTCATAAAATCTTGTACACTTCGAGTTTTTAACAGAATTTTTTTGTGCATGCCAACAAAAATAAAAGGATCAGGTCTACCAAGTTTGGGGTCAAAAATCCGTCTGAAAAAATTTTAAAAAATCTCAAACCGTAAAAAGTTTTGAAAATCATGAAAAATAGAAAATGAGTCGTCTTGCCATGAAACTTCACATGAAGGCTTAAGGGACCATTGTATGAATTTACAAGCCAAAAAAATGGCATTGGCATGGCAGAAATATGAAGATGTGCCTAAACCCACCTACCACCCTATCGATCTAGGGCTTGCGCATCCCGCCTCTCTGGCCGACGTAGTGCCCGCCCGCCCATCTACTCGTTTCATCGATTGGCTTAGGCATACGGAGTTCATTCCCAGTCTAAGATCAGACCAGACCGAGGGTTGCGGCATTACATGCTGGGCTCGGGCATGTGCTGGTGCCGTATTTTTCTTCACCGGGACACCATCTTCAGAGAACCTAACCGACGGCATTGGGGTTCCGGCGATCGGGGGGTCAGGGGGTGTACGCACATGATGTGCGATGGGTGCTGGAACTTGGCCCATATATTGGCTCCCTATCCCTCATCAAACCACGAGAACTCACACCCTCTTAAAGAGCATTTGAGATTTTACAGGTTTGCTACCAGTAGCCATTAAAGTATCTGAAATGGGGACACTTTTTTCAAATGGTCACAAAATCTTATACACTTCGATTTTTTAGCTGAATATTTTTGTAAATGGGAAAAAAAATACAAGGATCACGTCTACCAAGTTTGGGGCCAAAAATCCTTCTAAAAAAATTTTGAAAAATCTCGAACCGTAAAAAGTTTCAAAAATCATGAAAAATAAAAAACGAGTCGTCTTGCCATGAAACTTCACATGAAGGCATAAGGGACCACTGTATGAATTCACAAGCCAAAAAAATGGCATTGGCACTGCTGAACTATGAAGATGTGCCTAAACCCACATACCACCCTATCGATCCACGGCTTGCGCATCCCGCCTCTCTGGCCGGTGTAGTGCCCGCCCGTCCGCCATTTTCGTCGGTTGGCTTAGGCATTCGAAGTTCATTCCCAGTCTAAGAGTAGGCTGGACCGAGGGTTACGGCAGCAGGATCGGCAGCACGTAGAGGGGTACCCGATCGATCCCCGACTTGCGCATCCCGCCCCTCTGGCCGGCTGAGCGCCCGCACGCTCGTTTCGTTTGTTGACTTAGGCATACGGAGTTCATTCTCAGTCTAAGCATACGGAGTTCATTCCCAGTCTAAGATTGGACTGGATCGAGGGCTGCACCAGCGCATGCTGGGCTCGGGCATGTGTTGGTGCCGCTTTTTTCTTCACCGGGACACCATCGTCGGAGAACCTGACCGGCGGCATTGGGGTTCCGGCGATTGGAGGTGTCGGGGGGTGTGCGCACATGATATGCGATGGGTGCTGGTACTTGGCCCTTATATTTGCCCCCTATCCCTCATCAAACCTCGAGAACTCACACTCCCTTAAAGAGCATTTGAGATTTTACAGGTTTGCTGCCAGTAGCCATTAAAGTGTCTAAAATAGGGACACTTCTTTCAAATGGTCACAAAATGTTGTACACTTCGAGTTTTTAGTTGAATTTTTTTGTAAATGCCAAAAAAAATACAAGGATCACGTCTACCAAGTTTGGGGCCAAAAATCATTCTAAAAAAATTTTAAAAAATCTCGAACCATAAAAAGTTTCAAAAATCATGAAAAATAGAAAACGAGTCGTCTTGCCATGAAACTTCACATGAAGGCTTAAGGGACCATTGTATGAATTTACAAGCCAGAAAAATGGCATTGTCATGGTAGAAATATGAAGATGTGCCTAAACCCACCTACCACCCTATCGATCCACGGCTTGCGCATCTCGCCTCTCTGGCCGGCGTAGTGCCTGCCCGCCCGCCCGCTCGTTTCGTCAGTTGGCTTAGGCATATGGAGTTCATTCCCAGTCTAAGATCAGACCGAACTAAGGGTTGCGGTAGCAGGATCAGTACTACGCAGAGGGGGACCCGGCCGAGCCTCGACTTGCGCATCCCGCCCCTCTGGTCGGCTGAGCCCTCGCACGCTCGTTTCGTGGGTTGACTGAGGCATATGGAGTTCATTCCTAGTCTAAGCATAAGGAGCTCATTCCCAGTCTAAGATCAGATCGGACCGAGGGTTGCGGCAGCACATGCTGGGCTCAGGCATGTGCTGGTGCCGTATTTTTCTTCACCGGGACAGCATCATCAGAGAACCTAACCGATGGCATTGGGGTTCCGGTGATCGGGGGGGCTGGGGGGGTGTGCACACGTGATGTGCGATGGGTGCTGGAACTTGGCCCATATATTGGCTCCCTATCCCTCATCAAACCATGAGAACTCACACGCTCTTAAAGAGCATTTGAGATTTTACAGGTTTGCTACCAGTAGCCATTAAAGTGTCTAAAATGGGGACTTTTTTTCAAATGGTCATAAAATATTGTACAGTTCGAGTTTTTAACAGAATTTTTTTGTGCATGCCAACAAAAATAAAAGGATCAGGTCTACCAAGTTTGGGGCCAAAACTCCATCTAAAAAAATTTTAAAAAATCCTGAACCGTTAAAAGTTTTGAAAATCATGAAAAATAGAAAACGAGTCGTCTTGCCATGAAACTTCACATGAAGGCTTAAGGGACAATTGTATGATTTTACAAGCTAGAAAAATGGCATTGGCATGGCAGAAATATGAAGATGTGTCTAAACCCACCTACCACCCTATCGATCCATGGCTTGCGCATCCCCCTCTCTGGCCGACGTAGTGCCCGCCCGCTCGCCCGCTCGCCCGCTCGTTTCATCGGTTGGCTTAGGCATACGGAGTTCATTCCCAGTCTAAGATCGGACCAGACCGAGGGTTGCGGCATTACATGCTGGGCTCGGGCATGTGCTGGTGCCGTATTTTTCTTCATCGGGACACCATCATCGGAGAACCTAAACGACGACATTGGGGTTCCGGCGATCGAGGGGGTCGGGGGGTGTGCACACGTGATGTGCGATGGGTGCTGGAACTTGGCCCATATATTGGCTCCCTATCCCTCATCAAACCATGAGAACTCACACCCTCTTAAAGAGCATTTGAGATTTTACAGGTTTGCTACCAGTAGCCATTAAAGTATCTGAAATGGGGACACTTTTTTCAAATGGTCACAAAATCTTGTACACTTCGAGTTTTTAGCTGAATTTTTTTATTCATGCCAACAAAAATACAAGGATCACTTCTACCAAGTTTGGGGCCAAAAATCCTTCGAAAAAAATTTTGAAAAATCTCGAACCGTAAAAAGTTTCAAAAATCATGAAAAATAAAAAACGAGTCGTCTTGCCATGAAACTTCACATGAAGGCATAAGGGACCATTGTATGAATTCACAAGCCAGAAAAATAGCATTGGCACCACTGAAATATGAAGATGTGCCTAAACCCACCTACCACCCTATCGATCCACGGCTTGCGCATCCCGCCTCTCTGGCCGGCGTAGTGCCCGCCTGCCCGCCCGCCCACTCTTTTCGTCGGTTGGCTTAGGCATTCAAAGTTCATTCCCAGTCTAAGATCAGGCCGGACCGAGGGTTGCAGCAGCAGGATCGGTAGCACGCAGAGGGGGACCCGGTCGATCCCCGACTTGTGCATCCCGCCTCTCTGGCCGGCTGAGCGCCCGCACGCTCGTTTCGTTTGTTGACTTAGGCATACGGAGTTCATTCCCAGTCTAAGATTGGACCGGATCGAGGGCTACGCCAGCACATGATGGGCTCAGGCATGTGCTGGTGCCGCTTTTTTCTTCACCGAGATACAATCGTCGGAGAACCTGACCAGCGGCATTGGGGTTCCGGCGATCGGGGGTGTCGGGGGGGTGTGCGCACATGATATGCGATGGGTGCTGGTACTTGGACCTTATATTTTCCCCCTATCTCTCATCAAATCTCGAGAACTCACACTCCCTTAAAGAGCATTTGAGATTTTACAGGTTTGCAGCCAGTAGCCATTAAAGTGTCTACAATGGGGACACTTCTTTCAAATGGTCACAAAATCTTGTACACTTCGAGTTTTTAGCTGAATTTTTTTGTAAATGCCAAAAAAAAATACAAGGATCACATCTACCAAGTTTGGGGCCAAAATCCTTCTAAAAAAATTTTAAAAAATCCCGAACCATAAAAAGTTTCAAAAATCATGAAAAATAGAAAACGAGTCGTCTTGCCATGAAACTTCACATGAAGGCTTAAGGGACCATTGTATGAATTTACAAGCCAGAAAAATGGCATTGGCATGGAAGAAATATGAAGATGTGCCTAAACCCACCTACCACCCTATCGATCCATGGCTTGCGCATCTCGCCTCTCTGGCCGGCGTAGTGCCTGCCTGCCCGCCCGCTCGTTTCGTCGGTTGGCTTAGGTATATGGAGTTCAATCCCAGTCTAAGATCAGACCGAACTGAGGGTTGCGGTAGCAGGATCAGCAGTACACAGAGGGGGACCCAGTCGATCCCTGACTTGCGCATCCCGCCCCTCTGGCCGGCTGAGCGCTCGCACGCTCGTTTCGTGGGTTGACTTAGGCATACGGAGTTCATTCCCAGTCTAAGCATAAGGAGCTCATTCTCAGTCTAAGATCGGACCGGATCGAGGGTTGCAGCAGCACATGTTGGGCTCCAACATGTGCTGGTGCCGTATTTTTCTTCGTCGGGACACCATCGTCGGAGAACCTGACCGACGGCATTAGGGTTCCAACGATCAAGGGGGCCGGGGGGTGTGCGCACATGATGTGCGATGCGTGCTGGTACTTGGACCTTATATTCGCCCCTATCCCTCATTAAACCTCGGGAACTCACACCCCCTTAAAGAGCATTTGAGATTTTACAGGTTTGCTGCCAATAGCAATTAAAGTGTTTGAAATGTGGACACTTTTTTCAAATGGTCACAAAATCTTGTACACTTCGAGTTTTTAGCTGAATTGTTTTGTGCATGCCAACAAAAATACAAGGATTACGTGTACTAAGTTTGTACCAAAACTCCTTCTGAAAAATTTTAAAAAATATTGAACCATAAAAAGTTTCAAAAATCGTGAAAATAGAAAACGAGTGGTTTTGCCATGAAACTTCACATGAAGGCTTAAGGGACCATTGTATGAATTTACAAGCCAGAAAAATGGCATTGGCATGGCAGAAATATGATGATGTGCCTAAGCCCACCTACCACCCTATCGATCCACGGCTTGCGAATCCCGTCGCTCTTGCTGGTGTAGTGCCCGCCCGCCCGCCTGCTCACTCGTTTCGTCGGTTGGCTTAGGCATATGGAGTTCATTCCTAGTCTAACATTGAACCGAACCGAGGGTTACGGCAACACTCAGAGGGGGACCCAATCGATCCCCAGCTTATGCATCCCGCCCCTCTGGTCGGCTAATTGCACGCACGCTGATTTCGTGGGTTGACTTAGGCATACAGAGTTCATTCGCAGTCTAAGCATACGAAGTTCATTCCCAGTCTAAGATCGGATCGGACCGAGGGTTAAGGCAGCACATGCTGGGCTCGGGCATGTGTTGGTGCTGCATTTTTCTTCACCGGGACACTATCGCCGGAGAACTTGACCGACGGCATTGGGGTTCCAGAGATCAGGGGGCCGGGGAGTTGTGCGCACATGATGTGCGATGTGTGCTGGTACTTGGCCCTTATATTGGCCCCCTATCGCTCATCAATCCTCGAGAACTCACAACCCCTTAAAGAGCATTTCAGATTTTATAGGTTTGCTGCCAGTAGCCATTAAAGTGTCTGAAATGGGGACACTTTTTTCAAATTGTCACAAAATCTTGTACACTTCGAGTTTTTAGCTGAATTTTTTTGTTCATGCCAACAAAAATACAAGGATCACGTCTACCAATTTGGGGCCAAAACTCCTTCTGAAAAAATTTTAAAAAATCCTGAACTGTAAAAAGTTTTGAAAATCGTGAAAAATAGAAAACGAGTCATCTTGCCAAGAAACTTCACATGATGGCTTAAGGGACCATTGTATGAATTTACAAGCCAGAAAAATGGCATTGGCACGATAGAAATACGAAGATATGCCTAAACCCACCTACCACCCTATCGATCCACGGCTTGCGCATCCCGCCTCTCTGGTCGACGTAGTGCCTGCCCGCCCGCCCGCTCGTTTTGTCGATTGGCTTAGGCATACGGAGTTCATTCCCAGTCTAAGATTAAACCAAACTGAGGGTTACGGTAGCAGGATCGGTAGCACATAGAGGTGCCCCCTTGGCCGGTTGAGCTCCCGCACGCTCGTTTCGTGGGTTGACTTAGGCATACAGAGTTCATTCCCAGTCTAAGCCTACGGAGTTTATTCCCAGTCTAAGATCGAATCAGACCGAGGGTTACGGCAGCACATGCTGGGCTTGGGCATGTGCTGGTGCCGTATTTTTCTTTGTCGGGACACCATCGCCGGAGAACTTGACCGGTTGTATTGGGGTACCGACGATCAAGGGGGGTCGGGGGGTGTGCTCACATGATGTGTGATGGGTGCTGGTACTTGGCCCTTATATTGGCCCCTTATCCCTCATCAAACCTCGAGAACTCACACCCCCTTAAAGAGCATTTGAGATTTTACAGGTTTGCTGCCAGTAGCCATTAAAGTGTCTAAAATGGGGACACTTTTTTCAAATGGTCACAAAATCTTGTACACTTCGAGTTTTTAGCTGAATTTTTTTGTGCATACCAACAAAAATACAAGGATCACGTCTACCAAGTTTGCGACCAAAACTCTATCTGAAAAAATTTTAAAAAATCCCGAACCGTAAAAAGTTTTAAAAATCGTGAAAAATAGAAAACGAGTCGTCTTGCCATAAAACTTCACATGATGGCTTAAAGGTCCATTTTATGAATTTATAAGCCAGAAAAATGGCATTGGCATGGCAGAAATATGAAGATGTGCCTAAACCCACCTACCACCCTATTGATCTACGGCTTGCGCATCCCGCCTCTCTGGCCGGCGTAGTGCCCGCCCGTCCACCCGCCCGTTTCGTTGGTTGGCTTAGGCATACGGAGTCATTCCCAGTCTAAGATCAGATCAAATGGAGGGTTGTAGTAGCAGGATCGACAGTACACAGAGGGGGACCCGACCGATCCATGGCTTGCGCATCCCGCCCCTCTGGCCGACTGAGCGCCCGCACGCTCGTTTCATGGGTTGACTTAGGCATACGAAGTTCATTCCCAGTCTAAGCATAAGGAGTTCATTCCCAGTCTAAGATCGGACCGAACCAAGGGTTGCAGCAGCACATGCTGGGCTCGGGCATGTGCTTGTGCCGCATTTTTCTTCACCAAGACACCATCGTCGGAGAACCTGACCGGCGGCATTGGGGTTTCGGCGATGGGTGGGACCGGAGGGGTGTGCACACATGATGTGCGATGGGTGCTGGTACTTGGCCCTTATATTGGCCCCCTATCCCTCATCAAACCTCGAGAAGTCACACCCCCTTAAAGGGCATTTGAGATTTTACAGGTTTGCTGCCAGTAGCCATTAAAGTGTCTGAAATGGGGACACTTTTTTCAAATGGTCACAAAATCTTGTACACTTTGAGTTTTTACCTGAATGTTTTTGTGCATGCCAAAAAAATACAAGGATCACGTCTACCAAGTTTGGGGCCAAAACTCCTTCTGAAAAAATTCTAAAAAATCCCAAACCGTAAAAAGTTTCAAAAATCGTGAAAAATAGAAAACAAGTCGTCTTGCCATGAGACTTCACATGAAGGCTTAAGGGACCATTGTATGAATTTACAAGATAGAGAAATGGCATTGGCACGGTAGAAATATGAAGATGTGCCTAAACCCACCTACCACCCTATCGATCCACGGCTTGCGCATCCCACCTCTCTGGCCGACGTTGTGCCCGACCGTTTCGTCTGTTGGTTTACGCATATGAAGTTCATTCCCAGTCTAAGATCGGACCGGACCAAGGGTTGCAGCAGCAGGATCGACAGCATGCAGAGGGGGACCCGACCGATCCCCGGCTTGAGAATCCCGCCCATCTGGCCGGCTGAACGCCCGCACGCTCGTTTCGTGGGTTGACTTAGTCATACGGAGTTCATTCCCAGTCTAAGATTGAATCGGACCAAGGGTTACGGCAGCAAATGCTGGGCTCGAGCATGTGCTGGTGCCGCATTTTTCTTCGTCGGGACACCATCGTCGGATAACCTGACCGGTGGCATTGAGGTTTCGGTGATGGGGGGGACCGGGGGGTGTGTGCACACATGATGTGTGATGAGTACTGGTACTTGGACCTTATATTGGCCCCCTATCCCTCATCAAACCTCGAGAACTCACACCCCTTAAAGAGCATTTGAGATTTTACAAGTTTGCTGCCAGTAGCCATTAAAGTGTTTGAAATGAGGACACTTTTTTCAAATGGTCACAAAATCTTGTACACTTCGAGTTTTTAGCTGAATTTTTTTATGCATGCCAAAAAAAGTACAAGGATCATGTCTACCAAGTTTAGGGCCAAAACTCTTTCTGAAAAAATTTTAAAAAATCCCGAACCGTAAAAAGTTTCAAAAATCATGAAAAATAGAAAACGAACCGTCTTGCCATGAAACTTCACATGAAGGCTGAAGGGACCATTGTATGAATTTACAAGCCAGAAAAATGGCATTGGCATGGTAGAAATATGAAGATGTGCCTAAACCCACCTACCACCCTAGCGATCCATGGCTTGCGCATCTCGCCTCTCTGGCCGGCTTAGTGCCTGCCCGTTTCGTCGGTTGGCTTAGGCATACGGAGTTCATTCCCAGTCTAAGATAGGACCGAACTGAGGGTTGCGATAGTAGGATTGGCAGCACGCAGAGGGGGACCCGAACGATCCCCGACTTGAGCATCCCGCCCATTTGGCCGGCTAAGCGCCCGCATGCTCGTTTCACGGGTTGACTTAGGCATACGGAGTTCATTCCTAGTCTAAGCATACGGAGTTCATTCGCAGTCTAAGATTGGACCGGACCGAAGGTTACGGCAGCACATGCTGGGCTCAGGCATGTGCTGGTGCCGCATTTTTCTTCGTCGGGACACCATCATCGGAGAACCTGACCAACGACATTGGGGTTCTGGCGATGGGGGGACCGGGGGGTGTGCGCACATGATGTGCGATGGGTGCCGATACTTGGCCCTTATATTGGCCCCCTATCCCTCATCAAACCTCGAGAACTCACACCCCCTTAAAGAGCATTTGAGATTTTACAGGTTTGCTGCTAGTAGCCATTATAGTGTTTGAAATGGGGACACTTTTTTCAAATGGTAACAAAATCTTGTACATTTCGAGTTTTTAGCTGAATTTTTTTTTGCATGCCAACAAAAATACAAAGGATCACTTCTACCAAGGTTGGCGCCAAAACTCCTTCTGAAAAAATTTTAAAAAATCCCGAACCGTAAAAAGTTTCAAAAATCGTGAAAAATAGAAAATGAGCCGTCTTGCCATGAAACTTCACATGAAGGCTTAAGGGACCATTGTATAAATTTACAAGCCAGAAAAATGGCATTGGCATGGAAGAAATATGAAGATGTGCCTAAACCCACCTATCACCCTATAGATCCATGGCTTGCGCATCCCGCCTCTCTGGTCGGCGTAGTGCCCGTCCATTTTGTCGGTTGGCTTAGGCATACGGAGTTCATTCCCAGTTTAAGATAGGACCAGACCAAAGGTTGTGACAGCAGGATTGACAGCACGTAGAAGGGGACCCGACCGATCCCCGACTTGAGCATCCTGCCCATCTGGCTGGCTGAGCGCCCGCACGCTCGTTTCGTGGATTAACTTAGGCATACGAAATTCATTCCCAGTCTAAGATCAGACCAAACCGAGGGTTGCGGTAGCGCATGCTGGGCTCGGGCATGTGCTGGTGCCGTATTTTTCCTCGTCGGGACACCATCGTCGGAGAACCTAACCGACGGCATTGTGGTTCCGGCGATGGGGGGGACCGAAGGGGGTGTGCGCACATGATGTGCGATGGGTGCTGGTACTTGGCCCTTATATTGGCCCCCTATCCCGCACCAAACCTTGAGAACTCACACCCCCTTAAAGAGCATTTGAGATTTTATAGGTTTGCTGCCAGTAGCCATTAAAGTGTTTGAAATGAGGACACTTTTTTCAAATGGTCACAAAATCGTGTACACTTCGAGTTTTTAGCTGAATTTTTTTGTGCATGCCAACAAAAATACAAGGATCACGTCTACCAAGTTTGGGGCCAAAAATCCATCTGAAAAAATTTTAAAAAATCCCAAACCGTAAAAAGTTTCAAAAATCATGAAAAATAGAAAACGAGTCATCTTGCCATGAAACTTCACATGAAGGCTTAAGGGACTATTGTATGAATTTACAAGCCAGAAAAATGGCATTGGCATGGCATAAATATGAAGATGTGCGTAAACCCACCTACCACCCTATCGATCCACGGCTTGCGCATCCCGCCTCTTTGGCTGGCATAGTACCCACCTGTTTCGTCGGTTGGCTTAGGCATACGGAGTTCATTCCCAATATAAGATCGAATCAGACTGAGGGTTGTGGTAGCAGGATTGGTAGCACGCAGAGGGGGACCCGACCGATCCCCGGCTTGCGCATCCTGCCCCTCTGGCCGGCTGAGCGCCCGAACGCTCGTTTTGTGGGTTGACTTAGGCATACGGAGTTCATTCCCAGTCTAAGCATATGGAGTTCATTCCCAGTCTAAGATCGGACTGGATCAAGGGTTACGGCAACACATGCTGGGCTTGGGCATGTGCTGGTGCCACATTTTTCTTCACCCCGACAACATCGTCGGAGAACCTGACCGACGGCATTGGGGTTCCGACGATGGGGGGACCGGGGGGTGTGCGCACATGATGTACGATGGGTGCTGGTACTTGGCCCTTATATTGGCCCCCTATCCCTCATCAAGGGTTGCAGCTACAGGATTGGCAGCACGCAGAGGGGGACCCGATTGATCCCCGACTTACGCATCCCGCCCCTCTGGCCAGCTAAGCGACCGCACGCTTGTTTCGTGGGTTGACCTAGGCATACAGAGTTCATTCCCAGTCTAAGATCAGACCAGACCGAGGGTTCCGGCAGCACATTTTGGGCTCGGGCATGTGCTGGTGCCACATTTTTCTTCGTCGAGACACCATCGTCGAAGAACCTGACCGACGGCATTGGGGTTCCGATGATCGGGGGGGCCGGGGGGTGTGCGCACATGATGTGTGATAGGTGCTGGTACTTGGCCCTTATATTGGCCCCCTATCCCTCATCAAACCTCGAGAACGCAAACCCCCTTAAAGAGCATTTGAGACTTTGCAGGTTTGCTGCCAGTAGCCATTAAAGTGTCTGAAATGGGGACACTTTTTTCAAATGGTCACAAAATCTTGTACACTTCGAGTTTTTAGCTGAATTTTTTTGTGCATGCCAAAAAAAATATGAGGATCACTTCTACCAAATTTGGGGCCAAAACTCCTTTTGAAAAAATTTTAGAAAATCTCGAACCGTAAAAAGTTTTGAAAATCATGAAAAATAGAAAACGAGTCGTCTTGCCATGAAACTTCACATGAAGGCTTAAGGGACCATTGTATGAATTTACAAGCCAGAAAAATGGCATTGGCATGGCAAAAATGTGAAGATGTAACTAAATCCACCTAAAACTCTATCGATCCAAGGCTTGCGCATCCCACCTCTCTGGCCGGAGTAGTGCCCGCCCGCCCGCTCGCTTGTTTCGTCGGTTGGCTTAGGCATACAAAGTTCATTCCCAGTCTAAGATTGGACCGGACCGAGTGTTGCAGCAGCAGGATCGACAGCTCATAGAGGGGGACCCGATCGATGCCCGGCTTGTGCATCCCGCTCCTCTGGTCGGCTGAGCGCCCGCACGCTCGTTTTATGGGTTGACTTAGGCATACGGAGTTCATTCCCAGTCTAAGCATACGGAGTTCATTCCCACTCTAAGATCGGATCGGACCGAGGGTTGCGGCTGCACATGCTGGGCCTGGGCATGTGCTGGTGCCGCATTTTTCTTCGCCGGGACACCATCGTCGGAGAACTTGACCGACGACATTGGGGTTCCGACGATCGGGGGGGCCGGGGGGTGTGCGCCCAAGATGTGCGATGGGTGTTGGTGCTTGGCCCTTATATTGGCCCCCTATCCCTCATCAAACCTCGAGAACTCACACCCCCTTAAAGTGCCTTTGAGATTTTACAAGTTTGCTGCCAGTAGCCATTAAAGTGTCTAAAATGGGGACACTTTTTTCAAATGGTCACAAAATCTTGTACACTTTGAGTTTTTAGCTGAATTTTTTTGTGAATGCCAACAAAAATACAAAGATCACGTCTACCAAGTTCGGGGCCAAAACTCCTTCTGAAAAAATTTTAAAAAATCCCAAACTATGAAAAATTTTGAAAATCGTGAAAAATAGAAAACGAGTCGTCTTGCCATGAAACTTCACATGAAGGCTTAAGGGACCATTGTATGAATGTACAAGCCAGAAAAATAGCATTGCCATGGCAGAAATATGAAGATGTGCCTAAACCCACCTACCACCCTATCGATCCACGGCTTGCGCATCCCGCCTCTCTGGCCGGCGTAGTGCCCGCCTGCCCGCCCGCCTGCCCGCTCGATTCGTCAGTTGGCTGAGGCATACGGAGTTCATTCCCAGTCTAAGATCGTACCAGACTAGGGGTTGTGGCAGCAGGATCGACAGCACACAGAGAGGGACCCGATCGATCCCCGGCTTGCGCATCCCGCCCCTCTGGCCGGCTGAGCGCCTGCACGCTCATTTCGTGGGTTGACTTAGGCATACGGAGTTCATTCCCAGTCTAAGCATACAAAGTTCATTCCCAGTCTAAGATCGTACCAGACCGAGGGTTACGATAGCACATGCTGGGCTCGGGCATGTGCTGGTGTCGCATTTTTCTTCGTTGGGACACCATCGTCGGAGAACCTGACCTGCGGCATCGGGGTTCCGACGATCGGGGGGGCTGGGGGGGTGTGCGCACATGATGTGCGATGGGTGCTGGTACTTGGTCCTTATATTGGCCCCCTATCCCTCATCAAACCTTGAGAACTCACACCCCCTTAAAGAGCATTTGAGATTTTACAGGTTTGCTGCCAGTAGCCATTAAAGTGTCTGAAATGGGGACACTTTTTTCGAATGGTCACAAAATCTTGTACACTTCGAGTTTTTAGCTGAATTTTTTTGTGCATGCCAACAAAAATACAAGGATCACGTCTACCAAGTTTGGGGCCAAAACTGCTTCTGAAAAAATTTGAAAAAATCCCAAACCGTAAAATGTTTTGAAAATCATGAAAAATAGAAAACGAGTCGTCTTGCCATGAAACTTGACATGAAGGCTTAAGGGACCATTGTATGAATTTACAAGCCAGAAAAATGGCATTAGCATGGCAGAAATATGAAGATGTGCCAAAACCCACCTACCACCCTATCGATCCACGGCTTGCGCATCCCGCTTCTCTGGCTGGCGTAGTGCCCGCACGCTCGCCCACTCATTTCGTCGGTTGGCTTAGGCATACAAAGTTCATTAGCAATCTAAGATCAGACCGAACTGAGAGTTGCGGCAGCAGGACCGACAGCACGCAGAGGGGGACCCGACTGATCTCCAACTTGTGCATCCCGCCCCTCTGGCCGACTGAGCGCCCGCATGCTCGTTTTATGGGTTGACTTAGGCGTACAGAGTACATTCCCAGTCTAAGCATACGGAGTTCATTCCTAGTCTAAGATCGACCGGATCGAGGGTTACGGTAGCACATGCTGGGCTCGAGCATGTGCTGGTGCCGCATTTTTCTTCGTCGAGACACGATCGCCAGAGAACCTGACCGACGGCATTGGGGTTCCGGCAATCAGGGGGCCGGGGGGTGTGCGCACATGATGTGCGATGGGTGCTGGTACTTGGCCCTTATATTAGCACCCTATCCCTCATCAAACCTCGAGAACTCACACCCCCTTAAAGAGCATTTGAGATTTTACAGGTTTGCTGCCAGTAGCCATTAAAGTGTCTGAATTGGGGAGACTTTTTTCAAATGGTCACAAAATCTTGTACACTTCAAGTTTTTTGCTGAATGTTTTTGTGCATGCCAACAAAAATGCAAGGATCACGTCTACAAAGTTTGGGGCCAAAACTAATTCTGAAAGAATTTTAAAAAATCCCGAACCGTAAAACATTTTAAAAATCATGAAAAATAGAAAACGAGTCGTCTTTCCATGAAACTTCACATGAAGGCATAAGGGACCATTGTATTAATATACAAGCCAAAAAAAAGGCATTGTCACGGTAGAAATATGAAGATGTGCCTAAACCCACCTACCACCCTATTGATCCACGGCTTGCATATCCCACCTCTCTGGCCGGCGTAGTGCCCGCTCGCCCGCCCGCTCGTTTCATCGATTGGCTTAGGGATACGTAGTTCATTCCCAGTCTAAGATCAGATCGGATTGATGGTTGCTCTAGCAGGATCGGCAGCACGCAGAGGGGGTCCTGGCCGATCCCCGGCTTGTGCATCTCGCCCCTCTGGCCGGCTGAACGCCCGTACGCTCGTTTCGTAGGTTGACCTAGGCACACGAAGTTCATTCCTAGTTTAAGCATACGTAGTTCATTCCCAGTCTAAGATCAGACCGGACCGAGGGTTGTGGCAGTACATGTTGGAATCAGGCATGTGTTGGTGCCGTATTTTTCTTCGTCGGGACACCATCGCTGGAGAACCTGATCGGGGGCATTGGGGTTCCGACGATCGGGGGGCTCGGGGGGGTGTGCGCACATGATTTGCAATGGGTGCTGGTACTGGGCCCTTATATTGGCCCCCTATCTCTCATCAAACCTTGAGAACTCACACCCCCTTAAAGAGCATTTGAGATTTTACAGGTTTGCTGCCAGTAGCCATTAAAGTGTCTGTGATGGGGATAATTTTTTCAAATGGTCACAAAATCTTGTACACTTCAAGTTTTTAGCTGAATATTTTTATGCATGCCAATAAAAATACAAGGATCATGTCTACCAAGTTTGGGGCCAAAACTCCTTCTAAAAAAATTTGAAAAAATCCCCAACCGTAAAAAGTTTCAAAAATCATGAAAAATAGAAAACGAGTCGTCTTGCCATGAAACTTCACATGAAGGCTTAAGGGACCATTGTATGAATTTACAAGCCAGAAAAATGGCACTGGCACCGTAGAAATATGAAGATGTGCCTAAACCCCCTACCACTCTACTGATTCACGGCTTTCGCATCCCCCTCTCTGGCCGGCGTAGTGCCCGCCCGCCCACCCGCTCATTTCGTTGTTTGCTTAGGCATATGGAGTTCATTCCCAGTCTAAGATCGAACCGGGCTGAGGGTTGCGGTAGCAGGATCGGTAGCACGTAAAGGGGGACCTGATCGATCCTCGGCTTGTGCATCCCACCCCTCTGGCCGACTGAGCTCTCGCACGTTCGTTTCGTGGGTTGACTTAGGCACACAAAGTTCATTCCAAGTTTAAGCATACGTAGTTCATTCCCAATCTAAGATCGGACCGGACCGAGGGTTGTGGCAGCACATGCTGGGCTCGGGCATGTGTTGGTGCGGTATTTTTCTTCGTCGGGACACCATCGCCGGAGAACCTGACCGGGGGCATTGGGGTTCCGGCGATCGGGGTGGCCGGGGGGGTGTGCACGCATGATGTGTGATGGGTGCTGGTACTTGGCCCTTATATTGGCCCTCTATCCCAAATCAAACCTCGAAAACTCGCACCCCCTTAAAGAGCATTTGAGATTTTACAGGTTTGCTGCCAGTAGCCAATAAAGTGTCTGTAATGGGGACACTTTTTTCAAATGGTCACAAAATCTTGTACACTTCGATTTTTTAGCTGAATATTTTTATGCATGCCAACAAAAATACAAGGATCATGTCTACCAAGTTTGGGGCCAAAACTCCTTCTGAAAAAATTTTAAAAAATCCCGAATCGTAAAAAGTTTCAAAAATCATGAAAAATAGAAAACGAGTCGTCTTGCCATGAAACTTGACATGAAGGCTTAAGGGACCATTGTATGAATTTACAAGCCAGAAAAATGGTATTGGCATAGCAAAAATATGAGGATGTGCCTAAACCCACCTACCACCCTACCGATCCACGGCTTGCGCATCCCCTTCTCTGGCCGGCGTAGTGCCTGCCCGCCCGCCCGCTTGTTTCGTTAGTTGGCTTAGGCATACGGAGTTCATTCCCAGTCTAACATCAAACTGGGCCGATGGTTGCAGCAGCAGGATCGGCAACACGTAGAGCGGGACCCGACCGATCCCTGACTTGCGCATCCCGCCCCTCTGGTCGGCTGAGAGCCCTCATGCTCGTTCCGTGCGTTGACTTAGGCACACGGAGTTCATTCCCAGTTTAAACATACGTAGTTCATTCCCAGTGTAAGACCGGATCGGACCGAGGGTTACGACAGCACAAGCTGGGCTCGGGCACGTGCTGGTGCCGCATTTTTCTTCGTCGGGACACCATCACCGGAGAACCTGACCGGTGGCATTGAGGTTTCGGTGATCGGGGGGGTTGGGGGGGTGTGCGCACATGATGTGCGATGGGTGCTGGTACTTGGCCCTTATATTGGCCCCCTATCTCTCATCAAACCTCGAGAACTCACACCCTCTTAAAGAGCATTTGAGATTTTACAGGTTTGCTGCCAGTAGCTATTAAAGTGTTTGAAATGGGGACACTTTTTTCAAATTGTCACAAAATCTTGTACACTTCTAGTTTTTAGGTGAAGTTTTTTGTGCATGCCAAAAAAAAATACAAGGATTACGTCTACCAAGTTTGGGGCCAAAACTCCTTCTGAAAAAATTTTAAAAAATCCCTAACCGTAAAAAGTTTTGAAAATCATGAAAAATATAAAACGAGTCGTCTTGCCATGAAACTTCACATGAAGGCTTAAGGGACCATTGTATTAATTTACAAGCCAGAAAAATGGTATTGGCATGGCAAAAATATGAAGATGTGCCTAAACCCTCCTACCACCCTATCGATCAACGACTTACGCATCCTGCCTCTCTGGCCGGCGTTGTGCCTGCCTGCCCCCCCCGCTCGTTTCTTCGGTTGGCTTAGGCATACGGAGTTCATTCCCAGTCTAAGATTGGATCAGACCGAGGATTGCGACAGCAGGATCGGCAGCACGTAGAGGGGGACCCAGCCGATCCCCGGCTTGTGCATCCTGCCCCTCTGGCCGGCTGAGTGCCCGCACGCTCGTTTCGTGGGTTGACTTAGGCATACGAAGTTCATTCCTAGTCTAAGATCTGACCGGATCGATGGTTGCAGCAGCACATGCTGGGCTCGGGCATTTGCTGTGCCGTATTTTTCTTCGTTGGGACACCATCGTCAGAGAACCTAACCGGCGGCATTGGGGTTCCGACGATCGGGGGGGCGAGGGGTGTGTGCATATGATGTGCGATGGGTGCTAGTACTTGGCCCTCATATTGGCCCCCTATCCCTCATCTAACCTTGAGAACTCACACCCCCTTAAACAGCATTTGAGATTTTATAGGTTTGCTGCCAGTAGCAATTAAAGTGTCTAAAATGGGGACACTTTTTTCAAATGGTCACAAAATCTTGTACACTTCGAGTTTTTAGCTGAATTTTTTTGTGCATGCCAAAAAAAATACAAGGATCACGACTACCAAGTTTGGGGCCAAAACTGCTTCTGAAAAAATTTTAAAAAATCCCAAACCGTAAAAAGTTTCAAAAATCATGAAAAATAGAAAACGAGTTGTCTTGCCATGAAACTTCACATGAAGGCTTAAGGGACCATTGTATGAATTTACAAGCCAGAAAAATGCCATTGGCATGACAGAAATATGAAGATGTGCCTAAACTCACCTACCACCCGATCGATCCACGGCTTTCGCATCCCCCTCTCTGGCCGACGTAGTACCCGCCCGCCCGCCCGCTCGTTTCGTCGGTTGGCTTAGGCATACGGAGTTCATTCCTAGTCTAAGATCGAACCGAACCAAGGGTTGTGGCGGTAGGATCGATAGCACGTAGAGAGGGACCTGGTCGATCCCTGGCTTGCGCATCCTACCCCTCTGGCCGGCTGAGCGCCCACACGCTCATTTCGTGGGTTGACTTAGGCACACGGAGTTCATTCCTAGTCTAAGCATACGGAGTTCATTCCCGATCTAAGATCGGGTTGGACCAAGGGTTGCGGCAGCACTTGCTGGGCTTGGGCATGTGCTGGTGCCGCATTTTTCTTCATCGGGACACCATTGTCGGAGAACCTGACTAGCGGCATTGGGGTTCCGGCGATCGGGGGGGGCGGTGGGGGGTGTGCGCACATAATGTGCAATGGGTGCTGATACTTGGCCCTTATATTGGCCCCCTATCTCTCATCAAACCTCGAGAACTCGTACCCTCTTAAAGAGCATTTGAGATTTTAAAGGTTTGCTGCCAGTAGCTACTAAAGTGTCTAAAATGGGGACACTTTTTTCAAATGGTCACAAATCTTGTACGCTTCGAGTTTTTAGCTGAATGTTTTTGTGAATGCCAACAAAAATACAAGCATCACGTCTAAGAAGTTTGGGGAAGAAACTCCTTCTGAAAAAATTTTAAAAAATCCCAAACCGTAAAAAGTTTTGAAAATCATGAAAAATAGAAAACGAGTCATCTTGCCATGAAACTTCATATGAAGGCTTAAGGGACCATTGTATGAATTTACAAGCCAGAAAAATGGCATTGGAATGGCAGAAATATGAAGATGTGCCTAAACCCACCTACCACCCTATCGATCCACGGTTTGCGCATCTCGCCTCTCTAGCTGGCGTTGTGCCCGCCCGCTCGTTTCATCGGTTGGCTTAGGCATACGGAGTTCATTCGTAGTCTAAGATCAGTCCAGACCGAGGGTTGCGGCAGCAGGATCCGTAGCACGTAGAGAGGGACCCGACCGATCCTCGGCTTGCACAACCCACCCCTCTGGCCGGCTGAGCACCCGCACGCTCGTTTCGTTGGTTGACTTAGGCATACGAAGTTCATTCCCAGTCTAAGCATACGGAGTTCATTCCCAGTCTAAGATCAGACCGGACCGGGGGTTGCCGCAGCACATGCTGGGCTCAAGCATGTGCTGGTGCCTCATTTTTCTTCGTCGGGACACCATCGTCGGAGAACCTGACCGGCGACATTGGGATTCCGATGATCAGGGGGGCGGGGGGTGTGCGCACATGATGTGCGATGGGTGCTGGTACTTGGCCCTTATATTGGCCCCCTATCCCTCATGAAACCTCGAGAACTCACACCCCCTTAAAGAGCATTTGAGATTTTACAGGTTTGCTGCCAGTAGCCATTAAAGTGTCTGAAATGGGGACACTTTTTTCAAATGGTCACAAAATCTTGTACACTTCGAGTTTTTAGCTGAATGTTTTTGTGCATGCCAACAAAAATAAAAGAATCACGTCTACCAAGTTTGGGGCCAAAACTCTTTCTGAAAAAATTTTAAAAAATCCCGAACCTCAAAAAGTTTTCAAAATCGTGAAAAATAGAAAACAAGTTGTCTTGCCATGAAGCTTCACATGAAGGCTTAAGGGACCATTGTATGAATTTACAAGCCAAAAAAATGGCATTGGCATGGCAGAAATATGAAGATATGCCTAAACCCACCTACCACCCTATCGATCCACGGCTTACGCATCCCGCCTCTCTGGCCGACGTAGTGCCCGCCCGCTTGTTTCGTCGGTTGGTTTAGGCATACGGAGTTCATTCCCAGTCTAAGATCAGACCGGACTGAGGGTTGCAGCAGCAGGATCAGCAACACGCAGAGGGGGACCCGACCGATCCCCGACTTGCGTATCCCGCCCCCATGACAGGCTGAGCGCCCGCACGCACATTTCGTGGGTTGACTTAGGCATACGTAGTTCATTCCCAGTCTAAGCATATAGAATTCATTCCCAGTCTAGGTTCGGACAAGACCAAAGGTTCCGACAGCACATGCTGGGCTAGGGCATATGCTGGTGCCGTATTTTTCTTCGCCCGGACACCATCACCGGAGAACCTGACCGGCGACATTTGGGTTCCGACGATCGGGGGGCCGGAGGGGTGGGCGTACATGATGTGCGATGGGTGCTGGTACTTGGCCCTTATATTTTCCCCCTATCCCTCATCAAACCTCAAGAACTCACACCCCCTTAAAGAGCATTTGAGATTTTACAGGTTTGCTGCCAGTAGCCATTAAAGTGTCTGAAATGGCGACACATTTTTCAAATGGTCACAAAATCTTGTACATTTCGAGTTTTTAGCTGAATTTTTTTGTCCATGCAAAAAAAATACAAGGATCACATCTTCCAAGTTTGGGGCCAAAACTCCTTCTGAAAAAATTTTAAAAAATCTCGAACCGTAAAAAGTTTCAAAATTCATGAAAAATAGAAAATGAGTCGTCTTGCCATGAAACTTCAAATGAAGGCTTAAGGGACCATTGTATGAATTTACAAGCCAGAGAAATGGCATTGGCAAGGTAGAAATATGAAGATGTGCCTAAACCCACCTACCAACCTATCGATCCACGGCTTGCGCATCCCGCCTCTCTGGCCGACGTAGTGCCCGCCCACCCGCCCACTCGTTTTGTCGGTCGGCTTAGGCATACGGAGTTCATTCCCAGTCTAAGATCGAACCAGACCGCGGGTTGCGGCTGTAGGATCGGCAGCACATAGAGGGGGACCCGATCGATCTCTGGCTTGCGCATCCCGTCCCTCTGTCCGGCTAAGCACCCGCACGTTCATTTCGTGGCTTGACTTAGGCATACGGAGTTCATTCCCAGTCTGAGCATATGGAGTTCATTCCCAGTCTAAGATCGGACTGGACCGAGGGTTGCGGAAGCACATGCTGGGCTCGGGCATGTGCTGGTGCCGCATTTTTCTTCATCGGAGAACCTGACCGACGGCATTGGGGTTCCGACGATCCGGGGGGGCCGGGGGGTGTGTGCACATGATGTGCGATGGGTGCTAGTACTTGGCCCTTATATTGGCTCCCTATCTCTCATCAAACCTCGAGAACTCACACCCCCTTAAAGAGCATTTGAGATTTTACAGGTTTGCTGCCAGTAGCATTTAAAGTGTCTAAAATGGGGACACTTTTTTCAAATGGTCACAAAATCTTGCACGCTTCGAGTTTTTAGCTGAATTTTTTTTTTGCAAGCCAACAAAAATACAAGGATCATGTCTACCAAGTTTGGGGCCAAAACACCTTCTGAAAAAATTTTAAAATATCTCGAACCGTAAAAAGTTTTGAAAATCGTGAAAAATAGAAAACGAGTCGTCTTGCCATGAAACTTCACATGAAGGCTTAAGGGACCATTGTATGAATTTACAAGCCAAAAAAATGGCATTGGCATGGCAAAAATATGAAGATGTGCCTAAACCCACCGACCACCCTATCGATCCACGGCTTGCGTATCCCGTCTCTCTGGCCGGCAAAGTGCCCGCTCGCCCGCCCGCTCGTTTCGTCGGTTGGCTTAGGTATACAGAGTTTGTTCACAGTGTAAGATCGGACCAGACCGAGGGTTACGGTAGCATGCAGAGGGGGACCCGACCAATCCCTGGCTTGCGCATCTTGCCCCTCTGGCCGGCTGAGCGCCTGCACGCTCGTTTCGTGGGTTGACTTAGGCATACGGAGTTCGTTCCCAGTCTAAGCATACGGAGTTAATTCCCAATCTAAGATCAAACCAGACTGAGGGATACGATAGCACATGCTGGGCTCGGGCATGTGCTGGGGCCGCATTTCTCTTTGCCGAGACACCATCGTCGGAGAACCTGACCGGTGGCATTGGGGTTCCGGCGATCGAGGGGGGGTCAGGGGGTGTGCGCACATGATGTGCGTTGGGTGCTGGTACTTGGCCCTTATTCTGGCCCCCTATCCCTCATCAAACCTCGAGAACTCATACCCCTTTAAAGAGCATTTGAGATTTTACAGGTCTGCTGCCAGTAGCTACTAAAGTGTCTGGAATGGGGACACTTTTTTCAAATGGTCACAAATCTTGTACACTTTGAGTTTTTAGTTGAATTTTTTTGTGAATGCCAACAAAAATACAAGCATCGCGTCTAAGAAGTTTGGGGAAAAAACTCCTTCTGAAAAAATTTTAAAAAATCCCAAACCGTAAAAAGTTTTGAAAATCATGAAAAATAGAAAATGAGTCATCTTGCCATGAAACTTCACATGAAGGCTTAAGGGACCATTGTACGAATTTACAAGCCAGGAAAATGGCATTGGCATGGCAGAAATATGAAGATGTGCCTAAACCCACCTACCACCCTATCGATCCACAGCTTGCGCATCCTGCCTCTCTGGCCGGCGTAGTGCCTGTCGGCCCGCCTGCTCGTTTCGTCAGTTGGCTTAGGCATACAGAGTTCATTCCAGTCTAAGATCGGACCGGATCAAGGGTTGCAGTAGCAAGATCGGTAGCACGTAGAGGAGGACTCGGTCGAACCCAGGCTTGCGCATCCCGTTCCTTTGGTCGGATGAGCGCCCGCACGCTCGTTTCGTGGGTTAACTTACGCATACGAAGTTCGTTCCCGTCTAAAATTGAACCAGACCGAGGGTTGTGGTAGCACATGTTGAGCTCGAGCATGTGCTGGTGCTGTATTTTTCTTCACCGGGACACCATTGCCGAAAAACCTGACCGGCGGCATTGGGGTTCCGACAATCGGGGGGGTCGGGGGGTGTTTGCACATGATGTGCGATGGGTGTTGGTACTGGGCCCTTATATTGGCCCCCTATCCCTCACCAAACCTCGAGAACTCACACCCTTGTAAAGAGCATTTGAGATTGTATAGGTTTGCTATCAGTAGCCATTAAAGTGTCTGAAATGGGGACACTTTTTTCAAATGGTCACAAAATCTTGTACACTTCGAGTTTTTAGCTGAATATTTTTGTGCATGCCAACAAAAATATAACGATATCGTCTACCAAGTTTGGGGCCAAAACTCCTTCTGAAAAAATTTTAAAAAATCTCAAACCGTAAAAGGTTTCAAAAACCGTGAAAAATAAAAAACGAGTCGTCTTGCCATGAAACTTCACACGAAGGCTTAAGGGACCATTGTATGAATTTAAAAGCCAAAAAAATGGCATTGGCATGGCAGAAATATGAAGATGTGCCTAAACCCACCTACCACCCTATCGATCCACGGCTTGCTCATCCCGTCTCTCTGGCCGGCGTAGTGTCTGCCCGCCCGCCCGCTCGTTTCGTCGGTTGGCTTAGGCATACGAAGTTTATTCCCAATCTAAGATCAGACCGGATCGAGTGTTACGGCAGCAGGATCGATAGCACGCAGAGGGGGACCGGATCGATCCTCGACTTACGCATCCCATCCCTTTAGCCGGCTGAGCGCCGACACGCTCGTTTTATGGGTTGACTTAGGCATATGGAGTTCATTCCAGTCTAAGCATACAGAGTTCATTCCCAGTCTAAGATCGGACTGGACCAGGGGCTACCTGAGAACCTGATTGGTGGCATTGGGCTTCCGGTGATCGGGGGGCGGGGGGGTGTGCGCACATGATGTGCGATGGGTGCTGGTACTTGGCCCTTATATTGGCCCCCTATGCCTCATCAAACCTCAAGAACTCACACCCCCTTAAAGAGCATTTGAGATTTTACAGGTTTGCTGCCAGTGGCCATTAAAGTGTCTGAAATGAGGACACTTTTTTCAAATGGTCACAAAATCTTGTACACTTCAAGCTTTTAGCTGAGTTTTTTTGTACATGCCAACAAAAATACAAGGATCCCGTCTAATAAGTTTGGGGCCAAAACACCTTCTGAAAAAATTTTAAAAAATTTAGAACCGTAAAAAGTTTTGAAAATGGTGAAAAATAGAAAATGAGTCGTCTTGCCATGAAACTTCACATGAAGGCTTAAGGCATGTGAATTTACAAGCCAGAAAAATGGCATTGGTACGGTAGAAATATGAAGATGTGCCTAAACCCACCTACCACCCTATCGATCCACGATTTGTGCATCCCGCCTCTCTGGCCGACGTAGTGCCCGCCCGCCCGCCAGCCCGCCCGCTCGATTCATCGGTTGGCTTAGGCATATGCAGTTCATTCCCAGTCTAAGATCAGATCAGACCGAGGGTTACGGTAGCAGGATCAGCAGCATGCAAAGAGGGACCCGATCGATCCCCGGCTTGTGAATCCCGCCGCTCTGGCCGGCTGAGCGCCCGCACGCTTGTTTCATGGGTTGACTTAGGCATACAGAGTTCATTCCTAGTCTAAGCATATGGAGTTCACTCCCAGTCAAAGATTGGACCAGACTGAGGGTTGCGGCAGCACATGCTGGGCTCGGGTATGTGCTGGTGCCGTATTTTTCTTCACTGGGACACCATCGTCGGAGAACCTAACCGACGGGATTAGGGTTCCGACGATCGGGGGGTCGAGGGGTGTGCACACATGATGTGTGATGGGAGCTGGTAGTTGGCCCTTATATTGGCCCCCTATCCCTCATCAAACCTCGAGAACTCACACCCCCTTAAAGAGCATTTGAGATTTTACAGGTTTGCTGCCAGTAGCCATTAAAGTGTCTGGAATGAGGACACTTTTTTCAATTGGTCACAAAATCTTGTACACTTCGAGTTTTTAGCTGAATTGTTTTGTGCATGCCAACGAAAATACAAAGATCACGTCTACCAAGTTTGGGGCCAAACTTCCTTCTGAAAAAATTTTAAAAAATCTCAAACCGTAAAAAGTTTTAAAAATCATGAAAAATAGAAAAAGAGTGGTCTTGCCATGAAACTTTACACGAAGGCTTAACGGACCATTGTATGAATTTACAAGCCAAAAAAATGGCATTGGCATGACAGAAATATAAAGATGTGCCTAAACCCACTTACCACCCTATCGATCCACGGCTTGAGCATCCCGCCGCCTCTCTGGCCGGTGTAGTACCCGCCCGCCTGCTCGTTTCGTCAGTTGGCTTAGGCATACGGAGTTCATTCCCAGTCTAAGATATGATCGGACCAAGGGTTGTGGCAGTAGCATCGACAGCACATAGAGGGGGACCCAGTCGATCCCCGGCTTGCCCATCCCGCCCCTCTAGCTAGCTGAGCGCTCGCACGTTCGTTTCGTGGGTTGACTTAAGCATACAGAGTTCATTCCCAGTCTAAGCTTACGGAATTCATTCCCAGTCTAAGATTGGACCGAACCGAGGGTTGCGGCAGCACATGCTGGGCTCGAGAATGTGCTGGTGCCGTATTTTTCTTCGTCGGGACACCATCACCGGAGAACCTGACCGACAGCATTGGGGTTCCGGCAATCGGGGGGTCGGGGGGAGTTCACACATGATGTTTGATGGGTGCGGGCACTTGGCCCCTATATTGGCCCCCTATCCCTCATCAAACCTCAAGAACTCACGCCCCCTTAAAGAGCATTTGAGATTTTACAGGTTTGCTGCCAGTAGCCATGAAAGTGTCTGAAATGGGGACACTTTTTTTAAATGGTCACAAAATCTTGTACACTTCAAGTTTTTAGCTGAATTTTTTTGTGCATGCCAACAAAATACAAGGATCACATCTACCAAGTTTGGGGCCAAAACTCCTTCCGAAAAAATTTTAAAAAATCACAAACCGATAAAAGTGTCAAAAATCATGAAAAATAGAAAACGAGTCGTCTTGCCTTGAAACTTCACATGAAGGCTTAAGGGACCATTGTATGAATTTACAAGCCAAAAAAATGGCATTGGCATGGCAGAAATATGAAGATGTGCCTACACCCACCTACCACCCTATCGATCCACGGCTTGCGCATCCCGCCTCTCTGGCCGGCGTAGTGCCCGCTCGTTTCGTCGGTTGGCTTAGGCATGTGGAGTTCATTCCTAGTCTAAGATTGGACCAGACCGAGGGTTGCAGCAGCAGGATCGGTAGCACGCAGAGGGGGACCCGGCCGATCCCCGTCTTGCGCATCCTGCCCCATTAGCCGGTTGAGTGCCCGTACACTTGTTTCGTTGGTTGACTTAGGCATACAGAGTTCATTCCCAGTCTAAGCATACGGAGTTCATTCCCAATCTAAGATTGAACCGGACTGAGGGTTGCAGCAGTAGATGCTGTGCTCGGGCATGTGCTGGTGCCGCATTTCTCTTCCCTGAGACACCATCGCTGGAGAACCTGACCGACGGCATTGGGGTTCCGACGATCGGGGGGTGCCGGGGGGTGTGCGCACATGATGTGCAATGGTTGCTGGTACTTGCCCTTATATTCGCCCCCTATCCTTCATCAAACCTTGAGAACTCACACCCCCTTAAAAAGCATTTGAGATTTTACAGGTTTGCTGCCAGTAGCCATTAAAGTGTTTGAAATGGGGACACTTTTTTTAGATGGTCACAAAATCTTGTACACTTTGAGTTTTTAGCTGAATTTTTTTGTGCATGCCAACAAAAATACAAGGATCACGTCTACCAAGTTTGGGGCCAAAACTCCTTCTGAAAAAATTTAAAAAAATCCCAAACTGTAAAAAGTTTCAAAAATCGTGAAAAATAGAAAACGAGTGGTCTTGCCATGAAACTTCACAAGAAGGCTTAAGGGACCATTGTATGAATTTTTAAAAGCCAGAAAAATGGCATTGGCATGGCAGAAATATGAAGATGTGCCTAAACCCACCTACCACCCTATCGATCCACGGCTTGGGCATCCCGCCTCTTTGGCCGACGTAGTGCCCGGCCGCTCATTTCGTCGGTTGGCTTAGGTATACGGAGTTCATTCCCAGTCTAAGATCAGACTGGACCGAGGGTTGTGGTAGCAAGATCAGCAGCACGCGGAGGGGGACCCAACCGATCCCTGGCTTACGCATCCCGCCCCTCTTGCCGGCTGAGCACCCGCACACTCGTTTCATGGGTTGACTTAAGCATATGGACTTCATTCCCAGTCTAAGCATACGAAGTTCATTTTCAGTCTAAGATCAGATCGGACCGAGTGTTGCGGCAGCACATGCTGGGCTCAGGCATGTGCTAGTGCCGCATTTTTCTTCGTCGAGACACCATCGTCGGAGAACCAGACCGACGATATTGGGGTTCCGACGATCGGGGGGGGCCGGGGGGTGTGCGCACATGATGTAAGATGGGTGCTGGTACTTGGCCCTTATATTGGCCCCCTATCCCTCATCAAACCTCGAGAACTCACACCCCTTTAAAGAGCATTTGAGATTTTACAGGTTTGCTGCCAGTAGCCATTAAAGTGTTTGGAATGGGGACACTTTTTTCAAATGGTCACAAACTCTTGTACACTTCGAGTTTGTAGCTGAATTGTTTTGTGCATGCCAACAAAAATAAAAGGATAATGTCTACCAAGTTTGGGGCCAAAACTCCTACTGAAAAAATTTTAAAAATTCTCGAACCGTAAAAATTTTCCAAAATCGTGAAAAATAGAAAACGAGTCGTCTTGCCATCAAACTTCACATGAAGGCTTAAGGGACCATTGTATGAATTTACAAGCTAGAAAAGTGGCATTGGCATGGCAGAAATATGAAGATGTGCCTAAACCCACCTACCACCCTATCGATTCACGGCTTGCGCATTTCGCCTCTCTGGCTGGCGTAGTGCCCACCCATCCTCCCGCTCGTTTCATCAGTTGGCTTAGGCATACGGAGTTCAATTTCAGTCTAAGATCAAACCGAACTGATGGTTGAGGCAGCAGGATCGACAGCACGTAGAGAGGGACCCGATCGATCCCCGGTTTGCGCATCCCGCCACTTTGGCCGACTGAGCGCCCGTACGCTCGTTTCGTGGGTTGACTTAGACATACGGAGTTCATTCCCAGCCCAAGATCAGACCGGAACAATGGTTGTGGCAGCACATGCTGGGCTCGGGCATGTGCTGGTGCCACATTTTTCTTCGCCGGGACACCATCGCCGGAGAACCTGACCGACGGCATTGGGGTTCCGACGATCGGGGGGGCCGGGGGGTGTGCTCACATGATGTGCGATGGGTGCTGGTACTTGGCCCTTATATTGGCCCCCTATCCCTCATCAAACCTCGAGAACTCACACCCCCTTAAAGAGCATTTGAGATTTTCCAAGTTTGCTGCCAGTAGCCATTAAAGTGTCTGAAATGGGGACACTTTTTTCAAATGGTCACAAAATCTTGTACACTTCGAGTTTTTTGCTGAATTTTTTTATGCATACAAACAAAAAAACAAGGATCACGTCTACCAAGTTTGGGGCCAAAAATACTTCTGAAAAAATTTTAAAAAATCCCGAACCGTAAAAAGTTTCAAAAATCATGAAAAATAGAAAACGAGTCATCTTGCCATGAAACTTCACACGAAGGCTTTAGGGACCATTGTATGAATTTACAAGCCAGAAAAATGGCATTGGCATGGCAGAAATATGAAGATGTGCCTAAACCCACCTACCACCCTATCGATCCACGGCTTGCGCATCCCGCCTCTCTGGCCGACGTAGTGCCCGCCCGCACGTCTGCTCGTTTCGTCGATTGGCTTAGGCTTACATAGTTTATTCCCAGTCTAAGATCAAACCGGACTGAGGGTTGCAGAAGCAAGATCGACAGCCCACAGAGGGGGACCCGGCCGATCCCGGCTTGCGCATCCCGCCCCTCTGGCCGGCTGAGCGCTCGCACGCTCGTTTCGTGGGTTGACTTAGGCATACGGAGTTCATTCCCAGTCTAAGATCAGACTGGACCGAAGGTTACGGTAGCATATGCTGGGCCCAAGCATGTGCTGGTGCCGCATTTTTCTTCACCGGGACACCATCATCGGAGAACCTTACCGATGGCATTGGGGTTCCGACGATCGGGGGGCCGAGGTGGGGGTGTGCGCACATGATGTGCGATGGGTGCTGGCACTTGGCCCTTATATTGGCCCTCTATCCCTCATCAAACCTCGAGAACTCACACCCCTTTAAAGAGCATTTGAGATTTTACAGGTTTGCTGCCAATAGCCATTAAAGCGTCTGGAATGGGGACACTTTTTTCAAATGGTCACAAAATCTTGTACACTTCAAGTTTTTAGCTGAATTTTTTTGTGCTTGCCAACAAAAATACAAGGATCACGTCTACTAGGTTTGGGGCCAAAACTCCTGCTGAAAAAATTTTGAAAAATCTTGAACCTTAAAAAGTTTTAAAAATTGTGAAAAATAGAAAACGAGTCGTCTTGCCATGAAACTTCACATGAACGCTTAAGGGACCATTGTATGAATTTACAAGCCAAAAAAATGGCATTGGCACGGTAGAAATATGAAAATGTGCCTAAACCCACCTACCACCCTATCGATCAACGGCTTGCGCATCCCGCCTCTCTGGTCGGCATGGTGCTCGCCCGTCCCCCCGCCCGTTTCGTCGGTTGGCTTAGGGATATGGAGTTCATTCCCAGTCTAAGATCAAACCGGACCGAGGGTTGCGGCTGCAGGATTGGCAGCACGCAGAGGGGGACCCGATCGATCCCTGACTTGCGCATCCCGCCCCTCTGGCCGGCTGAGCGCCCGCACGCTTGTTTCGTGGGTTGACTTAGGCATACGAAGTTCATTCCCAGTCTAAGCATACGGAGTTCATTCCTAGTCTAAGATCGGATCGGATCGAGGGTTGCGGTAGCATATGCTGGGCCCAAGCATGTGCTGGTGTAGTATTTTTCTTCACTGGGACACCATCATCGGAGAACCTGATTGGTTGCATTGGGGTTCCGGCGATCGGGGGGGCCGGGGGGGTGTGCGCACATGATGTGCGATGGGTGCTGGTACTTGGCCCTTATATTGGCCCCCTATCCCTCATCAAAGCTCGAGAACTCACACCTCTTTAAAGAGCATTTGAGATTTTACAGGTTTGTCGCCAATAGCCATTAAAGCGTATGGAATGGGGACACTTTTTTCAAATGGTCACAAAATCTTGTACACTTCAAGTTTTTAGCTGAATTTTTTTGTGCTTGCCAACAAAAATACAAGGATCACGTCTACTAGGTTTGGGGCCAAAACTCCTGCTGAAAAAATTTTGAAAAATCTTGAACCTTAAAAAGTTTTAAAAATTGTGAAAAATAGAAAACGAGTCGTCTTGCCATGAAACTTCACATGAACGCTTAAGGGACCATTGTATGAATTTACAAGCCAAAAAAATGGCATTGGCAAGGCAGAAATATGAAGATGTGCCTAAACCCACCTACCACCCTATCGATCAACGGCTTGCGCATCCCGCCTCTCTGGTCGGCATGGTGCTCGCCCGTCCCCCCGCCCGTTTCGTCGGTTGGCTTAGGCATATGGAGTTCATTACCAGTCTAAGATCAAACCGGACCGAGGGTTGCGGCTGCAGGATCGGCAGCACGCAGAGGGGGACCCGATCGATCCCCGACTTGCGCATCCCGCCCATCTGGCCGGCTGAGCGCCTGCACGCTTGTTTCGTGGGTTGACTTAGGCATACGAAGTTCATTCCCAGTCTAAGCATACGGAGTTCATTCCCAGTCTAAGATCGGATCGGATCGAGGGTTGCGGCAGCACATGCTGGGCTCGGGCATGTGCTGGTGCCATATTTTTCTTCTTCGGGACACCATCGTCGGAGAACCTGACCGACGACATTGGGGTTCTGGCGATCGGGGGTGGCCGGGGGGGTGTGCGCACATGATGTGCGATGGGTGCTGGTACTTGGCCCTTATATTGGCCCCCTATCCCTCATCAAACCTCGAGAACTCACACCCCCTTAAAGAGCATTTGAGATTTTACAGGTTTGCTGCCAGTAGCCATTAAAGTGTCTGAAATGGGGACACTTTTTTCAAATGGTCACGAAATCTTGTACACTTCAACTTTTTAGCTGAAGTTTTTTGTGCATGCCAACAAAAATACAAGGATCACGTGTACCAAGTTTGGGGCCAAAACTCCTTCTAAAAAAATTTAAAAAAATCCCGAACCTTAAAAATTTTTGAAAATCATGAAAAAAAGAAAACGAGTCGTCTTGCCATGAAACTTCACATGAAGGCTTAAGGGACCATTGTATGAATTCACAAGCCAGAAAAATTGCATTGGCATGGCAGAAATATGAAGTTATGCCTAAACTCACCTACCACCCTATCGATCCACGGCTTGCGCATCCCGCCTCTCTGGCCGGTGTAGTGCCCGCTCGTCCCCTCGCTCATTTCGTCGGTTGGCTTAGGTATACGGAGTTGATTCCCAGTCTAAGATCAGACCAGACCGAGGGTTGCTGTAGCATGCAAAGGGGGACCCGGCCGATCCTCGGCTTGTGCATCCCGCCGCTCTGGTCGGCTGAGTGCCTACACGCTCATTCCGTGGGTTGACTTAGGCATACGGAGTTCATTTGCAGTCTAAGCATACGGAGTTCTTTCCCAGTCTAAGATTGGACCGGACCGAGGGTTGCGGCAGCACATGCTGGGCTTAGGCATGTGCTGGTGCTGCATTTTTTTTCGCCGGGACACCATCATCGGAGAACCTGATTGGCGGCATTGGAGTTCCGGCGATCGGGGGGGCCGGGGGGGTGTGCGCACATGATGTGCGATGGGTGCCGGTACTTGGCCCTTATATTGGCCCCCTATCCCTCATCAAAGCTCGAGAACTCACACCTCCTTAAAGAGCATTTGAGATTTTACAGGTTTGTCGCCAGTAGCCATTAAAGTGACTGAAATGGGGACACTTTTTTCAAATGGTCACAAAATCTTGTACACTTCGAGTTTTTAGCTGAATTGTTTTATGCATGCCAACAAAAGTACAGGGATCACGTCTAGCAAGTTTGGGGCCAAAAATCCTTCTGAAAAAAGTTTAAAAAATCATGAACCTTAAAAAGTTTCAAAAATCGTGAAATATAGAAAACAAGTCGTCTTGCCATGAAACTTCACATGAAGGCTTAAGGGACCATCGTATGAATTTACATGCTAGAAAAAATGACATTGGCATGGCAGAAATATGAACATGTGCCTAAACCCACCTACCACCCTATCAATCCACGGCTTACGCATCCCGCCTCTCTGGCTGACGTAGTGCCCGTCTGCCCGCTTGCTCGTTTCGTCGGTTGGCTTAGGCATACGGAGTTCATTCCCAGTTTAAGATCAGACCGGATCGAGGGTTACAGATCGACAGCATGCAGAGAGGGACCCGGTCGATCCCCGGCTTGAGCATCCCGCCCCTCTGGTCGGCTGAGCGCCTGCACACTCGTTTCGTGGGTTGACTTAGGCATACAGAGTTCATTCCCAGTCTAAGCATACGGAGTTCATTCCCAGTCTAAGATCGGACCGAACTGAGTGTTGCGGTAGCACATGCTGGGCTCGGCATGTGTGGGTGCCGCATTTTTCTTCGCCGAGACACCATCGCCGGAGAACCTGACTGACGGCATTAGGGTTCCGATGATCGGGGGGGCCGGGGGGTCTGCTCACATGATGTGCGATGGGTGCTGGTACATGGCCCTTATATTGGCCCCCTATCCCTCATCAAACCTCGAGAACTCACAACCCCCTAAAGAGCATTTGAGATTTTACAGGTTTGCTGCCAGTAGCCATTAAAGTGTCTGAAATGGGGACACTTTTTTCAAATGGTCACAAAATCTTGTACACTTCGAGGTTTTAGCTGAATTTTTTTGTGCAAGCCAAAAAAAATACAAGGATCAGGTCTACCAAGCTTGGGGCCAAAACTCCTTCTGAAAAAATTTTAAAAAATCCCGAACCGTAAAATGTTTCAAATATCATGAAAAATAGAAAACGAGTCGTCTTGCCATGAAACTTCACATGAAGGCTTAAGGGACCATTGTATGAATTTACAAGCTAGAAAAATGGGATTGGCATGGTAGAAATATGAAGATGTGCCTAAATCCACCTACCACCCTATCGATCCACGGCTTGCACATCCCGCCTCTCTGGCCGACATAGTGCCCGCCCGCCTGCCCGCTCATTTCGTCGGTTGGCTTAGGCATACGAAGTTCATTCCCAGTCTAAGATCGGACCAGATTGAGGGTTGTGGCAGCAGGATTGACAGCACGCAGAGGGGGACCCGACCGATCCCCAGCTTGCGCATCCCGCCCCTCTGGCCAGTTGAGCGCCCGTACGCTCGTTTCGTGGGTTGACTTAGGCATACGGAGTTCATTTGTAGTCTAAGCATGCGGAGTTCATTCCCAGTCTAAGATCAGACTGGATCGAGGGTTGCAGCAGCACATGTTGGGCTCGGGCATGTGCTGGTACCATATTTTTCTTCACCGGGACACCATCGCGGGGGAACCTGACCGGCGACATTGGGTTTCCGACGATCGGGGGGCCCGGGAGGTGTACGCACATGATGTGCGATGGGTGCTGGTACTTGGCCCTTATATTGGCCCCCTATCCCTCATCAAACCTCGAGAACTCGCACCCCCTAAAGAGCATTTGAGATTTTACAGGTTTGCTGCCAGTAGCCATTAAAGTGTTTGAAATGGGGACATTTTTTTCAAATGGTCACAAAATGTTGTACACTTCGAGTTTTTAGCTGAATTTTTTTGTGCAAGCCAACAAAAATACAAGGATCACGTCTACCAAGTTTGGGGCCAAAAATCCTTCTGAAAAAATTTTAAAAAATCCCGAACCGTAAAAGGTTTTGAAAATCATGAAAAATAGAGAACGAGTCATCTTGCCATGAAACTTGACATGAAGGCTTAAGGGACCATTGTATGAATTTACAACCAGAAAAATGGCATTGGCAAGGCAAAAATATAAAGATGTGCCTAAACCCACCTACCACCTTATCGATCCACGGCATGCACATCCTATCTCTCTGGCCGACGTAGTGACCGCCCGCCCGCCCACTCGTTTCGTCAGTTGGCTTAGGCATACGGAGTTCATTCCTAGTCTAAGATCGAACCAGATTGAGGGTTGTGGCTGTAGGATTGGCAGCACGTAGAGGGGGACCCAACCGATCCCCGGCTTGTGCATCCCGCCCCTCTGGCCCGCTGAGCGACCACACGCTTGTTTCATCGATTGACTTAGGCATACAGAGTTCATTCCCAGTCTAAGCATACGAAGTTAATTCCCAGTCTAAGATCGAACTAATCCGAGGGTTGGGACAGCACATGCTGGGCTCGGGCATGTGCTAGTGCCGCATTTTTCTTCGCTAGGACACCATCGCCAGAGAACCTGACAAGCGGCATTGGGGTTCCGACGATCGGGGGGTGCCGGGGGGTGTGCGCACATGATGTGCGATGGGTACTAGTACTTGGCCCTTATATTGGCCCCCTATCCCTCATCAAACCTCGAGAACTCACACCCCCTTAAAGAGCATTTGAGATTTTACAGGTTTGCTGCCGGTAGCCATTAAAGTGTTTAAAATGGGGACACTTTTTTCAAATGGTCACAAAATCTTGTACACTTCGAGTTTTTAGCTGAATTATTTTGTGCATGCCAACAAAAATACAAGGATCACGTCTACCAAGTTTGGGTCTAAAACTCCTTCTGAAAAAATTTTAAAAAATCTCGAACCATAAAAAGTTTCCAAAATCGTGAAAAATAGAAAACGAGTCTCTTGCCATGAAACTTCACATGAAGGCTTAGGGGACCATTGTATGAATTTACAAGCCAGAAAAATGGCATTGGCATGGCAAAAATGTGAAGATGTACCTAAACCCACCTACCACCCTATCGATCGACGGCTTGCGCACCCCGCCTCTCTGGCCGGCGTAGTGCCCGCCCGCCCGCCCACTCGTTTCGTCAGTTGGCTTAGGCATACAGAGTTCATTCCCAATCTAAGATCGAATCAGACTGAGGGTTGCGGCCGTAGGATTAGCAGCACGTCGAGGGGGACCCGACCGATCCCCAGATTGCGCATCCCGCCCTCTGGCCGGCTGAGTGCTCGCACGCTCGTTTCGTGGGTTGACTTAGGCATACGGAGTTCATTCCCAATCTAAGCATACAGAGTTCATTCCCGATCTAAGATCAAACTGGACCGATTATTGCGGTAGCAAATGCTGGGCTCGGGCATTTGCTGGTGCCATATTTTTCTTCGTCGGGACACCATCGCCAGAGAACCTGACAAGCGTCAATGGGGTTCCGGCGATTGGGGGGGTCGGGGGGGTCTGCGCACATGATGTTCGATGGGTGCTGGTACTTGTATTGGCCCCCTATCCCTCATCAAACCTCAAGAACTCACTCCTCCTTAAAGAGCATTTGAGATTTTACAGGTTTGCTGCTAGTAGCCATTAAAGTGTATGAAATGGGGACACTTTTTTGAAATGGTCACAAAATCTTGTACACTTCAAGTTTTTAGCTGAATTGTTTTATGCATGCCAACAAAAATGCAAGGATCACGTCTACCAAGTTTGGGGCTAAAACTCCTTTTGAAAAAATTTGAAAAAATCCCGAACCGTAAAAAGTTTCCAAAATCGTGAAAAATAGAATACGAGTCGTCTTGCCACGAAACTTCACATGAAGGCTTAAGGGACCATTGTTTGAATTTACAAGCCAAAAAAATCGCATTGGCATGGCAAAAATATGAAGATGTGCCTAAACCTACCTACCACCCTATCGATCCACGGCTTGCGCATCCCGCCTCTTTGGCCGGCGTAGTGCCCGCCCGCCTGCCCAATCGTTTCATCGGGTGGCTTAGGCTTACAGAGTTGATTCCCAGTCTAAGATCGAATCATACCGAGGGTTGTGGGAGCAGGATTAGCAGCACGTTGAGGAGGACCCGACCGATCCCAAGCTTGTGCATGCCACCCTCTGGCCAGCTGAGAGCCCGCACGCTCGTTTCGTGGGTTGACTTAGGCATACAGAGTTCATTCCCAGTCTAAGCATACAGAGTTCATTCCCAGTCTAAGATCAGATTGGACCGAGCATTGCAACAGCAGCTGCTAGGCTCGGGCATGTGCTGGTGTCGTATTTTTCTTTACCGGGACACCATCGCCAAAGAACCTGACCGACGACATTGGGGCTCCGACAATCGGGGGGGTCTGCGCACATGATGTTCGATGGGTACTGGTACCTGGCCCTTATATTGGCCCCCTATCCCTCATCAAACCTCGAGAACTCACACCCCCTTAAAGAGCATTTAAGATTTTACAGGTTTGCTGCCAGCAGCCATTAAAGTGTTTGAAATGGGGACACTTTTTTCAAATGGTCACCAAATCTTGTACACTTTGAGTTTTTAGCTGAATTGTTTTGAGCATACCAACAAAAATACAAGGATCACGTCTACCAGGTTTGGGGCCAAAACTCCTTTTGAAAAAATTTTAAAAAATCCCAAACCGTAAAAAGTTTCAAAAATCATGAAAAATAGAAAACGAGTCGTCTTTCCATGAAACTTAACATGAAGGCTTAAGGGACCATTGTATGAATTTACAAGCCAGAAAAATGCCATTGGCATGGTAGAAATATGAAGATGTGCCTAAACCCACCTACCACCCTGTCGATCCACGGCTTGCGCATCCCGCCTCTCTGGCAGGCGTAGTGCCCGCCCGCCCGCTCGCTCATTTCATCGGTTGGCTTAGGCATACGGAGTTCATTCCCAGTCTAAGATATGACCAGACTGAGGGTTGCGGCAGCAGGATCGGCAGCACGCAGAGGGGGACCCGACCGATCCCCGGCTTACGCATCCTGCCCCTCTGGCCGGCTGAGCGCCCGTATGCTCGTTTTATGGGTTAACTTAGGCATACGAAGTTCATTCCCAATCTAAGCATATGGAGTTCATTTTCAGTCTAAGATCGGATCAGACCGAGAGTTGTGGCAGCACATGCTAGGCTCGGGCATGTGCTGGTGCCACATTTTTCTTTGTCGGGACACCATCGTCGAAGAACCTGATCGACGGCATTGGGGTTCCGACGATCGGGGGTGCCGGGGGGTGTACGCACATGATGTGCGATGGGTGCTGGTACTTGACCCTTGTACTGGCCCCTTATCTCTCATCAAACCTTGAGAACTCACAGCCCCTTAAAGAGCATTTGAGATTTTGCAGGTTTGCTGCCAGTAGCCATTAAAGTGTCTGAAATGGGGACACTTTTTTCAAATGATCACAAAATCTTGTACACTTCGAGTTTTTAGCTGAATTTTGTTGTGCATGCCAACAAAAATAAAAGGATCACGTCTACCAAGTTTGGGGCCAAAAATCCTTCTAAAAAATTTCTTAAAAATCCCGAACCGTAAAAAGTTTTCAAAAATCATGAAAAATAAAAAACGAGTCGTCTTGCCATGAAACTTCACATAAAGGCTTAAGGGACCATTGTATGAATTTACAAGCCAGAAAAATGGCATTGGCATGGCAGAAATATGAAGATGTGCCTAAACCCACCTACCACCCTATCGATCCACGGCTTGCGTATCCCGCCTCTCTGGCCGGCGTAGTGCCTGCCCGCCCGCCCGTTTGTTTTGTCGGTTGGCTTAGGCATACGGAATTCATTCCCAGTCTAAGATCAAACCGAACCGAGGGTTGCAGTAGCAGGATCCGCAGCATGCAGAGGGGGATCCGATTGATCCCCGTCTTGTGCATCCCGCCCCTCCAGGCCGGCTGAGTGCCCGCATGCTCGTTTCATGGGTTGACTTAGGCATACGGAGTTCATTCCCAGTCTAAGCATATGGAGTTCATTCCCAGTCTAAGATCGGACCGGATCGAGGGTTACGGCAGCACATGCTGGGCTCGAGCATGTGCTGGTGTTGCATTTCTCTTCGTCGGGACACCATCGCCGAAGAACCTGATCGACGGCATTAGGGTTCCTGTGATCGGGGGGGTCGGGGGGTGTGCGCACATGATGTGCGATGGGTGCCGGTACTTGGCCCTTATATTGACCCCCTATCCCTCATCAAACCTCGAGAACTCACACCCACTTAAAGAGCATTTAAGATTTTACAGGTTTGCTGCCAGTAGCCATTAAAGTGTCTGAAATGGTGACACTTTTTTCAAATGGTCACAAAATCTTGTACACTTCGAGTTTTTAGCTGAATTTTTTTGTGCATGCCGAAAAAAATACAAGGATCACGTCTACCAAGTTTGGGGCCAGAACTCCCTTTGAAAAAATAGAAAACGAGTCGTCTTGCCATGAAACTTTACATGAAGGCTTAAGGCACCATTGTATAAATTTACAAGCCAAAAAAATGGCATTGGCACAGCAAAAATATGAAGATGTGTCTAAACCCACCTACCACCCTATCGATCCACGGCTTACGCATCCCTTCTCTCTGGCCGACGTAGTGCCCGCCCGCCCGTCCATTCGTTTTGTCGGTTGGCTTAGGCATACGAAGTTCATTCCCTATCTAAGATCAGACCAGACCAAGTGTTGCAGTAGTAGGATCAGAACCGTAAAAAGTTTTGAAAATCATGAAAAATAGAGAACGAGTCATCTTGCCATGAAACTTGACATGAAGGCTTAAGGGACCATTGTATGAATTTACAAGCCAGAAAAATGGCATTGGCAAGGCAGAAATATGAAGATGTGCCTAAACCCACCTACCACCCTATCGATCCACGGCATGCGCATCCTACCTCTCTGGCCGACGTAGTGCCCGCCCACTCGTTTCGTTAGTTGGCTTAGGCATACGGAGTTCATTCCCAGTCTAAGATCGAACCAGATCGAGGGTTGTGGTAGTAGGAGCGGCAGCACGTAGAGGGGGACCCAACCGATCCTCGGCTTGTGCATCCCGCCCCTCTGGCCCGCTGAGCGATCGCACGCTCGTTTCGTGGGTTAACTTAGGCATACGAAGTTCATTCCCAGTCTAAGCGTACAGAGTTCATTCCCAGTCTAAGATCGGACCAGACCGAGGGTTGCAGTAGTAGGATCGGCAGCACCCAGAGGGTGACCCGACCGATCTTCGGCTTACGCATCCCGCCCCTCTGGCCGACTGAGCGCCCACACGCTCGTTTCGTGTGTTGACTTAGGCATACGGAGTTCATTCCCAGTCTAAGCATATGGAGTTAACTCCCAGTCTCAGATCAGACCGGACCGAGGGTTGTGGGAGCACATGCTGGGTTCAGGCATGTGCTGGTGTCACATTTTTCTTTGTCGAGTCACCGTCGCCGGAGAACCTGATCGGCGGTATTGGGGTTCCGGTGATCGAGGGGGGCCAGGGGGGGATTGCCACATGATGTGCGATGGGTGTCGGTACTTGGCCCTTATATTGGCCCCCTATCCCTCATCAAACCTCGAGAACTCACACCCCCTTAAAGAGCATTTGAGATTTTACAGGTTTGCTGCCAGTAGCCATTAAAGTGTTTGAAATGGGGACACTTTTTTCAAATGGTCACAAAATCTTGTACACTTCGAGTTTTTAGCTGAATTTTTTTGTGCATGCCAAAAAAAATACAAGGATCACGTCTACCAAGTTTGGGGCCAAAACTACTTCTGAAAAAAATTTTAAAAAATCTCGAACCGTAAAAAGTTTTGAAAATCGTGCAAAATAGAAAAAGAGTCGTCTTGCCATGAAACTTCACATGAAGGCTTAAGGGACCATTGTATGAATTTACAAGCCAGAAAAATTGCATTGGCATGGTAGAAATATAAAGATGTGCCTAAACCCACCTACCACCCTATCGATCCACGGCTTGCGCATCCCGCCTCTCTGGCCGACGTAGTGCCCGCCCGCTCGTTTCGTCATTTGGCTTAGGCATAAGGAGTTCATTCCCAGTCTAAGATCGGATCAGACCGAGGGTTATGGCAGTAGGATCGGCAGCATGCAGAGGGGGACCCGACCGACGCCCGGCTTGCGTATCCCTCCCTTCTGGCCGACTAAGGGCCCGTACGCTCCTCTCGTGGGTTGACTTAGGCATACGGAGTTCATTCCCTGTCTAAGCATACGGAGTTCATTCCCAGTCTCAGATCAGACCGGATTGAGGATTACGGTAGCACATGCTGGGCTCTGCCATGTGCTGGTGCCGTATTTTTCTTTTTCGGGACACCATCGTCGGAGAACCTGACCGACGACATTGAGGTTCCGGCGATCGAGGCGGCCCGGGGGGTGTGCACACATGATGTGCGATGGGTGCTGATACTTGGCCCTTATAATGGCCCCCTATCCCTCATCGAACCTCGAGAACTCACACCCCCTTAAAGAGCATTTGAGATTTTACAGGTTTGCTGCCAGTAGCCATTAAAGTGTCTGAAATGGGGACACTTTTTTCAAATGGTCACAAAATGTTGTACACTTCGAGTTTTTAGCTGAAGTTTTTTGTGCATGCCAACAAAAATACAAGGATTATGTCTAAAAAGTTTGGGGCCAAAACTCCTTCTGAAAAAATTTTAAAAAATCCCAAACCGTAAAAAGTTTCAAAAATCATGAAAAATAGAAAACAAGTCGTCTTGCCATGAAACTTCACATCAAGGCTTAAGGGACCATTGTATGAATTTACAAGCCAAAAAAATGGCATTGGCACAGCAAAAATATGAAGATGTGCCTAAACCCAACTACCACCCTATCGATCCACGGCTTGCGCATCCCGCCTTTCTGGCTGGCGTAGTGCCCGCTCGCTCGTTTCGTCGATTGGCTTAGGCATACGAAGTTCATTCCCAGTCTAAGATCAGATCGGACTGAGGTTTGTGGCAACAGGATCGGCAGCACGTAGAGGGGGTCCCGACCGATCCCCAGCTTGCGCATCCCGCACGTTCGTTTCATGGGTTCACTTAGGCATACGGAGTTCATTTCCAGTCTAAGCATACAGAGTTCATTCCTAGTCTAAGATTGGACCGGAATGAGGGTTACGGCAGCACATGTTGGGCTCGGGCGTGCGTTGGTGCCGCATTTTTCTTTGTCGGGACGCCATCGCCAGAGAACCTGACCGACGGCATTAGGGTTCCGGTGATCGGGGGGGCCGAGGGGGTCTGTGCGCACATGATGTGCAATGGGTGCTGGTACTTGGCCCTTATATTGGCCCCCTATCCCTCATCAAACCTCTAGAACTCACACCCCCTTAAAGAGCATTTGAGATTTTACAGGTTTGCTGCCAGTAGCCATTAAAGTGTCTGAAATGGGGACACTTTTTTCAAATGGTCACAAAATCTTGTACACTACGAGTTTTTAGCTGAATTTTTTTGTGCATGCCAATAAAAATACAAGGATTATGTCTACCAAATTTAGGGCCAAAACTCCTTCTGAAAAAAATAAAAAAATCCCAAACCGCAAAAACTTTCAAAAATCGTGAAAAATAGAAAACAAGTCGTCTTGCCGTGAAACTTGACATGAAGGCTTAAGGGACCATTGCATGAATTTACAAGCCAGAAAAATGGCATTGGCATGGCAGAAATATGAAGATGTGCCTAAACCCACCTACGACCCTATCGATCCACGGCTTGCGCATCCCGCCTCTTTGGCCGGCTTAGTGACCGCCCCCCACCCGCTCGTTTCGTCGGTTGGCTTAGGCATACGGAGTTCATTCCCAGTCTAAGATCGGACCGAACCGAGGGTTGCTGTAATAGGATTGGAAGCACGCAAAGGGGGACCCGATCGATCCCTGACTTACGCATCTGGTCCCTATGGCCGGCTGAGCGCCTACACGCTCGTTTCATGGGTTGACTTAGGCATACGGAGTTCATTCCCAGTCTAAGCCTACGGAGTTCATTCCCAGTCTAAGATCAGACCAGACCGAGGGTCGCGGCAGCACATGCTGGGCTCGGGCATCTGCTGGTGCCATATTTTTCTTCGCCGGGACACCATCACCGGAGTTCCTGACCGGCGGCATTGGGGTTTCGATGATCGGGGGGTGTATGTACATGATGTGCGATGGGTGCTGGTACTTGACCCTTATATTGGCCCCCTATCCCTAATCAAACCTCGAGAAGTCACACCCCCTTAAAGAGCATTTGAGATTTTACAGGTTTGCTGCCAAGTAGCCATTAAAGTGTTCGAAATGGGGACACTTTTTTCAAATGACCAAAAAATCTTGTACACTTTGATTTTTTAGCTGAATTGTTTTGTGCATGCTAAAAAAAATACAAGGATCATGTCTACCAAGTTTGGGGCCAAAACTCCATCTGAAAAATTTTTAAAAAATCCCGAACCGTAAAAAGTTTCAAAAATCGTGAAAAATTGAAAACGAGTCGTCTTGCCGTGAAACTTCACATGAAGGCTTAAGGGACCATTGTGTGAATTTACAAGCCAGAAAAATGGCATTGGCATGGTAGAAATATGAAGATGTGCCTAAACCCACCTACCACCTACCACCCTATCGAGCCACAGCTTGCGCATCCCGCCTCTCTGGTCGGCGTAATGCCCTCCCGCCCGCCCGCTCGTTTCATCGGTTGGCTTAGGCATACGGAGTTCATTCCCAGTCTAACCATACAGAGTTCACTCCCAGTCTAAGATCGGACCGGATCGAGCGTTGCGGTAGCACATGCTGGGCTCAGGCATGTGCTGGTGTCGTATTTTTCTTCCCCGGGACACCATCGTCGGAGAACCTGACCGGTGACATTAGGGTTCCGGCGATCGGGGGGGTGCGCACATGATATGCGATGGGTGCTGGTACTTGGCCCTTATATTGGCCCCCTATCCCTCATCAAACCTTGAGAACTCACACCGCCTTAGAGAGCATTTGAGATTTTACAGGTTTGCTGCCAGTAGCCATTAAAGTGTCTGAAATGGGGACACTTTTTTCAAATGGTCACAAAATCTTGTACACTTTGAGTTTTTAGCTAAATTTTTTTTTTTGCAAGCCAACAAAAATACAAGGATCACGTTTACCTATTTTGGGGCCAAAACTCCTTCTGAAAAAATTTTAAAAAATCCAAAACCGTAAAAAGTTTCAAAAATCATGAAAAATAGAAAACGAGTGGTGTTGCCATGAAACTTCACATGAAGGCTTAAGGGACCATTGTATGAATTTACAAGCCAGAAAAATGGCATTGGCACGGCAGAAATATGAAGATGTGCTTAGGCATATGGAGATCATTCCCAGTCTAAGATTGGACCGGACTGAGAGTTGGGGCAGCAGGATCGGCAGAACGCAAAGGGGGACCCAGCAGATCCCCGACTTGCGCATCCCGCACCTCTGGCCGGCTGAGCGCCCGCACACTCGTTTCGTGGGTTGACTTAGGCATACGAAGTTCATTCCAAGTCTAAGCATATCAGTTCATTCCCAGTTTAAGATCGGATCGGACCGAGGGTTGCGGCAGCACATGCTGTCCTCGAGCATGTGCTGGTGCCGTATTTTTCTTCGTCGGGACACCATCGCCGGAGAACCTGATCAACGGTATTGGGGTTCCGGTGATCGGGGGGGTCGGGGCAGCGGGTGTGCGCACATGATGTGCGATGGGTGCTGGTACTTGGCCCTTATATTGGCCCCATATCCCTCATCAAACCTCGAGAACTCTCACCCCCTTAAAGAGCATTTGAGATTTTACAGGTTTGCTGCTAGTAGACATTAAAGTGTATGAAATGGGGACACTTTTTTCAAATTGTCACAAAATCTTGTACACTTCGAATTTTTAACTGAATTTTTTTGTGCATGCCAACAAAAATACAAGGATCACGTCTACCAAGTTTGGGGCCAAAACTCTACCTGAAAAAATTTTAAAAAATTCCGAACCGTAAAAAGTTTAGAAAATCATGAAAAATAGAAAATGAGTCGTCTTGCCATGAAACTTCACATGAAGGCTTAAGCGACCATTGTATGAACTTACAAGCCAGAAAAATGGCACTGGCATGGCAGAAATATGAAGATATGCCTAAACCCACCTACCACCCGATCGATCCACGGCTTGCGCATCCTGCCTCTCTGCCCGGTGAAGTGCCCACTCGCTCGTTTCGTCCGTTGGCTTAGGCATACGGAGTTCATTCCCATTCTAAGATTGGATCGGATCGAGGGTTGTGGCAGCAGGATCGACAGCACGCAGAGGGGGACCCGGCCGATCCCCAACTTGTGCATCCCGCCACTCTAGCCGGCTAAGCGCCTGCACGCTCGTTTCGTGGGTTGACTTAGGCATACGGGGTTCATTCTGAATCTAAGCATACAGAGTTCATTCCCAGTCTAAGATCGAACCGGACTGAGGGTTACGGTAGCACATGCTGGGCTCGAGCATTTGCTAGTGCCACATTTTTCTTCATCGGGACACCGTCGTCGAAGAACCTGACCGGCGGCATCAGGCTTCCGGCGATCGGAGGGGCCGGGGGGGTGTGCGCACAGGATGTGCAATGGGTGCTGGTACTTGGCCCTTATATTGGCCCCCTATCCCTCATCAAACCTCAAGAACTCATAACCCCTTAAAGAGCATTTGAGATTTTACAGGTTTGCTGCCAGTAGCAATTAAAGTGTCTGAAATGGGGTCACTTTTTTCAAATGGTCACAAAATCTTGTACATTTGGAGTTTTTAGCTGAATTGTTTTATGCATGCCATCATAAATACAAGAATCACGTCTACCAAGTTTGCGGCCAAAACTCCTTCTGAAAAAATTTGAAAAAATCTCGAGCCGTAAAAAGTTTCAAAAATCATGAAAAATAGAAAACGAGTCGTCTTGCCATGAAACTTCACACGAAGGCTTAAGGGACCATTGTATGAATTTACAAGCCAGAAAAATGGCAGTGGCTTGGCAGAAATTTGAAGATGTGCCAAAACCCACCAACCACCCTATCGATCCACAGCTTACGCATCGCGCCCCTCTGGCCGACGTAGTGCCCGCCCGCTCGTTTCATCGGTTGGCTTAGGCATACGAAGTTCATTCCCAGGCTAAGATCAGACCGAACCGAGGGTTGCAGCAGCAGGATCGGTAGCACATCGAGGGGGACCCGACCGATCCCCAGCTTATGCATCCCGCCCCTCTGGCCGACTGAACGCCCGAATGCTCGTTTCGTGGGTTGACTTAGGCACACGGAGTTCATTCCCAGTCTAAGCATACGGAGTTCATTCCCAGTCTAAGATCGACTGGATCGAGGGTTGCGGCAGCACATGTTGGGCTCGGGCATGTGTTGGTGCTGCATTTTTCTTCACCGGGACACCATCGCCGGAGAACCTGACCGGCAGCATTGGGGTTCCGACGATCGAGGGGGCCGGGGGGTGTGCACACATGATGTGCGATGGGTGCTGGTACTTGGCCCTTATATTGGCCCCATATCCCTCATCAAACCTCAAGAACTCACACCCCCTTAAAGAGCATTTGAGATTTTACAGGTTTGCTACCAGTAGTCATTAAAGTGTCTGAAATGGGGACACTTTTTTCAAATGGTCACAAAATCTTGTACACTTCGAGTTTTTAGCAGAATTTTTTTGTGCATGCCAACAAAAATAAAAGGATCACGTCTACCAAGTTTGGGGCCAAAAATTCTTCTGAAAAAATTTTAAAAATTCTCGAACCGCAAAAAGTTTCAAAAATCGTGAAAAATAGAAAACGAGTTGTCTTGCCATGAAACTTCACATGAAGGCTTAAGGGACCATTGAATGAATTTACAAGCCAGAAAAATGGCATTGACATGGCAGAAATATGAAGATATGCCTAAACCCACCTACCACCCAATCGATCCACGGCTTGCGCATCCCGCCTCTCTGGCCGGCGTAGTGCCCGGCCGCCCGCCCGCTCGTTTTGTCGGTTGGCTTAGGCATACGGAGTTCATTCCCAGTCTAAGATCATACCAGACTGAGGGTTGTGACAGCACATCTTGGGCTCGGCATGTGCTGGGGCTGAATTTTTCTTCGTCGGGACACCATCGTCGGATAACCTGACCGGCGGCATTGGGGTTCCTGCGATCGGGGGGGTCGAGGGGGGGTGTGCGCACATGATGTGCGATGGGTGCTGGTACTTGGCCCTTATATTGGCCCCCTATCCCTCATCAAACCTCGAGAACTCACACCCCCTTAAAGAGCATTTGAGATTTTACAGGTTTGCTGTCAATAGCCATTAAAGTGTCTAAAATGGGGACACTTTTTTCAAAGGGTCACAAAATCTTGTACACTTCGAGTTTTTAGTTGAATTCTTTTGTGCATGCCAACAAAAATACAAGGATCATGTCTACCAAGTTTGGGGCTAAAAATCCTTTCAAAAAATTTTTAAAAAGTCTCGAACCGTAAAGAGTTTCAAAAATTATGAAAAATAGAAAATGAGTCATCTTGCCATGAAACTTCACATGAAGGCTTAAGGGACCATTGTATGAATTTACAAGCCAGAAAAATGACATTGCCACGACAAAAATATGAAGATGTGCCTAAACCCACCTACCACCCTATCGATCCACGGCTTGCGCATCTCGCCTCTCTGGCCGGCGTAGTGCCCGCCCGCTTGTTTCGTCAGTTCGTTTAGGCATACGAAGTTCATTCCCAGTCTAAGATCGAACCGAACCGAAGGTTGTGGCAGCAGGATCGGTAGCACGTAAAAAAGAGCCGGCCGATCCCCGACTTGCGTATCCCGCCCTTCTGGCCGGTTGAGCGCCCGTACGGTCGTTTCGTGGGTTGACTTAGGCATACGGAGTTCATTCCCAGTCTAAGCATATGGAGTTCATTCCCAGTCTAAGATAGGACCGGACCGAGGGTTACGGCAGCACATGCTGGGCACGGGCATGTGCTGGTGCCATATTTTTCTTCACCGGGACACCATCGTCGGAGAACTGGACCGACGGCATTGGGGTTCCGACGATCGAGGGGGTCGGGGGGTGTGCACACATGATGTGCGATGGGTGCTGGTACTTGGCCCTTATACTGGCCCCCTATCCCTCAACAAACCTTGAGAACTCACAACCCCTTAAAGAGCATTTGAGATTTTACAGGTTTACTGCCAGTAGCCATTAAAGTGTCTGAAAATGGGGACACTTTTTTCAAATGGTCACAAAACCTTGTACACTTCGAGTTTTTAGCTGAAATTTTTTGTGCATGCCAAAAAGAATACAAGGATCACCTCTACCAAGTTTGGGGGCCAAAACTCCTTCTGAAAAAATTTTAAAAAATCTCGAACCATAAAAAGTTTCAAAAATCGTAAAAAATAGAAAACGAGTCGTCTTGCCATGAAACTTCACATGAAGGCTTAAGGGACCATTGTATTAATTTACAAGCCAGAAAAATGGCATTGGCATGGCAGCAATATGAAGATGTGTCTAAACCCACCTACCACCCTATCGATCCATGGCTTGCGCATCCCGCCTCTATGGCCGGCGTAGTGCCCGCCCGCCCGCCCACTCGTTATGTCGGTTGGCTTAGGCATACGGAGTTCATACCCAATCTAAGATCGAATCGGATCGAGGGTTGCGGTAGCAGGATCGGCAGCACCCAGAAGGAGACCCGATCGATCCCCGGCTTGCGCATCCCGCCCCCCTGGCCGACTGAGCGCCCGCATACTCGTTTCGTGGGTTGACTTAGGCATACGGAGTTCATTGGCAGTCTAAGCATACGGAGTTCATTCCCAGTCTAAGATCGGACCGGATCGAGGGTTCCGACAGCACATGCTGGGCTCGGGCATGTGCTGGTGCCGTATTTTTCTTCGTTGGGACACCATCGTCGGAGAACCTGACTGGCGGCATTGGGGTTTCGACGATCGGGGGGGCCGGGGGGGTGTGCGCACGTGATCAGTGAAGGGTACTGGTACTTGACCCTTATCCCTCATCAAACCTCGAGAACTCACACCCCCTTAAAGAGCATTTGAGATTTTACAGGTTTGCTGCCAGTAGCCATTAAAGTGTCTGAAAATGAGGACACTTTTTTCAAATGGTCACAAAATCTTGTACACTTCGAGTTTTTAGTTGAATTGTTTTGTGTATGCCAATAAAAATACAAGGATCGCGTCTACCAAGTGTGGGGCTAAAAATCCTTCTGAAAAAATTTTAAAAAATCCTGAACCGTAAAAAGTTTCAAAAATCATAAAAAATAAAAAACAAGTCGTCTTGCCATGAAACTTCACATGAAGGCTTCAGGGACCATTGTATGAATTTACAAGCCAAAAAAATATCATTGGCACGGCAGAAATATGAAGATGTGACTAAACCCACCTACCACCCTATCGATCCATGGCTTGTGCATCCCGCCTCTCTGATCGGCGTAGTGCCCGTTCGCCCGCCTGCCTGTTTCATCGGTTGGCTTAGGCATACGAAGTTCATTCCCAGTCTAAGATTGGACCGGATCGAGGGTTACGGTAGCAGTATCACCAGCACGCAGAGGGGGTCCCGACCGATCCCCGGCTTGGGCATCCCGCCCCACCCGTCGGCTGAGCGCCCGCATGCTCGTTTTTTGGGCTGACTTAGGCATATGGAGTTCATTCCCAGTCTAAGCATACAGAGTTCATTCCCAGTCTAAGATTGGATCGGACCGAGGGTTGCGGTAGCACATGCTGGGCTCGGGCATGTGCTGGTGCTGCATTTTTCTTCATCGGGAGACCATCGTCTGAGAACTTGACCGGCGGCATTGGGGTTCCGACGATGGGGGGACCGGGGGGTGTGCGCACATGATGTACGATGGGTGCTGGTACTTGGCCCTTATATTGGCCCCCTATCCCTCATCAAACCTCGAGAACTCACACCCCCTTAAAGAGCATTTGAGATTTTACAGGTTTGCTGCCAGTAGCCATTAAAGTGTCTGAAATGAAGACACTTTTTTCAAATGGTCACAAAATCTTGTACACTTTGAGTTTTTAGCTGAATTTTTTTTTGCATGCCAACAAAAATACAAGGATCACGTCTACCAAGTTTGGGGCCAAAACTCCTTCTGAAAAAATTTTAAAAAATCCTGAACCGTAAAAAGTTTTAAAAATCATGAAAAATAGAAAACGAATCATCTCGCCATGAAACTTCACGTGAAGGCTTAAGGTACCATTGTAAGAAATTAGAAGCCAGAAAAATGGCATTGGCACAGCAGAAATATGAAGATGGGCCTAAACCCACCTATCACCCTATCGATCCACGGCTTGCGCATCCTGCCTCTCAGGTCGGTATAGTGCTCACCCACCCACCAGCCCGCCCGCCCGCCCGCCTGTCCGCCCGCCCGTTCATCCGTTTCGTCGGTTGGCTTAGGCATACGGGGTTAATTCCCAGTCTAAGATTGGATCGGACCGAGGGTTTTTTCAAATGGTCACAAAATCTTGTACACTTCGAGTTTTTAGCTGAATTTTTTTGTGCATGCCAAAAAAAATACAAGGATCACGTCTACCAAGTTTGGGGCCAAAACTCCTTCTGAAATAATTTTAAAAAATCTTCAACCACAAAAAGTTTCAAAAATCATGAAAAATTGAAAACGAGTTGTCTTGCCATGAAATTTCACATGAAGGCTTAAGGGACCATTGTATGAATTTACAAGTAAGAGAAATGGCATTGGCACAGCAGAAATATGAAGATGTGCCTAAACCCACCTACCACCCTATCGATCCACGGCTTGTGCATCCCGCCTCTCTGGCCGGTGTAGTCCCCGCCCGCCTGTCCGTTTCGTCGGTTGGCTTACGCATACGGAGTACATTTCAAGTCTAAGATCTGACCGGATCGAGGGTTACGGCAGCATGAAGAGGGGGACCCGGCCGATCCCCGGCTTGCGCATCCCCCTCTCTGGCCGGCTGAGCGCCCGTACGCTCGTTTCGTGGGTTGACTTAGGCATACGGAGTTCATTCCCAGTCTAAGATCAGACTAGACCGAGGGTTGCGGTAGCACATGCTTGGCTCGGGCATGTACTGGTGTCGCATTTTTCTTTACCGGGACACCATCGTCGGAGAACCTGACGGGCGGTATTGGGGTTCCGGCGATCAGGGGTGGCCGAGGGGGTGTGCGCCCATGATGTGCGATGGGTGCTGGTACTTGGCCCTTATATTGGCCCCCTATCCCTCATCAAACCTCGAGAACCTACACCCCTTTAAAGAGCATTTGAGATTTTATAGGTTTGCTGCCAGTAGCCATTAAAGTGTCTAAAATGGGGACACTTTTTTTCAAATGATCACAAAATCTTGTACACTTTGTGTTTTTAGCTGAATTTTTTTGGTGCGTGCCAACAAAAATACAAGCATCACGTCTACCAAGTTTGGGGCCAAAACTCCTTCTGAAAAAATTCTAAAAAATCCAAAACCGTAAAAAGTTTTGTAAATCGTGAAAAATACAAAATGAGTCGTCTTGCCATGAAACTTCACATGAAGGCTTAAGGGACCATTGTATGAATTTACAAGCCAAAAAAATGGCATTGGCATGGCAGAAATATGAAGATGTGCCTAAACCCACCTACTACCCAAACGATCTACGGCTTGTGCATCCCGCCTCTCTGGTCGGTATAGTGCCCGCCTGCCCGTCCGTCCGTCCGTTTCGTCGGTTGGCTTAGGCATACGAAGTTCATTCCCAGTCTAAGATCGGATCAGACCGAGGGTTGTAGCAGCACTTGCTGGGCTCGGGCATGTGCTGGTGCCGCATTTTTCTTCACCGGGACACCAATGTCGGAGAACCTGACCGGCGGCATTGGGGTTCCGGCGATCGAAGGGAGCCGGGGGGTGTGCACACATGATGTGCGATGGGTGCTGGTACTTGGCCCTTATATTGGCCCCCTATCCCTCATCAAACCTCGAGAACTCACACCCCTTTAAAGAGCATTTGAGATTTTACAGGTTTGCTGCCAGTAGCTATTAAAGTGTCTGAAATGAAGACACTTTTTTCAAATGGTCACAAAATCTTGTACACTTTGAGTTTTTAGCTGAATTTTTTTGTGCATGCCAACAAAAATACAAGGATCACGTCTACCAAGTTTGGGCCAAAACTCGTTATGAAAAAATTTTAAAAAATCCCGAACCGTAAAAAGTTCTGAAAATCTTGAAAAATAGAAAATGAGTCGTCTTGCCATGAAACTTCACATGAAGGCTTAAGGGACCATTGTATGAATTTACAAGCCAAAAAAATGGCATTGGAATGGCAGAAATATGAAGATGTGCATAAACCCACCTACGACCCTATCGATCCCCGGCTTGCACATCCCGCCTCTCTAGCGGGCTGAGCACCCGCACGCTCGTTTCATGGGTTGACTTAGGCATACGGAGTTCATTCCCAGTCTAAGCATACGGGCTTCATTCCCAATCTAAGATCGGAGTGGACCGAGGGTTGTGGCAGCACATGCTGGGCTCGGGCATGTGCTGGTGCCACATTTTTCTTCGTCGGGACACCATCATCGGAGAACCTGACCGGCGGCATTGGGGTTCCGGCGATAGGGGGCCATGGGTGGTTTGCGCACATGATGTGCGATGGGTGCTGGTACTTGGCTCTTATATTGGCTTCTTATCCCTCATCAAACCTCGAGAACTCATACCCCCTTAAAGAGCATTTGAGATTTTACAGGTTTGCTGCCAGTAGCCATTAAAGTGTCCGAAATGGGGACACTTTTTTCAAATGGTCACAAAATCATGTACACTTCAAGCTTTTAGCTGAATTTTTTTGTGCATGCCAACAAAAATACAAAGATCACGTCTACTCAGTTCGGGCCAAAACTCTTTCTGAAAAAATTTTAAAAAATCCCGAACCGTAAAAAGTTCCAAAAATTATGAAAAATAGAAAACGAGTCGTCTTGCCATGAAACTTCACATGAAGGCTTAAGGGACCACTGTATGAATTTACAAGCCAGAAAAATGGTATTGGCATGGTAGAAGTATGAAGATGTGCGTAAACCCACCTACCACCCTATCGATCCACGGCTTGCGCATCCTGCCTCTCTGGCCTTCGTAGTGCCCGCCCGCCCGTCCGCTCGTTTCGTTAGTTCGCTTAGGCATACAGTGTTCATTCCCAGTCTAAGATCGAACCGAACCGAGGGTTGCAGCAGCAGGATCGGTAGCATGCAGAGGGGGACCCGACCGATCCTCGGCTTACTCATCTCGGCCCTCTGGACGGCTAAGCGCCCGCACAGTCGTTTCGTGGGTTGACTTAGGCATACGGAGTTCATTTCCAGTCTAAGCATACGAAGTTCATTCCCAGCCTATGATCGGACCGGACCGAGAGTTGCGGCAGCACATGCTGGGCTCTGGCATGTGTTGGTGCCGCATTTTTCTTCGTCGGGACACCATCGTCGGAGAACCTGACTAGCAGCATTGGGGTTCCGACGATCGGGAGGGCCGGGGGGGTGTGCACACATGATGTGCGATGGGTGGTGGTACTTGGCCCTTATATTGGCCCCCTATCCCTCATCAAACCTCGAGAACTCACACCCCCTTAAAGAGCATTTGAGATTTTACAGGTTTGCTGTCAGTAGCCATTAAAGTATCTGAAATGGGGACACTTTTTGCAAATGGTCACAAAATCTTGTACACTTCGAGTTTTTAGCTGAATTTTTTTGTGCATGCCAACAAAAATACAAAGATCATGTCTGCAAAGTTTGGGGCCAAAACATTTTCTGAAAAAATTTTAAAATATCCTGAACCGTAAAAATTCCAAAAATCGTGAAAAATAGAAAACGAGTCGTCTTGCCATGAAACTTCACATGAAGGCTTAAGGGACCAATGTATGAATTTACAAGCCAGAAAAATGGTATTGGCATGGCAGAAATATGTAGATATGCCTAAACCCACCTACCACCCTATCGATCCATGGCTTGCGCATCCTGCCTCTCTGGCCTGCATAGTGCCTGCCCGCCCACCCGCTCGTTTCGTCGGTTGGCTTAGGCATACAGTGTTCATTCCCAGCCTAAGATCGGACCGAACCGAGGGTTGTGGCAGTAGGATCGACAACACACAGAGGGGAACCCGCACGATCCCCGGCTTGCTCATCCTGCCCCTCTGGCCGGCTGAGCGCCCGCACGCTCATTTCGTAGGTTGACTTAGGGATACGGAGTTCATTCCCAGTCATAGCATACGGAGTTCATTCCCAGTCTAAGATCGGATCGGACTGAGGGTTACGGCAGCACATGTTGGGCCCGAGCATGTGCTGGTGCCACATTTTTCTTCGTCGGGACACCATCACCGGAGAACCTGACCAGCGGCATTTGGGTTTCGACAATCGGGGGGGCCAAGGGGGTGTGCGCACATGATGTGCGATGTGTCCTGGTACTTGGCCCTTATATTGGCCCCCTATCCCTTATCAAACCTCGAGAACTCACACCCCCTTAAAAAGCATTTGAGATTTTACAGGTTTGCTGCCAGTAGCCATTAAAGTGTCCGAAATGGGGACACTGTTTTCAAATGGTCACAAAATCATGTACACTTCAAGTTTTTGGCTGAATTTTTTTGTGCATGCCAACAAAAATACAAAGATCACGTCTACCAAGTTTGGGTTGAAAACTCCTTCTGAAAAAATTTTAAAAAATCCCAAACCGTAAAAAGTTCCAAAAATCATGAAAAATAGAAAACGAGTCATCTTGCCATTAAACTTCACATGAAGGCTTAAGGGACCACTATCGATCCACGGCTTGCTGCCAGTAGCCATTAAAGTGTCTAAAATGGGGACACTTTTTTCAAATGGTCACAAAATCCTGTACACTTCGAGTTTTTAGCTGAAGTTTTTTGTGCATGCCAACAAAAATACAAGGATCACGTCTACCAAGTTTGGGGCCAAAACTCTTTCTGAAAAAATTTTAAAAAATCCTGAACCGTAAAAAGTTTCAAAAATCGTGAAAAATAAAAACGTGTCGTCTTGCCGTGAAACTTTACATGAAGGCTTAAGGGACCATTGTATGAATTTACAAGCCAGAAAAATGGCATTGGCATGGCAGAAATATGAAGATGTGCCTAAACCCACCTACCACCCTATCGATCCACGGCTTGCGCATCCCGCCTCTCTGGCCGACGTAGTGCCCGCCCGCCTGCTTGTGTTGTCAGTTGGCTTAGGCATACGAAGTTCATTCCCAGTCTAAGATCAGATCGGATCGGGGGTTGCGACAGCACATGCTGGGCTCGAGCATGTGTTGGTACTGCATTTTTCTTCGTCAGAGAACCTGACCGATGGCATTGGGGTTCCGACGATCGGGGGGGGCCGGAGGGGGTGTGCGCACATATGTGTGATGGGTGCTGGTACTTGACCCTTATATTGGCCCCCTATCCCTCATCAAACCTCGAGAACGCACACCCCCTTAAAGAGCATTTGAGATTTACAGGTTTGCTGTCAGTAGCCATTAAAGTGTCTGAAATGGGGACACTTTTTTCAAATGGTCACAAAATCTTGTACACTTCGAGTTTTTAGCTGAATATTTTTGTGCATACCAAAAAAAATACAAGGATCACGTCCACCAAGTTTTGGGCCAAAATTCCTTTTGAAAAAATTTTAAAAAATTCAGAACCGTAAAAAGTTTCAAAAATCGTGAAAAATAGAAAACGAGTCGTCTTGCCATGAAACTTCAAATGAAGGCTTAAGGGACCATTGTATGAATTTACAAGCCAGAAAAATGGCATTGGCAGGGCAGAAATATGAAGATTTGCCTAAACCCACCTACCACCCTATCGATCCACAGCATGCGCATCCCGCCTCTCTGGCCGGCGTAGTGCCTGCCCGCCCGCTCATTTCGTCGGTTGGCTTAGGCATACGGAGTTCATTTCCAGTCTAAGATCGGACCAGACTGAGGGTTGCGGCAGCAGGATCGGGAGCACGTAGAGGGGGACCCGGCAGATCCTCGGCTTGCGTATCCCGCCCCTTTGGTCGGTTGAACGGCTGCACACTCATTTCGTGGGTTGACTTAGGCATACGGAGTTCATTCCCAGTCTAAGATCAGACCGGACCGAGGGTTGCGGCAGCACATGCTAGGCTCGGGCATCCGCTGGTGCCGTATTTCTCTTCATCGGGATACCATCGTCGGTAAACCTGACCGATGGTATTGGGTTCAAGCAATGGGGGGGCCGGGGGGGTGTGCGCACATGATGTACGATGGGTGCTGGTACTTGGCCCTTATATTGGCCCCATATCCCTCATCAAACCTTGAGAACTCATGCCCCCCTAAAGAGCATTTGAGATTTTACAGGTTTGCTGCCAGTAGCCATTAAAGTGTCTGAAATGGGGACACTTTTTTCAAATGGTCACAAAATCTTGTACACTTCGAGTTTTTGGCTGAATTTTTTTATGCATGCCAACAAAAATACAAGGATCACGTCTACCAAGTTTTGAGCCAAAACTCCTTCTGAAAAAATTTTAAAAAATCCTGAACCTTAAAAAGTTTCAAAAATCGTCAAAAATAGAAAACGAGTCGTCTTGCCATGAAACTTCACATGAAGGCTTAAGGGACCACTATCGATACACGGCTTGCGCATCCCACCTCTCTGGCTGACGTAGTGCCCGCCCGCCTGCTTGTTTCATCGGTTGGCTTAGGCATACGGAGTTCATTCCTAGTCTAAGATCGGATCGAGGGTTACGGCAGCACATGTTGGGCTCAGGCATGTGCTGGTACCGCATTTTTCTTCGTCAGAGAACCTGACCGACGGCATTGGGGTTTCGGCGATCGGGGGGGCCAGGGGGGTGTGCGCACATGATGTGTAATGGGTGCTGGTACTTGGCCCTTATATTGGACCCCTATCCCTCATCAAACCTGGAGAACTCACACCCCCTTAAAGAGCATTTGAGATTTACAGGTTTGCTGCCAGTACCAGTAAAGTGTCTGAAATGGGGACACTTTTTTCAAATGGTCACAAATCTTGTACACTTCGAGTTTTTAGCTGAATTTTTTTGTGCATACCAACAAAAATACAAGGATCACGTCCACCAAGTTTGGGGCCAAAATTCCTTTTGAAAAAATTTTAAAAAATCCCGAACCGTAAAAAGTTTCAAAAATCATGAAAAATAGAAAACGAGTCGTCTTGCCATGAAACTTCACATGAAGGCTTAAGGGACCATTGTATAAATTTACAAGATAGAAAAATGGCATTGGCAGGGCAAAAATATGAACATGTGCCTAAACCCACCTACCACCCTATCGATCCACGACTTGCACATCCCGTATCTCTGACCGGCGTAGTGCTTGCCCGCCCGCTCATTTCGTCGGTTGGCTTAGGCATACAGAGTTCATTCCCAGTCTAAGATCAGATCGGACTGAAGGTTACGACAGTAGGATCGGGAGCACGTAGAGGGGGACCCGACCGATCCCCGGCTTGCACATCCCACCCCTATCGTCGGTTGAGCGGCTGCACGTTCGTTTCGTGGGTTGACTTAGGCATACGGAGTTCATTCCCAGTCTAAGATCGGATCGGACCGAGGGTTGCGGCAGCACATGTTGGGCTCGGGCATGTGCTGGTGCCGTATTTTTCTTCATCGGGACACCATCGTTGGAGAACCTGACCGGCGGCAATATGGTTTCGGCGATCGGGGGGGCCAAGGGGCTGTGCGCACATGATGTGTGATGGGTGCTGGTACTTGGCCCTTATATTGGCCCCCTATCCCTCATCAAACCTCGAGAACTCACACCACCTTAAAGAGCATTTGATATTTTACAGTATTGCTGCCAGTAGCCATTAAGTTGTCTGAAATGGGGACACTTTTTTCAAATGGTCACAAAATCTTGTACACTTCGAGTTTTTAGCTAAATATTTTTGTGCATGCCAACAAAAATACAAGGATCATGTCTACCAAGTTTGGGGCAAAAACTCCCTCAAAAAAAATTTTAAAAAATCTTGAACCGTAAAAAGTTTCAAAAATCGTGAAAAATAGAAAACGAGTCATATTGCCATGAAACTTCACATGAAGGCTTAAGGGACCATTGTAAGAATTTACGAGCCTGAAAAATGGCATTGGCACGGCAGAAATATGAAGATGTGCCTAAACCCACCTACCACCCTATCGATCCACGGCTTGCGCATCCCTCCTCTCTGGCCGGTGTAGTGCCCGCCCGCTCGCCCGCTAATTTCATCAGTTGGCTTAGGCATACGGAGTTCATTCCCAGTCTAAGATCAGACCAGACCGAGCGTTGCGGCAGTAGGATCGACAGCACGCAGAGGGGGACCGGGTGAATCCTCGGCTTACGCATCCCGGCCCTCTGGCAGGTTGAATTTTTTTGAACACTTCGAGTTTTTAGCTGAATTTTTTTGTGCATGCCAAAAAAAATACAAGCATCACGTCTACCAAGTTTGGGGCCAAAACTCCTTTTGAAAAAATTTTAAAAAATCCCAAATCCTGCCTCTCTGGCCGGCGTAGTGCCCGCCCGCCCACCTGCTTGTTTCATCGGTTGGCCTATGCATACGGAGTTCATTCTCAGTCTAAGATTGGACCGGATCGAGGGTTGCGGTAGTAGGATCAACAGCACATAGAGGGGGACCCAATCGATCCCCGACTTGCGCATCCCGCCCCTCTGGCTGGCTGAGTGCCCGCACACTCGTTTCATGGGATGACTTAGGCATATAGAGTTCATTCCCAGTCTAAGATCAAACCAGACCAAGGGTTGTTATAGCAGGATTGGTAGTACGCAGAGGGGGACCCGACCGATCCCTGGCTTGTGCATCGCGCCCCTCTGGCCGGCTGAGCGCCCGCACGCTCGTTTCGTGGGTTGACTTAAGCATACAGCGTTCATTTACAGTCTAAGCATACAGAGTTCATTCCCAGTCTAAGCACACGAAGTTCATTCCCTGTCTAAGATCAGACTGGACCGAGGGTTACGACAGCACATGCTGGGCTCGGGCGTGTGCTTGTGCCGTATTTTTCTTCACCGGGACACCATCGTCGGAGAACCTGACCAGCGGCATTGGGGTTCCGACGATCGGGGGGGCCGGGGGGGTGTGCGCAATGATGTGCGATGGGGGCTGGAAGTTGGCCCTTATATTGGCCCCCTATCCCTCATCAAACCTCGAGAACTCACAACCCCTTAAAGAGCATTTGAGATTTTACAGGTTTGCTGCCAGTAGCCATTAAAGTGTTTGAAATGGGGATACTTTTTTCAAATGGTCACAAAATCTTGTACACTTCGAGTTTTTAGCTGAATTTTTTTGTGCATGCCAACAAAAATACAAGGATCACGTCTACCAAGTTTGGGGCCAAAAATCCTTCTGAAAAAAGTTTAAAAAATCTCGAACCGTAAAAAGCTTGGAAAATCATGAAAAATAAAAAACGAGTCATCTTGCCATGAAACTTCACATGAAGGCTTAAGGGACCATTGTATGAATTTACAAGCCAAAAAAATGGCATTGGAGTGGCAGAAATATGAAGATGTGCCTAAACCCACCTACCACCCTATCGATCCACGGCTTACACATCCTGCCTCTCTGGTCAGCGTAGTGCCCGCCCGCCTGTCCGCTCGTTTCGTCGGTTGGCTTAGGCATACGGAGTTCATTCCCAGTCTAAGATCAGACCGGACCGAGGGTTGTGGTAACAGGATTGGTAGCACGCAGAGAGGGGTCCCGCTGATCCCTGACTTGCGCATCCCGCCCCTCTGGCAGACTGAGCGCCCGTATGCTCGTATCATGGGTTGACTTAGGCTTACGGAGTTCATTCCCAGTCTAAGCATACGAAGTTCATTCCCAGTCTAAGATCGGACCGGACCGAGGGATGCGCCAGCACATGCTAGGCTCGGGTCTTATATTGGCCCCTTATCCCTCATCAAACCTCGAGAACTCGCACCCCCTTAAAGAGCATTTGAGATTTTACAGGTTTGCTACCAGTAGACATTAAAGTGTCTGAAATGGGGACACTTTTTTCAAATGGTCACAAAATCTTGTACACTTCGAGTTTTTAGCTAAATTTTTTTGTGCATGCCAAAAAAAATACAAGGATCAAGTCAACCAAGTTTGGGGCCAAAACTCCTTCTGAAAAAATTTAAAAAAATCTTGAACCGTAAAAGTTTTGAAAATCGTGAAAAATAAAAAATGAGTCGTCTTGCCATGAAACTTCACATGAAGGCTTAAGGGACCATTGTATGAATTTACAAGCTAGAAAAATGGCATTGGCATGGCAGAAATATGAAGATGTGCCTAAACCCACGTACCACCCTATCGATCCACGGCTTGCGCATCCCGCCTCTCTGGCTGGCGTAGTGCCCGCCCGCCCGCCCGCTCGTTTCGTCGGTTGGCTTAGGCATACATAGTTCATTCCCAGTCTAAGATCGGACTGGATCGAGGGTTGCGGTAGCAGGATCGACAGCACGTAGAGGGGGACCCGACCGATCCCCAGCTTGCGCATCCTGCCCCTCTGGCCAGCTGAGCTGCCGCACGCTCGTTTCGTGGGTTGACTTAGGCATACGGAGTTCATTCCCAGTCTAAGCAAACGAAGTTCATTCCCAGTCTAAGATCGGACCGGATCAAGGGTTGCGACAGCACATGCTGAGCTCGAGCATGTGCTGGTGCCGCATTTTTCTTCACCGGGACACCATCGTCGGAGACCCTGACCGGTGGCATTGGGGTTCCAGTAATCGGGGGGGCGGGGGGTGTGCGCACATGATGTGCACTGGGGGCTGGTACTTGGCCCTTTTATTGGCCCCTTATTCCTCATCAAACCTCGAGAACTCAAACCCCCTTAAAGTGCATTTGAGATTTTACAGGTTTGTTGCCAATAGCCATTAAAGTGTCTGAAATGGGGACACTTTTTTCAAATGGTCACAAAATATTGTACACTTCGAGTTTTTAGCTGAATGTTTTTGTGCATGCCAAGAAAAATACAAGGATCACTTCTACCAAGTTTGGGGCCAAAACTCCTTCTGAAAAGATTTTAAAAAATCTTGAACCGTAAAAAGTTTCAAAAATCGTGAAAAATAGAGAATGAGTCGTCTTGCCATGAAACCTCACATGAAGGCTTAAGGGACCATTGTATGAATTTACAAGCCAGAAAAATGGCATTGGCATAGCAGAAATATGAAGATTTGCCTAAACCCACCTACCACCCTATCGATCCACGGCTTGGGCATCCCGCCTTTCTGGCCGGCTTAGGCATATGGAGTTCATTTCCAGTCTAAGCATACAGAGTTCATTTCCAGTCTAAGCATACGGAGTTCATTCTCAGTCTAAGATCGGACCAAACCGAGGGATGCGACAGCACATGCTGGGCTCGGGCATGTGCTGGTGCCGCATTTTTCTTCGTCGGGACACCACCGTCGGAGAACCTGATCGACGAAATTGGGGTTTCGATGATCGGGGGGGCTGGGGGGTATGCGCACATTATGTGCGATGGGTGCTGGTACTTGGCCCTTATATTGGCCCCCTATCCCTCATCAAACCTCGAGAACTCACACCCCCTTAAAAAGCATTTGAGTTTTACAGGTTTGCTGCCAGTAGCCATTAAAGTGTCTGAAATGGGGACACTTTTTTCAAATAGTCACAAAATCTTGTCCAGTTCGAGTTTTTAGCTAAATTTTTTTGTGCATGCCAACAAAAATACAAGGATCATGTCTTCCAAGTTTGGGGCCAAAAATCATTCTGAAAAAATTTTAAAAAATCCCGAACCGCAAAAAGTTTCAGAAATCGTGAAAAATAAAAAAACGAGTCGTCTTGCCATTAAACTTCACATGAAGGCTTAAGGGACCATTGTATGAATTTACAAGCCAGAAAAATTGCATTGGCATGGCAAAAATATGAAGATGTGCCTAAACCCACCTACCACCCTATCGATCCACGGTCTGTCTTTCCCGCCTTTCTGGCCGGCGTAGTGCCCGCCCGCCCGTCCGCTCGTTTCGTTGGTTGGCCCTCTGGCCGACTGAGCGCCAGCACACTCGTTTCGTGGGTTGGCTTAGGCATACAGAGTTCATTCCCAGTTTACGTATACGGAGTTCACTCCCAGTCTAAGATTGGACCGAATCGAGGGTTGCGACAGCACATACCGGGCTCGGGCATGTGCTGGTGCCGCATTTTTCTTCGCTTGGACACCATCGTCGGAGAACCTGACCGGCAGCATTAGGGTTTCGACGATCGAGGGGGGCCAGGGGGGTGTGCACACATGATGTGCGATGGGTGCTGGTACTTGGCCCTATATTGGCCACCTATCCCTTATGAAACCTCGAGAACTCACACCCCTTTAAAGAGCATTTGAGATTTTACAGGTTTGCTGCAGTGGCCATTAAAGTGTCTGAAATGGGGACACTTTTTTCAAATGGTCACAAAATCTTTTACACTTCGAATTTTTAGCTGAATTTTTTTGCGCATGCCAACAAAAAAACAAGGATCACGTCTACCAAGTTTGGGGCAAAACTCCTTCTGAAAAAATTTTAAAAAATCCCGAACTGTAAAAAGTTTCAAAAATTGTGAAAAATAGAAAACGAGTCGTCTTGCCATGAAACTTCACACGAAGGCTTAAGGTACCAATGTATGAATTTACAAGCCAGAAAAATGGCATTGGCATGACAAAAATATGAAGATGTGCCTAAACCCACCTACCACCCTATCGATCCACGGTTTGTGCATCCATCCTCTCTGGCTGGCATAGCGCCCGCCCACCCGCCCGCCCGCCCGCCAGCTCGTTTCGTCGGTTGTCTTATGCAGACGGAGTTCATTCCCAGTCTAAGATGAGACCGGACCAAATGTTGCGGCAGCAGGATCGGCAGCGCGCAGAAGGGAACTCGGTCGATCCCCAGCTTGCGCATCCCGCCCCTCTGGCCGGCTGAGCGGCTGCACGCTCGTTTCATGCGTTGACTTAGGCATACGGAGTTCATTCCCAGTCTAAGCATATGGAGTTCATTCCCAGTCTAAGATCGGACCGAACCGAGGGTTGTGGCAGCACATACTGGGCTCGGGCATGTGCTGGTGCCGCATTTTTCTTCGCTGGCACACCATCGCCGGAGAACCTGACCGACGGCATTGGTGTTCCGACGATCGGGGGAGCCGGGGGGGTGTGCGCACATGATGTGCGATGTGGGCTGGTACTTGGCCCTTATATTGGCCACCTATCCCTTATCAAACCTTGAGAACTCACACCCCTTTAAAGAGCATTTCAGATTTTACAGGTTTGCTGCCAGTAGCCATTAAATTGTCTGAAATGGGGACACTTTTTTCAAATGGTCACAAAATCTTGTACACTTCGAATTTTTAGGTGAATTTTTTATGCATGCCAACAAAAATACAAGGATCACGTCTACCAAGTTTGGGACCAAAACTCCTTCTAAAAAAATTTTAAAAAATCCTGAACCGTAAAAAGTTTCAAAAATCAAGAAAAATAGAAAACAAGTCGTCTTGCCATGAAACTTCACATGAAGGCTGAAGGGACCATTGTATGAATTTACAAGCCAGAAAAATGGCATTGGCATGGGAGAAATATGAAGATGTGCCTAAACCCACTTACCACCCTATCGATCCACGGCTTGCGCATCCCACCTCTCTGGCCGGCGTAGTGCCAGCCCGCCCGCCCGCTCATTTCGTCGGTTGGCTTAGGCATACGGAGTTCATTCCCAGTCTAAGATCAGACCGAACTGAAGGTTGTGGTAGCAGCATCGGCAACACACAGTGGGGGACCCGGTCGATCCCCGACTTGCGCATCCCGCCCCTCTGGCCGGTCGAGCGCCCGCCCGCCCGCCCGCTCGTTTCGTCGATTGGCTTAGGCATACGGAGTTCTTTCCCAGTCTAAGAGCATTGGTCCTTATATTGGCCCCCTATCCCTCATCAAACCTCGAGAACTCACACCCCCTTAAAGAGCATTTGAGATTTTACAGGTTTGCTGCCAGTAGCCATTAAAGTGTCTGAAATGTGGACACTTTTTTCAAATGGTTACAAAATCTTGTACACTTTGAGTTTTTAGCTGAATGTTTTTGAGCATGCCAACAAAAATGAAAGGATCACGTCTACCAAGTTTGGGGCCAAAACTCCTTCTGAAAAAATTTTAAAAAATCCCGAACCGTAAAAAGTTTCAAAAATCTTGAAAAATAGAAAACAAGTCGTCTTGCCGTGAAACTTCACATGAAGGCTTAAGGGACCATTGTATGAATTTGCAAGCCAGAAAAATGGCATTGGCACTACAGAAATATGAAGAAGTGCCTAAACCCACCTACCACACCATCGATCCACGGCTTGCGCATCCCGCCTCTCGGCCGGCGTAGTACCCGCCCGCCCGTTTCGTCGGTTGGCTTAGGCATACGGAGTTCATTCCCAGTCTAAGATCGGATCAGATTGAGAGTTGCAGCAGCAGGATCGGCAGCACGTAGAGGGGGACCCGGCCGATCCTTGGCTTGTGCATCCCGCCCCTCTGGCCGGCTGAGCGCCCGCACGCTCGTTCCGTGGGTTGACTTAAGCATACGCAGTTCATTCCCAGTCTAAGCATACGGAGTTCATTCCCAGTCTAAGATCAGACCGGATCGAGGGTTGTGGCAGCACATGCTGGGCTCGGGCATGTGCTGGTGTCGCATTTTTATTCGTCGGGACACCATTGCCGGAGAACCTGACCAACGACATTGGGATTCCAGTGATCGGGGGAGGCGGGGGGTGTGAGCACATGATGTGCGATGGGTGCTGGTACTTGGCCCTTATATTGGCCCCCTATCCCTCATCAAACCTCGAGAACTCACACCCCCTTAAAGAGCATTTGAGATTTTACAGGTTTGCTGCCAGTAGCCATTAAAGTGTCCAAAATGTGGACACTTTTTTCAAATGGTCACAAAATCTTGTACACTTTGAGTTTTTACCTGAATTTTTTTGAGCATGCCAACAAAAATAAAAGGATCACGTCTACCCAGTTTGGGGCCAAAACTCCTTCTGAAAAAATTTTAAAAAATCCTGAACCGTAAAAAGTTTCAAAAATCGTGAAAAATAGAAAACGAGTCGTCTTGCCTTGAAACTTCACATGAAGGCTTAAGGGACCATTGTATGAATTTACAAGCCAGAAAAATGGCATTGGCACTACAGAAATATGAAGATGTGCCTAAACCCGCCTACCACCCTATCGATCCATGGCTTGCACATCCCGTCTTTCTGGCCGGTGTAGTGCCCATCCGCTAGCCCCCCCATTTCGTCGGTTGGCTTAGGCATACGGAGTTCATTCCCAGTCTAAGATCAGATCGAGCCAAGGGTTGAGGCAACAGAATCGGCAGCACGTAGAGGGGGACCCGACCGATCCCCGGCTCGCGCATCCCGCTCCTCTGGCCGGCTGAGCACCCGCACGCTCGTTTCGTGGGTTGACTTAGGCATACGGAGTTCATTCCCAGTTTAAGATCGGGCCAGACCGAGGGTTGCGGCAGCACATGCTACGCTCGGGCATGTGCTGGTGCCGCATTTTTCTTCGTCGGGACACCATCGTCGGAGAACCTGACCGACGGCATTAGGGTTCCAACGATCGTGGGGGGTCGGGGGGGGTGTGTGCACATGATGTGCGATGGGTGCTGGTACTTGGCCCTTATATTTGCCCCCTATCCCTCATCAAACCTCGAGGACTCACACCCCCTTAAAGAGCATTTGAGATTTTACAGGTTTACTGCCAGTAGCCATTAAAGTGTTTGAAATGGGGACACTTTTTGCAAATGGTCACAAACTGTTGTACACTTCGAATTTTTAGCTGAATTTTTTTATGCATGCCAACAAAAATACAAGGATCACGTCTACCAAGTTTGGGGCCAAAACTCCTTCTGAAACAATTTTAAAAAATCTCAAACCGTAAAAAGTTTCAAAAATCGTGAAAAATAGAAAACGAGTCGTGTTGCCATGAAACTTCACATGAAGGCTTAAGGGACCATTGTATGAACTTACAAGCCAGAAAAATGGCATTGGCATGGCAGAAATATGAAGATGTGCCTAAACCCACCTACCACCCTATCGATCCACGGTCTGTCTTTCCCGCCTTTCTGGCCGACATAGTGCCCGCCCGCCCGTCCGCTCGTTTCGTTGGTTGGCCTAGGCATACGGAGTTCATTCCCAGTCTAAGATTAGATCGGACTGAGGGATGCGGCAGCAGGATCGGCAGCAGGCATAGGGGGACTCGACCGATCCCCGGCTTACGCATCCCGCCCCTCTGGCCAGCTGAACGCCCGCACGCTCGTTTCGTTGGTTGACTTAGGCATACGGAGTTCATTCCAAGTCTAAGCATACGGAGTTCATTCCCAGTCTAAGATCAGATCAGATCGAGGGTTGCGGTAGCACATGCTGGGCTTGGGCATGTGCTGGTGCCGTATTTTTCTTCGTCGGGACACCATCGTCAGAAAACTTGACCGGTCGTATTTGGGTTATGGCGATCGGGGGGGCCGGGGGGGGTGTATGCACATGATGTGCGATGGGTGCTGATACTTAGCCCTTATATTGGCCCCCCATCCCACATCAAACCTCGAGAACTCACACCCCCTTAAAGAGCATTTGAGATTTTACAAGTTTGCTGCCAGTAGCCATTAAAGTGTCTGAAAATACGGAGTTCATTCCCAGTCTAAGATCGGACCGGACCGAGGGTTGCGGCAGCACATGCTGGGTTCGGGCATGTGCTGGTGCCGTATTTTTTTTCGTCGGGACACCATCGTCGGAGAACCTAACCGGTGGCATTGGGGTTCCGACGATCGGGGGGGCCGGGGGGGGTGAGCACACATGATGTGCGATGGGTGCTGGTACTTGGCCCTTATGTTGGCCCTTTATCCCTCATCAAACCTCAAGAACTCACACCCTCTTAAAGAGCATTTGAGATTTTACAGGTTTGCTGCCAGTAGCCATTAAAGTGTCTGAAATGGGGACACTTTTTTCAAATGGTCACAAAATCTTGTACACTTTGAGTTTTTAGCTGAATTTTTTTGTGCATGCCAACAAAAATACAAAGATTGTGTTTGCCAAGTTTGGGGCCAAAACTCCTTCTGAAAAAATTTTAAAAAATCTCGAACCGTAAAAAGTTCCAAAAATTATGAAAAATTGAAAACGAGTCGTCTTGCCATGAAACTTCACATGAAGGCTTAAGGGACCATTGTATGAATTTACAAGCCAGAAAAATGGTATTGGCATGGCAGAAATATGAAGATGTGCCTAAACCCACATACCACCCTATCGATCCACAGCTTGCGCATCCCGCCTATCCGGCCTGCGTATTGCCCACCCGCCCGCTCGCTCGTTTCATCGGTTGGCTTAGGCATACAGTGTTCATTCCCAGTCTAAGATCGGATCGGACCAAGGGTTGCAGCAGCAGGATCGGCAGCACGCAGAGGGGGACCCGACCGATCCCCGACTTGTGCATCCCGCCCCTCTGGCAGATTGAGCGCCCGCACGCTCGTTTCGTTGGTTGACTTAGGCATACGGAGTTCATTCCCAGTCTAAGCATATGGAGTTCATTCCCAGTCTAAGATCGGCTCGGATCGAGTGTTGCGGCAGCACATGCTGGGCTCGGGCATGTGCTGGTGCCGTATTTTTCTTCGTCGGGACACCATCGTCGGAGAACCTGACCGACGGCATTGGTGTTCCGACGATCAGGGGGGCCGAGGGGGTGTGCGCACATGATGTGCGATGGGTGCTGGTACTTGGCCCTTATATTGGCCCCCTATCCCTCATCAAACCTCAAGAACTCATGCCCCCTTAAAGTGCATTTGAGATTTTACAGGTTTGCTGCCAGTAGCCATGCAAGTGTCGAAAATGGGGACACTTTTTTCAAATGGTCACAAAATCTTGTACACTTCGAGTTTTTAGCTGATTTTTTTTGTGCATGACAACAAAAATACAAGGATCATGTCTACCAAGTTTGGGGCCAAAACCCCTTCTGAAAAAAGTTTAAAAAATCCCGAACCGTAAAAAGTTTTGAAAATCGTGAAAAATAAAAAACAAGTTGTCTTGCCATGAAACTTCACATGAAGGCTTAAGGGACCATTGTATGAATTTACAAGCCAGAAAAATGGCATTGGCATTGCAGAAATATGAAGATGTGCCTAAACCCACCTACCACCCTATCGATCCACGGCTTGCACATCCTGCCTCTCTGGCCGACGTAGTGCCCGCCCGTCCGCCTGCCCGTTCGTTTCGTTGGTTGGCTTAGGAATACGGAGTTCATTCCCAGTCTAAGACCGAGGGTTACGGTAGCAGGATCGGCAGCACGTAGAGGGGGACCCGGCCGATCCCCGGCTCGCTCATCCCGCCCCTCTGGTCGGCTGAGTGCCCGCACGCTCGTTACATGGGTTGACTTAGGCATACGGAGTTCATTCCCAGTCTAAGAATACAGAGTTCATTCCCAGTCTAAGATCAGATCGAACCGAGGGTTGCGACAGCACATGCTCGGCTCGAGCATGTGTTCGTGCCATATTTTTCTTCGTCGGGACACCATCATCGGAGAACCTGACCGACAGTATTGGGGTTCCGGTGATCGGGGGGGGCCGGGGGTGTGCGCACATGATGTGCGATGGGTGCTGGTACGTGGCCCTTATAGTGGCCCCTTATCCCTCATCAAACCTCGAGAACTCACACCCCCTTAAAAAGCATTTGAGATTTTACAGGTTTGCTGCTAGTAGCCATTAAAGTGTCTTAAAGGGGGACACTTTTTTCAAATGGTCACAAAATCTTGTACACTTCGAGTTTTTAGCTGAATGTTTTTGTGCATAACAAAAAAAATACAAGGATCACGTCTACCAAGTTTGGGGCCAAAACTCCTTCTGAAAAAATTTTGAAAAATCTTGAACCGTAAAAAGTTTCAAAAATCATGAAAAATATAAAACGAGTCGACTTGCCATGAAACTTCACTTGAAGGCTTAAGGGACCATTGTATGAATTTACAAGCCAGAAAAATGGCATTGGCACTGCAAAAATATGAAGATATGCCTAAACCCACCTACCACCTTATCGATCCACAGCTTGCGCATCCTGCCTTTCTGGCCGACGTAGTGCCCGCCCGCCCATCCGCTTGTTTCATCGATTGGCTTAGGCATACGGAGTTCATTCCTAGTCTAAGATCAGACCAGACTAAGGGTTGTGACAGCAGGATTGGCAGCACGCAGAGGGGGACCCGGTTGATCCCCAGCTTACGCATCCCGCCCCTCTGGATGGCTGAACGCCCGCACGCTCGTTTCGTGGGTTGACTTAGGCATACTGAGCTCATTCCCAGTCTAAGCATACGGAGTTCATTCCCAGTCTAAGATCAGATCGGACCGAGGGTTGTGGCAGCACATGCTGGACTCGGGCATGTGCTGGTGCCGCATTTTTCTTCACCAGGACACCATCATCGGAGAACCTGACCGGCGGCATTGGGGTTCGATGATCGGGGGGGTGTGCTCACATGATGTGCGATGGGTGCTGGTACTTGGCCCTTATATTGGCCCCTATCCCTCATCAAACCTCAAGAACTCACACCCCCTTAAAGAGCATTTGAGATTTTATAGGTTTGCTGCCAGTAGCCATTAAAGTGTCCGAAATGGAAACACTTTTTTCACATGGTCACAAAATCTTATACACTTTGAGTTTTTAGCTGAACTTTTTTTTGCATGCCAACAAAAATACAAGGATCACGTCTACCAAGTTTGGGGCCAAAACTCCTTCTGAAAAAATTTAAAAAAATCTCGAACCGTAAAATGTTTCAAAAATCATGAAAAATAGAAAACGAGTCGTCTTGCCATGAAACTTCACTTGAAGGCTTAAGGGACCATTGTATGAATTTACAAGCCAGAAAAATGGCATTGGCATCGTAGAAATATGAAGATGTGCCTAAACCCACCTACCACCCTATCGATCCACGGCTTGTGTATCCCACCTCTTTGGTCGACGTAGTGTCCGCCAGCCCGCCCGCTTGTTTCATCGATTGGCTTAGGCATACGGAGTTCATTCCCAGTCTAAGATCAGACCAAACCGAGAGTTGCGGCAGCAGGATTGGCAGCACGTAGAGGGGGACCCGGCTGATCCCCAGCTTGCGCATCCTGCCCTTCTAGACTGTTGAATGCCCGCACGCTCGTTTCGTGGGTTGACTTAGGCAAACGAAGTTCATTCCCAGTCTAAGATCAGACCGGATCGAGGGTTGCGGCAGCACATGCTAGGCTCGGGCATGTGCTGGTATCGTATTTTTCTTCGTCGGGACACCATCACCGATGGGTGCTGGTACTTGGCCCTTATATTGGCCCCCCATCTCTAATCAAACCTCGAGAACTCAAACCCCCTTAAAGAGCATTTGAGATTTTACAGGTTTGCTGCCAGTAGCCATTAAAGTGTCTGAAATGGAAACACTTTTTTCAAGTGGTCACAAAATCTTGTACACTGGGAGTTTTTAGCTGATTTTTTTTGTGCATGCCAAAAAAATACAAGGATCACTTCTACCAAGTTTGGGGCCAAAACTCCATCTGAAAAGATTTTAAAAAATCCTGAACCGTAAAAAGTTTCAAAAATCGTGAAAAATAGAAAACGAGTCGTCTCGCCATGAAACTTCACATGAAGGCTTAAGGGACCATTGTATGAATTTACAAGCCAGAAAAATGGCATTGACATGGGAGAAATAAGAAGATGTGCCTAAACCCACCTACCACCCTATCGATCCATGGCTTGCGCATCCCGCCTCTCTGGCCGACGTAGTGCTCGCCCGCTAGCCTATTCGTTTCGTCGGCTGGCTTAGGCATACGGAGTTCATTCCTAGTCTAAGTTCAGACCGGACCGAGGGTTACGGCAGCAGGATCGACAACATGCAGAGGGGGACCCGATCGATCCTCGGCTTGCGTATCCAGCCCCTCTGACCGGTTGAGCGCCTGCACGCTCGTTTCGTGAGTTGACTTAGGCATACGGAGTTTATTCCCAGTCTAAGCATATGGAGTTCATTCCCAGTCTAAGATCAGATCGGGCCGAGGGTTACGATAGCACATGCTGGGCTCGGGCATGTGCTGGTGTCGTATTTTTCTTCGTCGGGACACCATCACCGGAGAACCTGACCGACGGCATTGGGGCTCCAGCGATCGGGGGGGCTGGGGGTGTGCACACACGATGTGCGATGGGTGCTGGTACTTGGCCCTTATATTGGCCCCCTGTCCCTCATCAAACCTCGAGAACTCACACCCCCTTAAAGAGCATTTGAGATTTTATAGGTTTGCAGCCAGTAGCCATTAAAGTGTCTGAAATGGGGACACTTTTTTCAAATGGTCACAAAATCTTGTACACTTCGAGTTTTTAGCTGAATTTTTTATGCATGCCAACAAAAATACAAGGATCACGTCTACCAAGTTTGGGGCAAAAACTCCTTTTGAAGAAAGTTTAAAAAATCTCGAACCGTAAAAAGTTTTGACAATCATGAAAAATAGAAAATGAGTCATCCTGCCATGAAACTTCACATGAAGGCTTAAGGGACCATTGTATGAATTTACAAGCCAAAAAATGGCATTGGCATGGCTGAAATATGAAGATGTGCCTAAACCCACCTACCACCCTATCGATCCACGGCTTGCGCATCCCGCCTCTCTGGCCGGCGTAGTGCCCGCCCGTTCGCCCACACGTCCGTTCTTTTCGTCGGTTGGCTTAGGCATTCAAAGTTCATTCCCAGTCTAACATTAGACCGAATCAAGAGTTGTGGCAGTAGGATTGGCAGCACGCAGAGGGGGACCCGATCGAACCTCGACTTACGCATCCCGCCCCTCTGGCCGGCTTGGCACCCGCACGCTCGTTTCGTTGGTTGACTTAGGCATACGGAGTTAATTCCCAGTCTAAGCATACAGAGTTCATTCCCATTCTAAGATTGGACCGGACCAAAGGCTGCGCCAGCATATGCTAGGCTCGGGCACGTGCTGGTGCCACTTTTTTCTTCACCGAGACACCATCACCGGAGAAGCTGACCAGCGACGTTGGGGTTTCGGCGATCGGGGGGGTCGGGGGGTGTGCGCACATGATATGTGATGGGTGCTGGTACTTGGCCCTTATATTCGCCTCCTATCCCTCATCAAACCTCGAGAACTCACACTCCCTTAAAGAGCAATTGAGATTTTACAGGTTTGCTGCCAGTAGCCATTAAAGTGTCTGAAATGGGGACACTTTTTTCAAATGGTCATAAACTCTTGTACACTTTGAGTTTTTAGCTGAATTGTTTTGTGCATGCCAACAAAAATACAAGGATCACTACCAAGTTTGGGGCCAAAACTCCTTCTGAAAAAATTTAAAAAAATCTCGAACCGTAAAAAGTTTCAAAAATCGTGAAAAATAAAAAACGAGTCGTCTTACCGTGAAACTTCACATGAAGGCTTAAGGGACCATTGTATGGATTTACAAGCCAGAAAAATAGCATTGGCACGGTAAAAATACGAAGATGTGCCTAAACCCACCTACCACCCTATCGATCCACGGCTTGCGCATCCCACCTTTTTGGCCGGCGTAGTGCCCGCCCGCCCGTCCGCACGTTTCATCGGTTGGCTTAGGCATACAGAGTTCATTCTCAGTCTTAGATCGGACCGGACCGAGGGTTGCGGCAGCACGTAGAGGGGGACCCGATCGATCCCCGACTTGCGCATCCCGCACCTCTGGCCGACTGAGCGCCCGCACGCTCGTTTCGTGAGTTTACTTAGGCATACGGAGTTCATTCCCAGTCTAAGCATACAGAGTTCATTCCCATCCTAAGATCGGACCGGATCGAGGGTTACGGCAGCACATGCTGGGCTCGGGCATGTGCTGGTGCCACATTTTTCTTCGTCGGGACACCATCATCGGAGAACCTGACCGGCGACATTGGGGTTCCGACGATCGGGGGCCCGGGGAGGTGTGCACACATGCTGTGCGACGGGTGCTGGTACTTGGCCCTTATATTGGCCCCCTATCCCTCATCAAACCTCGAGAACTCACACGCTCTTAAAGAGCATTTAATATTTTACAGGTTTGCTGCCAGTAGCCATTAAAGTGTCTTGAATGGGGACACTTTTTTCAAATGGTCACAAAATCTTGTACATTTCGAGGTTTTTAGTTGAATTTTTTTGTGCATGCCAAAAAAAATACAAGGATCACGTCTACCAAGTTTGGGGCCAAAACTCCTTCTGAAAAAATTTTAAAAAATCTCGAACAGGAAAAAGTTTCAAAAATCGTGAAAAATATAAAACGAGTCGTCTTGCCATGAAACTTCACATGAAGGCTTAAGGGACCATTGTCTGAATTTACAAGCCAAAAAAATGGCATTGGCATGGCAGAAATATGAAGATGTGCCTAAAACCCACCTACCACCCTATCGATGCACGGCTTGCGCATCCCGCCTCTCTGGCCAGCGTAGTGCCCGCCCGCCCGCTCGTTTCGTCGGTTGGCTTAGGCATACGAAGTTCATTCCCAGTCTAAAATTGGATCAAATCGAGGGTTACGGTGGCAAGATCAATAGCACGCAGAGGGGGACCCCGCCTATCCCCGATTTGTGCATCCCGCCCCTCTGACCGACTGAGCGCCTGCACGCTCGTTTCATTGGTTGACTTAGGCATATGGAGTTCATTCCCAGTCTAAGCATACAGAGTTCATTCCCAGTCTAAGATCGAACCAGACCAAGGGTTGCGGTAGCACATGCTGGGCTCGGGCATTTGCTGGTGCCGTATTTTTTTCGCTGGGACACCATCGTCGAAGAACCTGACCGGTAAGATTGGGGTTTCGGCAATCGGGGGGGCCGGGGGGTGTGCGCACATGATGGGTGATGGGTGCTGGTACTTGGCCCTTATATTGGCCTCCTATCACTCATCAAACCTTGAGAACTCACACCCCCTTAAAGAGCATTTGAGATTTTACAGGTTTACTGCCAGTAGCCATTAAAGAGTCTAAAATGGGGACACTTTTTTCAAATGGTCACAAAATCTTGTACACTTCGAGTTTTTAGCTGAATTTTTTTGTGCATGCCAAAAAAAATACAAGGATCATGTCTACCAAGTTATGGGGCAAAATTCGTTCTGGAAAAATTTTAAAAAATCCCGAACCGTAAAAAGTTTCAAAAATTATGAAAAATAGAAAACAAGTCGTCTTGCCATGAAACTTCACATGAAGGCTTAAGGGACCATTCTATGAATTTACAAGAAAGAAAAATGGCATTGGCATGGTAGAAATATGAAGATGTGCCTAAACCCACCTACCACCCTATCGATCCACGGCTTGCGCATCCCGCCTCTTTTGCCAGTGTAGTGCCTGCCCGCCCGCCCACTCGTTTCATCGATTGGCTTAGGCATACGGAGTTCATTCCCAGTCTAAGATCTGACCGGACGGAGGGTTGCGGCAGCAGGATCGATAGCACGTAAAAGGGGACCCGATCGATTCACGGCTTGCGCATCCCGCCCCTCTGGCCGGCTGAGCGCCCACACGCTCGTTTCGTAGGTTGACTTAGGCATACGGAGTTCATTCCTAGTCTAAGATCAGACCGGACCAAGGGTTGCGGTAGCACATACTGGGCTCGGGCATGTGCTGGTGCCGTATTTTTCTTCATCGGGACAGCATCACCGGAGAACCTAACCGGTGGCATTGGGGTTCCGGCGATCGCGGGGGCCGGGGGGTGTGCGCACATGATGTGCGATGGGTGCTGGAACTTGGCCCATATATTGGCCCGCTATCTTTCATCAAACCACAAGAACTCACACCCTCTTAAAGAGCATTTGAGATTTTACACATTTGCTGCCAATAGCCATTAAAGTGTCTTAAATGGGGACACTTTTTTCAAATGGTCACAAAATCTTGTGCACTTCGAGTTTTTAACAGACGTTTTGTATGCATGCCAACAAAAATACAAGGATCATGTCTACCAAGTTTGGGGCCAAAACGCCTTCCGAAAAAATTTTAAAAAATCCCGAACCGTAAAAAGTTTCAAAAATCGTGAAAAATAAAAAAGGAGTCGTCTTGCCATGAAACTTCACATGAAGGCTTAAGGGACCATTGTATGAATTTACAAGCCAGAAAAATGGCATTGGCATGGCAGAAATATGAAGATGTGCCCAAACCCACCTACCACCCTATCGATCCACGGCTTGCGCATCCCGCCTCTCTGGCCGACGTAGTGCCCTTCCGCCCATCCACTCGTTTCGTCGGTGGGCTTAGGCATACGAAGTTCATTCCCAGTCTAAGATCAGACCAGACAGAGGGTTGCGGTAGCAGGATCGACAGCATGTAGAGGCAGACGCGACCGATCATCGGCTTGCGCATCCCACCCCTCTGGACGACTGAGCGCCTGCACGCTCGTTCCGTGGGTTGACTTAGGCATACGGAGTTCATTCCCACCCCTCTGGACGACTGAGCGCCTGCACGCTCGTTCCATGGGTTGACTTAGGCATACGGAGTTCATTCCCAGTCTAAGCATACGAACTTCATTCCCAGTCTAAGATCGGACTGGACCGAGGGTTGCGGCAGCACATGCTGGGCTCGGGCATGTGCTGGTGTCGCATTTCTCTTCGTTGGGACACCATCGTTGGAGAACCTGACCGACGTCATTGGGGTTCCGACGATCGGGGGGGCCGGGGGGTGTGCGCACATGATGTGCGATGGGTGCTAGTACTTGGCCCTTATATTAGCCCCCTATCCCTCATCAAACCTCGAGAACTCACACCCCCCTTAAAGAGCATTTGATATTTTACAGGTTTGCTGCCAGTAGCCTTTAAAGTGTCTGAAATGGGCATACTTTTTTCAAATGGTCACAAAATCTTGTACACTTCGAGTTTTTAGCTGAATTGTTTTGTGCATGTTAACAAAAATACAAGGATCACGTCTACCAAGTTTGGGGCCAAAACTCCTTCTGAAAAAATTTTAAAAAATCTTGAACCGTAAAAATTTCAAAAATCATGAAAAATAGAAAACGAGTTGTCTTGCCATGAAACTTCACATGAAGGCTTAAGGGACCATTATATGAATTTAGAAGCCAGAAAAATGGCATTGGCATGGCAGAAATATGAAGATGTGCCTAAACCCACCTACCACCCTATCGATGCACGGCTTGCGCATCCCGCCTCTCTGGCCAGCGTAGTGCCCGCCCGTCCGCCCGCTCGTTTCGTCGGTTTGCTTAGGCATATGAAGTTCATTCCCAGTCTAAAATTGGATCGGATCGAGGGTTACGACGGCAAGATCAATAGCACGCAGAGGGGGACCCCGCCTATCCCCGGTTTGTGCATCCCGCCCCTCTGACCGACTGAGCGCCCGCACGCTCGTTTCATTGGTTGACTTAGGCATAGGGAGTTCATTCCCAGTCTAAGCATACAGAGTTCATTCCCAGTCTAAGATCCGACCGGACCAAGGGTTACGACAGCACATGCTGGGCTCGGGCATTTGCTGGTGCCGTATTTTTTTCGTTGGGACACCATTACCGAAGAACCTGACCGACAAGATTGGGGTTTCGACGATCGGGGGGGTCCGGGGGGTGTGCGCACATGATGGGTGATGGGTGCTGGTACTTGGCCCTTATATTGGCCCCCTATCACTCATCAAACCTTGAGAACTCACACCCCCTTAAAGAGCATTTGATATTTTACAGGTTTACTGCCAGTAGCCATTAAAGTGTCTAAAATGGGGACACTTTTTTCAAATGGTCACAAAATCTTGTACACTTCGAGTTTTTAGCTGAATTTTTTTGTGCATGCCAAAAAAAATAAAAGGATCATTTCTACCAAATTTTGGAAAAAAATTCCTTCTGGAAAAATTTTAAAAAATCCCGAACCGTAAAAAGTTTCAAAAATTATGAAAAATAGAAAACGAGTCGTCGTGCCATGAAACTTCACATGAAGGCTTAAGGGACCATTGTATGAATTTACAAGAAAGAAAAATGGCATTGGCATGGTAGAAATATGAAGATGTGCCTAAACCCACCTACCACCCTATCGATCCACGGCTTGCGTATCCCGCCTCTTTGGCCGGTGTAGTGCCTGCCCGCCCGCCCACTCGTTTCATCGATTGGCTTAGGCATACGGAGTTCATTCCCAGTCTAAGATCTGACCGGATGGAGGGTTGCGGCAGCAGGATCGATAGCACGCAAAAGGGGACCCGATCGATCCACGGCTTGCGCATCCCGCCCCTCTCACCGGCTGAGCGCCCGCACACTCGTTTCGTAGGTTGACTTAGGGATACGGAGTTCATTCCTAGTCTAAGATCGGACCGGACCAAGGATTGCGGTAGCACATACTGGGCTCGGGCATGTGCTGGTGCCGTATTTTTCTTCGTCGGGACAGCATCACCAGAGAACCTAACCGGTGGCATTGGGGTTCCGGCGATCGCGGGGGCCGGGGGGGTGTGCGCACATGATGTGCGATGGGTGCTGGAACTTGGCCCATATATTGGCCCGCTATCCTTCATCAAACCACGAGAACTCACACCCTCTTAAAGAGCATTTGAGATTTTACAGGTTTGCTGCCAGTAGCCATTAAAGTGTCTTAAATGGGGACACTTTTTTCAAATGGCCACAAAATCTTGTGCACTTCGAGTTTTTAATAGATGTTTTGTGTGCATGCCAACAAAAATACAAGGATCATGTCTACCAAGTTTGGGGCCAAAACGCCTTCTGAAAAAATTTTAAAAAATCCCGAACCGTAAAAAGTTTCAAAAATCATAAAAAATAGAAAAGGAGTCGTCTTGCCATGAAACTTCACATGAAGGCTTAAGGGACCATTGTATGAATTTACAAGCCAGAAAAATGGCATTGGCATGGCAAAAATATGAAGATGTGCCTAAACCCACCTACCACCCTATCGATCCACGGCTTGCGCATCCCACCTCTCTGGCCGACGTAGTGCCCTTCCGCCCGTCCGCTCGTTTCGTCAGTTGGCTTAGGCATACGGAGTTCATTCCCAATCTAAGATTAGACCGGACAGAGGGTTGCGGCAACAGGATCGACAGCACGTAGAGGGGGACCTGACCGATCATCGGCTTGCGCATCCCACCTCTCTGGACGACTGAGCGCCTGCACGCTCATTCCGTGGGTTGACTTAGGCATACGGAGTTCATTCCCAGTCTAAGCATACGAACTTCATTCCCAGTTTAAGATCGGACCAGACCGAGGGTTGCGGCAGCATATGCTGGGCTCGGGCATTTGCTGGTGTCGCATTTTTCTTCGTTGGGACACCATCGTTGGAGAACCTGACCGACGTCATTGGGGTTCCGACGGTCGGGGGGGCCGGGGGGGTGTGCGCATATGATGTCCGATGGGTGCTGGTACTTGGCCCTTATATTGGCCCCCTATCCCTCATCAAACCTCGAGAAGTCACACCACCCTTAAAGAGCATTTGATATTTTACAGGTTTGCTGCCAGTAGCCTTTAAAGTGTCTGAAATGGGGATACTTTTTTCAAATGGTCACAAAATCTTGTACACTTCGAGTTTTTAGCTGAATTGTTTTGTGCATGCCAAGAAAAATACAAGGATCACATCTACCAAGTTTGGGGCCAAAACTCCTTCTGAAAAAATTTTAAAAAATCTTGAACCATAAAAAGTTTCAAAAATCATGAAAAATAGAAAACGAGTCGTCTTGCCATGAAACTTCACATGAAGGCTTAAGGGGCCATTGTATGAATTTAGAAGCCAGAAAAATGGCATTGGCACGGTAGAAATATGAAGATGTGCCTAAACCCACCTACCACCCTATCGATCCACGGCTTGCACATCCTGCCTCTTTGGCCGGCGTAGTGCCCGTCCGCCCGCCCGCTCGTTTCGTTGGTTGGCTTAGGCATACGAAGTTCATTCCCAGTCGAAGATCGAACCGGATCGATGGTTACGGTAGTAGGATCAATAGCATGCAGAGGGGGACCCGATCGATCCCTGACTTGCGCATCCCACTTCTCTGGTCGGCTGAGCGCCCGCACGCTCATTTCGTGGGTTGACTTAGGCCTACGGAGTTCATTCCCAGTCTATGATCGGATCGGACCGAGTGTTGCAGTAGCACGTGCTGGGCTCGGGCATGTGCTAGTGCCGTATTCTTCTTCGTCGGGACACCATCGCCAGTCTAAGATTAGACCAGACCGAAGGTTGTGGCAGCAGGATTGGCAGCACACAGAAGGGGACCCGATCGATCCTCGGCTTACGGATCCCGCCCCTCTGGCCGGCTGAGTGCCCGCACGCTCGTTTCGTGGGTTGACTTGGGCATACGAAGTTCATTCCCAGTCTAAGCATACGGAGTTCATTCCCATTCTAAGATCGGACTGGACTGAGGGTTGCGGCAGCACATGCTGGGCTCGGGGATGTGCTGGTGCCGCATTTTTCTTCGCCGGGACACCATCATCGGAGAACCTGACCGTCGGCATTGGGGTTCCGGTGATCGGGGGGGCCGGAGGGGTGTGCACACATGATGTACGATGGGTGCTGGTACTTGGCCCTTATATTGGCCCCCTATCCTCATCAAACCTTGAGAACTCACACCCCTTTAAAGAGCATTTGAGATTTTATAGGTTTGCTGCCAATAGCCACTAAAGTGTCTGAAACGGGACACTTTTTTCAAATGGTCAGAAAATCTTGTACACTTCGAGTTTTTAGCTGAAATTTTTTGTGCATGCCAACAATAATAAAAGGATCACGTCTACCAAGTTTGGAGCCAAAACTCCTTCTGAAAAAATTATAAAAAATCTTGAACCGCAAAAAGTTTCAAAAGTCATGAAAAATAGAAAACAAGTCGTCTTGCCATGAAATTTCACATGAAGGCTTAAGGGACCATTGTATGAATTTACAAGCTAGAAAAATGGCATTGACATGGCAAAAATATGAAGATGTGCCTAAACCCACCTACCACCCTATCGATCCACGGCTTGCGCATCCTGTCTCTCTGGCCGACGTAGTGCCCGCCCGCCCGCTCGTTTCGTCGGTCGGCTTAGGCATACGGAGTTCATTCCAGGTCTAAGATTGGACCAGACTGAGGGTTACGGCAGCAGGATCTACAGCACATAGAGGGGGACCCAGCCGATCCTCGGCTTGTGCGTCTTGCCCCTCTGGCCGGCTGAGCGCCTGCATGCTCGTTTCGTGGGTTGACTTAGGCATACAGAGTTCATTCCCAGTCTAAGCATACGGAGTTCATTCCCAGTCTAAGATCGGACTAGATCGAGGGTTGCGGTAGCACATGCTGGGCTCGGGCATGGGCTGGTGCCACATTTTTCTTCATCGAGACACCATCATCGGAGAACCTGACCGGTGGCATTGGGGTTCCTGCGATCGGGGGAGGCCGAGGGGGGGTGTGCGCACATGATGTGCGATGGGTGCTAGTACTTGGCCCTTATATTGGCCCCCTATCCCTCATCAAACCTCGAGAACTCACACCCCCTTAAAAAGCATTTGAGATTTTACAAGTTTGCTACCAGTAGCCATTAAAGTGCCTGAAATGGGGATACTTTTTTCAAATTGTCAAAAAATCTTGTACACTTCGAGTTTTTAGCTGAATTGTTTTGTGCATGCCAACAAAAATACAAGGATCACGTCTACCAAGTTTGGGGCCAAAACTCCTTCTGAAAAAATTAAAAAAAACCCAAATCGTAAATAGTTTCAAAAATTGTGAAAAATAGAAAACGAGTCGTCTTGCCATGAAACTTCACATGAAGGCTTAAGGGACCATTGCATGAATTTTCAAGCCAGAAAAATGGCATTGGCACGGCAGAAATATGAAGATGTGCCTAAACCCACCTACCACTCTATCGATCCACGGCTTACACATCCCGCCTCACTGGTCGGGGTAGTGCCCGCCCACCCGCCCGCTCGTTTCGTCGGTTGGCTTAGGCATACGGAGTTCATTCCCAGTCTAAGATCAGACCGGACTGAGGGTTGTGGCAATAGGATCGACAGCACGCAGAGGGGGACCCGATCGATCCTCGGCTTGCGCATCCCGCCCCTCTGGCCGGCTGAGTGCCCGCACGCTCATTTTGTGGGTTGACTTAGGCATACGGAGTTCATTCCCAGTCTAAGCATACGGAGTTCATTCCCAGTCTAAGATCGGACCGGACGGAGGGTTACAATAGCACAAGCTGGGCTCGGGCATGTGCTGGTGCCGCATTTTTCTTTGTCAGGACACCATCGTCGGAGAACCTGACCGGCGGCATTATGGTTCCGACTATCGGGGGGGCCGGGGGGTGTGCACACATGATGTGCGATGGGTGCTGGTACTTGGCCCTTATATTGGCCCCCTATCCCTCATCAAATCTTGAGAACTCACACCCCCTTAAAGAGCATTTGAGATTTTACAGGTTTGCTGCCAGTAGCCATTAAAGTGTCTGAACTGGGGAAACTTTTTTCAAATGGCCACAAAATCTTGTACACTTCGAATTTTTAGCTGAATTTTTTTGTGCATGCCAACAAAAATACAAGGATCACGTCTACCAGGTTTGGGCAAAAACTCATTCTAAAAAAAATTTAAAAAATCTCGAACCTTAAAAAGTTTTGAAAATCATTAAAAATAGAAAACAAGTCGTCTTGCCATGAAACTTCACATGAAGGCTTAAGGGACCATTTTATGAATTTACAAGCCAGAAATATGGCATTGGCATGGCAGAAATATGAAGATGTGCCTAAAGCCACCTACCACCCTATCGATCCACGGCTTGCACATCCCACCTCTCTGGCCGGCGTAGTGCCCGCCCGCCCACCCGCTCATTTCGTCGGTAGGCTTAGCCATACAGAGTTCATTCCTAGTCTAAGATCAGACTGGACCGAGGGTTGGGGCAACAGGATTGGCAGCACGTAGAGAGGGACCCGACCGATTCTCGGCTTGCGCATCCTACCCCTCTGGCCGGCTGAGCGCCCGCAAGCTTGTTTCATGGGTTGACTTAGACATACGGAGTTCTTTCCCAGTCTAAGCATGCAGAGTTCATTCCCAATCTAAGATCGTACTGGATTGAGGGTTGCGGTGGCACATGTTGGGCTCGGGCATGTGCTGGTGCCATATTTTTCTTCGTCGGAGAACCTGACCGACGACATTAGGGTTCGACGATTGGGGGGGTCGGTGGGGTGTGCGCACATAATGTGTGATGGGTGCTGGTACTTGGCCCTTATATTGGCCCCCTATCCCTCATTCCCAGTCTAAGATCAGACCAGACTGAGGGTCGCGGTAGCACATGCTGGCCTCTGTTATGTGCCGGTGCCCCATTTTTCTTCGTCGGGACACCACCACCGGAGAACCTGACCGATGACATTGGGGTTTCGGCGATCGGGGGGGCCGGAGGGTGTCCGTAAATGATGTGTGATGGGTGCTGGTACTTGGCCCTTATATTGGCCCCCTATCCCTCATCAAACCTCGAGAACTCACACCCCTTTAAAGAGCATTTGAGATTTTACAGGTTTGCTGCCAGTAGCCATTAAAATGTCTGAAATGAGGACACTTTTTTTAAATGGTCACAAAATCTTGTACACTTCAATTTTTTAGCTAAAGTTTTTTGTGCATGCCAACAAAAATACAAGGATCACGTCTACCAAGTTTGGGGCCAAAACTAATTCTAAAAAAATTTTAAAAATTCCCGAACCATAAAAAGTTTTGAAAATCGTGAAAAATAGAAAATGAGTCGTCTTGCCATGAAACTTCACATGAAGGCTTAAGGGACCATTGTATGAATTTACAAGCCAAAAAAATGGCATTGGCACACCAGAAATATGAAGATGTGCCTAAACCGACCTACCACCCTATCGATCCACGGCTTGCGCATCCCGCCTCTCTAGTCGAAGTAGTGCCTGCCCGCCCGCCCGCTCGTTTTGTCGGTTGGCTTAGGCATACGGAGTTCATTCACAGTCTAAGATCAAACTAGACTGAGGGTTACGATAGTGGGATCGGCAGCACACAGAGAGGGACCCAGCCGATCCCTGGCTTGCGCATCCTGCCCCTTTGGTCGACTGAGCACCCGGATGCTAATTTCGTGGGTTGACTTAGGCATACGGAGTTCATTCCCAGTCTAAGATTGGATCGGCCCGAAGGTTGTGACAGCACATGCTGGGCTTGGGCATGTGGTGGTGCCGTATTTTTCTTCGTTGGGACACCATCACCGGAGAACCTGATCGGCTGTATTAGGGTTCCGACGATCGGGGGGGCCGGGGGGTGTGCGCACATAATGTGCGATGGGTGCTGGTACTTGGCCCTTATATTGGCCCTCTATCCTTCATCAAACCTCGAGAACTCACACCCCCTTAAAGAGCATTTGAGATTTTACAGGTTTGCTGCCAGTAGTCATTAGAGTGTCTGAAATGGGGACACTTTTTTCAAATGGTCACAAAATCTTGTACACTTCGAGTTTTTAGCTGAATTTTTTTGTGCATGCAAAAAAAAATACAAGGATCACGTCTACCAAGTTTGGGGCCAAAACTCCTTCTGAAAAAATTTTCAAAAATCCCGAACCGTAAAAAGTTTCAAAAATCATGAAAAATAGAAAACGAGTTGTCTTGCCATGAAACTTCACATGAAGGCTTAAGGGACCATTGTATGAATTTACAAGCCAGAAAAATGGCATTGGCATGGCATAAATATGAAGATGTGCCTAAACCCACCTACCACCCTATCGATCCACGGCTTGCGCATCCTGCCTCTCTGGTCGACGTAGTGCTCGCCCGCCCGCTCGCCCGCTCGCCCGCCCGTTTCATCGGTTGGCTTAGGTATACGGAGTTCATTCCCAGTCTAAGATCAGTTTGGACCGAGGGTTACGGTAGTTAGATAAGGTTTTAGGACATATAAAAGCATCAGTGGTTGATTTCTTTGAGCAATTAGATAAATGTATAAACCCTTCACCAACTATTTTGGCAGAAACTATTAGATCACTTAATTTTTGTCGAAGAAAGGGTGAAGGACGATTTATGGGGTGTGCTCAGTTACTTTTTGTCTAGCTCAGAAGCCATTTTTGGGGAAAAGAGAAGACATCATTTCGACCATTCTCCGTGCATTTCAGTCCTATCAAGGAGTTTATGACTAAAGATTGAAGAAAAGATTGGACAAAAAGTCAATGGTTGGCATTCTTTTTGAAGCTCACTAGCGAAGATGTAACATGGAGGCACCATGGATGCTTTCGATGGCTATCTTATATAGTTGTGGAGATGAGTCATGGGTACCTCTGTTAGGAATATGGGGGGCAGTGAGTTACGCACCCCTTATGGTTCAAAGACAATATGATTCACGACAGTTCATCCCTATGACTCATAGGCTTGGTTCACTCGAGTTTGATTATGGAACACCCGGTTATATGAAAAGGGTTAATGAAATCATCAAAGCATAGAAGCAGGTCAACCGAATGAACCCAGCTAGACTCACAGATAATGTTACTGAAGGTTACCTTGCGTGGAGGATGAAAAGAGTTAACGAAATTAAGCCTCTACCAGCTGATGTTTCAGAGAAGTTATCGGTTCCTGTTTCAGTATTGGTATTGTTGACTCTTGAGATCGTTCAACGAGAGTTTGAGATTGAAAAGAAAGGTTAGAGAAAGAAAAGGTGGCTATGATGGATCAGGTTAACCAACTAAGATATGATTTGATGATGAAAAATGATGCAGTACAGAAGTTGACTAAAGAACGAAAAGTATTGAAAGAGGATCTGCAAGATCTGCATCAAGAAAATAAGAAATTAAGGTTGGATAATAGACCTTTGAAGGGATCCAAGAAGGATGTGGAAGAACTACGGGACATGGTGGAATATTGGAAGAACAGAGCTCAAGAGAACAAAGAAATGATCTCCACACTCACCAAAGAGCAACATGAATGGAAAGAAAAACTTTCAAGAGCCTCTGAAAAGGTAACAAGGCACCAAAGAGAAAGTGAAAAGCTAAAAGCTGAGCTAATGAGGGAACAAAGCAAGAACTCCGATTTGCAAAGCAAGAAAAAAGCCTTAGAGCATGAATTAATGAGTTTGGAGCTTCAATTGACAAGCAATCAGAGGCACATAAACGAGATTTTGATTGAGTGGCAAGATAGAGAAGATTATTGGGCTCGCACTTGTAATATGGAGGTAGATGCTCGAGAGATGTGGAGAGCAAAAAGTTTAGGGAGACAGTAATACATTGAACACCTGACTGCTCAAATCTACAAGGCTATCCGAAAAGCAGGCAACATGGTTGAAAAGGCGAAAGCACTGGAACGAGAGATTGTACCAACCAAAGGCCACAGTCAAAGAATATTGCACTTTTTGCATGAAGCTAGGGAGCAATATGCTCAAATCAAATGTTTTTATGGCTTTAATGCGAGAATGATTGGATGATGTGTAAAGACTCCCATGGTTAATGAAAGTTTCTTTTTGTTTTGATCGATCTAAGATAATACCCTAATTTGCATTTCATTCATTTCATGCATGCATTTTCATACTAACAATAATATCAACGACATTATATCATGCGATCTAATTCATGGTTAATAAACTAAGGTTCAAGGATAGCAAAGCCAAGGAACCATAACTCGTCAATTTTGCATAGATATAATACTCGTTCCCAGACTTAAGCCATGGAAGAAGAGAATACAGCTAGGTTTGAAAGGGTTGAAAGGGTACAGGAGGAGATACAAGAAAGAGTGATGGAAATACAACAAAGAATCGAAGCACAAATGGCTAAATTAAGACAATTGTTGATTGGATCAATGAAAGGAAAAAGAGTCGCTGGTGTATCAAGGACAGGAGATGAGGTTAATGTGGAAGAGCCATTATACCCTCCTGGATTCACTCCACCTCAAGTTCAAGTTCAAGTTCCTCGGGGTATACACATACAACCACCAAGTGCGCAGCCATACCCCTATGTCAATCATTCTGCAAATCAGCAACCGACCCACTTGAATGGCAATTCAAGACCCATCCCAGTCGATCCCATCATGGTACCAAATCTTGACGACCCTGTTGAGCAAGAGAAATCTTACGAAATGTCAGAACCTGTTATAAATTCAAAAATTCAAGACAAGTATGACCAGCTTGAAGAGAGGCTTAAAGCGGTTGAAGGTAATGACACTTATGGGGTTATTGACGCCAACGAGCTTAGCCTAGTGCCTGACTTGGTTATCCCACCAAAATTTAAGACCCCAGATTTTGAGAAATACGATGGGACAAAGTGTCCATCTGCTCATATCACCATGTTTTGTAGAAAGATGACGGGTCATACCCATAATGACAAGCTATTGATACATTATTTTCAGGATAGTTTGACTGGTTCAGCAGCTAAATGGTACGTGCAATTAGATCGAAATAAGATCAGTTCATGGAAAAACTTGGCCAAAGTTTTTCTTGCTCAGTATAAGCACGTCTTGGATACAGCCCCTGATAGACTGTCATTACAAAATATGGAGAAAAAGTTGATGAAAACCTTCAAAGAATACGCACATCAGTGGAGAGATGCAGCAACCCAAGTACAACCACCACTGACTGAAAAAGAGATAATCATGATATTCGTCAATACACTGAAGGCCCCGTATTATGATAGATTGGTGGGAAATGCCACAAAAAACTTCTCTGACATGGTAATTTCAGGGGAGATGATAGAAAATGCTATCAAAAGTGGTAAAATTAAAGGGTCTGAAAAGAAGATAGCTACCTTAAGGAAGAAAGAGCAGAAGACACATGTTGTCACTCACACAAATCCCCCACACCATCCTTTTGTTTCATAAAACCCACACCCCCATTACTACTCTACCATAAACCAAATCTCTCAATAACCATACCATTACCGGCCCCCCAACAACCATTACCCAGATCAAGTTTTAGCCCTCAACCATCTAATTACACCCCGGCACCTCCAGCTCAACCATTTACTCGACCAACCTACCCAAACAGCAATCAAAGAAACTCACAGAATAATAACAATCGAGAAAGACCTCATTTTGACCCAATTCCCATGACATACACAGATTTGTATCCTCGACTTGTTGAGAGACATCTGCTTGCTCCTGTTATTATTGAACCTTTGAAACCTCCGTTTCCCAAATGGTATGACCCCAATGCATATTGTGATTATCATTATGGGAATCCAGGTCATTCCACTGAGCATTGTACTGCTTTAAAGCATAAAGTGCAGGGGTTAATCAATGAAAGAGTATTAAATTTTGATACCAGCCAACAAGGGACTCCAAATTTCAATGGGAACCCTCTACCAAATCATACCAGACCATCAATAAATGCTTTGATTGATGGGCAAACAAGTTGTGTGAAAAGAAGAATAGAAGAGGTCAAAACTCCTATGGCTAAAGTGTTTGAAACCTTGGTCAAAGCTGACATGCTAAAGTCGATAGAACCTTAAAATTACTCTGAAACGGTAAACTCAACTGAAAGCTGCCATTATCACCAAGGTGCTCTGGGGCATTCTATCGAGAATTATCACCAATTTCGTCAAGAGGTGCAAAAATTGATGGATGAAGGTCGAATAGAGTTTTACCAAAAGAGAGAAGAGTTGGTGAAAGTGTCTACCATTGATTCAAAGAATAAGTTTGGGCGTAGACCAATAACTATCTATTATGATGAGAAGCCAACATCGAAGCTAGAAAAACTCATCTCTCGACCAGTGGTGACAATTAAAGTTCCTGGCCTTTTTTTATATCAGAATGATAAAGCAGTACCTTGGAAGTACAATTATGATGTCGTAGTCAACCCAAATACTGCCAACATAACGGGTGTAGGAGGCATAACCCGAAGTGGCAGGTGCTATACCTCAGAGGCTCTAGAAAAAGCTAGAAAGGAGAAAGCTAAGATAGGGGAAGAAAATAAAAGTCAGAGTGATCTTGATGCAACACTAAAAAAAAAATGTCAGAAGCCAGTATCTGATAGTGAAGTAGGTGAATTTTTAAAGTTAATAAAACATAGTGAGTATAGCGTGGTAGAACAGCTTAACAAGATGCCAGCTAGAATTTTACTATTGTCATTATTGCTCAATTCAGAGTCACACCGTAATGCTTTGCTAAAGGTGCTAAATCAAGCATATGTGTCTCACAATGCTTCTGTTGAATATGTGGAATAGCTTGTTGGCAATCTGACGATTTCAAATTATATTTTTTTCAATGATGAAAAAATTTCTTTTAAGGGTAGAGGAAGTACCAGGGCTCTTCACATTACTGTGAAATGTAAAAGTCATATAATGGCTAAGGTTTTGATTGATAATGGCTCATCCATCAATGTTATGCCTGCAACTACTCTGGCAAAACTCCCTGTTAATGGATCTTATATGAAACCTAGTCATATGATAGTGAGAGCCTTTGATGGAACTAGAAGAGAAGTGCTGGGAGATATAGAAGTGCCATTGTAGATTGGTCCATGTACTTTCAACGTGAAATTTCAAGTCATAGACATCTCTCCTTCATATAGTTGTCTATTGGGTAGACCGTGGATCCATATGGCAGGTGCTATCCCATCCTCATTACATCAGAAAGTCAAATTCATTGTTGAAAGAAAGCTAACATATGTGGCAGGAGAAGAAGATTTATTGGTAACTCAACCAATAAATACTCCTTATGTGGAATCGGAAGATGAAGCTTTAAAATGCTCTTATAGATCTTTTGAGATTGCCAATGCAACATATATAGCTGAAAGATCTAAATTGTATTCGCCACACTTATCTATGACTACTAAAATGGTAGTCAGACAGCTTACCAAGATGGGATGGTGACCTGAAGTCAGACTTGGGAAGAACCTGTAAGGAATCATGAAGCCATCGGCCATATATGAAAAGAGAGATAGGTTTGGCTTGGGATATAAGCCAACAAGAGGGGACAGAGTAAGAATGGTGAATGAGAAAAGAGATAAGAGGATAGCTAATCTTAAGGGATATGAGCTAGAGTCAGAGCCGATAGTCATTCCATACCTCTATAATTCTTTTCACTTGGGAGGATATATTTATCCAAATTTATCGGGAGCCCCAAGTGCAGGATTCATGGAAACATTTTCAGAGCTGGCCATTCAAATGGTGGATGATGGAGAAAAGAAGAGTCGAAGTGAAGATCTATTCGTGTACCCTTGTCCTTTAGATTTTAAGTTGGATAATTGAGAAGTTACAGAGCTGCCTGTTGTTTTTAAAACTTTGGAAAAGTAATGTGAAACTTTAAATCCCTAATTACATTCTACAAGTATTAGGAGATCTTTTATGGTGTGTTTATGTTTGTCATTTTAATAAAAGACTTAGAAGATGCATCCGTATTTTTTTTGTTGTTTTTATCTTCATTTTACCTTTCATCCTTTTCTTTCCTACATTTTCTTGCCATTCCATTTTTGTGTGCCAATATTCTCTCCATATTACCCTTTGTAAGGTCTCAAACAATGAACATGAGGATAATCATGGCATTAATCTCGGATTTGATTTTGAAAACTTAATTCATGTTGATGAACTTGATAATGAGGACGATTCAGATAACTATACACTGCCTCTTGATTTGTTAAAATTAATAGAACATGAAGATAAGCCAATTGAACCCCACCAAAAAATTACTGAATCAGTAAATTTGGGAGATGGTGAGAATAAAAGAGAGGTCAAAGTTGGTACATCTCTTTTATCAGCTGAAAGATAGGAGCTAGAAGAGCTGTTCCGAGAATATGTAGATGTGTTCGCATAGACTTACCAGGATATGCCAAGACTCAGCACTGATATTGTAGAGCACAAGTTACCTTTAAAACTAGGATGTAAGTCGATGCAGCAAAAGCTAAGGTGCATGAAACCAGAGATGCTGCTACAAATTAAAGAGAAAGTGAAGAAAGAATTCGACGCCGAATTTTTGGAAGTGGCAAAATATCCTGAATGGGTAGCCAACATAGTGCCAGTTCCTAAGAAGGATGGAAAAGTGAGAATGTGTGTCGATTATCGAGATTTGAATAGAGCAAGCCCTAAGGATAACTTTCCTTTACCTCACATCGATACTCTAGTGGATAATACTGCTAGGCACTCTACATTTTCCTTTATGGATGGTTTCTCAGGCTATAATCAGATCAAGATGGCTTGAGATGATATGGAGAAAACTACATTTGTGACCATGTGGGGAACATTCTGTTACAAAGTCATGCCTTTTGGGTTAAAAAATACTGGTGCTACTTATCAAAGAGCAATGGTGACTCTTTTTCATGACATGATCCACAAAGAGATAGAAGTGTATGTAGAGATATGATTGCAAAATCTTGTGAAGGAGATAATCATATAGTCAGTCTCAAAAAGCTATTCGACAGGTTGAAAAGATTTTAGTTGAAGTTGAATCCTGCCAAATGTACATTTGGAGCCAAATCAGGAAAACTATTAGGCTTTGTAGTCAATGAAAAAGAAATTGAAGTTGATCCAGATAAGATACAAGCCATCCAAAACTTATCCCCTCCTCATACCTCAAAAGAAGTGCGAGGCTTCTTAGGGAGATTAAATTATATTGCTCGCTTCATCTCTCAACTCACTTATAAATGTGATCCTATTTTCAAGCTTCTCAAAAAACATGATCCTGGAGAATGGAATGGAGAATGCCAAGAAGCTTTTGATAAGATCAAAGAATACTTGTCAAATCCACCTGTGTTAGTGCCACCAATGCCAAGAAAACCTTTGATTTTGTACTTGACAGTGCATGAAAATTCAATGGGATGTGTGCTAGGGCAAAGAGATGAAACTGATAAGAAAGAATGAGCAATTTACTACTTGAGCAAGAAGTTCACTGATTATGAGTCAAAGTATTCACCATTAGAGAAGATGTGTTGTGCATTAACCTGGACAACTCGAAGGCTTAGACAATACATGCTTTATCACACTACTTGGCTCATAGCAAAGCTGGATCCTATTAAGTATATCTTCGAAAAGCCCTCATTGACAGGAAGAATAGCACGGTGGCAAGTTATGCTTTCAGAATATGATATCATTTACGTGACTCAAAAAGCTATTAAAGGGAGTGTAATAGCTGAATTTCTAGCTGATCGTGCAGTTGAAGATTATGAGCCAATGAAATTAGATTTTCCTGATGAGGATGTGATGGCCATTGAAGAAAATGAACCTGTTGAAAAATCATGAAGGATGTATTTTGATGGAGCTACTAATGCTTTGGGTCATGGTATTGGGGCAATTTTGATATCTCTTGATGGACATTATTACCCCATCACAGCCAGATTAAATTTTAATTACACAAACAATGTGGCTGAATATGAGGCCTGTGTTATGGGTCTACAAACAACAATTAAAAAGAAGATCAAAGTGTTAGATGTGTTTGAAGATTCAGCTTTAGTCATCTATCAGTTACAAGGTGAATGGGAAACAAGAGACTCTAAGTTGATTCGGTACCATAAATACATCTCTGAGTTGGTTAAACAATTTAAAGAAGTTCAATTTGAGCATCTACCTAGAGAGGAAAACCAAATTGCTAATGCACTGGCTACTCTAGCTGCAATGATCAAAATAGATGCAAGTACTGAAATCCAACCCATCAAGCTGGATGTGAAAGATGTACCAGCACATTGTTCAGGTGTTGAAAAAGAAGTTGATGGGAAGCCATGGTATCATGATATCATGCAATACATTAAAAGCCAGCAATACCCAAAACATGCAACTAAAAATGATAAGAGGACTATCAGAAGATTGGCTATGAGTTTCTTCATTAATGGAGATAACCTTTACAAAAGAGGTCGAGATCAAGTGCTCTTAAGATGTGTAAATATAGCTGAAGCAAAGAAGATTATTGAAGAAGTGCATGATGGAGTTTGTAGGGCACATGCAAATGGTCATATGATGGTTAGACAAATTATGAGGGCTGGCTATTATTGGTTGACAATGGAGAGTGACTGTATTGATTATGCTAGGAGATGTCATAAATGTTAGATTTATGCTGACAAGATTCATGCTCCACCATCAACATTACACGTTCTAGCTCCTCCCTGGCCATTCTCAATGTGGGGTATGGATGTCATTGGTCCCATCACTCCAAAAGCTTCGAACGGGCATAGATTCATTTTTGTGATGATTGATTACTTCACCAAATGGGTAGAGGCTGCATCATATGCTAGCGTGACCCGATCTGTGGTATGTAAGTTCATAAAAAAAGAGATAATATGCAGATATGGGCTTTCGGAGACAATTATTTTTGATAATGCCAAAAACTTGAACAACAAAATGATGAATGAAGTATGCACTCAATTCAAGATTTGCCATCGTAATTCGGCACCTTATCGTCCAAAAATGAATGGGGTAGTGGAGGCTGCAAATAAGAATATCAAGAGAATCCTGGAGAAAATGACTGAAACTTACAAAGATTGGCATGAGAAGTTACCTTTTGCCTTGCATGCTTATAGAACATCAGTCAGAATGTCTACTGGAGCCACACCGTTCTCTTTGGTATATGGTATGGAAGCTGTGCTACCAGTCGAAGTGGAAATTCCCTCACTGAGAGTCCTGATGGAGGTAGAGTTAGAGGAAACAGAATGGGTTTGAAATTGCTACGAGCAGTTAAACCTCATAGAAGAGAAAAGACTGTCAGCACTTTGTCATGGTCAATTATATCAAAAGAGGATGATGGAGCACATGACAAGAAAACTCATCCCCGTTGCTTTAGGGAAGGAGACTTAGTGTTAAAAAGATTCCTTCCAAATCAACATGATAATCGGGGGAAATGGACACCAAATTGGGAAGGCCCGTATGTGGTGAAAAAGGCTTTTTCTGGTGGGGCATTGATTTTGGCAGAAATGTACGGAGGTGATTTACCTACCCCAATAAATTCAGATGTTGTGAAGAAATATTTTGCTTAAAAAAAGAGAGAAAAAAATGATGACTTATCTAAGTTGAAAACCTGAAAAGACGGCTTAGATGTGAAGCAAAAGCATCATTAAGAAAAGATCCCACAATGCAGGGGCAAGTGTAGTTTGACGAACTCTGAATAATCAAGGAAGTCATCTGATTTAGTTTTAGAGAAAGAATCTGAGAATATTTTGTTCATGATTATCTTGTGATCATTCTTTTGACACCTTTATTTCAACTCAAACACTTTGACATACACTTGTTATCAGCCATAGGAAATACATTATCCTTCATTTGAAAATAATGCTTATCCTTTCCTTTATCCTTATCTGATATTTTTGTCCATCAGAGAAATGTGATTGCATTTTATTTGTCTTGAACTTAAAATGATGAAAAGAAAAACAAACATGAAAGATCTCAGCATTACTTTTAAAGTTGACAAAGGCAAATGAAAAAGGATGAGAAAAGCATGACAAGTCATTGATGTTGTAGACTTTTGAAGAAAAATATTATGGTCAGATGTTGAAGACAGATTGGTCATATAAGAACTCGGATAAAAGAAACCGAAAGTGAGAGATTTCGAGAACCTTTTTACTACAATGAACGATTTTGATTGCATTACATGCATTGCATCATGAGCACTCAGTACATGCATCCATGAGAAGTTGTAACAAAGATAGAAATTTTCCTTTTCTTAATGAAAAAACAAGATTTTGGTAAAGACAATGATCAAACAAAGGAATTCAAAAGAGAGAGATTTACTTGTTCAAAGATGAAAACTCAAATTTGAAAACAGATGAGAAATTTTAAAGTTGTGGAGCCTCTGTTGAGAGGAGCTTTTCCAAGATGAGAATTTTAAAGTTGTCGAGCCTCTGTTGAGAGGAGCTTTTTCCAGATGAGATTTTTAAAGTTGTGGAACCTCTGCTAAGAGGAGTTTTTTTCAAGAGAGAATTTTTAAAGTTATGGAGCCTCTGCTGAGAGGAGCTTTTTTTTTCAAGATGAGATTTTAAAGTTATGGAGCCTCTGTTGAGAGGAGCTTTTTCCAGATGAGATTTTAAAGTTGTTGAGCCTCTGCTGAGAGGAGCTTTTCTAGATGAGATTTTTAAAGTTATGGAGCCTTTATTGAGAGGAGCTTTTTTCAAGAGATTTTTAAAGTTGTGGAGCCTCTGTTGAGAGGAGCTTTTTCCAGATGAGATTTTTAAAGTTGTTGAGCCTCTGTTAAGAGGAGCCCTTTTCTGTAAAACCAAAAAATAACACAATTTATTTTCGGACAAAATCGTTGTCTTTGTCTTTGCCCTATTCCTGATTCTCAGTAATGTGTAAAGAGGGGCAGCTGTAGACACCGGTTTTGTCTGGGTCTACTATTTTATTTTATTTTTAATAATAATAATATTTAACAAAACAAAAAAAAAACAAACAAAAAAAAACAACAAACAAAAAAAAAACAGAAATAAGATAGAAGTCAAGGGGTTGGTACGACGCTGAACTGCCCCGACCAATTACCCAACCAACTCCCCGACCAATTACCCAACCAACTCTCCGACCAATTACCTTACTAACTACCCGACCAGCCACCCTATAACCACCAACTAACAACCCTACAGCCTTAGATCCCCCTAAGTAGAAACCCTTTAAAATCCCCAACCATTTTTGAAAATCCGGGGATCTGAGCTCTAAAAAAAAAAAACCATTCTTCCCCTTCAACACCCTCAGACAGACCCTATTTTTGATGCAAAAAAAAAAACCAAAACAAAAAAAAAAACCAAAACAGAAACAAAAATAAAAAAATACACAGTCCTCGCCTACGGTGAGGAACCTCAGCACTGAGCCACCTGCAAAAGCCAAGAAATCGTTAGTTTCACCAAAAAAAAAAAAAAGAAAGGGAAGAAAAACCGAAAACTTCAAAACTTGATCTATGCGAATCAAGGTCGCTTTTGGTGAAAGGGACCTCAGATCCGAACTCAGGAGGTCGAGGGGAACATTTTGGTGTTTTCGAAGAATTTTTCGACCACCGTCAACGGCGATCGGCAACTGACGACCGGTGACAGCAGCGATGGAGGATCGGCCGACCACCTGTGTTGGCCGGAGAGAAAAAAAAGGAAACGGAAAAAAAAAGAGAGAAAGCTATTTTTTTCTGAAATATTAAAAAAAAATGACGAAAAAAAATTTGTTGACTTTTATATAAATTATTAATAGCCAAAACGACGTCGTTTCAATAAAACCCAAAACGATGCCGTTTTAACCAAAGAAGGATCCGTGCGTTGACCCGAACCCGACCCGAGATCCGCGTAACCCGACCCAACAACCCGTTCCAGCTAGCCTTGAACCGATTCATACGAACCGCCAGTGGACTGGATTGAACCGGTCAGATTGCCCGGACAGTCGATTCGACTGCCGAACCGGTCGGATCACCCGAACCGCCGATCCAACCTTCGAATCGGTCAGACCGCTCGGACCAGCGTTGACCAGACCGTTGACCGATCCGGTTCAGGTAAAAAAAATATTATTTTTTTTTAATTTTCTAATTTTTTATTATTATTATTTTTTGTTATTTTAAATATATTTTTATATTTATGCATGATAAATTTATAAATTTGTTAGAATAAATGTTTAATCGTTTTAATAATAATAAAATTAAGAACAAATAATAATAAAAAATATATTAAAATGCTTTAAAAAAATAATAATAATCTTCCCTGCCTAGATGTTGGAGGGAATAAAAATATTTTTCTAAAACAATAATTTCACCTAGATGTTGGGGAATTATTGTTAATTATTTTTCATAAATAAACATAAGAAATTTTTAATTAATCTTCAAAAATTATTAAAATCGAACTTGTTTAAAAAATCCGCCTAGATGTTGGGGATTTTTAGAGATGTTCGTATTTTCTTAAAAAAACAAAACCTTAAGCACTATTTCTTAATCCTAGGATTCTAAAACCCCTAAAAATCCAAAATCCATTAAATCCAAAACCCCCCGAAATCCAAAATCCTTGAAATCCAAAGTCCTAAAAAAATCCTAAGGACACGTGTGAAAATTCTGTTTGAAGTAATTTGTTCCCGAATGCCGCCTAGATGATGGGGTATTTAAGAAATTTTACTTCGTGAAGTCTTTTCACACGATTTCTTAATTCGTATTAATAATAAGATTAATAAATAAAAAGTATAATAAAATTGGGATCTTAAATATAAACAGTCGCCCTTAAGCTCTACCTAGATGTTGGAGAGTCGGGGTGGTCTCATTATATTTAAGAATCCAACTCTTAAATTGCATTTCATTTTACATGACATTCATTAGCATGATATACGTTAGCATGTTATCATCAATAATTGATTGCATTACTTTCTCTTTAATTTACTAATAAAATATTTTTTAATAAAAAAAGAATAATACTAAAAAAAAAATCTTTTTGTGATATTATAAAATAAAAAAATAACTCCGAGAGAAATAATTCTTGGTACTCTGCCTAGATGTTGGAGAGTCACTAACAATTATTTTCTATAAAGATTGTTATTTTATTTTAATGATTATTATGTTAAATCTTAGGCAAAAAGAGTTATTTTAAATTCTGCCTAGACGATGGAGAATTTTAAGATAATTCTTTAACTTAAAGATTTTCTCAATATTTCTAAGTAAATATTTTAGCAAATTTTTTTTAAATGAAGGGAATTAATGTTAAATTTCAAATTAAAACCATTTTTATCCAATATCGAAAATAGCGCATAATTAAATGGTACCAATTTATGGGCGTTGTGGGGGTGCTAATCCTTCTCCATGCGTAACCGACTCCTGAACCCAACCTGATTTTTCGCAGACCGAAATTTATCTTTTTGAGAAGACTTCAAACTCGTTTTTATAGTTTTATTAAAAAGATAAACTTTTGGGTGGCCAATCACACCCTAACAAAAATTGGTGGCGACTCCCTCTTTTTTATTTTTCTCGATTTTAAACTCATCTTTACGTTTGACGGTCCCAAAACCGTTACGACATATAAAGTTCCTTCCCAATCTAAGATCGGGCTGGACCGAGGGTTGCGGCAGCACATGCTGGGCTCGGGAATGTGCTGGTGCCATATTTTTCTTCGTTGGGACACCATCGACGGAGAACCTGACCGGCGGCATTAGGGTTCCAGCGATCGGGGGGGCCGGGGGGTATGTGCGCACATGATGTGCGATGGGTGCTGGTACTTCACCCTTATATTGGCCCCCTATCCCTCATCAAACCTCGAGAACTCACACCCCCTTAAAGAGCATTTGAGATTTTACAAATTTGCTGCTAGTAGCCATTAAAGTGTCTAAAATGGGGACACTTTTTTCAAATAGTCACAAAATCTTATACACTTCGAGTTTTTAGCTGAATTTTTTTGTGCATGCCTACAAAAATAAAAGGATCACGTCTACCAAGTTTGGGGCCAAAACTCCTTCTGAAAAAATTTTAAAAAATCCCGAACCGTAAAAAGTTTTAAAAATCATGAAAAATAAAAAACAAGTCGTCTTTCCATGAAACTTCACATAAAGGCTTAAAGGACCATTGTATGAATTTACAAGCCAGAAAAATGGCATTGGCATGGCAGAAATATGAAGATGTGCCTAAACCCACCTACCACCCTATCGATCCATGGCTTGCGCATCCCATCTCTCTGGCCGGCGTAGTGCCCGCCTGCTCGCCCGCTCGTTTCGTCGGTTGGCTTAGGCATACGGAGTTTATTCTCAGTCTAAGATCAGACCGGACCAAGGGTTGTGGCAGCAGGATCGGCAGCATGCAGAGAGAGACCCGACTGATCCCCGGCTTGCGCATCCCACCCCTCTGGCTGGATGAGCGCCCGCACACTCGTTTCGTGGGTTGACTTAGGCATACGGAGTTCATTCCCAGTCTAAGCATACGGAGTTCATTCCCAGTCTAAGCATACGGAGTTCATTCCCAGTCTAAGATTGGACTGGACCTAGGGTTATGACAGCACATGCTGGGCTCGGGCATTTGCTGGTGCCGTATTTTTCTTCGTCGGGACACCATCGTCGGAGAACCTGACCGGCGGCATTAGGGTTCCGCCGATCGGAGGGGCCGGGGGGTGTGCGCACATGATGTACGATGGGTGCTGGTACTTGGCCCTTATATTGGCCCCCTATCCCTCATCAAACCTTGAGAACTCACACCCCCTTAAAGAGCATTTGAGATTTTACAGGTTTGCTGCCAGTAGCCATTAAAGTGTCTGAAATGGGGACACTTTTTTCATATGGTCACAAAATCTTGTACACTTCGATTTATTAGCTGAATTTTTTTGTGCATGCCAACAAAAATACCAGGATCATGTCTACCAAGTTTGGGACCAAAAATCTTTCTGAAAAAATTTTAAAAAATCCCGAACCGTAAAATGTTTTAAAAATCATGAAAAATAGAAACTGAGTCGTCTTGCCATGAAACTTCACATGAAGGCTTAAGGGACCATTGTATGAATTTACAAGCTAGAATTGGCATGGCAAAAATATGAAGATGTGCCTAAACCCACCTACCACCCTAACGATCCGTGACTTGCGCATCCCCCCTCTTTGGTCGGCGTAGTGACCTCCTGCCCGCCCGCTTGTTTCGTCGGTTGGATTAGGCATACGGAGTTCATTCCCAGTCTAAGATCAGACCAGATCGAGGGTTGCGGTAGCAGGATCGGTAGCACGCAGAGGGGGACCCGACCGATCCCTGACTTGCGCATCCCGCCCCTATGGTCGGCTGAGTGCCCGCACGCTCGTTACGTGGGTTGACTTAGGCATACGGAGTTCATTCCCAATCTAAGATCGAACCGCACCAAGGGTTGCGGCAGCACATGCTGGGCTCGGGCATGTGCTGCCGCGGCATTTTTTTTCATCGAGACATCATCGCCGAAGAACCTGATCGGCGGCATTGGGGTTCCGACGATCGGGGGGCTGTGGGGGTGTGCGCACATGATGTGTGATGGGAGCTGGTACTTGTCCCTTATATTGGCCCCCTATCCCTCATCAAACCTCGAGAACTCACACCCCCTTAAAGAGCATTTGAGATTTTACAGGTTTGCTGCTAGTAGCCATTAAAGTGTCTGAAATGGGGACACTTTTTTCAAATGGTCACAAAATCTTGTACACTTCGAGTTTTTAGCAGAATTTTTTTGTGCATGCCAAAAAAAATACAAGGATCACGTCAAGTTTGGGGGCAAAATTCCTTCTGAAAAAATTTTAAAAAATCTCGAACCGTAAAAATTTTTGAAAATCATAAAAAAAAGAAAACGAGTCGTCTTGCCATGAAACTTCACATGAAGGCTTAAGGGACCATTGTATGAATTTACAAGCCAGAAAAATGGCATTGGCATGGCAGAAATATGAAGATGTGCCTAAACCCACCTACCACCCTATCGATCTACGGTTTGCGCATCCCGCCTCTCTGGCCGACGTAGTGCCCGCCCGTCTGCCCGTTCGTTTTGTCTGTTGGCTTAGGCATACGGAGTCCATTCGCAGTCTAAGATTAGACTGGACTGAGGGTTGCAGTAGCAGGATCGGCAGCACGCAGAGGGGGACCCAGCCGATCCCCGGCATGCACATCCCGCCCTTCTGGCCGGCTGAGTGCCCGCACGCTCGTTTCGTGGGTTGACTTAGGCATACGGAGTTCATTCCCAGTCTAAGATCAGATCGGACCGAGGGTTGTGGCAGCACATGCTGGGCTCGGGCTTGTGCTGATGCCACATTTTTCTTCACTGGGACACCATCGCCGGAGAACCTGACCGATGGTATTGGGGTTCCGGCGATCGGGGGGCCGGTGGGGGTGTGCGCACATGATGTGCGATGGGTGCTGGTAGTTGGCCCTTATATTGGCCCCCTATCTCTCATCAAACCATGAGAACTCACACCCCCTTAAAGAGCATTTGAGATTTTACAGGTTTGCTGCCAGTAGCCATTAAAGTGTCTAAAATGGGGATACTTTTTTCAAATAGTCACAAAATCTTGTACACTTCGAGTTTTTAGCTGAATTTTTTTGTGCATGCCTACAAAAATACAAGGATCACGTCTACAAGGTTTGGGGCCAAAACTCGTTCTGAAAAAATTTTAAAAAATCCCAAACCGTAAAAAGTTTCAAAAATCGTGAAAAATAAAAAACGAGTCGTCTTGCCATGAAACTTCACATGAAGGCTTAAAGGACCATTGTATGAATTTACAAGCCAGAAAAATGGCATTGGCATGGTAGAAATATGAAGATGTTCCTAAACCTACCTACCACCCTATCGATCCGCGGCTTACGCATCCCGTCTCTCTGGCCAGCGTAGTGCCCGCCTGCTCGCCCGGTCGTTTCATCGTTGGCTTAGGCATACGGAGTTTATTCTCAGTCTAAGATCAGACCAGACCGAGGGCTACGGCAGCAGGATCGGCAGCACGCAGAGCGAGACCCGGTCGATCCCCGACGTGCGCATCCCGCCCCTCTGGCTGGCTGAGCGCTCGGACACTCATTTTGTGGGTTGACTTAGGCATACGGAGTTCATTCCCAGTCTAAGCATACGGAGTTCATTCCCAGTCTAAGATTGGTCCAGACCCAGGTTTGCTGCACCACATGCTGGGCTCGGGCATTTGCTGGTGCCGCATTTTTCTTCGTCGGGACATCATCGTCGGACAATCTGACCGGCGGCATTGGGGTTCTGCCGACCGGAGGGGTCGGGGGGGTGTGCGCACATGATGTACGATGGGTGCTGGTACTTGGCCCTTATATTGGCCCCCTATCCCTCATCAAACCTCGAGAACTCACACCCCCTTAAAGAGCATTTGAGATTTTACAGGTTTGCTGCTAGTAGCCATTAAAGTGTCTGAAATGGGGACACTTTTTTCAAATGGTCACAAAATCTTGTACACTTCGATTTTTTAACTGAATTTTTTTGTGCATGCCAACAAAAAAACAAGGATCACATCTACCAAGTTTGGGGCCAAAAATCTTTCTGAAAAATTTTTAAAAAATCCCGAACCGTAAAAAGTTTTAAAAATCATGAAAAATAGAAAATGAGTCGTCTTGCCATGAAACTTCACATGAAGGCTTAAGGGACCATTGTATGAATTTACAAGCTAGAAAAATGACATTGGCATGGCAGAAATATGAAGATGTGCCTAAACCCACCTACCACGCTAACGATCCACGACTTGCGCATCCCGCCTCTTTGGTCGGTGTAGTGCCTGCCTGCCCGCCCGCTCGTTTCGTCGGTTGGCTTAGGCATACAGAGTTCATTCCCAGTCTAAGATCAGACCGGACTGAGGGTTACGGTAGCAGGATCGGCAGCACGCAGAAGGGGACCTGACCGATCCTCGGCTTGCGCATCCCGCCCCTATGGTCGACTGAGCGCCCGCACGCTCGTTACGTGGGTTGACTTAGGCATACGGAGTTCATTCCCAGTCTAAGATCAAACCAAATCGAGGGTTGCGACAGCACATGCTGGGCTCGGGCATGTGCTGGTGCCACATTTTTCTTCGTTGGGACACCATCGCCGGAGAACCTGACCGGCGGCATTGGGTTTCCGATGATCGGGGGGGCCGGGGGGTGTGCGCACATGATGTGTGATGGGAGCTGGTACTTGTCCCTTATATTGGCCCCCTATCCCCATCAAACCTCGAGAACTCACACCCCTTTAAAGAGCAATTGAGATTTTATAGGTTTGCTGCCAGTAGCCATTAAAGTGTCTAAAATGGGTACACTTTTTTCAAATGGTCACAAAATCTTGTACACTTCGAGTTTTTAGCAAATTTTTTTTGTGCATGCCAAAAAAAATACAAGGATCACGTATGCCAATTTCGGGCGAAAACTCCATCTAAAAAATTTAAAAAAATCCCGAACCATAAAATGTTTGGAAAATAATGAAAAATAAAAAACGAGTCGTCTTGCCATGAAACTTCACATGATGGCTTAAGGGACCATTGTATGAATTTACAAGCCACAAAAATGGCATTGGAATGGTAGAAATATGAAGATGTGCCTAAACCCACCTACCACCCTATCGATCCACGGTTTGTGCGTCTCGCCTCTCTCGCCGGTGTACTGCCCGCCCGCCCGCTCGTTTCGTCGGTTGGCTTAGGCATACGGAGTTCTTTCCCAGTGTAAGATTAGACCGGACTGAGGGTTGCGGCAGCAAGATCGGCAAGACGCAGAGGGGGACCCGATCGATCCTCGGCTTGCATTTCCCACCCCTTTGGCCGGCTAAGCGCCCGCATGCTCGTTTCATGGGTTGACTTAGGCATACGGAGTTCATTCTCAGTCTAAGCATACGGAGTTCATTCCCAGTTTAAGATCGGACTGGACCGAGGGTTGCGGCAGCACATGCTTGGCTCTAGCATGTGCTGGTGTCGCATTTTTCTTCGTCGGGACACCATCGTCGGAGAACCTGACCGACGGTATTGGGGTTCCGACGATTGGGGGGGCCGGGGGGGTGTGCGCACATGATGTGCGATGGGTGCTGGTACTTGGCCCTTATATTGGCCCCCTATCCCTCATCAAACCTTGAGAACTCACACCCCCTTAAAGAGCATTTGAGATTTTACAGGTTTGCTGCCAGTAGCCTTTAAAGTATCTGAAATGGGGACACTTTTTTCAAATGGTCACAAAATCTTGTACACTTTGAGTTTTTAGCTGAATTTTCTTGTGCATGCCAAAAAAATACAAGGATCACGTTTGCCAAGTTTGGGGCCAAAACTCCTTCTAAAAAAATTTTAAAAAATCTCGAACATTAAAAAGTTTGGAAAATCGTGAAAAATAGAAAGCGAGTCGTCTTGCCATGAAACTTCACATGAAGGCTTAAGGGACCATTGTATGAATTTACAAGCCAGAAAAATGGCATTGGCATGGCAAAAATATGAAGATGTGCCTAAACCCACCTACCACCCTATCGATCCAAGGCTTGCGCATCCCGCGTCTCTGGCCCGCCTAGTGCCCGCCCTTCCGCCCATTTGTTTCATCGGTTGGCTTAAGGATACGGAGTTCATTCCCAGTCTAAGATCGGATCGGAGTGAGGGTTGCAGCAGTAGGATTGGCAGCATGCAGAGAGGGACCCGACCGATACCTGGCTTGCGCATCCCGCCCCTTTGGCCGGCTGAGTGCCCGCACGCTCGTTTCATGGGTTGACTTGGGCATACGGAGTTAATTCCCAGTCTAATTATACGTAGGTCATTCCCAGTCTAAGATCGGACCTGACCGAAGGTTGCCGTAGCACAAGCTGGGCTCGGGCATGTGCTGGTGCCGTATTTTTCTTCGTCGGGACACCATCGCCAGAGAACCTTCCCGGCGGCATTGGGGTTTCGACGATCGAGGGGGGTCGGGGGGTGTGCGCACATGATGTGCGATGGGTGCTGGTTCTTGGCCCTTATATTGGCCCCTATCCCTCATCAAACCTCGAGAACTCACACCCCCTTAAAGAGCATTTGAGATTTGACAGGTTTGCTGCCAGTAGCCATTAAAGTGTCTGAAATGGGGACACTTTTTTCAAATGGTCAGCAAATCTTGTACACTTCGAGTTATTAGCTGAATTTTTTTGTGCATGCCAACAAAAATACAAGGATCACGTCTACCAAGTTTGGGGCCAAAACTCTTTCTGAAAAAATTTTAAAAAATCTCGAACAGTAAAAAGTTTCAGAAATTGTGAAAAATAAAAAACGAGTCATCTTGCCATGAAACTTCACATGAAGGCTTAAGGGACCATTGTATGAATTTACAAGCCAGAAAAATGGCATTGGCATGGTAGAAATATGAAGATGTGCCTAAACCCACCTACCACCCTATCGATCCACAGCTTGCGCATCCCACCTCTCTGGCCGGTGTAGTGCCTGCCTACCCGCCCGCTCGTTTCGTCAGTTGGCTTAGGCATACGGAGTTCATTCTCAGTCTAAGATCGGATCGAATCAAGGGATACTGTAGCAAGATAGGCAGCACGCAGATGGGGTCCCGGTCGATCCCCGGCTTGCGCATCCCGCCCCTCTGGCCGATTGAGCGCCTGCACGCTCGTTTCGTTGGTTGACTTAGGCATACGGAGTTCGTTCCCAGTCTAAGCATAAGGAGTTCATTCCCAGTCTAAGATCGGACTGGATCGAGGGTTACGGCAGCACATGCTGGGCTCGGGCATGTGCTGGTGCCGCATTTTTCTTCACCGGGACACCATCGCCAGAGAACCTTCCCGGCAGCATTAGGGTTCCGGCGATCAGGGGGCCGGGGGGATGTGCGCACATGTTGTACGATGGGTGCTGGTACGTGTCCCTTATATTGGCCCCCTATCCCTCACCAAACCTCGAGAACTCAGACCCCCTTAAAGAGCATTTGAGATTTTACAGGTTTGCTGCCAGTAGCCATTAAAGTGTCTGAAATGGGGACACTTTTTTCAAATGGTCACAAAATCTTGTACACTTTGAGTTTCTAGCTGAATTTTTTTGTGCATGCCTACAAAAATACAGGGATCACGTCTACCAAGATTGGGGCTAAAATTCCTTCTGAAAAAATTTTAAAAAATCTCGAACCGTAAAAAGTTTTAAAAATTATGAAAAATAGAAAACGAGTCGTCTTGCCATGAAACTTCACATGAAGGCTTAAGGGACCATTGTATGAATTTACAAGCCAAAAAAATGGCATTGGCATGGCAAAAATATGAAGATGTGCCTAAACCCACCTACCACCCTATCAATCCACGGCTTGCACATCCCGCCTCTCTGGCCGGCGTAGTGCCCGCCCGCCCGCCCGCACGTTTCATCGGTTGGCTTAGGCATACGAAGTTTATTCCCAGTCTAAGATCAGATTAGACTGAGGGTTGCGGCAGCAGGATCGGCAGCACGTAGAGGGGGACCCGACCGGTCCCCGACTTGCGAATCCCGCTACTCTGGCCGACTGAGCTCCCGTACGCTCTTTTCATGGGTTGACTTAGGCATACGGAGTTCATTCCCCGTCTAAGCATACGGAGTTCATTCCCAGTCAAAGATCGGACTGGACCGAGGGTTTTGGTAGCACTTGCTGGGCTCGACCATGTGCTGGTGTCGCATTTTTCTTCTCCGAGGCACCATCGCCGGAGAACCTGACCAATGGCATTGGGGTTTCGGTGATTGGGGGGGCCGGGGGGTTTGCGCACATGATGTGCGATGGGTGCTGGTACTTGGCCCTTATATTGTCCCACTATCCCTCATCAAACCTCGAGAACTCACACCCCCTTAAAGAGCATTTGAGATTTTACTGGTTTGCTACCAGTAGCCATTAAAGTGTTTGAAATAGGGACACTTTTTTCAAATGGTCACAAAATCTTGTACACTTCGACTTTTTAGCTGAATTGTTTTGTGCATGCCAGCAAAAATACAAGGATCACGTCTACCAAGTTTGGGGCCAATACTCCTTCTGAAAAAATTTTAAAAAATCCCGAACCGTAAAAATTTTCAAAAATCGTGAAAAATAGAAAACGAGTCGTCTTGCCATGAAACTTCACATGAAGGCTTAAGGGACCAATGTATGAATTTACAAGCCAGAAAAATGGCATTGGCATGGCAGAAATATGAAGATATGCCTAAACCCGCCTACCACCCTATCGATCCACGACTTGCGCATCCCACCTCTCTGGCCGACGTAGTGCCCGCCCGTACGCCCGCTCGTTTCGTCGGTTGGCTTAGGCATACGGAGTTTATTCCCAGTCTAAGATCAGATCGAACTGATGGTTGTGGCAGCAGGATCAGCAGCACGCAGAGGGGGACCCGACCGATCCCCGGCTTGCGCATCCCACCCCTCTGGCCGGCTGAGCGCTCACACGCTCGTTCCGTGGGTTGACTTAGGCATACGGAGTTCATTTGCAGTCTAAGCATAAGGAGTTCATTCCCAGTCTAAGATCGGACCGGAACGTGGGTTGCAGCAGCGCATGTTGGGCTCCAGCATGTCTTGGTGCCGTATTTGTCTTCACCGGGACACCATCGTCGAAAAACCTGACCGACAGCATTGGGGCTCCGACGATCAGGGGGGACGGGGAGGGGGTGTGCACACATGATGTGCGATGGAGGCTGGTGCTTGGCCCTTATATTGGCCCCCTATCCCTCATCAAACCTCGAGAACTCACACCCCCTTAAAGAGCATTTGAGATTTTACAGGTTTGCTGCAGTAGCCATTAAAGTGTCTGAAATGGGGACACTTTTTTCAAAAGGTCACAAAATCTTGTACACTTCAAGTTTTTAGCTGAATTGTTTTGTGCATGCCAACAAAAATACAAGGATAACGTCTACCAAGTTTGGGGCCAAAACTCCTTCTGAAAAAATTTTGAAAAATCTCGAACCGTAAAAAGTTTCGAAAATCGTGAAAAATAGAAAACGAGTCGTCTTGCCATGAAACTTCACATGAAGGCTTAAGGGACCATTGTATGAATTTACAAGCCAGAAAAATGGTATTGGCATGACAAAAATATGAAGATGTGCCTAAACCCACCTACCACCCTATCGTTCCACCGCTTGCGCATCCCGCCTCTCTGGACGGCGCAGTGCCCACCCGCCCACCCGTTCGTTTCATCAATTGGCTTAGGCATATAGAGTTCATTCCCAGTCTAAGATCAGACCGGACCAAGGGTTGCTGCAGCAGGGTCGGCAACACGCAGAGGGGGACCCGATCGATCCCCGGCTTGCGCATCCTACCCCTCTGGCCGACTGAGCGCCCGCATGCTCGTTTCATGGGTTGACTTAGGTATACGGAGTTCATTCCCAGTCGAAGCATACGAAGTTCATTCCCAGTAGAAGATCAGACTGGACTGAGGGTTGTGATAGCACATGCTGCGCTCGGGCATGTGCTGGTACCGTATTTTTCTTCGTCGGGACACCATCGTCGGAGAACCTGACCGGCGGCATTGGGGTTCCGATGATCGAAAGGGGTCGGGGGGTGTGCACACATGATGTGCAATGGGTGCTGGTACTTGGCCCTTATATTGGCCATCTATCCCTCATCAAACCTCGAGAACTCACACCCCCTTAAAGAGCATTTGAGATTTTACAGGTTTGCTGCCAGTAGCCATTAAGGTGTCTGAAATGGGGCCACTTTTTTCAAATGGTCACAAAATCTTGTACACTTCGAGTTTATCACTGAATTTTTTTTGTGCATGCCAACAAAAATAAAAGGATCACGTCTACCATGTTTGGGGCCAAAACTCCTTCTGAAAAAATTTTAAAAAATCTCGAACAGTAAAAAGTTTCAGAAATTGTGAAAAATAAAAAACGAGTCATCTTGCCATGAAACTTCACATGAAGGCTTAAGGGACCATTGTATGAATTTACAAGCCAGAAAAATGGCATTGGCACGGAAAAAATATGAAGATGTGCTGAAACCCACCTACCACCCTATCGATCCACGGCTTGCGCATCCTGTCTCTCTGCCCGCCGTAGTGCCCGTCCGCCCGCTCGTTTCGACAGTTGGCTTAGGCATACGGAGTTCATTCCCAGTCTAAGATATGACCGGACTGAGGGCTACGGCAACAGGATCGATAGCACACAGAGGGGGACCCGGTCGATCCCCGGCTTGCGCATCCCGCCCCTCTGGCCGGCTGAGTGCCTGCACGCTCATTTGGTGGGTTGACTTAGGCATACGGAGTTCATTCCCAGTCTAAGCATACGCAGTTCATTCCCATTCTAAGATCAGACAGGATCGAGGGTTGTTGCAGCACGTGCTGGGCTCAGGCATGTGCTAGTGTCGCATTTTTCTTCGCCGGGATACCATCGCCGGAGAACCTGACCGGCGGTAGTAGGGTTTCAACGATCGGGGGGGCGGGGGGTGTGCGCACATGATGTGTGATGGGTGCTGGTACTTGGCCCTTATATTGGCCCCCTATCCCTCATCAAACCTCGAGAACTCACACCCCCTTAAAGAGCATTTGAGATTTTACAGGTTTGCTGCCAGTAGCCATTAAAGTGTCTGGAATGGGGACACTTTTTTCAAATGGTCACAAAATCTTGTACACTTGGAGTTTTTAGCTGAATTGTTTTGTGCATGCCAGCAAAAATACAAGGATCGCGTCTACCATGATTGGGCCAAAACTCCTTTTGAAAAAATATTAAAAAATCTCGAACCGTAAAAAATTTCAAAAATCGTGAAAAATAGAAAACGAGTGGTCTTGCCATGAAACTTCACATGAAGGCTTAAGGGACCATTGTATTAATTTACAAGCCAGAAAAATGGTGTTGTCACGGCAAAAATATGAAGATATGCCTACACCCAACTACCACCCTATCGATCCACGGCTTGCGCATCCCGCCTCTCTGGCCGGCGTAGTGCCCGCCTGCCCGCTCGCTCGTTTCGTCGGTTGGCTTAGGCATACGGAGTTCAATCCCAGTGTAAGATCAGATCGGATAGAGGGTTGTGGCAGTAGGGTTGGCAGCTCGTAGAGGAGTACCCGACCGATCCCTCACTTGCACATCACGCCCCTCTGGCCGGCTGAGCGCCCGCACGCTCAGTCCGTGGGTTGACTTAGGCATATGGAGTTAATTCCCAGTCTAAGCATCCAGAGTTCATTCCCAGTCTAAGATCAGATCGGATCGAGGGTTGCAGCAGCACATGCTAGGCTCGGGCATGTGCTGGTGCCGTATTTTTCTTCGTCGGGACGTAATCGTCGGAGAACCTGACCGGCGGCATTGGGGTCCGATGATCGGAGGGGCCGGGGGGTGTGCGCACATGATGTGCGATGGGTGCTGGTACTTGGCCCTTATATTGGCCGCCTATCCCTCATCAAACCTCAAGAACTCACACCCCCTTAAAGAGCATTTGAGATTTTACAGGTTTGCTGCCAGTAGCCATTAAAGTGTCTGAAATGGGGACACTTTTTTCAAATAGTCACAAAATCTTGTACACTTCGAGTTTTTAGCTGAATTGTTTTGTGCATGCCAAAAAAAAATACAAGGATCACGTCTACCAAGTTTGGCGCGAGAACTCCTTCTGAAAAAATTTTAAAAATATCAAATCGTAAAAAGTTTCAAAAATCGTGAAAAATAGAAAATGAGTCGTCTTGCCATGAAACTTCACAAGAAGGCTTAAGTGACCATTGAATGAATTTACAAGCCTGAAAAATGGCATTGGCCAGGTAGAAATATGAAGATGTGCCTAAACCCACCTACCACCCTATCGATCCACGGCTTGTGCATCCCGCCTCTTTGGCCGGCGTAGTGCCTGCCTGCCCGCCCGTCCGTTTCGTCGGTTGGCTTAGGCATATGGAGTTTATTCCCAGTCTAAGATCAGGGCAGATCGAGGGTTACGGCAACAGGATCGATAGCATGCAGAAGGGGACCCGAGCGATCCCCGGCTTGCGCATCCCGCCCCTCTGGCCGGTTCAGTACCCACACGCTCGTTTCGTGGGTTGACTTAGGCATACAGAGTTAATTCCCAGTCTAAGCATATGGAGTTCATTCCCAGTCTAAGATCCGACTAGACCGAGGGTTACGGCAGCACATGCTGGGCTCGGGCATGTGCTGGTGCCACATTTTTCTTCACCGGGACACCATCGCCGGAGAACCTGACCAACGACATTGGTATTTTGACGATCGGGGGGTGTGCGCACATGATGGGTGATGGGTGCTGGTACTTGGCTCCTATATTGGCCCCCTATCCCTCGTGAAACCTCGAGAACTCACACCCCCTTAAAGAGCATTTGAGATTTTACAGGTTTCGTGCCAGTAGCCATTAAAGTGTCTAAAATGGGGACACTTTTTTCAAATGGTCACAAAATCTTGTACACTACGAGTTTTTAGCTGACTGTTTTTGTGCATGCCAACAAAAATACAAAGATCACGTCTACCAAGTTTGGGGTGAGAACTCCTTTTGAAAAAATTTTAAAAAATCCAGAACCGTAAAAAGTTTAAAAAATCGTGAGAAATAGAAAATGAGTCGTCTTGCCATGAAACTTCACATGAAGGCTTAAGGGACCATTGTATGAATTTACAAGCCAGAAAAATGGGATTGGCACGGCAGAAATATGAAGATGTGCCTAAACCCACCTACCACCCTATCGATCCATGGCTTGTGCATCCCACCTTTCTGGCCGGCGTAGTGCCTGCCCGCCCGCCCACCCGTTTCATCGATTGGCTTAGGCATATGGAGTTCATTCCCAGTCTAAGATCAGACCAGAGTGACAGTTGTAGCAGCAGGATCGGTAGCACTAGAGGGGGACCCGGTCGATCCTCGGCTTGCCCATCCTGCCCCTCTGCCGGGCTGAGCGCCCTAACGCTCGTTTCGTGGGTTGACTTAGGCATACGGAGTTCATTCCCGGTCTAAGCATACGGAGTTCATTCCCAGTCTAAGATCAGACTAGACCGAGGGTTGCGGCAGCACATGCTGGGCTCGGGCATGTGCTGGTGCCGCATCTTTCTTCACCGGGACACCATCGCCGGAGAACCTAACCGGCGACATTGGGGTTCCGGCGATCGGGGGGGCCGGGGGGTGTGCGCACATGATGTACGATGGGTGCTGGTACTTGGCCCGTATATTGGCCCCCTATCCCTCATCAAACCATGAGAACTCACACGCCCTTAAAGAGCATTTGAGATTTTACAGGTTTGCTGCCAGTAGCCATTAAAGTGTCTGAAATGGGGACACTTTTTTCAAATGGTCACAAAATCTTCTACACTTCAAGTTTTTAGCTGAATTTTTTTGTGCATGCCAACAAAAATATAAGCATCACGTCTACCAAGTTTGGACCCAAAACTCCTTCTAAAAAAATTTGTAAAAATCCTGAACCGTAAAAAGTTTTAAAAATCGTGAAAAATAGAAAACGAGTCGTATTGCCATGAAACTTCACATGAAGGCTTAAAGGGCCATTGTATGAATTTCCAAGCCAGAAAAATGGCATTGGCACGGCAGAAATATGGAGATGTGCCTAAACCCACCTACCACCCTATCGATCGACGGCTTGCGCATCTCGCCTCTCTGGCCGGTGTAGTGCCCGCCTGCTCGCCCGTTCATTTTGTTGGTTGGCTTAGGCATACGGAGTTTATTCTCAGTCTAAAATCAGACCAGATTGAGGGTTACGATAGCATGATCGGTAGCATACAGAGCCAGACCCGACCGATCCCCTGCTTGTGCATCCCGCCCCTCTGGTCGGCTGAGCGCCCGCACGCTCGCTTCGTGGGTTGACTTAGGCATCCGGAGTTCATTCCAAGTCTAAGCATATGGAGTTCATTCCCAGTCTAAGATCGGACCGGATCGAGGGTTGCGATAGCACATACTGGGCTCTGGCATGTGCTGGTGCCGTATTTTTCTTCATCGGGACAACATCACCGGAGAACCAGATCGGCGGCATTGGGGTTCCAACGATCGGGGGGGCCGGGGGGTGTGCGCACATGATGTGCGATGGGGACACTTTTTTCAAATGGTCACAAAATCTTGTACACTTCGAGTTTTTAGCTGAATGTTTTTGTGCATGCCAAAAAAAAAACAAGGATCACGTCTGCCAGGTTTGGGGCCAAAACTCCTTCTGAAAAAATTTTAAAAAATCCCAAACCAAAAAAAGTTTCAAAAATCGTGAAAAATAGAAAACGAGTCGTCTTGCCATGAAACTTCACATGAAGGCTTAAGGGACCATTGTATAAATTTACAAGCCAAAAAAATGGCATTGGCATGGCAAAAACATGAAGATATGCCTAAACCCACCTACCACCCTATCGATCCACGGCTTGCGCATCCCGCCTCTCTGGCGACGTAGTGCCCGCCCGCCCGCCCGCTCGTTTCGTCGGTTGGCTTAGGCATACGGTGTTTGTTCCCAGTCTAAGATTGGACCGGACCGAGGGTTTCGGTAGTAGGATCGGTAGCACGCAAAGAGGGACCCGGCTGATCCTCGGCTTACGCATCCTGCCCCTCTGGCCGGCTGAGCGCCAGCACGCTTGTTTCGTGGGTTGACTTAGGCATACGGAGTTCATTCCCAGTCTAAGCATACGGAGTTCATTATCAGTCTAAGATGGGATCAGATCAAGGGTTGTAGTAGCAGGATCGACAGCACGCAGAGTGAGACCCGGTCGATCCTCGGCTTACGCATCCCGCCCCTCTGGCCGGTTGAGCGCCCGCAGGCTCGTTTCATGAGTTGACTTAGGCATACAGAGTTCATTCTGAATCTTAGCATACGGAGTTCATTTCCAGTCTAAGATCGGACCAGACCGAGGGTTGCAGCAGCACATGCTAGACTCTGGCATGTGCTGGTGCCGTATTTTTCTTCACCGGGACACCATCGCTGAAGAACCTGATCGACGATATTGGGGTTCCGGCGATCGGAGGGGCCGTGGGGGTGTGCGCACATGATGTGCGATGGGTGCTGGTACTTGGCCCTTATATTTGCCCCCTATCCCTCATAAAACCTCGAGAACTCGCACCCCCATAAAGAGCATTTGAGATTTTACAGGTTTGCTGCAAGTAGTAATTAAAGTATCTGAAATGGGGACACTTTTTTCAAATGGTCACAAAATCTTGTACACTTTGAGTTTTTAGTTGAATTTTCCTGTGCAAGCCAAAAAAAATACAAGGATCACGTCTACCAAGTTTGGGGCCAAAACTCCTTCGAAAAAAATTTTAAAAAATCCCAAATCATAAAAAGTTTCAAAAATCATGAAAAATAGAAAACGAGTCGTCTTGCCATGAAACTTCACATGAAGGCTTAAGGGACCATTGTATGAATTTACAAGCCAGAAAAATTTCATTGGCATGGCAGAAATATGAAGATGTTCCTAAACCCACCTACCACCCTATCGATCCACGGCTTGCACATCCCGCCTCTCTGGCCGACGTAGTGCCCGCCCGCCCACTTGTTTCGTCGGTTGGCTTAGGCGTACGGAGTTCATTCCAAGTCTAAGATTAAACCAGACAGAGGGTTATGGCAGCAGGATCGACAGCACGCAGAAGGGGACCCAGCTGATCCTCAACTTGCGCATCTCGCCCCTCTAGCCGGTTGAGCGCCCGCACGCTCGTTTCGTGGGTTGACTTAGGCATACGGAGTTCATTCCCAGTCTAAGCATACAGAGTTCATTCCCAATCTAAGATCAGACCGAACCGATGGTTGAGGCAGTACATGCTGGGCTCGAGCATGTGCTGGTGCCGCATTTTTTTTCATCGAGACACCAGCGTCGGAGAACCTGACCAGCGTTATCGGCGTTTCGGCGATAAGGGGTGCACGCACATGATGTGCGATGGGTGCTGGTACTTGGCCCTTATATTGGTCCCCTTTCCCTCATCAAACCTCGAGAACTCACACCCCCTTGAAGAGCATTTGAGATTTTACAGGTTTGCTGCCAGTAGCAATTAAAGTGTCTGAAATGGGGACACTTTTTTCAAATGGTCACAAAATCTTGTACACTTCGAGTTTTTAGCTGAATTTTTTTATGCATGCCAACAAAAATACAAGGATCCCGTCTACCAAGTTTGGGGCCAAAAATCGAAAAAATGTTAAAAAATCTCGAACCGTAAAAAGTTTTAAAAATCGTGAAAAATTGAAAATGAGTCGTCTTGGCATGAAACTTCACATAAAGGCTTAAGGGACCATTGTATGAATTTACAAGCCATAAAAAGGGCATTGGCATGGGAAAAAAACCCACCTACCACCCTATCGATCCACGGCTTACGCATCCCGCCTCTATGGCCGACGTAGTGCCGGCCCGCCCGCCCGCTCGTTTCGTCGGTTGTCTTATGCATACGGAGTTCATTGCTAGTCTAAGATCGAACCAGACTAAGGGCTGTGGCAGCAGGATTGGCAGCACATAGAGGGCAACCCAGCCAATCCTCGGCTTGTGCATCCCGTCCTTCTGGCTTGCTGAGCACCTGCACGCTCGTTTCATGGGTTGACTTAGGCATACGGAGTTCATTCCCAGTCTAAGCATATGAAGTTCATTCCCAGCCTAAGATTGAACCGGGCCGAGGGTTACGGCAGCACATGCTGGGCTCGGGCTTGTGCTGGTGCCGTATTTTTCTTCGTCGGGATACCATCGTCGGAGAACCTGACCGACGGCATTGGGGTTCCGACGATCGGGGGGGCCAGGGGGCTGTGCGCACATGATGTGCGATGAGTGCTGGTACTTGGCCCTTATATTGGCCCCCTATCCCTCATCAAACCTCGACAACACACACCCCCTTAAAGAGCATTTGAGATTTTACAGGTTTGCTGCCACTAGCCATTAAAGTGTCTAAAATGGGGACACTTTTTTCAAATGGTCACAAACTCTTGTACACTTCATTTGTGCATGCCAACAAAAATACCAGGATCACGTCTACCAAGTTTGGGGCCAAAACTCATTCTGAAAAAATTTTAAAAAATCTCGAACCGTAAAAAGTTTCAAAAATCATGAAAAATAAAAAATGAGTCGTCTTGCCATGAAACTTTACATGAATGCTTAAGGGACCATTGTATGAATTTTCAAGCCAGAAGATGGGCATTGGCATGGTAGAAATATGAAGATGTGCCTAAACCCACCTGCCACCCTATCGATCCACGGCTTGCGCATCTCGCCTCTCTGGCGGCGTAGTGCCCGCTCGCCCGCCCGCTCGTTCCGTCGGTTGGCTTAGGCATACGGAGTTCATTCCCAGTCTAAGATCGGACCGGACCGAGGGTTGCGATAGCACATACTGGGCTCTGGCATGTGCTGGTGCCGTATTTTTCTTCGTCGGGACACCATCACCGAAGAACCAGATCGACGGCATTGGGGTTCCAACGATCGGGGGGCCGGGGGTGTGCGCACATGATGTGCGATGGGTGCTAGTACTTGGCCCTTATATTTACCCCATATCCCTCATCAAACCTTGAGAACTCACACCCCCTTAAAGAGCATTTGAGATTTTATAGGTTTGCTGCCAGTAGCCATTAAAGTGTCTAAAATGGGGACACTTTTTTCAAATGGTCACAAAATCTTATACACTTCGAGTTTTTAGCTGAATGTTTTTGTGCATGCCAACAAAAATACAACGATCATGTCTAATAGGTTTGGGGCCAAAACTCCTTCTGAAAAAATTTTAAAAAATCCCGAACCGTAAAAAGTTTCAAAAATCGTGAAAAATAGAAAACGAGTCGTCTTGCCATGAAACTTCACATGAAGGCTAAAGGGACCATTGTATGATTTTAGAAGCCAAAAAAATGGCATTGGCATGGCAGAAATATGAAGATGTGCCTAAACCCACCAACCAGCCTATCGATCCACGGCTTGCGCATCCCGCCTCTTGGGCCGACGTAGTGCCCGCACGCCCGCCTGCTCGTTTCGTCGGCTAGCTTAGGCATACGGAGTTCCTTCCCAATCTATGATCGACCCAGACCAAGGATTGCAGTAGCAGGATCGGCAGAACGCAGAGGGGGACCCGACTGATCCCCGACTTGCACATCCCACCCCTCTGGCCGGTTGAGTGCCCACACGCTCGTTTCATGGGTTGACTTAGGCATACAGAGTTCATTCCCAGTCTAAGCATACGGAGTCCATTCCCAGTCTAAGATCGGATCAGACTGAAGGTTACGGCAGCACATGCTGGGCTCGGGCATGTGCTGGTGCCGTATTTTTCTTCACTTGGACATCATCGTCGGAGAACCTAACCGGCGGTATTGGGGTTCCGACGATCGGGGGGGCCAGGGGGTGTGCACACATGATGTGCGATGGGTGCTGGTGCTTGGCCCTTATATTGGCCCCCTATCCCTAGTCAAACCTTGACAACTCACACCGCCTTAAAGAGCATTTGAGATTTTACAAGTTTGCTGCCAGTAGCCATTAAAGTGTCTGGAATGTGGACACTTTTTTCAAATGGTCACAAAATCTTGCACACTTCGAGTTTTTAGTTGAATTTTTTTGTGCAAGCCAACAAAAATATAAGGATAAAGTCTACTAAGCTTGGGGCCAAAAATCCTTCTAAAAAAATTTTAAAAAATCCCGAACCATAAAAAGTTTCAAATATCGTGAAAAATAGAAAACGAGTCGTCTTGCCATGAAACTTCACATGAAGGCTAAAGGGACCATTGTATGAATTTACAAGCCAGAAAAATGGCATTGGCATGGCAGAAATATGAAGATATGCCTAAACCCACCTACCACCCTATCGATTCATGGCTTGCGCATCCCGCCTTTCTGGCCGGCGTACTGCCCGCCCGCCCGCCCGCTTGTTTCGTCGGTTGGCTTAGGCATACAAAGTTCATTCCCAGTCTAAGATCAGACCGAACTGAGGGTTGCGGTAGCAGGATCGACAACACACAGAGGGGAACTCGGTCGATCGCCGACTTGCGCATCCCGCCCCTCTGGCCGACTGAGTGACCGCTCGCTCGTTTCGTGGGTTGACTTAGGCATACGGAGTTCATTCCCAGTCTAAGCATACGGAGTTCATTTTCAGTCTAAGATCAGACTGGATCGAGGGTTGTGGCAGCACATGCTGGGCTCGGGCAAGTGATGGTGCCGTATTTTTCTTCGCAGGACACCATCGTCGGAGAACCTGACCGGCGGCATTGGGGTTTCGACGATCGGGGGGGCCGGGGGGTGTGCGCACAAGATGTGCGATTGGTGCTGGTACTTGGCCCTTATATTATCCCCCTATCCCTCATCAAACCTTGAGAACTCACACCCCCTTAAAGAGCATTTGAGATTTTAGAGGTTTGCTGCCAGTATCCATTAATGTGTCTGAAATGGGGACACTTTTTTCAAATGGTCACAAAATCTTGTACACTTAGATTTTTTAGTTGAATTTTTTTGTGCATGACAACAAAAATGCAAGGATCACGTCTGCCAAATTTGGGGCCAAAACTCCTTCTGAAAAAATTTTAAAAAATCTTGAACCGTAAAAAGTTTTAAAAATCGTGAAAAATAGAAAACGAGTCATCTTGCAATGAAACTTCACATGAAGGCTTAAGGGACCATTATATGAATGTACAAGCTAGAAAAATGGCATTGGCACAGCAAAAATATGAAGATGCACCTAAACCCACCTACCACCCTATCGATCCACGGCTTGCGCATCCCGCCTCTCTGGCCGGCGTAGTGCCTGCCCGCCCGCCCGCCCGTTTCATCGGTTGGCTTAGGCATATGAGTTCTTTCCCAGTCTAAGATTGGATCAGACCGAGGGTTGCGGCAGCAGGATCAACAGCACGCAGAGGAGGACCAGATCGATCCCAGGCTTGCGCATCTCGCCCCTCTGGATGGCTGAGTGCCCGCACGGTCGTTTTGTGGGTTGACTTAGGCATTCGAAGTTCATTCCCAGTCTAAGATCGGATCAGACCGAGGATTACGGCAGCACATGCTGGGCTCGGGCATGTGCTGGTGCCACATTTTTCTTCATCGGGACACCATCACCGGAGAACCTGACCGACAGCATTAGGGTTCCGACGATCGGGGGGCCGGGGGGTGTGCGCACATGATGTGCGATGGGTGCTGGTACTTGGCCCTTATGTTGGCCCCCTATCACTCATCAAACCTCAAGAACTCACACCCCCTTAAAGAGCATTTGAGATTTTACAGGTTTGCTGCCAGTAGCCATTAAAGTGTCTAAAATGGGCACACTTTTTTCAAATGGTCACAAAATCTTGTAGACTTCAATTTTTTAGCTGAATTGTTTTGTGCATGCCAACAAAAATACAAGGATGACATCTACCAAGTTTGGGGCCAAAACTCCTTCTGAAAAAATTTTAAAAAATCCCGAACCGTAAAAAGTTTCAAAAATGGTGAAAAATAAAAATGAGTCGTCTTGCCATGAAACTTCACATGAAGGCTTAAGGGACCATTGTATGAATTTACAAGCCAGAAAAATGGCATTGGCATGGCAGAAATATGAAGATGTGCCTAAACCCACCTACCACCCTATCGATCCACGGCTTGCGCATCCCGCCTCTCGGGCCGGCGTAGTGAACTGCCCGTTCGTCCGCTCGTTTCATCGATTGGCTTAGGGATACAGAGTTCCTTCCCAGTCTAAGATCAGGCCCGGGCGATCCCCGACTTGCGCATCCCGCCCCTCTGGCCGACTGAGCGCTCGAACGCTCGTGTCGTGGGTTGACTTAGGCATACGGAGTTCATTCCCAGTCTAAGCATACAGAGTTCATTCCCAGTCTAAGATCGGACCGGACCGAGTGTTACGACAGCACATGTTGGGCTTGGGCATGTGCTGGTGCCGTATTTTTCTTCACCGGGACATCATCGCCGGAGAACCTGACCGGCAGTATTGGGGTTCCGATGATCGGGGGGGCCGGAGTGGTGTGCACACATGATGTACGATGGGTGCTGGTGCTTGGCCCTTATATTGGCCCCCTATCCCTGATCAAACCTTGAGAACTCACACCCCCTTAAAGAGCATTTGAGATTTTATGGGTTTGCTGCCAGTAGCCATTAAAGTGTCTGAAATGGGGACACTTTTTTCAAATGGTCACAAAATCTTGCACACTTCGAGTTTTTAGTTGAATTTTTTTGTGCATGCCAAAAAAAATACAAGGATCACGTCTACTAAGTTTGGGGCGAAAAATCCTTCTGAAAAAATTTTAAAAAATCTTGAACCGTAAAAAGTTTCAAAAATCGTGAAAAATAGAAAACGAGTCGTCTTGCCCTGAAACTTCACATGAAGGCTTAAGGGACCATTTTATGAATTTACAAGCCAGAAAAATGGCATTGGCATGGCAGAAATATGAAGATGTGCCTAAGCCCACCTACCACCCTATCGATGCACGGCTTGCGCATCCCGCCTCTCTGGCCAACGTAGTGCCAGCCCGCCCGCTCGCTCGTTTCATTGGTTGGGTTAGGCATACGGAGTTCATTCCGAGTCTAAGATCGGACAGGACTAAAGGTTGCAGCAGCAGGATCGACAGCACGCAGAGGGGGACCTAGCCGATCCCCGGCTTACGCATCCCACCCCTCTGGTCGGCTGAGCGCCCGCACGCTCCTTTCGTGGGTTGACTTAGGCATACGGAGTTCATTCCCAGTCTAAGCATATAGAGTTCATTCCCAGTCTAAGATCGGACCGGATCGAGGGTTGCGGCAGCACATGCTACGCTCGAGTGTGTGCTGGTGACGTATTTTTCTTCGTTGGGACATCATCGCCAGTGAACCTAACTAGCGGCATTGGGGTTCCGGCGATCGGGGGGGCCGGGGGGTGTGCGCATATGATGTGCGGTGGGTACTGGTACTTGGCCCTTATCTTAGCCCCCTATCCCTCATCAAACCTCGAGAACTCACACCCCCTTAAAGAGCATTTAAGATTTTACAGGTTTGCAGCCAGTAGCCATTAAAGTGTCTGAAATGGGGACACTTTTTTCAAATGGTCACAAAATCTTGTACACTTCGAGTTTTTAGCTGAATTTTTTTCTTCACGCCAACAAAAATACAAGGATCACGTCTACCAAGTTTGGGGCCAAAAGTCCTTCTGAAAAAATTTTAAAAAGTCTCGAACCCTAAAAAGTTTTGAAAATCGTAAAAAATAGAAAACGAGTCATCTTGCCATGAAACTTCACATGAAGGCTTAAGGGGCCATTGTATGAATTTTGAAGCCAGAAAAATGGCATTGGCATGGCAGAAATATGAAGATGTGTCTAAGCCCCCTACCACCCTATCGATCCACGGCTTGCGCATCCCGCCTCTCTAGTCGGCGTAGTGCCCGCCTGCCCGCCCGTTCATTTCGTCGGTTGGCTTAGGCATACGGAGTTCATTCCCAGTCTAAGATAGGATCGGATCGAGAGTTGTGGCAGCAGGATTGGCAGCATGTAGAAGGGGACCCGGTCGATCCCCAGCTTACGCATCTCACCCCTCTGACCGGCTAAGCGCCCGCACGCTCGTTTCGTGGGTTGACTTAGGTATACGGAGTTCATTCCCAGTCTAAGCATACAGAGTTCATTCCCAGTCTAAGATCAGACCGGATCGAGAGTTGCGGCAGCACATGCTGGGCTCGGGCATGTGCTGGTGCCGCATTTTTCTTCGTCGAAGAACCTGACCAATGGCATTGGGGTTCCGACGATCCGGGGGGGCTGGGGGGTGTGCACACATGATGTGCGATGGGTGCTGGTACTTGGCCCTTATATTGGCCCTCTATCTCTTATCAAACCTCGAGAACTCACCCCCCCTTAAAGAACATTTGAGATTTTACAAGTTTGCTGCCAGTAGCCATTAAAGTGTCTTAAATAGGGACACTTTTTCAAATGGTCACAAAATCTTGCACACTTCCAGTTTTTTACTGAATTTTTTTTTGCAAGCCAACAAAAATACAAGGATCACGTCTACCAAGTTTGGGGCCAAAACTCCTGAAAAAATTTTAAAAAATCTCGAACCATAAAAAGTTTTAAAAATCGTGAAAAATAGAAAACGAGTCGTCTTGCCATGAAACTTCACATGAAGGCTTAAGGGACCACTGTATGAATTTACAAGCCAAAAAAATGGCATTGGCATGGCAGAAATATGATGATGTGCCTAAACCCACCTACCACCCTATCGATCCACGGCTTGCGCATCCCGTCTCTCTGGCCGGCATAGTGCCCGCCCGCCCGCCCGCTCGTTTCATCGGTTGGCTTAGGCATACGGAGTTCATTCCCAGTGTAAGATCGGATCGAACCGAGGGTTACAACAGCAAGATCGACAGCACACAGAGGGGGACCCGGCCGATCTCTGGCTTACGGATCCCGCCCCTCTGGCCAACTGAGCGCTCACACGCTCATTTCATGGGTTGACTTAGGCACACGGAGTTCGTTCCCAATCTAAGCATACGGAGTTAATTCCCAGTCTATGATCGGACCGGACCGAGGGTTGGGGTAGCACATTCTGGGCTTGGGGATGTGCTGGTGCCATATTTTTCTTCGTCGAGACACCATCGCCGGAGAACCTGACTGGTGGCATTGGGGTTCCGACGATCGAGGGGGGGCCGGGGGGCTGTGCGCACATGATGTACGATGGGTGCTGGTACTTGAGAACTCACACCCCCTTAAAAAGCATTTGAGATTTTACAGGTTTGCTGCCAGTAGCCATTAAAGTGTCTGAAATGGGAACACTTTTTTTAAAAGGTCATAAAATCTTGTACACTTCGAGTTTTTAGCTGAATTTTTTTATGCATGCCAACAAAAATAAAAGGATCACGTCTACCAAGTTTGAGGCCAAAACTCCTTCTGAAAAAATTTGAAAAAATCCCAAACCGTAAAAAGTTTCAAAAATCATGAAAAATAGAAAACGAGTCGTCTTGCCATGAAACTTCACATGAAGGCTTAAGGGACCATTGTATGAATTTACAAGCTAGAAAAATGGCATTGGCATGGTAGAAATATGAAGATGTGCCTAAACCCACCTACCACTCTATCGATCCATGACTTACGCATCCCGCCTCTCTGGCCGGCGTAGTGCCCACCCGTCCACCCGCTCGTTTCGTCGGTTGGCTTAGGCATACGGAGTTCATTCCCAGTCTAAGATTGGACCGGACCGAGGGTTGTAGCAGTAGGATCGGCAGCACACAGAGAGGGACTTAGGCATACAGAGTTCATTCCCAGTCTAAGCATACATAAAGACGGACCCGATCGATCCCCGGCACGTTCGTTTCATGGGTTGACTTAGGCATACGGAGTTCATTCCCAGTCTAAGCATACGAAGTTCTTTCCCAGTCTAAGATCAGACCGAATTGAGGATTGCGGCAGCACATGCTATCCTCGAGCATGTGCTGGTGCTGCATTTTTGTTCACTGGGACACCATCGTCGGAGAACCTGACCGGTGGCATTGGGGTTTCGATGATCGGAGGGGTCGGGGGGTGTGCGCACATGATGTGCGATGGGTGCTGGTACTTGGCCCTTATCTTGGCCCTCTATCCCTCATCAAACCTCGAGAACTCACACCCCCTTAAAGAGCATTTGAGATTTTATAGGTTTGTTGCCAGTAGCCATTAAAGTGTCTGAAATTTGGATACTTTTTTCAAATGGTAACAAAATCTTGTACACTTCGAGTTTTTAGCTAAATTTTTTTGTGCATGCCAAAAAAAATACAAGGACCACGTCTACCAACTTTGGGGACAAAAATCCCTCTAAAAAAATTTTAAAAAATTTCGAACAGTAAAAAGTTTCAAAAATCATGAAAAATAGAAAATGAGTCGTCTTGCCATCAAACTTCACATGAAGGCATATGGGACCATTGTATGAATTTACAAGCCAGAAAAATGGCATTGGCAGGGAAAAAATATGAAGATGTGCCTAAACCCACCTACCACCCTATCGATCCACGGCTTGCGCAACTCGCCTCTCTAGCCGGCGTAGTGCCTGCCGTCTGCCCGCTCGTTTCGTCGGTTGGCTTAGGCATACGTAGTTCATTCCCAGTCTAGGATCGGACTGGACTGAGGGTTGTGGCAGTAGGATCGACAGCACGCAGAGGGGGACCCGACCGATCCCCGGCTTGCGCATCCCGCCCCTCTGGCAGGCTGTGCGCCTGCACGCTCGTTCCGTGGGTTGACTTAGGCATATGGAGTTCATTCCCAATCTAAGCATACGGAGTTCATTCCCAATCTATGATCGGACCGGACCGAGGGTTGTGGCAGCACATGCATGGCTCGGGAATGTGCTGGTGCCACATTTTTCTTCGTCGGGACACCATCGCCGGAGAACCTGACCGACGGTATTAGGGTTCCGACGATCGGGCGGCAGGGGGGCAGGTGCACAAGATGTGCGATGGTTGCTGGTACTTGGCCCTTATATTGGCCCCCTATCCCTCATCAAACCTCGAGAACTCACACCCCCTTAAAGAGCATTTGAGATTTTACAGGTTTGTTGCCAGTAGCCATTAAAGTGTCTGAAATGGGAACACTTTTTTCAAATGGTCACAAAATCTTGTACACCTCGAGTTTTTAGCTGAATTTTTTTGTGCATGCCAACAAAAATACAAGGATCACGTCTACCAAGTTTGGGGCCAAAAATCCTTCTGAAAAAATATTAAAAAATGTCGAACCGTAAAAAGTTTCAAAAATCGTGAAAAAGAGAAAACGAGTTGTCTTGCCATGAAACTTCACATGAAGGCTTAAGGGACCATTGTATGAATTTACAAGCCAGAAAAATGGCATTGGCATGGCAGAAATATGAAGATGTGCCTAAACTTACCTACCACCCTATCGATCCACGGCTTGCGTATCCCGCCTCTCTGGTCGGCGTAGTGCCCGCCCACCCGCTCGTTTCGTCGGTTGGCTTAGGCATACGAAGTTCATTCCCAGTCTAAGATCGGATCAGACTGAGGGTTACGACAGCAGGATCAGTAGCACGCAGAGGGGGAACCAGTCGATCCCCGGCTTGTGCATCCTGCCCCTCTGGCCAGCTGAGCGCCTGCACGTTCCTTTCGTGGGTTGACTTAGGCATACGACGTTCATTCCCAATCTAAGCATACAGAGTTCATTCCCAGTCTAAGATCAGACCAGACCGAGGGTTGCGGCTATAGATGCTGGGCTCGGGCATGTGCTGGTACCACATTTTTCTTCGCCAGGACACCATCGTCGGAGAAATTGACCGGATGGCACTGCGGTTCCGACGATCGGGGGGGGCCGGGGGGTGTGCACACAAGATGTGCGATGGGTGCTGGTTCTTGGCCCTTATACTGGCCCCCTATCCCTCATCAAACCTCAAGAACTCACACCCCCTTAAAGAGCATTTGAGATTTTACAGGTTTGCTGCCAGTAGCAATTAAAGTGTCTGAAATGGGAACACTTTTTTCAAATGGTCACAAAATCTTGTACAGTTCGAGTTTTTAGCTGAATTTTTTTGTGCATGCCAACAAAAATACAAGGATCACGTGTACCAACTTTGGGGCTGAAGCTCCTTCTGAAAAGATTTTAAAAAATCCCAAACCGTAAAAAGTTTCAAAAATTTAGAAAAATAGAAAACGAGTCGTCTTGGCATGAAACTTCACATGAAGGCTTAAGGGACCATTGTATGAATTTACAGGCTAGAAAAATGGCATTGGCATGGCAGAAATATGAAGATGTGCCTAAACCCACCTACCACGCTATCGATCCATGGCTTGCGCATCCCGCCTCTCTGGCCGACGTAGTGTCGTCCCGCCGGCCCACTCGTTTCATCGCTTGGCTTAGGCATACGAAGTTCATTCCCTGTCTAAGATCGAACCAGACCGAGGGTTGCAGCAGGAGGATTGGTAGCACGCAGAGGGGGACCCGGCCGATCCCCGGCTTGCGCATCCCACCGTTCTGGCCGGCTGAACGCCTGCACGCTCGTTTCGTGGGTTGACTTAGGCATACGGAGTTCATTCCCAGTCTAAGATCAGACCAGACCAAGGGTTACGACAGCACATACTGGGTTCGGGCATATGCTGGTGCCACATTTTTTCTCGTCGGGACACCATTGCCAGAGAACCTGACCGGTGGCATAGGGGTTCCGGCGATGGGGGGATCGGGGGGGTGTGCGGCAATGATGTGCGATGGGTGCTGGTACTTGGCCCTTATACTGGCCCCCTATCCCTCATCAAACCTCAGGAACTCACACCCCTTAAAGAGCATTTGAGATTTTACATGTTTGCTGCCAGTAGCGATTAAAGTGTCTGAAATGGGGACACTTTTTTCAAATGGTCACAAAATCTTGTACACTTCGAGTTTTTAGCTGAATTTTTTTGTGCATGCCAACAAAAATACAAGGATCACGTCTAAGAAAGTTTAGGGCCAAAACTGCTTCTGAAAAAATTTTAAAAAATCCCAAACAGTAAAAAGTTTTGAGAATTGTGAAAAATAGAAAACGAGTCGTCTTGCCATGAAACTTCACTTGAAGGCTTAAGGGACCATTGTATGAATTTACAAGCCAGAAAAATGGCATTGGCATGGCAGAAATATGAAGATGTGCCTAAACCCACCTACCACCCTATCGATCCACGGCTTGCGCATCCCGCCTCTCTGGTCGGAGTAGTGCCCGCCCGCCCGCCCGCTCGTTTCGTCGGTTGGCTTAGGCATATGAAGTTCATTCCCAGTCTAAGATTAGATCAGACCAAGGGTTGCAGCAGCAGGATCGGTAGCACACAAAGGGGGACCCGATCAATCCCCATTTTGCGCATCTTGCCCCTCTGGTCGGTTGAGCGCCCGTACGCTCGTTTCATGGGTTGACTTAGGCATATGGAGTTCATTCCCAGTCTAAGCATAAGGAGTTCATTCCAAGTCTAAGATCGGACCAGACCGAGGGTTGCGGCAGCACATGCTGGGCTAGGGCATGTGCTGGTGCTGCATTTTTCTTCGCCGGAGAACCTGACCGATAACATTGGGGTTCCGACGATCGAGGGGGGTGGGGGGGGTGTGCGCACATGATGTGCGATGGGTGCTGGTACTTAGCCCTTATATTGGCCCCCTATCCCTCATCAAACCTCAAGAACACACACCCCCTTAAAGAGCATTTGAGATTTTACAGGTTTGCTACCAGTAGCCATTAAAATGTCTGGAATGGGGACACTTTTTTCAAATGGTCACAAAATCTTGTACACTTTGAGTTTTTAGCTGAATTTTTTTGTGCATGCCAAAAAAAGTATAAGGACCACGTCCACCATGTTTGGTACCAAAACTTCTTCTGAAAAAATTTTAAAAAATCCTGAACCGTAAAAAGTTTTAAAAATCGTAAAAAATAGAAAACGAGTCGTCTTGCCATAAAACTTCACATGAAGGCTTAAGCGACCATTGTATGAATTTACATGCCAAAAAAATGGCATTGGCACAGCAGAAATATGAGGGTGTGCCTAAACCCACCTACCACCCTATCAATCCACGGCTTGCGCATCCCGCCTCTCTGGCCGGCGTAGTGCCCTCCCGCCCGCTCACTCATTTCTTCGGTTGGCTTAGGCATACGGAGTTCATTCCCAGTCCAAGATTAGACCAAACCAAATGTTGTGGCAGCAGGATCGGCAGCACGTAGAGGGGGACCCGACCGATCCCCGACTTCCACATCCAGCCCCTCTGGCCGGCTTAGCGCCCGCACGCTCGTTTCGTGGGTTGACTTAGGCATACGGAGTTCATTCCCAATCAAAACATACGGAGTTCATTCCCAGTCTAAGATTGGATCAGACCGAAGGTTGCGGTAGCACATGCTGGGCTCGGGCATGTGCTGGTGTCGCATTTTTCTTCGTCGAGACACCATCGTCGAAGAACCTGACCGACGGCATTGTGGTTCCGACGATCGGGGGGGTCGGGGGGGTGTGCGCACATGATGTGCGATGGGTGCTGTTACTTGGCCCTTATATTGGCCCCCTATCCCTCATCAAACCTCAAAAACTCACACCCCCTTAAAAAGCATTTGAGATTTTACAGGTTTGCTGCCAGTAGCCATTAAAGTGTCTATAATGGGGACACTTTTTTGAAATGGTCACAAAATCTTGTACAATTCGTGTTTTTTGCATCCCAACAAAAATACAAGGATCACGTCTACCAAGTTTGGGGCCAAAACTCCTTCTGAAAAAATTTTAAAAAATCTCGAACCGTAAAAAGTTTCAAAAATCATGAAAAACAGAAAACGAGTCGTCTTGCCATCAAACTTCACATGAAGGCTTAAGGGACCATTGTATGAATTTACATGCCAAAAAAATGGCATTGGCACGGCAGAAATATGAAGATGTGCCTTAACCCACCTACCACCCTATCAATCCACGACTTGCGCATCCCGCCTATCTGGTCGGCGTAGTGCCCGCCCGCTCGTTTCGACGGTTGGCTTAGGCATACGGAGTTCATTCCAAGTCTAAAATCAGATCGAACTGAGGGTTGCGGCAGCAGGATCGGTAGCACATAGAGAGGGACCCGATCGATCCCTGGCTTGCGCATCCCGCCCCTCTGGCTGGCTGAGCGCCCGCACGCTTGTTTCGTGAGTTGACTTAGGCATACGGAGTTCATTCCCAGTCTAAGCATACGGAGTTCATTCCCAGTCTATGATTGGATCGGATCGAGGGTTGCGACAGCACATGCTGGGCTCGGGCATGTGCTGGTGCCGTATTTTTCTTCACCGGGACACCATCGCCGGAGAACCTGACCGACGGTATTGGGGTTCCGATGATCGGGCGGGGTCGGGGGGGTGTGCGCACATGATGTGCGATGGGTGCCAGTACATGGCCCTTATATTGCCCCTATCCCTCATCAAACCTTGACAACTCACACCCCCTTAAAGAGCATTTGAGATTTTACAGGTTTGCTGCCAGTAGTCGTTAAAGTGTCTGAAATGGGGACACTTTTTTCAAATGCTCACAAAATCTTGTACACTTCGAGTTTTTAGCTGAATTATTTTGTGCGTGCCAACAAAAATACAAGGATCACGTCTACCAAGTTTGGGGCCAAAACTCCTTCTGAAAAAATTTAAAAAAATCTCGAACCGTAAAAAGTTTCAAAAATTGTGAAAAATAGAAAACGAGTCGTCTTGCCATGAAACATCACATGAAGGCTTAAGGGACCATTGTATGAATTTAAAAGCCAAAAAAAATGGCATTGGCATGACAGAAATATGAAGATGTGCCTAAACCCACCTACCACCCTATCGATCCACGACTTGAGCATCCCGCCTCTCTGGCCAGCGTAGTCCCCGCCTACCCGCCCGCTCGTTTCGTCGGTTGGCTTAGGCATACGGAGTTCATTCCCAGTCTAAGATCAAGCCAAACTGAGGGTTGTAGTAGTAGGATCGGTAGCACGCAGAGGGGGACCTGATCGATCCCCAGCTTGTGCATCCTACCCCGCTGGCCGACTGAACGCCCGTATGCTCGTTTCATGGGTTGAGTTAGGCATACAGAGTTCATTCCCAGTCTAAGCATACGGAGTTCATTCCCAGTCTAAGATCGGATCGGACCGAAGGTTGCGGCAGCACATGCTGGGCTCGGGCATGTGCTGGTGCCGCATTTTTCTTCGTCGGGACACCATCGCCGCGATCGGGGGGGGCCGGGGGGGTGTTCGCACATGATGTGCAATGGGTGCTTATACTTGGCCCTTATATTGGACCCCTATCCCTCATCAAACCCCGAGAACTCACACCCCCTTAAAGAACATTTGAGATTTTACAAGTTTGCTGCCTGTAGCCATTAAAGTGTCTAAAATGGGGACACTTTTTTCAAATGGTCACAAAATCTTGTACACTTCGAGTTTTTAGCTGAATTTTTTTGTGCATGCCAACAAAAATATAAGGATCACGTCTACCAAGTTTAGGGCCAAAACTTTTTCTGAAAAAATTTTAAAAAATCCTGAACCGTAAAAAGTTTCGAAAATCTTGAAATATAGAAAACGAGTGGCCTTGCCATGAAACTTCACATGAAGGCTTAAGGGACCATTGTATGAATTTACAAGCCAGAAAAATGGCATTGGCATGGAGGAAATATGAAGATGTGCCTAAACCCACCTACCATCCTATCGATCCACGGCTTGCGCATCCCGCCTCTCTGGCCGGCATAGTGCCCGCCCGCCCGCCCGTTTCGTCGGTTGGCTTAGGGATACGGAGTGCATTCCCAGTCTAAGATCGGACCGAACCGAAGGCTGCGGCAGTAGGATCGGCAGCACGCAGAGGGGGACCCGACTGATCCCCGGCTTGCGTATCCCGCCCCTCTGCCCGACTGAGCGCCCGCACGCTCGTTTTGTGGGTGGACTTAGGCATACGGAGTTCATTCCCAGTCTAAGCATACGGAGTTCCCTAGAATAAGATCGGATCAGACCAAGGGTTACGGCAGCACATGTTGGGCTCGACCATGTGCTGGTGCCACATTTTTCTTCACCGGGACACCATCGCCGGAGAACCTAACCGGCGGCATTGGGGTTCCGACGATGGGGGGGACCGGGGGGATTTGTGCGCACATGATGTGGGATGAGTGCTGGTACTTGGCCCTTATATTGGCCCCCTATCCCTCATCAAACCTCGAGAACTCACACCCCCTTAAAGAGCATTTGAGATTTTACAGGTTTGCTGCCAGTAGCAATTAAAGTGTCTTAAATGGGGACATTTTTTTCAAACGGTCACAAAATCTTGTACACTTCCAATTTTTAGCTGAATTTTTTTATGCATGCCAATAAAAATACAAGGATCATGTCTACCAAGTTTTGGGCCAAAACTCCTTTTGAAAAAATTTTCAAAAATCCCGAACCGTAAAAAGTTTCAAAAATCATGAAAAATAGGGAACGAGTTGTCTTGGCATGAAACTTCACATGAAGGCTTAAGGGACCATTGTATGAATTTACAAGCCAGAAAAATGGCATTGGCACGGTAGAAATATGAAGATGTGCCTAAACCCACCTACCACCCTATCGATCCACGACTTGCGCATCCCGCTTCTCTGGCCGACGTAGTGCCCACCCATCCGCCCGCTCGTTTTGTCGATTGGCTTAGGCATACAGAGTTCTTTCCCAGTCTAAGATCAGACTGGACTGAGGGTTACGGCAACAGGATCGGCAGCACGCAGAGGGGGACTTGGCCGATCCCCGGCTTGCGCATCCCACCCCTCTGGCCAGCTTAGCGCCCACATGTTCATTTCGTAGGTTGACTTAGGCATACGGAGTTCATTCCCAGTCTAAGATTGGATCGGACTGAGGGTTGCGGCAGCACATGCTGGGCTCGGGCATGTGCTGGTGCCGTATTTTTCTTCGTCGGGACACCATCGTCAGAGAACCAGAACGGCGACATTGGGGTTCCGACGATCGGGGGGGTGTACGCATAGGATGTGCGATGGGTGCTTATACTTGGCCCTTATATTGGCCCTCTATCCCTTATCAAACCTCGAGAACTCACACCCCTTTAAAGAGCATTTGAGATTTTACAGGTTTGCTGCCAGTAGCCATTAAAGTGTCAGAAATGGGGATACTTTTTTCAAATGGTCACAAAATCTTGTACACTTCGAGTTTTTAGCTGAATTTTTTTGTGCATGCCAACAAAAATACAAGGGTCACGTCTACCAAGTTTGGGCCCAAAACTCCTTTTGAAAAAATTTTAAACAATCTCGAACCGTAAAAAGTTTTGAAAATCGTGAAAAATAGAAAATGAGTCGTCTTGCCATGAAACTTCACATGAAGGCTTAAGGGACCATTGTATGAATTTACAAGCCAAAAAAATGGCATTGGCATGGCAGAAATATGAAGATGTGCGTAAACCCACCTACCACCCTATCGATCCACGGCTTGCGCATCCTGCCTCTCTGGCCGGCATAGTGCCCGCCCGCCCATCCGCTCGTTTCATTTGTTGGCTTAGGCAAACAGGGTTCATTCCCAGTCTAAGATCGGACCGGACCGAGGGTTGCAGCAGAAGGATTGGCAGCATGCAGAGGGGGACCCAACCGATCCCAGGCTTGCGCATCCCGCCCCTCTGGCCATCTAAGCGCCCGTACGCTCATTTCGTGGGTTGACTTAGGCATACAGAGTTCATTCCCAGTGTAAGATCAGACCACGCAGAGGGTTGCAGCAGCACATGCTGGGCTCGAGCATGTGCTGGTGCCGTATTTTTCTTCATCGAGACACCACCGCCGGAGAACCTAACTGGCGGCATTGGGGTTCCGGCGATCAGGGGAGCCGGGGAGGGTGTGCTCACATGATGTGTGATGGGTGTTGGTACCAGGCCCTTATATTGGCCCCCTATCCCTCATTAAACCTGGAGAACTCACACCCCCTTAAAGAGCATTTAAGATTTTATAGGTTTGCTGTCAGTAGCCATTAAAGTGTCTGAAATGGGGACACTTTTTTCAAATGGTCACAAAATCTTGTACACTTTGAGTTTTTAGCTGAATTGTTTTGTGCATGCCAACAAAAATAGAAGGATCACATCTACCAAGTTTGCGGCCAAAACTCATTCTGAAAAAATTTTAAAAAATCTCGAGCCGTAAAAAGTTTCGAAAATCATGAAAAATAGAAAACAAGTCGTCTTGCCATGAAACTTCACATGAAGGCTTAAGGGACCATTGTATGAATTTACAAGCCAGAAAAATGGCAGCGGGATGGCAGAAATTTGAAAATGTGTCAAAACCCACCTACCACCCTATCGATCCACGACCTGCGCATCCCGCCTCTCTGGCCGGCGTAGTGCCCGCCCGTTCGCACGCTCGTTTCATCGGTTGGCTTAGGCATACGAAGTTCATTCCTAGTCTAAGATCGAACCAGACCGAGGGTTGCGGCAGCAGGATCGGCAGCACACAGAGAGGGACCCAACCGATCCCCAGCTTGTGCATCCCGCCCCTCTGGCTGGCTGAGCGCCCGCACGTTCGTTTCATTGGTTGACTTAGGCATACGGAGTTCATTCCCAGTCTAAGCATACGGAGTTCATTTCCAGTCTAAGATCGGACTGGACCGAGGTTTGCGATAGTACATGCTGGGCTCGGGCATGTGCTGGTACCGCATTTTTCTTCGTCGGGACACCATCGCCGAGGAACCTGACCAGCGACATTGGGGTTCCGACGATCGGAGGGGCCGGGGGGTGTGCGCACATGATGTGCGATGGGTGCTGGTACCTGGCCCTTATATTGGCCTCCTATCCCTCATCAAACCTCGAGAACTCACACCCCCTTAAAGAGCATTTGAGATTTTACAGGTTTGCTGCCAGTAGCCATTAAAGTGTCTGAAATGGGGACACTTTTTTCAAATGGACACAAAATCTTGTACACTTTGATTTTTTAGCTGAATTTTTTTGTGCATGCCAACAAAAATGCAAGGCTCGGGTCTACCAAATTTGGGGGAAAAACACTTTCTGAAAAAATTTTAAAAAATCTCAAACCGTAAAAAGTTTCAAAAATCGTGAAAAATAGAAAACGAGACATCTTGCCATGAAACTTCACATGAAGGCTTAAGGGACCATTGTATGAATTTACAAGCCAGAAAAATGGTATTGGCATGGCAGAAATATGAAGATGTGCCTAAACCCACCTATCACCCTATTAATCCACGGCTTGCGCATCCTGCCTCTCTGGCCGACTTAGTGCCTGCCAGCCCGCCCGCTCGTTTCGTCAGTTGGCTTAGGCATACGGAGTTCATTCCTAGTCTAAGATCAGATTAGACCGAGGGTTGCAGCAGCAGGATCGGCAGCACGCAGAGGGGGACCCAGCTGATCTCCGGCTTGCGCATCTCTCCCCTCTGGCCGGTTGAGTGCCCGCATGCTTGTTTCATGGGTTGACTTAGGCATACGAAGTTCATTCCCAGTCTAAGATCGGACCGGACTGAGGGTTGCAGTAGGAGATGCTGGGCTCAGGAATGTGCTGGTGCCATATTTTTCTTCATCGGGACACCATCGCCGAAGAACCTGACCGACGGCATTGGGGTTCCGACGATCGGGGGGGCCGGGGGGGTGTACGCACATGATGTGCGATGGGTGCTGGTGCTTGGCCCTTATATTGGCCCCCTATCCCTCATCAAACCTCGAGAACTCACACCCCCTTAAAGAGCATTTGAGATTTTACAGGTTTGCTGCCAGTAGCCATTAAAGTGCCTGAAATGGGGACACTTTTTTCAAATGGTCACAAAATCTTGTACACTTCGAGTTTTTAGCTGAATTTTTTTGTGCATGCGAGCAAAAATACAAGGATCACGTCTACCAAGTTTCTTGCCAAAAATCCTTCTGAAAAAATTTTAAAAAATCCCGAACCTTAAAAAGTTTCAAAAATCGTGAAAAATAGAAAACGAGTCGTCTTGCCATGAAACTTCACATGAAGGCTTAAGGGACCATTGTATGAATTTACAAACCAGAAAAATGGCATTGGCATGGCAGAAATATGAAGATGTGCCTAAACCCACCTACCACCCTATCGATCCCCGGCTTGCGCATCCCGCCCCTTTGGCCGGTTGAGTGCCCGCACGCTCGTTTCATGGGTTGACTTAGGCATACGGAGTTCATTCCCAGTCTAAGCATATGGAGTTCATTCCCAGTTTAAGATCGGATCGGACCGAGGGTTATGGCAGGAGATACTGGGCTCGGGAATGTGCTGGTGCCGCATTTTTATTCGCTCGGACACCATCGTCGATGAACCTGATCGGCGGCATTGGGGTTCCGACGATCGGGGGGCCGGGGGGTGGGCGCACATGATGTGCGATGGGTGCTGGTACTTGGCCCTTATATTCACCCCTTATCCCTCATCAAACCTTGAGAACTGACACTCCCTTAAAGAGCATTTGAGATTTTACAGGTTTGCTGCCAGTAGCTATTAAAGTGTCTGAAATGGGGACACTTTTTTCAAATGGTCACAAAATCTTGTACACTTCGAGTTTTTGGCTGAATTGTTTTGTGCATGCCAACAAAAATACAAGGATCACGTCTACCAAGTTTGGGGCCAAAACTCCTTCTGAAAAAATTTTAAAAAATCTCGAACTGTAAAAAGTTTTAAAAATCATGAAAAATAAAAAATGAGTCGTCTTGCCATGAAACTTCACATGAAGGCTTAAGGGACCGTTGTATGAATTTACAATCCCAAAAAATGGCATTGGCATGACAGAAATATGAAGATGTGCCTAAACCCACCTAACACCCTATCGATCCATGGCTTGCACATCCAACCTCTCTGGCCGGCGAAGTGCCTGCCCGCCTGCCCGCTCGTTTCGTCGGTTCGATTAGGCATACGGAGTTCATTCCAAGTCTAAGATTGGACTGGACCAGGTGTTACGGCAACAGGATCGACAACACGCAGAGGGGGACCCGACTGATCCCCAGCATGGGCATCCCCTCTGGCCGACTGAGCGCCCGCAAGCTCGTTTCGTTGGTTGACTTAGCATACAGAGTTCATTCCCAGTCTAAGCATACGGAGTTCATTCCCAGTCTAAGATCGAACTACACAGAGGGTTACGACAGCACATGCTGGGCTTGGGAATGTGCTGGTGCCGTATTTTTCTTAGTTGAGACACCATCGCCGGAGAACCTGACCGATGACATTGGGGTTTCGACGATCGGGGGGCTCGGGGGTGTGAGCACATGATGTGTGATGGGTGCTGGTACTTGGCCCTTATATTGGGCCCCTATCCCTCATCAAACCTCGAGAACTCACACCCCCTTAAAGAGCATTTGAGATTTTACAGGTTTGCTACCAGTAGCCATTAAAGTGTCTTAAATGGGGACACTTTTTTCAAATGATCACAAAATCTTGTACACATCAAATTTTGAGCTGAATTTTTTTGTGCATGCCAACAAAAATAGAAGGATCACGTCTACCAAGTTTGGGGCTAAAACTCCTTTTGAAAAAATTTTCAAAAATCCCGAACCATAAAAAGTTTCAAAAATAGTGAAAAATAAAAAATGAGTCGTCTTGCCATGAAACTTCAAATGAAGGCTTAAGGGACCATTGTATGAATTTACAAGCCAGAAAAATGGCATTGGCATGGTAGAAATATGAAGATGTGCCTAAACCCACCTACCACCCTATCGATCCACGGCTTGTGCATCCCGTCTCTCTGGTCGGTGTAGTGCCCGCCTGCCCGCCCGCTCGTTTCGTCGGTTGGCTGAGGTATACAAAGTTAATTCCCTGTCTAAGATCGAACCGAACTGAGGGTTGCAGCAGCAGGATTGGTAGCATGCAGAGGGGGACCCGGTCGATCCCCAGCTTACGCATCCCACCCCTCGTTTCGTGGGTTGACTTAGGCATACGGAGTTCATTCCTAGTCTAAGCATACGGAGTTCATTCCCAGTCTAAGATCAGATCAGACTGAGGGTTGCGACAACACATGCTGGGCTCGAGCATGTGCTGTGCCGTATTTTTCTTCGTCGGGACATCATCACCGGTGAACCTGACCGGCACAATTGGGGTTCCGACGATCGAGGGGGGCCGGGGGGTTTGGGCACATGATGTACGATGGGTGCTGGCACTTGGCCCTTATATTGGCCTCCTATCCCTCATCAAACCTTGAGAACTCACACCCTCTTAAAGAGCATTTGAGATTTTACAGGTTTGTTGCCAGTAGCCATTAAAGTGTCTTAAATGCGGACACTTTTTTCAAATGGTCACAAAATCTTGTACACTTCGAGTTTTTAGTTGAATTTTTTTATGCATGCCAACAAAAGTACAAGGATCACGTCTACCAAGTTTGGGGCCAAAACTCCTTCTGAAAAAATTTTAAAAAATCCTGAACCATAAAAAGTTTCAAAAATTATGAAAAATAGAAAACGAGTCGTCTTGCTATAAAACTTCACATGAAGGCTTAAGGGACCATTGTATAAATTTACAAGCCATAAAAATGGCATTGGCATGGCAGAAATATGAAGATCTACCTAAACCCACCTACCACCCAATCGATCCACGGCTTGCGCAACCCGCCTCTCTGGCCGGTATAGTGCTTGCCCGCCCGCCCGCTTGTTTCGTCAGTTGGCTTATGCATACGGAGTTCATTCCCAGTCTAAGATCAGACCCAACCAAGGGTTCTAACAGTAGGGTCGGCAGCATGTAGAGGGGGACCCGGCCGATCCCCGGCTTGCACATCCCGCCCCTTTGGCTGACTGAGCGCCCGCACGCTCATTTCGTGGGTTGACTTAGGCATACGGAGTTCATTCCCAGTCTAAGCATATGAAGTTCATTCCCAGTCTAAGATCGAACCGGACCGAGGGCTACAGCAGTACATGCTGGGCTCGGGCATGTGCTGGTGCTACATTTTTCTTCTTCAGGACACCATCGTCGAAAAACCTGATCGATGGCATTGGGGTTTCGCCGATCGGGGGGGCCAGGGGGTGTGCGCACATGATGTGTGATGGGTGCTGGTACTTGTTCCTTTTATTGGCCCCCTATCCCTCATCAAACCTTAAGAACTCACACCCCCTTAAAGAGCATTTGAGATTTTACAGGTTTGCTACCAGTAGCCATTAAAGTGTCTGAAATGGGGACACTTTTTTCAAATGGTCACAAAATCTTGGACACTTGGAGTTTTTAGCTGAATTTTTTTGTGCATGCCAACAAAAATACAAGGATCATGTCTACTGAGTTTGGGGCGAAACTCCTTCTGAAAAAATTTAAAAAAATCTCGAACCGTAAAAAGTTTCAAAAGTCATGAAAAATAGAATACGAGTCATCTTGCCATGAAACTTCACATGAAGGCTTAAAGGACCGTTGTATGGATTTACAACCCAAAAAAATGGCATTGGCATGGCAGAAATATGAAGATGTGCCTAAACCACCTACCACCCTATCGATCCATTGCTCGCGCATCCTGCCTATCTAGCGGCGTAGTGCCCGCCCGTCCACCTGCTCGTTTCGTCAGTTGGCTTAGGCAAACGGAGTTCATTCCCAGTCTAAGATCAGACCGAAATGTGGGTTGCAGCAGCAGGATCGACAACACTCAGAGGGGGACCCGGCTGATCCCCGGCTTGCGTATTTCGCCCCTCTGGCCGACTGAGCGCCCGTACGCTCGTTTCATTGGTTGACTTAGGCATACGGAGTTCATTCTCAGTCTAAGCATACGGAGTTCATTCCTAGTCTATGATCGGACAAGATCGAGGGTTGCGACAGCACATGTTGGGCTCGGGCATGTGTTGGTGCCGCATTTTTCTTCGTCGGGACATAATCGTCGGAGAAACTTATCGGGGGTATTGGGGTTTCGGTGATCGGGGGGGCCTTGAGGGGGTGTGCACACATGATGTGCAATGGGTGCTGGTACTTGGCCCTTATATTGGCCCCCTATCCCTCATCAAACCTCGAGAACTCACACCCCCCTTAAAAAGCATTTGAGATTTTATGGGTTTGCTGCCAGTAGACATTAAAGTGTCTGTAATGGGGACACTTTTTTCAAATGGTCAAAAATCCTGTACACTTCCAAGTTTTTTTTATGCATGCCAACAAAAATAAAAGGATCACGTCTACCAAGTTTGGGGCCAAAATTACTTTTGGAAAAATTTTAAAAACTCCCGAACCGTAAAAAGTTTCAAAAAGCATGAAAAATAGAAAATGAGTCGTCTTGCCATGAAACTTCACATGAAGGCTTAAGGGACTATTGTATAAATTTACAAGCCAAAAAAAAGGCATTTGCATGGCAAAAATATAAATATGTGCCTAAACCCACCTACCAACCTATCGATCCACGGCTTGCGCATTTTGGGGGCATTGGGGTTCCGTCCGCTCGATTCGTCGGTTGACTTAGGCATACGGAGTTCATTCCCAGTCGAAGATCAGACCGGACCGAGGGTTGCGACTGCAGGATTGGCAGCACGCAAAGAGGGACCCAAGCGATCCCCGACTTTCGCATCCTGCCCCTCTGGCCGACTGAGCGCCCGCACGCTCGTTTCTTGGGTTGACTTAGGCATACGAAGTTCATTCCCAGTCTAAGCATACGAAGTTCATTCCCAGTCTCAGATCAGACCGAACCGATGGTTACGACAGCACATGCTGGGCTCGGGCATGTGCTGGTGCCGTATTTGTCTTCGTCGGGACACCATCGTCGGAGAACCCGACCGGCGGCATTGGGGTTCCGACGATCGAGGGGGGCCGGGGGGGTGTGCACACATGATGTATGATGGGTGCTGGTACTTGGCCCTTATATTGGCCCCCTATCCCTCATCAAACCTCGAGAACTCACACCCCCTTAAAGAGCATTTGAGATTTTACAGGTTTGTTGTGAGTATACATTAAAGTGTCTGAAATGGGGACACTTTTTTCAAATGGTCACAAAATCTTGTACACTTCGAGTTTTTCTCTGAATTGTTTTGTGCAAGCCAACAAAAATACAAGGATCATGTCTACTGAGTTTGGGCCAAAACTCCTTCTGAAAAAATTTTAAAAAATCCCAAACCGTAAAATGGTTCAAAAATCGTGAAAAATAGAATACGAGTCATCTTGCCATGAAACTTCACATGAAGGCTTAAGGGACCGTTGTATGAATTTACAAGCCAGAAAAATGGCATTGGCCCAACAGAAATATGAAGACGTGCCTAAACCACCTACCACCCTATCGATCTACGGCTTGCGCATCCTGCCTCTCTGGCTGGCGTAGTGCCCGCCCGCTCACGCGCTCGTTTCGTCGGTTGGCTTACGCATACGGAGTTCATTCCCAATCTAAGATCAGACCGGATTGAGGGTTGCGGTAGTAGGATCGACACCACGCAGATGAGGACCCGACCGATCCCTGGCTTACGTATCGCACCCCTCTGGCTGGCTGAGCGCCCGTACGCTCGTTTCATGGGTTGACTTAGGCGTACGGAGTTCATCCCAGTCTAAGCATACGGAGTTCATTCCTAATCTAAGATCAGACCAGACCGAGCGTTGCGGTAGCACATGCTGGGCTCGGGCATGTGCTGGTGCCACATTTTTCTTCGCCGGGACACCATCGTCGGAGAACCTGATCGGCGGCATTGGGGCTTTGATGATCGGGGGGGCCGGGGAGTGTGCGCACATGATGTGTGATGGGTGCTGGTGCTTGGCCCTTATATTGGCCCCTATACCTCATCAAATCTCGAGAACTCACACCTCCTTAAAGAGTATTTGAGATTTTACAGGTTTGCTGCCAATAGCCTTTAAAGTGTTTGCAATGGGGACACTTTTTTCAAATTGTCACAAAATCTTGTACACTTCGAGATTTTAGCTGAATTTTTTTGGGCATGCCCAAAAAAATAGAAGGATCACGTCTACTAAGTTTGGGGCCAAAACTGCTTCTGAAAAAATTTTCAAAAATACCGAACCGTAAAAAGTTTCGAAAATCATGAAAAATAGAAAACGAGTCGTCTTGCCATGAAACTTGACATGAAGGCTTAAGGGACCATTGTATGAATTTAGAAGCCAGAAAAATGGCATTGGCATGGCAGAAATATGAAGATGTGCCTAAACCCACCTACCACCCTATTGATCCACGGCTTGCGCATCCCGCCTTTTTGGCCGGTGTAATGCCCGCCCGTCCGCTCGCTCGTTTCATCGGTGGCTTAGGCATACGGAGTTCATTCTCAGTCTAAGATCAGATCGGACCGAGGGTTGCGTCAGCACATGCCGGGCTCGGGCATGTGCTGGTGCCGTATTTTTCTTCATCGGGACACCATCACTAGAGAACCTGACCGGTGGCATTGGGGTTCCGACGATCGAGGGGGGGCGGGTAGGGGGTGTGCGCACATGATGTGCGATGGGTGCTTGTACTTGGCCCTTATATTGGCCCCCTATCCCTCATCAAACCTGGAGAACTCACACCCCCTTAAAGAGCATTTGAGATTTTACAGGTTTGCTGCTAGTAGCCATTAAAGTGTCTGAAATGGGGAAACATTTTTCAAATGGTTACAAAATCTTGTACACTTTGAGTTTTTAGCTGAATTCTTTTGTGCATGCCAAAAAAAATACAAGGATCACGTCTACCAAGTTTGGGGTGAAAACTCCTTCTGAAAAAATTTTAAAAAATCTCAAACCGTAAAAAATTTTGAAAATCGTGAAAAATAGAAAAGGAGTCGTCTTGCCGTGAAACTTCACATGAAGGCTTAAGGGACCATTGTGTGAATTTACAAGCCAGAAAAATGGCATTGGCACGGTAGAAATATGAAGATGTGCCTAAACCCACCTACCACCCTATCAAGCCACAACTTACGCACCCCGGCTCTCTGGCCGACGTAATGCCCTCCAGCCCGCCCCCTCGTTTCGTCGGTTGGCTTAGGCATACGGAGTTCATTCCCAGTCTAAGCATACGGAGTTCATTCCCAGTCTAAGATTGGACCGGACCGAGGGTTGCAGTAGCACATGCTGGGCTCGAGCATGTGCTGGTGCCGTATTTTTCTTCACCGGGACACCATCACCGGAGAACTTGACCGACGGCATTGGGGTTCCGATGATGGGGGGATCCGGGGGGTGTGCATAGATGATGTGCAATACACTTCGAGCTATTAGCTGAATTTTTTCGTTAATGCCAACAAAAATACAAGGATCACGTCTACAAAGTTTGGGGCCAAAACTCCTTCTTTAAAAATTTTAAAAAATCTCGAACCGTAAAAAGTTTCAAAAATCGTGAAAAATAGAAAACGAGTCGTCTTGCCATGAAACCTCACATGAAGGCTTAAGGGACCATTGTATCAATTTACAAGCCAGAAAAATGGCATTGGCACAGCAGAAATATGAAGATGTTCCTTAGCCCACCTACCATCCTATTGATCCACGGCTTGCGTATCTCGCCTCTCTGGCCGGCGTAGTGCCCTCCCGCCCGCCCGCCCGCCTGTTTCGTCGGTTGGCTTAGGCATACGGAGTTCATTCCCAGTCTAAGATCGAAACGGACCGAGGGTTGCGGCAGCAGGATCGGCAGCATGCAGAGGGGGACCCAACCGATCCCAGGCTTATGCATCCCGCCCCTCTGGCCGACTGACCGCCCGTACGCTCGTTTCATTTGTTGACTTAGGCATACGGAGTTCATTCCCAGTCTAAGCATACGGAGTTCATTACTAGTCTAAGATCGGACTGGACCGAGGGTTGTGACAGCACATGCTGGGCTAGGGCATGTGCTGGTGCCGCAATTTTTTTCGTCGGGACACCATTGCCGGAGATCCTGACAGGCGGCATTTGGGTTCCGACGATGCGGGGGACTGGGGGGTGTTCGCACATGATGTGCGATGGGTGCTGGTACTTGGCCCTTACATTGGCCCCCTATTCATCATCAAACCTCGAGAACTCACACCCCCTTAAAGAGCATTTGAGATTTTACAGGTTTGCTACCAGTAGCCATTAAAGTGTCTGAAATGGGGACACTTTTTTCAAATGGTCACAAAATCTTGTACACTTTGAGTTTTTAGCTGAATTGTTTTGTGCATGCCAAAAAAAATACAAGGATCACGTCTACCAAGTTTGGGGCCAAAACTCCTTCTTAAAAAATTTTAAAAAATCTCGAACCGTAAAAAGTTTCAAAAGTCGTGAAAAATAGAAAACGAGTCGTCTTGCCATGAAACTTCACATGAAGGCTTAAAGGACCATTGTATGAATTTAGAAGCCAGAAAAATGGCATTGGCACCTCAGAAATATGAAGATGTGCCTAAACCCACCTACCACCCTATCGATCCACGGCTTGCGCATCCCGCCTCTCTGGCCGGCGTAGTGCCCGCCTACTTGCCCGCCCATTTGATCGGTTGGCTTAGGCATACGGAGTTCATTCCCAGTTTAAGATCGGACCAGACCAAGGGTTGCAGTAGCAGGATCGGTAGCATGCAGAGGGGGACCCAGTCGATCCCCGGCTTACACATCCTACCCCTCTGACCGGCTGAACGCTCGTACGCTCGTCTTGCCATGAAACCTAACATGAAGGCTTAAGGGACCGTTGTATCAATTTACAAGCCAGAAAAATGGCATTGGCACGGCAGAAATATCAAGATGTGCCTAAACCCACCTACCACCCTATCGATTCACGGCTTACGCATCCCACCTCTCTGGCCGGCGTAGTGCCCGCCTGCCCGCCCGTTTCGTCGGTTGGCTTAGGCATACGGAGTTCATTCCCAGTCTAAGATCGGACCGGACCGAGGGTTGTGGCAGCAGGATCAGCAGCACGCAGAGGGGGACCCGATCGATCCTCGGCTTATGCATCCCGCCTCTCAGGCCGGCTGAGCGCCCGCACGCTCGCTACATTTGTTGACTTAGGCATACGGAGTTCATTCCTAGTCTAAGCATATGGAGTTCATTCCCAGTCTGAGATCGGACCAAACCGAGGGTTGCGGCAGCACATGCTGGCCTCGGGCATTTGCTGGTGTTGCATTTTTCTTCATCGGGACACCATCGTCGAAGAACCTGACCGGCGGCATTAGGGTTCCAACGATGGGGGGATCAGGGGGTGTGCGCACATGATGTGCGATGGGTGCTGGTACTTGGCCCTTATTTTGGCCTCCTATCCCTCATCAAACCTTGAGAACTCACACCCCGTTAAAGAGCATTTGAGATTTTACAGGTTTGCTGCCAGTAGCCATTAAAGTGTCTGAAATGGGGACACTTTTTTCAAATGGACACAAAATCTTGTACACTTCGAGTTTTTAGCTGAATTTTTTTATGCAAGCCAAAAAAAATACAAGGATCACGTCTACCAAGTTTGGGACCAAAACTTCTTCTGAAAGAATTTAAAAAAATCCTGAACCTTAAAAAGTTTCAAAAATCGTGAAAAATAGAAAACGAGTCGTCTTGCCACGAAACTTCACATGAAGGCTTAAGGTACCATTGTATGAATTTACAAGCCAAAAAAATGGCATTGGCACGGCAGAAACATAAAGATGGGCCTAAACCCACCTACCACCCTATTGATCCACGGCTTGCACATCTTGCCTCTCTGGCTGACGTAATGCCCACTTGCCCGCCTGCCCGCCCATTTCGTCGGTTGGCTTAGGCATACGAAGTTCATTCCCAGTCTAAGATCGGATCGGATCGAGGGTTGTGGCAGCAACATCGACAGCACGCAGAGGGGGACCTGGCCGATCCTCGACTTGCACATCCCGCCCCTCTGGCCGTCTGAGCGCTCGTACGCTCATTTCATGGGTTGACTTAGGCATACGGAGTTCATTCCCAGTCTAAGCATACAGAGTTCATTGCCAGTCTAAGATCGAACCGGATCGAGGGTTGCGACAGCACATGCTAGGCTCGGGCATGTGCTGGCGTAGCATTTTTCTTTGTCGGGACACCATCGCCGGAGAACCTGACTGGCGGTATTAGGGTTCCGACGATCGGGGGTGGCCGGGGGGGTGTGCGCACATGATGTGCGATGGGTGCTGGTACTTGGCCCTTATATTGCCCCCTATCCCTCACCAAACCTCACGAACTCACACCCCTTTTAAAGAGCATTTACAAGTTTGCTGCCAGTAGCAATTAAAGTGTCTGAAATGGGGACACTTTTTTCAAATGGTCAAAAAATCTTGTACACTTTGAGTTTTTAGCTGAATTTTTTTGTGCTTGCCAACAAAAATACAAGGATCACGTCTACCAAGTTTAGGGCCAAAAATCATTCTGAAAAAATTTTTAAAAAATCCCGAACCATAAAAAGTTTCAAAAATCCTGAAAAAAAGAAAACGAGTCGTCTTGCCATGAAACTTCACATGAAGGCTTAAGGGACCATTGTATGAATTTACAAGCCAAAAAAATGGCATTGGCAAGGCAGAAATATGAAGATGTGCCTAAACCCACCTACCACCCTATCGATCCACGGCTTGCGCATCCCGCTTCTCTGGCCAACGTAGTGCCCGCCTGCTCGCCTGTTTCGTCGGTCGGCTTAGGCATACGAAGTTCAATACCAGTCTAAGATCAGACCAGACTGAGGGTTGCGGTAGCAGGATCGGTAGCATGCATACGGGGACTCGACCGATCCCCGGCTTGCGCATCCCGCCCCTCTGGCCTTGTGGGTTGACTTAGGCATACGAAGTTCATTCCCAGTCTAAGCATACGAAGTTCATTCCCAGTCTAAGATCAGACCAGACCGAGGGTTACGGCAACACATGCTAGGCTCAGGCATGTTTTGGTCTGCATTTTTCTTCGCCTGGACACCATCGTTGGAGAACCTAACCAGCGGCATTGGGGTCTGACGATCGAGGGTGGCCGGGGGGGTGTCGCACATGATATGCGATGGGTGCTGGTACTTGGCCCTTATATTGGCCCCCTATCCCTCATCCAACCTTGAGAACTCATACCCTTAAAGAGCATTTGAGATTTTACAGGTTTGCTGCCAGTAGCAATTAAAGTGTCTGAAATGGGGACACTTTTTTCAAATGGTCACAAAATCTTGTACACTTCGAGTTTTTAGCTGAATTTTTTTGTGCATGCCAACAAAAATACAAGGATCATGACTACAAAGTTTAGGGCCAAAAATTTTTCTGAAAAAATTTTAAAAAATCCCGAACCGTAAAAAGTTTTGAAAATCGTGAAAAATAGAAAACGAGTCGTCTTGCCATGAAACTTGACATGAAGGCTTAAGGGACCATTGTATGAATTTACAAGTGAGAAAAATGGCATTGGCATGGCAGAAATATGAAGATGTGCCTAAACCCACCTACCACCCTATCGATCCAAGGCTTGCGCATCCCGCCTCTCTGGCTGGCGTAGTGCCCGCCCACCCGCCCGTTTCGTCGGTTAGCTTAGGAATACGGAGTTCATTCCCAGTCTAAGAACAAACCATACCGAGGGTTATGGCAGCAGGATCAGCAGCACGCAGAGGGGGATCCGGCTGATCCCCAGCTTGTGCATCCCGCCCCTTTGGCCGGCTGAGTGCCCGCATTCTCAGTCTAAGCATACGGAGTTCATTCTCAGTCTAAGTTCAGACCGGATCGAGGGTTGTGGCAGCACATTCTGGGCTCAGGCATGTGCTGGTGCCGCTTTGTTCTTCACCAGGACACCATCGCAGGAGAACCTGACCGGCGACATTGGGGTTCCGACGATCGGGGGGCCGGGGGGTGTGCGCACATGATGTGCGATGGGTGCTGGTACTTGGCCCTTATATTGGCCCCCTATCCCTCATCAAACCTCGAGAACTCACACCCCCTTAAAGAGCATTTGAGATTTTACAGGTTTGTTGCCAGTAGCCATTAAAGTGTTTGAAATTTGGACACTTTTTTCAAATGGTCACAAAATCTTATACACTTCAAGTTTTTAGCTGAATTTTTTTTTGCATGCCAAAAAAAGTAGAAGGATCTCGTCTAAAATGTTTGGGGACCAGAACTCCTTCTAAAAAAATTTTAAAAAATCCCGAACCGTAAAAAGTATCGAAAATTATGAAAAATAGAAAACGAGTCATCTTGCCATGAAACTCTATATGAAGGCTTAAGGGACCATTGTATGAATTCACAAGCTAGAAAAATGGCATTGCCGTGGCAGAAATATGAAGATGTGCCTAAACCCACCTACCACCCTATCGATCCACGGTTTGAGCATCTCGCCTCTCTGGCCGACGTAGTGCCCGCCAGCGCCCGTCCGTTTCGTCGGTTTGCTTAGGCATACAGAGTTCATTCCCAGTCTAAGATCTGACCGGACCGAGGGTTACGATAGTGGGATCGGCAGCACGCAAAGGGGGACCCGACCGATCCACGGCTTGTGCATCCTGCCCCTCTGGCCGACTGAGCGCCCGGACGCACGTTTCATGGGTTGACTTAGGCATACGGAGTTCATTTCTAGTCTAAGATCGGACCAGATCGAGGGTTGCGGTAGCACATGTTGGGCTCGGGCATGTGCTGGTGTCGTATTTTTCTTCGCCGGGACTCCATCGCCGGAGAACCAGACCGACGGCATTAGGGTCCCGGTGATCGGGGGGCCGAGGTGGGGTGTGCGCACATGATGTGCGATGGGTGCTAGTACTTGGCCCTTATATTGGCCCCCTATCCCTCATCAAACCTCGAGAACTCACACCCCCTTAAAGAGCATTTGAGATTTTACAGGTTTGCTGCTAGTAGCCATTAAAGTGTCTAGAATGGGGACACTTTTTTCAAATGGTCACAAAATCTTGAACACTTCGAGTTTTTAGCTGAATTTTTTTGTGCATGCCAAAAAAAATACAACAATCACGTCTACCAAGTTTGGGGCCAAAACTCCTTCTTAAAAAATTTTAAAAAATCTCGAACCGTAAAAAGTTTCAAAAGTCATGAAAAAAAGAAAACGAGTCGTCTTGCCATGAAACTTCACATGAAGGCTTAAGGGACCATTGTATGAATTTACAAGCCAGAAAAATGGCATTGGCATGGCAGAAATATGAATATGTGCCTAAAGCCACTTACCACCCTATCGATACACAGCTTGCGCAACCCTCATCTCTGGCCGGCATAATGCCCGCCCGCCCGCCTGTTTCGTCGGTTGACTTAGGCATACAGAGTTCATTCCCAGTCTAAGATCAGACCAGAGCGAAGGTTACGGTAGCAGGATCGACAGCATGCAGAGGGGGACCCAACCGATCTTCAGCTAGCGCATCCCGCCTCTTTGGACGGCTGAGCACCTGCACGCTCGTTTCGTGGGTTGACTTAGGCATACGGACTTCATTCCCAGTCTAAGCATACGGAGTTCATTCCTAGTCTAAGATCAGACTAGACCGAGGGTTGCGGCAACAAATGCTGGGCTCGGGCATGTTCTGGTGCCGCATTTTTCTTCGTTGGGACACCATCGCTGGAGAACCTGACCGGCGGCATTGGGGTTCCGGTGATCGGGGTGGCCGGGGGGGTGTGCGCCAATGATGTGCCTTGGGTGCTGGTACTTGGCCCTTATATTGGCCCCCTATCCCTCATCAAACCTCGAGAACTCACACCCCGTTAAAGAGCATTTCAGATTTTACAGGTTTGCTGCCAGTAGCCATTAAAATGTCTTAAATGGGAACACTTTTTTCAAATGGTCACAAAATCTTGTACACTTTGAGTTTTTAGCTGAATTGTTTTATGTATGCCAACAAAAATACAAGGATCACGTCTACCACGTTTGGGGCCCAAACTCCTTATGAAAAAATTTTAAAAAATCCCGAACCGTAAAAGGTTTTGAAAATCGTGAAAAATAGAAAACGAGTCGTCTTGCCTTGAAACTTCACATGAAGGCTTAAGGGACCATTGTATGAATTTACAAGCCAGAAAAATCTCATTGGCATGGCAGAAATATGAAGATGTGCCTAAACCCACCTACCACCCTATCGATCTACGGCTTGCGCATCTCGTCTCTTTGGTCGGTGTAGTGCTCGCCCGCCCGTCCGCCCGTTTCGTCTGTTGGCTTAGCCATACGAAGTTAATTCCCAGTATAAGATCAGACTGGAGCGAGGGTTGCGACAGCAAGATCGGCAGCACGCAGAGTGGGACTCGACCGATCCCTGGCTTGCGCATCCCGCCCCTTTGGCCGGTTGAGTGCCCGCACGCTCGTTTCATGGGTTGACTTAGGCATATGGAGTTCTTTCCCAGTCTAAGATCGGATCAGACTGAGGGTTACGGTAGCACATGCTGGGCTCGGGCATGTGCTGGTGTCGTATTTTTCTTCACCGGGACACCATCACCGTATTTTTCTTCACCGGGCGATCGGGGGGAGCCGGGGGGTGTGCACACATGATGTGCGATGGGTGCTGGTACTTGGCCCTTATATTGGCTCCCTATCCCTCATCAAACCTCGAGAACTCACATCCCCTTAAAGAGCATTTGAGATTTTACAGGTTTGCTGCCAATAGCCATTAAAGTGTCTGAAATGGGGACACTTTTTTCAAATGGTCACAAAATATTGTACACTTCAAGTTTTTAGCTGAATTTTTTTTTGCATGCCAACAAAAGTAGAAGGATCACGTCTAAAAAGTTTGGGACCAAAACTCCTTCTAAAAAAATTTTAAAAAATCCTGAACCGTAGAAAGTATCAAAAATTATAAAAAATAGAAAATGAGTCGTCTTGCCATGAAACTTCACATGAAGGCTTAAGGGACCATTGTATGAATTTACAAGCTAGAAAAATGGCATTGGCACGGCAGAAATATGCAGATGTGCCTAAACCCACCTACCACCCTATCGATCCACAGCTTGCGCATCTCGCCTCTCTGGCCGACGTAGTGCCCGCCCACCCGTCCGTTTCGTCGGTTGGCTTAGGCATACAAAGTTCATTCCCAGTCTAAGATCAAATCGGACCGAGGGTTGCGGTAGCAAGATCAACAACACGCAGAGGGGGACCCGGCCGATCCCCGGCTTGTGCATCCCGCCCCTCTGGTCGGCTGAGCGCCCAAACACACGTTTCGTGGCTTGACTTAGGCATACGGAGTTCATTCCCAGTCTAAGCATACGGAGTTCATTCTCAGTCTAAGATCAGACCGGACGAAGGGTTGCGGTAGCACATGCTGGGCTCAGTCATGTGCTGGTGTCGCATTGTTCTTCACCGGGACACCATCGTTGGAGAACCTGACCGGCGACATTGGGGTTCCGACGATCGGGGGGGCCGGGGGGGATGTGCACACATGATGTACGATGGGTGCTGGTACTTGGCCCTTATATTGGCCCCCTATCCCTCATCAAACATCGAGAACTCACACCCCCTTAAAGAGCATTTGAGATTTTACAGGTTTGCTGCTAGTAGCCATTAAAGTGTCTGAAATGGGGACACTTTTTTCAAATGGTCACAAAATCTTGTACACTTTGAGTTTTTTGCTGAATTGTTTTGTGCATGCCAAAAAAAATACAAGGATCACGCCTACCAAGTTTGGGGCCAAAACTTCTTCTGAAAAAATTTTAAAAAATCCCAAACCGTAAAAAGTTTCAAAAATCTTGAAAAATAGAAAACGAGTCGTCTTGCCATGAAATTTTACATGAAGGCTTAGGGACCATTGTATGAATTTACAAGCCAGAAAAATGTCATTGTCACGGCAGAAATATGAAGATGTGCCTAAACCCACCTACCACCCTATCGATCCACGGCTTGCGCATCCCGCCTCTCTGGCCGACGTAGTGCCCGCCCGCCCGCCCGTCCGTTTCTTCGGTTGGCTTAGGCGTACGGAGTTCATTCCCAGTCTAAGATTGGACCGGACTGAGGGTTGTGGTAGCAGGATCGACAGCACTTCGAGCGGGACCCGATCGATTCCCGGTTTGAGCATCCCGCCCCTCTGGCCGGCTGGGCGCCCGCACGCTCGTTTCGTGGGTTGACTTAGGCATACGGAGTTCATTCCCAGTCTAAGCATACGGAGTTCATTCCCAATCTAAGATCGGACCGGATCGAGGGTTGCGGCAGCACATGCTGGGCTCGGGCATGTGCTGGTGCCGCATTTTTCTTCGTCGGGACACCATCGTCGAATAACCTGACCGACAGCAATAGGGTTCCGACGATCGTGGGGGGCCAGGGGGTGTGCGTACATGATGTGCGATGGGTGCTGGTACCTGGCCCTTATATTGGCCCTCGATCCCTCGTCAAACCTCAAGAAATCACACCCCCTTAAAGAGCGTTTGAGATTTTACATGTTTGCTGCCAGTAGCAATTAAAGTGTCTGAAATTGGGACCCTTTTTTTAAATGGTCACAAAATCTTGTACACTTCGAGTTTTTTGCTGAATTTTTTTGTGCATGCGAAAAAAATACAAGGATCATGCCTACCAAGTTTGGGGCCAAAACTTCTTCTGAAAAAGTTTTAAAAAATCCTGAACCGTAAAAAGTTTCAAAAATCTTGAAAAATAGAAAACGAGTCATTTTGCCATGAAACTTCACATGAAGGCTTAAGGGACCATTGTATGAATTTACAAGCGAGGAAAATGGCATTGGCATGGTAGGAATATGAAGATGTGCCTAAACCCACCTACCACCCTATCGATCCACGGCTTGCGCATCCCGCGTCTCTGGCCGGCATAGTTCCCGCTAGCCCGCCCGTCCGCCCGATTCGTCGGTTGGCTTAGGCATACGGAGTTCATTCCCAGTCTAAGATCAGACCAGACCAAGGGTTATGGCAGCAGGAACGGCAGCACGCAGAGGGGACCCCGCCGATCCCCGGCTTGCTCATCCCACTCCTCTGGCCGACTGAGCGCCCGCACGCTCATTTCCTGGGTTGACTTAGGCATACGGAGTTCATTCCCAATCTAAGCATACGGAGTTCATTGCCAGTCTATGATCGGACCGGACCGAGGGTTGCGACAGCACATGCTGGGCTCGGGCATGTACTGGTGCCGCATTTTTCTTCGTCGGGACACCATCGTCGGAGAACCTGACTGGCAGCATTGAGGTTCCGATGATCAGGGGGCCGGGGGGTGTGCGCACATGATGTGCGATGGGTGCTGGTTTTTAGCTGAATTTTTTTGTGCATGCCAACAAAAATACAAGGATCACGTCTAGCAAGTTTAGGACCAAAACACCTTCTGAAAAAATTTTAAAAAATCCCGAACCATAAAAAGTTTCAAAAATGGTGAAAAATAGAAAACGAGTCGTCTTGCCATGAAAGTTCACTTGAAGGCTTAAGGGACCATTGTATGAATTTACAAGCCAGAAAAATGGCATTGGCATGGCAAAAATATGAAGATGTGCCTAAACCCACCTACCACCCTATCGATCCACGGCTTGCGCATCCTGCCTCTCTAGCCGACGTAGTGCCCGCCCGTTCGTTTCGTCGGTTGGCATAGGCATACGGAGCTCATTCCCAGTTTAAGATTGGACCGGACTGAGGGTTGCTGTAGCAGGATCGGTAGCACGCAAAGGGGGATGGGACCGATCCCCGGCTTGCGCATCCCGCCCCTCTGACGGGTTGAGCGCCCGCATGCTCGTTTCATGGGATGACTTAGGCATACGGAGTTCATTCCCAGTCTAAGCATACGAAGTTCATTCCCAGTCTAAGATTAGACCGGACCGAGGGTTGTGGCAGCACATGCTGGGCTCAGGCATGTGCTGGTGTCATATTTTTCTTCACCGAGACACCATCGTCGGAGAACCTGATTGGCGGCATTGAGGTTTCGGTGATCGGGGGGGCCAGGGGGTTTGCACACATGATGTGCGATGGGTGCTGGCACTTGGCCCTTATATTGGCCTCCTATCCCTCATCAAACCTTGAGAACTCACACCCCCTTACAGGTTTGCTGCCAGTAGCCATTAAAGTGTCTGAAATGGGGACACTTTTTTCAAATGGTCACAAAATCTTTTACACTTCGAGTTTTTAGCTAAATTTTTTTGTGCATGTCAAAAAAAATTCAAGGATCACGTCTACCAAGTTTGGCACCAAAACTTCTTCTGAAAAAATTTTAAAAAATCCTAAACCGTAAAAAGTTTTGAAAAACGTGAAAAATAGAAAACGTGTCGTCTTGCCATGAAACTTCACATGAAGGCTTAAGGGACCATTGTATGAATTTACAAGCTAAAAAAATGGCATTGGCATGGCAGAAATATGAAGATGTGCCTAGACCCACCTACCACCCTATCGATCCATGGCTTGTGCATCCCGCCTCTCTGGCTGGCGTAGTGCCGGCCCGCCCACCCGCTCGTTTCGTCGGTTCGCTTAGGCATACGGAGTTCACTCCAGTCTAAGATCGGATAGGACCGAAGGTTGCGGCAGCAAGATCGGTAACACGTAGAGGGGGACCCGACCGATCCTCGGCTTGCACATCCCGGCCCTCTGGCCCGTTGAGCGCCCGCGCGCTCGTTCCGTGGGTTGACTTAGGCATACGGAGTTCATTCCTAGTCTAAGCATACGAAGTTCATTCCCAGTCTAAGATCGAACCGGACCGAGGGTTGCGACAGCACATGCTGGGCTCGGGCATGTGCTGGTATCGCATTTTTCTTCGCCGGGACACCATCGTCGGAGAACCTGACCGGTGGTATTGGGGTTCACGCAATTGGGGGGGCCGGGGGGTGTACGAAGATGATGTAAGATGGGTGCTGGTACTTGGCCCTTATATTGGCCCCCTATCCCTCATCAAACCTCCAAAACTCACACCCCCTTAAAGAGCATTTGAGATTTTACAAGTTTGCTGCCAGTAGCCATTAAAGTGTCTGAAAAAGGGACACTTTTTCCTAATGGTCACAAAATCTCGTACACTTCGAGTTTTTAGCTGAAGTTTTTTGTGCATGCCAACAAAAATACAAGGATCACATCTACCAAGTTTTGGGCCAAAACTCCTTCTGAAAAAATTTTAAAAAATCCTGAACCCTAAAAAGTTTCAAAAATCATGAAAAATAGAAAACGAGTTGTCTTGCCATGAAACTTCACATGAAGGATTAAAGGACCATTGTATGAATTTAGAAGCCAGAAAAATGGCATTGGCAAGGCAGAAATAAGAAGATGTGCCTAAACCCACCTACCACCCCATCGATTCATGGCTTGCGCATCCCGCCTCTCTGGCCGTCGTAGTGCCCGCCCGCCCGGTCATTTCGTCGGTTGGCTTAAGCATACGGAGTTCATTCCTAGTCTAAGATCGGACTAGACCGAGGTTGCGGTAGCAGGATCGGTAGCACGCAGAGGGAGACCTGGCCGATCCCCAGTATGCGCATCCCACCCTTCTGGCCGACTGATGGCCCGCATGCTCGTTTCGTGGGTTGACTTAGGCATACGGAGTTCATTCGCAGTCTAACCATACGAAGTTCATTCCCAGTCTAAGATCAGACCAGACCAAGGGTTGCGGCAGCACATGCTGAGCTCGGGTATGTGCTGGTGCCACATTTTTCTTCGTCGGGACACCATCGCCGGAGAACCTAACCGACGGCATTAGGGTTCCGTCGATCGGGGGGGGCCGGGGGTGGTGTGCGCACATGATGTGTGATGAGTGCTGGTACTTGGCCCTTATATTGGCCCCCTATCCCTCATCAAACCTCGAGAACTCACACCCCCTTAAAGAGCATTTGAGATTTTACAGGTTTGCTGCCAGTAGCCCTTAAAGTGTTTGAAATGGGGACATTTACTTCAAATGGTCACAAAATCTTGTACACTTCGAGTTTTTAGCTGAATTTTTTTATGCATGCCAACAAGAATACAAGGATCATGTCTACCAAGTTTGGGGCTAAAACTCCTTCTGAAAGAATTTTAAAAAATGCCAAACCTTAAAAAGTTTTGAAAATCGTGAAAAATAGAAAACGTGTCATCTTGCCATGAAACTTCACATGAAGGCTTAAGGGACCATTGTATGAATTTACAAGCCAAAAAAATGGCATTGGCACGGCAATAATATGAAGATGTGCCTAAACCCACCTACCAACCTATCGATCCATGGCTTGCGCATCCCGCCTCTCTAATCGGTGTAGTGCCCGCCTACCCGCGCGCTCATTTCGTTGGTTGGCTTAGGCATATGAATTTCATTCCCAGTCTAAGATTAGACAGGACCAAGGGTTGCGGTAGTAGGATCGGCAGCACGCAGAGGGGGACCTGACCGATCCCTGGCTTACGCATCTCACCCCTCTGGTCAGCTGAGTGCCCGCACGCTCGTTTCGTGGGTTGACTTAGGCATACGGAGTTCATTCCCAGTCTAAGCATACGGAGTTCATTCCCAGTCTAAGATCGGATCAGACCGAGGGTATCGGATCAGACCAAGGGTTGCGGCAACACATGCTGGGCTCAGGCACGTGCTGGTGCGGTATTTTTCTTGGTCGGGACACCATCGCCGGAGAACTACACCCACGGCATCGGGGTTCCGCCAATCGAGGGGGGCCGAGGGGTGTGCACGCATGATGTGCGATGGGTGCTGGTACTTGGCCCTTATATTGGCCCCCTATCCCTCATCAAACCACAAGAACTCACACCCCCTTAAAGAGCATTTGAGATTTTATAGGTTTGCTGCCAGTAGCCATTACAGTGTCTGAAATGGGGACACTTTTTTCAAATGGTCACAAAATCTTGTACACTTCGAGTTTTTTGCTGAATGCTTTTGTTCATGCCAACAAAAATACAAGGATAACGTCTACCAAGTTTGGGGCCAAAACTCCTTTTGAAAAAATTTTAAAAAATCTCGAACCTTAAAAAGTTTCAAAAATCGTGAAAAATAGAAAACGAGTCGTCTTGCCATGAAACTTCACATGAAGGCTTAAGGGACCATTGTATGAATTTACAAGCCAAAAAAATGGCATTGGCACCACAGAAATATGAAGATGTGCCTAAACCCACCTACCACCCTATCGATCCACAACTTACGCATCCCGCCTCTCTGGCCGATGTAGTGCCCGCCCATCCGCCCGCCAGCTCGTTTTCTTGTTTGGCTTAGGCATACGGAGTTCTTTCCCAGTCTAAGATCAGACCAGACCGAGGGTTGTGGTAGCAGGATTGGCAGCACGCAGAGGGGGACCCGACTGATCCTTGGCTTGCGTATCTGGCCCTTCTGGCCAGCTGAACGCCCGCACGCTCGTTTCGTAGGTTGACTTAGGCATACGAAGTTCGTTCCCAGTCTAAGCATACGGAGTTCATTCCCAGTCTAAGATCAAACCGGACCGAGGGTTGCGGCAGCACATGCTGGGCTCGAGCATCTGTTGGTGCCGCATTTTTCTTTGTCGAGACATCATCGTCGGAGAACCTGACCGACGACATTGAGGTCCCGACGATCGGGGGGTATGCACACATGATGTGCGATGGGTGCTGGTACTTGGCCCTTATATTGGCCCCTATCCCTCATCAAACCTCGAGAACTCACACCCCCTGAAAGAGCATTTGAGATTTTACATGTTTGCTGCCAGTAGCCATTAAAGTGTTTGAAATAGGGATACTTTTTTCAAATGGTCACAAAATCTTGTACACTTCTAGTTTTTAGCTGAATTTGTTTGTGCATGCCAACAAAAATACAAGGATCACGTCTACCAAGTTTGGGGCCAAAATGCCTTCTGAAAAAATTTTAAAAAATCCCGAACCTCAAAAAGTTTCAAAAATCATGAAAAACAGAAAACGAGTCGTCTTACCATGAAACTTCACATGAAGGCTTAAGGGACACTTGTATGAATTTAAGAGCCAGAAAAATGGCATTGGCACAGCAGAAATATAAAGATGTGCCTAAACCCACCTACCACCCTATCAATCCACGGCTTCCGCATCCCGTCTCTCTGGCTGGCATAGTGCCCGCTCGCCCGCCCGTTCGTTTTGTTGGTTGGCTTAGGCATACGGAGTTCATTCCCAATCTAAGATTCGATCAGACCAAAAGTTGCAGCAGTAGGATAGACAGCATGCAAAGGAGGACCCGACCAATCCCCGGCTTGCGCATCCCGCCCCTCTGGCCGGTTGAGCGCCCGCACGCTCATTTCATGGGTTGACTTAGGCATACGGAGTTAATTCCCAGTCTAAGCATACAAAGTTCATTCACAGTCTAAGATCAGACCAGACTGGTGCCGCATTTTTCTTCACCGGGACACCATCGTCAGAGAACCTGACCGGTGGCAATGGGGTTCTGGAGATCGAGGGGCCGGGGGGGTGTGCGCACATGATGTGTGATGGGTGCTAGTACTTGGACCTTATATTGGCCCCCTATCCCTCATCAAACCTTGAGAACTCACACCCCCTTAAAGAGCATTTGAGATTTTACAGGTTTGCTACCAGTAGCCATTAAAGTGTCTGAAATGGGGACACTTTTTTCAAATGGTCACAAAATCTTGTACACTTCGAGTTTTTAGCTGAATGTTTTTATACATGCCAAAAAAAATACAAGGATCATGTCTACCAAGTTCGGGGCCAAAACTCCTTCTGAAAAAATTTTAAAAAATCTCGAACCCTGAAAAGTTTCAAAAATCGTGAAAAATAGAAAACGAGTCGTCTTGCCATGAAACTTCACATGAAGGCTTAAGGGACCATTGTACGAATTTACAAGCCAGAAAAATGGCATTGGCACAGTAAAAATATGAAGATGTGCCTAAACCCACCTACCACCCTATCGATCCACGACTTGCGCATCCCGCCTTTCTGGCCGGCGTAGTGCCCACCCATCCGCCCGCTCGTTTCGTCGGTCGGCTTAGGCATACGGAGTTCATTCCCAATCTAAGATCGGACCAGACCGAGGGTTGTGATAGCAGGATCGACAGCACGCAGAGGGAGACTCAACTGATTCTCGGCTTGCGCATCCCGCCCCACTGGCAAGCTTAGCGCCCGCATGCTCGTTTTGTGGGTTGACTTAGGCATACGGAGTTCATTCCCAGTCTAAGCATACGGAGTTCATTCCTAGTATAATATTGGACCAGACCGAGGGTTACGACAGCACATTCTGGGCTCGGCATGTGCTGGTTCTGCATTTTTCTTCATCGGGACACCATCGTCGGAGAACCTGACCGACGGCATTGGGGTTCCGATGATCGGGTGGGGCCGGGGGGTATGCGCAAATGATGTGCGATGGGTGCTGGTACTTGGCCCTTATATTGGCCCCCTATCCCTCATCAAACCTCGAGAACTCACACCCCCTTAAAGAGCATTTGAGATTTTACAGGTTTGCTGCAAGTAGCCATTAAAGTGTCTGAAATGGAGACACTTTTTTCAAATTGTCACAAAATGTTGTACACTTCGAGTTTTTAGCTGAATTTTTTTGTGCATGCCAACAAAAATACAAGGATTATGTCTACCAAGTTTGGGGCCAATACTCCTTCTGAAAGAATTTTAAAAAATCTTGAACCATAAAAAGTTTCAAAAATCATGAAAAATAGAAAACGAGTCATCTTGCCACGAAACTTCACATGAAGGCTTAAAGGACCATTGTATGAATTTACAAGCCAGAAAAATGGCTTTGGCATGGTAGAAATATGAAGATGTGCCTAACCCCACCTACCACCCTATCGATCTACGGCTTGCACATCCCGCCTCTTTGGCCGGCGTAGTGCCCGCCCGTCTGCCCGCTCATTTCGTCGGTTGGCTTAGGCATACAGAGTTCATTCCTAGTCTAAGATCAGACCGGACTGAGGGTTGCGGCAGCAGGATAGGTAGCACGCAGAGGGGGACCCGACCGATCCTCGGCTTACGCATGCTGCCCCTCTGGCCGGCTGAGTGCCCGCAAGCTCATTTCGTTGGTTGACTTAGGCATACGGAGTTCATTCCCAGTCTTAGATCGGACTGGACCGATGGTTGTGGTAGCACATGTAGGGCTCGGGCATGTGTTGGAGCCATATTTTTCTTCGTCGGGACACCATCGTCAGAGAACCTGACCGGCGGTATTGAGGTTTCGACGATCGGGGAGAGCTGGGGGGTATTCACACATGATGTGTGATGGGTGCTAGTACTTGGTCCTTATATTGGCCCCCTATCCCTCCTCAAACCTCGAGAACTCACACCCCTTAAAGAGCATTTGATATTTTGCAGGTTTGCTGCTAGTAACCATTAAAGTGTCTGAAATGGGGATAATTTTTTTGAAATGATCACAAAATCTTGTACACTTCGAGTTTTTAGCTGAATGTTTTTGTGCATGCCAATAAAAATACAAGGGTCACATCTACCAAGTTTGGGGCCAAAACTCCTTCTGAAAAAATTTTAAAAAATCCTGAACCGTAAAAAGTTTCGAAAATCATGAAAAATAGAAAATGAGTTGTCTTGCCATGAAACTTCACATGAAGGCTTAAGGGACCATTGTATGAATTTACAAGCCAAGAAAATGGCATTTGCAGGGCAGAAATATGAAGATGTGCCTAAACCCACCTACCACCCTATCGATCCACGGCTTACGTATCTCGCCTCTCTGGTCGACGTAGTGCGTACCTGTCTGCCCGCTTGTTTCATCGGTTGGTTTAGGCATACGGAGTTCATTCCCAGTCTAAGAGCAGACTGAACCGAGCGTGACGACAGCAGTATCGGTAGCACGCAGAAGGGGACCCAACCGATCACCGACTTACGCATCCCGCCCCTCTGGCCGATTGAGCGCCTGCAAGCTTGTTTCATGGGTTGACTTAGGCATACAAAGTTCATTCCCAGTCTAAGATCAGACCGAACCGAGGGTTGCGGCTGCACATGCTGGGCTCGAGCATGTGCTGGTGCCCCATTTTTAATCACCGGGACACCATGTCGGAGAACCTAACCGATGGCATTGGGGTTCTGACGATCGGGGGGGCCGAGGGGGTGTTCGCACAAGATGGGTGATGGGTGCTGGTACTTGGCCCTTATATTGGCCCTCTATCCCTCATCAAACCTCGAGAACTCACACCCCCTTAAAGAGCATTTGAGATTTTACAGGTTTGCTGCCAGTAGCCATTAAAGTGTCTGAAATGGGGACACTTTTTTCAAATGGTCACAAAATCTTGTACACTTCGAGTTCTTAGCTGAATGTTTTTGTGCATGCCAACAGTAATACAAGGATCACGTCTACCAAGTTTGGGGCCAAAACTCCTCCTGAAAAAATTTAAAAAAATCCCTAACCGTAAAAAGTTTCAAAAATCATGAAAAATAGAAAACGAGTCGTCTTGCCATTAAACTTCACATGAAGGCTTAGGGGACCATTGTATGAATTTACAAGCCAGAAAAATGGCATTGGCATGGCAGAAATATGAAGATGTGCCTAAACCCACCTACCACCCTATCGATCCATGGCTTGCGCATCCCGCCTCTCTGGCCGGCGTAGTGCCCGCCTGCCCGCCCGCTCATTTTGTCGGTTGGCTTATGCATACCAAGTTCATTCCCAGTCTAAGATCAGACCGGACTGAGGGTTGTGGCAGCAGGATCAGTAGCACGCAGAGGGGGACCCGGCCGATCCTCAAATTTTGTAACCCGGCCCTCTGGTCGGCTGAGTGCCCGTACGCTCGTTTCATGGGTTGACTTAGGCATACGTAGTTCATTCCCAGTCTAAGATCGAATTGGACCGAGAGTTGCCGCAGCAGGATCGGTAGCACGCAGAAGGGGGCCCGACCATTCCGGCTTGCACATCCTGCCCCTCTGGCCGGATGAGCGCCCGCACGCTCGTTTCGTGGGTTGACTTAGGCATACGGAGTTCATTCCCATTCTAAGCATACAAAGTTCATTCCCAATCTAAGATCGGATTGGACCAAGGGTTATGGCAGCACATCCTGGGCTCGGGCATTTGCTGGTGCCGCATTTTTTTTCATCGGGACACCATCGCCAGAGAACCTGACCGGCGGCATTGGGGTTCCGACGATCGGGGGGCCGAGGGGGGTATGCGCACATGATGTGCGATGGGTGCTGGTACTTGGCCCTTATATTGGCCCCCTATCCCTCATCAAACCTCGAGAACTCACACCCCCTAAAGAGGATTTGAGATTTTACAGGTTTGCTGCCAGTAGCCATTAATGTGTCTGAAATGGGGAAACTTTTTTCAAATGGTCACAAAATCTTGTACACTTCGAGTTTTTAGCTGAATTGTTTTGTGCATGCCAACAAAAATACAAGGATCACGTCTACCAAGTTTGGAGCCAAAAATCCATTTGAAAAAATTTTAAAAAATCCCGACCCGTAAAAAGTTTTAAAAATCATGAAAAATAGAAAACGAGTTGTCTTGCCATGAAACTTCACATGAAGGCTTAAGGGACCATTGTATGAATTTACAGGCCAGAAAAATAGCATTGGCATGGCAGAAATATGAAGATGTGCCTAAACGCATGTACCACCCTATCGATCCACGGCTTGTGCATCCCGTCTCTCTGGCCGGCGTAGTGCCCGCCCGTCCGCCCACTCGTTTCGTCAGTTGGCTTAGGCATACAGAGTTCATTCCCAGTCTAAGATTGGTCCGAATCGAGGGTTGCGGTAGCAGGATCGGCAAAACATAAAGGGGGACTCGGCCGATCCCCGACTTGCGCATCCTGCCCCTTTGGCAGGCTGAACGCCCGTACGCTCATTTCGTGGGTTGACTTAGGCATACGGAGTTCAATCCCAGTCTAAGCATACGAAGTTCATTCCCAATCTAAGATCAGACCAGACCGAGGGTTGTGGCATCACATGCTGGGCTCGGGCATTTGCTGGTGCCGTATTTTTCTTCACCGAGACACCATCGTCGGAGACCCTGATCGACGGCATTGGGGTTCCGACGATCGGGGGGGCCAGGGGGTGTGCGCACTTGATGTGCGATGGGTGCTGGTACTTGGCACTTATATTGGCCCCCTATCCCTCATCAAACCTCGAGAACTCACACGCCCTTAAAGAGCATTTGAGATTTTACAGGTTTGCTGCCAGTAGCAATTAAAGTGTCTGAAATGGGGACACTTTTTTCAAATGGTCCCAAAATCTTGTACACTTCTAGTTTTTAGCTAAATTTTTTTGTGCATGCTAACAAAAATACAAGCATCCCATCTACTAGGTTTGGGGCCAAAACTCCTTCTGAAAAAATTTTAAAAATCTCGAACTGTAAAAGGTTTCGAAAATGGTGAAAAATAGAAAATGAGTCGTCTTGCCATGGAACTTCACATGAAGGCTTAAGGGACCATTGTATGAATTTAGAAGCCAAAAAAATGGCATTGCCACGGCAGAAATATGAAGATGTGCCTAAACCCACCTACCACCCTATCGATCCACGGCTTGCGCATCCCGCCTCTCTGGCCAGCGTAGTGAAAGCCCGCCCGCCCGCCCGCTCATTTCGTCGGTTGGCTTAGGCATACAGATATCATTCCCAGTCTAAGATCGGACCAGACCGAAGGTTACGGTAGCAGGATCGATAGCACGCAGAGGGGGACCCAGCCGATCCTCGGCTTATGCATCCTGCCCCTCTGGCCGGACCGAGTTGGTTGACTTAGGCATACGGAGTTCATATTTTTCTTCATCGGGACACCATCGTCGAAGAACCTGACCGGCAGCATTGGGGTTCCGGCGATCAGGGGGAGCAGGGGGTATGCGCACATGATGTGTAATGGGTGCTGGTACTTGGCCCTTATATTGGCCCCCTATCCCTCCTCAAACCTCGAGAACTCACACCCCCTTAAAGAGCATTTGAGATTTTGCAGGTTTGCTACCAGTAGCCATTAAAGTGTCTGAAATGAGGACACTTTTTTCAACTGGTCACAAAATCTTGTACACTTTGATTTTTTAGCTGAATGTTTTTGTGCATGCCAACAAAAATACAAGGATCACGTCTACCAAGTTTGGGGCCAAAACTCCTTCTGAAAAAATTTTAAAAAATCCCGAACCATAAAAAGTTTGGAAAATCGTGAAAAAAAAGAAAATGAGTTGTCTTGCCATGAAACTTCACATGAAGGCTTAAGGGACCATTGTATGAATTTACAAGCCAGAAAAATGGCATTGGCAGGGCAGAAATATGAAGATGTGCCTAAACCCACCTACCACCCTATCGATCCACGGCTTGCGTATCTCGCCTCTCTGGCCGGCGTAGTGCCCGTCCGCCTGCCCACTTCTTTCGTCGGTTGGCTTAGGCATACGGAGTTCATTCCCAGTCTAAGGTCAGACCGAACCGAGCGTTGCGATAGCAGGATCGATAGCACGCAAAAGGGGACTCGGTCGATCACTGACTTACGCATCTCGCCCCTCTGGCCGGTTGAGCGCCCGCACGCTCGTTTCGTGGGTTGACTTAGGCATACGAAGTTCATTCCCAGTTTAAGATCGGACCAGATCGAGGGTTGTGGCTGCACATGCTCGGCTCGAGCATGTGCTGGTGCCGTATATTTAATCACCGGGACACCATCGTCGGAGAACCTGACCGACGACATTGGGGTTCTGGCGATCGGGGGGTCGGGGGGTGTGCGCACAAGATGGGCGATGGGTGCTGGTACTTGGCCCTTATATTCGCCCTCTATCCCTCATCAAACCTCGAGAACTCACACCCCCTTAAAGAGCATTTGAGATTTTACAGGTTTGCTGCCAGTAGCCATTAAAGTGTCTGAAATGGGGACACTTTTTTCAAATGGTCACAAAATCTTGTACACTTCGAGTTCTTAGCTGAATGTTTTTTTGCATGCCAACAATAATACAAGGATCACGTCTACCAAGTTTGGGGTGAAACCTCCTCCTGAAAAAATTTTAAAAAATCCCGAACCGTAAAAAGTTTCAAAAATCATGAAAAATAAAAAACGAGTCGTCTTGCCATGAAACTTCACATGAAGGCTTAATGGACCATTGTATGAATTTAAAAGCCAGAAAAATGGCATTGGCATGACAGAAATATGAAGATGTGCCAAAACCCACCTACCACCCTATCGATCCACGACTTGCGCATCCCGCCTCTCTGGCCGACGTAGTGCCCGCTCGCTCGCCCGCCCGCCCGCATATGGAGTTCATTCCCAGTCTAAGATCAGACCAGACCGAGGGTTGTGGCAGCAGGATCAGTAGCTCGCAGAGGGGGACCCCGTCGGTCCCCGACTTTTGCATCCCGACCCTCTGGCTGGCTGAGCGCCCGTACGCTCGTTTCATGGGTTGACTTAGGCATACGGAGTTCATTCCCAGTCTAAGATCGAAACGGACTGAGGGTTGCGGCAGCAAGATCGGCAGCACGTAGAAGGGGGCCCGATCGTTCTGGCTTGGGCATCTTGCCCCTCGGGTCGGTTAAGCGCCCGCACGCTCATTTCGTGGGTTGACTTAGGCATACTGAGTTCATTCCCAGTCTAAGCATACGGAGTTCATTCTCAGTCTAAGATCGAATCGGATCGAGGGTTACGGCAGCACATGCTGGGCTAGGGCATGTGCTGGTGCCACATTTTTCTCCGCCGGGACACCATCGCCGGAGAACCTGACCGGCGAGGCATTGGGGTTCCGGCGATCGGAGGGGCTGATAGGGGGTGTCCAGACATTATGTGTGATGGGTGCTGGTACTTGGCCCTTATATTGGCCCCCTACCCCTCATCAAACCTCGAAAACTCCCCTTAAAGAGCATTTGAGATTTTACAGGTTTGCTGCCAGTAGCCATTAAAGCGTCTAAAATGGGGACACTTTTTTCAAATGGTCACAAAATCTTGTACACTTCGAGTTTTTAGCTAAATTGTTTTGTGCATGCCAACAAAAATACAGGGATCACGTCTACCAAGTATGGGATGAAAACTCCTTTTGAAAAAATTTTAAAAAATCTCGAACCGTAAAAGGTTTTGAAAATCGTGAAAAATAGAAAACGAGTCGTCTTGCCATGAAACTTCACATGAAGGCTTAAGGGACCATTGTATGAATTTACAAGCCAGAAAAATGGCATTGGCACAGCAGAAATATGAAGATGTGCCTAAACCCACCTACCACCCTATCGATCCACGGCTTGCGCATCCCGCCTCTCTGGCCGACGTAGTGCCCGCCCGCCCGCCCGCTCGTTTCGTCGATTGGATTAGGCATACGGAGTTCATTCCCAGTCTAAGATCAGACCGGATCGAGGGTTGCGGTAGCAAGATCAGCAGCACGCAAAGGGGAACCCAACCGATCTCCCGCTTGCGCATCCCCCCCATCTGGCCTGCTGAGCGCCCGCACGCTTATTTCGTGGGTTGACAAAGGCATATGGAGTTCATTCCCAGTCTAAGCATACGGAGTTCATTCCCAGTCTAAAATCAGACCAGACCGAGGGTTGTGGCAGCACATGCTGGGCTCGAGCTTGTGTTGGTGCCGTATTTTTCTTCACCGAGACACCATTGTCGGAGAACCTGACCGACGATATTGGGGTTCCGACGATCGGGGGGGCCGGGGGGGTTTGCGCACGTGATGTGTGATGGGTGCTGGTACTTGGCCCTTATTTTGGCCCCCTATCCCTTATCAAACCTCGAGAACTCAGACCCCCTTAAAGAGCATTTGAGATTTTACAGGTTTGCTGCCAGTAGCCATTAAAGTGTCTGAAATGGGGACACTTTTTTCAAATGGTCACAAAATCCTGTACACTTCGAGATTTTAGCTGAATTTTTTTTTGCATGCCAAGAAAAATAAAAGGATCACGTCTACCAAGTTTGGGGCGAAAACTCTTTCTGAAAAAATTTAAAAAAATCTCGAACCGTAAAAAGTTTCAAAAATCGTGAAAAATAAAAAACGAGTCGGCTTGCCATGGAACTTCACATGAAGGCTTAAGGGACCATTGTATGAATTTACAAGCTAGAAAAATGGCATTGCGAAGCCAAAAATATGAAGATGTGCCTAAACCCACCTACCACCCTATCGATCCACGGCTGGTGCATCTCGCCTCTTTGGCCGGCGTAGTGCCCGCCCGCTCGCCCTCTCGTTTCGTCGGTTGGCTTAAGCATACGAAGTTCATTTCCAGTCTAACAACAGACCGGACCGAGGGTTGTAGCAGTAGGATCGACAGCACGCAGAGGGGAACCCGACCGATCCCCAGCTTGCGCATCCCGCCCCTCTGGCGGGCTGGGCGCCCGAACGCTCGTTTCATGGGTTGACTTAGGCATACGGAGTTCATTCCCAGTCTAAGATTGGATCGGACCGAGGGTTACGGCAGCACATGCTGGGCTCGGGCATGTGCTGGTGCTGTATTTTTCTTCGTCGGGACACCATCACTGGAGAACCTGACCGACGGCATTGGGGTTCCGACGCGCGGACATGATGTGCGATGGGTGCTGGTACTTGGCCCTTATATTTACCCTCTATCCCTCATCAAACCTCGAGAACTCACACCCCCTTAAAGAGCATTTAAGATTTTACAGGTTTGCTACCAGTAGCCATTAAAGTGTCTGAAATGGGGACACTTTTTTAAATGGTCACAAAATCCTGTACACTTCGAGATTTTAGCCGAATTTTTTTATGCATGCCAACAAAAATACAAGGATCATGTCTAACAAGTTTGGGGCCAAAAATCCTTCTGAAAAAATTTTAAAAAATCTTGAACCGTAAAAAGTTTCAAAAATCTTGAAAAATAGAAAACGAGTGGTCTTGCCATGAAACTTCACATGAAGGCTTAAGGGACCATTGTATGAATTTACAAGCCAAAAAAATGGCATTGGCATGGCAGAAATATGAAGATGTGCCTAAACCCACCTACCACCCTATCGATCCATGGCTTGCGCATCTCCCTCTCTGGCCGGCGTAGTGGCCGCTCGCTCATTTCATCGGTTGGCTTAGGCATACAGACTCCATTCCCAATCTAAGATCAGAGCAGACCGAGCATTGCGGTAGCAGGATAGGCAGCATGCAGAGGGGGACCCGGCTGATCCCCGGCTTGCGCATCCCGCCCCTCTGGCCGGCTGAACGCCCCCACGCTCGTTTCAGGAGTTGACTTAGGCATACGGAGTTCATTCCCAGTCTATCCATACAGAGTTCATTCCCAGTCTAAGATTGGACCAGACCAAGGGTTGTGACAGCACATGCTGGGCTCGAGCATCTGCTGGTGCCGCATTTTTCTTCGTCGGGACACCATCGCTGGAGAACCTAACCGACGGCATTGGGGTTTCGGCGATCGGGGGGGCAGGGGGGTGTGCGCACATGATGTGCGATGGGTGCTGCTACTTGGGCCTTATATTGGCCCCCTATCCCTCATCAAACCTCGAGAACTCACACCCTTTTAAAGAGCATTTGAGATTTTACAAGTTTGCTGCTAGTAGCCATTAAAGTGTCTGAAATGGGGACACTTTTTTCAAATGGTCACAAAATCCTGTACACTTCGAGTTTTTAGCTGAATTTTTTTTTGCATGCCAAAAAAAATACAAGGATCACGTCTACCAAGTTTGGGGCCAAAAATTCTTCTGAAAAAATTTTAAAAAAATCCTAAACCGTAAAAAGTTTTAAAAATCGTGAAAAATAGAAAACGAGTCGTCTTGCCATGAAACTTCACATGAAGGCTTAAGGGACCATTGTATGAATTTACAAGCCAGAAAAATGGCATTGGCCTGGTAGAAATATGAAGATGTGCCTAAACGCACGTACCACCCTATCGATCCACGACTTGCGCATCCCGCTTCTCTGGCCGGCATAGTGCCTGCCCGCCCGCTCGTATCGTCGGTTGGCTTAGGCATACGGAGTTCATTCCCAGTCGAAGATCAAACCGGACTGAGGGTTACGACAGCAGGATCGGCAGCACGCAGAGGGGGACCCGACCGATCCCCGGCTTATGCATCTCGCCCCTCTGGTTGGCTGAGTGCCCGCGCGCTCGTTTCGTGGGTTGACTTAGGCATACGGAGTTCATTCCCAGTCTAAGCATACAGAGTTCATTCCCAATCTAAGATCCAACCAGATCGAGGGTTGCGGCAGCACATGCTGCGCTCGGGCATGTGCTAGTGCCGTATTTTTCTTCACCGTAAAAAGTTTTAAAAATCGTGAAAAATAGAAAACGAGTCATCTTGCCATGAAACTTCACATGAAGGCTTAAGGGACCATTGTATGAATTTACAAGCCAGAAAAATGGCATTGGCATGGCAAAAATATAAAGATGTGCCTAAACCCACCTACCACCCTATCGATCCACGGCTTGCGCATCATGCCTCTCTAGCTGACGTAGGGCCCGCCTGCCCGTTCGCTCGTTTCGTTGGTTGGTATAGGCATACAGAGTTCATTCCCAGACTAAGATCGGATCGGACCGAGGGTTGGGGTAGCAGGATCGGCAGCACGCAGAGGGGGACACGACCGATCCCAGGCTTTCGCATCCCGCCCCTCTGGTTGGCTGAACGCCCGCACGCTCATTTCGCGGGTTGACTTAGGCATACGGAGTTCATTTCCAGTCTAAGCATACAGAGTTCATTCCCAGTATAAGATCGAATCGGACCGAGGGTTGTGGCAGCACATGCTGGGCTCGAGCATGTGCTGGTGCCGTATTTTTCTTCGTCGGGACACCATCACCGAAGAACCTGACCGACGGCATTCGGGTTCCAGCGATCAGGGGGACCGGGGGGGTGCTGGTACTTGGCCCTTATATTGGCTCCCTATCCCTCATCAAACCTTGAGAACTCACACCCCCTTAAAGATCATTCGAGATTTTTCAAGTTTGTTGCCAGTAGCTATTAAAGTGTCTGAAATGGGGACATTTTTTTCAAATGGTCACAAAATCTTGTACACTTCGAGTTTTTAGCTGAATTGTTTTGTGCATGCCAACAAAAATATATGGATCACGTCTACCATGTTTTGGGCCAAAAATCCTTCTAAAAAATTTTTCAAAAATCTCGAACCGTAAAAAGTTTCAAAAATCGTGAAAAATAGAAAACGAGTCGTCTTGCCATGAAACTTCACATGAAGGCTTAAGGGACCATTGTATGAATTTACAAGCCAGAAAAATGGCATTGGCATGGCAGAAATATGAAGATGTACCTAAACCCACCTTGCGTATCGGACCAAGGGTTGTGGCAGCAAGATCGACAGCACGTAGAGGGGGACTTGGCTGATCCCCGGCTTACGTATCTCACCCCTTTGGCCGGCTGAGCGCCTGCACGCTCATTTCATGGGTTGACTTAGGCGTACCGAGTTCATTCCCAATCTACGCATACGGAGTTCATTCCCAGTCTAAGATCAGACCAGATAGAGGGTTGCGGCAGCATGCAGAAGGGGACCCGACCGATCCCTGGCTTGCGTATCTCACCCCTCTGGTTGGCTAAGCACCCGCACGCTCGTTTCGTGGGTTAACTCAGGCATACGGAGTTCATTCCTAGTCTAAGCATACGGAGTTCATTCCCAGTCTAAGATCAGACCGGACCGAGGATTGTGGCAACACATGCTAGGCTTAGGCATGTGCTGGTGCCACATTTTTCTTCATCGGGACACCATCGTCGGAGAACCTGACTGGCAGCATTGGGGTTCCGACGATCGGGGGGGCCGGAGGGGTGTGCACACATGATGTGCGATGGGTGCTGGTACTTAGCCCTTATATTGGCCCCCTATCCCTCATCAAACCTCGAGAACTCACACCCCCTTAAAGGGCATTTGAGATTTTTCAGGTTTGCTGCCAGGAGCCATTAAAGTGTCTGAAATGGGGACACTTTTTTCAAATGCTCACAAAATCTTGTACACTTGGACTTTTTAGCTGAATTTTTTTATGCATGCCAACAAAAATATATGGATCACGTCTACCATGTTTTGGGCCAAAAATCCTTCTAAAAATTTTTTCAAAAATCCCGAACCGTAAAAAGTTTCAAAAATCGTGAAAAATAGAAAATGAGTCGTCTTGCCATGAAACTTCACATGAAGGCTTAAGGGACCATTGTATGAATTTACAAGCCAGAAAAATGGCATTGGCATGTCAGAAATATGAAGATGTGCCTAAACCAACCGACCACGCTATCGATCCACGGCTTGCGCATCCTGCCTTTCTGGCTGGAATAGTTCTCGTCTGCCCGCCTGCTCGTTTTGTCGGTTGGCTTAGGCATACAGAGTTCATTCCCAGTCTAAGATAGGATCGGATCAAGGATTACGACAGCAGGATCAGCAGCAAGCACAGGGGGACTCGGTCGATCCCCAGCTTGCGCATCCCGCACCTATGACGGCTGAGCGCCCGCACGCTTATTTCGTGGGTTGACTTAGGCATACGGAGTTCATTCCCAGTCTAAGATCGGATCAGATCGAGGGTTGCAGCCGCACATGCTGGGCTCGGGCATGTGCTAGTGCTGCATTTTTCTTCGCCGGGACACCATCGCCGGAGTACCTGACCGACGGCATTGGGGTTCTGGCGATCGGGGGGGCCGGGGGGTGTACGCACATGATGTGCGATGGGTGCTAGTACGTGGCCCTTATATTGGCCCCCTATCCCTCATCAAACCTCGAGAACTCACACCCCCATAAAGAGCATTTGACATTTTACATGTTTGCTGCCAATAGCCATTAAAGTGTCTCAAATGGGGACACTTTTTTCAAATGGTCACAAAATCTTGTACACTTCGAGTTTTTAGCTGAATGTTTTTGTGCATGCCAAAAAAAATACAAGGATCACGTCTACCAAGTTTGGGGCCAAAACTCCTTTTAAAAAAATTTTAAAAAATTTTGAACCGTAAAAAGTTTCAAAAATGATGAAAAATAGAAAGCGAGTTGTCTTGCCATGAAACTTCACATGAAGGCCTAACGAACCATTGTATGAATTTAAAAGCCAGAAAAATGGCATTGGCATGGCAAAAATATGAAGATGTGCCTAAACCCACCTACCACCCTATCAATCCACGGCTTGCGCATCCCGCCTCTCTGGCTGACGTAGTGCCCGCCCGCCCGCCCGCTCGTTTCGTCGGTTGGCTTAGGCATACGGAGTTCATTCCCAATCTAAGATCGGACCAGATCAAGGGTTGCGGCAGCAGGATCGATGACACATAGAGGGGGACCCGACCGATCCTCGGCTTACGCATCTTGCCCCTTTGGCCGGTTAAGCACCCGCACGCTCGTTTTGTGGGTTGACTTAGGCATACGGAGTTCATTCCCAGTCTAAGATCAGACCGGACCGAGGGTTGCTGCAGCACATGCTGGGCTCGAGCATCTGCTGGTGCCACATTTTTCTTCGCCAGGACACCGTCGTCGGAGAACCTGACCGGTAGCATTAGGGTTACGGTGATCGGGGGGGTCGGGGGAGTGTGCGCACGTGATGTACGATGGGTGCTGGTACTTGGCCCTTATATTAGCGCCCTATCCCTCATCAAACCTTGAGAACTCACACCCCCTTAAAGAGCATTTGAGATTTTACAGGTTTGCTGCCAGTAGCCATTAAAGTATTTGAAATGGGGACACTTTTTTCAAATGGTCACAAAATCTTGTACACTTCGAGTTTTTAGCTGAATTTTTTTGTGCATGCCAAAAAAAATACAAGGATCACGTCTACCAAGTTTGGGGCCAAAACTCCTTCTGAAAAAATTTTCAAAAATCCCGAACCGTAAAAAGTTTCAAAAATCGTGAAAAATAGAAAACGAGTCGTCTTGCCATGAAACTTCACATCAAGGCTTAAGGGACCATTGTATGAATTTGCAGGCCAGAAAAATGGCATTGGCATGGAAGAAATATGAAGATGTGCCTAAACCCACCTACCACCCTATCGATCCACGGCTTGCGCATCCCGCCTCTCTGGCCGGCGTAGCGCCCGCCCGCCCGCCCGCTAGTTTCGTTGGTTGGCTTAGGCATACGGAGTTCATTCCCAGTCTAAGATCAGACCAGACGGAGGGTTGCGGAAGCACATGATGGGCTCGGGCATGTGCTGGTGCCGCATTTTTCTTTGCCGGGACACCATCATCGGAGAACCTGATCGACGGCGTTGGGGTTTCGGCGATCGGGGGGGCCGTGGGGTGTGCGCACATTATGTGCGATGGGTGCTGGTACTTGGCCCTTATATTGGCCACCTATCCCTCATCAAATCTCGAGAACTCACATCCCCTGAAAGAGCATTTGAGATTTTACAGGTTTGCTGCCAGTAGCAATTAGAGTGTCTAAAATGGGGACACTTTTTTTCAAATGGTCAGAAAATCTTGTACACTTCGAGTTTTTAGCTGAATTTTTTTGTGCATGCCAAGAAAAATACAAGGATCACGTCTACCAAGTTTGGGGCCACAACTCCTTCTGAAAATATTTTAAAAAATCCCGAACCGTAAAAAGTTTCAAAAATCATGACAAAATAGAAAACGAGTCGTCTCGCCATGAAACTTCACATGAAGTCTTAAGGGACCGTTGTATGAATTTACAGGCCAAAAAAATGGCATTGGCATTACAGAAATATGAAGATGTGCCTAAACGCACCTACCACCCTATCGATCCACGGCTTGTGCATCTTGCCTCTCCGGCCAGCGTAGTGCCCGCCCGCCCGCCCTTTAGTTTCATTGGTTGGCTTAGGCAGACGGAGTTCATTCCCAGTCTAAGATCGGACCGGACAGAGGGTTACAACAGCACATGATGGGCTCGGGCATGTGCTGGTGCCATATTTTTCTTCGTCGGGACACCATCGTCGAAGAACCTGACCGACGGCGTTAGGGTTTCGGCGATCGAGGGGATCGGGGGGTCTGCGCACATGATGTGCGATGGGTGCTAGTACTTGGCCCTTATATTGGCCCCCTATCCCTCATCAAACCTCGAGAACTCACACCCCCTTAAAGAGCATTTGATATTTTACATGTTTGCTGCCAATAGCCATTAAAGTGTCTGAAATGGGGACACTTTTTCAAATGGTCATAAAATCTTGAACACTTTGAGTTTTTAGCTGAATTTTTTTTTGCATGCCTACAAAAATACAAGGATCACGTCTACCAAGTTTGGGACAAAAAATTCTTCTGAAAAAATTTTAAAAAATCTCGAACCGTAAAAAGTTTTCGAAAATCGTGAAAAATAGAAAACAAGTCGTCTTGCCATGAAACTTCACATGACGGCTTAAGGGACCATTGTATGAATTTACAGGCCAGAAAAATGGCATTGGCATGGCAGAATATGAAGATGTGCCTAAACCCACCTACCACCCTATCGATCCATGGCTTGCGCATCCCGCCTATCTGGCCGGCGTAGTGCCCGCCCGCCTGCCCGCTCGTTTCATCGGTTGGCTTAGGCATACGAAGTTCTTTCCCAGTCTAAGATTGGATCAAACTGAAGGTTACAATAGTAGGATCGGTAGCACGCAGAGGGGGACCCGACCGATCTCCGGCTTGCGCATCCCGTCCCTCTGGCTGGCTGAGCGCCCGTACGCTCGTTTTGTGGGTTGACTTAGGCATACGGAGTTCATTTCCAGTCTAAGCATACAGAGTTCATTCCCAGTCTAAGATTGGATCGGACCGAGGGTTGCGACAGCACATGCTGGGCTCGGGCATGTGCTGGTGCCGTATTTTTCTTCGTCGGGACACCATCGTCGGAGAACCTGACCGATGACATTGGGGTTCCGACGATCGGGGGGTGTGCGTAATGATGTGCGATGGGTGCTGGTACTTGGCCCTTATATTGGCCCCGTATCCCTCATCAAACCTCGAGAACTCACACCCCCTTAAAGAGCATTTGAGATTTTACAGGTTTGCTCCCAGTAGCCATTAAAATGTCTGAAATGGGGACACTTTTTTCAAATGGTCACAAAATCTTGTACGCTTCGAGTTTTTAGCTGAATTTTTTTTTGCACTCCAAGAAAAATACAAGGATCATGTCTACCAAGTTTGGGGCTAAAAATCCTTCTGAAAAGATTTTAAAAAATCCCAAACCATAAAAAGTTTCAAAAATCATAAAAAATAGAAAACGAGTCGTCTTGCGATGAAACTTCACATGAAGGTTTAAGGGACCATGGTATGAATTTACAAGCCAGAAAAATGGCATTGGCATGGCAAAAATATGAAGATGTGCCTAAACCCACCTACCACCCTATCGATCCACGGCTTGCGCATCCCGCCTCTCTGGCCGACGTAGTGCTCGCCCGCCAGCCTGCTCGTTTCATTGGTTAGCTTAGGCATACGGAGTTCATTCCTAGTCTAAGATTGGATCAAACCGAGGGTTACGACAGCAGGATCGGTAGCACGCAGAGGGGGACTCGATCGATCTCCGGCTTGCGTATCCCGCCCCTCTGGTCGGTTGAGTGCCCGCACGCTCGTTTTGTGGGTTGACTCAGGCATACGGAGTTCATTCCCAGTCTAAGCATACGGAGTTCATTCCCAGTCTAAGATTAGACCAGACCGAGGGTTGTGGCAGCACATGCTAGGCTTGGGCATGTGCTGGTGCCACATTTTTCTTCGTCGGGACACCATCGTCGGAGAACCTGACTGACGGCATTGGGGTTCCGACGATCGGGCTGGCCGGGGGGGTGTGCTCACATGATGTGCGATGGGTGCTGGTACTTGGCCCTTATATTGGCCCCCTATCCCTCATCAAACCTCGAGAACTCACACCACCTGAAAGAGCATTTGAGATTTTACAGGTTTGCTGCCAGTAGCCATTAAAGTGTCTGAAATGGTGACACTTTTTTCAAATGGTCACAAGATCTTGTACACTTTGAGTTTTTAGCTGAATTGTTTTGTGCTTTTCTACAAAAATACAAGGATCACGTCTACCAAGTTTGGGGCAAAAACTCCTTCTGCAAAAATTTTAAAAAATCCCGAACCGTAAAAAGTTTCAAAAATCATGAAAAATAAAAAACGAGTCGTCTTGCCATGAAACTTCACATCAAGGCTTAAAGGACCATTGTATGAATTTACAAGCCAAAAAAATGGCATTGGCATGCCAGAAATATGAAGATGTGCCTCAACCCACCTACCACCCTATCGATCCATGGCTTGCGCATCCCGCCTCTCTGGCCGACGTAGTGCCCGCTCGCCCGCCCTCTCGTTTCATCGGTTGGCTTAGGCATACGGAGTTTATTCTCAGTCTAAGATCGAACCGGACTGAGGGTTGTGGCAGCAGGATCGGCAGAGGGGGACCCGACCGATCCCCGGCTTGCGTATCGCTCCCCTCTGGCCGGCTAAGCGCCCGCACGCTCGTTTCGTGGGTTAACTCAGGCATACGGAGTTCATTCCCAGTCTAAGCATACGGAGTTCATTCCCAGTCTAAGATTAGACCGGACCGAGGATTGTGGCAGCACTTGCTAGGCTTAGGCATGTGCTGGTGCCACATTTTTCTTCGTCGGGACACCATCGTCGGAGAACCTGATCGGCGGCATTGGGGTTCCGACGATCGGGGGAGCCGAGGGGGGTGTGCGCACATGATGTACGATGGGTGCTGGTACTTGGCCCTTATATTGGCCCCCTATCCCTCATGAAACCTTGAGAACTCACACCCTCTTAAAGAGCATTTGAGATTTTACAGGTTTGCTGCCAGTAGCCATTAAAGTGTCTCAAATGGGAACACTTTTTTCAAATGGTCACAAAATCTTGTACACTTCAATTTTTTAGCTGAATTGTTTTGTGCATGCCAACAAAAATACAAGGATCACGTCTACCAAGTTTGGGGCCAAAACTCCTTCTGAAAAAATTTTAAAAAATCTCGAACCGTAAAAAGTTTCAAATGTCATGAAAAATAGAAAATGAGTCGTCTTGCCATGAAACTTCACATGAAGGTTTAAGGGACCATTGTATGAATTGACAAGCTAGAAAAATGGCATTGGCACGGCAGAAATATGAAGATGTGCCTAAACCCACCTACCACCCTATCGATCCATGGCTTGCGCATCCCGTCTCTCTAGCCGGCGTAGTGCCCGCCCGCCCACTCGTTTCGTCGGTTGGCTTAGGCATACGGAGTTGATTCCCATTCTAAGATCGGACCGGACTGAGGGTTGCCGTAGCAAGATCGACAGCACGCAGAGGGGGACCCGACCATCCCCGACTTGCGCTTCCCACCCCTCTAGCCAGCTGAGCGCCCGCACGCTCGTTTTGTGGGTTGACTTAGGCATACGGAGTTCATTCCCAGTCTAAGCATACGTTGTAGACAATGGTTTTGTCCGGGTCTACTATTTTATTTTATTTTATTTTTAATAATAATAATATTTAACAAAACAAACAAAAAAACAAACAAAAAAAAAACAACAAACAAAAAAATAAAACAGAAATAAGACAGAAGTCAAGGGGTTGGTACGATGCCGAACTGCCTCGACCAATTACCCAACGAACTCCCCGACCAATTACCCAACCAACTCTCCAACCAATTACCTTACCAACTACCTGACCAGCCACCCTATAACCACCAACTAACAACCCTACAGCCCTAGATCCCTCTAAGTAGAAACCCTTTAAAATCCCCAGCCATTTTTGAAAATCCAGGGATCTGAGCTCTCAAAGAAAAAAAAACCATTCTTACCCTTCAACACCCTCAGACAGACCCCATTTTCGACGTAAAAAAAAAAACCAAAACAAAAACAAAAATAAAAAAATACACAGTCCTCGCCTACGGTGAGGAACCTCAGCACCGAGCCATCTGCAAAAGCCAAGAAATCGTTAGTTTCACCAAAAAAAAAAAAAGAAAGGGAAGAAAAACTGAAAACTTCAAAACTTGATCTACGCGAATCAAGGTCATTTTTGGTGAAAGGGACCTCAGATCCGGACTCAGGAGGTCGAGGGGAACATTTTGGTGTTTTCGGAGAATTTTTTTACCACTATCAACGGCGACCGCCGATCGACGACCGGCGACAGCAGCGACGGAGGATCGACCGGCCACCTGTGTTGGTCAGAGAGAAAAAAAAGGAAACGAAAAAAAAAAGAGAAAAAGCTGTTTTTTTTTCTGAAAGATAAAAAAAAATGACGAAAATTTTTTTTTTGACTTTTATATAAATTATCAAAAGCCAAAACGACGTCGTTTCAATAAAACCCAAAACGACGCCCTTTTAACCAAAGAAGGATCCGCGCGTTAACCCGAACCCAACCCGAGATCCGCACAACCCGACCCAACGACCCGTTCCAGCCAGCCTTGAACCTGTTCATACGAACCGTCAGTGGATCGGATTGAACCGGTCAGATTGCCTGGACTGCCGATCCGACCGCCGAACCGGTCAAATCGCCAGAACCGTTGATCCAACCATCGAACCGGTTAGACCGCCCTAACCAACATTGACCGGACCGTTGACCGGTCCGATTTAGGTAAAAAAAAATTTTTTTTTTTTAATTTTCTAATTTTTTATTATTATTATTTTTTGTTATTTTAAATATATTTTTATATTTATGCATGATAAATTTATAAATTTGTTAGAATAAATGTTTAATCGTTTTAATAATAATAAAATTAAGAACAAATAATAATAAAAAATATATTAAAATGCTTTAAAAAAAATAATAATAATCTTCCCTGCCTAGATGTTGGAGGGAATAAAAATATTTTTCTAAAACAATAATTCCGCCTAGATGTTGGGGAATTATTGTTAATTATTTTTCATAAATAAACATAAGAAATTTTTAATTAATCTTCAAAAATTATTAAAATCGAACTTGCTTAAAAAATCCGCCTAGATGTTGGGGATTTTTAGAGATGTTCGTATTTTCTTAAAAAAATGAAACCTTAAGCACTATTTCTTAATCCTAGGATTCTAAAACCCCTAAAAATCCAAAATCCATTAAATCCAAAACCCCCCGAAATCCAAAATCCTTGAAATCCAAAGTCCTAAAAAAATCCTAAGGACACGTGTGAAAATTCTATTTGAAGCAATTTGTTCCCGAATGTCGCCTAGATGATGGGGTATTTAAGAAATTTTACTTCGTGAAGTCTTTTCACACGATTTCTTAATTCGTATTAATAATAAGATTAATAAATAAAAAGTATAATAAAATTAGGATCTTAAATATAAACAGTCGCACCTAAGCTCTGCCTAGATGTTGGAGAGTCGGGGTGGTCTCATTATATTTAAGAATCCAACTCTTAAATTGCATTTCATTTTACATGACATTCATTAGCATGATATACGTTAGCATGTTATCATCAATAATTGATTGCATTACTCTCTCTTTAATTTACTTATAAAATATTTTTTAATAAAAAAAGAATAATACTAAAAAAGAAATCTTTTTTTGATATTATAAAATAAAAAAATAACATTCCGAGAGAAATAATTCTTGGTACTCTGCCTAGATGTTGGAGAGTCACTAACAATTATTTCCTATAAAGATTGTTATTTTATTTTAATGATTATTGTGTTAAATCTTAGGCGAAAAGAGTTATTTTAAATTCTGCCTAGACGATGGAGAATTTTAAGATAATTCTTTAACTTAAAGATTTTCTCAATATTTCTAAATAAATATTTTAGCAAATTTTTTTTAAATGAAGGGAATTAATGTTAAATTTCAAATTAAAACCATTTTTATCCAATGTCGAAAATAGCGCATAATTAAATGGTACCAATTTATGGGCATTGTGGGGGTGCTAATCCTTCCCCACGCGTAACCGACTCCCGGACCCAACCTGATTTTTCACAGACCGAAATTTATCTTTTTGATAAGACTTCAAACTCGTTTTTATAGTTTTATTAAAAAGATAAACTTTTGGGTGGCCAATCACACCCTAACAAAGATTGGTGGCGACTCCCTCTTTTTTATTTTTCTCGATTTTAAACTCATTTTTACGTCTGACGATCCCAAAACCACTAGGGAATTATTTGAGAGTCAGGCCAAAATTTAAATTATGCACTATTGACAATAGTTGGATTTAATTGATTTTATTTGATATTTAATTTAATTTCTTTTATTTTATTTTTCTGAAAACAGTCATGTTAATAAATGAAATAAATTATGTGCTAGTTATTACTTCATTTTGATTTTGTTTTTGATTTATTCATGTTATTTTGATTAATACATTACCTTGCACATACTTTGCATATTCACTCGCATACATGAGCTCTATACCCGGGCTCCATCCTTTTAGGAGGAAGTGAAGTAGCTACGCTCTCGTGAGGTGATAACCTCCGCATTTGCTAGCGAAACACCTCCACTCAGATTGAACCCGTTCCGTTAGTAGCCTGTAATGGGTGAGGATCGGGGAGCCTTACTAGTCTATAATGGACGATAATGTGAGGAATAGTCTAGGAACCTTTAGACATGTAAATCTTAACTCGGCATATAGTGAACCCTGAAGTCCAACTTTAGGATAGAGCCATACTGTCCCTTTTACGAGAAAATTATCTAAATTAGGACACTACGTATATTCTGATATGCTTGTTCATTCATTTACTTAATTTTATTTATTTGTTTTATTTACATTCTTGATTTGTTTTATTGTCTTCAATTTTGTTGCATGCATCATATAGGTACCATATTTTTAGAGGGTATTGTTTTGGACCAATCTTCAACAAAAAAAAAATTTCAAAAAAACCTAAAGGATGTCGTCTGTGTGTAAGAGCTACTTAGAGGTTAAGAGCCATTCAGAAGGTATTCAGGGGAAAGAAGGAGATTGCTTAGTAGATGGTCATATATCGGTGCTACCACAGTCAGTGCATATGGATCTCAATCAGAATAATATATCAGAATTGGAAGTCATTTGGAAACAGTGAAGAACAGAGAAAAAAATTTTTTTTCCAAGAAATACGGGGATGTGGCACTGTTTATGTCTATGAAGGTTGATGAACAACTAATGAGAGCCACAATACAGTTCTGGGATCTATCTTATCGATGCTTTGTATTCAACCAAGAAGATTTGTCTCCCACAATCGAAGAATATTCTTCTTTACTTCGGATAGTGTCTACCAATCAAGACAAGATCTATTAGAAAGAGCATAAGACCACCGGATATAGAAAAAAAATTAGCCAAGATCATGCAAATGGAGGTTGAAGAGATAGACAAGCACAAGAAAGAAAAAAATGGGGTTGAGACCATTCCATTAACTTTTCTACTTGAGTACATAAGAAAGTATATTGATACCGATCAGGGGTTGGATGTGTTTGCTTTGGCCATCTATGGATTGATGATATTTCCTAAGGTTTTAGGACATATAGAAGCATCAGTGGTTGATTTCTTTGAGCAATTAGATAAAGGTATAAACCCTTCACCAACTATTTTGGCAGAAACTATTAGATCACTTAATTTTTATCGAAGAAAGGGTGAAGGACGATTTATGGGGTGTGCTCAGTTACTTTTTGTTTGGCTCAGAAGCCATTTTTGGGGAAAAGAGAAGACATCATTTTGACCATTCTTCGTGCATTTCAGTCCTATCAAAGAGTTTATGACTAAAGAATGAAGAAAAGATTGGACAAAAAGTCAATGGTTGGCATTCTTTTTGAAGCTCACTAGCGAAGATGTAACATGGAGGGCACCATGGATGCTTCTGATGGCTATCTTATATAGTTGTGGAGACGAGTCATGGGTACCTCTGTTAGGAATATAGGGGGCAGTGAGTTACGCGCCCCTTATGGTTCAAAGACAATATGATTCACGACAGTTCATCCCTATGACTCATAGGCTTGGTCCACTCGAGTTTGATTATGGAACACCCGGTTATATGAAAAGGGTTCATGAAATCATCAAAGCATGGAAGCAAGTCAACCGAATGAGCCCAGCTAGACTCGCAGATAATGTTGCTGAAGGTTACCTTACGTGGAGGATGAAAAGAGTTAACGAAATTAGGCCTCTACCAGCTGATGTTTCAGAGAAGTTATCGGTTCCTGTTTCAGTATCGGTATTGTCGACTCTTGAGATCGCTCAACGAGAGTTTGAGATTGAAAAGAAAAGGTTAGAGAAAGAAAAGGTGGCTATGATGAATCAGGTTAACCAACTAAGATATGATTTGATGATGAAAAATGATGCAGTACAGAAGTTGACTAAAGAACGAAAAATATTGAAAGAGGATCTGTAAGATCTGCATCAAGAAAATAAGAAATTAAGGTTAGATAGTAGACCTTTGAAGGGATCCAAGAAGGATGTGGAAGAACTACGAGACATGGTGGAATATTGGAAGAACAGAGCTCGAGAGAACAAAGAAATGATCTCCACACTCACCAAAGAGCAACATGAATGGAAAGAAAAACTTTCATGAGCCTTTGAAAAGGTAACAATGCACCAAAGAGAAAGTGAAAAGCTAAAAGCTGAACTAATGATGGAATAAAGCAAGAACTCCGATTTGCAAAGCAAGAAAAAAGCCTTAGAGCATGAATTAATGAGTTTGGAGCTTCAATTGACAAGCAATCAGAGGCACATAAATGAGATTTTGACTGAGTGGCAAGATAGAGAAGATTATTGGGCTTGCACTTGTAATATGGAGGTAGATGCTCGAGAGATGTGGAGAGCAGAAAGTTTAGGGAGACAACAATACATCGAACACCTGACTGCTCAAATCTACAAGGCTGTCCAAAAAACAGGTAACATGGTTGAAAAGGTGAAAGCACTGGAACGAGAGATTGTACCAACCAAAGGCCACAGTCAAAGATTATTGCACTTTTTGCATGAAGCTAGGGAGCAATATGCTCAAATCAAATGTTTTTATGGCTTTAATGCGAGAATGATTGGATGATGTGTAAAGACTCCCATGGTTAATGAAAGTTTCTTTTTGTTTCGATCGATCCAAGATAATACCCTAATTTGCATTTCATTCATTTGATGCATGCATTTTCATACTAACAATAATATCAACGACATTATATCATGCGATCTAATTCATGGTTAATAAACTAAGGTTCAAGGATAGCAAAGCCAAGGAACCACAACTCGTCAATTTCGCATAGATATAATACTCGTTCCCAGACTCAAGCCATGGAAGAAGAGAATACAGCTAGGTTTGAAAGGGTCGAAAGGGTACAAGAGGAGATACAAGAAAGAGTGATGGAAATACAACAAAGAATTGAAGCACAAATGGCTGAATTAAGAAAACTGTTGATTGGATCAATGAAAGAAAAAAAGTCACTGGTGTATCAAGGATAGGAGATGAGGTTAAGTGAAAGAGCCATTATACCCTCCTGGATTCACTCCACCTCAAGTTCAGGTTCAAGTTCCTCGGGGTATACACATACAACCACCAAGTGCGCAGCCATACCCCTATGTTAATTATTCTGCAAATCAGCAACCGACCCACTTGAATGCCAATTCGGGACCCATCCCAGTCGATCCCATCATGGTACAAATCTTGACGACCCTGTTGAGCAAGAGAAATCTCACGAAATGTCAGAACCTGTTATAAATTCAAAAATTCAAGACAAGTATGACTAGCTTGAAGAGAGGCTTAAAGCAGTTAAAGGTAATGACACTTATGGGGTTATTGACGCCAACGAGCTTAGCCTAGTGCCTGACTTGGTTATCCCACCAAAATTTAAAACCTCAGATTTTGAGAAATATGATGCGACAAAGTGTCCATCTGCTCATATCACCATGTTTTGTAGAAAAATGATGGGTTATACCCATAATGACAAACTATTGATACACTGTTTTCAGGATAGTTTGACTGGTTTAACAGCTAAATGGTACATGCAATTAGATCGAAATAAGATCAGTTCATGGAAAAACTTGGCCAAAGTTTTTCTTGCTCAGTATAAGCACGTCTTGGATACAGCCCCTGATAAACTGTCATTACAAAATATGGAGAAAAAGTCGACGGAAACCTTCAAAGAATATGCACATCGGTGGAAAGATGCAGCAGCCCAAGTACAACCACCACTGACTGAAAAAGAGATAACCGTGCTATTCGTGAATACACTGAAGGCCTCGTATTATGACAGATTGGTGGGAAATGCCACGAAAAACTTCTCTAACATGGTAATTTCAGGGGAGATGATAGAAAATGCTATCAAAAGTGGTAAAATTGAAGGGTCTGAAAAGAAGATAGCTACCTTAAGAAAGAAAGAGCAGGAGACACATGTTGTCACTCACACAAATCCCCTACACCATCCTTTTGTTTCATATAACCCACACCCCTATTACTACTCTACCATAAACCAAATCTCTCAACAACCATACCATTATCTGGCCCCCCAACAACCGTTACCCAGATCAAGTTTTAGCCCTCAACCATCTAATTACACCCTAGCACCTCCAGCTCGACCATTTACTCAACCAACCTACCCAAACAGCAATCAAAGAAACTCACAGAATAATAACAATAGAGAAAGACCTCATTTTAACCCAATTCTCTTACCATACACAGATTTGTATCCTCGACTTGTTGAGAAACATCTGCTTGCTCCTGTTATTATTGAACCTTTGAAACCTCCGTTTCCTAAATGGTATGACCCCAATGCACATTGTGATTATCATTATAGGAATCCAGGTCATTCCACTGAGCATTGTACTACTTTGAAGCATAAAGTGCAGGGGTTAATCAATGAAGGAGTATTAAATTTTGATACCAACCAACAAGGGACTCCAAATGTCAATGGGAACCCTCTATCAAATCATACCAGACCATCAATAAATGCTTTGATTGATGGGTAAACAAGTTGTGTGAAAAGAAGAATAGAAGAGGTCAAAACTCCTATGGCTAAAGTGTTTGAAACCTTGGTCAAAGCTGACATGCTAAAGTCAATAGAACCTCAAAATTACTCTGAAGCGGTTAACTCAATTGAAAGCTGCCATTATCACAAAGGTGTTTTGGGGTATTCTATCGAGAATTGTCACCAATTTCGTCAAGAGGTGCAAAAATTGATGGATGAAGGTTGAATAGAGTTTTACCAAGAGAGAGAAGAGTTGGTGAAAGTGTCTACCATTGATTCAAAGAATAAGTTTGGGCGTAGACCAATAACTATCTATTATGATGAGAAGCCAACATCAAAGCTAGAAAAACTCGTCTCTCGACCAGTGGTGACAATTAAAGTTCCTGGCCCTTTTCCATATCAGAATGATAAAGCAGTACCTTGGAGGTACGATTATGATGTCGTAGTCAACCCAGATACTACCAACATAACGGGTGTAGGAGGCATAACCCGAAGTGGCAGGTGCTATACCCCAGAGGCTCTAGAAAAAGCTAGAAAGGAAAAAGCCAAGGTAGGGGAAGAAAATAAAAGTCAGAGTGATCTTGATGCAACACCAGAAAAAGAATGTCAGAAGGCAGTATCTGAGAGTGAAGTAGGTGAATTTTTGAAGTTAATAAAACATAGTGAGTATAGCGTGGTAGAACAGCTTAACAAGATGCTAGCTAGAATTTCGTTATTGTCATTATTGCTCAATTCAGAGTCACACCGTAATGCTTTGCTGAAGGTGCTAAATCAAGCATATGTGTCTCACAATGCTTTTATTGAATATGTGGAACAGCTTGTTGGCAATCTGATGATTTCAAACTATATTTTTTTCAATGATGAAAAAATTTCTCCTGAGGGTAGAGGAAGTACCAGGGCTCATCACATTACTGTGAAATGTAAAAGTCATATAATGGCTAAGGTTTTGATTGATAATGGCTCATCCATCAATGTTATGCCTGCAACTACTCTGGCAAAACTCCCTGTTAATGGATCTTATATGAAACCTAGTCATATGATAGTGAGCGCCTTTGATAGAACCAGAAAAGAAGTGCTGGGAGATATAGAAGTGCCATTACAGATTAGTCCATGTACTTTCAACGTGAAATTTCAAGTCATAGACATCTCTCTTCATATAGTTGTCTATTGGGTAGACCGTGGATCCATATGGCAGGTGCTGTCCCATCCTCATTACATCAAAAAGTCAAATTCATTGTTGAAGGAAAGCTAACATGTGTGGCAGGAGAAAAAGATTTATTGGTAACTCAACCGATAAATACTCCTTATGTGGAATCGACAGATGAAGCTTTAGAATGCTCTTATAGATCCTTCGAGATTACCAATGCAACATATATAGCTGGAGGATCTAAATTGTATTCGCCACACTTATCTACGACTACTAAAATGGTAGTCAGACAGCTTACCAAGATGGGATGGCGACCTAAAGTTAGACTTGGGAAGAACCTGCAAGGAATCACGAAGCCATCGGCCATATATGAAAAGAGAGACAGGTTTAGCTTGGGATATAAGCCAACAAGAGGGGACAGAGTAAGAATGGTGAATGAGAAAAGAGATAAGAGGATAGCTAATCTTAAGGGATATGAGTTGGAGTCAGAGCCGATAGTCATTCCATACCACTATAATTTTTTTCACTCGAGAGGATATATTTATCCAGATTTATCGGGAGCCCCAAGTGCAGGATTCATGGAAAAATTTTCAGAGCTGGCCATTCAAATGGTGGATGATGGAGAAAAGAAGAGTCGAAGTGAAGATCTATTCATGTACCCTTGTCCTTTAGATTTTAAGCTGGATAATTGGGAAGTTACAGAGCTGCCTGTTGTTTTTAAAACTTTGGAAAAGTAATGTGAAACTTTAAATCCCTAATTACATTCTACGAGTATTAGGAGATCTTTTATGGTGTGTTTATGTTTGTCATTTTAATAAAAGACTTAGAAGATGCATCCGTATTTTTTCTGTTGTTTTTATCTTCATTTTACCTTTCATCTTTTTCTTTCCTACATTTTCTTGCCATTCCATTTTTGTGTGCCAATATTCTCTCCATATTACCCTTTGTAGGGTCTCAAACAATGAACATGAGGATAATCATGGCATTAATCTCGGATTTGATTTTGAAAACTTAATTCATGTTAATGAACTTGATAATAAGGAAGATTCAGATAACTATACACTGCCTCTTGATTTGTTAAAATTAATAGACCATGAAGATAAGCCAATTGAACCCCACCAAAAAATTACTGAATCAGTAAATTTGGGAGATAGTGAGAATAAAAAAGAGGTTAAAGTTGGTACATCTCTTTTATCAGTTGAAAGACAAAAGCTAGAAGAGCTGCTCCGAGAATATGTAGATGTGTTCGCATGGACTTACCAGGATATGCTAGGACTCAGCATTGATATTGTAGAGCACAAGTTACCTTTAAAACCAAGATGTAAACCGATGCAGCAAAAGCTAAGGCGCATGAAACCAGAGATGCTGCTAAAAATTAAAGAGGAAGTGAAGAAACAATTCGAAGAGCTGCTCCGAGAATATGTAGATGTGTTCGCATGGACTTACCAGGATATGCTAGGACTCAGCATTGATATTGTAGAGCACAAGTTACCTTTAAAACCAGGATGTAAACCGATGCAGCAAAAGCTAAGGCGCATGAAACCAGAAATGCTGCTAAAAATTAAAGAGGAAGTGAAGAAACAATTCGATGCTGAATTTTTGGAAGTGGCAAAATATCCTGAATGGGTAGCCAACATAGTGCCAGTTTCTAAGAAGGATGGACAAGTGAGAATGTGTGTCGATTATCAAGATTTGAATAGAACAAGCCCTAAGGATAACTTTCCTTTACCTCACATCGATACTCTAGTGGATAATATTGCTAGGCACTCTACATTTTCTTTTATGGATGGTTTCTCAGGCTATAATCAGATCAAGATGGCTCGAGATGATATGGAGAAAACTATATTTGTGACCATGTGGGGAACATTCTGTTACAAAGTCATGCATTTTGGGTTAAAAAATGTTGGTGCTACTTATCAAAGAGCAATGGTGACTTTTTTTCATGACATGATGCATAAAGAGATAGAAGTGTATGTAGATGATATGATTACAAAATCTCATGAAAGAGAAGATCATATAGTCAGTCTCAAAAAGCTATTTGACAGGTTGAGAAGATTTCAGTTGAAGTTGAATCCTGCCAAATGTACATTTGGAGCCAAATCAGGAAAACTATTAGGCTTTGTAGTCAGTGAAAAAGGAATTGAAGTTGATCCAGATAAGATACAAGCCATCCAAAACTTATCCCCTCCTCATACCTCAAAAGAAGTGCAAGGCTTCTTAGGGAGATTAAATTATATTGCTCGCTTCATTTCTCAACTCATTTATAAGTGTGATCCTATTTTCAAGCTTCTCAAAAAACATGATCCTGGAGAATAGAATGATGAATGCCAAGAAGCTTTTGATAAGATCAAAGAATACTTGTCAAATCCACCTGTGTTGGTGCCACCAATGCCAGGAAAACCTTTGATTTTATACTTGACAGTGCATGAAAATTCAATGGGATGTGTGCTGGGGCAAAGAGATGAAACTAATAAGAAAGAACTAGCAATTTACTACTCGAGCAAGAAGTTCACTAGTTATGAGTCAAAGTATTCACCATTAGAGAAGATGTGTTGTGCATTAACCTGGACAGCTCGAAGGCTTAGACAATACATGCTTTATCACACTACTTGGCTCATAGCAAAGCTGGATCCTATTAAGTATATCTTCGAAAAGCCCTTATTGATAGGAAGAATAGCACGGTGGCAAGTTATGCTTTCAGAATATGATATCATTTACGTGACTCAAAAAGCTATTAAAGGGAGTGCAATAGTTGAATTTCTTGTTGATCATGCAGTTGAAGATTATGAGCCAATGAAATTAGATTTTCCTGATGAGGATGTGATGGCCATTGAAGAAAATGAACCTGTTGAAAAATCATGGAGGATGTATTTTGATGGAGCTGCTAATGCTTTGGGTCATGGTATTGGGGCAATTTTGATATCTCCTGATGGACATTATTACCCCATCACAGCCAGATTAAATTTTAATTTCACAAACAATGTGGCTGAATATGAGGCCTGTGTTATGGGTCTACAAGCAGCAATTGAAAAGAAGATCAAAGTGTTAGATGTGTTTGAAGATTCAACTTTAGTCATCTATCAGTTACGAGGTGAATGGGAAACAAGAGACTGTAAGTTGATTCGGTACCATAAATACATCTCTGAGTTGGTTAAACAATTTAAAGAAGTTCAGTTTGAGCATCTACCTAGAGAGGAAAACCAAATTGCTGATGCACTGGCTACTCTAGCTGCAATGATCAAAATAGATGCAAGTACTGAAATCCAACCCATCAAGCTGGATGTGAAAGATGTACCAGCACATTGCTCAGGTGTTGAAAAAAAAGTTGATGGGAAGCCATGGTATCATGATATCATGCAATACATTAAAAGCCAGCAATACCCAGAACATGCAACTGAAAATGATAAGAGGACTATCAGAAGATTGGCTATGAGTTTCTTTATTGATGGAGATATCCTTTACAAAAAAGGTCGAGATCAAGTGTTCTTAAGATGTGTAAATGCAGCTGAAGCAAAGAAGATTATTGAAGAAGTGCATGATGGAGTTTGTGGGGCACATGCAAATGGTCATATGATGGTTAGACAAATTATAAGGGTTGGCTATTATTGGTTGACAATGGAGAGTGACTGTATTGATTATGCTAGGAGATGTCATAAATGTTAGATTTATGCTGACAAGATTCATGCTCCACCATCAACATTACACGTTCTAGCTCCTCCCTAGCCATTCTCAATGTGGGGTATGGATGCCATTGGTCCCATCACTCTAAAAGCTTCGAACGGGCATAGATTCATTTTTGTGATGATTGATTACTTCACCAAATGGGTAGAGGTTGCATCATATGCTAGCGTAACCCGATCTGTGGTCTGTAAGTTCATAAAAAGAGAGATAATATGCAGATATGGGCTTTTCGAGATAATTATTTCTGATAATGCCAAAAACTTGAACAATAAAATGATGAATGAAGTATGCACTCAGTTCAAGATTCACCATCGTAATTCGGCACCATATCGTCCAAAAATGAATGGGGCAGTGGAGGCTGCAAATAAGAATATCAAGAGAATCCTGGAGAAAATGACTGAAACTTATAAAGATTAGCATGAGAAGTTACCTTTTGCCTTGCATGCTTATAGAACATCAGTCAGAACGTCTACTGGACCCACACCGTTCTTTTTGGTATTGGTATGGAAGCTGTGCTACCAGTCGAAAGTGGAAATTCCCTCACTGAGAGTCCTGATGGAGGTAGAGTTAGAGGAAGCAGAATGGGTTCGAAATCGCTGCGAGCAGTTAAACCTCATAGAAGAGAAAAGACTGTCAGCACTTTGTCATGGTCAATTATATCAAAAGAGGATGATGAGAGCACATGACAAGAAAACTCGTCCCTATTGCTTTAGGGAAGGAGAATTAGTGTTAAAAAGATTCCTTCCAAATCAACATGATAATCGGGGGAAATGGACACCAAATTGGGAAGGCCCGTATGTGGTGAAAAAGGCTTTTTCTGGTGAGGCATTGATTTTGGCAGAAATGGACGGAGGTGATTTACCTACCCCAATAAATTCAGATGTTGTGAAGAAATATTTTGCTTAAAAAAAAAAGAAAAAAATGATGACTTATCTAAGTTGAAAACCTAAAAAGGCGGCTTAGATGTGAAGCAAAAGCATCATCAAGAAAAGATCCCACAATACAGGGGCAAGTGTAGTTTGACGAACTCTGAATAATCAAGGAAGTCATCTGATTTAGTTTTAAAGAAAGAATCTGAGAATATTTTGTTCATGATTATCTTGTGATCATTCTTTTGACACCTTTATTTCAACTCAAACACTTTGACATACACTTGTTATCAGCCATAGGAAATACATTATCCTTCATTTGAAAATAATGCCTATCCTTTCCTTTATCCTTATCTGATATTTTTGTCCATCAGAGAAATGTGATTGCATTTTATTTGTCTTGAACTTAAAATGATGAAAAGAAAAACAAACATGAAAGATCTCAGCATTACTTTTAAAGTTGACAAAGGCAAATGAAAAAGGATGAGAAAAGCATGACAAGTCATTAATGTTGTAGACTTTTGAAAAAAAAATATTATGGTCAGATGTTGAAGACAGATTGGTCATATAAGAACTCGGATAAAAGAAGCCGAAAGCAAGAGATTTCGAGAACCTTTTTACTACAATGAACGATTTTGATTGCATTACATGCATTGCATCATGAGCACTCAGTACATGCATCCATGAGAAGTTGTAACAAAGATAGAAATTTTCCTTTTCTTAATGAAAAAAAAGATTTTGGTAAAGACAATGATCAAACAAAGGAATTCAAAAGAGAGAGATTTACTTCTTCAAAGATGAAAACTTAAATTTGAAAATAGATGAGAAATTTTAAAGTTGTGGAGCCTCTGTTGAGAGGAGCTTTTTCAGATGAGAATTTTTAAAGTTGTTGAGCTTCTGTTGAGAGGAGCTTTTCCAAGATGAGAATTTTAAAGTTGTCGAGCCTCTATTGAGAGGAGCTTTTTCAAGAGAGAATTTTTAAAGTTATGGAGCCTCTGTTGAGAGGAGCTTTTCCAAATGAGATTTTTAAAGTTGTGGAACCTCTGCTAAGAGGAGTTTTTTTCAAGAGAGAATTTTTAAAGTTGTGGAGCTCTGCTGAGAGGAGCTTTTTTTTTCAAGATGAGATTTTAAAGTTATGGAGCCTCTGTTGAGAGGAGCTTTTTCCATATGAGATTTTAAAGTTGTTGAGCCTCTGTTGAGAGGAGCTTTTCCAGATGAGATTTTTAAACTTGTGGAGCCTCTGTTGAGAGGAGCTTTTTTCAAGAGATTTTTAAAGTTGTAGAGCCTCTGTTGAGAGGAGCTTTTTCCAGATGAGATTTTTAAAGTTGTTGAGCCTCTGTTAAGAGGAGCCCTTTTCTATAAAACCAAAAAATAACACAATTTATTTTCGGACAAAATCGTTGTCTTTGTCTTTGCCTTATTCTTGATTCTCAGTAATGTGCAAAGAGGGGCAGCTATAGACACCGGTTTTGTCCGGGTCTACTATTTTATTTTATTTTATTTTTAATAATAATAATATTTAACAAAACAAACAAAAAAAAAAAACAAAAAAAAAAACAACAAACAAAAAAACAAAATGGAAATAAGATAGAAGTCAAATGGTTGGTACGGCGCCGAACTGCCCCGACCAATTACCGAACCAACTCCCCGACCAATTACCCAACCAACTCTCCGACCAATTACCTTACCAACTACCCGACCATCCACCCTATAACCACCAACTAACAACCCTACAACCCTAGATCCCCCTAAGTAGAAACCCTTTAAAATCCCCAGCCATTTTCAAAAATTCGGGGATCTAAGCTCTTGAAAAAAAAAAAACCATTCTTCCCCTTCAACACCCTCAGACAGACCCCATTTTTTATGCAAAAAAAAACCAAAACAAAAAAAAAACCAAAATAGAAACAAAAATAAAAAAATACACAGTCCTCGCCTACGGTGAGGAACCTCAGCACCGAGCCATCTGCAAAAGCCAAGAAATCGTTAGTTTCGCTAAAAAAAAAAAAGAAAGGGAAGAAAAATCGAAAACTTTAAAACTTGATCTATGCGAATCAAGGTCGTTTTTGGTGAAAGGGACCTCAGATCCGGACTCAGGAGGTCGAGGGGAACATTTTGGTGTTTTCAGAAAATTTTTCGACCACCGTCAACGGCGACCGCTGATCGACGACCGGCGGCAGCAGCGGCGGAGGATTGGGCGGCCACCTGTGTTGGCCGGAGAGACAAAAAAAGGAAACAAAAAAAAAAGAGAGAAAGCTATTTTTTTTCTGAAAGATTAAAAAAAAATGACGAAAATTTTTTTTTGACTTTTATATAAATTATCAATAGCCAAAACGACGTCGTTTCAATAAAACCCAAAACAATGCCGTTTTAACTAAAGAAGGATCCGCGTGTTGACCCGAACTCGACCTGAGATCCGCGTAACCCGACCCAACGACCCGTTCCAGCCAGCCTTGAACCAGTTCATACGAACCGCTAGTGGACCGGATTGAACCAGTCAGATTGCCCAGACTGTCGATCCGACCGCCGAATCGGTCAGATCACTCGAACCGCCGATCCAACCACCGAACCGGTCAGACCACCCGGACCAGCGTTGACCATACCATTGACCAGTCCGGTTCAGGTAAAAAAAAATTTTTTTTTTGAATTTTCTAATTTTTTATTATTATTATTTTTTGTTATTTTAAATATATTTTTATATTTATGCATGATAAATTTATAAATTTGTTAGAATAAATGTTTAATCGTTTTAATAATAATAAAATTAAGAACAAATAATAATAAAAAATATATTAAAATGCTTTAAAAAAAATAATAATAATCTTCCCTGCCTAGATGTTGGAGGGAATAAAAATATTTTTCTAAAACAATAATTCCGCCTAGATGTTGGGGAATTATTGTTAATTATTTTTCATAAATAAACATAATAAATTTTTAATTAATCTTCAAAAATTATTAAAATCGAACTTGCTTAAAAAATCTACCTAGATGTTGGGGATTTTTAGAGATGTTCGTATTTTCTTAAAAAAACGAAACCTTAAGCACTATTTCTTAATCCTAGGATTCTGAAACCCCTAAAAATCCAAAATCCATTAAATCCAAAACCCCCCGAAATCCAAAATCCTTGAAATCCAAAGTCCTAAAAAAATCTTAAGGACACGTGTGAAAATTCAATTTGAAGCAATTTGTTCCTAAATGCCGCCTAGATGATGGGGTATTTAAGAAATTTTACTTCGTGAAGTCTTTTCACATGATTTTTTAATTCGTATTAACAATAAGATTAATAAATAAATAAATTATAATAAAATTAGGATCTTAAATATAAACAGTCACACCTAAGCTCTGCCTAGATGTTGGAGAGTCGGGGTGGTCTCATTATATTTAAGAATCCAACTCTTAAATTGCATTTCATTTTACATGACATTCATTAGCATGATATACGTTAGCATGTTATCATCAATAATTGATTGCATTACTCTCTCTTTAATTTACTGATAAAATATTTTTTAATAAAAAAAGAATAATACTAAAAAAAAAATCTTTTTGTGATATTATAAAATAAAAAAATAACATTCCGAGAGAAATAATTCTTGGTACTCTGCCTAGATGTTGGAGAGTCACTAACAATTATTTCCTATAAAGATTGTTATTTTATTTTAATGATTATTATGTTAAATCTTAGGCAAAAAGAGTTATTTTAAATTCTACCTAGACAATGGAGAATTTAAGATAATTCTTTAACTTAAAGATTTTCTCAATATTTCTAAATAAATATTTTAGCAAATTTTTTTTAAATGAAGGGAATTAATGTTAAATTTCAAATTAAAACCATTTTTATCCAACGTCGAAAATAGCGCATAATTAAATGGTACCAATTTATGGGCATTGTGGGGGTGCTAATCCTTCCCCACGCGTAACCGACTCCTGGACCCAACCTGATTTTTCACAGACCAAAATTTATCTCTTTGATAAGACTTCAAACTCGTTTTTATAGTTTTATTAAAAAGATAAACTTTTGGGTGGCCAATCACACCCTAACAAAGATTGGTGGCGACTCCCTCTTTTTTATTTTTCTCGATTTTAAACTCATTTTTACGTCTGATGGTCCCAAAACCGTTACGACATACGGAGTTCATTCCAGTCTAAGATCGGACCGGACCGAGGGTTGCGGCAGCACATGCTGGGCTCGAGAATGTGCTGGTGCCGTATTTTTCTTCGTCGGGACACCAATGCCGGAGAACCTGACCGACGGCATTCGGGTTCCAGCGATCGAGGGGGCCGGGGGGATGTGCGCACATGATGTGCGATGGGTGCTGCTACTTGGCCCTTATATTGGCCCCCTATCCCTCATCAAACCTCAAGAACTCACACCCCCTTAAAGAGCATTTGAGATTTTACAGGTTTGCTACCGGTAGCCATTAAAGTGTCTGAAATGGGGATACTTTTTTCAAATAGTCACAAAATCTTGTACACTTCGAGTTTTTAACTGAATTTTTTTGTGCATGCCTACAAAAATACAAGGATCACGTCTACCAAGTTTGGGGCCAAAACTCCTTCTGAAAAAATTTTAAAAAATCCTGAACCTAAAAAAGTTTCAAAAATCGTGAAAAATAGAAAACAAGTCGTCTCGCCATGAAACTTCACATGAAGGCTTAAAGGACCATTGTATGAATTTACAAGCTAGAAAAATGGCATTGGCACGGCAGAAATATGAAGATGTACCTAAACCCACCTACCACCCTATCGATCCACAGCTTGCGCATCCCACCTCTCTGGCCGGCGTAGTGCCCGCCCGCCCGCCCGCCCGCTCGTTTCATCGGTTGGCTTAGGCATACGGAGTTCATTCTCAGTCTAAGATTAGACCAGATCGAGGGTTGTGGCAGCAGGATCGGCAACACGTAGAGGGGGACCCGATCGATCCCCGGGTTGCGCAACCCGCCCCTCTGGCTGGCTGAGCGCCCGCACGCTTGTTTCGTGGGTTGACTTAGGCATACGGAGTTCATTCCCAGTCTAAGCATACGGAGTTCATTCCCAGTCTAAGATCGGATTGGATCGAGGGTTGCGGTAGCACATGCTAGGCTCGCGCATTTGCTGGTGCCACATTTTTTTCGTCGGGACACCATTGTCGGAGAACCTGATCAGCGGCATTAGGGTTCCGCCGATCGGGGGGGCCGGGGGGTGTGCGCACATGATGTACGATGGGTGCTGGTACTTGGCCCTTATATTGGCCCCCTATCCCTCATCAAACCTTGAGAACTCACACCCCCTTAAAGAGCATTTGAGATTTTACAGGTTTGCTGCCAGTAGCCATTAAAGTGTATGAAATGGGGACACTTTTTTCAAATGGTCACAAAATCTTGTACACATCGATTTTTTAGCTGAATTTTTTTATGCATGCCAAAAAAAATACAAGGATCACGTCTACCAAGTTGGGGCCAAAACTCCTTCTGAAAAAATTTTAAAAAATCCCGAACCGTAAAAAGTTTCAAAAATCATGAAAAATAGAAAATGAGTCGTCTTGCCATTAAACTTCACATGAAGGCTTAAGGGACCATTGTATGAATTTACAAGCCAGAAAAATGGCATTGGCATGGCAGAAATATGAAGATGTACCTAAACCCACCTACCACCCTATCGATCCACGGCTTGTGCATCCCGCCTCTCTGACCGACGTAGTGCCCGCCCGCCTGCCCGCTTGTTTCATCGGTTGGCTTAGGCATACGGAGTTCATTCCCAGTCTAAGATCAGACCGGACCGAGGGTTACGACAGTAAGATCGGCAGCATGCAGAGGGGGACCCGACCGATCCCCGGCTTACGCATCCCACCCCTCTAGCCGGCTGAGCGCTCGTACGCTTGTTTCGTGGGTTGACTTAGGCATATGGAGTTCATTCCCAGTCTAAGCATACGGAGTTCATTCCCAGTCTAAGATCAGACCAAACCGAGGGTTGCGACAGCACATGCTGGGCTCGAGAATGTGCTGGTGCTGCATTTTTCTTCGTCAGGACACCATCACTAGAGAACCTGACCGACGGCATTAGGGTTCCGACGGTCGGGGGGGTCGGGGGGGATGTGCGCACATGATGTGCGATGGGTGCTGGTACTTGGCCCTTATATTGGCCCCCTATCTCTCATCAAACCTCGAGAACTCACACCCCCTTAAAGAGTATTTGAGATTTTCCAAGTTTGCTGCTAGTAGCCATTAAAGTGTCTGAAATGGGGACACATTTTTCAAATAGTCACAAAATCTTTTACACTTCGATTTTTTAGCTGAATTTTTTTGTGCATGCCTACAAAAATACAAAGATCACCTCTACCAAGTTTGGGGCCAAAATTCCTTCTGAAAGAATTTTAAAAAATCCTGAACCGTAAAAAGTTTCAAAAATCATGAAAAATAGAAAACGAGTCGTCTTGCCATGAAACTTCACATGAAGGCTTAAAGGACTATTGTATGAATTTACAAGCCAAAAAAATGGCATTGGCACAGCAAAAATATGAAGATATGCCTAAACCCACCTACCACCCTATTGATTCACGGCTTACGCATCCCGCCTCTATGGCCGGCGTAGTGCCCGCCCGCCTGCTCGTTTCATCGGTTGGCTTAGGCATACGGAGTTCATTCTAAGTCTAAGATCAGACCAGACTAAGGGTTGTGGCAGCAGGATCAGCAGCATGCAGAGGGGGACCCGATCGATCCCCAGCTTGCGCATCCCGCCCCTCTGGCTAGCTGAGCGCCCGCACGCTTGTTTCATGGGTTGACTTAGGCATACGGAGTTCATTCCCAGTCTAAGATCCGATCGGACCAAGGGTTCCGGCAGCACATGCTGGGCTCGAGCATTTGCTGGTGCCGTATTTTTCTTTGCCGGGACACCATCGTCGGAGAACCTGACCGGCGGCATTGGGGTTCTACCGATCGGGGGGCGGGGGGTGTCCGCACATGATGTACGATGGATACTGGTACTTGGCCCTTATATTGGCCCCCTATCCCTCATCAAACCTCGAGAACTCAGACCCCCTTAAAGAGCATTTGAGATTTTACAAGTTTGCTGCCAGTAGCCATTAAAGTGTCTGAAATGGGGACACTTTTTTCAAATAGTCACAAAATCTTGTACACTTCAATTTTTTAGCTGAATTGTTTTGTGCATGCCAACAAAAATACAAGATCACGTCCACCAAGTTTGGGGCCAAAATTCCATCTGAAAAAATTTTAAAAAATCCTGAATCGTAAAAAGTTTCAAAGATCGTGAAAAATAGAAAACGAGTCGTCTTGCCATGAAACTTCACATGAACGCTTAAAGGACCATTGTATGAATTTACAAGCCAAAAAAATTGCATTGGCATGGTAGAAATATGAAGATGTGCCTAAGCCCACCTACCACCCTATCGATCCAGCAACTTGCGCATCCCGCCTCTCTGGCCGGCATAGTGCCCGCCCGCCCGCCCGCTTGTTTCATCGGTTGGCTTAGGCATACGAAGTTCATTCTTAGTCTAAGATCAGATCGGACAGAGGGTTGCGGCAGCAGGACTGATAGCATGCAGAGGGGGACCCGACCGATCCCCGGCTGGCGTATCCTGCCCCTCTGGCTGGTTGAGTGCCCGCACGCTCGTTTCGTGGGTTGACTTAGGCATACGGAGTTCATTCCCAGTCTAAGCATACGGAGTTTATTCCCAGTCTAAGATCGGACCGGACCGGGCGTTGCGGCAGCACATGCTGGGCTCGGGCATGTGCTGGTGCTGTATTTTTCTTCGTCGTGACACCATCGTCGGAAAACCTGATCGGTGGCATTGGGGTTCCAACGATCGGGGGGGTTGTGCGAACATGATGTGCGAGAGGTGCTGGTACTTGGCCCTTATATTGGCCCCCTATCCCTCATCAAACCTCGAGAACTCACACCCCCTTAAAGAGCATTTGAGATTTTACAGGTTTTCTGCCAGTAGCCATTAAAGTGTTTGAAATGGGGACACTTTTTTCAAATGGTCACAAAATCTTGTACACTTCGAGTTTTTAGCTGAATTTTTTTGTGCATGCCAACAAAAATACAAGGATCGCGTCTACCAAGTTTGGGCCAAAACTCCTTCTGAAAAAATTTTAAAAAATCCCGAACCGTAAAAAGTTTCAAAAATCGTGAAAAATAGAAAATGAGTCATCTTGCCATTAAACTTCACATGACGGCTTAAGGGACCATTGTATGAATTTACAAGCCAGAAAAATGGCATTGGCATGGCAGAAATATGAAGATGTGCCTAAACCCACCTAGCACCCTATCGATCCACGGCTTGCGCATCCCGCCTCTCTGGCCGGCGTAGTGCCCGCCCGCCTGTCTGCTTGTTTCGTCGGTTGGCTTAGGCATACAGAGTTCATTCCCAGTCTAAGATCGGATCGGACCTAGGGTTGCGGCAGCAAGATCGGCAGCACGCAGAGGGGGACTTGGCCTATCCTTGGCTTGCGCATCCCGCCCTCTGGTCGGCTGAGCGCACGCACGCTCGTTTTGTGGGTTGACTTAGGCATACGGAGTTCATTTCCAGTCTAAGCATATAGAGTTCATTTCCAGTCTAAGATCGAACCAGACCTAGGGTTGCAGCAGCACATGCTGGGCTCGGGCATGTGCTGGTGCCACATTTTTCTTCACTGGGACACCAGCGTTGGAGAACCTGACCGATGGCATTGGGGTTTCGGCGATCGGAGGGGTGTGCACACATGATGTGCGAAGGGTGCTGGTACTTGGCCCTTATATTGGCCCCCTATCCCTCATCAAACCTCGAGAACTCACACTCCCTGAAAGAGCATTTGAGATTTTACAGGTTTGCTGCCAGTAGCCATTAAAGTGTCTGAAATGGGGACACTTTTTTCAAATGGTCACAAAATCTTGTACACTTCGAGTTTTTAGCTGAATTTTTTTTGTTCATGCCAAAAAAAATACAAGGATCACGTCTACCAAGTTTGGGGCCAAAATTCCTTCTGAAAAAATTTTAAAAAATCCCGAACCGTAAAAAGTTTCAAAAATCTTGAAAAATAGAAAACGAGTCGTCTTGCCATGAAACTTCACATGAAGGCTTAAGGGACCATTGTATGAATTTACAAGCCAAAAAAATGGCATTGGCACGGCATAAATATGAAGATGTGCCTAAGCCCACCTACAACCCTATCGATCCACGGCTTACGCATCCCACCTCTCTGGCCGGCGTAGTGCCCGTCCGCCCACCCGCTCGCCCGCTCGTTTCGTCGGTTGGCTTAGGCATACGGAGTTCATTCCCAGCCTAAGATCAGACCGGATTGAGGGTTATGGTAGTAGGATCAACAGGATGCAAAGGGGGACCCGACCGATCCTCGGCTTGCGCATCCCGCCCCTCTGGCTGGCTGAGTGCCCGCACGCTCATTTCGTGGGTTGACTTAGGCATACAGAGTTCCTTCTCAGTCTAAGCATACAAAGTTCATTCCCAGTCTAAGATTGGATCGGACTGAGGGTTGTGGCAGTACATGTTGGGCTTGGGCATGTGCTGGTGCTGCATTTTTCTTCGTTGGGACACCATCGCCGGAGAACCTGACCGACGGTATTGGGGTTTCTGCGATCGGGGTGGGCCGGGGGTGGTGTGCGCACATGATGTGCGATGGGTGCTGGTATTTGGCCCTTATATTGGCCCCCTATCCCTCATCAAACCTCGAGAACTCACATCCCCTTAAAGAGCATTTGAGATTTTACAAGTTTGCTGCCAGTAGCCATTAAAGTGTCTGAAATGGGGATACTTTTTTCAAATGGTCACAAAATCTTGTACACTTCAAGTTTCTAGCTGAATTTTTTGGTGCGTGCCAACAAAAATACAAGGATCACGTCTACCAAGTTTGGGGCCAAAACTCCTTCTGAAAAAATTTTAAAAAATCTCGAACCATAAAAAGTTTCAAAAATCGTGAAAAATAGAAAACGAGTCGTCCTGCCATGAAACTTCACATGAAGGCTTAAGGGACCATTGTATGAATTTACAAGCAAGAAAAATGGCATTGGCATGGCAGAAATATGAAGATGTGCCTAAACCCACCTACCACCCTATCGATCCATGGCTTGCGCATCCTGCCTCTCTAGCCGACTAGTGCCCGCCTGACCGCCCGCTCATTTCGTCAATTGGCTTAGGCATAGGGAGTTCATTCCCTGTCTAAGATTAGACCGGACTGAGGGTTGCGACAGTAGGATCGACAGCAAGCAGAAGGGGACCTGATCGATCCTTGACTTGCGCATACCGCCCCTCTGGCCGACTGAGCACCCGCACGCTCGTTTCGTGGGTTGACTTAGGCATACGGAGTTCATTCCCAATCTAAGCGAACAGAGTTCATTCCCAGTCTAAGATCGGACCAGACCGAGGGTTGCGACAGCACATGCTGGGCTTGGGCATGTGCTGGTGCCACATTTTTCTTTGCCGAGACACCATCGTCGGAGAACCTGACCGGTGACATTGGGGTTCCGGAGATCGGGGAGCCGGGGGGTGTGCGCACATGATGTGCGATGGGTGCTGGTACATGGCCCTTATATTGGCCCCCTATCCCTCATCAAACCTCGAGAGCTCACACCCCCCTTAAAGAGCATTTGAGATTTTACAGATTTGCTGCCAGTCGCCATTAAAGTGTCTAAAATGGGGACACCTTTTTCAAATGGAAACAAAATCTTGTACACTTCGAGTTTTTAGCTGAATTGTTTTGTGCATGCCAAGAAAAATACAAGGATCATGTCTACCAAGTTTGGGGCCAAAACTCCTTATGAAAAAATTTAAAAAAATCTCGAACCGTAAAAAGTTTCGAAAATCATGAAAAATAAAAAACGAGTCGTCTTGCCATGAAACTTCACATGAAGGCTTAAGGGACCATTGTATGAATTTACAAGTCAAAAAAATGGCATTTCCATGACAGAAATATGAAGATGTGCCTAAACCCACCTACCAACCTATCGATCCACGACTTGCCCATCTCGCCTCTCTGGCCGACATAGTGCCCGCCCACTCGTTTCGTCGGTTGGCTTAGGCATACGGAGTTCATTCCTAGTCTAAGATCGGACCGGACTGAGGGTTGTGGCAGCAGGATTGGTAGCACGCAGAAGGGGACCCGACCGATCGCCGACTTGCACATCTCGCCCCTCTGGCCGGCTGAGCGCCCGCACACTCGTTTCGTCAGTTGACTTAGACATACGGAGTTCATTCCCAGTCTAAGCATACGGAGTTCTTTCCCAGTCTAAGATCGGACCAGTCCGAGGGTTACGGCAGCATATGCTGGGCTCGGGCATGTGCTGGTGTCGCATTTTTCTTCCCTAGGGCACCATCGCTGGAGAACCTGACCGGCGGCATTAGGGTTCCGACGATCGTGGGGGCCGGGGGGGTGCGCGCACATGATGTGCGATGGGTGCTGGTACTTGGCCCTTATATTGGCCCCTTATCTCTCATCAAACCTCGAGAACTCACCCCCCTTAAAGAGCATTTGAGATTTTACAGGTTTGCTGCCAGTAGCCATTAGAGTGTTTGAAATGGGGACACTTTTTTCAAAGGTCACAAAATGTTGTACACTTCGAGTTTTTAGCTGAATTTTTTTGTGCATGCCAACAAAAATACAAGGATCACGTCTACCAAGTTTGGGCTAAAACTCCTTCTGAAAAAATTTTAAAAAATCCCGAACAGTAAAATTTTTGAAAATCGTGAAAAATAGAAAACAAGTTGTCTTGCCATCAAACTTCACATGAAGGCTTAAGGGACCATTGTATGAATTTACAAGGAAGAAAAAGGGCATTGGCATGGCAAAAATATGAAGATGTTCCTAAACCCACCTACCACCCTATCGATCCACGGCTTGCGCATCCCGCCTTTCTGGCCGGCGCAGTGCCCACCCGCCGCCCGCTCGTTTCATCGGTTGGCTTAGGCATACGGAGTTCATTCCCAGTCTAAGCTTAGACCGGACCGAGGGTTGCAGCAGCAGGATCGGTAGCACGCAGAGGGGGACCCGATCGATCCCCGGCTTACGCATCCCACCCCTTTGGCCGGTTGAGCGCCCGCACGCTCGTTTCGTGGGTTGACTTAGGCATACGGAGTTCATTCCTAGTCTAAGCATATGGAGTTCATTCTCAGTCTAAGATCAGACTAGACCGAGGGTTACGGCAGCACATGCTGGGCTTGGGCATGTGCTGGTGTCGCATTTTTCTTCACCGAGACACCATCGCCGGAGAACCTGACCGACGGCATTGGGGTTCCGGCGATCGAGGGTGGCGGGGGGTGTGCGCACATGATGTGCGATGGGTGCTGGTACTTGGCCATTATATTGGCACCCTATCCCTCATCAAACTTGGAGAACTCACACCCCCGTAAAGAGCATTTGAGATTTTACAGGTTTGCTGCCAGTAGCCATTAAAGTGTCTGAAATGGGGACACTTTTTTCAAATGGTCACAAAATCTTGTACACTTCGAGATTTTAGCTGAATTTTTTTGTGCATGCCAGCAAAAATACAAGGATCACGTCTACCAAGTTTGGAGCCAAAACTCCTTCTAAAGAAAATTTTAAAAAATCCCGAACCGTAAAAAGTTTTGAAAATCTTAAAAAATAAAAAACGAGTCGTCTTGCCATGAAACTTCACATGAAGCCTTAAGGGACCATTGTATGAATTTACAAGCCAAAAAAATGGCATTGGCACGGTAGAAATATGAAGATGTGCCTAAACCCACCTACCCCCTATCGATCCACGGGTTGCGCATCCTGCCTCTCTAGACGACGTAGTGCCCGCGCGCCCACTCATTTCGTCGGTTGGCTTAGGCATACGTAGTTCAGTCCCAGTCTAAGATCAGACTGGACCGAGGGTTGCGGTAGCAAGATCGGTAGCAAGCAGAGTGGGACCCAATCGATCCTCGACTTGCGTATCCTGCACCTTTGGCCGGCTGAGCGCCCGCACACTCGTTTCGTGGGTTGACTTAGGCATATAGAGTTCATTCCCAGTCTAAGCATACGGAGTTCATTCCCAGTCTAATATCGGACCGGACCGAGGGTTACGACAGCACATGCTGGGCTCGGGCATGTGCTGGTGCCGCATTTTTCTTCATCGGGACACCATCGTCGGAGAACCTGACCGGCGGCATTGGGTTTCCGACGAACGAAGGGATCCGGGCGGGTGTGCGGACATGATGTGCGATGGGTGCTGGTACTTGGCCCTTATATTGGCCCCCTAACCCTCATCAAACCTCGAGAACTCACACCCCCTTAAAGAGCATTTGAGATTTTATAGGTTTGCTGCCGATAGCCATTAAAGTGTCTGAAATGGGGACACTTTTTCAAATGGTCACAAAATGTTATACAGTTCGAGTTGTTAGCTGAATTTTTTTGTGCACACCAGCAAAAATACAAGGATCAGGTCTACCAAGTTTGGGGCTAAAACTCCTTCTGAAAAAATTTTAAAAAATCCTGAACCGTAAAAAGTTTCAAAAATCGTGAAAAATAGAGAACGAGTTGTCTTGCCATGAAACTTCACATGAAGGCTTAAGGGACCATTGTGTGAATTTACAAGCCAAAAAAATTTCATTGCCATGGCAGAAATACGAAGATGTGCCTAATCTCACCTACCACCCTATCGATACACAGCTTGCGCATCCCGCCTCTCTGGCCGACGTAGTGCCCGTCCGTCCGCCCGCTCGTTTCGTCGGTTGGCTTAGGTAAACGGAGTTCATTCCCAGTCTAAGATCAGATCAGACCGAGGGTTACGATAGTAAGATCGACAACACGTAGAGGGGGACGCAGTCGATCCCCGGCTTGCGCATCCTGCCCCTCTAGCCGGCTGAGCGCCCGCACGCTTGTTTTGTGGGTTGACTTAGGCATACAGAGTTCATTCCTAGTCTAAGCATACAAAGTTCATTCCCAGTCTAAGATCGGATCGGTTTGAAGGTTACGGCAGCACATGTTGGGATCGGGCATGTGCTGGTGCCGCATTTTTCTTCACCGAGATACCATCGCCAGAGAACTTGACCGGCGACATTAGGGTTTCGGCGATCGGGGGGGCCGGGGGTGTGTGCGCACATGATTTGTGATGGGTGCTGGTACTTGGTCCTTATATTGGTCCCCTATCCCTCATCAAACCTCGAGAACTCACACCCCCTTAAAGAGCATTTGACATTTTACAGGTTTGCTGCCAGTAGCCATTAAAGTGTCTAAAATGGGGACACTTTTTTCAAATGGTCACAAAATCTTGTACACTTCGATTTTTTAGCAGAAACTTTTTGTGCATGCCAAAAAAAATACAAGGATCACGTCTACCAAGTTGGGGCCAAAACACCTTCTGAAAAAATTTTAAAAAATCCTGAAAATCATGAAAAATAGAAAACGAATCGTCTTACCATGAAACTTCACATGAAGGCTTAAGGGACAATTGTATGAATTTACAAGCCAGAAAAATGGCATTGGCATAGTAGAAATATGAAGATGTGCCTAAACCCACCTACCGCTCTATCGATCCACGGCTTGCACATCCCGTCTCTCTGGCCGACGTAGTGCTCGCCCGTCCACCCGTTTCGTCGGTTGGCTCAGGCATACAGAGTTCATTCCCAGTTTAAGATTAGATCAGACTGAGGGTTACGATAGCAGGATCACCAACACGTAGAGGGGGACCCGATCGATCCCCGGCTTGCGCATCCCGCCCCTCTGGCCGGTTGAGCACCCGCACGCTCATTTTATGGGTTGACTTAGGAATACGGAGTTCATTCCCAGTCTAAGCATACAGAGTTCATTCCCAGTCTAAGATCGAACCGGTTTGAGGGTCACAGTAGCACATGCTGGGCTCGGGCATGTGCTGGTGCTGCATTTTTCTTCGCTGGGACACCATCTCCCAGAACCTGACCGACGGCATTGGGGTTTCGGAGAGAGGGGGGGCCGGGGGTGTGTGCGCACATGATGTGTGATGGGTTCTGGTACTTGGCCCTTATATTGGCCCCCTATCCCTCATCAAACCTCGAGAACTCACACCCCCTTAAAGAGCATTTGAGATTTTACAGATTTGCTGCCAGTAGCCATTAAAGTGTTTGAAATGGGGACACTTTTTTCAAATGGTCACAAAATCTTGTACACTTCGAGTTTTTAGCTGAATTGTTTTGTGCATGCCAACAAAAATACAAGGATCATGTCTACCAAGTTTGGGGCCAAAACTCTTGCTGAAAAAATTGTAAAAAATCCCAAACCGTAAAAAGTTTCGAAAATCATGAAAAATAGAAATCGAGTCGTCTTGCCATGAAACTTCACATGAAGGCTTAAGGGACCATTGTATGAATTTACAAGCCAAAAAAATGGCATTGGCATGGCAGAAATATGAAGATGTGCCCAAACCACCTACCACCCTATCGATCCACGACTTGTGCATCCCGTCTCTCTGGTCGGCGTAGTGCCCGCCCGCCCGCTCGTTTCGTCGGTCGGCTTAGGCATACGGAGTTCATTCCCAGTCTAAGATCAGACAGGACCGAGGGTTGCAGCAGCAAGATCGACAGCACGCAGAGGGGGACCCGACCGATTTCGGGCTTGCGCATCCCGCCCCTATGGCCGGCTGAGCGCCCGCACGCTCATTACGTGGGTTGAGTTAGGCATACGGAGTTCATTCCAGTCTAAGCATACAAAGTTCATTCCCAGTCTAAGATCGGACCCGACCAAGGGTTGCGGCAGCACATGCTGGGCTCGGGCATGTGCTGGTGCCGCATTTTTCTTCGCTGGGACACCATCGCCGGAGAACCTGACTGGCGACATTGGGGTTCTAACGATCGGGGGGTCGGGGGGTGTGCGCACATGATGTGTGATGGGTGCTGGTACTTGGCCCTTATATTGGCCCCCTATCCCTCATCAAACCTCGAGAACTCACACCCCCTTAAAGAGCATTTGAGATTTTACAGGTTTGCTGCTAGTAGCCGTTAAAGTGTCTGAAATGGGGACACTTTTTTCAAATGGTCACAAAATCTTGTACACTTCGAGTTTTTAGCTGAATTTTTTTGTGCATGCCGAAAAAAATACGAGGATCACGTCCACCAAATTTGGGGCCAAAATTCCTTCTGAAAAAAATTTAAAAAATCTCGAACCGTGAAAAGTTTAAAAAATCATGAAAAATAGAAAACGAGTCGTCTTGCCATGAAACTTCACATGAAGGCTTAGGGACCATTGTATGAATTTACAAGCCAGAAAAATGGCATTGGCATGGCAGAAATATGAAGATGTGCCTAAACCCACCTACTACCCTATCGATCTATGGCTTGTGCATCCCGCCTCTCTGGTCGGCGTAGTGCCTGCCCGCCCGCTCGTTTCATCGGTTGGCTTAGGCCTACGGAGTTCATTCCCAGTCTAAGATCAGACGGACTGAGGGTTGCGGCAGTAGGATCAACAGCACGCAGAAGGGGACCCGGCCGATCCCCGGCTTGCGCATCCTGCCCCTCTGGCCGATTGAGTGGCCGCATGCTCGTTTCGTGGGTTGACTTAGGCATACGGAGTTCATTCCCAGTCTAAGATCGAATCGAACCGAGGGTTGCAACAGCACATGCTGGGCTCGGGCATGTGCTGGTGCAGTATTTTTCTTCGCCGAGACACCATCACCGGAGAACCTGACCGGCGGCATTGGGGTTTCGGCGATCGGGGGGGCCGAGGGGCTGTGCCCACATGATGTGTGATGGGTGCTGGTACTTGGCCCTTATATTGGCCCCCTATCCTTCATCAATCCTCGACAACTTACACCCCCTTAAAAAGCATTTGAGATTTTACAGGTTTTCTGCCAGTAGCCATTAAGGTGTCTGAAATGGGGACACTTTTTTCAAATGGTCACAAAATCTTGTACACTTCGAGTTTTTAGCTGAATTGTTTTGTGCATGCCAACAAAAATACAAGGATCACGTCTACCAAGTTTGGGGCCAAAACTCCTTCTGAAAAAATTTTAAAAAATCTCGAACCGTAAAAAGTTTCAAAAATCATGAAAAATAGAAAACGAGTCGTCTTGCCATGAAACTTCACATGAAGGCTTAAGGGACCATTGTATGAATTTACAAGCCAAAAAAATGGCATTGGCATGGCAGAAATATGAAGATGTGCCTAAACCCACCTACCACCCTATCGATCCATGGCTTGCGCATCCTGCCTCTTTGGCCGGCGTTGTGCCTGCCCGCCCGCTCGTTTCGTCAGTTGGCTTAGGCGTACGTGGTTCATTCCTAGGCGATCGGGGGGGCCGGGGGTGTGTGCGCACATGATGTGTGATGGGTGCTGGTACTTGGCCCTTATATTGGCCCCCTATCCCTCATCAAAGCTTGAGAACTCACACCCCCTTAAAGAGCATTTGAGATTTTACAGGTTTGCTGCCAGTAGCCATTAAAGTGTCTGAAATGGGGACACTTTTTTCAAATGGTCACAAAATCTTGTACAGTTCGAGTTTTTAGCTGAATTTTTTTGTGCATGCCAATAAAAATACAAGGATCACGTCTACCAAGTTTGGGGCCAAAACTCCTTCTGAAAAAATTTTATAAAATCCCGAACCGTAAAAAGTTTTAAAAATCATGAATAATAGAAATCGAGTCGTCTTGCCATTAAACTTCACATGAAGGCTTAAGGGACCATTGTATGAATTTACAAGCCAAAAAATGGCATTGGCATGGCAGAAATATGAAGTTGTGCCTAAACCCACCTACCACCCTATCAATCCATGGCTTGCGCATCCCGCCTCTCTGGGCAACGTAGTGCCCGCCCGCCCGCCCACTCGTTTCGTCGGTTGGCTTAGGCATACGTAGTTCATTCCCAGTATAAGATCGAACCAGACCAAGGGTTGCAGCAGCAAGATCGGCAGCACGCAGAGGGGGACCCGGCCATCTTCGGCTTGCACATCTCGCCCCTCTGGCCGACTGAGCGCCCGCACATTCATTTCGTGGGTTGACTTAAGCATACGAAGTTCATTCCCAGTCTAAGCATACGAAGTTCATTCCCAGTCTAAGATCGGATCGGACTGAGGGTTGCGACTGCACATGCTGGGCTCGGGCAGGTGCTGGTGTCGTATTTTTCATCATGGGGACACCATCGCCGGAGAACCTGACCGATGACATTGGGGTTCCGGCGATCGGGGGGGCCGGGGGGGTGTGCGCACAAGATGTGCGATTGGTGCTGGTACTTGGCCCTTATATTGGCCCCCTATCCCTCATTAAACCTCGAGAACTCGTCCCCCTTTAACGAACATTTGAGATTTTACAGGTTTGCTGCCAGTAGCCATTAAAGTGTCTGAAATGGGGACATTTTTTTCAAATGGTCACAAAATCTTGTACACTTCGAGTTTTTAGCTGAATTTTTTTGTGCATGCCAACAAAAATACAAGGATCAAGTCTACCAAGTTTGGGGCCAAAAATCCTTCTGAAAAAATTTTAAAAAATCTCGAACCGTAAAAAGTTTCAAAAATCATGAAAAATAGAAAACGAGTCGTCTTGCCATGAAACTTCACATGAAGGCTTATTGGACCATTGTATGGATTTACAAGCCAGAAAAATGGCATTGGCCTGGCAGAAATATGAAGATGTGCCTAAACCCACCTACCACCCTATCGATCCACGGCTTGCGCATCCCGCCTTTCTGGCCGACGTAGCGCCGGCCCGCCCGCTTGCTCATTTCGTCGGTTGGCTTAGGCATACGGAGTTCATTCCCAGTCTAAGATCAGACCGATGGAGGGTTACGGCAGCAGGATCGGTAGCACACAGAGGGGGACTCGACCGATCCCCGGCTTGCGCATCCTACCCTTCTGGCTGACTGAGCGCACGCACGCTCGTTTCGTGGGTTGACTTAGGCATACGGAGTTCATTCCCAGTCTAAGCGTACAGAGTTCATTCCCAGTCTAAGATCAGACCGGAATGAGGGTTACGACAGCACATGCTGGGCTCGAGCATGTGCTGGTGCCATATTTTTCTTCGTTGGGACACCATCGCCGGAAAACCTGATCGGCGGCATTGGGGTTCCGACGATCTGGGGGGGCCGGGGGGGTGTGCGCACATGATGTGGGATGGGTGCTTGTACTTGGCCCTTATATTGGCCCCCTATCCCTTATCAAACCTCGAGAACTCACACCCCCTTAAAGAGCATTTGAGATTTTACAGGTTTGTTGCCAGTAGCCATTAAAGTGTCTTAAATGGGGACACTTTTTTCAAATGGTCACAAAATCTTGTACACTTCGAGTTTTTAGCTGAATATTTTTGTGCATGCCAAAAAAAAATACAAGGATCACGTCTACCAAGTTTGGGGCCAAAACTCCTTCTGAAAAAATTTAAAAAATCCCGAACCGTAAAAAGTTTTAAAAATCGTAAAAAATAGAAAACGAGTCGTCTTGCCATGAAACTTCACATGAAGGCTTAAGGGACCATTGTATGAATTTACAAGTCAAAAAAAATGGCATTGGCACGGTAGATATATGAAGATGTGCCTAAACTCACCAACCACCCTATCGATCCACGGCTTGCGCATCCCGCCTCTCTGGCCGACGTACTGCCCGCCTGCCTGCCCGCTCGTTTCGTCGGTTGGCTTAGGCATACGGAGTTCATTCCCAGTCTAAGATCAGACCGAATCGAGGGTTGTGGCAGTGGGATCGGTAGCACGCAGAGGGGGACCCGACCGATCCCCGGCTTATGCATGCCGTCCCTTTGCTCGACTGAGCATCCGTACGCTCGTTTTGTGGGTTGACTTAGGCATACGGAGTTCATTGCCAGTCTAAGATCGAACCGGATCGAGGGTTACGGCAGCACATGCTGGGCTCGGGCATGTGCTGGTGCCGTATTTTTCATCACGGGGACACCATCGCTGGAGAACCTGACCGACGACATTAGGGTTCCGGCGATCGGGGGGGCCAGGGGAGTGTGCGCACAAGATGTGCGATGGGTGCTGGTACTTGGCCCTTATATTGGCCCCCTATCCCTCATCAAACCTTGAGAACTCACACCCCCTTAAAGAGCATTTGAGATTTTACAGGTTTGCTGCCAGTAGCCATTAAAGTGTCTGAAATGGGGACACTTTTTTCAAATGGTGACCAAATCTTGTACACTTCGAGTTTTTAGCTGAATTGTTTTGTGCACACCAATAAAAATACAAGGGTCACGTCTAACAAGTTTGGGGCGAAAAGTCCTTCTGAAAAAATTTTAAAAAATCTTGAACCATAAAAAGTTTTGAAAATCATGAAAAATATAAAACGAGTCGTCTTGCCATGAAACTTCACATGAAGGCTTAAGGGACCATTGTATGAATTTACAAGCCAGAAAAATGGCATTGGCATGGCAGAAATATGAGGATGTGCCTAAACCCACCTACCACCCTATTGATCCACGGCTTGCGCATCCCACCTCTCTAGCCGACGTAGTGCCCACCCGCCCGCCCGCCCGCTCTTTTCGTCGGTTGGCTTAGGCATACGAAGTTCATTCCCAGTCTAAGATCGGATCGGATCGAGGGTTGCGATAGCAGGATTAGCAGCACGTCGTGGGGGACCCGATTGATCCCCAGCTTGCGCATCCCGCCCGCTGAGCGCCCGTACACTCGTTTCGTGGGATGACTTAGGCATACGGAGTTCATTCCCAGTCTAAGCATACGGAGTTCATTCCCAGTCTAAGATCGGATCGGACCGAGGGTTGCAGCAGCACATGCTGGGCTCGAGCATGTGCTGGTGCCGTAATTTTCATCATCGGGACACCATCACCGAAGAAACTGACTGGCGGCATTGGGGTTCCGACGATCGGGGGGGCCCTGGGGGGTGTGCGCACATGATGTGCGATAGGTGCTGGTACTTGGCCCTTATATTGGCCCCCTATCCCTCATCAAACCTAGAGAACTCACACCCCCTTAAAGAGCATTTGAGATTTTACAAGTTTGCTGCCAGTAGCCATTAAAGTGTCTGAAATGGGGACACTTTTTTCAAATGGTCACAAAATCTTGTACACTTCAAGTTTTTAGCTGAATTTTTTGGTGCATGCTAACAAAAATACAAGGAGCAAGTACCAAGTTTGGGGCAAAAACTCCTTCTGAAAAAATTTAAAAAAACCCGAACCGTAAAAAGTTTCCAAAATCGTGAAAAATAGAAAACGAGTTGTCTTGCCATGAAACTTCAGATGAAGGCTTAAGGGACCGTTCTATGAATTTACAAGCCAAAAAAATGGCATTGCCAGGGCAAGAATATGAAGATGTGCCTAAACCCACCTACCACCCTATCGATCCACGGCTTATGCATCCCGCCTCTCTGGTCGGTATAGTGCTCGCCCGCCCGTCCGCTCGTTTCGTTGGTTGCCTTATGCATACGGAGTTCATTCCCAGTCTAAGATCAGACCGGACCGATGGTTGTGGCAGAAGGATCAACAGCATGCAGAGGGGGACCCGGCCGATCCCCGACCTGCGCATCCCACCCCTCTGGCCGACTGAGCGCCCACACGCTCGTTTCATAGGTTGACTTAGGCATACGGTGTTCATTCCCTGTCTAAGCATACGGAGTTCATTCCCAGTCTAAGATCAGACTGGACCGAGGGTTCCAACAGTGCATGCTGGGCTCGAGCATGTGCTGGTGCCGTATTTTTCTTCGTTGGGACACCATCGCCGAAGAACTTGAACTGCGGCATTGGGGTTCCGGTGATCGGAGGGGCCGGGGGGTGTGCGCACATGATGTGCGATGGGTGCTGGTACTTGGCCCTTATATTGGCCCCCTATCCCTCATCAAACCTTGAGAACTCACACCCCCTTAAAGAGCATTTGTGATTTTACAGGTTTGCTGCTAGTAGCCATTAAAGTGTCTGAAATGGGGACACTTTTTTCAAATGGTCACAAAATCTTGTACAGTTCGAGTTTTTAGCTGAATTTTTTTATGTATGCCAACAAAAATACAAGGATCACGTCTACCAAGTTTGGGGCCAAAACTCCTTCTGAAAAATTTAAAAAAAAATCCCGAACCGTAAAAAGTTTCAAAAATCATGAAAAAAAGAAAACGAGTCGTCTTGCCATGAAACTTCACATGAAGGCTTAAGGGACCATTGTATGAATTTACAGGCCAAAAAAATGGCATTGTCATGGCAAAACTATGAAGATGTGCCTAAACCCACCTACCACCCTATCGATCCACGGCTTGTGCATCCCACCTCTCTGGCCGGCGTAGTGCTCGCCTGTCCGCCCGCTCGTTTCATCGGTTGGCTTAGGCATACGGAGTTCATTCCCAGTCTAAGATTAGATCGAATCGAGGGTTGGGGTAGCAGGATCGGCAGCACGTAGAGGGGGACCCGGCAAATCCCTGGCTTGCACATCCCGCCCCTCTGGTCGACTGAGCGCCCGCACGCTCGTTTCATGGGTTGACTTAGGCATACGGAGTTCATTCCCAGTCTAAGCATACGAGTTCATTCCTAGTCTAAGATCGGACCAGACCGAGGGTTGCGGCAGCACATGCTGTCCTCGGGCTTGGGCTGGTGCCGCATCTTTCTTCGCTGGGACACCATCACCCGAGAACTTGACCGATGGTATTGTTGATTCGACAATCGGAGGGGGTCGGGGGGGCGGGTGTGCGCACATGATGCGCGATGGGTGCTGGTACTTGGCCCTTATATTGGCCCCATATCCCTCATCAAACCTCAAGAACTCTCACCCCCTTCAAGAGCATTTGAGATTTTACAGGTTTGGTGCCAGTAGACATTAAAGTGTCTGAAATGGGGACACTTTTTTCAAATGGTCACAAAATCTTGTACACTTCGAGTTTTTAGCTGAATTTTTTTTTGCATGCCAACAAAAATGCAAGGATCACGTCTACCACGTTTGGGGCCAAAACTTTGCCTGAGAAAATTTTAAAAAATCCCGAACCGTAAAAAGTTTAAAAAATCATGAAAAATAGAAAACGAGTCATCTTGCCATGAAACTTCACATGAAGGCTTAAGGGACCATTGTATGAATTTACAAGCCAAAAAAATGGCATTGGCACTGCAAAAATATGAAGATATGCCTAAACCCACCTACCACCCTATCGATCTATAGCTTACGCATCCCGCCTCTCTGGCCGGCGTAGTGCCCGCTCGCCTGCTCGTTCATTTCGTCGGTTGGCTTAGGCATACGGAGTTCATTCCCATTCTAAGATCAGATCGGATCGAAGGTTGTGGTAGCAGGATCGGCAGCACGCAGAGGGGGACCCAGCCGATCCCCGGCTTGTGCATCTCGTCGCTCTGCCCGGCAGAGCGCCCGCACGTTCGTTTCGTGGGTTGACTTAGGCATACGGGGTTCATTCCCAATCTAAGCATACAGAGTTCATTCTCAGTCTAAGATCAGACCGGACTGAAGGTTGCGGCAGCACATGCTAGGCTCGGGCATGTGTTGGTGCCGTATTTTTCTTCGTCGGGACACCATCACCGAAGAACCTGACCGACGGCATTAGGGTTCCGGCGATCAGGGGGGGCCGGGGGGTGTGCGCACATGATGTGCAATGGGTGCTGGTACTTGGCCCTTATATTGGCCCACTATCCCTCATCAATCCTCTAGAACTCACAACCCCTTAAAGAGCATTTGAGATTTTATAGGTTTGCTGCCAGTAGCCATTAAAGTGTCTGAAATGGGGACACTTTTTTCAAATGGTCACAAAATCTTGTACACTTCGAGTTTTTAGCTTAATTTTGTTTTTGCACGCCAATAAAAATACAAGGATCTCGTCTACCAAGTTTGGGGCCAAAACTCCTTCTGAAAAAATTTTAAAAAATCCCGAACCATAAAAAGTTTCAAAAATCGTGAAAAATAGAAAACGAATCGTCTTGCCATGAAACTTCACATGAAGGCTTAAGGGACCATTGTTTGAATTTACAAGCCAAAAAAATGGCATTGGCATGGTAGAAATATGAAGATGTGCCTAAATCCACCTACCACCCTATCGATCCACGGCTTGCGCATCCCGTCTCTCTAGCTGACGTAGTGCCCGCCCGCCCGTCCGCTCGTTTCGTGGGTTGGCTTAGGCGTACAGAGTTCATTCCCAGTATAAGATTAGACCAGACTGAGGGTTGTGGCAACAGGATCGACAGCACGCAGAAGGGGACCCAATCGATCCTCGGCTTGCGCATCCCACCCCTCCGGCCGGTTGAGCTCCCGCACGCTCCTTTCGTGGGTTAACTTAGGCATACAGAGTTCATTCTCAGTCTAAGCATACGGAGTTCTTTCCCAGTCTAATATCGGATCGGACCGAGGGTTGCGGTAGCACATGCTCGGCTCGGGCATGTGCTGGTGCCACATTTCTCTTCACCGAGACACCATCGTCGGAGAACCGGACCGACGGCATTGGGGTTCCGTTGATCGGGGGGGCCGGGGGGGTGTGCACACATGATGTGCGATGGGTGTTGTACTTGGCCCTTATATTGGCCCGCTATCCCTCATCAAACCTCGAGAACTCACACCCCCTTAAAAAGCATTTGAGATTTTACAGGTTTGCTGCCAGTAGCCATTAAAGTGTCTTAAATGGGGACACTTTTTTCAAATGGTCACAAAATCTTGTACACTTCGAGTTGTTAGCTGAATTTTTTTATGCATGCCAAAAAAAGTACAAGGATCACGTCTACCAAGTTTGGTGCCAAAACTCCTTCTGAAAAAAAGTTTAAAAAATCACGAACTATAAAAAGTTTCAAAAATCGTGAAAAATAGAAAACGAGTCGTCTTGCCATGAAACTTCACATGAAGGCTTAAGGGACCATTGTATGAATTTACAAGCCAGATAAATGGCATTGGCATGGAAAAAAAAATAAAGATGTGCCTAAACCCACATACCACCTTATCGAGCCACGGTCTAAGAACCTGACCGGCGGCATTAGGGTTCCGGCGATCGGGGGGGCCGGGGGGTGTGCGCACGTGATGTGCGATGGGTGCTTGTACTTGGCCCTTATATTGGCCCGCTATCCTTCATCAAACCTCGAGAACTCACTCCCCCTTAAAGAGCATTTGAGATTTTACAGGTTTGCTACCAGTAGCCATTAAAGTGTCTGAAATGGGGACACTTTTTTCAAATGGTCACAAAATCTTGTACACTTCTAGTTTTTAGCTGAATTTTTTTGTGCATGACAAAAAAAATACAAGGATTATGTCCACCAAGTTTTGGGCCAAAAATCCTTCTGAAAAAATTTTAAAAAATCCTGAACCGTAAAAAGTTTCAAAAATCATGAAAAATAGAAAACAAGTCGTCTTGCCGTGAAACTTCACATGAAGGCTTAAGGGACCGTTGTGTGAATTTACAAGCTAGAAAAATGGCATTGGCATGGTAGAAATATGAAGATGTGCCTAAACCCACCTACCACCCTATCGAGCCACAGCTTGCGCATCCCGCCTCTTTGGCCGACGTAATGCCTGCCCGCCCGCCCGCCCACTAGTTTCATCGGTTGGCTTAGGCATACGGAGTTCATTCCCAGTCTAAGATCATACCAGAGTGAGGGTTGCGGTAGCAGGAATGACAGCACGCAGAGGGGGACCTGACCGATCCCCGACTTGCGCATCCCGCCCCTCTGGCTGGCTTAGGCATACGGAGTTCATTCCCAATCTAAGCATATGGAGTTCATTCCCAGTCTAAGATCGGACCGAGTCGAGGGTTGCGGCAGCACATGCTGGGCTCGAGCATGTGCTGGTGCCGTATTTTTCTTCACCGGGAAACCATCGTCGGGGAACCTGACCGATGGCATTGGGGTTCCGACGATCGGGGGGGCCAAAGGGGGTGTGCGTACATGATGTGTGATGGGTGCTAGTACTTGGCCCTTATAATGGCCCCCTATCCCTCATCAAACCTCGAGAACTCACACCCCCTTAAAGAGCATTTGAGATTTTACAGGTTGGTGCCAGTAGCCATTAAAGTGTCTGAAATGAGGACACTTTTTTCCAATGGTCACAAAATCTTGTACACTTCGAGTTTTTAGCTGAATTTTTTTGTGCAAGCAAAAAAAATACAAGGATCACGTCTACCAAGTTTGGGGCCAAAATTCCTTTTGAAAAAATTTAAAAAAATCTCGAACCGTAAAAACTTTCAAAAATTGTGACAAATAGAAAACGAGTCGTCTTGCCATGAAACTTCACATGAAGGCTTAAGGGACCATTGTATGAATTTAAAAGCCAAAAAAATGGCATTGGCATGGCAGAAATATAAAGATGTGCCTAAACCCACCTACCACCCTATCGATCCACTGCTTGCGCATCCCGCCTCTCTGGCCGGCGTAGTGCCCGCCCGCCCACCTGCCCGTTTCATCGGTTGGCTTAGGCATACGGAGTTCATTCTCAGTCTAAGATCAGACCAGACCAAGGGTAGCGGCAGCAGGATTGGCAGCACACAGAGGGGGACCCGACCGATCCCCGACTTGCGCATCCTGCCCCTTTGGCCGGTTGAGCGCCCGCACGCTCGTTTCGTGGGTTGACTTAGGCATACGGAGTTCATTCCCAGTTTAAGCATACGGAGTTCATTCCCAGTCTAAAATCAAACCAGACAGAGGGTTGCGGCGGCACATGCTTGGCTCGGGCATATGCTGATGCTGTATTTTTCTTCGTCGGGACACCATCGTCGGAGAACTTAACCGGCGGCATTGGGGTGCCGGCGATCAAGGGGGTCGGGGGGTGTGCACACATGATGTGCGATGGGTGCTGGTACTTGGCCCTTATATTGGCCCCCTATCCCTCGTTAAACCTCGAGAACTCACACCCCTTAAAGAGCATTTGAGATTTTACAGGTTTGCTGCCAGTAGCTATTAAAGTGTCTGAAATGGTGACACTTTTTTCAAATGGTCACAAACTCTTGTACACTTCGAGTCTTTAGCGAAATTGTTTTGGGCATGCCAAAAAAAATACAAGGATCACGTCTACCAAGTTTGGGGCAAAAACCCCTTCTGAAAAAATTTTAAAAAATCTTGAACCGTAAATAGTTACAAAAATCATGAAAAATAAAAAACGAGTCGTCTTGCCATGAAACTTCACATGAAGGCTTAAGGGACCATTGTATGAATTTTCAAGCCAGAAAAATGGCATTGGCATGGTAGAAATATGAAGATGTGCCTAAACCCACCTACCACCCTATCAATCCATGGCTTGCGCATCCCGCCTCTCTTGCCGGCGTAGTGCCCGCCCGCCCGCTCGTTCGTTTCGTCGGTTGGCTTAGGCATATGAAGTTCATTCCCAGTCTAAGATCAGACCGAACCGAGGGTTACGGTAGCAAGATCGGCAGCACTCAGAGGGGGACCCGACCGATCCTCGTCTTACGCATCCCGCCCCTCTGGCCGGTTGAACGCCCGCACGCTCGTTTCGTGGGTTGGCTTAGGCATACGGAGTTCATTCCCAGTCTAAGCATACGGAGTTCATTCCACGTCTAAGATCAGAATGGACCGAGGGTTGCGGCAGCACATGCTGGGCTCGGGCATGTGCTGGTGCCGCATTTTTCTTCATCGAGACACCATCATCGGAAAACCTGACCGGCGGCATTGAGGTTCTGACTATCGGGGGGGTCGGGGGGGTGTGCGCACATGATGTGCGATGGGTGCTGGTACTTGGCCCTTATATTGGCCACCTATCCCTTATCAAACCTCAAGAACTCACACCCCATTAAAGAGGATTTGAGATTTTACAGGTTTGTTGCTAGTAGCCATTAAAGTGTCTGAAATGGGGACACTTTTTTCAAATGGTCACAAAATCTTGTACACTTCGAGTTTTTAGCTGAATTTTTTTTATGCATGCCAACAAAAATGCAAAAGTCACGTCTACCAAGTTTGGGGCCAAAATTCCTTCTGAAAAAATTTTTAAAAAATCCTGAACCCTAAAAAGTTTCAAAAATCATGAAAAATGGAAAACGAGTCGTCTTGCCATGAAACTTCACATGAAGGCTTAAGGGACCATTGTATGAATTTACAAGCCAGAAAAATGGCATTGGCACGGCAGAAATATGAAGATGTGCCTAAACCCACCTACCACCCTATCGATCGACGACTTGCGCATCCCACCTCTCTGGTCGACGTAATGCCCGCCCGCCCGCCCGTTCGTTTCGTCGGTTGGTTATGCTTACGGAGTTCATTTCCACTCTAAGACCGGACCGGCCGATCGTTGGCTTACGCTTCCCACCCCTCTGGCCGGCTGAGTGTCCCACGCTCGTTTCGTGGGTTGGCTTAGGCACACGGAGTTCATTCGCAGTCTAAGCATACGAAGTTCATTCCACATCTAAGATCGAAATGGACCGAGTGTTACGGCAACACATGCTGGGCTCAGGCATGTGCTGGTGCCGCATTTTTCTTCGTCTGGACACCATCGTCGGAGAACCTAACCGACGACATTGAGGTTCTGACGATCGGGGGGGTTGGGGGGTGTGCGCACATGATGTGCGATGGGTGCTGGTACTTGGCCCTTATATTGGCCACCTATCCCTCATCAAACCTCGAGAACTCACACCCTCTTAAAGAGCATTTGAGATTTTACAGGTTTGTTGCTAGTAGCCATTAAAGTGTCTGAAATGGGGACACTTTTTTCAAATGGTCACAAAATCTTGTACACTTTGAGTTTTTAGCTGAATATTTTTTATGCATGCCAACAAAAATACAAGGATCACGTCTACCAAGTTTTGGGCCAAAACTCCTTCTGAAAAAATTTTAAAAAATCCCAAACCGTGAAAGTTTCAAAAACTATGAAAAGTAGAAAACGAGTCGTCTTGCCATGAAACTTCACATGAAGGCTTAAGGGACCATTTTATGAATTTACAAGCCAAAAAAATGGCATTGGCATGGCAGAAATATGGGGATGTGCCTAAACCCACCTACCACCCTATCGATCCACGACTTACGCATCCCGTCTCTCTGGCCGACGTAGTGCTCGCTCGCCCGCCCGCTCATTGCGTCAGTTGGCTTAGGCATACGGAGTTCATTCCCAGTCTAACGTCAGAGTAGACCGAGGGTTGCGGTAGTAGGATCGGCAGCACGTAGAGGTGGACCCTGTCGATCCTCGGCTTGCGCATCCCGCCCCTCTGGTCGGCTGAGCGTCCGTACACTCGTTTCATGGGTTGACTTAGGCATACGGAGTTCATTCCCAGTCTAAGCATACAGAGTTCATTCCCAGTCTAAGATCAGACCGGACCGAGGGTTGCGGTAGCACATGCTGGGCTCGGGCATGTGCTGATGCCGCATTTTTCTTCGTCGGGGCACCATTGCCGAAGAACCTGACCGACAGCATTGGGGTTTCAGCTATCGGGGGGGTCGGGGGGGGTGTGTGCACATCATGTGCGATGGGTGCTGGTACTTGGCCCTTATATTGGCCCCCTATCCCTCATCAAACCTCAAAAACTCACACCCCCTTAAAGGGCATTTGAGATTTTACAGGTTTGCTGCCAGTAGCCATTAAAGTGTCTGAAATGAGGACACTTTTTTCAAATTGTCACAAAATCTTGTACACTTCGAGTTTTTAGCTGAATTTTTTTGTGAATGCCAACAAAAATAAAAGGATCACGTCTAAGAAGTTTGGGGCCAAAACTCCTTCTGTAAAAATTTTAAAAAGTCCCGAACCATAAAAAGTTTTGAAAATCATGAAAAATAGAAAATGAGTCGTGTTGCCATGAAACTTCACATGAAGGCTTAAGGGACCATTGTATGAATTTACGAGCCAGAAAAATGGAATTGGCATGGTAGAAATATGAAGATGTGCCTAAACTCACCTACCACCCTATCGATCAACGGCTTGCGCATCCCGTCTCTCCGACCGGCGTAGTGCCCGCCTGCCCGCCCGTTCGTTTTGTCGGTTGGCTTAGACATACGGAGTTCATTCCCAGTATAAGATCAGACCGGACCAGGGGTTGCGGCAGCAAGATTGGCAGCACGCAGAGGGGGACCCCGCCGATCCCCAACTTGCACGTCCCGCCCCTCTGGCCGGCTGAGCGCCCGCACGCTCGTTTCGTGGGTTGACTTAGGCATACGGAGTTCATTTCCAGTCTAACCATACGGAGTTCATTCCCAGTCTAAGATCGGACGGGACCGAGGGTTGCGGTAGCACATGCTGGGCTCTTGCATGTGCTGGTGCCACATTTTTCTTCGTAGGGACACCATCGCTGGAGCACCTAACCGACGGCATTGGGGTTCCGGCGATCCGGGGGGCCAAGGGGGGTGTGCGCACATGATGTGCGATGGGTGCTGGTACTTGGCCCTTATATTGGCCCCCTATCCCTCATCAAACCTCGATAACTCACACCCCGTTAAAGAGCATTTGAGATTTTACAGGTTTGCTGCCAGTAGCCACTAAAGTGTTTGAAATGGGGACACTTTTTTCAAATGCTCACAAAATCTTGTACACTTCGATTTTTTAGCTGAATTTTTTTGTGCATGCCAATAAAAATACAAGGATCAAGTCTACCAAGTTTGGAGCCAAAACTCCTTCTGACAAAATTTTAAAAAATCCTGAACCGCAAAAGGTTTTGAAAATCATGAAAAATAGAAAACGAGTCGTCTTGCCATGAAACTTCACATGAAGGCTTAAGGGACCATTGTATGAATTTACAAGCCAGAAAAATGGCATTGGCAATGCAGGAATATGAAGATGTGCCTAAACCCACCTACCACCCTATCGATCCACAGCTTACGCATCCCGGCTCTCTGGCCGGCGTAGTGCCCGCCCGCCCACCCGCCTGCTCGTTTCGTCGGTTGGCTTAGGCATACAGAGTTCATTCCCAGTCCAAGATCGGATTGAATCGAGGGTCACGGTAGCAGGATCTGCAACACGCAGAGGGGGACCCGACAGATCCCCGGCTTACGCATCCGACCCCTTTGGGTGGCTGAGCACCTGCACGTTCGTTTCGTGGGTTGACATAGGTATACGGAGTTCATTCTAGTCTAAGCATACGAAGTTCATTCCCAGTCTAAGATCGGACCGGATCGAGGGTTGCGCCAGCACATGCTGGGCTCGGGCATGTGCTGGTGCCGTATTTTTCTTCGTCGAGACACCATCGTCGGAGAACCTGACCGGCGGCGTTGGGGTTCGGCGATTGGGAGGGCCGGGGGGTGTGCGCACATGATGTGCAATTGGTGCTGGTACTTGGCCCTTATATTGGCCCCTATCCCTCATCAAACCTCGAGAACTCACACCCCCTTAAAGAACATTTGAGATTTTACAGGTTTGCTGCCAGTAGCCATTAAAGTGTCTGAAATGGGGACACTTTTTTCAAATGGTCACAAAATCTTGTACACTTTGAGTGAATTTTTTTGTGCATGCCAAAAAAAATACAAGGATCACGTCTACCAAGTTTGGGGCCAAAACTCCTTCTGAAAGAATTTTAAAAAATTTCGAACCGTAAAAAGTTTTAAAAATCATGAAAAGTAAAAAACGAGTCGTCTTGCCATGAAACTTCACATGAAGGCTTAAGGGACCATTGTATGAATTTACAAGCCAGAAAAATGGCATTGGCATGGCAGGAATATGAAGATGTGCCTAAACCCACCTACCACCCTATCGATCCAAGGCTTGCGCATCCCGCCTCTCTGGCCAGCATAGTGCCCGCCCGTCCGCCCGCTCGTTTCGTCGGGTCACTTAGGCATACAGAGTTCATTCCCAGTCTAAGATCAGACTAGACCTAGGGTTATGGCAGCCGGATCGACAGCACGTAGAGGGGGACTTGATCGATCCCCGGCTTGCGCATCCCGCCTCTCTGGCCGGTTGAGCGCCCGCACGCTCGTTTCATGGGTTGACTTAGGCATACGGAGTTCATTCCTAGTCTAAGCAAGCGGAGCTCATTCCCAGTCTAAGATCAGACAGGACTGCGGGTTGCGGCAGCACATGCTGGGCTCAAGCATGTGCTGGTACTACATTTTTCTTCACCGAGACACCATCGCCGGATAACCTGACAGGTGACATTGGGGTTTCGGCGATGGGGGGCATCGGGGGGTGTGCGCACATGATGTGCGATGGGTGCTCATACTTGGCCCTTATATTGGCCCCCTATCCCTCATCAAACCTCAAGAACTCACACCCCCTTAAAGAGCATTTGAGATTTTATAGGTTTGCTGCCACTAGCCATTAAAGTGTCTGAAATTGGGACACTTTTTTCAAGTGGTCACAAAATCTTGTACACTTCGAGTTTTTAGTTGAATTTTTTAATGCATGCCAACAAAAGTACAAGGATCACGTCTACCAAGTTTGGGGCCAAAAATCCTTCTGAAAAAAGTTTAAAAAATCTCGAACCGTAAAAAGTTTTCAAAATCATGAAAAATAGAAAACGAGTCGTCTTGCCATGAAACTTCACATGAAGGCTTAAGGGACCATTGTATGAATTTACAAGCCAGAAAAATGTCATTGGCATGGCAGAAATATGAACATGTGCCTAAACCCACCTTCCACCCTATCGATCCACGACTTGCGCATCCCGCCTCTCTGGCCGGCGTAGTGCCCGCCCGCCCGCCCGCTCGTTTCATCAGTTGGCTTAGGCATACGGAGTTCATTCCCAGTCTAAGATCAGATCGAATCGAGGGTTGCAGCAGCAGGATCGGTAGCACGCAAAGGGGGACCCGTCCAATCTCCGGCTTGCGCATCCCGCCCCTTTGGCCGACAGAGCGCCCGTACGCTCGTTTCATGGGTTGACTAAGGCATACGGAGTTCATTCCCAATCTAAGATCGGATCGAACCAAGGGTTGCGGCAGCACATGCTGGGCACGGGCATGTGCTGGTGCCGCATTTTTCTTAACGGGGACACCATCGTCGAAGAACCTGACCGGCGGCATTGGGGTTCCGACGATCGGGGGCCCAAGGGGGGTGTGTGCACATGATGTGCGATAGGTGCTGGTACTTGGCCCTTATATTGGCCCCCTATCCCTCATCAAACCTTGAGAACTCACACTCCCTTAAAGAGCATTTAAGATTTTACAGGTTTGCTGCCAGTAGCCATTAAAGTGTTTGGAATGGGGACACTTTTTTTAAATGGTCACAAAATCTTGTACACTTCGAGTTTTTAGCTGAATATTTTTGTGCATGCCAACAAAAATACAAGGATCACATCTACCAAGTTTGGGGCCAAAACTCCTTCTGAAAAAATTTTAAAAAATCCCGAATCGAAAAAAGTTTCAAAAATCGTGAAAAATAGAAAACGAGTCGTCTTGCCATGAAACTTCACATGAATGCTTAAGGGACCATTGTATGAATTTACAAGCCAGAAAAATGGCATTGGCATGGCAGAAATATGAAGATGTGCCTAAACCCACCTACCACCCTATCGATTCACGGCTTGCACATCCCGCCTCTCTGGCCGGCATAGTGCCCACTCGCCCGCCCGCTCGTTTCGTCGGTTGGCTTAGGCATACGGAGTTCATTTCCAGTCTAAGATCGGACCAAACTGAGGGTTGTAGCAGCAGGATTGGTAGCACGCAGAGAGGGACCCGGCTGATCCTCGACTTACGCATCTCGCCCCTCTGGCCGGTTGAGCACCCGCACGCTCGTTTCGTGGGTTGACTTAGGCATACGGAGTTCATTCCCAGTCTAAGCATACGGAGTTCATTCCCAGTCTAGGATCGGACCGGACCGAGGGTTGCGGCAGCACTTGCTGGGCTCGGGCATGTTCCGGTGTCGCATTTTTCTTCGTCGGGACACCATCGCCGGACAACCTAACTGGCGGCATTGGGGTTTCGACGATTGAGGGGGCCGGGGGGTGTGCGCACATGATGTGCGATGGATGCTGGTACTTGGCCCTTATATTGGCCCCCTATCCCTCATCAAACCTTGAGAACTCACACTCCCTTAAAGAGCATTTGAGATTTTACAGGTTTGCTGCCAGTAGCTATTAAAGTATTTGGAATGGGGACACTTTTTTCAAATGGTCACAAAATCTTGTACACTTTGAGTTTTTACCTGAATATTTTTGTGCATGCCAAAAAAAATACAAGGATCACGTCTACTACGTTTGGGGCCAAAACTCCTTCTGAAAAAATTTTAAAAAATCTTGAACCGTAAAATGTTTCAAAAATCATGAAAAATAGAAAATGAGTCGTCTTACCATGAAACTTCACATGAAGGCTTAAGGGACCATTGTATGAATTTACAAGCTAGAAAAATGGCATTGGCATGGAAGAAATAAGAAGATGGGCCTAAACCGACCTACCTCCCTATTGATCCACCGCCTGCCCGCCCGCTCGTTTCGTCGGTTGGCTTAGGCATACAGAGTTCATTCCCAGTCTAAGATCAGACCGGACCGAGGGTTACGATAGTAGGATCGGCAGCACGCAGAGGGAGACTCGACTGATCCTCGACTTATGCATCCCGCCCCTCTGGCAGGCTAAATGCCTGCACGCTTGTTTCATGGGTTGACTTGGGCATACGGAGTTCATTCCCAGTCTAAGCATACAGAGTTCATTTCCAGCCTAAGATCGGACTGGATCGAGGGTTGTGGCAGCACATTCTAGGCTCAGGCATGTGCTGGTGCCGTATTTTTCTTCAACGGGACACCATCGCCGGAGAACTTGACCGGCGACATTGGGGTTCCGGTGATCGGGGGGGCCGGGGGTGTGTGCGCACAAGATGTGCGATGGGTGCTGGTACTTGGCCCTTATATTGGCCCCCTATCCCCCATCAAACCTCGAGAACTCACACCCCCTTAAAGAGCATTTGAGATTTTACAGGTTTGCTGCCAGTAGCCATTAATGTGTATAATATGGGGACACTTTTTTCAAATGGTCACAAAATCTTGCACACTTCGAGTTTTTATCTGAATTGTTTTGTGCATGCCAACAAAAATACAAGGAAGACGTCTACCAAGTTTGGGGCCAAAACTCCTTCTGAAATTTTTTTTAAAAATCTCGAACCGTAAAAAGTTTTGAAAATCATGAAAAATAGAAAATGAGTTGTCTTGCCATGAAACTTCACAAGAAGGCTTAAGGGACCATTGTATGAATTTACAAGCCAGAAAAATGGCATTGGCATGGCAGAAATATGAAGATGTGCCTAAACCCACCTACCACCCTATAGATCCACGACTTGTGCATCCCGCCTCTCTGGCCGACGTAGTGCCTGCCCGCCCGCCCGCTCGTTTCGTCGGTTGGCTTAGGCATACGGAGTTCATTCCCAGTCTAAGATCAAACTGGACCGAGGGTTGCGGCAGCAGGATCAACAGCACACAGAGGGGGACCTGACCAATCCCCGGCTTGCGTATCCCGCCCCTCTAGCAAGCTGAGCACCCGCACAGTCATTTCGTGGGTTGACTTAGTCATACAGAGTTCATTCCCAGTCTAAGATCAGATCGGACCGAGGGTTGCGGTAGCACATGCTGGGCTCGGGCATTTGCTGGTGCCATATTTTTCTTTGCCGGGACACAATCGCTGGAGAACCTGACCGACGGCATTGGTGTTTCGGTGATCAGGGGGGCCGAGGGGTGTGCGCACATGATGTGCGATGGGTGCTGGTACTTGGCCCTTATATTGGCCCCTATCTCTCATCAAACCTTGAGAACTCACACCCCTTTAAAGAGCATTTGAGATTTTACAGGTTTGCTGCCAATAGCCATTAAAGTGTCTGAAATGGGGAAAATTTTTTCAAATGGCCACAAAATCTTGTACACTACGAATTTTTAGCTGAATTTTTTTGTGCATGCCAAAAAAAATACAAGGATCATGTCTACCAGGTTTGGGCAAAAGCTCATTCTGAAAAAATTTTAAAAAATCCCAAACCTTAAAAAGTTTCAAAAATCGTGAAAAATAGAAAACAAGTCGTCTTGCCTAGAAACTTCACATGAAGGCTTAAGGGACCATTGTATGAATTTACAAGCCAGAAAAATGGCATTGGCATGGCAGAAATATGAAGATGTGCCTAAACCCACCTACCACCCTATCGATCCATGGCTTGTGCGTCCCGCCTCTCTGGCCGGCGTAGTGCCTGCCCGCCCGCCCACTCGTTTCGTCGGTTGGCTTAGGCATACGGAGTACATTCCCAGTCTAAGATCGGACCAGACTGAGGGTTGCGGTAACAGGATCGATAGCACGCAGAGGGGGACCCGATTGATCTCCGGCTTGCGCATCTCGCCCCTCTGGCCGACTGAACGCCCGCACACTCGTTTCATGGGTTGACTTAGGCATACGGAGTTCATTCCCAGTCTAAGCATACGGAGTTCATTCCCAGTCTAAGCATACGGAGTTCATTCCCAGTCTAAGATCGGACCGGACCAAGGGTTGCGACAGCACATGTTGGGCTCGAGCATGTGCTTTTTTTCACCGGGACAACAACGTCGGAGAACCTGACCAGCGACATTGGGGTTCCGGTGATCGGGGAGGCCGGGGGAGGTGTGCACACATGATGTGCGAAGGGTGCTGGTACATGGCCCTTATATTGGCCCCCTATCCCTCATCAAACCTCGAGAACTCACACCCCCTTAAAGAGATTTGAGATTTTACAGGTTTGCTGCCAGTAGCCACTAAAGTGTCTGAAATGGGGACACTTTTTTCAAATGGTCACAAAATCTTGTACACTTCAAGTTTTTAGTTTAATTTTTTTGTGCATGCCAACAAAAATACAAGGATCACGTCTACCATGTTTGGGGCCAAAACTCCTTCTGAAAAAATTTTGAAAAATCCCGAACCGTAAAAGGTTTCAAAAATCGTGAAAAATATAAAATGAATCGTCTTGCCATGAAACTTCACATGAAGGCTTAAGGGACCATTGTATGAATTTACATGCTAGAAAAATGGCATTGGCATGCCAGAAATATGAAGATGTGCCTAAACCCACATACCACCCTATCGATCCACGGCTTGCGCATCCCACCTCTCTGGCCGACGTAGTGCCCGCCCGTCTGCCTGCTCGTTTCGTCGGTTGGCTTTGGCATACGGAGTTCATTCCCAGTCTAAAATCGGATCAGACCGAGGGTTACGGCAACAGGATCGGCAGAACGTAGATGGTGACCCGATCGATCCCCGACTTGCACATCCCGCCCTCTAGTCGGTTGAGTGCCCGCACGCTCGTTTCATGGGTTGACTTAGGCTTACGGAGTTCATTCCCAATCTAAGCATGCGGAGTTCACTCCCAGTCTAAGCATACGGAGTTTATTCCCAATCTAAGATCGAACCAGATCGAGGGTTACGACAGCACATGCTGGGCTCGAGCATGTGGTGGTGCCGTATTTTTCTTAGCCGGGTCACCATCGCCGGAGAACCTGACCGACAGTATTGAGGATCCGACGATGGGGGGACCGGGGGGAGTTTGCACATGATGTGCGATGGGTGCTGGTACTTGGCCCGTATATTGGCCCCCTATCCCTCATCAAACCTCGAGAACTCACACCCCCTTAAAGAGCATTTGAGATTTTACAGGTTTGCTGCCAGTAGCCATTAAAGTGTCTGAAATGGGGACACTTTTTTCAAATGGTCAGAAAATCTTGTACACTTGGAGTTTTTAGCTGAATGTTTTTGTGCATGCCAACAAAAATACAAGGATCACGTCTACAAAGTTTGGGACCAAAACTCCTTCTGAAAAAATTTTAAAAAATCCTGAACCGTTAAAAGTTTTGAAAATCATGAAAAATAGAAAACGAGTCGTGTTGCCATGAAACTTCACGTGAAGGCTTAAGGGACCATTGTCTGAATTTAGAAGCCAGAAAAATGGCATTGGCATGGCAGAAATACGAAGATGTGCCTAAACCCACCTACCACCCTATTGATCCACAACTTGCACATCCCGCCTCTCTGGTCGACGTAGTGCCCACCCCCCCGTTTCATCGGTTGGCTTAGGCATATGGAGTTCTTTCCTAGTCTAAGATCGGACCAGACTAAGGGTTACGGTAACAGGATCGACAGCACGCAGAGGAGGACCCGACCGATCCCCGACTTACTCATCCCACCCCTCTGGCCGACTGAGCGCCCGCACGCTCGTTTAGTGGGTTGACTGAGGCATACGGAGTTCATTCCCAGTCTAAGATCGGACCGAACCGAGGTTTGTGATAGCACATGCTGAGCTCGGGCATGTGCTGGTGCCACAATTTTTCTTCACCGGGACACCATCGCCGGAGAACCTGACCGACGGCATTGGGGTTTCGACGATCGGAGGGGGTCAGAGGGGTCGAGGGGTGTGTGCACATGATGTGCGATGGGTGCTGGTACTTGGCCCTTATATTGGCCCCTTATCCCTCATCAAACCTCGAGAACTCACACCCCCTTAAAGAGCATTTGAGATTTTACAGGTTTGCTGCCAGTAGCCATTAAAGTGTCTGAAATGGGGACACTTTTTTCAAATGGTCACAAAATCTTGTACACTTCGAGTTTTTAGCTAAATTGTTTTGCACATGCCAACAAAAATACAAGGATCACATCTACCAAGTTTGGGGCCAAAACTCCTTTTGAAAAAATTTTAAAAAATCCCGAACCGTAAAAAGTTTGGAAAATCGTGAAAAATAAAAAAGGAGTCGTCTTGCCATGAAACTTCACATCAAGGCTTAAGGGACCATTGTATGAATTTACAAGCTAGAAAAATGGCATTGGCACGGCAAAAATATGAAGATGTGCCTAAACCCACCTACCACCTTATCGATCCACGGCTTGCGCTTCCCGCCTCTATGGCCGGCGTAGTGCCCGCCTGCCCGCCCGCTAATTTCGTCGGTTGGCTTAGGCATACGGAGTTCATTCCCAGTCTAAGATCCGATCGGACCAAGGGTTACAGTAGCAAGATCGGCGGCACGCAGAGGGGGACCCAGCCGATCTCCGGCTTGCGCATCCCGTCCCTCTGGCCGGTTGATCACCCGTACGCTCGTTTTGTGGGTTGACTTAGGCATATGGAGTTCATTGCCAGTCTAAGCATACAGAGTTCATTCCCAGTCTAAGATCAGACCGGAACGAGGGTTGCGGCAGCACATGCTGGGCTCGGGCATGTGCTGGTGCCGCATTTTTCTTCGTCGGGACACCATCGCCAGAGAACCTGACCGGCGGCAATGGGGTTCTAGCGATCGAGAGGGGCCGGGGGGGTGTGCACACATGATGTGCGATGGGTGCTGGTACTTGGCCCTTATATTGGCCCTCTATCCCTCATCAAACCTCGAGAACTCACACCCCCTTAAAGAGCATTTGAGATTTTACTGGTTTGCTGCCAGTAACCATTAAAGCGTCTGAAATGGGGACACTTTTTTCAAATGGTCACAAAATCTTGTACACTTCGAGTTTTTAGCTGAATTTTTTTGTGCATGCCAAAAAAAATACAAGGATCACGTCTACCAAGTTTGTGGCCAAAACTCCATCTGAAAAATTTTTTAAAAATCACGAACCATAAAAAGTTTTAAAAATCGTGAAAAATAGAAAACGAGTCGTCTTGCCATGAAACTTCACATGAAGGCTTAAGGGACCATTGTATGAATTTAAAAGCCAGAAAAATGGCATTGGCATGGCAGAAATATGAAGATGTGCCTAAACCCACCTACCACCCTATCGATCCACGGCATGCGCATCCCGTCTTTCTAGCCGGCGTAGTGCCCGCCTGCCCGCACGCTCATTTCGTCGGTTGGCTTAGGCATACGGAGTTCATTCTCAGTATAAGATCAGATCGGATTGAGGGTTGCGACAGTAGGATCGGTGGCACACAGAAAGGGACCCGATCGATCCCCGGCTTGCGCATCCCGCCCCTATGGCCGGATGAGCGCCCGCACGCTCGTTTTGTGGGTTGACTTAGGCATACGGAGTTCATTCCCAGTGTAAGCATACGGAGTTCATTCAAAGTCTAAGATCGAGACGGACCGAGGGTTGCGACAGCACATGCTGGACTCGAGCATGTGCTGGTGCCGCATTTTTCTTCGTCAGGACACCATCGCCAGAGAACCTGACCGGCGGCATTGAGGTTCCAGCGATCGGGGAGGCCGGGGGGTGTGCACACATGATGTGCGATGGGTGTTGGCACTTGACCCTTATATTAGCGCCCTATCCCTAATCAAACCTCGAGAACTCACACCCCATTAAAGAGTATTTGAGATTTTACAGGTTTGTTGCCAGTAGCCATTAAAGTGTCTGAAATGGGGACACTTTTTTCAAATGGTCACAAAATCTTGTACACTTCGATTTTTTAGCTGAATTTTTTTGTGCATGCGAACAAAAATACAAGGATCACGTCTACCATGTTTGGGGCCAAAACCTCTTTTGAAAGAATTTTAAAAAATCCCGAACCGTAAAAGGTTTCAAAAATCGTGAAAAATAAAAAACGAGTCGTCTTGCCATGAAACTTCACATGAAGGCTTAAGGGACCATTGTATGAATTTCCAAGCCAGAAAAATGGCATTGGCATGGTAGAAATATGAAGATGTGCCTAAACCCACCTACCACCCTATCGATCCACGGCTTACGCAACCCGCCTCTCTGGCCGACGTAGTGCCCGCCCGCCCGCTCGTTTCGTCGGTTGGCTTAGGCATCGGAGTTCATTCCCAGTCTAAGATCAGATCAGATCGAGGGTTGCGGCAGCAGGATCGGTAGCACGCAGACAGGGACCCGACATACGCAGACAGGGACCCGGCAGCACGCAGACAGGGACCCGCACGCTCGTTTCATGGGTTGACTTAGGCATACGGAGTTCATTCCCAGTCTAAGCATACGGAGTTCATTCCCAGTCTAAGATCAGACTGGACCAAGGGTTGCGACAGCACATTCTAGGCTCGGGCATGTGCTGGTGTCATTTCTTTCTTCGTCGGGACACCATCGTCGAAGAACCTGACCGGCGGTATTGGCGTTCCAGCGATCGGGGGGGCCGGGGGGTGTGCACACTTGATGGGCGATGGGTGCTGGTATTTGGCCCTTATATTGGCCCCCTATCACTCATCAACCCTCAAGAACTCACACCCCCTTAAAGAGCATTTGAGATTTTACAGGTTTACTGCCTATAGCCATTAAAGTGTCTGAAATGGGGACATTTTTTTCAAGTGGTCACAAAATATTTTACACTTCGAGTTTTTAGCTGAACTGTTTTGTGCATGCCAACAAAAATACAAAGATCACGTCTACCAATTTTGGAGCCAAAACTCCTTTTGAAAAAATTTAAAAAAATCTCGAACCGTAAAAAGTTTCGAAAATCCTGAAAAATAGAAAACGAATCGTCTTGCCATGAAACTTCACATGAAGGCTTAAGGGACCATTGTATGAATTTACAAGATAGAAAAATGGCATTGGCACGGCAGAAATATGAAGATGTGCCTAAACCCACCTACCACCCTGTCGATCCACGGCTTGCGCATCCTACCTTTCTGGCTGGCGTAGTGCCCGCCCGCCCGCCCGCTCATTTCCTCGGTTGGCTTAGGCATATAGAGTTTATTCCCAGCCTAAGATCGAATCGGACCAAGGGTTACGATAGTAGGATCGACAGCAAGCAGAAGGGGACCCGATCGATCCCCGGCTTACGCATCCCGCCCTTCTAGCCGACTAAGCGCCCACACGCTCATTTCGTGGGTTGACTTAGGCATACGGAGTTCATTTCCAGTCTAAGATCGAACCAGATCGAGGGTTGCGGTAGCACATGCTGGGCTCGGGCCTGTGCTAGTGCTACATTTTTCTTCGTCGGGACACCATCGCCGAAGAACCTAACCGACGGCATTGGGGTTCCGATGATCTGGAGGGGGTAGGGGGGTATGCGCATATGATGTGCAATGGGTGCTAATACTTGGCCCTTATATTGGCCCCCTATCCCTCAACAAACCTCGAGAACTCACACCCCCTTAAAGAGCATTTGAGATTTTACATGTTTGCTGCCAGTAGCCATTAAAGTGTCTAAAATGGGGACACTTTTTTCAAATGGTCACAAAATCTTGTACACTTCGAGTTTTTAGCTGAATGTTTTTCTACATGCCAAAAAAAATACAAGGATCACGTCTACCAAGTTTGGGGCCAAAAATCCTTCTCAAAATATTTTAAAAAATTCAAAACCGTAAAAAGTTTTAAAAATCGTGAAAAATAAAAAATGAGTCGTCTTGCGATGAAACTTCACATGAGGGCTTAAGGGACCATTGTATGAATTTAAAAGCCAGAAAAATGGCATTGGCATGGCAGAAATATGAAGATGTGCCTAAACCCACCTACCACCCTATCGATCTACGGCTTGCACATCCCGCCTCTCTGGCCGGCGTAATGCCCGCCCGCCCGCCCGCACATTTCGTCGGTTGGCTTAGGCATACGGAGTTCATTCCTAGTCTAAGATCAGACCGAACTGAAGGTTGTGGTAGCAGGATCGACGGCACCCAGAGGGGGACCCGGTCGATCCTCGGCTTTAGCAATCCTGCCCCTCTGGCCGACTAAGCGCCCGCACGCTCGTTTTGTGGGTTGACTTAGGCATACGGAGTTCATTCCCAGTCTAAGCATACGGAGTTCATTCCCAGTCTAAGATCGGACCGGACCGAGGGTTGCGACAGCAAATGCTGGGCTCGAGCATGTGCTGGTGCCGTATTTTTCTTCGCTGGGACACCATCGCCGGAGAACCTAACCGGCAACATTAGGGTTTCAGCGATCGGGGGGACCGAGGGAGTGTGCGCACGTGATGTGCGATGGGTGCTGGTACTTGGCCCTTATATTAGTGCCCTATCCCTCATCAAACCTTGAGAACTCACACCCCCTTAAAGAGCATTTGAGATTTTGCAGGTTTGGTGCCAGTAGCCATTAAAGTGTCTGAAATGGGGACACTTTTTTCAAATGGTCACAAAATCTTGTACACTTCGAGTTTTTAGCTGAATTCTTTTGTGCATGCCAACAAAAATACAAGGATCACGTCTATCAAGTTTGGGGCCAAAACTCCTTCTGAAAGAATTTTAAAAAATCTCAAACCGTGAAAAATAAAAAAGGAGTCGTCTTGCCATGAAACTTCACATGAAGGCTTAAGGGACCATTGTATGAATTTACAAGCCAGAAAAATGGCATTGGCATGGCAGAAATATGAAGATGTGCCTAAACCCACCTACCACCCTATCGATCCACGGCTTGCGCATCCCGCCTCTCTGGCCGACGCAGTGCCCGCCCGCCCGCCCACTCGTTTCGTCGGTTGGCTTAGGCATACGGAGTTGATTCCTAGTCTAAGATCGGACCAGACCGAGGGTTGTGGTAGCAGGATCGACAGCACGCAGAGGGGGACCCGGCTGATCCCGGCTTGCGCATCCCACCCCTCTGGCCGGCTGAGCGCCCGCACGCTCGTTTCATGGGTTGACTTAGGCATACGGAGTTCATTCCCAGTCTAAGCATAGGGAGTTCATTGCCAGTCTAAGATCGGACCGAACCGAGGGTTGCGACAGCACATGCTGGGCTCGGGCATGTGTTGGTGCCACATTTTTCTTCATCGGGACACCATCGCCGAAGAACCTTAACGACGACATTGGGGTTCCAGCGATTGGGGGGGCCGGGTGGTGTACGCACATGATGTGCGATGGGTGCTGGTACTTGGCCCGTATATTGGCCCCCTATCCCTCATCAAAACTCGAGAACTCCCACCCCCTTAAAGAGCATTTGAGATTTTACAGGTTTGCTGCCAATAGCCATTAAAGTGTCTTAAATGGGGACACTTTTTTCAAATGGTCACAGAATCTTGTACACTTTGAGTTTTTAGCTGAATTGTTTTGTGCTTGCCAACAAAAATACAAGGATCACGTCTACCAAATTTGGGGCCAAAACTCTTTCTAAAAAAATTTTAAAAAATCCCGAACCGTAAAAAGTTTCAAAAATCGTGAAAAATAAAAAAAAAGTCGTCTTGCCATGAAACTTCACATGAAGGTTTAAGGAACCATTGTATGAATTTACAGGCCAGAAAAATGGCATTGGCGTGGCAGAAATATGAAGATGTGCCTAAACCCACCTACCACCCTATCGATCCACGGCTTGCGCATCCTGCCTTTCTGGCTGGCATAGTGCCCGCCCGCCCGCTCGTTCGCTTCATCGGTTGGCTTAGGCATACGGAGTTCATTCCCAGTCTAAGATTGGACCGGACCGAGGGTTGCGGCAGCAGGATCGGTAGCACACTGAGGGGGACCCGACCGATCTCTGGCTTGCGCATCCCACCCCTCTGGCCGACTGAGCGCCCGCACGCTCGTTTCGTGGGTTGACTTCGGCAAACGGAGCTCATTCCCAGTCTAAACATACGGAGTTCATTCCCAGTCTAATATCGAACCGGACAGAGGGTTGCGGTAGCACATGCTGGGCTCGGGCATGTGCTGGTGCCGTATTTTTCTTCATCGGGACACCATCGTCGAAGAACCTGACCAGCGGAATTAGGGTTCCGGCGATCGAGGGTGCCGGGGGGGTGTGAGCAATGTTGTGCGATGGGTGCTGGTACGTGGCCCTTATATTGGCCCACTATCCCTCATTAAACCTCGAGAACTCACACCCCCTTAAAGAGCATTTGAGATTTTACAGGTTTGCTGCCAGTAGCCATTAAAATGTCTGAAATGGGGACACTTTTTTCAAATGGTCACAAAATCTTGTACACTTTGAGTTTTTAGCTGAATTTTTTTGTGCATGCCAAAAAAAATACAAGGATCACGTCTACCAGGTTTGGGCCCAAAAATCCTTCTGAAAAAATTTTAAAAAATCTCAAACCATAAAAAGTTTTGAAAATCGTGAAAAATAGAAAACAAGTCGTCTTGCCATGAATCTTCACATGAAGGCTTAAAGAACCATTGTATGAATTTACAATCCAGCAAAATGGCATTGGCATGGTAGAAATATGAAGATGTGCCTAAACCCACCTACCACCCTATCGATCGACGGCTTGCGCATCCCACCTCTTGGCCGGCGTAGTGCCCACCCGCCAGCCCGTTCGTTTCGTCGGTTGGCTTAGGCATACGGAGTTCATTCCCAGTCTAAGATCTGATCAGACCAAGGGTTACGGCAGCAGGATCAGTAGCACGCAGAGGGTGACCCAGTCGATCCCCGGCTTGCGTATCCCGCCCCTCTGGCTGGCTGAGCGGTCGCACGCTCGTTTCATGGGTTGACTTAGGCATACGGAGTTCATTCCTAGTCTAAGCATACGGAGTTCATTCCCAGTCTAAGATCAGACCCGACCGAGGGTTGTGGCAGCACATGTTAGGCTTGGGCATGTGCTGGTGTCGCATTTTTCTTCGTCGGGACACCGTCGCCGGAGAACCTGACCGACGGCATTGGGGTTCCGACGATCGGGGGGCCGGGGGGTGTGCGCACATGATCTGCGATGGGTGCTAGTACTTGGCCCTTATATTGGCCCCCTATCCCTCATCAAACCTTGAGAACTCACACCCCCTGAAAGAGCATTTGAGATTTTACAGGTTTGCTGCCAGTAGCCATTAAAGTGTCTGAAATGGTGACACTTTTTCCAAATGGTCACAAGATCTTGTACACTTCGAGTTTTTAGCTGAATCGTTTTCTGCATGCCTACAAAAATACAAGGATCACGTCTACCAAGTTTGGGGTAAAAACTCCTTTTGAAAAAATTTTAAAAAATCTCGAACCGTAAAAAGCTTCGAAAATCATAAAAAATAGAAAACGAGTCGTCTTGCCATGAAACTTCACATGAAGGCTTAAAGGACAATTGTATGAATTTACAAGCGAAAAAAATGGCATTGGCATGGCAGAAATATGAAGATTTGCCTAAACCCACCTACCACCCTATCGATCCACGGCTTGCGCATCCCGCCTCTCTGGCTGGCATAGTGCCCGCCTGCCCGCCCGCTCGTTTCATCGGTTGGCTTAGGCATACTTAGTTCATTCTCAGTCTAAGATCAGACTGGACCAAGGGTTGTGGCAGCAAGATCGACAGCACGCAGTGGGGGCCCTGCCGTTCCCCGGCTTACGCATCCCGCCCCTCTGGCTGGCTGTGCGCCCGTACGCTCGTTTCGTGGGTTGACTTAGGCATACGGAGTTCATTCCCAGTCTAAGCATACGGAGTTCATTCCTAGTCTAAAATCGGACCAGACCAAGGGTTGCGGTAGCACATGCTGGGCTCGGGCATTTGCTGGTGCCATATTTTTCTTCGTCGGGACACCATCGTCAGAGAACCTGACCGGCGGCATTATGGTTCCGCCGATCAGGGGGGTCGGGGGGTGTGCGCACATGATGTACGATGGGTGCTGGTACTTGGCCCTTATATTAGCCCCCTATCCCTCATCAAACCTCGAGAACTCACACCCCCTTAAAGAGCAATTGAGATTTTACAGGTTTGCTGCGAGTAGCCATTAAATTGTCTGAAATGGGAACACTTTTTTCAAATGGTCCCAAAATCTTGTACACTTCGATTTTTTAGCTGAATTTTTTTGTGCATGCCAAAAAAAATACAAGGATCACGTCTACCAAGTTTGGGCCCAAAAATCCTTCTGAAAAAATTTTAAAAAATCCTGAACCATAAAAAGTTTCAAAAATCATGAAAAATAGAAAACGAGTCGTCTTGCCAAGAAACTTCACATGAAGGCTTAAGGGACCATTGTACGAATTTACAAGCCAGAAAAATGGCATTGGCATGGCAGAAATATGAAGATGTGCCTAAACCCACCTACCACCCTATCGATCCACGGCTTGCGCATCCCGCCTCTCTGGCCGGCGTAGTGCCCGCCTGCCCGCCCGCTCGTTTCATCTTCTGGCTTAGGCATACGGAGTTCATTCCCAGTCTAAGATCAGATCGGACCGAGAGTTACGGTAGTAAGATCGGCAGCACACAGAGGGGGACCCGACTGATCCCTGGCTTGCGCATCCCGCCCCTCTAGCCAGCTGAACGCCCGTACGCTCGTTTCGTGGGTTGACTTAGGCATACGGAATTCATTCCCTGTCTAATCATACGGTGTAGACACCGATTTTGTCCAGGTCTACTATTTTATTTTATTTTATTTTTAATAATAATAATATTTAAGAAAACAAACAAAAAAACAAACAAAAAAAAAACAACAAACAAAAAAACAAAATGAAAATAAGATAGAAGTCAAGGGGTTGGTACGACGTCGAACTGCCCCGACCAATTACCCAACCAACTCCCCGACCAATTACCCAACCAACTCTCCGACCAATTACCTTACCAACTACCTGACCAGCCACCATATAACCACCAACTAACAACCCTACAGCCCTAGATCCCCCTAAGTAGAAACCCTTTAAAATCCCCAGCCATTTTCGAAAATCCAGGGATCTGAGCTGTCGAAAAAAAAAAGCCATTCTTCCCCTTCAACACCCTCAGACAGACCTTATTTTCGACGCAAAAAAAAAACCAAAACAAAAAAAAAACAAAACAGAAACAAAAATAAAAAAATACAAAGTCCTCGCCTACGGTGAGGAACCTTAGCACCGAGCCATCTGCAAAAGCCAAGAAATCGTTGGTTTCGCCAAAAAAAAAAAAGAAAGGGAAGAAAAACTGAAAACTTCAAAACTTGATCTACGCGAATCAAGGTCGTTTTTGGTGAAAGGGACCTCAGATCCGAACTCAAGAGGTCGAGGGGAACATTTTGGTTTTTTGGAGAATTTTCTGACCACCGTCAACGGCGACCGTCGACCGACGACCGACGACAACAACGTTATTTTTTTTTTAAAGCTATTTTTTTTTGAAAGATTAAAAAAAATGACGAAAATTTTTTTTTGACTTTTATATAAATTATCAATAGCCGAAACGACATCGTTTCAATAAAACCCAAAACGATGCCGTTTTAACCAAAGAAGGATTCGCACGTTGACCCGAACCTGACCCGAGATCCACGCAACCCGACCCAAGGACTCGTTCCAGCCAGCCTTGAACCGGTTCATACGAACTGCCAGTGGACCGGATTGAACCGATCAGATTGCTCGGATCGTCGATCCGACCGCCGAACTGGTCAGATCGCCCGGACTAGCATTGACTGGTCCGGTTCAGGTAAAAAAAATTTCTTTTTTGAATTTTCTAATTTTTTATTATTATTATGTTTTGTTATTTTAAATATATTTTTATATTTATGCATGATAAATTTATAAATTTGTTAGAATAAATGTTTAATCGTTTTAATAATAATAAAATTAAGAACAAATAATAATAAAAATATATTAAAATGCTTTAAAAAAAATAATAATATCTTCCCTGCCTAGATGTTGGAGGGAATAAAAATATTTTTCTAAAACAATAATTCCGCCTAGATGTTGGAGAATTATTGTTAATTATTTTTCATAAATAAACATAAGAAATTTTTAATTAATCTTCAAAAATTATTAAAATTGAACTTGTTTAAAAAATCTGCCTAGATGTTGGGGATTTTTAGAGATGTTCGTATTTTCTTAAAAAAACGAAACCTTAAGCACTATTTCTTAATCCTAGGATTCTAAAACCCCTAAAAATCCAAAATCCATTAAATCCAAAACCCCCCGAAATCCAAAATCCTTGAAATCCAAAGTCCTAAAAAAATCCTAAAGAGACGTGTGAAAATTCTATTTGAAGCAATTTGTTCCCGAATGCCGCCTAGATGATGGGGTATTTAAGAAATTTTACTTCGTGAAGTCTTTTCACACGATTTCTTAATTCGTATTAATAATAAGATTAATAAATAAAAAGTATAATAAAATTGGAATCTTAAATATAAACAGTCGCACCTAAGCTCTGCCTAGATGTTGGAGAGTCGGGGTGGTCTTATTATATTTAAGAATCCAACTCTTAAATTGCATTTCATTTTACATGAAATTCATTAGCATGATATACGTTAGCATGTTATCATCAATAATTGATTGCATTACTCTCTCTTTAATTTACTGATAAAATATTTTTTAATAAAAAAAGAATAATACTAAAAAAAAAATCTTTTAGTGATATTATAAAATAAAAAAATAACATTTCGAGAGAAATAATTCTTGGTACTTTGCCTAGATGTTGGAGAGTCACTAACAATTATTTCCTATAAAGATTGTTATTTTATTTTAATGATTATTGTGTTAAATCTTAGGCGAAAAGAGTTATTTTAAATTTTGCCTAGACGATGGAGAATTTTAAGATAATTCTTTAACTTAAAGATTTTCTCAATATTTCTAAATAAATATTTTAGCAAATTTTTTTAAATGAAGGGAATTAATGTTAAATTTCAAATTAAAACCATTTTTATCCAATGTCGAAAATAGCACATAATTAAATGGTACCAATTTATGGGCGTTGTGGGGGTCTAATTCTTCCCCACGCGTAACCGACTCCCGGACCCAACCTAATTTTTCGCAGACCGAAATTTATCTTTTTGATAAGACTTCAAACTCGTTTTTATAGTTTTATTAAAAAGATAAACTTTTGGGTGGCCAATCACACCCTAACAAAGATTGGTGGCGACTCCCTCTTTTTTATTTTTCTCGATTTTAAACTCATTTTTACGTCTGACGGTCCCAAAACTGTTACGACAGCTTGGCGACTCCACTAGGGAATTATTTGAGAGTCAGGCCAAATTTTAAATTATGCACTATTGATAACAGTTGGATTTAATTGATTTTATTTGATATTTAATTTAATTTCTTTTATTTTATTTTTCTGAAAACAGTCATGTTAATAAATGAAATAAATTATGTGCTAGTTATTACTTCATTTTGATTTTGTTTTTGATTTATTCATGTTATTTTGATTAATACATTACCTTGCACACACTTTGCATATTCACTCGCATACATGAGCTCTATACCCGGGCTCCATCCTTTTAGGAGGAAGTGAAGTAGCTACGCTCTCGTGAGGTGATAACCTCCGCATTTGCTAGCGAAACACTTCCACTCAGATTGAACCCGTTTCGTTAGTAGCCTGTAATGGGTGAGGATCGGGGAGCCTTACTAGTCTATAATGGATGATGATGTGAGGAATAGTCTGGGAACCTTTAGACATGTAAATCTTAACCCGACATATAGTGAACCCTGAAGTCCAACTTTAGGATAGAGCCATACTGTCCCTTTTACGAGAAAATTATCTAAATTAGGACACTACGTATATTCTGATATGCTTGTTCATTCATTTACTCAGTTTTATTTATTTGTTTTATTTACATTCTTGATTTGTTTTATTGTCTTCAATTTTGTTGCATGCATCATATAGGTACCATATTTTTAGAGGGTATTGTTTTGGACCAATCTTCAACAAAAAAAAAAACTTTCAAAAAAACCTAAAGGATGTCGTCTGTGTGTGAGAGTTACTTAGAGGTTAAGAGCCATTCAGAAGGTACTCAGGGGAAAGAAGGAGATTGCTTAGTAGATGGTCATATATCGATGCTACCACAGTCAGTGTATATGGATCTCGATCAGAATAATATATCAAAATTGGAAGCCATTTGGAAACAGTGGAGAACAGAGAAAAAAGAATTTTTTTCCAAGAAATATGGGGATGTGGCACTGCTTATGTCTGTGAAGGTTGATGAACAGCTAATGAGAGCCGCAATACAGTTCTGGGGTCTATCTTATCGACGCTTTGTATTCAACCAAGAAGACTTGGCTCCCATGATCGAAGAATATTCTTCTTTACTTCGGATAGAGTCTACCAATCAAGACAAGATCTATTGGAAAGAGCATAAGACCACCGGATATAGAAAAAAAATTAGCCAAGATCATGCAAATGGAGGTTGAAGAGATAGACAAGCACAAGAAAGAAAAAAATGGGGTTGAGACCATTCCATCAGCTTTTCTGCTTGAGTACATAAGAAAGTATATTGATACCGATCAGGGGTTGCATGTGTTTGCTTTGGCCATCTATGGATTGATGATATTTCCTAAGGTTTTAGGACATATAGAAGCATCAGTGGTTGATTTCTTTGAGCAATTAGATAAAGGTATAAACCCTTCACCAACTATTTTGGTAGAAACTATTAGATCACTTAATTTTTGTCGAAGAAAGGGTGAAGGACGATTTATGGGGTGTGCTCAGTTACTTTTTGTCTGGCTCAGAAGCCATTTTTGGGGAAAAGAGAAGACATCATTTCGACCATTCTCCGTGCATTTCAGTCCTATCAAGGAGTTTATGACTAAAGAATGAAGAAAAGATTGGACAAAAAGTCAATGGTTGGCATTCTTTTTGAAGCTCACTAACGAAGATGTAACATGGAGGGCACCATGGATGCTTTCGATGGCTATCTTATATAGTTGTGGAGACGAGTCATGGGTACCTCTGTTAGGAATATGGGGGCAGTGAGTTACGCACCCCTTATGGTTCAAAGACAATATGATTCACGACAGTTCATCCCTATGACTCATAGGCTTGGTTCACTCGAGTTTGATTATGGAACACCCGGTTATATGAAAAGGGTTCGTGAAATCATTAAAGCATGGAAGCAGGTCAATCGAATGAGCCCAGCTAGACTCACAGATAATGTTGCTGAAGGTTACCTTGCGTGGAGGATGAAAAGAGTTAACAAAATTAGGCCTCTACCAGCTGATGTTTCAGAGAAGTTATTGGTTCCTGTTTCAGTATCGGTATTGTCAACTCTTGAGATTGCTCAATGAGAGTTTGGGATTGAAAAGAAAAGGTTAGAGAAAGAAAAGGTGGCTATGATGGATCAGGTTAACCAACTAAGATATGATTTGATGATGAAAAATGATGCAGTACAAAAGTTGACTAAAGAACGAAAAGTATTGAAAGAGGATCTGCAAGATCTGCATCAAGAAAATAAGAAATTAAGGTTGGATAGTAGACCTTTGAAGGGATCCAAGAAGGATGTGGAAGAACTACGGGACATGGTGGAATATTGGAAGAATAGAGCTCAAGAGAAGAAAGAAATGATCTCCACACTCACCAAAGAGCAACATGAATGGAAAGAAAAACTTTCAAGAGCCTCTGAAAAGGTAACAAGGCACCAAAGAGAAAGTGAAAAGCTAAAAGCTGAGCTAATGAGGGAACAAATCAAGAACTCCGATTTGCAAAGCAAGAAAAAAGCCTTAGAGCATGAATTAATGAGTTTGGAGCTTCAATTGACAAGCAATCAGAGGCACATAAACGAGATTTTGACTGAGTGGCAAGATAGAGAAGATTATTGGGCTCGCACTTGTAATATGGAGGTAGATGCTCGAGAGATGTGGAGAGCAGAAAGTTTAGGGAGACAGTAATACATCGAACACCTGACTGCTCAAATCTACAAGGCTATCCGAAAAGTAGGCAACATGGTTGAAAAGGTGAAAGCACTGGAACGAGAGATTGTACCAACCAAAGGCCACAGTCAAAGATTATTGCACTTTTTGCATGAAGCTAGGGAGCAATATGCTCAAATCAAATGTTTTTATGGCTTTAATGCGAGAATGATTGGATGATGTGTAAAGACTCCTATGGTTAATGAAAGTTTCTTTTTGTTTCGATCGATCTAAGACAATAATACCCTAATTTGCATTTCATTCATTTCATGCATACATTTTCATACTAACAATAATATCAACGACATTATATCATGCGATCTAATTCATGGTTAATAAACTAAGGTTCAAGGATAGTAAAGCCAAGGAACCATAACTCGTCAATTTCGCATAGATATAATACTCGTTCCCAGACTCGAGCCATGGAAGAAGAGAATACAGCTAGGTTTGAAAGGGTCGAAAGGGTACAGGAGGAGATACAAGAAAGAGTGATGGAAATACAACAAAGAATTGAAGCACAAATGGCTAAATTAAGACAACTGTTGATTGGATCAATGAAAGGAAAATGAGTCACTGGTGTATCAAAGACAGGAGATGAGGTTAATATGGAAGAGCCATTATACCCTCCTGGATTCACTCCACCTCAAGTTCAGGTTCATGTTTCTCGGGGTATACACATACAACCACCAAGTGCGCAGCCATACCTCTATGTCAATCATTCTGCAAATCAGCAGCCGACCCACTTGAATACCAATTCGGGACCCATCCTAATCGATCCCATCATGGTACCAAATCTTGACGACCCTGTTGAGCAAGAGAAATCTCACGAAATGTCAGAACCTGTTATAAATTCAAAAATTCAAGATAAGTATGACCAGCTTGAAAAGAGGCTTAAAGTGGTTGAAGGTAATGACACTTATGGGGTTATTGACGCCAATGAGCTTAGCCTAGTGCCTGACTTGGTTATCCCACCAAAATTTAAGACCCTGGATTTCGAGAAATACGATGGGACAAAGTGTCCATCTTCTCATATCACCATGTTTTGTAAAAAGATGATGGGTCATACCTATAATGACAAACTATTGATACACTGTTTTCAGGATAGTTTGACTGGTTCAGCAACTAAATGGTACGTGCAATTAGATCGAAATAAGATCAGTTCATGGAAAAACTTGGCCAAAGTTTTTCTTGCTCAGTATAAACACGTCTTGGATACAGCCCCTGATAGACTGTCATTACAAAATATGGAGAAAAAGTCGACGAAAACCTTCAAAGAATACGCACATCGATAGAGAGATGTAGCAGCCCAAGTACAACCACCACTGACTGAAAAAGAGATAATCGTGCTATTCATCAATACACTGAAGGCCCCGTATTATGACAGATTGGTGGGAAATGCCACGAAAAACTTCTCTGACATGGTAATTTCAGGGGAGATGATAGAAAATGCTATCAAAAGTGGTAAAATTGAAGGGTCTGAAAAGAAGATAGCTACCTTAAGGAAGAAAGAGCAGGAGACACATGTTGTCACTCACACAAATCCCCCACACCATCCTTTTGTTTCATATAACCTACACCCCCATTACTACTCTACCATAAACCAAATCTCTCAATAACCATACCATTACCGGGCTCCCCAACAACCGTTACCCAGATCAAGTTTTAGCCCTCAACCATCTAATTACACCCCGACACCTCCAGCTCGACCATTTACTCAACCAACCTACCCAAACAGCAATCAAAGAAACTCACAGAATAATAACAATCGAGAAAGACCTCATTTTGACCCAATTCCCATGACATACACAGATTTGTATCTTCGACTTGTTGAGAAACATCTGCTTGCTCTTGTTATTATTGAACCTTTGAAACCTCTGTTTCTCAAATGGTATGACCCCAATGCACATTGTGATTATCATTATGGGAATCCAGGTCATTCCACTGAGCATTGTACTACTTTGAAGCATAAAGTGCAGGGGTTAATCAATGAAGGAGTATTAAATTTTGATACCAGCCAACAAGGGACTCCAAATGTCAATGGGAACCCTCTACCAAATCATACCAGACCATCAATAAATGCTTTGATTGATGGGCAAACAAGTTATGTGAAAAGAAGAATAGAAAAGGTCAAAACTCCTATGGCTAAAGTGTTTGAAACCTTGGTCAAAGCTGACATGCTAAAGTCGATAGAACCTCAAAATTACTCTGAAACGGTTAACTCAACTGAAAGTTGCCATTATCACAAAGGTGCTCTGGGGCATTCTATCAAGAATTGTCACCAATTTCGTCAAGAGGTGCAAAAATTGATGGATGAAGGTCGAATAGAGTTTTACCAAGAGAGAGAAGAGTTGGTGAAAGTGTCTACCATTGATTCAAAGAATAAGTTTGGGCATAGACCAGTAACTATCTATTATGATGAGAAGCCAACATCGAAGCTAGAAAAACCCGTCTCTCGACCAGTGGTGACAATTAAAGTTCCTGGCCCTTTTCCATATCAGAATGATAAAGCAGTACCTTGGAAGTACGATTATGATGTCGTAGTCAACCCAGATACTACCAACATAACGGGTGTAGGAGGCAAAACCCGAAGTGGCAGGTGCTATACCCCAGAGGCTCTAGAAAAAGCTAAAAAGGAGAAAGCCAAGGTAGGGGAAGAAAATAAAAGTCAGAGTGATCTTGATGCAACACCAGAAAAAGAATGTCAGAAGCCAGTATCTGAGAGTGAAGTAGGTGAATTTTTGAAGTTAATAAAACATAGTGAGTATAACATGGTAGAACAGCTTAACAAGATGCTAGCTAGAATTTTGTTATTGTCATTATTGCTCAATTCAGAGTCACACCGTAATGCTTTGCTGAAGGTGCTAAATCAAACATATGTGTCTCACAATGCTTCTGTTAAATATGTGGAACAGCGTGTTGGTAATCTGATGATTTCAAACTATATTTTTTTCAATGATAAAGAAATTTCTCTTGAGGGTAGAGGAAGTACCAGGGCTCTTCACATTACTGTGAAATGTAAAAGTCATATAATGGCTAAGGTTTTGATTGATAATGGCTCATCCATCAATGTTATGCCTACAACTACTCTGGCAAAACTCCCTGTTAATGGATCTTATATGAAACCTAGTCATATGATAGTGAAAGCCTTTGATTGAACCAGAAGAGAAGTGCTGAGAGATATAGAAGTGCCATTACAGATTGGTCCATGTACTTTCAACGTGAAATTTCAAGTCATAGACATCTCTCATTCATATAGTTGTCTATTGGGTAGACCGTGGATCCATATGGCAGGTGCTATCCCATTCTCATTACATCAGAAAGTCAAATTCATTGTTGAAGGAAAGCTAACATGTGTGGTAGAAGAAGAAGATTTATTGGTAACTCAACCGATAAATACTCCTTATGTGGAATCAACAGATAAAGCTTTCGAATGCTCTTGTAGATCCTTTGAGATTGCCAATGCAACATATATAGCTGGAGGATCTAAATTGTATTCGCCACACTTATCTACGACTACTAAAATGGTAGTCAAATAGCTTATCGAGATGGGATGGCGACCTGAAGTCAGACTTGGGAAGAACCTGCAAGGAATCACGAAGCCATCGGCCATATATGAAAAGAGAGACAGGTTTAGCTTGGGATATAAGCCAACAAGAGGGGACAGAGTAAGAATGGTGAATGAGAAAAGAGATAAGAGGATAGCTAATCTTAAGGGATATGAGCTGAAGTCAAAGTCGATAGTCATTCCATACCTCTATAATTTTTTTCATTCGAGAGGATATATTTATCCAGATTTACCAGGAGCCCCAAGTGCAGGATTCGTGAAAAAATTTTCAAAGCTGGCCATTCAAATAGTGGATGATGGAGAAAAGAAGAGTCGAAGTGAAGATCTATTCGTGTACCCTTGTCCTTTAGATTTTAAGCTGGATAATTGGGAAGTTACAGAGCTGCCTATTGTTTTTAAAACTTTGGAAAAGTAATGTGAAACTTTAAATCCCTAATTACATTCTACGAGTATTAAGAGATCTTTTATGGTGTGTTTATGTTTGTCATTTTAATAAAAGACTTAGAAGATGCATCCGTATTTTTTCTGTTGTTTTTATCTTCATTTTACCTTTCATCCTTTTCTTTCCTACATTTTCTTGCCATTCTATTTTTGTGTGCCAATATTCTCTCCATATTACCCTTTGTAGGGTCTCAAACAATGAACATGAGGATAATCATGGCATTAATTTCGGATTTGATTTTGAAAACTTAATTCATGTTGATGAACTTGATAATGAGGAAGATTCAGATAACTATACACTGCCTCTTGATTTGTTAAAATTAATAGAACATGAAGATAAGCCAATTGAACCCCACCAAGAAATTATTGAATCAGTAAATTTGGGAGATGGTAAGAATAAAAGAGAGGTCAAAGTTGGTACATCTCTTTTATCAGTTGAAAGACAGGAGCTAGAAGAGCTGCTCTGAGAATATGTAGATATGTTCACATGGACTTACCAGGATATGCTAGGACTCAACACTGATATTGTAGAGCACAAGTTACCTTTAAAACCAGGATGTAAGCCGATGCAGCAAAAGCTAAGGCGCATGAAACCAGAGATGCTGCTAAAAATTAAAGAGAAAGTGAAGAAACAATTCGATGCCAGATTTTTAGAAGTGGCAAAATATCCTGAATGGGTAGCCAACATAGTGCCAGTTCCTAAGAAGGATGGAAAAGTGAGAATGTGTGTCGATTATCGAGATTTGAATAGAGTAAGCCCTAAGGATAACTTTCCTTTACCTCACATCAATACTCTAGTGGATAATACTGCTAAGCACTCTACATTTTCCTTTATGGATGGTTTCTCAGGCTATAATCAGATCAAGATGGCTCGAGATGATATGGAGAAAACTACATTTGTGACCATGTGGGGAACATTCTATTACAAAGTCATGCCTTTTGGGTTAAAAAATGCTGGTGCTACTTATCAAAGAGCAATGGTGACTCTTTTTCATGACATGATGCATAAAGAGATAGAAGTGTATGTAGATGGTATGATTGCAAAATCTCGTGAAGGAGAGGATCATATAGTCAGTCTCAAAAAGCTGTTCGACAGGTTGAGAAGATTTCAGTTGAAGTTGAATCTTGCCAAATGTACATTTGGAGCCAAATCAAGAAAACTATTAGGCTTTGTAGTTAATGAAAAAAAAATTAAAGTTGATCCAGATAAGAAACAAGCCATCCAAAACTTATCACCTCCTCATACCTCAAAAGAAGTGCGAGGCTTCTTAGGGAGATTAAATTATATTGCTCGCTTCATCTCTCAACTCACTTATAAGTGTGATCCTATTTTCAAGCTTCTCAGAAAACATAATCTTGGAGAATGGAATGATGAATGCCAAGAAGCTTTTGATAAGATCAAAGAATACTTGTCAAATCCACCTGTGTTAGTGCCACTAATGCCAGGAAAACCTTTGATTTTGTACTTGACAGTGCATGAAAATTTAATGGGATGTGTGCTGGGGCAAAGAGATGAAACTGATAAGAAAGAACGAGCAATTTACTGCTTGAGCAAGAAGTTCACTGATTATGAGTCAAAGTATTCACCATTAGAGAAGATGTGTTGTGCATTAACCTGGACAGCTCGAAGGCTTAGACAATACATGCTTTATCACACTACTTGGCTCATAACAAAGCTGGATCCTATTAAGTATATCTTCGAAAAGCCCTCATTGACAGGAAGAATAGCACGGTGGCAAGTTATGCTTTTAGAATATGATATCATTTGCGTGACTCAAAAAGCTATTAAAAGGAGTGCAATAGCTGAATTTTTAGCTGATCGTGCAGTTGAAGATTATGAGCCAATGAAATTAGATTTTCCTGATGAGGATGTGATGGCCATTAAAGAAAATGAACCTATTGAAAAATCATGGAGGATGTATTTTGATGGAGCTGCTAATGCTTTGGGTCATGGTATTGAGGTAATTTTGATATCTCTCGATGGACATTATTACCCCATCACAGCCAGATTAAATTTTAATTACACAAACAATGTGGCTGAATATGAGGCCTGTGTTATGGGTCTACAAGCAGCAATTAAAAAGAAGATCAAAGTGTTAGATGTGTTTGAAGATTCAGCTTTAGTCATCTATCAGTTACGAGGTGAATGGGAAACAAGAGACTCTAAGTTGATTCGGTACCATAAATGCATCTCTGAGTTAGTTAAGCAATTTAAAGAAGTTCAGTTTGAGCATCTACCTAGAGAGGAAAACCAAATTGTTGATGCACTGGCTACTCTAGCTGTAATGATCAAAATAGATGCAAGTACTGAAATCCAACCCATCAAGCTGGATGTGAAAGATGTACCAGCACATTGCTCAGGTGTTGAAAAAGAAGTTGATGGGAAGCCATGGTATCATGATATCATGCAATACATTAAAAGCCAGCAATACCCAAAACATGCAACTGAAAATGATAAGAGGACTATCAGAAGATTGGCTATGAGTTTCTTCATTAATGGAGATATCCTTTACAAAAGAGGTCGAGATCAAGTACACTTAAGATGTGTAAATGCAGCTGAAGCAAAGAAAATTATTGAAGAAGTGCATGATGGAGTTTATGGGGCACATGCAAATGGTCATATGATGGTTAGACAAATTATGAGGGCTGGCTATTATTGGTTGACAATGGAGAGTGATTGTATTGATTATGCTAGGAGATGTCATAAATGTTAGATTTATGCTGACAAGATTCATGCTCCACCATCAACATTACACGTTCTAGCTCCTCCCTGGCCATTCTCAATGTGGGGTATGGATGTCATTGGTCCCATCACTCCAAAAGCTTCAAACGGGCATAGATTCATTTTTATGATGATTGATTACTTCACCAAATGGGTAGAGGCTACATCATATGCTAGCGCGACCCGATCTGTGGTATGTAAGTTCATAAAAAGAGAGATAATATATAGATATGGGCTTTCGGAGACAATTATTTCTGATAATGCCAAAAACTTGAACAACAAAATGATGAATGAAGTATGCACTCAGTTCAAGATTCACCATCGTAATTCGGCACCATATCGTCCAAAAATGAATGGGGCAGTGGAGGCTGCAAATAAGAATATCAAGAGAATCCTGGAGAAAATGACTGAAACTTACAAAGATTGGCATGAGAAGTTACCTTTTGCCTTGCATGCTTATAGAACATCAGTCAGAACGTCTACTGGAGCCATATCGTTCTCTTTGGTATATGGTATGGAAGTTGTGCTACCAGTCGAAGTGGAAATTCCCTCACTGAGAGTCCTGATGGAGGTAGAGTTAGAGGAAGCAGAATGGGTTCGAAATCGCTACGAGCAGTTAAACCTCATAGAAGAGAAAAGACTGTCAGCACTTTGTCATGGTCAATTATATCAAAAGAGGATGATGAGAGCACATGACAAGAAAACTCATCCCCGTTGCTTTAGAGAAGGAGACTTAGTGTTAAAAAGATTCCTTCCAAATCAACATGATAATCGGGGGAAATGGACACCAAATTGGGAAGGCCCATATGTGGTGAAAAAATCTTTTTCTGGTGGGGCATTGATTTTGGCAGAAATGGACGGAGGTGATTTACCTACCCCAATAAATTCAGATGTTGTGAAGAAATATTTTGCTTAAAAAAAAGAGAGAAAAAAATGATGACTTATCTAAGTTGAAAACCTGAAAAGACGGCTTAGATGTGAAACAAAAGCATCATCAAGAAAAGATCCCACAATGCAGGGGTAAGTGTAGTTTGACGAACTCTGAATAATCAAGGAAGTCATCTGATTTAGTTTTAGAGAAAGAATCTGAGAATATTTTGTTCATGATTATCTTGTGGTCATTCTTTTGACACCTTTATTTCAACTCAAACACTTTGACATACACTTGTTATCAGCCATAGGAAATACATTATCCTTCATTTGAAAATAATGCCTATCCTTTCCTTTATCCTTATCTGATATTTTTGTCCATCAAAGAAATGTGATTGCATTTTATTTGTCTTGAACTTAAAATGATGAAAAGAAAAACAAACATGAAAGATCTCAGCATTACTTTTAAAGTTACAAAGGCAAATGAAAAAGGATGAGAAAAGCATGACAAGTCATTGATGTTGTAGACTTTTGAAGAAAAAATATTATGGTCAGATGTTGAAGACAGATTGGTCATATAAGAACTCGGATAAAAGAAGCCGAAAGTGAGAGATTTCGAGAACCTTTTTACTACAATGAATGATTTTGATTGCATTACATGCATTGCATCATGAGCACTCAATACATGCATCCATGAGAAGTTTAAAGTTGTTGAGCCTCTGTTGAGAGGAGCTTTTTCAAGAGAGAATTTTTAAAGTTATGGAGCCTCTATTGAGAAGAGCTTTTTCCAGATGAGATTTTTAAAGTTGTGGAACCTCTGCTAAGAGTAGTTTTTTTCAAGAGAGAATTTTTAAAGTTATGGAGCCTCTGCTGAGAGGAGCTTTTTTTTTCAAGATGAGATTTTAAAGTTGTGGAGCCTCTGTAGAGAGGAGTTTTTTCCAGATGAGATTTTAAAGTTGTTGAGCCTCTGCTGAGAGGAGCTTTTCCAGATGAGATTTTTAAAGTTGTGGAGCCTCTGTTGAGAGGAGCTTTTTTCAAGAGATTTTTAAAGTTGTGGAGCCTCTGTTGAAAAGAGCTTTTTCCAGATGAGATTTTTAAAGTTGTTGAGCCTCTGTTAAGAGGAGCCCTTTTCTGTAAAACCAAAAAATAACACAATTTATTTTCGGACAAAATCGTTGTCTTTGTCTTTGCCCTATTCCTGATTCTCAGTAATGTGTAAAGAGGGGCAGCTGTAGACACCGATTTTGTCTGGGTCTACTATTTTATTTTATTTTATTTTTAATAATAATAATATTTAACAAAACAAACAAAAAAACAAACAAACAAAAAAACAAAATGGAAATAAGACAGAAGTCAAGGGGTTGGTACGGCACCGAACTACCCCGACCAATTACCCAACCAACTCCCTGACCAATTACCCAACCAACTCTCCGACCAATTACCTTACCAACTACCCGACCAGCCACCCTATAACCACCAACTAACAACCCTACAGCCTTAGATCCCCCTAAGTAGAAACCCTTTAAAATCCCCAACCATTTTCGAAAATCCGGGGATCCGAGCTCTCGAAAAAAAAAAACCATTCCTCCTCTTCAACACCCTCAGACAGACCCTATTTTCGACGCAAAAAAAAAAACCAAAACAAAAAAAAAACCAAAATAGAAACAAAAATAAAAAAATACACAGTCCTCGCCTACGGTGAGGAACCTCAGCACCGAGCCATCTGCAAAAGCCAAGAAATCGTTAGTTTCACCAAAAAAAAAAAAGAAAGGGAAGAAAAACCGAAAACATCAAAACTTGATCTATGCGAATCAAGGTCGCTTTTGGTGAAAGAGACCTCAGATCCGGACTCAGGAGGTCGAGGGGAACATTTCGGTGTTTTCAGAGAATTTTTCGACCACCGTCAACGGTGATCGTCGACTGACGATCGGCGACAGCAGCGACGGAGGATTGGCCGGCCACCTGTGTTGGTCGGAGAGAAAAAAAAGGGAATGGAAAAAAAAAAAAGAGAAAGCTGTTTTTTCTCTAAAAGATTAAAAAAAAATGATGAAATTTTTTTTTTTACTTTTATATAAATTATCAATAGCCAAAACGACGTCGTTTCAATAAAACCCAAAACGACGCCGTTTTAACCAAAGAAGGATCCACGCGTTGACCCGAACTCGACCCAAGATCCACGTAACTCGACCCAACGACCCATTCCAGCCAGCCTTGAACCGGTTCATACGAACCGCTAGTGGACTGGATTGAACCGATCAGATTGCTCGGACCACCGATCCGACCGCCGAACCGGTCAGATCGCCCGAACTGCCGATCCAATCGTCGAACCGGTCAGACCGCCCAGACTAGCGTTGACCGGACCGTTGACCGGTCCGGTTCAGGTAAAAAAACTTTTTTTTTTTTGAATTTTCTAATTTTTATTATTATTATTTTTTGTTATTTTAAATATATTTTTATATTTATGCATGATAAATTTATAAATTTGTTAGAATAAATGTTTAATCGTTTTAATAATAATAAAATTAAGAACAAATAATAATAAAAAATATATTAAAATGCTTTAAAAATAATAATAATAATCTTCCCTGCCTAGATGTTGGAGGGAATAAAAATATTGTTCTAAAACAATAATTCCGCCTAGATGTTGGGGAATTATTGTTAATTATTTTTCATAAATAAACATAAGAAATTTTTAATTAATCTTCAAAAATTATTAAAATCGAACTTGCTTAAAAAATTCGCCTAGATGTTGGGGATTTTTAGAGATGTTCATATTTTCTTAAAAAAACAAAACGTTAAGCACTATTTCTTAATCCTAGGATTCTAAAACCCCTAAAAATCCAAAATCCATTAAATCCAAAACCCCCCGAAATCCAAAATCCTTGAAATCCAAAGTCCTAAAAAATTCCTAAGGACACGTGTGAAAATTCTATTTGAAGCAATTTGTTCCTGAATGCCACCTAGATGATGGGGTATTTAAGAAATTTTACTTCGTGAAGTCTTTTCACACGATTTCTTAATTCGTATTAATAATAAGATTAATAAATAAAAAGTATAATAAAATTGGAATCTTAAATATAAAAGTCGCACCTAAGCTCTGCCTAGATGTTGGAGAGTCGAGGTGGTCTCATTATATTTAAGAATCCAACTCTTAAATTGCATTTCATTTTACATGACATTCATTAGCATGATATACGTTAGCATGTTATCATCAATAATTGATTGCATTACTTTCTCTTTAATTTACTGATAAAATATTTTTTAATAAAAAAAGAATAATACTAAAAAAAAATCTTTTTGTGATATTATAAAATAAAAAAATAACATTCCGAGAGAAATAATTCTTGGTACTCTGCCTAGATGTTGGAGAATCACTAACAATTATTTCCTATAAAGATTTTTATTTTATTTTAATGATTATTGTGTTAAATCTTAGGCGAAAAGAGTTATTTTAAATTCTGCCTAGACGATGGAGAATTTTAAGATAATTCTTTAACTTAAAGATTTTCTCAATATTTCTAAATAAATATTTTAGCAAAATTTTTTAAAATGAAGGGAATTAATGTTAAATTTCAAATTAAAACCATTTTTATCCAATATCGAAAATAGTGCATAATTAAATGGTACTAATTTATGGGCGTTGTGGGGGTGCTAATCCCTCCCCATGCGTAACCGACTCCCGGACCCAACCTGATTTTTCGCAGATTGAAATTTATCTTTTTGATAAGACTTCAAACTCATTTTCATAGTTTTATTAAAAAGATAAACTTTTGGGTGGCCAATCACACCCTAACAAAGATTGGTGGCGACTCCCTCTTTTTTATTTTTCTCGATTTTAAACTCATTTTTACGTTTGACAGTCCCAAAACCGTTACGACATACGGAGTTCCTTCCCAGTCTAAGATCGGACTGGACCAAGGGTTGCGGCAGCACATGCTGGGCTCGGGAATGTGCTGGTGCCGTATTTTTCTTCGCCGGGCACCATCGCCGGAGAACCTGACTGGCGACATTAAGGTTCCAGCGATCGGGGGGGCCGGGGGGGATGTGTGCACATGATGTGCGGTGGGTGCTGGTACATGGCCCTTATATTGGCCCCCTATCCCTCATCAAACCTCGAGAACTCACACCCCCATAAAGAGCATTTGAGATTTTATAGGTTTGCTGTCAGTAGCCATTAAAGTGTCTGAAATGGGGACACTTTTTTCAAATAGTCACAAAACTTGTACACTTCGAGTTTTTAGCTGAATTTTTTAATGCATGCCAAAAAAAATACAAGGATCACATCTACCAAGTTTGGGGCCAAAAATTCTTCTGAAAAAATTTTAAAAAATCTTGAACCGTAAAAAGTTTCAAAAATCGTGAAAAATAGAAAACGAGTCGTCTTGCCATGAAACTTCACATGAAGGCTTAAGGGACCTTGTATGAATTTACAAACTAGAAAAAATGGCATTGGCATGGCAGAAATATGAAGATGTGCCTAAACCAACCTACCACCCTAACGATCCACGACTTGCGCATCCTGCCTCTTTGGCCGGCGTAGTGCCTGTCTGCCTGCCCGCTCGTTTCGTCGGTGGCTTAGGCATACGGAGTTCATTCCCAGTCTAAGATCAGATCGGACCAAGAGTTGTGGTAGCAGGATCGACAGCACGTAAAGGGGGACCCGGTCGATCCCTGGCTTGTGTATCCCGCCCCTATGGCCGACTGAGCGCCCGCACGCTCGTTACGTGGGTTGACTTAGGCATACGGAGTTCATTCCCAGTCTAAGATCAGATCGGATCGAGGGTTGCGGTAGCACATGCTGGGCTCGGGCATGTGCTGGTGTCGCATTTTTCTTCATCGGGACACCATCGTCGGAGAACCTGACTGACGGCATTAGGGTTTCGACGATCGGGGGGGCCGGGGGGTGTGCGCACATGATGTAAGATGGGAGCTGGTACTTGTCCCTTATATTGGCCCCCTATCCCTCATCAAACCTCGAGAACTCACACCCCCTTAAAGAGCATTTGAGATTTTACAGGTTTGCTGCCAGTAGCCATTAAAGTGTCTGAAATGGGGACACTTTTTTCAAATGGTCACAAAATCTTGTACACTTCGAGTTTTTAGCAGAATTTTTTTGTGCATGCCAAAAAAAATACAAGGATCACATCAAGTTTGGGGCCAAAATTCCTTCTGAAAAAATTTTAAAAAATCTTGAACCATAAAAAGTTTTGAAAATCGTAAAAAAAAGAAAAGGAGTCGTCTTGCCATGAAACTTCACATGAAGGCTTCAGGGACCATTGTATGAATTTACAAGCCAAAAAAATGGCATTGGCACGACAGAAATATGAAGATGTGCCTAAACCCACCTACCACCCTATCGATCCACGGTTTGCGCAACCCGTCTCTCTGGCCGGCGTAGTGCCTGCCCACCCGCCCGCTCATTTTGTCAGTTGGCTTAGGCATACGGAGTCCATTCCCAGTCTAAGATCAGACCGGATCGAGGGTTGCAACAACAGGATCGGCAGCACGCAGAGGGAGACCCGACCGATTCCCGACATGCGCATCCCGCCCCTCTGGCCGACTGAGCGCCCGCACGCTCGTTTTGTGGGTTGACTTAGGCATACGGAGTTCATTCCCAGTCTAAGATCAGATCAGACCGAGGGTTACGGTAGCACATGCTAGGCTCGGGCATGTGCTGATGTCGTATTTTTCTTCACCAGGACACCATCCCTGGAGAACCTGACCGACGGCATTGGGGTTCCGGCGATCGGGGGGGTCGGGGGGGTGTGCGCACATGATGTGCAATGGGTGCTGGTACTTGGCCCTTATATTGGCCCCGTATCCCTCATCAAACCTCGAGAACTCACACCCCCTTAAAGAGCATTTGAGATTTTACAGGTTTGCTGCCAGTAGCCATTAAAGTGTCTGAAATGGGGACATTTTTTTCAAATGGTCACAAAATCTTGTACACTTCGAGTTTTTAGCTGAATTTTTTTATGCATGCCAAAAATACTACAAGGATCACGTCTACCAAGTTTGGGGCCAAAACTCCTTCTGAAAAAATTTAAAAAAATCCCAAACTGTAAAAAGTTTCAAAAATCGTGAAAAATAAAAAACGAGTCATCTTGCCATGAAACTTCACATGAAGGCTTAAGGGACCATTGTATGAATTTAAAAGCCAGAAAAATGGCATTGGCATGTTAGAAATATGAAGATGTGCCTAAACCCAGCAACGACCCTATCGATCCACGGCTTGTGCATCTCGCCTCTCTGGCCGACATAGTGCCCGCTCTCCCGCCCGCTCGTTTCGTTGGTTGGCTTGGGCATACAGAGTTCATTCCCAGTCTAAGATCAGACCGGACTGAGGGTTGCAGCAGAAGGATCGATAGCACGTAGAGGGGGACCCAATCGATCCCCAGCTTGCGCATCCCGCCCCTCTGGCCGGCTAAACACCCGTACGCTCGTTTCGTGGGTTGACTTAGGCATACGGAGTTCGTTCCTAGTCTAATCATACGGAGTTCATTTGCAGTCTAAGATCGAACCAGACCAAGGGTTGCGGTAGCACATGCTAGGCTCAGGCATGTGCTGGTGCTGTATTTTTCTTCGTCGGGACACCATCACCGAAAAACCTAACCGACGGTATTAGGGTTCCGGCGATCGGGGGGCCCAGGGGGTGTGCGCACATGATGTGCGATGGGTGCCGGTACTTGGCCCTTATATTGTCCCCCTATCCCTCATCAAATCTCGAGAACTCACACCCACTTAAAGAGCATTTGAGATTTTACAGGTTTGCTGCCAGTAGCCATTAAAGTGTTTAAAATGGGGACACTTTTTTCAAATGGTCACAAAATCTTGTACACTTCGAGTTTTTAGCTGAATTCTTTTGTGCATGCCAACAAAAATACAAGGATCACGTCTACCAAGTTTGGGGCCAAAACTCCTTCTGAAAAAAATTTAAAAAATCCTGAACCGTAAAAGGTTTGAAAAATCGTGAAAAATAGAAAACGAGTCATCTTGCCATGAAACTTCACATGAAGGCTTAAGGGACCATTGTATGAATTTACAAGCCAGAAAAATGGCATTGGCATGGCAGAAATATGAAGATTTGCCTAAACCCACCTACCACCCTATCGATCCACGGCTTGCGCATCCCGCCTCCCTGGCCGACGTAGTGCCGGCCCGTCCACCCACTCGTTTCATCGGTTGGCTTAGGCATACGGAGTTCATTAGTATAAGATCGGATTGGACCGAGGGTTGCAACAGCAGCATCGATAGCATGCAAAGGGGGACCTGACCGATCACCGGCTTGCGCATCCCTCCCCTCTGGTCGGCTGAGCGCCCGCACACTCGTTTCGTGGGTTGACTTAGGCATACAGAGTTCATTCCTAGTCTAAGCATACGGAGTTCATTCCCAGTCTAAGATCGGACTGGATCGAGGGTTGTGGCAACACATGCTGGGCTCGGACATGTGCTGGTGCCATATTTTTCTTCACCGAGACACCATCGTGGGAGAACCTGACCGGCGACATTGGGGTTCCGATGATCGGGGGGCCGGGGGGTGTGCGCACATGATGTACGATGGGTGCTGGTACTTGGCCCTTATATTGGCCCCCTATCCCTCATCAAACCTCGAGAACTCACACCCCCTTAAAGAGCATTTGAGATTTTACATGTTTGCTGCCAGTAGCCATTAAAGTGTCTGAAATGGGGACACTTTTTTCAAATCGTCACAAAATCTTGTACACTTCTAGTTTTTTGCTGAATTTTTTTATGCATGCCAAAAAAAATACAGGGATCACGTCTGCCAAGTTTCGGGCTAAAACTCCATCTAAAAAAATTTTAAAAAATCCTGAACCGTAAAAAGTTTGGAAAATCGTGAAAAATAGAAAACGGGTCATCTTGCCATGAAACTTCACATGAAGGCTTAAGGGACCATTGTATGAATTTACAAGCCAGAAAAATGGCATTCGCATTGCAGAAATATGAAGATGTGCCTAAACCCACCTACCACCCTATCGATCCACGGTTTGCGCATCCCGCCTCTCTCGTTGGTGTAGTGCCCACCCGCCCGCCCGCTCGTTTCGTCGGTTGGCTTAGGCATACGGAGTTCATTCCCAGTCTAAGATCTGATCGGACTGAGGGTTACGGCAGTAGGATCGACAGCACGCAGAGGGGGACTCGATCGATCCCCGGCTTACGCATCCCGCCCCTCTGACCGGCTGAGCGCCCGTGCGCTCGTTTCGTGGGTTGACTTAGGCATACGGAGTTCATTCCCAGTCTAAGCATACAGAGTTCATTCCCAGTCGAAGATCAGACCGGACCGAGCCCAGCATGTGCTGGTGTCATATTTTTCTTTACCGGGACACCATCGTCGGAGAACCTAACCGGCGGCATTGGGGTTCCGGGGATCGGGGTGGTGTGCGCACATGATGTGCGATGGGTGCTGGTAGTTGGCCCTTATATTGGCCCCCTATCCCTCATCCAACCTCGAGAACTCACACCCCCTTAAAGAGCATTTGAGATTTTACAGGTTTGCTGCCAGTAGCCATTAAAGTGTCTGAAATGGGGACACTTTTTTGAAATGGTCACAAAATCTTGTACACTTCGAGTTATTAGCTGAATTTTTTTGTGCATGCCAACATAAATACAAGGATCACGTCTACCAAGTTTGGGGTCGAAACTCCTTCTCAAAAAATTTTAAAAAATCTAGAACCGTAAAAAGTTTTAAAAATCGCGAAAAATAGAAAACGAGTCGTCTTGCCATGAAACTTCACATGAAGGCTTAAGGGACCATTTTATGAATTTACAAGCTAGAAAAATGGTATTGGCATGGCAGAAATATGAAGATGTGCCTAAACCTATCTACCACCCTATCGATCCACGGCTTGCGCATCCTGCCTCTCTGGCCGGCGTAGTGCCCGCTCGCCCATCCACCCGTTTCGTCAGTTGGCTTAGGCATACGGAGTTCATTCCCAATGTAAGATCAAACTAGACTGAGGGTTGCAGCAGCAGGATTGGTAGCACAAAGAAGGGGACCCAATCGAACCCTGGCTTGCACATCCTGCCCCTCTGGCCGGCTGAGCACCCGCACGCTCGTTTCGTGGGTTGACTTAGGCATACGGAGTTCATTCCCAGTCTAAGCTTATGAAGTTCATTCCCAGTCTAAGATCGGATCGGACCGAGGGTTGCAGCAGCACATGTTGGGCTCGGGCATGTGCTGGTGCCGCATTTTACTTCGTCGGGACACCATCGTCGGAGAACCTGACGGCGGCATTGGGGTTCCGACGATCGGGGGGGCCGGGGGTGTGTGCGCTCATGATGTGCGATGGGTGCTGGTACTTGCCCTTATATTGGCCCCCTATCCCTCATGAAACCTTGAGAACTCACACCCCCTTAAAGAGCATTTGAGATTTTACAGGTTTGCTGCCAGTAGCCATTAAAGTGTTTGAAATGGGGACACTTTTTTCAAATGGTCACAAAATCTTGTACACTTCGAGTTTTTAGCTGGATCTTTTTGTGCATGCCAACAAAAATACAAGGATCACGTCTACCAAGTTTGGAGCAAAAACTCCTTCTGAAAAAAAATTTTAAAAAATCCTGAACCGTAAAAAGTTTTAAAAATCATGAAAAATAGAAAACGAGTCGTCTTGCCATGAAACTTCACATGAAGGCTTAAGGGACCATTGTATGAATTTACAAGCCAGAAAAATGGCATTGTCACAGCAAAAATATGAAGATATGCATAAACCCACCTACCACACTATCTATCCACGGGTTGCGCATCCCTTCACTCTAGCCGGCGTAGTGCCCGCCCACCCGCCCGCTCGTTTCGTCGGTTGGCTTAGGCATACGGAGTTCATTCCCAGTCTAAGATCGGACCAGACCGAGGGTTGCAGCAGCAGGATCGGTAGCAAGCAGAGGGGGACCCGAATGATCCCCGACTTGCGCATCCCGCCCCTCTGGCCGGCTGAGCACCCGCACACTCGTTTCGTGGGTTGAGTTAGGCATACAGAGTTCATTCCCAGTCTAAGCATACGAAGTTCATTCCCAGTCTAACATTGGACCCGACCGAGGGTTACAGCAGCACATACTGGGCTTGGGCATGTGCTGGTGCCGCATTTTTCTTCGTCGGGACACCATCGTCGGAGAACCTGACCGGTGGCATTGGGGTTTTGGCGATCGGGTGGGTCTTGCCATGAAACTTCACATGAAACTTCACGTGAAGCTTAAGGGACCATTGTATGAATTTACAAGCCAGAAAAATGGTATTAGCATGGCAGAAATATGAAAATGTGCCTAAACATACCTACCACCCTATCGATCCATGGCTTGCAATCCCGCCTCTCTGGCCGACGTAGTGCCCGCCCGCCCATCCGCTCGTTTCGTCGGTTGGCTTAGGCATACGGAGTTCATTCCCAGTGTAAGATCAAACTGGACCGAGGGTTGCGGCAGCAGGAATGGCAGCACAAAGAGGGGGACCCAATCGAACCCTGGCTTGCACATCCCGCCCCTCTGGCCGACTGAGCACCCGCACGCTCGTTTCGTGGGTTGACTTAGGCGTACGGAGTTCATTCCCAGTCTAAGCATACGGAGTTCATTCCCAGTCTAAGATCGGATCGGTCCGAGGGTTGCGGCAGCACTTGCTGGGCTCAGGCATGTGCTGGTGCCGTATTTTTCTTCACCGGGACACCATCGCCGGAGAACCTGACCGTCGGCAATAGGGTTCCGATCGGGGGGGGTCGGGGGGGTGTGCACACATGATGTGCGATGGGTGCTGGTACTTGGCCCTTATATTGGCCCCCTATTCCTTATCAAACCTCTAGAACTCACACCCCTTTAAAAAGCATTTGAGATTTTACAGGTTTGCTGTCGGTAGCCATTAAAGTGTTTGAAATGGGGACACTTTTTTCGAATGGTCACAAAATCTTGTACACTTCGAGTTTTTAGCTGAATTTTTTTATGCATGCCAACAAAAATACAAAGATCATGTCTACCATGTTCGGGGCCAAAACTCTTTCTGAAAAAAATTTTAAAAAATCCTGAACCGTAAAAAGTTTCAAAAATCATGAAAAATAGAAAACGAGTCGTCTTGCCATGAAACTTCACATGAAGGCTTAAGGGACCTTTGTATGAATTTACAAGCCAGAAAAATGGCATTGGCATGGCAGAAATATGAAGATGTGCCTAAACCTACCTACCACCCTATCGATCCACGGCTTGCGCATCCTGCCTGTCTGGCCGGCGTAGTGCCCACCCGCCCACCCGCTCGTTTCGTCGGTTGGCTTAGGCATACGGAATTCATTCCCAGTCTAAGATCAGACCGGACCGAGGGTTGCAGCAGCAGGATCGGTAGCACGCAGAGGGGGACCCGGCCGATCCTTGGCTTACGCATCCCGCCCCTATAGCCGGTTGAGCGCCCGCACGCTCGTTTCGTGGGTTGACTTAGGCATACGGAGTTCATTCCCAGTCTAAGCATACGGAGTTCATTCCCAATCTAAGATCGGATCGGACCGAGGGTTGCGACAGCACATGCTGGGCTCGAGCATGTGCTGGTTCGTATTTTTCTTCGTCGAGACACCATCGTCGAAGAACGTGACCGGTGGCATTGGGGTTTCGAGGATCGAGGGAGCCGGGGGGTGTGCACACATGATGTGCGATGGCTGCTGGTACTTGGCCCTTATATTGGCCCTCTATCCCTCATCAAACCTCGATAACTCACACCCCCTTAAAGAGCATTTGAGATTTTACAGGTTTGCTGCCAGTAGCCATTAAAGTGTCTGAAATGGGGACACTTTTTTCAAATGGTCACAAAATCTTGTACACTTCGAGTTTTTAGCTGAATTGTTTTGTGCGTGCCTACAAAAATACAAGGATCACGTCTACCAGGTTTGGGGCCAAAACTCCTTCTGGAAAAATTTTTATAAATCCCAAATCGTAAAAAGTTTCAAAAATCATGAAAAATAAAAATCGAGTCGTCTTGCCATGAAACTTCACATGAAAGCTTAAGGGACCATTGTATGAATTCACAGGCCAGAAAAATGGTATTGGCATGGCAGAAATATGAAGATGTGCCTAAACCCACCTACCACCCTACCGATCCACGGCTTGCGCATCCCGTCTCTCTGGCCGGCGTAGTGCCCGCCCGTCCGCCCGCTCGTTTCGTCGGTTGGCTTAGGCATACGGAGTTCATTCCCAGTCTAGGATCAGACCAGACTGAGGGTTGCAGCAGCAGGATCGGTAGCATGCAGAGGGAGACCCTGTCGATCCCGGGCTTGCGCATCCCGCCCCTATGGCCGGTTGAGCACCCGCACGCTTGTTTCATGGGTTGACTTAGGCTTGGAGTTCATTCCCAGTCTAAGCATACAGAGTTCATTCCTAGTCTAAGATCGGATCGGACCGAGGGTTCTGGTAGCACATGCTAGGCTCGAGCATGTGCTGGTGTCGTATTTTTCTTCGTCAAGACACCATCGTCGGAGAACGTGACCGGTGGCATTGGGGTTCCGGCGATCGGGGGGTCCGGGGGGGAGTGCGCATATGATGTGCGATGGGTGCTGGTACTTGGCCCTTATATTGGTCCCCTATCCCTATCAAACCTTGAAAACTCACACCCCCTTAAAGAGCATTTGAGATTTTACAGGTTTGCTACCAGTAGCCATTAAAGTGTCTGAAATGGGGACTCTTTTTTCAAATGGTCACAAAATCTTGTACACTTTGCGTTTTTAGGTGACTTTTTTTGTGCTTGCCAAAAAAAATACAAGGATCACGTCTACCAAATTTGGGGCCAAAACTCCATCTGAAAAAATCTTAAAAAAATCTCGAACTGTAAAAAGTTTCAAAAATCTTGAAAAATAGAAAATGAGTCATATTGGCATGAAACTTCACATGAAGGCTTAAGGGACCGTTGTATGAATTTGCAAGCAAAAAAAATTGCATTGGCCCAACAGAAATATGAAGATGTGCCTAAACCCACCTACCACCCTATCGATCCACGGCTTGCGCATCCCGCCTCTCTGGCCGGCATAGTGCCCGCCCGCCCGCCTGCTCGTTTCGTCGGTTAGCTTAGGCATACGGAGTTCATTTCCAGTCTAAGATCGGATGGGACTGAGGGTTGCGGCAGTAGGATCGACAGCACGCAGAAGGGGACCCGACCGATCCTCGGCTTGCGCATCCTGCCCCTCTAGCCGACTGAGCGCCCGCACGCTCATTTCGTGGGTTGACTTAAGCATACGAAGTTCATTCCCAGTCTGAGATCAAACCAGACCAAGGGTTACGACAGCACATGCTGGGCTCGGGCATGTGCTGGTGCCGTATTTTTCATCACCGGGACACCATTGTCGGAGAACCTGACTGACAGCATTAGGGTTTCGATGATCGGGGGGGCCGGGGGGTGTGCGAACAAGATGTGTGATGGGTGCTGGTACTTGGCCCTTATATTGCCCCCTATCCCTCATCAAACCTCGAGAACTCACACCCCCTTAAAGAGCATTTGAGATTTTACAGGTTTGCTGCCAGTAGCCATTAAAGTGTCTGAAATGGGGATACTTTTTTCAAATGGTCACAAAATCTTGTACACTTCGAGTTTTTAGCTGAATTTCTTTGTGCCACCAAAAATATAAGGATCACGTCTACCAAGTTTGGGGCCAAAACTCCCTCTGAAAAAATTTAAAAAAATCCAGAACCCTAAAAAGTTTCAAAAATCATGAAAAATAGAAAACGAGTCATCTTGCCATGAAACTTCACATGAAGGCTTAAGGGACCATTGTATGAATTTACAAGCCAGAAAAATGGCATCGGCATGGTAGAAATATGAAGATGTGCCTAAACCCACCTACCACCCTATCGATCCCCGGCTTGGGCATCTCGGCTCTCTGACCGGCGTTGTGCCCGCTTGCCCGCCCGCTCATTTCGTCGGTAGGCTTAGGCATACAGAGTTCATTCCCAGTCTAAGATCAGGCCGGACCGAGGTTTGCGATAGCATGATCGGTAGCACACAGAGGGGGACCCAGTCGATCCCCGGCTTGCGCATCCCGCCCCTCTGGCCGACTGAGCGCCCGCACGCTCGTTTCGTGGGTTGACTTAGGTATACGGAGTTCATTCCCAGTCTCAGCATACAGAGTTGATTCCCAGTCTAGGATAAGACCGAACCGAGGGTTACGGCAGCACATGCTGGCTCGGGCATGTGCTGGTGCCGTATTTTTCTTCACCGGGACACAATCGCAGGAGAACCTGAATGGCGGCATTGGGGTTCTAACAATCGGGGGGGCTGTGTGCACATTATGTGCGATGGGTGCTGGTACTTGGCCCCTATATTGGCCCTCTATTCCTCATCAAACCTCGAGAACTCACACTCCCTTAAAGAGCATTTGAGATTTTACAGGTTTCCTGCCAGTAGCCATTAAAGTGTCTGAAATGGGGACACTTTTTTCAAATGGTCCCAAAATCTTGTACACTTCGAGTTTTTAGGTGAATTTTTTTGTGCATGCCAAAAAAAATACAAGGATCATGTCTACCAAGTTTGGGGCCAAAACTCCTTCTGAAAAAATTTTAAAAAATCCCGAACCGTAAAAAGTTTCAAAAATCATGAAAAATAGAAAACGAGTCATCTTGCCATGAAACTTCACATGAAGGCTTAAGGGACCATTGTATGAATTTACAAGAAAGAAAAATGGCATTGGCATGGCAGAAATATGAACATGTGCCTAAACCCACCTACCACCCTATCGATCCACGACTTGCGCATCCCGCTTCTCTGGCCGGCATAGTGCCCGCCCGCCCGCCCGCTCGTTTCGTCGGTTGGCATAGGCATACGGAGTTCATTCCCAGTCTAAGATCTGATCGAACCGAGGGTTGCGGCAGTAGGATCGACAGCACGCAGAGGGGGACCCGATCGATCCCCGACTTACGTATACCGCCCTTCTGGCCGGTTGAGCGCCCGTACGCTCGTTTCGTGGGTTGACTTAGGCATACGGAGTTCATTCCCAGTCTAAGATCGGATCGGACCGAGGTTGTGGCAGCACATCTGGGCTCGGGCATGTGCTGGTTCCTTATTTTTCTTCATCGGGACACCATCACCGAAGAACCTAACCGACGGCATTGGGGTTCCGACGATCAGGGGGGCCGGGGGGTGTGCGCACATGATGTGCGTTGGGTGCTGGAACTTGGCCCATATATTGGCTCCCTATCCCTCATCAAATCATGAGAACTCACACCCTCTTAAAGAGCATTTGAGATTTTACAGGTTTGCTGCCAGTAGCCATTAAAGTGTCTGAAATGGGGACACTTTTTTCAAATGGTCATAAAATGTTGTACACTTCGAGTTTTTAATAGAATTTTTTTGTGCATGCCAAAAAAAATACAAGGATCATGTCTACCAAGTTTGGGGCCAAAACTCCTTCTGAAAAAATTTTGAAAAATCCCGAATTGTAAAAAGTTTCGAAAATCATGGAAAATAGAAAACGAGTCATCTTGCCATGAAACTTCACATGAAGGCTTAAGGGACCATTGTATGAATTTACAAGCCATAAAAATGGCATTGGCATGACAGAAATATGAAGATAAGCCTAAACCCACCTACCACCTTATCGATCCACGGCTTTCGCATCCCGCCTCTTTGGCCGACGTAGTGCCCGCCCGCCCGCCCGTTTCGTCGGTTGGCTTAGGCATACGGAGTTCATTCCCTGTCTAAGAGAGGACTGGACCAAGGATTATGGCAGCAGGATCGACAGCACGTAGAAGGGGATCCAGCCGATCCTCGGCTTGCGCATTAAAGTAGCCATTAAAGTATCTGAAATGGGGACACTTTTTTCAAATGGTCACAAAATCTTGTACACTTCGAGTTTTTAGTTGAATTTTTTTGTGCATACCAACAAAAATACAAGGATCACGTCTACCAAGTTTGGGGCCAAAAATCCTTCAAAAAAAATTTTAAAAAATCCCAAACCTTAAAAAGTTTCAAAAATCGTGAAAAATAGAAAACGTGTCATCTTGCCATGAAACTTCACATGAAGGCTTAAGGGAGCATTGTATGAATTTACAAGCCAGAAAAATGGCATTGGCACAGCTGAAATATAAAGATGTGCCTAAACCCACCTACCACCTTATCGATCCACGGTTTGCGCATCCCGCCTCTCTGACCGGCGTAGTGCCCGCCCGCCCGCCCGCCTACCCGCTCGCTCTTTTCTTCGGTTGGCTTAGGCATTCGAAGTTCATTTCCAGTCTAAGATCAGACCGGACCGAGGGTTGCAGCATCAGGATCAGCAGCACGCAGAGGGGGACCTGGCCGATCCCTGGCTTGCGCATCCCGCCCCTCTGGCCGACTGAGCGCCCGCCCGTTCTTTTCGTCTGTTGGCTTAGGCATTCGAAGTTCATTCCCAGTCTAAGATTGGACCCGACCGAGGGTTGCGCCAGCACATGCTGGGCTCGGGCATGTGCTGGTGCCACTTTTTTCTTCACCGGGACACCATCGTCGGAGAACCTGACGGGCGGCATTGGGGTTCCGAGGATCGGGGGGGTCGGGGGGGTGTGCGCACATGATGTGCGATGGGTGCTGGTACTTGGCCCTTATATTCACCCCTATCCCTCATCAAACCTCGAGAACTCACACTCCCTTAAAGAGCATTTGAGATTTTATAGGTTTGCTGCCAGTAGCCATTAAAGTGTCTGAAATGGGAACACTTTTTTCAAATGGTCACAAAATCTTGTACACTTCGAGTTTTTAGCTGAATATTTTTGTGCATGCCAATAAAATACAAGGATCACGTCTACCAAGTTTGGGGCCAAAACTCCTTCTGAAAAAATTTTAAAAAATCCCAAACTGTAAAAAGTTTCAAAAATCGTGAAAAATAGAAAACGAGTCATCTTGCCATGAAACTTCACATGAAGGCTTAAGGGAGCATTGTATGAATTTAAAAGCTAGAAAAATGGCATTGGCACAGCAGAAATATGAAGATGTGCCTAAACCAACCTACCACCCTATCGATCCACGACTTGCGCATCCCGCCTATCTAGATGGCGTAATGCCCGCCCGTTCGTTTTATCGGTTCGCTTAGGCATTCAGAGTTCATTTTCAGTCTAAGATCAGGCCAAACTGAGTAGCAGGATCGGTAGCATGGAGAGGGGGATCCGATCGATCCCCGGCATGCGCATCCTGCCCCACTGGCAGACTTAGCACCCGCACGCTCGTTTCATGGGTTGACTTAGGCATACAGAGTTCATTCCCAGTCTAAGCATACGGAGTTCATTCCCATTCTAAGATCAGAGTGGACCGATGGTTACGACAGCACATACTGGGCTCGAGCATGTGCTGGTGCCACATTTTTCTTCGTCGGGACACCATCGCCGGAGAACCTGATCGGCAGCATTGGGGTTCCAGTGATCGGGGGGGTTGCGCACATGATGTGCGATGGGTGCTGGTACTTGACCCTTATATTGGCCCCCTATCTCTCATAAAACCTTGAGAACTCACACCCCCTTAAAGAGCATTTGAGATTTTACAGGTTTGCTGCCAGTAGCCATTAAAGTGTCTGGAATGGAAACACTTTTTTTAAATGGTCTCAAAATCTTGTACACTACGAGTTTTTAGCTGATTTTTTTTTAGCATGCCAACAAAAATACAAGGATCACGTCTAAAAATTTTGGGGCCAAAACTCCGTCTGAAAAGATTTTAAAAAATCCCTAACCGTAAAAAGTTTCAAAAATCATGAAAAATAGAAAACGAGTCATCTTGCCATGAAACTTCACATGAAGGCTTAAGGGACCAATGTACGAATTTACAAGCTAGAAAAATGGCATTGGCATGGTAGAAATATCAAGATGTGCCTAAACCCACCTACCACCCCATCGATCCACGGCTTGCGCATCCCACCTCTCTGACCGGCGTAGTTCCCGACCGCCCGCCCGCCCGCTCGTTTCGTTGGTTGGCTTAGGCATACGTAGTTCATTCCCAGTCTAAGATTGGACCGAATGGAGGGTTGCGGCAGATGGATTGGCAGCACACAGAGGGGGACCCGATCGATCCCTGGCTTGCGCATCTCACCCCTCTGGCCGACTGAGCGCCCGTACGCTCATTTTGTGGGTTGACTTAGGCATACGGAGTTCATTCCTAGTCTAAGCATACGGAGTTCATTCCCAGTCTAAGATTGGACCAGACCGAGGGTTGTGGCAGCACATGTTAGGCTTGGGCATGTGCTGGTGCCGTATTTTTCTTTGAAGGGACACATCGCCGGGAACCTGATCGGCAACATTGGGGTTCCGGCGATCGGGGGGGCTGGGGGGTATGCGCACATGATGTGCGATGGGTGCTGGTACTTAGCCCTCATATTGGCCCCCTATCCCTCATCAAACCTCAAGAACTCACACCCCCTTAAAGAGCATTTGAGATTTTACAGGTTTGCTGGCAATAGCCATTAAAGTGTCTGAAGTGGGGACACTTTTTTCAAATGGTCACAAAATCATGTACACTTCGAGTTTTTAGCTGAATTTTTTTGTGCATGCCAACAAAAATACAAGGATCACGTCTACCAAGCTAGGGGCAAAACCCTTTTTGAAAAAAGTTTAAAAAATCCCGAATCGTAAAAAGTTTCAAAAATCATGAAAAATAGAAAACGAGTCGTCTTGCCATGAAACTTCACATGAAGGCTTAAGGGACCATTGTATGAATTTACAAGCCAAAAAAATGGCATTGGCATGGCAGAAATATGAAGATGTGCCTAAACCCACCTACCACCCTATCGATCCATGGCTTGTGCATCCTGCCTCTCTGGTCGGCTTTCCATCCGCCCGCCCGCCCCTATGGTCGGCTGAGTGCCCGCACGCTTGTTTCGTGGGTTGACTTAGGCATATAGAGTTCATTCCCAGTCTAAGCATATGGAGTTCATTCCCAGTCTAAGCTTACGAAGTTCATTCCCAGTCTAAAATTCAACCAGACCGAGGGTTACGACAGTACATGCTGGGCTCGGGCATGTGCTGGTGTCGTATTTTTCTTCATTGGGACACCATCGTCGGTGAACCTGACTGGCGACATCGGGGGGGGCTGGGGGGCTGGTGTGCGCACATGATGTGCGATGGGTGCTGGTACTCAGCCCTTATATTGCCCCCTATCCCTCATCAAACCTCGAGAACTCACACCCCCTTAAAGAGCATTTGAGATTTTACAGGTTTGCTGCCAGTTGCCATTAAAGTGTCAGAAATGGGGGCACTTTTTTCAAATGGTCACAAAATCTTCTACACTTCGAGTTGTTAGCTTAATTTTTTTGTGCATGCCAAAAAAAATACAAGGATCATGTCTCCCAAGTTTGGGGCCAAAAGTCCTTCTGAAAAAATTTTAAAAAATCCTGAACCGTAAAAATTTTCAAAAATCGTGAAAAATAAAAAACGAGTCATCTTGCCATGAAACTTCACATGAAGGCTTAAGGGACCATTGTATTAATTTACAAGCCAAAAAAATGGCATTGGCATGGCAGAAAGATGAGGATGTGCCCAAACTCACCTACCACCCTGTCGATCCACGGCTTGCGCATCTCGCCTCTTTGGTCGGCATAGTGCCCGCCCGTCCACCCGCTTGTTTTGTCAGTTGGCTTAGGCATACGGAGTTAATTCCCAGTCTAAGATCAGATCGTATCATGGGTTGTGGCAGTAGGATTGACAGCACACAGAGGGGGACCAGGTCGATCCCCGGCTTGCGTATCCCGCCCCTCTGGCCGGTTGAGCGCCCGCACGCTCGTTTCATGGGTTGACTTAGGCATACGGAGTTGATTCTGAATCTAAGCATACGGAGTTCATACCCAGTCTAAGATCGGACGGGACAGACGGTTGCGACAGCATATGCTAGGCTCTGGCATGTGCTGGTGCCACATTTTTCTTTGTTGGGACACCATCGTCGGAGAACCTGATCAACGGCATTGGGGTTCCGGTGATCGAGGGGGTCGGGGGGTGTGCGCACATGATGTGCGATGGGTGCTGGTACTTGGCCCTTATATTGGCCCCCTATCCCTCATGAAATCTCGAGAACTCAGACCCCCTTAAAAAGCATTTGAGATTTTACAGGTTTGCTGCCAGTAGCCATTCAAGTGTCTAAAATGGGGACACTTTTTTCAAATGGTCACAAAATCATGTACAGTTCGAGTTTTTAGCTGAATTTTTTTGTGCCTGCCAAAAAAAATACAAGGATCACGTCTACCAAGTTTGCGACCAAAACTCCTTCTGAAAAAATTTTAAAAATCTCGAACCGTAAAAAGTTTCAAAAATCATGAAAATAGAAAACAAGTCGTCTTGCCATGAAACTTCACATGAAGGCTTAAGGGACCATTTTATGAATTTACAAGCCAAAAAAATTGCATTGGCATGGCAGAAGTATGAAGATGTGCCTAAACCGACCTACCACCCTATCGATCCACAGCTTGCGCATCCCGCACTTCTGGCCGGCGTAGTGCCCGCCCGATCGCTCGCTCGTTTCACCGGTTGGCTTAGGCCTACGGAGTTCATTCCTAGTCTGAGATCGGATCAGACTAAGGGTTGCCACAGCAGGATCGACAGCACACAGAGGGGGACCCGACCGATCCCCGGCTTACGCATCCCGCCCCTCTGGCCGGCTAAGCGCCCGCACGCTCATTTCGTGGGTTGACTTAGGCATACGGAGTTCATTCCCAGTCTAAGCATACAGAGTTCATTCCCAGTCTAAGATCGGACTAGACCGAGGGTTGCGGTAGCACATGCTGGGCTCGGGCATATGCTGGTGCTGAATTTTTCTTCGTCTTGACACCATTGTCGGAGAACCTGACCGGTGACATTGGGGTTCCGATGATCGGAGGGGGTGGAGGGGTGTGCGCACATGATGTGTGATGGGTGCTGGTACTTGGCCCTTATATTGGCCCCCTATCCCTCATCAAACCTTGAGAACTCACACCCCTTTAAAGAGCATTTGAGATTTTACAGGTTTGCTGCCAGTAGCCATTAAAGTGTCCGAAATGGGGACACTTTTTTTAATTGGTCACAAAATCTTGTACACTACGAGTTTTTAGCTTAATTTTTTTGTGCCTGCCAACAAAAATACAAGGATCACGTCTACCAAGTTTGGGGCAAAAATCCTTCGAAAAAAATTTTGAAAAATCCCGAACCGGAAAATGTTTCAAAAATCATAAAAAATAAAAAACGAGTCGTCTTGCCATGAAACTTCACATGAAGGCTTAAGGGACCGTTGTATGAATTTACAAGCCATAAAAATGGCATCGGCATGGCAGAAATATAAAGATGTGCCTAAACCCACCTGCCACCCTATCGATCCCCGACTTACGCATCCCGCCTCTCTGGCCGACGTAGTGCCCGCCCGCCCGTCCGCTCTTTTCGTCGGTTGGCTTAGGCATACGGAGTTTATTCCCAGTCTATGATCGAATCAGACCGAGGGTTACGGTAGTAGGATCGGTAGCACACTTAGGGGGACACGGCTGATCCCCGACTTGTACATCTTGCCCTTCTGGCCGGATAAGCGCCCGCACGCTCGTTTCGTGGATTGACTTAGGCATACGGAGTTCATTCTCAGTCTAAGCATACGGAGTTCATTCCCAGTCTAATATCGGATCGGACCTACTGTTGCGCCAGCACATGCTGGGCTCGGGCATGTGCTGGTGCCGTATTTTTTTTCGTCGGGATACCATCGTCGGAGAACCTGACCGGTAACATTGAGGTTCCGACGAGCGGGGGGGGCCAGGGGGTGTGCACACATGATGTGTGATGGGTGCTGGTACTTGGCCCTTATATTGGCCCCCTATCCCTCATCAAACCTTCAGAACTCACACCCTCTTAAAGAGCATTTGAGATTTTACAGGTTTGCTGCCAGTAGCCATTAAAGTGTCTGAAATGAGGACACTTTTTTCAAATGGTCACAAACTCTTGTACACTTCGAGTTTTTAGCTGAATTGTTTTGTGCATGCCAACAAAAATACAAGGATCACGTCTACCAAGTTTGGGGCCAAAACTCCTTCTTAAAAAATTTTAAAAAATCTCGAACCGTAAAAAGTTTCAAAAATCGTGAAAAGTAGAAAACGAGTCGTCTTGCCGTGAAACTTCACATGAAGGCTTAAGGGACCATTGTATGAATTTACAAGCCAGAAAAATGGCATTGGCACGACAGAAATACAAAGATGTGCCTAAACCCACCTACCACCCTATCGATCCACGGCTTGCGCATCCCGCCTCTCTGGTCGGCGTAGTGCCCGTCCGCCCGTCCGCACGTTTCATCGGTTGGCTTAGGCATACGGAGTTCATTCTCAGTCTTAGATCGGACCAGACCGAGGCTTGCGACAGCACACAGAGGGGGACCCGGTCGATCCTCGACTTGTGCATCCCTCACCTCTGGTCGACTGAGTGCCCGCACACTTGTTTCATGGGTTGACTTAGGCATACGGAGTTCATTCCCAGTCTAAGCATACAGAGTTCATTCCCATCCTAAGATTGGACTGAACCGAGGGTTACGGCAGCACATGCTGGAGCCGTATTTTTCTTCGTCGGGACACCATCGCTGAAGAACCTGACCGACGATATTAGGGTTCGATGATCGGGGGGGCCGGGGGGTGTACGCACATGATGTGCAATCGGTGCTAGTACTTGGCCCTTATATTGGCCCCGTATCCCACATCAAATCTCGAGAACTCACACCCCCTTAAAGAGCATTTGAGATTTTATAGGTTTGCTGTCAGTAGCAATTAAAGTGTCTGAAATGGGGACACTTTATTCAAATGGTCACAAAAACTTGTACACTTCGAGTTTTTAGCTGAATTTTTTTGTGCTTGCCAAAAAAAATACAAGAATCACGTCCACCAAGTTTGGCACCAAAAACTCCTTCTGAAAAAATTTTAAAAAATCCCGAAGCGTAAAAAGTTTCAAAAATCATGAAAAGTAAAAAACGAGTCGTCTTGCCATGAAACTTCACATGAAGGCTTAAGGTACTATTGTTTGAATTTGCAAGCCAGAAAAATGGCATTGGCATGGCAGAAATATGAAGATGTGCCTAAACCCACCTACCACCCTATCGACCACGGCTTGCGCATCCCGCCTCTCTGGCCGGCGTAGTGCCCGCCTGCCCGCCTACCCACCCTCCCGCCCATTTCATCGGTTGGCTTTGGCATACGGAGTTCATTCCCAGTCTAAGATCAGACCAGACCAAGGGTTGTGGCAGCAGGATCGACAGCACGCAGAGGGGGACCCGACCGATCCCTAGCTTGCGCATCCCGCCCCTCTGGCCTGCTGAGCGCCCGCACGCTCATTTTGTGGGCTGACTTAGGCCTACAAAGTTCATTCCCAGTCTAAGATTGGATCAGATCGAGGGTTGCGACAGCACATGCTAGGCTCGGGCATGTGCTGGCGTCGCATTTTTCTTCGTCGGGACACCATCCGTCGGAGAACCTGACCTGCGGCATTGGGGTTCCGGCGATCGGGGTGGCCGGGGGGGTGTGCGCACATGATGTGCGATGGGTGCTGGTACTTGGCCCATATATTGGCCCCTATCCCTCATCAAACCTCGAGAACTCATACCACCTTAAAGAGCATTTGAGATTTTACAGGTTTGCTGCCAGTAGCAATTAAAGTGTCTGAAATGGGGACATTTTTTTCAAATGGTCACAAAATCTTGTACACTTTGAGTTTTTAACTGAATGTTTTTGTGCATGCCAACAAAAATACAAAGATCACGTCTACCGAGTTTGGGGCAAAACTCCTTCTAAAAAAATTTTAAAAAATACTGAACCTTAAGCAGTTTCAAAAATCGTGAAAAATAAAAAACGAGTCGTCTTGCCATGAAACTTCACATGAAGGCTTAAGGGACCATTGTATGAATTTAGAAGCCATAAAAATGGCGTTGGCACGGTAGAAATATGAAGATGTGCCTAAACCCACCTACCACCCTATCGATGCACGACTTGCGCATCCCGCCTCTCTGGCCGACGTAGTGCCCGCCCGCCCGCTCGCCCATTTCATCGGTTGGCTAAGGCATACGGAGTTCATTCCTAGTCTAAGATTGGACCGGACCGAGGGTTGTGGCATCAAGATTGATAGCACACAGAGGGGGACCCGATCGATCCCCGACTTGCGCATCCCGCCCCTCTGGCCGGCTAAGCGCCCGCACGCTCATTTCGTGGGTTGACTTAGGCATACGGAGTTCATTCCCAGTCTAAGCATACGGAGTTCATTCCCAGTCTAAGATCAGATCGGCCAGAGTGTTACGGTAGCACATACTAGGCTCGGGCATGTGCTGGTGCCGTATTTTTCTTCTCCGGGACACCATCACCGAAGAACCTGACCGACGACATTGGGGTTCCGATGATCGGGGGTGGTCGGGGAGGGGTGTGCGCACATGATGTGCAATGGGTGCTGGTACTTGACCCTTATATTGGCCCCCTATCCCTCATCAAACCTCGAGAACTCACACCCTCTTAAAGAGCATTTGAGATTTTACAGGTTTGCTACCAGTAGCCATTAAATTGTCTGGAATGGGGACAATTCTTTCAACTGGTCACAAAATCTTGTACAGTTCGAGGTTTTAGCTGAATTTTTTTGTGCATGCCAAAAAAAATACAAGGATCACGTCTACCAAGTTTGGGATGAAAAATCCCTCTGAAAAAATTTTAAAAAATCTTGAACAGTAAAAAGTTTCAAAAATTGTGAAAAATAGAAAACGAGTCGTCTTGCCATGAAACTTCACATGAAGGCTTAAGGGACCATTGTATGAATTTACAAGCTAGAAAAATGGCATTGGCATGGCAGAAATATGAAGATATGCCTAAACCCACCTACCACCCTATCGATCCACGGCTTGCGCATCCCGCCTCTCTAGCCGGCGTAGTGTCCGCCCGCCCACCCGCCCGTTTCGTCGTTTGGCTTAGGCATACGGAGTTCATTCCCAGTCTAAGATCGAACCAGACTGAGGGTTGTGGCAGCAGGTTCGACAGCACGTAGAGGGAGACCCGACCAATCCCCGGCTTGCGTATCCCACCCCTCTGGTCGGCTGAGCGCCCGTACGCTCGTTTCGAAGGTTGACTTAGGTTTACAGAGTTCATTCCCAGTCTAAGCATACGGAGTTCATTCCCAGTCTAAGATCGGACAGGACCGAGGGTTGCGGCAGCACATGCTAGGCTCGGGCATGTGCTGGTGTCGTATTTTTCTTCTCCGGGACACCATCGTCGGAGAACCTGACCGACGACATTGGGGTTCCAGCGATCGGGGGTGGTCGGGGGAGTGTGCGCACATGATGTGCGATGGGTGCTGGTACTTAGCCTTTATATTGGCCCTCTATCCCTCATCAAACCTCGAGAACTCACACCCCCTTAAAGAGCATTTAAGATTTTACAGGTTTGCTGCCAGTAGCCATTAAAGTGTCTGAAATGGGGACACTTTTTTCAAATGGTCACAAAATCTTGTACACTTCGACTTTTTAGCTGAATTTTTTTGTGCATGCCAACAAAAATACAAGGATCATGTCTAGCTTGTTTGGGGCCAAAACTCCTTCTGAAAAAATTTTAAAAAATCTCGAACCGTAAAAAGTTTTAAAAATCGTGAAAAGTAGAAAACGAGTCGTCTTGCCATGAAACTTCACATGAAGGCTTAAGGGACCATTGTATGAATTTACAAGCCAGAAAAATGGCATTGGCATGGCAGAAATATGAAGATGTGCCTAAACCCACCTATCACCCTATCGATCCACTGCTTGCGCATCCTGCCTCTCTGGTCGATGTAGTGCCCACCCGCCCGCCTATTTCGTCGGTTGGCTTAAGCATACGGAGTTCATTCCCAGTCTAAGATCGGACCGGTCTGAGGGTTGCGATAGCATATGCTGGGCTCGGGCATGTGCTGGTGCTGTATTTTTCTTCATCGGGACACCATCGCCGGGGAACCTGAGCGACGGTATTGGGGTTCCAGCGGTCGGGGGAGTGTGCGCACATGATGTGCGATGGGTGCTGGTACTTGGCCTTTATATTGGCCCCCTATCCCTCATCAAACCTCGAGAACTCACACCCCCTTAAAGAGCATTTGAGAATTTACAGGTTTGCTGCCAGTAGCCATTAAAGTGTCTGAAATGGAAACACTTTTTTCAAATGGTCACAAAATCTTGTACACTGTGAGTTTTTAGCTGAATTTTTTTGTGCATGCCAACAAAAATACAAGGATCACGTCTACCAAGTTTGGGGTCAAAACTCCATCTGAAAAGATTTTAAAAAATCCCGAACCTTAAAAAGTTTCAAAAATCGTGAAAAATAGAAAACGAGTCGTCTTGCCATGAAACTTCACATGAAGGCTTAGGGGACCAATGTACGAATTTACAAACCAGAAAAATGGCATTGGCATGGTAGAAATATGAAGATGTGCGTAAACCCACCTACCACCCTATCGATCCATGGCTTGTGCATCCCGCCTCTCTGGCCGGCGTAGTTCCCGCCCGCCCGCCTGCTCGTTTCGTCGGTTCGCTTAGGCACACGGAGTTCATTGCCAGTCTAAGATTGGACCGGATGGAGGGTTGCGCAGCTGGATCGGCAGCACGCAGAGGGGGACCCGACCAATCCCCGGCTTGCGCATCCCGCCCCTCTGGCCGGCTGAGCGCCCGCATGCTCGTTCCGTGGGTTGACTTAGGCATACGGAGTTCATTCCCAGTCTAAGCATACAGAGTTCATTCCCAGTCTAAGATCGGACCGGACCGAGGGTTGTGGCAGCACATGCTAGGCTCGGGCATGTGTTGGTGTCGCATTTTTCTTTGAAGGGACACCATCGCCGGAGAACCTGACCGGCGGCATTGGGGTTCCGACGATCGGGGGGGCCAGGGGGTATGCGCACATGATGTGCGATGGGTGCTAGTACTTAGCCCTCATATTGGCCCCCTATCCCTCATCAAACCTTGAGAACTCACACCCCCTTAAAGAGCATTTGAGATTTTACAGGTTTGCTGGCAGTAGCCATTAAAGTGTCTGAAGTGGGGACACTTTTTTCAAATGGTCACAAAATCATGTACACTTCGAGTTTTTAGCTGAATTTTTTTGTGCATGCCAACAAAAATACAAGGATCACGTCTGCCAAGCTTGGGGCTAAAACTCCTTCTGAAAAAAGTTTAAAAAATCCCAAACCGTAAAAAGTTTTGAAAATCTTGAAAAATAGAAAACGAGTCATCTTGCCATGAAACTTCACATGAAGGCTTAAGGGACCATTGTATGAATTTACAAGCCAAAAAAATGGCATTGGCATGGCAGAAATATGAAGATGTGCCTAAACCCACCTACCACCCTATCGATTCATGGCTTGCGCATCCCGCCTCTCTGGTCGGCTTACCGCCTGCCCGCCCGCCCCTATGGTCGGCTGAGCGCCCGCAAGCTCGTTTCGTGGGTTGACTTAAGCATATGGAGTTCATTCCCAGTCTAAGCATATGGAGTTCATTCCCAGTCTAAGCATACGGAGTTCATTTCCAGTCTAAGATCGGACCGAACCGAGGGTTGTGACAGCACATGCTGGGCTCGGGCATGTGCTGGTGCCGTATTTTTCTTCGCTGGGACACCATTACCGGTGAACCTGACTGGCGGCATTGTGGTTTCGACGATCGGGGGGGGCCGGGGGGCGGGTGAGCACACATGATGTGCGATAGGTGCTGGTACTCGACCTTTATATTGGCCCCCTATGCCTCATCAAACCTCGAGAACTCACACCCCTTTAAAGAGCATTTGAGATTTTATAAGTTTGCTGCCAGTAGCTATTAAAGTGTCTAAAATGGGGACACTTTTTTCAAATTGTCACAAAATCTTGTACACTTCGAGTTGTTAGCTTAATTTTTTTGTGCATGCCAAAAAAAATACAAGGATCACGTCTACCAAGTTTGGGGCCAAAACTCCTTCTAAAAAAATTTTAAAAAATCTTGAACCGTAAAAATTTTTCAAAAATCATGAAAAATAGAAAACGAGTCGTCTTGCCATGAAACTTCACATGAAGGCTTAAGGGACCATTGTATTAATTTAGAAACCAGAAAAATAGCATTGGCATGGCAGAAATATAAAGATGTGCCTAAACCCACCTACCACCCTATCGATCCACTGCTTGCGCATCCCGGCTCTCTGGCCAGCATAGTTCCCGCCCCTCCGCCCGCTTGTTTCGTCCGTTGGCTTAGGCATACAGAGTTAATTCCCAGTCTAAGATCAGATCTATCATGGGTTGCGGTAGTAGGATCGACAGCACGCAGAGGGGGACCCGGCCGATCCCCAGCTTGCGCATCCCGCCCCTCTGGCCGGTTGAGCGCCCGCACACTCGTTTCATGGGTTGACTTAGGCATACGGAGTTGATTCTGAATCTAAGCATACGGAGTTCATACCCAGTCTAAGATCGGATCGGACCGAGGGTTGCGGCAACACATGCTGGGCTCTGGCATGTGCTGGTGCCGTATTTTTCCTAATCAGGACACCGTCGTCGGAGAACCTGATCGACGGAATTAAGGTTCCGACGATCGAGAGGGGCCGGGGGGTGTGCGCACATGTGTGCGATGGGTGCTTGTACTTGGCCCTTATATTGGCCCCCTATCCCTCATCAAACCTTGAGAACTCACAACCCCTTAAAGAGCATTTGAGATTTTACAGGTTTGCTGCCAGTAGCCATTAAAGTATCTAAAATGGGGACACTTTTTTCAAATGGTCACAAAATCTTGAACACTTCGAGTTTTTAGCTTAATTTTTTTTTGCATGCCAAAAAAAATACAAGGATCACGTCTACCAAGTTGGGGCCAAGACTCCTTTTGAAAAAATTTTCAAAAATCCCAAATCATAAAAAGTTTCAAAAATCTTGAAAAATAGAAAACGAGTCGTCTTGCCAATGAAACTTCACATGAAGGCTTAAGGGACCATTGTATGAATTTACAAGGCATAAAAATGGCATTGGCGTGGTAGAAATATGAAGATGTGCCTAAACCCACCTACCACCCTATCGATCCACGGCTTGTGCATCCTACCACTCTGGCCGGCGTAGTGCCCGCCCGCCCGCCAATTCGTTTCATCGGTTGGCTTAGGCATATGGAGTTTATTCCCAGTCTAAGATCTGACCAGACTGAGGGTTGCGGCAACAGGATCGGCAGCACGCAAAGGGGGACCCAGTCGATCCTCAGCTTGCGCATCCCGCCCCTCTGGCCGGCTGAGTGCCCGCACGCTCGTTTCGTGAGTTGACTTAGGTATACGGAGTTCATTCCCAGTCTAAGCATATGGAGTTCATTCCCATTCTAAGATCGGACTGGACTGAGGGTTGCGGTAGCACATGCTAGGCTCGGGCATGTGCTGGTGTCACATTTTTCTTCATCGGGACACCATCGTCGGTGAACCAGACCGGTGGCATTGGGGTTTCGACGATCGGGGGGGTCGGGGGGGCGGGTGTGTACACATGATGTGGGATGGGTGCTGGTACTTCGCCCTTATATTGGCCCCCTATGCCTCATCAAACCTCGAAAACTCACACCCCCTTAAAGTGCATTTGAGATATTACAGGTTTGCTACCAGTAGCCATTAAAGTGTCTGGAATGGGGACACTTTTTTCAAATGGTCACAAAATCTTGTACACTTCGAGTTTTTAGCTGAATTTTTTTGTGCATGCCAACAAAATTACAAGGATCACGTCTAAAATGTTTGGGGCAAAACTCCTTCTGAAAAAATTTTAAAAAATCTCGAACCATAAAAAGTTTCAAAAATCATGAAAAATAGAAAACGAGTCGTCTTGCCATGAAACTTCACTTGAAGGCTTAAGAGACCATTGTATTAATTTACAAGCCAGAAAAATGGCATTGGCATGCCAGAAATATGAAGAGGTGCCTAAACCCACCTACCACCCTATCGATCCACGGCTTGGCATCCTGCCTCTCTGGTCGACGTAGTGCCCGCTCGCCCGCCCGCTTGTTTCATTGGTTGGCTTAGGCATATGGAGTTCATTCCCAGTCTAAGATCTGACCGGACCGAGGGTTGCGGCAGTAGGATCGGTAGCATGCAAAGGGGGACTCGACCGATCCCCGGCTTGCGCATCCTGCCCCTCTGGTCGGCTGAGCGCCGGCATGTTCGTTTCATGGGTTGACTTAGGCATACGGAGTTCATTCCCAGTATAAGCATACGGAGTTCATTCCCAGTCTAAGATCGGACTGGACCGAGTGTTACGGCAGCACATGCTAGGCTAGGGAATGTGCTGGTGTCGCATTTTTCTTCGTCGGGACACCATCCACGATGAACCTGACCGACAGCATTAGAGTTTCGGCGATCGGGGGGGCCGGGGGGGCGCGTGTCCACACATGATGTGCGATGGGTGCTGGTACTTGGCCCTTATATTGGCCCCCTATGCCTCATCAAACATCGAGAACTCACACCCCCTTAAAGAGCATTTGAGATATTACAGGTTTGCTGCCAGTAGCCATTAAAGTGTCTGAAATGGGGACACTTTTTTGAAATGGTCACAAAATCTTGTACACTTCGAGATTTTAGCTGAATTTTTTTGTGCATGCTAACAAAAATACAAGGATCACATCTACCATGTTTGGGGCAAAACACCTTCTGAAAAAATTTTAAAAAATCCCGAACCGTAAAAAGTTTCAAAAATCATGAAAAATAGAAAACGAGTCGTCTTGCCATGAAACTTCACGTGAAGGCTTAAGGGACCATTGTATGAATTTACAAGCTAGAAAAATGGCATTGGCAAGGCAGAAATATGAAGATGTGCCTAAACCCACCTACCACCCTATCGATCCACGGCTTGCGCATCCCGCCTCTTTGGCCGGCATAGTGCCTGCCCGTCCGTCCGCTCTTTTCGTCGGTTGGCTTAGGCATTCGAAGTTCATTCCCAGTCTAAGATCAAACCAGACCGAGGGTTGCGGCAGTAGGATCAACAGCTCGCAGAGGGGGACCCGGTCGATCCCCGACTTACGCATCCCACCCCTCTGGTCGACTGAGCGCCCGCCCGCTCGTTTCGTTTGTTGACTTAGGCATATGGAGTTCATTCCCAGTCTAAGCATACGGAGTTCATTCCCAGTCTAAGATCAGACCAGACCAAGGGTTACGACAGCACATGCTGGGCTCGGGCATGTGCTAGTGTCGGAACGCCAATGTCGCCGGTCAGGTTTTCCGGCGATAGTGTCCCGGTGATCGGGGGGCCGGGGGGTGTGCGCACATGATGTGCGATGGGTGCTGGTACTTGGCCCTTATATTGGCCCCCTTTCCCGCATCAAACCTTGAGAACTCACACCCCCTTAAAGAGCATTTGAGATTTTACAGGTTTGCTGCTAGTAGCCATTAAAGTGTCTGAAATGGGGACACTTTTTTCAAATGGTCACAAAATCTTGTACACTTCGAGTTTTTAGCTGAATTTTTTTGTGCATGCCAACAAAAATACAAGGATCACGTCCAACAAGTTTGGGGCCAAAACTCCTTCTGAAAATATTTTAAAAAATCTCAAACCATAAAAAGTTTCAAAAATCGTGAAAAATAGAAAACGAGTCGTCTTGCCATGAAACTTCACTTGAAGGCTTAAGGGACCATTGTATGAATTTACAAGCTAAAAAAATGGCATTGGCTTGGCAGAAATATGAAGATGTGACTAAACCCACCTACCACCCTATCGATCCATGGCTTGCGCATCCCGCCTCTCTGGCCGACGTAGTGCCTGCCCGCCTGCCCTCTCGTTTCGTCGGTTGGCTTAGGCATACGGAGTTCATTCCCAATCTAAGATCTGATCGGACTGAGGGTTGTGGCAGCAGGATCGACAGCACGCAGAGGGGGATCCGATCGATCCCCGGCTTACGCATCCCGCCCCTCTGGCCGGCTGAGCACTCGCACGCTCGTTTCGTAGGTTGACTGAGGCATACGGAGTTCATTCTCAGTCTAAGATCGGACCAGACTGAGGTTTGCAGCAGCAGGATCGGCAGCACGCAAAAAGGGACACGACCGATCCGCGGCTTGCGCATCCCGCCCCTCTGGTCGGCTGAGCGCCCGCACGCTTATTTCGTGGGTTGACATAGGTATACGGAGTTCATTCCCAGTCTAAGTATACGGAGTTCATTCTCAGTCTAAGATCGGATCGGACTGAGGGTTACGACAGCACATGCTGGGCTCGTGCATGTGCTGGTGCCAAATTTTTCTTTGTCGGGACACCATCATCGAAGAACCTAGCCAGTGGCAATGTGGTTACGGAGATCGAGGGGGCCGGGAGGGTGTGCGCACATGATGTGCGATGGGTGCTGGTACTTGGCCCTTATATTGGCCCCCTATCCCTCATCAAACCTCAAGAACTCACACCCCCTTAAAGAGCATTTGAGATTTTACAAGTTTTCTGCCAGTAGCCATTAAAGTGTCTGAAATGGGTGCACTTTTTTCAAATGGTCACAAAATCTTTTACACTTCGAGTTTTTAACTGAATTTTTTTGTGCATGCCAACAAAAATACAAGGATCACATCTACCAAGTTTGGGGCTAAAACTCCTTTTGAAAAAATTTTAAAAAATCCCGAACCGTAAAAAGTTTTGAAAATCGTGAAGAATAGAAAAGGAGTCGTCTTGCCATAAAACTTCACATGAAGGCTTAAGGGACCATTGTATGAATTTACAAGCCACAAAAATGGTGTTGGCATGGTAGAAATATGAAGATGTGCCTAAACCCACCTACCACCCTACCGATCCACGGCTTGCGCATCACGCCTCTCTGGCCGACGTAGTGCCCGCCCGCCCGCTCGTTTCGTCGGTTGGCTTAGGCATACGTAGTTCATTCCTAGTCTAAGATCAGACCGGACCGAGGGTTGCGGCAGCAGGATCGACAGTACGCAGAGGGGGACCCGGCCGATCCTCAGCATGCACATCCCGCCCCTCTGGCCGACTGAGCGCTCGCACGCTCGTTTCGTGGGTTGACTTAGGCATATGGAGTTCATTCCTAGTCTAAGCATATGGAGTTCATTCCCAGTCTAAGGTCAGAATGGACTGAGGGTTACGGCAGTACATTCTGGGCTCAGGAATGTGCTAGTGCCGCATTTTTCTTCATCGGGACACCATCGCCAGAGAACCTGACCAGCGGCATTAGGGTTCCGGCGATCGGGGGGGCCGAGGGGGGTGTGCGCACATGATGTGCGATGGGTGCTCATACTTGGCCCTTAGATTGGCCCGCTATCCCTCATCAAACCTCAAAAACTCACACCCCATTAAAGAGCATTTGAGATTTTACAGGTTTGCTGCCAGTAGCCACTAAAGTGTCTGTAATGGGGACACTTTTTTGAAATGGCCACAAAATCTTGTACACTTCGAGTTTTTAGCTGAATTTTTTTGTGCATGCCAATAAAAATAGAAGGATCACGTCTACCAAGTTTGGGGCCTAAACTCCTTCTAAAAAAAATTTTAAAAAATCCCAAACCGTAAAAAGTTTTGAAAATCGTGAAAAATAGATAACGAGTCGTCTTGCCATGAAACTTCACTTGAAGCCTTAAGGGACAGTTGTATGAATTTACAAGGCAGAAAAATGGCATTGGCATGGCAGAAATATGAAGATGTGCCTAAACCCACCTACCACCCTATCGATCCACGGCTTGCGCATCCCGCCTCCCTGGTCGACGTAGTGGCTGCTCGCCCACCCGCTCATTTCGTCGGTTGGCTTAGGTATACGGAGTTCATTCCTAGTCTAAGATCAGACCAGACCAAGGGTTGCAACAGCAGGATCGACAGCACATAGAGGGGGACCCGACCGATCCCCGGCTTGCGCATCCCGCCCCTTCAGCCAGCTAACCGCCCGCACGCTCGTTTCATGGGTTGACTTGGGCATACGGAGTTCATTCCCAGTCTAAGATCGGATAGGACAGAGGGTTGCGGATGAACATACTGGGCTCGAGCATGTGCTGGTGCCGTATTTTTCTTCACCGGGACACCATCACCGGAGAACCTGAGCGACGGCATTGGGGTTCTGGAAATCGAGGGGGCCGAGGGGTGTGCGCACATGATGTGGGATGGGTGCTGGTACTTGGCCCTTATATTGGCCCCCTATCCCTCATCAAAACTCGAGAACTCACACCCCCTTAAAGAGCATTTGAGATTTTACAGGTTTGCTACCAGTAGCCATTAAAGTGTCTAAAATGGGGACACTTTTTTCAAATGGTCACAAAATCTTGTACACTTCGAGTTTTTAATTGAATTTTTTTGTGCATGCCAAAAAAAATACAAGGATCACGTCTACCAAGTTTGGGGCTAAAAATCCATCTGAAAAAATTTTAAAAAATCTCGAACCGTAAAAAGTTTCAAAAATCATGAAAAATAGAAAACGAGTCGTCTTGCCATGAAACTTCACATGAAGGCTTAAGGGACCATTGTATGAATTTACAAGCCAGAAAAATAGCATTGGCATGGCAAAAATATGAAGATGTGCCTAAACGCACCTACCACCCTATCGATCCACGGCTTGCGTATCCCGCCTCTCTAGCAAGTGTAGTGCCCGCCCGCACGTAAAATCTTGTACACTTCGAGTTTTTGGCTGAATTGTTTTATGCATGCCAACAAAAATACAAGGATCACGTCTACCAAGTTTGAAGCCCAAACTCCTTCTAAAAAAATTTTAAAAAATCTCGAACCATAAAAAGTTTCAAAAATCGTGAAAAATAGAAAACGAGTCGTCTTGCCATGAAACTTCACATGAAGGTTTAAGGGACCATTCTATGAATTTACAAGCCAAAAAAAATGGCTTTGGCACGGCAAAAATATGAAGATGTGCCTACTCCCACCTACCACCCTATCGATCCACGGCTTGCGCATCCCGCCTCTCTAGTCGACGTAGTGCCCGCTCGCCCGCCCGCCCGTTTCATCAGTTGGCTTAGGCATACGGAGTTCATTCCCAGTCTAAGATTGGACTAGATCGAGGGTTATAGTAGCAGGATCGACAGCACGCAAAGGGGGACCCGACCGATCCTCGGCTTGCACATCCCTCCCCTCTGGCCGGCTGAGCGCCCGCACGCTCGTTTCGTGGGTTGACTTAGGCATACGGTCATTCCCAGTCTAAGCATACGGAGTTCATTCCCAGTCTAAGATCGGACCGGACCGAGGGTTGCGGCAGCACATGTTGGGCTCGGGTATGTGGTGGTGCCGTATTTTTCTTAGCCAGGACACCATCGTCGGAGAACCTGACCGACGACATTGGGGTTCCGGCAATGGGGGGATAGGGGGTGTGCGCACATGATGTACGATGGGTGCTGGTACTTGGCCCGTATATTGGCCCCCTATCCCTTATCAAACCTCAAGAACTCACACCCCCTTAAAGAGCATTTGAGATTTTACAGGTTTGCTGCCAGTAGCCATTAAAGTTTCTGAAATGGGGACATTTTTTTTCAAATGGTCACAAAATCTTGTACACTTCAAGTTTTTAGCTGAATTTTTTTTGTGTGTGCCAACAAAAATACAAGGATCACGTCTACCAAGTTTGGGGCCAAAAATCCTTCTGAAAACATTTGAAAAAATCTCAAACCGTAAAAAGTTTTGAAAATCGTGAAAAATAGAAAACGAGTCGTCTTGCCATGAAACTTCAAATGAAGGCTTAAGGGACCATTGTACGAATTTACAAGCCAGAAAAAATGGCATTGGCACGGCAAAAATATGAAGATGTGCCTAAACCCACCTACCACCCTATCGATCCACGGCTTGCGCATCCTGCCTCTCTGGCCGACGTAGTGCCTGCCTGCCCGCTCGCTCGTTTCGTCTTTTGGCTTAGGCATACGGAGTTCATTCCCAGTCTAAGATCAGATCAGATCGAGGGTTGCGACAGCAAGATCGGTAGCACGCAGAGGGGGACCCGACCGATCCCCGGCTTGCGCATCCCGCCCCTCTAGCCAGCTAAGTGCCCGTACGCTCGTTTCTTGGGTTGACTTAGGCATACGGAGTTCATTCCTATCTAAGCATACGGTGTAGACACCGATTTTGTCCGGGTCTACTATTTTATTTTATTTTATTTTTAATAATAATAATATTTAACAAAACAAACAAAAAAACAAACAAAAAAACAAAACGGAAATAAGACAGAAGTCAAGGGGTTGGTACGATGCCGAACTGCCCCAACCAATTACCCAACCAACTCTCCGACCAATTACCTTACCAACTACCCGACCTGCCACCCTATAACCACCAACTAACAACCCTACAGCCCTAGATCCCCCTAAGTAGAAACCCTTTAAAATCCCCAGCCATTTTCGAAAATCCAGGGATCTGAGCTCTTCAAAAAAAAAACCATTCTTCCCTTCAACACCCTCAGACAGACCCCATTTTCGACGTAAAAAAAAAAACCAAAACAAAAAAAAAAAGAAAACAGAAACAAAAATAAAAAAATACACAGTCCTCGCCTACGGTCAGGAACCTCAGCATCGAGCCATCTGCAAAAGCCAATAAATTGTTAGTTTCGCCAAAAAAAAAAAAAAAAGGGAAGAAAAATTGAAAACTTCAAAACTTGATCTACGCGAATCAAGGTCGTTTTTGGTGAAAGGGACCTCAGATCCGGACTCAGCAGGTCGAGGGGAACATTTTGGTGTTTTCGAAGAATTTTTCGACCACCATCAACGGCGACCAGCGACCGACAACCGACAGCAGCAGCAACGGAGGATCGACCGACCACCTGTGTTGGCTGGAGAGAAAAAAAGGAAACGAAAAAAAAAAAAAGAGAAAGCTATTTTTTTTTGAAAGATTAAAAAAAATGACGAAAATTTTTTTTTTTGACTTTTATATAAATTATCAATAGCCAAAACGACGTCGTTGCAATAAAACCCAAAACGACACCGTTTTAACCAAAGAAGGATCTGCGCGTTGACTCGAACCTGACCTGAGAGCCACGTAACCTGACCCAACAACCCGTTCCAGCCAGCCTTGAACCGGTTCATACGAACCGCCAGTGGATCGGATTGAACCGGTCAGATTGCTTGGACCGTCGATCCGACCGTCGAACCTGTCAAATCACCCGAACCGCTGATCCAACCGCCGAATCGGTCAGATCGCCCGGACCAGCGTTGACCGGTCCGGTTCAGGTAAAAAAAAAATTTTTTTTTTGAATTTTCTAATTTTTTATTATTATTATTTTTTGTTATTTTAAATATATTTTTATATTTATGCATGATAAATTTATAAATTTGTTAGAATAAATGTTTAATCATTTTAATAATAATAAAATTAAGAACAAATAATAATAAAAAATATATTAAAATGCTTTAAAAAAATAATAATAATCTTCCCTGCCTAGATGTTGGAGGGAATAAAAATATTTTTCTAAAATAATAATTTTGCCTAGATGTTGGGGAATTATTGTTAATTATTTTTCATAAATAAACATAAGAAATTTTTAATTAATCTTCAAAAATTATTAAAATCGAACTTGCTTAAAAAATTCGCCTAGATGTTGGGGATTTTTAGAGATGTTCGTATTTTCTTAAAAAAATGAAACCTTAAGCACTATTTCTTAATCCTAGGATTCTAAAACCCCTAAAAATCCAAAATCCATTAAATCCAAAACCCCCCGAAATCCAAAATCCTTGAAATCCAAAGTCCTAAAAAAATCCTAAGGACACGTGTGAAAATTCTATTTGAAGCAATTTGTTCCCGAATGCCGCCTAGATGATGGGGTATTTAAGAAATTTTACTTCGTGAAGTCTTTTCACACGATTTCTTAATTCGTATTAATAATAAGATTAATAAATAAAAAGTATAATAAAATTGGGATCTTAAATATAAACAGTCGCACCTAAACTCTGCCTAGATGTTGGAGAGTCGGGGTGGTCTCATTATATTTAAGAACCCAACTCTTAAATTGCATTTCATTTTACATGACATTCATTAGCATGATATACGTTAGCATGTTATCATCAATAATTGATTGCATTACTCTCTCTTTAATTTACTGATAAAATATTTTTTAATAAAAAAAGAATAATACTAAAAAAAAAATCTTTTTGTGATATTATAAAATAAAAAAATAACATTTCGAGAGAAATAATTCTTGGTACTCTGCCTAGATGTTGGAGAGTCACTAACAATTATTTCCTATAAAGATTGTTATTTTGTTTTAATGATTATTGTGTTAAATCTTAGGCAAAAAGAGTTATTTTAAATTTTGCCTAGACAATGGAGAATTTTAAGATAATTATTTAACTTAAAGATTTTCTCAATATTTCTAAATAAATATTTTAGCAATTTTTTTTTAAATGAAGGGAATTAATGTTAAATTTCAAATTAAAACCATTTTTATCCAATGTCGAAAATAGCACATAATTAAATGGTACCAATTTATGGGCGTTATGGGGGTGCTAATCCTTCCCCACGCGTAACCGACTCCCGGACCCAACCTGATTTTTCGCAGACCGAAATTTATCTTTTTGATAAGACTTCAAACTCATTTTTATAGTCTTATTAAAAAGATAAACTTTTGGGTGACCAATCACACCCTAACAAAGATTGATGGCGACTCCCTCTTTTTTATTTTTCCCGATTTTAAACTCATTTTTACGTCTGACAGTCTCAAAACAGTTACGACAGCTTGGCGACTCCACTGGAGAATTATTTGAGAGTCAGGCCAAAATTTAAATTATGCACTATTGACAACAGTTGGATTTAATTGATTTGATTTGATATTTAATTTAATTTCTTTTATTTTATTTTTCTAAAAGCAGTCATGTTAATAAATGAAATAAATTATGTGCTAGTTATTACTTCATTTTGATTTTGTTTTTGATTTATTCATGTTATTTTGATTAATACATTACCTTGCACACACTTTGCATATTCACTCGCATACATGAGCTCTATACCCGGGCTCCATCCTTTTAGGAGGAAGTGAAGTAGCTACACTCTCGTGAGGTGATAACCTCCGCATTTGCTAGCGAAACACTTCCACTCAGATTGAACCCGTTCTATTAATAGCCTGTAATGGGTGAGGATCGGGGAGCCTTACTAGTCTATAATGGACGATGATGTGAGGAATAGTCTGGGAACCTTTAGACATGTAAATCTTAACCCGACATATAGTGAACCCTAAAGTCCAACTTTAGGATAGAGCCATACTGTCCCTTTTACGAGAAAATTATCTAAATTAGGACACTATGTATATTCTGATATGCTTGTTCATTCATTTACTCAGTTTTATTTATTTGTTTTATTTACATTCTTGATTTGTTTTATTGTCTTCAATTTTGTTGCATGCATCATATAGGTACCATATTTTTAAAGGGTATTGTTTTGGACCAATCTTCAACAAAAAAAAAAACTTTCAAAAAAACCTAAAGGATGTCGTCTGTGTGTGAGAGCTACTTAGAGGTTAAGAGCCATTCAGAAGGTATTCAGGGGAAAGAAGGAGATTGCTTAGTAGATGGTCATATATCGATGCTACCACAGTCAGTGCATATGGATCTCGGTCAGAATAATATATCAAAATTGGAAGCCATTTGGAAACAGTGGAGAACAGAGAAAAAAATTTTTTTTCCAAGAAATACGGGGATGTGGCACTGCTTATGTCTGTGAAGGTTGATGAACAGCTAATGAGAGCCGTAATACAGTTCTGGGATTTATCTTATCGATGCTTTGTATTCAACCAAGAAGACTTGGCTCCCACGATCGAAGAATATTCTTCTTTACTTCGGATAGAGTCTACCAATCAAGACAAGATCTATTGGAAAGAGCATAAGACCACCGGATATAGAAAAAAAATTAGCCAAGATCATGCAAATGGAGGTTGAAGAGATAGACAAGCACAAGAAAGAAAAAAATGGGGTTGAGACCATTCCTTCAGCTTTTCTGCTTGAGTACATAAGAAAGTATATTAATACCGATCAGGGGTTGCATGTGTTTGCTTTGGCCATCTATGGATTGATGATATTTCCTAAGGTTTTAGGACATATAAAAGCATCAGTGGTTGATTTCTTTGAGCAATTAGATAAAGGTATAAACCCTTCACCAACTATTTTGGCAGAAACTATTAGATCACTTAATTTTTGTCAAAGAAAGGGTGAAAGACGATTTATGGGGTGTGCTCAGTTACTTTTTGTCTGGCTCAAAAGCCATTTTTGGGGAAAAGAGAAGACATCATTTCGACCATTCTCCGTGCATTTGAGTCCTATCAAGGAGTTTATGACTAAAGAATGAAGAAAAGATTGGACAAAAAGTCAATGGTTGGCATTCTTTTTGAAGCTCACTAGCGAAGATGTAACATGGAGGGCACCATGGATGCTTTTGATGGCTATCTTATATAGTTGTGGAGATGAGTCATGGGTACCTCTATTAGGAATATGGGGGGCAGTGAGTTACGCACCCCTTATGGTTCAAAGATAATATGATTCACGACAGTTCATCCCTATGACTCATAGGCTTAGTTCACTCAAGTTTGATTATGGAACACCCGGTTATATGAAAAGGTTCATGAAATCATCAAAGCATGGAAGCAGGTCAACCGAATAGCCCAGCTAGACTCACAGATAATGTTGCTGAAGTTACCTTGCGTGGAGGATGAAAAGAGTTAACGAAATTAGGCCTCTACCAGCTGATGTTTCAGAGAAGTTATCGGTTCCTGTTTCAGTATCGGTATTGTCGACTCTTGAGATCGCTCAACGAGAGTTTGAGATTGAAAAAAAAAGGTTAGAGAAAGAAAAGGTGGCTATGATGGATTAGGTTAACCAACTAAGATATGATTTGATGATAAAAAATGATGCAGTACAGAAGTTGACTAAAGAATGAAAAGTATTGAAAGAGGATCTGCAAGATCTGCATCAAGAAAATAAGAAATTAAGGTTGGATAGTAGACCTTTGAAGGGATCCAAGAAGGATGTGGAAGAACTACGGGACATGGTGGAATATTGGAAGAACAGAGCTTAAGAGAACAAAGAAATGATCTTCACACTTACCAAAGAGCAAAATGAATGGAAAGAAAAACTTTCAGGAGCCTTTGAAAAGGTAACAAGGCACCAAAGAGAAAGTGAAAAGCTAAAAGCTGAGCTAATGAGGGAACAAAGCAAGAACTCCGATTTGCAAAGCAAGAAAACAGCCTTAGAGCATGAATTAATGAGTTTGGAGCTTTAATTGACAAGCAATCAGAGGCACATAAATGAGATTTTGACTGAGTGGCAAGATAGAGAAGATTATTGGGCTCGCACTTGTAATATGGAGGTAAATGCTCGAGAGATGTGGAGAGCAGAAAGTTTAGGGAGACAGTAATACATCGAACACCTAACTGCTCAAATCTACAAGGCTGTCCGAAAAGCAGGCAACATGGTTGAAAAGGCGAAAGCACTGGAACAAGAGATTGTACCAACCAAAGGCCACAGTCAAAGATTATTGCACTTTTTGCATGAAGCTAGGGAGCAATATGCTCAAATCAAATGTTTTTATGGCTTTAATGCGAGAATGATTGGATGATGTGTAAAGACTCCCATGGTTAATGAAAGTTTCTTTTTGTTTCGATCGATCTAAGTCAATACCCTAATTTGCATTTCATTCATTTCATGCATGCATTTTCATACTAACAATAATATCAACGACATTATATCATGCGATCTAATTCATGGTTAATAAAACTAAGGTTCAAGGATAGCAAAGCCAAGGAACCATAACTCGTCAATTTCACATAGATATAATACTCGTTCCCAGACTGGAGCCATGGAAGAAGAGAATACAGCTAGGTTTGAAAGGGTCAAAAGGGTACAAGAAGAGATACAAGAAAGAGTGATGGAAATACAACAAAGAATTGAAGCATAAATGGCTAAATTAAAACAACTATTGATTGGATCAATGAAAGGAAAAGGAGTCGCTGGTGTATCAAGGACAGGAGATGAGGTTAATGTGGAAGAGCCATTATACCCTCTTGGATTCACTCCACCTCAAGTTCAGGTTCAAGTTCCTCGGGGTATACACATACAACCACCAAGTGCGCAGCCATACCCCTATGTCAATCATTTTGCAAATCAGTAGCCGACCCACTTGAATGCCAATTCGAGACTCATCCCAGTCGATCCCATCATGGTACCAAATCTTGATGACCCTGTTGAGCAAGAGAAATCTCACGAAATGTCAGAACCTGTTATAAATTCAAAAATTCAAGACAAGTATGACCAGCTTGAAGAGAGGCTTAAAGCGGTTGAAGGTAATGACACTTATGGGGTTATTGATGCCAACGAACTTAGTCTAGTGCCTGACTTGGTTATCCCACCAAAATTTAAGACCCCAGATTTCGAGAAATACAATGGGACAAAGTGTCCATCTGCTCATATCACCATGTTTTGTAGAAAGATGACGGGTCATACCCATAATGACAAACTATTGATACACTGTTTTCAGGATAGTTTGACTGGTTCAGCAGCTAAATGGTACGTGCAATTAGATCGAAATAAGATTAGTTCATGGAAAAACTTGGCCGAAGTTTTTCTTGCTCAGTATAAGCACGTCTTGGATATAGTCCCTGATAGATTGTCATTACAAAATATGGAGAAAAAGTCGACGGAAACCTTCAAAGAATACACACATCAGTGGATAGATGCAGCAGCCCAAGTATAACCACCACTAACTGAAAAAGAGATAATCGTGCTATTCGTCAATACACTGAAGGCCTCGTATTATGATAGATTGGTGGGAAATGCCACGAAAAACTTCTCTGACATGGTAATTTCAGGGGAGATGATAGAAAACGCTATCAAAAGTGGTAAAATTGAAGGGTCTAAAAAGAAGATAGCTACCTTAAGGAAGAAAGAGCAGGAGACACATGTTGTCACTCACACAAATCCCCCACACCATCTTTTTGTTTCATACAACCCACACCCCCATTACTACTCTACCATAAACCAAATCTCTCAATAACCATACCATTACTGGGCCCCCTAACATCGTTACCCAGATCAAGTTTTAGCCCTCAACCATCCAATTACACCCTAGCACCTCCAGCTCGACCATTTACTCGATCAACCTACCCAAACAGCAATAAAAAAACTCACAGAATAATAACAATCGAGAAAGACCTCATTTTGACCCAATTCTCATGACATACACAGATTTGTATCCTCGACTTGTTGAGAAACATCTCCTTGCTCCTGTTATTATTGAACCTTTGAAACCTCTGTTTCCTAAATGGTATGACTCCAATGCACATTGTGATTATCATTATGGGAATCCAGGTCATTCCACTGAGCATTGTACTACTTTGAAGCATAAAGTGCAGGGGTTAATCAATGAAGGAGTATTAAATTTTGATACCAGCCAACAAAGGACTCCAACTGTCAATGGGAACCCTCTACCAAATCATACCAGACCATCAATAAATGCTTTGATTGATGGGCAAACAAGTTGTGTGAAAAGAAGAATAGAAGAGGTCAAAACTCCTATGGCTAAAGTGTTTGAAACATTGATCAAAGCTGACATGCTAAAGTCGATAGAACCTCAAAATTACTCTGAAGCGGTTAACTCAACTGAAAGCTGCCATTATCATAAAGGTGCTCTGGGGCATTCTATCGAGAATTGTCACCAATTTCGTCAAGAGGTGCAAAAATTGATGGATGAAGGTCGAATAGAGTTTTACCAAGAGAGAGAAAAGTTGGTGAAAGTGTCTACCATTGATTCAAAGAATAAGTTTGGGCATAGACCAATAACTATCTATTATGATGAGAAACCAACATCGAAGCTAGAAAAACCCGTCTCTCGACCAGTGGTGACAATTAAAGTTCCTGGCCCTTTTCCATATCAGAATGATAAAGCAGTACCTTGAAAGTACAATTATGATGTCGTAGTCAACCCAGATACTGCCAACATAACGGGTGTAGGAGGCATAACCCGAAGTGGCAGGTGCTATACCCCAGAGGCTCTAGAAAAAGCTAGAAAGGAGAAAGCCAAGATAAGGGAAGAAAATAAAAGTTAGAGTGATCTTGATGCAACACCAGAAAAAGAATGTCAGAAGCCAGTATCTGAGAGTGAAGTAGGTGAATTTTTAAAGTTAATAAAACATAGTGAGTATAGCGTGGTAGAACAGCTTAACAAGATGTCAGCTAGAATTTTACAATTGTCATTATTGCTCAATTCAGAGTCACACCGTAATGCTTTGCTGAAAGTGCTAAATCAAGCATATGTGTCTCACAATGCTTCTGTTGAATATGTGGAATAGCTTGTTGGCAATCTGACGATTTCAAACTATATTTTTTTCAATGATGAAAAAATTTCTCCTGAGGGTAGAGGAAGTACCAAGGCTCTTCACATTACTGTGAAATGTAAAAGTCATATAATGGCTAAGGTTTTGATTGATAATGGCTCATCCATCAATGTTATGCCTGTAACTACTCTGGCAAAACTCCCTGTTAATGGATCTTATATGAAACCTAGTCATATGATAGTGAGAGCCTTTGATGGAACCAGAAGATAAGTGCTAAGAGATATAGAAGTGCCATTGTAGATTGGTCCATGTACTTTCAACGTGAAATTTCAAGTCATGGACATCTCTCCTTCATATAGTTATCTATTGGGTAGACCGTGGATCCATATGGCAGGTGCTATCCCATCCTCATTACATCAGAAAGTCAAGTTCACTGTTGAAAGAAAGCTAACATGTATGGCAGGAGAAGAAGATTTATTGGTAACTCAACCGATAAATACTCCTTATGTGGAATCGGTAGATGAAGCTTTAGAATGTTCTTATAAATCCTTCGAGATTGCCAATGCAACATATATAGCTGGAGGATCTAAATTGTATTCGCCACACTTATCTACGACTACTAAAATGGTAGTCAGACAGCTTACCAAGATGGGATGGCGACCTGAAGTCAGACTTGGGAAGAACCTGTAAGGAATCACGAAGCCATCGGCCATATATGAAAAGAGAGACAGGTTTGGCTTGGGATATAAACCAATAAGAGGGGATAGAGTAAGAATGGTGAATGAGAAAAGAGATAAGAGGATAGCTAATCTTAAGGGATATGAGCTAGAGTCAGAGCCGATAGTCATTCCATACCTCTATAATTCTTTTCACTTGGGAGAATATATTTATCCAGATTTATCGGGAGCCCCAAGTGCAGGATTCGTGGAAAAATTTTTAGAGCTGGCCATTCAAATGGTGGATGATGGAGAAAAGAAGAGTCGAAGTGAAGATCTATTCGTGTACCCTTGTCCTTTAGATTTTAAGCTGGATAATTGGGAAGTTACAGAGCTGCCTTTTGTTTTTAAAACTTTGGAAAAGTAATGTGAAACTTTAAATCCCTAATTACATTCTACGAGTATTAGGAGATCTTTTATGGTGTGTTTATGTTTGTCATTTTAATAAAAGACTTAAAAGATGCATCCGTATTTTTTCTGTTGTTTTTATCTTCATTTTACCTTTCATCCTTTTCTTTCCTACATTTTCTTGCCATTCCATTCTTGTGTGCCAATATCTCTCCATATTACCCTTTGCAGGGTCTCAAACAATAAACATGAGGATAATCATGGCATTAATCTCGGATTTGATTTTGAAAACTTAATTCATGTTGATGAACTTGATAATGAGGAAGATTCAGATAACTATACACTGCCTCTTGATTTGTTAAAATTAATAGAACATGAAGATAAGCCAATTGAACCCCACCAAAAAATTACTGAATCAGTAAATTTGGGAGATGGTGAGAATAAAAGAGAGGTCAAAGTTGGTACATCTCTTTTATCAGTTGAAAGATAGGAGCTAGAAGAGCTGCTCTGAGAATATGTAGATGTGTTCGCATGGACTTACCAGGATATGCCAGGACTCAGCACTGATATTGTAGAGCACAAGTTACCTTTAAAACCAGGATGTAAGTCGATGCAGCAAAAGCTAAGGTGCATGAAACCAGAGATGCTGCTAAAAATTAAAGAGAAAGTGAAGAAACAATTCGATGCCGAATTTTTGGAAGTGGCAAAATATCCTGAATGGGTAGCCAACATAGTGCCAGTTCCTAAGAAGGATGGAAAAGTGAGAATGTGTGTCGATTATCGAGATTTGAATAAAGCAAGCCCTAAGGATAACTTTCCTTTACCTCACATCGATACTCTAGTGGATAATACTGCTAGGCACTCTACATTTTCCTTTATGGATGGTTTCTTAGGCTATAATCAGATCAAGATGGCTCGAGATGATATGGAGAAAACTACATTTATGACCATATGGGGAACATTTTGTTACAAAGTCATGCCTTTTGGGTTAAAAAATGCTGGTGCTACTTATCAAAGAGCAATGGTGACTCTTTTTCATGACATGATGCATAAAGAGATAGAAGTGTATGTTGATGATATGATTGCAAAATCTCGTGAAGGAGAGGATCATATAGTCAGTCTTAAAAAGCTGTTTGACAGGTTGAGAAGATTTCAGTTGAAGTTGAATCCTACCAAATGTACATTTGGAGCCAAATCAGGAAAACTATTAGGCTTTGTAGTCAGTGAAAAAGAAATTAAAGTTGATCCAGATAAGATACAAGCCATCCAAAACTTATCCCCTCCTCATACCTCAAAAGAAGTGCGAGGCTTCTTAGGGAGATTAAATTATATTGCTCGCTTCATCTCTCAACTCACTTATAAGTGTGATCCTATTTTCAAGCTTCTTAGAAAACATGATCATGGAGAATGGAATGATGAATGCCAAGAAGCTTTTGATAAGATCAAAGAATACTTGTCAAATCCACCTGTGTTAGTGCCACCAATGCTAGGAAAACCTTTGATTTTGTACTTGACAGTGCATGAAAATTCAATAGGATGTGTGCTAGGGCAAAGAGATGAAACTGATAAGAAAGAATGAGCAATTTACTACTTGAGCAAGAAGTTCACTGATTATGAGTCAAAGTATTCACCATTAGAGAAGATGTGTTGTGCATTAACCTGGACAACTCGAAGGCTTAGACAATACATGCTTTATCACACTACTTGGCTCATAGCAAAGCTGGATCCTATTAAGTATATCTTTGAAAAGCCCTCATTGACAGGAAGAATAGCACGGTGGCAAGTTATGCTTTTAGAATATGATATCATTTACATGACTCAAAAAGCTATTAAAGGGAGTGCAATAGCTGAATTTCTAGCTAATCGTGCAGTTGAAAATTATGAGCCAATGAAATTAGATTTTCTTGATGAGGATGTGATGGCCATTGAAGAAAATGAACCTGTTGAAAAATCATGGAGGATGTATTTTGATAGAGCTACTAATGCTTTGAGTCATGGTATTGGGGCAATTTTGATATCTCTTTATGGACATTATTATCCCATCACAGCCAGATTAAATTTTAATTACACAAACAATGTGGCTGAATATGAGGCCGTGTTATGGGTCTACAAGCAGTAATTAAAAAAAAGATCAAAGTGTTAGATGTGTTTGAAGATTCAGCTTTAGTCATCTATTAGTTACGATGTGAATGGGAAACAAGAGACTCTAAGTTGATTCGATACCATAAATACATCTCTGAGTTGGTTAAGCAATTTAAAGAAGTTCAGTTTGAGCATCTACCTAGAGAGGAAAACCAAATTGCTGATGCACTGGCTACTCTAGTTGCAATGATCAAAATAGATGCAAGTACTGAAATCCAACCCATCAAGCTGGATGTGAAAGATGTACCAGCACATTGCTCAAGTGTTGAAAAAGAAATTGATGGGAAGCCATGGTATCATGATATCATGCAATACATTAAAAGCCAGCAATACCCAAAATATGCAACTGAAAATGATAAGAGGACTATCAAAAGATTGGCTATGAGTTTCTTCATTAATGGAGATATCTTTTACAAAAGAGGTCGAGATCAAGTGCTCTTAAGATGTGTAAATGCAGCTGAAGCAAAGAAGATTATTGAAGAAGTGCATGATGGAGTTTGTGGGGCACATGCAAATGGTCATATGATGGTTAGACAAATTATGAGGGCTGGCTATTATTGGTTGACAATGGAGAGTGACTGTATTGATTATGCTAGGAGATGTCATAAATGTTAGATTTATGCTAACAAGATTCATGCTCCACCATCAACATTACATGTTCTAGCTCCTCCCTGGCCATTCTCAATGTGGGGTATGGATGTCATTGGTCCCATCACTCCAAAAGCTTCGAACGGGCATAGATTCATTTTTGTGATGATTGATTACTTCACCAAATGGGTAGAGGCTGCATCATATGCTAGTGTGACCTGATCTATGGTATGTAAGTTCATAAAAAGAGAGATAATATGCAGATATGGGCTTTCAAAGACAATTATTTCTGATAATGCCAAAAACTTGAACAACAAAATGATGAATGAAGTATGCACTCAGTTCAAGATTCGCCATCGTAATTCGGCACCATATCGTCCAAAAATGAATGGGGCAGTAGAGGCTGCAAATAAGAATATCAAGAGAATCCTGGAGAAAATGACTGAAACTTACAAAGATTGGCATGAGAAGTTACCTTTTGCCTTGCATGCCTATAGAACATCAGTCAGAATGTCTACTGGAGCCACACCGTTCTCTTTGGTGTATGGTATGGAAGCTGTGCTACCAGTCGAAGTGAAAATTCCCTCACTGAGAGTCTTGATGGAGGTAGAGTTAGAGGAAGCAGAATGGGTTCAAAATCGCTACGAGCAGTTAAACCTCATAGAAGAGAAAAGACTGTCAGCACTTTGTCATGGTCAATTATATCAAAAGAGGATAATGAGAGCACATGACAAGAAAACTTGTCCCCGTTGCTTTAGGGAAGGAGACTTAGTGTTAAAAAGATTCCTTCCAAATCAACATGATAATCGGGGGAAATGGACACCAAATTGGGAAGGCCCGTATGTGGTGAAAAAGGCTTTTTTTGGTGGGGCATTGATTTTGGCAGAAATGGACGGAGGTGATTTACCTACCCCAATAAATTCAGATGTTGTGAAGAAATATTTTGCTTAAAAAAAAGAGAGAAAAAAATGATGACTTATCTAAGTTGAAAACCTGAAAAGACGGCTTAGATATGAAGCAAAAGCATCATCAAGAAAAGATCCCACAATGCAGGGGCAAGTGTAGTTTGACGAACTCTGAATAATCAAGGAAGTCATCTGATTTAGTTTTAGAGAAAGAATCTGAGAATATTTTGTTCATGATTATCTTGTGATCATTCTTTTGACACCTTTATTTCAACTCAAACACTTTGACATACACTTGTTATCAGCCATAAGAAATACATTATCCTTCATTTGAAAATAATGCCTATCCTTTCCTTTATCCTTATCTGATATTTTTGTCCATCAGAGAAATGTGATTGCATTTTATTTGTCTTGAACTTAAAATGATGAAAAGAAAAACAAACATGAAAGATCTCAGCATTACTTTTAAAGTTGACAAAGGCAAATGAAAAAGGATGAGAAAAGTCTGACAAGTCATTGATGTTGTAGACTTTTGAAGAAAAAATATTATGGTCAGATGTTGAAGACAGATTGGTCATATAAGAACTCGGATAAAAGAAGCCGAAAGTGAGAGATTTCGAGAACCTTTTTACTACAATGAACGATTTTGATTGCATTACATGCATTGCATCGTGAGCACTCAGTACATGCATCCATGAGAAGTTGTAACAAAGATAGAAATTTTCCTTTTCTTAATGAAAAAACAAGATTTTGGTAAAGACAATTATCAAACAAAAGAATTCAAAAGAGAGAGATTTACTTGTTCAAAGATGAAAACTCAAATTTGAAAACAAATGAGAAATTTTAAAGTTGTGGAGCCTCTGTTGAGAGGAGCTTTTTCAGATGAGAATTTTTAAAGTTGTTAAGCCTCTGTTGAGAGGAGCTTTTCTAAGATGAGAATTTTAAAGTTGTCGAGCCTCTGTTGAGAGGAGCTTTTTCAAGAGAGAATTTTTAAAGTTATGGAGCCTCTGTTGAGAGGTGCTTTTTCCAGATGAGATTTTTAAAGTTGTGGAACCTCTGCTAAGAGGAGTTTTTTTCAAGAGAGAATTTTTAAAGTTGTGGAGCCTCTGCTGAGAGGAGCTTTTTTTTTCAAGATGAGATTTTAAAGTTTTGGAGCCTCTGTTGAGAGGAGCTTTTTCCAGATGAGATTTTAAAGTTGTTGAGCCTCTGCTGAGAGGAGCTTTTCTAGATGAGATTTTTAAAGTTGTGGAGCCTCTGTTGAGAGGAGCTTTTTCCAGATGAGATTTTTAAAGTTGTTGAGCCTCTGTTAAGAGGAGCCCTTTTCTGTAAAACCAAAAAATAACACAATTTATTTTCGGACAAAATCGTTGTCTTTGTCTTTGCCCTATTCTTGATTCTTAGTAATGTGTAAAGAGGGGCAGCTGTAGACACCGGTTTTGTTCGGGTCTACTATTTTATTTTATTTTATTTTTAATAATAATAATATTTAACAAAACAAACAAAAAAACAAACAAAAAAAAACAACAAACAAAAAAACAAAACGGAAATAAGACAGAAGTCAAGGGGTTGGTACGACGCCGAACTGCCCCGACCAATTACCCAACCAACTCCCCGACCAATTACCCAACCAACTCTCCGACCAATTACCTTACCAACTACCCGACCAGCCACCCTATAACCACCAACTAACAACCCTACAGCCTTAGATCCCCCTAAGTAGAAACCCTTTAAAATCCCCAACCATTTTCGAAAATCCGAGGATCTGAGCTCTCAAAAAAAAAAGACCATTCTTCCCCTTCAACACCCTCAGACAGACCCTATTTTCGACGTTAAAAAAAAACCAAAACAAAAAAAAAACCAAAATAGAAACAAAAATAAAAAAATACACAGTCCTCGCCTACGGTGAGGAACCTCAGCATCGAGCCATCTGCAAAAGCCAAGAAATCATTAGTTTCACCAAAAAAAAAAAAAGAAAGGGAAGAAAAACTGAAAACTTCAAAACTTGATCTATGCGAATCAAGGTCACTTTTGGTGAAAGGGACCTCAGATCCGGACTCAAGAGGTCGAGGGGAACATTTTGGTGTTTTCGAAGAATTTTTCGATCACCGTCAACGGCGACCGGTGACAGCAGCGACGGAGGATCGGTCGGCCACCTGTGTTGGCCGGAGAGAAAAAAAAGGAAACGAAAAAAAAAGAGAGAAAGCTGTTTTTTTTTCTGAAAGATTAAAAAAAAATGACGAAAATTTTTTTTTTGACTTTTATATAAATTATCAATAGCCAAAACGACGTCGTTTCAATAAAACCCAAAACGACGTCGTTTTAACCAAAGAAGGATCCGCGCGTTGACCCGAACCTGACCTGAGATATGCGTAACTCGACCCAACGACCCGTTTCAGCCACCCTTGAACCGGTTCATACGAACCGCTAGTGGACCGGATTGAACTGGTCAGATTGCCCGGACCGTCGATCCGACCGCCAAACCGGTCAGATCGCCCGGACCGTCGATCCGACCGCCAAACCGGTCAGATCGCCCGAACCGTCGATCCAACCGCCGAACTGGTCAGACTGCTCAAACCAGCGTTGATCGGACCGTTGACCGGTCCGGTTCAGGTAAAAAAAATTTTTTTTTTTAATTTTTTAATTTTTTATTATTATTATTTTTTGTTATTTTAAATATATTTTTATATTTATGCATGATAAATTTATAAATTTGTTAGAATAAATGTTTAATCATTCTAATAATAATAAAATTAAGAACAAATAATAATAAAAAATATATTAAAATGCTTTAAAAAAAATAATAATAATCTTCCCTGCCTAGATGTTGGAGGGAATAAAAATATTTTTCTAAAACAATAATTCCGCCTAGATGTTGGGGAATTATTGTTAATTATTTTTCATAAATAAACATAAGAAATTTTTAATTAATCTTCAAAAATTATTAAAATCGAACTTGCTTAAAAAATTCGCCTAGATGTTGGGGATTTTTAGAGATGTTTGTATTTTCTTAAAAAAACAAAACCTTAAGCACTATTTCTTAATCCTAGGATTCTAAAACCCCTAAAAATCCAAAATCCATTAAATCCAAAACCCCCCGAAATCCAAAATCCTTGAAATCCAAAGTCCTAAAAAAATCCTAAGGACACGTGTGAAAATTCTATTTGAAGCAATTTGTTCCCGAATGCCGCCTAGATGATGGGGTATTTAAGAAATTTTACATCGTGAAGTCTTTTCACACGATTTCTTAATTCGTATTAATAATAAGATTAATAAATAAAAAGTATAATAAAATTGAGATCGTAAATATAAACAGTCGCACTTAAGCTTTGCCTAGATGTTGGAGAGTCGGGGTGGTCTCATTATATTTAAGAATCCAACTCTTAAATTGCATTTCATTTTACATGACATTCATTAGCATGATATACGTTAGCATGTTATCATCAATAATTGATTGCATTACTTTCTCTTTAATTTACTGATAAAATATTTTTTAATAAAAAAGGAATAATACTAAAAAAAAAATCTTTTTGTGATATTATAAAATAAAAAAATAACATTCCGAGAGAAATAATTCTTGGTACTCTGCCTAGATGTTGGAGAGTCACTAACAATTATTTCCTATAAATATTGTTATTTTATTTTAATGATTATTATGTTAAATCTTAGGCGAAAAGAGTTATTTTAAATTCTGCCTAGAGGATGGAGAATTTTAAGATAATTCTTTAACTTAAAGATTTTCTCAACATTTCTAAATAAATATTTTAGCAAATTTTTTTTAAATGAAGGGAATTAATGTTAAATTTCAAATTAAAACCATTTTTATCCAATATCGAAAATAGCGTATAATTAAATGGTACCAATTATGGGCGTTGTGGGGGTGCTAATCCTTCCCCACGCGTAACCGACTCCCGAACCCAACCTGATTTTTTGCAGTCCGAAATTTATCTTTTTGATAAGACTTCAAACTCGTTTTTATAGTTTTACTAAAAAGATAAACTTTTGGGTGGCCAATCACACCTTAACAAAGATTGGTGGCGACTCCTTCTTTTTTTTTTCTCGATTTTAAACTCATCTTTACGTCTGACGATCAAAAAATCGTTACGACATACGAATTTCCTTCCCAGTCTAAGATCGGACTGGACCGAGGGTTGCGGCAGCACATGCTGGGCTCGGGAATGTGCTGGTGCCGTATTTTTCTTCATCGAGACACCATCGTCGGAGAACCTGACCGACGGCATTAGGGTTCCAGCGATCGGGGGGGCCAGGGGGGATGTGCGCACATGATGTGCGAAGGGTGCTGGTACTTGGCCCTTATATTGGCCCCCTATCCCTCATCAAATCTCGAGAACTCACACCCCCTTAAAGAGCATTTGAGATTTTACAGGTTTGCTGCCAGTAGCCATTAAAGTGTCTGAAATGGGGACACTTTTTTCAAATAGTCACAAAATCTTGTACACTTCGAGTTTTTAGCTGAATTTTTTTGTGCATGCCTACAAAAACACAAGGATCATGTCTACCAAGTTTGGGGCCAAAACTCCTTCTGAAACAATTTTAAAAAATCCCGAACCGTAAAAAGTTTCAAAAATGGTGAAAAATAGAAAATGAGTCGTCTTGCCATGAAACTTCACATGAAGGCTTAAAGGACCACTGTATGAATTTACAAGCCAGAAAAATGGCATTGGCATGGCAGAAATATGAAGATGTGCCTAAACCCACCTACCACCCTATCGATCCACGGTTTGCGCATCCCACCTCTCTGGTCGGCATAGTGCCCGCCCGCCCGCTCGTTTTGTCAGTTGGCTTAGGCATACAGAGTCTATTCCCAGTCTAAGATCAAACCAGATTGAGGGTTGCAGCAGCAGGATTGGTAGCACGCAGAGGGGGACCCGATCGATCCCCGGCATGCACATCCTGCCCCTCTGGCCGGCTGAGCGCCTGCACGCTTGTTTTGTGGGTTGACTTGGCATACGAAATTCATTCCCAGTCTAAGATCGGACCGGATCGAGGGTTATGGGAGCACATGCCGGACTCGGGCATGTGTTGGTGTCACATTTTTCTTCGTCGGGACACCATCGTCGGAGAACGTGACTGGTGGCATTGGGGTTCCGGCGATTGGGGGGGCCGGGGGGTGTGCGCACATGATGTGCGATGGGTGCTGGTACTTGGCCCTTATATTGGCCCCCTATCCCTCATCAAACCTCAAGAACTCACACCCCCTTAAAGAGCATTTGAGATTTTATAGGTTTGCTGCCAGTAGCCATTAAAGTGTCTAAAATGGGGACACTTTTTTCAAATGGTCACAAAATCTGGTACACTTCGAATTTTTAGCTGAATTTTTTTGTGCATGCCAACAAAACTACAAGGATCACGTCTACCAAGTTTGGGGCCAAAAATCCTTTCGAAAAAATTTTAAAAAATCCCAAACTATAAAAAGTTTCAAAAATCATGAAAAATAGAAAACGAGTCGTCTTGCCATGAAACTTCACATGAAGGATTAAGGGACCATTGTATGAATTTACAAGCTAGAAAAATGGCATTGGCATTGCAGAAATATGAAGATGTGCCTAAACCCACCTACCATCCTATCGATCCACGGCTTGCACAACCCGACTCTCTGGTCGGCGTAGTGACCGCCTGCCCGCCTGCTCGTTTCGTCGGTTGGCTTAGGCATACGGAGTTCATTCCAGTCCAAGATTGGATCGGACCGAAGGTTACGGTAGCACACAGAGGGGGACCCAGCCAATCCTCGGCTTGTGCATCCCGCCCTTCTGGCCGGTTGAGCGCCACACACGCTCGTTTTATGGGTTGACTTAGGCATACGGAGTTCATTCCCAATCTAAGCATATGGAGTTCATTCCCAGTCTAAGATCGGACCGGACCGAGGGTTGCGGCAGCACATGCTGGGCTCTGGCATGTGCTGGTGCCGTATTTTTCTTCGTCGAACACCATCGCTGGAGAACCTGATCGGCGACATTGGGGTTCCGTCGATCGGGGGGGTGTGCACACATGATGTGCGATGGGTGCTAGTACTTGGCCCTTATATTGGCCCCCTATCCCTCATCAAACCTCAAGAACTCACACCTTCTTAAAGAGTGTTTGAGATTTTACAGGTTTGCTTCCAGTAGCCATTAAGATGTCTGAAATGGGGACACTTTTTTCAAATGGTCACAAAATCTTGTACACTTCAAGTTTTTAGATGAATTTTTTCATCCATGCCAACAAAAGAACAAGGATCACGTACCAAGTTTGGGGCCAAAACTCCTTCTGAAAAAATTTTAAAAAAATCCCGAACCATAAAAAGTTTCAAAAATCATGAAAAATAGAAAACGAGTCGTCTTGCCATGAAACTTCACATGAAGGCTTAAGGGACAATTGTATGAATTTACAAGCCAGAAAAATGGCATTGGCACGTTAGAAATATGAAGATGTGCCTAAACCCACCAACGACCCTATCGATCCACGACTTGCGCATCCCGCCTCTCTGGCCAGCGTAGTGCCCGTCCGCCACCCGCTCGTTTCGTCGGTTGGCTTAGGTATACGGAGTTCATTCCCAGTCTAAGATCTGACCGGACTGAGGGTTGCAGCAGCAAGATCGACAGCATGCAGAGGGGGGCCCGATCGATCCCCGGCTTGCCCATCCCGCCCCTCTGGTTGGTTGAACGCCCGTATGCTCATTTTGTGGGTTGACTTAGGCATACGGAGTTCATTCCCAGTATAAGCATAGGGATTTCTTTCCCAGTCTAAGATCGGATCAGATCGAGGGTTGCGACAGCACATGCTTGGCTCGAGCACCTGCTGGTGCCGCATTTTTCTTCGTCGGGACACCATCACCGGAGAACCTGACCGACGGCATTGGGGTTCCGGTGATCGAGGGAGGTGTGCGCACATGATGTGCGATGGGTGCTGGTCCTTGGCCCTTATATTGGCCCCCTTTCCCTCATCAAACCTCACGAACTCACACCCCCTTAAAGAGCATTTGAGATTTTACAGGTTTGCTCCCAGTCTAAGATCGGATCGAACTGAGGGTTGTGGTAGCAGGATTGCCAGCACGTAGAGGGGGACCCGACCGATCCCCCGCTTGCGAATCCCGCCACTCTGGCCGGCTGAGCGCCCTCACGCTCGTTTCGTGGGTTGACGTAGGCATACAGAGTTCATTCCCAGTCTAAGCATGCGGAGTTCATTCCCAGTCTAAGATCGGATCGGACCGAGGGTTGCGACAGCACATGCTGGACTCGGGCATGTGTTGGTGTCACTTTTTTCTTCGCCAGGACACCATCATCGGAGAACCTGACCGGCGGTGTTGGGGTTCCGACGATCGGTGGGGGCCAGGGGGGTGTGCAAACATGATGTGCGATGGGTGCTGGTACTTGGCCCTTATATTGGCCCCCTTTCCCTCATCAAACCTCGACAACTCACACCCCCTTAAAGAGTATTTGAGATTTTACAGGTTTGATGTCAGTAGCCATTAAAGTGTCTGAAATGGGGACACTTTTTTCAAATGGTCACAAAATATTGGACACTTCGAGTTTTTAGCTGAATTTTTTTGTGCATGCCAACAAAAATACAAGGATCTTGTCTACCAAGTTTGATGGCGAAAACTCCTTCTGAAAAAATTTTAAAAAATCCCGAGCAATAAAAAGTTTCAAAAATCGTGAAAAATAGAAAACGAGTTGTCTTGCCATGAAACTTCACATGAAGGCTTAAGGGACCATTGTATGAATTTACAAGCTAGAAAAATGGCATTGGCATGATAGAAATATGAAGATGTGCCTAAACCCAGCTACCACCCTATCGATACAAGGCTTGCGCATCCCCCTATCTAGCCGGCGTAGTGCCCACCCGCCCGCCCGCTCGTTTTGTCGATTGGCTTAGGCATACGGAGTTCATTCCCTATCTAAGATTGAATCGGGCTGAAGGTTGTGGCAGCATGATCGGCAGCATGCAAAGGGGACCCGGTCGATCCCCGGCTTGCGCATTCCGCCCCTCTGGCCGACTGAGCGCCCGCACGCTCGTTTCGTGGGTTGACTTAGGCATACAGAGTTCATTCCCAGTCAAAGATCGGACCGAACCGAGGGTTTCGGTAGCACTTGCTCGGCTCGGCCTTGTGCTGGTGCTGCATTTTTCTTCTTCGGGGCACCATCGCCAGAGAACCTAACCGACGGCATTAGGGTTCTGGCGATCGTGGGGGCCAGGGGGTGTGCGCACATGATGTGTGATGGGTGCTGGTACTTGGCCCTTATATTGGCCCCCTATCCCTCATCAAACCTTGAGAACTCACACCCCCTTACAGAGCATTTGAGATTTTACAGGTTTGCTGCCAGTAGCCATTAAAGTGTCTAAAATGGGGACACTTTTTTCAAATGGTCACAAAATCTTGTACACTTCGAGTTTTTAGCTGAATTTTTTTATGCATGCCAACAGAAATACAAGGATCACGTCTACCAAGTTTGGGGTGAAAACTCCTTCTGAAAAAAGTTTAAAAAATCCCGAACCGTAAAAAATTTCAAAAATCATGAAAAATAGAAAACGAGTCGTCTTGGCATTAAACTTCACATGAAGGCTTAAGGGACCATTGTATGAATTTACAAGCCAAAAAAATGGCATTGGCATGGCAGAAATATGAAGATGTGCCTAAACCCACCTTCCACCCTTTCGATCCATGGCTTGCGCATCCCGACTCTCTGGCCGGCGTAGTGCCCGCCCGCCTGCCCGTTCGTTTTGTTGGTTGGCTTAGGCATACGGAGTTCATTCCCAGTCTAAGATCAGACCAAATTCAGGGTTGTGGTAGCAGGATCGACAGCATGCAGAGGTGGACACAACCGATCCCCGGCTTATTCATCCTGCCTCTCTGGCCGGCTGAGCGCCTGCACGCTTGTTTCGTGGGTTGACTTAGGCATACGGAGTTCATTCCCAGTCTTAGCATACGGAGTTCGTTCGCAGCCTAAGATCGAACCGGACTGAGGGTTGCAGCAGCACATGCTGGGCTCGGACATATGTTGGTGCCACATTTTTCTTCATCGAGACGCCATCACCGGATAACCTGACCGACGGTATTGGGGTTTCGACGATCGGCGGGGTCGGTTGAGGGGGCTGTGCGCACATGATGTGTGATGGGTGCTGGTACTTAGCCCTTATATTGGCCCCCTATCCCTCATCCAACCTCGAGAACTCACACCCCCTTAAAGAGCATTTTAGATTTTACAGGTTTGCTGCCAGTAGCCATTAAAGTGTATGAAACGGGGACACTTTTTTCAAATGGTCACAAAATCTTGTACACTTCTAGTTTTTAGCTGAATTTTTTTGTGCATGCCAACAAAAATACAAGGATCACGTCTACCAAGCTTGGGGACAAGAATCCTTCTGAAAAAATTTAAAAAATCCCGAACTGTAAAAAGTTTCAAAAATCGTGAAAAATAGAAAACGAGTCGTCTTACCATGAAACTTCACATGAAGGCTTAAGGGACCATTGTATGAATTTACAAGCCAAAAAAATGGCATTGGCATGGCAGAAATATGAAGATGTGCCTAAACCCACCTACCACCCTATCGATCGACGGCTTGCGCATCCCGTTTCTCTGGCCGACGTAGTGCCCGCCCGCACGCCCGCTCGTTTCGTCGGTTGGCTTAGGCATATGGAGTTCATTCCCAGTCTAAGATCAGATCGAATTTCTGGCCGACTGAACGCTCACACGCTCGTTTCGTGGGTTGACTTAGGCAAACGAAATTCATTCCCAGTCTAAGCATAAGGAGTTCATTCCTAGTCTAAGATCGGACCGGTCCGAGGGTTGTAGCAGCACATGTTGGGCTCCGGCATGTGCTGGTGTCGTATTTTTCTTCGTCGGGACACCATCGCCAGAGAACCTGACCGGCGGCATTGGGGTTCCGGCGATCGAGGGGGCCTTGGGGGGTGTGCGTACATGATGTGCGATGGGTGCTGGTACTTGGCCCTTATATTCACCCCCTATCTCTCATCAAACCTCAGGAACTCACACTCCCTTAAAGAGCATTTGAGATTTTACTGGTTTGCTACCAGTAGCCATTAAAGTGTCTAAAATAGGGACACTTTTTTCAAATGGTCACAAAATCTTGTACACTTGGAGTTTTTACCTGAATTCTTTTGTGCATGCCAACAAAAATACAAGGATCACGTCTACCAAGTTTGGGGCCAAAACTCCTTCTAAAAAAATTTTAAAAAATCTCAAACCGTAAAAAGTTTCAAAAATCGTGAAAAATAGAAAACGAGTCGTCTTGCCATGAAACTTCACATGAAGGCTTAAGCGACCATTGTATGAATTTACAAGCCAGAAAAATGGCATTGACACGGGAGAAATATGAAGATGTGCCTAAACCCACCTACCACCCTATCGATCCACGTCTTGCACATCCCGTCTCTCTGGCCGACGTAGTGCCCGCCCGCACGGCCGCTCGTTTCGTCGGTTGGCTTAGGCATACGGAGTTCATTCCCAGTCTAAGATCGGACCGGACCGAGGGTTACGGTAGCAGGATCGACAACAAGTAGAGGGGGATCCGACCGATCCCAGACTTGTGCATCCCGCCCCTCTGTCCGGCTGAGCGCTTACACGCTCGTTTCGTGGGTTGATTTAGGCATACGGAGTTCTTTCGCAGTCTAAGCATAAGGAGTTCATTCCCAGTCTAAGATCGGATCAGACCGAGGGTTACGACCGCACATGCTGGGCTCGGGCATGTGCTGGTGCCGTATTTTTCTTCATCGGGACACCATCATCGGAGAACCTGACCGACGACATTGGGGTTCCGGCGATCAGGGGGGGCCAGGGGGGTGTGCGCACATGATGTGCGATGAGTGCTGGTACTTGGCCCTTATATTGGCCCCCTATCCCTCATTAAACCTCGAGAACTCATAGCCCCTTAAAGAGCATTTGAAATTTACAGGTTTGCTACCAGTAGCCATTAAAGTGTCTGAAATGGGGACACTTTTTTCAAATGGTCACAAAATCTTGTACACTTTGAGTTTTTACCTGAATTCTTTTGTGCATGCCAACAAAATTACAAGGATCACGTCTACCAAGTTTGGGGCAAAACTCCTTCTGAAAAAATTATAAAAAATCTCGAACCGTAAAAAGTTTCAAAAATCGTGAAAAATAAAAAACAAGTCGTCTTGCCATGAAACTTCACATGAAGGCTTAAGGGACCATTGTATGAATTTACAAGCTAGAAAAATGGCATTGACACGGGAGAAATATGAAGATGTGCCTAAACCCACCTACCACCCTATCGATCCACGGCTTGCGCATCCCGCCTCTCTGGCCGACGTAGTGGTCGCCCGCCAGCCCGCTCGTTTCGTCGGTTGGCTTAGGCATACGGAGTTCATTCCCAGTCTAAGTTCAGACCAGACCAAGGGCTGCGGCAGTAGGATCGACAGCTCGCAGAGGAGGACCTGACCGATCCCCGACTTACGCATCCCGTCCCTCTGGCCGGCTAAGCGCCCGTATGCTCGTTTCGTGAGTTGACTTAGGCATACAGAGTTCATTCCCAGTCTAAGCATACAGAGTTCATTCTCAGTCTAAGATCGGATTAGACTGAGGGTTGCGGCAGCACATGCTGGGCTCGGGCATGTGCTGGTGCTGTATTTTTTTTCGTCGGGACACCATCGTCGGAGAACCTGACCGATGGCATTGGGGTTCCGACGATCGGGGGGGCCGAGGGTTGTGCGCACATGATGTACGATGGCTGCTGGTACCTGGCCCTTATATTGGCCCTTATCCCTCATCAAACCTCAAGAACTCACACCCCTTTAAAGAGCATTTGAGATTTTACAGGTTTGCTGCAATTAGCCATTAAAGTATTTGAAATGGGGACACTTTTTTCAAATGGTCACAAAATCTTGTAACTTCGAGTTTTTAGCTGAATTTTTTTGTGCATGCCAAAAAAAATACAAGGATCACGTCTACCAAGTTTGGGGGTAAAAATCCTTTTGAAAAAATTTTAAAAAATCCCATACCATAAAAAGTTTCAAAAATCGTGAAAAATAGAAAACGAGTCGTCTTGCCATTAAACTTCACATGAAGGCTTAAGGGACTATTGTATGAATTTACAAGCCAAAAAAATGGCATTGGCATGGCTGAAATAAAAAGATGTACCTAAACCCACCTACCACCCTATCGATCCACGGCTTGCGCATCCCGCCTCTTTGGCCGACGTAGTGTTTGTCCGACTGCCCGTCTGCCCGCTCTTTTCATCGATTAGCTTAGGCATTCGAAGTTCATTCCCAGTCTAAGATCAGATCGGACCGAGGGTTGTGGTAGCAGGATCGGTAACACGCAGAGGGGGACCCAGCCGATCCCCGGCTTGCGCATCCTGCCTCTCTGGCCAGCTGAGCGCCCGCACGTTCATTTCGTTGGTTGACTTAGGCATATGGAGTTTATTCCCAGTCTAAGCATACAGAGTTCATTCCCAGTCTAAGATTGGATCAGACCGAGGGTTGCGCCAGCAGATGCTGGGCTCAGGCATGTGCTGGTGCCACTTTTTTCTTCACCGAGACACCATCGCCGGAGAACCTGACCGAAGGCATTGGGGTTCCGGCGATCGGGGGGGTCAGGGGGTGTGCGCACATGATGTCCGATTGGTGCTGATACTTGGGCCTTATATTGGCCCCCTATCCCTCATCAAACCTCGAGAACTCACACTCCCTTAAAGAGCATTTGAGATTTTACAGGTTTGCTGCCAGTAGCCATTAAAGTGCCTGAAATGGGGATACTTTTTTCAAATGGTCACAAAATCTTGTACACTTCGATCCACGGCTTGCGCATCCCGCCTCTTTGGCCGTCGTAGTGCCCGTCCGCCCGCCCGCTCATTTCATCGGTTGGCTTAGGCATTTGAAGTTCATTCCCAGTCTAAAATCGGATCGGACCGAGGGTTGCGGCAGCACGCAGAAGGGGACCCGACCGATCCCCGACTTACGCATCCCACCCCTCTGGTCGGCTAAGTGCCTGCACGCTTGTTTCATTTGTTGACTTAGGCATACGGAGTTCATTCCCAGTCTAAGCATACAGAGTTCATTCCCAGTCTAAGATCAGAGCGGACCGAGGGTTGCGGCAGCACATGCTGGGCTCGAGCATGTGCTGGTGTCGGAACCCCAATGCCGTCGGTCAGGTTCTCCGGTGATGGTGTCCCGGCTATCGAGGGGGCCGGGGGTGTATGCACATGATGTGCGATGGGTGCTGGTACTTGGCCCTTATATTGGCCACCTATCCCTCATCAAACCTCGAGCACTCACACCCCTTTAAAGAGCATTTGAGATTTTACAGGTTTGCTGCCAATAGCCATTAAAGTGTCTGAAATGGGGACACTTTTTTCAAATGGTCACAAAATCTTGTACACTTCTAGTTTTTAGCTGAATTTTTTTGTGCATGCCAAAAAAAATACAAGGATCACGTCTACCAAGTTTGGAGCCAAAACTACTTTTGAAAAAATTTTGAAAAATCCTGAACCGTAAAAAGTTTCAAAAATCATGAAAATTAGAAAACGAGTCATTTTGCCGTGAAACTTCACATGAAGGCTTAAGGGACCATTGTATGAATTTACAAGCTAGAAAAATGGCATTGGCATGGCATAAATATGAAGATGTGCCTAAACCCTCCTACCACCCTATCGATCAACGGCTTGCGCATCTCGCTTCTGTGGTCGACGTAGTGCCCGCCCGCTCGTTTCATCGGTTGGCTTAGGCATACGGAGTTCATTCCCAGTCTAAGATTGGACCGAACTGAGGGTTACGGTAGCAGGATCGGCAGCACGCAGAGGGGGATCCGATCGATCCCCGGGTTACGCATCCCGCCCCTCTGGCCGGCTGGCCGCCCGCACGCTCGTTTCGTGGGTTGACTTAGGCATACGGAGTTCATTCCCAGTCTAAGCATACAGAGTTCATTCCCAATCTAAGATCAGACTGGACCGAGGGTTGCGGCAGCACATGCTGGGCTCGGGCATGTGCCGGTGCCGCATTTCTCTTCACCGGGACACCATCGTCGAAGAACCTGACCGACGACATTGGGGTTCTGACGATCGGGGGGGCGGGGGGTGTGCGCACATGGTGTGCAATGGGCACTGGTACTTGGCCCTTATATTGGCCCCCTATCCCTCATCAAACCTTGAGAACTCACACGCCCTTAAAGAGCATTTGAGATTTTACAAGTTTGCTGCCAGTGGCCATTAAAGTTTCTGAAATGGGGACACTCTTTTCAAATGGTCACAAAATCTTGTACACTTCGTGTTTTTAGTTGACTTTTTTTGTGCATGCCAACAAAAATACAAGGATCACGTCTACCAAGTTTAGGGCCAAAACTCTTTCTGAAAAAATTTTAAACAATCCCGAACCGTAAAAAGTTTCAAAATTTATAAAAAGTAGAAAATGAGTTGTCTTGCCATGAAACTTCACATGAAGGCTTAAGGGACCATTGTATGAATTTACAACCAGAAAAATGGCATTGGCATGGCAGAAATATGAAGATGTGCCTAAACCCACCTACCACCCTATCGATCCATGGCTTGTGCATCCCGCCTCTCTGGCCGACGTAGTGCCTGCCCGCCTGCCCGCTCGTTTCGTCGGTTGGCTTAGGCATACGGAGTTCATTCCCAGTCTAAGATCAGACCAAACTGAGGGTTGTGGCAGTATGATCAGCAGCACATAGAGGGGGACCCGACCAATCCCCGGCTTGCGCATCTCGCCCCTCTGGCCGGCTGAGCGCCAGCACGCTCGTTTCGTTTGTTGACTTAGGCATACGGAGTTCATTCCCAGTCTAAGATTGGACCAGACCGAGGGCTGCACCAGCACATGCTGGGCTCAGGCATGTGCTGGTGCCACTTTTTTCTTCATCGGGACACCATCATCGGAGAACCTAACCGACGACATTGGGGTTCCGACGATCGGGGGGTCGGGGGGGTGTGCGCACAAGATATGCGATGGGTGCTGGTACTTGGCCCTTATATTCACCCCCTATCCCTCATCAAACCTCGAGAACTCACACTCCCTTAAAGAGCATTTGAGATTTTACAGGTTTGCTGCCAGTAGCCATTAAAGTGTCTGAAATGGGGACACTTTTTTCAAATGGTCAAAAAATCTTGTACACTTCGAGTTTTTAGCTGAAATGTTTTGTAAATGCCAACAAAAATACAAGGATCACGACTACCAAGTTTGGGGCCAAAAATCCTTCTGAAAAAATTTTAAAAAATCCCAAACCATAAAAAGTTTCAAAAATCATGAAAAATAGAAAACGAGTCGTCTTGCCATGAAACTTCACATGAAGGCTTAAGGGACCATTGTATGAATTTACAAGCCAGAAAAATGGTATTGGCATGGCAGAAATATGAAGATGTGCCTAAACCCACCTACCACCCTATCGATCCATGGCTTGTGCATCCCGCCTCTCTGGCCGACGTAGTGCCTGCCCGCCTGCCCGCTCGTTTCGTCGGTTGGCTTAGGCATACAGAGTTCATTCCCAGTCTAAGATCAGACCAAACTGAGGGTTGCAGCCGTAGGATCAGCAGCACATAGAGGGGGACCCGACCAATCCCCGGCTTGCGCATCTCGCCCCTCTGGCTGGTTGCGTGCTCGCACGCTCGTTTCATGGGTTGACTTAGGCATATGGAGTTCTTTCCCAGTCTAAGCATAAGGAGCTCATTCTAAGTCTAAGATCGAACTAGATCAGGGTTGCAGCAGCACATGTTGGGCTCCGACATGTGCTGGTGCCGCATTTTTCTTCGTCGGGACACCATCACCGGAGAACCTGGTCAACGGCATTGGGGTTCTGGCGATCGGGGGGGCCGGGGGGGTGTGCGCACATGATGTGCAATGGGTGCTGGTACTTGGCCCTTATATTTGCCCCTTATCCCTCATCAAACCTCGGGAATCACAACCCCTTAAAGAGCATTTGAGATTTTACAGGTTTGCTGCCAGTAGCTATTAAAGTGTCTGAAATAGGGACTGTTTTTTCAAATGGTCACAAAATCTTGTACACTTCGAGTTTTTAGCTGAATTGTTTTGTGCATGCCAACAAAAATACATGGACCACGTCTACAAAGTTTGGGGCCAAAAAAACTTCTGAAAAAATTTTAAAAAATCTCGAACAGTCAAAAGTTTCAAAAATTGTGAAAAATAGAAAACGAGTCGTCTTGCCATGAAACTTCACATGAAGGCTTAAGGGACCATTATATGAATTTACAAGCCAGAAAAATGGCATTGGCATGGCAGAAATATGAAGATGTGTCTAAACCCACCTACCACCCTATCGATCCATGACTTGCACATCTCGTCTCTCTGGCCGGCGTAGTGCCCGCCCGCCCGCTCATTTCGTCGGTTCACTTAGGCATACGGAGTTCATTCCTAGTCTAAGATCGGACCGAACCAAAGGTTATGGCAGCAGGACTGGCAACACCCAGAGGGGGACCCGGTTGATCCTCGGCTTGCGCATCCTGCCCTTCTGGCCGGCTGAGCACCCGCACGCTCGTTTCGTGGATTGACTTAGGCATACGGAGTTCATTCCCAGTCTAAGCATACGGAGTTCATTCCCAGTCTAAGATCAAACCAAACTGAGGGTTGCGGCAGCACATGCTATGCTCGGGCTTGTGCTGGTGCTGCATTTTTTTTCCCCGGGACACCATCGTCGGAGAACTTAACCGGTGGCATTGGGGTTCCGGCATCGGCGGGTGCTAGGGGGTGTGCGTACATGATGTGCGATGGGTGCTGGTACTTGGCCCTTATATTGGCACCCTATCCCTCATCAAACCTCAAGAACTCACACCCCCTGAAAGAGCATATGAGATTTTACAGGTTTGCTGCCAGTAGCCATTAAAGTGTTTGAAATGGGGACACTTTTTTCAAATGGTCACAAAATCTTGTACACTTTGAGTTTTTAGCTGAATTTTTTTGTGCATGCCAACAAAAATACAAGGATCACGTCTACCAAGTTTGGGGCGAAAACTCCATCTGAAAAAATTTTAAAAAATCCCGAACTGTAAAAAGTTTTGAAAATCATGAAAAATAGAAAACGAGTCGTCTTGCCATGAAACTTCACATGATGGCTTAAGGGACCATTGTATGAATTTACAAGCCAGAAAATGGCACTGGCATGGTAGAAATATGAAGATGTGCCTAAACCCACCTACCATCCTATCGATCAATGGCTTGCGCATCCCGCCTCTCTGGTCGGCGTAGTGCCCGCTCGCCCGCTTGTTTCGTCGGTTGGCTTAGGCGTACGGAGTTCATTCCCAGTCTAAGATCAGACCAGACCGAGGGTTGCGGCAGCAAGATTGACAGCACGTAGAGGGGGACCCGGCCGATCCCCGGCTTCCACATCCCGCCCCTCTGGCTGGCTGAGCGCCCGCACACTCGTTTCGTAGGTTGACTTGGGCATACGGAGTTCATTCCTAGTCTAAGCATACGGAATTCATTCCCATTCTATGATTGGATCAAACCGAGGGTTACGGTAGCACATGTTGGGCTAGGGCATTTGATAGTGCCTCATTTTTCTTCGTCGGGACACCATTGTCGGAGAACCTGACCGGCGGCATAGGGGTTCCGGCGATCGGGGGGGCCGGGTGGGTGTGTGCAAATGATGTGCGATGGGTACTGGTGCTTGGCCCTTATATTCGCTCCCTATCTATCATCAAACCTCGAGAACTCACACCCCCTTAAAGAGCATTTGAGATTTTACAGGTTTGCTACCAGTAGCCATTAAAGTGTCTAAAATTGGGACACCTTTTTCAAATGGTCACAAAATCTTGTACACTTTGAGTTTTTAGCTGAATTTTTTAGTGCAAGCAAACAAAAATACAGGGATCACGTCTACCAAGTTTGGGGCCAAGACTCCTTTTGAAAAAATTTTAAAAAATCCTGAACCGTAAAAAGTTTCAAAAATCGTGAAAAATAGAAACGAGTCGTCTTGCCATGAAACTTCACATGAAGGCTTAAGGCACCATTGTATTAATTTACAAGCCAGAAAAATGGCATTGGCATCGTAGAAATATGAAGATGTGCCCAAACCCACCTACCACCCTATCGATCCACGGCTTGCGCGTCCCTCCTCTCTGGCCGGCGAAGTGCCCGCCCGCCCGCCCGTTCGTTTCGTCGGCTGGCTTAGGCATATAGAGTTCATTCCCAGTCTAAGATCAGACCGGACCGAGGGTTGCGGTAGCACATGCTGGGCTCAGGCATGTGCTAGTGCCGTATTTTTCTTCGTCGGGACACCATCGTCGAAGTACCTGACCGGTGATATTGCGGTTCCGACGATCGAGGGGGGCCGTGGGGGGTGTGCGCACATGATGTGCAATGGGCACTGGTACTTGGCCCTTATATTGGCCCCCTATCCCTCATCAAACCTTGAGAACTCACACGCCCTTAAAGAGCATTTGAGATTTTACAAGTTTGCTGCCAGTGGCCATTAAAGTTTCTGAAATGGGGACACTTTTTTCAAATGGTCACAAAATCTTGTACACTTCGTGTTTTTAGTTGACTTTTTTTGTGCATGCCAACAAAAATACAAGGATCACGTCTACCAAGTTTAGGGCCAAAACTCCTTCTGAAAAAATTTTAAAAAATCCCGAACCGTAAAAAGTTTCAAAATTTATGAAAAGTAGAAAATGAGTTGTCTTGCCATGAAACTTCACATGAAGGCTTAAGGGACCATTGTATGAATTTACAAGCCAGAAAAATGGCATTGGCATGGCACAAATATGAAGATGTCCCTAAACCCATCTACCACCCTATCGATCCACGGCTTTCACATCCCGCCTCTCTGGCCGGTGCAGTACCCGCCCACCCGCCCGCCCGTTTTGTCGGTTGGCTTAGGCATGCAGAGTTCATTCCCAGTCTAAGATTAGATCGGACCAAGGGTTACAGCAGCAGGATCGGTAGTATGCAGAGGTGGTCCCAACCGATCCTCGACTTGTGCATCCTGCCCTTCTGGCCGGCTGAGCGCCCGTACGCTCATTTCGTGGGTTGACTTAGGCATACGGAGTTCATTCCCAGTCTAAGCATACAGAGTTCATTCCCAGTCTAAGATCGGACCAGAACGAGGGTTACGGCAGCAAATGCTGGGCTCGGGCATGTGCTGGTGCCACATTTTTCTTCATCGGGACACCATTGTCGGAGAACCTGACCGGCGGCATTGGGGTTCCGATGATGGGGGGGACCGGGGGGGTATGTGCACATGATGTGTGGTGGGTGCTGGTACTTGGCCCTTATATTGGCCCCCTACCCCTCATCAAACCTCAAGAACTCACACCCCCTTAAAGAGCATTTGAGATTTTACAGGTTTGTTGCCAGTAGCCATTAAAGTGTTTGAATTGGGAACACTTTTTTCAAATGGTCACAAAATCTTGTACACTTCGAGTTTTTAGCTGAATTTTTTTGTGCATGCCAACAAAAATACAAGGATCATGTCTACCAAGTTTGGGGCCAAAACTCCTTCTGAAAAAATTTTAAAAAATCTCAAACCGTAAAAAGTTTTAAAAATCGTGAAAAATAGAAAACGAGTCGTCTTGCCATGAAACTTCACATGAAGCCTTAAGGGACCATTGTATGAATTTTCAAGCCATAAAAATGGCATTGGCATGGCAAAAATATGAAGATGTGCCTAAAGCCACCTATCACCCTATCTATCCACGGCTTGCGCATCCCGCCTCTCTGGCCAACGTAGTGGTCGCCCGCCCACCCGCCCATTTCGTCGGTTGGCTTAGGCATACGGAGTTCATTCCCAGTCTAAGATTGGACCGGACCGAGGGTTGCACCAGCAGGATTGGCAGCACGCAGACGGGGACTCGGTCGATCCCCGACTTGCGCATCCTGCCCCTCTGGCCGGTTGAGCGCCCGCACGTTCGTTTCGTGGGTTGACTTAGGCATACGGAGTTCATTCCCAGTCTAAGCATACGGAGTTCATTCCCAGTCTAAGATCAGATCGGATCGAGGGTTACGGCAGCACATGCTGGGCTCGGGCGTGTGCTGCTTCCGCATTTTTCTTCGTCGAGACAACATGCTGGAGAACCTGACCGGCGACATTGGGGTTCCGACGATAGGGGGGACCGGGGGGGTGTGCGCACATGATGTGCGATGGGTGCTGGTACTTGGCCCTTATATTGGCCCCCTATCCCTCATCAAACCTCAGAACTCACACCCCCTTAAAGAGCATTTCAGATTTTACAGGTTTGCTGCCAGTAGCCATTAAAGTTTCTGAAATGGCGACACTTTTTTCAAATGGTCCCAAAATCTTATACACTTCAAGTTTTTAGCTGAATTTTTTTGTGCATGCCAACAAAAATAGAAGGATCACGTCTACCAAGTTTGGGGCCAAAAATCCTGCTGAAAAATTTTTAAAAAATCTCGAACCGTAAAATTTTCAAAAATGGTGAAAAATAGAAAATGAGTCGTCTTGCCATGAAACTTCACATGAAGGCTTAAGGGACCATTATATGAATTTACAAGATAGAAAAAATGGCATTGGCACGGAAAAAATATGAAGATGTGCCTAAACCCACCTACCACCCTATCAATCCATGGCTTACGCATCGCGCCTCTCTGGCCGGCATAGTACCCGACCGCCCGTCCGTTTCGTCGGTTGGCTTAGGCATACGGAGTTCATTCCCAGTCAAAGATCGGATCGGATCGAGGGTTACGGTAGTAGGATCGGCAGCACGCAGAGGGGGACCCGATCGAACCCCGGCTTACGCATCCCACCCCTCTGGCCGGCTAAGCGCCCGAATGCTTGTTTTGTGGGTTGACTTAGGCATACGGAGTTCATTCCCAATCTAAGCATACGGAGTTCATTCCCAGCCTAAAATTGGACCGGATCGAGGGTTACGGCAGCACATGCCGCATTTTTCTTCATCGGGACACCATCATCGGATAACTTGACCGACGGTAAATGGGGTTCCGACGATGGGGAGGACCGGGGGGTGTGCGCACATGATGTGCAATGGGTGCTGGTACTTGGCCCTTATATTGGCCCCCTATCCGTCATCAAACCTCGAGAACTCACACCCCTTAAAGAGCATTTGAGATTTTATAGGTTTGCTGCTAGTAAACTTCACATGAAGGCTTAAGGGACCATTGTATGAATTTACAAGCCAGAAAAATGGCATTGACACGGCAGAAATATGAAGATGTGCCTAAACCCACCTACCACCCTATCGATCCACGACTTTCACATCCCGCCTCTCTGGCCGGCATAGTGCCCGCCCGTTTCATCAGTTGGCTTAGATATACGGAGTTCATTCCCAGTCTAAGATCGGATCGGACTGAGGGTTGCGGGTAGTAGGATCAGCAGCACATAGAGGGGGACCCGATCGATCCCCAGCTTGAGCATCCTACCCATCTAGTCGGCTGAGTGCCCGCACGCTCATTTCGTGGGTTGACTTAGGGATACAGAGTTAATTCCCAATCTAAGCATAGGGAGTTCATTCCCAGTCTAAGATCGGATCAGACCGAGGGTTATGGCAACACATACTGGGCTCAAGCATGGGCTAAAATCATATTTTTCTTCGTCGGGACACCATCGTCGGAGAACCTGACCGACGGCATTGGGGTTCCGACGATGGGGGGGACCGGGGGGTGTGCGTACATGATGTGGGATGGGAGTTGGGACTTGGCCCTTATATTGGCCCCCTATCCCTCATCAAACCTCGAGAACTCACACCCCCTTAAAGAGCATTTGAGATTTTACAGGTTTGATGCCAGTAGCCAGTAAAAAGAGTCTGAAATGGGGACACTTTTTTCAAATGGTCAAAAAATATTGTACACTTCGAGTTTTTAGCTGAATTTTTTTGTGCATGCCAACAAAAATAAAAGGATCACGTCTGCCAAGTTTGGGGCCAAAACTCCTTCTAAAACAATTTTTAAAAATCTCGAACCGTAAAAAGTTTCAAAAATCATGAAAAATAGAAAACGAGTTGTCTTGCCATGAAACTTCACATGAAGGCTTAAGGGACCATTGTATGAATTTACAAGCTAGAAAAATGGCATTAGCATGGCAGAAATATGAAGATATGCCTAAACCCACCTACCACCCTATTGATCCACGGCTTGCGCATCCCGCCTCTCTGGCCGACGTAGTGGTCGCCCGCCCGCCCACCCGTTTCGTCAGTTGGCCTAGGCATACAGAGTTCATTCCCAATCTAAGATTGGACCATACCGAAGGTTGCAGCAGCAGGATCGACAGCACGCAGAGGGGACCCGGTCGATCCTCGACTTGCGCATCCCGCCCCTCTGGCTGGCTGAGCGCCCGCACGCTCGTTCCATGGGTTGACTTAGGCATACGGAGTACATTCCCAGTCTAAGCATATGAAGTTCATTCCCAGTCTAAGATCGGACCGGACTGAGGGTTGTGATAGCACATGCTGGGCTCGAGCATTTGCTGGTGCCGTATTTTTCTTTGCCGGGACAGCATTGCCGGAGAACCTGACCGGCGGCATTGGGGTTCCGGCGATGGGGGGACCAGGGGGTGTGCACACATGATGTGCGATGGGTGCTGGTACTTGGCCCTTATATTGGCCCCCTATCCCTCATCAAACCTCAGAACTCACACCCCCTTAAAGAGCATTTCAGATTTTACAGGTTTGCTGCCAGTAGCCATTAAAGTTTCTGAAATGGCGACACTTTTTTCAAATGGTCACAAAATCTTATACACTTCGAGTTTTTAGCTGAATTTTTTTGTGCATGCCAACAAAAATAGAAGGATCACGTCTACCAAGTTTGGCGCCAAAAATCCTGCTGAAAGAATTTTAAAAAATCTCGAACCGTAAAATTTTCAAAAATGGTGAAAAATAGAAAATGAGTCGGCTTGCCACGAAACTTCACATGAAGGCTTAAGGGACCATTATATGAATTTTCAAGACAGAAAAAATGGCATTGGCACGGCGAAAATATGAAGATGTGCCTAAACCCACCTACCACCCTATCAATCCATGGCTTACGCATCGCGCCTCTCTGGCCGGCATAGTACCCGGCCGCCCGCCCGCCCGCCCGTTTCGTCGGTTGGCTTAGGCATATGAAGTTCATTCCCAGTCTAAGATCGGATCGGACTGAGGGTTACGGTAGTAGGATCGGCAGCACGCAGAGGGGGACCCGATCGAACCCCGGCTTACGCATCCCGCCCCTCTGGCCGGCTGAGCACCCGAACGCTTGTTTTGTGGGTTGACTTAGGCATACGGAGTTCATTCCCAATCTAAGCATACGGAGTTCATTCACAGCCTAAGATTGGATCGGATCGAGGGTTACGACAGCACATGCCGCATTTTTCTTTGTCGGGACACCATCGTCGGATAACCTGACCGACGACATTGGGGTTCCGATGATGGGGAGGACCGGGGGGTGTGCGCACATGATGTGCAATGGGTGCTGGTACTTGGCCCTTATATTGGCCCCCTATCCGTCATCAAACCTCGAGAACTCACACTCCTTAAAGAGCATTTGAGATTTTATAGGTTTACTGCCAGTAAACTTCACATGAAGGCTTAAGGGACCATTGTATGAATTTACAAGCCAGAAAAATGGCATTGACATGGCAGAAATATGAAGATGTGCCTAAACCCACCTACCACCCTATCGATCCACGGCTTGCGCATCCCGCCTCTCTGGCCGGCATAGTGCCCGCCCGTTTCGTCAGTTGGCTTAGATATACGGAGTTCATTCCCAGTCTAAGATCGGATCGGGCTGAGGGTTGCGGGTAGTAGGATCGGCAGCACATAGAGGGGGACCCGATCGATCCCCAGCTTGAGCATCTTGCCCATCTGGCCGGCTGAGTGCCCGCACGCTCGTTTCGTGGGTTGACTTAGGGATACGGAGTTAATTCCTTGTCTAAGCATAGGGAGTTCATTCCCAGTCTAAGATCGGATCAGACCGAGGGTTATGGCAACACATGCTGGGCTCGGGCATGGGCTAAAATCGCATTTTTCTTCGTCGGGACACCATCGTCGGAGAATCTGACCGACGGCATTGGGGTTCCGATGATGGGAGGGACCGGGGGGTGTGCGCACATGATGTGGGATGGGTGCTGGTACTTGGCCCTTATATTGGCCCCCTATCCCTCATCAAACCTCGAGAACTCACACCCCCTTAAAGAGCATTTGAGATTTTACAGGTTTGATGCCAGTAGCCATTGAAATGTCTGAAATGGGGACACTTTTTTCAAATGGTCAAAAAATATTGTACACTTCGAGTTTTTAGCTGAATTTTTTTGTGCATGCCAACAAAAATAAAAGGATCACGTCTGCCAAGTTTGGGGCCAAAAATCTTTCTAAAACAATTTTTAAAAATCTCGAACCGTAAAAAGTTTCAAAAATCATGAAAAATAGAAAACGAGTCGTCTTGCCATGAAACTTCACATGAAGGCTTAAGGGACCATTGTATGAATTTACAAGCTAGAAAAATGGTATTGGCATGGCAGAAATATGAAGATGTGCCTAAACCCACCTACCACCTTATTGATCCACGGCTTGCGCATCTCGCCTCTCTGGCCGACGTAGCGGTCGCCCGCCCGCCCACCCGTTACGTCAGTTGGCTTAGGCATACAGAGTTCATTCCTAGTCTAAGATTGGACCATACCGAGGGTTGCAGCAGCAGGATCGACAGCAAGCAGAGGGGGACCCGGTCGATCCCCGACTTGCGCATCCCGCCCCTCTGGCTGGCTGAGCGCCCGCACGCTCGTTCCGTGGGTTGACTTAGGCATACGGAGTACATTCCCAGTCTAAGCATATGAAGTTCATTCCCAGTCTAAGATCGGATCGGACTGAGGCTTGTAACAGCACATGCTGGGCTCGAGCATGTGCTGGTGCCGTATTTTTCTTTACCGGGACAGCATTGCCGGAGAACCTGACCGGCAGCATTGGGGTTCGGCGATGGGGGGACCATGGGGTGTGCGCACATGATGTGTGATGGGTGCTGGTACTTGGCCATTATATTGGCCCCCTATCCCTCATCAAACCTCAAAACTCACACCCCCTTGAAGAGCATTTGAGATTTTACAGGTTTGCTGCCAGTAGCCATTAAAGTGTCTGAAATAGGGACATTTTTTTCAAATGGTCACAAAATCTTGTACACTTCGAGTTTTTAGCTGAATTTTTTTGTGCCTGCCAACAAAAATACAGGTATCACGTCTACCAGTTTTGGGGCCAAAACGCCTTCTGAAAGAATTTAAAAAAATCCCGAACCGTAAAAAGTTTCAAAAATCGTGAAAAATAGAAAACGAGTCGTCTTGCCATGAAACTTCACATGAAGGCTTAAGGGACCATTGTATGAATTTACAAGCCATAAAAATGGTAGTGGCACGCAAAAATATGAAGATGTGCCTAAACCCACCTACCAGCCTATCGATCCACGGCTTGCGCATCCTGCCTCTCTGGCCGGTGTAGTGACCGCCCGCCTGCCCACACATTTCTTTGGTTCGCTTGGGCATATGGAGTTCATTCCCAGTCTAAGATCAAACTGAACTGAGTCTTGTAGCAGTAGGATTGGTAGCACGTAGAGGCCGACCCGGCCGATCCCCAGCTTACGCATCCCGCCCCTCTGGCTGGCTGAGCACCCGCACGCTCGTTTCATGTGTTGACTTAGGCATACGGAGTTCATTCCCAGTCTAAGATCAGACTGGACTGAGAGTTGCGGTAGCACATGCTGGGCTCGGGCATGTGCTGGTGCCGTATTTTTCTTCACCGGCAGCATTAAGGTTCCAATGATCAGGGGGGTCGGGGGGAGGTGTGCGCACATGATGTGCGATGGGTACTGGTGCTTGGCCCATATATTGGCCCCCTATCCCTCATCAAACCTCAAGAACTCGCACCCCCTTAAAGGGCATTTCAGATTTTACAGGTTTGCTGCCAGTAGCCATTAAAGTATCTGAAATGGGGACACTTTTTTCAAATGGTCACAAAATCTTGTACACTTCGAGTTTTTAGCTGAATTTTTTTGCGCATCCCAAAAAAATACAAGGATCACGCCTACTAAGTTTGGGGCCAAAAATCCTTCTGAAAAAATTTTAAAAAATCCCAAATCGTAAAAAGTTTTAAAAATCCTGAAAAATAAAAAACGAGTCGTCTTGCCCTGAAACTTTACATGAAGGCTTAAGGGACCATTGTATGAATTTACAAGCCAAAAAAATGGCAATGGCATGGCAGAAATATGAGGATGTGCCTAAACCCACCTACCACCCTATCGATCCACGCCTTGCGCATCCCGCCTCTCTGGCCCGCGTAGTGCCCGCCTGTTCACCCGTTCGTTTCGTCGGATGGCTTATGCATACGGAGTTCATTCCTAGTCTAAGATCAGATCAGACTGAGGGTTGTGACAGCAGGATCGGCAGCACGAAGATGGGGACCCGGCCGATCCCCGGCTTATGCATCCCACCCCTCTGGTCGGCTGAACGATCGCACGCTCTTTTCGTGTGTTGACTTAGGCATACGGAGTTCATTCCCAGTGTAAGCATACGGAGTTCATTCCCAGTCCAAGATCAGACCGGTCCAATGATTTTGACAGCACATGCTGGGCTCGGGCATGTGCTAGTGCCGTATTTTTCTTCGTTGGGACACCATCGCCGAAGAACCTGACCGGTGGCATTGGGGTACCAGTGATCGAGGGGGGTCGGGGGGTGTGCGCACATGATGTACGATTGGTGCTGGTACTTGGGCCTTATATTGGCCCCCTATCCCTCATCAAACCTCAAGAACTCACACCCCCTTAAAGAGCATTTGAGATTTTACAGGTTTGCTGCCAATAGCCATTAAAGTGCCTAAAATGGGGACACTTTTTTCAAATGGTCACAAAATCTTGTACACTTCGAGTTTTTAGCTTAATTTTTTTTGTGCATGCCAAAAAAAATACAAGGATCACGTCTACCAAGTTTGGGGCCAAAAATCCTTCTGAAAAAATTTTAAAAAATCTCAAACCTCAGAAAGTTTCAAAAATCGTGAAAAATAGAAAACGAGTCGTCTTGCCATGAAACTTCACATGAAGGATTAACGGACCATTGTATGAATTTACAAGAAAGAAAAATGGCATTGGCACAGAAGAAATATGAAGATGTGCCTAAACCCACCTACCTCCCTATCGATTTATGGCTTGCGCATCCTGCCTCTCTGGCCGACGTAGTGCCCGCCCTCCTGCCTGCTCGTTTCGTTGGTTGGCTTAGGCATACGGAGTTTATTCCCAGTCTAAGATCGAATTGGACCAAGGGTTGTGGCAGCAGGATGGCAGCACGTGGAGGGGGACCCGATCGATCCTCGGCTTGTGCATCCCGCCTCTCTGGGCGGCTGAGTGCCCGCACGCTCGTTTTGTGGGTTGACTTAGGCATACAGAGTTAATTCCTAGTCTAAGCATACGAAGTTCATTCCTAGTCTAAGCTCAAAACAGACCGAGTGTTACGGCAGCACATGCTGGGCTCGGGCATGTGCTGCGGAGAACCTGACCGACGGTATTGGGGTTCCGACGAGCGGAAGGGGCCGGGGGGGAGTGCGTACATGATGTGCGATGGGTGCGAGTATTTGGCCCTTATATTGGCCCCCTATCCCTCATCAAACCTCGAGAACTCACACCCCCTTAAAGAGCATTTGAGATTTTACAGGTTTGCTGCCAATAGCCATTAAAGTGTCTAAAATGGGGACACTTTTTTCAAATGGTCACAAAATCTTGTACACTTTGAGTTTTTAGCTGAATTCTTTTGTGCATGCCAACAAAAATACAAGGATCACGTCTACCAAGTTTGGGGCCAAAACTCTTGAAAAAATTTTAAAAAATTCTGAACCGTAAAAAGTTTCAAAAATCGTGAAAAATAGAAAATGAGTGGTCTTGCCGTGAAACTTCACATGAAGGCTTAAAGGACCATTGTATTAATTTACAGGCCAAAAAAATATCATTGGCACGGCAAAAATATGAAGATGTGCCAAACCCACCTACCACCCTATCGATCCACAGCTTGCGCATCTCGCTTTTCTGGCAGACGTAGTGCCCGCCCGCTCGTTTCGTCTGTGCGCACATGATGTGCGATGGGTGCTGGTACTTGGCCCTTATATTGGCCCCCTATCCCTCATCAAACCTCGAGAACTCACTCCCCTTTAAAGAGCATTTGAGATTTTACAAGTTTGCTACCAGTAGCCCTTAAAGTGTCTGAAATGGGGACACTTTTTTCAAATGGTCACAAAATCTTGAACACTTCGAGTTTTTAGCTGAATTGTTTTGTGCATGCCAATAAAAATACAAGGATCCCGTCTACCAAGTTTGGGACCAAAACTCCTTCTGAAAAAATTTTAAAAAATCTGGAACCGTAGAAAGTTTCAAAAATCGTGAAAAATGGAAAATGAGTCGTCTTGCCGTGAAACTTCACATGAAGAAATATGAAGATGTGCCTAATCCCACCTACCACCCTATCGATCCACGACTTGCGCATCCCGCCTCTTTGGCCGGCGTAGTGCCCGCTTGCCCGCCCGCTCGTTTCGTCGGTTGGCTTAGGCATACGGAGTTCATTCCCAGTCTAAGATCGGACCGGACCGAGGGTTGCGGCACTAGGATCGACAACAAGCAGAGGGGGACTCGACCGATCCCCGGCTTGCGCATCCCGCCCCTCTGGTCGACTGAGCGCCCGCACATTCGTTTCGTGGGTTGAGTTAGGCATACAGAGTTCATTCCCAGTCTAAGATCGAACCGGACTGAGGGTTGCGGCAGAACATGCTGGAATCGAGCATGTGCTGGTGCTGTATTTTTCTTCGTCGGGACACCACCGCTGGAGAACCTAACCGGCGGCATTGGGGTTCCGACGATCAGGGAGGGTCGGGAGGGGTGCTGGTACTTGGCCATTATATTGGCCCCCTATCCCTCATCCAACGTCGAGAACTCACACCCCTTTAAAGAGCATTTCAGATTTTATAGGTTTGCTGCCAATAGCCATTAAAGTGTTTGAAATGGGGACACTTTTTTCAGACGGTCACAAAATCTTGTACACTTCGAGTTTTTAGCTGAATTTTCTATGCATGCCAACAAAAATACAAGGATCACGTCTACCAAGTTTGGGGCCAAAACTCCTTTTGAAAAAATTTTAAAAAATCTCGAACCGTAAAAAGTTTTGAAAATCGTGAAAAATAGAAAACGAGTGGTCTTGCCGTGAAACTTCACCTGAAGGCTTAAGGGACCATTGTATGAATTTACAAGCCAAAAAAATGGCATTGAAATGGCAGAAATATGAAGATGTGCCGAAACCCACCTACCACCCTATCGATCCACGACTTGCGCATCCCGCCTCTCTGTCCGCCGTAGTGCCCGCCCATCCGCCCGCTCGTTTCGATAGTTGGCTTAGGCATACGGAGTTCATTCCCAGTCTAAGATATGATCAGACCGAGGCTTACGACATCAGGATCGACAGCACACAGAGGGGGACCCGGTCGATCCCCAACTTGCGCATCCCGCCCCTCTGGCCGACTGAGCACCCGTACGCTCGTTTCATGGGTTGACTTAGGCATACAGAGTTCATTCCCAGTCTAAGATTGGATCGGACCAAGGGTTGCAGCAGCACAAGCTGGGCTCGAGCATGTGCTGGTGTCGCATTTTTCTTCGTCGGGACACCATCACTGGAGAACCTGACCGGTGGCATTGGGGTTCCGGCGATCGGGGGGGCTAAGGGGTTGGTTTGCGCACATGATGTGCGATGGGTGCTGGTACTTGGCCCTTATATTGGCCCCCTATCCCTCTACAAGCCTCGAGAACTCACACTCCCTTAAAGAGCATTTGAGATTTTACCGGTTTGCTGCCAGTAGCCATTAAAGTGTTTAGAATGGGGACACCTTTTTCAAATGGTCACAAAATCTTGTACACTTTGAGTTTTAGCTGAATATTTTTGTGCATGCCAACAAAAACACAAGGATCACGTCTACCAAGTTTGGGGCCAAAACTCCTTCTGAAAAAATTTTAAAAAATCCTGAACCATAAAAAGTTTCAAAAATCTTGAAAAATAGAAAACGAGTCGTCTTGCCATGAAACATCACATGAAGGCTTAAAGGACCATTGTATGAATTTACAAGCCAGAAAAATGGCATTGGCATGGCAAAAATATGAATATGTGCCTAAACCCACCTACCACCCTATTGATCCATGGCTTATGCATCCCGCCTCTCTCGTCGACGTAGTGCCCACCCGCCCGCCCGGTTGGCTTAGGCATATGGAGTTCATTCCCAGTCTAAGCATACGAAGTTCATTCCCAGTCGAAGATTGGACCAGACCGAGGGTTGTGACAGAACATGCTGGGCTCGGGCATGTGCTGGCGCCGCATTTTTCTTCATCGAGACACCATCGTCGGAGAACCTGATCGACGGCATTGGGGTTCCGACGATCGAGGGGGGCCGGGGGGTGTGCGCACATGATTTACGATGGGTACTGGTATTTGGCCGTCATATTGGCCCCATATTCCTCATCAAACCTCTAGAACTCACACCCCCTTAAAGAGCATTTGAGATTTTACAGGTTTGCTGCCAGTAGCCATTAAGGTGTCTGAAATAGGGACACTTTTTTCAAATGGTCACAAAATCTTGTACACTTCGAGTTTTTAGCTGAATTTTATTATGCATGCCAAAAAAAATACAAGGATCACGTTTACCAAGTTTGGGGCCAAAACTACTTCTGAAAAAATTTTAAAAAATCTTGAACCGTAAAAAGTTTCAAAAATCATAAAAAATAGAAAACGAGTCGTCTTGCCATGAAACTTCACATGAAGGCTTAAGGGATCGTTGTATGAATTTACAAGCCAGAGAAATGGTATTGGCAGGGCAGAAATATGAAGATGTGCCTAAATCCACCTACCACCCTATCGATCCACGGCTTGCGCATCCCGCCTCTCTGGCAGGCGTAGTGCCCGCCCGCTCGCCCGCTCGTTTCATCGGTTGGCTTAGGTATACGAAGTTCATTCCCAGTCTAAGATCAGACCAGACTGAGGGTTGCGCCAGTAGGATCGGCAACATGCAAAGGGGGACACGGTCGATCCCTAGCTTGCGCATCCAGCCCCTCTGGCCGGCTGAGCGCCCGCACGCTCGTTTCGTGGGTTGACTTAGGCATACGGAGTTCATTCCTAGTTGAAGATCAGACCGGACCGAGGGTTGTGGCAGCACATGCTAGGCTCGGGCATGTGCTGGTGCCGCATTTTTCTTCATCGTGACACCATCGTCGGAGAACCTGACCGACAACAATGGGGTTCCGACGATCGAGGGGGGCCGGGGGGTGTGCGCACATGATGTGCGATGGGTACTGGTGCTTGGCCCTTATATTGGCCCGATATCCCTCATCAAACCTCAAGAACTCACACCCCCTTCAAGAGCATTTCAGATTTTACAGGTTTGCTCCAATAGCAATTAAAGTGTCAGAAATGGGGACACTTTTTTCAAATGGTCACAAAATCTTGTACACTTCGAGTTTTTAGCTGAATTTTTTTGTACATGGCAACAAAAATACAAGGATCACGTCTACCACGTTTGGGTCCAAAACTCCTTTTGAAAAAATTTTAAAAAATCCTGAACTGTAAAAAGTTTTGAAAATCGTGAAAAATTGAAAACGAGTCGTCTTACCATGAAACTTCACATGAAGGCTTAAGGGACCATTGTATGAATTTACAAGCCAAAAAAATGGTATTGTCACCACAGAAATATGAAGATGTGCCTAAACCCACCTACCACCCTATCGATCCACGGCTTGCGCATCCCTCTCTCTGGTCGGGATAGTGCCCGCCCGCTCATTTCATCGGATGGCTTAGGCATACGGAGTTCATTCCTAGTCTAAGATCAAAGCAGGCTGAGGGTTAAGGCAGCAGGATTGGTAGCATGCAGAGGGGGACCCGATCGATCCCCGGCTTGGGCATCTCGCCCCTCTGGCCGGTTGAGCGCCCGTACGCTCGTTTCGTGGGCTGACTTAGGCATACGGAGTTCATTCCCAGTCTAAGCATACGGAGTTCATTCCCAGTCGAAGATCGGGTCAGACCGAGGGTTACGGTAGCACTTGCTGGGCTCGGGGATGTGCTGGTGCCGCATTTTTCTTCTCCGAGACATCATCGCCGCAGAACCTGACCGGCGGCATTGGGGTTCCACGATCGGGGGGGTCGGGGGGGTGTGCGCACATGATGTGCGATGGGTGCTGGTACTTGGCCCTTATATTAGTCCCCTATCCCTCATCAAACCTTGAGAACTCACACCCTCTTAAAGATCATTTGAGATTTTACAGGTTTGCTGCCAGTAGCCATTAAAGTGTCTGAAATAGGGACACGTTTTTCAAATGGTCACAAAATCTTCTACACTTCGAGTTTTTAGCTGAATTTTTTTGTGCATGCCAAAAAAAATACAAGGATCACGTCTACCAAGTTTAGGATTAAAACTCCTTCTGAAAAAATTTTAAAAAATCCCAAACCGTAAAGAGTTTTGAAAATCTTGAAAAATAGAAAACGAGTCGTCTTGCCATGAAACTTCACATGAACGCTTAAGGGACCATTGTATGAATTTACAAGCCAGAAAAATGGCATTGGCACAGTAAAATGATAACGATGTGCCTAAATCCACCTGCCACCGTAGCTATCCACGGGTTGTGCATCTCGTCTTTTTGGCCGGCGTAGTGCCCGCCCGCTCGCTCGTTTCGTCGGTTGGTTTAGGCATACGGAGTTCATTCCTAGTCTAAGATCAGACTGGACCAAGGGTTACGATAGCAGGATTGGAAGCACGTAGAGGGGGACCCGGTCGATCCCCGACTTACGCATCCCGCCCCTCTGGCCGGTTGTGTGCCCGCACGCTAGTTTCGTGGGTTGACTTAGGCATACAGAGTTCATTCCCAGTCTAAGCATACAGAGTTCATTCCCAATCTAAGATCGAATCGGACCAAGGGTTGCGGCCCCAGGATCGACAGCACGCAGAGGGGGACCAGACTGATCCCCGGCTTGCGCATCCGGTCTCTCTGGCCGGCTGAGCACCCGTACGCTCGTTTCGTGGGTTGACTTAGGCATATGAAGTTCATTCTCGGTCTAAGCATACGGAGTTCATTCCTAGTCTAAGATCGAACCGGACCGAGGTTGCGGTAGCACATGCTATGCTCGGGCATGTGCTAGTGCTGCATTTTTCTTCGTCGGGACACCATCGTCAGAGAACCTGACCGACGGCATTGGGGTTCCGACGATCGGGGGGTGTCGGGGGGTGTACGTATATGATGTGCGATGGGTGCTGGTACTTGGCCCTTATATTGGCCCTCTATCCCTCATCAAACCTCGAGAACTCACATCCCCTTAAAGAGCATTTGAGATTTTACAGGTTTGCTGCCAGTAGCCCTTAAAGTGTCTGAAATGGGGACACTTTTTTCAAATGGTTACAAAATCTTGTACACTTTGAGTTTTTAGCTGAATGTTTTTGTGCATGCCAAAAAAAATACAAGGAGCACGTCTACCAAGTTTGGGGCCAAAACTCCTTCTGAAAAAATTTTAAAAAATCCTGAACCGTAAAAAGTTTCAAAAATCGTGAAAAATAGAAAACGAGTTGTGTTGCCATGAAACTTCACATGAAGGCTTAAGGGACCATTGTATGAATTTACAAGCCAGAAAAATGGCATTGGCATGGCAGAAATATGAAGATGTGCCTAAACCCACCTACCACCCTATCGATCCACGGCTTGCGCATCCCGCCTCTCTGGGCGACGTAGTGCCCACCCGCCCACTCGTTTCGTCGGTTGGCTTAGGCATACGGAGTTCATTCTGAGTCTAAGATCAGACCGGACTGAGGGTTGTGGTAGTAGGATCGGCAGCACGCAAAGGGGGACCCGATCGATCCCCGACTTGCGCATCCTGCCCCTCTAGCCGGTTGAACGCCCGCACGCTCGTTTCATGGGTTGACTTAGGCATATGGTGTTCATTCCCAGTCTAAGCATACGGAGTTCATTCCCAGTCTAAGATCGGATTGGACCGAGGGTTAAGGCAGCACATGCTGGGCTCGAGCATGGGCTGGTGCTGCATTTTTCTTCGTCGGGACACCATCACCGAAGAACCTGACTGGCGGCATTGGGGTTCCGACGATCGGGGCGAGCCGGGGGGGTGTGCGCAAATGATGTGTGATGGGTGCTGGTATTTGGCACTTATATTGACCCCCTGTCCCTCATCAAACCTCGAGAACTCACACCCCCTTAAAGAGCATTTGAGATTTTACAGGTTTGCTGCCAGTAGCCATTAAAGTGTCTAAAATGGGGACACTTTTTTCAAATGGTCACAAAATCTTGTACAATTCGAGTTTTTAGCTGAATTTTTTTGTGCATGCCAAAAAAAATACAAGGAGCACGTCTAAGAAGTTTGGGGCCAAAACTCCTTCTGAAAAAATTTTAAAAAATACCAAACTATAAAAAGTTTTAAAAATCATGAAAAATAGAAAACGAGTCATCTTGCCATGAAACTTCACATGAAGGCTTAAGGGGCCATTGTATTAATTTACAAGCCAGAGAAATGGCATTGGCATGGCAGAAATATGAAGATGTGCCTAAACCCACCTACCACCCTATCGATCCATGGCTTGCGCATCCCGCCTCTCTGGCCGGCGTAGTGCCCGCCTACCCGCCCGCTTGTTTCGTCGGTTGGCTTAGGCATACGGAATTCATTCCCAGTCTAAGATCGGCCGGACCGAAGGTTGTGGCAGCAGGATCGGCAGCACGTAGAGGGGGACCCGACCGATCCCCGGCTTGCGCATCCCGCCCCTCTGGCCAGCTGAGCGCCCGCACACTCGTTTCATGGGTTGACTTAGTCATACGGAGTTCATTCCCAATCTAAGCATACGGAGTTTATTCCCAGTCTAAGATCGGACCGAAACGAGGGTTGCGACAGCACATGCTAGGCTCGGGCATGTGCTGGTGCCACATTTTTCTTCATCGAGACACCATCGCCAGAGAACCTGACCGGCAGCATTGGGGTTCCGGCGATCCGAGGGGGCCGGAGGGGGTGTGCGCACATGATGTGTGATGGGTGCTGGTACTTGGCCCTTATATTGGCCCCCTATCCCTCATCAAACCTCGAGAACTCACACCCCCTTAAAGAGCATTTGAGATTTTACAGGTTTGCTGCCAATAGCCATTAAAGTGTCTGAAATGGGGACACTTTTTTCAAATGGTCACAAAATCTTGTACACTTCGAGTTTTTAGCTGAATGTTTTTGTGCATGCCAACAAAAATACAAGGATCACGTCTACCAAGTTTGGGGACAAAACTCATTTTGAAAAAATTTTAAAAAATCCCAAACTGTAAAAAGTTTCAAATATCATGAAAAATAGAAAATGAGTCATCTTGCCATGAAACTTCACATGAAGGCTTAAGAGACCACTGTATGAATTTACAAGCCAGAAAAATGGCATTGGCGCGGCATAAATATGAAGATGTGCCTAAACCAACCTACCACCATATCGATCCACGGCTTGTGCATCCCGCCTCTCTGGTCGACGTAGTGCCTGCACGCCTGCCCGCTCGTTTCGTCGGTTGGCTTACGCATACGGAGTTCGTTCCCAGTCTAAGATCGAACCGAACCAAGGGTTGTGACAGTAGGATTGACAGCACGCAGTGGGGGACCCGACCAATCCCTGGCTTGTGCAGCACGCCCCTCCGGCCGGCTGAGCGCCTGCATGCTCGTTTCATGGATTGATTTAGGCATACAGAGATCATTCCCTGTCTAAGCATACAAAGTTTATTCCCAGTCTAAGATTAGACCGGACCGAGGGTTGCGACAGCACATGCTGGGCTCGAGAATGTGCTGGTGCCGCATTTTTCTTCGTCGGGACACCATCGCCAGAGAACCTGATCGACGGCATTGGGGTTCCGGCTATCGGGGGGAGGCCGGGGGGGTGTGCGCACATGATGTGTGATGGGTGCTGGTACTCGGCCCTTATATTGGCCCCCTATCCCTCATCAAACCTCGAGAACTCACACCCCCTCAAAAAGCATTTGAGATTTTATAGGTTTGCTGCCTGTAGCCGTTAAAGTGTCTAAAATGGGGGCACTTTTTCAAATGATCACAAAATCTTGTACACTTCGAGTTTTTAGTTGAATTTTTTTTGTGCATGCCAACAAAAATACAAGGATCACGTCTACCAAGTTTGGGGCCAAAAATCCTTCTGAAGAAATTTTAAAACATCCCGAACCGTAAAAAGTTTCAAAAATCGTGAAAAATAGAAAACGAGTCATCTTGCCATGAAACTTCACATGAAGGCTTAAGGGACCATTGTATGAATTTACAAGCCAAAAAAATGGCATTGGCATGGCAAAAATATGAAGATGTGTCTAAACCCACCTACCACCCTATCGATCCACGGCTTGCGCATCCCGCATCTCTGGTCGACGTAGTGGCCGCACGCCAGCCCGCTCGTTTAGTCCGTTGGCTTAGGCATGCGGAGTTCATTCCTAGTCTAAGATTGGACCGGACCGAGGGTTGCGACAGTAGGATCGGTAGCACGCAGAGAAGGACCCGGCCAATCCTCGACTTGCGCAGCCCGCCCCTCTGGCCAGCTGAGCGCCCGCATGCTCGTTTCGTGGGTTAACTTAGGCATACGGAGATCATTCCCTGTCTAAGCATACGAAGTTCATTCCCAGTCTAAGATTAGATCAGACTGAGGGTTGAAGTAGCAGGATCGGCAGCACGCAGAGGGGGACTCGGTCGATCCCCGGCTTGCTCATCCCGCCCCTCTGGCCGGTTGAACGCCTGCACGTTCATTTCGTGGGTTGACTTAGGCATACGGAGTTCATTCCCAGTCTAACATCAGACCGGACCGAGGGTTGTGGCAGCACATGCTGGGCTCGGGCATGTGCTGGTGCCACATTTTTCTTCGTCGGGACACCATCGTCGGAGAACCTGACCGACGGCATTGGGGTTCCGACGATCGGGGGGCCGGGGGGGGTGTGCGCACATGATGTGCGATGGGTGCTGGTACTTGGCCCTTATATTGGCCCCCTATCCCTCATCAAACCTCGAGAACTCAAACCCCTTTAAAGAGCATGTCAGATTTTACAGGTTTGCTGCCAGTAGCCATTAAAGTGTCTCAAATGGGGACATTTTTTTCAAATGGTCACAAAATCTTGTACACTTCAAATTTTTAGCTGAATTTTTTTGTGCATGCCAACAAAAATACAACGTCATGTCTACCAAGTTTGGGGCCAAAACTCCTTCTGAAAAAATTTTAAAAAATCCCGAACCGTTAAAAGTTTTGAAAATCGTGAAAAATAGAAAACGAGTCATCTTGCCATGAAACTTCACATGAAGGCTTAAGGGACCATTGTATGAATTTACAAGCTAGAAAAATGGCTTTGGCATGGCAGAAATATGAAGATGTGCCTAAACCCACCTACCACCCTATTGATCCATGGCTTGCGCATCCCGCCTCTCTGGCCGGCGTAGTGCCCACCCGCCCGTCAGTTGGCTTAGGCATACAGAGTTTATTCCCAGTCTAAGATCAGATTGGACCAAGGGTTGCGGGAGGATCGATAGCACGCAGAGGGGGAACCGACCGATCCCCAGCTTGCGCATCTCGCCCCTCTGGCCGACTGAGCGCCCGCACGCTCGTTTCGTGGGTTGACTTAGGTATATCGAGTTCATTCCCAGTCTAAGCATACTGAGTTCATTCCCAGTCTAAGATTGGACCGGATCGAGCGTTACGGCAGCACATGCTGTGCTCGAGCATGTGCTGGTGGCACATTTTTTTTCGTCGGGACACAATCGTCGGAGAACCTGACCGGCGGCATTGGGGTGTGCGCACATGATGTGTGATGGGTGCTGGTACTTGGCCCTTATATTGGCCCCCTATCCCTCATCAAACCTCGAGAACTCACACCCCCTTAAAGGGCATTTGAGATTTTACAGGTTTGCTGCCAGTAGCCATTAAAGTGTCTGAAATTGGGACACTTTTTTAAAATGGTGACAAAATCTTGTACACCTCAAGTTTTTAGCTGAATTTTTGTGCATGCCAACAAAAATACAAAGATCACGTCTAACAAGTTTGGGGCTAGAACTCCCTCTGAAAAAATTTTAAAAAATCCCAAACAATAAAAAGTTTCAAAAATCGTGAAAAATAAAAAACGAGTCGTCTTGCCATGAAACTTCACATGAAGGCTTAAGAGACCATTGTATGAATTTACAAGCCAGAAAAATGGCATTGGCATGGCAGAAATATGAAGATGTGCCTAAACCCACCTACCACCCTATCAATCCACGGCTTGTGCATCCTGCCTCTCAGGCCAGCGTAGTGCCCGCCCGTCCGCCCGCTCGTTTTGTCGGTTGGCTTAGGCATAAGAAGTTCATTCCCAGTCTAAAATCGGACTGGACTGAGGGTTGCGACAGCAGAATCGGCAGCACACAGAGGGGGATCCGATCGATCCCCGACTTGAGCATCCTGCCCCTTTAGCCGGCTGAGCGCCCACACGCTCGTGTCGTCGGTTGACTTAGGTATACGGAGTTCATTCCCAGTCTAAGCATACGGAGTTAATTCCCAGTCTAGGATCGAACCAGACTGAGGGTTGCGGCAGCAGCATCTGCAGCACGTAGAGGGGGACCCGATCAATCCCTGGCTTACGCATCCCTCCCCTCTGGCCGGTTGAGCGCCTGCATGCTTGTTTCGTGGGTTGACTTAGGCATACGAAGTTCATTCCCAGTCTAAGATCAGACCGGACCAAGGGTTACGGCAGCACATGCTGGGCTCGGGCATGTGCTGGTGTCGTATTTTTCTTCGCCGGGACACCATCACCGGAGAACTTGACCGGCGACATTGGGGTTCCGACGGTCAGGGGGGTCGGGGGTGTGCGCACATGATGTGCGATGGGTGCTGGGACTTGGCCCTTATATTCGCCCCCTATCCCTCATCAAACCTCAAGAACTCACACCCCCTTAAAGAGCATTTGAGATTTTATAGCTTTGTTGCCAGTAGCCATTAAAGTGTCTGAAATGGGGACATTTGTTTCAAATGGTCACAAAATCTTGTACACTTCAAATTTTTTGCTGAATTTTTTTGTGCATGCCAACAAAAATAAAAGGTCATGTCTACCAAGTTTGGGGTCAAAACTCCTACTGAAAAAATTCTAAAAAATCTTGAACCGTAAAAAGTTTCAAAAATCGTGAAAAATAGAAAATAAGTCGTCTTGCCATGAAACTTCACATGAAGGCTTAAGGGACCATGATATGAATTTACAAGCCAAAAAAATGGCATTGGCACGGCAAAAATATGAAGATGTGCCTAAAGCCACCTACCACCCTATCGATCCACGGCTTGCGCATCTCGCCTCTCAGGCTGGTGTAGTGCCTGCCCATCCGCCCGCTCGTTTCGTCGGTTGGCTTAGGCATACAAAGTTCATTCCCTGTCTAAGATCAAACCAGACCGAGGGTTGCGGTAGCAAGATCGGCAGCACTCAGAGTAGGACCCGGCCGATCCCCGGCTTGCGCATCACGCCACTCTGGCCGGCTGAGCGCCCACACGCTCGTTTCATGGGTTGACTTAGGCATACGGAGTTCATTCCCAGTCTAAGCAAACGGAGTTCATTCCCAGTCTAAGATCGGACAGGACCGAGGGTTGCGATAGCACATGCTGGGCTCGGGCATGTGCTGGTGTCATTTTTTTCTTCGTCGAGACACCATTGCCGGAGAACCTGACCGGCGGTATTGGGGTTCCGACGATCGGGGGGGTCGGGGGGTGTGCGCACATGATGTGCGATGGGTGCTGGTACTTGGCCCTTATATTGGCCCCCTATCCCTCTTTAAACCTCGAGAACTCACACCCCCTTAAGGAGCATTTGAGATTTTACAGGTTTGCTACCAGTAGCCATTAAAGTGTCTAAAATGGGGACAATTTTTTCAAATGGTCACAAAATCTTGTACACTTCGAGTTTTTAGCTGAATTTTTTTGTGCAAGCCAAAAAAAATACAAGGATCATGCCTACAAGTTTGGGGCCAAAACTCTTTCTGAAAAAATTTTAAAAAATCCCGAACCGTAAAAAGTTTCAAAAATCATGAAAAATAGAAAACGAACCGTCTTGCCATGAAACTTCACATGAAGGCTTATGGGACCATTGTATGAATTTACAAGCAAAAAAAATGGCATTGGCATGGCAGAAATATGAAGATGTGCCTAAACCCACCTACCACCCTATCGATCCACGGCTTGCGCATCTTGCCTCTCGGCCGGCATAGTGCCCGCTCGCCCGCCCGCCTGTTTCGTCGGTTGGCTTAGGCATATGGAGCTCATTCCCAATCTAAGATCGAACCAGACCGAGGGTTGCAGCAGCAGGATTGGCAGCACCCAAAGGGGGACCTGGCCGATCCCCGGCTTGCGTATCCTGCCCCTCTGGCTGGCTGAGCGCCCGCACGCTCATTTCGTGGGTTGACTTAGGCATACGGAGTTCATTCCCAATCTAAGCATATGGAGTTCATTCCCAGTCTAAGATCAGACAGGACCAAGGGATGCAGCAGCACATGCTGGGCTAGGGCATGTGCTGGTGCAGCATTTTTCTTCACCATGACAGCATCGTCGAAGAACCTAATCGGTGGCATTGGGATTCCGGCGATGGGGGGACCGGAGGGGGTGTGCGCACATGATGTGTGATGGGTACTGGTACTTGGCCCTTATATTGGCCCCCTATCCCTCATCAAACCTCGAGAACTTACACCCCCTTAAAGAGCATTTGAGATTTTATAGGTTTGCTGCCAGTAGCCATTAAAGTGACTGAAATGGGGACACGTTTTTCAAATAATCACAAAATATGGTACACTTCGAGTTTTTAGCTGAATTTTTTTGTGCATGCCAACAAAAATACAAGGATCACGTCTACCAAGTTTGGGGCCAAAACTTCTTCTAAAAAAATTAAAAAAAATCCCAAACCGTAAAAAGTTTCAAAAATCATGAAAAATAAAAAACGAGTCGTCTTGCCATGAAACTTCACATGAAGGCTTAAGGGACCATTGTATGAATTTGCAAGCCAAAAAAATGGCATTGGCACGGTAGAAATATGAAGATGTGCCTAAACCCACCTACCACCCTATCGATCCACGGCTTGCGCATCCTGCGTCTATGGTCGGCGTAGTGCCTGCTCGCCCGCCTGTCCATTTCGTCGGTTGGCTTAGGCATACAGAGTTCATTCCTAGTCTATGATAGGACCGAACCAAGGGTTGCGGCAGCAGGATCGGTAACATGCAAAGGGGGACCCGGTCGATCCCCGGCTTGCGCATCTCGCCCCTCTGGGCGGCTGAGTGCCCGCACGCTCGTTTCATGGGTTGACTTAGGCATACGGAATTCATTCCCAGTTTAACATTACAAAGCTCATTCACAGTCTAAGATTAGACTGGATGAAGTGTTACGGCAGCACATGCTGGGCTCGAGCATGTGCTGGTGCCACATTTTTCTTTGCCGGGACAGCATCGTCGAAGAACCTGACTGTGGCATTGGGGTTCTGGCGATGGGGGGGACCAGGAGGTGTGCGCACATGATGTGCGATGGGTGCTGGTACTTGGGCCTTATATTGGCCCCCTATCCCTCATCAAACCTCGAGAACTCACACCCCCTTAAAAGAGCATTTGAGATTTTACAGGTTTGCTGTCAGTAGCCATTAAAGTGTTTTAAATAGGGACACTTTTTTCCAATGGTCACAAAATCTTGTACACTTCCAGTTTTTAGCTGAATTTTTTTTTGCATGCCAACAAAAATACAGGGATCATGTCTACCAAGTTTGGGACCAAAACCCTTCTGAAAAAAGTTTAAAAAATCCCAAACCGTAAAAAGTTTTGAAAATCGTAAAAAATAGAAAACGAGTCGTCTTGCCATGAAAATTCACATGAAGGCTTAAGGGACCATTGTATTAATTTACAAGCCAGAAAAATGGCATTGGCACGACAGCAATATGAAGATGTGCCTAAACCCAACTACCACCGTATCGATCCACGGCTTGCGCATCCCGCCTCTCTGGCCGACGTAGTGCCCGCTCACCCGCCCGCTCGTTATGTCGATTGGCTTAGGCATATGAAGTTCATACCCAATCTAAGATCGAATAGGACCAAGGGTAACGGTAGCAGGATCGGCAGTACGTAGAGGGGGACCCGACCGATCCTCGGCTTGCGCATCCCACCCCTCTGGTCGGTTGAGCGCCCGCACGCTCATTTCGTGGGTTGACTTAGGCATACGGAGCTCATTGCCAGTCTAAGCATACGGAGTTCATTCCCAGTCTAAGATCGGACTGGACCGAGGGTTGCGGCAGCACATGCTGGGGTCGAGCATGTGCTGGTGCCGTATTTTTCTTCGTCGGGACACTATCATCGGAGAACCTGACCGGCGGCATTGGGGTTCCGACGATCAGGGGGGCCGGGGGGGTGTGCGCACATGATGTGTGAAGGGTACTGGTACTTGGCCCTTATATTGGCTCCCTATCCTTCATCAAACCTCGAGAACTCACACCCCCTTAAAGAGTATTTGAGATTTTACAGGTTTGGTGCCAGTAGCCATTAAAGTGTTTGAAAATAGGGACACTTTTTTCTGATGGTCAAAAAATCTTGTACACTTCGAGTTTTTAGCTGAATTGTTTTGTGCATGCCAACAAAAATACAAGGATCGTGTCTACCAAGTTTGGGGCCAAAAAACCTTCTGAAAAAATTTTAAAAAATCTTGAACCGTAAAAAGTTTCAAAAATCATGAAAAATAGAAAACAAGTCGTCTTACCATGAAACTTCACATGAAGCCTTAAGGGACCACTGTATGAATTTACAAGCCAGAAAAATGGCATTGGCATGGCAGAAATATGAAGATGTGCCTAAACCCACCTACCACCCTATCGATCCAAGGCTTGCGCATCCCGCCTCTCTGGCCGACGTCGTGCCTGCCTGCCCGCTCTATTCGTCGATTGGCTTAGGCGTACGGAGTTCATTCCCAGTCTAAGATCAGACCAGACTGAGGGTTATGGTAGTAGGATCGACAGCACACAGAGAGGTACCCGACCGATCCACGGCTTGCGCATCATGCCTCTCTGGCCGACGTAGTGCCTGCCCGCCTGCCCGCTCGATTCGATAGTTGGCTTAGGCATACGAAGTTCATTCCCAGTCTAAGATCAAACCAGACTGAGGGTTGAGGCAGCAGGATCGACAGTACGCAGAGGGGGACCCGGCCAATCCCCGGCTTGCACATCCCGCCCCTTTGGTCGGTTGATCGCCCGCACGCTCGTTTCGTGGGTTGACTTAGATATACGGAGTTCATTCCCAGTCTAAGCATACAGAGTTCATTCCCAGTGTAAGATCAGATCGGACCTAGGGTTGTGGCAGCACATGCTGGGCTCGGACATGTGCTGGTGCCGCATTTCTCCTCATCGGAACACCATCGTCGGAAAACCTGATCGGCGGCATTGGGGTTCCGGTGATCGGGGGGGCGGGGGGGTTTGCGCACATGATGTGCGATGGGTGCTGGTACTTGGCCCTTATATTGGCCCCCTATCCCTCATCAAACCTCGCGAACTCACACCCCCTTAAAAAGCATTTGAGATTTTACAGGTTTGCTGCCAGTAGCCATTAAAGTGTCTGAAATGTGGAAATATTTTTCAAATGGTCACAAAATCTTGTACACTTCGAGTTTTTAGCTGAATTGTTTTGTGCATACCAACAAAAATACAAGGATCCCGTCTACCAAGTTTGGCACCAAAAATCCTTCTGAAAAAATTTTAAAAAATCTAGAACCGTAAAAAGTTTCAAAAATCATGAAAAATCGAAAATGAGTCGTCTTGCCATGAAACTTCACATGAAGGCTTAAGCGACCATTGTATGAATTTACAAACCAAAAAAATGGCATTGGCATTGTAGAAATGTGAAGATGTGCCTAAACCCACCTACCACCCTACCGATCCGTGGCTTACGCATCCCACCTCTCTGGTCGACGTAGTGCCTGCCCGCCTGCCCGTCTGCCCACTCGATTCGTTGGTGGGCTTAGGCATACGGAGTTCATTCCCAGTCTAAGATCAGATCGGACCGAGAGTTACGATCATAGGATCGGCAGCACGCAGAGAGAGACCCGACCGATCCTCGACTTTCGCATCCTGTTGCTCTGGCCGGCTGAGCGCTCGCACGCTCGTTTCGTGGGTTGACTTAGGCATACGAAGTTCATTCCCAGTCTAAGCATACGGAGTTCATTCCCAGTCTAAGATCAGACCGGACCGAGGGTTGTGACAGCACATGCTGGGCTCGAGCATGTGCTGGTGCCGTATTTTTCTTCATCGGGACACCATCGCCGGAGAACTTGATCGATGGTATTGGGGTTCCAGCGATGGGGGGACCGGGGGGTGTGCGTACATGATGTGCGACGGGTCCTGGTACATGGCCCTTATATTGGCCCCCTATCCCTCAACAAATCTCGAGAACTCACACCCCCTTAAAGAGCATTTGAGATTTTACAGGTTTTTTGCCAGTAGCCATTAACGTGTCTGAAATGGGGACACTTTTTTAAATGGTCACAAAATCTTGTACACTTTGAGTTTTTAGCTGAATGTTTTGGTGCGTGCCAACAAAAATACAAGGATCACGTCTACCAAGTTTGGGGCCAAACACCTTCTAAAAAAATTTTAAAAAATCTCGAACCGTAAAAAGTTTCAAAAATCATGAAAAATAGAAAACGAGTCGTCGTGCCATGAAACTTCACAAGAAGGCTTAAGCGACCATTGTATGAATTTACAAGCCAAAAAAATGGCATTGGCACGGCAGAAATATGAAGATGTGCCTAAACCCACCTACCACCCTATCGATCCATGGCTTGTGCATCCCGCCTCTCTGGCCGGCTTCGTGCCCGCCCGCCCGCCTACCCTCCCACTCGATTCATCGATTGGCTTAGGCGTATGGAGTTCATTCCCAGTCTAAGATCGGACCAGACTGAGGGTTACGATAGTAGGATCGGCAACACGCAGAGAGGGACTCGACCAATCCACGGTTTGTGCATCACGCCTCTCTGGCCGACGTAGTGCCCGCCCGTCTGCCTGCTCGATCCGATGGTTGGCTTAGGCATACGGAGTTCATTCCCAGTCTAAGATCAGACTAGATCGAGGGTTGTGGTAGCAGGATCGACAGCATGCAGAGGGGGACCTGACCGATCCCCGGGTTGCACGTCCCGCCCCTTTGGCCGGCTGAGCTCCCGCACGCTCGTTTTGTGGGTTGACTTGGGAATACGGAGTTCATTCCCAGTCTAAGCATACAGAGTTCATTCCCAGTCTAAAATCAGATCGGACCGAGGGTTGTGGCAGCACATGCTGGGCTAGGGCAAGTGCTGGTGCCGCATTTCTCTTCGTCGGAACACCATCGCCGGAGAACCTGACCGGCGGCATTGAGGTTCCGACGATCGAGGGGGCGGGGGGGGTTTGCGCACATGATGTGTGATGGGTGCTGGTACTTGGCCCTTATATTGCCCCCCTATCCCTCATCAAACCTCGAGAACTCACACTCCCTTAAAGAGCATTTGAGATTTTACAGGTTTGCTACGAGTAGCCATTAAAGTGTTTAAAATGGGGACACTTTTTTCAAATGGTCACAAAATCTTGTACACTTCGACTTTTTTGGCTGAATTTTTTTGTGCATGCCAACAAAAATACAAGGATCATGTCTACCACGTTTGGTTCCAAAACTCCTTCTGAAAAAATTTTAAAAAATCCCGAATCATAAAAAGTTTCAAAATCATGAAAAATAGAAAACGAGTCGTCTTGCCATGAAACTTCACATGAAGGCTTAAGGGACCATTGTATGAATTTACAAGCCAAAAAAATGGCATTGGCATGGCAGAAATATGAAGATGTGCCTAAACCCACCTACCACCTTATCGATCCACGGCTTGTGCATCTCGCCTCTCTGACCGACGTAGTACCCGTCCGCCCGCCCGTTTCGTCAGTTGGCTTAGGCATACGATTCATTCCCAGTCTAAGATCGAACCGGACCGAGGATTGTGGTAGCAGGATCGACAACACGCAGAGGGGGTCCCGACTGATCCCCGGCTTGCGCATCACGCCCCTCGTGTCGGCTGAGCGCCCGTAAGCTCGTTTCTTGGGCTGACTTAGGCATGTGCTAGTGCTGCATTTTTCTTCGTCGGGACACCACCGTCTAAGAACTTGACCGACGGCATTGGTGTTCCGACGATGGGGGGGACCGGAGGGGGTGTACGCACATGGTGTGCGATGGGTACTGGTACTTGGCCCTTATATTGGCCCACTATCCCTTATCAAACCTCGAGAACTCAGACCCCCTTAAAGAGCATTTGAGATTTTACAGGTTTGCTGCCAGTAGCCATTAAAGTGTCTGAAATTAAGACACTTTTTTCAAATGGTCACAAAATCTTGTACACTTCGAGTTTTTAGCTGAATTTTTTTATGCATGCCAACAAAAATACAAGGATCACTCTACCAAGTTTGGGGCCAAAACTCCTTCTGAAAAAATTTTAAAAAATCCTGAACCGTAAAAAGTTTCAAAAATCATGAAAAATAAAAAACGAGTCGTCTTGCCATGAAACTTCACATGAAGGCTTAAGGTACCATTGAATGAATTTACAAGCCAGAAAAATGGCATTGGCACGGCAGAAGTATGAAGATGGGCCTAAACCCACCTACCACCCTATCGATCCACGGCTTGCGCATCCCGCCTCTCAGGCCGGCATAATGCCCACCCGCCTACCCGCCCGTCCGTTTCCTTGGTTGGCTTAGGCATAAGGAGTTAATTCCGAGTCTAAGATTGGATCGGGCCGAGGGTTGTGGCAGTAGGATCGGCAGCACGCAGAAGGTGACCCAGTCGATCCCTGGCTTGTGCATCCCACCCCTCTGGCCGGCTGAGCGCCCACACGCTCGTTTCCTGGGTTGACTTAGGCATACGGAGTTCATTCCTAGTCTAAGCATACGGAGTTCATTCCCAGTCTGAGATCGGATTGAGCCAAGGGTTGAGGCAGCACATGCTGCGCTTGGGCATGTGCTCGTGTCACATTTTTCATCGTCGGGCACCATTGTCGGAGAACCTGACCCGTAGCATTGGGGTTCCAGCGATCGGGGGTGGCCGTGGGGTGTGCGCACATGATGTGCGATGGGTGCTGGTACTTGGCCCTTATATTGGCCCCCTATCCCTCATCAAACCTCGAGAACTCACACCCCCTTAAACAGCATTTGAGATTTTACAGGTTTACGACCAGTAGCCATTAAAGTGTCTAAAATGGGGACACTTTTTTCAAATGGTCACAAAATCTTGTACACTTCGAGTTTTTAGCTGAATTTTTTTGTGCATGCCAAAAAAAAATACAAGGATCACGTCTACCAAGTTTGGGGCCAAAACTCCTTCTGAAAAAATTTTAAAAAATCTCGAACCGTAAAAAGTTTCAAAAATCATGAAAAATAGAAAATGAGTCGTCTTGCCATGAAACTTCACATGAAGGCTTAAGGTACCATTGTATGAATTTACAGGCCAAAAAAATGGCATTGGCATGGCATAAATATAAAGATGGGCCTAAACCCTCCTACCACCCTATCGATCCACGGCTTGCGCATCTCGCCTCTTTGGTCGGCGTAGTGCCTGCTTGCCTGCCCGCCCGCCCGTTTCATCGGTTGGCTTAGGCATACGGAGTTCATTCCCAATCTAAGATCGGATCGGATCAAGGGTTGCGGTAGCAGGATCGACAGCATGCAGAGGGGGACCCGGTCGATCCCCAGCTTGCGCATCCCGCCCCTTTGACCGGCTGAGCGCCTGTACGCCCGTTTCATGGGTTGACTTAAGCATACGGAGTTCATTCCTAGTCTAAGCATACAGAGTTCATTCCCAGTCTAAGCATACAGAGTTCATTCCCAGTCTAAGATCGGACCGGACCGAGGGTTACGTCAGCACATGTTGGGCTCGGGCAAGTGCTGGCGTCGCATTTTTCTTCATCGAGACACCTTAGCCGGAGAACTTGACCGACGGCATTGGGTTCCAACAATCGGGGGTTGTCGGGGGGGTTATGCGCACATGATGTGCGATGGGTGCTGGTACTTGGCCCTTATATTGCCCCCTATCCTTCATCAAACCTCGCGAACTCACACCCCTTTTAAAGAGCATTTGAGATTTTACAGGTTTGCTGCGAGTAGCCATTAAAGTGTCTGAAATGGGGACACTTTTTTCAAATGGTCACAAAATCTTGTACACTTCGAGTTTTTAGCTGAATTTTTTTGTGCTTGCCAACAAAAATAAAAGATCACGTCTACCAAGTTTGGGGCCAAAAATCCTTCTAAAAAAATTTTAAAAAATCCGGAACCGTAAAAAGTTTCGAGAATCATGAAAAATAGAAAACGAGTCGTCTTGCCATGAAACTTCACATGAAGGCTTAAGGGACGATTGTATGAATTTACAAGCCAGAAAAATGGCATTGCCATGGCAGAAATATGAAGATGTGCCTAAACCCACCTACCACCTTATCAATCCACGGCTTGCGCATTGCGCCTCTCTGGCTAGCGTAGTGCCCGCCCGCCTGTCTGTTTCATCGGTTGGCTTAGGCATACGGAGCTCATTCCCAGTCTAAGATTAGACCAGACCAAGGGTTGCGGTAGCAGGATCGGCAGCACGCAGAGGGTGACCCGACCGATCCCCAGCTTGAGCGTCCTGCCCTTCTGGCCGACTGAGCGCCCGCACGCTCGTTTCTTGGGTTGACTTAGGCATACGGAGTTCATTCCCAGTCTAAGCATATGGAGTTCATTCCCAGTCTAAGATCAGACTGGACCAAGGGTTGCAGTAGCACATGCTGGGCTCCGGCATGTGCTGGTGCCGTATTTTTCTTCACCTGGACACCATCGCCGGAGAACCTGACTAGCGGCATTGGGGTTTCGACGATCGGGGGTGGCCGTGGGGGGTGTGCACACATGATGTGCGATGGGTGCTGGTACTTGGCCCTTATATTGGCCCCCTATCCCTCATCAAACCTCGAGAACTCACACCCCCTTAAAGAGCATTTGAGATTTTACAGGTTTGCTGCCAGTAGCCATTAAAGTGTCTGAAATGGGGACACTTTTTTCAAATGGTCACAAGATCTTGTACACTTCGAGTTTTTAGCTGAATATTTTTGTGCATGCCAACAAAAATACAAGGATCACGACTACAAAGTTTGGGGATAAAACTCCTTCTGAAAAAATTTTAAAAAAACCCGAACCATAAAAAGTTTTGAAAATTGTGAAAAATAGAAAATGAGTCGTCTTACCATGAAACTTCACATGAAGGCTTAAGGGACCATTGTATGAATTTACAAGTGAGAAAAATGGCATTGGCATGGCAGAAATATGAAGATGTGCCTAAACCCACTTACCACCCTATCGATCCACGGCTTGCGCATCCCGCCTCTCGGCCGGCATAGTGCCCGCCTGCCCGCCCGTTTCGTCGGTTAGCTTAGGCATACGGAGTTCATTCCCAGTCTAAGATCGAATCGGATCGAGGGTTACGACAGCAGGATCGGTAGCACGCAGAAGGGGACCCGGTCGATCCCCGGCTTGCGCATCCCGCCCCTCTGGCCGACTGAGATCCTGCCCTTCGTTTTATGGGTTGACTTAGGCATACAGATATATTTCCCAATCTAAGATTGGATCGGACCGAGGGTTGCGGCAGCACTTGCTGGGCTCGGGCATGTGCTGGCGCCGTATTTTTCCTCGTCGGGACACCATCACCGGAGAACCTGACCGGCGGCATTGCGGTTCCGACGATCGGGGGGAGCCAGTGGGGTGTGCACACATGATGTGTGATGGGTGCTGGTTCTTGGCCCTTATATTGGCCACCTATCCCTCATCAAACCTTGAGAACTCACACCCCTTTAAAGAGCATTTGAGATTTTATAGGTTTGCTCCAGTAGCCATGAAAATGTCTGAAATGGGGACACTTTTTTCAAATGGTCACAAAATCTTGTACACTTCCGGTTTTTAGCTGAATTCTTTTGTGCATGCGAACAAAAATACAAAGATCACATCTACCAAGTTTGGGTTGAAAACTCCTTCTGAAAAAATTTTAAAAAATCCCGAACCGTAAAAAGTTTCAAAAATCATGAAAAATAAAAAATGAGTCGTCTTGCCATGAAACTTAACATGAAGGCTTAAGGGACCATTGCATGAATTTACAAGCTAGAAAAATGGCATTGGCATGGCAGAAATATGAAGATGTGCCTAAACCCACCTACCACCCTATCGATCCACCGCTTGCGCATCCCGCCTCTCTAGATTGACTTAGGCATAAGGAGTTCATTCCCAATCTAAGCATAAGGAGTTCATTCCCAGTCTAAGATCGGAGCAGGCCGAGGGTTATGGCAGCACATGCTGGGCTTAGGCATGTGCTGGTGTCGCATTTTGCTTCACCGGGACACCATCGCCGGAGAACGTGACCGGCGGCATTGGGGTTCCGACGATCGGGGGGGCCAGGGGGTTTGCACACATGATGTGCGATGGGTGCTGGCACTTGGCCCTTATATTGGCACCCTATCCCTCATCAAACCTTGAGACTCACACCCCCTTAAAGAGCATTTGAGATTTTACAGGTTTGCTGCCAGTAGCCATTAAAGTGTCTGAAATGGGGACACTTTTTTCAAATTGTCACAAAATCTTGTACACTTTGAGTTTTTAGCTGAATTTTTTTATGCATGCCAAAAAAAATACAAGGATCACGTCTTCCAAGTTTGGGGCCAAAACTTTTTCTGAAAAAATTTTAAAAAATCTTGAACCGTAAAAAGTTTCAAAAATCCTCAAAAATAGAAAACAAGTCGTCCTGCCATGAAACTCCACATGAAGGCTTAAGGGACCATTGTATGAATTTACAAGCCAGAAAAATGGCATTGGCATGGTAGAAATATAAAGATGTGCCTAAACCCACCTACCACCCTATCGGTCCACGGCTTGCGCATCCCGCCTCTCTGGCCGACGTATTGCATGCTCGCTCGCCCATTCGTTTCGTCAGTTGGCTTAGGCATACGGAGTTCATTCCCAGTCTAAGATCAGACCGGCTGAGGGTTGCGGCAGCAGGATCGGTAGCACACAGAGGGGGGCCCGGTCGATCCCCGGCTTACGCATCCCACCCCTCTGGCCGGCTGAGCGTCCACACGCTCGTTTCGTGGGTTGACTTAGGCATACAGAGTTCATTCCCAGTCTAAGATCGGATCAGATCGAGGGTTGCGGCAGCACATGCTGGGCTTGGGCATGTGCTGGTGTTGTATTTTTCTTCGCCAGGACACCATCGTCGAAGAACCTGACCGACGGCATTTGGGTTCCGACGATCGGGGGGGCCGAGGGGGTGTGCGCACATGATGTGCGATGGGTGCTGGTACTTAGCTTTTATATTGACCCCCTATCCCTCATCAAACCTCGAAAACACACACCCACTTAAAAGAGCATTTGAGATTTTACAGGATTGCTGCCAGTAGCCATTAAAATGTCTGAAATGGGGACACTTTTTTCAAATGGTCACAAAATCTTGTACACTTCGAGTTTGTAGCTGAATATTTTTGTGCATGCCAACAAAAATACAAGGATCACGTCTACCAAGTTTGGGGCCAAAATTCCTTCTGAAAAAATTTAAAAAAATCTTGAACCGTAAAAAGTTTCAAAAATCATGAAAAATAGAAAACGAGTCATCTTGCCATGAAACTTCACATGAAGGCTTCAGGGACCATTGTATGAATTTACAAGCTAGAAAATTGGCATTGGCATGGCCGAAATATGAAGATGTGCATAAACCCACCTATCACCCTATCGATCCACGGCTTGCGCATCCCGTCTCTCTGGCCGACGTAGTGCCCAGCCGCTCGCTCGTTTCGTCGGTTGGCTTAGGCATACGGAGTTTATTCCCAGTCTAAGATCAGACCGGACTGAGTGTTACGGTAGCAGGATCAGCAGCATGCAGAGGGGGATCGGGTCGATCCCCGGCTTGTGCAACCCGCCCCTCTGGCCGGCTAAGCGCCCGCACGCTCGTTTCGTGGGTTGACTTAGGCATACGGAGTTCATTCCCAGTCTAAGATCAGACCGGACGAAGGGTTGCGGCAGCACATGCTGGGCTCGGGCACGTGCTGGTGCCGTATTTCTCTTCCCCGGGACACCATCGCTGGAGAGCCTGACCGGCGGCATTGGGGTTCCGAAGATGGGGGGGACCGGAGGGGGTTTGCGCACATGATGTACGATGGGTGCTGGTACTTGGCCCTTATATTGGCCCCCTATCCCTCATCAAACCTCGAGAACTCACACCCCCTTAAAGAGCATTTGAGATTTTACAGGTTTGCTGCGAGTAGCCATTAAAGTGTCTAAAATGGGGACACTTTTTTCAAATGGTCACAAAATCTTGTACACTTCGAGTTTTTGGCTGAATTTTTTTGTGCATGCCAACAAAAATACAAGGATCATGTCTACCACGTTTGGTTCCAAAACTCCTTCTGAAAAAATTTTAAAAAATCTCGAACCGTAAAAGTGTCAAAAATCATGAAAAATAGAAAACGAGTCGTCTTGCCATGAAACTTCACATGAAGGCTTAAGGGACCATTGTATGAATTTACAAGCCAAAAAAATGGCATTGGCATGGCAGAAATATGAAGATGTGCCTAAACCCACCTACCACCTTATCGATCCACGGCTTTCGCATCCCGCCTCTCTGGCCGGCGTAGTGTCCGTCCGCCCGCCTGCTCGTTTCATCAGTTCGCTTAGGTATACGGAGTTCATTCCCAGTCTAAGCATACGAAGTTCATTCCCAGTCTAAGATTGGATCAGATCGAGCGTTACGGTAGCACATGCTGGGGTCGAGCATGTGTTGGTACCGCATTTTTCTTCGTCAGAGAACCTAACCGACGGCATAGGGGTTTCGACGATCGGTGGTGGCCGGGGGGTGTCCACACATGATGTGCGATGGGTGCTGGTGCTTGGCCCTTATATTGGCCCCCTATCCCTTATCAAACCTCGAGAACTCACACCCCCTTAAAGAGCATTTGAGATTTTACAGGTTTACTGCCAGTAGCCATTAAAGTGTCTTAAATGGGGACACTTTTTTCAAATGGTCACAAAATCTTGTACAGTTCGAGTTTTTAGCTGAATTCTTTTTTGCACGCCAACAAAGATAAAAGGATCACGTCTACTAAGTTTGGGGCCAAAACTCCTTGTGAAAAAATTTTAAAATATCTCGAACCGTTAAAAGTTTTCAAAATCATGAAAAATAGAAAACGAGTCGTCTTGCCATGAAACTTCACATGAAGGCTTAAGGGACCATTGTATGAATTTAAAAGCCGGAAAAATGGCATTGGCATGGCAGAAATATGAAGATGTGCCTAAACCCACCTACCACCCTATCGATCCATGGCTTGCGCATCCCGCCTCTCTGGCTGGCATAGTGCCCGCCCGCCCGTCCGCTCGTTTCGTCAGTTGGCTTAGTCATACGGAGTTCATTCCCAGTCTAAGATTAGACCGGACCGAGGGTTGCGGTAGTAGGATCGGCAACAAGCAGAGGGGGACCTGGTCGATGCCCGGCTTGCGCATCCCTTCGCTCTGGCCGACTGAGCGCCCGCACGCTTGTCTTGTGGGTTGACTTAGGCATACAGAGTTCATTTCCAGTCTAAGATTGGATCGGATCGAGGGTTGCGGCAGCACATGCTGGCCTTGGGCATGTGCTCGTGTCGCATTTTTCTTCGTCAAGACACCATCATCGGAGAACCTAATCGGCGCCATTGGGGTTCCGATGATCGGGGGGGTCGGGGGGGGGTGTGCACACATGATGTGCAATGAGTGCTGGTACTTGGCCCTTATATTGGCCCCCTATTAATCATCAAGCCTCAAGAACTCACACCCCTTTCAAGAGCATTTGAGATTTTACAGGTTTGCTGCCAGTAGCCATTAAAGTGTCTGAAATGGGGACACTTTTTTCAAATGGTCACAAAATCTTATACACTTCGAGTTTTTAGCTGAATTTTTTTGTGCAAGCCAAAAAAAATAAAAGGATCACGTCTACCAAGTTTGGGGCCAAAACTCCTTCTGAAAAAATTTTAAAAAATCTCGAACCGTAAAAAGTTTCCAAAATCGTGAAAAATAGAAAACGAGTCGTCTTGCCATGAAACTTCACATTAAGGCTTAAGGGACCATTGTATGAATTTACAAGCCAAAAAAATGGCATTGGAATGGCAGAAATATGAAGATGTGCATAAACCCAGCTACACCGTATCGATCCACGGCTTGCGCATCCCGCCTCTTTGGCCGGAGTAGTGCCCGCCCACCCACTCGTTTTGTCGGTTGGCTTAGGCATACGAAGTTCATTCCTAGTCTAAGATCCAACTGAGCCGAGGGTTACGGCAATAGGATCGGTAGCACGCAGAGGGGGACCCGATTGATCCCCGACTTGCGCATCTCGACCCTCTGGCCAGCTGAGCGACCGCACGCTTGTTTCGTGGGTTGAGTTAGGCATACGGAGTTCATTCCCAGTCTAAGATCGGACCGAACTGAGGGTTGCAGTAGCAGGATCTGCAGCACGCAGAGAGGAACCCGACCGATCCTCGACTTGCGCATCCCGCTCCTCTGGGCTGCTGAGCGCTCGCACGCTCGTTTCGTGGGTTGACTTAGGCATATGGAGTTCATTCCCAGTCTAAAATCAGACCAGACCAAGGGTTACGGCAGCACATGTTGGGCTCGGGCATGTGCTGGTGTCGTGTTTTTCTTCGTCGAGACACCATCGTCGGAGAACCTGACCGACGGTATTGGGGTTCCAACGATCATGCAGGGGCCGGGGGGGTGTGTGCACATGATGTGCGATGGCTGCCGGTTCTTGGCCCTTATATCGGCCCCCTATCCCTCATCAAGCCTCGAGGACTCACACCCCCTTAAAGAGCATTTGAGATTTTACAGGTTTGCTGCCTGTAGCCATTAAAGTGTCTGAAATGGGGACACGTTTTTCAAATGGTCACAAAATCTTGTACACTTCGAGTTTTTAGCTGAATTTTTTTGTGCATGCCAACAAAAATACAAGGATCACGTCTACCAAGTTTGGGGCCAAAAAACCTTCTGAAAAAATTTTAACAAATCTCAAACCTTAAAAAGTTTTGAAAATCATGAAAAATAGAAAATGAGTCGTCTTGCCATGAAACTTCACATGAAGGCTTAAGGGACCATTGTATGAATTTACAAGCCAAAAAAATGGCATTGGCATGGTAGAAATATGAAGATGTGCCTAAACCCACCTACCACCCTATCGATCCACGGGTTGTGCATCCCGCCTCTCTTGCCGGCGTAGTGCCCTCCTGCCCACCCTTTCGTTTCGTCGGTTGGCTTAGGCATATGGAGTTCATTCCCAGTCTAAGATCAGACCGGACCGAGGGTTGTGGCAGTAGGATCGACAGCACGCAGAGGGGGACTCGGCCAATCCTTAACTTGCGCATCCCGCCCCTCTGGCCGGCTGAGCACCTGCACGCTCGTTTCGTGGGTTGATTTAGGCATACGGAGTTCAATCCCAGTCTAAGCATACGGAGTTCATTCCTAATCTAAGATCAAACTGGACCAAGGGTTACGGCAGCACATGCTGGGCTCGGGCACGTGCTGGTGTCATATTTTTCTTCGTCGAGACACCATCGTCGGAGAACCTAATCGACGGCATTGGGGTTTCGACGATCGGGGGTACAGGGGGGAGTGCGCACATGATGTGCGATGGGTGCTAGTACTTGGCCCTTATATTGGCCCCCTATCCCTCATCAAACCTCGAGAACTCACACCCCCTTAAAGAGCATTTGAGATTTTACAGGTTTGCTGCTAGTAGCATTAAAGTGTTTGAAATGGGGACACTTTTTTCAAATGGTCACAAAATCTTGTAAACTTCAAGTTTTTAGCTGAATGTTTTTGTGCATGCCAAAAAAAATACAAGGATCACGTCTACCAAGTTTGGGGCCAAAACTCCTTCTGAAAAAATTTTAAAAAATCCCGAACCGTAAAAAGTTTCAAAAATCGTGAAAAATAGAAAACGAGTCGTCTTGCCATGAAATTTCACATGAAGGCTTAAGGGACAATTGTATGAATTTACAAGCCAAAAAAATGTCATTAGCACGGTTGAAATATGAAGATGTGCCTAAACCCACCTACCACCCTATCGATCCACGACTTGCACATCCCGCCTCTCTGGCCGAAGTAGTGCCCGCCCGCCCGCTCGTTTCGTCGGTTGGTTTAGGCATACGGAGTTCATTCCCAGTCTAAGATCAGATCGGACCGAGGGTTACGGCACAAGGATCACGTTCTGAAAAAATTTTAAAAAATCTCGAACCGTAAAAAGTTTCAAAAATCATGAGAAATAGAAAACGAGTCGTCTTGCCATGAAACTTCACATGAAGGCTTAAGGGACCATTGTATGAATTTACAAGCTAGAAAAATGGCATTGGCATGGCAGAAATATGAAGATATGCCTAATCCCACCTACCACCCTATCGATCCACGGCTTGCGCATACCGTCTTTCTGGCCGTCGTAGTGCCCGCCCGCCCACCAGCCCACTTGTTTCGTCGGTTGGCTTAGGCATCAGACCGCTTTGAGGGTTGTCGCAGCAGGATCGGTAGCACGCAGAGGGGGACCCAGCCGATCCTCGGCTTGCGCATCCTGCCCTTCTGGCCGACTGAGGGCTCGCACGCTCGTTTCATGGGTTGATTTAGGCATACGGAGTTCATTCCCAATCTAAGCATATGGAGTTCATTCCCAGTCTAAGATCGGATCGGACCGAGGGTTGCGGCAGCACATGTTGGGCTCGGGCATGTACTGGTGCCGCATTTTTCTTTGTCGGGACACCATCACCGGAGAACATGACCGGCGACATTGGGGTTCCAGGATCGAGGGGGCCGAGAGGGGGTGTGTGCACATGATGTGCGATGGGTGCTGGTACTTGGCCCTTATATTGGCCCCCTATCCTGAATCAATTCTCTAGAACTCACACTCCCTGAAAGAGCATTTGAGATTTTACAGGTTTGATGCCAGTAGCCATTAAAGTGTTTAAAATGGGGACACTTTTTTCAAATGGTCACAAAATCTTGTACACTTCGAGTTTTTAGTTGAGTATTTTTGTGTAGGCCAACAAAAATACAAGGATCACATCTACCAAGTTTAGGGCCAAAACTCCTTCTGAAAAAATTTTAAGAAATCCTGAACAGCAGAAAGTTTTAAAAATCGTGAAAAATAGAAAACGAGTCGTCTTGCCATGAAACTTCACATGAAGGCTTAAGGGACCATTTTATGAATTTACAAGACAGAAAAAAGGCATTGGCATGGCAGAAATATGAAGATGTGCCTAAACCCACCTACCACCCTATCGATCCATGGCTTGCGCATCCCGCCTCTCTGGCCGGCGTAGTGCCCGCCCGCCCGCCCGCCCGCCCGCCCGCTCGTTTCATCGGTTGGCTTAGGCATGCGGAGTTCATTCCCAGTCTAAGATAAGATCGGACCGAGGGTTGTGGCAGCATGCAGAAGGCGACCCGATTGATCCCCGGCTTGCGCATCTCGCCCCTCTTACCGGCTGAGCGCCCGCACGCTCGTTTCGTGGGTTGACTTAGGCATACGGAGTTCATTCCCAGTCTAAGCATACGGAGTTCATTCCCAATCTAAGATCAGACCAAACCGAGGGTTGCGACAGCACATGCTGGGCTCGGGTATGACTGGTGCCGCATTTTTCTTCCTCGGGACACCATCGCCGGAGAATCTGTCCGACGGTATTGGTGTTTCGACGATCGGAGGGGTCGGGGGGGGTGTGCGCACATGATAGGCGATGGGTGCTGGTACTTGGCCCTTATATTGGCCCCCTATCCCTCATCAAACCTCGAGAACTCACACCCCCTTAAAGAGCATTTGAGCTTTTATAGGTTTGATGCCAGTAGCCATTAAAGTGTCTGAAATTGGGACACTTTTTTCAAATGGTCACAAAATCTTGTACACTTCGAGTTTTTAGCTGAATTATTTTATGCATGCCAAAAAAAATACAAGGATCAAGTCTACCAAATTTGTGGCCAAAACTTCTTCTGAAAAAAATTTAAAAAATCCTGAACCGTAAAAAGTTTCAAAAATCGTGAAAAATAGAAAACGAGTTGCCTTGCCATGAAACATCACATGAAGGCTTAAAGGACCATTGTATGAATTTACATGCCAAAAAAATGGCATTTGCATGGCAGAAATATGAAGATGTGCCTAAACCCACCAACCACCCTATCGATCCACAGCTTGCGCATCCCGTCTCTCTGGCCGACGTAGTGCTCGCCTGCCCGCCGGCTCATTTCGTCGGTTGGCTTAGGCATACGGACTTCATTCCCAATGTAAGCATACAGAGTTCATTCCCAGTCTAAGATCGGATCGCACCGAGGGTTGCGGCAGCACATGCTGGGCTCGGGCATGTGCTGGTGCCGCATTTTTCTTCGTCAGGACACCATCGCTGGAGAACCTAACCGGCGGCATTGGGGTTTCGACGTTCAGGTTGGGCCGGGGGGTGTGAGCACATGATGTGCGCTGGGTGCTGGTACTTGGCCCTTATATTGGCCCCGCATCCCTCATCAAACCTCGAGAACTCACACCCTCTTAAAGAGCATTTGAGATTTTACAGGTTTGCTGCCAGTAGCCATTAAAGTGTCTGAAATGGGGACACTTTTTTCAAATGGTCACAAAATCTTGTACACTTAGAATTTTTAGCTCAATTGTTTTCTGCTTGACAACAAAAATACAAGGATCATGTCTACCTAGTTTGGGGCCAAAACTCCTTCTGAAAAAATTTTAAAAAATCCCGAACCGCAAAAAGTTTTCAAAATCATGAAAAATAGAAAACGAGTCATCTTGCCATGAAACTTCACTTGAAGGATTAAGGGACCATTGTATGAATTTACAAGCTAGAAAAATGGCATTGGCATTGCAGAAATATGAAGATGTGCCTAAACCCACCTACCACCCTATCGATCCATGGCTTGCGCATCTCGCCTCTTTGGCCGACGTAGTGCCCGCCCACTCGTTTCGTCGGTTGGCTTAGGCATATGGAGCTCATTCCCAGTCTAAGATCAAACCGGATCGAGGGTTGTGGCAGCCGGTTCCACAGCACGTAGAGGGGGACCCGATTGATCCCCGACTTGCGTATCCCACCCTTCTGGCCGGCTGAGCGCCCGCCCGCTCGTTTCGTGGGTTGACTTAGGCATATGGAGTTCATTCCCAGTCTAAGCATATGGAGTTCATTCCCAGACTAAGATCAGACCGAACCGAGGGTTGTGGCAGTACATGCTAGGCTCAGGCATGTGCTGGTGCCGCATTTTTCTTCGTCGGGACACCATCGTCGGAGAACCTGACCGGCAACATTGCGGTTCCGGCAATCGGGAGGGGCGGGGGGTGTGCGCACATGATGTGCGATGGGTGCTGGTACTTGGCCCTTATATTGGCCCCTTATCCCTCATCAAACCTCGAGAACTCACACCCCCTTAAAGAGCATTTGAGATTTTACAGGTTTACTGCCAGTAGCCATTAAAGTGTCTTAAATGGGGACACTTTTTTCAAATGGTCACAAAATCTTGTACACTTCGAGTTTTTAGCTGAATTCTTTTTTGCACGCCAACAAAGATAAAAGGATCACGTCTACCAAGTTTGGGGCCAAAACCCCACGTGAAAAAATTTTAAAATATCTCGAACCGTAAAAAGTTTTCAAAATCATGAAAAATAGAAAATGAGTCGTCTTGCCATGAAACTTCACATGAAGGCTTAAGGGACCATTGTATGAATTTACAAGCAAAAAAAATGGTATTGGCATGGCAGAAATATGAAGATGTACCTAAACCCACCTACCACCCTATCGATCCACGGCTTACGCATCCCGCCTCTCTGGCCGGCGTAGTGCCCGTCCGCCCGCTCGTTTTGTCGGTTGGTTTAGGCATACGGAGTTCATTCCCAGTCTAAGATCAGACCGAACCAAGGGTTACGGCAGCACGTAGAGAGGGACCCGATCGATTCTCGGCTTGCGCATCCCGCCCCTATGGCCGGCTGAGCGCCCGCACGCTCGTTTCGTGGGTTGACTTTGGCAAACGGAGTTCATTCCCAGTCTAAGCATACGGAGTTCATTCCCAGTCTAGGATCGGACAGGGCCAAGGGTTGTGGTAGCACATACTGGGCTAGGGCATGTGCTGGTGCCACTTTTTTCTTCATCCGAACACCATCGCAGAGAACCTGACCGACGACATTGGGGTTCCGACGATCGGGGGGCTGGTGGGGTGGGCGTACATGATGTGCGATGGGTGCTGGTACTTGGCCCTTATATTCGCCCTCTATCCCTCATCAAACCTCAAGAACTCACACCCCCTTAAAGACCATTTGAGATTTTATAGGTTTCCTGCCAGTAGCCATTAATGTGTCTGAAATGGGGATACATTTTTCAAATGGTCGCAAAAACTTGTACACTTCGAGTTTTTAGCTAAATTATTTTGTGCATGCCAACAAAAATACAGGGATCACATCTACCAAGTTTGGGGCCAAAACTCCTTCTGAAAAAATTTAAAAAAATCTCGAACTGTAAAAAGTTTCAAAAATCGTGAAAAATAGAAAACGAGTGGTCTTGCCAAGAAACTTCACATGAAGGCTTAAGAGACCACTGTATGAATTTACAAGCCAAAAAAATGGCATTGGCGCGGCATAAATATGAAGATGTGCCTAAACCCACCTACCACCCTATCGATCCACGGCTTGCGCATCCCGCCTCTCTAGCCGACGTAGTGCCCGCCCGCCCGTCCCCTCGTTTCGTCGGTTGGCTTAGGCATACAAAGTTCATTCCCAGTCTAAGATCGAACCGGACCAAGGGTTGCGGCAGCAGGATCACTAGCACGCAGAGAGGGACCCGACCGATCCCCGACTTGCTCATCCTGCCCGTCTGGTCGGTTGACCGCCCGTACGCTCGTTTCGTGGGTTGACTTAGGCACACGGAGTTCATTCCTAGTTTAAGCATACGGAGTTCATTCCCAGTCTAAGATCGAACCAAACCGAGGGTTATGGCAGCACATGCTGGGCTCAGGCATGTGCTGGTGCCGCATTTTTCTTCATCGGGACACCATCGTCGGAGAACCTGACCGACGACGTTGGGGTTCTAGCGATCGGGGGGTGCTGGTAGGGGGTGTGCGCACATGATGTGCGATGGGTGCTAGTACTTGGCCCTTATATTGGCCCCCTATCCCTCATCAAACCTTGAAAACTCATACCCCCTTAAAGAGCATTTGAGATTTTACAGGTTTGCTGCCAGTAGCTATTAAAGTGTTTGAAATGGGGACACTTTTTTCAAATGGTCACAAAATCTTGTACACTTCGAGTTTTAGCTGAATTTTTTTGGGCATGCCAAAAAAAATACAAGCATCACGTCTAAGAAGCTTGGGGAAAAAACTCCTTCTGAAAAAATTTTAAAAAATCCCAAACCGTAAAAAGTTTTACAAATCATGAAAAATAGAAAACAAGTCGTCTTGCCATGAAACTTCACATGAAGGCTTAAGGGACCATAGTATGAATTTACAAGCCAGAAAAATGGCATTGGCATGGCAGAAATATAAAGATGTGCCTAAACCCACCGACCACCCTATCGATCCACGGCTTGCGTATCTCGCCTCTCTGGCCGACGTAGTGCCCGCCCGCTTGTTTCGTCAGTTGGCTTAGGCATACGGAGTTCATTCCCAGTCTAAGATCGGACCGGACCAAGGGTTGCAACAGCAAGATCCGTAGCACATAGAAGGGGACCCGACTGGTCACCGGCTTGTGCATCCCACCCCCTTGGCCAACTAAACGCCCGCACGCTCGTTTTGTGGGTTGACTTAGGCATACAGAGTTCATTCCCAGTCTAAGCATACGGAGTTCATTCCCAGTCTAAGATCGGACTGGACCGAGGGTTACGGCAGCACATGCTGGGCTCAGGCATGTGCTGGTGTCGCATTTTTCTTCGTCGGGACATCATCGCCAGAGAACCTGACCGGCGACATTGGGGTTCCGACGATCGGGGGGCGGGGGGTGTGCGCACATGATGTGCGATGGGTGCTGGTACTTGGCCCTTATATTCGCCACCTATCCCTCATCAAACCTCGAGAACTCACACCCCCTTAAAGAGCATTGGAGATTTTACAGGTTTGCTGCCAGTAGCCATTAAAGTGTCTGAAATGGGGACACTTTTTTCAAATGGTCACAAAATCTTGTACACTTTGATTTTTTAGCTGAATTTTTCTGTGCATGCCAACAAAAATAAAAGGATCACGTCTACCAAGCTTGGCGCAGAAACTCCTTGTGAAAAAATTTTAAAAAATCCTGAACCGCAAAAAGTTTTCAAAATCGTGAAAAATAGAAAACGAGTCGTCTTGCCATGAAACTTCACATGAAGGCTTAAGGGACCATTGTATGAATTTACAAGCCAAAAAAATGGCATTGGCATGGCATAAATATGAGGATGTGCCTAAACCCACCTACCACCCTATCGATCCATGACTTTCGCATCCCGCCTCTCTGGTCGGCGTAGTGCCCGCCCGTCCGCTCGTTTCGTCGGTTGTTTTAGGCATACGGAGTCACTCCCAGTTTAAGATTGGGCCAAACCGAGGGTTGCTGCAGCAAGATCGGCAACACGTAGAGGGAGACCCGGTTGATCCCCAGCTTGCGCATCCCGCCCTTATGGCCGGCTGAGCTCATTTCGTGGGTTGCCTTAGGCATACAGAGTTCATTCCCAGTCTAAGCATACGGAGTTCATTCCTAGTCTAGGATCAGACCGGACCAAGGGTTGCGGCAGCACATGCTAGGCTAGGGCATGTGCTGGTGCCGCATTTTGTGCATGCCAAAAAAATACAAGGATCACGTCTACCAAGTTTGGGGCCAAAACTCCTTCTGAAAAAATTTTAAAAAATCCCGAACCGCAAAAAGTTTCAATAATCATGAAAAATAGAAAACGAGTCGTCTTGCCATGAAACTTCACATGAAGGCTTAAAGGAACATTGTATGAATTTACAAGCCAGAAAAATGGCATTGGCACGGTAGAAATATGAAGATGTGCCTAAACCCACCTACCAACCTATCGATCCATGGCTTGCGCATCCCGCCTCTCTGGCCAACGTAGTGCCCGTCGGCTTAGGCATATGGAGTTTATTCCCAGTCTAAGATTGGACCGGACCATGGGTTGCGGCAGCAGGATCAGCAACATGCAGAGGGGGACCCGACTGATCCTCGGCTTGCGCATCCCGCCCCTCTGGCCGACTGAGCGCCCACACGCTCGTTTTGTGGGTTGACTTAGGCATACAGAGTTCATTCCCAGTCTAAGCATACAGAGTTCATTCCCAGTCTAAGATCGGAGTAGACTGAGGGTTGTGACAGCACATGCTGGGCTCGGGCATGTGCTGGTGCCGCATTTTTCTTCGTCGGGACACCATCGCTGGAGAACCTGACCGACGGCATTAGGGTTCCGACGATCGAGGTGGGCCGGGGGGTGTGCGCACATGATGTGCGATGGGTGCTGGTACTTGGCCCTTATATTGGCCCCCTATCCCTCATCAAACCTTGAGAACTTACACCCCCTTAAAGAGCATTTGAGATTTTACAGGTTTGCTGCCAGTACGCACTTAAGTGTCTGAAATAGGGACACTTTTTTCAAATGGTCACAAAATCTTGTACACTTAATTTTTTTTTGCATGCCAACAAAAATACAAGGATCATGTCTACCAAGTTTGGGACCAAAACGCTTTCTGAAAAAATTTTAAAAAATCCCGAACCGTAAAAAGTTTTGAAAATCGTGAAAAATAGAAAACGAGTCGTCTTGCCATGAAACTTCACATGAAGGCTTAAGGGGCCATTGTATGAATTTACAATCCAAAAAAATGGCATTGGCATGGTATAAATATGAAGATGTGGCTAAACCCACCTAACACCCTATCGATCCACGGCTTGCGCATCTTGCCTCTCTGGTCGACGTAGTGCCCGCCCGCCCGCCCGCCCGCCTGCTCGTTTCGTCGGTTGGATTAGGCATACAGAGTTCATTCCCAGTCTAAGATTGGATTGGACCAAGGTTGCGGCAACAGGATCGGCAGCACGCAGTGGGGAACCCTGCCGATCCCCGACTTGCGCATCCCGCCCCTCTAGGCGGCTAAGTGCTCGCACGTTCGTTTCGTTGGTTCACTTGGCATACGGAGTTCATTCCCAGTGTAAGATCGGACCGTACAGATGGTTGCAGTAGCACATGCTACGCTCGGGCATGTGCTGGTGCCGTATTTTTCTTAGCCGGGACACCATCACCGGAGAACCTGATCGACGGCATTGGGGTTTCGGTGATCGGGGGGGCTGGGGGGTGTGCGCACATGATGAGCAATGGGTGCTGGTACTTGGGCCTTATATTGGCCCCCTATCCCTCATCAAACCTCGAGAACTCACACCCCCTTAAAGAGCATTTAAGATTTTACAGGTTTGCTGCCAGTAGCCATTAAAGTGTCTTAAATGGGGACACTTTTTTCAAATGGTCACAAAATCTTGTACACTTCCAATTTTTAGCTGAATTTTTTTATGCATGCCAACAAAAATACAAGGATCACGTCTACCAAGATTGGGGCCAAAACTCCTTCTAAAAAAATTTTCAAAAATCCCAAACCGTTAAAAGTTTCAAAAATAGTGAAAAATAGAAAACGAGTGGTCTTGCCATTAAACTTCACATGAAGGCTTAAGGGACCACTGTATGAATTTAAAAGCCAGAAAAATGGCATTGGCATGGTAGAAATATGAAGATGTGCCTAAACCCACCTACCATCCTATCGATCCATGGCTGGTGCATCCCGCCTCTCTGGCCGACGTAGTGCCCACCCGCCTGCCCCCTCGTTTCGTCGGTTGGCTTAGGCATACAAAGTTCATTCCCAGTCTAAGATCGAACCAGACCGAGGGTTGCGGCAGCAGGATTGGTAGCACACAGAGAGGGACCCGGTCGATCCTCGGCTTGCGCATCCCGCCCCTCTGGCCGGCTGAGCGCCCGCACGCTCGTTCCGTGGGTTGACTTAGGCATACGGAGTTCATTCCTAGTCTAAGCATATGGAGTTCATTCCCAGTGTAAGATCGGACCAAACCGAGGGTTATGGCAGCACATGCTGGGCTTGGGCATGTGCTGGTGCCGCATTTTTCTTCGTCGAGACACCATTGCCGGAGAACTTGACCGGCGACATTGGGGTTTCGGCGATCGGGGGGGCCGGTGGGGGGTGTACGCACATGATGTGCGATGGGTGATAGTACTTGGCCCTTATATTGGCCCCCTATCCCTCATCAAACCTCGAGAACTCATACCCCCTTAAAGTGCATTTGAGATTTTACAGGTTTGCTGCCAGTAGCTACTAAAGTGTCTGAAATGGGGACACTTTTTTCAAATGGTCACAAAATCTTGTACACATCGAGTTTTTAGCTGAATTTTTTTGGGCATGCCAACAAAAATACAAGCATCACGTCTAAGAAGTTTAGGGACAAAACTCCTACTGAAAAAATTTTTAAAAATCCCAAACCGTAAAAAGTTTTGAAAATCATGAAAAATAGAAAACGAGTCGTCTTTCCATGAAACTTCACATGAAGGCTTAAGGGACCATTGTATGAATTTACAAGCCAGAAAAATGGCATTGGCATGGCAGAAATATGAAGATGTGCCTAAACCCACCTACCACCCTATCGATTCACGGCTTGCGCATCCCGCCTCTCTGGTCGGCGTAGTGCCCGACCGCCCGCTCGATTCATCGGTTGGCTTAGGCATATGAAGTTCATTCCCAGTCTAAGATCAGACTGGATAGAGGGTTGCGGCACCAGGATCGGCAGCACGTAGAAAGGGACCTGACCGATCCCAAGCTTACGTATCCCGCCCATCTGGCCGGCTGATTGCCCGCACACTTGTTTCGTGGGTTGACTTAGGCATACGGAGTTCATTCCCAGTCTAAGCACACGGAGTTCATTCCCAATCTAAGATGGGACCGGATCGAGGGTTGCGGCAGTACATGCTGGGCTCGAGCATGTGTTGGTGCCGTATTTTTTTTCGTCGGGACACCATCATCGGAGAACCTGACCGGCGGCCGGGGGAGTGTGCGCACATCATGTGCGATGGGTGCTGGTACTTGGCCCTTATATTGGCCCCCTATCCCTCATCAAACCTCGAGAACTCACACCCCCTTAATGAGCATTTGAGATTTTATAAGTTTGCTGCCAGTAGCAATTAAAGTGTCTGAAATTGGGACACTTTTTTCAAATGGTCACAAAATCTTGTACATTTTGAGTTTTTAGCTGAATTCTTTTGTGCATGCCAACAAAAATACAAGGATCACGTCTGCCTAGGTTTTTGGCCAAAACTCCTTCTGAAAAAATTTTAAAAAATCCCGAACCGTAAAAAGTTTCAAAAATCATGAAAAATAGAAAATGAGTCGACTTGCCATGAAACTTCTCACGAAGGCTTAAGGGACCATTGTATGAATTTACAAGCCAAAAAAATGGCATTGGCATGGTAAAAATATGAAGATGTGCCTAAACCCACCTACCACCCGATCGATCCACGGCTCGCATCCCGCGTCTCTGGCTGGCGTAGTGCCCGCCCGCCCGCCCGCTCGTTTCATCGGTTAGCTTAGGCATACGAAGCTCATTCATAGTCTAAGATCAGACCCAACTGAGGGTTGTGACAACAGGATCGGTAGCACACAGAGAGGGACCCGATCGATCCCCAGCTTGTGCATCTCGCCCCTCTGGCCGACTGAACGCCCGCACGCTCGTTTCGTGGGTTGACTAAGGCTTATGGAGTTCATTCCCAATCTAAGCATACGGAGTTCATTCTCAGTCTAAGATCGGATCGGACCGAGAATTACGGCAGCACATGCTGTCCTCGGGCATGTGCTGGTGCCGTATTTTTCCTCGCCAGGACATCATCGTCGGAGAACCTGACCGGTGGCATTAGGGTTTCGATGATCGGGGGGGTCGGCGCCCATGATGTGCGATTGGTGCTGCTACTTGGCCCTTATGTTGGCCCCCTATCCCTCACCAAACCTCGAGAACTCACACCCCCTTAAAGAGCATTTGAGATTTTACAGGTTTGCTGCCAGTAGCCATTAAGGTGTCTGAAATGGGGACACTTTTTTCAAATGGTCACAAAATCTTGTACACTTTGATTTTTTAGCTGAAATTTTTTGTGCATGCCAACAAAAATACAAGGATCATATCTACAAGTTTTGGGCCAAAACTCCTTCTGAAAAAATTTTTAAAAATCCCAAACCGTATAAAGTTTTGAAAATCATGAAAAATAAAAAACGAGTCGTCTTGCCATGAAACTTCACATGAAGGCTTAAGGGACCATTGTATGAATTTACAAGCCATAAAAATGGCATTGGCATGGCAGAAATATGAAGATGTGCCTAAACCCACCTACCACCCTATCGATCCACGGCTTGCGCATCTCGTCTCTCTGGCCGGCGTAGTGCCCGCCCTCCTGCCCACTCGTTTCGTCGTTTGGCTTAGGCATACAGAGTTCATTCCCAGTCTAAGATTGGACCCGATCAAGGGTTGCCATAGCAGGATCGGTAGCGCGCAGAGGGGGACCCAACCGATCCTCGGCTTGCGCATCCCGCCCCTCTGGTCGGCTGAGCGCCCGGACGCTCGTTTCATTGTTTGACTTAGGCATACGGAGTTCATTCCCAGTCTAAGCATACGGAGTTCATTCCCAGTCTAAGATCGGACCGGACTGAGGGTTGCGGAAGAACATGTTGGGCTCGAGCATGTACTGGTGCCGCATTTTTCTTCGCCAGAACACCGTTGCCGGAGAACCTGACCAGCGGCATTTGGGTTTCGACGATTGGGGGGGTCGAGGGGGTGTGCGCAGATGATGTGCGATGGGTGCTGGTCCTTGGCCCTTATATTGGCCTCCTATCCCTCATCACACCTTGGGAACTCACCCTCTTAAAGAGCATTTTAGATTTTACAGGTTTGCTGCCAGTAGCCATTAAAGTGTCTGAAATGGGGATACTTTTTTCAAATGGTCACAAAATCTTGTACACTTCGTGTTTTTAGCTGAATTTTTTTATGCTTGCCTAAAAAAATACAAGGATCACATCTACCAAGTTTGGGGCCAAAACTCTTTCTGAAAAAATTTTAAAAAATCCCGAACCGTAAAAAGGTTCAAAAATCATGAAAAATAGAAAACGAGTCGTCTTGCCATGAAACTTCACATGAACGGTTAAGGGACCATTGTATGAATTTACAAGGAAGAAAATTGGCATTGGCATGGCAGAAATATGAAGATATGCCTAAACCCACCTACCACCCTATCGATCTACGACTTGCGCATCCCGCCTTTATGGCCGGCGTAGTGCCCGCCCACCCGCCTGCTCGTTTTGTCAATTGGCTTAGGCATATGGAGTTCATTCCCAGACTAAGATCAGGCCAAACTGAGGGTTGCGGTAGCAAGATCGACAGCACGCAGAAGGGGACCCAACCGATCCCCGACTTGCGCATCCAGCCCCTCTAGCCGACTGAGCACCCGCACGCTCGTTTCGTGGGTTGACTTAGGCATACGGAGTTCATTTCCAGTCTAAGCATACGGAGTTCATTCCCAGTCTAAGATCGGACCGGACCAAGGGTTGCGGCAGCACATGCTAGGCTTGGGCATGTGGTGGTGTCGCATTTTTCTTCACCGGGACACCATCGCCGGAGAACCTGACCGACGGCATTGGGGTTCTAGCGATGGGGGGACCGGGGGGTGTGCGCACATGATGTGCGATGGGTGCTCGTACTTGGCCCTTATATTGGCCCCCTATCCCTCATCAAACCTCGAGAACTCACACCCCCTTAAAGAGCATTTGAGATTTTACAGATGTGCTGCCAGTAGCCACTAAAGTGTCTGAAATGGGGATACTTTTTTCAAATGGTCACAAAATCTTGTACACTTCGAGCTTTTAGCTGAATCTTTTTGTGCATGCCAAAAAAATACAAGGATCACGTCTACGATGTTTGGTACCAAAAGTCCTTCTAAAAAAATTTTCAAAAATCCCGAACTGTAAAAAGTTTTGAAAATCGTGAAAAATAGAAAATGAGTCGTCTTGCCATGAAACTTCACATGAAGGCTTAAGGGACCATTGTATGAATTTACAAGCCAGAAAAATGGCATTGGCACGGCAGAAATATGAAGATTTGCCTAAACCCACCTAGCACCCTATCGATCCATGGCTTGCGCATCCCGCCTCTCTGGCCGACGCAGTGCCCGCCCGTCCGCACGCTCGTTTCGTGGGTTGACTTAGGCATACAGAGTTCATTCCCAGTCTAAGCATACGAAGTTCAATCCCAGTCTAAGATCGGATCAGATCGAGGGTTGCAACAGCACATGCTGGGGTCGAGCATATGCTGGTACCGCATTTTTCTTCATCAGAGAACCTAACCGACGGCATAGGGGTTCCGACGATCGGTGGTGGCCGGGGGGTGTCCACACATGATGTGCGATGGGTGCTGGTGCTTGGCCCTTATATTGGCCCCTATCCCTTATCAAACCTCGAGAACTCACACCCCCTTAAAGAGCATTTGTGATTTTACAGGTTTGCTGCCAGTAGCCATTAAAGTGTCTTAAATGGGGACACTTTTTTCAAATGGTCACAAAATCTTGTACACTTCGAGTTTTTAGCTGAATTGTTTTGTGCATTCCAAAAAAAATACAAGGATCACGTCTACTAAGTTTGGGGCCTAAACTCATTCTGAAAAAATTTTAAAAAATCCCAAACTGTAACAAGCTTTGAAAATTGTGAAAAATAGAAAACGAGTCGTCTTGCCATGAAACTTCACATGAAGGCTTAAGGGACCATTGTATGAATTTACAAGCCAAAAAAATGGCATTGGCACAGCAGAAATATGAAGATGTGCCTAAACCCACCTACCACCCTATCGATCCACGGCTTTCGCATCCCGCCTCTCTGGCCGGCGTAGTGTCCGTCCGCCCGCCTGCTCGTTTCATCAGTTCGCTTAGGTATACGGAGTTCATTCCCAGTCTAAGATTGGATCAGATCGAGCGTTACGGTAGCACATGCTGGGGTCGAGCATGTGTTGGTACCGCATTTTTCTTCGTCAGAAAACCTAACCGACGGCATAGGGGTTTCGGTGATCGGTGGTGGCCGGGGGGTGTCCACACATGATGTGCGATGGGTGCTGGTGCTTGGCCCTTATATTGGCCCCCTATCCCTTATCAAACCTCGAGAACTCACACCCCCTTAAAGAGCATTTGTGATTTTACAGGTTTGCTGCCAGTAGCCATTAAAGTGTCTCAAATGGGGACACTTTTTTCAAATGGTCACAAAATGTTGTACACTTTGAGTTTTTAGCTGAATTGTTTTGTGCATTCCAAAAAAAATACAAGGATCACGTCTACCAAGTTTGGGGCCTAAACTCCTTCTGAAAAAATTTTAAAAAATCCCAAACTGTAACAAGCTTTGAAAATTGTGAAAAATAAAAAATGAGTCGTCTTGCCATGAAACTTCACATGAAGGCTTAAGGGACCATTGTATGAATTTACAAGCCAAAAAAATGGCATTGGCACAGCAGAAATATGAAGATGTGCCTAAACCCACCTACCACCCTATCGATCCACGGCTTTCGCATCCCGCCTCTCTGGTCGGCGTAGTGTCCGCCCACTCGCCCGCTCGGTTCGTCAGTTCGCTTAGGTATACGGAGTTCATTCCCAGTCTAAGATCGGACCAAACCGAGGTTGCTACAGTAGGATTGGTAGCACGTAGATGGGGACCCGATCGATCCCCGGCTTGCGTATCCCGCCCCTCTGGCCGATTGAGCGCCTGCACGCTCATTTCATGGGTTGACTTAGACATACGGAGATCATTCCCTGTCTAAGCATACGGAGTTCATTCCCAGTCTAAGATCAGACTGGACCGAAGGTTACGGCAGCACATGTTGGTATCGGGCATTTGCTGGTGCCGCATTTTCCTTCATCGGGACACCATCACCGGAGAACTTGATCGACGACATTTGGGTTCCGGCGATCGGGGGGGATCGGGGGGTGTGCGCACATGATGTGCGATGGGTGCTGGTACTTGGCCCTTATATTGGCCCCCTATCCCTCATCAAACCTCGAGAACTCACACCCCCTTAAAGAGTATTTGAGATTTTACAGGTTTGCTGCCAGTAGCCATCAAAGTGTCTGAAATGGGGACACTTTTTTCAAATGGTCACAAAATCTTGTACACTGCGAGTTTTTAGCAGAATTTTTTTGTGCATGCCAATAAAAATACAAGGATCATGTCTACCAATTTGGGGCCAAAACTTGTTCTGAAAAAATTTTAAAAAATCCCGAACCGTAAAATTTTTCAAAAATCATGAAAAATAGAAAACGAGCCGTCTTGCCATGAAACTTCACTCGAAGGCTTAAGGGACCATTGTATGAATTTACAAGCCAGAAAAATGGAATTGGCACGGTAGAATTATGAAGATGTGCCTAAGTGCACCTACGACCCTATTGATCCATGGCTTGCGCATCCCGTCCCTCTGACCGGCGTAGTGCCTGCCCGCCCGCCGGCTCGTTTCATCGGTTGGCTTAGATATAAGAAGTTCATTCTCAGTCTAAGATTAGACCAGACCGAGGGTTACGACAGTAGGATCGGTAGCACGTAGAGGGGGACCCGACCGATCCTCGGCTTGAGCACCTCGCTGTCTGGCCGGCTGAGCGCCCGCACGCTCGTTTCGTGGGTTGGCTTAGGCATACGGAGTTCATTCCCAGTCTAAGCATGCGGAGTTCATTCCCAGTCTAAGATTGGACCAGACCGAGGGTTGCGGAAGCATATACTGGGCTCGGGCATGTGCTGGTGCCACATTTTTCTTCATCGAGACACCATCGCCGGAGAACCTGACCGGCGGCATTAGGGTTCCGGTGATGGGGGGATCGGAAGGGGTGTGCGCACATTATGTGCGATGGGTGCTGGTACTTGGCCCTTATATTGACCCCCTATCCCTCATCAAACCTCGAGAACTCACACCCCCTTAAAGAGCATTTGAGATTTTACAGGTTTGCTGCCAGTAGCAATTAAAGTGTCTGAAATGGTGACACTTTTTTCAAATGGTCACAAAATCTTGTACACTTCGAGTTTTTAACTGACTTTTTTTGTGCATGCCAAAAAAAATACAAGGATCACGTCTACCAAGTTTGGGGCCAAAAATCCTTTTGAAAAAATTTTAAAAAATCCCGAACCTTAAAAAGTTTCAAAAATCATGAAAAATAGAAAACGAGTCGTCTTGCCATGAAACTTCACATGAAGGCTTAAGGGACCATTGTATGAATTTACAAGCTAGAAAAATGGCATTGGCATGGCAAAAATATGAAGATGTGCCTAAACCCACCTATCACCCTATTAATCCGCGGCTTGCGCATCCCACCTCTCTGGCCGGTGTAGTGCTCGCCCACCCGCCCGTTTCATCGGTTGGCTTAAGCGTACAGAGTTCATTCCTAGTCCAAGATTGGACCGAACCAAAGGTTGCTACAGCAGGATCGGTAGCATGCATAGGGAAACCCGACCGATCCCCAGCTTGCACATCCCGCCCCTCTGGCCAGCTTAGCGCCCGCACGCTCGTTTCATTGGCTGACTTAGGCATACGGAGTTCATTCCCAGTCTAAGCGTACGGAGTTAATTCCCAGTCTAAGATTAGATCGGACCGAGGGTTACGGCAGCACATGCTGGGCTCGGGCTTGTGCTGGTGCCGTATTTTTCTTCGTCGGGATACCATCGTCGGAGAACCTGACCGACGGCATTGGGGTTCAAGCGATCGGGGGGGACGGGGGGGTGTGCACACATGATGTGCGATGGGTGCTGGTACTTGTCCCTTATATTGGCCCCTTAACCCTCATAAAACCTCAAGAACCCACGCCCCTTTAAAGAGCATTTGAGATTTTATAGGTTTGCTGCCAGTAGCCATTAAAGTTTCTGAAATGGAGACACTTTTTTCAAATGGTCACAAAATCTTGTACACTTTGAGTTTCTAGCTGAATTTTTTTGTACATGCCAAAAAAAATACAAGGATCACATCTACCAAGTTTGGGGTTAAAACTCCTTCTGAAAAAATTTTAAAAAATCTTGAACCGTAAAAAGTTTCAAAAATCGTGAAAAATAGAAAACGAGTCGTCTTGCCATGAAACTTCACATGAAGGCTTAAGGGACCATTGTATGAATTTACAAGCCAGAAAAATGGTAGTGGCACGGTAGAAATTTGAAGATGAGCCAAAACCCACCTACCACCCTATCGATCCACGGCTTGCGCATCCCGCCTCTCTGGCCGGCGTAGTGCCCGCCTGCCCACCCGCTCGTTTCATCGGTTGGCTTAGGTAGACGAAGTTCATTCCCAGTCTAAGATCAGACCAGATCGAGGGTTGTGGCAGCAGAATCGACAGCACACAGAGGGGGACCCGGCCGATCCCCAGCTTGTGCATCCCGCCCCTCTGGCCTGCTGAGCGCCCGCACGCTCGTTTCGTGGGTCGACTTAGGCATTCGGAGTTCATTCCCAGTCTAAGCATACGGAGTTCATTCCCAGTCTAAGATTGGACCAGGCTGAGGGTTGCGGTAGCACAAGTTGGGCTCAGGCATGTGCTGGTGCCGCATTTTTCTTCGCTGGGACACTATCGTCGAAGAACGTGACCGACGGCATTGGGGTTCCGACGATCGGGGGGGCCGGGGGGTGTGCGATGGGTGCTGGAACCTGGCCCTTATATTGGGCCCCTATCCCTCCTCAAACCTCGAGAACTCACACCCCCTTAAAGAGCATTTGAGATTTTACAGGTTTGCTGCCAGTAGCCATTAAAGTGTCTGAAATGGGGACACTTTTTTCAAATGGAAACAAATCTTGTACACTTCGATTTTTTAGCTGAATTTTTTTGTGCATGCCAATAAAAATACAAGGATCACGTCTACCAAGTTTGGGGGAAAAAATCTTTCTAAAAAAATTTTAAAAAATTTAGAACCGTAAAAGTTTCAAAAATCGTGGAAAATAGAAAACAAGACATCTTGCCAAGAAACTTCACATGAAGGCTTAAGGGTCCATTGTATGAATTTTCAAGCCACAAAAATGGCATTGGCATGGCAGAAATATGAAGATGTGCCTAAACCCACCTACCACCCTATCGATCCATGGCTTGCGCATCCCGCCTCTCTGGCCGGCGTAGTGCCCGCCCGCTCGTTTCGTCGGTTGGCTTAGGCATACGGAGTTCATTCCTAGTCTAAGATCAGACTAGATCAAGCGTTCCAATAACAGGATCAGTAGCACGCAGAGGGGGACGCAGCTGATCCTCGATTTGCGCGTTCTGCCCCTCTGGCCGGTTGAGTGCCCGCACGCTTGTTTCATGGGTTGATTAGGCATACGGAGTTCATTCCCAGTCTAAGCATACGGAGTTCATTCCCAGTCTAAGATCGGACCAGACCGAGGGTTACGGGAGGAGATGCTGGTCTCGAGAATGTTTTGGTGCCGCATTTTTCTTCATCGGGACACCATCGTCGGAGAACCTGGCCGGCGGCATTGGGGTTTCGACGATCGGGGGGGCCGGGGGGGTGTGCGCACATGATGTCCGATGGGTGCTGGTGCTTGGCCCTTATATTGGCCCCCTATCCCTCATCAAACCTCAAGAACTCACACCCCCTTAAAGAGCATTTGAGATTTTACAGGTTTGCTGCCAGTAGCCATTAAAGTGTCTAAAATGGGGACACTTTTTTCAAATGGTCACAAAATTTGTACACTTCGAGTTTTTAGCTGAATTGTTCTGTGCATGCCAACAAAAATACAAGGATCACATCTACAAGTTTCGAGCCAAAAATCCTTTTGAAAAAATTTTAAAAAATCCCGAACCGTAAAAAGTTTCAAAAATCGTGAAAAATAGAAAACGAGTCGTCTTGCCATGAAACTTCACATGAAGGCTTAAGGGACCATTGTATGAATTTACAAGCCAGAAAAATGGCATTGGCATGGCAGAATTATGAAGATGTGCCTAAACCCACCTACCACCCTATCGATCCCCGGCTTGCGCATCCCGCCCCTCTGGCCGGTTAAGTGCCCGCACGCTTGTTTCATGGGTTGACTTAGGCATACGGAGTTCATTCCCAGTCTAAGCATACGGAGTTCAATCCTAGTCTAAGATCAGATCAGACTGAGGGTTACGGCTGGAGATGCTGGGCTCGAGAATGTGTTGGTGCCACATTTTTCTTCGCCCGGACACCATCGTCGAAGAACCTGACCGACGGCATTGGGGTTTCGGCGATCAGGGGGACAGGGGGGTGGGCGCACATGATGTGCGATGGGTGCTGGTACTTGGCCCTTATATTCGCCCCCTATCCCTCATCAAACCTTGAGAACTCACACTCCCTTAAAGAGCATTTGAGATTTTACAGGTTTACTGCCAGTAGCCATTAAAGTGTCTGAAATGGGGACACTTTTTCAAATGGTCACAAAATCTTGTACACTTCGAGTTTTTAGCTGAATTGTTTTATGCATGCCAACAAAAATACAAGGATCACGTCTACCAAGTTTGGGGCCGAAACTCCTTCTGAAAAAATTTTAAAAAATCTCGAACCGTAAAAAGTTTTAAAAATCGTGAAAAATAGAAAACGAGTCGTCTTGCCATGAAACTTCACAAAAAGGCTTAAAGGACCATTGTATGAATTTACAATCTGAAAAAATGGCATTGGCATGACAGAAATATGAAGATTGCCTAAACCCTCCTAACACCCTATCGATCCATGGCTTGTGCATCCCGCCTCTCTGGCCGGCGTAGTGCCCGCCTACCTGCCCGCTCGTTTCGTCGGTTCGATTAGGCATACGGAGTTCATTTCAAGTCTAAGATTGGACTGGACCAGGGGTAGCGGCAACAGGATCGGCAACACGCAGAGGGGGACCCGACCGATCCCCAGCTTGCGCATCCCCTCTGGCCGACTGAGCGCCCATAAGCTCGTTTCGTTGGTTAACTTGGCATACGGAGTTCATTCCCAGTCTAAGCATGCGGAGTTCATTCCTAGTTTAAGATTGAACTGCACAGAGGGTTGCGGCAGCACATGCTGGGCTTGGGAATGTGCTGGTGCCGCATTTTTCTTAGCCGGGACACCATCGCCAGAGAACCTGACCGACGACATTGGGGTTTCGACGATCGGGGGGGCTGGGGGGTGTGTGCACATGATGTGTGATGGGTGCTGGTACTTGGCCCTTATATTGGGCCCCTATCCCTCATCAAACCTTGAGAACTCACACCCCCTTAAAGAGCATTTGAGATTTTACAGGTTTGCTGCCAGTAGCCATTAAAGTGTCTTAAATGGGGACACTTTTTTCAAATGGTCACAAAATCTTGTACACTTCGAATTTTTAGCTGAATTTTTTTTTGCATGCCAAAAAAAATACAAGGATCACGTCTACCAAGTTTGGGGCTAAAAATCCTTTTGAAAAAATTTTCAAAAATCCCGAACCATAAAAAGTTTCAAAAATAGTGAAAAATAGAAAATGAGTCGTCTTGCCATGAAACTTCACATGAAGGCTTAAGGGACCATTGTATGAATTTACAAGCCACAAAAATGGCATTGGCATGGCAAAAATATGAAGATGTGCCTAAACCCACCTACCACCCTATCGATCCACGGCTTACGCATCCCGCCTCTCTGGCTGGCGTAGTGCCCGTCGGCCCGCCCGCTCGTTTCGTCAGTTGGCTTGGGCATACAAAGTTAATTCCCTGTCTAAGATCGAACCGGACCAAGGGTTGCAGCAGCAGGATCGGTAGCACGTAGAGGGGGACCCGATCGATCCCCAGCTTGCGCATCCCACCCGTCTGGCCGACTAAGCGCCCACACGCTCGTTTTGTGGGTTGACTTAGGCATACAGAGTTCATTCCCAGTCTAAGCATATGGAGTTCATTCCCAGTCTAAGATCGGATTGGACCGAGGGTTGCAGCAGCACATGCTGGGCTCGGGCATGTGCTGGTGCCACATTTTTCTTCGTCGGGACACCATCACCGGTGAACCTGATCGACGCCATTGGGGTTCCGACGATCGAGGGGGGTCGGGGGGTGTGCGCACATGATGTGCGATGGGTGCTGGTACTTAGCCCTTATATTGCCCCTCTATCCTTCATCAAACCTCGAGAACTCACACCCCCTTAAAGAGCATTTGAGATTTTACAGGTTTGCTGCCAGTAGCCATTAAAGTGTCTGAAATGGGGACACTTTTTTCAAATGGTCACAATATCTTGTACACTTCGAGTTTTTAGCTGAATTTTTTTGTGCATGCCAATAAAAATACAAGGATCACGTCTACCAAGTTTGGGGCCAAAACTCCTTTTGAAAAAATTTTAAAAAATCTCGAACCATAAAAAGTTTCAAAAATCGTGAAAAATAAAAAACGAGTCATCTTGCATGAAACTTCACATGAAGGCTTAAGGGACCATTGTATGAATTTACAAGCCATAAAAATGGCATTGGCACGGCAGAAATATGAAGATGTTCCTAAATCAACCTACCACCCTATCGATCCATGGCTTGTGCATCCCGTCTCTCTGGCCGGCTTAGTGCCCGCCCACCCGCCCGTTGTTTCGTCGGTTGGCTTAGGCATACGGAGTTCATTCCCAGTCTAAGATTGGACCCAACCAAGGGTTGTAGCAGTAGGGTCGGCAGCATGTAGAGGGGGACCCAACCGATCCCCGGCTTGTGCATCCCGCCCCTTTGGCCGGCTGAGCGCCCGCATGCTCATTTCGTGGGTTGACTTAGGCATACGGAGTTCATTCCCAGTCTAAGCATACGGAGTTCATTCCCAGTCTAAGATTGAACCAGACCGAGGGTTGCGACAGCACATGCTAGGCTCGGGCATGTGCTGGTGCCATATTTTTCTTCGTCAGGACACCATTGTCGGAAAACCTGACCGGCGGCATTGGGGTTCCGCCGATCGGGGGGGCCGGAGGGGTGTGTGCACATGATGTGCGATGGGTGCTGATACTTGTTCCTTATATTGGCCCCCTATCCCTCATCAAATCTCGAGAATTCACACCCCCTTAAAGAGCATTTGAGATTTTACAGGTTTGCTACCAGTAGCCATTAAAGTGTCTAAAATGGGGACACTTTTTTCAAATGGTCACAAAATCTTGTACACTTGGAGTTTTTAGCTGAATTTTTTTGTGCATGCCAACAAAAATACAAGGATCATGTCTACTGAGTTTGGGGCCAAAACTTCTTCTGAAAAAATTTTAAAAAATCCCGAACCAAAAAATGTTTTGAAAATCGTGCAAAATAGAATACGAGTCATCTTGCCATGAAACTTCACATGAAGGCTTAAGGGGCCGTTGTATGAATTTACAAGCCAAAAAAATGGCATTGGCATGGCAGAAATATGAAGATGTGCCTAAACCACCTACCACCCTATCGATCCACGGCTTGCGCATCTCGTCTATCTGGCTGGCGTAGTGCCCGCCCGCCCGCTCGATTCGTTAGTTGGCTTAGGCATACGGAGTTCATTCCCAGTCTAAGATCAGACCGAAATGAGTGTTGCAGCAGCAGGATCGACAGCACTCAGAGGGGGACCCGACCGATCCCCGGCTTGTGCATCCTGCCACTATGGCCGGTTGAGCGCACGCACGCTCGTTTCATGGGTTGACTTAGGCATACAGAGTTCATTCCCAATCTAAGATCGAACCAGATCGAGGGTTGCGGCAGCACATGCTGGGCTCGGGCAGGTGCTGGTGTCGCATTTTTCTTCATCGGGACACAATCGCCAAAAAACCTTACCGGGGGCATTGGGGTTTCGGCGATCGGGGGGGTTGTGGGGGGTGTGCGAACATGATGTGGGATGGGTGCTCGTACTTGGCCCTTATATTGGCCCCCTATCCCTCATCAAACCTCGAGAACTCACACCCCCCTTAAAAAGCATTTGAGATTTTATGGGTTTGCTGCCAGTAGACATTAAAGTGTCTGTAATGGGGACACTTTTTTCAAATGGTCAAAAATCCTGTACACTTCAAGTTTTTTTTATGCATGCCAAAAAAAATAAAAGGATCACGTCTACCAAGTTTGGGGCCAAAACTCCTTCTGGAAAAATTTTAAAAAATCACGAACCGTAAAAAGTTTCCAAAATCATGAAAAATAGAAAACGAGTCATCTTGCCATGAAACTTCACATGAAGGCTTAAGGGACTATTGTATGAATTTACACGCTAGAAAAATGGCATTGGCACTGCAGAAATATAAATATGTGCCTAAACCCACCTACCACCCTATCGATCCACAGCTTACGCATTTCGAGGGCATTGGGGTTCCGTCCGCTCGATTTGTTGGTTGACTTAGGCATACAGAGTTCATTCCCAGTCTAAGATCATATCGGACCGAGGGTTTCGGCTGCAGGATTGGCAGCACGCAGAGAGGGACTCGAGCGATCCCCGACTTTCACATCCTACCCCTCTAAGCATACGGAGTTCATTCCTAGTCTAAGCATACGGAGTTCATTCTCAGTCTCAGATCAGATCGGACAGAGGGTTACGACAGCACATACTGGGCTCGAGCATATACTGGTGTCGTATTTATCTTCGTCGGGACACCATCGTCGGAGAACTTGACCGACGACATTGGGGTTCCGACGATCGGGGGGGCCGGGGGGTGTGCACACATGATGTGCGATGGGTGCTGGTACTTGGCCCTTATATCGGCCCCCTATCCCACATCAAACCTCAAGAACTCACACCCCCTTAAAGAGCATTTGAGATTTTACAGGTTTGCTGCCAGTAGACATTAAAGTGTCTGAAATGGGGACACTTTTTTCAAATGGTCACAAAATCTTCTACACTTTCAGTTTTTCTCTGAATTATTTTGTGCATGCCAACAAAAATACAAGGATCATGTCTACTGAATTTGGGGCCAAAACTCCTTCTGAAAAAATTTTCAAAAATCTCGAACCGTAAAAAGTTTCAAAAATCGTGAAAAATAGAATACGAGTCATCTTGCCATGAAACTTCACATGAAGGCTTAAGGGACCGTTGTATGAATTTACAAGCCAAAAAAATGGCATTGGCATGGCAAAAATATGAAGATGTGCCTAAACCACCTACCGCCCTATCTATCCACGGCTTGCGCATCCTGCCTCTCTGGGTGGCGTAGTGCCCGCCCGCCCGCCCGCTTGTTTCGTCGATTGGCTTACACATACGAAGTTCATTCCCAGTCTAAGATCAGATCGGACTGAGGGTTGCAGCAGCAAAGACGAGGACTCGACCGATCCTCGGCTTGCGCATCACGCCCCTCTGGCCGACTGAACGCCCGCACGCTCGTTTCATGGGTTGACTTAGGCATACGGAGTTCATCCCAGTCTAAGCATACGGAGTTCATTCCCAGTCTAAGATCAGACCGAGCGTTGCGACAGCACATGCTGGGCTCGAGCATGTGCTGGTGCCACATTTTTTTTCCCGGGACACTATCATCGGAGAACCTGACCGACGTCATTGGGGCTCTGATGATCGAGGGGGCCGAGGCGTGTGCGCACATGATGTGCGATGGGTGCTGGTACTTGGCCCTTATATTGTCCTCCTATACCTCATCAAATCTTGAGAACTGACACCTCCTTAAAGAGTATTTGAGATTTTACAGGTTTGCTGCCAGTAGCCTTTAAAGTGTCTGCAATGGGGACACTTTTTTCAAATTGTCACAAAATCTTGTACACTTCGAGTTTTTAGCTGAATTTTTTTGGGCATGCCCAAAAAAATAGAAGGATCACGTCTACCAAGTTTGGGGCCAAAAATCCTTCTGAAAAAATTTTCAAAAATACCGAACCGTAAAAAGTTTCAAAAATCATGAAAAATAGAAAACGAGTCGTCTTGCCATGAAACTTGACATGAAGGCTTAAGGGACCATTGTATGAATTTACAGGCCAAAAAAATGGCATTGGCATGGCAGAAATATGAAGATGTGCTTAAACCCACCTACCACCCTATCGATCCACGGCTTGTGCATCTCGCCTCATTGGCCGGCGTAGTGCCCGCCCGCCCGCTCACTCGTTTCGTCGGTGGCTTAGGCATACGGAGTTCATTCCCAGTTTAAGATCGGACCGGACGGAGGGTTGCGGCAGCACATGTTGGGCTCGGGCATGTGCTGGTGCCGTATTTTTCTTCGCCGGGACACCATCGTCGAAGAACCTGACCGGCGGCGTTGGGGTTCCGACGATCGGGGGGGCCGGGGGGGTGTGCGCACATGATGTGCGATGGGTGCTGGTACTTGGCCCTTATATTGGCCCCCTATCCCTCATCAAATCTTGAGAACTCATACCCCCTGAAAGAGCATTTGAGATTTTACAGGTTTGCTGCCAGTAGCCATTAAAGTGTCTGAAATGGGGACACTCTTTTCAAATGGTCACAAAATCTTGTACACTTCGAGTTTTTAGCTGAATTTTTTTTTGCATACCAAAAAAAATACAAGGATCATGTTTACCAAGTTTGGGGCAAAAAATCTTTCTGAAAAAATTTTAAAAAATCCCAAATCGTAAAAAGTTTCAAAAATCATGAAAAATAGAAAATGAGTCGTCTTGCCATGAAACTTCACATGACGGCCTAAGGGACCATTGTATGAATTTACAGGCCAGAAAAATGGCTTTGGCATGGCAGAAATATGAAGATGTGCCTAAACGCACCTGCTACCCTATCGATCCACGGCTTGCGCATCCCGCATCTCTGGCCGGCGTAGTGCCCGACCGACCGTTCATTCCGTCGGTTGGCTTAGGCATACGGAGTTCATTCCCAGTCTAAGATTGGACCGAACTGAGGGTTATGGTAGTAGGATCGACAGCACGCAGAGGGAGACCCGATCGATCTCCGGCTTGCGCATCCCGCCCCTCTGGCTGGCTGAGCGTCCGCACGCTCGTTTCATGGGTTGACTTAGGCATACGGAGTTCATTCCCAGTCTAAGCATACAGAGTTCATTCCTAGTCTAAGATCGGATCGGACCGAGGGTTACGGTAGCACATGCTGAGCTCGAGCATGTGCTGTGTGGCATTTTTCTTCGCTAGGATACCATATCGGAGAACCTGACCAGCGGCATTGGGGTTTCGACGATCGGGGGGGTGTGCGCAATGATGTGCGATGGGTGCTGGTACTTGGCCCTTATATTGGCCCCCTATCCCTCATCAAACCTCGAGAACTCACACCCCCTTAAAGAGCATTTGAGATTTTACAGGTTTGCTGCCAGTAGCCATTAAAATGTCTGAAATGGGGACACTTTTTTCAAATGGTCACAAAATCTTGTACGCTTCGAGTTTTTAGCTAAATTTTTTTTTTGCATGGCAACAAAAATACAAGGATCATGTCTACCAAGTTTGGGGCCAAAAATCCTTCTAAAAAAATTTTAAAAAATCCTGAACCATAAAAAGTTTCAAAAATCATGAAAAATAGAAAATGAGTCATCTTGCCATGAAACTTCACATGAAGGCTTAAGGGACCATGGCCGACGTAGTGCTCGCCCGCCAGCCGGCTCGTTTCGTCGGTTGGCTTTGGCATATGGAGTTCATTCCCAGTCTAAGATTGGATCGGACTGAGGTTTACGGTAGCAGGATCGACAGCACGCAGAAGATGACCCGATCGATCCCCGGCTTGCGTATCCCGCCCCTCTAGCCGGCTGAACACCCGCACGCTTGTTTCGTGGGTTGACTCAGGCATACAGAGTTCATTCTCAGTCTAAGCATACGGAGTTCATTCCCAGTCTAAGATTAGACCAGACCGAGGGTTGCTGCAGCACATGCTAGGCTTGGGCATGTGCTGGTGCCACATTTTTCTTCGCCGGGACACCATCGTTGGAGAACCTGACCCGCGGCATTGAGGTTTCAGCGATCGGGGGGGCCGGGGGGTGTGCTCGCATGATGTGCGATGGGTACTGGTACTTGGCCCTTATATTGGCCCCCTATCCCTCATCAAATCCCGAGAACTCACACCACCTGAATGAGCATTTGAGATTTTACAGGTTTGCTGCCAGTAGCCATTAAAGTGTCTGAAATGGTGACACTTTTTTCAAATGGTCACAAGATCTTGTACACTTCGAGTTTTTAGGTGAATTTCTTTGTTCATGCCTACAAAAATACAAGGATCATGTCTACCAAGTTTGGGGCAGAAACTCCTTCTGAAAAAATTTAAAAAAATCTCGAACCGTAAAAAGTTTCAAAAATCATAAAAAATAGAAAACGAGTCGTCTTGCCATGACACTTCACATCAAGGCTTAAAGGACCATTGTATGAATTTACAAGCCAGAAAAATGGCATTGGCATGGTAGAAATATGAAGATGTGCCTAAACCCACCTACCACCCTATCGATCCACGGCTTGCGCATCCCGTCTCTCTAACCGGCATAGTGCCCGCCCGCCCGCCCGCTCGTTTCGTCGGTTGGCTTAGGCATACAGAGTTGATTCCCATTCTAAGATCAGACCAGACCGAGGATTGCGGTAGCAAGATCGGAAGCACGCAGAAGGGGACCCGACCGATCCCCGACTTACGCTTCCCGCCTTTCTAGCCAGCTGAGCGCGTGCACGCTCGTTTTGCGGGTTGACTTAGGCATACGGAGTTCATTCCCAGTCTAAGCATACGTTGTAGACACCGATTTTATCCGGGTCTACTATTTTATTTTATTTTATTTTTAATAATAATAATATTTAACAAAACAAACAAAAAAACAAACAAAAAAACAAAAGGAAAATAAGACAGAAGTCAAAGGGTTGGTATGGTGCCGAACTGCCTCGACCAATTACCCAACCAACTCCCCGACCAATTACCCAACCAACTCTCTGACCAATTACCTTACCAACTACCAACTATAACCACCAACTAACAACCCTACAGCCCTAGATCCCCCTAAATAGAAACCCTTTAAAATCCCAAGCCATTTTTGAAAATCTGAGGATCTGAGCTCTCGAAAAAAAAAAAACATTCTTCCCCTTCAACACCCTCAGACAGACCCCATTTTCGACATAAAAAAAAAAAACCAAAACAAAAAAAAAACCAAAACAGAAACAAAAATAAAAAAATACACAGTCCTCACCTACGGTGAGGAACCTCAGCACCGAGCCATCTGCAAAAGCCAAGAAATTGTTAGTTTCACCAAAAAAAACAAAGAAAAGGAAGAAAAATCGAAAACTTCAAAACTTGATCTATGCAAATTAAGGTCGTTTTTGGTGAAAGGGACCTCAGATCCGGACTCAGGAGGTCGAGGGGAACATTTTGGTGTTTTCGAAGAATTTTTCGACCACCGTCAACGGCGATCGCCGACCGACGACCGGCGGCAGCTGCGGCGGAAGATCGGGCAGCCACCTGTGTTGGTCGGAGAGAAAAAAAAGGAAACGAAAAAAAAAAAGAGAGAAAGCTATTTTTTTTTCTGAAAGATTAAAAAAAATGACGAAAATTTTTTTTTTGACTTTTATATAAATTATCAATAGCCAAAACGACGTCATTTCAATAAAACCCAAAACGACGCCGTTTTAACCAAAGAAGGATCCACGCGTTGATCCGAACCTGACCCGAGATCCGCGTAACCCGAACCAACGACCCGTTCCAGCCAGCCTTAAAACGGTTTAGACGAACCGCCAGTGGATCGGATTGAACCGATCAGATTGCCCGGACCGTCGATCCGACCGCCGAACCGGTCAGATCACCGGAACCGTCGATCCAATCGTCGAACCGGTCAGACCGCCCGGACCAGCGTTAACCGGACCGTTGACCGATCCGATTCAGGTAAAAAAAATATATATTTTTTTAATTTGCTAATTTTTTATTATTATTATTTTTTGTTATTTTAAATATATTTTTATATTTATGCATGATAAATTTATAAATTTGTTAGAATAAATGTTTAATCATTTTAATAATAATAAAATTAAGAACAAATAATAATAAAAAATATATTAAAATGCTTTAAAAATAATAATAATAATTTCCCTACCTAGAGGTTGGAGGGAATAAAAATATTTTTCTAAAACAATAATTCCGCCTAGATGTTGGAGAATTATTGTTAATTATTTTTCATAAATAAACATAAGAAATTTTTAATTAATCTTCAAAAATTATTAAAATCGAACTTGCTTAAAAAATCTGCCTAGATGTTGGGGATTTTTAGAGATGTTCGTATTTTCTTAAAAAAAGGAAACCTTAAGCACTATTTCTTAATCCTAGGATTCTAAAACCCCTAAAAATCCAAAATCCATTAAATCCAAAACCCCCCGAAATCCAAAATCCTTGAAATCCAAAGTCCTAAAAAAATCCTAAGGACACGTGTGAAAATTCTATTTGAAGCAATTTGTTCCCGAATGCCGCCTAGATGATGGGGTATTTAAGAAATTTTACTTCGTGAAGTCTTTTCACACGATTTCTTAATTCGTATTAATAATAAGATTAATAAATAAAAAGTATAATAAAATTGGGATCTTAAATATAAACAGTCGCACCTAAGCTCTGCCTAGATGTTGGAGAGTCGGCGTGGTCTCATTATATTTAAGAATCCAACTCTTAAATTGCATTTCATTTTACATGACATTCATTAGCATGATATACGTTAGCATGTTATCATCAATAATTGATTGCATTACTCTCTCTTTAATTTACTGATAAAATATTTTTTAATAAAAAAAGAATAATACTAAAAAAAAAAATCTTTTTGTGATATTATAAAATAAAAAAATAACATTCCGAGAGAAATAATTCTTGGTACTCTGCCTAGATGTTGGAGAGTCACTAACAATTATTTCCTATAAAGATTGTTATTTTATTTTAATGATTGTTGTGTTAAATCTTAGGCGAAAAGAGTTATTTTAAATTCTGCCTAGATGATGGAGAATTTTAAGATAATTCTTTAACTTAAAGGTTTTCTCAATATTTCTAAATAAATATTTTAGCAAATTTTTTTTAAATGAAGGGAATTAATGTTAAATTTCAAATTAAAACCATTTTTATCCAATGTCGAAAATAGCGCATAATTAAATGGTACCAATTTATGGGCGTTGTGGGGGTGCTAATCCTTCCCACGCGTAACCGACTCCCAGACCCAACCTGATTTTTCACAGACCGAAATTTATCTTTTTCATAAGACTTCAAACTCGTTTTTATAGTTTTATTAAAAAGATAAACTTTTGGGTGGCCAATCACACCCTAACGAAGATTGGTGGCGACTCCTTCTTTTTTATTTTTCTCGATTTTAAACTCATTTTTACGTCTGACGATCCCAAAACCGTTACGACAGCTTGGCGACTCCACTGGGGAATTATTTAAGCGTCAGGCCAAAATTTAAATTATGCACTATTGACAACAGTTGGATTTAATTGATTTTATTTGATATTTAATTTAATTTCTTTTATTTTATTTTTCTGAAAACAGTCATGTTAATAAATGAAATAAATTATGTGCTAGTTATTACTTCATTTTGATTTTGTTTTTGATTTATTCATGTTATTTTGATTAATACATTACCTTGCACACACTTTGCATATTCACTCGCATACATGAGCTCTATACCCGGGCTCCATCCTTTTAGGAGGAAGTGAAGTAGCTACGCTCTCGTGAGGTGATAACCTCTGCATTTGCTAGCGAAACACTTCCACTCAGATTGAACCCGTTCCGTTAGTAGCCTGTAATGGGTGAGGATCGGGGAGCCTTACTAGTCTATAATGGACGATGATGTGAGGAATAGTCTGGGAACCTTTAGACATGTAAATCTTAACCTGGCATATAGTGAACCCTGAAGTCCAACTTTAGGATAGAGCCATACTGTCTCTTTTACGAGAAAATTATCTAAATTAGGACACTACATATATTCTGATATGCTTGTTCATTCATTTACTCAGTTTTATTTATTTGTTTTATTTACATTCTTGATTTGTTTTATTGTCTTCAATTTTGTTGCATGCATCATATAGGTACCATATTTTTAGAGGGTATTGTTTTAGACCAATCTTCAACAAAAAAAAAAACTTTCAAAAAAACCTAAAGGATGTCGTCTGTGTGTAAGAGCTACTTAGAGGTTAAGAGCCATTCAGAAGGTACTCAGGGGAAAGGAGATTGCTTAGTAGATGGTCATATATCAATGTTACCACAGTCAGTGCATATGGATCTCGATCAGAATAATATATCAGAATTGGAAGCCATTTGGAAACAGTGAAGAATAGAGAAAAAATAATTTTTTTCCAAGAAATACGGGGCTGTGGCACTGCTTATGTCTGTGAAGGTTGATGAACAGCTAATGAGAGCCGCAATACAGTTCTGGGATCTATCTTATCGATGCTTTGTATTCAACCAAGAAGACTTGGCTCTCACGATCGAAGAATATTCTTCTTTACTTCAGATAGAGTCTACCAGTCAAGACAAGATCTATTGGAAAGAGCATAAGACCACCGGATATAGAAAAAAAATTAGCCAAGATCATGCAAATGGAGGTTGAAGAGATAGACAAGCACAAGAAAGAAAAAAATGGGGTTGAGACCATTCTATCAGCTTTTCTACTTGAGTACATAAGAAAGTATATTGATATTGATCAGGGGTTGGATGTGTTTTCTTTGGCCATCTATGGATTGATGATATTTCCTAAGGTTTTAGGACATATAGAAGCATCAGTGGTTGATTTCTTTAAGCAATTAGATAAAGGTATAAACCCTTCACCAACTATTTTGGCAGAAACTATTAGATCACTTAATTTTTATCGAGGAAAGGGTGAAAGACGATTTATGGGGTGTGCTCAGTTACTTTTTGTTTGGCTCAAAAACCATTTTTGGGGAAAAGAGAAGACATCATTTTGACCATTCTCCGTGCATTTCAGTCCTATCAAGGAGTTTATGACTAAAGAATGAAGAAAAGATTGGACAAAAAGTCAATGGTTGGCATTCTTTTTGAAGCTCACTAGCGAAGATGAAACATGGAGGGCACCATGGATGCTTTTGATGGCTATCTTATATAGTTGTGGAGACGAGTCATGCGTACCTCTGTTAGGAATATGAGGGGCAGTGAGTTACACGCCCCTTATGGTTCAAAGACAATATGATTCACGACAGTTCATCCCTATGACTCATAGGCTTGGTTCACTCGAGTTTGATTATGGAACACCCGGTTATATGAAAAGGGTTCGTGAAATCATCAAAGCATGGAAGCAAGTCAACCAAATGAGCCTAGCTAGACTCGCAGATAATGTTGCTGAAGGTTACCTTGCGTGGAGGATGAAAAGAGTTAACAACATTAGACCTCTACCAGCTGATGTTTCAGAGAAGTTATCGGTTCCTGTTTCAGTATCGGTATTATCGACTCTTGAGATCGCTCAACGAGAGTTTGAGATTGAAAAGAAAAAGTTAGAGAAAGAAAATGTGGCTATGATGGATCAGGTTAACCAACTAAGATATGATTTGATGATGAAAAATGATGCAGTACAGAAGTTGACTAAAGAACAAAAAGTATTGAAAGAGGATCTGCAAGATCTGCATCAAGAAAATAAGAAATTAAGGTTAGATAGTAGACCTTTGAAGGGATCCAAGAAGGATGTGGAAAAACTACGGGACATGGTGGAATATTGGAAGAACAGAGCTCGAGAGAACAAAGAAATGATCTCCACACTCACCAAAGAGCAACATGAATGGAAAGAAAAACTTTCAGGAGCCTTTGAAAAGGTAACAAGGCACCAAAGAGAAAGTGAAAAGCTAAAAGTTGAGCTAATGAGGGAACAAAGCAAGAACTCCGATTTGCAAAGCAAGAAAAAAACCTTAGAGCATGAATTAATGAGTTTGGAGCTTCAATTGACAAGCAATCAGAGGCACATAAACGAGATTTTGACTGAGTGGCAAGATAGAGAAGATTATTGGGCTCGCACTTGTAATATGGAGGTAGATGCTTGAGAGATGTGGAGAGCAGAAAGTTTAGGGAGACAGCAATACATCGAACACTTGACTGCTCAAATCTACAAGGCTGTCTAAAAAACAAGCAACATGGTTGAAAAGGCGAGAGCACTGGAACGAGAGATTGTACCAACCAAAGGCCACAGTCAAAGATTATTGCACTTTTTGCATGAAGCTAGAGAGCAATATGCTTAAATCAAATGTTTTTATGGCTTTAATGCGAGAATGATTGGATGATGTGTAAAGACTCCCATGGTTAATGAAAGTTTCTTTTTGTTTCGATCAATCCAAGACAATACCCTAATTTGCATTTCATTCATTTCATGCATGCATTTTCATACTAACAATAATATCAACGACATTATATCATGCGATCTAATTCATGGTTAATAAACTAAGGTTCAAGGATAGCAAAGCCAAGGAACCACAACTCGTCAATTTCGCATAGATATAATACTCGTTCCCAGACTCGAGCCACGGAATAAGAGAATACAGCTAGGTTTGAAAGGGTCAAAAGGGTATAAGAGGAGATACAAGAAAGAGTGATGGAAATACAACAAAGAATTGAAGCACAAATGGCTGAATTAAGACAACTGTTGATTGGATCAATGAAAGGAAAAGGAGTCGCTGGTGTATCGAGGACAAGAGATGAGGTTAAGTGGAAGAGCCATTATACCCTCATGGATTCACTCCACCTCAAGTTCAGGTTCAAGTTCCTCGGGGTATACACATACAACCACCAAGTGCGCAGCCATACCCCTATGTCAATCATTCTGCAAATCAGCAGTCGACCCACTTGAATGCCAATTCGGGACCCATCCCAGTCGATCCCATCATGGTACCAAATCTTGATGACCCTGTTGAGCAAGAGAAATCTCACGAAATGTCAGAACCTGTTATAAATTCAAAAATTCAAGACAAGTATGACCAGCTTGAAGAAAGGCTTAAAGCGGTTGAAGGTAATGACACTTATGGGGTTATTGACGCCAATGAACTTAGCCTAGTGCCTGACTTGGTTATCCCACCAAAATTTAAGACCCCAGATTTCGAGAAATATGATGCAACAAAGTGTCCATCTGCTCATATCACCATGTTTTGTAGAAAGATGACGGGTCATACCCATAATGACAAACTATTGATACACTGTTTTCAGGATAGTTTGACTGGTTCAGCAGCTAAATGGTACATGCAATTAGATCGAAATAAGATCAGTTCATGGAAAAACTTGGCCAAAGTTTTTCTTGCTCAGTATAAGCACGTCTTGGATACAGCCCCTGATAGACTGTCATTACAAAATATGGAGAAAAAGTTGACGAAAACCTTCAAAGAATACGCACATCGGTGGAGAGATGCAGCAGCCCAAGTACACCACCACTGACTGAAAAAGTGATAACCGTGCTATTCGTGAATACACTGAAGGCCCCGTATTATAACAGATTGGTGGGAAATGCGACGAAAAACTTCTCTGACATGGTAATTTCAGGGGAGATGATAGAAAACGCTATCAAAAGTGGTAAAATTAAAGGGTCTAAAAAGAAGATAGCTACCTTAAGAAAGAAAGAGCAGGAGACACATGTTGTCACTCACACAAATCCCCCACACCATCCTTTTGTTTCATATAACCCACACCCCCATTACTACTCTACCATAAACCAAATCTCTCAACAACCATACCATTATCTGGCCCCCCAACAATCGTTACCCAGATCAAGTTTTAGCCCTCAACCATCTAATTACACCCCGACACCTCCAGCTAGACCATTTACTCGACCAACCTACCCAAACAACAATAAAAGAAACTCACAAAATAATAACAATTGAGAAAGACCTCATTTTGACCCAATTCCCATGCCATACACAGATTTGTATCCTCGACTTGTTGAGAAACATCTGCTTGCTCCTGTTATTATTGAACCTTTGAAACCTTCGTTTCCCAAATGGTATGACCCCAATGCACATTGTGATTATCATTATAGGAATCCAGGTCATTCCACTGAGCATTGTACTGCTTTGAAGCATAAAGTACAGGGGTTAATCAATGAAGGAGTATTAAATTTTGATACCAGCCAACAAGGGACTCCAAATGTCAATGGGAACCCTCTATCAAATCATACCAGACCATCAATAAATGCTTTGATTAATGGGCAAACAAGTTGTGTGAAAAGAAGAATAGAAGAGGTCAAAACTCCTATGGCTAAAGTGTTTGAAACCTTGGTCAAAGCTGACATGCTAAAGTCGATAGAACCTCAAAATTACTCTGAAGCGGTTAACTCAATTGAAAGCTGCCATTATCACAAAGGTGTTCTGGGCATTCTATCGAGAATTGTCACCAATTTCGTCAAGAGGTGCAAAAATTGATGGATGAAGGTCGAATAGAGTTTTACCAAGAGAGAAAAGAGTTGGTGAAAGTGTCTACCATTAATTCAAAGAATAAGTTTGGGCATAGACCAGTAACTATCTATTATGATGAGAAGCTAACATCAAAGCTAGAAAAACCCGTCTCTCGACCAGTGGTGGCAATTAAAGTTCCTGGCCCTTTTCCATATTAGAATGATAAAGTAGTACCTTAGAAGTACGATTATGATGTCGTAGTCAACCCAAATACTATCAACATAACAGGTGTAGGAGGCATAACCCGAAGTGACAGGTGCTATACCCCAGAGGCTCTAGAAAAAGCTAGAAAGGAGAAAGCCAAGGTAGGGGAAAAAAATAAAAGTCAGAGTGATCTTGATGCAACACCAGAAAAAGAATGTCAGAAGCCAATATCTGATAGTGAAATAGGTGAATTTTTGAAGTTAATAAAACATAGTGAGTATAGCGTGGTAGAACAGCTTAACAAGATGCCAGCTAAAATTTCGTTATTGTCATTATTGCTCAATTCAGAGTCACACCGTAATGCTTTGCTGAAGGTACTAAATCAAGCATATGTGTCTCACAATGCTTCTGTTGAATATGTGGAACAGCTTGTTGGCAATCTGACGATTTCAAACTATATTTTTTTCAATGATGAAGAAATTTCTCCTGAGGGTAGAGGAAGTACCAGGGCTCTTCACATTACTGTTAAATTTAAAAGTCATATAATGGCTAAGGTTTTGATTGATAATGGCTCATCTATCAATGTTATGCCTGCAACTACTCTGGCAAAACTCCCTGTTAATGGATCTTATATGAAACCTAGTCATATGATAGTGAGAGCCTTTGATAGAACCAGAAGAGAAGTGCTGGGAGATATAGAAGTGCCATTGCAGATTGGTCCATGTACTTTCAACGTGAAATTTCAAGTCATGGACATCTCTCCTTCATATAGTTATCTATTGGGTAGACCGTGGATCCATATGACAGGTGCTGTCCCATCCTCATTACATCAGAAAGTCAAATTCATTGTTGAAAGAAAGCTAACATGTGTGGCAGGAGAAAAAGATTTATTGGTAACTCAACCAATAAATACTCCTCATGTGGAATCGACAGATGAAGCTTTAGAATGCTCTTATAATCCTTCAAGATTGCCAATGCAACATATATAGCTGGAGGATCTAAATTGTATTCGCCACACTTATCTACGACTACTAAAATGGTAGTCAGACAGCTTACCAAGATGGGATGGCGACCTGAAGTCGGACTTGGGAAGAACCTGCAAGGAATCACGAAGCCATTGACCATATATGAAAAGAGAGACAGGTTTGGCTTGGGATATAAGCCAACAAGAGGGGACAGAGTAAGAATGGTGAATGAGAAAAGAGATAAGAGGATAGCTAATCTTAAGGGATATGAGCTGGAGTCAGAGCCGATAGTCATTCCATACCTCTATAATTCTTTTCACTCGAGAGGATATATTTATCCAGATTTATCGAGAGCCTCAAGTGCAGGATTCATGGAAAAATTTTCAGAGCTGGCCATTCAAATGGTGGATGATGGAGAAAAGAAGAGTCAAAGTGAAGATCTATTCGTGTACCCTTGTCCTTTAGATTTTAAGCTAGATAATTGGGAAGTTATAGAGCTGCCTGTTGTTTTTAAAACTTTGGAAAAGTAATGTGAAACTTTAAATCCCTAATTACATTCTAAGAGTATTATGAGATCTTTTATGGTGTGTTTATGTTTTTCATTTTAATAAAAGACTTAGAAGATGCATCCATATTTTTTCTGTTATTTTTATCTTCATTTTACCTTTCATCCTTTTCTTTCCTACATTTTCTTGCCATTCCATTTTTGTGTGCCAATATTCTCTCCATATTATCCTTTGTAGGGTCTCAAACAATGAACATGAGGATAATCATGGCATTAATCTCGGATTTGATTTTGAAAACTTGATTCATGTTGATGAACTTGATAATGAGGAAGATTCAGATAACTATACACTACCTCTTGATTTGTTAAAATTAACAGAACATGAAGATAAGCCAATTGAACCCCACCAAGAAATTACTGAATTAGTAAATTTGAGAGATAGTGAGAATAAAAAAGAGGTCAAAGTTGGTACATCTCTTTTATCAGTTGAAAGATAAAAGCTAGAATAGCTGCTCCGAGAATATGTAGATGTGTTCACATGGACTTACCAGGATATGCCAGGACTCAGCATTGATATTGTAGAGCACAAGTTACCTTTAAAACCAGGATGTAAGCCGATGCAGCAAAAGCTAAGACGCATGAAACCAGAGATGCTGCTAAAAGTTAAAGAGAAAGTGAAGAAACAATTCGATGCCAAATTTTTGGAAGTGGTAAAATATCCTGAATGGGTAGCCAACATAGTGCCAGTTCCTAAGAAGGATGGAAAAGTGAGAATGTGTGTCGATTATCAAGATTTGAATAGAACAAGCCCTAAAGATAACTTTCCTTTACCTCACATCGATCTCTAGTGGATAATACTGCTAGGCACTCTACATTTTCCTTTATGGATGGTTTCTCAGGCTATAATTAGATCAAGATGGCTCGAGATGATATGGAGAAAACTACATTTGTGACCATGTAGGGAACATTCTGTTACAAAGTCATGCCTTTTGGGTTAAAAAATGCTGGTGCTACTTATCAAAGAGCAATGGTGACTCTTTTTCATGACATGATGCATAAAGAGATAGAAGTGTATGTAGATGATATGATTGCAAAATCTCATGAAGGAGAGGATCATATAGTCAGTCTCAAAAAGCTGTTTGACAGGTTGAAAAGATTTCAGTTGAAGTTGAATCCTGCCAAATGTACATTTGGAGCCAAATCAAAAAAACTATTGGGCTTTGTAGTCAGTGAAAAAAGAATTGAAGTTGATCCAGATAAGATACAAGCCATCCAAAACTTATCCCCTCCTCATACCTCAAAAGAAGTGCGAGGCTTCTTAGGAAGATTAAATTATATTGCTCGCTTCATCTCTCAACTCACTTATAAATGTGATCTTATTTTCAAGTTTCTCAGAAAACATGATCCTGGAGAATGAAATGATGAATGCCAAGAAGCTTTTGATAAGATCAAAGAATACTTGTCAAATCCACCTGTGTTGGTGCCACCAATGTCAGGAAAACCTTTGATTTTGTACTTGACAGTGCATGAAAATTCAATGGGATGTGTGCTGGGGCAAAGAGATGAAACTAATAAGAAAGAACGAGCAATTTACTACTCGAGCAAGAAGTTCACTGGTTATGAGTCAAAGTATTCACCATTAGAGAAGATGTGTTGTGCATTAACCTGGACAGCTCGAAGGCTTAGACAATACATGCTTTATCACACTACTTGGCTCATAGCAAAGCTGGATCCTATTAAGTATATCTTCAAAAAGCCCTCATTGACAGGAAGAATAGCACGGTGGCAAGTTATGCTTTCAGAATATGATATCATTTACGTGACTCAAAAAGCTATTAAAGGGAGTGCAATAGCTGAATTTTTTGCTGATCGTGCAGTTGAAGATTATGAGCCAATGAAATTAGATTTTCCTGATGAAGATGTGATGGCCATTAAAGAAAATGAACCTGTTGAAAAATCATGAAGGATGTATTTTGATGGAGCCGCTAATGCTTTGGGTCATGGTATTGGGGTAATTTTGATATCTCTTGATGGACATTATTACCCCATCACAGCCAGATTAAATTTTAATTGCACAAACAATGTCGCTGAATATGAGGCCTGTGTTATGGGTCTACAAGCAGCAATTGAAAAGAGGATCAAAGTGTTAGATGTGTTTGAAGATTCAGCTTTAGTCATCTATCAGTTATGAGGTGAATGGGAAACAAGAGACTCTAAGTTGATTCGATACCATAAATACATCTCTGAGTTGGTTAAGCAATTTAAAGAAGTTCAGTTTGAGCATCTACCTAGAGAGGAAAACCAAATTGCTGATGCACTGGCTACTCTAGCTGCAATGATCAAAATAGATGCAACTATTGAAATCCAACCCATCAAGCTGGATGTGAAAGATGTACCAGCACATTGCTCAGGTGTTGAAAAAGAAGTTGATGGGAAGCCATGGTATCATGATATCATGCAATACATTAAAAGCCAGTAATACCCAGAACATGCAATTGAAAATGATAAGAGGACTATCAGAAGATTGGCTATGAGTTTCTTTATTGATGGAGATATCCTTTACAAAAGAGGTCGAGATCAAGTGCTTTTAAGATGTGTAAATGCAGCTGAAGCAAAAAAGATTATTGAAGAAGTGCATGATGAAGTTTGTGGGGCACATGCAAATGGTCATATGATGGTTAGACAAATTATGAGGGCTGGCTATTATTGGTTGACAATGGAGAGTGACTGTATTGATTATGCTAGGAGATGTCATAAATGTCAGATTTATGCTGACAAGATTCATGCTCCACCATCAACATTACACGTTCTAGCTCTTCCCTGGCCATTCTCAATGTGGGGTATGGATGTCATTTGTCCCATCAATCCAAAAGCTTCGAACGGGCATAGATTCATTTTTGTGATGATTGATTACTTCACCAAATGGGTAGAGGCTGCATCATATGCTAGCGTGACCCGATCTGTGGTATGTAAGTTCATAAAAAGAGAGATAATATGCAGATGTGGGCTTTCAGAGACAATTATTTCTGATAATGCCAAAAACTTGAACAACAAAATGATGAATGAAGTATGCACTCAGTTCAAGATTCGCCATCGTAATTCGGCACCATATCATCCAAAAATGAATGGGGCAGTGGAGGCTGCAAATAAGAATATCAAGAGAATCCTGGAGAAAATGACTGAAACTTACAAAGATTGGCATGAGAAGTTACTTTTTGCCTTGCATGCTTATAGAACATCAGTCAGAACGTCTACTGGAGCCACACCGTTCTCTTTGGTATATGGTATGGAAGCTGTGCTACCAGTCAAAGTGGAAATTCCCTCACTGAAAGTCCTGATGGAGGTAGAGTTAGAGGAAGCAGAATGGGTTCAAAATCACTACGAGCTGTTAAACCTCATAGAAGAGAAAAGACTGTCAGCACTTTGTCATGGTCAATTATATCAAAAAAGGATGATAAGAGCACATGACAAGAAAACTCGTCCCCATTGCTTTAAGAAAGGAGACTTAGTGTTAAAAAGATTCCTTCCAAATCAACATTATAATCGGGGGAAATGGACACCAAATTGGGAAGGCCCATATGTGGTGAAAAAGGCTTTTTCTGGTGGGGCATTGATTTTGGCAGAAATGGACGGAGGTGATTTACCTACACCAATAAATTCAGATGTTGTGAAGAAATATTTTGCTTAAAAAAAAAAGAGAAAAAAATGATGACTTATCTAAGTTGAAAACCTGAAAAGGTGGCTTAGATGTGAAGCAAAAGCATCATTAAGAAAAGATCCCACAATGTAGGGGCAAGTGTAGTTTGACGAACTCTGAATAATTAAAAAAGTCATCTGATTTAGTTTTAGAGAAAGAATCTGAGAATATTTTGTTCATGATTATCTTGTGATCATTCTTTTGACACCTTTATTTCAGCTCAAACACTTTGACATACACTTGTTATCAGCCATAGGAAATACATTATCCTTCATTTGAAAATAATGCCTATCCTTTCCTTTATCCTTATCTGATATTTTTGTCCATCAGAGAAATGTGATTGCATTTTATTTGTCTTGAACTTAAAATGATGAAAAGAAAAACAAACATGAAAGATCTCAGCATTACTTTTAAAGTTGACAAAGGCAAATGAAAAAGGATGAGAAAAGCATGATAAGTCATTGATGTTGTAGACTTTTGAAGAAAAAATATTATGGTCAGATGTTGAAGACAGATTGATCATATAAGAACTCGGATAAAAGAAGCCGAAAGTAAGAGATTTCGAGAACCTTTTTACTACAATGAATGATTTTGATTGCATTACATGCATTGCATCATGAGCACTCAGTACATGCATCCATGGGAAGTTGTAACAAAGATAGAAATTTTCCTTTTCTTAATGGAAAAACAAGATTTTTGGTAAAGACAATGATCAAACAAAGGAATTCAAAAGAGAGATTTACTTGTTCAAAGATGAAAACTCAAATTTGAAAACAGATGAGAAATTTTAAAGTTGTGGAGCCTCTGCTGAGAGGAGCTTTTTCAGATTAGAATTTTTAAAGTTGTTGAGCTTTTGTTGAGAGGAGCTTTTTCAAGAGAGAATTTTTAAAGTTATGGAGCCTCTGTTGAGAGGAGCTTTTCCAAATGAGATTTTTAAAGTTGTGGAACCTCTGCTAAGAGGAGTTTTTTTTAAGAGAGAATTTTTAAAGTTGTGGAGACTCTGCTAAGAGGAGCTTTTTTTTTCAAGATGAGATTTTAAAGTTGTGGAGCCTCTGTTGAGAGGAGCTTTTTCCAGATGAGATTTTAAAGTTGTTGAGCCTCTGCTAAGAGGAGCTTTTTCAGATGAGATTTTTAAACTTGTGGAGCCTCTGTTGAAAGGAGCTTTTTCCAAATGAGATTTTTAAAGTTGTTGAGCCTCTGTTAAGAGGAGCCCTTTTCTGTAAAACCAAAAAATAACACAATTTATTTTCGGACAAAATCGTTGTCTTTGTCTTTGCCCTATTCTTGATTCTCAGTAATGTGCAAAGAGGGCAGCTATAGACATCGGTTTTATCCGGGTCTACTATTTTATTTTATTTTATTTTTAATAATAATAATATTTAACAAAACAAACAAAGAAACAAAAAAAAAAACAACAAACAAAAAAATAAAACGAAAATAAGACAGAAGTCAAGGGGTTGGTACGACGCCGAACTGCCCTGAGCAATTACCCAACCAACTCCCCGACCAATTACCCAACCAACTCTCCGACCAATTACCTTACCAACTACCCGACCAACCACCCTATAACCACCAACTAACAACCCTACAGCCCTAGATCCCCTTAAGTAGAAACCCTTTAAAATCCCCAGCCATTTTCGAAAATCCGGGGATCTGAGCTCTTGAAAAAAAAAAAACCATTCTTTCCCTTCAACACCCTCAGACAAACCCCATTTTCGACGTAAAAAAAAAAAACCAAAAAAAAAAAAAAACCAAAACAGAAACAAAAATAAAAAAATACAAAGTCCTCGCCTACGGTGAGGAACCTCAGCACCGAGCCATCTGCAAAAGGCAAGAAATCGTTAGTTTCACCAAAAAAAAAAAGAAAGGGAAGAAAAACCGAAAACTTCAAAACTTGATCTCTGCGAATCAAGGTCGTTTTTGGTGAAAGGGACCTCAGATCCGGACTCAGGAGGTCGAGGGGAACATTTTAGTGTTTTCAAAAAATTTTTCAACCACCGTCAACGGCGACCGTCGACAAACGACCGACGACAGCAGCGGCGGAGGATCGGTCGGCCACCTGTGTTGGCCGAAGAGAAAAAAAAGGAAACAAAAAAAAAGAGAGAAAGCTATTTTTTTTTTGAAAGATTAAAAAAAAATGACGAAAATTTTTTTTTTGACTTTTATATAAATTATCAATAGCCAAAACGACGTCGTTTCAATAAAACCCAAAACGACGCCGTTTTAACTAAAGAAGGATCCGCGTGTTGACCCGAACTCGACCCGAGATCCGCGTAACCCGACCCAACGACCTGTTCCAACCAACCTTGAACCGGTTCATACGAACCGCCAGTGTACCGGATTGAACCGATCAGATTGCCCGGACCGTCGATCCGACCGCCGAACAGGTCAAATCGCCCGAACCGCCGATCCAACTACTGAACCGGTCAGACTGCCCGGACCAACGTTGACCGGACCGTTGACTGATCCGGTTTAGGTAAAAAAAATTTTTTTTTTGAATTTTCTAATTTTTTATTATTATTATTTTTTGTTATTTTAAATATATTTTTATATTTATGCATGATAAATTTATAAATTTGTTAGAATAAATGTTTAATCGTTTTAATAATAATAAAATTAAGAACAAATAATAATAAAAAATATATTAAAATGCTTTAAAAAAAATAATAATAATCTTCCCTGCCTAGATGTTGGAGGGAATAAAAATATTTTTCTAAAATAATAATTTCGCCTAGATGTTGGGGAATTATTGTTAATTATTTTTCATAAATAAACATAAGAAATTTTTAATTAATCTTCAAAAATTATTAAAATCAAACTTGCTTAAAAAATCCGCCTAGATGTTGGGGATTTTTAGAGATGTTCGTATTTTCTTAAAAAAACGAAACCTTAAGCACTATTTCTTAATCCTAGGATTCTAAAACCCCTAAAAATCCAAAATCCATTAAATCCAAAACCCCCCGAAATCCAAAATCCTTGAAATCCAAAGTCCTAAAAAAATCCTAAAGACACGTGTGAAAATTCTATTTGAAGCAATTTGTTCCCGAATGCCACCTAGATGATGGGGTATTTAAGAAATTTTACTTCGTGAAGTCTTTTCACACAATTTCTTAATTCGTATTAATAATAAGATTAATAAATAAAAAGTATAATAAAATTCGGATCTTAAATATAAACAGTCGCACCTAAGCTCTGCCTAGATGTTGGAGAGTTGGCGTGGTCTCATTATATTTAAGAATCCAACTCTTAAATTGCATTTCATTTTACATGACATTCATTAGCATGATATACGTTAGCATGTTATCATCAATAATTGATTGCATTACTCTCTCTTTAATTTACTGATAAAATATTTTTTAATAAAAAAAGAATAATACTAAAAAAAAAATCTTTTTGTGATATTATAAAATAAAAAAATAACATTCCGAGAGAAATAATTCTTGGTACTCTGCCTAGATGTTGGAGAGTCACTAACAATTATTTCCTATAAAGATTGTTATTTTATTTTAATGATTGTTGTGTTAAATCTTAGGCGAAAAGAGTTATTTTAAATTCTGCCTAGACGATGGCGAATTTTAAGATAATTCTTTAACTTAAAGATTTTCTCAATATTTCTAAATAAATATTTTAGCAAATTTTTTTTAAATGAAGGGAATTAATGTTAAATTTCAAATTAAAACCATTTTTATCCAATGTAAAAAATAGCGCATAATTAAATGGTACCAATTTATGGGCGTTGTGGGGGTGCTAATCCTTCCCCACGCGTAACCGACTCCTGGACCCAACCTGATTTTTCGCAAACTGAAATTTATCTCTTTGATAAGACTTCAAACTCGTTTTTATAGTTTTATTAAAAAGATAAACTTTTGGGTGGCCAATCACACCCTAACAAAGACTGGTGGCGACTCCCTCTTTTTTATTTTTCTCGATTTTAAACTCATTTTTACGTCTGACGGTCCCAAAATCGTTACGACATACGGAGTTCATTCCAGTCTAAGATCGGACCGGACCGAGGGTTGTGGCAAAACATGCTGGCCTCGAGAATGTGTTGGTGCCGCATTTTTCTTTGTCGGGACACCATCGCCGGAGAACTTGACCGACGGCATTCGGGTTCCAACGATCGGGGGGGCCGGGGGGGTGTGCGCACATGATGTGCGATGGGTGCTGGTACTTGGCCCTTATATTGGCCCCCTATCCCTCATCAAACCTCAAGAACTCACATCCCCTTAAAGAGCATTTGAGATTTTACAAGTTTGCTGCCAGAGCCATTAAAGTGTCTTAAATGGGGACATTTTTTTCAAATAGTCACAAAATCTTGTACACTTCGAGTTTTTAGCTGAATTTTTTTTTGCATGCCTACAAAAATACAAGGATCACGTCTACGAAGTTTGGGGCCAAAACTCCTTCTAAAAAAATTTAAAAAAATCCCGAACCTAAAAAAGTTTCGAAAATCATGAAAAATAGAAAACGAGTCGTCTTGCCATGAAACTTCACATGAAGGCTTAAAGCACCATTGTATGAATTTACAAGCCAGAAAAATGGCATTGGCACGGCAGGAATATGAATATGTGCCTAAACCCACCTACCACCCTATCGATCCACGGCTTGCGCATCCCACCTCTCTGGCTGGCGTAGTACCCGCCCGCCCGCCCGCTCGTTTCATCGGTTGGCTTAGGCATACGGAGTTCATTCTCAGTCTAAGATCGGACCAGACCGAGGGTTGCGGCAGTAGGATCGGCAACACGCAGAGGGGGACCCAGCCGATCCTCGGCTTGCTCATCCCGCCCTTCCGGCAGGCTGAGCACCCGCACTCTTGTTTCGTGGGTTGACTTTGGCATACGGAGTTCATTCCCAGTCTAAGCATACGGAGTTCATTCCCAGTCTAAGATCGGATTGGATCGAGGGTTGCGGCAGCACATGCTAGGCTCGGGCCTTTACTGGTGCCACATTTTTTTTCGTCGGGACACCATCGTCGGAGAACCTGACCAGCGACATTGGGGTTCCGCCGATCGGGGGGGCCGAGGGGGGTGTGCGCACATGATGTACGATGGGTGCTGATACTTGGCCCTTATATTGGCCCCCTATCCCTCATCAAACCTCGAGAACTCACACCCCCTTAAAGAGCATTTGAGATTTTACAGGTTTGTTGCCAGTAGCCATTAAAGTGTCTGAAATGGGGACACTTTTTTCAAATGGTCACAAAATCTTGTACACTTCGATTTTTTAGCTGAATTTTTTTGTGCATGCCAAAAAAAATACAAGGATCACGTCTACCAAGTTTGGGGCCAAAACACCTTCTGAAAAAAGTTTAAAAAATCTTGAACCGTAAAGGGTTTTGAAAATCATGAAAAATAGAAAACGAGTCGTCTTGCCATGAAACTTCACATGAAGGCTTAAGGGACCATTGTATGAATTTACAAGCCAGAAAAATGGCAATGGCACGGCAGAAATATGAGGAAGTGCCTAAACCCACCTACCACCCTATCGATCCACGGCTTGCGCATCCCGCCTCTCTAGCCGGCGTAGTGCCCGCCCGCCCGCCCGCTCGTTTCGTCGGTTGGCTTAGGCATACGGAGTTCATTCCCAGTCTAAGATCAAACCGGATCGAAGGTTGTGGTAGCAAGATCAGCAGCACGTAGAGGGGGACTCGATCGATCCCCGACTTTTGCATCCCGGCCCTCTGGCCAGCTGAGCGCCTGTACGCTCGTTTCGTGGGTTGACTTAGGCATACGGAGTTCATTCCCAGTCTAAGCATACGAAGTTCATTCCCAGTCTAAGATCGAACCAGACCGAGGGTTGCGACAGCACATGCTGGGCTCGAGAATGTGCTGGCGTCGCATTTTTCTTCGTCGGGACACCATCACCGGAGAACCTGACCGGTGGCATTTGGGTTCCGATGATCGGGGGGGCCGGGGGGGATGTGCACACATGATGTGTGATGGGTGCTGGTACTTGGCCCCTATATTGGTCCCCTATCCCTCATCAAACCTCGAGAACTCACACCCCCTTAAAGAGCATTTGAGATTTTACAGGTTTGCTGCCAGTAGCCATTAAAGTGTCTAAAATAGGGACACATTTTTTTCAAATGGTCACAAAATCTTGTACACTTCGAGTTTTTAGCTGAATTTCTTTGTGCATGCCAACAAAAATACAAGGATCACGTCTACCAAGGTTGGGGAGAAAACTCCTTCGAAAAAAATTTTAAAAAATCTCGAACCGTAAAACGTTTCAAAAATCATGAAAAATAGAAAACGAGTTGTCTTGCCATGAAACCTCACATGAAGGCTTAGAGGACCACTGTATGAATTTACAAGCCAGAAAAATGGCATTGGCATGGTAGAAATATGAAGATGTGCATAAACCCACCTACCTCCCTATCGATCCATGGCTTGCGCATCCCGCCTCTCTGACCGGCGTAGTGCCTGCCCGTCCGCCCGCTCATTTCATCGGTTGGCTTACGCATACGATGTTCATTCCCAGTCTAAGCATACAGAGTTCATTCCCAGTCGAAGATCGGACCGGACCGAGGGTTAAGGTTGCACATGCTGGGCTCTGGCATGTACTGGTGTCGTATTTTTCTTCGTCGAGACACCATCGCTGGAGAACCTGACTGGCGACATTAGGGTTCCACCGATCGAGGGGGGCTGGGAGGGGTGTGCGCACATGATGTGCGATGGGTACTGGTACTTGGCCCTTATATTGGCCCCATATCCCTCATCAAACCTCGAGAACTCACACCCCCTTAAAGAGCATTTGAGATTTTACAGGTTTGCTACTAGTAGCCATTAAAGTGTCTAAAATGGGGACACTTTTTCCAAATGGTCACAAAATCTTGTACACTTCGAGTTTTTAGCTGATTTTTTTTGTGCATGCCAACAAAAATACAAGGATATCGTCTACTAATTTTGGGGCCAAAACCCTTTCTAAAAAATTTTAAAAAATCCTGAACCGTAAAAAGTTTTGAAAATCGTGAAAAATAGAACACGAGTCGTCTTGCCATGAAACTTGACATGAAGGCTTAAGGGACCATTGTATGAATTTACAAGCCAGAAAAATGGCATTGGCATGGCAGAAATATGAAGATGTGCCTAAACCCACCTACCACCCTATCAATCCACGGCTTGCGCATCCCACCTCTCTGGCCGACGTAGTGCCCGCCCGCCCACTCATTTCATCGGTTGGCTTAGGCATAGGGAGTTCATTCCCAGTCTAAGATTGGACCAGACCGAGTGTTGTGGCAGCAGGATCGGCAGCACGCAGAGGGGGACATGGTCGATCCCCGGCTTGTGCATCCCGTCCCTCTGATCGGCTGAGCGCCCGTACGCTCGTTTCATGGGTTGACTTAGGCATACGGAGTTCATTGCCAGTCAAGCATACGGAGTTCATTACCAGACTAAGATTGGTTCAGACCGAGGGTTGCGGCAGCACATGCTGGGCTCGAGCATGTGCTGGTGCTGTATTTTTCCTCACCGAGACACCATCACCGGAGAACCTGACCGACGACATTAGGGTTTCGACGATCGGGGGGGCCGGGGGTGTGCACACATGATGTGCGATGGGTGCTGGTACTTGGCCCTTATATTGGCCCCCTATCCCTCATCAAACCTCGAGAACTCACACCCCCTTAAAAAGCATTTGAGATTTTACAGGTTTGCTGCCAGCACCCATTAAAGTGTCTGAAATGTGGACACTTTTTTCAAATGGTCACAAAATCTTGTACACTTCGAGTTTTTAGCTGAATTTTTTTGTTACTCCAACAAAAATACAAGGATCACGTCTACCAAGTTTGGGGATAGAACTATTTCTGAAAAAATTTTAAAAAATCCCGAACCGTAAAAAGTTTCAAAAATTATGAAAAATAAAAAACGAGTGGTCTTGCCATGAAACTTCACATGAAGGCTTAAGGGACCATTGTATGAATTTACAAGCCAGAAAAATGGCATTGGCACGGCAGAAATATGAAGATGTGCCTAAACTCACCTACCACCCTATCAATCCATGGCTTGTGCATCCCGCCTCTTTGGCCGACGTAGTGTCCGCCCGCCCTCCCGCTCATTTCGTCGGTTGGCTTAGGCATACAGAGTTCATTCCCAGTCTAAGATCGGACCGGATAGAGGTTGTGGCAGCAGGATTGACAGCACACAGAGGGGGACCCAACCGATCCCCGGCTTACGCATCCCGCCCCTCTGGCCAGCTGAGCGCTCGCATGCTCATTTCGTGGGTTGACTTAGGCATACGGAGTTCATTCCCAGTCTAACCATAGGGAGTTCATTCCCAGTCTAACCATACGGAGTTCATTCCCAGTCTAAGATCGGACCAGACCGAGGGTTGTGGCAGCACATGCTGGGCTTGGGCATGTGCTGGTGCCATATTTTTCTTCGTCGGGATGCCATCACCGGAGAACCTGATCGGTGGTGTTGGGGTTTCGGTGATCGAGGGGTCGGGGGGGTGTGCGCACATGATATCCGATGGGTGTTGGTACTTGGCCCTTATATTGGCCCCCTATCCCTCATCAAACCTCGAGAACTCGCACCCCCTTAAAGAGCATTTGAGATTTTACAGGTTTGCTGCCAGTAGCCATTAAAGTGTCTGAAATGGGGACAGGCTTTTCAAAAGGTCACAAAATCTTGTACGCTTCAAGTTTTTAGCTGAATTTTTTTGTGCATGCCAACAAAAATACAAGGATCACGTCTACCAAGTTTGGGGCAAAAACTCCTTCTGAAAAAATTTTAAAAAATCCCGAACCGTAAAAAGTTTCAAAAATCTTGAAAAATAGAAAACGAGTCGTCTTGCCATGAAACTTCACATGAAGGCTTAAGGGACCATTGTATGAATTTACAAGCCAGAAAAATGGCATTGGCATGGCAGAAATATGAAGATGTGCCTAAACCCAGCTACCACCCTATCGATCCACGGCTTGCGTATCCCGCCTCTCTTGCCGGCGTAGTTCCCGCCTGCCCACCCGCTCATTTCATCGGTTGGCTTAGGCATACGGAGTTGATTCCCAGTCTAAGATTGGATCAGACCGAGGGTTACGGTAGTTGGATCGGTAGCACGTAGAGGGGGACCCGACCGATCCCCGGCTTGTGCATCCTGCCCCTCTGGTCGACTGAGCTCCCGCACACTCGTTTCGTGGGTTGGCTTAGGCATACGGAGTTCATTCCCAGTATAAACATACAAAGTTCATTCCCAGTCTAAGATCAAACCAGACTGACGGTTACGACAGCACATGCTGCGCTCGGGCATGTGCTAGTGCCGTATTTTTCTTCCCTTGGACACCATCGCAGGAGAACCCGACCGACGGCATTGGGGTTCCAGCGATCGGGGGGTGCTGGGGGGTGTGCGCACATCATGTGCGATGGGTGCTGGTACTGGGCCCTTATATTGGCCCCCTATCCCTCATCAAACCTCAAGAACTCACACCCCCTTAAAGAGCATTTGAGATTTTACAGGTTTCCTGCCAGTAGCCATTAAAGTGTCTGAAATGGGGACACTTTTTTCAAATGGTGACCAAATCTTGTACACTTTGACTTTTTAGCTGAATTGTTTTGTGCACACCAATAAAAATACAAGGATCACGTCTACCAAGTTTGGGGCCAAAACTCCTTCTGAGAAAATTTTAAAAAATCCCGAACCATAAAAAGTTTCAAAAATCGTGAAAAATAGAAAACGAGTCGTCTTGCCATGAAACTTGAGATGAAGGCTTAAGGGACCATTGTATGAATTTACAAGCTAGAAAAATGGCATTGGCATGGCAGAAATATGAAGGTGTGACTAAACCCACCTACCACTCTATCGATCTACGGCTTGCGCATCCCGCCTCTCTGGCCGACGTAGTGCCCGTCCGCCCACCCGCTCTTTTCATCGGTCGGCTTAGGCATACGGAGTTCATTCCCAGTCTAAGATCGGATCGGACCGAGGGTTGCAGTAGCACATGCTGGGCTCGGGCATGTGCTGTAATTTTCTTCACCGGGACACCATCACCGAAGAACCTGACTGGCGGCATTGGGGTTTCGGCGATCGGGGGGGGCCGGGGGGGTGTGCGCACATGATGTACGATGGGTGCTGGTCCTTGGCCCTTATATTGGCCCCCTATCCCTCATCAATCCTTGAGAACTCACACCCCTTTAAAGAGCATTTGAGATTTTACAAGTTTGCTGCTAGTAGCCATTAAAGTGTCTGAAATGGGGACACTTTTTTCAAATGGTCACAAAATCTTGTACACTTTAAGTTTTTAGCTGAATTTTTTTGTGCATGCTAACAAAAATAAAAGGATTAAGTACCAAGTTTGGGGCAAAAAATCCATCTGAAAAAATTTAAAAAAACCCCGAACCGTAAAAAGTTTCCAAAATCGTGAAAAATAGAAAACGAGTCGTCTTGCCATGAAACTTCAGATGAAGGCTTAAGGGACCGTTTTATGAATTTACAAGCAAAAAAAATGGCATTGGCAGGGCAAGAATATAAAGATGTGCCTAAACCCACCTGCCACCCTATCGATCCACGGCTTGTGCATCCTGCCTCTCTGGCCGGTCTAGTGCTTGCCTGCCCGCCCGCTCGTTTCGTCGGTTGGCTTCGGCATACGGAGTTCATTCCCAGTCTAAAATCAGACCAGACCAAGGGTTGTGATAAAAGGATCGGCAGCACACAGAGGGGGAACCGGCCGATGCTTGGCCTACTCATCCCACCCCTCTGGCCGGCTGAATGCCCGCACGCTCGTTTCGTGGGTTGACTTAGGCATACGGAGTTCATTCCCAGTCTAAGCATACGGACTTCATTCCCAGTCTAAGATCAGACCAGACCAAGGGTTTTGGCAGCACATGTTGGGCTCGAGCATGTGCTGGTGTCGTATTTCTCTTCACCGGGACACCATCGCCGGAGAACCTGACCGGTGGCATTAGGGTTCCAGCGATCGGGGGAGTCGGGGGGTATGCGCACATGATGTGCGATGGGTGCTTGTACTTGGCACTTATATTGGCCCCCTATCCCTCATCAAACCTCGAGAACTGACACCCGCTTAAAGAGCATTTGAGATTTTATAGGTTTATGCCAGTAGCCATTAAAGTGTCTGGAATGGGGACACTTTTTTCAAATGGTCACAAAATCTTGTACACTTTGAGTTTTTAGCTGAATGTTTTTGTGCATGCCAACAAAAATACAAGGATCACGTCTACCAAGTTTGGGGCAAAACTCCTTCTGAAAAAATTTTAAAAAATCTCGAACCTTAAAAAGTTTCAAAAACTGTGAAAAATAGAAAACGAGTCGTCTTGCCATGAAACTTTACATGAAGCCTTAAGGGACCATTGTATGAATTTACAAGCCAAAAAAATGGGATTGGCACGGTAAAAATATGAAGATGTGCCTAAACCAACCTACCACCCTATCGATCCATGGCATGCCCATCTCGCCTCTCCGGTCGGCGAAGTGCCCGCACGCCCGCCCGCTCGTTTCGTCGGTCGGCTTAGGCATATGGAGTTCATTCCCAGTCTAAGATCAGACCGGACCAAGGGTTGCGGCAGTAGGATCGGCAGCACGCAGAGGGGGACCCGACCGATCCCCGACTTGCGCATCCCGCCCCTCTGGCCGGCTGAGTGCCCGCACGATCATTTCGTGGGTTGACTTAGGCATACGGAGATCATTCCCTGTCTAACCAAACGAAGTTCTTTCCTAGTCTAAGATCGGACCGGACCGAGGGTTACGGCAGCACATGCTGGGCTCGAGCATGTGCTGGTGCCGTATTTTTCTACGTCGGGACACCATCGTCGGAGAACCTGACCGACAACATTGGGGTTCCGGCGATCGGGGGGGCCCGGGGGGGCTGTACGCACATGATGTACGATGAGTGCTGGCACTTGGCCCTTGTATTGGCCCCCTATCCCTCATCAAACCTCGAGAACTCACACCCCCTTAAAGAGCAATTGAGATTTTATAGGTTTGCTGCCAGTAGCAATTAAAGTGTCTGAAATGGGGACAGGTTTTTAAAAAGGTCACAAAATCTTGTACACTTCGATTTTTTAGCTGAATTTTTTTGTGCATGCCAACAAAAATACAAGGATCACGTCTACCAAGTTTAGGGCCAAAAATCCTTCTGAAAAAATTTTAAAAAACCCGAAACCATAAAAAGTTTCAAAAATCATGAAAAATAAAAACTGAGTCGTCTTGCCATGAAACTTCACATGAAGGCTTAAGGGACCATTGTCTGAATTTACATGCCAAAAAAATGGCATTGGCATGGCAAAAATATGAAGATGTGCCTAAACCCACCTACCACCCTATCGATCCACAGCTTGCGCATCCCGCCTCCCTGGCCGGGGTAGTGCCCGCCCGCCCGCTCGTTTCGTCGGTTGGCTTAGGCAGACGGAGTTCATTCCTAGTCTAAGATCAAAGCGGATAGAGGGTTGCGATAGCAGGATCAACAGCATGCAGAGGGGGACCCGACCGATCCCCGGCTTGTGCATCCCACCCCTCTGGTCGGCTGAGCGCCCGCACACTCTTTTCGTGGGTTGACTTAGGCATGAAGTGTCTGAAATGGGGACACTTTTTTCAAATGGTCACAAAATCTTGTACACTTCGAGTTTTTAGCTAAAATTTTTTGTGCATGCCAACAAAAATAGAAGGATCACGTTTACCAAGTTTGGCACCAAAACTCTTTCTGAAAAAATTTTAAAAAATCTCGAACTTTAAAATTTTCAAAAATTGTGAAAAATAGAAAACGAGTCGTCTTGCCATCACACTTCACATGAAGGCTTAAGGGACCATTGTATGAATTTACAAGCCAAAAAAATGGCATTGGCATGGCAGAAATATGAAGATGTGCCCAAACCCACCTACCACCCTATTGATCCACGGCTTGCACATCCCGCCTCTCTGGCCGGCGTAATGCCCGCCCGCCCGCTCGTTTCGTCGGTTGGCTTAGGCATACGGAGTTCATTCCCAGTCTAAGACCGAATCAGATCGAGGGTTGCGGTAATAGGATCGGTAGCACGTAGAGGGGGACACAATCGATCCTCGGCTTACGCATCCCACCCTCTGGCCGGCTGAGCACCCGCACGCTCGTTTCGTGGGTTGACTTAGGCATACGGAGTTCATTCCCAGTCTAAGCATACGGAGTTCATTCCCAGTCTAAGATTGGACCGAACCGAGGGTTGCGGTAGCACATGCTGGGCTCGACCATGTGTTGGAGTCGTATTTTTCTTCGTCGGGACACCATTGTCGGAGAACCTGACCAACGGCATTGAGGTTCCGACGATCGGAGGGGGGCGGGGGGGTGTGTGCACATGATGTGCGATGGGTGCTGGTACTTGGCCCTTATATTGGCCCCCTATCCTTCATCAAACCTCAAGAACTCGCACCCCCTTAAAGAGTATTTGAGATTTTACAGTTTTGCTGCCAGTAGCCATTAAAGTGTCTGAAATGGGGATAGCTTTTTCAAAAGGTCACAAAATCTTGTACACTTCGAGTTTTTAGCTGAATTGTTTTGTGCATGCCAACAAAAATACAAGGATCACGTCTACCATTTTTGGGGCCAAAACTCCTTTTGAAAAAATTTTAAAAAATCCCGAACCATAAAAAGTTTTGAAAATCATGAAAAATAGAAAACGAGTCGTCTGGCCATGAAATTTCACATGAAGGCTTAAGGGACCATTGTATGAATTTACAAGCCAGAAAAATGGCATTGGCACAGTAGAAATATGAAGATGTGCCTAAACCCACCTACCACCCTATCGATCCACAGCTTGCGCATCCTGCCTCTCTGGCCGGCGTAGTGCCCGCCCGTCCGCCCACTCATTTCGTCGGTTGGCTTAGGCATACGGAGTTCATTCCTAGTTTAAGATCGGACCTGACTGAGGGTTACGGTAGTAGGATCGGCAGTATGCAGAGGGGGACCTGGTCGATCCTCGGCTTGCGCATCCCGCCCCTCGGCCGGCTGAGTGCCCGCACGCTCGTTTTATGGGTTAACTTAGGCATACGGAGTTCATTCCCAGTCTAAGATCAGACCGGACCGAGTGTTGTGGTAGCACATGCTGGGCTCGGCCATATGCTGGAGTCGTATTTTTCTTCGTCGGGACACCATCGTCGGAGAACCTGACCGACGGCACTGGGGTTCCGACGATCGGAGGGGGGCGGGGGGGTGTGTGCACATGATGTGCGATGGGTGCAGGTACTTGGCCCTTATATTGGCCCCATATCCCTCATCAAACCTCGAGAACTCAGACCCCCTTAAAGAGTATTTGAGATTTTACAGGTTTGCTGCCAGTAGCCATTAAAGTGTCTGAAATGGGGATAGCTTTTTCAAAAGGTAACAAAATCTTGTACACTTCGAGTTTTTAGCTGAATTGTTTTGTGCATGCCAACAAAAATACAAGGATCACGTCTACCAAGTTTGGAGCCAAAACTCCTTCTAAAAAAATTTTAAAAAATCCTGAACCCTAAAAAGTTTCGAAAATCCTAAAAAATAGAAAACGAGTCGTCTTGCCATGAAACTTCACATGAAGGCATAAGAGACCATTGTATGAATTTACAAGCCAGAAAATGGCATTGGCACGACAGAAATATGAAGATGTGCCTAAACTCACCTACCACCCTATCGATCCACGGCTTGCTCATCCCGTCACTTTGGACGACGTAGTGCCCGTCCGTCCACCCGCTCGTTTCTTCGGTTGGCTTAGGCATACAGAGTTCATTCTCAGTCTAAGATTAGATCGGATCAAAGGTTGCGGTAGCAGGATCGGTAGCACACAGAGGGGGACCCGGTCGATCCCCGGCTTGCGCATCCCGCCCCTCTAGCCGGCTGAGCGCTCGCATGCTCGTTTCGTGGGTTGACTTAGGCATATAGAGTTCATTCCCAGTCTAAGCATACGGAGTTCATTCCCAATCTAAGCATATGGAGTTCATTCCCATTCTAAGATTGAACTGGACTGAGGGTTGCGGCATCACATCCTGGACTCGGGCATGTGCTGGTGCCGTATTTTTCTTCGTCGGGACACCATCGCCGGAGAACCTGATCGTCGGCATTGGGGTTCTGGTGATCGGGGGGGCCGGGGGGTATGCACACATGATGTGTGATGGGTGCTGGTACTTGGCCCTTATATTGACCCCCTATCACTCATCAAACCTCAAAAACTCACACCCCCTTAAAGAGCATTTGAGATTTTACAGGTTTGCTGTCAGTAGCCATTAAAGTGTCTGAAATAGGGACACTTTTTTCAAAGGGTCACAAAATCTTGTACATTTCGAGTTTTTAGCTGAATCTTTTTGTGCATGCCAACAAAAATACAAGGATCACATCTACCAAGTTTGGGGCCAAAAATCCTTCTGAAAAAATTTTAAAAAATCCCGAACCGTAAAAAGTTTGAAAAATTATGAAAAATAGAAAACGAGTCATCTTGCCATGAAACTTCACATGAAGGCTTAAGGGACAATTGTATGAATTTACAAGCCAAAAAAATGGCATTGGCATGATAGAAATATGAAGATATGCCTAAACCCACCTACCACCCTATCAATCTATGGCTTGCGCATCCCGCCTCTCTAGTCGGCGTAGTGCCTACCCGTTCGTTTCGTCGATTGGCTTAGGCATACGAAGTTCATTCCCAGTCTAAGATCAGACCGGACCAAAGGTTGTGGCAGCGGAACGGTAGCACGTAGAAGGGGACCCGACCGATCGCTAGCTTGCGCATCCCTCCCTTCTGGCCGGCTGAGCGCCCGCACGCTCGTTTCGTGGGTTGACTTAGGCATACGGAGTTCATTCCCAGTCTAAGCATACGAAGTTCATTCCCAGTCTAAGATCAGACCAGACTGAGGGTTGCGACAGCATATGCTGGGCTCGGGCATGTGCTAGTGTCGTATTTTTCTTCGCTGGGACACCATCGCCGGAGAACCTGACAGGCGGCATTTGGGTTCCGGTGATCGGAGGGGCCAGGGGGTGTGCGCACATGATGTGCGATGGGTGCTAGTACTTGGCCCTTATATTGGCCACCTATCCCTCATCAAACCTCGAGAACTCACACTGCCTTAAAGAGCATTTGAGATTTTATAGGTTTGATGCCAGTAGCCATTAAAGTGCTTGAAATGGGGATACTTTTTTCAAATGGCCCTTATACGGAGTTCATTCCCAGTCTAAGATCAGATCGGACCAAGGGTTGAGGCAGCACATGCTGGGCTCGGGCATGTGCTGGTGCCGTATTTTTCTTCGCCGGGACACCATCGCCGGAGAACCTGACCGACGGCATTGGGTTCCGACGATGGGGGTGATCGAGGGGGTGTGCGCACATGATGTGCGATGGGTGCTGGTACTTGGCCCTTATATTGGCCCCTATCCCTCATCAAACCTCGAGAACTCACACCCTCTTAAAGAGCATTTAAAAAATCTCGAACCGTAAAAAGTTTCAAAAATCGTGAAAAATAGAAAACGAGTCGTCTTGCCATGAAAATTCACATGAAGGCTTAAGGGACCATTGTATGAAATTACAAGCTAGAAAAATGGCATTGGCACAGCAAAAATATGAAGATGTGCCTAAACCCACCTACCACCCTATCGATCCATGGCTTGCGCATCCCGCCTTTCTGGCCGACGTAGTGCCCGCCCGCCCGTTTCATCGGTTGGCTTAGGCATACAGAGTTCATTCCCAGTCTAAGATCAGACCAGACCGAGGGTTGCGGCAGTAGGATCCACAGCACGCAGAGGGGGACCCGGCCGATCCTCGACTTGCGCATCCCACCCCTCTGGCCGGCTGAGTGCCCGCACGCTCGTTCCGTGGGTTGACTTAGACATACGAAGTTCATTCCCAATCTAAGCATACGGAGTTCATTCCCAGTCTAAGATCGGATCGGACCAAGGGTTACAGCAGCACATGCTGGGCTCGGGCATGTGCTGGTATCGTATTTTTCTTCACCGGGACACCATCACCGAAGAACCTGACCGACGACATTGGGGTTCCCATGATGGGAGGGATCGGGGGTGTGTGCGAACATGATGTGCGATGGGTGCTGGTACTTGGCCCTTATATTGGCCCCCTATCCCTCATCAAACCTCGAGAACTTACACCCCCTTAAAGAGCATTTGAGATTTTACAGGTTTGCTGCCAGTAGCCACTAAAATGTCTAAAATGGGGACACTTTTTTCAAATTATCACAAAATCTTGTACACTTCAAGTTTTTAGCTCAATTTTTTTTGTGCATGCCAACAAAAATACACGGATCACCTCTACCAAGTTTGGGGCCAAAACTCCTTCCAAAAAAATTTTAAAAAATTCCGAACAGTAAAAAGTTTCAAAAATCGTGAAAAATAGAAAACGAGTCGTCTTGCCATGAAAATTCACATGAAGGCTTAAGGGACCATTGTATGAATTAACAAGCCAGAAAAATGGCTTTGGCATGATAGAAATATGAAGATGTGCCTAAACCCACCTACCACCCTATCGATCCACGGCTTGCACATCCCGCCTCTCTGGCCGGTGTTGTGCCCGTCCGCCCGCCCGCTCGTTTTGTCGGTTGGCTTAGGCATACGGAGTTCATTCCCAGCCTAAGATCGGACCAGACCAAGGGTTGTGGCGGCAAGATTGGTAGCACGTAGAGGGGGATCCGGTCGATCCCCACCTTGCGCATCTCGCCCCTTTAGTCGGCTGAGCGCCCACACGCTCGTTCCATGGGTTGACTTAGGCATGAAGTGTTCATTCCCAGTCTAAGATCAGACTGGACCGAGGGTTGTGGCAGCACATGCTGGGCTCTGGCCTGTGCTGGTGCCGTATTTTTCTTCGTCGGGACACCATCGCCGGAGAACCTGACCGACGGCAATGGGGTTCCGGCGATCGGGGGGGCCGGGGGGGTGTGCGCACATGATGTGCGATGGGTGCTGGTACTTGGCCCTTATATTGGCCCCCTATCCCTCATCAAACCTCAAGAACTCAAACCCCCTTAAAGGGCATTTGAGATTTTTCAGGTTTGCTGCCAGGAGCCCTTAAAGTGTCTGAAATGGGGACACATTTTTCAAATGGTCACAAAATCTTGTACACTTCGAGTTTTTAGCTGAATTGTTTTGTGCATGCCAACAAAAATACATGGATCACGTCTACCATGTTTGGGGCCAAAACTCTTTCTGAAAAAATTTTAAAAAATCCCGAACCGTAAAAAGTGTCAAAAATCGTGAAAAATAGAAAACGAGCTGTCTTGCCATGAAACTTCACATGAAGGCTTAAGGGACCATTGTATGAATTTACAAGCCAGAAAAATGGCATTGGCACCGCAGAAATATGAAGATGTGCCTAAACCCACCTACCACCCTATCGATCCATGGCTTGCGCATCCCGCCTCTCTGGCTGGCGTAGTGCCCGCCCGCCCGCCCGTTCGTTTCGTCGGTTGGCTTAGGTATACGGAGTTCATTCCCAGTCTAAGATCAGACCGGAGCGAGGGTTACAGCAGCAGGATCGGTGCCATGCAGAGGGGGACCCGTCCGATCCCCGGCTTGCACATCCCGCCCCTCTGGCCGGCTGAGCGCCCGCACGCTCATTTTGTGGGTTGACTTAAGGATATGGAGTTCATTCGTAGTCTAAGCATACGGAGTTCATTACCAGTCTAAGATCAAACTAGACCGAGGGTTACGGTAGCACATGCTGGGCTTGGGCATGTACTGGTGTCGCATTTTTCTTCACCGGGACACCATTGCCGGAGAACCTGACTGGCCGCATTGGGGTTCCGACGACCGGGGGGTGCCGGGGGGTGTGCGCACATGATGTGCATTGGGTGCTGGTACTTGGCCCTTATATTGGCCCCCTATCCCTCATCAAACCTCAAGAACTCACACCCCCTTAAAGAGCATTTGAGATTTTACAGGTTTGCTGCCATTAGCCATTAAAATGTCTAAAATGGGGACACTTTTTTCAAATGGTAACAAAATCTTGTACACTTCGAGTTTTTAGCTGAATTTTTTTTTTGCATGCCAAAAAAAATACAAGGATCACGTCTACCAAGTTTGTGGCCAAAACTCCATCTGAAAAAATTTTAAAAAATCCCGAACCATAAAAAGTTTCAAAAATCATGAAAATAGAAAACGACTCGTCTTGCCATGAAACTTCACATGAAGGCTTAAGGGACCATTGTATGAATTTAAAAGCCAGAAAAATGGCATTGGCACGGCAGAAATATGAAGATGTGCCTAAACCCACCTACCACCCTATTGATCCATGGCTTGCGCATCCCGTCTCTCTGGCCGACGTAGTGTCCGCCCGTCCGCTCGTTTCGTCGGTTGGCTTAGGCATACGAAGTTCATTCCCAATCTAAGATCGGACCAGATCGAGGGTTGTGACAGCAGGATCGGTGGCACACAGAGGGGGACCCGATCGATCTCCGGCTTGCGAATCTCGTCCCTCTGTCCGGCTGAGCGCCTGCACGCTCATTTTGTGGGTTGACTTAGGCATACGGAGTTCATTCCCAGTCTAAGCATACGGAGTTCATTTCCAATCTAAGATCGGACTGGAACGAGGGTTGCAGTAGCACATGCTGGGCTCGGGCATGTGTTGGTGCCATATTTTTCTTCGTCGGGACACCATTGCCAGAGAACCTGACCGACGGCATTAGGGTTCCAGCGATCGGGGGGGCCGAGGGGGGTGTGCGCACATGATGTGCGATGGGTGCTGGTACTTGGCCCTTATATTGGCCTTCTATCCCTCATCAAACCTCGAGAACTCACACCCCCTTAAAGAGCATTTGAGATTTTACAGGTTTGCTACCAGTAGCCATTAAAGTGTCTGAAATGGGGACACTTTTTTTCAAATGGTCACAAAATCTTGTACGCTTTGAGTTTTTAGCTGAATTTTTTTGTGCATGCCAATAAAAATACAAGGATCACGTCTACCAAGTTTGTGGCCAAAACACCATCTGAAAAAATTTTAAAAAATCACGAACCATAAAAAGTTTTAAAAATCGTGAAAAATAGAAAACGAGTCGTCTTGCCATGAAACTTCACATGAAGGCTTAAGGGACCATTGTATAAATTTAAAAGCCAAAAAAATGGCATTGGCATGGCAGAAATATGTAGATATGCCTAAACCCACCTACCACCCTATCGATCCACGGCTTGCACATCCCGCCTTTCTGGCCGACGTAGTGCCCGCCCGCCCGCACGCTCGTTCCGTCGGTTGGCTTCGGCATACGGAGTTCGTTCCTAGTATAAGATCAGACCGGATCGAGGGTTGTGGTAGCAGGATCGGCGGCACACAGAGGGGGACCCGACCGATCCCCGGCTTGTGCATCCCGTCTTTCTGGCCGACTGAGCGCCCGCACGCTCGTTTTATGGGTTGACTTAGGCATATGGAGTTCATTCCCAGTCTAAGATCGGATCAGACCAAAGGTTGCGGCAGCACATGCTGGGCTCGAGCATGTGCTGGTGCCGAATTTTTCTTCACCGAGACACCATCGCCAAAGAACCTGATCGACAGCATTGGGGTTCCGACGATCGGGGGGGTGTGCACATGATGTGCGATGGGTGCTGGCACTTGGCCCTTATATTAGTGTCCTATCCCTCATCAAACCTCGAGAACTCACACCCCCTTAAAGAGCATTTGAGATTTTACAGGTTTGCTGTCAGTAGCCATTAAAGTGTCTGAAATGGGGACACTTTTTTCAAATGGTCACAAAATCTTGTACACTTCGAGTTTTTAGCTGAATTTTTTTGTGCATGCCAACAAAAATACAAGGATCACGTCTACCAATTTTGGGGCCAAAACTCTTTCTGAAAAAATTTTAAAAAATCTCGAACCGTAAAAAGTTTTGAAAATCATGAGAAATAGAAAACGAGTCGTCTTGCCATGAAACTTCACATGAAGGCTTAAGGGACCATTGTATGATTTTACAAGCCAGAAAAATGGCATTGGCACAGCAGAAATATGAAGATGTGCCTAAACCCACCTACCACCCTATCGATCCACGGCTTGCGCATCCTGCCTTTCTAGCTGGCGTAGTGCCCGCCTGCCCGCCCGCTCGTTTCCTCGGTTGGCTTAGGCATATAGAGTTTATTCCCAGTCTAAGATCGGATCGAACCAAGGGTTGCGACAGTAGGATCGGCAGCAAGCAGAAAGGGACCCGATCGATCCCCGACTTGTGCATTCTGCCCCTCTGGCTGACTGAGCGCCCGCACGCTCAATTCGTAGGTTGACTTAGGCATACGGAGTTCATTCCCAGTCTATGATCGGACCGAACCAAGGGTTACGGTAGCACATGCTAGGTTCGGGCATGTGCTGGTGCTGCATTTTTCTTCGCTGGGACACCATCGCCGAAGAACCTGACCTGCGGCATTAGGGTTCCGACAATCGGGGGGGGCCGGGGGGGTGTGCGCACATGATGTGCAATGGGTGCTAGTACTTGGCCCTTATATTGGCCCCCTATCCCTCAACAAACCTCGAGAACTCAAACCCCCTTAATGAGCATTTGAGATTTTACATGTTTGCTGCCAGTAGCCATTAAAGTGTCTGAAATGGGGACACTTTTTTCAAATGGTCACAAAATCTTGTACACTTCAAGTTTTTAGCTGAATGTTATTCTGCATGCCAACAAAAATACAAGGATCACATCTACCAAGTTTGGGGCCAAAACTCCTTCTCAAAATATTTTAAAAAATTTTGAACTGTAAAAAGTTTCAAAAATCGTGAAAAATAGAAAACAAGTCATCTTGCCATGAAACTTCACATGAAGGCTTAAGGGACCATTGTATGAATTTAAAAGCCAAAAAAATGGCATTGGCACGGCAGAAATATGAAGATGTGCCTAAAGCCACCTACCACCCTATCGAACCACGGCTTGAGCATCCCGCCTCTCTGGCCGACGTAGTGCCCGCCCGCCCGCCCGCCCGTTTCGTTGGTTGGCTTAGGCATACGGAGTTCATTCCTAGTCTAAGATCAGACCGGACTGAGGGTTGTGGCAGCAGGATCGGCAATACCCAGAGGGGGACCCGGTCGATCCCCGGCTTTAGCAATCCCGCCCCTCTGGCCGGCTGAGCACCCGCACGCTCGTTTTGTAGGTTGACTTAGGCATACGGAGTTCATTCCTAGTCTAAGATCGGACCGGACCGAGGGTTGCGGCAGCACATGCTGGGCTCGAGCATGTGCTGGTGCCACATTTTTCTTCGTCGGGACACCATCGTCGGAGAACCTAACCGGCGACATTAGGGTTTCGACGACCGGGGGGGCCAGGGGAGTTTGCGCACGTGATGTACGATGGGTGCTGGTACTTGGCCCTTATATTAGCACCCTATCCCTCATCAAACCTTGAGAATGCACACCCCTTTAAAGAGCATTTGACATTTTACAGGTTTCCTACCAGTAGCCATTAAAGTGTCTGAAATGGGAACACTTTTTTCAAATGGTCACAAAATCTTTTACACTTCGAGTTTTTAGCTGAATTTTTTTGTGCATGCCAACAAAAATACAAGGATCACGTCTACCAAGTTTGGGGCCAAAACTCCTTCTGAAAGAATTTTAAAAAATCCCGAATCATGAAAAATAAAAAAGGAGTCGTCTTGCCATGAAACTTCATATGAAGGCTTAAGGGACCATTGTATGAATTTACAAGCCAGAAAAATGGCATTGGCATGGCAGAAATATGAAGATGTGCCTAAACCCACCTACCACCCTATCGATCCACGGCTTCCACATCCCGCCTCTATGGCCGATGTAGTGCTCGCCCGCCCACCCGCTCGTTTCGTCGGTTGGCTTAGGCATACGGAGTTGATTCCTAGTCTAAGATCGGACCAGACCGAGGGTTGCGGTAGCAGGATCTATAGCTCATAGAGGGGGACTCGGTCGATCCCCGACTTGCGCATCCCAATCCTCTGGCCGGCTGAGCGCCCGCACGCTCATTTCATTGGTTGACTTAGGCATACGGAGTTCATTCCCAGTCCAAGATCGGACCGAACCGAGGGTTACGACAGCACATGCTAGGCTCGGGCATGTGCTGGTGCCACATTTTTCTTCGTCGGGACACCATCGCCAAAGAACCTTAACGACGACATTGGGGTTCCAACGATCGGGGGGGCCGGGGGGTGTGCGCACATGATGTGCGATGGATGCTGGTACTTGGCCCGTATATTGGCCCCCTATCCCTCATCAAAACTCGAGAACTCACACCCCCTTAAAGGGCATTTGAGATTCTATAGGTTTGCTGCCAGTAGCCATTAAAGTGTCTTAAATGGGGACACTTTTTTCAAATGGTCACAGAATCTTGTACACTTTCGAGTTTTTAGCTGAATTGTTTTGTGCATTCCAACAAAAATACAAGGATCACGTCTACCAAATTTGGGGCCAAAACTCTTTCTGAAAAAATTTTAAAAAATCCCGAACAGTAAAAAGTTTCAAAAATTGTGAAAAATAAAAAACGAGTCGTCTTGCCATGAAACTTCACATGAAGGCTTAAGGAACCATTGTATGAATTTACAAGCCAGAAAAATGGCATTGGCATGGCAGAAATATGAAGATGTGCCTAAACCCACCTACCACCCTATCGATCCACGGCTTCCACATCCCGCCTCTCTGGCCGATGTAGTGCCCGCCCGCCCACCCGCTCGTTTCGTCGGTTGGCTTAGGCATACGGAGTTGATTCCTAGTCTAAGATCGGACTAGACCGAGGGTTACGATAGCAGGATCGGTAGCTCATAGAGGGGGACTCGGTCGATCCCTAACTTGCGCATCCCACCCCTCTGGCCGGCTGAGCGCCCGCACGCTCATTTCATTGGTTGACTTAGGCATACGGAGTTCATTCCCAGTCTAAGATCAGACCGAACTGAGGGTTGCGGTAGAACATGCTGGGCTCGGGCATGTGCTGGTGCCGCATTTTTCTTCGTCGGGACACCATCACCGGAGAACCTGACCGGAGACATTAGGGTTCCGACGATCGAGGGGGCCGGGAGGGTGTGCGCACATGATGTGCGATGGGTGCTGGTACTTGGCCCTTATATTGGCCCCCTATCCCTCATCAAACCTCAAGAACTCACACCCCCTTAAAGAGCATTTGAGATTTTACAGGTTTGCTGCCAGTAGCCATTAAAGTGTCTGAAATGGGGACACGTTTTTCAAATGGTCACAAAATCTTGTACACTTCGAGTTTTTAGCTGAATTGTTTTGTGCATGCCAAGAAAAATACAAGGATCACGTCTACCAAGTTTGGGGCCAAAACTCCTTCTGAAAAAATTTTATAAAATCTCGAACCGTAAAAAGTTTTGAAAATCATGAAAAATAGAAAACGAGTCGTCTTGCCATGAAACTTCACATGAAGGCTTAAGGGACCATTGTATGAATTTACAAGCCAGAAAAATTGCATTGGCATGGTAGAAATATGAAGATGTGCCTAAACCCACCTACCACTCTATCGATCCACTGCTTGCGCATCCCGCCTCTCTGGCCGGCGTAGTGCCCGCCCACCTGCCCGTTCGTTTCGTCGGTTGGCTTAGGGATACGGAGTTCATTCCCAGTCTAAGATTGATTCGGACTGAGGGCTGCGGCAGCAGGATCGGCAGCATGCGGAGGGGGACCCGGTAGATTCTCGACTTACGCATCCGACCCCTCTATTCGGCTAAGCGCCCATATGCTCAATTCGTGGGTTGACTTAGGCATACGGAGTTCATTCCTAGTCTAAGATCGGATCGGACCTAGGGTTGCGGTAGCACATGCTGGCCTCGGGCATGTGCTGATGCCATATTTTTCTTCGTCGGGACACCATCGTCGGTGAACCTGACCGGCGGCATTGGGTTCCGACAATCAGGGCGGTCGGGGGGGTGTGTGCACATGATGTGCGATGGGTGCTGGTACTTGGCCCTTATATTGGCACCCTAGCCCTCATCAAACCTCGAGAACTCACACCCCCTTAAATATAATTTGAGATTTTACAGGTTTGATGCCAGTAGCCGTTAAAGTGTCTGAAATGGGGACACTTTTTTCAAATGGTCACAAAATCTTGTACACTTCGAGTTTTTAGCTGAATTGTTTTGTGCATGACAACAAAAATACAAGGATCACGTCTATGAAGTTTGGGGCCAAAACTCCTTTTGAAAAAATTTTAAAAAATCCTGAACCGTAAAAAGTTTCAAAAATCATGAAAATAGAAAACGAGTCGTCTTGCCATGAAACTTCACATGAAGGCTTAAGGGACCATTGTATGAATTTACAAGCCAGAAAAATGGAATTGGCATGGCAGAAATATGAAGATGTGCCTAAACCCACCTACCACCCTATCGATCAACGGCTTGCGCATCCCGCCTCTCTGGCCGGTGTAGTGCCCGCCCGCCCGCTCGCTCGTTTCGTCTGTTGGCTTAGGCATACGGAGTTCATTCCCAATCTAAGATTAGACCAGACTGAGGGTTGCGGCAGCAGGATCAGTAGCACACAGAAAGGGATCCTGCTGATCCTCGACTTGCGCATCCCACCCCTCTGGCCGACTGAGCGCCCGCACGCTCGTTTCATGGGTTTACCTAGGCATAGGAGTTCATTCCCAGTCTAAGCATACGGAGTTCATTCCCAGTCTAAGATCAGACCAGACCAAGGGTTGCAGCAGCACATGCTGGGCTCGGGCATGTGCAGGTGCCGCGTTTTTCTTTGTCGGGACACCATCGTCGAAAAACCTGACCGACGACATTGGGGTTCCGACGATCGGGGGGGCCGGGGGGTGTACGCACATGATGTGCGAAGGGTCCTGGCACTTGGCCCTTCAATTGGCCCCTATCCCTCATCAAACCTCAACAACTAACACCCTCTTAAAGAGCATTTGAGATTTTACAGGTTTGCTGCCAGTAGCAATTAAAGTGTCTAAAATGGGGATACTTTTTTCAAATGGTCACAAAATCTTGTACACTTTGAGTTTTTAGCTGAATTTTTATGTGCATGCCAACAAAAATACAAGGATCACGTCTACCAAGTTTGGGGCCAAAACTTCATCTGAAAAAATTTTAAAAAATCTCAAACCATAAAAAGTTTTAAAAATCATGAAAAATAGAAAACGAGTCGTCTTGCCATGAAACTTCACATGAAGGCTTAAAGGACCATTGTATGAATTTACATGCTAGAAAAATGGCATTGGCATGGTAGAAATATGAAGATGTGCCTAAACCCACCTACCACCCTATCGATCCACAGCTTGCGATCCCACCTCTCTGGTCGGCGTAGTGCCCGCCTACCCGCCCGCTGGTTTCGTCGGTTGGCTTAGGCATACAGAGTTCATTCCCAGTCTAAGATTGGACTAGATCGAGGGTTGTGGCAGCAGGATCGGCAGCACGCTGAGGGGGACCCGACCGATCCCCGGGTTGCACATCCTGCCCCTCTGACCGGTTGAGCGCCCGCACGCTCATTTCATGGGTTGACTTAGGCATACGGAGTTCATTCCCAGTCTAAGATCAGACTGGACCAAGGGTTGCAACAGCACATGCTGTGCTCGGGCATGTGTTGGTACCGTATTTTTCTTCTTCGGGATACCATCGTCGGAGAACCTGACCGACGACATTGGGGTTCCGGCGATCGGGGGGGACCGGGGGGTGTGCGCACATGATGTGCGATGGGTGCTGGTACTCGGCCCTTATAATTGCCCCCTATCCCTCATCAAATCTCAAGAACTCACATGCCCTTAAAGAGCATTTGAGATTTTACATGTTTGCTGCCAGTAGCCATTAAAGTGCCTAAAATGGGGACACATTTTTCAAATGGTCACAAAATCTTGTACACTTCGAGTTTTTAGCTGAATATTTTTGTGCAGGCCAACAAAAATACAAGGATCACGTCTACCAAGTTTGGGGGCCAAAACTCCTTCTGAAAAAATTTTAAAAAATCCCGAACCGTAAAAAGTTTCGAAAATCATGAAAAATAGAAAACGAGTCCTCTTGCCATGAAACTTCACATGAAGGCTTAAGGGACCATTGTATGAATTTACAAGCCAGAAAAATGGCATTGGCACAGTAGAAATATGAAGATGTGCCTAAACCCACCTACCACCCTATTGATCCACGACTTGCGAATCCCGCCTCTCTGGCCAGCATATTGCCCGCCCACCCGCCCGCTCGTTTCGTCGGTTGGCTTAGGCATACGGAGGTCATTCCCAGTCTAGGATCAGACTGAACCAAGGATTGTGGCAGCTGGATCGACAGCACGCAGAGGGGGACCCGGCCGATCCTTGGCTTGCGCATCCCACACCTCTGGTCGGCTGAGCGCCCGCACGGTCGTTTCGTGGGTTGACTTAGGGATACGGAGTTCATTCCCAGTCTAAGATCGGATCGGACCGAGGGTTGCGGCAGCTCATGCTGGGCTCGAGCATGTGCTGGTGCCTTATTTTTTTTCCTCGAGACACCATCGTCGGAGAACCTGACCGGTGGCATTGGGGTTCCGGTGATCGAGGGGGACCGGGGGAGTGTGTGCACATGATGTGCGATGGGTGCTGGTACTTGGCCCTTATATTGGCCCCCTATCTCTCATCAAACCTCGAGAACTCACACTCCTTAAAGAGCATTTGAGATTTTACAAGTTTGCTGCCAGTAGCCATTAAAGTGTCTGAAATGGGGACACTTTTTTCAAATGGTAACCAAATCTTGTACAGTTTGAGTTTTTAGCTGAATTTGTTTTTGCATGCCTAGAAAAATACAAGGATCACGTCTAAGAAGTTCGGGGCCAAAATTCTTTCTGAAAAAATTTTAAAAAATCTCGAACCGTAAAAAGTTTTAAAAATTATGAAAAATAGAAAACAAGTCGTCTTGCCATGAAACTTCACATGATGGCTTAAGGGACCATTGTATGAATTTACAAGCCAGAAAAATGGCATTGGCATGCAGAAATATGAAGATGTGCCTAAACCCACCTACCACCCTATCGATCCACGGCTTGCGCATCCCGCCTTTCTGGCCGACGTAGTTCCCGCCCGCCCGCCCGCTCGTTTCATCTGTTGGCTTAGGCATACGAAGTTCATTCCCAGTCTAACATCAGATCGGATTGAGGGTTGCGGTTGTAGGATCGGCAGCACGTAAAGGGACACCCGGTCGATCGTCGGCTTGCGCATCCCGCCCCTCTGGCTGGCTGAGCGCCCGCACGCTCGTTTCGTGGGTTGACTTAGGCATACGGAGTTCATTCCCAATCTAAGATTGGACCGGACCGAGGGTTACGGTAGCACATACTGGGCTCGGGCATGTGCTGGTGTCGTATTTTTCTTCGCCGAGACACCATTGCCGGAGAACCTAACCGACGGCATTGGGGTTCCGATGATTGGGGGAGCCGGGGGGTGTGCGCACATGATGTGCTATGGGTGCTGGTACTTGGCCCTTTTATTGGCCCCCTATCCCTCATCAAACCTCCGAAACTCACACCCCCTTAAAGAGCATTTGAGATTTTACAGGTTTGCTGCGAGTAGCCATTAATGTGTCTGGAATGGGGACACTTTTTTCAAATGGTCACAAAATCTTGTACACTTCGAGTTTTTAGCTGAATTTTTTTGTGGATGCCTACAAAAATACAAGGATCATGTCTGCCAATTTGGGCCCAGAACTCTATCTGAAAAAATTTTTAAAAATCCCGAACCGTAAAAAGTTTTAAAAATCGTGAAAAATAGAAGACGAGTCATCTTGCCATGAAACTTCACATGAAGGCTTAAGGGACCATTGTATGAATTTGCAAGCCAGAAAAATGGCATCGGCACAGCCGAAATATGAAATTGTGCCTAAACCCACCTACCACCCTATCGATCCACGGCTTGCGCATCCCGTCTCTCTAGCCGGCGTAGTGCCCGCCTGCCCGCCCGTTCGTTTTGTCGGTTGGCCTAGGCATACGGAGTTCATTCCCAGTCTAAGATCAGATCGGACCGAGGGTAGTGGCAGCAGGATTGATCCCCGGCTTGCGCATCCCGCCCCTCTAGCTGACTAAGCGCTCGCACGCTCGTTTCGTGGGTTGACTTAGGCATACGGAGTTCATTCCCAGTCTAAGCATACGGAGTTCATTCCCAGTCTAAGATCGGACCAGACTGAGGGTTGCGGCAGCACATGCTGGGCTCGAGCATGTGCTGCTGCCAAATTTTTCTTTGCCGGGACACCGTCGTCGGAGAACCTGACGGACGGCATTGGGGTTTTGACGATCAGGGGGGCCTGGAGGGGGTGTGCGCACATTATGTGCGATGGGTACTGGCACTTGGCCCTTATATTGGCCTTCTATTCCTCATCAAACCTCGAGAACTCACACCCCCTTAAAGAGCATTTGAGATTTTACAGGTTTGCGGCCAGTAGCCATAAAAGTGTCTGAAATGGAGACACTTTTTTCAAATGGTCACAAAATCTTGTACACTTCGAGTTTTTAGCTGAATTTTTTTGTGCATGCCAACAAAAATACAAGGATCACGTCTACCAATTTTGGGGCCAAAACTCTTTCTGAAAAATTTTTAAAAGTTCCCGAACCGTAAAAAGTTTCAAAAATCGTGAAAAATTGAAAACGGGTCGTCTTGCCGTGAAACTTCACATGAAGGCTTAAGGGACCATTGTGTGAATTTACAAGCCAGAAAAATGGCATTGGCATGGTAGAAATATGAAGATGTGCCAAAACCCACCTACCACCCTAACGAGCCACAGCTTGCGCATCCCGCCTCTCTGGCCGACGTAATGCCCTCCCGCTCGCCTGTTCGTTTCATCGGTTGGCTTAGGTATACGGAGTTCAATCCCAGTCTAACCATATAGAGTTCATTCCCAGTCTAAGATCAGACCGGATCGAGGGTTGCAGCAGCACATGCTGGGCTAGGGCATGTGTTGGTGCCGTATTTTTCTTCACCGGGACACCATCGTCAGAGAACCTGGCCGTCGGCATTGCGGTCCGACGATTGGGGGTCCCGGGGGGGTGTGCACACATGATGTGCGATGGGTGCCGGTACTTGACCCTTATGTTGGCCCCCTATCCCTCATCAAATCTCGAGAACTCACACCCCCTTAAAGAGCATTTGAGATTTTATAGGTTTGCTACCAGTAGCTATCAAAGTGTCTGAAATGGGGACACTTTTTACAAATGGTCACAAAATCTTGTACACATTGAGTTTTTGGCTGAATTGTTTTGTGCATGCCAACAAAAATACAAGGATCACGTCTACCAAGTTTAGGGCAAAAAATCCTTCTAAAAAAATTTTAAAAAATCTCGAATCGTAAAAAATTTCGAAAATCATGAAAAATAAAAAATGAGTCATCTTGCCATGAAACTTCACATGATGGGTTAAGGGACCATTGTATGAATTTACAAGCCAGAAAAATGGTATTGGCATGGTAGAAATATGAAGATGTGCCTAAACCCGCCTACCACCCTATTGATCCACGGCTTGCGCATCCCGCCTCTTTGGCCGGCTGAGCGCACACACGCTCGTTTCGTGGGTTGACTTAGGCATACGGAGTTCATTTCCAGTCTAAGCATACGATGTTCATTCCCAGTCTAAGATCGGACTGGATCGAGGGATGCGGCAGCACATGCTGGGTTCGGGCATGTGCTGGTGCCGTACTTCTCTTCGTCGGGACACCATTGTCGGAGAACCTGACCGACGACATTGGGCTTTCGGCGATCGGGGGGGCCGGGGGGGTGTATGCACATGATGTGTGATGGTGCTAGTACTTGGCCCTTATATTGGCCCCCTATCCCTCATCAAACCTCTAGAACTCACACCCCCTTAAAGAGCATTTGAGATTTTACAGGTTTGCTGCCAGTAGTTATTAAAGTGTCTGAAATGGGGACACTTTTTTCAAATGGTCACAAAATCTTGTACACTTCGAGTTTTTAGCTGAACTTTTTTGTGCATGCCAATAAAAATACAAGGATCACGTCTACCAAGTTTGGATCAAAAAATCCTTCTAAAAATATTTAAAAAAATCCCGAACCGTAAAAAGTTTTGAAAATCATGAAAAATAGAAAACGAGTCATCTTGCCATGAAACTTCACATGAAGGCTTAAGGGACCATTGTGTGAATTTAGAAGACAGAAAAATGGCATTGGCATGGCAGAAATATGAAGATGTGCCTAAATCCACCTACCACCCTATCGATCCATGGCTTGCGTATCCCACCTCTCTGGCCGGCGTAGTGCCCGCCCGCCCGCACGCTCGTTTCGTCGGTTGGCTTAGGCATACGGAGTTCATTCCCAGTCTAAGATGAAAATGAATTGGGGGTTGCGGCAGCAGGATCGGCAGCATGCAGAGGGGGACCCGACCGATCCCCGGCTTGCGCATCCCGCCCCTCTGGCCGATTGAGCGCCCGCACGCTTGTTTCGTGGGTTGACTTAGGCATACGTAATTTATTCCCAGTCTAAGCATACAAAGTTCATTTCCAGTCTAAGATCGGACCGGACCAAGGGTTCCGGCAGCACATGTTGGGCTCGGGCTTGTGCTGGTGCTGTATCTTTCTTCATCGGGACACCATCGTCGGAGAACCTGACCGGCGGCATTGGGCTTCCGACGATCGAGGGTGGTCGGGAGGGGGTGTGCGCACATGATGTGCAATGGGTGCTGGTACTTGGCCCTAATATTGGCCCCCTATCCCTCATCAAACCTCAAGAACTCACACCCCCTTAAAGAGCATTTGAGATTTTACATGTTTGCTGCAAGTAGCCATTAAAGTGTCTAAAATGGGGACACTTTTTTCAAATGGTCACAAAATCTTCTACACATTGAGTTTTTAGCTGAATTTTTTTATACATGCCAACAAAAATAAAAGGATCACGTCTAGTAAATTTGGGGCCAAAACTCCTTCTAAAAAAATTTTAAAAAATTGCAAACCCTAAAAAGTTTCAAAAATCATGAAAAATAGAAAACGAGTCATCTTTCCATGAAACTTCAAATGAAGGCTTAAGGGACCATTGTATGAATTTACAAGCCAAAAAAATGGCATTGGCATGGCAGAAATATGAAGATGTGCCTAAACCCACCAATCACCCTATCGATCCACGGCTTGCGCATCCTGCCTCTCTGGCCGGCATAGTGCCCGCCCGCTCGTTTCGTCGATTGGCTTAGGCATACGGAGTTCATTCCAAGTCTAAGATCGGACCAGATCAAGCGTTGCAGCAGCACAAGCTGGGCTCGGGCATGTGCTGGTAACACATTTTTCTTCGTCGGGACACCATCGTCGGAGAACCTGACCGGCAATATTGGGGTTGCGACAATCGGGGGGGGCTGGGGGTGTTCGCACATGATGTGCGATGGGTGCCGGTACTTGGCCCTTATATTGGCCCCCTATCCCTCATCAAATCTGGAGAACTCACACCCCTTTAAAGAGCATTTGAGATTTTACAGGTTTGCTGCTAGTAGCCATTAAAGTGTCTGAAATGGGGACACTTTTTTCAAATGGTCACAAAATCTTGTACACTTCGAGTTTTTAGCTGATTATTTTTGTGCATGCCAACAAAAATACAAGGATCACAGCTAAGAAGTTTGTAGCCAAAACTCCTTCTGAAAAAATGTTTAAAAATTCGAAACCCTAAAAAGTTTCAAAAATTGTGAAAAATAAAAAACGAGTCGTCTTGCCGCAAAACTTCACATGAAGGCTTAAAGGACCATTGTATGAATTTACAAGCCAGAAAAATGGCATTGGCATGGTAGAAATTTGAAGATGTGCCTAAACCCACCTACCACCCTATCGATCCACGACTTGCGCATCCCGTCTTTCTGACCGACGCAATGCCCGCCCGCCCGCCCGCTCATTTCACCGGTTGGCTTAGGCATATGGAGTTCATTCCCAGTATAAGATCGGACCGGACCGATGGTTACGACAATAGGATCGGTAGCCCGCAGAGGGGGACTTGGCCGATCCCTGGATTACGGATCCCGCCCTTCTGGCAGGCTGAGCGCTTGCACGCTCGTTTCGTGGGTTGACTTAGGATATAGAGTTCATTCCCAGTCTAAGATCGGACCGGACCAAGGGTTGCGGTAGCACATGCTAGGCTCGGGCATGTGCTGGTGCCGCATTTTTCTTCACTGGGACACCATCATCGGAGAACCTGACCGACGGCATTAGGGTTTCGACGATCGAGGGGGGCCGGGGGGTGTACGCACATTATGTGCGATGGGTGCTGGTACTTGGCCCTTATACTGGCCCCCTATCCCTTATCAAACCTTGAGAACTCACACCCCTTAAAGAGCATTTGAGATTTTACAGGATTGCTGCCATTAGCCATTAAAGTGTCTAAAATGGGACACTTTTTTCAAATGGTCACAAAATCTTGTACACTTTGAGTTTTTAGCTGAATTTCTTTGTGCATGCCAACAAAAATATAAGGATCACGTGTACCAAGTTTGGGGCCAAAACTCCTTCTGAAAAAATTTTAAAAAATCCGGAACCCTAAAAAGTTTTGAAAATGATGAAAAATAGAAAACGAGTCATCTTGCCATGAAACTTCACATGAAGGCTTAAGGGACCATTGTATGAATTTAAAAGCCAAAAAAATGGCATTGGCATGGTAGAAATATGAAGATGTGCCTAAACCCACCTACCACCCTATCGATCCCCGGCTTGGGCATCTCGGCTCTCTGACCGGCTTAGTGCCCGCTTGCCCGCCCGTTCGTTTCGTCAGTAGGCTTAGGCATACGGAGTTCATTCCCAGTCTAAGATCAGACCGGACCGAGGTTTGCGACAGCAGGATCGGTAGCACACAGAGGGGGACCGGACTGATCCCCGGCTTGCGCATCCCGCCCCTCTGGCCGATTGAACGCCCGCACGCTCGTTTCATGGGTTGACTTAGGCATACGGAGTTCATTCCCAGTCTAAGCATGCGGAGTTGATTCCCAGTCTAGGATCGGACCCAACTGAGGGTTGCGGCAGCACATACTGGCTCGGGTATGTGCTGATGCCGTATTTTTCTTCACCGGGACACCATCGCCGGAGAACCTGACTGGCGACATTGGGGTTCCGACGATCGGGGGGGCTCTGCGCACATGGTGTGTGATGGGTGCTGGTACTTGGCCCTTATATTGGCCCCCTATCCCTCATCAAACCTCGAGAACTCACACCCCCTTAAAGAGCATTTGAGATTTTACAGGTTTGCTACAAGTAGCCATTAAAGTGTCTGAAATGGGGACACTTTTTTCAAATGGTCACAAAATCTTGTACACTTCGAGTTTTTAGCTGAATTATTTTGTGCATGCCAACAAAAATACAAGGATCACGTCTACCTAGTTTGGGACCAAAACTCCTTCTGAAAAAATTTTAAAAAATCCCAAACCGTAGAAAGTTTTGAAAATCATGAAAAATAGAAAACGAGTCATCTTGCCATGAAACTTCACATGAAGGCTTAAGGGACCATTGTATGAATTTACAAGCCAAAAATATGGCATTGGCATGGCAGAAATATGAAGATGTGCCTAAACCCACCTACCACCCTATCGATCCACGGCTTGCGCATCCCGTCTCTCTGGCCGACGTAGTGCCAGCTTGTCCGCACGCTCGTTTTGTCAGTTGGCTTAGGCATACAGAGTTTATTCCCAGTCTAAGATCAGACCAGATCGAGGGTTGCGGCAGCAGGATCGGCAGCACCCAGAGGGGGACCCGACCGATCCTCGACTTACGTATCCTGCCCCTCTGGCCAATTGAGCGCTTGCACGCTCGTTTCATGGGTTGACTTAGGCATACGGCGTTCATTCCCAGTCTAAGCATACGGAGTTCATTCCCAGTCTAAGATCGGACCAGACCGAGGGTTGCTGCAGCACAGGATGGGCTCGGGCATGTGTGTTGGTGCCACTTTTTTCTTCGTCGAGGGGGGGGAGGTGTGCGCACATGATGTGCGATGGGTGCTGGTACTTGGCCCTTATATTGGCCCCCTATCCCTCATCAAACCTCGAGAACTCACACCCCTTTAAAGAGCATTTGAGATTTTACAGGTTTGCTGCTAGTAGCCATTAAAGTATCTGAAATGGGGACATTTTTTTCAAATGGTCACAAAATCTTGTACACTTCGAGTTTTTTGCTGAATTTTTTTGTGCATGCCAATCAAAATACAAGGATCACGACTACCAAGTTTGGGGCCAAAAATCCTTCTGAAAAAATTTTAAAAATTCTTGAACCACAAAAAGTTTTAAAAATCGTGAAAAATAAAAAACGAGTCGTCTTGCCATGAAACTTCACATGAAGGCTTAAGGGACCATTGTATGAATTTACAAGCCAGAAAAATGGCATTGGCATGGCAGAAATATGAAGATGAGCCTAAACCCACCTACCACCCTATCGATCCACGGCTTGCGCATCCCGCCTCTCTGGCCAGCTTAGTGCCCTCCCGGCCGCCCAGTCGTTTCGTTGGTCGGCTTAGGCATACGGAGTTCATTCCCAGTCTAAGATCACACCGGACTGAGGGTTGCGGCTGCAGGATCGGTAGCAAGTAGAGGGGGACCAATCGATCCTCGGCTTGCACATCCCGCCCCTCTGGCCGACAGAGCGCCCGCACGCTCGTTTCATGGGTTGACTTAGGTATATGGAGTTCATTCCCAGTCTAAGCATACGAATTTCATTCTCAATATAAGATCAGATCAGACCGAGGGTTACGGTAGCACATGCTAGGCTTGGGCATGTGCTGGTGCCGCACTTTTCTTCACCGGGACACCATCGTCAGAGAATCTGAAAGACGACATTGGGGTTGCGATGCTCGGGGGGGCTGAGGGGTGTGCGCACATGATGTGCGATGGGTGCTGGTACTTGGCCCTTATATTGGCCCCCTATCCCTCATCAAACCTCAAGAACTCACACCCCTTTAAAGAGCATTTGAGATTTTACAGGTTTGCTGCTAGTAGCCATTAAAGTGTCTGAAATAGGGACACTTTTTTCAAATGGTCATAAAATCTTGTACACTTCGAGTTTTTTGCTGAATTTTTTTGTGAATGCCAACCAAAATACAAGGATCACGTCTACCAAGTTTGGGGCCAAAACTCCCTCTGAAAAAATTTTAAAAAATCCCAAACCGTAAAAAGTTTCAAAAATCGTGAAAAATAAAAAACGAGTCGTCTTGCCATGAAACTTCACATGAAGGCTTAAGGGACCATTGTATGAATTTACAAGCCAGAAAAATGGCATTGGAATGGCAGAAATATGAAGATGAGCCTAAACCCACCTACCACCCTATCGATCCACGGCTTGCGCATCCCGCCTCTCTGGCCAGCTTAGTGCCCTCCCGCCCGCCCGGTCGTTTCGTCGGTCAGCTTAGGCATACGGAGTTCATTCCCAGTCTAAGATCAGACCGGACCGAGGGTTGCAGCAGCAGAATCGGTAGCATGTAGAGGGGGACCAGTCGATCCTCGGCTTGCACATCCTGCCCCTCTGGCCGACTGAGTGCCCGCACGCTCGTTTCGTGGGTTGACTTAGGTATACGGAGTTCATTCCCAGTCTAAGCACACGAATTTCATTCTCAGTATAAGATCGGACCGAACCGAGGGTTGCGGTAGCACATGCTGGGCTTGGGCATGTGCTGGTGCCCCACTTTTCTTCACCGGGACACCATCGTCGGAGAATCTGACCGACGGTATTGGGGTTGCAGCGATCGGGGGGGCTGAAGGGTGTGCGCACATGATGTGCGATGGGTGCTGGTACTTGGCCCTTATATTGGCCCCCTATCCCTCATCAAACCTCGAGAACTCACACCCCCTTAAAGAGCATTTGAGATTTTACAGGTTTGCTGCCAGTTGCCATTAAAGTGTCTGAAATGGGGACACTTTTTTCAAATGGTCACAAAATCTTGTACACTTCGAGTTTTTAGCTGAATTTTTTTGTGCATGCCAATAAAAATACAAGGATCACGTCTACCAAGTTTGGGGCCAAAACTTCTTCTGAAAAAATTTTAAAAAATCCCGAACCGTAAAAAGTTTCAAAAATCGTGAAGAATAAAAAACGAGTCATCTAGCCATGAAACCTCACATGAACGCTTAAGGGACCATTGTATGAATTTACAAGCCAGAAAAATGGCATTGGCATGGCAGAAATATGAAGATGTGCCTAAACCCACCTACCACCCTATCGATCCACGACTTGCGTATCCCGCCTCTCTGACCAACGTAGTGCCCGCCCGCCCGGTCGCTTGTTTCGTCGGTTGGCTTAGGCATACGGAGTTCACTCCCAGTCTAAGATCAGACCGGATAGAGTTTTGCAGTAGCAGGATCGACAGGACGCAGAGGGGGACCCAACCGATCCCCAGCTTGCGCATCCCGCCCCTCTGGCCGGCTGAGCGCCCGAACGCTCGTTTTGTGGGTTGACTTAGGTATACGGAGTTCATTCCCAGTCTAAGCATACGGATTTCATTCTCAGTATAAGATCGGACCGGACCGAGTGGTTCGGTAGCACATACTGGGCTCGGGCATGTGCTGGTGCAGCACTTTTCTTCGTCGGGACACCATCATCGGAGAATCTGACCGACGACATTGGGGTTACGGCGATCGGGGAGGGCTGAGGGGTGTGCGCACATGATGTGTGATGGGTGCTGGTACTTGGCTCTTATATTGGCCCCCTATCACTCATCAAACCTCAAGAACTCACACCCCCTTAAAGAGCATTTGAGATTTTACAGGTTTGCTGCCAGTTGCCATTAAAGTGTCTGAAATAGGTACACTTTTTTCAAATGTTCACAAAATCTTGTACACTTCGAGTTTTTAGCTGATTGTTTTTATGCATTCCAAAAAAAATGTAAGGATCACGTCTGCCAAGTTTGGGGCTAAAACTCCTTTTGAAAAGATTTTAAAAAACCCCAAACCGTAAAAAGTTTTGAAAATCGTAAAAAATAAAAAACGAGTCGTCTTGCCATGAAACTTCACATGAAGGCTTAAGGGACCATTGTATGAATTTGCAAGCCAAAAAAATGGCATTGGCACGACAGAAATATGAAGATGTGCCTAAACCCGCCTACCACCCTATCGATCCACGGCTTACGCATCCCGCCTCTCTGGTCGGCGTAGTGCCCGCCCGCCCGCCCGCCCGCCCGCTCATTTCGTCGGTTGGCTTAGGCATACAGAGTTTATTAATAGTCTAAGATCAGATCGGACTGAGGGTTGCGACAGTAGGATCAGCAGCACGTAGAGGGGGACCCAGTCGATCCCCGGCTTGCGCATCCCGCCCCTAGGCCGGCTGAGCGCCCGCACACTCGTTTCGTGGATTGACTTAGGCATATGAAGTTCATTCCCAGTCTAGGCATACGGAGTTCATTCTCACTCTAAGATCAAACCGAATCGAGGGTTGCAACAGCACATGCTGGGCTCAGGCATGTGCTGGTGCTGCATTTTTCTTTATCGATACACCATCACCGGAGAACCTGACCGGTGGCATTGGGGTTCCGACGATTGGGGGGGGCCGGGGGGTGTGCGCAAATGATGTGCGATGGGTGCTGGTACTTGACCCTTATATTGGCCCCCTATCCCTCATCAAACCTTGAGAACTCACCCCCCCTTAAAGAGCATTTGAGATTTTACAGGTTTGCTGGCAGTAGCCATTAAAGTGTCCTAAATGGGGACACTTTTTTCAAATGGTCACAGAATCTTGTACACTTCGAGTTTTTAGCTGAATTTTTTTGTGCATGCCAAAAAAAATACAAGGATCATGTCTACCAAGTTTGGGGCCAAAAATCGTTCTGAAAAATATTTAAAAAATCCCAAACCGCAAATAGTTTCAAAAATCATGAAAAATAAAAAACGAGTCGTCTTGCCATAAAACTTCTCATGATGGCTTAAGGGACCATTGTATGAATTTACAAGCCAGAAAAATGGCATTGGCATGGTAGAAATATGAAGATGTGCCTAAACCCACCTACCACCCTATCGATTCACGGCTTGCGCATCCCGCCTCTCTGGCCGGCGTAGTACCCGCCCGCCCGTCCGCTCCTTTCATCGGTTGGTTTAGGCATACAAAGTTTATTCCCAATCTAAGATCAGACCGGATCGAGGGTTGCGGCAGCAAGATCGGCAGCATGCAAAGGGGGACCCGACCGATCCTCGGGTTATGCATCCCGCCCCTCTGGCCGGCTGAGCACCCGCACGCTCGTTTCGTTGGTTGACTTAGGCATATGGAGTTCATTCCCAGTCTAAGCATACAGAGTTCATTCCAGTCTAAGATCAGACCGGACCGAGGGTTGCGGCAGCACATGTTGGACTCGGGCATGTGCTGGTGCTGCATTTTTCTTCGTCGGGACACCATGGCCGGAGAACCTGATCGACGACATTGGGATTCCGACGATTGGGGGGGCCGGGGGAGGTGTGCGCACATGATGTGCGATGGGTGCTGGTACTTGGCCCTTATATTGGCCCCCTATCCCTCATCAAACCTCGAGAACTCAAATCCCCTTAAAGAGCATTTGAGATTTTACAGGTTTGCTGCCAGTAGCCATTAAAGTGTCTGAAATGAGGACACTTTTTTCAAATGGTCACAAAATCTTGTACACTTCGAGTTTTTAGCTGAATTTTTTTGTGCATGCCAACAAAAATACAAGGATCACGTCTACCAAGTTTGGGGCCAAAACTCTTTCTGAAAAAATTTTACAAAATCTCAAACCGTAAAAAGTTTTGAAAATCGTGAAAAATAGAAAACGAGCCATCTTGCCATGAAACTTCACATGAAAGCTTAAGGAACCATTGTATGAATTTGCAAGCCAGAAAAATGCCATTGGCATGGCAAAAATATGAAGATGTGCCTAAACCCACCTACCACCCTATCGATCCACGGCTTGCGCATCCCGCGTCTCTGGTCGACGTAGTGCCCGACTACTCACTTTGTCGGTTGGCATAGGCATACAGAGTTCATTCTCAGTCTAAGATCAGACCAGACAGAGGGTTGCGGTAGCAGGATCGGCAGCACGTAGAGGGGGACCCGACCGATCCCCAGCTTGCGCATCCCGCCCCTCTGACTGACTGAGCGCCCGCACGTTTGTTTTGTGGGTTGACTTAGGCGTACGGCGTTCATTCCTAGTCTAAGATTGGACCGGACCAAGGGTTGCGGCAGCACATGCTAGGCTCGAGCATGTGTTGGTGCCATATTTTTCTTCGCCGGGACACCATCGCTGGAGAACCTGATCGGCGGCATTTGGGTTTCGACGATCGGGGGGGCCGGGGGGGTGTGCGCACATGATGTGCGATGGGTTCTGGTACTTGGCCCTTATATTGGCCCCCTATCCCTCACCAAACTTCGAGAACTCACACCCTCTTAAAGAGCATTTGAGATTTTACAGGTTTACTGCCAGTAGCCATTAAAATGTCAGAATTGGGGACACTTTTTTCAAATGGTCACAAAATCTTGTACACTTCGAGTTTTTAGATGAATTGTTTTGTGCATGCCAACAAAAATACAAGGATCACGTCTACCAAGTTTGTGGCCAAAACTCTTTCTGAAAAAATTTTAAAAAATTCAAAACCGCAAAAAGTTTCAAAAATCATGAAAAATAGAAAACGAGTCGTCTTGCCATGAAACTTCACATGAAGGCTTAAGGGACCATTGTATGAATTTGTTAGGCCAAAAAAATGACATTTGCACGGCAGATATATGAAGATGTGCCTAAACCCACCTACCTCACTATCGATCCAAAGCTTGTGCATCCCGCCTCTCTGGCCGGCGTAGTGCCCGCTCGCCCGCCCGCTCGTTTCGTCGGTTGGCTTAGGCATACGGAGTTCATTCCCAGTCTAAGATCAGATCGGACCGAGGGTTGCTACAGCACATGCTGGGCTCAGGCATGTGCTGGTGCCATATTTTTCTTCGCCAGGACACCATCGTCGGAGAACCTGACCGGCGGCATTTGGGTTCCGTCGATCGGGGGGGCCGGGGGGTGTGCGCACATGATCTGTGATGGGTGCTGGTACTTGGTCCTTATATTGGCCCCCTATCCCTCATCAAACCTCGAGAACTCACACACCCTTAAAGAGCATTTGAGATTTTACAGGTTTGTTGCCAGTAGCCATTAAAGTGTCTTAAATGGGGACACTTTTTTCAAATGGTCACAAAATCTTGTGCAATTCGAGTTTTTGGCTGAATTTTTTTGTGCATGCCAACAAAAATACAAGGATCACGTCTACCAAGTTTGGGGCCAAAACTCCTTCTGAAAAAATTTAAAAAAATCCCGAACCGTAAAAAGTTTCAAAACTCATGAAAAATAAAAAACGAGTCGTCTTGCCATGAAACATCACATGAAGGCTTAAGGGACCATTGTATGAATTTACAAGCCAGAAAAATGGCAGTGGCATGGCAAAAATTTGAAGATGTGCCAAAACCCACCTACCACCCTATCGATCCACGGCTTGCGCATCCCGTCTCTCTGGCTAGTGTAGTGCCCGCTCGCCCACCCGCTCGTTTCGTCGGTTGGCCTAGGCATACAAAGTTCATTCCTAGTCTAAGATTAGATCGGACCAAGGGTTGCAGCAGCAAGATCGACAGCACGTAGAGGGGGACCCGATCGATCTCCAGCTTGCGCATCTCACCCATCTGACCGGCTAAGCACTCGCACGCTCGTTTCGTGGGTTGACTTAGGCATACGGAGTTAATTCCTAGTCTAAGCATACGAAGTTCATTCCCAGTCTAAGATCGGACTGGACCGAGGGTTGCGGTAGCACATGCTAGGCTCGAGCATGTGCTGGTGCCGCATTTTTCTTCGTCGGAGAACCTGACCGACGGCATTGGGGTTCCAACGATCCGGGGGGGCCAGGGGGTGTACGCACATGATGTGCGATGGGTGCTGGTAGTTAGCCCTTATATTGGCCCCCTATCCCTCATCAAACCTCGAGAACTCACACCCCCTTAAAGAGCATTTGAGATTTTACAGATTTGCTGCCAGTAGCCATTAAAGTGTCTGAAATGGGGACACTTTTTTCAAATGATCAGAAAATCTTGTACACTTCGAGTTTTTAGCTGAAGTTTTTTGTGCATGCCAATAAAAATACAAGGATCCCGTCTACCAAGTTTGGGACCAAAACTCCTTCTGAAAAAATTTTAAAAATTCCCGAACCGTAAAAAGTTTTGAAAACCGTGAAAAATGGAAAACGAGTCGTCTTGCCATGAAACTTCACATGAAGGCTTAAGGGACCATTGTATGAATTTACAAGCCAGAAAAATGGCATTGGCAAGGCAGAAATATGAAGATGTGCCTAAACCCACCTACCACCCCATCGATCCACGGCTTGCGCATCTCGCCTCTCTGGCTGGCGTAGTGCCCGCCCGTCCGCTCGATTCGTCGGTTGGCTTAGGCATACGGAGTTCATTCCCAGTCTAAGATCGGATCGGACCGAAGGTTACGACAACAGGATCGACAACATACAAAGAGGGACCCGACTAATCCTCGGCTTGCGCATCCCGCCCCTCTGGCCGACTGAGCGCCCGCACGCTCGTTCCATGGGTTGACTTACGCATACGGAGTTCATTCCCAGTCTAAGCATATGAAGTTCATTCCCAGTCTAAGATCAAACCAGACCGAGGGTTGCAGCAGCACATGCTGGGCTCGGGCATGTGCTGGTGCCGCATTTTTCTTCATCAGGACACCACTGCAGGAGAACCTAACCGGCGGTATTGGGGTTCCGACGATCGGGGAGGGCCGGGGGTGTACGCACATGATGTGCGATGGGTGCTGCTACTTGGCCATTATATTGGCCCCCTATCCCTCATCAAACCTCAAGAACTCACACCCCCTTAAAGAGCATTTCAGATTTTACAGGTTTGCTGCCAGTAGCCATTAAAGTGTCTAAAACGGGGCACTTTTTTGAAATGGTCACAAAATCTTGTACACTTCAAGTTTTTAGCTGAATTTATTTGTGCATGTGAACAAAAATACAAGGATCACGTCTACCAAGTTTGGAGCCAAAACTCCTTCTGAAACAATTTAAAAAAATCTTGAACCATAAAAAGTTTCAAAAATCATGAAAAATAGAAAACGAGTCGTCTCACCATGAAACTTCGCATGAAGGCTTAAGTGACCATTGTATGAATTTACAAGCAAGAAAAATGGCATTGGCATGGCAGAAATATGAAGATGTGCCTAAACCCACGTACCTCCCTATCGATCCATGGCTTTCGCATCTCGCCTCTTTTGGCCGACGTAGTGCCCGTCCACACGTCCGCTCGTTTCGTCGGTTGACTTAGGCATACAAAGTTCATTCCTAGTCTAAGATCAGACCGGACTGAGGGTTGCAGTAGCAGGATCGGCAACATGTAGAGGGGGACCCGATCGATCCCCTGCTTGCGCATCTCGCCCCTCTGACCGGCTAAGCACCCGCATGCTCGTTTCGTAGGTTGACTTAGGCATACGGAGTTCATTCCCAGTCTAAGCATACGGAATTCATTCCCAGTCTAAGATCGGACTGGATCGAGGGTTGTGGGAGCACATGCCGGGCTCGGGCATGTGTTGGTGTCACATTTTTCTTCGTCGGGACACCATCGCCGGAGAACGTGACCGGTGGCATTGGGGTTCCGACGATTGGGAGGGCCGGGGGGGTCTGCGCACATGATGTGCGATGGGTGCTAGTACTTGGCCCTTACATTGGCCCCCTATCCCTCATCAAACCTCGAGAACTCACACCCCCTCAAAGAGCATTTGAGATTTTATAGGTTTGCTGCCAGTAGCCATTAAAGTGTCTGAAATGAGGACACTTTTTTCAAATGGTCACAAAATCTTGTACACTTCGAGTTTTTAGCTGAATTGTTTTGTGCATGCCAACAAAAATACAAGGATCAAGTCTACCAAGTTTGGGGCCAAAACTCTTTTTGAAAAAAATTTAAAAAATCTCGAACTTTAAAAAGTTTTAAAAATTGTGAAAAATAGAAAACGAGTCGTCTTGCCATGAAACTTCACATGAAGGCTTAAGGGACCATTGTATGAATTTACAAGCTAGAAAAATGGCATTGGCATGGCAGAAATATGAAGATGTGCCTAAACCCACCTACCACCCTATCGATCCACAGTTTGCGCATCCCACCTCTCAGGCCGGCGTAGTGCCCGCCCGTCCGCCCGGTCGTTTAGTCGATTGGCTTAGGCATACGGAGTTCATTCCCAATCTAAGATCGAACCAGATCGAGGGTTGCGGCAGCAGGATCGGCAGCAAGCAGAGGGGGACCCGACCGATCCCCGACTTACGGATCCCACCCCTCTGGCCGGCTGAGCGTTCGCACGCTCGTTTCGTGAGTTGACTTAGGCATATGGAGTTCATTCCCAGTCTAAGCATACGGAGTTCATTCCCAGTCTAAGATCAGACCGGTCTGAGGGTTGCGACAGCACATGCTGGGCTCGGGCATGTGCTGGTGCCACATTTTTCTTCACTGAGACACCATCGTCGGAGAACCTGACAGGCGGTATTGGGGTTCCGGCGAATGGGGGTGCCGGGGGGGCTGTACGCACATGATGTGCGATGGGTGCTGGTACTTGGCCCTTATATTGGCCCCCTATCCCTCATCAAACCTCAAGAACTCACACCCCCTTAAAGAGCATTTGAGATTTTACAGGTTTGCTGCCAGTAGCCATTAAAGTGTCTGAAATGGGGACACTTTTTTCAAATGGTCACAAAATCTTGTACACTTTGAGTTTTTAGCTGAATTATTTTATGCATGCCAACAAAAGCACAAGGATCACATCTACCAAGTTTGGGGCCAAAACTCCTTCTGAAAAAATTTACAAAAATCCCAAACAGTAAAAAGTTTCGAAAATCATGAAAAATAGAAAACGAGTTGTCTTGCCATGAAACTTCACATGAAGGCTTAAGGGACCATTGTATGAATTTAAAAGCCAAAAAAATGGCATTGGCATGGCAGAAATATGAATATGTGCCTAAACCCACCTACCAACCTATCGATCCACGGCTTACGCATCCCGCCTCTCTGACCGACATAGTGCCGGCCCGCCCTCCAGCTCGTTCCGTCGGTTGGCTTAGGCATACGGAGTTCATTCCCAGTGTAAGATCGGATCGGACCGAGGGTTGCGGCAGCAAGATCGGTAGCATGCAGAGAGGGACCCGGTCGATCCCCGACTTGTGCATCCCGCCCCTCTGGCCGACTTAGCACCCGCACGCTCGTTTCATGGGTTGACTTAGGCACACGAGTTAATTCCCAGTCTAAGATCGGATCGGACCGAAAGTTGGGGCAGCACATGCTAGGCTCGGGGATGTGCTGGTGGCATATTTTTCTTCATCGAGACACCATCGTCGGAGAACCTGACCGGTGGCATTGGGGTTCCGGCGATCGAGGGGGGGCCGGGGGAGTGTGCGCACATGATGTACGATGGGTGCTGGTACTTGGCTCTTCTATTGGACCCCTATCCCTCATCAAACCTTGAGAACTCACACCCCCTTAAAGAGCATTTGAGATTTTACAGGTTTGCTACCAGTAGCCATTAAAGTGTCTGAAATGGGGACACTTTTTTCAAATGGTCACAAAATCTTGTACACTTCGAGTTTTTAGCTAAATTGTTTTGTGCATGCCAGCAAAAATACAAGGATCAAGTCTACCAAGTTTGGGGCCAAAACTCTTTCTGAAAAAATTTTAAAAAATCTTGAACTGTAAAAAGTTTCAAAAATCGTGAAAAATAGAAAACGAGTCGTCTTGCCATGAAACTTCACATGAAGGCTTAAGGGACCATTGTATGAATTTACAAGCTAGAAAAATGGCATTGGCATGGCAGAAATATGAAGATGTGCCTAAACCCACCTACCACCCTATTGATCCACGGCTTGCGCATCCCGCCTCTCTGGCCGGCGTAGTGCCCGCCCGCCCATCCGCTCATTTCATCGGTTGGCTTAGACATACGGAGTTCATTCCTAGTCTAAGATCGGACCGGACCAAGGGTTACGGCAGCAGGATCGACAGCATGCAGAGGGGACCCGACCGATACCCGACCTCCGCATCTTGCCCCACTGGTTGACTGAGTGCCCGCACGCTCGTTTCATGGGTTGACTTAGGCATACGGAGTTCATTCCCAGTCTAAGCATACAGAATTCATTCCCAGTCTAAGATCGGACCGGATCGAGGGTTGTGGGAGCACATGCCGGGCTCGGGCATGTGCTGGTGTCACATTTTTCTTCGTCGGGACACCATCGCCGGAGAACGTGACCGACGGCATTGGCGTTCCGATGATTGGGGGGGCCGGGGGGTGTGCGCACATGATGTGCGATGGGTGCTGGTACTTGGCCCTTATATTGGCCCCCTATCTCTCATCAAACCTCGAGAACTCACACCCCCTTAAAGAGCATTTGAGATTTTATAGGTTTGCTGCCAGTAGCCATTAAAGTGTCTGAAATGGGGACACTTTTTTCAAATTGTCACAAAATCTTGTACACTTCGAGTTTTTAGCTGAATTGTTTTGTGCATGCCAACAAAAATACAAGGATCAAGTCTACCAAGTTTGGGGCCAAAACTCTTTCTGAAAAAATTTTAAAAAATCTCGAACTGTAAAAAGTTTCAAAAATTGTAAAAAATAGAAAACGAGTCGTCTCGCCATGAAACTTCACATGAAGGCTTAAGGGACCATTGTATGAATTTACAAGCCAGAAAAATGGCATTGGCATGGCAGAAATATGAAGATGTGCCTAAACCCACCTACCACCCTATCGATCCACGGTTTGCGCATCCCACCTCTCTGGCCGGCGTAGTGCCCGCCTGTCCGCCCGCTCATTTAATCGATTGGCTTAGGCATACGGAGTTCATTGCCAGTCTAAGATCGAACCAGATCGAGGTTTGCAGTAGTAGGATCGGCAGCACGCAGAGAAGGACCCGACCGATCCCCGACTTGCGGATCCCACCCCTCTGGCCGACTGAGCGCTCGCACGCTCGTTTCATGAGTTGACTTAGGCATACGGAGTTCATTCCCAGTCTAAGCATACAGAGTTCATTCCCAGTCTAAGATCAGACCGGTCTGAGGGTTGTGACAGTACATGCTGGGCTCGGGCATGTGCTGGTGCCGCATTTTTTTTCACCGAGACACCATTGTCGGAGAACCTAACCGGTGGCATTGGGGTTCCGACGAACGGGGGTGCCGGGGGGGGTGTACGCACATGATGTGCGATGGGTGCTGGTACTTGGCCCTTATATTGGCCCCCTATCCCTCATCAAACCTCGAGAACTCACACGCCCTTAAAGAGCATTTGAGATTTTACAGGTTTGTTGCCAGTAGCCATTAAAGTGTCTGAAATGGGGACACTTTTTTCAAATGGTCACAAAATCTTATACACTTCGAGTTTTTAGTTGAATTATTTTGTGCATGCCAACAAGAATACAAGGATCACGTCTACCAAGTTTGGGGCCAAAACTCCTTCTGAAAAAATTTACAAAAATCCTAAACAATAAAAAGTTTCAAAAATCATGAAAAATAGAAAACGAGTCCTCGTGCCATGAAACTTCACATGAAGGCTTAAGGGACCATTGTATGAATTTAAAAGCCAGAAAAATGGCATTGGCATGGCAGAAATATGAAGATGTGCCTACACCCACCTACCACCCTATCGATCCATGGCTTGCGCATCCCGCCTCTCTGGCCGACGTAGTGCCGGCCTACCCGCCCGCTCGTTTCGTCGGTTGGCTTAGGCATACGGAGTTCATTCCCAGTCTGAGATTGGACCAGAATGAGGGTTGCGATAGTAGGATCGGTAGCATACAGAGGGGGACTCAGCCGATCCCCAGCTTGAGCATACCACCCCTCTGGCCGACTGAGCGTACGCACACTCGTTTCATGGGTTGACTTAGGCATACGGAGTTCATTCCCAGTCTAAGCATACGGAGTTCATTCCCAGTCTAAGCATACGGAGTTCATTCCCAGTATAAGCATACGGAGTTCATTCCCAGTCTAAGATCAGACCAGACCGAGGGTCTCGACAGCACATGCTAGGCTCGGGCATGTGCTGGTGCCGTATTTTTCTTCACCGGGACCCCATCGTCGGAGAACCTGACCGGCGGCATTGGGGTTCAGACGATCGGGCGGGGTCGGGGGGGTGTGCGCACATGATGTGCGATGGGTGCTAGTACTTGGCCCTTATATTGCCCCTTATCCCTTATCAAACCTGGAGAACTCACACCCCCATAAAGAGCATTCGAGATTTTACAGGTTTGCTGCCGGTAGTCATTAAAGTGTCTGAAACGGGGACACTTTTTTCAAATGCTCACAAAATCTTGTACACTTCGAGTTTTTAGTTGAATTATTTTGTGCGTACCAACAAAAATACAAGGATCACATCTACCAAGTTTGGGACCAAAACTCCTTCTGAAAAAATTTCAAAAAATCCCGAATCGTAAAAAGTTTCGAAAATCTTGAAAAATAGAAAACGAGTCGTCTTGCCATTAAACATCACATGAAGGCTTAAGGGACCATTGTATGAATTTAAAAGCCAGAAAAATGGCATTGGCATGGCAGAAATATGAAGATTTTCCTAAACCGACCTACCACCCTATCGATCCACAGCTTACGCATCCCGCCTCTCTGGTCGACATAGTGCCCGCTCGCTCGCTCGCTTGTTTTGTCGGTTGGCTTAGGCATACGGATTTCATTCCCAGTCTAAGATCAGACTGGACCGAGGGTTACAGCAGCAGGATCGATAGCACGCAGAGGGGACCAGGCCCATCCCCGGCTTGCGCATCCCGCCCCTTTGGTCGGCTGAGCGTATGCACGCTCGTTTCATGGGTTGACTAAGGCATACGGAGTTCATTCCCAGTCTAAGATCGGACCGGACCAAGGGTTGCGACAGCACATGCTAGGATTGGGCATGTGCTGGTGCCGCACTTTTCTTCACCAGGACACCATCGTCGGAGAACCTGACCGACAGCATTGGGGTTCTGGTGATCGGGCGGGGTCGAGGGGGTGTCCGCACATGATGTGCGATGGGTGCTGGTACTTGGCCCTTGTATTGGCCCCCTATCCCTCATCAAACCTTGAGAACTCACACCCCCTTAAAGAGCATTTGAGATTTTACAGGTTTGCTGCCAGTAGCCATTAAAGTGTCTGAAATGGGGACACTTTTTTCAATTGGTCACAAAATCTTGTACATTTTGAGTTTTTAGTTGAATTGTTTTGTGCACGCCAACAAAAATACGAGGATCACGTCTACCAAGTTTGGGGCCAAAACTCCATCTAAAAAAATTTTAAAAAATCCCGAACCAAAAAAAGTTTCAAAAATCATGAAAAATAGAAAACGAGTCGTCTTGCCATGAAACTTCACATGAAGGCTTAAGGGACCATTGTATGAATTTAAAAGCCAGAAAAATGGCAATGGCATGGCAGAAATATGAAGATGTGCCTAAACCCACCTATCACCCTATCGATCCTCCGCTTGTGCATCCCGTCTCTCTAGCCGGCATAGTGCCCACCCGACCGCACGCTCGTTTCGTCGATTGGCTTAGGAATACGGAGTTCATTCCCAGTCTAAGATCGGACCGGACCGATGGTTGCGGCAGCACATGCTGGGCTTTGGCATGTGCTGGTGCCGTATTTTTCTTTATCGGGACGCCATCGTCGGAGAACCTGACAGACGGCATTGGGGTTCCGACGATGTGGGGGTCGGGGGGTGTGTGCACATGATGTCCGATGGGTGCTGGTACTTGGCCCTTATATTGGCCCCTTATCCCTCATCAAACCTCGAGAACTCACAGCCCCTCAAAGAGCATTTGAGATTTTACAGGTTTGCTGCCAGTAGCCATTAAAGTGTCTAAAATGGGGACATGTTTTTCAAAAGGTCACAAAATCTTGTACACTTCGAGTTTTTAGCTAAATATTTTTGTGCATGCCAACAAAAATACAAGGATCATGTCTACCATGTTTGGGGCCAAAACTCCTTTTGAAAAAATTTTAAAAAATCTCAAACAATAAAATGTTTCGAAAATCATGAAAAATAGAAAATGAGTTGTCTTGCCATGAAACTTCACATGAAGGCTTAAGGGTCCATTGTATGAATTTACAAGCTGGAAAAATTTCATTAGCGTGGCAAAAATATGAAGATGTGCCTAAAGCCACTTACCACCCTATCGATCCACGGCTTGTGCATCCCTCCTCTCTGGCCGGCGTAGTGTCGGCTCGCATGCCCGCTCGTTTCGTCGGTTGGCTTAGGCATACGGAGTTCATTTCCAGTCTAAGATCGGATCAGACTGAGGGTTATGGTAGCAGGATCAACAGCACGTAGAAGGGGACCCGACGGATCCCTGGTTTGCGCATCCCGCCTCTCTGGTCGACATAGTGCCCGCCCGCCCGCCCGCTCATTTCGTCAGCTGGCTTAGGCATACGGAGTTCATTCCTAGTCTAAGATCGGACTGGATAGAGGGTTACGGTAGCAGGATCGGTAGCATACAGAGGGGCCCCCGATCGATTCCCGGTTTGCGCATCTCGCCCCTCTGGTTGGTTGAACGCCCGCACACTCGTTTTGTGGGTTGACTTAGGCATACGGAGTTCATTCCCAGTCTAAGATCGGACCAGACCGAGGGTTACGACAGCACATGCTGGGCTCGAGAATGTGCTGGTGCCACATTTTTCTTCGTCAGGACGCTATAACCGGAGAACCTGACCGACAGCATTGGGGTTCGGGTGATCGGGGGGGTGTGCACATAATGTACGATAGGTGCTGGTACTTGGCCTTTATATTGGCCCCCTATCCCTCATTAAACCTCGAGAACTCACACCCCCTTAAAGAGCATTTGAGATTTTACAGGTTTGCTGCCAGTAGCCATTAAAGTGTTTGCAATGGGGACACTTTTTTCAAATGGTCACAAAATCATGTACGCTTCGAGTTTTTAGCTGAACTTTTTTGTGCATGCCAACAAAATTACAAGGATCACGTCTACCAAGTTTGGGGGCAAAACTCTTTCTGAAAAAAATTTAAAAAAATCCCGAACCTTAAAATTTTCAAAAATCATGAAAAATAGAAAACGAGTCATCTTGCCATGAAACTTCACATCAAGGCTTAAGGGACCATTGTATGAATTTAAAAGCCAGAAAAATGGCATTGGCATGGCAGAAATATGAAGATGTGCCTAAACCCACCTACCACCCTATCGATCCACGGCTTGCACATCCCGCCTCTCTGGCCAACGTAGTGCCCGCCCGCTTGCCCTCTCGTTTCATTGGTTGGCTTAGGCATACGGAGTTCATTCCCAGTCTAAGATCAAACCGGACTGAGGGTTGCGGTAGCAAGATCGACAGCACGCAAAGGGGGACCCGACCGATCCCCAGCTTGCGCATCCCGCCCTCTGGCCGGCTGAGCACCCGCACGCTCGTTTCATGGGTTAACTTCGGCATACGGAGTTCATTCCCAGTCTAAGATCGGACCAGACCGAGGGTTGCGACAGCACATGCTAGGCTCGACCATGTGCTGGAGCCGTATTTTTCTTCGCCGGGACACCATCGTCGTAGAACTTGACCGGCGGTGTTGGGGTTCCAGTGATCGAAGGGGGGCGGGGTGTGGTGTGCGCACATGATGTGTGATGGGTGGTGGTACTTGGCCCTTATATTGGCCCCCTATCCCTCATCAAACCTCGAGAACTCGCACCCCCTTAATGACCATTTGAGATTTTACAGTTTTGCTGCCAGTAGCCATTAAAGTGTCTGAAATGGGGACAGGTTTTTTCAAAAGGTCACAAAATCTTGTACACTTCAAGTTTTTAGCTAAATTGTTTTGTGCGTGCCAACAAAAATACAAGGATCACGTCTACCATGTTTGGGGCCAAAACTCCTTCTGAAAAAATTTAAAAAAATCCCAAACCGTAAAAAGTTTTGAAAATCGTGAAAAATAGAAAATGAGTCGTCTTGCCATGAAACTTCACATGAAGGCTTAAAGGACCATTGTATGAATTTACAAGCTAGAAAAATGGCATTGGCATTGCAGAAATATGAAGATGTGCCTAAACCTACCTACCACCCTATCGATCCACGGCTTGTGCATCCCGTCTCTCTGGCTGTCGTAGTGCCCGCCCGCCCGCCCACTCGTTTCGTCGGTTGGCTTAGGCATACAGAGTTCATTCCCAGTCTAAGATTGGATCGAACTGAGGGTTACGACAGCAGGATCGACAGTACGTAGAGTGGGACCCGGTCGATCCCCGACTTGCGCATCTCGCCCCTTTAACCGGCTGAGCGCCCGCACGCTCGTTTCGTGGGTTGACTTAGGCATACGGAGTTCATTCCCAGCCTAAGCATATAGAGTTCATTCCCAGTCTAAGATCGGATTGGACCGAGGGTTGCGACAGCACATGATGGGCTCGAGCATGTGCTGGTGCCTTATTTTTCTTCGCCGGGACACCATCGCCGGAGAACTTGACCGGTGGCTTTGGGGTTTCGGCGATCGGGGGGGGGGCCAAGGGGGACCATTGTATGAAACTTCACATGCAAGCTTAAGGGACCATTGTATGAATTTACAAGCCAGGAAAATGACATTGGCACGACAGAAATATGAAGATGTGCCTAAGCCCACCTACCACCCTATCGATCCACGGCTTACGTATCCCGCCTCTCTGGTCGGCATACTGCCCGCCCGTTCGTTTCGTCGGTTGGCTTAGGCATACGGAGTTCATTCCTAGTCTAAGATTGAATCGAGGGTTGTGGCAGCAGGATCGGCAGCACGTGGAAGGGGACCCGACCGATCCCCAACTTGCGTATCCTGCCCTTATGGCCGGTTGAGCACCCGCACACTCGTTTCGTGGGTTGACTTAGGCATACGGTGTTCATTCCCAGTCTAAGCATATGGAGTTCATTTCCAGTCTAAGATCAGACCAGACTGAGGGTTGCGACAGCACATGCTGGGCTCGGGCATGTGCTATTGTCGTATTTTTCTTCGTTGGGACACCATCGCCAGAGAACCTGACAGGCGACATTGGGGTTCCGGCGATCCGGGGGCCAGGGGGTGTGCACACATGATGTGCGATGGGTGCTGGTACTTGGCCCTTATATTGGCCCCCTATCCCTTATCAAACCTTGAGAACTCACACCCTCTTAAAGAGCACTTGAGATTTTACAGGTTTGCTGCCAGTAGCCATTAAAGTGTCTGAAATGGGGATATTTTTTTCAAATGGTCACAAAATCTTGTACACTTCGAGTTTTTAGCTGAAATTTTTTGTGCATGCCAACAAAAATACAAGGATCCCGTCTATCATGTTTGGGGAAAAAACTGCATCTGAAACAATTTTAAAAAATCTCGAACCTCGAAAAGTTTCAAAAATCGTGAAAAATAGAAAACGAGTCGTCTTGCCATGAAACTTCACATGAAGGCTTAAGGGACCATAGTATGAATTTACAAGCTAGAAAAATGGGATTGGCATGGCAAAAATATGAAGATGTACCTAAACCCACTTACAACCCTATTGATGCACGGCTTGCGCATCCCGCCTCTCTGGCCGGTGTAGTGCCCGCCCGCGCACCCACTCGTTTCGTCGGTTGGCTTAGGCATACGGAGTTCATTCCCAGTCTAAGATCAGACCAGACCAAGGGTTGTGGTAGCAGGATCGACAGCACGCAGAGGGGTACCCAGCCTATCCTCGGCTTGTCATCTCGCCCCTCTGGCCGGCTAAGTGCCCAGATGCTCGTTTCGTGGGTTGACTTAGGCATACGGAGTTCATTCCCAGTCTAAGATCAGACCAGACCAAGGGTTGTGGTAGCAGGATCGACAGCACGCAGAGGGGTACCCAGCCTATCCTCGGCTTGCCATCTCGCCCCTCTGGCCGGCTAAGTGCCCGGACGCTCCTTTCGTGGGTTGACTTAGGCATACGGAGTTCATTCCCAGTCTAAAATCAGACTGGACCGAGGGTTGCAGCAGCACATGTTGGGCTCGGGCATGTGCTGGTGCCGCATGTTTCTTCGTCGGGACACCATTGTCGGAGAACCTGACCGACGGCATTGGGGTTCCGACGATCGGGCGAGCCGGGGAGGGTGTGCGCACATGATGTGCGATGGGTGCTGGTACTTGGCCCTTATATTGGCCCCCTATCCCTCATCAAACCTCAAGAACTCACACCCCCCTTAAAGAGCATTTGAGATTTTATAGGCTTGCTGCCAGTAGACATTAAAATGTCTGTAATGGGGATAGTTTTTTCAAATGGTCACAAAATCTTGTACACTTCGAGTTTTTAGCTGAATTTTTTTTTGCATACCAACAAAAATAAAAGGATCACGTCTACCAAGTTTGGGGCCAAAACTCCTTCTGGAAAAATTTTAAAAAATCCCAAATAGTAAAAAGTTTCAAAAATCCTGAAAAATACAAAACGAGTCGTCTTGCCTTGAAACTTCACGTGAAGGCTTAAGGAACTATTGTATGAATTTACAAGCCAGCAAAATGGCTTTGGCACGGCAGAAATATGAAGATGCGCCAAAACCCACCTACCACCCTATCGATCCACGGCTTACGCATCTCGCCTCTCTGGCCGGTGTAGTGCCCGCCCGCCCGCCCGCTCGTTTTGTCGGTTGGCTTAGGCACTCGGAGTTCATTCCCAGTCTAAGATCAGATTGGTAGCATGCAGAGGGGTACTCGATCGATCCCCGGCCTACGCATCCTGCCCCTCTAGACGGCTGAGCGCCCGCACGTTCGTTTCATGGGTTGACTTAGGCATACGGAGTTCATTCCCAGTCTAAGCATACAGATTTCATTCCCAGTCTAAGATCGAACCGGACCGAGGGTTGTGGCAGCACATGCTGGGCTCGGGCATGTGCTGGTGCCGCATTTCTCTTCGTCGGGACACCATCGCCGGAGAACCTGACCGACGGCATTGGGGTTCTGACGATCGGGGGGGGCAGGGGGTTTGCACACATGATGTGCGATGGGTAATGGTACTTGGCCGTTATATTGGCCCCCTATCCCTCATCAAACCTCGAGAACTCACACCCCCTTAAAGAGCATTTGAGATTTTACAGGTTTGCTTCCAGTAGCCATTAAAGTGTCTGAAATGTGGAAACTTTTTTCAAATGGTCACAAAATCTTATTCACTTTGAGTTTTTAGCTGAATTTTTTTGTGCATGCCAAAAAAAATACAAGGATCCCGTCTACCAAGTTTGGGGCCAAAAATCCTTCTGAAAATATTTTAAAAATCTCGAACCGTAAAAAGTTTCAAAAATCGTGAAAAATAGAAAACGAGTCATCTTGCCATGAAACTTCACATGAAGGCTTAAGGGACCATTGTATGAATTTACAAGCCAGAAAAATGGCATTGGCATTGTAGAAATATGAAGATGTGCCTAAACCCACCTACCACGCTATCGATCCACGGCTTGTGCATCCCACCTCTCTGGCCGGCATAGTGCCTGCCCGCCCGCCCGTTCGATTCGTTGGTGGACTTAGGCATACGGAGTTCATTCCCAATCTAAGATTGGACCAGAATGAAGGTTACGGCAGTAGGATCAGTAGCACATAGAGAGGGACCCGATCGATCCACGGCTTGCGCATCACGCCTCTCTGGCCGGCTAGTGCCCACCCGCCTGCCCGCTCGATTCATCGGTTGGCTTAGGCATATGGAGTTCATTCCCTCTCTAACATCAGACCAAACCGAGAGTTGCGGCAGCAGGATCGACAGCACGCAGAGGGGTACCCGACGGACCCTCGGCTTCTGCATCCCGCCCCTTTGGCCGGCTGAGCGCCCGCCCGCTCGTTTCATGGGTTGACTTAGGCATACGGAGTTCATTCCTAGTCTAAGCATATAGAGTTCATTCCCAATCTAAGATTGGACCGGACCGAGGGTTGTGGCAGCACATGCTGGGCTCGAGCATGTGTTGGGGCCGCATTTTTCTTCGTCGGGACACCATCGTCAGAGAACCTGACTGGAGGCATAGGGGTTCCGGCGATCGGGGGGGCGGGGGGTGGTTTGCACACATGATGTGCGATGGGTGCTGGTACTTGGCCCTTATATTGGCCCCCTATCCCTCATCAAACCTTGAGAACTCACACCCCCCTAAAGAGCATTTGAGATTTTACAGGTTTGCTGCCAGTAGCCATTAAAGTGTCTGAAATGTGGAAACTTTTTTCAAATGGTCACAAAATCTTGTACACTTCAAGTTTTTAGCTGAATGTTTTTGTGCATGCCAAAATAAAATACAAGGATCTCGTCTACCAAGTTTGGGGCCAAAACTCCTTCTAAAAAAATTTTAACAAATCTCGAACCGTAAAAAGTTTCAAAAATCGTGAAAAATAGAAAACGGGTCGTCTTGCCAAGAAACTTCACATGAAGGCTTAAGGGACCATTGTATGAATTTACAAGCTAGAAAAATGGCATTGGCATTGCAGAAATATGAGGATGTGCCTAAACCCACCTACCACCCTATCGATCAACGGCTTGCGCATCCCACCTCTTTGGTCGGCGTAGTGCCTGCCCACACACCCGTCCGCCCGCTTGATTCGTTGGTGGGCTTAGGCATACGGAGTTCATTCCCAGTCTAAGATCAAATCAGACCGAGGGTTGCGGCTGCAGGATCGGCAGCACGCAGAGAGGGACCTGATCGATCCTCGACTTTCGCATCTTACCCCTCTGGTCAACTGAGCGCCCGCACGCTCGTTTCATGAGTTGACTTAGGCATACGGAGTTCATTCCCAGTCTAAGATCGGACCGGACCGAGGGTTACGACAGCACATGCTGGGCTCGAGCATGTGCTGGTGCCGTATTTTTCTTCGTCGGGACACCATCACCGGAGAACCTGACCGGCGACATTGGGGTTCCGGCGATGGGGGGGACGGGGGGCTGTGCGGACATGATGTGCGATGGGTGTTGGTACTTGGCCCTTATATTGGCCCCCTATCCCTCATCAAACCTCGAGAACTCACACCCCCTTAAAGAGCATTTGAGATTTTACGGGTTTGCTGCCAGTAGCAATTAAAGTGTCTGAAATATGGACATTTTTTTCAAATGGTCACAAAATCTTGTACGCTTTGAGTTTTTGGCTGAATTTTTTTGTGCATGCCAACAAAAATACAAGGATCATGTCTACCACGTTTGGTTCCAAAACTCCTTCTGAAAAAATTTTAAAAAATCCCGAATCGTAAAAAGTTTCAAAAATCGTCAAAAATAAAAAATGAGTCATCTTGCCATGAAACTTCACATGAAGGCTTAAGGGACCATTGTATTAATTTACAAGCCAGAAAAATGGCATTGGCATGGCAGAAATATGAAGATGTGCCTAAACCCGCCTACCACCCTATCGATCCACGACTTGGGCATCCCGTCTCTTTGACCGGCGTAGTGCCCGTCCGCCCGCTCGCCCGTTTCGTCGATTGGCTTAGGCATACGAAGTTCATTTCCAGTCTAAGATCGGACCAGACTGAAGGTTGTGGTAACAAGATCGACAGTACGCAGAGGGGGTCCCGACCGATCCCCGGCTTGCGCATCCCGCCCCTCCCGTCGGTTGAGCGCCCGCACGCTCGCTTCTTGGGCTAACTTAGGCATACGGAGTTCATTCCCAGTCTAAGCATACGGAGTTCATTCCTAGTCTAAGATCGGACTGGACCGAGGGTTGCGGCAGCACATGCTGGGCTCGAGCATGTGCTGGTGCTGCATTTTTCTTCGCCGGGACACCATCATCTGAGAACCTGACCAGCGGCATTAGGGTTCCGACGATGGGAGGGACCGGGGGGTGTGCGCACATGATGTGCGATGGGTGCTGTTACTTGGCCCTTATATTGGCCCGCTATCCCTCATCAAACCTCAAGAACTCACACCCCTTTAAAGAGCATTTGAGATTTTACAGGTTTGCTGCAGTAGCCATTAAAGTGTCTGAAATGAAGACACTTTTTTCAAATGGTCACAAAATCTTGTACACTTCGGGTTTTTAGCTGAATTTTTTTTGTGCATGCCAAAAAAAATACAAGGATCACGTCTACCAAGTTTGGAGCCAAAAATCCTTCTGAAAAATTTTTAAAAAATCCTGAACCATAAAAAGTTTCAAAAATCGTGAAAAATAGAAAACGAGTCATCTTGCCATGAAACTTCACATGAAGGCTTAAGGTACCATTGTATGAATTTAGAAGCTAGAAAAATGGCATTGGCATAGCAAAAATATGAAGATGGGCCTAAACCCACCTACCACCCTATCGATCCAAGGCTTGCGCATCTGACCTCTCGGGCCAGCGTAGTGCCCGGCCGCCCGTCCATTTTGTCGATTAGCTTAGGCATACGGAGTTAATTCCCAGTCTAAGATCGAACCGAACTGAGAGTTGCGGTAGTAAGATCGGCAGCATGCAGAGGGGGACCCAGCCAATCCCCGGCTCGCGCATCCCACCCCTCTGGCTGGCTGAGCGCCTGTACGCCCGTTTCCTGGGTTGACTTAGGCATACGGAGTTCATTCCCAGTCTAAGCATACGGAGTTCATTCCCAGTCTGAGATCGAACCGAACCGAGGGTTGCGACAGCACATGCTAGGCTCGGGCATGTGCTGGTGTCGCATTTTTCATCACCGGGACACCATCGTCGGAGAACCTGACTAGCGACATTGGCGTTCCAGCGACGGGGGGGACCGGGGGGTGTGCGCACATGATGTGCGATGGGTGCTGGTACTTGGCCCTTATATTGGCCCCCTATCCCTCATCAAACCTCGAGAACTCACACCCCCTTAAACAGCATTTGAGATTTTATAGGTTTGCTGCCAGTAGCCATTAAAGTGTTTGAAATGGGGACACTTTTTTCAAAAGGTCACAAAATCTTGTACATTTCGAGTTTTTAGCTTAATTTTTTTGTGCATGCCAAAAAAAATAAAAGGATCACGTCTACCAAGCTTGGGACCAAAACTCCTTCTGAAAAAATTTTCAAAAATCCTAAACCGTAAAAAGTTTCAAAAATCGTGAAAAATTGAAAACGAGTCGTCTTGCCATGAAACTTCACATGAAGGCTTAAGGGACCATTGTATGAATTTACAAGCTAGAAAAATGGCATTGGCGCCACAGAAATATGAAGATGTGCCTAAACCCACCTACCACCCTATTGATCCACGACTTGGGCATCCCGCCTCTTTGGCCGACGTAGTCCCCGCCCGCCCGCCCGCTCGTTTTGTCGTTTGGCTTAGGCATACGGAGTACATTCCCAGTCTAAGATCAGACCGGATCGAGGGTTGTGGCAGCAGGATCGACAGTACGCAAAGGGGGACCCGATCGATCCTCGACTTACGCATCTCGCCCCTCTGGCCGGCTGAGCACCCGCACGCTCGTTTCGTGCCTTACCTTAGGCATACGGAGTTCATTCCCAGTCTAAGCACACGGAGTTCATTCTCAGTCTAAGATCGGACCGGATCGAGGGTTACGGAAGCACATGCTGGGCTCGGGCATGTGCTGGCACCGCATTTTTCTTGTCCTGGGCACCATCGCCTGACAACTTGACCGACGGCATTGAGGTTCCGACGATCAGGGTTAGCCAGGGGGTGTGCGCACATGATGTGCGATGGGTGCTGGTACTTGGCCCTTATATTGGCCCCCTATCCCTCATCAAACCTCGAGAGCTCACACCCCCTTAAAGAGCATTTGAGATTTTACAGGTTTGCTGCCAGTAGCCATTAAAGTGTCTGAAATGGGGAAATTTTTTCAAATGATCACAAAATCTTGTACACTTCGAGTTTTTAGCTAAATTTTTTTATGCATGCCAAGAAAAATACAAGGATCACGTCTATGAAATTTGGGGCCAAAACCCTTCTAAAAAAATTTAAAAAAATCTCGAACCGTAAAAAGTTTCAAAAATCGTGAAAAATAGAAAACGAGTCGTCTTGCCATGAAACTTCACATGAAGACTTAAGGGACCATTGTATGAATTTACAAGCCAAAAAAATGGCATTGGCATGGCAGAAATATGAAGACGTGCCTAAACCCACCTACCACCCTATCGATCCACGGCTTACGCATCCCGCCTCTCTGGCCGGCAAAGTACCCGCTCGCTCGCCCACCCGTTTCGTCAGTTCGCTTAGGCATACGGAGTTCATTCCAAGTCTAAGATCGGACCGGGTCGAGGGTTGTGGCAGCAGGATCGACAGTACGCAAAAGGGGACCCAGCTGATCCCCGACATACGCATCCCGCCGCTCTGGCCGATTGAGCACCCGCACGCTCATTTCGTGGGTTGCCTTATGCATACGGAGTTCATTCCCAATCTAAGATCGAACCGGACAAAGGGTTACAGCAGCACATGCTGGGCTCGGGCATGTGCTGGTACCATATTTCTCTTCATTGGGACACCATCGTCGGAGAACCTGACCGGTGGCATTGGGGTTCCGGCGATCGGGGGGGCCGACGCGGGGTGTGCGCACATGATGTGTGATGCGTGCTAGTACTTGGCCCTTATATTGGCCCCATATCCCTCATCAAACCTCGAGAACTCACACCCTTTTAAAAAGCATTTGAGATTTTACAGGTTTGCTGCCAGTAACCATTAAAGTGTCTGAAATGGGGACACATTTTTCAAATGGTCACAAAATCTTGTACACTTCGAATGAATTTTTTTGTGCTTGCCAACAAAAATACAGGGATCACGTCTACCAAGTTTGGGGCCACAACTTCTTCTGAAATAATTTTAAAAAATCTTGAACCGTAAAAAGTTTCAAAAATCATGAAAAATAGAAAACGAGTCGTCTTGCCATGAAACTTCACATGAAGGCCTAAGGGACCATTGTATGAATTTACCAGCTAGAAAAATGGCATTGGCACGGTAGAAATATGAAGATGTGCCTAAACCCACCTACCACCCTATCGATCCACGGCTTGCGCATCCCGCCTCTCTAGCCGACGTACTGCCCGCCCGTTCGTTTCATCAGTTGGCTTAGGCATACGAAGTTCATTCCCAGTCTAAGATCAGATCCAACTGAGGGTTGCGGTCACAGGATTGGTAGCACACAGAGGGGACCTCGACCGATCTTCGACTTGCGCATCCCGCCCCTCTGGTCGGTTGAGCGCCCGTACTCTTGTTTCATGGGTTGACTTAGGCATACGGAGTTCATTCCCAGTCTAAGCATACGGAGTTCATTCCCAGTCTAAGATCGGACCGGACCGAGGGTCGCGGTAGCACATGCTGGGCTCGGGCATGTGCTGGTGCCGTATTTTTCTTCGCCGGGACACCATCGTCGGAGAACCTGACCGACGGTATTGGGGTTCCGACGATCGGGGGGGCCATGGGGGGTGTGCGTACATGATGTGTGATGGGCACTGGTACTTGGCCCTTATATTGGCCCCCTATCCCTCATCAAATCTCGAGAACTCACATGCCCTTAAAGAGCATTTGAGATTTTACAGGTTTGCTGCCAGTGGCCATTAAAGTTTCTGACATGGGGACATTTTTTGCAAATGGTCACAAAATCTTGTACACTTCGTGTTTTTAGCTGACTTTTTTTGTGCATGCCAACAAAATACAAGGATCATGTCTACCAAGTTTGGGGCCAAAAATCCTTCTGAAAAAAATTTAAAAAATCTCTAACCGTAAAAAGTTTTAAAAATCGTGAAAAATAAAAAAGGAGTCGTCTTGCCATGAAACTTCACATGAAGGCTTAAGGGACCAATGTATGAATTTACAAGCCAGAAAAATGGCATTGGCATGGCAAAAATATGAAGATGTGCCTAAACCCACCTACCACCCTATCGATCCACGGCTTGCGCATGCCGCCTCTCTGGCGGCGTAGTGCCCGCCTACCAGCCTGCTCATTTCGTCGGTTGGCTTAGGCATACGGAGTTCATTCCCAATCTAAGATCAGATCGAATCAAGGGTTGCGACAACAGGATCGACAGCATGTAGAGGGGGACCTAACCGATCCCCGACTTGAGCATCCTGCCCCTCTGGCCGGTTGAGCACCCGCACGCTCGTTTCGTGTGTTTACTTAGGTATATGGAGTTCATTCCCTGTCTAAGCATACGGAGTTCATTCCCAATCTAAGAGCGGACCGGACTGAGGGTTATGGAAGTAAGATCAATAGCACGCAGAGGGGGACCCGACCGATCCCCGGCTTACGCATCTCGCCCCTCTGGCCGGCTGAGCGCACGCACGCTCATTTCGTGGGTTCACTTAGGCATACAGAGTTTATTACCAGTCTAAGACCAGACGAGACCGAGGGTTGCGGCAGCACATGCTGAGCTCGGGCATGTGCTGCTGCTGTATTTTTCTTCACCGGGACCCATCGTCGGAGAACCTGATCGACGGCATTGGGGTTCCGGTGATCGGGGGGCGGGGGGGTGTGCACACATGATGTGTGATGGGTGCTGGTACTTGGCCCTTATATTGGCCCCCTATCCCTCATCAAACCTCGAGAACTCACACCCCCTTAAAGAGCATTTGAGATTGTACTGGTTTGCTGCCAGTAGCCATTAAAGTGTCTGAAATGGGGACACTTTTTTCAAATGGTCACAAAATCTTGTACACTTCGAATTTTTAGCTGAATTTATTAGTGCACGCCAACAAAAATACAAGGATCACGTCTACCAAGTTTGGGACAAAAACTCCTTCTAAAAAAATTTTAAAAAATCCCAAACCGTAAAAAGTTTCAAAAATCCTGAAAAATAAAAAATGAGTCGTCTTGCCATGAAACTTCATATGAAGGCTTAAGGGACCATTGTATGAATTTACAAGCTAGAGAAATGGCATTGGCATGGCAAAAATATGAAGATGTGACCACCCTATCGATCCATGGCTTGCACATCCCGCCTCTCTGGCTGGCGTAGCGTCCGCCCGCCCGCTCGTTTCGTCGGTTGGCTTAGGCATACGGAGTTCATTCCTCGTCTAAGATCAGACTGGACCGAGGGTTGTGGCAGCAAGATCGGCAGCACATAGAGGGGGACCCGACCAATCACCGGCTTGCGCATCTCGCCCCTTTGGCCGGCTGAGCGCTCGCATGCTCGTTTCGTGGGTTGACTTAGGCATACGGTGTTTATTCCCAGTCTAAGCATACGGAGTTCATTCTCAGTCTAAGATCGGACCAGACCGAGGATTGTGGCAGCACATGCTGGGCTCGGGCATGTGCTGGTCCCGTATTTTTCTTCGTCGGGGCACCATCACCGGAGAACCTGACCGACGACATTGGGGTTCCGGCAATCGGGGGGGCCTAGGGGGTGTGCACACATGACGTGCAATCGGTGCTGGTACTTGGCCCTTACATTGGCCCCCTATACCTCATCAAACCTCGAGAACTCACACCCCCTTAAAGAGCATTTGAGATTTTACAGGTTTGCTGTTAGTAGCCATTAAAGTGTCTGAAATAGGGACACTTTTTTCAAATGGTCACAAAATCTTGTACACTTCGAGTTTTTAGCTGAATTTTTTTGTGCATGCCAACAAAAATACAAGGATCACGTCTACCAAGTTTAGGGCCAAAAATCCTTCTGAAAAAATTTTAAAAAATCTCGAACCGTAAAAAGTTTTGAAAATTATGAAAAATAAAAAACGAGTCATCTTGCCATGAAACTTCAGATGAAGGCTTAAGGGACCATTGTTTGAATTTACAAGTTAGAAAAATGGCATTGGGATGGCAAAAATATGAAGATGTGCCTAAACCCACCTACCACCCTATCGATCCCTGGCTTGCGCATCCCGCCTCTCTGGCCGGTGTAGTGCCCGCCCGCTCATTTTGTCGGTTGGCTTAGGCATACAGAATTCATTCCCAGTCTAAGATCAGATCGAACCGAGGGTTGCGGCAGCAGGATCGGCAGCACGCAGAGGGGGACCCGACCGATCTCTGACTTGTGCATCCCACCCCTCTGGCCGCCTGAGCGCCCGCACGCTCATTTCGTGGGTTGACTTAGGCATACAGAGTTCATTCCCAGTCTAAGCATACGGAGTTCATTCCCAGTCTAAGATCGGACCGGACCGAGGATTACGACAGCACATGCTGGGCTCGGGCATGTGCTGGTGCCCGCATTTTTCTTCGTCGGAGAACCTGACCGACGGCATTGGGGTTCCGACGATCGGGGGGGCCGTGGGGGGGTGTGCGCACATGATGTGAGATGGGTGCTGGTACTTGGCCCTTATATTGGCCCCATATCCCTCATCAAATCTTGAGTACTCACACCCCCTTAAAGAGCATTTTAGATTTTACAGGTTTGCTGCCAGTAGCCATTAAAGTGTCTGAAATGCGGACACTTTTTCAAATGGTCACAAAATCTTGTACACTTCGAGTTTTTAGCTGAATTGTTTTGTGCATGCCAACAAAAACACAAGGATCACGTCTACCAAGTTTGGGGCCAAAACTCATTCTGAAAAAATGTAAAAAAATCCTGAACCGTTAAAAGTTTTGAAAATCATAAAAAATAGAAAACGAGTCGTCTTGCCACGAAACTTCACATGAAGGCTTAAGGGACCATTGTATGAATTTACAAGCCAGAAAAATGGCATTGGCACGACAGAAATAATGAAGATATGCCTAAAACCACCTACCACCCTATCGATCCACAGCTTGTGCATCCCACCTCTCTGGCCGATGTAGTGCCTGCCCGCCCGCCCGTTTGTTTCGTCGGTTGACTTAGGCATACGGAGTTCATTCCCAGTCTAAGATCAGACCAGATTGAGGGTTGCGGTAGCAGGATCGGCAGCACGTAGAGGGGGACCCATCCGATCCCCGGGTTATGCATCTCGCCCCTCTGGTCGGCTGAGTACCCGCACGCTCTTTTCATGGGTTGACTTAGGCATACGGAGTTCATTCCCAGTCTAAGCATACGAAGTTCATTCCCAGTCTAAGATCGAATCGGACTGAGGGTTGCGGTAGCACATGCTGGGCTCTGGCCTGTGCTGGTGCCATATTTTTCTTCGCTAGGACACCATCATCGAAGGTTACAGCAGTAGGATCGGTAGCAGGCAGAGGGGGACCCGACTGATCCTCGGTTTGCGCATCCCGCCCTTCTGGCCGACTGAGCGCCCGCACGCTCATTTCGTGGGTTGACTTAGGCATACGGAGTTCATTCCCAGTCTAAGCATAGGGAGTTCATTCCTAGTCTAAGCATACGAAATTCATTCTCAGTCTAAGATCGAATCGGACCGAGGGTTGCGGTAGCACATGCTGGGCTCTGGCCTGTGCTGGTGTCATATTTTTCTTCGCCAGGACACCATCACCGAAGAACCTGACCGACAGCATTGGGGTTCTGGTGATCGGGGGGGCCGGGGGGGTGTGCGCACATGATGTGCGATGGGTGCTAGCACTTGGCCCTTATATTTTCCCCCTATCCCTTATCAAACCTTGAGAACTCACACCCCCTTAAAGAGCATTTGAGATTTTATAGGTTTGCTGCCAGTAGCTATTAAAGTGACAGGAATGGGGACACTTTTTTCAAATGGTCACAAAATCTTGTGCACTTCGTGTTTTTAGCTAAATGTTTTTGTGCATGCCAACAAAAATACAAGGATCACGTATACCAAGTTTGGGGCAGAACTCCTTCTGAAAAAATTTTAAAAAATCTCGAACCTTAAAAAGCTTCAAAAATCATGAGAAATAGAAAAAGGAGTCGTCTTGCCATGAAACTTCACATTAAGGATTAAGGGACCATTGTTTGAATTTACAAGCCAGAAAAATGGCATTGGCATGGCAGAAATATGAAGATGTGCCTAAACCCACCTACCACCCTATCGATCCACGGCTTGCGCATCCCGCCTCTTTGGCCAGCGTAGTGCCCGCCCGCTCGTTTCGTCGATTGGCTTAGGCATACGGAGTTCATTCCTAGTCTAAGATCAAACTGGATAGAGGGTTGCGGTAGCAGGATCTGCAGCATGCAGAAGGGGACCAGGCCGATCCCTGGCTTGCGCATTTCACCCCTCTGGTCGATTGAGAGCCCGCACGTTCGTTCCGTGGGTTGACATAGGCATACGGAGTTCATTCCCAATCTAAGCATATGGAGTTCATTCCCCGTCTAAGATCGGATCGGACCGAGGGTTGAGGCAGCACATGCTGGGCTCGGGCACGTGCTGGTGTCGTAGTTTTCTTCATCGAGACACCATCGCCGGAGAACCTGACCGACGACATTAGGGTTCTGGGGATCGGGGGGGTCGGGAGGTGTTCGCACATGATGTGCGATGGGTGCTGGTACTTGGCCCTTATATTGGCCTTCTATCCCTCATCAAACCTCGAGAACTCACACCCCCTTAAAGAGCTTTTGAGATTTTACAGGTTTGCTGCCAGTAGCCATTAAATTGTCTGAAATGGGGACACTTTTTTCAAATGGTCACAAAATCTTGTACACTACGAGTTTTTAGCTGAATTTTTTTGTGCATGCCAACAAAAATACAAGGATCACGTCTACCATGGGGCCAAAACTCCTTCTGAAAAAATTTTAAAAAATCCCGAAACGTAAAAAGTTTCAAAAATCTTAAAAAATAGAAAACGAGTCGTCTTGCCATGAAACTTCACATGAAGACTTAAGGGACCATTGTATGAATTTACAAGCCAGAAAAATGGCATTGGCACGGTAGAAATATGAAGATGTGCCTAAACCCACCTACCACCCTATCGATCCACAGCTTACGCATCCCGTCTCTCTGGCTGGCGTAGTGCCCGCCCGTCCGCCCGCCCGTTTCATAGGTTGGCTTAGGCATACAGAGTTAATTCCCAGTCTAAGATCGGATCGGATCGAGGGTTGTAGTAGTAGGATCGACAGCACGCAGAGGGGGACCCGACCGATCCCCGGCTTGTGCATCCCGCCCTTCTGGCCGGCTGAGCGCCCGTACGCTCGTTTCGTGGGTTGACTTAGGAATACGGAGTTCATTCCCAGTCTAAGCATATGGAGTTCATTCCCCGTCTAAGATCGGACTGGACCGATGGTTACGGCAGCACATGCTGGGCTCGGGCATGTGCTGGTGCCGCATTTTTGTTCGCTGGGACACCATCGTCGGAGAACTTGACCTACGGCATTGGGGTTCGATGATGGGGGACCAGGGGGTGTGCGCTCATGACGTGCGATGGGTGCTGTACTTGGCCCTTATATTGGCCCCCTATCCCTCATCAAACCTCAAAAACTCACACCCCCTTAAAGAGCATTTGAGATTTTATAGGTTTGCTACCAGTAGCAATTAAAGTTTCTGAAATGGGGACACTTTTTTCAAATGGTCACAAAATCTTGTACACTTTGAGTTTTTAGCTGAAGTTTTTTGTGCATGCCAACAAAAATACAAGGATCACGTCTACTAAGTTTGGGCCAAAACTCCTTCTGAAAAAATTTTAAAAAATCTTGAACCGTAAAAAGCTTCAAAAATCATGAAAAATAAAAAACGAGTCGTCTTGCCATGAAACTTCACATGAAGGCTTAAGGGACCGTCGCATGAATTTACAAGCCAGAAAAATGGCATTGGCACAGCAGAAATATAAAGATGTGCCTAAAGCCACCTACCACCCTATCGATCCACGGCTTGCGCATCCCGTCTCTCTGGCCGACGTAGTGCCCGCCCGCCCACTCGCACTTTTCGTCGGTTGGCTTAGGCATACAGAGTTCATTCCCAGTCTAAGATCGGACCGGACTGAGGGTTGCAGCAGCAGGATCGATAGCATGTAGAGGGGGACTTAGCCGATCCTCGGCTTGGGCATCCCGCCCCTCTGGCCGGCTGAGCGCCCGCACGCTCATTTAATGGGTTGACTTAGGCATACGGAGTTCATTCCCAATCTAAGCATATGGAGTTCATTCCCAGAGTAAGATCGGACCGGATTGGGGGTTGCGGCTGCACATGCTGGGCTCAGGCATGTGCTGGTGCCGTATTCTTTTTCGTCGGGACACCATCACCGGAGAACCTGACCGGCGGCATTGAGGTTTCGACGATGGGGGGGACCGGGGGGGTGTGCGCACATGATGTGTGATGGGTGCTGGTACTTGGCCTTTATATTGGCCCCCTATCCCTCACCAAACATTGAGAACTAACACCCCCTTAAAGAGCATTTGAGATTTTACAGGTTTGCTGCCAGTAGCCATCAAAGTGTCTGAAATGGGGACACTTTTTTCAAATGGTCACAAAATCTTGTACACTTCGAGTTTTTAGCTGAATTTTTTTGTGCATGCCAACAAAAATACAAGGATCACGTCTACCATGGGGCCAAAACTCCTTCTGAAAAAATTTTAAAAAATCTCGAACCGTAAAAAGTTTCAAAAATCATGAAAAATAGAAAACGAGTCGTCTTGCCATGAAACTTCACATGAAAGCTTAAGGGACCATTGTATTAATTTACAAGCTAGAAAAATGGCAATGGCACAGCAAAAATATGAAGATATGCCTAAACCCACCTACCACCCTATCGATCCACAGCTTACGCATCCCGCCTCTCTGGCCGGCATAGTGCCCGTCCGCCTGCCCGCCCGTTTCGTCGGTTGGCTTAGGCATACGGAGTTAATTCCCAATCTAAGATCGGACCAGACTGAGGGTTGTAGCAGCAGGATTGGCAGCATGCAGAGGGGGACCTGACCGATCCCCAACTTGTGCATCCCGCCCCTCTGGTCGTCTGAACGCCCGCACGCTCGTTTCATGGGTTGACTTAGGAATACGGAGTTCATTCCCAGTCTAAGCATATGGAGTTCATTCCCTGCCTAAGATCGGACCGGACCGAGGGTTGCGGTAGCACATGCTGGGCTCAAGTATGTGCTGGTGCCGCATTTTTGTTCGTCGGGACACCATCGTCGGAGAACTTGATCAACGGCATTGGGGTTCCGATGATGGGGGGGATCGGGGGGTGTGCGCACATGATGTGCGATGGGTGCTAGTACTTGGCCCTTATACTGGCCCCTTATCCCTCATCAAACCTCGAGAACTCACACCCCCTTAAAGAGCATTTGAGATTTTACAGGTTTGCTGCCAGTAGCCATTAAAGTGTTTGAAATGGGGACACTTTTTTCAAATGGTCACAAAATCTTGTACACTTCAAGTTTTTAGCTGAATTTTTTTGTACATGCCAAAAAAAATACAAAGATCACGTCTACCAAGTTTGGGGCCAAAACTCGTTTTGAAAAAAGTTTGAAAAATCTCGAACCGTAAAAATTTTCAAAAATCGTGAAAAATAGAAAACGAGTCGTCTTGTCATGAAACTTCACATGAAGGCTTAAGGGACCATTGTATGAATTTACAAGCCAGAAAAATGGCATTGGCATAGCAGAAATATGAAGATGTGCCTAAACCCAACTACCTCCCTATCGATCAATGGCTTGCGCATCCCGCCTCTCTGGTCGGCGTAGTGCCCGCCCGCCCGCCTACTCGTTTCGTCGGTTGGCTTAGGCATACGGAGTTCATTCCTAGTCTAAGATCGGACTGGATTGAGGGTTGCGGTAGCAGGATGGTAGCACGGAGAGGGGGACCCGGTCGATCCCCGGCTTGTGCATCCCGTCCCTCTGGCCGGCTGAGTGCCCGCACGCTCGTTTCGGGGGTTTACTTAGGCATACAGAGTTAATTCCCAGTCTAAGCATACGAAGTTCATTCCTAGTCTAAGCTCAAAATGGACCGAGGGTTGCGGCAGCACATGCTGGGCTCGAGCATGTGCTGGTGCCGCATTTTTCTTCGTCGGGATACCATCGTCGGAGAACCTGACCGGCTGCATTGGGGTTCCAACGAGTGGAGGGGGCCGGGGGGGAGTGCGCACATGACGTGCGATGGGTACTAGTACTTGGCCCTTATATTGGCCCCCTATCCCTCATCAAACCTCGAGAACTCACACCCCCTTAAAGAACATTTGAGATTTTACAAGTTTGCTGCCAATAGCCATTAAAGTGTCTAAAATGGGGTCACTTTTTTCAAATGGTCACAAAATCTTGTACACTTCGAGTTTTTAGCTGAATTTGTCTGTGCATGCCAACAAAAATACAAGGATCACGTCTACCAAGTTTGATGCCTAAACCCACTTACCACCCTACCGATCCACGGCTTGCGCATCCCGCCACTCTGGCCGGCGTAGTGCCCGCCTGATCGCCCATTCATTTCGTCAGTTGGCTTAGGCATATAGAGTTCATTCCCAGTCTAAGAACAAACCAGACTGAGGGTTGCGGCAGCAGGATTGGTAGCACGCAGAGGGGGACCCGACCGATCCCTGGCTTACACATCCCGCCCCTCTGGCCGGTTGAGTTCCTGCACGCTCGTTCCGTGGGTTGACTTAGGCATACGGAGTTAATTCCCAGTCTAACCATACAGAGTTCATTCCCAGTCTAAGATCGGATCAGACCGAGTGTTGCAGCAGCACATGCTGGGCTCAGGCATGTGCTGGTGCCGTATTTTTCTTCGTCGGGACGCCATCGCTGGAGAACCTGACCGGCGGTATTGGGGTTCCGACAATCGGGGGGGCCGATGGGTGTACGCACATGATGTCCAATGGGTGCTGGTGCATGGCCCTTATATTGGCCCCCTATCCCTCATCAAACCTCGAGAACTCGCACCCCCTTAAAGTGCATTTGAGATTTTACAGGTTTGTTGCCAGTAGCCATTAAAGTGTCTAAAATGTGGACAGGTTTTCAAAAGGTCACAAAATCTTGTACACTTCGAGTTTTTAGCTGAATTTTTTTGTCCATGCCAACAAAAATACAAGGATCAGATCTACCAAGTTTGGGGCCAAAACTCCTTCTGAAAAAATTTTAAAAAAATCCTGAATCGTAAAAAGTTTTGAAAATCGTGAAAAATAAAAAATGTGTCGTCTTGCCATGAAACTTCACATGAAGGCTTAAGGGACCATTGAATGAATTTACAAGCCAGAAAAATGGCATTGGCACGGCAAAAATATGAAGATGTGCCTAAACCACCTACCACCCTATCGATCCATGGCTTGCGCATCCCGCCTCTCTGGCCGGCATAGTGCCCGCCCGCCCGCTCGTTTCGTCGGTTGGGTTAGGCATACAGAGTTCATTCCCAGTCTAAGATCAGACCGGACCGTGGGTTGTGGCAGCAGGATTGGCAACACGCAAAGGGGGACCCGGCCGATCTCCGACTTGCACATCTCGCCCCTCTGGCCTGCTGAAAGCCCGCACGTTCGTTTCGTTGTTGACTTAGGCATACGAAGTTCATTCCCATTCTAAGCATACGGAGTTCATTCCCAGTCTAAGATCGGACCGGACCGAGGGTTACGGCAGCACATGCTGGGCTCGGGCATGTGCTGGTGCCGCATTTTTCTTCATCGGGATGCCATCGCCGGAGAACCTCACTGGCGACATTTGGGTTTCGGCGATCGGGGGGGCCGGGGGGTGTGCGCACATGATGTCCAATGGGTGCTGGTACATGGCCCTTATATTGGCCCCCTATCCCTCATCAAACCTCGAGAACTCGCACCCCCTTAAAGAGCATTTGAGATTTTACAGGTTTGCTGCCAGTAGCCATTAAAATATCTGAAATGTGGACAGGTTTTTCAAATGGTCACAAAATCTTGTACGCTTCGAGTTTTTAGCTGAATTTTTTTGTGTATGCCAACAAAAATACAAGGAGCACGTCTACTAAGTTTGGGGCCAAAAATCCTTTTGAAAAAATTTTAAAAAATCCCGAACCGTAAAAACTTTCAAAAATCATGAAAAATAGAAAACGAGTCATCTTGCCATGAAACTTCACATGAAGGCTTAAGGGACCATTATATGAATTTACAAGAGAGAAAAATGGCGTTGCCATGGCAGAAATATGGAGATGTGCCTAAACCCACCTACTACCCTATCGATCCACGGCTTGCGCATCTCGCCTCCTTGGCCGTCGTAGTGCCCGCCCAACCGCCCGTTTGTTTCATCGGTTGGCTTAGGCATACGGAGTTCATTCCTAGTCTAAGATCAGATCGGACCGAGGCTTACGACAGTAGGATCAGTAGCACGCAATGGGGGACCCGACCGATCCCCGGCTTGCGCATCCCGCCCCTCCGGTCGACTGAGCGCCCGCACGCTCGTTTCGTGGGTTGAATTAGGCATACGGAGTTCATTCTCAGTCTAAGATCGGACCGGACCGAGGGTTACGGCAGCACATGCTGGGCTCGGGCATGTGCTGGTGCCGTATTTTTCTTCATCGGGACACCATCACCGGAGAACCTGACCGGCGGTATTAGGTTTCTCGCGATCGGGGGGGCCGGGGGGTGTGCGCACATGATGTGCGATGGGTGCTGGTACTTGGCCCTTATATTGGCCCCCTATCCCTCACCAAACCTCGAGAACTCACACCCCCTTAAAGAGCATTTGAGATTTTACAGGTTTGCTGCCAGTAGCCATTCAAGTGTCTGAAATGGGGAAACTTTTTTCAAATAGTCATAAAATCTTTTACACTTCGAGTTTTTAGCTGAATTTTTTTGTGCATGCCAAAAAAAATACAAGGATCACGTCTACCAAGTTTGGGGCGAGAACTCATTCTGAAAAAATTTTAAAAATATCGAATCGTAAAAAGTTTCAAAAATCGTGAAAAATAGAAAACGAGTCGTCTTGCCATGAAACTTTACAAGAAGGCTTAAGGGACCATTGTATGAATTTACAAGCCTGAAAAATGGCATTGGCATGGCAAAAATATGAAGATGTGCCTAAACCCACCTACCACCCTATCGATCCACGGCTTGCGCATCCCGCCTCTCTGGCCGACGTAGTGCCCGCCCGCTCATTTTTGTCGGTTGGCTTAGGCATACGGAGTTCATTCCCAGTCTAAGATCAGATCGGACCAAGGGTTGCCGTAGCAGGATCGATAGCACGTAGAGGGGGACCCAACTGATCCCGGGCTTACGTATCCTACCCCTCTGGCCGGTTGCACGCCCTAACGCTCGTTTCATGGGTTGACTTAGGCATGCGGAGTTCATTCCCAGTCTAAGATCGAACCAGACCAAGGGTTGCGGTAGCACATGCTGGGCTCGGGCATTTGCTAGTGCTGCATTTTTTTCGTCGTGACACCATGCCCGGAGAACCTGACCGGCGGAATTGGGGTTCCGACAATCGGGGGGGCAGGGGGGTGTGCGCACATGATGTGCGATGGGTGCTGGTACTTGGCCCTTATATTGGCCCCTTATACCTCATCAAACCTCAAGAACTCACAACCCCTTAAAGAGCATTTGAGATTTTACAGGTTTGCTGCCAGTAGCCATTAAAGTGTCTGAATTGGGGACACTTTTTTCAAATGGTCACAAAATCTTGTACAATTCGATTTTTTAGATGAATTTTTTTGTGCACGCCAACAAAACTAAAAGGATCACGTCTACCAAGTTTGGGGTCAAAAATCCTTCTAAAAAAATTTTAAAAAATCTCGAACCGTGGAAAGTTTCAAAAATCATGAAAAATAAAAAACGAGTCGTCTTGCCATGAAACTTCACATGAAGGCTTAAGGGACCATTGAATGAATTTCAAGCCAGAAAAATGGCATTGGCATGGTAGAAATATGAAGATGTGCCTAAACCCACCTACCACCCTATCGATCCATGACTTACGCATCCCGTCTCTCTGGCCGGCGTAGTGCCCGCCTGTCCGCCCGCTCGTTTCGTCAGTTGGCTTAGCCATACGGAGTTCATTCCCAGTCTAAGATCAGACCAGACCGAGGGTTGCAACAGCAGGATCGATAGCACGTGGAGGGGGACCTGATCGATCCTCGGCTTGCGCATCCCGGCCTTCTGGCTGGCTGAGCGCTCGTACGCTCGTTTCGTGGGTTAACTTAGGCATACGGAGTTCATTCCCAGTCTAAGCATATGGAGTTCATTCCCAGTCTAAGATCGGACCAAACCGAGGGTTACGGCAGCACATGCTGGGCTCGGGCATGTGCTGGTGCCGCATTTTTCTTCTCCGAGACACCATCGTCGGAGAACCTGACCGACGACATTGGAGTTTCGACGATCGGGGGGGCCGGCGGGGGGTCTGCGCACATGATGTGCGATGGGTGCTGGTACTTGGCCCTTATATTGCCCCCTATCCCTCATCATACCTCTAGAACTCACACCCCCTTAAAGAGCATTTAAGATTTTACAGGTTTACTGCCAGTAGCCATTAAAGTGTATGAAATGGGGACACTTTTTTCAAATGGTCAGAAAATCTTGTACACTTCGAGTTTTTAGCGGAATAGTTTTGTGCATGCCAACAAAAATACAAGGATCACGTCTACCAAGTTTGGGGCCAAAACTCCTTCTGAAAAAATTTTAAAAAATCCCGAACCGTAAAAAGTTTGAAAAATCATGAAAAATAGAAAACGAGTCGTCTTGCCATGAAACTTCACATGAAGGCTTAAGGGACCATTGTATGAATTTAAAAGCTAGAAAAATGGCATTCGCATGGCAGAAATATGAAGATGTGCCTAAACCCACCTAGCACCCTATCGATCCACGGCTTGCGCATCCCGCCTCTCTGGCCGACGTAGTGCCGCCCGCCCTACCGCTCGTTTCGTCGGTTGGCTTAGGCATACGGAGTTCATTCCCAGTCTAAGATTGGACCGGACTGAGGGTTGCAGTAGCAGGATAGGCAGCACGTAGTGGGAGACCCGATTGATCCCCGGCTTGCGCATCTCGCCCCTCTGGCCGGCTAAGCACCCGGACGCTCATTTCGTGGGTTGACTTAGACATACGGTGTTCATTCCCGAGCTAAGCATACAGAGTTCATTTCCAGTCTAAGATTGGAGCGGACCGAGGGTTGCGACAGCACATGCTGGGCTCAAGCATGTGCTGGTGCCGTATTTTTCTTCGCCCGGACACCATCGTCGGAGAACCTGACCGGCGGCATTGGGGTTCCGGTGATCGGGGGGGCCGGGGGGTGTGCACACATGATGTGCAATGGGTCCTTGTACTTGGCCCTTATATTGGCCCCCTATCCCTCATCAAACCTCAAGAACTCACACCCTCTTAAAGAGCATTTGAGATTTTACAGGTTTGCTACCAGTAGCCATTAAAGTGTCTGAAATGGGGACATTTTTTTCAAATGGTCACAAAATCTTGTACACTTCGAGTTTTTAGCTGAATTATTTTTTGCATGCCAACAAAAATACAGGGATCACGTTTACCAAGTTTGGGGCCAAAACTCCTTCTGAAAAAATTTTAAAAAATCTCGAACCGTAAAAAGTTTTAAAAATCGTGAAAAATAGAAAACGAGTCGTCTTGGCATGAAACTTCACATGAAGGCTTAAGGGACCATTGTATGAATTTACAAGCCAAAAATATGGCATTGGCATGGCAGAAATATGAAGATGTGCCTAACCCACCTACCACCTTATCGATCCATGAGTTGCGCATCCCGTCTCTCTGGCCGACGTAGTGCCCGCCCGTCCGCCCGCTCGTTTCGTCAGTTGGGTTAGCCATACGGAGTTCATTCCCAGTCTAAGATCAGACCAGACCGAGGGTTACAGCAGTAGGATCGGCAGCACGTGGAGGGGGACTTGATCGATCCCCGACTTGTGCATCCCTCCCCTCCGGCCGACTGAGTGCCCGCACGCTCGTTTCGTGGGTTGACTTAGGCCTACAGAGTTCATTCCTAGTCTAAGCATATGGAGTTCATTCCCAGTCTAAGATCGGACCAGACCGAGGGTTACGGCAGCACATGCTGGGCTCGGGCATGTGCTGGTGTCGCATTTTTCTTCTCTGAGACACCATCGCCAGAGAACCTGACCGACGGCATTGGGGTTTCGACGATCGGGGGGGGCCGGCGGGGGGTCTGCACACATGATGTGCGATGGGTGCTGGTACTTGGCCCTTATATTGGCCCCCTATCCCTCATCATACCTCTAGAACTCACACCCCTTTAAAGAGCATTTGAGATTTTACAGGTTTGCTGCCAGTAGCCATTAAAGTGTTTGAAATGGGGACACGTTTTTCAAATGGTCAGAAAATCTTGTACACTTCGAGTTTTTAGCTGAATAGTTTAATGCATGCCAACAAAAATACAAGGATCACGTCTACCAAGTTTGGGCCCAAAACTCTTTCTGAAAAAATTTTAAAAAATCCCGAACCGTAAAAGGTTTGAAAAATTGTGAAAAATAGAAAACGAGTCGTGTTGCCATGAAACTTAACATGAAGGCTTAAGGGACCATTGTATGAATTTACAAGCCAGAAAAATGGCATTCGCATGGCAGAAATATGAAGATGTACCTTAACCCACCTACCACCCTATCGGTCCACGGCTTGCGCATCCCACCTCCCTGGCCGGCGTAGTGCCCGTCCGCCCGCCCGCTCGTTTTGTCGGTTGGCTTAGGCATACGGAGTTCATTCCCAATCTAAGATCGGACCAGACTGAGGGTTGCGGTAGCGGGATCAGCAGCACATAGAGGGGGACCAGGCCGATCTTCGGCTTGCGCATCCTGCCCCTCTGGCCGGCTGAGCGCCCGCGCGCTCGTTCGTGGGATGACTTAGGCATACGGAGTTCATTCCTAGTCTAAGCATACGGAGTTCGTTCCCAGTCTAAGCATACGGAGTTCATTCCCAGTCTAAGATTGGATCGGACCGAGGGTTACGGTAGCACATGCTGGGCTCGGGCATGTGCTGTTGCCATATTTTTCTTCACCGAGACACCATTATCAGAGAACCTGACCGCGACATTGGGTTTCCTGCGATCAGGGGCACCGGGGGGGGTGTGCGCACATAATGTGCGATGGGTGCTGGTACTTGGCCCTTATATTAGCCCCCTATCCCTCATCAAACCTCGAGAACTCACACTCCCTTAAAGAGCATTTGAGATTTTACAGGTTTGCTACCAGTAGCCATTAAAGTTTCTGAAATGGGGACACTTTTTTCAAATGGTCACAAAATCTTGTACACTTCGAGATTTTAGCTGAATTTTTTTGTGCATGCCAAAAAAAATACAAGGATCAGGTCTACCAAGTTTGGGGCCAAAACTCCTTCTGAAAAAATTTTTAAAAAATCCTGAACCATAAAAAGTTTTGAAAATCGTGAAAAATAAAAAACGAGTCGTCTTGCCATAAAACTTCACATGAAGGCTTAAGGGACCATTGTATGAATTTACAAGCCAGAAAAATGGCATTGGCATGGCAAAAATATGAAGATGTGCCTAAACCCACCTACCACTCTATCGATCCACGGCTTGCGCATCCCGCCTCTCTGGCCGGCGTAGTGCCCGCCCGCCCGCCCACTCGTTTCATCGGTTGGCTTAGGCATATGAAGTTCATTCCCAGTCTAAGATTAGACCGGATGGAGGGTTACGACAGTACGATCGGGAACACATAGAGGGGGACCCGGTCGATCCCCGACTTGAGCATCCCGCCCCTCTGGCCGGCTGAGTGCCCGCACGCTTGTTTCGTGGGTTGACTTAGGCATACGGAGTTCATTCCCAGTCTAAGTATACAAAGTTCATTCCCAGTCTAAGATCAGACCGGACCGAGGGTTGCAGCAGCATGCTTGGCTCGGGCATGTTCTAGTGCCGCATTTTTCTTCGTCGGGACACCATCGTCAGAGAACCTGACACATGAAGGCTTAAGGGACCATTGTTTGAATTTACAAGCCAGAAAAATGGCATTGGCATGGTAGAAATATGAAGATGTGCCAAAACCCACCTACCACCCTATCGATCCACGGCTTACGCATCCCGCTTCTTTGGCTGGCGTAGTGCCCGTACGCCCGCCCACTCATTTCATTGGTTGGCTTATGCATACGGAGTTCATTAGCAGTCTAAGATCAGACTAGACCGAAGGTTGTGGCAGTAGTATCGATAGCACGCAGAAGGGGACCCGACCGATTCCCGGCTTGCGCATCCTGCCCCTCTGGCCGGTTGAGTGCCCGTACGCTCCTTTTGTGGGTTGACTTAAGCATACAAAGTTCATTCCTTGTCTAAGCATACGGAGTTAATTCCCAGTCTAAGATCAGACCGGACCGAGGGTTGTGATAGCACATGCTGGGCTCGGGCATGTGCTGGTGTCATATTTTTCTTCATCGGGACACCATCGCCGGAGAACCTGACCGACGGCATTGAGGTTTTGACGATCGAGGGGGGCCGGGGGGTGTGCGCAAATGATGTGCGATGGGTGCTAGTACTTGGCCCTTATATTGGCCCCTTATCCCTCATCAAACCTCCAGAACTCACACCCCCTTAAAGAGCATTTGAGATTTTACAGGTTCGCCACCAGTAGACATTAAAGTGTCTGAAATGGGGACACTTTTTTCAAATGGTCACAAAATCTTGTACACTTCGAGTTTTTACCTGAATTTTTTTGTGCGTGCCAATAAAAATACAAGGACCCGTCTACCTGATTTGGGACCAAAACTCCTTCTGAAAAAATTTTAAAAAATCCCGAACCGTAAAAAGTTTCAAAAATCATGAAAAATGGAAAACGAGTCGTCTTGCCATGAAACTTCACATGAAGACGTAAGGGACCATTCTATGAATTTACAAGCCAGAAAAATGGAATTGGTATGGCATAAATATGAAGATGTGCCTAAACTAACCTACCACCCTATCGATCCACGGCTTGCGCATCCCGCCTCTCTGGCGGGCGTAGTGCCAGCCCGCTCGCTCGTTCATTTTGTGGGTTGGCTTAGGCATACGGAGTTCATTCCCAGTCTAAGATCGGACCGGACTGAGGGTTGCGGCAGCAGGATCGGCAGCACGCAGAGGGGGACCCGATCGATCCCCGGCTTGCGCATCCCCCCCTCTGGTCGGCTGAGCGCCCGCACGCTCGTTTCGTGCGTTAACTTAGGCATACGGAGTTCATTTCCAGTCTAAGCATACGAAGTTCATTCCCAGTCTAAGATCAGACCGGACCGAGGGTTGCCGCAGCATGCTTGGCTCGGGCATGTTCTAGTGCCGCATTTTTCTTCGCCGGGACACCATCGTCAGAGAACCTGACCGACGACATTGGGTTTCGACGATCGAGGGGGCGGGGGGGTGTGCGTACATGATGTGCGATGGGTGCTTATACTTGGCCCTTATATTGGCCCCCTATCCCTCATCAAACCTTGAGAACTCACACTCCCTTAAAGAGCATTTGAGATTTTACAGGTTTGCTGCCAGTAGCCATTAAAGTGTCTGAAATGGGGACACATTTTTCAAATGGTCACAAAATCTTGTACACTTCGAGTTTTTAGCTGCATTTTTTTATGCATGCCAACAAAAATACAAGGATCACGTCTACCAGTTTGGGGCCAAAACTCCTTCTGAAAAAATTAAAAAAATCCTGAATCGTAAAAAGTTTTGAAAATCGTGAAAAATAAAAAACGAGTCGTCTTCCCATAAAACTTCACATGAAGGCTTAAGGGACCATTGTATGAATTTACAAGCCAGAAAAATGGCGTTGGCATGGCAAAAATATGAAGATGTGCCTAAACCCACCTACCACCCTATCGATCCACGGCTTGCGCATCCCGCCTCTCTGACCGATGTAGTTCCCGCCCGCCCGCCCACTCGTTTCATCAGTTGGCTTAGGCATACGGAGTTCATTCCCAGTCTAAGATCAGACCGGACTGAGGGTTACGGTCATAGGATCGGCAGCACGTAGAGGGGGACCCGATCGATCCCCAGCTTAAGCATCCCGCCCCTCTGGCCGGCTGAGTGCCCGTACGCTCGTTTCGCGGGTTGACTTAGGCATACGGAGTTCATTCCCAGTCTAAGCATACGAAGTTCATTCCCAGTCTAAGATCGAACCGGACCGAGGGTTGCGGCAGAAAATGCTGGGCTCGAGCATGTGCTGGTGCCGTATTTTTCTTCACCGGGACACCATCGTTGGAAAACCTGACCGGGGGCATCGGGGTTCCGACGATCGGGAGGGCCCAGGGGGGTGCACGCACATGATGTGCGATAGGTGCTGGCACTTGGCCCTTATATTGGCCCCCTATCCCTCATCAAACCTCGAGAACTCACACACCCTTAAAGAGCAATTGAGATTTTACAGGTTTGCTGCCAGTAGCCATTAAAGTGTCTGAAATGGGGACACTTTTTTCAAATGGTCACAAAATCTTGTACACTTCGAGTTTTTAGCTGAATTTTTTGTGCATGCCGACAAAAATAAAAGGATCACGTCTACCAAGTTTGGGGCCAAAACTCTTTCTGAAAAATTTTAAAAAATCCCGAACCGTAAAAAGTTTCAAAAATTGTGAAAAATAGAAAACGAGTCATCTTGCCATGAAACTTAGCATGAAGGCTTAAGGGACCACTGTATGAATTTACAAGCCAAAAAAATGGCATTGGCACGACAGATATATGAAGATGTGCCTAAACCCACCTACCACCCTATCGATCCACAGCTTGCGCATCCCGGCTCTCTGGCCGGCGTAGTGCCTACCAGCCCGCCCGCTCGTTTCGTCGGTTGGCTTAGGCATATAGAGTTTATTCACAGTCTAAGATCAGATCGAATCAAGGGTTTTGATAGCAGGATCAGCAGCACACAGAGGGGGACCCGATAGATCCCCGGCTTACGCATCTCGCCCCTCTGGTCGGCTGAGCGCCCGGATGCTCGTTTCTTGGGTTGACTTAGGCATGCAGAGTTCATTCCCAGTCCAAGCATACGGAGTTCATTCCCAGTCTAAGATCAAACTGGACCGAGGGTTGCTGTAGCACATGCTGGGCTCAGGCATGTGCTGGTGCCACATTTTTCTGCGTCGGGACACCATCGTCGGAGAATCTTACCGACGGCATTGGGGTTCCGACGATCGGGGGGGCCAGGGGGTGTGCGCACATGATGTGCGATGGACGCTGGTACTTGGCCCTTATATTGGCCCCCTATCCCTCATCAAACCTCAAGAACTCATACCCACTTAAAGAGCATTTGAGATTTTGCAGGTTTGTTGCCAGTAGCCATTAAAGTGTCTAAAATGGGGACACTTTTTCAAATGCTCACAAAATCTTATGGACAACCAGTTTTTAGCTGAATTTTTTTGTGCATGCCAACAAAAACACAAGGATCATGTCTACAAAGTTTGGAGCCAAAACGCCTTCTGAAAAAATTTTAAAAAATCTCGAACCGTAAAAATTTTTGAAAATCGTGAAAAATAGAAAACGAGTCGTCTTGCCATGAAACTTCACATGAAGGCTTAAGGGACCATTGTATGAATTTACAAGCCAGAAAAATTGCATTGGCATGGCAGAAATATTAAGATGTGCCTAAACCCACCTACCACCCTATCGATCCACGACTTGCACATCCCGCCTCTCTGGCCGGTGTAGTGCCCGCCCGCTCGTTTCGTCAGTTAGCTTGGGCATACGGAGTTCATTCCCAGTCTAAGATCGGACCGGATCGAGGGTTGTGGTAGCAGGATCTTCAGCACACAGAGGGGGACCCGATCGATCCCCGGCTTGCGTATCCCGCCCCTCTAGCCGGCTGAGTACCCGTACGCTCGTTTCATGGGTTCACTTAGGCATACGGAGTTCATTCCAAGTTTAAGCATACGGAGTTCATTCCCAGTCTAAGATCAGACCGGATCGAGGGTTGCGGTAGCACATGCTGGATCAGACCGGATCGAGGGTTGCGACAGCACATGCTGGGCTCCGGCATGTGCTGGTGCCGCATTTTTCTTCACCGGGACACCATCTCTCGAGAACCTGACCGACGGCATTGGGGTTCCGACGATCGGGGGGGCCCGGTGGGGTGTACGCACATGATGTGCGATGGGTGCTGGCACTTGGCCCTTATATTGGCCCCCTATCCCTCATCAAACCTCAAGAACTCACACCCCCTTAAAGAGCAATTGAGATTTTACAGGTTTGCTGCCAGTAGCCATTAAAGTGTCTGAAATGGGGACACTTTTTTCAAATGGTCACGAAATCTTGTACACTTCGAGTTTTTAGCCGAATTTTTTTTGTGCATGCCAACAGGAATACAAGGATCATGTCTACCAAGTTTGGGGCCAAAACTCTTTCTGAAAAATTTTAAAAAATCTCGAACCGTAAAAAGTTTCAAAAATCGTGAAAAATAGAAAACGAGTCGTCTTGCCACGAAACTTCACATGAAGGCTTAAGGGGCCATTGTATGAATTTACAAGCCAGAAAAATGGCATTGGCATTGAAGAAATATGAAGATGTGCCTAAACCCACCTACCACCCTATCGATCCACGGCTTGCGCATCCCGGCTCTCTGGTTGGCGTAGTGCCCACCCGCCCGCTAGCTTGTTTCATCGGTTAGCTTAGGCATATGGAGTTTATTCCCAGTCTAAGATCAGATCAGATCAAGGGTTGTGATAGTAGGATCGGCAGCACACAGCGGGGGACCGATCGATCCCCGGCTTGCGCATCCTGCCACTCTGGTCGACTAAGCACCCGCACGCTCGTTTCGTGGGTTGACTTAGGCATACAGAGTTCATTCCCAGTCTAAGCATACGGAGTTCATTCCCAGTCTAAGATCAGACTGGATTGAGGGTTGCTGTAGCAAATGCTGGGCTCAGGCATGTGCTGGGGCCACATTTTTCTACGTCGGGACACCATCGTCGGAGAATCTTACCGATGGCATTGGGGTTCCGGCGATCAGGGGGGTGTGGGGACATGACGTGCGATGGGTGCTGGTACTTGGTCCTTATATTGGCCACTTATCCCTCATCAAACCTCGAGAACTCACACCCCCTTAAAGAGCATTTGAGATTTTACAGGTTTGCTGCCAGTAGCCATTAAAGTGTCTGAAATGGGGACACTTTTTCAAATGGTCACAAAATCTTGTACACTTCGAGTTTTTAGCTGAATTTTTTTGTGCATACCAAAAAAAATACAAGGATGACGTCTACGAATTTTGGGGCCAAAAGTCCTTCTTAAAAAATTTTAAAAAATCTCGAACCGTAAAAAGTTTCAAAAATCGTCAAAAATAAAAAATGTGTCGTCTTGCCATGAAAATTCACATGAGGGCTTAAGGGACCATTGTATGAATTTACAAGCCAGAAAAATGGCATTGGCATGGTAAAAATATGAAGATGTGCCTAAACCCACCTACCACCCAATCGATCCACGGCTTGCGCATCCCGCCTCTCTGGCCTGCGTAGTGCCCCCCCGCTCGTTTCGTCGGTTGGCTTAGGCATACGGAGTTCATTCCCCGTCTAAGATCTGATCGGACTGAGGGTTGTGGAAGTAGGATCGACAGCACGCAGAGGGGGACCCGACTGATCCCTAGCTTGCGCATCTCGCCCCTCTCACCAGCTGAGTGCCCGTACGCTCGTTTCGTGGGTTGACCTAGGCATACGGAGTTCATTCTCAGTCTAAGCATACGGAGTTCATTACCAGTCTAAGCATACGGAGTTCATTACCAGTCTAAGATCAGACCGAAACGAGGGTTGCAACAGCACATGCTGGGCTCGAGCATGTGCTGGTGCCACATTTTTCTTCGTCGGGACACCATCGTCGGAGAACTTGACTGACGGTAATAGGGTTCCGACGATCGGGGGGGCTGGGGGGTCTGTGCGCACATGATGTGTGATGGGTGCTGGCACTTGGCCCTTATATTGGCCCCCTATCCCTCATCAAGCCTCGAGAACTCACACCCCCTTAAAGAGCATTTGAGATTTTACAGGTTTCCTGCCAGTAGCCATTAAAGTGTCTAAAATGGGGACACTTTTTTCAAATGGTCACAAAATCTTATACACTTTTAGTTTTTAGCTGAATTTTTTGGTGCACGCCAAAAAAAATACCAGGATCACCTCTACCATGTTTAGGGCCAAAAATCCTTCTAGAAAAATTTTAAAAAATCCTGAACCATAAAAAGTTTCAAAAATCATGAAAAATAAAAAATGAGTCGTCTTGCCATGAAACTTCACATGAAGGCTTAAGGGACCATTGTATGAATTTACAAGCCAGAAAAATGGCATTGGCATGGAAAAAATATGAAGATGTGCCTCAACCCACCTACCATCCTATCGATCTATGGCTTGCACATCCCGCCTCTCTGGCCGACATAGTGCCCGCCCGCCCGTTCGCTCGATTCGTCAATTGGCTTAGGGATACAGAGTTCATTCCCAGTCTAAGATCAGACCGGACCAAGGATTGCGACAGAGAGGTACCCGATCGATCTCGATCTTGCGCATCTCGCCCCTCTGGTCGACTGAGCGTCCGTATGCTCGTTTCGTGGGTTGACTTAGGCATACGGAGATCATTCCCAGTCTAAGCATACGGAGTTCATTCTTAGTCTAAGATCGAACCAGACTGAGGGTTGCGGCAGCAGATGCTGGGCTCGGGCATGTGCTGGTGCCGCATTTTTCTTCGTCGGGACACCATTGTCGGAGAACTCGATCGGCGGCACTAGGGTTCTGGTGATCGGGGGGCGGGGGGGTGTGCGCACATGATGTGCGATAGGTGCTGGTACTTGGCCCTTATATTGGCCCCCTTTCCCTCATCAAACCTTGAGAACTCACACCCCTTAAAGAGCATTTGAGATTTTATAGGTTTGCTGCCGGCAGCCATTAAAGTGTCTGAAATTGGGAAACATTTTTCAAATGGTCATAAAATCTTGTGCACTTCGAGTTTTTCATTGAATTTTTTTGTACATGCCAAAAAAAATACAAGGATCACGTCTACTAAGTTTGGGACCAGAACTCCTTCTGAAAAAATTTAAAAAAATCCCGAATCGTAAAAAGTTTCAAAAATCATGAAAAAAAGAAAACGAGTCATCTTGTCATGAAAATTCACATGAAGGCTTAAGGGACCATTGTATGAATTTACAAGCCAGAAAAATGGCATTGGCATGGTAGAAATATGAAGATGTGCCAAAACCCACATACCACTCAATCGATCCATGGCTTGCGCATCCCGCCTCTTTGGCCGGCATAGTGTCCGCCCGCCCGCCCGCTCGTTTCCTTGGTTGGCTTAGGCATACGAAGTTCATTCCCAGTCTAAGATCAAACCGGATTGAGGGTTGCAGCAATAGGATCGACAGCACATAGATGGGGATGCGATCGATCCCCGGCTAGCGCATCCCGCCCCTTTGGCCGGCTGAGCACTCGCATGCTCATTTCGTGTGTTGACTTAGGCATACGGAGTTCATTCCCAGTCTAAGCATACGAAGTTCATTCTGAGTCTAAGATCAGACCAAACCAATGGTTGCGGCAGCACATGTTGGGCTCGGGCATCTGCTGGTGTCGCATTTTTCTTCGTCGGGACACCATCGTCGGAGAACCTGACCGGAGGCATTAGGGTTCCGACGATCGGGGGGGCGGGGGGTGTGCGCACATGATGTGCAATGGGTGCTGGTACTTGGCCCTTATATTGGCCCCCTATCCCTCATCAAACCTTGAGAACTCACACCCCCTTAAAGAGCATTTGAGATTTTATAGGTTTGTTGCCAGTAGCCATTAAAGTGTTTGAAATGGGGACACTTTTTTCAAATGGTCACAAAATCTTGTACACTTCGAGTTTTTAGCTGAATTTTTTTGTGCGTGCCAATAAAAATACAAGGACCCGTCTACCAGATTTGGGACCAAAACTCCTTCTGAAAAAATTTTAAAAAATCCCGAACCGCAAAAAGTTTCAAAAATCATGAAAAATGGAAAACGAGTCGTCTTGCCATGAAACTTCACATGAAGGCTTAAGGGACCATTTTATGAATTTAAAAGCCAGAAAAATGGAATTGGCACGGCAGAAATATGAAGATGTGCCTAAACCAACCTAACACCCTATCGATCCATGGCTTGCGCATCCCGCCTCTCTGGCCAGCGTAGTGCCCGCCCGTCCGCTCGCTCGTTTCGTCGGTTGGCTTAGGCAAACGGATTTCATTCCCAGTCTAAGATCAGACAGGATTGAGAGTTGCGGCAGTAAGATCGATAGCATGTAGAGGGGGACCGGGCCAATCCCCAGCTTGCGCATCCCACCCCTCGACCGGCTGAGCGCCCGCACGCTCATTTCGTGGGTTGACCTAGGCATACGGAGTTCATTCCCAGTCTAAGCATACGGAGTTCATTTCCAATCTAAGATCGGACCAGACTGACGGTTACGGCAGCACATGCTGGGCTCGGGCATGTGCTAGTGCCGCATTTTTCTTCGTCGGGACACCATCGTCGGAGAACCTGACCGACGGCATTGAGGTTCCGGTGATCGGGGGGTGTGCGCACATGATATGCGATGGGTGCTGGTACTTGGCCCTTATATTGGCCCCCTATCCCTCATCAAACCTTGAGAACTCACACCCCCTTAAAGAGCATTTGAGATTTTATAGGTTTGCTGCCAGTAGCCATGAAAGTGTCTGAAATGGGGACACTTTTTTCAAATGGTCACAAAATCTTGTACACTTCGAGCTTTTAGCTCAATTTTTTTTGGCATGCCAACAAAAATACAAGGATCCCGTCCAATACGTTTGGGGCCAAAACTCCTTTTGAAGAAATTTTAAAAAATCCCAGACCGTAAAAAGTTTTAAAAAGCATGAAAAATAGAAAATGAGTCGTCTTGCCATGAAACTTCACATGAAGGCTTAAGGGACCATTGTATGAATTTACAAGCCAAAAAAATGGCATTGGCAGGGCAGAAATATGAAGATGTGCCCAAACCCACCTACCACCCTATCGATCCATGGCATGCGCATCCTGCCTCTCTGGCCGGTGCAGTGTCCGCCCGCCCGCCCGCCTGCTCGATTCTTCGATTGGTTTAGGCATACGGAGTTCATTCCCAGTCTAAGATCAGATCAGACCAAGGGTTGAAGTAGCAGGATCAACAGCACGTAAAGATGGACCCGATCGATCCTCGGCTTGCGCATCCTGCCCCTCTAGCCGGCTGAGCGCCCGCACGCTCGTTTCGTGAGTTGACTTAGGCATACGAAGTTCATTCCCAGTCTAAGCATACAGAGTTCATTCCCAGTCTAAGATCAGACCGGACCGAGGGTTGCGACAGCACATGCTGGGCTCAGGCATGTGCTGGTGCCGCATTTTTATTCACCGGGACACCATCGCTGGAGAACCTGACCTACTGCATTGGGGTTCTAGCGATCGGGAGGGTGTGCGCACATGATGCGCGATGGGTGCTGGTACTTGGCAATTATATTGGCCCCCTATCCCTCATCAAACCTCGAGAACTCACACCCCCTTAAAGAGCATTTGAGATTTTACAGGTTTGCTGCCAGTAGCCATTAAAGTGTCTGAAATGGGGACACTTTTTTCAAATGGTCACAAAATCTTGTACACTTTGAGTTTTTAGCTGAATTTTTTTGTGCATGATAACAAAAATACAAGGATCACGTCTACAAAGTTTGGGGCCAAAACTCCTCAAAAGATTTTAAAAAATCCCGAACCGTAAAAAGTTTCAAAAATCATGAAAAATGGAAAACGAGTCGTCTTGCCATGAAACTTCACATGAAGGCTTAAGGGACCATTGTATGAATTTAAAAGGCAGAAAAATGGAATTGGCATGGAAAAAATATGAAGATGTGCCTAAACCCACCTACCGCCCTATCGATCCATGGCTTGCGTATCCCACCTCTCTGGCCAGCGTAGTGCCCGCCCGCCCGCTCGCTTGTTTCGTCGGTTGGCTTAGGCAAACGGATTTCATTCCCAATCTAAGATCAGACAGGATTGAGGGTTGCGGCAGCAGGATCGATAGCACGTAGAGGGGGACCCGGTCGATCCCCGGCTTGCGCATCCCGCCCCTCTGGCCGGCTGAGCGCCCGCACGCTCGTTTCGTGGGTTGACCTAGGGATACGGAGTTCATTCCCAGTCTAAGCATACGGAGTTCATTCCCAATCTAAGATCGGACCATACCGAGGGTTGCAGTAGCACATGCTGGGCTCGGGCATGTGCTAGTGCCGTATTTTTCTTCGTCGGGACACCATCGTCGGAGAACCTGACCGGTGGCATTGGGGATCCGGTGATCGGGGGGGTGTGCGCACATGATATGCGATGGGTGCTGGTACTTGGCCCTTATATTGGCCCCCTATCCCTCATCAAACCTTGAGAACTCACACCCCCTTAAAGAGCATTTGAGATTTTATAGGTTTGCTGCCAGTAGCCATGAAAGTGTCTGAAATGGGGACACTTTTTTCAAATGGTCACAAAATCTTGTACACTTCGAGTTTTTAGCTCAATTTTTGTTTGCATGCCAAAAAAAATACAAGGATCCCGTCCAATAAGTTTAGGGCCAAAACTCCTTCTAAAGAAATTTTAAAAAATCCCAGACCGTAAAAAGTTTTAAAAATCATGAAAAATAGAAAATGAGTCGTCTTGCCATGAAACTTCACATGAAGGCTTAAGGGACCATTGTATGAATTTACAAGCCAAAAAAATGGCATTGGTAGGGCAGAAATAAGAAGATGTGCCCAAACCCACCTACCACCCTATCGATCCACTGCATGCGAATCCCACCTCTCTGGCCAGTGTAGTGTCCGCCCGCCCGCCCGCCCGCCCGCTCGATTCTTCAGTTGGTTTAGGCATACGGAGTTCATTCCCAGTCTAAGATCAGATCGGACCAAGGGTTGCGATAGCAGGATCAGCAGCATGCAAAGATGGACTCGATCGATCCCCGGCTTGCGCATCCCGCCCCTCTAGCCGGCTGAGCGCCCGCACGCTCGTTTCGTGGGTTGACTTAGGCATACAGAGTTCATTCCTAGTCTAAGCATACAGAGTTAATTCCCAGTCTAAGATCAGACCGGACCGGGGGTTACGACAGTACATGCTGGGCTCAGGCATGTGCTGGTGCCGTATTTTTATTCACCGGGACACCATCGCTGGAGAACCTGACCTACTGCATTGGGGTTCTGGCGATCGGGAGGGCCGGGAGGGTGTGCGCACATGATGTGCGATGGGTGCTGGTACTTGGCCCTTATATTGGCCCCCTATCCCTCATCAAACCTCGAGAACTCACACCCCCTTAAAGAGCATTTGAGATTTTACAAGTTTACTGCCAGTAGTAATTAAAGTGTCTGAAATGTGAACACTTTTTTCAATTGATAACAAAATCTTGTACACTTCGAGTTTTTAGCTGAATTTTTTTGTGCATGCTAAAAAAATATACAAGGATCATGCCTACCAAGTTTAGGGCCAAAACGCTTTTTGAAAAAAGTTTAAAAAATTTTGAACCGTAAAAAGTTTCAAAAATCGTGAAAAATAGAAAACGAGTCGTCTTGCCGTTAAAACTTCACATGAAGGCTTAAGGGACCATTGTATGAATTTACAACTCAAAAAAATGGCATTGGCATGGAAGAAATATGAAGATGTGCCTAAACCCACCTACCACCCTATCGATCCACGGCTTTCGCATCTCGCCTCTCTGGCCGGCATAGTGCCCGCCCGCCCGCCCGTTCGTTTCGTTGGTTGGCTTAGGCACACGTTGTTCATTCCCAGTCTAAGATCAGACCAGACCGAGGGTTGTGGCAGCAAGATCGATAGCACGTAGAGGGGCACCTAGCTGATCCCCGGCTTACGCATCCCGCCCCTCTGGCCGGTTAAGCGCCCGCACGCTCGTTTCGTGGGTTGACTTAGGATACGGAGTTCATTCCCAGTCTAAGCATACGGAGTTCATTCCCAGTCTAAGCATACGGAGTTCATTCCCAGTCTAAGATCAAATCGGACCGACGGTTGCAGCAGCACATGCATGGCTCGAGCATGTGCTGGTGCCACATTTTTCTTCGTCGGGACACCATCACCGGAGAACCTGACCGGTGGTATTGGGGTTCCGGCGATCGAGGGGGCCGAGGGGGTAGGCGGACTTGATGTGTAATGGTTGCTGGTACTTGGCCCTTAAATTGGTGCCCTATCCCTCATCAAACCTCGAGAACTCACACCCCCTTAAAGAGCATTTGAGATTTTACAGGTTTGCTGCCAGTAGCCATTAAAGTGTCTGAAATGGGGACACTTTTTTCAAATGGTCACAAAATCTTGTACACTTCGAGTTTTTAGCTAAATTTTTTTGTGCATGATAACAAAAATACAAGGATCACGTCTACAAAGTTTGGGGCCAAAACTCCTGAAAAGATTTTAAAAAATCTCCAACCGTAAAAAGTTTCAAAATAAGTGAAAAATAGAAAACGAGTCGTCTCGGCATGAAACTTCACATGAAGGCTTAAGGGACCATTGTATGAATTTACAGGCCAGAAAAATGGCATTGGCATGGCAAAAATATGAAGATGTGCCTAAACCCACCTATCACCATATCGATCCACGGCTTCGGCATCCCACCTCTTTGGCCGATGTAGTGCCCGCCCGCCCGTTCGTTTCGTCGGTTGGCTTAGGCATACAAAGATCATTCCCAATCTAAGATTGAACCAGACCAAGGGTTGCGATAGCAGGATCGACAGCACGCAGAGGGGGACCTGGCTGATCCCCAGCTTGCGCATCCCGCCCCTCTGGCTTGTTGAGCTCCCGCACGCTCGTTTCGTGGGTTGACTTAGAAATATGGAGTTCATTCCCAGTCTAAGCATATGGAGTTCATTCCTAGCTAAGATTGGACTGGATCAAGAGTTGCGGTAGCAAGATTGGTAGCACGCAGAGGGGGACCCAGTCGATCCCCGACTTGCGCATCCCGCCCCTCTGGCTGGCTGAGCGGCCGCACACTCGTTTTCGTGGGTTGACTTAGGCATACGGAGTTCATTCCTAGTCTAAGCATACGAAGTTCATTCCCAGCTGAAGATCGGACGGGATCGAGGGTTGCGGTAGCACATGCTGGGCTCGGGCATGTGCTGGTGCCGCATTTTTCTTCGTCGGGACACCATCATCAGAGAGCCTGACCGGCGGCATTGGGGTTCCGACGATCGAGGGTGGCCGGGGGGTGTGCGCACATGATGTGCGATGGGTACTGGTACTTGGCCCTTATACTGGCCCCATATCCCCCATCAAACCTTGAGAACTCACACCCCCTTAAAAAGCATTTGAGATTTTACAGGTTTGCTGCCAGTAGCCTATTAAAGTGTTTGAAATGGGGACACTTTTTTCAAATGGTCACAAAATCTTGTACACTTCGAGTTTTTAGCTGAATTTTTTTGTGCATGCCAACAAAAATACAAGGATCACGTCTACCAAGTTTGGGGCCAAAACACTTTCTGAAAAAATTTTAAAAAATCCCGAACTGTAAAAAGTTTTAAAATCATGAAAAATAAAAAACGAGTCGTCTTGCCATGAAACTTCACATGAAGGCTTAAGGGACCATTGTATTAATTTACAAGCTAGAAAAATGGCATTGGCAAGGCAGAAATATGAAGATGTGCCTAAACCCACGTACCACCCTATCGATCCAAGGCTTGCGCATCCCCATCTCTGGCCGGCGTAGTGCCCGCCCACTCATTTCGTCGGTTGGCTTAGGCATACGGAGTTCATTCCCAATCTAAGATTGAACCAAGTTGAGGGTTGCGGCAGCTGGATCAGCAACACGCAGAGGGGGACCGGATCGATCCCTGCCTTACGCATCCCGCCCCTCTGGCCGACTGAGCGCCCGCACGCTCGTTTCGTGGGTTGACTTAGGCATACGAAGTTCATTCCCAATCTAAGATTGGACTGGATCGAGGGTTGCGATGACAGGATCGGTAGCACGTAGAGGGGGACCCGATCGATCCCTAGCTTGTGCATCCTGCCCCTCTGGCCGGCTAAGCACCCGCGCGCTCGTTTTGTGGGTTGGCTTAGGCATACGGAGTTCATTCCCAGTCTAAGCATACAGAGTTCATTCCCAGTCTAAGATCGGATCGGCCCGAGGGTTGCGGCAACACATACAGGGCTCGGGCATGTGCTGGTGCCATATTTTTCTTCGTCGGGACCCCATCATCGGAGAACCTAACCGACGGCATTGGGGTTCCGAATATCGGGGGGAGCCGGGGGGTTTTGCGCACATGATGTGCGATGGGTGCTGGTACTTGGCCCTCATATTGGTCTCTTATCCCTCATCAAACCTTGAGAACTCACACCCCCTTAAAGAGCATTTGAGATTTTACAGGTTTGCTGCCAGTAGCGATTAAAGTGTCTAAAATGGGGACACTTTTTTCAAATAGGTTACAAAATCTTGTACACTTCGACTTTTTAGCTGAATTTTTTTGTGCATGCCAACAAAAATACAAGGATCCCGTCTACCAAGTTTGGGGCCAAAACTCCTTCTGAAAAAATTTTAAAAAATCCTGAACCGTAAAATGTTTCAAAAATTGTGAAAAATAAAAAATGAGTGGTCTTGCCATGAAACTTCACATGAAGGCTTAAGGGACCATTGTATGAATTTACAAGCTAGAAAAATGGCATGGGCATGGCAAAATATGAAGATGTGCCTAAACCCACCTACCACCCTATCGATCCACGGCATGCGCATCCCACCTCTCTGGCCAGCGTAGTGCCCGCCCGCCCGCTCGTTTCATCGGTTGGCTTAGGCATACAGAGTTCATTCCCAGTCTAAGATCAGATCGCATCGAGGGTTGCGGCAGCAGGATCGGTAGCACGCAAAGGGGGACCCGGTCGATCCCCGGCTTGTGCATCCCGCCCCTCTGGCCGACTGAGCGCACACACGCTCGTTTCGTGGGTTGACTTAGGCATACGGAGTTCATTCCCAGTCTAAGATCAAATTGGATCGAGGGTTGTGGCAGCACATGTTGTGCTCGGGCATTTGCTGGTGCCGTATTTTTCTTCACCGGGACACCATCATCGGAGAACCTAACCGGCAGCATTGCGGTTCCAGCGATCGGGGGGGGCCGGTGGGGGTGTGCACACATGATGTGCGATGGGTGCTGGTACTTGGCCCTTATATTGGCCCCCTATCCTTCATCGAACCTCGAGAACTCACATCCCCTTAAAGAGCATTTGAGATTTTACAGGTTTGCTGCCTGTAGCCATTAAAGTGTCTAAAATGGGGACATTTTTTTCAAATGGTCACAAAATCTTGTACACTTCGAGTTTTTAGCTGAATTTTTTTGTGAATGCCAAAAAAAATACAAGGATCACGTCTAGCAAATTTAGGGCCAAAACTCATTCTGAAAGAGTTTTGAAAAATCCAGAACCGTAAAAAGTTTTGAAAATCGTGAAAAATAAAAAACGAGTCGTCTTGCCATGAAACTTCACATGAAGGCTTAAGAGACCATTGTATGAATTTACAAGCCAGAAAAATGGCATTGGCATGGCAGAAATATGAAGATGTGCCTAAACCCACCTACCACCCTATCGATCCACAGCTTGCGCATCCAGCCTCTCTGGCCGGCGTAGTGCCCGCCCGCCCGCTCGTTTCATCGGTTGGCTTAGGCATACAGAGTTCATTCCTAGTCTAAGATCAGACCGGACTGAGAGTTGCGGCAGTAGGATCGGTAGCACACAGAGGGGGACCCGACAGATCCCCGGCTTGCCCATTCCGTCCCTTTGGCTGGCTGAGCGCCCGCACGCTCGTTTAGTGGGTTGACTTAGGCATACAGAGTTCATCCTTAGTCTAAGCATACAGAGTTCATTCCCAGTGTAAGATCGAACCGGACCGAGGGTTGCAGTAGCACATCTTGGGCTCGGGCATGTGCTGGTGCCACATTTTTATTCCACGAGACACCATCGTCAGAGAACCTGACCGGTGGCATTGGGGTTCCGACGATCGGGGGGGCCGAGTGGGGATGTCCGCACATGATGTGTGATGGGTGCTGGTACTTCACCCTTATGTTGGCCCCCTATCCCTCATTAAACCTCAAGAAGTCACACCCCCTTAAAGAGCATTTGAGATTTTACAGGTTTGCTGCCAGTAGCCAAAAAAGTGTCCCAAATGGGGACACTTTTTTCAAATGGTCACAAAATCTTGTACACTTCGAGTTTTTAGCTGAATTTTTTTGTGCATGCCAAAAAAAATACAAGGATCATGTCTACTAAGTTTGGGGCCAAAACTCCTTTTGAAACAATTTTAAAAAATCCCGAACCGTAAAAATTTTCAAAAATCATGAAAAATAAAAAACGAGTCGTCTTGCCATGAAACTTCACATTAAGGCTTAAGGGACCATTGTATGAATTTAGAAGCCAGAAAAATGGCATTGGCATGGCAGAAATATGAAGATGTGCCTAAACCCACCTACCACCCTATCGATCCACAGCTTGCGCATTCCGCCTCTCTGGCCGACGTAGTACCCACTCGCCCGCCCGCTCGTTTCGTCGGTTCGCTTAGGCATACGGAGTTCATTCCCAGTCTAAGATCAGACCAGACTGAGGGTTGTGGCAGCAGGATCGGCAGCATGCAAAGGGGGACACGATCGATCCCCGACTTGCGCATCCCGCCCCTCTGGCCGGCTGAGTGCCCGTACGCTCTTTTCGTGGGTTGACTTAGGCATACGGAGTTCATTCCCAGTCTAAGAATACGGAGTTCATTCCCAGTGTAAGATCGGACCGGACCGAGGGTTGCGGCAGCACATTCTCGGCTCAGGCATGTGCTGGTGCCGTAATTTTCTTCGCTGAGACACCACCGTCGGAGAACCTGACCGGCGGCATTGGGGTTCCAGTGATCGGGGGGGTCGGGTGGGGGTGTCCACACAACATGTGTGATGGGTGCTGGTACTTGGCCCTTATGTTGGCCCCCTATCCCTCATCAAACCTCGAGAACTCACACGCCCTTAAAGAGCATTTGAGATTTTACAGGTTTACTGCCAGTAGCCATTAAAGTGTCTGAAATGGGGACACTTTTTTCAAATGGTCACAAAATCTTGTACACTTCAAGTTTTTAGCTGAATGTTTTTATGCATGCCAACAAAAATACAAGGATCACGTCTACCAAGTTTGGGGCCAAAACTCCTTCTAAGAAAATTTTAAAAAATCCCGAACCGTAAAAAGTTTCAAAAATCGTGAAAAATAGAAAATGAGTCGTCTTGCCATGAAACTTCACATGAAGGCTTAAGGGACCATTGTATGAATTTACAAGAAAAAAAAATGGCATTGGCATGGCAGAAATATGAAGATGTGCCTAAACCCACCTACCATCCTATCGATCCACAGCTTGCGCATCCCACCTATCTGGCCGATGTAATACCCGCTCGCCCGCCCGCTTGTTTCGTCGGTTGGCTTAGGCATATGGAGTTCATTCCCAGTCTAAGATCAGACCGGATTGAGGGTTGCGGCAGCAGGATCGGCAGCACACAGAGGGGGACACGACCGATCCCCGACTTGCGCATCCCGCCCCTCTGGCCGGCTGAGCGCCCGTACGCTCGTTTTGTGGGTTGACTTAGGCATACTGAGTTCATTCCCAGTCTAAGATCAGACCGGACCAAGGGTTACGGTAGCACATGTTGGGCTCGAGCATGTGCTGGTGCCGCATTTTTCTTCGCTGGGATACCATTGTCGGAGAACCTGACCGGTGGCATTGGGGTTACGGCGATCGGGGGGGCCGGGGGTGTGCGCACATGATGTATGATAGGAGCTGGTACTTGTCCATTATATTGGCCCCCTATCCCTCATCAAACCTCGAGAACTCACACCCCTTTAAAGAGCATTTGAGACTTTACAGGTTTCTTACCAGTAGCCATTAAAGTGTCTAAAATAGGGACACTTTTTTCAAATGGTCACAAAATCTTGTACACTTCGAGTTTTTAGCTGAATGTTTTTGTGCTTGCCAACAAAAATACAAGGATCACGTCTACTAAGTTTGGGGCCAAAACTTATTCTGAAAAAATTTTAAAAAATCCTGAACCGTAAAAAGTTTCAAAAATCTTGAAAAATAGAAAACGAGTCGTCTTGCCATGAAACTTCACATGAAGGCATAAGGGACCATTGTATTAATATACATGCCAGAAAAATGGCATTGTCACGGTAGAAATATGAAGATGTGCCTAAACCCACCTACCACCCTATCGATCCACGGCTTGCGCATCCCGCCTCTCTGGCCGACGTAGTGCCTGCCTGCCCACCCGCTCGTTTCGTTGGTTGGCTTAGGCATATGGAGTTCCTTCCCAGTCTAAGATCAAACCGGATAGAGGGTTGTGGGAGCAAGATCGACAGCACATAGAGGGGTACCCGGCCGATCCCCGGCTTGCGCATCCCGCCCCTCTAGTCGGTCGAGCGCCCGTACGCTCGTCTCGTGGGTTGACTTAGGCATACGAAGTTCATTCCCAGTCTAAGCATACGGAGTTCATTCCCAGTCTAAGATCAGACTGGACCGAGGGTTGCGGCAGCACATGCTGGGCTCGGGCATGTGCTGGTGCCATATTTTTCTTCGTTGGGACACCGTCGCCGGAGAACTTGACCAGAGGCATTGGGGTTCCGACGAACGAGCGGGACGGGAGGGTGTGCGCACATGATGTGCAATAGGTGCTGGTACTTGGCCCTTATACTGGCCCCCTATCCCTCATCAAACCTCGAGAACTCACACCCGCTTAAAGAGCATTTGAGATTTTACAGGTTTGCTGCCAGTAGCCATTAAAGTATCTGAAATGGGGACATTTTTTTCAAATGGTCACAAAATCTTGTACACTTCGAGTTTTTAGTTCAATTTTTTGGGCATGCCAAAAAAACTACAAGGATCATGTCTACCAAGTTTGGGGCCAAAACTCCTTGTGAAAAAATTTTAAAAAATCCCGAACCGTAAAAAGTTTCAAAAATCATGAAAAATAGAAAACGAGTCGTCTAGCCAATAAACTTCACATGAAGGCATAAGGGACCATTGTATTAATATACAAGCCAGAAAAATGGCATTGTCATGATAGAAATATGAAGAAGTGCCTAAACCCACCTACCACACTATCGATCCACGGCTTGCGCGTCCCGCCTCTCTGGCCGGCGTAGTGTCCGCCCGCCCGCCCGTTTGTTTCGTCAGTTGGCTTAGGCATACGGAGATCATTCCCAGTCTAAGATTGAACCAGACCAAGGGTTGCGGCAGCAAGATCGACAGCATGCAAAGGGGGACCCGATCGATCCCCGGCTTGCGCATCCCGCCCCTCTGGCCGGCTGAGCGCCCATACGCTCGTTTCGTGGGTTGACTTAGAAATACGGAGTTCATTCCCAGTCTAAGCATATGGAGTTCATTCCCAGTTTAAGATCGAACTGGACCGAGGGTTGCGGCAGCACATGCTGGGCTCGGGCATGTGCTGGTGCCGTATTTTTCTTCGTCGGGACACCATCGCCGGAGAACCTGACCAGCGGCATTGGGGTTCCGACGAACGGGGGGGCGGGGGTGGTGTGAGCACATGATGTGCAATGGGTCCTAGTACTTGGCCCTTATATTGGCCACCTATCCCTCATCAAACCTTGAGAACTCACACCCCCTTAAAGAGCATTTGAGATTTTACAGGTTTGCTGCCAGTAGCCATTAAAGTGTCTGAAATGGGGATACTTTTTTCAAATGGTCACAAAATCTTGTACAATTCAAGTTATTGGTAGAATTTTTTTGGGACAAAAATACAAGGATCACGTCTACCAAGTTTGGGGCCAAAACTCCTTGTGAAAAAATTTTAAAAAATCTCGAACCGTAAAAATTTTCCAAAATCGTGAAAAATAGAAAACGAGTCGTCTTGCCATGAAACTTCAAATGAAGGCATAAGGGACCATTGTATTAATATACAAGCCAAAAAAATGGCATTGTCATGGTAGAAATATGAAGATGTGCCTAAACCCACCTACCACCCTATCCATCCACAGCTTGCGCATCCCGCCTCTCTGGTTGATGTAGTGCCCGCCCGTCCGCCCGCTCGTTTCGTCGATTGGTTTAGACACACGGAGTTCATTCCTAATCTAAGATCAGACCAGATATAGGTTGCGGCAGTAGGATCGACAGCACGTAGAGGGGTACCCGGCCGATCCCTGGCTTGCGTAACTCGCACCTCTGGCCGGCTGAGTGCCCGCATGCTCATTTCGTGGGTTGACTTAGGCATATGGAGTTCATTCCCAGTCTAAGCATACGGAGTTCATTCCCAGTCTAAGATAGGATCGGACTGAGGGTTACTGTAGGAGATGCTGTGCGCGGGCATGTGTTGGTGTCATATTTTTCTTCGTCGGGACGCCATCGCCGGAGAACCTGACCGGCGGCATTGGGGTTCCGACGATCGGGGGGGCTGGGGGGCGTGCGCACATGATGTCTAATGGGTGCTGGTACTTGGCCCTTATATTGGCCTCCTATCCCTCATCAAACCTCAAGAACTCGCACCCCCTTAAAGAGCATTTGAGATTTTACAGGTTTGCTGGCAGTAGCCTTTAAAGTGTCTGAAATGTGGACAGGTTTTTCAAAAGGTCACAAAATCTTGTACACTTCGAGTTTTTAGCTGACTTTTTTTGAGCATGCCAACAAAAATACAAGGATCACGTCTACTAAGTTTGGGGCCAAAACTCTTTCTAAAAAAATTTTAAAATATCCTGAACTGTAAAAAGTTTCAAAAATCGTGAAAATTTGAAAACGAGTCATCTTGCCATGAAACTTCACATGAAGGCTTAAGGGACCATTGTATGAATTTACAAGCCAGAAAAATGGCATTGGCATGGCAGAAATATGAAGATGTGCCTAACCCACCTACCACCCTATCGATCCACGGCTTGCGCATCCGGTCTCTCTGGCCGACGTAATGTCCGCCCGTCTGCCCGCTCGTTTCGTCGGTTGGCTTAGGCATACGGAGTTCATTCCCAGTCTAAGATCAGACCGGACCGAAGGTTGCAACAGCACATGCTGGGCTCGGGCATGTACTGGTGCCGCATTTTTTTTCATCGGGACGCCATCGCCGGAGAACTTGACCGGCGGCATTGGGGTTCCGACGATCGGGGGGGCCAGGGGGTGTGCGTACATGATGTCCGATGGGTGCTGGTACTTGGCCATTATATTGGCCCTCTATCCCTCACAAACCTCGAGAACTCACACCCCCTTAAAGAGCATTTGAGATTTTACAGGTTTGCTGCCAGTAGCCATTAAAGTGTCTGAAATGAGGGCACTTTTTTCAAATGGTCACAAAATCTTGTACACTTCAAGTTTTTAGCTGAATTTTTTTGTGCATGCCAACAAAAATAGGAGGATCACTTCTACCAAATTTGGGGCCAAAACTTCTTCTAAAAAAATTTTAAAAAATCTCGAACCATAAAAAGTTTTGAAAATCGTGAAAAATAGAAAACGAGTCGTCCTGCCATGAAACTTCACTTGAAGGCTTAAGGGACCATTGTATGAATTTACAAGCGAGAAAAATGGCATTGGCACGGCAGAAATATGAAGATGTAACTAAATCCAGCTACCACCCTATCGATCCACGGCTTGCGCATCCCGCCTCTCTGGCCGGTGTAGTGCCCGCCCGCCCTTTCGTTTCGTCGGTTGCCCTGGGCATACGGAGTTCATTCCCAGTCTAAGATCAGACCAGACCGAGGGTCGCGGCAGTAGGATCGACAGCACACAGAAGGGGACCCGATCGATCCTCGTCTTACGCATCCTACCTCTCTAGCCGGTTGAGCGCCCGCACGCTCGTTTCGTGGGTTGACTTAGGCATACGGAGTTCATTCCCAGTCTAAGCATACGGAATTCATTCACAGACTAAGATCGAACCAGACAGAGGGTTGTGGCAGCACATGCTGGGGTCGGGCATGTGCTGGTGCCGTATTTTTCTTTACCGGGACACCATGCCGGAGAACCTAACTGGCGACATTGGGGTTCCAGCGATCGGGGGGGCCAGGGGGTGTGCGCACATGATGTGCAATGGGTGCTGGTACTTGGCCCTTATATTGGCCCCTTATCCCTCATCAAACCTCGAGAACTCAAACCCCCTTAAAGAGCGTTTAAGATTTTACAGGTTTGCTACCAGTAGCCATTAAAGTGTCTGAAATGGGGACACTTTTTTCAAATGGTCACAAAATCTTGTACACTTTGAGTTTTTAGCTGAATTTTTTTGTGCATGCCAACAAAAATACGAGGATCACTTCTGCCAAATTTGGTGTCAAAACGTCTTCTGAAAAAATTTTAAAAAATCTCGAACCATAAAAAGTTTTGAAAATCGTGAAAAATAGAAAATGAGTCGTCTTGCCATGAAACTTCACTTGAAGGCTTAAGGGACCATTGTATAAATTTACAAGCGAGAAAAATGGCATTGGCACGGCAGAAATATGAAGATGTAACTAAATCCAGCTACCACCCTATCGATCCACGGCTTGCGCATCCCATCTCTCTGGCCGGTGTAGTGCCCGCTCGCCCTTTCGTTTCATCGGTTGCCTTGGGCATACGGAGTTCATTCCCAGTCTAAGATTGGACCAGACCGAGGGTTGCAGTAGTAGGATCAGTAGCACGCAGAGGGGGACCCGATCGATCCTCGGCTTGTGCATCCCGCCCCTCTATCCGACTGAGCGCCCGCACGCTCGTTTCGTGGGTTGACATAAGCATATAGAGTTCATTCACAGTCTAAGCATACGGAGTTCATTCACAGTCTAAGATCAGACTGGACCGAAGGTTGCGACAGCACATGCTGGGCTCGGGCATGTGCTGGTGCCGCATTTTTCTTCGCTGGGACACCATCGTCGAAGAACCTGACAGGCGGTATTGGGGTTCTGGTGATCGGGAGGGGTGGGGGGGTGTGCGCACATGATGTGCGATGGGTGCTGGTACTTGGCCCTTATATTGGCCCCCCAAACCTCATCAAACCTCAAGAACTCACACCCCCTTAAAAAGCATTTCAGATTTTATAGGTTTGCTGCTAGTAGCCATTAAAGTGTATTAAATGGGGACACTTTTTTCAAATGGTCACAAAATCTTGTACACTTCGAGGTTTTGGCTGAATTTTTTTATGCATGCCAAAAAAAATACAAGGATCACGTCTACAAAGTTTGGGGCCAAAACTCCTTCTGAAAAAATTTAAAAAAATCCTGAACCGTAAAAAGTTTCAAAAATCGTGAAAAATAGAAAACGAGTTGTCTTGCCATGAAACTTCACATGAAGGCTTAACGGACCATTGTATGAATTTACAAGCCAGAAAAATGGCATTGGCTCGGTAAAAATATGAAGATGTGCCTAAACCCACCTACCACCCTATCGATCCATGGCATGCGCATCCCGCCTGTCTAGCCGGCGTAGTGCCCGCCCGCCCGCCCATTCGTTTCTTCGGTTGGCTTAGGCATACGGAGTTCATTCCCAGTCTAAGATCGGACCAAATCGAGGGTTACGGCAGCAGGATCGGTAGCACGTAGAGGGGGACCCGATCGATCCCTGTCTTGCGCATCCTGCCCCTCTGGCTAGCTGAGCACCCGCACGCTCGTTTCGTGGGTTGACTTAGGCATACGAAGTTCACTCCCAGTCTAAGCATGCGGAGTTCATTCCCAGTCTAAGATCGAACCGGATCGAGGGTTGCGACAGCACATGCTGGGCTCGGGCATGTGTTGGTGCCGTATTTTTTTTCACCGGGACATCATCGCCAGAGAACTTGATAGGCGGCATTAGGGTTCCGACGATCGGGGGGACCGTGGGGGGTGTGCGCACATGATGTGCGATGGGTGCTGGTACTTGGCCCTTATATTGGCCCCCTATCCCTCATCAAACCTTGAGAAGTCAAACCCCCTTAAAGAGCATTTGACATTTTACAGGTTTGCTGCCAGTATCCATTAAAGTGTCTGAAATGGGGACACTTTTTTCAAATGGTCACAAAATCTTGTACACTTCGAGTTTTTAGCTGAATTTTTTATGCATGCCAACAAAAATACAAGGATGACGTCTACGAATTTTGGGGCCAAAACTCCTTCTGAAAAAATTTTAAAAAATCCTGAACCGTAAAAAGTTTTGAAAATCGTGAAAAATAGAAAACGAGTCGTCTTGCCATGAAACTTCACATGAAGGCTTAAGGGACCATTGTATGAATTTACAAGCCAAAAAAATGGCATTGGCATGGCAGAAATATGAAGATGTAACTAAATCCACCTACCACCCTATCGATCCAAGGCTTGCGCATCCCACCTCTCTGGCCGGTGTAGTGCCGGCCCGTCCACCCGCTCGTTTCGTCGGTTGGCTTAGGCTTACGGAGTTCATTCCCAGTCTAAGATCGAACCGGACCGAGGGTTGCAGCAGTAGGATTGACAGCACGCAGAGGGGGACCCGACCGATCTCCAGCTTCTGCATCCCGCCCCTCTGGTCGACTGAGCGCCCGTAAGCTCGTTTCATGGGTTGACATAGGCATACGGAGTTCATTCCCAGTCCAAGCATATGGAGTTCATTTACAGTCTAAGATCAGACCGGACTGAGGGTTGCGACAGCACATGCTGGCCTCGGGCATGTGCTGGTGTCGCATTTTTCTTCGTCGGGACACCATCGTCGGAGAACCTGACTGGCGGCATTGGGGTTCTGGTGATCGCGGGGGCGGGGGGGGTGTGCACACATGATGTGTGATGGGTACTGGTACTTGGCCCTTATATTGGCCCCCTATCCCTCATCAAACCTCGAGAACTCACACCCCCTTAAAAAGCATTTGAGATTTTATAGGTTTGCTGCCAGTAGCCATTAAAGTGTCTGAAATGAGGACACTTTTTTCAAATGGTCACAAAATCTTGTACACTTCGATTTTTTTGCTGAAGTTTTGTGTACATGCCAACAAAAATACAAGGATCATATCTACGAAGTTTGGGGCCAAAAATCCTTTTGAAAAAATTTTAAAAAATCCCGAACCGTAAAAAGTTTCAAAAATCGTGAAAAATAGAAAACGAGTCGTTTTGCCATGAAACTTCACATGAAGGCTTAAGGGACCATTGTCTGAATTTACAAGCCAGAAAAATGGCATTGGCACGGCAAAAATATGAAGATGTGCCTAAACCCACCTACCACCCTATCAATCCACGACTTATGCATCACGCCTGCCCACTCATTTTGTTGGTTGGCTTAGGCATACGGAGTTCATTAGCAGTCTAAGATTAGACCGGACCGAGGGTTACGGCAGCACGCAGAGGGGGACCCTACTGATTCCCGACTTGCGCATCTTGCCCCTCTGGCCGATTGAGCACCCGTACGCTCGTTTTGTGGGTTTACTTAGGGATACGGAGTTCATTCCTTGTCTAAGCATACGGAGTTCATTCCCAGTCCAAGATCAGACCAGATCGAGGGTTGCGGTAGCACATGCTGGGCTCGGGCAAGTGCTGGTGCCATGTTTTTCTTCATCGGGACACCATCGTCGGAGAACCTGACCAACGGCATTGGGGTTCCGATGAGCGAGGGGGGCCGGGGGGTGTGCGGACATGATGTGCGATGGGTGCTGTTACTTGGCCCTTATATTGGCCCCCTATCCCTCATCAAACCTCGAGAACTCACTCCCCCTTAAAGAGCATTTGAGATTTTACAGGTTTGCTTCCAGTAGCCACTAAAGTGTTTAAAATGGGGACACTTTTTTCAAATGGTCACAAAATCTTGTACACTTAGAGTTTTTAGCTGAATTTTTTTGTGCATGCCAACAAAAATACAAGGATCATGTCTACCAAGTTTGGGGCAAAACTCCTTCTGAAAAAATTTTAAAAAATCTGGAACCGTAAAAAGTTTCAAAAATCATGAGAAATAGAAAACAAGTCATCTTGCCATGAAACTTCACATGAAGGCTTAAGGGACCATTCTATGAATTTACAAGCCAGAAAAATGGCATTGGTTTGGCATAAATATGAAGATGTAACTAAATCCACCTACCACCCTATCGATCTAAGGCTTGCGCATCCCACCTCTCTGGCCGGTGTAGTGCCCGCCCGTCCACCCACTCGTTTCATCGGTTGGCTTAGGCTTACGGAGTTCATTCCCAGTCTAAGATCGGACCGGACTGAGGGTTACGGCAGCAGGATCAGCAGCACGCAGAGGGGGACCCGATCGATCCCCGGCTTGCGCATCCTGCCCCTCTGGCCGACTGAGCGCCTGTACGCTCGTTTTATGGGTTTACGTAGGGATACAGAGTTCATTCCTTGTCTAAGCATACGGAGTTCATTCCCAGTCTAAGATCGGATCGGACCGAGGGTTGCGACAGCACATGCTGGGCTCGGGCATGTGCTGGTGCCGTATTTTTTTTCGTCGGGACGCCATCGCCGGAGAACCTGACCGGCGGCATTGGGGTTCCGATGATCGGGGGGGCCAGGGGGTGTGCGCACATGATGTACGATAGGTGTTGGTACTTGGCCCTTATATTGGCCCCCTATCCTTCATCAAACCTCGAGAACTCACACCCCCTTAAAGAGCATTTGAGATTTTACAGGTTTGCTGCCAGTAGCCATTAAAGTGTCTGAAATGAGGACACTTTTTTCAAATGGTCACAAAATCTTGTACACTTCGATTTTTTTGCTGAAGTTTTGTGTACATGCCGACAAAAATACAAGGATCACATCTACGAAGTTTGGGGCCAAAAATCCTTTTGAAAAAATTTTAAAAAATCCCGAACCGTAAAAAGTTTCAAAAATCGTGAAAAATAGAAAACGAGTCGTCTTGCCATGAAACTTCACATGAATGCTGAAGGGACCATTCTATGAATTTACAAGCCATAAAAATGGCATTGGCATGGCATAAATATGAAGATCTGCCTAAACCCAACTACCACCCTATCGATCCACGGCTTGCGCATCCCGCCTCTCTGGCCGGCGTAGTGCCCGCCCGCTCGCTCGTTCATTTCGTTGGTTGGCTTAGGCATACGAAAATCATTCCAGTCTAACATTGGACCGGACTGAGGGTTGCAACAGCAGGATCGGCAGCACGCAGAGGGGGACCCGGCCGATCCCCGACTTGCGCATCCTGCCCCTCTAGCCGGTTGAGCGCCCGCACGCTCGTTTTGTGGGTTGACTTAGGTGTACAGAGTTCATTCTCAGTCTAAGCATACGGAGTTCATTCCTAGTCTAAGATCAGACTGGACCGAGGGTTACGGCAGCACATGCTGGGCTCGAGCATGTGCTGGTGCCGCATTTTGCTTCGTCGGGACACCATCACCGGAGAACCTGACCGCCAGCATTGGGGTTCCGGCGATCGGGGGGCCGGGGGGTGTGCGCACATGATGTACGATGGGTGCTGGTACTTGGCCCTTATATTAGCACCCTATCCCTCATCAAACCTCGAGAACTCACACCCCCTTAGAGAGCATTTGAGATTTTACAGGTTTGTTGCCAGTAGCCATTAAAGTGTCTGAAATGGGGGCACTTTTTTCAAATGGTCACAAAATCTTGTACACTTCGAGTTTTTAGCTGAATTTTTTTGTGCATGCCAAAAAAAATGCAAGGATCACGTCTACAAAGTTTGGGGCCAAAACTAATTCTGAAAGAATTTTAAAAAATCCCGAACCGTAAAACGTTTCAAAAATCATGAAAAATAGAAAATGAGTCGTCTTTCCATGAAACTTCACATGAAGGCTTAAGGTACCACTGTATGAATTTACAAGCCAAAAAAATGGTATTGCCATAGCAGAAATATGAAGATGTGCCTAAACCCACCTACCACCCTATCGATCCACGGCTTGCGTATCCCGCCTCTCTCGCTGGCATAGTGCCCGCCCGCTTGCTCCTTCATTTCGTCGGTTGGCTTAGGCATACCGAAATCATTCCCAGTCTAAGATTGGATCGGACTGAGGGTTGCAACAGCAGGATCGACAGCACGTAGAGGGGGACCCAGCCGATCCACAGCTTGCGTATTTTGCCCCTCTGGTCGGTTGAGCGCCCGCATGCTCCTTTTGTGGGTTGACTTAGGTGTACAGAGTTCATTCCCAGTCTAAGCATATGGAGTTCATTCCCAGTCTAAGATCAGACCGGACCGAGGGTTCTGGTAGCACATGCTGGGCTCGAGCATGTGCTGGTGCCACATTTTTCTTCGTCGGGACACCATCGCCGGAGAACCTGACCGACGACATTGGGGTTCCGGCGATCGGGGGAGGGCGGGGGGTGTGCGCACATGATGTGCAATGGGTGCTGGTACTTGGCCCTTATATTGGCCCCCTATCCCTCATCAAACCTCGAGAACTCATACCCCCTTAAAGAGCATTTGAGATTTTACAGGTTTGCTGCCAGTAGGCATTAAAGTGTCTGAAATGGGGGCACTTTTTTCAAATGGTCACAAAATCTTGTACACTTTGAGATTTTAGCTGAATTGTTTTGTGCATGCCGACAAAAATACAAGGATCACGTCTACCAAATTTGGGGCCAAAACTCCTTCTGAAAAAAGTTAAAAAAATCTTGAACAGTAAAAATTTCAAAAATCGTGAAAAATAGAAAACGAGTCGTCTTGCCATGAAACTTCACATGAAGGCTTAAGGGACCATTGTATGAATTTACAAGCCAGAAAAACGGCATTGGCTTCGTAGAAATATGAAGATGTGCCTAAACCCACCTACCACTCTATCGATCCACGGCTTACGCATCCCGCCTCTCTGGCCGACATAGTGCCCGCCTGACCGTCCGCTCGTTTCGTCGGTTGGCTTAGGCATACGGAGTTCATTCCCAATCTAAGATCAGACCGGACCAAGGGTTGTGGCAGCAGGATCGACAGCACGCAGAAAGGGACCCGGTCGATCCCCGACTTGCGCATCCCGCCCCTTTAGCCGGCTGAGTGCCCGCATGCTCGTTTCGTGGGTTGACTTGGGCATACGGAGTTCATTCCCAGTGTAAGCATACGGAGTTCATTCCCAGTCTAAAATCAGACCAGACTGAGGGTTGCGGCAGCACATACTGGGCTCGGGCATGTGCTGTTGCTGTATTTTACTTCTCCGGGACACCATCGCCGGAGACTCTGACCGAAGGCATTGGGGATCCGTCGATCGAGGGGGTCGGGGGGGGTGTGCGCACATGATGTACAATGGGTGCAGGTACTTGGCCCTTGTATTGGCCCCCTATCCCTCATCAAACCTCAAGAACTCACACCCCCTTAAAGAGCATTTGAGATTTTACAGGTTTGCTGCCAGTAGCCATTAAAGTGTCTGAAATGGGGACACTTTTTTCAAATGGTCACAAAATCTTGTACACTTTGAGTTTTTAGCTGAATTTTTTTGTGCATGACAACAAAAATACAAGGATCACATCTACAGCCAAAACTCCTACTCAAAAAATTTCAAAAAATCTGGAACCGTAAAAAGTTTCAAAAATCGTGAAAAGTAGAAAATAAGTCCTCTTGCCATGAAACTTCACACGAAGGCTTAAGTGACCATTGTATGAATTTACAAGCCAGAAAAATGGCACTGGCACGGTAGAAATATGAAGATGTGCCTAAACCCACCTACCACCCTATCGATCCACGGCTTGCGCATCCCGCCTTTCTGGCCGACGTAGTGCCCACCCGCCCGCTCGTTTCGTCGGTTGGCCTAGGCATACGGAGTTCATTCCCAGTCTAAGATCAGACCAAACCAAGGGTTACGACAACAAGATCGACAGCACGTAGAGTGGGACCCAGTCGATCCCCGGCTTACGCATCCCGCCCATCTGCCCGGCTGTGCGCTCGCATGCTCGTTTCGTCGGTTGACTTAGGCATACGGAGTTCATTCCCAGTCTAAGCATACGGAGTTCATTCCCAGTCTAAGATCGGATCCGACCGAGGGTTGCAGCAGCACATGCTGGGCTCAGGCTTGTGCTGGTGCCGCATTTTTCTTCATCGGGACACCATCGTCGGAGAACCTGACTGACGGCATTGGGGTTCCGACGATCGGGGGGGCCGGGGCGGTTGTGCGTACATGATGTGCGATGGGCGCTAGTACTTGGCCCTTATGTTGGGCCCCTATCCCTCATCAAACCTCGAGAACTCACACCCCCTTAAAGAACATTTGAGATTTTACAGGTTTGCTGCCAGTAGCCATTAAAGTGTCTGAAATGGGGACACTTTTTTCAAAGGGTAAAAATCTTGTACACTTCGAGTTTTTAGCTGAATTTTTTTGTGCATGCCAAAAAAAATACAGGGATCACGTCTACCAAGTTTGCGGCCAAAAAAACTTCTAAAAAAATTTTAAAAAATCCCGAACCGTAAAAAGTTTAGAAAATCATGAAAAATAGAAAACGAGTCGTCTTGCCATGAAACTTCACATGAAGGCTTAAGGGACCATTGTACGAATTTACAAGCCAGAAAAATGGCATTGGCATGGAAGAAATATGAAGATGTGCCTAAACCCACCTACCACCCTATCGATCCACGGCTTGTGCATCCCGTCTCTTTGCCGACGTAGTGCCCGCCCGCCCGCCTTTCGTTTCGTCGGTTGGCTTAGGCATACGGAGTTCATTCCCAATCTAAGATCAGACCAGACCAAGGGTTACGATAGCAGGATCGGCAGCATGCTAAGGGTGACCCGATCGATCCTCGGCTTACGCATCCCGCCCTTCTGGCCGGCTGAGCGCCCGTACGCTCGTTTCGTGGGTTGACTTAGGCATACGAAGTTCATTCCCAGTCTAAGCATATGGAGTTGATTCCCAGTCTAAGATTGGACTGGACCGAGGGTGGCAGCAGCACATGCTAGGCTCGAGCATGTGCTGGTGCCACATTTTTCTTCGTCGGGACACCATCGTCGGAGAATCTGACCGACAGCATAGGGGTTCCGACGATCGGTTGGGCCGGGGGAGTCTGCGCACATGATGTACGATGGGTGCTGGTACTTGGCCCTTATATTGGCCCCCTATCCCTCATCAAACCTCAAGAACTCACACCCCCTTAAATAGCATTTGAGATTTTACAGGTTTGCTGCTAGTAGCCATTAAAGTGTCTAAAGTGGGGACACTTTTTTCAAATGGTCACAAAATCTTGTACACTTCGAGTTTTTAGCTGAATCTTTTTGTGCATGACAAAAAAAATACAAGGATCACGTCTACAAGGTTTGGCACCAAAACTCCTACTGAAAAAATTTTAAAAAATTCCGAACCGTAAAAAGTTTTGAAAATCGTGAAAAATAGAAAACGAGTCATCTTGCCATGAAACTTCACATGAAGGCTTAAGGGACCATTGTATGAATTTTCAAGCCAAAAAAATGGTATTGGCGTGGCAGAAATATGAAGATGTGCCTAAACCCACCTACCACCCTATCGATCCACGGCTTGCGCATCCCGCCTCTCTAGCCGACATAGTGTCGGCCCGTCTGCCCACTCGTTTCGTCGGTTGGCTTAGGCATACGGAGTTCATCCCTAGTCTAAGATCGGACCGGACCGAGGGTTGCGGTAGCAGGATCGACAGCACATAGAGGGGGGCCCGGCCGATCCCCGGCTTGCGCATCTCGCCCTTCTGGCCGGCTGAGCGCCCGCACGCTCGTTTCATGGGTTGACTTAGGCATACGGAGTTCATTCTCAGTCTAAGCATACCGAGTTCATTCCCAGTCTAACATCGGACCGGACTGAGGGTTGCGACAGCACATGCTGGGCTTGAGCATGTGCTGGTGCCGTATTTTTCTTCGTCGAGACACCATCACTGGAGAACCTGACCGACGGCATTGGGGTTCCGACAATCAGGGGGGCCGAGGGGTGTGCACACATGATGTGCGATGGGTGCTGGTACTTGGCCCTTATATTGGCCCCCTATCCCTCATCAAACCTCGAGAAGTCACACCCCCTTAAAGTGCATTTGAGATTTTACAGGTTTGCTACCAGTAGCCATTAAAGTGTCTGAAATAGGGACATTTTTTTCAAATGGTCACAAAATCTTGTACACTTCGGGTTTTTAGCTGAATTGTTTTGTGCATGCCAACAAAAATACAAGGATCACGTCTACCAAGTTTGGGGCCAAAACTCCTTCTGAAAAAAATTTAAAAAATCTCGAATCGTAAAAAGTTTCAAAAATCGTGAAAAATAGAAAACGAGTCATCTTGCCATGAAACTTTACATGAAGGCTTAAGGGATCATTGTATGAATTTACAAGCCAGAAAACTGGTGTTGGCATGGCAGAAATATGAAGATTTTCCTAAACCCAGCTACCACCCTATCGATTCACGGCTTGCGGATCTCGCCTCTTTGGCCGGCGTAGTGCCCGCCCACCCGCCAGCTCCTTTCGTCAGTTGGCTTAGGCATACGGAGTTCATCCTCAGTCTAAGATCAGATCGGATCGAGGGTTGCTGTAGCAGTATCGACAGCACATAGAAGGGGGCCCGGTCGATCCCTGGCTTGTGCATCTCGCCCTTCTGGCCGGCTGAGCGCCCGCACGCTCGTTTCATGGGTTGACTTAGGCATACGGAGTTCATTGCCAGTCTAAGCATACGAAGTTCATTCCCAGTCTAAGATCGGATCGGACCAAGAGTTGCGGCAGCACATGCTGCGCTCGGGCATGTGCTGGTGTCGTATTTTTCTTCGTCGGGACACCATCATCGGAGAACCTGACCTATGACATTAGCATTTTCGGTGATCGGGGGGGCTGGGGGGGTGTACGCACATGATGTGCGATGGGTGCTGGTACTTGGCACTTATATTGGCCTCTTATCCCTCATCAAACCTCGAGAACTCACACCCCCTTAAAGAGCGTTTGAGATTTTACAGGTTTGCTGCCAGTAGCCATTAAAGTGTCTGAAATGTGCATTCCAATAAAAATACAAGGATCAAGTCTACCAAGTTTGGGGTCAAAACTGCTTCTGAAAAACTTTTAAAAAAATCTCGAACTGTAAAAATTTTCAAAAATCGTGACAAATAGAAAATGAGTCGTCTTGCCATGAAACTTCACATGAAGACTTAGGGGACCAATGTATGAATTTACAAGCTAGAAAAATGGCATTGGCATGGCAGAAATATGAAAATGTGCCTAAACCCACCTACCACCCTATCGATCCATGGCTTGCGTATCCCGCCTCTCTGGCTGACGTAGTGCCCGCCCGCCCACCCGCTTGTTTCGTCGATTGGCTTAGGCATACGGAGTTCATTAGCAGTCTAAGATCAGACCGTACCGAGGGTTACGGTAGTAGGATCCGCAGCACACAGAAGGGGACCCGACCGATCCTTGGCTTGCGCATCCCGCCCCTCTGGCCGACTGAGCGCCCGCACGCTCGTTCCATGGGTTGACTTAGGCATACGGAGTTCATTCCCAGTCTAAGAATACGAAGTTCATTCCCAGTCTAAGATCAGACCGAAGGTTATGACAGGGCATGCTGGGCTCAGGCATGTGCTGGTGCCGTATTTTTCTTCACCGGGACACCATCGTCGGAGAACCTGACCGACGTCATTGGGCTTGCAGCGATCGAGGGGGTCGAGGGGGGTGTGCGGACATGATGTGCAATGGGTGCTGGTACTTGTCCCGTATATTGGCCCCCTATCCCTCATCAATCCTCGAGAACTCACACCCCCTTAAAGAGCATTTGAGATGTTACAGGTTTGCTGCCAGTAGCCATTAAAGTGTCTGAAATGGGGACACTTTTTTCAAATGGTCACAAAATCATGTACACTTCCAGTTTTTAGCTGAATTTTTTTGTGGATGCCAAAAAAAATACAAGTATCACGTCAACCAAGTTTGGGGCCAAAACTATTTCTGAAATAGAAAACGTTTTGGAAAATCGTGAAAAATAGAAAACGAGTCGTCTTGCCATGAAACTTCACATGAAGGCTTAAGGGACCATTGTATGAATTTACAAGCCAGAAAAATGGCATTGGCACGGTAGAAATATGAAGATGTGCCTAAACCCACCTACCACCCTATCGATCCACGGCTTGCGTATCCCGTCTCTCTGGACGGCGTAGTGCCCGCACGCCCGCTAGCTTGTTTCGTCCGTTGGCTTATGCATACAGAGTTAATTCCTAGTCAAAGATCAAACCGGACCAAGGGTTCTGGTAGCAGCATCGGCAGCATGCAGAGGGGGACTCGGTCGATCCTCGACTTACGCATCCCGCCCCTCTGGCTGGCTGAGCGCCCGCACGCTCATTTCGTGGGTTGACTTAGGCATACAGAGTTGATTTCCAGTCTAAGCATACGGAGTTCATTCCCAGTCTAAGATCAAACCGGACCGAGGGTTACGCCAGCACATGCTGGGCTCGGGCATGTGCTGGTGTTTCATTTTTCTTCACCGGGACACCATCACCAGAGAACCTGACCGGTGGCAATAGGCTTCCGGCAATCGGGGGGGTGTGCGCACATGATGTGCGATGGGTGCTAGTACTCGGCCCTTATATTGGCTCCCTATCCCTCATCAAACCTTGAGAACTCACACCCCCTTAAAGAGCATTTGAGATTTTACAGGTTTGCTGCCAGTAGCCATTAAAGTGTCTAAAGTGGGGACACTTTTTTCAAATGGTCACAAAATCTTGTACACTTTGAGTTTTTAGCTGAATCTTTTTGCGCATGCCAACAAAAATACAAGGATCACGACTACAAGGTTTGGGGCCAAAACTCTTTATGAAAAAATTTTAAAAAATCCTGAACCTTAAAAAGTTTTGAAAATCGTGAAAAATAAAAAATGAGTCAGCTTTTCATGAAACTTCACATGAAGGCTTAAGGGACCATTGTATGAATTTACAAGCCAAAAAAATGGTATTGGCATGGAAGAAATATGAAGATGTGCCTAAACCCACCTAGCACCTTATTGATCCATGGCTTGGGCATCCCGCCTCTCTGGCCGACATAGTGTCGGCCCGCTCGCTCGTTTCATCGGTTGGCTTAGGCATACGGAGTTCATTCTAATATAAGATCGAACCAGACCGAAGGTTACAGCAGCAGGATCGGCAGCACGCAGAAGGGGACCCGACCGATCCCCAACTTGTGCATCCCGCCCCTCTGGTCGACTGAACGCCCGCACGCTCGTTTCATGGTTGACTTAGGCATACTGAGTTCATTCCCATTCTAAGCACATGGAGTTCATTCCCAGTCTAAGATCGGACCGGACCAAGGGTTGCGACAGCACTTGCTGGGCTCGGGCATGTGCTGGTGTCGTATTTTTCTTCACCGGGACACCATCACTGGAGAACCTAACCGGCGGCATTGGGGTTCCGATGATCAGGGGGGTCGGGGGGTGTGCGCACATGATGTGCGATGGGTGCTGGTACTTGGCCCTTATCTTGGCCCCCTATCCCTCATCAAACCTTGAGAACTCACACCCCCTTAAAGAGCATTTGAGATTTTATAGGTTTGCTGCCAGTAGCCATTAAAGTGTCTGAAATGGGGACACTTTTTACAAATGGTCACAAAATCTTGTACACTTCGGGTTTTTAGGTGAATTGTTTTGTGCATGCCAACAAAAATACAAGGATCACGTCTACCAAGTTTGGGGCCAAAACTCTTTCTGAAAAAAATTTAAAAAATCTCGAATCGTAAAAAGTTTAAAAAATTGTGAAAAATAGAAAACGAGTCGTATTGCCATGACACTTCACATGAAGGCTTAAGGGACCATTGTATGAATTTACAAGCCAGAAAAATGGCATTGGCATGGTGGAAATATGAAGATGTGCTTAAACCCACCTACCACCCTATCGATCCACGGCTTGCGCATCTCGCCTCTCTGCTCGGCGTAATGCCCGCCCACCCACCCGCTCATTTCGTCAGTTGGCTTTGGCATACGGAGTTCATTCCCAGTTTAAGATCAGACCGTACCGAGGGTTACGGCAGCAGGATCGACCGATCCCCGACTTGCGCATCTCGGCCTTCTGGTCGGCTGAGCTCCCGCATGCTCGTTTCGTGGGTTGACTTAGGCATGCGAAGTTCATTCCCAGTCTAAGATCTGACCGGACTGAGGGTTGCGGCAGCACATACTGGGCTCGGGCATGTGCTGGTGTCGTATTTTTCTTCGTCAGGACACCATTGCCGGAGAATCTGACCTGCGGTATTGGGGATCCGACGATCGGGGGGGCTGAGGGGTGTGCGCACATGATGTGCGATGGGTGCTGGTACTTGGCCCTTATATTGGCCTCCTATCCCTCATCAAACCTCGAGAACTCACACCCCCTTAAAGAGCGTTTGAGATTTTACAGGTTTGCTGCCAGTAGCCATTAAAGTGTCTGAAATGGGGACACTTTTTTCAAATGGTCACAAAATCTTGTACACTTTGAGTTTTTAGCTGAATTTTTTATGCATGCCAACAAAAATACAAGGATCACATCTACCAAGTTTGGGATCAAAAATCCATCTGAAAAAATTTTAAAATATCCCGAACCGTAAAAATTTTTCAAAATCGTGAAAAATAGAAAACGAGTCGTCTTGCCATGAAACTTCTCATTAAGGCTTAAGGGACCATTGTATGAATTTACAAGCCAGAAAAATGGCGTTGGAATGACAAAAATATGAAGATTTGCCTAAACCCACCTACCACCCTATCGATCCAAGGCTTGCGCATCTCACCTCTCTGGCTGGCGTAGTGCCCGCCCGTCTGTCAGCTCCTTTCGTCGGTTGGCTTAGGCATACGAAGTTCATTCCTAGTCTAAGATCGGACCGGACCGAGGGTTGCGGTAGCAGGATCGGTAGCACGTAGAGGGGGGCCCGTCCGATCCCCAGCTTGCGCATCCCGCCCCTCTGGCCGGCTGAGCGCCCGCACGCTCGTTTCGTGGGTTGATTTAGGCATACGGAGTTCATTCCCATTCTAAGCATACGAAGTTCATTACCAGTCTAAGATCAAATCGGACCGAGAGTTGTGGCAGCACATGCTGGGCTCGGGCATGTGCTGGTGTCATATTTTTCTTTGTCGGGACACCATCGCCGGAGAACCTGACCTGCGGTATTGGGGTTCCGGCGATTGGGGGGGCTGCGGGGTGTGCGCACATGATGTGCGATGGGTGCTGGTACTTGGCCCTTCTATTGGCCTCCTATCCCTCATCAAACCTCGAGAACTCACACCCTGTTAAAGAGCGTTTGAGATTTTACAGGTTTGCTGCCAGTAGCTATTAAAGTGTCTGAAATGGGGACACTTTTTTCAAATGGTCACAAAATCTTGTACTCTTCGAGTTTTTAGCTGAATTTTTTTTATGCATGCCAACAAAAATACAAGGATCACATCTACCAAGTTTGGAGCCAAAAATCCTTCTGAAAAAATTTTAAAAAATCCCGAACCGTAAAAAGTTTTCAAAATCGTGAAAAATAGAAAACGAGTCGTCTTGCCATGAAACTTCTCATTAAGGCTTAAGGGACCATTGTATGAATTTACAAGCCAGAAAAATGGCATTGGCATGGAAAAATATGAAGATATGCCTAAACCCACCTACCACCCTATCGTTCCACGGCTTAGGCATCCCGCCTCTCTGGCCGGCGTAGTGCCACCCAACCGCCCGCTCATTTCGTCGGTTAGTTTAGGCATACGGAGTTCATTCCCAGTCTAAGATCAGACCGAATCGAAGGTTGCGGTAGCAAGATCGACAGCACGCAGAGGGGGACCCGATCGAACACTGGCTTGCGCATCCCGCCCCTCTGGCCGGCTGAGTGCTCGCACGCTCGTTTCGTGGTTGACTTAGGCATACAGTGTTCATTCCCAGTCTAAGATCAGACCAGACCGAGAGCTGCGGTAGCACATGCTGGGCTCGGGCATGTGCTGGTGCCACATTTTTCTTCACCGGGACACCATCGTCGAAGAAACTGACCGGCGGCATTTGGGTTCCGACAATCAGGGGACCCGAGGGGGTGTGCGCAAATGATGTATGATAGGTGCTGGTACTTGGCCCTTATATTGGCCCCCTATCCCTCATCAAACCTCGAGAACTTACACCCCCTTGAAGAGCATTTGAGATTTTACAGGTTTGCTGCTAGTAGCCATTAAAGTGTCTGAAATAGGGACACCTTTTTCAAATTGTCACAAAATCTTGTACACTTCGAGTTTTTTTGCTGAATTTTTTTGTACATGCCAACAAAAATAAAAGGATCACGTCTACCAGGTTAGGGGCCAAAACTCCTTCTGAAAAAATTTTAAAAAATCTCAAACCGTAAAAAGTTTAAAAAATTGTGAAAAATAGAAAACGAGTCGTATTGCCATGACACTTCACATGAAGGCTTAAGGGACCATTGTATGAATTTACAAGCCAGAAAAATGGCATTGGCACGGCGGAAATATGAAGATGTGCCTAAACCCACCTACCACCCTATTGATCTACGGCTTGCGCATCCCGTCTCTCTGCTCGACATAGTGCCCGCCCGCCCGCTCGTTTCGTCAGTTGGCTTTGGCATACGGAGTTCATTCCCAGTCTAAGATTAGACCGGATCGAGGGTTGCGGTAGCAGGATCGATCGATCCCCGATTGTGCATCTCGCCCTTCTGGTCGGCTGAGGGCCCACATGCTCGTTTCGTATGTTGACTTAGGCATACGGAGTTCATTCCTAGTCTAAGATCTGATCGGACCGAGGGTTGCGGTAGCACATGCTGGGCTCGGGCATGTGCTGGTGCCACATTTTTCTTCGTTGGGTCACCATTGCCAGAGAACCTGACCGACGACGTTGGGGTTCCGACGATCGATGGGGGCCGTGGGGGGTGTGCGCACATGATGTGCGATGGGTGCTGGTACTTGGCCCTTATATTGGCACCCTATCCCTCATCAAACCTCGAGAACTCACTCCCCCTTAAAGAGCATTTGAGATTTTACTGGTTTGCTGCTAGTAGCAATTAAAGTAGCCATTAGCTGAATTTTTTTTGTACATGCCAACAATACAAGAATCACATCTGCCAAGTTTGGGGCCAAAACTCCTTCTGAAAAAATTTTAAAAAATACCGGACCGTAAAAAGTTTCAAAAATCATGAAAAATAGGAAACGAGTCGTCTTGCCATGAAACTTCACATGAAGGCTTAAGGGACCATTGTATGAATTTACAAGCCAGAAAAATGGCATTGGCATGGCAGAAATATGAAGATGTGCCTAAACCCACCTACCACCCTATCGATCCACGGCTTGCGCATCCCGCCTCACTCGTCGGTGTAGCGCTCGCCCGCCTGCCCGCCCGCTCGTTTCATCGATTGGCTTAGCCATACGGAGTTCATTCCCAGACTAAGATTAGACCGGACCGAGGGTTGTGGCAGCAGGATCGGCAGCACGCAGAGGGGGACCCGACCGACCCCCGGCTTGCGCATCCTGCCCCTATGGTCGGCTGAGCGCCCGCACGCTCGTTTCGTGGGTTGACTTAGCCATAATGAGTTCTTTCCCAGTCTAAGCATACGGAGTTCATTCCCAATCTAAGATCAGACCGGACCGAGGGTTGCGGTAGCACATGCTGGGCTTGGGCATTTGCTGGTGCTGTATTTTTCTTTGTCGGGACTCCATCGTCGGTTAATCTGACCGACAGCATTGGGGTTTCGACGATCGGGGGGTGGTCGGGGGGGCGGGTGTGTGCACATGATGTGCGATGGGTGCTAGTACTTGGCCCTTATATTGGCCCCCTATACCTCATTAAACCTTGAGAACTCACACCCCCTTAAAGAGCCTTTGAGATTTTACAGGTTTGCTACCAGTAGCAATTAAAGTGTCTGAAATGGGGACACTTTTTTCAAATGGTCACACAATCTTGTACACATTGAGTTTTTAGCTGAATGTTTTTGTGCATGCCAACAAAAATACAAGGATCATGTCTACCAAGTTTGGGGCCAACAATCCTTCTGAAAAAATTTTAAAAAATCCCGAATCGTAAAAAGTTTCAAAAATCGTGAAAAATAAAAAATGAGTCGTCTTGCCATGAAACTTCACATGAAGGCTTAAGGGACCATTGTATGAATTTACAAGCCAGAAAAATGGCATTGGCACGGCAGAAATATAAAGATGTTCCTAAACCCACCTGCCACCCTACCGATCCACGGCTTGCGCATCCCCCTCTCTGGCCGGCGTAGTGCCCGCCTGCCCGCCTGCTCGTTTCGTCGGTTGGCTTAGGCATACGAAGTTCATTCCCAGTCTAAGATTGAACCAGGCCAAGGGTTGCGGTAGTAGGATTGGCAGGATGTAGAGGGGGACCCGATCGATCCTCGGCTTGCGTATCTTGCCCCTCTGGCCGGCTGATCACCCGTACGCTCATTTTGTGGGTTGACTTAGGCATACGGAGTTCATTCCCAGTCGAAGATCGAACCAGACCGAGGGTTACGATAGCACTTGCTGGGCTCGAGCATGTGCTGGTGCCGTATTTTTCTTCTCCGAGGCACCATCGTCGGAGAACCTAATCGACGGTATTGGGGTTCCGGTGATTGGGGGGCCGGGGGGTGTGCACACGTGATGTGCGATGTTTGCTGGTACTTGGCCCTTATATTGGCCCCCTATCCCTCATCAAACCTCGAGAACTCACACCCCCTTTAAGAGCACTTGAGATTTTACAGGTTTGCTGCCAGTAGCCATTAAAGTGTCTGAAATGGGGACACTTTTTTAAATGGTCACAAAATCTTGTACACTTCGAGTTTTTAGCTGAATTGTTTTGTGCATGCCAACAAAAATACAAGGATCACATCTAGCAAGTTTGAGGCCAAAACTCCTGAAAAAATTTTAAAAAATCTCGAACTGTAAAAAGTTTTGAAAATCGTGAAAAATAGAAAACGAGTCGTCTTGCCATGAAACTTCACTTGAAGGCTTAAGGGACCATTGTATGAATTTACGAGCTAGAAAAATGGCATTGGCATGGCAGAAATATGAAGACGTGCCTAAACCCACCTACCACCCTATCGATCCACGGCTTGCGCATCCGGCCTCTCTGGCCGGCGTAGTGCCCGCCCGCCCACCTGCTTGTTTCATCGGTTGGCTTAGGCATACGGAGTTCATTCCCAGTCTAAGATCAGACCAGACTGAGGGTTGCGGCAGCAGGATCGGCAGCACGTAGAGGGGGACCCGACCGATCCTCGGCTTGCGCATCCCACCCCTCTGCTCGGCTGAGTGCCCACACGCTCATTTCGTGGGTTGACTTCGGCATACGGAGTTTATTCCCAGCCTAAGCATATGAAGTTCATTCCCAGTCTAAAATTGGATCGGACCGAGTGTTGCGGCAGCACATGTTGGGCTCGGGCATGTGCTGGTGCTGCATTTTTCTTCGTCGGGACACCATCGCTGGAGAACCTGACCGACGGCATTTGGGTTCCGGCGATCGAGGGGGGCCGGGGGGTGTGCGCACATGATGGGCGATGGGTGCTGGTACTTGGCCCTTATATTGGCCCCCTATCCCTCACCAAACCTCAAGAACTCACTCCCCCTTAAAGAGCATTTGAGATTTTACAGGTTTGCTGCCAGTAGCCATTAAAGTGTCTGAAATGGGGACACTTTTTTCAAATGGTCACAAAATCTTTTACACTTCGAATTTTTAGCTGAATTTTTTTGTGAATGCCAAAAAAGATACAAGGATCGCGTCTACCATGTTTGGGGCCAAAGTTCCTTCTGAAAAAATTTTAAAAAATCCCGAACCGTAAAAAGTTTCAAAAATCGTGAAAAATAGAAAACGAGTCGTCTTGCCATGAAACTTCACATGAAGGCTTAAGGGACTATTGTATGAATTTACAAGCTAGAAAAATGGTATTGGCACGGCAAAAATATGAAGATGTGCCAAAACCCACCTACTACCCTATCGATCCATGGCTTGCGCATCCCGCCTCTCTGGCCGACGTAGTGCCCGCCCGCCCTCTCGCTCGTTTTGTCGGTTGGCTTAGGCATACGGAGTTCATTCCCAGTCTAAGATCAGACCAGACCCAGGGTTACGGCAGCAGGATCCACAGCACGCAAAGGGGGACCCGGTCGATCCCCGATTTGTGTATCCCACCCCTCTGGCCGGCTGAGCGCCCGCACGCTCATTTCGTGGGTTGACTTAGGCATACGAAATTCATTCTCAATCTAAGATCGAATCGGACCTAGGGTTGTGACAGCACATGCTGTGCTCGGGCATGTGCTGGTGCTGCATTTTTCTTCTCCGGGACGCCATCGTGGGAGAACTTGACCGGCGGCATTGGGGTTCCGACGATCGGGGGGTGCCGGGGGGTGTGCGCACATGATGTGCGATGGCTGGTACTTGGCCCTTATATTGGCCCCCTATCCCTCATCAAACCTCGAGGACTCACATCCCCTTAAAGAGCATTTGAGATTTTACAGGTTTGCTGCCTGTAGCCATTAAAGTGTTTGAAATGGGGACACTTTTTTCAAATGGTCACAAAATCTTGTACACTTCGAGTTTTTAGCTGAATTTTTTTGTGCATGCCAAAAAAAAATACAAGGATCACGTCTACCAAGTTTGGGGCCAAAACACCTTCTGAAAAAATTTTAAAAAATACCGAACTATAAAAAGTTTCGAAAATCATGAAGAATAGAAAACGAGTCGTGTTGCCATGAAACATCACAGGATGGCTTAAGGGACCATTCTATGAATTTTCAAGCTACAAAAATGGCATTGGCATGGCAGAAATATGAAGATGTGCCTAAACCCACCTACCACCCTATCGATCCACGGCTTGCGCATCCCGCCTCTCTGGCCAGCGTAGTGCCCGCCCACTCGTTTCGTCGGTTGGCTTAGGCATACGGAGTTCATTCCCAGTCTACGATTGGATCGGATCGAGGGTTACGGCAGCAAGATTGGCAGCAAGCAGAGGGAGACCCGATCGATCCTCGACTTGCGCATCCTGCCCCTCTGGCCGACTGAGCTCCCGCACGCTTTGTTTTATGGGTTGACTAAGGCATACAGAGTTCATTCCCAGTCTAAGCATACAGAGTTCATTCCCAGTGTAAGATCAGATCGGACCGAGGGTTACGATAGCACATGCTATGCTCGGGCATGTGCTGGTGTCGTATTTTTCTTCCCCGGGACACCATCGTCGGACAACTCGACTGGGGCATTGGGGTTTCGACTATCGGGGGGCCCCGGGGGGTGTGGGCACATGATATGCGATGGGTGCTGGTACTTGGCCCTTATATTGGCCCCCTATCCCTAATCAAACCTCGAGAACTCACACCCCCTTAAAGAGCATTTGATATTTTGCAGGTTTGCTACCAGTAGCCATTAAAGTGTCTGAAATGGGGACACTTTTTTCAAATGGTCACAAAATCTTGTACACTTCGAGTTTTTAGCTGAATGTTTTTATGCATGCCAACAAAAATACAAGGATCACATCTACCAAGTTTGGGGCCAAAAGTCCTTCTGAAAAAATTTGAAAAATCTCGAACCGTGAAATGTTTTGAAAATCTTGAAAAATAAAAAACAAGTCGTCTTGCCATGAAACTTCACATGAAGGCTTAAGGGACCATTGTATGAATTTACAAGCCAGAAAAATGGCATTGGCATGGTAGAAATATGAAGATGTGCCTAAACGCACCTACCACCCTATCGATCCACGGCTTGCGCATCCCGCTTCTCTGGTCGGTGTAATTCCCGCCCGCCCGCCTGCTCGTTTCGTCAGTTGGCTTAGGCATACGGAGTTCATTCCTAGTCTAAGATTAGACCAAACCGAGGGTTGCAGCAGCAGGATCGACAGCACGCAGTGGGGGACTCGACCGATCTCCGGCTTGCGCATCTCGCCCCTCTGGTCGACCGAGCGCCCGCACGCTCTTTCCGTGGGCTGACTTAGGCATACGAAGTTAATTCCCAGTCCAAGATCAGACCAGACTAAGGGTTGAGGCAGCAGGATCAACAGTACGCAGTAGGGGACCTGGTCGATCCCTGGCTTGCACATCCCGCCCCTCTGGTCGGTCGAGTGCCCGTACGCTCATTTTGTGGGTTGACTTAGGCATACGGAGTTCATTCCCAGTCTAAGATCAGATCAGACTGAGGGTTACGGCAGCACATGCTAGGCTCGGGCTTGTGTTGGTGCTGTATTTTTCTTCACCGGGACACCATCGCCGTACAACCTGACCGACGGTATTGGGGTTCGGGCGATCGGGGGGGCCGGGGGGTATGCGCAAATTGATGTGTGATTGACCCTTATATTGGCCCCCGACACTTTGAGTTTTTAGCTAAATTTTTTTGTGCCTGCCAACAAAAATACAAGGATCATGTCTACCAAGTTTGGGGCCAAAACCCCTTCTAAAAAGATTTTAAAAAATCCCAAACCGTAAAAAGTTTCAAAAATCATGAAAAATAGAAAATGAGTCGTCTTGCCATGAAACTTCACATGAAGGCTTAAGGGACCATTGTATGAATTTACAAGCCAGAAAAATGGCATTGGCATGGTAGAAATATGAAGATGTGCCTAAACCCACCTACCACCCTATCGATCAATGGCTTGCGCATCCCATCTCTCTGGCTGACGTAGTGCCCGCCTGCCCGCACGCTCATTTCGTTGGTTGGCTTAGGCATACGGAGTTCATTCCCAATCTAAGATTGGAGCGGACCGAGGGTTGTGGCAGCAGGATCGACAGCATGCAGAGGGGGATCCGGTCGATCCTCGGTTTGCGCATCCCGCCCTTCTGGCCAGCTGAGTGCCCGCACGCTCATTTCGTGGGTTGACTTAGGCATACGGAGTTCATTCCTAGTCTAAGCATATGGAGTTCATTTCCCAGTCCAAGATCGAACCGGACCGAGGGTTACAGCAGCACATGCTGGGCTCGAGCATGTGCTGGTGCCGTATTTTTCTTCACCGGGACACCATCGTCGGAGAACCTGACAGGCGATATTGGGGTACGGGCGATCGGGGGGGCCGGGTGGGGTGTACGCACATGATGTGTGATGGGTGCTGGTACTTGACCCTTATATTGGCCCCCTATCCCTCATCAAACCTCGAGAACTCACACCCCCTTAAAGAGCATTTGAGATTTTACAGGTTTGCTGCTAGTAGCCATTAAAGTGTCTAGAATGGGGACACTTTTTTCGAATGGTCACAAAATCTTGTTCACTTCAAGTTTTTAGTTGAATTTTTTTTGCATGCCAACAAAAATACAAGGATCACATCTACGAAGTTTGGGGCCACCTACCACCATATCGATCCATGGCTTGCGCATCCCGTCTCTCTGGCCAGCGTAGTGCCCGCCTGCTCGCTCGTTTCGTCAATTGGCTTAGGCATATGGAATTCATTCCCAGTCTAAGATTGGATCAGACCAAGGGTTACGGTAGCAGGATCAGCAGCACGCAGAGGGGGACCCGACCTATCCTCAACTTGCGTATCCTACCCCTCTGGCCGGTTGAGCACCCGTACGCTCGTCTCGTGGGTTGACTTAGGCATACGGAGTTCATTCCCAGTCTAAGCATACGGAGTTCATTCCCAGTCTAAGATGGGATCGGACCTAGGGTTGTGGTAGCACATGCTGGGCTCGGGGATGTGCTGGTGCCCTATTTTTCTTCGTCGGGACACCATCATCGGAGAACCTGACCGACGGCATTGGGGTTCCGACGATCGAGGGGGGGGCGGGGGGGATGTGCGCACATGATGTGCGATGGGTGCTCGTAGTTAGCCCTTATGTTGGCCCCCTATCCCTCATCAAACCTCGAGAACTCACCCCCCCTTAAAGAGCATTTGAGATTTTACAGGCTTGCTGCCAGTAGCCATTAATGTGTCTGAAATGGGGACACTTTTTTCAAATGGTCACAAAATCTTGTACACTTCGAGTTTTTTGATGAATTTTTTTGTGCAGGCCAACAAAAATAAAAAGTATCACGTCTACCAAGTTTGGGGCCAAAACACCTTCTCAAAAAATTTGAAAAAATCCCAAATCGTTAACTGTTTTTAAAATCTTGAAAAATAAAAAACGAGTCGTCTTGCCATGAAACTTCACATGAAGGCTTAAGGGACCATTGTATGAATTTACAAGCCAGAAAAAAGGCATTGGCATGGTAGAAATATGAAGATGTGCCTAAACCCAGCTACCACCCTATCGATCCATGGCTTACGTATCCCGCTTCTTTGGCTGGCGTAATGCCCGCCCGCCTGCCTGCTCATTTCGTTGGTTGGCTTAGGCTTGCGGAGTTCATTCTCAGTCTAAGATCAGACCAGACCGAGGGTTACGGTAGCAGGATTGACAGTACGTAGTGAGGGACCCAGACGATCGTCGGCTTGCGTATCCTGCCCCTCTGGCCGGCTGAGCGCCCGCACGCTCGTTTCGTGGGTTGACTTAGGCGTACGGAGTTCATTCCTAGTCTAAGCATACGGGGTTCATTCCCAGTCTAAGATCGGATCGGATCGAGGGTTGCGACAGCACATACTGGGCTCGGGCATGTGCTCATGCCACATTTTTCTTCGCCCGGACACCATCACCGAAGAACTTGACCGACGGCATTGGGGTTCTGATGATCGGGGGGGCCGGGGGGGTTGTGCACACATGATGTGTGATGGGTGGTGGTACTTGGCCCTTATATTGGCCCCCTATCCCTCATCAAACCTCGAGAACTCACACCCCCTTAGAGAGCATTTGAGGTTTTACAGGTTTGCTGCCAGTAGCCATTAAAGTGTTTGAAATGGGGACACTTTTTTCAAATGGTCACAAAATCTTGTACACTTCGAGTTTTTAGCTGAATTTTTTTTTGCATGCCAACAACAAAACAAGGATCACGTCTACCAGGCTTGGGGGTAAAACTCCATCCGAAAAAATTTTAAAAATTTTATTTGTTGGCTTAGGCATACGGAGTTCCTTCCCAATCTAAGATCGAAGCGGACCGAAGGTTGTGGCAGCAGGATCGGCAGCACGCAGAGGGGGATCCGGCTGATCATCGGCTTACGCATCCCGCCCCTCTAGCCAGCTGAGTGCCCGCACGCTCGTTTCGTGGGTTGACTTAGGCATACGGAGTTCATTCCCAGTCTAAGCATATGGAGTGCATTTCCCAGTCTAAGATCGGATCGGACCGAGGGTTGCGACAGCACATGCTAGCCTCGGGCATGTGCTGGTGCTGCATTTTTCTTACCGGGACACTATCACTGGAGAACCTGACAGGCGGTATTGGGGTACGGACGATCGGGGGGGCCGAGTGGGGTGTGCACACATGATGTGCGATGGGTGCTGGTACTTGACCCTTATATTGGCCCCCTATCCCTCATCAAACCTCGAGAACTCACACCCCCTTAAAGAGCATTTGAGATTTTGTAGGTTTACTGCCAGTAGCCATTAAAGTGTCTAGAATGGGGACACTTTTTTCGAATGGTCACAAAATCTTGTTCACTTCGAGTTTTTAGTTGAATTTTTTTTTGCATGCCAACAAAAATAAAAGGATCACGTCTACGAAGTTTGGGGCCACCTACCACCCTATCGATCCATGGCTTGCGCATCCCGCCTCTCTGGCCAGCGTAGTGCCCGCCCGCTCGTTTCGTCGGTTGGCTTAGGCATACGGAGTTCATTCCCAGTCTAAGATTGGACTAGACCGAGGGTTGCGGCAGCAGGATCGACAGCACATAGAGGGGGACCCGTTCGATCCCTGACTTGTGCATCCCGCCCCTCTGGCATACGGAGTTCATTCCCAGTCTAAGATCAGACCAGACCGAGGGTTGTGGTAGCACATGCTGGGCTCAGGCATGTGCTGGTGCCGTATTTTTCTTCACGGGGACACCATCGCTGGAGAACCTAACCGACGGCATTAGGGTTCCGACGATCGGGGGGGGTGTGCGCACATGATGTGTGATGGGTGCTGGTACTTGGCCCTTATATTGGCCCCCTATCCCTCATCAAACCTCGAGAACTCACACCCCCTTAAAGAGCCTTTGAGATTTTATAGGTTTGCTGCCAGTAGCATTTAAAGTGTCTGAAATGGGGACACTTTTTTCAAATGGTCACAAAATCTTGTACACTTCGGGTTTTTAGCTAAATTTTTTTGTGCATGCCAACAAAAATACAAGGATCACGTCTACCAAGTTTGGGGTCAAAACTCCTTCTGGAACCGTAAAAAGTTTCAAAAATTGTGAAAAATAGAAAACGAGTCGTCTTGCCATGAAACTTCGCATGAAGGCTTAAGGGACCATTGTATGAATTTACAAGCCCAAAAAATGGCATTGGCATGGCAGAAATATGAAGATGTGCCTAAACCCACCTACCACCCTATCGATCCACGGCTTGAGCATCTCGCCTCTCTGGCCGACGGAGTGCCTGCCCGCCCGCCCGCTCGTTTCGTCGGTTGGCTTAGGCATATGGAGTTCATTCCCAATCAAAGATCGGATCAGACCGAAGGTTGTGGCAGCAGGATTGGCAGCACGTATAGGGGGACCCGATCGATCCCTGGCTTGTGCAGTCGGCCCTTCTGGCCGACTGAGCGCCCGCACGCTCGTTTCGTGGGTTGACTTAGACATACGGAGTTCATTCCCAATCTAAGCATATGGAGTTCATTCCCAGTCTAAGATCAGACCGGACCGAGGGTTATGGCAGCACATGCTGGGCTCAGGCATGTGCTGGTGCCGCATTTTTCTTCACTGGGACACCATCGCCGGAGAACCTGACCGGCGGCATTGGGGTTATGGGGATCGGGGGGCCTGGGGGGGTGTGCACACATGCTGTGCGATGGGTGCTGGTACTTGGCCCTTATATTGGCCCCTATCCCTCATCAAACCTCAGGAACTCACACCCCCTTAAAGAGCATTTGAGATTTTACAAGTTTGCTGCCAGTAGCCATTAAAGTGTCTGAAATGGGGACACTTTTTTCAAATGGTCACAAAATCTTGTACACTTTGAGTTTTTAGCTGAATATTTTTGTCCATGCCAACAAAAATAAAAGGATTACGTCTACCAAGTTTAGGGCCAAAACTCCTTCTGAAAAACTTTTATAAAATCCCAAACCGTAAAAAGTTTCAAAAATCGTGAAAAATAGAAAACGAGTCGTCTTGCCATGAAACTTCACATGAAGGCTTATGGGACCATTGTATGAATTTACAAGCCATAAAAATGGCATTGGCACGACAAAAATATGAAGATGTGCCTAAACCCACCTACCACCTTATCGATCCACGGCTTGCCCATCCCACCTCTCTGGCCGACGTAGTACCCGCCCGTCCGCTCGTTTCGTCGGTTGGCTTAGGCATACCGAGTTCATTCCCAGTCAAAGATCAGATCAGATCGAGGGTTGCGGTAGTAGGATCGATAGCACGCAGAGGGGGACCCGATCGATCCCCGGCTTGCACATCCGACCCCTCTGGCCGATTGAGCGCCCGTACGCTCATTTCGTGGGTTGACTTAGGCGTACAGAGTTTATTCCCAGTCTAAGCATACGGTGTTCATTCTCAGTCTAAGATCAGACAGGACCGAGGGTTACGACAGCAGATGCTGGGCTCGGGCATGTGCTGGTGTCGCATTTTCTTCATCGGGACACCATCGTCGGGGAACCTGACCGACGGTATTGGGGTTCCGGCGATCAGAGGGGCCGAGGGGGTGTGTGCACATGATGTGCGATGGGTGCTGGTACTTGGCCCTTATATTGGCCCCCTGTCCCTCATCAAACCTCTAGAACTCACACCCCCTTAAAGAGCATTTGAGATTTTACAGGTTTGCTGCCAGTAGCCATTAAAGTGTCTGAAAAAGGGACACTTTTGTCAAATGGTCACAAAATCTTGTACACTTCAAGTTTTTAGCTGAATTGTTTTACGCATGCCACCAAAAATACAAGGATCATGTCTACCAAGTTTGGGGCCAAAACTCCTTCTGAAAAAAATTTAAAAAATCCTGAACCATAAAAATTTTCGAAAATCATGAAAAATAGAAAACGAGTCGTCTTGCCATGAAACTTCACATGAAGGCTTAAGGGACCATTGTATGAATTTACAATCCAGAAAAATGGCATTGGCATGGCAGAAATATGAAGATGTGCCTAAACCCACCTACCACCCTATCGATCCATGGCTTGTGCATCCCGCCTCTCAAGCCGACGTAGTGCCCGCCCACCCGCTCGCTCGTTTCATCGGTTGGCTTAGGCATACGGAGTTCATTCCCAGTCTAAGATCAGACCGGACCGAGGGTTACGACAGTAGGATCGGCAGCACGTAGATGGGGACTCGAGCGATCCCCGACTTGCGTATCCCGCCCCTCTAGCCTACTGAGCGCCTGTACGCTCGTTTCGTGGGATCACTTAGGCATACGAAGTTCATTCCAAGTCTAAGCATACGGAGTTCATTCCCAGTCTAAGATGGGACCAGAACGAGGGTTACGATAGAACATGATGGGCTCGGGCATGTGCTGGTGCTGTAATTTTCTTCACCGGGACACCATCGCTGGAGAACCTGACCGGCGGCATTAGGGTTCCGGCGATCGGGGGGACCGGGGGGGTGTGCGCACATGATATACGATGGGTACCAGTACTTGGCCCTTATATTGGCCCCCTATCCCTCATCAAACCTCGAGAACTAACACCCCCTTAAAGAGCATTTGAGATTTTATAGGTTTGCTGCCAGTAGCCATTAAAGTGTCTGAAATGGGAAAACTTTTTTCAAATGGTCACAAAATCTTGTACACTTCCAGTTTTTAGTTGAATGTTTTTATGCATGCTAACAAAATTACAAGGATCACGTCTACCAAGTTTGGGGCCAAAAGTCCTTCTAAAAAAATTTTAAAAAATCTCGAACCGTAAAAAGTTTCAAAAATCGTGAAAAATAGAAAACGAGTCGTCTTGCCATGAAACTTCACATGAAGGCTTAAGGGACCATTGAATGAATTTACAAGCCAGAAAAATGGCATTTGCAGGGCAGAAATTTGAAGATGTGCCTAAACCCACCAACCATCCTATCGATCCACGGCTTGGGCATCTCGCCTCTCTGGCCGCCGTAGTGTGCGCCCGTCCGCCCGCTCATGGAGTTCATTCCCAGTCTAAGATCGGACTGGACTGAGGGTTGTGATAGCAAGATCGACAACACGCAGAGGGGCACCCGACCGATCCCTGGCTTGCGCATACCGCCCTTCTGGCCAACTGAGCGCCCGCACGCTCGCTTCGTGGGTTGACTTAGGCATACGGAATTCATTCCCAGACTAAGCATACGGGGTTCATTCAAAGTCTAAGATCGGACCGGACCGAGGGTTGCGACAACACATCCTGGGCTCGGGCATGTGCTGGTGCCGCATATTTCTTCATCGGGACACCATCGTCGAAGAACCTGACCGACGGCATTGGGGTTCTGACGATCGGGGGGGCCGGGGGGTTTGTGCACATGATGTACGATGGGTGCTGGTACTTGGCCCTTATATTGGCCCCTTATCCCTCATCAAACCTCGAGAACTCACACCCCTTTAAAGAGCATTTGAGATTTTACAGGATTGCTGCCAGTAGCCATTAAAGTGTCTGAAATTGGGACACTTTTTTAATTGGTCACAAAATCTTGTACACTTCAGGTTTTTAGCAGAATTTTTTTGTGCATGCCAACAAAATTACAAGGATCACGTCTACCAAGTTTGGGGCCATAACTCCTTTTGAAAAAATTTTAAAAAATCCTGATCCATTAAAAGTTTCAAAAATCGTGGAAAATAAAAAACGAGTCGTCTTGCCATGAAACTTCACATGAAGGCTTAAGGGACCATTGTATGAATTTACAAGCCAGAAAATTGGCATTGGCAGGGCAGAAATTTCAAGATGTGCCTAAACCCACCAACCATCCTATCGATCCACGGCTTGGGCATCCCGCCTCTCTAGCCGCCGTAGTGCCCGCCTGCCCACCCACTCATTTTGTCGGTTGGCTTAGGCATATGGAGTTCATTCCCAGTCTAAGATCAGACCGGACCGAGGGTTGTGGTAGCAGGATCGACAACACGCAGAGGGGGACCCAGTCGATCCCTGGCTTGCGCATCCCGCCCCTCCGGCCAACTGAGCGCCCGCACGCTCGTTTCATGGGTTGACTTAGTGATACGGAGTTCATTCCCAGTCTAAGCATACGAAGTTCATTCCCAATCTAAGATCGGACCAGACCGAGGGTTGCGGCAGCACATGCTGGGCTTGGGCATGTGTTGGTCCCGCATTTTTCTTCGTCGGGACACCATCGTCGGAGAACCTGACCGGCGGCATTGGGGTTCCGATGATCGGGGGGGTCGAGGGGGTTTTCGCACATGATGTGCGTGGGTGCTGATACTTGGCCCTTATATTGGCCCACTATCCCTCATCAAATGTCGAGAACTCACACCCCCTTAAAGAGCATTTGAGATTTTACAGGTTTGCTGCCAGTAGCCATTAAAGTGTTAAAATGGGGACACTTTTATCAAATGGTCACAAAATCTTGTACACTTCGAGGTTTTAGTTGAATGTTTTTGTGCATGCCAACAAAAATACAAGGATCACGTCTACCAAGTTTGGGGCCAAAAGCCCTTCTGAAAAAATTTTGAAAAATCTCGAACCGTAAAAAGTTTCAAAAATCATGAAAAATAGAAAACGAGTCATCTTGCCATGAAACTTCACATGAAGGCTTAAGGGACCATTGAATGAATTTACAAGCCAGAAAAATGGCATTGGCCAGACAGAAATATGAAGATGTGCATAAACCCACCTACCATACTATCGATCCACGGCTTGCAGATCCCGCCTCTCTGGCTGACGTAGTGCCTGCACGCTCGCCCGTTCATTTCGTCGGTTGGCTTAGGCATACGGATTTCATTCCCAATCTAAGATTGGACCAGAACGAGGGTTACGGCAGGAGGATCGGTAGCACGCAGAGGGGGACCCGGTCGATCCCCGGCTTATGCATCCCGCCCCTCTGGCCGGCTGAGCGCCCGCACGCTCGTTTCGTGGGTTGACTTAGGCATACGGAGTTCATTCCCAGACTAAGCATACGGGGTTCATTCCAAGTCTAAGATCGGACTGACCGAGGGTTGCGACAACACATGCTGGGCTCGGGCATGTGCCGGTGCCGCATATTTCTTCATCGGGACACCATCGTCGGAGAACCTGACCGACGGCATTGGGGTTCCGACGATCGGGGGGGTCGGGGGGGTTTGTGCACATGATGTGCGATGGGTGCTGGTACTTGGCCCTTATATTGGCCCCCTATCCCTCATCAAATCTCGAGAACTCACACCTTCTTAAAGAGTATTTGAGATTTTATAGGTTTGCTGCCAGTAGCCATTAAAGCGTCTAAAATAGGGACACTTTTTTCAAATGGTCACAAAATCTTGTACACTTCGAGTTTTTAGCTGAATTTTTTTTGTGCATGCTAGAAAAAATGCAAAGATCACGTCTACCAAGTTTGGGGCCAAAACTCCTTCTGAAAATATTTTAAAAAATCTAGAACCATAAAAAGTTTCAAAAATCATGAAAAATAGAAAACGAGTCATCTTGCCCTGAAACTTCACATGAAGGCTTAAGGGACCATTGTATGAATTTACAAGCCAGAAAAATGGCATTGGCATGGCAGAAATATGAAGATGTGCCTAAACCCACCTACCACCCTATCAATCCACGGCTTACGCATCCCGCCTCTCTAGCCGACGTAGTGCCCGCCCGCTCGTTTCGTCGGTTGGCTAAAGCATACGGAGTTCATTCCCAGTCTAAGATCAGACTGGACTGAGGGTTGCAACAGCAGGATCAACAGCACGAAGAGGGGGACCCGGCTGATCCCCGACTTGCGTATCCTGCCCATCTGGCAGGCTGAGCGGCAAGCTCGTTTCATGGGTTGACTTAGGCATACGGAGTTCATTCCCTGTCTAAGCATACAGAGTTCATTCCCAATCTAAGATTGGACCAGACTGAGGGTTACGACAGCACATGCTGGACTTGGGCATGTGCTGGTGCCGTATTTTTCTTCGCCAGGACACCATCACCGGAGAAGCTGACCTGCGGCTTTGGGATTCCGTCGATCGGGGGGCTGGGGGTGTGGGCACATGATATGCGATGGGTGCTGGTACTTGGACATTATATTGGCCCCCTATCCCTCATCAAACCTCGAGAACTCACACCCCCTTAAAAAGCATTTGAGATTTTACAGGTTTGCTGCCAGTAGCCATTAAAGTGGCTAAAATGGGGACACTTTTTTCAAATGGTCACAAAATCTTGCACACTTCGAGTTTTTAGCTGAATTTTTTTGTGCATGCCAAAAAATTACAAGGATCACGTCTACCAAGTTTGGGGCCAAAATTCTTTCTGAAAAAATTTTCAAAAATCCCGAATCGTAAAAAGTTTCAAAAATCATGAAAAATAGAAAACGAGTCGTCTTGCCATGAAACTTCACATGAAGGCTTAAGGGACCATTGTATGAATTTACAAGCCAAAAAAATGGCATTGGCATACCAGAAATATGAAGATGTGCCTAAACCCACCTACAACCCTATCGATCCACAGCTTGCGCATCCCATCTCTCTGGCCGGCGTAGTGCCCGCCCGCCCGCCCGCTCGTTTCGTCGGTTGGCTTAGGCATACGGAGTTCATTCCAAGTCTAAGATCGAACCAGATCGAGGGCTATGGCAGCAAGATCGGCAGCACGCAGAGGGGGACCCAACCGATCCCTGGCTTGCGCATCCCGCCCCTCTAGCCGGATGAGCGCCCGCACTCTCGTTTCGTGTGTTAACTTAGGCATACGGAGTTCATTCCCAATTTAAGCATACGAAGTTCATTCCCAGTCTAAGATTGAATCAGACCGAGGGTTTCGGCAGCACATCCTGGGCTCAGGCATGTGCTGGTGCCGCATTATTCTTCGTCGAGACACCATCGTCGGAGAACCTGACCAGCGGCATTGGGGTTTCGGCGATCGGGGGGCCGGGGGGTGTGCGCACATGATCTGCAATGGGTGCTGGTACTTGGCCCTTATATTGGCCCCCTATCCCTCATCAAACCTCAAGAACTCACACCCCCTTAAAAAGCATTTGAGATTTTACAGGTTTGCTGCCAGTAGCCATTAAAGTGTCTGAAATGGGAACACTTTTTTCAAATGGTCACAAAATCTTGTACACTTCGAGTTTTTAGCTGAAATTTTTTATGCATGCCAACAAAAATACAAGGATCCTGTCTCAAAAGTTTGGGGCCAAAACTCCTTCTGAAAAAATTTTAAAAAATCCTGAACCGTAAAAAGTTTCAAAAATCATGAAAAATAAAAAATGAGTCGTCTTGCCATGAAACTTCACAATGAAGGCGTAAGGGACCATTGTATGAATTTACAAGCCAGAAAAATGGCATTGGCGTGGCAGAAATATGAAGATGTGGCTAAACCCACCTACCACCCTATCGATCCACGGCTTGCGCATCCTACCTCTTTGGCCGGTGCAGCGCCCGCCCATCCGCCCGCCCGTCCACTCAATTCGTCGGTTGGATTAGGCATACGAAGTTCATTCCCAGTCTAAGATTGGATCAGATCAAGGGTTGCGGCAGCAGGATTGGTAGCACGTAAAGATGGACCCGATCGATCCCCGACTTGCGCATCCCTCCCCTCTGGTCGGTTGAGCGCTCGCACGCTCGTTTCGTGGGTTGACTTAAGCATACGGAGTTCATTCCCAGTCTAAGCATACGGAGTTCATTTCCAGTCTAAGATCAGACCAGATCGAGGGTTACGGCAGCACATGCTGGGCTCGGACCTATGCTGGTGCCGCATTTTTCTTCATCGGGACACCATCATCACAGAACGTATCCTGCTGTATTAGGGTTCCGGCGATCGGGGGGGTCGGGGGTGTGCGCACATTATGTTTGATGGGTACTGGTACTTGGCCCTTATATTGGACCCCTATCCCTCATCAAACCTCGAGAACTCACACCCCCTTAAAGAGCATTAGAGATTTTACAGGTTTGCTGCCAGTAGCCATTAAGGTGTCTGAAATGGGGACACTTTTTTCAAATGGTCGCAAAATCTTGTACACTTCGAGTTTTTAGCTGAATTTTTTTGTGCATGCCAAAAAAAATAAAAGGATCACGTCTACCAAGTTTGGGGCCAAAACTCCTTCTGAAAAAATTTTAAAAAATCCCAAACAGAAAAAAGTTTCAAAAATTGTGAAAAATAGAAAACGAGTGGTCTTGCCATGAAACTTCACATGAAGGCTTAAGGGACCATTGTATGAATTTACAAGCTAGAAAAATGGCATTGGTACAGCAAAAATATAAAGATGTGCCTAAACCCACCTACCACCGCATCGATCCACGGCTTGCGCATCCCGCCTCTCTGGCCGACGTAGTGCCCGCCCGCCCGCCCGCCCGCCCGCTCGTTTCATTGGTTGGCTTAGGCATACGGAGTTCATTCCCAGTCTAAGATCGGACCGAAATGAGGGTTGCGGTAGCACATGCTGGGCTCGGGCATGGGTTGGTGCCGTATTTTTCTTCGTCGGGACACCATCGTCGGAGAACCTGACCGACGGCATTGGGTTTCGACGATCGGGGGGGCCAGGGGGGTGTGCGCACATGATGTGCGATGGGTGCTAGTACTTGGCCATTATATTGGCCCCCTATCTGTCATCAAACCTCAAGAACTCACACCCTCTTAAAGAGCATTTGAGATTTTACAGGTTTGCTGCCAGTAGCAATTAAAGTGTCTGAAATGGGGACACTTTTTTGAAATGGTCACAAAATCTTGTACACTTCGAGTTTTTAGCTGAATTTTTTTGTGCATGCCAACAAAAATACAAGGATCACGTCTACCAAGTTTGGGGCCAAAACTCTTTCTGAAAAAATTTTAAAAAGTTTCAAAAGTAATGACAAATAGAGAACGAGTCGTCTTGCCATCAAACTTCACATGAAGGCTTAAGGGACCATTGTATGAATTTACAAGCCAGAAAAATGACATTGGCACGGCAGAAATATGAAGATGTGCCTAAACCCACCTACCACCCTATCAATCAATGGCTTGCGCATCCTGTCTCTCTGGCCGGCGTAGTGCCCGCCCGTCCGCTCGTTTCATCGGTTGGCTTAGGCATACGGAGTTCATTCATAGTCTAAGATTGGACCAGACCGAGGGTTACGGCAGCAGGATCGACAGCACGCAGAGGAGGACCCAGCCGATCCCCGGCTTGTGCATCCCGCTCCTCTGGCCGACTGAGCACCCGTACGCTCGTTTCGTGGGTTGGCTTAGGCATACGGAGTTCAATCCTAGTCTAAGATCGAATCGAACCGAGGGTTACGGTAGCACATGCTATGCTCGGGCATGTGCTGGTGCCATATTTTTCTTCTTGGGACACCATCGTCGGAGAACCTGATCAGCGGCATTGGGGTTCTGGCGATCGGAGGGTGCCAGTCGCCATTAAGGTGTCTCAAATGGGGACACTTTTTTCAAATGGTCACAAAATCTTGTACACTTCGAGTTTTTAGCTGAAGTTTTTTGTGCATGCCAAAAAAAATACAAGGATCACGTCTACCAAGTTTGGGGCCAAAACTCCTTCTGAAAAAATTTTAAAAAATCCCGAACCGTAAAAAGTTTCAAAAATCGTGAAAAATAAAAAATGAGTCGTCTTGCCATGAAACTTCACATGAAGGCTTAAGGGACCATTGTATGAATTTACAAGCTAGAAAAATAGCATTGGCATGGCAGAAATATGAAGATGTGCCTAAACCCACGTACCACCCTATCGATCCACGGCTTGCGCATCTCGCATCTCTGGCCGGCGTAGTGCCCGCCCGCCCGCTCGCTCATTTCATCGGTTGGCTTAGGCATACGGAGTTCATTCCCAGTCTAAGATCAGACCGAACCAAAGGTTATATCTACAAGATCGGTAGCACGTAGAGGGGGACCCGGTCGATCCTCGGCTTGCGCATCCCTCGCCTCTGGCCGGCTGAGCGCCCGTAAGCTCGTTTCGTGGGTTGGCTTAGGCATACAGAGTTCATTCCTAGTCTAAGATCGAACTGGACCGAGGGTTACGGCAGCACATGCTATGCTCGGGCATGTGCTGGTGCCATATTTTTCTTCTTGGGACACCATCATCGGAGAACCTGATCGGTGGCATTGGGGTTCTGGCGATCGAAGGGTGCCAGTAGCCATTAAGGTGTCTCAAATGAGGACACTTTTTTCAATGGTCACAAAATCTTGTACACTTCAAGTTTTTAGCTAAAGTGTTTTGTGCAAGCCAACAAAAATACAAGGATCATGTCTACCAAGTTTGGGGCCAAAACTCCTTCTGAAAAAATTTAAAAAAATCCCGAACCGTAAAAAGTTTCAAAAATCGTGAAAAATAGAAAACGAGTCGTCTTGCCATGAAACTTCACATGAAGGCTTAAGGGACCATTGTATGAATTTACAAGCCAAACAAATGGCATTGGCACGGCAGAAATATGAAGATGTGCCTAAACCCACCTACCACCCTATCGATACACGGCTTGCACATCCTGCCTCTCTGGCGGGCGTAGTGCCCGCCCGCCCGCCCGCTCATTTCGTCGGTTGGCTTAGGCATACGGAGTTCATTCCCAGTCTAAGATCGGACCCGACCGAGGGTTATGGTAGCAGGATCGGTAGCACGTAGAGGGGGACCCGACCGATCCCCAGCTTGCGCATCCTTCCCCTTTGGCCAGTTGAGCGCCCACACGCTCATTTCGTGGGTTGACTTAGGCATACGGTGTCATTCCCAGTCTAAGCATACGAAGTTCATTCCCAGTCTAAGATCGGAGCAGACCGAGGGCTGCGGCAGCACATGCTGGGCTCGGGCATGTGCTGGTGCCACATTTTTCTTTGCCAGGACACCATCACCGGGAACCTGACCGACGGCATTGGGGTTCCGGCGATCGGGGGGGTCGGGGGGTGGGCGCACATGATGTGCGATGGGTGCCGGTACTTGGCCCTTATATTGGCCCCCTATCCCTCATCAAACCTCGAGAACTCATACCACCTTAAAGAGCATTTGAGATTTTACAGGTTTGCTGCCAGTAGCCATTAAAGTGTTTGAAATGGGGACACTTTTTTCAAATGGTCACAAAATCTTGTACACTTCAACTTTTTTTTGTGCATGCTAACAAAAATACAAGGATCACGTCTACCAAGTTTGGGGCCAAAACTCTTTCTGAAATAATTTTAAAAAATCTTGAACCGTAAAAAGTTACAAAAATCGTGAAAAATAGAAAACGAGTCGTCTTGCCATGAAACTTCACATGAAGCCTTAAGGGACCATTGTATGAATTTACAAGCCAGAAAAATGGCATTGGCATGGCAGAAATATGAAGATGTGCTTAAACCCACCTACCACCCTATTGATCCACGGCTTGCGCATCCCGCCTATCTGGCTGGCGAAGTGCCCGCCCGCCCGCTTGTTTTGTCGGTTGGTTTAGGCATACGGAGTTCATTCCCAGTCTAAGATCAGACCTGACCGAGGGTTGCGGCCGCAGGATCGCAGCACGCAGAGGGGGACCCAACCGATCCCCGACTTACGCATCCCGTCCCTCTGGTCGGCTGAACGCCCGCACGCTCGTTTCGTGGGTCGACTTAGCTATACGGAGTTCATTCCCAGTCTAAGATCGGACTAGACCGAGGGTTACGACAGCACATGATGGGCTCGGGCATGTGCTGGTGCCGCATTTCTCTTCGTCGAGACACCATCACCGGAGAACCTGACTGACGGCATTGGGGTTCCAATGATCGGAGGGGCCGGGGGGTGTGTGCACATGATGTGCGATGGGTGCTGGTACTTGGCCCTTATATTGGCTCGCTATCCCTCATCAAACCTCGAGAACTCGCACCCCACTAAAGAGCATTTGAGATTTTACAGGTTTGCTAGCTGTAGCCATTAAAGTGTCTGAAATGTGGACACTTTTTTCAAATGGTCACAAAATCTTGCACGCTTCGAGTTTTTAGCTGAATTTTTTGTGCACGCCAACAAAAATACAAGGATCACGTCTACCAAGTTTAGGGCCAAAACTTCTTCTGAAAAAATTTTAAAAAATCTCGAACCGTAAAAAGTTTCAAAAATCATGAAAAATAGAAAACGAGTCGCCTTGCCATGAAACTTCACATGAAGGCTTAAGGGACCATTGTATGAATTTACAAGCCAGAGAAATGCATTGGCATGGCAGAAATATGAAGATGTGCCTAAACCCACCTACCACCCTATCGATCCACGGCTTGCGCATCCCGTCTCTCTGGCTGGCATAGTGCCCGCCCGCCCGCCCGCCCGTCCGCTCGTCCGCTCGTTTCATCGATTGGCTTAGGCATACGAAGTTCATTCCCAGAGTAAGATCGGACCAGACATACAGCAGGATCAGCAGCACGTAGAGGGAGACACGGTCGATCCTCGGCTTGGGCATCCTGTCCCTCTGGCCGGCTGAGCGCCCGCACGCTCGTTTCGTTGGTTAACTTAGGTATACGCAGTTCATTCCCAGTCTAAGCATACGGAGTTAATTCCAACTCTAAGATCAAACCAGACCGAGGGTTGTGGCAGCACATGCGGGCCTCGGAAATGTGCTGGTGTCGCATTTCTCTTCACCGAGACACCTTTGCCGGAGAACCTAACCGGTGGCATTAGGGTTCCGACGATCGAAGGGGGGGCCGGGGGGTGTGCGCACATGATGTGCGATGGGTGCCGGTACTTGGCCCTTATATTGGCCCCTATCCCTCATCAAACCTCAAGAACTCACACCCCCTTAAAGAGCATTTGAGATTTTACAGGTTTACTGCCAGTAGCCATTAAAGTGTCTAAAATGGGGACACTTTTTTCCAATGGTCACAAAATCTTGTACACTTCGAGTTTTTAGCTGAATTTTTTGGTGCATGCCAACAAAAATTCAAGGATCACGTCTACCAAGTTTGGGGCCAAAAATCCTTCTGAAAAAATTTTCAAAAATCTCGAATCATAAAAAGTTTCAAAAATCATGAAAAATAGAAAACGAGTCGTCTTGCCATGAAACTTCACATGAAGGCTTAAGGGACCATTGTATGAATTTCCAAGCTAGAAAAATGGCATTGGCATGGCAGAAATATGAAGATGTGCCTAAACCCACTTACCAACCTATCGATCCACGGCTTGCGCATCCCGTCTCTCTGGTCGACATAGTGCCCTCCCGCCCGCTCGCTCGTTTCGTCGGTTTGCTTAGGCATACGAAGTTCATTGCCAGTCTAAGATTGAACCGGACTGAGGGTTGCGGTAGCAGGATCAACAGCATGCAGAAGGGGACCCGATCGATCCCCGACTTGCGCATCCAGCCCCTCTAGCCGGTTGAGCGCCCGCACGCTCATTTCGTTACGTTGACTTAGGCATACGGAGTTCATCCCCAGTCTAAGCATACGAAGTTAATTCCCACTCTAAGATTGGACTGGATCAAGGGTTGTGGTAGCACATGCTGGTGTCGCATTTCTCTTCGTCGAGACACCATCGTCGGAGAACCTGACCGGCGGCATTGGGGTTCCGACAATCAGAGGGGCGGGGGGGGTGTGCGCACATGATGTGCGATGGGTCCTGGTACTTGGCCCTTATATTGGTCCCCTATCCCTCATCAAACCTTGAGAACTCACACCCCCTTAAAGAGCATTTGAGATTTTACAGGTTTGCTGCCAGTAGCCATTAAAGTGTCTGAAATGGGGACACTTTTATCAAATGGTCACAAAATCTTGTACACTTCGAGTTTTTAGCTGAATGTTTTTGTGCATGCCAACAAAAATACAAGGATCACGTCTACCAAGTTTGGGGCGAAAAGTCCTTCTGAAAAAATTTTAAAAATCCCGAACCGTAAAAAGTTTCAAAAATCGTGAAAAATAAAAACGAGTCGTCTTGCCATGAAACTTCACATGAAGGCTTAAGGGACCATTTTATGAATTTACAAGCCAGAAAAATGGCATTGGCATGACAAAAATATGAAGATGTGCCTAAACCCACCTACCACCCTATCGATCCACGGCTTGCTCATCCCGCCTCTCTGGCCAACGTAGTGCTCGCCCGTCCGCCCGCTCGTTTCGTCGGTTGGTTTAGGCATACGGAGTTCATTCCCAGTCCAAGATCGGATCGGACCGAGGGCTACGGCAGCAAGATCGCTAGCACGCAGAGGGGGACCCGATCGATCCCTGGCTTGCGCATCCCGCCCCTCTGGCCAGCTGAGCAACCGTACGCTCATTTCGTGAGTCGACTTAGGCATACGGAGTTCATTCCCAGTCTAAGATCGGATCGAATCGAGGGTTGCGACAACACATGCTGGGCTCAGGAATGTGCTGGTGCCATATTTTTCTTTGTCGAGACACCATCGTCGGAGAACCTGATCGGCGTAATTGGGGTTCCGGTGATCGAGGGGGGTCGGGGGGGTGTGCGCACATGATGTGCGATGGTTGCTGGTACTTGGGCCTTATATTGGCCCCCTATCCCTCATCAAACCGTAAGAACTCACACCCTCTTAAAGAGCATTTGAGATTTTATAGGTTTGCTGTCAGTAGACATTAAAGTGTCTGAAATGGGGACACTTTTTTCAAATGGTCACAAAATCTTGTACACTTCGAGTTTTTAGCTAAATTTTTTTGTGCATGCCAAAAAAAATACAAGGATCACGTCAACCAAGTTTGGGGGCCAAAACTCTTTCGAAAAAAATTTTAAAAAATCCCGAACCGTAAAAGTTTTAAAAATCATGAAAAATAGAAAATGAGACGTCTTGCCATGAAACTTCACATGAAGGCTTAAGGGACCATTTTATGAATTTACAAGCCAGAAAAATGGCATTGGCATGACAAAAATATGAAGATGTGCCTAAACCCACCTACCACCCTATCGATCCACGGCTTGCACATCCCGCCTCTCTGGTCGGCATAGTGCTCGCCCACCCGCCCGCTCGTTTCGTCGGTTGGCTTAGGCATACGGAGTTCATTCCCAGTCTAAGATCTGACTGGACTGAGGGTTGCGGTAGCAGGATCAGCAGTGCACAGAGGGGGACCCGACCGATCCCCAGCTTGCGCATCCCGCCCCTCTGACCGGCTGAGCACCCGCACGCTCATTTCGTGGGTTGACTTAGGCATACGGAGTTCATTCCCAGTCTAACCATATGGAGCTCATTCCCAGTCTAAGATCGGACCGGACCGCGGGTTGTGGCAGCACATGCTGAGCTTGGGCATGTGCTGGTGCCACATTTTTCTTTACCAGGACACCATCGCCGGAGACCCTGACCGACGGTATTGGGGTTCCTGTGATCGGGGGGGCCGGGGAGGTGTGCGTACATGATGTGCATTGGGGGCTGGTACTTGGCCCTTCTATTGGCCCCCTATCCCTCATCAAACCTCTAGAACTCACACCCCTTTAAAGAGCATTTGAGATTTTACAGGTTTGCTACCAGTAGCCATTAAAGTGTCTAAAGTGGGGACACTTTTTTCTAATGGTCACAAAATCTTGTACACTTCGAGTTTTTAGCTGAATTTTTTTGTGCACGCCAACAAAAATACAAGGATCATGTCTACCAGGTTTGGGGCCAAAACTTCTTTTCAAAAAAATTTTAAAAAATCCCAAACCGTAAAAGGTTTTAAAAATCATGAAAAATAGAAAACGAGTCGTCTTGCCATGAAACTTCACATGAAGTCTTAAGGGACCATTGTATGAATTTACAAGCCAGAAAAATGGCATTGGCAGGGCAGAAATATGAAGATGTGCCTAAACCCACCTACAACCCTATCGATCCATGACTTGTGCATCCCGCCTCTCTGGCCGATGTAGTGCCCCCCTGCCCGCCCGCCCGTTTCGTCGGTTGGCTTAGGCATACGGAGCTCATTCCTAGTCTAAGATCAGACCGGACTGAGGGTTACGGTAGCAGGATCGGTACCACACAGAGGGGGACCCGGTTGATCCTCGACATGCGCATCCCGCCCCTCTGGCCGGTTGAGCACCTGCACGCTCGTTTCGTGGGTTGACTTACGCATACGGAGTTCATTCCCAGTCTAAACATATGAAGTTCATTCCCAGTCTAAGATCAGACCGGACCGAGGGTTACGACAGCACATGCTAGGCTCAGGCATGTGCTGGTGCCGCATTTTTCTTCATCGAGACACCATCGCCGGAAAACCTGACCGACGTCATTTGGGTTCCGACGATCGGGGGCGAACCGGGGAGGTGTGCGCCCATGATGTGCGATGGGTGCTGGTACTTGGCCCTTATATTGGCCCCCTATCCCTCACCAAACCATGAGAACTCACACCCCCTCAAAAAGCATTTGAGATTTTACAGGTTTTCTGCCAGGAGCAATTAAAGTGGTTGAAATGGGGACAATTTTTTCAAATGGTCACAAAATCTTGTACACTTCGAGTTTTTAGCTGAATTTTTTTGTGCATGCCAAAAAAAATACAAGGATCACGTCTATAAAGTTTGGGACCAAAACTCCCTCTGAAAAAACTTTAAAAAATCCTGAATCGTAAAAAGTTTCAAAAATCGTGAAAAATAGAAAACGAGTCGTCTTGCCATGAAACTTCACATGAAGGCTTAAGGTACCATTGTACGAATTTGCAAGCCAGAAAAATGGCATTGGCATGGCAGAAATATGAAGATGTGCCTAAACCCACCTACCACCCTATCGATCCACTGCTTGCGCATCCCGCCTCTCTGGCCGACGTAGTGCCCGCCTGTCCGCCCGCCCACCCGCCCGCCCGTTTCGTCGGTTGGCTTAGGCATACGGAGTTCATTCCCGTCTAAGATTGGACCAGATCAAGGGTTGCGGTAGAAGGATCGACAGCACACAGAGGAGGACCCGACCGATCCTCGGTTTACGCATCCTACCCCTCTGGCCGACTGAGCGCCCGCACGCTTGTTTCATAGGTTGACTTAGGCATACAGAGTTCATTCCTAGTCTAAGCATATGGAGTTCATTCCCAGTTTAAGATCAAACCAGACCGAGGGTTGCGGCAGCACATGCTGCACCCGAGCACGTGCTGGTGCCACATTTTTCTTCACCGGGACACCATCGTCGGAGAACCTGACCGGCGGCATTAGGGATCCTACGATCGTGAGGGGTCGGGGGGGTGTGTGCACATGAGGTGCGATGGGTGCTGGTACTTGCCCTTATATTGGCCGCCTATCCCTCATCAAACCTCGACAACTCACACCCCATTAAAGAGCATTTGAGATTTTACAGGTTCGCTGCCAGTAGGCATTAAAGTGTCTGAAATGGGGACACTTTTTTCAAATGGTCACAAAATCTTGTACACTTCGAGATTTTAGCTGAATTTTTTTGTCCATGCCAAAAAAAATATAAGGATCACGTCTACCAGGTTTGGGGCCAAAACTCCTTCTGAAAAAATTTTAAAAAATCTTGAACCGTAAGAAGTTTTGAAAATCATGAAAAATAGAAAACGAGTCGTCTTGCCATGAAACTTCACATGAAGGCTTAAGGGACCATTGTATGAATTTACAAGCCAGAAAAATGGCATTGGCACGGCAGAAATATGAAGATGTGCCTAAACCCACCTACCACCCTATCGATCCACGGCTTACGCATCCCGCCTCTCTGGCCGGCGTAGTGCCGGCATGCCCGCCCGCTCGTGTCGTCAGTTGGCTTAGGCAAACGGAGTTCATTCCCAGTCTATGATCAGACCAAATCGAGGGTTGTGACTGTAGGATCGACAGCATGCAAAGGGGGACCCTACCGATCCCCGGCTTACGCATCCCGCCCCTCTGGCCAGTTGAGCACCCGCACTCTCGTTTCGTGGGTTGACTTAGGCATACAGAGTTCATCCACAGTCTAAGTATACGAAGTTCATTCCCAGTCTAAGATCGAATCGGACCGAGGGTTACGGCAGCACATGTTGGGCTCGGGCATGTGCTGGTGCCGCATTTTTCTTCGTCGGGACACCATCGTCGGAGAACCTGACCCACGGTATTGGGGTTCCGACGATCGGGGGGACCGGGGGGTGTGCGCACATGATGTGCAATGGGTGCTGGTACTTGGCCCTTATATTGGCCCCCTATCCCTCATCAAACCTCAAGAACTCACACCCCCTTAAAGAGCATTTGAGATTTTACAGGTTTGCTGCCAGTACCCATTAAATTGTCTGAAATGGGGACACATTTTTCAAATGGTCACAAAATCTTGTACACTTCGAGTTTTTAGCTGAATTTTTTTGTGCATGCCAACAAAAATACATGGATCACGTCTACCATGGGGCCAAAACTCCTTCTGAAAAAATTTTAAAAAATCTCGAACCGTAAAAAGTTTCAAAAACCGTGAAAAATAGAAAACGGGTCGTCTTGCCATGAAACTTCACATGAAAGCTTAAGGACCATTGTATTAATTTACAAGCCAAAAAAATGGCAATGGCATGGTAAAAATATGAAGATGCGCCTAAACCCACCTACCATCCTGCGCATCCCGCCTGTCTGGCCGGCGTAGTGCCCGCCCGCCCACCTATTTCGTCGGTTGGCTTAGGCATACGGAGTTCATTCCCAATCTAAGATCGGACCAGACCAAGGGTTGCGGCAGCAGGATCCCCGACTTGCGCATCCCGCCCCTCTGGCCGGCCCGCACGCTCGTTTCGTGGGTTGACTTAGGCATACGGAGTTCATTCCCAGTCTAAGCATACGGAGTTCATTCCCAGTCTAAGATCGGACCAGACCAAGGGTTACGACAGCACATGCTAGGCTCGGGCATGTGCTGGGGCCTCATTTTTCTTCGTCGAGACACCATCGCCGGAGAACCTGACCGACGGCATTGGGGTTCCGACGATAGGAGGGATCGGGGGGGTGTGCGCACATGATGTGCGATACACTTCAATTTTTTAGCTGAATTTTTTTATGCATGCCAACAAAAATACAAGGTTCACGTCTACCAAGTTTGGGGCCCAAACTCCTTCTGAAAAAATTTTAAAAAATCTCGAACCGTAAAAAGTTTCAAAAATCTTGAAAAATAGAAAACGAGTCGTCTTGCCAGTGAAACTTCACATGAAGGCTTAAGGGACCATTGTATGAATTTACAAGCCAGAAAATTGGTATTGGCATGGCAGAAATATGAAGATGTGCCTAAACCCACCTACCACCCTATCGATCCAAGGCTTGCGCATCCCGCCTCTCTGGCCTGCGTAGTGCCCCCGCCCGCCCGCCCATTTCGTCGGTTGGCTTAGGCCTACGGAGTTCATTCGCAGTCTAAGATCAGACCCGAGTGAGGGTTATGGCGGTAGGATCGACAGCACGCAAAGGGGGACCCGACCGATCCTCGGCTTGCGCATCCCGACCCTCTGGCCGGTTAAGCGCCCGCACGCTCGTTTCGTGGGTTGACTTAGGCAGTCGGAGTTCATTCCCAGTCTAAGCATATGGAGTTCATTCCCAGTCTAAGACCAGACCAGACCGAGGGTTGCGGTAGCACATGCTGGGCTTGGGCATGTGCTGGTGCCACATTTTTCTTCGTCGAGACACCATCACCGGAGAACCTGACCGATGGCATTGGGGTTCCGACGATCGGGGGGAGCCGGGGGGTGTGCGCACATGATGTGCGATGGGTGCTGGTACTTGGCCCTTATATTGGCCCCCTATCCCTCATCAAACCTCGAGAACTCACACCCCCTTAAAGAGCATTTGAGATTTTACAAGTTTGCTGCCAGTAGCCATTAAAGTGTTTAAAATGGGGACACTTTTTTCAAATGGTCACAAAATCTTGTACACTTCGAGTTTTTAGCTGAATTTTTTTATGCATGCCAACAAAAATACAAGGATCACGTCTACGAAGTTTGGGCCCAAAACTCCATCTGAAAAAATTTTAAAAAATCCTGAACCGTAAAAAGTTTCAAAAATCGTGAAAAATAGAAAACGAGTCGTCTTGCCATGAAACTTCACATGAAGGCTTAAGGGACCATTGTATGAATTTACAAGCCAGAAAAATGGCATTGGCATGGCAGAAATATGAAGTTGTGCCTAAACCCACCTACAACCCTACCGATCCACGGCTTTCGCATCCCGCTTCTCTGGCTGGCGTAGTGCCCGCACGCCCGCCCACTTATTTCATCGGTTGGCTTAGGTATACGGAGTTCATTAGCAGTCTAAGATTAGACTAGACCGAGGGTTGCGGTAGCAGGATCGACAGCACGCAGAGGGGGACCCAACCGATTCCCGGCTTGCGCATTCTGCCCCTCTAGCCAGCTGAGCTCCCGCACGCTCATTTTATGGGTTGACTTAGGCATACGAAGTTCATTCCCTATCTAAGCATACGGAGTTCATTCCCAGTCTAAGATCAGACCGGACCGAGGGTTGCGGTAGCACATGCTGGGTTCAGGCATGTGCTGGTGTCGTGTTTTTTTTCATCGAGACACCATCATCGGAGAAGCTGACCGACGGTATTGGGGTTCCGGCGATCGAGGGGGGACGGGGGGGTGTGCGCACATGATGTACGATGGGTGCTGGTACTTGGCCCTTATATTGGTCCTCTATCCCTCATCAAACCTCGAGAACTCACACCCCCTTAAAGAGCATTTGAGATTTTACAGGTTTGCTGCCAGTAGCCATTAAAGTGTCTAAAATGGGGACACTTTTTTCAAATGGTCACAAAATCTTGTACACTTCGAGTTTTTAGCTGACTTTTTTTGTGCACGCCAACAAAAATACAAGGATCATGTCTACCAAGTTTGGGGCCAAAACGCCTTCTGAAAAAATTTTAAAAAATCTCGAACCGTAAAAAGTTTCAAAAATCATGAAAAATATAAAACGAGTCGTCTTGCCATGAAACTTCACATGAAGGCTTAAGGGACCATTGTATGAATTTACAAGCCAAAAAAATGGCATTGGCACGGTAGAAATATGAAGATGTGCCTAAACCCACCTACCACCCTATCGATCCACAGCTTGCGTATCTCGCCTTTCTGGCCGACGTAGTGCCCGCCCGCTCGTTTCGTTGGTTGGCTTAGGCATACGGAGTTCATTCCTAGTCTAAGATTAGATCAGATCGAGGGTTGGGGTAGCAAGATCGACAGCACGTAGAGGGGGACCCGACTGATCCCTAGCTTGCGCATCTCGCCCCTCTGGGCAGCTGAGCGCCCGCACACTCGTTTCGTGGGTTGACTTAGGCATACGGAGTTCATTCCCATCGGATCAGACCAGAAGCACATGCTGGGCTCGGGCATGTGCTGGTGCCGCATTTTTCTTTATCGAGACACCATCGCCGGAGAACCTGACCGACGGTATTAGGGTTCTGACGATCGGGGGGGCCTATACGCACATGATGTGCGATGGGTGCTGGTACTTGGCCCTTATATTGGCCCCCTATCCCTCATCAAAACTCGAGAACTCACACCCCCTTAAAGAGCATTTGAGATTTTACAGGTTTGCTGCCAGTAGCCATTAAAGTGTCTGAAATAGGGACACTTTTTTCAAATGGTCACAAAATCTTGTACACTTCGAGTTTTTAGCTGACTTTTTTTTTGCATGCCAATAAAAATACAAGGATCACGTCTACTAGAGTTGGGGCCAAAACTCTTTCTGAAAAAATTTTAAAAAATCTTGAACCGCAAAAAGTTTTAAAAATCATGAAAAATAGCAAAACGAGTCGCCATGCCATGAAACTTCACATGAAGGCTTAAGGGACCATTGTATGAATTTACAAGCCAGAAAAATGGCATTGGCATGGCAGAAATATAAAGATGTGCCTAAACCCACCTACCTCCCTATCGATCCACGACTTGCGCATCCCGCCTCTTTGGCCGACGTAGTGCCCGCCCGACCGCTGGTTTCGTCGGTTGGCTTAGGCATACAGAGTTCATTCCCAGTCTAAGATCGGATCGGACTGAGGGTTACGACAACAAGATCGACAACTCGCAGAGGGGGACCCGGCCAATCCCCGGCTTGAGCATCCTACTCCTCTGGTCGACTGAGCGCCCGCACGCTCATTTTGTGGGTTGACTTAGGCATACGGAGTTCATTCCCAGTCTTAGCATACGGAGTTCATTCCCAGTATAAGATCGGATCGGACCGAGGGTTGCGACTGCACATGCTGGGCTCAACCGACTTAGCGCCCGTACGCTTGTTTCGTGGGTTAACTTAGGCATACGAAGTTCATTCCCAGTCTAAGATCGGCCCGGACCGAGGGTTGTGGTAGCACATGCGGGCTCGAGCATATGCTGGTGCCGTATTTTTCTTCGTCGAGACACCATCACCGGAGAACCTGACCGGCGGCATTGGGGTTTCGGCGATCGGGGGGCCCTGGGGGGGTGTATGAACATGATGTGCGATGGGTGCTAGTACTTGGCCCTTATAATGGCCCCATATCCCTCATTAAACCTCGAGAACTCACACCCTCTTAAAGAGCATTTGAGATTTTACAGGTTTGCTTCCAGTAGCCACTAAAGTGTCTGAAATGGGGACACTTTTTTCAAATGGTCACAAAATCTTGTACACTTCAAGTTTTTAGCTGAATTTTTTTGTGCATGCCAACAAAAATACAAGGATCACGTCTACCAAGTTTGGGGCCAAAACTCCTTCTGAAAGAAGTTTAAAAAATCCCGAACCGTAAAAAGTTTGGAAAATCATGAAAATAGAAAACGAGTCGTCTTTCCATGAAACTTCACATGAAGGCTTAAAGGACCATTGTATGAATTTACAAGCCAGAAAAATGGCATTGGCATGGCAGAAATATGAAGATGTGCCTAAACCCACCTACCACCCTATCGATCCACCGCTTGCGCATCCCGCCTCTCTGGCCGACGTAATGCCCGCCTGCCCGCTCATTTCATCGGTTGGCTTAGGCATACAGAGTTCATTCCCAGTCTATGATCATATCGGACCGAGGGTTGCGGCAACACATGCTGGGTTCGGGCATGTGCTGGTGCCACATTTTTCTTCCTCGGGACACCATCGTCGGAGATCCTAACCGATGGCATTGGGGTTCCGACGATCGGGTGGGGCCCGGGGGGTGTACGCACATGATGTGCGATGGGTGCTGGTACTTGGCCCTTATATTGGCCCCTTATCCCTCATTAAACCTCGAGAACTCACACCCCCTTAAAGAGCATTTGAGATTTTATAGGTTTGCTGCCAGTAGCCATTAAAGTGCCTGTAATGGGGACACTTTTTCAAATGGTCCCAAAATCTTGTACACTTCGAGTTTTTAGCTGAATATTTTTGTGCATGCCAAAAAAAATACAAGGATCACGTCTACCAAGTTTGGGGCCAAAACTCCTTCTGAAAAAATTTTAAAAAATCCCAAACCGTAAAAAGTTTCAAAAATCATGAAAAATAGAAAACGAGTCGTCTTGCCATGAAACTTCACATGAAGGCTTAAGGGACCATTTTATGAATTTACAAGCCAGAAAAATGGCATTGGCATGGCAGAAATATGAAGATGTGCCTAAACCCACCTACCACCCTATCGATCCACGGCTTACGCATCCCGCCTCTTTGGTTGACATAATTCCCGCCCGTCCGCCCGTTCGTTTCGTCGGTTGGCTTAGGCATACGAATTTCATTCCTAGTCTAAGATTAGACCGGATTGAGGGTTGCGGTAGCAGGATCGGCAGCACGTAGAGGGGGACCCAACCGATCCCCGGCTTGTGTATCCCGCCCCTCTGGCCAGCTGAACGCCTGCACGCTCGTTTCGTTGGTTGACTTAGGCATACGAAGTTCATTCCCAGTCTAAGCATACGGAGTTCATTCCCAGTCTAAGATCGGACCAGACCGAGGGTTGCGGCAGCACATGCTGGGCTCGGGCATGTGCTGGTGCCTCATTTTTCTTCGCCGGGACACCATCGCCGGAGAACCTGACTGGCGGCATTGGGGTTCCGACGATCAGGGGGGCCAGGGGGTGTTCGCACATGATGTGCGATGGGTGCTGGTTTTTAGCCCTTATATTGGCCCCCTATCCCTCAGCAAACCTTGAGAACTCACACCCCCTTAAAGAGCATTTGAGATTTTATAGGTTTGCTGCCAGTAGCCATTAAAGTGTCTAAAATGGAGACACTTTTTTCAAATGGTCACAAAATCTTGTACACTTAGAGTTTTTAGCTGAATTGTTTTATGCATAGCAAGAAAAATACAAGGATCACATTTACCAAGTTTGGGTCCAAAACTCCTTCTAAAAAAATTTTTAAAAATCCCAAACCGTAAAAAGTTTTAAAAATTGTGAAAAATAGAAAACGAGTCGTATTGCCATGAAACTTCACATGAAGGCTTAAAGGACCATTGTATGAATTTACAGGCCAGAAAAATGGCATTGGCATGGTAGAAATATGGAGATCTGCTTAAACCCACCTACCACCCTATCGATCCACGGCTTGCGCATCTCGCCTCTCTGGTCGGTGTAGTGCCCGCCCGCCCGCCCGCTTGTTTCGTCGGTTGGCTTAGGCATACGGAGTTCATTCCCAGTCTAAAATTAGACCAGACTGAAGGTTGCGACAGTAGGATCGACAGCATGCAGAGGTGGACCCGACTGATCCCCGGCTTGCGCATTTGAAATTTTACAGGTTTGCTGCCAGTAGCCATTAAAGTGTCTTAAATGGGGACAATTTTTTCAAATGGTCACAAAATCTTGTACACTTCCAATTTTTAGCTGAATTTTTTTGTGCATGCCAACAAAAATACTAGGATCACGTCTACCAAGTTTAGGGCCAAAAATCCTTCTGCAAAAATTTTCAAAAATCTCGAACCGTAAAAAGTTTCAAAAATAGTGAAAAATAGAAAACAAGTCGTCTTGCCATGAAACTTCACATTAAGGCTTAAGGGACCACTGTATGAATTTACAAGCTAGAAAAATGGCATTGGCATGGAAAAAATATGAAGATGTGCCTAAACCCACCTACCACCCTATCGATCCACGGTTTGCGCATCCCGCTTCTTTGGCCGGCATAGTGCCCGCCCGCCCGCCCGCTCATTTCGTCGATTGGCTTAGGCATACAAAGTTCATTCCCAGTCTAAGATCAAACCGAACCGAGGGTTGCTGCAACAGGATCGGTAGCACGTAGAGAGAGACCCGATCGATCCCTGGCTTGCGCATCCCGCCCCTCTGGCCGGCTGAGCGCCCGCAAGCTCGTTTCGTGGGTTGACTTAGGCACACGGAGTTCATTCCTATTCTAAGCATACGGTGTTCATTCCCAGTCTAAGATCAGGTTGAACCAAGAGTTGCGTGGGTTGACTTAGGCATACGGAGTTCATTCTCAGTCTAAGCATACGGAGTTCATTCACAGTCTAAGATCGGACCGGACCAAGGGTTGCGATAGCACATGCTGGGCTCAGGCATGTGCTGGTGTCGCATTTTTCTTCGTCGGGACACCATCGTCGGAGAACCTGACCGGCAACATTGAGGTTTCGACGATCGGGGGGGCGGGGGGTGTGCGCACATGATGTGCGATGGATGCTGGTACTTGGCCCTTATATTGGCCCTTATATTGGCCCCCTATCCCTCATCAAACCTCGAGAACTCATACCCCCTTAAAGAGCATTTGAGATTTTATAGGTTTACTGCCTGTAGCCATTAAAGTGTCTGAAATGGGGACACTTTTTTCAAATGGTCACAAAATCTTGTACACTTCGAGTTTTTAGCTGAATTGTTTTGTGCATGCCGACAAAAATACAAGGATCACATCTACCAAATTTGGGGCCAAAACTCCTTTGAAAAAAGTTTAAAAAATCTCGAACAGTAAAAATTTCAAAAATCGTGAAAAATATAAAACGAGTAGTCTTGCCATGAAACTTCACATGAAGGCTTAAGGGACCATTGTATGAATTTACAAGCCAGAAAAATGGCATTGGCATGGCAGAAATATGAAGATGTGCCTAAACCCACCTACCACCTTATCGATCCATGGCTTGCGCATCCCGCCTCTCTGGTCGGCATAGTGCCCACTCGCCCGCCCGCTTGTTTCGTCGATCCGCTTAGGCATACGGAGTTCATTCCCAGTCTAAGATCAGACTGGACCAAGGGTTGTGGCAACAGGATCGGCAGCACGCAGAGGGGGACCCGACCAATCCCCGACTTACGCATCCTGCCCCTTTGGCCGGCTGAAAGCCTGCACGCTCATTTCGTGGGTTGTCTTAGGCATATGGAGTTCATTCCCAGTCTAAGCATACAGAGTTCATTCCCAATCTAAAATCAGACTGGATTGAGGGTTGCGGCAGCACATGCTGGGCTCGGGCATGTGCTGTAACTGCATTTTACTTCTCCGGGACACCATCATCGGAGACTCTAACCGACGGTATTGGGAATCCGACGATCGGGGGGGTCGGGGGGGTCGGGGGGGTGTGCGCACATGATGTGCGATGGGTGCTGGTACTTGGGCCTTGTATTGGCCCCCTATCCCTCATCAAAACTCGAGAACTCACACCCCCTTAAAGAGCATTTGAGATTTTACAGGTTTGCTGCCAGTAGCCATTAAACTGTCTGAAATGGGGACACTTTTTTCAAATGGTCACAAAATCTTGTACACTTCGAGTTTTTAGCTGAATGTTTTTGTGCATGCCAACAAAAATACAAGGATCACGTCTACCAAGTTTGGGGCCAAAACTCCTACTAAAAAATTTTCAAAAAATCTAGAACCGTAAAAAGTTTCAAAAATCGTGAAAAATAGAAAATGAGTCCTCTTGCCATGAAACTTCACACGAAGGCTTAAGTGACCATTGTATGAATTTACAAGCCAGAAAAATGGCATTGGCACGGCAAAAATATGAAGATGTGCCTAAACCCACATACCACCCTATCGATCCACGGCTTGCGCATCCCGCCTCTCTAGCCGACGTCGTGCCCACCCGCCCGCCTGCCCACTCGATTCATCAGTTGGCTTAGGCATACGTAGTTCATTCTGAGTCTAAGATCAGATTGGATCGAGGGTTCTGGCAGCACGCAGAGTGGGACCCGGATGATCCCCGACTTGGGCATCCCGCCCCTCTAGCGAGCCGAGCACCTGCACGCTCGTTTCGTGGGTTGACTTATGCGTACGGAGTTCATTCCCAGTCTAAGCATACGGAGTTCATTCCTAGAATAAGATCAGACCAGACCGAGGGTTGCGACAGCACATGCTGGGCTCGGGCATGTCCTGGTGTCCTTTTTTTCTTTGTCGGGACACCATCATCGGAGAATCTGACCGATGGTATTGGGGTCGAGGGGGGCCGGGGGGTGTGCGCACATGATGTGCGATGGGTGCTGGTACTTGGCCCTTGTATTGGCCCCCTATCCCTCATCAAACCTCGAGAACTCACACCCCCTTAAAGAGCTTTTGAGATTTTACAGGTTTGCTGCCAGTAGCCACTAAAGTGTCTGAAATGGGGACACTTTTTTCAAATGGTCACAAAATATTGTACACTTCGAGTTTTTAGCTGAATTTTTTTATGCATGTCAACAAAAATACAAGGATCACGTCTACCAAGTTTGGGGCCAAAACTTCTTCTGAAAAATTTTTTAAAAATCCCGAATTGTAAAAAGTTTCAAAAATCGTGAAAAATAGAAAACGAGTCATCTTGCCATGAAACTTCACATGAAGGCTTAAGGGACCATTGTATGAATTTACAAGCCAGAAAAATGGCACTGGCATGGCAGAAATATGAAGACGTGCCTAAACCCACTTACCACCCTATCGATCCATGGCTTGCGCATCCCTCCTCTCTGGCCGGAGTAGTGCCCGCCCGTCCACCCGTCCGACCGGATCGAGGGTTGCGGCAGTAGGATCGGTAGCACGTAGAGGGGGACCCGATCGATCCCCGACTTGTGCATCTTGCCCCTCTGGCCGGTTGAGCGCTCTGACACTCATTTCATGGGATAACTTAGGCATACGGAGTTCATTCCCAGTCTAAAATCAAACCAGACCGAGGGTTGCGGCATCACATGCTAGGCTCGGGCATGTGCTGGTGCTGTATTTTTCTTCGTCGGGACACCATCGTCGGAGAACCTGACCGGCGACATTGGGGTTCCAGCAATCGGTGGGGCCGGGGGGTATTCGCACATGATGTGCGATGGGTGCTGGTACTTGGCCCTTATATTGGCCCCCTATCCCTCACCAAACATCGAGAACTCACACCCCATTAAAGAGCTTTTGAGATTTTACAGGTTTGCTGCCAGTAGCCATTAAAGTGTTTGAAATGGGGACACTTTTTTCAAATGGTCACAAAATCTTGTACACTTCGAGTTTTTAGCTGAATATTTTTGTGCATGCCAACAAAAATATAACGATCACGTCCACCAAGTTTGGGGCCAAAACTCCTTCTGAAAAAATTTTAAAAAATCCCAAACCATAAAAAGTTTTAAAAATCATGAAAAATAGAAAATGAGTCGTCTTGCCATGAAACTTCACATGAAGGCTTAAGGGACCATTGTATGAATTTAAAAGCCAGAAAAATGGCATTGGCATGGCAGAAATACGAAGATGTGCCTAAACACGCCTAACACCCTATCGATCCACGGCTTGCGCATCCCGCCTCTTTGGCCGGCGTAGTGCCCGCCTGCCCGCACGCTCATTTCATCAGTTGGCTTAGGCATACGGAGTTAATTCTCAGTCTAAGATTAGACCAGATCGAAGGTTGCAGCAGTAGGATTAGTAGCACGCAGAGGGGGACCCGGCCGATCCCCGGCTTTCACATCCCGCCTCTTTGGCCGGCTGAGCGCCCGCACACTCGTATCGTGGGTTGACGTAGGCATATGGAGTTCGTTCCAGTCTAAGCAAACGGAGTTCATTCCCAGTCTAAGATTGGACTGGACCGAGGGTTACGGCAGCACATGCTAGGCTCAGGCATGTGCTGGTGCCGCATTTTTCTTCACCGGGACACCATCGCCAGAGATCCTGACCGACGGCATTGGGCTTTCGGTGATCGGGGGGGGCGGGGGTGGTGTGTGCACATGATGTGTGATGGGTGCTGGTACTTGGCCCTTATATTGGCCCCCTATGCCTCATCAAACCTCGAGAACTCACACCCCCTTAAAGAGCATTTGAGAATGTGCAAGTTTACTGCCAGTAGCCATTAAAGTGTCTGAAATGGGGACACTTTTTCCAAATGGTCACAAAATCTTGTACACTTCGAGTTTTTAGCTGAGTTTTTTTGTACATGCCAACAAAAATACAAGGATCCCGTCTAATAAGTTTGGGGCCAAAACTCCTTTTGAAAAAATTTAAAAAAATCTCGAACCGTAAAAATTTTTGAAAATGGTGAAAAATAAAAAATGAGTCGTCTTGCCATGAAACTTCACATAAAGGCTTAAGGGACCATTGTATGAATTGACAAGCCAGAAAAATGGGATTGGTACAGTAGAAATATAAAGATGTGCCTAAACCCACCTACCACCCTATCGATTCACGGCTTGCGCATCCCGCCTCTCTGGCCGACATAGTGCCTGCCCGCTCGCCTGCCCGATCGATTCATCGGTTGCCTTAGGCATACGGAGTTCATTCCCAGTCTAAGATTGGATCGGACCGAGGGTTACGGTAGCAGGATCAGCAGCACGCGAAGAGGGACCCGACTGATCCCTGGCTTGCGAATCCCGTCGCTCTGGTCGGCTGAGCGCCCGCACGCTCGTTTCATGGGTTGACTTAGGCATACGAAGTTCATTCCCAGTCTAAGCATACAGAGTTTATTCCCAGTCTAAGATCGAACCGGACTGAGGGTTGCGGCAGCACATGCTGGCCTCGGGCATGTGCTGGTGCCACATTATTCTTCGTTGGGACACCATCGCCGGAGAACCTGACCTGCGGTATTGGGGTTCCGGCGATTGGGGGGCCGGGGGGGTGTGCGCACATGATGTGCGATGGGTGCTGGTACTTGGCCCTTATATTGGCCCCCTATCCCTCACAAACCTCTAGAACTCACACCCCCTTAAAGAGCATTTGAGATTTTACTGGTTTGTTGCCAGTAGCCATTAAAGTGTCTGAAATGGGGACACACTTTTCAAATGGTCACAAAATCTTGTACACTTCTAGTTTTTAGTTGAATTTTTTTTGCATGCCAAGAAAAATACAAGGATCACGTCTACCAAGTTTGGGGCCAAAACTACTTCTGAAAAAATCTTATAAAATCCCCAACCGTAAAACGTTTTGAAAATCGTGAAAAATAGAAAACGAGTCGTCTTGCGATGAAACTTCACATGAAGGCTTAAGGGACCATTGTATGAATTTACAAAGCTAGAAAAATGGCATTGGCATGGCAGAAATATGAAGATGTGCCTAAACCCACCTACCACCCTATCGATCCACGGCTTGCGCATCTCGCCTCTCTGGTCGGCGTAGTGCCCGCCCGCCCGCTCGTTTCATCGGTTGGCTTAGGCATACGGAGTTCATTCCTAGTCTAAGATCGAACCAGACCGAGGGTTGCGGCAGTAGGATCAGTAGCACGCAGAGGGGGACCCGATCGATCCCCGGCTTACGCATCTCGCCCCTCTGGCCGGCTAAGCCCCCACACGCTCGTTTCGTGGGTTGACTTAGGCATACAGAGTTCATTCCCAGTCTAAGCATTTGGAGTTCATTCCCAGTCTAAGATCAGACCGAACCGAGGGTTACAGCAGCACATGCTGGGCTCGGGCATGTGCTGGTGTTGAATTTTTCTTCGTCGGGACACCATCACCGGAGAACTTGACCGACGGCATTAGGGTTCCGGTGATCGGGGGGCCGGGGGGGTATGCGGGCATGATGTGCAATGGGTGCTGGTACTTGGCCCTTATATTGGCCTCCTATCCCTTATCAAACCTTGAGAACTCACACCCCCTTCAAGTGCATTTGAGATTTTACCGGTTTGCTGCCAGTAGCCATTAAAGTGTCTGAAATGGGGACATTCTTTTCAAATGGTCACAAAATCTTGTACACTTCAAGTTTTTAGTTGAATTTTTTTGTGCATGCCAAGAAAAATACATGGATCATGTCTACCAAGTTTGGGGCCAAAAATATTTCTGAAAAAATTTTATAAAATCCCCAACCGTAAAACGTTTTGAAAATCATGAAAAATAGAAAACAAGTCGTCTTGCGATGAAACTTCACTTGAAGGCTTAAGGGACCATTGTATGAATTTACAAGCCAAAAAAATGGCATTGGCATGGCAGAAATATGAAGATGTGCCTAAACCCACCTACCACCCTATCGATCCGTGGCTTGCGCATCCCGCCTCTCTGGCCGACGTAGCGCTCGCCCGCCCGCCCGTTCGTTTCGTCGGTTGGCTTAGGCATACGGAGTTCAATCCTAGTCTAAGACTGGATTGGACCGAGGGCTGTAGCAGCAGGATCAGTAGCACACAGAGGGGGACCCGATCGATCCCTGGCTTGCGCATCCGACCCTCTGGTCGCTTGAGCACCTGCACGCTCATTTCGTGGGTTGACTTAGGCATACAGAGTTCATTCCTAGTCTAAGCATACAGAGTTCATTCCCAATCTAAGATCGGATCGGACCGAGGGTTATGGCAGCACATGCTGGGCTCAGGCATGTGCTGGTGCCATAATTTTCTTCATCGGGACACCATCACCGGAGAACCTGACCGGCGGCATTGGGGTTTCGATGATCGGGGGGGCCAGGGGGGTGTACGCACATGAAGTGCGATGGGCGCTGGTGCTTGGCCCTTATATTGGGCCCCGATCCCTCATCAAAGCTCGAGAACTCACACCCCCTTAAAGAATATTTGAGATTTTACAGGTTTGCTGCCAGTAGCCATTAAAGTGTCTGAAATGGGGACACTTTTTTCAAATGGTAACAAAATCTTGTACACTTCGAGTTTTTAGCTGAATTGTTTTGTGTATGCCAAAAAAAATACAAGGATCACATCTACCAAGTTTGGGGCCAAAACAACTTCTAAAAAAATTTTAAAAAATCTTGAACCGTAAAAAGTTTAGAAAATCATGAAAAATAAAAAACGAGTCGTCATGCCATGAAACTTCACATGAAGGCTAAAGGGACCATTGTACGAATTTAGAAGCCAGAAAAATGGCATTGGCATGGCAGAAATATGAAGATGTGCCTAAACCCACCTGCCACTTTATCGATCCACGGCTTGTGCATCCCGCCTCTCTGGCTGGCGTAGTACCCGCCAGCTCGCCTGTTCGTTTCATCGGTTGGCTTAGGCATACGTAGTTCATTCCCAATCTAAGATTGAACCAGACCGAGGGTTACGATAGCAGGATCGACAGCACGCAGAGGGGGACCCGATCGATCCCCGGCTTGCGCATCTCGCCCCTCTGGCAGGCTGAGCGCCCGTACGCTCGTTTCGTGGGTTGACTTAGGCATACGGAGTTCATTCCCAGTCTAAGCATACGAAGTTCATTCCCAGTCTAAGATCGGACCGGACCGAGGGTTGCGGCAGTACATGCTAGGCTCGGGCATGTGCTGGTGTCGTATTTTTCTTCGTCGGGACACCATCGTCGGAGAACCTGACCGACGACATTGGGGTTTCGACGATCGGTGGGGCCAGGGGGTGTGAGCACATGATGTGCGATTGATGCTGGTACTTGGCCCTTATATTGGCCCCCTATCCCTCATCAAACGTTGAGAACTCACACCCCCTTAAAGAGCATTTGAGATTTTACAAGTTTGCTGCCAGTAGCCATTAAAGTGTCTGAAATGGGGACACTTTTTTCAAATGGTCACAAAATCTTGTACACTTCGAGTTTTTAGCTGAATTTTTTTGTGAATGCCAAAAAAAATACGAGGATCAAGTCTACCAAGTTTGGGGCCAAAACTCCTTCTGAAAAAAATTTAAAAAATCCCGAATCGTAAAAATTTTCAAAAATCCTGAAAAATAGAAAACGAGTCGTCTTGCCATGAAACTTCACATGAAGGCTTAAGGGACCATTGTATGAATTTACAAGCTAGAAAACTGGCATTGGCACAGTAGAAATATGAAGATTTGCCTAAATCGACCTATCACCCTATCTATGCACGGCCTGCGCATCCCACCTTTATGGCTGGCGTAGTGCCCGCCCGCCCGCCAGCTCCTTTCGTCGGTTGGCTTAGGCATACGGAGTTCATTCCTAGTCTAAGATTGGATCGGACCGAGGGTTGCAGCAGCAGGATTGGTAGCACGTAGAGGGGGGCCCAGCCGATCCCCGGCTTGCGCATCCCGCTCCTCTGGCCAGCTGAGCGCCTGCACGCTCGTTTCGTGGGTTGACTTAGGCATACGGAGTTCATTCATAGTCTAAGCATACGAAGTTCATTCCCAGTCTAAGATCGGACCGGACCGAGAGTTGCGGCCGCACATGCTGGGCTCGAGCATGTGCTGGTGTCGTATTTTTCTTCGGCGGGACACCATCGCCGAAGAACCTGACCTGCGACATTGGGGTTTCGGCGATCGGGGTGGCTGGGGGTTGTGCGCACATGATGTGCAATGGGTGCTGGTACTTGGCCCTTATATTGGCCTCCTATCCCTCATCAAATGTCGAGAACTCACACCCCCTTAAAGAGCATTTGAGATTTTACAGGTTTGCTGCCAGTAGCCAATAGAGTGTCTGAAATGGGGACATTTTTTTCAAATGGTCACAAAATCTTGTACACTTCGAGTTTTTAGCTGAATTTTTTTGTGCATTCCAAAAAAAATACAAGGATCACGTCTACCAAGTTTGGGGTCAAAACTGCTTCTAAAAAAAATTTGAAAAAATCTTGAACCGTAAAAAGTTTCAAAAATCGTGAAAAATAAAAAACGAGTTGTCTTGCCATGAAACTTCACCTGAAGGCTTAAGGGAGCATCGTATGAATTTACAAGCCAGAAAAATGGCATTGGCATGGAAAAATATGAAGATGTGGCTAAACCCACCTACCACCCTATCGATCCACGGCTTGCGCATCCCGCCTCTCTGGCCAGCGTAGTGCCCGCCTGCACGCTTGCTTGTTTCATCGGTTGGCTTAGGCATATGGAGTTCATTAGCAGTCTAAGATCAGATCGAACTGAGGGTTACGGCAGCACGTAGAGAGGGACCCGATTGATCCCTGGCTTGTGCATCCCGCCCCTCTGGCCGGCTGTGCGCCCGCACGCTCGTTTCGTGGGTTGACTTAGGGATACGGAGTTCATTCCCAATCTAAGCATACGAAGTTCATTCCCAGTCTAAGATCAGACTGAACCGAAGGTTGCGACAGGGCATGCTGGGCTCAGGCATGTGCTGGTGCCATATTTTTCTTCGTCGGGACACCATCGCCGGAGAACCTGACCGGTGTCATTGGGCTTCCAGCGATCGAGGGGGTCGAGGGGGGTGTGCGGACATGATGTGCGATGGGTGCTGGTACTTGGCCCTTATATTGGCCCCTTATCCCTCATCAAACCTCGAGAACTCACACCCCCTTAAAGAGCATTTGAGATTTTATAGGTTTGTTGCCAGTAGACATTAAAGTGTCTAAAATGGGGACACTTTTTTCAAATGGTCACAAAATCTTGTACACTTCCAGTTTTTAGCTGAATTTTTTTGTGCATGCCAAAAAAAATACAAGTATCACATCATCCAAGTTTGGGGCCAAAACTACTTCTGAAATAGAAAACGTTTTGGAAAATCGTGAAAAATAAAAAACGAGTCGTCTTGCCATGAAACTTCACATGAAGGCTTAAGGGACCATTGTATGAATTTACAAGCCAGAAAAATGGCATTGGCATGGTAGAAATATGAAGATGTGCCTAAACTCACCTACCACCCTATCGATCCACGGTTTGCGCATCCCGTCTCTCTGGATAGCGTAGTGCCCGCCCGCCTGCCCGCCCGTTTGCTTCGTCGGTTGGCTTAGCCATACGGAGTTCATTCCCAGTCTAAGATCAGACCAGACCGAGGGTTGCGGCAGCAGGATCGGCAGCATGCAGAGGGGGACCCGGCCGACCCCCGGCTTGCGTATCCCGCCCCTCTGGCCGATTGAGCGCCCGCACGATCATTTCATGTGTTGACTTAGGCATACGTAGTTCATTCTGAATCTTAGCATACGGAGTTCATTCCCAGTCTAAGATCATACCGGATCGAGGGTTGCGGCAGCACATGTTGGGCTCTGGCATGTGCTGGTGCCGTATTTTTCTTCGCCGGGACACCATCATCAGAGAACTTGATCGGCGGCATTGGGTTCCGGTGATCGGGGGAGTCGGGGGGTGTGCGCACATGATGTGCGATGGGTGCTGGTACTTGGCCCTTATATTTGCCCCATATCCCTCATCAAACTTCAAGAACTCACACCCCCTTAAAAAGCATTTAAGATTTTACAGGTTTGCTGCCAGTAGCCATTAAAGTGTCTGAAATGGGGACACTTTTTTCAAATGGTCACAAAATCTTGTACACTTCGAGTTTTTAGCTGAATGTTTTTGTGCATGCCAACAAAAATACAAGGATCACGTCTACCAAGTTTGGGGCCAAAACTCTTTCTAAAAAAATACAAGGATCACGCCTCTCTGGCCGAAGTGGTGTCCGCCCACCCGCCCGCTTGTTTCGTCGGTTGGCTTAGGCATACGAAGTTCATTCCCAGTCAAAGATGGGATCGGATCAAGGGTTGCAGTAGCAGGATCAACAGCACGTAGAGCGAGACCCGACCGATCCCCGGCTTGCGCATCCCGCCCCTCTGGTCGGTTGAGCACCCGCACGCTCGTTTCGTGAGTTGACTTAGGCATACGGAGTTCATTTTGAATCTTGGCATACGGAGTTCATTCCCAGTCTAAGATTGGACCAGACTGAGGGTTACGGCAGCACATGCTAGGCTCTGGCATGTGCTGGTGCCGTATTTTTCTTCGCTAGGACACCATCGCCGGAGAACCTGATCGACAGCATTGGGTTCCGACGATCGGGGGGGCCGGGGGGTGTGCGCACATGATGTGCGATGGGTGTTGGTACTTGGCCCTTATATTTGCCCCCTATCCCTCATCAAACCTCGAGAACTCGTACCCTCATAAAGAGCATTTGAGATTTTACAGGTTTGCTGCCAGTAGTAATTAAAGTGTCTGAAATGGGGACACTTTTTTCAAATGGTCACAAAATCTTGTACACTTCGACTTTTTAGCTGAATTTTCTTGTGCAATCCAATAAAAATACAAGGATCACGTCTACCAAGTTTGGGGCCAAAACTCCTTCGAAAAAAATTTTAAAAAATCCCAAACTGTAAAAAGTTTCAAAAATCGTGAAAAATAGAAAACGAGTCGTCTTGCCATGAAACTTCACATGAAGGCTTAAGGGACCATTGTATGAATTTACAAGCCAGAAAAATGGCATTGGCACAGCAGAAATATGAAGATCTTACTAAACCCACCTACCACCCTATCGATCCATGGGTTGCGCATCCCGCCTCTCTAGCCGGCGTAGTGCCCGCTCACCCACTCGTTTCGTCAGTTGGCTTAGGCATATGGAGTTCATTCCCAGTATAAGATCGGACCGAACCGAGGGTTGCGACAGCAGGATCGGCAGCAAGCAGAGGGGAACGGAGTTCATTCCCAGTCTAAGATAGGACCGGACCAAGGGTTGCGGCAGCACATGCTGGGGTCGGGCATTTGCTGGTGCCGTATTTTTCTTCGTCGGGACACCATCGTCGAAGAACCTGACCGACGGCATTGGGGTTCCGACGATCGGGAGGGTCCGGGGGGTGTGCGGACATGATGTGCAATGGGTGCTGGTACTTGGCACTTATATTGGCCCCCTATCCCTCATCAAACCTCGAGAACTCACACCCCCTTAAAGAGCATTTGGGATTTTACAGGTTTGCTGACGGTAGCTATTAAAGTGTCTGAAATGGGGACACTTTTTTCGATTGGTCACAAAATCTTGTACACTTCGAGTTTTTAGCTGAATTTTTTTATGCACGCCAACAAAAATACAAGGATCACGTCTACCATGTTTGGGGCCAAAAATCCTTCTGAAAAAAATTTTAAAAAATCTCAAACTGTAAAAAGTTTCAAAAATCATGAAAAATAGAAAACGAGTTGTCTTGCCATGAAACTTCACATGAAGGCTTAAGGGACCATTGTATGAATTTACAAGCCAGAAAAATGGCATTGGCACGACAAAAATATGAAGATGTGCCTAAACCCACCTACCACCCCATCGATCCATGGCTTGCGCATCCCGCCTCTCTGGCCGGCGTAGTGCCCGCCCGCCCGCCCGCTCGTTTTGTCAGTTGGCTTAGGCATACGGAATTCATTACCAGTCTAAGATCGAACCTGATCAAGGGTTGCGGCAGCAGGATCTATAGCATGTAGAGGGGGATCGGGCCGATCCCCGACTTGCGTATCCCGGCCCTCTGGCAGGCTAAACGCCTGCACGCTCATTTCGTTGGTTGACTTAGGCATATGGAGTTCATTCCTAGTCTAAGCATACGGAGTTCATTCCCAATCTAAGATTGAACCGCATCGGGGGATACGGCAGCACATGCTGGGCTCGGGCATGTGCTGGTGCCGCATTTTTCTTTGTCGGGACACCATCGCCGGAGAACTTGACCGACGGCATTGGGGTTCCGACAATCGGGGGGGCCAGGGGTGTGTGCGCACATGATGTGCGATGGGTGTTGGTACTTGGCCCTTATATTGGCCCCCTATCCCTCATGAAACCTCGAGAACTCACACCCCTTTCAAGAGCATTTGAGATTTTACAGGTTTGCTGCCAGTAGCCATCAAAGTATCTTAAATGGGGACACTTTTTTTAAATGGTCACAAAATCTTGTACACTTCAAGTTTTTAGCTGAATTTTTTTGTGCATGCCAACAAAAATACAAGGATCACATCTACCAAGTTTGGGGACAAAACTCCTTCTGAAAAAATTTTAAAAAATCTCGAACCCTAAAAAGTTTCAAAAATCGTAGAAAATAGAAAACGGGTCATCTTGCCATGAAACTTCACATGAAGTCTTAAGGGACCATTGTATGAATTTACAAGCCAGAAAAATGGCATTGGCATGGCAGAAATTTGAAGATGTGCCTAAACCCACCTACCACCCCATCGATCCACGGCTTACGCATCCCGCCTCTCTGGCCGGCGAGTGCCCGCCCGCCCACCCGCTCATTTCATCAGTTGGCTTAGGCATACAAAGTTTGTTCCCAGTATAAGACCAGACCGAGCCGAGGGTTGTGGTAGCAGGATCAGCAGCACGCAGATGGAGACCCGATCGATCCCCGGCTTTCGCATCCCACCCCTCTGGCCGGCTGAGCACCCGCACGCTCGTTTCGTGGATTGACTTAGGCTTACAGAGTTCATTCCTAGTCTAGGCATACGGAGTTCATTCCTAGTCTAAGATCGGACCGGACCGAGGGTTGTGGCAGCACATGCTGGGCTCAAGCATGTGCTGGTGCCGTATTTTTCTTCGTCGGGACACCATCATCGAAGAACCTGACCGGCAGCATTAGGGTTCCGGCGATCGGGGGGCCGGGGGGTGTGCGCACATGATGTGCGACGGGTGCTGGTACTTGGAACTTATATTGGCCCCCTATCCCTCATCAAACCTCGAGAACTCACACCCCCTTAAAGAGCATTTGAGATTTTACAGGTTTGCTGCCAGTAGCCATTAAAGTGTCTGAAATGGGGACACTTTTTTCAAATAGTCACAAAATCTTGTACACTTCGAGTTTTTAGCTGAATTTTTTTGTGCATGACAACAAAAATACAAGGATCATGATTACCAAATTTGGGGCCAATACCCCTTCTGAAAAAATTTTAAAAAATCCTGAACCGTAAAAAGTTTCAAAAACCGTGAAAAATAGAAAATGAGTCGTCTTGCCATGAAACTTCACATGAAGGCTTAAGGGACTATTGTTTGAATTTACAAGCCAGAAGAATGGCATTGGCATGGCAAAAATATGAAGATGTGCCTAAACCCACCTACCACCCTTTCAATCCACGGCTTGCGCATCCTGCCTCCCTGGCCGGTATAGTGCCCACCCGCCCGCCCGCTCGTTTCGTCGGTTGGCTTAGGCATACGGAGTTCGTTCCCATTCTAAGATCGGACCAGATCGAGGGTTGTGACAGCAAGATCGGTAGCACGCAGAGGGGGACCCGACCGATCCCCGGCTTATGCATCCTGCCCCTCCGCCTGGCTGAGCGCCCACACACTCATTTCGTGGGTTGACTTAGGCATACGGAGTTCATTCCTAGTCTAAGTATACAGAGTTCTTTCCCAGTCTAAGATCGAACCGGACCGAGCGTTGCGACAGCACATGCTGGGCTCGGGCATGTGCTGGTGCCGCATTTTTCATCGTCGGGACACCATCGTAGGAGAACCTGACCGACGGCATTGGGGTTCCATTGATCGGGGGGGCGGGGGGGTGTGCACACATGATGTACGATGGGTGCAGGTACTTGGCCCTTATATTGGCCCCCTATCCCTCATCAAACCTCGAGAACTCACTCCCCCTTAAAGAGCATTTGAGATTTTACAGGTTTGCTGCCAGTAGCCATTAAATTGTCTGAAATGGGGACACTTTTTTCAAATGGTCACAAAATCTTGTACACTTTGAGTTTTTAGCTGAATTTTTTTGTGCATGCTAACAAGAATACAAGGATCACGTCTTCCAAGTTTGGGGCCAAAATTCCTTCTGAAAAAATTTAAAAAAATCCCAAACCGTAAAAAGTTTTGAAAATCGTGAAAAATAGAAAACGAGTCATCTTGCCATGAAACTTCACATGAAGGCTTAAGGGACCATTGCATGAATTTACAAGCCATAAAAATGGCATTGGCATGGAAAAAATATGAAGATGTGCCTAAACCCACCTACCATCCTATCGATCCACGGCTTGCGCATCCCGTCTGCTCGTTTCATTAGTTGGATTAGGCATACGGAGTTCATTCCTAGTCTAAGATTAGACCAGACCGAGGGTTACGGTAGCAGGATTGGCAGCACGCAGAGGGGGACCCGTTCGATCCCCGGCTTGCGCATCCCGCCCCTCTGGCCGGCTAAGCCCCCACACCCTCATTTTGTGGGTTGACTTAGGCATACGAAGTTGATTCCCAGTCTAAGCATACGGAGTTCATTCCCAGTCTAAGATTGGACCGGACAGAGGGTTGCGGCAGCACATGCTGGGCTCAGGCATGTGCTGGTGTCGTATTTTTCTTCGTCGAGACACCATCGCCGGAGAACCTGACCGGCGGCATCGGGGTTTCGATAATAGGGGGACCGGGGGGGGGGCGCACATGATGTGCGATGGGTGCTAGTACTTGGCACTTATATTGGCCCCCTATCCCTCATCAAACCTCAAGAACTCACACCCCCTTAAAGAGCATTTGAGATTTTACAGGTTTGCTGCCAGTAGCCATTAAAGTGTCTGAAATGGGGACACTTTTTTCAAATGGTCACAAAATCTTGTACTCTTCGAGTTTTTAGCTGAATTTTTTTGTGCATGCCAACAAAAATACAAGTATCATGTCTAGTAAGTTTGGGGCCAAAACTCCTTCTGAAAAAATTTTAAAAAATCCAGAATCGTAAAACGTTTCAAAAATCATGAAAAATAGAAAACGAGTCGTGTTGCCATGAAACTTCACATGAAGGCTTAAGGAACCATTGTATGAATTTACAATCCAGAAAAATGGCATTGGCATGGTAGAAATATGAAGATGTGCCTAAACCCACCTACCACCCTATCGATCCACAGCTTGCCCATCCCCCTCTCTGGCCGGCGTAGTGCCCGCCCGTTTCATCGGTTGGCTTAGGCATACGAAGTTCATTCCCAGCCTGAGATCGGATCACATCCCGCCCTTCTGGCCGGCTAAGCGCCCGCACGCTCGTTTCGTGGGTTGACTTAGGCATACGGAGTTCATTCCCAGTCTAAGCATACAGAGTTCATTCCCAATCTAAGATCAGACCAGACCGAGGGTTGCGAAAGCACATGCTGGGCTCGGGCATGTGCTGGTGCCATAATTTTCTTCGTCGGGACACCATCGTTGGAGAACCTGATCGACGGCATTGGGGTTTCGACGATCGGGAGGGGCTGGGGGGGTGTGCGCACATGATGTGCGATGGGTGCTGGTACTTGGCCCTTATATTGGCCCCCTATCCGTCATCAAACCTCGAGAACTCACAGCCCCTTGAATAGCATTTGAGATTTTACAGGTTTGCTGCTAGTAGCCATTAAAGTGTTTGACGTGGGGACACTTTTTTCAAAAAGTCACAAAATCTTGTACACTTCGAATTTTTAGCTGAATTTTTTTATGCATGTCAACAAAAATACAAGGATCACGTCTACCAAGTTTGGGGCCAAAACCCCTTCTGAAAAAATTTTAAAAAATCTCAAACTGTAAAAAGTTTTGAAAATCATAAAAAATAAAAAACGAGTCGTCTTGCCATGAAACTTCACATGAAGGCTTAAGGGACCATTGTATGAATTTACAAGCTAGAAAATTGGCATGGCCGAAATATAAAGATGTGCCTAAACCCACCTACCACCCTATCGATCCACGACTTGCGCATCCCGCCTCTCTGGCCGGCGTAGTGCCCGCCCACCCGCTTGCTTGTTTCGTCTGTTGGCTTAGGCATACGGAGTTCATTCCCGGTCTAAGATCAGATTGGATCGAGGGCTGTGACAGCAGGATCAGCAGCACATAGATGGGGACCCGGTCGATCCCCGGCTTGTGCATCCGCCCCTCTGGCCGGCTGAGCGCCAGCGCGCTCGTTTCGTGGGTTGAGTTAGGCATACGGAGTTCATTCCCAGTCAAAGATCAGATCAAGCCAAGGGTTGCGGCAGCACATGCTGGGCTCGGGCATGTGCTGGTGCCATATTTTTCTTCACCGGGACACCATCGTCGGAGAACCTGACCGATGGCATTGGGGTTCCGACGATCGGGGGGGCTGGGGGGTGTGCGCACATGATGTGGGATGGGTGCTGGTACTTGGCCCTTATATTGGTCCCCTATCCCTCATCAAACCTCGAGAACTCACACCCCCTTAAAGAGCATTTGAGATTTTACAGGCTTGCTGCCTGTAGCCATTAAAGTGTCTGAACTAGGGACACTTTTTTCAAATGGTCACAAAATCTTGTACACTTCGAGTTTTTAGCTGAATTTTTTTGTGCATGCCAACAAAAATACAAGGATCACGTCTGCCAAGTTCGGGGCCAAAAATCCTTCTGAAAAAATTTTAAAAAATCCCGAACCATAAAAATTTTTGAAAATCATGGAAAATAGAAAACGAGTCGTCTTGCCATGAAACTTCACATGAAGGCTTAAGGGACCATTGTATGAATTTACAAGTGAGAAAAATGGCATTGGCATGGCAGAAATATGAAGATGTGCCTAAACCCACCTACCACCCTATCGATCCACGGCTTGCGCATCCCGCCTTTCTGGCCGACGTAGTGCCTGCCTGCCTGCCCGCCTATTTCGTCGATTGGCTTAGGCATACGGAGTTCATTCCCAGTCTAAGATCAGACCAGACAGAGGGTTGTGGCAGCAGGATCGGTAGAACGTTGAGGGGGACCCGACCGATCCTCGGCTTGTGCATCCCGCCCCTCTGGCCGGCTAAGCTCCCACACGCTCGTTTCGTGGGTTGACTTAGGCATACGGAGTTCATTCCCAGTCTAAGCATACAGAGTTCATTCCCAGTCTAAGATCAGAACGGATCGAGGGTTACGACAGCACATGCTGGGCTCGGGCATGTGCTGGTGCCGCATTTTTCTTCACCGGGACATCATCGTCGGAGCAGCTGACCGACGGCATTGGGGTTTCGACAATGGAGGGATCGGGACGGGTGTACAACATGATGTGTGATGGGTGCTAGTACTTGGCCCTTATATTGGCCCCCTATCCCTCATCAAACCTCGAGAACTCACACCCCCTTCAAGAGCATTTGAGATTTTACAGGCTTGCTGCCAGTAGCAATTAAAGTGTTTGAAATGGGGACACTTTTTTCAAAATGGTCACAAAATCTTGTACACTTTGAGTTTTTAGCTGAATTTTTTGTGCATGCCAACAAAAATAAAAGGATCACGTCTACCAAGTTTGCGGCCAAAACTCCTTCTGAAAAAATTTTAAAAAATACCGAACCGTTAAAAGTTTCAAAAATCATGAAAAATAGAAAACGAACCGTCTTGCCATGAAACTTCACATGAAGGCTAAAGGGACCATTGTATGAATTTACAAGGCAAAAAAATGGCATTGGCATGGCAGAAATATGAAGATGTGCCTAAACCCACCTACCACCCTATCGATCCATGGCATGTGCATCCCGTCTCTCTGGCTGGCGTAGTGCCCGCCCGTTTGGCCGATTGGCTTAGGCATACGGAGTTCATTCTCGGTCTGAGATCAGATCAGACTGAGGGTTGTGGCAGCAGGATCGGTAGCACGTAGAGGGGGACACGACCGATCCCCAGCTTGCGCATCCTACCCCTCGGTCGACTGAGCGGTCGAACGCTCATTTCGTGGGTTGACTTAGGCATAGGGAGTTCATTCCCAGTCTAAGCATACAGAGTTCATTCCCAGTCTAAGATCGGACCAGACCGAGGGTTGCGGCAGCACATGCTGTGCTCGAGCATGTGCTGGTGCCGCATTTTTCTTTGTCGGGACACCATCGTTGAATAACCTGACCGGTGGCATTGGGGTTCCGGCGATGGGGGGACCGGGGGGTGTGTGCACACATGATGTGCGATGAGTGCTGGTACTTGGCCCTTATATTGGCCCCCTATCCCTCATCAAACCTCGAGAACTCACACCCCTTAAAAAGCATTTGAGATTTTACAGGTTTGCTGCCTGTAGCCATTAAAGTGTCTGAAATGGGGACACTTTTTTCAAACGGTCACAAAATCTTGTACACTTCGATTTTTTAGCTGAATTTTTATGTGCATGCCACCAAAAGTACAAGGGTCATGTCTACCAAGTTTGGGGCCAAAACTCTTTCTGAAAAAATTTAAAAAAATCCTGAACCGTAAAAAGTTTCAAAAATCATGAAAAATAAAAAACGAACCGTCTTGCCATGAAACTTCACATGAAGGCTTAAGGGACCATTGTATGAATTTACAAGCCAAAAAAATGGCATTGGCATGGTAGAAATATGAAGATGTGCCTAAACCCACCTACCACCCTATCGATCCATGGCTTGCGCGTCCCGCCTCTCTGGCCGGCGTAGTGCCCGCCCGTTTCGTCGGTTGGCTTAGGCATACGGAGTTCATTCCCAGTCTAAGATAGGATCGGACCGAGGGTTGTGACAGCAGGATCGGCAGCACGTAGAGGGGGACCCGATCGATCCCCGACATAAACATCCCGCCCATCTGGCCGGCTAAGCGCCCGCACGTTCGTTTCACGGGTTGACTTAGGCGTACGGAGTTCATTCCCAGTCTAAGCATACGATGTTCATTCCCAGTCTAAGATTGGACCGGACTGAGGGTTACGACAGCACATGCTGGGCTCGGGCATGTGCTGGAACCGCATTTTTCTTCACCGGGACACCATTATCAGAGAACCTGACTGGCGGCATTGGGGTTCCGACGATGGGGTGGACCGGGGGGGTGTGCGCACATGATGTGCGATGGGTGCTGGTACTTGGCCCTTATATTGGCCCCCTATCCCTCATCAAACCTCGAGAACTCACACCCCCTTAAAGAGCATTTGAGATTTTACAGGTTTGCTGCCAGTAGCCATTAAAGTGTTTAAAATGGGGACACTTTTTTCAAATGGTCACAAAATCTTGTACACTTCGAGTTTTTAGCTGAATTTTTTTTTGTATGCCAACAAAAATACAAGGATCACTTCTACCAAGGTTGGGGCCAAAACTCCTTCTGAAAAAATTTTAAAAAATCCCGAACCGTAAAAAGTTTCAAAAATCATGAAAAATAGAGAACGAGTCATCTTGCCATGAAACTTCACATGAAGGCTTAAGGGACCATTGTATAAATTTACAAGCTAGAAAAATGGCATTGGCATGGCAGAAATATGAAGATGTGCCTAAACCCACCTACCACCCTATAGATCCATGGCTTGCGCATCCTACCTCTCTGACCGGCATACTGCCCGCCCGTTTCATCAGTTGGCTTAGGTATAGGGAGTTCATTCCCAGTCTATGATAGGACCGGATCGAGGGTTGAGATAGCAGGATCGGCAGCACGTAGAGGGTGACCCGACCGATCCCCGACTTGAGCATCCCGCCCATCTGGTCGGCTAAGCGCTCGCACGCTCGTTTCGTGGGTTGACTTAGGCATACGGAGTTCATTCCCAATCTAAGATTGGACCAGACCGAGGGTTAGGGCAGCACATGCTGGGCTCGGCATGTGCTGGTGCCGTATTTTTCTTCACCGGGACACCATCGTCGGAGAACCTGATCGGCGACATTGGGGTTCGGGTGATGGGGGGACCGGAGGCGGTGTACGCACATGATGTGTGATGGGTGCTGGTACTTGGCCCTTATATTGGCCCCTATCCCTCGAGAACTCACACCCCCTTAAAGAGTATTTGAGATTTTACAGGTTTGCTGCCAGTAGCCATTAAAGTGTTTGAACTAGTGACACTTTTTTCAAATGGTCACAAAATCTTGTACACTTCGAGTTTTTAGCTGAATTTTTTTGTGCATGCCAACAAAAATACAAGGATCACGTATACCAAGTTTTGGGCCAAAACTCCATCTGAAAAAATTTTAAAAAATCCCGAACCGTAAAAAGTTTCAAAAATCATGAAAAATAGAAAACGAGTCGTCTTGCCATGAAACTTCACATGAAGGCTTAAGGGACCATTGTATGAATTTACAAGCCAGAAAAATGGCATACGGAATTCATTTCTAGTCTAAGCATACGAAGTTAATTCCCAGTCTAAGATCGGACCAGACCGAGGGTTGCGCCAGTAAAGGCTAGGCTCGAGCATGTGCTGGTGTCGCATTTTTCTTTGCCGGGACACCATCGTCGGATAACCTGATCGATGGCATTAGGGTTCCCGCGATGGGGGAGGATCGGGAGTTGTGTGCGCACATGATGTGCGACGTGTGCTGGTACTTGGCCCTTATATTGGCCCCCTATCTCTCATCAAACCTCGGGAACTCACACCCCTTAAATAGCATTTGAGATTTTACAGGTTTGCTGCCAGTAGCCATTAAAGTGTCTGAAATGGTGACATTTTTTTGAAATGGTCACAAAATCTTGTACACTTCGAGTTTTTAGCTGAATTTTTTTGTGCATGCCAACAAAAACATCAGGATCACGTCTTCCAAGTTTAGGGCCAAAACTCTTTCTGAAAAAATTTAAAAAAATCCAGAACAGTAAAAAGTTTCAAAAATCATGAAAAATAGAAAACGAACCGTTTTGCCATGAAACTTCACATGAAGGCTTAAGGGACCATTGTATGAATTTACAAGCTAGAAAAATGGCATTGGCATGGCAGAAATATGAACATGTGCCTAAACCCACCTACCACCCTATCGATCCATGGCTTGCGCATCCCGCCTCTCTGGCCGGCATAGTGCCCGCTCGTTTTGTCGGTTGGCTTAGGCATACGGAGTTCATTCCCAGTCTAAGATAGGACCGAACCTAGGGTTGCGGCAGCATGATCGGTAGCACACAGAGGGGGACCCGACCGATCCCCGACATGAGCATCTCGCCCATCTGGCCGGCTGAGCGCCTGCACGCTCGTTTCATGGGTTGACTTAGGCATACGGAGTTCATTCCCAGTCTAAGCATATGGAGTTCATTCCCAGTCTAAGATTAGACTAGACCGAGGGTTGCGGCAGCACATGCTGGGCTTGGGCATGTGCTGGTGCCGCATTTTTCTTCACCGGAACGCCGTCGTCGGAGAACCTGACCGACGACATTGGGGTTCCGACGATGGGGGGACCGGGGGGTGTGCGCACATGATGTGCGATGGGTGCTGGAACTTGGCCCTTATATTGGCCCCCTATTCCTCATCAAACCTCGAAAACTCACACCACTTAAAGAGTATTTGAGATTTTACAAGTTTGCTGCTAGTAGCCATTAAAGTGTTTGAAATGGGGACACTTTTTTCAAATGGTCACAAAATCTTGTACACTTCGAGTTTTTAGCTGAATGTTTTTGTGCATGCCAACAAAAATACAAGGATCATGTCTACCAAGTTTGGGGCCAAAACTCCTGAAAAAAATTTAAATAATCCCGAACCGTAAAAACTTTCAAAAATCGTGAAAAATAGAAAACGAGTCGTCTTGCCATGAAACTTCACATGAAGGCTTAAGGTACCATTATATGAATTTAGAAGCCAGAAAAATGGCATGGCACGGCAGAAATATGAAGATGTACCTAAACCCACCTACCACCCTATCGATCCACGGCTTGCGCATCCCACCTCTCTGGCCGGCGTAGTGCCCGCCCGCCCGCCCGCCTATTTCGTCGGTTGGCTTAGGCATGCAGAGTTCATTCCCAGTCTAAGATCGGATCGGACTGAGGGTTACGATAGTAGGATGGGCAGCACGCAGAAGGGGACCCGACCGATCCCTGGCTTGCGCATCCCGCCCCTCTGGCCGACTGAGCACCCGCACGCTCGTTTCGTGGGTTGACTTAGGCATATGGAGTTCATTCCTATCGTTGGAGAACTTGGCCGGCAGCATTGGGGTTCCGACGATCGGGGGGGGGCTAGGGGGTGTGCGCACATGATGTGTAATGGGTGCTGGTACTTGGCACTTATATTGGCCCCCTATCCCTCATCAAACCTCAAGAACTCACACCCCCTTAAAGAGCATTTGAGATTTTACAGGTTTGCTGCCAGCAGCCATTAAAGTGTCTGAAATGGGGACAATTTTTTCAAATGGTCACAAAATCTTGTACACTTCGAGTTTTTAGCTGAATTTTTTTGTGCATGCCAACAAAAATACAAGTATCTCGTCTACCACGTTTGGGGCCAAAACACCTTCTAAAAAAATTTAAAAAAATCTCAAACCGTAAAAAGTTTCAAAAATCGTGAAAAATAGAAAACGAGTCGTCTTGCCATGAAACTTCACATGAAGGCTTAAGGGACCATTGTCTGAATTTACAAGCCAGAAAATTGGTAGTGGCACAGTAGAAATATGAAGATGTGCCTAAACTCACCTACCACCCTATCGATCCATGGCTTGCGCATCCCGCCTCCCTGACGAGCATAGTGCCCGCCGGCCGGCCCGTTTTGTCGGTTGGCTTAGGTATATGGAGTTCATTCCCAGTCTAAGATCAAACCGAACCGAGGGATGCAGCAGCAGGATCGACAGCACGTAGAGGGTGACCCTACCGATCCTCGGCTTACGCATCCCGCCCCTCTGGTCGACTGAGCGCCCGCACGCTCGTTTCATGTGTTGACTTAGGCATACGGAGTTCATTCCCAGTCTAAGATCAGACTGGACCGAGAGTTACGGAAGCACATGCTAGCCTCGGGCATGTGCTGGTGCCGTATTTTTCTTCACCGGGACACCATCGTCGCAGAACCTGACCGGCAGCATTGGGGTTCCAGCGATCGAGGGGGCCGGGGGGAGGTGTGCGCGCATGATGTGCGATGGGTACTGGTACTTGGCCCTTATATTGGCCCCCTATCCCTCATCAAACCTCGAGAACTCACACCCCCTTAAAGAGCATTTGAGATTTTACAGGTTTGCTGCTAGTAGCCATTAAAGTATCTAAAATGGGGATACTTTTTTCAAATGGTCACAAAATCTTGTACACTTCGAGTTTTTAGCTGAATTTTTTTGTGCATGCCAAAAAAAATACAAGGATCACGCCTACCAAGTTTGGGGCCAAAAATCGTTCTGAAAAAATTTTAAAAAATCCCAAACCGTAAAAAGTTTTAAAAATCCTAAAAAATAAAAAACGAGTCGTCTTGCCATGAAACTTCACATGAAGGCTTAAGGGACCATTGTATGAATTTACAAGCCAGAAAACAGGCATTGGCATGGCAGAAATATGAAGATGTGCCTAAACCCACCTACCACCCTATCGATCCACGGCTTGCGCATCCCGCCTCTTTGGCCCGCGTAGTGCCCGCCTGCCCGCCCGCTCGTTTCGTCGATTGGCTTAGGCATACGGAGTTCATTCCCAGTCTAAGATCAGACCAGACTGAGGGTTGCGGCAGCAGGATCGGCAGCACGAAGAGGTGGACCCGGTAGATCCTCGGCTTGCGCATCCCGCCCCTCTGGCCGACTGAGCGATCATACGCTCTTTTCGTGGGTTGACTTAGGCGTACGGAGTTCATTCCCAGTCTAAGCATACGGAGTTCGTTCCCAGTCTAAAATCGGACCAGACCGACGGTTACGACAGCAAATGCTGGGCTCGGGCATGTGCTGGTGCCGTATTTTTCTTCATCGGGACACCATCGCCGGTGAACCTGACCGGTGGCATTGTGGTACCAATGATCGGGGGGGGGCCGAGGGGGTGTGCGCACATGATGTGCGATGGGTGCTGGTACTTGGCCCTTATATTGGCCCCCCATCCCTCATCAAACCTTGCGAACTCACATCCCCTTAAAGAGCATTTGAGATTTTACAGGTTTGTTGCCAGTAGCCATTAAAGTGTCTAAAATGGGGACACTTTTTTCAAATGGTCACAAAATCTTGTACACTTCGAGTTTTTAGCTGAATTTTTTTGTGCATGCCAACAAAAATACAAGGATCACGTCCACCAAGTTTGGGGCCAAAAATTCTTCTAAAAAAATTTTTAAAAATCTCGAACCGTAAAAAGTTTCAAAAATCATGAAAAATAGTAAACGAGTCGTCTTGCAATGAAACTTCACATGAAGGCTTAAGCGACCATTGTATGAATTTACAAGCCAGACAAATGGCATTGGCATGGTAGGAATATGAAGATGTGCCTAAACCCACCTACCATCCTATCGATCCACGGCTTGCGCATCCCGCCTCTCTGGCCGGCGTAGTGCCCACCCGTTCAATTCTTCAGTTGGTTTAGGCATACGGAGTTCATTCCCAGTCTCAGATCAGACCAGACCGAGGGTTCCAACTGAAAGATTGGCAGCACGAAGAGGGGGACCCGATCAATCCCCGTCTTGCGCATCCCGCCCCTCTGGCCGGTTTAGCGCCCGCACGTTCGTTTCGTGGGTGGACTTAGGCATCAGAGTTCATTCCTAGTCTAAGCATGCGAAGTTCATTCCCAGTCTAAGATCAGACCGGATCAAGGGTTGCAGCAGCACATGCTAGGCTCGGGCATGTGCTGGTGCCGTATTTTTCTTCGCTGGGACACCATCGTCGGAGAGCTTGACCGGCGGCATTGGGGTTTCGACGATCGGGAGGGCTGGGGGGGTGTGCGCACATGATGTGCGATTGGTACTGGTACTTGGCCTTTATATTGGCCCCCTATCCCTCATCAAACCTTGAGAACTCACACCCTTTTAAAAAGCATTTGAGATTTTACAGGTTTGCTGCTAGTAGCCATTAAAGTGTCTGAAATGGGGACACTTTTTTCAAATGGTCACAAAATTTTGTACAATTCGAGTTTTTAGCTGAATAGTTTTTTGCATTCCAAGAAAAATACAAGGATCACGTCTACCAAGTTTGGGGCCAAAACTCCTTCTGAAAAAATTTTAAAAAATCCCTAACCATAAAATGTTTTGAAAATCATGAAAAATAGAAAACAAGTCATCTTGCCATGAAACTTCACATGAAGGCTTAAGGAACCATTGTATGAATTTACAAGCCAGAGAAATGGTATTGGCATGGCAAAAATATAAAGATGTGCCTAAACCCACCTATTGCCCTATCGATCCATGGCTTGCGCATCCCGCCTCTCTGGCGGGCGGGCCCCGCTCGTTTCATCGATTGGCTTAGGCATACGGAGTTCATTCCTAGTCTAAGATAAGACCAGACCGAGGGTTACGGCAACACGCAGAGGGGGACCCAATCGATCCCCAACTTACGCATCCCGCCCCTCTGGCCGGCTGAGCGCCCCGCACGCTCGTTTCGTGGGTTGACTTAGGCATACGGAGTTCATTCCCAGTCTAAGCATACGGAGTTCATTCCCAGTCTAAGATCGGATAGGACCGAGGGTTCCGACAGCACATGCTAGGCTCGAGCATGTGCGGTGCCGTATTTTTCTTCGTCGGGACACCATCGTCAGAGAACCTGACTGGCGGCATTGGGGTTCCAGCGATCGGGGGGGCCGGGGGGGTGTGCGCACATGATGTGCGATGGGTGCTGGTACTTGGCCCTTATATTGACCTCCTATCTCTCATCAAACCTCGAGATTTCACACCTCCTTAAAGAGCATTTGAGATTTTACAGGTTTGCTGCCAGTAGCATTTAAAGTGTCTGAAATGGGGACACTTTTTTCAAATGGTCACAAAATCTTGCACACTTCGAGTTTTTAGCTGAATTTTTTTTGCAAGCCAACAAAAATACAAGGATCACGTCTACGAAGTTTGGGGCCAAAACACCTTCCGAAAAAATTTTAAAAAATCTCAAACCATAAAAAGTTTTGAAAATCATGAAAAATAGAAAACGAGTCGTCTTGCCATGAAACTTCACATGAAGGCTTAAGGGACCATTGTATGAATTTACAAGCCAGAAAAATGGCATTGGCATGGCAGAAATATGAAGATGTGCCTAAACCCACCTACCACCCTATCGATCCACGGCTTGCGCATCCCGCCTCTCTGGCCGACGTAGTGCCCGCCCGCCCGCCTGCCAGCTTGTTTCGTCGGTCGGCTTAGGCATATGGAGTTCATTCCTAGTCTAAGATCAGACTGGACCAAGGGTTGCGGCAGCAAGATCGACAGCACGCAGAGGGGGACCCAACCGATCCCCGGCTTGCGCATCCCGTCCCTTTGGCCGGCTGAGCGCCTGCACGCTCGTTTCGTGGGTTGACTTAGGCATACGGAGTTCATTCCCAGTCTAAGCATACAGAGTTCATTCCCAGTCTAAAATCAGATCGAACTGAGGGTTGCGGCAGCACATGCTGGGCTCGGGCATGCGCTGTTGCTGTATTTTACTTCTCCGGGGGGTGTGCGCACATGATGTGCGATAGGTGCTGGTACTTGGCCCTTATATTGGCCCCCTATCCCTCATCAAACCTCAACAACTCACACCCCCTTAAAGAGCATTTGAGATTTTACAGGTTTGCTACTAGTAGCCATTAAAGTGTCTGAAATGGGGACACTTTTTTCAAATGCTCACAAAATCTTGTACACTTCGAGTTTTTAGCTGAATGTTTTTGTACGTGCCAACAAAAATACAAGGATCATGTCTACCAAGTTTGGGACGAAAACTCCTTCTGAAAAAATTTTGAAAAATCCCGAACCGTAAAAGGTTTCAAAAATTATGAAAAATAGAAAACGAGTCGTCTTGCCATGAAACTTCACATGAAGGCTTAAGGGACCATTGTATGAATTTACAAGCCAGAAAAATGGCATAGGCATGGTAGAAATATGAAGATGCGCCTAAACCCACCTACCACCCTATCCATCCACGGCTTGTGCATCCCGCCTCTTTGGCCAACGTAGTGCCCGCCCGTCCGCCCGCTTGTTTCGTCGGTTGGCTTAGGCATACGGAGTTCATTCCCAATCTAATATTGGATCAGACCAAGGGTTACGGCAGCCGGATAGGTAGCACACAGAAGGGGACCCGGCCGATCCCCAACTCACGCATCCAGCCCCTCTGGATGGCTGAGCGCCCGCACGCTCGTTTCGTCGGTTGACTTATGCATACGAAGTTCATTCCCAGTCTAAGCATACGAAGTTCATTCCCAGTCTAAGATCATACCAGATCGAGAGTTACGGCAACACATGCTGGGCTCGGGCATGTGCTGGTGTCGTATTTTTTTTCATCGGGACACCATTGTCGGAGAATCTGACCGACAGCATTGGGGTTCCGACGATTGGGGGGTTGTGCGCACATGATGTGCGATGGGTGCTAGTACTTGGCCCTTATATTGGCACCTATCCCTCATCAAACCTCAAGAACTCACACCCCCTTAAAGAGCATTTGAGATTTTATAGGTTTGCTGCAAGTAGCCATGAAAGTGTTTGAAATGGGGACGTTTTTTTCAAATGGTCACAAAATCTTGTACACTTCGAGTTTTTGGCTGAATTTTTTTTTGCATGCCAACAGGAATACAAAGATCACGTCTACCAAGTTTGGGGCCAAAACTCCTTCTGAAATAGTTTTAAAAAATCCTGAACCTTAAAAAGTTTCAAAAATCATGAAAAATAGAAAATGAGTCGTGTTGCCATGAAACTTCACATGAAGGCTTATGGGACCATTGTATGAATTTACAAGCCAGAAAAATGGCATTGGCATGATAGAAATAAGAAGATGTGCCTAAACCCACCTACCACCCTATCGATCCATGGCTTGCGATCCTGCCTCTCTAGGTAGCGTAGTGCCCGGCCGCCCGTCCGCCCATTTCGTCGGTTGGCTTAGCCATACAGAGTTCATTCCCAATTTAAGATCGAATCGGACCGAGGGTTGTGGCAGCAGGATCGGCAGCACGTAGAGGGGGACTCGACCGATCATCGGCTTGCATATCCCGCCGCTCTGGCCGGTTGAGCGCCGCTCTGGTACTTGGAACTTATATTGGCCCCCTATCCCTCATCAAACCTCGAGAACTCACACCCCCTTAAAGAGCATTTGAGATTTTACAGGTTTGCTGCCAGTAGCCATTAAAGTGTCTGAAATGGGGACACTTTTTTCAAATGGTTACAAAATCTTGTACACTTCGAGTTTTTAGCTGAATTGTTTTGTGCATGCCAACAAAAATACAAGGATCACGTCTACCAAGTTTGGGGCCAAAACTCCTTCTGAAAAAATTTAAAAAAATCCCGAACGATAAAAAGTTTTAAAAATCATGAAAAATAGAAAACGAGTCGTCTTGCCATGAAACTTCTCAATAAGGCTTAAGGGACCGTTGTATAAATTTACAAGCCAAAAAAATGGCATTGGCACAGCAAAAATATGAAGATGTGCCTAAACCCACCTACCACCCTATCGTTCCACGGCTGAAGCAACCCACCTATCTGGCCGGCGTAGTGCCCGCCCAACCACCCGTTTGTTTCGTCAGTTAGTTTAGGCATACGGAGTTCATTCCCAGTCTAAGATCAGACCGGACCGAGGGTTACGGTAGCAGGATCGGTAGCACACAGAGGGGGACTCGGCCAATCCCCGGCTTGCGCATCCCGCCCCTCTGGTCGGCTGAGTGCCCGCACGCTCGTTTCATGGGTTGACTTAGGCATACACTGTTCATTTCCAGTCTAAGATCGGATGGGACCGAGGGTTACGCCAGCACATGCTGGGCTCAGGCATGTGCTGGTGCCACATTTTTCTTCACCGGGACACCATCGTTGAAGAACCTGACCGGCGGCATTGGGGTTCCGGCGATCGGGGGACTCGGGGGGGTGTGCGCACATGATGTACGATGGGTGCTGGTACTTGGCCTTTATATTGGCCCCTTATCCCTCATCAAACCTTGAGAACTCACACCCCCTTAAAGAGCATTTGAGATTTTATAGGTTTGCTGCCAGTAGCCATTAAAGTGTTTAAAATGGGGACACTTTTTTCAAATGGTCACAAAATCTTGTACACTTCGAGTTTTTTGCTGAATTTTTTTGTACTTACCAACAAAAGTAAAAGGATCACGTCTACCAGGTTAGGGGCCAAAATTCCTTCTAAAAAAATTTTAAAAAATCCCAAACCGTAAAAAGTTTCAAAAATCGTGAACAATAGAAAACGAGTCGTCTTGCCATGAAACTTCACATGAAGGCTTAAGGGACCATTGTACGGATTTACAAGCCAGAAAAATGGCATTGCCATGGCGAAATTATGAAGATGTGCCTAAACCCACCTACCACCCTATCAAAAAAGTAGCGCCCGCCCGCCCGCCCGCTGGTTTCGTCAGTTGGCTTTGGCATACAGAGTTCATTCCCAGTCTAAGATCAGACCGGACCGAGGGTTGTGGCAGCCGGATCAGTAGCACGCAGAGAGGGACCTGGCCGATCCCCGACTTACGCATCCCACCCCTCGGCCGGCTGAGTGCCTGCATGCTCGTTTCGTGGGTTGACTTAGGCATACGGAGTTCATTCTCAGTCTCAGATCGGACCAGAACGAGGGTTACAGTAGCACATGCTGGGCTCAAGCATTTGCTGGTGCCACATTTTTCTTCACCGGGACACCATCGCCGGTGAATCTGACCGACAGCATTAGGGTTTCGGCGATCGGGGGGGCGGGGGGCTGGTGTACGCACATGATGTGCAATGGGTGTTGGTACTTGGCCCTTATATTGGCCCCTTATGCCTCATTAAACCTTGAGAACTCACACCCCCTTAAAGAGCATTTGAGATTTTATAGGTTTGTTGCCAGTAGCCATTAAAGTGTCTGAAATGGGGACACTTTTTTCAAATGGTCACAAAATCTTGTACACTTCGAGTTTTTAGCTGAATGTTTTTGTGCATGCCAAAAAAAATACAAGGATCACGTCTACCAAGTTTGGGGCCAAAACTCTTTCTGAAAAAATTTTAAAAAATCTCAAACCATAAAAAGTTTCAAAAATCGTGAAAAATAAAAGACGAGTCGTCTTGCCGTGAAACTTCACATGAAGGCTTAAGGGACCACTGTATGAATTTACAAGCAAAAAAAATGGCATTGGCATGGCAGAAAGATGAAGATGTACCTAAACCCACCTACCAACCTATCTATCCACGGCTTACGCATCCCGCCTTTCTGGCCGTCGTAGGGCACACCCGCCTGCCCGTTTGTTTCGTTGGTTCGCTTAGGCATACGAAGTTCATTCCCAGTCTAAGATCGGATCGAATCAAGGGTTGCAGCAGCAGGATCGACAGCACGCAGAGCGAGACCCGGTCGATCCCCGACTTGCCCATCCAGCCCCTCTGGCCGATTGAACGCCCGCACGCTCGTTTCGTGGGTTGACTTAGGCATACGTAGTTAATTCTGAATCTTAGCATACGGAGTTCATTCCTAGTCTAAGATCGGACCGGACCGAGGGTTGCGGCAGCACATGCTGGGCTCTGGCATGTGTTTGTCCCGCATTTTTCTTCGTCGGAGAACCTGATCGGCGGCATTGGGGTTCCGACGATCGGGGGTGCCGGGGGGGTGTACGCACATGATGTGCGATGGGTGCTAGTACTTGGCCCTTATATTTGGCCCATATCCCTCATCAAACCTCAAGAACTCACACCCCCTTAAAGAGCATTTGAGATTTTACAGGTTTGCTGCCAGTAGCCATTAAATTGTCTGAAATGGGGACACTTTTTTCAAATGGTCACAAAATCTTGTACACTTCGAGTTTTTAGCTGAATTTTTTTATGCATGCCAACAAAAATACAGGGATCACATATGCCAAGTTTGGGGCCAAAACTCCTTCTGAAAAAATTTTAAAAAATACCGAACCGTAAAAAGTTTCAAAAATCATGAAAAATAGAGAACGAGCTGTCTTGCCATGAAACTTCACATGAAGGCTTAAGGGACCATTGTATGAATTTACAAGCCAGAAAAATAGCATTGGCATGGCAGAAATATGAAGATGTGCCTAAACCCACCTACCACGCTATCGATCCACGGCTTGCGGATCCCACCTCTTTGGTCGGCATAGTACCCGCCCGCCTGCCCGCCCGCATGTGCGACAGCACAGGATGGCCTCTGGCATGTGCCAGTTTCGCATTTTTCTTCGTCGGGACACCATCGTCGGAGAACCTGATCGGCAGCATTGGGGTTCCGGTGATCGGGGGGGCCGGGGGGGTGTGCTCACATGATGTACGATGGGTGCTGGTACTTGGCCCTTATATTTGCCCCATATCCCTCATCAAACCTCAAGAACTCACACCCCCTTAAAGAGCATTTGAGATTTTACAGGTTTGCTGCCAGTAGCCATTAAATTGTCTGAAATAGGGACACTTTTTTCAAATGGTCACAAAATCTTGTACACTTCAAGTTTTTAGCTGAATCTTTTTGTGCATGCCAAAAAAACTACAAGGATCACGTCTGCCAAGTTTGGGACCAAAACTCTTTCTAAAAAAATTTTAAAAAATATCGAACCGTAAAAAGTTTCAAAAATCAAGAAAAATAGAAAACGAGCCGTCTTGTCATGAAACTTGACATGAAGGCTTAAGGGACCATTGTATGAATTTACAAGCCAGAAAAATAGCATTGGCATGGCAAAAACATGAAGATGTGCCTAAACCCACCTACCACCCTATTGATCAACGGCTTGCGCATCCCGCCTCTTTGGTCGGCGTAGTGCCCGCCCGCCTTACCGCTCGCTCGTTTCATCGGTTAGCTTAGCCATACGGAGTTCATTCCTAGTCTAAGATCAGACCGGACCAAGGGTTACGGCAGCAGGATCAACAGCACATAGAGTGGGACCCGACTGACCCCCAGCTTGCGCATCCCGCCCCTATGGCCAGCTGAGCGCCCGCACGCTCGTTTCGTGGGTTGACTTAGGCATACGGAGTTCATTCTCAATCTAAGATCAGACCAGACAGAGGGTTGCGGCAGTAGGATCGGTAGCACGCAGAGGGGGACCCGACCGATCTCCGACTTACGCATCTCGCCCCTCTGACCGGCAGAGCACCCGCACGCTCATTTCGTAGGTTGACTTAGGCATACAGAGCTCAATCCCAGTCTCAGCATACGGAGTTCATTCCCAGTCTAAGATCGGATCGGACCGATGGTTGAGGCAGCACATGCTGGGCTTGAGCATGTGATGGTGTCGCATTTTTTTCACCGGGACACCAGCGTCGGAGAACCTGATCGACGTTATCGGGGTTCCGGCAATAGGGGGTGCGCGCACATGATGTGCGATGGCTGCTGGTACTTGGCCCTTATATTGGCCCCCTTTCCCTCATCAAACCTCGAGAACTCACACCCCCTTAATGAGCATTTGAGATTTTACAGGTTTGCTGCCAGTAGCAATTAAAGTGTCTAAAATGGGGCACTTTTTTCAAATGGTCACAAAATCTTGTACACTTCGAGTTTTTAGCTAAATTCTTTTATGCATGCCAAAAAAAATAAAAGGATCACGCCTACCAAGTTTGGGGCCAAAACTCCTTTTGAAAAAATTTTAAAAAATCCCGAACTGTAAAAAGTTTCCAAAATCATGAAAAATAGAAAACGAGTCGTCTTGCCATGAAACTTCACATGAAGGCTTAGGGGACCATTGTATGAATTTACAAGCCAAAAAAATGGCATTGGCATGGTAAAAATATGAAGATGTGCCTAAACCCACATACTACCCTATCGATCCACGGCTTGCGCACCCTGCCTGTCTTACCGGCGTAGTGCCCGCCCACTTGTTTCGACGGTTGGCTTAGGCATACGGAGTTCATTCCCAATCTAAGATCGGACTAGATCAAGGGTTGCGATAGCAGGATCAGCAGCACGCAGAGGGGGACCCGGTCGATCCTCAGGTTGTGCATCCCGCCCCTCTGGCCAGCTGAGCGCCTGCACGCTCATTTCGTGGGTTGACTTAGGCATACGGAGTTCATTCCCAGTCTAAGCATACGGAGTTCATTCCCAGTCTAAGATCAGACCGGACCGAGGGTTACGGCAGCACATGCTGGGCTCGGGCATGTGCTGGTGCTGTATTTTTCTTCGTCGGGACACCATCGCCGGAGAACCTGACCAACGGCATTGGGGTTCTGGACGTCGGGGGGGTCAGGGAGGTGTGCGCACATGATGTGCGATGGGTGCTGGTACTTGGCCCTTATATTGGCCCCCTATGCCTCATCAAACCTGGAGAACTCACACCCCCTTAAAGAGCTTTTGAGATTTTACAGGTTTGCTGCTAGTAGCCATTAAAGTGTCTGAAATGGGGACACTTTTTTTAAATGGTCACAAAATCTTGTACACTTTGAGTTTTTAGCTGAATTTTTTTGTGCATGCCAACCAAAATACAAGGATCATGCTGACCAAGTGTGGGGCCAGAACTCCTTCTAAAAAAATTTTAACAACTCCCGAACCGTAAAAAGTTTCGAAAATCGTGAAATATAGAAAATGAGTCGTCTGGGCATGAAACTTCACATGAAGGCTTAAGGGACCATTGTATGAATTTACAAGCCAGAAAAAAGGCATTGGCATGGCAAAAATATGAAGATGTGCCTAAACCCACCTACCACCCTATCGATCCACGGCCTGCGCATCCCGCCTATCTGGCAGGCGTAGTGCCCGCCCGCCCGCCCGCTCGTTTCGTCGGTTGGCTTAAGCATACGGAGTTCATTCCCAGTCTAAGATTGAACTGGATCGAGGGTTATGGCAGTAGGATCGGTAGCACGCAGAGGGGGACCTGGCCGATCCTCGGCTTGCATATCCCGCCCCTCTGTCCGACTGAGTGCCCGCACGCTTGTTTCGTGGGTTGACTTAGGCATACAGAGTTCATTCCCAGTCTAAGCATACAGAGTTCATTCCCAGTATAAGATTGAACCAGATCGAGGGTTGCGACAGCACATGTTGGGCTCGGGCATGTGCTGGTGCCGCATTTTTCTTTGTCCGGACCCCATCGTCGGAGAACCTGACCGATGACATAAGGGTTTCGTCGATCGGGTGGGTGTGCGCACATGATGTGCGATGGGTGCTGGTACTTGGCCCTTATATTGGCCCTCTATCCCTCATCAAACCTCAACAACTCAGACCCCCTTAAAGAGCATTTGAGATTTTACAGGTTTGCTGCTAGTAGCAATTAAAGTGTCTGAAATGGGGACACTTTTTTCAAATGGTCACAAAATCTTGTACACTTCGACTTTTTAGCTGAATGTTTTTGCACATGCCAAAAAAAATACAAGGATCACGTCTACCAAGTTTGGGGCCAAAACTCCTTCTGAAAAATTTTAAAAAAATCCTGAACCGTAAAAAGTTTCAAAAATCTTGAAAAATAGAAAACGAGTCGTCTTGCCATGAAACTTCACATGAAGGCTTAAGGGACCATTGTATGAATTTACAAGCCATAAAAATGGCATTTTCATGGCAGAAATATGAAGATGTGCCTAAACCCACCTACCACCCTATCGATCCACGGCTTGCGCATCCCGTCTATCTGGTCGACGTAGTGCCCGCCCGCCTGCCCGCTCGTTTCGTCGGTTGGCTTAGGCATACGGAGTCCATTCTGAGTCTAAGATCGAACCGAAATGAGGGTTGCGGTAGCAGGATCGGTAGCACGTAGAGGGGGACCCGACCGATCCTCGGCTTGCACATCCTGCCCCTCTGGCCGGCTGAGCGCTCGCACGCTAGTTTCATGAGTTGACTTAGGCATACGATGTTCATTCCCAGTCTAAGCATACGGAGTTCATTCCCAGTCTAAGATTGGATCGGATCGAGGGTTGTGGTAGCACATGCTGGGCTCGGGCATGTGCTAGTGTCGTATTTTTCTTCGTCGGGACACCATCGTCGGAGAACCTGACCGGCGGCATTTGGGTTCCGACGATCGAAGGGGGGCGGGGGGGGTGTGCGCCAATGATGTGCGATGGGTGCTGGTACTGGGCCCTAATATAGGCCCCCTATCCCTCATCAAACCTTGAGAACTCATACCCCCTTAAAGAGCATTTGAGATTTTACAGGTTTGCTGCCAGTAGCCATTAAAGTGTCTGAAATGGGGACACTTTTTTCAAATGGTCACAAAATCTTGTACACTTTGAGTTTTTAGCTGAAATTTTTTATGCATGCCAACAAAAATACAAGGATCACGTCTACCAAGTTAGGGGCCAAAACCCCTTCTGAAAAAATTTTAAAAAATCCCGAATTGTAAAAATTTTTAAAAATCAGGAAAAATAAAAAATGAGTGTCTTGCCAAGAAACTTCACATGAAGGCTTAAGGGACCATTGTATGAATTTACGAGCCAAAAAAATGGCATTGTCATGACAGAAATATGAAGATGTGCCTAAACCCACCTACCATCCTATCGATCCACGGCTTGCGCATCCCGTATCTCTGGCCAGCGTAGTGCCCGCTTGCCCGCCCGCTCGTTTCGTCGGTTAGCTTAGGCATACAAAGTTCATTCCCAGTCTAAGATCAGACTGGATAGAGGGTTGTGGCAGTAGGATCGGCAGCACGCAGAGGGGTACCCGGCTAATCCGCAGCTTGCGCATGCCGCCCGTCTGGCCGACTGAGCGCCTATACGCTCGTTTCATCGGTTGACTTAAGGATACGGAGTTCATTCCCAGTCTAAGATCAGACCAGACCGAGGGTTACGGTAGTACATGCTGGGCTTGGGGATGTGCTGGTGCCACTTTTTTCTTCGTCGGCCCGCCATCACCGGAGTAACTGACCGGCGGCATTGGGGTTCTGACGATCGGAGGGGGCGGGGGGGGGGGGGTGTGCGCCAATGATGTGCGACGGTTGCTGTACTTGGCCCTAATATTGGCCCCCTATCCTTCATCAAACCTTGAGAACTCACACCCCCTTAAAGAGCATTTGAGATTTTACAGGTTTGCTGCCAGTAGCCATTAAAGTGTCTAAAATGGGACACTTTTTTCAAATGGTCACAAAATCTTGTACACTTCGAGATTTTAGCTGAATTTTTTTGTGCATGTCAAAAAAAATACAAGGATCATGTCTACCAAGTTTGGGGCTAAAACTCCTTCTGAAAAAATTTTAAAAAATCCCGAACCGTAAAAAGTTTCAAAAATCGTGAAAAATAAAAAACGAGTCATCTTGCCATGAAACTTCACATGAAGGCTTAAGGGACCATTGTATGAATTTACAAGCCAAAAAAATGGCATTGGCATGGCAGAAATATGAAGATGTGCCTAAACCCACCTACCACCCTATCGATCCACGGCTTTCGCATTCCGCCTCTCTGGCCGGCGTAGTGCCCGCCCGCCCGCCTGCTCGTTTCGTGGGTTGGCTTAGGCATACGGAGTTCATTCCCAGTATAAGATTGGACCGGACCAAGGGATGCACCAGCAGGATTAGCAGCACGCAAGGGGGACCTGGTCGATCCCCGGCTTGCGCATCTCGCCCCTCTGGCCGACTGAGCGCCCGCACGCTCGTTTCGTGGGTTGACTTAGGCATACGGAGTTCATTCCCAGTCTAAGCATATGCAGTTCATTCCCAGTCTAAGATTGGACCGGACTGACGATTGTGGCAGCACATGCTAGGCTCGAGCATGTGCTGGTGCTGTATTTTTCTTCGTCGGGACACCATCACCGGAGAACCTGACCAGCGGCATTGGGTTTCCGACGATCGGGGGGCCAGGGGTGGTATGCGCACATGATGTGCGATGGGTGTAGGTACTTGGCCCTTATATTGGCCCCCTATCCCTCATCAAACCTCTAGAACTCACACCCCCTTGAAAAGCATTTGATATTTTACAGGTTTGCTGCCAGCAGCTATTAAAGTGTCTAAAATGGGGACATTTTCTTCACATGGTCACAAAATCTTGTACACTTCGACTTTTTAGCTTAATTTTTTTGTGCATGCCAACAAAAATACAGGGATCACGTCTACCAAGTTTGGGGCCAAAACTCCATCTGAAAGAATTTTAAAAAATCTAGAACCGTAAAAAGATTCAAAAATCATGCAAAATATAAAACGAGTCGTCTTGCCATGAAACTTCACATGAAGGCTTAAGGGACCATTGTATGAATTTACAAGCCAGAAAAATGGCATTGGCATGGCAGAAATATGAAGATGTGCCTAAACCCACCTACCACCCTATCGATCCACAGCTTGCGCATCCCGCCTCCCTGACCGGCATAGTGCCCGCCCGCCCGCCCATTCATTTCGTCGGTTGGCTTAGGGATACGGAGTTCATTCCCAGCCTAACGTTGGACCGGACCAAGGGATACGGCAACAGGATTGGCAGCATGTAGAGGGGGACCCGATCGATCCCCGACTTGCGCGACTCGCCCCTCTGGCCGGCTGAGCCCCCGCACGCTCGTTTCGTGGGTTGACTTAGGCATATGGAGTTCATTCCCAGTCTAAGATCGGACTAGACCGAGGGTTGCGGCAGCAGGATCGGTAGCATACATAATGTGCGATGGGTGCTGGTACTTGGCCCTTATATTGGCCCCCTATCCCTCATCAATCCTCGAGAACTCACACACCCTTAAAGAGCTTTTGAGATTTTACAGGTTTGCTGCCAGTAGCCATTAAAGTGTCTAAAATGGAGACACTTTTTTCAAATGGTCAGAAAATCTTGTACACTTCGAGTTTTTAACTGAATTTTTTTGTGCATGCCAACAAAAATACAAGGATCATGTTTACCAAGTTTTGGGTTAAAATGCCTTCTGAAAAAATTTTAAAAAATCTCGAACCGTAAAAAGTTTCAAAAATCGTGAAAAATAGAAAACGAGTCGTCTTGCCATGAAACTTCACATGAAGGCTTAAGGGACCATTGTATGAATTTACAAGCCAGAAAAATGGCATTGGCATGGTAGAAATATGAAGATGTGCCTAAACCCACCTACCACCCTATCGATCCACGGCTTGCGCATCTCGCCTCTCTGGCCGGCGTAGTGCCCGCCCGCCCGCCCGCTCGTTTCATCGGTTGGCTTAGGCATACGGAGTTCATTCCTAGTATAAGATCAGACCAGCCCGAGGGTTGCGACAGCAGGATATGCAGCACGCAGAGGGGGACCCGGTCGATCCCTGGCATGCATATGGAGTCATTCCCAGTCTAAGGTCAGAACGGACCGAGGGTTCTGGCAGCACATGCTGGGCTTGGGCATGTGCTGGTGCCGCATTTTTCTTCACCGGGACACCATGTCGGAGAACCTCCCCGGCAGCATTGGGGTTCCGACGATCGGGGGGGCCGGGGGTGTGTACGCACATGATGTGCGATGGTTGCTAGTACTTGGCCCTTATATTGGCCCCCTATCCCTCATCAAACCTTGAGAACTCACACCCCCTTAAAGAGCATTTGAGATTTTACAGGTTTGCTGCCAGTAACCATTAAAGTGTCTGAAATATGGACACTTTTTTCAAATGGTCACAAAATCTTGTACGCTTCAAGTTTTTAGCTGAATCGTTTTATGCATGCCAACAAAAATACAAGGATCACGTCTACCAAGTTTGGGGCCAAAACTCCTTCTGAAAAAATTTTAAAAAATCCCAACCGTAAAAAGTTTCAAAAATCATGAAAAATAGAAAACGAGTTGTCTTGCCATGAAACTTCACATGAAGGCTTAAGGGACCATTGTATGAATTTACAAGCCAGAAAAATAGCATTTGCACGGCAAAAATATGAAGATGTGCCTAAACGCACCTACTACCCTATCGATCCACGACTTACGTATCCCGCCTCTCTAGCCGACGTAGTGCCCGTCTGCCTACCCACTCGTTTCATCGGTTGGTTTAGGCAGACGGATTCATTCCCAGTCTAAGATCGGACCGGATCGAAGGTTACGGCAGCAGGATCGGCAGAATGCAGAGGGGGACCCTGTCGATCCTCGGCTTGTGCATCCCACTCCTTTAGCCGGTTAAGCGCCTGTATGCTCATTTCGTGGGTTGACTTAGGCATACGAAGTTCATTTCCAGTCTAAGCATACGAAGTTCATTCCTAGTCTAAGATCGGACCGGACCGAGGGTTGCGGTAGCACATGCTAGGCTCGGGCATGTGCTGGTGTCGCATTTTTCTTCGTCGGGACACCATCGCCGGAGAACCTGACCGACGACATTGGGATTTCGACGATCGGGGGGGCCGGGGGGGTGTGCGCACATGATGTGCAATGGGTGCTGGTACTTGGCCCTTACATTGGCCCCCTATCCCTCAATAAACCTCGAGAACTCACACCCCCTTAAAGAGCATTTGAGATTTTACAGGTTTGCTGCCAGTAGCCATTAAAGTGTCTGAAATGCGGACATTTTTTTCAAATGGTCACAAAATCTTGTACACTTCGAGTTTTTAGCTGAATCGTTTTATGCATGCCAACAAAAATACAAGGATCACGTCTACCAAGTTTGGGGCCAAAACTCCCTCTGAAAAATTTTAAAATATCCCGAACCGCAAAAAGTTTTGAAAATCGTAAAAAATAGAAAACGAGTCGTCTTGCCATGAAACTTGACATGAAGGCTTAAGGGACCATTTTATGAATTTACAAGTCAGAAAAATGGCATTGGCATGGCGAAAATATGAAGATGAGCCTAAACCCACCTACCACCCTATCGATCCACGGCTTGCGCATCCCGCCTCTCTGGCCGGCGTAGTGCCCGTCCACCCGCCCGCTCGTTTCGTCGGTTCGCCTAGGCATACGGAGTTCATTCCTAGTCTAAGATCAGATCGGACCGAGGGTTACGGTAGTAGGATCGGCAGCACGCGGAGGGGGACCCGGTTGATCCCCGGCTTGCACATCCCGCCCCTCTGGCCGACTGAGCGCCCGCATGCTCGTTTCATGGGTTGACTTAGGCATACGGAGTTCATTCCCAGTCTAAGCATACGGAGTTCATTCCCACTCTAAGGTCAGACTGGGCCGAGGGTTGCGACAGCACATGCTGGGCTTGGGCATGTGCTGGTGCCACATTTTTCTTCTCCGAGACACCATCGCTGGAGAACTTGACCGGCGACATTAGGGTTCCGGTGATCGGGGGGGCCAGGGGCTGTGCGCACATGATGTGTGATGGGTGCTGGTACTTGGCCCTTATATTGGCCCCCTATCCCTCATCACACCTCGAGAACTCACACCCCCTTAAAGAGCATTTGAGATTTTACAGGTTTGCAGCCAGTAGCCGTTAAAGTGTCTGAAATGGGGACGCTTTTTTCAAATGGTTACAAAATCTTGTACACTTCGAGTTTTTAGCTGAATTGTTTTGTGCATGCCAACAAAAATATAAGGATCACGTCTACTAAGTTTGGGGCCAAAATTCCTTCTGAAAAAATTTTAAAAAATCCTGAACCGTAAAAAGTTTCAAAAATCATGAAAAATAGAAAACGAGTCGTCGTGCCATGAAACTTCACATGAAGGCTTAAGGGACCATTGTATGAATTTACAAGCCAGAAAAACAGCATTGGCACAGCAAAAATATGGAGATGTGCCTAAACGCACCTACCACCCTATCGATACACTGCTTACGTATCCCGCCTCTCTGACCGATGTAGTGCCTGCCAGCCCGCCCGCTCATTTCATCGGTTGGCTTAGGCATACGGAGTTCATTCCCAGTCTAAGATCGGACCACATCGAGGGTTGCAGCAGCAGGATCGGCAGCAAGCAGAGGGGGACCCCGTCGATCCCCGGCTTGTGCGTCCCAACCCTTTGGCTGGCTGAGCGCCTGTACGCTCGTTTCGTGGGTTAACTTAGGCATACGAAGTTTATTCTCAGTCTAAGCATACGAAGTTCATTCCCAGTCTAAGATCGGACCGGACCGAGGGTTGCGGCAGCACATGCTGGACTCGAGCATGTGCTGGTACTGCATTTTTCTTCATCGGGACACCATCGCCGGAGAACCTGACCGGCGGCATTAGGGTTCCGACGATCAGGGGGGCCGGGGGGTATGCACACATGATGTGCGATGGGTGCTGGTACTTGGCCCTTATATTAGCCCCCTATCCCTCATCAAACCTCGAGAGCTCACACCCCCTTAAAGAGCATTTTAGATTTTACAGGTTTGCTGCCAGTAGCCATTAAAGTGTTTGAAATGGGGACACTTTTTTCAAATGGTCACAAAATCTTGTCACTTCGAGTTTTTAGCTCAATTTTTTTTTTGCATGGAAAAAAATACAAGGATCACGTCTACCAAGTTTGGGGCTAAAACTCCTTCTGAAAAAATTTAAAAAAATCCCAAACCGTAAAAAGTTTCAAAAATCATAAAAAATAAAAAACGAGTCGTCTTACCATGAAACTTCACATGAAGGCTTAAGGGACCATTGTTTGAATTTACAAGCCAAAAAAATTGCATTGGCATGGCAGAAATATGAAGATGTGCCTAAACCCACCTACCACCCTATTGATCCACGGCTTGCGCATCCCGCCTCTCTGGCCGACGTAGTGCCTGCCCGCCCGCCCGCTCATTTCATCGGTTGGCTTAGGCATACGGAGTTCATTCACAGTATAAGATCAGACCGGACCTAGGGTTACGGTAGCAGGATCGATAGCATGCAGAAGGGGACCCGGTCGATCCCCGGTTTGCGTAACCCGCCCCTTTGGCCAACTGAGCACCCACACGCTCGTTTCGTGGGTTGACTTAGGCATACGGAGTTCATTCCCAATCAAAGCATATGGAGTTCATTCCCATTCTAAGATCGGACCAGACCGAGGCTTGCGGCAGCACATGCTGGGCTCAAGCATGTGCTGGTGCTGCATTTTTCTTTGCCGAGACACCATCGCCAGAGAACCTGATCGGCGACATTAGGGTTCCAGCGATCGGGGGGCCCGGCGGGGTGGGCGCACATGATGTGCGATGGGTGCTGGTAATTGGCCCTTATATTGGCCCCTTATCTCTCATCAAACCTCAAGAACTCTCACCCCCTTAAAGAGCATTTGAGATTTTACAGGTTTGCTACCAGTAGCCATTAAAGTGTCTGAAATGGGGACACTTTTTTCAAATGGTCACAAAATCTTGTACACTTCGAGTTTTTATCTGAATTTTTTTGTGCATGCCAACAAAAATACAAGGATCACGTCTAAAAAGTTTGGGGCCAAAACTCCTTCTGAAAAAATTTTATAAAATCCCAAACCGTAAAAAGTTTTAAAAATCATGAAAAATAGAAAACGAGTCGTCTTGCCATGAAACTTCACATGAAGGCTTAAGGGACCATTGTATGAATTTACAAGCCAGAAATATGGCATTGGCATGGCAGAAATATGAAGATGTACCTAAACCCACCTACCACCCTATTGATCAACGGCTTGCACATCCCGTCTCTCTGGCCAGCGTAGTGCCCGCCCGCCTTACCGCTCGCTCGTTTCATTGGTTGGCTTAGCCATACGGAGTTCATTCCCAGTCGAAGATCAGACCGGACCAAGGGTTACGGCAGCAGGATCAACAGCACGTAGAGTGGGACCCGACTGACCCCCAGCTTGCGCATCCTGCCCTTATGGCCGGCTGAGCGGCCGCACGCTCGTTTCGTGGGTTGACTTAGGCATACGGATTTCATTTCCAATCAAAGCATATGGAGTTCATTCCCATTTTAAGATCGGACTGGACCGAGGCTTGCGGCAGCACATGCTGGGCTCGAGCATGTGCTGGTGCTGTATTTTTCTTTGCCGAGACACCATCGCCAGAGAACCTGATCGACGGCATTAGGGTTCCAGCGATCGGGGGGGCCGGGGGGGTGGGTGCATATGATGTGCGATAGGTGCTGGTAATTGGCCCTTATATTGGCCCCTTATCCCTCATCAAACCTCGAGAACTCTCACCCCCTTAAAGAGCATTTGAGATTTTACAGGTTTGCTACCAGCAGCCATTAAAGTGTCTGAAATGGGGATACTTTTTTCAAATGGTCACAAAATCTTGTACACTTCGAGTTTTTAGCTGAATTTTTTTGTGCATGCCAACAAAAATACAAGGATCACGTCTATCAAGTTTGGGGCCAAAACTCCTTCTGAAAAATTTTATAAAATCCTGAACCGTAAAAAGTTTTAAAAATCATGAAAAAGAGAAAACGAGTCGTCTTGCCATGAAACTTCACATGAAGGCTTAAGGGACCATTGTATGAATTTACAAGCCAAAAAAATGGCATTGGCACAGTAGAAATATGAAGATGTACCTAAACCCACCTACCACCCTATTGATCCACGGCTTACGCATCCCGCCTCTCTGGCCGGCGTAGTGCCCGCCCACCCGCCTTCTCATTTCATCGGTTGGCTTAGGCATACAGAGTTCATTCCTAGTCTAAGATGGGATCAGACTAAGGGTTGCAGCAGTAGGATCGGCAACACGCAGAGGGGGACCCGATCGATCCCCGACTTGCGCATCCGGCCCCCCTGGTCGGTTAAGCACCTGCACGCTTGTTTCGGGGGTTGACTTAGGCATACGGAGTTCATTCCCAGTCTAAGATCGGACCGGACCAAGGGTTACGACAGCACATGCTGCGATCGGGCATGTGCTGGTGCCGTATTTTTCTTCGTCGGGACACCATCGTCGGAGAACCTGATCGATGACATTGGGGTTCCGACGATTAAGGCGGCCGGGGGGGTGTGTGCACATGATGTGTGATGGGTGCTGGTACTTGGCCCTTATATTGGCCCCCTATCCCTCATCAACCTCGAGAACTCACACCCTCTTAAAGAGCATTTGACATTTTACAGGTTTGCTGCCAGCAGCCATTAAAGTGTCTGAAATGGGGATACTTTTTTCAAATGCTTACAAAATCTTGTACACTTCGAGTTTTTAGTTGAATTGTTTTGTGCATGCCAACAAAAATACAAGGATGACATCTACCAAGTTTGGGGCCAAAATTCCTTCTGAAAAAATTTTAAAAAATCCCGAATCATAAAAAGTTTTAAAAATCGTGAAAAATAGAAAACGAGTCATCTTGCCACGAAACTTCACATGAAGGCTTAAGGGACCATTGTATGGATTTACAAGCCAGAAAAATGGCATTGGCACAGCAGAAATATGAAGATGTGCCTAAACCCACCTACCACCCTATCGATCCACGGCTTGCGCATCCCGCCTCTCTGGCCGGCATAGTGCCCGCCCGCCTGCCCGCTAGTTTCGTCGGTTGGCTTAGGCATACGGAGTTCATTCCAGTCTAAGATTAGACCGGACTGAGGGTTGCGATAGTAGGATCGGTAGCACACAGAGGGGGACCCGATCGATCCCCGGCTTACGCATCCTGCCCCTCTGGTCGGCTGAATGCCTGCACGCTCGTTTCGTGGGTTGACTTAGGCATACGGAGTTCATTCCCAGTCTAAGCATGCGGAGTCCATTTCCAGTCTAAGATCGGACCGGACTGAGGGTTGCGACAGCACATGCTGGGCTAGGGCATGTACTGGTGCCGCATTTTTCTTCATCGGGACACCATTGCCGGAGAACCTGACCGACGACATTGGGGTTTCGACAATTGGGGGGGTCGGGGGGGTGTGCGCGCATGATGTGCGATGGGTTCTGGTACATGGCCCTTATATTGGCCCTCTATCCCTCATCAAACCTCGGGAACTCACACCCCCTTAAAGAGCATTTGAGATTTTACAGGTTTGCTGCCAGTAGCCATTAAAGTGTCTGAAATGGGGATACATTTTTCAAATGGTCACAAAATCTTGTACACTTCGAGTTTTTAGCTGAATTTTTTTGTGATGGTCTACAAAAATACAAGGATCACGTATACCAAGTTTGGGGCCAAAAATATTTCTAAAAAAATTTTAAAAAATCTCGAATCGTAAAAATTTTTAAAAATCATGAAAAATATAAAACGAGTCGTCTTGCAATGAAACTTCACATGAAGGGTTAAGGGACCATTGTATGAATTTACAAGTGAGAAAAATGGCATTAGCATGGCAGAAATATGAAGATGTACCTAAACCCACCTACCACCCTATCGATCCACGGCTTGCGCATCCCGCCTTTATGGCTGACATAGTGCTCGCCCGCTTGCCCACTCGTTTCGTCGGTTGGCTTAGGCATACAGACTTCATTCCCATTCTAAGATCAAATTGCACCAAGGGTTGTGGCAGCAGGATCGGTAGCACGTCGAGGAGGAGCGGACCGATCCCCGACTTGCTCATCCCGCCCCTCTGGCCGACTGAGTGCCCGTACGCTCGTTTCGTGGGTTGACTTAGGCATACGGAGTTCATTCCCAGTCTAAGCATACGGAGTTCTTTCGCAGTCTAGGATCAGATCGGATCGAGGCTTGCATCAGCACATGCTGGGCTCGGGCATGTGCTGGTGCCACATTTTTCTTCGTCGGGACACCATCACCCGGAGAACCTGATCGACGGTTCATACGATCAGGGGGGCCGGGGGGTGTGCGCACATTATGTGCGATGGGTGCTGATACTTGGCCCTTATATTGGCCCCCTATCCCTCATCAAACCTCGAGAACTCACACCCCCTTAAAGAGCATTTGAGATTTTACAGGTTTGCTGCCAGTAGCCATTAAAGTGTCTAGAATGGGGATACTTTTTTCAAATGGTCACAAAATCTTGTACACTTCGAGTTTTTAGCTGAATGTTTTTGTGCATGCCAACAAAAATACAACGATCACGTCTACCAAGTTTGGGGCCGAAAGTCCGTCTGAAAAAATTTAAAAAAATCTCGAACCGTAAAAAGTTTTAAAAATTGTGAAAAATAGAAAACGAGTCGTCTTGCCATGAAACTTCACATGAAGGCTTAAGGGACCATTGTATGAATTTAAAAGCTAGAAAAATGGCATTGGCATGGCAGGAATCTTGTACACTTCAGGTTTTTAGCTGAATTGTTTTGTGCATGCCAACAAAAATACAAGGATCACATCTACCAGGTTTGGGATAAAACTTCTTCTGAAAAAATTTTAAAAAATCTCGAACCGTAAAAAGTTTTGAACATCGTGAAAAATAGAAAACGAGTCGTGTTGCCATGAAACTTCACATGAAGGCTTAAGGGACCATTGTATGAATTTACAAGCCAGAAAAATGGCATTGGCACGGCAGAAATATGAAGATGTGCCTAAACCCACCTACCACCCTATCGATCCACCACTTGCGCATCCCGCCCCTCTGGCCGGCGTAGTGCCCGTTGGCCCGCCCGCTTATTTCGTCAGTTGGCTTAGGCATACGGAGTTCATTCCCAGTCTAAGATTGGACCAGACCGAGGGTTGTGGCAGCAGGATCGGGAGCACGCAGAGGGGGACTCGATCGATCCTTGACTTACGTATCCCGCCCCTCTGGTCGACTGAGCGCCCGCACGTTCGTTTCATGGGTTGACTTAGTCATATGGAGTTTATTTCCAGTCTAAGCATACGAAGTTCATTCCCAGTCTAAGATCGGATCGGATCGAGGGTTGCGGCAGCACATGCTAGGCTCGAGCATGTGCTGGTGCTGCATTTTTCTTCGCTGGGACACGATCGTCGGAGAACCTGACCGACGACATTGGGGTTCCGACGATCGGGGGTGGCCGGGGGGGTGTGCGCACATGATGTGCAATCGGTGCTGGTACTTGGCCCTTATATTCGCCCCCTATCCCTCATCAATCCTCGAGAACTCACACCCCCTTAAAGAGCATTTGAGATTTTACAGGTTTCCTGCCAGTAACCATTAAAGTGTCTGAAATGGGGACACACTTTTCAAATGGTCACAAAATCTTGTACACTTCGAGTTTTTATCTGAATGTTTTTGTCCATGCCAACAAAAATACAAGGATCATGCCTACCAAGTTTGGGGCCAAAACTCCTTCTAAAAAAATTTTTAAAAATCCTAAATCGTAAAAAGTTTCAAAAATCAAGAAAAATAGAAAATGAGTCTTCTTGCCATGAAACTTCACATGAAGGGTTGAGGGACAATTGTATGAATTTACAAGCCAAAAAAATGGCATTGGCACAGTAGAAATATGAAGATGTGCCTAAACCCTCCTACCACCCTATCGATCCACGGCTTGCGCATCCCACTTCTCTGGCCGACGTAATGCCCGCCCGTCCGCCCTCTCGTTTCGTCAGTTAGCTTAGGCATACGGAGTTCATTCCCAGTCTAAGATCAGACCAGACCGAGGGTTGTGGCAGTAGGATCGGTAGCACGTAGAAGGGGACCCGGTCGATCCTCGGCTTGCACATCCCACCCCTGTGGTCGGTTGAGCGTCCGTACGCTCGCTTTGTGGGTTGACTTAGGCATACAGAGTTCATTCCCAGTCTAAGCATATGGAGTTCATTCCCAGTCTAAGATCGGATCAGACCGAGGGTTACGGCAGCACATGCTGGGCTCGGGACACCATCGTCGGAGAACCTGATCGGCGGCATTGCGGTTTCGGTGATCGGGGGGGCTGGGGGGTGTGCGCACATGATGTGTGATGGGTGCTGGTACTTGGCCCTTATATTGGCCCCCTATCGCTCATCAAACCTCGAGAACTCACACCCCCTTAAAGAGCTTTTGAGATTTTACAGGTTTGCGGCCAGTAGCCATTAAAGTGTTTAAAATGGGGACACTTTTTTCAAATGGTCACAAAATCTTGTACACTTCGAGTTTCTAGCTGAATTTTTTTATGCATGCCAACAAAAATACAAGGATTGTGTCTACCAAGTTTGGGGCAAAAACTCCTTCTAAAAAAATTTTAAAAAATCCGAAACCGTAAAAAGTTTTGAACATTGTGAAAAATAGAAAACGAGTCGTGTTGCCATGAAACTTCACATGAACGCTTAAGGGACCATTGTATGAATTTACAAGCCAGAAAAATGGCATTGGCACGGCAGAAATATGAAGATGTACCTAAACCCACCTACCACCCTATCGATCCACCGCTTGCGCATCCCGCCTCTCTGGCCGGCGTAGTGCCCGTTGGCCCGCCCGCTCGTTTCGTCGGTTGGCTTAGGCATACGGAGTTCATTCCCAGTCTAAGATTGGACCAGACCGAGGGTTGTGGCAGCAGGATCGGTAGCACGCAGAGGGGGACTCGGTCGATCCTCGGCTTGCACATCCCGCCCCTCTGGTTGGCTGAGCGCCCGCACGTTCGTTTCATGGGTTGACTTAGTCATACGGAGTTCATTTCCAGTCTAAGCATACGAAGTTCATTCCCAGTCTAAGATTGGATCGGTTTGAGGGTTGCGGCAGCACATGCTGGGCTCGGGCATGTGCTGGTGCCGCATTTTTCTTCGCTGGGACACGATCGTCGGAGAACCTGACCGACGACATTGGGGTTCCGACGATCGGGGGTGGCCGGGGGGGTGTGCGCACATGATGTGCGATCGGTGCTGGTACTTGGCCCTTATATTGGCCCCCTATCACTCATCAAACCTCGAGAACTCAAACCCCCTTAAAGAGCTTTTGAGATTTTACAGGTTTGCGGCCAGTAGCCATTAAAGTGTCTAAAATGGGGACACTTTTTTCAAATGGTCACAAAATCTTGTACACTTCGAGTTTCTAGCTGAATTTTTTTATGCATGCCAACAAAAATACAAGGATTGTGTCTACCAAGTTTGGGGCAAAAACTCCTTCTAAAAAAATTTTAAAAAATCCGAAACCGTAAAAAGTTTTGAACATTATGAAAAATAGAAAACGAGTCGTGTTGCCATGAAACTTCACATGAACGCTTAAGGGACCATTGTATGAATTTACAAGCCAGAAAAATGGCATTGGCACGGCAGAAATATGAAGATGTACCTAAACCCACCTACCACCCTATCGATCCACCGCTTGCGCATCCCGCCTCTCTGGCCGGCGTAGTGCCCGTTGGCCCGCCCGCTCGTTTCGTCGGTTGGCTTAGGCATACGGAGCTCATTCCCAGTCTAAGATTGGACCAGACCGAGGGTTGTGGCAGCAGGATCGGTAGCACGCAGAGGGGGACTCAGTCGATCCTCGGCTTGCACATCCCGCCCCTCTGGTCGGCTGAGCGCCCGCACGTTCGTTTCATGGGTTGACTTAGTCATACGGAGTTCATTTCCAGTCTAAGCATACGAAGTTCATTCCCAGTCTAAGATCGGATCGGATTGAGGGTTGCGGCAGCACATGCTGGGCTCGGGCATGTGCTGGTGCCGCATTTTTCTTCGCTGGGACACGATCGTCGGAGAACCTGACCGACGACATTGGGGTTCCGACGATCGGGGGTGGCCGGGGGGGTGTGCGCACATGATGTGCGATCGGTGCTGGTACTTGGCCCTTATATTGGCCCCCTATCACTCACCAATCCTCGAGAACTCACACCCCCTTAAAGAGCATTAGAGATTTTACAGGTTTGCTGCCGTAGCAATTAAAATGTCTGAAATGGGGACACTTTTTTCAAATGGTCACAAAATCTTGTACACTTCGACTTTTTAGCTGAATTTTTTTGTGCATGCCAACAAAAATAGAAGGATCACGTCTACCAAGTTTGGATCAAAAAATCCTTCTAAAAATATTTAAAAAAATCCCGAACCGTAAAAAGTTTTGAAAATCATGAAAAATAGAAAACGAGTCGTCTAGCCATGAAACTTCACATGAAGGCTTAAGGGACCATTGTATGAATTTACAAGCCAGAAAAAAGGCATTGGCACGGCAGAAATATGAAGATGTGCCTAAAACCACCTACCACCCTATCGATCCACTGCTTGCGCATCCCGCCTCTCTGGCCGGCGTAGTGCCCGCCCGCCCGCACGCTCGTTTCGTCGGTTGGCTTAGGCATATGGAGTTCATTCCCAGTCTAAGATCAAACCAGATCGAGGGTTACGACAGCAGGATCAGTAGCACGTAGAGGGGGACCCAGTCGATCCCTGGCTTGCGCATCCCGCCCCTCTGGCTGGCTGAACGCCCGCACGCTCGTTTCATGGGTTGACTTAGGCATACGTAGTTCATTCCCAATCTACGCATACAAAGTTCATTCCCAGTCTAAGATCAGACCGAACCAAGGTTTGCGGCAGCACTGTTTGGGCTCGAGAATGTGCTGGTGCCGTATCTTTCTTCGTCGGGACACCATCACCGGAGAACCTGACCGACGGCATTGGGGTTCCGACGATCGGGGGTGGCCGGGGGGGGTGTGCGCACATGATGTGCAATGGGTGCTGGTAATTGGCCCTTATATTGGCCCCCTATCCCTCATCAAACCTTGAGAACTCACACTCACTTAAAGAGCATTTGAGATTTTACACGTTTGCTGCTAGTAGCCATTAAAGTGTTTGAAATGGGGACACTTTTTTCAAATGGTCACAAAATCTTCTAACTTCGAGTTTTAAGCTGAAATTTTTTATGCATGCCAACAAAAATAAATGGATCACGTCTAGCAAATTTGGGGCCAAAACTCCTTCTGAAAAAATTTTAAAAAATCACAAACCGTAAAAAGTTTCAAAAATCGTGGAAAATAGAAAACGAGTCATCTTGCCATGAAACTTCACATGAAGGCTTAAGGGACCATTGTATGAATTTACAAACCAAAAAAATGGCATTGGCATGGCAGAAATATGAAGATGTGCCTAAACCCACCTACCACCCTATCAATCCACGGCTTGCGCATCCCGTCTCTCTATCCGGTATAGTGCCCGCCCGTCCGCCCGCTCGTTTCGTCGGTTGGCTTAGGCATACGGAGTTCATTCCCAGTCTAAGATCAGACCGGATCGAGGGTTGTGGCAGCACATGCTAGGCACGGGCATGTGCTGGTGCCACATTTTTCTTCACCGGGACACCATCGTCGGAGAACCTGACCGGCGACTATAGGGTTGCGGTGATCGGGGGGGCCAGGGTGGTGTGCGCACATGATGTGCGATGGGTGCTGGTACTTGGCCCTTATATTGGCCCCCTATCCCTCATCAAACCTCAAGAACTCACACCCCCTTAAAGAGTATTTGAGATTTTACAGGTTTACTGCCAGTAGCCATTAAAGTGTCTAGAATGGGGACACTTTTTTCAAATGGTCACAAAATCTTGTACACTTTGAGTTTTTAGCAGAATATTTTTGTGCATGCCAATAAAAATAGAAAGATCACGGCTACCAAGTTTGGGGCAAAACTCCTTCTAAAAATATTTTAAAAAATCTGGAACCCTAAAAAGTTTTGAAAATCGTGAAAAATAGAAAACAAGTCGTCTTGCCATTAAACTTCACATGAAGGCTTAAGGGACCGTTGTATGAATTTACAAGCTATAAAAATGGCATTGGCATGGTAGAAATATGAAGATGTGCCTAAACCCACCTACCACCCTATCGATCCACTGCTTGCGCATCCCGGCTCTCTGACCGGCGTAGTGCCCGCTTGCCTGCCCGCTCGTTTCGTCGGTTGGCTTAGGCATACGGTGTTCATTCCCAGTCTAAGATCAGATCAGACTGAGGGTTACGAAAGCACGCAGAGGGGGACCCGGTCGATCCCGGCTTGCGCATCTCGCCCCTCTGGCTGACTGAGCGCCCGCACGCTCATTTCGTGGGTTGACTTAGGCATACGGAGTTCATTCCTAGTCTAAGCATACGGAGTTCATTCCCAGTCTATGATCGGACCGAACCGAGGGTTGCGGCGGCACATGCTGGCTCAGGCATGTGCTGGTGCCGTATATTTCTTCATCGGGACACCATCATCGGAGAACCTGACTAGCGGCATTGGGGTTCCGACGATCGGGGGGGTGTGCGCACATCATGTGCGATGGGTGCTGGTACTTGGCCCTTATATTGGCCCCCTATCCCTCATCAAACCTCAAGAACTCACACCCACTTAAAGAGCATTTGAGATTTTACAGGTTTGCTGCCAGTAGCCATTAAAGTGTCTGGAATGGGGACACTTTTTTCAAATGGTCACAAAATCTTGTACAGTTCGAGTTTTTAGCTGAATTTTTTTGTGCATGCCAAAAAAAACACAAGGATCACGTCTACCAATTTGGGGCCAAAACTCCGTATGAAAAAATTTTAAAAAATCCCGAATCGTAAAAAGTTTCAAAAATCATGAAAAATAGAAAACGAGTCGTCTTGCCATGAAACTTCACATGAAGGCTTAAGGGACCATTTTATGAATTTACAAGCCAGAAAAATAGCATTGGCACAACAAAAATATGAAGATGTGCCTCTAACCACCTACCACCTTATCGATCCACGGCTTACGCATCCCGCCTCTCTGGCCGGCGTAGTGCCTGGCCACCCGCCCGCTCGTTTCTTCAGTTGGCTTAGGCATACGGAGTTCATTCCCAGTCTAAGATCGAACCGGAATAAGGGTTGTGGCAGTAGGATCAGTAGCACACAAAGGGGGACCCGACCGATCCCCAGCTTGCTCATCCCGCCCCTCTGACCAGCTGAGCACCCGCACACTCGTTTCGTGGGTTGACTTAGGCATACGGAGTTCATTCCCAGTATAAGCATAAGGAGTTCATTCCAAAGTCTAAGATCGGATCAGACCGAGGGTTACGACAGCACATGCTGGGTTCGGGCATGTGCTGGTGCCGTATTTTTCTTCGTCGGGACACCATCACCGAAGAACCTGACCGACGACATTAAGGTTCCGGCGATCGGGGGGGCGGGGGGGTGTGGGCACATGATGTGCGATGGGTGCTGGTACTTTGCCTTTATATTGGCCCCCCATCCCTCATCAAACCTTGAGAACTCACACCCCCTTAAAGAGCTTTTGAGATTTTATAGGTTTGCTGCCAGTAGCCATTAAAGTGTCTCAAATGGGGACACTTTTTTCAAATGGTCACAAAATCTTGTACACTTCGAGTTTTTAGCTGAATTTTTTTGGCCATGCCAACAAAAATACAAGGATCACGTCTAAAAAGTTTGGGGCCAAAACTCCTTCTGAAAAAATTAAAAAAAAGCCTGAACCGTAAAAAGTTTCAAAAATTGTGAAAAATAGAAAACGAGTCGTCTTGCCAAGAAACTTCACATGAAGGCTTAAGGGACCATTGTATGAATTTACAAACCAGAAAAATGGCATTGGCATGGCAGAAATATGAAGATGTGCCTAAACCCACCTACCATCCTATCGATCCACGACTTGCGCATCCCGCCTCTCTGGTCGACATAGTGCCCGCCCACCCGCCCGCTCGTTTTGTCGATTGGCTTAGGCATACGAAGTTCATTCCCAGTGTATGATCGAACCGAATCGAGGGTAACGACAGCAGGATTAGCAGCACGTAGAGGGGGACCTAGCCGATCCTAGGCTTACGCATCCCACCCCTCTGGTCGACTGAGCGCCCGTACGCTCGTTTCGTGGGTTGACTTAGGCATACGGAATTCATTCCCAGTCTAAGATCGAACCAGACCAAGGGTTGTGGCAGCACATGCTGCGCTCGGGCATGTGCTAGTGCCGTATTTTTCTTCGTCGGGACACCATCGCCGGAGAACCTGACCGGCGGCTTTTGGGTTCCGTCGATCAGGGGGGCTGGGGGGATGTGCGAACATGATGTGTGATGGGTGCTGGTACTTGGCCCTTATATTGGCCCCCTATCCCTCATTAAACCTCGAGAACTCACACCCCCTTAAAAAGCATTTGAGATTTTACAGGTTTGCTGCGAGTAGCCATTAAAGTGTCTGAAATGGGGACACTTTTTTCAAATGGTCACAAAATCTTGTACACTTCGAGTTTTTAGCTGAATTGTTTTGTGCATGCCAACAAAAATGCAAGGATCACGTCTACCAAGGTCGGGGCCAAAACTCCTTCTGAAAAAATTTTAAAAAATCTTGAACCGTAAAAAGTTTTGAAAATCGTGAAAAATAAAAAACGAGTCGTCCTGCCATGAAACTTCACATGAAGGCGTAAGGGACCATTATATGAATTTACAAGCCATAAAAATGGCATTGGCATGGTAGAAATATGAAGATGTGCCTAAACCCACCTACCACCCTATCGATCCAAGGCTTGCGCATCCCGCCTCTCTGGCCGGCGTAGTGCCCGCCCGCCCACCCGCTCGTTTCGTCAGTTGGCTTAGGCATACGAAGTTCATTCCCAGTCTAAGATCAGACCAGATCGAGGGTTACGACAGCAGGATCGGCAGCATGTAGAAGGGGACCCGACCGATCCCCAGCTTGCGCATCCCGCCCCTCTTGTTGGCTGAGCGCCTGCACGCTCATTTCGTGGGTTGACTTAGGCATACGAAGTTCATTCCCAGTCTAAGCATACGGAGTTCATTCCCAGTCTAAGATCAGACTAGATCAAGGGTTGCGACAACACATGCTGGGCTCGAGCATTTGTTGGTGCTGCATTTTTTTTTTGCCAGGAAACCGTCGCCGAAGAACCTGACCGACGGCATTGGGGTTCCGACGATCGGGGGGGTCGGGGGGTGTACGCACATGATGTGCGATGGGTGCTGGTACTTGGCCCTTATATTGGCCCCTTATCCCTCATCAAACCTTAAGAACTCACACCCCCTGAAAGAGCATTTGAGATTTTACAAGTTTGCTACCAGTAGCCATTAAAGTGTCTGAAATGGAGACACTTTTTTGAAATGGTCACAAAATCTTGTAAACTTTGAGTTTTTAGCTGAATTTTTTTGCCCATGCCAATAAAAATACAAGTATCACGTCTACCAAGTTTGGTTCCAACGCCCCTTCTAAAAAAATTTTAAAAAATCTTGAACCGTAAAAAGTTTCAAAAATCGTGAAAAATAGAAAACGAGTCGTCTTGCCATGAAACTTCACATGAAGGCTTCAGGGACCATTGTATGAATTTACAAGCCAGAAAAATGGCATTGGCATGGCAGAAATATGAAGATGTGCCTAAACCCACCTACCACCCTATCGATCCACGGCTTGCGCATCCCGTCTCTCTGGATCGCGTAGTGCCCGCCTGCCCGCCTGCCCGCCCGCTCGTTTTGTCGATTGGCTTAGGCATACGAAGTTCATTAACAGTCTAAGATCAGACCAGACTGAGGGTTGCAGCAGCAGGATCAGCAGCCCGTAGAGGGGGACCCAGCCGATCCCGGGCTTGCGCATCCCACCCCTCTGCCGGCTGAGCGTCCATACGCTCGTTCCGTGGATTGACTTAGGCATACAAAGTTTATTCTCAGTCTAGGCATACAGAGTTCATTCCCAGTCTAGGATCAGACCCGATCGAGGGTTGCGACAGCACATGCTGGGCTTAGGCATGTGCTGGTGCTGCATTTTTCTTTGTCGAGACACCATCGTCGGAGAACCTGACCGGCGGTATTGGGGTTTCGGCGATCGGGTGGGCCGGGGGGGGTGTGCGCACATGATGTGCGATGGGTGTTGGTACTTGGCCCTTATATTGGCCCCCCTATCCCTCATCAAACCTCGAGAACCCACACCCCCTTAAAGAGCATTTGAGATTTTACAGGTTTGCTACCAGTAGCTATTAAAGTGTCTGAAATGGAGACACTTTTTTGAAATGGTCACAAAATCTTGTAAACTTCGAGTTTTTAGCTTAATTTTTTTATCCATGCCAATAAAAATACAAGGATCACGTCTACCAAGTTTGGTTCCAACACCCTTTCTAAAAAAATTTTAAAAAATCTTGAACCGTAAAAAGTTTCAAAAATCGTGAAAAATAGAAAACGAGTCGTCTTGCCATGAAACTTCTCATGAAGCCTTAAGGGACCATTGTATGAATTTACAAGCCAGAAAAATGGCATTGGCATGGTAGAAATATGAAGATGTGCCTAAACCCACCTACCACCCTATCGATCCACAGCTTGCGCATCCTGCCTCTCTGGCCGGCGTTGTACCCGCCCGCCCGCCCGCTCCTTTCATCGGTTGGTTTAGGCATACAGAGTTCATTCCCAATCTAAGATCAGACCGAATCGAGGGTTAGTGCAGCAAGATCGGTAGCACGCAAAGGGGGACCCCGCCGATCCTCGACCAATGCATCCCGCCCCTCTGGCTAGCTGAGCGCCCGCACGCTCGTTTCGTGGGTTGACTTAGGCATACGGAGTTCATTCCCTGTCTAAGATTGGACCGGACCGAGGGTTGCGGCAGCACATGCTGTCCTCGGGCATGTGCTAGTGTCGCATTTTTCTTCACCGGGACACCATCGCTGGAGAACCTGGCCGACGGGATTGGGGTTCCGATGATCGGGAGGGTCGGGGGGTGTGCGCATAAGATGTGCAATGGGTGCTGGTACTTCTCCCTTATATTGGCCCTCTATCCCTCATGAAACCTTGAGAACTCACACCCCCTTAAAGAGCATTTGAGATTTTACAGGTTTGCTGCCAGTAGCCATTAAAGTGGCTTAACTGGGACACTTTTTTCAAATGGTGACAAAATCTTGTACACTTCGAGTTTTTAGCTGAATTTTTTTGTGCATGCCAACAAAAATACAAGGATCTCGTCTACCAAGTTTGGGCTAAAAATGCTTCTGAAAAATTTTTAAAAAATCCCGAACCGTAAAACTTTTTGAAAATCATGAAAAATAGAAAACGAGTTGTCTTGCCATGAAACTTCACATGAAGGCTTAAGTGACCATTGTATGAATTTACAAACCAGAAATATGGCATTGGCAGGGCAGAAATATGAAGATGTGCCTAAACCCACCACCTTATCGATCCACGGCTTGCGCATCCCGCCTCTGTGGCCGGCATAGTGCCCTCCTGCCCGCACGCTCGTTTCGTCGGTTGGCTTAGGCATACGGAGTTTATTCTCAGTCTAAGATCAGACCGGATCGAGGGTTGCGGTAGCAGGATCGACAGCACGCAGAGGGGGACCCGGCCCTCTGGCCGGCTGAGCGCCTGCACGCTTGTTTCGTGGGTTGACTTAGGCATACGGAGTTCATTCCAAGTCTAAGCATACGGAGTTCATTCTCAGTCTAAGATCAGATCGGACTGAGGGTTGCTGCAGCACATGATGGGCTCGGGCATGTGGTGCCGCATTTTTCTTCGTCGGGACACCATCGTCGGAGAACCTAACCGACGGCATTGGGGTTCCGACGATCGGGGGGGCCGGGGGGGAGGTGTGCGCAGATGATATGCGATGGGTACTGGTACTTGGCCCTTATATTGGCCCCCTTTCCCTTATCAATCCTCGAGAGCTCACACACCTTTAAAGAGCATTTGAGATTTTACAGGTTTGCTGCCAGTAGCCATTAAAGTGTCTGAAATGGGAACACTTTTTTGAAATGGTCACAAAATCTTGTACACTCGGGTTTTTTGCTGAATTTTTTTGTGCATGCCAAAAAAAATACAGGGGTCATGTCTACCAAGTTTGGGGCCAAAATTCCTTCTGAAAAAATTTTAAAAAATTTTCAACCATAAAAAGTTTCAAAAATCGTGAAAAATAGAAAACGATTCGTCTTGCCATGAAACTTCACACGAAGGCTTAAGGGACCATTGTATGAATTTACAAGCCAGAAAAATGGCATTGGCATGGCAGAAATATGAAGGTGTGCCTAAACCCACCTACCACCCTATCGATCCATGGCTTGCGCATCCCGCCTCTCTGGCCAGCGTAGTGCCCGCCCACCCATTCATTTCGTCAGTTGGCTTAGGCATACGGAGTTCATTCCCAAGCTAAGATTGCACCTGACCAAGGGTTACGATAACAGGATCAGCAGCACGTTGAGGGGGACCCGACCTATCCTCGACTTGCGTATCCTGCCCCTCTGGCCGGCTGAGCGCCCGCACGCTCGTCTCGTGGGTTGACTTAGGCATACGGAGTTAATTTCCAGATCTAAGCATACGAAGTTCATTCCCTGTCTAAGATCGGATCAGATCAAGGGTTGCGGCAGCACATGCTGGGCTCGAGGATGTGTCGGTGTCGTATTTTTCTTCGTCGGGATGCCATCGTCGGAGAACCTGACCGACGGCATTGGGATTCCGGCGATCGGGGGGCCAGGGGGGGTGTCGCGCAAGATGTGCGATGGGTGCTGGTACTTGGCCCTTATATTGGCCCCCTATCCCTCATCAAACCTCGAGAACTCACACCCCCTTAAAGAGCAGTTGAGATTTTACAGGTTTGCTGCCAGTAGCCATTAAGGTGTCTAAAATGGGAACACTTTTTTCAAATGGTCACAAAATCTTGTACACTTCGAGTTTTTAGCTGAAGTTTTTCTACATGCCAACAAAAATACAAGGATCACGTCTACGAAGTTCGGGGCCAAAACACCTTCTGAAAGAATTTTAAAAAATCCCGAACCGTAAAAAGTTTCAAAAATCGTGAAAAATAGAAAACGAGTCGTCTTGCCATGAAACTTCACATGAAGGCTTAAGGGACCATTGTATGAATTTACAAGCCAGAAAAATGGCATTGGCATGGTAGAAATATGAAGATGTGCCTAAACCCACCTACCACCCTATCGATCCATGGCTTGCGCATCCCGCCTCTCTGGCCGGCATAATGCCCGCCCGCTCGTTTCATCGGTTGGCTTAGGCATACGGAGTTCATTCCCAGTCTAAGATTGGACCAGACTGAGGGTTGTGACAGCAAGATCGGCAGCACGTAGAGGGGGACCGATTCGATCCCTAACTTGCACATCCCGCCCCTCTGGCCAGCTGAGCGCATGCACGCTCGTTTCGTGGGTTGACTTAGGCATACGGAGTTCATTCCCAGTCTAAGCATACAGAGTTCATTCCTTGTATAAGATCACACCATACCAAGGGTTGCGACAGCACATGCTGGGCTCAGGCATGTGTTGGTGCCGCCTTTTTCTTCATTGGGACACCATCGCTCGAGAACCTGACCGACGGCATTGGGGTTCCGACGATCGAGGGGGCCGGGGGGGTGTTCGCACATGATGTACGATGGGTGCTGGTACTTGGCCCTTATATTGGCCCCCTATCCCTCATCAAACCTCGGGAACTCACACCCCCTTAAAGAGCATTTGAGATTTTACAAGTTTGCTGCCAGTAGCCATTAAAGTGTCTGAAATTGGGACACTTTTTTCAAATGGTCACAAAATCTTGTACACTTCGAGTTTTTAGCTGAAGCTTTTTGTGCATGGCAACAAAAATACAAGGATCACGTCTACGAAGTTTGGGGCCAAAACTCCTTTTGAAAAAATTTTAAAAATCCCGAACCGTAAAAAATTTCCAAAATCGTAACAAATAAGAAACGAGTCGTGTTGCCATGAAACTTCACATGAAGGCTTAAGGGACCATTGTATGAATTTACAAGCCAGAAAAATGGCATTGGCATGACAGAAATATGAAGATGTTCCTAAACCCACCTACCACCCCATCGATCCATGGCTTGCGCATCCCGTCTCTCTGACCGGCGTAGTGCCCGCCCGCCAGCCTGGGATCGGGCGGGCCGGGGGGTTGTGCGCACATGATGTACGATGGGTGCTGGTACTTGGCCCTTATATTGGCCCCTATCCCTAATCAAACCTCGAGAACTAACACCCCCTTAAAGAGCATTTGAGATTTTACAGGTTTGCTGCCAGTAGCAATTAAAGTGTCTGAAATGGGGACACTTTTTTCAAATGGTCACAAAATCTTGTACACTTCAAGTTTTTAGCTGAATGTTTTTGTGCATGGCAACAAAAATACAAGGATCACGTCTACCAAGTTTGGGGCCAAAAGTCCTTCTGTAAAAATTTTTAAAAATCTCGAACCGTAAAAACTTTCAAAAATCGTGAAAAATAGAAAACGAGTCGTCTTGCCATGAAACTTCACATGAAGGATTAAGGGACCATTGAATGAATTTACAAGCCAGAAAAATGGCATTGGCACGGCAGAAATATGAAGATGTGCACAAACCCACCTACCACCCTATCGATCCACGGCTTGCGCATCCCGCCTCTCTGGCTGACGTGGTGCCCGCCCGTCCGCCCCTTCGTTTCGTCGGTTAGCTTAGGCATACGGAGCTCATTCCCAGTCTAAGATCGGATCGGATCGAGGGTTGCGGTAGCAGGATCACAAAACAGAGAGGGGGACCCAGCCGATCCCTGACTTTCGCATCCCGCCCCTCTGGTCGGCTGAGCGCCCGCACGCTCGTTTCATGGGTTGACTTAGGCATACGGAGTTCATTCCTAGACTAAGCATACAGGGTTCATTCCAAGTCTAAGATCGGATCGGACTGAGGGTTGCGACAGCATATGCTGGGCTCGGGCATGTGCTGGTGTCGCATATTTCTTCATCGGGACACCATCGTCGGAGAACCTGACTGACGGCATTGGGGTTCCGACGATCGGGGGGCCGGGGGGGTTTGTGCACATGATGTGCGATGGGTGGTGGTACTTGGCCCTTATATTGGCCCCCAATCCCTCATCAAACCTCGAGAACTCACACCCACTTAAAGAGCATTTGAGATTTTACAGGATTGCTGCCAGTAGCCATTAAAGTGTCTAAAATGGGGACACTTTTTTAAATGGTCACAAAATCTTGTACACTTCGAGTTTTTAGCAAAATTTTTTTGTGCATGCCAATAAAAATACAAGCATCACGGCTAAGAAGTTTGGGGGGAAAACTCCTTTTGAAAAACTTTTAAAAAATCCCGATCCGTTAAAAGTTTCGAAAATCATGGAAAATAGAAAACGAGTCATCTTGCCATGAAACTTCTCATGAAGGCTTAAGGGGCCATTGTATGAATTTACAAGCCAGAAAACTGGTATTGGCATGGTAGAAATTTGAAGATGTGCCTAAACCCACGTACCATCCTATCGATCCACGGCTTGCGCATCCCGCATCTTTGGCCGGCGTAGTGCCTGCCCGCCCGTCCGCTCGTTTCATCGGTTGGCTTAGGCATATGGAGTTCATTCCCAGTCTAAGATTGGACCGAACTAAGGGTTGTGGCAGCAGGATCGACAACACACAGAGGGGGACCGGGCCAATCCCTAGCTTGCGCATCCCGCCCCTCTGGCCGACTGAGCGCCCGCACGCTCGTTTCATGGGTTGACTTAGGCATACGGAGTTCATTCCCAGTCGAAGCATACGGAGTTAATTCCCAGTTTAAGATCGGACCGGACTGAGGGTTACGATAGCACATAGTGGGCTCGGGCTTGTGCTGGTACCGTATTTTTTTTCATCGGGACACGATCGTCGGAGAACCTGATCGTCGGCATTGGGGTTTCGACGATCGGGGGAAGTGTGCGCACATGATGTACGATGGGTGCTGGTAGTTGGACCTTATATTGGACCCCTATCCTCATCAAACTTCGAGAACTCACACCCCTTTAAAGAGCATTTGAGATTTTACAGGTTTGCTACCAGTAGCCATTAAAGTGTCTGAAATGGGGACACCTTTTTCAAATGGTCACAAAATCTTGTACATTTCGAGTTTTTAGCTGAATTTTTTTTTTGCTTGCCAACAAAAATACAAGGATCACGTCTACCAAGTTTGGGGCTAAAACTGCTTCTGAAAAAATTAAAAACAATCTAAAACCGTAAAAAGTTTCAAAAATCATGAAAAATAGAAAACCCATTGCTGGTGCTGGTGCCGTATTTTTCTTCGTCGGGACACCATCGTCGGAGAACTTGACTCGCAGCATTGGGGTTCCAGCGATCGGGGCGACGGGGGGTGTCCGCACATGATGTGCGATGGGTGCTAGTACTTGGCCCTTATATTGGCCCCCTATCCCTCATCAAACCTCGAGAACTCACACCCCCTAAAGAGCATTTGAGATTTTACAGGTTTGCTGCCAGTAGCAATTAAAGTGTCTAAAATGGGGATATTTTTTTCAAATGGTCACAAAATCTTGTACACTTCGAGTTTTTAGCTGAATTTTTTTATGCATGCCAACAAAAATACAAGGATGATAGCTAACAAGTTTGGCGCCAAAACTCCTTCTGAAAAAATTTTAAAAAAATCCAGAACCGTAAAAAGTTTCGAAAATCGTGAAAAATAGAAAACGAGTCGTCTTGCCATGAACCTTCACATGAAGGCTTAAGGGACCATTGTATGAATTTACAAGCCAAAAAAATGGCATGGGCACAGCAGAAATGTGAAGATGTGCCTAAACCCACCTACCACCCTATCGATCCACGGCTTGTGCATCCCGTCTCTCTGGTCGAGGTAGTACCCGCCCGCTCGCCCGCTCGTTTCCTCCGTTGGCTTAGGCATACAGAGTTCATTCCCAGTCTAAGATCGAACCAGACCGAGCATTGTAGTAGCACATGCTGGGCTCGAGCTTGTGCTGGTGTCATATTTTTCTTCGTCAGGACACCATCGTCGGAGAACCTGACAGGCGGCATTGGGGTTCCGCGCGATCGGGGGTGTGCGCACAGGACGCGCGATGGGTGCTGGTACTTGGCCCTTATATTGGCCCCATATCCATCATTAAACTTCAAGAACTCACACCCCCTTTAAGAGAATTTGAGATTTTATAGGTTTGCTGCCAGTAGCCACTAAAGTGTCTGGAATAGGGACACTTTTTTCAAATGATCACAAAATCTTGTGCACTACGAGGTTTTAGCTGAATTTTTTTGTACATGCCAACAAAAACACAAGGATCATGTCTACCAAGTTTGGGCCAAAACTCCTTCTGAAAAAATATTAAAAAATCCCGAACCCTAAAAAGTTTCAAAAATCGTGAAAAATAGAAAACGTGTCATCTTGCCATGAAACTTCACATGAAGGCTTAAGAGACCATTGTATGAATTTACAAGCCAAAAAAATGGCATTGGCATGGTAGAAATATGAAAATGTGCCTAAACCCACCTACCACCCTATCGATCCACGACTTGCGCACCCCGCCTCTCTGGCTGGCGTAGTGCCCGCCCGCTCGTTCGTTTCGTCGGTTGGCTTAGGCATACGGAGTTCATTCCCTGTCTAAGATCAGACCGGACCGAGGGTTGCGGCAACAGGATCGGCAGCATGCAGCGGGGGACCCGACCGATCCCCGGCTTGCACATTCGCCCCTCTGGTCGGCTGAGCGCCCGCACACTCGTTTCATGGGTTGACTTAGGCATACGGAGTTCATTCCCAATCTAAGATCAGATCGGACCGAGGGTTGCGGCAGCACATGCTAGGCTCGGGCATGTGCTGGTGTCGCATTTTTCTTCGTCGGGACATCATCGTCGGAGAACCTGACCAGCGGCATTGTGGTTCTGACGATCGGGGGGGCCGGGGGGGTGTGCGCACATGATGTACGATGGGTGCTGGTACTTGGCCCTTATATTGGCCCCTATATTGGCCCCATATCCCTCATCAAACCTCGAGAACTCAAGCCCCCTTAAAGAGCATTTGAGATTTTACAGGTTTACTGCTAGTAGCCATTAAAGTGTCTGAAATGGGGACACTTTTTTCAAATGGTCACAAAATCTTGTACACTTCGAGTTTTTAGCTGAATTTTTTTTTGCATGCCAACAAAAAAACAATGATCACTTCTACCAAGTTTGGGGCCAAAACTCCTTCTGAAAAATTTTTGACAAATCCCGAACCATAAAAATGTTTGAAAATCATGAAAACTAGAAAACGAGTCATCTTGCCATGAAACTTCACATGAAGGCTTAAGGGACCATTGTATGAATTTACAAGCCAGAAAAATGGCATCGGTATGGCAGAAATATGAAGATGTGCCTAAACCCACCTACCACCCTATCGATCCACGGCTTGCGCATCCCGCCTCTCTGATCGGCGTAATGCCCGCCCACCCGCTCGTTCCGTCGGTTGACTTAGGCATACGGAGTTCATTCCCAATGTAAGATTCGATCGGATTGAGGGTTACGGCACCAGGATTGGCAGCACGAAGAGGGGGACCCGGCTGATCCCTAGCTTGCGCATCCCGCCCCTCTGGCTGGCTGAATGCCCGCACGCTCATTTCGTGGGTTGACTGAGGCATACGGAGTTCATTCCCAGTCTAAGATCGGACCAGACTGAGGGTTGCAGCAGCACATGCTGGGCTTGGGCATGTGTTGGTGCCGTATTTTTCTTCGCTGGGACACCATCGCCGGAGAACCTGACCGGCGGCATTGGGATTCTGACGATCGGCGGGGGCCGGGAGGGGTGTGCGCACAGGACGTGCGATGGGTGGTGGTACTTGGCCCTTATATTGGCCCCCTATCCCTCATCAAACCTCGAGAACTCACACCCCCTTAAAAAGAATTTGAGATTTTACAGGTTTGCTGGCAGTAGCTATTAAAGTGTCTGAAATGGGGACACTTTTTTCAAATGGTCACAAAATCTTGTGCACTTCGAGTTTTTAGCTTAATTTTTTTGTGCATGCCGACAAAAATACAAGGATCATGTCTACCAAGTTTGGGGCCAAAAATCCTTCTAAAAAAATTTTAAAAAATCCCGAACCGTAAAAAGTTTCAAAAATCGTGAAAAATAGCAAAACGAGTCGTCTTGCCATGAAACTTCACATGAAGGCTTAAGGGACCATTGTATGAATTTACAAGCCAGAAAAATGGCTTTGGCATGGTAAAAATATGAAGATGTGCCTAAAAATACCTACCACCCTATCGATCCACAGCTTGCGCATCCCGCCTCTCTGGCCAGCGTAGTGCCCGCCCGCCCGCCCGCTCGTTTCATCGGTTGGCTTAGGCATACGGAGTTCATTCCCAGTCTAAGATCGGACTGGATGAAGGGTCGGGCAGAAGGATCAGCAGCACACAGAAGGGGACCCAGCTGATCCCCGACTTGCGTATCCCGCCCCTCTGGCCGGTTGAGCGCCCGCACGCTCGTTTCGTGGGTTGACTTAGGCATACGGAGTTCATTCCCATTCTAAGCATACGGAGTTCATTCCAAGTCTAAGATTAGACTGGACCGAGGGTTGCGGCAGCACATGCTATCCTCGGGCATGTGCTGGTGCCGTATTTTTCTTCGTCGGGACACCATCGCCGGAGAACCTGACCGATGGTATTGGGGTTCCGACGATTGGGGGTGGCCGGGGGGGTGTGCGCACATGATGTGCGATGGGTGCTGGTACTTGGCCCTTATATTGGCCCCCTATCACTCATCAAACCTCGAGAACTCACACCCACTTAAAGAGCATTTGAGATTTTACAGGTTTGCTGCCAGTAGCAATTAAAGTGTTTGAAATGGGGACACTTTTTTCAAATGCTCACAAAATCTTGTACACTTCGAGTTTTTAGCTGAATTTTTTTTTGTGCATGCCAACAAAAATACAAGGATCACGTCTACCATGTTTGGGGCCAAAACTCCTTCTGAAAAAATTTAAAAAAATCTCGAACCGTAAAAAGTTTTGAAAATCGTGAAAAATAGAAAACGAGTCGTCTTACAATGAAACTTCACATGAAGGCTTAAGGGACCATTGTATCAATTTACAAGCCAGAAAAATGGCATTGGCATGATAGAAATATGAAGATGTGCCTAAACCCACCTACCACCCTATCGATCCATGGCTTGCGCATCCTGCCTCTCTGGCCGGCGTAGTGCCCGCCCGGCCGCCCACTCGTTTCGTCGGTTGGCTTAGGCATACGGAGTTCATTCCCAGTCTAAGATCAGATCGAACTAAGGGTTACGATAGCAGGATCGGCAGCGCATAGAGGAGGACCCGACCGATCCCCAGCTTGCGCATCCCGCCCCTCTGGTCGATTGAGTGCCCGCACGCTCGTTTCGTTGGTTCACTTAGGCATACGGAGTTCATTCCCAGTCTAAGATCAGACAAGATTGAGGGTTTGCAGTAGTACATACTGGGCTCGGGCATGTGCTGGTGCTGTATTTTTCTTCGTCGGGACACCATCACCAGAAAACCTGACCGACGACATTTGGGTTCCGATGATCGGGGTGGGCCGGGGGGTGTGCACCCATGATGTGCGATGGGTGCTGGTACTTGGCCCTTATATTGGCCCCCTATCCCTCATGAAACCTCGAGAACTCACACCCCCTTAAAGAGCATTTCAGATTTTACAGGTTTGCTGCCAGTAGCCATTAAAGTGTTTAGAATGGGGACATTTTTTTCAAATGGTCACAAAATCTTGTACACTCCGAGTTTTTAACTGAATTTTTTTGTGCATGCCAACAAAAATACAAGGATCACATCTACCATGTTTGGGGCCAAAACTCCTTCTGAAAAAATTTTAAAAAATCTCGAACCGTAAAAAGTTTTGAAAATCATGAAAAATAGAAAACGAGTCGTCTTACAATGAAACTTCACATGAAGGCTTAAAGGACCATTGTATGAATTTACAAGCCAAAAAAATGGCATTGGCACAATAGAAATATGAAGATGTGCCTAAACCCACCTACCACCCTATCGATCCAAGGCTTGTGTATCCCGCCTCTCTGGCCGACGTAGTGCCCGCTCGTCCGCCCGCTCGTTTCGTCGGTTGGCTTAGGCATACGGAGTTTATTCCCAGTCTAAGATCAGATCAAACTGAGGGTTACGACAGTAGGATCGACAGCACGCAGAGGGTGACCTGGCCGATCCCCGGCTTGCGCATCCCACCCCTCTGGTCGACTGAACGCCCGCACGCTCATTTCGTTGGTTGACTTAGGCATACGGAGTTCATTCCCAATCTAAGATCAGACAGGACTGAGGGTTGTGGCAGCACATACTGGGCTCGGGCATGTGCTGGTGCCGTATTTTTCTTCACCGGGACACCATCACCGGAGAACCTGATCGACGGCATTAGGGTTTCGATGATTGAGGTGGACCGGGGGGTGGGCGCCCATGATGTGCAATGGGTGCTGGTACTTGGCCCTTATATTGGCCCCCTATCCCTCATCAAATCTCGAGAACTCACACCCCCTTAAAGAGCAATTGAGATTTTACAGGTTTGCTGCCAGTAGCCATTAAAGTGTTTGGAATGAGGACACTTTTTTCAAATGGTCACAAAATCTTGTACACTTCGAGTTTTTAACTGAATTTTTTTTTGCATGCCAACAAAAATACAAGGTCACGTCTACCAAGTTTGGTACCAAAACTTCTTCTGAAAAAATTTTAAAAAATCCCGAACCGTAAAAAGTTTCAAAAATCATGAAAAATAGAAAACGAGTCGTCTTGCCATGAAACTTCACATGAAGGCTTAAGGGACCATTGTATGAATTTACAAGCCAGAAAAATGGCATTGAAGTAGTAGAAATATGAAGATGTGCCTAAACCCACCTACCACCCTATTGATCCATGGCTTGCGCATCCCGTCTCTCTGGCCGACATAGTGCCCGTCCGCCCGCTCGTTTCATCGGTTGGCTTAGGCATACGGAGTTCATTCACAATCTAAGATCAGACCAAACCGAGGGTTACGGTAACAGGATCGATAGCATGCAGAGGGGGACTCGGTCGATCCCCGACTTGCGCATCCCACCCCTCTGGTTGGCTGAGCACCCGCACGCTCATTTCGTGTGTTGACTTAGGCATACAGAGTTCAATCCCAATCTAAGATCGGCTTGGATTGATGGTTGCAGCAGCACATGCTGGGCTCGGGCATGTGCTGGTGCCGCATTTTTCTTCATCAGGATACCATCGTCGGAGAACCTGACCGACGGCATTGGGGTTCCGGCGATTGGGGGGGTCGGGGGGTGTGCACACATGATGTATGATGGGTGGTGGTACTTGGCCCTTATATTGGCCCCCTGTCCCTCATCAAACCTCTAGAACTCACACCCCTTTAAAGAGCATTTGAGATTTTATAGGTTTGCTGCCCGTAGCCATTAAAGTGTCTGAAATGGGGACACTTTTTTCAAATGGTCACAAAATCTTGTACACTTCGAGTTTTTAGCTGAATTTTTTTGTGCATGCCAGAAAAAATACAAGGATCACGTCTAGCAAGTTTGGGGCAAAAAATCCTTCTGAAAAAATTTTAAAAAATCTTGAACATAAAAAGTTTTAAAAATCATGAAAAATAGAAAACGAGTCGTCTTGCCATGAAACTTCACATGAAGGCTTAGACATACGGAGTTCATTCCCAGTCTAAGATAGGACCGGACTGAGGGTTGCGGTAGCAGGATCGGTAGCATGTAGAGGGGGACCCAGTCGATCCCCGGCTTACGCATCCCGCCCCTCTGGCCGACTGAGTGCCCGCACGCTCATTTCGTCGGTTAACTTAGGCATACGGAGTTCATTCCCAGTCTAAGCATACAAAGTTCATTCCCAGTCTATGATCGGACCAGACCGAGGGTTGCGGTAGCACATACTGGGCTCGAGCATGTGCTGGTGCCGTATTTTTCTTCACCGGGACACCATCGTCAGAGAACCTGACCGACGGCATTGGGGTTCCGACGATCGGGGGGGCCGGGGGGTGAGTGCACATGATGTGCGATGGGTGATGGTACTTGGCCCTTATATTGGCCCCCTATCGCTCATCAAACCTTGAGAACTCACACCCCCTTAAAGAGCATTTGAGATTTTACAGGTTTGCTGCCAGTAGCCATTAAAGTGTCTGAAATTGGGAAACTCTTTTCAAATGGTCACAAAATCTTGTACACTTCGAGTTTTTAGCTGAATTTTTTTGTGCATGCCAAAAAAAATACAAGGATCGAACCGGAGTTCATTCCCAGTCTAAGATCAGATCAAACCGAAGGTTGCGGAAGTAGGATCGGCAGCACGCAGAGGGGGACCCGGTCGATCCTCGGCTTGTGCATCCGACCCGTCTGGCTGGCTGGGCGCTCGTACGCTCGTTTCGTGGGTTGACTTAGGCATACAGAGTTCATTCCCAGTCTTAGCATATGGAGTTCATTCCCAGTCTAAGATTGGACCAGACCGAGGGTTACTGTAGCACATGCTGGGCTCGGGCATGTGTTGGTGCCATATTTTTCTTCATCGAGACACCATCACCGGAGAACCTGACCAGCGGCATTGGGGTTTCAGTGATCGGGGGGGTCGGGGGGTGTGCACACATGATGTGCGATGGGTGCTGGTACTTGGCCCTTATATTGGCCCCCTATCCCTCATCAAAGCTTGAGAACTCACACCCCCTTAAAGAGCATTTGAGATTTTACAAGTTTCCTGCCAGTAGCCCTTAAGGCATCTGAAATGGGGACACTTTTCTGAAATGGTCACAAAATCTTGTACACTTCGAGTTTTTAGCTGAATTTTTTTTTTGGATTCCAACAAAAATACAAGGATCACGTCTACCAAGTTTGGGGCCAAAAATCCTTCTGAAAAAATTTTAAAAAATCTTGAACATAAAAAGTTTTTAAAATCGTGAAAAATAAGAAACGAGTCATCTTGCCATGAAACTTCACATGAAGGCTTAAGGGACCATTGTATTAATTTACAAGCTAGAAAAATGGCATTGGCAAAGTAGAAATATGAAGATGTGCCTAAACCCACCTACCACCCTATCGATCCACGGCTTGCGCATACCTCCTCTCTGGCCGGCGTTGTGCCCGTCCGGCCGCCCGCTCGTTTCGTCGGTTGGCTTAGACATACGGAGTTCATTCCCAGTCTAAGATTGCACCAGACCGAGGGTTGCAAAAGCAAGATCGGCAGCACGCAAAGGGGGACCCGGTCGATCCCCGGCTTGCGCATCCGACCCGTCTGGCCGGCTGGGCGACCGCACGCTCGTTTCGTGGGTTGACTTAGGCATACGGAGTTCATTCCCAGTCTAAGACTGGACCAGACCGAGGGTTGCTGTAGCACATGCTGGGCTCGGGCATGTGCTGGTGCCGTATTTTTCTTTGTCCGGACACCATCGCCGGAGAACCTGACCGGCGGCATTGGGGTTCTGATGATCGGGGGGGCCGGGAAGGTGTGCGCAGATGATGTGCGATAGGTGCTGGTGCTTGGCCCTTATATTGGCCCCCTATCCCTCATCAAAGCTTGAGAACTCACAGCCCCTTAAAGAGCATTTGAGATTTTACAGGTTTGCTGCCAGTAGCCATTAAAGCGTCTGAAATGGGGACACTTTTTTTAAATGGTCACAAAATCTTGTACATTTCGAGTTTTTAGCTGAATTTTTTTGTGTATGCCAAGAAAAATACAAGGATCACGTCTACCAAGTTTGGGGCCAAAAGTTCTTCTGAAAAAATTTTAAAAAATCTTAAACATAAAAAGTTTTGAAAATCGTGAAAAATAGAAAACGAGTCATCTTGTCATGAAACTTCACATGAAGGCTTAAGGGACCATTGTATGAATTTACAAGCCAGACAAATGGCATTGGCACAGTAGAAATATGAAGATGTGCCTAAACCGACCCACCACCCTATCGATCCACGGCTTGCGCATCCCGCCTCTTTGGCCAGCGTTGTGCCCGCCCGGCCGCCCTCTCGTTTCGTCGTTTGGCTTAGACATACGGAGTTCATTCAGAATCTGAGATTGGATCGGACCGAGGGTTGTGAAAGCAGGATCAGCAGCACACAGAGGGGGACCTGGTCGATCCTCGGCTTGCGCATTCGACCCCTCTGGCCGGCTGGACGCCCGCACGCTCGTTTCGTGGGTTGACTTAGGCATACGGAGTTCATTCCCACTCTTAGCATATGGAGTTCATTCCCAATCTAAGATCGGACCAGACCGAGGGTTGTTGTAGCACATGCTGGGCTCGGGCATGTGCTGGTGCTGTATTTTTCTTCGTCGGCACACCATCGTCGGAGAACCTGACCGGCGGCATTGGGGTTTCGGTGATCGGGGGGCCGAGGGGTGTGCGCACATGATGTGCGATGGGTGCTGGTACTTGGTCCTTATATTGGCCCCCTATCCCTCATCAAAGCTTAAGAACTCACACCCTTTAAAGAGCATTTGAGATTTTACAGGCTTGCTGCCAGTAGCCATTAAAGCATCTGAAATGGGGGCATTTTTTTGAATTGGTCACAAAATTTTGTACACTTCGAGTTTTTAGCTGAATTTTGTTGTGGATGCCAACAAAAATACAAGGATCACGTCTACTAAGTTTGGGGCCAAAACTCTTTCTGAAAAAATTTTAAAAAATCTCGAGACGTAAAAAGTTTCAAAAATCATGAAAAATAAAAAACGAGTCGTCTTGCCATGAAACTTCACATGAAGGCTTAAGGGACCATTGTATGAATTTACAAGCCAAAAAAATGGCAGTGGCACGGTAGAAATATGAATATGTGCCAAAACCCACCTACCACCCTATCGATCCATGGCTTGCACATCCCGCATCTCTGGCCGGCGTGTGCCTGCCCGCCCGCCCGCTCGTTTCTCGGTTGGCTTAGGCATACGAAGTTCATTTCCAGTCTAAGATCGGACCAAACTGAGGGTTAGGACAGTAGCATTGGTAGCACGCAGAGGGGGACCCGATCGGTCCCCAGCTTGTGCATCCCGCCCCTCTAGCCGACTGAGCGCCCGCACGCTCGTTTCGTGGGTTGACTTAGGCATGCGGAGTTCATTCCCAGTCTAAGCATACAGATTTCATTCCCAGACTAAGATCGGACCGGACCGAGGGTTACGGCAGCACATTCTGGGCTCGGGCATGTGCTGGTGCCGTATTTTTCTTCGTAGGGACACCATCACCGGAGAACCTGACCGACGGCATTGGGGTTCCGACGATCGGGGTGGCCGGGGGGGGTGTACGCACATGATGTGCGATGGGTGCTGGTACTTGGCCCTTATATTGGCCCCCTATCCCTCATCAAACCTCGAGAACTCACACCCCCTTAAAGAGCATTTGAGATTTTACAGGTTTGCTGCCAGTAGCTATTAAAGTGTCTGAAAATGGGGACACTTTTTTCAAATGGACACAAAATCTTGTACACTTCGAGTTTTTAGCTGAATTGTTTTATGCAAGCCAACAAAAAAACAAGGATCACGTCTACTAAGTTTGGGGGAAAAACTCCTTCTAAAAAAATTTTAAAAAATCCCAAACCGTAAAAAGTTTAAAAAATCATGAAAAATAGAAAATGAGACATCTTGCCATGAAACTTCACATGAAGGCTTAAGGGACCATTGTATGAATTTACATGCCAAAAAAATGGCATTGGCATGGCAGAAATATGAAGATGTGCCTAAACCCACCTACCACCCTATCGATTCACGGCTTGCGCATCTCGCCTCTCTGGCCGGCGTAGTGCCCGCCCGTCCGCCCGCTCGTTTCGTCGGTTGGCTTAGGCATACGGAGTTCATTCCTAGTCTAAGATCAGACCAGACCAAGGGTTGCAGTAGCAGAATCGACAGCACGCAGAGGGGGACCCCACCGATCCCCGGCTTGCGTAACCCACCCCTCTGGCCGGTTGAGCGCCCGCACGCTCGTTTCGTGGGTTGACTTAGGCATACGGAGTACATTCCCAGTCTAAGCATATGGAGTCCATTCCCAATCTACGATCGGACCGGACCGAGGGTTGCGGCAGCAGATGCTGGGCTCGGGCATGTGCTGGTGCCATATTTTTCCTCGCTCGGACAGCATCGTCGAAGAACCTGATCGGGGGGTGCCAAGGGGGGTGTGCGCACATGATGTGCGATGGGTGTTGGTACTTGGCCCTTATATTTGCCCCCTATCCCTCATCAAACCTCGAGAACTCACACCCCCTTAAAGAGCATTTGAGATTTTACAGGTTTACTGCTAGTAGCCATTAAAGTGTCTGAAATGAGGACTTTTTTTCCAAATGGTCACAAAATCCTGTACACTTCGAGTTTTTAGCAGAATTTTTTTGTGCATGCCAACAAAAATACAAGGATCACATCTACCAAGTTTGGGGCCAAAACTCCTTCTGAAAAAATTTAAAAAAAAACCTGAACCGTAAAAAGTTTCAAAAATCATGAAAAATAGAAAACGAATCGTCTTGACATGAAACTTCACATGAAGGCTTAAGGGACCATTGTTTGAATTTACATGCCAAAAAAATGGCATTGGCATGGCAGAAATATGAAGATGTGCCTAAACCCACCTACCACCCTATCGATCCACGGCTTGCGCATCCCGCCTCTCTGGCCAGCGCAGTGCCCGCCCGCCTGCCCGCTCGTTTCGTCGGTTGGCTTAAGCATACGAAGTTAATTCCCAGTCTAAGATCGGACCAGATCGAGGGTTGCAACAGCAGGATCGGTAGCACGCAGAGGGGGACCCGGCCAGTCCCCAGCTTGTGCATCCCGCCCCTCTGGCCGGCTGAGCGCCCGAACGCTCGTTTCGTGGGTTGACTTAGGCATACGGAGTTCATTCCCAGTCTAAGCATACGGATTTCATTCCCAGTCTATGATCGGACCGGACTGAGGGTTGCGGCAGCACATGCTGGGCTCGGGCATGTGCTGGTGCCACTTTTTTCTTTGCCGGGACACCATTGTCGGAGAACCTGACTGACGGTATTGGGGTTCCGACGATCGGGGGGGCCGGGGGGTGTGCGCACATGATGTGCGATGGGTGCTGGTACTTGGCCCTTATATTGGCCCCCTATCCCTCATCAAACCTCGAGAACTCACACCCCCTTAAAGAGCATTTCAGATTTTACAGGTTTGCTGCCAGTAGCCGTTAAAGTGTTCGGAATGGGGACACTTTTTTCTCATGGTCACAAAATCTTGTACACTTCGAGTTTTTAGCTGAATTTTTTGTGCATGCAAACAAAAATATAAGGATCACGTCTATGAAGTTTCGGGCCAAAAATCCTTCTGAAAAAATTTTAAAAAATCCCGAACCGTAAAAAGTTTCAAAAATTATGAAAAATAGAAAACAAGTCGTCTTGCCATGAAACTTCACATGAAGGCTTAAGGGACCGTTGTATGAATTTACAAGCCAAAAAAATGGCATTGGCATGGCAGAAATATGAAGATGTGCCTAAAGCCACCTACCACCCTATCAATCCTCGGCTTACGCATCCCGCCTCTCTGGCCGGCGTAGTGCCTGCTCGCCCGCCCGTTCGTTTCATCAGTTGGCTTAGGCATACAATGTTCATTCGCAGTCTAAGATCAGACCGAACCGAGTGTTGTGGCAGCAGGATCGGCAGCACGCAAAGGGGGATCCGGTCGATCCTCGGCTTACGCAACCCGCTCCTCTGGCCGGCTGAGCGCCCGCACGCTCGTTTCGTGGGTTGACTTAGGCATACGGAGTTCATTCCCTGTCTAAGCATATGGAGTTCATTCCTAGTCTAATATCGGACCGGATCGAGGGTTGTGACAGCACATGCTGGGCTCGGGCATGTGCTGGTGTCGTATTTTTCTTCGTCGGGACACCATCGTCGGAGAACCTGACCGTCGGCATTGGGGTTCCAGCGATCGGGGGGGCCGTGAGGGGTGTGCGCACATGATGTGCGATGGGTGTTGGTACTTGGCCCTTATATTGGCCCCCTATCCCTCATCAAACCTTGAGAACTCACACCCCCTTAAAAAGCATTTGAGATTTTACAGGTTTGCTGGCAATAGCTATTAAACTGTCTGAAATTGGGACATGTTTTTCAAATGGTCTCAAAATCTTGTACACTTCGAGTTTTTAGCTAAATATTTTTGTGCATGCCAACAAAAATACAAGTATCACGTCTACCAAGTTTAGGGCCAAAAATCCTTCTGAAAAAATTTTAAAAAATCTTGAACCGTAAAAGGTTTCAAAAATCATGAAAAATAGAAAACGAGTCGTCTTGCCATGAAACTTTACATGAAGGCTTAAGGGACCATTGTATGTATTTACAAGCTAGAAAAATGGCATTGGCATGGCAGAAATATCTAGATGTGCCTAAACCCACCTACCACCCTATCGATCCACAACTTGCGCATCCCGCCTCTTTCGTCGGCGTAGTGTTCGCCCGTCCGTCCGTTCGTTTCGTCGATTGGCTTAGGGATATAGAGTTCATTCCCAGTCTAAGATCAAATCAGACAAAGGGTTCCAGCAGCAGGATCAGCAACACGTAGAGGGGGACCCAGCCGTACGTAAAGGGATCCGGCAGTAGGATCCCCGGCTTGCACATCCCACCCCCTGGTCGGCTTAGCACCCGTACGCTCGTTTCGTGGGTTGACTTAGACATACGGAGTTCATTCCCAATCTAAGCATATAGAGTTCATTCCCAGTCTAAGATTGGATCGGACCGAGGGTTGCGGCAGCACATGCTAGGCTCGGGCATGTGCTGGTGTCGTATTTTTCTTCATCGGGACGCCATCGCCGGAGAACCTGACCAGCAATTTTGGGGTTTCGACGATCGGGGGGGCCGGAGGGGGTGTGCGCACATGATGTGCGATGGTTGCTGGTACTTGGCCATTATATTGGCCCCCTATCCCTCATCAAACCTCGAGAAGTCACACCCCCTTAAAGAGCATTTGAGATTTTACAGGTTTGCTGCCAGTAGCCATTAAAGTGTCTGAAATAGGGACACTTTCTTCAAATGGTCACAAAATCTTGTACACTTCGAGTTTTTAGCTGAATTTTTTTGCGCATGCCAAAAAAATACAAGGGTCACGTCTACCAAGTTTGGGGCCCAAACTCCTTCTGAAAAAATTTTAAACAATCCCGAATCGTAAAAACTTTTGAAAATCGTGAAAAATAGAAAATGAGTCGTCTTGCCATGAAACTTCACATGAAGGCTTAAAGGACCATTGTATGAATTTACAAGCCAGAAAAATGGCATTGGCATGGCAAAAATATGAAGATGTGCCTAAACCCACCTACCACCCTATCGATCCACGGCCTGCTCGTCCCGCCTCTCTGGCCGGCGTAGTGCTCGCCCGCCCGCTCACTCATTTCATCAGTTGGCTTAGGCATACGGAGTTCATTCCCAGTCTAAGATCATATCAGACCGAGGGTTGCTGCAAAAGGATCAGCAGCACGTAGAGGGTGACCCGGTCGATCCTCGGCTTGCGCATCCCGCCCCTCTGGCCGGCTGAGTGCCCGTACGCTCGTTTGGTTGGTTGACTTACGCATAGGAGTTCATTCCTAGTCTAAGATCAGACCAGACTGAGAGTTACGGCAGCACATGCTGGGCTCGGGCATGTGCTGGTGCCATATTTTTCTTCGCCAGGACACCATCGCCGGAGAACCTAACTGGCGGCATTGGGGTTCCGGAGATCGGGGAGGGCCGGGGGGTGTGCTCACATGATGTGTCATGGGTGCCGGTAATTGGCCCTTATATTGGCCCCCTATCCCTCGTCAAACCTCGAGAACTCATGCCCCCTTAAAGAGCATTTAAGATTTTACGGGTTTGCTGGCAGTAGCCATTAAAGTGTCTGAAATGGGGCACTTTTTTCAAATGGTCACAAAATCTTGTACACTCCGAGTTTTTAGCAGAATTTTTTTGTGCATGCCAATAAAAATAAAAGGATCACGTATACCAAGTTTGGGGCCAAAATTCTTCTGAAAAAATTTCAAAAATTCTCGAACCGTAAAAAGTTTGAAAAATCATGAAAAATAGAAAACGAGTCATCTTGCCATGAAACTTCACATGAAGGCTTAAGGGACCATTGTATGAATTTACAAGCCAGAAAAATGGCATTGACATGGCAAAAATATGAAGATTTGCCTAAACCCACCTACCACCCTATCGATCCACGGCTTGCGCATCCCGCCTCTCTGGTCGACGTAGTGCCCACCCGCCCACCCGCTCGTTTCGTCCGTTGGCTTAGGCATACGGAGTTCATTCCCACTCTAAGATCAGACCAGACCGAGGGTTGCGGCAGCACATGTTGGGCTCGGGCATGTGCTGGGGCCGTATTTTTCTTCACCGGGACACCATCGCGGAGAACCTGATTGGCGACATTGGGGTTCCTGCGATCGGGGGGGGCCAAGGGGGGCTGTGCGTACATGATGTGCGATGGGTGCTGGTACTTGGCCCTTATATTGGCCCCCTATCCCTCATCAAACCTCGAGAACTCACACCCCCTTAAAGAGCATTTCAGATTTTACAGGTTTGCTGTTAGTAGCCATTAAAGTGTCTGAAATGGGGACACTTTTTTCAAAGGGTCACAAAATCTTGTACACTTCGATTTTTTAGCTGAATTCTTTTGTGCACGCCAACAAAAATACAAGGATCACGTCTACCAAGTTTGGGGCCAAACACCTTCTGAAAAAATTTAAAAAAATCCCGAACCGTAAAAAGTTTCAAAAATCGTGAAAAAAAAAAACGAGTCGTCTTGCCATGAAACTTCACATGAAGGCTTAAGGGACCATTGTATGAATTTACAAGACAGAAAAATGGCATTGGCACAGTAGAAATATGAAGATGTGCCTAAACCCACCTACCACCCTATCGATCCACGGCTTGCGCATCCCGCCTCTCTGGCCGGCGTAGTCCCCACCCACCTGCCCACCCGTTTCGTCGGTTGGATTAGGCATACGGAGTTCATTCCCAGTCTAAGATCGGACCGGAACTAAGATTACGGTAGTAGGATCGGCAGCATGCAAAAGGGGACCCGATCGAACCCCGGCTTGCGCATCCCGCCCCTCTGGCCGGCTGAGCTCCAGCACGCTCGTTTCGTGGGTTGACTTAGGCATACGGAGTTCATTCCTAGTGTAAGATCAGACTGGACCGAGGGTTATGGCCACTAATGCTGGGCTCAGACATGGGCTGGTGCCGTATTTTTCTTCATCGGGACACCATCGTCGGAGAACCTGACCGGCAGCATTGGGGTTCTAACGATAGGGGGGATCGGGGGGGTACGCACATTATGTGCGATGGGTGCTGGTACTTGGCCCTTATGTTGCCCCCCTATCCCTCATCAAACCTCGAGAACTCACACTCCCTTAAAGGGCATTTGAGATTTTACAGGTTTGCTGCCAGTAGCCATTAAAGTGTCTGAAATGGGGACACTTTTTTCAAATGGTCACAAAATCTTGTACACTTCGAGTTTTTGGCTGAATTTTTTTGTGCATGCCAACAAAAATACAAGGATCATGTCTACCACGTTTGGTTCCAAAACTCCTTCTGAAAAAATTTAAAAAAATCTTGAACCGTAAAAAGTTTCAAAAATCGTGAAAAATAAAAAACGAGTCGTCTTACCATTAAACTTCACATGAAGGCTTAAGGGACCATTGTATGAATTTACAAGCCAGAAAAATGGCATTGGCATGGCAGAAATATGAAGATGCGCCTAAACCCACCTACCACCCGATCGATCCACGGCTTGCGCATCCCGCCTCTCTGACTGACATAGTTCCCGTCCACCCGCCCGCCCGTTTCATCGGTTGGCTTAGGCATACGAAGTTCATTCCCAGTCTAAGATCAGATCGGACTGAGTGTTGCGATAGCAGGATCGACAGCACGCAGAAGGGGTCCCGATCGATCCTCGACTTGGGAATCCCGCCCCTCCCGCTGGCTGAGAACCCGTACGCTCGTTTCTCGGGCTAACTTAGGCATACGGAGTTCATTCCCGGTCTAAGCATACGGAGTTCATTCCCAGTCTAAGATCGGACCGTGCGGAGGGTTCCTGCAGCACATGTTGGGCTCGGGCACGTGCTGGTGCCGTATTTTTCTTTACCGGGACACCATCGTCTGAAAACCTGACCAGCGGCAATGGGGTTCCAGCGATGGGGGGGACCGGGGGGTGTGCGCACATGATGTGCGATTGGTGCTGGTACTTGGCCCTTATATTGGCCCCTATCCCTCATCAAACCTCGAGAAGTCACACCCCCTTAAAGAGCATTTGAGATTTTACAGGTTTGCTGCCAGTAGCCATTAAAGTGTATGAAATGTGGAAACTTTTTTCAAATGGTCACAAAATCTTGTACACTTCGAGTTTTTAGCTGAATTTTTTTGTGCATGCCAACAAAAATACAAGGATCCCGTCTACCAAGTTTGGGGTCGAAACTCCTTCTGAAAAAATTTTAAAAAATCCTTAACCGCAAAAAGTTTCAAAAATCGTGAAAAATAGAAAACGAGTCGTCTTGCCATGAAACTTCACATGAAGTCTTAAGGGACCATTGTATGAATTTACAGGCCAAAAAAATCGCATTGGCATTGCAGAAACATGAAGATGTGCCTAAACCCACCTACCACCCTATCGATCCACGGCTTGCGCATCCCACCTCTGTGGCCGGCGTAATGCCTGCCCGCCCGCACGTCCGACCGCTCGATTCGTTGGTGGGCTTATGCATACGGAGTTCATTCCCAGTCTAAGATCAGACCAGACCGAGGGGTTGCGACCGCAGGATCGGCAGCACGCAGAGAGGGACCCGGTTGATCCCCGGCTTGCGCATCCCGCCACTCTGGCCGGCTGAGCACCCGCACGCTCGTTTCGTGGTTTGACCTAGGCATACGGAGTTCATTCCAAGTCTAAGGATACGGAGTTCATTCCTAGTCTAAGATTGGAGCGTACCGAGGTTGCGACAGCGCATGCTAGGCTCAGGCATGTGCTGGTGCCGCATTTTTCTTCGTCGGGACACCATCGTCGAAGAACCTGACCGACGACATTGAGGTTCTGGCGATCGGGGGTCCGGGGGGGTATGCGCACATGATGTGTGATGGGTGCTGGTACTTGGCCCTTATATTGGCCCCCTATCCCTAATCAAACCTTGAGAACTCACACCCCCTTAAAGAGCTTTTGAGATTTTACAGGTTTGCTGCCAGTAGCCATTAAAGTGTTCGAAATGGGGACACTTTTTTCAAATGGTCAGAAAATCATGTACACTTCGAGTTTTTAGCTGAATTTTTTTTGTGCATGCCAACAAAACTACAAGGATCAAGTCTACCAAGTTTGGGACCAAAACACCTTCTGAAAAAAGTTTAAAAAATCCCGAACCCTAAAAGTTTCAAAAATCGTCAAAACTAGAAAACGAGTCGTCTTGCCATGAAACTTCACCTGAAGGCTTAAGGGACCATTGTATGAATTTACAAGCCAGAAAAATGGCATTGGCATGACAAAAATATGAAGATGTGCCTAAACCCACCTACCACCCTATCGATCCACGGCTTGCGCATCCTACCTCTCTAGCCGGCTAAGCGCCCACACGCTCGTTTCGTGGGTTGACTTAGGCATACGGAGTTCATTCCCAGCCTAAGATCGAACCGGATCGAGGGTTGCGGCAGCACATGCTGGGCTCGGGCATGTGCTGGTGCCGTATTTTTCTTCACCGGGACACCATCGTCGGAGAACCTGACCGGCAGCATTGGGGTTCCGGCGATCGGGGGCGGCTGGGGGGGTGTGCGCCAATGATGTGCGATGGGTGCTGGTACTTGGCCCTTATATTGGCCCCCTATCCCTCATAAAACCTCTAGAACTCACACCCCCTTAAAGAGCATTTGAGATTTTACAGGTTTGCTGTCAGTACCCATTAAAGTGTCCGAAATGGGGACATTTTTTTCAAATGGTCAGAAAATCTTGTACACTCTGAGTTTTTAGCTGAAATTTTTTGTGCATGCCGAAAAAAATACAAAGATCACGTCTGCCAAGTTTGGGGCCAAAATGCCTTCTGAAAAAATTTTAAAAAATCCCGAACCATAAAAAGTTCCAAAAATCGTGAAAAATAGAAAAGGAGTCATCTTGCCATGAAACTTGACATGAAGGCTTAAGGGACCACTTTATGAATTTACAAGCCAAAAAAATGGTATTGGCAGGATAGAAATATGAAGATGTGCCTAAACCCACCTACCACCCTATCGATCCACGGCTTGCGCATCCCGCCTCTCTGGCTTGCATAGTGCCCGCCCGCCCGCCCGCTCGTTTCATCGGTTGGCTTAGGCATACAATGTTCATTCCCAGTCTAAGATCGGACCGGACCAAGGGTTGCGATAGCAGGATCGGTAGCACGCAGAGGGGGACCCGGCTGATCCCCGGCTTGCGCATCCCGCCATTCTGGCCGGCTGAGCGCCCGCACGCTCGTTTCGTGGGTTGACTTAGGCATACAGAGTTCATTCCCAGTCTAAGCATACGGAGTTCATTCCTAGTCTAAGATTGGAGCGTACCGAGGGTTGCGATAGCACATGCTGGGCTCGGGCATGTGCTGGTGCCGCATTTTTCTTCGTCGGGACACCATCGTCGGAGAACCTGACCGACAGCATTGGGGTTCTGGCGACGGGGGTCCGGGGGGTGTGCGCACATGATGTACAATGGGTGCTGGTACTTGGCCCTTATATTGGCCCCCTATCCCTAATCAAACCTCGAGAACTCACACCCCCTTAAAGAGCATTTGAGATTTTACAAGTTTGCTGCCAGTAGCAATTAAAGTGTTCGAAATGGGCACACTTTTTTCAAATGGTCAGAAAATCATGTACACTTCGAGTTTTTAGCTGAATTTTTTTATGCATGCCAACAAAACTACAAGAATTATGTCTACCAAGTTTGGGACCAAAACACCTTCTGAAAAAATTTTAAAAAATCCCAAACCGTAAAAAGTTTAAAAAATCGTGAAAACTAGAAAACGAGTCGTCTTGCCATGAAACTTCACATGAAGGCTTAAGGGACCATTGTATGAATTTACAAGCCAGAAAAATGGCATTGGCATGACAAAAATATGAAGATGTGCCTAAACCCACCTACCACCCTATCGATCCACGGCTTGCGCATCTTGCCTCTCTGGCCGACGTAGTGCCCGCCCGCCTGATTACCACCTATCGGACCGAGGGTTGAGGTAGCAGGATCGGTAGCACATAGAAGGGGACCCGACCGATCCCCGGCTTGCGCATCCCGCCCCTCTAGCGGGTTGAACGCCCACACGCTCGTTTCATGGGTTGACTTAGGCATACGGAGTTCATTCCCAGTCTAAGCATACGGACTTGATTCCCAATCTAAGATCGGAGTGGACTGAGGGTTGCGGCAGCACATGCTGGGCTTGGGCATGTGCTGGTGCCACATTTTTCATCGTCGGGACACCATCATCGGAGAACCTGACCGGCGGCATTGGGGTTCCGACGATCGGGGGGGCCAAGGGAGGTTTGCGCACATGATGTGTGATGGGTGCTGGTACTTGGCCCTTATATTGGCCCCTTATCCCTCATCAAACCTCAAGAACTCACACCCCCTTAAAGAGCATTTGGGATTTTACAGGTTTGCTGCCCGTAGCCATTAAAGTGTCTGAAATGGGGACACTTTTTTCAAATGGTCACAAAATCTTGTACACTACGAGTTTTTACCTGAATTTTTTTGTGCATGCCAAAAAAAATACAAAGATCATGTCTGCCAAGTTTGGGGCCAAAACGTTCTCTGAAAAAATTTTAAAAAATCTTGAACCGTAAAAATTCCAAAAATCGTGAAAAATAGAAAACGAGTCGTCTTGCCATGAAACTTCACATGAAGGCTTAAGGGACCATTGTATGAATTTACAAGCCAAAAAAATGGTATTGGCACAGCAGAAATATGAAGATATGCCTAAACCCACCTACCACCCATCGATCCACGGCTTGCGCATCCTGCCTTTTTGGCCTGCGTAGTGCCTTCCTGCCCACCCGCTCGTTTCGTCGGTTGGCTTAGGCATACAGTGTTCATTCCCAGCCTAAGATCGGACCGGACCAAGGGTTACGGTAGCAGGATCGATAACACATAGAGGGGGACCCGTACGATCCCTGACTTGCGCGTCTCGCCCCTCTGGCCGGCTGAGCGCCTGTACGCTCGTTTCGTGGGTTGACTTAGTCATACGGAGTTCATTCCCAGCCTAAGCATACGGAGTTCATTCCCAATCTAAGCATACGAAGTTCATTCCCAGTCTAAGATCAGATCAGACCGAGGGTTACGGCAGCACATGCTGGGCTCGGGCATGTGCTGGTGCCATAATTTTCTTCACCGGGACACCATCGCTAGAGAACCTGACCAGCGGTATTGGGGTTCCGGCGATCAGGGGGGCCAGTGGGGGTGTGCGCACATGATGTGCAAAGGGTGCTGGTACTTGGCCCTTATATTGACCCCTTATCCCTCATCAAACCTCGAGAACTCACAACCCCTTAAACAACATTTGAGATTTTACAGGTTTGCTGCCAGTAGCCATTAAAGTGTCTGAAATGGGGACACTTTTCAAATGGTCACAAAATCTTGTACACTTCGAGTTTTCAGCTGATTTTTTTTGTGCATGCCAACAAAAATACAAAGATCATGTCTGCCAAGTTTGGGGCCAAAACGTTTTCTAAAAAAATTTTAAAAAATCCTGAACCGTAAAAATTCCAAAAATCATGAAAAATAGAAAATGAGTCGTCTTGCCATGAAACTTCACATGAAGGCTTAAGGGACCATTGTAAGAATTTACAAGCCAGAAAAATGGTATTGGCACGGCAGAAAAATGAAGATATGCCTAAACCCACCTACCACCCTATAGATCCACTACTTACGCATCCCGCCTCTCTGGGCTGCGTAGTGCCCGCCCGCCCACCCGCTCGTTTCGTCGGTTGGCTTAGGCATGCAGTGTTCATTCCCAGCCTAAGATCAGACCGAACTAAGGGTTGTGGCAGCAAGATCGGCAACACGTAGAGGGGGACCCGCATGATCCCCGGCTTGCGCATCCCGCCATTCTGGCCGTCTGAGCGATGGCACGCTCGTTTCGTGGGTTGACTTAGGCATACAGAGTTCATTCCCAGTCTAAGCATACAGAGTTCATTCCCAGTCTAAGATCGGACCGGACCGAGGGTTACGACAGCACATGCTGGGCTTGGGCATTTGCTGGTGCCACATTTTTCTTTGCCGGGACACCATCGTCGGAGAACCTGACCAGCGGTATTAGGGTTTCGGCAATCGGGGGCGCCAGGGGGTGTGCGCAAATGATGTGCGATGGGTGCTGGTACTTGGCCCTTATATTGGCCCCCTATCCCTCATCAAACCTCGAGAACTCACACCCCCTTAAAGAGCATTTGAGATTTTACAGGTTTGCTGCCAGTAGCCATTAAGGTGTCCGAAATGGGGACACTTTTTTCAAATGGTCACAAAATCATGTACACTTCGAGTTTTTGGCTGAATTTTTTTGTGCATGCCAAAAAAAATACAAAGATCATGTCTACCAAGTCTGGGTTGAAAACACCTTCTGAAAAAATTTTAAAAAATCCCGAATCGTAAAAAGTTCTAAAAATTATGAAAAATAAAAAACGAGTCGTCTTGCCATGAAACTTCACATGAAGGCTTAAAGGACCACTGTATGAATTTACAAGCTAGAAAAATGGTATCGGCATGGTAGAAATATGAAGATGTGCCTAAACCCACCTACCACCCTATCGATCCACGGCTTGCGCATCCTGCCTCTCTGGCCTGCGTAGTGCCCGCCCGCCCGCCCGCCCGCTCATTTCGTCGATTGGCTTAGGCATACAGTGTTCATTCCCAGTCTGAGATCAAACCGGATATAGGGTTGCGGCAGCAGGATCGGCAGCACGTAGAGGGGGACCCGACCGATCCTCGGCTTGCGCATCCCGGCCCTCTGGCCGACTGAGTGCCCGCACGCTCGTTTCGTTGGTTGACTTAGGCATACGGAGTTCATTCCCAGTCTAAGCATACGAAGTTCATTCCCAGTCTAAGATCGGACCGGACCGAGGGTTGCGGTAGCACATGCTGGGCTCGGGCATGTGCTGGTGCCGTATTTTTCTTCGTCGGGACACCATCGTTGGAGAACCTGACTGGCGACATTGGGGTTCCGACGATCGGGGGGGCCGGGGGGGTGTGCACACATGATGTGCGATGGGTGGTGGTACTTGGCCCTTATATTGGCCCCCTATCCCTTATCAAACCTCGAGAACTCACACCCCTTAAAGAGCATTTTAGATTTTACAGGTTTGCTGCCAGTAGCAAATAAAGTGTCTGAAATAGGGACACTTTTTTCAAATGGTTAGCAAATCTTGTACACTTTGTGTTTTTAGCTGAAGTTTTTTGTGCATGCGAAGAAAAATACAAGGATCACATTGACCAAGTTTGAGACCAAAACACCTTCTGAAGAAAATTTTAAAAAATCTTGAACCGTAAAAAGTTTCAAAAATCATGAAAAATAGAAAACGAGTCGTCTTGCCATGAAACTTCACATGAAGGCTTAAGGGACCATTGTATGAATTCACAAGCCAGAAAAATGGCATTGACACGGCAAAAATATGAAGATGTGCTTAAACCCACCTACCACCCTATCGATCCATGGCTTTCGCATCCCGCCTCTCTGGCCGACGTAATGCCCGCCCATTCGTTTCCTCGATTGGCTTAGGCATACAGAGTTCATTCCCAGTTTAAGATCAGACAGGATCAAGGGTTGTGGTAGCAGGATAGGTAGCACGCAGAGGGGGACCCGATCGATCCTCGACTTGCGCATCCCGCCCTTCTGGCTGGCTGAGCGCCCGCACACTCGTTTCATGGGTTGACTTAGGCATACGGAGTTCATTCCCAGTCTAAGCATACGGAGTTCATTCCCAGTCTAAGATCAGAGCAGACTGAGGGTTGCGGCATCACATGCTGGGCTCGGGCATGTGCTGGCACCGCATTTTTCTTCGTCGGGACACCATCGTCGGAAAACCTGACCGGCGGCATTGGGGTTCCAACGATTGGGGGGGCCAGGGGGTTTGCACACATGATGTGCGATGGGTGCTGGCACTTGGCCCTTATGTTGGCCCCGCATCCCTCATCAAACCTCGAGAACTCACACCCCCTTAAAAAGCATTTGAGATTTTACAGGTTTGCTGCCAGTAGCCATTAAAGAGTTTGAAATGGGGACACTTTTTTCAAATGGTCACAAAATCTTTTACACTTTGAGTTTTTTGCTGTATTTTTTTGTGCATGCCAAAACAAATACAAGGATCACGTCTACCAAGTTTGGGGCCAAAACTCCTTCTGAAAAAATTTTAAAAAATCTTGAATCATAAAAAGTGCCAAAAATCTTGAAAAATAGAAAACAAGTCGTCTTGCCATGAAACTTCACATGAAGGCTTAAGGGACCATTGTATGAATTTACAAGCCAGAAAAATTGTATTGGCATGGCAGAAATATGAAGATATGCCTAAACCCACCTACCACCCTATCGATCCACGGCTTGCGCATCCCGCCTCTTTGGCCTACGTAGTGCCCACCCGCCCACCTGCTCGTTTCGTCGATTGGCTTAGGCATACAGTGTTCATTCCCAGCCTAAGATTAGACCGAACCGAGGGTTGCGGTAGCGGGATCAGCAACACGTAGTGGAGGACCCGAACGATCCACGGCTTGCGCATCCCGCCCCTCTGGCCGACAGAGCGCCCGCACGCTCGTTTCGTGGGTTGACTTAGGCATACGGAGTTCATTCCCAGTCTAAGCATACGGAGTTCATTCCCAGTCTAAGATCGGAGTGGACCGAGGGTTGCGGTAGCACATGCTGGGCTCGGGCATGTGCTGGTGCCGCATTTTTCTTCACCGGGACACCATCGTCGGAGAACTTGACCCACGGTATTGGGGTTCCGACAATCGGGGGGGCCAGGGGGGTTTGCACACATGATGTGTGATGGGTGCTGGCACTTGGCCCTTATATTGGCCACCTTTCCCTCATCAAACCTCGAGAACTCACACCCCCTTAAAGAGCATTTGAGATTTTACAGGTTTGCTGCTAGTAGCCATTAAAGTGTCTGAAATGGAGACTCTTTTTTCAAATGGTCACAAAATCTTGTACACTTCGAGTTTTTAGCTGAATGTTTTTGTGCATGCCAAAAAAAATACAAGGATCAAGTCTACCAACTTTGGGGCCAAAAAACCTTCTGAAAAAATTTAAAAAAATCCTGAATCGTAAAAAGTTTCAAAAATCATGAAAAATAGAAAATGTGTCGTCTTGCCATGAAACTTCACATGAAAGCTTAAGGGACCATTGTATGAATTTACAAACCAGAAAAATGGCATTGGCATGGCAGAAATATGAAGATGTGCCTAAACCCACCTACCACCCTATCGATCCACGGCTTGCGCATCCTGCCTCTCTCGCCGACGTAGTGTCAGCCCGCCTGCTTGTTTCGTCAGTTGGCTTAGGCATAGGAAGTTCATTCCCAGTCTAAGATCTGACCGAATCGAGGGTTGCGGCAGCACATGCTGGGCTCGGGCATATGCTGGTACTGTATTTTTCTTCATCGGAGAACCTGACCGACGGCATTAGGGTTCCGACGATCGGGGGGTGTGCGCACATGATGTATGATGGGTGCTGGTACTTGGCCCTTATATTGGCCTCCTATCCCTCATCAAACCTCAAGAACTCACACCCCCTTAAAGAGCATTTGAGATTTACAGGTTTGCAGCCAGTAGCCATTAAAGTGTCTAAAATGGGGACACTTTTTTCAAATGGTGACAAAATGTTGTACACTTCGAGTTTTTAGCTGAATCTTTTTTGTGCATATCAAAAAAAATACAAGGATTATGTCCACCAAGTTTGGGGCCAAAATTCCTTCTGAAAAAATTTTAAAAAATCCAGAACCGTAAAAAGTTTCAAAAATCGTGAAAAATAGAAAACGAGTCGTCTTGCCATGAAACTTCAAATGAAGGCTTAAGGGACCATTGTATGAATTTACAAGCCAGAAAAATGGCATTGGCAGGGTAGAAATTTGAAGATGTGCCTAAACCCACCTACCACCTTATTGATCCACAGCTTGCGCATCCCGCCTCTCTGGCTGGCGTAGTGCCTGCCCGCCCGCTCATTTTGTTGGTTGGCTTAGGCATACGGAGTTCATTCCCAGTCTGAGATCGGACCAGACTGAGGGTTGGGGCAGTAGGATCGGGAGCACGCAGAGGGGGACCCGATCGATCCCCGGCTTGTGCATCCCGCCCATCTGGCCGGTTGAGCGGCTGTACGCTCGTTTCGTGAGTTGACTTAGGCATACGGAGTTCATTTCCAGTCTAAGATTGGACCAGAGTGAGGGTTGCGGCAGCACATGCTGGGCTCGGGCATGTATTGGTGCCGTATTTTTCTTCACCGGGACACCATCGCCAGAGAACCGGACCGGCGGCATTGGGGTTCAGGCATTGGGGGGGTAGGGGGTCTGCGCACATGATGTGCGATGGGTGCTGGTACTTGGCCCTTATATTGGCCCCCTATCCCTCATCAAACCTCGGGAACTCCCACCCCCTAAAGAGCATATGAGATTTTACAGGTTTGCTGCTAGTAGCCATTAAAGTGTCTTAAATAGGGACACTTTTTTCAAATGGTCACAAAATCTTGTACACATCAAGTTTTTAGCTGAATGTTTTTATGCATGCCAACAAAAATACAAGGATCACGTCTACCAAGTTTGGGGCCAAAACTCCATCTAAAAAAATTTTAAAAAATCCTGAACGTAAAAAGTTTCAAAAATCGTCAAAAATAGAAAACAAGTCGTCTTGTCATGAAACTTCACATGAAGGCTTAAGGGACCATTGTATGAATTTACAAGTCAGAAAAATGGCATTGGCATGGTAGAAATATAAAGCTGTGCCTAAACCCACCTACCACCCTATCGATCGACGGCTTGCGCATCCCGTCTCTTTGGCTGGCATAGTGCATGCCTGCCCGTCCACTCATTTCGTCGGTTGGCTTAGGCATACAGAGTTCATTCCTAGTCTAAGATCAGATCGGACCGAGGGTTGCGACAGCACGTAGAGGGGGACCCGATCGATCCCCGGCTTACGCATCCCACCCCTCTGGCCAGCTGAGCACCTGCACGCTCGTTTTGTGGGTTGACTTACGCATACAGAGTTCATTCCCAGTCTAAGCATACGGAGTTCATTCGCAATCAAAGATCGGATCTGACCGAGGGTTCCGACAACACCATCGTCGAAGAACCTGACCGACGGCATTGGGGTTCCGACGATCGAGGGGACTGGACGGGTGTGCGCACATGATGTTGGCCCCCTATCCCTCATCAAACCTCGAGAACACACACCCCCTTAAATAGCATTTGAGATTTTACAAGTTTGCTGCCAGTAGCCATTAAAGTGTCTGAAATGGGGACACTTTTTTTAAATGGTCACAAAATCTTGTACACTTCGAGTTTTTAGCTGAATATTATTGTGCATGCCAAAAAAAATACAAGGATCACGTCTACCAAGTTTGGGGCCAAAATTTCTTTTGAAAAAATTTTAAAAAATCCTGAACCGTAAAAAGTTTGAAAAATCGTGAAAAATAAAAAATGAGTCGTCTTGCCATGAAACTTCACATGAAGGCTTAAGGGAGCATTGTATGAATTTACAAGCCAGAAAAATGGCATTGGCATGGCAAAAATATGAAGATGTGCCTAAATCCAGCTACCACCCTATCGATCCACGGCTTGCGCATCCCGCCTCTCTGGCCGGCGTAGTGCCCACCCGCCCGCTCATTTCGTCGGTTGACTTAGGCATACGGAGTTCATTCCCAGTCTAAGATCAGACCACACCGAGTGTTACGACAGCAGGATCGACAAGACACAGAGGGGGACTCGATCGATCCCCGGCTTGCGCAACCCGTCCCTCTGGCCGATTGAGCGCCCGCACGCTGGTTTCGTGGGTTGACTTAGGCATACGGAGTTCATTCCCAGTATAAGATCAGACAGGACCGAGGGTTGCAGCAGCACATGCTGGGCTCAAGCATGTGCTGGTGCTGAATTTTTCTTCACCGGGACACCATCGCTGGATAACCTGACCGGCGGCATTGGGGTTTCGGCGATCGGCGGGCCGAGGGGGTTTGTGCACATGATGTGTGATGGGTGCTGGTATTTGGCCCTTATATTGGCCCCCTATCCCTCATCAAACATCGAGAAGTCACACCCCCTTAAAAAGCATTTGAGATTTTACAGGTTTGCTGCCAGTAGCCATTAAAGTGTCTGAAATTGGGACACTTTTTTCAAATGGTCACAAAATCTTGTACACTTCGAGTTTTTAGCTGAATATTTTTGTGCATACCAAAAAAAAATACGAGGATCACTTCTACAAAGTTTGGGGCCAAAAATCCTTCTGAAAAAATTTTAAAAAATCTCGAACCGTAAAAAGTTTCGAAAATTATGAAAAATAGAAAACGAGTCGTCTTGCCATGAAACTTCACATGAAGGCTTAAAGGACCATTGTATGAATTTACAAGCCAGAAAAAAGGCATTGGCACAGCAGAAATATGAAGATGTGCCCAAACCCACCTACCACCCTATCGATCCACGGCTTGCGCATCCCGCCTCTCTGGCCAGCGTAGTGCCGGCCCGCCCGCCCGCTAGTTTCATCGGTTGGCTTAGGCATACGGAGTTCATTCTCAGTCTAAGATCAGATCAGACCAAGGGTTACGGCAGTAGGATCGGCAGCACGTAGTGGGGAACCCGATCGATCCCCAGCTTACGCATCCCGCCCCTCTGGCTGGCTGAGCGCCCGCACGCTCGTTTCGTGGGTTGACTTAGGCATACGGAATTCATTCCCAGTCTAAGCATACGGAGTTCATTCCCAGTCTAAGATCGGACTAGACCGAGGGTTGCGGTAGCAGATTCTGGGCTCGGGCATTTGTTGGTGCACCATTGTATGAATTTACAAGCCAAAAAAATGGCATTGGCATGGCCAAAATTTGAAGATGTGCCTAAACCCACCTACCACCCTATCGATCCATGGCTTGCGCATCCCGCCTCTCTGGCCGACGTAGTGCCCGCCCGCCTGCTTGTTTCGTCAGTTGGCTTAGGCATACGGAGTTCATTCCCAGTCTAAGATCAGACCGGATCGAGGGTTGCGACAGTACATGCTGGGCTTGGGCATGTGCTGGTGCCGTATTTTTCTTCGTCGGAGAACCTGACCGGTGGCATTGGGGTTCCGACGATACGGGGGGGTCGGGGGGGTGTGCGCACATGATGTGTGATGGGTGCTGGTACTTGGCCCTTATATTGGCCCCCTATCCCTCATCAAACCTTGAGAACTCACACCCTGTTAAAGAGCATTTAAGACTTTATAGGTTTGCTGCCAGTAGCCATTAAAGTGTCTGAAATGGGGGCACTTTTTTCAAATGGTCGCAAAATCTTGCACGCTTCGAGTTTTTAGCTGAATTTTTTTTTTTGCAAGCCAACAAAAATACAAGGATCATGTCTACCAAGTTTGGGGCCAAAAATCCTTTTGAAAAAATTTAAAAAAATCCCGAACCGTAAAAAGTTTCCAAAATCATGAAAAATAGAAAACGAGTCGTCTTGCCATGAAACTTCACATGAAGGCTTAAGGGACCATTGTATGAATTTAAAAGCAAGAAAAATTGCATTGGCACGGCAGAAATATGAAGATGCGCCTAAACCCACCTACCACCCTATCGATCCACGGCTTGCGCATCTCATCTCTCTGGCCGGCATAGTGCCCGCCCGCCCGCTCGTTCGTTTCGTCATTTGGCTTAGTCATATGGAGTTCATTCCTAGTGTAAGATCTGACCCGACCGAGGGTTGTGGCAGTAGGATCGGCAACACGCAGAGGGGGACCCGATCGATCCTCGGCTTGCGCATCCCCCCCTCTGGCCGGCTGAGCACCCGCACGCTCGTTTCGTGGGTTGACTTAGGCATACGGAGTTCGTTCCCAGCCTAAGCATACGGAGTTAATTCCCAGTCTAAGATCAGATCGGACCGAGGGTTGCGGCAGCACATGCTGGGCTCAGGCATGTGCTGGTGTCGCATTTCTCTTCGCCGAGACACCATCGTCGGAGAACCTGACCGGTGGCATTGGGGTTCCGATGATCGAGGGGGGGCCGGGGGGGTGTACGCAAATGATGTGCGATGGGTGCTGGTACTTGGCCCTTATATTGGCCCCCTATCCCTCATCAAACCTCGAGAACTCAAACCTCTTTAGAGAGCATTTGAAATTTTACAGGTTTTCTGCCAGTAGCCATTAAAGTGTCTAAAATGGGGACCCTTTTTTCAAATGGTCACAAAATCTTGTACACTTCCATTTTTAGTTGAATTTTTTTGTGCATGCCAACAAAAATACAAGGATCACGTCTACCAAGTTTGGGGCCAAAACTCCTGCTGAAAAAATTTTCAAAAATCCAGAATCGTAAAAAGTTTCAAAAATCGTGAAAAATAAAAACGAGTCGTTTTGCCATGAAACTTCACACGGAGGCTTAAGGGACCATTGTATGAATTTACAAGCTAGAAAAATGGCATTGGCATGGCAGAAATATGAAGATGTGCCTAAACCCACCTACCACCCTATCGATCCACGGCTTGCGCATCCCGTCTCTCTGGCCGGCAGAGTGCCCGCCCGCCCGCCCGCTCGTTTCGCCGGTTGGCTTAGGTATACGTAGTTCATTCTCAGTCTAAGGTTAACCGAACTGAGGGTTGCGGTAGCAGGATCGGCAGCACGCAGAAGGGGACCCTACCGATCCCCGTCTTGCGCATCCCGCCCCTCTAGCCGGCTGAGCGCCCGCACTCTCGTTTCGTGGGTTGACTTAGGCATATGGAGTTCATTCCCAGTCTAAGATCAGACCTGACCGAGGGTTCCGACAGTACATGCTTGACTCGGGCATTTGCTGGTGCCGCATTTTTCTTCACCGTGACACAATCACAAGAGAACCTGATCGGCGGCATTGGGGTTCCGACGATCGGAGGGGCCGGGGGGTGTGCGCACATGATGTGCGATAGGTGCTGGTACTTGCCCCTTATATTGGCCCCCTATCTCTCATCAAACCTCGAGAACTCACACCCCCTTACAAAGCATTTGAGATTTTACAAGTTTGCTGCCAGTAGCCAATAAAGTGTCTGAAATGGGGACACTTTTTTCAAATGGTCACAAAATCTTGTACACTTAGAGTTTTTAGCTGAATGTTTTTGTGCTTGCCAAAAACAATACAAGGATCACGTCTACCAAGTTTGGGGCCAAAACTCCTTCTGAAAAAATTTGAAAAAATCTCGAACCGTAAAAAGTTTCAAAAATCGTGAAAAATAAAAAACGAGTGGTCTTGCCATGAAACTTTATGTGAAGGCTTAAGGGACCATTGTATGAATTTACAAGCCAGAAAAATGGCATTGGCATGGTAGAAATATGAAGATGTGCCTAAACCCACCTACCACCCTATCGATCCATGGCTTGCGCATCCCGCCTTTCTGGCTGGCGTAGTGCCCGCCCGCCCGCTCGTTCGTTTCGTAATTTGGCTTAGTCATATGGAATTCATTCCTAGTGTAAGATCCGACCCGACCGAGGGTTGCGGCAGTAGGATCGGCAACACGCAGAGGGGGACCCGACCGATCCTCGGCTTGCGCATCCCCCCCTCTGGCCGGCTGAGCACCCGCACGCTCGTTTCGTGGGTTGACTTAGGCATACGGAGTTCGTTCCCAGTCTAAGCATACGGAGTTAATTCCCAGTCTAAGATCAGATCAGACCGAGGGTTGCGGCAGCACATGCTGGGCTCGGGCATGTGCTGGTGTCGCATTTCTCTTCGCCGAGACACCATCGCCGGAGAACCTGACCGGTGGCATTGGGGTTCCGACGATCGAGGGGGGGCCGGGGGGGTGTACGCACATGATGTGCGATGGGTGCTGGTACTTGGCCCTTATATTGGCCCCCTATCCCTCATCAAACCTCGAGAACTCAGACCTCTTTAAAGAGCATTTGAGATTTTACAGGTTTTCTGCCTGTAGCCATTAAAGTGTCTAAAATGGGGACCCTTTTTTCAAATGGTCACAAAATCTTGTACACTTCCAGTTTTTAGTTGAATTTTTTTGTGCATGCCAAAAAAAATACAAGGATCACGTCTACCAAGTTTGGGGCCAAAAGTCCTGCTGAAAAAATTTTCAAAAATCCAGAATAGTAAAAAGTTTCAAAAATCATGAAAAATAAAAAACGAGTCGTTTTGCCATGAAACTTCACACGGAGGCTTAAGGGACCATTGTATGAATTTACAAGCTAGAAAAATGGCATTGGCATGGCAGAAATATGAAGATGTGCCTAAACCCACCTACCACCCTATCGATCCACGGCTTGCGCATCCCGTCTCTCTGGCCGGCAGAGTGCCCGCCCGCCCGCCTGCTCGTTTCGTCGGTTGGCTTAGGTATACGTAGTTCATTCTCAGTCTAAGGTTAACCGGACTGAGGGTTGCGGTAGCAGGATCGGCAGCACGCAGAAGGGGACCCTACCGATCCCCGTCTTGCGCATCCCGCCCCTCTAGCCGGCTGAGCGCCCGCACTCTCGTTTCGTGGGTTGACTTAGGCATATGGAGTTCATTCCCAGTCTAAGATCAGACCTGACCGAGGGTTCCGACAGTACATGCTTGACTCGGGCATTTGCTGGTGCCGCATTTTTCTTCATCGCGACACAATCACAAGAGAACCTGATCGGCGGCATTGGGGTTCCGACGATCGGAGGGGCCGGGGGGTGTGCGCACATGATGTGCGATAGGTGCTGGTACTTGCCCCTTATATTGGCCCCCTATCTCTCATCAAACCTCGAGAACTCACACCCCCTTACAAAGCATTTGAGATTTTACAAGTTTGCTGCCAGTAGCCAATAAAGTGTCTGAAATGGGGACACTTTTTTCAAATGGTCACAAAATCTTGTACACTTAGAGTTTTTAGCTGAATGTTTTTGTCCTTGCCAAAAACAATACAAGGATCACGTCTACCAAGTTTGGGGCCAAAACTCCTTCTGAAAAAATTTGAAAAAATCTCGAACCGTAAAAAGTTTCAAAAATCGTGAAAAATAAAAAACGAGTGGTCTTGCCATGAAACTTTATGTGAAGGCTTAAGGGACCATTGTATGAATTTACAAGCCAGAAAAATGGCATTGGCATGGTAGAAATATGAAGATGTGCCTAAACCCACCTACCACCCTATCGATCCACGGCTTGCGCATCCCGCCTTTCTGGCTGGCGTAGTGCCCGCCCGCCCGCTCGTTCGTTTCGTCATTTGGCTTAGTCATATGGAGTTCATTCCTAGTGTAAGATCCGACCCGACCGAGGGTTGCAGTAGTAGGATCGACAACACGCAGAGGGGGACCCAACCGATCCTCGGCTTGCGCATCCCCCCCTCTGGCCGGATGAGCACCCGCACGCTCGTTTCGTGGGTTGACTTAGGCATACGGAGTTCGTTCCCAGTCTAAGCATACGGAGTTAATTCCCAGTCTAAGATCAGATCAGACCGAGGGTTGCGGCAGCACATGCTGGGCTCGGGCATGTGCTGGTGTCGCATTTCTCTTCGCCGAGACACCATCGTCGGAGAACCTGACCGGTGGCATTGGGGTTCCGACGATCGAGGGGGGGCCGGGGGGGGTGTACGCACATGATGTGCGATGGGTGCTGGTACTTGGCCCTTATATTGGCCCCCTATCCCTCATCAAACCTCGAGAACTCAGACCTCTTTAAAGAGCATTTGAGATTTTACAGGTTTTCTACCAGTAGCCATTAAAGTGTCTAAAATGGGGACCCTTTTTTCAAATGGTCACAAAATCTTGTACACTTCCAGTTTTTAGTTGAATTTTTTTGTGCATGCCAACAAAAATACAACGATCACGTCTACCAAGTTTGGGGCCAAAACTCCTGCTGAAAAAATTTTCAAAAATCCAGAATCGTAAAAAGTTTCAAAAATCGTGAAAAATAAAAAACGAGTCGTTTTGCCATGAAACTTCACACGGAGGCTTAAGGGACCATTGTATGAATTTACAAGCTAGAAAAATGGCATTGGCATGGCAGAAATATGAAGATGTGCCTAAACCCACCTACCACCCTATCGATCCACGGCTTGCGCATCCCGTCTCTCTGGCCGGCAGAGTGCCCGCCCGCCCGCCCGCTCGTTTCGTCGGTTGGCTTAGGTATACGTAGTTCATTCTCAGTCTAAGGTTAACCGGACTGAGGGTTGCGGTAGCAGGATCGGCAGCACGCAGAAGGGGACCCTACCGATCCCCGTCTTGCGCATCCCGCCCCTCTAGCCGGCTGAGCGCCCGCACTCTCGTTTCGTGGGTTCACTTAGGCATATGGAGTTCATTCCCAGTCTAAGATCAGACCTGACTGAGGGTTCGACAGTACATGCTTGACTCGGGCATTTGCTGGTGCCACATTTTTCTTCACCGCGACACAATCACAAGAGAACCTGATCGGCGGCATTGGGGTTCCGACGATCGGAGGGGCCGGGGGGTGTGCGCACATGATGTGCGATAGGTGCTGGTACTTGCCCCTTATATTGGCCCCCTATCTCTCATCAAACCTCGAGAACTCACACCCCCTTACAAAGCATTTGAGATTTTACAAGTTTGCTGCCAGTAGCCAATAAAGTGTCTGAAATGGGGACACTTTTTTCAAATGGTCACAAAATCTTGTACACTTAGAGTTTTTAGCTGAATGTTTTTGTGCTTGCCAAAAACAATACAAGGATCACGTCTACCAAGTTTGGGGCCAAAACTCCTTCTGAAAAAAATTTGAAAAAATCTCGAACCGTAAAAAGTTTCAAAAATCGTGAAAAATAAAAAACGAGTGGTCTTGCCATGAAACTTTATGTGAAGGCTTAAGGGACCATTGTATGAATTTACAAGCCAGAAAAATGGCATTGGCATGGTAGAAATATGAAGATGTGCCTAAACCCACCTACCACCCTATCGATCCACGGCTTGCGCATCCCGCCTTTCTGGCTGGCGTAGTGCCCGCCCGTCCGCCCGCTCGTTTCGTCGGTTGGCTTAGGGATTCAGAGTTCATTCCCAGTCTAAGATCGAACAGGACCGAGGGTTGCAGCGGTAGGATCGACAACACGTAGAGTGGGACCCGACCAATCCTCGGCTTGCACATGCTGCCCCTCTGGCCGGTTGAGCGCCCGCACGCTCGTTTCGTGGGTTGACTTAGGCATACGGAGTTTGTTCCCAGTCTAAGCATACGTAGTTCATTCCAGCCTATGATTGGACCAGATCGAGGGTTGTGGCGGCACATGCTGGGCTCGGGCATGTGCTGGTGCCACATTTTTCTTCGTCGGGACACCATCGTCGGAGAACCTGACCGGTGGAATTGGGGTTCCGACGATCGGGGGGCCGGGGGGTGTGCGCACATGATGTGTGATGGGTGCTGGTACTTGCCCCTTATATTGGCCCCTTATCCCTCATTAAACCTCGAGAACTGACACCCCCTTAAAGAGCATTTGAGATTTTATAGGTTCGCTGCCAGTAGCCTTTAAAGTGTCTGAAATGGAGACACGTTTTTCAAATGGTCACAAAATCTTGTACACTTCGAGTTTTTAGCTGACTTTTTTTGTGCATGCCAAAAAAAATACAAGGATCACGTCTACCATGTTTGGGGCCAAAACACCTTCTGAAAAAATTTTAAAAAATCCCACACTGTAAAAGGTTTCAAAAATCGTGAAAAATAAAAAACGAGTCGTCTTGCCATGAAACTTCACATGAAGGCTTAAGGGACCATTGTATGAATTTACAAGCCAGAAAAATGGCATTGGCATGGCAGAAATATGAAGATGTGCCTTAACCCACCTACCACCCTATCGATCCACGGCTTGCGCATCTCGCCTCTCTGGCCGGTGTAGTGCCCGCCCGCCCGTTCGTTTCGTCGGTTGGCTTAGGCATACGGAGTTCATTCCCAGTCTAAGATCGGACCGGACCGAGGGTTGCGACAGAATATGCTGGGCTCCGGCATGTGCTGGTGCCGTATTTTTCTTCGTCGGGACACCATCGTCGGAGAACCTGACCGGTGGCGTTAGGTTTCCGGCGATTGGGGGGCCGGGGGGTGTGCGCACATGATGTGTGATGGGTGCTGGTACTTGGGCCTTATATTGGCCCCTAGCCCTCATCAAACCTCGAGAACTCACACCCCCTTAAAGAGCATTTGAGATTTTACAGGTTTGCTGGCAGTAGCCATTGAAGTGTCTATAGTGGGGACATTTTTTTCAAATTGTCACAAAATCTTGTACACTTTGAGTTTTTAGCTGAATTTTTTTGTGCATGCCAACAAAAATACAAGGATCATGTCTACCAGGTTTGGGGCCAAAACGCCTTCTGAAAAAATTTTAAAAAATCCCAAACTATAAAAGGTTTCAAAAATCGTGAAAAATAAAAAACGAGTCGTCTTGCCATGAAACTTCACATGAAGGCTTAAGGGACCATTGTATGAATTTACAAGCTAGAAAAATGGTATTGGCATGGCAGAAATATGAAGATGTGCCTAAACCCACCTACCACCCTGTCGATCCACGGCTTGCGCATCTCGCCTCTCTGGCTGGCGTAGTGCCCGCCCGCCCGCCCGTTCTTTTCGTCAATTGGCTTAGGCATACGGAGTTCATTCGCAGTCTAAGAGCAGACCAGACTAAGGGTTGCGGTAGCACATGCTAGGCTCGGGCATGTGCTGGTGCCGCATTTTTCTTTGTCGGGACACCATCGCCGGAGAATCTGACTGGTGGCATTGGGGTTCCGGCGATCGGGGGGCCGGGGGGGTGTGCGTACATGATGGGCGATGGGTGGTGGTACTTGGCCCTTATATTGGGCCCTTATCCCTCATTAAAGCTCAATAACTGACACCCCCTTAAAGAGCCTTTGAAATTTTACAGGTTTGCTGCCAGTAGCCTTTAAAGTGTCTGAAATGGGGACACTTTTTTCAAATGGTCACAAATTCTTGTACACTTCAAGTTTTTAGCTGAATTTTTTTTGCGCATGCCAACAAAAATACAAGGATCACGTCTACCAAGTTTGGGGCCAAAACTCCTTCTGAAAAAATTTGAAAACATCCCGAACCGTAAAAAGTTTCAAAAATCATGAAAAATAGAAAACGAGTCGTCTTGCCCTGAAACTTCCCGTGAAGGCTTAAGGGACCATTGTATGAATTTACAAGCCAGAAAAGTGGCATTGGGATGGCAAAAATATGAAGATGTGCCTAAACCCATCGACCACCCTATCGATACACGGCTTGCGCATCCCGCCTCTCTGGCCGACGTAGTGCCTGCCCGCCCGCCCGCTCGTTTCGTCGGTTGGCTTAAGCATATGGAGTTCATTCCCAGTCTAAGATTGGACCGAACCGAGGGTTGCGACAACAGGATCAGCAGCATGCAGACGGGGGCCCGACCGATCCCCAGCTTGCGTAACTCGCCCCTCTGGCCGGTTGAGTGCCCGCACGCTCGTTTCGCTGGTTGACTTAGGCATATGGAGTTCATTCCCAGTCTAAGCATATAGAGTTCATTACCAATCTAAGATCGGATCGGACCGAGGGTTGCGGCAGCACATGCTGGAATCGGGCATGTGCTGGTGTGGCATTTTGCTTTACCGGGGCACCATCGTCGGAGAACCTGACCGGCGGCATTGGGGTTCCAACGATAGGGGGGCCGGGGGGTGTGTGCGCACATGATGTGCGATGGGTGCTGGTACTTGGGCCTTATATTGGCCCCCTATCCCTCATCAAACCTCGAGAACTCATACCCCCTTAAAGAGCATTTGAGATTTTATAAGTTTGCTGCCAGTAGCCATTAAAGTGTCTGAAATGGGGACACTTTTTTCAAATGGTCACAAAATCTTGTACACTTTGAGTTTTTAGCTGAATTGTTTTGTGGATGCCAACAAAAATACAAGGATCACGTCTACCAAGTTTTGGGCCAAAACTCCTTCTGAAAAAATTTTAAAAAATCTCGAACCATAAAAAGTTTCAAAAATCATGAAAAGTAGAAAACGCGTCGTCTTGCCATGAAACTTGACATGAAGGCTTCAGGGACCATTGTATGAATTTACAAGCCAGAAAAATAGCATTGGCGTGGCAGAAATATGAAGATGTGCCTAAACCCACCTACCACCCTATCGATCCATGGCTTGTGCATCCCGCCTCTCTGGCCGACGTAGTGCCCGCCCGCTCGCTCATTTCGTCGGTTGGCTTAGGTATACGAAGTTCATTCCCAGTCTAAGGTCGGACTAGACCAAAGGTTGCGGCAGCAGGATCGACAGCATGCAGAGGGGGACCCGGTCGATCCTCAGCTTGCGCATCCCTCCCCTCTGGCCGGCTGAGCACCCGCATGCTCGTTTCGTGGGTTGACTTAGGCATACAGAGTTCATTCGGAGCCTAAGCATACGGAGTTCATTCCCAGTCTAAGATCAGACTGGACCGAGGGTTGCGGCGGCACATGCTGGGTCGGGCATGAGCTGGTGCCGCATTTTTCTTCGCCGGGACACCATCGCCGGAGAACCTGACCGGCGATTTTGGGGTTCTTACGATCGGGGGGACCGGGGGGGTGTGCGCACATGATGTGCGATGGGTGCTGGTACTTGGCCCTTATTTTAGCCCCCTATCCCTCATCAAACCTCGAGAACTCACACCCCTTAAAGAGTATTTGAGATTTTACAGGTTTGCTACCAGTAGCCATTAAAGTGACTGAAATGGGGACACTTTTTTCAAATGGTCACAAAATCTTGTACACTTCGAGTTTCTAGCTGAATTTTTTTGTGCATGCCAACAAAAATACAAGGATCACGTCTACCAAGTTTGGGGCCAAAAATCGTGAACCGTAAAAAGTTTCAAAAATGGTGAAAAATAGAAAACGAGTCGTCTTGCCATGAAACTTCACATGAAGGCTGAAGGGACCATTGCATGAATTTACAAGCCAGAAAGATGGCATTGGCATGGCAGAAATATGAAGATGTGCCTAAACCCACTTACCATCCTATCGATCCACGGCTTGCGCATCCCGCCTCTTTGGCCGACGTAGTGCCCACCCGCCCACCCACTTGTTTCGTCAGTTGGCCTACGCATACAGAGTTCATTCTCGGTCTAAGATTGGACCAGACCGAGGGTTGTGACAGTAGCATCGGCAGTACATAGAGGGGGACCCGGTCGATCCCCGACTTGCGCATCCCGCCCCTCTGGCTGGTTGAGCGCCCGCACGCTCGTTCCATGGAATGACTTAGGCATATAGAGTTCATTCCCATTCTAAGATCGGACCAGACCGAGGGTTGCGATAGCAGGATTGGTAGTACGCAGAAGGGGACCCGACCGATCCCCGGCTTGTGCATCGTGCCCCTCTGGCCGACTGAGTGCCCGCACGCTCGTTTCGTGGGTTAACTTAGGCATACAGAGTTCATTCCCAGTCTAAGCATACGAAGTTCATTCCCAGTCTAAGCATACGAAGTTCATTCCCTATCTAAGATCAGACCGGATCGAGGGTTGCGAGAGCACATGCTGGGCTCGGGCGTGTGCTTGTACCGTATTTTTCTTCACCGAGACACCATCATCGGAGAACCTGACCGGCAGCATTGGGGTTTCGACGATCGGGGGGGCCGGGGGGTATGCGCAATGATGTGCAATGGGTGCTGGTACTTGGCCCTTATATTGGCCCCCTATCCCTCATCAAACCTTGAGAACTCACACCGCCTTAAATAGCATTTGAGATTTTACAGGTTTGCTGCCAGTAGCCATTAAAGTGTTTGAAATGGGAACACTTTTTTCAAATGGTCACAAAATCTTGTACACTTTGAGTTTTTAGCTGAATTTTTTTGTGCATGCCAACAAAAATACCAGGATCACGTCGGCCAAGTTTGGGGCCAAAACGCCTTCTGAAAAAAGTATAAAAAATCTCGAACCGTAAAAAGCTTGGACAATCGAGAAAAATAAAAAATGAGTCGTCTTGCCATGAAACTTCACATGAAGGCTTAAGGGACCATTGTAGGAATTTACAAGCCAGAAAAATGGCATTGGCATGGCAGAAATATGAAGATGTGCCTAAACCCACCTACCACCCTATCGATCCACGGCTTACACATCCCGCCTCTCTGGCCGGTGTAGTGCCCGCCCGCCCGTCTGCTAGTTTCGTCGGTTGGCTTAGGCATACAGAGTTCATTCCCAGTCTAAGATTAGACTGGACCGAGGGTTACGGTAGCAAGATCGATAGCATGTAGAGGGGGGCCCGACCGATCCCCGACTTGCGCATCCCGCCCTTCTGGCTGATTGATCGCCCGTACGCTCGCTTCGTGGGTTGACTTAGGCATACGGAGTTCATTCCCATTCTTAAATCAGACCGGACCGAGGGTTGTGGCAGCACATGCTTGGCTCGGGCATGTGCTGGTGCCGCATTTTTCTTCATCGGGACACCATCGTCGGAGAACCTGACCGGCGGCATTGGGGTTTCGGCGATCGGGGGGGGCCGAGAGGGTGTGCGCACATGATGTGCGATGGGTGCTGGTACTTGGCCCTTATATTGGCCCTCTATCCCTCATCAAACCTCGAGAACTCTCACCCCCTTAAAGAGCATTTGAGATTTTACAGGTTTGCTGCCAGTAGCCATTAAAGTGTCTGAAATGGGGACACTTTTTTCAAATAGTCACAAAATCTTGTACACTTCGAGTTTTTAGCTGCATTGTTTTGTGCATGCCCCTGCCAACAAAAATACAAGGACCATGTCTACCAAATTTGGGGCCAAAACTCCTTCTGACAAAAATTTAAAAAATCCCGAACCGTAAAAAGTTTCAAAAATCGTGAAAAATAGAAAACGAGTCGTCTTGCCATGAAACTTCACATGAAGGCTTAAGGGACCATTGTATGAATTTACAAGCTAGAAAAATGGCATTGGCACGATAGAAATATGAAGATGTGCCTAAACTCACCTACCACCCTATCGATCCACGGCTTGCGCATCTCGCCTCTCTAGCCGACATAGTGCCCGCCCGCCAGCTCCTTTCGTCGGTTGGCTTAGGCATACGGAGTTCATTCCTAGTCTAAGATCGGATCGAACCGAGGGTTGTGGCAGCAGGATCTGCAGCACGCAGAGGGGGGCCAGGTCGATCCCTGGCTTGCTCATCCGGCCCCTCTTGCCGGCTGAGCGCCCGCACGCTCGTTTCCTGGGTTGACTTAGGCATACGGAGTTCATTCCCAGTCTAAGCATATGAAGTTCATTCCCAGTCTAAGATCAGACCGGATCGAGGGTTGCGGTAGCACATGCTGGGCTCGAGCATGTGCTAATGCCGTATTTTTCTTCACCGGGACACCATCGTCGGAGAACGTGATCGACGGCATTGGGGTTCCGACGATGGGGGGCCGGAGTGGGGGTGTGCACACATGATGTGCGATGGGTGCTGGTACTTGGCCCTTATATGGGCCCCCTATCCCTCATCAAACCTCGAGAACTCACACCCCCTTAAAGAGCATTTGAGATTTTACAGGTTTGCTGCCAGTAGCCATTAAAGTGTCTGAAATGGGGACACTTTTTTCAAATGGTCACAAAATCTGGTACACTTTGAGTTTTTAGCTGAATGTTTTTGTGCATGCCAACAAAACTACAAGGATCACGTCTACCAAGTTTGGGGCCAAAACTCCTTCTGAAAAAATTTTAAAAAATCCCGGACCGTAAAAAGTTTCAAAAATCATGAAAAATAGAAAACGAGTCGTCCTGCCATGAAACTTTACATGAAGGCTTAAGGGACCATTGTATGAATTTACAAGCCAGAAAAATGGCATTGGCACGTTAGAAATATGAAGATATGCCTAAACCCACCAACGACCTTATCGATCCACGGCTTGCGTATCTCGCCTCTATGGCCGACGTAGTGCCCGCCATCCCGCCCGTTCGTTTTGTTTTTTGGCTTAGGCATACAGAGTTCACTCCCAGTCTAAGATCAAACCAGACCAAGGGTTGCGGTAGTAGGATCGGCAGCACGCAGAGGGGGACCCGATCGATCCCCAGCTTACGCATCCCACCCCTCTGGCCGGCTGAATGCCTACACGCTCGTTTCGTGGGTTGACTTAGGCATACAGAGTTCATTCCTAGTCTAAGCATACGGAGTTCATTCGCAGTCTAAGATCAGACCGGATCGAGGGTTACGGTAGCACATGCTAGGCTCGGGCATGTGCTGGTGCTGCATTTTTCTTCGTCGAGACACCATCACCGGAGAACCTGACCGACGGTATTAGGGTTCCGACGATCGGGGGGCCCGGGGGGGTGTGCGCACATGATGTGCGATGGTTGCTGGTACTTGGCCCTTGTATTGGCCCCCTATCCCTCATCAAACCTCGAGAACTCAGACCCACTTAAAGAGCATTTGAGATTTTACAGGTTTGCTGCCAGTAGCCATTAAAGTGTTTGAAATGGGGACACTTTTTTCAAATTGTCACAAAATCTTGTACACTTCGAGTTTTTAGCTGAATTATTTGTGCATGCCAACAAAATACAAGGATCATGTCTACCAAGTTTGGGGCCAAAACTCCTTCTGAAAAAAATTTAAAAAATCCTGAACCGTAAAAAGTTTCAAAAATTGTGAAAAATAGAAAACGAGTCGTCCTGCCATGAAACTTCACATGAAGGCTTAAAGGACCATTGTATGAATTTACAAGCCAGAAAAATGGCATTGGCATGGCAGAAATTTGAGGATGTGCCTAAACCCACCTACCACACTATCGATCCATGGCTTGCGTATCCCGCCTCTCTGGTCGACGTAGTGCCGGCCCGCCTGCCCGCTCGTTTCATCGGTTGGCTTAGGCATACGGAGTTCATTCCAATCTAAGATTAGATCGGACTGAGGGTTGCAGCAGCAGGATCTATAGCACACAGAGGGGGACCCGACCGATCCTCGGCTTGCGCATCCCGCCCCTCTGGCCGGCTAAGCGTCCGCACGCTTGTTTCGTGGGTTGACTTAGGCATACGGAGTTCATTCCCAGTCTAAGCATACGGAGTTCATTCCCAGTCTAAGATCGAATCGGACCCAGGGTTGCAGCAGCACATGCTAGGCTCGGGCATGTGTTGGTGCCACATTTTTCTTTGCCGGGACACCATCGTCGAAGAACCTGACTGGCGGCATTGGGGTTCCGACGACCGGGGGGGCCAGGGGGTGTGCGCACATGATGTGCGATGGGTGCTGGTACTTGGCCCTTATATTGGCCCCCTATCCTTCATCAAACCTCGAGAACTCGCGCCCCTTAAAGAGCATTTGAGATTTTACAGGTTTGCTGCCAATAGCCATTAAAGTGTCTGAAATGGGGACACTTTTTTCAAATGGTCAGCAAATCTTGTACACTTCAAGTTTTTAGCTGAATTTTATTGTGCATGCCAACAAAAATAAAAGGATCACGTCTACCAAGTTTGGGGCCAAAAATCCTTCTGAAAAAATGTTAAAAAATCTCGAACAGTAAAAAGTTTCAAAAATCATGAAAAATAGAAAACGAGTCGTCTTGCCATGAAACTTCACATGAAGGCTTAAGGGACCATTGTATGAATTTACAAGCTAGAAAAATGGCATTGGCATGGCAAAAATATGAAGATGTGCCTAAACCCACCTACCACCCTATCGATCCACGGCTTGCGCATCCCGCCTCTCTGGCCGACGTAGTGCCGGCCTGCCCGCTCGCTCGTTTCATCGGTTGGCTTAGGCATACGGAGTTCATTCCAGTCTAAGATCAGATCAGATCGAAGGTTACAGCATCAAGATCGATAGCACCCAGAGGGGGACCCGGCCGATCCCCGGCTTACGCATCCCACCCCTCTGGTCGGCTAAGCGCCCGCACGCTCGTTTCATGGGTTGACTTAGGCATACGGAGTTCATTCTCAGTCTAAGATCGGATCAAACCCAGGGTTACGGCAGCACATGCTGGGCTCGAGCATGTGCTGGTGCCGCCTTTTTCTTCGTCAGGACACCATCGTTAGAGAACCTGATTGGCGGCTTTTGGGTTCCGACGATCAGGGGGGCCGGGGGGTGTGCGCACATGATGTGCGATGGGTGCTGGTACTTGGCCCTTATATTGGCCCCCTGTCCCTCATCAAACCTCGAGAACTCACACCCCCTTAAAGAGCATTTAAGATTTTACAGGTTTGCTGCTAGTAGCCATTAAAGTATCTGAAATAGGGACACTTTTTTCAAATGGTCACAAAATCTTGTACACTTCGATTTTTTAGCTGAATTTTTTTGTGCATGCCAAAAAAAATACAAGGATCACGTCTGCCAAGTTTCGGGCCAAAACTCCTTCTAAAAAAATTTTAAAAAATCCCAAACCTTAAAAAGTTTAGAAAATCGTGAAAAATAGAAAGCGAGTCGTCTTGCCATGAAACTTCACATGAAGGCTTAAGGGACCATTGTATGAATTTACAAGCCAAAAAAATGGCATTGGCATGGCAGAAATATGAAGATGTGCCTAAACCCACCTACCACTCTATCGATCCAAGGCTTGTGCATCCCGCGTCTCTGGCCGGCGTAGTGCCCACCATCCCGCCCGCTCGTTTCGTCGGTTGGCTTAGGCATACGGAGTTCATTCCCAGTCTAAGATCGAACCAGATCGAAGGTTGCGGTAGTAGGATTGGCAGCATGCAGAGAAGGACCCGACCGATCCCCGGCATGCACATCCCGCCCCTCTGGCCAGCTGAGCGCCCGCACGCTCGTTTCGTGGGTTAACTTAGGCATACGGAGTTTATTCCCAGTCTAATTATACGTAGTTCATTCCAGTCTAAGATAAGACCAGACTGAGGGTTGCAGCAGCAGAAGCTGGGCTCGGGCATGTGCTGGTGCCGTATTTTTCTTTGTCGGGACACCATCGCCGGAGAATCTGGTCGACGGTATTGGGGTTCCGGCGATCGGGGGGGTCGGGGGGGTGTGCGCACATGATGTGCGATGGGTGCTGTACTTGGCCCATATATTGGCCCCCTATCCCTCATCAAACCTCGAGAACTCACACCCCCTTAAAAGCATTTGAGATTTTACAGGTTTGCTGCCAGTAGGCATTAAAGTGTTGAAATGGGGATACTTTTTTCAAATGGTCAGCAAATCTTGTACACTTTGAGTTTTTAGCTGCATTTTTTTGTGCATGCCAACAAAAATACAAGGATCACGTCTACCAAGTTTGGGGCCAAAACTCCTTTCCAAAAAATTTTAAAAAATCCCGAACATAAAAGTTTCAAAAATCATGAAAAATAGAAAATGAGTCGTTTCGCCATGAAACTTCACATTAAGGCTTAAGGGACCATTGTATGAATTTACAAGCTAGAAAAATGCCATTGGCACGGTAAAAATATGAAGATGTGCCTAAACCCACCTACCACCCTATCGATCCACGGCTTGCGCATCCCGCCTCTCAGGCCGGCATAGTGCCCGCTTGCCCGCCCGTTCGTTTCGTCGGTTGGCTTATGCATACGGAGTTCATTCCCAGTCTAGGATCGGACCAGACCGAGGGTTGTGGCAGCAGGATCCACAGCACGCAGAGGGGGACCCGACCGATCCTCGACTTGCGAATCCCGCCACTCTGGCCGGCTGTGCGCCCGCACGCTCATTTCGTGCATTGACTTAGGCATACAAAGTTCATTCCCAGTCCAAGCATACGGAGTTCATTCCCAGTCTAAGATCGGAGAGGACCAAGGGTTACGACAGCACATGCTAGCCTCGGGCATGTGCTGGTGCTGTATTTTTCTTCACCAGGACACCGTCACCAGAGAACCTGACTAGCGGCATTAGGGTTCCGTCGATCGGGGTGGCTGGGGGGGTGTACGCACATGATGTGCGATGGGTGCTGGTACTTGGCCCTTATATTGGCCCCCTATCCCTCATCAAACCTCGAGAACTTACACCCCCTTAAAGAGCATTTGAGATTTTACAGGTTTGCTGCCAGTAGCAATTAAAGTGTCTGAAATGGGGACACTTTTTTCAAATTCTCACAAAAACTTGTACACTTTGAGTTTTTAGCTGAAGTTTTTTGTGCATACCAACAAAAATGCAAGGATCATGTCTACCAAGTTTGGGACCAAAACTCCTTCTGAAAAAATTTTAAAAAATCCCGAACCATAAAAAGTTTGAAAAATCGTGAAAAATAAAAAACGAGTCGTTTTGGCATGAAACTTCACATGAAGGCTTAAGGTACCATTGTATGCATTTACAAGCCAGAAAAGTCGCATTGGCATGACAAAAATATGAAGATGTGCCTAAACCACCTACCATCCTATCGATCCACGGCTTGTGCATCCCGCCTCTTTGGCCGACGTAGTGCCCGCCCGCCCGCCCATTTCGTTGGTTGGCTTAGGTATACGGAGTTCATTCCCAGTTTAAGATCGAACCAAACCGAGGGTTGCGTTAGCAGGATCGGCAGCACGCAGAGGGGGACCCTGTCGATCCCCGACTTGCGCATCCCACCCCTCTGGCCGACTGAGTGCCCACAGGATAGTTTCGTGGGTTGACTTAGGCATACGGAGTTCATTCCCAGTCTAAGCATACAAGGTGCATTCCCAGTCTAAGATCGGACCAAACCAAGGGTTGCAGCAGCACATGCTGGGCTCGAGCATGTGCTGGCATCGCATTTTTCTTCACCGAGACACCATCACCGGAGAACCTGACCGACGGCATTGGGGTTCCGACGATCGAGGGTGGCCGGGGGGGTGTGCGCACATGATGTGCGTTGGGTGTTGGTACTTGGCCTTTATATTGGCCCCCTATCCCTCATCAAACTCGAGAACTCACACCCCCTTAAAGAGCATTTGAGATTTTACAGGTTTGCTGTCAGTAGTAGCCATTAAAATGTCTGAAATGGAGACACTTTTTTCAAATGGTCACAAAATCTTGTACACATTGAATTTTTAGCTGAAGTTTTTTGTGCATGCCAACAAAAGTACAAGGATCACGTCTTCCAAGTTTGGGGCCAAAACTCATTATGAAAAAATTTTAAAAAATCCCAAACCATAAAAAGTTTCAAAAATCGTTAAAAATAGAAAACGAGTCGTCTTGCCAAGAAACTTCACATGAAGGCTTAAGGGACCATTGTATGAATTTACAAGCTAGAAAAATGGCATTGGCATGGCCGAAATAAGAAGATGTACCATACCCACCTACCACCCTATTGATCCACGGCTTGCGCATCCTGCCTCTCTGGTCGGCATAGTGCCCACCCTCCCGCCCGTTTCGTCGGTTGGCTCAGGCATACGGAGTTCATTCCCAGTCTAAGATCGGACCGAACCGAGGGTTGTGGCAGCAGGATCGGAAGCACGCAAAGGGTGATCCGGTCGATCCCCGACTTGCGCATCCCGCCCCTCTGGCCGACTGAGCGCCCGCACGCTCGTTTCGTGGGTTGACTTAGGCATACGGAGTTCACTCCAAGTCTAAGCATACAGAGTTCTTTCCCAGTTTAAGATCGGACCAGACCAAGGGTTCCGGCAGCACATGCTACGCTCGGGCATGTGCTGGTGCCGTATTTTTCTTCACCGGGACACCATCGTTGGAGAACCTGACCGGCGGCATTAGGGATTCGATGATCGTGGGGGGCCGGGGGTTGTGTGCACATGATGTGCGATGGGTGCTGGTACTTGGCCCTTATATTGGCTACCTATCCCTCATCAAACCTTGAGAACTCACACCCCCTTAAAGAGCATTTGAGATTTTACAGGTTTGCTGCCAGTAGGCATTAAAGTGTTTGAAATGGGGACACTTTTTTCAAATGGTCACAAAATCTTGTACACTTTGAGATTTTAGCTGAATTTTTTTGTGCATGCCAAAAAAAATACAAGGATCATGTCTACCAAGTTTGGGGCCAAAAATCCTTCTAAAAAAATTTTAAAAAATCCTGAACCGTAAAAAGTTTTGAAAATCATGAAAAATAGAAAACGAGTCGTCTTGCCATGAAACTTCACATGAAGGCTTAAGGGACCATTGTATGAATTTACAAGCTAGAAAAATGGCATTGGCATGGCAAAAATATGAAGATGTGCCTAAACCCACCTACCACCCTATCGATCCACGGCTTGCGCATCCCGCCTCTCTGGTCGGCGTAGTGTCGGCCCACCCACCCGGTCGTTTCGTCGGTTGGCTTAGGCAAACGGAGTTCATTCCCAGTCGAAGATCAGACCAGACCGAGGGTTGCGGCAGTAAGATCTGCAACACGCAGAGGGGGACCCGACCGATCCCCGGCTTGCGCATCCCGCCCTTTTGGCCGGCTGAGCGCTCGCATGCTCGTTTCATGGGTTGACTTAGGCATACGGAGTTCATTCCCAGTCTAAGATCAGACCAGACCAAGGGTTGCGGCAGCACATGCTAGGCTCGAGCATGTGCTGGTGTTGCATTTTTCTTCGTCGGGACACCATCGTCGGTGAACCTAACCGACGGAATTGGGGTTCCGACGATCGGGGGGGCCGGGGGGGCGGGTGTGCACACATGAAGTGCGATGGGTGCTGGTACTTGGCCCTTATATTGGCCCCCTATGCCTCATCAAACCTTGAGAACTCACACCCGCTTAAAGAGCATTTGAGATATTACAGGTTTGCTGCCAGTAGCCATTAAAGTGTCTGAAATGGGGACACTTTTTTCAAATGGTGACAAAATCTTGTACACTTCGAGTTTTTAGCTGAATTTTTTTGTGCATACCAACAAAACTACAAGGATCACATCTACCAAGTTTGGGGCAAAACTCCTCCTGAAAAAATTTTAAAAAATCTCGAACCGTAAAAAGTTTCAAAAATCATGAAAAATAGAAAACGAGTTGGCTTGCCATGAAACTTCACATGAAGGCTTAAGGGACCATTGTATGAATTTACAAGCTACAAAAATGGCATTGGCATGGCAGAAATATGAAGATGTGCCTAAACCCACCTACCACCCTATCGATCCACGGCTTGCGCATCCCGCCTCTCTGGCTGACGTAGTGCCCGCTCGCTCGTTTCGTCAGTTGGCTTAGGCATACGGAGTTCATTCCTATCCTAAGATCAGACCAAACCGAGGGTTGTGGCAGCAAGATTGACAGCATGCAGAGTGGGACCCGACCAATCCCCGGCTTGCGTATCCTGCCCCTCTGGCCTGCTGAGCGCCTGCACGCTCGTTTCGTGGGTTGACTTAGGCATATGGAGTTTATTCCCAGTCTAAGCATAAGGAATTCATTCCCAGTCTAAGATCGGACTGTACCAAGGGTTGCGACAGAAAATGCTGGGCTCGGGCATGTGCTGGTGCCGCATTTTTCTTCGTCGGGACACCATCTTCGGAGAACCTGTTCGGCGGTATTGGGGTTCCGACGATCGGGGGGGTCGGGGGTGTGTGCGCACATGATGTGCGATGGGTGCTGGTACTTGGCCCTTATATTGGCCCCCTATCCCTCATCAAACCTCGAGAACTCACACCCCCTTAAGGAGCATTTGAGATTTTACAGGTTTGCTGCCGTAGCCATTAAAGTGTCTGAAATGGGGACACTTTCTTCAAATGGTCACAAAATCTTGTACACTTCTAGTTTTTAGCTGAATTTTTTTGTGCATGCCAAAAAAAATACAAGGATCATGTCTACCATGTTTGGGGCCAAAACTCCTTTTGAAAAAATTTTGAAAAATCCCGAATCGTAAAAAGTTTCAAAAATCATGAAAAATAGAAAATGAGTCATCTTGTCATGAAACTTCACATGAAGGCTTAAGGGACCATTGTATGAATTTACAAGCTAGAAAAATGGCATTGGCATGGCAGAAATATGAAGATGTGCCTAAAGCCACCTACCACCCTATCGATCCACGGCATGCGCATTCCGCCCCTTTGGCCGGCGTAGTGCCCGCCCACCCGCCCGCTCGCCCGCCCGCTCGTTTCGTCGGTTGGCTTAGGCATACGGAGTTCATTCCCAGTCTAAGATTGGACTGGACCGAGGGTTACAGCCGCAAGATCGACAGCACGCAGAGGGGGATCCGGTCGATCCCCGGCTTGCGCATCCCGCCCCTCTGGCCGGTTGAGTGCCCGTACGCTCTTTTCATGGGTTGACTTAGGCATACGGAGTTCATTCCCAGTCTAAGCATATAGAGTTCATTCCAGTCTAAGATCAAAGTGGATCGAGGGTTGCGGCAGCACATGCTGGGCTCGGGCATGTGTTGGTGTCGTATTTTTCTTCACCGCGACACCATCGCCAAAGAACTTGACTGACGGCATTGAGGTTCTGGCGATCGGGGGGGCCGGCGGGGTGTGCGCACATGATGTGCGATGGGTGCTTTTACTTGGCCCTTATATTGGCCCCCTATTCCTCATCAACCCTCGAGAAGTCGCACCCCCTTAAAGAGCATTTGAGATTTTACAGGTTTGCTGCCAGTAGCCATTAAAGTGTCTGAAATAGGGACACTTTTTTCAAATGGTCACAAAATCTTGTACACCTCTAGTTTTTAGCTGAATTTTTTTGTGCATGCCAAGAAAAATACGAGGATCACGTCTACCAAGTTTGGGGCCAAAACTCTTTCTGAAAAATTTTAAAAAATCTCGAACCGTAAAAAGTTTCAAAAATCGTGAAAAATAGAAAACGAGTCGTCTTGCCATGAAACTTCACATGAAGGCTTAAGGGACCATTGTATCAATTTACAAGCCAAAAAAATGGCATTGGCATGGCAGAAATATGAAGATGTGCCTAAACCCACCTACCACCCTATCGATCCACGGCTTGCGCATCCCGGCTCTCTGGCCGACATAGTGCCCGCCCGCCTGCCCGCTCGTTTCATCGGTTGGCTTAGGCATATGGAGTTTATTCCCAGTCTAAGATCAGATCAAATCAAGGGTTGCGACAGTAGGATCGACAGCACACAGAAGGGGACCCGATTGATCCCCGGCTTGCACATCTCGGCCCTCTGGCCAGCTGAACGCCCACACGCTCATTTCGTGGGTTGACTTAGGCATACGGAGTTCATTCCCAGTCTAAGCGTAAGGAGTTCATTCCCAGTCTAAGATCAGACTGGACCGAGGGTTGCTGTAGCACATGCTGGGCTCAGGCATGTGCTGGTGCCACATTTTTCTGCGTCGGGACACCATCGTCGGAGAATCTTACCGACGGCATTGGGGTTCCGGCGATCGGGGGGGCCAGGGGGTGTGCGCACATGATGTGCGATGGGCGCTGGTACTTGGCCCTTATATTGGCCCCCTATCCCTTATCAAACCTCAAGAACTCATACCCCCTTAAAGAGCATTTGAGATTTTAAAGGTTTGTTGCCAGTAGCCATTAAAGTGTCTGAAATGGGGACACTTTTTCAAATGGTCACAAAATCTTGTGGACTTCGAGTTTTTAGCTGAATTTTTTTGTGCAATACAAGGATCACGTCTAAGAAGTTTGGAGCCAAAACTCCTTCTGAAAAAATTTAAAAAAATCTCGAACCGTAAAAAGTTGTGAAAATCGTGAAAAATAGAAAACGAGTCGTCTTGCCATGAAACTTCACATGAAGGCTTAAGGGACCATTGTATGAATTTACAAGCTAAAAAAATTGCATGGGCATGGCAGAAATATTAAGATGTGCCTAAACCCTCCTACCACCCTATTGACCCACGACTTGCGCATCCCGCCACTCTGGCCGGCGTAGTGCCCGCCCGCTCGTTTCGTCGGTTGGCTTAGGCATACGGAGTTCATTCTCAGTCTAAGATCAGACCGGATTGAGGGTTTTGGCAGCAGGATCGGTAGCACGCAGAGGGGGACCCGACCGATCCCTGGCTTGCGCATCCCGCCCCTCTGGTCGGCTAAGCGCCCGCACGCTCGTTTCGTGGGTTGACTTAGGCATACGGAGTTCATTCCCAGTCTAAGCATACGAAGTTCATTCCCAATCTAAGATCGGTCTAAAACGAGGGTTGCGCCAGCACATGCTGGGCTCGGGCATGTGCTGGTGTCGCATTTTTCTTCGTCGGGATACCATCATCGGAGAACCTGACCGACGGCATTAGGGTTCCGGCGATCGGGGGGGCCGGGGGGGTCTGTGCGCACATGATGTGCGATGGGTGCTGGTACTTGGCCCTTATATTGGCCCCCTATCCCTCATCAAACCTCGAGAACTCACACCCCTTTAAAGAGCATTTGAGAATTTACAGGTCTATTGCCCGTAGCCATTAATGTGTTTGGAATGGGGACACTTTATTGAAATGGTTACAAAATCTTGTACACTTCAAATTTTTAGCTGAATTTTTTTGTGCAAGGCAACAAAAATACAAGGATCACGTCTACCAAATTTGAGGCCAAAACTACTTCGAGAAAATTTTAAAAAATCCCAAACCGCAAAAAGTTTCAAAAATCATGAAAAATAGAAAAAATGAGTCGTCCTGCCATGAAACTTCACATGAAGGCTTAAGGGACCATTGTATGAATTTACAAGCCAGAATAATGGCATTGGCAAGGCAGAGATATGAAGATGTGCCTAAACCCACCTACCACCCTATCGATCCACGGCTTGCACATCCCGCCTCTCTGGGCGACATAGTCCCCGCCCGCCCGCTCGCTCGTTTCATCGGTTGGCTTAGGCATACGGAGATCATTCTAAGTCTAAGTTCAGACCGGACCGAGGGTTGTGGTAGTAGGATTGGCAGCACGTACAGGGGGAGCCGGCCAATTCTCGGCTTGCGCATCTTGCCCCTCTGGCCAGCTGAATGCCCGCACGCTCGTTTCGTGGGTTGACTTAGGCATACGAAGTTCATTCCCAGTCTAAGCATAGGAGTACATTCCCAATCTAAGATTGGACCAGACCGAGGGTTGCTGCAGCACATGCTGGGCTCAGGCATGTGTTGGTGCCGCATTTTTCTTCACCGAGACAACATCGTCGAAGAACCTGACCGACGGCATTAGGGTTCCAGTGATCGGGGGGGGCCGGGGTGGTGTGCGCACATGATGTGCAATGGGTGGTGGTACTTGGCGCCTATATTAGCCCCCTATCCCTTATAAAACCTCGAGAACTCACACCCCCTTAAAGAGCATTTGAGATTTTACAGGTTTGCTGCCAGTAGCCATTAAAGTGTCTGAAATGGGGACACTTTTTCAAATGGACACAAAATCTTGTACACTTCAAGTTTTTAGCTGAATTGTTTTGTGTATGCCAACAAAAATACAAGGGTCACGACTACCAAGTATGGGGCCAAAACTCCTGAAAAAATTTTAAAAAATCTCGAACCGCAAAAGGTTTTAAAAATCGTGAAAAATAGAAAACGAGTCGTCTTGCCATGAAACTTCATATGAAGGCTTAAGGGACCATTGTATGAATTTACAAGCCAGAAAAATGGCATTGGCATGGAAGAAATATGAAGATGTGCCTAAACCCACCTACCACCCTATCGATCCACGGCTTCCGCATCTCGCCTCTCTGGCCGACGTAGTGCCCGCCCGCCCGCCCGCCCGCTCGTTTCATCGGTTGGCTTAGGCATACGGAGTTCATTCCCAGTCTAAGATCGGACCGGACCGAGGGTTGTGACAGCAGGATCGACAGCACGCAGAGGGGGACCTGGTCGATCCCCGGCTTGCGCATCCCGCCTCTCTGGCCGGCTGAGCGCCTGCACGTTCGTTTCATGGGTTGACTTAGGCATACGGAGTTCATTCCCAGTCTAAGCATACAGAGTTCATTCCCAGTCTAAGATCGGATCGAACCGAGGGTTGCGGCAGCACATGCATGGCTCGGGCATGTGCTGGTGCCATAATTTTCTTCGTCGGGACATCATCGTCGGAGAACCTGACCGGCGGTATTGGGGTTCCGACGATCGGGGGGGCCGGGTGGGTAGGCGCACTTGATGTGCGATGGTTGCTGGTACTTGGCCCTTAAATTGGTGCACCATCCCTCATCAAACCTCAAGAACTCACACCCCCATAAAGAGCATTTGAGATTTTACAGGATTGCTGCCAGTAGCCATTAAAGTGTCTGAAATGGGGACACTTTTTTCAAATGGTCACAAAATCTTGTACACTTCGAGTTTTTAGCTGAATTTTTTTGTGCATGCCAAAAAAAATACAAGGATCACGTCTACCAAGTTTGGGGTCAAAACCCCTTCTGAAAAAAATTTTAAAAAATCCTGAACCGTAAAAATTTTTGAAAATCGTGAAAAATAGAAAATGAGTCGTCTTGCCATGAAACTTCACATGAAGGCTTAAGGGACCATTGTATGAATTTACAAGCCAGAAAAATGGCACTGGCATGGCAGAAATATGAAGATGTGCCTAAACCCACCTACCACCCTATCGATCCACGGCTTGCGCATCCCGGCTCTCTGGCCGGCGTAGTGCCCGCCTACCCGCCCGGTCGTTTCGTCGGTTGGCTTAGGCATATGGAGTTTATTCCCAGTCTAAGATCAGATCAGATCAAGGGTTGCGACATTAGGATCGGCAGCACACAGAGGGGGACCTGATCGATCCTCGGCTTGCGCATCCCGCCTCTCTGGCCTGCTGAGCGCCCGCACGCTCATTTCCTGGGTTGTCTTAGGCATACGGAGTTCATTCCCTATCTAAGCATACGGAGTTCATTCCCAGTCTAAGATCAGACCAGACCAAGGGTTGCGGTAGCACATGCTGGGCTCGAGCATGTGCTGGTGCCGTATTTTTCTTCGTCAGGACAGCATCACCAGAGAACTTGACCGGTGGCATTGGGGTTCCGACGATCAAGGGGGGCCGGGGGGTGTGTGCACATGACGTGCGATGGGTGCTGGTACTTGGCCCTTATAATGAACCCCTATCCCTCATCAAACCTCAAGAACTCACACCTCCTTAAAGAGCATTTTAGATTTTACAAGTTTGCTGCCAATAGCCATTAAAGTGTCTGAAATGGGGACACTTTTTCAAATGGTCACAAAATCTTGTACACTTCGAGTTTTTAGCTAAATTTTTTTGTGCATGCCAACAAAAATATAGGGATCACGTCTACAAATTTTGGGGCTAAAAGTCCTTCTGAAAAAATTTTAAAAAATTTTGAACCGTAAAAAGTTTCAAAAATCATGAAAAATAAAAAACGAATCGTCTTGCCATGAAAATTCACATGAGGGCTTAAGGGACCATTTTATGAATTTACAAGCCAGAGAAATGGCATTGGCATGGAAGAAATATGAAGATGTGCCTAAACCCACCTACCACCCATTCGATCCACGGCTTGCGCATCCCGCCTCACTGGCTGGCGTAGTGACCGCCCGTTCGTTTTGTCGGTTGGCTTAGGCATACGGAGTTCATTCCTAGTCTAAGATTGGATCGGACCGAGGGTTACGATAGCAGGATCGGCAGCACGCAGAGGGGGACCCGACCGATCCCCGGCTTGCGCATCCCGCCCCTTTGGCCGGCTAAGGGCCCGCACGCTCGTTTCGTGGGTTGACTTAGGGATACGGAGTTCATTCCCAGTCTAAGATCAGATCGGAACGAGGGTTACAGCAGCACATACTGGGCTTGAGCATGTGCTGGTGCCGCATTTTTCTTCGTCGGGATACCATCGTCGGAGAACCTGACTGAAGGCATTAGGGTTCCGATGATCGGGGGGGCGGGGGGTCTGTGCGCACATGATGTGTGATGGGTGCTGGCACTTGGCCCTTATATTGGCCCCCTATCCCTCATCAAACCTCTAGAACTCACACCCTTTAAAGAGCATTTGAGATTTTACAGGTTTGCTGCCAGTAGCCATTAAAGTGTCTAGAATGGGGACACTTTTTTCAAATGGTCACAAAATCTTGTACACTTTGAGTTTTTAGCTTAATTTTTTGGTGCATGCCAACAAAAATACAAGGATCATTGTTTGGGGCCAAAAAACCTTCTGGAAAAATTTTAAAAAATCCCGAACCGTAAAAAGTTTCAAAAATCATGAAAAATAGAAAACGAGTCATCTTGCCATGAAACTTCACATGAAGGCTTAAGGGACCATTGTATGAATTTACAAGCTAGAAAAATGGCATTGGCATGGCAGAAATATGAAGATGTGCCTCAACCCACCTACCATCCTATCGATCTATGGCTTGCGCATCCCGCCTCTCTGGCCGACATAGTGCCCGCCCGTCCGCTCGATTCGTCTGTTGGCTTAGGCATACGGAGTTCATTCCCAGTCTAAGATCAGACTGGACCGAGAGTTGCGGCAATAGGACCGACAGCACACAGAGAGGTACCCGACCGATCCCGGGCTTGCTCATCCCGCCCCTTTGGTCGACTGAGCGTCCGTACGCTCGTTTCGTGGGTTGACTTAGGCATACGGAGATCATTCCCAGTCTAAGCATACGGAGTTAATTCTTAGTCTAAGATCGGACCAGACCGAGGGTTGGGGCACCAGATGCTGGGCTCGGGCATGTGCTGGTGCTGTATTTTTCTTCACCGGGACACCATCGCCGGAGAACCTGACTAGCGGCATTGGGGTTTCGACGATCGGGGGGGACCGGGGGGGTGTGCGCACATGATGTGCGATGGGTGCTGGTACTTGGCCTTTATATTGGCCCCCTATCCCTCATCAAATCTCGAGAACTCACACCCCCTTAAAGAGCATTTGAGATTTTACAGGTTTGCTGCCAGCAGCCATTAAAGTGTCTGAAATTGGGACACATTTTTCAAATGGTCACAAAATCTTGTGCACTTCGAGTTTTTCATTGAATTTTTTTGTGCATGCCAACAAAAATACAAGGATCATGTCTACCAGGATTGGGACCAGAACTCCTTCTGAAAAAATTTTAAAAAATCCCGAACCGTAAAAAGTTTCAAAAATCGTGAAAAATAGAAAACGAGTCGTCTTGCCATGAAAATTCACATGAAGGCTTAAGGGACCATTGTATGAATTTACAAGCCAGAAAAATGGCATTGGCATGGTAGAAATATGAAGATGTGCCAAAACCCACCTACCACTCAATCGATCCACGACTTGCGCATCCCGTCTCTCTGACCGGCATAGTGTCCACCCACCCGCCCGCCTGTTTCGTCGGTTGGCTTAGGCATACGGAGTTCATTCCCAGTCTAAAGATCAAACTGGATAAAGGGTTGTGGTAGCGGGATCGGTAGCATGCAGAGGGGGACCCGATCGATCCCCGGCTTGCGCATCCCACCCCTTTGGTCGGCTGACCGCCCGCATGCTCATTTCATGTGTTGACTTAGGCATACGGAGTTCATTCCCAGTCTAAGCATACGAAGTTCATTCCCAGTCTAAGATCAGACCAAACCGAGGGTTACAGTAGCACATGCTGGGCTCGGGCATGTGCTAGTGTTGCATTTTTCTTCGCCGGGACACCATCACCGGAGAACCTGACCGGAGGAATTAGGGTTCCGACGATCGGGGGGGCGGGGGGGTGTGCGCACATGATGTGCGATGGGTGCTGGTACTTGGCCCTTATATTGGCCCCTTATCCCTTATCAAACCTCGAGAACTCACACCCCCTTAAAGAGCATTTGAGATTTTACAGGTTTGCTGCCAGTAGCCATTAAAGTGTCTGAAATGAGGACACTTTTTTCAAATGGTCACAAAATCTTGTACACTTCGAGTTTTTAGTTGAATTTTTTTGTGCGTGCCAATAAAAATACAAGGACCAGTCTACCAGGTTTGGGACCAAAACTCGTTCTGAAAAAATTTTAAAAAATCCCTGTAGACACCCAATTGGGTCCAGGCCCAGATCAATTGAGCCTGGCCCAAAAGGGTAAGCCCAATTCAATTTCTATCTGGTATTATTTTTATTATTTTTTTTCTTTCTTTTGTATTTTATGTATTTTATTATTTATTATTATTATTATTGTGTATTAATATATATATTTATTTATTTTTTTTGTTAATATTTATATGTATTTTATTTATATAGTTATATTTGTTATTATTATGTTATCATTATTATTATATTATTATTATCATTATCATTTTTTTCTGGTAAATATTTTTGGATTTATCTTATTTTATATTTTAATTATCTGTTAATCTGATTTTGTTTGATTATCTGATAGTATTATTTTTTTTTTCTTTTTTGATGGCTAAGATTAAATGTTGAAGAATCCTACTAGGAGTGGGGATTCAATCAAAAGAGTCCAATTGGATTCAAAGATTGAATCCCCGTCCAAGGAGGAATTGGGATTGATCAGAAACTCCTGATCAATCCCTATAAAAGGGACCCCCTCTGGAATAGATTGGTAGACTGAAAAACACAAAGAAAACAGTGAGCAAAGCTACTGAATTTGAGAGAAAAGAGGTGTATAGAAGAGTTTTTGAAGGCTAAAGAAGGTTGAGAAGAGTTAGGATAGCTGTAGGGATCGAAAATAATTTTTTAGAAATTTTTGGCGAAAAAATTTTCTGGAAATTTTTGGGAAATTTCCAGATTCCGATGAATTTTTCGACAAGGGTTGAATTTTTCGGCAAGAATTTCGGCTAAATTTGAAGTTTCCTGCGACCTGTCTAGTTTTCGGCAAAGAATCCCAGAAATCGGTGTTCTTTCGACAACTTCCGATGAACTTTCGGTGAAATTTTCCAGATTTCGACGATAATTTCCAGAATCCGACGAAATCCCCACCGGAGTTCTTCAGCCCTTAGAGAGAAGGGAGAGAAAAAAGGAAGAAGAGAGAGAGAGGGGAGGGGTGTTCTACCGAAAAATGAAGGGGACTGCCTTTTATACCCTCCCAAAACGACGTCGTTTTGGCTTTCAGTTAATCTGAGGATCCGCGCGTTTTGTCAAAAAACCCGACCCGACTCGAGCATCGACCCGTTTCTTGACCCGTGCGTGCCAACCCCCCTCCGAGCCGAGCCGAGCCGCCAAGCCGCTCCCCCCGAGCTGTTTCCCTGCCTTGAGCCGAGCCGAGTCGCGATCCGAGCCGCTCCAGGTTTTTTTTTTTTTCATTTATTTGTTTATTTGTTTTTTCTATTTTTTTTATTAGATTAGATTTATTTAATATTTTTTATCTTTATCTTATTTTTATTTTTGTTTTACTTTTCTTTATTTACTTTTATTCTGTTTTATATTCTTTAAATAAAAATCAAAAAAATATTTTTGAGGAAAAGTTGAAAGTATCAATTTTCCTTGGAAATAAATTTCGAAAAAAATATTTTTGGGGAAAAGTTGAAAGTATCAATTTTCCTTAAAAATAAATTAAAAAAAAAAAGGATTTTTGAGGAAAAGTTGAAAGTATCAATTTTCCTTAGAAATAAATTTTCAAAAATGGATTTTTAAGGAAAAGTTGAAAGTATCAATTTTCCTTGGAAATCAAAGTTTCAAAAAAAAAAGATTTTTGAGGAAAAGTTGAAAGTATCAATTTTCCTTAAAAATAAAATTCCAAAAAAAAATATTTTTAGGGAAAAGTTGAAAGTATCAATTTTCCTTAAAAATAAATTTCAAAAAAATATTTTTAGGGAAAAGTTGAAAGTATCAATTTTCCCTACACAAGAACAATCATCCTCTCCTTCCTTTCTATTTTGATTTTGATTTTTCTTTAATTAATTCGACGATGGAGCCTCTGTAAGTGAAACAGTAGTTTTTCTTGCATACTCTTGAGGTGAAGGAATTTTCTCAATTTTCTGCTAAAGTATTAGAGTCAATTGAGAAAATTTTCCAATAATTAATTACTTGATAAAATTTTAAGGCTTTTAGATAACACAAATTTAAGCTGGTACCATCTTTTGATAGGCGTTGTGAGGGTGCTATAACCTTTCTCACACGTAACCGAACTCCCGAACCATGTTCTGGTTTGTAGACCTGAACCTATTCTTTTAGGAACCCTTAAACTTAGGTGTTCCCTGAAAGGACAGATTCTTTAGGTGACCAATCGCACCTAGATAAAAAAGATTGGTGGTGACTCCTAAAAGTCAATGTCTAGCGATAGATCCTCGGATCTAGACGTTATGACAGCTTGGCGACTCCACTGGGGACGTCCGAGAGTCAGGCCAGCAAATAATTTGTGTTATCCAAAAGCCAAATAAAATTGAACCTTTTTGTATATATGTGTTATTATTCATTCATGTTTATTCACTTTATTAATTATGTCATTCATGTGCATGTGCATAACATGAGCTCTATACCCGAGCTCCGTCCCTCTAGGAGGGAGTGAAGTACCTATTGCTTTCGTGAGGTCTAATGCCTCCGCAGTGGCTAGCGAAATACTCCCACTCAAATTGAACCTTTTCTGCTTGTAGCCTGTAATGGGTGAGGATTAGGGTGCCTTACTAGTCTGTGATGGACAAGGATGTAAGGAACAATTTGAGGACCTTTAGACTTTGACCCTTAAAACCACATATAGTGAACCTTAAGAGTGCCTAACCCATAGATAGAGCCATCACTCTTCCCTGATAGAATTAACCAAAAGCATAGGATTCATCCCTTTTACTTTGTGTGATGTTTAAATTTATTTAGTTATTTATTCTTTTTCTGGGTATACTAACCTTTTTTTTTTCCTTTTGCATTGGTTCATGTGCATATCATAAAGTTGCATAAAGAACATTTGCCTGAAAAATGGTCTTCAATAAAAATTTTTTCATGGACACCAATGAACGCCTAGTTTGTTCTTCATCAGTATTAGCACCTTGTGGGACACCTAATGAAGTAAGGGCCCAGTAAAAAAAAACTCAACTGAAGATGGGAGATTGCTTACCAATTGGGTATGAGTCTACTTTGTCTCAAGAAACATCTATCCTCCTCAAACAGAACAATTTAAAAGATTTAGTGGATATCTGGAAGAAGATGAATCCGTCAAAACAAGAGCAGTTTTGTCAGAAACATGGGCATATAGCACACCTTCTAGCAGTGGCTGTTGATGATCAACTAATTAGAGCTGCAACACAATTCTGGGATCCTGCATACAGGTGTTTCATCTTTAACGAAGATGATATGACTCCCACCATAGAAGAATATTCGATCTTGGTAGGTTTACATCTCAAGACTCCTGACAAGATATATGTCAAAAAGCATAAGTCGGGATTTCATAAAAGTCTGGCTCAACTCATGGGGATAGACAAGAAAGTTGTGGATTCTCATACAAAGAAAAAAACAGGAACAGGTTTGCCTACCTTGGAAGTTCTTTCATGAGTTTTTGATGCAACATGCCAATGAAGAACGGGGATTAGACATATTTGCCTTGGCAATATATGGACTGGTGATCTTTCCAAAAGTTTTGGGACATATTGAGATAGCGGTGGTTGATTTCTTTGAAAGTGTGATCAATGGCTGTAATCCTTCAATGATAATATTAGCAGAGACTATCAGATCTTTGAGTTATTATCATCGAAATGGAGGGCGCTTCATAGGATGCATACAGCTATTGTACGTGTAGATGAAGAGCCATTTTGAACAAGGAAATGGTACTTTCTTGAAGATTTATATCCGTAATCGCTTTCCATCAAAGAGTTCTGCGAAAGTGGGTGGTCAAAGTAGAAGTCTAAACAAGAATGGATAACTTTCTTGCAAAAGTTGAAAGGTGCCAGGGTGAGATGGTTAGCCCCATGGATGAATCGAGAGCCTATGTTATACCAATGTAGGGATAGTACAGTGGTTCCGCTTCTGGGTTTATGGGGAGTGACGAATTATGTACCACTCCTAGTGAGGAGGTAATTGGGAGGAGAACAGTTCATTCCTATGACTTATGGTCTTCATCAGTTAGATTTCTCTTACAGCGAGCCTAAAGCATTTCAGAGGATGAATGAAATGATCAAAGCATGGAAAAATCCCCAAAGAGTGAGTCTTGGACCATTCACTGAAAAAGTCACCCCAGGCTACTTGGTTTGGAGAACAAAGAGAAGACAAGAAATGGTATTCACTTATGAAATCTCTCAACCACCAACAGAAGAAAAACTTGAAGAGACACCATCAGAGTTAGAGTTGGCAACAAAAGAATTTGAATTGGAAAAGATCAAGTTAAAGAAAGAGATTCAAGAACTTCAAGAAGAAAAAGGCCAGTGGAAAGGTAGAGCTGAAAATTATGAAGTTAAAGTTCATAAGATTTCTAGAGAACGAGATACAGCTACAGAAGATCTAGCAAGGTTACACCGGAGCATAAGAGGCTATGTGTGAGAGAAAAAGCTAAAGAGATAACCATTACCGAGCTGACTGAGGAAAATACAAGACTAAGACAAGAGTATGCCGAGTTGGAAGAAGAAAGTACCGAAGCACAGGCAAAAATTAACATGCTAAACAGTTATTTGAGGGGGGTAAGTCAAAGGTTGGAAGAACAAAGAGACCACATTGCTGCATTGGTTAGAGAACATAGAGAATTATCATACCAAGTCTAGTGTGGTAAAAGAGAGAACCTAGGGAGGCAGAAATACATTGAGCACTTAACAACCCAAATCCATAAAGGGGTGTGTAAGGCGAGAGAGATAGTGGAAGAGGCAAAAGCATTAAGACAAGTAATAGCCCCAGTAAGAGAACATGGACAGCGTCTCTTGAACTTCATAGAAGAAACCAAGGCCCAGTATGAACAGATCAAACAATTTTATGGCTATAATGCTAGGATGATAAACTCAATGTAGACCAAAGTTTTTTGGAATAAATGAAATTTTTTTAGTTGAATACCGTTTTAAGGCAAATGTTCTTTGCATACATGCATTTTTCATTCATTGCATTCTCATTCATTACACTTAACAAAATAACCATGTGATGATCATGTAAATTTACTAATTCTAAGATATGGTACTCAAGGTTCCGGGATAGCTCCATCTAGTAAAAACCTTACTCATCCATACAACACAAGATTCAGAGCAAGGCAAATGGAGGAAGAAAGTTCCCATAGATTTGAAAAACTAGAAAAAGCATAAGAGAAGATTGAAAGTGAGCTGAGCAAGATTCTGAAGGCTCTTAATAACATGAATAAAGGAAAAAGAGTTGAAGGAAGTACAAGCTAGCAAATTCCCCCATTACAAGAAATAGCTGACCCCCTGTACCCTCCAAGTTTTGGCCCACCTCAAGCTCAGTCTGCTGAAAAGGTCCCACCACAACACTTCGCATATCCAACATATCCTGGAATGCCATCAACTTTCAACCCAGGGCAGTATAATAGCTATATAAATCTTGTCTTCACTGAAAAGGCAGCAGAACCAATTCTTGATCTAGATGATTTAAAAGAAAAGGAAAAGGAAAAGATGAGAGTGGAAGCTGAGGAAAGTTCCAAAATTAGCATGCTAGAGCAAAGGCTAAGGGCTGTGGAAGGATTTAGCTTCTATGGGTCAGTTGATGCTGCTGGGCTCTGCCTAGTTCCCGATGTGGTTATCTCTCATAAGTTCAAAGTATCAAAATTTGAAAAATATGACGGTACAAAATGCCCCAAAACCCACATCACCATGTATTGTAGGAAGATGGCAGCTCATGCTCATGATGAGAAACTCTTGATGCATGTTTTCCAAGATAGTCTTACTGGCTCTGTGGCCAGATGGTATGTTCAGCTGGACAGGACTCGCATTCGCTCTTGGAGTGATATGGCACATGACTTTATCAGTCAGTATCGACATATCATCGATTTGCCCTAGATCGTTTATCTTTGCAGAATTTGGAAAAAAAGTCAAATGAGTCCTTTAAAGAGTATGCCCAGAGGTGGAGAGATATTGCTTCACAGGTACAACCTCCACTGACGGAGAAAGAGACCACAGTGCTGTTTGTTAGCATTTTAAAACCTCCATATTATGAAAAGATGATAGGGAATGCAACAAAAAATTTTGTTGATATGGTAATCTTGGGAGAGATCATTGAGAGTGCCATCAAGAATGGTAAGCTAGAAGGAAATGAAGCATCTGGCAAAAGAATCCCGAAGAAGAAAGAAACTGAAGTTCAGGCTATAAGCTTTGATAGACAACAGTTTAGAGGTTATTCACCTTACCCACCACCAGAATATCAGCCATATCACCCTGTTGTAAATAATACTTCCTTTCATCCATACCAACTAGTTACACAACCACCATACCCCCAAACCTATCAAACCTCTCATAAACCCCAAAATACCATGTATAGTTCTAACATTCAACCTACCCCAAGATCACAAATTCGCCCAACTAACCCTGCTGGTGGCTCGCGAGAGCAACGAACCACTCGTGAAAGACCTGTTTTTGACCCTATTCCCATGACCTATACAAAATTATACAAGGAGCTCTACAATAATCATTTGATTGCTCTAAGTAAATTGGAACCCCTCAAGCCACCTTACCCCAAGTGGTATGATCCCACCGCCCACTGTGACTACCATTATGGGATTGCTGGTCATTCCACCGAAAATTGCACTACCCTGAAATACAAAGTGCAACGGTTGATCAAGGATGAGATGATTTGCTTTGACACTGGAGGGATGACTGCACCAAATGTTAGTGGCAATCCTTTGCCAAATCATAATGTGAATGCTATAAGTGAAGAACAGGAGCGCCATGTGAAGAAGAAAGTGGTAGATATTAAGACACCTCTCGATCAATTGTTTGATGTCTTACGAAAAGCAGAAATGATACAACTAGTAAGTCCATACAGCTATCATGGAGCATAAATAGCTGGTACTAGTTGTAAGTATCATAGTGGGGCAAGAGGCCACACCTGTAAGCAGTTTCATCGAAAGGTGCAAAAACTCCTGAATTCACATCAGATGGAGGTCTACGAAGAAAAAGAAGGCTTGAAGAATGCTGAGGTGTACATGACTGATAGGCCTGAAAAGCTGTTTCCCAAACCAGTGACAATTCAGTGTGGAAACAAACCAAAATCAATCATAGACAAGCTCCTCCCTAGGCCGATAACTTTTAAAGTCCCGACTCTTTTTCCATACAAAGATGATAAAGTTGTGCCCTGGAGATATGGATGTGACACTGTAGTGCAAGGGCAAAAAGAAGAGGTCTCCAAAGTCGATGCTTCCAATATTACTGGTGTAGGAGGCATTACTCGAAGTGGGAGATGTTACACCCCAGAAATGCTAGAGAAGGCTATAAGGGAGAAGGCTAAAAAAAGAGAAAGACGAAATAATCCAGAGATAGAGCCTGAAGAAGATCAGCCAAAGCCAGTATCAGAAAGGGAGGTTTGTGAATTCCTAAAGCTGGTAAACATAGCGAATATTCAGTTGTGGAACGGTTGAATAAAATGCCAGCTCGAATCTCATTATTATCACTATTGCTAAACTCAAAGCCATACCGAAATGCCTTATTGAAAGTGTTGAATCAGGCATACATGGCACATAACGTGTCTGTCGAATATGTGAATCACCTGGCTGGAAACTTAGTCATGCCAAATCATATTTCATTCAGTGATGATGAGATTTCTTTATAGGGAAAGAGAAATGCTAAGGCTCTGCATATCACAGTCAAGTGCAAGAGCCATATCATAGCTAAAGTCCTTATCGATAATGGTTCTGCCATCAATGTCATGCCTATGTCAACTTTGGCAAGGCTACCCATCGATTATTCTCATATGCAGGATAGTCAAATGATTGTGAGAGCCTTTGACGGGACCAGAAAAAAAGTCCTGAGAGATATTGAGATGCCCTTACAAATTTGGCCATGCACCTTCAATGTAAAATTTCAAGTGATGGATATCTTTCCGTCCTACAATTGTTTATTAGGAAGACCATGGATTCACATGGCAGGAGCTGTGCCCTCTACTTTACATCAAAAGATCAAGTTTAATGTAGAAGGTCAATTGGTAGTAGTAGTTGGAGAGGAAGACATGCTGGTGACTCAACCATTGAACACTCCATATGTAGAGGCTGCTGAAGAAGCATTGGAATGCTCCTATCGATCTTTTGAATTGGTCAATATTGTAGGTGAAGGATTTCAAAGTTAGCCTTTTTCAAAGATAGTGGTGAGCCAAATCATCAACAAAGGCTGGTATCCAGGACTTGGGCTAGGCAAAAATTTACAAAGAATTAAAGAACCTCCGACAATAACGAAAAATAGCGACAGGGTGGGCCTAGGCTATGAGATGGCAGAGTGGGAAGTTAAAAGGAGGCCATCAAGAAAGACAGCAAGACTGATGTTTATCCCACATTTATATGAAACCTTCAGACCTGAAGGATTCATGAACCCAGATGCAAGAAAAAGTATGGAAGATGATTTTGCCCAGTTAGCCATTAATGCTGTTGAAGATAAAGTGAGGGTTAATCAAGAGGAGTGGGTTCACCTTTGTCCACCAGATTATGAGCTGAACAATTGGAGTGCCATCAAAATGCCTTTGACTTTTGATTTTGACACAATGTAATTGTAACATCTCAATAGCTTTTGCCCAAGGCTATGGGGTGATCTTTTTTTTTGGGCCATTCATCATTTATTATTTTTAATAAAAATAGAAAGGATGCATTTTCATTCATTTCTTCTTATGCCTTCATTATTTCCATCTTTCCAAGCACATCTTGCCAACATATCCCATTTCATTCAATTTCAGGTCTTTAAATGAATATGGAGATAATCATGATAACAATCAAGAGGTTAGCTTTGAGAATTCGATTAATACTGATGAACTTGACAATGAAAAGAATTCTGAAGAATATGTTATGCCTCCGGACCTAATGAGGATGATTGAGCAAGAAAATAAGCCAATTGAACCTCATCAAGAGGTAGTGGACTTAGTGAATCTGGGAGATGAAAAAAATAAGAAAGAGGTCAGAATAGGTACTTCACTTTCGTCGAAAAATAGGCAACAATTGGCAGACCTACTTCAAGAATTTATAGATATATTCGCTTGGTCTTACCAGGATATGCCAGGACTGAGCACAGAGATAGTAGAGCACATATTACCCCTAAAGCCAGAATGTAAGCTAGTTCAATAGAAACTGAGACGAATAAAGCCCGAAATGCTACTAAAGATTAAAGAGGAGGTGAAAAAACAATTCGATGCAGGTTTTTTACAAGTGGCTAAATATCCAGAATGGGTAGCCAATGTAGTCCCAGTTCCTAAGAAAGATGGAAAAGTACGAATGTGTGTGGACTATTGGGATTTGAATAAGGCTAGCCCAAAGGATAACTTTTCTTTGCCTCATATCGACACATTGGTAGATAACACGGCTAAGCATTCGATTTTCTCTTTTATGGATGGTTTCTCTAGGTATAATCAGATAAAGATGGCTGCAGATGATATGGAAAAGACTACTTTTGTGACCATGTGAGGAACCTTTTATTACAAAGTCATGCCTTTTGGGTTAAAAATTACTGGGGCAACCTATCAAAGGGCCATGGTAACACTTTTCCATGACATGATGCACAAAAAGATTGAGGTGTATGTAGATGATATGATTGCAAAGTCTTGTAGGGATGAAGGTCATGTCACCAGCCTCAGAAAGTTATTTGAGAGGTTGAGAAAATTTTAGCTAAAATTAAACCCAGCCAAGTGCACCTTTGGGGTAAAGTCAGGGAAGTTGTTAGGCTTCGTGGTCAGTGAAAGAGGAATTGAAGTCGATCCCGATAAGATACGGGCCATCCAAAATTTGTCACCTCCCAGCACACCAAAAGAAGTTTGAGGTTTCTGGGAAGATTGAACTACATTTCTCGGTTCATCTCTCAGCTTACTTACAAATGTGATCCCATCTTTAAGCTTCTCCGTAAAGATAATCCTGGAAAATGGAATGAAGAATGTCAACAAGCGTTTGATAAAATTAAGCAATATTTATCAAACCCTCTAGTATTGGTGCCACCTGTTCCAGGGAAACCTTTAATCTTATACTTAACTGTATGTGAAAATTCGATGGGATGTGTGCTGGGGCAGCAAGATGAGGCTAGTCGAAAGGAGAGAGCTATTTACTATCTGAGTAAAAAGTTCACGGAGTATGAATCCAAGTATTCTTCATTGGAGAAAATGTGTTGTGCATTAGCGTGGACATCCAAAAGACTCAGACAGTACATGCTTTATCATACTACGTGGCTTATAGCGAAACTGGATCCCATTAAGTATATCTTCGAGAAGCCTTCTTTGTCTGGAAGAATTGCTAGATGGCAAGTAATGCTCTCGGAATACGATATTGTATACGTGAGCTAAAAAGCAATAAAATGGGGCACTATAGCAGAATTTCTTGCAGATCGTGCTACTGAAGAGTATGAGCCGATGAAGCTAGAATTTCTTAATGAAGACTTGATGACTATTTCCCAACTGGAAGAAAGAGAGCATGGAGAAAAATGTTGGAGAATGTACTTTGATAGAGCTGCCAATACCTTGGGGCATGGAATTGGGGTAATTTTGATTTCTCCAGAAGAACAGTACTACCCTGTAACAGCGAGGTTAAATTTTAATTGCACAAATAACATCGCTGAGTATGAGGCATGTGTCATGGGCCTGCAAGCTGCTATAGATAGAAGAGTGAAAGTACTAAAAGTGTTTGGAGACTCAGCTCTAGTCATATATCAGTTGAAAGGAGAATGGGAGACGAGAGACTCAAAACTCGTTCCATATCATAAGTATATTCTAGAGTTGACGAAACAATTTGAAGATGTCCAGTTCGATCACTTACTTCGGGAAGAGAATGTGATTGCTGATGCATTAGCTACTCTGGCTGCAATGATTCGAATTAATGATGACACCGACATTCATCCCATCAAGTTAGATGTTAAGGATATACCAGCGTATTGTTCTAATGTAGAGGGGGAAGAAGATGGAAAACCCTGGTATTATGACATCTTATAGTATGTCAAGAATCAGCAGTATCCAGTTCATGCAACAGAAAATGATAAAAGGGTCATCCGAAGATTGGCTATGAGCTTTTTCCTGGATGGGGATATCCTTTACAAAAGAAGCAAGGATCAAGTACTATTAAGGTGTGTAAATGAGACTGAAGTGAAAAAAATCATTGAAGAAGTGCTTGATGAAATATATGGGGCACATACTAGTGGACATATGGTGGCAAGACAGATTATGAGAGCGGGATATTACTGGTTGACGATGAAGAATGATTGCATTGACTATGCTCGTAAATGCCATAAATGCCAGATATATGTTGATAAGATTCATGCTCCATCGTCTGCTTTACATGTTATGGCACCACCATGGCCATTTTCAATGCGGGGCATGGATGTCATTAGTCCAATCACCCCAAAGGCTTCTAACAGGCACATATTCATTTTTGTGATGATAGATTACTTCACAAAATAGGTAGAAGCAGCATCATATATAAATGTGACACACTCTGTGGTTTACAAGTTCATAAAAAAGGAGATCATCTGTAGATATGGACTTTCAGAGAAAATCATTTCAGACAATGCGAAGAATCTAAATAGTAAGATGATGCAAGAAATATGTGCTCAATATAAGATCAAGCATCATAACTCGGTACCATACCATCCAAAAATGAATGGGGCAGTTGAGGCAGCCAATAAGAATATAAAGGGGATTTTGGAGAAAATGATCGAGACTTACAAAGATTGGCATGAGAAGTTGCCATTCACACTGCATGCATATCGAATGTCAGTTCGCACCTCTACTGGGGCAACCCCGTTTTCTTTGGTTTATGGGATGGAAGCTGTACTATCAGTGGAAGTAGAGATCCCCTCTTTGAGAGTTTTAAAAGAAGTTGAGTTAGAAGAAGCTGAATGGATTCGTGAACATTATGATCAGTTAAATTTCATAGAAGAAAAGAGATTGATTGCACTGTGCCATGGTCAACTATACCAAAGAAGAATGATGAGGGCTCATGATAAGAAGACTCGGCCTCGTTGCTTTCGAGAAGGAGAGTTGGTTTTGAAAAGAATTCTCCCAATCCAGCACGATAGTAGAGAAAAATGGACTCCGAATTGGGAAGGGCCATATGTGGTGAAACGGGTTTTTTTGGGTGGAGCGTTGATACTGACTGAGATGGATGGAAATGATTTACCCCATCCTATAAATTTTGATGCTGTGAAGAAGTACTATGCTTGAAAAAAAATAAAAAAAATGAAAAAATGAAAAAATGAAAAATGATGAAAAAAAACAAAAAAGAAAAAAAATGAAAAAGTGATTAAAAAAGGAGGACTCAAGGCAAAAACCCAAAAAGGGCGGTTTGAGTCATAGGGAGTTTGTCTAAGTTGAAAACCTGAAAAGGCGGCTTAGATAAAGAGAATATAGCATCGAATCTGAAAGTCCACTGATATGGAGGCTAGCAAATTTGAAAGAGTTCCAAGTTGTTAAATACATCAGAGGGTTGGGTTTTCAGACAAGACTTTGAGAGGTGTTATCATGATTATTTGATTGTTCATTTTAGGCTTTGTCCCCATACTTGTCCTTGTAATTCTTTCTTGGCCAAAGTTTGCCAACATTTTGCTAATAAAAAAGGCATTTTATTTCATTCTTTGGGCCTTTTCCCTACCATTCATATCCCTTTCTTCTTAATACCCCACAATGGAAGAAATGTGTAAATGCATTCTCACTTTCTGAGTTTGAAATAATGATTAATGAATGAATAACAACATAAAAAGATTTTTACATTACATTGAATAAATCAAGAGTGATAAAGGCAGAATCGAGATGTTCAGCTCCTGATTAGGACATTGAATTTGGGAAGGGATTTTTGTTACTGGAAGAATATGAATGGAAGAAATAATTAAGAGCTACACTGGTTCGATCTTAGAAGAACAGTGCCATTAGATCCTTGAGGAATCAAAGGGCTTGACACCCAAGAAAGGAAAAAGAGCTTGAGAAACTTGAGTACCATATAGTGAATAGGAATTAATTGCCCAACATTTGCATAGCATGCATTGAAATTCATGCACATTGCATAGCATACACTACTTTCAGGAAAGTATAGTGTATAAATTCAAGAAGCAAAGGTGTTCCAACACCCTACATGGAGAACACAGATATGAAGATATTTTGCAGAATTGAAAAAGAAAAAACTTGTCAGGTAAGTTCCAATCCTTGAAATAGGATGTCTTTTGGTATCAGGGTTGATTTATAAGACCTTTGGGCATAATCTTCTGAGATTCCTTCAAACACAACTTTCAACTCCTTTGGACATGATTGTCAAGGAGCAATTTACTTTTCAAAGTTTCGTCGTCTCTGTTTAGATGAGCAATTTACTTTTCCAAAGTCGTGGTGCCTCTGTTTAGAGGAGCAATTTACTTTTCCAAAGTCGTGGTGCCTCTGTTTAGAGGAGCAATTAGAGGAGCAATTTACTTTTCCAAAGTCGTGGTGCCTCTGTTTAGAGGAGCAATTTACTTCTCCAAAGTTTCGTCGCCTCTGTTTAGAGGAGCAATTTACTTTTCAAAGTTTCGTTGCCTCTGTTTAGAGGAGCAATTTACTTTTCCAAAGTCGTGGTGCCTCTGTTTAGAGGAGCTTTGGTAAAAAACAAAAAAAACAAAAAAAAAACAAAAAAACAAAAAAAAAACAAAAAAACAAAAAAAAGAACAAAAAAACAAAATAAAAAACACAAAAAACACAAAAAAACAAAAAATGACAATGTTGAGTTGAGTCTTGATTGGGTGTCTACGTCTTTGCGTAATTTCTGTTTCACAGAAAATGTGCAAAGAAGGGCAGCTGTAGACACCCAATTGGGTCCAGGCCCAGATCAATTGAGCCTGGCCCAAAAGGGTAAGCCCAATTCAATTTCTATCTGGTATTATTTTTATTATTATTTTTCTTTCTTTTGTATTTTATGTATTTTATTATTTATTATTATTATTATTGTGTATTAATATATATATTTATTTATTTTTTTCTGTTAATATTTATATGTATTTTATTTATATAGTTATATTTGTTATTATTATGTTATCATTATTATTATATTATTATTATCATTATCATTTTTTTCTAGTAAATATTTTTGGATTTATCTTATTTTATATTTTAATTATCTGTTAATCTGATTTTGTTTGATTATCTGATAGTATTATTATTTTTTTTTCTTTTTTGATGGCTAAGATTAAATGTTGAAGAATCCTACTAGGAGTGGGGATTCAATCAAAAGAGTCCAATTGGATTCAAAGATTGAATCCCCGTCCAAGGAGGAATTGGAATTGATCAGAAACTCCTGATCAATCCCTTTACAAGGGACCCCCTCTGGGATAGATTGGTAGACTGAAAAACACAAAGAAAACAGTGAGCAAAGCTACTGAATTTGAAAGATCAGAGGTGTATAGAAGAGTTTTCGAAGGCTAAAGAAGGTTGAGAAGAGTTAGGATAGCTGTAGGGATCGAAAATCATTTTTTAGAAATTTTTGGCGAAAAAATTTTCTGGAAATTTCTGGGAAATTTCCAGATTCCGACGAATTTTTCGGCAAGGGTTGAATTTTTCGGCAAGAATTCCGGCCAAATTTGAAGTTTCCTGCGACCTGCCCAGCTTCCGACGAAGAATCCTAGAAACTAGTGATCTTTCGACAACTTCCGACGAACTTCCGGTGAAATTTTCCAGATTCCGATGACAATTTCTAGAATCCAACGAAATCCCCACCGGAGTTCTTCAGCCCTTAGAGAGAAGGGAGAGAAAAAAGGAAGAAGAGAGAGAGAGGGGAGGGGTGTTCTACCGAAAAACGAAGGGGACTGCCTTTTACACCCTCCTAAAACGACGTCGTTTTGGCTTTAAGTTAATCAGAGGATCCGCGCGTTTTGCCGAAAAACCCGACCCGACCCGAGCGTCGACCCGCTTCTTGACCCGTGTGTGCCAGCCCCCCCCGAGCTGAGCCGAGCCGAGCCACCAAGCCGCTCCACCCGAGCTGTTTCCCTGCCTTGAGCAGAGCCGAACCGAGCCGAGCCGTAGCCGAACCGCTCCAGGTTTTTTTTTTTTTCATTTATTTGTTTATTTGTTTTTTCTATTTTTTTTATTAGATTAGATTTATTTTATATTTTTATCTTTATCTTATTTTTATTTTTGTTTTACTTTTCTTTATTTTTTTTTCTTTATTTACTTTTATTCTGTTTTATATTCTTTAAATAAAAATCAAAAAAATATTTTTGAGGAAAAGTTGAAAGTATCAATTTTCCTTGGAAATAAATTTCCAAAAAAATGTTTTTGGGGAAAAGTTGAAAGTATCAATTTTCCTTAAAAATAAATTTAAAAAAAAAAGATTTTTGAGGAAAAGTTGAAAGTATCAATTTTCCTTAGAAATAAATTTTCAAAAATGGATTTTTAAGGAAAAGTTGAAAGTATCAATTTTCCTTGGGAATCAAAGTTTCAAAAAAAAGATTTTTGAGGAAAAGTTGAAAGTATCAATTTTCCTTAAAAATAAAAAAAAAAATATTTTTAGGGAAAAGTTGAAAGTATCAATTTTCCTTAAAAATAAATTTCAAAAAAAAATATTTTTAGGGAAAAGTTGAAAGTATCAATTTTCCCTACACAAGAACAATCATCCTCTCCTTCCTTTCTATTTTGATTTTGATTTTGATTTTGATTTTTCTTTAATTAATCTGATGACGGAGCCTCTGTAAGTGAAACAGTAGTTTTTCTTGCATACTCTTGAGGTGAAGGAATTTTCTCAATTTTCTGCTAAAAGTATTAGAGTCAATTGAGAAAATTTTCCAATAATTAATTACTTGGTAAAATTTTAAGGCTTTTAGATAACACAAATTTAAGCCGGTACCATCTTTTGATGGGCGTTGTGAGGGTGCTATAACCTTCCTCACACGTAACCGAACTCCCGAACCCTGTTCTGGTTTGTAGACCTGAACCTATTCTTTTAGGACCCTTAAACTTAGGTGTTCCCTGAAAGGACAGATTTTTTAGGTGGCCAATCACACCTAGATTAAAAAGATTGGTGGCGACTCCTAAAAGTCAATGTCTAGCGATAGATCCTCGGATCTAGACGTTATGACAATCCCGAACCGTAAAAAGTTTCAAAAATCGTGAAAAACGGAAAACAAGTCGTCTCGCCATGAAACTTCACATGAAGGCTTAAGGGACCATTGAATGAATTTAAAAGCCAAAAAAATGGCATTGACACGGCAAAAATATGAAGATGTGCCTAATCCAACCTACCACCCTATCCATCCATGGCTTGCACATCCCGTCTCTCTGGCCGGTGTAGTGCCCGCCTGCCCCCTCGCTCATTTTGTCAATTGGCTTAGGCATATGGATTTCATTCCCAGTCTAAGATCAGACAGGATCGAGGGTTGCGGTAGCAGGATTGGTAGCACGTAGAGGGGGACCCGACCGATCCCTGGCTTGCGAATCCCGCCCCTCTGGCCGGCTGAGAGCCCACACGCTCGTTTCGTTGGTTGACTTAGGCATACGGAGTTCATTCCCAGTCTAAGCATACAGAGTTCATTCCCAATCTAAGATTGGACAAGACCGAGGGTTGCGGCAGCACATGCTAGGCTCGAGCATGTACTGGTGTCGCATTTTTCTTCACCGGACACCATCGTCGGAGAACCTGACCGGTGGCATTGGGGTTCCGGCGATCGGGGGGCGAGGGGGGTGTGCGCACATGATATGCGATGGGTGCTAGTACTTGGCCCTTATATTAGCCCCCTATCCCTCATCAAACCTTGAGAACTCACACCCCCTTAAAGAGCATTTGAGATTTTACAGGTTTGCTGCCAGTAGCCATTAAAGTGTCTGAAATAGGGACACTTTTTTCAAATGGTCACAAAATCTTGTACACTTCGAGTTTTTAGCTGAATTTTTTTCCATGCCAACAAAAATACAAGGATCCTGTCCAATAAGTTTGGGGTCAAAACTCCTTCTAAAAAAATTTTAAAAAATCCCGGACCGTAAAAAGTTTCAAAACTTATGAAAAATAGAAAATGAGTCATCTTGCCATGAAACTTCACATGAAGGCTTAAGGGACCATTGTATGAATTTACAAGCCAAAAAAATGGCATTGGCAGGGCAGAAATATGAAGATGTGTCAAAACCCACCTACCACCCTATCGATACACGGCTTGCGCAACCCGCCTCTCTGGTCGGCGTAGTGTCCGCTCGCCCGCCCGCCTGCCCGCTCAATTCTTCGGTTGGTTTAGATATACGGAGTTCATTCCCAGTCTAAGATCAGACCGGACTAGGGGTTACGGCAGCAGGATCAACAGCATGCAAAGGCGGACTCGATCGATCCTCGACTTGCGCATCCCGCCCCTCTGGGCGGCTGAGCACCCGCACGCTCATTTCGTGGGTTGACTTAGGCATACGGAGTTCATTCCCAGTCTAAGCATACAGAGTTCATTCCCAGTCTAAGATCGAGGGGGGCCGGGGGGGTGTGCGCACATGATGTGCGATGGGTACTGGTACTTGGCCCTTATGTTGGCCCGATATCCCTCATCAAACCTCGAGAACTCACACCCCCTTAAAGAGCATTTTAGATTTTACAGGTTTGCTGCCAATAGCCATTAAAGTGTCTGAAATGGGGACACTTTTTTCAAATGGTCACAAAATCTTGTACACTTCGAGTTTTTAGCTGAATTTTTTTGTGCATGCCAACAAAAATACAAGGATCACGTCTACCAAACTTGGGGCCAAAAATCCTTCTAAAAAATTTTTATAAAATCCCAAACGAAAAAAGTTTCAAAAATTGTGAAAAATATACAACGAGTCGTCTTGCCATGAAACTTCACATGAAGGCTTAAGGGACCATTGTATGAATTTACAAGCAATAAAAATGGCATTGGCACTACAGAAATATGAATACGTGCCTAAACCCACCTACCACCCTATCGATCCATGGCTTGCGCATCCCGCCTCTCTGGCCGGTGTAGTGCCCGCCCGCCCGCCCACTCGTTTCATCGGTTGGCTTAGGAATACGGAGTTCATTCCCAGTCTAAGATTGGACCAAACCAAGGGTTGCGGCAGCAGGATCAGTAGCTCGCAGAGGGGGACTCGAAAGATCCTCGACTTACGCATCCCGTTCCTCGATCGGTTGAGCACCTGCACGCTCGTTTCATGGGTTGACTTAGGCATACGGAGTTCATTCCCAGTCTAAGATCGGCTCAGATCGAGGGTTGTGGTAGCACAGGCTGGGCTCGGGCATGTGCTGGTGCCACATTTTTCTTCGTCGGGACACCATCACTGGAGAACCTGACCGACGGCATTGGAGTTTCGACGATCGGGGGGCCCGGGGGGTGTGCGCACATGATGTGCGATGGGTGCTGGTACTTGGCCCTTATAATGGCCCCGTAACCCTCATCAAACCTCGAGAACTCACACCCCCTTAAAGAGCATTTGACATTTTACAGGTTTGCTTCCAGTAGCCACTAAAGTGTCTGAAATGGGGACACTTTTTTCAAATGGTCAGAAAATCTTGTACACTTCGAGTTTTTGGCTGAATTTTTTTGTGCATGCCAACAAAAATACAAGGATCACGTCTACCAAGTTTGGGGCCAAAACTCCTTCTGAAAAAATTTTAAAAAATCCCGAACCGTAAAAAGTTTCAAAAATCGTGAAAAATAGAAAACGAGTCGTCTTGCCGTGAAACTTCACATGAAGGCTTAAGGGACCATTCTATGAATTTACAAGCTAGAAAAATGGCATTGGTATGGCATAAATATGAAGATGTGCCTAAACCCACCTACCACCCTATCGATCCACGGCATGCACATCCCGCCTCTCTGGCCGGCGTAGTGCCCGCCTGTTCGCTCATTCATTTTGTTGGTTGGCTTAGGCATACGGAGTTCATTCCCAGTCTAAGATCGGATCGGACTGAGGGTTGCGGTAGCGGGATCGACAGCACGTAGAGGGGGACCCGGCCGATCCCCGGCTTATGCATCCCGCCCCTTTGGCCAGCTGAGCACCCGCACGCTCGTTTCGTGCGTTGACTTAGGCATACGAGTTCATTTCCAGTGTAATTATATGAAGTTCATTCCCAGTCTAAGATCAGACCAGATCGAGGCTTGCAGCAGCACATGCTGGGCTCGGGCATGTTCTAGTGCCGTATTTTTCTTCGTCAGGACACCATCGTCGGAGAACCTGATCGACGACATTAGGGTTTCGACGATCGGGGGGGCCGGGGGGTGTACGCACATGATGTACGATGGGTGCTAGTACTTGGCCCTTATATTGGCCCCCTATCCCTCATCAAACCTCGAGAACTCACACCCCCTTAAAGAGCATTTGAGATTTTACAAGTTTGCTGCCAGTAGCCATTAAAGTGTCTGAAATGGGGACACTTTTTTCAAATGGCCACAAAATCTTGTACACTTCGAGTTTTTAGCTGAATTTTTTTGTGCATGCCTAAAAAAAATACAAGGATCTCGTCTACCAAGTTTGGGGCCAAAACCCCTTCTGAAAAAATTTTAAAAAATCTCGAACCTTAAAAAGTTTCAAAAATTATGAAAAATAGAAAACGAGTCGTCTTGCCATGAAACTTCACATGAAGGCTGAAGGGACCATTCTATGAATTTACAAGCCAGAAAAATGGCATTGGCATGGCAAAAATATGAAGATGTGCCTAAACCCACCTACCACCTTATCGATCCACGGCTTACGCATCCCGCCTCTATGGCCGGCATAGTGCCCGCCCGTTCATTTGTTCATCTCGGTTGGCTTAGGCATACGAATATCATTCCCAGTCTAAGAGCAGGCCGGACTGAGGGTTGCAACAGCAGGATCGGCAGCACACAGAGGGGGACCCGACTTGTGCATCTTGCCCCTCTGGTTGGTTGAGCGCCCGCACGCTCATTTAGTGGGTTGACTTAGGTGTACAGAGTTCATCCCAGTCTAAGCATACGGAGTTCATTCCCAGTCTAAGATTGGACCAAACCGAGGGTTACGGCAGCACATGCTGGGCTCGAGCATTTGCTAGTGCCCGCCCGCTAGCTCATTTCGTCGGTTGGCTTATGCATACAGAGTTAATTCCCAGTCTAAGATCAAACCGGACCGAGGGTTGTGGCAGCAGGATTGCCAGCATGCAGAGGGGGATCCGACCGATCCCCGACTTGCGCATTCTGCCCCTCTGGCCGGTTGAGTGCCCGCACGCTCGTTTCATGGGTTGGCTTAGGCATGCGGAGCTCATTCCCAGTCTAAGCATACGGAGTTAATTCCCAGTCTAAGATCGAACCGAACCGAGGGTTGTGCCAGCACATGCTAGGCTCGGGCATGTGCTGGTGTCGTATTTTTCTTCACCGGGACACCATCGCCGGAGAACCTGACCGGTGACATTGGGCTTCCGCCAATCGGGGGGGTGTGCGCACATGATGTGCGATGGGTGCTGGTACTTGGCCCTTATATTAGCCCCCTATCCCTCATCAAACCTCAAGAACTCACACCCCCTTAAAGAACATTTGAGATTTTACAGGTTTGCTGGTAGTAGCCATTAAAGTGTCTGAAATGGGGACACTTTTTTCAAATGGTCAGAAAATCTTGTACACTTCAATTTTTTAGCTGAATTATTTTGTGCATGCCAACAAAATTACAAGGAACACGTCTACCAAGTTTGGGGCCAAAACTCCTTCTGAAAAAATTTTAAAAAATCCTGAACCGTAAAAAGTTTTAAAAATTGTGAAAAATAGAAAATGAGTCGTCTTGCCATGAAACTTCTCATTAAGGCTTATGGGACCATTGTAGGAATTTACAAGAAATAAAAATGGCATTGGCACAGTAGAAATATGAAGATGTGCCTAAACCCACCTACCATCCTATCGTTCCACGGCTTAGGCATCCCGCCTCTCTGGCCGACGTAGTGCGGCCCAACCGCCCGTTCATTTTATCGGTTAGTTTAGGCATACGGAGTTCATTCCCAGTCTAAGATCAGACCAGACCGAGGGTTGCGGCAGCAGGATCGACAACACGCAGAGGGGGACCCAACCTATCCCTGGCTTGCGCATACAGCAGAGTGCCCGCACGCTCATTTCGTGCGTTGACTTAGGCATACAGTGTTTATTCCCAGTCTAAGATCGGACCGGACCGAGGGTTGCGGCAGCACATGCTGGGCTCGGGCATGTGCTGGTGCCACATTTTTCTTCGCCGGGAAACCATCGTCGAAGAACCTGACCGGTGGCATTTGGGTTCCGGCGATCGGGGGACCTGGGGGGGTGTGCGCACATGATGTACGATGGGTGCTGGTACTTGGCCCTTATATTGGCCCCCTATCCCTCATGAAACCTTGAGAACTCACACCCCCTTAAAGAGCATTTGAAATTTTACAGGTTTGCTGCCAGTAGCCATTAAAGTGTCTGAAATGGGGACACTTTTTTCAAATGGTCACAAAATCTTGTACACTTCGAGTTTTTTGCTGAATTTTTTTTGTACATTCCAACAAAAATAAAAGGATCACATCTACCAGGTTAGGGGCCAAAACTCCTTTTGAAAAAATTTTAAAAAATCTTGAACCGTAAAAAGTTTCAAAAATCGTGGAAAATAGAAAACGAGTCGTCTTGCCATGAAACTTCACATGAAGGCTTAAGGGACCATTGTACGAATTTACAAGCCAGAAAAATGGCATTGCCATGGTGGAAATATGAAGATGTGCCTAAACCCACCTACCACCCTATCGATCCACGGCTTGCGCATCCCGCCTCTCTGCTCGGCGTAGTGCCCGCCCGCCCGCCCACTCGTTTCGTCAGTTGGCTTTGGCATACGAAGTTCATTCCCAATCTAAGATCAGACCGGACCGAGGGTTGTGGCAGTAGGATCGATAGCACGCAGAGAGGGACCCGACCGATCCCCGACTTGCGCATCCCGCCCCTTTGGCTGGCTGAGTGCCCGCATGCTCGTTTCGTGGGTTGACTTAGGCATAGGAGTTCATTCCCAATCTAAGATCGGATCGGACCGAGGGTTACGACAGCACATGCTGGGCTCGGGCATGTGCTGGTGCCGCATTTTTCTTCGTCGGGACGCCATCACCGGAGAACCTGACCGACGGCGTTGGGGTTCCGGCGATCAACGGGGGCCCTGAGGGGTGTGCGCACATGATGTACGATGGGTGCTGGTACTTGGCCCTTATATTGGCACCCTATCCCTCATCAAACCTCGAGAACTCACTCCCCCTTAAAGAGCATTTGAGATTTTACAGGTTTGCTGCCAGTAGCCATTAAAGTGTCGAAATGGTGACACTTTTTTCAAATGGTCACAAAATCTTGTACACTTTGAGTTTCTAGCTGAATTTTTTTGTGCGTACCAACAAAAATACAAGGATCACGTCTGCCAAGTTTGGGGCCAAAACTCCTTCTGAAAAAATTTTAAAAAATACCGAACCGTAAAAAGTTTCAAAAATCATGAAAAATAGAAAACGAGTCGTCTTGCCATGAAACTTCACATGAAGGCTTAAGGGACCATTGTATGAATTTACAAGCCAGAAAAAAGGCATTGGCATGGCAGAAATATGAAGATGTGCCTAAACCCACCTACCACCCTATCGATCCATGGCTTGGGCATCCCGTCTCTCTGGCTGGCGTAGTGCCCGCCCGCTTGCCCATCCGCTCGTTTCATCGGTTGGCTTAGCCATACGGAGTTCATTCCCAGTCTAAGATTAGACCAGATTGAGGGTTACGGTAGCAGGATCTGCAGCACGCAGAGGGTGACCCGATCGACCCTCGGCTTGCGCATCCCGACCCCATGGCCGGCTTAGTGCCCGCATGCTCGTTTCGTGGGTTGACTTAGCCATACGAAGTTCTTTCCCAGTCTAAGCATACGGAGTTCATTCCCAATCTAAGATCAGACCGGATCGAGTGTTACGGCAGCACATGCTGGGCTCGGGCATTTGCTAGTGCCGTATTTTTCTTCGTCGGGACTCCATTGTCGGTGAATCTGACCGGTGGCATTGGGGTTCCGACGATCGGGGGGGCCGAGGGGCGGGTGTGCGCACATGATGTGCAATGGGTGCTGGTACTTGGCCCTTATATTGGCCCCCTATGCCTCATTAAACCTTGAGAACTCACACCCCCTTAAAGAGCTTTTGAGATTTTACAGGTTTGCTGCCAGTAGCCATTAAAGTGTCTGAAATGGGGACACTTTTTTCAAATGGTCACAAAATCTTGTACACTTCAATTTTTTAGTTGAATTTTTTTGTGCATGCCAAAAAAAATACAGGGATCACGTCTACCAAGTTTGGGGCCAAAACTCCTTCTGAAAAAATTTTAAAAAATCCCGAACCGTAAAAAGTTTCAAAAATCGTGAAAAATAAAAACGAGTCCTCTTGCCATGAAACTTCACATGAAGGCTTAAGGGACCATTGTATGAATTTACAAGCCAAAAAAATGGCATTAGCATGGTAAAAAGATGAAGATGTGCCTAAACCCACCTACCACCCTATCGATCCACGGCTTACGCATCCCGCCTCTCTGGCCGACGTAGGGCACGCCCGTCTGCCCGCTTGTTTCGTCGGTTGGCTTAGGCATACGAAGTTCATTCCCAGTCTAAGATTAGATTGGATCAAGGGTTGCGGTAGCAGGATCGATAGCACGTAGAGTGAGACTCGATCGATCCCTAGCTTGCGCATCATGCCCCTCTGGCCGATTGAGTGCCCGCACGCTCATTTCGTGGGTTGACTTAGGCATACGGAGTTCATTCTGAATCTTAGCATACGAAGTTCATTCCCAGTCTAAGATCGGACCGGATCGAGGGTTACGACAGCACATGCTGGGCTCTGGCATGTGCTGGTGCCGCATTTTTCTTCGTCGGGACACCATCGCTGAAGAACCTGATCGGCGGCATTGGGGTTCCGACGATCGGAGGGGCCGGGGGGGTGTGCGCACATGATGTGCGATGGGTGCTGGTACATGGCCCTTATATAAGCCCCCTATCCCTCATCAAACCTCAAGAACTCACACCCCCTTAAAGAGCATTTGAGATTTTACAGGTTTGCTGCCAGTAGCCATTAAAGCGTCTGAAATGGGGATGCTTTTTCCAAATGGTCACAAAATCTCGTACACTTCGAGTTTTTAGCTGAATTTTTTTGTGCATCCCAACAAAAATACAAGGATCACGTCTACCAAGTTTGGGGCCAAAACTCCATCCGAAAACATTTTAAAAAATCCCGAACCGTAAAAAGTTTCAAAAATCATGGAAAATAGAAAACGAGTCGTCTTGCCATGAAACTTCTCATGAAGGCTTAAGGGACCATTGTATGAATTTACAAGCTAGAAAAATGGCATTGGCATGGCAGAAATATGAAGATGTGCCTAAACGCACCTACCACCTTATCGATCCACGGCTTGCGCATCCTGCCTCTCTGGCCGACGTAGTGCCCGCCCGCCCTATCATTTCATCGGTTGGCTTAGGCGTACGGAGTTCATTCCCAGTCTAAGATCAGACTAGATAGAGGGTTACAGCAGCAAGATCGGCAGCACACAGAGGGGGACCCAGCCGATCCCCGGCTTGCGCATCTCGCCCCTCTGGCCGGCTGAGCGCCCGCACGCTCATTTCGTGGGTTGACTTAGGCATATGGAGTTCATTCCCAGTCTAAGCATACAGAGTTAATTCCCAGTCTATGATCGGACTGGGCCGATGGTTGAGGCAGCACATGCTGGGCTCGAGCATGTGTTGGTGCCACATTTTTTTTCACCGGGACACCAGCGCCGGAGAACCTGACCGACGTTATCGAGGTTTCGGCGATAGGGGGTGCGCGCACATGATGTGCGATGGGTGCTGGTACTTGGCCCTTATATTGGCCCCCTTTCCCTCATCAAACCATGAGAACTCACACCCCCTTGAAGAGCATTTGAGATTTTACAGGTTTGCTGCCAGTCGCAATTAAAGTGTCTGAAATGGGGACACTTTTTTCAAATGGTCACAAAATCTTGTACACTTTGAGTTTTTAGCTGAATTTTTTTTTGCATGCCAACAAAAATACAAGGATCACGTCTACCAAGTTTGGGGCCAAAAATCCTTCTGAAAAATTTTTAAAAAATCCCGAACCATACAAAGTTTTGAAAATCGTGAAAAATAGAAAATGAGTCGTCTTGGCATGAAACCTCACATGAAGGCTTAAGGGAACATTGTATGAATTTACAAGCCATAAAAAAGGCATTGGCATGGGAAAAATATGAAGATGTGCCGAAACCCACCTACCACCCTATCGATCCACGGCTTGCGCATCCCGCCTCTCTGGCCGATGTAGTGCCGGCCTGCCCTCCCGCTCGTTTCGTCGGTTGGCTTATGGATACGTAGCTCTTTCCTAGTCTAAGATCAAACCAGACCAAGGGTTATGGTAGCAAGATTGGCAGCACGCAAAGGGGGACCCGACCGATCCCTGGCTTACGCATCCCGCCCCTCTGCCCGGTTGAGCGCCCGCACGCTCGTTTCATGGGTTGACTTAGGCATACGAAGTTCATTCCTAGTCTAAGCATACGGAGTTCATTCCCAGTCTAAGATCGGATTGGATCGAGGGTTGCGGCAGCACATGCTGGGCTCGGGCATGTGTTGGTGCTGCATTTTTGTTCGTCGGGACACCATCGTCGGAGAACCTAACCGGCGGTATTGGGGTTCCAACGATCGGGGGGGCTGGGGGGTGTACGCATATGATGTGCGATGGGTGCTGATACTTGGCCCTTATATTGGCCCCCTATCCCTCATAAAACCTCAAGTTTTGAAAATCGTGAAAAATAGAAAACGAGTCGTCTTGGCATGAAACCTCACATGAAGGCTTAAGGGAACATTGTATGAATTTACAAGCCAGAAAAAAGGCATTGGCATGGGAAAAATATGAAGATGTGCCTAAACCCACCTACCACCCTATCGATCCACGGCTTACGCATCCTGCCTCTCTGGCCGACGTAGTGCCCGCCCGCCCGCCCGTTTCGTCAGTTGGCTTAGGCATACGAAGTTCATTCCCAGTCTAAGATCGGACCGGACCGACGGTTACGGTAGCAGGATTGGCAGCACGTAAAGGGGGACCTGCCCGATCCCCAGCTTGCGCATCCCGCCCCTCTGGCCAGCTGAGCGCCCGTACGCTCGTTTCGTGGGTTGACTTAGGCATACGGAGTTCATTCCCTGTCTAAGCATACGGAGTTCATTCCCAGTCTAAGATCAGACCAGATCAAGGGTTGCGGTAGCACATGCTGGGCTCGGGCATGTGCTGGTGCCGCATTTTTCTTCACCGGGACACCATCGCCGGAGAACCTGACCGGCGTCATTAGGGTTCCGACGATGGGGGGGAACGCGGGGGTGTGCGCACATGATGTGCGATGGGTGCTGGTACTTGGCCCTTATATTGGTTCCCTATCCCTCATGAAACCTCGAGAACTCACACCCCCTTAAAAAGCATTTGAGATTTTACATGTTTGCTGCCAGTAGCCATTAAAGTGTCTGAAATAGGGACACTTTTTTGAAATGGTCACAAAATCTTGTACACTTAGAGTTTTTACCTGAATTTTTTTGTGCATGCCAACAAAAATACAAGGATCATGTCTACCAATTTTGGGGCTAAAAATCCTTCTGAAAAAATTTTAAAAAATCACAAACCGTAAAAAGTTTCAAATATCGTGAAAAATAGAAAATATGTCGTCTTGCCATGAAAATTCACATGAAGGCTTAAGGGACCATTGTATGAATTTACAAGCTATAAAAATGGCATTGCATGGCAGAAATATGAAGATGTGCCTAAACCCACCTACCACCCTATCGATCCACGGCTTGCGCATCCCGCCTCTCTAGCCGGCGTAGTGCCTGCCCGCCCGCCCCTTTCGTCTGTTGCCTTAGGCATACGGTGTTCATTCCCAATCTAAGATTGGATCGGACTGAGGGTTGCATAGTAGGATCGATAGCATGCAGAGGGGACCCGGTCAATCCCCGGCTTGCGCATCCCGCCTCTCAGCCGGTTGAGCGCCTGTACGCTCGTTCCGTGGGTTGACTTAGGCATATGGAGTTCGTTCCCAGTCTAAGTATACGGAGTTCATTCCCAGTCTAAGATCGGATCGGACCGAGGGTTGCGGTAGCACATGCTGGGCTCGGGCATGTGCTGGTGCCGCATTTTTCATCACCGGGACACCATCCCCAGAGTACCTGACCGACGGCATTGGGGTTCCGACGATGGGGGGGACCGGGGGGTGTGCGCACATGATGTGCGATTGGTGCTGGTACCTGGCCCTTATATTGGCCCCCTATCCCTCATCAAACCTTGAGAACTCACACCCCTTAAAGAGCATTTGACATTTTACAGGTTTGCTGCCAGTAGCCATTAAAGTGTGTAGAATGGGGACACTTTTTTTAAATGGTCACAAAATCTTGTACACTTTGAGTTTTTAGCTGAATTTTTTTTGTCCATGCCAACAAAAATACAAGGATCACGTCTACCAAGTTTTGGGCTAAAACTCCTTCTGAAAAAATTTAAAAAAATCCCGAATCGTAAAAAGTTTCAAAAACCATGAAAAATAGAAAATGAGCCGTCTTGCCATGAAACTTCACATGAAGGCTTAAGGGACCATTGTATTAATTTACAAGCCAAAAAAATGGCATTGGCATGACAGAAATATTAAGATGTGCCTAAACCCACCTACACCCTATCGATCCATGGCTTGCGCGTCCCGCCTCTCTGGCCGGCGTAGTGCCCGCCTGCCCGCCCTCCCATTTCGTCGGATGGCTTAGGCATACGGAGTTCATTCCCAGTCTAAGATCAGACCGGATCGAGGGTTGCGGCAGCAGGATCGATCGCACGCAGAGGCGGCCCGACCGATCCCCGACTTGCGCGTCCTGCCCCTCTGGCCGGCTGAGCGCCCGCATGCTCGTTTCGTGGGTTGACTTAGGCATACGGAGTTCATTCCCAGTCTGAGATTGGACCGAACCGAGGGTTACGGCAGCACATGCTGGGCTGGGGCAAGTGCTGGTGCCACATTTTTCGTCATCGGGACACTATAGTCGGAGAACCTGACCGACGGCTTTGGGGATCCGACGAAGGGGGGGACCGGGGGGTGTGCACACATGATGTGCGATGGGTGCTGGTACATGGCCCTTATATAGGCCCCCTATCCCTCATCAAACCTTGAGAACTCACACCCCCTTAAAGAGCATTTGAGATTTTACAGGTTTGCTGCCAGTAGCCATTAAAGCATCTGAAATGGGGTGCTTTTTTCAAATGGTCACAAAATCTCGTACACTTCGAGTTTTTAGCTGAATTTTTTTCTGCATGCCAAAAAAAATACAAGGATCACGTCTACCAAGTTTGGGCCCAAAAATCCTTCTGAAAACATTTTAAAAAATCCCGAACCGTAAAAAGTTTCAAAAATCATGGAAAATAGAAAACGAGTTGTCTTGCCATGAAACTTCTCATGAAGGCTTAAGGGACCATTGTACGAATTTACAAGCTAGAAAAATGGCATTGGCATGGCAGAAATATGAAGATGTGCCTAAACGCACCTACCACCCTATCGATCCACGGCTTGCGCATCCCGCTTCTCTGGCCGGCGCAGTGCCCGCCCGCCCGCCTGCTCGTTTCATCGGTTGGCTTAGGCATACGGAGTTCATTCCCAGTCTGAGATCGGACTGAACCACTGGTTGCGATAGTAGGATCGACAGCACGCAGAGGGGGACCCGATCGATCCTCGGCTTGCACATCCCGCCACTCTGGCCGGCTGAGCTCCCGAACGCTCGTTTCGTGGGTTGACCTAGGCATACAGAGTTCATTCCCAACGAAAGCATATGGAGTTCATTCCCAGTCTAAGATCGGACCAGATCGAGGGTTACGGCAGCACATGTTGGGCTCGGGCATCTGCTGGTGCTGCATTTTTCTTTCCCGGGACACCATCGTCGGAGAACCTGACCGGCGGCATTAGGGTTCCAGCGATCGGGGGGGCCGGGGGGGTGTGCGCACATGATGTGCGATGGGTATTGGTACTTAGCCCTTATATTGGCCCCTTATCCCTTATCAAACCTCGAGAACTCACACCCCCTTAAAGAGCATTTGAGATTTTACAGGTTTGCTGCCAGTAGCCACTAAAGTGTCTGAAATGGGGACACTTTTTTCAAATGGTCACAAAATCTTGTACATTTCGAGTTTTTAGCTGAATTTTTTTGTGCATGCCTAGAAAAATACAAGGATCACATTTACCAAGTTTGGGGCAAAAACTCTTTCTGAAAAAATTTTAAAAAATCTCGAACCATAAAAAGTTTTGAAAATCGTGAAAAATATAAAACGAGTCGTCTTGCCATGAAACTTCACATGAAGGCTTAAGGGACCATTGTATGAATTTACAAGCCAGAAAAATGGCATTGGCACGGCAGAAATATGAAGATGTGCCTAAACCCACCTACCACCCTATCGATCTACGGTTTGTGCATCCCGCCTCTCTTACCGGCGTAGTGCCCGCCCGCCCGCTCGTTTCATCGGTTGGCTTAGGCATACGGAGTTCATTCCCAGTCTAAGATCGGATCCGACCATGGGTTGCGGCAGTAGGATCGGCAGGACGCAGAGGGGGACCCGGTCGATTCTCGGCTTGCACATCCCGCCTCTCTGGCCGGCTGAGCTCCCGAACTCTCGTTTCGTGGGCTGACTTAGGCATACGGAGTTCATTCCCAATCAAAGCATATGGAGTTCATTCCCAGTCTAAGATCGGACCAGACTGAGGGTTGCGGCAGCACATGCTGGGCTCGAGCATGTGCTGGTGCCACATTTTTCTTTACCGGGACACCATCGTCGGAGAACCTGACCGACGACATTAGGGTTCCAACGATCGGGGGGGGCCGGGGGGGTGTGCGCACATTATGTGCTATGGGTGCTGGTACTTGGCCCTTATATTGGCCCCTTATCCCTCATCAAACCTCGAGAACTCACACCCCCTTAAAGAGCATTTGAGATTTTACAGGTTTGCTGCCAGTAGCCATTAAAGTGTCTGAAATGGGGACAGTTTTTTCAAATGGTCACAAAATCTTGTAAACTTCGAGTTTTTAGCTGAATTTTTTTGTGCATGCCAACAAAAATACAAGGATCACGTCTAAGTTTGGGGCTAAAACTCCTTCTGAAAAAATTTTAAAAAATCTCGAACCGTAAAAAGTTTCAAAAATCGTGACAAATAGAAAACGACTCGTCTTGCCATGAAACTTCACATGAAGGCTTAAGGGACCATTGTATGAATTTACAAGCTAGAAAAATGGCATTGGAATGGCAGAAATATGAAGATGTGCCTAAACCCACCTACCACCCTATCGATCCACGGCTTGTGCATCTTGCCTCTCGGTCGACGTAATGCTCGCCCGCCCGCCTGCTCGTTTTTTCGGTTGGCTTAGGCATACGGAGTTCATACCCAGTCTAAGATCGGACTGGATCACGGGTTGCGGTAGTAGGATCGGTAGCACGCAGAGGGGGACCCGGTCGATCCTCGGCTTGCACATCCCGCCTCTCTGGCCGGTTGAGCTCCCGAATGCTCGTTCCGTGGGTTGACTTAGGCATACGGAGTTCATTCCAAGTGTAAGCATATGGAGTTCATTCCCAGTCTAAGATTGGACCGGACTGAGGGTTGCGATAGCATATACTGGGCTCGGGCATGTGCTGGTGCCGTATTTTTCTTCACCGGGACACCATTGCCAGAGAACCTGACTGGTGGCATTGGGGTTCCGGCAATTGGGGGGCCGGGGGGGGTGTGCGCACATGAAGTGCGATGGGTGCTGGTATTTGAACCTTATATTGGCCCCCTATCCCGCATCAAACCTCGGGAACTCACACCCCCTTAAAGAGCATTTGAGATTTTACAGGTTTGCTGCGAGTAGCCATTAATGTGTCTGAAATGGGGACACTTTTTTCAAATGGTCACAAAATCTTGTAAACTTCGAGTTTTTAACTGAATTTTTTTGTGCATGCCAACGAAAATACAAGGATCATGTCTACCAAGTTTAGGCCCAAAAATCCTTTTGAAAAAAGTTTAAAAAATGTCCAACCATAAAAAGTTTCAAAAATCGTGAAAAATAGAAAATGAATCGTCTTGCCATTAAACTTCACATGAAGGCTTAAGGGACCATTGTATGAATTTACAAGCTAGAAAAATGGCATTGGAATGGCAGAAATATGAAGATGTGCCTAAACCCACTTACCACCCTATCGATCCACGGCTTGTGCATCCTGCCTCTCGGTCGACGTAGTGCTCGCCTGCCCGCCTGCTCGTTTCTTCGGTTGGCTTAGGCATACGGAGTTCATTCCCAGTCTAAGATCGGACTGGACCATGGGTTGCGGCAGTAGGATCGATAGCACGCAGAGGGGGACTCGGTCGATCCTCGGCTTGCACATCCCGCCTCTCTGGCCGGCTGAGCTCCCGAATGCTCGTTTCGTGGGTTGACTTAGGCATACGGAGTTCATTCCCAGTGTAAGCATATGGAGTTCATTCCCAGTCTAAGATTGGACTGGACTGAGGGTTGCGACAACATATACTGGGCTCGAGCATGTGCTGGTGTCGTATTTTTCTTCACCGGGACACCATTGCCAGAGAACCTGACTGGTGGCATTGGGGTTCCGGCAATTGGGGGGTCGGGGGGGGTGTGCGCACATGAAGTGCGATGGGTGCTGGTATTTGAACCTTATATTGGCCCCCTATCCCGCATCAAACCTCGGGAACTCACACCCCCTTAAAGAGCATTTGAGATTTTACAGGTTTGCTGCGAGTAGCCATTAATGTGTTTGAAATGGGGACACTTTTTTCAAATGGTCACAAAATCTTGTACACTTCGAGTTTTTAGCTGAATTTTTTTGTACATGACCACAAAAGTACAAGGATCACGTCTACCAAGTTTGGGGCCAGAACTCTTTCTAAAAAAATTTTAAAAAATCCCGAACCGTAAAAAATTTTGAAAATCGTGAAAAATAGAAGACGAGTCGTCTTACCATGAAGCTTCACATGAAGGCTTAAAGGACCATTGTATGAATTTACAAGCCAGAAAAAATGGCATTGGCATGGCAAAAATATGAAGATGTGCCTAAACCCACCTACCACCCTATCGATCCACAGCTTGCGCATCCCACCTCTCTAGCCGGTGTAGTGCCTGCCCACCCGCCCGCTCGTTTCGTCGGTTGGCTTAGGCATACGGAGTTCATTCCCAGTCTAAGATCAGACCAGACCTAGGGTTGCAGTAGCAAGATTGACAGCATGTAGAGGGGGACCCGATCGATCCCCGGCTTGCGCATCACGCCCTTCTGGCCGACTGAGTGCCCACAAGCTCGTTTCGTGGGTTGACTTAGGCATACAGAGTTCATTCCCAATCAAAGCATATGGAGTTCATTCCCAGTCTAAGATCGGACCAGACCAAGGGTTACAGCAGCACATGCTGGGCTCGGGCATGTGCTGGTGCCACATTTTTCTTTGCTGGGACACCATCACCGGAGAACCAGACCGACGGCATTAGGGTTTCAGCGATCGGGGGGGGCCGGGGGTGTGCGCACATGATGTGCGATGGGTGCTGGTACTTGGCCCTTATATTGGCCCCTTATCTCTCATCAAACCTCGAGAACTCACACCCCCTTAATGAGCATTTGAGATTTTACAGGTTTGCTACCAGTAGCCATTAAAGTGTCTGAAATGGGGACACTTTTTTCAAATGGTTACAAAATCTTGTACACTTCGAGTTTTTAGCTGAATTTTTTTGTGCATCCCAACAAAAATACAAGGATCACGTCTACCAAGTTTGGGGCCAAAACTCCTTCTCAAAAAATTTTAAAAAATCCCGAACCGTAAAAAGTTTCAAAAATCATGAAAAATAGAAAACGAGTCGGCTTGCCATGAAACTTCACATGAAGGCTTAAGGGACCATTGTATGAATTTACAAGCCAGAAAAATGGCATTGAAATGGGAGAAATATGAAGATGTGCCTAAACCCACCAACCACCCTATCGATCCACGGCTTACGCATCCCGCCTCTCTGGCCGACGTAGTGCCCACCCACCCGCCTGCTCGTTTCGTCAGTTGGCTTAGGTATACGAAGTTCATTCCCAGTCTAAGATGGGATCAGATCAAGGGTTGCAGCAGCAGGATCGGTAGCACATATAGGGGGACCCAGTCGATCCCCGGCTTGCTCATTCGGCCCCCTGGTCGGCTGAGCACCCGCACGCTCATTTTGGGGGTAGACTTAGGCATACGGAGTTCATTCTCAGTCTAAGCATATGGAGTTCATTCCCAGTCTAAAATCAGACCGGACCGAGGGTTATGACAGCACATGCTGGGATCGGGCATGTGCTTGTGCCATATTTTTCTTCGTCGGGACACCATCGTCGGAGAACCTGACCGACGACATTGGGGTTCCGACGATCAAGGCGGCCGAGGGGGGGTGTGCACACATGATATGTAATGGGTGCTAGTACTTGGCCCTTATATTGGCCCCCTATCCCTCATCAAACCTTAAAAACTCACACCCTCTTAAAGAGCATTTGAGATTTTACAGGTTTGCTGCCAGTAGCCATTAAAGTGTCTGAAATGGGGATACATTTTTCAAATGGTTACAAAATCTTGTACACTTTGAGTTTTTAGCTGAATTGTTTTGTGCATGCCAACAAAAATACAGGAATCACGTCTACCAAGTTTGGGGCCAAAAGTCCTTCTGAAAAAATTTTAAAAAACCCCGAACCGCAAAAAGTTTTAAAAATCATGAAAAATAGAAAACGAGTCATCTTGCCATGAAACTTCACATGAAGGCTTAAGGGACCATTGTATGAATTTACAAGCCAGAAAAATGGCATTGGTACGGTAGAAATATGAAGATGTGCCTAAACCCATCTACCACCCTATCGATCCACGACTTGCGCATCCCGCCTCTCTGGTAGGCGTAGTGCCTGCCCGCCCGCCCGCTCGTCTCGTCGGTTGGCTTAGGCATACGGAGTTCATTCCCAGTCTAAGATCAAACCGGACCGAGGGTTGCGGCAGTAGGGTCAAAAAAATGTATAGGGGGACCCGGTCGATCCCCGGCTTGCGCATCTCGCCCCTCTGGCCGGCTGAGCGCCGCACGCTCGTTTCGTGGGTTGACTTAGGCATATGGAATTCATTCCCAGTCGAAGCATACAGAGTTCATTCCCAGTCTAAGATTGGACTAGACCTAGGGTTGCGGCAGCACATGCTGGCCTTAAGCATGTACTGGTGCCGTATTTTCTTCACCGGGACACCATTGCCGGAGAACCTGACCGACGGCATTAGGGTTTCGGCGATTGGGGGGGTCGAGGTGGGTGTGCGCACATGATGTGCGATGGGTGCTGGTACTTGGCCCTTATATTGGCCCCCTATCCCTCATCAAACCTCTAGAACTCACACCCCCTTAAAGAGCATTTGAGATTTTACAGGTTTGCTGCAAGTAGCCATTAAAGTGTCTCAAATGGGGACACTTTTTTCAAATGGTCACAAAATCTTGTACCCTTTGAGTTTTTAGCTGAATTCTTTTGTGCATGCCAACAAAAATACAAGGATCACATCTACCAAGTTTGGGGCCAAAACTCCTTCTGAAAAAATTTTAAAAAATCTCGAACCGTAAAAAGTTTCAAAAATAGTGAAAAATAAAAAACGAGTCGTCTTGCCATGAAACTTCATATGAAGGCTTAAGGGACCATTGTATGAATTTACAAGTCAGAAAAATGGCATTGAAATGGGAGAAATATGAAGATGTGCCAAAACCCACCTACCACCGTATCGATCCACGGCTTACGCATCCCGCCTCTCTGGCCGACGTAGTGCCCGCCTGCCCTCCCGCTCGTTTCGTCAGTTGGCTTAGGCATACGAAGTTTATTCCCAGTCTAAGATCGGACCGAACTGAGGGTTACGGCAGCAGGATCGGCAGCACGCGGAGGGGGACCCGACCGATCCCCGGCTTGCGCATCTCACCCCTCTGGCCGGCTGAGCGCCCGCACGCTCGTTTCGTTGGTTGACTTAAGGATACGAAGTTCATTCCCAGTCTAAGATCAGACCGGATCAAGAGTTACGGCAGCACATGCTGGGCTCGGGCATGTGCTGGTGCTGTATTTTTCTTCATCGGCACACCATCGCCGTAGAACTTGACCGACGGCATTGGGGTTTTGGTGATCGGGGGGCTGGGGGGGTGTGCGCACATGATGTGCGATGGGTGCTGGTACTTGGCCCTTATAATGGCCCCCTATCCCTCATCAAACCTCGAGAACTCACACCCCCTGAAAGAGCATTTGAGATTTTACAGGTTTGCTGCCAGTAGCCATTAAAGTGTCTGAAATGGGGACACTTTTTTCAAATGGTCACAAAATCTTGTACACTTCGAGTTTTTAGCTGAATGTTTTTGTGCATGCCAACAAAAATACAAGGATCACGTCTGTCAAGTTTGGAGCCAAAAGTCCTTCTGAAAAAATTTTAAAAAATCTCGAACCGTAAAAAGTTTCAAAAATCATGAAAAATAGAAAACGAGTCGTCTTGCCATGAAACTTCACATGAAGGCTTAAGGGACCATTGTATGAATTTACAAGCCAGAAAAATGGCATTGGCATGGCAGAAATATGAAGATGTGCCTAAACCCACCTACCACCCTATCGATCCACGGCTTGTGCATCCCGCCTCTCTGGCCGACGTAGTGTTCGTCGGCCAGCCCGCTCGTTTCATCGGTTGGCTTAGGTATACAGAGTTCATTCCCAGTCTAAGATCAGACCAGACCAAGGGTTGCTGCAGCAGGATCGGCAGCACGCAGAGGGGGACCCGGTCGATCCTCGGCTTGTGCATCCTGCCCCTCTGGCCGGCTGAGCGACCGCACGCTCGTTTCTTAGGTTGACTTAGGCATACGGAGTTCATTCCCAGTCTAAGCATACGTAGTTCATTCCCAGTCGAAGATTGGACCAGATTGAGGGTTGCGATAGCACATGCTGGGCTCAGGCATGTGCTGGTGCCGCATTTTTCTTTGTCGGAACACCATCGTCGGAGAACCTGACCGACGGCAATGGGGTTCCGACGATCGAGGGGGGCCGGGGGAGGTATGCACACATGATGAACGATGGGTACTGGAACTTGGCCCTTATATTGGCCCCATATTCCTCATCAAACCTTGACAACTCACACCCCCTTAAAAAGCATTTGAGATTTTACAGGTTTGCTGCCAGTAGCCATTAAAGTATCTGAAATGGGGACACTTTTTTCAAATGGTCACAAAATCTTGTACACTTCGAGTTTTTAGCTGAATTTTTTTGTTCACGGCAACAAAAATACAAGGATCACGTCTACCAAGTTTGGGGCCAAAACACCATGTAAAAAAATTTTAAAAAATCTCGAACCGTAAAAAGTTTTGAAAATCGTGAAAAATAGAAAACGAGTCGTCTTACCGTGAAATTTCACATAAGGCTTAAGGGACCGTTGTATGAATTTACAAGCCAGAAAAATGGCATTGGTATGGTAGAAATATGAAGATGTGCCTAAACCCACCTACCACCCTATCGATCCACGGCTTGTGCATCCCGCCTCTTTGGCCGACGTAGTGCCCGCCTGCCCACCCGCTTTTTTCATCGGTTGGCTTAGGCATACGGAGTTCATTCCCAGTCTAAGATCGGATCAGACCAAGGGTTGTGGCAGCAGGATCGGCAGCACGCAGAGGGGGACCCGACCGATCCTCGGCTTGTGCCTCCCGCCTCTCTGGCCGGCTGAGTGCCCGCACGCTCATTTCGTGGGTTGAGTTAGCCATATGCAGTTCATTCCCAGTCTAAGCATACAGAGTTCATTATTAGTCTAAGATCGAACCGAACCAAGGGTTGCGACATCACATGCTGGGCTCGGGCATGTGCTGGTGCCGCATTTTTCTTCGCAAGGACACCATCGTCGGAGAACCTGATCGACGGCATTGGGGTTCCGACGATCGGGGGGGCCAGGGGATGTGTGCACATGATGTGCGATGGGTGCTGGTACTTGGCCCTTATATTGGCCCCCTATCCCTCATCAAACCTCGAAAACTCACACCCCCTTAAAGAGCATTTGAGATTTTACAGGTTTGCTGCCAGTAGCCATTAAAGTGTCTAAAATGGGGACACTTTTTTCAAATGGTCACAAAATCTTGTACACTTCGTGTTTTTAGATGAATTTTATTATGCATGCCAACAAAAATACAGGGATCACGTTTACCATGTTTGGGGCCAAAACTCCTGAAAAAATTTTAAAAAATCTTGAACCGTAAAAAGTTTCAAAAATCATGAAAAATAGAAAACGAGTCGTCTTGCCATGAAACTTCACACGAAGGCTTAAGAGACCATTGTATGAATTTACAAGCTAGAAAAATGGTATTGGCATGGCAGAAATATAAAGATGTGCCTAAATCCAGCTACCACCCTATCGATTCATGGCTTGCGCATCCCGCCTCTCTGGCTGGCGTAGTGCCCACCCGCTCGCCTGCTCGTTTCATCGGTTGGCTTAGGCATACGGAGTTCATTCCCAGTCTAAGATCAAACCAGCCAAGGGTTGCGCTAGCAGGATCGACAGCATGCAAAAGGGGACACGGCCGATCCCTGGCTTGCCATCACGCCTCTCTGGCCGACTAAGCGCCCGTACGCTCGTTTCGTGGGTTGACTTAGGCATACGGAGTTCATTCCCAGTAAAAGATCAGACCAGACCGAGGGTTACGGCAGCACATGCTAGGCTCGGGCATGTGCTGGTGCGCATTTTTCTTCATCGGGACACCATCATCGGAGAACCTGACCGGCAGCAATTGGGTTCCGACGATCGAGGGGGGCCGGGGGGGTGTGCGCACATGATGTGTGATGGGTACTCATACTCGGCCCTTATGTTGGCCCGATATCCCTCATCAAACCTCAAGAACTCACACCCCCTTAAAGAGCATTTCAGATTTTACAGGTTTGCTGCCAATAGCCATTAAAGTGTCTGAAATGGGGACACTTTTTTCAAATGGTCACAAAATCTTGTACACTTCGAGTTTTTAGCTGAATTTTTTTGTTCATGCCAACAAAAATACAAGGATCACGTCTACCATGTTTGGGTCCAAAACACCTTCTGAAAAAATTTTAAAAAAACTTGAACCGTAAAAAGTTTTGAAAATTGTGAAAAATTGAAAATGAGTCGTCTTGCCATGAAACTTCACATGAAGGCTTAAGGGGCTATTGTATGAATTTACAAGCCAGAAAAATGGTATTGGCACCACAAAAATATGAAGATGTGCCTAAACCCACTTACCACCCTATCGATCCACGGCTTGCGCATCCCTCTCTCTGGTCGGGGTAGTGCCCGCCCGTCCGCACGCTCATTTCGTCAGATGGCTTAGGCATACGGAGTTCATTCTCAGTCTAAGATCAAAGTGGGCTGAGGGTTAAGGTAGCAAGATTGATACCACACAGAGGGGGACTCGACCGATCCCCGGCTTGCGCATCCCACCCCTCTAGCCGACTGAGCGCCCTCACGCTCGTTTCGTGGGTTGACTTAGGCATACGGAGTTCATTCCCAGTCGAAGATCGAATCGGAATGAGGGTTACGGTAGCACTTGCTGGGCTCGGGCATGTGCTGGTGACGCATTTTTCTTCTTCGGGACACCATCGCTGAAGAACCTGACCGACGACATTAGGGTTCCGGCGATCGGGGGGGTCGGGGGGGTGTGCGTACATGATGTGCGATGGGTGCTGTTACGTGGCCCTTATATTGGCCCCCTATCCCTCATCAAACCTCGAGAACTCACACCCCCTTAAAGATCATTTGAGATTTTACAGGTTTGCTGCCAGTAGCCATTAAAGTGTCTGAAATAGGGACACTTTTTCCAAATGGTCACAAAATCTTGTACGCTTCGAGTTTTTAGCTGAATGTTTTTGTGCATGCCAACAAAAATACAAGGATCACGTCTACCAAGTTTGGGGGCAAAAATCCTTCTGAAAAAATTTTAAAAAATCCCAAACCGTAAAAAGTTTTGAAAATCTTGAAAAATAGAAAACGAGTCGTCTTGCCATGAAACTTCACATGAAGGCTTAAGGGACCATTGTATGAATTTACAAGCCAGAAAAATGGCATTGGCATGGTAGAAATATGAAGATGTGCCTAAACCCACCTACCACCCTAGCTATCCACGGCTTACGCATCCCGTATCTTTGGCCGGCGTAGTGCCCGCCTGCCCGCTCATTTCATCGGTTGGCTTAGGCATACGGAGTTCATTCCTAGTCTAAGATCGGACTAGACAGAAGGTTGCGACAGCAGGATCGGCAGCACGCAGAGATGGACCCGGTCGATCCCCGGTTTGCGCATCCTGCCATTCTGGCCGGCTGAGTACCCGCACGCTCGTTTCGTAGGTTGACTTAGGCATACAGAGTTCATTCCCAGTCTAAGCATACGGAGTTCATTCCCAGTCTAAGATCGAACCGAACCGAGGGTTGCAGCCCTAGGATCGGTAGCACGTAGAAGGGGACCCGATCGATCCTCGGCTTACCCATCCCATCCTTCTGGTCGGCTAAGTGCCCGTTCGCTCGTTTCATGGGTTGACTTAGGCATACGGAGTTCATTCCCGATCTAGGCATACGGAGTTTATTTCTAGTCTAAGATCAAACCAGACCGAGGTTGCAACAGCACATGCTGTGCTCGGGCATGTGTTGGTGCCTTATTTTTCTTCGTCGGCACACTATCGTCGGAGAACCTGACCAGCGGTATTGGGGTTCCGATGATCGGGGGGGGTCGGGGGGGTGTATGCACATGATGTGCGATGGGTGCTGGTACTTGGCCCTTATATTGGCCCTCTATCCCTCTTCAAACCTCGAGAACTCACATCCCTTTAAAGAGCATTTGAGATTTTACAGGTTTGCTGTCAGTAGCCCTTAAAGTGTCTGAAATGGGGACACTTTTTTCAAATGGACACAAAATCTTGTACACTTCGAGTTTTTAGCTGAATTTTTTTGTGCATTCCAACAAAAATACAAGGATCACGTGTACCAAGTTTGGGGCTGAAACTCCTTCTGAAAAGATTTTAAAAAATCCCAAACCGTAAAAAGTTTCAAAAATTGAGAAAAATAGAAAACGAGTCGTCTTGGCATGAAACTTCACATGAAGGCTTAAGGGACCATTGTATGAATTTACAGGCCAAAAAAAAGGCATTGGCATGGTAGGAATATGAAGATATGCCTAAACCCACCTACCACCCTATCGATCCATGGCTTGCGCATCCCGTCTCTCTGGCCGACGTAGTGCCATCCTGCCTGCCCGCTCGTTTCATTGGTTGACTTAGGCATACGGAGTTCTTTCCCTATCTAAGATCGAACCAAACCAAGGGTTGCAGCAGCAGGATTGGCAGCACGCAGAGGGGGACCCGACCGATCCCCGACTTACGCATCCCGCCCCTCTGGCCGGCTGAGCGCCTGCACGCTCGTTTTGTGGGTTGACTTAGGCATACGGAGTTCATTCCTAGTCTAAGCATACGGAGTTCATTCCCAGTCTAAGATCAGACCAGACTGAGGGTTGCGGTGGCACATGCTGGGCTCGGGCATGTGCTGGTGCCGTATTTTTCTTCGTCGAGACACTATCGTCGGAGAACCTGATCGACGGTTTTGGGGTTCCGACGATCGAGGGGGCCGAGGGGGTGTGCGCACATGATGTGCGATGGGTGCTGGTACTTGGCCCTTATATTGGCCCCCTATCTCTCATCAAACCTCGAGAACTCACACTCCCTTAAAGAGCATTTGAGATTTTATAGGTTTGCTGCCAGTAGCCATTAAAGTGTCTGAAATGGCACACTTTTTTCGAATGGTCACAAAATCTTGTACACTTCGAGTTTTTCACTGAAGTTTTTTGTGCAAGCCAACAAAAATACAAGGATCACGTCTGCTGAGCTTGGGGCCAAAACTTCTTCTGAAAAATTTTAAAAAATCCCGAACCTTAAAAAGTTTCAAAAATCATGAAAAATAGAAAACGAGTCATCTTGCCATGAAACTTCACATGAAGGCTTAAGGGACCATTGTATGAATTCACAAGCCAAAAAAATGGCATTGGCACGGTAGAAATATGAAGATGTGCCTAAACCCACCTACCACCCTATCGATCCACGGCTTGCACATCCCGTCTCTCTGGCCGGCATAGTACCCGTCCGCCCGCCCGTTCGTTTCGTCGGTTGGCTTAGGCATTCGAAGTTCATTCCCAGTCTAAGATCAGACCAGACCGAGGGTTACAACAGCAGGATCAGTAGCACGCAGAGGGGGACCTGACCGATCCCCGGCTTACGTATCCCGCCCCTTTGGCCAGCTACGCGCCCGCACGCTCATTTCGTGGGCTAACTTAGGCATACGGAGTTCATTCCCCATCTAAGCATACGGACTTCATTCCAGTGTCAGATCAGATCGGACCGACGATTGCGGTAGCACTGCTAGACTCGGGCATGTGCTGGTGCCGTATTTTTCTTCGTCGGGACACCATCGTTGGAGAAACTGACCGACGGCATTGGGGTTCCGACGATCTGGGGGGCCAGGGGGTGTGCGCACATCATGTGCGATGGGTGCTGGTACTTGGCCCTTATATTGGCTCCCTATCCCTCATCAAACCTCGAGAACTCACACCCCCTTAAAGAGCGTTAGAGATTTTACAGGTTTGCTGCCAGTAGCCATTAAAGTGTCTGAAATGGGCACACTTTTTTCAAATGGTCACAAAATCTTGTACACTTCAACTTTTTCACTGAAGTTTTTTAAGCATGCCAACAAAAATACAAGGATCACGTCTACTGAGTTTGGGGCCAAAACTTCTTCTGAAAAATTTTAAAAATCCCGAATAGTAAAAAGTTTCAAAAATCATGAAAAATAGAAAACGAGTCATCTTGCCATGAAACTTCACATGAAGGCTTAAGAGACCGTTGTATGAATTTACAAGCCAGAAAAATGGCATTGGAATGGCAGAAATATGAAGATGTGCCTAAACCACCAACCACCTTATCGATCCACGGCTTGCGCATCCCGTCTCTGTGGCAGGCGTAGTGCCCGCCCGCCCGCCCGCTCGTTTCGTCTGTTGGCTTAGGCATACGGAGTTCATTCCCAGTCTAAGATCAGATCGGACTAAGGGTTGTGGCAGTAGGATTGGCAGCACGTAGACGCAGACCCGGCCGATCCCCGGCTTACGCATCCCGCCCCTTTGGCCGGCTGAACGCCCGCATGCTCGTTTCATGGGTTGACTTAGGCATACGGAGTTCATCCCAGTCTAAGCATACAGAGTTCATTCCCAATCTAAGATCAGACAGGACTGAGGGTTACGGCAGCACATGCTGGGCTCGGGCATGTGCTGGTGCCGCATTTTTCTTCGTCGGGACACCATCACCAGAGAACCTGACCGGCGGCATTGGGGCTCTGACGATCGGGGGGGCCGGGGGGTGTGCGCACATGATGTGCGATGGGTGCTGGTACTTGGCCCTTATATTGGCTCCCTATCCCTTATCAAACCTCAAGAACTCACACCCCCTTAAAGAGCATTTGAGATTTTACAGGTTTGCTGCCAGTAGCCATTAAAGTGTCTGAAATAGGCACACTTTTTTCGAATGGTCACAAAGTCTTGTACACTTCGAGTTTATCACTGAAGTTTTTTGTGCATGCCAACGAAAATACAAGGATCACGTCTACTGAGTTTAGGGCCAAAACTTCTTCTGAAAAATTTTAAAAAATCTCGAATAGTAAAAAGTTTCAAAAATTGTGAAAAATAGAAAACGAGTCATCTTGCCATGAAACTTCACATGAAGGCTTAAGGGACCGTTGTATGAATTTACAAGCCAGAAAAATGGCATTGGAACGGCAGAAATATGAAGATGTGCCTAAACCACCTACCACCCTATCGATCCATGGCTTGCGCATCCCGTCTCTCTGGCAGGCGTAGTGCCCGCTCGCCTGCCCGCTCGTTTCGTCGGTTGGCTTAGGCATATGGAGTTCATTCCCAGTCTAAGATCAGATCGGACCGAGGGTTGTGGCAGTAGGATCGACGGCACACAGAGGGGGACCCGATCGATCCCTGGCTTGCGCATCTCGCCCCTCTGGCCGACTGAGCGCCCTCACGCTTGTTTCGTGGGTTGACTTAGGCATATAGAGTTCATTCCCTGTCTAAGCATACGGTGTTCATTCCCAGTCGAAGATCAGACCAGATCGAGGGTTACGGCAACACATGCTGGGCTCCGGCATGTGCTGGTGCCGTATTTTTCTTCGTCGGGACACCATCACCGGAGAACCTGACCGACGATATTGGGGCTCCGACGATTGGGGGGGCCGGCGGGTGTGCGCACATGATGTGCGATGGGTGCTGGTACTTGGCCCTTATATTGGCTCCCTATCCCTTATCAAACCTCAAGAACTCACACCCCCTTAAAGAGCATTTGAGATTTTACACGTTTGCGGCCAGTAGCCATTAAAGTGTCTGAAATAGGCACACTTTTTTCGAATGGTCACAAAATCTTGTACACTTCGAGTTTATCACTGAAGTTTTTTGTGCATGCCAACGAAAATACAAGGATCACGTCTACTGAGTTTGGGGCCAAAACTTCTTCTGAAAAATTTTAAAAAATCCCAAATAGTAAAAAGTTTCAAAAACCGTGAAAAATAGAAAACGAGTCATCTTGCCATGAAACTTCACATGAAGGCTTAAGGGACCGTTGTATGAATTTACAAGCCAGAAAAATGGCATTGGAACGGCAGAAATATGAAGATGTGCCTAAACCACCTACCACCCTATCGATCCATGGCTTGCGCATCCCGTCTCTCTGGCAGGCGTAGTGCCCGCCCGCCTGCCCGCTCGTTTCGTCGGTTGGCTTAGGCATATGGAGTTCATTCCCAGTCTAAGATCAGACCGGACCGAGGGTTGTGGCAGTAGGATCGACAGCACACAGAGGGGGACCCGATCGATCCCTGGCTTGCGCATCCCGCCCCTCTGGCTGACTGAGCGCTCGCACGCTTGTTTCGTGGGTTGACTTAGGCATATAGAGTTCATTCCCTGTCTAAGCATACGGAGTTCATTCCCAGTCGAAGATCGGACCAGATCGAGGGTTGCGGCAACAAATGCTGGGCTTCGGCATGTGCTGGTGAGACATTTTTCTTCGTCGGGACACCATCACCAGAGAACCTGACCGACGGCATTGGGGCTCCGACGATCGGGGGGGCCGGGGGGTGTGCGCACATGATGTGCGATGGGTGCTGGTACTTGGCCCTTATATTGGCTCCCTATCCCTTATCAAACCTCCAGAACTCACACCCCCTTAAAGAGCATTTGAGATTTTACACGTTTGCTGCCAGTAGCCATTAAAGTGTCTGAAATAGGTACACTTTTTTCGAATGGTCACAAAATCTTGTACACTTCGAGTTTATCACTGAAGTTTTTTGTGCATGCCAACGAAAATACAAGGATCACGTCTACTGAGTTTAGGGCCAAAACTTCTTCTGAAAAATTTTAAAAAATCTCGAATAGTAAAAAGTTTTAAAAACCGTGAAAAATAGAAAACGAATCATCTTGCCATGAAACCTCACATGAAGGCTTAAGGGACCGTTGTATGAATTTACAAGCCAGAAAAATGGCATTGGAACGGCAGAAATATGAAGATGTGCCTAAACCACCTACCACCCTATCGATCCATGGCTTGCGCATCCCGTCTCTCTGGCAGGCGTAGTGCCCGCCCGCCTGCCCGCTCGTTTCGTCGGTTGGCTTAGGCATATGGAGTTCATTCCCAGTCTAAGATCAGACCGGACCGAGGGTTGTGGCAGTAGGATCGACAGCACACAGAGGGGGACCCGATCGATCCCTGGCTTACGCATCCCGCCCCTTTGGCCGACTGAGCGCCCGCACGCTTGTTTCGTGGGTTGACTTAGGCATATAGAGTTCATTCCCTGTCTAAGCATACGGAGTTCATTCCCAGTCGAAGATCGGACCAGATCGAGGGTTGCGGCAACACATGCTGGGCTCCGACATGTGCTGGTGTCATATTTTTCTTCGTCGGGACACCATCACCGAAGAACCTGACCGGCGGCATTGGGGCTCCGACGATCGGGGGGGCCGGGGGGTGTGCGCACATGATGTGTGATGGGTGCTGCTACTTGGCCCTTATATTGGCTCCCTATCCCTCATCAAACCTCAAGAACTCACACCCCCTTAAAGAGCATTTGAGATTTTACAGGTTTGCTGCCAGTAGCCATTAAAGTGTCTGAAATGGGCACACTTTTTTCGAATGGTCACAAAATCTTGTACACTTCGAATTTTTCACTGAAGTTTTTTGTGCATGCCAACAAAAATACAAGGATCACGTCTACTGAGTTTGGGGCCAAAACTTCGTCTGAAAAATTTTAAAAAATCTCGAATAGTAAAAAGTTTAAAAAATCGTGAAAAATAGAAAACGAGTCATCTTGCCATGAAACTTCACATGAAGGCTTAAGGGACCGTTGTATGAATTTACAAGGCAAAAAAACGACATTGGAACGGCAGAAATATGAAGATGTACCTAAACCACCTACCACCCTATCGATCCATGGCTTGCGCATCCCGTCTCTCTGGCAGGCGTAGTGCCCGCCCGCCCGCCCCCTCGTTTCGTCGGTTGGCTTAGGCATACGGAGTTCATTCCTAGTCTAAGATCGGATCGGACTGAGGGTTGTGGTAGCAAGATCAGAAACACATAGATGGGGACCTGATCGATCCCCGGCTTGCGCATCCCGCCCTTCTGGCAGGCTGAACGCCCGCACGCTCGTTTCATGGGTTGACTTAGGCATACGGAGTTCATCCCAGTCTAAGCATACAGAGTTCATTCCCAGTCTAAGATCAGACGGGACCGAGGGTTACGATAGCACATGCTGGGCTCGGGCATGTGCTGGTGCCGCATTTTTCTTCATCGGGACACCATCGCCAGAGAACCTCACCGACGGCATTAGGGTTCCGGTGATCGGGGGGCCGGGGAGGTGTGTGCGCACATGATGTGCGATGGGTGCTGGTACTTGGCCCTTATATTGGCCCCCTATCCCTCATCAAAGCTTGAGAACTCACATCCTCTTAAACAACATTTGAGATTTTACAGGTTTGCTGCCCGTAGCCATTAAATTGTCTGAAATGGGGACATTTTTTCAAATGGTCACAAAATCTTGTACACTTCGAGTTTTTAGCTGAATTTTTTTGTGCATGCCAAAAAAATACAAGGATCACGACTACCAAGTTTGGGGTCAAAACTCCTTCTGAAAAATTTTAAAAAATCCCAAATCGTAAAATGTTTCAAAAATCATGAAAAATAAAAAATGAGTGTCTTGCCATGAAACTTCACATGAAGGCTTAAGGGACCATTGTATGAATTTACAAGCCAGAAAAATGGTATTGGCACGGCAGAAATATGAAGATGTGCCAAAATCCACCTACCACCCTATCGATCCACGGCTTACGCATCCCGCCTTTCTGGACGGTTTAGTGCCTGCCCGCCCGCCCGCTCGTTTCGTCAGTTGGCTTAGGCATAGGGAGTTCATTAGCAATCTAAGATCAGACCGGACCAAGGGTTGTGGCAGCGAGATCGGCAGCATGCAAAGGGGGACTCGGTCGATCCTCGGCTTGCGCATCCTACCCCTCTGGTCGGCTGAGCGCCCGCACGCTCGTTTCATGGGATGACTTAGGCATACGGAGTTCATTCGCTGTGTAAGCATACAAAGTTCATTCCCAGTCTAAGATCGGACCGGACCGAGGGTTACGGCAGCACATGCTGGGCTCGGGCATGTGCTGGTACTTGGCGCTTATATTGGCCCCCTATCCCTCATCAAACCTCGAGAACTCACATCCCTTAAACAGCATTTGAGATTTTACAGGTTTGCTGCCTGTAGCCATTAAATTGTCTGAACTGGGGACACTTTTTTCAAATGGTCACAAAATCTTGTACACTTTGAGTTTTTAGCTAATTTTTTTACGCGTGCCAACAAAAATACAAGGATCACGTCTACCAAGTTTGGGGCCAAAACTCATTCTGAGAAAATTTTAAAAAATCCCCAACCGTAAAACGTTTCAAAAATCGTGAAAAATAAAAAACGAGTGTCTTGCCATGAAACTTCACATGAAGGCTTAAGGGACCATTGTATGAATTTACAAGCCAGAAAAATGGTATTGGCACGGCGAAAATATGAAGATGTGCCTAAATCCACCTACCACCCTACCGATCAATGGCTTGCGCATCCCGCCTCTCTGGTCGGCGTAGTGCTCGCCCGCCCGCCCGCTTGTTTCGTTGATTGGCTTAGGCATATGGAGTTCATTCCCAGTCTAAGATCAGACCGGACCGAGGGTTGTGGCAGCAGGATCGGCAGCACACAGAGGGGGACCCGACCGATCCCTGGCTTGCGCATCCCGCCCCTCTGGCCGACTGAGCGCCTGCACGTTTGTTTCGTGGGTTGACTTAGGCATACGGAGTTCATTCCCTGTCTAAGCATACGGAGTTCATTCCCAGTCGAAGAGCGGACCGGATCGAGGGTTGCGGCAACACATGCTGGGCTTGGGCATGTGCTGGTGCCGTATTTTTCTTCGTCGGGACACCATCACCGGAGAACCTGACCGACGGCATTGGGGTTCCGGTGATCGAGGGGTGCCGGGGGGGGTGTGCACACATGATGTGCGATGGGTACTGGTACTTGGCCCTTATATTGGCCCCATATCCCTCATCAAACCTCGAGAACTCACACCCCCTTAAAGAACATTTGGGATTTTACAGGTTTGCTACCAGTAGCCATTAAAGTGTCTGAAATAGGGACACTTTTTTCAAAAGGTCACAAAATCTTGTACACTTCGAGTTTTTAGCTGAATTTTTTTGTGCATGCCAACAAAAATAAAAGGATCGCGTCTACCAAGTTTGGGGCCAAAATTCCTTGGGAACAAATTTTAAAAAATCCCAAACCGTAAAAAGTTTCAAAAATCTTGAAAAATAGAAAACGAGTCGTCTTGCCATGAAACTTCACATGAAGGCTTAAGGGACCATTGTATGAATTTAAAAGCCAGAAAAATGGCATTGGCATGGCAGAAATATGAAGATGTGCCTAAACCCACCTACCACCCTATTGATCCACGGCTTGCGCATCCCCCTCTCTGGCCGGTGTAGTGCCCGCCCGCTCGCCCGCTCGTTTCGTCGGTTGGCTTCGGCATACGGAGTTCATTCCTAGTCTAAGATCGAACCGGGCTGAGGGTTACGGCAGCAGGATCGGTAGCACGCAGAGGGGGACCTGGCCGATCCCTGACTTGCGCATCCCGCCCTCTTGCCGGCTGAGCGCCCGTACGCTCGTTTCGTGGGTTGACTTAGGCATATGGAGTTCATTCCCAGTCTAGGCATACGGAGTTCATTCCCAATCAAAGTTCAGACTGGACCGAGAGTTGCGGTAGCACTTGCTGGGCTCGGGCATGTACTGGTGCCGTATTTTTCTTCTCCGGGACACCATCGCCGGAGAACTCGACCGACGGCATTAGGGTTTCGACGATCGGGGGGGGCCGGGGGGTGTGCGCACATGATGTGCGATGGGTGCTGGTACTTGGCCCTTATATTGGCCCCATATCCCTCATCAAACCTTAAGAACTCACACCCCCTTAAAGGGCATTTGAGATTTTACAGGTTTGCTGCCAATAGCCATTAAAGTGTCTGAAATGTGGACACTTTTTTCTAAAGGTCACAAAATCTTGTACACTTCGAGTTTTTAGCTGAACTTTTTTGTGCATGCCAACAAAAATACAAGGATCACGTCTACCAAGTTTGGGGCCAAAATTCCTTGTGAACAAATTTTAAAAAATCCCAAACCGTAAAAAGTTTCAAAAATCTTGAAAAATAGAAAACGAGTCAGAAAAATGGCATTGGCATGGCAGAAATATGAAGATGTGCCTAAACCCACCTACCACCCTATCGAGACATGGCTTGCGCATCCCGCCTCTCTGGTCGGTTTAGTGCCTGCCCGCCCGCCCGCTCGTTTCGTCAGTTGGCTTAGGCATACGGAGTCATTAGCAGTCTAAGATCAGACCGGACCAAGGGTTGTGGAGTGGGATCGGCAGCACGCAGAGGGAGACTCGATCGATCCCTGGCTTGCGCATCCTGCCCCTCTGGTCGGCTGAGCGCGCGCACGCGCGTTTCATGGGTTGACTTAGGCATATGGAGTTCATTCCCAGTCTAAGCATACGAAGTTCATTCCCAGTCTAAGATCGGATCGGACCGGACCGATGGTTGCGGCAGCACATGCTGGGATCGGGCATGTGCTGGTACTTGGCCTTTATATTGGCCCCCTATCCCTCATCAAGCCTCGAGAACTCACACCCCCTTAAACAACATTTGAGATTTTACAGGTTTGCTGCCTGTAGCCATTAAATTGTCTGAAATGGGGACACTTTTTTCAAATGGTTGCAAAATCTTGTACACTTCGAGTTTTTAGCTGAATTTTTTTGTGCGTGCCAACAAAAATACAAGGATCACATCTACCAAGTTTGGGGCCAAAACTCATTCTGAGAAAATTTTAAAAAATCCCTAACCGTAAAACGTTTCAAAAATCGTGAAAAATAAAAAACGAGTGTCTTGCCATGAAACTTCACATGAAGGCTTAAGGGACCATTGTATGAATTTACAAGCCAGAAAAATGGTATTGGCACGGCAGAAATATGAAGATGTGCCTAAATCCACCTACCACCCTATCGATCCACGGCTTGCGGATCCCGCCTCTCTTGCTGGCGTAGTGCCCGCCCACCGGCCCGCTCGTTTCGTCGGTTGGTTTAGGCATGTGGAGTTCATTCCCAGTCTAAGATCAAACCGGACCGAGGGTTGTGGCAGCAGGATTGGCAGCACATAGAGGGGGACCCGACCGATCCCTGGCTTACGCATCTCGCCCTTCTGGCCGATTGAGCACCCGCACGCTCGTTTCGTGGGTTGACTTAGGCATACGGAGTTCATTCCCTATCTAAGCATACAGAGTTCATTCCCAGTTGAAGATCGGACCGGACCGAGGGTTGCGGCAACACATGCTGGGCTCGAGCATGTGCTGGTGCCACATTTTTCTTCATTGGGACACCATCGTCGGAGAACCTGACCAACGGCATTGGGGTTCCGGTGATCGAGGGGGGCCGGGGGGTGTGCGCACATGATGTGCGATGGGTACTGGTACTTGGCCCTTATATTGGCTCCATATCCCTTATCAAACCTCGAGAACTCACACCCCCTTAAAGAACATTTGAGATTTTATAGGTTTGCTGCCAGTAGCCATTAAAGTGTCTAAAATGGGGACACTTTTTTCAAAAGGTCACAAAATCTTGTACACTTCGAGTTTTTAGCTGAATTTTTCTGTGCATGCCAACAAAAATACAAGGATCACGTCTACCAAGTTTGGGGCCAAAATTCCTTGTGAACAAATTTTAAAAAATCCCAAACCGTAAAAAGTTTCAAAAATCATGAAAAATAGAAAACGAGTCGTCTTGCCATGAAACTTCACATGAAGGCTTAAGGACCATTGTATGAATTTACAAGCCAGAAAAATGGCATTGGCATGGCAGAAATATGAAGATGTGCCTAAACGCACCTACCACCCTATAGATCCACGGCTTGCACATCCTCCTCTCTGGCTGGCGTAGTGCCCGCCCGTTCGCCCACTCGTTTCGTCGGTTGGGTTCAGCATACGGAGTTCATTCCCAGTCTAAGATTGAACCGGGCCAAGGGTTACGACAGTAGGATCGGCAGCACGCAGAGGGGGACCTGATGTACGATGGGTGCTGGTACACTTATGATGTGCGATGGGTGCTGGTACTTGGCCCTTATATTGGCCCCCTATCCCTCATCAAACCTCGAGAACTCACACCCCCTTAAAGAGCTTTTGAGATTTTACAGGTTTGCTGCTAGTAGCCGTTAAAGTGTTTGAAATTGGGACACTTTTTTCAAATGGTCATAAAATCTTGTACACTTTGCGTTTTTAGGTGAATTTTTTTGTGCATGCCAACAAAAATACAAGGATCATGTCTACCATGTTTGGTACCAAAAATCCTTCTGAAAAAATTTTAAAAAATCCCGAACCTTAAAAAGTTTCCAAAATTATGAAAAATAGACAACTAGTCGTCTTGCCATGAAACTTCACATGAAGGCTTAAGGGACCATTGTATGAATTTACAAGCCAAAAAAATGGTATTGGCACGGCAGAAAACATGGCAAAAAAATGGCATTCGCATGGTAGAAATATGAAGATGTGCCTAAACCCCTCTACCACCTTATCGACCACGGCTTGCGCATACTACCTCTCTGGCCGGCGTAGTGCCCGCCCATCCGCTCGTTTCATCAGTTGGCTTAGGCATACGGAGTTCATTCCCAGTCTAAGATGAGACCGGACTGAGGGTTGCGGCAGCAAGATCGGCAGCATGCAAGGGGGGACCCGGCTGATCCCCGACTTGCGCATCCTGCCCCTCTGGTCAGCTGAACGCCCGCACGCTCGTTTCGTGGGTTGACTTTGGCATACGGAGTTCATTCCCAGTCTAAGCATATGGAGTTCATTCCCAGTCTAAGATCGAACCAGACCGAGGGTTGCGGCAGCACATGCTGGGCTCGAGCATGTGTTGGTGCCACATTTCTCTTCGTCGGGACACCATCGTCGGAGAACCTGACCGTCGGCATTGGGGTTCCGACGATCGGGGTGGGCCGGGGGGTGTGCGCACATGATGCGCGATGGGTGCTGGTAGTTGGCCCTTATATTGGCCCCCTATCCCTCATCAAACCTCGAGAACTCACACCCCCTTAAAGAGCAATTGAGATTTTACAGGTTTTCTGCCACTAGCCATTAAAGTGTTCGAAATGGGGACATTTTTTTCAAATGGTCACAAAATCTTGTACACTTCGAATTTTTAGCTGAATTTTTTTGTGCATTCCAAAAAAAATACAAGGATCACGTCTACCAAGTTAGGGCCCAAAACTCCTTCTGAAAAAATTTTAAAAAATCCCGAACCGCAAAAAGTTTCAAAAATCATGAAAAATAAGAAACGAGTCATCTTGCCATGAAACTTCACATGAAGGCTTAAGGGACCATAGTATAAATTTACAAGCTAAAAAAATGGCATTGGATGGCAAAAATATGAAGATGTGCCTAAACCCACCTACCACCCTATCGATCCACGGCTTGCGCATCCCGTCTCTCTGGCCAACGTAGTGCCCGCCCACCCGCTCGTTTCGTCGTTGGCTTAGGCATACAGAGTTCATTCCCAGTCTAAGGTCAGACAGGATAGACGGTTATGATAGCAGGATCGGCAGGACGTAGAGGGGGACCCAACTGATCCCCAGCTTGCGTATCCTGCCCCTCTGGTCGATTGAGTGCCCGCACGCTCGTTTCGTGGGTTGGCTTAGGCATACAGAGTTCATTCCCAGTCTAAGATCCGATTGGACCGAGGGCTGCGATAGTAGGATCGACAGCATGCAGAGGGGGACCCGATCGATCCCCAGCTTGCGCATCCCGCCCCTCTGGTTGATTGAGCGCCCGCACGCTCGTTTCATGGGTTGACTTAGACATACAGAGTTCATTCCCAGTCTAAGCATACGGAGTTCAGTCCCAGTCTAAGATCGGATCGGATCGGACCGAGGGTTGCAGCAGCACATGCTGGGCTCAGACATGTGCTGGCACCGTATTTTTCTTCGCTGGGACACCATCATCGAAGAACTTGACCGACAGCATTAGGGTTCTGGCGATAGGGGGGTCGGGGGGGTGTGCGTACATGATGTGCGATGGGTGCTGGTACTTGGCCCTTATATTGGTCCCCTATCCCTCATCAAACCTCGAAAACTCACACCCCCTTAAAGAGCATTTGAGATTTTACAAGTTTGCTGCCAGTAGCCATTAAAGTGTTTGAAATGGGGACACTTTTTTCAAATGGTCACAAAATCTTGTACACTTCGAGTTTTTAGCTAAATTTTTTTGTGCATGCCAAAAAAATACAAGGATCACAACTACCAAGTTTGGGGTCAAAACTCTTTCTGAAAAATTTTAAAAAATCCCGAACCGTAAAAAGTTTTAAAAATTGTGAAAAATAAAAAATGAGTCGTCTTGCCATGAAACATCACATGAAGGCTTAAGGGACCATTGTATGAATTTACAAGCTAGAGAAATGGCATTGGCACGGCAAAAATATTAAGATGTGCCTAAACCCACCTACCAACCTATCGATCCATTGCTTGCGCATCCCGTCTATCTGACCGGCATAGTGCTCACCCGCCCGCTCGTTTCGTTAGTTGGCTTAGGCATACGGAGTTCATTCCCAGTCTAAGATCGGACCAGGGGACCCGACCGATCCCCGGCTTGCGCATCCCGCCCCTCTGGCCGGTTGAGCGCCCGCACGCTTGTTTCATGGGTTGACTAAGGCATACTGAGTTCATTCCCAATCTAAGATCGAACCGGATCGAGGGTTAAGGCAGTACATGTTGGGCTCGGGCATGTGTTGGTGCCACATTTTTCTTCGTCAAGAACCATCGCCGGAGAACCTGACCGGCAGCATTGGGTTTCCGTCGATCGGGGGGGCCGGGGGCTGTGTGCACATGATGTGCGATGGGTGCTGGTACTTGGCCCTTATATTGGCCCCCTATCCCTCATCAAACCTCGAGAACTCACACCCCCTTAAAGAGCATTTGAGATTTTACAGGTTTGCTGCCAGCAGTCATTAAAGTGTCTGAAATGGGGACACTTTTTTCAAATGGTCACAAAATCTTGTTCACTTCGAGTTTTTAGCTGAATATTTTTGTGCATACCAACAAAAATACAAGGATCACATCTACGAAGTTTCGGGCCAAAAACCCTTCTGAAAAAATTTGAAAAAATCCCGAACCTTAAAAAGTTTAAAAAATCATGAAAAATAGAAAACGAGTCGTCTTGTCATGAAACTTCACATGAAGGCTTAAGGGACCATGGTGTGAATTTACAAGCCAGAAAATGGCATTGGCATGGCAGAAATATGAAGATGTGCCTAAACCCACCTACCACCTTATCGATCCATGCTTGCGCATCCCGTCTCTCTGGCCGGCGTAGTGCCCGCCCGGCCGCCCGCCCGCTCCTTTCGTGGGTTAACTTAGTCATACGGAGTTAATTCCCAATCTAAGATTCGATCGGACCGAGGTTTGCGGCAGCACATGCTGGGCTCGGGCATGTGCTGGTGCTGTATTTTTCTTCACCGAGACACCATCGTCGAAGAATCTAGCCTGCGGTATTAGGGTTCCGATGATCGGAGGGGTCAAGGGGGTGTGCGCACATGATGTGTGATGGGTGCTGGTACTTGGCCCATATATTGGGCCCCTATCCCTGATCAAACCATGAGAACTCACACCCTCTTAAAGACCATTTGAGATTTTATAGGTTTGCTGCCAGTAGCCATTAAAGTGTCTGAAATGGGGACACTTTTTTCAAATGGTCACAAAATCTTGTACACTTCGAGTTTTTAACTGAATTTTTTTGTGCATGCCAACAAAAATACAAGGATCATGTCTACCAAGTTTAGGCCCAAAAATCCTTTTGAAAAAAGTTTAAAAAATGTCCAACCATAAAAAGTTTCAAAAATCGTGAAAAATAGAAAATGAATTGTCTTGCCATTAAACTTCACATGAAGGCTTAAGGGACCAATGTATGAATTTACAAGCCAGAAAAATGGCATTGGCATGGCAGAAATATGAAGATGTGCCTAAACCCACCTACCACCCTATCGATCCATGGCTTGCGCATCCCACCTCTCTGGCCGGCGTAGTGCCTGCTCGCCTGCTCGTTCATTTTGTCGGTTGGCTTAGGCATACGGAGTTCATTCCCAGTCTAAGAGCAGACCGAACTGAGGTTTGCGGCAGCAGGATCGATAGCAGATATAGGGGACTCGGCCGATCCTTGGCTTGCACCTCCCACCCCACTGGCTGGCTGAACGCCCGCACGCTCATTTCGTGGGTTGACTTAGGCATACGAAGTTCATTCACAGTCTAAGATCAGACCGGATCGAAGGTCACGAAAGCACATGCTGGGCTCGGGCATGTGCTGGTGCCGTATTTTTCTTCGTCGAGACACCTTCGTCGGAGAACCTAACCGACGACATTGGGGTTCCAACGATCGGGGGGGCCGGGCGGGGGTGTGCGCACATGATGTGCGATGGGTGCTAGTACTTGGCCCATATATTGGGCCCCTATCCCTCATCAAACCATGAGAACTCACACCCTCTTAAAGAGCATTTGAGATTTTACAGGTTTGCTGCCAGTAACCGTTAAAGTGTCTGAAATGGGGACACTTTTTTCAAATGGTAACAAAATCTTGTACACTTCAAGTTTTTAACTTAATTTTTTTGTGCATGCCAACAAAAATACAAGGATCATGTCTACCACGTTTGGGGCCAAAAATCCTTTTGAAAAAAGTTTAAAAAATCCCAAACCGTAAAATGTTTCAAAAATCATGAAAAATAGAAAACGAGGCGTCTCGCCATTAAACTTCACATGAAGGCTTATGGGACCATTGTATGAATTTACAAGCCAAAAAAATGGCATTGGCATGGTAGAAATATGAAGATGTGCCTAAACCCACCTACCACCCTATCGATCCACGGCTTGCGCATGCTGCCTCTCTAGCTGACGTAGTGCCCGCCCACCCGCTCGTTCGTTTCGTCGGTTGGCTTAGGCATACAGAGTTCATTCGCAGTCTAAGATCGGACCAGACTGAGGTTTGCAATAGCAGGATCGACAACACGTATAGGGGGACCCGACCAATCCCCGGCTTGCGCATCCTGCCCCTTTGCCCGGCTGAGTGCTTGCACGCTTGTTTTGTGGGTTGACTTAGGCATACGGAGTTCATTCCCAGTCTAAGATCGGACCGGATCGAGGGTTACGGCAGCACACGCTGGGCTCGGGCATGTGCTGGTGTCGTATTTTTCTTCGTCGGGACACCATCGTCGGAGAACCTGACCGACGGCATTGGGGTTACGACGATCGGAGGGGCCGGGGTGGGGTGTGCGCACATGATGTGCGATGGGTGCTAGTACTTGGCCCTTATATTGGCCCCCTATCCCTCATCAAACCTCGAGAACTCACACCCCCTTAAAGAGCATTTGAGATTTTACAGGTTTGCTGCCAGTAGCTATTAAATTGTCTGAAATGGGGACACTTTTTTCAATTGGTCGCAAAATCTTGTACACTTCGAGTTTTTAGCTGAATTTTTTTGTGCTTGCCAACAAAAATACAAGGATCATCTCAAGTTTGGGGGCAAAATACCTTCTGAAAAAATTTTAAAAAATCTCAAACCGTAAAAAGTTTCGAAAATCATGAAAAATAGAAAACGAGTCGTCTTGCCATGAAACTACACATGAAGGCCTAAGGTACCATTGTATGAATTTACAAGCCAGAAAAATGGCATTGGCACGGCAGAAATATGAAGATGTGCCTAAACCCACCTACCACCCTATCGATCCACGATTTACGCATCCTACCTCTCTGGCCGGCGTAGTGCACGCCTGCCCGCCGGCTCGTTTCGTCGGTTGGGTTAGGCATACGGAGTTCATTCTCAGTCTACAATTGGGCCGAACCGAGCGTTGTGGCAGCAGGATCGGCAACACGCAGAGGGGGACCCGGCTGATCCATGGCATGCGCATCTCGTCCCTTTGGCCAGCTGAGATCCCGTATGGTCATTTCGTGGGTTGACTTAGGCAGACGGAGTTCATTCCCAGTCTAAGATCAGATCGAACCGAGGGTTGCGGTAGCACGTGCTGGGCTCGGGCATGTGCTGGTGCTACATTTTTCTTCGTCGGGACACCATCGCCGGAGAACCTGACCGACGGTATTGGGGTTCCGGCGATCGGGGGGGACCAGGTGGTGTGCGCACATGATATGCGATGGGTGCTGGTACTTGGCCTTTATATTGGCCCTCTATCCCTCATCAAACCTAGAGAACTCACACCCCCTTAAAGAGCATTTGAGATTTTATAGGTTTGCTGCCAGTAGCCATTAAAGTGTCTGAAATGGGGACACTTTTTCAAATGGTCACAAAATCTTGTACACTTTGAGTTTTTAGCTGAATTTTTTTTTACATGCCAAGAAAAATACAAGGATCACGTCTACCAAGTTTGGGGCCAAAACTCCTTCTGAAAAAATTTTAAAAAATCCCAAAGTTTAAAAAGCTTCAAAAATCATGAAAAATAGAAAAGCAGTCGTCTTGCCATGAAACTTCACATGAAGGCTCAAGGGACCATTGCATGAATTTACAAGCCAAAAAAATGGCATTGGCATGGCAAAAATATCAAGATGTGCCCAAACCCACCTACCACCCTATTGATCCACGGCTTGCGTATCCCTCTCTGGCCAGCGTAGTGCCCGCCCGCCCGCCCGCTTGTTCATTTCGTCGGTTGGCTTAGGCATACGAAGTTCATTCCAGTATAAGATTAGATCAGATCGAGGGTTGCGGCAGCAGGATCAGTAGCACGCATAGAGGGATCCGACCGATCCTCGGCTTGCGCATCCCGCCCCTCTTTCCAGCTGAGCGCCTGCATGCTCGTTTCGTGGGTTGACTTAGGCATACGAGGTTCATTCCCAGTCTAAGATCGAACTGGACCGAGGGTTTCGGCAGCACATGCTAGGCTCGGTTATGTGCTGGTGTCATATTTTTCTTCATCGAGACGCCATCGCTGGACAACCTGACCGGCGACATTCGAGTTCCGGCGATCGGGGGGCCAGTGGGGGTGTGCGCACATGATGTGCGATGGGTGCTGGTACTTGGCCCTTATATTGGCCCCCTATCCCTCATCAAACCTCGAGAACTCACACCCCCTTAAAGAGCATTTGAGATTTTATAGGTTTGTTGCCAGTAGCCATTAAAGTGTCTAAAATGGGGACACTTTTTTCAAATGGTCACAAAATGTCGTACACTTCGAGTTTTTAGCTGAATGTTTTTGTGCACGCCAATAAAAATACAAGGATCACGCCTACCTAGTTTGGGGTCAAAACACTTTCTGAAAAAATTTTAAAAAATCCCGAACCTTAAAAATTTTCAAAAACCATGAAAAATAGAAAACGAGTCGTCTTGCCTTGAAACTTCTCATGAAGGCTTAAGGGACCGTTGTATGAATTTACAAGCCAAAAAAATGGCATTGGCATGGTAGAAATATGAAGATGTGCCTAAACCAACCTGCCACCCTATCGATCCACGGCTTGCGCATCCCGCCTCTCTAGTCGGCGTTGTGCCCGCCCGCCTGCCCGCTCGTTTCATCGGTTGGCTTAGGCATACGGAGTTCATTCCCAGTCTAAGATGGCACCGGACGAGGGTTGTGGCAGCAGGATCGACAGCATGCAGAAGGGGACCCGGCCAATCCCCGACTTGCGCATCCTGCCCCTCTGGCCGGTTGAGTACCTGCACGTTCTTTCGTGGGTTGACTTAGGTATACGGAGTTCATTCCCAGTCTAAGCATACGGAGTTCATTCCCAGTATAAGATTGGATCGGACCAAGGGTTGCAACAGCACATGCTGGGCTCGGGCATGTGCTGGTGCCGTACTTTTCTTCGTCGGGACACCATCGCTGGAGAACCTAACCAGCGATATTGGGATTCCGACGATCGGGGGGGCCGGGGGGGTGTGCGCACATGATATCCAATGGGTGCTGGTACTTGGCCCTAATATTGGCCCCCTGTCCCTCATCAAACCTGGAGGACTCGCACCCCCTTAAAGAGTATTTGAGATTTTACAGGTTTGCTGCCAGTAGCCATTAAAGTGTCTGAAATGTGGACAGGTTTTTCAAAAGGTCACAAAATCTTGTACACTTCGAGTTTTTAGCTGAATTTTTTTGTGCATGCCAAAAAAATACAAGGATCACGTCTACCAAGTTTGGGGCCAAAACGCCTTCTGAAAAAATTTTAAAAAATCCCGAACCGTAAAAAGTTTAAAAAATCGTGAAAAATAGAAAACGAGTCGTCTTGCCATGAAACTTCACATGAAGGTTTAAGGGAACATTGTGTGAATTTACAAGCCAGAAAAATGGCATTGGCATGGCAGAAATATGAAGATGTGCCTAAACCCACCTACTACCCTATTGATCCATGGCTTGCGCATCCCGCCTCTCTGGCCGACGTAATGCCCGCTCACCCGCCCGCTCGTTTCATCGGTTGGCTTAGGCATACAGAGTTCATTCCTAGTCTAAGATTAGACCAGACCGAGGGTTGCGGCACCAAGATCGGCAGCACGCAAAAGGGGACCCGGTCGATCCCTGGCTTACGCATCCTACCCCTATGGCCGGCTGAACGCCCGTACGCTCATTTTGTGGGTTGACTTAGGCATACGGAGTTCATTCCCAGTCTAAGATCAGACCGGACCGAGGGTTGCGGTAGCACATGCTAGGCTCAGACATGTGCTGGTGCCCATTTTTCTTCGTCGGGACACCATCGTCAGAGAACCTGACCGACGATATTGGGGTTCCGGCGATCGGGGGGCCGGGGGGTGTGCGCACATGATGTGCGATGGGTGCTGTTACTTGGCCCTTATATTAGCCCCCTATCCCTCATCAAACTTTGAGAACTCACACCCCCTTAAAGAGCATTTGAGATTTTACAGGTTTGCTGCCAGTAGCCATTAAAGTGTCTAAAATGGGGACACTTTTTTCAAATGGTCACAAAATCTTGTACACTTCGAGTTTTTAGATGAATTGTTTTGTGCATGCCAACAAAAATACAAGGATCACGTCTACCAAGTTTGGGGTTAAAACTCCTTCTGAAAAAACTTTAAAAAATCCCGAAACATAAAAAGTTTCAAAAATCATGAAAAATAGAAAACGAGTCGTCTTGCCATGAAACTTCTCATGAAGGCTTAAGGGACCATTGTATAAATTTACAAGCCAAAAAAATGGCATTGGTAGGGCAAAAATATGAAGATGTGCCTAAACGCACCTACCACCCTATCGATCAATGGCTTGCGCATCCCACCTTTTTGGCCGACGTAGTGCCCGCCCACCCTCCTGCTCGTTTTGTCGGTTGGCTTAGGCATACAGAGTTCATTCCCAATCTAAGATTGGATCGGATGGAGGGTTGAGGCAGGAGGATCGGCAGCACGCAGAGGGGGATCTGGCCGATCCCCGACTTGCGTATGTCGCCCCTCCTACTGACTGAGCGCCCGTAAACTCGTTTCGTGGGTTGACTTAGGCATACGGAGTTCATTCCCAGTCTAAGCATACAGAGTTCATTCCCAGTCTAAGATTGGACCAGACCGAGGGTTGCGGCAGCACATGCTGGGCTCGAACTTGTGCTGGTGCTGCATTTTTCTTCGTCGGGAGACCATTGCCGGAGAACCTGACCGGCAGCTTTGGGATTCCGACGATCGGGGGGGTCGGGGGTGTGCGCACATGATGTGCGATGGGTGCTGGTACTTGGCCCTTATATTGGCCCCGTATCCCTCATCAAACCTCGAGAACTCACACCCCCTTAAAGAGCATTTGAGATTTTATAGGTTTGCTACCAGTAGCCATTAAAGTGTCTGAAATGGGGACACTTTTTCAAATGGTCACAAAATCTTGTACACTTCGAGTTTTTAGCTGAGTTTTTTTGGTGCATGCCAAAAAAAATACAAGGATCATGTCTACCAAGTTTGGGGCCAAAAATCCTTCTAAAAAAATTTCAAAAAATCCCAAAACGCAAAAAGTTTCAACAATCGTGAAAAATAGAAAACGAGTCGTCTTGCCATGAAACTTCACCATTAAGGCTTAAGGGACCATTGTATGAATTTACAAGCTGGAAAAATGGCATTGGCACAGCAGAAATATGAAGATGTGCCTAAACCCACCTACCACCCTATCGATCCACGGCTTGCGCATCCCGCCTCTCTGGCCGACGTAGTGCCCGCCTGCCCGCCCGTTCGTTTCATTGGTTGGCATAGGCATACAGAGTTCATTAGCAGTCTAAGGTTAGACCGGACCAAGGGTTACGGCAACAGGATTGGCAGCACGCAGAGGGGGACCCGGCCGATCCCTGACTTGCGCATCCCACCCCTCTGGCCGGTTGAGTTCCCGCACGCTCATTTCGTGGGTTGACTTAGGCATACGGATTTCATTCCCAGTCTAAGATCGGACCGGACTGAAGGTTGTGGTAGCACATGCTAGGCTCGGGCATGTGCTGGTGCCGCATTTTTCTTTGCCGGGACACCATCGTCGGAGAACCTGACTGGCGGCATTGGGGTTCCGACGATCGGGGGGCCGGGAGGGGGTGTGCGCACATGATGTGTGATGGGTGCTGGTACTTGGCCCTTATATTGGCCCCCTATCCCTCATCAAACCTTGAGATCTCGCACCCCCTTAAAAAGCATTTGAGATTTTATAGGTTTGCTGCCAGTAGCCATTAAAGTGTCTGAAATGGGGACACTTTTTCCAAATGGTTACAAAATCTTGTACACTTCGAGTTTTGAGCTGAATTTTTTTGTGCATGCCAACAAAAATACAAGGATCACGTCTACCAAGTTTGGGGCCAAAACTCCTTCTGAAAAAATTTTAAAAAATCCTGAACCTGAAAAAGTTTCAAAAATCGTGAAAAATAGAAAACGAGTCGTCTTGCCATGAAACTTCACATGAAGGCTTAAGGGATCATTGTATGAATTTAAATGCCAAAAAAATGGCATTGGCATGGAAGAAATATGAAGATGTGCCTAAACCCACCTATCACCCTATCGGTTCACGACTTGCGCATCCCGCCTCTCTGGCCGGTGTAGTGCCCACCCACCCGCCTGCTCGTTTCATCGGTTGGCTTAGGCATACGGAGTTCATTCCCAGTCTAACATCGAACCAGACTGAGGGTTGCGGTAGCAGGATCGGCAGCACGTGGAGGGGGACCCGGCTGATCCTCGACTTGCGTATCCCGCCCCTCGGCCGTCTGAGCGCCCGTACGCTCGTTTCGTGGGTTGACTTAGGCATACAGAGTTCATTCCCAGTCTAAGCATACGGAGTTCATTCTCAGTCTAAGATCGGACCAGACCGAGGGTTGCGGCAGCACATGCTGGCCTCGGGGATGTGCCGGTGCCGTATTTTTCTTCGTCAGGACACCATCGTCGGACAACCTGACAGGCGGCATTGGGGTTTCGGCCATCGGGGGGGCCGGAGGGGGTGTGCGCACATGATATGCGATGGGTGCTGGTACTTGGCCCTTATATTGGCCCCCTATCCCTCATCAAACCTCGAGAACTCACACCCCCTTAAAGAGCGTTTCAAATTTTACAGGTTTTTTGCCAGTAGCCATTAAAGTGTCTGAAATGGGGGCACTTTTTTCAAATGGTCACAAAATCTTGTACACTTCGAGTTTTTAGCTGAAAGTTTTTGTGCATGCCAACAAAAATACAAGGATCACGTCTACCAAGTTTGGGGCCAAAACCCTTCATGAAAAAATTTTAAAAAATCCCGAACCATAAAAAGTTTCAAAAATCGTGAAAAATAGAAAACAAATCGTCTTGCCATGAAACTTCACATCAAGCCTTATGGGACCATTGTATGAATTTACAAGCCAGAAAAATGGCATTGGCACGGCAGAAATATGAAGATGTGCCTAAACCCACCTACCACCCTATCGTTCCACGGCTTGTTCATCTCGCCTCTCTGGCCGGCGTAGTGCCCGCCCGCCCGCCCGCTCATTTCGTCGGTTGGCTTAGGCATATGGAGTTCATTCCCAGTCTAAGATCAGACCGGACCGAGGGTTGTAGTAGTAGGATCGGCAGCACGCAGAGGGGGACCCGATCGATCCTCGGCTTCCGCATCCCGTCCCTCTGGCCGGCTGAGCGCCCGTACTTTCATTTCATGGGTTGACTTAGGCATACGGAGTTCATTCCCAGTCTAAGCATACGGAGTTCATTCCTAATCTAAGATCAGACAGGACCGAGGGTTGCGACAGCACATGCTGGGCTCGAGCATGTGCTGGTGCCACATTTTTCTCTGTCGGGACGCCATTGCCGGAAAACCTAACCGACGGCATTGGGATTCCGACGATCGGGGGTGGTGGGGGGGGTGTGCGCACATGATGTGCGATGGGTGCTGGTATTTGGCCCTTATATTGGCCCCCTATCCCTCATCAAACCTTGAGAACTCACACCCCCTTAAAGAGCATTTGAGATTTTGCAGGTTTGCTGCCAGTAGCCCTTAAAGTGTCTGAAATGGGGACACTTTTTTCAAATGGTCACAAAATCTTGTACACTTCGAGTTTTTAGCTGAAGTTTTTTGTGCATGCAAGCAAAAATATATGGATCGCGTCTACCAAGTTTGGGGCCAAAACTTCTTCTAAAAAAATTTTAAAAAATCCTGAACCCTAAAAAGTTTTGAAAATCATGAAAAATAGAAAACGAGTCGTCTTGCCATGAAACTTCACATGAAGGCTTAAGGGACCATTGTATGAACTGAGAAGCCAGAAAAATGGCATTGGCATGGCAGAAACAAGAAGATGTGCCTAAACCCACCTACCACCCTATCGATCCACGGCTTACGCATCTCGCCTTTCTAGCCGGCGTCGTGCCCGCCCTCCCGCCCACCCGCTTGTTTCGTCGGTTGGCTTAGGCATACGGAGTTCATTCCCAATCTAAGATTGGACCAGACCGAGAGTTGCGGCAGCAAGATCGGTAGCATGCAGAGGGCGACCCGGCCGATCTCCGGTATGCGCATCCCGCCCCACTGGCCGGCTGAGAGCCCGTAAGCTCGTTTCGTGGGTTGACTTAGGCATACGGAGTTCATTCCTAGTCTAAGCATACGAAGTTCATTCCTATTATAAGATCGAACCGAACGGAGGGTTACGGCAGCACATGTGGGCTTGCACCTATGCTGGTGCCGTATTTTTTTTCGTCGGGACACTATCACCAGACAACCTGACTGGCGGCATTAGGGTACTGACGATTAAGGGGCCGGGGGGTGCACGCACATGATGTGCGATGGGTGCTGGTACTTGGCCCTTATATTGGCCCCTTATCTCACATCAAACCTCAAGAACTCACACCCCCTTAAAGAGCATTTGAGATTTTACAGGTTTGCTGCCAGTAGCCATTAAAGTGTCTGAAATGGGGACACTTTTTTCAAATGGTCAAAAAATCTTGTACACTTTGAGTTTTTAGCTGAATTTTTTTGTGCATGCCAACAAAAATACAAGGATCACATCTACCAAGTTTGGCGCCAAAACTCCTTCTGAAAAAATTTTAAAAAATCCCGAACCGTAAAAAGTTTCAAAAATCGTGAAAAATAGAAAACAAGTCGTCTTGCCATGAAACTTCACATGAAGGCTTAAGGGACCATTGTATGAATTTACAACCTAGAAAAATGGCATTGGCACTAGCAGAAATATGAAGATGTGCCTAAACCCACCTACCACCCTATCGATCCACGGCTTGCGCATCCTGCCTCTCTGGTCGGCGTAGTGCCCGCCTGCCCGCTTGCTCGTTTCGTCGGTTGGCTTAGGCATACGGATTTCATTCCCAGTCTAAGATCAGACCAGACCGAGGGTTACGGTAGCAGGATCGGTAGCAAGCAGAGAGGGACCCGACCGATCCCCGGCTTGCGCATCTCGCCCCTCTGGTCGGCTGAGCGCCCGTACGCTCATTTCGTGGGTTGACTTAGGCATACAGAGTTCATTCCCAGTCTAAGCATGCGGAGTTCATTCGTAGTCTAAGATCGGACCGGATCGAGGGTTACGACAGGACATGCTGGGCTCGGGCACGTGCTGGTGCCACATTTTTCTTCGTCGAGACACCATCGTCGGAGAACCTGACCGGTGGCATTGGGGTTTCGGCGATCGAGGGGGGTCGGGGGGCTGTGCGCACGTGATGTGCGATGGGTGCTGGCACTTGGCCCTTATATTGGCCCCCTATCCCTCATCAAACCTCGAGAACTCACACCCCCTTAAAGAGCATTTGAGATTTTATAGGTTTGCTGCCAGTAGCCATTAAAGTGTCTGAAATGGGGACACTTTTTTCAAATGGTCACAAAATCTTGTACACTTCGAGTTTTTAGTTGAATTGTTTTGTGCATGCCAACAAGAATTCAAGGATCACATCTACCAAGTTTGGGGCAAAAACTCCTTCTGAAAAAATTTTAAAAATTGTGAAAAATAGAAAACGAGTCGTCTTGCCATGAAACTTCACATGAAGGCATAAGGGACCATTGTATGAATTTACAAGCCAGAAAATGGCATTGGCATGGCAGAAATATGAAGATGTGCCTAAACTCACCTTCCACCTTATCGATCCACGGCTTGCGCATCTCATCTCTCTGCCCGGCGTAGTGCCCGCCCGCCCGCCCGGTCGTTTCGTCGGTTGGCTTAGGCATACGTAGTTCATTCCCAGTCTAAGATCGGACCGGACCCAGGGTTACGGTAGCAGGACGACAGCAAGCAGAAGGGGACCCGATCGATCCCCGACTTGCGCATCCCACCCCTCTAGCTGACTGAGCACCCGCACGCTCGTTTCGTGGGTTGACTTAGGCATACGGAGTTCATTCCCAGTCTAAGCATACGGAGTTCATTCCCATTATAAGATCAGACTGGACCGAGGGTTATGGCAGTACATGCTGGGCTCGGGCATGTGCTGGTGTCACATTTTTCTTCACCGAGACACCATCGTCGAAAAACCTGACCGACAGCATTGGGGTACCGACGAGCAGGGGGGTCGGGGGGGTACGTGCACATGATATGCGATGGGTGCTGGTACTTGGCCCTTATTTTGGCCCCCTATCCCTCATCAAACCTCGAGAACTCTCACCCCTTAAAGAGCATTTGAGATTTTACAAGTTTGCTGCCAGTAGCCATCAAAGTGTCTGAAATGGGGACACTTTTTTCAAATGGTCAAAAATATGCAGATGTGCCTAACCCACCTACCACCCTATCGATCCACGGCTTGCGCATCCCGCCTCTCTGGCCGACGTAGTGCCCGCCCGCCCGTCTGCTCGTTTCGTCGGTTGACTTAGGCATAGGGAGTTCATTCCCAGTCTAAGATCAGATTGGACGGAGGGTTGCGGCAGCAGGATCAGCAGAGGGGGACCAAACCGATCCCTGGCTTGCGTATCCTGCCTCTTTGGTCGCTGAGCGCCCGCACGCTCATTTCGTGGGTTGACTTAGGCATACCAAGTTCATTCCCAGTCTAAGCATAAAGAGTTCATTCCTAGTGTAAGATCGGACCGGACCGAGGGTTGCAGCAGCCCATGTTGGGCTTGGGCATGTGCTGGTGCCGTATTTTTCTTCGACGGGACACCATCGCCGGAGAACCTGACCGGCGGCATTGGGGTTCCGGCGATCGGGGGGGCCGGGGGGTGTGCGTGCATGATTTGCGATGGGTGTTGGTACTTGGCCCTTATATTGGCCCCCTATCCCTCATCAAACCTCGAGAACTCACACCCCCTTAAAGAGCATTTGAGATTTTATAGGTTTGCTGCCAGTAGCCATTAAAGTGTCTGAAATGGGGACAGTTTTTTCAAATGGTCACAAAATCTTGTACACTTCGAATTTTTAGCTGAATTTTTTTGTACAGGCCAACAAAAATACAAGAATCACGTCTACCAAGTTTGGGGCTAAAACTCCTTCTGAAAAAATTTTAAAAAATCCCGAACCGTAAAAGGTTTCAAAAATCATGAAAAATAGAAAACGAGTCGTCTTGCCTTGCAACTTCACATGAAGGCTTAAGGGACCATTGTACGAATTTACAAGCCAGAAAAATGGCATTGGCTTGGCAGAAATATGAAGATGTGCCTAAACGCACCTATCACCCTATCGATCCACGGCTTGCGCATCCCGCCTCTCTGGGCAGCGTAGTGCTCGCCCGTCAGCCCGCTCGTTTCGTCAGTTGGCTTAGGCATACGGAGTTTATTCCCAGTCTAAGTTTGGACCGAATCGAGGGTTGCGACAGCAGGATCGATAGCACGCAGAGGTGGATTGGACCGATCCTCGGCTTGCGCATCCCGCCCCTCTAGCCGGCTGAGCGCCCGCACGGTCATTCCGTGAGTTGATTTAGGCATACGGAGTTCATTCCCAATCTAAGCATACGGAGTTCATTCCCAGTCTAAGATCGGATCGGACCGAGGGTTGCGACAGCACATGCTGGGCTCGAGCTTATGCTGGTGCTGCATTTTTCTTCGTCAGGACACCATCGCAGGAGAACCTGACCGGCGGTAATGGGGTTCCAGCGATCGGGGGGGTCGGGGGGTGTGCGCACATGATGTGCGATGGGTGCTGATAGTTGTACCTTATATTGGCCTTCTATCCCTCATCAAACCTCGAGAACTCACACCCCCTTAAACAGCATTTGAGATTTTACAGGTTTGCTAACAGTAGGCATTAAATTGTCTGAAATGGGGACACTTTTTTCAAATCTAAGATCGGACTGGATCGAGGGTTGCGGCAGCACATGCTGGCTCGAGCATGGGCTAGTGCCGTATTTTTCTTCGTCGGGACACCATCGTCGGAGAACCTGACCGACGGCATTGGGGTTTCGACGATCGAGGGGGCCGGGGGGTTTACGGACATGATGTGCGATGGGTGCTGGTGCTTATCCTTATATTGGCCCCCTATCTCTCATCAAACCTCGAGAACTCACACACCCTTAAAGAGCATTTGAGATTTTACAGGTTTGCTACCAGTAGCCATTAAAGTGTCTGAAATAGGGACACTTTTTTCAAATGGTCACAAATCTTGTACACTTCGAGTTTTTGGCTGAATTATTTTGTGCATGCCAACAAAAATAAAAGGATCACGTCTGCCAAGTTTGGGCCAAAACTCCTTTTGAAAAAATTTTAAAAATCTCGAACCGTAAAAGTTTCAAAAATCATGAAAAATAGAAAATGAGTCGTCTTGCCATGAAACTTCGCATGAAGGCTTAAGGGACCATTGTATGAATTTACAAGCCAGAAAAATGGCATTGGCATGGCAGAAATATGAAGATGTGCCTAAACCCACCTACTACACTATCGATCCACGGCTTGCGCATCCCACCTCTCTGGCCGGCGTAGTGCCCGCCCGCACGCCCGCTCGTTTCGTCGGTTGGCTTAGGCATACGGAGTTCATTCCCAGTCTAAGATCAGACCAGACTGAGGGTTGCCGCAACAGGATCGACAACACGCAGAAGGGGACCCGATCGATCCCCAGCTTGTGCATCATGCCCCTCTGGCCGGCTGAGCGCCCGTACGCTCGTTTCGTGGGTTGACTTAGGCATACGGAGTTCATTCCTAGTCTAAGCATACGGAGTTCATTCCTAGTCTAAGATCGGACCAGACCAAGGGTTACGGCAGCACATGCTGGGCTCGGGCATGTGCTGGTGCCGTATTTTTCTTCACCGGGACACCATCGTCGGAGAACCTGACCGGCGACATTGGGGTTTCGACGATCGGGGGGGCCAGGGGGTGTGCGCACATGATGTGCGATGGGTGCTTGTACTTGGCCCTTATATTGGCCCCTTACCCTCATCAAACCTCGAGAACTCACACCCCCTTAAAGAGCATTTGAGATTTCACAGGTTTGGTGCCAGTAGCCATTAAAGTGTTTGAAATGGGGATACTTTTTTCAAATGGTCACAAAATCTTGTACACTTCAAGTTTTTAGCTGAATTTTTTTGTGCATGCCAAAAAACAATACAAGGATCATGTCTTCCAAGTTTGGGGCCAAAACTCCTTCTGAAAAAATTTTAAAAAATCTTGAACCGTAAAAAGTTTTAAAAATCATGAAAAATAGAAAACGAGTCGTCTTGCCATGAAACTTCACACGAAGGCTTAAGGGACCATTGTATGAATTTACAAGCCAGAAAAATGGCATTGGCATGGCAGAAATATGAAAATGTGCCTAAACCCACCTACCACCCTATCGATCCACGGCTTGTGCATCCCACCTCTTTGGCCGGCGTAGTGCCCACCCGTTCGCCTGCTCGTTTCGTTCGTTGGCTTAGGCATACGAAGTTCATTCCCAGTCTAAGATCGGACCAGACTGAGGGTTGCCACAACAGGATCGACAACACGTAGAGTAGGACCCGACCGATCCTCAACTTGCGCATCCTGCCCCTCTGGCCGGCTGAGCGCCCGCACGCTCGTTTCATGGGTTGACTTAGGCATACGGAGTTCATTCCCAGTCTAAGCATACGGAGTTCATTCCTAGTCTAAGATCGGACCGGACCAAGGATTACGGTAGCACATGCTGGGCTCAAGCATGTGCTGGTGCTGTATTTTTCTTCGCCGGGACACCATCGTCGGAGAACATGACCGGCGACATTAGGGCTCCGATGATCGGGGGGCCGGGGGGGTGTGCGCACATGATGTGCGATAGGTGCTGATACTTGGCCCTTATATTGGCCCCCTATCCCTCATCAACCCTCAAGAACTCACACCCCCTTAAAGAGCATTTGAGATTTTACAGGTTTGCTACCAGTCACCATTAAAATGTCTGAAATGGGGACACTTTTTTCAAACGGTCACAAAATCTTGTACACTTTGATTTTCTAACTAAATTTTTTGTGCATGCCAACAAAAATACAAGGATCACATCTACCAAGTTTGGGGCCAAAACTCCTTTTGAAAAGATTTTAAAAAATCCCGAACCGTAAAAGGTTTCAAAAATCACGAAAAATAGAAAACGAGTCGTCTTGCCATTAAACTTCACATGAAGGCTTAAGGGACCATTGTATGAATTTACAAGCCAGAAAAATGGCATTGGCATGGCAGAAATATGAAGATGTGCCTAAACCCACCTACCACCCTATCGATCCACGGCTTGCACATCCCGCCTCTCTGGCCGACATAGTGCCCGTCCGTCCGCCCACTCGTTTCATCAGTTGACTTAGGTATACGGAGTTCATTCCTAGTCTAAGATCGGATCGGATCGAAGGTTGCAGTAGCAAGATCGACAGCATGTAGTGGGGGACCCGACCGATCCCTAGCTTCCGCATCCCGCCCCTCTGGCCGACTGAGCGCTCGCACGCTCGTTTCGTGGGTTGACTTAGGCATACGGAGTTCGTTCCTAGTCTAAGCATACGAAGTTCATTCCTGGTCTAAGATCGGACAGGACCGAGGTTTACGATAGCACATGCTGGGCTCAGGCATGTGCTGGTGCCGCATTTTTCATCATCGAGACACCATCGTCGGAGAACCTGACCGTCGACATTATGGTTCCGACGATCGGGGGGGCCGGGGGGTGTGCGCACATGATGTGCGATGGGTGCTGGTACTTGGCCCTTATATTGGCCTCCTATCCCTCATCAAACCTTGAGAAGTCACAGCCCCTTAAAGAGCATTTGAGACTTTACAGGTTTGCTGCCAGTAGCCATTAAAGTGTCTGAAATAGGGACACTTTTTTCAAATGGTCACAAAATCTTGTACACTTTGAGTTTTTAGCTGAATTATTTTGTGCATGCCAAAAAAAATACAAGGATCACGTCTACCAAGTTTGGGACCAAAACTCCTGTTGAAAAAATTTTAAAAAATCTCGAACCGTAGAAGGTTTCAAAAATCGTGAAAAATAGAAAACAAGTCGTCTTGCCATGAAACTTCACATGAAGGCTTAAGGGACCATTGTATGAATTTAAAAGCCAGAAAAATGGCATTGGCACAGCAGAAATATGAAGATGTCCTAAACCCACCTACCACCCTATCGATCCACGGCTTGTGCATTCCGCCTCTCTGGCCGGCGTAGCGCACGCCCGCCACCTAGTTCGTTTCGTCGGTTGGCTTAGGCATACAGAGTTCATTCCCAGTCTAAGATCGGTTCGAACCGAGGGTTGAGGTAGCAGGATCGACGGCATGCAGAAGGGGACCCGACCGATCCTCGACTTACGCATCCCGCCCCTCTGGCTGGCTGAGCGCCCGCACGCTCGTTTCGTGGGTTGAGTTAGGCATATGCAGTTCATTCCCAATCTAAGCATACAAAGTTCATTCCCAATCTAAGATCGGACCGGACCGAGGGTTGCGGCAGCACATGCTGGGCTCGACCATGTGCTGGTGTCGCATTTTTTTTCATCGGGACACCATCGCCGGAGAACCTGATCGACGGCATTGGGTTTCCGACGACCGGGGGGGCCGAGTGGGGGGTGTGCGCACATGATGTGCGATGGGTGCTGGTACTTGGCCCTTATATTGGCCCTCTATCCCTCATCAGACCTCGAGAACTCACACCCCTTTGAAGAGCATTTGAGATTTTACAAGTTTGCTGCCAGTAGCCATTAAAGTGTCTGAAATGGGGACACTTTTTTCAAATGGTCACAAAATCTTGTACACTTCGAGTTTTTAGCTGAATTTTTTTGTGCATGCCAACAAAAATACAAGGACCACGTCTACCAAGTTTGGGGCCAAAAATAATTCTGAAAAAATTTTAAAAAATCCCGAACCGTAAAAAGTTTCAAAAATCGTGAAAAATACAGAACGAGTCGTATTGCCATGAAACTTCACATGAAGGCTTAAGGGACCATTGTATGAATTTAAAAGCCAGAAAAATGTCATTGGCATGGCAGAAATATGAAGATGTGCCTAAACCCACCTACCACCCTATCGATCCACGGCTTGCGCATTCCGCCTCTCTGGCCGGCATAGTGCCCGCCCGCCCGCCCGCTCGTTTCGTCGGTTGGCTTAGGCATACAGAGTTCATTCTTAGTCTAAGATCGGACCGGACCGAGGGTTGTGGCAGCAGGATCGGCGGTATGCAGAGGGGAACTCGATCGATCCTCGGCTTGCTCATCCTGCCCCTCTGGCCCGCTGAGCGCCGGTACGCTCGTTTCATGGGTTGACTTAGGCATACGGAGTTCATTCCCAATCAAGCATACGGAGTTCATTCCCAGTCTAAGATTGGACCAGACTGAGGGTTACGGTAGCACATACTGGGCTCGAGCATGTGCTAGTGCCACATTTTTCTTCATCGGGAAGCCATAGCCGGAGAACCTGACCGACAACATTGGGGTTTCGACGATCGGGGGTCCGGGGGGTGTGCGCACATGACGTGCGATGGGTGCTGGTACTTGGCCCTTATATTGGCCCCTATCCCTCATGAAACATTGAGAACTCACACCCCCTTAAAGAGCATTTGAGATTTTATAGGTTTGCTGCCAGTAGCCATTAAAGTGTCTGAAATGGGGACACTTTTTAAAATGATCACAAAATCTTGTACATTTCGAGTTTTTAGCTGAATTTTTTTATGCATGCCAACAAAAATACAAGGATCACATCTACCAGGTTTGGGATGAAAACTTATTCTGAAAAAAGTTTTAAAAATCTTGAACTGTAAAAAGTTTCAAAAATCGTGAAAAATAGAGAACGAGTCGTCTTGCCATGAAACTTCACATGAAGGCTTAAGGGACAATTGTATGAATTTACAAGCCAGAAATATGAAGATGTGCCTAAACCCGCCTACCACACTATCGATCCACGGTTTATGCATCCCGTCTCTCTGGCCAACGTAGAGCACGCCCGCTCGCTCGTTTCATCTGTTGGCCACTCGTCAGATGACGTAGTGCTCACTCGTTTCGTCGGTTGACTTAGGCATACGGAGTTCATTCCCAATCTAAGATCGGACCGGACCGAAGGTTGCTACAATAGGATCGGCAGCACTCAGGGGGAGACCCGACCGATCCCCGGCTTGTGCATCCCACTGAGGGTTGTGACAGCACATGCTGGGCTCTGGCATGTACTGGTGCCGCATGTTTCTTCTTCGGGACACCATCGTCGGAGAACCTGACCGACGGCATTGGGGTTCCGACGATCGGGCAGGGTCGGGGGGTGTGCGCACTTGATGTGCGATGGGTGCTGCTACTTGGCCCTTATATTGGCCCCCTATCCCTCATCAAACCTTGAGAGCTCACACCCCCTTAAAGAGCATTTGAGATTTTACAGGTTTGCTGTCAGTCGCCATTAAAGTGTCTGAAATGGGGACATTTTTTTCAAATGGTCACAAAATCTTGTACACTTCGATTTTTTAGCTAAATTTTTTTGTGCATGCCAACAAAAATACAAGGATCACGTCTACCTAGTTTAGGGCCAAAAATCCTTTTGAAAAAATTTTAAAAAATCCCGAACCGTAAAAAGTTTCAAAAATCTTGAAAAATAGAAAACGAGTTGTCTTGCCCATAAACTTCACATGAAGGCTTAAGGGACCATTGTATGAATTTACAAGCCAGAAAAATGGCATTGGCATGGCAGAAATATGAAGATGTGCCTAAACCCACCTACCACCCTATCGATCCACGACTTACGCATCCCGCCTCTCTGACCGGCATAGTGCCCGTCGGCCCGCCCGCTAATTTCATCGGTTGCCTTAGGCATACGGAGTTCATTCCCAATCTAAGATTGGACCAGATCAAAGGTTGCAGTAGCAGGATCGGCCGCACGCAGTGGGGGACCCGACTGATCCCCAACTTTCGTATCCCGCCCCTCTGGCCAACTGAGCGCCCGCACGCTCGTTTCGTGGGTTGACTTCGGCATACAGAGCTCGTTCCCAGTCTAAGCATACGAAGTTCATTCCTAGTCTAAGATCGGATAGGACCGAGGGTTGCAACAGCACATGCTGGGCTCGAGCATGTGCTGGTGCCGCATTTTTCATCATCGGGACACCATCGCCGGAGAACCTGACCGGCGGCATTGTGGTTCCGACGATCGGAGGGGTCGGGGGGGTGTGCGCACATGATGTGTGATGGGTGCTGGTACTTGGCCCTTATATTGGCCCCCTATCCCTCATCAAACCTCAAGAAGTCACACCCCCTTAAAGAGCATTTGAGATTTTACAAGTTTGCTGCCAGTAGCCATTAAAGTGTCTGAAATGGGGACACTTTTTTCAAATGGTCACAAAATCTTGTACACTTCGAGTTTTTAGCTGAATTATTTTGTGCATGCCATCAAAAATACAAGGATCACGTCTACCAAGTTTGGGGCCAAAACTCCTTTTGAAAAAATTTTAAAACATCTCGAACCGTAAAAGGTTTCAAAAATTGTGAAAAATAGAAAACGAGTCGTCTTGCCATGAAACTTCACATGAAGGCTTAAGGGACCATTGTATGAATTTAAAAGCCAAAAAAATGGCATTGGCACGGCAGAAATATGAAGATGTCCTAAACCCGCCTACCACCCTATCGATCCACGGCTTGTGCATTCCGCCTCTCTAGCTGGCATAGTGCACGCCCGCCCCCGAGCTCATTTCGTCGGTTGGCTTAGGCATACGGAGTTCATTCCCAGTCTAAGATCGGTCCAGACTGATGGTTGAGGTAGCAGGATCGATGGCACGCAGAGGGGGACCCGGTCGATCCACGGCTTACGCATCCTACCCCTCTGGCTGGTTGAGCACCCGCACGCTCGTTTCGTGGGTTGACTTAGGCATATGGAATTCATTCCCAGTCTAAGCATACGGAGTTCATTCCCAGTCTAAGATCGGACTGGACCGAGGGTTGCGGCAGCACATGCTGGGCTCGTGCATGTGCTGCTGCCGCATTTTTCTTCGTCGGGACACCATCGCCGGAGAACCTGACCGATGGCATTGGGTTTTCGGCGATCGGGGGGGCCGGGGGGTGTGCGCACATGATGTGCGATGGGTGCTGGTACGTGGCACTTATATTGGGCCCCTATCCCTCATCAAACCTCAACAACTCACACCCCCTTGAAGAGCATTTGAGATTTTACAGGTTTGCTGCCAGTAGCCATTAAAGTGTCTGAAATGGGGACACTTTTTTCAAATGGTCACAAAATCTTGTACATTTCGATTTTTTAGCTGAATTATTTTGTGCATGCCAACAAAAATACAAGGATCACGTCTACCAAGTTTGGGGCCAAAACTAATTCTGAAAAAATTTTAAAAAATCTTGAACCGTAAAAAGTTTTGAAAATCGTGAAAAATAGAGAACGAGTCGTATTGCCATGAAACTTCACATGAAGGCTTAAGGGACCATTGTATGAATTTAAAAGCCAGAAAAATGTCATTGGCATGGCAGAAATATGAAGATGTGCCTAAACCCACCTACCACCCTATCGATGCACGGCTTGCGCATTCCGCCTCTCTGGCCAACGTAGTGCGCACCCGTCCGCCCGCTCGTTTCGTCGGTTGGCTTAGGCATACGGAGTTCATTCCAGTCTAAGATCGGATCAGACCGAGGGTTGTGGCAGCAGGATCGACGGTAAGCAGAGGGGGACCCGATCGATCCTCGGCTTGCTCATCCCGCCCCTCTGGCCCGCTGAGCGCCGACACGCTCGTTTCGTGGGTTGACTTAGGCATACGGAATTCATTCCCAATCTAAGCATACGGAGTTCATTCCCAGTCTAAGATTGGACCAGACCGAGGGTTACGGTAGCACATGCTGGGCTCGAGCATGTGCTGGTGCCGTATTTTTCTTCACTGGGAAACCATAGCCGGAGAACCTGACTGACGGATTGGGGTTCCGACGATCGGGGGGGCCGGGGGTTGTGCGCACATGATGGGTGATGGGTGCTGGTACTTGGCCCTTATATTGGCCCCTATCCCTCATGAAACCTTGAGAACTCACACCCCCTTAAAGAGCATTTGAGATTTTACAGGTTTGCTACCAGTAGCCATTAAAGTGTCTGAAATGGGGACACTTTTTTCAAATGATCACAAAATCTTGTACACTTTGAGTTTTTAGCTGAATTTTTTTGTGCATGCCAACAAAAATACAAGGATCGCGTCTACCAGGTTTGGGGGGAAAACTTATTCTGCAAAAATTTTAAAAAATCCTAAACCGTAAAAAGTTTCAAAAATCGTGAAAAATAGAGAACGAGTCATCTGGCCATGAAACTTCACATGAAGGCTTAAGGGACCATTGTATGAATTTACAAGCCAGAAAAATGGCTTTAGCACGGTAGAAATATGAAGATGTGCCTAAACCCACCTACCACCCTATCGATCCATGGTTTGCGCATCCCGCCTCTTTGGCCGACATAGTGCATGCCCACCCGCCCGCTCGTTTCGTCGTTTGGCCACTCGTCGGATGGTGTAGTGCCCGCTCGTTTCATCGGTTGACTTAGGCATACGGAGTTCATTCCCAGTCTAAGATCGGACCGGATCGAGGGTTGCGACAATAGGATCGATAGCACGCAAGGGGGGACCCGACCGATCCCCGGCTTGCGCATCCCACCGAGGGTTGCGACAGCACATGCTGGGCTCTGGCATGTGCTGGTGCCACATTTTTCTTCGTCGGGACACCATCGCCGGAGAACCTGACTGGCGGCATTGGGGTTCCGGCGATCGGGCGGGGCCGGGGGGTGTGCGCACATGATGTGCAATGGGTGCTGGTACTTGGCCCTTATATTGGCCTCCTGTCCCTCATCAAACCTCGAGAACTCCCACCCCTTAAAGAGCATTTAAGATTTTATAGGTTTGCTACCAGTAGCCATTAAAGTGTTTGAAATGGGGACACTTTTTTCAAATGGTCACAAAATCTTGTACACTTCGAGTTTTAAGCTGAATTTGTTTGTGCATGCCAACAAACATACAAGGATCATGTCTACCAAGTTTGTGGCCAAAACTCCATTTGAAAAAATTTTAAAAAATCTCGAATCGGTAAAAGCTTTGAAAATTGTGAAAAATAGAAAATGAGTCGTCTTGCCATGAAACTTCACATGAAGGCTTAAGGGACCATTGTATGAATTTAAAAGCCAGAAAAATGGCATTGGCATTACAGAAATATGAAGATGTGCCTAAACCAACCTACCACCCTACCGATCCACGGCTTGCACATCCCGCCTCTCTGGCCGCCGTAGAGCCCGCCCGCTCGTTTCGTCGGTCGGCTTAGGCATACGGAGTTCATTCCCAGTCTAAGATTGGACCAGACTGAGGGTTGCAGAAGCAGGATCGGTGGCACGCAGAGGGGGACCCGGTCGAGCCCCGGCTTACGCATCTCGCCCCTCTAGCCGGCTGAGCGCCCGTACGCTCGTTTTATGGGTTGACTTAGGCATACGGAGTTCATTCCCAGTCTAAGCATACAGAGTTCATTACCAGTCTAAGATCGGACCAGACCGAGGGTTGCGGCAGCACATGCTGGGCTCTAGCATGTGCTGGTGCCGCATTTTTCTTCACCGGGACACCATCATCGGAGAACCTGACCGGCGACATTGGGGTTCCGACGATCGGGGGGGGCTGGGGGGTGTGCGCACATGATGTGAGATGGGTGCTGGTACTTGGCCCTTATATTAGCACCCTATCCTTCATCAAACCTCAAGAACTCACACCCCCTTAAAGATGATTTGATATTTTACAGGTTTGCTACCAGTAGCCATTAAAGTGTTTGAAATGGGGACACTTTTTTCAAATGGTCACAAAATCTTGTACACTTCGAGTTTTTAGCTGAATTTTTTTGTGCATGCCAACAAAAATACAAGGATCATGTCTACCACGTTTGGGGCCAAAACTCCTTCTAAAATAATTTTAAAAAATCTGGAACCATAAAATGTTTCAAAAATCGTGAAAAATAAAAAACGAGTCGTCTTGCCATGAAACTTCACATGAAGTCTTAAGGGACCATTGTATGAATTTACAAGCCAAAAAAATGTAATTGGCATGGTAGAAATATGAAGATGTGCCTAAACCCACCTACCACCCTATTGATCCACGGTTTGCGCATCCCACCTCTCTGGCCGGCGTAGTGCCCGCCCACCCGCCCGCTCGTTTCGTCAATTGGCTTAGGCATACAGAGTTCATTCCCAGTCTAAGATTGGACCAGACTGAGGGTTGTGGCAGCAAGATCGGCAGCACGCAGAGAGGGACCTGGCCGATCCCCGGATTTCGCATCCCGCCCCTCTGGCAGGCTGAGCGCCCGCACGCTCGTTTCATGGGTTGACTTAGGCATACGAAGTTCATTTCCAGTCTAAGCTTACGAAGTTCATTTCCAGTCTAAGATCGGACTGGACCAAGGGTTGCGGCAGCACATGCTGGGCTCGGGCTTGTGCTGGTGCCGCATTTTTCGTCGTCGGGACACCATCACCGGAGAACCTGACCGGCAGCATTGGGGTTCCGACGATCGGGGGGTGCCTGGGGGGGTGTGCGCACATGATGTCCAATGGGTGCTGGTACTTGGCCCTTATATTGGCCCCCTAGCCCTCATCAAACCTCGAGAACTCACACCCCCTTAAAGGGCATTTGAGATTTTTCAAGTTTGCTGCCAGGAGCAATTGGGTGTGCGCACATGATGTGTGATGGGTGCTGGTACTTGGCCCTTATATTGCCCCCTATCCCTCATCAAACCTCGAGAACTCACACCCTTTGAAGAGTATTTGAGATTTTACAGGTTTGCTGCCAGTAGCCATTAAAGTGTTTGAAATGGGGACACTTTTTTCAAATGGTCACAAAATCTTGTAAATTTCAATTTTTTAGCTGAAATTTTTTGTGCATGCCAACAAAAATAAAAGGATCACATCTACCATGTTTGGGGCGAAAATTCCTTTGGAAAAAATTTTAAAAAATCCCAAACCGTAAAAAGTTTCGAAAATCGTGAAAAATAGAAAACGAGTCGTGTTGCCATGAAACTTCACATGAAGGCTTAAGGGACCATTGTATGAATTTACAAGCTAGAAAAATGGGATTGGCACGGTAGAAATATGAAGATGTGCCTAAACCCACCTACCACCCTATCGATCCACGGCTTGCGCATCCCGCCTCTCTGGCCGACGTAGTGCCCGCCCGCCCGCCCGCTCGTTTCGCCGTTTGGCTTAGGCATACGGAGTTGATTCCTAGTCTAAGATTGAACCAGACTGAGGGTTGCGGCAGCAGGATCGGCAGCACGCAGAGGGGGACCCGATCGATCCCTGACTTGCGTATCCCACCCCTCTGGTCGGCTGAGCGCCCGCACACTCGTTTCATGGGTTGACTTAGGCATACGGAGTTCATTCCCAGTCTAAGATCGGACCGGACCAAGGGTTGCGGTAGCACATGCTGGGCTCGGGCATGTGCTGGTGCCGCATTTTTCTTCATCGGGACACCATCGTCGAAGAACCTGACCGACGACATTAGGGTTCCAACGATCGGGGGGGCGGGGGGTGTGCACAAATGATGTGCGATGGGTGCTGGTACTTGGCTTGTATATTGGCCCCCTATCCCTCATCAAATCTCGAGAACTCACACCCCCTTAAAGAGCTTTTGAGATTTTACAGGTTTACTGCCAGTAGCCATTAAAGTGTCTGAAATGGGGACACTTTTTTAAAATGGTCACAAAATCTTGTACACTTCGAGTTTTTAGCTGAATTGTTTTGTGCATGCCAACAAAAATACAAGGATCACGTCTACCAAATTTGGGGCCAAAACTCTTTCTGAAAAAATTTTAAAAAATCATGAACCGTAAAAGGTTTGGAAACTCATGAAAAATAAAAAATGAGTCATCTTGCCATGAAACTTCACATGAAGGCTTAAGGGACCATTGTATGAATTTACAAGCTAGAAAAATGGCATTGGCATGGCAGAAATATGAAGATGTGCCTAAACCCACCTACCACCCTATCGATCCACGGCTTGCGCGTCCTGCCTCTTTGGCCGACGTAGTGCCCGCCCGCCAGCCAGCTTGTTTCATCGGTTGGCTTAGGCATACGGAGTTCATTCCCAGTCTAAGATCAAATCAGACTAAAGGTTATGACAACAGGATCGATAGCACGTAGATGGGGACCCGGTCGATCCCCGACTTACGTATCCCTCCCCTTTGGCCAGCTGAGCGCCCGCACGCTCGTTTCATGGGTTGACTTAGGCATATGGAGTTCATTCCTAGTCTAAGCATACGGAGTTCATTCCCAGTCTAAGATCAGACCGGACCGAGGGTTGTGGCAGCACATGCTAGGCTTGGGCATGTGCTGGGGTCGTATTTTTCTTCGTCGGGACACCATCGTCGGAGAACCTTACCGGCGACATTAGGGTTCCAGCGATCGGGGGGCCCGGGGGGTGTGCGCACATGATGTGCGATGGGTGCTGGTACTTGGCCCTTATATTGGCCCCCTATCCCTCATCAAACCTTGAGAACTCACACCCCCTGAAAGAGCATTTGAGATTTTACAGGTTTGCTGCCAGTAGCAATTAAAGTGTCTGAAATGGTGACACTTTTTTCAAATGGTCACAAGATCTTGTACACTTCGAGTTTTTAGCTGAAATGTTTTGTGCATGCCTACAAAAATACAAGGATCACGTCTACCAACTTTGCGGTAAAAACTCCTTCTGAAAAAATTTTAAAAAATCTCGAACCGTAAAAAGTTTCGAAAATCGTTAAAAATAGAAAACGAGTCGTCTCGCCATGAAACTTTACATGACGGCTTAAAAGACCATTGTATGAATTTACAAGCCAGAAAAATGGCATTGGCACGGCAGAAATATGAAGATGTGCCTAAACCCACCTAACACCCTATCGATCCATGGCTTGCGCATCCCGCCTCTCAGGCCGGCATAGTGCCCGCCTGCCCGTCCGCTCGTTTCATTGGTTGGCTTAGGCATATGGAGTTCATTCTCAGTCTAAGATCAAACCAGACCGAGGGTTGTGGCAACAGGATCGGCAACACTCAGAGAGGGACCCGACCGATCCCCGGCTTGCGCATCCCACCCCTCTGGCTAGCTGAGTGCCCGTACGCTCGTTTCGTGGGTTGACTTAGGCATACGGAGTTCATTCCCAGTCTAAGCATACGAAGTTCATTCCCAGTCTAAGATCGAATCGGACCGAGGGTTGTGGCAGCACATGCTGGGCTCGGGCATTTGCTGGGGCCGCATTTTTCTTTGCCGGGACACCATCGTCGGAGAACCTGACCGACGGCGTTGGGGTTCCGCCGATCGTGGGGGCCGATGGGGGTGTGCGCACATGATGTACGATGTGTGCTGGTACTTGGCCCTTATATTGGCCCCCTATCCCTCATCAAACCTTGAGAACTCACACCCCCTTAAAGAGCATTTGAGATTTTACAGGTTTGCTGCCAGTAGCCATTAAATTGTCTGAATTGGGAACACTTTTTTCAAATGATCACAAAATCTTGTACACTTCGATTTTTTTAGCTGAATTTTTTTGTGCATGCCAAAAAAAATACAAGGATCACGTCTACCAAGTTTGGGGCCAAAAATCCTTCTGAAAAAATTTTAAAAAATCCCAAACCGTAAAAAGTTTCAAAAATCATGAAAAATAGAAAATGAGTCGTCTTGCCGTGAAACTTCACATGAGGGCCTAAGGGACCATTGTACGAATTTACAAGCCAAAAAAATGGCATTGGCACGGTAGAAATATGAAGATGTGCCTAAACCCACCTACCACCCTATGGATGCACGGCTTGCGCATCCTGCCTCTCTGGCCGGCATAGTGCTCGCCTGCCCGCCCGCTCGTTTCGTCGGTTGGCTTAGGCATACAGAGTTCATTTCCAGTCTAAGATCGGATCAGACCGAGGGTTGTGGTCGTAAGATCGGCAGCACGCAGAGGGGGACCCGATCGATCCCTGGCTTGCGCATCCCGCCCCTCTAGCCAGCTGAGTGCCCGCACGCTCGTTTCGTGGGTTGACTTAGGCATACGGAGTTAATTCCCTGTCTAAGCATACGGTGTAGACACCGGTTTTGTCCGGGTCTACTATTTTATTTTATTTTTAACAATAATAATATTTAACAAAACAAACAAAAAAATAAATAAAAAAAACAACAAACAAAAAAACAAAACGGAAATAAGATAGAAGTCAAGGGGTTGGTACCACGCCGAACTACCCCGACTAATTACCCAACCAACTCTCCGACCAATTACCTTACCAACTACCCGACCAGCCACCCTATAACCACTAACTAACAACCCTACAGCCCTAGATCCCCCTAAGTAGAAACCCTTTAAAATCCCCAGCCATTTTCGAAAATCCAAGGATCTGAGCTCTCGAAAAAAAAAAAACATTCTTCCCCTTCAATACCCTCAGACAGACCCTATTTTTGACGTAAAAAAAAAAACCAAAACAAAAAAAAAACCAAAACAGAAACAAAAATAAAAAAATAAACAGTCCTCGCCTACGGTGAAGAACCTTAGCACCGAGCCATCTGCAAAAGCCAAGAAATAGTTAGTTTCACCGAAAAAAAAAAAAAAAAAGGAAAGAAAAACCAAAAACTTTAAAAACTGATCTACGTGAATCAAGGTCATTTTTGGTGAAAAGGACCTCAGATTCGGACTCAGGAGGTCGAAGGGAACATTTTGGTGTTTTCGGAGAATTTTTCGAGCACCATCAACGGCGACCGCCGATTGATGACCGACAGCAGCAGCGGCGGAGGATCGGCTGGCCACCTGTGTTGGCCGAAGAGAAAAAAAAGGAAACGAAAAAAAAAAAAGAGAGAAAGCTATTTTTTTTCTGAAAGATTAAAAAAAATGACGAAAATTTTTTTTTTGACTTTTATATAAATTATCAATAGCCAAAATGACGTCGTTTCAATAAAACCCAAAACGACACCGTTTTATCAAAAGAAGGATCCGCGCGTTGACCCAAACCTGACCCGAGATCCATGCAACCCGACCCAACGACCCATTCCAGCCAGCCTTGAACCGGTTCATACAAACCGCTAGTGGACCGGATTGAACCGGTCAGATTGCTCAGACCGTCGATCCGACCGTCGAACCGGCCAGATCGCCCGAACCGCCGATCCAACCGCCTAACTGGTTAGATCGCCCGGACCAACGTTGACCGGACCGTTGACCAGTCCGGTTCAGGTAAAAAACAAATTTTTTTTTTAATTTTCTAATTTTTTATTATTATTATTTTTTGTTATTTTAAATATATTTTTATATTTATGCATGATAAATTTATAAATTTATTAGAATAAATGTTTAATCGTTTTAATAATAATAAAATTAAGAAAAAATAATAATAAAAAATATATTAAAATGCTTTAAAAATAATAATAATAATCTTCCCTGCCTAGATGTTGGAGGGAATAAAAATATTTTTCTAAAACAATAATTCCGCCTAGATGTTGGGGAATTATTGTTAATTATTTTTCATAAATAAACATAAGAAATTTTTAATTAATCTTCAAAAATTATTAAAATCGAACTTGCTTAAAAAATCCACCTAGATGTTGGGGATTTTTAGAGATGTTCGTATTTTCTTAAAAAAACGAAACCTTAAGCACTATTTCTTAATCCTAGGATTCTAAAACCCCTAAAAATCCAAAATCCATTAAATTGAAAACCCCCCGAAATCCAAAATCCTTGAAATCCAAAGTCCTAAAAAAATCCTAAGGACACGTGTGAAAATTCTATTTGAAGCAATTTGTTCCCGAAATTGGATTTAAGAAATTTTACTTCGTGAAGTCTTTTCACACGATTTCTTAATTCGTATTAATAATAAGATTAATAAATAAAAAGTATAATAAAATTGGGATCTTAAATATAAACAGTCGCACCTAAGCTCTGCCTAGATGTTGGAGAGTCGGGGTGGTCTCATTATATTTAAGAATCCAACTCTTAAATTGCATTTCATTTTGCATGACATTCATTAGCATGATATACGTTAGCATGTTATCATCAATAATTGATTGCATTACTCTCTCTTTAATTTACTGATAAAATATTTTTTAATAAAAAAAAATAATACTAAAAAAAAAATCTTTTCTGATATTATAAAATAAAAAAATAACATTCCGAGAGAAATAATTCTTGGTACTCTGCCTAGATGTTGGAGAGTCACTAACAATTATTTCCTATAAAGATTGTTATTTTATTTTAATGATTATTGTGTTAAATCTTAGGCGAAAACAGTTATTTTAAATTCTGCCTAGACAATGGAGAATTTTAAGATAATTTTTTAACTTAAAGATTTTCTCAATATTTCTAAATAAATATTTTAGCAAATTTTTTTTAAATGACGGGAATTAATGTTAAATTTCAAATTAAAACCATTTTTATCCAATGTCGAAAATAACACATAATTAAATGGTACCAATTTATGGGCGTTGTGGGGGTGCTAATCCTTCCCCACGTGTAACCGACTCCCGGACCCAACCTGATTTTTCGCAGATCGAAATTTATCTTTTTGATAAGACTTCAAACTCGTTTTTATAGTTTTATTAAAAAGATAAACTTTTGGGTGGCCAATCACACCCTAACAAAGATTGGTGGCGACTTCTTCTTTTTTATTTTTCTCGATTTTAAACTCATTTTTACGTCTGACGGTCCCAAAACGGTTACGACAGCTTGGCGACTCCACTGGGGAATTATTTGAAAGTCAGGCCAAAATTTAAATTATGCACTATTGACAACAGTTGGATTTAATTGATTTTATTTGATATTTAATTTAATTTCTTTTATTTTATTTTTCTGAAAACAGTCATGTTAATAAATGAAATAAATTATGTGCTAGTTATTACTTCATTTTGATTTTGTTTTTGATTTATTCATGTTATTTTGATTAATACATTACCTTGCACACACTTTGCATATTCACTCGCATACATGAGCTCTATACCCGGGCTCCATTCTCTTAGGAGGAAGTGAAGTAGCTACGCTCTCGTGAGGTGATAACCTCCGCATTTGCTAGTGAAACACTTCCACTCAGATTGAACCCGTTCCGTTAGTAGCCTGTAATGGGTGAGGATCAGGGAGCCTTACTAGTCTATAATGGACGATGATGTGAGGAATAGTCTGGGAACCTTTAGACATGTAAATCTTAACCCGGCATATAATGAACCCTGAAGTCCAACTTTAGGATAGAGCCATACTGTCCCTTTTACGAGAAAATTATCTAAATTAGGACACTACGTATATTCTGATATGCTTGTACATTCATTTACTCAGTTTTATTTATTTGTTTTATTTACATTCTTGATTTGTTTTATTGTCTTCAATTTTGTTGCATGCATCATATAGGTACCATATTTTTAGAGGGTATTGTTTTGGACCAATCTTCAACAAAAAAAAACTTTAAAAAAAACCTAAAGGATGTCGTCTGTGTGTGAGAGCTACTTAGAGGTTAAGAGCCATTCAGAAGGTACTTAGGGGAAAGAAGGAGATTGCTTAGTAGATGGTCATATATCGATGCTACCACAGTCAGTGCATATGGATCTCGATCAAAATAATATATCAGAATTGGAAGCCAGTTGGAAATAGTGGAGAACAGAGAAAAAAGAATTTTTTTCCAAGAAATACGGGGATGTGGCACTGCTTATGTCTGTGAAGGTTGATGAACAGCTAATGAGAGCCGTAATACAGTTTTGGGATCTATCTTATCGATGCTTTGTATTCAACCAAAAAGACTTGGCTCCCACGATCGAAGAATATTCTTCTTTACTTCAGATAGAGTCTACCAATCAAGACAAGATCTATTGGAAAGAGCATAAGACCACTGGATATAGAAAAAAAATTAGCCAAGATCATGCAAATGGAGGTTGAAGAGATAGACAAGCACAAGAAAGAAAAAAAATGGGGTTGAGACCATTCCATCAGCTTTTTTGCTTGAGTACATAAGAAAGTATATTGATACCAATCAGGGGTTGGATGTGTTTGCTTTGGCCATCTATGGATTGATGATATTTTCTAAGGTTTTAGGACATATAGAAGCATCAATGGTTGATTTATTTGAGCAATTAGATAAAGGTATAAACCCTTCACCAATTATTTTGACAGAAACTACTAGATCACTTAATTTTTGTCGAAGAAAGGGTGAAGGACGATTTATGGGGTGTGCTCAGTTACTTTTTGTCTGGCTCAGAAGCCATTTTTAAGGAAAAGAGAAGACATCATTTTGACCATTCTCTGTGCATTTCAGTACTATCAAGGAGTTTATGACTAAAGAATGAAGAAAAGGTTGGACAAAAAGTTAATGGTTGGCATTCTTTTTGAAGCTCACTAGCGAAGATGTAACATAAAGGGCACCATGGATGCTTTCGATGGCTATCTTATATAGTTGTGGAGACGAGTCATGGGTACCTCTGTTAGGAATATGGGGGTAGTGAGTTACGCACCCCTTATGGTTCAAAGACAATATGATTCATGACAGTTCATCCCTATGACTCATAGGCTTGGTTCACTCGAGTTTGATTATGAAACACCCAGTTATATGAAAAGGGTTTGTGAAATCATCAAAGCATGAAAGCAGGTCAACCGAATGAGCCCAGCTAGACTCACAGATAATGTTGCTGAAGGTTACCTTGCGTGGAGGATGAAAAGAGTTAACGAAATTAGGCCTCTACCAACTGATGTTTCAGAGAAGTTATTGGTTCTTGTTTCAGTATCGGTATTGTCGACTCTTGAGATCGCTTAACGAGAGTTTGAGATTGAAAAGAAAAGGTTAGAGAAAGAAAAGATGGCTATGATGGATCAAGTTAACCAACTAAGATATGATTTGATGATGAAAAATGATGTAGTATAGAAGTTGACTAAAGAACAAAAAGTATTGAAAGAGGATCTGCAAGATCTGCATCAAGAAAATAAGAAATTAAGGTTGGATAGTAGACCTTTGAAGGGATCTAAGAAGGATGTGGAAGAACTACGAGACATGGTGGAATATTGGAAGAACAAAGATCGAGAGAACAAAGAAATGATCTCCACACTCACCAAAGAGCAACATGAATGGAAAAAAAAACTTTCAGGAGCCTTTGAAAAGGTAACAAGGCACCAAAGAGAAAGTGAAAAGCTAAAAGCTGAGCTAATGAGGGAACAAAGCAAGAACTCTGATTTGCAAAGCAAGAAAAAAGCCTTAGAGCATGAATTAATGAGTTTGGAGCTTCAATTGACAAGCAATCAGAGGCACATAAATGAGATTTTGACTGACTGGTAAGATAGAGAAGATTATTAGGCTCACACTTGTAATATGGAGGTAGATGCTCGAGAGATGTGGAGAGCAGAAAGTTTAGGGAGACAGCAATACATCGAACACCTGACTACTCAAATCTACAAGGCTATCCGAAAAGTAGGCAACATGGTTGGAAAGGCGAAAGCACTGGAACAAGAGATTGTACCAACCAAAGGCCACAGTCAAAGATTATTGCACTTTTTGCATGAAGCTAGGGAGCAATATGCTCAAATCAAATGTTTTTATGGCTTTAATGCGAGAATGATTGGATGATGTGTAAAGACTCCCATGGTTAATGAAAGTTTCTTTTTGTTTCGATCGATCTAAGACAATACCCTAATTTGCATTTCATTCATTTCATGCATGCATTTTCATACTAACAATAATATCGACAACATTATATCATGCGATCTAATTCATGGTTAATAAACTAAGGTTCAAGGATAGCAAAGCCAAGGAACCACAACTCGTCAATTTCGCATAGATATAATACTCGTTCCCAGACTCGAGCCATGGAAGAAGAGAATATAGCTAGGTTTGAAAGGGTCAAAAGGGTACAGGAGGAGATACAAGAAAGAGTGATGGAAATACAACAAAGAATTGAAGCACAAATGACTAAATTAAGACAACTGTTGATTGGATCAATGAAAGGAAACGGAGTCACTGGTGTATCAAGGACAGGAGATGAGGTTAATGTGAAAGAGCCATTATACCCTCCTGGATTCACTCCACCTCAATTTCAAGTTCAGGTTCAAGTTCCTCGAGGTATACACATACAACCACCAAGTGCGCAGCCATACCACTATGTCAATCATTCTGCAAATCAGCAGCCGACCCACTTGAATGCCAATTCGGGACCCATCCCAGTCGATCCCATCATGGTACCAAATCTTGACGACCCTGTTGAGCAAGAGAAATCTCACGAAATGTCAGAACCTGTTATAAATTCAAAAATTCAAGACAAGTATGACCAGCTTGAAGAGAGGCTTAAAACGGTTGAAGGTAATGACACTTATGGGGTTATTGACGCCAACGAGCTTAGCCTAGTGCCTGACTTGGTTATCCCACCAAAATTTAAGACCCTAGATTTCGAGAAATACGATGGGACAAAGTGTCCATCTGCTCATATCACCATGTTTTGTAGAAAGATGACGGGTCATACCCATAATGACAAACTATTGATACACTATTTTTAGGATATTTTGACTGGTTCAACAGCTAAATGGTATGTGCAATTAGATCAAAATAAGATCAGTTCATGGAAAAACTTGGCCAAAGTTTTTCTTGCTCAGTATAAGCACGTCTTGGATACAGCCACTGATAAACTGTCATTACAAAATATGGAGAAAAAGTCGACGAAAACTTTCAAAGAATACGCACATCGGTAGAGAGATGCAGCAGCCCAAGTACAACCACCACTGATTGAAAAAGAGATAACCGTGCTATTCGTCAATACACTGAAGGCCCCGTATTATGACAGATTGGTGGGAAATGCCACGAAAAACTTCTCTAACATGGTAATTTAAAGGGAGATGATAGAAAACGCTATCAAAAGTGGTAAAATTGAAGGGTCTGAAAAGAAGATAGCTATCTTAAGGAAGAAAGAGTGGGAGACACATGTTGTCACTCACACAAATCCCCCACACCATCCTTTTGTTTCATATAACCCACACCCCCATTAATACTCTACCATAAACCAAATCTCTCAATAACCATACCATTACCGGGCCCCCCAACAACCGTTACCTAGATCAAGTTTTAGCCCTCAACCATCCAATTACACCCCGGCACCTTCAGCTCGACCATTTACTCGACCAACCTACCCAAACAGCAATCAAAGAAACTCACAGAATAATAACAATCGAGAAAGACCTCATTTTGACCTAATTCCCATGGCATACACAGATTTGTATCCTCGACTTGTTGAGAAACATTTGCTTGCTCCTGTTATTATTGAACCTTTGAAACCTCCATTTCCCAAATGGTATGACCCCAATGCACATTGTGATTATCATTATGGGAATCCAGGTCATTCCACTGAGCATTGTACTGCTTTAAAGCATAAAGTACAGGGGTTAATCAATGAAGGAGTATTAAATTTTGATACCAGCCAACAAGGGACTCCAAATGTCAATGGGAACCCTCTACCAAATCATACCAGACCATCAATAAATGCTTTGATTGATGGGCAAACAAGTTGTGTGAAAAGAAGAATAAAAGAGGTCAAAACTCCTATGGCTGAAGTGTTTGAAACCTTGGTCAAAGCTAACATGCTAAAGTCGATAGAACATCAAAATTACTCTGAAGCGGTTAACTCAACTGAAAGCTGCCATTATCAAAAAGGTGCTCTGGGGCATTCTATCGAGAATTGTCACCAATTTCGTCAAAAGGTGCAAAAATTGATGGATGAAGGTCGAATAGAGTTTTACCAAGAGAGAGAAGAGTTGGTGAAAGTGTCTACCATTGATTCAAAGAATAAGTTTAGACGTAGACCAGTAACTATCTATTATGATGAGAAGCCAACATCGAAGCTAGAAAAACCCATCTCTCGACCAGTGGTGACAATTAAAGTTCCTGGCCCTTTTCCATATCAGAATGATAAAGTAGTACCTTGGAAGTACGATTATGATGTCGTAATCAACCCAGATACTGCCAACATAACGGGTGTAGGAGGCATAACCCAAAGTGGCAGGTGCTATACCCCAGAGGCTCTAGAAAAAGCTAGAAAGGAGAAAGCCAAGGTAGGGGAAGAAAATAAAAGTCAGAGTGATCTTGATGCAACACCAGAAAAAGAATGTCAGAAGCCAGTATCTAAGAGTGAAGTAGGTGAATTTTTGAAGTTAATAAAACATAGTGAGTATAGCATGGTAGAACAGCTTAACAAGATGCCAGCTAGAATTTCGCTATTGTCATTATTGCTCAATTCAGAGTCACACCGTAATGCTTTGTTAAAGGTGCTAAATCAAGCATATGTGTCTCACAATGCTTTTGTTGAATATGTGAAACAGCTTGTTGGTAATCTGATGATTTCAAACTATATTTTTTTCAATGATGAAAAAATTTCTCCTGAGGGTAGAGGAAGTACCAGGGCTCTTCACATTACTGTGAAATGTAAAAGTCATATAATGGCTAAGGTTTTGATTGATAATGGCTCATCCATCAATGTTATGCCTGTAACTACTCTGGCAAAACTCCCTGTTAATGGATCTTATATGAAACCTAGTCATATGATAGTGAGAGCATTTGATGGAACCAGAAGAGAAATGCTGGGAGATATAGAAGTGCCATTACAGTTTGGTCCATGTACTTTCAACGTGAAATTTCAAGTCATGGACATCTCTCCTTCATACAGTTGTCTATTGGGTAGACCGTGGATCCATATCATTACATCAAAAAGTCAAATTCATTATTGAAGGAAAGCTAACATGTGTGGCAGGAGAAGAAGATTTATTGGTAACTCAATCGATAAATACTCCTTATGTGGAATCGGTAGATGAAGCTTTAGAATGCTCTTATAGATTCTTTGAGATTGCCAATGCAACATATATAGCTGGAAGATCTAAATTGTATTCGTCACACTTATCTACGACTACTAAAATGGTAGTCAGACAGCTTACCAAGATGGGATGGCGACCTGAAGTCAGACTTGGGAAGAACCTGCAAGGAATCATGAAACCATCGGCCATATATGAAAAGAAAGACAAGTTTGGCTTGGGATATAAGCCAACAAGAGGAGACAGAGTAAGAATGGTGAATGAGAAAAGAGATAAGAGGATAGCTAATCTTAAGGGATATAAGCTGGAGTCAGAGCCGATAGTCATTCCATACCTCTATAATTCTTTTCACTCGGGAGGATATATTTATCTAGATTTACCGGGAGCCCCAAGTGCAAGATTCGTGGAAAAATTTTCAGAGCTGGCCATTCAAATGGTGGATGATGGAGAAAAGAAGAGTCGAAGTGAAGATCTATTCGTGTACCCTTCTCCTTTAGATTTTAAGCTGGATAATTGGGAAGTTACAGAGCTACCTGTTATTTTTAAAACTTTGGAAAAGTAATGTGAAACTTTAAATCCCTAATTACATTCTATGAGTATTAGGAGATCTTTTATGGTGTGTTTATGTTTGTCATTTTAATAAAAGACTTAGAAGATGCATCTGTATTTTTTCTATTGTTTTTATCTTCATTTTACCTTTCATCCTTTTCTTTCCTACATTTTCTTGCCATTCCATTTTTGTGTGCCAATATTCTCTCCATATTACCCTTTGCAGGGTCTCAAACAATGAACATGAGGATAATCATGGCATTAATCTCAGATTTGATTTTGAAAACTTAATTCATGTTGATGAACTTGATAATGAGGAAGATTCAGATAACTATACACTGCCTCTTGATTTGTTAAAATTAATAGAACATGAAGATAAGCCAATTCAACCCCACCAAGAAATTACTGAATCGATAAATTTGGGAGATGGTGAGAATAAAAGAGAGGTCAAAGTTGGTACATCTCTTTTATCAGCTGAAAGACAGGAGCTAGAAGAGCTGCTCTGAGAATATGTAGATGTGTTCGCATGGACTTACCAGGATATGCTAGGACTCAGCACTGATATTATAGAGCACAAGTTACCTTTAAAACCAGGATGTAAGCCGATACAGCAAAAGCTAAGGCGCATGACACCAGAGATGCTGCTAAAAATTAAAGAGAAAGTGAAGAAACAATTCAATGTCAGATTTTTAGAAGTGGCAAAATATCCTGAATGGGTAGCCAACATAGTGCCAGTTCCTAAGAATGATGGAAAAGTGAGAATGTGTGTTGATTATCAAGATTTGAATAGAGCAAGCCCTAAGGATAACTTTCCTTTACCTCACATCGATACTCTAGTGGATAATACTGCTAGGCACTCTACATTTTCCTTTATGGATAGTTTCTCAGGCTATAATCAGATCAAGATGGCTCGAGATGATATGGAGAAAACTACATTTGTGACCATGTGGGGAACATTCTATTACAAAGTCATGCCTTTTGGGTTAAAAAATGCTGGTGCTACTTATCAAAGAGCAATGGTGACTCTTTTTCATGACATGATACATAAAGAGATAGAAGTGTATGTAGATGATATGATTGTAAAATCTCGTGAAGGAGAGGATCATATAGTTAGTCTCCAAAAGCTATTCGACAGGTTGAGAAAATTTCAGTTGAAGTTGAATCCTGCCAAATGTACATTTGGAGCCAAATCAAGAAAACTATTAGGCTTTGTAGTCAGTGAAAAAGAAATTAAAGTTAATCCAGATAAGATACAAGCCATCCAAAACTTATCCCCTCCTCATACCTCAAAAAAAGTGCGAGGCTTCTTAGGGAGATTAAATTATATTGCTCGCTTCATCTCTCAACTCACTTATAAGTGTGATCCTATTTTCAAGCTTCTCATAAAACATGATCCTGGAGAATGGAATGATAAATGCCAAGAAGCTTTTGATAAGATCAAAGAATACTTGTCAAATCCACCTGTGTTAAGTGCCACCAATGCTAGGAAAACCTTTGATTTTGTACTTGACAGTGCATGAAAATTCAATGGGATGTGTGCTAGGGCAAAGAGATGAAACTAATAAGAAAGAATGAGCAATTTACTACTTGAGCAAGAAGTTCACTGATTATGAGTCAAAGTATTCACCATTAGAGAAGATGTGTTGCGCATTAACCTGGACAGCTCGAAGGCTTAGACAATACATGCTTTATCACACTACTTGGCTCATAGCAAAGCTGGGTCCTATTAAGTATATCTTCGAAAAACCCTCATTGACAGGAAGAATAGCACGGTGGCAAGTTATGCTTTCAAAATATGATATCATTTATGTGACTCAAAAAGCTATTAAAGGGAGTGCAATAGCTGAATTTCTAGCTGATCGTGCAGTTGAAGATTATGAGCCAATGAAATTAGATTTTCTTGATAAGGATGTGATGGCCATTGAAGAAAATGAACCTGTTGAAAAATCATGGAGGATGTATTTTGATGGAGCTGCTAATGCTTTGGGTCATGGTATTGGGGCAATTTTGATATCTCTTGATGGACATTATTTCCCCATCACACCCAGATTAAATTTTAATTACACAAACAATGTGGCTGAATATGAGGCCTATGTTATGGGTCTACAAGCAGCAATAGAAAAGAAGATCAAAGTGTTAGATGTGTTTGAAAATTCAGCTTTAGTCATCTATCAGTTACGAGGTGAATGGGAAACAAGAGACTCTAAGTTGATTCGGTACCATAAATACATCTCTGAGTTGGTTAAGCAATTTAAAGAAGTTCAGTTTGAGCATCTACCTAGAGAGGAAAACCAAATTGCTGATGCACTGGCTACTTTAGCTGCAATGATCAAAATAGATGCAAGTACTGAAATCCAACCCATCAAGCTGAATGCGAAAGATGTACCAGCACATTGCTCAGGTGTTGAAAAAGAAGTTAATGGGAAGCCATGGTATCATGATATCATGCAATACATTAAAAGCCAGCAATACCTAGAACATGCAACTGAAAATGATAAGAGGACTATCAGAAGATTGGCTATGAGTTGCTTCATTGATGGAGATATCTTTTACAAAAGAGGTAGAGATCAAGTGCTCTTAAGATGTGTAAATGCAGCTGAAGCAAAGAAGATTATTGAAGAAGTGCACGATGGAGTTTGTGGGGCACATGCAAATGGTCATATGATGGTTAGACAAATTATGAGGGCTGGCTATTATTGGTTGACAATGGAAAGTGACTGTATTGATTATGCTAGGAGATGTCATAAATGTCAGATTTATGCTGACAAGATTCATGCTCCACCATCAACATTACACGTTCTAGCTCCTCCCTGGCCATTCTCAATGTGGGGTATGGATGTCATTGGTCCCATCACTCCAAAAGCTTCGAACGGGCATAGATTCATTTTTGTGATGATTAATTACTTCACCAAATGGGTAGAAGCTACATCATATGCTAGCGTGACCCGATCTGTGGTATGTAAGTTCATAAAAAGAGAGATAATATGCAGATATGGGCTTTCGGAGACAATTATTTCTGATAATGCCAAAAAGTTGAACAACAAAATGATGAATGAAGTATGCACTCAGTTTAAGATTCGCCATCGTAATTCGACACCATATCGTCCAAAAATGAATGGGGCAGTGGAGGCTGCAAATAAGAATATCAAGAGAATCCTAGAGAAAATGACTGAAACTTACAAAGATTGGCATGGGAAGTTACCTTTTGCCTTGCATGCTTATAAAACATCAGTCAGAACGTCTATTGGAGCCACACCGTTCTCTTTGGTATATGGTATGGAAGCTGTGCTACCAGTCAAAGTGGAAATTCCCTCACTGAGAGTCCTAATGGAGGTAGAGTTAGAGGAAGCAAAATGGGTTCGAAATTACTACAAGCAGTTAAACCTCATAGAAAAGAAAAGACTGTCAGCACTTTGTCATGGTCAATTATATCAAAAGAGGATGATGAGAGCACATAACAAGAAAACTCATCCCCGTTGCTTTAGGGAAGGAGACTTAGTGTTAAAAAGATTCCTTCCAAATCAACATGATAATCGAGGGAAATGGACACCAAATTGGGAAGGCCCGTATGTGGTGAAAAAGGCTTTTTCTGGTGGGGCATTGATTTTGGCAGAAATGGACGGAGGTGATTTACCTACCCAAATAAATTCAGATGTTGTGAAGAAATATTTTGCTTAAAAAAAAAAGAGAAAAAAAATGATGACTTATCTAAGTTGAAAACCTGAAAAGGTGACTTAGATGTGAAGCAAAAGCATCATCAAGAAAAGATCCCACAATGCAGGGGCAAATGTAGTTTGACGAACTTTGAATAATCAAGGAAGTCATCTGATTTAGTTTTAGAGAAAGAATCTGAGAATATTTTGTTCATGATTATCTTGTGATCATTCTTTTGACACCTTTATTTCAACTCAAACACTTTGACATATACTTGTTATTAGCCATAGAAAATACATTATCCTTCATTTGAAAATAATGCCTATCCTTTCCTTTATCCTTATCTGATATTTTTGTCCATCAGAGAAATGTGATTGCATTTATTTGTCTTGAACTTAAAATGATGAAAAGAAAAACAAACATGAAAGATCTCAGCATTACTTTTAAAGTTGACAAAGGCAAATGAAAAAGGATGAGAAAAGCATGACAAGTCATTGATGTTGTAGACTTTTGAAGAAAAAATATTATGGTTAGATGTTGAAGACAGATTGGTCATATAAGAACTCGGATAAAAGAAGCTGAAAGTGAGAGATTTCGAGAACCTTTTTACTATAATGAACGATTTTGATCGCATTACATACATTGCATCATGAGCACTCAGTACATGCATCCATGAGAAGTTGTAACAAAGATAGAAATTTTCCTTTTTTTAATGAAAAAACAAGATTTTGGTAAAGACAATGATCAAACAAAGGAATTCAAAAGAGAGAGATTTACTTGTTCAAAGATGAAAACTCAAATTTGAAAACAGATGAGAAATTTTAAAGTTGTGGAGCCTCTGTTGAGAGGAGCTTTTTCAGATGAGAAATTTTAAAGTTGTTGAGCCTCTGTTGAGAGGAACTTTTCCAAGATGAGAATTTTAAAGTTGTCGAGCCTCTGTTGAGAAGAACTTTTTCAAGAGAGAATTTTTAAAGTTATGGAGCCTCTGTTGAGAGGAGCTTTTCCAGATGAGATTTTTAAAGTTGTGGAACCTCTGCTAAGAGAATTTTTTTCAAGAGAGAATTTTTAAAGTTGTGAAGCCTTTGCTGAGAGGAGCTTTTTTTTTCAAGATGAGATTTTAAAGTTGTGGAGCCTCTGTTGAGAGGAGCTTTTTCCAGATGAGATTTTAAAGTTGTTGAGCCTCTCTTAAGAGGAGCCCTTTTCTGTAAAACCAAAAAATAACACAATTTATTTTCGGAAGCCTCTCTTAAGAGGAGCCCTTTTCTGTAAAACCAAAAAATAACACAATTTATTTTCGGACAAAATCGTTGTCTTTATCTTTACCCTATTCCTGATTTTCAGTAATGTGCAAAGAGGGGCAGCTGTAGACACCGGTTTTGTCCGGGTCTACTATTTTATTTTATTTTATTTTTAATAATAATAATATTTAACAAAACAAACAAAAAAATAAAAAAAAACCAACAAACAAAAAAACAAAACGGAAATAAGACAGAAGTCAAGGGGTTGGTACGACGCCGAACTGCCCCGACCAATTACCCAACCAACTCTCCGACCAATTACCTTACCAACTACCCGACCGGCCACCCTATAACCACCAACCAACAACCCTACAGCCTTAGATCCCCCTAAGTAGAAACCCTTTAAAATCCCCAGCCATTTTCGAAAATCCAGGGATCTGAGCTCTCGAAAAAAAAAAAAACCATTCTTCCCCTTCAACACCCTCAAACAGACCCTATTTTCAACGTAAAAAAAAAACAAAAACAAAAAAAAAACCAAAACAGAAACAAAAATAAAAAAATACACAGTCCTCGCCTACGGTGAGGAACCTCAGCACCGAGCTATCTGTAAAAGCCAAGAAATCGTTAGTTTCACCAAAAAAAAAAAAGAAAGGGAAGAAAAATCAAAAACTTCAAAACTTGATCTATGCGAATCAAGGTCGCTTTTGGTGGGAGGGACCTCAGATCTATACTCAGGAGGTCGAGGGGAACATTTTGGTGTTTTTGGAGAATTTTTCGACCACCGTCAACGGCGACCGCCGACTGACAACCGGCGGCAGCAGCGACGGAGGATCGGCCGGCCACCTGTGTTGGCAGGAGAGAAAAAAAAGGAAATGGAAAAAAAAAGAGAGAAAGCTGTTTTTTTCTGAAAGATTAAAAAAAAATGACGAAAATTTTTTTTTTGACTTTTATATAAATTATCAATAGCCAAAACGACGTCGTTTCAATAAAACCCAAAACGACGCCGTTTTAACCAAAGAAGGATTTGCGCGTTGACACGAACCCGACCCGAGATCCGCGTAACCCGACCCAACGGCCCGTGCCAGCCAGCCTTGAACTGGTTCATACGAACGCCAGTGGATCAGATTGAACCGATCAGATTGCCTGGACCGTCGATCCGACCGTCAAACCGGTCGGATCACCCGAACCGCCGATCCAACCGCCGAACCGGTCAGACCGCTCGGACCAACGTTCATCGGACCATTGATCGGTTCGGTTCAGGTAAAAAAAAATTTTTTTTTTCAATTTTCTAATTTTTTATTATTATTATTTTTTGTTATTTTAAATATATTTTTATATTTATGCATGATAAATTTATAAATTTTTTAGAATAAATGTTTAATCGTTTTAATAATAATAAAATTAAGAACAAATAATAATAAAAAATATATTAAAATGCTTTAAAAAAATAATAATAATCTTCCCTGCCTAGATGTTGGAGGGAATAAAAATATTTTTCTAAAACAATAATTCCACCTAGATGTTGGGGAATTATTGTTAATTATTTTTCATAAATAAACATAACAAATTTTTAATTAATCTTCAAAAATTATTAAAATCGAACTTGCTTAAAAAATTCGCCTTGATGTTGGGGATTTTTAGAGATGTTCGTATTTTCTTAAAAAAACAAAACCTTAAGCACTATTCCTTAATCCTAGGATTCTAAAACCCCTAAAAATCCAAAATCCATTAAATCGAAAACCCCCCGAAATCCAAAATCCTTGAAATCCAAAGTCCTAAAAAAATCCTAAGGACATATGTGAAAATTCTATTGGAAGCAATTTGTTCCCGAATGCCGCCTAGATGATGGGGTATTTAAGAAATTTTACTTCATGAAGTCTTTTCACACGATTTCTTAATTCGTATTAATAATAAGATTAATAAATAAAAAGTATAATAAAATTGGGATCTTAAATATAAACAGTCGTACCTAAGCTCTGCCTAGATGTTGGAGAGTCGGGGTGGTCTCATTATATTTAAGAATCCAACTCTTAAATTGCATTTCATTTTACATGACATTCATTAGCATGATATACGTTAGCATGTTATCATCAATAATTGATTGCATTACTCTCTCTTTAATTTACTGATAAAATATTTTTTAATAAAAAATGAATAATACTAAAAAAAAAATCTTTTTGTGATATTATAAAATAAAAAAATAACATTCCGAGAGAAATAATTCTTGGTACTATGCCTAGATGTTGGAGAGTCACTAACAATTATTTCCTATAAAGATTGTTATTTTATTTTAATGATTATTGTGTTAAATCTTAGGCGAAAAGAGTTATTTTAAATTCTGCCTAGACAATGGAGAATTTTAAAATAATTCTTTAACTTAAAGATTTTCTCAATATTTCTAAATAAATATTTTAGAAAATTTTTTTTAAATGAAGGGAATTAATGTTAAATTTCAAATTAAAACCATTTTTATCCAATGTCGAAAATAGCGCATAATTAAATGGTATCAATTTATGGGCGTTGTGGGGTGCTAATCCTTCCCCACGCGTAACCCACTCCTGGACCCAACCTAATTTTTCGCAGACCGAAATTTATCTTTTTGATAAGACTTCAAACTCATTTTTATAGTTTTATTAAAAAGATAAACTTTTGGGTGGCCAATCACACCCTAGCAAAGATTGGTGGCGACTCCTTCTTTTTTATTTTTCTCAATTTTAAACTCATTTTTACGTCTGACGGTCCCAAAACCGTTACGACATACGAAGTTCCTTCCAAGTCTAAGATCAGACTGGACTGAGGGTTACGACAGCACATGCTGGGCTCGGGATTGCGCTGGTGCCGTATTTTTCTTCATCGGGACACCATCGCCGGAGAACTTGATCGACGGCATTAGGGTTCCAGCGATCGGGGGGGCCGGGGGGGATGTGCGCACATGATGTGCGATGGGTGCTGGTACTTGGCCCTTATATTGGCCCTCTATCCCTCATCAAACCTCTAGAACTCACACCCCCTTAAAGAGCATTTGAGATTTTACAGGTTTGCTGCCAGTAGCCATTAAAGTGTCTGAATTGGGGACACTTTTTTCAAATAGTCACAAAATCTTGTACACTTCGACTTTTTAGCTGAATTTTTTTGTGCATGCCTTAAAAAATACAAGGATCACGTCTACCAAGTTTGGGGCCAAAACTCCTTCTGAAAAAATTTTAAAAAATCCTGAACCGTAAAAAGTTTCAAAAATCGTGAAAAATAGAAAACGAGTCGTCTTGCCATGAAACTTCACATGAAGGCTTAAAGGACCATTGTATGAATTTACAAGCCAGAAAAATGACATTGGCATGGCAGAAATATGAAGATGTGCCTAAACCCACCTACCACCCTATCGATCCACGGCTTGCGCATCCCGCCTCTCAGGCCGGCGTAGCGGCCGCCTGCCCGTCCGCTTGTTTCATCGGTTGGCTTAGGCATACGGAGTTCATTCTCAGTCTAAGATCAGATCAGACCGAGGGTTGAAGCAGCAGGATCGACAGCACGCAGAGGGGAACCCGATCGATCCTCGCCTTGCGCATCCTGCCCCTCTGGCTGGCTGAGCGCCCGCACGCTCGTTTCGTGGGTTGACTTAGGCATACGGAGTTCATTCCCAGTCTAAGCATACGAAGTTCACTCCCAGTCTAAGATCAGACCAGACCAAGGGTTGCGGCAGCACATGCTGGGCTCGGGCATGTGCTGGTGCCGTATTTTTCTTCGTCGGGACACCATCGTCGGAGAACTTGCGGGCGGCATTGGGGTTCCGCTGATAGGAGGGGCCGGGGGGTGTGCGCACATGATGTACGATGGGTGCTGGTACTTGGCCCTTATATTGGCCCCCTATCCCTCATCAAATCTCGAGAACTCTCACCCCCTTAAAGAGCATTTGAGATTTTACAGGTTTGCTGCCAATAGCCATTAAAGTGTCTGAAATGGGGACACTTTTTTCAAATGGTCACAAAATCTTGTACACTTCAATTTTTTAGCTGAATTTTTTTGTGCATGCCAACAAAAATACAAGGATCATGTCTACCAAGTTTGGGGTCAAAAATCTCTCCGAAAAAATTTTAAAAAATCCCGAACTGTAAAAAATTTTAAAAATCATAAAAAATAGAAAACGAGTCGTCTTGCCATGAAACTTCACATGAAGGCTTAAGGGACCATTGTATGAATTTACAAGCCAGAAAAATGGCATTGGCACAGTAGAAATATGAAGATGTGCCTAAACCCACCTACCACCCTATCCATCCACGGCTTGCGCATCCCGCCTCTCTGGCCGGCGTAGTGCCCGCCCGCTCGGTTCGTTGGTTGGCTTAGGCATACGGAGTTCATTCCCAGTCTAAGATCGGATCGGATCGAGGGTTGCGGTAGCAAGATCGGCAGCACGCATAGGGGGACCCGACCGATCCCCGGCTTATGCATCGCACCCCTCTAGCCGGCTGAGCGCCCGCACGCTCGTTTCGTGGGTTGACTTAGGCATATAGAGTTCATTCCCAATCTAAGCATAGGGAGTTCATTCCCAATCTAAGATCAGACTGGATCAAGGGTTGCGGCAGCACATGCTGGGCTCGGGAATGTGCTGGTGCCGCATTTTTCTTCATCGGGACACCATCGCCGGAGAACCTGACCAACGGTATTAGGGTTCCAGCGATCGGGGGGGCCGGGGGGGATGTGCGCACATGATGTGCAATGGGTGCTGGTACTTGGCCCTTATATTGGCCCCCTATCCCTCATCAAACCTAGAGAACTCACACCCCCTTAAAGAGCATTTGAGATTTTACAGGTTTGCTGCCAGTAGCCATTAAAGTGTCTGAAAATGGGGACACTTTTTTCAAATAGTCACAAAATCTTGTACACTTCGAGTTTTTAGCTGATTTTTTTTGTGCATGCCAAAAAAAATACAGGGATCACCTCTACCAAGTTTGGGGCCAAAAATCCTTCTGAAAAAATTTAAAAAAATCCCAAACCGCAAAAAGTTTCAAAAATCGTGAAAAATAAAAAACGAGTCCTCTTGCCATGAAACTTCACATGAAGGCTTAAGGGACCATTGTATGAATTTACAAACCAGAGAAAATGGCATTGGCATGGCAGAAATATGAAGATGTGCCTAAACCCACCTACCACCCTATTGATCCACGGCTTGCGCATTCCGCCTCTCTGGCTGACGTAGTGCCCGCCCGCCCGTCCGCTCGTTTCGTTGGTTGGCTTAGGCATACAGAGTTCATTCTCAGTCTAAGATCGGACCAGACCGAGGGTTGTGGCAGTAGGATCGACGGTACACAGAGGGGAACCCGACCGATCCTCAGCTAGATCATCCCGCCCCTCTGGCCCGCTGAGCGCCGACACGCTCGTTTCATGGGTTGACTTAGGCATACGGAGTTCATTCCTAATCAAGCATACGGAGTTCATTCCCAATCTAAGATTGGACCAGACCGAGGGTTGCGGTAGCACATACTAGGCTCGAGCATGTGCTGGTGCCGCATTTTTCTTCATCGGGAAGCCATAGCCGGAGAACCTGACCGACGACATTGGGGTTTCGACGATCGGAGGGGCCGGGGGGTGTGCGCACATGACGTGCGATGGGTGCTGGTACTTGGCCCTTATATTGGCCCCTATCCCTCATGAAACCTTGAGAACTCACACCCCCTTAAAGAGCATTTGAGATTTTACAGGTTTGCTGCCAGTAGCCATTAAAGTGTCTGAAATGGGGACATTTTTTTAAAATGATCACAAAATCTTGTACACTTCGAGTTTTTAGCTGAATTTTTTTGTGCATGCCAACAAAAATACAAGGATCACGTCTACCAGGCTTGGGATGAAAACTTATTCTGAAAAAATTTTTAAAAATCCTGAACCGTAAAAAGTTTCAAAAATCGTGAAAAATAGAGAATGAGTCGTCTTGCCATGAAACTTCACATGAAGGCTTAAGGGACAATTGTATGAATTTACAAGCCAGAAAAATGGCATTGGCATGGTAGAAATATGAAGATGTGCCTAAACCCGCCTACCACCCTATCGATCCACGGTTTGCGCATCCCGTCTCTCTGGCCAACGTAGAGCACGCCCGCCCTCTCATTTCGTCTGTTCGCCACTCGTCAGATGGCGTAGTGCTTGCTCGCTTCATCGGTTAACTTAGGCATACGGAGTTCATTCCCAGCCTAAGATCGGATCGGACCGAGGGTTACGACAATAGGATCGGTAGCACTCAGGGGGGACCCGACCGATCCTCGGCTTGTGCATCCCACCGAGGGTTGTCACAGCACATGCTGGGCTCTGGCATGTACTAGTGCCGCATGTTTCTTCGTCGGGACACCATCACCGGAGAACCTGACCGACGGCATTAGGGTTCCGACGATCGGGCGGGGCCGGGGGGTATGCGCACATGATGTGCGATGGGTGCTGCTACTTGGCCCTTATATTGGCCCCCTATCCCTCATCAAACCTTGAAACTCACACCCCCTTAAAGAGCATTTGAGATTTTACAGGTTTGCTGCCAGTCGCCATTAAAGTGTCTGAAATGGGGACACTTTTTTCAAATGGTCACAAAATCTTGTACACTTCGATTTTTTAGCTAAATTGTTTTGTGCATGCCAACAAAAATACAAGGATCACGTCTACCAAGTTTGGGGCCAAAAATCCTTTTGAAAAAATTTTAAAAAATCCTGAACCGTAAAAAGTTTCAAAAAGCTTGAAAAATAGAAAACGAGTCGTCTTGCCCATAAACTTCACATGAACGCTTAAGGGACCATTGTATGAATTTACAAGCCAGAAAAATGGCATTGGCATGGCAGAAATATGAAGATGTGCCTAAACCCACCTACCATCCTATCGATCCACGGCTTCCGCATCCCGCCTCTCTGGCCGGCATAGTGCCCACCGGCCCGCCCGCTCATTTCATCGGTTGGCTTAGGCATACGGAGTTCATTCCCAGGCTAAGATCAGACCGGATCAAAGGTTGCAGTAGCAGGATCGGCCGCACGCAGTGGGGGACCCGACCGATCCCCAACTTCCGTATCCCGCCCCTCTGGCCGGCTGAGCGCCCGCACGCTCGTTTCGTGGGTTGACTTAGGCATACGGAGTTCATTCCCAATCTAAGCATACGAAGTTCATTCCTAGTCTAAGATCGGACAGGACTGAGGGTTGCGACAGCACATGCTAGGCTCGAGCATGTGCTGGTGCCGTATTTTTCATCATCGGGACACCATCGTCAGAGAACCTGACCGGCGGCATTGTGGTTCCGACGATCGGGGCGGTCGGGGGGGTGTGCGCACATGATGTGTGATGGGTGCTGGTACTTGGCCCTTATATTGGCCCCCTATCCCTCATCAAACCTCAAGAAGTCACACCCCCTTAAAGAGCATTTGAGATTTTACAAGTTTGCTGCCAGTAGCCATTAAAGTGTCTGAAATGGGGACACTTTTTTCAAATGGTCACAAAATCTTGTACACTTCGAGTTTTTAGCTGAATTATTTTGTGCATGCCAACAAAAATACAAGGATCACGTCTACCAAGTTTGGGACCAAAACTCCTTTTGAAAAAATTTTAAAACATCTTGAACCGTAAAAGGTTTCGAAAATTGTGAAAAATAGAAAACGAGTCGTCTTGCCATGAAACTTCACATGAAGGCTTAAGGGACCATTGTATGAATTTAAAAGCCAGAAAATGGCATTGGCATGGCAGAAATATGAAGATGTCCTAAACCAACCTACCACCCTATCGATCCACGGCTTGTGCATTCCGCCTCTCTAGCTGGCATAGTGCACGCCCGCCCCCCAGCTCATTTTGTCGGTTGGCTTAGGCATACGAAGTTCATTTCCAGTCTAAGATCGGTCCAAACTAAGGGTTGAGGTAGCAGGATCGACGGCACGTAGAGGGGGACCCGATCGATCCCTGGCTTACGCATCCTGCCCCTCTGGCCGGCTGAGCGCCCGCACGCTCGTTTCGTGGGTTGACTTAGGCATATGGAATTCATTCCCAGTCTAAGCATACGGAGTTCATTCCCAGTCTAAGATCGGACCGGACCGAAGGTTGCAGCAGCACATGCTGGGCTCGAGCATGTGCTACTGCCGTATTTTTCTTCGTCGGGACACCATTGCCGGAGAACCTGACCGACGGTATTGGGTTTCCGACGATCGGGGGGGCCAGGGGGTGTGCGCACATGATGTGCGATGGGTGCTGGTACTTGGCCCTTATATTGGGCCCCTATCCCTCATCAAACCTCAAGAACTCACACCCCCTTGAAGAGCGTTTGAGATTTTACAGGTTTGCTGCCAGTAGCCATTAAAGTGTCTGAAATGGGGGCACTTTTTTCAAATGGTCACAAAATCTTGTACCCTTCGAGTTTTTAGCTGAATTTTTTTTTGCATGCCAACAAAAATACAAGGATCACGTCTACCAAGTTTGGGGCCAAAACTATTTCTGAAAAAATTTAAAAAAATCCCTAACCGTAAAAAGTTTTGAAAATCGTGAAAAATAGAGAACGAGTCGTATTGCCATGAAACTTCACATGAAGGCTTAAGGGACCATTGTATGAATTTAAAAGCCAGAAAAATGTCATTGGCATGGCAAAAATATGAAGATGTGCCTAAACCCACTTACCACCCTATCGATGCATGGCTTGCGCATTCCGCCTCTCTGGCCGACGTAGTGCCCGCCCGTCCGCCCGCTCGTTTCGTCGATTGGCTTAGGCATACGGAGTTCATTCCCAGTCTAAGATCGGATCAGACCGAGGGTTGTGGCAGCTAGATCGGTGACAAGCAGAGGGGGACCCGGCCGATCCTCGGCTTGCTCATCCCGCCCCTCTGGCCCGTTGAGCGCCGACACGCTCGTTTCGTGGGTTGACTTAGGCATACGGAGTTCATTCCCAATCTAAGCATACGAAGTTCATTCCCAGTCTAAGATTGGACCAGACCGAGGGTTACGGTAGCACATGCTGGGCTCGAGCATGTGCTGGTGCCATATTTTTCTTCACTGGGAAACCATAACCGGAGAACCTGGCTGACGGTATTGGGGTTCCGACGATCGGGGGGGCCGGGGGTGTGCGCACATGATGGGTGATGGGTGCTGGTACTTGGCCCTTATATTGGCCCCTATCCCTCATGAAACCTTGAGAACTCACACCCCCTTAAAGAGCATTTTAGATTTTACAGGTTTGCTACCAGTAGCCTTTAAAGTGTCTGAAATGGGGACACTTTTTTCAAATGATCACAAAATCTTGTACACTTCGAGTTTTTAGCTGAATGTTTTTGTGCATGCCAACAAAAATACAAGGATCACGTCTACCAGGTTTGGGGTGAAAACTTATTCTGCAAAAATTTTAAAAAATCCTAAACCGTAAAAAGTTTCAAAAATCGTGAAAAATAGAGAACGAGTCATCTTGCCATGAAACTTCACATGAAGGCTTAAGGGACCATTGTATGAATTTACAAGCCAGAAAAATGGCATTGGCACGGTAGAAATATGAAGATGTGCCTAAACCCACCTACCACCCTATCGATCCATGGTTTGCGCATCCCGCCTCTCTGACCGACATAGTGCACGCTCGCCCACCCGCTCATTTCGTCGGTTGGCCACTCGTCGGATGGTGTAGTGCCCGCTCGTTTCATCGGTTGACTTAGGCATACGGAGTTCATTCCCAGTCTAAGATCAGACCGGACCGAGGGTTGCGGCAATAGGATCGGTAGCACGCAGGGGGGACCCGATCGATCCCCAGCTTGCGTATCCCACCGAGGGTTGCGACAGCACATGCTGGGCTCCGGCATGTGCTGGTGCCACATTTTTCTTCGTCGGGACACCATCGTTGGAGAACCTGACTGGCGGCATTGGGGTTCCGACGATCGGGGGGGCCGGGGGGTGTGCGCACATGATGTGCGATGGGTGCTGGTACTTGGCCCTTATATTAGCACCCTATCCTTCATCAAACCTCGAGAACTCACACCCCCTTAAAGATGATTTGAGATTTTACAGGTTTGCTGCCAGTAGCCATTAAAGTGTCTGAAATGGGGACACTTTTTTCAATTGGTCACAAAATCTTGTACACTTCGAGTTTTTAGCTGAATTTTTTTGTGCATGCCAACAAAAATACAAGGATCATGTCTACCAAGTTTGGGGCCAAAACTCCTTCTAAAATAATTTTAAAAAATCTGGATACAGAGTTCATTCCCAGTCTAAGATTGGCTTAGGCATACAAAGTTCATTCCCAATCTAAGATTGGATAAGACTGAGGGTTGTGGCAGCAAGATCGGCAGCATGCAGAGGGGGACCTGCCCGATGCCCGGATTTCGCATCCCGCCCCTCTGGCAGGCTGAGCGCCCGCACGCTCGTTTCATGGGTTGACTTAGGCATACGGAGTTCATTTCCAATCTAAGCTTACAGAGTTCATTCCCAGTCTAAGATCGGACTGGACCGAGGGTTGCGGCAGCACATGCTGGGCTCGGGGATGTGCTGGTGCCGTATTTTTCATCGCCGGGACACCATCACCGGAGAACCTGACCGACAGCATTGGGGTTTCGGTGATCGGGGGATGCCTGGGGGGTGTGCGCACATGATGTCCGATGGGTGCTGGTACTTGGCCCTTATATTGGCCCCCTAGCCCTCATCAAACCTCGAGAACTCACACCCCCTTAAAAGGCATTTGAGATTTTTCAAGTTTGCTGCCAGGAGCAATTGGGTGTGCGCACATGATGTGCGATGGGTGCTGGTACTTGGCCCTTATATTGCCCCCTATCCCTCATCAAACCTCGAGAACTCACACCCTTTAAAGAGCATTTGAGATTTTACAGGTTTGCTGCCAGTAGCCATTAAAGTGTCTGAAATGGGGACACTTTTTTCAAATGGTCACAAAATCTTGTAAACTTCAATTTTTTAGCTGAAATTTTTTATGCATGCCAACAAAAATAAAAGGATCACGTCTACCATGTTTGGGGTGGAAACTCCTTTGGAAAAAATTTTAAAAAATCCCAAACCGTAAAAAGTTTCAAAAATCGTGAAAAATAGAAAACGAGTCGTCTTGCCATGAAACTTCACATGAAGGCTTAAGGGACCATTGTATGAATTTACAAGCTAGAAAAATGGGATTGGCACGGTAGAAATATGAAGATGTGCCTAAACCCACCTACCACCCTATCGATCCACGGCTTGCGCATCCCGCCTCTCTGGCCGACGTAGTGCCCGCCCGCTCGTTTCGCCGTTAGGCTTAGGCATACGGAGTTGATTCCTAGTCTAAGATTGAACCAGACCGAGGGTTGCGGTAGCAGGATTGGCAGCACGCAGAGGGGGACCCGGTCGATCCCCGGCTTGCGCGTCCCACCCCTCTGGTCGGCTGAGCGCTCGCACGCTCGTTTCATGGGTTGACTTAGGCATACGGAGTTCATTCCCAGTCTAAGCATATGGAATTCATTCCCAGTCTAAGATCAGACCAGACCGAGGGTTGCGACAGCACATGCTGGGCTCGGGCATGTGCTGGTGCTGCATTTTTCTTCGTCGGGACACCATCGCCGAAGAACCTGACCGACGATATTAGGGTTGCAGCGATCGGGAGGGCAGGGGGTGTGCGCAAATGATGTGCGATGGGTGCTGGTACTTGGCCTGTATATTGGCCCCCTATCCCTCATCAAATCTCGAGAACTCACACCCCATTAAAGAGCATTTGAGATTTTATAGGTTTGCTGCCAGTAGCAATTCAAGTGTCTGAAATGGGGACACTTTTTCAAAATGGTCACAAAATCTTGTACACTTCAAGTTTTTAGCTGAATTGTTTTGTGCATGCCAACAAAAATACAAGGATCACGTCTACCAAATTTGGGGCCAAAACTCTTTCTGAAAAAATTTTAAAAAATCCTAAACAGTAAAAAGTTTCAAAAATCATGAAAAATAAAAAATGAGTCATCTTGCCATGAAACTTCACATGAAGGCTTAAGGGACCATTTTATGAATTTACAAGCCAGAAAAATGGCATTGGCGTGGCAGAAATATGAAGATGTGCCTAAACCCACCTACCACCCTATCGATCCACGGCTTGTGCGTCCTGCCTCTTTGGTCGGCGTAGTGCTCGCCCGCCAGCCCGCTTGTTTCATCGGTTGGCTTAGGCATACGAAGTTCATTCCCAGTCTAAGATCAAATCAGACTGAAGGTTATGACAGCAGGATCGATAGCACGTAGATGGGGACCCGGTCAATCCCCGGCTTACGTATCCCGCCCCTTTGGCTAGCTGAGCGCCCGCACGCTCGTTTCATGGGTTGACTTAGGCATACGGAGTTCATTCGCAGTCTAAGATCAGACCGGACCGAAGGTTGTGGCAGCACATGCTAGGCTTGGGCATGTGCTGGTGTCGTATTTTTCTTCGTCGGGACACCATCGTCGGAGAACCTTACCGGCGACATTAGGGTTCCAGCGATCGGGGGGCCCGGGGGGTGTGCGCACGTGATGTGCGATGGGTGCTCATACTTGGCCCTTATATTGGCCCCCTATCCCTCATCAAACCTTGAGAACTCACACCCCCTGAAAGAGCATTTGAGATTTTACAGGTTTGCTGCCAGTAGCAATTAAAGTGTCTGAAATGGTGACACTTTTTTCAAATGGTCACAAGATCTTGTACACTTCGAGTTTTTAGCTGAAACGTTTTGTGCATGCCTACAAAAATACAAGGATCACGTCTACCAACTTTGTGGCAAAAACTCCTTCTGAAAAAATTTAAAAAAATCTCGAACCGTAAAAAGTTTCGAAAATCGTTAAAAATAGAAAACGAGTCGTCTTGCCATGAAACTTCACATGACGGCTTAAAAGACCATTGTATGAATTTACAAGCCAGAAAAATGGCATTGGCATGGCAGAAATATGAAGATGTGCCTAAACCCACCTACCACCCTATCGATCCACGGCTTGCGCATCCCGCCTCTCAGGCCGGCGTAGCGGCCGCCTGCCCGTCCGCTCGTTTCATCGGTTGGCTTAGGCATATGGAGTTCATTCTCAGTCTAATATCAGACCGGATCGAGGGTTGTGGCAGCAGGATCGGCAACACGCAGAGGGGGACCCGACCGATCCCCGGCTTGCGCATCCCACCCCTCTGGCTGGTTGAGTGCCCGTACGCTCATTTCGTGGGTTGACTTAGGCATACAGAGTTCATTCCTAGTCTAAGCATACGAAGTTCATTCCCAGTCTAAGATCGAACCGGACCGAGGGTTGCGGCAGCACATGCTGGGCTTGGGCATTTGCTGGTGCCGTATTTTTCTTCGCCGGAACACCATCGTCGGAGAACCTGACCGGCGGCGTTAGGGTTCCGCCGTTCGGGGGGGCCGATGGGGGTGTGCGCACATGATGTACGATGTGTGCTGGTACTTGGCCCTTATATTGGCCCCCTATCCCTCATCAAACCTCGAGAACTAACACCCCCTTAAAGAGCATTTGAGATTTTACAGGTTTGCTGCCAATAGCCATTAAATTGTCTGAAATAGGAACACTTTTTTCAAATGGTCACAAAATCTTGTACACTTCGATTTTTTAGCTGAATTGTTTTGTGCATGCCAAAAAAAATACAAGGATCACGTCTACCAATTTTGGGGCCAAAAATCCTTCTGAAAAAATTTTAAAAAATCCCAAACCGTAAAAAGTTTCGAAAATCATGAAAAATAGAAAACGAGTCGTCTTGCCATGAAACTTCACATGAAGGCTTAAGGGACCATTGTACGAATTTACAAGCCAAAAAAATGGCATTGGCACTGTAGAAATATGAAGATGTGCCTAAACCCACCTGCCACCCTATGGATGCACGGCTTGCGCATCCCGCCTCTCTGGCCGGCATAGTGCTCGCCTTCCCGCCCGTTCGTTTCGTCGGTTGGGTTAGGCCTACGGAGTTCATTTCCAGTCTAAGATCGGATCAGACCAAGGGTTGTGGTCGCAAGATCGGCAGCACGCAGAGGGGGACCCGGTCGATCCCTGGCTTGCGCATCCCGCCCCTCTAGCCAGCTGAGTGCTCGCACACTCGTTTCATGGGTTGACTTAGGCATACGGAGTTAATTCCCTGTCTAAGCATACGGTGTAGACACCGGTTTTGTCCGGGTCTACTATTTTATTTTATTTTTAATAATAATAATATTTAACAAAACAAACAAAAAAATAAACAAAAAAAAACAACAAACAAAAAAACAAAACGGAAATAAGACAGAAGTCAAGGGGTTGGTACGACGCCGAACTACCCCGACTAATTACCCAACCAACTCCCCGACTAATTACCCAACCAACTCTCCGACCAATTACCTTACCAACTACCCGACCAACCACCCTATAACCATTAACTAACAACCCTACAGCCCTAGATCCCCCTAAGTAGAAACCCTTTAAAATCCCCAGCCATTTTCGAAAATCCAAGGATCTGAGCTCTCGAAAAAAAAAAACATTCTTCCCCTTCAACACCCTCAGACAGACCTTATTTTCGACGTAAAAAAAAAAACCAAAACAAAAAAAAAAACCAAAACAGAAACAAAAATAAAAAAATACACAGTCCTCGCCTACGGTGAGGAACCTCAGCACCGAGCCATCTGCAAAAGCCAAGAAATAGTTAGTTTCACCGAAAAAAAAAAAGGAAAGGGAAGAAAAACTAAAAACTTTAAAACTTGATCTACGCTAATCAAGGTCATTTTTGGTGAAAAGGACCTCAGATTCGGACTCAGGAGGTCGAAGGGAACATTTTGGTGTTTTCAGAGAATTTTTCGACCACCGTCAACAGCGACCACCGATTGATGACCGGCAGCAGCAGCGACGGAGGATCGGCCGACCACCTGTGTTGGCCGAAGAGAAAAAAAAGGAAATGGAAAAAAAAAAGAGAAAGCTATTTTTTTCTGAAAGATTAAAAAAAATGACGAAATTTTTTTTTTGACTTTTATATAAATTATCAATAGCCAAAATGACGTCATTTCAATAAAACCCAAAACGATGCCGTTTTATCAAAAGAAGGATCCGCGCGTTGACCCGAACCTAACCCGAGATCCATGCAACCCGACCCAACGACCCATTCCAGCCAGCCTTGAACCGGTTCATACAAACCGGTAGTGGACCGGATTGAACCGGTCAGATTGCTCGGACCGTCGATCCGACCGTCGAACCGGCCAGATCGCTCGAATCGTCGATCCAACCGCCTAACCGGTTAGATCGCCTGGACCAACGTTGACCGGACCGTTGACCAGTCCGGTTCAGGTAAAGAAAATTTTTTTTTTAATTTTCTAATTTTTTATTATTATTATTTTTTGTTATTTTAAATATATTTTTATATTTATACATGATAAATTTATAAATTTATTAGAATAAATGTTTAATCGTTTTAATAATAATAAAATTAAGAAGAAATAACAATAAAAATATATATTAAAATGCTTTAAAAAAATAATAATAATCTTCCCTGCCTAGATGTTGGAGGGAATAAAAATATTTTTCTAAAACAATAATTCCGCCTAGATGTTAGGGAATTATTGTTAATTATTTTTCATAAATAAACATAAGAAATTTTTAATTAATCTTCAAAAATTATTAAAATCGAACTTGCCTAAAAAATCCACCTAGATGTTGGGGATTTTTAGAGATGTTCGTATTTTCTTAAAAAAACGAAACCTTAAGCACTATTTCTTAATCCTAGGATTCTAAAACCCCTAAAAATCCGAAATCCATTAAATTGAAAACCCCCCGAAATCCAAAATCCTTGAAATCCAAAGTCCTAAAAAAATCCTAAGGACACGTGTGAAAATTCTATTTGAAGCAATTTGTTCCCGAAATTGGATTTAAGAAATTTTACTTCGTGAAGTCTTTTCACACGATTTCTTAATTCGTATTAATAATAAGATTAATAAATAAAAAGTATAATAAAATTGGGATCTTAAATATAAACAGTCGCACCTAAGCTCTGCCTAGATGTTGGAGAGTCGGGGTGGTCTCATTATATTTAAGAATCCAACTCTTAAATTGCATTTCATTTTGCATGACATTCATTAGCATGATATACGTTAGCATGTTATCATCAATAATTGATCGCATTACTCTCTCTTTAATTTACTGATAAAATATTTTTTAATAAAAAAAAATAATACTAAAAAAAAATCTTTTGTGATATTATAAAACAAAAAAAAACATTCCGAGAGAAATAATTCTTGGTACTCTGCCTAGATGTTGGAGAGTCACTAACAATTATTTCCTATAAAGATTGTTATTTTATTTTAATGATTATTGTGTTAAATCTTAGGCGAAAAGAGTTATTTTAAATTCTGCCTAGACGATGGAGAATTTTAAGATAATTTTTTAACTTAAAGATTTTCTCAATATTTCTAAATAAATATTTTAGCAAATTTTTTTTAAATGAAGGGAATTAATGTTAAATTTCAAATTAAAACCATTTTTATCCAATGTCGAAAATAACACATAATTAAATGGTATCAATTTATGGGCGTTGTGGCGGTGCTAATCCTTCCCCACGTGTAACCGACTCTCGGACCCAACCTGATTTTTTGCAGACCGAAATTTATCTTTTTGGTAAGACTTCAAACTCGTTTTTATAGTTTTATTAAAAAGATAAACTTTTGGGTGGCCAATCACACCCTAACAAAGATTGGTGGCGACTTTTTCTTTTTTATTTTTCTCGATTTTAAACTCATTTTTACGTCTGACGGTCCCAAAACTGTTACGACAACTTGGCGACTCCACTGGGGAATTATTTGAGAGTCAAGCCAAAATTTAAATTATGCACTATTGACAACAGTTGGATTTAATTGATTTTATTTGATATTTAATTTAATTTCTTTTATTTTATTTTTTTGAAAATAGTCATGTTAATAAATGAAATAAATTATGTGCTAGTTATTACTTAATTTTGATTTTGTTTTTGATTTATTCATGTTATTTTGATTACTACATTACCTTGCACACACTTTGCATATTCACTCGCATACATGAGCTCTATACCCGGGCTCCATTCTTTTAGGAGGAAGTGAAGTAGCTACGCTCTCGTGAGGTGATAACCTCCACATTTGCTAGCGAAACACTTCCACTCAGATTGAACCCGTTCCGTTAGTAGCCTGTAATGGGTGAGGATCAGGGAGCCTTACTAGTCTATAATGGACGATGATGTGAGGAATAGTCTGGGAACCTTTAGACATGTAAATCTTAACCCGGCATATAATGAACCCTGAAGTCCAACTTTAGGATAGAGCCATACTGTCCCTTTTACGAGAAAATTATCTAAATTAGGACACTACGTATATTCTGATATGCTTGTACATTCATTTACTCAGTTTTATTTATTTGTTTTATTTACATTCTTGATTTGTTTTATTGTCTTCAATTTTGTTGCATGCATCATATAGGTACCATATTTTTAGAGGGTATTGTTTTGGACCAATCTTCAACAAAAAAAAAACTTTAAAAAAAACCTAAAAGATGTCGTCTGTGTGTGAGAGCTACTTAGAGGTTAAGAGCCATTCAGAAGGTACTCAGGGGAAAGAAGGAGATTGCTTAGTAGATGGTCATATATCGGTGCTACCACAGTCAGTGCATATGGATCTCGATCAAAATAATATATCAAAATTGGAAGCCATTTGGAAACAATGGAGAACAGAGAAAAAAGAATTTTTTTCCAAGAAATACGGGGATGTGGCACTGCTTATGTCTGTGAAGGTTGATGAACAGCTAATGAGAGCCGTAATACAGTTCTGGGATCTATCTTATCGATGCTTTGTATTCAACCAAAAAGACTTGGCTCCCACGATCGAAGAATATTCTTCTTTACTTCAGATAGAGTCTACCAATCAAGACAAGATCTATTGGAAAGAGCATAAGACCGCTGGATATAGAAAAAAAATTAGCCAAGATCATGCAAATGGAGGTTGAAGAGATAGACAAGCACAAGAAAGAAAAAAATGGGGTTGAGACCATTCCATTAGCTTTTCTGCTTGAGTACATAAGAAAGTATATTGATACCAATCAGGGGTTGGATGTGTTTGCTTTGGCCATCTATGGATTGATGATATTTTCTAAGGTTTTAGGACATATAGAAGCATCAATGGTTGATTTATTTGAGCAATTAGATAAAGGTATAAACCCTTCACCAATTATTTTGACAGAAACTATTAGATCACTTAATTTTTGTCAAAGAAAGGGTGAATGACGATTTATGGGGTGTGCTCAGTTACTTTTTGTCTGGCTCAGAAGCCATTTTTAAGGAAAAGAAAAGACATCATTTTGACCATTCTCCATGCATTTCAGTACTATCAAGGAGTTTATGACTAAAGAATGAAGAAAAGATTGGACAAAAAGTCAATGGTTGGCATTCTTTTTGAAGCTCACTAGCGAAGATGTAACATAAAGGGCACCATGGATGCTTTCGATGGCTATCTTATATAGTTGTGGAGACGAGTCATGGGTACCTCTGTTAGGAATATGGGGGCAGTGAGTTACGCACCCCTTATGGTTCAAAGACAATATGATTCATGACAGTTCATCCCTATGACTCATAGGTTTGGTTCACTCGAGTTTGATTATGGAACACCCAGTTATATGAAAAGGGTTCGTGAAATCATCAAACCATGAAAGCAGGTCAACCGAATGAGCCCAGCTAGACTCACAGATAATGTTGCTGAAGGTTACCTTGCGTGGAGGATGAAAAGAGTTAACAAAATTAGGCCTCTACCAGCTGATGTTTCAGAGAAGTTATTGGTTCCTGTTTCAGTATCGGTATTGTCGACTCTTGAGATCGCTCAACGAGAGTTTGAGATTGAAAAGAAAAGGTTAGAGAAAGAAAAGATGGCTATGATGGATCAGGTTAACCAACTAAGATATGATTTAATGATGAAAAATGATGTAGTATAGAAGTTGACTAAAGAACGAAAAGTATTGAAAGAGGATCTGCAAGATCTGCATCAAGAAAATAAGAAATTAAGGTTGGATAGTAGACCTTTGAAGGGATCCAAGAAGGATATGGAAGAACTACGAGACATGGTGGAATATTGGAAGAACAGAGCTCGAGAGAACAAAGAAATGATCTCCATACTCACCAAAGAGCAACATGAATGGAAAAAAAAACTTTCAGGAGCCTCTGAAAAGGTAACAAGGCACCAAAGAGAAAGTGAAAAGCTAAAAGCTGAGCTATTGAGGGAACAAAGCAAGAACTCCGATTTGCAAAGCAAGAAAAAAGCCTTAGAGCATGAATTAATGAGTTTGGAGCTTCAATTGACAAGCAATCAGAGGCACATAAATGAGATTTTGACTGAGTGGTAAGATAGAGAAGATTATTAGGCTCACACTTGTAATATGGAGGTAGATGCTCGAGAGATGTGGAGAGCAGAAAGTTTAGGGTGACAGCAATACATCGAACACCTGACTGCTCAAATCTACAAGGCTATCCGAAAAGTAAGCAACATGGTTGAAAAGGCGAAAGCACTGGAATGAGAGATTGTACCAACCAAAGGCCACAGTCAAAGATTATTGCACTTTTTGCATGAAGCTAGGGAGCAATATGCTCAAATCAAATGTTTTTATGGCTTTAATGTGAGAATGATTGGATGATGTGTAAAGACTCCCATGGTTAATGAAAGTTTCTTTTTGTTTCGATCGATCTAAGACAATACCCTAATTTGCATTTCATTCATTTCATGCATGCATTTTCATACTAACAATAATATCGACAACATTATATCATGCGATCTAATTCATGGTTAATAAACTAAGGTTCAAGGATAGCAAAGCCAAGGAACCACAACTCGTCAATTTCGCATAGATATAATACTCGTTCCCAGACTCGAGGCATGGAAGAAGAGAATACAGCTAGGTTTGAAAGGGTCTAAAGGGTACAGGAGGAGATACAAGAAAGAGTGATGGAAATACAACAAAGAATTGAAGCACAAATGACTAAATTAAGACAACTGTTGATGGATCAATGAAAGGAAAATGAGTCACTGGTGTATCAAGGACAGGAGATGAGGTTAATGTGGAAGAGCCATTATACCCTCCTGGATTCACTCCACCTCAAGTTCAAGTTCAGGTTCAAGCTCCTCGGGGTATACACATACAGCCACCAAGTCCGCAGCCATACCCCTATGTCAATCATTCTGCAAATCAGCAGCCGACCCACTTGAATGCCAATTCGGGACCCATCCCAGTCGATCCCATCATGGTACCAAATCTTGACGACCCTGTTGAGCAAGAGAAATCTCACAAAATGTCAGAACCTGTTATAAATTCAAAAATTCAAGACAAGTATGACCAGCTTGAAGAGAGGCTTAAAGCGGTTGAAGGTAATAACACTTATGGGGTTATTGACGCCAACGAGCTTAGCCTAGTGCCTGACTTGGTTATCTCACCAAAATTTAAGACCCCAGATTTCGAGAAATACGATGGGACAAAGTGTCCATCTGCTCATATCACCATGTTTTGTAGAAAGATGACGGGTCATACCCATAATGACAAATTATTGATACACTATTTTTAGGATAGTTTGACTGGTTCAACAGCTAAATGGTATGTGCAATTAGATCGAAATAAGATCAGTTCATGGAAAAACTTGGCCAAAGTTTTTCTTGCTCAGTATAAGCACGTCTTGGATACAACCCCTGATAGACTGTCATTACAAAATATGGAGAAAAAGTCGACGAAAACCTTCAAAGAATATGCACATCGATAGAGAGATGCAGCAGCCCAAGTACAACCACCACTGACTGAAAAAGAGATAACCGTGCTATTCGTCAATACACTGAAAGCCCCGTATTATAACAGATTGGTGGGAAATGCCACGAAAAACTTCTCTAACATGGTAATTTCAGGGGAGATGATAGAAAACGCTATCAAAAGTGGTAAAATTGAAGGGTCTGAAAAGAAGATAGCTACCTTAAGGAAGAAAGAGCAGGAGACACATGTTGTCATTCACACAAATCCCCCACACCATCCTTTTGTTTCATATAACCCACACCCCCATTACTACACTACCATAAACCAAATCTCTCAATAACCATACCATTACCGGGCCCCCCAACAACCGTTACCTAGATCAAGTTTTAGCCCTCAACCATCCAATTACACCCCGGCACCTCCAGCTTGACCATTTACTCGACCAACCTACCCAAACAGCAATCAAAGAAACTCACAGAATAATAACAATCGAGAAAGACCTCATTTTGACCCAATTACCATGACATACACAGATTTGTATCCTCGACTTGTTGAGAAACATTTGCTTGCTCCTGTTATTATTGAACCTTTGAAACCTCCATTTCCCAAATGGTATGACCCCAATACACATTGTGATTATCATTATGGGAATCCAGGTCATTCCACTGAGCATTGTACTGCTTTGAAGCATAAAGTGCAGGGGTTAATCAATGAAGGAGTATTAAATTTTGATACCAGCCAACAAGGGACTCCAAATGTCAATGGGAACCCTCTACCAAATCATACCAGACCATCAATAAATGCTTTGATTGATGGGCAAACAAGTTGTGTGAAAAGAAGAATAAAAGAGGTCAAAACTCCTATGGCTATAGTGTTTGAAACCTTGGTCAAAGCTAACATGCTAAAGTCGATAGAACCTTAAAATTACTCTGAAGCGGTTAACTCAACTGAAAGCTGCCATTATCAAAAAGGTGCTCTGGGGCATTCTATCGAGAATTGTCACCAATTTCGTCAAGAGGTGCAAAAATTGATGGATGAAGGTCGAATAGAGTTTTACCAAGAGAGAGAAGAGTTGGTGAAAGTGTCTACCATTGATTCAAAGAATAAGTTTAGACGTAGACCAGTAACTATCTATTATGATGAGAAGCCAACATCGAAGCTAAAAAAACCCATCTCTCGACCAGTGGTGACAATTAAAGTTCCTGGCCCTTTTCCATATCAGAATGATAAAGTAGTACCTTGGAAGTACGATTATGATGTCGTAATCAACCCAGATACTGCCAACATAACGGGTGTAGGAGGCATAACCCAAAGTGGCAGGTGCTATACCCTAGAGGCTCTAGAAAAAGCTAGAAAGGAGAAAGCCAAGGTAGGGGAAGAAAATAAAAGTCAGAGTGATCTTGATGCAACACCAGAAAAAGAATGTCAGAAGCCAGTATCTGAGAGTGAAGTAGGTGAATTTTTGAAGTTAATAAAACATAGTGAGTATAGCGTGGTAGAACAGCTTAATAAGATGCCAGCTAGAATTTTGCTATTGTCATTATTGCTCAATTCAGAGTCACACCGTAATGCTTTGCTGAAGGTGCTAAATCAAGCATATGTGTCTCACAATGCTTTTGTTGAATATGTGGAACAGCTTGTTAGTAATCTGATGATTTCAAACTATATTTTTGTCAATGATGAAGAAATTTCTCTTGAGGGTAGAGGAAGTACCAGGGCTCTGCACATTACTGTGAAATGTAAAAGTCATATAATGGCTAAGGTTTTGATTGATAATGGCTCATCCATCAATGTTATGCCTGTAACTACTCTGGCAAAACTCCCTGTTAATGGATCTTATATGAAACCTAGTCATATGATAGTGAGATCATTTGATGGAACCAGAAGAGAAATGCTGGGAGATATAGAAGTGCCATTACAGATTGGTCCATGTACTTTCAACGTGAAATTTCAAGTCATGGACATCTTTCTTTTATACAGTTGTCTATTGGGTAGACCGTGGATCCATATGGCAGGTGTTGTCCCATCCTCATTACATCAAAAAGTCAAATTCATTATTGAAGGAAAGCTAACATGTGTGGCAGGAGAAGAAGATTTATTGGTAACTCAATCGATAAATACTTTTTATGTGGAATCGGTAGATGAAGCTTTAGAATGCTCTTATAGATTCTTTGAGATTGCCAATGCAACATATATAGCTGGAAGATCTAAATTGTATTCGCCACACTTATCTACGACTACTAAAATGGTAGTCAAACAGCTTACCAAGATGGGATGGCGACCTGAAGTCAGACTTGGGAAGAACCTGCAAGGAATCACGAAGCCATCGGCCATATATGAAAAGAAAGACAGGTTTGGCTTGGGATATAAGCCAACAAGAGGGGACAGAGTAAGAATGGTGAATGAGAAAAGAGATAAGATGATAGCTAATCTTAAGGGATATGAGCTGGAGTCAGAGCCGATAGTCATTCCATACCTCTATAATTCTTTTCACTCGGAAGGATATATTTATCCAGATTTACCGAAAGCCCCAAGTGCAAGATTCATGGAAAAATTTTCAGAGCTGGCCATTCAAATGGTGGATGATGGAGAAAAGAAGAGTCGAAGTGAAGATCTATTCCTGTACCCTTGTCCTTTAGATTTTAAGCTGGATAATTAGGAAGTTACAGAGCTGCCTGTTGTTTTTAAAACTTTGGAAAAGTAATGTGAAACTTTAAATCCCTAATTACATTCTATGAGTATTAAGAGATCTTTTATGGTGTGTTTATGTTTGTCATTTTAATAAAAGACTTAGAAGATGCATCCGTATTTTTTCTGTTGTTTTTATCTTCATTTTACCTTTCATCTTTTTCTTTCCTACATTTTCTTGCCATTCCATTTTTGTGTGCCAATATTCTCTCCATATTACCCTTTGCAGGGTCTCAAACAATGAACATGAGGATAATCGTGGCATTAATCTCGGATTTGATTTTGAAAACTTAATTCATGTTGATGAACTTGATAATGAGGAAGATTCAGATAACTATACACTGCCTCTTGATTTGTTAAAATTAATAGAACATGAAGATAAGCCAATTGAACCCCACCAAGAAATTACTGAATCAGTAAATTTGGGAGATGGTGAGAATAAAAGAGAGGTCAAAGTTGGTACATCTCTTTTATCAGCTGAAAGACAGGAGCTAGAAGAGCTGCTCCGAGAATATGTAGATGTGTTCGCATGGACTTACCAGGATATGCTAGGACTCAACACTGATATTGTAGAGCACAAGTTACCTTTAAAACCAGGATGTAAGTCGATACAGCAAAAGCTAAGGTGCATGAAACCAGAGATGCTGCTAAAAATTAAAGAGAAAGTGAAGAAACAATTTGATGTCGGATTTTTGGAAGTGGCAAAATATCCTGAATGGATAGACAACATAGTGCCAGTTCCTAAGAATGATGAAAAAGTAAGAATGTGTGTTGATTATCAAGATTTGAATAGAGCAAGCCCTAAAGATAACTTTCCTTTACCTCACATCGATACTCTAGTGGATAATACTGCTAGGCACCCTACATTTTCCTTTATGGATAGTTTCTCAGGCTATAATCAGATCAAGATGGCTCGAGATGATATGGAGAAAACTACATTTGTGACCATGTGGGGAACATTCTATTACAAAGTCATGCCTTTTGGGTTAAAAAATGCTGGTGCTACTTATCAAAGAGCAATGGTGACTCTTTTTCATGACATGATACATAAAGAGATAGAAGTGTATGTAGATGATATGATTGCAAAATCTCGTGAAGGAGAGGATCATATAGTTAGTCTCCAAAAGCTATTCGACAGGTTGAAAAGATTTCAGTTGAAGTTGAATCCTGCCAAATGTACATTTGGAGCCAAATCAAGAAAACTATTAGGCTTTGTAGTCAGTGAAAAAGAAATTGAAGTTGATCCAGATAAGATACAAGCCATCCAAAACTTATCCCCTCCTCATACCTCAAAAGAAGTGCGAGGCTTCTTAGGGAGATTAAATTATATTGCTCGCTTCATCTCTCAACTCACTTATAAGTGTGATCCTATTTTCAAGCTTCTCATAAAACATGATCCTGGAGAATGGAATGATAAATGCCAAGAAGCTTTTGATAAGATCAAAGAATACTTGTCAAATCCACCTGTGTTAGTGCCACCAATGCTAGGAAAACCTTTGATTTTGTACTTGACAGTGCATGAAAATTCAATGGGATGTGTGCTGGGGCAAAGAGATGAAACTGATAAGAAAGAATGAGCAATTTACTACTTGAGCAAGAAGTTCACTGATTATGAGTCAAAGTATTCACCATTAGAGAAGATGTGTTGTGCATTAACCTGGACAGCTCGAAGGCTTAGACAATACATGCTTTATCACACTACTTGGTTCATAGCAAAGCTGGGTCCTATTAAGTATATCTTCGAAAAGCCCTCATTGACAGGAAGAATAGCACGGTGGCAAGTTATGCTTTCAAAATATGATATCATTTATGTGACTCAAAAAGCTATTAAAGGGAGTGCAATAGCTGAATTTCTAGCTGATCGTGCAGTTGAAGATTATGAGCCAATGAAATTAGATTTTCCTGATAAGGATGTGATGGCCATTGAAGAAAATGAACCTGTTGAAAAATCATGGAGGATGTATTTTGATGGAGCTGCTAATGCTTTGGGTCATGGTATTGGGGCAATTTTGATATCTCTTGATGGACATTATTACCCCATCACACCCAGATTAAATTTTAATTACACAAACAATATGGCTGAATATGAGGCCTATGTTATGGGTCTACAAGCAGCAATAGAAAAGAAGATCAAAGTGTTAGATGTGTTTGAAAATTTAGCTTTAGTCATCTATCAGTTACGAGGTGAATGGGAAACAAGAGACTCTAAGTTGATTCGGTACCATAAATACATCTCTGAGTTGGTTAAGCAATTTAAAGAAGTTCAGTTTGAGCATCTACCTAGAGAGAAAAACCAAATTGCTGATGCACTGGCTACTCTAGCTGCAATGATCAAAATAGATGCAAGTACTGAAATCCAACCCATCAAGCTGAATGTGAAAGATGTATCAGCACATTGCTCAGGTGTTGAAAAAGAAGTTGATGGGAAGCCATGGTATCATGATATCATGCAATACATTAAAAGCCAGCAATACCTAGAACATGCAACTGAAAATGATAAGAGGACTATCAGAAGATTGGCTATGAGTTGCTTCATTGATGGAGATATCTTTTACAAAAGAGGTCGAGATCAAGTGCTCTTAAGATGTGTAAATGCAGCTAAAGCAAAGAAGATTATTGAAAAAGTGCATGATGGAGTTTGTGGGGCACATGCAAATGGTCATATGATGGTTAGACAAATTATGAGGGCTGGCTATTATTGGTTGACAATAGAAAGTGACTGTATTGATTATGCTAGGAGATGTCATAATTGTCAGATTTATGCTGACAAGATTCATGCTCCACCATCAACATTGCACGTTCTAGCTCCTCCCTGGCCATTCTCAATGTGGGGTATGGATGTCATTGGTCCCATCACTCCAAAAGCTTCGAACGGACATAGATTCATTTTTGTGATGATTAATTACTTCACCAAATGGGTAGAGGCTACATCATATGCTAGCGTGACCGGATTTGTGGTATGTAAGTTCATAAAAAGAGAGATAATATGCAGATATGGGCTTTCGGAGACAATTATTTCTGATAATGCCAAAAAGTTGAACAACAAAATGATGAATGAAGTATGCACTCAGTTTAAGATTCGCCATCGTAATTCGACACCATATCGTCCAAAAATGAATGGGGCAGTGGAGGCTGCAAATAAGAATATCAAGAGAATCCTAGAGAAAATGACTGAAACTTACAAAGATTGGCATGGGAAGTTACCTTTTGCCTTGCATGCTTATAAAACATCAGTCAGAACGTCTACTGGAGCCACACCATTCTCTTTGGTATATGGTATGGAAGCTGTGCTACCAGTCAAAGTGGAAATTCCCTCACTGAGAGTCCTGATGGAGGTAGAGTTAGAGGAAGCAGAATGGGTTCGAAATTGCTACGAGCAGTTAAACCTCATAGAAGAGAAAAGACTGTCAGCACTTTGTCATGGTCAATTATATCAAAAGAGGATGATGAGAGCACATGACAAGAAAACTCGTCCCCGTTGCTTTAGGGAGGGAGACTTAGTGTTAAAAAGATTCCTTCCAAATCAACATGATAATCGGGGGAAATGGACACCAAATTGGGAAGGCCCGTATGTGGTGAAAAAGGCTTTTTCTGGTGGGGCATTGATTTTGGCAGAAATGGATGGAGGTGATTTACCTACCCCAATAAATTCAGATGTTGTGAAGAAATATTTTGCTTAAAAAAAAAAGAGAAAAAAATGATGACTTATCTAAGTTGAAAACCTGAAAAGGTGACTTAGATGTGAAGCAAAAACATCATCAAGAAAAGATCCCACAATGCAGGGGCAAGAGTAGTTTGACGAACTTTGAATAATCAAGGAAGTCATCTGATTTAGTTTTAGAAAAAGAATCTGAGAATATTTTGTTCATGATTATCTTGTGATCATTCTTTTGACACCTTTATTTCAACTCAAACACTTTGACATACACTTGTTATCAGCCATAGGAAATACATTATCCTTCATTTGAAAATAATGCCTATCCTTTCCTTTATCCTTATCTGATATTTTTGTCCATCAGAGAAATGTGATTGCATTTTATTTGTCTTGAACTTAAAATGATGAAAAGAAAAACAAACATGAAAGATCTCGGCATTACTTTTAAAGTTGACAAAGGCAAATGAAAAAGGATGAGAAAAGCATGACAAGTCATTGATGTTGTAGACTTTTGAAGAAAAAATATTATGGTTAGATGTTGAAGACAGATTGGTCATATAAGAACTCAGATAAAAGAAGCTGAAAGCGAGAGATTTCGAGAACCTTTTTACTACAATGAACGATTTTGATCGCATTACATGCATTGCATCATGAGCACTCAGTACATGCATCCATGAGAAGTTGTAAAAAAGATAGAAATTTTCTTTTTTTTAATGAAAAAACAAGATTTTGGTAAAGACAATGATCAAACAAAGGAATTCAAAAGAGAGAGATTTACTTGTTCAAAGATGAAAACTCAAATTTGAAAACAAATGAGAAATTTTAAAGTTGTGGAGCCTCTGTTGAGAGGAGCTTTTTCAGATGAGAAATTTTAAAGTTGCTGAGCCTCTGTTGAGAGGAACTTTTCCAAGATGAGAATTTTAAAGTTGTCGAGCCTCTGTTGAGAAGAGCTTTTTCAAGAGAGAATTTTTAAAGTTATGGAGCCTCTGTTGAGAGGAGCTTTTCCAAATGAGATTTTTAAAATTGTGGAACCTCTGCTAAGAGAATTTTTTTCAAGAGAGAATTTTTAAAGTTGTGGAGCCTCTGCTGAGAGGAGCTTTTTTTTTCAAGATGAGATTTTAAAGTTGTGGAGCCTCTGTTGAGAGGAGCTTTTTCCAGATGAGATTTTAAAGTTGTTGAGCCTCTCTTAAGAGGAGCTTTTTCAGATGAGATTTTTAAAGTTGTGGAGCCTCTATTGAGAGGAGCTTTTTTCAAGAGATTTTTAAAGTTGTTGAGCCTCTGTTAAGAGGAGCCCTTTTCTGTAAAATCAAAAAATAACACAATTTATTTTCGGACAAAATCGTTGTCTTTATCTTTACCCTATTCCTGATTCTCAGTAATGTGCAAAGAGGGCCAGCTGTAGACACCGATTTTGTCCAGGTCTACTATTTTATTTTATTTTATTTTTAATAATAATAATATTTAACAAAACAAACAAAAAAATAAAAAATAACAACAAACAAAAAAACAAAACGAAAATAAGACAGAAGTCAAGGGGTTGGTACGACGCCGAACTGCCCCGACCAATTACCCAACCAACTCCCCGACCAATTACCCAACCAACTCTCCAACCAATTACCTTACCAACTACCCGACCAGCCACCCTATAACCACCAACTAACAACCCTACAGCCTTAGATCCCCCTAAGTAGAAACCCTTTAAAATCCCCAGCCATTTTCGAAAATCCGGGGATCTGAGCTCTCGAAAAAAAAAAAACCATTCTTCCCCTTCAACACCCTCAGACAGACCCTATTTTGAACGTAAAAAAAAAACCAAAACAAAAAAAAAACCAAAACAGAAACAAAAATAAAAAAATACACAGTCCTCGCCTACGGTGAGGAACCTCAACACCGAGCTATCTGTAAAAGCCAAGAAATCGTTAGTTTCACCAAAAAAAAAAAAGAAAGGGAAGAAAAATCGAAAACTTCAAAACTTGATCTATGCGAATTAAGGTCGCTTTTGGTGAAAGGGACCTCAGATCCGTACTCAGGAGGTCGAGGGGAACATTTTGGTGTTTTCGGAGAATTTTCCGACCACCGTCAATGGCGACCGCCGACTGACGACCGGCGGTCGCAGCGGCGGAGGATCGCCCTGCCACTTGTGTTGGCCGGAGAGAAAAAAAAGGAAATGGAAAATAAAAAAGAGAGAAAGCTGTTTTTTTCTGAAAGATTAAAAAAAAATGACGAAATTTTTTTTTTTTGACTTTTATATAAATTATCAATAGCCAAAACAACGTCGTTTCAATAAAACCCAAAACGACGCCGTTTTAACCAAAGAAGGATTTGCGCGTTGACCCGAACCCGACCCGAGATCCGCGTAACCCGACCCAATGACCCGTTCCAGCCAGCCTTGAACTGGTTCATACGAACCGCCAGTGGATCAGATTGAACCGATCAGATTGCCCGGACCGCCGATCCGACCGTCAAACCGGTCAGATCACCCGAACCGCCGATCCAACCGCCGAACCGGTCAGACCGCTCGGACCAGCATTGATCAGACCATTGATCGGTTCGGTTCAGGTAAAAAAAAAATTTTTTTTTCAATTTTCTAATTTTTTATTATTATTATTTTTTGTTATTTTAAATATATTTTTATATTTATGCATGATAAATTTATAAATTTGTTAGAATAAATGTTTAATCGTTTTAATAATAATAAAATTAAGAACAAATAATAATAAAAAATATATTAAAATGCTTTAAAAAAAATAATAATAATCTTCCCTCCCTAGATGTTGGAGGGAATAAAAATATTTTTCTAAAACAATAATTCCACCTAGATGTTGGGGAATTATTGTTAATTATTTTTCATAAATAAACATAACAAATTTTTAATTAATCTTCAAAAATTATTAAAATCGAACTTGCTTAAAAAATTCGCCTTGATGTTGGGGATTTTTAGAGATGTTCGTATTTTCTTAAAAAAATAAAACCTTAAGCACTATTTCTTAATCCTAGGATTTTAAAACCCCTAAAAATCTAAAATCCATTAAATCGAAAACCCCCCGAAATCCAAAATCCTTGAAATCCAAAGTCCTAAAAAAATCCTAAGGACACATGTGAAAATTCTATTGGAAGCAATTTGTTCCTGAATGCCGCCTAGATGATGGGGTATTTAAGAAATTTTACTTCGTGAAGTCTTTTCACATGATTTCTTAATTCGTATTAATAATAAGATTAATAAATAAAAAGTATAATAAAATTGGGATCTTAAATATAAACAGTCGCACCTAAGCTCTGCCTAGATGTTGGAGAGTCGGGGTGGTCTCATTATATTTAAGAATCCAACTCTTAAATTGCATTTCATTTTACATGACATTCATTAGCATGATATACGTTAGCATGTTATCATCAATAATTGATTGCATTACTCTCTCTTTAATTTACTGATAAAATATTTTTTAATAAAAAATGAATAATACTAAAAAAAAAAATCTTTTTGTGTATTATAAAATAAAAAAATAACATTCCGAGAGAAATAATTCTTCGTACTCTGCCTAGATGTTGGAGAGTCACTAACAATTATTTCCTATAAAGATTGTTATTTTATTTTAATGATTATTGTGTTAAATCTTAGGCGAAAAGAGTTATTTTAAATTCTGCCTAGACAATGGAGAATTTTAAAATAATTCTTTAACTTAAAGATTTTCTCAATATTTCTAAATAAATATTTTAGCAAATTTTTTTTAAATGAAGGGAATTAATGTTAAATTTCAAATTAAAACCATTTTTATCCAATGTCGAAAAATAGCGCATAATTAAATGGTATCAATTTATGGGCGTTGTAGGGGTGCTAATCCTTCCCCACGCGTAACCGACTCCTGGACCCAACCTGATTTTTCGCAGATCGAAATTTATCTTTTTGATAAGACTTCAAACTCATTTTTATAGTTTTATTAAAAAGATAAACTTTTGGGTGGCCAATCACACCCTAACAAAGATTGGTGGCGACTCCCTTTTTTTTATTTTTCTCGATTTTAAACTCATTTATACGTCTGACGGTCCCAAAACCGTTACGACATACAGAGTTCCTTCCCAGTCTAAGATCAGACTGGACTGAGGGTTGCGGCAGCACATGCTGGGCTCGAGAATGTGCTGGTGCCGTATTTTTCTTCATCGGGACACCATCGCCGGAGAACTTGATCGACGGCATTAGGGTTCCAGCGATTGGGGGGGCGGGGGGGATGTGCGCACATGATGTGCGATGGGTGCTGGTACTTGGCCCTTATATTGGCCCACTATCCCTCATCAAACCTTGAGAACTCACACCCCCTTAAAGAGCATTTGAGATTTTACAGGTTTGCTGCCAGTAGCCATTAAAGTGTCCGAAATGGGGACATTTTTTTCAAATAGTCACAAAATCTTGTACACTTCGAGTTTTTAGCTGAATTTTTTTGTGCACGCCTAAAAAAATACAAGGATCACATCTACCAAGTTTGGGGCCAAAACGCATTCTGAAAAAATTTTAAAAAATCCCGAACAGTAAAAAGTTTCAAAAATCATGAAAAATAGAAAACGAGTCGTCTTGCCATGAAACTTCACATGAAGGCTTAAAGGACCATTGTATGAATTTACAAGCCAGAAAAATGGCATTGGCACGGCAGAAATATGAAGATGTGCCTAAACCCACCTACCACCCTATCGATCCACAGCTTTTGCATGCCGCCTCTCTGGCCGACGTAGTGCCCGCCCGCCCGCCCGCTCGTTTCATCGGTTGGCTTAGGCATACGGAGTTCATTCTCAGTCTAAGATCAGATCAGACCGAGGGTTGCGGCAGCAGGATCGGCAGCACACAGAGGGGAACCCGATCGATCCTCGGCTTGCACATCCTGCCCCTCTGGCTGGCTAAGCGCCCGCACGCTCGTTTCGTGGGTTGACTTAGGCATACAGAGTTCATTCCCAGTCTAAGCATACGGAGTTCACTCCCAGTCTAAGATCAGACCGGACCAAGGGTTGCGACAGCACATGCTGGGCTCGGGCATGTGCTGGTGCCGCATTTTTCTTCGTCGGGACACCATCGTCGGAGAACTTGACGGGCGGCATTGGGGTTCCGCTGATCGGAGGGGTCGGGGGGGTGTACGCACATGATGTACGATGGGTGCTGGTACTTGGCCTTTATATTGGCCCCCTATCCCTCATCAAATCTCAAGAACTCTCACCCCCTTAAAGAGCATTTGAGATTTTACAGGTTTGCTGCCAATAGCCATTAAAGTGTCTGAAATGGGGACACTTTTTTCAAATGGTCACAAAATCTTGTACACTTCAATTTTTTAGCTGAATTTTTTTGTGCATGCCAAAAAAAATACAAGGATCACGTCTACCAAGTTTGGGGCCAAAACTCTCTCTGAAAAAATTTTAAAAAATCCCGAACCGTAAAAAGTTTTAAAAATCATGAAAAATAGAAAACGAGTCGTCTTGCCATGAAACTTCACATGAAGGCTTAAGGGACCATTGTATGAATTTACAAGCCAGAAAAATGGCATTGGCACAGCAGAAATATGAAGATGTGCCTAAACCCACCTACCACCCTATCTATCCACGGCTTGCGCATCCCGCCTCTCTGGCCGACGTAGTGCCCGCTCGCTCGGTTCGTTGGTTGGTTTAGGCATACGGAGTTCATTCCTAGTCTAAGATTGGACCGGACCGATGGTTGCGACAGTAAGATCGACAGCAGGCAGAGGGGGACCCGGTCGATCCCCGGCTTATGCATCCCACCCCTCTAGCCGGTTGAGCGCCAACACGCTTGTTTCATGGGTTGACTTAGGCATACAGAGTTCATTCCCAGTCTAAGCATAGGGAGTTCATTCCCAATCTAAGATCAGACCAGACCGAGGGTTACAGCAGCAGATGTTGGGCTCGGGAATGTGCTGGTGCCGCATTTTTCTTCACCGGGACACCATCGTCGGAGAACCTGACCGACGGTATTAGGGTTCCAGCGATCGGGGGGGCCGAGGGGGATGTGCGCACATGATGTGCAATGGGTGCTGGTACTTGGCCCTCATATTGGCCCTCTATCCCTTATAAAACCTCGAGAACTCACACCCCCTTAAAGAGCATTTGAGATTTTACAGGTTTGCTGCCAGTAGCCATTAAAGTGTCTGAAATGGGGACACTTTTTTCAAATAGTCACAAAATCTTGTACACTAAGAGTTTTTAGCTGAATGTTTTTATGCATGCCAACAAAAATACAGGGATCATGTCTACCAAGTTTGGGGCCAAAAATCCTTCTAAAAAAATTTAAAAAAATCCCAAACCGTAAAAAGTTTCAAAAATCATGAAAAATAGAAAACGAGTCCTCTTGCCATGAAACTTCACATGAAGGCTTAAGGGACCATTGTATGAATTTACAAACCAGAAAAAATGGCATTGGCATGGCAGAAATATGAAGATGTACCTAAACCCACCTACCACCCTAACGATCCACGACTTGCGCATCCCGCCTCTCTGGCCGGTGTAGTGCCCGCTTGCCCGCCCGCTCATTTCGTCGGTTGGCTTAGGCATATGGAGTTCATTCCCAGTCTAAGATTAGACCGGACTGAGGGTTGCAATAGTAGGATTGGCAGCACATAAAGGGGGACCTGATCGATCCCCGGCTTACGCATCCTGCCCTTCTAGCCGGCTGAGTGCTCGAACGCTCATTACTTGGGTTGACTGAGGCATACGGAGTTCATTCCCAGTCTAAGATCGGACTGAACTGAGGGTTGTGGCAGGACTTACTGGGCTCGGGCATGTGTTGGTGTCGCATTTTTCTTTGTCGGGACACCATCGTCGGAGAACTTGACCGGCGGCATTAGGGTTCCGGTGATCGAGGGGGCCGGGGGGGTGTGCGCACATGATGTGCGATGGGTGCTGGTACTTGTCCCTTATATTGGCCCCCTATCCCTCATCAAACCTTGAGAACTCACACCCCCTTAAAGAGCATTTGAGATTTTATAGGTTTGCTGCCAGTTGCCATTAAAATGTCTGAAATGGGGACACTTTTTTCAAATTGTCACAAAATCTTGTACACTTCGAGTTTTTAGCAAAATTTTTTTTGTGCATGCCAAAAAAAATACAAGGATCACGTCAAGTTTGGGGCCAAAATTCCTTCTGAAAAAATTTTAAAAAATCTCGAACCGTAAAAAGTTTTAAAAATCGTAAAAAAAAGAAAACAAGTCGTCTTGCCATGAAACTTCACATGAAGGCTTAAGGGACCATTGCATGAATTTACAAGCCAGAAAAATGGCATTGGCACGGTAGAAATATAAAGATGTGCCTAAACCCACCTACCACCCTATCGATCCACGGTTTGCGCATCCCGCCTCTCTGGCCGGCGTAGTGCTCGCCCGCCCGCCCACTCATTTTTTCAGTTGGCTTAGGCATACGGAGTCCATTCCTAGTCTAACATCAGATCGGACTGAAGGTTGCGGTAGCAGGATCGGCAGCACGCAGAGGGGGACCCGGTCGATCCCCGGCATGTGTATCCCACCCCTCTGGCAGGCTGAGCGCCCGCACGCTCGTTTCGTGGGTTGACTTAGGCATACGAAGTTCATTCCCAGTCTATGATTGAACCAGACCGACGGTTGTGGTAGCACATGCTGGGCTCAGGCATGTGCTGTTACCGTATTTTTCTTCATCGAGACACCATCGCCGGAGAACCTGGCCGGCGGCATTAGGGTTCCGACGATCGAGGGGGCCGGGGGGGTGTGCGCACATGATGTGCGATGGGTGCTGGTACTTGGCCCTTATATTGGCCCCCTATCCCTCATCAAACCTCGAGAACTCACACCCCCTTAAAGAGCATTTGAGATTTTACAGGTTTGCTACCAGTAGCCATTAAAGTATCTGAAATGGGGACACTTTTTTCAAATGGTCACAAAATCTTGTACACTTTGAGCTTTTAGCTGAATTTTTTTGTGCACACCAAAAAAAATACAAGGATCATGTCTGAAAAGTTTTGCGCTAAAACTCCCTCTAAAAAACCACCTACCACCCTATCGATCCACGGTTTGCGCATCCCACCTCTCTGACCGGTGTAGTGCCCGCCCGTCCGCCCGCTAATTTCGTCGGTTGGATTAGGCATACGGAGTTCATTCCCAGTGTAAGATTGGACCGGACTGAGGGTTGTGGCAATAAGATCGACAGCACGAAGAGGGGGTCCCGGTCGATCCCTGACTTGCGTATCCCGCCCTTCTGGCCGGCTGCGCGCCCGCACGCTCATTTCGTGGGTTGACTTAGGCATACGAGTTCATTCCCCATCTAAGCATACGAAATTCATTCCCAGTCTAAGATTGGACAGGATCGAGGGTTACGGCAGCACATGCTGGGCCCGAGCATGTGCTGGTGCCGCATTTTTCTTGTCTGGGACACCATTGTCAGAGAACCTGACTGGCGGCATTGGGGTTTCGATGATCAGCGGGGCCGGTGGGTGCGCGCACATGATGTGCGATGGGTGCTGGTACTTGGCCCTTATATTGGCCCCCTATCCCTCATCAAACCTCGAGAACTCACACCCCCTTAAAGAGCATTTGAGATTTTACAGGTTTGCTACCAGTAGCCATTAAAGTATCTGAAATGGGGACACTTTTTTCAAATGGTCACAAAATCTTGTACACTTTGAGCTTTTAGCTGAATTTTTTTGTGCACACCAAAAAAAATACAAGGATCATGTCTGAAAAGTTTTGCGCTAAAACTCCCTCTAAAAAAATTTTAAAAAATCCCGAACTGTAAAACGTTTGGAAAATCGTGAAAAATAGAAAACGAGTCTTCTTGCCATGAAACTTCACATGAAGGCTTGAGGGACCATTGTATGAATTTACAAGCCAGAAAAATGGCATTGGCAAGGCAGAAATATGAACATGTGCCTAAACCCACCTACCACCCTATCAATCCAAGGCTTGTGCATCCCGCCTCACTGGCCGGCGTAATGCCCGCCCTCTCGCCCGCTCATTTCATCGGTTGGCTTAGGCATACGGAGTTCATTCCCAGTCTAAGATCAGACCAGACCGAGGGTTGCGACAGTAGGATCGTCAGCATGCAGAGAGGGACCCGACCGATCCCCGGCATGCGCATCCCGCCCCTCTGGCCGACGGAGCACCCACACGCTCGTTTCGTGGGTTGACTTAGGCATGCGGAGTTCATTCCCAGTCTAAGATCAGAACAGACCAAGGGTTGCGGCAGCACATGCTAGGCTCGGGCATGTGCTGGTGCCGTATTTTTCTTCGTCAGGACACCATCGCCGGAGAACGTGATCAGCGGCATTGGGGTTTCGGCGATCGGGAGGCCGGGGGGTGTGCGCACATGATGTGCGATGGGTGCTGTACTTGCCCTTATATTGGCCCCTATCCCTCATCAAACCTCGAGAACTCACACCCCCTTAAAGAGCATTTGAGATTTTACAGGTTTGCTGCCAGTAGCCATTAAAGTGCCTGAAATGGGGACACTTTTTTCAAATAGTCACAAAATCTTGTACACTTCGAGTTTTTAGCTGAATTTTTTTGTGCATGCCAAAAAAAATACAAGGATCACGTCTACCAAGTTTGGGGCCAAAACTCCTTCTGAAAAAATTTTAAAAAATCCCAAACAGTAAAAAGTTTCAAAAATTGTGAAATATAGAAAACGAGTCGTCTTGCCATGAAACTTCACATGAAGGCTTAAGGGACCATTGTATGAATTTACAAGCCAAAAAAATGGCATTGGCATGGCAAAAATATGAAGATGTGCCTAAACCCACCTACCACCCTATCGATCCACGGCTTCCGTATCCAGCCTCTCAGGCTAGTGTAGTGCCCGCTTGCCCGCCCGTTTGTTTCATCGATTGGCTTAGGCATATGAAGTTCATTCCTAGTCTAGGATCGAACCAGACCAAGGGTTGCAACAGCAGGATCGACAGCACGCAGAGGGGGACCCGGTCGATCCTCGGCTTGCGAATCCCGCCACTTTGGCTGGTTGAGCGCCCGCACGCTCATTTCGCGGGTTGAATTAGGCATACGGAGTTCATTCCCAGTCTAAGCAAATGAAGTTCATTCCCAGTCTAAGATTGGACCAGACCGATGGTTGCGGCAGCACATGCTGGGCTCGGGCATGTGCTGGTGCCGTATTTTTCTTCACCGGGACACCATCACCGGAGAACCTGACCGGCGACATTGGGGTTCCGATGATCAGGGGGTGTGCGCACATGATGTGCGATGGGTGCTGGTACTTGGCCCTTATATTGGCCCCCTATCCCTCATCAAACCTCAAGAACTCACACCCCCTTAAAAAGCATTTGAGATTTTACAGGTTTGCTGCCAGTAGCCATTAAAGTGTCTGAAATGGGGACACTTTTTTCAAATGGTCACAAAATCTTGTACACTTCTAGTTTTTAGCTAAATATTTTTTTGCATGCCGACAAAAATACAAGGATCATGTCTACCAAGTTTGGAACCAAAACTCGTTCTGAAAAAATTTTAAAAAATCCCGAACCTTAAAAATTTCAAAAATTATGAAATATAAAAAACGAGTCGTCTTGCCATGAAACTTCACATGAAGGCTTAAGGGACCATTGTATGAATTTACAAGCTAGAAAAATGGCATTGGCATGGCAAAAATATGAAGATCTACCTAAACCCACCTACCACCCTATCGATCCATGGGCTTGCGCATCCCGCCTCTTTGGTCGGCTTAGTGCCCTCCCGCCCGCCCGCTCGTTTCATCGGTTGGCTTAGGTATACGGAGTTCATTCCCAGTCTAAGATCAGACCGGACTGAGGGTTGCAGCAGCAGGATCGGCAGCACGCAGAGGGGGGCCCGACCGATCCCCGGCTTACCCATCCTACCCCTCTGGCCGACTGAGCGCCCGTATGCTCGTTTCGTGGGTTGACTTAGGCATACGGAGTTCATTCCTTGTATAAGCATAGGGAGTTCATTCCCAGTCTAAGATCGGACCGGACCGAGGGTTGCGGCAGCACATGCTTGGCTCGACCATGGGCTGGTGTCGCATTTTTTTTCGTCGGGATACCATCGCCAAAGAACCTGACTGGCCGTATTGGGGTTCCTACGATCGAGGGAGGTGTGCGCACATGATGTGTGCTGGGTGCTGGTACTTGGCCCTTATATTGGCCCCCTTTCCCTCATCAAACCTCAAGAACTCACACTCCCTTAAAGAGCATTTTAGATTTTACAGGTTTGCTCTAGTAGCCACTAAAGTGTCTAAAATCGGGACACTTTTTTCGAATGGTCACAAAATCTTGTACACTTCGAGTTTTTAGCTGAATGTTTTTGTGCATGCCTACAAAAATACAGGGATCACGTCTACCAAGTTTGCGGCCAAAATTCCTTTTGAAAAAATTATAAAAAATCTCGAACCGTAAAAATTACAAAAATTCGTAAAAATCCCGAACCGTAAAAATTTCAAAAATCGTTAAAAATAAAAAACGAGTCGTCTTGCCATGAAACTTCACATGAAGGCTTAAGGGACCATTGTATGAATTTACAAGCCAGAAAAATGGCATTGGCATGGCAAAAATATGAAGATGTGCCTAAACCCACCTACCACCCTATCGATCCACAGCTTGCGCATCCCGCCTCTCTGGCCGGCGTAGTGCCCGTCCGTCCGCCCGCACGTTTCATCGGTTGGCTTAGGCATACAGAGTTCATTCCCAGTCTAAGATCGGATCAAACCGAGGGTTGCGGCAGCAGGATAGGCAGCACGTAGAGGGGGACCCGACCGATCCCCGGCTTATGCATCCCTCCCCTCTGGCCGGTTGAGCGCCCGCACGCTCGTTTCATGGGTTGACTTAGGCATATAGATTTCATTCACAGTCTAAGCATTCGGAGTTCATTCCCAGTCTAAGATCGGATCGGACCGAGGGTTACGACAGCACATGCTGGGCTCGGGCATGTGCTGGTGCCATATTTTTCTTCGTCGGGACACCATCATCGGAGAACCTGACCGGCGACATTGGGGCTCCGGCGATCCGGGGGGCCGAGGGGGTGCGCACATGATGTGCGATAGGTGCTGGTAGTTGGCCCTTATATTGGCCCCCTATCCTTCATCAAACCTCGAGAACTCACACCCCCTTAATGAGCATTTGAGATTTTACAAGTTTGTTGCCAGTAGCCATTAAAGTGTCTAAAATGGGGACATTTTTTTCAAATGGTCACAAAAATCTTGTACACTTTGAGTTTTTAGCTGAATTTTTTTGTGCATGCCAACAAAAATACAAGGTCACGTCTAGCAAGTTTGGAGCCAAAACTCCTTCTGAAAAAATTTTAAAAAATCACAAACCGTAAAAAGTTTCAAAAATCATGAAAAATAGGAAATGAGTTGTCTTGCCATGAAACTTCACGTGAAGGCTTAAGGGACCACTGTATGAATTTACAAGCCAAAAAAATGGCATTGGCATGGCAGAAATATGAAGATGTGCCTAAACCCACTTACCACCCTATCGATACACGGCTTGCGCATCCCGCCTCTCTGGTCGGCGTAGTGCCTGCCCGTCTGCCCGCTCGTTTTGTCAGTCGGCTTAGGCATACGGAGGTCATTCCCAGTCTAAGATCAGACCAGACCCAGGGTTGCGGCAACAGGATCGGTAGCACGCAGAGGGGGATCCGATCGATCCTCGACTTGCGCATCCCGCCCCTCTGGCCGGCTGAGCGCCCGCATGCTCATTTTGTGGGTTGACTTAGGCATACGGAGTTCATTCCCAGTCTAAGATCAGACCAGACCGAGGGTTGCCGCAGCACATGCTGGGCTCAGGCATGTGCTGGTGCCGTATTTTTCTTCGTGGGACACCATCGCCAGAGAACCTGACCGACGGCATTGGTGTTCTGGCGATCGGGGGGGCCGGGGAGGGTGTGCCCACATGATGTACGATGGGAGCTCGTATTTGGCCCTTATATTGGCCCTTATCCCTCATCAAACCTCGAGAACTCACACCCCCTTAAAGAGCATTTGAGATTTTACAGGTTTGTTGCCAGTAGCCATTAAAGTGTCTGAAATTGGGACACTTTTTTCAAATGGTCACAAAATCTTGTACACTTCGAGTTTTTAGCTGAATCTTTTTGTGCATGCCAAAAAAAATACAAGGATCACGTCTATCAAGTTTGGGGCCAAAACTCTTTCTGAAAAAATTTAAAAAAATCCCAAACCGTAAAAAGTTTTGAAAATCTTGAAAAATAAAAAACGAGTCGTCTTGCCAAGAAACTTCACATGAAGGCTTAAGGGACCGTTGTATGATTTTACAAGCTAGAAAAATGGCATTGGCATGGTAGAAATATGAAGATGTGCCTAACCCACCTACCACCCTATCGATCCACGGCTTGCGCATCTCATCTTTCTGGCCGGCATAGTGTCCGCCTGCCCGCTCGCTCGTTTAATCGATTGGCTTAGGCATACACAGTTCATTCCCAGTCTAGGATCAGACCAGACTGAGGGTTCTGGCAGCAGGATCGGCAGCATGCAGAGGGGGACCCGATCGATCCCCAGCTTACGCATCATGCCCCTCTGGTCGGCTGAGCGCCCGCACGTTAATTTTGTGGGTTGACTTAGGCATACAGAGTTCATTCCCAGTCTAAGATCCGATTGAACCGAGGGTTGCGGCAGCACATCCTAGGCTCGGGCATGTACTGGTGCCGTATTTTTCTTCGTCGGGACACCATCGCCAGAGAACCTGACTGGCGACATTGGGTTCCGACGATCGAGGGGCCGGGGTGTGTTCCCACATGATGTGCGATGGGTGCTGGTACTTGGCCCTTATATTGGCCCTCTATCCCTCATCAAACCTCAAGAACTCACACCCCCTTAAAGAGCATTTGAGATTTTACAGGTTTGCTGCCAGTAGCCATTGAAGTGTTTGAAATGGGAACACTTTTTTCAAATGGTCACAAAATCTTGTACACTTCGAGTTTTAAGCTGAATTTTTTTGTGCATGCCAACAAAAATACAAGGATCACATCTACAAAGTTAAGGGCCAAAATTGCTTCTGAAAAAATTTTAAAAAATCCCGAACCATGAAACTTCACATGAAGGCTTAAGGGACCATTGTATGAATTTACAAGCCAGAAAAATGGCATTGGCATAGCAAAAATATGAAGATGTGCCTAAACCCACCTACCACCCTATTGATTCACGGCTTGCGCATCCCGCCTCTCTGGCCGGTGTAGTGCCCGCCCATCCGCTCGTTTCATCGGTTGGCTTAGGCATACAGAGATCATTCCCAGTCTAAGATCTAACCGGGCTAAGGGTTGCGGCAGCACATGCTGGGCTCGTGCATGTGCTGGTGCAATATTTTTCTTCGTCGAGACACCATCGTCGGAGAACCTGACAAGCGGCATTGGGGTTCCAGTGATCGGGGGGGCCGAGGGGGTGTGCGCACATGATGTGTGATGGGTGCTGGTACTTGGCCCTTATATTGGCCCCCTATCCCTCACCAAACCTCGAGAACTCACACCCCCTTAAAAAGCATTTGAGATTTTACAGGTTTGCTGTCAGTAGCCACTAAAGTGTCTGAAATGGGGACACTTTTTTCAAATGATCACAAAATCTTGTACACTTCGAGTTTTTAGCTGAATTTTTTTTATGCATGCCAACAAAAATACAAGGATCACGTCTACCAAGTTTGGGGCCAAAACACCTTCTGAAAAAATCCCAAACCGTAAAAAGTTTCAAAAATCATGAAAAATAGAAAACAAGTCATCTTGCCATGAAACTTCACATGAAGGCTTAAGGGTCGATTGTATTAATTTACAAGCCAGCAAAATGGCATTGGCATGGCAGAAATATGAAGATGTGCCTAAACCCACCTACCACCCTATCGATCCACGACTTTCGCATCCCGCCTCTCTGGCAGGTGTAGTGCCCGCCCGCCTGCCCGCCTGCCCGCTCGTTTTGTCGGTTGGCTTAGGCATACGGAGTTCATTCCTAGTCTAAGATTGGACCAGACCGAGGGTTGTGACAGTAGGATTGGCAGCACGCCAGGGGGGATCGGGCTGATCCCCGGGTTGCGCATCCCGGCCCTCTGGCAGGCTGCGCGCCCGCACGCTCATTTCATGGGTTGACTTAGGCATATGGAGTTCATTCCCAGTCTAAGCATACGGAGTTCATTCCCAATCTAAGATCGGACCAGATCGGGGGGTGTGGCAGCACATGCTGGGCTCGAGGATGTCCTGGTGCCGCATTTTTCATCACCAGGACACCATCGTCGGAGAACCTGACCAGCAGCATTGGGGTTCCGGGAATCGGGGGGCCGGGGGTATGTGCGCACATGATGTGCGATGGGTGCTGGTACTTGGCCCTTATATTGGCCCCATATCCCTCATTAAACCTCGAGAACTCACACCCCCTTCAAGAGCATTTGAGATTTTACAGGTTTGCTGCCAGTAGCCATTAAAGTATCTGAAATGGGGACACTTTTTTCAAATGGTCACAAAATCTTGTACACTTCGAGTTTTTAGCTGAATATTTTTGTGCATGCCAAAAAAAATACAAGGATCACATCTACCAACTTTGGGGCCAAAAGTCCTTCTGAAAAAATTTAAAAAAATCCCGAACCGCAAAAAGTTTTAAAAATCGTGAAAAATAGAAAACGAGTCGTCTTGCCATGAAACTTCACATGAAGGCTTAAGGGACCATTGTAAGAATTTACAAGCCAGAAAAATGGCATTGGCATGGTAGAAATATGAAGATGTGCCTAAACCCACCTACCACCCTATCGATGCACGGCTTGCGCATCTCGCGTCTCTGGCCGAAGTAGTGCTCGCCCGCCTGCCCGCTCGTTTCGTCGGTTGGCTTAGGCATACAGAGTTCATTCCGGTCTATGATCGGACCAGACTGAGGGTTGTGGCAGCAGGATAGGCAAAACATAGAGGGGAACCCGGTCGATCCCCGGCTTGCGCATCCCGTCCTTCTGGCCGACTGAGCGCCCGTACGCTCGTTTCGTGGGTCGACTTAGGCATACAAAGTTCATTCCCAGTCTAAGATCGGATCGGACCGAGGGTTACGGCAGCACATGTTTGGCTTGGGCCTGTACTGTAGCCGTATTTTTCTTCGCTAGGACACCATTGCCGGAGAACCTGACCGACGGCATTAGGGTTTCGACGATTGGGGGGGTCGGGGGTGGTGTGCGCAGATGATATGCGATGGGCACTGGTACTTGACCCTTATATTGGCCCCCTATCCCTCACCAAACCTCAGGAACTCACACCCCTTGAAAGAGCATTTGAGATTTTACAGGTTTGCTGCGAGTAGCCATTAAAGTGTCTAAAATGGGGACACGTTTTTCAAATGGTCACAAAATCTTGTACACTTCGAGTTTTTAGCTGAATTTTTTTGTGCATGCCAACAAAAATTCAAGGATCACGTCTACCAAGTTTGGGGCCAAAACTCCTTTTGAAAATTTTTTATCAAATCTCGGACCGTAAAAAGTTTTAAAAATCGTCAAAAATAGAAAACGAGTCGTCTTGCCATGAAACTTTACATGAAGGCTTAAGGGACCATTGTATGAATTTACAAGCCAGAAAAATGGCATTGGCATGACAGAAATATAAAGATGTGCCTAAACCCACCTACCACTCTATCGATCCACGGCTTGCGCATCCTGCCTCTCTGGTCAGCGTAGTGCCCACCCGCCCGCCTGTTCGTTTCATCGGTTGGCTTAGGGATACGGAGTTCATTCCCAGTCTAAGATCGGATCAGACCGAGGGCTACGGTAGCAGGATCGGTAGCACGCAGAGGGGGACCCGGTCAATCCCTGGCTTGCGCATCCCGTCCCTCTGGTCGGCTGAGCGCCCACACGCTCGTTTCGTGGGTTGACATAGGCATATGGAGTTCATTCCTAGTCTAAGATTGGACCGGACTGAGGGTTGTGGCAGCACATGCTAGGCTCGGGCATGTGCTAGTGCCGTATTTTTCTTCGTCGGGACACCATCACCGGAGAACCTGATCGACAACATTGGGGTTCCGACGATCGGGGGGGCGGGGGGGGTGTACGCACATGATGTGTGATGGGTGCTGGTACTTGGCCCTTATATTGGTCCCCTATCCCTCATCAAACCTCGAGAACACACACCTCCTTGAAGAACATTTGAGATTTTACAGGTTTGCTGCTAGTAGCAATTAAAGTGTCTAAAATGGGGACACTTTTTTCAAATGGTCACAAAATCTTGTACACTTCGAGTTTTTAGCTGAAGTTTTTTGTGCATGCCAATAAAAATACAAGGATCACATCTACCACGTTTGGTACCAAAAGTCCTTCTAAAAAAATTTTAAAAAATCCCGAACCTTAAAAAGTTTTAAAAATCATGAAAAATAAAAAATGAGTCATCTTGCCATGAAACTTCACATGAAGGCTTAAGGGACCATTGTATGAATTTACAAGCTAGAAAATTGGCATTGGCATGGCAGAAATATGAAGATGTGCCTAAACCCACTTACCACCCTATCGATCCATGACTTGCGCATCCCACCTCTCTGGCCGGCGTAGTGCCCGCCCGTCCGCCCGTTCGTTTCGTCGTTGGCTTAGGCATATGGAGTTCATTCCCATTCTAAGATCGAACCAGATCGAGGGCTACAGCAGTAGGATCGGCAGCACGCAGAGGGGGACCCGATCGATCCCCGGCTTGCGCATCTCGCCCTTCTCGCCAGCTGAGCGCCCGCACGCTCGTTTCGTGGGTTGACTTAAGCATACGCAGTTCATTCCTAGTCTAAGATCGGACCAGACCGATTGTTGCGATAGCACATGGTGGGCTCGGGCATGTGCTGGTGTCGTATTTTTCTTTATTGGGACACCATCACTGGAGAACCTGACCGACGGCATTAGGGTTCCGACGATCGAGGGGGCCGGGGGGGTCTGCGCAAATGATGTGCGATGGGTGCTGGTACTTGGCCCTTATATTGGCCCCCTATCCCTCATCAAACCTCGAGAACTCACACCCCCTTAAAGAGCATTTGAGATTTTACAGGTTTGTTGCCAGTAGCCATTAAAGTGTCTGAAATGGGGACTCTTTGTTGAAATGGTCACAAAATCTTGTACACTTCGAGTTTTTAGCTGAATTTTTTTATGCATGCCAACAAAATTACAAGGATCACGTCTACCATGTTTGGGGCCAAAACTCATTCTGAAAAATTTTATGAAATCTCGAACTGTAAAAAGTTTTGAAAATCATGAAAAATAGAAAGTGAGTTATCTTGCCATGAAACTTCACATGAAGGCTTAAAGGACCATTGTATGAATTTACAAGCCAGAAAAATGGCATTGGCATGGCAAAAATATGAAGATATGCGTAAACCAACCTACCACCCTATCGATCCACGGCTTGCGCATCCTGCCTCTCTGGCCGGCGTAGTGCCCCCCGCTCATTTCGTCGGTTGGCTTAGCCATACGGAGTTCATTCCCAATCTAAGATCAGATTGGATTGAGGGTTACGGTAGCAGGATCGAGAGCACACGGAGGGGGACCCGGTCGATCCCCGACTTACGCATCCGACCCTTCTGGCTGGCTGAGCGCCTGCACGCTCGTTTCGTGGGTTGACTTAGGCATACGGAGTTCATTCCCAGTCTAAGCATACGGAGTTCATTCCCAGTCTAAGATCTGACCGGACAGAGGGTTACAGTAGCACATGCTAGGCTCGAGCATGTGCTGGTGTCATATTTCTCTTCGCCGGGACACCATGGCCGGAGAACATGACCGGTGACATTGGGGTTCCGACGATCGGGGGGGCGGGGGGGTGTACGCAAATGATGTGCGATGGGTGCTGGTACTTGGCCCTTATATTGGCCCCCTATCCCTCATCAAACCTCGAGAACACACCCCCTGAAAGAGCATTTGAGATTTTACAGGTTTGCTGCTAGTAGCCTTTAAAGTGTCTGAACTGGGGACACTTTTTTCAAATGGTCACAAAATCTTGTACACTTCGAGTTTTTAGCTGAATTTTTTTATGCATGCCAATAAAAATACAAGGATCACGTCTACCACGTTTGGTACCAAAATTCCTTCTAAAAAAATTTTAAAAAATCTCGAACCATAAAAAGTTTTGAAAATCATGAAAAATAGAAAACGAGTCGTCTTGCCATGAAACTTCACATGAAGGCTTAAGGGAGCATTGTATGAATTTTCAAGCAAAAAAAATGGCATTGGCATGGCATAAATATGAAGATGTGCCTAAACCCACCTACCACCCTATCGATCCATGGCTTGCGCATCCCGCCTCTCTGGTCGGCGTAGTGCCCGCCTGTCCGCCCGTTCGTTTCGTCAATTGGCTTAGGCATACGGAGTTCATTCCTAGTCTAAGATCGGACCAGACCGAGGGTTGTGGTAGCAGGATCGGCAGCATGCAAAGGGGGACCCGACCGATCCCCGGCTTGGGCATCCCGCCCTTCTAGCTGGTTGAGCGCCCGCACGTTCGTTTCGTGGGTTGACTTAGGCATACGGAGTTCATTCCCAGTCTAAGCGTACGAAGTTCATTCCCAGTTTAAGATCGGATCGGACCGAACATTGCGACAGCACATGCTGGGCTCGGGTATGTGCTGGTGCCGTATTTTTCTTTGCCGAGACACCATCGCCGGAGAACCTGACCGACGGCATTGGGGTTCCGATGATCGGGGTGGTCAGGGGGGTGTGCGCACGTGATGTGTGATGGGTGCTGGTACTTGGCCCTTATATTGGTGCCCTATCCCTCATCAAACCTTGAGAACTCACACCCCTTTAAAGAGCATTTGAGATTTTACAGGTTTGCTGCCAGTAGCCACTAAAGTGTCTGAAAATGGGACACTTTTTTCAAATGGTCACAAAATCTTGTACACTTCGAGTTTTTAGCTGACTTTTTTTTTATGCATGCCAACAAAAATACAAGGATCATGTCTACCAAGTTTGGGGCCAAAACTCCTTCAAAAAAAATTTTAAAAAATCCCGAACCGTAAAAAGTTTCAAAAATCATGAAAAATAGAAAATGAGTCATTTTGCCATGAAACTTCACGTGAAGGCTTAAAGGACCACTGTATGAATTTACAAGCCAGAAAAATGGTATTGGCATGGCATAAATATGAAGATGTCCCTAAACCCACCTAGCACCCTATCGATCCACGGCTTGCGCATCCCGCCTCTCTGGCCGGCGTAGTGCCCGCCCGCCTGCCCGTTCGTTTTGTCAGTTGGCTTAGGCATACAGAGTTCATTCCCAGTCTAAGATCAGACCGGATCGAGGGTTACGGTAGCAAGATAGCCAGTACGCAAAGGGGGATTCGGCCGATTCCTGGCTTGCGCATCCTACCCCTCTGGCCGGCTGAGCGCCCCCACACTCGTTTCGTGGGTTGACTTAGGCATACGGAGTGCATTTCCAGTCTAAGCATATGGAGTTCATTATCGGACTGGATCGAGGGTTGCGACAGCACATGCTGGGCTCAGGCATGTGCTGGTGCCGCATTTTTCTTCGTTGGGACACCATCGCCGGAGAACCTGACCGGCGACTTTGGGGTTCCGGCGATCGGGGGGGCCGGGGGCGTGTGCGAACATGATGTGTGATGGGTGCTAGTACTCGGCCCTTATATTGGCCCCCTATCCCTCATCAAACCTTGAGAACTCACACCCCCTTAAAGAGCATTTGAGATTTTACATGTTTGCTGCCAGTAGCCATTAAAGTGTCTAAAATGGGGACACTTTTTTCAAATGGTCACAAAATCTTGTACACTTCGATTTTTTAGCTGAATGTTTTTGTGCATGCGAACAAAAATACAAGGATCATGTCTACCAAGTTTGGGGCCAGAACTCCTTCTGAAAAAATTTTAAAAAATCTCAAACCGTAAGAAGTTTCGAAAATCATGAAAAATAGAAAACGAGTCGTCTTGCCATGAAACTTCACATGAAGGCTTAAGGGACCATTATATGAATTTACAAGCCAAAAAAATGGCATTGGCATGGCACAAATATGAAGATGTGCCTAAACCCACCTACCACCCTATCGATCCACGACTTGCGCATCCCGCCTCTCTGGCCAGCGTAGTGCCCTCCCACCCGCCTGCTCGTTTCGTCGGTTGGCCTAGGCATACGGAGTTCATTAGCAGTCTAAGATCAGACCAGACCGAGGGTTGGGGCAGCAGGATCGACAGCATGCAGAGGGGGACCCGATCGATTCTCGGCTTACGCATCCTGCCCCTCTGGTCGGTTGAACGCCCGCATGCTCGTTTCGTGGGTTGACTTAGGCATATGGAGTTCATTCCCAGTCTAAGCATATGAAGTTCATTCCCAGTCTAACATCGGATCGGATTGACGGTTGCGGCAGCACTTGTTGGGCTCGGGCATGTGCTGGTGCCACATTTTTCTTCCCTGGGACACCATCGCCAGAAAACCTAACCAACGGCATTGGGGTTCCGGTGATCGGGGGGGCCGGGGAGGGGTGCGCGCACATGTTGTGCGATGGGTGCTGGTACTTGGCCCTTATATTGGCCCCCTATCCTTCATCAAACCTCCAGAACTCACACCCCCTTAAAGAGCATTTGAGATTTTACAGGTTTGCTGCCAGTGGCCATTAAATTGTCTGAAATGGGGACACTTTTTTTAAATGGTCACAAAATCTTGTACACATTGAGTTTTTACCTGAACTTTTTTGTGCATGCCAAAAAAAATACAAGGATCACGTCTACTAAGTTTGGGGCCAAAAATCCTTCTGAAAAAAGTTTAAAAAATCTTGAACCGTAAAAAGTTTTGAAAATCGTGAAAAATAGAAAACGAGTCATCTTGCCATGAAACTTCACATGAAGGGTTAATGGACCATTGTTTGAATTTACAATCTAGAAAAATGGCATTGGCATGGCAGAAATATGAAGATGTGCGTAAACCCACCTACCACCCTATCGATCCACGGCTTACGCATCCCGCCTCTCTGGCCGACGTAGTGCCCGCCCGCCCGTCCGCTCGTTTCGTCGATTGGCTTAGGCATACGGAGTTCATTCCCAGTCTAAGATCGGACCAGACTGAGGGTTGTGGCAGTACGATCGGTAGCACACAGAGTGGGACCCGATCGATCCCCGGGTTGCGCATCCCACCCCTCTAGCCGACTAAGCGCCCGCACGCTCGTTTCGTGGGTTGACTTAGGCATAAGGAGTTCCTTCCGAGTCTAAGCATATGGAGTTCACTCCCAGTCTAAGATCGGACTGGACCGAGGGTTTTGACAGCACATGCTGGGCTTGGGCATGTGCTGGTGTCGTATTTTTCTTTGTCGGGACGCCATTGCCAGAGAACCTGACCGACGGCATCGGGGTTCCGGTGATCGGGGGGGCCGGGGGGTGTGCGCACATGATGTGCGATGGGTGCTGGTACTTGGCCCTTATATTGGCCCCATATCCCTCATCAAACCTCGAGAACTCACACCCCCTTAAAGAGCATTTGAGATTTTACAAGTTTGCTGCCAGTAGCCATTAAAGTGTCTGAAATGGGGACAGTTTATTCAAATGGTCACAAAATCTTGTACACTTCGACTTTTTAGCTGAAATTTTTTGTGCATACCATTAAAAATACAAGGATCATGTCTGCCAAGTTTGGGGCCAAAACTCCTTCTGAAAAAAGTTTAAAAAATCCCGAACCGTAAAAAGCTTGGAAAATCGTGAAAAATAGAAAACGAGTCGTCTTGCCATGAAACTTCACATGAAGGCTTAAGGGACCATTGTATGAATTTACAAGCCAGAAAAATGGCATTGGCATGACGGAAATATGAAGATGTGCCTAAACCCACCTACCACCCTATCGATCCACGGCTTGCGCATCCCGCCTCTCTGGTTGACAGAGTGCCCGCCCGCCCGCTAGCTCCTTTCGTCGGTTGGCTTAGGCATACGAAGTTCATTCCTAGTCTAAGATCAGATCGGACCGAGGGTTGGGACAGCAGAATCGGCGGCACGCAGAGGGGGGCCCGGTCGATCCCCGACTTACGTATCCCGCCCCTCTGGCCGACTTAGCGCCCGTACGCTCGTTTCGTGGGTTGACTTAGGCATACGGAGTTCATTCCCAGTCTAAGCATACGAAGTTCATTCCCAGTCTAAGATCAGACTAGACCGAGGCTTACGGCAGCACATGCTGGGCTCGGGCATGTGCTGGTGTCGTATTTTTCTTCATCGGGACACCATTGTCGGAGAACCTGACCTGCGACATTAGGGTTCCGACGATCGGGGGGGCTGGAGGGTGTGCGTACATGATGTGCGATGGGTGCTATTACCTGGCCCTTATATTGGCCCCATATCCCTCATCAAACCTTGAGAACTCACACCCCCTTAAAGAGCATTTGAGATTTTACAGGTTTGCTGCCAGTAGCCATTAAAGTGTCTGAAATGGGGACATTTTTTTTAAATGGTCACAAAATCTTGTACACTTCGAGTGTTTAGCTCAATTTTTTTGTGCATTCCAAAAAAAATACAAGGATCACGTCTACCAAGTTTGGGGTTAAAACTGCTACTGAAAAAATTTTAAAAAATCTCGAACCGTAAAAAGTTTCAAAAATCGTGAAAAATAGAAAACGAGTCATCCTGCCATGAAACTTCACATGAAGGCTTAAGGGACCATTGTATGAATTTACAAGCCAGAAAAATGGCATTGGCATGGCAGAAATATGAAGATGTGCCTAAACGCACCTACCACCCTATCGATCCACAGCTTGCGCATCCCGCCTCTCTGGCCGGCTAGTGCCCGCCCACCCGCCCGCTCGTTTCGTCAGTTGGCTTAGGCATACGGAGTTCATTCCCAGTCTAAGATCGGACCGAACCAAGGGTTGCGGTAGTAAGATTGATAGTACGCAGAGGGGGACTCGGCCGATCCCTGGCTTGCGCATCCCGCCCTTCTAGCCGGCTGAGCGCCCGCACGCTCATTTCGTGGGTTGAGTTAGGCATAAGGAGTTCATTCCCAGTCTAAGCATACAGAGTTCATTCTCAGTCTAAGATCAGACCAAACCGAGGGTTACGGTAGCACATGTTTGGCATAGGCATGTGCTGGTGCCGTATTTTTCTTTGTCGGGACAAAATCGTCGGAGAACCTGACCGGCGTCATTGGGGTTCCGGTGATAGAGGGGGGTCGGGGGGGTGTGCGCACATGATGTGTGATGGGTGCTGGTACTTGGCACTTATATTGGCCCCCTACCCCTCATCAAACCTCGAGAACTCACACCCCCTTAAAGAGCATTTGAGATTTTACAGGTTTGCCGCCAGTAGACATTAAAGTGTATGAAATGGGGACACTTTTTTCAAATGGTCACAAAATCTGGTACACTTCGAGTTTTTAGCTGAATTTTTTTGTGCATGCCAAAAAAAATACAGGGATCACGTCAACCAAGTTTGGGGCCAAAACTCCTTTTGAAAAAATTTAAAAAAATTCAGAACCGTAAAAGTTTTAAAAATCGTGAAAAATAGAAAACGAGTCGTCTTGCCATGAAACTTCACATGAAGGCTTAAGGGACCATTGTATGAATTTACAAGCCAGAAAAATGGCATTGGCATAGCAGAAATATGAAGATGTGCCTAAACCCACCTATCACCCTATCGATCCATGGCTTGCGCATCCCGCCTCTCTGGTCGGCGTAGTGTCTGCCCGCCCGCCTGCTCGTTTCATGGGTTGGCTTAGGCGTACGGAGTTCATTCCCAGTCTAAGATTAGACCGGATTGAGGGTTGCGGCAGCAGGATCGGTAACACACAGAGGGGGACCCGACTGATCCCCGGCTTGTGCATCCCGCCCCTCTGGCTGGCTGAGCGCCCGTACGCTTGTTTCGTGGGTTGACTTAGGCATACGGAGTTCATTCCCAGTCTAAGCATACGGAGTTCATTCCCAGTCTTAGATCGAATCGGACCGAGGGTTGCTGTAGCACATGCTTGGCTCAGGCATGTGCTGGTGCCGTATTTTTCTTCACCTGGACACCATCGTCGGAGACCCTGACAGGCGGCATTGGGGTTCCAGCGATCGGGGGGATCGGGGGGTGTGCGCACATGATGTGCGATGGGGGCTGGTACTTGGCTCTTCTATTGGCCCCCTATCCCTCATCAAACCTCGAGAACACAAACCCCCTTAAAGAGCATTTGAGATTTTACAGGTTTGCTGCCAGTAGCCATTAAAGTGCCTGAAATGGGGACACTTTTTTCAAATGGTCACAAAATCTTGTACACTTCGAGTTTTTAGCTGAATGTTTTTGTGCATGCCAAGAAAAATACAAGGATCACTTCTACCAAGTTTGGGGCCAAAACTCCTCCTGAAAAGATTTTAAAAAATCTCGAACAGTAAAAAGTTTCCAAAATCATGAAAAATAGAAAACGAGTCGTCTTACCATGAAACCTCACATGAAGGCTTAAGGGACCATTGTATGAATTTAAAAGCCAGAAAAATGGCATTGGCACAGTAGAAATATGAAGATGTGCCTAAACCCACCTACCACCCTATCGATCCACGACTTGCGCATCCCACCTCTCTGGCCGGCGTAGTGCCCGCCCACCCGCCCACTCGTTTTGTCGGTTGGTCTAGGCATACGGAGTTCATTCCCAGTCTAAGATCAGACTGAACCGAGGGTTGCGATAGCAGGATCGGCAGCACGCAAAGGGGGACTCGATCGATCCCTGGCTTACGCATCCCGCCCCTCTGGCTGGTTGAGGGCCCGCACGCTCGTTTCGTGGGTTGACTTAGGCATACGGAGTTCATTCTGAATCTTAGCATATGGAGTTCATTCCCAGTCTAAGATCAGACCAGACTAAGGGTTGTGGCAGCACATGCTGGGCTTTGGCATGTGCTGGTGCCGTATTTTTCTTCACTGGGACACCATCGCCGGAGACCCCTGATCGACTACATTGGGGTTCCGACGATCGGGAGGGGCCGGGGGGGTGTGCACACATGATGTGCGATGGGTGCTGGTACTTGGCCTTTATAGTTGCCCCCTATCCCTCATCAAACCTTGAGAACTCACACCCCCTTAAAGAGCATTTGTGATTTTACAGGTTTGCTGCCAGTAGCCATTAAAGTGTCTGAAATGGGAACACGTTTTTGAAATGGTCACAAAATCTTGTACACTTCGAGTTTTTAGCTGAATTTTTTTGGGCATGTCAACAAAAATACAAGGATCACGTCTAATAAGTTTGGGGCTAAAACTCCTCCTGAAAAAATTTTAGAAAATCTCGAACCGTAAAAAGTTTTGAAAATCATGAAAAATAGAAAACGAGTCGTCTTGCCATGAAACTTCACATGAAGGCTTAAGGGACCGTTGTATGAATTTACAAGCCAGAAAAATGGCATTGGCATGGCAGAAATATGAAGATGTGCCTAAACCCACCTACCACCCTATCGATCAACGGTTTACGCATCCCGCCTCTCTGGCTGGCGTAGTGCCCTCCCGATCACCCGCTCATTTCGTCGGTTGGTTAGGCCTACCGAGTTCATTCCCAGTCTAAGATCAGACTGGACTAAGGGTTGTCATAGCAGGATCGGTAGCACGTAGTGGGGGACCCGACCGATCCCCGGCTTGCGCATCCCGCCCCTCTGGCCGGCTGAGCGCCCGCACACTTATTTCGTGGGTTGACATAGGCATACGGAGTTCATTCCCAGTCTAAGATCGGACCGGACCGAAGGTGGCGGCAGCACATGTTGGGCTCGGGCAGGTGCTGGTGCCGCATTTTTCTTCATCGGGACACCATCACCGGAGAACCTGACCGACGGCAATAGGGTTCCGATGATCGGGGGGGCCGGGGGGTGTGCACACATGATGTGGGATGGGTGCTGGTACTTGGCCCTTAAATTGGCCCCCTAAACCTCATCAAACCTTGAGAACTCACACCCCCTTAAAGAGCATTTGAGATTTTACAGGTTTGCTGCCAGTAGCAATTAAAGTGTCTGAAATGCAGACACTTTTTTCAAATGGTCACAAATTCTTGTACACTTCTAGTTTTTAGCTGAATTTTTTTGTGCATGTCAACAAAACCACAAGGATCACGTCTACCAAGTTTGGGGCCAAAAATCATTCTGAAAAAATTTTAAAAAATCCCGAATCGTAAAAAGTTTTGAAAATAGTGAAAAATAAAAAACGAGTCATCTTGCCATGAAACTTCACATGAAGGCTTAAGGCACCATTGTATGAATTTACAAGCCAAAAAAATGGCATTGGCATGGCAGAAATATGAAGATGTGCCTAAACCCACCTACCACCCTATCGATCCACGGCTTACGCATCCCTCCTCTCTGGCCGGCGTAGTGCCCTCCCGGCCGCCCGCTAGTTTCATCGGTTGGCTTAGGCCTACCGAGTTCATTCCCAGTCTAAGATCAGATCGGATTGAGGGTTGCCACAGCAGGATCGATAACACGCAGTGGGGGACCCGATCGATCCCCGGCTTGCGCATCCCGCCCCTCTGGCCGGCTGAGCGCCCGCACGCTCATTTCGTGGGTTGACTTAGGCATACGGAGTTCATTCCTAGTCTAAGATCAAACCGAATCGAGGGTTGCGGTAGCACATGCTGGGCTCGGGCATTTGCTGGTGCCGCATTTTTCTTTGCTGGGACACCATCGCCGGAGAACCTGACCGATGGTACTGGGGTTCCGACGATCGGGGGGCCGGGGGGGTGTAGCACATGATGTGCGATGGGTGCTGGTACTTGGCCCTTATATTGGCCCCTTATCCCTCATCAAACCATGAGAACTCGCTCCCCCTTAAAGAGCATTTGAGATTTTACAGTTTTGCTGCCAGTAGCCATTAAAGTGTCTGAAATGGGGACACTTTTTTCAAATGGTCACAAAATCTTGTACACTTCCAGTTTTTAGCTAAATTTTTTTACGCATGCCAACAAAAATACAAGGATCACGTCTAACATGTTTGGGGCCAAAACTCCTTCTGAAAAAATTTTAAAAAATCCTAAACCGTAAAATGTTTTGAAAATTGTGAAAAATAGAAAACGAGTCGTCTTGCCATGAAACTTCACATGAAGGCTTAATAGACCGTTGTATGAATTTACAAGCTAGAAAAATGGCATTGGCATGGCAGAAATATGAACATGTGCCTAAACCCACCTACCACCTTTTCGATCCACGGCTTGCGCATCCCGCCTCTCTGGCAGGCATAGTGCTTGCCCGCCCGCCCGCTCATTTTGTCGGTTGGCTTAGGCTTACGGAGTTCATTCCTAGTCTAAGATCGGACCAGACCAACGGTTACGACAGTAGGATCGCCAGAACACAGAAGGGGACCTGACGGATCGCCGGCTTGCGCATCCCGCCCCTCTGGTCGGCTGAGCGCCCGCACGCACGTTTTGTGGGTTGACTTAGGCATACGAAGTTCATTTCCAGTCTAAGACCGGACCGGAGTGAGGGTTGCGGCAGCAGGATCGCCAGCACGCTGAGGGAGACCTGGCCGATCCCCAGCTTGCACATCCTGCCCCTTTGGCCGACTGAGTGCCCGCACGCACGTTTCGTGGGTTGACTTAGGCATACGAAGTTCATTCCCATTCTAAGATCGGACCGGACTGAGGTTTGCAGCAGCACATGCTGGGCTCGGGCAAGTGCTGGTGCCGTATTTTTCTTCACCGGGACACCATCGCCGGAGAACCTGATCGACGGCATTAGGGTTCCGATGATTGGGGGGGCTGGGGTGGTGTGCGCACTTGATGTGCGATGGGTGCTGGTACTTGGCCCTTATATTGGCCCCCTATCCCTCATCAAACCTCGAGAACTCACACCCCCTTAAAGAGCATTTGAGATTTTACAGGTTTGATGCCAGTAGCCATTAAAGTGTCTGAAATTGGGAAAGTTTTTTCAAATGGTCACAAAATCTTGTACACCTCGAGTTTTTAGCTTAATTTTTTTGTGCTTGCCAAAAAAAAATACAAGGATCACGTCTACCAAGTTTGGGGTCAAAACACCATCTGAAAAAATTTTAAAAAATCCCAAACTGTAAAAAGTTTTGAAAATCGTGAAAAATAGAAAACAAGTCGTCTTGACATGAAACTTCACATGAAGGCTTAAGGGACTATTGTATGAATTTACAAGCCATAAAAAATGGCATTGGCACGGAAAAAATATGAAGATGTGCCTAAACCGACCTACCACCCTATCGATCCACGACTTGCGCATCTCGCCCCTCTGGCCAACTGAGCGCCCGTACGCTCGTTTCGTGGGTTGACTTAGGCATACGGAGTTCATTCCCAGTATAAGCATACATAGTTCATTCCCAGTCTAAGATCGGATCGGACCGAGGGTTGCGGCAGTACATGCTGGGCTCGGGCATGTGCTGGTGCCATACTTTTCTTCGTCGGGACACTATCACCGGAGAACCTGACCTCCGACATTAGGGTTTCGGTGATCGGGGGGGCCGGGGGGCGTGTGCGCACAAGATGTGCGATGGGTACTGGTACTTGGTGCTTATATTGACGCCCTATCCCTTATCAAACCTTGAGAACTCACACCCCCATAAAGAGCATTTGAGATTTTACAGGTTTGCTGCCAGTAGTAATTAAAGTGTCTGAAATGGGGACACTTTTTTCAAATGGTCACAAAATCTTGTACACTTCGAGTTTTTAGCTGAATTTTTTTGTGCATGCCAACAAAAATACAAGGATCACGTCTACCAAGTTTGGGGCCATAACTCCCTTGAAAAAAATTTGAAAAACTCCTGAACCGTAAAATGTTTCAAAAATCGTGAAAAATAGAAAACGAGTCGTCTTGCCATGAAACTTCACATGAAGGCTTAAGGGACCATTGTATGAATTTACAAGCCAGAAAAATTTCATTGGCATGGATGTGCCTAAACCCACCTACGACCCTATCGATCCACGGCTTGCGCATCCCGTTTTTTTGGCCGGCGTAGTGCCCGCCCGCCCGCCCGCTCGTTTCGTCGGTTGGCTTATGCGTACGGAGTTCATTCCCAGTCTAAGATCAGACCAGACCAAGGGTTACGGCAGTAGGATCGGTAGCACGCAGAGGGGGACCCGATCGATCCCCGACTTACGCATCCCGCCCCTCTGGTCGACTGAGCGCCCGCACGCTCGTTTCGTGGGTTGACTGAGGCATACGGAGTTTATTCCCAGTATAAGCATACGAAGTTCATTCCCAGTCTAAGATCAGACCGGACTGATGGTTGAGGCAGCGCATGCTGGGCACAGGCTTGTGCTGGTGCCTTATTTTTCTTCACCGGGACACCAACGCCGGAGAACCTGACCGGCGGCATTGGGGTTCCGATGATCAAGGGGCTGTGCGCACTTGATGTGCGATGGGTGCTAGTACTTGGACCTTATATTGGCCCCCTTTCCCTCATCAAACCTCGAGAACTCACACCCCCGTAAAGAGCATTTGAGATTTTACAGGTTTGCTGCCAGTAGCCATTAAAGTGTCTTAAATGGGAACACTTTTTTCAAATGGTCACAAAATCTTGTACACTTCGAGTTTTTAGCTGAATTTTTTTGTGCATGCCAACAAAAATACAAGGATCACGTCTACCAAGTTTACGGCCAAAACTCTGTCTGAAAAAATTTTTAAAAATCCTGAACCATAAAAAGTTTTAAAAATCGTGAAAAATAGAAAACAAGTCGTCTTGGCATGAAACTTCACAAGAAGGCTTAAGCGACCATTGTATGAATTTACAAGCTAGAAAAAATGGCATTGGCACGGCAAAAATATGAAGATGTGCCTAAACCCACCTACCACCCTATCGATCCACGGCTTGCGCATCCCGCCTCTCTGGCCGGCGTAGTGTCCGCCCGCCCGCACGCACGCTCGTTTCATCGGTTGGCTTAGGCATACGGAGTTCATTCCCAGTCTAAGATCAAACCAGATCAAGGGTTACGATAGCAGGATCGGCAGCACGCAGAGGGGGGCTCGTCCAATCCCCCGCTTGCGTATCCCGCCCCTCTGGCCGGTTGAGCGCCCGTACGCTCGTTTCGTAGGTTGACTTAGGCAAACGGAGTTCATTCCCTGTCTAAGCTTATGGAGTTCATTCCCAATCTAAGATCGGATCAGACCGAGGGATGCGACAGCACATGCTGGGCTCGGGCATGTGCTGGTGCTGTATTTTTCTTCGCCAGGACAACATCGTCAGAGAACCTGACCGACGACATTGGGGTTCCGAGGATCGGGGGGGCCGGGGGGGTGTGCGCACATGATGTACGATGGGTGCTGGCACTTGGCCCTTATATTGGCCCCCTATCCCTCATCAAACCTCGAGAACTCACACCCCCTTAAAGTGCATTTGAGATTTTACAGGTTTGATGCCAGTAGCCATTAAAGTGTCTAAAATGGGGACACTTTTTTCAAATGGTCACAAAATCTTGTACACTACGAGTTTTTAGCTGAATTTTTTTTTGCATGCCAACAAAAATACAAGGATCACGTTTACCAAGTTTGGGGCCAAAACTCCTTCTAAAAAAATTTTAAAAATCTGGAACAATAAAAAGTTTTAAAAATCATGAAAAATAGAAAACGAGTCGTCTTGCCATGAAACTTCACATGAAGGCTTAAAGGACCATTGTATGAATTTACAAGCCAAGAAAATGGCATTGGCATAGCAGAAATATGAAGATGTGCGTAAACCCACCTACCACCCTATCGATCCACGGCTTGCGCATCCCGCCTCTCTGGCCGGCGTAGTGCTCGCCCGCCCGCTCACTCGTTTCGTCGGATGGCTTAGGCATACGGAGTTCATTCCCAGTCTAAGATTGGATTGAACTGAGGTTTAGGGCAGCAGGATCGGCAGCACGCAGAGTGGGACCCGACCGATCCCCGACTTACGCATCCAGCCCCTCTTGCCGGCTGTGCGCCCGAACGCTCGTTTCGTGGGTTGACTTAGGCATACGGAGTTCATTCCCAGCCTAAGATCAGACCGGACTGAGGGTTGCGGCAGCACATGCTAGGCTCAGGCATGTGCTGGTGCCGCATTTTTCTTTGCCGAGACACCTTCGTCGGAGAACCTGACCGACGGCATTGGGATTCCGGTGATCGAGGGGGCCGGGGGGTGTGCGCGCATGATGTGCGATGGGTGCTGGTACTTGGCCCTTATATTGGCCCCCTATCCCTCATCAAACCTCGAGAACTCACACCCCCTTAAAGAGCATTTGAGATTTTACAGGTTTGCTGCCAGTAGCCATTAAAGTGTCTTAAATGGGAACACTTTTTTCAAACAGTCACAAAATCTTGTACACTTCGAGTTTTTAGCTGAATTTTTTTGTGCATGCCAACAAAAATACAAGGATCACGTCTTCGAAGTTTGCGGCCAAAACTCCATCTGAAAAAATTTTTAAAAATCCTGAACCGTAAAAAGTTTTAAAAATCGTGAAAAATAGAAAACAAGTCATCTTGGCATGAAACTTCACATGAAGGCTTAAGCGACCATTGTATGAATTTACAAGCTAGAAAAAATGGCATTGGCACGGCAAAAATATGAAGATGTGCCTAAACCCACCTACCACCCTATCGATCCACAGCTTGCGTATCCCGCCTCTCTGGCCGGCGTAGTGCCCGCCCGCCCGCACGCTCGTTTCATCGGTTGGCTTAGGCATACGGAGTTCATTCCCAGTCTAAGATCAAACCATACTAAGGGTTGCGACAGCAGGATCGGCAGCACGCAGAGGGGGGCTCGTCCAATCCCCCGCTTGCGTATCCCGCCCCTCTGGCCGACTGAGCGCCCGTACGCTCGTTTCGTAGGTTGACTTAGGCAGACGGAGTTCATTCCCTGTCTAAGCTTGCGGAGTTCATTCCCAATCTAAGATCGGATCGGACCGAGGGATGCGACAGCACATGCTGGGCTCGGGCATGTGCTGGTGCTGTATTTTTCTTCGCCAGGACAACATCGTCAGAGAACCTGACCGACGACATTGGGGTTCCGAGGATCGGGGGGGCCGGGGGGTGTGCGCACATGATGTACGATGGGTGCTGGCACTTGGCCCTTATATTGGCCCCCTATCCCTCATCAAACCTCGAGAACTCACACCCCCTTAAAGTGCATTTGAGATTTTACAGGTTTGATGCCAGTAGCCATTAAAGTGTCTAAAATGGGGACACTTTTTTCAAATGGTCACAAAATCTTGTACACTTTGAGTTTTTAGCTGAATTTTTTTTTGCATGCCAAAAAAAATACAAGGATCACGTTTACCAAGTTTGGGGCCAAAACTCCTTCTGAAAAAATTTAAAAAAATCCGGAACAATAAAAAGTTTTAAAAATCGTGAAAAATAGAAAACGAGTCATCTTGCCATGAAACTTCACATGAAGGCTTAAAGGACCATTGTATGAATTTACAAGCCAAAAAAATGGCATTGGCATGGCAGAAATATGAAGATGTGCGTAAACCCACCTACCACCCTATCGATCCACGGATTGCGCATCCCGCGCCTCTGGCCGGCGTAGTGCTCGCCCGCCCGCTCACTCGTTTCGTCGGTTGGCTTAGGCATACGGAGTTCATTCCCAGTCTAAGATTGGATTGAATCGAGGTTCGGGGCAGCAGGATTGGCAGCACGCAGACTGGGACCCGACCGATCCCCGACTTACGCATCCAGCCCCTCTTGCCGGCTGTACGCCCGAACGCTCGTTTCGTGGGTTGACTTAGGCATACGGAGTTCATTCCCAGCCTAAGATCAGACCGGACTGAGGGTTGCGGCAGCACATGCTAGGCTCAGGCATGTGCTGGTGCCGCATTTTTCTTTGCTGAGACACCTTCGTCGGAGAACCTGACCGACGGCATTGGGATTCCGGTGATCGAGGGGGCCGGGGGGTGTGCGCACATGATGTACGATGGGTGCTGGTACTTGGCCCTTATATTGGCCCCCTATCCCTCATCAAACCTCGAGAACTCACACCCCTTAAAGAGCATTTGAGATTTTACAAGTTTGCTGCCAGTAGCCATTAAAGTGTCTAAAATGGGGACATTTTTTTCAAATGGTCACAAAATCTTGTACACTTCTAGTTTTTAGCTGAATGTTTTTGTGCATGCCAACAAAAATACAAGGATCACGTCTACCAAGTTTGGGGCCAAAACCCCTTTTGAAAAAATTTTAAAAAATCCCGAACCTTAAAAAGTTTCAAAAATCGTGAAAAATAGAAAACGAGTGGTCTTGCCACGAAACTTCACATGAAGGCTTAAGGGACCGTTGTATGAATTTACAGGCCAGAAAAAAGGCAGTGGTACGGCAAAAATATGAAGATGTGCCAAACCCACCTACGACCCTATCGATACATGGTTTGGGCATCCCACCTCTCTGGCCGATGTAGTGCCCGCCCGCCCGCTTGTTTCGTCGGTTGGCTTAGGCATACGGAGTTCATTCCCAATCTAAGATCAGACCGAATTGAGGGTTGCGGCAGTAGGATCGACAACACACAGAGGGGGACCCGATCGATCCCCGACTTACGCATACCACCCATCTGGCCGACTGAGCGCCCGCACGCTCGTTTCATGGGTTGACTTAGGCATACGGAGTTCATTCCTAGTCTAAGCATACGAAATTCATTCCCAGCCTAAGATCGAAGCGGACCGAGGGTTGCGACAGCACATGCTGGGCTCGGGCATGTGCTAGTGTCACATTTTTCTTCATCGAGACACCATCGCAGGAGAACCTGACCGACGGCATTGGGGTTCCGGCGATTGGGGGGGTCAGGGGGGCTGTGTGCACATGATGTGCGATAGGTGCTGGTACTTGGCCCTTATATTGGCCCCCTATCCCTCATCAAACCTCGAGAACTCACACCCCCTTAAAGAGCATTTGAGATTTTACAGGTTTACTGCCAGTAGCCATTAAAGTGTCTGAAATGGTGACATTTTTTTCAAATAGTCGCAAAATCTTGTACACATTGAGTTTTTAGCTGAATTGTTTTGTGCATGCCAACAAAATCACAAGGATCACGTCTACCAAGTTTGGGGCCAAAACTCCTTCTGAAAAAATTTTAAAAAATCTCGAATCGTAAAAAGTTTTGAAAATCGTGAAAAATAAAAAATGAGTCGTCTTGACATGAAACTTCATGTGAATGCTTAAGGGACCATTGTATGAATTTAGAAGCCAGAAAAATGGCATTGGCATGGCAGAAATATGAAGATGTGCGTAAACCCACCTACCACCCTATCGATCCACGGCTTGCGCATCCCGCCTCTCTGGCCGTCGTACTGCCTGCCCGCTCGCCCACTCGTTTTGTCGGTTGGCTTAGGCATACGGAGTTCATTCCCAGTCTAAGATTGGACCAGAATGAGAGTTGCGATAATAGGATCGATAGCACGCAAAGGGGGACCCGGTCGATCCCCGGCTTGCGCATCCCGCCCCTCGGCCGACTGAGCGCCCGCACGCTCATTTCGTGGGTTGACGTAGGCATACGGAGTTCATTCCCAGTCTAAGCATACGGAGTTCATTCCCAGTCTAAGATCAGACCAGACCAAGGGTTGCGGCAGCACATGCTGGGCTCGGGCATGTGCTGGTGTCGCATTTTTCTTCGTCGGGACACCATCGTCGGAGAACCTGACCGACGGTATTAGGGTTCTGATGATCGGGGGGCCGGGGGGGTGTGCGCACATGATGTGCGATGGGTGCTGGTACTTGGCCCTTATATTGGCCCCATATCCCTCATCAATCCTCGTGAACTCACACCACCTTAAAGAGGATTTGAGATTTTACAGGTTTGCTGCCTGTAGCCACTAAAGTGTCTGAAATAGGGACACTTTTTTCAAATGGTCACAAAATCTTGTACACTTCGAGTTTTTAGCTGAATTGTTTTGTGCATGCCAAAAAAAAAGAAAAGGATCACGTCTACCAAGTTTGGGGCCAAAACTCCTTCTGAAAAAATTTTAAAAAATCTCGAACTGTAAAAGGTTTTAAAAATCGTGAAAAATAGAAAACGAGTCGTCTTGCCATGAAACTTCACGTGAAGGCTTAAGGGACCATTGTATGAATTTAGAAGCCAGAAAAATGGCATTGGCATGGCAGAAATATGAAGATGTGCGTAAACCCACCTACCACCCTATCGATCCACGGCTTGCGCATCCCGCCTCTCTAGCCGTCGTAGTGCCTGCCCGCCCGCCAACTCGTTTTGTCGGTTGGCTTAGGCATACGGAGTTCATTCCCAGTCTAAGCATACGGAGTTCATTCCCAGTCTAAGATCGGACCAGACCAAGGGTTGCGGCAACACATGCTGGGCTTGGGCATGTGCTGGTGCCGCATTTTTCTTCGTCAGGACACCATCGTCGGAGAACCTGACCGGTGACATTGGTGTTCCGAGGATCGAGGGGGGCCGGAGGGGTGTGTGCACATGATGTGCGATGGGTGCTGGTACTTGGCCATTATATTGGCCCCCTATCCCTCATCAAACCTCGAGAACTCACACCGCCTTAATGAGCATTTGAGATTTTACTGGTTTGCTGCCAGTAGCCATTAAAGTGACTGAAATGGGGACACTTTTTTCAAATGGTCACAAAATCATGTACACTTCGAGTTTTTAGCTGAATTGTTTTGTGCATGCCAACAAAAAAATAGGGATCATGCCTACCAAGTTTGGGGCCAAAACTCCTTCTGAAAAAATTTTAAAAAATCTCAAACCGTAAAAAGTTTTGAAAATCGTAAAAAATAGAAAACGAGTCGTCTTGCCATGAAACTTCACATGAAGACTTAAGGGACCATTGTATGAATTTACAAGCCAGAAAAATGGCATTGGCACGGCAGAAATATGAAGATGTGCCTAAACCTACCTACCACCCTATCGATCCACGGCTTGCGCATCCCGCCTCTCGGCCCGACGTAGTGCCCGCCCGCCCGCTCGTTTCGTCGGTTGGCTTAGGCATAGGAGTTCATTCCCAGTCTAAGATCGGACTGGACCGAGGGTTACGGCTGTAGGATCGGCAGCCCGTAGAGGGGGACCCGACCGATCCCCGGCTTGCGCATCCCGCCCCTCTGGTCGGTTGAGCACCCGCACACTCGTTTCGTGGGTTGACTTAGGCATACGGAGTTCATTCCCAGTCTAAGCATACGGAGTTCATTCCCAGTCTAAGATCAGACCGGACCGAGGGTTGTGGCAGCACATGCTGGGCTCGGGCATGTGTTGGTGCCATATTTTTCTTCGCCAGGCACCATCGTCAGATAACCTCACCGACGGCATTGGGGTTCCGACGATCGGGGGGGTCGGGGGGGTGTGCGCACATGATGTGCGATGGGTGCTGGTACTTGGCCCTTATATTGGCCCCCTATCCCTCATCAAACCTTGAGAACTCATAACCCCTTAAAGTGCATTTGAGATTTTACAGGTTTGCTGCCAGTAGCCATTAAAGTGTCTAAAATGGGGACACTTTTTTCAAATGATCACAAAATCTTGTACACTTCGAGTTTTGAGCTGAAATTTTTTGTGCATGCCAAAAAAAATAAAAGGATCATGTCTACCAAGTTTGGGCCCAAAACTCCTTCTGAAAAAATTTAAAAAAATCTCGAACCGTAAAAAGTTTTGAAAATCATAAAAAATAGAAAACGAGTCGTCTTGGCATGAAACTTCACATGAAGGCTTAAGGGACCATTGTATGAATTTACAAGCCAGAAAAATGGCATTGGCATGGCATGAATATGAAGATGTGCCTAAACCCACCTACCACCCTATCGATCCGTGGCTTGCGCATCCCGCCTCTTTGGCCGACGTAATGCCCTCCCGCCCGCCCGCTCGTTTCGTCAGTTGGCTTAGGCATACGGAGTTCATTCCCAGTCTAAGATTAGATCAAACAGAGGGTTGCGGTAGTAGGATCGGCAGCATGCAGAGACGGACCTGACCGATCCCCGGCTTGCGCATCCTGCCCTTCTAGCCGGCTAAGCACTTGCACGCTCGTTTCGTGGGTTGACTTAGGCATACGGAGTTCATTCCCAGTCTAAGCATACGGAGTTCATTCCCAGACTAAGATCGGACCGAACCGAGGGCTGCGATAGCACATGCTGGGCTCGGGCATGTGCTGGCGTCATATTTTTCTTCATCGAGACACCATCACCGGAGAACTTGACCAGCGACATTAGGGTTTCGACGATCGGGAGGGGCCGGGGGGGCGTGCTCACATGATGTGCGATGGGCGCTGGTACTTGGCCCTTATATTGGCCCCCTATCCCTCATCAAACCTCAAGAACTCACTCCCCCTTAAAGAGCATTTGAGATTTTGCAGGTTTGCTGCCAGTAGCCATTAAAGTGTTTGAAACGGGGACACTTTTTTCAAATGGTCACAAAATCTTGTACACTTCGAGTTTTTAGCTGAAGTTTTTTGTGCATGGCAACAAAAATAGAAGGATCACGTTTACCAAGTTTGGGACCAAAAATCCTTCTGAAAAAATTTTAAAAAATCTCGAACTGTAAAAAGTTTCAAAAATCATGAAAAATAGAAAACGGGTCGTCTTGCCATGAAATTTCACTTGAAGGCTTAAGGGACCATTGTATGAATTTACAAGCTAGAAAAATTGCATTGGCACGGCAGAAATATGAAGATTTGCCTAAACCCACCTACCACCCTATTGATACACGGCTTGCGCATCCCGCCTTTCTGGCCGACGTAGTGCCCGCCCGCCCGCTCGTTTCGTCGGTTGGCTTACGCATATGGAGTTCATTCCCAGTCTAATAATTGGATCGGACGAGGGTTACGGTAGCAGGATCAGCAACACCCAGAGGGGGACCCGACCGATCCCCGACTTGCGTATCCCGCCCCTCTGGTCGGCTTAGGCATACAGAGTTCATTCCCAGTCTAAGCATACAGAGTTCATTCCCAGTCTAAGATCAGACCGGACAGAGGGTTGCAGCAGCACATGCTGGGCTCGGGCATGTGCTGGTGCCACATTTTTCTTCGCCGGGACACCATCGCCAGAGAACCTGACTGGCAGCATTGGGGTTCCGACGATCGGGAGGGTCGAGGGGGGTGTGTGCACATGATGTGCGATTGGTGCTGGTACTTGGCCCTTATATTGGCCTCCTATCCCTCATCAAACCTCGAGAACTCACACCTCCTTCAAGAGCATTTGAGATTTTACAGGTTTGCTACCAGTAGCCATTAAAGTGTCTAAAATGGGGATACTTTTTTCAAATGGTCACAAAATCTTGTACACTTCGAGTTTTTAGTTGAATTTTTTTGTGCATGCCAGCAAAAATACAAGGATCATGTCTACCAAGTTTGGTGCCAAAACTACTTCTGAAAAATTTTAAAAAATCCCAAACCGTAAAAAGTGTCAAAAATCATGAAAAATAGAAAACGAGTCTTCTTGCCATGAAACTTCACACGAAGGCTTAAGGGACCATTGTATGAATTTACAAGCCAGAAAAATGGCATTGGCATGGTAGAAATATGAAGATGTGCCTAAACCCACCTACCACCCTATCGATCCACGGCTTGCGCATCCCGCCTCTCTAGTCGGCATAGTGCCCGCCCGCCCGCCCACTCGTTTCGTCGGTTGGCTTAGGCATACGGAGTTCATTCCCAGTCTAAGATCGGATCGGATCGAGGGTTGCGACAGCAAGATCGACAGCACGTAGTGGGGGACCCGACCGATCCTCGGCTTGCGCATCCCACCCCTCTGGCCGGCTGAGCGCCCTTCACGCTCGTTTTGTGGGTTGACTTAGGGATATGGAATTGATTCCTAGTCTAAGATTGGACTGGACCACGGGTTGCGATCGTACTTTTCTTCACCGGGACACCATCGTCGGAGAACCTGATCGGCGGCATTGGGGTTTCGACGATCGGGGGGCCAGGGGGTGTGCGCACATTATGTGCGATGGGTGCTGGTACTTGGCCCTTATATTGGCCCCCTATCCCTCATCAAACCTCGAGAACTCACACCACCTTAAAGAGCTTTTGAGATTTTACAGGTTTGCTGCCAGTAGCCATTAAAGTGTCTGAAATGGGTACACTTTTTTCAAATGGTCACAAAATTTTGTACACTTCGAGTTTTTAGCTGAATTTTTTTGTGCATGCCAAAAAAAATACAGGGATCACGTCTACCAGGTTTGCGGCCAAAACTCCTTCTGAAAAAATTTTAAAAAATCCCGAACCCTAAAAAGTTTCAAAAATCGTAAAAAATAGAAAACGGGTCGTCTTGCCATGAAACTTCACACGAAGTCTTAAAGGACCATTGTATGAATTTACAAGCCAGAAAAATGGCATTGGCATGGCAGAAATTTGAAGATGTGCCTAAACCCACCTACCACCCCAACGATCCACGGCTTACGCATCCCGCCTCTCTGGCCGGCGTAGTGCCCGCCCGTCCGCCCGCTCGTTTCGTCAGTTGGCTTAGGCATATAGAGTTCATTCCCAATCTAAGATCAGACCGCATTGAGGGTTGTGGCAGCAAGATCGACAGCATGCGGAGGGGGACCCGACCGATCCCCGGCTTGTGCATCCTGCCCCTCTGGCCGGCTGAGCGCCCGCACGCTCGTTTCATGGGTTGACTTAGGCATATGGAGTTCACTCCCAGTCTAAGCATACAGAGTTAATTCTTAGTCTAAGATCGGACCAGACCGAGGGTTTCGACAGCACATGCTGGGCTCGGGCATGTGCTGGTGCCTCATTTTTCTTCGTCGGGAAACCATCGCCGGAGAACCTGACCGACGGCATTGGGGTTCCAAGGATAGGGGGCCGTGGGGGGTGTGCGCACATGATGTGCGATGGGTGTTGATACTTGGCCCTTATATTGGCCCCCTACCCCTCATCAAACCTTGAGAACTAGCACCCCCTTAAAGAGCATTTTAGATTTTACAGGTTTGCTGCCAGTAGCCACTAAAGTGTTTGAAATGGGGACATTTTTTTCAAATGGTCACAACATCTTGTACGCTTCAAGTTTTTAGCTGAAATTTTTTTGTGCATGCCAACAAAAATACAAGGATCACGTCTACCATGTTTGGGGCCAAACTCCCTCTGAAAAAATTTAAAAAAAATCCCAAATCGTAAAAAGTTTTGAAAATCGTGAAAAATAGAAAACGACTCGTCTTGCCATGAAACTTCACATGAAGGCTTAAGGGACCATTGTATGAATTTACAAGCCAGAAAAATGGCATTGGCATGGCAAAAATATGAAGATGTGCCTAAACCCACCTACACCCTATCGATCCACGGCTTCCGCATCCCGCCTCTCTGGCCGACGTAGTGCCCGCCCGCTCGCCCGCTCGATTCGCCAGTTGGCTTAGGTATACGGAGTTCATTACCAGTCTAAGATTGGACCAGACCAAGGGTTACGACAGTAGGATCGACAACATGCAGAGGGGGACCCGACCGATCCTCGACTTACGTATCCCGCCCCTCTGGCCGGTTGAGCGCCCGCACACTCATTTCGTGGGTTGACTTAGGCATACGGAGGTCATTCCTAGTCTAAGCATACGGCGTTCATTCCCAGTCTAAGATCGGACCAGAACGAGGGTTGCGGCAGCACATGCTGGGCTCGAGCATGTGCTGGTGCAGCATTTTTCTTCGTCGGGACACCATCGTCGGAGAACCTAACCGGTGGCATTGGGGTTCCAGCGATCGGGGGGGCCGAGGTGGGTGTGCGCACATGATGTGCGATGGGTGCTGGTACTTGGCCCTTATATTAGCCCCCTATCCCTCATCAAACCTCAAGAACCACACCCCCTTAAAGAGCATTTGAGATTTTACAGGTTTGCTGCCAGTAGCCATTAAAGTGTCTGAAATGGGGACACTATTTTCAAATGGTCACAAAATCTTGTACACTTCGAATTTTTAGCTGAATTATTTTGTGCATGCCAACAAATATACAAGGATCACGTCTACCAAGTTTGGATCCAAAACTCCTTTTGAAAAAATTTAAAAAAATTCCGAACTGTAAAAAGTTTTGAAAATCATGACAAATAGAAAACGAGTCATCTTGCCATGAAACTTCACATGAAGGATTAAGGGACCACTGTATGAATTTACAAGCCAGAAAAATGGTATTGGCACGGCAAAAATATGAAGATGTGCCTAAGCCCACGTACCACCCTATCGATCCACCGCTTGCGCATCCCGCCTCTCTGGCCGGCGTAGTGCCCGCCTGCCCGCCCACTCGTTTCGTCGGTTGGCTTAGGCATACGGAGTTCATTCCTAGTCTAAGACCAGACCGGAACGAGGGTTGTGGCAGCAGGATCGGCAGCACGCAGAGGGGGACCCGACCGATCCCCGTCTTGCGAATCTCACCCCTCTGGCCGACTGAGCGCCCGCACGCTCGTTTCGTGGGTTGACTTAGGCATACGGAGTTCATTCCCAGTCTAAGCATACGGAGTTCATTCCCAGTCTAAGATCGGACCGGACCGGGGTTGCGACAGCACATTCTGGGCTCAAGCATGTGCTGATGCCGTATTTTTCTTTGCCGAGACACCATCGTCGGATAACCTGACCGACGGTATTGGGGTTCCGACGATAGGGGAGGACCGGGGGGGTGTGCGCACATGATGTGCGATGGGTACGGGTACTTGGCCCTTATATTGGCCCCCTATCCCTCATCAAACCTCGAGAATTCACACCCTTTAAAGAGCGTTTGAGATTTTACAGGTTTGCTGCCAGTAGCCATTAAAGTGTCTGAAATAGGGACACTTTTTTCAAATGGTCTCAAAATCTTGTACACTTCGAGTTTTTAGCTGAATGTTTTTATGCATGCCAACAAAAATAGAAGGATCACGTCTACCAAGTTTGGGGGGAAAACTCCTTCTGAAAAAATTTTAAAAAATCTCGAACAGTAAAAAGTTTCAAAAATCGTGAAAAATAGAAAACGAGTCATCTTGCCATGAAACTTCACATGAAGGCCTAAGGGACCATTGTATGAATTTACAAACTAGAAAAATGGCATTGGCATGGCAGAAATATGAAGATGTGCCTAAACCCACCTACCACCTTATCGATCCACGGCTTGTGCATCCCGCCTCTCTGGCCGGCGTAGTGCCCGCCCGCCCGCCCGCTCGTTTCATCGATTTCCTTAGGCATACGGAGTTCATTCCCAGTCTAAGATCTGACCGAACTGAGGGTTACCGCAGCAGGATCGGTAGCACGCAGAGGGGGATCCGATCGATCCCCGGCTTACGCATCCCGCCCCTCTGGCCGACTGAACGCCAGCACACTCGTTTCGTGGGTTGACTTAGGCATAAGGAGTTCATTCCCAGTCTAAGCATATGGAGTTCATTCCCAGTCTAAGATCGGATCGGACCGAGGGTTACGGCAGCACATGTTGGGCTCGAGCATGTGCTGGTGCCACATTTTTCTTCACCGGGACACCATCGCCGGAGAACCTGATCGATGGCATTGGGGTTCTGGCGATTGGTCGGTAGCACACAGAGAGGGACCTGACCATTCCCCGACTTGCGCATCCCGCCCCTCTGGCCGGTTGAGTGCCCACACGCTCATTTCGTGGGTTGACTTAGGTATATGGAGTTCATTCCCCGTCTAAGCATACGGAGTTCATTCCCAATCTAAGATCGGACCGGACCGAGGGCTACGGCAGCACATGCTGGGCTCGGGCATGTGCTGGTGTTGTATTTTTCTTCGTCGAGACACCATCACCGGAGAACCTGACCGGCGGCATCAGGGTTCCGGCGATCGGGGGGGTCGGGGGGTGTGCGCACATGATGTGCAATGGGTGCTGGTACTTGGCCCTTTTATTAGCCCCCTATCACTCATCAAACCTCGAGAACTCACACCCCCTTAAAGAGCATTTGAGATTTTACAGGTTTGCTGCCAGTAGCCATTAAAGTGTCTGAAATGGGGACACTTTTTTCAAATGGTCACAAAATCTTGTACACTTCGAGTTTTTCACCGAATTTTTTTGTGCATGCCAACAAAAATACAAGGATCACGTCTACCAAGTTTGGGGCCAAAATTCTTCTAAAAAAATTTAAAAAAATCTCGAACCTTAAAAAGTTTCGAAAATCATGAAAAATAGAAAAATAGCACACAGAGAGGGACCCGACCAATCCCCGGCTTACGTATCCCGCCCCTCTGGCCGGCTGAGCGCCCGCACGCTCGTTTCGTGGGTTAACTTAGGCATACGGAGTTCATTCCCAGTCTAAGCATATGGAGTTCATTCTCAATCTAAGATCGGACCGGACCGAGGGTTGTGGCAGCACTGCTGGGCTCTGGCATGTGCTGGTTCCGCATTTTTCTTCACCGAGACACCATCGTCGGAGAACCTGATCGACGGTATTGGGGTTCCGGCGATGGGGGGACCGGGGGGTATGCGCACATGATGTGCGATGGGTGCTGGTACTTGGCACTTATATTGGCCCCCTATCCTTCATCAAACCTCAAGAACTCACACCCACTTAAAGAGCATTTGAGATTTTACAGGTTTACTGCCAATAGCCATTAAAGTGTCAGAAATGGCGACACTTTTTTCAAATGGCCACAAAATCTTGTACAGTTCGAGTTTTGAGCTGAATGTTTTTGTGCATGCCAAAAAAAATACAAGGATCATGTCTACCATCTTTGGGGCCAAAACTCCTTCTGCAAAAATTTTAAAAAATCCCGAACCATAAAAAGTTTCAAAAATCATGAAAAATAGAAAACGACTCGTCCTGCCATGAAACTTCACATGAAGGCTTAAGGGAACATTGTATGAATTTACAAGCCAAAAAAATGGCATTGGCATGGCAGAAATATGAAGATGTGCCTAAACCCACCTACCACCCTATCGATCAACGGCTTGCGCATCCCGCCTCTCTGGCCGACATAGTGCCCGCCTGTCGGCCTGCTCATTTCATCGGTTGGCTTAGGCATACGGAGTTCATTCCCAGTCTAAGATTGGACCAAACTGAGGGTTACGGCAGTAGGATCGATAGCAAGCAGAGGGGGACCCGACCGATCCCCGGCTTGCACATCCCGCCCTCTGGCCGGCTGAGCGCCCGCACGCTCATTTCATGGGTCGACTTAGGCATACGGAGTTCATTCCTAGTCTAAACATACGGAGTTCATTCCCAGTCCAAGATCGGATCGGAACGAGGGTTGCGGCAGTGCATGCTGGGCTCGAGCATGTGCTGGTGTCGTATTTTTCTTCACCGGGACACCATCGTCGGAGAACCTAACCGGCGGCATTGGGGTTCCGACGATCGGAGGGGCCGAGGTGGGTGTGCGCACATGATGTGCGATGGGTGCTGGTACTTGGCCCTTATATTAGCCCCCTATCCCTCATCAAACCTCAGGAACTCACACCCCTTTAAAGAGCATTTGAGATTTTATAGGTTTGCTGCCAGTAGCCATTAAAGTGTCTAAAATGGGGACACTTTTTTCAAATGGTCACAAAAATCTTGTACACTTCAAATTTTTAGCTGAATTGTTTTGTGCATGCCAACAAAAATACAACGATCACGTCTACCAAGTTTGGATCCAAAACTCCTTCTGAAAAAATTTAAAAAAATTTCAAACTGTAAAAAGTTTGAAAATCATGAAAATTAGAAAACGAGTCATCTTGCTATGAAACTTCACATGAAGCCTTAAGGGACCATTGTATGAATTTACAAGCCATAAAAATGGTATTGGCGTGGCAGAAATATGAAGACGTGCCTAAACCCACCTACCACCCTATCGATCCACCGCTTGCGCATCCCGCCTCTTTGGCCGGCGTAGTGCCCGCCTGCCCGCCCACTCGTTTCGTCGGTTGGCTTAGGCATACGGAATTCATTCCCAGTGTAAGACCAGACCGGACTGAGGGTTGCGGTAGCAGGATCGGCAGCACACAGAAAGGGACCCGACCGATCCCCGGCTTGCGCATCCCGCCCCTCTGGCTGGCTGAGCGCCCGCACGCTCGTTTCGTGGGTTGACTTAGGCATACGGAGTTCATTCCCAGTCTAAGCAGACGGAGTTCATTCCCAGTCTAAGATCGGACCGGACCGGAGGTTGCGGCAGCACATGCTGGGCTCGAGCATGTGCTGGTACCGTATTTTTCTTTGTCGGGACACCATTGTTGGATAACCTAACCGACGGTATTGGGGTTCCGACGATGGGGGAGGATCGGGGGGTGTATGCACATGATGTGCGATGGGTGCTGGTACTTGGCCCTTATATTGGCCCCCTATCCCTCATCAAACCTCAAGAACTCACACCCTTTAAAGAGCGTTTGAGATTTTACAGGTTTGCTGCCAGTAGCCATTAAAGTGTCTAAAATGGGGATAGTTTTTTAAAATGGTCACAAAATCTTGTACACTTCGAGTTTTTAGCTGAATGTTTTTGTGCATGCCAGCAAAAATACAAGGATCACGTCTACCAAGTTTGGGGCCAAAACTCCTTCTGAAAAAATTTTAAAAAATCTCGAACCGTAAAAAGTTTCAAAAATCATGAAAAATAGAAAATGAGTTGTCTTGCCATGAAACTTCAAATGAAGGCTTAAGGGACCATTGTATGAATTTACAAGCCAAAAAAATGGCATTGGCATGGCCAAAATATGAAGATGTACCAAAACCCACCTACCACCCTATCGATCCATGGCTTACGCATCCCGTCTCTCTGGCCGGCGTAGTGCCCACCCGCCCGACCGCTTGATTCATCGGTTGTCTTAGGCATACAGAGTTTATTCCCAATCTAAGATCAGATCAGACCGAGGGTTACAACAGTAGAATCAGTAGCACGCAAAGAGGGACCCGACCAATCCCTGGCTTGCGCATCTCGTCCCTCTGGTCTGCTGAGCGCCCGCACGCTCGTTTCGTGGGTTGACTTTGGCATACGGAGTTCATTCCCAGTCTAAGCATACGGAGTTCATTCCCAGTCTAAGATCGGATCAGACCGAGGGTTACGGCAGCACATGTTGGGCTCCGATATATGCTGGTGCCGTATTTTTCTTCATCGGGACACCATCGCCAGAGACCTGATCGACGGCATTGGGGTTCTGGCGATTGGTCGGTAGCACATAGAGAGAGACCTGACCATTCCCCGGCTTGCGCATCTCGCCCCTCTGGCCAACTGAGTGCCTGCACGCTCATTTCGTGGATTGACTTAGGCATATGGAGTTCATTCCCAGTCTAAGCATACGGAGTTCATTCCCAGTCTAAGATCGGATCGGAACAAGGGTTGCAGCAGCACATGCTGGGCTCGGGCATGTTCTGGTGCCGCATTTTTCTTCGTTGAGACACCATCGCCGGAGAACCTGACCGACGGCATTGGGGTTCTTGCGATCGGGGGGGCCGGGGGGTGTGCGCACATGATGTGCGATGGGTGCTGGTACTTGGCCCTTTTTTTAGCCCCCTATCCCTCATCAAACCTTGAGAACTCACACCCCCTTAAAGAGCATTTGAGATTTTACAGGTTTGCTGCCAGTAGCCATTAAAGTGTCTGAAATGGGGACACTTTTTTCAAATGGTCACAAAATCTTGTACACTTCGAGTTTTTTGCTGAATTTTTTTGTGCATGCCAACAAAAATACAAGGATCACATCTACCAAGGTTGGGGCCAAAAATACTTCTGAAAAAATTTTAAAAAATCCCAAACCGTAAAAAGTTTCGACAATCGTGAAAAATAGAAAACGAGTCGTCTTGCCATGAAACTTCACATGAAGGCTTAAGGGACCATTGTATGAATTTACAAGCCAAAAAATGGCATTGGCATGACAAAAATATGAAGATGTGCCTAAACCCACCTACCACCCTATCGATCCACGGCTTAAGAATCCCACCTCTCTGGCCGGCGTAGTGCCCGCCTGCCCGCCCGCTCGTTTCGTTGGTTGGCTTAGGCATACGAAGTTCATTCCCAGTCTAAGATCAGACCGGATTGAGGGTTGTGGTAGCAGGATAGGCAGATCAAAGAGGGGGACCTGGTCGAGCCCCGGCTTGCGCATCCCGCCCTTCTGGCCGGCTGAGCGCCCGTACACTCGTTTCGTGGGTTGACTTAGGCATACGGAGTTCATCCCCAGTCTAAGCATACGAAGTTCATTTCCGGTCTAAGATCAGACAGGATCGAGGGTTGCGACAGCACATGCTGGGCTCGGGCATGTGCTGGTGCCGCATTTTTCTTTGTCGGGACACCATCACCGGAGAACCTGACCGGCGGCATTGTGTTTCCGACGATCGGGGGGGGCCGGGGGTGGTGTGCGCACATGATGTGTGATGGGTGCAGGTACTTGGCCCTTATATTGGCCCCCTATCCCTCATCAAACCTCGAGAACTCACACCCCCTTAAAGAGCATTTGAGATTTTACAGGTTTGCTGCCAGTAGCCAATAAAGTGTCTGAAATGGGGACACTTTTTTCAATTGGTCACAAATCTTGTACACTTCGATTTTTTAGCTGAATTTTTTTATGCATGCCAAAAAAAATACAAGGATCACGTCTACCAGGTTTGGGTCCAAAACTCCTTCTGAAAAAATTTTAAAAAATCCTGAACCGTAAAAAGTTTTAAAAATCGTGAAAAATAAAAAACGAGTTGTCTTGCCGTGAAACTTCACATGAAGGCTTAAGGGACCATTGTATGAATTTACAAGCCAAAAAAATGGCATTGGAATGGCAGAAACATGAAGATGTGCCTAAACCCACCTACCACCCTATCGATCCACGGCTTACGCATCCCGTCTCTCTGGCCGGCGTAGTGCCCGCCCGCCCGCCAGCTTGTGTCGTCGGTTGGCTTAGGCATACGGAGTTCATTCCCAGTCTAAGATTGGACCAGACCAAGGGTTGCAGTAGCAGGATTGGTAGCACGTAGAGAGGGACCCGACCAATCCCCGACTTGCGCATCCCGCCCCTCTGGCCGGCTGAGCGCCCGCACGTTCATTTTGTGGGTTGACTTAGGTATACAGAGTTCATTCCCAATCTAAGCATTCGGAGTTCATTCCCAGCCTAAGATCGGACCGGACCGAGGGTTACGGCAACACATGCTAGGCTCAGGCATTTGCTGGTGCCGCATTTTTCTTCTTCGAGACACCGTCGCCAGAGACCCTGACCGACGGCATTGGGGTTCCGATGATCGAGAGGGGCCTGGGTTGGTGTGCGCACATGATGTGCGATGGGTGCTGGTACTTGGCCCTTATATTGGCCCCCTATCCCTCATCAAACCTCGAGAACTCACACCCCCTTAAAGAGCATTTGAGATTTTACAGGTTTGCTGTCAGTAGCCATTAAAGTGTCTTAAATGGGGACACTTTTTTAAAATGGTCACAAAATCTTGTACACTTCAAGTTTTTAGCTGAATTATTTTGTGCATGCCAATAAAAATATAAGGATCACGTCTACCAAGTTTGGGGCCAAAACTCCTTTTGAAAAAATTTTAAAAAATCTCAAACCGTAAAAAGTTTCGAAAATCATGAAAAATAGAAAACGAGTCGTCTTGCCATGAAACTTCACATGAAGGCTTAAGGGACCATTGTATGAATTTAAAAGCCAGAAAAATGGCATTGGCATGGTAGAAATATGAAGATGTGCCTAAACCCACCGACCACCCCATCGATCCACGGCTTGTGCATTCCGCCTCTCTGGCCGGCGTAGTGCCCGCCCGCCCGCCCGCCCGCTCGTTTCGTCGGTTGGCTTAGGCATACGGAGTTCATTCCCAGTCTAAGACAGTTTGGATCGAGGGTTGAGGTAGCAGGATCGATGGCACGTAGAGGGGGACTCGACCGATCACCGACTTGCACATCCCGCCCCTCTGGCCGGCTGAGCGCCCGCACGCTCGTTTCTTGGGTTGACTTAGGCATATGGAGTTCATTCCCAGTCTAAGCATACGGAGTTCATTCCCAGTCTAAGATTGGACCATTTCGAGGGTTGCGGTAGCACATGTTGGGCTCGAGCATTTGCTGGTTCCGCATTTTTCTTCGCCGGGACACCATCGTCGGAGAACCTGACCGGCGGCATTGGGTTTCTGTCGATCGGCGAGGTCCGGGGGGGGGTGTGCGCACATGATGTGCGATGGGTGCTGGTACTTGACCCTTATATTGGTCCCCTATCCCTCATCAAACCTTGGGAACTCACACCCCCTTGAAAAGCATTTGAGATTTTACAGGTTTGCTGCCAGTAGCCATTAAAGTGTCTTAAATGGGGACACTTTTTTCAAATGGTCACAAAATCTTGTACACTTCGAGTTTTTAGCTGAATTTTTTTGTGCATGCCAAAAAAAATACAAGGATCACGTCTACCAAGTTTGGGGCCAAAACTAATTCTGAAAAAATTTTAAAAAATCCTGAACAGTAAAAAGTTTTGAAAATCCTGAAAAATAGAAAACGAGTCGTCTTGCCATGAAACTTCACATGAAGGCTTAAGGGACCATTGTATGAATTTACAAGCCATAAAAATATCATTATCATGGCAGAAATATGAAGATGTGCCTAAACCCACCTACCACCCTATCGATCCACGGCTTGCGCATCCTGCCTTTATGGCTGGCGTAGTGCCCGCCTGCCCGCCCGCTCGTTTCGTGGGTTGACTTAGGCGTACGGAGTTCATTCCCAGTCTAAGATCAGACCGGACCAAGGGTTGCGGTTGCACATGTTGGGCTCGGGCATGTGCTGGTTCAACATTTTTCTTCATCGGGACACCCTCGTCGGAGAACCTGACCGACGGCATTGGGGTTCCGACGATCGGGGGGGCCAGGGGGGTGTGCGCACATGATGTGTGATGGGTGCTGGTACTTGGCCCTTATGTTGGCCCCCTATCCCTCATCAAACCTCGAGAACTCACAACCCCTTGAAGAGCATTTGAGATTTAACAGGTTTGCTGTCAGTAGCCATTAAAGTGTCTGAAATAGGGACACTTTTTTCAAATGGTCACAAAAATCTTGTACACTTCGATTTTTTAGCTGATTTTTTTTGTGCTTGCCAACAAAAATACAAGAATCACGTCTACCAAGTTTGGGTCAAAAACTCCTTCTGAAAAAATTTTAAAAAATCCTGAACCGTAAAAAGTTTCAAAAATTGCGAAAAATAAAAAACGAGTCGTCTTGCCATGAAACTTCACATGAAGGCTTAAGGGACCATTGTATGAATTTACAAGCCAGAAAAATGGCATTCACATGGCAGAAATATGAAGATGTGCCTAAACCCACCTACCACCATATTGATCCATGGCTTGCGCATCCGCCTCTCTGGCCGGCGTAGTGCCCGCCCGTCTGCTCGTTTCGTCGGTTGGCATACAGAGTTAATTCCAGTCTAAAATCTGATCGGACCGAGGGTTACAGCTGCAGGATCGGCAGCACGCAGAGGGGGACCCGACCGATCCCTGGCTTGCTCATCTCGCCCCTCTTGCCAGCTGAGCGCCTTCACGCTCGTTTCGTGAGTTGACTTAGGCATACGGAGTTCATTCCCAGTCTAAGATCAGACCAAACCGAGGGTTGCGGCAGCACATGCTGGGCTCGGTTATGTGCTGGTTTCGTATTTTTCTTCGTCGGGACACCATCGCTGGACAACTTGACCGACGACATTGGGGTTACGGCGATCAGGGGGCCGGGGGGTGTGCGTACATGATGTGCAATGGGTGCTGGTACTTGGCCTTATATTGGCCCCTATCAATCATCCAACCTTGAGAACTCACACCCCCTTAAAGAGCATTTGAGATTTTACAGGTTTGCTGCCAATAGCCATTAAAGTGTCTGAAATGGGGACACATTTTTCAAATGGTCACAAAATCTTGTACACTTCAAGTTTTTAGCTGAAAGTTTTTGTGCACGCCAAAAAAAATACAAGGATCACATCTACCAAGTTTGGGGCCAAAACTCCTTCTGAAAAAATTTTAAAAAATCCTGAATCGTAAAAAGTTTCAAAAATCTTGAAAAATAGAAAATGAGTCGTCTTACCATGAAACTTCACATGAAGGCTTAAGGGACCATTGTATGAATTTACAAGCCAGAAAACTGGCATTGGCACGGCAGAAATATGAAGATGTTTCTAAACCCACCTACCACCCTATCGATCCATGGCTTGCACATCCCTTCTCTCTGGTCGGCTCGAGCATGTGCTGGTGCCGTATTTTTCTTCATCGAGACACCATCGTCGGAGAACCTGTCCGGCAGTATTGGGGTTCCCACGATCGGGGGGGCCGGGGGGTGTGCGCACATGATGTGCGATGGGTGCTGGTACTTGGCCCTTATATTGGCCCCCTATCCCTCATCAAACCTTGAGAACTCACACCCCCTTAAAGAGCATTTGAGATTTTACAGGTTTGCTGCCAGTAGCCATTAAAGTGTCTGAAATGGGGACACTTTTTTCAAATGGTCACAAAATCCTGTACACTTCAAGATTTTAGCTGAATTTTTTTGTGCAAGCCAACAAAAATATAAGGATCACGTCTACCAAGTTTGGGGCAAAAACTCCTTCTGAAAAAATTTAAAAAAATCTCGAACCGTAAAAAGTTTTAAAAATCGTGAAAAATAGAAAACGAGTCGTCTTGCCATGAAACTTCACATGAAGGCTTAAGGGACCATTGTATGAATTTACAAGCCAGAAAAATGGCATTGGCACGGCAGAAATATGAAGATGTGCCTAAACCCACCTACCACAATATCGATCCACGGCTTTCGCATCCCGCCTCTCTGGCCGACGTAGTGCTCGCCCGCCTGCCCGCCCGCTCGTTTCGTCGGTTGGCTTAGGCATACGGAGTTCATTCCCAGTCTACGATTAGACCAGACCGAGGGTTGCGACAGCAGGATAGGCAGAATGCAGAGGGGGACCCGGTTGATCCTCTGCTTGCGCATCCCGCCCCTCTGGCCGGCTGAGCACCCGTACGCTCGTTTCGTGGGTTGACTTAGGCATACGGAGTTCATTCCCAATCTAAGCAAACGGAGTTCATTCCTAGAGTAAGATCAGACCGGACCGAGGGTTGTGGCAGCACATGCTTGGCTCGGCCATGTGTTGGTGCCGCATTTTTCTTTACTGGGACACCATCGTCGGAGAACCTGACCGACGGCATTGGGGTTCCGACGATCGTGGGGGGCCGAGGGGGTGTGGGCACATGATGTGCGATGGGTGCTGGTGCTTGGTCCTTATATTGGCCCCCTATCCCTCATCAAACCTCAAGAACTCACACCCCCTTAAAGAGCATTTGAGATTTTACAGGTTTGCTGCCAGTAGCCATTAAAGTGTTTGAAATGGGGAAACTTTTTTCAAATGGTCACAAAATCTTGTACACTCCGATTTTTTAGCTGAATTTTTTTGTGCATGGTAAAAAAAATACAAGGATCACGTCTACCATGTTTGGGGCCAAAACTCCATCTGAAAAAATTTTAAAAAATCTCGAACCGTAACAAGTTTCAAAAATCGTGAAAAATAGAAAACGAGTCGTCTTGCCATGAAACTTCACATGAAGGCTGAAGGGATCATTGTATGAATTTACAACCCAGAAAAATGGCATTGGCATGGCAGAAATATGAAGATGTGCCTAAACCCACTTACCACCCTATCGATCCACGGCTTGGGCATCCCGTCTCTCTGGCCGACGTAGTGCCCGCCTGCCCGCCCGCTCGTTTCGTCGGTTGGCTTAGGTATACGGAGTTCATTCCCGGTCTAAGATAGGACCAGACTGAGGGTTGCGGTAGCAGGATCGGCAGCACGCAGAGGGGGACCCGACCGATCCCCGGCTTGCGTATCCTGCCCCTTTAGCCGACTGAGCGCCCGTACGCTCGTTTCGTGGGTTGACTTAGGCATACGGAGTTCATTCCCAGTCTAAGATCAGACCGGACCGAGGGTTACGGCAGCACATACTGGGCTCGAGCATGTGTTGGTGCCTCATTTTTCTTCGTCGAGACATCATCACCGGAGAACCTGACCGACAACATTGGGGTTCCAGGGATCGGGAGGGGTCGGGGGGTGTGCACACATGATGTGGGATGGGTGCTGGTACTTGGCCCATATATTGGCCCCCTATCCCTTATCAAACCTCGAAAACTCACACCCTCTTAAAGAGCATTTGAGATTTTACAGGTTTGCTGCCAGTAGCCATTAAAGTGTCTGAAATGGGGACACTTTTTTCAAATGGTCAGAAAATCTTGTAGTCTTCGAGTTTTTAGCGGAATTGTTTTATGCATGCCAACAAAAATACAAGGATCACGTCTACCAAATTTGGAGCCAAAACTCTTTCTGAAAAAATTTTAAAAAATCTCGAACCGTAAAAGTTTCAAAAATCATGAAAAATAAAAAACGAGTAGTCTTGCCATGAAACTTCACATGACGGCTTAAGGGACCATTGTATGAATTTACAAGCCAGAAAAATGGCATTGGCATGGCGGATATATGAAGATGTGCCTAAACCCACCTACCACCCTATCGATCCACGGCTTGCGCATCCTGCCTTTCTGGCTGGCGTAGTTCCCGCTTGCCCGCCCGTTCGTTTCGTCGGTTGGCTTAGGCATGTGGAGTTCATTCCCAGTCTAAGATCGGACCGAACCGAGGGTTGCGGCCGCAGGATTGGCCGCACGCAGAGGGGGACCCGACCGATCTCTGCCTTGCACATCCCGTCCCTCTGGCCGACTGACCGCCCGCACGCTCATTTCGTGGGTTGACTTAGGCATACGGAGTTCATTCCCAGTCTAAGCATACAGAGTTCATTCCCAATCTAAGCATACGGAGTTCATTCCCAATCTAAGATCAGACTGGATCGAGGGTTCCGGAGCACATGCTGGGCTCGGGCATGTGCTGGTGCCGCATTTTTCTTCATCGGGACACTATCGTCAGAGAACCTGACCAGCGACATTGGGGTTCCGGCGATCGGGGGTGCCGGGGGGGTGTGCACAATGATGTGCGATGGGTGCTGGTACTTGCCTCTTATATTGGCCCCCTATCCCTCATCAAACCTTGAGAACTCACACCCCCTTAAAAAGCATTTGAGATTTTACAGGTTTGCTGCCAGTAGCCATTGAAATGTCTGAAATGGGGACACTTTTTTCAAATGGACACAAAATCTTGTACACTTCGAGTTTTTAGCTGAATTTTTGTGTGCATGCCAATAAAAATACAAGGATCATGTCTACCAAGTTTAGGGCCAAAAATCCTTCTAAAAAATTTTTAAAAAATCTTGAACCATAAAAAGTTTCAAAAATCATGAAAAATCGAAAACGAGTCGTCTTGCCATGAAACTTCACATGAAGGCTTAAGGGACCATTGTATGAATTTACAAGCCAAGAAAATGGCATTGGCACGACAGAAATATGAAGATGTGCCTAAACCCACCTACCACCCTATCGATCCACGGCTTGTGCATCCCGCCTTTCTGGCCGGCGTAGTGCCCGCCCGCCAGCCCGTTCGTTTCGTCGGTTGGCTTAGGCATACGGAGTTCATTCCCAGTCTAAGATCGGATCAAACCGAGGGTTACGGCAGTATGATCGGTAGCATGTAGAGGGGGACCCGATCGATCCCCGGCTTGCGTATCCCTGCCCTTTGGCCGGCTGAGCGCCCGCACCCCTGTTTCATGGGTTGACTTAGGCATACGGAGTTCGTTCGCAGTCTAAGCATACAGAGTTCATTCCCAATCTAAGATCAGATCGGACCGAGGGTTGTGGCAGCACATGCTATGCTTGGGCATGTGCTGGTGTCGCATTTTTCTTCGTCGGGACACCATCGTCGGAGAACCTGACCGGCGGTATTGGGGTTTCGGCGATCGGGGGGCCAGGGGGTGTGTGCACATGATGTGCGATGGGTGCTAGTACTTGGCCCTTATATTGGCCCCCTATCCCTCATCAAACCTTGAGAACTCACACCCCCTGAAAGAGCATTTGAGATTTTACTGGTTTGCTTCCAGTAGCCATTAAACTGTTTGAAATGGTGACACTTTTTTCAAATGGTCACAAGATCTTGTACACTTCGAGTTTTTAGCTGAAATTTTTTGTGCATGCCTACAAAAATACAAGGATCATGTCTACCAAGTTTGGGGCAAAAAATCCTTCTGAAAAAATTTTAAAAAATCCCAAACCATAAAAAGTTTCAAAAATCATGAAAAATAGAAAACGAGTCGTCTTGCTATGAAATTTCACATGAAGGCTTAAAGGACCATTGTATGAATTTACAAAGCCAAAAAAATGGCATTGGCATGGCAGAAATATGAAGATGTGCCTAAACCCACCTACCACCCTATCGATCCATGGCTTGCGCATCAAGCCTCTCTGGCTGGCGTAGTGCCCGCCTGCCCGCCCGCTGGTTTCATCGGTTGGCTTAGGCATACGGAGTTCATTCTCAATCTAAGATCGAACCGGACCGAGGGTTGTGGCAGTAGGATCAGCAGCACACAGGGGGGACCCGGTCGATCCCCAGCTTGCGCATGCCGCCCCTCTGGCTGGCTGAGCGCCCGCATGTTCATTTCGTAGGTTGACTTAGGCATACGGAGTTCATTCCCAGTCTAAGCATACGGAGTTCATTCCCAGTCTAAGCATACGGAGTTCATTCCCAGTCTAAGCATACGGAGTTCATTCCCAGTCTAAGATCGGACCGGAGCGAGGGTTGCGGTAGCACGTGCTGGGCTCGAGCATTTGCTGGTGCCGTATTTTTCTTCACCGGGACACCATCGTCGGAGAACCTGACCGACGGATTTGGGGTTCCGCCGATGGGGGGGCTGGTGGGGGTGTGCGCACATGATGTACGATGGGTGCTGGTACTTGGCCCTTATATTGGCCCCCTATCCCTCATCAAACCTCGAGAACTCACACCCCCTTAAAAAGCATTTGAGATTTTACAGGTTTGCTGCCAGTAGCCATTAAATTGTCTGAAATGGGAACACTTTTTTCAAATGGTCACAAAATCTTGTACACTTCAATTTTTTAGCTGAATTTTTTTGTGCTTGCCAAAAAAAATACAAGGATCACGTCTACCAAGTTTGGGGCCAAAAATCCTTCTGAAAAAATTTTAAAAAATCCTGAACCGTAAAAAGTTTTGAAAATCATGAAAAATAGAAAACGAGTCGTCTTGCCATGAAACTTCACATGAAGGCTTAAGGGACCATTGTACGAATTTACAAGCCAGAAAAATGGATTGGCACGGCATAAATATGAAGATGTGCCTAAACCCACCTGCCACCCTATCGATCCACGGCTTGCGCATCCCGCCTCTCTGGTCGGCGTAGTGCCCGCCTTTCCGTGCGCTCTTTTTGTCAGTTGGCTTAGGCATACGGAGTTCATTCCCAGTCTAAGATAGGATCAGACTGAGGGTTGCGGCAACAAGATCGGCAGCACGCAGAGTGGGACTCGGTTGATCCCCGGCTTACGCATCCCTCCCCTCTAGCCAGCTGAGCGTCCGCACGCTCGTTTCGTGGGTTGACTTAGGCATACGGAGTTCATTCCCCATCTAAGCATATGGTGTAGACACTGATTTTGTTCGGGTCTACTATTTTATTTTATTTTATTTTTAATAATAATAATATTTAACAAAACAAACAAAAAAAAACAAAAAAACAAAATGAAAATAAGACAGAAGTCAAGGGGTTGGTACGACGTCGAGCTGCCCCGACCAATTACCCAACCAACTCCCCGACCAATTACCCAACCAACTCTCTGACCAATTACCTTACCAACTACCCGACCAGCCACCCTATAACCACCAACTAACAACCCTACAGCCTTAGATCCCCCTAAGTAAAAACCCTTTAAAATCCCCAGCCATTTTCAAAAATCCAGGGATCTGAGCTCTCGAGAAAAAAAAACCATTCTTCCCCTTCAACACCCTCAGACAGACCCCATTTTCGAAGCAAAAAAAAAAACCAAAACAAAAAAAAAAACAAAACAAAAACAAAAATAAAAAAATACACAGTCCTCGCCTACGGTGAGGAACCTCAGCACCGAGCCATCTGTAAAAGCCAAGAAATCATTAGTTTCGCCAAAAAAAAAAGGGAAGAAAAACTGAAAACTTCAAAACTTGATCTACGCGAATCAAGGTCGTTTTTGGTGAAAGGGACCTTAGATCCAGACTCAGGAGGTCGAGGCGAACATTTTGGTGTTTTCGGAGAATTTTTCAACCACCGTCAATGGCGACCGTCGACCGACGATCGGCGACAGCAGCGGCAGAGGATCGGCCGACCACCTGTGTTGGTCGGAGAGAAAAAAAAAGGAAACGAAAAAAAAAAAGCGAGAAGGCTATTTTTTTTTGAAAGATTAAAAAAAATGACGAAAATTTTTTTTTTGGCTTTTATATAAATTATCAATAGCCAAAACGACGTCATTTTAAGCAAAGAAGGATCCGCGCATTGACCCGAACCCGACCCGAGATCCACGTAACCCGACCCAACGACCCGTTCCAGCCAGCCTTGAACCGATTAATATGAACTGCCAGTGGACCGGATTGAACCGATCAGATTGCCCGGACCGCCGATCCGACTGTCGAACCGGTCAGATTGCCCGGACCAGCGTTGACCGGTCCGGTTCAAGTAAAAAAAATTTTTTTTTTTTGAATTTTCTAATTTTTTATTTTTTATTTTGTTATTTTAAATATATTTTTATATTTATGCATGATAAATTTATAAATTTGTTAGAATAAATGTTTAATCGTTTTAATAATAATAAAATTAAGAACAAATAATAATAAAAAATATATTAAAATGCTTTAAAAAAAATAATAATAATTTCCCTGCCTAGATGTTGGAGGGAATAAAAATATTTTTCTAAAACAATAATTCCGCCTAGATGTTGGGGAATTATTGTTAATTATTTTTCATAAATAAACATAAGAAATTTTTAATTAATCTTAAAAAATTATTAAAATCGAACTTGCTTAAAAAATTCGCCTAGATGTTGGGGATTTTTAGAAATGTTCGTATTTTCTTAAAAAAATGAAACCTTAAGCACTATTTCTTAATCCTAGGATTCTAAAACCCCTAAAAATCCAAAATCCATTAAATCGAAAACCCCCCGAAATCCAAAATCCTTGAAATCCAAGGTCCTAAAAAAATCCTAAGGACACGTGTGAAAATTCTATTTGAAGCAATTTGTTCCCGAATGCCGCCTAGATGATGGGGTATTTAAGAAATTTTACTTCGTGAAGTCTTTTCACACGCTTTCTTAATTCTTATTAATAATAAGATTAATAAATAAAAAGTATAATAAAATTGGGATCTTAAATATAAACAGTCGCACCTAAGCTTTGCCTAGATGTTTGAGAGTCGGGGTGGTCTCATTATATTTAAGAATCCAACTCTTAAATTGCATTTCATTTTACATGACATTCATTAGCATGATATACGTTAGCATGTTATCATCAATAATTGATTGCATTACTCTCTCTTTAATTTACTGATAAAATATTTTTTAATAAAAAAAGAATAATACTAAAAAAAAAAATCTGTTTGTGATATTATAAAATAAAAAAATAACATTCCGAGAGAAATAATTCTTGGTACTCTGCCTAGATGTTGGAGAGTCACTAACAATTATTTCCTATAAAGATTGTTATTTTATTTTAATATTATTGTGTTAAATCTTAGGTGAAAAGAGTTATTTTAAATTTTGCCTAGACGATGGAGAATTTTAAGATAATTCTTTAACTTAAAGATTTTCTCAATATTTCTAAATAAATATTTTAGCAAATTTATTTTAAATGAAGGGAATTAATGTTAAATTTCAAATTAAAACCATTTTTATCCAATGTCGAAAATAGCACATAATTAAATGGTACCAATTTATGGGCGTTGTGGGGGTGCTAATCCTTCCCCACGCATAACCGACTTCCAGACCCAACCTAATTTTTTGCAGACCGAAATTTATCTTTTTGATAAGACTTCAAACTCGTTTTTATAGTTTTATTAAAAAGATAAACTTTTGGGTGGCCAATCACACCCTAACAAATATTGGTGGTGACTCCTTCTTTTTTATTTTTCTCGATTTTAAACTCATTTTTACGTCTGACGGTTCCAAAACTGTTACGACAGCTTGGTGACTCCACTGGGGAATTATTTGAGAGTCAGACCAAAATTTAAATTATGCACTATTGACAACAGTTGGATTTAATTGATTTTATTTGATATTTAATTTAATTTCTTTTATTTTATTTTTCTGAAAACAGTCATGTTAATAAATGAAATAAATTATGTGCTAGTTATTACTTCATTTTGATTTTGTTTTGGATTGATTCATGTTATTTTGATTAATACATTACCTTGCACACACTTTGCATATTCACTCGCATACATGAGCTCTATACCCGGGCTCCATTCTTTTAGAAGGAAGTGAAGTAGCTACACTCTCGTGAGGTGATAACCTCCGCATTTGCTAGCAAAACACTTCCACTCAGATTGAACCCGTTCCGTTAGTAGCCTGTAATGGGTGAGGATCGAGGATCGAGGATCGAGGAGCCTTACTAGTCTATAATGGACGATGATGTGAGGAATAGTCTGGGAACCTTTAGACATGTAAATCTTAACCCGGCATATAATGAACCCTGAAGTCAGTTTTATTTATTTGTTTTATTTACATTCTTGATTTGTTTTATTGTCTTCAATTTTATTGCATGCATCATATAGGTACCATATTTTTAGAGGGTATTGTTTTGGACCAATCTTCAACAAAAAAAAAACTTTTAAAAAAACCTAAAGGATGTCGTCTGTGTGTGAGAGCTACTTAGAGGTTAAGAGCCATTCAGAAGGTACTCAGGGGAAAGAAGGAGATTACTTAGTAGATGGTCATATATCGGTGCTACCACAGTCAGTGCATATGGATCTCGGTCAGAATAATATATCAGAATTGGAAGCCATTTGGAAACAGTGGAGAACAGAGAAAAAAGAATTTTTTTCCAAGAAATACGAGGATGTGGCACTGCTTATGTCTGTGAAGGTTGATGAACAGCTAATGAGAGCTACACTATAGTTCTGGGATCTATCTTATCGATGCTTTGTATTCAACCAAAAAGACTTGGCTCCCACGATCAAAGAATATTCTTCTTTACTTCAGATACAGTCTACCAATCAAGACAAGATCTATTGGAAAGAGCATAAGACCACCGGATATAGAAAAAAAATTAGCCAAGATCATGCAAATGGAGGTTGAAGAGATAGACAAGCACAAGAAAGAAAAAAATGGGGTTGAGACCATTCCATCAGCTTTTCTGCTTGAGTACATAAGAAAGTATATTGATACCGATCAGGGGTTGGATGTGTTTGCTTTGGCCATCTATGGATTGATGATATTTCCTAAGGTTTTAGGACATATAGAAGCATCAGTGGTAGTATAAACCCTTCACCAATTATTTTGACAGAAATTATTAGATCACTTAATTTTTGTCGAAAAAAGGGTGAAGGACGATTTATGGGGTGTGCTCAGTTACTTTTTGTCTGGCTCAGAAGCCATTTTTGGGGAAAAGAGAAGACATCATTTTGACCATTCTCCATGCATTTCAGTCCTATCAAGGAGTTTATGACTAAAGAATGAAGAAAAGATTGGACAAAAAGTCAATGGTTGGCATTCATTTTGAAGCTCACTAGCGAAGATGTAACATAGAGGGCACCATGGATGCTTTCGATGGCTATCTTATATAGTTGTGGAGACGAGTCATGGGTACCTCTGTTGGGAATATGGGGGGCAGTGAGTTACGCACCCCTTATGGTTCAAAGACAATATGATTCATGACAGTTCATCCCTATGACTCATAGGCTTGGTTCACTCGAGTTTGATTATGGAACACCCGGTTATATGAAAAGGGTTCATGAAATCATCAAAGCATGGAAGTAGGTCAACCGAATGAGCCCAGCTAGACTCACAGATAATGTTGCTGAAGGTTACCTTACGTGGAGGATGAAAAGAGTTAACGAAATTAGGCCTCTACCAGCTGATGTTTCAGAGAAGTTATCGGTTCCTGTTTCAGTATCGGTATTGTCGACTCTTGAGATCGCTCAACGAGAGTTTGAGTTTGAAAAGAAAAGGTTAGAGAAAGAAAAGGTGGCTATGATGGATCAGGTTAACCAACTAAGATATGATTTGATGATGAAAAATGATGTAGTACAGAAGTTGACTAAAGAACGAAAAGTATTGAAAGAGGATCTGCAAGATCTGCATCAAGAAAATAAGAAATTAAGGTTGGATAGTAGACCTTTGAAGGGATCCAAGAAGGATGTGGAAGAACTACGGGACATGGTGGAATATTGGAAGAACAGAGCTCGAGAGAACAAAGAAATGATCTCCACACTCACCAAAGAGCAACATGAATGGAAAGAAAAACTTTCAGAAGCCTCTGAAAAGGTAACAAGGCACCAAAGAGAAAGTGAACAGCTAAAAGCTGAGCTAATGAGGGAACAAAGCAAGAACTCCGATTTGCAAAGCAAGAAAAAAGCCTTAGAGCATGAATTAATGAGTTTGGAGCTTCAATTGACAAGCAATCAGAGGTACATAAACGAGATTTTGACTGAATGGCAAGATAGAGAAGATTATTGGGCTCGCACTTGTAATATGGAGGTAGATGCTCGAGAGATGTGGAGGCAAAAAGTTTAGGGAGACAGCAATACATCGAACACCTGACTGTTCAAATCTACATGGCTGTCCGAAAAGTAGGCAACATGGTTGAAAAGGCGAAAGCACTGGAATGAGAGATTGTACCAACCAAAGGCCACAGTCAAAGATTATTGCACTTTTTACATGAAGCTAGGGAGCAATATGCTCAAATCAAATGTTTTTATGGCTTTAATACGAGAATGATTGGATGATGTGTAAAGACTCCCATGGTTAATGAAAGTTTCTTTTTGTTTCGATCGATCTAAGACAATACCCTAATTTGCATTTCATTCATTTTATGCATGCATTTTCATACTAACAATAATATCAACGACATTATATCATGCGATCTAATTCATGTTTAATAAACCAAGGTTCAAAGATAGCAAAGCCAAGGAACCACAACTCGTCAATTTTGCATAGATATAATACTCGTTCCCAAACTTGAGCCATGGAAGAAAAGAATACAGCTAGGTTTGAAAGGGTCGAAAGGGTACAGAAGGAGATATAAGAAAGAGTGATGGAAATACAACAAAGAATTGAAGCACAAATGGCTAAATTAAGACAACTGTTGATTGGATCAATGAAAGGAAAAAGAGTCGTTGGTGTATCAAGGACAGGAGATGAGGTTAATGTGGAAGAGCCATTATACCCTCCTGGATTCACTCCACCTCAAGTTCAAGTTCAGGTTCAAGTTCCTCGGGGTATACACATACAACCACCAAGTGCGCAGCCATACCCCTATGTCAATCATTCTGCAAATCAGCAGCCGACCCACTTAAATGCCAATTCGAGACCCATTCTAGTCGATCCCATCATGGTACCAAATCTTGATGACCCTGTTGAGCAAGAGAAATCTCACGAAATGTCAGAACCTGTTATAAATTCAAAAATTCAAGACAAGTATGACCAGCTTGAAGAGAGGCTTAAAGCGATTGAAGGTAATGACACTTATGGGGTTATTGACGCCAACGAGCTTAGCCTAGTGCCTGACTTGGTTATCCCACCAAAATTTAAGACCCCAGATTTCGAGAAATACGATGGGACAAAGTGTCCATCTACTCATATCACCATGTTTTGTAGAAAGATGATGGGTCATACCCATAATGACAAACTATTGATACACTGTTTTCAGGATAGTTTGACTGGTTCAATAGCTAAATGGTACGTGCAATTAGATCAAAATAAGATCAGTTCATGAAAAAACTTGGCCAAAGTTTTTCTTGCTCAGTATAAGCATGTCTTGGATACAGCCCCTAATAGACTGTCATTACAAAATATAGAGAAAAAGTCGACGAAAACCTTCAAAAAATACGCACATCGGTGAAGAGATGCAGTAGCCCAAGTACAACCACCACTGACTGAAAAAGAGATAATAGTGCTATTCATCAATACACTGAAGGCCTCGTATTATGACAGATTGGTGGGAAATGCCACGAAAAACTTCTCTTACATGGTAATTTCAGGGGAGATGATAGAAAACACTATCAAAAGTGGTAAAATTGAAGGGTCTGAAAAGAAGATAGCTACCTTAAGGAAGAAAGAGCAGGAGACACATGTTGTCACTCACACAAATCCCTCACACCATCCTTTTGTTTCATATAACCCATACCCCCATTACTACTCTACCATAAACCAAATCTCTCAATAACCATACCATTACCAAGCCCCTCAACAACCGTTACCCAGATCAAGTTTTAGCCCTCAACCATCCAATTACACCCCGGCACCTCCAGCTCGACCATTTACTCAACCAACCTACCCAAACAGCAATCAAAGAAACTCACAGAATAATAACAATCGAGAAAGACCTCATTTTGACCCAATTCCCATGACATACACAAATTTGTATCCTCGACTTATTGAGAAACATCTGCTTGCTCCTGTTATTATTGAACCTTTGAAACCTCCGTTTCCCAAATGGTATGACCCCAATGCACATTGTGATTATCATTATGGGAATCCAGGTCATTCTACTGAGCATTGTACTACTTTGAAGCATAAAGTGTAGGGGTTAATCAATGAAGGAGTATTAAATTTTGATACCAGCCAACAAGAGACTCCAAATGTCAATGGGAACCCTCTACCAAATCATACCAGACCATCAATAAATGTTTTGATTGATAGGCAAACAAGTTGTGTGAAAAGAAGAATAGAAGAGGTCAAAACTCCTATGGCTAAAGTGTTTGAACCTTGGTCAAAGCTGACATGCTAAAGTCGATAGAACTTCAAAATTACTCTGAAGTGGTTAACTCAACTGAAAGCTGCCATTATCACAAAGGTGCTCTGGGGCATTCTATCGAGAATTGTCACCAATTTCGTCAAGAGGTGCAAAAATTGATGGATGAAGGTCGAATAGAGTTTTACCAAGAGAGAGAAGAGTTGGTGAAAGTGTCTACCATTGATTCAAAGAATAAGTTTGGGCGTAGACCAGTAACTATCTATTATGATGAGAAGCCAACATCGAAGCTAGAAAAACCCATCTCTCGACCAGTGGTGACAATTAAAGTTCCTGGCCCTTTTCTATATTAGAATGATAAAGCAGTACCTTGAAAGTACGATTATGATGTCGTAGTCAACCCAGATACTACCAACATAACGGGTGTAGGAGGCATAACCTGAAGTGGCAGGTGCTATACCCCAGAGGCTCTAGAAAAAGCTAGAAAGGAGAAAGCCAAGGTAGGGGAAGAAACTAAAAGTCAGAGTGATCTTGATGCAACACCAGAAAAAGAATGTCAGAAGCCAGTATCTGAGAATGAAGTAGGTGAATTTTTGAAGTTAATAAAACATAGTGAGTATAGCGTGGTAGAATAGCTTAACAAGATGCCAGCTAGAATTTCGCTATTGTCATTATTGCTCAAGAGTCACACCGTAATGCTTTGCTGAAGGTGCTAAATCAAACATATGTGTCTCACAATGCTTCTGTTGAATATGTGGAACAGCTTGTTGGCAATCTGACGATTTCAAACTATATTTTTTTCAATGATTAAGAAATTTCTCCTGAGGGTAGAGGAAGTACCAGGGCTCTTCACATTACTGTGAAATGTAAAAGTCATATAATGGCTAAGGTTTTGATTGATAATGGCTCATCCATCAATGTTATGCCTGTAACTACTTTGGCAAAACTCCCTGTTAATGGATCTTATATGAAACCTAGTCATATGATAGTGAGAGCATTTGATGGAACCAGAAGAGAAGTGCTGGGAGATATAGAAGTGCCATTGCAGATTGGTCAATGTACTTTCAACGTGAAATTTCAAGTCATGGACATCTCTCCTTCATATAGTTATCTAATGGGTAGACCGTGGATCCATATGGCAGGTGTTGTCCCATCCTTATTACATCAGAAAGTCAAATTCATTGTTGAAGGAAAGCTAACATATGTGGCAAGAGAAGAAGATTTATTGGTAACTCAACTGATAAATACTCCTTATGTGGAATCGATAGATGAAGCTTTAGAATGCTCTTATAGATCCTTCAAGATTGCCAATGCAACATATATAGCTAAAAGTTCTAAATTGTATTCGCCACACTTATCTACGACTACTAACATGGTAGTCAAACAGCTTACCAAGCTGGGATGGCAACCTGAAGTCAGACTTGGGAAGAACCTATAAGGAATCACGAAGCCATCGGCCATATATGAAAAGAGAGACAGGTTTGGCTTGGGATATAAGCCAACAAGAGGGGACAGAGTAAGAATGGTGAATGAGAAAAGAGATAAGAGGATAGCTAATCTTAAGGGATATGAGCTGGAGTCAGAGCCGATAGTCATTCCATACCTCTATAATTCTTTTCACTCGGGAGGATATATTTATCCAGATTTATCGAGAGCCTCAATTGCAGGATTCGTGAAAAAATTTTCAGAGCTGGCCATTCAAATGGTGGATGATGGAGAAAAGAAGAGTCAAAGTGAAGATCTATTCGTGTACCTTTGTCCTTTAGATTTTAAGCTGGATAATTGGGAAGTTACAGAGCTGCCTATTGTTTTTAAAACTTTGGAAAAGTAATGTGAAACTGTAAATCCCTAATTTCATTCTATGAGTATTAGGAGATCTTTTATGGTATGTTTATGTTTGTCATTTTAATAAAAGACTTAGAAGATGCATCCGTATTTTTTCTGTTGTTTTTATCTTCATTTTACCTTTCATCCTTTTCTTTCCTACATTTTCTTGCCATTCCATTTTTGTGTGCCAATATTCTCTCCATATTACCCTTTGCAGGGTCTCAAACAATGAACATGAGGATAATCATGGTATTAATCTCGGATTTGATTTTGAAAACTTAATTCATGTTGATGAACTTGATAATGAGGAAGATTCAGATAACTATACACTGCCTCTTGATTTGTTAAAATTAATAGAACATGAAGATAAGCCAATTGAACCCCACCAAGAAATTACTGAATCAGTAAATTTGAGAGATGGTGAGAATAAAAGAGAGGTCAAAGTTGTACATCTCTTTTATCAGCTGAAAGACAGGAGCTAGAAGAGCTGTTTCGAGAATATATAGATGTGTTCGCATGGACTTACCAGGATATGCCAGGACTCAGCACTGATATTGTAGAGCACAAGTTACCTTTAAAACCAAGATGTAAGCCGATGCAGCAAAAGCTAAGGTGCATGAAACCAGAGATGCTGCTAAAAATTAAAGAGAAAGTGAAGAAACAATTCGATGCCGAATTTTTGGAAGTGGCAAAATATCCTGAATGGGTAGCCAACATAGTGCCAGTTCCTAAGAAGGATGGAAAAGTGAGAATGTGTGTCGATTATCGAGATTTGAATAGAGCAAGCCCTAAGGATAACTTTCCTTTACCTCACATCGATACTCTAGTGGATAATACTGCTAGGCACTCTACATTTTCCTTTATGGATAGTTTTTCAGGCTATAATCAGATCAAGATGGCTCGAGATGATATGGAGAAACCTACATTTGTGACCATGTGGGGAAACATTCTGTTACAAAGTCATGCCTTTTAGGTTAAAAAATGCTGGTGCTACTTATCAAAGAGCAATGGTGACTCTTTTTCATGACATGATGCATAAAGAGATAGAAGTGTATATAGATGATATGATTGTAAAATCTCGTGAAGGAGAGGATCATATAGTCAGTCTCCAAAAGCTGTTCGACAGGTTGAGAAGATTTCAGTTGAAGTTGAATCCTGCCAAATGTACATTTAGAGCCAAATCAGGAAAACTATTAGGCTTTGTAGTCAGTGAAAAAGAAATTGAAGTTGATCCAGATAAGATACAAGCCTTCCAAAACTTATCCCCTCCTCATACCTCAAAAGAAGTGCGAGGCTTCTTAAGGAGATTAAATTATATTGCTCGCTTCATCTCTCAACTCACTTATAAGTGTGATCCTATTTTCAAGCTTCTCAGAAAACATGATCCTGGAGAATGGAATGATGAATGCCAAGAAGCTTTTGATAAGATCAAAGAATACTTGTCAAATCCACCTGTGTTAGTGCCACCAATGCCAGGAAAACCTTTGATTTTGTACTTGACAGTGCATGAAAATTCAATGGGATGTGTGCTGGGGCAAAGAGATGAAACTGATAAGAAAGAACAAGCAATTTACTACTTGAGCAAGAAGTTCACTGATTATGAGTCAAAGTATTCACCATTAAAGAAGATGTGTTATGCATTAACCTGGACAGCTCGAAAGCTTAAACAATACATGCTTTATCACACTACTTGGCTCATAGCAAAGCTGGATCCTATTAAGTATATCTTCGAAAAGCCCTCATTGACAGGAAGAATAGCACGGTGGCAAGTTATGCTTTCAGAATATGATATCATTTACGTGACTCAAAAAGCTATTAAAGGGAGTGCAATAGCTGAATTTCTAGCTGATCGTGCAGTTGAAGATTATGAGCCAATGAAATTAGATTTTCTTGATGAGGATGTGATGGCCATTGAAGAAAATGAACCTGTTGAAAAATCATGAAGGATGTATTTTGATGGAGCTGCTAATGCTTTGGGCCATGGTATTTGGGCAATTTTGATATCTCTTGATGGACATTATTACCCCATCACACCCAGATTAAATTTTAATTACACAAACAATGTGGCTGAATATGAGGCCTATGTTATGGGTCTACAAGCAGCAATTGAAAAAAAGATCAAAGTGTTAGATGTGTTTGAAGATTCAGCTTTAGTCATCTATCAGTTACGAGGTGAATGGGAAACAAGAGACTCTAAGTTGATTCGGTACCATAAATACATCTCTGAGTTGGTTAAGCAATTTAAAGAAGTTCAGTTTGAGCATCTACCTAGAGAGGAAAACCAAATTGCTGATGCACTGGCTACTCTAGCTGCAATGATCAAAATAGATGCAAGTACTGAAATCTAACCCATCAAGCTGGATGTGAAAGATGTACCAGCACATTGCTCAGGTGTTGAAAAAAAAATTGATGGGAAGCCATGGTATCATGATATCATGCAATACATTAAAAGCCAGCAATACCTAGAACATGCAACTGAAAATGATAAGAGGACTATCAAAAGATTGGCTATGAGTTTCTTCATTGATGAAGATATCCTTTACAAAAGAAATCGAGATCAAGTGCTCTTAAGATGTGTAAATGCAGCTGAAGCAAAGAAGATTATTGAAGAAGTGCATGATGGAGTTTGTGGGGCACATGCAAATGGTCATATGATGGTTAGACAAATTATGAGGGCTGGATATTATTGGTTGACAATAGAGAGTGATTGTATTGATTATGCTAGGAGATGTCATAAATGTCAGATTTATGTTGACAAGATTCATGCTCCACCATCAACATTACACGTTCTAACTCCTCCCTGGCCATTCTCAATGTGGGGTATGGATGTCATTGGTCCCATCACTCCAAAAGCTTCGAACGGGCATAGATTCATTTTTGTGATGATTGATTACTTCACCAAATGGGTAGAGGCTGCATCATATGCTAGCGTAACCCGATCTGTGGTATGTAAGTTCATAAAAAGAGAGATAATATACAGATATGGGCTTTCAGAAACAATTATTTCTGATAATACCAAAAAGTTGAACAACAAAATGATGAATGAAGTATGCACTCAGTTCAAGATTTGCCATCGTAATTCAGCACCATATCGTCCAAAAATGAATAGGGCAGTGGAGGCTGTAAATAAGAATATCAAGAGAATCCTGGAGAAAATGACTAAAACTTACAAAGATTGACATGAGAAGTTACCTTTTGCCTTGCATGCTTATAGAACATCAGTCAGAACGTCTACTGGAGCCACACCGTTCTCTTTGATATATGGTATGGAAGCTGTGCTACCAGTCAAAGTGGAAATTCCCTCACTGAGAGTCCTGATGGAGGTAGAGTTAGAGGAAGCAGAATGGGTTCGAAATCGTTACGAGCAGTTAAACCTCATAGAAGAGAAAAGACTGTCAGCACTTTGTCATGGTCAATTATATCAAAAGAGGATGATGAGAGCACATGACAAGAAAACTCGTCCCAGTTGCTTTAGGGAAGGAGACTTAGTGTTAAAAAGATTCCTTCCAAATCAACATGATAATTGGAGGAAATGGACACCAAATTGGGAAGGCCCGTATGTGGTGAAAAAGGCTTTTTTTGCCACACCAAATTGGCAGAAATGGACGGAGGTGATTTACCTACCCCAATAAATTCAGATGTTGTGAAGAAATATTTTGCTTAAAAAAAAGAGAGAAAAAAATGATGACTTATCTAAGTTGAAAACCTGAAAAGGCGGCTTAGATGTGAAGCAAAAGCATCATCAAGAAAAGATCCCACAATGCAGGGGCAGGTGTAGTTTGACGAACTCTGAATAATCAAGGAAGTCATCTGATTTAGTTTTAGAGAAAGAATCTGAGAATATTTTGTTCATGATTATCTTGTATCATTCTTTTGACACCTTTATTTCAACTCAAACACTTTGACATACACTTGTTATCAGCCATAGGAAATACATTATCCTTCATTTGAAAATAATGCCTATCATTTCCTTTATCCTTATCTGATATTTTTGTCCATCAGAGAAATGTGATTGCATTTTATTTGTCTTGAACTTAAAATGATGAAAAGAAAAACAAACATGAAAGATCTCAGCATTACTTTTAAAGTTGACAAAGGCAAATGAAAAAGGATGAGAAAAGCATGACAAGTCATTGATGTTGTAGACTTTTGAAGAAAAAATATTATGGTCAGATGTTGAAGACAGATTGGTCATATAAGAACTCGAATAAAAGAAGCTGAAAGCGAGAGATTTCGAGAACCTTTTTACTACAATGAACGATTTTGATTGCATTACATGCATTGCATCATGAGCACTCAGTACATGCATCCATGAGAAGTTGTAACAAAGATAGAAAATTTCCTTTTCTTAATGAAAAAACAAGATTTTGGTAAAGACAATGATCAAACAAAGGAATTCAAAAGAGAGAGATTTACTTGTTCAAAGATGAAAACTCAAATTTGAAAACAGATGAGAAATTTTAAAGTTATGGAGCCTCTATTGAGATGAGCTTTTTCAGATGAGAATTTTTAAAGTTGTTGAGCCTCTGTTAAGAGGAGTTTTTCCAAGATGAGAATTTTAAAGTTGTCGAGCCTTTGTTGAGAGGAGCTTTTTCAAGAGAGAATTTTTAAAGTTATGGAGCCTCTGTTGAGAGGAGCTTTTCCAGATGAGATTTTTAAAGTTGTGGAACCTCTACTAAGAGAATTTTTTTCAAGAGAGAATTTTTTAAGTTGTGGAGCCTTTGCTGAGAGGAGCTTTTTTTTTCGAGATGAGATTTTAAAGTTGTGGAGCCTCTGTTGAGAGGAGCTTTTTCCAGATGAGATTTTAAAGTTGTTGAGCCTCTCATGAAAGGAGCTTTTCCAGATGAGATTTTTAAAGTTGTGGAGCCTCTATTGAGAGAAGCTTTTTCCAGATGAGATTTTTAAAGTTGTTGAGCCTCTATTAAGAGGAGCTCTTTTCTGTAAAACTAAAAAATAACACAATTTATTTTCGGACAAAATCGTTGTCTTTATCTTTGCCCTATTCCTGATTCTCAGTAATGTGCAAAGAGGGGCAGCTGTAGACACCGATTTTGTCCGGGTCTACTATTTTACTTTATTTTATTTTTAATAATAATAATATTTAACAAAACAAACAAAAAAACAAAACGGAAATAAGACAGAAGTCAAGGGGTTGGTATGACGCCGAATTGCCCCGTCCAATTACCCAACCAACTCTCCGACCAATTACCTTACCAACTACCTGACCAGCCACCCAATAGCCACCAACTAACAACCCTACAGCCTTAGATCCCCCTAAGTAGAAACCCTTTAAAATCCCCAGCCATTTTCGAAAATCCAAGGATCTGAGCTCTCGAAAAAAAAAACCATTCTTCCCCTTCAACACCCTCAGACAGACCCTATTTTCGACGTAAAAAAAAAAACCAAAACAAAAAAAAAACCAAAACAGAAACAAAAATAAAAAAATACACAGTCCTCACCTACAGTGAGGAACCTCAGCACCGAGCCATCTGCAAAAGCCAAGAAATCGTTAGTTTCACCAAAAAAAAAATAAAAGGGAAGAAAAACTGAAAACTTCAAAAACTTGATCTATGCGAATCAAGGTCGCTTTTGGTGAAAGGGACCTCAGATCCGGACTCAGGAAGTCGAAGGGAACATTTTGGTGTTTTCGAAGAATTTTTTGACCATCGTCAACGGCGACCATCGACTGACGACCGACGGCAGCAGCGACGAAGGATCGGTCGGCCACCTATGTTGGTCGGAGAGAAAAAAAAGGAAACGAAAAAAAAAAAAAGAGAGAAAGCTGTTTTTTATCTGAAAGATTAAAAAAAATGACAAAAATTTTTTTTTTGACTTTTATATAAATTATCAATGGCCAAAACGACACCGTTTTAACCAAAAAAAGATCCGCGTGTTGACCCGAACCTGACCCGAGATCCGCATAACCCGACCCAACGACCCGTTCCAGCTAACCTTGAACCGGTTCAGACGAACCGCCAATGGATCGGATTGAATCGATCAGATTGCCCGGACCGTCGATCCGACCATCGAACCGGTCAGATCGCCCGAACCACCGATCCAACCGTCGAACCAATCAGACCGCTCGGACCAGCGTTGACCGGACCGTTGATCAGTTCGATTCAGGTAAAAAAAATTTTTTTTTTTTGAATTTTCTAATTTTTTATTATTATTATTTTTTGTTATTTTAAATATATTTTTATATTTATGCATGATAAATTTATAAATTTGTTAGAATAAATGTTTAATCGTTTTAATAATAATAAAATTAAGAACAAATAATAATAAAAAATATATTAAAATGCTTTAAAAAAAATAATAATCTTCCCTGCCTAGATGTTGGAGGGAATAAAAATATTTTTCTAAAATAATAATTCCGCCTAGATGTTGGGGAATTATTGTTAATTATTTTTCATAAATAAACATAAGAAATTTTTAATTAATCTTAAAAAATTATTAAAATCGAACTTGCTTAAAAAATTCACCTAGATGTTGGGAATTTTTAGAGATGTTCGTATTTTCTTAAAAAAACAAAACCTTAAGCACTATTTCTTAATCCTAGGATTCTAAAACCCCTAAAAATCCAAAATCCATTAAATCGAAAACCCCCCGAAATCCAAAATCCTTGAAATCCAAAGTCCTAAAAAAATCCTAAGGACACGTGTGAAAATTCTTTTTGAAGCAATTTGTTCCCGAATGCCGCCTAGATGATGGGGTATTTAAGAAATTTTACTTTGTGAAGTCTTTTCACACAATTTCTTAATTCGTATTAATAATAAGATTAATAAATAAAAAGTATAATAAAATTGGGATCTTAAATATAAACAGTCGCACCTAAGCTCTGCCTAGATGTTGGAGAGTTGGAGTGGTCTCATTATATTTAAGAATCCAACTCTTAAATTGCATTTCATTTTACATGACATTCATTAGCATGATATACGTTAGCATGTTATCATCAATAATTGATTGCATTACTCTCTCTTTAATTTACTGATAAAATATTTTTTAATAAAAAAAGAATAATACTAAAAAAAATCTTTTTGTGATATTATAAAATAAAAAAATAACATTCCGAGAGAAATAATCTTGGTACTCTGCCTAGATGTTGGAGAGTCACTTACAATTATTTCCTATAAAGATTGTTATTTTATTTTAATGATTATTGTGTTAAATCTTAGGCGAAAAGAATTATTTTAAATTCTGCCTAGACGATAGAGAATTTTAAGATAATTCTTTAACTTAAAGATTTTCTCAATATTTCTAAATAAATATTTTAGCAAATGTTTTTTAAATGAAGGGAATTAATGTTAAATTTCAAATTAAAACCATTTTTATCCAATGTCGAAAATAGCGCATAATTAAATGGTACCAATTTATGGGCGTTGTGGGGGTGCTAATCCTTCCCCACGCGTAACCGACTCCCAGACCCAACCTGATTTTTCGCAGACCAAAATTTATCTTTTTGATAAGACTTCAAACTCGTTTTTATAGTTTTATTAAAAAGATAAACTTTTGGGTGGCCAATCACACCCTAACAAAGATTGGCGGCGACTCCCTCTTTGTTATTTTTCTCGATTTTAAACTCATTTTTACATCTGAGGGTCCCAAAACCATTACGACATACGGAGTTCCTTTCCAATCTAAGATCGGACAAGACTGAGGGTTGTGGCAGCACATGCTGGGCTCGGGAATGTGCTGGTGCCGTATTTTTCTTCATCGGGACACCATCGCCGGAGAACCTGACCGGCGGTATTAGGGTTTCAGCGATCAGGGGGGCCGGGGGGGATGTGCGCACATGATGTGCGATGAGTGCTGGTACTTGGCCCTTATATTGGCCCCCTATCCCTCATCAAACCTCGAGAACTCACACCCCCTTAAAGAGCATTTGAGATTTTACAGGTTTGCTGCCAGTAGCCATTAAAGTGTCTGAAATGGGGACACTTTTTTCAAATAGTCACAAAATCTTGTACACTTCGAGTTTTTAGCTGAATTTTTTTGTGCATGCCTACAAAAATACAAGGATCGCGTCTACCAAGTTTGGGGCCAAAACTCCTTCTGAAAAAATTTTAAAAAAATCCCGAACCGTAAAAAGTTTCAAAAATCGTGAAAAATAGAAAACGAGTCGTCTTGCCATGAAACTTCACATGAAGGCTTAAAGGACCATTGTATGAATTTACAAGCCAGAAAAAAGGCATTGGCACAGCAGAAATATGAAGATGTGCCCAAACCCACCTACCACCCTATCGATCCACGGCTTGCGCATCCCGCCTCTCTGGCCGGCGTAGTGTCGGCCCGCCCGCCCGCTCGTTTCATCAGTTGGCTTAGGCATACGGAGTTCATTCTCAGTCTAAGATCAGATCAGACCAAGGGTTGCAGCAGTAGGATCGGCAGCACATAGTGGGGAACCCGATCGATCCTCGGCTTGCGCACCCCGCCCCTCTGGCTGGCTGAGCGCTCGCACGCTCGTTTCGTGGGTTGACTTAGGCATACGGAGTTCATTCCCAGTCTAAGCATACGAAGTTCATTCCCAGTCTAAGATCGGACTAGACCGAGGGTTGTGGTAGCACATGCTGGGCTCGGGCATTTGCTGGTGCCACATTTTTCTTCGTCGGGACACCATCGTCGGAGAACCTGACGGGCGGCATTGGGGTTCCGCTGATCGGAGGGGCCGGGGGGGTGCGCACATGATGTACGATGGGTGCTGGTACTTGGCCCTTATATTGGCCCCCTATCCCTCATCAAACCTAGAGAACTCACACCTCCTTAAAGAGCATTTGAAATTTTACAGGTTTGCTGCCAGTAGCCATTAAAGTGTCTGAAATGGGGACACTTTTTTCAAATGGTCACAAAATCTTGTACACTTCGATTTTTGAGCTGAATATTTTTATGCATGCCAACAAAAAATACAAGGATCACGTCTACCAAGTTTGGGCCCAAAAATATTTCTAAAAAAATTTTCAAAATCCCGAACCGTAAAAAGTTTTAAAAATCATGAAAAATAGAAAACGAGTCGTCTTGCCATTAAACTTCACATGAAGGCTTAAGGGACCATTGTATGAATTTACAAGCCAAAAATATGCCATTGGCATAGCAGAAATATGAAGATGTTCCTAAACCCACCAACCACCCTATCGATCCATGGCTTGCGCATCCCGCCTCTCTGCCGGCGTAGTGCTCGCCCGATCATTTCGTCGGTTGGCTTAGGCATACGGAGTTCATTCCTAATCTAAGATCGAACCAGACCAAGTGTTGCGGCAGCAAGATCGGCAGCACACAGAGGGGGACCTGGCCGATCCCCAGCTTACGCATCCCACCCCTCTAGCCGGCTGAGCGGCCGCACGCTCATTTCATGGGATGACTTAGGCATACGGAGTTCATTCCCAGTCTAAGCATACGGAGTTCATTCCCAATCTAAGATCGGACTGGACCGAGGGTTGCGGCAGCGCATACTGGGCTCGGGAATGTGCTGGTGCCGTATTTTTCTTCGTCGGGACACCATCACCGGAGAACCTGACCGACGGTATTAGGGTTCCAGCGATCAGGGGGTCGAGGGGATGTGCGCACGTGATGTGTGATGGGTGCTGGTACTTGTCCCTTATATTGGCCCCCTATCCCTCATCAAACCTCGAGAACTCACACCCCCTTAAAGAGCATTTGAGATTTTACGAGTTTGCTGCCAGTAGCCATTAAAGTGTCTAAAATGGGGACACTTTTTTTCAAATAGTCACAAAATCTTGTACACTCCGAGTTTTTAGCTGAATTTTTTTGTGCGTGCCAACAAAAATACAGGGATCACGTCTACCACGTGTGGGGCCAAAAATCCTTCTGAAAAAATTTTAAAAAATCCCAAACCGTAAAAAGTTTTAAAAATCGTGAAAAACGGAAAACGATTCGTCCTGCCATGAAACTTCACATGAAGGCTTAAGGGACCATTGTATGAATTTACAAACCAGAAAAAATGGCATTGGCATGGCAGAAATATGAAGATGTGCCTAAACCCACCTACCACCCTAACGATCCACGACTTGCGCATCTCGCCTCTCTGGCCGGTGTAGTGCCCGCCTGCCCGCCCGCTCGTTTCGTTGGTTAGCTTAGGCATACGGAGTTCATTCCCAGTCTAAGATCAGACCAGATCAAGGGTTACAGTAGTAGGATCGACAGCACGTAGAGGGGGACCCGTCGATCCCCGACTTGCGTATCCCGCCTCTCTGGTCGGCTGAGCGCTTGCACGCTCGTTACGTGGGTTGACTTAGGCATACGGGGTTCATTCCCAGTCTAAGACCGAATCGAACCGAGGGTTGCGGCAGCACATGCTGGGCTCGGGCATGTGCTGGTGCCGTATTTTTTTTCTTCGGGGCACCATCGTCGGAGAACCTGACCGACGGCATTGGGGTTCCGACGATCAGGGGGCCCGGGGGGTGTGCACACATGATGTGCGATGGGTGCTGGTACTTGTCCCTTATATTGGCCCCCTATCCCTCATCAAACCTCGAGAACTCAGACCCCCTTAATGAGCATTTGAGATTTTACAGGTTTGCTGTCAGTAGCCATTAAAGAGTCTGAAATGGGGACACTTTTTTCAAATGGTCACAAAATCTTATACACTTCGAGTTTTTAGTTGAATTTTTTTGTGCATGCCAACAAGACTACAAGGATCACGTCTACCAAGTTTGGGGCCAAAAATCCTTCTGAAAAAATTTTGAAAAATCTCGAACCGTAAAAAGTTTCGAAAATCATGAAAAATAAAAAACGAGTCGTCTTGCCATGAAACTTCACATGAAGGCTTAAGGGACCATTGTATGAATTTACAGGTCAGAAAAATGGCATTGGCATGGTAGAAATATGAAGATGTGCCTAAACCCACCTGCCACTCTATCAATCCACGACTTCCGCAACTCGACTCTCTGGCCGACGTAGTGCCCGCCCGTCCGCCCACTCTTTTCGTCGGTTGGCTTAGGCATACGGAGTTCATTCCCAGTCTAAGATCAAACCGGACCGAGGGTTACAACGGCACACAGAGGAGGACCCAGTCGATCCCCGGCTTGTGCATCTCGCCCCTCTGGCCGATTGTGCGCCCCGCACGCTCGTTTTGTGGGTTGACTTAGGTGTACGAAGTTCATTCCCAGTCTAAGCATACGGAGTTCATTCCCAGTCTAAGATCGAATCGGACCGAGGGTTACAGCAGCACATGCTGGGCTCAGGCATGTGCTGGTGCCGCATTTTTCTTGGCCAGGACACCATCGTCGGAGAACCTGACCAGCGGCATTGGGGTTCCGATGATCGGGGGGGCCGGGGGATGTGCATACATGATGTGCGATGGGTCTGGTACTTGGCCCTTATATGGGCCCCCTATACCTCATCAAACCTCGAAAACTCACACCTTCTTAAAGAGTGTTTGAGATTTTATAGGTTTGCTGCCAGTAGCCATTAAAGTGTCTGAAATGGGGACACTTTTTTCAAATGGTCACAAAATCTTGTACACTTCGAGTTTTTAGCTGAATTTTTTCATCCATGCCAACAAAAAAACAAGGCTTAAGGGACCATTGTATGAATTTACAAGCCAGAAAAATGGCATTGGCACGACAAAAATATGAAGATGTGCCTAAACCCACCTACTACCCTATCGATCCATGGCTTGCATATCCCACCTCTCTAGCCGGCGTAGTACCCTCCCGCCCGCTCGTTTCGTCGGTTGGCTTAGGTATACAGAGTTCATTCCCAGTCTAAGATCGAACCAGACTGAGGGTTACGGCAGCAAGATCGACAGCACGCAGAGAGGGGCCCGACCGATCCCCGGCTTGCCCATTTCGCCCCTCTGGCCGGTTGAGCGCCCGTAAGCTCGTTTCGTGGGTTGACTTAGGCATACGGAGTTCATTCCTAGTATAAGCATAGGGAGTTCATTCCCAGTCTAAGATCCGACCAGACCAAGGGTTGCAACAGCACATGCTTGGCTCGGGCAAGTGCTGGTGTCGTATTTTTCTTCACCAGGACACCATCGCCGGAGAACCTGACCGGCGGCATTGGGGTTCCTGCGATCGAGGGAGGTGTGCCACATGATGTGCGATGGGTGCTGGTACTTGGCCCTTATATTGTCCCCCTTTCCCTCATCAAACCTTGTGAACTCACACCCCCTTAAAGAGCATTTTAGATTTTATAGGTTTGCTGCCAGTAGCCATTAAAGTGTCTAAAATGGCTACATTTTTTTCAAATGGTCACAAAATCTTGTACACTCTGAGTTTTTACTTGAAATTTTTTTGTGCATGCCTACAAAAATACAGGGATCACGTCTACCAAGTTTGGGGCCAAAATTCCTTCTGAAAAAATTATAAAAAATCCTAAACCGTAAAAAGTTTTGAAAATCGTGAAAAATAGAAAACGAGTCGTCTTGGCATGAAACTTCACATGAAGGCTTAAGGGACTATTGTATGAATTTACAAGCCAGAAAAATGGCATCGGCATGGAAAAAATATGAAGATGTGCCTAAACCCACCTACCACCCTATCGATCCACGTCTTGCGCATCACGCCTCTCTGGTCGGCGTAGTGCCCGCCCGCCCGCCCGCACGTTTCGTCGGTTGGCTTAGGCATACGGAGTTCATTCCCAGTCTAAGATTCGATCGGATCGAGGGTTACGGCAGCAGGATCGGCAACAGGCAGAGGGTGACCCAGCAGATCCCCTGCTTACGCATCCTGCCCCTCTGGTCGGTTTAGCACCCGCACGTTCGTTTCATGGTTAGACTTAGGCATACGGAGTTCATTCCCAGTCTAAGCATACGGAGTTCATTCCAAGTCAAAGATCGAATCGGACCGAGGGTTTCGGTAGCACTTGCTGGGCTCGGGCATGTGCTGGTGCCGTATTTTTCTTCTCCAGGGCACCATCGCCAGAAAACCTGACCGACGGCATTGGGGTTCTGGCGATCGAGGGGCTGGGGGGTGTGCGCACATGATGTGCGATGGGTGCTGGTACTTGGCCCTTATATTGGCCCCCTATCCCACATGATGTGCGCACATGACGGCACACAGAGGGGGACCCGACCGATCCTCGGCTTACGCATCTCACCCCTCTGGCCGGCTGAACGCCCGCACGCTCGTTTCATCGATTGACTTCGGCATACGAAGTTCATTCCCAGTGTAAGCATACGGAGTTCGTTCCCAATCTAAGATTAGACCAGACCGAGGGTTGTGGGCTCGTGCCACATTTTTTTTCATCGGGAAACAATCACCGAAGAACCTGACCGACGGTATTGGGGTTTCGACGATCGGGGGGGCTGTACGCACATGATGTGCGATGGGTGCTGGTACTTGGCCCTTATATTGGCCCCCTATCCCTCATCAAACCTAGAGAACTCACACCCCCTTAAAGAGCATTTAAGATTTTACAGGTTTGCTGCCAGTAGCCATTAAGGTGTCTGAAATGGGGACACTTTTTTCAAATGGTCACAAAATCTTGTACACTTCAAGTTTTTAGCTGAATTGTTTTGTGCATGCCAAAAAAAATAAAAGGATCACGTCTACCAAGTTTGGGGGCCAAAACTCCTTTTGAAAAAATTTTAAAAAATCTCGAACAGTAAAAACTTTCAAAAATCGTGAAAAATAGAGAACGAGTCGTCTTGCCATGAAACTTCACATGAAGGCTTAAGGGATCATTGTATGAATTTACAAGCCAGAAAAATGGCATTGGCATGGCAGAAATATGAAGATGTGCCTAAACCCACCTACCACCCTATCGATCCACGGCTTGCGCATCCCGCCTCTCTGGTCGATGTAGTGCCCGCCCGCCCGCCCGCCCGTTTCGTTGGTTGGCTTAGGTATACGGAGTTCATTCCCAGTCTAAGATCAGACTGGACCGAGGGTTGCAGCAGCAGGATCGACAGCACGCAGAGGGGGACTCGGCCAATCGCCGGCTTGCACATTCTGCCCCTCTGGCTGGCGTAGTGCCCGCCCGTTTTGTCGGTTGGCTTAGGCATACGGAGTTCATTCCCAGTCTAAGATCAGATCAGACCGAGGGTTGTGGCAACAAGATCAGCAGCACGCAAAGGGGGACCTGGCCGACCCCTGGCTTATGCATCCTGCCCATCTGGCCGGCCAAGTGCCCACACACTCGTTTCGTGGGTTGACTTAGGCATACGGAGTTCATTCCCAGTCAAGCATATGAAGTTCATTCCCAGTCTGAGATCGGACCGGACTGAGGGTTGCGGCAACACATGCTGGGCTCTGGCATGTGCTGGTACCACATTTTTCTTCGTCGGGACACCATCGCTGGAGAACCTGATCGACGGCATTGAGGTTTCGATGATGGGGGGACCGGGGGGGTGTGTGCACATGATGTGCGATGGGTGTTGGTACTTGACCCTTATATTTGCCTCCTATCCCTCATCAAACCTCGAGAACTCACACACCTTTAAAGAGCATTTAAGATTTTACAGGTTTGTTGCCAGTAGCCATTAAAGTGTCTGAAATGGGGACACTTTTTTCAAATGGTCACAAAATCTTGTACACTTCGAGTTTTTAGCTGAATTTTTTTATGCATGCCAAAAAAAATACAGGGATCATGTCTACCAAGTTTGGGGCCAAAACTCCTTCTGAAAAAATTTTAAAAAATCTCAAACCGTAAAAAGTTTCAAAAATCATGAAAAATAGAAAATGAGTCATCTTGCCACGAAACTTCACATGAAAAATCCCGCACGCTCGTTTCGTGGGTTGACTTAGGCATACGGAGTTCATTCCCAGTCTAAGCATATGGAGTTCATTCCCAGTCTAAGATCAGATTGGATCGAATGTTGCGACAGCACATGCTGGGCTCGAGCATGTGCTGGTGCCCTATTTTTCTTCGTCGGGACACCATCGCCGGAGAACCTGACCGACGGCATTGGGGTTCCGACCATCGGGGGGGTCGGGGGGGTGTGCGCACGTGATGTGCGATGGGTGCTGGTACTTGGCCCTTATATTGGCCCCCTATCCCTCATCAAACCTCGAGAACTCACACCCCCTTAAAGAGCATTTGAGATTTTACAGGTTTGCTGCCAGTAGCCATTAAAGTGTCTGAAATGGGGACACTTTTTTCAAATGGTCACAAAATCTTGTAGACTTTGAGTTTTTAGCTGAATTTTTTTGTGCATGCAAAAAAAAAATACAAGGATCACATCTACCAAGGTTTGGGCCAAAACTCCTTCTGAAAAAATTGAAAAAATCTCAAACCGTAAAAAGTTTCAAAAATAGTGAAAAATAGAAAATGAGTCGTCTTGCCATGAAACTTCACGTGAAGGCTGAAGGGACCATTGTATGAATTTACAAGCCAGAAAAATGGCATTGGGATGGCAGAAATATGAAGATGTGCCTAAACCCACCGTCCACCCTATCGATACACGGCTTGCGCATCCCGCCTCTCTGGAGGGCGTAATGCCCGCCCGCCCGCCCGCTCGTTTCATCGGTTGGCTTAGGCATACGGAGTTCATTCCCAGTCTAAGATCGGACCAGACTGAAGGTTGTGGCAACCGAAATGACAGTATGCAGACGGGGACCCGTCCGATCTCCGGCTTGCGCATCCCGCCCCTTTGGCTGGCTGAGTGCCCGTACGCTCGTTTTGTGGGTTAAGTTAGGCATATGGAGTTCATTCCCAGTCTAAGCATACGGAGTTCATTACCAATCTAAGATTGGACCGGACCAAGGGTTACGACAGCACATGCTGGAATCGGGCATGTGCTGGTGCGGCATTTTTCTTTGGAGGGGCACCATCACCGGATAACCTCACCGGCAGCATTGGGGTTCCGGCGATCGAAGGGCGCCGGGGGGGGTGTGCGCACATGATGTGCGATGGGTGCTGGTACTTGGGCCTTATATTGGCCCCCTATCCCTCATCAAACCTCGAGAACTCATACCCCCTTAAAGAGCATTTGAGATTTTATAGGTTTGCTGTCAGTAGCCATTAAAGTGTTTGAAATGGGGACACTTTTTTCAAATGGTCACAAAATCTTGTACACTTTGAGTTTTTAGCTGAATTGTTTTGTGGATGCCAACAAAAATACAAGGATCACGTCTACCAAGTTTTGGGCCAAAACTCCTTCTGAAAAAATTTTAAAAAATCTCGAACCGTAAAAAGTTTCGAAAATCATGAAAAATAGAAAACGAGTCGTCTTGTCATGAAACTTCACATGAAGGCTTGAGGGACCATTGTATGAGTTTACAAGCCAGAAAAATAGCATTGGCATGGCAGAAATATGAAGATGTGCCTAAACCCACCTACCACCCTATCGATCCACGACTTACGCATCCCGTCTCTTTGGCCGGCGTAGTGCCCGCCCGTCCGCTCGTTTCGTCGGTTGGCTTAGGCATACGGAGTTCATTCCCAGTCTAAGATCAGACCGGACCGAGGGTTGCCACAGCAAGAATGGTAGCGCGCAGAGGGGAACCCGATCGATCCCCGGCTTACGCATCCCTCCCCTCTGGCCGGTTGAGCACCCGCACGCTCGTTTCGTCGGTTGACTTCGGCATACGGAGTTCATTCCCAGTCTAAGCATAGGAGTTCGTTCCCAATCTAAGATCAGACCAGACCGAAGGTTGCAGCAGCACATGCTGGGCTCGGGCAAGTGCTGGTGCCATATTTTTCTTTGTCGGGACACCATCGCCAGAGAACCTGACCGACAGCATTGGGGTTCTGACGATCGGGGGGAGGGCGAGGGGTGTGCGCACATGATGTGCGATGGGTGCTGGTACTTGGCCCTTATATTGGCCCCCTATCCCTCATCAAACCTTGAGAACTCACACCCCTTAAAGAGCATTTGAGATTTTACAGGTTTGCTGCCAGTAGCAATTAAAGTGTCTGAAATGGAGACACTTTTTTCAAAAGGTCACAAAATCTTGTACACTTCGAGTTTTTAGTTGAATTTTTTTATGCATACCAAGTTTGGTGCCAAAAATCCTTCTGAAAAAATTTTAAAAAATCCCAAACCCTAAAAAGTTTCGAAAATGGTGAAAACTATAAAACCGAGTCATCTTGCCATGAAACTTCACATGAAGGCTGAAGGGACCATTGTATGAATTTACAGGCCAGAAAGATGGCATTGGCATGGCAGAAATATGAAGATATGCCTAAACCCACCTACCACCCTATCGATCCACGGCTTACGCATCCCGCCTCTCTGGCCGTCGTAGTGCCCGCTCGCCCGATCGCTTGTTTCGTCGGTTGGCCTGCGCATACGAAGTTCATTAACAGTCTAAGATTGGACTGGACCGAGGGCTGCGGCAGTAGGATCAGTAGCACATAGAGGGGGACCCAGTCGATCCCCGACTTGCGCATCCCGCCCCTTTGGCCGGCTGAGCGCCCGCACGCTCGTTTCGTGGGATGACTTAGGCATACAGAGTTCATTCCCAGTCTAAGATCGGACCAGACCGAGGGTTGCGACAGCAGGATCAATAGCATATAGAGGGGGACTCGGCCGATCCCCAGCTTGTGCATCGCGCCCCTCTGGTCGACTGAGCGCCCACACGCTCATTCTGTGGGTTGACTTAGGCATACGGAGTTCATTCCCAGTCTAAGCATACGAAGTTCATTCCCAGACTAAGCATACGAAGTTCACTCCCTGTCTAAGATCGGATCGGACCGAGGGTTACGGCAGCACATGCTGGGCTGGGGCATGTGCTTGTGCCGCATTGTTTTTCACCGGGACACCATCGTCGGAGAACCTGACTGGCGGCATTGAGGTTTCGACGATCGGAGGGGCTGGGGGTGTGCGCAATGATGTGCGATGGGCGTTGTTACTTGGCCCTTATATTGGCCCCCTATCCCTCATCAAACCTTGAGAACTCACACCCCCTCAAAGAGCATTTGAGATTTTACAGGTTTCCTGCCAGTAGCCATTAAAGTGTCTGAAATGGGGACACTTTATTCAAATGGTCACAAAATCTTGTACACTTCGAGCTTTTAGCTGAATTTTTTTGTGCATGCCAAAAAAAATACAAGCATCACGTCTTTAAGTTTGGGGCCAAAACTCCTTCTGAAAAAATTTTAAAAAATCCTGAACCGTAAAAAGCTTGGAAAATCATGAAAAATAAAAAACGAGTCGTCTTGCCATGAAACTTCACATGAAGGCTTAAGGGACCATTGTATGAACTTACAAGCCAAAAAAATGGCATTGGCATGGCAGAAATATGAAGATGTGCCTAAACCCACCTACCACCCTATCGATCCACGGCTTACACATGCCGCCTCTCTGGCTGGCGTAGTGCCCACCCGCTCGTTTGCTCGTTTCGTCGATTGGCTTAGGCATACGGAGTTCATTCCCAATCTAAGACCAAACCAGACCAAGGGTTGCGGCAGCAGGATTGGTAGCATGCAGAAAGGGGCCGGCCGATCCTCGGCTTGTGCATCCCACCCCTCCTGCCGACTGAGCGCCAGCACGCTCGTTTCGTGGGTTGACTTAGGAATACGGAGTTCATTCCCAGTCTAAGCATACGAAGTTCATTCCCAGTCTAAGATCAGACCAGACCGAGGGTTGCGGCAGCACATGCTGGGCTCGGCCATGTGCTGGTGCCGCATTTTTCTTCGTCGAGACACCATCGTCGGAGAACCTGACCGGCGGCATTAGGGTTCTGGCGATCGAGGGGGGCCGGGGGGGTGTTCGCACATGACGTGCGATGGGTGCTGGTACTTCGCCCTTATATTGGCCCCCTATCCCTCATCAAACCTCGAGAACTCACACCCCCTTAAAGAGCATTTGAGATTTTACAGGTTTGCTGTCAGTAGCCATTAAAGTGTCTAAAATGGGGACACTTTTTTCAAATGGTCACAAAATCTTGTACACTTCGAGTTTTGAGCTGAATTTTTTTGTGCATTCCAACAAAATTTCAAGGACCACATCTACCAAGTTTGGGGCCAAAACTCTTTCTGACAAAAATTTAAAAAATCTTGAACCTTAAAAAGTTTCAAAAATCATGAAAAATAGAAAACGAGTCGTCTTGCAGTGAAACTTCACATGAAGGCTTAAGGGACCATTGTATGAATTTACAAGCCAGAAAAATGGCATTGGCATGGCAGAAATATGAAGATGTGCCTAAACCCACCACCACCCTATCGATCCACGACTTCCGCATCCCGCCTCTCTGGCCGACATAGTACCCGCCCGCCCGCCAGCTCCTTTCGTAGTTGGCTTAGGCATACAGAGTTCATTCCTAGTTTAAGATTAGGCCAGACCGAGGGTTGCAACAGCAGGATTGGCAGCACGCAGTGGGGGGCCCGGCCTATCCCTGGCTTGCGTATCCCACCCCTCTGGCCGGCTGAACGCCCGCAGGCTCGTTTCATAGGTTGAGTTAGGCATACGGAGTTCATTCCCAGTCTAAGCATACGAAGTTCATTCCCAGTCTAAGATCGGACCAGACCGAAGGTTACGACAGCACATGCTGGGCTCAGGCATGTGCTTGCTTCATATTTTTCTTTGCCGGGACACCATCACCGGAGAACCTGACCTGCGACACTAGGGTTCCGGCGATCGGGGGGGCTGGGTAGTGTGCGCACATGATGTGCGATGGGTGCTGGTACTTGGCCCTTATACTGGCCCCTATCCCTCATCAAACCTTGAGAACTCACACCCTCTTAAAGAGCATTTGAGATTTTACAGGTTTGCTGCCAGTAGCCATTAAAGTGTCTGAAATGAGGACACTATTTTCAAATGGTCACAAAATCTTGTACACTTCGAGTTTTTAGCTGAATTCTTTTGTGCATTCCAACAAAATACAAAGATCACGTCTACCAAGTTTGGGGTTAAAACTACTTCTGAAAAAATTTTAAAAAATTTTGAACCGTAAAAAGTTTCAAAAATCGTGAAAAATAGAAAATGAGTCGTCCTGCCATGAAACTTCACATGAAGGCTTAAGGGACCATTGGATGAATTTACAAGCCAGAAAAATGGCATTGGCCTAGAAAAATATGAAGATGTGCCTAAACCCACCTTCCACCCTATTGATCCATGGCTTGCGCATCCCGCCTCTCTTGTCGGCATAGTGTCCGCCCGCCCGCCCGCCCGCCCGCCCGCTCGTTTCGTTGGTTGGCTTAGGCATACAGAGTTCATTCCAGTCTAAGATCAGACCGGACCAAGGGTTACTGCAGTAGGATCGACAGCACACAGAGGGGGACCCGACCGATCCCTGGCTTGCGCATCCCGCCTTTCTGGCTGGCTGAGCGCCCGCATGCTTGTTTTGTGGGTTGACTTAGGCATACGGAGTTCATTCCCAGTCTAAGATCGGACCAGACCAACAGTTGCGACAGCACATGCTGGGCTCAGGCATGTGCTGGTGTCGTATTTTTCTTCACCGGGACACCATCGCCAGAGAACTTGACCGACGTCATTGGGGTTCCGACGATTGAGGGGGGTCGGGGGGGGGTGTGCGCACATGATGTGCGATGGGTGCTGGTACTTGGCACTTATATTGGCCCCCTATCCCTCATCAAACCTCGAGAACTCACACCCCCTTAAAAAGCAATTGAGATTTTACAGGTTTGCTGCCAGTAGACATTAAAGTGTCTGAAATGGGGACACTTTTTTCAAATGGTAACAAAATCTTGTACACTTCGAGTTTTTAGCTGAATTATTTTATGCATGCCAAAAAAAATACAAGGATCACGTCAACCAAGTTTGGGGGCAAAACTCCTTCTGAAAAAATTTTAAAAAATCCCGAACCGTAAAAGTTTTGAAAATCGTGAAAAATAGAAATCGAGTCGTCTTGCCATCAAACTTCACATGAAGGCTTAAGGGACCATTGTATGAATTTACAAGCCAGAAAAATGGCATTGGCATGGCAGAAATGTGAAGATGTGCCTAAACCCACCTACCACCCTTTCGATCCACGGCTTGCGCATCCAGCCTTTCTGGCCGGCGTAGTGGCCGCCCGCCCGCCTGCCCGCTCGTTTCATGGGTTGGCTTAGGCGTACGGAGTTCACTCCCAGTCTAAGATCGAACCAGACTGAAGGTTGCGACAACAGGATCGACAGCACGCAGAGGGGGACCTGGCCGATCCCCGACTTGCGCATCGCACTACTCTGGCCGGTTGAACGCCCGCACGCTCGTTTCGTGGGTTGACTTAGGCATACGGAGTTCATTCCCAGTCTAACCATATGGAGTTCACTCCATGTCTAAGATCGGACCGGACCGAGGGTTGCGGCAGTAAATGCTTGGCTCAGGCATGTGCTGGTGCCACATTTTTCTTCAGCTGGACACCATCGCCGGAGACCCTGACCAGCGGCATTGGGTTTCAGCGATCGGGAGGGGCCGGGGGGGTGTGTGCACATGATGTACGATGGGGGCTGGTACTTGGCCCTTCTATTGGCCCCCTATCCCTCATAAAACCTTGAGAACTCAAACCCCCTTAAAGAGCATTTGGGATTTTACAGGTTTGCTGCCAGTAGCCATTAAAGTGTCTGAAATGGGGACACTTTTTTCTAATGGTCACAAAATCTTGTACATTTCGAGTTTTTAGCTGAATGTTTTTATGCATGCCAAGAAAAATACAATGATCACTTCTACAAGGTTTGGGGCCAAAACTCCTTCTGAAAAGATTTTAAAAAATCCCGAACAGTAAAATGTTTCAAAAATCATGAAAAATAGAAAACGAGTCGTCTTGCCATGAAACCTCACATGAAGGCTTAAGGGACCATTGTATGAATTTACAAGCCAAAAAAATGGCATTGGTATGGCAGAAATATGAAGATGTGCCTAAACCCACCTACCACCCTATCGATCCACGGCTTGCGCATTTCGCCACTCTGGCCGACGTAGTGCCCGCCCGCCCCCCCGCTTTTTTTGTCGGTTGGCTTAGGCATACGGAGTTCATTACCCGTCTAAGATTAGACCGGACTGAGGGTTGTGGCAGTAGGACCGGTAGCACGTAGAGGGGGACCCAACCGATCCCCGGCTTACGCATCCAGCCCCTCTGGCTGACTGAGTGCCCGCACACTCATTTCGTGGGTTGACTTAGGCATACGGAGTTTATTCCCAGTCTAAGCATACGGAGTTCATTCGCAGTCTAAGATCAGACCGGACCGAGGGTTGCGACAGCACATGCTGGGCTTGGGCATGTGCTGGTGCCGTATTTTTCTTCGTCGGGACACCACCGTCGGAGAACCTGACCGACGAAATTGCGGTTCCGATGATCGGGGGGGCCGGGGGTGTGCGCACATGATGTGCGATGGGTGCTGGTACTTGGCCCTTATATTGGCCCCCTATCCCTCATCAAACCTCGAGACCTCACACCCCTTTAAAGAGCATTTGAGATTTTACAAGTTTGCTTTTAGTAGCCATTAAAGTGTCTGAAATGGGGACACTTTTTTCAAATGGTCACAAAATCTTGTACAGTTCGAGTTTTTAGCTGAATTTTTTTGTGATGCCAACAAAAATACAAGGATCACATCTACCAAGTTTGGTGCCAAAACTCCTTCTGAAAAAATTTTAAAAAATCTCGAACCGTAAAAAGTTTCAAAAATCGTGAAAAATAGAAAACGGGTCGTCTTGCCATGAAACTTCACATGAAGGCTTAAGGGACCATTGTAAGAATTTACGAGCTAGAAAAATGGCATTCGCATGGCAAAAATATGAAGATGTGCCTAAACCCACCTACCACCCTATCGATCCATGGCTTGCGCATCCCGACTCTCTGGCCTGCGTAGTGCCCGCCCACCTGTTCGTTTCGTCGGTTGGCTTAGGCATACGGAGTTTATTCCCAGTCTAAGATCAAACTGAATCAAGGGTTACGGTAGCAGGATTGACAACACACAGATGGGGACCTGGCTGATCCCCGGCTTGCGCATCCCGCCCCTCTGGCCGGTTGAGCGCCCGCACGCTGTTTTGTGGGTTGACTTAGGCATACGGAGTTCATTCCTAGTCTAAGCATACGAAGTTCATTCCCAGTCTAAGATCGGACTGGACTGAGGGTTGCGACAGCACTTGCTGGGCTCGGGCATGTGCTGGTGCTGCATTTTTCTTCGTCGGGACACCATCGTCGGAGAACCTAACCGACGGCATTGGGGTTCCGACGATCGGGGGGGCGGAGGGGTGTGCACACATGATGTGCGATGGGTGCTGGTATGTGGCCCTTATATTGGCCCTCTATCCCTCATCAAATCTCGAGAACTCACACCCCATTAAAGAGCATTTGAGATTTTACAGGTTTGATGCCAGTAGCCATTAAAGTGTCTGAAATGGGGACACTTTTTTCAAATTGTCACAAAATCTTGTCCAGTTCGAGTTTTCAGCTGAATTTTTTTATGCATGACAAAAAAAATACAAGGATCACGTCTACCAATTTTGGGGCCAAAACTCCTTCTGAAAAAATTTTAAAAAATCCCGAACCGCAAAAAGTTTCAAAAATCGTGAAAAATAGAAAACGAGTCGTCTTGCCATGAAACTTCACATGAAGGCTTAAGGGACCATTGTATGAATTTACAAGCCAGAAAAATTGTGTTGGCATGGCAAAAATATGAAGATGTGCCTAAACCCACCTACCACCCTATCGATCCACGGCTTGCGCATCCCGCCTCTTTGGCCGGCGTAGTGCCCGCCCACCCGCCCGTTCGTTTCATCGATTGGTTTAGGCATACGGAGTTCATTCCCAGTCTAAGATCAGTAGAACCGAGGGGTACGACAGCAGGATCGTCAGCACGCAGAGGGGGACCTGATCGATCCCCGGCTTGCGCATCCCGCCCCTCTAGCCAATTGAGCGCCCGCACGCTCATTTCGTGGGTTGACTTAGGCATATGGAGTTCATTCTGAATCTTAGCATACGAAGTTCATTCCCAGTCTAAGATTGGACCAGACCGAGGGTTGCGGCAGCACATGCTGGGCTCTGGCATGTGCTGGTGCCGCATTTTTCTTCGCCGGGACACCATCGCCGGAGAACCTGATCGGCAGCATTGGGGTTCCGACGATCGGGGGGGGCGGGGGGTGTGCGCACATGATGTGCAATGGGTGCTGGTACTTGGCCCTTATAGTTGCCCCCTATCCCTCATCAAACCATGAGAACTCACCCCCCCTTAAAGAGCATTTGAGATTTTTCAGGTTTGCTGCCAGTAGCCATTAAAGTATCTGAAATGGGGACACGTTTTTGAAATGGTCACAAAATCTTGTACACTTCGAGTTTTTAGCTGAATTTTTTTGTGCATGTCAAAAAAAATACAAGCATCATGTCTACCAAGTTTGGGGCCAACACTCCTTCTGAAAAAATTTAAAAAAATCTCAAACCGTAAAAGGTTTTGAAAATCGTGAAAAATAGAAAACGAGTTGTCTTGCCATGAAACTTCACATGAAGGCTTATGGGACCATTGTATGAATTTACAAGCCAGAAAAATGGCATTGGCACAGCAAAAATATGAAGATGTGCCTAAACCCACCTACCACCCTATCGATCCACGGCTTGTGCATCCCACTTCTCTGGCCGGCGTAGCACCCGCCTGTTCATTTCGTCGGTTGGCTTAGGCATACGGAGTTCATTCCCAGTCTAAGATCAGATCGGACCGAGGGCTGTGGCAGCAGGATCGACAGCACCCAGAGGGGGACCCGATCGATCCCTGGGTTGCGCATCCGACACCTCTGGTCAGCTGAGCACCCGTACGCTCATTTCGTGGGTTGACTTAGGCATACAGAGTTCATTCCCAGTCTAAGCATACGAAGTTCATTCCCAATCTATAATCAGACCGGACCGTGGATTGCGGCTGCAAGATCGGTAGCACGTGGCTTGACTTAGGCATACAGAGTTCATTCCCAGTCTAGATCGGACTGGACCGAGGGTTACGGCAGCACATTCTAGGCTTGGGCATGTGCTGGTGCCGCATTTTTCTTCGTCGGAGAACTTGATCGGCAGTATTGGGGTTCCGACAATCTGGGGGCTGGGGGGTGTGCGCACATGATGTGCAATGGGTGCTGGTACTTGACCCTTATATTGGCCCCCTATCTCTCATCAAACCTCGAGAACTCACACCCCCTTAAAGAGCATTTGAGATTTTACAGGTTTGCTGCCAGTAGCATTTAAAGTGTCTGAAATGGGGACACGTTTTTCAAATGGTCACAAAATCTTGCACGCTTCGAGTTTTTAGCTGAATTTTTTTTTTGCAAGCCAACAAAAATACAAGGATCACCTTCTAAAAAAATTTTAAAATATCTCGAACCATAAAAAGTTTTGAAAATCGTGAAAAATAGAAAACCAGTCGTCTTGCCATGAAACTTCACATGAAGGCTTAAGGGACCATTATATGAATTTACAAGCCAAAAAAATGGCATTGGCAATGTAGAAATATGAAGATGTACCTAAACCCACCTACCACCCTATTGATCCACGGCTAGCGCGTCCCGTCTCTCTGGCCGGCAAAGTGCCCGCTCGCCCGCCCGCTCGCCCGCCGGCTCGCCCGTCCGCTCGTTTCGTCGGTTGGCTTAGGTATACGGAGTTCATTCACAGTGTAAGATCGGACCAAATCGAGGGTTACGACAGTAGGATCGGCAGCACACAGAGGGGGACCCGACTGATCCCTGGCTTGCGCATCCCACCCCTCTGGCCAGCTGAGTGCCCGCACGCTCGTTTTATGGGTTGACTTAGGCATACGGAGTTCGTTCCTCGTCTAAGCATACGGAGTTAATTCCCAGTCTAAGATCAGACCAGACCGACGGATACGACAGCACATGCTGGGTTCGGGCATGTGTTGGGGCCGCATTTCTCTTCACCGAGACACCATCGCCGGAGAACCAGACCGGTGGCATTGGGGTTCCAACGATCGAGGGGTGTCGGGGGGGTGTGCGCACAAGATGTGCAATGGGTGCTGGTACTTGGCCCTTGTATTGGCCCCCCTATCCCTCATCAAACCTGAGAACTCATACCCCCTTAAAGAGCATTTGAGATTTTACAGGTTTGCTGCCAGTAGCCATTAAAGTGTCTAAAATGGGGACACTTTTTTCAAATGGTCACAAAATCTTGTACACTTCGAGTTTTTAACTGAATTTTTTGTGCATGCTAACAAAAATACAAGGATCACGTCAACCAAGTTTGGGGCCAAAACTACTTTTGAAAAAATTTTCAAAAATCCCGAATCGTAAAAAGTTTTAAAAATTGTGAAAAATAGAAAACGAGTCATCTTGCCATGAAACTTCACGTGAAGGCTTAAGGGACCATTGTATAAATTTACAAGCCATGAAAATGGGATTGGCATGGCAGAAATATGAAGATGTGCCTAAACCCACCTACCACCCTATCGATCCACGACTTACGTATCCCGCATCTCTGGCCGGCATAGTGCCTGCCCGGCCACCCGCTCGTTCGTCGAATGGCTTAGGCATACAGAGTTCATTCCAGTCTAAGATCGGATCAGATCGAGGGTTGCGGTAGTAGGATCGGCAGCACATAGAGGGGGACCCGGTCGATCCCCGACTTGCGCATCTCGTTCCTTTGGCCGGATGAGCGCCCGCACGCTCGTTTCGTGGGTTAACTTAGGCATGCAGAGTTCGCTCCCAGTCTAAAATCGAATCAAACCGAGGGTTGTGGCAGCACATGCTGGGCTCGGGCATGTGCTGGTGCTGTATTTTTCTTCACCGGGACACCATCATCGGAAAACCTGACCGGCGACATTGGGGTTCCGGCAATCGGGGGGGCCGGGGGTGTTTGCACATGATGATGCGATGGGTGCTGGTACTTGGCCCTTATATTGGCCCCCTATCCCTCACCAAACCTCGAGAACTCACACCCCCTTAAAGAGCATTTGAGAGTTTATAGGTTTGTTGCCAGTAGCCATTAAAGTGTTTGAAATGGGGACACTTTTTTCAAATGGTCACAAAATCTTGTACACTTCGAGTTTTTAGCTGAATATTTTTGTGCATGCCAACAAAAATATAACGATCCCGTCTACCAAGTTTGGGGCCAAAACTCCTTCTGAAAAAATTTTAAAAAATCTCGAACCGTAAAAAGTTTCAAAAATCGTGAAAAATAGAAAACGAGTCATCTTGCCATGAAACTTCACACGAAGGCTTAAGGGACCATTGTATGAATTTAAAAGCCAAAAAAATGGCATTGGCATGGCAGAAATATGAAGATGTGCCAAAACCCACCTACCACCCTATCGATCAACGGCTTGCGCATCTCGCCTCTCTGGCCGGCGTAGTGCCCGCCCGCCCGCCCGCTCGTTTCATCAGTTGGCTTAGGCATACGGAGTTTATTCCCAGTCTAAGATCAGACCGGATCGAGTGTTGCGGCAGTAGGATCGGCAGCACGCAGAGGGGGACCCGACCAATCCTCGGCTTGCGCATCCTGCCCCTTTGGCCGGCTGAACGCCCGCACGCTCCTTTTGTGGGTTGACTTAGGCATACGGAGTTCATTCCAGTCTAAGCATACGGACTTCATTCCCAGTCTAAGATCGGAATGGATTGGGGGTTGTGGTAGCACATGCTAGGCTCGGGCATGTGCTGGTGTCGCATTTTTCTTCGCCGGGACACCACCGCCTGAGAACCTGACCGACGGTATCGGGCTTCCGGTGATCGGGGGTGAGGGGGTGTGCGCACATGATGTGCGATGGATGCTGGTACTTGGCCCTTATATTGGCCCCCTATGCCTCATCAAACCCCGAGAACTCACACCCCCTTAAAGAGCATTTGAGATTTAACAGGTTTGCTGCCAGTAGCCATTAAAGTATTTGAAATGTGGACACTTTTTTCAAATGGTCACAAAATCTTGTACACTTCGAGTTTTTAGCTGAGTTTTTTTGTACATGCCAACAAAAATACAAGGATCCCGTCTAATAAGTTTGGGGCCAAAACGCCTTCTTAAAAAATTAAAAAAAAACCTGAACCGTAAAAAGTTTTGAAAATCGTGAAAAATAGAAAACGAGTCGTCTTGCCATGAAACTTCACATGAAGGCTTAAGGGACCATTGTATGAATTTACAAGCCATAAAAATGGCATTGGCATCGTAGAAATATGAAGATGTGCCTAAACCCACCGACCACCCTATCGATCCACGGCTTGCGCATCCCGCCTCTCTGGCCGGCGTCGTGCCCGCCTACCCGCCCGCTCGTTTCGTCGGTTGGCTTAGGCATACGGAGTTCATTTCCAGTCTAAGATCGAATCGGATAGAGGGTTGTGGCAGCAGGATCGGCTGCACGTAGAGGGGGACCCGGCCGATCCCCGGCTTACGCATCTCGCCCCGCTGGCCGGTTGAGCACCCGCATGCTCGTTTCGTGGGTTGACTTAGGCATACGGAGTTCATTCCCGGTCTAACCGTTTGGAGTTCATTCCCAGTCTAAGATCAGACCGAACTGAGGGTTACGGCAGCACATGCTGGGCTCGGGCATGTGCTGATGCCGTATTTTTCTTCGTCGGGACACCATCACCGGAGAACTTGACCGACGGCATTAGGGTTCTGGTGATCGGGGGGGCCGGGGGTTGTGCGCACATGATGTGCGATGGGTGCTGGTACTTGGCCCTTATATTGGCCCCCTATCCCTCATCAAACCTCAAGAACTCACACCCCCTTAAAGAGCATTTGAGATTTTACCGGTTTGCTGCCTGTAGCCATTAAAGTGTCTGAAATGGGGACACTCTTTCCAAATGGTCACAAAATCTTGTGCACTTCGAGGTTTTAGTTGAATTTTGTTGTGCATGCCAAGAAAGATACAAGGATCACGTCTACCAAGTTTGGGGCCAAAACTCCTTTTGAAAAAATTTTATAAAATCCCCAACCGTAAAACGTTTTGAAAATTGTGAAAAATAGAAAACAAGTCGTCTTGCGATGAAACTTCACATGAAGGCTTAAGGGACCATTGTATGAATTTACAAGCTAGAAAAATGGCATTGGTACGGCAGAAATATGAAGATGTGCCTAAACCCACCAACCACCCTATCGATCCACGGCTTGCGCATCCCGCTTCTCTGGCCAGCGTAGCACCCGCCCGTTCATTTCCTCGGTTGGCTTAGGCATACGGAGTTCATTCCCAGTCTAAGATCAGATCGGACCGAGGGCTGTGGCAGCAGGATCGACAGCACCCAGAGGGGGACCCGATCGATCCCTGGCTTGCGCATCCGACACCTCTGGTCAGCTGAGCACCCGCACGCTCATTTCGTGGGTTGACTTAGGCATACAGAGTTCATTCCCAGTCTAAGCATACGAAGTTCATTCCCAGTCTAAGATCGGATCAGACAGAAGGTTGCGGCAGCACATTCTGGGCTCGGGCATGTGCTGGTGCCATATTTTTCTTCACCGGGACACCGTCGTCGGAGAAGCTGACCGACGACATTGGGGTTCCGACGATCAGGGCGGTCGGGGTGGGTGTGCGTACATGATGTGTGATGGGTGCTGGTACTTGGCCCTTATATTGGTGCCCTATCCCTCACAAACCTCGAGAACTCACAGCCCCTTAAAGAGCATTTGAGATTTTACAGGTTTGATGCCAGTAGCCATTAAAGTGTCTGAAATGGGGATACTTTTTTCAAATGGTCACAAAATCTTGTACACTTCGAGTTTTTAGCTGAATGTTTTTGTGCATGCCAACAAAAAGACAAGGATCACGTCTAATAAGTTTGGGGCCAAAAGTCCTTCTAAAAAATTTTTTAAAAATCCTGAACAGCAAAAAGTTTTAAAAATCATGAAAAATAGAAAACGAGTCATCTTGCCATGAAACTCCACATGAAGGCTTAAGGGACCATTGTATGAATTTACAAGCCAGAAAAATGGCATTGGCATGGCAGAAATATGAAGATGTGCCGAAACCCACCTACCACCCTATCGATCCACGGCTTACGCATCCCGCCTCTCTGACGTGCGTAGCGCCCGCCCGTCCACCCGCTCATTTTGTTGATTGGCTTAGACATACGGAGTTCATTCCTATTCCAAGATCGGACCGAATCGAAGGTTGCGACAGCAGGATCGGCAGCACGCAAAAGGGGACCCGACCGATCCCCGATTTGTACATCCCGTACGCTCGTTTCGTGGGTTGATTTAGGCATACAGAGTTCATTCCCAATCTAAGCATACGGAGTTCATTCCCAGTCTAAGATCGGATCGGACCGAGGGTTGTGGCAGCACATGCTGGGCTTGAGAATGTGCTGGTGCCGCATTTTTATTCGTCGGGACACTATCGTCGGAGAACCTGACCGACGGCATTAGGGTTCTGGCGATCAGGGCTACCGGGTGGGGTGTGCGCACATGATGTGCGATGAGTGCTGGTACTTGGCCCTTATATTGGCCCCTTATCCCTCATCAAACCTCGAGAACTCACACCCCCTTAAAGAGCATTTGAGATTTTACAGGTTTGCTGCCAGTAGCCATTAAAGTGTCTGAAATAGGGACTCTTTTCAGGTTTTACAAGTTTGCTGCCAGTAGCCATTAAAAATACAAGGATCACGTCTACCAAGTTTGGGGCCAAAAGTCTTTCTGAAAAAATTTTAAAAAATCTCAAACCGTAAAAAGTTTTGAAAATGGTGAAAAATAGAAAACGAGTCATCTTGCCATGAAAATTCACATGAAGGCTTAAGGGACCATTGTATGAATTTACAAGCCAGAAAAATGGCATTGGCATGGCAGAAATATGAAGTTGTGCCTAAACCCACCTACCACCCTATCGATCCATGGCTTGCGCATCCCGCCTCTCTGGCCGGCGTAGTACCCGCCCGTCCGCCCGCTCGTTTTGTCGGTTGGCTTAGGCATACGGAGTTCATTCCCAGTCTAAGATCGAACCGGACGGAGGGTTGCAGTAGCAGGATCGGTAGCACATAGAGGGGCACCCGACCGATCCCTGGCTTGCGCATCCCGCCCCGCTGGCCGGTTGAGCACCCGCATGCTCGTTCCGTGGGTTGACTTAGGTATACGGAGTTCATTCCCAATCTAAGCATACGGAGTTCATTCCCAGTCTAAGACCGGACCAGACCGAGGGTTGTAGCAGCACATGCTGGCCTCGGGCATGTGCTGGTGCCACATTTTTCTTCACCCGGACACCTTTGCTGGAGAACCTGATTGGCGACAATGGGGTTCCGGCGATCGGGGGGGTCGGGGAGGGGTGTATGCACATGATGTGTGATTGGTGCTGGTACTTGGCCCTTATATTGGCCCCCTATCCCTCATCAAACCTCGAGAACTCGCACCCCTTTAAAGAGCATTTGAGATTTTATAGGTTTGCTGCCAGTAGAAATTAAAGTGTCTGAAATGGGGACACTTTTTTCAAATGGTCACAAAATCTTGTACACTTCAAATTTTTAGCTGAAGTTTTTTGTGCATGCCAACAAAAATACAAGGATCACGTCTACCAAGTTTGGGGCCAAAACTCCTTCTGAAAAAATTTTAAAAAATCCTGAACCGTAAAAAGTTTCAAAAATCATGAAAAATAGAAAACGAGTCGTCTTGCCATGAAACTTCGCATGAAGGATTAAGGGACCATTGTATGAATTTACAAGCTAGAAAAATGGCATTGGCATGGCAAAAATATGAAGATGTGCCTAAACCCACCTACCACCCTATCGATCCACGGCTTGCGTATCCCGTCTCCCTGGCCGGCGTACTGCCTGCCCGCCCGCCCGTTCGTTTCGTCGGTTGGCTTAGGCATACGAAGTTCATTAGCAGTCTAAGATCAGACCGGACCGAGGGTTGCACTAGTAGGATTGGTAGCACGCAGAGGGGGACTCGGTCGATCCCCGGCTTGCGCATCCTGCCCCTCTGGTCGGCTAAGCGCCCACACGCTCGTTTCGTGGGTTGACTTAGGCACATGGAGTTCATTCTCAGTCTAAGCATACGAAGTTCATTCCCAGTCTAAGATCGGACCGGACCGAGGGTTACGGCAGAACTTGCTGGCCTCGGGCATGTGCTGGTGCCACATTTTTCTTCGTCGAGACACCATCGTCGAAGAACTTGACCAGCGACATTGGGGTTCCGACGATCGGGGGGGCCAGGGAGGGGGTGTGCACACATGGTGTGCGATGGGTGCTGGTACTTGGCCCTTATATTGGCTGCCTATCCCTCATCAAACCTCGAGAAGTCACACCCCCTTAAAGAGCATTTGAGAATTTACAGGTTTGCTGCCAGTAGCCATTAAATTGTCTGAAATGAGGACACTTTTTTCAAATGGTCACAAAATTTTGTACACTTCGAGTTTTTAGCTGAAGTTTTTTGTCCATGCCAAAAAAAATACAAGGATCATGTCTACCATGTTTGGGGCCAAAATGCCTTCTGAAAAAATTTTAAAAAATCCTGAACCGTAAAAAGTTTAAAAAATCATGAAAAATAGAAAACGAGTCGCCTTGCCATGAAACTTCACATGAAGGCTTAAGGGACCATTGTATGAATTTACAAGCCAGAAAAATGGCATTGGCACGGCAGAAATATGAAGATGTTCCTAAACCCACCTAGCACCCTATCGATCCACGACTTTCGCATCCCGCCTCTCTGGCCGGCGTAGTGCCCGCCCGCCTGCTCGTTTAATCGGTTGGCTTAGGCATACGGAGTTCATTCCCAGTCTAAGAATGGACCAGACCAAGGAATGCAACAGCAGGACCGGTGGCACGTAAGGGGGACCCGGCCGATCCCCGGCTTGCGCATCCCGCCCCTCTGGCTGGCTGAGCGCCCGCACGCTCGTTTCATGGGTTGACTTAGGCATATGGAGTTCATTCCTAGTCTAAGCATACACAGTTCATTCCCAGTCTAAGATTGGACCAGACCGAGGGTTGCGGCAGCATATGCTGGGCTCAGGCATGTGCTGGTGTCACATTTTTCTTCGTTGGGACACCATCGCCGAAGAACCTGACCGACGGCATTGGGGTTCTGGCGATCGGGGGAGCCAGGGGCGGTATACGCACATGATGTGCGATGGGTGCAGGTACTTGGCCCTTATATTGGCCCCCTATCCCTCATCAAACCTCTAGAACTCACACCCCTTTAAAGAGCATTTAAGATTTTACAGGTTTGCTACCAGTAGCCATTAAAGTGTCTAAAATGGGGACACTTTCTTCAAATGGTCACAAAATCTTGTACACTTCAATTTTTTAGCTGAATTTTTTTGTGCATGCCAAAAAAAATACAAGGATCACTTCTACCAAGTTTGGGACCTAAACTCCTTCTGAAAAAATTTTAAAAAATCCCGAACCATAAAAGGTTTAAGGGACCATTGTATGAATTTACATGCCAGAAAAATGGCATTGGCATGGCAGAAATATGAAGAGGTGCCTAAACCCACCTACCACCCTATCGATCCATGGCTTGCGCATCCCGTCTCTCTGGCCGGCGTTACGCCCGCTCGCCCGCCCACTTGTTTCGTCGGTTGGCTTAGGCATACAGAGTTCATTCCCAGTCTAAGATCAGACCAGATCGAGGTTGCAATAGTAGGATCAGCAGCACGCAGAGGGGGACCCGACCGATCCCCGACTTACGCATCCTGCCCTTCTGGTCGGCTGAGCACCCGCACGCCCGTTTCGTGGGTTGACTTAGGCATACGGAGTTCATTCCCAGTCTAAGCATACGGAGTTCATTCCCAGTCTAAGATCAGACTAGACCGAGTGTTACGATAGGACATTCTGGGCTCGAGCATGTGCTGGTGCCGCATTTTTCTTTGCCGGGACACCATCGTCGGAGAACCTGACAGCGGTATTGGGGTTCCGACGATCGGGGGACCCGGGGGGTGCGCACATGATGTGCGATGGGTGCTGGCACTTGGCCCTTATATTGGCCCCCTGTCCCTCATTAAACCTCGAGAATTCACACTCCCTTAAAGAGCATTTGAGCTTTTACAGGTTTGCTGCCAATAGCCATTAAAGTGTCTGAAATGGGGACACTTTTTTGAAATGGTCACAAAATCTTGTACACTTCGAGTTTTTAGCTGAATTTTTTTGTGCATGCCAAAAAAAATACAAGGATAACGGCTACCAAGCTTGGGGCCAAAACTCCTTCTGAAAAAATTTAAAAAAATCTCGAACCTAAAAAGTTTCAAAAATCGTGAAAAATAGAAAATGAGTCGTCTTGCCATGAAACTTCCAATGAAGGCTTAAGGGACCATTGTATGAATTTACAAGCCAGAAAAATGGCATTGGCGTGGCAGAAATATAAAGATGAGCCTAAACCCACCTACCACCCTATCGATCCACGGCTTGTGCATCCCGCCTCTCTGGCCGACGTAGTGCCCGCCCGTCCGCTCATTTCGTCGATCGGCTTAGGCATACAGAGGTCATTCCCAGTCTAAGATAAAATAGAGCTGAGGGTTGCAGCGGCAGGATCGGTAGCAGGCAGAGGGGGACCCGGTCGATCCCCGACTTATGCATCCCGCCCCTTTGGCCGGCTAAGTGCACGCACGCTCGTTTCGTGTTGAGTTAGGCATACGAAGTTCATTCTCAGTCTAAGCATGCGGAGTTCATTCCCAGTCTAAGATCGGACCGGACTGAATGTTGCGGTAGCACATGCTGCTCTTGGGCATGTGCTGGTGCCACATTTTTCTTCGTCGGGACACCATCGTCCGAGAACCTAACCGACGACATTGGGGTTCCGACGATCGGGGGGGCCGAGGGGGTGTGCACACATGTTGTGCGATGGGTGCTGGTACTTGACCCTTATATTGGCCCCCTATCCCTCATCAAACGTCGAGAACTCACACCCCCTTAAAGAGCATTTGAGGTTTTACAGGTTTGTTGCCAGTAGCCATTAATGTGTCTGAAATGGGGACACTTTTTTCAAATGGTCACAAAATGTTGTACACTTCGAGTTTTTAGCTGAATGTTTTTGTGCATGCCAACAAAAATACAAGGATCAGGTCTACCAAGTTTGGGGCCAAAACTCCTAAAAAATTTTAAAAAGTTTCAAAAATCGTGAAAAATAGAAAGCAAGTCTTCTTGCCGTGAAACTTCACAAGAAGGCTTAAGGGACCATTGTATGAATTTACAAGCCAGAAAAATGGCATTGGCATGGCAGAAATATCAAGATGTGCCTAATCCCACCTACCACCCTATCGATTCACGGCTTGCGCATCGCGCCTCTCTGGCCAGCATAATGCCCGCCCGCCTGCCCGCTCGTTTCGTCGGTTGCCTTAGGCATACGGAGTTCATTCCCACTCTAAGATTGGGTCGGATTGAGGGTTACGGTAGCAGGATCGATAGCACGTAGAGGGGGATCCGATCGATCCCCGGCTTGCGTATCCCACCCCTCTGGCCGGCTGAGTGCCCGCACGCTCGTTTCATGGGTTGACTTAGGCATACGGAGTTCATTCCCAGTCTAAGCATACAAAGTTCATTCCCAGTCTAAGATCAGACTAGACCGAGGGTTGCGGCAACGCATGCTGGGCTTGAGAATGTGCTGGTGTCACATTTTTCTTCATCGGCACACCATCGTCGGAGAACCTGACTGACGGCATTGGGGTTCCGGTGATCGGGGGGCCGGGGGGGCCTACGCACATGATGTGTGATGGGTGCTGGTCCTTGGCCTTATATTGGCCCCCTATCCCTCATCAAACCTCAAGAACTCACACCCCCCTTAAAGAGCATTTGAGATTTTACAGGTTTACTGCCAGTAGCCATTAAAGTGTCTAAAATGGGGACACTTTTTTCAAATGGTCACAAAATCTTGTACACTTCGAGTTTTTGGCTGAATTGTTTTGTGCATGCCAACAAAAATATAAGGATCACGTCTACCATGTTTGGGGCCAAAACTCCATTTGAAAAAATTTTAAAAAATTCCAAACCGTAAAAAGTTTCAAAAATCGTGAAAAATAGAAAACGAGTCGTCTTGCCATGAAACTTCACATGAAGGCTTAAGGGACCATTGTATGAATTTCCAAGCCAAAAAAATGGCATTGGCATGGCAGAAATATGAAGATGTGCCTAAACCCACATACCACCCTATCGATCCGCGGCTTGTTCATCCCGCCTCTCTGTCTGGCGTTGTACACGCCCGCCCACCCGCTTATTTATCTTGTTGGCTTAGGCATACGGAGTTCATTCCGAGTCTAAGATCGGACAGGACCGAGCAATGAGGTAGTACATGCTACGCTCGGGCATGTGCTGGTGCCACATTTTTCTTCGTCGCGACACCATCGCCGGAGAACCTGACCGACGGCATTGGGGTTCCGGCGATCGAGAGGGGCCGGGGGGTGTGCACACATGATGTGCGATGGGTGCTGGTACTTGGCCCTTATATTGGCCCCCTTTCCCTCATCAAACCTCGAGAACTCACACCCCCTTAAAGAGCATTTGAGATTTTACAGGTTTGCTGCCAGTAGCCATTAAAGTGTCTGAATTGGGGACACTTTTTTCAAATGGTCACAAAATCTTGTACACTTCGAGTTTTTTGCTGAATTTTTTTATGCATGCCAACAAAAATAGAAGGATCACGTCTACCAAGTTTGGGGCCAAAATGCCTTCTGAAAAAAGTTTAAAAAATCTCGAACCGTAAAAAGTTTCAAATATCTTGAAAAATAGAAAATGAGTGTCTTGCCATGAAACTTCACATGAAGGCTTAAGGGACCATTGTATGAATTTACAAGCCAAAAAAATGGCATTGGTAGGGCAGAAATATGAAGATGTGCCTAAACCCACCTACCACCCTATCGATCCACGGCTTACGCATCCCGCCTCTCTTACCGGCGTAATGCCCGCCCGCCCGTTCGCTCGTTTTGTCGGTTGGCTGAGGCATACGGAGTTCATTCCCAGTCTAAGATCAGAGTGGATCGAGGGTTTTGGTAGCAGGATCAGCAGCACACAGAGGGGGACTCGATCGATCCTCGACTTACGCATCCCGCCCCTCTAGCCGGCTGAGCCCTCACACGCTCGTTTCGTGGGTTGACTTAGGCATACATAGTTTATTCCCAGTCTAAGCATACGGAGTTCATTCCCAGTCTAAGATGGGACCGGAATGAGGGTTGCGACAGTACATGCTGGGCTCGGGCATGTGCTGGTGCCACATTTTTCTTCGTCGGGACACCATCGCCGGAGAACCTGACCGGCGGCATTGGGGTTCCAGCGATTGGGGGGCCCGAGGGGGTGTGCGCACATGATGTGTGATGGGTGCTGGTACTTGGCCCTTATATTGGCCCCCTATCCCTCATCAAACCTCGAGAACTCACACCCCTTTAAAGAGCATTTGAGATTTTACAGGTTTCCTGCCAGTAGCCATTAAAGTGTCTGAAATGGGGGCACTTTTTTCAAATGGTCACAAAATGTTGTACACTTCGAGTTTTTAGCTGAATTTTTTTTTTGCATGCCAACAAAAAAACAAGGAACACTTCTACCAAGTTTGGGACCAAAAATCCTTCTGAAAAATTTTAAAAAATCTCGAAGCGTAAAAAGTTTCAAAAATCGTGAAAAATAGAAAACGAGTCGTCTTGCCGTGAAACTTCACATGAAGTCTTAAGGGAGCATTGTATGAATTTACAAGCCAAAAAAATGGCATTGGCATGGAAGAAATATGAAGTTGTGCCCGCCCGCCCGCCCGCTCGTTTCATCGGTTGGCTTAGGCATACGGAGTTCATTCCCAGTCTAAGATCGGACCAGACCAAAGGTTGCGGTAGCAAGATTGGCAGCATGCAGAGGGGGACTCGATCGATCCCCGACTTGCGCATCCCGCCCCTCTGGCCAGCTAAACGCCCGCACGCTCGTTTCATGGGTTGACTTAGTCATACGGAGTTCATTCCCAATCTAAGCATATGGAATTTATTCCCAGTCTAAGATCAGACCGAACTGAGGGTTGCGGTAGCACATGCTGGGCTCGGGCATGTGCTGGTGCCACATTTTTCTTCATCGGGACACCATCACCGGAGAACCTAACCGGCAGCATTAGTGTTCCAGTGATTGGGGGGCCAGGGGGTATGCGCACATGATGTGCGATGGGTGCTGGTACTTGGCCCTTATATTGGCCCCCTATCTCTCATCAAACCTGAGAACTCACACCCCCTTAAAGAGCATTTTAGATTTTACAGGTTTGCTGCCAGTAGCCATTAAAGTGTCTGAAATGGGGACACTTTTTTCAAATGGTCACAAAATCTTGTACACTTCGAGGTTTTAGCTGAATGTTTTTGTGCATGCCAACAAAAATACAAGGATCACGTCTACCAAGTTTGGGGCCAAAACTCGTTCTGAAAAAATTTTAAAAAATCTCGAACCGAAAAAAGTTTTGAAAATCATGAAAAATAGAAAGCGAGTCGTCTTGCCATGAAACTTCACATGAAGGCTTAAGGGGCCATTGTATGATTTTACAAGCCAAAAAAATGGGATAGGCACGGTAGAAATATGAAGATGTACCTAAACCCACCTACCACCCTATCGATCCATGGCTTGCGCATCCCGTCTTTCTGGTCGGCGTAGTGCCCGCACGCCCGCCCGCTCGTTTCGTCGGTTGGCTTAGGCATACAGAGTTCATTCCCAGTCTAAGACCAGACCGGATCGAGGGTTGTGACAGTAGGATCGACAGTACGCAAAGGGGGACCCGGCCAATCCCCGGCTTGCGCAGCACGCCCCTCCGACCGACTGAGCGCCCGCACGCTCGTTTCATGGGTTGACTTAGGCATACGGAGATCATTCCCTGTCTAAGCATATGAAGTTCATTCCCAGTCTAAGATCAGACTGGACCGAGGGTTACGACAGCACATGCTGGCTCGAGAATGTGCTGGTGCCGCATTTTTCTTCGTCGGGACACCATCACCGGAGAACCTGACCGGCAGCATTAGGGTTTCGACGATCGGGGGGTCCGGGGGGTATGCGCACATGATGTGCGGTGGGTGCTGGTACTTCGCCCTTATATTGGCCCCTTATCCCTCATCAAACCTCGAAAACTCACACCCCCTTAAAGAGCATTTGAGATTTTACAGGTTTGCTGCTAGTAGCAATTAAAGTGTCTGAAATGGGGACACTTTTTTCAAATGGCAACAAAATCTTGTACACTTTGAGTTTTTAGCTGAATGTTTTTGTGCATGCCAACAAAAATACAAGGATCACGTCTACCAAGTTTGGGGCCAAACTTCCTTCTGAAAAAATTTTAAAAAATCCCGAACCGTAAAAAGTTTTAAAAATCCTGAAAAATAGAAAATGAGTGGTCTTGCCAAGAAACTTAACACGAAGGCTTAAGGGACCATTGTATGAAGTTACAAGCCAAAAAAATGGCATTGGCATGGTAAAATATAAAGATGTACCTAAACCCACCTACCACCCTATCGATCCAAGGCTTGTGCATCCCGCCTCTCTGGCCGGCGTAGTGCCCGCCCGACCGCCCACTTGTTTCGTCAGTTGGCTTAGGCATATGGAGTTCATTCCCAGTCTAAGACATGATCGGATTAAGGGTTACGGTGGCAGGATCGACAGGACGCAGAGGGGGACCCGATCGATCCTCGGCTTGCCCATCCCGCCCCTCTGGCCGACTGGGCGCCTGCACGCTCGTTTTATGGGTTGACTTAGGCATACAGAGTTCATTCCCAGTCTAAGCATACGGAGTTCATTCCCAATCTAAGATCGGACCGGATGGAGGGTTACGACAGCACATGCTGGGCTCGGGCATGTGCTGGTGCCGCATTTTTCTTCACCGAGACACCATCCTCGAAGAACCTGATCGACGGAATTGGGGTTTCGGTGATCGGGGGGGTCGGAAAGGGGTGTGCGTACATGATGTGTGATGGGTGCTAGTACTTGGTCCTTATATTGGCCCCCTATCCCTCATCAAACCTCGAGAACTCATACCCCCTTAAAGAGCATTTGAGATTTTACAGGTTTGCTGCCAGTAGCCATTAAAGTGTCTGAAATGGGGATACTTTTTTTAAATGGTCACAAAATCTTATACACTTTGAGTTTTTAGCTGAATGTTTTTGTGCATGCCAAAAAAAATACAAGGATCACGTCTACCAAGTTTGGGGCCAAAACTACTTCTGAAAAAATTTTAAAAAATCCTGAACCGTAAAAAGTTTCAAAAATCATGAAAAATAGAAAACGAGTCGTCTTGCCATGAAACTTCACATGAAGGCTTAAGGGACCATTGTATGAATTTACAAGCCAAAAAAATGGCATTGGCATGGCAGAAATATGAAAATATGCCTAAACCCACCTACCACCATATCGATCCACGGCTTGGGCATCCCGCCTCTCTGGCCGGCATAGTGCCCGTCCGCCCGGTCGCTCGTTTCGTCGGTTGGCTTAAGTATGCGGAGTTCATTCCCAGTCTAAGATCATACCGGACCGAGGGTTGTGGTAGCAGGATCGGCAGCACGCAGAGGGGGCGCCGATCGATCCCCGGCTTGCGCATCCCGCCCCTCTAGCCGGTTGAGCGCCCGTACACTCGTTTCGTGGGTTGACTTAGGCATACGGAGTTCATTCCCAGTCTAAGCATACGGAGTTCATTCCCAGTCTAAGATCAGACCAGACCGAGTGTTACGGCAGCACATGCTGGGCTCGGGCATGTGCTGGTGCCGTATTTTTCTTTGTCGGGACACCATCGTCGGAGAACCTGACCGGCGGTATTGGGGTTCCGACGATCGGGGGGGCCGGGGGTTGTGCACATGATGTAAGATGGGTGCTGGTACCTAGCCCTTATATTGGCCCCCTATCCCTCATCAAACCTCGAGAACTCACACCCCCTTAAAGAGCATTTGAGATTTTACAGGTTTGCTGCCAGTAGCCATTAAAATGTCTGAAATGGGGACACTTTTTTCAAATGGTCCCAAACTCTTGTACAGTTTGAGTTTTTAGCTGAATTGTTTTGTGCATGCCACAAAAAATACAAGGATTACGTCTACCAAGTTTGGGGCCAAAACTCCTACTGAAAAAATTTTAAAAAATCTCGAACCGTAAAAATTTTCCAAAATCATAAAATATAGAAAACGAGTCGTCTTGCCATGAAACTTCACATGAAGGCTTAAGAGACCATTGTATGAATTTACAAGCTAGAAAAGTGGCATTGGCATGGCAGAAATATGAAGATACGCCTAAACCCACCTACCACCCTATCGATCCACGGCTTGCGTATCCCGCCTCTCTGGTCGGTGTAGTGCCCGCCCATCCGCCCACTCGTTTCATCAGTTGTCTTAGGCATACGGAGTTCAATCTCAGTCTATGATCAGACCGAACTGACTGTTGTGGCAGCAGGATCGACAGCACGCAGAGGGGGACCCGGTCGATCCCCGGTTTGCACATCCCGCCACTCTAGCCGACTGAGCGCCCGCACGCTCGTTTCGTGGGTTGACTTAGACATACGGAATTCTTTCCCAGTCTAAGATCGGATCGGATCGAGGGTTGTGGCAGCACATAATGGGCTCTGGCATGTGCTGGTGCCGCATTTTTCTTCGCCGGGACACCATCGACAGAGAACCTGACCGGCGGCATTATGGTTCCGGCGATCGAGGGGCCTGGGGGGGGGTGTGCACACATGATGTGCAGTGGGTGCTGGTACCTAGCCCTTATATTTTCCCCCTATCCCTCATCAAACCTCGAGAACTCACTCCCCCTTAAAGAGCATTTGAGATTTTACAGGTTTGCTGCCAGTAGCCATTAAAGCGTCTGAAATGGGGACACTTTTTTCAAATGGTCACAAAATCTTGTACACTTCGAGTTTTTAGTTGAATTTTTTTGTGCATGCCAACAAAAATACAAGGATCACGTCTACTAAGTTTGGGGCCAAAAATCCTTCTGAAAAAATTTTAAAAAATCCTGAACCGTAAAAAGTTTCAAAAATCGTGAAAAATAGAAAACGAGTCGTCTTGCCATTAAACTTCACATAAAGGCTAAAGGGACCATTGTATGAATTTACAAGCCCAAAAAAAGGCATTGGCATGGCAGAAATATGAAGATGTGCCTAAACCCACCTACCACCCTATCGATCCACGGCTTGCGCATCCCGCCTCTCTGGCCGGCGTAGTGCCCGCTCGCCCGCCCGCTCATTTTGTCGGTTGGCTTAGGCATACGGAGTTCATTCCTAGTCTAAGATCAGACCAGACCGAGGGTTGCGACAGCAGGATCGACAACACGCAGAGGGGGACCCGGTTGATGCTCGGCTTGCGCATCCCACCCCTCTGGCCGACTGAGCCCCCGCACGCTCGTTTCATGGGTTGACTTAGGCATACGGAGTTCATTCCCTGTCTAAGATCAGATCGGACCGAGGGTTTCGGTAGCACATGCTGGTCTCAAGCATGTGCTAGTGCCGTATTTTTCTTCGTCGGGACACCATCGCCATAGAACCTGACCGACGACATTGGGGTTCCGATGATCGGGGGGGTCGGGGGGTGTCCGCACATGATGTGCGATGGGTGCTGGTACTTGGCCCTTATATTGGCCCCCTATCCCTCATCAAACCTCAAGAACTCACATCCCCTTAAAGAGCATTTGAGATTTTACAGGTTTGCTGCCAGTAGCCATTAAAGTGTCTGAAATAGGGACACTTTTTTCAAATGGTCACAAAATCTTGTACACTTCGAGTTTTTAGCTGAATGTTTTTGTGCGTGCCAAAAAAAATACAAGGATCACTTCTACTTGTTTTGGGGCCAAAACTCCTTCTGAAAAAAGTTTAAAAAATCTCGAACCTTAAAAAGTTTTGAAAATCGTGAAAAATAGAAAACGAGTCGTCTTGCCATGAAACTTCACATGAAGGCTTAAGGAACCATTGTATGAATTTACAAGCTAGAAAAATGGCATTGGCATAGCAGAAATAGGAAGATGTAACTAAATCTACCTACCACCGTATCGATCCACGGCTTGCACATCCTGCCTCTCTGGCCGGCGTAGTGCCCGCCTACCCACCCGCTCGTTTCTTCAGTTGGCTTAGGCATACGGAGTTCATTCCCAGTCTAAGATTGAACCAGACTGAGGGTTGCGGCAGTAGGATCGGCAGCACGTAGAGGGGGACCCGACCGATCCCCGACTTGCGCATCCCACCCCTCTGGTCGACTGAGCGCCCGCACGCTCGTTTCATGGGTTGACTTAGGCATACGGACTTCATTCCCTGTCTAAGCATACGGAGTTCATTCCCAGTCTAAGATCAGATTGGACCGAGTGTTGTGCTAGCACATTCTTGGCTCGAGCATTTGCTGGTGCCATATTTTTCTTCACCGGGACACCATCGTCGGAGAACCTGACAGGCGACATTGGGGTTTCGATGATCGAGGGGGTCGGGGGGGTCTACGCACATGATGTGTGATGGGTGCTGGTACTTGGACCTGATATTGGCCCCCTATCCCTCATCAAACCTCGAGAACTCACACCCCCTTAAAGAGCATTTGAAATTTTACAAGTTTGCTGCGAGTAGCCATTAAAGTGTCTGAAATGGGGACACTTTTTTCAAATGGACAAAAAATCTTGTACACTTCGAGTTTTTAGCTGAAGTTTTTTGTGCGTGCCAAAAAAAATACAAGGATCACGTCTACCAAGTTTGGGGCCAAAACTCCTTCTGAAAAAATTTTAAAAAATTTCGAACCATTAAAAGTTTCAAAAATCGTGAAAAATAGAAAACGAGTCGTCTTGCCATGAAACTTCACATGAAGGCATAAGGGACCATTGTATGAATTTACGAGCCAAAAAATGGCATTGGTACGGCAGAAATATGAAGATGTGCCTAAACCCACCTACCACCATATCGATCCACGGCTTTCGCATCTCGCCTTTCTGGTCGACGTAGTGCCCGCCCGCCCTCCCGCTCGTTTCGTCAGTTGGCATCGGCATACAGAGTTCATTCCTAGTCTAATATCAAACCATACTGAGGGTTGCGGTAGCAGGATCGGCAGCACGCAGAGGGGGACCGAACTGATCCCCGGCTTGTGCATCCCATCCCTCTGGCCGGTTGAGCGCCCGCACGCTCGTTTCGTGGGTTGACTTAGGCATATGGAGTTCATTCCCATTCTAAGCATACGGAGTTCTTTTCCAGTCTAAGATCAGACTGGACCGAGGGTTGCGATAGCACATGCTGGGCTCGGGCATGTGCTGGTGCCGTATTTTTCTTCGTCGGGACATCATCGTCGGAGAACCTGACCGGTTGGGGGGGCCGGGGGGGGTGTGCGCACATGATGTGCGATGGGTGCTGGTACTTGGCCATTATATTGGCCCTTATCCCTCATCAAACCTTGAGAACTCACACCCCCTTAAAGAGCATTTGAGATTTTGCAGGTTTGCTGCCAGTAGCCATTAAAGTGTCCGAAATGGGGACACTTTTTTCAAATGGTCACAAAATCTTGTACACTTCGAGTTTTTAGCTGAATTTTTTTGTGCATGCCAAAAAAAATACAAGGATCACGTCTACCAAGTTTGGGGCCAAAATTCCTTGTGAACAAATTTTAAAAAATACCAAACCGTAAAAAGTTTCAAAAATCTTGAAAAATAGAAAACGAGTCGTCTTGCCATGAAACTTCACATGAAGGCTTAAGGGGCCATTGTATGAATTTACAAGCCAAAAAAATGGCATTGGCATGGCAGAAATATGAAGATGTGACTAAACCCACCACCATCCTATCGATCCACGGCTTACGCATCCCGCCTCTTTGGCTGGCGTAGTGTACGCCCGCCCGACCGCTCGTTTCGTCGGTTGGCTTAGGCATACGGAGTTCATTCCCAGCTTAAGATCGAACCAAACTGAAGGTTCTGGTAGTAGGATCGGTAGCACGCAAAGGCGGACCCGGCCGATCCTCGGCTTGCGCATCCCCCCTCTGGTCGGCTGAGCGCCCGTACGCTCGTCTCGTGGGTTGACTTAGACATACGGAGTTCATTCCCAGTCTAAGCATACGGAGTTCATTCCCAGTCTAAGATCGGACCGGATCGAGGGTTGCGATAGCACATGCTGGGCTCGGGCATGTGCTGGTGCCGTATTTTCTTTCCCGAGACACCATCGTCGGAGAACCTGACAGACGGCATTGGGGTTCCGACGATTGGGGGGGCCGGGGGGGTGTGCGCACATGATGTGCGATGGGTGCTGGTACTTGGCCATTATATTGTCCCCTATCCCTCATCAAACCTCGAGAACTCACACCCCCTTAAAGAGCATTTGAGATTTTACAGGTTTGATGCCAGTAGCCTTTAAAGTGTCCGAAATGGGGACACTTTTTTCAAATGGTCACAAAATCTTGTACACTTCGAGTTTTTAGCTGACTTTTTTTGTGCATGCCAACAAAAATACAAGGATCACGTCTACCAAGTTTGGGGCCAAAACGCCTTCTAAAAAATTTTTAAAAAATCCCGAATCGTAAAAAGTTTAAAAAATCGTGAAAAATAGAAAACGAGTCGTCTTGCCATGAAACTTCACATGAAGGCTTAAGGGACCATTGTATGAATTTACAAGCCAGAAAAATGGCATTGGCATGGCAGAAATATGAAGATGTGCCAAAACCCACCTACCACCCTATCGATCCACGGTTTGTGCATCCCGCCTCTCTGGTCGAAGTGGTACCCGCCCGCCCGCTCGTTTCGTCGGTTGGCTTAGTCTTACAGAGTTTATTCCCAGTCTAAGATCAGACCGGATGGAGGGTTGCGGCAGCAAGATCGGCAGCACGCAGAGGGGGACCCGGTCGATCGCTGGCTTGCGCGTCCCGCCCCTCTGGCCGGTTGAACGGTAGCACGCTCGTTTCATGGGTTGACTTAGGCATACGGAGTTCATTCCCAGTCTAAGCATTCTGAGTTCATTCCCAGTCTAAGATCATACTGGACCGAGGGTTGCGGCAGCACATGCTGGGCTTGGGCATGTGCTGGTGTCGTATTTTTCTTCGTTGAGACACCATCGCCAGAGAGCCTGACCGGCGGCATTGGGGTTCCGACAATCGGGGGGGCCAGGGGGGGTGTGCGCACATGATGTGCGATGGGTGCTAGTACTTGGCCCTTATATTGGCCCCCTATTCCTTGTCAAACCTCAAGAACTCACACCCCCTTAAAGAGCATTTGAGATTTTACAGGTTTGCTGTCAGTAGCCATTAAAGTATCTGAAATGGGGACACTTTTTTCAAATGGTCACAAAATCCTGTACACTTCGAGTTTTTAGCTGAATTTTTTTTTATGCATGCCAACAAAAATACAAGGATCCCGTCTAAAAAGTTTGGGGCCAAAACTCCTTCTGAAAAAATTTTAAAAAATTCCGAACCGTAAAAAGTTTCAAAAATCGTGAAAAATAGAAAATGAGTCATCTTGCCATGAAACTTCAGATGAAGGCGTAAGGGACCATTGTATGAATTTACAAGCCAAAAAAATGGCATTGGCATGGCAAAAATATGAAGATATGGCTAAACCCACCTACCACCCTATCGATCCACGGCTTGCGCATCCCGTCTCTTTGGCCGGCGCGGCGAGCGCTCGCCCGCCCGCCCGCTCAATTCGTCGGTTAGTTTAGGCATACGAAGTTCATTCCCAGTCTAAGATCGGATCAGACCGAGGGTTGCGGCAGCACATGCTGGGCTCTGGCATGTGCTGGTGTCACATTTTTCTACACCGGGACACCATCGCCGGAGAACCTATCCTGCTACATTGGGGTTCCGACGATCGGGGGGGGCCGGGGGGTGTGCGCACATGATGTGCGATGGGTGCTGGTACTTGGCCCTTATATTGGACCCCTATCCCTCATCAAACCTCAAGAACTCACACCTCCCTAAAGAGGATTTGAGATTTTACAGCTTTGCTGCAAGTAGCAATTAAAGTGTCTGAAATGGGGACACATTTTTCAAATGGTCACAAAATCTTGTACACTTCGAGTTTTTAGATGAATTTTTTTGTGCATGCCAAAAAAAATAAAAGGATCACATCTACCAAGTTTGGGGCCAAAACTCCTTCTGAAAAAATTTGAAAAAATCCCAAACCGCAAAAAGTTTCAAAAATCATGAAAAATAGAAAATGAGTCATCTTTCCATGAAACTTCACTTGAAGGCTTAAGGGACCATTGTATGAATTTACAAGCTAGAAAAATGGCATTGGCATGGTAGAAATATAAAGATGTGCCTAAACCCACCTACCACTCTATCGATCCATGACTTGCGCATCCCGCCTCTCTAGCTGACGTAGTGCCCACCCGCCCACCCGCTCATTTCGTCGGTTGGCTTGGGCTTACGGAGTTCATTCCCAGTCTAAGATCGGATCAGACCGAGGGTTGCAGCAGCAGGATCAGCAGCACACTGAGAGGGACTTAGGCATATGGAGTTCATTCCCAGTCTAAGCATACGTAAAGATGGACCCGACCGATCCCCAGTTTGCGTATCCCTCCCCTCTGGCAGGCTGAGTGCCCGTACGCTCGTTTCGTGGGTTGACTTAGGCATACGGAGTTCATTCCCAGTCTAAGATCAGATCGAACCGAGGATTGTGGTAGCACATGCTACCCTCGAGCATGTGCTGGTGCTGCATTTTTCTTCACCGGGACACCATCGTCGGAGAACCTGACCGGCAACATTGGGGTTTCGATGATCGGGGGGCCGGGGGGTGTGCGCTCATGATGTGCGATAGGTGCTGGTACTTGGCCCTTATATTGGTCCCCTATCCCTCATCAAACCTCGAGAACTCACACCCCCTTAATGAGCATTTGAGATTTTACAGGTTTGCTGCCAGTAGCCATTAAAGTGTCTGAAATTTGGATACTTTTTTCAAATGGTAACAAAATCTTGTACACTTTGAGTTTTTAGCTAAATTTTTTTGTGCATGCCAAAAAAAAATACAAGGATCACGTCTACCAAGTTTTGGGACAAAAATCCTTCTGAAAAAATTTTAAAAAATTTTGAACCATAAAAAGTTTCAAAAATCATGAAAAATAGAAAACGAGTCGTCTTGCCAGGAAACTTCACATGAAGGCATATGGGACCATTGTATGAATTTACAAGTGAGAAAAATGGCATTGGCAAGGCAGAAATATGAAGATGTGCCTAAACCCACCTACCACCCTATCGATCCACGGCTTGCGTATCTCGCCTCTCTAGCCGGCGTAGTGCCCGCCGTCCGCCCACTCGTTTCGTCGGTTGGCTTAGGCATACGTAGTTCATTCCCAGTCCAAGATCGAACCGTACTGAGGGTTGTGGAGTAGGATCGGCAGCACGCAAAGGGGGACCCGGCCGATCCTTGGCTAGCGCATCCCGCCCCTTTGGCCGGATGAGCACCCGTACGCTCATTTCGTGGGTTGACTTAAGCATACGGAGTTGATTCCCAGTCTAAGCATATAGAGTTCATTCCCAATCTAAGATCGGACCGCACCGAGGGTTGCGGCAGCACATGCATGGTTCGGGCATGTGCTGGTGCCACATTTTTCTTCATCGGGAAACCATCGCCAGAGAACCTGACTGGCGGTATTGGGGTTCCGGCGATCGGGGGGGCCGGGGGGGTAGGCGCACATGATGTGCGATGGTTGCTGGTATTTGGCCCTTATATTGGCCCCCTATCCCTCATCAAACCTCGAGAACTCACACCCCCTTAAATAGCATTTCAAATTTTACAGGTTTGCTGCCAGTAGCCATTAAAGTGTCCGAAATGGGGACACTTTTTTCAAATGGTCACAAAATCTTGTACACTTCGATTTTTTAGCTGAATTTTTTTGTGCATGCCAACAAAAATACAAGGATCATGTCTACCAAGTTTGGGGCCAAAAATCCTTCTGAAATAATTTTAAAAATTCCTGAACCGTAAAAAGTTTCAAAAATCGTGAAAAAGAGAAAACGAGTTGTCTTGCCATGAAACTTCACAAGAAGGCTTAAGGGACCATTGTATGAATTTACAAGCCAAAAAAATGGCATTGGCATGGCAGAAATATGAAGATGTGCCTAAACGCACCTACCACCCTATCGATCCACGGCTTGCGTATCCCACCTTTCTGGTCGGCGTAGTGCCCGCCCGCCCGCTCGTTTCGTCGGTTGGCTTAGGCATACGGAGTTCATTCCAAGTCTAAGATCGGACCAGACCGAGGGTTACGATAGTAGGATCAGCAGCACGTAAAGGGGGAATCGGTCGATCCCCGGCTTACGCATCCTGCCCCTCTGGCCGGCTGAGCGCCCGCACGCTCGTTTCGTGGGTTGACTTAGGCAGACGGCTTTCATTCTCAATCTAAGCATACAGAGTTCATTCCCAGTCTAAGATCAGATCGGACCGAGGGTTGCGGCTACACTTGCTGGGCTCGGGCATGTGCTGGTATCGCATTTTTCTTCGCCAGGATGCCATCGTCGGAGAAATTGACCGGCGACATTGGGGTTTCGGCGATCGGGGGCGTCGGGGGGTGTGCGCACAAGATTTGCGATAGGTGCTGGTTCTTGGCCCTTACACTGGCCCCCTATCCCTCATCAAACCACAAGAACTCACACCCCCTTAAAGAGCATTTCAGATTTTACAGGTTTGCTGCCAGTAGCCATTAAAGTGTCTGAAATGGGGACACTTTTTTCAAATGGTCACAAAATCTTGTAGACTTCGAGTTTTTAGCTGAATTTTTTTGTGCATGCCAACAAAAATACAAGGATCATGTCTACCAAGTTTAGGGCCAAAACTCTTTCTAAAAAAATTTTAAAAAATCCCGAACCGTAAAAAGTTTTAAAAATCATGAAAAATAGAAAACGAGTCGTCTTGCCATGAAACTTCACATGAGGGCTTAGGGGACCATTGTATGAATTTAAAAGCCAAGAAAATGGCATTGGCATGGCAGAAATATGAAGATGTGCCTAAACCCACCTACCACCCTATCGATCCATGGCTTGCGCATCCCGTCTCTCTGGCCGACGTAGTGCCGGCCCGCCCGCCCGCTCGTTTCGTCAGTTGGCTTAGGCATACGGAGTTCATTCCCAGTCTAAGATCAAACCGGACAGAGGGTTATGGCAGCAGGATCGACAGCACGCAGAAGGAGACCCCATCGATCCCCGGCTTGGGCATCCCGCCTCTCTGGCCAGCTGAGCGCCCGCACGCTCGTTTCATGGACTGACTTAGGCATACGGAGTTCATTCCCAGTCTAAGCATACGGAGTTCATTCCCAGTCTAAGATCGAACCAGACCGAGGGTTGCGGCAGCAGATGCTGGGCTCGGGCATGTGCTGGTGCCATATTTTTCTTCGTCAGGACACCATCACCGGAGAACCTGACCAGCGGCATTGGGGTTCCGACGATCGGGTGGGCCGGGGGGTGTGCGCACATGATGTGTGATGGGTGCTGGTACTTGGCCCTTATATTGGCTCCCTATCCCTCATCAAACCTCAAGAACTCACACCCCTTAAAGAGCATTTGAGATTTTACAGGTTTGCTGCCAGTAGGCATTAAAGTGTCTGAAATGGGGACACTTTTTTCAAATGGTCACAAAATCTTGTACACTTTGAATTTTTAGCTGAATTTCTTTGTACACGCCAGCAAAAATACAAGGATCACGTCTACCAAGTTTGGGGCCAAAAATCCTTTTGAAAAAATTTTAAAAAAACTTGATCCGTAAAAAGTTTCAAAAATCATGAAAAATAGAAAATGAGTCATCCTGCCATAAAACTTCACATGAAGGCTTAAGGGACCGTTGTATGAATTTACAAGCCAAAAAAATGGCATTGGCACGGCACAAATATGATGATGTGCCTAAACCCACCTACTACCCTATCGATCCAAGGCTTTTGCATCCCGCCTCTATGGCCGGCGTAGTGCCCACCCGCCCGCCCGCTCGTTTCATTGGTTGGCTTCGGCATATAGAGTTCATTCCCAGTCTAAGATCGGACCGAACTGAGGGTTGTGCTAGCAGGATCGACAGCACGCAGAAGGGGACCTGACCGATCCCCGACTTGCGCATCCCGCCCCTCTGGCCGGCTGAGCGCCCGCACGCTCGTTTCGTGGGGTTGACTTAGGCATACGAAGTTCATTCCAATCTAAGCATACAGAGTTCATTCCCAGTCTAAGATCGGATTGGACTGAAGGTTGTGGCAGCACATGCTAGGCTCGGGCATGTGCTGGTGCTGCATTTTTCTTCGTCGGGACACCATCGTCGGAGAACCTGACCGGCGGTAATGGGGTTCCGGATCGGGGGGGTCGGGGGGGTGTGCGCACATGATATGCGATGGGTGCTGGTACTTGGCCCTTATATTGGCCCCCTATCCCTCATCAAACCTCGATAACTCCCACCCCCTTAAAGAGCATTTGAGATTTTACAGGTTTGCTGCAAGTAGCCATTAAAGTATCTGAATGGGGATACTTTTTTCAAATGGTCACAAAATCTTGTACACTTTGATTTTTTAGCTGAATTTTTTTGTGCATGCCAAAAAAAATACAAGGATCAGGTCTACCAAGTTTGGGGCCAAAACGCCTTCTGAAAAAATTTAAAAAAATCCCGAACCGTAAAAAGTTTTAAAAATCGTGCAAAGTAGAAAACGAGTCGTCTTGCCATGAAACTTCACATGAAGGCCTAAGGGACCATTGTATGAATTTACAAGCCAGAAAAATGGCAATGACATGGCAGATATATGAAGATGTGCCTAAACCCACCTACTACCCTATCGATCAACGGCTTTCGCATCCCGCCTCTCTGGCCAGCGTAGCGCTCGCCCACCCGCCCACTCATTTCGTCGGTTAGCTTAGGCATACGGAGTTCATTCCAGTCTAAGATTAGATCAAATCGAGCATTGTGGTAGCAGGATCAACAGCACGCAGAGGGGGACCCGAGCAATCCCCGGCTTGTGAATCTTGCCACTCTGGCTGGCTGAGCGCCCGCACGCTCGTTTCGTTGGTTGACTTAGGCATACGGAGTTCATTCCCAGTGTAAGCATACAAAGTTCATTCCCAGTCTAAGATCGGACTGGACCGAGGGTTGTGACAGCACATGCAGGGGTCGGGCATGTGCTGGTGCCGCATTTTTCTTCACCGGGACACCATCGCCGGAGAACTTGACCGTCGGCATTGGGGTTCCGACGATCGGGGGGTCGGAGGGGTGTGCGCACATGATATGCGATGGGTGCTGGTACTTGGCCCTTATATTGGCCCCCTATCCCTCATCAAACCTCGAGAACTCACACCCCCTTAAAGAGCATTTGAGATTTTACAAGTTTGCTGCAAGTAGCTATTAAAGTATCTGAAATGGGGATACTTTTTTCAAATAGTCACAAAATCTCGTACACTTCGAGTTTTTAGCTGAATTTTTTTGTGCATGCCAACAAAAATACAAGGATCACGTCTACCAAGTTTGGGGCCAAAAATCCTTCTGAAAAAAGTTTAAAAAATCTCGAACATTAAAAAGTTTTGACAATCATGAAAAATAGAAAACGAGTCGTCTTGCTATGAAACTTCACATGAAGGCTTAAGGGACCATTGTATGAATTTACAAGCCAGAAAAATGGCATTGGCATGGTAGAAATATTAAGATGTGCCTAAACCCACCTACTACCCTATCGATCCATGGCTTTCGCATCCCCCCTCTCTGGCCGACGTAGTGCCCGCCCGCCCGCTCGCTCGTTTCATCGGTTGGTTTCGGCATACGGAGTTCATTCCCAGTCTAAGATCAGACTGAACTGAGAGTTACAGCAGCAGGATCGACAGCACGCAGAAGGGGACCCGGCCGATCCCTGGCTTGCGCATCCCGCCCCTCTGGCCGGCTGAGCGACCGCACGCTCGTTTCATGGGTTGACTTAGGTATACGGAGTTCATTCCCAGTCTAAGCATACGGAGTTCATTCCCAGTCTAAGATCGGACTGGACTGAGGGTTGCGGTAGCAGATGATGGGCTCGACCATGTGCTGGTGCCGTATTTTTCTTCGTCGGGATACCATCATCGGAGAACCTGACCGACAGCATTAGGGTTCCGGCGATCGCGGGGGCCGAGGGGGTGTGCGCACATGATGTGCGATGGGTGGTGGTACTTGGCCCTTATATTGGCCCCTTATCCCTCATCAAACCTTGAGAACTCACACCCCCTTAAAGAGCATTTGAGATTTTACAGGTTTGCTGCCAGTAGTCATTAAAGTGTCTGAAATGGGGACACTTTTTTCAAATGGTCACAAAATCTTGTACACTTCGAGTTTTTACCTAAATTGTTTTGTGCATGCCAAAAAAAATACAAGGATCATATCTACCCAGTTTGGGGCCAAAACTCCTTCTGAAAAAATTTTAAAAATCCCGAACCGTAAAAAGTTTCAAAAATCATGAAAAATAGAAAACGAGTTGTCTTGCCATGAAACTTCACATGAAGGCTTAAGGGACCATTGTATGAATTTACAAGCCAAAAAAATGGCATTGGCACGGTAGAAATATGAAGATGTGCCTAAACCCACCTACCACCCTATCGATCCACGGCTTGCGCATCCCGCCTCTCGGCAGGCGTAGTGCCCGCCCGCCCGCTCGCACACTTTTTTCGTGGGTTGACTTAGGCATACGGAGTTCATTCCCAGTCTAAGCTACGGATTTCATTCCCAGTCTAAGATCAGACAGGACCGAGGGTTATGGTAGCACATGCTGGGCTCGGGCATGTGCTAGTGCCATATTTTTCTTCACCGGGACACCTTCACCGGAGGACCTGACTGACGGTATTGGAGTTTCGACGGTCGGGGGGGGCGTGGGGGTTGTGCACACATAATGTGCGATGGGTGATGGTACTTGGCCCTTATATTGGCCCTCTATCCCTCATCAAACCTCGAGAACTCTGCAGAAATATGAAGATGTACCTAAACCAACCTACCACCCTATCGATCCACGGCTTGCGCATCCTGCCTATCTGGCCGGCGTAATGCCCACTCGTCCGCCTGCTCGTTTCGTCAGTTGGCTTAAGCATATGGAGTTCATTCCTAGTCTAAGATCGGACCGAACTGAGGATTGCGGCAGTAGGATCGACAGCATGCAGAGGGGGACCCGAACGATCCTCAGCTTGCGCATCCCGCCCCTCTGGCCGACTGAGCGCCCGCACGCTCGTTTCATGGGTTGATTTAGGCATACAGAGTTCATTCCCAGTCTAAGCATACGAAATTCATTCCCAGTCTAAGATCGGATCGAACCAAGGGTTACGCAGCACATGCTGGGCTCATACATGTGCTGGCACCGTATTTTTCTTCGTCGGGACACCATCGCCGGAGAACCTGACCGACAGCATTTTCGGTGATCGGGGGAGGGCCGGGGGGTGTGCGCACATGATGTGCGATGGGTGCTGGTACTTGGCCCTAATATTGGCCCCCTATCCCTCATCAATCCTCGAGAACTCACACCCCCTTAAAGAGCATTTGAGATTTTACAGGTTTGCTGCCAGTAGCCATTAATGTGTCTGAAATGGGGACACTTTTTTCAAATGGTCACAAAATCTTGTTCACTTCGAGTTTTTAGCTGAATATTTTTGTGCATGCCAACAAAAATACAAGGATCACGTCTACCAAGTTTCGGGCCAAAAACCCTTCTGAAAAAATTTTAAAAAATCCCGAACCGTAAAAAGTTTCAAAAATCATGAAAAATAGAAAACGAGTCGTCTTGCCATGAAACTTCACATGAAGGCTTAAGGGACCATGGTATGAATTTACAAGCCAGAAAAATGGCATTGGAATGGCAGAAATATGAAGATGTGCCTAAACCCACCTACCACCCTGTCGATCCACGGCTTGCGCATCCCATCTCTCTGGCCGGCGTAGTGCCCGCCCGACCGCATGCCCGTTCGTTTCGTGGGTTAACTTAGTCATACGGAGTTCATTCCCAATCTAAGATTGGACTGGACCGAGGGTTGCGACAGCACATACTGGGCTCGACCATGTGCTGGTGCTGCATTTTTCTTCACCGGGACATCATCGTCGGAGAATCTAACCTACGATATTGGGGTTCCGACGATCGGGGGGGTCGGGGGGGTGTGCGCAAATGATGTGCGATGGGTGCTGGTACTTAGCCCATATATGGGGCCCCTATCCCTCATCAAACCATGAGAACTCACACCCTCTTAAAGAGCATTTGAGATTTTATAGGTTTGCTGCCAGTAGCCATTAAAGTGTCTGAAATGGGGACACTTTTTTCAAATGATCACAAAATCTTGTACACTTCGAGTTTCTAACTGAATTTTTTTGTGCATACCAACAAAAATACAAGGATCATGTCTACCAAGTTTGGGCCCAAAAATCCTTTTGAAAAAAGTTTAAAAAATGGCCAACCGTAAAAAGTTTCAAAAATCGTGAAAAATAGAAAACGAGTCGTCTTGCCATTAAACTTCACATGAAGGCTTAAGGGACCATTGTATGAATTTACAAGCCAGAAAAATGGCATTGGCATGGCAGAAATATGAAGATGTGCCTAAACCCATCTACCACCCTATCGATCCATGGTTTGCACATCCTGCCTCTCTGGCCGGCGTAGTGCCCGTCCGCCTGCTCGTTCGTTTCGTCGGTTGGCTTAGGCATACGGAGTTTATTCCCAGTCTAAGAACGGATAAGACCGAGGTTTGCGGCAGCAGGATTGGTAGCACATATAGGAGGACCCGGTCGATCCTCGGCTTGCACCTCCCGCCCCACTGGCTGGCTGAGTGCCCGCACGCTCGTTTCGTGGGCTGACATAGGCATACGGAGTTCATTCCCAGTCTAAGATCGGACCGGATCGAGGGTCGTGGCAGCACATGCTGGGCTCGGGCATGTGCTGGTGTCGCATTTTTCTTCATCGAGACACCTTCGTCGGAGAACCTAACCGGCGGCATTGGGGTTCCAGCGATTGGGGGGGCCAGACGGGGGTGTGCGCACATGATGTGCGATGGGTGCTGGTACTTGGCCCATATATTGGGCCCCTATCCCTCATCAAAACACAAGAACTCACACCCTTTTAAAGAGCATTTGAGATTTTACAGGTTTGCTGCCAGTAGCCGTTAAAGTGTCTGAAATGGGGACACTTTTTTCAAATGGTAATAAAATCTTGTACACTTCGAGTTTTTAACTGAATTTTTTTGTGCATGCCAACAAAAATAAAATAGAAAACGAGTTGTCTTGCAATGAAACTTCACATGAAGGCTTAAGGGACTAATGTATGAATTTACAGGCCAGAAAAATGGCATTGGCACGGCAAAAATGTGAAGATGTGCCTAAACCCGGCTTGCATATCCCGCAGAAAAATGACCCGACCGATCCCCGGCTTGCATATCCCGCCCCTCTGGCCGACTGAGCGCCCGTACGCTCATTTCATGGTTTGACTTAGGCATACAGAGTTCATTCCCAGTCTAAGCATACGGAGTTCATTCCCAGTCTAAGATCGAACCGAACCAAGGGTTGCGACAACACATGCTGGGCATGGGCATGTGCTGGTGTCACATTTTTCTTCATCGAGACACCATTGTCGGAGAACCTGATCGGCGGCATTGGGGTTCTGGCGATCGAGGGGGGCCGGGGGAGGTGTGTGCACATGATGTGCGATTGGTGCTGGTACTTGGCCCTTATATTGGCCCCCTATCCCCCATCAAACCTCGAGAACTCACACCCCTTTGAAGAGCATTTGAGATTTTACAGGTTTGCTGCCAGTAGCCACTAAAGTGTTTGAAATGGTGACACATTTTTTAAATGGTCACAAAATCTTGTACACTTCGAGTTTTTAGCTGAATTTTTTTGTGCATGCCAACAAAAATAAAATAGAAAACGAGTTGTCTTGCAATGAAACTTCACATGAAGGCTTAAGGGACTATTGTATGAATTTATAGGCCAAAAAAATGGCATTGGCACGGAAAAAATGTGAAGATATGCCTAAACCCACCTACCACCCTATCGATCCATGGCTTGCACATCCCGCCTCTTTGGCCGGCATAGTGCCCGCCCGTCCGCCCGCTCATTTCCTCGGTTGGCTTAGACATACGGAGTTCATTTCCAGTCTAAGATCAGATTGAACCGGGTGTTGCGACAGTAGGATCGACAGCACGCAGAGGGGGACCCGATCGATCCCCGACTTTCGCATCCTACCCCTCTGGCTAGCTGAGCGCCCGCACGCACGTTTCGTGGGTTGACTTAGGCATACGGAGTTCTTCATCGGGACACCATCGTCAGAGAACTTGATCGGCGGTATTTGGGTTTCAACGATCGGGGGGGGCCAGGGGGGGTCTGCGCACATGATGTGCGATGGGTGCTGGTACTTGGCCCTTTTATTGGCCCCCTATCCCTCATCAAACCTCGAGAACTCACACCCCCTTAAAGAGCATTTGAGATTTTACAGGTTTTCTGCCAGTAGCCATTAAAGTGTCTGAAATGGGGATACCTTTTTCAAATGGTCACAAAATCTTGTACACTTCAAGTTTTTAGCTGCATGTTTTTGTGCATGCCAACAAAAATACAAGGATCACGTCTACAAGGTTTGGGGCCAAAAGTCCTTCTGAAAAAATTTTAAAAAATCCCAAACCGTAAAAAGTTTTAAAAATCATGAAAAATAGAAAACGAGCCGTCTTGCCATGAAACTTCACATGAAGGCTTAAGGGACCATTGTATGAATTTACAAGCTAGAAAAATGGCATTGGCATGGCAGAAATATGAAGATGTGCCTAAACCCACCTACCACCCTATCGATCCACGGCTTGCACATCTCGCCTCTTTGGCCTGCGTAGTGCCCGCCTGTCCGCCCGCTCGTTTCGTCGGTTGGCTTAGGCATACGGAGTTCATTCCTAGTCTAAGATCAGACCGAGGGTTACGGCATTGGGGTTCTGGCGATCAAGGCGGCCGAGGGAGGTGTGCGTACATAATGTGCGATGGGTGCTGGAACTTGGCCCATATATTGGCCCCCAATCCCTCATCAAACCATAAGAACTCACACCCTTTTAAAGAGCATTTGAGATTTTACAGGTTTGTTGCCAGTAGCCATTAAAGTGTGTGTAATGGGGACACCTTTTTCAAATGGTCACAAAATCTTGTACACTTCAAGTTTTTAACAGAATTTTTTTGTGCATGCCAACAAAAATACAAGGATCATGTCTACCAAGTTTGGGGCCAAAACTCCTTCTGAAAAAATTTTAAAAAATTCCGAACCGTAAAAAGTTTCAAAAATCATGAAAAATAGAAAACGAGTCGTCTTGCCATGAAACTTCACATGAAGGCTTAAGCGACCGTTGTATGAATTTACAAGCCAGAAAAATGGCATTGGCATGGCAGAAATATGAAGATGTGCCTAAACCCACTTACCACCCTATCGATCCACGGTTTACGCATCCCGCCTATCTAGCCGACGTAGTGCCCTTCCGCCCGCCCGCTTGTTTCGTCGGTTGGCTTAGGTATACGGAGTTCATTCCCATTTTAAGGTCGGATCAGACCGAGGGTTGCGGCAGCAGGATCGGTAGCATGTAGAGGGGGACCCGACTGATCCCCGGCTTATGCATCCCGCCCCTCTGGCCGGCTGAGCACCCGCACGCTCATTTCGTGGGCTAACTTAGGCATACGGAGTTCATTCTCAGTCTAAGCATACGAAATTCATTCCCAGTCTAAGATCGGACTAGACTGAGGGTTGCGGCAGCCCATTCTGGGCTCGGGCATGTGCTGGTGCCGTATTTTTCTTTGTCGGGACACCATTGTCGGAGAACCTAACTGGCGGCATTAGTGTTCCGGCGATCGGGGCTGGCCGATGGGGTGGGTGTGCGCACATGATGTGCGATGGGTGCTGGTACTTGGCCCTTATATTGGCCCCCTATCCCTCATCAAACCTCGAGAACTCACACCCCCTTAAAGAGCACTTGAGATTTTACAGGTTTGCTGCCAATAACCATTAAAGTGTCTGAAATGGGGACACTTTTTTCAAATGGTCGTAAAATCTTGTACACTTCGAGTTTTTAGCTGAATTTTTTTGTGCATGCCAATAAAAATACAAGGATCACGCCTACCAAGTTTGGGGCCAGAAATCTTCTTAAATAATTTTAAAAAATCCCGAACCGTAAAAGGTTTCGAAAATCGTAAAAAATAGAAAACGAGTCGTCTTGGCATGAAACTTCACATGAAGGCTTAAGGGACCATTGTATGAATTTACAAGTCAGAAAAATATCATTGGCATGGCAGAAATATGAAGATGTGCCTAAACCCACCAACCACCCTATCGATCCATGGCTTGCGCATTACGCCTCTCTGGCTGGCGTAGTGCCCGTCCGCCCGCCCGCCCACTCGTTTCGTTGGTTGGCTTAGGCATACGGAGTTCATTCCAAGTCTAACATCAGACCGGATCGAGGGTTGTGGTAGCAGGATCGGCAGCACGCAGAGGGGACCCGATCGATCCCTGGCTTGCGCATCCTGCCCCTCTGGCCGACTGAGCGCCCGCACACTCGTTTAGTGGGTTGACTTAGGCATACGGAGTTCATTCCCAGTCTAAAAATATGGAGTTCATTCCCAGTCTAAGATCGGACCGGACCGAGGGTTGCGGCAGCACATGCTGGGCTCGGGCATGTGTTGGTGCCGTATTCTTCTTCGTCGGGACACCATCGTCGGAGAACCCGACTGGCGGCATTGGGGTTCCGACGATCAGGGGGGCCGGGGCGGTGTTCGCACATGATATGCGATGGGTACTGGTACTTGGCTCTTATATTGGTCGTCTATCCCTCATCAAACCTCGAGAACTCACACCCCCCTAAAGAGCATTTGAGATTTTACAGGTTTGCTGCCAGTAGCCATTAAAGTGTCTGAAATTGGGACACTTTTTTCAAATGGTCACAAAATCTTGTACACTTTGAGTTTTTAGCTGAGTTTTTTTGTGCATGCCAACAAAAATACAAGGATCACGTCTACCAAGTTTAGGGCAAAAACTCCATCTGAAAAAATTTTAAAAAATCCCGAACTGTAAAAAGTTTCAAAAATCGTGAAAAATAGAAAACGAGTCGTCTTGCCATGGAACTTCACATGAAGGCTAAAGGGACCATTGTATGAATTTACAAGCCAGAAAAATGGCATTGGCATGGCAGAAATATGAAGATGTGCATAAACCCACCTACCACCCTATCTATCCACGAGTTGCGCATCCGGCCTCTCTGGCCGGCGTAGTGCCCGCCCGTCCGCCCACCCGTTTCGTCAGTTGGCTTAGGCATACAAAGTTCATTCCCAGTCTAAGATCGGACAGGATCGAGGGTTGCGGCAGCACATGCTGGGCTCGGCCATCTACTGGTGCCGCATTTTTCTTCGTCGGGACACCATCGTCGGAGAACCTGACCAGCGGCATTGGGGTTCCGGCGATCGGGGGGGGCCGGGGGGCTGTGCGCACATGATGTGTGATGGGTGCTGGTACGTGGCCCTTATATTGGCCCCCTATCCCTCATCAAACCTCGAGAACTCACACCCCCTTAAAGAGCATTTGAGATTTTAGAGGTTTGCTGCCAGTAGCCATTAAAGTGTCTAAAATGGGGACACTTTTTTCAAATGGTCCCAAAATCTTGTACACTTCGAGTTTTTAGCTGAATTTTTTTGCGCATGCCAAAAAAAATACAAGGATCACGTCTACCAAGTTTGGGGCCAAAAATTCATCTGAAAAATTTTTTAAAAATCTCGAACCGTAAAAAGTTTTAAAAATCGTGAAAAATAGAAAACGAGTCATCTTGCCATGAAACTTCACATGAAGGCTAAAGGGACCCTTGTATGAATTTACAAGCCAGAAAAATGGCATTGGCATGGCAGAAATATGAAGAGTGCCAAACCCACCTACCACCCTATCGATCCATGGATTGCGCATCCTGCCTCTCTGGTCGGCGTAGTGCTCGTCCACCCACCCGCCCGTGTCGTCAATTGGCTTAGGCATACGGAGTTCATTCCCAGTCTAAGATCGGACCGAACTGAGGGCTGTGGTAGCACATGCTTGGCTCGGGCATGTGCTGGTGCCGTATTTTTCTTCACCGGGACACCATCACCGGAGAACCTGACCGGCGGCATTGGGATTCCGACGATCGGGGGTGGCAGGGGGGGTGTGCCCACATGATGTGTGATGGGTTCTGCCACTTTGCCCTTATATTGGCCCTCTATCCCTCATCAAACCTCGGGAACTCACACCCCCTTAAAGAGCATTTGAGATTTTACAGGTTTGCTGCCAGTGGCCCTTATAGTGTCTGAAATGGGGACACTTTTTTTAAATGGTCACAAAATCTTGTACACTTCGAGTTTTTAGCTGAAGTTTTTTGTGCATGCAAACAAAAACACAAGGATCCCGTCTACCAAGTTTGGGGCCAAAACTCCTTCTGAAAAAATTTTAAAAAATCCTGAACCCTAAAAAGTTTTGAAAATCATGAAAAATAGAAAACGAGTCGTCTTGCCATGAAACTTGACATGAAGGCTTAAGGGACCATTGTATGAATTTAGAAGCCAAAAAAATGGCATTGGCATGGCAGAAATAAGAAGATGTGCCTAAACCCACCTACCACCCTATCGATACACGGGTTGCGCATCCCGCCTCTCTAGCCGGCATCATGCCCGCCCGCCCGCCCGCCCCCCCGCTTGTTTCGTCGGTTGGCTTAGGCATACGGAGTTCATTCCCAATCTAAGATCGGACCAGATCGAGGGTTGTGGCAGCAAGATCGGTAGCATGCAGAGGGGGACTCGGTCGATCCCCGGCATGCGCATCCCGCCCCTCTGGCCGGCTGAGCGCCCGCAAGCTCGTTTCGTGGGTTGACTTAGGCATACTGAGTTCATTCCTAATCTAAGCATACGGAGTTCATTCCCATTATAAGATCGGGCCAGACGAAGGGTTACGGCTGCACATGCTGGGCTTGGGCATGTGCTGGTGCCGCATTTTTTTTCACCGAGACACCATCACCAGAGAACCTGACTGGCGGCATTGGGGTACCGGTGATCAGGGGGCCCGGGGGGTGCGTACACATGATGTGCGATGGGTGCTGGTATTTGGCCCTTATATTGGCCCCTTATCCCTCATGAAACCTCGAGAACTCACATCCCCTTAAAGAGCATTTAAGATTTTACAGGTTTGCTGCCAGTAGCCATTAAAGTATCTAAAATGGGGACACTTTTTTCAAATGGTCAAAAAATCTTGTACACTTTGACTTTTTAGCTGAATGTTTTTGTGCATGCCAATAAAAATACAAGGATCACATCTACCAAGTTTGGCACCAAAACTCCATCTGAAAAAATTTTAAAAAATCTCGAACCGTAAAAAGTCTAAAAAATCGTGAAAAATAGAAAACGAGTCGTCTTGCCATGAAACTTCACATGAAGGCTTAAGGGACCATTGTATGAATTTACAACCCAGAAAAATGGCATTGGCACTGGCAAAAATATGAAGATGTGCCTAAACCCACCTACCACCCTATCGATCCACAGCTTACGCATCCTGCCTCTTTGGTCGACGTAGTGCCCACCCACCCGCCCGCTTGTTTCGTCGGTTGGCTTAGGCATACGGATTTCATTCCCAGTCTAAGATTGGACTGGACCAAGGGTTGCGGTAGCAGGATCGGTAGCACGCAGAGAGGGACCCGACCGATCCTCAGCTTACGCATCCCGCCCCTCTGGCCGGCTGAGCGCCCGTACGCTCATTTCGTGGGTTGACTTACGCATACGGAGTTCATTCCTAGTCTAAGCATGCGGACTTCATTCGCAGTCTAAGATCAGATCGGACCGAGTGTTGTGGCAGCACATGCTGGGCTCGGGCATGTGCTAGTGCCACATTTTTCTTCGTCGAGACACCATCGTCGGAGAACCTGACCAGCGGCATTAGGGTTCCGGCGATCGGGGGGGCCGGGGGGCTGTGCGCACATGATGTGCGATGGGTGCTGGTACTTGGCCCTTATATTGGCCCCCTATCCCTCATCAAACCTCGAGAATTCACACCCCCTTAAAGAGCATTTGAGATTTTATAGGTTTGCTGCCAGTAGCCATTAAAGTGTCTGAAATGGGAACACTTTTTTCAAATGGTCACAAAATCTTGTCCACTTCGAGTTTTTAGCTGAAGTTTTTTGTGCATGCCAACAAAAATACAAGGATCACATGTACCAAGTTTGGGGTAAAAACTCCTTCTGAAAAAATTTTAAAAAATCCTAAACCCTAAAAAGTTTCAAAAAGCGTGAAAAATAAAAAACGAGTCGTCTTGCCATGAAACTTCACATGAAGGCTTAAGGGACCATTGTATGAATTTACAACCCAGAAAAATGGCATTGGAACTAGCAGAAATATGAAGATGTGCCTAAACCAACCTACCACCCTATCGATCCACGGCTTGTGCATCCTGCCTCTCTGGTCGGCGTAGTGCCCGCCCGCCCTTCTGCTCGTTTCGTCGGTTGGCTTAGGCATACGGAGTTCATTCCCAGTCTAAGATCAGAATGGATTGAGGGTTGTGGCAGCAGGATCGGGAGCACACAGAGGGGACCCAGCTGATCCCCGGCTTGCGCATCCCGCCCCTCTGGCCGACTGAGCGCCCGCACGTTCGTTTCGTGGGTTGACTTAGGCATACGGAGTTAATTCCCAGTCTAAGCATACAGAGTTCATTCCCAGTCTAAGATCGGACCGGATCGAGGGTTACGGCAGCACATGCTGGGCTCGATCATCTACTGGTGTCGTATTTTTCTTTGTCGGGACACCATCGTCGGAGAACCTGACCAGCGGCATTGGGGTTCCGGCGATCGGGGGGGGCCGGGGGGCTGTGCGCACATGATGTGTGATGGGTGCTGGTACTTGGCCCTTATATTGGCCCCCTATCCCTCATCAAACCTCGAGAATTCACACCCCCTTAAAGAGCATTTGAGATTTTATAGGTTTGATGCTAGTAGCCATTAAAGTGTCTGAAATGGGAACACTTTTTTCAAATGGTCACAAAATCTTGTACACTTCGAGTTTTTAGCTGAATTTTTTTGTGCATACCAACAAGAATACAAGGATCACGTCTACCAAGTTTGGGGCTAAAACTCCTTCTGAAAAAATTTAAAAAAATCTCAAACCTTAAAAATTTTGAAAATCGTAAAAAATAGAAAACGAGTCATCTTGCCATGAAACTTCACATGAAGGCATAAGGGACCATTGTATGAATTTACAAGCCAGAAAATGGCATTGGCATGGTAGAAATATGAAGATGTGCCTAAACCCACCTTCCACCCTATCGATCCACAGCTTGCGCATCTCGTCTCTCTGGTCGGCGTACTGCCCGCCCGTCCGCCCGCTCGTTTCGTCGGTTGGCTTAGGCAGACGTAGTTCATTCCCAGTCTAAGTTCAGACCGGACCCAGGGTTGCGGTAACAGGATCGACAGCATGCAGAGGGGGACCCGACCGATCCTTGGCTTGCGCATCCCGCCCCTCCGACCGGTTGAGCGCCCGCACGCTTGTTTCGTGGGTTGACTTAGGCATACAGAGTTCATTCCCAGTCTAAGCATATGGAGTTCATTCCCATTATAAGATCAGACTAGACCGAGGGTTACGGCAGCACATGCTGGGCTCCGGCATGTGCTGGTGCCGCATTTTTCTTCACCGAGACACCATCACCGGAGAACCTGACCGACAGCATTGGGTTACCAACAATTAGGGGGGCCGGGGCGGGTGCATGCACATGATGTGTGATGGGTGCTAGTACTTGGCCCTTATACTGGCCCCCTATCCCTCATTAAATCTCGAGAAATCACACCCCCTTAAAGAGCATTTGAGATTTTACAGGTTTGCTGCCAGTAGCCACTAAAGTGTCTGAAATGGGGATACTTTTTTCAAATGGTCAAAAAATCTTGTACACTTTGAGTTTTTAGCTGAATTTTTTTGTGCGTGCCAAAAAAAATACAAGGATCACGTTTACCAGGTTTGGGGCCAAAAATCCTTTTGAAAAAATTTTAAAAAATCCCGAACCGTAAAAAGTTTCAAAAATCATGAAAAATAGAAAATGAGTCATGTTGCCATGAAACTTCACATGAAGGCTTAAGTGACCATTGTATGAATTTACAACCCAGAAAAATGGCATTGGCACTGCTAGAAATATAAAGATGTGCCTAAACCCACCTACCACCCTATCGATCCACGACTTGCGCATCTCGCCTCTCTTACCGGCGTAGTGCCCGCCTGCCTGCACGCTCGTTTCGTCGTTTGGCTTAGGCATACGGAGTTCATTCCTAGTCAAAGATCAGACCAGACTGAGGGTTACGGTAGCAGGATCGACAGAACGCAGAGGGGGTCCCGATCGATCCCCGGCTTGCGCATCCCGCCCCTATGGCCAGTTGAGCGCCCGCACACTCGTTTCGTGGGTTGACTTAGGCATATGGAGTTCATTCCCAGTCTAAGATCGGGCCGGACCGAGGGTTGCGACAGCACATGCTAGGCTCAGGCATGTGCTGGTGCCGTATTTTTCTTCGTTGGGACACCATCGTCGGAGAACCTGACCCACGGTATTGGGGTTCCGACGATCGGGGGGGCGGGGGGCTGTGCGCACATGATGTGCGATGGGTGCTGGTACTTGGCCCTTATATTGGCCCCCTATCCCTCATCAAACCTCGAGAACTCACACCCCCTTAAAGAGCATTTGAGATTTTATAGGTTTGCTGCCAGTAGCCATTAAAGTGTCTGAAATGGGAACACTTTTTTCAAATGGTCACAAAATCTTGTACACTTCGAGTTTTTAGCTAAATTTTTTTGTGCATGCCAACAAGAATTCAAGGATCACGTCTACCAAGTTTGGGGCAAAAAATCCTTCTGAAAAAATTTTAAAAAATCCTGAACCTTAAAAATTTTGAAAATCGTGAAAAATAGAAAACGAGTCGTCTTGCCATGAAACTTCACAAGAAGGCATAAGGGACCATTGTATGAATTTACAAGGCAGAAAATGGCATTGGCACGGCAAAAATATGAAGATGTGCCTAAACCCACCTTCCACCTTATCGATCCACGGCTTGCGCATCTCGTCTCTCTGGCCGGCGTAGTGCCCGCCCACCCGCCCCGCTCGTTTCGTCGGTTGGCTTAGGCATACGTAGTTCATTCCCAGTCTAAAATCGAACCGGACCCAGGGTTCCGGTAGCAGGATCGATAGCAAGCAGAAGGGGACCCGGTCGATCCCCGGCTTGCGTATCCCGCCCCTCTAGCCTGCTGAGCACCCGTACGCTCGTTTCGGGGGTTGACTTAGGCATACAGAGTTCATTTCCAGTCTAAGCATATGGAGTTCATTCCCATTATAAGATCAGACAGGACCGAGGGTTACGGTAGCACATGCTGGGCTCGGGCATGTGCTGGTGCCGTATTTTTCTTCACCGAGACACCATCGCCAGAGAACCTGACCGGCAGCATTGGGGTACCGGCCATCAGGGGGGCCGGAGGGGTGCGTGCACATGATATGCGATGGGTGCTGGTACTTGGCCCTTATATTGGCCCCCTGTCCCTCATCAAACCTCGAGAACTCTCACCCCCTTAAAGAGCATTTGAGATTTTACATGTTTGCTGCCAGTAGCCATTAAAGTGTCTGAAATGGGGACACTTTTTTCAAATGGTCAAAAAATCTTGTACACTTTGAGTTTTTAGCTGAACTTTTTTGTACATGCCAAAAAAAATATAAGGATCACGTCTACCACGTTTGGGGCCAAAAATCCTTCTGAAAAAATTTAAAAAAATTATGAATCGTAATAAGTTTCAAAAATCATGAAAAATAGAAAATGAGTCGTCTTGCCATGAAACTTCACATGAAGGCTTAAGTGACAATTGTATGAATTTACAACCCAGAAAAATGGCATTGGAACTGGCAAAAATATGAAGATGTGCCTAAACCCACCTACCACCCTATCGATCCATGGCTTGCGCATCCCGCCTCTCTGGGCGACGTAGTGCTCGCCCGTCCACGCGCTCGTTTCGTCGTTTGGCTTAGGCATACAGAGTTCATTCCCAGTTTAAGATCGGACCAGATCGAGGGTTACGATAGCAAGATGGGGGACCCATCTGATCCCCGGCTTGCACATCCAGCCCCTCTGGCCGGCTGAACGCCCGCACGTTCGTTTCGTGGATTGACTTAGGCATATGGAGTTCATTCCTAGTCTAAGATCAGACCGGACCGAGCATTACGACAGCACATGCTGGGCTCGAGCATGTGCTGGTGCCGCATTTTTCTTCGTCGGGACACCATCGTCGGAGTTCCAGACTGGTGGCATTGGGTTCCGACGATCGAGGGGGCTGGGGGGGTGTGCGTACATGATGTGCGATGGGTGCTGGTGCTTGGCCCTTATATTGGCCCCCTATCCCTCATCAAACCTCGAGAACTCACACCCCCTTAATGAGCATTTGAGATTTTACAGGTTTGCTGCCAGTAGCCATTAAAGTGTCTGAAATGGGGACACTTTTTTCAAATGGTCACAAAATCTTGTACACTTCGAGTTTTTAGCTGACTTTATTTGTGCATGCCGACAAAAATACAAGGATCAGGTCTACCAAGTTTGGGGCGAAAACTCCTTCTGAAAAGATTTTAAAAAATCCCAAACCGTAAAAAGTTTTAAAAATTATGAAAAATAGAAAACGAGTCGTCTTGCCATGAAACTTCACATGAAGGCTTAAGGGACTATTGTATGAATTTAAAAGCTAGAAAAATGGCATTGGCATTTCAAAAATATGAAGATGTGCCTAAACCCACCTACCACCCTATCAATCCACGGCTTGTGCATCCCGCCTCTCTAGCCGACGTAGTGCTGGCCCGCCCGCTCACTCGTTTCGTCGGTTGGCTTAGGCATACGAAGTTCGTTCCCAGTCTAAGATCAAACCGCATCGAGGGTTGTGGAAGCAGGATGGGCAGCACACAGAGGGGGTCCTGGCCGATCACAGGCTTAAGCATCCCGCCCCTCTGGCCGGCTGAGCGCCTGTCCTCTCATTTCGTGGGTTGACTTAGGCATACGGAGTTCATTCCCAGTCTAAGCATACGGAGTTCATTCCCAATCTAAGATCGGACCAGACCGATGGTTGTGACAGAACATACTAGGCTCGGGCATGTGCTGGTGCCGTATTTTTCTTCGCCGGGACACCATTGCCGAAGAACTTGACCGGCGTCATTGGGGTTCAGGCGATTAGGGTGACCGAGGGGGGTGTGCACACATGATGTGCGATGGGTGCTGGTACTTGGCCCTTATATTGGCCCCCTATCCCTCATCAAACCTCGGGAGCTCACACCCCTTAAAGAGCATTTGAGATTTTACAGGTTTGCTGCCAGTAGGCATTAAAGTGTCTAAAATGGGGACACTTTTTTCAAATGGTCACAAAATCTTGTACACTTCAATTTTTTAGCTGAATTTTTTTGTGCATGCCTAGAAAAATACAAGGATCATGTCCACCAAGTTTGCGGCCAGAAATCTTTCTGAAAAAATTTTAAAAAATCCCGAACCTTAAAAAGTTTTGAAAATCATGAAAAATAAAAAATGAGTCGTCTTGCCATGAAACTTCACATGAAGGCTTAAGGGACCATTGTATGAATTTACAAGCCAAAAAAATGGCATTGGCATGGCAGAAATATGAATATGTGCCTAAACCCACCTACCACCCTATCGATCCACGGCTTGCGCATCCCGCCTCTCTGGCCGGCGTAGTGCCCGCCCGTCCGCCCGCTCATTTCATCGGTTGGCTTAGGCATACGGAGTTCATTCCCAATCTAAGATCTGACCAGACTGAGGGTTGCGGCAATAGGATCGGTAGCACGCAGAGGGGGACCCGGCCGATCCGCAGCTTGCGCATCCCGCCTCTTTGGCCGGTTGAGCGCCCACACGCTCGTTTCGTGGGTTTACTTAGGCATACGGAGTTCATTCCCAGTCTATGATCGGATCGGGCCGAGGTTACGGCAGCACATGCTGGGCTCAGGCATGTGCCGGTGCCGTATTTTTCTTCGCCAGGACACCATTGTTGGAGAACCTAACCGACGGCATTGGGGTTCCGACGATTGGGGGGGCCGGGGGGTGTGCGCACATGATGTGCGATGGGTGCTGGAACTTGGCCCATATATTGGCCCCCTATCCCTCATCAAACCATGAGAACTCACACCCTTTTAAAGAGCATTTGAGATTTTACAGGTTTACTGCCAGTAGCCATTAAAGTGTCTGAAATGGGGACACTTTTTTCAAATGGTCACAAAATCTTGTACACTTCGAGTTTTTAACGGAATTTTTTTGTGCATGCCAACAAAAATACAGGGATCATGTCTGCCATGTTTGGGGCCAAAACTCCTTCTGAAAAATTTTTAAAAAATCCCAAACCGTAAAAAGTTTCAAAAATTATGAAAAATAGAAAACGAGTCGTCTTGCCATGAAACTTCACATGAAGGCTTAAGGGACCATTTTATGAATTTAAAAGCCAGAAAAATGGCATTGGCATGGCAAAAATATGAAGATGTGCCTAAACCCACCTACCACCCTATTAATCCACGGCTTGCGCATCCCGCCTCTCTGGCCGACGTAGTGCCCGCCCGCTTGCCCGCTCGTTTCGTCGGTTGACTTAGGCATACGGAGTTCATTCCCAGTCTAAGATCAAACCAAATGGAGGGTTGCGATAGCAGGATCGGCAGCAGGCAGAGGGGGACCCGACCGATCCCTGGCTTGCGTATCTCGCCTCTCTGGTCGGTTGAACACCCGCACGTTCGTTTCGTGGGTTGACTTAGGCATACCAAGTTCATTTCCAGTCTAAGCATACAGAGTTCATTCCTAGTGTAAGATCGGACCGGACCGAGAGTTACGGCAGCACATGCTGGGCTCGGGCATGTGCTGGTGCCGTATTTTTCTTCGTCGGGACACCATCGCCGGAGAACCTGACCGGTGGCATTGGGGTTCCGGCGATCGGGGGGTGTGCGCATATGATTTGCGATGGGTGTTGGTACTTGGCCCTTATATTGGCCCCCTATCCCTCATCAAATCTTGAGAACTCACACCCCCTTAAAGAGCATTTGAGATTTTACAGGTTTGCTGCCAGTAGCCATTAAAGTGTCTGAAATGGGGACATTTTTTTCAAATGGTCACAAAATCTTGTACACTTTGAATTTTTAGCTAAAGTTTTTTGTACAGGCCAAAAAAAATACGAGAATCATGTCTACCAAGTTTGGGGCCAAAACTCCTTCTAAAAAAATTTTAAAAAATCCCGAACCGTAAAAAGTTTCAAAAATCGTGAAAAATAGAAAACGAGTCGTCTTGCCATGAAACTTCACATGAAGGCTTAAGGGACCATTGTACGAATTTACAAGCCAGAAAAATGGCATTGGCATGGCAGAAATATGAAGATGTGCCTAAGCCCACCTACCACCCTATCGATCCACGGCTAGCGCATCCCGCCTCTCTGGCCGACATAGTGCCTGCCCGCTCGCCCGCTCGTTTCGTTAGTTGGGTTAGGCATACTTAGTTCATTAGCAGTCTAAGATCAGATCGGACTGAGGGTTGCGGCAGCACACAGAGGGGGACCCGGTCAATCCCAAGCTTGCGCATCTCGCCCCTCTGGTCGGCTGAGCGCCTGCACGCTTGTTTCATGGGTTAACTTAGGCATACGGAGTTCATTCCAGTCTAACCATACGAAGTTCATTCCCAGTCTAAGATCAGACCGGAGCGAGGGTTGTGGCAGTACATGCTGGGCTCGAGCTTGTGCTGGTGCTGCATTTTTCTTCACCGGGACACCATCGTCGGAGAACCTGACCGGCGGTAATGGGGTTCCGGTGATCGGGGGGGTCGGGGGGGGTGTGCGCAAATGATGTGTGATGGGTGCTGATACTTGTACCTTATATTGGCCTTCTATCCCTCATCAAACCTTGAGAACTCACACCCCCTTAAACAGCATTTGAGATTTTACAGGTTTGCTAATAGTAGCCATTAAATTGTCTAAAATGGGGACACTTTTTTCAAATGGCCAAAAATCTTGTACACTTCGAGTTTTTAGCTGAATTTTTTTTTGCATGCCAACAAAAATACAAGGATCATGTCTACCAAGTTTGGGGCCAAAACTCCATCTGAAAAAATTTTTAAAAATCTTGAACCGTAAAAAGTTTGGAAAATCGTGAAAAATAGAAAACGAGTCGTCTTGCCATGAAACTTCACATGAAGGCTTAAGGGACCATTGTATGAATTTACAAGCCAGATAAATGGAATTGACATGGGAGAAATATGAAGATGTGCCTAAACTCACCTACCACCCTATCGATCCACAGCTTACGCATCCCGCCTCTCTGGCCGGCGTAGTGCTCGCCGGCCAGCCCGCTCGTTTCGTCAGTTGGCTTAGGCATACGAAGTTCATTCCCAGTCTAAGTTCAGACCGGACCGAGGGTTGCAGCAGTAGGATCGACAGGACGCAGAGGGGGACCCGATCGATCCTCAGCTTGCGCATCCCGCACCTCTGGCCGACTGAGCGCCCGCACGCTCGTTTCGTGAGTTGACTTAGGCATACGGAGTTCATTCCTAGTCTAAGCATAGGAGTTCATTCCCAGTCTAAGATCGGATCGGACCCAGGGTTGCGGCAGCACATGCTGGGCTCGGGAATGTGCTGGTGCCATATTTTTCTTCGCTGGGACACCATCGTCGGAGAACCTGACCGGCGCCATTGGGGTTCCGGCGATCGGAGGGGCCAGGGGGTGTGCGCACATGATGTGCGATGGCTGCTGGTACTTGGCCTTTATATTGGCCCCCTATCCCTCATCAAACCTCGAGAACTCACACCCCCTTAAAGAGCATTTGAGATTTTACAGGTTTGCTGCAAGTAGCCATTAAAGTATTTGAAATGGGGATACTTTTTTCAAATGGTCACAAAATCTTGTACACTTCGAGTTTTTAGCTGAATTTTTTTTTGCATGCCAACAAAAATACAAGGATCACGTCTGCCAAGTTTGGGGACAAAAATCCTTCTGAAAAAATTTTAAAAAATCTGGAACCATAAAAAGTTTTGAAAATCATGAAAAATAGAAAACGAGTCGTCTTGCCATGAAACTTCACATGAAGGCTTAAGGGACCATTGTATGAATTTACAAGCCAGAAAAATGGCATTGGAATGGCAGAAATATGAAGATGTGCCTAAATGCACCTATCACCCTATCGATCCACGGCTTGCGCATCCCGCCTCTCTGGCCGACGTAGTGCTCGCCTGTCAGCCCGCTCGTTTCGTCAGTTGGCTTAGGCATACAGAGTTCATTCCCAGTCTAAGTTTGGACCAGGTCGAGGGTTGCGGTAGCAGGATCGGTAGCACACAGAGGTGGATCCGGTCGATCCTCGGCTTGTACATCCCGCCCCTCTGGATGGCTGAGCGCCCGTACGGTCGTTTCATGGGTTGACTTAGGCATACGGAGTTCATTCGAAGTCTAAGCATACAGAGTTCATTCCCAGTCTAAGATCGCACTGGACCGAGGGTTGCGGCAGCACATACTGGGCTCGCGCATGTGCTGGTGCCGCATTTTTCTTCACCACGACACCATCGCCGAAGAACCTGACCAGCGGCACTGGGGTTTCGATGATCGGGGGGGCACATGATGTGCAATGGGTGCTGGTACTTGGCCCTTATATTGGCCCCCTATCCCTCATCAGACCTCGAGAACTCACACCCCCTTAAAAAGCATTTGAGATTTTACAGGTTTGCTGCCAGTAGCCATTAAAGTGTCTGAAATGGGGACACTTTTTTCAAATGGTCACAAAATCTTGTACACTTCGAGTTTTTAGCTGAATTTTTTTGTGCATGCCAATAAAAATACAAGGATCATGTCTACCTAGTTCGGGGCCAAAAATCCTTCTGAAAAAATTTTAAAAAATCTCTAACCATAAAAAGTTTGGAAAATCGTGAAAAATAGAAAACGAGTCGTCTTGCCATGAAACTTCACATGAAGGCTTAAGGGACCATTGTATGAATTTACAAGCCAGAAAAATGGCATTGACATGGGAGAAATATGAAGATGTTCCTAAACCCACCTACCACCCTATCGATCTATGGCTTCCGCATCTCGCCTCTCTGGCCGGGGTAGTGCTCGCCCGCCAGCCCGCTCGTTTCGTCGGTTGGCTTAGGCATACGGAGATCATTCCCAGTCTCAGATCGGACCGGACCAAGGGTTACGGCAGCAGGATCGACAGCACACAGAGGAGGACCTGATCGATCCTCGTCTTGCGAACCCCGCCACTCTGGCCGGCTAGGCGCCCGTACGCTCGTTTCGTGGGTTGACTTAGGCATACGGAGTTCATTCCCAGTCTAAGCATATGGAGTTCATTCCCAGTCTAAGATCGGACCGGACTGAGGGTTACGGCAACACATGCTGGGCTCGGGCATGTGCTAGTGCCACATTTTTCTTCGTCAGGACACCATCGTCGGAGAACCTGACCGACGGCATTGGGTTTCGACGATTGGGGGGCCCGGGGGGGTGTGCGCACGTGATGTGCAGTGGGTGCTGGTACTTGGCCCTTATATTGGCCCCCTATCCTTCATCAAACCTCCAGAACTCACACCCCCTTAAAGAGCATTTGAGATTTTACAGGTTTCCTGCCAGTTGCCATTAAAGTGTCTGAAATGGGGACACTTTTTTCAAATGGTCACAAAATCTTTTTCACTTCTAGTTTTTAGCTGAATTTTTTTGTGCATGCCAACAAAAATACAAGGCTCACGTCTACCAAGTTTGGGGCCAAAAATCCTTCTGAATAAATTTTAAAAAATCCTGAACCGTAAAAAGTTTCAAAAATCGAGAAAAATAGAAAACGAGTCGCCTTGCCATGAAACTTCACAAGAAGGCTTAAGGGACCATTGTATGAATTTACAAGCCAAAAAAATGGTATTGGCATGGCAAAAATATCAAGACGTGCCTAAACCCACCTACCACGCTATCGATCCACGGCTTGCGCATCCCATCTCTCTGGCCGGAGTAGTGCCCATCCGCTCGCCCGTTCGTTTCGTCGGTTGGCTTAGGCATACGAAGTTCATTCCTAGTCTAAGATCAAACCAGACCGAGGGTTGCAGTAGTAGGATCGGCAGCACGTAGAGGGGGATCCGGTCGATCCTTGGCTTGAGCATCCTGCCTCTCTGGCCGACTGAGCGCCCGCACGGTCGTTTCGTGGGTTGACTTAGGCATACAGAGTTAATTCCCAGTCTAAGCATACAGAGTTCATTCCCAGTCTAAGATGGGATCGGACCGAGGGTTACGGCAGCACATGCTGGGCTCGGGCTTGTGCTGGTGCCGCATTTTTCTTCGTCGCGACACCATCGTCGAAGAACCTGACCAGCGGCATTGGGGTTCCGGTGATCGGGGGGCCGGGGGGGTGTGCACACATGATGTGCGATGGGTGCTAGTAGTTGCCCTTATATTGGCCCCCTATCCCTCATCAAACCTCAAGAACTCACACCCCCTTAAAGAGCATTTGAGATTTTACAGGTTTGCTGCGAGTAGGCATTAAAGTATCTGAAATGGGGACACTTTTTTCAAATGGTCACAAAATCTTGTACACTTCGAGTTTTTAGCTGAATTTCTTTTTGCATGCCAACAAAAATACAAGGATCACATCTACCAAGTTTGGGGCCGAAACTCCTTCTGAAAAAATTTTTAAAAAATCCCGAACTGTAAAAAGTTTTAAAAATCGTGAAAAATAGAAAACGAGTCATCTTGCCATGAAACTTCACATAAAGGCTTAAGGGACCATTGTATGAATTTACAACCCAGAAAAATGGTATTGGCACGGCAAAAATATGAAGATGTGCCTAAACCTACCTACCACCCTATCGATCAACGGCTTGCGCATCCCGCCTCTATGGACGGCGTACTGCCTGCACGCCTGCCCGCCCGCTCATTTCGTCAGTTGCCTTAGGCATACGAAGTTCATTCCCAGTATAAGATCGAACCAGACCGAGGGTTGCGGCAGTAGGATCGACAGCATGCAAAGGGGGACCCGATCGATCCCCCGCTTGCGTATCCCGCCCCTCTGGTCGGCTAAGTGCCCGCACGCTTGTTTCGTGGGTTGACTTAGGCATACGGAGTTCATTTCCAGTCTAAGCATATGGAGTTCATTCCCAATCTAAGATCGGACCAGACCGAGGGTTGTGGTAGCACATGCTGGCTCGAGCATGGGCTGGTGTCGCATTTTTCTTCGTCGGGACACCATCGCCGGAGAACCTGACCGGCGGTGTTGGGGTTCCCGACGATCGGGGGGGCCAGGGGGTGTGCAGACATGATGTGCGATGGGTGCTGGTACTTATCCTTATATTGGCCCCCTATCCCTCATCAAACCTCGAGAACTCACACCCCCTTAAAGAGCATTTGAGATTTTACAGGTTTGCTGCAAGTAGGCATTAAAGTATCTGAAATGGGGACACTTTTTTCAAATGGTTACAAAATCTTGTACACTTCGAGTATTTAGCTGAATTTTTTTTTGCATGCCAAAAAAAATACAAGGATCACGTCTACCAAGTTTGGGGCTGAAACTCCTTCTGAAAAATATTTTAAAAAATCCCAAACTGTAAAAAGTTTTGAAAATCGTGAAAAATAGAAAATGAGTCATCTTGCCATGAAACTTCACATAAAGGATTAAGGGACCACTGTATGAATTTACAAGCCAGAAAAATGGTATTGGCACGGAAAAAATATGAAGATGTGCCTAAACCCACCTACCACCCTATCGATCATCGGCTTGCGCATCCCGCTTCTATGGACGGCGTACTGCCCGCCCGCCTGCCCACTCGTTTCGTCAGTTGCCTTAGGCATACGGAGTTCATTCCCAGTATAAGATCAAACCAGACCGAGGGTTGCAGTAGTAGGATCAACAAAATGCAAAAGAGGACCCGGTTGATCCCCCGCTTGCGCATCCCGCCCCTCTGGCCGGCTAAGCGCCCGCACGCTCGTTTTGTGGGTTGACTTAGGCATACGGAGTTTATTCCCAGTCTAAGCATACGGAGTTCATTCCTAATCTAAGATCGAATCGGACCGAGGGTTGCGGTCGCACATGCTGGCTCGAGCATGGGCTGGTGCCGCATTTTTCTTCGTCGGGACACCATCGCCAGAGAACCTGACCGGTGACATTGGGGTTCCCGACGATCGGGGGGGCCAGGGGGGTGTGCAGACATGATGTGCGATGGGTGCTGGTACTTATCCTTATATTGGCCCCCTATCCCTCATCAAACCTTGAGAACTCACACCCCTTTAAAGAGCATTTGAGATTTTACAGGTTTGCTACCAGTAGCCAATAAAGTGTCTGAAATGGGGACACTTTTTTCAAATGGTCACAAAATCTTGTACACTTTGAGTTTTTAGCTGAATTTTTTTGTGCATGCCAACAAAAATAAAAGGATCACGTCTACCAAGTTTGGGGCCAAAACTCCTTCTGAAAAAATTTTAAAAATCCCAAACCGTAAAAGTTTCAAAAATCATGAAAAATAGAAAACGAGTCGTCTTGCCATGAAACTTCACATGAAGGCTTAAGGGACCATTGTATGAATTTACAAGCCAGAAAAATGGCATTGGCATGGCAGAAATATGAAGATCTGCGTAAACCCACCTACCACCCTATCGATCCACGGCTTGCGCATCACGCCTCTCTGGCCGGCGTAGTGCCCGCCCGCCCACCCGCTTATTTCGTCGGTTGGCTTAGGCATACGGAGTTCATTCTCAATCTAAGATTGGACCGGATCGAGGGTTGTGGCAGCAAGATTGGTAGCACGCAGAGGGGGACCCGATCGATCCCCGACTTTCCATCTCGCCCCTCTGGCCGGTTGAGCGCCTGTATACTCGTTTCGTGGGTTGACTTAGTCATACGGAGTTCATTCCCAGACCAAGATCGAATCAGACCGAGGGTTGCGGCAGCACATGCTGGGCTTGGGCATGTGCTGGTGCCGTATTTTTCTTCGTCAGGACACCATCGTCGAAGAACCTGATCGACGTCATTGGGGTTCCGACGATCGGGGGTGCCGGGGGGTGTGCGCACATGATGTGCGATGGGTGCTAGTACTTGGCCCTTATATTGGCCCCCTATCCCTCATCAAACCTCGAGAACTCACACCCCCTTAAAGAGCATTTGAGATTTTATAGGTTTGTTGCCAGTAGCCATTAAAGTGTCTGAAATGGGGACACTTTTTTCAAATGGTCACAAACTCTTGTACACTTCGAGTTTTTAGTTGAATTGTATTGTGCATGCCAAAAAAAGTACAAGGATCACGTCTACCAAGTTTGGGGCCAAAACTCCTTCTGAAAAAATTTAAAAAAATCCCGAACCGTAAATAGTTTCAAAAATCGTGAAAAATAAAAAACGAGTCGTCTTGCCATGAAACTTCACATGAAGGCTTAAGGGACCATTGTATGAATATTAAAGCCAGAAAAATGGCTTTGGCACGGCCGAAATATGAAGATGTGCCTAAACCCACCTACCACCCTATCGATCCACGGCTTGCGCATCCCGCCTCTCTGGCCGGCGTGGTGCTCGCCCGCCCGCTCACTCGTTTCGTCAGTTGGCTTAGGCATACGGAGTTCATTCCCAGTCTAAGATCAAACTGGACCGAGGGTTGCGGTAGCAGAATCGACAGCATGCAGAGGGGGACCCGACCGATCCTCGGCTTGCGCATCCCGCCCCTCTGGCCGGCTGAGCGCCTGCATGCTCGTTTCGTGGGTTGACTTAGGCATACGGAGTTTATTCCCAGTCTAAGCATACGGATTTCATTCCCAGTCTAAGATCGGCCAGACTGAGGGTTACGGTAGCACAAGCTGGGCTCGGGCATGTTCTGGTGCCGTATTTTTCTTCGCCGAGACACCATCGTCGGAGAACCTGACCGACGGCATTGGGGTTCCGACGATGGGGGACGCCGGGGGGTGTGCGCACATGATGTGCGATGGGTGCTGGTACTTGGCCCTTATATTGGCCCCTTATCCCTCATCAAACCTCGAGAACTCACACCCCCTTAAAGAGCATTTGAGATTTTACAGGTTTGCTGCCAGTAGCCATTAAAGTGTCTAAAATGGGGACACTTTTTTCAAATGGTCACAAAATGTTGTACACTTCGAGGTTTTAGCTGAATTTTTTGTGCATGCCAACAAAAATACAAGGATCACGTCTACCAAGTTTGGGGCCAAAAATCCTTCTGAAAAAATTTTAAAAAATCCCGAATCGTAAAAAGTTCCAAAAATCATAAAAAATAAAAAACGAGTCGTCTTGCCGTGAAACTTCACATGAAGGCTTAAGGGACCATTGTATGAATTTACAAGCCAAAAAAATGGGATTGGCATGGCAAAAATATGAAGATGTGCATAAACCCACTGACCACCTTATCAATCCACGACTTGCGCATCCCGTCTTTCTGGCCGACGTAGTGCCCGCCCGCCCGCCCGCTCGTTTCGTCGGTTGGCTTAGGCATACGGAGTTCATTCCCAGTCTAAGATCGGATCGAACCGAGGGTCACGACAGCAGGATTGACAGCACGCAGAGGGGGACCCGACCGATCCCCGGCTTGCACATCCCGCCCCTCTGGTCGGCTGAGCGCCCGCACGCTCGTTTCGTGGGTTGACTTAGGTATACAGAGTTCATTCCCAGTCTTGGCATACGAAGTTTATTCCCAGTCTAAAATCGGACCAGACCAAGGGTTGCGACAGTGCATACTGGGCTCGGGCATGTGCTGGTGCAGCATTTTTCTTCGCCGGGACACCATCGTCGCAGAACCTGACCGGTGGCATCGGGGTTCCGACGTTCAGGGGGGTCGGGGGGTGTGCGCACATGATGTGTGATGGATGCTGGTACTTGGCCCTTATATTGGCCCCCTATCCGTCATCAAACCTTGAGAACTCACACCCCCTTAAAGAGCATTTGAGATTTTAAAGGTTTGCTGCCAGTCGCCATTAAAGTGTCTGAATGGGGACACTTTTTTCAAATGGTCACAAAATCTTGTACACTTCGAGTTTTTAGCTGAATTGTTTTGTGCATGCCAACAAAAATACAAAGAACATCTACCAAGTTTGGGGCCAAAAATCCTTCTGAAAAAATTTTAAAAAATCCTGAACCGTAAAAAGTTTCAAAAATCGTGAAAAGTAGAAAACGAGTCGTCTTGCCATGAAACTTCACATGAAGGCTTAAGGGACCATTGTATGAATTTAGAAGCCAGAAAAATGGCATTGGCATGGCAGAAATATGAAAATGTGCCCAAACCCACCTACCACCCTATCGATCCACGGCTTACGCATCCCGTGGGTTGCGGTAGCAAGATCGGATCAAACTGAGGGTTGCGGTAACAAGATCGGCAGCACGCAGAGGGGGACCCGATCGATCCCTGACTTGCGCATCCCGCCCCTCTAACCAGCTGAGTGCCCGCCGCTCATTTCGTAGGTTGACTTAGGCATACGAAGTTAATTCTCTGTCTAAGCATACAGTGTAGACACCGATTTTGTCCGGGTCTACTATTTTATTTTATTTTATTTTTAATAATAATAATAATATTTAACAAAACAAACAAAAAACAAACAAAAAAAACAACAAACAAAAAAACAAAACAGAAATAAGACAGAAGTCAAGGGGTTGGTACGACGCCGAACTGCCCCAACTAATTACCCAACCAACTCTCCGACCAATTACCCAACCAACTCTCCGACCAATTACCTTACCAACTACCCGAGCAGCCACCCTATAACCACCAACTAACAACCCTACAGCCCTAGATCCCCCTAAGTAGAAACCCTTTAAAATCCCCAGCCATTTTCGAAAATCTAGGGATCTGAGCTCTTGAAAAAAAAAAAACATTCTTCCCTTTCAACATCCTCAGACAGACCCCATTTTCGACGTAAAAAAAAAACCAAAACAAATAAAAAAAACCAAAACAAAAATAAAAATAAAAAAATACACAGTCCTCGCCTACGGTGAGGAACCTCAGCACCGAGCCATCTGCAAAAGCCAAGAAATAGTTAGTTTCACCAAAAAAAAAAAAGAAAGGGAAGAAAAACTGAAAACTTTAAAACTTGATCTACGCGAATCAAGGTCATTTTTGGTGAAAGGGACCTCAGATCCGGACTCAGGAGGTCGAGGGGAACATTTTGGTGTTTTCGACCACCGTCAACGGTGACCGCCGATCGACGACCGACGGCAGCAACGGCGGAGGATCGACCAGCCACCTGTGTTGGTCGGAGAGAAAAAAAAGGAAACGGAAAAAAAATATAGAGAAAGCTATTTTTTTCTGAAAGATTAAAAAAAATGACGAAAATTTTTTTTTTGACTTTTATATAAATTATCAATAGCCAAAACGACGTCGTTTCAATAAAACCCAAAACGACGCCGTTTTAACAAAAGAAGGATCCGCGCGTTGACTCGAACCTGACCCGAGATCCACGCAACCCGACCCAACGACCCGTTTCAGCTAGCCTTGAACCAGTTCATACGAACCGCTAGTGGATCGGATTGAACCAGTCAGATCGCCCGGACCGTCGATCCGATCGTCGAACCGGCCAGATCACCCGAGCCGCCAATCCAACCGCCGAACCGGTCAGATCGCCCGGACCAACGTTGACCGGACCGTTGATCGGTCCGGTTCAGGTAAAAAAAAATTTTTTTTTTTAATTTTCTAATTTTTTATTATTATTATTTTTTGTTATTTTAAATATATTTTTATATTTATGCATGATAAATTTATAAATTTATTAGAATAAATGTTTAATCGTTTTAATAATAATAAAATTAAGAACAAATAATAATAAAAAATATATTAAAATGCTTTAAAAAAAATAATAATAATCTTCCCTGCCTAGATGTTGGAGGGAATAAAAATATTTTTCTAAAACAATAATTCCGCCTAGATGTTGGGGAATTATTGTTAATTATTTTTCATAAATAAACATAAGAAATTTTTAATTAATCTTCAAAAATTATTAAAATCGAACTTGCTTAAAAAATCCACCTAGATGTTGGGGATTTTTAGAGATGTTCGTATTTTCTTAAAAAAACGAAACCTTAAGCACTATTTCTTAATGCTAGGATTCTAAAACCCCTAAAAATCCAAAATCCATTAAATCGAAAACCCCCCGAAATCCAAAATCCTTGAAATCCAAAGTCCTAAAAAAATCCTAAAGACACGTGTGAAAATTCTATTTGAAGCAATTTGTTCCCGAAATTGGATTTAAGAAATTTTACTTCGTGAAGTCTTTTCACAAGATTTCTTAATTCGTATTAATAATAAGATTAATAAATAAAAAGTATAATAAAATTGGGATCTTAAATATAAAAAGTCGTACCTAAGCTCTGCCTAGATGTTGGAGAGTCGGGGTGGTCTCATTATATTTAAGAATCCAACTCTTAAATTGCATTTCATTTTACATGACATTCATTAGCATGATATACGTTAGCATGTTATCATCAATAATTGATTGCATTACTCTCTTTTTAATTTACTGATAAAATATTTTTTAATAAAAAAAGAATAATACTAAAAAAAAAATCTTTTTGTGATATTATAAAATAAAAAAATAACATTCTAAGAGAAATAATTATTGGTACTCTGCCTAGATGTTGGAGAGTCACTAACAATTATTTCCTATAAAGATTGTTATTTTATTTTAATGATTATTGTGTTAAATCTTAGGCGAAAAGAGTTATTTTAAATTCTGCCTAGACGATGGAGAATTTTAAGATAATTCTTTAACTTAAAGATTTTCTCAATATTTCTAAATAAATATTTTAGCAAATTTTTTTTAAATGAAGGGAATTAATGTTAAATTTCAAATTAAAACCATTTTTATCCAATGTCGAAAATAGCACATAATTAAATGGTACCAATTTATGGGCGTTGTGGGGGTGCTAATCCTTCCCCACGCGTAACCGACTCCCGGACCCAACCTGATTTTTTGCAGACCGAAATTTATCTTTTTGATAAGACTTCAAACTCGTTTTTATAGTTTTATTAAAAAGATAAACTTTTGGGTGGCCAATCACACCCTAACAAAGATTGGTGGTGACTTTTTCTTTTTTATTTTTCTCGATTTTAAACTCATTTTTACGTCTGACGGTCCCAAAACTGTTACGACAGCTTGGCGACTCCATTGGGGAATTATTTAAGAGTCAGGCCAAAATTTAAATTATGCACTATTGGCAACAGTTGGATTTAATTGATTTTATTTAATATTTAATTTAATTTCTTTTATTTCATTTTTCTAAAAACAGTCATGTTAATAAATGAAATAAATTATGTGCTAGTTATTACTTCATTTTGATTTTGTTTTTGATTTATTCATGTTATTTTGATTAATACATTACCTTGCACACACTTTGCATATTCACTCGCATACATGAGCTCTATACCCGGGCTCCATTCTTTTAGGAGGAAGTGAAGTAGCTACGCTCTCGTGAGGTGATAACCTCCGCATTTGCTAGTGAAACACTTCCACTCAGATTGAACCCATTTCGTTAGTAGCCTGTAATGGGTGAGGATCGGGGAGCCTTACTAGTCTATAATGGATGATGATGTGAGGAATAGTCTGGGAACCTTTAGACATATAAATCTTAACCCGACATATAATGAACCCTGAAGTCCAACTTTAGGATAGAGCCATACTGTCCCTTTTACGAGAAAATTATCTAAATTAGGACACTACGTATATTCTGATATGCTTGTTCATTCATTTACTCAGTTTTATTTATTTATTTTATTTACATTCTTGATTTGTTTTATTGTCTTCAATTTTGTTGCATGCATCATATAGGTACCATATTTTTAGAGGGTATTGTTTTGGACCAATCTTCAATAAAAAAAAAAAAACTTTCAAAAAAACCTGAAGGATGTCGTCTGTGTGTGAGAGCTACTTAGAGGTTAAGAGCCATTCAGAAGGTACTCAGGGGAAAGAAGGAGATTGCTTAGTAGATGGTCATATATCAGTGCTACCACAGTCAGTGTATATGGATCTCGGTCAAAATAATATATCAGAATTGAAAGCCATTTGGAAACAGTGGAGAATAGAGAAAAAAGAATTTTTTTCCAAGAAATACGGGGATGTGGCACTGCTTATGTCTATGAAGGTTGATGAACAGCTAATGAGAGCCGCAATATAGTTTTACGATCTATCTTATCGATGCTTTGTATTCAACCAAAAAGACTTGGCTCCCACGATCAAAAAATATTCTTCTTTACTTCAGATAGAGTCTACCAATCAAGACAAGATCTATTGGAAAGAGCATAAGACCACTGGATATAGAAAAAAAAATTAGCCAAGATCATGCAAATAGAGGTTGAAGAGATAGACGAGCACAAGAAAGAAAAAAATGGGGTTGAGACCATTCCATCAGCTTTTCTGCTTGAGTACATAAGAAAGTATATTGATACCGATCAGGGGTTAGATGTGTTTGCTTTGGCCATCTATGGATTGATGATATTTCCTAAGGTTTTAGGACATATAGAAGCATCAGTGGTTGATTTCTTTGAGCAATTAGATAAAAATATAAACCCTTCACCAATTATTTTGATAGAAACTATTAGATCACTTAATTTTTGTCGAAGAAAAGGTGAAAGACGATTTATGGGGTGTGCTCAGTTACTTTTTATCTGGCTCAGATGCCATTTTTGGGGAAAAGGGAAGACATCATTTCGACCATTCTCCGTGCATTTTAGTCCTATCAAGGAGTTTATGACTAAAGAATGAAGAAAAGATTGGACAAAAAGTCAATGGTTGGCATTCTTTTTGAAGCTCACTAGCGAAGATGTAACATAGAGGGCACTATGGATGCTTTTGATGGCTATCTTATATAGTTGTGGAGACGAGTCATGGGTACCTCTGTTAGGAATATGGGGGGCAGTGAGTTACGCACCCCTTATGGTTCAAAGACAATATGATTCATGACAGTTCATCCCTATGACTCATAGGCTTGGTTCACTCGAGTTTGATTATAGAACACCCAGTTATATGAAAAGGGTTCGTGAAATCATCAAAGCATGAAAGCAGGTCAACCGAATGAGCCCAGCTAGACTCACAGATAATGTTGCTGAAGGTTACCTTGCGTGGAGGATGAAAAGAGTTAACGAAATTAGGCTTCTACCAGCTGATGTTTCAGAGAAGTTATCGGTTCCTGTTTCAGTATCGGTATTGTCGACTCTTGAGATCGCTCAGCGAGAGTTTGAGATTGAAAAGAAAAGGTTAGAGAAAGAAAAGGTGGCTATGATGGATCAGGTTAACCAACTAAGATATGATTTGATGATGAAAAATGATGTAGTATAGAAGTTGACTAAAGAATGAAAAGTATTGAAAGAGGATCTGCAAGATCTGCATCAAGAAAATAAGAAATTAAGGTTGGATAGTAGACCTTTGAAGGGATCCAAGAAAGATGTGGAAGAACTACGAGACATGGTGGAATATTGGAAGAACAGAGCTCGACAGAACAAAGAAATGATCTCCACACTCACCAAAGAGCAACATGAATGGAAAGAAAAACTTTCAGGAGCCTCTGAAAAGGTAACAAGGCACCAAAGAGAAAGTGAAAAGCTAAAAGCTGAGCTAATGAGGGAACAAAGCAAGAACTCTAATTTGCAAAGCAAGAAAAAAGCCTTAGAGCATGAATTAATGAGTTTGGAGCTTCAATTGACAAGCAATCAAAGGCACATAAATGAGATTTTGACTGAGTGGCAAGATAGAGAAGATTATTAGGCTCGCACTTGTAATATGGAGGTAGATGCTCGAGAGATGTAGAGAGTAGAAAGTTTAGGGAGACAGCAATACATCGAACACCTGACTGCTCAAATCTACAAGGCTGTCCGAAAAGTAGGCAACATGGTTGAAAAGGCGAAAGCACTGGAACGAGAGATTGTACCAACCAAAGGCCACAGTCAAAGATTATTGCACTTTTTGCATGAAGCTAGGGAGTAATATGCTCAAATCAAATGTTTTTATGGCTTTAATGCGAGAATGATTGGATGATGTGTAAAGACTCCCATGGTTAATGAAAGTTTCTTTTTATTTCGATCGATCTAAGACAATACCCTAATTTGCATTTCATTCATTTCATGCATGCATTTTCATACTAACAATAATATCAACGACATTATATCATGCGATCTAATTCATGGTTAATAAACTAAGGTTCAAGGATAGCAAAGCCAAGGAACCACAACTCGTCAATTTCGCATAGATATAATACTCATTCCCAGACTCGAGCCATGGAAGAAGAGAATACAGCTAGGTTTGAAAGGGTCGAAAGGGTACGGAGGAGATATAAGAAAGAGTGATGGAAATAAAACAAAGAATTGAAGCACAAATGGCTAAATTAAGACAACTGTTGATTGGATCAATGAAAGGAAAATGAGTCGCTGGTGTATCAAGGACAGGAGATGAGGTTAATGTGGAAGAGCCATTATACCCTCCTGGATTCACTCCACCTCAAGTTCAAGTTTAGGTTCAAGTTCCTCGGGGTATACACATACAACCACCAAGTGCGCAGCCATACCCTTATGTCAATCATTCTGCAAATCAACAGTCGACCCACTTGAATGCCAATTCGGGACCCATCCCAGTCGATCCCATCATGGTACCAAATCTTGACAACCCTGTTGAGTAAGAGAAATCTCACGAAATGTCAGAACCTGTTATAAATTCAAAAATTCAAGACAAGTATGACCAACTTGAAGAGAGGCTTAAAGCGGTTGAAGGTAATGGCACTTATGGGGTTATTGACGCCAACAAGCTTAGCCTAGTGCCTGACTTGGTTATCCCACCAAAATTTAAGACCCCAGATTTCGAGAAATACGATGGGACAAAGTGTCCATCTGCTCATATCACCATGTTTTCTAGAAAGATGATAGGTCATACCCATAATGACAAACTATTGATACACTATTTTTAGGATAGTTTGACTGGTTCAACAGCTAAATGGTATGTGTAATTAGATCGAAATAAGATCAGTTCATGGAAAAACTTGGCCAAAGTTTTTCTTGCTCAGTATAAGCACGTCTTGGATACAGCCCCTGATAGACTGTCATTACAAAATATGGAGAAAAAGTCGATGAAAACCTTCAAAGAATATGCACATCGGTGGAGAGATGCAGCGGCCCAAATACAACCACCACTGACTGAAAAAGAGATAATCGTGCTATTCGTCAATACACTGAAGGCCCCGTATTATGACAGATTGGTGGGAAATGCCATGAAAAACTTCTCTAACATGGTAATTTCAGGGGAGATGATAGAAAACGCTATCAAAAGTGGTAAAATTGAAGGGTTTGAAAAGAAGATAGCTACCTTAAGGAAGAAAGAGTAGGAGACACATGTTGTCACTCACACAAATCCCCTACACCATCCTTTTGTTTCATATAACCCACACCCCCATTACTACTCTACCATAAACCAAATCTCTCAATAACCATACCATTACCGAGCCCCCCAACAACCGTTACCTAGATCAAGTTTTAGCCCTCAACCATCCAATTACACCCCGGCACCTCCAGCTCGACCATTTACTCGACCAACCTACCCAAACAGCAATCAAAGAAACTAACAGAATAATAACAATCAAGAAAGACCTCATTTTGACCCAATTCCCATGACATACACAGATTTGTATCCTCGACTTGTTAAGAAACATCTGCTTGCTCTTGTTATTATTGAACCTTTGAAACCTCCGTTTCCCAAATGGTATGACCCCAATGCACATTGTGATTATCATTATGGGAATCCAGGTCATTCCACTGAGCATTGTACTGCTTTGAAGCATAAAGTGCAGGGGTTAATCAATGAAAGAGTATTAAATTTTTATACTAGCCAATAAGGGACTCCAAATGTCAATGGGAACCCTCTACCAAATCATACCAGACCATCAATAAATGCTTTGATTGATGGGCAAACAAGTTGTGTGAAAAGAAGAATAAAAGAGGTCAAAACTCCTATGGCTAAAGTGTTTGAAACCTTGGTCAAAGCTGACATGCTAAAGTCGATAGAACCTCAAAATTACTCTGAAGCGGTTAACTCAACTGAAAGCTGCCATTATCACAAAGGTGCTCTGGGGCATTCTATCGAGAATTGTCACCAATTTCGTCAAGAGGTGCAAAAATTGATGGATGAAGGTCGAATAGAGTTTTACCAAGAGAGAGAAGAGTTGGTGAAAGTGTCTACCATTGATTCAAAGAATAAGTTTGGACGTAGACCAATAACTATCTATTATGATGAGAAGCCAACATCGAAGCTAGAAAAACCTATCTCTCGACTAGTGGTGACAATTAAAGTTCCTGGCCCTTTTCCATATCAAAATGATAAAGTAGTACCTTAAAAGTATGATTATGATGTCGTAGTCAACCTAGATACTACCAACATAACGGGTGTAGGAGGCATAACCCAAAGTGGCAGGTGCTATACCCCAGAGGCTCTAGAAAAAGCTAGAAAGGAGAAAGCCAAGGTAAGGGAAGAAAATAAAAGTCAGAGTGATCTTGATGCAACACCATAAAAAAATGTCAGAAGCTAGTATCTAAGAGTGAAATAGGTGAATTTTTGAAGTTAATAAAACATAGTGAGTATAGCGTGGTAGAACAGCTTAACAAGATGCCAGCTAGAATTTCGCTATTGTCATTATTGCTCAATTCAGAGTCACACCGTAATGCTTTGTTGAAGGTGCTAAATCAAGCATATGTGTCTCACAATGCTTCTGTTGAATATGTGGAACAGCTTGTTGGCAATCTGATGATTTCAAACTATATTTTTTTTAATGATGAAGAAATTTCTCCTGAGGGTAGAGGAAGTACCAGGGCTCTTCACATTACTGTGAAATGTAAAAGTCATATAATGGTTAAGGTTTTGATTGATAATGGCTCATCCATCAATGTTATACCCGTAACTACTCTGGTAAAACTCCCTGTTAATGGATCTTATATGAAACCTAGTCATATGATAGTGAGTGCATTTGATGGAACCAGAAGAGAAGTGTTGGGAGATATAGAAGTGCCATTGCAGATTGGTCCATATACTTTCAACGTGAAATTTCAAGTCATGGACATCTCTCCTTCATACAGTTATCTATTGGGTAGACCGTGGATCCATATGGCAGGTGCTGTCCCATCCTCATTACATCAGAAAGTCAAATTCATTGTTGAAGGAAAGCTAACATGTGTGGCAGGAGAAGAAGATTTATTAGTAACTCAATCGATAAATACTCCTTATGTGAAATCGGTAGATGAAGCTTTAGAATGCTCTTATAGATTCTTTGAGATTGCCAATGCAACATATATAGCTGAAAGATCTAAATTGTATTCGCCACACTTATCTATAACTACTAAAATGGTAGTTAGACAGCTTAACAAGATGGGATGGTGACCTGAAGTCAGACTTGGGAAGAACCTGCAAGGAATCACGAAGCCATCGGCCATATATGAAAAGAGAGATAGGTTTGGCTTAGGATATAAGCCAACAAGAGGGGACAGAGTAAGAATGGTGAATGAGAAAAGAGATAAGAGGATAGCTAATCTTAAGGGATATGAGCTGGAGTCAGAGCCGATAGTCATTCCATACCTCTATAATTCTTTTCACTCGAGAGGATATATTCATCCAGATTTACTAGGAGCCCCAAGTGCAAGATTCATGGAAAAAGTTTCAGAGCTGGCCATTCAAATGGTGGATGATGGAGAAAAGAAGAGTCGAAGTGAAGATCTATTTGTGTACCCCTTGTCCTTTAGATTTTAAGCTGGATAATTGGGAAGTTACAGAGCTGCCTATTGTTTTTAAAACTTTGGAAAAGTAATGTGAAACTTTAAATCCCTAATTACATTCTATGAGTATTAGGAGATCTTTTATGGTGTGTTTATGTTTGTCATTTTAATAAAAGACTTAGAAGATGCATCCGTATTTTTTCTGCTGTTTTTATCTTCATTTTACCTTTCATTCTTTTCTTTCCTACATTTTTTTGCCATTCCATTTTTGTGTGCCAATATTCTCTCCATATTACCCTTTGCAGCGTCTCAAACAATGAACATGAGGATAATCATGGCATTAATCTCGGATTTGATTTTGAAAACTTAATTCATGTTGATGAACTTGATAATGAGGAAGATTCAGATAACTATACACTGCCTCTTGATTTGTTAAAATTAATAGAACATGAAGATAAGCCAATTGAACCCCACCAAGAAATTACTGAATCAGTAAATTTGGGAGATAGTGAGAATAAAAGAAATGTCAAAGTTGGTACATCTTTTTTATTAGCTGAAAGATAAGAGCTAGAAGAGCTGCTCTGAGAATATGTAGATGTGTTCATATGGACTTACCAAGATATGCTAGGACTCAGCACTGATATTGTAGAGCACAAGTTACCTTTAAAACCAGGATGTAAGTCGATGCAGCAAAAACTAAGGCGCATGAAACCAGAGATGCTGCTAAAAATTAAAGAGAAAGTGAAGAAACAATTCGATGCCAGATTTTTGGAAGTGGCAAAATATCCTGAATGGGTAGCCAACATAGTGCCAGTTCCTAAGAAGGATGGAAAAGTGAGAATGTGTGTTGATTATCAAGATTTGAATAGAGCAAGACCTAAGGATAACTTTACTTTACCTCACATCGATACTCTAGTGGATAATACTGCTAGACACTCTACATTTTCCTTTATGGATAGTTTCTCAGGCTATAATCAGATCAAGATGGCTCGAGATGATATGGAGAAAACTACATTTGTGACCATGTGGGGAACATTCTGTTACAAAGTCATGCCTTTTGGGTTAAAAAATGCTGGTGCTACTTATCAAAGAGCAATGGTGACTCTTTTTCATGACATGATACATAAAGAGATAGAAGTGTATGTAGATGATATGATTGCAAAATCTCATGAAGGAGAGGATCATATAGTCAGTCTCCAAAAGCTATTCGACAGGTTGAAAAGATTTCAGTTGAAGTTGAATCCTGCCAAATGTACATTTAGAGCCAAATCAGGAAAACTATTAGGCTTTGTAGTCAGTGAAAAAGAAATTAAAGTTGATCCAGATCAGATACAAGCCATCCAAAACTTATCCCCTCTTCATACCTCAAAAGAAGTGTGAGGCTTCTTAGGGAGATTAAATTATATTGCTCGCTTCATCTCTCAACTCACTTATAAGTGTGATCCTATTTTCAAGCTTCTCAAAAAATATGATCCTAGAGAATGGAATGATGAATGCCAAGAAGCTTTTGATAAGATTAAAGAATACTTGTCAAATCCACCTGTGTTAGTGCCACCAATGCCAGTAAAACCTTTGATTTTGTACTTGACAGTGCATGAAAATTCAATGGGATGTGTGCTGGGGCAAAGAGATGAACTGATAAGAAAGAATGAGCAATTTACTACTTGAGCAAGAAGTTCACTGATTATGAGTCAAAGTATTCACCATTAGAGAATATGTGTTGTGCATTAACCTGGACAGCTCGAAGGCTTAGACAATACATGCTTTATCACACTACTTGGCTCATAGCAAAGCTGGATCCTATTAAGTATATCTTCAAAAAGCCCTCATTGACAGGAAGAATAGCACGGTGGCAAGTTATGCTTTCAAAATATGATATCATTTACGTGACTCAAAAAGCTATTAAAGGGAGTGCAATAGCTGAATTTCTAGCTGATCGTGCAGTTGAAGATTATGAGCCAATGAAATTAGATTTTCCTGATGAGGATGTGATGGCCATTGAAGAAAATGAACCTGTTTAAAAATCATGGAGGATGTATTTTGATGGAGCTGCTAATGCTTTGGGTCATGGTATTGGGGCAATTTTGATATCTCTTGATGGACATTATTACCCCATCACACCCAGATTAAATTTTAATTACACAAACAATGTGGCTAAATATGAGGCCTATGTTATGGGTCTACAAGAAGCAATTGAAAAGAAGATCAAAGTGTTAGATGTGTTTGAAGATTCAGCTTTAGTTATCTATCAGTTACGAGGTGAATGGGAAACAAGAGACTCTAAGTTGATTCAGTACCATAAATACATCTCTGAGTTGGTTAAGCAATTTAAAGAAGTTCAGTTTGAGCATCTACCTAGAGAGGAAAACCAAATTGCTGATGCACTGGCTACTCTAGCTACAATGATCAAAATAGATGCAAGTACTGAAATCCAACCCATCAAGCTGGATGTGAAAGATGTACCAGTACATTGCTCAGGTGTTGAAAAAGAAGTTGATGGGAAGCCATGGTATCATGATATCATGCAATACATTAAAAGCCAGCAATACCTAGAACATGCAACGGAAAATGATAAGAGGACTATCAGAAGATTGGCTATGAGTTTCTTCATTGATGGAGATATCCTTTACAAAAGAGGTCGAGATCAAGTGCTCTTAAGATGTGTAAATGCAGCTGAAGCAAAGAAGATTATTGAAAAAGTGCATGATGGAGTTTGTGGGGCACATGCAAATGGTCATATAATGGTTAGACAAATTATGAGGGCTGGCTATTATTGGTTGACAATGGAGAGTGACTGTATTGATTATGCTAGGAGATGTCATAAATGTCAGATTTATGCTGACAAGATTCATGCTCCACCATCAACATTACATGTTCTAGCTCTTCCCTGGCCATTCTCAATGTGGGGTATGGATGTCATTGGTCCTATCACTCCAAAAGCTTCGACGGGCATAGATTCATTTTTGTGATGATTGATTACTTCACCAAATGGGTAGAGGCTACATCATATGCTAGCGTGACCCGATCTGTGGTATGTAAGTTCATAAAAAGAGAGATAATATGCAGATATGGGCTTTCGGAGACAATTATTTTTGATAATGCCAAAAAGTTGAACAACAAAATGATGAATGAAGTATGCACTCAGTTTAAGATTCGCCATCGTAATTCGACACCATATCGTCCAAAAATGAATGGGGCAGTGGAGGCTGCAAATAAGAATATCAAGAGAATCCTGGAGAAAATGACTGAAACTTACAAAGATTGGCATGAGAAGTTACCTTTTGCCTTGCATGCTTATAAAACATCAGTCAGAACGTCTACTGGAGCCACACCGTTCTCTTTGGTATATGGTATGGAAGCTGTGCTACCAGTCAAAGTGAAAATTCCCTCACTGAGAATCCTGATGGAGGTAGAGTTAGAGGAAGCAGAATGGGTTCAAAATTGCTACGAGTAGTTAAAACTCATAGAAGAGAAAAGACTGTCAGCACTTTGTCATGGTCAATTATATCAAAAGAGGATGATGAGAGCACATGACAAGAAAACTCATCCCCGTTGCTTTAGGGAATGAGACTTAGTGTTAAAAAGATCCCTTCCAAATCAACATGATAATCGGGGGAAATGGACACCAAATTGGGAAGGCCCGTATGTGGTGAAAAAGGCTTTTTCTAGTAGGGCATTGATTTTGGCAGAAATGGACGGAGGTGATTTACCTACCCCAATAAATTCAGATGTTGTGAAGAAATATTTTGCTTAAAAAAAAGAGAGAAAAAAATGATGACTTATCTAAGTTGAAAACCTGAAAAGGCGGCTTAGATGTGAAGCAAAAGCATCATCAAGAAAAGATCCCACAATGCAGGGGCAAGTGTAGTTTGATGAACTCTGAATAATCAAGGAAGTCATCTGATTTAGTTTTAGAGAAAGAATCTGAGAATATTTTGTTCATGATTATCTTGTGATCATTCTTTTGACACCTTTATTTCAACTCAAACACTTTGACATACACTTGTTATCAGCCATAAGAAATACATTATCCTTCATTTGAAAATAATGCCTATCCTTTCCTTTATCCTTATCTGATATTTTTGTCCATCAGAGAAATGTGATTGCATTTTATTTGTCTTGAACTTAAAATGATGAAAAGAAAAACAAACATGAAAGATCTCAACATTACTTTTAAAGTTGACAAAGGCAAATGAAAAAGGATGAGAAAAGCATGACAAGTCATTGATGTTGTAGATTTTTGAAGAAAAAATATTATGGTCAGATGTTGAAGACAGATTGGTCATATAAGAACTCGGATAAAAGAAGCTGAAAGTGAGAGATTTCGAGAACCTTTTTACTACAATGAATGATTTTGATCGCATTACATGCATTGCATCATGAGCACTCAGTACATGCATCCATGAGAAGTTGTAACAAAGATAGAAATTTTCCTTTTCTTAATGAAAAAACAAGATTTTGGTAAAGACAATGATCAAACAAAGGAATTCAAAAGAGAGAGATTTACTTGTTCAAAGATGAAAACTCAAATTTGAAAATAGATGAGAAATTCTAAAGTTGTGAAGCCTCTGTTGAGAGGAGCTTTTTCAGATGAGAAATTTTAAAGTTGTTGAGCCTCTGTTGAGAGGAGCTTTTCCAAGATGAGAATTTTAAAGTTGTCGAGCCTCTGTTGAGAGGAGCTTTTTCAAGAGAGAATTTTTAAAGTTATGGAGCCTCTGTTGAGAGGAGCTTTTCCAGATGAGATTTTTAAAGTTGTGGAACCTCTGCTAAGAGAAGTTTTTTTCAAGAGAGAATTTTTAAAGTTGTGGAGCCTCTGCTGAGAGGAGCTTTTTCAGATGAGATTTTTAAAGTTGTGGAGCCTCTGCTGAGAGGAGCTTTTTCAGATGAGATTTTTAAAGTTGTGGAGCCTCTATTGAGAAGAGCTTTTTTCAAGAGATTTTTAAAGTTGTTGAGCCTCTGTTAAGAGGAGCCCTTTTCTGTAAAACCAAAAAATAACACAATTTATTTTCGAACAAAATCGTTGTCTTTATCTTTGTCCTATTTCTGATTCTCAGTAATGTGCAAAGAGGGGCAGCTGTAGACACCGGTTTTGTCCAGGTCTACTATTTTATTTTATTTTATTTTTAATAATAATAATATTTAACAAAACAAACAAAAAAACAAAAAAAAAACAACAAACAAAAAAACAAAACAGAAATAAGACAGAAGTCAAGGGGTTGGTACGACGCCGAACTGCCCCTACCAATTACCCAACCAACTCCCCGACCAATTACCCAACCAACTCTCCGACCAATTACCTTACCAACTACCCGACCAGCCACCCTATAACCACCAACTAACAACCCTACAGCCTTAGATCCCCCTAAGTAGAAACCCTTTAAAATCCCCAGCCATTTTCGAAAATCCGGGGATCTGAGCTCTCGAAAAAAAAAAACCATTCTTCCCCTTCAACACCCTCAGACAGACCCTATTTTCGACGTAAAAAAAATAACCAAAACAAAAAAAAAACCAAAATAGAAAAAAAAATAAAAAAATACATAGTCCTTGCCTACGGTGAGGAACCTCAGCACCGAGCCATCTGTAAAAGCCAAGAAATCGTTAGTTTCACCAAAAAAAAAAAGAAAGGGAAGAAAAACCGAAAACTTCAAAACTTGATCTATGCGAATCAAGGTCGCTTTTGGTGAAAGGGACCTCAGATCCGGACTCAGGAGGTCGAGGGGAACATTTTGGTGTTTTCGAAGAATTTTTCGACCACCGTCAACGGTGACCGCCGACTGATGACTGGCGGCAGCAACGACGGAGGATCGGCCGGCCACCTGTGTTGGTCGGAGAGAAAAAATAGGAAACAGAAAAAAAAAAAGAGAGAAAGCTGTTTTTTTTTAAGATTAAAAAAAATGACGAAAATTTTTTTTTGACTTTTATATAAATTATCAATAGCCAAAACGACGTCGTTTCAATAAAACCCAAAACGACGCTGTTTTAACCAAAGAAGGATCTGCGCGTTGACCCAAACCCGACCCGAGATCCGCGTAACCCGGCCCAATGACCCATTCCAGCCAGCCTTGAACTGGTTCATACGAACCGCCAGTGGATCGAATTGAACCGATCAGATTGCCCGAACCGCCGATCCGACCGTCGAACTGGTCAAATCGCCCGAACCATCGATCCAACCGTCGAACCGGTCAGACCGCTCGGACCAGCGTTGACCGGACCATTGACCGGTTCGGTTCAGGTAAAAAAAAATTTTTTTTTGAATTTTCTAATTTTTTATTATTATTATTTTTTGTTATTTTAAATATATTTTTATATTTGTGCATGATAAATTTATAAATTTGTTAGAATAAATGTTTAATCGTTTTAATAATAATAAAATTAAGAACAAATAATAATAAAAAATATATTAAAATGCTTTAAAAAAAATAATAATAATCTTCCCTACCTAGATGTTGGAGGGAATAAAAATATTTTTCTAAAACAATAATTCCACCTAGATGTTGGGGAATTATTGTTAATTATTTTTCATAAATAAACATAAGAAATTTTTAATTAATTTTCAAAAATTATTAAAATCGAACTTGCTTAAAAAATTCGCCTTGATGTTGGGGATTTTTAGAGATGTTCGTATTTTCTTAAAAAAACAAAACCTTAAGCACTATTTCTTAATCCTAGGATTCTAAAACCCCTAAAAATCCAAAATCCATTAAATCGAAAACCCCCTGAAATCCAAAATCCTTGAAATCCAAAGTCCTAAAAAAATCCTAAAGACACGTGTGAAAATTCTATTTGAAGCAATTTGTTCCCGAATGCCGCCTAGATGATGGGGTATTTAAGAAATTTTACTTCGTGAAGTCTTTTCACACGATTTCTTAATTCGTATTAATAATAAGATTAATAAATAAAAAGTATAATAAAATTGGGATCTTAAATATAAACAGTCGCACCTAAGCTCTGCCTAGATGTTGGAGAGTCGGGGTGGTCTCATTATATTTAAGAATCCAACTCTTAAATTGCATTTCATTTTACATGACATTCATTAGCATGATATACGTTAGCATGTTATCATCAATAATTGATTGCATTACTCTCTCTTTAATTTACTGATAAAAATTTTTTAATAAAAAACGAATAATACTAAAAAAAAATCTTTTTGTGATATTATAAAATAAAAAAATAACATTCCGAGAGAAATAATTCTTGGTACTCTGCCTAGATGTTGGAGAGTAACTAACAATTATTTCCTATAAAGATTGTTATTTTATTTTAATGATTATTGTGTTAAATCTTAGGCGAAAAGAGTTATTTTAAATTCTGCCTAGACAATGGAGAATTTTAAGATAATTCTTTAACTTAAAGATTTTCTCAATATTTCTAAATAAATATTTTAGCAAATTTTTTTTAAATGAAGGGAATTAATGTTAAATTTCAAATTAAAACCATTTTTATCCAATGTTGAAAATAGCGCATAATTAAATGGTACCAATTTATGGGCGTTGTGGGGGTGCTAATCCTTCCCCACGCGTAACCGACTCCTGGACCCAACCTAATTTTTCTCAGACTGAAATTTATCTTTTTGATAAGACTTCAAACTCGTTTTTATAGCTTTATTAAAAAGATAAACTTTTGGGTGGCCAATCACACCCTAACAAAGATTGGTGGCGACTCCCTTTTTTTTATTTTTCTCGATTTTAAACTCATTTTTACGTCTGACGGTCCCAAAACCGTTACGACATACGGAGTTCCTTCCCAGTCTAAGATCAGACCGGACTGAGGGTTACGGCAGCACATGCTGGGCTCGGGAATGTGCTGGTGCCGTATTTTTCTTCACCGGGACACCATCGTCGGAGAACTTGATCGGCAGCATTAGGGTTCCAGCGATCGGGGGGGCCGGGGGGATGTGCGCACATGATGTGCGATGGGTGCTGGTACTTGGCCCTTATATTGGCCCCCTATCCCTCATCAAACCTCGAGAACTCACACTCCCTTAAAGAGCATTTGAGATTTTACAGGTTTGCTGCCAGTAGCCATTAAAGTGTCTGAAATGGGGACACTTTTTTCAAATAGTCACAAAATCTTGTACACTTCGAGTTTTTAGCTGAATTTTTTTGTGCATGCCTAAAAAAATACAAGGATCACGTCTACCAAGTTTGGGGCCAAAACTCCTTCTGAAAAAATTTTAAAAAATCCCGAACCGTAAAAAGTTTCAAAAATCATGAAAAATAAAAAACGAGTCGTCTTGCCATGAAACTTCACATGAAGGCTTAAAGGACCATTGTATGAATTTACAAGCCAGAAAAATGGCATTGGCATGGCAGAAATATGAAGATGTGCCTAAACCCACCTACCACCCTATCGATCCACGGCTTGCGCATCCCGCCTCTCTGGCCGGCGTAGTGCCCGCCCGCCCGCCCGTTCGTTTTATCAGTTGGCTTAGGCATACAGAGTTCATTCTCAGTCTAAGATCAGATCAGACGGAGGGTTACGGCAGCAGGATCGGTAGCACGCAAAGGGGAACCCGATCGATCCTCGGCTTGCGCATCCCGCCCCTCTGGCTAGCTGAGCGCCCGCACGCTTGTTTCGTGGGTTGACTTAGGCATACGGAGTTCATTCCCAGTCTAAGCATATGGAGTTCATTCCCAGTCTAAGATCAGACCGGACCGAGGGTTGCGGCAGCACATGCTGGGTTCGGGCATGTGCTGGTTCCGCATTTTTCTTCGTCGGGACACCATCGTCGGAGAACCTGACGGGCGGCATTGGGGTTCCGCTGATCGGAGGGGCCGGGGGAGGTGTGCGCACATGATGTACGATGGATGCTGGTACTTGGCCCTTATATTGGCTCCCTATCCGTCATCAAACCTCTAGAACTCACACCCCCTTAAAGAGCATTTGAGATTTTACAGGTTTGCTGCCAGTAGCCATTAAAGTGTCTGAAATGGGGACACTTTTTTCAAATGGTCACAAAATCTTGTACACTTCAATTTTTTAGCTGAATTTTTTTGTGCATGCCAACAAAAATAAAAGGATCACGTCTACCAAGTTTGGGGTCAAAACTCTCTCTGAAAAAATTTTAAAAAATCCTGAACCGTAAAAAGTTTTAAAAATCATGAAAAATAGAAAACGAGTCGTCTTGCCATGAAGCTTCACATGAAGGCTTAAGGGACCATTGTATGAATTTACAAGCCAGAAAAATGGCTTTGGCACAGCAAAAATATGAAGATGTGCCTAAACCCACCTACCACCCTATCCATCCACGGCTTGCGCATCCCGTCTCTCTGGCTAGCGTAGTGCCCGCCTGCTCATTTTGTCTATTGGCTTAGGCATACGGAGTTCATTCCGAGTCTAAGATCGGACCAGACCGAGGGTTGCAGCGCAAGATCGACAGCACGTAGAGGGGGACCCGACCGATCCCCGACTTACGCATCCCACCCCTCTAGCCGACTGAGCGCCCGCACGCTCGTTTCATGGGTTGACTTAGGCATACGGAGTTCATTCCCAGTCTAAGCATACGGAGTTCATTCCCAATCTAAGATTGGACCGGATCGAGGGTTGCGACCGCACATGCTGGGCTCGGGAATGTGCTGGTGCAGCATTTTTCTTCGTCGGGACACCATCACCGGAGAACCTGACCGGCGGTATTAGGGTTCCAGCGATCGGGGGGGCCGGGGGGATGTGCGCACATGATGTGCAATGGGTGCGGGTACTTGGCCCTTATATTGGCCCCCTATCCGTCATCAAACCTCGAGAACTCACACCCCCTTAAAGAGCATTTGAGATTTTATAGGTTTGCTGCCAGTAGCCATTAAAGTGTCTGAAATGGGGACACTTTTTTCAAATAGTCACAAAATCTTGTACACTTCGAGTTTTTAGAGGAATTTTTTTGTGCATGCCAAAAAAAATACAGGGATCACGTCTACCAAGTTTGCAGCCAAAAATCCTTTTGAAAAAATTTTAAAAAATCTCAAACCGTAAAAAGTTTCAAAAATCATGAAAAATAGAAAACGAGTCGTCTTGCCATGAAACTTCACATGAAGGCTTAAGGGACCATTGTATGAATTTACAAACCAGAAAAAATGGCATTGGCATGCCAGAAATATGAAGATGTGCCTAAACCCACCTACCACCCTAACGATCCACGACTTGCGCATCCCGCCTCTCTGGCCGGCGTAGTGCCCGCTTGCCCGCCCACTCGTTTCGTCATTGGCTTAGGCATACGGAGTTCATTCCCAGTCTAAGATCAGACCAGAATGAGGGTTGTGGTAGTAGGATCGGCAGCAGTAAAGGGGGACCCGACCGATCCTCGGCCTACGCATCCCACCCTTCTGGCCGACTGAGCACCCGAACGCTCATTACGTGGGTTGACTTAGGCATACGGAGTTCATTCCCAGTCTAAGATCGGACCGAACCGGGGGTTGCGGTAGGACATGCTGGGCTCGGGCATGTGCTGGTGTCACATTTTTCTTCATCGGGACACCATCGCCGGAGAACCTGACCGACGGCATTAGGGTTTCTGTGATCGGGGGGCCGGGGGGTGTGCACACATGATGTGCGATGGGTGCTGGTACTTGTCCCTTATATTGGCCCCCTATCCCTCATCAAACCTCGAAAAGTCACACCCCCTTAAAAAGCATTTGAGATTTTACAGGTTTGCTGCCAGTAGACATTAAAATGTCTGGAATGGGGACACTTTTTTCAAATTGTCACAAAATCTTGTACACTTCGAATTTTTAGCAGAATTTTTTTGTGCATGCCAAAAAAAATACAAGGATCACGTCAAGTTTGGGGCCAAAATTCCTTCTGAAAAATTTTTAAAAAATCTCGAACCGTAAAGAGTTTCAAAAATCGTAAAAAAAAGAAAACGAGTCATCTTGCTATGAAACTTCACAAGAAGGCTTAAGGGACCATTGTATGAATTTACAAGCCAGAAAAATGGCATTCGCATGGTAGAAATATGAAGATGTGCCTAAACCCACCTACCACCCTATCGATCCACGGTTTGCGCATCCCGCCTCTCTGGCCGGCGTAGTGCCCGCCCGTCCGCCCGCTCGTTTTTTCAGTTAGCTTAGGCATACGGAGTCCATTCCTAGTCTAAGATCAGACCAGACAGAGGGTTACGGCAGTAGGATCGGTAGCACGCAGAGGGGGACCCGGTCGATCCCCGACATGTGCATCCCACCCATCTGGCCGGCTGAGCGCCCGCACGCTCGTTTCGTGGGTTGACTTAGGCATACAGAGTTCATTCCCAGTCTAAGATCGAACCAAACCAAGGGTTGTGGCAGCACATGCTGAGCTCAGGCATGTGCTGTTACCGTATTTTTCTTCACCGGGACACCATCGCCGGAGAACCTGACCGGCGGTATTTGGGTTCCGGCGATCGGGGGGGCCGGGGGGTGTGCACACATGATGTGCGGTGGGTGCTGGTACTTGACCCTTATATTGGCCCCCTATCCCTCATCAAACCTCGAGAACTCACACCCCCTTAAAGAGCATTTGAGATTTTACAGGTTTGCTGCCAGTAGCAATTAAAGTGTCTGAAATGGGGACACTTTTTTCAAATGGTCACAAAATCTTGTACACTTTGAGTTTTTAGTTGAATTTTTTTGTGCATGCCAACAAAAATACAAGGATCACGTCTGCCAAGTTTCGGGCCAAAACTCCTTCTAAAAAAATTTTAAAAAATCCCGAACCTTAAAAAGTTTGGAAAATCGTGAAAAATAAAAAGCGAGTCATCTTGCCATGAAACTTCACATGAAGGCTTAAGGGACCATTGTATGAATTTACAAGCCAAAAAAATGGCATTGGGATGGCAGAAATATGAAGATGTGCCTAAACCCACCTACCACCCTATCGATCCACGGCTTACGCAACCCGACTCTCTAGTCGGTGTAGTGCCCGCCCGCCCGCCTGCTCGTTTTGTCAGTTGGCTTAGGCATACAGAGTTCATTCCTGGTCTAAGATCGGACTGGATCAAGGCTTACGACAGCACGTAGAGGGGGACCCAGCCGATCCCCGACTTGCGCATCCCGCCCTCTGGCTGGTTGAGCACCCCGCACGCTCGTTTTGTGGGTTGACTTAGGCGTACAGAGTTCATTCCCAGTCTAAGCATACGGAGTTCATTCCTAGTGTAAGATCGGATCGGACCGAGGGTTGCGGCAGCACATGCTGGGCTCGGGCATGTGTTGGTGCTGTATTTTCTTCGTTGGGACACCATCGTCGAAGAACCTGACCGACGGCATTGGGGTTCCGACGATCGGAAGGGGCCGGGGGGGGTGTGCGGACTTGATGTGCGATGGGTGCTGGTACTTGGCCCTTATATTGGCCCCCTATCCCTCATCAAACCTCGAGAACTCACACCTCCTTAAAGAGTGTTTGAGATTTTACAGGTTTGTTGCCAGTAGCCATTAAAGTGTCTAAAATGGGGACACTTTTTTCAAATGGTCACAAAATCTTGTACACTTCGAGTTTTTAGCTGAATTTTCCATGCCAACAAAAAAACAAGGATCACGTACCAAGTTTGGGGCCAAAACTCCTTCAGAAAAAATTTTAAAAAATCTTGAACCGTAAAAAGTTTCAAAAATCGTGAAAAATAGAAAACGAGTCGTCTTGCCATGAAACTTCACATGAAGGCTTAAGGGACCATTGTATGAATTTACAAGCCAGAAAAATGGCATTGGCACGTTAGAAATATGAAGATGTGCCTAAACCCACCAACGACCCTATCGATCCACGACTTGCGCATCTCGCCTCTCTGGCCGATGTAGTGCCCGCCCTCCCGTCCGATCGTTTCATCGGTTGGCTTAGGCATGCAGAGTTCATTCCCAGTCTAAGATCGGACTGGACCGAGGGTTGTGGCAGCAGGATCGGCAGCACACAGAGGGGGACCCGATCGATCCCCAGCTTGCGCATCCCGCCCCTCTGGCCGGCAGAACGCCCGCACGCTCGTTTCATGGGTTGACTTAGGCATACGGAGTTCATTCCCAGTCTAAGCATACGAAGTTCAGTCGCAGTCTAAAATCAGACCAGACCGAGGGTTGCGACAGCACATGCTGGGCTCGGGCATGTGCTGGTGCCATATTTTTCTTCATCGGGACACCATCGCCGGAGAACCTGACCGGCGGCATTGGGGTTCCGGCGATCGGGGGGCCGGGGGGTGTGCGCACATGATGTGCGATGGGTGCTGGTACTTGGCCCTTATATTGGTCCCCTATCCCTCATGAAACCTCTGAACTCACACCCCCCTAAAGAGCATTTGAGATTTTACAGGTTTGCTGTCAGTAGCCATTAAAGTGTCTGAAATGCAGACACTTTTTTCAAATGGTCACAAAATCTTGTACACTTCGAGTTTTTAGCTGAATTTTTTTGTGCATGCCAAAAAAATATACAAGGATCACGTCTGCCAAGTTTTGGGCCAAAACTCCATCTAAAAAAATTTTAAAAAATCCCGAACCGTAAAATGTTTGGAAAATCATGAAAAATAGAAAACGAGTCGTCTTGCCATGAAACTTCACATGAAGGCTTAAGGGACCATTGTATGAATTTACAAGCCAGAAAAATGGCATTGGCACGGCAGAAATATGAAGATGTGCCTAAACCCACCTACCTACCTATCGATCCACGGTTTACGCATTCTGCCTCTCTCACCAGTGTAGTGCCCGCCCGCCCGCCCGCTCATTTCGTCAGTTGGCTTAGGCATACGGAGTTCATTCCCAGTGTAAGATTGGACCGGACTGAGGGTTGTGGCAGCAAGATCGGCAGCACGCAGAGGGGGACCCGGTCGATCCCCTACTTGCGCATCCCGTCCCTCTGGTCGACTGAGCGCCCGCACGCTCATTTCGTGGGTTGACTTAAGCATACGGAGTTAATTCCTAGTCTAAGCATACGGAGTTCATTCCCAGTCTAAGCATACGGAGTTCATTCCCAGTCTGAGATCGGACAAGACCGAGGGTTACGGCAGCACATGCTGGGCTCGGGCATGTGCTGGTGCCGTATTTTTCTTCTCCGGGACACCATTGTCAGAGAACCTGACCGGCGGTATTGGGGTTCCGATGATCTAGGGGGCCGGGGGGTGTGCGCACATGATGTGCGATGGGTGCTGGTGCTTGGCCCTTATATTGGCCCCCTATCCCTCATGAAACCTCGAGAACTCACACCCCCTTAAAGAGGATTTGAGATTTTACAGGTTTGCTGCCAGTAGCCATTAAAGTATCTGAAATGGGGACACTTTTTTCAAATGGTCACAAAATCTTGTACACTTTGAGTTTTTAGCTGAAATTTTTTGTGCATGCCAAAAAAAATACAAGGATCACGTCTGAAAAGTTTTGCACCAAAACTCCTTCTAAAAAAATTTTAAAAAATCCCAAATCGTAAAAAGTTTGGAAAATCATGAAAAATAGAAAACGAGTCGTCTTGCCATGAAACTTCACATGAAGGCTTGAGGGACCATTGTATGAATTTACAAGCCAGAAAAATGGCATTGGCAAGGCAGAAATATGAAGATGTGCCTAAACCCACCTACCACCCTATCGATCCAAGGCTTGCGCATCCCGCCTCTCTGGCCGGCGTAGTGCCCGCCCTCCCGCCCGTTCATTTTGTCGGTTGGCTTAGGCATACAGAGTTCATTCCCAGTCTAAGATCGGACCGGACCGAGGGTTATGGCAGCAGGATCGTTAGCATGCAGAGAGGGACCCGATCGATCCCCAGCATGTGCATCCCACCCCTCTGGCCGGCGGACCGCCTGCACGCTCGTTTCGTGGGTTGACTTAGGCATACGGAGTTCATTCCCAGTCTAAGATCAGACTGGACCGAGGGTTGCGGCAGCACATGCTGGGCTCGTGCATATGCTGGTGCCGCATTTTTCTTCCCCGGGACACCATCGTCGGAGAACCTAACCGGCGATATTGGGGTTCCGACAATCGGAGCGGCCGGGGGGGTGTGCGCACATGATGTGCGATGGGTGCTGTACTTGGCCCTTATATTGGCCCCCTATCCCTCATCAAACCTCGAGAACTCACACCCCCTTAAAGAGCATTTGAGATTTTACAGGTTTGCTGCCAGTAGCCATTAAAGTGTCTGAAATTTGGATACTTTTTTCAAATGGTAACAAAATCTTGTACACTTTGAGTTTTTAGCTAAATTTTTTTGTGCATGCCAAAAAAAAAATACAAGGATCACGTCTACCAAGTTTGGGGACAAAAATCCTTCTGAAAAAATTTTAAAAAATCCCGAACTGTAAAAAGTTTCAAAAATCGTGAAATATAGAAAACGAGTCATCTTGCCATGAAACTTCACATGAAGGCTTAAGGGACCATTGTATGAATTTACAAGCCAGAAAAATGGCATTGGCATGGCAAAAATATGAAGATGTGCCTAAACCCACCTACCACCCTATCGATCCACGACTTGCGCATCCCGCCTCTCAGGCCGGCGTAGTGCCCGCTTGCCCGCCCGTTTGTTTCATCGATTGGCTTAGGCATATGAAGTTCATTCCCAGTCTAGGATCAGACCAGACTGAGGATTGCAGCAGCAGGTCGACAGCACGTAGAGGGGGACCCGGTTGATCCTTGGCTTACGAATCCCTCCACTCTGGCCGGTTCAGCGCCCGCATGCTCGTTTCGTGGGTTGACTTAGGCGTACGGAGTTCATTCCCAGTCTAAGATTGAACCGGACTGATGGTTGCGGTAGTACATGCTGGGCTCGGGCATGTGCTGGTGCCACATTTTTCTTCACCGGGACACTATCATCGGAGAACCAGACCGACGGCATTAGGGTTCCGACGATCGGGGGGTGTGCGCACATGATGTGCGATGGGTGCTGGTACTTGGCCCTTATATTGGCCCCCTATCCCTCATCAAACCGTAAGAACTCACACCCCCTTAAAGAGCATTTGAGATTTTACAGGTTTGCTGCCAGTAGCAATTAAAGTGTCTGAAATGGGGATATTTTTTTCAAATGGTCACAAAATCTTGTACACTTCTAGTTTTTAGCTGAATTTTTTGTGTATGCCAAAAAAAATACAAGGATCATGTCTACCAAGTTTGGGGCCAAAACGCGTTCTGAAAAAATTTTAAAAAATCTCGAACCGTAAAAATTTCAAAAATCGTGAAATATAAAAAACGAGTCGTCTTGCCATGAAACTTCTCATGAAGGCTTAAGGGACCATTGTATGAATTTACAAGCCAGAAAAATGGCATTGGCATGGCAGAAATATAAAGATCTGCCTAAACCCACCTACCCCCTATCGATCCATGGGCTTGCGCTTCCCGCCTCTCTGGCCGGCGTAGTGCCCTTCCGCTCGCCCGCTCGTTTCATCGGTTGGCTTAGGTATACGGAGTTCATTCCCAGTCTAAGATCAGACCGGACTGAGGGTTGTGGTAGCAGGATCGGCAGGACGCAGAAGGGGGCCCGACCGATCCCCGGCTTGCCCATCCCACCCCTCTGGCCGGTTGAGCGCCCATATGCTCGTTTCGTGGGTTGACTTAGGCATACGGAGTTCATTCCTAGTATAAGCATAGGGAGTTCGTTCCCAGTCTAAGATCGAACCGGACCGAGGGTTGCGACAGCACATGCTTGGCTCGGCCATGTGCTGGTGCCGTATTTTTCTTCGCCGGGACACCATCGTCGGAGAACCTGACCGGTGGCATTGGGGTTCCTGCGATCGGGGGAGGTGTGCGCACATGATGTGCGATGGGTGCTGGTACTTGGCCCTTATATTGGCCCCCTTTCACTCATCAAACCTCGAGAACTCACACCCCCTTAAAGAGCATTTTAGATTTTACAGGTTTGCTGCCAGTAGCCATTAAAGTGTCTGAAATGGGGACACTTTTTTCAAATGGTCACAAAATCTTGTACACTTCGAGTTTTTAGCTGAATTTTTTTGTGCATGCCTACAAAAATACAAGGATCACGTCTACCATGTTTGGGACCAAAATTCCTTCTGAAAAAATTATAAAAAATCTTGAACTGTAAAAATTGCAAAAATCCGTAAAAATCTCGAACCGTAAAAATTTCAAAAATCGTGAAAAATAAAAAACGAGTCGTCTTGCCATGAAACTTCACATGAAGGCTTAAGGGACCATTGTATGAATTTGCAAGCCAGAAAAATGGCATTGGCATGGCAAAAATATAAAGATGTGCCTAAACCCACCTACCACCCTATCGATCCACAGCTTGCGCATCTCGCCTCTCTGGCCGACGTAGTGCCCGCCCGCCCGCCCGCACGTTTCATCGGTTGGCTTAGGCATACGGAGTTCATTCCCAGTCTAAGATCGGATCGGATCGAGGGTTGCGACAGTAGGATAGGTAGCATGTAGAGGGGGACCTGACCGATCCCCGACTTATGCATCCCGCCCCTCTGGCCGGTTGAGCGCTCGCATGCTCGTTTCATGGGTTGACTTAGGCATACAGAGTTCATTCCCAGTCTAAGCATGCGGAGTTCATTCCCAGTCTAAGATTGGATTGGACTGAGGGTTTTTACAGCACATACTGGGCTCGGGCATGTGCTGGTGCCGTATTTTTCTTCGCCAGGACACCATCATCAGAGAACCTGATCGGCGGCATTGGGGTTCCGATGATCCGGGGGGTGTGTGCACATGATGTGCGATGGGTGCTGGTACTTGGCCCTTATATTGGCCCCCTATCCCTCATCAAACCTTGAGAACTCACACCCCCTTAATGAGCATTTGAGATTTTACAAGTTTGCTGCCAGTAGCCATTAAAGTGTCTAAAATGGGGACACTTTTTTCAAATGGTCACAAAAATCTTGTACACTTTGAGTTTTTAGCTGAATTTTTTTGTGCATGCCAACAAAAATACAAGGATCACGTCTAGCAAGTTTGGGGCCAAAACTCCTTCTAAAAAAATTTTAAAAAATCTTGAACCGTAAAAAGTTTCAAAAATCGTGAAAAATAGAAAACGAGTCGTCTTGCCATGAAACTTCACATGAAGGCTTAAGGGACCATTGTATGAATTTACAAGCCAAAAAAATGGCATTGGCATGGCAGAAATATGAAGATGTGCCTAAACCCACCTACCACTCTATCGATACACGGCTTGCGCATCTTGCCTCTCTAGTCGGCGTAGTGCCTGCCCGTCCGCTTGTTTAATCGGTCGGCTTAGGCATAAGGAGTTCATTCCCAGTATAAGATTGGACCAGACCCAAGGTTGCGGCAGCAGGATCGGCAGCACGCAGAGGGGGATCCGATCGATCCCCGACTTGCGCATCCCGCCCCTCTGGCTGGCTGAGCGCCCGCACGCTCATTTCGTGGGTTGACTTAGGCATACAGAGTTCATTCCCAGTCTAAGATCGGACCAGACCGAGGGTTGCCACAGCACATGCTGGGCTCGGGCATATGCTGGTGCCGTATTTTTCATCGTGGGACACCATCGCCGGAGAACCTGACCGGCGGCATTGGGGTTCTGGCGATTGAGGGGGCCGGGGAGGGTGTGCCCACATGATGTACGATGGGAGCTCGTATTTGGCCCTTATGTTGGCCCCCTATCCCTCATCAAACCTCGAGAACTCACATCCCCTTAAAGAGCATTTGGGATTTTACAAGTTTGCTGCCAGTAGCCATTAAAGTGTCTGAAATTGGGACACTTTTTTCAAATGGTCACAAAATCTTGTACACTTCGAGTTTTTAGCTGAATCTTTTAGTGCAAGCCAACAAAAATACAAGGATCACGTCTACCATGTTTGGAGCCAAAACTCTTTCTGAAAAAATTTTAAAAAATCCCAAACCGTAAAAAGTTTCAAAAATCATGAAAAATAGAAAACGAGTTGTCTTGCCATGAAACTTCACATGAAGGCTTAAGGGACCATTGTATGAATTTACAAGCCAGAAAAATGGCATTGGCATGGCAGAAATATGAAGATGTGCCTAAACCCACCTACCACCCTATTGATCCACGGCTTGCGAATCCCGTCTCTCTGGCCGACGTAGTGCCGCCCGCTCGTTTAATCGGTTGGCTTAGGCATACGGAGTTCATTCCCAATCTAAGATCAGACCGGACCGAGGGTTGCGGTAGCAGGATCGGTAGCATGCAGAGGGGGACTCGATCGATCCCCGACTTGTGCATCCCGCCCCTCTGGCCGACTGAGCGCACGCACGCTTGTTTCGTGGGTTGACTTAGGCATACGGAGTTCATTCCCAGTCTAAGATCAGACTGGACCGAGGGTTACGGTAGCACATGCTGGGCTCGGGCATGTGCTGGTGCCACATTTTTCTTCGTTGGGACACCATCGCCGGAGAACCTGACCCGCGGCACTGGGGTTCCGACAATCTGGGGGGCTGGGGGGGTGTGCGCACATGATATGCGATGGGTGGTGGTACTTGGCCCTTGTATTGGCCCCCTATCCCTCATCAAACCGCAAGAACTTGCACCCCCTTAAAAAGCATTTGAGATTTTACAGGTTTGCTGCCAGTGGCCATTAAAGTGTCTGAAATGGGGACACTTGTTCAAATGGACACAAAATCTTGTACACTTCGAGTTTTTAGCTGAATTGTTTTGTGCATGCCAACAAAAATACAAGGATCACGTCTACCAAGTTTGGGGCCAAAACTCCTTCTGAAACAATTTTAAAAAATACCGAACCGTAAAAAGTTTCAAAAATCGTGGAAAATAGAAAACGAGTCGTCTTCCCATGAAACTTCACATGAAGGTTTAAGGGACCATTGTATGAATTTACAAGCCAGAAAAATGGCATTGGCATGGTAGAAATATGAAGATGTGCCTAAGCCCACCTACCACCCTATCGAACCATGGCTTGCGCATCCCCCCTCTTTGGCCGGCATAGTGCCCGCCCGCCCTACTCGCTCGTTTCGTCGGTTGGCTTAGGCATACGGAGTTTATTCCTAGTCTAAGATCGAACCGAACTAAGGGTTGCGACAGCAGGATCAACAGCGCGTAGAGGGGGACCTGGTCAATCCCCGGCTTGCGCATCCCGCTCCTCTGGCCGGCTGAGCGCCCGTACGCTCCTTTCATGAGTTGACTTAGGAACACGGAGTTCATTTCCAGTCTAAGCATATAGAGTTCATTCCCAGTCTAAGATCGGATCGGATCAAGAGTTGCGGTATTTTTCTTCACTGGGACACCATCATCGGTGAACCTGACCGACGGCATTGGGGTTCCGGCGATCGGGGGGGCCGGGGGGTGTGCGGACATGATGTGTGATGGGTGCTGGTACCTGGCCCTTATATTGGCCCCCTATCCCTCATCAAACCTTCAGAACTCACACCCCCTTAAAGAGCATTTGAGATTTTATAGGTTTGCTACCAGTAGCCATTAAAGTGTCTGAAATGGGAACACTTTTTCAAATGGACACAAAATCCTGTACACTTCGAGTTTTTAGCTGAACTTTTTTGTGCATGCCAACAAAAACACAAGGATCACGTCCACCAAGTTTCGGGCCAAAACTCTTTCTGAAAAAATTTTAAAAAATCTCGAACCCTAAAAAGTTTTAAAAATCGTAAAAAATAGAAAACAAGTCGTCTTGCCATGAAACTTCACCTGAAGGCTTAAGGGACCATTGTATGAATTTACAAGCCAGAAAAATGGCATTGGCATGGCAGAAATATGAAGATGTGCCTAAACCCACCTACCACCCTATCGATACACGACTTGCGCATCCCACCTCTCTGGCCGGCATAGTGCCCACCCGCCCGCCCGTTCATTTCGTCGGTTGGCTTTGGCATACGGAGTTCATTCCCAGTCTAAGATCGGATCGGACTGAGGGTTGCGGCAGCAGGATCAACAACATGCAGAGGGGAACTCGGCCGATCCTCGACTTGCGCATCCCGCCACTCTGACCGGCTAAATTCCCGCATGCTCGTTTCGTGGGTTGACTTAGGTATACGAAGTTCATTCCCAGTCAAAGCATATGAAGTTCATTCCCAGTCTAAGATCGGACCGGACCGAAGGTTGCGGTAGCACATGCTGGGCTCGGGCATGTGCTGGTGCCGCATTTTTCTTCGTCGGGACACCATCGCTAGAGAACCTGACTGGCGGTATTGGGTTCCGATGATCCGGGGGGGCCAGTGGTGTGCGCACATGATGTGCGATGGGTGCTGGTACTTGGCCCTCGTATTGGCCCCCTATCTCTCATCAAACCTTGAGAACTCACACCCCCTTAAAGAGCATTTGAGATTTTACAGGTTTGCTGCCAGTAGCCATTAAAGTGTCTGAATTGGGGACACTTTTTTCAAATGGTCAGAAAATCTTGCACGCTTCGAGTTTTTAGCTGAATTTTTTTTTGCAAGCCAACAATAATACAAGGATCACGTCTACCAAGTTTGGAGCCAAAAATCCTTCTGAAAAAATTTTAAAAAATCTCGAACCATAAAAGGTTTTGAAAATCGTGAAAAATAGAAAACGAGTCGTCTTGCCATGAAACTTCACATGAAGGCTTAAGGGACCACTGTATGAATTTACGAGCCAGAAAAATGGCTTTGGCACGGCAGAAATATGAAGATGTGCCTAAACCCACCTACCACCCTATCGATCCACGGCTTGCGCATCTCGTCTCTTTGACCGGCATCGTGCCCGCCCGCCCGCCCGCTCGTTTCGTCATTTCGCTTAGGCATACGGAGTTCATTCCCAGTGATAGATCTGACTAGACTGAGGGTTGTGGCAGCAAGATTGGTAGCACACAGAGGGGGACCCGGCCGATCCCCGGCTTGCGCTTCCCGCCTCTTTGGCCGGCTGAGCGCTCGCACGCTCGTTTCGTGGGTTGACTTAGGTATACGGAGTTTGTTTCCAGTCTAAGCATACGGAGTTAATTCCCAGTCTAAGATCGGACCGGACCGAAGGTTGCGACAGCACATGCTGGGCTCGAGCATGTGCTGGTGCCGCATTTCTCTTCGTTGAGACACCATCGCTAGAGAACCTGACTGGCGGTATTGGGTTCCGATGATCCGAGGGGGCCAGGGGTGTGCGCACATGATGTGCGATGGGTGCTGGTACTTGGCCCTCATATTGGCCCCCTATCTCTCATCAAACCTTGAGAACTCACACCCCCTTAAAAAGCATTTGAGATTTTACAGGTTTGCTGCCAGTAGCCATTAAAGTGTCTGAATTGGGGACACTTTTTTCAAATGGTCAGAAAATCTTGCACGCTTCGAGTTTTTAGCTGAATTTTTTTTTGCAAGCCAACAATAATACAAGGATCACGTCTACCAAGTTTGGAGCCAAAACTCCTTCTGAAAAAATTTTAAAAAATCTCGAACCATAAAAGGTTTTGAAAATCGTGAAAAATAGAAAACGAGTCGTCTTGCCATGAAACTTCACATGAAGGCTTAAGGGACCACTGTATGAATTTACGAGCCAGAAAAATGGCATTGGCACGGCAGAAATATGAAGATGTGCCTAAACCCACCTACCACCCTATCGATCCACGGCTTGCGCATCCCGTCTCTTTGACCGGCATCGTGCCCGCCCGCCCGCCCGCTCGTTTCGTCATTTCGCTTAGGCATACGGAGTTCATTCCCAGTGATAGATCTGACTAGACTGAGGGTTGTGGCAGCAAGATTGACAGCACATAGAGGGGGACCTGGCCAATCCCTGGCTTGCGCTTCCCGCCTCTTTGGCCGGCTGAGCGCCCATACGCTCGTTTCATGGGTTGACTTAGGTATACGGAGTTTGTTTCCAGTCTAAGCATACGGAGTTAATTCCCAGTCTAAGATCGGACCGGACCGAAGGTTACGACAGCACATGCTGGGCTCGGGCATGTGCTGGTGCCGCATTTCTCTTCGTCGAGACACCATCACCGGAGAACCTGACCGATGGCATTGGGGTTCCGACGATCAAGGGGGGGCCAGGGGGTGTGCGCACCTGATGTGCGATGGGTGCTGGTACTTGGCCCTTATATTGGCCCCCTATCCCTCATAGAACCTTGAGAACTGACACCCCCTTAAAGAGCATTTGAGATTTTACAGGTTTGCTGCGAGTAGCCATTAAAGTGTCTGAAATGGGGACACTTTTTTCATATGGTCACAAAATCTTCTACACTCTGAGTTTTTAGCTGAATTTTTTTGTGCATGCCAACAAAAATACAAGGATCACATCTACTAAGTTTGGGGCCAAAACTCCTTCTAAAAAAATTTTCAAAAATCCCGAATCGGAAAAAGTTTCAAAAATCGTGAAAAATGGAAACGAGTCATCTTGCCATGAAACTTCACATGAATGCTTAAGGGACCATTGCATGAATTTACAAGCCAGAAAAAAGGCATTGGCATGGCAGAAATATGAAGATGTGCCTAAACCCACCTACCACCCTATCGATCCATGGCTTGCGCATCCTGTCTCTCTGGCCGGCATAGTGCCCTCCCGCCCGCCCGCTCGTTTCGTCGGTTGGCTTAGGTAAACGGAGTTCATTCCCAGTTTAAGATCGAACCAGACCAAGGGTTGTGGCAGTCGGATCAGCAGCACGTAGAAAGGGACCCAGTCGATCCCCGACTTGCGCATCCTGACCCTCTGGCCGGCTGAGCGCCCACACGCTCATTTCGTGGGTTGACTTAGGCATACGAAGTTCATTCCCAGTCTAAGCAAACGGAGTTCATTCCCAGTTTAAGATCAGACCAGACCGAGGGTTCCGACAGTACATGCTGGGCTCGGGCATGTGCTGGTGCTGCATTTTTCTTCACCGCGACACCATCACCGGAGAACCTGACCGACGGTATTGGAGTTCCGGCGATCGGGGGGCCGGGGGGTGTGCGCACATGATGTGCGATTGGTGCTGGTGCTTGGCCCTTATATTGGCCCCCTATCCCTCATGAAACCTCGAGAACTCACACCCCCTTACAAAGCATTTGAGATTTTATAGGTTTGCTGCCAGTAACTATTAAAGTGTCTGAAATGGGGACACTTTTTTCAAATGGTCACAAAATCTTGTACACTTCGAGTTTTTAGCTGAATGTTTTTGTGCTTGCCAAAAAAAATACAAGGATCACGTCTACCAACTTTTGGGCCAAAACTCCTTCTGAAAATTTTTTTAAAAATCCCGAACCGTAAAAATGTAAAAAATCATGAAAAATAAAAAATGAGTCGTCTGGCCGTGAAACTTCACATGAAGGCTTAAGGGACCATTGTATGAATTTAAAAGCCAAAAAAATGGCATTGGCATGGCAGAAATATGAAGATGTGCCTAAACCCACCTACCACCCTATCGATCCACGACTTGCGCATCCCACCTTTCTGGCCGGCGTAGTGTCTGCCCGCCCGCCCGCTCGTTTCGTCGATTGGCTTTGTCATATGGAGTTCATTTCCAGTCTAAGATTGGACAGGCAGTAGGATCGGTAGCACGCAGAGGGGGACCCGGGCGATCCCCGGCTTGTGCATCCCGCCCCTCTGGTCGGCTGAGCGCCCGCACGCTCGTTTCATGGGTTGACTTAGGCATACGAAGTTCATTCCCAGTCTAAGATCGGATCAGACCGAGGGTTGCGGCAGCACATGCTGGGCTTGGGCATGTGCTGGTGTTACATTTTTCTTCACCGAAACACCATCATCGGAGAACCTGACCGGTGGCATTGGGGTTTCGACGATCGGGGATGGCCGGGGGGGGTGTGCGCACATGATGTGCGATGGGTGCTGGTACTTGGCCCTTATATTGGTCCCCTATCCCTCATCAAACCTTGAAAACTCACACTCCCTTAAAGAGCATTTGAGATTTTACAGGTTTGCTACCAGTAACCATTAAAGTGTCTGAAATGGGGACACTTTTTTCAAATGGATACAAAATCTTGTACACTTCGTGTTTTTAGCTGAATTTTTTTTGCATGCCAAAAAAAATACAAGGATCACGTCTACCAAGTTTGGTGCCAAAACTCCTTCTGAAAAAATTTTAAAAAATCTCGAACCGTAAAAAGTTTTGAAAATCGTGAAAAATAGAAAACGAGTCGTCTTGCCATGAAACTTCACATGAAAGCTTAAGGGACCATAGTATGAATTTACAAGCCAAAAAAATGGCATTGGCATGGCAAAAATATGAAGATGTTCCTAAACCCACCTACCACCCTATCGATCCACGGCTTGTGCATCCCGCCTCTCTAGCCGACGTAGTGCCCGCCCGCCTGCCCGCTCATTTCGTCGGTTGGCTTAGGCATACAGAGTTCATTCCCAGTCTAAGATCAGACCGGATCGAGGGTTGCGACAGCAGGGTAGGCAGTACATAGAGGGGGACTCGGTCGATCCCCGGCTTGCGCATCCCTCCACTCTGACCGGTTAAACCCCCGCACGCTCGTTTCGTGGGTTGACTTAGGGATACGGAGTTCATTCCCAGTCTAAGCATAAAGAGTTCATTCCTAGTCTGAGATCCAACCAGACTGAGGGTTAGGACAGCACATGCTGGGCTTGGGCATGTGCTGGTGCCGCATTTTTCATCACCGAGGCATCATCGTCGGAGAACCTGACTGACGACATTAGGGTTCTGACGATCGGGGGGGCCGGGGGGTGTGCGCACAACATGTGCAATGGGTGCTGGTACTTGGCCCTTATATTGGCCCTCTATCACTCATCAAACCTCGAGAACTCACACCCCCTTAAAGAGCATTTGAGATTTTACAGGTTTGCTGCCAGTAGCCATTAAAGTGTCTGAAATGGGGGCACTTTTTTCAAATGGTCACAAAATCTTGTACACTTCGAGTTTTTAGCTTAAATTTTTTTATGCATGCCAATAAAAATACAAGGATCACGTCTACCAACTTCGGGGCCAAAACTCCTACTGAAAAAATTTAAAAAAATCCCGAACCATAAAAAGTTTTGAAAATCTTGAAAAATAGAAAACGAGTCGTCTTGCCAAGAAACTTCACATGAAGGCTTAAGGGACCGTTGTATGAATTTACAAGCCAAAAAAATGGCATTGGCATGGCAGAAATATGAAGATGTGCCTAAACCCACCTACCACCCTATCAATCCACGACTTGCGCATCCCGTCTCTCTAGTCGACGTAGTGTCGGCCCTCCCGCCCGCTCATTTCGTTGGTTGGCTTATGCATACGGAGTTCATTCCTAGTCTAAGATCAAACCAGACCGAGGGTTGTGGTAGCAAGATTGGTAGCACACAGAGGGGGACCCGACCGATCCCCAACTTGTGCATGTCGCCCTTCTGGCTGGCTGAAAGCCTGTACGCTCGTTTCGTGGGTTGACTTAGGCATACGAAATTCATTCCCAATCTAAGATCGAACCAGACTGAGGGTTGCAGCTGCACATGCTGGGCTCGGGAATGTGCTGGTGCCACATTTTTCTTCGCTGGGACACCATCACCGAAGAAGCTGACTTGCGGCATTGGGGTTGCGACGATCGAGGGGGCGAGGGGGTGTGCGCACATGATGTGTGATGGGTGCTGGTACTTGGCCCTTATATTGGCCCCCTATCCCTCATCGAACCTTGAGAACTCTCACCCCTTTAAAGAGCATTTGAGATTTTACAGGTTTGCTGCCAGTAGCCATTAAAGTGTTTGAAATGGGGACACTTTTTTCAAATGGTCCCAAAATCTTGTACACTTTGCATTTTTAGGTGAATTTTTTTGGGCTTGCCAAAAAAAATACAAGGATCACGTCTACCTAGTTTGGGGCCAAAACTCCTTATGAAAAAATTTTAAAAAATCTCGAACTATAAAAAGTTTCAAAAATCTTTAAAAATGGAAAACGAGTCGTCTTGGCATGAAACTTCACATGAAGGCTTAAGGGACCATTTTATGAATTTACAAGCCAGAAAAATTACATTGGCCTAGCAGAAATATGAAGATGTGCCTAAACCGACCTACCACCCTATCGATCCACGGCTTGCGTATCCCGCCTCTCTGGCTGGCGTAGTGCCCGCCCGCTCGCTCGCTCGTTTCTTCGGTTAGCTTAGGCATACAGAGTTCATTCCCAGTCTAAGATCGGACCAGACCGAGGGTTGCGGTAGCAGGATCGGCCGCACACAAAGGGGGACCCCATCGATCCTCAACTTGCGCATCCCACCCCTCTGGACGGCGGAGCGCCCGCACGCTCGTTTCGTGGGTTGACTTAAGCATACGAAGTTCATTCCCAGTCTGAGATCCGACCGGACCGAGGGTTGCACCAGCACATGCTGGGCTCGGGCATGTGCTGGTGCCGCATTTTTCATCACCAGGGCATCATCGTCGGAGAACCTGACTGACGGTATTAGGGTTCCGGCGATCGGGCGGGCCGGGGGGTGTGCGCACAAGATGTGCGATGGGTGCTGGTAGTTGGCCCTTATATTGGCCCCCTATCCTTCATCAAATCTCGAGAACTCACACCCCCTTAAAGAGCATTTGAGATTTTACAGGTTTGCTGCCAGTAGCCATTAAAGTGTTCGAAATGGGGGCACTTTTTTCAAATGGTCACAAAATCTTGTACACTTCGAGTTTTTAGGTGACTTTTTTTGTGCATGCCAAAAAAAATACAAGGATCACGTCTACCAAGTTTGGGGCCAAAACACCTTCTGAAAAAATTTAAAAAAATCTCGAACCGTAAAAAGTTTTGAAAATCTTAAAAAATAGAAAACGAGTCGTCTTGCCAAGAAACTTCACATGAAGGCTTAAGGGACCGTTGTATGAATTTACAAGCCAGAAAAATGGCATTGGCATGGCAAAAATATGAAGATGTGCCTAAACCCACCTACCACCCTATCGATCCACGGCTTGCGCATCCCGTCTCTCTGGTCGACGTAGTGCCGGCCCTCCTGCCCGCTCGTTTCGTCGGTTGGCTTATGCATACGGGGTTCATTCCTAGTCTAAGATCGAACCAGATCAAGGGTTGTGGCAACAGGATTGGCAGCACGCAGAGGGGGACCCAATCGATGCCCAGCTTGGGTATCCTGCCCCTCTGGCCGGCTGAGCGCCTGTACGCTTGCTTCGCGGGTTGACTTAGGCATATAGAGTTCATTCCCAGTCTAAGCATATGGAGTTCATTCCCACTTTAAGATCGAACCAGACCGAGGGTTGTGACAGCACATACTGGGCTCGGGCATGAGCTGGTGCCGTATTTTTTTTCCCCGGGACACCATTGCCGGAGAACTTGATCGGTGGTATTGGGGTTCCGACGATTGGGGGGGCCGGGGGGTGTACGCACATGATGTGCAATGGGTGCTGGTACTTGGCCCTTATATTGGCCCCCTATCCTTCATCAAACCTCAGGAACTCACACCCCTTAAAGAGCATTTGAGATTTTACTGGTTTGCTGCCAGTACCCATTAAGGTGTCTGAAATGGGGACACTTTTTTCAAATGGTCACAAAATCTTGTACGCTTCGAGTTTTTAGCTGAATGTTTTTGTGCATGCCTAGAAAAATACAAGGATCACGTCTGCCAAGTTTGGGGCCAAAAATCTTTCTGAAAAAATTTTAAAAAATCTTGAACCTTAAAAAGTTTTGAAAATCGTGAAAAATTGAAAACGAGTCGTCTTGCCATGAAACTTCACATGAAGGCTTAAGGGACCATTATGAATTTACAAGCCAAAAAAATGGCATTGGCATGCCAGAAATATGAAGATGTGCCTAAACCCACCTACCACCCTATCGATCCATGGCTTGCGCATCCCGCCTAACTGGCTAACACAGTGCCCGCCCGCCCACCCGCCCGCTCGTTCCATCAGTTGGCTTAGGCATACGGAATTCATTTCCAGCGTAAGATTGGACCGAACCAAGGGTTGCGACAGTAGGATCGGTAGCATGCAGAGGCAGACCCGGTTGATCCTCGGCTTGTGCATCCTACCCCTCTGGCTGGCTGAGTGCCCGTACGCTCATTTGGTGGGTTGACTTAGGCATACGAGTTCATTCCCAGTCTAAGCATACGGAGTTCGTTCCCAGCCTAAGATCAGACTGAACCAAGGGTTGCGGTAGCACATACTGGGCTCGGGCATGTGCTGGTGCCATATTTTTTTTCACCGGGACACCATTGTCGGAGAACCTAACTGGCGACATTGGGGTTCTGGCGATTGGGGGGGCCGGGGGGGTGTGCACACATGATGTGCAATGGGTGCTGGTACTTGGCCCTTATATTGGCCCCCTATCCCTCATCAAATCTCAGGAACTCACACCCCTTAAAGAGCATTTGAGATTTTACTGGTTTGCTGCCAGTAGCCATTAAAGTGTCTGAAATGGGGACACTTTTTTCAAATGGTCACAAAATCTTGAACGCTTCGAGTTTTTGGCTGAATTTTTTTGTGCATGCCTAGAAAAATACAAGGATCACGTCTACCAAGTTTTGGGCCAAAAATCTTTCTGATAAAATTTTAAAAAATCCCGAGCAGTAAAAAGTTTTGAAAATCGTAAAAAATAGAAAACGAGTCGTCTTGCCATGAAACTTCACAGGAAAGCTTAAGGGACCATTGTATGAATTTACAAGCCAAAAAAATGGCATTGGCACGGTAGAAATATGAAGATGTGCCTAAACCCACCTACCACCCTATCGATCCACGGCTTGTGCATCCCGCCTCTCTGGCTGGCATAGTGCCCACCCGTCCGCCCGCCCGCTTGTTTCGTCGGTTGGTCTACGCATATGGAATTCATTCACAGTCTAAGATTGGTCGAAACTGAGGGTTACAATAGTAGGATCGGTAGCACGCAGAGGGGGACCCGGTCGATCCCCGACTTGCGCAACCTGCCCCTCTGGCCGGCTGAGCGCCTGCACGCTTGTTTCATGGGATGACTTAGGCATACAGAGTTCATTCCCAGTCTAAGCATGCGAAGTTCATTCCCAGTCTAAGATTGGATCGGACTGAGGGTTTTTACAGCACATACTGGGCTCGGGCATGTGCTGGTGCCGTATTTTTCTTCTCTAGGACACTATCATCAGAGAACCTGATCGGCGGCATTGGGGTTCCTGCGATCAGGGGGTGTGTGCGCACATGATGTGCGATGGGTGCTGGTACTTCGGCCTTATATTGGCCCCCTATCCCTCAAAAATCTCAAGAACTCATACCCCCTTAAAGAGCATTTGAGATTTTACAGGTTTGCTGCCAGTAGCCATTAAAGTGTCTGAAATGGGGACACTTTTTTCAAATGTTCACAAAATCTTGTACACTTCGAGTTTTTAGCTGAATTGTTTTGTGGATGCCAAGAAAAATACAAGGATCACGTCTACCAAGTTTTGGGCCAAAACGCCTTCTGAAAAAATTTTAAAAAATCTCGAACTGTAAAAAGTTTCAAAAATCGTGAAAAATAAAAAATGAGTCGTCTTGCCATGAAACTTCACATGAAGGCTTAAGGGACCATTGTATGAATTTACATGCCAGAAAAATGGCATTGGGATGGCAGAAATATGAAGATGTGCCTAAACCCACCTATCACCCTATCGATCCATGACTTACGCATCCCGCCTCTCTGGCCGACGTAGTGCCCGCCCGCCCGCCCGCTCGTTTCATCGGTTGGCTTAGGAATACGGAGTTCATTCCCAATCTAGGATCAGACCGGATCAAGGGTTACGGTAGTAGGATCGGCAGCACATAGTGGGGGATCCGATCGATCCCCAGCTTGTGCATCCCGCCTCTCTAGCTGGCTTCGTGCCCGCCCGCCCGCCCGCTCGTTTCGTCGGTTGGCTTAGGGATACGGAGTTCATTCCCAGTCTAAGATTGGACTGGACTGAGGGTTGTGGCAGTAGGATAGGCAGCACGCAGAGGGGGATCTGGCCGATCCCCAGCTTGCGTATCCCGCCCCTCTGGTCGGCTGGGCGCCCGCACGCTCGTTTCGTGGGTTGACTAAGGCATACAGAGTTTATTCCCAGTGTAAGCATATAGAGTTCATTCTCAATCTAAGATCGGACCAGACCGAGGGTTGAGACAGCACAAGCTGGGCTCGGGCATGTGCTGGTGCCGTATTTTTCTTCGTCGGGACACCATCGTCGGAGAACCTGACCGGTGGCATTGGGGTTCCAGTGATGGGGGGGCCGGAGGGTGTGCGCACATGATGTGCGATGGGTGCTAGTACTTGGCCCTTATATTGGCCCCCTATCCCTCATTAAACCTCGAGAACTCACACCCCATTAAAGAGCATTTGAGATTTTATAGGTTTGCTGCCAGTAGCCATTAAAGTGTCTGAAATGGGGACACTTTTTTCAAATGGTCACAAATTCTTGTAGACTTCGAGTTTTTAGCTGAATTTTTTTATGCATGCCAACAAAAATACAAGGATTGCGTCTACCAAGGTTGGGGCCAAAACTCCTTCGAAAAAAAATTGAAAAAATCTGAAATCGTAAAAAATTTCAAAAATCGTGAAAAATAGAAAACGAGTAGTCTTGCCATGAAACTTCACGTGAAGGCTGAAGGGACCACCCTATGGATACACGGCTTGCACATCCAGCCTCTCTGGCCGACGTAGTGCCCACCCGTCCATCCGCTCGTTTCATCGGTTGGGTTAGGCATATGAAGTTCATTCTCAGTCTAAGATCGGACCAGACCGAAGGTTGCGGCAACAGGATCGATAGCATGCAGACAAGGACCCGGTCGATCCTTGGCTTGCGCATCCTGCCCCTCTTGCCGGCTGAGCACCCGTACGCTGGTTTCGTGGGTTGACTTAGGCATATGGAGTTCATTCCCAGTCTAAGCATACGGAGTTCATTACCAATCTAAGATCGGACCGGACTGAGGGTTACGGCAGCACATGCTGGAATCGAGCATGTGCTGGTGCCGCATTTTGCTTTGGAGGGGCACAATCGCCGAAGAACTGACCGGCGGCATTGGGGTTCCGGCGATCGGGGGGTGTCGGGGGGTGTGTGCGCACATGATGTGCGATGGGTGCTGGTACTTGGGCCTTATATTGGCCCCCTATCCCTCATCAAACTTCGAGAACTCATACCCCCTTAAAGAGCATTTGAGATTTTACAGGTTTGCTGCCAGTAGCCACTAAAGTGTCTGAAATGGGGACATTTTTTTCAAATGGGCACAAAATCTTGTACACTTAGAGTTTTTAGCTGAATTGCTTTGTGGATGCCAAGAAAAATACAAGGATCAGGTCTACCAAGTTTTGGGCCAAAACTCTTTCTGAAAAAATTTTAAAAAATCTCGAACCATAAAAAGTTTCGAAAATCATGAAAAATAGAAAATGAGTCGTCCTGCCATGAAACTTCACATGAAGGCTCGAGGGACCATTGTATGAATTTACAAGCCAGAAAAATAGCATTGGCATGGCAGAAATATGAAGATGTTCCTAAACGCACCTACCACCCTATCGATCCACGGCTTGCGCATCTCGCTTCTCTGGCCGACGTAGTGCCCGCCCGTTCGCTCGTTTCGTCGGTTGGCTTAGGCTTACGGAGTTCATTCCCAATCTAAGATCGGACCGGACCGAGGGTTGCGGTAGCAGGATCAGTAGCGCGTAGAGGGGGACCCAGTCGATCCCCAGCTTGCGCATCCCTCCCATCTTGCCGGCTGAGCGCCCACACGCTCGTTTCGTCGGTTGACTTAGGCATACGGAGTTCATTCCCAGTCTAAGCATACGGAGTTCGTTCCAAATCTAAGATCGGACCGGTCCGAGGGTTATGGCAGCACATGCTGGGCTCTGGCATATGCTGGTGTCGTATTTTTCTTCCCCGAGACACCATCACCGGAGAACCTGACCGACGACATTGGGGTTCTGACGATCGGGGAGGCCGGGGGGTGTACGCACATGATGTGCGATGGGTGCTGGTACTTGGCCCTTATATTGGCCCCCTATCCCTCATCAAACCTTGAGAACTCACACCCCCTTAAAGAGCATTTGAGCTTTTACAGGTTTGCTGCCAGTAGCCATTAAAGTGTCTGAAATGGGGACACTTTTTTCAAATGGTCACAAAATCTTGTACACTTCGAGTTTTTAGCTGAATTTTTTTGTGCATGCCAACAAAAATACAAGGACTACGTCTACCAAGTTTGGGGCCAAAAATCCTTCTGAAAAAATTTTAAAAAATCCCGAACCGTAAAAAGTTTCAAAAATGGTGAAAAATAAAAAACAAGTCGTCTTGCCATGAAACTTCACATGAAGGCTGAAGGGACCATTGTATGAATTTACAAGCCAGAAAGATGGCACTGGCATGGCATAAAAATGAAGATGTGCCAAAACCCACCTACCACCCTATCGATCCACGGCTTGTGCATCCCGCCTCTCTGGCTGGCGTAGTGCCCACCCGTCTGCCCGTCCGCTTGTTTTGTCGGTTGGTCTACGCATATGGAATTCATTCATAGTCTAAGATTGGTCGAAACTGAGGGTTACAGCAGTAGGATCGGTAGCATGCAGAGGGGGACCCGGTCGATCCCTGACTTGCGCATCCTGCCCCTCTGGCCGGCTGAGCGCCAGCACGCTTGTTTCGTGGGATGACTGAGGCATACAGAGTTCATTTCCAGTCTAAGATCGGACCAGACTGAGGGTTGCGATAGCAGGATCGACAGTACGCAGAGGGGGACTCGATCGATCCCCGGCTTGTGCGTCGCGCGCCTCTGGCCGACTGAGCGCCCGGACGCTCGTTTCGTGGGTTGACTTAGGCATACGGAGTTCATTCCCAGTCTAAGCATACGAAGTTCATTCCCTGTCTAAGATCGGACCGGACTGAGGGTTGCGGCAGCACATGCTGGGCGCGAGCATGTGCTTGTGCCGTATTTTACTTCGTCGGGACACCATCGTCAGAGAACCTGACTGGCGGTATTGGGGTTTTGACGATCGGGGGGCCGGGGGGGTGTGCACAATGATGTACGATGGGTGCTGGTACTTGGTCCTTATATTGGCCCCCTATCTCTCATCAAACCTCGAGAACTCACACCCCCTTAAAGAGCATTTGTGATTTTATAGGTTTGCTGCTAGTAGCCATTAAAGTGTCTGAAATGGGGACACTTTATTCAAATGGTCACAAAATCTTGTACACTTCGACTTTTTAGCTGAATTTTTTTGTGCATGCCATCAAAAATACAAGGATCATGTCTGCCAAGTTTGGGGCCAAAACTCTTTCTGAAAAAAGTTTAAAAAATCTCGAACCGTAAAAAGCTTGGAAAATCATGAAAAATAGAAAACGAGTCGTCTTGCCATGAAACTTCACACGAAGGCTTAAGGGACCATTGTATGAATTTACAAGCCAGAAAAATGGCATTGGCATCGCAGAAATATGAAGATGTGCCTAAACCCACCTACCACCCTATCGATCCACGGCTTGCGCATCCCGCCTCTCTGGACGACATAGTGCCCGCCCGCCCGCTAGCTCTTTTCGTCGGTTGGCTTAGGCATACGGAGTTCATTCCTAGTCTAAGATCAGACCGGACCGAAGGTTGGGATAGCAGGATCGATAGCACGTAGAGGGGGGCCCCGTCGATCCCCGGCTTGCGCATCCCACCCCTCTGGCCGACTGAGCGCCCATACGCTCGTTTCGTGGGTTGACTTAGGCATACGGAGTTCATTCCCAGTCTAAGCATACCAAGTTCATTCCCAGTCTAGGATCGGACCGGACCGAGGGTAACGGCAGCACATGCTGGGCTCGGGCATGTGCTGGTGTCATATTTTTCTTCGTCGGGACACCATTGTCGGAGAACCTGACCTACGGCAATAGGGTTCCGGCGATCGGGGGGGCTGGAGGGTGTGCGTACATGATGTGCGATGGGTGCTGGTACTTGGCCCTTATATTGGCCCCATATCCCTCATCAAACCTTGAGAACTCACACCCCCTTAAAGAGCATTTGAGATTTTACAGGTTTTCTGCCAGTAGCAATTAAAGTGTCTGAAATGGGGACACTTTTTTCAAATGGTCACAAAATCTTGTACACTTTGAGTTTTTAGCTGAATTTTTTTGTGCATTCCAAAAAAAATACAAGGATCACGTCTACCAAGTTTGGGGTTAAAACTTCTACTGAAAAAATTTTAAAAAATCCCGAACCATAAAAAGTTTCAAAAATCGTGAAAAATAGAAAACGAGTCGTCCTACCATGAAACTTCACATGACGGCTTAAGGGACCATTGTATGAATTTACAAGCCAGAAAAATGGTATTGGCACGGCAGAAATATGAAGATGTGCCTAAACCCACCTACCACCCTATCGATCCACGACTTGCGCATCCCGCCTCTCTGGCTAGCGTAGTGCCTGCCCGTCCGCCCGTCCGCTCGTTTCGTCGGTTTGCTTAGGCATACGAAGTTTATTCCAGTCTAAGATCAGACCGAACCAAGGGTTGCAACAGTAGGATCGATAGCACGCAGAGGGGGACACGGCCGATCCCTGGCTTGCGCATCCTGCCCTTCTGGCTGGCTGTGTGCCCGCACGCTCATTTCGTGGTTTGACTGAGGCATAAGGAGTTCATTCCCAGTCTAAGCATACGGAGTTCACTCACAGTCTAAGATCAGACCAGATCGAGGGTTGCGGTAGCACATGCTGGGCTCAGGCATATGCTGGTGCCATATTTTTCTTCGCTGGGACACAATCGCTGGAGAACTTGACCGGCGTCATTGGGGTTCCGGTGATCGAGGGGGGTCGGGGGGGTGTGCACACATGATGGGCGATGGGTGTTGGTACTTGGCACTTATATTGGCCCCCTACCCCTCATCAAATCTCGAGAACTCACACCCCCTTAAAGAGCATTTGAGATTTTACAGGTTTGCCGCCAGTAGACATTAAAGTGTCTGAAATGGGGACACTTTTTTCAAATGGTCACAAAATCTTGTACACTTCGAGTTTTTAGCTGAATTTTTTTGTGCATGCCAACAAAAATACAAGGATTACGTCTACCAAGTTTGGGGCCAAAAATCCTTCTGAAAAAATTTTAAAAAATCTTGAACCGCAAAAAGTTTCAAAAATCGTGAAAAATAGAAAACGTGTCGTCTTGCCATGAAACTACACATGAAGGCTTAAGGGACCATTGTATTAATTTACAAGCCAAAAAAATGGCATTGGCGTGGCAGAAATATGAAGATTTGCCTAAACCCACCTACCACCCTATCGATCCACGGCTTATGCATCCCGCCTCTCTGGCCGGCGTAGTGCCCGCCCGCCCGTTTGTTTCGTCGGTTGGCTTAGGCATACGGAGTTCATTCCCAGTCTAAGATCGAACTGAATGGAGGGTTACGGTAGTAGGATCGACAGCACGCAGAGGGGGACCCGACTGATTCCCGGCTTACGCATCCCGCCCCTCTGGCCGGTTCAGCGTCCGCATGCATTGGGGTTCCGGCGATCGAGGGTGGCGGAGGGGTGTGCGCACATGATGTGCGATGGGTGCTTGTACTTGGCCCTTATATTGGCCCCCTATCCGTCATCAAACCTCGAGAACTCACACCCCCTCAAAAAGCATTTGAGATTTTACAGGTTTGCTGCTAGTAGCCATCAAAGTGTCTGAAATCGGGACACTTTTTTCAAATTGTCACAAAATCTTGTCCAGTTCGAGTTTTTAGCTGAATTTTTTTGTGCACACCAAAAAAAATACAAGGATCACGTCTACCAAGTTTGGGGCTAAAACTCTATCTGAAAAAATTTTAAAAAATCCCGAACCGTAAAAAGTTTCAAAAATCGTGAAAAATAGAAAACGAGTCATCTTGCCATGAAACTTCACGTGAATGCTTAAGGGACCATATTATGAATTTAGAAGGCAGAAAAATCGCATTGGCATGGCAAAAATATGAAGATGTGCCTAAACCCACCTACCACCCTATCGATAAAACACGGCTTACGCATCCTGCCTCTCTAGTCGGCGTAGTGCCCGCCCGTCCGCCCGTTCGTTTCGTTGGTTGGCTTAGGCATACGGAGTTCATTCCCAGTCTAAGATCAGACCAAACTGAGGGTTTCAGTTGCAGGATCGGCAGCACGCAGAGGGGGACCCGGCCGATCCCTGGCTTGTGCATCCTGCCCCTCTGGTCGGCTGAGCGCCCGCACGTTCATTTCGTAGGTTGACTTAGGCATACGGAGTTCATTCCCAGTATAAGCATACGGAGTTCACTCCCAGTCTAAGATCGAACCGGACCAAGGGTTACAGCAGCACATGCTGGGCTCAGGAATATGCTGCTGCCCCATTGTTCTTCGTCGGGACACCATCGCCGGAGAACCTGACCAGCGACATTAGGGTTTCGGTGATCGAGGGGGGCCGGCGGGTGTGCGCACATGATGTGCAATGGTTGCTGGTACTTGGCCCTTATATTGGCCCCCTATCCCTCATCAAACCTCGAGAACTCGCACCCCCTTAAAGTGCATTTGATATTTTATAGGTTAGCTGCCAGTAGCCATTAAAGTGTCTGAAATGGGGACACTTTTTTCAAATGGTCACAAAATCTTGTACACTTTGAGTTTTTAGCTGAATTTTTTTGTGCATACCAACAAAAATACAAAGATCATGTCTACCAAGTTTGGGGCCAAAAATCCTTTTGAAAAAAGTTTAAAAAATCCCGAACAGTAAAAAGTTTCAAAAATAGTGAAAAATAGAAAACGAGTCGTCTTGCCATGAAACTTCACATGAAGGCTTATGGGACCATTGTATGAATTTACAAGCTAGAAAAATGGCATTGGCATAGCAAAAATATGAAGATGTGCCTAAACCCACCTACCACCCTATCGATCCACGGCTTGCGCATCCTGCCTCTCTGGCATGCGTAGTGCCTGCCCGCCTGCCCGCTCGTTTCGTCGGTTGGCTTAGGCATACGGAGTTCATTCCCAGCCTAAGATCAGACCGAACTGAGGGTTGCGACAGCAGGATCGCCAGTACACAAAGGGGGACCTGGCTGATCGCCGGCTTACGCATCCCGCCCCTCTGGCCGGCTGAGCGCCCGCACGCACATTTCGTGGGTTGACTTAGGCATATGGAGTTCATTTCCAATCTAAGATCAGACCGGACTGAGGGTTGTAGCAGCACATACTGGGCTCGAGCATGTGCTGGTGCCGTATTTTTCTTCGCCGGGACACCATCGTCGGAGAACCTCACCGGCGGCATTGGGGTTCCGACGATTGGGGGGGCTAGGGTGGTGTGCGGACATGATGTGCGATGGGTGCTGGTACTTGGCCCTTATATTGGCCCCCTATCCCTCATCAAACCTCGAGAACTCACACCCCCTTAAAGAGCATTTGAGATTTTACAGATTTGCTGCCAGTAGCCATTAAAGTGTCTGAAATGGTGACACTTTTTTCAAATGGTCACAAAATCTTGTACACTTCGAGTTTTTAGCTGAAGTTTTTTGTGGATACCAAGAAAAATACAAGGATCACGTCTACCAAGTTTGGGGTGAAAGCTCCTTCTGAAAAAATTTTAAAAAATACCGAACCGTAAAAAGTTTTAAAAATCGTGAAAAATAGAAAACAAGTCGTCTTGCCATGAAACTTCACATGAAGGCTTAAGGGACCATTGTATGAATTTACAAGACAGAAAAATGGCATTGGCACAGCAAAAATATGAAGATGTGCCTAAACCCACCTACCACCCTATCTATACACGACTTGCACATCCCGTCTCTCTGGCCGACGTAGTGTCCGCCCGCCCGCCCATTCGCTCGTTTCATCGGTTGGCTTAGCCATACGGAGTTCATTCCCAGTCTAAGATTAGACAGAACCGAGGGTTATGGCAGTAGGATCAGTAACACGCAGAGGGGGACCCGGCTGGCGCATCCCGCCCCTATGGCCGGCTGAGCCCCCGCACGCTCGTTTCGTGAGTTGACTTAGGCATACGAAGTTCATTCCCAGTCTAAGCATACGGAGTTCATTCCCAGTCTAAGATCGGACCGAACCGAGGGTTGCAGCAGCACATGCTGGGCTCGGGCATTTGTTGGTGCCGCATTTTTCTTCGTCGGGACACCATCGCTGGTGAACCTGACCGACGGCTTTGTGGTTCCGGCGATCGGGTGGGTCGGAGGGGCTGGTGTGAGGACATGATGTGCAATGGGTGCAGGTACTTGGCCCTTATATTGGCCCCCGATGCCTCATCAAACCTCTAGAACTCACACCCCCTTGAATAGCATTTGAGATTTTACAGGTTTGCTGCCAGTAGCCATTAAAGTGTCTAAAATGGGGACACTTTTTTCAAATGGTCACAAAATCTTGTACACTTCGATTTTTTAGCTAAATGTTTTTGTGCATGCCAACAAAAATACAAGGATCACATCTACCAAGTTTGGGGCCAAAACTCCTTCTGAAAAAATTTTAAAAAATCACGAACTTTAAAAAGTTTTGAAAATCGTGAAAAATAAAAAAGGAGTCGTCTTGCCATGAAACTTCACATGAAGGCTTAAGGGACCGTTGTATGAATTTACAAGCCAGAAAAATGGCGTTGGCATGGTGGAAATATGAAGATGTGCCTAAAGCCACCTACCACCCTATCGATCCACAACTTGCGCATCCCGCCTCTCTGGCTGGCACAGTGCCCACCCGCCTGCCCGCTTGTTTCGTCGGTTGGCTTAGGCATACGAAGTTCATTCCTAGTCTAAGATTAGATCGGATCAAGGGTTGCGGCAGCAGGATCGACAGCACACAGAGGGGGACCCGGTCGATCCCCGGCTTGCGCATCCCGCCCTTCTGGCCGGTTGAGCGCCCGTACGCTCGTTTTGTGGGTTGACTTAGGCATACGGAGTTCATTCCCAGTCTAAGATCGGACCGGACCGAAGGTTGCGGAAGCACATGCTAGGCTCTGGCATGTGCTGGGGCCGCATTTTTCTTCACCGAGACACCATCTTCGGAGAACCTGATCGGCGGCATTGGGGTTCCGGCGATCGGGGGGGGCGGGGGGTGTGCGCACATGATGTGCGATGGGTGCTGGTACTTGGCCCTTATATTTTCCCCCCTATCCCTCATCAAACCTCGAGAACTCACACCCCCTTAAAGAGCATTTGAGATTTTACAGGTTTGCTGCCAGTAGCCATTAAAGTGTCTAAAATGGGGACATGTTTTTGAAATGGTCACAAAATCTTGTACACTTCGAGTTTTTAGGTCAATTTTTTTGTGCATGCCTAAAAAAATATAAGGATCACGTATACCAAGTTTGGGGCAAAAAATCTTTCTGAAAAAATTAAAAAAAATCTCGAACCGTAAAAAGTTTCAAAAATCGTGAAAAAGAGAAAATGAGTCGTCTTGCCATGAAACTTCACATGAAGGGTTAAGGGACCATTGTATGAATTTACAAGCCAGAAAAATGGCATTAGCATGGCAGAAATATGAAGATGTAGCTAAACCCACCTACCACCCTATCGATGCACGACTTGCGCATCCCTTCTTTACGGCCGACGTAGTGCCCGCCTGCCCGCCCACTCGTTTCGTCAGTTGGCTTAGGCATACAGAGTTCACTCCCAGTCTAAGATCAGATCGTATTGAGGGTTGTGGCAGCAGGATCGACAGCACGCGGAGGGGGACCCGACCGATCCCCGGCTTGAGCATCCCGCCCCTCTGGCCGGCTGTGCACCCGCACGCTCATTTCGTGGGTTGACTTAGGCATACAAAGTTCATTCCCAGTCTAAGATTGGACCGGAGCGAGGGTTGTGGCAGCACGTGCTGGGCTTGGGCATTTTCTGGTGCCGCATTTTTCTTCGTCGAGACACCATCGTCGGAGAACCTGACCGGCGGTATTGGGGTTCCGCCGATCGGGAGGGTCGGTGGGGGTGTGCGCACATGATGTACGATGGGTGCTGGTACTTGGCCCTTATATTGGCCCCCTATCCCTCATCAAACCTCGAGAACTCACACCCCCTTAAAGAGCATTTGAGATTTTATAGGTTTGCTGCCAGTAGCCATTAAAGTGTCTGAAATGGGGACATTTTTTTGAAATGGTCACAAAATCTTGTACACTTTGAGTTTTTTGCTGAATTTTTTTGGACATGCCAAAAAAAATACAAGGATCACGTCTACCAAGTTTGGGGCCAAAACTCCTTCTGAAAAAATTTAAAAAAATCTCAAACCGTAAAAAGTTTCAAAAATCGTGAAAAATAGAAAACGAGTCGTCTTGCCATGAAACTTCACATGAAGGCTTAAGGGACCATTGTATGAATTTACAAGCCAGAATAATGGCATTGACATGGGAGAAATATGAAGATGTGCCTAAACCCACCTACCACCCTATCGATCAACGGCTTCCGCATCCCGCCTCTCTGGCCGGCGTAGTGCTCGCCGCCAGCCTGCTCGTTTCGTTGGTTGGCTTAGGCATACGGTGTTCATTCCCAGTCTAAGATTGGATTAGACCGAGGGTTGCAGCAGCAGGATCGACAGCACACAGAGGGGGACCCATCCGATTCTCAGCTTGCGAGTCTTGCCACTCTGGTCGGCTGAGCGCCCGCACGCTCGTTTCATGGGTTGACGTAGGCATACGGAGTTCATTCCCAGTCTAAGCATATGGAGTTCATTCCCAGTCTAAGATCAGACCGGACCGAGGGTTGCGGCAATACATGCTGGGCTCGGGCATGTGCTCGTGCCGTATTTTTCTTCATCGGGACACCATCGTCGGAGAACTTGACCGACGGCATTGGGTTTCGACGATTGGGGGGGACCGGGGGGTGTGTGCACATGATGTGCGATGGGTGCTGGTACTTGGCCCTTATATTTTCCCCCTATCCCTCATCAAACCTCGAAAACTCACACCTCCTTAAAGTGTGTTTGAGATTTTACAGGTTTGCTGCCAGTAGCCATTAAAGTGTCTAAAATGGGGACACTTTTTTCAAATGGTCACAAAATCTTGTACACTTCGAGTTTTTAGCTGAATTTTTTCATCCATGCTAACAAAAAAACAAGGATCATGTACCAAGTTTGGGGCCAAAACTCCTTTTGAAAAAATTTAAAAAAATCTCGAACCGTAAAAAGTTTCAAAAATCGTGAAAAATAGAAAACGAGTCGTCTTGCCATGAAACTTCACATGAAGGCTTAAGGGACCATTGTATGAATTTACAAGCCAGAAAAATGGCATTGGCACATTAGAAATATGAAGATGTGCCTAAACCCACCAACGACCCTATCGATCCACGGCTTGCGCATCTCGTCTCTCTGGCCGACGTAGTGCCCGCCCTCCAGCCCGCTCGTTTCGTCGGTTGGCTTAGGCATATAGAGTTCATTCCCAGTCTAAGATCAGACCGGACCGAGGGTTACGGCAGCAAGAATGGCAGCACGTAGAGGGGGACCCAATCGATCCCCAACTTGTGTATCCCGCCCCTTTGGCCGGCTGAACGCCCGCACGCACGTTTCGTGGGTTGACTTAGGCATACGGAGTTCATTCCCAGTCTAAGCATACGGAGTTCATTCGCAGTCTAAGATCGGATCGGATCGAGGGTTGCGACAGCACATGCTGGGCTCGGGCATGTGTTGGTGCCGTATTTTTCTTCACCGAGACACCATCACTGGAGAACCTGACCTACCACCCTATCGATCCACGGTTAGCGCATCCTGCCTCTCTCGTCGGTGTAATGCCCACCCACCCTCCCGTTCGTTTCGTTGATTGGCTTAGGCATACGGAGTTCATTCCCAGTCTAAGATTGGACCGCACTGAGGTTTGTGATAGCAAGATCAGCAGCACGCAGAGGGGGACCCAGCTGATCCCCGGCTTGCACATCCCGCCCCTCTGGCCGGCTAAGCGCCCACACGCTCGTTTCGTGAGTTGACTTAGGCATACGGAGTTCATTCCCAGTATAAGCATACGAAGTTCATTCCCAGTCTAAGATCGGACAGGATCGAGGGTTGCAGTAGCACATGCTGGGCTCGGGCATGTGCTGGTGCCATATTTTTCTTCACCGGGACACCATCACCAGAGAACCTGACAGGCGGCATTGGGGTTCCGATGATTGGAGGGGCCGGGGGGGTGTGCGCACATGATGTGCGATGGGTGCTGGTACTTGGCCCTTATATTGGCCCCCTATCCCTTATCAAACCTTAAGAACTCACACCCCCTTAAAGAGCATTTGAAATTTTACAGGTTTGTTGCCACTAGCCATTAATGTATCTGAAAGGAGGACACTTTTTTCAAATGGTCACAAAATCTTGTACACTTTGAGTTTTTAGCTGAATTTTTTGTGCATGCCAACAAAATACAAGGATCACGTCTGCCAAGTTTCGGGCCAAAACACCTTCTAAAAAAATTTTAAAAAATCCCGAACCGTAAAAAGTTTGGAAAATCATGAAAAATAGAAAACAAGTCGTCTTGCCATGAAACTTCACATGAAGGCTTAAGGGACCATTGTATGAATTTACAAGCCAGAAAAATGGCATTGGCAAGGCAGAAATATGAAGATGTGCCTAAACCCACCTACCACCCTATCGATCCAAAGCTTGGGCATCCAGCCTCTCTGGCTGGCGAAGTGCCCGCCCTTCCGCCCGCTTGTTTCGTCGGTTGGCTTAGGCATACGGAGTTCTTTCCCAGTCTAAGATCGGACCGGACTGAGGGTTGCAGCAGCACATGCTGGGCTCGGGCATGTGTTGGTGCCGCATTTTTCTTCACCGGGACACCATTGCCGAAGAACCTGACCGGCGGCATTGGGGTTCCGACGATCGGGGGGGCCGGGGGGTGCGCACATGATTTGTGATGGGTGCTGTACTTGGCCCTTATATTGGCCCCTTATCCCTCATCAAACCTTGAGAACTCACACCCCCTTAAAGAGCATTTGAGATTTGACAGGTTTGCTGCCAGTAGCCATTAAAGTGTCTGAAATGGGGACATTTTTTTCAAATGGTCAGCAAATCTTGTACACTTCTAGTTTTTAGCTGAATTTTTTTGTGCATGCCAACAAAAATACAAGGATCACGTCTACCAAGTTTGGGGCCAAAACTCCTTCTGAAAAAATTTTAAAAAAATCCCAAACAGTAAAAATTTTTAAAAATCGTGAAAAATAGAAAACGAGTCGTCTTGCCATGAAACTTCGCATGAAGGCTTAAGGGACCATTGTATGAATTTACAAGCCAGAAAAATGGCATTGGCACAGCAAAAATATGAAGATGTGCCTAAACCCACCTACCACCCTATCGATCCATGGCTTGCGCATCCTGCCTCTCTGGCCGGCGTAGTACCCTCCCGCCCGCCCACTCGTTTCGTCAATTGGCTTAGGTATACAGAGTTCATTCCCATTCTAAGATTAGATCGGACTGAGGGTTGCAGCAGCAGGATCGGCAGCACGCAGAGGGGGGCCCGATCGATCCCCGGCTTGCCCATCCTGCCCCTCCGGCTGGCTGAGCGCCCGTAAACTCGTTTCGTGGGTTGACTTAGGCATACGGAGTTCATTCCTAGTATAAGCATAGGGAGTTCATTCCCAGTCTATGATTGGACTGGACCGAGGGTTACGGCAGCGCATGCTTGGCTCGGGCATGTGCTGGTGCCGCATTTTTCTTCACCGGGACACCATCACCGGAAAACCTGACCGGCGGCATTGGGGTTGCTGCGATCGGGGGAGGTGTGCACACATGATGTGCGATGGGTGCTGGTACTTGGCCCTTATATTGTCCCCCTTTCCCTCATCAAACCTCGTGAACTCACACCCCCTTAAAGAGCATTTTAGATTTTACAGGTTTGCTGCCAGTAGCCATTAAAGTGTTTGAAATGGGGACACTTTTTTCAAATGGTCACAAAATCTTGTACACTTCGAGTTTTTAGCTGAATTTTTTTGTGCATGCCTACAAAAATACAGGGATCACGTCTACAAATTTTGGGGCCAAAATTCCTTGTGAAAAAATTATAAAAAATCCTGAACCGTAAAAAGTTTTGAAAATCATGAAAAATAGAAAATGAGTCGTCTTGCCATGAAACTTCACATGAAGGCTTAAGGGACCATTGTATGAATTTACAAGCCAGAAAAATGGCATTGGCATGGCAAAAATATGAAGATGTGCCTAAACCAACCTACCACCCTATCGATCCACAGCTTGCGCATCCCGCCTCTCTGGCCGGTGTGGTGCCCGCCCGTCCGCCCGCACATTTCGTCGATTGGCTTAGGCATACGGAGTTCATTCCAAGTCTAAGATCGGATCGGACCGGGGGTTGCGATAGCAGGCAGAGGGGGACCCAACCGATCCCCGGCTTGCGCATCCCGCCCCTCTGGCCGGTTTAGCGCCCACATGCTCATTTTGTGGTTTGACTTAGGCATACGGAGTTCATTCCCAGTCTAAGATCGGATCGGACCGGGGGTTGCGACAGCAGGATCGACAGCAGGCAGAGGGGGACCCAACCGATCCCCGGCTTGCGCATCCCGCCCCTCTGGCCGGTTTAGCGCCCACATGCTCATTTCGTGGTTTGACTTAGGCATACGGAGTTCATTCCCAGTCTAAGCATACGAAGTTCATTCCCAGTCAAAGATCGGACCGGACTGAGGGTTTCGGTAGCACTTGCTGGGCTCGGGCATGTGCTGGTGCCGCTTTTTTCTTCTCCGAGGCACCATCACCGGAGAACCTGACCGACGGCATTGGGGTTCTGGCGATCGGGGGGGCTGGGGGGGTGTGCGCACCTGATGTGTGATGGGTGCTGGTACTTGGCCCTTATATTGGCCCCCTATCCCTCATCAAACCTCGAGAACTCACACCCTCTTACAGAGCATTTGAGATTTTACAGGTTTGCTGCCAGTCGCCATTAAAGTGTCTAAAATGGGGACACTTTTTTCAAATGGTCACAAAATCTTGTACACTTCGAGTTTTTAGCTGAATTTTTTTATGCTTTCCAACAAAAATGCAAGGATCACGTCTACCAAGTTTGGGGCCAAAACTCCTTCTGAAAAAATTTTAAAAAATCCTGAACCTTAAAAAGTTTTAAAAATCTTGAAAAATTTTAAACGGGTCGTCTTGCCAAGAAACTTCACATGAAGGCTTAAGGGACCGTTGTATGAATTTACAAGCTAGAAAAATGGCATTGGCATGGCAGAAATATGAAGATGTGCCTAAACCCACCTACCACCCTATCGATCCACAGCTTGCACATCCCGTCTCTCTGGCAGACGTAGTGTCGACCCTCCTGCCCGCTCGTTTCATCGGTTGGCTTATGCATATGGAGTTCATTCCTAGTCTAAGATCGAATCAGACCGAGGGTTGTGGCAGTAGGATTGTTAGCATGCAGAGGGGGACCCGATCGATCCCCAGCTTGCGCATCCCGTCCCTCTGGCCGGCTAAGCGCCTGTACGCTCGTTTCGTGGGTTGAATTAGGCATACGGAGTTCATTCCCAGTCTAAGATCGACCAGACCGTGGGTTGCAGCTACACACGTTGGGCTCGGGCATGTGCTGGTGCCGTATTTTTCTTCGCTGGGACACCATCGCCGTAGAAGCTGACCTGCGACATTAGGGTTACAACGATCGGGGGGGCGGGGGGTGTGCGCACATGATGTGTGATGGGTGCTGGTACTTGGCCCTTATATTGGCCCCCTATCCCACATCAAACCTTGAGAACTCACACCCCTTTAAAGAGCATTTGAGATTTTATAGGTTTGCTACCAATAGCCATTAAAGTGTCTGAAATGGGGACACTTTTTTGAAATGGTCACAAAATCTTGTACACTTTGCGTTTTTAGGTGAATTTTTTTTGTGCTTGCCAACAAAAATACAAGGATCACGTCTACCAAGTTTGGGGCCAAAACTCCTACTGAAAAAATTTTAAAAAATCTCGAACTGTAAAAAGTTTCAAAAATCTTGAAAAATAGAAAACAAGTCGTCTTGGCATGAAACTTCACATGAAGGCTTAAGGGACCATTGTATGAATTTACAAGCCAAAAAAATTGCATTGGCCCAGCAGAAATATGAAGATGTGCCTAAACCCACCTACCACCCTATCGATCCATGGCTTGCGCATCCCGTCTCTCTTGTCGGCGTAGTGCCCGCCTGCTCGCCCACTCATTTCTTCGGTTAGCTTAGGCATACAGAGTTCATTCCCAGTCTAAGATCAGACCAGACTGAGGGTTGCGATAGCAAGATTGGCAGCACGTAGAGGGTGACTCGGCCGATCCTCGGCTTACGCATCTCACCCCTCTGGCTGGTTGAGCACCCGCACGCTCGTTTCGCGGGTTGACTTAAGCATACGAATTTCATTCCTAGTCTAAGCATACGGAGTTCATTCCCAGTCTGAGATCCGACCGGACCGAGGGTTGCGGCAACACATGCTGGGCTCGGGCATGTGCTGGTGTCGCATTTTTCATCACCGGGGCATCATCGTCAGAGAACCTGACTGACGGCATTAGGGTTTTCGGTGATCGGGGGGGCGGGGGGGTGTGCGCACAAGATGTGCGATGGGTGCTGGTACTTGGCCCTTATATTGGCCCCCTATCCCTCATCAAACCTCGAGAACTCACACCCCCTTAAAGAGCATTTGAGATTTTACAGGTTTGCTGCCAGTAGCCATTAAAGTGTCTGAAATGGGGACACTTTTTTCAAATGGTCACAAAATCTTGTACACTTTGAGTTTTTAGCTGAATTTTTTTATGCATGCCAACAAAAATACAAGGATCACGTCTACCAAGTTTGGGGCCAAAACTCCTTCTGAAAAAATTTAAAAAAATCTCGAACCGTAAAAAGTTTTGAAAATCTTGAAAAATAGAAAACGAGTCGTCTTGCCAAGAAACTTCACATGAAGGCTTAAGGGACCGTTGTATGAATTTACAAGCCAGAAAAATGGCATTGGCATGGCCGAAATATGAAGATGTGCCTAAACCCACCTACCACCCTATCGATCCACGGCTTGTGCATCCCGTCTCTCTGGCCGACGTAGTGCCGGCCCTTTCGCTCACTCGTTTCGTCAGTTGGCTTATGCATACAGAGTTCATTCCTAGTCTAAGATCGAATCAGACTGAGGGTTGTGGCAGCAGGATTGGTAGCACACAGAGGGGGACCCAATCGATCCCCAACTTGTGCATCCCGCCCCTCTGGCCGGTTGAGCGCCTGTACGCTCGTTTCATGGGTTGACTTAGGCATGGAGTTCATTCCCAATCTAAGCATATGGAGTTCATTTCCACTCTAAGATTGGACCAAACTGAGGGTTGCGACAGCACATACTGGGCTCGGGCATGTGCTGGTGCTGTATTTTTTTCGTCGGAGAACCTGACCGGCGGCATTGGGGTTCCGACGATTGGGGGGGCCGGGGGGTGTGCGCACATGATGTGCAATGGGTGCTGGTACTTGGCCCTTATATTGGCCCCCTATCCCTCATCAAACCTCCGGAACTCACACCCCTTAAAGCGCATTTGAGATTTTACTGGTTTGCTGCCAGTACCCATTAAGGTGTCTGAAATGGGGACACTTTTTTCAAATGGTTACAAAATCTTGTACACTTCGAGTTTTTAGCTGAATCTTTTTGTGCATGCATATAAAAATACAAGGATCACGTCTACCAAGTTTGGGGCCAAAAATCTTTCTGAAAAAATTTTAAAAAATCCCGAACCTTAAAAATTTTTAAAAATCGTGAAAAATAGAAACGAGTCGTCTTGCCATGAAACTTCACATGAAGGCTTAAGGGACCATTGTATGAATTTACAAGCCAAAAATATGGCATTGGCATGGCAAAAATATGAAGATGTGCCTAAACCCACCTACCACCCTATCGATCCACGGCTTGCGCATCCCGCCTATTTGGCTAATGCAGTGCCTGTCCGCCCGCCCGCTCGTTTCGTCAGTTGGCTTAGGCATACGGAGTTCATTCCCAGTGTAAGATTGGACCGAACCAAGGGTTACTGCAATAGGATCGACAGCACGTAGAGGCAGACTCGGTCGATCCCCGGCTTGCGCATCCTGCCCCTATGGTCGGCTGACCGCCCGTACGCTCGTTTCGTGGGTTGACTTAGGCATACGGAGTTCATTCCCAGTCTAAGCATACAGAGTTCATTCCCAGTCTAAGATCGGACCAGACCAAGGGTTGCGGCAGCACATACTGGGCTCGGGCATGTGCTGGTGTCACATTTTTTTTCATCAGGACACCATTGCCGAAGAACCTGACCGACCACATTGGGGTTCGGACGATTGGGGGGGCCGGGGGGGTGTGCGCACATGATGTGCGATGGGTGCTGGTACTTGGCCCTTATATTGGCCCCCTATCCCTCATCAAACCTCAGGAACTCACACCCCTTAAAGAGCATTTCAGATTTTACTAGTTTGCTGCCAGTAGCCATTAAAGTGTCTAAAATGGGGACACTTTTTTCAAATGGTCACAAAATCTTGTACGCTTCGAGTTTTTAGCTGAATTTTTTTGTGCATGCCTAGAAAAATACAAGGATCACGTCTACCAAGTTTGGGTAAAAAATCTTTCTGAAAAAATTTTAAAAAATCCCGAACAGTAAAAAGTTTTAAAAATCATGAAAAATAGAAAACGAGTCGTCTTGCCATGAAACTTCACATGAAGGCTTAAGGGACCATTGTATGAATTTACAAGCTAAAAAAATGGCATTGGCACGGCAGAAATATGAAGATGTGCCTAATCCCACCTACCACCCTATCGATCCACGGCTTGCGCATCCCGCCTATCTGGCCAACGCAGTGCCCGCCCGTTCGTTTCGTCAGTTGGCTTAGGCATACAGAGTTCATTCCTAGTGTAAGATCGGATCAGACCAAGGGTTGTGGTAGTAGGATCGACAGCACATAGAGGGGGACCCAGCCGATCCTCGGCTTACGCATCCCACCCCTCTGGCCGGCTGAGCACACGCACGCTAGTTTCGTGGGTTGACTTAGGCATACGGAGTTTATTCCCAGTCCAAGCATACGAAGTTCATTCCCAGTCTAAGATCAGACCGGACCGAGGATTACGACAGCACATACTGGGCTCAGGCATGTGCTGGTGCCATATTTTTCTTCGTCGGGACACTATTGTCGGAAAACCTGACCGACGGTATTGGGGTTCCGACGATTGGGGGGGCGGGGGGGGTGTGCGCACATGATGTGCGATGGGTGCTGGTACTTGGCCCTTATATTGGCCCCCTATCCCTCATCAAACCTTGAGAACATACACCCTTTAAAGTGCATTTGAGATTTTACAGGTTTGTTGCCAGTAGCCATTAAAGTGTCTAAAATGGGGACACTTTTTTCAAATTTTCACAAATCTTGTACACTACGAGTTTTTAGCTGAATTTTTTTGTGCATGCCAAGAAAAATACAAGGATCACGTCTACCAAGTTTGGGGCCAAAACTCCTTCTGAAAAAATTTTATAAAATCTCAAACAATAAAAAGTTTTGAAAATCGTGAAAAATAGAAAACGAGTCGTCTTGCCATGAAACTTCACATGAAGGCTTAAGGGACCATTGTATGAATTTACAAGCTAGAAAAATGGCATTGGCATGGCAGAAATATGAAGATGTGCCTAAACCCACCAACCACTCTATCGATCCACGGCTTGCGCATCATGCCTCTCTGGCCGGCGTAGTGCCCGCCTGCCCGCCCGTTCGTTTCGTCGGTTAGCTTAGGGATACGGAGTTCATTCCCTGTCTAAGATCAGACCAGACTGAGGGCTAAGGCAGCAGGATCGACAGCACGCGGAGAGCGACCCGGTCGATCCTCGGCTTGCGCATTTGACCCCTCTGCTCGGCTGAGCGCCCGCACGCTCAGTTCGTGGGTTGACTTAGGCATACAGAGTTCATTCCCAGTCTAAGCATACGGAGTTCATTCCCAGTCTAAGATCGGATCGGACCGAGGGTTGTGGTAGCACATGCTGGGCTCGGGCATGTGCTGGTGCCGTATTTTTCTTCACCGGGACACCATCGTCGGAGAACCTGACCGGCGTCATTACGGTTCCGATGATCAGGGCGGCCGGGGGAGGGGTGTGCGCACATGATGTGCGATGGGTGCTGGTACTTGGCCCTTATATTGGTGCCCTATCCCTCATCAAACCTCGAGAACTCAAACCCCCTTAAAGAGAATTTGCGATTTTACAGGTTCGATGCCAGTAGCCATTAAAGTGTCTGAAATGGGGATACTTTTTTCAAATGGTCACAAAATCTTGTACACTTCGAGTTTTTAGCTGAATTTTTTTGTGCATGCCAACAAAAATACAAGGATCACGTCTACCAACTTTGCGGCCAAAAAATTTAAAAAAATCCCGAACCGTAAAAAGTTTTAAAAATCGTGAAAAATAAAAAATGAGTCTTTGCCGTGAAACTTCACATGAAGGCTTAAGGGACCATTGTATGAATTTACAAGCCAGAAAAATGGCATTGGCATGGTAGAAATATGAAGATGTGCCTAAACCCACCTACCACCCTATCGATCCATGGCTTGCGCATCCCGCCTCTCTGGCCGACGTAGTGCCCGCCCGCCCGCCTGCTCGTTTCGTCGGTTGGCTTAGGCATACGGATTTCATTCCAGTCTAAGATCAGACCAGACCGAGGGTTGCAGCAACAAGATTGGCAAAACGTAGAGGGGGACCCGGTCGATCCCCGACTTGTGCATCCTGCCCCTCTGGCCGGTTGAGCACCCGCACGCTAGTTTCGTGGGTCGACTGAGGCATACAGAGTTCATTCCCAGTCTAAGCATACAGAGTTCATTCCCAGTCTAAGATCGGATAGAACCAAGGGTTGCGGCAGCACATGTTGGGCTCAGGCATGTACTGGTGCCGTATTTTTCTTCGCCAAGACACCATTGCCGGAGAACCTGACCGGCGACATTGGGGTTACGACGAGTGGGGGGGTCATGGGGGGTGTGCGGACATGATGTGCGATGGGTGCTGGTACTTGGCCCTTATATTGGCCCCCTATCCCTCACCAAACCTCGGGAACTCACACCCCCTTAAAGAGCATTTGAGATTTTACAAGTTTGCTACCAGTAGCCATTAAAGTGTCTGAAATACGGATACTTTTTTCAAATGGTCACAAAATCTTGTACACTTCAAGTTTTTAGTTGAATTTCTTTGTGCATGCCTACAAAAATACAGGGATCACGTCTACCAAGTTTGGGGCCAAAACTCTTTCTAAAAAAATTTAAAAAAATCCCGAACCGTAAAAAGTTTCAAAAATCGTGAAAAATAGAAAACGAGTCATCTTGCCATGAAACTTCACGTGAAGGGTTAAGGGATGATTGTATGAATTTACAAGCCAGAAAAATGGTATTGGCATGGCAGAAATATGAAGATGTGCCTAAACCCACCTACCACCCTATCGATCCACGGCTTGGGCGTCCTGCCTTTATGGCCGACAAAATGCCCGCCCGCCCGCTCGTTTCGTTGGTTGGCCTAGGCATACGGAGTTTATTCCCAGTCTAAGATCAGACTGGACTGAGGGTTACGGTAGCAGGATCGATAGCACACAGAAGGGGACTTGACCAATCCCCGGCTTGCGCATCTAGCCCCTCTAGCCGGCTGAGCGCCCGCACGCTCGTTTCATGGGTTGACTTAGGCATACGGAGTTCATTCCAGTCTAAGATTAGACCAGACCGAGGGTTGCGGCAGCACGATCGGCAAAACGTAGAGGGGGACCCGGTCGATCCCCGGCTTGTGCATCCTGCCCCTCTGGCCGATTGAGCGCCCGCATGCTAGTTTCGTGGGTCGACTTAGGCATACAGAGTTCATTCCCAGTCTAAGATCGGACAGAACCGAGGGTTGCGGCAGCACATGTTGGGCTCGGGCATGTACTGGTGCCGTATTTTTCTTCGCCAAGACACCATTGCCGAAGAACCTGACCGATGGCATTGGGGTTACGACGATTGGGGGGGTCGGGGGGGTGTGCGCACATGATGTGTGATGGGTGCTGGTACTTGGCCCTTATATTGGCCCCCTATCCCTCACCAAACCTCGGGAACTCACACCCCCTTAAAGAGCATTTGAGATTTTACAGGTTTGCTGCCAGTAGCCATTCAAGTGTCTGAAATGGGAACACTTTTTTTCAAATGGCCACAAAATCTTGTACACTTCGAGTTTTTAGCTGAATTTTTTTGTGCATGCAAAAAAAAATACAAGGATCATGTCTACCAAGTTTTGGGCCAAAACTCCTTTTGAAAAAATTTAAAAAAATCCTGAACCGTAAAAAGTTTCAAAAATCGTGAAAAATAGAGAACGAGTCATCTTGCCATGAACCTTCACATGAAGGCTTAAGGGACCATTGTATGAATTTACAAGCTAGAAAAATTGCATTGGCATGGCAGAAATATGAAGATGTGCCTAAACCCACCTACCACCCTATCGATCCACGGCTTGCGCATCCCGCCTCTCTGGCTGGCATAGTACCCGCCCGTTTCATCGGTTGCCTTAGGCATACGGAGTTCATTTCCAGTCTAAGATCGGATCGGACTGAGGGTTGCGGTAGTAGGATCGGAAGCACGCAGAGGGGGACCCGACCGATCCCCGACTTGCGCATCCTGCCCCTCTGGCTGGCTAAGCGCCCGAACGCTCATTCCGTGGGTTAGCTTAGGTATACGGAGTTCATTCATAATCTAAGCATACGGAGTTCATTCCCAGTCTAAGATTGCACCGGACCGAGGGTTGCGGCAGCACATGCTGGGCTCGAGCATATGCTGGTGCAGCATTTTTCTTCGTCGGGACACCATCGACGGATAACCTGACCGGCGGCATTGGGGTTCCGGCAACGGGGGGGAACGGGGGGATGTGCGCACATGATGTGCAATGGGTGCTGGTACTTGGCCCTTATATTGGCCCCCTATCCCTCATCAAACCTCGAGAACTCACACCCCTTAAAGAGCATTTGAAATTTTACAGGTTTGCTGCCAGTAGCCATTAAAGTGTCTGAAATGGGGACATTTTTTTCAAATGGTCACAAAATCTTGTACACTTTGAGTTTTTAGCTGAATTGTTTTGTGCATGCCAACAAAAGTACAAGGATCACGTCAACCGAGATTGGGGCCAAAACTCTTTCTGAAAAAATTTAAAAAAATCCCGAACCATAAAAAGTTTCAAAAATCATGAAAAATAGAAAAAAAACTGTCTTGCCATGAAACTTCACATGAAGGCTTAAGGGACCATTGTATGAATTTACAAGCCAGAAAAATGGCATTGGCATGGCAGAAATATGAAGATGTGCCTAAACCCACCTACCACCCTATCGATCCACGGCTTGCGCATCCCGTCTCTCTGGCTGGCATAGTACCCGCCCGTTTCGTCGGTTGCCTTAGGCATACGGAGTTCATTTCCAGTCTAAGATCGGATCGGACTGAGGGTTGCGGTAGTAGGATCGGAAGCACGCAGAGGGGGACCCGACTGATCCCCGACTTGCGCATCCTGCCCCTCTGGCTGGCTGAGCGCCCGAACGCTCATTCCGTGGGTTGACTTAGGTATACAGAGTTCATTCCCAATCTAAGCATACGGAGTTCATTCCCAGTCTAAGATTGCACCGGACCGAGGGTTGCGACAGCACATGCTGGGCTCGAGCATGTGCTGGTGCAGCATTTTTCTTCGTCGGGACACCATCGACGGATAACCTGACCGGCGGCATTGGGTTTCCGGCAACGGGGGGGAACTGGGGGGATGTACGCACATGATGTGCAATGGGTGCTGGTACTTGGCCCTTATATTGGCCCCCTATCCCTCATCAAACCTCGAGAACTCACACCCCTTAAAGAGCATTTGAGATTTTACAGGTTTGCTGCCAGTAGCCATTAAAGTGTCTGAAATGGGGACATTTTTTTCAAATGGTCACAAAATTTTGTACACTTCAAGTTTTTAGCTGAATTTTTTTATGCATGCCAACAAAAGTACAAGGATCATGTCAACCAAGATTGGGGCCAAAAATCTTTCTGAAAAAATTTAAAAAAATCCCGAACCATAAAAAGTTTCAAAAATCATGAAAAATAGAAAACAAACCGTCTTGCCATGAAACTTGACATGAAGGCTTAAGGGACCATTGTATGAATTTACAAGCCAGAAAAATGGCATTGGCATGGCAGAAATATGAAGATGTGCCTAAACCCACTTACCACCCTATCGATCCATGGCTTGCGCATCCCGCCTCTCTGGCCGACGTAGTGCCCGCCCGTTTCGTCGGTTGGCTTAGGCATATGGAGTTCATTCCCAGTCTAAGATAGGACCGGACCGAGGGTTGTGACAGCAGGATCGGCAGCACGCAGAGGGGGACTCGATTGAACCCTGACATGAGCATCCTGCCCATCTGGCCGGTTGAGCACCCGCATTCTCGTTTCACGGGTTGACTTAGGCATACGGAGTTCATTCCCAGTCTAAGCATACGGAGTTCATTCCCCGTCTAAGATCGGACCAGACCGAGGGTTACGACAGCACATACTGGGCTCGGGCATGTGCTGGTGCCGCATTTTTCTTCGTCGGGACACCATCATCGGAGAACCTGACCGACGACATTAGGGTTCCGACGATGGGGGGGACCGGGGGGGTGAGCGCACATGATGTGCGATGGGTGCTGGTACTTGGCCCTTATATTGGCCCCCTATCCCGCATCAAACCTCGAGAACTCATACCCCCTTAAAGAGCATTTGAGATTTTACAGGTTTGCTGCCAGTAGCCCTTAAAGTGTTTGAAATGGGGACACTTTTTTCAAATGGTCACAAGGATCACGTCTGCCAAGTTTAGGGCCAAAACACCTTCTAAAAAAATTTTAAAAAATCTCAAACCGTAAAAAGTTTCAAAAATCGTGAAAAATAGAAAACGAGTCGCCTTGCCATGAAACTTCACATGAAGGCTTAAGGGACCATTGTATGAATTTATAAGCCAGAAAAATCGCATTGGCATGGCAGAAATATGAAGATGTGCCTAAACCCACTTACCACCCTATCGATCCACGGCTTGCGCATCCCACATCTCTGGCTGGCGTAGTGCCCGCCCACCCACCCGCCCATTTCGTCGGTTGGCTTAGGCATACGGAGTTCATTCCCAGTCTAAGATCAGACCGAACTGAGGGTTACGATAGTAGGATGGGCAACACGCAGAAGGGGACCTGACCGATCCCCGGCTTGCGCATCCCGCCCCTCTGGCTGGCTGAGCGCCCGCACGCTCATTTCGTGGGTTGACTTAGGCAAACGGAGTTAATTCCCAGTCTAACATCGGACCCGATCGAGGGTTGCACCAGCATAGGCTGGGCTCGGGCATGTGCTAGTGCTGCATTTTTCTTCACCGGGACACCATTGTCGGAGGACCTAAACGGCGACATTGGTGTTCTGGCGATTGAGGGACCGGGGGGTGTGCGCACATGATGTGCGATGGGTGCTGGTACTTGGCCCTTATATTGGCCCCCTATCCCTCATCAAACCTCGGGAACTCTCACTCCCTTAAAGAGCATTTGAGATTTTACAGGTTTGCTGCCAGTAGCCATTAAAGTGTCTGAAGTGGGGACATTTTTTTCAAATGGTCACAAAAATCTTGTACACTTCGAGTTTTTAGCTGAATTTTTTTATGCATGCCAACAAAAATACAAGGATCACATCTAAAATGTTTGGGGCTAAAAATCTTTCTGAAAAAATTTTAAAAAATCCCGAACTGCAAAAAGTTTCAAAAATCATGAAAAATAGAAAACGAGTCGTCTTGCCATGAAACTTCACATCAAGGCTTAAGGGACCATTGTATGAATTTACAAGCCAAAAAAATGGCATTGGCATGGTAGGAATATGAAGATGTGCCTAAACCCACCTACCACCCTATCGATCCACGGCTTGCGCATCCCGTCACTCTGGCCGGCGTAAGGCCCGCCCGCCCACTCTCCCGTTTTGTCGATTGGCTTAGGCATATGGAGTTCATTCCCAATCTAAGATCAGACCGGACTGAGGGTTGCGGCAGCAGGATCGACAGCACGAAGAAGGGGACCTGGTTGATCCCCGGCTTGCGCATCCCACCCCTCTGGCCGGCTGAGCAATCGCACACTCTTTTCATGGGTTGACTTAGGCATACAGAGTTCATTCCCAGTCTAAGCATACGGAGTTCACGCCCATTCTAAGATCGGACCGGACCGATGGTTGCGACAGCACATGCTGGGCTCGGGCATGTGCTGGTGCCGCATTTTTCTTCGTCGGGACACCATCGCCAGAGAACCTGACCGGTGGCATTGGGGTACCAACGATCGGGGGGGGCCAGGGGGTGTGCGCACATGATGTGCGATGGGTGCTGGTACTTGTCCCTTATATTGGCCCCCTATCCCTCATCAAACCTCGAGAACTCACACCCCCTCAAAGAGCATTTGAGATTTTACAGGTTTGCTACAAGTAGCCATTAAAGTGTCTAAAATGGGGACATTTTTTTCAAATGGTCACAAAATCTTGTACACTTCGAGTTTTTAGCTGAATTTTTTTGTGCATGCCAACAAAAATACAAGGATTACGTCCACCATGTTTGGGGCCAAAAATTCTTCTGAAAAAATTTTAAAAAATCCCGAACCATAAAAAGTTTCAAAAATCATGAAAAATAGTAAACGAGTCGTCTTGCCATGAAACTTCACATGAAGGCTCAAGGGACCATTGTATGAATTTACAAGCTAGACAAATGGCATTGGCATGGCAGGAATATAAAGATGTGCCTAAACCCACCTACCACCCTATCGATCCACGGCTTGCGTATCCCGCCTCTCTGGTCGGCGTAGTGCCCACCCGTTCATTTCCTCGGTTGGCTTAGGCATACGGAGTTGATTCCCAGTCTCAGATAGGACCAGACCGAGGGTTGCGGTAGTAGGATCGACAGCACGAAGAGGGAGACCCGGTCAATCCCCGGCTTGCGCATCCCGCCCCTCTGGCCGGTTGAGCGCCCGTACGTTCGTTTCGTGGGTTGACTTGGGCATCGGAGTTCATTCCCAGTCTAAGCATCCGAAGTTCATTCCCAGTCTAAGATCGGACCGGACCGAGGGTTGCGGCAGCACATGCTGGGCTCGGGCATGTGCTGGTGCCATATTTTTCTTCGTCGGGACACCATCATCGAAGAACCTAACCAGCTGCATTGGGGTTTCGACGATCGGGAGGGTCGGGGGAGGTGTACGCACGTGATGTGTGATCGGTGCTGGTACTTGGCCCTTATATTGGCCCCCTATCCCTCATCAAGCCTCAGGAACTCACACCCCCTCAAAGAGCATTTGAGATTTTACAGGTTTGCTGCTAGTAGCCATTAAAGTGTCTGAAATGGGGACACTTTTTTCAAATGGTGACAAAATCTTGTACACTTCGAGTTTTTAGCTGAATTTTTTTGTGCATGCCAAAAAAAATACAAAGATCACATCTACCAAGTTTGGGGCCAAAACTCATTCTGAAAAAAGTTTGAAAAATCCTGAACCGTAAAAAGTTTGAAAAATTGTAAAAAATAGAAAACGATTCGTCTTGCCATGAAACTTCACATGAAGGCTCAAGGGACCATTGTATGAATTTAATAGCCAAAAAAATGACATTGGCACAGCAGAAATATGAAGATGTGCCTAAACCCACCTACCTCCCTATCGATCCATGGCTTGCACATCCCGCCTCTCTGGCCGGCGTAGTGCCCGCCCGTCCGCCTGCTCGTTTCGTCGGTTGGCTTAGGCATACAGAGTTCATTCCCAGTCTAAGATCGGACCAAACCGAAGGTTGCAGTAGCAGAATCGGCAGCACGGAGAGGGGGACCCGACCGATCACTGGCTTGTGCATCTCACCCCTTTGGTCGGCTGAGTGCCCGCACATTCGTTTCGTGGGTAGACTTAGGCATACGGAGTTCATTCCCAGTCTAAGCATACGGAGTTCATTCCCAGTCCAAGATCGAGCCGAACTGAGGGTTGCTGCAGCACATGCTGTGCTTAGGTAAGTGCTGGTGCCGTATTTTTCCTCACCGGGACACCATCGTCGGAGAATCTTACCGACGGTATTGGGGTTCCGACGATCGGGGGGCCAGGGGGTGTGCGCACGTGATGTGCGATGGGCACTGGTACTTGGCCCTTATATTGGCCCACTATCCCTCATCAAACTCGAGAATTCATACGCCCTTAAAGAGCATTTGAGATTTTACAGGTTTGCTGCTAGTAGCCATTAAAGTGTCTGAAATGGGGACACTTTTTCAAATGGTCACAAAATCTTGTACACTTCGAGTTTTTAGCTCAATTTTTTTATGCATGCCAATAAAATTACAGGGATCACGTCTACCAAGTTTGGGACCAAAACTCCTTCTGAAAAAATTTTAAAAAACCCCGAACCACAAAAAGTTTTGAAAATCATGAAAAATAGAAAATGAGTCGTCTTGCCATTAAACTTCACATGAAGGCTTAAGGGACCATTGTATGAATTTACAAGCCAGAAAAATGGCATTGGCAGGGCAGAAATATTAAGATGTGCCTAAACCCACCTACCACCCTATCGATCCACGGCTTGCGCATCCCGCCTCTATGGCCGGCGTAGTGCCTGTCCACTCGTTTCATCGGTTGGCATTGGCATACGGAGTTCATTCCCAGTCTAAGATCGGACCGGACCAGACCGAGGGTTGCGACAGCAAGATGGCAGCATGTAGAGGGGGACCCACCCGATTCCAGGCTAGTGCATCCCACCCCTCTGGCTGGCTGAGTGCCCGCACGCTCGTTTCATGGGTTGACTTAGGGATACAGAGTTAATTCCCAGTCTAAGCATACGAAGTTCATTCCCAGTCTAAGCTCGAAATGGACCGAGGGTTACGGCAGCACATGCTGGGCTCGGGCATGTGCTGGTGCCGCATTTTTCTTCATCGGGACACCATCGTCGGAGAACCTGACCGACGGCATTGGGGTTCTGACGAGCGGAGGGGGCCGGGGGGGAGTGCGCACATGATGTGCGATGGGTGCTGGTACTTGGCCCTTATATTGGCCCCCTATCCCTCATCAAACCTTGAGAACTCACACCCCCATAAAGAGCATTTGAGATTTTACAGGTTTGCTGCCAATAGCCATTAAAGTGTCTAAAATGGGGACACATTTTTCAAATGGTCACAAAATCTTGTACACTTCAAGTTTTTAGCTGAATTTTTGTGTGCATGCCAACAAAAATAGAAGGATCACGTCTACCAAGTTTGGGGCCAAAACTCCTAAAAAAATTTAAAAAAATCCCGAACCGTAAAAAGTTTCAAAAATCATGAAAAATAGAAAACGAGTGGTCTTGCCACGAAACTTCACATGAAGGCTTAAGGGACCATTGTATTAATTTACAAGCCAAAAAAATGGCATTGGCACGGCAAAAATATGAAGATGTGCCTAAACCCACCTACCACCCTATCCATCCACAGTTTGCGCATCCTGCCTTTTTGGCCGGCGTAGTGCCCGCCCGCTTGTTTCGTCGGTTGGCTTAGGCATACGGAGTTCATTCCCAGTCTAAGATCAGACCAGACCAAGGGTTGCGGCAGTAGGATCGGCAGCAGGCAGAGGGGGACCCGATCGATCCCCGACTTGCGCATCCTGCCCCTCTGGTCGGCTGAGCGCCCGCACTCTCGTTTCTTGTGTTGACTTAGGCATATGGAGTTCATTCCCAGTCTAAGATCGGACCGGATGGAAGGTTGCGGCAGTACATGCTGAGCTCAAGCATGTGCTGGTGCCGTATTTTTCTTCGTCGGGACACCATCGTCGAAGAACCTGACTGACGACATTAGGGTTTCGGCGATCGGGGGGGCCGGGGGGTCTGTGCGCACATGATGTGCGATGGGTGCTGGTACTTGACCCTTATATTGGCCCCCTATCCCTCATCAAACCTTGAGAACTCACACCCCCTCAAAGAGCATTTGAGATTTTACAGGTTTGCTGCCAGTAGCCATTAAAGTGTCTGAAAGGGGACACTTTTTTCAAATGTTCACAAAATCTTGTACACTTCGAGTTTTTAGCTGAATTTTTTTTTGCATGCCAAAAAAATTACAAGGATGACAACTACCAAATTTGGGGCCAAAATGCCTTTTGAAAAAATTTTAAAAAATCCCGAACCTCAAAAAGTTTCAAAAATCGTGAAAAATAGAAAACGAGTCGTCTTGCCATCAAACTTCACATGAAGGCTTAACGGACCATTGTATGAATTTACAAGCTAGAAAAATGGCATTGGCACAGTAGAAATATGAAGATGTGCCTAAACACACCTACCTCCCTATCGATTCACGGCTTGCGCATCCCGCCTCTCTGGCCCCCGTATTGCACGCCCGTCCGCCCGCTAGTTTCGTCGGTTGGCTTAGGCATACGTAGTTCATTGCCAATCTAAGATTGGATCAGACCGAGGGTTGCAGCAGCAGAGGGGGACCCGACCGATCCTCGGCTTGCGCATCTCGCCCCTCTGGCCGGCTGAGAGCCCGCACACTCGTTCCGTGGGTTGACTTAGGCATACGGAGTTCATTCCCAGTCTAAGCATACGGAGTACATTCCCAGAATGAGATCGGACCGGACCGAGGGTTGCTGCAGCACATGCTGGGCTCAGGCATGTGCTGGTGCCGCATTTTTCTTCACTGGGACACCATCGTCGGAGAATCTTACTGACAAAATTGGGGTTCCGACGATCGGGGGGGATCGGGGGGGTGTGCGCACATGATGTGCGATGGGTGCTAGTACTTGGCCCTTATATTAGCCCCCTATCCCTCATCAAACCTCGAGAACTCACACCCTTTTAAAGAGCATTTGAGATTTTACAGGTTTGCTGCCAGTAGCCATTAAAGTGTCTGAAATGGGGACACTTTTTTCAAATGGTCACAAAATCTTGTACACTTCGAGTTTTTAGCTGAATTTTTTGTACATGCCAAAAAAAATACAAAGCATCACGTCTACCAAATTTGGAGACAAAACTCCTTCTGAAAAAATTTTAAAAAATCCCGAACCGCAAAAAGTTTCAAAAATCATGAAAAATAGAAAACGAGTCGTCTTGCCATGAAACTTCACATGAAGGCTTAAGGGATTATTGTATGAATTTACTAGCCAGAAAAATGGCATTGGCATAGCAGAAATATGAAGATGTGCCTAAACCCACCTACCTCCCTATCGATCCACGGCTTGCGCATCCCGCCTCTCTGGCCGACGTAGTGCCTACCCACCCGCCCGTTCATTTCGTTGGTTGGCTTAGGCATACGGAGTTCATTCCCAGTCTAAGATTGGACTAGATCGAGGGTTGCAGCAGCAGGATTGGCAGCATGCAGAGGGGGACCCGGCCGATCCTCGGCTTGCTTATCTCACCCCTCTGGCTGGCTGAGCGCCTACACGCTCGTTCCGTGGGTTGACTTAGGCATATGGAGTTCATTCCCAGTCTAAGCATATGCAGTTCATTCCCAGTCTAAGATCGGACCGGACCGAGGGTTGCTGCAGCACATGCTGGGCTCAGGCATGTGTTGGTACCGCATTTTTCTTAGCCGGGACACCATCACCGGAGAACCTGACCGACGGTAGTAGGGTTTCGACGATCGGGGGGGTGGGGGGTGTGCGCACATGATGTGCGATGGGTGCTGGTACTTGGCCCTTATATTGGCCCCCTATCCCTCATCAAACCTTGAGAACTCACACCCCCTTAAAGAGCATTTGAGATTTTACAGGTTTGCTGCCAGTAGCCATTAAAGTGTCTGAAATTGGGACAATTTTTTCAAATGGTCACAAAATCTTGAACACTTCGAGTTTTTAGCTGAATTTTTTTGTGAATGCCAATAAAAATACAAGGATCCTGTCTACCAAGTTTGGGACCAAGACTCCTTCTGAAAAAATTTTAAAAAATCTGGAACAGTAGAAAGTTTTGAAAATCATGAAAAATGGAAAACGAGTCGTCTTGCCGTGAAACTTCACATGAAGGCTTAAGGGACCATTGTATGAATTTATAAGCTAGAAAAATGGCATTGGCATGGCAAAAATATGAAGATGTGCCTAAACCCACCTACCACCCTACCGATCCACGGCTTGCGCATCCCTCCTCTCTGGCAGGCGTAGTGCCCGCCCACCCGCTCAATTCGTTGGTTGGCTTAGGCATACAGAGTTCATTCCCAGTCTAAGATCAGACCAGACCAAGGGTGGCGGCAGCAGGATCGACCGCACATAGAGGGGGACCCGATCGATCCCCAGCTTGCGCATCCCACCCCTCTGGCCGACTGAGCGCCCACACACTCGTTACGTGGGTTGACTTAGGCATACGGAGTTCATTCCCAGTCTAAGCATACGGAGTTCATTCCCAGTCTGTGATCGGACCGCACCGAGGGTTGCGGCAGCACATGCTGGTCTCGGGCATGTGCTGGTGCCGCATTTTTCTTTGTCGAGACATCATCGCCGGAGAACCTGACCGGCGATATTGAGGTTCCGACGATCGAGGGGGCCGGGGGGTGTACGCACATGATGTACGATGGGTGCTGGAACTTGGCCCTAATATTGGCCCCCTATCCCTCATCAAACCTCGAGAACTCACACCCTCTTAAAGAGCATTTGAGATTTTATAGGTTTGCTGCCAGTAGCCATTAAAGTGTCTGAAATGGGGACAATTTTTTCAAATAGTCACAAAATCTTGTACACTTCGAGTTTTTAGCTGAATTGTTTTGTGCATGCCAGAAAAAATACAAGGATCACGTCTACCAAGTTTGGGGCGAGAACTCCTTCTGAAAAAATTTTAAAAATATCGAATCATAAAAAGTTTCAAAAATCATGAAAAATAGAAAACGAGACATCTTGCCATGAAACTTCACAAGAAGGCTTAAGGGACCATTGTAGGAATTTACAAGCCTGAAAAATGGCATTGGTCGGGCAGAAATATGAAGATGTGCCTAAACCCACCTACCACCCCATCGATCCACGGCTTGCGAATCCCGCCTATCTGGCCGACGTAGTGCCCGTCCGCCCGCCCGTTTCGTCAGTTGGCTTAGGCATATAAAGTTTATTCCCAATCTAAGATCAGAGCAGACCGAGGGTTACGACAGCAGGATCGGTAGCACGTAGAGGGGGACCCGAGCGATCTTCGGCTTGCGCATCCTGCCCCTCTGGCCGGCTGAGCGCCCGCACGCTCATTTCGTGGGTTGACTTAGGCATATGGAGTTAATTCCCAGTCTAAGCATACGGAGTTCATTCCCAGTCTAAGATCAGACCAGACCGATGGTTGCTACAGCACATGCTGGGCTCGAGCATGTGCTGGTGCCGTATTTTTCTTCGTCGGTACACCATCGTCGGAGAACCTGACCGACGACATTGGGGTTCCGACAATCGGGGGGTGTGCGCACATGATGTGCAATCGGTGCTGGTACTTGGCTCTTATATTGGCTCCCTATCCCTCATCAAACCTCGAGAACTCACACCCCCTTAAGAGAGTATTTGAGATTTTATAGGTTTCCTGCCAGTAGCCATTAAGGTGTTTGAAATGGGGACACTTTTTTCAAATGGTTACAAAATCTTGTACACTTCGAGTTTTTAGCTGAATGCTTTTGTGCATGTCAACAAAAATACAAGGATCACGTCTACCAAGTTTGGGGGAGAACTCCTTCTGAAAAAAATTTAAAAAATCTCGAACCGTAAAAAGTTTCAAAAATCGTGAAAAATAAAAAATGAGTCGTCTTGCCATGAAACTTCACATGAAGGCTTAAGGGACCATTGTATGAATTTACAAGCTAGAAAAATGGGATTGGCACCACAGAAATATGAATATGTGCCTAAACCGACCTACCACCCTATCGATCCATGGCTTGTGCATCCCACCTCTCTAACCGGCGTAGTGCCCGCCTGCCCAACCGTTTCGTCGATTGGCTTAGGCATACGGAGTTTATTACCAGTCTAAGATCAGACCAGAGTGAGGGTTGCAGTAGCAGGATCGGCAACACGTAGAGGGGGACTCGATCGATCCTCGACTTGCGCATCCCGCCCCTCTGGCTGGCTGAGCGCACTAACGCTCATTTCGTGGGTTGACTTAGGCATACGGAGTTCATTCCCAGTCTAAGCATACAGAGTTCATTCCCAATCTAAGATCGAACTGGACCAAAGGTTGTGGCAGCACATGCTGGGCTCGGGCATGTGCTAGTGCTGCATTTTTCTTCGTCGGGACACCATCACCGGAGAACCGGACCGACGACATTGGGGTTCCGGCGATCGGGGGGGCCGGGGGGGTGTGCACACATGATGTACGATGGGTGCTGGCACTTGGCCCTTATATTGGCCCCCTATCCCTCATCAAACCTTGAGAACTCACACCCCCTTAAAGAGCATTTGAGATTTTACAGGTTTGCTGCCCGTAGCTATTAAAGTGTCTGAAATGGGGACACTTTTTCAAATGGTCACAAAATCTTGTACACTTTGAGTTTTTAGCTGAATGTTTTTGCGCATGCCAACAAAAATACAAGGATCACGTCTACCAAGTTTGGAGCCAAAACTCCTTCTGAAAAATTTTAAAAAATCCCGAACCGTAAAAAGTTTCAAAAATCATGAAAAATAGAAAACGAGTCGTCTTGCCATGAAACTTCACATGAAGGCTTAAGGGACCATTGTATGAATTTACAAGCCAGAAAAATGGCATTGACATGGTAGAAATATGAAGATGTGCCTAAACCCACCTACCACCCTATCGATCCATGGCTTGCACAACCCGCCTCTCTGGCCGACGTCGTGCCCGCCCGCCCGCCCGCTCATTTCGTCGGTTGGCTTAGGCATACAAAGTTTATTCCCAGTCTAAGATCAGATTGGACTGATGGTTGTGGCAGCACGCAGAGAGGGACCCGACCGATCCCCGGCTTGCGCATCCCGCCCTTCTTGCCGGCTGAGCGCCCGCACGCTCATTTCGTGGGTTCACTTAGGCATACGGAGTTCATTCCCAGTCCAAGCATACAGAGTTCATTCCCAGTCTAAGATCGGACCAGAATGAGGGTTGCGGCAGCATATGCTGGGCTCGAGCATGTGCTGGTGCCACATTTTTCTTCGCTAGGACACCATCCCCGGAGAACCTGACAGGCGGCATTGGGGTTCCGGCGATCGGGGGGGCCGGAGGGGGTGCGCGCACATGAAGTGCGATGGGTGCTGGTACTTGGCCCTTATATTGGCCCCCTATCCCTCACCAAACCTCGAGAACTCACACCCCCTTAAAGAGCATTTGAGATTTTACAAGTTTGCTGCCAGAAGCCATTAAAGTGTCTAAAATGGGGACACTTTTTTCAAATGGTCTCAAAATCTTGTATGCTTCAAGTTTTTAGCTGAATATTTTCGTGCATGCCAACAAAAATACAAGGATCACATCTACCAAGTTTGGGGCCAAAATTCCTTCTAGAAAAATTTTAAAAAATCCCGAACTGTAAAAAGTTTTGAAAATCGTGAAAAATAGAAAACGAGTCGTCTTGCCATGAAACTTCACATGAAGGCTTAAGGGATCATTGTATGAATTTACAAGCCAGAAAAATGGCATTGGCATGGCAAAAATATGAAGATGTGCCTAAACCCACCTACCACCCTATCGATCCACGACTTGCGGATCTCGCCTCTCTGGTCGACGTAGTGCCTGCCCGCCCGCCCGTTTATTTCGTCGGTTGGCTTAGGCATACAGAGTTCATTCCCAGTCTAAGATCGAACCAGATTGAGGGTTACAGTAGCAGGATTGATAGTACGCAAAGGGGGACTCGACCGATCCCCGGCTTGCGCAACCCGCCCCTCTGGCTGGCGGAACGCCCGCACACTCATTTCGTGGGTTGACTTAGGCATACGGAGTTCATTCCCAGTCTAACCATACGGAGTTCATTCCCTGTCTAAGATCGGACCGGACCAAGGGTTGCGATAGCACATGCTGGTCTCGAGCATGTGCTGGTGCCGTATTTTTCTTCACCAGGACAGCATCGTCGGAGAACCTGACCGGGGGCATTGGGGTTCCGACGATCGGGGGACCCGGGGGGTGTACGCAAATGATATGTGATGGGTGCTGGCACTTGTCCCTTATATTGGCCCCCTATCCATCATCAAACCTCGAGAACTCACACCCCCTTAAAGAGCATTTGAGATTTTACAGGTTTGCTGCCAGTAGCCATTAAAGTGTCTGAAATGGGGACACTTTTTTCAAATGGTCACAAAATCTTGTACACTTCAAGTTTTTAGTTGAATTCTTTTATGCATGCCAACAAAAATAAAAGGATCACGTCTACCAAGTTTGGGGCCAAAACTCCTTCTGAAAAAAGTTTAAAAAATCCCAAATTGTAAAAAGTTTTGAAGATCGTGAAAAATAGAAAACGAGTCGTCTTGCCATGAAACTTCACATGAAGGCTTAAAGGACCATTTTATGAATTTACAAGCCAGAAAAATGGAATTGGCATGGCAGAAATATGAAGATGTGCCTAAACCCACCTACCACCCTATCAATCCACGGCTTTCGCATCCCGTCTCTCTGGCCGGCATAGTGCCCGCCTGACCGCCCGTTCGTTTCATCGGTTGGCTTTGGCATACGGAGTTCATTCCCAGTCTATGATCGGACCAAATTGAGGGCTGCGGCAGCAGGATCGGTAGCATACAGAGGGGGACCCAACCGATCCCTAGCTTGCGCATCCCACCCTTCTGGCCGGCTGAGCGCCCGCACGTTCGTTTTGTGGGTTGACTTAGGAATACGGAGTTCATTCCCAGTCTAAGCATACGGAGTTCATTCCCAATCTAAGACCAGACCGGACTGAGGGTTGCAGCAGCACATGCTGGGCTCGGGCATTTACTCGTGCCGCATTTTTCTTCGTCGGGACAGCATCGTGGGATAACCTAACCGGCGACATTGGGGTTCCGACGATCGGGGGGGTCGGGGGGTGTGCGCACACGATGTGCAACGGGTGCTGGCACTTGGCCCCTATATTGGCCCCCTATCCCTCATCAAACCTCGAGAACTCACACCCCCTTAAGGAGCATTTGAGATTTTACAGGTTTGCTGCTCGTAGCCATTAAAGTGTCTGAAATGGGGACACTCTTTTCAAATGGTCACCAAATCTTGTACACTTCGAGTTTTTAGCTGAATTTTTTTGTGCATGCCAACAAAAATACAAGGATCACGTCTACCAATTTTGTCACCAAAAATCCTTCTGAAAAAATATTAAAAAATCTGAAACCGTAAAAAGTTTCAAAAATTGTGAAAAATAGAAAACGAGTCGTCTTGCCATGAAACTTCACAAGAAGGCTTAAGGGACCATTGTATGAATTTACAAGCCAGAAAAATGGTATTGGCATGGCAGACATATGAAGATGTGCCTAAACCCACCTACCACCCGATTGATAGACGGCTTGCGCATCCCGCCTCTCTGGCCGGCGTAGTGCCCGCCCACCCGCCTGCTCGTTTCGTCAGTTGGCTTAGGCATACGGAGTTCATTCCCAGTCTAAGATCGAATCGGACCGAGGGTTACGGCAGCAGGATTGGCAGCATGCAGAGGGGGAACCGATCGATCCCCGGCTTGCGCATCCCGCCCCTCTAGCCGGCTGAGCACCCGCACGCTCGTTTCGTGGGTTCACTTAGGCATACGGAGTTCATTCCCAGTCTAAGATCAGACCGGACCGAGGGTTGTAGCAGCACATGCTGGTCTCGAGCATGTGCTGGTGCCCGCATTTTTCTTCGTCAGGACACCATCGTCGGAGAACCTGACCGGGGGCATTGGGATTTCGACGATCGGGGGGGCCCGGGGGGGTGTACGTACATGATGTGCGATGGGTGCTGGCACTTGGCCCTTATATTGGCCCCCTATCCCTCATCAAACCTCGAGAACTCACACCCCCTTAAAGAGCAATTGAGATTTTACAGGTTTGCTGCCGGTAGCCATTAAAGTGTTTGAAATGGGGACACTTTTTTCAAATGGTCACAAAATCTTGTACACTTCGAGTTTTTAGCTGAATTTTTTTGTGCATGCCAACAAAAATACAAGGATCACGTCTACCAAGTTTGGGGCCAAAACTCTTTCTGAAAAATTTTAAAAAATCCTGAACCGTAAAAAGTTTCAAAAATCATGAAAAATAGAAAACGAATCATCTTGCCATGAAACTTCATATGAAGGCTTAAGGGACCATTGTATGAATTTACAAGCTAGAAAAATGGCATTGGCATGGAAAAAATATGAAGATGTGCCAAAACCCACCTACCACCCTATCGATCCACGGCTTACGCATCCCGCCTCTCTGGCCGGCGTAGTGCCCACCCGCCCGCCTGCTCGTTTTATTCCCAGTCTAAGATCAGATCGGATCAAGGGTTGTGACAGCAGGATCGGCAGCACATAAACGGGGATCCGATCAATCCCAGGCTTGCGCATCCCGCCCTTCTAGCCGGCTGAGCGCCCGCACGCTCGTTTCATGGGTTAACTTAGGCATACAGAGTTCATTCCCAGTCTAAGCATACAAAGTTCATTCCCAATCTAAGATCAGACTGGACCGAGGGTTGCTGCAGCACATGCTGGGCTCAGGCATGTGCTGGTGCCATATTTTTCTGCGTCGGGACACCATCGTCGGAGAATCTTACCGACGGCATTGGGGTTCCGACGATCGGGGGGCAGGCGGGTGTGCGCACATGATGTGTGATGGGTGCTGGTACTTGGCCCTTATTTTGGCCCCCTATCCCTCATCAAACCTCAAGAACTCATAACCCCTTAAAGAGCATTTGAGATTTTACAGGTTTGCTGCCAGTAGCCATTAAAGTGTCTGAAATGGAGACACTTTTTCAAATGGTCACAAAATCTTGTGGACTTCGAGTTTTTGGCTTAAATTTTTTGTGCATGCCAACAAAAATACAAGGTTCATGTCTACCAAGTTTGGAGCCAAAACTCCTTCTAAAAAAATTTAAAAAAATCTCGAACAGCAAAAAGTTTTGAAAATCGTGAAAAATAGAAAACGAGTCGCTTGCCATTAAACTTCACATGAAGGCTTAAGGGACCATTGTATGAATTTACAAGCTAGAAAAATCACATTGGCACGGCAGAAATATTAAGATGTGCCTAAACCCACCTACCACCCTATCGATCCACGGCTTGCGCATCCCGCCTCTCTGGCCGGCGTAGTGCCCGCCCTCTCGTTTCGTCGGTTGGCTTAGGCATACGGAGTTCATTCCCAGTCTAAGATCAAACCGGATCGAGGGTTGTGGTAGCAGGATCGGCAGCATGCAGAGGGGGACCCGACCAATCCCCGGCTTGCACATCCCGCCCCTCTGGTCGGCTGAGCGCCCGGACGCTCGTTTCGTGGGTTGACTTAGGCATACGAAGTTCATTCCCAGTCTAAGCATACGGAGTTCATTCCCAGTCTAAGATCGGTCCAAAACGAGGGTTACGATAGCACATGCTGGGCTCGGGCATGTGCTGGTGCCGCATTTTTCTTCGTCGCGACACCATCGTCAGAGAACCTGACCGACGGCATTAGGGTTCCGACGATTGGGGGGGCCGAGGGGGTCTATGCACACATGATGTGCGATGGGTGCTGGTATTTGGCCCTTATATTGGCCCCTTATCCCTCATCAAACCTTGAGAACTCATACCCCTTTAAAGAGCATTTGAGAATTTACAAGTCTGTTGCCAGTAGCCATTAATGTGTCTAGAATGCGGACACTTTTTTCAAATGTTCACAAAATCTTGTACACTTTGAGTTTTTAGTTGAATTTTTTTGTGCATGCCAACAAAAATACAAGGATCACGTCTACCAAATTTGGGGCCAAAACTCTTTCTGAGAAAATTTAAAAAAATCCCAAACCGTAAAAAGTTTCAAAAATCTTGAAAAATAGAAAACGAGTAGTCTTGCCATGAAACTTCACATGAACGCTTAAGGGACCATTGTATGAATTTACAAGCCAAAAAAATGGAAGAGATATGAAGATGTGCCTAAACCCACCTACCACCCTATCGATCCACGGCTTGCGCATCCCGCCTCTCTGGGTGACGTAGTGCCCGCACGCCCGCTCGCTCGTTTCGTCGGTTGGCTTAGGCATACGGAGTTCATTCCCAATCTAACATCAGACCGGACCAAGGGTTGTGGCAGTAGGATTGGCAACACGCAGAGGGGGACCTGACCGATCCTCGGCTTGCGCATGTCGCCCCTCTGGCCGGCTGAGCGCCCGCACGCTCGTTTTGTGGGTTGACTTAGGCATACGGAGTTCATTCCCAGTCTAAGCATATGGAGTTCAGTCCTAATCTAAGATTGGACCAGACCGAGGGTTGCTGCAGCACATGATAGGCTCAGGCATGTGTTGGTGCCGTAGTTTTCTTCTCCGGGACAACATCGCCGAAGAACCTGACAGGCGGCATTGGGGTTCCGGCGATCGGCGGGGGCCGGGCTGGTGTGCACACATGATGTGCGATGGGTGCTGGTACTTGGCCCTTATATTGGCCCCCTATCCCTCATCAAACCTCAAAAACTCACACCCCCTTAAAGAGCATTTGAGATTTTACAAGTTTGCTGCCAGTAGTCATTAAAGTGTCTGAAATGGGGACACTTTTTCAAATTGTCACAAAATCTTGTACACTTCGAGTTTTTAGCTGAATTTTTTTGTGCATGCCAATAAAAATACAAGGATCATGTCTACCAAGTTTGGGCCAAAACTCCTTCTGAAAAAATTTTAAAAAATCCCGAACCGTAAAAAGTTTTGAAAATCGTGAAAAATAGAAAACGAGTCGTCTTGCCATGAAACTTCATATGAAGGATTAAGGGACCATTGTAAGCCACAAAAATGGCATTGGCGTGGCAAAAATATGAAGATGTGCCTAAACCAACCTACCACCCTATCGATCCACGGCTTGCGCATCCCGCCTCTCTGGCCGGCGTACTGCCCGCCTGCCCAGTTCGTCGGTTGGCTTAGGCATACGGAGTTCATTCCCAGTCTAAGATTGGATCCGACCGAGGGTTGCGGTAGCAGGATCGGCAGCACGCAGAGGGGGACCCGACCAATCCCCGGCTTGGGCATCCCGCTCCTCTGGTCGACTGAACGCCCGCACGCTCGTTCCGTGGGTTGACTTAGGCATACGGAGTTCATTCCCAGTCTAAGCATACGGAGTTCATTCACAGTCTAAGTTCGGACCGGACCGAGGGTTGCGGCAGCACATGCTGGGCTCGGGCATGTGCTGTTGCTGTATTTTTCTTCATCGAGACACCATCGTCGGAGAACCTGATCGACGGTATTAGGGATCCGGTGATCGAGGAGGGCCGAGGGGTGTGCACACATGATGTGCGATGGGTGCTGGTACTTGGCCCTTATATTGGCCCCCTATCCCTCATCAAACCTTGAGAACTCACCCCCCCTGAAAGAGCATTTGAGATTTTACAGGTTTGCTGCCAGTAGCCATTAAAGTGTCTAAAATGGGGACACTTTTTTCAAATGGTCACAAAATCTTGTACACTTCGATTTTTTAGCTGAATTTTTTTGTGCATGCCAAAAAAAATACAAGGATCACATCTACCAAGTTTGGGGCCAAAACTCCTTCTGAAAAAAATTTTAAAAAATCCCGAACCGTAAAAAGTTTTAAAAATCATGAAAAATAGAAAACGAGTTGTCTTGCCATGAAACTTCACATGAAGGCTTAAGGGACCATTGTATGAATTTACAAGCTAGAAAAATCGCATTGGCTTGGCAGAAATATGATGATGTGCCTAAACCCACCTACCACCCTATCGATCCACAGCTTGCGCATCCCGCCTCTCTGGCCGGCGTAGTGCCCGCCCGCTCGTTTCATCGATTGGCTTAGGCATAAAGAGTTCAATCCCAGCCTAAGATCAGACCGGATCGAGGGTTGTGGCAGCAGGATTGGCAGAACATAGATGGGGACTCGGTCGATCCCCGGCTTGCGCATCCTGCCCCTCCGGTCGGCTGAGTGGCCGAACGCTTGTTTCGTGGGTTGGCTTAGGCATACGGAGTTCATTCCCTGTCTAAGCATACGGAGTTCATTCCCAGTCTAAGATCAGACCAGACCGAGGGTTGCGGTAGCACATGCTGGGCTCGGGCATGTGCTGGTGCCGTATTTTTCTTCGTCAGGACACCATCACCACAGAACCTGACCTGCGGCATTGGGGTTCCGACAATCGAGGGGGGCCGGGGGGGTGTGCGCACATGACGTGTGATGGGTGCTGGTACTTGGCCCTTATATTGGCCCCCTATCCCTCATCAAACCTCGAGAACTCACACCCCCTTAAAAAGCATTTGAGATTTTACAGGTTTGCTGCCAATAGCCATTAAAGTGTCTGAAATGGGGACACTTTTTCAAATGGTCACAAAATCTTGTACACTTCGAGTTTTTAGCTGAATGTTTTTGTGCATGCCAACAAAAATAGAAGGATCACGTCTACAAATTTTGGGGCCAAAAGTCCTTCTGAAAAAATTTTAAAAAATCTCAAACCGTAAAAAGGTTTCAAAAATCATGAAAAATAAAAAACGAGTCGTCTTGCCATGAAAATTCACATGAGGGCTTAAGGGACCATTGTATGAATTTACAAGCCAGAAAAATGGCATTGGCATGGCAGAAATATGAAGATGTGCCTAAACCCACTTACCAACCTATCGATCCATGGCTCGCGCATCCCGCCTCTCTGGCCGGCGTAGTGCCCGCCCGCTCATTTCATCGGTTGGCTTAGGCATACGGAGTTCATTCCCAGTCTAAGATCGGATCAGACCGAGGGTTGTGGTAGCAGGATCGGCAGCACGTAGAGGGGGACCCGACTGATCCCCGACTTGTGCATCCCGCCCCTCTGGCCGGCTGAGTGCCCGCACGCTCGTTTCGTGGGTTGACTTAGTCATACAGAGTTCATTCCCAGTCTAAGCATACGAAGTTCATTCCCAGTCTAAGATCCGACCAGACCGAGGGTTGAGGCAGCACATGCTATGCTCAGGCATATGCTGGTGCCGCATTTTTCTTCGCCGGGACACCATCGCCGGGGAACCTGACCGACAGCATTAGGGTTCCGAAGATCAGGGGGGACCGGGGGGTCTGTGCACACATGATGTGTAATGGGTGCTTGCACTTGGCCCTTATATTGGCCCCTTATCCCTCATCAAACCTCTAGAACTCAAACCCCTTTAAAGCGCATTTGAGATTTTACAGGTTTCCTGCCAGTAGCCAATAAAGTGTCTGAAATGGGGACACTTTTTTCAAATGGTCACAAAATCTTGTACACTTTTAGCTTTTAGCTGAATTTTTTGGTGCATGCCAACAAAAATACAAGGATCACATCTACCATGTTTGGGGCCAAAAATCCTTCTGGAAAAATTTTAAAGAATCTTGAATCGTAAAAAGTTTCAAAAATCATGAAAAATAGAAAACGAGTCGTCTTGCCATGAAACTTCACATGAAGGCTTAAGGGACCATTGTATGAATTTACAAGCCAGAAAAATGGCATTGGGATGGCAAAAATACGAAGATGTACCTCAACCCACCTACCATCCTATCGATCTATGGCTTACGCATCCCACCTCTCTGGCCGACGTAGTGCCCGCCCGCCCGCCCGCTCGATTCGTCGGTTGGCTTAGGCATACGGAGTTCATTCCCAGTCTAAGATCGAACCGGATCGAGGGTTGCGGTAGTAGGATCGACAGCACACAGAGAGGTACCCGATCGATCTCGGGCTTGCGCATCCCGCCCCTCTGGCCGACTGAGCGTCCGCACGCTCGTTTCATGGGTTGACTTAGGCATACAGAGATCATTCCCAGTCTAAGCATACGGAGTTCATTCTTAGTCTAAGATCAGACCAGACTGAGGGTTACGGCAGCAGATGCTAGGCTCGGGCATGTACTGGTGCCGTATTTTTCTTCGTCGGGACACCGTTGCCGGAGAACCTGACCGGCGGCATTGGGGTTCCGACGATCAGGGGGGACCGGGGGGGTGTGCGCACATGATGTGCGATGGGTGCTGGTACTTGGCCCTTATATTGGCCCCCTATCCCTCATCAAACCTCGAGAACTCACAGCCCTTAAAGAGCATTTGAGATTTTACAGGTTTGCTGCCAGCAGCCATTAAAGTGTCTGAAATTGGGACACATTTTTCAAATGGTCACAAAATCTTGTGCACTTCGAATTTTTAGCTGAATTTTTTTGTGCATGCCAACAAAAATACAAGGATCACGTCTACCAAGTTTGGGGCCAAAACTCTTTCTGAAAAAATTTTAAATAATCCCGAACCGTAAAAAGTTTTGAAAATCCTGAAAAATAGAAAACGAGTCGTCTTGCCATGAAACTTCACATGAAGGCTTAAGGGACCATTGTATGAATTTACAAGCCAAAAAATGGCATTGGCACGATAGAAATATGAAAATGTGCCTAAACCCACCTACCACCCTATCGGTCCACGGCTTGCGCATCCCGCCTCTCTGGCCTGCGTACTGCCCGCCCGCCCACCCGCCCGCTCGATACGTCGGTTGGCTTAAGCATATGGAGTTCATTCCCAGTCTAAGATTGGACAAGACCGAGGGTTGCGGCAGTAGGATCGACAGGAAGCAGAGGGGGACCCGATCGATCCTCGACTTACGCATCCCGCCCCTCTGGCCGGCTGAGCGCCCGCATTCTCGTTTCATGGGTTGACTTAGGCATATGGAGTTCATTCCCATTCTATGCATATAGAGTTCATTCCCAGTCTAAGATCAGATCGGACCGAGGGTTACGGTAGCACATACTGGGCTCAGGCATGTGCTGGTGCCGTATTTTTCTTCGTCGGGACACCATTGCCGGAGAACCTGACCGGCGGCGTTAGGGTTCCGGCGATTGGGGGGGCCGGGGGGTGTGCGCACATGATGTGTGATGGGTGCTGGTACTTGGCCCTTATATTGGCCCCCTATCCCTCATCAAACCTCAGGAACTCACACCCCCTCAAAGAGCATTCGAGATTTTACAGGTTTGCTGCGAATAGCCATTAAAGTGTCTAAAATGGGGACACTTTTTTCAAATGGTCAAAAAATCTTGTACACTTCGAGTTTTTAGCTGAATATTTTTGTGCATGCCTACAAAAATACAAGGATCACGTCTACCAATTTTGATCCCAGAACACTTTTTGAAAAAATTTTAAAAAATGTCGAACCGTAAAAAGTTTCAAAAATCGTGAAAAATAGAAAACGAGTCGTCTTGCCATGAAACTTCACATGAAGGCTTAAGGGACAATTGTATGAATTTACAAGCCAGAAAAATGGCATTGGAATGGCAGAAATATGAAGATGTGCCTAAACCCACCTACCACCCTATCGATCCACGGCTTACGCATCCCGCCTCTCTGGCCGGAGTAGTGCCCGCCCGCTCGTTTCATCAGTTGGCTTAGGCATACGGAGTACATTCCCAATCTAAGATCAGACCAGACCGAGGGTTGGGGCAGCAAGATCGACAGCATGCAGAGGGGGATCCGGTCGATCCCCGACTTGCGCATCCCACCCCTCTGGCCGACTGAGCGCCCGCACGCTCGTTTCGTGGGTTGACTTAGGCATACGGAGTTCATTCCCAGTCAAAGCATACGGAGTTCATTCCTAGTCTAAGATCGGATCGGACCGAGGGTTACGGTAGCAGGATTGACAGCACGCAGAGGGGGATCCGATCGATCCCCGACTTACGCATCTGGCCCCTCTGGCCGGCTGAGCGCCTGCATGCTCGTTTCGTGGTTTGACTTAGGCATACGGAGTTCATTCCCAGTCTAAGCATACGGAGTTCATTCCCAGTCTAAGATCGAACCGGACCGAGGGTTGCGACAGCACATGCTGGGCTCGGGCATGTGCTGGTGCCACATTTTTCTTCGTCGGGACACCATCGTCGGAGAACCCTACCGGCGGCATTGGGGTTCCGACGATCGGGGGTCGCCGGGGGGGTGTGCGCACATCATGTGCGATGGGTGCTGGTACTTTGCCCTTATATTGGCCCCCTATCCCTCATCAAACCTCAAGAACTCACACCCGCTTAAAGAGCATTTGAGATTTTACAGGTTTGCTGCCAGTAGCCATTAAAGTGTTCGAAATGGGGATACCTTTTTCAAATGGTTAGAAAATCTTGTACACTTCAAGTTTTTAGCTTAATGTTTTTGTGCATGCCAACAAAAATACAAGGATCATGTCTACCAAGTTTGGGGCCAAAACTCCTCCTGAAAAAATTTTAAAAAATCCCTAACCTTAAAAGGTTTCAAAAATTATGAAAAATAGAAAACGAGTCGTCTTGCCATGAAACTTCACATGAAGGCTTAAGGGACCATTGTATGAATTTACATGCCAGAAAAATGGCATTGGGACGGCAGAAATATGAAGATGTGCCTAAACCCACCTATCACCCTATCGATCCATGACTTACGCATCCCACCTCTCTGGCCGACGTAGTGTCCGCCCGCCAATCCGCTCATTTCGTCGATTGGCTTAGGAATACGGAGTTCATTCCCAGTCTAGGATCAGACCAGATTGAAGGTTACGGTAGTAGGATCGGCAGCACGTAGAGGGGGACTCGGTTGATCCTAGGCTTGTGTATCCCGCCTCTCTGGCTGGCTTAGTGCCCGCCCGCTCGTTTCGTCGGTTGGCTTAGGCATACGGAGTTCATTCTCAGTAGAAGATCAGACCAAACCGAGGGTTACGACAGTAGGATAGGCCACACGTAGAGGGGGACCTGGTCGATCCTCCGCATGCGCATCCCATCCCTCTGGCCGGCTGAGCGCCCGCACGCTCGTTTTGTGGGTTGACTTAGGCATACGGAGTTCATTCCAGTCTAAGCATATGGAGTTCATTCTCAGTCTAAGATTAGACCAGACCGAGGGTTGCAGCAGCACATGCTAGGCTCGGGCATGTGCTGGTGCTGCATTTTTCTTCGTCTTGACACTATCGTCGGAGAACCTGGCCGGTGGCATTGGGGTTTCGACGATCGGGGGGTCGGGGGGGTGTGCGTACATGATGTGCGATGGGTGCTGGTACTTGGTCCTTATATTGGCCCCCTATCCCTCTTTAAACCTCGAGAACTCACACCCCCTTAAAGAGCATTTGAGATTTTACAGGTTTGCTACCAGTAGCCATTAAAGTGTCTGAAATGGGGACACTTTTTTCAATTGGTCACAAAATCTTGTACACTTCGAGTTTTTAGCTGAATTTTTTTGTGCGTGCCAACAAAAATACAAAGATCACGTCTACCAAGGTTTGGGCCAAAACTCTTTCTGAAAAAATTGAAAAAATCTCGAACCGTAAAAAGTTTCAAAAATCGTGAAAAATAAAAAATCAGTCATCTTCCCATGAAACTTCACGTGAAGGCTGAAGGGACCATTGTGTGAATTTACAAGCCAAAAAAATGGCATTGGGATGGTAGAAATATGAAGATGTGCCTAAACCCACCGACCACCCTATCGATACACGGCTTGCGCATCCCTCCTCTCTGGCCGGCGTAATGCCCGCCCGCTCATTTCATCGGTTGGCTTAGGCATACGAAGTTCATTCCCAGTCTAAGATTAGACCAGACTGAAGGTTGCGGCAACAGGATTGGTAGCATACAGACGGGGACCCGACCGATCCCCGGCTTGCGCATCCCACCCCTTTGGCCGGTTGCGCGCCCGTATGCTCGTTTCGTGGGTTGACTTAGGCATATGGAGTTCATTCCCAGTCTAAGCATACGGAGTTCATTACCAATCTAAGACCGGACCGGACCGAGGGTTACGGCAGCACATGCTGGAATCGGGCATGTGCTGGTGCGGCATTTTGCTTTGGAGGGGCACCATTGCCGGAGAACCTCACCGGCGGCATTGGGGTTCTGACGATCGGGGGGCGTTGGGGGGCGTGTGCGCACATGATGTGCGATGGGTGCTGGTACTTGGCCCTTATATTGGCCCCCTATCCCTCATCAAACCTCGAGAACTCACACCCCCTTAAAAAGCATTTGAGATTTTACAGGTTTGCTGCCAGTAGCCATTAAAGTGTCTGAAATGGGGACACTTTTTTCAAATGGTCATAAAATCTTGTACACTTTGATTTTTTAGCTGAATATTTTTGTGCATGCCAAAAAAAATACAAGGATCATGTCTACCAAGTTTGGGGCCAAAACTCCTCCTGAAAAAATTTTAAAAAATCTCGAACCTAAAAGGTTTCAAAAATTATGAAAAATAGAAAACGAGTCGTCTTGCCATGAAACTTCACATGAAGGCTTAAGGGACCATTGTATGAATTTACAAGCCAGAAAAATGGCATTGGCATGGTAGAAATATGAAGATGTGCCTAAAACCACCTACCACCCTATCCGTCCACGGTTTGCGCATCCCGCCTCTTTGGCCTACGTAGTGCCCGCCCGTCCGCCTGCTCATTTCGTCGGTTGACTTAGGCATACGGAGTTCATTCCCAGTCTAAGCATACGGAGTTCATTCCCAGTCTAAGATCAGACCGGACCAAGGGTTGCGGTAGCACATACTGGGCTCGGGCATGTGCTGGTGCCGTATTTTTTTTCACCGGGAAACCATTGTCGGAGAACCTGACCTGCGACATTGGGGTTCCGATGATTGGAGGGCCAGGGGGTGTGCGCACATGATGTGCGATGGGTGCTGGTACTTGGCCCTTATATTGGCCCCCTATCCCTCATCAAACCTCAGGAACTCGCACCCCTTAAAGGGCATTTGAGATTTTACTAGTTTGCTACCAGTAGCCATTAAAGTGTCTGAAATGGGGATACTTTTTTCAAATGGTCACAAAATCTTGTACGCTTCGAGTTTTTAGCTGAATTTTTTTGTGCATGCCTAGAAAAATACAAGGATCACGTTTACCAAGTTTGGGTCAAAAATATTTCTGAAAAAATTTTAAAAAATCTCGAATAGTAAAAAGTTTTGAAAATCGTGAAAAATAGAAAACGAGTCGTCTTGCCATGAAACTTCACATGAAGTCTTAAGGGACCATTGTATGAATTTACAAGAAAAAAAAAGGGCATTGGCATGGGAAAAATATGAAGATGTGCCGAAACCCACCTATCACCCTATCGATCCACGGCTTGCGCATCCCGCCTATCTGGCCAACGCAGTGCCCGCACGCTCGTTTCGTCAGTTGGCTTAGGCATACGGAGTTCATTCCCAGTCTAAGATCGGATCGGACCAAGGGTTATGATAGTAGGATCGATAGCATGCAGAGGGGGACCCGGCCGATCCTCGACTTCCGCATCCCGCCCCTCTGGCCGGCTGAGCGCACGCATGCTCGTTTCATGGGTTGACTTAGGCATACGGAGTTTATTCCCAGTCCAAGCATACGGAGTTCATTCCCAGTCTAGAATCGGAGTGGACCGAGGGTTGTGACAGCACATACTGGGCTCAGGCATGTGCTGGTGCCGTATTTTTCTTCATCGGGACACCATTGCCGGAGAACCTAACCGACGGTATTGGGGTTTCGACGATTGGGGGGGCGAGGGGTGTGCGCACATGATGTGTGATGGGTGCTGGTACTTGGCCCTTATATTGGCCCTCTATCCCTCATCAAACTTCAAGAACACACACCCCCTTAAAGAGCATTTGAGATTTTACAAGTTTGCTGCCAGTAGCCATTAAAGTGTCTGAAATAGGGACACTTTTTTCAAATGGTCACAAAATCTTGTACACTTCGAGTTTTTAGCTGAAATTTTTTGTGCATACCTAGAAAAATACAAGGATCACGTCTGCCAAGTTTGGGCCCAAAACTCCTTCTGAAAAAATTTTATAAAATCTCGAACCATAAAAAGTTTTGAAAATCGTGAAAAATAGAAAACAAGTCGTCTTGCCATGAAACTTCACATGAAGGCTTAAGGGACCAGTGTATGAATTTACAAGCTAGAAAAATGGCATTGGCATGGCAGAAATATGAAGATGTGCCTAAACCCACCTACCACTCTATCGATCCACGGCTTGCGCATCCCGCCTCTCTGGCCTGCGTAATGCCCGCCCGCCCGCCCGTTCGTTTCGTCAGTTGGCTTAGGGATACGAAGTTCATTCCCAGTCTAAGATCGGATTAGACCGAGGGCTAAGGCAACAAGATCGGTAGCACGGGGAGGGGGACCCGATCTATCTCCGGCTTACGTATCCAGCCCTCTGTTCGGCTGAGCGCCTACATGCTCAATTGGTGGGTTGACTTAGGCATATGGAGTTCATTCCCAGTCTAAGCATACGGAGTTCATTCCCAATCTAAAATTGGATCAGATCAAAGGTTGCGGCAGCACATGCTGGACTCAGGCATGTGCTGGTGCCGTATTTTTCTTCGTCGAGACACCATCGTCGGAGAACCTGACCGACAGTTTTGGGGTTCCGACGATCAGGGTGGCCGGGGGGGTGTGCGCACATGATGTGTGATGGGTGCTGGTACTTGGCCCTTATATTGACACCCTATCCCTCATCAAACCTCGAGAACTCGCACCCCCTTAAAGAGAATTTGAGATTTTACAGGTTCGATGCCAGTAGCCATTAAAGTGTCTGAAATGGGGATACTTTTTTCAAATGGTCACAAAATCTTGTACACTTCGAGTTTTTAGCTGAATTTTTTTATGCATGCTAACAAAAGTACAAGGATCACGTCTACCACCTTTGGGGCCAAAACTGCTTCCGAAAAAATTTTAAAAAATCCCGAACTGTAAAAAGTTTCAAAAATCGTGAAAAATAGAAAACGAGTCGTCTTGCCATGAAACTTCACATGAAGGCTTAAGGGGCCATTGTATGAATTTACAAGCCAGAAAAATGGCATTGGCATGGCATAAATATGAAGATGTGCCTAAACCCACGTACCACCCTATCGATCCATGGCTTGCACATCCCACCTCCCTGGCCGGCGTAGTGGCTGCCCACCCGCCCGCTTGTTTCGTCGGTTGGCCTAGGCATACGGAGTTCATTAGCAGTCTAAGATTAGATCAGACTGAGGGTTGGGGCAGCAGGATCGATCCTCGGCTTGTGCATCCCGCCCCTCTGGTCAGTTGATCGCCCGCACGCTCGTTTCGTAGGTTGACTTAGGCATACGGAGTTCATTTCCAGTCTAAGTATACGAAGTTCATTCCCAGTCTAACATCAAACCGGACTGAGGGTTACGGCAGCACTTGCTGGGCTCGGGCATGTGCTGATGCTGCATTTTTCTTCCCCGAGACACCATCGTCGGAGAACCTGACCGACGGCATTAGGGTTTTGACGATCGGGGGGGCCGGGGAGGGGTGTGCGGACATGATGTGCGATGGGTGCTGGTACTTGGCCCTTATATTGGCCCCCTATCCCTCATCAAACCTCGAGAACTCACACCCCCTTAAAGAGCATTTGAGATTTTACAGGTTTGCTGCCAGTAGCCATTAAAGTGTCTGAAATGGGGACACTTTTTTCAAATGGTCACAAAATCTTGTACACTTCGAATTTTTAGCTGAATGTTTTTGTGCATGCCAAAAAAAATACAAGGATCACGTCTACCAAGATTGGGGCGAAAACTCCTTCTGAAAAAATTTTAAAAAATCTCGAACCATAAAAACTTTCAAAAATCGTGAAAAATAAAAAACGAATCGTCTTACCATGAAACTTCACATGAAAGCTTAAGGGACCATTGTATGAATTTACAAGCCAAAAAAATGGCATTGGCATGGCACAAATATGAAGATGTGCCTAAACCCACCTACCACCCTATCGATCCATGGCTTGCGCATCTCGCCTCTCTGGCCGGCGTAGTGCCCGCCCGCCCGTAAGCTCGTTTCGTCGATTGGCTTAGGCATACAAAGTTCATTCCCAGTCTAAGATCAGACCGGACCAATGGTTACGGTAGCAAGATCGACAGCACGTAGAGGGGGACCCGGTCGATCCCCGGCTTGCGCATCCCGCCCCTTTGGCCGGCTGAGCGACGCACGTTCGTTCTGTGGGTTGACTTAGGCATACGGAGTTCATCCCCAGTCTAAGGATACGGAGTTCTTTCCCAGTCTAGGATCGGATCGGACTATGGGTTGCGACAGCACATGCTGGGCTCGGGCATGTGCTGGTGCCACATTTTTCTTCGTCGGGACACCATCGCCGGAGAACTTGACCGATGGCATTGGGGTTCCGGTGATCGAGGGGGCCGGGGGGTGTGCGCGCATGATGTGCGATGGGTGCTGGTACTTGGCCCTTATATTGGCCCCCTAACCCTCATCAAACCTCGAGAACTCACACCCCCTTAAAGAATATTTGAGATTTTACAGGTTTGCTGCCAATAGCCATTAAAGTGTCTGAAATGGGGACACTTTTTTCAAATGGTCACAAAATCTTGTACAGTTTGAGTTTTTAGCTGAATTTTTTTGTGCATGCCAAAAAAAATACAAGGATCACGTCTACCAAGTTTGGGGCCAAAAATCCTTTTGAAAAAATTTTAAAAAATCCCAAACGGTAAAATGTTTAAAAATCATGAAAAAGAGAAAACGAGTCGTCTTGCTATGAAACTTCACATGAAGGCTTAAGGGACCATTGTACGAATTTACAAGCCAGAAAAATGGCATTGGCATGGCAGAAATATCAAGATGTGCCTAAACCCACCTACCACCCTATCGATCCGCGACTTGTGCATCCCGCCTCTCTGGCAGGCATAGTGCCCGCCCGCCCGCCCGCCCGCCTGCCCGCTCGTTTCGTCGGTTGGCTTAGGCATACGGAGTTCATTCCCAATCTAAGATCAGACCAGACCGAGGGTTGGGGCAGCAAGATCGACAGCACGTAGAGGGGGACCCGACCGATCCCCGACTTGCGTATCCCGCCCCTCTGGCCGACTGAGTGCCCTTACGCTCGTTTCGTGTGTTGATTTAGGCATACGGAGTTCATTCCCAGTCTAAGCATACGGATTTCATTCCCAGTCTAAGATCGGACCGGACCGAGGGTTGCGGCAGCACATCCTAGACTCGGGCATGTGCTGGTGCCGTATTTTTCTTCACCGGGACACCATCGCCGGAGAACCTGACTGGCAGCATTGGGGTTCCGGTGATCGGGGGGGCCGGGGGGGTCGGGCGCACATGATGTGTGATGGGTGCAGGTACTTGGCCCTTATATTGGCCCCCTATCCCTCATCAAAGCTTGAGAACTCACACCCCCTTAAAGAGCATTTGAGATTTTACAGGTTTGCTGGCAGTAGCCATTAAAGTGTCTAAAGTGGGGACACTTTTTTGAAATGGTCACAAAATCTTGTAGACTTCGAGTTTTCAGCTGAATTTTTTTGTGCATGCCAACAAAAATACAAGGATCACGTCTACCGGGTTTGGAACCAAAACTCCTTCTGAAAAATTTTTTAAAAATCCCAAACTGTAAAAAGTTTCAAAAATCATGAAAAATAAAAAACGAGTCGTCTTGCCATGAAACTTCACATGAAGGCTTAAGGGACCATTGTATGAATTTACATGCGAGAAAAATGGCATTGGGATGGTAAAAATATGAAGATGTGCCTAAACCCACCTACCACCCTATCGATCCATGACTTACGCATCCCGCCTCTCTGGCCGACGTAGTGCTCGCCCGCCCACCCGCTCATTTCGTTGGTTGGCTTAGGAATACGGAGTTCATTCCTAGTCTAGGATCAGACCAGATTGAAGGTTGCGGTAGTAGGATCGACAGCACGCAGAGGGGGACCCGGTCGATCCTCGGCTTACGCATCCCGGCTCTCTGGTTGGCTTAGTGCCCGCCCGCTCGTTTTGTCGGTTGGCTTAGGCATACGGAGTTCATTCCCAGTCTAAGATCAGACCGGACCGAGGGTTATGGTAGCAGGATAGGCCGCACGCAGAGGGGTACCTGCCCAATCCTCAGCTTGCGCATCCCGTCCCTCTGGCCGGCTGAGCGCCCGCACGCTCGTTTTGTGGGTTAACTTAGGCATACGGAGTTCATTCCAGTCTAAGCATATGGAGTTCATTCTCAGTCTAAGATCAGACAAGAAAGAGGGTTACGGCAGCACATGCTGGGCTCGGGCATGTGCTGGTGCCGTATTTTTCTTCATCGGGACACCATCGTCAGAGAACCTGACCGGTGGCATTGGGGTTCCGACGATCGGGGGGTCGGGGGGACGTGCGCACATGATGTGCGATGGGTGCTGGTACTTGGCCCTTATATTGGCCCCCTATCCCTCTTTAAACCTCGAGAACTCACACCCCCTTAAAGAGCATTTGAGATTTTACAGGTTTGCTGCCAGTAGCCATTAAAGTGTCTGAAATGGGGACACTTTTTTCAAATGGTCACAAAATCTTGTAGACTTTGAGTTTTTAGCTGAATTTTTTTGTACATGCCAAAAAAAATACAAGGATCACGTCTACCAAGGTTTGGGCCAAAACTCTTTCTGAAAAAATTGAAAAAATCTCGAACCGTAAAAAGTTTCAAAAATCATGAAAAATAGAAAATGAGTCATCTTCCCATGAAACTTCACGTGAAGGCTAAAGGGACCATTGTATGAATTTACAAGCCAGAAAAATGGCATTGGGATGGCAAAAATATGAAGATGTGCCTAAACCCACCGACCACCCTATCGATACACGGCTTGCGCATCCCGCCTCTCTGGCCGACGTAATGCCCGCCCGCCCGCCCGCTCGTTTCATCGGTTGGCTTAGGCATACGGAGTTCATTCCCAGTCTAAGATCGGACCAGACTGAAGGTTGCGGCAACAGGATCGGTAGCATGCAGACGGGGACCCGACCGATCCCCGGCTTGCGCATCCTGCCCCTCTGGTCGGTTGAGCGCCCGTACGCTTGTTTCGTGGGTTGACTTAGGCATATGGAGTTCATTCTCAGTCTAAGCATACGGAGTTCATTACCAATCTAAGATCGGACCGGACCGAGGGTTACGGTAGCACATGCTGGAATCAGGCATGTGCTGGTGCGGCATTTTGCTTTGGAGGGGCACCATCGTCGGAGAACCTCACCGGCGGCATTGGGGTACCAACGATCGGGGGGCGTCGGGGGGCGTGTGCGCACATGATGTGCGATGGGTGCTGGTACTTGGGCCTTATATTGGCCCCCTATCCCTCATCAAACCTCGAGAACTCATACCCCCTTAAAGAGCATTTGAGATTTTACAGGTTTGCTGCCAGTAGCTATTAAAGTGTTTGAAATGGGGACACTTTTTTCAAATGGTCAAAAAATCTTGTACACTTTGAGTTTTTAGCTGAATTGTTTTGTGGATGCCAACAAAAATACAAGGATCACGTCTACCAAGTTTTGGGCCAAAACTCCTTCTGAAAAAATTTTAAAAAATCTCGAACCGTAAAAAGTTTCGAGAATCATGAAAAATAGAAAACGAGTCGTCTTGCCATGAAACTTCACATGAAGGCTTGAGGGACCATTGTATGAGTTTACAAGCCAGAAAAATAGCATTGGCATGGCAGAAATATGAAGATGTGCCTAAACCCACCTACCACCCTATCGATCCATGACTTACGCATCCCGCCTCTTTGGCCGGTGTAGTGCCCGCCCGTCTGCTCGTTTCATTGGTTGGCTTAGGCATACGGAGTTCATTCCCAGTCTAAGATCAGATCAGACTGAGGGTTATGGTAGCAGGATCTACAGCGCGTAGAGGGGGACCCGGTCGATCCCCGGCTTGTGCATCCCTCCCCTTTGGCCAGCTGAGCACCCGCACGCTCGTTTCGTCGGTTGACTTAGGCATACGGAGTTCATTCCCAGTGTAAACATACGGAGTTCATTCCCAATCTAAGATCAGACCGGACCGAGGGTTGCGGCAGCACATGCTGGGCTCGGGCATGTGCTGGTGCCATATTTTTCTTTGCCGAGACACCATCGCTAGAGAACCTGACCGACAGCATTGGGGTTCTGACGATCGGGGGGGCCCGAGGGGTGTGCGCACATGATGTGCGATGGGTGCTGGTACTTGGCCCTTATATTGGCCCCCTATCCCTCATCAAGCCTTGAGAACTCACACCGCCTTAAAGAGCATTTGAGATTTTACAGGTTTGCTGCCAGTAGCCATTAAAGTGTCTGAAATGGGGACACTTTTTTCAAATGGTCACAAAATCTTGTACACTTCAAGTTTTTAACTGAATTTTTTTGTGCATGCCAAAAAAAATACGAGGATCACGTCAACCAAGTTTGGGGCAAAAAATCCTGCTGAAAAAATTTTAACAAATCCCAAACCGTAAAAAGTTTCAAAAATGGTGAAAAATAGAAAACAAGTCGTCTTGCCATGAAACTTCACATGAAGGCTGAAGGGACCATTGTATGAATTTACAAGCCATAAAAATGGCATTGGGATGGCAGAAATATGAAGATGTGCCTAAACCCACCTACCACCCTATCGATCCACGACCTACGCATCCCGTCTCTCTGGCCGACGTAGTGCCCGACCGCCCTCCCGCTCGTTTCGTCGGTTGGCTTAGGAATACGGAGTTCATTCCCAGTCTAATATCAGACCGGATTGAGGGTTGCGGTAGTAGGATCGGCAGCACGCAGAGGGGGACCCAGTCGATCCCTGGCTTGCGCATCCCACCTCTCTGGCTGGCTTAGTGCCCGCCCGCTCGTTTCGTCGGATGCCTTAGGCATACGGAGTTCATTCCCAGTCTAAGATCGGACCGAACCGAGGGTTACGGCAACAGGATATGCCGCACGCAGAGGGGGACCTGGTTGATCCTCGACTTGCGCATCCCGTCCCTCTGGCCGGCTGAGCGCCCACACGTTCGTTTCATGGGTTGACTTAGGCATACGCAGTTCATTCCCAGTCTAAGCATATGGAGTTCATTCTCAGTCTAAGATCGGACCAGACCGAGGGTTGCGGCCGCACATGCTGGGCTCGGGCATGTGCTGGTGCCGCATTTTTCTTCGTCGGGACACCATCGCGGGAGAACCTGACCGATGGCATTGGGGTTCCGACGATCGGGGGGCCGGGGGGGTGTGCGCACATGATATGTGATGGGTGCTGGTACTTGGCCCTTATATTGGCCCCGTATCCCTCTTTAAACCTCGAGAACTCACACCCCCTTAAAGAGCATTTGAGATTTTACAGGTTTGCTGTCAGTAGCCATTAAAGTGTTTGAAATGGGGACACTTTTTTCAAATGGTCACAAAATCTTGTAGACTTCGAGTTTTTAGCTGAATTTTTTTATGCATGCCAACAAAAATACAAGGATCACATCTACCAAGGTTTGGGTCAAAACTCCTTCTGAAAAAATTGAAAAATCTCGAACCGTAAAAAGTTTCAAAAATCATGAAAAATAAAAAATGAGTCGTCTTGCCATGAAACTTCACGTGAAGGCTGAAGAGACCATTGTATGAATTTACAAGCCAGAAAAATGGCATTGGGATGGCAGAAATATGAAGATGTGCCTAAACCCACCGACCACCCTATCGATACACGGCTTGCGCATCCCGCCTCTCTGGCCGGCGTAATGCCCGCCTGCCCACCCACTCGTTTCATCCGTTGGCTTAGGCATACGGAGTTCATTCCCAGTCTAAGATCGGACCAGACTGAAGGTTGCGGCAACAGGATCGGTAGCATGCAGACGGGGACCCGGTTGATCCCCGGCTTGCGCATCCTGCCCCTCTGGGCGGCTGAACACCCGTACGCTTGTTTCATGGGTTGACTTAGGCATATGGAGTTCATTCCCAGTCTAAGCATACGGAGTTCATTACCAATCTAAGATCGGACCAGACCGAGGGTTACGGCAGCACATGCTGGAATCGAGCATGTGCTAGTGCGGCATTTTGCTTTTGAGGGGCACCATCGCCGGAGAACCTCACCGGCGGCATTGGGGTTCCGGCGATCGGGGGGCACCGGGGGGTGTGTGCGCACATGATGTGCGATGGGTGCTGGTACTTGGCCCTTATATTGGCCCCCTATCCCGCATCAAACCTCGAGAACTCATACCCCCTTAAAGAGCATTTGAGATTTTACAGGTTTGCTGCCAGTAGCCATTAAAGTGTTTGAAATGGGGACACTTTTTTCAAATGGTCACAAAATCTTGTACACTTCGAGTTTTTAGCTGAATTGTTTTGTGGATGCCAACAAAAATACAAGGATCACGTCTACCAAGTTTTGGGGTAAAACTTCTTCTGAAAAAATTTTAAAAAATCTCGAACCGTAAAAAGTTTCAAAAATCATGAAAAATAGAAAAACGAGTCGTCTTGCCATGAAACTCACATGAAGGCTTGAGGGACCATTGTATGAGTTTAGAAGCCAGAAAAATAGCATTGGCATGGCAAAAATGTGAAGATGTGCCTAAACTCACCTACCACCCTATCGATCCACGACTTATGCATCCCGCCTCTTTGGCCGGCGTAGTGCCCACCCGTCTAAGCATACGAAGTTCATTCCCAGTCTAAGCATACGAAGTTCATTCCTTGTCTAAGATCAGACCGGACCGAGGGTTGCAGCAGCACATGCTGGGTTGGGGCATGTGCTTGTGCTGTATTTTTCTTCGTCGGGACACCATCGTCGGAGAACCAGACTGGCAGCATTGGGGTTTCGACGATCAGGGGGGTCGGGGGGGTGTGCACAATGATGTGCGATGGGTGCTGTTACTTGGCCCTTATATTGGCCCCCTATCCCTCATCAAACCTCGAGAACTCACACCCCCTGAAAGAGCATTTGAGATTTTACAGGTTTGCTGCCAGTAGACATTAAAGTGTCTGAAATGGGGACACTTTATTCAAATGGTCACAAAATCTTGTACACTTCGAGTTTTTAGCTGAATTTGTTTTTGCATGCCAAAAAAAATACAAGGATCACGTCTGCCAAGTTTGGGGCCAAAACTCCTTCTGAAAAAAGTTTAAAAAATCTCGAACCATAAAAAGCTTGGAAAATCGTGAAAAATAAAAAACGAGTCGTCTTGCCATGAAACTTCAAATGAAGGCTTAAGGGACCATTGTATGAATTTACAAGCCAACAAAATGGCATTGGCATGGTAGAAATATGAAGATGTGCCTAAACCCACCTACCACCCTATCGATCCACGGCTTACACACGCCGCCTCTCTGGCCGGCGTAGTACCCGCCCGCCCGTCCGCTCGTTTCGTCGATTGGCTTAGGCATACGCAGTTCATTCCCAGTCTAAGATCAAACTGGACTGAGGGTTACGGCAGCAGGATCGGTAGCACCCAGAGGGGGGCCCGACCGATCCTCGGCTTGCGGATCCCGCCCCTCTGGCCGACTGAGCGCCCGCACGCTCGTTTCGTGGGTTGACTTAGGCATACGGAGTTCATTCCCAGTCTAAGCATATGAAGTTCATTCCCAGTCTAAGATTGGACCAGACCGAGGGTTGCGACAGACATGCTGGGCTCGGGCATGTGCTGGTGCCGCATTTTTCTTCGTCGAGACACCATCGCCGGAGAACCTGACTGACGGTATTAGGGTTCCGGCGATCGAGGGGGGCCGGGGGGTGTGCGCACATGATGTGCGATGGGTTTTGGTACTTGGCCCTTATATTGGCCCTCTATCCCTCATCAAACCTCCAGAACTCACACCCCCTTAAAGAGCATTTGAGATTTTACAGGTTTGCTGCCAGTAGCCATTAAAGTGTCTAAAATGGGGACACTTTTTTCAAATGGTCACAAAATCTTGTACACTTCGAGTTTTTAGCTGAATTTTTTTGTGCATTCCAAAAAAAATACAAGGACCACATCTACCAAGTTTGGGGCCAAAACTCCTTCCGAAAAAAATTTAAAAAATCTCGAACCTTAAAAAGTTTCAAAAATCGTGAAAAATAGAAAACGAGTCGTCTTGCCATGGAACTTCACATGAAGGCTTAAGGGACCATTGTATGAATTTACAAGCCAAAAAAATGGCATTGGCACGGTAGAAATATCAAGATGTGCCTAAACCCACCTACCACCCTATCGATCCACGGCTTGCGCATCCCGCCTCTCTGGCTGACATAGTGCCCGCCCGTCCGCTAGCTCCTTTCGTCGGTTGGCTTAGGCATACGGAGTTCATTCCTAGTCTAAGATCGAGCTGAACCGAGGGTTGCAACAGTAGGATCGACAGCACGCAGTGGGGGGCCCGGCCTATCCCTGGCTTCCGCATCCCGCCCCTCTGGCCGGTTGAGCGCCCGCAGGCCCATTTCATGGGTTGACTTAGGCATATGGAGTTCATTCCCAGTCTAAGCATATGAAGTTCATTCCCAGTGTAAGATCGGACTGGACCGAGGGTTACGACAGCACATGCTGGGCTCGAGCATGTGTTGGTTTCGTATTTTTCTTTGCCGGGACACCATCGCCGGAGAACCTGACCTACGACATTAAGGTTCCGACGATCGGGGGGGCTGGGGAGTGTGCGCACATGATGTGCGATGGGTGCTGGTACTTGGCCCTTATATTGGCCCCATATCCCTCATCAAACTTCGAGAACTCACACCCCCTTAAAGAGCATTTGAGATTTTACAGGTTTGCTGCCAGTAACCATTAAAGTGTCTGAAATGGGGACACTATTTTCAAATGGTCACAAAATCTTGTACACATCGAGTTTTTAGCTGAATTGTTTTGTGCATTCCAAAAAAAATACAAGGATCACGTCTACCAAGTTTGGGGTTAAAACTACTTCTGAAAAAATTTTAAAAAATCCTAAACCGTAAAAATTTCAAAAATCGTGAGAAATAGAAAATGAGTCGTCTTGCCATGAAACTTCACATGAAGGCTTAAGGGACCATTGTATTAATTTACAAGCCAGAAAAATGGCATTGGCATGGAAAAATATGAAGATGTGCCTAAACCCACCTTCCACCCTATCGATCCATGGCTTGCGCATCCCGCCTCTCTGGCCGACATAATGCCCGCCCGCCCGCCCACCCGCTCGTTTCGTTGGTTGGCTTAGGCATACGGAGTTCATTCCAGTCTAAGATTGGACCGGACCAAGGGTTACGGTAGTAGGATTGACAGCACGCAGAGGAGGACCTGGCCGATCCCTGGCTTGCGCATCCTGCCCTTCTGGCAGGCTGAGCGCCCGCACGCTTGTTTTGTGGGTTGACTTAGGCATACGGAGTTCATTCCCAGTCTAAGCATATGGAGTTCATTCCCAGTCTAAGATCGGACCGGACCAACGGTTGCGGTAGCACAAGCTGGGCTCAGGCATGTGCTGGTGTCATATTTTTCTTCACCGGGACACCATCGCCAGAGAACCTGACTGGCGTCATTGGGGTTCCGACGATTGAGGGGGGTCGGGGGGTGTGCGCACATGATGTGCGATGGGTGCTGGTACTTGGCACTTATATTGGCCCCCTATCCCTCATCAAACCTCGAGAACTCACACCCCCTTAAAGAGCAATGGAGATTTTATAGGTTTGTTGCCAGTAGACATTAAAGTGTCCGAAATAGGGACACTTTTTTCAAAAGATAACAAAATCTTGTACACTTCGAGTTTTTAGCTGAATTTTTTTAAGCATGCCAAAAAAAATACAACGATCACGTCAACCAAGTTTGGGGCCAAAACTCCTTCTGAAAAAATTTTAAAAAATCCCAAACCGTAAAAGTTTTGAAAATCGTGAAAAATAGAAATCGAGTCGTCTTGCCATGAAACTTTACATGAAGGCTTAATGGACCATTGTATGAATTTACAAGCCAGAAAAATGGCATTGGCATGGCAGAAATATGAAGATGTGCCTAAACCCACCTACCACCCTATCGATCCACGGCTTGCGCATCCCGCCTCTCTGGCCGGCGTAGTGCCCATCCGCCCGCTCGTTTCATGGGTTGGCTTAGGCGTACGGAGTTCATTCCCAGTCTAAGATCAGACCTAACCAAGGGTTGCGACAACAGGATCGGTAGCACGCAGAGGGGGACTGGCCGATCCCCGGCTTGTGCATCCCGCTACTCTGGCCGGCTGAGCGCCCGCACGCTCGTTTCGTGGGTTGACTTAGGCATACGGAGTTCATTCCCAGTCTAACCATATGGAGTTCATTCCCAGTCTAAGAACGGACCGGACCGAGGGTTGCGGCAGCACATACTTGGCTCAGGCATGTGCTGGTGCCGCATTTTTCTTCACCTGGACACCATCGTCGGAGACCCTGACCGGTGGCATTGGGTTTCAGCGATCGGGGGGGGGGCCGGGGGGTGGACGCACATGATGTGCGATTGGGGCTGGTACTTGGCCCTTCTATTGGCCCCCTATCCCTCATAAAACCTCGAGAACTCAAACCCCCTTAAAAAGCATTTGAGATTTTACAGGTTTGCTGCCAGTAGCCATTAAAGTGTCTGAAATGGGGACACTTTTTTCAAATGGTCACAAAATCTTGTACACTTCGAGTTTTTAGCTGAATGTTTTTGTGCATGCCAAGAAAAATACAATGATCACTACTACCAAGTTTGGGGTCAAAACTCCTTCTGAAAAGATTTTAAAAAATCTCGAACAGTAAAAAGTTTCAAAAATCGTGAAAAATAGAAAACGAGTCGTCTTGCCATGAAACCTCACATGAAGGCTTAAGGGAACATTGTATGAATTTACAAGCTAGAAAAATGGCATTGGCATGGCAGAAATATGAAGATGTGCCTAAACCCACCTACCACCCTATCGATCCACGCCTTGCGCATTCCGCCACTCTGGCCGACGTAGTGCCCGCCCACCCCCCGCTCGTTTTGTCGGTTGGCTTAGGCATACGGAGTTCATTACAAGTCTAAGATCAGACCAGACCGAGGGTTACGATAGCAGGACTGGTAGCACACAGAGGGGGACCCAGCCGATCCCTAGCTTGCGCATCCCGCCCCTCTGGCTGGTTGAGTGCACGCACACTCGTTTCGTGGGTTGACTTAGGCATATGGAGTTCATTCCTAGTCTAAGCATACAGAGTTCATTCGCAGTCTAAGATCAGACCGGACCGAGGGTTGCGACAACACATGTTGGGCTCGGGCATGTGCTGGTATCATATTTTTCTTCGTCGGGACACCACCGTCGGAGAACCTGATCGACAAAATTGGGGTTCCGATGATCGGGGGGGCTGGGGGGTGTGCGCACATGATGTGCGATAGGTGCTGGTACTTGGCCCTTATATTGGCCCCCTATCCCTCATCAAACCTCGAGAACTCACACCCCCTTAAAGAGCATTTGAGATTTTACAGGTTTGCTTCCAGTAGCCATTAAAGTGTCTGAAATAGGGACAATTTTTTCAAATGGACACAAAATCTTGTACAGTTCGAGTTTTTAGCTGAATTTTTTTATGCATGCTAACAAAAATACAAGGATCACGCCTACCAAGTTTGGGGCCAAAACTCATTCTAAAAAAATTTTAAAAAATCTTGAACCGCAAAAAGTTTCAAAAATCGTGAAAAATAGAAAACGGGTCGTCTTGCCATGAAACTTCACATGAAGGCTTAAGGGACCATTGTATGAATTTACAAGCCAGAAAATGGCATTGGCATGGCAGAAATATGAAGATGTGCCTAAACCCACCTATCACTCTATCGATCCATGGCTTGCGCATCCCGTCTCTCTGGCCGGCGTGGTGCCCGCCCGCCAGTTCGTTTCGTCGGTTCGCTTAGGCATACGGAGTTCATTCCTAGTCTAAGATCGAACTGAATCAAGAGTTATGGCAGCAGGATCGACAGCATGCAGATAGGGACCTGGCTGATCCCCGGCTTGCGCATCCTGCCCCTCTGGCCGGTTGAGCGCCCGCACGCTGTTTCGTGGGTTGACTTAGGCTTATGGAGTTCATTCCAAGTCTAAGCATATGAAGTTCATTCCCAGCCTAAGATCGGACCGGACCGAGGGTTACGACAGCACTTGCTGGGCTCGGCATGTGCTGGTGCCGCATTTTTCTTCGTCGGGACACCATCGCCGAAGAACCTGACCGACGGCATTGGGGTTTCGGCGATCGGGGGGCGGAGGGGTGTGCACACATGATGTGCGATGGGTGCTGGTACTTGGCCCTTATATTGGCCCCCTATCCCTCATCAAACCTTGAGAACTCACACCCCCTTAAAGAGCATTGGAGATTTTACAGGTTTGCTGCCAGTAGCCATTAAAGTGTCTGAAATGGGGACACTTTTTTCAAATTGTCACAAAATCTTGTACACTTCGAGTTTTTAACTGAATTATTTTGTGGATACCAACAAAAATACAAGAATCAGGTCTACCTAGTTTGGGGCCAAAACTCTTTCTGAAAAAATTTAAAAAAATACCAAACCATAAAAAGTTTCAAAAATCGTGAAAAATAGAAAACGAGTCGTCTTGCCATGAAACTTCACATGAAGGCTTAAGGGACCATTGCATGAATTTACAAGCCAGAAAAATGCCATTGGCACAGCAAAAATATGAAGATGTGCCTAAACCCACCTACCACCCTATCGATCCACGGCTTGCGCATCCCGCCTCTTTGGCCGACGTAGTGCCCGCCCGCCCACCCACTCGCTCGTTTCATCGGTTGGCTTAGCCATACGGAGTTCATTCCCAGTCTAAGATCAGACCGAACTGAGGGTTGTGGCAGCAGGATCGGCAGCACGCAGAGGGGGACCCGACTGATCCCCGACTGGCGCATCCCGCCCCTATGGTCGGTTGAGCACCTGTACGCTCGTTTCGTGGGTTGACTTAGGCATACGGAGTTCATTCCCAGTCTAAGCATACGGAGTTCATTCCTAGTCTAAGATCGAACTAGACCGAGGGTTGCGGCAGCACATGCTGGGCTCGGGCATTTGCTGGTGCCACATTTTTTTTCGTCGGGACACCATCGCCGGTGAACCTGACCAGCGGCTGCAGGGTTCCGGCGATCGGGGGGCTGGGGAGTGTGTGCACATGATGTGCGATGGGTGCTGGTACTTGGCCCTTATATTGGCCCCCTATACCTCATCAAACCTCGAGAACTCACACCCCCTTAAATCGTGAAAAATAGAAAATGAGTCGTCTTGCCATGAAACTTCACATGAAGGCTTAAGGGACCATTGTATGAATTTACAAGCCAGAAAAATGGCTTTGGCATGGCAGAAATATGAAGATGTGCCTAAACCCACCTACCACCCTATCGATCCACGGCTTGCGCATCCCGCCTCTCTGGCCAGCGTAGTGCCCGCCCGCCCGCCCGCCCGCTCGTTTCGTTGGATGGCTTAGGCATACAGAGTTAATTTCCAGAATAAGATCAGATCGGACAGAGGGTTGCAGCAGCAGGATCTGCAGCACGCAGAGGGGGACCCGGTCGATCCTCGGCTTACTCATCCCGTCCCTCTGGTCGGCTGAGCGCCCGCACACTCATTTCGTGGGTTGACTTAGGCATACAGAGTTCATTCACAGTCTAAGATTGGATTGGACCGAGGGTTGCGACAGAACATGCTGGGCTCGGGCATGTGCTGGTTCCGTATTTTTCTTCGCCAGGACACCATCGCCGGAGAACCTGACAAACGTGAATTGTATGAATTTACAAGCCAGAAAAATCGGCTCTCTTAGGCATACGGAGTTCATTCCCAGTCTAAGATCAAACCGGATCGAGGGTTGGGGCAGCAAGATCAGCAGCACACTGAGGGGGACCCGACTGATCCTCAGGTTGTGCATCCCGCCCCTCTGGCCGGTTGAGCGCCCCCACGCTCATTTCGTGGGTTCACTTAGGCATACGGAGTTCATTCCCTATCTAAGCATGCGGAGTTCATTCCCAGTCTAAGATCGGATCGGATCGACGAATGCGACAGCACATGCTAGGCTCAGGCATGTGCTGGTGCTGCATTTTTCTTCGCCGGGACACCATCGTTGGAGAACCTAACCAACGGCATTTGGGTTCCGAGGATCGGGGGGGCCGGGGGGTGTGCGCACATGATGTGCGATGGGTGCTGGTACTTGGTCCTTATATTGGCCCCCTATCCCTCATCAAACCTCGAGAACTCACACCCCCTTAAAGTTCATTTGAGATTTTACAGGTTTGATGTCAGTAGCCATTAAAGTGTCTGAAATGGGGACACGTTTTTCAAATGATCACAAAACATTGTACACTCCGAGTTTTTGGCTAAATTTTTTTGTGCATGCCAACAAAAATACAAGGATCACATCTACCAAGTTTGGGGCCAAAACCCCTTTTGAAAAAATTTTAAAAAATCCCGAACCGTAAAAAGTTTTGAAAATCCTGAAAAATAGAAAACGAGTCATCTTGCCATGAAACTTCACATGAAGGCTTAAGGGACCATTGTATGAATTTACAAGCCAAAAAAATGGCATTGGTATGGCAGAAATATGAAGATGTGCATAAACCCACCTATCACCCTATCGATCCATGGCTTGCGCATCCCGCCTCTCTGGTCGACGTAGTGCTCGCCCGCCCGCCCGCTCGTTTCGTCGGTTGGCTTAGGCATACGGAGTTCATTCCCAGTCTAAGATCAAACCAGACCAAGGGTTGTGGCAGCAGGATCAACAGCACGCTAAGGGGGACCCAACCGATCCCCGGGTTGTAAATCCCGCCCCTCTGGCCGACTGAGTGCCCGCATGCTCGTTTCGTGGGTTTACTTAGGCATACGAAGTTCATTCCCTGTCTAAGCATGCGGAGTTCATTCCCAGTCTAAGATTGGATCAGACCGAGGGATGCGGCAGCACATGCTGGGCTCGGGCATGTGCTGGTACTACATTTGTCTTCACCAGGACACCATCCTCGGAGAACCTGACCGGCGGCATTTGGGTTTCGAGGATCGAGGGGGCCGGGGGGTGTTCGCACATGATGTGCGATGGGTGCTGGTACTTGGCCCTTATATTGGCCCCCTATCCCTCACCAAACCTCGAGAACTCACACCCCCTTAAAGTGCATTTGAGATTTTACAGGTTTGATGCCAGTAGCAATTAAAGTGTCTGAAATGGGGACACTTTTTTCAAAAGATCACAAAATATTGTACACTCCGATTTTTTAGCTAAATTTTTTTGTGCATGCCAACAAAAATACAAGGATCACGTCTACCAAGTTTGGGGCTAAAACCCCTTTTGAAAAAATTTTAAAAAATCCCGAACCGTAAAAAGTTTTGAAAATCGTGAAAAATAGAAAACGAGTCGTCTTGCCATGAAACTTCACATTAAGGCTTAAGGGACCATTGTATCAATTTACAAGCCAAAAAAATGGCATTGGCATGGCAGAAATATGAAGATGTGCATAAACCCACCTATCACCCTATCGATCCATGGCTTGCGCATCCTGCCTCTCTGGCCGACGTAGTGCCCGCCCGCCCACCCGCCCGCTCGTTTCGTCAGTTGGCTTAGGCATACGGAGTTCATTCCCAGTCTAAGGTTAAACTGAACTGAGGGTTGGGGCAGCAGGATCGGCAGCACGCAGAGGGGGACCCGACTGATCCCCGGCTTGCGCATCCAGCCCCTCTTGCCAACTGTTCGCCCAAACGCTCGTTTCGTGGGTTGACTTAGGCATACGGAGTTCATTCCCAGTCTAAGCATACGGAGTTCATTCCCAGCCTAAGATCGGACCGGACCGAGGGTTGCGGTATCACATTATGTGCGATGGGTGCTGGTACTTGGCCCTTATATTGGCCCCCTATCCCTCACTAAACCTCGAGAACTCACACCCCTTTAAAGAGCATTTAAGATTTTACAGGTTTGCTGCTAGTAGCCATTAAAGTGTCTAAAAATACAGAGTTCATTCTCAGTCTAAGATCGGATCGGACCGGGGGTTGCGACAGCACATGCTGGGCTCGAGCAAGTGCTGGTGCCATATTTTTTTTCACCGGGACACCATCGCCGGAGAACCTGGCCGACGGCATTGGGGTTTCGGTGATCGGGGGGGGCCAGGGGGGGTGAGCACACATGATGTGCGACGGGTGCTGGTACTTAGCCCTTATATTGGCCCCCTATCCCTCATCAAACCTCGAGAACTCGCACCCTCTTAAAGAGCATTTGAGATTTTACAGGTTTGCTGCCAGTAGCCATTAAAGTGTCTGAAATGGGACACTTTTTTCAAATGGTCACAAAATCTTGTACACTTCGAGTTTTTAGCTGAATTTTTTTGTGCATGCCAACAAAAATACAAAGATCATGTCTGCCATGTTTGTGGCCAAAACTCCTTCTGAAAAAAGTTTAAAAAATCTTGAACCGTAAAAAGTTCCAAAAATTATGAAAAATTGAAAACGAGTCGTCTTGCCATGAAACTTCACATGAAGGCTTAAGGGACCATTGTATGAATTTACAAGCCAGAAAAATGGTATTGACACAGTAGAAATATGAAGATGTGCCTAAACCCACATACCACCCTATTGATCCACGGCTTGCACATCCTGCCTCTCTAGCCTGCGTAGTACCCGCCCGCCCGCCCGTTCGTTTCGTCGGTTGTCTTACGCATACAGTGTTCATCCCCAATCTAAGATTGGACCAAACTGAGGGTTGCGACAGCAGGATCGACAGCACGCAGCAGGGGACCCGACCGATCCCTGGCTTGCGCATCCTGCCCCTCTGGCAGGCTGAGCGCCCGCACACTCATTTCGTGGGTTGACTTAGGCATACAGAGTTCATTCCCAGTCTAAGCATACAGAGTTCATTCCCAGTCTAAGATCGGACTGGACCAAAGCTTGTGGCAGCACATGCTAGGCTCGGGCATGTGCTGGTGTCGCATTTTTCTTCGTCGGGACACCATCGTCGGAGAACCTGATCGGCGGCATTGGGGTTCCGACGATCCGGGGGGCCAGGGGGTGTGCACACATGATGCGCAATGGGTGCTGGTACTTGGCCCTTATATTAGTCCCCTATCCCTCACCAAACCTCGAGAACTCACACCCCGTTAAAGAGCATTTGAGATTTTACAGGTTTGCTGCCAGTAGCCATTAAAGTGTCTGAAATGGGGACACTTTTTTCAAATGGTCACAAAATCTTATACACTTCAAGTTTTTAGCTGAATGTTTTTGTGTGTGCCAACAAAAATACAAGGATCACGTTTACCAAGTTTGGGGCCAAAACTCCTTCTGCAAAAATTTTAAAAAATCTTGAACGGTAAAAAGTTTTGAAAATCGTGAAAAATAGAAAATGAGTCGTCTTGCCATGAAACTTCACATGAAGGCTTAAGGGACCATTGTATGAATTTACAAGCCAGAAAAATGGCTTTGGCATGGCAGAAATATGAAGATGTGCCTAAACCCACCTACCACCCTATCGATCCACGGCTTGCGCATCCCGCCTCTCTGGCCAGCGTAGTGCCCGCCCGCCCGCCCGCCCGCTCGTTTCGTTGGATGGCTTAGGCATACAGAGTTAATTTCCAGAATAAGATCAGACCGGACAGAGGGTTGCAGCAGCAGGATCTGCAGCACGCAGAGGGGGACCCGGTCGATCCTCGGCTTACGCATCCCGTCCCTCTGGTCGGCTGAGTGCCCGCACACTCATTTCGTGGGTTGACTTAGGCATACAGAGTTCATTCACAGTCTAAGATTGGATTGGACCGAGGGTTGCGACAGAACATGCTGCGCTCGGGCATGTGCTGGTTCCGTATTTTTCTTCGCCAGGACACCATCGCCGGAGAACCTGACAAACGGTATTGGGGTTTCGACGATCGGGGGGGCCGGGGGGTGTGCGCACATGATGTGCGATGGGTGCTGGTACTTGGCTTTTATATTGGCCCCCTATCACTCATCAAACCTCGAGAACACACACCCCCTTAAAGAGCATTTAAGATTTTACAGGTTTGCTGCCAGTAGCCATTAAAGTGTCTGAAATGGGGACACTTTTTTCAAACGGTCACAAAATCTTGTACACTTCGAGTTTTTAGCTGAATTGTTTTGTGCATGCCAACAAAAATACAAGGATCACGACTACCTAGTTTGGGGACAAAACACCTTCTGAAAAAATATTGAAAAATCCCGAACCGAAAAAAGTTTCAAAAATCGTGAAAAATAGAAAACGAGTCGTCTTGCCATGAAACTTCACATGAAGGCTTAAAGGACCATTGTGTGAATTTACAAGCCAGAAAAATGGCATTGGCATGGCAGAAATATGAAGATGTGCCTAAACCCACCTACCACCCTATCGATCCACGGCTTGTGCATCTCGCCTCTCTGGCCGGCGTAGTGCCCGCCTGCCCCCCCGCTCGTTTCGTCGGTTGGCTTAGGCATACGGAGTTCATTGTTAGTCTAAGATTGGATCGGACCAAGGGTTGTGGTAGTAGGATTGACGGCATGCAGAGGGGGACCTGATCAAACCTCGACTTGTGCATCCCACCCCTCTAGCCGGCTGAGCGCCCGCACGCTCGTTTCATGGGTTGACTTAGGCATATAGAGTTCATTCCTAGTCTAAGCATACGGAGTTCATTCCCAGTCTAAGATCGGACCAGACCGAGGGTTGCGGCAGCACATGCTAGGCTCGGGCATGTACTAGTGCTGCATTTTTCTTCGTCGGACACCACTGCCGGAGAACCTGACCGACGGCATTAGAGTTCCGGTGATTGGGTGGGTCGGGAGGGTGTGCGCACATGATGTGTGATGGGTGCTGGCACTTGGCCCTTATATTGGCCCTCTATCACTCATCAAACCTCGGGAACTCACACCCCCTTAAAGAGCATTTGAGATTTTACAGGTTTGCGGCCAGTAGCCATTAAAGTGTATGAAATGGGGATACTTTTTTCAAATGGTCACAAAATCTTGTAAACTTCGATTTTTTAGCTGAATTTTTTTGTGCATGCCCACAAAAATACAAGGATAACGTATACCAAGTTTGGGGCCAAAACTCTTTCTGAAAAAATTTTAAAAAATCCCGAACCGTAAAAAGCTTCAAAAATCGTGAAAAAGAGAAAATGAGTCGTCTTGCCATGAAACTTCACATGAAGGGTTAAGGGACCATTGTATGAATTTACAAGCCATAAAAAAATGATTAGCATGGCGGAAATATGAAAATGTGCCTAAACCCACCTACCACCCTATCGATCCATGGCTTGCGCATCCCGCCTTTATGGCTGCCGTAGTGCCCGCCTGCCCGCCCGCTCGTTTCGTCAGTTGGATTAGGCATACAAAGTTCATTCCCAGTCTAAGATTAGACCGGACTGAAGGTTGTGGCAGCAGGATCGACAGCACACAGAGGGGGACCCGACCAATCCCAGGCTTGCGCATCCCGCCCATCTGGTCGGCTGATCACCCGCAAGCTCGTTTCATGGGTTGACTTAGGCATACGGAGTTCATTCCCAGTCTAAGCATACGGAGTTCATTCCCAGTCTAAGATCGGACCGGACCGAGGGTTGCGGCAGCACATGCTAGGCTCGGGCATGTGTTGGTGCCATATTTTTCTTCATCGTGACACCATCGCCAGAGAACCTGACTGACGGCATTGGGGTTCCGATGATCGGGGGAGGCCGGGGGGTGTGCGCACATGATGTGCGATGGGTGCTGGTAGTTGGCCCTTATATTAGCCCCCTATCCCTCATCAAACCTTGAGAACTCACACCCCCTTAAAGAGCATTTGAGATTTTACAGGTTTGCTACCAGTAGCCATTAAAGTGTCTAAAATGGGGATACTTTTTTCAAATGGTCACAAAATCTTGTACACTTCGAATTTGTAGCTGAATGTTTTTGTGCATGCGAAAAAAAAATACAAGGATCACTTCTACCAAGTTTGTGGCCAAAAGCCCTTCTGAAAAAAATTTAAAAAATCTCGAACCGTAAAAAGTTTAAAAAATTATGAAAAATAGAAAACGAGTCGTCTTGCCATGAAACTTCACATGAAGGCTAAGGGACCATTGTATGAATTTAAAAGCCAGAAAAATGGCATTGGCATGGCAGAATTATGAAGATGTGCCTAAACCCACCTACCACCCTATGATGCATGGCTTACGCATCCCGCCTCTTTGGCCTGCGTAGTGCCCGCCTGCCCGCTCGCTCGTTTCGTCGGTTGACTTAGGCATACAGAGTTCATTTTGAGGGTTGTGACAGCACATGCTGGGCTCGAGCATGTGCTGGTGCTGTATTTTTCTTCATCGGGACACCATCGTCGGAGAACCTGACCGACGGCATTACGGTTCTGACGATTGGAGTGGCCGGGGGGGTGTGCGCACACGATGTGCGATGGGCACCGGTACTTGGCCCTTATATTGGCCCCCTATCCCTCATCAAACCTCGAGAACTCACACCCCCTTAAAGAGCATTTGAGATTTTACAGGTTTGCTGCCAGTAGCCATTAATGTGTCTGAAATGGGGACACTTTTTTCAAATGGTCACAAAATCTTGTACACTTCGAATTTTTAGCTGACTTCTTTTGTACGTGCCAAGAAAAATACAAGGATCATGTCTACCAAGTTTGGGGCCAAAAGTGCTTCTGAAAGAATTTTAAAAAATCTCGAACCGTAAAAAGTTTCAAAAATCATGAAAAATAGAAAACGAGTCGTCTTGCCATGAAACTTCACATGAAGGCTTAAAGGACCATTGTATTAATTTACAAGCCAGAAATATGGCATTGGCATGGCAGAAATATGAAGATGTGCCTAAACCCACCTACCACCTTATCGATCCACGGCTTGCGCATCTCGCCTCTCTGGCCGACGTAATGCCCGCCCGCCTGACCGCTTGTTTCATCGGTTCGCTTAGGCATATGGAGTTCATTCCCAGTGTAAGATTAGACCGGACTGAGGGTTGCGGCAGCAGGATCGACAGCACGCAGAGGGGGACCCGATCGATCCCCGACTTGCGCATCCCACCCCTCTGGTCGGCTGAGCGCCCCCACGCTCGTTTCATGGGTTGACTTAGGCATACGAAGTTCATTCCCAGTCTAAGCATATGGAGTTCATTCCCAGTCGAAGATCGACCGGACCGAGGGTTACGGCAGCACATGCTACGCACGGGCATTTGCTGGTGCTGCATTTTTCTTCGTCGGGACACCATCGTCAGAGAACCTGACCGGCGGCATTGGGGTTCCGGTGATCGGGGGGCGGGGGGTGTGCGCACCTGATATGCGATTGGTGCTGGTACTTGGCCCTTATATTGGCCCCCTATCCCTCATCAAACCTTGAGAACTCACACCCTCTTAAAGAGCAATTGAGATTTTACAGGTTTGCTGCCAGTAGCCATTAAAGTGTCTGAAATGGGGACACTTTTTTCAAATGGTCACAAAATCTTGTACACTTCGAGTTTTTAGCTGAATTTTTTTTGCATGCCAACAAAAATACAAGGATCCCGTCCAACAAGTTTGGGGCCAAAACTCCTCCTGAAAAAATTTTAAAAAATCCCGGACCATAAAAAGTTTCAAAAATCGTGAAAATAGGAAATGAGTCGTCTTGCCATGAAACTTCACATGAAGGCTTAAGGGACCATTGTATGAATTTACAAGCCAGAAAAATGGCATTGGCAGGGCTGAAATATGAAGATGTGCCCAAACCCACCTACCACCCAATCGATCCAAGACTTGCGCATCCCGCTTCTCTGACCGGTGCAGTGTCTGTCCGCCCGCCCGCCCACCCACCCACCCGATTCTTCAGTTGGTTTAGGCATACGGAGTTCATTCCCAGTCTAAGATCAGATTGGAACAAGGGTTGCGGTAGCAAAATCGACAGCACGTAAAGACAGAGCTGACCGATCCCCAGCTTGCGCATCCCGGCCCTCTGGCCGACTGTGCACCTGCACGCTCGTTTCGTGGGTTGACTTAGGCATACGGAGTTCATTCCCAGTCTAAGCATACAGAGTTCATTCCCAGTCTAAGATCGGATCGGATCGGGAGTTGTGACAGCACATGCTAGGCTCGGGCATGTGCTGGTGCCGCATTTTGATTCACCAGACACCATCGCTGGAGAACCTGACCTACTGCATTGGGGTTCCGGCGATCGGGGAGGCCGAGGGGTGTGCGCACATGATGTGCAATGGGTGCTGGTACTTGGCCCTTATATTGGCCCCCTATCCCTCATCAAACGTCTAGAACTCACACCCCCTTAAAGAGCATTTGAGATTTTACAAGTTTGCCGCCAGTAGCCATTAAGGTGTCTGAAATGGGGACACTTTTTTAAAATAGTAACAAAATCTTGTACACTTCAAGTTTTTACCTGAATTTTTTTGTGCATGCTAAAAAAAATATAAGGATCATGCCTATCAAGTTTAGGGCAAAAACTCCTTTTGAAAAAATTTTAAAAAATTTTGAACCATAAAAAGTTTCAAAAATCGTGGAAAATAGAAAACGAGTCGTCTTGCCATGAAACTTCACATAAAGGCTTAAGGGACCATTGTATGAATTTACAAGCCAGAAAAAATGGCATTGGCATGGAAGAAATATGAAGATGTGCCTAAACCCACCTACCACCCTATCGATCCACGGCTTTCGCATCTCGCCTCTCTGGCCGGCGTAGTGCCCACCCGCCCGCTCATTTCATTGGTTGGCTTAGGCATACGGAGTTCATTCCCATTCTAAGATCAGATCAGATCGAGGGTTGTGGCAGCAGGATCGGCAGCACACAGAGGGGGACCCGATCGATCCCTGGCTTGCGCATCCCGCCTCTTTGGTCAGCTGAGCGCCCGCACGCTCGTTTCGTGGGTTGACTTAGGCATACGGAGTTCATTCCCAGTCTAAGCATACGGAGTTCATTCCCAGTGTAAGATCGGATCAGACCGAGGGTTGCGGCAGCACCTGCATGGCTCGGGCATGTGATGGTGCCACATTTTTCTTCGTCGGGACACCATCATCGAAGAACTTGACCGACGGTATTGGGGTTCCGATGATCAGGGGGGCCGGGGGGTAGGCACAGTTGATGTGCAATGGTTGCTGGAACTTGGCCCTTAAATTGGTGCCCTATTCCTCATAAAACCTCGAGAGCTCACACCCCCTTAAAGAGCATTTGAGATTTTACAGGTTTGCTGCTAGTAGCCATTAAAGTGTCTAAAATGGGGACACTTTTTTCAAATGATTGCAAAATCTTGTACACTTCGAGTTTTTAGCTGAATTTTTTTGTGCGTGCCAACAAAAATACAAGGATCACGTCTACCAAGTTTGGGGCCAAAACTCCTGAAAAGATTTTAAAAAATCTCAAACCGTAAAAAGTTTCAAAAATCATGAAAAATAGAAAATGAGTCGTCTTGGCATGAAACTTCACATGAAGGCTTAAGGGACCATTGTATGAATTTACAGGCCAGAAAAATGGCATTGGCATGGCAGAAATATGAAGATGTGCCTAAACCCACCTACCACCCTATCGATCCACGGCTTGCGCATCCCGCCTCTCTGGCCGATGTAGTGCTGGCCCGCCTACCCGCTCATTTCATCGGTTGGCTTAGGTATACGGAGTTCATTCCCACTCTAAGATTGAACCGGACTGAGGGTTGCAGTAGCAGGATTGGCAGCAAGCAGAGGGGGACCCGACCGATCCCCAGGTTGCGCATCTTGCCACTCTGGGTGGCTGACCGCCTACACGCTCGTTTCGTGGGTTGACTTAGGCATACGGAGTTCATTCCCAGTCTAAGATTGGACGGGACTGAGGGTTGCCATAGCACATACTGGGCTTGGGCATGTGCTGGTGCGGCTTTTTTTTTTGTTAGGACACCATTGTCGGAGAACCTGACTGGCGGCATTAGGGTTCTGGTGACTGGGGGGGCCGGGGGGTGTGCACATATGATGTGCGATGGGTGCTGGTACATGGCCCTTATATTGGCCCCCTATCCCTCATCAAACTTCGGGAACTCACACCCCTTAAAGAGCATTGGAGATTTTACATGTTTGCTGCCAGTAGCCATTAAAGTGTTTGAAATGGGGACACTTTTTTCAAATTGTCACAAAATCTTGTACACTTCGAGTTTTTAGCTGAATTTTTTTGTGCATGCCAACAAAAATACAAGGATCACGTCTACCAAGTTTGGGGCCAAAACTCTTTCTGAAAAATTTTTTAAAAATCCCAAACTGTAAAAAGTTTTGAAAATCGTGAAAAATAGAAAACGAGTCGTCTTGCCATGAAACTTTACATGAAGGCTTAAGGGACCATTGTATGAATTTACAAGCCAGAAAAATGGCATTGGCATGGCAGAAATATGAAAATGTGCCTAAACCCACCTACCAGCCTATCGATCAACGACTTGCGCATCCTGCCTCTCTGGCCTGCTTAGTGCCCGCCCGCCCGCCCGCTCATTTCATCGGTTGGCTTAAGCATATGGAGTTCATTCCCAGTCTAAGATCGGATCAAACCGAGGGTTGTGGTAGTAGGATCGGCAGCACGTAAGGGGGACCCGGTCGATCCTCGGCTTGCGCATCCCGCCCTCTGGCCGGCTGAGCGCCCGTACGCTCGTTTCGTGGGTTGACTTAGGCATACGGAGTTCATTACCATTCTAAGCATACAGAGTTCATTCCCAGTCTACGATCGGACTGGACCGAGGGTTGCGGCAGCACATACTGGTCTCGGGCATGTGCTGGTGCTGTATTTTTATTCGTCAGAGAACCTGACCGGCGACGTTGGGGTTCCGACGATTGGGGGGGCCGGGGGGTGTGCGCACATGATGTGCAATGGGTGCTGGTACTTGGCCCTTATATTGGCCCCCTATCCCTCATCAAACCTTGGGAACTCGCACCCTCTTAAAGAGCATTTGAGATTTTACAGGTTTGCTACGAGTAGCCATTAAGGTGTCTAAAATGGGGACACTTTTTTCAAATGATCACAAAATCTTGTACACTTCGAGTTTTTAGCTGAATGTTTTTATGCATGCCTACAAAAATGCAAGGATCACGTCTACCAAGTTTGGGCCCAGAACTCATTCTGAAAAAATTTTAAAAAATGCCAAACCGTAAAAAGTTTTAAAAATCGTGAAAAATAGAAAACGAGTCGTCTTGCAATGAAACTTCACATGAAGGCTTAAGGGACCATTGTATGAATTTACAAGCCATAAAAATGGCATTGGAATGGCAGAAGTATGAAGATGTGCCTAAACCCACCTACCACCCTATCGATCCACGGCTTGCGCATCCCGTCTCTCTGGCCAGAGTAGTGCCCGCCTGCTCGTTTCATCGGTTGGCTTAGGCATACGGAGTTAATTCCCAGTCTAAGATCGGATCGAATCGGATCAAGGGTTATGGTAGTAGGATCGGCAGCATGCAGAAAGGGACCCGATTGATCCCCGACTTGCGCATCTGGCCCCTCTGGCCGGCTGAGCGTCGCATGCTCATTTCGTGGGTTGACTTAGGCATATGGAGTTCATTCCCAGCTAAGCATACGGAGTTCATTCCCAGTCTAAGATCGGACTAGACCAAGGGTTACGACAACACATGCTGGGCCCGGGCATGTGCTGATGATGCATTTTTCTTCACCGGGACACCATCGTCGGAGAACCTGACCGGCAGCATTGTGGTTCCGGCGATCGGGGGGGCCGGGGGGTGTGCGCACATGATGTGCGATGGGTGCTGGTACTTGGCACTTATAATGGCCCCCTATCCCTCATCAAACCTCAAGAACTCACACACACTTAAAGAACATTTGAGATTTTATAGGTTTGCTGCCAGTAGCCATTAAAGTGTCTGAAATGGGGACACTTTTTTCAAATGGTCACAAAATCCTGTACACTTCGAGTTTTTAGCTGAATTTTTTTGTGCACGGCAACAAAAATACAAGGATTAGATCTACCAAGTTTGGGACCAAAACTCCTTCTGAAAAAATTTTAAAAAATCTTGAACCGTAAAAAGTTTCAAATATCGTGAAAAATAGAAAACGAGTTGTCTTGCCATGAAACTTCACATGAAGGCTTAAGGGACCATTGTATGAATTTACAAGCCAGAAAAATGGCATTGGCTTGGCAAAAATATGAAGATGTGTCTAAACCCACCTACCACCCTATCGATCCACGGCTTGCGCATCCCGCCTGTCTGGCCGGTTTAGTGCCCGCCCGTCTGCCCGTTCATTTCGTCGGTTGGCTTAGGCATACGAGTTCATTCCCAGTCTAAGATTGAACTGGATCGAGGGTTGCGGTAGCAGGATCGACAACATGTAGAAGGGGACTCGGTCGATCCCCATCTTGCGTGGGTTGAGTGCCCGCACGCTCGTTACGTGGGTTGACTTAGGCATACGGAGTTCTTTCCCAGTCTAAGCATACGGAGTTCATTCCCAGTCTAAGATCAGATCGGACTGAGGGTTGCGACAGCACATGCTGGGCTCGGGCTTGTGCTGGTGCCATATTTTTCTTCGTCGAGACACCATCGCCAGAGAACCTGACCGACGGCATTGGGGTTCCGGCGATCGGGGGGGTCGGGGGGGTGTGCGCACATGATGTGCAATGGGTGCTGGTGCTTGGCCCTTATATTGGCCCCCTATCCCTCATCAAACCTCGAGAACTCAAACCCCCTTAAAGAGCATTTGAGATTTTACAGGTTTGCTGCCAGTAGCCATAAAAGTGTTTGAAATGGGGACACTTTTTTCAAATGGTCACAAAATCTTGTACACTTCGAGTTTTTAGCTGAATTTTTTTGTGCATGCCAAAAAAAATAAGAGGATCACTTCTACCAAATTTGGGGCCAAAACTCCTTCTGAAAAAATTTTAAAAAATCCCGAACCGTAAAAAGTTTTGAAAATCGTGAAAAATAGAAAATGAGTCGTCTTGCCATGAAACTTCACATGAAGGCTTAAGGGACCATTGTATGAATTTACAAGCCAGAAAAATGGCATTGGCATGGCAGAAATATGAAGATGTAACTAAATCCACCTACCACCCTATCGATCCGCGGCTTGCGCATCCCTCTTCTCTGGCCGGTGTAGTGCCCGCCCGCCCGCCCGCCCGCTCATATCGTCGGTTGGCATAGGCATATGGAGTTCATTCCCCGTCTAAGATCAAAATAGACCGAGGGTTGCGGTAGCAGGATCGACAGCATGCAGAGGGGGACCCGACCGATCCCCGACTTGTGCATCCCGCTCCTCTGGTCGGCTGAGCGCCCGTACGCTCGTTTCGTGGGTTAACTTAGGCATACGGAGTTAATTCCCAGTCTAAGCATACGGAGTTCATTCCCAGTCTAAGATCGGATCGGACCGAGGGTTGTGGCTGCACATGCTGGGCTTGGGCATGTGCTGGTGTCGGATTTTTCTTCGCCGGGACACCATCGCCAAAGAACCTGACCGACGGCATTGGGGTTCCGGTGATCGGGGGGGCCGGGGGGGTGTGCGCCCAAGATGTGCAATGGGTGCTGGTACTTGGCCCTTATATTGGCCCCCTATCCCTCATCAAACCTTGAGAACTCACACCCCCTTAAAGAGCATTTTAGATTTTACAGGTTTGCTGCCAGTAGCAATTAAAGTATCTGAAATGGGGACACTTTTTTCAAATGGTCACAGAATCTTGTACACTTTGAGTTTTTAGCTGAATTTTTTTGTGCAAGCCAAAAAAAATACAAGGATCATGTCTACCAAGTTTGGGGCCAAAACTCCTTCTGAAAAAATTTTGAAAAATCCCAAACCGTAAAAAATTTTGAAAATCGTTAAAAATAGAAAACGAGTCGTCTTGCCATGAAACTTCACGTTAAGGCTTAAGGGACCATTGTATGAATGTACAAGCCAGATAAATGGCATTGCCATGGCAGAAATATGAAGATGTGCCTAAACCCACCTACCACCCTATTGATCCACTGCTTGCGCAACCCGCCTCTCTGGTCGGCGTAATGCCCGCCCGCCCGCCCGCTCGAATCGTCAGTTGGCTTAGGCATACAGTGTTCATTCCCAGTCTAAGATCACATCAGACAGGGGGTTGTGGCAGCAGGATCGGCAGCACACAGAGAGGGACCCGACTGATCCCCGGCTTGCGCATCCCGCCCCTCTGGCCGGCTGAGCGCCCGCACGCTCATTTCGTGGGTTGACTTAGGCATACGGAGTTCATTCCCAGTCTAAGCATATGGAGTTCATTCCCAAACTAAGATCATAACAGACCAAGGGTTACGACAGCAAATGCTGGGCTCGGGCATGCGCTGGTGCCGCATTTTTCTTCATTGAGACACCATCGTCAGAGAACCTGACCTGCGGCATTGGGGTTCCGACGATCGGGGGGGCCGGGGGATGTGCGCACATGATGTGCGATGGGTGCTGATACTTGGCCCTTATATTGGCCCCCTATCCCTCATCAAACCTTGAGAACTCACACCCCCTTAAAGAGCATTTGAGATTTTACAGGTTTGCTGCCAGTAGCCATTAAAGTGTCTGAAATAGGGACACTTTTTTCAAATGGTCACAAAATCTTGTACACTTCGACTTTTTAGCTGAATGTTTTTGTGCATGCCAATAAAAATATGAGGATCACTTCTACCAAATTTGGGGCCAAAACTCCTTCTGAAAAAATTTTAAAAAATCCCGAACCGTAAAAAGTTTTGAAAATCGTGAAAAATAGAAAACGAGTCGTCTTGCCATGAAACTTAACATGAAGGCTTAAGGGACCATTGTATGAATTTAGAAGCCAGAAAAATGGCATTGGCATGGCAGAAATATGAAGATGTAACTAAATCCACCTACCACCCTATCGATCGACGGCTTGCGCATCACTCTTCTCTGGCCGGTGTAGTGCCCGCCCGCCCACCCGCTCGTTTTGTTAGTTGGCTTAGGCATACGGAGTTTATTCCTAGTATAAGATCACACCGGATCAATTGTTGTGGCAACAGGATCGGCAGCATGCAAAGGGGGACCCGACCGATCCTCGGCTTACGCATCCCACCCCTTTGGTCGGCTGAGCGCCCGCACACTTGTTTTGTGGGTTGACTTAGGCATACGGAGTTCATTCGAGTCTAAGCATACGGAGTTCATTCCCAGTCTAAGACTGGACTGGACCATGGGTTGCGACAGCACATGATAGGGTCGGGCATGTGCTGGTGCCATATTTTTCTTCGTCGGGACACCATCGCCTGAGAACCTGACCGGCAGCATTGGGCTTCCGGCGATCGGGGGCGGGGGGGGTGTGCGCACATGATGTGCGATGGGTGCTGGTACTTGGCCCTTATATTGGCCCCCTATGCCTCATCAAACCTCGAGAACTCACACCCCTTTAAAGAGCATTTGAGATTTTACAAGTTTGCTGCCAGTAGCCATTAAAGTGTCTGAAATGGGGCCACTTTTTTCAAATGGTCACAAAATCTTGTACACTTCGAGTTTTTAGCTTAGTTTTTTTGTACATGCCAACAAAAATACAAGGATCCTGTCTAATAAGTTTGGGGCCAAAACTCCTTCTGAAAAAATTTTAAAAAATCCCGAACCGTAAAAAGTTTTGAAAATGATGAAAAATAGAAAATGAGTCGTCTTGCCATGAAACTTCACATGAAGGCTTAAGGGACCATTGTATGAATTTACAAGCCAGAAAAATGGCATTGGTACGGTAAAAATATGAAGATGTGCCAAACCCACCTACCACCCTATCGATCCACGGCTTGCGCATCCAACCTCTCTGGCCGGCGTAGTGCCCGCCCGCCCGCTCACCCGCCCGCCCGCTCGATTCATCGCTTGGCTTAGGCATACGGAGTTCATTCCCAGTCTAAGATCAGATCAGATCGAGGGTTACGGTAGCAGGATCAGTAGCATGCAAAGAGGGACCCGACCGATCCCCGGCTTGCGAATCCTGTCGCTCTGGTCGACTGACCGCCCGCACGCTCATTTGGTGGGTTGACTTAGGCATACGGAGTTCATTCCTAGTCTAAGCATACGGAGTTTATTCCCAGTCTAAGATTGGACCGGATCCATGGTTGTGGCAGCACATGCTGGGCTCGGGCATGTGCTAGTGCCGCTTTTTTCTTCGTCAGGACACCTTCACCGGAGAACTTAACCGACTGCATTAGGGTTCCAGTGATCGGGGGGGTGTGCGCACATGATGTGTGATGGGTGCTGGTACTTGGCCCTTATATTGGACCCCTATCCCTCATCAAACCTAGAGAACTCACACCCCCTTAAAGAGCATTTGAGATTTTACTGGTTTGCTGCCAGTAGCCATTAAAGTGTCTGAAATGGGGACACTCTTTTCAAATGGTCACAAAATCTTGTACACTTCGAGTTTTTAGTTGAATTTTGTTGTGCATGCCAAGAAAAATACAAGGATCACGTCTACCAAGTTTAGGGCCAAAACTCTTTCTGAAAAAATTTTATAAAATCCCCAACCGTAAAACGTTTTAAAAATCGTGAAAAATAGAAAACGAGTCGTCTTGCGATGAAACTTCACATGAAGGCTTAAGGGACCATTGTAGGAATTTACAAGCCAGAAAAATGGCATAGGCATGGCAGAAATATGAAGATGTGCCTAAACCCACCTACCACCCTATCGATCCACGGCTTGCGCATCCCGCCTCTCTGGCCGGCGTAGTGTCCGCCCGCCCGCCCGCTCGTTTCATCGGTTGGCTTAGGCATACGGAGTTCATTCCCAGTCTAAGATCAGACCGGACCAAGGGTTGCGGCAGCAGGATCGGCAGCACGCAGAGGGGGACCCGATCGATCCTCGGCTTCGCATCCTGCCCCTCTGGCCGGCTGAGCGCCCACACGCTCGTTTCATGGGTTCACTTAGGCATACGGAGTTGATTCCCAGTCTAAGCATTTGGAGTTCATTCCCAATCTAAAGATCAGACCGAACCGAGGGTTATGGCAGCACATGTTGGGCTCGGGCATGTGCTGATGCCACATTTTTTTTCGTCGGGACACCATCACCGGGGAACTTGACCGACGGCATTAGGGTTCCGGTGATCAGGGGGGCCGGGGGGTGTGCGCACATGATGTGCAATGGGTGCTGGTACTTGGCCCTTATATTGGCCCCCTATCCCTCATCAAACCTCAAGAACTCACACCCCCTTAAAGAGCATTTGAGATTTTACCGGTTTGCTGCCAGTAGCCATTAAAGTGTCTGAAATGGGGACACTATTTTCAAATGGTCACAAAATCTTGTGCACTTCGAGTTTTTAGTTAAATTTTGTTGTGCATGCCAAGAAAAATACAAGGATCATGTCTACCAAGTTTGGGGCCAAAACACCTTCTGAAAAAATTTTATAAAATCCCCAACCGTAAAACATTTTGAAAATCGTGAAAAATAGAAAACGAGTCGTCTTGCGATGAAACTTCACATGAAGGCTTAAGGGACCATTGTATGAATTTACAAGCTAGAAAAATGGCTTTGGTACGGCAAAAATATGAAGATGTGCCTAAACCCACCTACCACCCTATCGATCCACGGCTTACGCATCCCACCTCTCTAGCCGGCGTAGCACCCGCCTGCCTGCCCATTCATTTCATCGGTTGGCTTAGGCATACGGAGTTCATTCCCAGTCTAAGATCAGATCAGACCGAAGGCTGCGGCAGCAGCATCGGCAGCACACAGAGGGGGACCCGATCGATCCCTGGCTTGTGCATCCGGCACCTCTGGTCGGCTGAGCACCCGCACGCTCATTTCGTGGGTTGACTTAGGCATACAGAGTTCATTCCCAGTCTAAGCATACGAAGTTCATTCCCAGTCTAAGATCAGACCGGACCGAGGGTTGCGGTAGCACTTGTTGGCCTGGGGCATGTGCTGGTGCCGCATTTTTCTTCGTCGAGACACCATCGCCGAAGAACTTGACCGACGACATTGGGGTTCCGGCGATCGGGGGGGCCGGGGAGGGGGTGTGCACAAATGGTGTGCGATGGGTGCTGGTACTTGGCCCTTATATTGGCCCCCTATCCCTCATCAAACCTCGAGAAGTCACACCCCCTTAAAGAGCATTTGAGATTTTACAGGTTTGCTGCCAGTAGCCATTAAATTGTCTGAAATGGGGACACTTTTTTCAAATGGTCACAAAATCTTGTACACTTCAAGTTTTTTGCTGAATTGTTTTGTGCATTCTAACAAAAATACAAGGATCACGTCTACCAAGTTTGGGGTCAAAACTGCTTCTGAAAAAATTTTAAAAAAATCCCGAACCATAAAAAGTTTCAAAAATGATGAGAAATAGAAAACGAGTCGTCTTGGCATGAAACTTCACATGAAGGCTTAAGGGAGCATTGTATGAATTTACAAGCCAGAAAAATGGCATTGGCTTGGAAAAATATGAAGATTTGCCTAAACCCACCTACCACCCTATCTATCCATGGCTTACGCATCCCGCCTCTCTGGCCGGCGTAGTGCTCGCCCGTCCGCCCGCTCGTTTCATCGATTGGCTTAGGCATACGGAGTTCATTAGTAGTCTATGATTAGACCGGACCGAGGGTTACGACAGCAAGATCGGCAGCACACAGAGGGGGACCCGATCGATCCCTGGCTTGCGCATCCCACCCCTCTTGCTGGCTGAGCGCCGCACGCTCATTTCGTAGGTTGACTTAGGCATACGGAGTTCATTCCCAGTCTAAGATCGGACTGGACTGAGGGTTGCAATAGCACATGCTGGGCTCAGGCATGTGCTGGTGCCATATTTTTCTTCGCCGGGACACCATCGCCGAAGAACCTGATCGGCGTCATTGGGCTTCCAGCGATCGAGGGGGTCGAGGGGGGTGTGCGGACATGATGTGCGATGAGTGCTGGTACTTGGCCCTTATATTGGCCCCCTATCCCTCATCAAACCTCGAGAAGTCACACCCCCTTAAAGAGCATTTGAGATTTTACAGGTTTGCTGCCAGTACCATTAAATTGTCTGAAATGGGGATAATTTTTTCAAATGGTCACAAAATCTTGTACACTTCAAGTTTTTAGCTGAATTGTTTTGTGCATTCCAAAAAAAATACAAGGATCACGTCTACCAAGTTGGGGTCAAAACTGCTTCTGAAAAAATTTTAAAAAAATCCCGAACCATAAAAAGTTTCAAAAATCGTGAGAAATAAAAAACGAGTCGTCTTGCCATGAAACTTCACATGAAGGCTTAAGGGAGCATTGTATGAATTTACAAGCCAAAAAAATGGCATTGGCTTGGAAAAATATGAAGATTTGCCTAAACTCACCTACCACCCTATCGATCCATGGCTTGCGCATCCGGCCTCTCTGGCCGACGTAGTGCTCGCTCGCCCGCCCGCTCGTTTCATCGGTTGGCTTAGGCATACGGAGTTCATTAGTAGTCTATGATTAGACCGAACTGAGGGTTGCGGTAGTAGGATAGGCAGCACACAGAGGGGGACCCGACCGATCCCTGGCTTGCTATCCCGCCCCTCTGGCCGGCTGAGCGCCCGCACGCTCGTTCCTTAGGTTGACTTAGGTATACGGAGTTCATTCTGAGTCTAAGCATATGGAGTTCATTCCCAGTCTAAGATCAAACTGGATCGAGGGTTGCGACAGCACATGCTGGGCTCAGGCATGTGCTGGTGCCGTATTTTTCTTCACCGGGAAACCATCGCCGAAGAACCTGACCGGCCTCATTGGGCTTCCAGCGATCGAGGGGGTCGAGGGGGGTATGCGGACATGATGTGCGATGGGTGCTGGTACTTGGCCCTTATATTGGCCCCCTATCCCTCATCAAACTTCGAGAACTCACACCCCCTTAAAGAGCATTTGAGATTTTACAGGTTTGCTGCCAGTAGACATTAAAGTGTCTGAAATGGGGACATTTTTTTCAAATGGTCACAAAATCTTGTACACTTCCAGTTTTTAGCTGAATTTTTTTGTGCATGCCAACAAAAATACAAGTATCACGTCAGCCAAGTTTGGGGCCAAAACTACTTCTGAAAAAATTTCAAAAAATCCTGAACCGTAAAAAGTTTTGAAAATCGTGAAAAATAGAAAGGGAGTCGTCTTGCCATGAAACTTCACATGAAGGCTTAAGGGACCATTGTACGAATTTACAAGCCAGAAAAATGGCATTGGCAAGGTAGAAATATGAAGATGTGCCTAAACCCACCTACCACCCTATCGATCCACGGCTTGCGCATCCCGCCTCTCTGGCCGACGTAGTGCCCGCCTGCCTGCTCGCTCGTTTCATCGGTTGGCTTAGGCATACGGAGTTCATTCCCAGTCTAAGATCAGATCGGAATGAGGGTTGCGACAGCAGGATCGGTAGCACGCAGAGGGGGACCCGATCGATCCCCGGCTTGCGCATCCCGCCCCTCTGGCCGGTTGAGCGCCCGCACGCTCGTTTCATGGGTTGACTTAGGCATACGGAGTTCATTCCCAGTCTAAGCATATGGAATTGATTCCCAGTCTAAGATCGGACCGGACTGAGGGTTGCGGAAGCACATGCTTGGCTCAGGCATGTGCTGGTGCCACATTTTTCTTTGCCGGGACACCATCGCCGGAGAACCTGACCGACGGCATTATGGTTCTGATGATCGGGGGGGCCAGGGGGTATGCTTACACGATGTGCGATGGGTGCTGGTACTTGGCCCTTCTATTGGCCCCCTATCCCTCATCAAACATCGAGAACTCAAACTCCCTTAAAGTGTCTGAAATGGGGACACTTTCTTCAAATGGTCACAAAATCTTGTACACTTCGAGTTTTTAGCTGAATTTTTTTTTGCATGCCAAGAAAAATACAAGGATCACTTCTACCAAGTTTGGGGCCAAAAATCCTTCTGAAAAGATTTTAAAAAATCTTGAACCATAAAAAGTTTCGAAAATCATGAAAAATAGAAAATGAGTCATCTTGCCATGAAACTTCACATGAAGGCTTAAGGTACCATTGTATGAATTTACAAGCCAAAAAAATGGCATTAGCAAGGCAGAAATATGAAGATGTGCCTAAACCCACCTACTACCCTATCAATCCACGGCTTGCGCATCCTGCCTCTCTGGCCGGCGTAGTGCCCGACCGCCCACCCGCTCATTTTATCGGTTGGCTTAGGCATACGGAGTTCATTCCAAGTATAAGATCAGACCGGATCGAGGGTTGCGGTAGCAGGACTGATAGCACACAGAAGGGGACCCAGCCGATCCTCGGCTTGGGCATCCCGCCCCTCTAGCTGGCTGAGCACCCGTACACTCATTTCGTGGGTTGACCTAGGCATACGGAGTTCATTCCCAGTCTAAGCATACGGAGTTCATTCCCAGTCGAAGATCGGACCGGATCGAGGGTTGCGACAGCACATGCTGGGCTCGGGCATGTGCTGGTGCCGTATTTTTCTTCGTCGGGACACCATCACCGGAGAACCTAACTGGCAGCATCAGGGTTCCGGTGATCGGGGGGCTAGGGGGGTGGGCACATATGATGTGCGTTGGGTGCTGGTACTTGGCCCTTATATTGGCCCCCTATCCCTCATCAAACCTCAAGAACTCACACCCCCTTAAAGAGCATTTGAGATTTTATAGGTTTGCTGCCAGTAGCTATTAAAGTGTTTGAAATGGGGACACTTTTTTCAAATCATCACAAAATCTTGTACACTTTGAGTTTTTGGCTGAATGTTTTTGTGCATGCCAACAAGAATACAAGGATCACGTCTACCATGTTTGGGGCCAAAATACCATCTGAAAATATTTTAAAAAATCCCGAACTATAAAAAGTTTTGAAAATCGTGAAAAATAGAAAACGAGTCGTCTTGCCATGAAAAATAGAAAAATGGCATTGGCATGGTAGAAATATGAAGATGTGCCTAAACCCACTACCACCCTATCGATCCACGGCTTGCGTATCCCACCTCTCTGGCCGACGTAGTGCCCGCTCGTCCGCTCGTTTTTTCGGTTGGCTTAGGCATACGGAGTTCATTCCCAGTCTAAGATCAGACCGGACCCAGGGTTGCGACAGCAGGATCGGCTGCACGCAGAGGGGGACCTGACCGATCCCTGACTTGCGTATCCCACCCCTCTAGCGACTAAGTGCCCGCACGCTCGTTTCGTGGGTTGACTTAGGTATACGGAGTTCATTCCCAGTCTAACATCAGACTGGACTAAGGGTTGAGGCCGCACATGCTGGGTTCGGGCATGTGCTGGTGCCACATTTTTCTTCGTCGGGACACCATCGTCGGAGAACCTGATCGACAACATTCGGGTTCCGATGATCGGGGGGGCCGGGGGGGTGGGTGCATATGATCTGCGATGGGTGCTGGTACTTGGCCCTTATATTGGCCTCCTATCCCTCATCAAATCTCGAGAACTCACACCCCCTTCAAGAGCATTTGAGATTTTACAAGTTTGCTGCCAATAGCCATTAGAGTGTCTGAAATGGGGACACTTTTTTCAAATGGTCAAAAAATCTTGTACACTTCTAGTTTTTAACTGAATTGTTTTGTGCTTGCCAACAAAAATACAAGGATCACGTCTACCAAGTTTGGTGCCAAAACTCTTTCTGAAAAAGTTTAAAAAAATCTTGAACCGTAAAAAGTTTCAAAAATTATGAAAAATAGAAAACGAGTCGTCTTGCCACGAAACTTCACATGAAGGCTTAAGGGACCATCGTATGAATTTACAAGCCAAAAAAATGGCATTGGCATGGCAGAAATATGAAGATGTGCCTAAACCCACCTACCACCCTATTGACCCACGGGTTACGCATCTCGGGTCTCTTGCCGACGTAGTGCCCGCCCACCCGCCCGCTCATTTCGTCGGTTGGCTTAGGCATACGAAGTTCATTCCCAGGCTAAGATCAGAACGGACTGAGGGTTGCGGCAGCAGACGCTGCGCTCGGGCATGTGCTGGTGCTGCATTTTTCTTCCCCAGAACACCATCGCCGGAGAACCTGATCGGCAGCATTGGGGTCCTGTGATCGGGGTGGTCGGGGGGGGACTCGACCAGAGAGGGGGACTCAACCGATCCCTGGCTTACGCATCCCGCCCCTCTGGCCGACTGAGTGTCCACACGTTCGTTTCGTGGGTTGACTTAGGCATACAGTGTTCATTCCCAATCTGGGCTCGGGCATGTGCTGGTGTCATATTTTTCTTCGTCGGGACACCATCGCCGAAGAACCTGACCGACAGTATTGGGGTTCCGACGATCGGGGGACTCGGGGGGGTGTACGCACATGATGTACGATGGGTGCTGGTACTTGGCCCTTATATTGGCCCCCTATCCCTCATCAAACCTCGAGAACTCACACCCCCTTAAAGAGCATTTGAGTGTTTACAGGTTTGCTGCCAATAGCCATTAAAGTGTCTGAAATGGGGACACTTTTTTCAAATAGTCACAAAATCTTGTACACTTTGAGTTTTTTGCTGAATTTTTTTGTACATGCCAACAAAAATAAAAGGATCACGTCTACCAGGTTAGAGACCAAAACTCCTTCTGAAAAAATTTTAAAAAATCCCGAACCGTAAAAAGTTTCAAAAATCATGAAAAATAGAAAACGAGTCGTCTTGTCATGAAACTTCACATGAAGGCTTAAGGGACCACTGTATGAATTTACAAGCCAGAAAAATGGAATTGGCATGGTAGAAATATGAAGATATACCTAAACCCACCTACCACCCTATCGATCCACGGCTTTCGCATCCCGCCTCTTTGGCCGGCATAGTGCCCGCCCACGCGCCCACTCGTTTCGTCGGTTGGCTTAGGCATATGGAGTTCATTCCCAGTCTAAGATTGGACCAGACCAAGGGATGCGGTAGCAGGATCGACGGCACGCAAAGGGGACCCGGCCGATCCCCGACTTACGCATCCCGCCCCTCTGGCCGGTTGAGCGCCCGCACGTTCGTTTCATGGGTTGACTTAGGCATACGGAGTTCATTCCCAGTCTAAGCATACGCAGTTCATTCCCAGTCTAAGATTGGACCGGACCGATGGTTACGGCAGCACATGCTGGGCTCAGGCATGTGCTGGTATCACATTTTTCTTCGTCGGGACACCATCGCTGGAGAACCTGACCGGTGGCATTGGAGTTCCGGTGATCCGGGGGGCCAGGGGCGGTATGCGCACATGATGTAAGATGGGTGCAAGTACTTGGCCCTTATATTGGCCCCCTATCCCTCATCAAACCTCTAGAACTCACACCCCCTTAAAGAGCATTTGAGATTTTACAGGTTTGCTGCCAGTAGCCATTAAAGTGTCTAAAATGGGGACACTTTCTTTAAATGGTCACAAAATCATGCAAAATATAAAACGAGTCGTCTTGCCATGAAACTTCACATGAAGGCTTAAGGGACCATTGTATGAATTTACAAGCCAGAAAAATGGCATTGGCATGACAGAAATATGAAGATGTGCCTAAACCCACCTACCACCCATCGATCCATGGCTTGCGCATCCCGCCTCTCTGGCCGACGTAGTGCCCGCCCGCCCGCCCGCTCGTTTTGTCGGTTGGCTTAGGCATACGGAGTTCATTCCCAGCCTAAGGTTGGACCGGACCAAGGGATACGGCAATCGGATCGGCAGCATGTAGAGGGGGACCCGACCGATCCTCGGCTTACGCATCCCGCCCCTCTGGTCGGCTGAGCGCCCACACGCTCGTTTTATGGGTTGACTTAGGCATACAGAGTTCATTCCTAGTCTAAGATTGGACCAGACCGAGGGTTACGGCAGCACGCAGAGGAGGGGACCCGACCGATCCCCGGCTTGCGCATCCCGCCCCTCTGGCCAGCTGAGCACCAGCACGTTCATTTTGTGGGTTGACTTAGGCATACGGAGTTCATTCCCAGTCTAAGCATACGAAGTTCATTCCCAGTCTAAGATCGGACTGGACCGAGGGTTGCGGCAGCACATGCTGGGCTCGGGCATGTGCTGGTGCCGCATTTTTCTTCACTGGGACACCATCGTCGGAGAACCTGATCGACAGCATTGGGGTTTCGACGATCGGGGGGGGCCGAGGGGGGTGTGGGCACATGATGTGCGATGGGTTCTGGTACTTGACCCTAATATTGGCCCCCTATCCCTCATCAAACCTCGAGACCTCGCACCCCCTTAAAGAGCATTTGAGATTTTACAAGTTTGCTGCCAGTAGCATTAAAGTGTCTAAATGGGGACACTTTTTTCAAATGGTCACAAAATCTTGTACACTTCTAGTTTTAAGCTGAATTTTTTTGTGCATACCAAAAAAAATACAAGGATCACGTCTTCCATGTTTGGAGCCAAAACTCCTTCTGAAAAAATTTAAAAAAATCCCGAACCATAAAAAGTTTTAAAAATCGTGAAAAATAGAAAACGAGTCGTCTTGCCATGAAACTTCAGATGAAGGCTTAAGGGACCATTGTATGAATTTACAACCCAGAAAAATGGCATTGGCATGGCAGAAATATGAAGATGTGCCTAAACCCACCAAACACCCTATCGATCCACGGCTTACGCATCTCGCCTCTCTGGCCGGCGTAGTGCCCTCCCGCCCGCCCGGTCATTTCGTCGGTTCGCTTAGGCATACGGAGTTCATTCCCTGTCAAAGATTTGATCAGACCGAGGGTTGTGGCAGGGGGATCGGTAGCACGTAGATGGGGACTCGGCTGATCCCCGGCTTGCGCATCTCGCCCATCTGGCTGGCTGAGTGCCCGCACGTTTATTTCGTGGTTTGACTTAGGCATACGGAGTTCATTCCTAGTCTAGGCATACGGAGTTCATTCCCAGTCTAAGATCGGATCAGATCGAGGGTTGCGGCAACACATGCTGGGCTCGGGCATGTGCTGGTACCACATTTTTCTTCATCGGAGAACCTGACCGGTAACATTGGGGTTCCGGCGATCGGGGGGGCCGGGGGGTGTGCGCACATGATGTGCGATGGGTGCTGGTACTTGGCTCTTATATTGGCCCCCTATCCCTTATCAAACCTCGAGAACTCACACCCCCTTAAAGAGCATTTGAGATTTTACAGGTTTGCTGCCAGTAGCAATTAAAGTGTCTGAAATGGGGACACTTTTTTCAAATGGTCACAAAATCTTGTACACTTCGAGTATTTAGCTGAATTTTTTTATGCATGCCAAAAAAAAATACAAGGATCACGTCTACCAAGTTTGGGGCCTAAACTCCTTCTAAAAAAATTTAAAAAAATCCTAAACCGTAAAAAGTTTTGAAAATTATGAAAAATAGAAAACGAGTCGTCTTGCCATGAAACTTCACATGAAGGCTTAAGGGACCATTGTATGAATTTACAAGCCAGAAAAAAGGCATTGGCATGGCAGAAATATGAAGATGTGCCTAAACCCTCCTACCACCCTATTGATCCACGGCTTACGCATCCTGCCTCTCTGGCCAACGTAGTGCCTACCCGCCCACCCGCTCATTTCATCGGTTCGCTTAGGCATACGGAGTTGATTCCCTGTCTAAGATTAGATCGGACCGACGGTTGTGGCAGTAGGATCGACAGCACACAGATGAGGACCCAACCGATCCCCGACTTGCGCATCCTGCCCCTCTGGCCGGCTGAGCGGCCGCACTCTCATTTCGTGGGTTCACTTAGGCATATGGAGATTATTCCCTATCTAAGCATACTAAGTTCGTTCCCAGTCTAAGATCAGATTGGACCGAGGGTTGCGGCAGCAAATGCTGGGCTTGGGCATTTGCTGGTGCTACATTTTTCTTCGTCGGGACACCATCGTCGGAGAACCTGACCGATGATATTTGGGTTCCGATGATCGGAGGGGGACCGGGGGGGTGTGCGCACATGATGTGCGATGGGTGCTGGTACTTGGCCTATATATTGGCCGCCTATCCCTCATCAAACCTCGAGAACTCACACCCCCTTAAAGAGAATTTGAGATTTTACAGGTTTGCTGCCAGTAGCCATTAAAGTGACTGAAATGGGGACACTTTTTTCAAATGGTCACAAAATCTTGTACACTTCGAGTTTTTAGCAGAATTTTTTTGTGCATGCCAACAAAAATACAAGGATCACGTCTACCAAGTTTGGGGCTAAAACACTTTTTGAAAAAATTTTAAAAAATCCCGAACCGTAAAAAGTTTCAAAAATCTTGAAAAATAAAAAATGAGTCGTCTTGCCATGAAACTTCACATGAAGGCTTAAGGGACCATTGTATTAATTTACAAGCCAAAAAAATGGCATTGGCAAGATAGAAATATGAAGATGTGCCTAAACCCACCTATCACCCTATCGATCCACGGCTTGCGCGTCCCGCCTCTCTGGCCGGCGTAGTGCCCGCCCGCCCTCCCGTTTCGTCGGTTGGCTTAGGCATACCGAGTTTATTCCCAGTCTAAGATTGGACCGGACCGAAGGTTGCGGCAGCAGGATCGGTAGCATGCAGAGGCAGCCCTACTGATCCCCAGCTTGCACATCCCGCCCCTCTGGCTGGCTGAGCACCCGCGCGCTCGTTCGTGGGTTGACTTAGGCATACAGAGTTTATTCCCAGCCTGAGATTGGACAGAACCGAGGGTTGCGGTAGCACATGCTGGGCTCGGGCATGTGCTGGTGTCGCATTTTTCATCACCGGGACACTATAGTCGGAGAACCTGACCGGTGACTTTGGGGATCCGGTGATGGGGGCGACCGGGGGGGTGTGCACACATGGTGTGCGATGGGTGCTGGTACTTGGCCCTTATATAGGCCCCCTATCCCTCATCAAACCTTGAGAACTCACACCCCCTTAAAGAACATTTGAGATTTTACAGGTTTGCTGCCAGTAGCCATTAAAGTGTCTGAAATGGGGACACCTTTTTCAAATGGTCACAAAATCTTGTACACTTCGAGTTTTTAGGTGAATTTTTTTGTGCATGCCAAAAAAAAATACAAGGATCACGTCTACCAAGTTTGGGGCCAAAACGCCTTCTGAAAAAATTTTAAAAAATCCTGAACCGTAAAAAGTTTCAAAAATCATGAAAAATAGAAAAGGAGTCATCTCGCCATGAGACTTCACATGAAGGCTTGGCATGGCAGAAATATTAAGATGTACCTAAACCCACCTACCACCCTATCGATCCACGGCTTGTGCATCCCGCCTCTCTGGCCGGCGTAGTGCCCGCCCGCCCACCCACCCGTTTCGTCGGTTGGCTTAGGTATACGGACTTCATTCCCGGTCTAAGATCAGACCAGACCAAGGGTTGCGATAGCAGGATCGGTAGCACGTAGTGGTGGACCCGACCGGTCCCCGGCTTGCGCATCCCGCCCCTTTGGCCGGCTAAACGCCTGCACGCTCGCTTTGTTGGTTGACTTAGGCATACAGAGGTCATTTCCAGTCTAAGATCAGACCGGACCGAGGGTTACGGCACCACATGCTGGGCTCGGGCATGTGCTGGTGCCACATTTTTCTTCGCCGGGACACCATCGCCAAAGAACCTGACTGGCAGCATTGGGGTTCCGACGATGGGGGGAACCGGGGGGTGCGCACATGATGTGCGATGGGTGCTGGTACGTGGCCCTTATATTGGCCCCCTATCCCTCATCAATCCTTGAGAACTCACACCCCCTTAAAGAGCATTTGAGATTTTACAGGTTTGCTGCCAGTAGCCATGAAAGTGTATGAAATGGGGACACTTTTTTCAAATGGTCACAAAATCTTGTACACTTCGAGTTTTTAGCTGAATTTTTTTGTGCATGCCAACAAAAATACAAGGATCACGTCTGCTAGGTTTGGGGCCAAAACTCCTTCTGAAAAAATTTTAAAAAATCCCGAATCATAAAAAGTTTCAAAAATCATGAAAAGTAAAAAACGAGTCGTCTTGCCATGAAACTTCACAAGAAAGCTTAAGGGACCATTGTATGAATTTACAAGCTAGAAAAATGGCATTGGCATGGCAGAAATATGAAGATGTGCCTAAACCCACCTACCACCCTATCGATCCACGGCTTGCGCATCCCACCTCTTTGGCCGGCATAGTGCCCCCCCGCCCGCCTGTTTTGTCGGTTGGCTTAGGTATACGGAGTTCATTCCCAGTTTAAGATCAGACCAGACCGAAGGTTGCTGCAGTAAGATCAACAGCACACAGAGGCAGACCCGATCGATCACCGGCTTGCGCATCCCGCCCCACTGGCCGACTGAGCGCCCGCACGCTCGTTTCGTGGGTTGACTTAGGCATACAGAGTTAATTCCCAGTCTAAGCATGCGGAGTTCATTCCCAGTCTAAGATCGTACCGGACCGAGGGTTGCGGCAGCTCATGCTGGGCTCGGGCATGTCCTGGTGTCGAATTTTTCTTCGTCGGGACACCATCGTCGGAGAACCTAACTGACGGCATCGGGGTTCCGGCGATGGGGGGACCGGGGGGGTATGCGGACATGATGTGCGATGGGTGCTGGTGCTTGGCTCTTATATTGGCCCCCTATCCCTCATCAAACCTCGAGAACTCACACCCCCTTAAAGAGCATTTGAGATTTTACAGGTTTGCTGCCAGTAGCCATGAAAGTGTCTGAAATGGGGACACTTTTTTCAAATGGTCACAAAATCTTGAACACTTCGAGTTATTAGTTGAATTTTTTTATGCATGCCAAAAAAATACAAGGATCATGTCTAGTAAGTTTGGGGCCAAAACTCCTTCTGAAAAAGTTTTAAAAAATCCCAAACCGTAAAAAGTTTCAAAAATCATGAAAAATAGAGAACGAGTCATCTTGCCATGAAACTTCACATGAAGGCTTAAGGGACCATTGTATGAATTTACAAGCCAGAAAAATGGCATTGGCATGGCAGAAATATGAAGATGTGCCTAAACCCACCTACCACCCTATCGATCCACGGCTTGCGCATCCCACCTCTCTGGCCGGTGTAGTGCCCGCCAACCCGCCCGCCCGTTTCGTTAGTTGGCTTGGGCATACGGAGTTTATTCCCAGTCTAAGATCGGATCGGACTGAAGGTTGCGGCAGCAGGATCGGCAGCACACAGAGGGGGACTCGGTCGATCCTCGGCTTGTGCATCCCGCCCCTTTGGCTGTCTGAGCGCCTGCACGTTCGTTTCGTGGGTTGACTTAGGCACACGGAGTTCATTCCCAATCTAAGATCAGACTGAACCGAGGGTTACGGCAGCACATGCTGGGCTCGGGCATGTGTCGGTGTCACATTTTTCTTCGTCGGGACACCATCCTCGGAGAACCTGATCACGACATCAGGGTTCCGACGATGGGGGGACTAGGGGGTATGTGCACATGATGTGCGATGGGTTCTGGTACTTGGCACTTATATTGGCCCCCTATCCCTCATCAAACCTCAAGAACTCACACCCCCTTAAATAGCATTTGAGATTTTACAGGTTTGCTGCCAGTAGCCATTAAAGTGTCTGAAATGGGGACACTTTTTTGAAATGGTCACAAAATCTTGTACACTTCGAGTTTTTAGCTGAATTTTTTTATGCATGCCAACAAAATGCAAGGTTCACGTCTGCCAAGTTTGGGGCCAAAACTCCTTCTAAAAAAATTTTAAAGAATCTGAACCGTAAAAACTTTCAAAAATCATGAAAAATAGAAAACGAGTCGTCGTGCCATGAAACTTCACATGAAGGCTTAAGGGACCATTTATGAATTTACAAGCCAGAAAAATGGTATTAGCATGGCAAAAATATGAAGATGTGCCTAAACCCACCAACCACCCTATCGATCCACGGTTTGCGCATCCCATCTCTCTGGCTGGAGTAGTGCCTGTCCGCCTGCTCGCTCGTTTCATCGATTGGCCAAGGCATACGGAGTTCATTCCCAGTCTAAGATCAGACTGGACCTAGGGTTGCGGCAGCAAGATCGACAGCACACAGAGGAGGACCCGATCGAACCTCGACTTGCGCATCCTGCCCCTTTGGCGGACTGAGTGCCCACACGCTCGTTCCGTGGGTTGACTTAGGCATACGGAGTTCATTCCCAATCAAAGCATATAGAGTTCATTCCCAGTCTAAGATTGGACAGGACCGAGGGTTGCGGCAGCACATGCTGGGCTCGGGCATGTGCTGGTGCCACATTTTTCTTTGCCGAGACACCATCGCCAAAGAACCTGACAGGCGATATTAGGGTTTCAGCGATTGGGGGGCCCAGGGGGTGTGCGCATATGATGTGCGATGGGTGCTGGTACTTGGCCCTTATATTGCCCCCTTATCCCTCATCAAACCTCGAGAACTCACACCCCCTTAAAGAGCATTTGAGATTTTACAGGTTTGCTGCCAGTAGCCATTAAAGTGTCTGAAATGGGGACATTTTTTTCAAATGGTCACAATCTTGTACACTTTAAGTTTTTAGCTGAATTTTTTTGTGCATGCCAACAAAAATACAAGGATCATGACTACCAAGTTTGGGGCCAAAACTCCTTCTGAAAAAATTTTATAAAATCCCAAAACCGTAAAAAGTTTTGAAAATCATGAAAAATAGAAAACGAGTCGTCTTGCCATGAAACTTCACATGAAGGCTTAAGGGACCATTGTATGAATTTTCAAGCCAGAAAAATGGCATTGGCATGGCAGAATTATGGAGATGTGCCTAAACCCACCTACCACCCTATCGATCCACGGCTTACGCATCCCGCCTCTTTGGGCGGCGTAGTGCCCGCCCACCCGCCTACTCGTTTCGTCGATTGGCTTAGGCATCGGAGTTCATTCCTAGTCTAAGCATACGAAGTTCATTCCTAGTGTAAGATCGGACCAGATCGGGGGTTGCGATAGCAAATACTGGGCTCGGGCATGTGCTGGTGCCGTATTTTTCTTCGTCGGGACACCATCATCGGAGAACCTGACCGACGACATTGGGGTTCAGACGATCGGGGGGGCCCAGGGGGTGTGCACACATGATGTACAATGGGTGCTGGTACTTGGCCCTTATATTGGCCCCCTATCCCTCATCAAACCTTGAGAACTCACACCCCCTTACAGAGCATTTGAGATTTTACAGGTTTGCTGTCAATAGCCATTAAAGTGTTTGAAATGGGGACACTTTTTTCAAATGGTCACAAAATCTTGTACACTTTGAGTTGTTGGCTGAATATTTTTTTGCATACCAACAAAAATACAAGGATCACGTCTACCAAGTTTGGGGTCAAAACTCCTTCCGAAAAAATTTTAAAAATCCTGAACCATAAAAAGTTTCAAAAATTGTAAAAAACAGAAAATGAGTCATCTTGCCATGACACTTCACATGACGGCTTAAGGGACCACTGTATGAATTTACAAGGTAGAAAAATGGCATTGGCATGGAAAAAATATGAAGATGTGCCTAAACCCACCAACCACCCTATCGATCCACGGCTTGCGCATCCCGCCTTTCTGGCCGACGTAGTGGCCGCCCGCCCGCCCACTCATTTCATCGGTTGGCTTAGGCATACGAAGTTCTTTCCCAGTCTAAGATCAGACTAGATCGAGGGTTGCGGTAGCAGGATCGATAGCACGCAGAGAGGGACCCGACCGATCCTCGGCATGCGCATCCCGCCGCTCGGCCTGCTGAGGTCCCGCACGCTCGTTTCGTGGGTTGACTTAGGCATACGGAATTCATTCCTAGTCTAAGCATACGGAGTTGATTCCCAGTCTAAGACTGAATCAGATCGAGGGTTGCGACAGCACATGCCGGGCTCAAGCATGTGCTGGTGCCGTATTTTTCTTCACCGGGACACCATCATCGGAGAACCTGACCGTCGGCATTGGGGTCCGGCGATCGAGGGGGCCGGGGTGGTGTTCGCACATGATGTGTGATAGGTGCTGGTACTTGGCCCTTATATTGGCCCCCTATCCCTCATCAAACCTCGAGAACTCACACCCTCTTAAAGAGCATTTGAGATTTTACAGGTTTGGTGCCAGTAGCTATTAAAGTGTTTAAAATGGGGACACTTTTTTCAAATGGTCACAAAATCTTGTACACTTCGAGTTTTTGGCTGAATTGTCTTGAGCACGCCAACAAAAATACAAGGATCACATCTACCAAGTTTGGTGTAAAAAATCCTTTTAAAAAAATTTTAAAAAATCCTGAACCGTAAAAAGTTTCGAAAATCAGAAAAAATAGAAAACGAGTCATCTTGCCATGAAACTTCACATGAAGGCTTAAGGGACCATTGTATGAATTTACAAGCCAGAAAAATGGCATTGGCATGGCAGAAATATGAAGATGTGCCTAAACCCACCTACCACCCTATCGATCCACGGCTTGCGCATCCCGCCTCTCTGGCCGGCTGAGCGCCCACGCGCTCGTTCCGTGGGTTGACATAGGCATACGGAGTTCATTTCCAATCTAAGCATATGGAGTTCATTCCTAGTCTAAGATCAGACTGGACCGAGGGATACGGCAGCACATGCTGGGTTCGAGCATGTGCTGGTGCCGTATTTCTCTTCACCGGGACACCATCATCGGTGAACCTGACTGACTGCATTGGGGTTCTGACGATCAGGGGGGCCGGGGGGTGTACGTACATGATGTGCGATGGGTGCTGGTACTTGGCCCTTATATTCGCCCCCTAGCCCTCATCAAACCTCGAGAACTCACACCCCTTAAAGAGCATTTGAGATTTTACAGGTTTGCTGCCAGTAGCCATTAAAGTGTCTGAAATGGGGACACTTTTTTCAGATGGTCAGAAAATCTTGTACACTTATAGTTTTTAGCTGAACGTTTTTGTGCTTGCCAACAATAACATAAGGATCACGTCTACCAAGTTTGGGGCCAAAACGCCTTCTGAAAAAATTTTAAAAAATCCCGAACCATAAAAAGTTTCAAAAATTATGAAAAATAAAAAACGAGTCATCTTGCCATGACACTTCACATGAAGGCTTAAGGGACCATTGTATGAATTTACAAGCCAAAAAAATGGCATTGGCACCCCAAAAATATGAAGATGTGCCTAAACCCACCTACCACCCTATCGATCCACGGCTTGCACATCCTGCCTCTCTGGCCGGTGTAGTGCCCGCCCGCCTGCACGCTCCTTTCATGGGTTGACTTAGGCATACGTAGTTCATTCCTAGTCTAAGCATACGAAGTTCATTCCCAGTCTAAGATTGGACCGGACCGAGGGATGCGGCAGCACATGTTTGGCTCGGGCATGTGCTGGTGCCGTATCTTTCTTCATCGGGAGACCATCGCCGGAGAACCTGACCGGTGACATTGGGGTTCCGACGATCGGGGGTTGCCGGGGGGGTGTGCGCACATGATGTGCAATGGGTGCGGGTACTTGGCCCTCTGGCCGACTGAGCGGCCGCACGCTCACTTCGTGGGTTGACTTAGGCATACGGAGTTCATTCCCAGTCTAAGCATATAGAGTTCATTCGTAGTCTAAGATCGGACTGAACCGAGGGTTACGGTAACACATGCTGGTTCGGGCATGTGCTAGTGCCGCATTTTTCTTCACCGGGACACCATCGTCGGAGATTTTGACTGGCGGCATTGGGGTTCCGATGATCGGGGGGGTGTGCGCACATGATGTGCGATGGGTGTTGATACTTGGCCTTTATATTGGCCCCTTATCCCTCATCAAACCTCGAGAACTCACACCCCCTTAAAGAGCATTTGAGATTTTACAGGTTTGCTGCCAGTAGCCATTAAAGTGTTTGAAATGGGGACACTTTTTTCAAATGGTCACAAAATCTTGTACACTTCAAGTTTTTAGTTGAATTGTTTTGTGCATGCCAACAAAAACACAAGGATCACGTCTATCAATTTAGGGCCAAAACTGCTTTTGAAAAAATTTTAAAAAATCCCGAATCGTAAAAAGTTTCAAAAATCATGAAAAATAGAAAACGAGTCATCTTGCCATGAAACTTCACATGAAGGCTTAAGGGACCATTGTATGAATTTACAAGTCAGAAAAATGTAATTGGCACCTCAAAAATATGAAGATGTGCCTAAACCCACTTACCACCCTATCGATCCACGGCTTGCGCATCCTGTCTCTGTGGCCAGCGTAGTACCCGCCCGCCCGCCCGCTCATTTCGTCGGTTGCCTTAGCCATACGGAGTTCATTCCTAGTCTAAGATTGGACCGGACCAGGGTTGCCGTAGCAGGATCGGTAGCACACAGAGGAGGACCCGGCTGATCCCCGACTTGCGCATCCTGTCCCTCTGGCCGGCTGAGCGCCCGTAAACTCGTTTCGTGGGTTGACTTAGGCATACAGAGTTCATTCCCAGTCAAAGCATACAGAGTTGACTCCCAGTCTAAGATCGGACCAGACCGAGGGTTACGGCAGCACATGCTGTGCTCAGGCATGTGCTGGTGCCGTATTTTTCTTCATCGAGACACCATCATCGGAGAACCTGATCGGTGACATTGGGGTTCCGGCAATCAGGGGGGCTGCGGGGGGGTGTGCGCACATGATGTGCGATGGGTGCTGGTACTTGGCCCTTATATTGGCCCCCTATCCCTCATCAAACCTCGAGAACTCACACCCCCTTAAAGATCATTTGAGATTTTACAGGTTTGCTGCCAGTACCCATTAAAGTGTCTAAAATGGGAACACTTTTTTCAAATGGTCACAAAATCTTATACACTTAGAGGTTTTAGCTGAATTTTTTTGTGCATGCAAAAAAAAAATACAAGGATCAAGTCTACCAAGTTTTCCGCCAAAACTTTTTTTGAAAAAATTTTAAAAAATCTGAAACCCTAAAAAGTTTTGAAAATCGTGAAAAATAGAAAACAAGTCGTCGTGCCATGAAACTTCACATGAAGGCTTAAGGGACCATTGTATGAATTTACAAGCCAGAAAAATGGCATCGGCATGACAAAAATATGAAGATGTGCCTAAACCCACCTACCACCCTATTGATCCACGGCTTGCGCATGTTGCCTCTCTGGCTGGCGTAGTGCCCGCCCGCCCGCTCGTTTCATTGGTTAGCTTAGGCATACGGAGTTCATTCCTAGTCTAAGATCGGACCAGACCGAGGGTTACGAGAGCATGCAGAGGGGGACCCGTCCGATCCCCAGCTTGCACATCCCGCCCCTCTGGCCGGCTGAACGCCCACACGCTCGTTTCGTGGGTTGACTTAGGCATACGAAGTTCATTCCCAGTCTAAGATCAGACTGGACTGAGGGTTGCGGCAGCACATGCTGGGCTTGGGCATTTGCTGGTGCTGCATTTTTCTTCGTCAGGACACCATCGTCGGAGAACCTGACCGGCGGCATTGGGGTTTCGGCGATCGGGGGGACGGGGGGTGTACGCACATGATGTGCGATAGGTGCTGGTACTTGGCCCTTATATTGGCCCCTTATCCCTCATCAAACCTCGAGAACTCACACCCCCTTTAAAAGCATTTGAGATTTTACAGGTTTGCTGCCAATAGCCATTAAAGTGTCTGAAATGGAGACACTTTTTTCAAATGGTCACAAAATCTTGTACACTTCGAGTTTTTAGCTGAATTTTTTTGTGCATGCCAATAAAAATACAAGGATCATGTCTACCAAGTTTGGTTCCAAAACCCCTTTTAAAAAAATTTTAAAAAATCTTGAACCGTAAAAAGTTTCAAAAATCGTGAAAAATAGAAAGCGAGTCGTCTTGCCATGAAACATCACGTGAAGGCTTAAGGGACCATTGTATGAATTTAAATGCCAGAAAAATGGCATTGGCATGGCAGAAATATGAAGATGTGCCTAAACCCACCTACCACCCTATCAATCCACGGCTTGCGCATCCCACCTCTCTAGTCGACGTAGTGCCCGCACGCTCGTTTCCTCGGTTAGCTTAGGCATACGGAGTTTATTCCCAGTCTAAGATCACACCGGACCGAGGGTTGCGGCAGCATGCAGAGAGGGATCCGATCGATCCCTGGCTTGCGCATCCCGCCCCTCTGGCCAGCTGAGCGCCCGCACGCTCGTTTCGTGGGTTGACTTAGGCATACGGAGTTCATTCCCAGTCTAAGCAAACGAAGTTCATTCCCAGTCTAAGATCGGATTGGACCGAGGGTTACGGTAGCACATGCTATCCTCGGGCATGTGGTAGTGTCGCATTTTTCTTCGTCGGGACACCATCGTCGGAGAACCTGACCGACGGCATTGGGGTTCCGGCGATTAGGGGGCGGGGGGGGGGGGGGGTGTGCGCACATGATGTGCGATGGGTGCTGGTACTTGGCCCTTATATTGGCCCCCTATCCCTCATCAAACCTTGAGAACTCACACCCCCTTAAAAAGCATTTGAGATTTTACAGGTTTCCTGCCAGTAGCCATTAAAGTGTTTGAAATAGGGACACTTTTTTCAAATGGTCACAAAATCTTGTACACTTCGAGTTTTTAGATGAATTGTTTTGTGCATGGCATCAAAATTACAAGGATCACGTCTACCAAGTTTGGGGCCAAAACTCCTTCTGAAAAAAATTTAAAAAATCTCGAACCGTAAAAAGTTTCAAAAATCATGAAAAATAGAAAATGAGTCGTCTTGCCATGAAACTTCACATGACGGCTTAAGGGACCATTGTATGAATTTACAAGCCAAAAAAATGGCATTGGCATGGCAGAAATATGAAGATGTGCCTAAACCCACCTACCACCCTATCGATCCACGGCCTGAGCATCCCGCCTCTCTGGCCGGCTTAGTGCCCGCCCTCCCGCCCGCTCATTTCATCAGTTGGCTTAGGCTTACGGAGTTCATTCCCAGTTTAAGATTGGACCGGACCAAGGGTTGCTACAGCAGGATTGGCAGCATGTAGAGGGGGGACCCGGTCGATCCCCGACTTGCGCATTCCGCCCCTCTGGCCGACTGAGCGCCCGCACGCTCGTTTCGTGGGTTGACTTAGGTATACAGAGTTCATTCCTAGTCTAAGCATACGAATTTCATTCTCAGTATAAGAACAGACAGGACCGAGGGTTACGGCAGCACATGCTAAGCTCGGGCATGTGCTAGCGTCGCACTTTTCTTCACCGCGACACCATCGTCGGAGAATCTGACCGGCGGCATTGAGGTTAAGGCGATGGGGGGGCTGAGGGGTGTGCGCACATGATGTGCGATGGGTGCTGGTACTTGGCCCTTATATTGGCCCACTATCCCTCATCAAACCTCGAGAACTCATACCCCCTTAAAGAGCATTTGAGATTTTACAAGTTTGCTGCCAGTTGCCATTAAAGTGTCTGAAATGGGGACATTTTTTTCAAATGGTCACAAAATCTTGTACACTTCGAGTTTTTAGCTGAATTTTTTGGTGCAAGCCAACAAAAATACAAGGATCATGTCTACCAAGTTTGTTGCCAAAACTCCCTCTGAAAAAATTTTAAAAAATCCCAAACCGTAAAAATATTCGAAAAGCGTGAAAAATAGAAAACGAGTCGTCTTGCCATGAAACTTCACATGAAGGCTTAAGGGATGATTGTATGAATTTACAAGCCAGAAAAATGGCATTGGTACGGTAGAAATATGAAGATGCGCCTAAACCCACCTACCACCCTATCGATCCACGACTTGCGCATCCTACCTCTCTGGTCGACGTAGTGCCCGGCCGCCCGCTCGTTTCGTCGGTTTGCTTAGGCATAGGAGTTCATTCCTAGTCTAAGATCAGACCGGACCAAGGGTTGCTGCAGTAGGATCGACAGCTAGCAGAAGGGGACCCGGTCGATCCCCGGCTTGTGCATCCCCCCTTCTGGCCGACTGAGCGCCCGCACGCTCGTTTTGTGGGTTGACTTAGGCATACGGAGTTCATTCCCAATTTAAGATCAGACTAGACCGAGGGTTACGGCAGCACATGCTGGGCTCGGGCAAGTGCTGGTGCCGCATTTTTCTTCGCCAGGACACCATCACCGGAGAACCTGACCGGCCGCATTGGCGTTTGGGCGATCCGGGGGGGCCGGGGGGGTGTGCGGACATGATGTGCGATGGGTGCTAGTACTTGGCCCTTATATTGGCCCCCTATCCCTGATCAAACCTCAAGAACTCACACCCCCTTAAAGAGCATTTGAGATTTTATAGGTTTGCTGCCAGTAGCCATTAAAGTGTCTGAAATGGGGACACTTTTTTCAAATGGTCACAAAATCTTGTACACTTCGAGTTTTTAGCTGAATTTTTTTGTGCATGCCACCAAAAATACAAGGATCATGTCTACCAAGTTTGGGCCCAAAACACCTTCTGAAAAAATTTTAAAAAATCCCAAACCGTAAAAAGTTTTGAAAATCGGGAAAAATAAAAAACGAGTCTTTGCCATGAAACTTCACATGAACGCTTAAGGGACCATTGTATGAATTTACAAGCCAGAAAAATGGCATTGGCATGGCAGAAATATGAAGATGTGCCTAAACCCACCTACCACCCTATCGATCCACGGCTTGCGCATCCCGCCTCTCTGACCGGCGTAGTGCCCGCCCGCCCGCTCATTTCATCGGTTGGCTTAGGCATACGGAGTTCATTCCCAATCTAAGATCGGATCGGATAGAGGGTTGCGACAGTAGGATCGACAGCATGCAGAGGGGGACCCAGCCGATCCCCGACTTGCGCATCCCGCACCTCTAGCCGGCTGAGCGCCCGAACGCTCGTTTCATGGGTTGACTTAGGTATACGGAGTTCATTCTCAGTCTAAGCATACGGAGTTCATTCCCAGTCTAAGATTTGACCGGACTGAGGGTTACGCAGCACATGCTGGGCTCGGGCATGTGCTGGTGTGGTATTTTTCTTCACCGGGACACCATCATCGGAGAACCTGACCGGCAGCATTGGGTTTCGACGATCGGGGGGGTCGGGGGGGTGTTCGCACATGATGTGCGATGGGTGCTGGTACTTGGCCCTTATATTGGCCCCCTATCCCTCATCAAACCTCAAGAACTCACACCCCCTTAAAGTGTATTTGAGATTTTACAGGTTTGCTGCCAGTAGCCATTAAAGTGTCTGAAATGGGTACACTTTTTTCAAATGTTCACAAAATCTTGTACACTTCAACATTTTAATTGAATGTTTTTGTGCATGCCAACAAAAATGTAAGGATCACGTCTACCAAGTTTGGGGCCAAAACTCCTTCTAAAAAAATTTTAAAAAATCCCGAACCGTAGAAAGTTTTGAAAATCATGAAAAATAGAAAACGAGTCGTCTTCCCATGAAACTTCAGATGAAGGCTTAACGGACCATTGTATGAATTTACAAGCCAGAAAAATGGCATTGGCATGGCAGAAATATGAAGATGTGCCTAAACCCACCTACCACCCTATCGATCCACGGCTTGCGCATCCCGCCTCTCTGGCCGGCGTAGTGCCTGCCCGCCCGCCTGCCCGCTCATTTCGTCAGTTGGCTTAGGCATATGGAGTTCATTAACAGTCTAAGATCAGACCGGACTAAGGGTTGCGGCAGCAGGATCGGCAACACATAAAGGGGGATCCAATCGATCCCCGGCTTGCGCATCCCGCCCCTCGATCGGCTATGCGCCCGTACGCTCGTTTCGTGGATTGACTTAGGCATACGAAGTTCATTCCCAGTCTAGGCATACGGAGTTCATTCCCAGTCTAAGATCAGAGGGCATCGAGGGTTGCGACAGCACATGCTGGGCTCAGGCATTTGCTGGTGCTGCATTTTTCTTTGTAAAGACACAATCGCCGGAGAACCTGACCGGCGGCATTGGGGTTCCGGCGATCGGGGGGGCTGGGGGTGTGTGCGCACATGATGTGCGATGGGTGCTGGTACTTGGCCCTTATATTAGCCCCCTATCCCTCATCAAACCTCGAGAACTCACACCCCCTTAAAAAGAATTTGAGATTTTACAGGTTTGCTTCCAGTAGCCATTAAAGTGTCTTAAATGGGGACACTTTTTTCAAATGGTCACAGAATCTTGTACACTTCGAGTTTTTAGCTGAATTTTTTTGTGCATGCCAACAAAAATACAAGAATCACGTCTACCAAGTTTAGGGCCAAAACTCCTTCAGAAAAATATTTAAAAATCCCAAATCCAAATAGTTTCAAAAATCATGAAAAATAGAAAACGAGTCATCTTGCCGTGAAACTTCTCATGAAGGCTTAAGGGACCATTGTATGAATTTACAAGCCAGAAAAATGGCATTGGCATGGTAGAAATATGAAGATGTGCCTAAACCCACCTACCACCCTATCAATCCACGGCTTGTGCATCCCACCTCTCTGGCCGGCATAGTACCCGCCCGCCCGCTCGCTCCTTTCATCGATTGGTTTAGGCATACATAGTTAATTCCCAATCTAAGATCAGACCAAACCGAGGGTTGCGGCAACAGGATTGGCAGCACGCAAAAGGGTACCCGGTCGATCCTCGACTTATGCATCCTGCCCCTCTGGCTGGCTGAGCGCCCGCACGCTCGTTTCGTGGGTTGACTTAGGCATGCGAAGTTCATTCCTAGTCTAAGCATACGGAGTTCATTCCAGTCTAAGATCATACCAGACCGAGGGTTGCGGCAGCACATGCTAGGCTCGGGCATATGCTGGAGCCGTATTTTTTTTTGTCGAGACACCATCGTCGGATAACCTGACCGACAACATTGGGATTCCGGCGATCGGGGGGGCCGGGGGAGGTGTGCGCACATGATGTGCGATGGGTGCTGGTACTTGGCCCTTATATTGGCCCCCTATCCCTCATCAAACCTTGATAACTCAAACCCCCTTAAAGAGCATTTGAGAATTTACAGGTTTGCTGCCAGTAGCCATTAAAGTGTTTGGAATGAGGACACTTTTTTCAAATGGTCACAAAATCTTGTACACTTCGATTTTTTAGCTGAATTTTTTTGTGCATGCCAACAAAAATACAAGGATCACGTCTACCAAGTTTGGGGCCAAAACTCCTTCTGAAAAAAATTTAAAAAATCCCGAACTGTAAAAATTTTCAAATATCATGAAAAATAGAAAACGAGTAGTCTTGCCAAGAAACTTCGCATGAAGGCTTAAGGGACCATTGTATGAATTTACAAGCCAAAAATATGGCATTGGCATGGCAAAAATATGAAGATGTGCCTAAACCCACCTACCACCCTATCGATCCACGGCTTGCGCATCCCGCATCTCTGATAGGCGTAGTGCCCGCCCGCCCGTCCTCTCGTTTCGTCGGTTGGCTTAGGCATACGGAGTTCATTCCCAGTCTAAGATCAAACTAGATCGAGGGTTACGATAGCACGCAGAGAGGGACCCGGGCGATCCCCGGGTTACGCATCCCGCCCTTCTAGCCCGCTGAGCGCCTGCACTCTTGTTTCGTGGGTTGACTTAGGCATACGGAGTTCATCCCAATCTAAGCATACAGAGTTCATTCCCAGTCTAAGATCAGACCAGACCGAGGGTTGCGACAGCACATGCTAGGCTCGGGCATGTGCTGGTGCTGTAGTTTTCTTCGCTAGGACACCATCGTCGGAGAACCTGACCAACGGTATTGGGGCTCCGACGATCGGGGGGCCGGGGGGGTGTGCGCACATGATGTGCAATGGGTGCTGGTACTTGGCCCTTATATTGGCCCCCTATACCTCATCAAATCTTGAGAACTCACACCTCCTTAAAGAGTATTTGAGATTTTACAGGTTTGCTGCCAGTAGCCATTGAAGTGTCTGAAATGGGGACACTTTTTTCAAATTGTCACAAAATCTTGTACACTTCAAGTTTTTAGCTGAATATTTTTGGGCATGCCCAAAAAAATACAAGGATCATTTCTACCAAGTTTGGGGCCAAAACTCCATCTGAAAAAATTTTCAAAAATATCGAACCGTAAAAAGTTTCCAAAATCATGAAAAATAGAAAACGAGTCGTCTTGCCATGAAACTTCACTTGAAGGCTTAAGGGACCATTGTATGAATTTACAAGCCAGAAAAATGGCATTGGCTTGGTAGAAATATGAAGATGTGCCTAAACCCACCTACCACCCTATCGATCCACGGCTTGCGCATCCCGCCTCTCTGGCCGGCGTAGTGCTCGCCCGCCCGCCTGCTCGTTTTGTCGGTTGGCTTAGGCATATGGAGTTCATTCCCAGTCTAAGATTGGACCAGACCGAGGGTTGGGGCAGTAGGATCAGCAGCATGCAGTGGGGGACTTGGTAGATCCCCGACTTGCGAATCTCGCTCCTCTGGCCGGCTGAGCGCCCGCACGCTCGTTTCGTGGGTTGACTTAGGCATACGAAGTTCATTCCTAGTCTAAGCATACGAGTTCATTCCCAGTCTAAGATCGGAATGGACCGAGGGTTGCAGCAGCACATGCTGTCCTCGAGCATGTGCTGGTGCCGCATTTTTCTTCACCGGGACACCATTGTCGGAGAATCTAACCGACTGTATTGGGGTTCCGGCGATCGGGGGGGTCGGGGGGCAGGCATGCGCAGATGATGTGCGATGGGTGCTGGTACTTGGCCCTTATATTGACCCCATATCCCTCATCAAACCTCGAGAACTCTCACCCCCTTAAAGAGCATTTGAGATTTTACAAGTTTGCTGCTAGTAGACATTAAAGTGTCTGAAATGGGGACACTTTTTTCAAATGGTCACAAAATCTTGTACACTTCGAGTTTTTAGCTGAATTTTTTTGTGCATGCCAACAAAAATACAAGGATCACGTCTACCAAGTTTGGGGCCAAAACCCCTTCTGAAAAAATTTTAAAAAAATCTCGAACCGTAAAAAGTTTCAAAAATCATGAAAAATAGAAAACGAGTCGTCTTCCCATGAAACTTCAGATGAAGGCTTAAGGGACCATTGTATGAATTTACAAAGCCAAAAAAATGGCATTGGCATGGTAGAAATATGAAGATGTGCCTAAACCCACCAACCACCCTATCGATCTACAACTTGCGCATCCCGCCTCTCTAACCGACGTAGCGCCCGCCCGCCCCGCCTGCTCGTTTCGTCGGTTGGCTTAGGCATACAGAGTTCATTCCCAATCTAAGATAAGATCAGACCGAGGGTTGCGGGAGCAAGATCGGTAGCTGGCAGAAGGGGACCCGATCGATCCCCGGCTTGCGCATCCCACCCCTCTGGCCGGCTGAGTGCCCGCACACTCGTTTCGTGGGTTGACTTAGGCATATGGAGTTCATTCCCAGTCTAAGCATATGGAGTTCATTCCCAGTCTAAGATCAAACTGGACCAAAGGTTGCGGCAACACATGCTGTCTTCGGGCATGTGCTGGTGTCGCATTTTTCTTCGCCGAGACACCATCGTCGGAGAACCTGACCAACGGTATTGAGGTTTCGATGATCGGGGGGTGTGCGCACATGATGTGCAATGGGTGCTGGTACTTGGCCCTTATATTGGCCCCCTATCCCTCATCAAACCTCGAGAACTCACACCGCCTTAAAGAGCATTTGAGATTTTAAAGGTTTGCTGCCAGTAGCCATTAAAGTGTCGAAAATGGGGACACTTTTTTCACATGGTCACAAAATCTTCTACACTTCGAGTTTTTAGCTGAATTGTTTTGTGCATGCCAACAAAAATACAAGGATCACGTCTACCAAGTTTGGGGCCAAAACTCCTTCTGAAAAAATTTTAAAAAATCTCAAATTGTAAAAAGTTTTAAAAATCGTGAAAAATAGAAAACAAGTCGTCTTTCCATGAAACTTCACATGAAGGCTTAAGAGACAATTGTATGAATTTACAAGCCAAAAAAATGGCATTGGCACGATAGAAATATGAAGATGTGCCTAAACCCAGCTACCACCCTATCGATCCACGGCTTGCGCATCCCGCCTCTCTGAACGGCGTAGTGCTCGCCCGCCAGCCCGCTCATTTCGTCGGTTGGCTTAGGCATACAAAGTTCATTCCCAGCCTAAGATTGGACTAGACTGAGGGTTGGGGTAGCAGGATCGGCAGCACGTAGAGGAGGACCCGACAGATCCCCGGTTTGCGCATCTCGCCCCTCTGGCCGGCTGAGTGCCCGCACGCTCGTTTCGTGGGTTGACTTAGGCATACGAAGTTCATTCCCAGTCTAAGCATATGAGTTCATTCCCAGTCTAAGATCGGACCGGACTGAGGGTTGCAGCAGCACATGCTATCCTAGGGCATGTGCTGGTGCTGCATTTTTCTCCGTCGGGACACCATTGCCAGAGAACCGACCGACGGTATTGGGGTTCTGACGATCGGGGGGTCGGGACGGCGGGTGTGCGCACATGATGTGCGATGGGTGCTGGTACTTGGCCCTTATATTGGCCCCATATCCCTCATCAAACCTCGAGAACTCTCACCCCCTTAAAGAGCATTTGAGATTTTACAGGTTTGCTGCCAGTAGACATTAAAGTGTCTGAAATGGGGACACTTTTTTCAAATGGTCACAAAATCTTGAACACTTCGAGTTTTTAGCTGAATTTTTTTGTGCATGCTAACAAAAATACAAGGATCACGTCTACCAAGTTTGGGGCAAAAACTCTACCTGAAAAAATTTTAAAAAATCCAGAACCGTAAAAAGTTTAAAAAATCATGAAAAATAGAAAATGAGTCGTCTTGCCATGAAACTTCACATGAAGGCTTAAGGGACCATTGTATGAATTTACAAGCCAGAAAAATGGCATTGGCATGGTAGAAATATGAAGATATGCCTAAACCCACCTACCACCTGATCGATCCACGGCTTGCGCATCCTGCCTCTCTGGCCGGCGTAGTGCCCGCTCGCCTGCTCGCTCGTTTCGTCCGTTGGCTTAGGCATACGGAGTTCATTCCCATTCTAAGATCTGATCAAATCGAAGGTTGTGGCAGCAGGATCGACAGCACGCAAAGGGGGACCCGGTCGATCACCGGCTTGTGCATCTCGCCCCTTTGGCCGGTTGAACGCCTGCACGCTCGTTTCGTGGGTTGACTTAGGCATACGGGGTTCATTCTGAATCTTAGCATACAGAGTTCATTCCCAGTCTAAGATCGGATCGGACTGAGGGTTACGGCAGCACATGCTAGGCTCGGGCATGTTTTGGTGCCGTATTTTTCTTCGCCGGGACACCATTACCGAAGAACCTGACCGACGGTATTGGGGTTCTGGCGATCGGGGGGGTCGGGGCGGCGGGTGTGCGCACATGATGTGCAATGGGTGCTGGTACTTCGCCCTTATATTGGCTCCATATCCCTCATCAAACCTCGAGAACTCTCACCCCCTTAAAGAGCATTTGAGATTTTACAGGTTTACTGCCAGTAGACATTAAATGGTCGTAAAATCTTGTACATTTCAAGTTTTTAGCTCAATTGTTTTGTGCATGCCAACAAAAATACAAGGATCACGACTGCCAAGTTTGGGGACAAAACTAATTTTGAAAAGGTTTTAAAAAAATCTCGAACCGCTAAAAGTTTCAAAAATCATGAAAAATAGAAAACGAGTCGTCTTGCCATGAAACTTCACATGAAGGCTTAAGGGACCATTGTATGAATTTACAAAGCCAGAAAAATGGCATTGGCATGGTAGAAATATGAAGATGTGCCTAAACCCACCTCGCACCCTATCGATCCATGGCTTTCGCATCCCGCCTCTCTAACCGGTGTAGTGCTTGCCCGCCCGTCTGCTCGTTTCGTCGGTTGGCTTAGGCATACGGAGTTCATTCCCAATCTAAGATCGGATCGGATTGAGGGTTGCGGTAGCAGGATCGATAGCACGCAGAGGGAGACCCGACCGATCCCCAGCTTGCGTATCCCGCCCCTCTGGCCGGTTGAGTGCCCGTACGCTCGTTTCGTGGGTTGACTTAGGCATACGGAGTTCATTCCCAGTCTAAGCATACGGAGTTCTTTCCCAGTCTAAGATCGGACCGGACCGAGGGTTGCGGTAGCACATGCTATCCTCGGGCATGTGTTGGTGCCGCATTTTTCTTCGCTGGGACACCATCGTCGGAGAACCTGACCGACGGTATTGAGGTTTCGATGATCGGAGGGGCCGGGGGGGTGTGCGCACATGATGTGCGATGGGTGCTGGTACTTGGCCCTTATATTGGCCCCCTATTCCTCATCAAACCTTGAGAACTCACACCCCCTTAAAGAGCGTTTGAGATTTTATAGGTTTGCTGTCAGTAGCCATTAAAGTGTCGGAAATGAGGACACTTTTTTCAAATGGGCACAAAATCTTCTACACTTCGAGTTTTTAGTTGAATTGTTTTGTGCATGCCAAAAAAAATACAAGGATCACGTCTACCAAGTTTGGGGCAAAACTCCTTCTGAAAAACTTTTAAAAAATCCCGAACCGTAAAAAGCTTTCAAAATCGTGAAAAATAAAAAACGAATCGTCTTTCCATGAAACTTCACATGAAGGCTTAAGAGACAATTGTATGAATTTACAAGCCAAAAAAATGGCATTGGCATGGCAAAAATATGAAGATGTGCCTAAACCCACCTACCACCCTATTGATCCACGGCTTGCGCATCCCGCCTCTCTGAACGGCGTAGTGCTCGCCCGCCCGCCCGCTCGTTTCATCGGTTGGCTTAGGCATACGGAGTTCATTCCTAGTCTAAGATCAGACCGGACCGAGGGTTGGGGCAGCAAGATCGACAGCACGTAGACGGGGACCCGACAGATCCCTGGCTTGCGCATCCCGCCCCTTTGGTTGGCTGAACGCCCGCACGCTCGTTTCGTGGGTTGACTTAGGCATACGAAGTTCATTCCCAATCTAAGCATATGAGTTCATTCCCAGTCTAAGATCAGACCAGACCGAGGGTTGCGGCAGCACATGCTGTCCTCGAGCATGTGCTGGTGCCGCATTTTTCTTCGTCGGGACACCAACGTCGGAGAACCTGACTGACAGTATTGGGGTTCCAACGATCGGTGGGGTCGGGGCGGCGGGTGTGCGCACATGATGTGTGATGGGTGCTGGTACTTGGCCCTTATATTGGCCCCATATCCCTCATCAAACCTCGAGAACTCTCACCCCCTTAAAGAGCATTTGAGATTTTATAGGTTTACTGCCAGTAGACATTAAAGTGTCTGAAATAGGGACACTTTTTTCAAATGGTCACAAAATCTTGTACACTTCAAATTTTTAGCTGAATTTTTTTATGCATGCCAAAAAAAATACAATGATCACGTCTACCAAGTTTGGGGCCAAAACTCTACCTGAAAAAATTTTAAAAAATCTCGAACCGTAAAAAGTTTAAAAAATCATGAAAAATAGAAAATGAGTCGTCTTGCTATGAAACTTCACATGAAGGCTTAAGGGACCATTGTATGAATTTACAAGCCAGAAAAATGGCATTAACATGGTAGAAATATGAAGATATGCCTAAACCCACCTACCACCTGATCAATCCACGGCTTGCGCATCCTGCCTCTCTGGTCGGCGTAATGTCCACTCGCTCGTTTCGTCCGTTGGCTTAGGCATACGGAGTTCATTCCGATTCTAAGATTGGATCAGATCGAGGGTTGTGGTAGTAGGATCAACAGCACGCAGAGGGGGACCCGACCGATCCCCGGCTTGTGCATCTCACCCCTCTAGCCGGTTGAACACCTGCACGCTCGTTTCATGGGTTGACTTAGGCATATGGGGTTCATTCTGAATCTAAGCATACAAAGTTCATTCCCAGTCTAAGATCGGATCGGATCGAGGGTTAGGGCAGCACATGCTGGGCTCGGGCATGTGCTGGTGCCACATTTTTCTTCGTCGGGACACCATCGTCGTAGAACCTGACCGGCGGCATTAGGGTTTCGACGATCGAGGGATCGGGGGGGTGTGCGCACATGATGTGCAATGGGTGCTGGTACTTGGCCCTTATATTGGGCCCCTATCCCTCATCAAACCTCAAGAACTCACAACCCCTTAAAGACCATTTGAGATTTTACATGTTTGCTTCCAGTAGCCATTAAAGTGTCTAAGATCAGACCAGACCGAGGTTGCAGTAGCAGGATCGACAGCACACAGTGAGGGACCCGGACGATCCCCGGCTTACGCATCCCGCCGCTCTCGCCGGCTGAGCACCCGCACGTTTGTCTCATGGGTTACTTAGGCATACGGAGTTTATTCCCAGTCTAAGCATACGGAGTTCATTCACAGTCTAAGATCAGACCGGACCGAGGGTTGCGGCAGCACATGCTGGGCTCGAGCATGTGCTGGTGCCGTATTTTTCTTCGTCGGGACACCATCCCCAGAGAACCTGATCGGTGGCATTGGGGTTCCGACGATCGAGGGGGGGTGGGGGGTGTGCGTACATGATGTGTGATGGGTGCTTGTACTTGGCCCTTATATTGGCCAACTATCCCTCATCAAACCTCGAGAACTCACACCCCCTTAAAAAGCATTTGAGATTTTACAGGTTTGTTGCCAGTAGCCATTAAAGTGTCTGAAATGGGGATACTTTTTTCAAATGGTCACAAAATCTTGTACACTTCGAGTTTTTAGCTGAATTTTTTTGAGCTTGCCAACAAAATACAAGGATCATGTCTAACAAGTTTGGGGCCAAAACTCCTTCTGAGAAAATTTTAAAAAATCCTGAACCGTAAAAAGTTTAAAAAATCATGAAAAATAAAAAATGAGTCGTCTTGCCGTGAAACTTCACATGAAGGCTTTAGGGACCATTGTGTGAATTTACTAGCCAGAAAAATGGCATTGGCATGGTAGAAATATGAAGATATGCCTAAACCCACCTACCAGCCTATCGAGCAACAGCTTGCGCATCCCGCCTCTCTGGCCGACGCAATGCCCGCCCGCCCGCCCGCCCGCTCGTTTCATCGGTTGGCTTAGGTATACGAAGTTCATTCCCAGTCTAAGATCAGACCGGATCGAGGGTTGCGATAGCAGGATCGACAGCACGTAGTGGGGGACCCGGTCGATCCCCGACTTTCGCATCCCGCCCCTCTGGCCGGTCAAGTGCCCGCATGCTCGTTTTGTGGGTTGACTTAGGCATACGGAATTTATTCCCAGTCTAAGATCAGACCGGACTGAGGGTTGTGGTAACAGGATCAACAGCACGCAGAAGGGGACTCGATCGATCCCCGGCTTGCGCATCCCGCCCCTCTGGCCGATTGAGCGCCCGCACGCTCGTTTCATGGGTTGACTTAGGCATACAGAGTTCATTCCTAGTCTAAGCATACAAAGTTCATTCCCAGTCTAAGATCGGACCAGACCGAGGGTTGCGGTAGCACATGCTGGGCTCGGGCATGTGCTGGGGTCGTATTTTTCTTCGTCGGGACACCATCGTCGCAGAACCTGATCGACGGTATTGGGGTTCGAGAGATCAGGGGGCCGGGGGGTGTGCGCACGTGATGTGCGATGGGTGCTGGTACTTGGCCCTTATATTTTCCCCCTATCCCTCATCAAACCTCGAGAACTCACACCCCCGTAAAGAGCATTTGAGATTTTACAGGTTTGCTGCCAGTAGCCATTAAAGTGTCTGAAATGGGGATACTATTTTCAAATGATCACAAAATCTCGTACACTTCAAGTTTTTAGCTGAATTTTTTTGCGCATGCCAACAAAAATACAAGGATCACGTCTACCAAGTTTGGGGCAAAAACCCCTTCTGAAAAAATTTTAAAAAATCCTGAACTGTAAAAAGTTTCAAAAGTCACGAAAAATAGAAAATGAGTCATCTTGCCATGAAACTTCACCTGAAGGCTTAAGGGACCATTGTATGAATTTACAAGCCAAAAAAATGGCATTGGCATGCTAGAAATATGAAGATATGCCTAAACCCACCTACTAGCCTATCGAGCCACAGCTTGCGCATCCCGCCTCTCTGGCCGGCGTAATGCCCGCCCGCCCGCTCGTTTCATCGGTTGGCTTAGGCATACGAAGTTCATTCCCAGTCTAAGGTCAGACTGGATCGAGGGTTGCTGTAGCAGCATCGACAGCATGCAGTGGGGTACCCGATCGATCCCCGACTTTCGCATCCCGCCCCTCTGGCCGGTCGAGTGCCCGCATGCTCATTTCGTGGGTTGACTTAGGCATACGAAATTCATTCCCAGTCTAAGATCAGACCGGACTGACGGTTGTGGTAACAGGATCAGCAGCGCGCAGAGGGGGACCCGATCGATCCCCGGCTTGCGCATCCCACCCCTTTGGCCAATTGAGCGCCCGCACGCTCGTTTCATGGGTTGACTTAGGCATACAGAGTTCATTCCCAGTCTAAGCATACAAAGTTCATTCCCAGTCTAAGATCGGACTAGACCGAGGGTTGCGGTAGCACATGCTGGGCTCAGGCATGTGCTGGGGCTGTATTTTTCTTCGTCGGGACACCATCGTCGCAGAACTTGACCGGAGGTATTGGGGTTCGAGAGATCAGGGGGCCGGGGGGTGTGCGCACATGATGTACGATGGGTGCTGGTACTTGGCCCTTATATTTGCCCCCTATCTCTCATCAAACCTCGAGAACTCACACCCCCTTAAAGAGCATTTAAGATTTTACAGGTTTGCTGCCAGTAGGCATTAAAGTGTCTAAAATGGGGACACTTTTTTCAAATGGTCACAAAATCTTGTACACTTCGAGTTTTTAGCTGAAGTTTTTTTTGCATGCCAACAAAAATACAAGGATCACGTCTACAAAGTTTGGGGCCAAAAAACCTTCTGAAAAAATTTGAAAAAATCCCGCACCGTAAAAAGTTTTAAAAATCGTGAAAAATAGAAATCGAGTCGTCTTGCCATGAAAATTCACATGAAGGCTTAAGGGACCATTAGATGAATTTACACAAAAGAAAAATGGCATTGGCACGGTAGAAATATGAAGATGTGCCTAAACCCACCTACCACCCTATCGATCTATGGCTTGCGCATCCCGCCTCTCTGGTCGGCGTAGTGCCCGCCCGCCGTCCGATCATTTCGTCGATTGGCTTAGGCATACGGAGTTCATTCCCAGTCTAAGATCGGACCGGACCGAGGGTTACAGTAGCAAGATCGCAAAACGCAAAGGGTGACCCGTTCGATCCTTGACTTGCGCATCCCACCCCTCTGGCCGGCTGAGCGCCCGCACGCTCGTTTCATGGGTTGACTTAGTCATACGGAGTTCATTCCCAGTCTAAGCATACGGAGTTCATTCCTAGTCTAAGATCAGACCGGATCGAGGGTTGCGGCAGCACATTTTGGGCAAGGGCATGTGCTAGTGCCGTATTTTTCTTCGTCGGGACACCATCGTCGGAGAACCTGACCGGCAACTTTGGGGTTCCGATGATCGGGGGGGCCGAGGGGGTGTGCGCACATGATGTGCGATGGGTGCTAGTACTTGGCCCTCATATTGGCCCGCTATCCCTCATCAAACCTCGAGAACTCACACCCCCTTAAAGGGCATTTCAGATTTTACAGGTTTGCTACCAGTAGCCATTAAAGTGTCTAGAATGGGGACACTTTTTTCAAATGGTCACAAAATCTTGTACACTTCGAGTTTTTAGCTGAATTTTTTTGCGCATGCAAACAAAAAGACAAGGATCACGTCTATTAAGTCTGGGGCCAAAACTCAGTATGAAAAAATTTTAAAAAATCTCAAACCGTAAAAAGTTTCAAAAATCATGAAAAATAGAAAACGAATTGTCTTGACATGAAACTTCACATGAAGGCTTAAGGGACCATTGTATGAATTTACAAGCTAGAAAAATGGCATTGGCATGGCAGTAATATGAAGATGTGCCTAAACCCACCTACCACCCTATCGATCCATGGCTTGTGCATGCCGCCTCTCTGGCCAGCGTAGTGCCCACCCGCTCTTTTCGTCGGTTGGCTTAGGCATACAAAGTTCATTCACAGTCTAAGATCAGACCGGATCGAGGGTTGCGGTAGCAGGATCGGTAGCACGCAGAGGGGGACCCGACCGGTCCCCAGCTTGTGCATCCCGCCCCTCTGGCCGGCTGAGCGCCCGCACGTTCTTTTCGTTGGTTGACTTAGGCATACGGAGTTCATTCCCAATCTAAGCATACAGAGTTCATTTCCAGTCTAAGATCGGACCGGACTGAGGGTTACGGCAGCACATGCTGGGCTCGGGCATGTGCTGGTGCCACATTTTTCTTTGTCGGCACACCATCGCCGGAGAACCTGACCAACGGCATTGGGGTTTCGGCGATCGGAGGGGTGGCCGGGGGGGTGTGCACACATGATGTGTGATGGGTGCTGGTAATTGGCCCTTATATTGGCCCCCTATCCCACATCAAACCTCGTGAACTCACACCCCCTTAAAGAGCATTTCAGATTTTACAGGTTTGTTGCCAGTAGCCATTAAAGTGTCTAGAACGGGGACACTTTTTTCAAATGGTCACAAAATCTTGTACACTTCGAGTTTTTAGCTGAATTATTTTGCGCATGCAAACAAAAACACAAGGATCACGTCATTTAAGTTTGGGGCCAAAAGTCCTTCTGAAAAAAGTTTAAAAAATCCCGAACTGTAAAAGGTTTCAAAAATCATGGAAAATAGAAAACGAGTCGTCTTGCCATGAAACTTCACATGAAGGCTTAAGGGACCATTGTATGAATTTACAAGCCAGAAAAATGGTATTGACACGGCAAAAATATGAAGATGTGCCAAAACCCACCTACCACCCTATCAATACACGGCTTGTGCATCCCGCCTCTCTGGCCGGTGTAGTGCCTGCCCGTTCGTTTCGTCGATTGGCTTAGGCATACGGAGCTCATTCCCAGTTTAAGATCAGACTGGACTGAGGGTTGCGGTAGCAGGATTGGTAGCACGCAGAGGGGGACCCAACCGATCCCCGGCTTGCGCATGCCAGCCCTCTGGCTGGCTGAGCGCCCGCACGCTCGTTTCATGGGTTGACTTAGGCATACGGAGTTCATTCCTAGTCTAAGCATACGGAGTTCATTCCCAGTCTAAGATCGGAGCAGACCGAGGGTTGCGACAGCACATGTTGGGCTCGGGCATGTGCTGGTGTCGCATTTTTCTTCGTCGGGACACCATCGTCGGAGAACCTGACCGGCGACATTGGGGTTCCGACGATCGGGGGGGCCAGGGGGGTTTGCACACATGATGTGCGATAGGTGTTGGCACTTGGCCCTTATATTGGCCCCCCATCCCTCATCAAACCTTGAGAACTCACACCCCCTTAAAGAGCATTTGAGATTTTACAGGTTTGCTGCCAGTAGCCATTAAAGTGTCTGAAATGGGGACACTTTTTTTAAATGGTCACAAAATCTTGTACACTTCGAGTTTTTCACTGAATTTTTTTGTGCATGCCAAAAAATATACAAGGATCACGTCTACCAAGTTTGGGGCTAAAACTTCTTCTGAAAAAAATTTAAAAAATCCCGAAACCTAAAACATTTTGAAAATCGTAAAAAATAGAAAACGAGTCGTCTTGCCATGAAACTTCACGTGAAGGCTTAAGGGACCATTGTATGAATTTACAAGCCAGAAAAATTGAATTGGCATGGTAGAAATATGAAGATGTGCCTAAACCAACCTACCACGCTATCGATCCTCCGCTTACGCATCCCGCCTCTCTGGCCGGCGTAATGCCCGCCCTTTCGCCCGCTCGTTTCGTCAGTTGGCTTAGGCATACGGAGTTCATTACCAGTCTAAGATCAGACCGAATCGAGGGTTACGGTAGTAGGATCGACAGTACGCAGAGGGGGATCCGGCCGATCCTCAGCTTACGCAGCCCGCCCCTCTGGCCGGCCGAGCGCCCGCACGCTCGTTTCGTGGGTTGACTTAGGCATACGGAGTTCATTCCCAGTCTAAGCATATGGAATTGATTCCCAGTCTAAGATCGGACCGGATTGAGGGTTGCGGCAGCACATGCTGGGCTCGGGCATGTGCTGGTGCCGTATTTTTCTTCATCGGGACACCATCGCTGGAGAACCTGATCGTCGGCATTGGGGTTCTGGCGATCGGGGGGGCCGTGGGGGTGTGCACACATGATGTGCGATGGGTGTTGGTACTTGGCCCTTATATTGGCCCCCTATCCCTCATCAAACTTTGAGAACTCACACCCCCTTAAAAAGCATTTGAGATTTTACAGGTTTGCTGCCAGTAGCTATTAAACTGTCTGAAATTGGGACACTTTTTTCAAATGGTCACAAAATCTTGTACACTTCGAGTTTTTTGCTGAATTTTTTTGTGCATGCCAACAAAAATACAAGTATCACGTCTGCCAAGTTTAGGGCCAAAAATCCTTCTGAAAAAATTTTAGAAAATCCCGAACCTTAAAAAGTTTCAAAAATCATGAAAAATAGAAAACGAGTCGTCTTGCCATGAAACTTCACATGAAGGCTTAAGGGACCATTGTATGAATTTACAAGCCAAAAAAATGGCATTGGCAGGGCAGAAATATGAAGATGTGCCTAAACCCACCAACCACCCTATCGATCAACGACTTGTGCATCCCTCCTCTTTGGCCGGCGTAGTGCCCTCCCGTCCGCCCTCTCGTTTAGTCGATTGGCTCTGGCATACAGAACTCATTCCCAGTCTATGATCGGATCAGACAGAGGGTTTCGGTAGTAGGATAGGCAACACACAGAGGGGGACACGACCGTACCCAGAGGGTTCCGACAGCAGGATCCCCAGCTTGCGCATCCCACCCCTTGGCCGGCTTAGCGCCCGTACGCTCGTTTCGTGGGTTGACTTAGGCATACGGAGTTCATTCCCAGTCTAAGCATACGGAGTTCATTCCCAGTCTAAGATTTGATCAGACCGAGGGTTGCGGCAGCACATGCTAGGCTCGGTCATGTGCTGGTGCCGTATTTTTCTTCGTCGGGATGCCATCCCCGGAGAACCTGACCGGCAGCATTAGGGTTTCGACGATCGGGGGGGCCAGGGGGGTGTACGCACATTATGTGCGATGGTTGCTAGTACTTGGCCCTTATATTGGCCCCCTATCCCTCATCAAACCTCGAAAACTCACACCCCCTATTGATCCACGGCTTGCGCATCCCGTCTCTCTGGCCGGCGTAGTGCTCGCCGGCTCGTTTTGTCGGTTCGCTTAGGCTTACGAAGATCATTCCCAGTCTAAGATCAAACCAGACCGAAGGTTGTGGTAGCAGGATCGACAGCACGTAGAAGGGACCCAGCTGATCCCCGACTTGCGTATCTCGCCTTTTTGGCCGGATGAGCGCCCGCACGCTCGTTTCGTGGGTTGACTTAGGCATACGGAGTTCATTCCCAGTCTAAGCATACGGAGTTCATTCCTAGTCTAAAATAGGATCGGACCGAGGGTTACGGCAGCACATGCTGGGCTCGGGCATGTGCTAGTGCCATATTTTTCTTCGTCGGGACACCATCGTCGGAGAACCGGACCGACGGCATTGGGGTTCCGACGATCGGGGGGGCCGGGGGGTGTGCGCACATGATGTGCGATAGGTGCTGGTACTTGGCCCTTACACTGGCCCCCTATCCCTCAACAAACCTCAAGAACTCACAACCCCTTAAAGAACATTTGAGATTTTATAGGTTTGCTGCCAGTAGCCATTAAAGTGTTTGAAAATGGGGACACTTTTTTCAAATGGTCACAAAATCTTGTACATTTCGAGTTTTTAGCTGAAATTTTTTGTGCATGCCAAAAAAAAATACAAGGATCACGTCTACCAAGTTTGGGGGCCAAAACTCCTTCTGAAAAAATTTAAAAAAATCTTGAACCGTAAAAAGTTTTAAAAATCGTAAAAAATAGAAAACGAGTCGTCTTGCCATGAAACTTCACATGAAGGCTTAGGGGACCATTGTATTAATTTACAAGCCAAAAAAATGGCATTGGCACGGCAGCAATATGAAGATGTGCCTAAACCCACCTACCACCCTATCGATCCACGGCTTGCGCATCCCGCCTCTCTGGCCGACGTAGTGCCCGCTCGCCCGCCCGCTCGTTATGTCGGTTGGCTTAGGCATACGGAGTTCATACCCAATCTAAGATCAAACCGGACCGAGGGTTGCGGCAGCAGGATCGGCAGCACGTAGAGGGGGACCCGGCCAATCTCCGGCTTGAGCATCCCGCCCCTCTGACCAGCGGCATTGGAGTTCCGACGATCGGGGGGGTCGGAGGGTGTGCGCACATGATGTTGGCCCCCTATCCCTCATCAAACCTCGACAACACACACCCCCTTAAAGAGCATTTGAGATTTTACAGGTTTGCTGCTAGTAGCCATTAAAGTGTCTGAAATGGGGACACTTTTTTCAAATGGTCACAAAATCTTGTACACTTCCAGTTTTTAGCTAAATTTTTTTGTGCATGCCAACAAAAATACAAGGATCACGTCTACCAAGATTGGGTCCAAAACACCTTCTGAAAAAATTTTAAACAATCTCGAACCGTAAAAAGTTTCAAAAATCATGAAAACTAGAAAACGAGTCATCTTGCCATGAAACTTCACATGAAGGCTTAAGGGACCATTGTATGAATTTACAAGCCAGAAAAATGGCATTGGCATGGCAAAAATATGAAGATGTGCCTAAACCCACCTACCACCCTATTGATCCACGGCTTGCACATCCCGCCTCTCTGGCCGACGTAGTGCCCGCCTGCCCGATCCTCGCCTATCAGATCGAGGGTTGGGGTAGCAGGATCGGTAGCATGTAAACGGGGACCCGGTCGATCCCCGGCTTGCGCATCCCGCCTCTCTGGCGGGGGAGCGCCCGCACACTCGTTTCATGGGTTGACTTAGGCATACGAAGTTCATTCCCAGTCTAAGTATACGGACTTCATTCCCAATCTAAGATCGGAGCGGACCGAGGGTTGCGATAACACATGCTGGGCTCGGGCATTTTTCTTCACCGGGACACCATCATCGGAGAACCTGACCGGCGGCATTGGGGTTCCGACAATAGGGGGCCAGGGGGGGTTTGCGTACATGATGTGTGATGGGTGCTGGTACTTGGCTCTTATATTGGCCCCCTATCCCTCATCAAATCTCGAGAACTCACACCCCCTCAAAGAGCATTTGAGATTTTACAGGTTTGCTGCCAGTAGCCATTAAAGTGTCTGAAATGGGGACACTTTTTCAAATGGTCACAAAATCTTGTACACATCGAGTTTTTAGCTAATTTTTTTGTGCATGCCAACAAAAATACAAAGATGATGTCTGCCAAGTTTGGGGCCAAAAATATTTTTGAAAAAATTTTAAAAAATCCTGAACCGTAAAAATTTCAAAAATCGTGAAAAATAGAAAACGAGTCGACTTGCCATGAAACTTCACATGAAGGCTTAAGGGACCATTGTATGAATTTACAAGCCAGAAAAATGGTATTGGCACGGCAGAAATATGAAGATATGCCTAAACCCACCTACCACCCTATCGATCCACGGCTTGCGCATCCCGCCTCTCTGGCCTGCGTAGTGCCCGCCCGCCCACCCGCTCATTTCGTCGGTTGGCTTAGGCATACAATGTTCATTCCCAGCCTAAGATCAGACCGGACCTAGGGTTACGGTAGCAGGATTGGCAACACGTAGAGGGGGGCCCGCACGATCCTCGATTTATTCATCCCGTCCCTCTGGCCGACTGAGCGCCCGCATGCTCGTTTCGTGGGTTGACTTAGGCATACGGAGTTCATTCCCAGTCTAAGCATACGGAGTTCACTCCCAATCTAAGACCGGACCGGATCGAGGGTTACGGCGGCACATGTTGGGCTCGGGCATGTGCTGGTGCCATATTTTTCTTCGTCGGGACACCATTGTCGGAGAACCTAACCAGCGGCATTAGGGTTCTGGCAATCGGGGGGCGAGGGGGGGTGTGCACACATGATGTGCAAAGGGTGCTGGTACTTGGCCCTTATATTGGCCCCCTATCCCTCATCAAACCTCGAGAACTCACACCCCCTTAAAGAGCATTTGAGATTTTACAGGTTTGCTGCCGGTAGCCATTAAAGTGTCCAAAATGGGGACACTTTTTTCAAATGGTCACAAAATCATGTACACTTTGAGTTTTTAGCTGAATCTTTTTGTGCATGCCAACAAAAATACAATGATCACGTCTACCAAGTTTCAGTTGAAAACTCCTTCTGAAAAAATTTTAAAAAATCCCGAACCGTAAAAAGTTCCAAAAATCGTGAAAAATAGAAAACGAGACGTCTTGCCATGAAACTTCACATGAAGACTTAAGGGACCACTGTATGAATTTACAAGCCAGAAAAATGGTATTGGCATGGTAGAAATATGAAGATGTGCCTAAACCCACTACCACCCTATCGATCCACGGCTTGCGCATCCTACCTCTCTGGCCTGCGTAGTGCCCGCCCGTCCGCCCCCCGCCCACTCATTTCATAGGTTGGCTTAGGCATACAGTGTTCATTCCCAGTCTAAGATCGAACCGGATTGACTGTTACGGCAGCAGGATCGGTAGCACGTAGAGGAGGACCCGGTCGATCCTCAGCTTGCGCATCCCGACCCTCCGGCCGGCTGAGCGTCTGCATGCTCGTTTCATGGGTTGACTTAGGCATACGAAGTTCATTCCCAGTCTAAGATCAGACCGGACCGAGGGTTACGACAGCACATGCTGGGCTCGGGCATGTGCTGGTGCCGTATTTTTCTTCGTCGAGACACCATCACCGGAGAACCTGACTGGAGGCATTGGGGTTCAGACAATCGGGGGGGCCGGGGGGTGTGCACACATGATGTGCGATGGGTGGTGGTACTTGGCCCTTATATTGGCCCCCTCTGCCTCATCAAACCTTGAGAACTCACACCCCTTAAAGAGCATTTGAGATTTTACAGGTTTGCTGCCAGTAGCCAATAAAGTGTCTGAAATGGGGACACTTTTTTCAAATGGTCACAAAATCTTGTACACTTCGCGTTTTTAGTTGAACTTTTTTGTTCATACGAACAAAAATACAAGGGTCATGTCTACCAAGTTTGGGACCAAAACACCTTCTGAAAAAATTTTAAAAAATCTCGAACCGTAAAAAGTTTCAAAAATCGTGAAAAATAGAAAACGAGTCGTCTTGCCATGAAACTTCACATGAAGGCTTAAGGGACCATTGTATGAATTTACAAGCCAGAAAAATGGCATTGACATGGCAAAAATATGAAGATGTGCCAAAACCCACCTACCACCCTATCGATACACGGCTTGTGCATCCCGCCTCTCTGGCCGGTGTAGTGCCTGCCCGTTCGTTTCGTCGATTGGCTTAGGCATACGGAGCTCATTCCCAGTTTAAGATCAGACTGGACCAAGGGTTGCGGTAGCAGGATCGGTAGCACGCAGAAGGGGACCCAACCGATCCCCGGCTTGCGCATGCCAGCCCTCTGGCTGGCTGAGCGCCCGCACGCTCGTTTCATGGGTTGACTTAGCCATACGGAGTTCATTTCCAGTCTAAGCATACGGAGTTCATTCCCAGTCTAAGATCGGAGCAAACCGAGGGTTGCGACAGCACATGCTGGGCTCGGGCATGTGCTGGTGTCGCATTTTTCTTCGTCGGGACACCATCGTCGGAGAACCTGACCGGCGGCATTGCGGTTCCAACGATCGGGGGGGCCAGGGGCTTTGCACACATGATGTGCGATGGGTGTTGGCACTTGGCCCTTATATTGGCCCCCCATCCCTCATCAAACCTTGAGAACTCACACGCCCTTAAAGAGCATTTGAGATTTTACAGGTTTGCTGCCAGTAGCCATTAAAGTGTCTGAAATGGGGACACTTTTTTCAAATGGTCACAAAATCTTTTACACTTCGAGTTTTTAGCTGAATGTTTTTATGCATGCCAAAAAAAATACAAGGATCACGTCTACCAAGTTTGGGGCCAAAACTCGTTCTGCAAAAATTTTAAAAAATCCTGAACCGTAAAAAGTTTCAAAAATCTTGAAAAATAGAAAACGAGTCGTCTTGCCATGAAACTTCACATGAAGGCTTAAGGGACCATTGTATGAATTTACAAGCCAGAAAAATGGTATTGGCATGGTAGAAATATGAAGATATGCCTAAACCCACCTACCACGCTATCGATCCACGGCTTGCGCATCCCGCCTCTCTGGCCTGCGTAGTGCCCGCCCGTCCACCCGTTCGTTTCGTCGGTTGGCTTAGGCATACAGTGTTCATTCCCAGCCTAAGATTGGACCAGAACGAGGGTGGCGGCAGTAGGATCGGCAACAGGCAGAGGGGGACCCGCACGATCCTCAGCTTACGCATCCCGCTCCTCTGGCTGGCTCAGCCCCCGTAAGCTCGTTTCATGGGTTGACTTAGGCATTCGGAGTTCATTCCCAGTCTAAGCATACGGAGTTCATTCCTAGTCTAAGATCAGAGTAGACCGAGGGTTGCGGTAGCACATGCTGGGCTCGGGCATGTGTTGGTGCCGCTTTTTTCTTCGCCGGGACACCATTGTCGGAGAACCTGACCGGCGGCAATGGGGTTTCGACGATCGGGGGGCCATGGGGGTTTGCACACATGATTTGCGATGGGTGTTGGCACTTGGCCCTTATATTGGCCCCCTATCCCTCATCAAACCTCGAGAACTCAAACCCCCTAAAGAGCATTTGAGATTTTACAGGTTTGCTGCCAGTAGCCATTAAAGTGTCTGAAATGGGGACACTTTTTTCAAATGGTTACAAAATCTTGTACACTTCGAGTTTTTAGCTGAATTTTTTTATGCATGCCAAAAAAAATACAAGGGTCATGTCTGCCAAGTTTGGGGCCAAAATTCCTACTGAAAAGTCAAACCGTAAAAAGTTTCAAAAATCGTGAAAAATAGAAAACGAGTCATCTTGCCATGAAACTTCACATGAAGGCTTAAGGGACCATTGTATGAATTTACAAGCCAGAAAAACGGCATTGGCAGGGCAGAAATATGAAGATGTGCCTAAACCTACCTACCACCCTATCGATACACGGCTTGCGCATCCCGCCTCTCGGCCGACGTAGTGCCTGCCCGTCCGCTCATTTCATTGGTTGGCTTAGGCATACGGAGTTCATTCCCAGTCTAAGATCGGATCAGATTGAGGGTTGCGACAGCAGGATCGGGAGCACGCAGAGGGGGACCCGGTCGATCCCCGACTTACGCATCCTACCCTTCTGGCCAGCTGAGCGCCCGCACGCTCGTTTTGTGGGTTGACTTAGGCATACAGAGTTCATTCCCAGTCTTAGCATACGGAGTTCATTCCCAGTAAAAGATCGGATCGGACCGAGGGTTGCGACAGCAGATGCTAGGCTTGGGCATTTGCTAGTTCCGTATTTTTCTTCACCGGGACACCATCGCCAGAGAACCTGACCAGCGGCATTGGAGTTCCGACGATCGGGGGGGTCGGAGGGTGTGCGCACATGATGTTGGCCCCCTATCCCTCATCAAACCTCGACAACACACACCCCCTTAAAGAGCATTTGAGATTTTACAGGTTTGCTGCCAGTAGCCATTAAAATGTCTGAAATGGGGACACTTTTTTCAAATGGTCACAAAATCTTGTAAACTTCGAGTTTTTAGCTGAATATTTTTTTGCATGCCAACAAAAATACAAGGATCACGTCTACCAAGTTTGGGACCAAAATTCCTTCCGAAAAAATTTTAAAAATCTCAAACCGTAAAATGTTTCAAAAATCATGAAAAATAGAAAACGAGTCGTCTTGCCATGAAACTTCACATGAAGGCTTAAGGGACCATTGTATGAATTTACAAGCCAAAAAAATGGCATTGGCAGAGCAGAAATATGAAGATGTGCCTAAACCCACCTACCACCCTATTGATCCACGGCATGCGCATCCCGCCTCTCTGGCCGGCGTAGTGCCTGCCCGCCCGCTCATTTCGTTGGTTGGCTTAGGCATACGAAGTTCATTCCCAGTCTAAGATCAGATCGGACCGAGTGTTACGGTAGTAGGATTGGTAGCACGTAGAGGGGGACCCAGTCGATCCCCGTCTTACGCAACCCGCCCCTCTGGCCGGCTGAGCGCCCGCACGCTCGTTTCGTGGGTTGACTTAGGCATACGGAGTTCATTGCCAGTCTAAGATCAGATCGTACCGAGTGTTGCGGTAGTAGGATCGATAGCACGTAGAGGGGGACCCGACCGATCCCCGGCTTGCGCAACCCGCCCCTCTGGCCGGCTGAGCGCCCGCACTCTCGTTTCGTGGGTTGACTTAGGCATACGAAGTTTATTCCCAGTCTAAGCATACGGAGTTCATTTCCAGTCTAAGATCAGACCGGACCGAGGGTTACGACAGCACATGCTGGGCTCGGGCATGTGCTGGGCCGAATTTTTCTTCGTCGAGACACCATCGCTGGAGAACCTGACCGGCGGTATTGGGGTTTCGGCGATCGGGGGGCCGAGGGGTGTGCGCACATGATGTGTGATGGGTGCTGGTTCTTGGCCCTTATATTGGCCCCCTATCCCTCATCAAACCTCGAGAAGTCACACCCCCTTAAAAAGCATTTGAGATTTTACAGGTTTGCTGCCAGTAGCCATTAAAGTGTCTGAAATGGGGACACTTTTTTCAAATGGTCACAAAATCATGTACACTTCGAGTTTTTAGCTGAATATTTTTTTGCATGCCAAAAAACATACAAGGATCACTTCTAGCAAGTTTGGGGCAAAAATCCTTTTGAAAAAATTTTAAAAAATCTCGAACCGTAAAAAGTTTCAAAAATTGTGAAAAATAGAAAACGAGTCGTCTTGCCATGAAACTTCACATGAAGGCTTAAGGGACCATTTTATGAATTTACAAGCCAAAAAAATGGCATTGGCATGGCCGAAATTTGAAGATGTTCCTAAACCCACCTACCACCCTATCGATACACGGCTTGCGCATCTCGCCTCTCTGGCCGACGTAGTGCCCGCCCGCCTGCTTGTTTCGTCGGTTCGCTTAGGCATACGAAGTTCATTCCCAGTCTAAGATCAGATCGGATTGAGGGTTTCGGTAGCACATGCTGGGCTCAGGCATGTGCTGGTACCGCATTTTTCTTCATCGGAGAACCTAACCGGCGGCATTGGGGTTCCGGTGATCGGGGGGGCCGGGGGGGTGTGCGCACATGATGTGTGATGGGTACTGGTACTTGGCCCTTATATTGGCCCCCTATCCCTCATCAAACCTCAAGAACTCACACCCCCTTAAAGAGCATTTGAGATTTACAGGTTTGCTGCCAATAGCCATTAAAGTGTCTGAAATGGGGACACTTTTTTCAAATGGTCACAAAATCTTGTACACTTCGAGTTTTTAGCCGAATATTTTTGTGCATACCAAAAAAAATACAAGGATCACGTCCACCAAGTTTGGGGCCAAAATTACTTCTGAAAAAATTTTAAAAAATCCCGAACCGTAAAAAGTTTCAAAAATCGTGAAAAATAGAAAACGAGTCGTCTTGCCATGAAACTTCACATGAAGGCTTAAGGGACCATTGTATGAATTTACAAGCTAAAAAAATGGCATTGGCAAGGCAAAAATATGAAGATGTGCCTAAACCCACCTACCACCCTATCGATCCACGGCTTGCGCATCCCGCCTCTCTGGCCGATGCAGTGCCTGCCCGCCCACTCATTTCGTCGGTTGGCTTAGGCATACAGAGTTCATTCCCAGTCTAAGATCAGATCGGACTGAGGGTTATGGCAGCAGGATCGGGAGCACGCGGAGGGGGACCCGGCCGATCCCCGGCTTGCGCATCCCGCCCCTCTGGCCGGTTGAGCGGCTGCACGCTCGTTTCATGGGTTGGCTTAGGCATATAGAGTTCATTCCCAGTCTAAGATCGGATCGAACGGAGGGTTACGACAGCACATGCTCGGCTCGGGCATGTGCTGGTGCCATATTTTTCTTCCCCGGGACACCATCACTGGAGAACCTGACCGGCGGCATTGGGGTTTCGATGATCGGGGGGGCCAAGGCGCTGTGCGCACAAGATGTGTGATGGGTGCTGGTACTTGGCCCTTATATTGGCCCCCTATCTCTCATCAAACCTCGGGAACTCACACCACCTTAAAGAGCATTTGAGACATTACAGGTTTGTTGCGAGTAGCCATTAAATTGTCTAAAATGGGGACACTTTTTTCAAATGGTCACAAAATCTTGTACACTTCGAGTTTTTAGCTGAATATTTTTGTGCATGCCAATAAAAATACAAGGATCACGTCTACCAAGTTTTTGGCAAAAACTCCCTTTGAAAAAATTTTAAAAAATCTCGAACCGTAAAAAGTTTCAAAAATCGTGAAAAATAGAAAACGGGTCATCTTGCCATGAAACTTCACATGAAGGCTTAAGGGACCATTGTAAGAATTTACAAGCCAGAAAAATGGCATTGGCATGGCGGAAATATGAAGATGTCCCTAAACCCACCTACCACCCTATCGATCCACTGCTTGCGCATCCCGCCTCTCTGACCGACGTAATGCCCGTCTGCCCGCTCGATTCGTCCGTTGGCTTAGGCCTACGGAGTTCATTCCTAGTCTAAGATCTGACCGGATTGAGGGTTGCAGCAGCACTTGCTGGGCTTGGGCATGTGCTGGTGTTGCATTTTTCTTCGTCGAGAACCATCGTCGAAGAACCTGACCGACGACATTGGGGTTCCGGCGATCGGGGGGGCCGAGGGGGTGTGCGCACATGATGTGTGATGGGTGCTGGTACTTGGCCCTTATATTGGCCTCCTATCCCTCATCAAACCTCGAGAACTCACACCCCCTTAAAAAGCATTTTAGATTTTACAGGTTTGCTGCCAGTAGCCATTAAAGTGTCTGAAATGGGGACACTTTTTTCAAATGATCACAAAATCTTGTACACTTCGAGTTTTTAGCTGAATTTTTTTTGTGCATGCCAACAAAAATACAAGGATCACGTCTACCAAGTTTGGGGTGAAAACTCCTTCTGAAAAAATTTTAAAAAATCCCGAACCATAAAAAGTTTCAAAAATCATGAAAAATAGAAAACGAGTCATCTTGCCATGAAACTTCACATGAAGGCTTAAGGGACCATTGTATGAATTTACAAGCCAAAAAAATGGCATTGGCATGGTAGAAATATGAAGATGTGCCTAAACCCACCTACCACCCTATCGATCCACGGCTTGCGCATCCCGCCTCTCTGGCCAACACAGTGCCCGCCCGCCCGCCCGCTCATTTCATCAGTTGGCTAAGGCATACAGAGTTCATTCCCAGTCTAAGATCGGACCAGACCAAGGGTTACGGCAGCAAGATCGGCAGCACGCAGAGGGGGACCGGGCAGATCTTCGGCTTGCGCATCTCGGCCCTCTGGCAGGTTGAATTTTTTTGTACACTTCGAGTTTTTAGCTAAATTTTTTTGTGCATGCCAAAAAAAATACAAGGATCACGTCTACCAAGTTTGGGGCCAAAACTCCTTCTGAAAAAATTTTAAAAAATCTCGAACCCTAAAAAGTTTTGAAAATCGTAAAAAATAAAAAATAAGTCGTCTTGCCATGAAACTTTACATGAAGGCTTAAGGGACCATTGTATGAATTTACAAGCCAGAAAAATGGCATTGGCATGGCAAAAATATGAAGATGTACCTAAACCCACCTACCACCCTATCGATACACGGCTTACGCATCCCGCCTCTCCGATCGGCATAGTGCCCGCCCGCCCGCCAGCTCGTTTCGTCGGTTGGCTTAGGCATACGGAGTTCATTCCCAGTCTAAGATCGGACCAGACCGAGGGTTGTGGCAGCAGGAAAGACAACATGTAGAGGGGGACCTCACCGATCCCCAACTTACGCATCCCACCCCTCTGACCGGCTAAACGCCCGCACGCTCGTTTCATGGGTTGACTTAGGCATACGGAGTTTATTCCCAGTCTAAGCATACGGAGTTCATTCCCAGTCTAAGATCGGACCGGACTGAGGGTTGCGGCAGCACATGCTGGGCTCGGGCATGTGCTGGTGCCGCATTTTTCTTCGTCAGAGAACCTGACCGGCAGTATTAGGGTTCCGACGATCCGGGGGGCCGGGGGGTGTGCGCACATGATGTGCGATGGGTGCTGGTACTTGGCCCTTATATTGGCCCCCTATCTCTCATTAAACCTCGAGAACTCACACCCCCTTAAAGAGCATTTGAGATTTTACAGGTTTGCTGCCAGTAGCCATTAAAGTGTCTGAAATGGGGACACTTTCTTCAATGGTCACAAAATCTTGCACGCTTCGAGTTTTTAGCTGAATTTTTTTTTGCAAGCCAACAAAAATACAAGGATCACGTCTACCAAGTTTGGGGCCAGAACTCCTTCTGAAAAGATTTTAAAAAATCTTGAACCATAAAAGGTTTTGAAAATCGTGAAAAATAGAAAAATGAGTCGTCTTGCCATGAAACTTCACATGAAGGCTTAAGGGACCATTGTATGAATTTAGAAGCCAAAAAAATTGCATTAGCATGGCAGAAATATGAAGATGTGCCTAAACCCACCTACCACCCTATCGATCCACGGCTTGCGCATCCCGTCTCTCTGGCCGACATAGTGCCCGTCTGCCCGTCCGCTCATTTCGTCGTTTGGCTTAGGTATACGGAGTTCATTCCCAGTGTAAGATCCTACCAGACCGAAGGTTACGGTAGCAGGATTAGTAGCACGTAGAGGGGGACCCGACCGATCCCCGGCTTGTGCATCCCGCCCCTCTGGCCGGCTGAGCGCCCGCACTCTCGTTTCGTGGGTTGACTTAGGCATACGAAGTTTGTTCCCAGTCTAAGCATATGGAGTTCATTCCCAGTCTAAGATCGGACCGGGTTGAGGGTTGCGGTAGTACATGCTGGGCTTGCGCATGTGCTGGTGTCGCATTTTTCTTCGTCGAGACACCATCGTCGGAGAACTTGACTGGTGGCATTGGGGTTCCGACGATCGGGGGGGCCGGATGGGTGTGCGCACATGATGTGTGATGGGTGCTGGTACTTGGCCCTTATATTGGTCCCCTATCCCTCAACAAACCTCGAAAACTCACACCCCCTTAAAGAGCATTTAAGATTTTACACGTTTGCTGCCAGTAGCCATTAAAGTGTCTGAAATGGGGGCACTTTTTTCAGATGGTCACAAAATCTTGTACACTTTGTGTTTTTAGTTGAATATTTTTGTGCATGCCAACAAAAATACAAGGATCATGTCTACCAAGTTTGGTGCCAAAACTCCTTCTGAAAATATTTTAAAAAATCTCAAATAGTAAAATTTTCAAAAATCATGAAAAATAAAAAACGAGTCGTCTTGCCATGAAACTTCACAAGAAGGCTTAAGGGACCATTGTATGAATTTACAAGCCAAAAAAATGGCATTGGCACGGCAGAAATATGAAGCTGTGCCTAAACCCACCTACCACCCTATCGATTCATGGCTTGCGCAGCCTGCCTCTCTGGCCGATGTAGTGCCCGCCCGCCCGCCCGCTCGTTTCGTCGGTTGGCTTAGGCATACGGTGTTCATTCCTAGTCTAAGATCAGATCGGACCGAGGGTTGTGGCAACACGCGGAGGGGGACCCGATCGATCTTCGACTTACACCTCCTGCCCCTCTGGCCGACTGAGCACCCGTATGCTCGTTTTGTGGGTTGACTTAGGCATACGGAGTTCTTCGTCGGGACACCATCGCCAGAGAACTTGACCTAGGCATACGGAGTTCTTTTTGCCATGAAACTTCACATGAAGGCTTAAGGGACCATTGTATGAATTTACAAGCCAGAAAAATGGCATTGGCATGGTAGAAATATGAAGATGTGCCTAAACCCACCTACCACCTTATCGATCCACGGCTTGCGCATCTCGCCTCTCTGGCCAATGTAGTGCCCGCCCGCCCGCCCGCTCATTTCGTCTGTTGGCTTAGGCATACGGAGTTCATTCCCCGTCTAAGATCAGACTGAACCAAGGGTTGTATCTACAGGATCGACAGCACGTAGAGGGGGACCCGGTCGATCCCCGACTTGTGCATCCCATGCCTCTGGTCAGCTGAGCGCCCGTAAGCTCGTTTCGTGGGTTGACTTAGGCATACGGAGTTCATTCCCAGTCTAAGCATACGGAGTTCATTCCCAGTCGAAGATCGGACCAGATCAAGGGTTGCGGCAGTACATGCAGGGCTCAGGCAAGTGCTGGTGCCACATTTTTCTTCGTCGGGACACCATCGTCGGAGAACCTGACTGGAGGTATTGGGGTTCCGGCAATCGGGGGGGTGTGCACATGATGTGCGATGGGTGCTGGTACTTGGCCCTTATATTGGCCCCCTATCCCTCATCAAACCTCGAGAACTCACACCCCTTAAAGAGCATTTGAGATTTTACTGGTTTGCTGCCAGTAGCCATTAAGCTGTCTGAAATGGGGACACTTTTTTCAAATGGTCACAAAATCTTGTATGCTTCGAGTTTTTAGCTGAATTTTTTTGTGAAAGCCTAGAAAAATACAAAGATCACGTCTACCAAGTTTGGGGCCAAAATCTTTATGAAAGAATTTTAAAAAATCCCGAACAGTAAAAAGTTTTAAAAATCGTGAAAAATAGAAAACGAGTCGTCTTGCCATAAAACTTCTCATGAAGGCTTAAGGGACCATTGTATGAATTTACATGCAAAAAAATGGCTTTGGCACGGCAGAAATATGAAGATGTGCCTAAACCCACCTACCACCCTATCGATCCACGGCTTACGCATCCCGCCTATCTGGCCAACGCAGTGCCCGCCCGTCCGCCCGCTCGTTTCGTCGGTTGGCTTAGGTATACGGAGTTCATTCCCAGTGTAAGATCAGACTGGACCAAGGGTTGTGGCAGTAGGATCGGTAGCACACAGAGGGGGACCCAGCTGATCCCCGGCTTGCGCATCCCTCCCCTCTGGCCGGCTGAGCGCCCGTACGCTTATTTCGTGGGTTGAATTAGGCATACGGAGTTCATTCCCAGTCTAACCATACGAAGTTCATTCCCAGTCTAAGATTAGACTGGACCAAGGGTTACGGCAGCACGTACTGGGCTCGGGCATGTGCTGTGCCACATTTTTTTCCCCGGGACACCATTGCCGGAGAACCTGATCGACGGCATTGGGGTTCCGATGATTGGGGGGTCGGGGGGGTGTGCGCACATGATGTGCGATGGGTGCTGGTACTTGGCCCTTATATTGGCCCCCTATCCCTCATCAAACCTCGGGAACTCACACCCTTGAAAGAGCATTTGAGATTTTACTGGTTTGCTGCCAGTAGCCATTAAAGTGTCTGAAATGGGGACACTTTTTTCAAATGATCACAAAATCTTGTACGCTTCAAGTTTTTAGCTGAATTTTTTTGTGAAAGCCTAGAAAAATACAAGGATCACGTCTACCAAGTTTGGGGCCAAAAATCTTTCTGAAAAAATTTAAAAAATCCCAAACAGTAAAAAGTTTTGAAAATCATGAAAAATAGAAAACGAGTCGTCTTGCCATGAAACTTCTCATGAAGGCTTAAGGGACCATTGTATGAATTTACAAGCCAAAAAAATGGCATTGGCACTGTAGAAATATGAAGATGTGCCTAAACCCACCTACCACCCTATCGATTCCTGGCTTGCGCATCCCGCCTATCTGGCCAACACAGTGCCCGCCCGCCCACCCGCTCTTTTCATCGGTTGGCTTAGGCATACGGAGTTCATTCCCAGTCTACGATCGGACCAAACCAAGGGTTGCTGTAGTAGGATCGGAAGCACGTAGAGGGGGACCCGGCCGATCCTCGGCTTGCGCATCTCGCCTCTCTGGCCGATTGAGCGCCCACACGCTCGTTTCGTGGGTTGTCTTAGGCATATGGAGTTTATTCCCAATCCAAGCATACGGAGTTCATTTCCAGTCTAAGATCGGACCGGACCGAGGGTTGCGGCAGCACATACTAGGCTCGGGCATGTGCTGGTGTCGTATTTTTCTTCGTCGGGTCACCATTACCGAAGAACCTAACCCACGGTATTCGAGTTCTGACGATCAGGGCGGCCGGGGGTGGTGTGCGCACATGATGTGTGATGGGTGCTGGTACTTGGCCCTTATATTGGTGCCCTATCCCTCATCAAACCTCGAGAACTCACACCCCCTTAAAGAGAATTTGAGATTTGACAGGTTTAATGCCAGTAGGCATTAAAGTGTCTGAAATGGGGATACTTTTTTCAAATGGTCACAAAACCTTGTACACTTCGAGTTTTTAGCAGAATTTTTTTGTTCATGCCAAAAAAAATACAAGGATCACGTCTACCAACTTTGGGGCCAAAAGACTTTCTGAAAAAATTTTAAAAAATCCCGAACCGTAAAAAGTTTTAAAAATCGTGAAAAATAGAAAACGAGTCGTCTTGCCATGAAACTTCACATGAAGGATTAAGGGACCATTGTATGAATTTACAAGCTAGAAAAATGGCATTGGCATGATAGAAATATGAAGATGTGCCTAAACCCACCTACCAACCTATCGATCCACGGCTTACGCATCCCGCGTCTCTAGCCGACGTAGTGCCCGCCTGCTCGCCCACTCGTTTCGTCGGTTGGCTTAGGCATACGGAGTTCATTCTCAGAATAAGATCAGACCAGACCGAGGGTTACGATAGCAGCATTGGCAGAACGCAGAGGGGGACCTGATCGATCCCGGGCTTACGCATCCCGCCCCTCTGGCCGGCTGAGCGCCCGTACGCTCGTTTCTTGGGTTGACCCAGGCATATGGTGTTCATTCCCAGTCTAAGATCGGATTGGACCGAGGGTTACGGCAACAAATGCTGGGCTCGAGCATGTGCTGGTGTCGCATTTTTCTTTGTCGGGACACCATCGCTGGAGAACCTGACCGGCGGCATTAGGGTTCCGACGATCGGGGGGGTCGGGGGGGTGTACGCACATGATGTGCAATGAGTGCTGGTACTTGGCCACTATATTGGCCCCCTATCGCTCATCAAACCTCAAGAACTCACACCCCCTTAAAGAGCATTTGAGATTTTACAGGTTTGCTGCCAGTAGCCGTTAAAGGGTTTGAAATGGGGACTTTTTTTTTAAATGGTCACAAAATCTTGTACACTTTGAGTTTTTAGCTGAATTTTTTTATGCATGCCAACAAAAATACAAGGATCACGTCTACCATGTTTAGGGCCAAAACTCCTTCTGAAAAAATTTTATAAAATCTCGAATCGTAAAAATTTTCAAAAATCATGAAAAATAGAAAACGAGTCATCTTGCCATGAAACTTCACATGAAGGCTTAAGGGACCATTGTATGAATTTACAAGCCAGAAAAATGGGATTGGCATGGCAGAAATATGAAGATGTGGCTAAACCCACCTACCACCCTATCGATCCACGGCTTGCGCATCCTGCCTCTCTGGTCGGCGTAGTGCCCGCCCGCCCGCCCGTTCGTTTCGTCGGTTGCCTTTGGCATACGAAGTTCATTCTCAGTCTAAGATCAGACCGAACTGAGGGTTGCGGCAGAAGGATCGACAGCACGCAGAGGGGTACCCGATCGATCCCCAGCTTGCGCATTCGGCCCCTCTGTTCGACGGAGCGCTCGCACGCTCAATTCGTGGGTTGACTTAGGCATACGGAGTTCATTCCCAGTCTAAGATTGGATCGGACCGAGGGTTACGGCAGCACATGCTGGGCTCGAGCATGTGCTGGTGCTGTATTTTTCTTCACCGGGACACCATCGCCGGAGAACCTGACCGACAGCATTGGGGTTCCGACGATCAGGGCGGCCGGGGGGGGTGTGCGCACATGATGTACGATGGGTGCTGGTACTTGGCCCTTATATTGGTGCCCTATACCTCATCATACCTCGAGAACTCACACCCCGTTAAAGAGAAATTGAGATTTTACAGGTTTGATGCCAGTAGCCATTAAAGTGTCTGAAATGGGGATACTTTTTTCAAATGGTCACAAAATCTTGTACACTTCGAGTTTTTAGCTGAATTTTTTTGTGCATGCCAACAAAAATACAGGGATCACGTCTACCAACTTTGGGGCCAAAAGTCCTTCTGAAAAAAGTTTAAAAAATCCCGAACCGTAAAAAGTTTTAAAAATCGTGAAAAATAGAAAACGAGTCATCTTGCCATGAAACTTCACATGAAGGCTTAAGGGACCATTGTATGAATTTACAAGCCAGAAAAATGGCATTGGCATGGTAGAAATATGAAGATGTGCCTAAGCCCACCTACCAACCTATCGATCCACGGCTTGCGCATCCCGCGTCTCTGGCCGACGTAGTGCCTGCCCGCCCGCCCGCTCGTTTCATCGGTTGGCTGAGGCATATGGAGTTCATTCCCAGTCTAAGATCGTACCGGACCGAGGGTTGCAGTAGCAGGATTGGCAGAACGCAGATGGGGACCCGATCGATCCCCGGCTTACGCATCCCACCCCTCTGGTCGGCTGGGCGCCCGTACGCTTGTTTCGTGGGTTGACTTAGGCATACAAAGTTAATTCCCAGTCTAAGCATACAGAGTTCATTCCCAGTCTAAGATCTTACCGGACCGAGGGTTACGACAGCACATGCTAGGCTAGCGCATGTGTTGGTGCCGTATTTTTCTTCACCGGGACACTTTCGTCGGAGAACCTGACCGACGGTATTGGCGTTCCGACGATCGGGGGGTTCGGGGAGGGGTGTGCGCACATGATGTGCGATTGGTGCTGGTACTTGGCCCCTATATTGGCCCCCTATCCCTCATCAAACCTCGAAAACTCACACCCCCTTAAAGAGCATTTGAGATTTTACAGGTTTGCTGCCAGTAGCCGTTAAATTGTCTGAAATGGGGACACTTTTTTCAAATGGTCACAAAATCTTGTACACTTCGAGTTTTTAGCTGAATTTTTTTTTTGGATGCTAACAAAAATACAAGGATCAAGTCTACCAAGTTTGGGGCCAGAACTCTTTCTAAAAAAATTTTAAAAATCATGAAAAATAGAAAACGAGTCGTCTTGTCGTGAAACTTCACATGAAGGTTTAAGGGACCATTGTACGAATTTACAAGCAAAAAAAATGGCAATGGCACGGTAGAAATATGAAGATGTGCCTAAACCCACCTACCACCCTATCGATACACGGCTTGTGCATCCCGCCTCTCTGGCCGACGTAGTGCCCGTCCGTCCACCCGCTCGTTTCGTCGGTTGGCTTAGGCAGACGGAGTTCATTCCCAATCTAAGATTGGACCGGACCGAGGGTTACAGCAACAGGATCGGTAGCTTGCAGACAGGAACCCGACCGATCCTCGGCTTGTGCAACCTGCCCCTCTGGCCGGTTGAGCGCCCGTACGCTTGTTTCGTGGGTTGACTTAGGCATATAGAGTTCATTCCCAGTCTAAGAATACGGAGTTTATTACCAATCTAAGATCAGACCGGACCGAGGGTTACGGTAGCACATACTTGAATCGGGCATGTGCTGGTGCGGCATTTTGCTTTACCAGGGCACCATCGCCGGAGAACCTGACCGACGGCATTAGGGTTCCGACGATTAGGGGGGCCGGAGGGTGTGTGCGCACATGATGTGCGATGGGTGCTGGTACTTGGGCCTTATATTGGCCACCTATCCCTCATCAAACCTCGAGAACTCATACCCCCTTAAATTGCATTTGAGATTTTATAGGTTTGCTGCCAGTAGCCATTAAAGTGTCTGAAATGGGGACACTTTTTTCAAATGGTCACAAAATCTTGTACACTTCGAGTTTTTAGCTGAATTTTTTTGTGCAGGCCAACAAAAATACATGGATCACGTCTAACAAGTTTGGGGCCAAAACTCATTCTGAAAAAATTTTAAAAAATCTCGAACCGCCAAAAGTTTCAGAAATCATGAAAAATAGGAAACGAGTCGTCTGGCCCTGAAACTTCACATGAAGGCTTAAGGGACCATTGTATGAATTTACAAGCCAGAAAAATTGCATTGGAATGGAAAAAATATGAAGATGTGCTTAAACCCACCTACCACCCTATCGATCCACTGCTTGCACATCCCACCTCTCTAGCCGGCGTAGTGCCCGCCCGTCTGCCCGTTCGTTTCGTCGGTTGGCTTAGGCATACGGAGTTCATTCCCAATCTAAGATCAGACCAGACCAAGGGTTTCGATAGCAGGATCGGTAGCACGCAGAGGGGGACCCGACCGATCCACGGCTTGCGCATCCTACCCCTCTGGCCGGCTGAGCGCCAGCATGCTCGTTTCATGGGTTGACTTAGGCATACAGAGTTCATTCCCAGTTTACGCATACGGAGTTCATTCCCAGTCTAAGATCGGACCACACCGAGGGTTACGGCAGCACATGCCAGGCCGGGCATGTGCTGGTGCCGCATTTTTCTTCGCCTGGACATCATCACCGGAGAACCTGACCGGCGGCATTAGGGTTCCGGCGATCGAGAGGGGCTGGGGGGTGTGCGCACATGATCCGCGATGGGTGCTGGTACTTAGCCCTTATATTGGCCCCCTATCCCTCATGAAACCTTGAGAACTCACACCCCCTTAAATTGCATTTGAGATTTTACAGGTTTGCTGCCAGTAGCCATTAAAGTGTCTGAAATGGGGACACTTTCTTCAAATGGTCACAAAATCTTGTACACTTCGAGTTTTTAGCTGAATTTTTTTGTGCATGCCAACAAAAATACAAGGATCACGTCTACCAAGTTTCGGGTCAAAACGTCTTCTGAAAAAATTTGAAAAAATCCTGAACTGTAAAAAGTTTTAAAAATCGTGAAAAATAGAAAACGAGTCGTCTTGCCTTAAAACTTCACATGAAGGCTTAAGAGACCATTGTATGAATTTACAAGCCAGAAAAAAGGCATTGGCATGGCAGAAATATGAAGATGTGCCTAAACGTACCTACCACCCTATCGATCCACGGCTTGCGCATCCCGCCTCTCTGGCCGGCATATTGCCCGCCCGTCCGCCAGCCCACTCGTTTCGTTGGTTGGCTTAGGCATACGGAGTTCATTTCCAGTCTAAGATTAGACCGGATCGAGGGTTACAGTAGCAAGATTGGCAGCACATAGAGGGGGACCCGACCGATCCCCGGCTTGCGCATCCCGGCACTCTGGCTGACTGAGCGCCCGCACGCTCGTTTCATGGGTTGACTTAGGCATACGGAGTTCATTCTGAGTCTAAGCATACGGAGTTCTTTCCCAGTCGAAGGTCGGACCGGACCGAGGGTTACGGCACCACATGCTGGGCTCGGGCATGTGCTGGTGCCACATTTTTCTTCGTCAGGACACCATCATCAGAGAACCTGACCGACGGCATCGGGGTTCCGGCAATCGGTGGGCCTGGGGGGTGGGCGCACATGATGTGCAATGGGTGCTGGTACTTGGCCCTTATATTGGCCCCCTATCCCTCATCAAACCTCGAGAACTGACACCCCCATAAAGAGCATTTCAGATTTTACAGGTTTGCTGCCAGTAGCCATTAAAGTGTCTAGAATGGTGACACTTTTTTCAAATGGTCACAAAATCTTGTACACTTCGAGTTTTAGCTGAATTTTTTTGTGCATGCCAAAAAAAATACAAGGATCACGTCAACCAAGTTTGGGGCCAAAATTCCTTCTGAAAAAATTTTAAAAAATACTGAACCGTAAAAAGTTTAAAAAATCATGAAAAATAGAAAACGAGTCGTCTTGTCATGAAACTTCGCATGAAGGCTTAAGGAACCATTGTATGAATTTACAAGCCAAAAAAATGGGATTGGCATGGTAGAAATATGAAGATGTGGCTAAACCCACCTACCACCCTATCGATCCACGGCTTGCGCATCTCGCCTCTCTGGCTGGCGTTGTGCATGCCCGCCCGCCCGCCCGCTCGTTCCATCGGTTGGCTTAGCCTTACGGAGTTAATTCCCAGTCTAAGATCAGATCGGACTGAGGGTTGGCACGGCAGGATCGAAAGCATGCAGTGCGGGACCCGACCAATCCCTGGCTTGCGTATCCCGCCCCTCTGGTCGGTTGAGCGCCCGCACGCTCATTTCGTGGGTTGACTTAGGCATACGGAGTTCATTACCAATCTAAGATCGGACTGCACCAAGGGTTACGACAGCACATGCTGGGCTCGGGCATGTGCTGGTGTCGTATTTTTCTTTGTCGGGATACCATCGTCGGAGAACCTGACTGAAAGCATTGGGGTTCCGACGATCGGGGGGGACGGGGGGTGTGTGCACATAATGTGCGATGGGTGCTGGTACTTGGCACTTATATTGGCCCCCTATACCTCATCAAACCTCGAGAACTCACACCCCTTTAAAGAGCATTTGAGATTTTACAGGTTTGCTGCCAGTAGCCATTAAAGTGTCTGAAATGGGGACACTTTTTTCAAATGGTCACAAAATCTTGTACACTTCGAGTTTGTAGCTGAATTTTTTTGTGCATACCAACAAAAATACAAGGATCACGTCTATCATGTTTGGGGCCAAAACTCCTTCTGAAAAAATTTTAAAAAATCCCAAACCGTAAAAAGTTTCAAAAAATATGAAAAATAGAAAACGAGTCGTCTTGCCATGAAACTTCACATGAAGGCTTAAGGGACCATTGTATGAATTTACAAGCTAGAAAAATGGCATTGGCATGGCAGAAATATGAAGATGTGCCTAAACCCACCTACCACCCTATCGATCCATGACTTGCGCGTCAAGCCTCTCTGGGCGGCATAGTGCCCACCCGCCCGCCCGCTCGTTTCGTCGGTTGGCTTAGGCATACGGAGTTCATTCCTAGTCTAAGATCAGACTGGACTGAGGGCTGTAGTAGTAGGATAGATAGCACGCAGAGGGGGACCGGCTCGATCCCCAGCTTGTGCATCCCGCCCATATGGCCGGTTGAGCGCCCGCACGCTCGTTTCGTGGGTTGACTTAGGCATACGAAGTTCATTCTGAATCTTAGCATACAGAGTTAATTCCCAGTCTAAGATCAAATCAGACCGAGGGTTGCGACAGCACATGCTGGGCTTGGGCATTTGCTGGTGTCGCATTTTTCTTCGTCGGGACACCATCACCGGTGAACCTGACCGACGGCTTTGGGGTTCCGGCGATCAGGGGGGTCGGGGGCGGGTGTGCGCACATGATGTGCGATGGGTGCTGGTACTTGGCCCTTATATTGGCCCCCTATCCCTCATCAAACCTCGAGAACTCATACCCCCTTAAAGAGCATTTAAGATTTTACAGGTTTGCTGCCAGTAGCTACTAAAGTGTCTGAAATGGGGACACTTTTTTCAAATGGTCACAAAATCTTGTACACTTCGAGTTTTTCGCTGAATTTTTTTATGCATGCCAACAAAAATACAAGGATCACGTCTACCAAGTTTGGGGCCAAAAATCCTCCTGAAAAAATTTTAAAAACTCCCGAACCTTAAAAAGTTTGGAAAATCGTGAAAAATAGAAAACGAGTCATCTTACCAAGAAACTTCACATGAAGGCTTAAGCGACCATTTTATGAATTTACAAGCCAGAAAAATGGCATTGGCAGGGCAGAAATATGAAGATGTGCCTAAACCCACCTACCACCCTATTGATTCATGGCTTGTGCATCCCGCCTTTCTGGCCGACGTAGTGCCCGCCCGCCCGCCCGTTCGATTCGTCGGTTGGCTTAGGCATACAGAGTTCATTCCCAGTCTAACATCAGACCGGATCGAGGGTTACGGTAGCAAGATCGACAGCCCGCAGAGGGGGACCCGGTCGATCCCTGGCTTGCGCATCCCGCCTCTTTGGCCGGCTGAGCGCCCGTACGCTTGTTTCGTGGGTTGACTTAGGCATACGGAGTTCATTCCCAGTCTAAGCATACGGAGTTCATTCCCAGTCTAAGATCGGACCGGACCGAGGGTTACGGTAGCACATGCTGGGCTCGGGTATGTACTGTTGTCGTATTTTTCTTCGTCGGGACACCATCGTCGAAGAACTTCACCGGCAGCATTGGGGCTCCGACGATTGGAGGGGTCGGGGGGGTGTGCGTAAATAATGTGCGATGGGTGCTGGTACTTGACCCTTACATTGGCCCCCTATCCCTCATCAAACCTCGAGAACTCATACCCCGTTAAAGAGCATTTGAGATTTTACAAGTTTGCTACCAGTAGCCATTAAAGTTTCTGAAATGGGGACACTTTTTTCAAATGGTCACAAAATCTTGTACACTTAGAGTTTTTAGCTGAATTGTTTTGTGCATGCCAACAAAAATACAAGGATCACGTCTACCAAGTTTGGGGCCAAAACTCCTTCTGAAAAAATTTTAAAAAATCTCGAACCGTAAAAAGTTTTAAAAATCATGAAAAATAGAAAACAAGTCGTCTTACCATGAAACTTCACATGAAGGCTTAAGGGACCATTGTATGAATTTACAAGCCTGAAAAATGGCATTGGCCCGATAGAAATATGAAGATGTACGTAAATCCACCTACCACCCTATCGATCCACGGCCAAATTTTTTTGTGCATGCCAACAAAAATACAAGGATCACTTCTACCAAGTTTGGGGCCAAAACTCCTTCTGTAAAAATTTTAAAAAATCTTGAACCATAAAAAGTTTCAAAAATCGTGAAAAATAGAAAATGAGTCGTCTTGCCATGGAACTTCACATGAAAGCTTAAGGGACCATTGTATGAATTTACAAGCCAGAAAAATGGCATTGGCATGGCAAAAATATGAGGATGTGCCTAAACCCACCTACCACCCTATCGATCCATGGCTAGCACATCCCGCCTCTCTGGCTGCTGTAGTGCCCGCTCGCCCGCCCGCTCGTTTCGTCTGTTGGCTTAGGCATACGGAGTTCATTCCCAGTCTAAGATTGGACTGGACCGAGGGTTACGTTAGCAGGATTGGCAGCACGTAGAGGGGGACCCGATCGATCCCCGGCTTGTGCATCTCGCCCCTCTGGCCGACTGAGCGCCCGCACGCTCGTTTCGTGGGTTGACTTAGGCATACGAAGTTCATTCCCAGTCTAAGCATACGGAGTTAGTTCCTAGTCTAAGATCAGACTGGATCGAGGGTTGCGGCAGCACATGCTGGATTCGGGCATGTGTTGGGGCCGCATTTTTCTTCTTCGGGACACCGTCGCTGGAGAACCTAATCGACGGCGTTGGGGTTACGGTGATCGAGGGGGGCCGGGGGGTGTGCGCACATAATGTGCGATGGGTGCTGGTACTTGGCTGTTATATTGGCCCCCTATCCCTCATCAAACCTCGAGAACTCACACCCCCTTAAAGAGCATTTGAGATTTTATAGGTTTGCTGCCAGTAGCCATTAAAGTGTCGGAAATGGGGACACTTTTTTCAAATGGTCGCAAAATCTTGTACACTTCGAGTTTTTAGCTGAATTTTTTTGTACATGCCAATAAAAATACAAAGATCACGTCTACCAAGTTTGGGGCCAAAACTCCTTCTGAAAAAATTTTAAAAAATGCCGAACCGTAAAAAGTTTCAAAAATCGTGAAAAATAGAAAACGAGTCGTCTTGCCATGAAACTTCACATGAAGGCTTAAGGGAACATTGTATAAATTTACAAGCCAAAAAAATGGCATTGGAATGGAAAAAATATGAAGATGTACCTAAACCAACCTACTACCCTATCGATCCACGGCTTGCGCATCCCGCATCTCTGGTCGGCGTAGTGCCCGCCCGCCCGCCCGCCCGCTCGTTTTGTCGATTGGTTTAGGCATATGGAGTTCATTCCTAGTCTAAGATTAGACTGGATTGAGGGTTGCGATAGCAGGATCGGTAGCACGCAGAGGGGGACCCAACCGATCCCCGGTTTGCACATCCCGCCCCTCTGGCCGGTTGACCGCCCGTACGCTCGTTTCCTGGGTTGACTTAGGCATACGAAGTTCATTCCCAGTCTAAGATCAAACCGGACCAAGGGTTGCGACAGCACATGCTGGGCTCGGGCATGTGCTGGTGCCGCATTTTTCTTCGCGGGGACACCATCACCGGAGAACCTGACCGGTGGCATTTGGGTTCCGGCGATCGGGGGGGCCAGGGGGTGTGCGCACATGATGTGCGATGGGTGCTGGTACTTGGCCCATATATTGGTCCCCTATCCTCATCAAACCTCGAGAACTCACACCCCCTTAAAGAGCATTTGAGATTTTACAGGTTTGCTGCCAGTAGCCATTAAAGTGTCTGAAATGGGGACACTTTTTTCAAATGGTCACAAAATCTTGTACACTTCGAGTTTTTTGCTGAATTTTTTTTTTGCATGCCAAAAAAAATACATGGATCATGTCTACCAAGTTTGGGGCCAAAATGCCTTCTGAAAAAATTTTAAAAAATCCCGAACAGTAAAAATTTTCAAAAATCATGAAAAATAGAAAACGAGCCGTCTTGCCGTGAAACTTCACATGAAGGCTTAAGGGACCATTGTATGAATTTACAAGCAAGAAAAATGGCATTGGCAAGGTAGAAATATGAAGATGTGCCTAAACCCACCTACCACCTTATCGATCCACGACTTGCTCATCCCGCCTCTCTGGCCGGCGTAGTGCCCGCCCGCCCGCTCGTTTCATCGGTTGGTTTAGGCATACAGAGTTCATTCCCAGTCTAAGATCAGACCAGACCGAAGGTTGCGGCAGCAGGATTGACATCATGCAGAGGAGGACTCGATCGATCCCCGGCTTGCACATCCCGCCCCTCTGGCCGGCTAAGCGCCCGCACGCTCGTTTCATGGGTTATCTTAGGCATACGGAGTTCATTCCCAGTCTAAGCGTACGGAGTTCATTCCCAGTCTAAGATCGGACCGGACCGAGGGTTACGGCAGCACATGCTGGGCTCGGGTATGTACTGGTGCCGCATTTTTCTTCGTCGGGACACCATCGTCGAAGAACTTGACCGGCAGCATTGGGGCTCCGACGATTGGGGGGTCGGGGGGGGTGTGCGTAAATAATGTGCGATGGGTGCTGGTACTTGACCCTTATATTGGCCCCCTATCCCTCATCAAACCTCGAGAACTCATACCCCGTTAAAGAGCATTTGAGATTTTACAAGTTTGCTACCAGTAGCCATTAAAGTTTCTGAAATGGGGACACTTTTTTCAAATGGTCACAAAATCTTGTACACTTAGAGTTTTTAGCTGAATTGTTTTGTGCATGCCAACAAAAATACAAGGATCACATCTACCAAGTTTGGGGCCAAAACTCCTTCTGAAAAAATTTTAAAAAATCTCGAACCATAAAAAGTTTTAAAAATCATGAAAAATAGAAAACAAGTCGTCTTGCCATGAAACTTCACATGAAGGCGTAAGGGACCATTGTATGAATTTAGAAGCCTGAAAAATGGCATTGGCCCGATAGAAATATGAAGATGTACGTAAATCCACCTACCACCCTATCGATCCACGGCCAAATTTTTTTGTGCATGCCAACAAAAATACAAGGATCACTTCTACCAAGTTTGGGGCCAAAACTCCTTCAGTAAAAATTTTAAAAAATCTTGAACAATAAAAAGTTTCAAAAATCGTGAAAAATAGAAAACGAGTCGTCTTGCCATGGAACTTCACATGAAAGCTTAAGGGACCATTGTATGAATTTACAAGCCAGAAAAATGGCATTGGCATGGCAAAAATATGAGGATGTGCCTAAACCCACCTACCACCTTATCGATCCATGGCTAGCACATCCCGCCTCTCTGGCTGCTATAGTGCCCGCCCGCCCGCCCGCTCATTTCGTCTGTTGGCTTAGGCATACGGAGTTCATTCCCAGTCTAAGATTGGACTGGACCGAGGGTTACGGCAACAGGATTGGCAGCACGTAGAGGGGGACCCGATCGATCCCCGACTTATGCATCTCGCCCCTCTGGCCGACTGAGCGCCCGCACGCTCGTTTCGTGGGTTGACTTAGGCATACGAAGTTCATTCCCAATCTAAGCATACGGAGTTAGTTCCTAGTCTAAGATCGGACTGGACCAAGGGTTGCGGCAGCACATGCTGGATTCGGGCATGTGCTGGTGCCGCATTTTTCTTCTTCGGGACACCGTCGCTGGAGAACCTAATCGACGGCGTTGGGGTTCCGATGATCGAGGGGGGCCGGGGGGTGTGCGCACATAATGTGCGATGGGTGCTGGTACTTGGCTGTTATATTGGCCCCCTATCCCTCATCAAACCTCGAGAACTCACACCCCCTTAAAGAGCATTTGAGATTTTATAGGTTTGCTGCCAGTAGCCATTAAAGTGTCGGAAATGGGGACACTTTTTTCAAATGGTCGCAAAATCTTGTACACTTCGAGTTTTTAGCTGAATTTTTTTGTACATGCCAATAAAAATACAAAGATCACATCTAACAAGTTTGGGGCCAAAAATCCTTCCGAAAAAATTTTAAAAAATGCCGAACCGTAAAAAGTTTCAAAAATCGTTAAAAATAGAAAACGAGTCGTCTTGCCATGAAACTTCACATGAAGGCTTAAGGGAACATTGTATGAATTTTCAAGCCAAAAAAATGGCATTGGAATGGAAAAAATATGAAGATGTACCTAAACCAACCTACTACCCTATCGATCCACAGCTTGCGCATCCCGCATCTCTGGCCGGCGTAGTGCCCGCCCGCCCGCCCGCTCGTTTTGTCAATTGGTTTAGGCATATGGAGTTCATTCCTAGTCTAAGATTAGACTGGATTGAGGGTTGCGATAGCAGGATCGGTAGCACGCAGAGGGGGACCCGACCGATCCTTGGCTTGCACATCCCGCCCCTCTGGCCGATTGACCGCCCGTACGCTCGTTTCCTGGGTTGACTTAGGCATACGAAGTTCATTCCCAGTCTAAGATCAGACCGGACCAAGGGTTGCGACAGCACATGCTGGGCTCGGGCATGTGCTGGTGCCGCATTTTTCTTCGTGGGGACACCATCACCGGAGAACCTGACCGGTGGCATTTGGGTTCCAGCGATCGGGGGGGCCAGGGGGTGTGCGCACATGATGTGCGATGGGTGCTGGTACTTGGGCCATATATTGGTCCCCTATCCTCATCAAACCTCGAGAACTCACACCCCCTTAAAGAGCATTTGAGATTTTACAGGTTTGCTGCCAGTAGCCATTAAAGTGTCTGAAATGGGGACACTTTTTTCAAATGGTCACAAAATCTTGTACACTTCGAGTTTTTTGCTGAATTTTTTTTTGCATGCCAAAAAAAATACATGGATCATGTCTACCAAGTTTGGGGCCAAAACGCCTTCTGAAAAAGTTTTAAAAAATCCCGAACAGTAAAAAGTTTCAAAAATCATGAAAAATAGAAAACGAGTCGTCTTGCCATGAAACTTCACATGAAGGCTTAAGGGACCATTGTATGAATTTAAAAGCAAGAAAAATGGCATTGGCAAGGTAGAAATATGAAGATGTGCCTAAACCCACCTACCACCTTATCGATCCACGGCTTGCTCATCCCGCCTCTCTGGCCGGCGTAGTGCCCGCCCGTCCGCTCGTTTCATCGGTTGGTTTAGGCATACAGAGTTCATTCCCAGTTTAATATCAGACCAGACCGAAGGTTACGGCAGCAGGATCGATCGCACGTAGAGGAGGACTCGGTCGATCCCCGGCTTGCACATCCCGCCCCTCTGGCCGGCTAAGCGCCCGCACGCTCGTTTCATGAGTTATCTTAGGCATACGGAGTTCATTCTCAATCTAAGCATACGGAGTTCATTCCCAATCTAAGATCGAACCGGACCGGGGGTTGCGGCAGCACGTGCTGGGCTGAGGCATGTGCTGGTGCCAGATGTTTCTTCGTCGGGACACCATCGTCGGAAAACTTGACCGTCGGCATTGGGGTTCCGGCGATCGGGGGGGCCGAAGGGGGTGTGCACACATGATGTGTGATGGGTGCTGGTACTTGGCCCTTATATTGGCCCCCTATCTCTCATCAAACCTCGAGAATGCACACCCACTTAAAGAGCATTTGAGATTTTACAGGTTTGCTGCTAGTAACCATTAAAGTGTCTGAAATGGGGATACTTTTTCAAATGGTCACAAAATCTTGTACACTTCGAGTTTTTAGCTGAATATTTTTGTGCATGCCAACAAAAATACAAGGATCACGTCTACCAAGTTTGGGGCCAAAAATCCTTCTGAAAAAGTTTTAAAAAATCCCGAACCGTAAAAAGTTTCAAAAATCATGAAAAATAAAAGACGACTCATCTTGCCATGAAACTTCACATGAAGGCTTAAGGGACTATTGTATGAATTTACAAGCCAGAAAAATGGCATTGGCATGGCAAAAATATGAAGATGTGCCTAAACCCACCTACCACCCTATCGATCCACGGCTTGCGTATCCCGCCTTTCTGGCCAGCGTAGTGCCCCCCGCCCGCCCGCTCGTTTCATCGGTTGGCTTAGGCATACGGAGCTTATTCCCTGTCTAAGACCGGACCGGACAGAGGGTAGCGGTAGCAGGATCGGTAGAATGCAGAGGGGGACCCGATCGATCCCTGGCTTGCGCATCCCGCCCCTCTGGTCGCTTGAGCATACGGAGTTCATTCCCAGTCTAAGCATACGAAGTTCATTCCCAGAATAAGATCAGAATGGATCGAAGATTACGGCAGCACATGCTAGGCTCGGGCATGTGCTGGTGCTGTATTTTTCTTCGCTGGGACCCCATCGTCGGAGAACCTGACCGACGGCATTGGGGTTCCGACGATCGGGGCGGGCCAGGGGGGTGTGCGCACATGATGTGCGATGGGTGCTGGTACTTGGCCCTTATATTGGCCCCCTATCCCTCATCAAACCTCGAGAACTCACATCCCCTTAAAGAGCATTTGAGATTTTACAGGTTTGCTGCCAGTAGCCATTAAAGTGTCTGAAATGGGGATACTTTTTTCAAATGGTTACAAAATCTTGTACACTTCGAGTTTTTAGCTGAATTTTTTTGTGCATGCCAACAAAAATAGAAGGATCACGTCTGCCAATTTGGGGCCAAAACGCCTTCTGAAAAAATGTTAAAAAATCTCAAACCGTAAAAAGTTTCAAAAATCGTGAAAAATAAAAAACGAGTCGTCTTGCCATGAAACTTCACATGAAGGCTTAACGGACCGTTGTATGAATTTACAAGCTAGAAAAATGGCATTGCCATGGCAGAAAGATGAAGATGTGCCTAAACCACCTACCACCCTATCGATCCACGGCTTGTACATCCCGCCTCTCTGGCAGGCGTAGTGCCCGCCCACCCGCCCGTTCATTTTGTCGGTTGGCTAAGGCATACGGAGTTCATTCCCAGTCTAAGATCGAACCGGACTGAGGGTTGTGGCAGTAGGATCGGTAGCACGTAGATGGGGACCCGATCGATCCCCGGCTTGCGCATCCCGCCCTTCTGGCCGATTGAGCACCCGCACGCTCGTTTCATGGGTTGACTTAGGCATACGGAGTTCATCCCAGTCTAAGCATACGGAGTTCATTCCCAGTCTAAGATAAAACTGGATCGAGGGTTACGGCAGCACATGCTGGGCTCGAGCATTTGCTGGTGCCGCATTTTTCTTCACTGGGACACCATCGTCGAAAAACCTGACCGACAGCATTGGGGCTCCGACGATCGGGGGGGTAGGGGGTGTACGCACATGATGTGCGATGGGTGCTGGTACTTGGCCCTTATATTGGCCCCCTATACCTCATCAAATCTCGAGAACTCACACCTCCTTAAAGAGTATTTGCGATTTTACAGGTTTGCTACCAGTAGCCATTAAAGTGTCTGAAATGGGGATACTTTTTTCAAATGGTCACAAAATCTTGTACACTTCGAGTTTTTAGCTGAATTTTTTTGTGCAAGCCAACAAAAATAGAAGGATCACATCTGCCAATTTGGGGCCAAAACGCCTTCTGAAAAAATGTTGAAAAATCCCAAACCGTAAAAAGTTTCAAAAATCATGAAAAATAAAAAACGAGTCGTCTTGCCATGAAACTTCACATGAAGGCTTAAAGGACCGTTGTATGAATTTACAAGCCAGAAAAATGGCATTGCCATGGCAGAAATATGAAGATGTGCCTAAACCACCTACCACCCTATCGATCCACGGCTTGCGCATCCCGCCTCTCTAGCAGGCGTAGTGCCCGCTCATCCGCCCGCTCGTTTTGTCGGTTGGCTAAGGCATACGGAGTTCATTCCCAGTCTAAGATTGAACTGGACTGAGGGTTACGGTAGTAGGATCGGCAGCACGTAGACGGGGACCCGACCGATAACCGGCTTGCGCATCCCGCCCCTTTGGCCGGCTGGGAGCCCGATCGTTCGTTTCGTGGGTTGACTTAGGCATACGGAGTTCATTCCCAGTCTAAGCATACGGAGTTCATTCCTAGTCTAAGATCGGACCAGACCGAGGGTTGCAGCAGCACATGCTAGGCTCAGGCATGTGCTGGGGCAACTTTTTTCTTCATCGAGACACCATCACCGGAGAACCTGACTGGCGGCATTGGGGTTCCGACGATGGGGGGGACCGGGGGGTGTACGCACATGATGTACGATGGGTGCTGGTACTTGGCCCTTATATTGTCCCCTTATCCCTCATCAAACCTCGAGAACTCACACCGCCTTAAAGAGCATTTGAGAGTTTACAGGTTTGCTGCCAGTAGCCATTAAAGTCTCTAAAATGGGGACACTCTTTTCAAATGGTCACGAAATCTTGTACACTTCGAGTTTTTTGCTGAATTGTTTTATGCATGCCAACAAAAATACAAGGATCATGTCTACCAAGTTTGGGGCCAAAACTCCTTCTGAAAAAATTTTAAAAAATCCCGAACCTTCAAAAGTTTCAAAAATCGTGAAAAATAGAAAACGAGTCGTCTTGCCGTGAAACTTCACATGAAGGCTTAAGAAACCATTGTATGAATCTACAAGCCAAAAAAATGGCATTGGCACGGCAAAAATATGAAGATGTGCCTAATCCCACCTACCAACCTATCGATCCACGGCTTGCGCATCTGGTCTCTCTGGCCGACGTAGTGCCCGCCCGCCCGCCCGTTTCGTCAGTTGGCTTAGGCATACGGAGTTCATTCCCAGTCTAAGATCGGACCGGATCGAGGGTTACGGTAGCAGGATCGGCAGCACGTAGAAGGGGATCCGGTCGATCCTCGGCTTGCGCATCTTGCCCCTCTCGCCGGCTGAGCGCCCGCACGTTTGTTTCGTGGGTTGACTTAAGCATACGGAGTTCATTCCCAGTCTAAGCATACGGACTTCATTCCCAGTCTAAGATCAGATCAGACCGAGGGTTGTGGTAGCACATGCTGGGCTCGGGAATGTGCTGGTGCCGTATTTTTCTTCGTCGGGACACCATCGCCGGAGAAATTGACCGATGACAATGGGGTTTCGACGATCGGGGGGGCCGGGGGGGTGTGCGCACATGATGTACGATGGGTGCTTGCACTTGGCCGTTATATTGGCCCCCTATCTCTCATCAAACCTCGAGAACTCACACCCCTTTAAAGAGCATTTGAGATTTTACAGGTTTGCTGCTAGTAGCCATTAAAGTGTCTGAAATGTGGACACTTTTTTCAAATGGTCACAAAATCTTGTACACTTCGAGTTTTTAGCTGAAGTTTTTTGTGCATGCCAACAAAAATACAAGGATCACGTCTATCATGTTTGGGGCCAAAACTCCTTCTGAAAAAATTTTAAAAAATCCCGAACCGTAAAAAGTTTCAAAAATCATGAAAAATAGAAAACGAGTCGTCTTGCCATGAAACTTCACATGAAGGCTTAAGGGACCATTGTATGAATTAACAAGCCAGAAAAATGGCATTGGCATGGCAAAAATATAAAGATGTGCCTAAACCCACCCACCATCCTATCGATCTACGCCTTGCGCATCCCGCCTCTCTGGCCGGAGTAGTGCCCGCCCGCCCGCCTATCTGTTTGATTCGTCGGTTGGCTTTCGCATATGGAGTTCATTCCCAGTCTAAGATCAGATCAGACTGAGGGTTACGATAGCAGGATCGGTACCACGCAGAGAGGGACCCGATCGATCCTCGGCTTGTGCATCCCGCCCCTCTGGCCGGTTGAGCGTCCGCACTCTCGTTTCGTGGGTTGACTTAGGCATATGTTTTTCATTCCCAGTCTAAGCATACGGAGTTCATTCTCAGTCTAAGATCAGACCAGACCGAGGGTTGCGGCAGCAAATGCTGGGTTGGGGCTTGTGCTGGTGCCGTTTTTTTCTTCTTCGGGGCACCATCACCTGAGAACCTGACCGGCGGCATTGGGGTTCTGGCGATCGGAGAGGGGTCTGGGGGGTGTGCGCACATGATGTGCGATGGGTGCTGGTACTTGGCTCTTATATTGGCCCCCTGTCCCTCATCAAACCTCGAGAACTCACACCCCCTTAAAGAGCATTTGAGATTTTACAGGTTTGCTGCCAGCGGCCATTAAAGTGTCTGAAATGGGGACACTTTTTTCAAATGGTCACAAAATCTCGTACACTTCGAGTTTTTAGCTGAATTTTTTTGTGCCAAAAAAAATACAAGGATTACGTCTACCAAGTTTGGGGCCAAAACTCCTTCTGAGAAAATTTTAAAAAATCCCAAACTGTAAAAAGTTTCAAAAATCGTGAAAAATAAAAAACGGGTCGTCTTGCCATGAAACTTCACATGAAGGCTTAAGGGACCATTGTATGAATTTACAAGCCAGAAAAATGGCATTGGCATGGCAGAAATATGAAGATGTGCCTAAACCCACCTACCACCCTATCGATCCACGGCTTACGCATCCCGCCTCTTTGGCCGACGTAGTGCCCGCCCGCCCGCCCACCCGCTCGATTCGTCGGTTGGCTTAAGCATACGGAGTTCATTCCCATTCTAAGATTAGACTAGACCGAGGGTTATGGTAGCAGGATCGATAGCACACAGAGAGGAACCCGACCGATCCCCAGCTTGCACATCCTGCCCATCTGGCCGACTGAGCGCCTGTACGCTCGTTTCGTGGATTGACTTAGGCATACAGAGTTCATTCCCAGTCTAAGCATACGGAGTTCATTACCAATCTAAGATCGGACCAGACCGAGGGTTGCGGCAGCACATACTGGACTCGGGCATGTGCTGGTTCTGCATTTTTCTTCGTCGGGACACCATCGTCGGAGAACCTAACCGACGGCATTGGGGTTCCGGCGATCGGGGGGGCTAGGGTGGTGTACGCACATTATGTGCGATGGGTGCTGGTACTTGGCCCTTATATTGGCCCCCTATCCCTCATCAAAGCTCAAGAACTCACACCCCCTTCAAGAGCGTTTAAGATTTTACAGGTTTGCTGCCACTAGCCATTAAAGTGTCTGAAATGGGGACACCTTTTTCAAACGGTCACAAAATCTTGTACACTTCGAGCTTTTCGCTGAATTTTTTTGTGCATGCCAAGAAAAATTAAAGGATCACGTCTACCAAGTTTTGGGCCAAAACTCCTTCTGAAAAAATTTTAAAAAATCTCGAACCGTAAAAAGTTTCAAAAATCGTGACAAATAAAAAACGAGTCGTCTAGCCATGAAACTTCACATGAAGGCTTAAGGGATCGTTGTATGAATTTACAAGCCAGAAAAATGGCATTGGCATGGCAGAAGTATGAAGATGTGCCTAAACCAACCCACCATCCTATCGATCTACGGCTTGCGATCCCGCCTCTCTGGTCGGTGTAGTGCCCGTCCGCCCGCCTGCCTGCTTGATTCGTCGGTTGGCTTTGGCATACGGAGTTCATTCCCAGTCTAAGATCAGATCGGACTGAGGGTTACGATAGTAGGATCGGTACCACGCAGAGAGGGATCCGATCGATCCCCGGCTTGCGCATCCCGCCCCTTTGGCCGGTTGAGCGTCCGCACTCTCATTTCGTGGTTTGACTTAGGCATACGTTGTTCATTCCCAGTCTAAGATCGGACCCGACCGAGGGTTGCGGCAGCACATGTTGGGCTGGGGCATGTGCTGGTGCCATATTCTTCTTCGCTGGGACACCATCATCGGAGAACCTGACCGGTGGCATAGGGGTTCCGACGATCGGAGGGCCGGGGGGTGTTCACACATGATGTGCGATGGGTGCTGGTATTGGTCCTTATATTGGCCCCCTATCCCTCATCAAACCTCGAGAACTCACACCCCCTTAAAGAGCATTTGAGATTTTACAGGTTTGCTGCCAGTAGCCATTAAAGTGTCTGAAATGTGGACACTTTTTTCAAATGGTTACAAAATCTTCTACACTTTGAGTTTTTAGCTGAATTTTTTTGAGCATGCCAACAAAAATAAAAGGATCACGTCTACCAAGTTTGGGGCCAAAACTCCTCCTGAAAAAATTTTAAAAACTACAGAAATATGAAGATGTGCCTAAACCCACCTACCACCCTATCGATCCACGGCTTACGCATCCCGCCTCTTTGGCCAACGTAGTGCCCGCCCGCTCGCCCGCCCATTTCGTCGGTTGGCTTAGGCATACGGAGTTCATTCCCAGTCTAAGATCAGACTGAATTGAGGGTTGCAGTAGCAGGATCGGCAGCACGCAGAGAGGGACCTGTCCGATCCTCGACCCCTCTGGTCGGCTGAGCGCCCGCACGCTCGTTCCGTGGGTTGACTTAAGCATAAGCAGTTCATTCCCAGTCTAAGCATACGGAGTTCATTCCCAATCTAAGATCAGACCAGACCGAGGGTTGCAGCAGCACATGCTGGGCTCGGGCATGTGCTGGTGCCGCATTTTTCTTCGTCGGGACACCATCGTCGGAGAACCTGACAGACGACATTGGGGTTTCGGCGATCGGGGTTGGCCGGGGGGTGCGCACATGATGTGCGATGGGTGCTGGTACTTGGCCCTTATATTGGCCCCCTATCCCTCATCAAACCTCGAGAACTCACACCCCCTTAAAGAGCATTTGAGATTTTACAGGTTTGCTGCCAGTAGCCATTAAAGTGTCTAAAATGTGGACACTTTTTTCAAATGGTCACAAAATCTTGTACACTTTGAGTTTTAGCTGAATTTTTTTGAGAATGCCAATAAAAATAAAAGGATCACGTCTACCAAGTTTGGGGCCAAAACTCCATCTGAAAAAATTTTAAAAAATCCTGAACCGTAAAAAGTTTCAAAAATCGTGAAAAATAGAAAACGAGTCGTCTTGCCGTGAAACTTCACATGAAGGCTTAAGGGACCATTGTATGAATTTACAAGCCAAAAAAATGGCATTGGCACTACAGAAATATGACGATAAGCCTAAACCAACCTACCACCCTATCGATCCACAGCTTCCACATCCCGTCTCTCTAGGCGGCATAGTGCCCGCCCGCCCGCCCGCCCGTTTCGTCGGTTGGCTTAGGCATACGGAGTTCATTCCCAGTCTAAGATCAGACTGGACCAAGGGTTGCGATAGTAGGATCGGCAGCACGCAGAGGGGGACCCGACTGATCCACAGCTCTGGCTGGCTGAGCGCCCGCACACTCGTTTCGTGGTTTGACTTAGGCATACGGAGTTCATTCCCAGTCTAAGCATACGGAGTTCATTCTCAGTTTAAGATCGGACCAGACCGAGGGTTACGGCAGCACATGCTGCGCTTGGGCATGTGCTGGTGCCGCATTTTTCTTCGCCAGAACACCATCGCCGGAGAACCTGACTGGCGGCATTAGGGTTCCGATGATCGTGGGGGGCCGGGGGGTGTGTGCACATGATGTGCGATGGGTGCTGGTACTTGGCACTTATATTTGCCCCCTATCCCTCATCAAACCTCGAGGACTCACAACCCCTTAAAGAGCATTTGAGATTTTACAGGTTTGCTGCCAGTAGCCATTAAAGTGTCTGGAATGGGGACACTTTTTTCAAATGGTCACAAACTCTTGTACACTTCGAATTTTTAGCTAAATTTTTTTGTGCATGCCAAAAAAAATACAAGGATCATGTCTACCAAGTTTGGGGCCAAAACTCCTTCTGAAACAATTTTAAAAAATCTCAAACCGTAAAAAGTTTTAAAAATCGTGAAAAATAGAATACGAGTCGTCTTGCCATGAAACTTCACATGAATGCTTAAGGGACCATTGTATGAATTTACAAGCTAGAAAAATGGCATTGGCATGGCAGAAATATGAAGATGTGCCTAAACCCACCTACCACCCTATCGATCCACGTCCTGTCTTTCCCGCCTTTCTGGCCGACGTAGTGCCCACTCACTCGTCCGCTCGTTTCGTCGGTTGGTCTAGCCATACGGAGTTCATTCCCAGTCTAAGATCAGACCGGATTGAGGGTTGCAGCTACAGGATTGATAGCACGCAGAGGGGGAACAGATCGATCCCCGGCTTGCGCATCCCGCCCCTCTGGTCGGTTGAGCACCCGCACGCTCGTTCATGGGTTGACTTAGGCATACGGAGTTCATTCCCAGTCTAAGCATACGAAGTTCATTCCCAATCTAAGATCGGACCAGACCGAGGGTTGCAGCAGCACATGCTGGGCTCAGGCATGTGCTGGTGCCGTATTTTTCTTTACCGGGACACCATCGTCGGAGAACCTTACCGATGGCAATGGGGTTCCGGCGATCGGGGGGGCCGGGGAGGGGTGTGCGCACATGATGTGCGATGGGTGCTGGTAATTGGCCCTTATATTGGCCCCTATCCCTCATCAAACCTCGGGAAGTCACACCCCCTTAAAAAGCATTTGAGATTTTACAGGTTTACTGCCGTAGCCATTAAATTGTTTGAAATGGTGACACTTTTTTCAAATGGTCACGAAATCTTGTACACTTTGAGTTTTTAGCTGAATTTTTTTGTGCATGCCAAAAAAAATAGAAGGATCACGTCAACCAAGTTTGCGGCCAAAAGTCCTTGTGAAAAAATTTTAAAAAATCTCGAACCGTAAAAAGTTTTGAAAATCGTGAAAAATAGAAAACGAGTCATCTTGCCATGAAACTTCACATGAAAGCTTAAGGGACCATTGTATGAATTTACAATCTAGAAAAATGGCATTGAGATGGAAAAAATATGAAGATGTGCCTAAACCCACCTACCACCCTATCGATCCACGGCTTGTGCATCCCGCCTCTTTGGCCGGTGTAGTGCCCGCCTGCCCGCCCGCTCGTTTCATCGGTTGGCTTAGGCATACGGAGTTCATTCCCAGTCTAAGATCAGACTGAACCGAAGTTTGTGGCAGTAGGATCGGTAGCACGTAAAAGGGGACCCGATCGATCCCTGGCATGCGCATCCCTCCCCTCTGGCCGGCAGAGCACCCGCACGCTCATTTCGTGGGTTGACTTAGGCATACGGAGTTCATTCCTAGTCTAAGCATACGAAGTTCATTCCCAGGCTAAGATTGAACTGGACCGAGGGTTGCGGTAGCACATGTTGGGCTCGGGCATGTGCTGGCGCCGCATTTTTCTTCACCGGGACACCATCGCCGGAGAACCTTACCGATGGCAATGGGGTTCCGGCGATCGGGGGGGCCAGGGAGGGGTGTGTGCACATGATGTGCGATGGGTGCTGGTACTTGGCCCTTATATTGGCCCCCTATCCCTCATCAAACCTCGAGAACTCACACCCCCTTAAAGAGCATTTGAGATTTTACAGGTTTGCTACCAGTAGCCATTAAAGTGTCTGAAATGGGGACACTTTTTTCAAATGGTCACAAAATCTTGTACACTTCGAGTTTTTAGCTGAATTTTTTTGTGCATGCCAACAAAAATACAAGGATCACGTCTATCAAATTTGGGGGCAAAAATCCTTCTAAAAAAATTGTATAAAATCCCAAACCGTAAAAAGTTTTGAAAATCGTGAAAAATAGAAAATGAGTCGTCTTGCCATGAAACTTCACATGAAAGCTTAAGGGACCATTGTATGAATTTACAAGCCAGAAAAATGGCATTGGCATGGCAGAAATATGAAGATGTGCCAAAACCCACCTACCACCCTATCGATCCATGGCTTGCGCATCCCAACTCTCTCGCTGGTGTAGTGCCCGCCCGCCCACCAGCTCATTTCGTCGGTTGGCTTAGGCATACGGAGTTCATTCCTAGTCTAAGATCGGATCGGACCGAGGGTTGCGATAGCACATGCTGGGCTCGGGCATGCACTGGTGCCGTATTTTTCTTCGTCGGGATAGCATCGCCGGAGAACCTGACCCACGGCATTGGAGTTCCGATGATCGGGGGGGTCGGGGGGTGTGCGCACATGATGTGCAATGGGTGCTGGTACTTGGCCCTTATATTGGCCCCCTATCCCTCATCAAACCTCAAGAACTCACACCCCCTTAAAGAGCATTTGAGATTTTACAGGTTGCTACCAGTAGACATTAAAGTGTCTGAAATGGGGACACTTTTTTCAAATGGTCACAAAATCTTGTACACTTCGAGTTTTTAGCTGAATGTTTTTGTGCATGCCAACAAAAATACAAGGATCACGTCTACCAAGTTTGGGGCAAAAACTCCTTCTGAAAAAATTTAAAAAAATCTCAAATCGTAAAAAGTTTCAAAAATCGTAAAAATAGAAAACGAGTCATCTTGCCATGAAACTTCACATGAAGGCTTAAGGGACCATTGTATGAATTTACATGCGAGAAAAATGACATTGGCACGGAAAAAATATGAAGATGTGCCTAAACCCACCTACCACCCTATCGATCCACGGCTTGTGCTTCCCGCCTCTCTGGCCGACGTAGTGCCCGCCCGCCCGCTCGCTCATTTCATCTGTTGGCTTAGGCAAACGGAGTTCATTCCCAGTCTAAGATTGGACCAGACTGAGGGTTGCAGCAGCAGGATCGGTAGCACGTAAAGGGGGACCCGATCGATCCCCGGCATTCACATCCCGCCCCTCTGGCCGGCTGAGCGCCCGCACGCTCGTTCCGTGGGTTGACTTAGGCATACGGAGTTCATTCCCAGTCTAAGCATACGAAGTTCATTCCCAGTCTAAGATCAGATAGGACTGAGGGTTGCGGCAGCACATACTGGGCTCGGGCATGTGCTGGTGCCGTATTTTTCTTCATCGGGACACCATCGTCGGAGAACCTGACCGACGGCATTTGGGTTTCAGCGATTGAGGGGTGCCAGGGGGTGTGCGCACATGATGTGGGATGGGTGCTGGTACTTGGCCCTTATATTGGCCCCTTATCCCTCATCAAACCTCGAGAGCTCACACCCCCTTAAAGAGCATTTGAGATTTTACAGGTTTGCTATTAGTAGCCATTAAAGTGTCTAAAATGGGGATACCTTTTTCAAATGGTCACAAAATCTTGTACACTTCGAGTTTTTAGCTAAATTTTTTTGTGCATGCCAACAAAAATACAAGGATCACGTCTACCAAGTTTGGGGCCAAAACTCCTTCTAAAAAAATTTAAAAAAATCTTGAACCGTAAAAAGTTTCAAAAATCATGAAAAATAAAAAACGAGTCGTCTTGCCGTGAAACTTCACATGAAGGCTTAAGGGGCCATTGTATGAATTTACAAGCCAAAAAAATGGCATTGGCACGATAGAAATAGGAAGATGTGCCTAAACCCACCTACCACCCTATCGATCCACGGCTTGTGCATCCCGCCTCTCTGGCCGACGTAGTGCCTGCCCGTCCGCCCGCTCGTTTAATCGATTGGCTTAGGCATATGAAGTTCATTCCTAGTCTATGATTGGACCAAACTGAGGGTTGTAGTAGCAGGATTGGTAGCACGCAGAGGGGGACCTAGTTGATCCTCGGCTTGCACATCCCGCCCCTCTGACCGGCTAAACGCCCGCATGCTCGTTTCGTGGGTTGACTTAGGCATACGGAGTTCATTCCCAGTCTAAGATCGGATCAGATCGAGGGTTACGGCAGCACATGCTAGGCTCGGGCATGTGCTGGTGCCGTATTTTTCTTCGTCGGGACACCATCGTCAGAGAACCTGACCGGTGGCATTGGGGTTCCGACGATCGGGGGGTGTGCGCACATGATGTACGATGGGTGCTGGTACTTGGCCCTTTTATTGGCCCTTATCCCTCATCAAACCTCAAGAACTCACACCCCCTTAAAGAGCATTTGAGATTTTACAGGTTTGCTACCAGTAGCCATTAAAGTGTCTGAAATGGGGAGGCTTTTTTCAAATGGTCACAAAATCTTGTACACTTCGAGTTTGTAGCTGAATTTTTTTATGCAAGCCAAAAAAAATACAAGGATCACGTCTACTAAGGTTGGGGCCAAATATCTTTCTAAAAAAATTTTAAAAAATCCTGAACCGTAAAAAGTTTCAAAAATCGTGAAAAATAGAAAACGAGTCCTCTGGCCATTAAACTTCACATGAAGGCTTAAGGGACCATTGTATGAATTTACAAGCCAAAAAAATGGCATTGGCATGGCAGAAATATAAAGATGTGCCTAAACCCGCCTACCACCCTATCAATCCACGGCTTGCGCATCCCCCCCTTCTGGCTGGCATAGTGCCCGCCCGTCCGCCCGTTCGTTTCGTCGGTTGGCTTAGGCATACGGAGTTCATTCTCAGTCTAAGATCAGACCGGATCGAGGGTTGCAGCAGCAGGATCGACAGCACGCAAAGAAGGACCCGGTCGATCTACGGCTTGCGCATCCTGCCCCTCTGGTCGGCTGAGCGCCCGCACGCTCATTTTGTGGGTTGACTTAGGCATATGGAGTTCATTCCCAGTCTAAGCATACCGAGTTCATTTCCAGTCTAAGATCGGATTAGACCGAGGGTTGCGGCAGCACATGTTGGGCTCGGGCATGTGCTAGTGTGAAATTTTTCTTTGCCGGGACACCATCATCGAAGAACCTGGCCAGTGGCAATGAGGTTCCGGAGATCGGGAGGGGCCGGGGGGTGTGCGCACATGATGTGCGATGGGTGCTGGTACTTGGCCCATAGATTGGCCCCCTATCCCTCATCAAACCTTGAGAACTCACACCCCCTTAAAGAGCATTTGAGATTTTACAGGTTTGCTGCCAGTAGCCATTAAAGTGTCTGAAATGGGGACACTTTTTTCTAATGGCCACAAAATCTCGTACACTTCGAGTTTTTAGCTGAATTTTTTTATGCATGCTAATAAAAATAGAAGGATCATGTCTACCAAGTTTGAGGCCGAAACTCCTTCTAAAAAAATTTTTGAAAAATCCCGAACTGCAAAAAGTTTTAAAAATCGTGAAAAATATAAAATGAGTCGTCTTGCCATGAAACTTCACATGAAGGCTTAAGGGACCGTTGTATGAATTTAAAAGGCAGAAAAATGGCATTGGCATGGCAGAAATATGAAGATGTGCCTAAACCCACCTACCACCCTATCGATCCACGGCTTGCGCATGCAGCCTCTGTGGTAGACGTAGTGCCTGCCCGCCCGCCCGCTCGTTTCGTCGGTTGGCTTAGGTATACGGAGTTCATTCCTAGTCTAAGATCAGACCAAACCGAGGGTTGCGACAGCAGGATCGGCAGCACGTAGAGGGGGACCCGACCGATCCCCGACTTGCGCATCCCGCCCTTTTGGTCAACTGCCCGCTCGACTGCTCGTTTTGTGGGTTGACTTGGGCATACGGAGTTCATTCCCAATCTAAGATCGGATAGGACTGAGGGTTACGGCAACACATACTGGGCTTGGGCATGTGCTGGTGTCGTATTTTTCTTCACCGGGACACCATCACCGAAGAACCTGACCGACGGCATTGAGGTTCCGGAGATCGGGGGGGCCGGGGGGTGTGCGCACACGATGTGGGATGGGTGCTGGTACTTGGCCCTTATATTGGCCCCCTATCCTTCATCAAACCTTGAGAACTCACACCCCCTTAAAGAGCAATTGAGATTTTACAAGTTTGCTACCAGTAGCCATTAAAGTGTCTGAAATGGGGACACTTTTTTCAAATGGTGACAAAATCTTGTACACTTCGAGTTTTTAACTGAATTTTTTTGTGCATGCCAAAAAAAATACAAGGATCACGTCTACCAAGTTTGGGGCTAAAACTCCTTCTGAAAAAATTTTAAAAAATCTCGAACCGTAAAAAGTTTCAAAAATCATGAAAAATAGAAAACGAGTCGTCTTGCCATGAAACTTCACATGAAGGCTTAAAGGACCATTGTATGAATTTACAAGCCAAAAAAATGGCATTGGCATGGTAGAAATATGAAGATGTGCCTAAACCCACCTAGCACCCTACTGATCCACGGCTTGTGCATCCCGCCTCTCTGGCCGACGTAGTGCCTGCCCGCCCGCCCGCTCATTTCATCTGTTGGCTTAGGCAAACGGAGTTCATTCCCAGTCTAAGATTGGACCAGACTGAGGGTTGCAGCAGCAGGATCGGTAGCACGCAAAGGGGGACCCGATCGATCCCCGGCATTCACATCCCGCCCCTCTGGCCGGCTGAGCGCCGCCCGCTCGTTTCGTGGGTTGACTTAGGCATATGGAGTTCATTCCCAGTCTAAGCATACGGAGTTCATTCCCAGTCTAAGGTCAGAATGGACCAAGGGTTGTGGCAGCACGTGCTAGGCTCGAGCATGTGCTGGTGCCGCATTTTTTTCACTGGGACACCATCGCCAGAGAACCTGACCGGTAGCATTGGGGTTTCGGTGATCGGGGGGGCCGGGGGGTGTGCGCACATGATGTACAATGGGTGCTGGTACTTCAACTTATATTGGCCCCCTATCCCTCATCAAACCTCGAGAACTCAAACCCTCTTAAAGAGCATTTGAGATTCTACAGGTTTGCTTCCAGTAGCCATTAAAGTGTCTGAAATGCGGACACTTTTTTCAAATGGTCACAAAATCTTGTACACTTGAAATTTTTAGCTGAATCATTTTACGCAAGCCAACAAAAATACAAGGATCACGTCTACCAAGTTTGGGGTCAAAACTCCTTCTGAAAAAATTTTAAAAAATCCCGAACCGTAAAAAGTTTTGAAAATCGTGAAAAATAGAAAACGAGTCGTCTTGCCGTGAAACTTCACTTGAAGGCTTAGGGGACCATTGTATGAATTTACAAGCCAGAAAATTGGCATTGGCATGGTAGAAATATGAAGATGTGCCTAAACCCACCTACCACCCTATCGATCCACGGCTTGCGTATCCCGCCTCTCTGGCCGTCGTAGTGCCCGCTCGCCCGCCCGCTCGTTTCGTCGGTTGGCTTAGGCATACGGAGTTCATTCCCAGTCTAAGATCAGCCTAGACCTAGGGTTGCAGCAGCAGGATCGATAGCACGCTGAGGGGGACCCGGTCGATCCCCGGCTTACGCATCCCGCCCTTCTGGCCGACTGAATGCCCACACGCTCGTTTCGTGGGTTGGCTTAGGCATACGGAGTTCATTCCCAATCAAAGCATATGGAGTTCATTCCCAGTCTAAGATCGGACTGGACCGAGGGTTACGGCAGCACATGCTGGGCTCGAGCATGTGCTGGTGCTGCATTTTTCTTTGCCGGGACACCATCACCGGAGAACCTGACAGACGGCATTAGGGTTCCAACGATCGGGGGGGGGGCTGGGGGTGTGCGCACATGATGTACGATGGGTGCTGGTACTTGGCCCTTATATTGGCCCCTTATCCCTCATCAAACCTCGAGAACTCACACCCCCTTAAAGAGCATTTGAGATTTTACAGGTTTGCTGCAGGTAGCCATTAAAGTGTCTGAAATGGGGACACTTTTTTCAAATGGTCACAAAATCTTGTACACTTCGAGTTTTTAGCTGAATTTTTTTGTGCATGCCAAAAAAAATACAAGGATCACGTCTACCAAGTTTCGGTCCAAAACACCTTCTGAAAAAATTTTATAAAATCCCGAACTGTAAAAAGTTTTGAAAATCATGAAAAATAGAAAACGAGTCGTGTTGCCATGAAACTTCACATGAAGGCTTCAGGGACCATTGTATGAATTTACAAGCCAGAAAAATGGCATTGGCATGGCAGAAACATGAAGATGTGCCTAAACCCACCTATCACCCTATTGATCCACGGCTTCCGCATCCCGTCTCTCTGGCCGACGTAGTGCCCACCCACCCGCCTGCTCGTTTTGTCGATTGGCTTAGGCATACGGAGTTCATTCCCAGTCAAAGATGGGATCAGATCGAGGGTTGTGGCAACAGGATTGGCAGCACACAGAGGGGGACCCGGTCGATCACCAGCTTGCGCATCCGGCCCCCCTGGTCGACAGAGCACCCGCACGCTCTTTTTGGGGGTTGACTTAGGCATACAAAGTTCATTCCCAGTCTAAGCATATGGAGTTCATTCCCAGTCTAAGATCGGACCGGACCGAGGGTTGCGGCTGCACAAGCTGGGATCGAGCATGTGCTGGTGTCATATTTTTCTTCGTCGGGACACAATCGTCGGAGAACCTGACCGACGACATTGGGGTTACGGTGATCAAGGCGACCGAGGGGGGTGTGCGCACATGATGTGCGATGGGTGCCGGAACTTGGCCGTTATATTGGCCCCCTATCCCTCATCAAACCTTGAAAACTCACACCCTCTTAAAGAGCATTTGAGATTTTACAAGTTTGCTGTCAGTAGCAATTAAAGTGTCTGAAATGGGGATACTTTTTTCAAATGCTTACAAAATCTTGTACACTTCGAGTTTTTAGCTGAATTGTTTTGTGCATGCCAACAAAAATACAAGGATCACGTCTGCCAAGTTTGGGGCTGAAAGTCCTTTTGAAAAAGTTTTAAAAAATCATGAAAAATAGAAAATGAGTCGTCTTGCCATGAAACTTCACATGAAGGCTTAAGGGACCATTGTATGAATTTACAAGCCAGAAAAATGGCATTGGCGCGGTAGAAATATGAAGATGTGCCTAAACCCACCTACCACCCTATCGATCCATGGCTTACGTATCCCGCCTCTCTGGCCGACGTAGTGTCCGCCCGCCCGCCTGCTCGTTTCGTCGGTTGGCTTAGGCATACAGAGTTCATTCCTAGTCTAAGATCAGACCGAATCGAGGGTTACGGTAGTAGGATCGACAGCACACAGAGGGGAACCTGGAAGATCCCCGGCTTGCACATCCCGCCCCTCTAGCTTGCTAAGCGCCCGCACGCTCGTTTTGTGGGTTGACTTAGGCATACGGAGTTCATTCCCAGGCTAAGCATACGGAGTTCATTCCCAACCTAAGATCGAATCAGATTGAGGGTTACGGCAGCATATGTTGGGCTTGGGCATTTGCTGCTTTCGTATTTTTCTTCACCGGGACACCATCGCCGGAGAACCTGACCGACGACATTGGGGTTCCGACGATTGGGGGGACCGGGGGGGCTGTGCGCACATGATGTACGATGGGTGCTGGTACTTGGCCCTTATATTGGCCCCTTATCCCTCATCAAACCTCGAGAACTCACACCCCCTTAAAGAGCATTTGAGATTATACAGGTTTACTGACGGTAGCCATTAAAGTGTCTGAATTGGGGACACTTTTTTCAAATGGTCACAAAATCTTGTACACTTCGAGTTTTTAGCTGAATTGTTTTGTGCATGCCAACAAAAATACAAGGATCACGTCTACCAAGTTTGGGGCCAAAACTCCTTCTAAAAAAATTTAAAAAAATCTTGAACCGTAAAAAGTTTCAAAAATCATGAAAAATAGAAAACGAGTCGTCTTGCCATGAAACTTCACTTGAAGGCTTAGGGGACCGTTGTATGAATTTACAAGCCAGAAAAATGGCATTGGCATGGTAGAAATATGAAGATGTGCCTAAACCCACCTACCACCCTATCGATCCACGGCTTGCGTATCCCGCCTCTTTGGCCGGCGTAGTGCTCGCCCGCCCGCCCGCTCGTTTCGTCGGTTGGCTTAGGCATACGGAGTTCATTCCTAGTCTAAGATCAGACCGGACCAAGGGTTGCGGCAACAGGATCGACAGCACGCAGAGGGGGACCCGACCGATCCCCGACTTGCGCCTCCCGCCCCTCTGGCCGACTGAGTGCCCGCACGCTCGTTTCGTGGGTTGACTTAGCCATATGGAGTTCATTCCTAGTCTAAGCATACGGAGTTCATTCCTAGTCTAACATCGAACCAGACCGAGGGTTGATGCAGCACATCTGGGCTCGGGCATGTGCTGGTGTCGCATTTTTCTTCACCGGGACACCATCGTCAAAGAACCTGATCGATGGCATTGGGGTTCCGGCCATCGGGGGGGCCAAGGGGTGTGCGCACATGATGTGCGATGGGTGCTGGTACTTGGCCTTTATGTTGGCCCCCTATCCCTCATGAAACCTCGAGAACTCACACCCCCTTAAAGAGCATTTGAGATTTTACAGGTTTGCTGCCAGTAGCCATTAAAGTGTCTGAAATGGGGACACTTTTTTCAAATGGTCACAAAATCTTGTACACTTTGAGTTTTTAGCTGAATTTTATTATGCATGCCAAAAAAAATACAAGGATCACGTTTACCAAGTTTGGGGCCAAAACTCCTTTTGAAAAAATTTAAAAAAATCCTGAATCGTAAAAAGTTTCGAAAATCATGAAAAATAGAAAACGAGTTGTCTTGCCATGAAACTTCACATGGAGGCTTAAGGGACCATTGTATGAAGTTACAAGCCAGAAAAATGGTATTGGCACTGCAGAAATATGAAGATGTGCCTAAATGCACCCACCACCCTATCGATCCACGGCTTGCGCATCCCGCCTCTCTGGCCGGCGTAGTGCCCGCCCGCTCGCCCGCTCGTTTCGTCAGTTGGCTTAGGCATACGGAGTTCATTCCCAATCTAAGATCAGACCAGATTGAGGGTTGCACCAGCAGGATCGGTAGCATGCAATGGGGGACACGATCGATCCCTGGCTTGCGCATCCTGCCCCTCTGGCCGACTGAGCGCCCGTACGCTCGTTTCGTGAGTTGACTTAGGCATACGGAGTTCATTCCCAGTCGAAGATCGGACCGAACCGAGGGTTGTGGCAGCACATGCTAGGCTCGGGCATGTGCTGGTGCCGCATTTTCCTTCGTCGGGACACCATCGTCGAAGAACCTGACCGGCGGCAATGGGGTTCCAACGATCGAGGGGGCCGGGGGGGTGTGCACACATGATGTGCGATGGGTACTAGTACTTGGCCCTTATTTTGGCCCGATATCCCTCATCAAACCTCGAGAACTCACACCCCCTTAAAGAGCATTTCAGATTTTACAGGTTTGCTGCCAATAGCCATTAAAGTGTCTGAAATGGGGACACTTTTTTCAAATGGTCACAAAATCTTGTACACTTCGAGTTTTTAGCTGAATTTTTTTGTGCATGCCAAGAAAAATACAGGGATCATGTCTACCATGTTTGGGTCCAAAACTCATTCTGAAAAATTTTTAAAAAATCCTGAACTGTAAAAAGTTTTGAAAATCGTGAAAAATTATAAACGAGTCGTCTTGCCATGAAACTTCACATGAAGGCTTAAGGGACCATTGTATGAATTTACAAGCCAGAAAAATGGTATTGGCACCACAGAAATATGAAGATGTGCCTAAACCCACCTACCACCCTATCGATCCATGGCTTGTGCATCCCGCCTCTCGGGCTGACATAGTGCCCGCCCGTCCCCCCGCCCGCTCGTTTCATCGGTTGGCTTAGACATACGGAGTTCCTTCCCAGTGTAAGATCAGACCAGAGCAAGGATTACGGTAGCAAGATCGACAGCACACAAAGGGGGACCTGGCCGATCCCCGGCTTGTGCATCTCGCCCCTCTGGTCGACTGAACGCCCGCATGCTCGTTTTGTGGGTTGACTTGGGCATACGGAGTTCATTCCCAGTCTAAGCATACGGAGTCCATTCCCAGTCTAAGATTGGATCGGACCTAGGGTTGCGGCAGCACATGCTGGGCTCGAGCATGTACTGGTGCAATATTTTTCTTCATCGAGACATCATCGCTGGAGAACCTGATCGGCGGTATTGGGGTTTTGACGATCGGGGGGGCCGGGGGGTGTGCGCACAAGATGTGCGATTGGTGCTGGTACTTGGCCCTTATATTGGCCTCCTATCCCTCATCAAACCTCGAGAACTCACACCCCCTTAAAGAGCATTTGAGATTTTACAGGTTTACTGCCAGTATCTATTAATGTGTCTGAAATGGGGACACTTTTTTCAAATGGTCACAAAATCTTGTACACTCAGATTTTTTAGCTGATTTTTTTTGTGCATGCCAACAAAAATAAAAGGATCACGTCTACCAAATTTGGGGCCAAAACTCCTTCTGAAAAAATTTTAAAAAATCTTGAACCGTAAAAAGTTTTGAAAATCGTAAAAAATAGAAAACGAGTCGTCTTGCAATGAAACTTCACATGAAGGCTTAAGGGACCATTGTATGAATTTACAAGCCAGAAAAATGGCATTGGCACAGCAAAAATGAGAAGATGTGCCTAAAGCCACCAACCACCCTATCAATCCACGGCTTGCGCATCCCGCCTCTCTGGCCGGCGTAGTGCCCGCCCGCCCGTTTCATCGGTTGGCTTAGGCATATGAGTTCTTTCCCAGTCTAAGATCAGATCGGACCAAGGGTTGCGGCAGCAGGATCAATAGCACGCAAAGGAGGACCCGATCGATCCCAGGCTTGCGCATCCCACCCCTCTGGACGGTTGAGTGCCCGCACGCTCGTCTTGTGGGTTGACTTAGGCATTCGGATTTCATTCCCAGTCTAAGATCGGACCGGACCGAGGGTTGCGACAGCACATGCTGAGCTCGGACATGTGCTGGTGCCACATTTTTCTTCACCGGGACACCATCATCGGAGAACCTAACCGACGACATTAGGGTTCAACGATCGGGGGGGCCGAGGGGGGTGTGCGCACATGATGTGCAATGGGTGCTGGTACTTGGCCCTTATGTTGGCCCCCTATCACACAACAAACCTCGAGAACTCACACCCCCTAAAAGAGCATTTGAGATTTTATAGGTTTGCTGCCAGTAGCCATTAAAGTGTCTGAAATGGGCACACTTTTTTCAAATGGTCACAAAATCTTGTACACTTCGAGTTTTTAGTTGAATTGTTTCATACATGCCAACAAAAATACAATGATGACATCTATCGAGTTTGTGGCCAAAACTCACTCTGAAAAAATTTTAAAAAATCCCGAACCGTAAAAAGTTTCAAAAATGGTGAAAAATAAAAAACGAGTCGTCTTGCCATGAAACTTCACATGAAGGCTTAAGGGACCAATGTATGAATTTACAAGCCAGAAAAATGGTATTAGCATGGCAGAAATATGAAGATGTGCCTAAACCCACCTACCACCCTATCGATCCACGGTTTGCGCATCCCGCCTCTCGGGCAGGCGTAGTGCCCGCCCGCCCGTCCGCTCGTTTCATCAGTTGGCTTAGGCATACGGAGTTCTTTCACAGTCTAAGATTGGACCAGACCGAGGGTTCCACATCCCGATCTTAGGCATACATAGAAGGGGACCCGGGCGATCCTCAGCTTGCGCATCCCGCCCCTCTGGCCGGCTGAGCGTTCGCACGCTCGTGTCGTGGGTTGACTTAGGCATACGGAGTTCATTCCTAGTCTAAACATACGGAGTTCATTCCCAGTCTAAGATCGAACCGGACCGAGGGTTGTGGCAGCACATGTTGGGCTCGGGATGTGCTGGTGCCGTATTTTTCTTCATCGGGACATCATCGTCGGAGAAGCTGACCGGCGGTATTGGGGTTCCGAAGATCGGGGGGTGTGCACACATGATGTGCAATGGGTGCTGGTGCTTGGCCCTTATATTGGCCCCCTATCCCTCATCAAACCTTGAAAACTCACACCCCCTTAAAGAGCATTTGAGATTTTACAGGTTTGCTGCCAGTAGCCATTAAAGTGTCTGAAATGGGGACACTTTTTTCAAATGGTCACAAAATCTTGCACACTTCGAGTTTTTAGTTGAATTTTTTTGTGCATGCCAACAAAAATACAAGGATCATGTCTACTAAGTTTGGGGCCAAAAATCCTTCTAAAAAAATTTTAAAAAATCCCGAATCGTAAAAAGTTTCAAAAATCGTGAAAAATAGAAAACGAGTCGTCTTGCCATGAAACTTCTCATGAAGGCTAAAGGGACCATTGTATGAATTTAGAAACCAAGAAAATGGCATTGGCATGGCAGAAATATGAAGATGTGCCTAAACCCACCTACCACCCTATCGATCCACGGCATGCGCATCCCGCCTCTCTTACCGGCGTAGTGCCCGCCCGCTTGCCCGCTCGTTTTGTCGGTTCGCTTAGGCATACGGAGTTCATTCCCAATCTAAGATCAGACCAGACCGAGGGTTGCGGCAGCAAGATCGGTAGCACGTAGAGGGAAACCCGGTCGATGATCGGCTTATGCATCTCGCCCCTCTGGCCGGGTGAGCGCCATACGCTCGTTTCATGGGTTGACTTAGGCATACAGAGTTCATTCCCTGTCTAAGATCGGACTGGACCGAGGGTTGTGGCAGCACATGCTGGTCTCAGGCACGTGCTGGTGCCGTATTTTTCTTCGTCGGGACACCATCATCGGAGAACCTGACCGACGACATTGGGGTTCCGGCGATCGGAGGGGTCAGGGGGGTGTGCGCATATGATGTGCGATGGGTGCTGGTACTTGGCCCTTATATTGGCCCCTATCCCTCATCAAACCTCGAGAACTCACACCCCCTTAAAGAGCATTTAAGATTTTACAGGTTTGCTGCCAGTAGCCATTAAAGTGTCTGAAATGGGGACACTTTTTTCAAATGGTCACAAAATCTTGTATACTTAGAGTTTTTAGCTAAATTTTTTTGTGCGTGCCAATAAAAATACAAGGATCACGTCTACAATGTTTGGGGCCAAAAATACTTCTGAAAAAATTTTAAAAAATCTTGAACCATAAAAAGTTTTGAAAATCTTGAAAAATAGAAAATGAGTCGTCTTGCCATGAAACTTCACATGAAGGCTTAAGGGACCATTGTATGAATTTACAAACCAGAAAAATGGCATTGGCACAGCAGAAATATGAAGATGTGCCTAAACCCACCTACCACCCTATCGATCCACGGCTTGCGCATCCCGCCTCTCTAGCCGGCGTAGTGCCCGCCCACCCACCCGCTCGTTTCGTCGGTTGGCTTAGGCATACAGAGTTAATTCCTAGTCTAAGACCAGACCGAACCAAGGGTTGCGGCAGCAGGATCGGTAGCACGCAGAGGGGGACCCAGCCGATCCTCGGCTTGCGCATCCCGCCCCTCTGGCCGGCTGAGAGCCCGCACGTTCGTTTCATGGGTTGACTTAGACATACGAAGTTCATTCCCAGTCCAAGCATATGGAGTTCATTCCCAGTCTAAGATCAGATTGGTCCGAGGGTTGCGACAGCACATGCTGGGCTCGGCAATGTGCTAGTGCCACATTTTTCTTCATCGGGATACCATCGTCGGAGAACCTGACTGGCGGCATTGGGGTTTCGACGATTGGGGGGTGCCGGGGGGTGTGCGCACATGATGTGTGATGGGTGCTGGTACTTGGCTGTTATGTTGGCCCCTTATCCCTCATCAAAACTCGAGAACTCACACCCCCTTAAAGAGCATTTGAGATTTTACAGGTTTGCTGCCAGTAGCCATTAAAGTGTCTGAAATGGGGACACTTTTTTCGAATGGTCACAAAATCTTGTAAAGTTCAAGTTTTTAGCTGAATTTTTTTATGCATGCCAACAAAAGTACAAGGATCGCGTCTACCAAGTTTGGGGCCAAAACTCCTTTTGTAAGACTTTAAAAAATCCTGAACCGTAAAAAGTTTTGAAAATCGTGAAAAATAAAAAACGAGTCATCTTGGCATGAAACTTCACATGAAGGCTTAAGGGACCATTGTATGAATTTACAGGCCAGAAAAATGGCATTGGTATGGCAGAAATATGAAGATGTGCCTAAACCAACCTACCACCCTATCGATCCTCGACTTGCGGATCCCGCCTCTCTGGCTGGTGTAGTGCCCGGCCGCCCACCCGCTCGTTTCGTTCGTTCGCATAGGCATACAGAGTTCATTCCCAGTCTAAGATCAGATCGAACCTAGGGTTGCGGTAGTAGGATCGACAGCACGCAGAGGGAGACCCGGTCGATCCTTGGCTTACGCATCCGGCCCCTCTGGTCGACTGAGTGCCCGCATGCTCGTTTTGTGGCTTGACTTAGGCATACGGGGTTCATTCCCAGTCTAAGCATACGAAGTTCATTCCCAGTCTAAGATCAGACTAGACCGAGGGTTACGGTAGCACACGCTGGGCTTGGGCATGTGCTGGTGCCGTATTTTTCTTCATCGGCACACCATTGCCGGAGAACTTGACCGACGGCATTGGGGTTCCGACGATCAGAGCGATCGGGGGGGGGTGTGCGCGCATGATGTGCGATGGGAGCTGGTACTTGGCCCTTATATTGGCCCCCTATCCCTCATCAAACCTCGAGAACTCACACCCCCTTAAAGAGCATTTGAGATTTTACAGGTTTGCTGCCAGTAGCCATTAAAGTGTCTGAAATTGGGATACTTTTTTCAAATGGTCACAAAATCTTGTACCCTTCGAGTTTTTGGCTGAATTTTTTTGTGCATGCCAAAAAAAAAAACAAGGATCACGTCTACCTTGTTTGGGGCCAAAACTCCTTCTGAAAAAATTTTAAAAAATCCTGAAACGTAAAAAGTTTTAAAAATCATGAAAAATAGATAACGAGTCGTCTTGCCATGAAACTTCACATGAATGCTTAAGGGACCATTGTATGAATTTAAAAGTCAGAAAAATGGTATTGGCAAGGCAGAAATATGAAGATGTGCCTAAACCCACCAACCACCCTATCGATCCACGGCTTGCACATCCCGCCTCTCTGGCCGGCGTAGTGCCCGCCCGTCCGCCCGCTCGTTTCGTGGGTTGGCTTAGGCATACGGAGTTCATTCCCAATCTAAGATCGGACCGGACCGACGATTGCGGTAGCAGGATCGGCAGCACGTAGAGGGGGACCCGGCCGATCCCTGGCTTATGCATCCCGCCCCTCTGGCCGGTTGAGCACCCGCACGCTCGTTTCGTGGGTTGACTTAGGCATACGGAGTTCATTCCTAGTCTAGGAATATGGAGTTCATTCACAGTCTAAGATCGGACCAGACCGGGGGTTACGGTAGTACATGCTGGGCTCGGGCATGTGCTGGTGTCACATTTTTCTTCACCGGGACACCATTGCCGGAGAACCTGACCGGCGGCATTGGGGTTCCGACGATCAGGGCGGTCGGGGGGGGTGTGCGCACATGATGTGTGATGGGTGCTGGTACTTGGCCCTTATATTGGCCCCCTATCCCTCATCAAACCTCGAGAACTCACACCCTCTTAAAGAGCATTTGAGATTTTACAGGTTTGCTGCCAGTAGCCATTAAAGTGTCTGAAATGGGGACACTTTTTTCAAATGGTCACAAAATCTTGTACGGTTCGAGTTTTTAGCTGAATTGTTTTGTGCATGCTAACAAAAATACAAGGATCAGGTCTACCAAGTTTGGGGCCAAAACTCCTTCTGAAAAAAATTTAAAAAATCCTGAACCGTAAAAAGTTTCAAAAATCGTGAAAAATAGAAAACGAGTGCTCTTGCCATGAAACTTCATATGAAGGCTTAAGGGACCATTGTATGAATTTACAAGCCAGAAAATGGCATTGGCACGGCTTACGCATCCCGCCTACCACCTACCGCCCTATCGATCCGCGGCTTCCGTATCCCGCCTCTTTGGCCGACGTAGTGCCAGCCCGTCCGCCCACTCGTTTCGTCGGTTGGCTTAGGCTTACGGAGTTCATTCCAGTCTAAGATCGGACCGAATCAAGGGTCGCAGCAGCGGATCGACAGCATGCAGAGGGGGACCCGGCCGATCCCTGCCTTGTGCATCCCGGCCCTCTGGTCGGCTGAGCACACGCACGCTCGTTTCGTGGGTTGACTTAGGCATACAGAGTTCATTCCCAGTCAAGCAAATGGAGTTCATTCCCAGTCTAAGATTGGACCAGACCGAGGGTTACGACAGCACATGCTAGGCTCAGGCATGTGCTGGTGCCGTATTTTTCTTCCCCGAGACACCAATGTCGGAGAACCTGACCGATGACATTGGGGTTCCGACGATCGGGGGGGCCAGGGGGGTGTGCACACATAATGTGCGATGGGTGCTGCTACTTGGCCCTTATATTGGCCCCCTATCCCTCATCAAACCTTGAGAACTCACAACCCCTTAAAGAGCATTTGAGATTTTACAGGTTTGCTAGTAGTAGCCGTTAAAGTGTCTTAAATGGGGACACTTTTTTCAAATGGTAAGAAAATCTTGTACACTTCAAGTTTTTAGCTGAATTTTTTTGTGCATTCCAACAAAAATACAAGGATCACGTCTACCAAGTTTGGGGCCAAAACTGCTTTTGAAAAAATTTTAAAAAATCCCGAACCGTAAAAAGTTTTAAAAATCGTGAAAAAAAGAAAACGAGTCGTCTTGCCATGAAACTTCACATGAAGGCTTAGGGGACCATTGTATGAATTTACAAGCCAAAAAAATGGCATTGGCATGGTAGAAATATGAAGATCTGCCTAAACCCACCTACCACCCTATCGATCCACAGCTTACGCATCCCGCCTCTCTGGCCGGCATAGTGGCCGCCCGCCCGCCCGCTCAGTTCATCGGTTGGCTTAAGCATACGGAGTTCATTCCCAGTCTAAGATTGGACCAGACTGAGGGTTACCGTAGCAGGATCAGCAGCACACAGAGGGGGACCCGGTCGATCCCAAGCTTATGCAACCCGCCCCTCTGGCCGGCTGGGCACCTGCACGCTCGTTTTGTGGGTTGACGTAGTCATACGGAGTTCATTCCCAGTCTAAGCATATGGAGTTCATTCCCAGTCTAAGATCAGATGGACTGAGGGTTGCGGCAGCACATGCTGGGCTCGGGCATGTGCTGGTGCCGTATTTTTCTTCACCGGGACACCATCGCCGGAGAACCTAACCGGCAGCATTGGCGTTTCAACGATCTAGGGGGCCGGGGGGTGTGCGCACATGATGTGCGATGGGTGCTGGTACTTGGCCCTTATATTGGCCCCCTATCCCTCATCAAACCTCGAGAACTCACACCCTTTTAAAGAGCATTTGAGATTTTACAGGTTTGCTGCTAGTAGCCATTAAAGTGTTCGAAACGGGGACACTTTTTTCAAATGGTCACAAAATCTTGTACACTTCAAGTTTTTAGCTGAATTATGTTGTGCACTCCAACAAAAATACAAGGATCACGTCTACCAAGTTTGGGGCCAAAACTGTTTTTGAAAAAATTTTAAAAAATCCTGAACCGTAAAAAGTTTTGAAAATCGTGAAAAATAGAAAATGAGTCGTCTTGCCATGAAACTTCACATGAAGGCTTAAGGGACCATTGTATGAATTTACAAGCCAGAAAAATGGCATTGGCATGGTAAAAATATAAAGACGTGCCTAAACCCACCTACCACCCTATCGATCCACGGCTTACACATCCCGCCTCTCTGGCCGGCGTAGTGCCCACCCACCCGCCCGCTCGTTTCGTCGGTTGGCTTAAGCATACGGAGTTCATTCCCAATCTAAGATCGAACCGGACCGAGGGTTGTCATACTAGGATCGATAGCACTTAGAGAGGGACCCGACTGATCTCAAGCTTGCGCATCCCGCCCCTCTGGCTGGCTGAGCGCCCGCACGCTCGTTTTGTGGGTTGACTTAGTCATACGAAGTTCATTCCTAGTCTAAGCATACAGAGTTCATTCCTAGTCTAAGATGGGACCGAAATGAGGGTTGCAGCAGCAGGATCAGCAGCACGTAGAGGGGGAGCCGGTCGATCCCCGGCTTGCACATCCCACCCCTCTGGCCGACTGAGCGCCCGTACGCTCATTTCGTGGGTTGACTTAGGCATACGGAGTTTATTCCTAGTCTAAGCATACGGAGTTCATTCGCAGTCTAAGATCGGACCGGACCGAGGGTTGCAATAGCACATGCTGGGCTCGAGCATGTCCTGGTGTCGCATTTTTCTTCACCGAGACACCATCGCCGGAGAACCTGACCGGCGGCATTGGGGTTCCGACGATCGGGGGGGCCGGGGGGTGTGAGCACATGATGTGCGATGGGTGCTGGTACTTGGCCCTTATATTGGCCCCCTATCCCTCATCAAACCTTGTGAACTCAAACCCCCTTAAAAAGCATTTGAGATTTTATAGGTTTGCTGCCAGTAGCCCTTAAAATGTCTGAAATGGGGACACTTTTTTCAAATGGTCACAAAATCTTGTACACTTCGAGTTTTTAACTGAATGTTTTTGTGCATGCCAACAGAAATACAAGGATCACTTCAACCAAGTTTGGAGCCAAAACTCCTTCTGAAAAGATTTTAAAAAATCTCGAACCATAAAAAGTTTTGAAAATCATGAAAAATAGAAAACGAGTCGTCTTGCCTTGAAACTTCACGTGAAGGCTTAAGGAACCATTGTATGAATTTACAAGCCAGAAAAATGGCATTGGCATGATAGAAATATGAAGATGCGCCTAAACCCACCTACCACCCTATCGATCCACGGCTTGCGCATCCCGCCCCTATGGCCGGCGTAGTGCCCACCCGCCCTTCTGCTCGTTTCATCGGTTGGCTTAGGCATACGGAGTTCATCCCCAGTCTAAGATTGGATCAGATCAATGGTTGCGGCAGCAAGATCGACAACATGTAGAGGGGGACCCGATCGATCCCTGGCTTGCCCATCCCGCCCTTCTAGTTTACTGACCGCCCGCACGCTCGTTTCATGGGTTGACTTAGGTATACGGAGTTAATTCCCAGTCTAAGCATATGGAGTTCATTTCCAGTCTAAGATCGGATCGGACTGAGGGTTGCGGCAGCACTTGCTGGGCTCGGGCATGTGCAGGTGCCACATTTTTCTTCGTCGGGACACCATCGCCGGAGAACCTGACCGACGGCATTGGGGTTCCAGAGATCGGGGGGTGCCGGGGGGTGTGTGCACATGATGTGCGATGGGTGCTGGTACTTGGCCCTTATATTGGCCCTCTATCCCTCATCAAACCTCGAGAACTCACACCCTTTAAAGAGCATTTGAGATTTTGCAGGTTTGCTGCCAATAGCCATTAAAGTGTCTGAAATGGGGACACTTTTTTGAAATGGTCACAAAATCTTGTACACTTTGAGTTTTTTTTTTTGTGCATTGCAACAAAAATACAAGGATCACGTCTACCAAGTTTGGGTCCAAAAATCCTTCTGAAAAAATTTTAAAAAATCTTGAACCGTAAAAAGTTTCAAAAATCGTGAAAAATAGAAAACGAGTCGTCTTGCCATGAAATTTCACATGAAGGCTTAAGGGACCATTGTATGAATTTACAAGCCAGAAAAATTGCATTGGCATGGCAGAAATATGAAAATTTACCTAAACCCACCTACCACCCTATTGATCCACGGCTTGCGCATCCCGCCTCTCTGGCCGACATAGTGCCTGCCCGCCCACCCGCCTGCCCACTCGTTTCATCGGTTAGTTTAGGCATGCGGAGTTCATTTCCAGTCTAAGATCGGATCGGACCGAGGGTTACGACAGCACATGCTGGGCTATGGCTTGTTCTGGTGCCGCATTTTTCTTCGTCGGGACACCATCGTCGGAGATCCTGATCGATGGCATTGGGGTTTCGACAATCGTGGGTGGCCCGGGGGGTGTGCGCACATGATGTGTGATTGGTGCTGGTACTTGGGCCTTATATTGGCCCCCTATCCCTCATCAAACCTCGAGAACTCACCCCTTAAAGAGCATTTGAGATTTTACAGGTTTGCTGCCTGTAGCAATTAAAGTGTCTGAAATGGGGACCCTTTTTTCAAATGGTCACAAAATCTTGTACACTTTGAGTTTTTAGCTTAGTTTTTTTATGCATGCCAAAAAAAATACGAGGATCGCGTCTACCAAGTTTGGCACCAAAACTCCTTCTGAAAAAATTTTAAAAAATCCCAAACCGTAAAAAGTTTCAAAAATCGTGAAAAATAAAAAACGAGTCGTCTTGCCATGAAACTTCACATGAAGGCTTAAGGGACCATTGTATGAATTTACAAGCCAAAAAACTGGCATTGGCATGGTAGAAATTTGAAGATGTGCCTAAACCCACCTACCATCCTATCGATCTACGGCTTGCGCATCCCGCCTCTCTAGCCGGCGTAGTGCCCGCCCGCCCGCCTGCTCGTTTCGTCGATTGGCTTAGGCATATGGAGTTCATTCCCAATCTAAGATCGGACCGGACCGAGGGTTGTGGCAACAGGATCGACAACACACAGAGGGGGACCCGACCGATCTTTGGCTTGCGCATCCCGCCCCTCTGGCCGATTGAGCGCCCGCACGCTCGTTTCATGGGTTGACTTAGGCATACGGAGTTCATTCCCAGTCTAAGCTTACGAAGTTCATTCCCAGTCTAAGATCGGACTGGACCAAGGGTTGCGGCAGCACATGCTGGGCTCGAGCATGTGCTGGTGTCGCATTTTTCTTTGTCGGGACACCATCGTCGGAGAACCTAACCGACGGCTTCGGAGTTCCGACGATCGGGGGGGCCGGGGGGGTTTGCGCACATGATGTGCGATGGGTGGTGGTACTTGGCCCTTATATTGCCCCGCTATCTATCATCAAACCTCAAGAACTCACACCTCCTTAAAGAGCATTTGAGATTTTACAGGTTTGCTGCCAGTAGCCATTAAAGTGTCTGAAATGGGGACACTTTTATCAAATGGTCACAAAATCTTGTACACTTCGAGTTTTTACCTGAATTTTTTTGTGCATGCCAACAAAATAAAATGATCACGTCTACCATGTTTGGGGCCAAAATGCCTTCTGAAAATATTTTAAAAAATCCCGAACCAAAAAAAGTTTCAAAAATCGTGAAAAATAGAAAACGAGTCATCTTGCCACGAAACTTCACATGAAGGCTTAAGGGACCATTGTATGAAATTACAAGCCAAAAAAGATGGCATTGGCACGGTAAAAATATGAAGATGTGCCTAAACCCACCTACCACCCTATCGATCCACGGTTTGCGCATCCCGCCTCTCTGGCCGGCATAGTGTCCGCCCGCCCGCCCACTCGTTTCATCGATTGGCTTAGGCATATGGAGTTCATTTCCAGTCTAAGATTGGAGTGGACCGAGAGTTACGGTAGCAGGATCGATAGCACGCAGAGGGGGACCCGGTCGATCCTCAGCTTGGGCATCCCGCCCATCTGGTCGGCTGAGCACCCGCACGCTCGTTTCGTGTTTGGAGTTAGGCATACGGAGTTCATTCCCAGTCTAAGCATACGGAGTCCATTCCCAGTATAAGATCGGATCAGACCGAGGGTTGCGACAGCACATGCTGGGCTCGGGCATGTGCTGGGCATGTGCTGTTGCCATATTTTTTTTCGTCGGGACACCATCGTCGAAGAACCTGACCGTCGGCATTGAAGTTTCGATGATCGGGGGAGGTGTGTGCACATGATGTGTGATGGGTGCTGGCAGTTGGACCTTATATTGGCCCCCTATCCCTTATCAAACCTCAAGAACTCACACCCCTTTGAAAAGCATTTGAGATTTTCCAGGTTTGCTGCCAGTAGCCATTAAAGTGTCTGAAATGGGGACACCTTTTTCAAATGGTCACAAAATGTTGTACATTTAGAGTTTTTAACTGAATTTTTTTTTTGCATGCCAACAAAAATACAAGGATCACGTCTACCAGGTTTGGGGCCAAAACTCCTTCTGAAAAAATTTTACAAAATCCCGAACCGTAAAATGTTTCGAAAATCATGAAAAATAGAAAATGAGTTGTCTTGCCCTGAAACTTCACATGAAGGCTTAAGGGACCATTTTATTAATTTACAAGCCAGAAAAATGGCATTGGCATGGCAGAAATATGAAGATGTGCCTAAGCCCACCTACCACACTATCGATCCACAGCTTGCGCATCCCGCCTCTCTGGCCGGCGTAGTGCCCGCCCGCCCGCTCGCTTGTTTCGTTGGTTGGGTTAGGCCTACGGAGTTCATTCCCAGTCTAAGATCAGACCAGATCGAGGGTTGCAGCAACAGGATCGACAGCACGCAGAGGGAGACCTGGCCGATCCCCGACTTACGCATCCCGCCCCTCTGGCCGGTTGAGTGCCCACACGCTCCTTTCGTGGGTTGACTTAGGCATACAAAGTTCATTCCCAGTCTAAGCATACAGAGTTCATTCCCAATCTATGATCGGATCGGATCGAGGGTTGCGGCAACACATGCTGCACTCGGGCATGTGCTGGTGCCGTATTTTTCTTCGGTGGGACACCATCGCCGGTGAACCTGACCGGCGGCATTGAGGTTCTGGCGATCGGAGGAGCCGGGGGTGTGCGCACATGATGTGCGGTGGGTGCTGGTACTTGGCCCCCTATCCCTCATCAAACCTCAAGAACTCACACCCCCTTAAAGAGCATTTAAGATTTTACAGGTTTGCTCCAGTAGCCATTAAAGTGTCTAAAATGGGGACACTTTTTTCAAATGGTCACAAAATCTTGTACACTTCGAGTTTTTAGCTGAATTTTTTTGTGCATGCCAACAAAAATACAAGGATCACGTCTACCAAGTTTGGGGCCAAAACGGCTTCTGAAAAAATTTTAAAAAGTCTCGAACCCTAAAAAGTTTTGAAAATCGTAAAAAATAGAAAACGAGTCATCTTGCCATGAAACTTCACGTGAAGGCTTAAGGGGCCATTGTATGAATTTTCAAGCCAGAAAAATGGCATTGGCATGGCAGAAATATGAAGATGTGCCTAGCCCGCCTGCCACCTTATCGATCCACGGCTTGCGCATCCCGCCTCTCTGACCGACGTAGTGCCCGCCTGCCCGCCCACTCGTTTCGTCGGTTGGCTTAGGCATACGGAGTTCATTCCCAGTCTAAGGTTAGATCAGATCCAGGGTTGCGGCAGTAGGATTGGCAGCACGCAGAGGGGGACCCGACCGATCCCCAGCTTACGCATCTCGCCCTTCTGACCGGCTAAGCGCCCGCACGTTCGTTTCGTGGGTTGACTTAGGTATACGGAGTTCATTCCCAGTCTAAGCATATGGAGTTCATTCCCAGTCTAAGATTACACCGGACCGAGGGTTGCGGTAGCACATGCTGGGCTCGGGCATGTGCTGGTGCCACATTTTGCTTCGTCGGAGAACCTGACAGACTGCATTGGGGTTCCGACGATCCGGGGGGGCTGGGGGTGTGCGTACATGATGTGCGTTGGGTACTGGTACTTGGCCCTTATATTGGACCCCTATCCCTCATCAAACCTCAAGAACTCACACACCTTTAAAAAGCATTTGAGATTTTACAGGTTTGTTGCCAGTAGCCATTAAAGTGTCTGAAATGGGAACACTTTTTTCAAATGGTCACAAAATCTTGTACACTTCGAGTTTTTAGCTGAATTTTTTTGTGCATGCCAACAAAAATAAAAGGATCACGTCTACCAAGTTTGAGGCCAAAAATAACATCGGACCAGACCGATGGTTGCTACAGTAGGATCGGTAGCACACAGAGAGGGACTTAGGCATACGGAGTTCATTCCCAGTGTAAGCATACGTAAAGACAGACCCGATCGATCCCCGGCTTGCGCATCCCTCCCCTCTGGCCGACTGAGCGCCCGCACGCTTGTTTCGTGGGTTGACTTAGGCATACGGAGTTCTTTCCCAGTCTAAGCATACGGAGTTCATTCCCAATCTAACATCAGATCAAATTGAGGATTGCGGCAGCACATGCTATCCTCGGGCATGTGCTGGTGCTGCATTTTTCTTCACTGGGACACCATCGTCGAAGAACCTGACCGGCGACATTGGGGTTTCGATGATCGGGGGGGATGGGGGGTGTGCGCACATGATGTGCGATGGATGCTGGTACTTGGCCCTTATATTGGCCCCATATACCTTATCAAACCTCGAGAACTCACACCCCCTTAAATAGCATTTGAGATTTTACAGGTTTGCTGCCAGTAGCCATTAAAGCGTCTGAAATGGGGACAGTTTGTTCAAATGGTCACAAAATCTTGTACACTTCGAGTTTTTAGCTGAATTTTTTTATGCATGCCAACAAAAATACAAGGATCATGTCTGCCAAGTTTAGGGCCAAAAATCCTTCTAAAAAAATTTTAAAAAATCCTGAACCGTAAAAAGTTTCAAAAATCGTGAAAAATAGAAAACGAGTCGTCTTGCCATAAAACTTCACATGAAGGCTTAAGGGACCATTGTATGAATTTAAAAGCTAGAAAAATGGCATTGGCACAGCAAAAATATGAAGATGTGCCTAAACCCACCCACCACCCTATCGATCCACGGCTTACGCATCTCGCCTCGCTGGCCGACGTAGTGCCCGCCCGCTCGCTCGTTTCGTCGGTTGGCTTAGGCATATGGAGTTCATTCCCAATCTAAGATCGGACTGGACTGAGGGTTACGGTAGTAGGATCGGTAGCACATAGAGGGGGACCAGGCCGATCCCCGACTGCGCATCCCGCCCCTCTGACCGGTTGAGCGTATGCACGCTCGTTTCATGGGTTGACTTAGGCATACGGAGTTCATTCTCAATCTAAGCATACGGAGTTCATTCCCAGTCTAAGATCGGGCCAGACCGAGGGTTGCGACAGCACATGCTGGGCTCGGGCATGTGCTGGTGCCACATTTTTCTTCGCCAGGACACCATCGTCGGAGAACCTGACCGACGGTATTGGGGTTCCGACGATCGGGTGGGGTCGAAGGGGTGTGCGCACATGATGTGCGATGGGTGCTGGTACTTGGCCCTTATAATGGGCCCCTATCCCTCATCAAACCTCGAGAACTCACACCCCCTTAAAGAGCATTTGAGATTTTACAGGTTTGCTGCCAGTAGCCATTAAAGTGTCTGAAATGGGGACACTTTTTTCAAATGGTCACAAAATCTTGTACACTTCGAGTTTTTAGCTGAATTTTTTTATGCACGCCAACAAAAATACAAGGATCATGTCTACCAAGTTTGGGGCCAAAAATCCTTCTAAAAACATTTTAAAAAATCTCGAACCGTAAAATGTTTCAAAAATTGTGAAAAATAAAAACGAGTCGTCTCGCCATGAAACTTCACATGAAGGCATAAGGGACCATTGTATTAATTCACAAGCCAAAAAAATGGCACTGTCATGGTAGAAATATGAAGATGTACCTAAACCCACCTACCACCCTATCGATCCACGGCTTGCGCATCTCGCCGCTCTAGCCGACGTAGTGCCCGCCCCCCACCCGCTCGTTTCGTCAGTTGGCTTAGGCATACGGAGTTCATTCCCAGTTTAAGATCAGACCGGATAGAGGGTTGTGGCAGCAGGATCAGCAACACGCAGAGGGGTACTTGACCGATCCCCGGCTTGCGCATCCCGCCCCTCCGACCGGCTGAGCGCCTGCACGCTCGTTTCGTGGGTTGACTTAGGCATACAGAGTTCATTCCCAGTCTAAGCATACGGAGTTCATTACCAGTCTAAGATTGGACTGAACTGAGGGTTGCGGCAGCACATGCTGGGCTCGGGCATGTGCTGGTGCCATATTTTTCTTCATCGGGACGCCATCGCCTGAGAACCTAACCGGCGGCATTGAGGTTTCGGCGATCGGGGGGGCCGGGGAGGTGAGCGCACATGATGTCCAATGGGTGCTGGTACTTGGCCCTTATATTGGCCCGCTATCCCTCATCAAACCTCGAGAACTCGCACCCCCTGAAAGAGCATTTGAGATTTTACAGGTTTGTTGCAAGTAGCCATTAAAGTGTCTTAAATGTGGACAGGTTTCTCAAAAGGTCACAAAATCTTGTACACTTCGAGTTTTTAGCTGAATTTTTTTGTGCATGCCAACAAAAATACAAGGATCACGTCTACCAAGTTTGGGGCCAAAACTCCTTTTGAAAAAATTTTAAAAATCCCGAACCTTAAAAAGTTTCAAAAATCGTGAAAAATAGAAAATGAGTCATCTTGCCATGAAACTTCACATGAAGGCTTAAGGGACCATTGTATGAATTTACAAGCCAGAAAAATGGCATTGGCAGGGTAGAAATATGAAGATGTGCCTAAACTCACCTCCCACCCTATCGATCCATGGCTTGCGCATCCCGCCTCTCTGGCCAACGTAGTGCTCGCCTGCCCTCCCGCTCGTTTCGTCGGTTGACTTAGGCATACGGAGTTCATTCCCATTCTAAGCATACACAGTTCATTCCTAGTCTAAGATTGGACCGGAACGAGGGTTGCGGCAGCACATGCTGGGCTCGGGCATGTGCTGGTGCCGTATTTTTCTTCACCGGGACACCATCGCCGGAGAACCTGACCGGCGACATTAGGGTTCCGGCGATCGGGGGGGGGACAGGGGGTGTGCGCACATAATGGGTGATGGGTGCTGGTACTTGTCCCTTATATTGGCCCCTTATCTATCATCAAACCTTGAGAACTCACACCCCCTTAAAGAGCATTTGAGATTTTACAAGTTTGCTATCAGTAGCCATTACAGTGTCTGAAATGGAGACACTTTTTTCAAATGGTCACAAAATATTGTACACTTTGAGTTTTTAGCTGAATTTTTTTGTGCATGCCAAGAAAAATACAAGGATCACGTCTACAAAGTTTGGGGTTAAAACTCCTTCTAAAAAAATTTTAAAAAATCCCGAACCGTCAAAAGTTTCAAAAATCATGAAAAATAGAAAACGAGTCGTCTTGCCATGAAACTTCACATGAAGGCTTAAGAGACCATTGTATGAATGTACAAGCCAGAAAAATGGCATTGGCAGGGCAGAAATATGAAGATGTGCCTAAACCCACCTACCACCCTATCGATCCACGGCTTGCGCATCCCGCCTCTCTGGTCGGTGTAGTGCCCGCCCGCCCGCCCGCCCGCTCGTTTCATCGGTCAGCTTAGGCATACGAAGTTCATTCCCAGTCTAAGATTGGACTGGACCAAGGGTTGCGACAGCAGGATCGACAGCACGCAGAGGGGGACCCGGCCGATCCTCGGCTTGCCCATCCTGCCCTTCTGGTCAGCTGAGCGCCCGCACGCTCGTTTCGGGTTGACTTAGTCATACGGAGTTCATTCCCAGTCTAAGCATACAGAGTTCATTCGCAGTCTAAGATCAAACCGGATTGAGGGTTACGACAGCACATGCTGGGCTCGAGCATGTGCTGGTGCCGTATTTTTCTTCACCTGGACACCATCACCGGAGAACCTGACCAATGACATTAGGGTTCCGGCGAATGGGGGGCCAAGGGGTGTACGCACATGATGTGCGATGGGTGCTGGTACTTGGGCCTTATATTGGCCCCCTATCCCTCATCAAACCTCGAGAACTCACACCCCCTTCAAGAGCATTTTAGATTTTACAAGTTTGCTGCCAGTAGCCATTAAAGTGTCTGAAATGGGGACACTTTTTTCAAATGGTCGCAAAATCTTGTACACTTCAAGTTTTTTGCTGAATTGTTTTGTGCATGCCAAAAAAAATACAAGGATCACGTGTACCTAGTTTGGGGCCAAAACTCTTTCTGCAAAAATTTTAAAAAATCTTGAACCGTAATAAGTTTTGAAAATCATGAAAAATAGAAATCGAGTCGTCTTGCCATGAAACTTCACATGAAGGCTTAAGGGACCATTGTATAAATTTACAAGCCAGAAAAATGGCATTGGCACGACAGAAATATGAAGTTGTGCCTAAACCCACCTACCACCCTATCGATCCACGGCCTGCGCATCCCGCCTCTCTGGCCGGCGTAGTGCCCGCCCGCTCGCCCGCTCGTTTCCTCGGTTTGCTTAGGCATACGGATTTCATTCCCAGTCTAAGATCAGACTGGATTGAGGGTTACGATAGCAGGATCGGTAGCACGTAGAGGGGGACCCGACCGATCCCCGGCTTGCGCATCCCGCCCCTTTGGCCAGCTGAGCGCCCGCACGCTCGTTTCATGGGTTCACTTGGGCATACGAAGTTCATTCCCAATCTAAGCATACGGAGTTCATTCCCAGTCTAAGATCAGACCAGACCGAGGGTTATGGTAGCACATGCTGGGCTCGGGCATGTGCTGGTACTGTATTTCTCTTCGTCGGGACACCATCATCGGAGAACCTGACCGGCAGCATTGGGGTTCCGACGATCGGGGGGCCGGGGGATGTGCGCACATGGTGTGCGATGGGTGCTGGTACTTGGCCCTTATATTAGCCCCCTATCCCTCATCAAACCTCGAGAACTCACACCCCCTTAAAGAGCATTTGAGATGTTACAGGTTTGCTGCCAGTAGCCATTAAAGTGTCTGAAATGGGGATGCTTTTTTCAAATGGTCACAAAATCTTGTACACTTCGAGTTTTTAGCTGAATGTTTTTATGCATGCCAATAAAAATAAAATGATCACTTCTACCAAGTTTGGGGCCAAAACTCCTTCTGAAAAAATTTTACAACATCTCGAACCGTAAAAAGTTTCAAAAATCGTGAAAAATCGAAAACGAGTCGTCTTGCCATGAAACTTCACATGAAGGCTTAAGGGACCATTGTATTAATTTACAAGCCAGAAAAATGGCATTGACATGGCAAAAATATGAAGATGTGCCTAAACCCACCTACCACCCTACCGCTCCGCGGCTTGCGCATCCCGCCTCTTTGGCCGACGTAGTGCCGCCTACCCGTCCGTCACCCACCCATTTCGTCGGTTGGCTCAGGCATATGGAGTTCATTCCCAGTCTAAGATCAGACTGGATCGAGGGTTGCGGCAGCAGGATCGGCAACACGCAGAGGGGGACCTGATCGATCCTCAGCTTGCGTATCCCACCCCTCTGGCCGGCTGAGCGCCCGCACGTTCGTTTCGTGGGTTGACCTAGGCATACGGAGTTCATTCCCAGTCTAAGCATACGGAGTTCATTCCCAGTCTAAGATCAGACCAGATCGAGGGTTGCAGCAGCATATGCTTGGCTCGGGCATCTGCTGGTGCCACATTTTTCTTCGTCGGGACACCATCATCGGAGAACGTGACCGGCGGCATTGGGGTTCCGACGATCGAAGGGGTCGGGGGGGGTGTACGCACATAATGTGCAACGGGTGCTGGTACTTGGCCCTTATATTGGCCCCCTATCCCTCATCAAACCTCGAGAACTCACACCCCCTTAAAGAGCATGTGAGATTTTACAGGTTTGCTGCCAGTAGCCATTAAAGTGTCTGAAATGGGGACACTTTTTTCAAATGGTCACAAAATCTTATACGCTTCGAGTTTTTTGCTGAATTTTTTTGTGCATGCCACAAAAAATACAAGGATTACGTCTAAAAAGTTTGGGGCCAAAACTCCTTCTGAAAAAAATTTAAAAAATCTCAAACCGTAAAAAGTTTTAAAAATCGTGAAAAATAGAAAACGAGTCGTCTTGCCATGAAACTTCACATGAAGGCTTAAGGGACCATTGTATGAATTTACAAGATAGAAAAATGGCATTGGCATGGCAGAAATATGAAGATGTGCCTAAACTCACCTACCACCCTATCGATCCACGGCTTGCGTATCCCGCCTCTTTGGCCGGCGTAGTGCCTAGCCGCCCGACCGCTCGTTTCGTCGGTTGGTTTAGGCATACGAAGTTCATTCCCAGTCTGAGATCAGACCAGACCGAGGGTTGTGGCAGCACACAGAGGGGACTCGATCGATCCCCGACTTGCGCATCCCTCCCCTCTGGCCGGCTGAGCGCCTGCACGCTTGTTTCGTGGGTTGACTTAGGCATACAGAGTTCATTCCCAGTCTAAGCATACGGAGTTCATTCCTAGTATAACATTGAACCGGACCGAGGTTTGCAGCAGCACATGCTGGGCTCGGGCATGTGCTGGTGTCGTATTTTTCTTCGTCGGGACACCATCGCCAGAGAACCTGACCGACAGTATTGGGGTTCCGACGGTCGGGGGGCCATGGGGGGGTGTGCGAACATGATGTACGATGGGTGCTGGTACTTGGCCGTTATTTTGGTATCCTATCCTTCATCAAACCTCAAGAACTCACACCCCCTTAAAGAGCATTTGAGATTTTACAGGTTTGCTGCCAGTAGCCATTAAAGTGTCTGAAATGGGGACACTTTTTTCAAATGGTCACAAAATCTTGTACACTTCGAGTTTTTAGCTGAATTGTTTTGTGCATACCAACAAAAATACAAGGATCACGTCTACCAAGTTTGGGGCCAAAACTCCATCTGAAAATATTTTAAAAAATCTCGAACCGTAAAATGTTTCAAAAATCGTGAAAAAAAGAAAACGAGTCGTCTTGCCATGAAACTTCAGATGAAGGCTTAAGGGACAATTGTATGAATTTACAAGCCAGAAAAATGGCATTGGCATGGCAGAAATATGAAGATGTGCCTAAACCCACCTACTACCCTATCGATCTGCGGCATGCGCATCCCGCCTCTCTGGCTGACGTAGTGCCCGCCCGCCCGCCCCCTCATTTCGTCGGTTGGCTTAGGCATATGGAGTTCATTCCTAGTCTAAGATCAGACTGAACCGAGGGTTCCGGTAGCAGGATCGACAGTACGCAGAGGGGGACCCGACCGATCCCCGGCTTGCGCATCTCATCCCTTTGGTCGACTGAGCGTCCGCACGCTCGTTTCGTGGGTTGACTTAGGCATATGGAGTTCATTCCCAGTATAAGATCAGACCAGACCGAGGGTTGCGATAGCACATGCTGGGCTCGGGCATGTGCTGGTGTCGTATTTTTCTTCACTGAGACACCATCGTCGGAGAACCTGACCGACGGCATTGGGGTTCTAGCGATCGGGGGGGCCGGGGGGTGTGCACACATGATGTGCAATGGGTGCTGGTACTTGGCCCTTATATTGGCCCCCTATCCCTCATCAAACCTCGAGAACTCACACCCCCTTAAAGGGCATTTGAGATTTTACAGGTTTGTTGCCAGTAGCCATTAAAGTGTCTGAAATGGGGACACTTTTTTCAAATGGTCAAAAAATCTTGTACACTTCGAGTTTTTGGCTGAATTTTTTTGTGCATGCCAACAAAAATACGAGGATCACGTCTACCAAGTTTGGGGCCAAAAGTCCTTCTGACAAAATTTTAAAAAATCCTGAACCGTAAAAAGTTTCAAAAATCATGAAAAATAGAAAACAAGTCGTCTTGCCGTGAAACTTCACATGAAGGCTTAAGGGACCATTCTATGAATTTACAAGCCAGAAAAATGGCATTGGCATGGCAGAAATATGAAGATGTGCCTAAACTCACCTATCACCCTATCGATCCACGGCTTGCGCATCCCACCTCTTTGGTCGGCGTAGTGCCCGCCCGCCCGCCCGCTCGTTTCGTCGGTTGGCTTAGGCAAACAGAGTTCATTCCTAGTCTAAGATTGGACCGGACTGAGGGTTATGACAGTAGGATCGACAGCACGTAGAGGGGGACCTGACCGATCCCCGGTTTATGCATCCCGCCCCTCTGGCCGGCTGAGCGCCCGTACGCTCATTTCGTGGGTTAACTTGGGCATACGGAGTTCATTCCCAGTCTAAGATCAGACCAAACTGAGGGTTGCGGTAGCAGGATCGGTAGCACGTAGAAGGGGACCCGATCGATCTTCGGCTTGCACATCCCACCCCTCTGGCTGGCTGAACGCCCGTACGCTCGTTTCGTGGGTTGACTTAGGCATACGGAGTTTATTCCCAGTCTAACCATACGGAGTTCATTCCTAGTCCAAGATCGTGCGCACATGATGTGCGATGGGTGCTGGTACTTGGCCCTTTTATTGGGCCCCTATCCCTCATCAAACCTCGAGAACTCACACCCCCTTAAAGAGCATTTGAGATTTTACAGGTTTGCTACCAGTAGCCATTAAAGTGTCTGAAATGGGGACACTTCTTTCAAATGGTCACAATATCTTGAACACTTCGAGTTTTTAGCTGAATTTTTTTGTGGATGCCAACAAAAATACAAGGATCACGTCTACCAAGTTTAGGGCCAAAACTCTTTATTAAAAATTTAAAAAAATCTCGAACCGTAAAAATTTTTGATAATTGTGAAAAATAAAAAACGAGTCGTCTTGCCATGAAACTTCACATGAAGGCTTAAGCGACCATTGTATGAATTTACAAGCCAAAAAAATGGCATTGGCACGATAGAAATATGAAGATGTGCCTAAACCCACCTACCACCCTATCGATCCACGGCTTGCGCATCCCTCCTCTCTAGTCGACGTAGTGCCTGCCCGCCCGCCCACTCATTTCGTCGGTCGACTTAGGCATACAGAGTTCATTCCCAGTCTAAGATCAGACCGAACCAAGGGTTACGGCAGCAGGATCGATAGCACGCAAAGCGGGACCCGACCAATCCCTCGCTTGCACATCCCGCCCCTCTAGCAGGCTGAGCGCCCGCGCGCTCGTTTCGTGGGTTCACTTAGGCATACGGAGTTCATTCCCAGTCTATGATCAGACCGGACCGAGGGTTGCGGCAGCACATGTTGGGCTCGGGCATGTGCTGGTGCCGTATTTTTCTTCGTTGGGACACCATCACCGAAGAACCTGACCGACGGTATTGGGGTTCCGACGATCGGGGGGGCCGGGGGTGGTGGGCGCACATGATGTGCTATGGGTGCTGGTACTTGGCCCTTATATTGGCCCCCTATCCCACATCAAACCTTGAGAACTCACACCCCTTTAAAGAGCTTTTGAGATTTTACAGGTTTGCTGCCAGTAGCCATTAAAGTGTCTGAAATAGGGACACTTTTTTCGAATGGTCACAAAATCTTGTACACTTCGAGTTTTTAGCTGAATTTTTTTATGCATGCCAACAAAAATACAAGGATCATGTCTACCAAGTTTGGGTCCAAAACACCTTCTGAAAAAATTTTAAAAAATCCTGAACCTTAAAAAGTTTCAAAAATTGTGAAAAATAAAAAACGAGTCGTCTTGCCATGAAACTTCACATGAAGGCGTAAGGGACCATTGTATGAATTTACAGGCTAGAAAAATGGCATTGGCACGGAACAAATATGAAGATGTGCCTAAACCCACACCTACCACCCTATTGATCCACGGCTTGCGCATCCCGCCTCTCTGGCCGGCGTAGTGCCCGCCCGCCCGCCTGCTCGTTTCGTCGGTTGGCTTAAGCATATGGAGTTCATTCCAATCTAACATCAGACCAGACCTAGGGTTGCAGCAGCAAGATCGACAGCACGCAGAGGGTGACCCGGCCGATCCGCGACTTGCGCATCCCACCCCTCTTACCAGCTGAGCGCCTGCACGCTCATTTCGTGGGTTAACTTAGGCATACGGAGTTCTTTCCCAGTCTAAGATCGGACCAGACCGAGGGTTGTGGCAGCAAACATTGGCTTGGTTATGTGCTGGTGCCGTATTTTTCTTCATTGGGACACCATCGCTGGACAACCTGACCGGCGATATTGGGGTTCCGGCGATCGGGGGGGCCGGGGGGTGTGCGCACATGATGTACGATGGGTGCCGGTACTTGGCCCTTATATTGGCTCCCTATCCCTCATCAAATCTTGAGAACTCACACCCCTTAAAGAGCATTTGATATTTTACAAGTTTGCTGCCAGTAGCCATTAAAGTGTCTGAAATGGGGACACTTTTTTCAAATGGTCACAAAAAATTGTACACTTTGAGTTTTTAGCTGAATGTTTTAGTGCATGCCAAAAAAAAATACAAGGATCACATCTACCAAGTTTGGGGCCAAAACTCCTTTTGAAAAAATTTTAAAAAATCCTGAACCGTAAAAAGTTTTGAAAATCATGAAAAATAGAAAACGAGTCGTCTTGCCTTGAAACTTCACATGAAGGCTTAAGGGACCATTGTATGAATTTACAAGCAAAAAAAATGACATTGGAACGACAGAAATATGAAGATGTGCCTAAACCTTCCTACCACCCTATCGATCCACGGCTTGCGCATCCCTCCTCTCTGGCTGGCGTAGTGCCCGCCCGCGTGCCCGCTCGTTTCGTCGGTTGGCTTAGGCATACGGAGTTCATTCCCAGTCTAAGATTAGACTGGTCTAGGGGTTGTAGCAGTAGGATCGGCAGCACGCAGAAGGGGACCCGGCCGATCCTCGACTTGCGCATCCCGCCCCTCTGGCCGGCTGAGCGCCCGCACGCTCGTTTCGAGGGTTGACTTAGGCATATGGAGTTCATTCCCAGTCTAAGCATACGGAGTTCATTCCCTGTCTAAGATCGGACCGGACCGAGGGTTGCGGTAGCACATGCTAACTCGGGCATGTGCTGGTGCCGCATTTTTCTTCGTCGGGACACCATCGCATTAGGGTTCCAGCGATCGGGGGGCCGGGGGGGTGTGGGCACATGATGTACGTTGGGTGCTGGTACCTGGCCATATATTGGCCCCCTATCCCTCATCAAACCTCGAGAACTCACACCCCCTTAAAGAGCATTTGAGATTTTACAAGTTTGCTACCAGTCGCCATTAAAGTGTCTAAAATGGTGAAACTTTTTTCAAATGGTTAGAAAATCTTGTACACTTCGAGTTTTTAGCTGAATTTTTTTGTGCATCCAATAAAAATAAAAGGATCACGTCTACCAAGTTTGGGGCCAAAACTCCTTCTGAAAAAATTTTAAAAAATCCCGAACCGTAAAAAGTTTTAAAAATCATGAAAAATAGAAAACGAGTCGTCTTGCCTTGAAACTTCACGTGAAGGCTTAAGGGACCATTGTATGAATTTACAAGCCAAAAAATGGCATTGCCATGGTAGAAATATGAAGGTGTTCCTAAACCCACCTACCACCCTATCGATCCACGGCTTGCGCATCCCGCCTCTCTTGCCGACATAGTGCCCGCCCGCCCGCCTGCCCGCCCGCTTGTTTCGTCGGTTGACTTAGGCATACAGAGTTCGTTCCCAGTCTAAGATCAGACCGGACTGAGGGTTGCAGCAGCAAGATCGGCAGCACGCAGAGGGGAACCCGACCGATCCCCGGCTTGCGCATCCCGCCCGTCTGGCTGGCTGAGCGCCCGCACGCTCGTTTCGTTGGTTGACTTAGGCATACGGAGTTCATTCCCAGTCTAAGCATACGGAGTTCATTCCCAGTCTAAGATCGGATCAGACTGAGGGTTGTGGCAGCACATGCTAGGCTCGGGCATGTGCTGGTGCCGCATTTTTCTTCGTCGGGACACCATCACCGGAGAACCTGACTGACGGCACTGGGTTCCGGCGATCGAGACGGGCGGGGGGGTGTGTGCACATGATGTGTGATGGGAGCTGGTATTTGGCCAGTATATTGGCCCCCTATCCCTCATCAAACCTCGAGAACTCACACCCCCTTAAAGAGCATTTGAGATTTTACAGGTTTGCTGCCAGTAGCTATTAAAGTGTCTTAAATGGGGGCACTTTTTTCAAATGGTTAGAAAATCTTGTACACTTCGAGTTTTTAGCTGAATTTTTTTGTGCATGCCAATAAAAATAAAAGGATCACGTCTACCAAGTTTGGGGCCAAAACTCCTTCTGAAAAAATTTTAAAAAATCCCGAACCGTAAAAAGTTTTAAAAATCATGAAAAATAGAAAACGAGTCGTCTTGCCTTGAAACTTCACATGAAGGCTTAAGGGACCATTGTATGAATTTTCAAGCCAAAAAATGGCATTGCCACGGCAGAAATATGAAGATGTTCCTAAACCCACCTACCACCCTATCGATCCACGGCTTGCGCATCCCGTCTCTCTTGCCGACGTAGTGCTCGTCCGCCCGCACGCTCGTTTCGTTGGTTGACTTAGGCATACGGAGTTCGTTCCCAGTCTAAGATCAGACCGGACTGAGGGTTGCAGCAGCAAGATTGGCAGCACACAGAGGGGAACCCGACCGATCCTCGGCTTGCACATCCCGCCCCTCTGGCTGGCTGAGCGCCTGCACACTCGTTTCGTGGGTTGACTTAGTCATACGGAGTTCATTCCCAGTCTAAGCATAGGGAGTTCATTCCCAGTCTAAGATCGGATCGGACTGAGGGTTGCAGCAGCACATGCTGGGCTCGGGCATGTGCTGGTGCTGCATTTTTCTTCGCTGGGACACCATCGCCGGAGAACCTGCCCAGCGACATTGGGATTCCGACGATCAAGGGGGCCAGGGGGGTGTTCGCGCATGATCTATGATGGGTGCTGGTACTTGGCCCTTATTTTGGCCCCCTATCCCTCATCAAACCTCGAGAACTCACACCCCCTTAAAGAGAATTTGAGATTTTACAGGTTTGCTGCCAGTAGCCATTAAAGTGTCTGAAATGGGGACACATTTTTCAAATGGTCACAAAATCCTATACACTTCGAGATTTTAGCTGAAATTTTTTATGCATGCCAAGAAAAATACAAGGATCACGTCTACCAGGTTTGGGGCAAAAACTCCTTCTGGAAAAATTTAAAAAAATCTCGAGCCGTAAAAAGTTTCAAAAAACATGAAAAATAGAAAACGAGTCGTCTTGCCATGAAACTTCACATGAAGGCTTAAGGGACCATTGTATGAATTTACAAGCTAGAAAAATGGCATTGCCATGCTAGAAATATGAAGATGTGCCTAAACCAACCTACCACCCTATCGATCCACGGCTTGTGCATCCCGCCTCTCTAGCCGACGTAGTGCCCGCCCGTCCGCCCGCTCATTTCGTCGGTTGGCTTAGGCATACAGAGTTCATTCCCAGTCTAAGATCAGACCGAACGGAGGGTTGCGGCAATAGGATCGATAGCACGCAGAGGGGAACTCGACCGATCGTCGACTTGCGCATCCAGCCCCTCTGGCCGACTGGGTGCCCGCACGCTCGTTTCGTGGGTTGACTTAGGCATACGGAGTTCATTCCCAGTCTAAGATCGGACCGGACCGAGGGTTGCGGCAGCACATGCTGCGCTCAGGCATGTGCTGGTGCTGTATTTTTCTTCGTCGGGACACCATCGCCGGAGAACCTAACCGACGGCATTGGGGTTCCGGCGCGCGGACATGATGTGCGATGGGTGCTGGTACTTGGCACTTATATTGACCCCCTATCCCTCATCAAACCTTGAGAGCTCACACCCCCTTAAAGAGCAATTAAGATTTTACAGGTTTGTTGCCAGTAGCCATTAAAGTGTCTGAAATGGGGACACTTTTTTCAAATGGTCACAAAATCCTATACACTTCGAGATTTTAGCTGAATTTTTTTGTGCATGCCAAGAAAAATACAAGGATCTCGTCTACCAAGTTAGGGCTAAAACTCCTTCTGAAAAAATTTTAAAAAATCTTGAACCGTAAAAAGTTTCAAAAATCTTGAAAAATAGAAAACGAGTGGTCTTGCCATGAAACTTCACATGAAGGCTTAAGGGACCATTGTATGAATTTACAAGCCAGAAAGATGGCATTGGCCCGATAGAAATATGAATATGTGCCTAAACCCACCTACCACCCTATCGATCCATGGCTTACGCATCCCGCCTCTCTGGCCGGCGTAGTGCCCGCCCACCCGTCTGCTCGTATCGTCGGTTGGCTTAGGCATACGGAGTTCATTCCCAGTCGAAGATTGAACCGGACTGAGGGTTGCAACAACAGGATCGGCAGCACGCAGAGGGGGACCCGATCGATCCCTGGCTTTCGTATCTCGCCCCTCAGGTTGGCTGAGCGCCCGCGCACTCGTTTTGTGGGTTGACTTAGGCATACAGAGTTCATTCCCAGTCTAAGCATACAGAGTTCATTCCCAGTCTAAGATCCAACCGGACCGAGGGTTGCGACAGCACATGCTGCGCTCGGGCATGTGCTAGTGTCGTATTTTTCTTCACCGTAAAAAGTTTCAAAAATCGTGAAAAATAGAAAACGAGTCGTCTTGCCATGAAACTTCACATGAAGGCTTAAGGGACCATTGTATGAATTTACAAGCCAAAAAAATGGCATTGGCGTGGCAGAAATATGAAGATGTGCCTAAACCCACCTACCACCCTATCGATCCATGGCTTGCGCATCCCGCCTCTCTGGCCGGCGTAGTGCCCGCCCGCTCGGCATTGGGGTTTCGGCAATCGGGGGGGCCGGGGGGTGTGCGCACATCATGTGCGATGGGTGCTGGTACTTGGCCCTTATATTGGCCCCCTATCCCTCATCAAACCTCGAGAACTCACACCCCCTTAAAGGGCATTTGAGATTTTTCAGGTTTGCTGCGATGAGCCATTAAAGTGCCTAAAATGGGTACACTTTTTTCAAATGGTCACAAAATCTTGTACACTTCGAGTTTTTAGCTGAATTTTTTTTTTGCATGCCAACAAAAATATATGGATCACGTCTACCATGTTTGGGGCCAAAAGGCCTTCTAAAAATTTTTAAAAAAATCTCAAACCGTAAAAAGTTTCAAAAATCATGAAAAATAGAAAACGAGTCGTCTTGCCATGAAACTTCACATGAAGGCTTAAGGGACCATTGTATGAATTTACAAGCTAGAAAAATAGCATTGGCATGGCAGAAATATCAAGATGTGCCTAAACCCACCTACCACCCTATCGATCCACGGCTTGCGCATCCCGCCTCTTTGGCCGGCGTAGTGCCCGCCCGCCCGCCCGCTCGTTTCGTCGGTTGGCTTAGGCATACGAAGTTCATTCCCAGTCTAAGATCAGACCAAACCGAGGGTTACTGCAGCAGGATCGGTGACACGCAGAGGGGGACCCAGTCGATCCCCGGCTTGCGCATCCTGCCCCTCTGGTCGGTTGAGCATCCGCACGCTCGTTTTGTGGGTTGACTTAGGCATACAGAGTTCATTCCCAGTCTAAGATCAGACCAGACCGAGGGTTACAGTAGCACATGCTGGGCTCGAGCATGTGCTGGTGTCATATTTTTCTTCGCCAGGACACCGTCGTCGGAGAACCTGACCGGCGGCATTGGGGTTCCGACGATCGGGGGGGCCGAGGGAGTGTGCGCACGTGATGTACGATGGGTGCTGGTACTTGGCCCTTATAGTAGCGCCCTATCCCTCATCAAACCTTGAGAACTCACACCGCCTTAAAGAGCATTTGAAATTTTACAGGTTTGCTGCCAATAGCCATTAAAGTGTCTAAAATGGGGATACTTTTTTCAAATGGTCACAAAATCTTGTACACATTGATTTTTTAGCTGAATGTTTTTGTGCATGCCAACAAAAATACAAGGATCACGTCTACCAAGTTTGGGGCCAAAACTCCTTCTGAAAGAATTTTAAAAAATCTCAAATCGTAAAATGTTTCCAAAATCGTGAAAAATAAAAAACGAGTCGTCTTGCCATGAAACTTCACATGAAGGCTTAAGGGACCATTGTATGAATTTACAAGCCAAAAAAATGGCATTGGCATAGCAGAAATATGAAGATGTGCCTAAACCCACCTACCACCCTATCGATTCACGGCTTGCGCATCCCGCCTCTCTGGCCGACGTAGTGCCCACCCGCCCACTCGTTTCGTCAGTTTGCTTAGGCATACGGAGTTCATTCCCAGTTTAAGATCAGACCGGACTGAGGGTTGCGGTAGCAGGATCGACAGCTCGCAGAGGGGGACCCGACCGATCCCTGGCTTGTGCATCCCACCCCTCTGGCTTGCTGAGTGCCTGCACGCTCGTTTCGTGGGTTGACTTAGACATACGGAGTTCATTCTCAGTCTATGCATACGGAGTTCATTCTCAGTCTAAGATTGGGCCGGATCGTGGGTTTCGGCAGCACATGCTGAGCTCGAGCAAGTGCTGGTGCCGTATTTTTCTTCGTCGGGACACCATCGCCGGAAAACCTGACCGCCGGCATTGGGGTTCCGACATCGGGGGGCCGGGGGGTTGTGCACACATGATGTGCGATGGCTGCTGGTACTTGGCCCTTATATTGGCCCCCTATCCCTCATCAAACCTTGAGAACTCACACCACTTGAAAGAGCATTTGAGATTTTACAGGTTTGCTGCCAGTAGCCATTAAAGTGTCTGAAATGGGAACACTTTTTTCAAATGGTCACAAAATCTTGTACACTTCGATTTTTTAGCTGAATTTTTTTGTGCATGCCAACAAAAATACAAGGATCACGTCTACCAAGTTTGGGGCCAAAACTCCTTCTGAAAAAATTTTAAAAAATCTCAAGCCGTAAAAAGTTTCAAAAATCATGAAAAATAAAAAACGAGTCATCTTGCCATGAAACTTCACATGAAGGTCTAAGGGACCATTGTATGAATTTACAGGCTAGAAAAATGGCATTGGCATGGTAGAAATATGAGGATGTGCCTAAACCCACCGACCAGCCTATCGATCCACGGCTTGCGCATCCCGCCTATCTGGTCGGCGTAGTGCCTGCCCGCTCGTTTCATCGGTTGGCTTAGGCATACGGAGTTCATTCCCAGTCTAAGATTGGACCTGACTGAGGGTTACGGCAGTAGGATCAGCAGCACGTAGAGGGGGACCTGGCCGATCCCCGGCTTGCGTATCCCGCCCCTCTGGCTGGCCGAGCGCCCGCACGCTCGTTTCATGGGTTGACTCAGGCATACGGAGTTCATTCCCAGTCTAAGCATACGAAGTTCATTCCCAGTCTAAGATTAGACCAGACCGAGGGTTGTGGCAGCACATGCTAGGCTTGGGCATGTGCTGGTGCCATATTTTTCTTCGCTGGGACACCATCGTCGGAGAACCTGACCGGCGGCATTGCGGTTTCGGTAATCGGGGGGGCCGGGGGGGTGTGCTCACATGATGTGCGATGGGTGCTGGTACTTGGCCCTTATATTGGCCCCCTATCCCTCATCAAACCTCGAGAACTCACACCACCTGAAAGAGCATTTGAGATTTTACAGGTTTGGTGCCAGTAGCCGTTAAAGTGTCTGAAATGGTGACACTTTTTTCAAATGGTCACAAGATCTTGTACACTTCGAGTTTTTAGCTGAATTTTTTTGTGCATGCCTACAAAAATACAAGGATCACGTCTACCAAGTTTGGGGCAAAAACTCCTTCTGCAAAAATTTTTAAAAATCCTAAACCGTAAAAAGTTTCAAAAATCATGAAAAATAGAAAACGAGTCGTCTTGCCATGAAACTTCACATCAAGGCTTAAAGGACCATTGTATAAATTTACAAGCCAGAAAAATGGCATTGGCATGGCAGAAATATGAAGATGTGCCTCAACCCACCTACCACCCTATCGATCCACAGCTTGCGCATCCCGCCTCTCTGGCCGACGTAGTGCCCATCCGCCCGCCTGCTCGTTTCATCGGTTCGCTTAGGCATACGGAGTTCATTCTCAGTCTAAGATCAAACTAAACCGAGGGTTGTGGCAGTAGGATCTGCAGCACGCAAAGGTGGACCCGATCGATCCCCAGCTTGTATATCGCGCCCCTCTGGCCGGCTAAGCGCCCGCACGCTTGTTCCGTGGGTTTACTTAGGCATACGAAGTTCATTCCCAGTCTAAGCATACGGAGTTCATTCCCAGTCTAAGATCAGATCGGACTGAGGATTGTGGCAGCACATGCTAGGCTTGGGCATGTGCTGGTGCCACATTTTTCTTCGTCGGGACACCATTGTCAGAGAACCTGACCGGTGGCATTGGAGTTCCGGCGATCGGGGGGGCTGGGGGGGTGTGCGCACATGATGTACAATGGGTGCTGGTACTTGGCCCTTATATTGGCCCCCTATCCCTCATCAAACCTTGAGAACTCACACCCTCTTAAAGAGCATTTGAGATTTTACAGGTTTGCTGCTAGTAGCCATTAAAGTGTCTGAAATGGAAACACTTTTTTCAAATGGTCACAAAATCTTGTACACTTCGATTTTTTAGCTGAATTTTTTTGTGCATGCCAACAAAAATACAAGGATCACGTCTACCAAGTTTGGGGCCAAAACTCCTTCTGAAAAAATTTTGAAAAATCCCGAACCGTAAAAAGTTTCAAAAATCATGAAAAATAGAAAACGAGTCCTCTTGCCATGAAACTTCACATGAAGGTTTAAGGGACCATTGTATGAATTTACAAGCCAAAAAAATGGCATTGGCATGGCAGAAATATGAAGATGTGCCTAAACGCACCTACCACCCTATCGATCCACGGCTTGCGCATCCCGTCTCTCTGACCGGCGTAGTGCCCACCCGCCCGCCCGCTCATTTCATCGGTTGGCTTAGGCATACAGAGTTGATTCCCATTCTAAGATCGGACCGGACCGAGGGTTGCTGTAGCTGGATCGGCAGGACGCAGAGGGGGACCCGATCGATCCCCGACTTGCGCTTCCCGCCCCTCTAGCCAGCTGAGCGCCCGCACGTTGGTTTTGTGGGTTGACTTAGGCATACGGAGTTCATTCCTAGTCTAAGTATACGTTGTAGACACCGATTTTGTCCGGGTCTACTATTTTATTTTATTTTATTTTTAATAATAATAATATTTAACAAAACAAACAAAAAAACAAACAAAAAAAAAACAACAAACAAAAAAACAAAATGAAAATAAGACAGAAGTCAAGGGGTTGGTACGGTGGCGAACTGCCTCGACCAATTACCCAACCAACTCTCCGACCAATTACCTTACCAACTACCCGACCAGCCACCCTATAACCACCAACTAACAACCCTACAGCCCTAGATCCCCCTAAGTAGAAACCCTTTAAAATCCCCAGCCATTTTTCAAAATCCGAGGATCTGAGCTCTCGAAAAAAAAAAAAACCATTCTTCCCCTTCAACACCCTCAGACAGACCCCATTTTCGACGTAAAAAAAAAAAACCAAAACAAAATCAAAAATAAAAAAATACATAGTCCTCGCCTACGGTGAGGAACCTCAGCACCGAGCCATCTGCAAAAGCCAAGAAGTCGTTAGTTTCGCCAAAAAAAAAAAAGAAAGGGAAGAAAAACCAAAAACTTCAAAACTTGATCTACGCGAATCAAGGTCATTTTTGGTGAAAGGGACCTCAGATCCGGACTCAGGAGATCGAGGGGAACATTTTGGTGTTTTCGGAGAATTTTTCGACCACCGTCAACGGCGACCGTCGACCGACGACAGCAGCGGCGGAGGATCGACCGGCCACCTGTGTTGGTCGGAAAGAAAAAAAAGGAAACGGAAAAAAAGAAGAGAGAAAGCTATTTTTTTTTCTGAAAAGATTAAAAAAAATGACAAAATTTTTTTTTTTGACTTTTATATAAATTATCAATAGCCAAAACGACGTCGTTTCAATAAAACCCAAAACGATGCCATTTTAACCAAAGAAGGATCCGCGCGTTGACCCGAACCCGACCCGAGATCCGCGTAACCCGACCTAACGACCCGTTCCAACCAGCCTTGAACCTGTTCATACGAACCGCCAGTGGACCAGATTGAACCGGTCAGATTACCCAGACCGTCGATCTGACCTCCAAACCGGTTAGATCGCCAAAACCATCGATCCAACCGCTGAACCGATCAGATCACCCGGACCAGCATTGATCGGACCGTTGACCGGTCCGATTCAGGTAAAAAAAAAATTTTTTTTTTTGAATTTTCTAATTTTTTATTATTATTGTTTTTTGTTATTTTAAATATATTTTTATATTTATGCATGATAAATTTATAAATTTGTTAGAATAAAAGTTTAATCGTTTTAATAATAATAAAATTAAGAACAAATAATAATAAAAAATAATTAAAATGCTTTAAAAAAAATAATAATAATCTTCCCTGCCTAGATGTTAGAGGGAATAAAAATATTTTTCTAAAACAATAATTCCGCCTAGATGTTGGGGAATTATTGTTAATTATTTTTCATAAATAAACATAAGAAATTTTTAATTAATCTTCAAAAATTATTAAAATCGAACTTGCTTAAAAAATTCGCCTAGATGTTGGGGATTTTTAGAGATGTTCGTATTTTCTTAAAAAAATGAAACCTTAAGCACTATTTCTTAATCCTAGGATTCTAAAACCCCTAAAAATCCAAAATCCATTAAATCCAAAACCCCCCGAAATCCAAAATCCTTGAAATCCAAAGTCCTAAAAAAATCCTAAGGACACGTGTGAAAATTCTATTTGAAGCAATTTGTTCTCGAATGCCGCCTAGATGATGGGATATTTAAGAAATTTTACTTTATGAAGTCTTTTCACACGATTTCTTAATTCGTATTAATAATAAGATTAATAAATAAAAAGGATAATAAAATTGGGATCTTAAATATAAACAGTCACACCTAAGCTCTGTCTAGATGGACATCTCTCTTTCATATAGTTATCTATTGGGTAGACCGTGGATCCATATGGCAGGTGCTGTCCCGTCCTCATTACATCAGAAAGTCAAATTCATTGTTGAAGGAAAGCTAACATGTGTGGCAAGAGAAAAAGATTTATTGGTAACTCAACCGATAAATACTCCTTATGTGGAATCGATAGATGAAGCTTTAGAATACTCTTATAGATCCTTCGAGATTACCAATGCAACATATATAGCTGAAAGATCTAAATTGTATTCGCCACACTTATCTACGACTACTAAAATGGTAGTTAGACAGCTTACCAAGATAGGATGGTGACCTAAAGACAGACTTGGGAAGAACCTACAAGGAATCACGAAGCCATCGGCCATATATGAAAAGAGAGACAGGTTTGGCTTGGGATATAAGCCAACAAGAGGGGACAGAGTAAGAATGGTGAATGAGAAAAGAGATAAGAGGATAGCTAATCTTAAGGGATATGAGCTGGAGTCAGAGCCGATAGTCATTCCATACCTCTATAATTCTTTTCACTCGGGAGGATATATTTATCCAGATTTATCGAGAGCCCCAAGTACAGGATTCATGGAAAAATTTTCAGAGCTGGCCATTCAAATGGTGGATGATGGAGAAAAGAAGAGTCGAAGTGAAGATCTATTCGTGTACCCTTGTCTTTTAGATTTTAAGCTGGATAATTGGGAAGTTACAGAGCTGCCTGTTGTTTTTAAAACTTTGGAAAAGTAATGTGAAACTTTAAATTCCTAATTACATTCTACGAGTATTAGGAGATCTTTTATGGTGTGTTTATGTTTGTCATTTTAATAAAAGACTTAGAAGATGCATCCGTATTTTTTCTGTTGTTTTTATCTTCATTTTACCTTTCATCTTTTTCTTTCCTACATTTTCTTGCCATTCCATTTTTGTGTGCCAATATTCTCTCCATATTACCCTTTGTAGGGTCTCAAACAATGAACATGAGGATAATAATGGCATTAATCTCAGATTTGATTTTGAAAACTTAATTCATGTTGATGAACTTGATAATGAGGAAGATTCAGATAACTATACACTGTTTCTTGATTTGTTAAAATTAATAGAACATGAAGATAAGTCAATTGAACCCCACCAAGAAATTACTAAATCAGTAAATTTGGGAGATAGTGAGAATAAAAAAGAGGTCAAAATTGGTACATCTCATTTATCAGTTGAAAGAAAAAAGCTAGAAGAGCTGCTCTGAGAATATGTAGATGTGTTCGTATGGACTTACCAGGATATGCCAGGACTCAGCACTGATATTGTAGAGCACAAGTTACCTTTAAAACCAAGATGTAAGCCGATGTAGCAAAAGCTAAGGCGCATGAAACCAGAGATGCTGCTAAAAATTAAAGAGGAAGTGAAGAAACAATTCGATGCCGAATTTTTGGAAGTGGCAAAATATCCTGAATGGGTAGCCAACATAGTGCCAGTTCCTAAGAAGGATGGAAAAGTGAGAATGTGTGTCGATTATCAAGATTTGAATAGAACAAGCCCTAAGGATAACTTTCCTTTACCTCACATCGATACTCTAGTGGATAATACTGCTAGGCACTTTACATTTTCCTTTATGGATGGTTTCTCAGGCTATAATCAGATCAAGATGGCTCGAGATGATATGGAGAAAACTATATTTGTGACCATGTGGGGAACATTCTGTTACAAAGTCATGCCTTTTGGGTTAAAAAATGCTAGTGCTACTTATCAAAGAGCAATGGTGACTCTTTTTCATGACATGATGCATAAAGAGATAAAAGTGTATGTAGATGATATGATTACAAAATCTCGTGAAGGAGAGGATCATATAGTTAGTCTCAAAAAGCTGTTTGATAGGTTGAGAAGATTTCAGTTGAAGTTGAATCCTGCCAAACGTACATTTGAAGCCAAATCAGGAAAACTATTGGGCTTTGTAGTCAGTGAAAAAGGAATTAAAGTTGATCCAGATAAGATACAAGCCATCCAAAACTTATCCCCTCCTCATACCTCAAAAGAAGTGCGAGACTTCTTAGGGAGATTAAATTATATTGCTCGTTTCATCTCTCAACTCATTTATAAGTGTGATCCTATTTTCAAGCTTCTCAGAAAACATGATCCTGGAGAATGGAATGATGAATGCCAAGAAGCTTTTGATAAGATCAAAGAATACTTGTCAAATCCACCTGTGTTGGTGCCACTAATGCCAGGAAAACCTTTGATTTTGTACTTGACAGTGCATGAAAATTCAATGGGATGTGTGCTGGGGCAAAAAGATGAAACTAATAAGAAAGAACGAGCAATTTACTACTCGAGCAAGAAGTTCACTGGTTATGAGTCAAAGTATTCACCATTAGAGAAGATGTGTTGTGCATTAACCTGGACAACTCGAAAGCTTAGACAATACATGCTTTATCACACTACTTGGCTCATAGCAAAGCTGGATCCTATTAAGTATATCTTCGAAAAGCCCTCATTGACAGGAAGAATAGCACAGTGGCAAGTTATGCTTTCAGAATATGATATCATTTACGTGACTCAAAAAGCTATTAAAGGGAGTGCAATAGCTGAATTTCTTGCTGATCATGCAGTTGAAGATTATGAGCTAATGAAATTAGATTTTCCTGATGAGGATGTGATGGCCATTGAAGAAAATGAACCTGTTGAAAAATCATGGAAGATGTATTTTGATGGAGCTGCTAATGCTTTGGGTCATGGTATTGGGGCAATTTTGATATCTTCTGATGGACATTATTACCCCATCACAGCCAGATTAAATTTTAATTGCACAAACAATGTGGCTGAATATGAGGCTTGTGTTATGGGTCTACAAGCAGCAATTGAAAAGAAGATTAAAGTGTTAGATGTGTTTGAAGATTCAGCTTTAGTCATCTATCAGTTACGAGGTGAATGGGAAACAAGAGACTCTAAGTTGATTCGGTACGATAAATACATCTCTGAGTTGGTTAAGCAATTTAAAGAAGTTCAGTTTGAGCATCTACCTAGAGAGGAAAACCAAATTACTGATGCACTAGCTACTCTAGCTGCAATGATCAAAATAGATGCAAGTACTGAAATCCAACCCATCAAGCTGAATGTGAAAGATGTACCAGCACATTGCTCAGGTGTTGAAAAAGAAGTTGATGGGAAGCCATGGTATCATGATATCATGCAATACATTAAAAGCCAGCAATACCCAGAACATGCAACTGAAAATGATAAGAGGACTATCAGAAGATTGGCTATGAGTTTCTTTATTGATGGAGATATCCTTTACAAAAGAGGTCGAGATCAAGTGCTCTTAAGATGTGTAAATGCAGCTGAAGCAAAGAAGATTATTGAAGAAGTGCATGATGGAGTTTGTGGGGCACATACAAATGGTCATATGATGGTTAGACAAATTATGAGGGCTGGCTATTATTGGTTGACAATGGAGAGTGACTGTATTGATTATGCTAGGAGATGTCATAAATGTCAGATTTATGCTGACAAGATTCATGCTCCACCATCAACATTACACGTTCTAGCTCCTCCCTGGCCATTCTCAATGTGGGGTATGGATGTCATTGGTCCCATCACTCCAAAAGCTTCGAACGGGCATAGATTCATTTTTGTGATGATTAATTACTTCACCAAATGGGTAGAGGTTGCATCATATGCTAGCGTGACCCGATCTGTGGTCTGTAAGTTCATAAAAAGAGAGATAATATGCAGATATGGGCTTTCAGAGACAATTATTTCTGATAATGCCAAAAACTTGAACAACAAAATGATGAATGAAGTATGAACTCAGTTCAAGATTCACCATCGTAATTCGGCACCATATCGTCCAAAAATGAATGGGGCAGTGGAGGCTGCAAATAAGAATATCAAGAGAATCCTGCAGAAAATGACTGAAACTTACAAAGATTAGCATGAGAAGTTACCTTTTGCCTTGCATGCTTATAGAACATCAGTTAGAACGTCTACTGGAGCCACACCGTTCTCTTTGGTATATGGTATGGAAGCTGTGCTACCAATCGAAGTGGAAATTCCCTCACTGAGAGTCCTGATGGAGGTAGAGTTAGAGGAAGCAGAATGGGTTCGAAATCGCTACGAGCAGTTAAACCTCATAGAAGAGAAAAGACTATCAGCACTTTGTCATGGTCAATTATATCAAAAGAGGATGATGAGAGCACATGATAAGAAAACTCATCCCCATTGCTTTAGGGAATGAGACTTAGTGTTAAAAAGATTCCTTCCAAATCAACATGATAATCGGGGGAAATGGACACCAAATTGGGAAGGCCCGTATGTGGTGAAAAAGGCTTTTTCTGGTGGGGCATTGATTTTGGCAGAAATGGACAGAGGTGATTTACTTACCCCAATAAATTCAGATGCTGTGAAGAAATATTTTGCTTAAAAAAAAAGAGAGAAAAAAATGATGACTTATCTAAGTTGAAAACCTGAAAAGGCGGCTTAGATGTGAAGCAAAAGCATCATCAAGAAAAGATCCCACAATGCAAGGGCAAGTGTAGTTTGACGAACTCTGAATAATCAAGGAAGTCATCTGATTTAGTTTTAGAGAAAGAATCTGAGAATATTTTGTTCATGATTATCTTGTGATCATTCTTTTGACACCTTTATTTCAACTCAAACACTTTGACATACACTTGTTATCAGCCATAGGAAATACATTATCCTTCATTTGAAAATAATGCTTATCCTTTCCTTTATCCTTATCTGATATTTTTGTCCATCAGAGAAATGTGATTGCATTTTATTTGTCTTGAACTTAAAATGATGAAAAGAAAAACAAACATGAAAGATCTCAGCATTACTTTTAAAGTTGACAAAGGCAAATGAAAAAGGATGAGAAAAGCATGACAAGTCATTGATGTTGTAGACTTTTGAAGAAAAAATATTATGGTTAGATGTTGAAGACAGATTGGTCATATAAGAACTCGGATAAAAGAAGCCGAAAGCAAGAGATTTCGAGAACATTTTTACTATAATGAACGGTTTTGATTGCATTACATGCATTGCATCATGAGCACTCAGTACATGCATCCATGAGAAGTTGTAACAAAGATAGAAATTTTTCTTTTCTTAATGAAAAAACAAGATTTTGGTAAAGACAATGATCAAACAAAGGAATTCAAAAGAGAGAGATTTACTTGTTCAAAGATGAAAACTCAAATTTGAAAACAGATGAGAAATTTTAAAGTTGTGGAGCCTTTGTTGAGAGGAGCTTTTTCAGATGAGAATTTTTAAAGTTGTTGAGCTTCTGTTGAGAGGAGCTTTTCCAAGATGAGAATTTTAAAGTTGTCGAGCCTCTATTGAGAGGAGCTTTTTCAAGAGAGAATTTTTAAAGTTATGGAGCCTCTGTTGAGAGGAGCTTTTCCAAATGAGATTTTTAAAGTTGTGGAACCTCTGCTAAGAGGAGTTTTTTTCAAGAGAGAATTTTTAAAGTTGTGGAGCCTCTGCTGAGAGGAGCTTTTTTTTTCAAGTTGAGATTTTAAAGTTGTGGAGCCTCTGTTGAGAGGAGCTTTTTCCATATGAGATTTTAAAGTTGTTGAGCCTCTGCTGAGAGGAGCTTTTCCAGATGAGATTTTTAAACTTGTGGAGCCTCTGTTGAGAGGAGCTTTTTCTAGATGAGATTTTTAAAGTTGTTGAGCCTCTGTTAAGAGGAGCCCTTTCTTGTAAAACCAAAAAATAACACAATTTATTTTCAGACAAAATCGTTGTCTTTGTCTTTGCCCTATTCCTAATTCTCAGTAATGTGCAAAGAGGGGCAGCTATAGACACCGATTTTGTTTGGGTCTACTATTTTATTTAATTTTATTTTTAATAATAATAATATTTAACAAAACAAACAAAAAAACAAACAAAAAAAACAACAAACAAAAAAACAAAACGGAAATAAGACAGAAGTCAAGGGGTTGGTACGACGCCGAACTGCCCCGACCAATTACCTAACCAACTCCCCGACCAATTACCCAACCAACTCTCCGACCAATTACCTTACCAACTACCCGCCAGCCACCCTATAACCACCAACTAACAACCCTACTGCCCTAGATCCCCCTAAGTAGAAACCCTTTAAAATCCCCAGCCATTTTTGAAAATCCGGGGATCTGAGCTCTTGAAAAAAAAAAACCATTCTTCCCCTTCAACACCTTCAGACAGACCCCATTTTCGACGCAAAAAAAAAACCAAAATAGAAACAAAAATAAAAAAAATACACAGTCCTCGCCTACGGTGAGGAACCTCAGCACCGAGCCATCTGTAAAAGCCAAGAAATCGTTAGTTTCATCTAAAAAAAAAAAAGAAAGGGAAGAAAAACCGAAAACTTCAAAACTTGATCTATGCGAATCAAGGTCGTTTTTGGTGAAAGGGACCTCAGATCTGGACTCAGCAGGTTGAGGGGAACATTTTGGTGTTTTCGGAAAATTTTTCAACCACCATCAACGGCGACCGTCGACCGACTACCGGCGGCAGCAGCGGCGGAGGATCGACCGGCCACCTGTGTTGGCCGGAGAGAAAAAAAAGGAAACAAAAAAAAAGAGAGAAAGCTATTTTTTTTCTGAAAGATTAAAAAAAAATGACGAAAATTTTTTTTTTGACTTTTATATAAATTATCAATAGCCAAAACGACGTCGTTTCAATAAAACCCAAAACAACGCCGTTTTAACTAAAGAAGGATCCGCGTGTTGACCCGAACTCGACCCGAGATCCGCACAACTCGACCCAACGACCTGTTCCAGCCAACCTTGAACCGGTTCATACGAATCGCCAGTGGATCGGATTGAACCGGTCAGACCGCCCGGACCAACGTTGATCGGACCGTTGATCGATCCGGTTCAGGTAAAAAAAATTTTTTTTTTTGAATTTAATAATTTTTTATTATTATTATTTTTTGTTATTTTAAATATATTTTTATATTTATGCATGATAAATTTATAAATTTGTTAGAATAAATGTTTAATCGTTTTAATAATAATAAAATTAAGAACAAATAATAATAAAAAATATATTAAAATGCTTTAAAAATAATAATAATAATCTTCCCTGCCTAGATGTTAGAGCGAATAAAAATATTTTTCTAAAACAATAATTCCGCCTAGATGTTGGGGAATTGTTGTTAATTATTTTTCATAAATAAACATAAGAAATTTTTAATTAATCTTCAAAAATTATTAAAATCGAACTTGCTTAAAAAAATCCGCCTAGATGTTGGGGATTTTTAGAGATGTTCGTATTTTAAAAAAAAAATGAAACCTTAAGCACTATTTCTTAATCCTAGGATTCTAAAACCCTTAAAAATCCAAAATCCATTAAATCGAAAACCCCCCGAAATCCAAAATCCTTGAAATCCAAAGTCCTAAAAAAATCCTAAGGACACGTGTGAAAATTCTATTTGAAGCAATTTGTTCCTGAATGCCGCCTAGATGATGGGGTATTTAAGAAATTTTACTTCGTGAAGTCTTTACACATGATTTCTTAATTCGTATTAATAATAAGATTAATAAATAAAAAGTATAATAAAATTGGGATCTTAAATATAAACAGTCGCACCTAAGCTCTGCATAGATGTTGGAGAGTCGGGGTGGTCTCATTATATTTAAGAATCCAACTCTTAAATTGCATTTCATTTTACATGACATTCATTAGCATGATATACGTTAGCATGTTATCATCAATAATTGATTGTATTACTCTCTCTTTAATTTACTGATAAAATATTTTTTAATAAAAAGAGAATAATACTAAAAAAAAATCTTTTTGTGATATTATAAAATAAAAAAATAACATTCCGAGAGAAATAATTCTTGGTACTCTGCCTAGATGTTGGAGAGTCACTAACAATTATTTCCTATAAAGATTGTTATTTTATTTTAATGATTATTGTGTTAAATCTTAGGCGAAAAGAGTTATTTTAAATTCTACCTAGACGATGGAGAATTTTAAGATAATTCTTTAACTTAAAGATTTTTTCAATATTTCTAAATAAATATTTTAGCAATTTTTTTTTAAATGAAGGGAATTAATGTTAAATTTCAAATTAAAACCATTTTTATCCAATGTCGAAAATAGCGCATAATTAAATGGTACCAATTTATAGGCGTTGTGGGGGTGCTAATCCTTCCCCACGCCTAACCGACTCCTGGACCCAACCTGATTTTTCGCGGACCGAAATTTATCTCTTTGATAAGACTTCAAACTCATTTTTATAGTTTTATTAAAAAGATAAACTTTTGGGTGGCCAATCACACCCTAACAAAGATTGGTGGCGACTCCCTCTTTTTTATTTTTCTCGATTTTAAACTCATTTTTACGTCTGACGGTCCCAAAACCGTTACGACATACGGAGTTCATTCCAGTCTAAGATCGGACCAAACCGAGGTTTGCGGCAGCACATGCTGGGCTCAGGAATGTGCTGGTGCTGTATTTTTCTTCACCGAGACACCATCGTCGGAGAACCTGACCTGCGGCATTCGGGTTCCAGCGATCGAGGGGGCCGCGGGGATGTGCGCACATGATGTGAGATGGGTGCTGGTACTTGGCCCTTATATTGGCCCCCTATCCCTCATCAAACCTCAAGAACTCACACCCCCTTAAAGAGCATTTGAGATTTTACAGGTTTGTTGCCAGTAGCCATTAAAGTGTCTGAAATGGGGACACTTTTTTCAAATAGTCACAAAATCTTGTACACTTCGAGCTTTTAGCTGAATTGTTTTGTGCATGCCTACAAAAATACAAGGATCACGTCTACCAAATTTGGGGCAAAAACTCCTTCTGAAAAAATTTTAAAAAATCCCGAACCTAAAAAAGTTTCAAAAATCGTGAAAAATAAAAAATGAGTCGTCTTGCCATTAAACTTCACATGAAGGCTTAAAGGACCATTGTATGAATTTACAAGCGAGAAAAATGGCATTGGCACGACAGAAATATGAAGATGTGCCTAAACCCACCTACCACCCTATCGATCCATGACTTGCGCATCCCACCTCTCTGGCCGGCGTAGTGCCCGCCCGCCCGTCCGCTCATTTCATTGGTTGGCTTAGGCATACGGAGTTCATTCTCAGTCTAAGATCGGACCAGACCGAGGGTTGTGGCAGCAGGATCGGCAACACGTAGAGAGGGACCCGATCGATCCCCGGCTTGCGCATCCCGCCCCACAGGCTGGCTAAGCGCCCGCACGCTTGTTTCGTGGGTTAACTTAGGCATACGGAGTTCATTCCCAGTCTAAGCATACGGAGTTCATTCCCAGTCTAAGATCGGATTGGATCGAGGGTTGCGGCAGCACATGCTAGGCTAGGGCATTTGCTGGTGCCACATTTTTTTCGTCGGGACACCATCGTCGGAGAACCTGATCAGCGGCATTGGGGTTTCGCCGATCGAGGAGGCCGGGGGGGTGTGCGCACATGATGTACGATGGGTGCTGGTACTTGGCCCTTATATTGGCCCCCTATCCCTCATCAAACCTCGAGAACTCACACCCCCTTAAAGAGAATTTGAGATTTTTCAGGTTTGCTGCCAGTAGCCATTAAAGTGTCTGAAATGGGGACACTTTTGTCAAATGGTCACAAAATCTTGTACACTTCGATTTTTTAGCTGAATTTTTTTGTGCATGCCAAAAAAAATACAAGGATCACGTCTACCAAGTTTGGGGCCAAAACACCTTCTGAAAAAATTTAAAAAAATCCCGAACCGTAAAAGGTTTCGAAAATCATGAAAAATAGAAAACGAGTCGTCTTGCCATTAAACTTACATGAAGGCTTAAGGGACCATTGTATGAATTTACAAGCCAGAAAAATGGCATTGGCACAGAAAAAATATGAAGATGTGCCTAAACCCACCTACCACCCTATCGATCCACGGCTTGCGCATCCCGCCTCTCTGGCCGGCGTAGTGCCCGCCCGCCCGCCAGTTTCGTCGATTGGCTTAGGCATATGGAGTTCATTCCCAGTCTAAGATCGGACCAAATCGAGGGTTGCGGTAGCAAGATCGGCAGCACACAGAGGGGGACTCGGCCGATCCTCGGCTTGCACATCCCGCCCCTCTAGCCGGTTGAGCGGCCGTACGCTCGTTTCGTGGGTTGACTTAGGCATACGGAGTTCATTCCCAGTCTAAGCATACGGAGTTCATTCCCAGTCTAAGATCAGACAGGATCCAAGGTTGCGACAACACATGCTGGGCTTGGGAATGTGCTGGTGCCGCATTTTTCTTCGGCAGGACACCATCACCGGAGAACCTGACCGGCGGCATTAGGGTTCCGACGATTGGGGGGGTCGGGGGGTGTGCGCACATGATGTGCGATGGGTGCTGGTACTTGACCCTTACATTGGCCCCCTATCCCTCATCAAACCTTGAGAACTCACACCCCCTTAAAGAGCATTTGAGATTTTTCAGGTTTGCTGCTAGTAGCCATTAAAGTGTCTGAAATGGGGACACATTTTTCAAATAGTCACAAAATCTTCTACACTTCGAGTTTTTAGTTGAATTGTTTTGTGCATGCCTATAAAAATACAAAGATCACGTCTACCAAGTTTGGGGCCAAAATTCCTTCTGAAAAAATTTTAAAAAATCCCGAACCGTAAAAAGTTTCAAAAATCATGAAAAATAGAAAATGAGTCGTCTTGCCATGAAACTTGACATGAAGGCTTAAAGGACCATTGTATGAATTTACAAGCCAGAAAAATGGCATTGGCATGGCAGAAATATGAAGATGTGCCTAAACTCACCTACCACCCTATTGATCAACAGCTTACGCATCCCGCCTCTCTGGCCGGCGTAGTGCCCGCCCGCTCGTTTTATCGGTTGGCTTAGGCATACGGAGTTCATTCTAAGTCTAAGATCAGACCAGATCAAGGGTTGTGGCAGCAGGATCGGGCAGCATGCAGAGAGGGACCCAACCGATCCTCGGCTTGCGTATCCCGCCCCTCTGGCTGGCTGAGCGCCCGCATGCTCGTTTCATGGGTTGACTTAGGCATACGGAGTTCATTCACAGTCTAAGCATATGGAGTTCATTCCCAGTCTAAGATCGGACTGGACCCAGGGTTACGGCAGCACATGTTGGGCTCGGGCATTTGCTGGTGCCGCATTTTTCTTCGTCGGGACACCATCGTCGGAGAACTTGACCGACGGCATTAGGGTTTGGCGATCCAGGGGGGCGGGGGGTTTGCGCACATGATGTGCAATGGGTGTTGGTACTTGGCCCTTATATTGGCCCCCTATCCCTCATCAAACCTCGAGAACTCACACCCCCTTAAAGAGCATTTGAGATTTTACAGGTTTGCTGCCAGTAGCCATTAAAGTGTCTGAAACAGGGACACTTTTTTCAAATGGTCACAAAATCTTGTACACTTCGAGTTTTTAGCTGGATTTTTTTGTGCATGCCAACAAAAATACAAGGATCCCATCTAAAATGTTTGGGGCCAAAACTCCTTCTGAAAAAATTTTAAAAAATCTTGAATTGTAAAAAGTTTCAAAAATCATGAAAAATAGAAAACGAGTCGTCTTGCCATGAAACTTCACATGAAGGCTTAAGGGACCATTTTATGAATTTACAAGCCAGATAAATGGCATTGGCATGGCAGAAATATGAAGATGTGCCTAAACCCACCTACCACCCTATCGATCAACGGCTTGCGCATCCCACCTCTCTGGCCGACGTAGTGCCCGCCCACCCGTCCGCTCATTTCGTTGGTTGGCTTAGGCAAATGGAGTTCATTCTCATTCTAAGATCAGATCGGACCGAGGGTTGCGATAGCACATAGAGGGGGACCCGACCGATCCCCGGGTTACGCATCCCACCCCTCTGGGCGACTGAACACCCGCACTCTCGTTTCGTGGGTTAACTTAGGCATACGGAGTTCATCCCAGTCTAAGCATACAGAGTTCGTACCTAGTCTAAGATCAGACCGGACCTAGGGTTGCGACATCATTTTTCTTCGTCGGGACACCATCGTCGGAGAACCGACCACAGGCATTGGGCCTTCGACGATCGGGGGGGCCGGAGGTGTGCGCACATGATGTGCGATGGGTGCTGGTACTTGGCCCTTGTATTGGCCCCCTATACCTGATCAAATCTCGAGAACTCACACCTCCTTAAAGAGTATTTGAGATTTTACAGGTTTGCTGCCAGTAGCCATTAAAGTGTCTGAAATGGGGACACTTTTTTCAAATTGTCAAAAAATCTGTACAGTTCGAGTTTTTAGCTGAATATTTTTGGGCATGCCCAAAATATTACAAGGATCACGTCTACCAAGTTTGGGGCCAAAACCTCTTCTGAAAAAATTTTCAAAAATATCGAATCGTAAAAGGTTTCAAAAATCATGAAAAATAGAAAACGAGTCATCTTGCCATGAAACTTCACATGAAGGCTTAAGGGACCATTGTATGAATTTATAAGCCAGAAAAATGGCATTGGCATGGTAGAAATATGAAGATGTGCCTAAACCCACCTACCATCCTATCGATCCACGGTATGCGCATCCCGCCTCTTTGGCCGGCATAGTGCCCGTCCGCCCGCCCGCTCGTTTCGTCTGTTGGCTTAGGCATATGAAGTTCATTCCTAGTCTAAGATCAAACCAAACCGAGGGTTGCGGCAAAAGGATCAACAGCACGTAGAAGGGGACTCGGCTGATCCCCAGCTTACGCATCCCGCCCCTCTGGCCGGCTAAGCACCCGCACGCTCGTTTCGTGGGTTGACTTAGGCATACGTAGTTCATTCCCTGTCTAAGCATACAAAGTTCATTCCCAGTCTAAGATTGGATTGGACCGAGGGTTCCGACAGCGCATGCTGGGCTTGGGCATGTGCTGGTGCCGTATTTTTCTTCGTTGGGACACCATCATCGGAGAACTTGACCTGCAGCATTGGGGTTTCGGCGATCGGGGGGGGTCGGGGGGTGTGCGCACATGATGTGCGATGGGTGCTGGTACTTGGCCCTTATATTGGCCCCCTATCTCTCATCAAACCTTAAGAACTCACACCTCCTGAAAGAGCATTTGAGATTTTACAGGTTTGCTCCTAGTAGCCATTAAAGTGTCTGAAATGGGGACACTTTTTTCAAATGGTCACAAAATCTTGTACAGTTCGAGTTTTTAGCTGAATTTTTTTGTGCATGCCAAAAAAAATACAAGGATCACGTCTACCAATTTTGGGGCCAAAACTCCTTTTGAAAAAATTTAAAAAAAATCCCGAACCGTAAAAAGTTTTGAAAATCATGAAAAATAGAAAACGAGTCGTCTTGCCATGAAACTTCACATGAAGGCCTAAGGGACCATTGTATGAATTTACAAGCCAGAAAAATGGCATTGGCATGGTACAACTATGAAGATGTGCCTAAACCCACCTACCACCCTATCGATCCACGACTTGTGCATCCCGCCTCTCTGGTCGGCGTAGTGCTCGCCTGCCTGCTCGCTCGTTTCGTCGGTTAGCTTAGGCATACGGAGTTCATTCCCAGTCTAAGATCAGGCCGAATAGAGGGTTGGGGCAGCAGGATCGGCAGCACGTAGAGGGGGGACCCAGCAGATCCCCAGCTTGCGCATCCCGCCCCTCTGGCCGACTGAGCGCCCGCACGCTCATTTTGTGGGTTGACTTAGGCATACGGAGTTCATTCCCAGTCTAAGCATACGAGTTCATTCCCAGTCTAAGATCAAATCGGACCGAGGGTTCCGGCAGCACATGCTGTCCTCGGGCAAGGGTTGGTCCGGCATTTTTCTTTGTCGGGACACCATCGCCCGAGAACTTGATCGACGGTATTGGGGTTTCGGCAATCGGAGGGGGTCGGGGGGGGTGTGCGCACATGATGTACGATGGGTGCTGGTACTTGGCCCTTATATTGGCCCCATATCCCTCATCAAACCTCGAGAACTCTCACCCCCTTAAAGAGCAGTTGAGATTTTACAGGTTTGCTGCCAGTAGACATTAAAGTGTCTGAAATGGGGATACTTTTTTCAAATGGTCACAAAATCTTGTACACTTCGAGTTTTTAGCTGAATTTTTTTGTGCATACCAACAAAAATACAAGGATCACGTCTACCACGTTTGGGGCCAAAACTTCGCCTGAGAAAATTTTAAAAAATCCCGAACAGTAAAAAGTTTAAAAAAATCTTGAAAAATAGAAAACGAGTCGTCTTGCCATGAAACTTCACATGAAGGCTTAAGGGACCATTGTGTGAATTTACAAGCCAAAAAAAAGGCATTGGCATGGCAGAAATATGAAGATGTGCCTAAACCCACCTACCACCCTATCGATGCACGGCTTGCGCATCCCGCCTCTCTGGCCGGCGTAGTGCCCGCCTGCCCGCCCGCTCGTTTCGTGAGTTGGCTTAGGTATACGGAGTTCATTCCCAGTCTAAGATCAGACCAGACCGAGGGATGCGGCATTAGGATTGACAGCACACAGAAAGGGACCCAGTCGATCCCCGGCTTGCGCATCCCACCCCTCTGGTCAGCTGAGCTCCTGCACGCTCCTTTCATGTGTTAAGTTAGGCATACGGAGTTCATTCCCAGTCTAAGCATAAGGAGTTCTTTCCCAGTCTAAGATCGGATCAGACCGAGGGTAGCGGCAGCACATGCACGGCTCGGGCATGTGCTGGTGCCACATTTTTCTTCACCTGGACACCATCGCCGGAGAACCTGACCGATGGTATTGGGGTTCCGTAGATCGGGGGGGCCGGGGGGTGTGCACACATGATGTGTGATGGGTGCTGTACTTGGCCCTTATATTGGTCCCCTATCCCTCATCAAACCTCGAGAACTCACACCCCCTTAAAGAGCATTTGAGATTTTACAGGTTTGCTGCCAGTAGCCATTAAAGTGTCTAAAATGGGGACACTTTTTTCAAATGGTCACAAAATCTTGTACACTTCGAGTTTCTAGTTGGATTTTTTTGTGCATGCCAATAAAAATACAAGGATCACGTCTACCTAGTTTGGGGCCAAAATTCCTTCTGAAAAATTTTTAAAAAATCTTGAACCATAAAAAGTTTTAAAAATCGTGAAAAATAAAAAACGAGTCATCTTGCGATGAAACTTCACATGAAGGCTTAAGGGACCATTGTATGAATTTACAAGCCATAAAAATGGCATTGGCATGGTAGAAATATGAAGATGTGCCTAAACCCACCTACCACCCTATCGGTCCATGGCTTGCGCATCCCGCCTCTTTGGCCGACGTAGTGCCCGCCCGTCCGCTCGTTTCGTCGATTGGCTTAGGCATACGGAGTTCATTCCCAGTCTAAGATCAGACCGGACTGAGGGTTGCAGCAGTAGGATCGACAGCACACAGAGGGGGACCCGACCAATCCCCGGCTGGCGCATCCCGCCCCTCTGGCCGGCTGAGGGCCCGTACGCTCTTTTCGTGGGTTGACTTAGGCATACGAAGTTCATTCCCAGTCTAAGCATACGGAGTTCATTCCCAGTCTAAGCATACGAAGTTCATTCCCAATCTAAGCATACTAGGCTCGGGCATGTGCTGGCACCGCATTTTTCTTCACCGAGACACCATCGTCGGAGAACCTGACCGGCGGCATTGGGGTTCCGACGATCGAAGGGGCCAGGGGGGTGTGCACACATGATGTGCGATGGGTGCTGGTACTTGGCCCTTATAGTGGCCCCCTATCCCTCATCAAACCTTGAGAACTCACACCCCCTTAAAGAACATTTGAGATTTTGCAGGTTTCCTGCCAGTAGCCATTAAAGTGTCCGAAATGGGGACACTTTTTTCAAATGGTCACAAAATCATGTACACTTCGATTTTTTAGCTGAATTTTTTTGTGCATGCCAACAAAAATACAAGGATCACGTCCACCAAGTTGGGGCCAAAAAACCTTCTGAAAAAATTTTAAAAAATCTCAAACCTTAAAAAGTTTCAAAAATCGTGAAAAATAGAAAACGAGTCGTCTTGCCATGAAACTGCACATGAAGGCTTAAGGGACCATTGTATGAATTTACAAGCCAGAAAAATGGCATTGGCAAGGGAAAAATATGAAGATGTGCCTAAACCCACCTACCACCTTATCGATCCGCCGCTTGCGCATCCTGCCTCTCTGGCCGGTGTAGTGCCCGCCCGTTCATATCGTTGGTTGGCTTAGGCATACGAAGTTCATTCCCAGTCTAAGATCAGACCGGACCGAGGGTTGTGGTAGCAAGAACAGTAGCACGCAGAGGGGGACCCAGCCGATCCCCGGCTTGTGCATCCTGCCCTCTGGCGGGCTGAGCGCCCGCACGCTCGTTTCGTGGGTTGACTTAGGCATACGAAGTTCATTCCCAGTCTAAGCATACGGAGTTCATTCCCACTCGAAGATTGGAGCGGACCGAGGGTTGCAGCAGCACATGCTGGGCTCGGGCATGTGCTAGTGCTGCATTTTTCTTCGTCGGGACACCATCACCGGAGAACCTGTCCGGTGGCATTGGGGTTCCGACGATCGGGGGGGCCGGGGGGGTTTACGCACATGATGTGTGATGGGTGCTGGTACTTGGCCCTTATATTGGCCCCTTATCCCTCATCAAACCTCAAGAACTCACACCACCTTAAAGAGCATTTGAGATTTTACGGGTTTACTGCCAGTAGCCATTAAAGTGTCCGAAGTGGGGAAACTTTTTTCAAATGGTCACAAAATCATGTACACTTCGAGTTTTTAGCTGAAGTTTTTTATGCATGCCAACAAAAATACAATGACTACCAAGTTTGGGGCCAAAACACCTTCTGAAAAAATTTTAAAAAATCTCGAACCGTAAAAAGTTTCGAAAATCGTAAAAAATAGAAAACGAGTCGTCCTGCCATGAAACTTCACATGAAGGCATAAGGGACCATTGTATGAATTTACAAGCCAGAAAAATGGCATTGGCATGGCAAAAATATGAAGATGTGCCTAAACCTACCTACCACCCTATCGATCCATTGCTTGTGCATCCCGCCTTTCTGGTTGGCATAGTGCCCGCCTGCCCGCCTGTTCGTTTCATCGACTGGCTTAGGCATACGGAGTTCATTCCCAGTCTAAGATCGGACTGGATCGAGGGTTGTAGTGGTAGGATCGGTAGCACACAGAACGAGACCCGGTCAATCCTCAGCTTGCGCTTCCCGCCCCTCTGGCTGGCTGAGCGCCCGTACGCTCGTTTCGTGGGTTGACTTAGGCATACGGAGTTCATTCCCAGTCTAAGCATACGGAGTTTTAAAAAATCTCAAACCATAAAAAGTTTTGAAAATCATGAAAAATAAAAATCGAGTCGTCTTGCCATGAAACTTCATATGAAGGCTTAAGGGACCATTGTATGAATTTACAAGTAAGAAAAATGGCATTGGCATGGCAAAAATATGAAGATGTGAATAAACGCACCTACCACCCTATCGATCCGTGGCTTACGCATCCCGCTTCTCTGGCTGGCGTAGTGCCCTCCCGCCCGTTCGTTCGTTTCGTCGGTTGGCTTAGGCATACGGAGTTTATTCCCAGTCTAAGATCGGACCAGACCGAGGGTTGCAGCAGCAGGATCAGCAGCACGTAGAGGGGGACCCGATCGATCCCCGACTTACGCATCCCGCCCCTCTGGCCGGCTGGGCGTCTGCACGCTCGTTTCGTGTGTTGACTTAGGCATACGGAGTTCATTCCCAATCTAAGCATAGGAGTTCATTCCCAGTCTAAGTCAGACCGGACCGAGGGTTGTGGCAGCACATGCTGGGCTCGGGCATGTGTTGGTGTCGCATTTTTCCTTGTCGGAGAACCTGACCGATGGCATTGGAATTCCGCTGGTCGGGGGGGCCGAGAGGGGTGTGCACACATGATGTGCGATGGGTGCTTGTACTTGGCCCTTATATAGGCCCCCTATCCCTCATCAAACCTCAAGAACTCACACCCCCTTAAAGAGCATTTGAGATTTTACAAGTTTGCTGCCAGTAGCCATTAAAATGTCTGAAATGGGGACACTTTTTTCAAATGGTCACAAAATCTTGTTAGTTCAAGTTTTTAGCTGAATTGTTTTGTTCGTGCCAACAAAAATAAAAGGATCACGTCTACCAAGTTTGGGGACAAAACTCCTTCTGAAAAAATTTTAAAAGATCTCGAACCGTAAAAAGTTTCAAAAATCATGAAAAATAGAATACGAGTCGTCTCGCCATGAAACTTCATGTGAAGGCTTAAGGGACCATTGTATGAATTTACAAGCCAGAAAAATGGCATTGGCATGCCAGAAATATGAAGATGTGCCTAAACCCACCTACCACCCTATCGATCCATGGCTTGCGCATCCCACCTCTCTGACCGACGTAGTGCCCGCTCGCCAGCCCACTAGTTTCGTCGGTTGGTTTAGGCATACGGAGTTCATTCCCAGTCTAAGATAGGACTGGACCGAGGGTTGTGCCAACAGGATCGGCAGCACGCAGAGGGGGACCCAACCGATCCCCGGCTTGCGCATCCGCCCCTCTGGCCAGCTGAGCGCCCGCACGCTCGTTTCGTGGGTTGACTTAGGCATACGGAGTTCATTCCCAGTCTAAGCCTACGGAGTTCATTCCCAGCCCTTGGCCCTTATATTGGCCCCCTATCCCTCATCAAATCTCGAGAACTCACACCCCCTTAAAGAGCATTTCAGATTTGACAGGTTTGCTGCCAGTAGCTGTTAAAGTGTCTGAAATGGGGACACTTTTTTCAAATGGCCACAAAATCTTGTACACTTCGAATTTTTAGCTGAATTGTTTTGTGCATGCCAACAAAAATACAAGGATCATGTATACCAAGTTTGGGGCCAAAAATCCTGTCGAAAAAATTTGAAAAAATCTCGAGCCATAAAAAGTTTCCAAAATCGTGAAAAATAGAAAACAAGTCGTCTTGCCATGAAACTTCACACGAAGGCTTAATTGACCACTGTATGAATTTACAAGGAAAAAAATGGCATTGGCATGGCAGAAATATGAAGATGTGCTTAAACCAACCTTCCACCCTATCGATCCACAGCTTGCGCATCCCGTCTCTCTGGCCGACGTGGTGCCCGCCCCCCTGCCCGCTCGTTTCGTCAGTTGGCTTAGGCATACGGAGTTCATTCCCAGTCTAAGATTGGACTGGATCGAGGGTTGCGGTAGCAGGATCGACAACACGCAGAGGAGGACCCGGCCGATCCCTGGCTTGCGCATCCTGCCCCTCTGGCCAGTTGAGTGCCCGTACGCTCGTTTCATGGGTTGACATAGGCATACGAAGTTCATTCCCAGTCTAAGCATACGGAGTGCATTCCCAGTCTAAGATCGGATCGGACCGAGTGTTACGGCAACACATGCTGGGCTCTGGCATGTGCTGGTTTCGTATTTTTCTTCATCGAGACACCATCGTCGGAGAACCTGACCGACGGCATTGGGGTTCCAACGATCGGGGGGGTGTGCGCACATGATGTTTTTAGCTAAATTGTTTTGTGCATGCCAACAAAAATACAAGGATCACGTTTTCCCAGTTTGGGGCCAAAACTCCCTCTGAAAAAAGTTTAAAAAATCCCATAACGTAAAAAGTTTCAAAAATCATGAAAAATAGAAAACGAGTCATCTTGCCATGAAACTTCACAGGAAGGCTTAAGGGACCACTGTATGAATTTACAAGCTAGAAAAATGGCAATGGCATGGCAGAAATATGAAGATGTGCCTAAACCCACCTACGACCCTATCGATCCATGGCTTGCGCATCCCGCCTCTCTGGTCGGCGTAGTGCCCGCCACCTCGCCCGCTCGTTTCGTCGGTTGGCTTAGGCATACGGAGTTCATTCCCAGTCTTAGACTGGACCGGACTGAAGGTTGCCGCAATAGGATTGGCAGCACGTAAAGGGGGACCCGACCGATCCCTGGCTTACGCATCTCGTCCCTCTGGCCGGCTGAGCGCCCGTACGCTCGTTTCATGGGTTGACTTAGGCATACGGAGTTCATTCCCAGTCTAAGCCTACGGAGTTCATTCCCAGCCTAAGATCGGACCAGACCGAGGGTTGCGGTAGCACATGCTGGGCTCGAGCATGTGCTGGTGCCGTATTTTTCTTCGTTGGGACACAATCGCTGGAAAACCTGACCGACGGCATTGGGGTTCCGATGATCGCGGGGGTGTGCGTACATGATGTGCGATGGTTGCTGGTAATTGACCCTTATATTGGCCCCCTATTCCTCATCAAACCTCGAGAAGTCACACCTCCTTAAAGAGCATTTGAGATTTTATAGGTTTGCTGCCAAGTAGCCATTAAAGTGTCTGAAATGGGGACACTTTTTTCAAATGGTAATAAAATCTTGTACACTTCGAGTTTTTAGCTGAATTGTTTTGTGCATGCCAACAAAAATACAAGGATCACGTCTACCAAGTTTGGGGCCAAAACTCCTTCTGAAAAAAATTTAAAAAATCTCGAACCGTAAAATGTTTCAAAAATCGTGAAAAAAAGAAAATGAGTCGTCTTGCCATGAAACTTCACATGAAGGCTTAAGGGACCATTGTATGAATTTACAAGCCAGAAAAATGGCATTGGCACGGCAGAAATATGAAGATGTGCCTAAACCCACCTACCACCCTATCAATCCGCAGCATGCGTATTCCGCCTCTCTGGCTGACGTAGTGCCCGCCCGTCCGCCCGCTCATTTCGTCGGTTGGCTTAGGCATATGGAGTTCATTCCCAGTCTAAGATCAGACCAGAATGAAGGTTGCGGCAGCAGGATCGACAGCACGCAGAAGGGGACCCGACCGATCCCTGGCTTGCGCATCTCGTCCCTCTGGCCGGCTGAGCGCCTGCACGCTCGTTTTGTGGCTTGACTTAGGCATATGGAGTTCATTCCCAGTCTAAGATCGGACCGGACCAAGGGTTGTGGCAGCACATGCTCGGCTCGGGCATGTGCTGGTACCGCATTTTTCTTCGTCGAGACACCATCGTCAGAGAACCTGACCGACGGCATTGGGGTTCCGACGATCGGGGGGGCCGGGGGGTGTGCGCACATGATGAGCGATGGTTGCTGGTACTTGGCCCTTATATTGGCCCCCTATCCCTCATCAAACCTCGAGAACTCACACCCCCTTAAAGAGCATTTGAGATTTTACAGGTTTGCTGCCAGTAGCCATTAAAGTGTCTAAAATGGGGATACTTTTTTAAAATGCTCACAAAATCTTGTACACTTCGAGTTTTTAGCTGTATTTTTTTGTGCATGCCAACAAAAATACAAGGATCATGTCTACCAAGTTTAGGGCCAAAACTCCTTCTAAAAAAATTTTAAAAAATCCCGAACCGTAAAAAGTTTCAAAGATTGTGAAAAATTGAAAACGAGTCGTCTTGCCGTGAAACTTCACGTGAAGGCTTAAGGGACCATTGTGTGAATTTACAAGCCAAAAAAATGGCATTGGCATGGTAGAAATATGAAGATGTGGCAAAACCCACCTACCACCCTAACGAGCCACAGCTTGCGCATCTCGCCTCTCTGGCCGATGTAATGCCCTCCCGCCCGCCCGCTCGTTTCATCGGTTGGCTTAGGCATACGGAGTTCATTCCCAGTCTAACCATACGGAGTTCATTCCCAGTCTAAGGTCAGACCAGACCGAGGGTTGCGGTAGCACATGCTGGGCTCGAGCATGTGCTATTGCCGTATTTTTCTTCACCGGGACACCATCGTCGGAGAACCTGATCGGCGGCATTAGGGTTCCAGCGGTCGGGGGGGGTGTGCGCACATGATATGCGACAAGTGCTGGTACTTGGCCCTTATATTGGCCCCCTATCCCTCATCAAACCTCGAGAACTCACACCCCCTTAAAGAGCATTTGAGATTTTACAGGTTTGCTGCCAATAGCCATTAAAGTGTCTGAAATGGGGACACCTTTTTCAAATGGTCACAAAATCTTGTACACTTCGATTTTTTTGCTGAATTTTTTTGTGCATGCCAAAAAAAATACAAGGATCACGTCTACCAAGTTTGGGGCCAAAACTCCTTCTAAAAAAATTTAAAAAAATCTTGAACTGTAAAAAGTTTCAAAAATCGTGAAAATTTGAAAACGAGTCGTCTTGCCATGAAACTTCAAATGAAGGCTTAAGTGACCATTGTGTGTATTTACAAGCCAGAAAAATGGCATTGGCATGGTAGAAATATGAAGATGTGCCTAAACCCACCTACCACCCTATCGAGCCATAGCTTGCGCATCCCGCCTCTCTGGCCGGCGTAATGCCCTCCCGCCCACCCGCTCGTTTCATCGGTTGGCTTAGGCATACGGAGTTCATTCCCAGTCTAACCATACAGAGTTCATTCCCAGTCTAAGATCAGATCAGATCGAGGGTTGCGACAGCACATGCTGGGCTTGGGCATGTGCTGGTGCCGTATTTTTCTTCACCGGGACACCATTGTCGGAGAACTTGATCGACGGCATTAGGGTTCCGGCGATCGGGGGGGTGCGCACATGATATGCGACAGTTGCTGGTACTTGGCCCTTATATTGGCCCCCTATCCCTCATCAAACCTCGAGAACTCACACCCCTTTAAAGAGCATTTGAGATTTTACAGGTTTGCTGCCAATAGCCATTAAAGTGTCTGAAATGGGGACACTTTTTTCAAATGGTCACAAAATCTTGTACACTTCGAGTTTTTAGCTGAATTTTTTTTTGCATGACAACAAAAATAAAAGCATCACGTCTACCTAGTTTGGGGCCAAAACTCCTTCTGAAAAAAATTTTAAAAAATCTGAAACCGTAAAAAGTTTTGAAAATCATTAAAATAGAAAACAAGTCGTCTTGCCATGAAACTTCACATGAAGGCTTAAGGGACCATTGTATGAATTTACAAGCCAAAAAAATGGCATTGGCACGGCAAAAATATGAAGATGTGCCTAAACCCACCTACCACCCTATCGATCTACGGCTTACACATCCGCCTCTCTGTTCGACGTAGTGCCCACCTGTCCCTCCGCTCGTTTTGTCGGTTGGCTTAGGCATACGGAGTTCACTCCCAGTCTAAGATCGAACCGAACTGAGCGTTACGGCAGTAGGATCGGCAGCACGCAGAGGGGGACTAGGCCCATCCCCGGCTTGCGCATCCCGCCCCTCTGGTCAGCTGAGCGCCCGCACGCTCGTTTCGTGGGTTGACTTAGGCATACGGAGTACATTCCCAGTCTAAGCATACGGAGTTCATTCCCAGTCTAAGATCAAACTGGACCGAGGGTTGTGGCAGCACATGATGGGCTCGAGCATGTCCTGGTGCCACATTTTTCTTCACCGGGACACCATCGCCGAAGAACCTGATCAGCGGCGTAGGGGTTTCGACGATCGAGGGGGGCCAGGGGGATGTGCACACAGGACGTGCGATGGGTGCTGGTACTTGGCCCTTATATTGGCCCCCTATCCCTCATCAAACCTCAAGAACTCACACCTCCTTAAAGAGAATTTGAGATTTTACAGGTTTGCGGCCAGTAGCCATTAAAGTGTCTGAAATGGGGACACTTTTTTCAAATGGTCACAAAATCTTGTGCACTTCGAGTTTTTAGCTGAATTTTTTTGTGCATGCCAACAAAAATACAAGGATCACGTCTAGCAAGTTTGGGGCCAAAGATCCAGCTGAAAAACTTTTAAAAAATCTCGAACTGTAAAAAGTTTCGAAAATCATGAAAAAAAGAAAACGAGTTGTCTTGCCATGAAAATTCACATGAAGGCTTAAGGGACCATTGCATGAATTTACAAGCCAGAAAAATGGCATTGGCATGGCAGAAATATGAAGATGTGCCTAAACCCACCTACCACCCATCGATCCACGGCTTGCGCATCCCGCTTCTCTGGCCAGCATAGTCCCGCCCGCCCACCCGCTCATTTCATCGATTGGCTTATGCATACGGAGTTCATTCCCAGTCTAAGATCAGACCGGACCGAGGGTTAAGGCAGTAGGGTTGGCAGCACGCAGAGGGGGACTCGGTCGATCCCCAGCTTGCGCATCTCGCCCCTCGGCCGGCTGAGCGTCCGCACGCTCGTTTCGTGGGTTGACTTAGGCATACAGAGTTCATTCCCAGTCTAAGCATATGGAGTTCATTCCCAGTCTAAGATTGGACCGGATCGAGGGTTACGGCAGCAAGATCGATAGCACGAAGAGGGGGGCCCGACCGATCGTCGACTTGCATATCCCACCCCTCTGGTCGACTGAGCGCCCGCACGCTCGTTTCGTGGGTTGACTTAGGCATACGGAGTTCATTCCCAATCTAAGATCAAACCGGACTGAGGGTTGCGACAGCACATGCTGGGCTCGGGCATGTGCTGCTGCTGTATTTTTCTTTGTCGGGACACCATCACCGGAGAACTTGACCGACGGCATTAGGGTTCCGGCGATCGGGGGGTGTGCGCACATGATATGCGACGGTTGCTGGTACTTGGCCCTTATATTGGCCCCCTATCCCTCATCAAACCTCGAGAACTCACATCCCCTTAAAGAGCATGTGAGATTTTACAGGTTTGCTGCCAATAGCCATTAAAATGTCTGAAATGGGGACACTTTTTTCAAATGGTCACAAATTCTTGTACACTTCGAGTTTTTAGCTGAATTTTGTTTTTTGCATGCTAACAAAAATACAAGGATCATGTCTACCTAGTTTGGGGCCAAAACTCCTTCTGAAAAAATTTTAAAAAATCCCAAACCGTAAAAAGTTTCAAAAATCATTCAAATAGAAAATGAGTCGTCTTGCCATGAAACTTCACATGGAGACTTAAGGGACCATTGTATGAATTTACAAGCCAAAAAAATGGCATTGGCACGGCAGAAATATGAAGATGTGCCTAAACCCACCTACCACCCTATCGATCTACGGCTTGCACATCCCGCCTCTCTGGCCGACGTAGTGCCCGCTTGTGTGTCCGCTCGTTTCGTCGGTTGGCTTAGGCATATGGAGTTCACTCCCAGTCTAAGATCGAACTTGACTGAGGGTTACGGAAGCAGGATCGGCAGCACGCAGAGGGGGACCAGGCCGATCCCCGGCTTGCGCATCCCGCCCCTCTGGTCGACTGAGCGCCCGCACGCTCGTTTCGTGGGTTGACTTAGGCATACGGAGTACATTCCCAGTCTAAGCATACAGAGTTCATTCCCAGTCTAAGATCGAACCAGACCAAGGGTTGTGGCAGCACATGATGGGCTTGAGCATGTGCTGGTGCCGCATTTTTCTTCACCGGGACACCATCGCCGAAGTACCTGATCAGCGGCATTAGGGTTTCAGCGATCGGGGGGGCCGGGGGGATGTGCACACAGGACGTGCGATGGGTGCTGGTACTTGGCCCTTATATTGGCCCCCTATCCCTCATCAAACTTCAAGAACTCACACCTCCTTAAAGAGAATTTGAGATTTTACAGGTTTGCTGCCAATAGCCATTAAAGTGTCTGAAATGGGGACACTTTTTTCAAATGGTCACAAAATCTTGTGCACTTCGAGTTTTTAGCTGAATTTTTTTGTTCATGCCAAGAAAAATACAAGGATCACATCTAGCAAGTTTGGGGCCAAAACTCCTTTTGAAAAACTTTTAAAAAATCCCGAACCGTAAAAAGTTTCAAAAATCATGAAAAAAAGAAAACGAGTCGTCTTGCCATGAAACTTCACATGAAGGCTTAAGGGACCATTGCATGAATTTACAAGCCAGAAAATTTGCATTGGCATGGCAGAAATATGAAGATGTGCCTAAACCCACCTACCACCCTATCGATCCACGGCTTGCGCATCCCGCTTCTCTGGCCGACGTAGTCCCGCCCGCCCACCCACTCATTTCGTCGGTTGGCTTACGCATACAGAGTTCATTCCTAGTCTAAGATCAGACTCGACCGAGGGTTGTGGTAGTAGGGTCGGCAGCACGCAGAGGGGGACTCGGCCGATCCCCAGCTTGTGCATCCCGGCCCTCTGGCCGGCTGAGCGTCTGCACGCTCATTTCATGGGTTGACTTAGGCATACAGAGTTCATTCCCAGTCTAAGCATACAAAGTTCATTCCCAGTCTAAGATCGGACCGGATCGAGGGTTGCGGCAGCAGGATCGACAGCATAAAGAGGGGGGCCCGACCGATCCCCGGCTTGCGTAACCCACCCCTCTGGCCGACTGAGCGCCCGTACGCTCATTTCGTGGGTTGACTTAGGCATACGGAGTTCATTCCCAATCTGAGATCAGACCAGACTGAGGGTTGCGGCAGCACATGATGGGCTCGGGCATGTGCTGGTGCCGCATTTTTCTTCACCGGGACACCATCGCCGGAGAACCTGACCGGCGGCATTGAGGTTCCGACGATGGGGGGGTCGGGGGGTGTGCGCACATGATGTGCGATGGGTGCTGGTACTTGGCCCTTATATTGGCCCCCTATCCCTCATCAAACCTCGAGAACTCACACCCCCTTAAAGAGCATTTGAGATTTTACAAGTTTGCTGCCAATAGCCATTAAAATGTCTGAAATGGGGACACCTTTTTCAAATGGTGACAAATTCTTGTACACTTTGAGTTTTTAGCAGAATTTTTTTTTTGCATGCTAACAAAAATACAAGGATCACGTCTACCTAGTTTGGGGCCAAAACTCCTTCTGAAAAAATTTTAAAAAATCTGAAACCGTAAAAAGTTTCAAAAATCATTAAAATAAAAAACGAGTCGTCCTGCCGTGAAACTTCACATGAAGGCTTAAGGGACCATTGTAAGAATTTACAAGCCAAAAAAATGGCATTGGCACGGCAAAAATATGAAGATGTGCCTAAACCCACCTACCACCCTATCGATCTACGGCTTGCGCATCCCGCCTCTCTGACCGACGTAGTGCCCGCCTGTGTGTCCGCTCATTTCGTCGGTTGGCTTAGGCATATGGAGTTTACTCATAGTCTAAGATCGAACCGGACTGAGGGTTACGACAGCAGGATCGGCAGCACGCAGAGGGGGACCAGGCCGATCCCCGGCTTGCGCATCTCGCCCCTCTAGTCGGTTGAGCGCCCGCACACTCGTTTCGTGGGTTGACTTAGGCATACGGAGTACATTCCCAGTCTAAGCATACAGAGTTCATTCCAAGTCTAAGATCGAACCGGACCAAGGGTTGTGGCAGCACATGATGGGCTTGAGCATGTGCTGGTGCCGTATTTTTCTTCATCGGGACACCATCACCGAAGAACCTGATCAGCGGCATTGGGGTTTCAACGATCGGGGGGGGCCGGGGGGATGTTCACACAGGACCTGCGATGGGTGCTGGTACTTGGCCCTTATATTGGCCCCCTATCCCTCATCAAACCTCAAGAACTCACACCTCCTTAAAGAGAATTTGAGATTTTACAGGTTTGATGCCAGTAGCCATTAAAGTGTCTGAAATGGGGACACTTTTTTCAAATGATCACAAAATCTTGTGCACTTCGAGTTTTTAGCTGAATTTTTTTGTTCATGCCAAAAAAAATACAAGGATCACGTCTAGCAAGTTTGGGGCCAAAACTCCTTCTGAAAAACTTTTAAAAAATCCCGAACCGTAAAAAGTTTCAAAAATCATGAAAAAAAGAAAACGAGTCGTCTTGCCATGAAACTTCACATGAAGGCTTAAGGGACCATTGCATGAATTTACAAGCCAGAAAAATGGCATTGGCATGGCAGAAATATGAAGATGTGCCTAAACCCACCTACCACCCTATCGATCCACGGCTTTCGCATCCTGCTTCTCTAGCCGACGTAGCCCCGCCCGCCCGCCTGCCCGCTCGTTTCGTCGGTTGGCTTACGCATACGGTGTTCATTCCTAGTCTAAGATCAGACCAGACCGAGGGTTACGGTAGTAGGGTCGGCAGCACGCAGAGGGGGACTCGGCCGATCCTCAGCTTGCGCATCCCGCCTCTCTAGCCGGCTGAGCGTCTGCACGCTCATTTCGTGGGTTGACTTAGGCATACAGAGTTCATTCCCAGTCTAAGCATACGGAGTTCATTCCCAGTCTAAGATTAGATCGGATCGAGGGTTACGACAGCAAGATCGACAGCACAAAAAGGGGGGCCCGGCCGATTCCCAACTTGCGTATCCCACCCCTCTGGTCGACTGAGCGCCCGCACGCTCGTTTCGTGGGTTGACTTAGACATACGAAGTTCATTCCCAATCTAAGATCAGACCAGACCGAGGGTTGCGGCAGCACATGATGGGCTCGGGCATGTGCTGGTGCCGCATTTTTCTTCACCAGGACACCATCGCCGGAGAACCTGACCGGCGGCATTGAGGTTCTGACGATTGGGGGGCCGGGGGGGTGTGCACTCATGATGTGCGATGGGTGCTGGTACTTGGCCTTTATATTGGCCCCCTATCCCTCATCAAACCTCGAGAACTCACACCCCCTTAAAGAGTTTTTGAGATTTTACAGGTTTGCTGCTAGTAGCCATTAAAGTGTCTAAAATGGGGACACTTTTTTCAAATGGTGACAACATCTTGTACACTTCGAGTTTCTAGCTGAATTTTTTTTTGCATGCCAACAAAAATACAAGGATCATGTCTACCAATTTTGGGGCCAAAAATCCTTCTAAAAAAATTTTAAAAAATCCCAAACCGTAAAAAGTTTTAAAAATTGTGAAAAATAAAAAACGAGTCGTCTTGCCATGAAACTTCACATGAAGGCTTAAGGGACCATTGTATGAATTTACAAGCCAAAAAAATGGCATTGGCATGGCAGAAATATGAAGATGTGCCTAAACTCACCTACGACCCTCTCAATCCACGGCTTGCACATCCCGCCTCTCTGACCAGTGTAGTGCCCGCCCGCCCGCCCGCTCGTTTCGTCGGTTGGCTTATGCATACGGAGTTCATTCCTAGTCTAAGATCAGATCGGATCGAGGGTTGCGGCAGTAGGGTCGGCAGCACGAAGAGAGGGACTCGCCTGATGCCCAGCTTGCGCATCCCACCCCTCTGTCCGGCTGAGCGTCCGCACGCTCATTTCATGGGTTGACTTAGGCATACGGAGTTCATTCCCAGTCTAAGATCAGACAGGACCGAGGGTTGCAGTAGCAGGATTGACAGCACAAAGAGGGGGGCCCAGCCGATCCCCGGCTTGCGTATCCCACCCCTCTGGTCGGCAGAGCGCCCGCACGCTCGTTTCGTGGGTTGACTTAGGCATACGGAGTTCTTTCCCAATCTAAGATCGGACCAGACCGAGGGTTGTGGCAGCACATGCTGGGCTCGAGCATGTCCTGGGGCCGCATTTTTCTTCCCCGGGACACCATCGCCAGAGAACCTGATCGACGGCATTGAGGTTCCAGCGATCGGGAGGGCCGGGGGGTGTGCGCACATGATGTGCGATGGGTGCTGGTACTTGGCCCTTATATTGGCCCCCTATCCCTCATCAAACCTCAAGAACTCACACCCTCTTAAAGAGCATTTGAGATTTTACAGATTTGCTGCCAGTAGCTATTAAAGTGTCTGAAATGGGGACACTTTTTTCAAATGCTCACAAAATCTTGTACACTTCGAGTTTTTAGCTGAATTGTTTTGTGCATGCCAACAAAAATACAAGGATCACGTCTACCAAGTTTAGGGCCAAAACTCCTTCTGAAAAAATTTTAAAAAATCCTGAACCGTAAAAAGTTTTGAAAATCGTGAAAAATAGAAAACGAGTCGTCTTGCCATGAAACTTCACATGAAGGTTTAAGGGACCATTGTTTGAATTTACAAGGTAGAAAAATGGCATTGGCATGGTAGAAATATAAAGATGTGCCTAAACCCACCTACCACCCTATCGATCCATTGCTTGCGCATCCCGCCTCTCTAGCCGACATAGTGCCCACCCGCCAGCCCACTCGTTTCGTCGGTTCGCTGAGGCATATGGAGTTCATTCCCAGTCTAAGATCGGACCAAATCGAGGGTTACAATAGCAGGATCGAGAGCACATAGAGGGGGACCCGACCGATCCTCGGCTTGCGTATCTTGCCCCTCTGGCCAGTTGAACGCCCGCACGCTCGTTTCGTAGGTTGACTAAGGCATACGAAGTTCATTCCCAGTCTAAGCATACGGAGTTCATCCCCAGTCTAAGATTGGATCAGACTGAGGGTTGCGGCAGCACTTGCTGGGGTCGGGCATGTGCTGGTGTCGTATTTTTCTTCGCCGGGTCACCATCGTCGGAGAACCTGACCGGCGGTATTGGGGTTTCGGTGATCGGGGGGGCCGGGGGGGTGTGCGCAAATGATGTGCGATGGGTGCTGGTACTTGGCCCTTATATTGGCCCCCTGTCCCTCATCAAACCTCGAGAACTCACACCCACTTAAAGAGCAATTGAGATTTTACAGGTTTGCTGCCAGTAGCCATTAAAGTGTCTGAAATGAGGACACTTTTTTCAAATGGTCACAAAATCTTGTACACTTCGAGTTTTTAGCTGAATTATTTTGTGCATGACAACAAAAATACAAGGATCACGTCTACCAAGAGTGGGGCCAAAAATCCTTCTGAAAAAATTTTAAAAAATCCCAAACCGTAAAAAGTTTCAAAAATCATGAAAAATAGAAAACGAGTCGTCTTGCCATGAAACTTCACATGAAGGCTTAAGGGACCATTGTATGAATTTACAGGCCAGAAAAATGGCATTGGCATGGTAGAAATATGAAGACGTTTCTAAACCTACCTACCACCCTATCGATCCACGGCTTGCGCATCCCACCTTTTTGGCCGGCGTAGTGCCCGCCCGCTCGCCCGTTCATTTCGTTGGTTGGCGTAGGCATATGGAGTTCATTCCTAGTCTAAGATCAGATCGGACCGAGGGTTACGGTAGTAGGATCGACAGCACACAGAGGGGGACCGACCGATCCCCAACTTGCGCATCCCGCCCCTCTGGCCAGTTAAGCGCCCGCACGTTTGTTTCGTGGGTTGACTTAGGCATACGGAGTTCATTCCCAGTCTAAGCATACGAAGTTCATTCCCAGTCTAAGATCAGACCAGACCGAGGGTTGCGGTAGCACATGCTGGGTTCGGGCATGTGCTAATGTCGCATTTTTCTTCGACGGGACACCATCGTTGGAGAACCTGACAGGCGGCATTGCGGTTCCGGTGATTGGGGCGGCCGGGGGCTGTGCGCACATGATGTGCGATGGGTGCGGGTACTTGGCCCTTATATTGTTCCCCTATCCCTCATCAAACCTTAAGAACTCACTCCCCCTTAAAGAGCATTTGAGATTTTACAGGTTTGCTGCCAGTAGACATTAAAGTGTCTGAAATGGGGACACTTTTTTCAAATGGTCACCAAATCTTGTACACTTTGAGTTTTTAGCTGAATATTTTTTTTCATGCCAACAAAAATACAAGGATCACGTCTACCAAATTTTGGGCCAAAAATCCTTCTAAAAAAATTTTAAAAAATCCCGAACCTTAAAAATTTTTAAAAATTGTAAAAAATAGAAAACGAGTCGTCTTGCCATGACACTTCACATGATGGCTTAGGGGACCATTGTATGAATTTACAAGCTAGAAAAATGGCATTGGCATGGAAAAAATATGAAGATGTGCCTAAACGCACCTACCACCCTATCGATCTCTAGCTTGCGCATCCCGCCTCTCTGGCTGGCGTAGTGTCCGCCCGCCCGCCCGCTCGTTTCGTGGGTTGACTTAGGCATACGGAGTTCATTCCCAGTCTAAGCATACAGAGTTGATTCCCAGTCTAGGATCGGACCGAACCGAGGGTTACAGCAGCACATGCTGGCTCGGGCATGTGCTGGTGCCACATTTTTCTTCACCGGGACACCATCGCCGGAGAACCTAAATGGCGACATTGGGGTTTTGACGATCTGGGGGGCTGTGCGCACATGATGTGCGATGGGTGCTGGTACTTGGCCCTTATATTGGCCCCCTATCCCTCATCAAATCTCAAGAACTCACACCCCCTTAAAGAGCATTTGAGATTTTACAGGTTTGCTGCCAGTAGCCATTAAAGTGTCTCAAATGTGGACACTTTTTTCAAATGGTCACAAAATCTTGTACACTTCGAGTTTTTAGCTGAATTTTTTTGAACATACCAAAAAAAACACAAGGATCACGTCTACCAATTTGGGGCCAAAACTCCTTCTGAAAAAATTTTACAAAATCCCGAACCGTAAAAAGTTTCAAAAATCATAAAAAATAGGAAACGATTCATCTTGCCATGAAACTTCACATGAAGGCTTAAGGGACCATTGTATGAATTTACAAGCTAGAAAAATGGCATTGGCACGGCAAAAATATGAAGATGTGCCTAAACCCACCTACCACCTTATCGATCCATGGCTTGCGCATCCCGCCTCTCTGGCCGGCCTAGTGCCCGCCCACCCGCCCGCTCGTTTCTTTGATTGGCTTAGGCATACGAAGTTCATTCCCAGTCTAAGATTGAACCCGAATGAGGGTTGCAGCAGCAGGATCGGTAGCACGCAAAGGGGGACCCGACCAATCTCCGGTTTGCGCATCCCGCCCCTCTGGCCAGCTGAGTGCCCACACGCTCGTTTCGTGGGTTGACTTAGGCATACGAAGTTCATTCCAAAGTCTAAGATTGGACCGAACCGAGGGTTACGACAGCACATGCTGGGCTCGGGCATGTGCTGGTGCCGTATTTTTCTTCACCGGGACACCATCGCCGGAGAACCTGACCGACGGCATTGGGGTTCCGGCGATCGGGGGGGCGGGGGTGTGTGCGCACATGATGTGCAATGGGTGCTGGTACTTGGCCCTTATATTGGGCCCCCATCCCTCATCAAATGTCGAGAACTCACACCCCTTAAAGAGCTTTTGAGATTTCACAGGTTTGCTGCCAGTAGCCATTAAAGTGACTGAAATGGGGACACTTTTTTCAAATGGTGACAAAATCTTGTACACTTCGAGTTTTTAGCTGAATTTTTTTGGGCATGCCAAAAAAAATACAAGGATCACGTCTAAAAAGTTTGGGGTCAAAACTCCTTCTGAAAAAATTTAAAAAAAGCCTTAACCGTAAAAAGTTTCAAAAATCATGAAAAATAAAAAACGAGTCGTCTTGCCATGAAACTTCACATGAAGGCTTAAGGGACCATTGCATGAATTTACAAGCCAGAAAAATGGCATTGGCATGGTAGAAATATGAAGATGTGCCTAAACCCACCGACCACCCTATCGATCCACAGCTTGCGCATCACGCCTCTTTGGCTGGCCACCCGCCCGCCCGCTCGTTTCTTCGGTTGGCTTAGGCATACGAAGTTCATTCCCAGTCTAAGATCGGACCGGATCGAGGATTCCAGCAGCAGGATCGGCAGTACATAGAGGGGGACCAGGTCGATCCCCGGCTTGCGCATCTCGTCCCTTTGGTCGACTGAGCGCCTGTAAGTTCGTTTCGTGGGTTGACTTAGGCATACGGAGTTCATTCCCAGTCTAAGCATACGGAGTTCATTCCCAGTCTAAGATCGGACCAGACCAAGGGTTGCGGCAGAAATGCTGGCTCGGGCATGTGCTGGTGTCGTATTTTTCCTCACTGGGACACCATCATCGGAGAACCTGACCGACGACATTACGGTTCCGACGATCGAGGGGGGCCAGGGGGTGTACGCACATGATGTGCGATGGGTGCTGGTAATTGGCCCTTATATTAGCCCCCTATCCCTCATCAAACCTCGAGAACTCACACCCCCTTAAAGAGCATTTGAGATTTTACAGGTTTGCTGCCAGTAGCCATTAAAGTGTCTGAAAATGGGGACACTTTTTTCAAATGGTCACAAAATCTTGTACACTTTGAGTTTTTAGCTGAATATTTTTGTGCATGCCAAAAAAAATACAAGGATCATGGCTACCAAGTTTGGGGCCAAAACTCTTTCCGAAAAAATTTTAAAAAATCCGGAACCCTAAAAAGTTTAAAAAATTATGAAAAATAGAAAATGAGTCGTCTTGCCATGAAACTTCACATGAAGGCTTAAGGGACCATTGTAAGAATTTACAAGCCATAAAAATGGCATTGGCATGGTAGAAATATGAAGATATGCCTAAACCCACCTACCACCCTATTGATCCATGACTTGCGCATCCCGGCTCTCTGACCGGCGTAGTGCTTGCTCGCCCGACCGCTCATTTCATCGGTTGGCTTAGGCATACGGAGTTCATTCCCAGTATAAGATTAGACCGGACCGATGGTTGCGGCAACAGGATCGGCAGCCCGCAGAGGGGGACAAGACCGATCCCTGGCTTGCGCATCCCGCCCCTTGGCTGGCTGAGCGCCCGCACGTTTGTTTCATGGGTTGACTTAGGCATACAGAGTTCATTCCCAGTCTAAGCATACAGAGTTCATTCCCACTCTAAGATTGGACCGGACCAAGGGTTGCGGTAGCACATGCTGGGCTCGGGCATGTGCTGGTGCCGCATTTTTCTTCCCCGAGACACCATTATCGGAGAACATGACCGGTGGCATTGGGGTTTCGACGATCGGGGGGGCCGGGGGGTGTGCGCACATGATGTGCGATGGGTGCTGGTACTTGGCCCTTATATTGGCCCCCTATCCCTTATCAAACCTTGAGAACTCACACCCCTTAAAGAGCATTTGAGATTTTATAGGATTGCTGCCATTAGCCATTAAAGTGTCTGAAATGGGACACTTTTTTCAAATGGTCACAAAATCTTGTACACTTCAAATCTTTTGCTGAATTTCTTTGTGCATGCCAACAAAAATATAAGGATCACGTCTACCGAGTTTGGGGCCAAAACTCGATCTGAAAAAATTTTAAAAAATCCGAAACCCTAAAAAGTTTCAAAAATCATGAAAAATAGAAAACGAGTCAACTTGCCATGAAACTTCACATGAAGGCTTAAGGGACCATTGTATGAATTTACAAGCCAGAAAAATGGCATTGGCATGGTAGAAATATGAAGATGTGCCTAAACCCACCTACCACCTTATCGATCCCCGGCTTGGGCATCTCGGCTCTCTGACCGGCGTAGTGCCCGCTTGCCCGCCTGCTCGTTTCGTCGATAGGCTTAGGCATACAGAGTTCATTCCCAGTCTAAGATCAGGCCAGACTGAGGTTTGTGACAGTAGGATCGGTAGCACACAGAGGGGGACCCGGTCTATCCCCGACTTGTGCATCCCGCCCCTCTGGCCGACTAAGCGCCCGCACGCTCGTTTCGTGGGTTGACTTAGGCATATGGAGTTCATTCCCAGTCTAAGCATACGGAGTTGATTCCCAGTCTAGGATCGAATTGAACCGAGGGTTGCGGTAGCACATACTGGCTCAGGCATGTGTTGGTGCCTCATTTTTCTTCACCGAGACACCATCGTCGGAGAACCTGAATGGTGGCATTGGGGTTCTGACGATCGGGGGGCTATGCGCACATGATGTGCAATGGGTACTAGTACTTGGCTCTTATATTGGCTCGTTATCCCTCATCAAACCTCGAGAACTCACACCCACTTAAAGAGCATTTGAGATTTTACAGGTTTGCTGCCAGTAGCCATTAAAGTGTCTGAAATTGGGACACTTTTTTCAAATGGTCATAAAATCTTGTACACTTCGAGTTTTTAGCTGAATTTTTTTGTGCATGCCAAAAAAACACAAGGATCACGTCTACCAATTTGGGGTCAAAACTCCTTCTGAAAAAATTTAAAAAAATCCTGAACCGTAAAAAGTTTCAAAAATCATGAAAAATAGAAAATGAGTCGTCTTGCCATGAAACTTCACATGAAGGCTTAAGGGACCATTTTATGAATTTACAAGCCAAAAAAATGGCATCAGCATGGCAAAAATATGAAGATGTGCCTAAACCCACCTACCACCATATCGATCCACGGCTTGCGCATCCCGCCTCTCTGGCTGGCATAGTGCCTGCCCACCCGCCCGTTCGTTTCTTCGGTTGGCTTAGGCATACAGAGTTCATTCCCAGTCTAAGATCAAACTAGAATGAGGGTTGCAACAGTAGGATCGGTAGCAAGCAAAGGGGGACCCGACTAATCCCCGGTTTGCGCATCTCGCCCCTCTCGCCAGCTGAGTGCCCACACGCTTGTTTCGTGGGTTGACTTAGGGATACAAAGTTCATTCACAGTCTAATCATACGGAGTTCATTCCAAAGTCTAAGATCGAACCGGATCGAGGGTTGCGACAGCACATGCTGGGCTCGGGCATGTGCTGGTGCCGGATTTTTCTTCGCCGGAGAACTTGACTGACGGCATTAGGGTTCCAGCGATCGGGGGGGCAGGGGGTGTGCGCACATGATGTGCGATGGGTGCTGGTACTTGGCCCTTATATTGGCCCCCCATCCCTCATCAAACCCTAGAACTCACACCCCCTTAAAGAGTTTTTGAGATTTTACAGGTTTGCTGCCAGTAGCCATTAAAGTGTCTCAAATGGGGACACTTTTTTCAAATGGTCACAAAATCTTGTACACTTTGAGTTTTTAGCTAAATTTTTTTGGGCTTGCCAAAAAAAATACAAGGGTCACGTCTAAAAAGTTTGGGGCCAAAACTCCTTCTGAAAAAATTTAAAAAAAGCCTGAACCGTAAAAACTTTCAAAAATCATGAAAAATAGAAAACGAGTCGTCTTGCCATGAAACTTCACATGAAGGCTTAAGGGACCATTGTAAGAATTTACAAGCCAGAAAAATGGCATTGGCATGGTAGAAATATGAAGATGTGCCTAAACCCATCGACCACCCTATCGATCGACAGCTTGCGCATCCCGCCTCTCTGGCCGACGTAGTGCCCACCCGTCCGCCCGTTCTTTTCTTCGGATGGCTTAGGCATACGGAGTTCATTCCCAGTCTAAGATCACACCGGATCGAGGATTCCAGTAGCAGGATCGGTAGTACGTAGAGGGAGACCTGACCGATCCTCGGCTTGCGTATCCCGTCCCTCTGGCCGACTGAGCACCCGCAAGCTCGTTTCGTGGGTTGACTTAGGCATACGGAGTTCATTCCCAGTCTAAGCATACGAAGTTCATCCCAAAGTCTAAGATCGGATCGGACCGAGGGTTACGGCAGCACATGCTAGGCTCGGGCATGTGCTGGTGTAGCATTTTTCTTCGTCGGGACACCATCGTCAGAGAACCTGACCGGCAGCATTGGGGTTACGACGATTAGGCAGGGTCGAGGGGGGTGTGCGCACATGATGTGCGATGGGTGATGGTACTTGGCCCTTATATTGGCCCCCTATCCCTCATCAAACCTCGAGAACTCACACCCCCTTAAAGAGCATTTGAGATTTTACAGGTTTGCTGCCAGTAGCCATTAAAGTGTCCGAAATGAGGACACTTTTTTTAAATGGTCACAAAATCTTGTACACTTCGAGTTTTTAGCTGAATTGTTTTGTGCATGCCAACAAAAATACAAGGATCACATCTACCAAGTTTGGGGCCAAAACTCCTTCTGAAAAAATTTTAAAAAATCTCGAACTGTAAAAATTTTCGAAAATCATGAAAAATAGAAAACAAGCCGTCTTGTCATGAAACTTCACATGAAGGCTTAAGGGACCATTGTATGAATTTACAAGCCAAAAATATGGCATTGGCATGGTAGAAATATGAAGATGTGCCTAAACCCACCTACCACCCTATCGATCCATGGCTTGCGCATCCCGCCTCTCTGGCCGACGTAGTGCCCGCCTGCCCGCACACTCGTTTCATCGGTTGGCTTAGGCCTACGGAGTTTATTCCCAGTCTAAGATCGAACCAGATAGAGGGTTGCAGCAGCAGGATCGGCAACACCCAGAGGGGGACCCGATCGATACCAGGCTTGCCTATCCCGCCCCTCTGGCCGACTGAGCGCCTGCAGGCTCGTTTCGTGGGTTGACTTAGGCATACGGAGTTCATTCCCAGTCTAAGCATACAGAGTTCATTCCCAATCTAAGATCGAACCAGACTGAAGGTTGCTGCAGGACATGATGGGCTCGGGCATGTGCTGGTGCCGCATTTTTCTTCGTCGGGACACCATCACCGGAGAACCTTACTGGCGGTATTGAGGTTCTGACGTTCAGGGAGGCCGGGGGGGAGGTGTGCGCACATGATGTGCGATGGGTGCTGGTACTTGGCCCTTATATTGGCCCCCTATCCCTCATCAAACCTCAAGAACTCACACCCCTTTAAAGAGCATTTGAGATTTTACAGGTTTGCTGCCAGTAGCCATTAAAGTGTCTGAAATGGGGACACTTTTTTCAAATGGTCACAAAATCTTGTACACTTCGAGTTTTTGCCTGAATTTTTTTGTGCATGCCAACCAAAATACAAGGATCACGTCTATAAAGTTTGGCACCAAAAATCCTTCTGAAAAAATTTTAAAAAATCCCGAACCGCAAAAAGTTTCAAAAATCGTGAAAAATAAAAAACAAGTCGTCTTGCCATGAAACTTCACATGAAGGCTTAAGAGACCATTGTATGAATTTACAAGGCAGAAAAATGGCATTGGCATGGCAAAAATATGAAGATGCACCTAAACCCACCTACCACCCTATCGATCCACGGCTTGTGCATCCCGCCTCTCTGGCCGGCTTAGTGCCCGCTCGCCCGTCTGGTCGTTTCGTCGGTTGGCTTAGGCATATGGAGTTCATTCCCAGTCTAAGATTGGACCGGACCGAAGGTTGCGGCAGTAGGATTGGCAGCACGTAGCGGGGTCCCGGTCGATCCTCGGCTTGCGCATCCCGCCCCTCTGGCCGGCTGAGCGCCCGTACGCTCGTTTCGTGGGTTGACTTAGGTATACGGAGTTCATTCCCAGTCTAAGCATACGAATTTCATTCTTAGTATAAGATCGGATTGGAGCGAGGGTTGCGGTAGCACATGCTGGGCTCGGGCATGTGCCGGTGCCGCACTTTTCTTCACCGGGACACCATCATCAGAGAATCTCACCGGCGGCATTGGGTTTGCGGCGATCGGGGGGGCTGAGGGGTGTGCACACATGATGTGCGATGGGTGCTGGTACTTGGCCCTTATATTGGCCCCCTATCCCTCATCAAACCTCGAGAACTCACACCCCCTTAAAGAGCATTTAAGATTTTACAGGTTTGCTACCAGTTGCCATTAAAGTGTCTCAAATGGGGACATTTTTTTCAAATGGTCACAAAATCTTGTACACTTCGAGTTTTTAGCTGAATTTTTTTGGGCATGCCAACAAAAATACAAGGATCACATCTAAAAAGTTTGGGGCCAAAACTGCTTCTGAAAAAATTTAAAAAAAGCCTGAACCGTAAAAAGTTTCAAAAATCATGAAAAATAGAAAACGAGTCGTCTTGCCTTGAAACTTCACATGAAGGCTTAAGGGACCATTGTATGAATTTACAAGCCAGAAAAATGGCATTGGCATGGTAGAAATATGAAGATGTGCCTAAACCCACCGACCACCCTATCAATCCACAGCTTGCGCATCCCGCCTCTCTGACCGGCGTAGTGCCCACCCGCCCGCCTGCTCGTTTCTTCTATTGGCTTAGGCATACGGAGTTCATTCCCAGTCTAAGATCAGACTGGATCAGGATTCCATTAGCAGGATCAGCAGCACGTAGAGAGGGACCCAGCCGATCCCCGGCTTGCGCATCCCGCCCCTCGACCGGCTGAGCGCCCGCACACGCATTTCATGGATTGACTTAGGCATACGAAGTTCATTCCCAGCCTAGGCATACGGAGTTCATTCCCAGTCTAAGATCAGACCAGATTGAGGGTTGCGGCAGCACATGCTAGGCTCAGGCATGTGCTGGTGCTACATTTTTCTTTGTCGAGACACCATCACCAGAGAACCTGACCGACGACATTGGGGTTCCGACGATCGGGGGGGCCGGGGGGGTGTGCGCACATGATATTCGATGGGTGCTGGTACTTGGCCCTTATATTGGCCCCCTATCCCTCATCAAACCTTGAGAACTCACACCCCCTTAAAGAGCATTTGAGATTTTACAGGTTTGCTGCCAATAGCCATTAAAGTGCCTTAAATGGGGACACTTTTTTCAAATGGTCACAAAATCTTGTACACTTCGAGTTTTTAGCTGAATTTTTTTGTGCATGCCAACAAAAATACAAGGATCACGTCTACCAAGTTTGGGGCCAAAACTCCTTCTGAAAAATATTTAAAAAATCCCGAACCATAAAAAGTTTCAAAAATCATGAAAAATAGAAAACGAGTCGTCTTGCCATAAAACTTCTCATGAAGGCTTAAGGGACCATTGTATGAATTTACAAGCCATAAAAATGGCATTGGCATGGTAGAAATATGAAGATGTGCCTAAACCCACCTACCACCCTATCGATCCAAGGCTTGCGCACCCCGCCTCTCTGGCCGGTGTAGTACCCGCCCGCCCGCCCGCTCCTTTCAATCGGTTGGTTTAGGCATACGGAGTTCATTCCCAATCTAAGATCAGACCGAACCGAGGGTTGTGGCAGTAAGATCGGTAGCATGCATCCTGCCCCTCTGGCCAATCCTCAGCTTACGCATCCCGCCCCTCTGGCTGACTGAGCGCCCGCACGCTCGTTTCGTGGGTTGACTTAGGCATACGGAGTTCATTCCCAGTCTAAGCATACGGAGTTCATTCCAGTCTAAGATCGGATCGAACCGAGGGTTGTGGTAGCCTATGCTGGGCTCAGGCATGTGCTGGCGCTGTATTTTTCTTCGTCGGGACACCATCGCCGGAGAACATGATCGACGACATTGGGATTCTGACGTTCAGAGGGGCCGGGGGAGGTGTGCGCACATGATGTGCGATGGGTGCAGGTACTTGGCCCTTATATTGGCCCCCTATCCCTCATCAAACCTCGAGAACTCAAATCCCCTTAAAGAGCTTTTGAGATTTTACAGGTTTGCTGCCAGTAGCCATTAAAGTGTCTGAAATGAGGACACTTTTTTCAAATGGTGACAAAATCTTGTACACTTCGAGTTTTTAGCTGAATTTTTTTGTGCATGCCAAAAAAAATACAAGGATCACGTCTACCAAGTTTGGGGCCAAAACTCTTTCTGAAAAAATTTTACAAAATCTCGAACCGTAAAAGGTTTTGAAAATCGTGAAAAATAGAAAATGAGTCGTCTTGCCATGAAACTTCACATGAAGGCTTAAGGAACCATTGTATGAATTTACGAGCCAAAAAAATGGCATTGGCATGGCAGAAATATGAAGATTAGCCTAAACCCACCTACCACCCTATCGATCCACGGCATGCGCATCCCGCCTCTCTGGCCGGCGTAGTGCCCGTCCGTTCGTTTCGTCGGTTGGAATAGGCATACCGAGTTCATTCCCAGTCTAAGATCAGACCAGATAGAGGGTTGCGGTAGCAGGATCGGTAGCACACAGAGGGGGACCCGTCCGATCCCCAGCTTGCGCATCCCGCCCCTCTGGCTGACTGAGCACCCGCACGTTCGTTTCGTGGGTTGACTTAGGCATACGGCGTTCATTCCTAGCCTAAGATCAGACCAGACCAAGGGTTGGGGCAGCACATGCTAGGCTCGAGCATGTGTTGGTGCCGTATTTTTCTTCACCGGGACACCATCGCCGGAGAACCTGACCGACGGCATTTGGGTTTCGACGATCGGGGGGGCCGGGCGGGGGTGTGCGCACATGATGTGTGATGGGTTCTGGTACTTGGCCCTTATATTGGCCCCCTATCCCTCATCAAACCTCAAGAACTCACACCCTCTTAAAGAGCATTTGAGATTTTACAGGTTTGCTGCCAGTAGCCATTAAAGTGTCTGAAATGGAGACACTTTTTTCAAATGGTCACAAAATCTTGTACACTTCGAGTTTTTAGCTGAATTGTTTTGTGCATGCCAACAAAAATACAAGGATCATGTCTACAAAGTTTGTGGCCAAAACTCTTTCTGAAAAAATTTTAAAAAATTCAAAACCGTAAAAAGTTTCAAAAATCATGAAAAATAGAAAACGAGTCGTCTTGCCATGAAACTTCACATGAAGGCTTAAGGGACCATTGTATGAATTTACAGGCCAAAAAAATGACATTCGCACAGCAGAAATATGAAGATGTGCCTAAACCCACCTACCTCCCTATCGATCCACAGCTTGTGCATCCCGCCTCTCTAGTCGGCGTAGTGCCCGCCCGCCCGCCCGCTCGTTTCGTCGGTTGGCTTAGGCATTCGGAGTTCATTCCCAGTCTAAGATCAGACCAGACCGAGGGTTGCTGCAGCACATGTTGGGCTCAGGCATGTGCTGGTGCCACATTTTTCTTCGTCGGGACACCATCGTCGGAGAATCTTACCGACGGCATTGGGGTTCCAACGATCGGGGGGGCGAGGGGGCTGTGCGCACATGATCTGCGATGGGTGCTGGTACTTGGTCCTTATATTGGCCCCCTATCCCTCATCAAACCTCGAGAACTCACACGCCCTTAAAAAGCATTTGAGATTTTACAGGTTTGCTACCAGTACCCATTAAAGTGTCTGAAATGGGGACACTTTTTTCAAATGGTCATAAAATCTTATGCACTTCGAGGTTTTAGCTGAATATTTTTGTGCATGCCAAAAAAAATACAAGGATCACGTTTACCAAGTTTGGGGCCAAAACTCCTTCTGAAAAAATTTTAAAAAATCCTGAACCCTAAAAAGTTTCAAAAATCATGAAAAATAAAAAATAAGTCATCTTGCCATGAAACATCACATGAAGGCTTAAGGGACCATTGTATGAATTTACAAGCCAGAAAAATGGTAGTGGCACGGTAGAAATATGAAGATGTGCCTAAACCAACCTACCAGCCTATTGATCCACGGCTTGCGCATACCGCCTCTCTGGCCAGCGTAGTGCCCGCCCGCCCGCCCGCCCACCCGCTCATTTTGTCGGTTGGCCTAGGCATACAAAGTTCATTCCTAGTATAAGATCAGACCGGACCGAGGGTTGCGGCAGCAGGATCGGTAGCTTGTAGAGGGGGACCCGGCCGATCCCCGGCTTACGCATCTCGCCCCTCTGACCGGTTAAGCGCATGCACGCTCGTTTCGTGGGTTGATTTAGGCACACGGAGTTCATTCCCAGTCTAAGCATACGGAGTTCATTCCCAGTCTAAGATCGGATCGGACCGAGGGTTGCGGCAGCACATGTTGGGCTCGGGCATGTACTGGTGTCGCATTTTTCTTTGTCGGAGAACCTGACCGACAACATTCGGGTTCCAACGATCCGGGGGGGCCGGGGGGTGTACGCACATGATGTGCGATGGGTGCTGGTACTTAGCCCTTATGTTGGCCCCTTATCCCTCATCAAACCTTGAGAACTCACACCCCCTTAAAGAGCATTTGAGATTTTACAGGTTTGCTGCCAGTAGCCATTAAAGTGTTTGAAATGGGGACACTTTTTTCAAATGATCACAAAATCTTGTACACTTCGATTTTTTAGCTAAATTTTTTTGTGCATGCCAACAAAAATACAAGGATCATGTCTACCAAGTTTGGGGCCAAAACTCCTTCTGAAAAATTTTAAAAAATCTCGAACCGTAAAAATTTCAAAAATCGTGAAAAATAGAAAATGAGTCGTCTTGCCATGAAACTTCACATGAAGGCGTAAGGGACCATTGTACGAATGTACAAGCCAAAAAAATGGCATTGGCATGGCAGAAATATGAAGATGTACCTAAACCCACCTACCACCCTATCGATCCACGGCTTGCGCGTCCCCCCTCTCTGGCCGGCGTAGTGCCCGCCTGCCCGCCCGCTCATTTCATCGGTTGGCTTAGGCATACGGAGTTCATTCCCAGTCTAAGATTGGACCAGATCGAAGGTTGCGGTTGCAGGATCGATAGCACGTAGAGGGGGACCCGGTCGATCCCCGACTTGCGCATTCTGCCACTTTGGCCGGCTGAGTGCCCGCACGCTCGTTCCATGGGTTCACTTGGGCATACGGAGTTCATTCCCAGTCTAAGCGTACGGATTTCATTCCCAGTCTAAGATCGGATCGGACCGAGGGTTACGGTAGCACATGCTGGGCTCGGGCATGTGCTGGTACCGTATTTTTCTTCGTCGAGACACCATCATCGGAGAACCTGACAACGGCATTGGGGTTCCGATGATCGGGGGGGCCGGGGGGGTGTGCGCACATGATGTGCGATGGGTGCTGGTACTTGGCCCTTATATTTTCCCCTATCCCTCATCAAACCTCGAGAACTCACACCCCCTTAAAGAGCATTTGAGATTTTACAGGTTTGCTGCCAGTAGCCATTAAAGTGTCTGAAATGAGGACACTTTTTTCAAATGGTCACAAAATCTTGTGCACTTTGAGTTTTTAGTTGAATTGTTTTGTGCACGCCAACAAAAATACAAGGATCACGTCTACCAAGTTTGGGGCCAAAACTCCTTCTAAGAAAATTTAAAAAAATCTCGAACCGTAAAAAGTTTCAAAAATCGTGAAAAATAGAAAACGAGTCGTCTCGCGATGAAACTTCACATGAAGGCATAAGAGACCATTGTATTAATTTACAAGCCAGAAAAATGGCATTGTCTTGGCAGAAATATGAAGATGTGCCTAAACCCACCTACCACCCTATGATCCACAGCTTGCGCATCCCGTCTCTCTGGCCGACGTAGTGCCCGCCCACCCGCCCGCCCGCTCGTTTCATCGGTCGGCTTAGGCATACGAAGTTCATTCCCAGTCTAAGATTAGACCGGATAGAGGGTTGTGGCAATAGGATCGACAGCATGTAGAGGGGTACCCGATCGATCCCCGGCTTGCGCATCCCGCCCCTCTGGTCGGTTGAGCGCCCGTATGCTCGTTTCATGGGTTGACTTAGGCATACGGAGTTCATTCCCAGTCTAAGATCGGACTGGACCAAAGCTTACGGCAGCATATGCTGGGCCCGAGCATGTGCTGGTGCCGTATTTTTCTTCATCGGGACGCCATCGCCAGAGAACCTGACCAGCGACATTGGGGTTCCGACGATCGGGGGGCTGGGGGTGTGCGCACATGATGTCCAATGGGTGCTGGTACTTGGCCCTTATATTGGCCCGCTATCCCTCATCAAACCTCGAGAACTCGCACCCCCTTAAAGAGCATTTGAGATTTTACAGGTTTGCTGCCAGTAGCCATTAAAGTGTTTGAAATGTGGACAGGTTTTTAAAAAGGTCACAAAATCTTGTACACTTCGAGTTTTTTGCTGAATTTTTTTGTGCATGCCAACAAAAACAAAAGGATCACGGCTACCAAGTTTGGGGTCAAAAATCCTTCTTAAAGAAATCGTAAAAATCCCGAACCGTAAAAATTTCAAAAATCGTGAAAAATAAAAAATGAGTCGTCTAGCCGTGAAACTTCACATGAAAGCTTAAGGGACCATTGTATTAATTTACAAGCCAAAAAAATGGCATTGGCATGGCAGAAATATGTAGATGTGCCTAAACCCACCTACCACCCTATCGATCCACGACATGTGCATCCCGCCTCGCTGGCTTAGGCATACGGAGTTCATTCCCAGTCTAAGATGGGACCGGACCGAGGGTTACGGTAGCAGGATCGGTAGCACATAGAGGGGGACCCGGCCGATCCCCGGCTTGCGCATCCCACCCCTCTGGCCAGCTGAGCGCCCGCACGCTCGTTTCGTGGGTTGACTTAGGCATACGGAGTTCATTCCCAGTCTAAGCAAATGGAGTTGATTCCCAGTCTAAGATCGGACCGGACCGAGGGTTCCAGCAGCACATGCTGGGCTCGGGCATGTGCTGGTGCTGCATTTTTTTCGTTAAGACACAATTGCCGGATAACCTGACCGGCGGCATTGTGGTTCCGGCGATGGGGGGACCGGGGGGTGTGCGAACATGATGTGCGATGGGTGCTAGTACTTGGCCCTTATTTTGGCCCCCTATCCCTCATCAAACCTCGAGAACTCACACCCCCTTAAAGGGCATTTGAGATTTTACAGGTTTGCTGTCAGTAAACATTAAAGTGTCTGAAATAGGGACACTTTTTTCAAATGGTCACAAAATCTTGTTGACTTTGAGTTTTTAGCTTAATTTTTTTGTGCATGCCAACAAAAATACAAGGATCATGTCTACCAAGTTTGTTGCCAAAACTCCTTCTGAAAAAATTTAAAAAAATCTCGAACTGTAAAAAGTTTCAAAAATCGTGAAAGATAGAAAACGAGTCGTCTTGCCATGAAACTTCAAATGAAGGCTTAAGGGACCATTGTATGAATTTACAAGCTAGAAAAATGGCATTGGCATGGCAGAAATATGAAGATGTGCCGAAACCCACCTACCACCCTATCGATCCATGGCTTGCGCAACCCGCCTCCCCGACCGGCGTAGTGCCCGCCCGCCCGCCCGTTTCATCGGTTAGCTTAGGCATACGGAGTTCATTCCCAGTCTAACATCAGACCGAAACGAGGGTTGACGTAGCAGGATCGACAGCACGTAGAGGGGGACCCGACCGATCCCTGGCTTACACATCCCGCCCCTCTGGCCGGCTGAGCGCCCGCACGCCCGTTTCGTGGGTTGACTTAGGCATACAGAGTTCATTCCCAGTCTAAGCATACAGAGTTCATTCCCAGTCTAAGATCGGATGCACCGAGGGTTGCGGTAGTACATGCTGGGCTAAGGCATGTGCCTGTGCCGTATTTTTCTTCGTCGGGACACCATCGTCGGAGAACCTGACCAGCGACATTGGGGTGCCGGCGATGGGGGGAACCGGGGGGTGTGCGCACATGATGTGCGATGGGTGCTGGTACATGGCCCTCATATTGGCCCCCTATCCCTCATCAAACCTCGAGCACTCACACCCCTTAAAGAGCATTTGAGATTTTACAGGTTTGCTGCCAGTAGCCATTAAAGTGTCTTAAATGGGGACACTTTTTTCAAATGGTCACAAAATCTTGTACACTTCGAGTTTTTAGCTGAATTTTTTTGTGCATGCCAACAAAAATAAAAGGATCACGTCTACCGAGTTTGGGGCTAAAACTCTTCTTAAAAAATTTTCAAAAATCCTGAACCTTAAAAAGTTTAAAAAATAGTGAAATATAGAAAATGAGTCGTCTCGCCATGAAACTTCACATGAAGGCTTAAGGGACCATTGTATGAATTTACAAGCCAGAAAAATGGCATTGGCATGGCAGAATTATGAAGATGTGCCTAAACCCACCTACCACCCTATCGATCCACGGCTTGTGCATCCCGCCTCTCTGGCCGGCGTAGTGCATGCCCGCCCGCCCGCTCGTTTCGTCGGTTGGCTTAGGCATACAAAGTTAATTCCCTATCTAAGATTGAACCGGACCGAGGGTTACGATAGCAGGATCGATAGCAAGCAGAGGGGGACCCGACCGATCCCCGGCTTGCCCATCCCACCCCTCTGCGTTGGGACACCATTGTCGGATAACCTGACCGGCGCCATTGGGGTTCCGACGATCGAGGGGGGCCGGGGGTGTGCGCACATGATGTGCGATGGGTGCTGGTACTTGGCCCTTATATTGGCCCCCTATCTCTCATCAAACCTCGAGAACTCACACCCCCTTAAAGAGTATTTGAGATTTTACAAGTTTGCTGCCAGTAGCCATTAAAGTGTCTGAAATTGGGACACTTTTTTCAAATGGTCACAAAATCTTGTACACTTTGAGTATTTAGCTGAATTTTTTTATGCATGCCAACAAAAACAAAAAGATCACGGCTACCAAGTTTGGGGCCAAAAATCCTTCTTAAAGAAATCATAAAAATCCCGGACCGTAAAAATTTCAAAAATCGTGAAAAATAAAAAACGAGTAGTCTTGCCATCAAACTTCACATGAAGGCTTAAGGGACCATTGTATTAATTTACAAGCTAGAAAAATGGCATTGGCACGGCAGAAATATGAAGATGTGCCTAAACCCACCTACCACCCTATCGATCCATGACTTGTGCATCCCGCCTCTCTGGCCGGCGTAGTGCCCGCCTGCCCGTCCGCCTGCCCGCCCGTTTCGTCGGTTGGCTTAGGCATACGTAGTTCATTCCCAGTCTAAGATGGGACAGGACCGAGGGTTGCGGCAGTAGGATCAGTAGCACACAGAGGGGGACCCGATCGATCCCCGACTTGCTCATCCTACCCCTCTGGCCAGCTAAGCGCCCGCACGCTCGTTTCATGGGTTGACTTAGGCATACGGAGTTCATTCCCAGTCTAAGCAAACAGAGTTCATTCCCAATCTAAGATCGGACCGGACCGAGGGTTCCAGCAGCACATGCTGGGCTTGGGCATGTGCTGGTGCCGCATTTTTTTCGTTGGGACACCATTGCCGGATAACCTGACCGGCGGCATTGAGGTTCCGGCGATGGGGGGACCAGGGGGTGTGCGAACTTGATGTGCGATGGGTGCTGGTACTTAGCCCTTATTTTGGCCCCCTATCCCTTATCAAACCTCAAAAACTCACACCCCCTTAAAGGGCATTTGTGATTTTACAGGTTTGCTTCCAGTAAGCATTAAAGTGTCTGAAATAGGGACACTTTTTTCAAATGGTCACAAAATCCTGTTGACTTTGAGTTTTTAGCTTAATTTTTTTGTGCATGCCAACAAAAATACAAGGATCACGTCTACCAAGTTTGTTGCCAAAACTCCTTCTGAAAAAATTTAAAAAAATCTCGAACCGTAAAAAGTTTCAAAAATCGTGAAAGATAGAAAACGAGTCGTCTTGCCATGAAACTTCAGATGAAGGCTTAAGGGACCATTGTATGAATTTACAAGCTAGAAAAATGGCATTGGCACGGTAGAAATATGAAGATGTGCCGAAACCCACCTACCACCCTATCGATCCACGGCTTGCGCATCCCGCCTCTCCGACCGGCGTAGTGCCCGCCCGCCCGCCCGTTTCATCGGTTGGCTTAGGCATACGGAGTTCATTCCCAGTCTAACATCAGACCGGAATGAGGGTTGCCGTAGCAGGATCGACAGCACGTAGAGGGGGACCCGACCGATCCCTGGCTTGCACATCCCGCCCCTTTGGCCGGCTGAGCGCCCGCACGCCTGTTTCGTGAGTTGACTTAGGCATACGGAGTTCATTCCCAGTCTAAAGCATACGGAGTTCATTCCCAGTCTAAGATCGGACCGCACCGAGGGTTACGTAGTACATACTGGGCTCGGGCATGTGCTGGTGCCGTATTTTTCTTTGTCGGGACACCATCGCCGGAGAACCTGACCAGCGGCATTAGGGTTCCGACGATGGGGGGGAACCGGGGGGGGTGTGCGCACATGATGTGCGATGGGTGCTGGTACTTGGCCCTCATATTGGCCCCCTATCCCTCATCAAACCTCGAGAACTCACACCCCCTTAAAGAGCATTTGAGATTTTACAGGTTTGCTGCCAGTAGCCATTAAAGTGTCTGAAATGGGGACACTTTTTTCAAATGGTCACAAAATCTTGTACACTTCAAGTTTTTAGCTGAATTTTTTTGTGCATGCCACAAAAATACAAGGATCACGTCTAATAAGTTTGGGGCCAAAACTCCTTCTGAAAAAATTTTAAAAAATCCCGAACAGTAAAAAGTTTCAAAAATCAAGAAAAATAGAAAACGAGTCGTCTTGCCATCAAACTTCACATGAAGGCTTAAGGGACCATTGTATGAATTTACAAGCCAGAAAAATGGCATTGGCACAGTAGAAATATGAAGATGTGCCTAAACCCACCTACTGCCCTATTGATCCACGGCTTGCGAATCCCGCCTCTCTGGCCGGCGTAGTGCCCACCCGTCCGCTCGCTCATTTTGTCGGTTGGCTTAGGCATACGGAGTTCATTCCCAGTCTAAGATCAGACCGGACTGAGGGTTGCGGTAGCAGGATCAGCAGCACACAGAGGGGGACCCAGTCGATCGCCGACTTGCGCATCCCGCCCCTCTGGCCTACTGAGCGCCCGCACGCTCGTTTCGTGGGTTGACTTAGGCATACGGAGTTCATTCCCAGTCTAAGATCGGACTGGATCGTGGGTTGCGGCAGCACATGCTAGGCTCGGGCATGTGCTGGTGCCGTATTTTTCTTCATCGTCGAAGAACCTGACCGGCGGCATTAGGGCTCCATCGATCGGGGGGGTCGGGCGGGTGTGCGCGCATGATGTGCGATGGGTGCTGGCACTTGGCCCTTATATTGGCCCCCTATCCATCATCAAACCTCGAGAAGTCACACCCTCTTAAAGAGCATTTGAGATTTTACAGGTTTGTTGCCAGTAGCCATTAAAGTGTCTGAAATGGGGACACTTTTTTCAAATGGTCACAAAATCTTGTACACTTCGAGTTTTTACCTGAATTTTTTTGTGCATGCCAAAAAAAATACAAGGATCACATCTACCAAGTTTGGGGCCTAAAATCCTTCTGAAAAAATGTTAAAAAATCCTGAACCATAAAAAGTTTCAAAAATCGTGAAAAATAGAAAACAAGTCGTCTTGCCATGAAACTTCACATGAAGGCTTAAGGGACCATTGTATGAATTTACAAGCCAGAAAAATGGCATTGACATGGGAGAAATATGACGATGTGCCTAAACCCACCTACCACCCTATCGATCCACGGTTTGAGCATCCCGCCTCTCTGGCCGACGTAGTGCTCGCCCGCCAGCCCGATCGTTTCATCGGTTGGCTTAGACATACGGAGTTCATTCCTAGTCTAAGTTCAGACCGGACCAAGGGTTGCGACATTAGGATCGACAGCACGTAGAGGGGGACTCGACCGATCCCCGACTTGTGCATCGCACCCCTCTGGCCGGCTGAGCGCCCGTACGCTCGTTTCATGAGTTAACTTAGGTATACGGAGTTCATTCCCAGTCTAAGCATACGGAGTTCATTCCCAGTCTAAGATTAGATCAGACCGAGGGTTGCGACAGCACATGCTGGGCTTGGGCATGTGCTGGTGCCTTATTTTTGTTCGTCGGGACACCATCGTCGGAGAACCTGATCGACGGTATTCGGATTCCGACGATCGGGGGGGGGGCGGGGGGATGTGCGGACATGATGTACGATGGCTGCTGGTACTTGGCCCTTATATTGGCCCCCTATCCCTCATCAAACCTTGAGAACTCACACTCCCTTAAAGAGCATTTCAGATTTTACAGGTTTGCTGTAAGTAGCCATTAAAGTATCTGAAATGGGGACACTTTTTTCAAATGGTCACAAAATCTTGTACACTTCGAGTTTTTAGCTGAATTTTTTTGTGCATGCCAACAAAAATACAAGGATCAGGTCTACCAAGTTTGGGGCCAAAAATCCTTCGAAAACAATTTTAAAAAATCTCGAACCGTAAAAAGTTTCAAAAATCGTGAAAAATAGAAAACGAGTCATCTTGCCATGAAACTTCACATGAAGGCTTAAGGGAGCATTGTATGAATTTACAAGCTAGAAAAATGGCATTGGCATGACTCAAATATGAAGATGTGCCTAAACCCACGTACCACCCTATCGATCCACGGCTTACGCATCCCGCCTCTCTGACCAGCGTAGTGCCCGCCCGCCCGTCCGCCCGCTCGCTCTTTTCGTCGTTTGGCTTAGGCATTCAAAATTCATTTCCAGTCTAAGATCGGACCGGACCAAGGGTTGCAGCATCAGGATCGGTAGCACGCAGAGGGGGACCCGACCGATCCCCGGCTTGCGCATCCTGCCCCTTGGGCCGGCTGAGCGCCCGCTCGCTTTTTTCGTCGGTTGGCTTAGGCATTCAAAGTTCATTCCCAGTCTAAGATTGGATCGGACCGAGGGTTGCGCCAGCACATGCTGGGCTCGAGGATGTGCTGGTGGCACTTTTTTCTTCGTCGGGACACCATCGTCGGAGAACCTGACGGGCGGCATTGTGGTTTCGGGGATCGAGGGGGTCGGGGGGGTGTGCGCACATGATGTGTGATGGGTGCTAGTACTTGGCCCTTATATTTGCCCCCTATCCCTCATCAAACCTCGAGAACTCACACCCCCTTAAAGAGCATTTGAGATTTTACAGGTTTGCTGCCAGTAGCCATTAAAGTGTCTTAAATGGGGACACTTTTTTCAAATGGTCACAAAATCTTGTACACTAGTTTTTAGCTGAATTTTTTTGTGCATGCCAATAAAGATTCAAGGATCACGTCTACCATGTTTGGGGCCAAAACTCCCTCTGAAAAAATTTTAAAAATCCCAAACCGTAAAAAGTTTCAAATATTGTCAAAAATAGAAAACAGGTCGTCTTGCCATGAAACTTCACATGAAGGCTTAAGGGACCATTTTATGAATTTACAAGCCAAAAAAATGGCATTGGCATGGCAGAAGTGTGAAGATGTGCCTAAACCCACCTACCACCCTATCGATCCACGGATTGCGCATCCCCCTCTCTAGCCGATGTAGTGCTCGCCCGCCCGCCCACCCGTTTCATTGGTTGGCTTAGGCATACGGAGTTCATTCCCAGTCTAAGATCGGACCAGACTGAGGGTTGTGGCAGTAGGATCGGTAGCACGTAGAGGGGGACCCGGCCGATCCTCGGCTTGCGCATCCCACCCCTCTGGCCGGCTGAGCGCCCGCATGCTCGTTTCGTGGGTTGACTTAGGCATACAGAGTTCATTCCCAGTCTAAGCATACGGAGTTCATTCCCAACCTAAGATCAAACCGAACCAAGGTTTGCGATAGCACATGCTGGGCTCTGTCATGTGCTGGTGCCGTATTTTTCTTCGTCGGGACACCATCACCAGAGAACCTAACCGACGGCATTAGGGTTCCGGCAATGGGGGGGACCGGGGGGTGTGCGCACATGATGTACGATGGGTGCTGGTACTTGGCCCTTATATTGGCCCCCTATCCCTCATCAAACCTCAAGAACTCACACCCCCTTAAAGAGCATTTGAGATTTTACAGGTTTGCTTCCAGTAGCCATTAAAGTGTCTGAAATGGGGACACTTTTTTCAAATGGTCACAAAATCTTGTACACTTTGAGTTTTTAGCTGAATTGTTTTGTGCATGCCAACAAAAATACAAGGATCATATCTACCAAGTTTGGGGCTAAAACTCCTTCTGAAAAAATTTTAAAAAATCCCGAACCGTAAAAAGTTTCAAAAATTATGAAAAATAGAAAGCGAGTCGTCTTGCCATGAAACTTCACATGAAGGCTTAAGGGACCATTGTATGAATTTACAAGCCAGAAAAATGGCATTCGCACGGCAGAAATATGAAGATGTGCCTAAACCCAGCTGCCACCCTATCGATCCATGGCATGCACATTCCGCCTCTCTGGCCAGCTTAGTGCCCGCCCACCCGCCCGCCCGTTTCGTCGGTTGGCTTAGGCATACGGAGTTCATTCCCAGTCTAAGATCGGACCAGACTGAAGGTTGTGGTAGTAGGATTGGCAGCACTCAGAGGGGGACCCGGCCGATCCTCGGCTTGCGCATCCCGCCCCTCTGCCCGGTTGAGCGCCCGCACGCTCGTTTTGTCGGTTGACTTAGGCATACGGAGTTCATTCCCAGTCTAAGCATACGGAGTTCATTCCCAGTCTAAGATCCGATCGGACCGAGGGTTGCGGCAGCACATGCTAGGCTCTGGCATGTGCTGGTGCCGTATTTGTCTTCACCGGGACACCACCGTCGAAGAACCTGACCGGCAGCATTGGGGTTCCGAAGATCGGGGGGTGCCGGGGAGGAGTGTGTGCACATGATGTGCGATGGGTGTTGGTACTTGGCCCTTATATTGCCCCCTATCCCTCATCAAACCTCGAGAACTCACACCCCTTAAAGAGCATTTGAGATTTTACAGGTTTGCTGCAAGTAGCCATTAAAGTGTCTGAAAATGGCGACACTTTTTTCAAATGATCACAAAATCTTGTACACTTCGAGTTTTTGGCTGAATTTTTTTGTTCATGCCATCAAAAATACAAGGATCATGTCTAAAAACGTTTGGGGCCAAAACTCCTTTTGAAAAAATTTTGAAAAATCCCGAATCGTAAAAAGTTTCAAAAATCGTGAAAAATAGAAAACGAGTCGTCTTGCCATGAAACTTTACATGAAGGCTTAAGGGACCATTGTATGAATTTACAAGCCAAAAAAATGGTATTGGCACGACAAAAAAATGATGATGTGCCTAAACCCACCTACCAGCCTATCGATCCACCGCTTGTGCATCCCGCCTCTCTGGACGACGTAGTGCCCACCCACCCGCCCGCTTGTTTCGTTAGTTGGCTTAGGCATACGGAGTTCTTTCCCATTCTAAGATTGGACCAGAGCGAGGGTTGCTGCAACAGGATCGATAACACGTAGAGGGGGACCCGGTCGATCTCCGGCTTGCGCATCCCGCCCCTCTGGCCGACTGAGCGCCCGCACGCTCGTTTCATGGGTTGACTTAGGCATACGGAGTTCATTCCCAGTCTAAGCATACGGAGTTCATTCCCAGTCAAAGATCGGACTGGACCGAGGGTTGTGACAACACATGCTGGGCTCGGGCATGTGCTGGTGCCGTATTTTTCTTCGTCGGGACACCATCGCTGGAGAACCTGACCGATGGCATTGGGGTTCCGACGATCGGGGGGCACCGGGGGGCTGTGCGCACATGATGTGGGATGGGTGCTTGGCCCTTATATTGGCCCCTTATCCCTCATCAAACCTCGAGAACTCACACCCCCTTAAAGAGCATTTGAGATTTTACAAGTTTGCTATCAGTAGCAATTAAAGTGTCTGAAATGGGGATACTTTTTTCAAATGGTCACAAAATCTTGTACACTTTGAGTTTTTAGCAAAATTTTTTTGTGCATGCCAACAAAAATACAAGGATCACGTCTACCAAGTTTGAGGCCAAAACTCCTGAAAAAATTTTAAAAAATCTCGAACCGTAAAAAGTTTCAAAAATCGTGAAAAATAGAAAACAAGTCGTCTTGCCATGAAACTTCACATGAAGTCTTAAGGGACCATTGTATGAATTTACAAGCTAGAAAAAATGGCATTGGCATGGTAGAAATATGAAGATATGCCTAAACCCACCTAGCAACCTATCGATCCATGGCTTGCGTATCCCGCCTCCCTGGCCGGCGTAGCGTCCGCTCACCCGCCCGCCTGTTTCATTGATTGGCTTAGGCATACGGAGTTCATTCCCAGTCTAAGATCAGACCGGACCAAGGGTTGCGGTAGCAGGATCAGCAGCACGTAAAGGGGGACCCGACCGATCCCCAACTTGCGCATCCCGTCCCTCTGGTCGGCTGAGCGCCCGCACACTCGTTTCGTAGGTTCACTTAGGCATACGGATTTCATTCCCAGTCTAAGCATACGGAGTTCATTCCCAGTCTAAGATCGGACTGGACTAAGGGTTGCGGCAGCACATGCTGGGCTCAGGTATGTGCTGGTGCCACATTTCTCTTCGTCAGGACACCATCGTCGGAGAACCTGACTGGCGGCATTGGGGTTCCGACGATCGAGAGGGCCGGGGGGTGTGCGCCCATGATGTGCGATGGGTGCTGGTACTTGGCCCTTATATTGGCCCCCTATCCCTCATCAAATCGAGAGAACTCATACCCCCTTAAAAAGCATTTGAGATTTTATAGGTTTGCTGCCAGTAGCAATTAAAGTGTCTGAAATAGGGAGAATTTTTTCAAATGGTCACAAAATCTTGTACACTTTGAGTTTTTAGCTGAATGTTTTTGTGCATGCCAACAAAAATACAAGGATCACGTCTACCAAGCTTGGGGCCAAAATGCTTTCTGAAAAAATTTTAAAAAATCCTAAACCGTAAAAAGATTTGAAAATCGTGAAAAATAGAAAATGAGTCGTCTTGCCATTAAACTTCACATGAAGGCTTAAGGGACCATTGTATGAATTTACAAGCCAAAAAAATGGCATTGGCATGGTAGAAATATGAAGATGTGCCTAAACCCACCTACCACCCTATCGATCCACGGCTTGCGCATCCCGTCTCTCTAGCCGGCATAGTGCTCGCCCGCCTGCCTGTTTCGTTGGTTAGCTTAGGCATACGGAGTTCATTCCCAGTCTAAGATCAGACCGGACTGAGGGTTGCAGCAGCAGGATCGACAGCACGTAGAGGGGGACCCGGTCGATCCCTGGCTTGCGCATCCCACCTCTCTGGCCGGCTGAGCGCCCGCACGCTCGTTTCGTGGGTTGACTTAGGCATACGGAGTTCATTCCCAGTCTAAGCATACGACGTTCATTCCCAGTCTAAGCATACGACGTTCATTCCCAGTCTAAGATCAGACCAGACTGAGGGTTACGGTAGCACATGCTGGGCTTGGGCATGTGTTGGTGCCACATTTTTCTTCGTCGGGACACCATCATCGGAGAACCTGACTGGCGACATTGGGGTTCCGACGATCGGGGGTGGCTGGGGGGGTGTGCGCACATGATGTGCGGTGGTTGCTGGTACTTGGCCCTTATATTGGCCCCCTATCCCTCATCAAACCTCGAGAACTCACACCCCCTTAAAGAGCATTAGAGATTTTACAGGTTTGCTGCCAGTAGCCATTAAAGTGTCTGAAATGAGGACACTTTTTTCAAATGGTCACAAATCTTGTACACTTCGAGTTTTTAGCTGAATTTTTTTGTGCATGCCAAAAAAATTACAAGGATCACGTCTATAAAGTTTGGCGCCAAAACTCCTTCTGAAAAAATTTAAAAAAATCTCGAACCGTAAAAAGTTTTGAAAATCGTGAAAAATGGAAAACGAGTCGTCTTGGCATGAAACTTCACATGAAGGCTTATGAGACCATTGTATGAATTTACAAGCCAGAAAAATGGCATTGGCATGACAGAAATATGAAGATGTGCCTAAACCCACCTACCACCCTATTGATCCACGGCTTGCGCATCCCGCCTCTCTGGTCGACGTAGTGCTCGCCCGCCCGCCCGTTTCGTCGGTTGGCTTAGGCATATGGAGTTCATTCCCAGTCTAAGATCAGACCAGATCGAGGGTTCCGACAGTAGGATCGACAACACATAGAGGGGGGCTCGATTGATCCCTGACTTACGCATCCCGCCCCTCTGGCCGACTGAGCGCCCGCACGCTCGTTTAATGGGTTGACTTAGGCATACGGAGTTCATTCCCAGTCTAAGATCGGATCGGACCGAGGGTTATGATAGCACATGCTAGGCTCGGGCATGTGCTGGTGCTGTATTCTTCTTCGTTGGGACACCATCGTTAGAGAACCTGATCGATGGCATTGGGGTTCCGACGATCGGGGGGCCGGGGGGTGTTCACACATGATGTGCGATGGGTGCTGGTATTGGTCCTTATATTAAAAATCGTGAAAAATAGAAAACGAGTCGTCTTACCATGAAACTTCACATGAAGGCTTAAGGGACCATTGTATGAATTTACAAGCCAAAAAAATGGCATTGACAGGGCAGAAATATGAAGATGTGCCTAAACCCACCTACTACCCTATCGATCCACGGCTTGCGCATCCCGCCTCTCTGGTTGGCATAGTGCCCGCCCGCTCGCTCGCCCGTTTCGTCAGTTGGCTGAGGCATACGGAGTTCATTCCCAATCTAAGATCGGACCGGATTGAGGGTTGTAGCAATGGGATCGGTAGCACGCAGAGGGGGACCCGGCCGATCCCCGGCTTGCGCATCCCGCCCCTCTGGCCGACTGAGCGCCCGCACACTCGTTCCGTGGGTTGACTTAAGCATACGAAGTTCATACCCAGTCTAAGATCGGATCGGACCGAGGGTTACGACAGCACATGCTGGGCTCGGGCATGTGCTGGTGCTGTATTCTTCTTCGTTGGGACACCATCATTAGAGAACCTGATCGACGGCATTGGGGTTCCGATGATCGGGGGGCCGGGGGGTGTTCACACATGATGTGCGATGGGTGCTGGTATTGGTCCTTATATTAAAAATCGTGAAAAATAAAAAATGAGTCGTCTTATCATGAAACTTCACATGAAGGCTTAAGGGACCATTGTATGAATTTACAAGCCAGAAAAATGGCATTGGCAGGGCAGAAATATGAAGATGTGCCTAAACCCACCTACTACCCTATCGATCCACGGCTTGCGCATCCCGCCTCTCTGGTTGGCGTAGTGCCCGCCCACTCGCTCGCCCGTTTCGTCAGTTAGCTGAGGCATACAGAGTTCATTCCCAATCTAAGATCAGACCAGATTGAGGGTTGCAGCAATGGGATCGGTAGCACGCAGAGGGGGGACCCGGCCGATCCCCGGCTTGCTCATCCCGCCCCTCTGGCCGACTGAGCGCCCGCATGCTCGTTCCGTGGGTTGACTTAAGCATACGGAGTTCATACCCAGTCTAAGATCGGATCAGAATGAGGGTTGCGGCAGCACATGCTGGGCTCGGGCATGTGCTGGTGCCACATTTTTCTTCGTCGGGACACCATCATCGAAGAACCTGACCGACGGCATTCGGGTTCCGACGATCGGGGGTGGCGGGGGGGGGGTGTGCACACATGATATGCAATGGGTGCTGGTACTTGCCCTTATATTGGCCCCCTATCCCTCATCAAACCCCCAGAACTCACACCCCCTTAAAGAGCATTTGAGATTTTACAGGTTTGCTGCCAGTAGCCATTAAAGTGTCTGAAATGTGGACACTTTTTTCAAATGGTCACAAAATCTTGTACACTTTGAGTTTTTAGCTGAATTTTTTTGAGCATGCCAAAAAAAATAAAAGGATCATGTCTACCAAGTTTGGGGCCAAAAATCCTTCTGAAAAAATTTTAAAAAATCCTGAACCGTAAAAAGTTTCAAAAATCATGAAAAATAGAAAACGAGTCGTCTTGCCGTGAAACTTCACATGAAGGCTTAAGGGACCATTGTATGAATTTACAAGCCAGAAAAAATGGCATTGGCATGGCAGAAATATGAAGATGTGCCTAAACCCACCTACCACCCTATTGATCCACGGCTTGCGTATCCCACCTCTCTGGCTGGCGTAGTGCCCGCCTGCCCGCCCGTCCATTTCGTTGGTTGGCCTAGGCATACGGAGTGCATTCCCAGTCTATGATCAGACCGGACCGAGGGTTGAGGCAGCACATGCTGGGCTCGGGAATGTGCTGGTGCCGCATTTTTCTTCGTCGGGACACCATCGTTGAAGAACCTGACCAACGGCATTGGGATTCCAGCGATCGGGGGTGGCGGGGGGGTGTGCGCACATGATGTGCGATGGGTGCTGGTACTTGGCCCTTATATTGGCCCCCTATCCGTCATCAAACCTCGAGAAGTCACACCGGCTTAAAGAGCATTTGAGATTTTCCAGGTTTGCTGCCAGTAGCCATTAAAGTATCTGAAATGAGGACACTTTTTTCAAATGGTCACAAAATCTTGTACACTTCAAGTTTTTAGCTGAATTTTTTTTGCATGCCAACAAAAATACAAGGATCACATCTACCAAGTTTGGGGCCAAAACTCCATCTAAAAAAATTTAAAAAAATCCCGAACCGTAAAAAGTTTCAAAAATCATGAAATATAGAAAATGAGTCGTCTTGCCGTGAAACTTCACATGAAGGCTTAAGGGACCATTGTATGAATTTACAAGCTAGAAAAATGGCATTGGCACTACAAAAATATGAAGATGTGCCTAAACCCACCTACCACCCTATCGATCCATGGCTTGCACATCCCGTCTCTCTGGCTGGCGTAGTGCCCGCCCGCCCGCCCGCCTGCCCGTCTGCCCGTTTCGTCGGTTGGCTTAGGCATATGGAGTGCATTCCCAGTCTAAGATCGGACCGGACCAAGAGTTGCGGCAGCAGGATCGGCAGCATGCAGAGGGGGACCCGATCGATCCCCGGCTTGCGTATCCCGCTCCTCTGGCTGGCTGAGCGCCCGCACGCTCGTTTCGTTGGTTGACGTAGGCATACGGAGTTCATTTCCAGTCTAAGTATACGGAGTTCATTCCCAGTTTAAGACCGGACCAGACCGAGGGTTGCGTCAGCACATGCTGCGCTCGGGCATGAGCTGGTGCCGTATTTTTCTTCACTGGGACACCTTGACCGGAGAACCTGACCAGCGGCATTAGGGTTCCGACGATCGTGGGGGGCCGGAGGGTGTGTGCACATGATGTGCGATGGGTGCTGGTACTTGTACCCTATATCGTCCCCCTATCCCTCATCAAACCTCGAGGACTCACACCCTATTAAAAAGCATTTGGGATTTTACAGGTTTGCTGCCAGTAGCCATTAAAGTGTCTTAAATGGGGACTCTTTTTTCAAATGGTCACAAAATCTTGTACACTTCGAGTTTTTAGTTGAATGTTTTTGTGCACTCCAAAAAAAATACAAGGATCACGTCTACCAAGTTTGGGGCCAAAAATCCTTCCGAAAAAATTTTAAAAAATCTCGAACCGTAAAAAGTTTTGAAAATCATGAAGAATAGAAAATGAGTCGTCTTGCCGTGAAACTTCACATGAAGGCTTAAGGGACCATTGTATGAATTTACAAGCTAGAAAAATGGCATTGGCACAGCCGAAATATGAAGATGTGCCTAAACCCACCTACCACCCTATCGATCCACAGCTTGCGCATCCTACCTCTCTGGCCGATATAGTGCCCGCCCGCCCGCCCGCTCGTTTTGTCGGTTGGCTTAGGCATACGGAGTTCATTCCCAGTCTAAGATCAGACTGGATCGAGGGTTGCGGCAGCAAGATCGACAGCACGCAGAGGGGGACCCAACCGATCCCTGACTAGCGCATCCCACCCCTCTGGCCGGCTGAACGCCCGCACGCTCGTTACATGGGTTGACTTAGGCATACGGAGTTCATTCCCAGTCTAAGATCAGACCGGACCGAGGGTTACGGCAGCACATTCTCGGCTCGAGCATGTGTTGGTGTCACATTTTTCTTCGTCGGGACACCATCGTCGGAGAACTTGACCGACGGCATTGGGGTTCTGGCGATAGGGGGGCCGGGGGGGTGTGCGCACATGATGTGCAATGGGTGCTGGTACTTGGCCCTTATAGTGGCCCCCTATCCCTCATCAAACCTTGAGAACTCACACCCCCTTAAAGAGCATTTGAGATTTTACAGGTGTGCTACCAGTAGCCATTAAAGTGTCTGAAATGGCGACACTTTTTTTAAATGGTCACAAAATCTTGTACACTTTGAGTTTTTAGTTGAATGTTTTTGTGCATGCCAACAAAAATACAAGGATCACGTCTATAAGTTTGGGGCCAAAACTCCTTCTGAAAAAATTTTAAAAAATCTCGAACCGTAAAAAGTTTCAAAAATCGAGAAAAATAGAAAATGAGTCATCTTGCCATGAAACTTCACCTGAAGGCTTAAGGGACCATTGTATAAATTTACAAGCCAAAAAAATGGCATCGGTGCCACAGAAATATGAAGATGTGCCTAAACCCACCTACCACCCTATCGATCCACGGCTTACGCATCCCGCCTCTCTGGCCGACGTAGTGCCCGCCTGTCCACCCACTTGTTTCATCGATTGGCTTAGGCATACGAAGTTCATTCCTAGTCTAAGATCAGACCAGACTGAGGGTTACGACAGCAGGATTGGCAACACGCAGAGGGGGACCCGACTGATCCCCGACTTGCACATCCCGCCCCTCTGGATGGTTGAATGCCTGCACGCTCGTTTTGTAGGTTGACTTAGGCATACGGAGTTCAGTCCCAGTCTAAGCATACGGAGTTCATTCCCAGTCTAAGATCAGACCGCATTGAGGGTTGCGGCAGCACATGCTGGGCTCCGGCATGTGCTGGTGCCGCATTTTTCTTCGCCGGGACACCATCACCGAAGAACCTGACCGGCGACATTAGGGTTCCAACGATAGGAGGGGACCGGGCGGTGTGCGCACATGATGTGTGATGGGTGCTAGTACTTGGCCCTTATTTTGGCCCCCTATACCTGATCAAAACTCAAGAACTCACACCCCCTTAAAGAGCATTTGAGATTTTACAGGTTTGCTGGCAATAGCCATTAAAGTGTCTGAAGTGGGGACATTTTTTTCAAATGGTCACAAAATCATGTACACTTCGAGTTTTTAGCTGAATTTTTTTGTGCATGCCAATAAAAATACAAGGATCACGTCTACCGAGCTTGGGGCCAAAACTCTTTTTGAAAAAAGTTTAAAAAATCCCGAACCGTAAAAAGTTTCAAAAATCATGAAAAATTGAAAGCGAGTCGTCTTGCCATGAAACTTCACATGAAGGCTTAAGGGACCATTGTATGAATTTACAAGCCAAAAAAATGGCATTGGCATGGCAGAAATATGAAGATGTGCCTAAACCCACCTACCACCCTATCGATCCATGGCTTGCGCATCCCGTCACTCTGGCCGGCTTTTCACCTGCCCGTCCGCCCCTATGGTCGGTTGAGCGCCCACACGCTCGTTTCGTGGGTTTACTCAGGCATACATAGTTCATTCCCAATCTAAGCATATGGAGTTCATTCCCAGTCTAAGCATACGGAGTTCATTCCCAGCCTAAGATCGGACCGGACTGAGGGTTGCAGCAGCTGATGCTAGGCTCCGGCATGTGCTGGTTCCGCATTTCTCTTCGTCGGGACACCATTGTCGGAGAACCTGACCGGTGACATTGGGGTTCCGATGATGGGAGGGGACCGGGCGGTGTGCGCACATGATGTGTGATGGGTGCTGGTACTTGGCCCTTATTTTGGCCCCCTATCCCTGATCAAAACTCAAGAACTCACACCCCCTTAAAGAGCTTTTGAGATTTTACAGGTTTGCTGCCAGTAGCCATTAAAGTGTCTGAAATGTGGACACTTTTTTCAAATGGTCACAAAATCTTGTACACTTTTAGTTTTTAGCTGAATTTTTTTGAGCATGCCAACACAAATAAAGGGATCACGTCTAGTAAGTTTGGGGCCAAAAATCCTTCTAAAAAAATTTTAAAAAATCTCGAACCGTAAAAAGTTTCAAAAATCATGAAAAATAGAAAACGAGTCGTCTTGCCGTGAAACTTCACATGAAGGCTTAAGGGACCATTGTATGAATTTACAAGCCAGAAAAAATGGCATTGGCATGGTAGAAATATGAAGATGTGCCTAAACCCACCTGCCACCCTATCGATCCACGGCTTGCGCATCCCGCCTCTCTGACCGGCGTAGTGCCCGCCTGCCAGTCTGCCCATTTCGTCGATTGGCGTAGGCATACGGAGTGCATTCCCAGTCTATGATCAGACCGGACCGAGGGTTGAGGCAGCACATGCTGGGCTCGAGAATGTGCTGGTGCCGCATTTTTCTTCGTCGGGACACCATCGCCGAAGAACCTGACCGACAGCATTGGGATTCCGGCGATCGGGGGTGGCGGGGGGGGTGTGCGCACATGATGTGCGATGGGTGCTGGTACTTGGCCCTTATATTGGCCCCCTATCCCTCATCAAACCTCGAGAACTCACACCCCCTTAAAGAGCATTTGAGATTTTACAGGTTTGCTGCCAGTAGCCATTAAAGTGTCTGAAATGGGGACACTTTTTTCAAATGGTCACAAAATCTTGTACACTTCGAGTTTTTAGCTGAATGTTTTTGTGCGTGCCAACAAAAATACAAGGATCATGTCTACCAAGTTTGGGGCCAAAACTCTTTCTGATAAAATTTTAAAAAATCTCGAACCGTAAAATGCTTCAAAAGTCATGAAAAATAGAAAACGAGTCGTCTTGCCATGAAACTTCACTTGAAGGCCTAAGGGACCATTGTATGAATTTACAAGCCAGAAAAATGGCATTGGCACCGCAGAAATATAAAGATGTGCCTAAAACCACCTACCACCCTATCGATCCACGGCTTGCGCATCCCGCCTCTCTGGCCGACATAGTGCCCGCCCGCCCGCCCGCTTGTTTCATCGATTGGCTTAGGCATACGGAGTTCATTCCTAGTCTAAGATCAGACCAGATCGAGGGTTGTGGCAGCAGGATTGGCAGCACGCAGAGGGGGACCCGGCTGATCCCCAGCTTGCGCATCCCGCCCTTCTGGATGGCTGAACACCCGCACGCTCGTTTCATGGGTTGACTTAGGCATACGGAGTTCATTCCCAGTCTAAGCATACGAAGTTCATTCCCAGTCTAAGATCGGACCAGATCAAGGGTTACGGCAGCACATGCTGGGCTCGGGCATGTACTGGTGCCGTATTTTTCTTCGTCGGAACACCATCGCCGGAGAACCTGACCGGCGGCATTGGGTTTCTGACGATCGGGGGGTGTGCGCACATGATGTGCGATGGGTGCTGGTACTTGGCCCTTATATTGGCCCTTATCCCTCATCAAACCTTGAGAACTCACACCCCCTTAAAGAGCATTTGAGATTTTACAGGTTTGCTGTCAGTAGCCATTAAAGTGTCCGAAATAGGGACACTTTTTTCAAATGGTCACAAAATCTTGTACACTTCGAGTTTTTAGCTGAATTTTTTGTGCATGCCAAAAAAAATACAAGGATCACGTCTACCAAGCTTGGGGCCAAAACTCCTTCTGAAAAAATTTTAAAAAATCTCGAACCCTAAAAAGTTTCAAAAATCGTGAAAAATAGAAAACGAGTCGTCTTGCCCTGAAACTTCATTTGAAGGCTTAAGGGACCATTGTATGAATTTACAAGCCATAAAAATGGCATTGGCATCACAAAAATATGAAGATGTGCCTAAACCCACCTACCACCCTATCGATCCATGGCTTGTGCATCCCGCCTCTCTGGCCGACGTAGTGCCCGCCCGCCCGCCCGCTTGTTTCATCGATTGGCTTAGGCATACGGAGTTAATTCCTAGTCTAAGTTCAGACCAGACCGAGGATTACGGTGGCAAGATTGGCAGCACACAGAGGGGGACCCGGCTTATCCCCAGCTTGTGCATCCCGCCCCTCTGGACGGTTGAACGCCCGCACGCTCGTTCCGTGGGTTGACTTAGGCATACAGAGTTCATTGCCAGTCTAAGCATACGGAGTTCATTCCCAGTCTAAGATCAGACCAGATCGAGGGTTGCAGCAGCACATGCTGGGCTCGGGCATGTGCTGGTGTCGTATTTTTCTTCACCGGGACACCATCGTCGGAGAACCTGACCGGCGGCATTGGGGTTCCGATGATCGGGGGGTGTACGCACATGACGTGCGATGGGTGCTGGTACTTGGCCCTTATATTGGGCCCCTATCTCTCATTAAACCTCGAGAACTCACACCCCCTTAAAGAGCATTTGAGATTTTACAGGTTTGCTGCCAGTAGCCATTAAAGTGTTTGAAATGGAAACACCTTTTTCAAATGGTCACAAAATCTTGTACACTGCGAGTTTTTAGCTGATTTTTTTTGTGCATGCCAACAAAAATACAAGAATCACGTCTAACAAGTTTGGGGCCAAAACTCCATCTGAAAAGATTTTAAAAAATCCCGAACCGTAAAAAGTTTCAAAAATCGTGAAAAATAGAAAACGAGTCGTCTTGCCATGAAACTTCACATGAAGGCTTAAGGGACCAATGTATGAATTTATAAGCCAAAAAAATGGCATTGGCATGGTAGAAATATGAAGATGTGCCTAAACCCACCTACCACCCTATCGATCCACGGCTTGCGCATCCCGCCTCTCTGATCGGCGTAGTTCCCGTCTGCTCGCCCGCTCGTTTCGTTGGTTGGCTTAGGCATACGGAGTTCATTCCCAGTCTAAGATTGGACCAGACGGAGGGTTGCGGCAGCTGGATCGGCAGCACGCAGAGGGGGACCCGACCGATCCCCGGCTTGCGCATCCCGCCCCTCTGGTCGACAGAGCGCCCGCATGCTCGTTTCGTGGGTTGACTTAGGCATACGGAGTTCATTCCCAGTATAAGCATACCAAGTTCATTCCCAGTCTAAGATCGGACCGGACCGAGAGTTGAGGTAGCACATGCTAGGCTCAGGCATGTGCTGGTGCCACATTTTTCTTTGAACGAACACCATCGCCGGAGAACCTGACCGGCGGCATTGGGGTTCCGGCGATCGGGGGGGCCAGGGGGGTATGCGCACATGATGTGCGATGGGTGCTGGTACTTAGCCCTCATATTGGCCCCCTATCCCTTATCAAACCTTGAGAACTCACACCCCCTTAAAGAGCATTTGAGATTTTACAGGTTTGCTGGCAGTAGCCATTAAAGTGTCTGAAGTGGGGACACTTTTTCCAAATGGTCACAAAATCATGTACACTTCGAGTTTTTAGCTGAATTGTTTTGTGCATGCCAAGAAAAATACAAGGATCACATCTACCAAGCTTGGGGCCAAAACTCCTTTTGAAAAAAGTTTAAAAAATCCCGAACCGTAAAAAGTTTCAAAAATCGTGAAAAATAGAAAACGAGTCGTCTTGCCATGAAACTTCACATGAAGGCTTAAGGGACCATTGTATGAATTTACAAGCCAAAAAAATGGCATTGGCATGGCAGAAATATGAAGATGTGCCTAAACCCACCTACCACCCTGTCGATCCACGGTTTGCGCATCCCGCCTCTCTAGCCGGCTTACCGCCTGCCCGTCCGCCCTTATGGTCGGCTGAATGCACGCACGCTCATTTCGTGGGTTGACTTAGGCATACAGAGTTCATTCCCAGTCTAAGAATATGGAGCTCATTCCCAGTCTAAGCATACAGAGTTCATTCCCAGTTTAAGATCGGACCGGACCGAGGGTTGCGGCAGCACATGCTGGGCTCGGGCATGTTCTGGTGCCGTATTTTTCTTCGTTGGGACACCATCGCCGGTGAACCTGACCGGTAGCATTGTGGTTTCGACGATCGGGGGGGGCCGAGGGGCGGGTGTGCGCACATGATGTGCGATGGGTGTTGGTACTCGGCCACTATATTGGCCACCTATGCCTCATCAAACCTCGAGAACTCACACCCCCTTAAAGAGCATTTGAGATTTTACAGGTTTGCTGCCAGTAGCTATTAAAGTGTCTGAAATGGGGACACTTTTTGCAAATTGTCACAAAATCTTGTACACTTCGAGTTGTTAGCTTAATTTTTTTGTGCATGCCAAAAAAAATACAAGGATCACGTCTACCAAGTTTGGGGTAAAAACTCCTTCTGAAAAAATTTTAAAAAATCTTGAACCGTAAAAACTTTCAAAAATCGTGAAAAATAGAAAACGAGTCGTCTTGCCATGAAACTTCACATGAAGGCTTAAGGGACCATTGTATTAATTTACAAGCTAGAAAAATGGCATTGGCATGGAAAAAATATGAAGTTGTGCCTAAACCCACCTACCACTTTATCGATCCACGGCTTGCGCATCCCGCCTCTCTGGCCGGCATAGTTCCCGCCCGTCCGCCCGCTTGTTTCGTCGGTTGGCTTAGGCATACGGAGTTAATTCCCAGTCTAAGATCAGATCGTATCACAGGTTGCGATAGTAGGATCGACAGTAGGTAGAGGGGGACCCGATCGATCCCCGGCTTGTGCAACCCGCCCCTTGTGGCCGGTTGAGTGCCTGCACACTCGTTTCATGGGTTGACTTAGGCATACGGAGTTGATTCTGAATCTAAGCATACGGAGTTCATACCCAGTCTAAGATCGGACTGGACTGAGGGTTGCGCCAGCACATGTTGGACTCTCGCATGTGTTAGTGCCGTATTTTTCCTAATAGGGACACCATCGCCAGAGAACCTGATCGGCGGCATTGGGGTTTCGACGATCGAGGGGGGCCGAGGGGGTGTGCGCACATGATGTGCGATGGGTGCTGGTACTTGGCCCTTATATTGGCCCCCTATCCCTCATCAAACCTCGAGAACTCACAACCCCTTAAAGAGCATTTGAGATTTTACGGGTTTGCTGCCAGTAGCCATTAAAGTGTCTAAAATGGGGACACTTTTTTCAAATGGTCACAAACTTCTACATTTCGAGTTTTTAGCTTAATTTTTTTGTGCATGTCAAAAAAAATACAAGGATCACGTCTACCAAGTTTGGGGCCAAAACTCCTTTTGAAAAAATTTTCAAAAATCCCAAATCGTAAAAAGTTTCAAAAATCATGAAAAATAGAAAACGAGTCGTCTTGCCATGAAACTTCACATGAAGGGTTGAGGGACCATTGTATGAATTTACAAGCTAGAAAAATGGCATTGGCATGGCAGAAATACGAAAATATGCCTAAACCCACCTACCACCCTATCGATCCATCGCTTGCGCATCCCGCCACTCTGGCCGGCGTAGTGCCCGCCCGCCCGCCCGCTCGTTTCATCGGTTGGCTTAGGCATACGGAGTTTATTCCCAGTCTAAGATTTGATCGGACCGAGGGTTACGATAGTAGGATTGGCAGCACGCAAAGGAGGACCCAGCCGATCCCCGGCTTACGCATCCCGCCCCTCTGGCCGGTTGAGTGCCCGCACGCTCTTTTCATGGGTTGACTTAGGTATACGGAGTTCATTCCCAGTCTAAGCATACGAAGTTAATTCCCAGTCTAAGATCGGATCGGACTGAGGGTTGCGGCAGCACATGTTGGGCTCGAGCAGGTGCTGGTGTCGCATTTTTCTTCGTCGGGACACCATCGCCGATGAACCTGACCGGCGGCATTGGGGTTCCGACGATCGGGGGGGGTCGGGGGGGGCCGGTGTGCATAGATGATGTGGGATTGGTGCTGGTACTTGGCCCTTATATTGGCCCCTTATGCCTCATCAAACCTCGAGAACTCACACCCCCTTAAAGGGCACTTGAGATATTACAGGTTTGCTACCAGTAGCCATTAAAGTGTCTGAAATGGGGACACTTTTTTCAAATGGTCACAAAATCTTGTACACTTCGAGTTTTTAGCTAAATTTTTTTGTGCATGCCAACAAAATAACAAGGATCGCGTCTACCAAGTTTGGGGTAAAACTCCTTCTGAAAAAATTTTAAAAAATCCCGAATTGAAAAAAGTTTCGAAAATCATGAAAAATAGAAAACGAGTCATCTTGCCATGGAACTTCACTTGAAGGCTTAAGGGACCATTGTATGAATTTACAAGCCAGAAAAATGGCATTGCCGTGTCAGAAATATGAAGATGTGCCTAAACCCACCTACCACCCTATCGATCCACGGTTTGCGCAACCCGCCTCTCTGGTCGACGTAGTGCCCGCCCACCCGCCCGCTCGTTTCATCGGTTGGCTTAGGCATACGAAGTTCATTCCCAGTCTAAAATTTGACCAGACCGAGGGTTGAGGCAGCAGGATCGGCAGCACGTAGAGGGGGTCCCAGCCGATCCTCGGCTTGCGCATCCCGCCCCTCTGGCCGACTGAGTGCCCGTATGCTCGTTTCATGGGTTGACTTAGGCATACAGAGTTCATTCCCAGTCTAAGCATACGGAGTTCATTCCTAGTCTAAGATCGGACAGGACCGATGGTTGTGGTAGCACATGCTGGGCTCAAAAATGTGCTGGTGTCGCATTTTTGTTCGTCGGGACACCATCCCCGGTGAACCTGACCGGCGGCATTGGAGTTTCGACGATCGGAGGGGTCGGGAGGGCGGGTGTCCACACATGATGTGCGATGGGTGCTGGTACTTGGCCCTTATATTGGCCCCCTATGTCTCATCAAACATCGAGAACTCACACCCCCTTAAAGAGCATTTGAGATATTACAAGTTTGCTGCCAGTAGCCATTAAAGTGTCTGAAATGGGGACACTTTTTTGAAATGGTCACAAAATCTTGTACAATTCGAGTTTTTAGCTGAATTTTTTTGTGCATGCTAACAAAAATACAAGGATCACGTCTACCAAGTTTGGGGCAAAACACCTTCTGAAAAAATTTTAAAAAATCTCAAACCGTAAAAAGTTTTGAAAATTATGAAAAATAGAAAACGAGTCGTCTTGCCATGAAACTTCACATGAAGGCTTAAGGGACCATTGTATGAATTTAAAAGCTAGAAAAAAGGCATTGGCATGGCATAAATATGAAGATGTGCCTAAACCCACCTACCACCCTATCGATCCACGGCTTGTGCATCCCGCCTCTTTGGCCGGCGTAGTACCTGCCCGCTCTTTTCGTCGGTTGGCTTAGGCATTCGAAGTTCATTCCCAGTCTAAGATCAGATTGGATCAAGGGTTACGGCAGCAGGATCGGTAGCTCGCAAAGGGGGACCCGGTCGATCCCCGGCTTACGCATCCCACCCCTCTGGCCGGCTGACCGCCCGCTCGCTCGTTTCGTTTGTTGACTTAGGCATATGGAGTTCATTCCCAGTCTAAGCATATGGAGTTCATTCCCAGTCTAAGATCGGACCGGACCAAGGGTTGCGGCAGCACATGCTGGGCTCGGGGATGTGCTGGTGCCGAATCCCCAATGCCGTCGGTTAGGTTTTTCGGCGATGGTGTCCCGACGATCGGGGGGGCCGGGGGGGTGTGTGCACATGATGTGCGATGGGTGCTGGTACTTGGCCCTTATATTGGCCCCCTATCTCTCATCAAACCTTGAGAACTCACACCCCCTTAAAGAGCATTTGGGATTTTACAGGTTTGCTTCCAGTAGCCATTAAAGTGTCTAAAATGGGGACACTTTTTTCAAATGGTCACAAAATCTTGTACACTTCGAGTTTTTAGCTAAATTTTTTTGTGCATGCCAAAAAAAATACAAGGATCACGTCTAACAAGTTTGGGGCCAAAAATCCTTCTGAAAAAATTTTAAAAAATCCCGAACCGTAAAAAGTTTCAAAATTTGTGAAAAATAGAAAACGAGTCGTCTTGCCATGAAACTTCACATGAAGGCTTAAGGGACCATTGTATGAATTTACAAGCCAGAAAAATGGCATTGACATGGGAGAAATATGAAGATGTGCCTAAACCCACCTACCACCCTATCGATCCACGGCTTGCGCATCCCGCCTCTCTAGCCGACGTAGTGCTCTCCTGCCAGCCCGCACGTTTCGTCGGCTGGCTTAGGCATACGAAGTTCGTTCCCAGTCTAAGATCGGATTGGACCGAGGGTTGGGACAGCACATGCTGGGCTCAGGCATGTGCTGGTGCCGTATTTTTCTTCATCGGGACACCATCGTTGGAGAACCTGACCGGCGGCATTAGGGTTCCAACGATCGGGGGGGCGGGGGGTGTGCGCACATGATGTGCGATGGGTGCTGGTACTTGGCCCTTATATTGGCCCCCTATCCCTCATCAAACCTCGAGAACTCACACCCCCTTAAAGAGCATTTGAGATTTTACAGGTTTGCTGCAAGTAGCCATTAAAGTATCTGAAATGGGGATACTTTTTTCAAATGGTCACAAAATCTTGTACACTTCGAGTTTTTAGCTGAATTTTTTTGTGCATGCTAAAAAAAATACAAGGATCACGTCTACCAAGTTTGGGGCCAAAAATCCTTCGGAAAAAATTTTAAAAATCCCGAATCGTAAAATGTTTCAAAAATCGTGAAAAATAGAAAAGGAGTCGTCTTACCATGAAACTTCACATGAAGGCTTAAGGGACCATTGTATGAATTTACAAGCCAGAAAATGGCATTGGCACAGCTGAAATATGAAGATGTGCTGAAACCCACCTACCACCCTATCGATCCACGGCTTGCGCATCTCGCCACTCTGGCCGACGTAGTGCCCGCCCGCCCGCCCGCCCGTTCTTTTCGTCAGTTGGCTTAGGCATTCGAAGTTCATTCCCAGTATAAGATTAGACCGGACCGAGGGTTGTGGCAGCAGGATTTGTAGCACGTAGAGGGGGACCCGATCGATCCCCGGCTTGTGCATCCCGCCCCTCTGGCCGGCTGGGCACCCGCACGCTCGTTTCGTTGGTTGACTTAGGCATACGGAGTTCATTCCCAATCTAAGCATACGGAGTTCATTTCCAGTCTAAGATTGGACCGGACCGAGGGCTGCGCCAGCACGTGCTGGGCTCGGGCATGTGCTGGTGCCACTATTTTCGTCGTCGGGACACCATCGCCGGAGAAGCTGACCGGCGGCACTGGGGTTCTTACGATAGGGGGGTCGGGGGGGTGTGCGCAAATGATATGCGATGGGTGCTGGTCTTGGCCCTTATATTCACCCCCTATCCCTCATGAAACCTTGAGAACTCACACTCTCTTAAAGAGCATTTGAGGTTTTACAGGTTTGCTGCCAGTAGCCATTAAAGTGTCTGAAATGGGGACACTTTTTTCAAATGGTCACAAAATCTTGTACACTTCGAGTTTTTAGCTGAATGTTTTTGTAAATGCCAACAAAAATACAAGGATCATGTCTACCAAGTTTGGGGCCAAAAATCATTCTGAAAAAATTTTAAAAAATCCCAAACCGTAAAAAGTTTCAAAAATCATGAAAAATGGAAAACGAGTCGTCTTGCCATGAAACTTTACATGAAGGCTTAAGGGACCATTGTATGAATCTACAAGCCAGAAAAATGGCATTGGCATGGCAGAAATATGAAGATGTGCCTAAACCCACCTACCACCCTATCGATCCCCTAATTGCGCATCCTGCCTCTCTGGCCGACGTAGTGCCCGTCCGCCCGCCCCCTCTTTTCGTCGGTTGGCTTAGGCATACGGAGTTCATTCCCAGTCTATGATCGGACCGGACCGAGGGTTATGACAGTAGGATCGGCAGCACGCTTAGGGGGACACGGCCGATCCCCAGCTTGCGCATCCTGCCCTTCTGGCCAAATGAACGGCCGCACGCTTGTTTCGTGGGTTGACTTAGGCATACGTAGTTCATTCCCAGTCTAAGCATACGAAGTTCATTCCCAGTCTAAGATTGGACCGGACCGAGTGTTGCGGTAGCACATGCTGGGCTCAGGTATGTGCTGGTGCCTCATTTTTTTTTGCCGAGACACCATCGCCGGAGAACCTGACCAGCGACATTAAGGTTCCGGCGAACGGGGGGGGTCAGGGGGTGTGCACACATGATGTGCGATGTGTGCTGGTACTTGGCCCTCATATTGGCATCCTATCCCTCATGAAACCTCGAGAACTCACACCCCCTTAAAGAGCATTTGAGATTTTATAGGTTTGCTACCAGTAGCCATTAAAGTGTCTGAAATGGGGGCACTTTTTTCAAATTGTCACAAAATCTTGTACACTTCGAGTTTTTCGCTAAATTGTTTTGTGCATGCCAACAAAAATACAAGGATCACTACCAATTTTGGGGCCAAAACTCCTTCTGAAAAAATTTTAAAAAATCTCGAACCGTAAAAAGTTTCAAAAATCGTGAAAAATAGGAAACGAGTCATCTTGCCGTGAAACTTCACATGAAGGCTTAAGGGACCATTGTATGGATTTACAAGCCAGAAAAATGGCATTGGCACGGCAGAAATATGAAGATGTGCCTAAACCCAGCTACCACCCTATCGATCCACGGCTTGCGCATCCCACCTCTCTAGTCGACGTAGTGCCCACCCGCCCGCCTGCACATTTCATCGGTTGGCTTAGGCATACGGAGTTCATTCTCAGTCTTAGAACAGACCAGACCGAGGGCTACGGCAGCACACCGAGGGGGACCCGATCGATCCCCAGCTTGCGCATCCTGTACCTTTGGCCGACTGAGTGCCCGCACGCTCGTTTCGTGGGTTGACTTAGGTATACGGAGTTCATTCCCAGTCTAAGCATATAGAGTTCATTCCCAACCTAAGATCGGACCAGACCGAGGGTTACGGCAGCACATGCTGGGCTCAGGCATGTGCTGGTGCCACATTTTTCTTCGTCGGGACACCATCTCGGAGAACCTGACCGACGACATTGCGGTTACGACGATCGTGGGGGCGGGGGGGTGTGCGCACGTGATGTGCGATGGGTGCTGGTACTTGGCCCATATATTGGACCCCTATCCCTCATCAAACCTCGAGAACTCACACCCTCTTAAAGAGCATTTGAGATTTTACAGGTTTACTGCCAGTAGCCATTAAAGTGTCTAAAATGGGGACACTTTTTTCAAATGGTCACAAAATCTTGTACACTTCGAGGTTTTTAGCTGAATTTTTTTGTGCATGCCAACAAAAATACAAGGATCACGTCTACCACCCTATCGATGCACGGCTTGCGCATCCCGCCTCTCTGGCCAGCGTAGTGCCCGCTCGTCCGCCCGCTCGTTTCGTCGATTGGCTTAGGCATACGAAGTTCATTCCCAGTCTAAGATCAGACCGGATCGAGGGTTACGACGGTAGGATCGATAGAACGTAGAGTGGGATCCGGCCTATCCCCGGCTTGCGCATCCCGCCCCTCTGACCGACTGAGCGCCCGTACGCTCGTTTTTAATGGGTTGACTTAGGCATACGGAGTTCATTCCCAGTCTAAGCATACGTAGTTCATTCCCAGTCTAAGATCGGACCGGACCAAGGGTTGTGGCAGCACATGCTGGGCTCGGGCATTTGCTGGTGCTGTATTTTTTTTCACTGGGACAAATCGTCGGAGAACCTGACCGGCGACATTGGGGTTTTGGCGATCGTGGGGGGCCAGGGGTTGTGCGCACATGATGTGCGATGGGTGCTGGTACTTGGCCCTTATATTGGCCCCCTATCACTCATCAAACCTTGAGAACTCACACCCCCTTAAAGAGCATTTGAGATTTTACAGGTTTGCTACCAGTAGCCATTAAAGTGTCTGAAATGGGGACACTTTTTTCAAATGGTCACAAAATCTTGTACACTTCGAGTTTTTAGCTGAATTTTTTTGTGCATGCCGACAAAAATACAAGGATCATGTCTTCCAAGTTTTGGGGCAAAACTCCTTCTGGAAAAATTTTAAAAAATCCCGAACCGTAAAAAGTTTCAGAAATCGTGAAAAATAGAAAACGAGTCATCTTGCCATGAAACTTCACATGAAGGCTTAAGGGACCATTGTATGAATTTTCAAGAAAGAAAAATGGCATTGGCATGGCAGAAATATGATGATGTGCCTAAACCCACCTACCATTCTATCGATCCACGGCTTACGCATCCCGCCTCTTTGGCCGGTGTAGTGCCTGCCTGCCCGCCCTCTCGTTTCGTCGGTTGGCTTAGGTATACGGAGTTCATTCCCAGTCTAACATCCGATTAGACCGAGGGTTGCGATAGCAGGATCAACAGCATGCAGAGGGGGACCCAATCGATCCCTGGCTTGCGCATCCTGCCCCTCTGGCCGACTGAGCGCCCGCATGCTCGTTTCATAGGTTAACTTAGGCATACGGAGTTCATTCCCAGTCTAAGATCAGACCAGACCGAGGGTTGTGGCAGCACATACTGGCCTCGGGCATGTGCTGGTGCCGTATTTTTCTTCGTCGGGACACCATCGTCGGAGAACCTAACCGGTGGCATTGGGGTTCCGACGATCGCGGGGGCCGGGGGGGTGTGCGCACATGATGTGCGATGGGTGCTGAAACTTGGCCCATATATTGGCCCCTTATCCTTCATCAAACCATGAGAACTCACTCCCTCTTAAAGAGCATTTGAGATTTTACAGGTTTGCTGCCAGTAGCTATTAAAGTATCTGAAATGGGGACACTTTTTTCAAATGGTCACAAAATCTTGTACACTTCGAATTTTTAACAGAATTTTTTTGTGCATGCCAACAAAAATACAAGGATCATGTTTACCAAATTTGGGGCCAAAACAACTTCTGAAAAAATTTTAAAAAATCCGAAACCGTAAAAAGTTTCAAAAATCATGAAAAATAGAAAACGAGTCGTCTTGCCATGAAACTTCACATGAAGGCTTAAGGGACCATTGTATGAATTTACAAGCCAGAAAAATGGCATTGGCATGGTAGAAATATGAAGATGTGCTTAAACCCACCTACCACCCTATCGATCCACGGCTTGCGCATCCCGCCTCTCTGGCCAACGTAGTGCCCTTCCGCCTGCCCGCTCGTTTTGTTGGTTGGCTTAGGCATACGGAGTTCATTCCCAATCTAAGATCAGACCGGACCGAGGGTTGCGGCAGCAGGATAGACAGCATGCAGAAGGGGACCCGACTGATCCTCGACTTGCACATCCCGCCCCTCTGGACGGCTGAGTGCCTGCACACTCGTTTCGTGGGTTGACTTAGGCATACGGAGTTCATTCCCAGTCTAAGCATACGAAGTTCACTCCCAGTCTAAGATCAGATCGGACCCAGGGTTGCGGCAGCACATGCTGGGCTCGGGCATGTGCTGGTGTCATATTTTTCTTCGTTGAGACACCATCGTCGGAGAACCTTACCGGCGGCGTTTAGGTTTCGATGATCGGGGGGTGCCGGGGGGGTGTGTGCACATGATGTGCGATGGGTGCTGGTACTTGGCCCATATATTGGCCCCCTATCCCTTATCAAACCTCGAGAACTCATATCTCCTTAATGAGCATTTGAGATTTTACAGGTTTGCTGTCAGTAGCCATTAAAGTGTGTGAAATGGGGACACTTTTCTCAAATGGTCCCAAAATCTAGTACACTTCGAGTTTTTAGCTGAATTTTTTTGTGCATGCCAAAAAAAATACAAGGATCACGTCTACCATGTTTGGGGCTAAAATTCCTTCTGAAAAATTTTAAAAAATTTTGAACCGTAAAAGGTTTCAAAAATCGTGAAAAATAGAAAACGAGTCGTCTTGCCATGAAACTTCAAATGAAGGCTTAAGGGACCATTGTTTGAATTTACAAGCCAAAAAAATGGCATTGGCACGATAGAAATATGCAGATGTGCTAAAACCCACCTACCACCCTATCGATCCACGAGTTGCACATCCCGCCTCTCTGGCCGGCGTAGTGCACGCCCGTCCGCCCGCTCGTTTCGTCGGTTGGCTGAGGCATACAGAGTTCATTCCAAGTCTAAGATTGGACCGGACCGATGGCTGCGGCAGTAGGATTGGCAGCACGTAGAGGGGGACCCGATCGATCCCCGGCTTGCGCATCCCGCCCATTTGGCAGGCTGGGCACCCACACACTCGTTTCGTGGGTTGACTTAAACATGCGGTGTTCATTCCCAGTCTTAGCATACAGAGTTCATTCCCAGTCTAAGATCAGACTGGACCGAAGGTTACGGTAGCACATGCTAGGCTCGAGAATGTGCTGGTGCTGTATTTTTCTTTGTCAGGACACCATCGTTGGAGAACCTGACGAAACGAGCGGGCGGACGGGTGGGCACTACGCCAGCCAGAGAGGCGGGATGCGTATGCTAAGGATCGATAGGGTGGTAGGTGGGTTTAGGCACATCTTCATATTTCTACCATGCCAATTCCATTTTTCTGGCTTGTAAATTCATACAATGGTCCCTTCAGCCTTCATGTGAAGTTTCATGGCAAGACGACTCGTTTTTTATTTTTCATGATTTTCAAAACTTTTTATGGTTCGGGATTTTTCAAAATTTTTTCAGAAGGAGTTTTGGCCCCAAACTTGGTAGACGTGATCCTTGTATTTTCGTTGGCATGCACAAAAACATTCAGCTAAACCCACCTACCACCCTATCGATCCACGGCTTGCGCATCCTGCCTCTCTGGCCGACGTAGTGCTCGCCCGTCCGCCCGCTCGTTCCGTCGGTTGGCTTAGGCATACAGAGTTCATTCCCAGTCTAAGATTTGACTGAATCGAGGGTTGTATCAGCAGGATCGGCAGCACACAGAGGGGGACCCGACCGATCCCCGGCTTACGCATCCCACCCCTCTGGCTGGCTGAGCACCCGTAAGCTCGTTTCCTGGGTTGACTTAGGCATACGGAGTTCATTCCCAGTCTAAGCATACGAAGTTCATTCCCAGCCTAAGATCGGACCAGACCGAGGGTTACGGCAACACATGCTGGGCTCGGGCATGTGCTAGTGCCACATTTTTCTTCGTCGGGACACCATCGCCGGAGAACCTGACCGGCGGCATTGGGTTTCCGACGATCGGGGGTGGCCGGGGGGTATGCGCAGATGATGTGCGATGGGTGCTGCTACTTGGCCCTTATATTGGCCCCCTATCCCTCATCAAACCTTGAAAACTCACACCCCCTTAAAGAGCATTTAAGATTTTACAGGTTTGCTGCCAGTAGCCATTAAAGTGTCTGAATTGGGGACACTTTTTTCAAATGGTCACAAAATCTTGTACACTTCGAGTTTTTAGCTGAATTTTTTTGTGCATGCCAACAAAAATACAAGGATCATGTCTTCCAAGTTTTGGGGCAAAAATCCTTCTAAAAAAATTTAAAAAAATCCCGAACCGTAAAAAGTTTCAAAAATCATGAAAAATAGAAAACGAGTTGTCTTGCCATGAAACTTCACGTGAAGGCTTAAGGGACCATTGTATGAATTTACAAGCCAGAAAAATAGCATTGGCATGGCAAAAATATGAAGATGAGCCTAAACGCACCTACCACCCTATCGATCCACGGCTTGCGTATCCCGCCTCTCTGGCCGGCGTAGTGCCCGCCCGCCCACCCGCTCGTTTCATCGATTGGCTTACGCATACGGAGTTCATTCCCAGTCTAAGATCGGACTGGATGGACGATTGCAGCAGCAGGGTCGGCAGCATGCAGAGGGGGACCCTACCGATCCCCGGCTTGTGCATCCCGCCCCTTTGGTCGACTGAGCGCCCGTACGCTCGTTTCGTGGGTTGACTTAGGCATACGGAGTTCATTCCCATTCTAAGCATATGAAGTTCATTCCCAGTCTAAGATCAGACCGGACCGAGGGTTGCGGCAGCACATGCTGGGCTCAAGCATGTGCTGGTGCCACATTTTTCTTCGTCGGGACACCATCGTCGGAGAACCTGACCGGTGGAATTGGGGTTCCGGCGATCGGGGGGCCGGGGGGTGTGCGCACATGATGTGCGATGGGTGCTGGTACTTGGCCCTTATATTGGCCCCCTATCCCTCATCAAACCTTGAGAACTCACACCCCCTTAAAGAGCATTTGAGATTTTACAGGTTTGCTGCCAGTAGCCATTAAAGTGTCTGAAATGGGGATAATTTTTTCAAATGGTCACAAAATCTTGTACACTTCGAGTTTTTAGCTGAATTTTTTTGTGCATGCCAAAAAAAATACAAGCATCCCATCTAATAAGTTTGGGGCCAAAATTCCTTCTAAAAAAATTTTAAAAAATCCCGAACCGTAAAAGGTTTCGAAAATGGTGAAAAATAGAAAATGAGTCGTCTTGCCATGAAACTTCACATGAAGGCTTAAGGGACCATTGTATGAATTTACAAGCCAGAAAAATGGCATTGGCGCGACAGAAATATGAAGATGTACCTAAACCCACCTACCACCCTATCGATCCATAGCTTGCGCATCCCACCTCTCCGACCGACGTAGTGCCCGCCCACCCCCCGCCCGCTCGATTCATCGATTGGCTTACGTATACGGAGTTCATTCCCAGTCTAAGATTGGATCAGACTGAGGGTTGCAGCAGCAAGATTGGCAGCATGCAAAGAGGGACCCGACCAATCCCCGGCTTGCGCATCCTGCCCCTCTAGCCGACTGAGCGCCCGCACGCTCGTTTCATGGGTTGACTTAGGCATACGGAGTTCATTCCTAGTCTAAGCATACGGATTTCATTCCCAGACTAAGATAGGACCGGACCGAGGGTTGCGGTAGCACATGCTTGGCTCGGGCATGTGCTGGTACCACATTTTTCTTCGTCGGGACACCATCGCCGGAGAACTTGACCTGAGGCATTGGGGTTCCGATGATCGGGGGGGCCGGGAGGGCGTACGCACATGATATGCAAGTACTTGACCTTTATATTGGCCCCCTATCCCTCATCAAACCTCAAGAACTCACACCCCCTGAAAGAGCATTTGAGATTTTACAGGTTTGCTGCAAGTAGCCATTAAAGTGTCTGAAATGGGGACACCTTTTTCAAATGGTCACAAAATCTTGTACACTTCAAGTTTTTAGCTGAATTTTTTTGTGCATGCCAACAAAAATACAAGTATCACGTCTACCAAGTTTGGGGCCAATACTCCTTCTGAAAGAATTTTAAAAAATCTTGGGCAGCATGTAGAGGGGGTCCCAGTCGATCCCCGGCAGCACGCAGAGGAGGACCTGGTCGATCCCCCCCTCTGGTCGACTTAGCGCCCGCACACTTGTTTCGTGGGTTGACTTAGGCATATGGAGTTCATTCCCAGTCTAAGCATACGAAGTTCATTCCCAGTCTAAGATCGGACTGGACCGAGGGTTGCGGCAGCACATGCTGGGCTCGGGCATGTGCTGGTGCCCCATTTTTCTTCGTCGGGACACCATCACCGGAGAACGTGACCGGCGACATTGGGGTTCCGACGATCGGGGGGTGCCGAGGGGGTGTACGCACTTGATGTGTGATGGGTACTGGTACTTGGCCCTTATATTGGCCCCCTATCCCTCATCAAACCTCGAGAACTCACACCCCCTTAAAGAGCAGTTTAGATTTTACAGGTTTGCTGCCAGTAGCCATTAAAGTGTCTGAAATGGGGACATTTTTTTCAAATGGATACAAAATCTTGTACACTTCGAGTTTTTAGCTGAAGTTTTTTGTGCATGCCGATAAAAATACAAGGATCATATCTACCAAGTTTGGGGCCAAAAATCCTTCTGAAAAGATTTTAAAAAATCTTGAACCGTAAAAAGTTTTAAAAATTATGAAAAATAGAAAACGAGTCGTCTTGGCATGAAACTTCACATGAAGGCTTAAGGGACCATTGTATGAATTTACAAGCCAGAAAAATGGCATTGGCACGGCAGAAATATGAAGATGTGCCTAAACCCACCTACCACCCTATCGATCCACGGCTTACGCATCCTGCCTCTTTGGTCGACGTAGTGCCGATCCGTCCGCCCGCTCGTTTCGTCAGTTGGCTTAGGCAAACGAAGTTCATTCCCGATCGATCCCAGGCCTGCGCATCTCGCCCCTCTAGCCGGCTGAGCGCCTGCACGCTCATTTCGTGAGTTGACTTAGGCATACGGAGTTCATTCCCAATCTAAGCATACGGAGTTCATTCCCAGTCTAAGATCAGACCGGACCGATGTTTGTGGCAGCACATACTGGGCTCGGGCATGTGCTGGTGCCGTATTTTTTTTCATTGGGAAACCATTGCCGGAGAACCTGATCGACGGCGTTGGGTTCCGGCGATTGGGGGGGCCGGGGGGGGTGTCCGCACATGATGTGCGATGGCTGCTGGTACTTGGCCCTTATATTGGCCCCCTATCCCTCATCAAACCTCGAAAACTCACACCCCTTAAAGAGCATTTGAGATTTTATAGGTTTGCTGCCAGTAGCCATTAAAGTGTCTGGAACGGGGACATTTTTTTCAAATGGTCACAAAATCTTGTACATTTCGAGTTTTTAGCTGAATTGTTTTGTGCATGCCAACAAAAATACAAGGATCACTTCTACCAAGTTTGGGGCCAAAACTCTTTCTGAAAAAATTTTAAAAAATCTCGAACCGTAAAAAGTTTTGAAAATCGTGAAAAATAGAAAACGAGTCGTCTTGCCATGAAACTTCACATGAAGGCTTAAGGGACCATTGTATGAATTTACAAGCCAGAAAAATGGCATGGCATGGCAGAAATATGAAGATGTTCTTAAACCCACCTACCACCCTATCGATCCACAGCTTGTGCATCCCGCCTCTCTGGCCGGCGTAGTGCCCGCCCGCCCGCTCGTTTCATCGGTTGGCTTATGCATACGGAGTTCATTCCCAGTCTAAGATCAGACCGGACCACAGGTTGCGACAATAGGATCAGTAGCACGCAGAGGGGGACCCAGTCAATCCTCGGCCTGCACATCCCGCCCCTCTGGTTGGTTGAGCACCCGAACGCTCGTTCAGTGGGCTGACTTAGGCATACAAAGTTAATTCCCAGTCTAAGCATATGGAGTTCATTCTCAATCTAAGATCGAACCAGGCTGAGGGTTGCAGCAGCACATACTGGGCTCGGGCATGTGCTGGTGTCGTATTTTTCTTCGTCGGGACACCATTGCCGGAGAACCTGACCAGTGGCATTGGGGTTCCGACGATTGGGGGGGCCGGGGGGGTGTGCGCACATGAAGTGCGATGGGTACTGGTACTTGAACCTTATATTGGCCCCTTATCCCTCATCAAACCTTGGGAACTCACACCCCCTGAAAAAGCATTTGAGATTTTACAGGTTTACTGCGAGTAGCCATTAATGTGTCTAAAATGGGGACACTTTTTTCAAATTGTCACAAAATCTTGTACACTTCGAGTTTTTAGCTAAATTTTTTTGTGCATGCCTACAAAAGTACAAGGATCACGTCTACCAAGTTTGGGGCCAGAACTTTTTCTGAAAAAATTTTAAAAAATCTCGAACCGTAAAAAGTTTTAAAAATCATGAAAAATAGAAGACGAGTCATTCCCAGTCTAAGATTAGACCGGACCTAGGGTTGTAGCAGTAGGATCGACAGCATGCAGAGGGGGACACGATCGATCCCCAGCTTGTGCATCCCACCCTTCTGGCCGACTGAGCGCCCACACGCTCGTTTCGTGGGTTGACTTAGGCATACGGTGTTCATTCCCAATCAAAGCATATGGAGTTCATTCCAAGTCTAAGATCGGACCGGACCGAGGGTTGCGGCAGCACATGCTGGGCTCGAGCATGTGCTGGTGCCACATTTTTCTTTATCAGGTCACCATCATCGGAGAACCTGACCGACGGCATTAGGGTTCCAGCGATCGGGGGGCCGGGGGGTGTGCGCACATGATGTGCGATGGGTGCTGGTACTTGGCCCTTATATTGGCCCCTTATCCCTCATCAAACCACGAGAACTCACACCCCCTTAAAGAGCATTTGAGGCATGCCAACAAAAATACAAGGATCACGTCTACCAAGTTTGGGGCCAAAACTCCTTCTGAAAAAATTTTATAGAATCTCGAACCGTAAAAAGTTTTGAAAATCATGAAAAATAAAAAATGAGTCGTCTTGCCATGAAACTTCACATGAAGGCTTAAGGGACCATTATATGAATTTACAAGCCAGAAAAAAGGCATTGGCATGGCAGAAATATGAAGATGTGCCTAAACCCACCTACCACCCTATTGATCCACGGCTTGCGCATCCTGCCTCTCTGGCCGGTGTAGTGCCTACCCACCCGCCTGCTCGTTTCGTCGGTTGGCTTAGGCATACGGAGTTCATTCCCAGTCTAAGATGGGATCAGATCGAGGGTTACAACAGCAGGATCGGCAGCACACAGAGGGGGACCCAGTCGATCCTCAGCTTGCACATCCAGCCCCCTTGGTCGACTGAGCACCCCCACGCTCATTTTGAGGGTTGACTTAGTCATACGGAGTTCATTCCCAGTCTAAGCATATGGAGTTCATTCCCAGTCTAAGATCGGATCGGACTGAGGGTTGCGGCAGCACATGCTGGGATCGGGCATGTGCTGGTGCCGTATTTTTCTTCGTCGGGATACCATCGTCGAAAAACTTGACCGACGACATTGGGGTTCCGACGATCAAGGCGGCCGGGGGGGTGTACGCACATGATGTGCGATGGGTGCTGGTACTTGGCCCTTATATTGGCCCCCTATCCCTCATCAAACCTTGAGAACTCACACCCTCTTAAAGAGCATTTGAGATTTTACAGGTTTGCTGCCAGTAGCCATTAAAGTGTCTGAAATGGGGATACTTTATTCAAATGCTTACAAAATCTTGTACACTTCGAGTTTTTAGCTGAATTATTTTGTACATGCCAAAAAAAATACAAGGATCACGTCTACCAAGTTTGGGGCCAAAAGTCCTTCTGAAAAAATTTTAAAAAATCCCGAACCGTAAAAAGTTTTAAAAATCATGAAAAATAGAAAACGAGTCGTCTTGCCATGAAATTTTACATGAAGGCTTAAGGGACCATTGTACGAATTTACAAGCCAGAAAAATGGCATTGGCACGGCAGAAATATGAGGATGTGCCTAAACCCACCTACCACCCTATCGATCCACAGCTTGCGCATCCCGCCTCTTTGGCCGGCGTAGTGCCCGCCCTCCCGCCCGCTCGTTTCGTCGATTGGCTTAGGCATACGGAGTTCATTCCCAGTCTAAGATCAGACCAGACCGAAGGTTGCAGCAACAGGATTGGCAGCACGTAGAGGGGGATCCGGTCGATCCCTGGCTTGCTCATCCCGCCCCTCTGGCCAGCTGAACGCCTGCACCCTCATTTCGTGGGTTGACTTAGGCATACGGAGATCATTCCCAGTCTAAGCATACGGAGTTCATTCCCAGTCTAAGATGGGACTGGACCAAAGGTTGCGACAGCACATGCTGGGCTCGGGCATGTACTGGTGCTGCATTTTTCTTCGTCGGGACACCATTGCCAGAGAACCTGACCGACGGTATTGGGGTTTCGGTGATTGGGGGGTTGGGGGTGGTGTGCGCACATGATGTGCGATGGGTGCTGGTACTTGGCCCTTATATTGGCCCCCTATCCCTCATCAAACCTCGGGAACTCACACCCCCTTAAAGAGCATTTGAGATTTTACAGGTTTGCTGCCAGTAGCCATTAAAGTGTTTGGAATGGGGATACATTTTTCAAATGGACACAAAATCCTGTACACTTCGAGTTTTTAGCTCAATTTTTTTGTGCAAGCCTACAAAAATACAAGGATCACATATACCAAGTTTGGGGCCAAAACTCTTTCTGAAAAAATTTTAAAAAATCCCGAACCTTAAAAATTTTCAAAAATCGTGAAAAATAGAAAACGAGTCGTCTTGCCATGAAACTTCACATGAAGGGTTAAGGGACCATTGTATGAATTTACAAGCCAGAAAAATGGCATTAGCATGGCAAAAATATGAAGATGTGCCTAAACCCAGCTACCACCCTATCGATCCACAGCTTGCGCATCCCGCCTTTATGGCCGACGTAGTGCCCGCCCGCTCGTCTGCTCGTTTAATCGGCTGGCTTAGGCATGCAGAGTTCATTCTCAGTCTAAGATTAGACTGGACTGGGGGTTACAGTAGCAGGATCGATAGCACGCAGGGGAGGACCCGGTCGATCCCCGGCTTCCGCATCCCGCCCCCCTGGCCGGCTAAGCACCCGCACGCTTGTTTCATGGGTTGAGTTAGGCATACGGAGTTCATTCACAGTCTAAGCATACGGAGTTCATTCCCAGTCGAAGATCGTACCGGATTGAGGGTTGCGATAGCACATGCTGGGTTCGGGCATGTGCTGGTGCCGCATTTTTCTTCATTGGGACACCATCGCCGGAGAACCTGACCGACGGCATTAGGGTTTCGACGATCGGGGGGGGCCGGGGGGTGTGCGCACATTATGTGCGATGGGTGCTGGTACTTAGCCCTTATATTTGCCCCTATCCCTCATCAAACGTCGAGAACTCACACCCCCTTCAAGAGCATTCGAGATTTTACAGGTTTGCTGCTAGTAGCCATTAAAGTGTCTGAAATGGGGATATTTTCTTCAAATGGTCAGAAAATCTTGTACACTTCGAGTTTTTAGCTGAATGTTTTTGTGCACGCCAATAAAAATACAAGGATCACGTCTACCAAGTTTGGGGCCAAAAGTCTCTCTGAAAAAATTTAAAAAAATCTCGAACCGTAAAAAGTTTTAAAAATCATGAAAAATAAAAAACGAGTCGTCTTGCCATGAAACTTCACATGAAGGCTTAAGGGACCATTGTATGAATTTACAAGCCAGAAAAATGGCATTGGCATGGTAGAAATATGAAGATGTGCCTAAACCCACCTACAACCTATCGATCCACGGCTTGTGAATCCCACCTTTCTAGCCAACATAGTGCCCGTCGGCCTGCCCGCTCGTTTCGTCGGTTGGCTTAGGCATACGGAGTTCATTCCCAGTCTAAGATCGGACCGAACTGAGGGTTGCTGTAACAGGATCGACTGCATGCAGAGGGGGACCTGACCGTTCCCCGGCTTGAGAAATCCCGCCACTCTGGCCGGCTGACTGCCCGCACGCTCGTTTCGTGGGTCGACTTAGGCATACGGAGTTCATTCCCAGTCTAAGCATAAGGAGTTCATTCCCAGTCTAAGCATACGAAGTTCTTTCCCAGTCTAAGATCGAACTGGACCGAGGGTCGCAGCAGTAAATGCTAGGCTCGGGTATGTGTTGGTGCCGTATTTTTCTTCGTCAGGACACCATCGTCGGAGAACCTGACCGACGGCATTGGGGTTCTGACGATCGGGGGGGCCGGGGGGGTGTGCGCACATGATGTGCGGTGGGTGCTGGTACTTGGCCCTTATATTGGCCCCCTATCCCTCATCAAACCTCGAGAACTCACACCCCCTTAAAGAGCATTTGAGATTTTACAGCTTTGTTGCCAGTAGCCACTAAAGTGTTTGAAATGGGGACACTTTTTTCAAATTGCCATAAAATCTTGTACACTTCGAGTTTTTAGCTGAAGTTTTTTGTGCATGCCAACAAAAATACAAGGATCACGTCTAAAAAGTTTGGGGCCAAAAAGGCTTCTGAAAAAATTTTAAAAAATCCTGAACCGTAAAAAGTTTTAAAAATCGTAAAAAATAGAAAACGAGTCGTCTTGCCATGAAACTTCACATGAAGGCTTAAGGGACCACTGTATGAATTTACAAGCCAGAAAAATGGCATTGGCATGGCAGAAATATGAAGATGTGCCTAAACCCACCTACCACCCTATCGATCCACGGCTTGCACATCCCGCCTCTCTGGCCGGCATAGTGCCCACCTGCCCGCTCGTTTCATCGGTTGGCTTAGGCATATGGAGTTCATTCCCAGTCTAAGATCAAACCGAACTGAGGGTTACGGCAGCAAGATCGGCAGCACGTGGAGGGGGACCCGACCGATCCTCGGCTTACGCATCTTACCCCTTTGGCCGACTGAGTGCCCGCATGCTCATTTCGTGGGTTGGCTTAGGCATACAGAGTACATTCACAGTCTAAGCATACGGAGTTCATTCCCAGTCTAAGATCGGATCGGACTGAGGGTTACGGCAGCACATGCTGGGCTCGAGCATGTGCTGTTGCAACCCTCAGTCCGATCCGATCTTAGATTGGGAATGAACTCCGTATGCTTAGACTGTGAATGTACTCCGTATGCCTAAGTTAACCCACGCAGGCATGTGCTGTTGCCGCATTTTTCTTTACCGGGACACCATCGTCGGAGAACCTGATCGATGGCAATGGGGTTCTGATGATCGGGGGGGTCGGGGGGTGCGCGCACATGATGTGCAATGGGTGCTGGTACTTGGTCCTTATATTGGCCCCCTATCCCTCATCAAACCTTGAGAACTCACACCCCCTTGAGATTTTACAAGTTTGCTGCCAATAGCCATTAAAGTGTCTGAAATGGGGACAGTTTTTTCAAATGGTCACAAAATCTTGTACACTTTGAGTTTTTAGCTGAATGTTTTTGTGCATGCCAACAAAAATACAAGGATCACGTCTACCAAGTTTGGGGCCAAAATTGCTTCTGAAAAAATTTAAAAAATCCCGAACCTTAAAAAGTTTCACAAATCGTGAAAAATAGAAAAGGAGTCGTCTTGCCATGAAACTTCACATGAAGGCTTAAGGGACCATTGCATGAATTTACAAGCCAAAAAAATGGCATTGGCACGGCAAAAATATGAAGATGTGCCTAAACCCACCTACCACCCTATCGATCCACGGCTTGCGCATCCCACCCCTCTGGCCGGTGTAGTACCCGCCCGCCCGCCCGCTCGTTTTGTCGGTTGGCTTAGGCATACGGAGTTCATTCCCAGTCTAAGATCGAACCGGACCGAGTGTTGCAGCAGCAGGATCGACAGCACGCAAAGGGGGACCCAGTCGATCCCCGGTTTGCGCATCCTGCCCCTCTGGCCGGCTGAGCGCCCGCACGCTTGTTTCGTGGGTTGATTTAGGTGTACGGAGTTCATTCCCAGTCTAAGCATACGGAGTTCATTCCCAGTCTAAGATCAGATCGGACTGAGGGTTACAGCAGCACATGCTAGGCTCGGGCATGTGCTGGTGCCGCATTTTTCTTCACCGAGACACCATCGTCGAGAACCTGACCCGCGGCATTGGGGTTCCGATGATCGGGGGGGTCGGGGGGTGTGCGCTCATGATGTGTGATGGGTGCTGGTACTTGGCAATTATATTGGCCCCCTATCCCTCATCAAACCTTGAGAACTCACACCCCCTTAAAGAGCATTTGAGATTTTACAGGTTTGCTGCCAGTAGCCATTAAAGTGTCTGAAATTGGGACACTTTTTTCAAATGGTCACAAATTCTTGTACACTTCGAGTTTTTAGCTGAATTTTTTTGTGCATGCCAACAAAAATACAAGGATCACGTCTACCAAGTTTGGGGCCAAAACTCCTTCTGAAAAAATTTTAAAAAATCTCGAACCGTAAAATGTTTCGAAAATCATGAAAAATAGAAAACGAGTCATATTGCCATGAAACTTCACATGAAGCCTTAAGGGACCATTGTATGAATTTACAAGCCAGAAAAATGGCATTGGCATGGTAGAAATATGAAGATGTGCCTAAACCCACCTACCACCCTATCGATCCATGGCTTGTGCAACCCGCCTCTCGAGCCGGCGTAGTGCCCGCCCGCCCGCCCGGCCGCTCGTTTCGTCGGTTGGCTTAGGCATGCGGAGTTCATTCCCAGTCTAAGATCAAACCAGGCTGAGGGTTGCGGCAGTACGATCAGCAGCACGCAGAGGGGGATCCGGCCGATCCCCGACTTACGCATCCCACCCCTCTGGCCGGCTGAGCGCGTGCGCGCTCGTTTCGTGGGTTGACTTAGGCATACGGAGTTCATTCTCAGTCTAAGCATACAGAGTTCATTCCCAGTCTAAGATCGGACTGGATCAAGGGTTACAGCAGCACGTGCTGGGCTTGGGCATGTCCTGGTGCTGTATTTTTCTTCGCCACGACACCATCGCTGAAGAACCTGACCGGCGGCATTGGGGTTCCGGCGATCAGGGGGCCGGGTGGGGTGTGCGCACATGATGTGTGATGGGTGCTGGTACTTGGCCCTTATATTGGCCCCTTATCCCTCATCAAACCTCGAAAACTCACACCCCCTTAAAGAGCATTTGAGATTTTACAGGTTTGCTGCCAGTAGCCATTAAAGTGTCTGAAATGGGGACACCTTTTTCAAATGGTCACAAAATCTTGTACACTTCGAGTTTTTAGCTGAATTTTTTTTGTGCATGCCAACAAAAATACAAGGATCACGTCTAAAAAGTTTGGGGCCAAAAAGGCTTCTGAAAAAATTTTAAAAAATCTTGAACCGTAAAAAGTTTTAAAAATCGTAAAAAATAGAAAACGAGTCGTCTTGCCATGAAACTTCACATGAAGGCTTAAGGGACCACTGTATGAATTTACAAGCCAGAAAAATGGCATTGGCATGGCAGAAATATGAAGATGTGCCTAAACCCACCTACCACCCTATCGATCCACGGCTTGCACATCCCGCCTCTCTGGCCGGCATAGTGCCCACCTGCCCGCTCGTTTCATCGGTTGGCTTAGGCATATGGAGTTCATTCCCAGTCTAAGATCAAACCGAACTGAGGGTTACGGCAGCAGGATCGGCAGCACGTGGAGGGGGACCCGACCGATCCCCGGCTTACGCATCTTACCCCTCTGGCCGACTGAGTGCCCGCATGCTCATTTCGTGGGTTGGCTTAGGCATACAGAGTACATTCACAGTCTAAGCATACGGAGTTCATTCCCAGTCTAAGATCGGATCGGACTGAGGGTTACGGCAGCACATGCTGGGCTCGAGCATGTGCTGTTGCAACCCTCAGTCCGATCCGATCTTAGATTGGGAATGAACTCCGTATGCTTAGACTGTGAATGTACTCCGTATGCCTAAGTTAACCCACGCAGGCATGTGCTGTTGCCGCATTTTTCTTTACCGGGACACCATCGTCGGAGAACCTGATCGATGGCAATGGGGTTCTGATGATCGGGGGGGTCGGGGGGTGCGCGCACATGATGTGCAATGGGTGCTGGTACTTGGTCCTTATATTGGCCCCCTATCTCTCATCAAACCTTGAGAACTCACACCCCCTTGAGATTTTACAAGTTTGCTGCCAATAGCCATTAAAGTGTTTGAAATGGGGACAGTTTTTTCAAATGGTCACAAAATCTTGTACACTTTGAGTTTTTAGCTGAATGTTTTTGTGCATGCCAACAAAAATACAAGGATCACGTCTACCAAGTTTGGGACCAAAACTGCTTCTGAAAAAATTTAAAAAATCCCGAACCTTAAAAAGTTTCACAAATCGTGAAAAATAGAAAAGGAGTCGTCTTGCCATGAAACTTCACATGAAGGCTTAAGGGACCATTGCATGAATTTACAAGCCAAAAAAATGGCATTGGCACGGCAGAAATATGAAGATGTGCCTAAACCCACCTACCACCCTATCGATCCACGGCTTGCGCATCCCACCCCTCTGGCCGGTGTAGTACCCGCCCGCCCGCCCGCTCGTTTTGTCGGTTGGCTTAGGCATACGGAGTTCATTCCCAGTCTAAGATCGAACCGAACCGAGTGTTGCAGCAGCAGGATCGACAGCACGCAAAGGGGGACCCAGTCGATCCCCGGTTTGCGCATCCTGCCCCTCTGGCCGGCTGAGCGCCCGCACGCTTGTTTCGTGGGTTGATTTAGGTGTACAGAGTTCATTCCCAGTCTAAGCATACGGAGTTCATTCCCAGTCTAAGATCAGATCGGACTGAGGGTTACAGCAGCACATGCTAGGCTCGGGCATGTGCTGGTGCCGCATTTTTCTTCACCGAGACACCATCGTCGAGAACCTGACCCGCGGCATTGGGGTTCCGATGATCGGGGGGGTCGGGGGGTGTGCGCTCATGATGTGTGATGGGTGCTGGTACTTGGCAATTATATTGGCCCCCTATCCCTCATCAAACCTTGAGAACTCACACCCCCTTAAAGAGCATTTGAGATTTTACAGGTTTGCTGCCAGTAGCCATTAAAGTGTCTGAAATTGGGACACTTTTTTCAAATGGTCACAAATTCTTGTACACTTCGAGTTTTTAGCTGAATTTTTTTATGCATGCCAACAAAAATACAAGGATCACGTCTACCAAGTTTGGGGCCAAAACTCCTTCTGAAAAAACTTTTAAAAAATCCCAAACAGTAAAAAGTTTCAAAAATCATGAAAAATAGAAATCGGGTCGTCTTGCCGTGAAACTTCACATGAAAGCTTAAGGGACCATTGTATGAATTTACAAGCCAAAAAAATGGCATTGGCATGGCAGAAATATGAAGATGTGCCTAAACCCACCTACCACCCTATCGATCCACGGCTTGCGCATCCCGTCTCTCTGGCCGGTGTAGTGCTCGCCCGTCCGCCTACTCATTTCGTCCATTGGCTTAGGCATACGGAGTTCATTCCCAGTTTAAGATTGGACCGGATCAAGGGTTGTGGCAACAGGATTGGTAGCACGCAGAGGGGGACCCGATTGATCCCCTCTGGCTGGCTGAGCGCCCGTACGCTCGTTTCGTGGGTTGACTTAGTCATACGGAGTTCATTCCCAGTCATACAGGTTGACTTAGTCATACGGGTTGCGGCAGTAAATGCTGGGCTCGGGCATGTGTTGGTGCCGTATTTTTCTTCGTCGGGACACCATCGCAGGAGAACTTGACCGGCGGCATTGGGGTTTCGGCGATCGGGGGGGCCAGGGGGTGTTCGGACATGATGTGCGATGGGTGCTGGTACTTGGCCCTTATATTGGCCCCATATCCCTCATCAAAACTCGAGAACTCACACCCCCTTAAAGAGCATTTGAGATTTTACAGGTTTGCTGCCAGTAGCCATTAAAGTGTCTGAAATGGCAACACTTTTTTCAAATGGTCACAAACTCTTGTACACTTCGAGTTTTTAGCTGAATTGATTTGCGCATGCCAACAAAAATACAAGGATCACGTCTACCATGTTTGGGGCCAAAACTCCTTCTAAAAAAATTTAAAAAAATGCCAAACCGTAAATAGTTTCAAAAATCGTGAAAAATAGAAAACGAGTCGTCTTGCCACGAAACTTCACATGAAGGCTTAAGGGACCATTCCATGAATTTTCAAGCCACAAAAATGGCATTGGCATGACAAAAATATGAAGATGTGCCTAAACCCACCTACCACCCTATCGATCCATGGCTTGCGCATCCCGCCTCTCTAGCCGACGTAGTGCCCGCCCGCCCGCCCGTTCGTTTCGTCGGTTGGCTTAGGCATACGGAGTTCATTCCCAGTCTAAGATTGGACGTGACCGACGGTTGTGGTAGCAGGATCGGTAGCACACAGAAGGGGACCTGACCGATCCTCGACTTGCGCATCCCGCCCCTCTGGCCGGCTGAGCACCCGCACGCTCGTTTCGTGGGTTGACTTAGGCATATGGAGTTCATTCCCAGTCTAAGCATACGGAGTTCATTCCCAGTCTAAGATCAGACCGGACCCAGGGTTACAGTAGCACATGCTGGGCTCGAGCATGTGCTGGTGCCGTATTTTTCTTCGTCGGGACGCCATCATCGGAGAACCTAACCGGTGGCATTGGGGTTTCGACGATCGGGGGTCATGGGGGGTGTGCGCACATGATGTGCGATGGGTGTTGGTACTTGGCCCTTATATTGGCCCCCTATCTCTCATCAAACTTCGAGAACTCACACCCCCTTAAAGAGCATTTGAGATTTTACAGGTTTGCTGCCAGTAGCCATTAAAGTGTTTGAAATCGGGACACTTTTTTCGAATGGTCACAAAATCTTGTACACTTTGATTTTTTAGCTGAATTTTTTTGTGCATGCCAATAAAACCACAAGTATCATGTCTACCAAGTTTAGGGCCAAAACTCCTTCTGAAAAAATTTTAAAAAATCTCGAATCGTAAAAATATTTAAAAATCGTGAAAAATAGAAAACGAGTCGTCTTGCCATGAAACTTCACATGAAGGCTTAAGGGACCATTGTATGAATTTACAAGCCAGAAAAATGGCATTGGCATGGCAGAAATATGAAGATGTGCGTAAACCCACCTACCACCCTATCGATCCACGGCTTGCACATCTCTCCTCTCTGGCTGGGGTAGTGCCCGCCCGCCCGCCCGTTCGTTTTATCGGTTGGCTTAGGCATACAGAGTTCATTCCCAATCTAAGATTGGACTTGATTGAGAGTTGCAGCAGCAGGATCGGTAGCACGCATAGGGGGACCCGAACAATCCCCAACTTGCGCATCCACCCCTCTGGCCGGCTGAGCACCCGTACGCTCGTTTCATGGGTTGACTTAGGCATTCGGAGTTCATTCTCAGTCTAAGATCGGATCAGATCGAGGGTTGCGACAGCACATGCTGGCCACAGGCTTGTGCTGCTGCCGTATTTTTCTTCATCGAGTCACCATCGTCGAAGAACCTGACCGGCGGCATTGGGGTTCCGACGATCAGGGGGCTAAGGGGGAGTGTGTGCACATGATGTGCGATGGGTGCTAGTACTTGGCCCTTATATTGGCCCCTATCCCTCATCAAACCTCGAGAACTCACACTCCCTTAAAGAGCATTTGAGATTTTACAGGTTTGCTGCCAATAGGCATTAAAGTGTTTGGAATGGGGACACTTTTTTCAAATGGTCACAAAATCTTATACACTTCGAGTTTTTAGCTGAATATTTTTGTGCATGCCAACAAAAATACAAGGATCACGTCTACCAAGTTTGGGGCCAAAACTCCTTTTGAAAAAATTTTAAAAAATCCCAAGCCGTAAAAAGTTTCAAAAATCGTGAAAAATAGAAAACGAGTCGTCTTGCCATGAAACTTCACATGAAGGCTTAAGGGACCATTGTATGAATTTAGAAGCCAAAAAAATGGCATTGGCATGGCAGAAATATGAAGATGTGCCTAAACACACCTACCACCTATCGATCCACGGCTTGCGCATCCCGCCTCTCTGGTCGACGTAGTGCCCGCCTGCCTGCCCGCTCGTTTCGTCGGTTGGCTTAGGCATACGGAGTTCATTTCCAGTCTAAGATCATATCGGACTGAGGGTTGTGGCAGCAGGATTGGCAGCACGCAGAGGGGGACCCGACCGATCCCCAGCTTGCGCATGCCGCCCCTCTGGCCGGCTGAGCACCCGTACGCTTGTTTCATGGGTTGACTTAGGCATACGGAGTTCATTCCCATTCTAAGATCAGATCAGACCGAGGGTTGCGGTAGCACATGCAGGGCTCGGGCATTTGCTGGTGTCGTATTTTTCTTTGCCGGGGCACCATCACTGGAGAACCTGACCGGTGGTATTGGTGTTCTGGTGATCAAGAGGAGCCGGGGGGTGTGCGCACTTGATGTTCGATGGGTGCTGGTACTTGGCCATTATATTGGCCTCCTATCTCTCATCAAACCTTAAGAACTCACACCCCCTTAAAGAGCATTTGAGATTTTACAGGTTTGCTGCCAGTAGCCATTAAAGTGTTTAAAACAGGGAAACTTTTTTCAAATGGCCACAAAATCTTGTACACTTCGAATTTTTAGCTGAATTTTTTTGTGCATGCCAACAAAAATACAAGGATCACGTCTACCAGGTTTGGGAAAAAACTCATTCTGAAAAAATTTTAAAAAATATCGAACCTTAAAAAAGTTTTGAAAATCGTAAAAAATAGAAAACAAGTCGTCTTGCCATGAAACTTCACATGAAGGCTTAAGGGACCATTGTATGAATTTACAAGCCAGAAAAATGGCATTGGCATGGCAGAAATATGAAGATGTGCCTAAACCAACCTACCACCCTATCGATCCACAGCTTGCACATCCCGCCTCTCTAGCCGGCGTAGTGCCCCCCCTTCCGCCCGCTCGTTTCATCGGTTGGCTTAGGCATACGAAGTTCATTCCCAGTCTAAGATCAGACCAAACTGAAGGTTGGGGCAGCAGGCTTGGCAGCACGCAGAGGGGGACCCGGCCTATTCTCGGCTTACGCATCCTGCCCCTCTGGCCGGCTGAGCGCCTGCACACTCGTTTCGTGGGTTGACTTAGGCATACAGAGTTCATTCCTAGTCTAAGCATACGGAGTTCATTCCCAGTCTAAGATAGGACCGGATCGAGGGTTGTGGTAGCACATGCTGGGCTCGAGCATGTGCTAGTGCCATATTTTTCTTCGCCGAAACACTATCGTCGGAGAACCTGACCGGCGACATTGGGGTTCCGACGATTGGAGGGGCCGGGGGAAGTGTGGGCACATAATGTGCGATGGGAACTGGTACTTGGCCCTTATATTGGCCCCCTATCCCTCATTCCCAGTCTAAGATCGGACCAGACCGAGGGTTGCAGCAGCACATGCTGGCCTTTATTATGTGATGGTGCCACATTTTTCTTCGTCGGGACACCATCGTCGGAGAACTTGACCGGCGGCATTGGGGTTCTGGCGATCGGGGGGGCCGGGGGGGTGTGCGTAAATGATGTGCGATGGGTGCTGGTACTTGGCCCTTATATTGGCCCCTTATCCCTCATCAAACCTCGAGAACTCACACCCCCTTAAAGAGCATTTCAGATTTTACAGGTTTGCTACCAGTAGCCATTAAAGTGTCTGAAATGGGGACACTTTTTTCAAATGGTTACAAAATCTTGTACACTTCAAGTTTTTAGCTGAATTTTTTTTTGCATGCCAACAAAAATACAAGGATCACGTCTACCAAGTTTGGTGCCAAAACTAATTCTAAAAATTTTTTAAAAATTCCCGAACCATAAAAAGTTTTGAAAATCGTGAAAAATAGAAAACGAGTCGTCTTGCCATGAAACTTCACATGAAGGCTTAAAGGACCATTGTATGAATTTACAAGCCAAAAAAATGGCATTGGCACACCAGAAATATGAAGATGTGCCTAAACCCACCTACCACCCTATCGATCCACGGCTTGCGCATCCCGCCTCTCTAGCCGATGTAGTGCCCGCCCGCCCGCCCGCTCGTTTCGTCAGTTGGCTTAGGCATACAGAGTTCATTCCTAGTCTAAGATCAGACCGAACTGAGGGTTACGATAGTGGGATCGGCAACACACAGAGAGGGACTCGGCCGATCCCCGGCTTGTGCATCCCGCCCCTCTGGCCGGCTGAGCACCCGGATGCTTATTTCATGGGTTGACTTAGGCATACGGAGTTCATTCCCAGTCTAAGCATACGGAGTTCATTCCCAGTCTAAGATTGGACCGGCCTGAGGGTTGCGGCAGCACATGCTGGGCTCGGGCATGTGGTGGTGCCGCATTTTTCTTCGCTGGGACACCATCGACGGAGAACCTGATCGGCTGCATTGTGGTTCCGGCATTCAGGGGGGCCAGGGGGGGTGTGCGCACATGATGTGCGATGGGTGCTGGTACTTGGCTTTTATATTGGCCCCCTATACCTCATCAAACCTCGAGAACACACACACCCTTAAAGAGTATTTTAGATTTTACAAGTTTGCTGCCAGTAGCCATTAAAGTGTCTGAAATGGGGACACTTTTTTCAAATGGTCACAAAATCTTGTACACTTTGAGTTTTTAGCTGAATGTTTTTGTGCATGCCAAAAAAAATACAAGGATCACGTCTACCAAGTTTGGGGCCAAAACTCCTTCTGAAAAAATTTTAAAAAATCTTGAACCGTAAAAAGTTTCAAAAATCGTGAAAAATAGAAAATGAGTCGTCTTGCCATAAACTTCACATGAAGGCTTAAGGGACCATTGTACGAATTTATAAGCCAGAAAAATGGGATTGGCACAGCAAAAATATGAAGATGTGCCTAAACCCACCTACCACCCTATCGATCCACGGCTTGCGCATCCCGCCTCTCTGGCCGGTGTAGTGCCCGCCCGCCCGCCCGCTAATTTCGTCGGTTGGCTTAGGCATACGAAGTTCATTCCCAATCTAAGATCAGATCGGACTGAGAGTTACGGCAGCAGGATCGGCAGCACACAAAGGGGGACCCAACCGATCCCCGGCTTGCGCATCCTGCCCCTCTGGCCGGCTGAACGCCCGCACGCTCGTTTCATAGGTTAACTTAGGCATACAGAGTTTATTCCCAGTCTAAGCAAACGGAGTTCATTTCCAGTCTAAGATCGGACCGGACTGAGGGTTGCGGCAGCACATGTTGGGCTTGGCCATTTGCTGGTGCCGCATTTTTTTCACCGACACAACATCGCCGGAGAACCTGACAAACGGCATTGGGGTTCCGGCGATCGGGGGGGCCGGGTGGGGTGTGCACACATGATGTGCAATAGGTGTTGGTACATGGCCCTTATATTGGCCCCCTATCCCTCATCAAACCTCAAGAACTCACACTCCTTTAAAGAGCATTTGAGATTTTACAGGTTTGCTGCCAGTAGCCACTAAAGTGTCTGAAATGGGGACAGTTTTTTCAAATGGTCACAAAATCTTGTACACTTCAAGTTTTTAGCTGAATTTTTTTGTGCATGCCAAAAAAAATACAAGGATCACGTCTACGAAGTTTGGGGCCAAAACTCCTTCTGAAAAAATTTTAAAAAATCCTGAACCGTAAAACATTTTTAAAATCGTGAAAAATAAAAAATGAGTCGTCCTGCCATGAAACTTCACATGAAGGCTTAAGGGACCATTGTATGAATTTACAAGCCTGAAAAATGGCATTGGCATGGCATAAATATGAAGATGTGCCTAAACCCACCTACCACCCTACCGATCCACGGCTTGCACATCCCGCCTCTCTGGACGACGTAGTGCCCGCCCGCCTGCTCATTTTGTCGGTTGGCTTAGGCATACGGAGTTCATTCCCAGTCTGAGATTGGACCAGACCAAGGGTTGTAGCAGCAGGATCGGTAGCACGTAGAGAAGGACCCGACCGATCCCCGGCTTGCGCATCCTGCCCCTCTGGCTGGCTGAGCGCTCGCACCCTCATTTCGTGGGTTGACTTAGGCTTGCGGAGTTCATTCCCAGTCTAAGCATACGGAGTTCATTCCCAGTCTAAGATCAGACCGAAATGAGGGTTGCGGCAGCACATGCTGGGCACGAGCATGTGCTGGTGCCGCATTTTTCTTCGCCGGGACACCATCGTCGGAGAACCTGACCGGCGGCATTGGGGTGCCGACGATCGGGGGGGCCGAGGTGCGTGTGCACACATGATGTGCGATGGGTGCTGGTACTTGGCCCTTATATTGGCCCCCTATCCCTCATCAAACCCCAAGAACTCACACCCCCTTAAAGAGCATTTGAGATTTTACAGGTTTGCTGCCAGTAGCCATTAAAGTGTCTGAAATGGGGACACTTTTTTCAAATGGTCACAAAATCTTGTACACTTCGAGTTTTTAGCTGAATTTTTTTGTGCATGCCAAGAAAAATACAAGGATCACGTCTGCCAAGTTTGGATACAAAACTTTTTCTGAAAAAATTTAAAAAAATTCTGAACTGTAAAAAGTTTTGAAAATCATGAAAAAAAGAAAACGAGTCATCTTGGCATGAAACTTCACATGAAGGCTTAAGGGACCATTGTATGAATTTACAAGCCAGAAAAATGGCATTGGCATGGCAGAAATATGAAGACGTGCCTAAACCCACCTACCACCCTATCGATCCACCGCTTGCGCATCCCGCCACTTTGGTCGGCGTAGTGCTCGCCTGTCCACCCACTCATTTCGTCGGTTGGCTTAGGCATACGGAGTTCATTCCCAGTCTAAGATCAGACCGGACCAAGGGTTGCGGCAGTAGGATCGACAGCATACAGAGGGGGACTCGACCGATCCCCGACTTGCACATCCCGCCCTTCTGGCCGGCTGAGCGCCCGTACGCTCGTTTCGTGGGTTGACTTAGGCATGCGGAGTTCATTCCCAGTCTAAGATTGGACCGGACCGAGGGTTGCGGCAGCACATGCTAGGCTCGGGCATGTGCTGGTGCCGCATTTTTCTTCGTCGGGACACCATCACCGAAGAACCTGACCGGCGGCATTGGGGTTCCGACGATGGGGGGACTAGGGGGGTATGCGCACATGATGTGCGATGGGTGCTGGTACTTGGCCCTTAGATTGGCCCTCTATCCCTCATCAAACCTCGAGAACTCACACCCCCTTAAAGAGCATTTGAGATTTTACAGGTTTGCTGCCAGTAGCCATTAAAGTGTTTGAAATGGGGACACTTTTTTCAAATGGTCACAAAATCTTGTACACCTCGAGTTTTTCACTGAATTTTTTTATGCATGCCAAAAAAAATACAAGGATCACGTCTACCAAGTTTGGGGCTAAAACTCCCTCTCAAAAAATTTTCAAAAATCTAGAAACGTAAAAAGTTTCAAAAATTGTGAAAAATAGAAAATGAGTCGTCTTGCCATGAAACTTCACATGAAGGCTTAAGGGACCATTGTATGAATTTACAAGCCAGAAAAATGGCATTGGCATGGCAGAAATATGAAGATGTACCTAAACCCACCTACCACCCTATCGATCCACGCGTGTGCCGGGGGTTCTGGCGATCGGGGGGGCCGGGGGGGTGTGCGTAAATGATGTGCGATGGGTGCTGGTACTTGGCCCTTATATTGGCCCCTATCCGTCATCAAACCTCGAGAACTCACACCCCCTTAAAGAGCATTTGAGATTTTACATGTTTGCTACCAGTAGGCATTAAAGTGTCTGAAATGGGGACACTTTTTTTCAAATGGTCACAAAATCTTGTACACTTCGTCTTTTTAGCTGAATTTTTTTTGTGCATGCCAACAAAAATACAAGGATCACGTCTACCAAGTTTGGGGCCAAAAATCCTTCTGAAAACATTTGAAAAAATCCCGAACCGTAAAAAGTTTCAAAAATCATGAAAAATAGAAAACGAGTCGTCTTGCCATGAAACTTCACATGAAGGCTTAAGGGACCATTGTACGAATTTACAAGCCAAAAAAAATGGCATTGGCACGGCAAAAATATGAAGATGTGCCTAAACCCACCTACACCTTATCAATCCACGGCTTGCTCATCCCGCCTCTCTGGCCGGCATAGTGCCCGCCTGCCCGTCCGCTCGTTTCATTTTTTGGCTTAGGCATACGGAGTTCATTCTCAGTCTAAGATTGGATCAGATCGAGGGTTACGGCAGCAAGATCGGTAGCACGTAGAGGGGGACCCGACCTATCCCCGGCTTACGCATCCCTCCCCTCTAGCCAGCTGAGCAACCGCACGCTCGTTTCGTGGGTTGACTTAGGCATACGGAGTTCATTCCCTATCTAAGCATACGGTGTAGATACCGATTTTGTCCGGGTCTACTATTTTATTTTATTTTATTTTTAATAATAATAATATTTAACAAAACAAACAAAAAAATAAACAAAAAAAAACAACAAACAAAAAAATGAAATGAAAATAAGACAGAAGTCAATGGGTTGGTACGACGTCGAACTGCCCCGACTAATTACCCAACCAACTCCCCGACCAATTACCCAACCAACTCTCCGACCAATTACCTTACCAACTACCCGACCAGCCACCCTGTAACCACTAACTAACAACCCTACAGCCCTAGATCCCCCTAAGTAGAAACCCTTTAAAATCCCCAGCCATTTTCGAAAATCCAGGGATCTGAGCTCTTGAAAAAAAAAACCATTCTTCCCCTTCAACACCCTCAGACAGACCCCATTTTTGACGCAAAAAAAAAACCAAAAAAAAAATGAAAACAGAAACAAAAATAAAAAAATACACAGTCCTCGCCTACGGTGAGGAACCTCAGCACTGAGCCATCTGCAAAAGCCAAGAAATCGTTAGTTTCACCAAAAAAAAAAAAGAAAGGGAAGAAAAATCGAAAACTTCAAAACTTGATCTACGCGAATCAAGGTCGTTTTTGGTGAAAGGGACCTCAGATCCGAACTCAGGAGGTCGAGGGGAACATTTTGGTGTTTTCGAAAAAATTTTCGACCACCGTCAACGGTGACCGCCGACCGACGACCGGCGGCAGCAGCGACGGAGGATCGACCGACCACCTGTGTTGGCTGGAGAGAAAAAAAAGGAAACGAAAAAAAAAAAAGAGAGAAAGCTATTTTTTTTTTGAAAGATTAAAAAAAATGACGAAAATTTTTTTTTTTACTTTTATATAAATTATCAACAGCCAAAACAACGTCGTTTCAATAAAACCCAAAACGACGCCGTTTTAACCAAAGAAGGATCTGCGCGTTAACCCGAACCCGACCCGAGATCCACGTAACCCGACCCAACGACCCGTTCCAGCCAGCCTTGAACCGGTTCATACGAATCGCCAATGGACCGGATTGAACCGGTCAGATTGCTCGGACCGTCGATCTGACCGCCGAACCGATCAAATCACCCGAACCATCGATCCAACTACCGAATCGGTCAGATCGCCCATACCAGCGTTGACCGGACCGTTGACCGGTCCGGTTCAGGTAAAAAAAAAAATTTTTTTTTAATTTTCTAATTTTTTATTATTATTATTTTTTGTTATTTTAAATATATTTTTATATTTATGCATGATAAATTTATAAATTTGTTAGAATAAATGTTTAATCGTTTTAATAATAATAAAATTAAGAACAAATAATAATAAAAAATATATTAAAATGCTTTAAAAATAATAATAATCTTCCCTACCTAGATGTTGGAGGGAATAAAAATATTTTTCTAAAACAATAATTTAGCCTAGATGTTGGGGAATTATTGTTAATTATTTTTCATAAATAAACATAAGAAATTTTTAATTAATCTTCAAAAATTATTAAAATCGAACTTGCTTAAAAAATCCGCCTAGATGTTGGGGATTTTTAGAGATGTTCGTATTTTCTTAAAAAAACGAAACCTTAAGCACTATTTCTTAATCCTAGGATTCTAAAACCCCTAAAAATCCAAAATCCATTAAATCCAAAACCCCCCGAAATCCAAAATCCTTGAAATCCAAAGTCCTAAAAAAATCCTAAGGACACGTGTGAAAATTCTATTTGAAGTAATTTGTTCCCGAATGCCGCCTAGATGATGGGGTATTTAAGAAATTTTACTTCGTGAAGTCTTTTCACACGATTTCTTAATTTATATTAATAATAAGATTAATAAATAAAAAGTATAATAAAATTGGGATCTTAAATATAAACAGTCGCACCTAAGCTCTGCCTAGATGTTGGAGAGTCACTAACAATTATTTCCTATAAAGATTATTATTTTATTTTAATGATTATTGTGTTAAATCTTAGGCGAAAAGAGTTATTTTAAATTTTGCTTAGACGATGGAGAATTTTAAGATAATTATTTAACTTAAAGATTTTCTCAATATTTCTAAATAAATATTTTAGCAAATTTTTTTTAAATGAAGGGAATTAATGTTAAATTTCAAATTAAAACCATTTTTATCTAATGTCGAAAATAGCACATAATTAAATGGTACCAGTTTATGGGCGTTGTGGGGGTGCTAATCCTTCCCCACGCGTAATCGACTCCTGGACCCAACCTGATTTTTCGCAGACCGAAATTTATCTTTTTGATAAGACTTCAAACTCGTTTTTATAGTTTTATTAAAAAGATAAACTTTTGGGTGGCCAATCACACCCTAACAAAGATTGGTGGTGACTCCCTCTTTTTTATTTTTCTCGATTTTAAACTCATTTTTACGTCTGACGGTCCCAAAACTATTACGACAGCTTGGCGACTCCACTGGGGAATTATTTGAGAGTCAGGCCAAAATTTAAATTATGCACTATTGACAACAGTTGGATTTAATTGATTTTATTTGATATTTAATTTAATTTTTTTTATTTTATTTTTCTAAAAACAGTCATGTTAATAAATGAAATAAATTATGTGCTAGTTATTACTTCATTTTGATTTTGTTTTTGATTTATTCATGTTATTTTGATTAATACATTACCTTGCACACACTTTGCATATTCACTCGCATACATCAGCTCTATACCCGGGCTCCATCCTTTTAGGAGGAAGTGAAGTAGCTACGCTCTCGTGAGGTGATAACCTCCGCATTTGCTAGCGAAACACTTCCACTCAGATTGAACCCGTTCCATTAATAGCCTGTAATGGGTGAGGATCGGGGAGCCTTACTAGTCTATAATGGACGATGATGTGAGGAATAGTCTGGGAACCTTTAGACATGTAAATCTTAACCCGACATATAGTGAACCCTGAAGTCCAACTTTAGGATAGAGCCATACTGTCCCTTTTACGAGAAAATTATCTAAATTAGGACACTACGTATATTCTGATATGCTTGTTCATTCATTTACTCAGTTTTATTTATTTGTTTTATTTACATTCTTGATTTGTTTTATTGTCTTCAATTTTGTTGCATGCATCATATAGGTACCATTTTTTAGAGGGTATTGTTTTGGACCAATCTTCAACAAAAAAAAAATTTCAAAAAAACCTAAAGGATGTCGTCTGTGTGTGAGAGCTACTTAGAGGTTAAGAGCCATTCATAAGGTACTCAGGGGAAAGAAGGAGATTGCTTAGTAGATGGTCATATATCGGTGCTACCACAGTCAGTGCATATGGATCTCGATCAGAATAATATATCAGAATTGAAAGCCATTTGGAAACAGTGGAGAACAGAGAAAAAAAAATTTTTTCCAAGAAATATGGGGATGTGGCACTGCTTATGTCTGTGAAGGTTGATGAACAGCTAATGAGAGCCGTAATACAGTTCTGGGATCTATCTTATCGATGCTTTGTATTCAACCAAGAAGACTTGGCTCCCACGATCGAAGAATATTCTTCTTTACTTCGGATAGAGTCTACCAATCAAGACAAGATCTATTGGAAAGAGCATAAGACCACCGGATATAAAAAAAAAATTAGCCAAGATCATGCAAATGGAGGTTGAAGAGATAGACAAGCACAAGAAAGAAAAAAATAGGGTTGAGACCATTCCATCAGCTTTTCTGCTTGAGTACATAAGAAAGTATATTGATACTGATCAGGGGTTGCATGTGTTTGCTTTGGCCATCTATGGATTGATGATATTTCCTAAGGTTTTAGGACATATAAAAGCATCAGTGGTTGATTTCTTTGAGCAATTAGATAAAGGTATAAACCCTTCACCAACTATTTTGGCAGAAACTATTAGATCACTTAATTTTTGTCGAAGAAAGGGTGAAGGACGATTTATGGGGTGTGCTCAGTTACTTTTTCTCTGGCTCAGAAGCCATTTTCGGGGAAAAGAGAAGACATCATTTCGACCATTCTCCATGCATTTCAGTCCTATCAAGGAGTTTATGACTAAAGAATGAAGAAAAGATTGGACAAAAAGTCAATGGTTGGCATTCTTTTTGAAGCTCACTAGCGAAGATGTAACATGGAGGGCACCATGGATGCTTTCGATGGCTATCTTATATAGTTGTGGAGATGAGTCATGGGTACCTCTGTTAGGAATATGAGGGGCAGTGAGTTACGCACCCCTTATGGTTGAAAGACAATATGATTCACGACAGTTCATCCCTATGACTCATAGGCTTGGTTCACTCGAGTTTGATTATGAAACACCCGGTTATATGAAAAGGGTTCATGAAATCATCAAAGCATGGAAGCAGGTCAACTGAATGAGCCCAGCTAGACTCACAGATAATGTTGCTGAAGGTTACCTTGCGTGGAGGATGAAAAGAGTTAACGAAATTAGGCCTCTACCAGCTGATGTTTCAGAGAAGTTATCGGTTCCTGTTTCAGTATCGATATTGTCGACTCTTGAGATCGCTCAACGAGAGTTTGAGATTGAAAAGAAAAGGTTAGAGAAAGAAAAAATGGCTATGATGGATCAGGTTAACCAACTAAGATATGATTTGATGATGAAAAATGATGCAGTACAGAAGTTGACTAAAGAACGAAAAGTATTGAAAGAGGATCTGTAAGATCTGCATCAAGAAAATAAGAAATTAAGGTTGGATAGTAGACCTTTGAAGGGATCCAAGAAGGATGTGGAAGAACTATGGGACATAGTGGAATATTGGAAGAACAGAGCTCAAGAGAACAAAGAAATGATCTCTACACTCACCAAAGAGCAACATGAATGGAAAGAAAAACTTTCAGAAGCCTCTGAAAAGGTAACAAGGCACCAAAGAGAAAGTGAAAAGCTAAAAGCTGAGCTGATGAGGGAACAAAGCAAGAACTCCAATTTGCAAAGCAAGAAAAAAGCCTTAGAGCATGAATTAATGAGTTTGGAGCTTCAATTGACAAGCAATCAGAGGCACATAAACGAGATTTTGACTGAGTGGCAAGATAGAGAAGATTATTAGGCTCGCACTTGTAATATGGAGGAAAATGCTCGAGAGATGTGGAGAGCAGAAAGTTTAGAGAGACAGTAATACATCGAACACCTGACTGCTCAAATCTACAAGGCTGTTCGAAAAGCAGGCAACATGGTTGAAAAGGTGAAAGCACTGGAACGAGAGATTGTACCAACCAAAGGCCACAGTCAAAGATTATTGCACTTTTTGCATGAAGCTAGGGAGCAATATGCTTAAATCAAATGTTTTTATGGCTTTAATGCGAGAATGATTGGATGATGTGTAAAGACTCCCATGGTTAATGAAAGTTTCTTTTTGTTTCGATCGATCTAAGATAATACCCTAATTTGCATTTCATTCATTTCATGCATGCATTTTCATACTAACAATAATATCAACAACATTATATCATGCGATCTAATTCATGGTTAATAAACTAAGGTTCAAGGATAGCAAAGCCAAGGAACCATAACTCATCAATTTCGCATAGATATAATACTCGTTCCCAGACTTGAACCATGAAAGAAGAGAATACAGCTAGGTTTGAAAGGGTCGAAAGGGTACATGAAGAGATACAAGAAAGAGTGATGGAAAAACAACAAAGAATTGAAGCACAAATGGCTAAATTAAGACAACTGTTGATTGGATCAATGAAAGGAAAATGAGTCACTGGTGTATCAAGGACAGGAGATGAGGTTAATGTGGAAGAGCCATTATACCCTTCTGGATTCACTCCACCTCAAGTTCAGGTTCAAGTTTCTCGGGGTATACACATACAACCACCAAGTGTGCAGCCATACCTCTATGTCAATCATTCTGCAAATCAGTAGCCGACCCACTTGAATGCCAATTCAGGACCCATCCCAGTCGATCCCATCATGGTACCAAATCTTGACGACCCTGTTGAGCAAGAGAAATCTCACGAAATGTCAGAACCTGTTATAAATTCAAAAATTCAAGACAAGTATGACCAGCTTGAAGAGAGGCTTAAAGCGGTTGAAGGTAATGACACTTATGGGGTTATTGACGCCAACGAGCTTAGCTTAGTGCCTGACTTGGTTATCCCACCAAATTTTAAGACCCCAGATTTCAAGAAATACGATGGGACAAAGTGTCCATCTGCTTATATCACTATGTTTTGTAGAAAGATGATGGGTCCATAATGACAAACTATTGATACACTGTTTTTAGGATAGTTTGACTGGTTCAGCAGCTAAATGGTACGTGCAATTAGATCAAAATAAGATCAGTTCATGGAAAAACTTGGCCAAAGTTTTTCTTGCTCAGTATAAGCACGTCTTGGATACAGCCCCTGAAGATTGTCATTACAAAATATGGAGAAAAAGTCGACGAAAACCTTTAAAGAATACGCACATCAGTGGAGAGATGCAGCAGCCCAAGTACAACCACCACTAACTGAAAAAGAGATAATTGTGCTATTCGTCAATACACTGAAGGCCCCGTATTATGATAGATTGGTGGAAAATGCCACGAAAAACTTCTCTGACATGGTAATTTCAGGGGAGATGATAGAAAACGCTATCAAAAGTGGTAAAATTGAAGGGTCTGAAAAGAAGATAGCTACTTTAAGGAAGAAAGAGTAGGAGACACATGTTGTCACTCACACAAATCCCCCACACCATCCTTTTGTTTCATATAACCCACACCCCCATTACTACTCTACCATAAACCAAATCTCTCAATAACCATACCATTACCGGGCCCCCCAACAATCGTTACCCAGATCAAGTTTTAGCCCTCAACCATCCAATTACACCCCGGCACCTCCAGCTCGACCATTTACTCGATCAACCTACCCAAACAGCAATCAAAGAAACTCACAGAATAATAACAATCAAGAAAGACCTCATTTTGACCCAATTCCCATGATATACACAGATTTGTATCCTCGACTTGTTAAGAAACATCTCCTTGCTCCTGTTATTATTGAACCTTTGAAACCTTCGTTTCCCAAATGGTATGACCCTAATGTACATTGTGATTATCATTATGGGAATCCAGGTCATTCCACTGAGCATTGTACTGCTTTGAAGCATAAAGTGCAGGGGTTAATCAATGAAGGAGTATTAAATTTTGATACCAGCCAACAAGGGACTCCAAATGTCAATGGGAACCCTCTACCAAATCATACCAGACCATCAATAAATGCTTTGATTGATGGGCAAACAAGTTGTGTGAAAAGAAGAATAGAAGAGGTCAAAACTCCTATGGCTAAAGTGTTTGAAACCGTGGTCAAAGCTGACATGCTAAAGTCGATAGAACCTCAAAATTACTCTGAAGCGGTTAACTCAACTGAAAGCTACCATTATCACAAAGGTGCTTTGGGGCATTCTATCGAGAATTGTCACCAATTTCGTCAAGAGGTGCAAAAATTGATGGATGAAGGTCGAATAGAGTTTTACCAAGAGAGAGAAGAGTTGGTGAAAGTGTCTACCATTGATTCAAAGAATAAGTTTGGGTGTAGACCAGTAACTATCTATTATGATAAGAAGCCAACATTGAAGCTAGAAAAACCCGTCTCTCGACCAGTGGTAACAATTAAAGTTCCTGGCCCTTTTCCATATCAGAATGATAAAGCAGTACCTTGGAAGTACAATTATGATGTCGTAGTCAACCCAGATACTACCAACATAACGGGTGTAGGAGGCATAACCCGAAGTGGCAGGTGCTATACCCCAGAGGCTCTAGAAAAAGCTAGAAAGGAGAAAGCCAAGATAGGGGAAGAAAATAAAAGTCAGAGTGATCTTGATGCAACACCAGAAAAAGAATGTCAGAAGCCAGTATATGAGAGTGAAGTAGGTGAATTTTTGAAGTTAATAAAACATAATGAGTATAGCGTGGTAGAACAACGTAACAAGATGCCAGCTAGAATTTTGCTATTGTCATTATTGCTCAATTCAGAGTCACACCGTAATGCTTTGCTGAAGGTGCTAAATCAAGCATATGTGTCTCACAATGCTTCTGTTGAATATGTGGAATAGCTTGTTGGCAATCTGACGATTTCAAACTATATTTTTTTGAATGATGAAAAAATTTCTCCTGAGGGTAGAGAAAGTACCAGGGCTCTTCACATTACTGTGAAATGTAAAATTCATATAATGGCTAAGGTTTTGATTGATAATGGCTCATCCATCAATGTTATGCCTGCAACTACTCTGGCAAAACTCCCTGTTAATGGATCTTATATGAAACCTAGTCATATGATAGTGAGAGCCTTTGATGGAACTAGAAGAGAAATGCTAGGAGATATAGAAGTGCCATTGTAGATTGGTCCATGTACTTTCAACGTGAAATTTCAAGTCATGGACATCTCTCCTTCATATAGTTGTCTATTGGGTAGGCCGTGGATCCATATGGCAGGTGCTATCCCATCCTCATTACATCAGAAAGTCAAATTCATTGTTGAAGGAAAGCTAACATGTGTGGCAGGAGAAGAAGATTTATTAGTAACTCAACTGATAAATACTACTTATGTGGAATCGACAGATGAAGCTTTAGAATGTTCTTATAGATCCTTCAAGATTGCCAATGCAACATATATAGCTGGAGGATCTAAATTGTATTCGCCACACTTATCTACGACTACTAAAATGGTAGTCAGACAGCTTACCAAGATGGGATGGCGACCTGAAGTCAGACTTGGGAAGAACCTGCAAGGAATCACGAAGCCATCGGCCATATATGAAAAGAGAGACAGGTTTGGCTTGGGATATAAGCCAACAAGAGGGGACAGAGTAAGAATGGTGAATGAGAAAAGAGATAAGAGGATAGCTAATCTTAAGGGATATGAGCTAGAGTCAGAGTTGATAGTCATTCCATACCTCTATAATTCTTTTCACTCGGGAAGATATATTTATCCAGATTTACCGAGAGCCCCAAGTGCAAGATTCATGGAAAAATTTTCAGAGCTGGCCATTCAAATGGTGGATGATGGAGAAAAGAAGAGTTGAAGTGAAGATCTATTCATGTACCCTTGTCCTTTAGATTTTAAGTTGGATAATTGGGAAGTTACAAAGCTGCCTGTTGTTTTTAAAACTTTGGAAAAGTAATGTGAAACTTTAAATCCCTAATTACATTCTACGAGTATTAGGAGATCTTTTATGGTGTGTTTATGTTTGTCATTTTAATAAAAGACTTAGAAGATGCATCCGTATTTTTTCTGTTGTTTTTATCTTCATTTTACCTTTCATCCTTTTTTTTCCTACATTTTCTTGCCATTCCATTTTTGTGTGCCAATATTCTCTCCATATTACCCTTTGCAGGGTCTCAAACAATGAACATGAGGATAATCATGGCATTAATCTCGGATTTGATTTTGAAAACTTAATTCATGTTAATGAACTTGATAATGAGGAAGATTCAGATAACTATACACTACCTCTTGATTTGTTAAAATTAATAGAACATGAAGATAAGCCAATTGAACCCCACCAAGAAATTACTGAATCAGTAAATTTGGGAGATGGTAAGAATAAAAGAGAGGTCAAAGTTGGTACATCTCTTTTATCAACTGAAAGACAGGAGCTAGAAGAGCTACTCCGAGAATATGTAGATGTGTTCACATGGACTTACCAGGATATGCCAGGACTCAGCACTGATATTGTAGAGCACAAGTTACCTTTAAAACCAGGATGTAAGCCGATGCAGCAAAAGCTAAGGCATATGAAACCAGAGATGCTGCTAAAAATTAAAGAGAAAGTGAAGAAACAATTCGATGCCGAATTTTTAGAAGTGGAAAAATATCTTGAATGGGTAGCCAACATAGTGCCAGTTCCTAAGAAGGATGGAAAAGTGAGAATGTGTGTCGATTATCGAGATTTGAATAGAGCAAACCCTAAGGATAACTTTCTTTTACCTCACATCGATACTCTAGTGGATAATACTGCTAGGCACTCTACATTTTCCTTTATGGATGGTTTCTCAGGCTATAATCAGATCAAGATGGCTCGAGATGATATGGAAAAAACTACATTTGTGACCATGTGGGGAACATTCTATTACAAAGTCATGCCTTTTAGGTTAAAAAATGCTGGTGCTACTTATCAAAGAGCAATGGTGACTCTTTTTCATGACATGATGCAAAAAGAGATAGAAGTGTATGTAGATGATATGATTACAAAATCTCGTGAAGGAGAGGATCATATAGTCAGTCTCAAAAAGCTGTTCGACAAGTTGAGAAGATTTCAGTTGAAGTTGAATCCTACCAAATGTACATTTGGAGCCAAATCAGGAAAACTATTAGGCTTTGTAGTCAGTGAAAAAGAAATTGAAGTTGATCCAGATAAGATACAAGCCATCCAAAACTTATCCCCTCCTCATACCTCAAAAGAAGTGCGAGGCTTCTTAGGGAGATTAAATTTTATTGCTCGCTTCATCTCTCAACTCACTTATAAGTGTGATCCTATTTTCAAGCTTCTCAGAAAACATGATCCTGGAGAATGGAATGATGAATGCCAATAAGCTTTTGATAAGATCAAAGAATACTTGTCAAATCCACCTGTGTTAGTGCCACCAATGCCAGGAAAACCTTTGATTTTGTACTTGACAGTGCATGAAAATTCAATGGGATGTGTGCTAGGGCAAAGAGATGAAACTGATAAGAAAGAATGAGCAATTTACTACTTGAGCAAGAAGTTCACTGATTATGAGTCAAAGTATTCACCATTAGAGAAGATGTGTTGTGCATTAACCTGGACAGCTCAAAGGCTTAGACAATACATGCTTTATCACACTACTTGGCTCATAGCAAAGCTGGATCCTATTAAGTATATCTTCGAAAAGCCCTCATTGACAGGAAGAATAGCACGGTGGCAAGTTATGCTTTCAGAATATGATATCATTTACATGACTCAAAAAGCTATTAAAGGGAATGCAATAGCTGAATTTCTAGCTGATCGTGCAGTTGAAGATTATGAGCCAATGAAATTAGATTTTCCTGATGAGGATGTGATGGCCATTCAAGAAAATGAACCTGTTGAAAAATCATGGAGGATGTATTTTGATGGAGCTACTAATGCTTTGGGTCATGGTATTGGGGCAATTTTGATATCTCTTGATGGACATTATTACCCCATCACAGCCAGATTAAATTTTAATTACACAAACAATGTGGCTGAATATGAGGCCTATGTTATGGGTCTACAAGCAGCAATTAAAAAGAAGATCAAAGTGTTAGATGTGTTTGAAGATTCAGATTTAGTCATCTATTAGTTACGAGGTGAATGGGAAACAAGAAACTCTAAGTTGATTCGGTACCATAAATACATCTCTGAGTTGGTTAAGCAATTTAAAGAAGTTCAGTTTGAGCATCTACCTAGAGAGGAAAACCAAATTGCTGATGCACTGGCTACTCTAGCTGCAATGATCAAAATAGATGCAAGTATTGAAATCCAACCCATCAAGCTGGATGTGAAAGATGTACCAGCACATTGCTCAAGTGTTGAAAAAGAAGTTGATGGGAAGCCATGGTATCATGATATCATGCAATACATTAAAAGCCAGCAATACCCAAAACATGCAACTAAAAATGATAAGAGGACTATCAGAAGATTGGCTATGAGTTTCTTCATTAATGGAGATATCCTTTACAAAAGAGGTCGAGATCAAGTGCTCTTAAGATGTGTAAATGCAGCTGAAGCAAAGAAGATTATTGAAGAAGTGCATGATGGAGTTTGTGGGGCACATGCAAATGGTCATATGATGGTTAGACAAATTATGAGGGCTGGTTATTATTGGTTGACAATGGAGAGTGACTGTATTGATTATGCTAGGAGATGTCATAAATGTTAGATTTATGCTGACAAGATTCATGCTCCACCATCAACATTACACGTTCTAGCTCCTCCCTGGCCATTCTCAATGTGGGGTATGGATGTCATTGGTCCCATCACTCCAAAAGCTTCGAACGAGCATAGATTCATTTTTATGATGATTGATTACTTCACCAAATGGGTAGAGGCTACATCATATGCTAGCGTGACCCGATCTGTGGTATGTAAGTTCATAAAAAGAGAGATAATATGCAGATATGGGCTTTCAGAGACAATTATTTCTGATAATGCCAAAAACTTGAACAACAAAATGATGAATGAAGTATGCACTCAATTCAAGATTTGCCATCGTAATTTGGCACCATATCATCCAAAAATGAATGGGGCAGTGGAGGCTGCAAATAAGAATATCAAGAGAATCCTGGAGAAAATGACTGAAACTTACAAAGATTGGCATGGGAAGTTACCTTTTACCTTGCATGCCTATAGAACATCAGTTAGAACGTCTACTGGAGCCATACCGTTCTATTTGGTATATGGTATGGAAGCTGTGCTACCAGTCAAAGTGGAAATTCCCTCACTGAGAGTCCTGATGGAGGTAGAGTTAGAGGAAGCAGAATGGGTTCAAAATCGATACGAGCAGTTAAACCTCATAGAAGAGAAAAGACTATCAGCACTTTGTTATGGTCAATTATATCAAAAGAGGATGATGAGAGCACATGACAAGAAAACTCGTCCCCATTGCTTTAGGGAATGAGACTTAGTGTTAAAAAGATTCTTTCCAAATCAACATGATAATCGGGGGAAATGGACACCAAATTGGGAAGGCCCGTATGTGGTGAAAAAGGCTTTTTCTGGTGGGGCATTGATTTTGGCATAAATGGACGGAGGTGATTTACCTACCCCAATAAATTCAGATGTTGTGAACAAATATTTTGCTTAAAAAAAAGAGAGAAAAAATGATGACTTATCTAAGTTGAAAACCTGAAAAGATGGCTTAGATGTGAAGCAAAAGCATCATCAAGAAAAGATCCCATAATGCAGGGGCAAGTGTAGTTTGACGAACTCTAAATAATCAAGGAAGTCATCTGATTTAGTTTTAGAGAAAGAATCTGAGAATATTTTGTTCATGATTATCTTGTGATCATTCTTTTGACACCTTTATTTCAACTCAAACACTTTGACATACACTTGTTATCAGCCATAGGAAATACATTATCCTTCATTTGAAAATAATGCCTATCCTTTCCTTTATCTTTATCTGATATTTTTGTCCATCAGAGAAATGTGATTGCATTTTATTTGTCTTAAACTTAAAATGATGAAAAGAAAAACAAACATGAAAGATCTCAGCATTACTTTTAAAGTTGACAAAGGCAAATGAAAAAGGATGAAAAAAGCATGACAAGTCATTGATGTTGTAGACTTTTGAAGAAAAAATATTATGGTCAGATGCTGAAGACAGATTGGCCATATAAGAACTCGGATAAAAGAAGCCGAAAGTGAGAGATTTCGAGAACCTTTTACTACAATGAACGATTTTGATTGCATTACATGCATTGCATCATGAGCACTCAGTACATGCATCCATGAGAAGTTGTAAGAAAGATAGAAATTTTCCTTTTCTTAATGAAAAAACAAGATTTTGGTAAAGACAATGATCAAACAAAGGAATTCAAAAGAGAGAGATTTACTTGTTCAAAGATGAAAACTCAAATTTGAAAACAGATGAGAAATTTTAAAGTTGTGGAGCCTCTGTTGAGAGGAGCTTTTTCAGATGAGAATTTTTAAAGTTGTTGAGCCTCTGTTGAGAGGAGCTTTTCCAAGATGAGAATTTTAAAGTTGTCGAGCCGCTGTTGAGAGGAGCTTTTTCAAGAGAGAATTTTTAAAGTTATGGAGCCTCTGTTGAGAGGAGCTTTTCTAGATGAGATTTTTAAAGTTGTGGAACCTCTGCTAAGAGAAGTTTTTTTCAAAAGAGAATTTTTAAAGTTGTGAAGCCTCTGCTGAGAGGAGCTTTTTTTTTCAAGATGAGATTTTAAAGTTGTGGAGCCTCTGTTGAGAGGAGCTTTTTCTATATGAGATTTTAAAGTTGTTGAGCCTCTGCTGAGAGGAGCTTTTCCATATGAGATTTTTAAAGTTATGGAGCCTCTATTGAGAGGAGCTTTTTTCAAGAGATTTTTAAAGTTGTGGAGCCTCTGTTGAGAGGAGCTTTTTCCAGATGAGATTTTTAAAGTTGTTGAGCCTCTGTTAAGAAGAGCCCTTTTCTGTAAAACCAAAAAATAACATAATTTATTTTCGGACAAAATCGTTGTCTTTGTCTTTGCCCTATTCCTGATTCTCAGTAATGTGTAAAGAGGGGCAACTGTAGACATCGGTTTTGTCCGGATCTATTATTTTATTTTATTTTATTTTTAATAATAATATTTAACAAAACAAACAAAAAAACAAACAAAAAAAAACAACAAACAAAAAAACAAAACAGAAATAAGACAGAAGTCAAGGGGTTGGTACGGCACCAAACTACCCCGACCAATTACCCAACCAACTCCCCGACCAATTACCCAACCAACTCTCCGACCAATTACCTTACCAACTACCCGACCAGCCACCCTATAACCACCAACTAACAACCCTACAGCCTTAGATCCCCCTAAGTAGAAACCCTTTAAAATCCCCAACCATTTTCAAAAATTCGGGGATCTGAGCTCTCGAAAAAAAAACCATTCTTCCCCTTCAACACCCTCAGACAGACCCTATTTTCGACGCAAAAAAAAAAACCAAAACAAAAAAAAAAACCAAAACAGAAACAAAAGTAAAAAAATACACAGTCCTCGCCTACGGTGAGGAACCTCAGCACCGAGCCATCTGCAAAAGCCAAGAAATCGTTAGTTTCACCAAAAAAAAAAGAAAGGGAAAAAAAACTAAAAACTTCAAAACTTGATCTATGCGAATCAAGGTCGCTTTTGGTGAAAGGGACCTCAGATCCGGACTCAGGAGGTCGAGGGGAACATTTTGGTGTTTTCAAAAAATTTTTCGACCACCGTCAACGGCGATCGACGACTGATGACCGACGACAGCAGCGACGGAGGATCGACCTGCCACCTGTGTTGGCCGGAGAGAAAAAAAAGGAAACGGAAAAAAAAAAGAGAGAAAGCTGTTTTTTTCTGAAAGATTAAAAAAAAATGACAAAATTTTTTTTTTTGACTTTTATATAAATTATCAATAGCCAAAACGACGTCGTTTCAATAAAACCCAAAACGACGCCGTTTTAACCAAAGAAGGATCCGCGCGTTGACCCGAACCCGACCCGAGATCCGCGTAACCCGACCCAACGACCCGTTCCAGCCAGCCTTGAACCGGTTCATACGAACCGTTAGTGGACCGGATTGAACCGGTCAGATTGCCCGGACCACCGATCCGACCGCCGAATCGGTCAGATCGCCCGAACCACCGATCCAACCGTCGAACTGGTCAGACCGCCCGGACCAGCGTTGATCGGTCCGGTTCAGGTAAAAAAAGTTTTTTTTTTTTGAATTTTCTAATTTTTTATTATTATTATTTTTTGTTATTTTAAATATATTTTTATATTTATGCATGATAAATTTATAAATTTGTTAGAATAAATGTTTAATCGTTTTAATAATAATAAAATTAAGAACAAATAATAATAAAAAATATATAAAATGCTTTAAAAATAATAATAATAATCTTCCCTGCCTAGATGTTGGAGGGAATAAAAATATTTTTCTAAAACAATAATTTCGCCTAGATGTTGGGGAATTATTGTTAATTATTTTCATAAATAAACATAAGAAATTTTTAATTAATCTTCAAAAATTATTAAAATCGAACTTGCTTAAAAAATTCACCTAGATGTTGGGGATTTTTAGAGATGTTCGTATTTTCTTAAAAAAACAAAACCTTAAGCACTATTTCTTAATCCTAGGATTCTAAAACCCTTAAAAATCCAAAATCCATTAAATCCAAAACCCCCTGAAATCCAAAATCCTTGAAATCCAAAGTCCTAAAAAAATCCTAAGGACACGTGTGAAAATTCTATTTGAAGCAATTTGTTCCCGAATGCCACCTAGATGATGGGGTATTTAAGAAATTTTACTTCGTGAAGTCTTTTCACATGATTTCTTAATTCGTATTAATAATAAGATTAAGAAATAAAAAGTATAATAAAATTGGGATCTTAAATATAAATAGTCACACTTAAGCTTTGCCTAGATGTTGGAGAGTCGGGGTGGTCTCATTATATTTAAGAATCCAACTCTTAAATTGCATTTCATTTTACATGACATTCATTAGCATGATATACGTTAGCATGTTATCATCAATAATTGATTGCATTACTTTCTCTTTAATTTACTGATAAAATATTTTTTAATAAAAAAGGAATAATACTAAAAAAAAAAATCTTTTTGTGATATTATAAAATAAAAAAATAACATTCCGAGAGAAATAATTCTTGGTACTCTGCCTAGATGTTGGAGAGTCACTAACAATTATTTTCTATAAAGATTGTTATTTTATTTTAATGATTATTATGTTAAATCTTAGGCGAAAAGAGTTATTTTAAATTCTACCTAGACGATGGAGAATTTTAAGATAATTCTTTAACTTAAAGATTTTCTCAATATTTCTAAATAAAATTTTAGCAAATTTTTTTTAAATGAAGGGAATTAATGTTAAATTTCAAATTAAAACCATTTTTATCAAATATCGAAAATATCGCATAATTAAATGGAACCAATTTATGGGGGTTGTGGGGGTGCTAATCCTTCCCCACGCGTAACCGACTCCCAGACCCAACCTGATTTTTCGTAAACCGAAATTTATCTTTTTGAGAAGACTTCAAACTCATTTTTATAGTTTTATTAAAAAGATAAACTTTTGGGTGGCCAATCACACCCTAAAAAAGATTGGTGGTGACTCCTTCTTTTTTATTTTTCTCGATTTTAAACTCATCTTTACGTCTGACGGTCCCAAAACCGTTACGACATACGAAGTTCCTTCCCAGTCTAAGATCAGACTGGACCGAGGGTTGCGGCAGCACATGCTGGACTCGGGAATGTGCTGGTGCCGTATTTCTCTTCGTCGGACACCATCGTCGGAGAACCTGACCGACGGCATTAGGGTTCCAACGATCGGGGGGGCCGAGGGGGATGTGCACACATGATGTGCGATGGGTGCTGGTACTTGGCCCTTATATTGGGCCCCTATCCCTCATCAAACCTCGAGAACTCACACCCCCTTAAAGAGTATTTGAGATTTTACAGGTTTGTTGCCAGTAGCCATTAAAGTGTCTGAAATGGGGACACTTTTTTCAAATACTCACAAAATCTTGAACACTTCGAGTTTTTAGCTGAATTTTTTTGTGCATGCCTACAAAAATACAAGGATCACGTCTACCAAGTTTGGGGCCAAAACTCCTTCTGAAAAAATTTTAAAAAATCCCGAACCGTAAAAAGTTTCAAAAATCGTGAAAAATAGAAAACAAGTCGTCTTGCCATGAAACTTCACATGAAGGCTTAAAGGACCATTGTATGAATTTACAAGCCAGAAAAAATGGCATTGGCATGGCAGAAACATGAAGATGTACCTAAACCCACCTACCACCCTATCGATCCACGGCTTGTGCATCCTGCCTCTCTGGCCGGCGTAGTGCCCGCCCGCCCGCCCGCTCGTTTCATCGGTTGGCTTAGGCATACGGAGTTAATTCACAGTCTAAGATCGGACCAGACCGAGGGTTGCAGCAACAGGATCGGCAGCATGCAGAGGGAGACCCGACCGATCCCCGGCTTGCGCATCCCGCCCCTCTGGCTGGCTGAGCGCCCGCACGCTCGTTTCATGGGTTGACTTAGGCACACGGAGTTCATTCCCAGTCTAAGATCGGACCGGACCCAGGGTTGCGGCAGCACATGCTGGGCTCAGGCATTTTTTGGTGCCGCGTTTTTCTTCGTCGGGACACCATCGTCAGAGAACCTGACCGGCGGCATTGGGGTTCTGCCGATCGGAGGGGCCGGGGGGTGTGCGCACATGATGTACGATGGGCGCTGGTACTTGGCCCTTATATTGGCCCCCTATCCCTCATCAAACCTCGAGAACTCACACCCCCTTAAAGAGCATTTGAGATTTTATAGGTTTGCTGCCAGTAGCCATTAAAGTGTCTGAAATGGGGACACTTTTTTCAAATGGTCACAAAATCTTGTACACTTCGCTTTTTTAGCTGGATTTTTTTGTGCATGCCAACAAAAATACAAGGATCACGTCTACCAAGTTTGGGGCCAAAAATCTTTTTGAAAAAATTTTAAAAAATCCTGAACCGTAAAAAGTTTTAAAAATCATGAAAAGTAGAAAATGAGTCGTCTTGCCATTAAACTTCACATGAAGGCTTAAGCGACCATTGTATGAATTTACAAGCCAGAAAAATGGCATTGACATGAGAGAAATATGAAGATGTACCTAAACCCACCTACCACCCTATCGATCCACGGCTTACGCATCCTGCCTCTCTGGCCGACGTAGCGCCCGATCGCACGCCCGCTCGTTTCGTCGGTTGGCTTAGGCATACGGAGTTCATTCCCAGTCTAAGATCAGACCGAACTAATGGTTGTGGTAGCAGGATCAGCAGCACGCAGAGGGGGACCCGACCGATCCCCGACTTGCGCATCCCGTCCCTCTGGCCGGCTGAACGCCCGCATGCTCATTTCGTGAGTTGACTTAGGCATACGGAGTTCATTCCCAGTCTAAGCATACAGAGATCATTCTCAGTCTAAGATCGGATCAGACCAAGGGTTGCGGCAGCACATGCTGGGCTCGGGCATGTGCTGGTACCGTATTTTTTTCACCGGGAACCATCGTCGGAGAACTTGACCGACGGCATTGGGGTTCCGACGATCGGGGGGGCCGGGGGGTGTGCGCACATGATGTACGATGGCTGCTGGTACTTGGCCGTTATAGTGGCCCCTATCCCTCATCAAACCTCAAGAACTCACACCCCCTTAAAGAGCATTTGAGATTTTACAGGTTTGCTGCAACTAGCCATTAAAGTATCTGAAATGGGGACACTTTTTTCAAATGGTCACAGAATCTTGTACACTTCGAGTTTTTAGCTAAATTTTTTTTTGCATGCCAACAAAAATACAAGGATCACGTTTACCAAGTTTGGGGCCAAAAATCCTTCTGAAAAAATTTAAAAAAATCCCGAACCATAAAAAGTTTCAAAAATTATGAAAAATAGAAAACGAGTCGTCTTGCCATGAAACTTCACATGAAGGCTGAAGGGACCATTGTATGAATTTACAAGCCAGAAAAATGGCATTGGCATGGCAGAAATATGAAGATGTACCTAAACCCACCTACCACCCTATCGATCCACGGCTTGCGCATCTCGCCTCTCTGGCCGACGTAGTGCTCGCCCGCACGCCCGCTCGTTTTGTCGGTTGCCTTAGGCATACGGAGTTCATTCCCAGTCTAAGATTAGACCGAACCGATGGTTGTGGCAGCAGGATCAGTAGCACGCAGAGGGGGACCCGACCGATCCTCGGCTTGCGCATCCCACCCCTCTGGTCGGCTGAGCACTCACACGCTCATTTCGTGCTTTGACTTAGGCATACGGAGTTCATTTACAGTCTAAGCATAAGGCGTTCATTCCCAGTCCAAGATCGGATTGGACCGAGGGTTGCGACAGCACATGCTAGGCTTAGGCATGTGCTGGTGCCATATTTTTCTTCGTCGGGACACCATCATCGAAGAACCTGACCGACGGCATTAGGGTTCCGGCGATCGGGGGGGCCAGGGGGTGTGCGCACATGATGTGCGATGGGTGCTGGTACTTGGCCCTTATATTGGCCCCCTATCCCTCATTAAACCTTGAGAACTCACAGCCCCTTAAAGAGCATTTGAGATTTTACAGGTTTGCTGCCAGTAGCCATTAAAGTGTCTGAAATGGGGACACTTTTTTCAAATGGTCACAAAATCTTGTACACTTCAAGTTTTTACCTGAATTCTTTTGTGCATGCCAACAAAAATACAAGGATCACGTCTACCAAGTTTGGGGCCAAAACTCCTTCTGAAAAAATTTTAAAAAATCTCGAACCGTAAAAAGTTTTTAAAAATCGTGAAAAATAGAAAACGAGTCATCTTGCCATGAAACTTCACATGAAGGCTTAAGCGACCATTGTATGAATTTACAAGCCAGAAAAATGGCATTGACACGGGAGAAATATGAAGATGTGCCTAAACCCACCTACCACCCGATCGATCCACGGCTTGCGCATCCCGCCTCTCTGGCCGACGTAACGCCCGATCGCACGCCCGCTCATTTCGTCGATTGGCTTAGGCATACGGAGTTCATTCCCAGTCTAAGATCAGACCGAACCGATGGTTGCGGCAGCAGGATCAACAGCACGCAGAGGGGGACCTGACCGATCCCCGGCTTGCGCATCCCACCCCTCTGGCAGACTGAGCGCTCACACGCTCGTTTCGTGGGTTGACTTAGGCATACGGAGTTCATTCCCAGTTTAAGATCGGACCGGACCGAGGGTTGCAGTAGCACATGTTTGGCTCCGGCATGTACTGGTGCCGCATTTTTCTTCGTTGGGACACCATCGCCGGAGAACCTGACCGGCGGCATTGGGGTTCCGATGATCGGGGGGGCCGTGGGGGTGTGCGTACATGATGTGCGATGGGTGCTGGTACTTGGCCCTTATATTCACCCCTATCTCTCATCAAACCTCAGGAACTCACACCCCCTTAAAGAGCATTTGAGATTTTATAGGTTTCCTACCAGTAGCCATTAAAGTGTCTGAAATAGGGACACTTTTTTCAAATGGTCACAAATTCTTGTACACTTCGAGTTTTTAGCTGAATTGTTTTGTGCATGCCAAAAAAAAGACAAGGGTCACGTCTACCAAGTTTGGGGCCAAAACTCCTTCTGAAAGAATTTTAAAAATATCGAACCGTAAAAAGTTTCAAAAATTGTGAAAAATAGAAAACGAGTCGTCTTGCCATGAAACTTCACAAGAAGGCTTAAAGGACCATTGTATGAATTTACAAGCCAAAAAAATGGTATTGGCATGGCAGAAATATGAAAATATGCCTAAACCCACTTACCACCCTACCGATCCGCGGGGCGTATCCCGCCTCTCTGGCCGGTGTAGTGCCCACCCACCTGCCCGCCCGCTCGTTTCGTCAGTTGATTTAGGCATACAGAGTTCATTCGTAGTCTAAGATCGAACCAGATCGAGGGTTACGGTAGCAGGATCGACAGCATGCAGAGGGGGACCCGATCGATCCCTGGCTTGCGCATCCCGACCCTCTGGCCGGCTGAGCGCCTGCACGCTCGTTTCGTGGGTTGACTTAGGCATACGGAGTTCATTGCCAGTCTAACCATACAGAGTTCATTCCCATTCTAAGATTGGACTAGACCGAGGGTTGCAACAGCACATGCTGGGCTCGGGCATGTGCTGGTGCCGTATTTTTCTTCATCGGGACACCATCGCCGGAGAACCTGACCGGCGACATTGGGGTTCCGACGATCGGTGAGGCAGGGGGGATGTGCGCACATGATGTGCGATGGGTCCTGGTACTTGGCCCTTATATTGGCCCCCTATCCCTCATCAAACCTCGAGAACTCACACCCCCTTAAAGAGCATTTGAGATTTTACAGGTTTGCTGCCAGTAGCCATTAAAGTGTCTGAAATGGGGACACTTTTTTCAAATGGTCACAAAATCTTGTACACTTTGAGTTTTTAGCTGAATTGTTTTGTGCATGCCAAAAAAAATACAAGGATCACATCTACCATGTTTGGGGCCAAAACTCCTTCTGAAAAAATTTTAAAAAATCTCGAACCGTAAAAACTTTCAAAAAACGTGAAAAATAGAAAACGAGTCGTCTTGCCATGAAACTTCACATGAAGGCTTAAGGGACCATTGTATTAATTTACAAGCTAGAAAAATGGCATTGTCACGACAAAAATATGAAGATGTGCCTAAATCCACCTACCACCCTATCGATCCACGACTTGCGCATCCCGCCTCTCTGGCCGGCGTAGTGCCCGCCCGCCCGCCCGTTCGTTTCGTCGGTTGGCTTAGGCATACGGAGTTCATTCCTAGTGTAAGATCAGACTGGATAGAGGGTTGCGGTAGTAGGGTCGACAGCTTGCAGAGGGGTACCCGGCCGATCCCTGGCTTGCGCATCCCGCCCCTCTGGCCGGCTGACCGCCCGTATGCTCGTTTCGTGGGTTGACTTAGGCATACGGAGTTAATTCCTAGTCTAAGCATATGGAGTTCATTCCCAGTCTAAGATCAGACCGGACCGAGGGTTGCAGCAGCACATGCTGGGCTCAGGCACGTGCTGGTGCCGCATTTTTCTTCGTTAGGACGCCATCGCCGAAGAACCTGACCGGCGGCATTGGGGTTCCGGCGATCGGGGGGGCCAGGGGGTGTGCGCACAAGATGTCCAATGGGTGCTGGTACATGGCCCTTATATTGGCCCCCTATCCCTCATCAAACCTCGAGAACTCACACCCCCTTAAAGAGCATTTGAGATTTTACAGGTTTGCTGCCAGTAGCCATTAAAGTGTCTAAAATGTGGACAGGTTTTTCAAAATGTCACAAAATCTTGTACACTTCGAGTTTTCAGCTGAATTTTTTTGTGCATGCCAAAAAAAATACAAGGATCACTGTTACCAAGTTTGGGGCCAAAACTCCTTCTGAAAACATTTAAAAAATCCTGAATCGTAAAAATTTTCAAAAATCGTGAAAAATAAAAAACGAGTCGTCTTGCCAAGAAACTTCACATGAAGGCTTAAGGGACCATTGTATGAATTTACAAGCTAGAAAAATGGCATTGGCATGGCATAAATATGAAGATGTGCGTAAACCCACCTACCACCCTATCGATCCATTGCTTGCGCATTCCGCCTCCCTGGCCGGCGTAGTGCCCGCCCGTCAGCCCGCTTGTTTCGTCGGTTGCCTTAGGCATACGGAGTTCATTCCCAGTCTAAGATCAGATGAGACCAAGGGTTATGATAGCAGGATCGGTAGCACGCAATGGGGGACCCGACCGATCCCCGGCTTACGCATCCTGCCGCTCTGGCCGGCTGAGCGCCCGTATGCTCGTTTCATAGGTTGACTTAGGCTTACAGATTTCATTCCTAGTCTAAGCATACGGAGCTCATTCCTAGTCTAAGATTGGACCAGATCGAGGGTTACGACAGCACATGCTGGGCTCGGGCATGTGCTGGTTCCGCATATTTCTTCACCGGGACACCATCGTCGGAGAACCTGCCCGGCAACATTGGGGTTTCAGCGATCGGGGGGCCGGGGGGGTCTGCGCACATGATGTGCGATGGGTGCTGGTACTTGGCTCTTATATTGGCCCCCTATCCCTCATCAAACCTCGAGAACTCATACCCCCTTAAAGAGCATTTGAGATTTTACAGGTTTGCTGTCAGTAGCCATTAAAGTGTCTGAAATGGGGACACTTTTTTCAAATGGTCAAAAAATCTTGTACGCTTCGAGTTTTTAGCTAAAGTTTTTTGTGCATGCCAACAAAAATAAAAGGATCACGTCTACCAAGTTTGGGGCCAAAAGTCCTTCTGAAAAAATTTTAAAAAATCTCGAACTTCAAAAAGTTTCAAAAATCGTGAAAAATAGAAAATGAGTCGTCTTGCCATGAAACTTCACATGAAGGCTTAAAGGACCATTGTATGAATTTACAAGCCAGAAAAATGGCATTGGCATGACAGAAATATGAAGATGTGCCTAAACCCGCCTACCACCCTATCGATCCACGACTTGTGCATCTCGCCTCTCTGGCCGACGTCGTGCCCGCCCGCCCGCCCGCTCATTTCGTCGGTTGGCTTAGGCATAAGGAGTTCATTTCCAGTCTAAGATCAAACCAGACTGAGGGTTGTGACAGCACGTAGAGGGGGACCCGGTGATCCTCGGCTTGCGCATCCCGCCCCTCTGGCCGACTGAGCGCCCGCACGCTTGTTTCGTGGGTTGATTTAGGCATACGGAGTTCATTCCCACTCTAAGCATATAGAGTTCATTCCCAGTCTAAGATCGGACCGGACCAAGGGTTGCGACTGCACATGCTGGGCTCGGGCATGTGCTGGTGCCGTATTTTTCTTCACCGGGACACCATCGCCAGAGAACCTGACCGGTAGCATTGGGGTTTCGGTGATCGGGGGGGCCCGGGGTGGTGTGCGCACGTGATGTGTGATGGGTGCTGGTACTTGGCCCTTATATTGGCCCCCTATCCCTCATCAAACCTCTAGAACTCACACCCCCTCAAAGAGCATTTGAGATTTTACAGGTTTGCTGCCAGTAGCCATTAAAGTGTCTGAAATGGGGACACTTTTTTCAAATGGTCACAAAATCTTGTACACTTCGAGTTTTTAGCTGAATTGTTTTGTGCATGCCAAAAAAGATACAAGGATCACGTCTACCAAGTTTGGGGCCAAAACTCCTGAAAAAATTTTAAAAAATCCTGAACCGTAAAAACTTTCAAAAATCGTGAAAAATAAAAAATGCGTCGTCTTGCCATGAAACTTCACATGAAGGCTTAAGGGACCATTGTATTAATTTACAAGCCAGAAAAATGGTATTGTCACAGCATAAATATGAAGATGTGCCTAAACCCACCTACCACTCTATCGATCCACGGCTTACGCATCCCATCTCTCTGGCCGGCATAGTGCCCACCCGCTCGCCTGCTTGTTTCGTCGATTAGTTTAGGCATACGGAGTTCATTCCCAGTGTAAGATCCGACCAGATAAAGGGTTACGATAGTAGGGTCGGTAGCTCACAGAGGGGTACCCGACCGATCCCTGGCTTGCACATCCCGCCCCTCTGGCCGGCTGAGCGCCCGCACGCTCGTTCCACGGGTTGACTTAGGCATACGGAGTTAATTCCCAGTCTAAGCATACGGAGTTCATTCCCAGTCTAAGATTGGACTGGACCGAGGGTTACGGCAGCACATGCTGGGCTTGGGCATCTGCTGGTGCCGCATTTTTCTTCGTCGGGACGCCATCGCTGGAGAACCTGACCGGCGACATTAGGGTTCCGGCGATCGGGTGGGCCGGGGGGTGTGCTCACATTATGTCCAATGGGTGCTGGTACATGGCCCTTATATTGGCCCCCTATCCTTCATCAAACCTCCAGAACTCGCACCCTCTTAAAGAGCATTTGAGATTTTACAGGTTTGCTGCCAGTACCCATTAAAGTGTCTGAAATGTGGACAGGTTTTTCAAAAGGTCACAAAATCTTGTACACTTTGAGTTTTTAGCTGAATTTTTTTATGCATGCCAAAAAAAATACAAGGATCACGTCTACCAAGTTTGGGGCCAAAATGCCTTCTGAAAAAATTTTAAAAAATCTCGAACCGTAAAAAGTTTCAAAAATCATGAAAAATAGAAAACGAGTCGTCTTGCCACGGAACTTCACATGAAGGCCTAAGGGACCATTGTATGAATTTACAAGCCAGAAAAATGGCATTGGCGTGGCAGAAATATGAAGATGTGCCTCAACCCACCTACCACCCTATCGATCCACGGCTTGCGCATCCCGCCTCCCTGGCCGACGTAGTGCCCGCCCATCCGCCCGCTTGTTTCGTCGGTTGGCTTAGGCATACAGAGTTCATTCACAGTCTAAGATCAGACCGGACCGAAGGTTATGACAGTAGGATCGATAGCACGCAATGGCGGACCCGACCGATCCCCGGCTTGCGCATCCCACCCCTCTGACCGACTGAGCGCCCGTATGCTCGTTTCGTGGGTTGACTTAGGCTTACGGAGTTCATTCCCAATCTAAGCATACGGAGCTCATTCCCAGCTAAGATCAGTCGGACAGAGGATTGCGACAGCACAAGCTGGGCTCGGGCATGTGCTGGTGTCGCATATTTCTTCATCGGGACACCATCGCTGGAGAACCTGATTGGCGACATTGGGGTTCGGACGATCGGGGGGGCCGGGGGGTGTGCACACATGATGTGCAATGGGTGCTGGTACTAGGCCCTTATATTGGCCCCCTATCCCTCATCAAACCTCGAGAACTCAAACCCTCTTAAAGAGCATTTGAGATTTTACAGGTTTGCTGCCAGTAGCCATTAAAGTGTCTGAAATGGCGACACTTTTTTCAAATGGTCAAAAATTCTTGTACGCTTCGAGTTTTTAGCTGAAGTTTTTTATGCATGCCAACAAAAATAAAAGGATCACATCTACCAAGTTTGGGGCCAAAAGTCCTTCTGAAAAAGTTTTAAAAAATCTCAAACTGTAAAAAGTTTCAAAAATCGTGAAAAATAGAAAACGAGTCGTCTTGCCATGAAACTTCACATGAAGGCTTAAGGGACCATTGTATGAATTTACAAGCCAGAAAAATGGCATTGGCATGGCAGAAATATGAAGATGTGCCTAAACCCACCTACCACCCTATCGATCCACGGCTTGCACATCCCGCCTCTCTGGCAGGCGTAGTGCCTGCCCGTTCGCCCGCTCGTTTCGTCAGTTGGCTTAGGGATACGGAATTCATTCCCAGTCTAAGATCGAACCAGACTGAGGGTTGCGGTAGCACACAGAGGCAGACCCGGTGATCCCTGAATTACGCATCCCACCCCTCTGGCCGACTGAGCACCCGTACGCTCGTTTCATGGGTTGACTTAGGCATACAGAGTTCATTCCCAGTCTAAGCATACAGAGTTCATTCCCAGTCTAAGATCGGATCGAACCGAGGGTTGCGACAGAACATGCTGGGCTCGGTCATGTGCTGGGGCCACATTTTTCTTCTCCGGGGCGCCATCGCCGGAGAACCTGACCGACGACATTGGGGTTTCGACGATCGGGGGGGCCGGGGGGGTGTGCGCACATGATGTGTGATGGTTGCTGGTACTTGGCCCTTATATTGGCCCCCTATCCCTCATCAAACCTCGAGAACTCACACCCCCTTAAAGAGCATTTGAGATTTTACAGGTTTGCTGCCAGTAGCCATTAAAGTTTCTGAAATGGGGACACTTTTTTCAAATGGTCACAAAATCTTGTACACTTCGAGTTTTTAGCTGAATTGTTTTGTGCATGCCAAAAAAAATACAAGGATCACGTCTACCAAGTTTGGGGCCAAAACTCCTTCTGAAAAAATTTTAAAAATATCGAACCGTAAAAAGTTTCAAAAATCGTGAAAAATAGAAAATGAGTCGTCTTGCCATGAAACTTCACAAGAAGGCTTAAGGGACCATTGTAAGAATTTACAAGCCTTAAAATGGGATTGGCTGGGCAGAAATATGAAGATGTGCCTAAACCCACCTACCACCCTATCGATCCACGGCTTGCGTATCCCATCTCTTTGGCCGACGTAATGCTCGCCCGCCCGTTCGGTTGTTTCGTCGGTTGGCTTAGGCATACGGAGGTCATTCCCAGTCTAAGATTGGGGTAGATCGAGGTTTACGGCAGCAGGATCGGTAGCACACAGAGGGGGACCCTAGCGATCCCCGGCTTGCGCATCCCGCCCTTCTGGCCTGCTGAACGCCCGCATGCTCATTTCGTGAGTTGACTTAGGCATACAGAGTTAATTCCCAGTCTAAGCATACGAAGTTCATTTCCAATCTAAGATTGGACCCAACCGAGGGTTACGGCAGCACATGCTGGGCTCGGGCATGTACTGGTGCCACATTTTTCTTCGTCGGGACACCATCGTCGGAGAACCTGACCGGCGACATTGAGGCTCCGACGATCGGGGGGGTGTGCGCACATGATGTGCGATGGGTGCTGGTACTTGACTCTTATATTGGCCCCCTATCCCTCATCAAACCTCGAGAACTCACACCCCTTTAAAGAGCATTTAAGATTTTACAGGTTTCCTGCTAGTAGCCAGTAAAGCGTCTAAAATGGGGACGCTTTTTTCAAATGGTCACAAAATCTTGTACACTTCGAGTTTTTAGCTGAATGTTTTTGTGCATGCCAACAAAAATACAAGGATCACGTCTACCAAGTTCGGGGTGAGAACTCCTTCTGAAAAAATTTTAAAAAATCCCGAACCGTAAAAAGTTTCAAAAATCATGAAAAATAGAAAATGAGTCGTCTTGCCATGAAACTTCACATGAAGGCTTAAGGGACCATTGTATGAATTTACAAGCCAGAAAAATGGGATTGGCATGGCAGAAATATGAAGATGTGCTTAAACCCACCTACCACCCTATCGATCCACGACTTGCGCATCCCACCTCTCTGGCCGGCATAGTGCCTGCCCGCCTGCCCACCCGTTTCATCGATTGGCTTAGGCACACGGTGTTCATTCCCAGTCTAAGATCAGACCAGAGAGACGGTTGTAGCAGCAGGATCGGCAGCATGCAGAGAGGGACCCGATTAATCCTCGAATTACGCATCCCACCCCTCTGGCCGGTTGAGCGCCCTAACGCTCGTTTCGTGGGTTGACTTAGGCATACAGAGTTCATTCCCAGTGTAAGCATACGGAGTTCATTCCCAGTCTAAGATTGAACTGGACCAAGGGTTGTGGCAGCACATGCTGGGCTTGGGCATGTGCTAGTGCTGCATTTTTCTTCGTCAGGACACCATCACCGAAGATCCTGACCGACGGTATTGGGATTTCGGCAATCGGGGGGGCCGGGGGGTGTGCGCACATGATGTGCGGTGGGTGCTGGTACTTGGCCCTTATATTGGCCCCCTATACCTCATCAAACCTCAAGAACTCACACCCCCTTAAAAAGCATTTGAGATTTTAAACCCACCTATGAAGATCGCACGGCAAAATTATGAAGATGTGCCTAAACCCACCTACCACCCTATCGGTCCATGGCTTGCGCATCCCACCTCTCTGGCAGGCGTAGTGCCCGCCCGCCCGCCCGCTCATTTCGTCGGTTGGCTTAGGCATATGGAGTTCATTCCCAATCTAAGATCGGTCCAGACCGAGGGTTGCGGTAGCGGGATCGACAGCACACAGAGGGGGACCCGACCGATCCTCGGCTTGCGCATCCCGCCCCTCTGGCCGACTGAGCGGCCGCACGCTCGTTTCGTGGGATGACTTAGGCATACGGAGTTCATTCCCAGTCTAAGCATACGGAGTTCGTTCCCAGTCTAAGCATACAGAGTTCATTCCCAGTCTAAGATTGGACCAGACTGAGGGTTACGGTAGTACATGCTGGGCTCGGGCATGTGTTGTTGCCGTATTTTTCTTCGTCGAGACACCATCACCGGAGAACCTGACCGACGGCATTGGGGTTCCTGCGATCGGGGGCACCGGGGGGTGTTCGCACATAATGTGCGATGGGTGCTAGTACTTGGCCCTTATATTGGCCCCCTATCCCTCATAAAACCTCGAGAACTCACACCCCCTTAAAGAGCATTTGAGATTTTACAGGTTTGCTGCCAGTAGCCATTAAAGTTTCTGAAATGGGGACACTTTTTTCAAATGGTCACAAAATCTTGTACACTTCGAGTTTTTAGCTGAATTTTTTCGTGCATGCCAACAAAAATACTAGGATCACGCCTACCAAGTTTGGGGCCAAAACACTTTCTGAAAATATTTTAAAAAATCTTGAACCGTAAAAAGTTTTAAAAATCGTGAAAAATAAAAAACGAGTCGTCTTGCCATGACACTTCACATGAAGGCTTAAGGGACCATTGTATGAATTTACAAGCAAAAAATATGGCATTGGCATGGCAAAAATATGAAGATGTGCCTAAACTTACCTACCACCCTATCGATCCACGGCTTGCGCATCCCGCCTCTCTTGCCGGCGTAGTGCCCGCCCGCCCGCCCACTCGTTTCGTTGGTTTGCTTAGGCATACGGAGTTCATTCCCAGTCTAAGATCGGATCAGACTGAGGGTTGCGGTAGTAGGTTCGGCAGCACGTAGAGGGGGACCCGACCGATCCCCAGCTTGAGCATCCCGCCCCTCTGGCCGACTGAGCACCCGCACGCTCGTTTCGCGGGTTGACTTAGGCATACGGAGTTCATTCCCAGTCTAAGCATACGGAGTTCATTCCCAGTCTAAGATCAGATCGGACCGAGGGTTGCGGCAGCACATGCTGGGCTCGGGCATGTGCTGGTATCGTATTTTTATTTGCCGGGACACCATCGCCGGAGAACCTGACCGGGGGCATTGGGGTTCCGACGATCGGGGTTCCGACGATCGGAGGGCCCCGGAGGGGTGTACGCACATGGTGTGCTATGCGTGCTGGCACTTGGCCCTTATATTGGCCCCCTATCCCTCATCAAACCTCGAGAACTCACACCCCCTTAAAGAGCAATTGAGATTTTACAGGTTTGTTGCCAGTAGCCATTAAAGTGTCTGAAATGGGGACACTTTTTTCAAATGGTCACAAAATCTTGTACAATTCGAGTTTGTAGCTGAATTTTTTTGTGCATGCCAAAAAAATACAGGGATCACGTCTACCAAGTTTGGGGCCAAAACTCTTTCTGAAAACTTTTAAAAAATCCCGAACCGTAAAAAGTTTCCAAAATTGTGAAAAATAGAAAACGAGTCGTCTTGCCATGAAACTTCACATGAAGGCTTAAGGGACCATTCTATGAATTTACAAGCCAAAAAAATGGCATTGGCATGGCAAAAATATGAAGATGTGTCTAAACCCACCTACCACCCTATCGATCCATGGCTTGCGCATCCCGGCTCTCTGGCCGGCGTAGTGCCCGTCCGCCCGCCCGCTCTTTTCGTCGGTTGGCTTAGGCATATGGAGTTTATTCCCAGTCTAAGATCCGATTGGATCAAGGGTTGTGATAGTAGGATCAACAACACATAGAGGGGGACCCGATCGATCCCCAACTTGCGCACCCCGCCCCTCTGGCCGGTTGAGCGCCCGCACGCTCGTTTCGTGGGTTGACTTGGGCATACAGGGTTCATTCCTAGTCTAAGCATATGGAGTTCATTCCCAGTCTAAGATCAGACTGGACCGAGGGTTTCTGTAGCACATGCTGGGCTTAGGCATGTGCTGGTGCCACATTTTTTGCGTCGGGACACCATCGTCGGAGAATCTTACCGACGGCATTGGGGTTCCGGCGATTGGGGGGGCCAGGGGGTGTGCGCACATGATGTGCAATGGGCGCTGGTACTTGGCCCTTATATTGGCCCCCTATCCCTCATCAAACCTCAAGAACTCATAGCCCCTTAAAGAGCATTTGAGATTTTACAGGTTTGTTGCCAGTAGCCATTAAAGTGTCTGAAATGGGGATACTTTTTCAAATGGTCACAAAATCTTGTGGACTTCAAGTTTTTAGATGAATTTTTTTGTGCATGCCAACAAAAATACAAGGATCATGTCTACCAAGTTTGGAGCCAAAACTCCTTCTAAAAAAATTTTAAAAAATCCCAAACCGCAGAAAGTTTTGAAAATCGTGAAAAATAGAAAACGAGTCGTCTTGCCATGAAACTTCACATGAAGGCTTAAGGGACCATTGTATGAATTTACAAGCCAGAAAAATCACATTGGCATGGCAGAAATATTAAGATGTGCCTAAACCCACCTACCACCCTATCGATCCACGACTTGCGCATCCTGCCACTCTGGCCGACGTAGTGCCCACCCGCTCGTTTCGTCGGTTGGCTTAGGCATACAGAGTTCATTCCCAGTCTAAGATCAGACCAGATTGAGGGTTGTGGCAACAAGATCGGCAGCACGCAGAGGGGGACCCGGCCGATCCCTGGCTTGTGCATCCCGCCCCTCTGGTCGGCTGAGCGCCCACATGCTCGTTTCGTGGGTTGACTTAGGCATACGGAGTTCATTCCTAGTCTAAGCATACGGAGTTCATTCCCAATCTAAGATCGGTCCAAAATGAAGGCTACGGCAGCACATACTGGGCTCGGGCATGTGCTGGTGCCGCATTTTTCTTCGTCGGACACCATCGTCGGAGAACCTGACCGACAGCATTAGGGTTCCAACGATCTGGGTGGGCGAGGGGTCTGTGCGCACATGATGTGCGATGGGTGTTGGTACTTGGCCCTTATATTGGCCCCCTATCCCTTATCAAACCTCGAGAACTCACACCCCTTTAAAGAGCATTTGAGAATTTACAGGTCTGTTGCCAGTAGCCATTAAAAGGTCTGAAATGGGGACACTTTTTCAAATGGTCACAAAATCTTGTACACTTCGAGTTTTTAGCTGAATTTTTTTATGCATGCCAACAAAAATACAAGGATCACGACTACCAAGTTTGGGGCCAAAGCCCCTTCTGAAAAAATTTTAAAAAATCCCAAACCGTAAAAAGTTTCAAAAATCATGAAAAATAGATAAAACGAGTCGTCTTTCCATGAAACTTCACATGAAGGCTTAAGGGACCATTGTATGAATTTACAAGCCAGAAAAATGGCATTGGCAAGGCAGAGATATGAAGATGTGCCTAAACCCACCTACCACCCTATCGATCCACGGCTTGCTCATCCCACCTCTCTGGGCGACGTAGTGCCCACCAGCCCGCTCGCTCGTTTCGTCAGTTGGCTTAGGCATACGGAGTTCATTCTCAGTCTAAGATCAGATCGGATCGAGGGTTGTGACAGCAGGATAGGTAGCACGCAGAGGGGGACCCGGCTGATCCCTGGCTTGCGCATCCCACACGCTTGTTTCATGGGTTCACTTGGGCATACGGAGTTCATTCCCAGTCTAAGATCGGACAGGACCGAGGGTTGCGGCAGCACATGCTAGGCTCGAGCATGTGCTGGTGCCGTATTTTTCTTCGTCGGGACACCATCGTCGGAGAACCTGACCGGTGGCATTGGGGTTCCGACGATCGGGGGGGCCGGGGGGTGTGCGCACATGATGTGCGATGGGTGCTGGTACTTGGCCCTTATATTTTCTCCCTATCTCTCATCAAACCTAGAGAACTCACGCCCCCTTAAAGAGCATTTGAGATTTTACAAGTTTGCTGCCAGTAGCCATTGAAGTGTCTGAAATGGGGACACTTTTTTCAAATGGTCACAAAATTTGTACACTTCGGGTTTTTAGCTGAATTTTTTTATGCATGCCAACAAAAATACAAGGACCACGTGTACCAAGTTTGGGGCCAAAACTCCTTCTGAAAAAATTTAAAAAAATCTGAATCTTAAAAAGTTTAAAAAATCATGAAAAATAGAAAACGAGTCATCCTGCCATGAAACTTCACATGAAGGCTTAAGGGACCATTGTATGAATTTACAAGATAGAAAAATGGCATTGTCACGGTAGAAATATGAAGATGTGCCTAAACCCACCTACCATGCTATCGATGCACGGCTTTCGCATCCCGTCTCTCTGGCCGACATAGTGCCTGCCCGCCCGCCCGCTCGTTTCATCGGTTGGCTTAAGCATACATAGTTCATTCCCAGTCTAAGATTGGATGGGACTGAGTGTTGCGGCAGCAGGATCGACAGCACGAAGAGGGGGACCCGACCGATCCCCGGCTTGCGTATCTCGCCCCTCTGGCCGACTGAGCGCCCGCACGCTCGTTTCGTGGGTAGACTTAGGCATATGGAGTTCATTCCCAGTCTAAGATTGGACCGGACCGAGGGTTGCGGCAGCACATGCTGGGCTCAAGCATGTGTTGGTGCCGTATTTTTCTTCGTCGGGACACCATCATCGAAGAACCTGATCGACGACATTAGGGTTCCGGTGATTGGGGGGGCCGGGGGGTGTGCGCACATGATGTGCGATGGGTGCTGGTACTTGGCCCTTATATTGGCCCCCTATCCCTCATCAAACCTCGAGAACTCACACCCCCTTAAAGAGCATTTGAGATTTTACAGGTTTGTTGCCAGTAGCCATTAAAGTGTCTGAAATGGGGACATTTTTTTCAAATGGTCACAAAATCTTGTACACTTCGAGTTTTTAGCTGAGTTTTTTTATGCATGCCAACAAAAATACAAGGATCACGTGTACCAAGTTTGGGGCCAAAACTCCTTCTGAAAAAATTTCAAAAAATCCCGAACCGTAAAAGGTTTCAAAAATCCTGAAAAATAGAAAACGAGTCGTCTTGCCATTAAACTTCACATGAAGGCTTAAGGGACCATTGTATGAATTTACAAGCCAGAAAAATGGCATTGGCACGGTAGAAATATGAAGATGTGCCAAAACCCACCTACCACCCTATCGATCCACGACTTGCGCGTCCCGCCTCTCTGGCCGATGTAGCACCCGCCCGCCTACCCGCTCGTTTTGTCGGTTGGCTTAGGCATACGGAGTTCATTCACAGTCTAAGATCGGATCGGACTGAAGGTTGCAGCAGCACATGCTGGGCTCGGGCATGTGCTGGTGCCGCATTTTTCTTCACCGGGACACTATCGTCGGAGAACCTGACTGGCAATTTTGGGGTTCCGACGATCGGGGGGGCCGAGGGGGTGTGCACACATGATGTGGGATGGGTGCTGGTACTTGGCCCTTATATTGGCCCCCTATCTCTCATCAAACCTCGAGAACTCACACTCACTTAGAGAGCATTTGAGATTTACAGGTTTGCTTCTAGTAGCCATTAAAGTGTCTGAAATGGGGATACTTTTTTCAAATGGTCACAAAATCTTGCACGCTTCGAGTTTTTAGTTGAATTTTTTTTGCATGCCAACAAAAATACAATGATCATGTCTACCAAGTTTGGGGCCAAAACTCCTTATGTAAAAATTTTAAAAAATCTCGAACCTTAAAAAATTTCGAAAATCGTGATAAATAGAAAACGAGTCATCTTGCCATGAAACTTCACATGAAGGCTTAAGGGACCATTGTATGAATTCACAAGCCAGAAAATGGCATTGGCACGGTAGAAATACGAAGATGTGCCTAAACCCACCTACCACCCTATCGATCCACGGCTTGCGCATCTCGTCTCTCTAGCCGGCATAGTGCCCGCCCGCCCACCCCCTCGTTTCATCGGTTGGCTTAGGCATTCAGAGTTCATTCCCAGTCTAAGATTGGACCAGACTGAGGGTTACAGCAGCAGGATCGACAGCACGCAAAGGGGGACCCAACCGATCCTCGGCTTGCGCATCCCGCCCCTCTGGCCGACTACGCGCCCACACGCTCGTTTCGTGGGTTGACTTAGGCATACGGAGTTCATTCCCTATCTAGGCATATGGAGTTCATTCCCAGTGTCAGATTAGACCGGACCGAGGGTTGCGGTAGAACATGCTGGGCTCGGGCATGTGCTGGTGCCATATTTTTCTTCGTTGGGACACCATCGTCGGAGAACCTGACCGACGGCATTGTGGTTCGGACGATCGAGGGGGCCGGGGGGGGTGTGCACACATCATGTGCGATGGGTGCTGGTACTTGGCCCTTATATTGGGCCCCTATCCCTCATCAAAGCTTGAGAACTCACACCCCCTTAAAGAATATTTGAGATTTTACAGGTTTGCTGCCAGTAGCAATTAAAGTGTCTGAAATGGGGACACTTTTTTCACATGGTCACAAAATCTTGTACACTTCGAGTTTTTGGCTGAATTTTTTTGTGCATGCCAACAAAAATACAAGGATCACGTCTAACAAGTTTAGGGCCAAAAAGGCTTCTGAAAAAATTTGAAAAAATCCCGAACCGTGAAATGTTTTGAAAATCTTGAAAAATAAAAAACGAGTCGTCTTGCCATGAAACTTCACATGAAGGCTTAAGGGACAATTGTATGAATTTACAAGCCAGAAAAATGGCATTGGCATGGTAGAAATATGAAGATGTGGCTAAACCCACCTACCACCCTATCGATCCACGGCTTGCGCATCTCGCCTCTCTGGCCGACATAGTGCCCGCCTGCCCGCCAGCCCGTTTCGTCGGTTGGCTTAGGCATACGGAGTTTTTTCCCAGTCTAAGATCGGACCAGACCGAGACACCATCACCGGAGAACCTGACCGACGGCATTGGGGTTCCGACGATCGGGGGGATGGGGGGGAGTGCACATGATGTGCGATGGTTGCTAGTACTTGGCCCTTATATTGGTCCCCTATCCCTCATCAAACCTCGGGAACTCACACCCCCTTAAAGAGCATTTGAGATTTTACAGGTTTGCTGCCAGTAGCCATTGAAGTGTCTGAAATGGGGACACTTTTTTCAAATGGTCACAAAATCTTGTACACTTCGAGGTTTTTAGCTGAATTTTTTTGTGCATGCCAAAAAAAATACAAGGATCACGTCTACCAAGTTTGGGGCCAAAACGCCTTCTGAAAAAATTTTAAAAAATCCCAAACCTTAAAAAGTTTGAAAAATCATGAAAAATAGAAAACGAGTCGTCTTACCATGAAACTTCACATGAAGGCTTAAGGGACCATTGTCTGAATTTACAAGCCAAGAAAATGGCATTGGCATGACAGAAATAAGAAGAGGTGCCTATACCCACCTACCACCCTATCGATCCACGGTTTGCGCATCCCGCCTCTCTGGCTAGAGTAGTGCTCGCCCATCTGCCCACTCGTTTCATCGGTTGGCTTAGGCATACGGAGTTCATTCCTAGTCTAAGAGCAGACTGCATCGAGGGTTACGGCAACAGGATCGACAGCACACAGAGGGGACCCGACCAATCCCCGACTTGCGCATCCCGCCCCTCTGGCCGGCTGAGCGCCCACATGTTCGTTTTGTGGGTTGACTTAGGCATACGGAGTTCGTTCCCAATCTAAGCATACGAAATTCATTCCTAGTCTAAGATCGGACCGAACCATGGGTTGCGGCATGTGCTGGGCTCAGGCATGTGCTGGTGCCATATTTTTCTTCGTCGGGACACCATCGCCGGAGAACCTGACCGGTGGCATTCGGGTTCCGGCGATCGGGGGGGCAGGGGGGTTTGCGCACATGATGTGCGATGGGTGCTGGTACTTGGCCCTTATATTAGCCCCCTATCCCTCATCAAACCTCGAGACTCACACCCCCTTAAAGAGCATTTGAGATTTTACAGGTTTGCTGCCAGTAGCCATTAAAGTGTCTGAAAATGGGGACACTTTTTTCAAATGGTCACAAAATCTTGTACACTTCGAGTTTTTAGCTGAAAGGTTTTATGCATGCCAAAAAAAATACAAGGATCACGTCTACCAAGTTTGGGGGCCAAAACTCCTTCTGAAAAAATTTTAAAAAATCTTGAACCGTAAAAAGTTTTGAAAATCGTAAAAAATAGAAAACGAGTCGTCTTGCCATGAAACTTCACATGAAGGCTTAAGGGACCATTGTATTAATTTACAAGCCAAAAAAATGGCATTGGCATGGCAGCAATATGAAGATGTGCCTAAACCCACCTACCACCCTATCGATCCACGGCTTGCGCATCCCACCTCTCTGGCCGACGTAGTGCCCGCCCGCTTGCCCGCTAGTTATGTCGGTTGGCTTAGGCAAACGAAGTTCATACCCAATCTAAGATCAAATAGGACTGAGGGTTGCGGATGCAGGATCGGCAGCACGCAGAGGCGGACCCGACTGATCCCCAGCTTACGCATCCCGCCCCTCTGGCCGACTGAGCGCCCGTACGCCCGTTTCGTGGGTTGACTTAGGCATACGGAGTTCATTGCCAGTCTAAGCATACGGAGTTCATTCCCAGTCTAAGATCAGATTGGACCGAGGGTTACAGCAGCACATGCTGGGCTCGGGCATGTGCTGGTGCCGCATTTTTCTTCGTCAGGACACCATCGCCGGAGAACCTGAACGGTGGTATTGGGGTTCCGGCGATCGGAGGGCCGGGGGGGGTGCGCACATGATGTGCGATGGGTCCTTGTACATGGCCCTTATATTGGCCCCCTATCCCTCATCGAATCTCGAGAACTCACACCCCTTTAAAGAGCATTTGAGATTTTACAGGTTTGTTGCCAGTATCCATTAAAGTGTCTGAAATGGGGACACTTTTTTAAATGGTCACAAAATCTTGTACACTTTGAGTTTTTAGCTGAATGTTTTTGTACATGCCAACAAAAATACAAGGATCACGTCTACCAAGTTTGGGGCCAAACACCTTCTGAAAAAATTTAAAAAAATCCTGAAGCGTAAAAAGTTTCAAAAATCATGAAAAATAGAAAATGAGTCGTCGTGCCATGAAACTTGACAAGAAGGCTTAAGCGACCATTGTATGAATTTACAAGCTAGAAAAATGGCATTGGCACGGCAGAAATATAAAGATATGCCTAAACCCACCTACCACCCTATCGATCCACGGCTTGCGCATCCCGCCTCTCTAGTCGGCTTCGTGCCCGCCTACCCGCCCACTCGATTCGTCGATTGGCTTAGGCGTACGGAGTTCATTCCCATTCTAAGATCAGACCAGATCGAGGGTTACGATAGTAGGATCAACAGCATGCATAGAGGAATCCAACCAATCCACGGCTTGCGCATCACGCCTCTCTGGCCGACGTAGTGCCCGTCCGCCTGCCCGTTCGATTCGACGTTTGGCTTAGGCATACGGAGTTCATTCCCAGTCTAAGATCAGACTAGACCGAGGGTTATGGTAGCAGGATCGACAGCACGTAGAAGGGGACCCGACCGATCCCCGGGTTGCACATTCCGCCCCTTTGGCCGGCTAAGCGCCCGCACGCTCATTTCGTGGGTTGACTTAGGCATACGGAGTTCATTCCCAATCTAAGATCGGACCAGACCGAGGGTTGTGGCAGCACATGTTGGGCTCGAGCATGTGCTAGTGCCGCATTTCTCTTCACCGGGACACCATCGCCGGAGAACCTGACTGGTGGCATTGGGGTTCCGGCAATCGGGGGGGCGGGGGGGTTTGCGCAAATGATGTGTGATGGGTGCTGGTACTTGGCCCTTATATTGGCCCCCTATCCCTCATCAAACCTCAAGAACTCACACCCCCTTAGAAAGCATTTGAGATTTTACAGGTTTGCTGTGAGTAGCCATCAAAGTGTCTGAAATGGGGACACTTTTTTCAAATGGTCACAAAATCTTGTACACTTCGAGTTTTTGGCTGAATTTTTTTGTGCATGCCAACAAAAATACAAGGATCATGTCTACCACGTTTGGTTCCAAAACTCCTTCTGAAAAAATTTTAAAAAATCCTGAACCGTAAAAAGTTTCAAAAATCGTGAAAAATAGAAAACGAGTCGTCTTGCCATGAAACATCACATGAAGGCTTAAGGGACCATTGTATGAATTTACAAGCCAGAAAAAAGGCATTGGCATGGCAGAAATATGAAGATGTGCCTAAACCCACCTACCACCCTATCGATCTATGGCTTGCGCATCTCGCCTCTCTGACCGACGTAGTGCCCATCCGCCCGCCCGCCCATTTCGTCGATTGGCTTAGGCATACGAAGTTCATTCCCAGTCTAAGATCGGACCAGACCGAGTGTTGCGGTAGCAGGATCGACAGCACGCAGAGGGGGTCCCGACCTATCCCCGGCCTAGCATCCCGTCCTTCTCGCAGGCTGAGTGCCCGAACGCTCGTTTCTTGGGCTGACTTAGGCATACGGAGTTCATTCCTTGTCTAAGCATACGGAGTTCATTCCCAGTCTAAGATCGGACTGGACCGAGGGTTGCCGCAGCACATGCTGGGCTCAGGCATGTGCTGGTGCTCCATTTTTCTACGTCGGGACACCACCGTCTGAGAACCTGACCGGCGGCATTGGGGTTCCGATGATGGGGGGCACCGGGGGGGTGTGCGCACATGATGTGCGATGGGTACTGGTACTTGGCCCTTATATTGGCCCCCTATACCTCATCAAACCTCGAGAACTCACACCCCCTTAAAGAGCATTTGAGATTTTATAGGTTTGCTGCCAGTAGCCATTAAAGTGTCTGAAATTAAGACACTTTTTTCAAATGGTCACAAAATCTTGTACACTTCGAGTTTTTAGCTGAATCTTTTTGTAAATGCCAACAAAAATACAAGGGTCACTCTACCAAGTTTGGGGCCAAAACTCCTTCTGAAAAAATTTTAAAAAATCATGAACCGTAAAAAGTTTCAAAAATCATGAAAACTAAAAAACGAGTCGTCTTGCCATGAAACTTCACATGAAGGCTTAAGGTACCATTGTATCAATTTACAAGCCAGAAAAATGGCATTGGCATGGAAGAAATATGAAGATGGGCCTAAACCCACCTACCACCCTATCGATCCATGGCTTGTGCATCCCGCCTCTCAGGCCGGCGTAGTGCCCGCCGGCCCACCCGCCCGTCCGTTTCGTCGGTTGGCTTAGCATGCGGAGTTAATTCCCAGTCTAAGAGTGGATCAGATCGAGGGTTGCAACAGCAGGATCGACAACACGCAGAAGGTGACCCAACCGAACCCCGGCTTGCGCATCCCACCCCTCTGGCCGGCTGAGCGCCCGCACGCTCGTTTTCTGGGTTGACTTAGGCATATGGAGTTCATTCCCAGTCTGAGATCGAACTGAACCAAGGGTTGCAGCAGCACATGCTGGGCTCGGGCATGTGCTGGTGTCGCATTTTTCATCGTCGGGACACCATCTTCGGAGAACCTGACCGACGGCATTGGGGTTCGAGCGACAGGTGGGACCGGGGGGTATGCGCACATGATGTGCGATGGGTGCTGGTACTTGGTCCTTATATTGGCCCCCTATCCCTCATCAAACCTCAAGAACTCACACCCCCTTAAACAGCATTTGAGATTTTACAGGTTTGCTGCCAATAGCCATTAAAGTGTCTAAAATGGGGACACTTTTTTCAAATGGTCACAAAATCTTGTACACATCGAGTTTTTAGCTGAATGTTTTTGTGCATGCCAAAAAAAATACAAGGATCACGTCCACCAAGTTTGGGGCCAAAACTCCTTCTGAAAAAATTTTAAAAAATCCCGAACCGTAAAAAGTTTCAAAAATCGTGAAAAATAGAAAACGTGTCGTCTTGCCATGAAACTTCACATGAAGGCTTAAGGTACCATTGTATGAATTTACAAGCCAGAAAAATGGCATTGGCATGGTAGAAATATGAAGATAGGCCTAAACCCACCTACCACCCTATCGATCCACTGCTTGTGCATCCCGCCTCTCTGGTCGACGTAGTGCCCGCTTGCCCGCCTGCCCGCCCGTTTCGTTGATTGGCTTAGGCATACTGAGTTCATTCCCAGTCTAAGATTGGATCGGATCGAGGGTTGCAGTCGCAGGATCGAGAGCATGCAAAGGGGGACCCGGCCGATCCCCGGCTTGCGCATCCCACCCCTCTGAACTGCTGAGTGCCCGTACGTTCGTTTCATGGGTTGACTTAAGCATACGGAGTTCATTCCCAGTGTAAGCATACAGAGTTCATTCCCAGTCTAAGATCGGACCGGACCGAGGGTTGCGACAGCACATGCTGGGCTCAGGCATGTGCTGACATCGCATTTTTCTTCGTCGGGACACCATCACCGGAGAACCTGACCGACGGCATTGGGTTCAGTCAATCAGGGGTGGTCGGGGGGGTATGCGCACATGATGTGCGATGGGTGCTGGTACTTAGCCCTTATATTTCCCCCCTATCCCTCATCAAACCTCGTGAACTCACACCCCTTTTAAAGAGCATTTGAGATTTTACAGGTTTGCTGCCAGCAGCCATTAAAGTGTCTGAAATGGGGACACTTTTTTCGAATGGTCACAAAATCTTGTAAACATCGAGTTTTTAGCTGAATTTTTTTGTGCTTGCCAACAAAAATACAAGGATCACGTCTACCAAGTTTGGGGCCAAAAATCCTTCTGAAAAAATTTTAAAAAATCCAGAACCGTAAAAAGTTTCGAGAATCGTGAAAAATAGAAAATGAGTCGTCTTGCCATGAAACTTCACGTGAAGGCTTAAGGGACCATTGTATGAATTTACAAGCCAAAAAAATGGCATTGGCATGGCAGAAATATGAAGATGTGCCTAAACCCACCTACCACCCTATCGATCCACGAATTGAGCATTACGCCTCTCTGGCTGGCGTAGTGCCCGTCCGCCCGCCCGCCCGTTTCGTCGGTTGGCTTACGTATACGAAGTTCATTCCTAGTCTAAGATCGGATCCGACCAAGGGTTACGGCAGCAGGCTCGGCAGTATGCAGAGGGGGACCCGACCGATCCCCGGCTTGCGCATCCCGTCCCTTTGGTCGGTTGAGCGCCCGCACGCTCGTTTCGTGGGTTGACTTAGGCATACGGAGTTCATTCCCAGTCTAAGCATATGGAGTTCATTCCCAGTCTAAGATCAGACCAGACCGAAGGTTGCGACAGCACATGCTGGGCTCAGGCATGTGCTGGTGCCGTATTTTTCTTCACCTGGACACCATCGTCGGAGAACCTGACCAGCGGCATTGGGGTTCCGGTGATCGGGGGTGGCCGGGGGGGTGTGCGCACATGATGTGCGATGGCTGCTGGTACTTGGCCCTTATATTGGCCCCTATCCCTCATCAAACCTTGAGAACTCACACCCCCTTAAAGAGCATTTGAGATTTTACAGGTTTGCTGCCAGTAGCCATTAAAGTGTCTGAAATGGGAACACTTTTTTCAAATGGTCACAAAATCTTGTACACTTCGAGTTTCTAGCTGAATATTTTTGTGCATGCCAACAAAAATACAAGGATCATGACTACAAAGTTTAGGGATAAAACTAATTCTAAAAAAATTTTAAAAAATCTCGAACCGTAAAAAGTTTTGAAAATCGTGAAAAATAGAAAACGAGTCGTCTTACCATGAAACTTAACATGAAGGCTTAAGGGACCATTGTATGAATTTACAAGTGAGAAAAATGGCATTGGCACGGCAGAAATATGAAGATGTGCCTAAACCCACTTACCACCCTATCAATTCACGGTTTGCGCATCCCGCCACTCTGGCCGGCGTAGTGCCCGCCCGCCAACCCGTTTCGTCAGTTAGCTTAGGCATACGGAGTTCATTCCCGGTCTAAGATCGAATCGAATTGAGGGTTGCGGCAGCAGGATCGACAGCACACATAGGGGGACTCGACCGATCCCCGGCATGCGCATCCCGCCCCTCTAGCCGACTGAGATCCCGCCCCTCATTTCGTGGGTTGACTTAGGCATACGGAGTTCATTCCTAGTCTAAGATCGGATTAGACCGAGGGTTGCGGCAGCACTTGCTGGGCTCGGGCATGTGCCGGTGCCGTATTTTTCTTCACCGAGACACCATCGCCGGAGAACCTGACCGACGGCATTAGGATTCCGACGATCGGGAGGAGCTAGTGGGGTGTGCGCACATGATGTGTGATGGGTGCTGGTTCTTGGCCCTTATATTGGCCCCCTATCCCTCATCAAACCTCGAGAACTCACACCCTTTTAAAGAGCATTTGAGATTTTATAGGTTTGCTGCCAGTAGGCATAAAAATGTCTGAAATGTGGACACTTTTTTCAAATGGTCACAAAATCTTGTACACTTCGAGTTTTTAGCTGAATTTTTTTGTGCGTACCAACAAAAATACAAAGATCATGTCTACAAGTTTGGGTTGAAAACTCCTTCTGAAAAAATTTTAAAAAATCCCGAACCGTAAAAAGTTCCAAAAATCGTGAAAAATAGAAAACGAGTCGTCTTGCCATGAAACTTCACATGAAGGCTTAAGGGACCACTGTATGAATTTACAAGCCAAAAAAATGGTATTGGCATGGTAGAAATATGAAGATGTGCCTAAACCCACCTACCACCCTATCGATCCATGGCTTGCGCATCCTGCCTCTCTGGCCTGCGTAGTGCCCGCCCACCCGCCCACTCGTTTCGTCGGTTAGCTTAGGCATACAGTGTTCATTCCCAGTCTAAGATCTGACTGGACCGAGGGTTGTGGTAGCAGGATCGGCAGCACGCAGAGGGGGACCTGGTCGATCCTTGGCTTGCGCATCCCGGCCCTCTGGCCGGCTGAGCGCCCGCACGATCGTTTCGTGGGTTGACTTAGGCATACGGAGTTCATTCCCAGTCTAAGCATACGAAGTTCATTCCCAGTCTAAGATTGGATCGGACCGAGGGTTGCGGCAGCACATGCTGGGCTCGGGCATGTGCTGGTGCCGCATTTTTCTTTGTCTGGACACTATCGCTGGAGAACCTGACTAGCGGCATTGGGGTTCTGACGATCGGGGGGACCGGGGGGGTGTGCACGCATGATGTGCGATGGGTGGTGGTACTTGGCCCTTATATTGGCCCCCTATCGCTCATCAAACCTCGAGAATGCACACCCCCTTAAAGAGCATTTGAGATTTTACAGGTTTGCTGCCAGTAGCCATGAAAGTGTCTGAAATTGGGACACTTTTTTCAAATGGTCACAAAATCTTGTACACTTCACGTTTTTAGCTGAAATTTTTTGTGCATGTGAACAAAAATACAAGGATCACGTCTACCAAGTTTGGGACCAAAACACCTTCTGAAAAAATTTTAAAAAATCCCAAACCGTAACAAGTTTCAAAAATCGTGAAAAATAGAAAACGAGCCGTCTTGCCAAGAAACTTCACATGAAGGCTTAAAGGACCATTGTATGAATTTACAAGCCAGAGAAATGGCATTGGCACGGCAAAAATATGAAGATGTGCCTAAACCCACCTACCACCCTATCGATCCACGGCTTGCGCATCCCGCCTCTCTGGTCGACGTAGTGCTCGCCCGTTCGTTTCGTCGGTTGGCTTAGGCATATGGAGTTCATTCCCAGTTTAAGATCAGACCAGACCGAGGGTTGCAGTAGCAGGATCGGTAACATGCAGAGGGGGACCCAACAGATCCCTGACTTGCGCATCCCGCCCCTCTGATGGGCTGAACGCCCGCATGCTCATTTCATGGGTTGACTTAGGCATACGGAGTTCATTCCCAGTCTAAGCATAAGGAGTTCATTCCCAGTCTAAGATCGGAGTGGGCCGAGGGTTACGACAGTAGATGCTGGGCTCGGGCATTTGCTGGTGCCGCATTTTTTTTCACCGGGACACCATCGTCGGAGAACCTGACCGACGGTATTGGGGTTCCAACGATCGGGGGGGCCAGGGGGTTTGCACACATGATGTGCGATGGGTGCTGGCACTTGGCCCTTATATTGGCACCCTATCCCTCATTAAACCTCGAGACTCACACCCCTTTAAAGAGCATTTGAGATTTTACAGGTTTGCTGCCAGTAGCCATTAAAGTGTCTGAAATTAAGACACTTTTTTCAAATGGTCACAAAATCTTGTACACTTTGAGTTTTTAGCTGAATTTTTTTATGCATGCGAAAAAAAATACAAGGATCACGTCTACCAAGTTTTGGGCCAAAACTCCTTCTGAAAAAATTTGAAAAAATCCTGAACCGTAAAAAGTTTCAAAAATCCTCAAAAATAGAAAACAAGTCGTCCTGCCATGAAACTTCACATGAAGGCTTAAGGGACCATTGTATGAATTTACAAGCCAGAAAAATGGCATTGGCATGGTAGAAATATAAAGATGTGCCTAAACCCACCTACCACCCTATCGATCCACGGCTTGCACATCCCGCCTCTCTGGCCGGCGTAGTGCATGCTTGCTCGCCCGCTCGTTTCGTCAGTTGGCTTAGGCATACGGAGTTCATTCCCAGTCTAAGATCAGACCAGACCAAGGGTTGTGGTAGCAGGATCGACAGCGCACAAAGGGGGACCCGGTCGATCCCCAGCTTACGCATCCTACCCCTCTGGCCGGCTGAGCGCCCACATGCTCGTTTCGTGGGTTGACTTAGGCATACAGAGCTCATTCCCAATCTAAGTATATGGAGTTCATTCCCAGTCTAAGATCGGATCGGACCGACGGTTGCGACAGCACATGGTGGGCTTGGGCATGTGCTGGTGCCGCATTTTTCTTCATCGGGACACCATCACCGAAGAACCTGACCGGCGGCATTGGGGTTCCGACGATCGGGGGGGCTGGGGAGGGTGTGCGCACATGATGTGTGATGGGTGCTGGTACTTGGCCCTTATATTGGCCCCCTATCCCTAATCAAACCTCGAGAACACACACCCCCTTAAAGAGCATTTGAGATTTTATAGGATTGCTGCTAGTAGCCATTAAAGTGTCTAAAATGGGGACACTTTTTTCAAATGGTCACAAAATCTTGTACACTTCGAGTTTTTAGCTGAATCTTTTTGTAAATGCCAACAAAAATACAAGGGTCACTCTACCAAGTTTGGGGCCAAAACTCCTTCTGAAAAAATTTTAAAAAATCATGAACCGTAAAAAGTTTCAAAAATCATGAAAACTAAAAAACGAGTCGTCTTGCCATGAAACTTCACATGAAGGCTTAAGGTACCATTGTATCAATTTACAAGCCAGAAAAATGGCATTGGCATGGAAGAAATATGAAGATGTGCCTAAACCCACCTACCACCCTATCGATCCACGGCTTGCGCATCCCGCCTCTCTGGCCGACGTAGTGCCCACCCGCCCGCTCGTTTCGTCAGTTGGCTTAGGCATACGGAGTTCATTCCCAGTCTAAGATCAGACCGGACTGAGTGTTGCGGCAGCAGGATCAGTAGTACGTAGAGGGGGACCCGATCGATCCCCGACTTGTGCAACCCGCCCCTCTGGCCGGCTGAGCGCCCACACGCTCGTTTCGTGGGTCGACTTAGGCATACGGAGTTCATTCCTAGTCTAAGATCAGATCGGACGAAGGGTTGCGACAGCACATGCTGGGCTCGGGCATGTGCTGGTGCCGTATTTTTCTTCGTCGGGACACCATCACTGGAGAACTTGACCGACGACATTAGGTTTTCGACGATCGGGGGGGCCGAGGGGGTGTGCGCACATGATGTGTGATGGGTGCTGGTACTTGGCCCTTATATTGGCCCCCTATCCCTCATCAAACCTCAAGAACTCACACCCCCTTAAAGAGCATTTGAGATTTTACAGGTTTGCTGTCAATAGCCATTAAAGTGTCTGAAAAGGGGACACTTTTTTCAAATGGTCACAAAATCATGTACACTTCGAGTTTTTAGCTGAATATTTTTGTTCATGCCAAAAAAAATACAAGGATCCTTATGAAAAAATTTTAAAAAATCTCGAAGCGTAAAAAGTTTTGAAAATTGTGAAAAATAGAAAACGAGTCGTCTTGCCATGAAACTTCACATGAAGGCTTGAGGGACCATTGTACAAATTTACAAGCCAAAAAAATGGCATTGGAATGGCCAGAATATGAAGATGTGCCTAAACCCACCTACCACCCTATCGATTCACGGCTTGCGCATCTCGCCTCTCTGGCCGACGTAGTGCCCGCTCGCCTGCTTGTTTCATTGGATGGCTTAGGCATACGGTGTCCATTCCCAGTCTAAGATCAGATCGGATCAAGGGTTACGGTAGCACAAGCTAGGCTCGGGCATGTGCTGGTACCACATTTTTCTTCGTCAGAGAACCTGACCGACGGCATTGGGGTTCCGGGGATCGGGGGGGCCGGGGGGTGTGCGCACAAGATGTGCGATGGGTGCCGGTACTTGGCCCTTATATTGGCCCCCTATCCCTCATCAAACCTCGAGAACACACACCCCCTTAAAGAGCATTTGAGATTTTACAGGTTTGCTGCCAGTAGCCATTAAAGTGTCTGAAATGGGGACACTTTTTTCAAATGGTCACAAAATCTTGTACACTTCGAGTTTTTAGCTGAATTTTTTTGTGCATGCCAACAAAAATACAAGGATCACGTTTACCAAGTTTGGGGCCAAAACTCCTGCTGAAAAAATTTTCAAAAATCCCGAATCGTAAAAAGTTTCAAAAATCGTGAAAAATAGAAAAGGAGTTGTCTTGCCATGAAAAATAGAAATGGACCATTCTATGAATTTAAAAGCCAAAAAAATGGCATTGGCATGGCAGAAATATGAAGATATGCCTAAACCCACCTACCACCCTATCGATTCACGGCTTGCGCATCCCGTCTCTCTGGCCGACATAGTGCCTGCCCGACCGCCCGCTTCTTTCGTCGGTTGGCTTAGGTATACAGAGTTCATTCTTAGTCTAAGATCAAACTGGATCGAGGATTGCGGTAGCAGGATTGGCAGTACGCAGAAGGTGACCTGGCCGATCCCCGACTTACGCATCCCACCCCTCTGGTCGGTTGAGCACCCACATGCTCGTTCCGTGGGTTGACTTAGGCATACGGAGTTCATTCCCCGTCTAAGCATACAGAGTTCATTCCCAGTCTAAGATCAGACCGGACCGAGGGTTCCAGCAGTACATGCTGGGCTCGGGCATGTGCTGGTGTCACATTTTTCTTCACCGCGACACCATCGTCGGAGAACCTGACCGGTGGCATTGGGGTTCCGGCGATCGGGGGGGCCGGGAGGTGTGCGCACATGATGTTCCGTAGGTGCTGGTACTTGGCCCTTATATTGGCCCCCTATCCCTCATCAAACCTCGAGAACTCACACCCCTTTACAAAGCATTTGAGATTTTACAGGTTTTGTTGCCAGTAGCCATTATAGTGTCTGAAATGGGGACACTTTTTTCAAATGGTCACAAAATCTTGTACACTTCGAGTTTTTAGCTGAATGTTTTTGTGCTTGCCAACAAAAATACAAGGATCACGTCTACCAACTTTGGGGCCAAAACTCCTTCTGAAAAAATTTTAAAAAATCCCGAAGGGTAAAAATTTCAAAAATCATGAAAAATAAAAAACGAGTCGTCTTGCCGTGAAACTTCACATGAAGGCTTAAGGGACCATTGTATGAATTTACAAGCCAGAAAAGTGGCATTGGCATGGCAGAAATATGAGGATGTGCCTAAACCCACCTACCACCCTATCAATCCACGTCTTGCGCATCCTGCCTTTCTGGCCGACGTAGTGCCCACCCGTCCGCCCGCTAATTTCATCTGTTGGCTTAGTCATACGGAGTTTATTCCCAGTCTAAGATCGGACAGGCAGTAGGATCGGTAGCACACAGAGGGGGACCCAACCGATCCCCGGCTTGCTTATCCCGCCCCTCTGGCCGGCTGAACGCCCGCACGCACGTTTCATGGGTTGACTTAGGCATACAGAGTTCATTCCCAGTCTAAGCATATGGAGTTCATTCCCAGTCTAAGATCGGATCGGACCGAGGGTTACGGTAGCACATGCAGGGCTTGGGCATGTGCTGGTGTCGCATTTTTCTTCATCGAGACACCATCATCGGAGAACCTGACTAGCGGCAATGTGGTTCCGACGATTGGGGGGCCAGGGGGGGTGTACGCACATGATGTGCGATGGGTGCAGGTACTTGGCCCTTATTTTGGCCACCTATCCCTCATCAAACCTCGAGAACTCACACCCCCTTAAAGAGCATTTGAGATTTTACAGGTTTGCTGGTAGTAGCCATTAAAGTGTCTGAAATAGGGACACTTTTTCAAATGGTCACAAAATCGTGTACACTTCGAGTTTTTAGTTGAATCTTTTTGTGCATGCCAAAAAAAAAATACAAGGATCACCTTTACCAAGTTTAGGGCCAAAAATACTTCTGAAAAAATTTTAAAAAATCCGAAACCGTAAAAAGTTTCAAAAATCATGAAAAATAGAAAACGAGTCATCTTGCCATGAAACTTCTCATGAAGGCTTAAAGGGCCATTGTATGAATTTACAAGCTAGAAAAATGTCATTGGCACAGCAGAAATATGAAGATGTGCCTAAACCCACCTACCACCCTATCGATCCACGGCTTGCGCATCCCGCCTCTCTGGCCGGCATAGTGCCTGCTCGCCCGCCTGTCCGATTCGTCGGATGGCTTAGGCATACGGAGTTCATTCCTAATTTAAGATTAGACCAGATCGAGGGTTGCAGTAGCAGGATTGGTAGCACGTAGCGGGGGACCCGGCCGATCCCCGGCTTCCGCATCCTACCTCTTTGGCCGACTGAGCGCCCGCACGCTCGTTTCGCGGGTTGACTTAGGCATACGGAGTTAATTCCCAGTCTAAGCATACGGAGTTCATTCCCAGTCTAAGATCAGACCAGATCGATGGTTACGGCAGCACATACTGGCCTCGGGTATGTGCTGGTGCCCCATTTTTCTTCGTTGGGACACCATCGTCGGAGAACCTGACCGACGGCATTAGGGTTTCGGTGATCGAGGCGGGCCGGGGGGGTGTGCGCACATGATGTGCGATGGGTGCTGGTACTTGGCCCTTATATTGGCCCCCTATCCCTCATCAAACCTCGAGAACTCACAACCCCTTAAAGAGCATTTGAGATTTTGCAGGTTTGCTGCCAGTAGCCATTAAAGTGTTTGAAACGGGGACACTTTTTTCAAATGGTCACAAAATCTTGTACACTTCGAGTTTTTAGCTGAATTGTTTTGTGCATCACAACAAAAATACAAGGATCACGTTTACCAAGTTTGGGGCCAAAACCCCTTCTGAAAAAATTTAAAAAAATCCCGAACCGTAAAAAGTTTTGAAAATCGTGAAAAATAGAAAACGAGTCATCTTGCCATGAAACTTCACATGATGGCTTAAGGGACCATTGTATGAATTTAGAAGCCAGAAAAATGGGATTGGCATTTCAAAAATATGAAGATGTGCCTAAACCCACCTACCACCCTATCTATCCACGGCTTGCGCATCGCACCTCTCTGGCCGGCAAGGTGCCCGCCCGTCCGTCCGCTCGTTTCATCGGTTGGTTTAGGCATACGGAGTTCATTCCCAGTCTAAGATCAGACCGAACCAAGGGTTGTGGCAGCAGGATCTACAGCACGCAGAGAGGGACCCGATCGATCCCCAGCTTGTACATCCCGCCCGTCTGGCCAGTTGAGCGCCCGCACGCTCGTTTCGTAGGTTGACTTAGGCATACAGAGTTCATTCCCAGTCTAAGCATACAGAGTTCATTCCCAGTCTAAGATTGGATCGGATCAAGAGTTGCGACAGCACATGCTGGGCTCGAGCATGTGCTGGTGCCGTATTTTTCTTCACCGAAACACGATCGTCGGAGAACCTGATCGGCGGTATTGGGGTTCTGGCGATCGGGGGGGTCGGGGGGGTGTGCGCACATGATGTGCGATGGCTGCTGGTACTTGGCCCTTATATTGGCCCCTTATCACTAATCAAACCTCGAGAACTCACACCCCCTTAAAGAGCATTTGAGATTTTACAGGTTTGCTGCAGTAGCCATTAAAGTGTTTGAAATGGGGACACTTTTTTCAAATGGTCACAAAATCTTGTACACTTCGAGTTTTTAGCTGAATTTTTTTGTGCATGCCATAAAAAATACAAGGATCACGTCTACAAAGTTTGGGGCAAAAACTCCTTCTGAAAAAATTTTAAAAAATCCCGAACCGTAAAAAGTTTCAAAAATCTTGAAAAATAAAAAACGAGTCTTCTTGCCACGAAACTTCACATGAAGACTTAAGGAACCATTGTATGAATTTACAAGCCAGAAAAATGGCATTGGCATGGTAGAAATATGAAGATGTGCCTAAACCCACCTACCACCCTATCGATCCACGGCTTGCGCATCCCGCCTTTCTGGACGGCGTAGTGCCCGCCCGCCCGCTAGTTTCATCGGTTGGCTTAGGCATACGAAGTTCATTCCAAGTCTAAGATCAGACCAGACTGAGGGTTACGCCAGTAGGATCGGCAGCACACAGAGGGGGACCCGACCGATCCCCGGCTTGCGCATCCCGCCCCTCCGACCCGCCGAGCGCCCTGCACGCTCGTTTCGTCGGTGGACTTAGGCATACGGAGTTCATTCCCAGTCTAAGCATACAGAGTTCATTCCCAGTTTAAGATCGGATCGAAGTGAGGGTTGTGGCAGCACATACTAGGCTCGGGCATGTGCTGGTGCCACATTTTTCTTCGTCGGGACACCATCGTCGGAGCACCTGACCGACGGCATTGGGGTTCCGACGATCGGGGGGGCCGGGGGGTGTGCGCACATGATGTGCGATGGGTGCTGTTACTTGGCCCGTATATTGGCAACCTATCTCTCATCAAACCTCGAGAACTCCGACCCCCTTAAAGAGCATTTGAGATTTTACAGGTTTGCTACCAGTAGCCATTAAAGTGTCTGAAATGGGGACACTTTTTTCAAATGGTCACAAAATCTTGTACAATTCGAATTTTTAGCTAAATTTTTTTGTGCATGCCAACAAAAATACAAGCATCACGTCTACCACATTTTGGGGTAAAACTCCTTCTGAAAAAATTTTAAAAAAATTCCAAACCATAAAAAGTTTGAAAAATCGTGAAAAATAGAAAACGAGTCGTCTTGCCATGAAACTTCACATGAAGGCTTAAGGGACCACTGTATGAATTTACAAGCCAGAAAAATGGCATTGGCATGACAGAAATATGAAGATTTGCCTAAATCCACCTACCACCCTATCGATCCACGGCTTACGCATCTCGTCTCTCTGGCCGACGTTGTGCCCGCCCGCCCGCACGCTCGTTTCGTGGGTTGACTTAGGCATACGGAGTTCATTCCCAGTCTAAGCATACGAAGTTCATTCCCAGTCTAAGATCGGATCGGATCGAGGGTTGCGGCAGCACATGCTGGGGTCGAGCAGGTACTGATACCGCATTTTTCTTCGTCGGAGAACCTAACCGACGACATTGGGGTTCTGACGATCGGGGGTGGCCGGGGGGGTGTCCACACATGATGTGCGATGGGTGCTGGTGCTTGGCCCTTATATTGGCCCCCTATCCCTTATCAAACCTTGAGAACTCACACCCCCTTAAAGAGCATTTGAGATTTTGCAGGTTTGCTGCCAGTAGCCATTAAAGTGTCTGAAATGGGGACACTTTTTTCAAATGGTTACAAAATCTTGTACACTTCGAGTTTTTAGCTGAATTTTTTCGTGCATGCCAAAAAAGATACAAGGATGACGTCTACCAAGTTTGGGGCCTAAACTCTTTCTGAAAAAATTTTAAAAAATCCCAAACCGTAACAAGTTTTGAAAATTGTGAAAAATAGAAAACGAGTCGTCTTGCCATGAAACTTCACATGAAGGCTTAAGGGACTATTGTATGAATTTACAAGCCAAAAAAATGTCATTGGCACAGCAGAAATATGAAGATCTGCCTAAACCCACCTACCACCCTATCGATCACGGCTTGCGCATCCCGCCTCTCTGGCTAACGTAGTGCCCGCCCGCCCGCTCATTTCATCAGTTCGCTTAGGTATACGGAGTTCATTCCCAGTCTAAGATCAGACCGGACCGAGGGTTGCGGCAGCAGGAATGGTAGCATGTAAATGGGGGCCCGGTCGATCCGCGGCTTGCATATCCCGCCCCTCTGGCCGACTGAGCGCCTGCACGCTCATTTCGTGCGTTGACTTAGACATACGGAGATCATTCCCTATCTAAACATACGGAGTTCATTCCCAGTCTAAGATCAGACTGGACCGAGGGTTGCGGCAGCACATGCTGGGCTCGAGCATTTGCTGGTGCTGTATTTTTCTTCGTCGGGACACCATCGCCGGAGAACCTGATCGACGACATTTGGGTTTCGACGATCGGGGGGGGGGTCGGGGGGGTGTGCGCACATGATGTGCGATGGGTGCTGGTACTTGGCCCTTATATTGTCCCCCTATCCCTCATCAAACCTCAAGAACTCACACCCCCTTAAAGAGCATTTGAGATTTTACAGGTTTCCTACCAGTAGCCATCAAAGTGTCTGAAATGGGGACATTTTTTTCAAATGGTCACAAAATCTTGTACACTTCGAGTTTTTAGCAGAATTTTTTTGTGCATGCCAACAAAAATACAAGGATCATGTCTACCAATTTTGGCGCCAAAACTTGTTCTGAAAAAATTTTAAACAATCCCAAATCGTAAAATGTTTCAAAAATCTTGAAAAATAGAAAACGAGCCATCTTGCCATGAAACTTCACATGAAGGCTTAAGGGACCATTGTATGAATTTACAAGCCAGAAAAATGGAATTGGCATGGTAGAATTATGAAGATGTGCCTAAACCCACCTACCACCCTATCGATCCACGGCTTGCGCATCCCGTCCCCCTGACCGGCGTAGTGCCTGCCCGCCCGCCGGCTCGTTTCATCGGTTGGCTTAGACATACAAAGTTCATTCCCAACATAAGATTGGACTGGACTAAGGGTTACGGCAGCGGGATCGGCAGCACGCAGAGGGGGACCCGACCGATCCCCGGCTTGAGCATCCCGCCCGTCTGGCCGGTTGAGCGCCCGCACGCTCGTTTCGTGGGTTGACTTAGGCATACGGAGTTCATTCCCAGTCTAAGCATGCGGAGTTCATTCCCAGTGTAAGATCAAACTGGATAGAGGGTTGTGGCAGCATATGCTGGGCTCGGGCATGTGCTGGTGCTGTATTTTTCTTCGTCGAGACACCATCGTCGGAGAACCTAACCGGCGGCATTGGGGTTTCGGTGATCGGGGGACCGGGGGACCGGGGGGTGTGCGCACATTATGTGCGATGGGTGCTGGTACTTGGCCCTTATATTGACCCCCTATCCCTCATCAAACCTCGAGAACTCACACCCCCTTAAAGAGCATTTGAGATTTTATAGGTTTGCTGCCAGTAGCAATTAAAGTGTCTGAAATGGTGACACTTTTTTCAAATGGTCAAAAATCTTGTACACTTCGAGTTTTTAGCTGAATTTTTTTGGGCATGCCAACAAAAATACAAGGATAACATCTAGTAAGTTTGGGGCCAAAACTCCTTCTGAAAAAATTTAAAAAAATCCCGAACGGTAAGAAGTTTCAAAAATCATGAAAAATAGAAAACGAGTCGTCTTGCCATGAAACTTCACATGAAGGCTTAAGGGACCATTGTATGAATTTACAAGCTAGAAAAATGGCATTGGCACGGTAGAAATATGAAGATGTGCCTAAACGCACCTACCACCCTATCGATCCACGGCTTGCGCATCCCGTCTCTCTGGCCGGTGTAGTGCCCACCCGCCCGCCTGGCCGTTTTGTCTGTTGGCTTAGGCATACAGATTTCATTCCCTGTCTAAGATCAGACCGGACCGAGGGTCGCGACAGCACGCAGAAGGGGACCCGATTTATCCCCAGTTTACGCATCCCGCCCCTCTGGCCGACTGAGCGCCCGTACGCTCGTTTCGTGGGTTGACTTAGGCATACGGAGTTCATTCCCAGTCTAAGTTTGGACTAAACTGAGGGTTGCAGTACCACATGCTGTTGGAGGGGATGTGCTGGTGCCGCATTTTTCTTCGTCGGGCCACCATCGCCAGAGAACCTGACAGACGACATTAGGGTTCTGACGATTGGGGGGTGCCAGGGGGGTGTGCGCACATGGTGTGCAATGGGTGCTGGTACTTGGCCGTTATGTGGGCCCCCTATCCCTCATCAAACCTCGAAAACTCACACCCCCTTAAAGAGCATTTGAGATTTTACAGGTTTGCTGCCAGTAGTCATTAAAGTGTCTGAAATTGGGACACTTTTTTCAAATGGTCACAAAATCTTGTACACTTCGAGTTTTTAGCTGAATTGTTTTGTGCATGCCAACAAAAATACAAGGATCATGTCTACCAAGTTTGGGGCTAAAACTCTTTCTGAAAAAATTTTAAAAAATCCCGAACCATAAAAAGTTTCAAAAATCGTGAAAAATAGAAAATGAGTCGTCTTGCCATGAAACTTCGCATGAAGGCTTAAGGGACCATTGTATGAATTTACAAGCCAAAAAAATGGCATTGGCATGGCAGAAATATGAAGACGTGCCTAAACCCACCACCACCCTATCCATCCACAGCTTGCGCATCCCGCCTCTCTGGCCGGCGTAGTGCCTGCCCGCCCACCCGCTTATTTTATCGGTTGGCTTAGGCATACGGAGTTAATTCCTAGTTTAAGATCAGATCGGACCAAGGGTTGCGGCAGCAGGATCGGCAGCATGCAGAGGGGGACCTAGCCGATCCCTAGCTTGCGCATCCCCCCCTCTGGACGGCAGAGCGCCCGCACGCTCGTCTCGTGGGTTGACTTAGGCATACGGAGTTCATTCCCAGTCTAAGATTGGACTAAACTGAGGGTTGCAGTACCACATGCTGTTGGAGGGGATGTGCTGGTGCCGCATTTTTCTTCGTCGGGCCACCATCGCCAGAGAACCTGACAGACGACATTAGGGTTCTGACGATTGGGGGGTGCCAGGGGGGTGTGCGCACATGGTGTGCAATGGGTGCTGGTACTTGGCCGTTATGTTGGCCCCCTATCCCTCATCAAACCTCGAAAATTCACACCCCCTTAAAGAGCATTTGAGATTTTACAGGTTTGCTGCCGGTAGTCATTAAAGTGTCTGAAATGGGGACACTTTTTTCAAATGGTCACAAAATCTTGTACACTTTGAGTTTTTAGCTGAATTGTTTTGTGCATGCCAACAAAAATACAAGGATCATGTCTACCAAGTTTGGGGCTAAAACTCTTTCTGAAAAAATTTTAAAAAATCCCGAACCGTAAAAAGTTTCAAAAATCGTGAAAAATAGAAAATGAGTCGTCTTGCCATGAAACTTCGCATGAAGGCTTAAGGGACCACTGTATGAATTTACAAGCCAAAAAAATGGCATTGGCATGGCAGAAATATGAAGACATGCCTAAACCCACCACCACCCTATCCATCCACGGCTTGCGCATCCCGCCTCTCTGGCCGGCGTAGTGCCTGCCCGCCCACCCGCTTATTTTATCGGTTGGCTTAGGCATACGGAGTTCATTTCTAGTTTAAGATCAGATCGGACCAAGGGTTGCGGCAGCAGGATCGGCAGCATGCAGAGGGGGACCTAGCCGATCCCCAGCTTGCGCATCCCCCCCTCTGGACGGCAGAGCGCCCGCACGCTCGTCTCGTGGGTTGACTTAGGCATACGGAGTTCATTCCCAGTCTAAGATTGGACCGCAGTGAGGGTTGTGGCAGCACATTATGGGCTCGGGCATGTGCTGGTGCCGTATTTTTCTTCGTCGGGACAGCATCGCCGGAGAACCTAACCGGCGGCATTGGGGTTCCGATGATCGAGGTAGGGGCAGGGGGTGTGTGATGGGTGCTGGTACTTGGCCCTTATATTGGCCCCCTATCCCTCATCAAACCTCGAGAACTCACACCCCCTTAAAGAGCATTTGAGATTTTACAGGTTTGCTGCCAGTAGCCATTAAAGTGCTTGAAATGGGAACACTTTTTTCAAATGGTCACAAAATCTTGTACACTTCGAGTTTTTAGCTGAAATTTTTTGTGCATGCCAACAAAAAATACAAGGATCACGTCTACCACGTTTGGGGCCAAAAATTCTTCTGAAAAAATTCTAAAAAATCTTGAACCGTAAAAAGTTTTGAAAATCGTGAAAAATAGAAAACGAATCGTCTTGCCATGAAACTTCACATGAAGGCTTAAGGGACCATTGTATGAATTTACAAGCCAAAAAAATGGCATTGGCATGGCAGAAATATGAAGATGTGCCTAAACCCACCTACCACCTTATCGATCCATGGCTTGCGCATCCCGCCTCTCTGGCCGGTGTAGTGCCTGCCCGCCTGTCCGTTCGTTTCATCGGTTGGCTTAGGCATACAGAGTTCATTCCCAGTCTAAGATTAGACCAAGCTGAAGGTTGCGGTAGCAGGATCGACAGCACGCAGAGGGGGACCCGATCGATCCCCAGCTTACGTATCCCGCCCCTCTAACCGGCTGAGTGCCTGCACGCTCGTTTCGTGGGTTTACTTAGGCATACGGAGTTCATTCCCAGTCTAAGATCGGACCACACCGAGGGTTGTGACAGCACATACTGGGCTCGGGCATGTGCTGGTGCTACAGTTTTTTTCGTCGGGACACCATCGCCAGAGAACCTCACCGGAGGCATAGGGGTTCCGGCGATGAGGGGGCCGCGGGGGTGTGTGCGCATGATATGCGATGGGTGCTGGTACTTGGCCTTATATTGGCCCCCTATCCCTCATCAAACCTCAAGAACTCACACCCCTTAAAGAGCATTTGGGATTTTACATGTTTGCTGCCAGTAGCCATTAAAGTGTCTGAAATGGGGACACTTTTTTCAAATAGTCACAAAATCTTGTACACTTCGAGTTTTTAGCCGAATTTTTTGTGCATGCCTACAAAAATACAAGGATCACATCTACCAAGTTTGGGCCTAGAACTCTTTCTGAAAAAATTTTAAAAAATCCCAAACCGTAAAAAGTTTCAAAAATCGTGAAAAATAGAAAACGAGTCGTCTTGCCATGAAACTTCACATGAAGGCTTAAGGGACCATTGTATGAATTTACAAGCCAGAAAAATGGCATTGGCATGGCAGAAATATGAAGATGTGCCTAAACCCACCTACCACGCTATCGATCCACGGCTTGCGCATCCCGCCTCTCTGGCCGACGTAATGCCCGCCCGCCTGCCCGCTCGTTTAATCGGTTGGCTTAGGCATACAAAGTTCATTCCCAGTCTAAGATTGGACCAGAATGAGGGTTGCGGTAGCAGGATCGACAGCACGCAGATGGGGTCCCGGTCAATCCCCGACTTGCGCATCCAGCCCCTCTGGCCGGCTGAGCCCTGCACGCTTGTTTCGTGGGTTGACTTAGGCATACGAAGTTCATTCCCAGTCTAAGATTGGATCGGACCGAGGGTTGTGGCAGCACATGCTGGGCTCGGGCATGTGCTGGTGCCATTTTTTTTTCGCTGGGACGCCATCACCGGAGAACCTAACCGACGGTATTGGGGCTCCGGCGATCGGGGGGGGCGGGGGGGTGTGCGTATGTGATGTGCGATAGGTGCTGATACTTGGCCTATATATTGGCCCCATATCCCTCATCAAACCTCAAGAACACGCACCCCCTTAAAGAGCATTTGAGATTTTACAGGTTTGCTGCCAGTAGCCATTAAAGTGTCTGAAATGGGGACACTTTTTTGAAATGGTCACAAAATCTTGTACACTTCGAGTTTTTAGCTGAATTTTTTTGTGCATGCCAAAAAAAATACAAGGATCACGTCTACCACGTTTGGTACCAAAAATTCTTCTGAAAAAATTTTAAAAAATCTTGAACCTGAAAAATTTTCAAAATCGTGAAAAATAGAAAACGAGTCATCTTGCCATGAAAGTTCACATGAATGCTTAAGGGACCATTGTATGAATTTACAAGCCAGAAAAATGGCATTGGGACTTCAAAAATATGAAGATGTGCCTAAACCCACCAACCACCCTATCGATCCACGGCTTGCGCATCCCCTCTCTCTGGCCGACGTAGTGCCCACCCGCCCGCCTACTCGTTTCATCGGTTGGCTTAGACATACGTAGTTCACTCCCAGTCTAAGATCAAATCGGATCGAGGGTTACGACAGTATGATCGACAGCATGCAGAGGTGAAATCGACCGATCCCCGGCTTACACGTCTTGCCCTTCTGGCCGGCTGAGCACCCGCACGCTCGTTTCGTGGGTTGACTTAGGCATACTGCGTTCATTCCCATTCTAAGTATACGGAGTTCATTCCCAGTCTAAGATCAGACCGGACTGAGGGTTGCGGCTACACATGTTGGGCTTGGGCATGTGCTGATACCGTATTTTTCTTCGCCAGGACACCATTGCCAGAGAACCTGACCGGCGGTATTGGGGTTCCGATGATCGGGGGGGCCCGGGAGGTGTGCGCACAAGATGTGCAATGGGTGCCGGTTCTTGGCCCTTCTACTGGCCCCCTATCCCTCATCAAACCTCAAGAACTCACACCCCCTTAAAGAGCATTTGAGATTTTACAGGTTTGCTGCCAGTTGCCATTAAAGTGTCTGAAATGGGGACACTTTTTTCAAATGGTCACAAAATCTTGTACAGTTCGAGTTTTTAGCTGAATTTTTTTGTGCACGCCAACAAAAATACAAGGATCATGTCTAATAAGTTTGGGGCTGAAACTCCTTCTGAAAAGATTTTAAAAATCCCGAACCGTAAAAAGTTTCAAAAATCGAAAAAAATAGAAAACGAGCCGTCTTGGCATGAAACTTCACATGAAGGCTTAAGGGACCATTGTATGAATTTACAGGCTAGAAAAATGGCACTGGCATGGTAGAGATATGAAGATGTGCCTAAACCCACCTACCACCCTATCGATCCATGGCTTGCGCATCCCGCCTCTCTGGCTGACGTAGTGCCGGCCCACCCGCCCGCTCGTTTCGTCGATTGGCTTAGGCATATGGAGTTCATTCCCAGTCTAAGATTGAACCGGACCAAGGGTTGTGGCAGCAGGATTGGCAGCACGCGGAGGGGGACCCGACCGATCCCCGGCTTGCGCATCCCGCCCCTCTGGCCGACTGAGCACCTGCAGGCTCGTTTCATAGGTTGACTTAGGCATACGGAGTTCATTCCCAGTCTAAGCATACGGAGTTCATTCCCAGTATAAGATCGAACTGGACTGAAGGTTGCGACAGGACATACTGGGCTCGGGCATGTGCTAGTACCTCTTTTTTTTTCGTCGGGACACCATTGCCAGAGAACCTGACCGGAGGCATAGGGGTTCCGACGATGGGGGGGCCGGGGGGTGTGCACGCATGATGTGCGATGGGTGCTGGTACTTGGCCCTTATATTGGCCCCCTATACCTCATCAAACCTCAGGAACTCACACCCCTTAAAGAGCATTTGAGATTTTACATGTTTGCTGCCAGTAGCAATTAAAGTGTCTGAAATGGGGACACTTTTTTCAAATGGTCACAAAATCTTGTACACTTCGAGTTTTTAGCTGAATTTTTTTGTGCATGCCTACAAAAATACAAGGATCACGTATACCTAGTTTGGGCGCAAAAAGCTTTCTGAAAAAATTTTAAAAAATCCCAAACCGTAAAAAATTTCAAAAATCGTGAAAAATAGAAAACGAGTCATCTTGCCATGAAACTTCACATGAAGGCTTAAGGGACCATTGTATGAATTTACAAGCCAGAAAAATGGTAGTGGCATGGTAAAAATATGAAGATGTGCCTAAACCCACCTACCACCCTATCGATCCACGACTTGCGTATCCCGCCTCTCTGGCTGGAGTAGTGCCCGCCCGCCCGCCCGCTCATTTCGTCGGTTGGCTTAGGCATACGAAGTTCATTGCCAGTCTAAGATCGGATCAGACCAAGGGTTGCGGCAGCAAGATCGACAGTACACAGAGGGGGACCCGGTGGATCCCCGGCTTGTGCATCCGACCACTCTGGCCGGTTGAGCGCTCGCACTATCATTTCGTGGGTTTTCTTAGGCATACGGAGTTCATTCCCACTCTAAGATCGGATCAGACCGAGGGTTGCGACAGCACATGCTCGGCTCGGGCATGTGCTGGTGCCGCATTTTTCTTCATCGAGACACCATCATCGGAGAACCTGACCGGCGGCATTGGGGTTTCGACGATCAGGGCGGCCGTGGGGGGTGTGCGCACATGATGTGCGATGGGTGCTGGTACTTGGCCCTTGTATTGGCCCCCTATCCCTCATCAAACGTTGAGAACTCACACCCCCTTAAAGAGCATTTGAGATTTTACAGGTTTGCTGCCAGTAGCCATTAAAGTGTTTGAAATAGGGATACTTTTTTCAAATGGTCACAAAATCTTGTACACTTTGAGTTTTTAGCTGAACTTTTTTTTGCATGCCAAAAAAAATACAAGGATCACGTCTACCAAGTTTGATGCCAAAAGTGCTTCTGCAAAAATTTTAAAAAATCCCAAACCGCAAAAAGTTTTAAAAATCGTGAAAAATAGAAAATGAGTCGTCTTGCCATGAAACTTCACATGAAGGCCTAAGGGACCATTGTATGAATTTACAAGCCAGAAAAATGGCATTGGCATGGCAAAAATATGAAGATGTGCCTAAAATCACCTACCACCCTATCGATCCATGGCTTGCGCATCCCGTCTCTTTAGTCGGAGTAGTGCCCGCCCGCCCGCCTACTTGTTTCGTTGGTTGGCTTAGGCATACAGAGTTCATTCCCATTCTAAGATCAGATCAGATGAGGGCTGCAGCAGCAGGATCGGCAGCAGATAGAGGGGACCCGATCGATCCCCGGCTTGCGCATCCGGCCCCTCTGGTCGGATGACTGCCCGCACGCTCATTTTTTGGGTTGACTTAGGCATATAGAGCTCATTCCCAGTCTAAGCATACGAAGTTCATTCCCAGTCTAAGATCGGACCAGACCGAGGGTTGCAACAGCACATGCTGGGCTAGGGCATATGCTGGTGCCATAATTTTCTTCACCGGAGAACCTGACCGGCGACATTGGGGTTCCGGCGATTGGGGGGCAGGGGGGTGTGCGCACATGATGTGCGATGGGTGCTGGTACTTGGCCCTTATATTGCCCCCTATCCCTCATTAAACCTTAAGAACACACACCCCCTTAAAGAGCATTTGAGATTTTACAGGTTTGCTGCCAGTAGCCATTAAAGTGTCTGAAATAGGGACACTTTTTTCAAATGGTCACAAAATCTTGTACACTTCGAGTTTTTAGCTGAATTTTTTTGTGCATGCTACAAAAATGCAAGGATCACGTCCACCACTTTGGTACCAAAACTTCTTCTGAAAAAATTTTAAACAATCCTAAACCGTAAAAAGTTTTAAAAATTGTGAAAAATAGAAAACGAGTTGTCTTGCCATGAAACTTCACATGAAGGCTTAAGGGACCATTGTATGAATTTACAAGCCAGAAAAATGGCATTGACATGGCAGAAATATGAAGATGTGCCTAAACCCATCTACCACCCTATCGATCCACGGCTTGCGTAGCCCGCCTCTTTGGCCGACGTAGTGCTCGCCCGCCCGCTCATTTCATTGGTTGGCTTAGGCATACGGAGTTCATTCCCAGTCTAAGATCAGACTGGACCAAGGGTTACGATAGCAGGATCGGCAGCACGTAGATGGGGACCCGATCGATCCCCGACTTCCGCATCCAGCCCCTCTGGCCGATTGAGCGCCCACACGCTCATTTCGTGGGTTTATTAGGCATACGGAGTTCATTCCCAGTCTAAGATCAGATCGAACCGAGGGTTACAGCAGCACATGCTGGGCTCGGGCATGTGTTGGTGTCGCATTTTTCTTCACCGGGACACCATCACCGGAGAACCTAACCAACGGCATTAGGGTTCCGACGATCGGAGGGGCTAGGGGGTGTGTGCACATGATGTGCGATGGGTGCTGGTACTTGGCCTATATATTGGCCCCCTATCCCTCATCAAACCTCGAGAACTCACACCCCCTTAAAGAGCATTTGAGATTTTATAGGTTTGCTGCCAGTAGCAACTAAAGTGTCTGAAATGGGGATACTTTTTTGAAATGGTCACAAAATCTTGTACACTTCGAGTTTTTAGCTGAATTTTTTTGTGCATGCCAAAAAAAAATAAAAGGAAAACGTCTACCAAGTTTGAAGCCGAAAGTCCTTCTGAAAAAATTTTAAAAAATCCTGGAACGCAAAAAGTTTTAAAAATCGTGAAAAATAGAAAACGAGTTGTCTTGCCATGAAACTTCACATGAAGGCTTAAGGGACCATTGTATGAATTTACAAGCCAAAAAAATGGCATTGGCATGGCAGAAATATGAAGATGTGCCTAAGCCCGCCTACCACCCTATCGATCCACGGCTTGCGCATCCCGTCTCTCTAGTCGGAGTAGTGCCCGCCCGCCCGCCCGCTCATTTCTTCGGTTGGCTTAGGCATACGGAGTTCATTCCCAGTCTAAGATCAGATCAGACCTAGGGTTACGATAGCAGGATCGACAGCACACAGAGGGGGACCCGGTCGATCCCCGGCTTGCGTATCCGGCCCCTTTGGTCGGATGAGCGCCCGCACGCTCGTTTCGTGGCTTGACTTAGGCATATGGAGTTCATTACCAGTCTAAGCATGTGGAGTTCATTCCCAATTTAAGATCGGACCAGATTGAGGGTTGCGGCAGCACATGCTGGGCTAGGGCATGTACTGGTGCCGCATTTTTCTTCACCGGAGAACCTGACCGGCGACATTAGGGTTCCGGTGATCGGGGGGGCGGGGGGGTGTGCGCACATGATGTGCGATGGGTGCTGGTACTTGGCCCTTATATTGCCCCCTATCCCTCATCAAACCTCAAGAACACACACCCCCTTAAAGAGCATTTGAGATGTTACAGGTTTGTTGCCAGTAGCCATTAAAGTGTCTGAAATGGGGACACTTTTTTCAAATGGTCACAAAATCTTGTACACTTTGAGTTTTTAGCTGAATTATTTTACGCATGGTACAAAATATACAAGGATCATGTCCACCACGTTTGGTAGCAAAACTTCTTCTGAAAAAATTTTAAAAACTCCTGAACCGTAAAAAGTTTCAAAAATCATGAAAAATAAAAAATGAGTCGTCTTGCCATGAAAGTTCACATGCAGGCTTAAGGGACCATTGTATGAATTTACAAGCCAAAAAAATGGCATTGGCATGGCAAAAATATGAAGATGTGCCTAAACCCACCTACCACCCTATCGATCCATGGCTTGCGCATCCCGCCTCTCTGGCCGACGTAGTGCCCACCCGTCCGCCTGCTCATTTCATCGATTGGCTTAGGCATACGGAGTTCATTCCAAATCTAAGATTGGACCGAACCGAGGGTTGCGGTAGCGGGATCGGTAGCACGCAGATGGGGACCCGATCGATCCCCGGCTTTCGTATCCAACCCCTCTGGCCAGCTGAGCGCCCGTACGCTCATTTCATGGGTTGACTTAGGCATACAGAGTTCATTCCTAGTCTAAGATCAGACCAGATCGAGGGTTGCGGTAGCACATGCTGGGTTCAAGCATGTGCTGGTGTCGTATTTTTCTTTGCCGGGACACCATCGCCGGAGTACCTAACCGGCGGCATTGGGGTTCTGGCGATCGGGGGGGCCAGGGGGGTGTGCGCACATGATGTGCGATGGGTGCTGGAACTTAGCCTATATATTGGTCCATATCCCTCATCAAACTTCAAGAACACACTCCCCCTTGAAGAGCATTTGAGATTTTACAGGTTTGCTGCCAGTAGCCATTAAAGTGTCTGAAATAGGGACACTTTTTTCAAATGGTCACAAAATCTTGTACACTTCGAGTTTTTAGCTGAATTTTTTTGAAATACAACGATCGCGTCTACCACGTTTTGTACCAAAACGTTTTTGAAAAAATTTTAAAAAATCTTGAACCGTAAAAAGTTTCAAAAATCGTGAGAAATAGAAAATGAGTCGTCTTGCCATGAAAGTTCACATGAAGGCTTAAGGGACCATTGTATGAATTTACAAGCCAAAAAAATGGCATTGGCATGGCAAAAATATGAAGATGTGCCTAAACCCTCCTACCACCCTATCGATCCACAGCTTGCGCATCCCGCCTCTTTGGCCGACTTAGTGCCCGCCCGCTCGCCCGCTCGTTTCGTCGGTTGGCTTAGGCATACGGAGTTCATTCCCAGTCTAAGATCAGACCGGATCGAAGGTTGTGGCAGCAGGATCGATAGCACGTAGAGGGGGTCCTGATCGATCCTCGGCTTGCACATCCTGCCCCTCTGGCTGGCTGAGTGCTCGAACGCTCTTTTCGTGGGTTGACTTAGGCATACGGAGTTCATTCCCAGTCTACGATCGGACTGGACTGAGGGTTATGGCAGCACATGCTGGGCTCGGGCATGTGCTGGTGTCACATTTTTCTTCACCGGGACACCATCACCGGAGAACCTAACCCGCGGCATTGGGGTTTCGACGATTGGGGGGGCCGACAAGGGGTGCGCACATGATGTGCGATGGGTGCTGGTACTTGGCCCATATATTGGCCCCCTATCCCTCATCAAACCACGAGAACTCACATGCCCTTAAAGAGCATTTGAAATTTTACAAGTTTTGTGCCAGTAGCCATTAAAGTGTCTGAAATGGGGACACTTTTTTCAAATGGTCACAAAATCTTGTACACTTCGAGTTTTTAGCTGAATTTTTTTGCGCATGCTACAAAAATACAAGGATCACGTCCACCACGTTTGGTACCAAAACTTCTTCTGAAAAAATTTAAAAAAATTTTGAACCGTAAAAAGTTTCAAAAATCATGAAATATGAAGATGTGCCTAAACCCATCTACCACCCTATCGATCCACGGCTTGCACAGCCCGTCTCTCTGGCCGACGTAGTGCCCGCTCGCCCGCCCACTCGTTTCATTGGTTGGCATAGGCATACGGAGTTCATTTCCAGTCTAAGATCGGACCGGATCGAGGGTTGCTGTAGTAGGATCGGCAACACGCAGATGGGGACCCGGTCGATCCCCGACTTGTGCATCCAACCCCTCTGGCCGACTGAGCGCCCGCACGCTCGTTCCGTGGGTTGACTTAGGCATACGGAGTTCATTCCCAGTCTAAGCATACGGAGTTCATTCCCAGTCTAAGTCAGACCAGACCGAGGGTTACGGCAGCACATGCTGGGCTCGAAAATGTGCTGGTGCAGAATTTTTCTTCACCGGGACACCATCGCCGGAGAACCTGACCGACGGCATTTGGGTTCTGGCCATCAGGGCAGCTGGGGGGGTGTGTGCCCATGATGTGTGATGGGTGCTGGTACTTGGCCCTTATATTGTCCTCCTATCCCTCATCAAACCTCGAGAACTCACACCCCCTTAAAGAGCATTTGAGATTTTACAGGTTTGCTGCCAGTAGCCATTAAAGTGTCTGAAATAGGGACACCTTTTTCAAATGGTCATAAAATCTTGTACACTTCGAGTTTTTAGCTGATTTTTTTTGTGCATGCCAACAAAAATACAAGGATCATGTCTACCAAGTTTGGGGCCAAAAATACATCTAAAAAAATTTTAAAAAATCTCGAACCGTAAAAAGATTCAAAAATTGTGAAAAATAGAAAATGAGTCGTCTCGCCATGAAACTTCACATGAAGGCTTAAGGGACCATTGTATGAATTTACAAGCTAGAAAAATGGCCTTGGTAGGGTAAAAATATGAAGATGTGACTAAACCCACCTCTCACCCTATCGATCCATGGCTTGCGCATCCCGCCTCTCTGGCTGACGTAGTGCTCGCCCGCCCTCCCGCTCATTTTGTCAGTTGGCTTAGGAATACAGAGTTCATTCCTAGTCTAAGATTGGATCGAACTGAGGGTTGCGGTAGCAGGATCGATAGCACGCAGAGGTGGATCCGACCGATCCCCGGCTTACGCATCGCGCCCCTCCTGTCGACTGAGCGCCCGCACGCTCGTTTCGTGGGTTGACATAGGCATACGGAGTTCATTCCCAGTCTAAGCATATTGAGTTCATTCCCAGTCTAAGATCGGACTAGACTGAGGGTTGCGGTAGCACATGCTGGGCTCGGGCATGTGCTGGTGTCGTATTTTTCTTCACCGAGACTCCATCGTCTGAGAACCTGACCGACGGCATTGGGGTTCCGGGATCGGGGGGGCCGGGGGGGTGTGCGCACATGATGTGTGATGGGTGCTGTTACTTGGCCCTTATATTGGCCCCCTATCCTCCATCAAACCTCGAGAACTCACACCCTCTTAAAGAGCATTTGAGATTTTACAGGTTTGCTGCCAGTAGCCATTAAAGTGTCCTAAATGGGGACACTTTTTTCAAATGGTCACAAAATGTTGTACACTTCGAGTTTTTAGCTGAATTATTTTGTGCATGCCAACAAAGATACGAGGATCACGTCTAGCAAGTTTTGGGCCAAAACTCCTGAAAAAATTTAAAAAAATCTCGAACCGTAAAAAGTTTTGAAAATCGTGAAATATAGAAAATGAGTCGTCTTGCCATGAAACTTCACATGAAGGCTTAATGGACCATTGTATGAATTTACAAGCCAAAAAAATGGCATTGGCACGGCATAAATATGTAGATGTGCCTAAACCCACCTACCACCCTATTGATCCATGGCTTGCGCATACCGCCTCTCTGGCCGGCATAGTGCCTGCCCGTCCGCCCGCTCATTTTGTCGGTTGGCTTAGGCAAACGGAGTTCATTTCCAGTCTAAGATCAGACCAGATCGAAGGTTACGGCAGCAAGATCGGCAGCACGCAGAGGGGGACCCGATCAATCTCCGGCTTGCACATCCCACCTTTCTGGCCGGCTGAGCGCCCGTACGCTCGTTTCGTGCATTGACTTAGGCATACGGAGTTCATTCCCAGTCTAAGATCGGACCGGACCGAGGGTTGTGGCAGCACATGCTGGGCTCGGGCATGTGCTGGTGTCGCATTTTTCTTCATCGAGACACCATCGTCGGAGAACCTGACCGACGGCATTGGGGTTCCGATGATCGGGGGGGCCGAGTGGGGTGTGCGCACATGATCGGGGGGGCCGAGTGGGGTGGGCTGCCAGTAGCCATTAAAGTGTCTGAAATGGGGACACTTTTTTCAAATGGTCACAAAATTTTGTACATTTCGAGTTTTTAGCAAAATTTTTTGTGCATGCCAAAAAATATACAAGGATCACGTCTACCAAGTTTGGGGCCAAAACTCCTTCTGAAAAAATTTTAAAAAATCCCGAACCGTAAAAAAGTTTCAAAAATCATGAAAAATAGAAAACGAGTCGTCTTGCCTTGAAACTTCACATGAAGGCGTAAGGGACCATTGTATGAATTTACAAGCCAGAAAAATGGTATTGGCATGGCAGAAATATGAATATGTGCCTAAACCCACATACCACCCTATCGATGCACGGCTTGCGCATCCTGCCTCTCTGGCCGACGTAGTACCCGCTCGCCCGCACGCTCGTTTCATGGGTTGACTTAGGCATACGGAGTTCATTCGCAGTCTAACCATATGAATATGAATATGTGCCTAAACCCACATACCACCCTATCTAAGATCGAATCAGACCGAGGGTTGCGGCAGCACATGCTGGGCTTGAGCATGCGCTGGTGCCGCATTTTTCTTCGCCGGGACACCATCACCGGAGAACCTGACTGGCGGCATTGGGGTTCCGGCGATCGGGGGGGTGTGAGCACATGATGTGCGATGGGTGCTGGTACTTGGCCCTTATATTGGCCCCCCATTCCTCATCAAACCTCGAGAACTCACACTCCCTTAAAGAGCATTTGAGATTTTACAGGTTTGCTACCAATAGCAATTAAAGTGTCTGAAATGGGGACGCTTTTTCCAAATGCTCACAAAATCTTGTCCACTTCGAGTTTTTAGCTGAATTTTTTTGTGTATGCCAACAAAAATACAAGGATCATGTCTACGAAGTTTGGGTTCAAAACTCCTTCTGAAAAAATTTTCAAAAATCTCGAACCGTAAAAAGTTTTGAAAATCGTAAAAATAGAAAATGAGTCGTCTTGCCATGAAACTTCACATGAAGGCTTAAGGGACCATTGTATGAATTTCCAAGCCAGAAAAATGGCATTGGCACTGCAGAAATATGAAGATGTGCCTAAACCCACCTACCACCGTATCGATCCACGACTTGCACATCCCACCTCTCTGGCCGACGTAGTGCCCGCCCGCCCACCCGCCCGTTTCGTCGGTTGGCTTAGGTATACGGAGTTCATTCCCAGTCTAAGATCAGACCAGACTGAAGATTGCGGTAGCAGGATCGGTAGCATGCAGAAGGGGACCCGACCGATCCCCGGCTTGCGCATCCCGCCCCTTTGGCCGGTTGAGCACCCACACGCTCGTTTCATGGGTTGACTTAGGCATACAGAGTTCATTCCCAGTCTAAGCATACGGAGTTCATTCCAAAGTCTAAATCAGACCGGACTGAGGGTTACGACAGCACATGCTGGGCTCGGGCATGTGCTGGTGCCGCATTTTTCTTCATCGGGACACCATCGCCGGAGAACCTGACCGACGGCATTGGGGTTCTGGCGATCGGAGGGGCCGGGGGTGCGCAAATGGTGTGCGATGGGTGCTCGTACTTGGCCCTTATACTGGCCCACTATGCCTCATCAAACCTTGAGAACTCACACCCCCTTAAAGAGCATTTGAGATTTTACAAGTTTGCTGCCAGTAGCCAATAAAGTGTTTAAAATAGGGACACTTTTTTCAAATGGTCACAAAATCTTATACACTTCGAGTTTTTAGCTGAATTTTTTTGTGCATGCCAAAAAAAATACAAGGATCCCGTCTACCAAGTTTAGGGCCAAAACTCCACCTGAAAAAATTCTAAAAAATCCCGAACCGTAAAAAGTTTCAAAAATCATGAAAAATAGAAAACGAGTCGTCTTGCCATGAAACTTCACTTGAAGGCTTAATGGACCATTGTATGAATTTACAAGCCAGAAAAATGGCATTGGCATGAAAAAAATATGAAGATGTGCCTAAACCCACCTACCACCCTATCGATGCACGGCTTGCGCATCCCGCCTCTCTGGCTGACGTAGTGCCCGCCCGCCCGCACGCTCGTTTCATGGGTTGACTTAGGCATATGGAGTTCATTCCCAGTCTAAGATTGAACTGGATCGAGGGTTATGGCAGCACATGCTGGGCTCGAGCATGTGCTGGTGTCGTATTTTTCTTCGCCGAGACACCATCACTGGAGAACCTAACCGACGACATTGGGGTTTCGACGAACGAGGGGGCCAAGGGGGGTGTGCACACATGATGTGTGATGGGCGCTGGTACTTAGGCCTTATATTGGCCCCTATCCCTCATCAAACCTCAAGAACTCACACCCCCTTCAAGAGCATTTGAGATTTTACAGGTTTGCTGCTAGTAGCCATTAAAGTGTCTGAAATGGGGACACTTTTTTCAAATGGTCACAAAATCTTGTACACTTCGAGTTTTTGGCTGAATTGTTTTGTGCATGCCAACAAAAATACAAGGATCACGTCTACCAAGTTTGGGGCCAAAAATCCTTCTGAAAGAATTTTAAAAAATCTTGAACCGTATTAAGTTTTGAAAATCATGAAAAATAGAAAACGAGTCGTCTTGCCATGAAACTTCACATGAAGGCTTAAGGGACCATTGTATGAATTTACAAGCCAGAAAAATGGCATTGGCACGGCAGAAATATGAAGATGTGCCTAAACCCACCTACCACCTTATCGATCCACAGCTTACGCATCCCGCCTCTCTGGCCGGCATAGTGCCCGCCCGCCCGCCCGCTCGTTTCGTTGGTTGGCTTAGGCATACGGAGTTCATTCCCAGTCTAAGATCAGACCAGACTGAAGGTTGCGGTAGCAGGATCGGTAGCACGCAGAGGTGGACTCGGCCGATCCCCGGCTTGCGCATCCCGCCCCTCTGGCCGGTTGAGCGCCCGCGCTCTCGTTTCGTGGGTTGACTTAGGCATACGGAGTTAATTCCCAGTCTAAGCATACGGAGTTCATTCCCAATCTAAGATCGGACAAGACCGAGGGTTGCGGTAGGACATGCTGGGCTCGGGCATGTGCTGCTGCCGTATTTTTCTTCCTAGGGACACCATCGCCGGAGAACCTGACCGGCGGTATTGGGTTCCGACGATCGGGGGGGCCGAGGGGTGTGCGCACATGATGTGTGATGGGTGCTGGCACTTCGCCCTTATATTGGCCCCCTATCCCTCATCAAATCTTGAGAACTCACACCCACTTAAAGAGCATTTGAGATTTCACAGGTTTGCTGCCAGTAGCCATTAAAGTGTCTGAAATGGGGACACTTTTTTCAAATGGTCACAAAATCTTGTACACTTCGAGTTTTTAGCTGAATTTTTTTATGCATGCCAATAAAAATACAAGGATCATGTCTACCAAGTTTGGGGCCAAAACTCCTTCTAAAAAATTTTTAAAAAATCCAGATCGTAAAAAGTTTCAAAAATCATGAAAAATAGAAAACGAGTCGTCTTGCCATGAAACTTCACATGAAGGCTTAAGGGACCATTGTATGAATTTACAAGACAAAAAAATGGCATTGCCATGGCAGAAATATGAAGATGTGCCTAAACCCACCTACCACGCTATCGATCCACGGCTTGCGCATCCCGTCTCTTTGGCCGACATAGTGCCCGTCCGTTCGCCCGCTCGTTTCGTCGGTTGGCTTAGGCATACAAAGTTCATTCCCAGTCTAAGATCAGACGAGATTGAGGGTTGTGGCAGCCGGATCGACAGCACGAAGAGAGGGACCCGACCGATCCCCGACTTGCGCATCCCACCCTTCTGGCCGACTAAGCGCCCACACGCTCATTTCGTGGGTTGACTTAGGCATACAGTGTTCATTCCCAGTCTCAGATCAGACCGGACCAAGGGTTACGGTGGCGCTTGCTGGGCTCGAGCATGTGCTGGTGCCATATTTTTATTCGTCGGGACACCATCGTCGGAGAACCTGACCGGCGGTATTGGCGTTCCGGCGATCGGGGGGACCGAGGGGGGTGTGCGCACATGATGTGCGATGGGTGCTGGTACTTGGCCCTTATATTGGCCCCCTATCCCTCATCAAACCTCGGGAACTCACACCCCTTAAAGAGCATTTGAGATTTTACTGGTTTGCTTCCAGTACCCATTAAAGTGTCTAAAATGGGGACACTTTTTTCAAATGGTCACAAAATCTCGTACACTTCGAGTTTTTAGCTGAAATTTTTTGTGCATGCCTAGAAAAATACAAGGATCACGTCTACCAAGTTTGGGACCAAAACTCTTTCTGAAAAAATTTTAAAAAATCTCGAACCTTAAAAAGTTTTGAAAATCATGAAAAATAGAAAACGAGTCGTCTCGCCATGAAACTTCACATGAAGGCTTAAGGGACCATTGTATGAATTTACAAGCCAAACAAATAGCATTGGCACGGCAGAAATATGAAGATGTGCCTAAACCCAACTACCACCCTATCGATCTACGGCTTGTGCATCCCGTCTATCTGGCCAACGAAGTGCCCGCCCGCCCGCCCGCTCGTTTTGTCGGTTGGCTTAGGCATACAGAGTTTATTCCCAGTATAAGATCGGACCAGACCAAGGGTTGCGGCAGTAGGATCGGTAGCACGCAGAGGGGGACCCAGTTGATCCCCGGCTTGCGCATCCCGCCCCACTGGTCGACTGAGTGCCCGCACGCTCGTTTCATTGGTTGACTTAGGCATACAGAGTTCATTCCCAGTCTAACCATATGGAGTTCATTCCTAGTCTAAGATCGGATCGGACCAAGGGTTATGGCATCACATACTGGCCTCGGGCATGTGCTGGTGCCGCATTTTTTTTTATCGGGTCACCATTGCCAGCCGGGGGGGTGTGCGCACATGATGTGCGATGGGTGCTGGTACTTGGCCCTTATATTGGCCCCCTATCCCCCATCAAACCTCAGGAACTCGCACCCCTTGAAGAGCATTTGAGATTTTACTGGTTTGCTGCCAGTAGCCATTAAAGTGTCTGAAATGGGGACACTTTTTTCAAATGGTATCAAAATCTTGTACGCTTCGAGTTTTTAGCTGAATTTTTTTGTGCATGCCAAACAAATTACAAGGATCACGTCTACCAAGTTTGGGGCCAAAACTCTTTCTGAAAAAATTTTAAAAAATCTCGAACCTTAAAAAGTTTTGAAAATCATGAAAAATAGAAAACGAGTCGTCTCGCCATGAAACTTCACATGAAGGCTTAAGGGACCATTGTATGAATTTACAAGCCAAACAAATAGCATTGGCACGGCAGAAATATGAAGATGTGCCTAAACCCAACTACCACCCTATCGATCTATGGCTTGTGCATCCCGTCTATCTGGCCAACGAAGTGCCCGCCCGCCCGCCCGCTCGTTTTGTCGGTTGGCTTAGGCATACAGAGTTCATTCCCAGTATAAGATCGGACCAGACCAAGGGTTGCGGCAGTAGGATCGGTAGCACGCAGAGGGGGACCCAGTTGATCCCCGGCTTGCGCATCCCGCCCCACTGGTCGACTGAGTGCCCGCACGCTCGTTTCATTGGTTGACTTAGGCATACAGAGTTCATTCCCAGTCTAACCATATGGAGTTCATTCCTAGTCTAAGATCGGATCGGACCAAGGGTTATGGCATCACATACTGGCCTCGGGCATGTGCTGGTGCCGCATTTTTTTTTATCGGGTCACCATTGCCAGCCGGGGGGGTGTGCGCACATGATGTGCGATGGGTGCTGGTACTTGGCCCTTATATTGGCCCCCTATCCCCCATCAAACCTCAGGAACTCGCACCCCTTGAAGAGCATTTGAGATTTTACTGGTTTGCTGCCAGTAGCCATTAAAGTGTCTGAAATGGGGACACTTTTTTCAAATGGTATCAAAATCTTGTACGCTTCGAGTTTTTAGCTGAATTTTTTTGTGCATGCCAAACAAATTACAAGGATCACGTCTACCAAGTTTGGGGCCAAAAATCTTTCTGAAAAAATTTTAAAAAATCCCGAACAGTAAAAAGTTTTAAAAATCTTGAAAAATAGAAAACGAGTCGTCTTGCGATGAAACTTCACATGAAGGCTTAAGGGACCATTGTATGAATTTACAAGCCAAAAAAATGGCATTGGCACGGCAGAAATATGAAGATGTGCCTAAACCCACCTACCACCCTATCGATCCACGGCTTGCGCATCTCGCCTATCTGGCCAATGCAGTGCCCGTCCGCCCGCTCGTTTCGTCGGTTGGCTTAGGCATACGGAGTTCATTCCAAGTCTAAGTTCGGATCGGACCAAGGGTTGCGGTAGAGACATGAAGATGTGCCTAAACCCACCTACCACCCTATCGATCCACGAGTTCCGCATCCCACCTGTCTGGCCGGCGTAGTACCCGTCCGCCCGCCTGCTCCTTTTGTCTGTTGGCTTAGGCATACGAAGTTCATTCCCAGTCTAAGATCGGACCGGACTGACGGTTGTGGCAGTAGGTTCAGCAACATGCAGTGGGGGACCCGGTCGATCCTCGGCTTGTGCATTTGACCCCTCTGTTCGGCTGAGCGCCCGCACGCTCAATTCGTGGGTTGACTTAGGCATAAGGAGTTCATTCCTAGTCTAAGATCGGATCAGACCGAGGGTTGCAGTAGCACATTCTGGGCTCGGGCATGTGCTGGTGCCATATTTTTCTTCGTCGGGACACCATCGTCGGAGAACCTGACCGGTGGCATTGGGGTTCCGACGATCAGGGCGATCTGGGGGGTGGGTGTGCGCACATGATATGCGATGGGTGCTGGTACTTGGCCCTTATATTGGTGCCCTATCCCTCATCAAACCTCGAGAACTCACACCCCCTTAAAGAGAATTTGAGATTTTACAGGTTTGATGCCAGTAGCCATTAAAGTGTCTGAAATGGGGATACTTTTTTCAAATGGTCACAAAATCTTGTACAATTCGAGGTTTTAGCTAAATTTTTTTGTGCATACCAACAAAAATACAAGGATCACCTCTACCGAGTTTGGGTTCAAAAGTCCATCTGAAAAAATTTTAAAAAATCCCGAATCGCAAAAAGTTTTAAAAATCGTGAAAAATAGAAAACGAGTCGTCTTGCCATGACACTTCACATGAAGGCTTAAGGGACCATTGTATGAATTTACAAGTAAGAAAAATGGCATTGGCATGGTAGAAATATGAACATGTGCCCAAACCCACCTACCACCCTATTGATCCACGGCTTGCGCATCCCGCCTTTATGGCCGGCATAGTGCCCGCCCGTCTGCCCGCTCGTTTCATCGGTTGGCTTAGGCATACGGAGTTCATTCCCAGCCTAAGATCAGATCGGACCGAGGGTTGCGGCAGCACATGCTGGGCTCGGGGATGTACTGGTGCCCCATTTTTCTACGCCGGGACACCATCGTCAGAGAACCTGACCGACAGCATTGGGGTTCCAGCGATCGAGGGGGCCGGGGGGTGTGCGCACATGATATGCGATGGGTGCTGGTACTTGGCCCTTATATTGGGCCCCTATCCCTCATCAAACCTCGAGAACTGACACCCCTTAAAGAGCATTTGAGATTTTACAAGTTTGCTGCCAGTAGCCATTAAAATGTTTGAAACGGGGACACTTTTTTCAAATGGTCAACTTAGGCATACAGAGTTCATTCCCAGTCTAAGATCGGACCAGACTGAGGGTTACGGCAGCACATGTTGGGCTCGGGCATGTGCTGGTGCCGCATTTTTCTTTGTCGGGACACCATCGCTGGAGAACCTGACTGGTGACGTTAGGGTTCTGGCGATCGAGGGGGCCGGGGTGGGTGTGCGCACATGATGTGCAATGGGTGCTGGTACTTGGCCCCTATATTGGCCCCCTATCCCTCATCAAACCTCAAGAACTCACACACCCTTAAAGAGCATTTGAGATTTTACAGGTTTGCTGCCAGTAGCCATTAAAGTGTTTGAAATGGGGACACTTTTTTCAAATGGTCACAAAATCTTGTACACTTCGAGTTTTTAGCTGATTTTTTTTTTGCATGCCAAAAAAAATACAAGGATCATGTCTACCAAGTTTTGGGCCAAAATTCCTTCTGAAAAAATTTTAAAAAATCTCAAACCATAAAAGGTTTTAAAAATCGTGAAAAATAAAAAACGAGTCGTCTTGCCATGAAACTTCACATGAAGGCTTAAGGGACCATTGTATGAATTTACAAGCCAGAAAAATGGCTTTGGCATGGCATAAATATGAAGATGTGCCTAAACCCACCTACCACCCTATCGATCCATGGCTTGCGCATCCCGCCTTTCTGGCCATCGTACTGCCCGCCTGTCCGCCCGCTCGTTTTATCGATTAGCTTAGGCATACGAAGTTCATTCCCAGCCTAAGATCGGACCGGACCGAGGGTTGCAGCAGCAGGATCGATAGCACGCAGAGGGGGACCCGACCAATCCCCGACTTGCGTATCCCGCCCCTCTGGCCGGCTGAGCCGCCGCACACTCGTTTCGTGGGTTGACTTAGGCATATGAAGGCTTAAGGGACCACTGTATGAATTTACAAGCCAAAAAAATGGCATTGGCACAGCAAAAATATGAAGATGTGCCTAAACCTACCTACCACCCTATTGATCCACGGCTTGCGCATCCCGCCTCTCTGGCCGACGTTGTGCCCACCCGCCCGCCCGTTCGTTTCGTCGGTTGGCTTAGGCATACGGAGTTCATTCCCAGTCTAAGATCAGACCAGACCGAGGGTTGCGGCAGCAGGATCGACAGTACGCAGACGGGGACCCGGCCGATCCCCGGCTTGCGCATCCCGCCCTTTTGGCCGACTGAGCGCCCGCACGCTCGTTTCATGGGTTGACTTAGGCATATGGAGTTCATTCCCAATCTAAGCATATGGAGTTCATTCCCAGTCTAAGATCGAACCGAACCTGGGGTTGCGACAGCACATGCTGGGCTCGGGCATGTGCTTGTGCCGTATTTTTCTTCCCTGGGACACCATCACCGGGGTGTGCGCACATGATGTGTGATTGGTGCTGGCACTTGGCTCTTATATTGGCCCCCTATCCCTCATCAAACCTCAAGAACTCACACCCCCTTAAAGAGCATTTGAGATTTTATAGATTTGCTGCCAGTAGCTATTAAATTGTCTGAAATGCAGACACTTTTTTCAAATGGTCACAAAATCTTGTACACTTTGAGTTTTTAGCTGAATTTTATTGTGCATGCCAAAAAAAAATACAAGGATCACCTCTACCAAGTTTAGGGCCAAAACTCCTTCTGAAAAAATTTTAAAAAATCCCGAACCGTAAAAAGTTTCAAAAATCATGGAAAATAGAAAAGGAGTCGTCTTGCCATTAAACTTCTCATGAAGGCTTAAGGGGCCATTGTATGAATTTACAAGCCAGAAAAATGGCATTGGCTCAGTAGAAATATGAAGATGTGCCTAAACCCACCTACCACCCTATCGATCCACGGCTTGCGTATCCCGCCTCTTTGGCCGGTGTAGTGCCCCCCCACCCGTCCGCCCGTTTTGTCGGTTGGTTTAGGCATACGAAGTTCATTCCCAGTCTAAGATTGGATCGAATCGAGGGTTGTGACAGCAAGATCGGCAACAAGCAGAGGGAGATCCGACCGATCCCCGGCTTGCACATCTCGCCCCTCTGGCCGGTTGAGCGCCCGCATGCTCGTTTTGTGGGTTGACTTAGGCATACGGAGTTCATTCTGAATCTTAGCATACGGAGTTCATTCCCAGTCTAAGATCCGACCAGACCGAGGGTTGTGGCAGCACAAGCTGGGCTCTGGCATGTGCTGGTGCCACATTTTTCTTCGTCGGGACACCATCTCCGGAGAACCTGATCAGCGGCATTAGGGTTCCGACGATCGGGGGGGCCGGGGGGGTGTGCGCACATGATGTGCGTTGGGTGCTGGTACTTAGCCCTTATAGTTGCCCCCTATCCCTCATCAAACCTCGAGAACACACACCCCCTTAAAGAGCATTTGAGATTTTACAGGTTTGCTGCCAGTAGCCATTAAAGTGTCTGAAATGGGGACACGTTTTTGAAATCGTCACAAAATCTTGTACACTTTGAGTTTTTAGCTGAATATTTTTGTGCATGTCAATAAAAATACAAGGATCACGTCTACCAAGTTTGGGGCCAAAAATCCTTCTGAAAAAATTTTAAAAAATCACGAACCATAAAAAGTTTTGAAAATCTTGAAAAATAGAAAACGAGTGTCTTGCCATGAAACTTCACATGAAGGCTTAAGGGACCATTGTATTAATTTACAAGCCAGAAAAATGGCATTGGCATGGCAGAAATATGAAGATGTGCCTAAACCCACCTATCACCTTATCGATCCACGGCTTGCACATCCCGTCTCTCTGGTCGGCCTATTGCCCTCCCGGCCGCCCGCTCGTTTCATCGGTTGGCTTAGGGCTATCGAGTTCATTCCTAGTCTAAGATCAGACCGGACTGAGGGTTGCCACAGCGAGATCGACAGCACGCAGTGCGGAACCCGATCGATCCCCTACTTGCGCATCCGACCCCTCTGGCCGGCTGAGCGCTCGCACGCTCATTTCGTGGGTTGACTTAGGCATACGGAGTTCATTCCCAGTCTAAGATCGGACCGGACCGAGGGTTACGGCAGCACATGCTGGGCTCAGGCATGTGCTGGTGTCGTATTTTTCTTCGCCAGGACACCATCGCCTGAGAACCTGACCGACGACATTGGGGTTCCGACGATCGAGGGGGCCGGGGGGTGTGCGCACAAGATGTGTGATGGGTGCTGGTACTTGGCCCTTATATTGGCCCCCTATCCCTCATCAAACCTCGAGAACTCACACCCCCTTAAAGAGCATTTGAGATTTTACAGGTTTGCTGCCAGTAGCTATTAAAGTGTATGAAATGGGGACACTTTTTTCAACTGGTCACAAAATCTTGTACACTTCGAGTTTTCCGCTGAATTGTTTTCTGCATGCCAGCAAAAATACAAGGATCACGTCTACCAAGTTTGGGGCCAAAACTCCTTCTGAAAAAATTTTAAAAAATCTCGAGCCGTAAAAAGTTTGGAAAATCGTGAAAAATAGAAAACGAGTCGTCTTACCATGAAACTTCACATGAAGGCTTAAGGGACCATTGTATGAATTTACAAGCCAGAAAAATGGCATTGGCATGGCAGAAATATGAAGATGTGCCTAAACCCACCTATCACCTTATCGATCCACGGCTTGCACATCCCGTCTCTCTAGCCGGCCTATTGCCCTCTCGGTCGCCCGCTCGTTTCATCGGTTGGCTTAGGGCTATTGAGTTCATTCCCAGTCTCAGATCAGACCGGACTGAAGGTTACCACAGCGGGATCGATAGCACGCAGTGGGGGACCCGGCCGATCCACTGCTTGTGCATCCCGCCCCTCTGGTCGGCTGAGCACCCGCACGCTCGTTTCGTGGGTTGACTTAGGCATACGGAGTTCATTCCCAGTCTAACATCGGACCAGACCGAGGGTTGCGGCAGCACATGTTGGGCTCGGGCATGTGCTGGTGTCGTATTTTTCTTCGCCGAGACACCATCGCCTGAGAACCTGACCGACGACATTGGGGTTCCGACGATCGAGGGGGCCGGGGGGTGTGCGCACAAGATGTGTGATGGGTGCTGGTACTTGGCCCTTATATTGGCCCCCTATCCCTCATCAAACCTCGAGAACTCACACCCCCTTAAAGAGCATTTGAGATTTTACAGGTTTGCTGCCAGTAGCTATTAAAGTGTATGAAATGGGGACACTTTTTTCAAATGGTCACAAAATCTTGTACACTTTGAGTTTTCCGCTGAATTGTTTTCTGCATCCAACAAAAATACAAGGATCACGTCTACCAAGTTTGGGGCCAAAACTCCTTCTGAAAAAATTTTAAAAAATCCCGAGCCGTAAAAAGTTTGGAAAATCGTGAAAAATAGAAAACGAGTCGTCTTGCCATGAAACTTCACATGAAGGCTTAAGGGACCATTGTATGAATTTACAAGCTAGAAAAATGGCATTGGCATGGCAGAAATATGAAGATGTGCCTAAACCCACCTACCACCCTATCGATCCATGGCTTGCGCATCAAGCCTCTCTGGCCGGCGTAGTGCTCGCTCGCCCGCCGGCTCGTTTCATCGGTTGGTTTAGGCAAACAGAGTTCATTCCCAGTCTAAGATTGAACCAGACCGAGGGTTGCAGCAGTAGGATCGGCAGCACGCAGAGGGGGACCCGACCGATCCCCGGCTTGTGCATCCCGCCCCTATGGCCAGCTGAGCGCCTGCACGCTCATTTTGTAGGTTGACTTAGGCGTACCGAGTTCATTCTGAATCTTAGCATACGAAGTTCATTCCCAATCTAAGATCGGACCAGACCGAGGGTTGCGGCAACACATGCTAGGCTTGGGCATTTGCTGGTGCCGTATTTTTCTTCGTCGAGACACCATCACCGGTGAACCTGACCGACGGCTTTGGGGTTTCGGTGATCAAGGGTGATCTGGGGGGTGTGCGCACATGATGTGCGATGGGTGCTGGTACTTGGCCCTTATATTGGCCCCCTCTCCCTAATCAAACCTCGAGAACTCATACCCCCTTAAAGAGCATTTGAGATTTTACAGGTTTGCTGCCAGTAGCTATTAGAGTGTCTGAAATGGGAACACTTTTTTCAAATGGTCACAAAATCTTGTACACTTCGAGTTTTTCTCTGAATTGTTTTGTGCATGCCAACAAAAATACAAGGATCACGTCTACCAAGTTTGGGGCCAAAACTCCTTCTGAAAAAATTTTAAAAAATCTCGAGCCGTAAAAAGTTTGAAAAATCATGAAAAATGGAAAACGAGTCGTCTTGCCATGAAACTTCACATGAAGGCTTAAGGGACCATTGTATGAATTTACAAGCCAGAAAAATCGCATTGGCATGGCAGAAATATGAAGATGTGCCTAAACCCACCTAGCACCCTATCGATCCATGGCTTACGCATCCCGCCTCTCTGGCCAGCGTTGTGCCCGCCCGCCCACCCGTTTGATTCGCCGGTTGGCTTAGGCATACGGAGTTCATTCCCAGTCTAAGATCAAACCGGATCGAGGGTTGCGATAGCAGGATCGGTAGCACACAGAGTGTGACCCACACGCTCATTTCGTGGGTTGACTTAGGCATACAGAGTTCATTCCCAGTCTAAGCATATGGAGTTCATTCCTAGTCTAAGATCGGACCAGACTGAGGGTTACGGCAACACATGCTGGCCTCGGGTATGTGCTGGTGCCACATTTTTCTTCGTCGGGACACCATCGTCGGAGAACCTGACCGGCGGCATTGGGGTTCCGGCAATCGGGGGGGCCGGGGGGGTGTGAGCACATGATGTGCGATGGGTGTTGGTACTTGGCCCTTATATTGGCCCCCTATCCCTCATCAAACCTCAAGAACTCACACCCCCTTAAAGAGCGTTTGAGATTTTGCAGGTTTGCTGCCAGTAGCCATTAAAGTGTTCGTAACGGGGACACTTTTTTCAAATTGTCACAAAATCTTTTACTCTTCGAGTTTTTAGCTGAATTTTTTTGTGCATGGCAACAAAAATACAAGGATCACGTTTACCAAGTTTGGGGCCAAAAATCCTTCTGAAAAAATTTTAAAAAATCCTGAACCGTAAAAAGTTTCAAAAATCATGAAAAATAGAAAACGAGTCGTCTTGCCATGAAATTTCCCATGAAGGCTTAAGGGACCATTGTATGAATTTACAAGCTAGAAAAATTGCATTGGCATGGCAAAAATATAAAGATGTGCCTAAACCCGCCTACCACCCTATTGATCCACGGCTTGCACATCCCGTCTCTCTAGCCGACGTAGTGCCCGCCCACCCGCTCGTTTCGTTAGTTGGCTTAGGCATACGGAGTTCATTCCCAGTCTAAGATCGGACTGGACGAGGGTTGCGATAACAGGATCGACAACACGCAGAGGGGGACCCAGCCGATCCCCAGCTTACGTATCCCGCCCCTCTGGCCGGCTGATCGCCCGCACGCTCATTTCGTGGGTTGACTTAGGCATACGGAGTGCATTCCCATTCTAAGCATACGGAATTCATTCCCAGTCTAAGATCGGACCAGACCGAGGGTAACGGCAGCACATGCAGGGCTCGGGTATGTGCTGGTGCCGTATTTTTCTTCGTCGGGACACCATCGCTGGAGAACCTGATCGGCGGTATTTGGGTTTCGGCGATCGGGGGGGCCGGGGGGGGTGTGCGCACATGATGTGCGAAGGGTGCTGGTACTTGGCCCTTATATTTGCCCACTATCACTCATCAAACCTCGAGAACTCACACCCTCTTAAAGAGCATTTAAGATTTTACAGGTTTGCTGCCAGTAGCCATTAAAGTGTCTGAAATGGGGACACTTTTTTCAAATTGTCACAGAATCTTATACACTTCGAGTTTTTAGCTGAATTATTTTGTGCATGCCAACAAAAATACAAGGATCACGTCTACCAAGTTTGGGGCCAAAACTCCTTCTGAAAAAATTTAAAAAAATCTCTAACCGTAAAAAGTTTTAAAAATCATGAAAAATAGAAAACGAGTCGTCTTACCATGAAATTTCACATGAAGGCTTAAGGGACCATTGTAAGAATTTACAAGCCAAAAAAATGGCATTGGCACGGCAGAAATATGAAGATGTGCCAAAACCCACCTACCACCCTATCGATCCACGGCTTACGCATCCCGCCTCTCAGGCCGGTGTAGTGCCCGCCCACTCGTCCACTCGTTTCGTCGGTTGGCTTAGGCATACAGAGTTCATTCCCAGTCTAAGATCGGACCAGACCGAGGGTTGCGGTAGCAGGATCAATAGCACGCAGAGGGGGACCCGATCGATCCTCGGCTTACGCATCTCGCCCCTCTGGTCGGCTGAGCGCCTGCACGCTCATTTCGTGGGTTGACTTAGGCATATGGAGTTCATTCCCAGTCTAAGCATACGGAGTTCATTCCCAGTTTAAGATCAGACCGAACCGAGGGTTACGGTAGCACATGCTATGCTCGGGCATCGGTTGGTGTCAATTTTTTTTCCTTGGGACACCATCGCCGGAGAACCTGACCGATGGCATTGTGGTTCTGACGATTGGGGGGTGCCGGGGGGTGTGCGCACATGATGTGCGATGGGTGCTGGTACTTGGCTATCCCTCATCAAACCTCGAGAACTCGCACCCCCTTAAAGAGCATTTAAGATTTTACAAGTTTGCTGCCAGTAGCCATTAAAGTGTCTGAAATGGGACACTTTTTTCAAATGGTCACAAAAGCTTGTACACTTCGAGTTTTTAGCTAAAATTTTTTTGTGCATACCAAAAAAATACAAGGATCACGTCTACCAAGTTTGGGGCCAAAAAACCTTTTGAAAAAATTTTAGAAAATCCCGAACCGTAAAAAGTTTCAAAAATCGTGAAAAATAGAAAACGAGTCGTCTTCCCATGAAACTTCACATAAAGGCTTAAGGGACCATTGTATGAATTTAGAAGCCAGAAAAATGGCATTGACATTTCAGAAATATGAAGATGTGCCAAAACCCACCTACCACCCTATCGATCCACGGCTTGCGTATCCCACTTCTCTGGCCGGCGTAGTGCCCGCCCGTCCGTCCACTCGTTTCGTCGGTTGGTTTAGGCATATAGAGTTCATTCCCAGTCTAAGATCAGATCGAACCAAGGGTTACGGCAGCAGGATCGGCAGCATGCAGAGGGGGACCCGACCGATCCCCAGCTTGCACATCCCGCCCCTCTGGCCAGCTGAGCACCCGCATGCTCATTTCATGGGTTGACTTAGGCATTCGGAGTTCATTCCCTGTCTAAGCATACGGAGTTCATTCCTAGTCTAAGATCAGATCAGATCGAGGGTTGCGACAGCACATGCTGGGCTCGAGCATGTGCTGGTGCCATATTTTTCTTCGTCGAAACTCCATCGCCGGAGAACCTGACCGACGGCATTGGGGTTCTGGCGATCGGGGGGGCTGGGGGGGTGTGTGCACATGATGTGCGATGGGTGCTGGTAGTTGGCCCTTATATTGGCCCCCTATCACTAATCAAACCTCGAGAACTCACACCCCCTTAAAGAGCATTTGAGATTTTACAGGTTTGCTACCAGTAGCCATTAAAGTGTTTGAAATACGGACACTTTTTTCAAATGGTCACAAAATCTTGTACACTTCGAGTTTTTAGCTGAATTTTTTTGTGCATGCCAACAAAAATACAAGGATCATGTCTACAAAGTTTGGGGCCAAAACTCCTTCTGAAAAAATTTTGAAAAATCCCGAACCGTAAAAAGTTTTAAAAATCTTGAAAATTAGAAAACGAGTCTTCTTGCCATGAAACTTCACATGAAGGCTTAAGGAACCATTGTATGAATTTACAAGCTAGAAAAATGGCATTGGCATGGCAGAAATATGAAGATGTGCCTAAACCCACCTACCACCCTATCAATCCACGGCTTGCGCATCCCGCCTTTCTGGCCGGTGTAGTGCCCGCCCGCCCGCCTGCTCATTTTGTCGGTTGGCTTAGGCATACAGAGTTCATTCCCAGTCTAAGATCAGACTAGACCGAGGGTTGCAGCAGTAGGATCGGTAGCACGCAGAGGGGGACCTGGTTGATCCCCGGCTTGCGCATCCCGCCCCTCTGGTAGGCTGAGCGCCCGCACGCTCGTTTCGTGGGTTGCCTTAGGCATACGTAGTTCATTCCCAGTCTAAGATCGGACCGGACCGAGGGTTGTGGTAGCACATACTGGGCTCGGGCACGTGCTGGTGCCGTATTTTTCTTCGTCGGGACACCATCGTCGGAGAACCTGACCGGCAGCATTGCGGTTCTGACGATCGGGGGGGCCGGGGAGGTGTGCGCACATGATGTGCGATGGGTGCTGGTACTTGGCCCGTATATTGGCCACCTATCTCTCATCAAACCTTGGGAACTCACACCCCCTTAAAGAGCATTTGAGATTTTACAGGTTTGCTGCCAGTAGCCATTAAAGTGTCTGAAATGGGGACACTTTTTTCAAATGGTCACAAAATCTTGTACACTTCGAATTTTTAGCTGAATTTTTTTGTGCATGCCAACAAAAATACAAGGATCATGTCTACCACGTTTTGTTGCAAAACTCCTTCTGAAAAAATTTGAAAAAATCCCGAACCATAAAAAGTTTCAAAAATTGTGAAAAATAGAAAACGAGTCGTCTTGCCATGAAACTTCACATGAAGGCTTAAGGGACCACTGTATGAATTTACAAGCCAGAAAAATGGCATTGGCATGACAAAAATATGAAGATGTGCCTAAACCCACCTACCACCCTATCGATCCACGGCTTGTGCATCCCGCCTCTCTGGCCGACGTAGTGCCCGCCCGCCCGCCCGCTCGTTTCGTCGGTTGGCTTATGCAGACGTAGTTTATTCCCAGTCTAAGATCAGACCGGATCGAGGGTTGCGACAGTAGGATCGGCAGCACGCAGAGGGGAACCCGGTCGATCCCCGACTTACGCATCCCGCCCCTCTAGCCGGTTGAGCGCCTACACGCTCGTTTCATGGGTTGACTTAGGCATACAGAGTTCATTCCCAGTCTAAGCATACAGAGTTCATTCCCAGTCTAAGAATGGATCAGACCGAGGGTTGTGGTAGCAGCATCGATAGCACGCAGAGGGGGACCCGACCGATCCCTGGCTTACGCATCCCGCCCCTCTGGTCGGCTGAGCGCCCGCACGCTCGTTTCGTGGGTTAACTTAGGCATACGGAGTTCATTCCCAGTCTAAGATCAGACCAGACCGAGGGTTGTAGCAGCACGTGCTGGGCTTGGGCATGTGCTGGTGCCGCATTTTTCTTCGTCGGGACACCATCCCCGGAGAACCTGAACGGCGGCATTGGGGTTCCGGCTATCGAGGGGGCCGGGGGGTTTGCACACATGATGTACGATGGGTGCTGGTACTTGGCCCTTATATTGGCCCCCTATCCCTCATCAAACCTCGAGAACTCACACCCCCTTAAAGAGCATTTGAGATTTTACAGGTTTGCTGCCAGTAGCCATTAATGTGTCTGAAATGGGGATAGTTTTTTCAAATGGTCACAAAATCTTATACACTTCGAGTTTTTAGCTGAATTTTTTTGTGCATGCCAAAAAAAAATACAAGGATCACGTCTACCAATTTCGGGCCAAAACTCCTTCTGAAAAAATTTTAAAAAATCCTGAACCGTAAAAAGTTTCAAAAATCGTGAAAAATAGAAAACGAGTCGTCTTGCCGTGAAACTGCACATGAAGGCTTAAGGGACCATTGTATGAATTTACGAGCCAAAAAAATGGCATTGACATGGGAGAAATATGAAGATGTGCCTAAACCCACCTACCACCCTATCGATCCACGGCTTGCGCATCCCGCCTTTCTGGCCGACGTAATGCTCGCCTGCCAGCCCGATCGTTTCATCGATTGGCTTAGGCATACGGAGTTCATTCCCAGTCTAAGTTCAGACTGGACTGAGGGTTCCGGCAGTAGGATCGACAGCACGCAGAGGGGGACCCAATCGATCCCCGGCTTGCGCATTTCGACTCTCTGGCCGGCTGAGCGCCCGCACGCTCGTTTCGTGAGTTGACTTAGGCATACAGAGTTCATTCCCAGTCTAAGATTGGACCAGACTGAGGGTTACGGCAGCAAGATCGGTAGCACACAGAGGGGGACCCGACCAATCCTTGGCTTGCGCATCTTGCTCCTCTGTCCAGCTGAGCGCCTGCACGCTCATTTCATGGGTTGACTTAGGCATACAGAGTTCATTCCCAGTCTAAGCATACGGAATTCATTCCCAGTCTAAAATCGGACTGAACCGAGGGTTTCGGCAGCACATGCTGGGCTCGAGCATGTGCTGGTGTCGCATTTTTCTTCGTCGGGACACCATCGCTGGAGAACCTGACCGGCGGCATTGAGGTTTCAACGATCGGGGGGGTCGGGGGGGATGTGCTCACATGATGTGTAATGGGTGCTGGTACTTGGACCTTATATTGGCCCCCTATCCCTCATCATACCTCGAGAACTCACACCCCCTTAAAGAGCATTTAAGATTTTACAGGTTTGCTGAAAGTAGCCATTAAAGTGTCTAGAATGGGGACACTTTTTTCAAATGGTCACAAAACCTTGTACACTTCGAGTTTTTAGCTGAATTTTTTTTGTGCATGCCAAAAAAAATACAGGGATCACGTCTACCAAGTTTGGGACCAAAAATCCTTCTGAAAAAATTTTAAAAAATCTCGAACCGTAAAAAGTTTTGAAAACCATGGAAAATAAAAAATGAGTCATCTTGCCATGAAACTTCACATGAAGGCTTAAGGGACCATTGTATGAATTTACAAGCCAGAAAAATGGCATTGGCATGGCAGAAATATGAAGATGTGCCTAAACCCACCTACCACCCTATCGATCCACGGCTTGCGCATCCCGCCTCTCTGGCCGGCGTAGTTCTCGGCCACCCGCCCGCCCATTTCGGCGATTGGCTTAGGCATACGGATTTCATTCCCAGTCTAAGATCAGACCAAATAGAGGGTTGTGGTAGTAGGATCGGTAGCACGTTGTGAGGGACTCGATCGATCCTCGACTTCTGCATCCCGTCCCTCTGGCCGGCTGAGCCCCCTACGCTCGTTTCGTGGGTTGACTTAGGTATACGGAGTTCATTCCCAGCCTAAGATCAGACCAGACCGAGGGTTGCGGCAGCACATGCTGGGCTCGAGCATGTGCTGGTGCCACATTTTTCTTCATCGGGACACCATCGTCGGAGAACCTGACGTGCGGCATAGGGGTTCCGGCAATCGGGGGGGCCGGGGGGTGTGCGCACATGATGTGCGATGGGTGCTGGTACTTGGGCCTTATATTGGCCCCCTATCCCTCATCAAACCTCGAGAACTCACACTCCCTTAAAGAGCATTTGAGATTTTACAGGTTTGCTGCCAGTAGCCATTAAAGTGTCTGAAATAGGGACACTTTTTTCAAATGGTCACAAAATCTTGTACACTTCGAGTTTTTAGCTGAATTTTTTTATGCATGCCAAAAAAAATACAAGGATCACGTCTACCAAGTTTGGGGTGAAAACTGCTTTTGAAAAAATTTTACAAAATCTCAAACCGTAAAAAGTTTCAAAAATCATGAAAAATAGAAAACGAGTCGTCTTGCCATGAAACTTCACAATAAGGCTTAAGGGACCATTGTATGAATTTACAAGCAAGAAAAATGGCATTGGCATAGTAGAAATATGATGATGTGCCTAAACCCACCTACCACCCCATCGATCCACGGCTTGCGCAACCCGCCTCTCTGGCAGGCATAGTGCCCGCCCGCCCGCCTGCCCGTTTCATCAGTTGACTTAAGCATACGGAGTTCATTCCCAGTCTAAGATCAGACTGGACCGAGGGTTACGGCAGCAGGATCGGTAGCACGCAGAGGGGGACTCGACCGATCCCCGGCTTGCGCATCCTGCCCCTCTAGCCAGCTGAGCGCCTGCACGCTCGTTTTGTGGGTTGACTTGGGCATACGGAGTTCATTCCCAGTCTAAGATCAGATCAGATCGAAGGTTGCGGCAACACATGCTGGGCTCGGGCATGTGCTGGTGCCGTATTTTTCTTCATCGGGAAACCATCACCGGAGAACCTGACCGGTGGCATTAGGGTTTTGGCGATCGGGGGGGCCGGAGAGGGTGTACGCATATGATGTGCGTTGGGTGCTGGTACTTGGCCCTTATATTGGCCGCCCATCCCACATCAAACCTCGAGAACTCACACTCCCTTAAAGAGCATTTGAGATTTTACAGGTTTGCTGCCAGTAGCCATTAAAGTGTCTAAAAATACGGAGTTCATTCCCGATCTAAGATCGGACCGGACCGAGGGTTGCGGCAGCACATACTGGGCTCGACTATGTGGTGGTGCCGCATTTTTTTTCGTCGGGACACCATCACCGGAGAACCTGACCGGTGGCATTGGCGATCGGGGGGGCGGGGGGGTGAGCACACATGATGTACGATGGGTGCTGGTACTTGGCCCTTATATTGGCCCCCTATCCCTCATCAAACCTTGAGAACTCACACCCTCTTAAAGAGCATTTGAGATTTTACAGGTTTGCTGCCAGTAGCCATTAAAGTGTCTAAAATGGGGACACTTTTTTCAAATGGTCACAAAATCTTGTATACTTTGAGTTTTTAGCTGAATTTTTTTGTGCATGCCAACAAAAATACAAAGATCATGTCTGCCAAGTTTAGGGCCAAAACTCCTTCTGAAAAAATTTAAAAAAATCCCAAACCGTAAAAAGTTCCAAAAAATTATGAAAAATTGAAAACGAGTCGTCTTTCCATGAAACTTCACATGAAGGCTTAAGGGACCATTGTATGAATTTACAAGCCGAAAAATGGTATTGGCATGGCAGAAATATGAAGATGTGCCTAAACCCACATACCATCCTATCGATCCACGGCTTGCGCATCCCGCCTCTCTGGCCTGCATAGTGCCTGCCCGCCCGCTCGCTCGTTTCATCAGTTTTCTTAGGTATACAATGTTCATTCCCAGTCTAAGATCAGACCAGACCGAGGGTTGTGATAGCAGGATCAACAGCACGTAGAGGGGGACCCAACCGATCCCTGGCTTATGCATCCAGCCCCTCTGGCCGGCTGAGCGCCCGCACGCTCATTTCATGGGTTGACTTTGGCAGACGGAGTTTTTTCCCAGTCTAAGCATAAGGAGTTCATTTCCAGTCTAAAATTGGACCGGACCGAGGGTTGCGGTAGTAGGATCGATGACACACAGAGGGGGACCCAACCAATCCCCGGCTTGCGCATCCCGCCCCTCTGGCCGGCTGAGCGCCTGCACGCTCATTTCGTGGGTTGACTTAGGCATACGGAGTTCATTCCCAGTCTATGATCGGACCGGACCGAGGGTTGCGGCAGCAAATGCTGGACTCGAGCATGTGCTAGTGGCGCATTTTTCTTCGTCGGGACACCATCATCGGAGAACTTGACCAGCGACATTGGGGTTCCAATGATTGGGGGGGCCGGGGGTGGTGTGCGCACATGATGTGCGATGGCTGCTGGTACTTGGCTCTTATATTGGCCCACTATCCCTCATCAAACCTTGAGAACTCACACCCCCTTAAAGAGCATTTGAGATTTTACAGGTTTGCTGCAAGTAGCAATTAAAGTGTCTGAAATGGGGACACTTTTTTCAAATGGTCACAAATGTTGTACACTTCAAATTTTTAGCTGAATTTTTTTGTGCATGCCAACAAAAATACAAGGATCATGTCTACCATGTTTGGGGCCAAAACTCCTTCTGAAAAAATTTTAAAAAATCCCGAATCGTAAAAAGTTTCAAAAATCGTGAAAAATAGAAAACGAGTCGTCTTGCCATGAAAGTTCATATGAACGCTTAAGGGACCATTGTATGAATTTAAAAGCCAGAAAAATGGCATTGGCATGGCAAAAATATGAAGATGGGCCTAAACCCACCTACCACCCTATGGATCCACTGCTTGCGCATCCCGACTCTCTGACCGACGTAGTGCCCGCCCGTCCGTCGGCTCGTTTCGTCAGTTGGCTTAGGTATACGGAGTTCATTCCCAGTCTAAGATCAAACCGGACCAAGGGTTACGGCAGCAGGATCGGCAGCACGCAGAGGGGTACCCGACCGATCCCCAGGTTGTGCATCCCGTCCCTCTGGCCGACTGAGCGCCCGCACACTCGTTTCGTGGGTTGACTTAGGCAGACAGAGTTCATTCCCAGTCTAAGCATACGGAGTTCATTCCCAGTCTAAGATCAGACCGGACCGAGGGTTACGACAGCACACGCGGGGCTCAAGCATGTGCTGGTGCCGTATTTTTCTTCGTCGGGACACCATCGTCGGAGAACCTGACAGGCAGCATTGGGGTTCCGGCGATCGGGGGGGGCAGGGGGTGTGCGCACATGAAGTGCGATGGGTACTGGTACTTGGCCCTTATATTGGCCCCCTATCACTCATCAAACCTCGAGAACTCACACTCCCTTAAAAAGCATTTGAGATTTTACAGGTTTGCTGCCAGTAGCCATTAAAGTGTTTGGAATGGGGACACTTTTTTCAAATGGTCAGAAAATCTTGTACACTTCGAGTTGTTGGCTGAATATTTTTGTGCCTGCCAACAAAAATACAAGGATCACGTCTATGAAATTTGGGGCCAAAACTTCTGCTGAAAAAATTTTAAAAAATCTTGAACCGTAAAATTTTTAAAAATCGTGAAAAATAGAAAACGTGTCGTCTTGCCATGAAACTTCACATGAAGGCTTAAAGGACCATTGTATGAATTTACAAGCCAGAAAAATGGCATTGGCAAGACAGAAAAATGAAGATGTACCTAAACCCGCCTACCACCCTATCGATCCATGGCTTGCGCATCCCGCCACTCTGGCCGGCGTAGTGCCCGCCCGCCCGCCCGTTTCGTCAGTTGGGTTAGGCATACGGAGTTCATTCCCAATTTAAGATCGGACTGGACCGAGGGTTGCGGCAGCAGGGTTGGCAGCACACAGAGGGGCACCCGACCGATCCCCGACTTGCGCATCCCGCCCCTCTAGCGGCAGCAGGGTCGGCAGCACGCAAAGGGGGACCCGATCGATCCCCGGCTTGTGCATCCTGCCCTTCTGGCGGGCTTAGCCCCCGTACGCTCGTTTCATGGGTTGGCTTAGGCATACGGAGTTCATTCACAGTCTAAGCATATGGAGTTCATTCCCAGTCTAAGATCGGAGCGGACCGAAGGTTGCGGTAGCACATGCTGGGCTCGGGCATGTGTTGGTGGCACATTTTTCTTCGTTGGGACACCATCGTCGGAGAACCTGACCGACGATCGGGAGGGGTTTGCACACATGATGATCTAGTACTTGGACCTTATATTGGCCCCCTATCCCTCGTCAAACCTCGAGAACTCACACCCCTTTAAAGAGCATTTGAGATTTTACAAGTTTGCTGCCAGTAGCCATTAAAGTGTCTGAAATGGGTACACTTTTTTCAAATGGTCACAAAATCTTGTACACTTTGAGTTTTTAGCTGAATTTTTTTTGTGCATGCCAAAAAAAATACAAGGATCACGTCTACCAAGTTTGGCGCCAAAATTCCTTCTGGAAAAATTTTAAAAATTCCCGAACCGTAAAAAGTTTTGAAAATTGTGAAAAATAGAAAATGAGTCGTCTTGCTATGAAACTTCACATGAAGGCTTAAGGGACCATTGTATGAATTTACAAGCCAAAAAAATGGCATTGGCATGGCAAAATTTTGAAGATGTGCCTAAACCCACTTACCACCCTATCGATCCACGACTTGCACAACCCGCCTCTCTGCCCGACGTAGTGCCCGCCCACCCGCCTGCTCATTTCGTCGGTTCGCTTAGGCATACGGAGTTCATTCCCAGTCTAAGATTAGACCGGACCGAGGGTTGCGGTAGTAGGATCGACAGCACACAGAGAGAGACCCGACCGATCCCCGGCTTGAGCATCCCGCCCCTCTGGCCGGCTGAGCGCCCGCACGCTCGTTTCGTGGGTTGACTTAGGCATACGGAGTTCATTCCCAGTCTAAGCATTCGGAGTTCATTCCCAGTCTAAGATCGGACCAGAACAAGGGTTGTAGCTACACGTGCTGGGCTCGAGCATGTGCTGGTGCCGCATTTTTCTTCGCCGGGACACCATCACCAGAGAACCTGACCGACGCCATTGGGGTTCCGACGATCGGGGGGGTCGAGGGGGGTGTGCGCACATGATCTGCAATGGGTGCTGGTACTTAGCCCTTATATTGGCCCTCTATCCCTCATCAAACCTCGAGAACTCACACACCCTTAAAGAGCATTTGAGATTTTATAGGTTTGCTGCCAATAGCCATTAAAGTGTCTGAAATGGGGACACTTTTTTCAAATGGTCTCAAAATCTTGTACACTTCGAGTTTTTAGCTAAATATTTTTGTGCATGCCAACAAAAATACAAGGATCACGTCTACCAAGTTTGGGGCCAACACTCCTTCTGAAAAAATTTTAAAAAATCCCGAACAGTAAAAAGTTTTGAAAATCGTGAAAAATAGAAAACGAGTCGTCTTGCCATGAAACTTCACATGAAGGCTAAAGGGACCATTGTATGAATTTACAAGCCAGAAAAATGGCATTGGCACGGCAAAAATATGAAGATGTGCCTAAACCCACCTACCACCCTGTCGATCCACGGCTTGCGCATCCCGCCCTTCTTTTCGACATAGTGCCTGCCCGTTCGCCCGCTCGTTTCGTTGGTCGGCTTAGGCATACAGAGTTCATTCCCAGTCTAAGATCAGACCGGACCGAGGGTTACGGTAGCAGGATCGATAGCACGTAAAGGGGGACCCGATCGATCCTTGGCTTGCGCATCCCGCCCCTCTGGCCGAATGAGCGCCCGCGTGATCCTTTCGTGGGTTCACTTAGGCATACGGAGTTCATTCCTAGTCTAAGCATACAAAGTTCATTCCCAGTCTAAGATCGGACCGGACCGAGGGTTACAGTAGCAGGATCGACAGCTCGTAAAGGGGTACCCGATCGGTCCCCGGCTTGCGCATCCCGCCCCTCTGGTTGGCTGGGCGCCCACACGCTTGTTTCGTGGGTTGACTTAGGCATACGAAGTTCATTCCCAGTCTAAGCATACCAAGTTCATTCCCATCTAAGATCGGATCAGACTGAAGGTTGCGAGAGCACATGCTGGGCTCAGGCATGTGCTGGTGCCACATTTTTCTTCGCCGGGACACCATCGCTGGAGAACCTGACCGGTGGCATTGGGGTTCCGGCGATCGGGGGGCCGGGGGGGTGTGCGCACATGATGTACGATGGGTGCTGGTACTTAGCCCTTATATTGGCCCGTTATCCCTCATCAAACCTCGAGAACTGACACCCCCTTAAAGAGCATTTCAGATTTTACAGGTTTGCTGCCAGTAGCCATTAAAGTGTCTGAAATGGGGACACTTTTTTCAAATGGTCACAAAATCTTGTACACTTCGAGTTTTTAGCTGAATTTTTTTGTGCACGTCAACAAAAATACAAGGATCACGTCTACCAAGTTTGGGGCCAAAACTCCTTCTGAAAAAGTTTAAAAAATCTCGAACCGTAAAAAGTTTCAAAAATCATGAAATATAGAAAATGAGTCGTCTTGCAATGAAACTTCACATGAAGGCTTAAGGGACCATTGTATGAATTTACAAGCCAGAAAAATGGCATGGCACGGCAGAAATATGAAGATGCGCCTAAACCCACTTACCACCCTATCGATCCACGGCTTGCACAACTCGCCTCTCTGCCCGGCGTAGTGTCCGCCCACCCGCCCGCTTATTTCGTCGGTTGGCTTAGGCATACGGAGTTCATTCCCAGTCTAAGATTGCACTAGACTGAGGGATGTGGCAGCACACAGAGGGGGACCCGACCGATCCCCAGCTTACGCATCCCGCCCCTCGGGCCAGCTGAGTGCCCGTACGCTCATTTCGTGGGTTGACTTAGGCATACAGAGTTCATTCCCAGTCTAAGATCAGACCAGAACGAGGGTTACGGTTGCATATGCTGCGCTCGAGCATGTGCTTGTGCTGCATTTTTCTTCACCGGGACACCATCGCCGGAGAACCTGACCGGCGCCATTGGGGTTTCGGCGATCGAGGGGGCCGAGGGGGTTGTGCGCACATGATCTGTGATGGGTGCTGGTACTTAGCCCTTATATTCGCCCTCTATCCCTCATCAAACCTCGAGAACTCACACACCCTTAAAGAGCATTTGAGATTTTATAGGTTTGCTGCCAATAGCCATTAAAGTGTCTGAAATGAGGACACTTTTTTCAAATGGTCTCAAAATCTTGTACACTTCGAGTTTTTAGCTGAATATTTTTGTGCATGCCAACAAAAATACAAGGATCACGTCTACCAAGTTTGGGGCCAACCCTCCTTCTGAAAAAATTTTTAAAAATCCCGAACAGTAAAAAGTTTTGAAAATCGTGAAAAATAGAAAATGAGTCGTCTTGATATGAAACTTCACATGAAGGCTTAAGGGACCATTGTATGAATTTACAAGCTAGAAAAATGGCATTGGCACGGCAAAAATATGAAGATGTGCGTAAACCCACCTACCACCCTATCGATCCATGGCTTGCGCATCTCGCCTCCCTGGTCGACTTAGTGCCTGCCCGCTCATTTCGTCGCTCGGCTTAGGCATACAGAGTTCATTCCCAGTCTAAGAAAGGACCGGACCGAGGGTTACGGCAGCAGGATCGACAGCACGCAAAGGGGGACCCGACCAATCCCACGCTTGCGCATCCCGCCCTTCTAGCCGGTTGAGAGCCCGCGCGCTCGTTTCGTGGGTTCACTTAGGCATACGGAGTTCATTCCCAGTCTAAGATCAGACCAGACTGAGGGTTGCGGACATAGGATCGGCAGCTCGTAGAAGGGGACCCGGTCAATCCCCGGCTTGCGCATCCCGCCCCTCTGGTTGGCTGGGCGCCCGTACACTCTTTTCATGGGTTGACTTAGGCATACGGAGTTCATTCCCAGTCTAAGCATACCAAGTTCATTCCCATCTAAGATCGGACCAGATCGAAGGTTACGGGAGCACATGCTGGGCTCAGGCATGTGCTGGTGCCACATTTTTCTTCTTCGGGACACCATCGCTGCAGAACCTGATCGGTGGCATTGGGGTTCCGACGATCGGGGGGGCCGGGGGGGTGTGCGCACATGATGTGCGATCGGTGCTGGTACTTGGCCCTTATATTGGCCCGCTATCCCTCATCAAACCTCGAGAACTGACACCCCCTTAAAGAGCATTTGAGATTTTACAGGTTTGCTGCCAATAGCCATTAAAGTGTCTGAAATGAGGACACTTTTTTCAAATGGTCACAAAATCTTGTACACTTCGAGTTTTTAGCTGAATTTTTTTGTGCACGCCAACAAAAATACAAGGATCACGTCTACCAAGTTTGGGGCCAAAACTCCTTCTGAAAAAGTTTAAAAAATCCCGAACCATAAAAAGTTTCAAAAATCATAAAATATATAAAACGAGTCGTCTTGCAATGAAACTTCACATGAAGGCTTAAGGGACCATTGTATGAATTTACAAGCCAGAAAAATGGCATTGGCATGGCAGAAATATGAAGATGTGCCTAAACCTACTTACCACCCTATCGGTCCACGGCTTGCACAACTCGCCTCTCTGCCCGGCGTAGTGTCCGCCCGCCCGCCCGCTCATTTCGTCGATTGGCTTAGGCATACGGAGTTCATTCCCAGTCTAAGATTGCACCGGACCGAGGGATGTGGCAGCACGCAGAGGGGGACCCGGTCGATCCCTGGCTTGCGTATCCTGCCCCTCTGGCCAGCTGAGCGCCCGTACGCTCGTTTCTTGGGTTCACTTAGGCGTATGGAGTTCATTCCCAGTCTAAGATCAGACCAGAATGAGGGTTACAGCTGCACATACTGCGCTCGAGCATGTGTTGGTGCTGCATTTTTCTTCACCAGGACACCAACACCGGTGAACCTGACCGATGGCATTGGGGTTCCGACGATCGGGGGGGCCGAGGGGGGTGTGCGCACATGATGTGCGATGGGTGCTGGTACTTAGCCCTTATATTGGCCCCCTATCCCTCATCAAACCTTGAGAACTCCCACCCCCTTAAAGAGCATTTGAGATTTTACAGGTTTGCTGCCAGTAGCAATTAAAGTGTCTGAAATGGGGACACTTTTTTCAAATTGTCTCAAAATCTTTTACACTTCGAGTTTTTAGCTGAATATTTTTGTGCATGCCAAAAAAAATACAAGGATCACGTCTACCAAGTTTGGGGCCAAAACTCCTTCTAAAAAAATTTTAAAAAATCCTGAACAGTAACAAGTTTTGAAAATCGTGAAAAATAGAAAACGAGTCGTCTTGCCATGAAACTTCACATGAAGGCTTAAGGGACCATTGTATGAATTTACAAGCCAAAAAAATGTCATTGGCACAGAAAAAATATGAAGATGTGCGTAAACCCACCTACCACCCTATCGATCCACGGCTTGCGCATCCCGCCTCTCTGGTCGACGTAGTGCCTGCCCGCCCGCCCGCTCATTTCATCGGTCGGGTTAGGCATACAGAGTTCATGCCCAGTCTAAGATCGAACCAAACCGAGGGTTACGGTAGCAGGATCGATAGCACGCAAAGGGGGACCTGACCGATCCCTCGCTTGCGCATCCCGCCCCTCTAGCCAGCTGAGAGCTCGCGCGTTCGTTTCGTGGGTTCACTTAGGCATACGGAGTTCATTCCCAGTCTAAGCATACGGAGTTCATTCCCAGTCTATGATCGGACCAGACCGAGGGTTCCAGTAGCACATGCTGGGCTCGGGAATGTGCTGGTGCCGTATTTTTCTTCACCGGGACACCATCGTCGGAGAACCTGACCGGGGGCGTTGGGGTTCCTACGATCGGGGGGGCTGGGGGGTGTACGCAAATGATGTCCGATGGGTGCTGGCACTTGGCCCTTATATTGGCCCCCTATCCCTCATCAAACCTCAAGAACTCACACCTCCTTAAAGAGCATTTGCAATTTTACAGGTTTGCTGCCAGTAGCCATTAAAGTGTCTGAAATGGAGACACTTTTTTCAAATAGTCACAAAATCTTGTACACTTCAATTTTTTAGCTGAATTTTTTTGTGCATGCCAACAAAAATACAAGGATCACGTCTACCAAGTTCGTTGCCAAAAATCCTTCTGAAAAAAGTTTAAAAAATCTCGAACCGTAAAAAGTTTTAAAGATCGTGAAAAATAGAAAACGAGTCGTCTTGCCATGAAACTTCACATGAAGGCTTAAGGGAACATTGTATGAATTTACAAGGTAGAAAAATGGCATTGGCATGGCAGAAATATGAAGATGTGCCTAAACCCACCTACCACCCTATCGATCCACGGCTTGCCCATCCCGTCTCTCTGGCCGACGTAGTGCCCGCCCGTCCGCCCGCTTGTTTCATCGGTTGGCTTAGGCATATGGAGTTAATTCCCAGTCTAAGATCAGACCAGATTGAGGGTTGCGGCAGTAGGATCGGCAGCACGCAGAGGGGACCCGATCGATCCTCGGCTTGCGCATGCCGCCCCTCTGGCCAGCTGAGCGCCCGCACGCTCGTTCCATGGGTTCACTTAGGAATACGTAGTTCATTCCCAGTCTAAGCATACGGAGTTCATTCCCAATCTAAGATTGGACCGAACTGAGGGTTGCGGCAGCACATGCTGGGCTCAGACATGTGCTGGTGCTGTATTTTTCTTCGTCGGGACACCATCGTCGGAGAACCTGACCGGCGGCATTAGGGTTTAGACGATCGGGGGTGGTCGGGGCGGTGTGCGCACATGATGTGCGATGGGTGCTTTTACTTGGCCATTATATTGGCCCCCTATCCCTCATCAAACCTCGAGAACTCACACCCCCTTAAAGAGCATTTGAGATTTTACAGGTTTGCTGCCAATAGCCATTAAAGTGTCTGAAATGGGGACACTTTTTTCAAATGGTCACAAAATCTTGTACACTTTGAGTTTTTAGCTGAAATTTTTTTTGCATGACAACAAATATACAAGGATCACGTCTACCAAATTTGGGGCCAAAACTCCTTCTGAAAGAATTTTAAAAAATCCAGAAGTGTAAAAAGTTTCAAAAATCGTGAAAAATAGAAAACGAGTCATCTTGCCATTAAACTTCACATGAAGGCTTAAGGGACCATTGTATGAATTTACAAGCCAGAAAAATGGCATTGCCAGGGCAGAAATATGAAGATGTGCCTAAACCCACCTACTACCCTATCGATCCACGACATGCGCATCCCGCCTCTTTGGCCGGCGTAGTGCCCGCCTGCCAGCACGCTCGTTTTGTCGGTTGGCTTAGGCATACGGAGTTCATTTCCAGTCTAAGATTGGATCAGACCGAGGGTTGCGATAGTAAGATTGGCAACACGCAGAGGGGGACCCGGTCGATCCCCGGCTTGCGTATCCCACCCCTGGCCGGCTGAGCGCCGCACGCTCGTTTCGTGGGTTGACTTAGGCATATGGAGTTCATTCCCTATCTAAGCATACGGAGTTCATTCCCAGTCTAAGATCAGATCGGACCGAAGGTTGCGGGAGCACATGCTGGGCTCGGGCATGTGCTGGTGCCGTATTTTTCTTCGTTGGGACACCATCGTCGGAGAACCTGACCTGCGGCATTGGGGTTCCGATGATCGGGGGGGCCGGGGGGTGTGCGCACATGATGTACGATGGGGGGTGGTACTTGGCCCTTATATTGGCCCCCTATCCCTCATCAAACCTCAAGAACTCACACCCCCTTAAAGAGCATTTGAGATTTTACAAGTTTGCTGCCAGTAGCCATTAAAGTGTCTGAAATGGGGACACTTTTTGCAAATGGTCACAAAATGTTGTACACTTCGAGTTGTTAACTGAATTTTTTTATGCATGCCAACAAAAGTACAAGGATCACGTCTACCCAGTTTGGGGCCAAAGCTCCTACTAAAAAAAGTTTAAAAAATCACGAACCGTAAAAAGTTTCAAAAATCGTGAAAAATAGAAAACGAGTTGTCTTGCCATGAAACTTCGCATGAAGGCTTAAGGGACCATTGTTTGAATTTACAAGCCAGAAAAATGGCATTGGCACATCAAAAATATGAAGATGTGCCTAAACCCACCTACCACCCTATCGATCCACGGCTTGCGCATCCCGCCTCTCTGGCCAGCGTAGCGCCCGCCCATTCGTTTCATCGGTTAGCTTAGGCATATGGAGTTCATTCCCAGTCTAAGATCAGACCAGACTGAGGGTTGTGGCAATAGGATCGGTAGCACGTAGAGGGGGACCCGATCGACCCCCAACTTGCGCATCCCGCCCCTCTGACCGGCTGAACTCCCGCACGCTGGTTTCGTGGGTTGACTTAGGCATACGGAGTTCATTCCCAGTCTAAGATCGGACCGGACCGAGGGTTGCGGCATCACATGTTGGGCTCGAGCAGGTGCTGGTGTCATATTTTTCTTCACCGGGACACCATCGCTGGAGAACCTACCCGACAGCATTGGGGTTCCGTTGATCGTGGGGGCCGGGGGGGTGTGCGCACATGATGTGCGATGGGTGCTGTACTTGGCCCTTATATTGGCCCCCTATCCCTCTTCAAACCTTGAGAACTCACACTCCCTTAAAGAGCATTTGAGATTTTACAGGTTTGCTGCCAGTAGCCATTAAAGTGTCTGAAATGGAGACACTTTTTTCATATGGTCACAAAATCTGGTACATTTTGAGTTGTTAGCTGAATTTTTTTATGCATGCCAACAAAAGTACAAGGAACACGTCTACCAAGTTTGGGGCCAAAACCCCTTCTGAAAAAAGTTTAAAAAATCATGAACCGTAAAAAGTTTTAAAAATCGTGAAAAATAGAAAACAAGTCATCTTGCCATGAAACTTCACATGAAGGCTTAAGGGACTATTGTGTGAATTTACAAGCAAGAAAAATGAAGATGTGCCGAAACCCACCTACCGCCCTATCGATCTACGGCTTGCGTATCCCGTCTCTCTGGCCGACGTAGTGCCCACCCGCCCGCCCACTCGTTTCGTCAGTTGGTTTAGGCATACGGAATTCATTCCCAGTCTAAGATCGGACCGGACCGAGGGTTGCGATAGTAGGATCGGTAGCACGCAGTGGGGGACCCAACCGATCCTCGGCTTATGCATCTCGCCCCTCTGGCCGACTAAGCGCCCGCACGCTCATTTCGTGGGTTGACTTATGTATATGGAGTTCATGCGGGGCTCGGCCATGTGCTGGTGTCGTCTTTTTCTTCACCGGGATGCCATCACCGGAGAACCTGACTGACGGCATTAGGGTTCCGGCGATCAGGGGGGTCGGGGGGGCTGTGCGCACATGATGTGTGATGGGTGCTGGTACTTGGCCCTTATTTTGGCCCCCTATCCCTCATCAAACCTCGAGAACTCACACCCCTTTAAAGAGCATTTGAGATTTTACAGGTTTGCTGCCAGTAGCCATTAAAGTGCTTGAAATGGGGACACTTTTTTCAAATGGTCTCAAAATCTTGTACACTTCGAGTTTTTAGCTGAATAGTTTTGTGCATGCCAACAAAAATACAAGGATCACGTGTACCAAGTTTGGGGCCAAAACTCCTTCTGAAAAAATTTTAAAAAATCCCGAACTATAAAAAGTTTTGAAAATCGTGAAAAATAGAAAACGAGTCATCTTGCCATGAAACTTCACATGAAGGCTTGAGGGACCATTGTAAGAATTTACAAGCGAGAAAAATGGCATTGGCATGGCAGAAATATGAAGATGTGCCTAAACCCACCTACCAACCTATTGATCCACGGCTTGCGCATCCCACCTCTCTAGCCGGCGTAGTGCCCGCCCGCCCTCCTGCTCCTTTCGTCGGTTGGCTTAGGCATACGGAGTTCATTCCCAGTCTAAAATCAGACCGGACCAAGCGTTGTGGCAGTAGGATTGGCAGCACGCAGAGGGTGACCCGACCGATCCCCAGCTTGCGCATCCCGCCCCTCTGGGAGGCTGAGTGCCCACCGCTCGTTTCGTGGGTTGACTTAGGCATACGGATTTCATTCCCAGTCTAAGCATATGGAGTTCATTCCCAGTCTAAGATCAGATCGGACTGAGGGTTGCGGCAGCACATGCTGGGGTCAGGCATGTGCTGGTGCCACATTTTTCTTCACCGGGACACCATCGTCGGAGAACCTGACCGACGGCATTGGGGTTTCGACGATCGGGGGGGCCGGGGGGGGCTGTGCGCACATGATGTGCGATGGGTGCTGGTACTTGGCCCTTATATTGGCCCCCTATCCCTCATCAAATCTCGAGAACTCACACCCCCTTAAAAAGCATTTGAGATTTTATAGGTTTGCTGCTAGTAGCCATTAAAGTGTCTGAAATGGGGACACTTTTTTCAAATGGTCACAAAATCTTGTACATTTCGAGTTTTTAGCTGAATTTTTTTATGCATGCCAAAAAAAAATACAAGGATCACGTCTACCAAGTTTGGGGCCAAAACTCCTTCTGAAAAAATTTTAAAAAATCCCGAACTCTAAAAAGTTTTGAAAATCATGAAAAACAAAAAAACGAGTCGTCTTGCCATGAAACTTCACAGGAAGGCTTAAGGGACCATTGTAAGAATTTACAAGCTAGAAAAATGGCATTGGCATGGCAGAAATATGAAGATGTGCCTAAACCCACCTACCACCCTATCGATCCACGGCTTGCGCATCCCGCCTCTCTGGCCGGCGTAGTGCCCGCCCCCTCGCCCGCTCGTTTCGTCGGTTGGCTTAGGCATACGGAGTTCATTCCCAGTCTAAGATCAGACCGGACCAAGGGTTGTGGCAGCAAGATCGGCAGCACGTAGACGGGGACCCGGCCGATCCCTAGCTTGCGCATCCCGCCCCTCTGGCCGGCTGAACGCCCGCACGCTCGTTTCGTGTGTTGACTTAGGCATACGGAGTTAATTCCCAGTGTAAGCATACGGAGTTCATTCCCAGTCTATTATCAGACTGGACCGAGGGTTGCGACAGCACATGCTGGGCTCGAGCATGTGCTGGTGTCGCATTTTTCTTCGTCGGGACACCATCGCCAGAGAACCTGACCGACGGTATTGGGGTTCCGACGATCGGGGGGGCCGCGGGGGGGTGTGCGAACATGATGTGCGATGGGTGCTAGTACTTGGCCCTTGTATTGGCACCCTATCCCTCATTAAACCTCGAGAACTCACACCCCCTTAAAGAGCATTTGAGATTTTACAGGTTTGCTACCAGTAGCCATTAAAGTGTCTGAAATGGGGACACTTTTTTCAAATGGTCACAAAATCTTGTACACTTCGAGTTTTTAGCTGAATTTTTTTATGCATACCAAAAAAAATACAAGGATCACGTCTACCATGTTTGGGACCAAAACTCCATCTGAAAAAAGTTTAAAAAATCCCGAACCGTAAAATGTTTCAAAAATCATGAAAAAAAGAAAACGAGTCGTCTTGCCATGAAACTTCACATGAAGGCTTAAAGGACCATTGTATGAATTTACAAGCCAGAAAAATGGCATTGGCACGGCAAAAATATGAAGATGTGCCTAAACCCACCTACCACCCTATCGATCCGCGGCATGCGTATCCCGCCTCTCTGGCTGACGTAGTGCCCGCCCACCCGCCTGCTCGTTTCGTCGGTTGGCTTAGGCATACGGAGTTCATTTCCAGTCTAAGATCGGACCGAACCAAGGGTTCCGGCAGCAAGATCGACAGTACGTAGAGGGGGACCCGATCGATCCCCGGCTTGCACATCTCGTCCCTCTAGTCGACTGAGCGTCCACACGCTCGTTTCGTGGGTTGACTTAGGCATATGGAGTTCATTCCTAGTCTAAGATCGAACCAGACCGAGGGTTGCGGCAGCACAAGCTGGGCTCGGGCATGTGCTAGTGCCGTATTTTTCTTCCCTGAGACACCATCGTCGGAGAACCTGACCGACGGCATTGGGGTTCCGACGATCAGGGGGGCCGGGGGGTGTGTGCACATGATGTGCAATGGGTGCTGGTACTTGGCCCTTATATTGGCCCCCTATCCCTCATCAAATCTCGAGAACTCACACCCCCTTAAAGAGCATTTGAGATTTTACAGGTTTGTTGCCAGTAGCCATTAAAGTGTCTGAAATGGGGACACTTTTTTCAAATGGTCACAAAATCTTGTACACTTCGAGTTTTTGGCAGAATTTTTTTGTGCATGCCAACAAAAATACAAGGATCACGTCTACCAAGTTTGGGGCCAAAACTCCTTCTGAAAAAATTTTAAAAAATCTCGAATCGTAAAAAGTTTTAAAAATCGTGAAAAATAAAAAACGAGTCGTCTTGCCGTGAAACTTCACATGAAGGCTTAAGGGACCATTGTGTGAATTTACAAGCCAGAAAAATGGCATTGGCATGGTAGAAATATGAAGATGTTCATAAACCCACCTACCACCCTATCGAGCCACAGCTTGCGCATCCCGCCTCTCTGGCCGACGTAATGCCCTCCCGCCCGCCCGTTCGTTTCGTCGGTTGGCTTAGGCATACAGAGTTCATTCCTAGTCTAAGATCAGACCAGAGCGAGGGTTGTGGCAGCAAGATCGACAGCACGCGGTCGGGGACCCGACTGATCCTCGGCTTGCATATCCCGCCCTTCTAGCCGATCGAGCACCCGTACGCTCGTTTCATGGGTTGACTTAGGCATACGGAGTTCATTCCTAGTCTAAGATTGGACCGGACCGAGGGTTGCGGCAGCAGGATCTGCACCACGCAGAGGGGGACCAAATCGATCCCCGACTTGCGCATCCCACCCCTCTGGCCGGCTGAGCGCCCGTACACTCGTTTCGTGCGTTGACTTAGGGATACGGAGTTCATTCCCAGTCTAAGCATATGAAGTTCATTCCCAGTCTAAGATCAGACCGGACCGAGGGTTGCGACAGCACATGCTGGGCTCGGGCATGTGCTGGTGCCGCATTTTTCTTCGTCGAGACACCATCGCCGGAGAACCTTACAGCGGTATTAGGGTTTGGGCGATCGGGGGCGGCCGGGGGGGGTGTGCGCACATGATTTGCGATGGGTGCTGGTAGTTGGCTCTTATTTTGGCCCCCTATCCCTCATCAAACCTCGAGAACTCACACCCCTTTAAAGAACATTTCAGATTTTACAGGTTTGCTCCCAGTAGCCATTAAAGTGTCTGAAATGGGGACATTTTTTTCAAATGGTCACAAAATCTTGTACACTTCGAGTTTTTAGCTGAATTTGTTTGTGCATGCCAAAAAAAATACAAGGATCATGTCTACCAAGTTTGGGGCCAAAACTCCATCTGAAAAAATTTGAAAAAATCCCAAACCATAAAAAGTTTCAAAAATCGTGAAAAATAAAAAACGAGTCGTCTTGCCATGAAACTTCACATGAAGGCTTAAGGGACCATTGTATGAATTTACAAGCTAGAAAAATGGCATTGGCATGGCAAAGATATGAAGATGTGCCTAAACCCACCTACCACCCTATCGATCCACGGCTTGCGCATCCCGCCTCTTTGGCCGGCGTAGTGCCCGCCCGCCCGCCCGCTCTTTTCATCGGTTGGCTTAGGCAAACGGAGTTCATTCCCAGTCTAAGATTGGAACAGACTGAGGGTTACGACAGTAGGATCGGTAGCACGCAGAAGGGGACCCGATCGATCCCCGGCTTGTGCATCCCGCCACTCTGGCTGGCTGAGCGCCCGCGCGCTCGTTTCGTAGGTTAACTTGGGCATACGAAGTTCATTCCCAGTCTAAGCATACGAAGTTCATTTCCCAGTCTAAGATCAGACCGGACCGATGGTTGCGGCAGCACATACTGGGCTCTGCATGTGCTGGTGTCGCATTTTTCTTCGTCGGGACACCATCGTCGGAGAACCTGACCGACGGCATTGGGGTTCCAGCGATCGGGGGGGCCGAGGGTGGGTGTGCGCACATGATGTGCGATGGGTGCTGGTACTTGGCCCTTATATGGGCCCCCTATCACTCATCAAACCTCGAGAACTCACCCCCCCTTAAAGAGCATTTGAGATTTTACAGGTTTGCTGTTAGTAGCCATTAAAGTGTCTGAAATGGGGACACTTTTTTCAAATGATCACAAAATCTTGTACACTTTAATTTTTTAGCTGAATGTTTTTGTGCATGCCAACAAAAATACAAGGATCACGTCTACCAAGTTTGGCACAAAACAAAAATACAAGGATCACGTCTACCAAGTTTGGGGCCAAAACTCGTTCTGAAAAAATTTAAAAAATTTTGAATGTTAAAAAGTTTCGAAAATCGTGAAAAATAGAAAACGAGTCGTCTTGCCATGAAACTTCACATTAAGGCTTAAGGGACCATTGTATGAATTTACAAGCCAGAAAAATGGCATTGGCATGGCAGAAATATGAAGATGTGCCTAAACCTACCTACCCCTATCGATCCACGGCTTGCGCATCTCGCCTCTCTGGCCGGTGTAGTGCCCGCCCGCCCGCTCGCTCGTTTCGTCGGTTGGCTTAGGCATACGGAGTTCATTCCTAGTCTAAGATTAGACCAGACCAAGGGTTGCAGGAGCAGGATCAGCAACACGCAGAGGGGGACCTGGCCGATCCTCGGCTTACGCATCCCGCCCCTTTAGCCGGCTGAGCGCCCGCAGGCTCGTTTCATGGGTTGACTTAGGCATACGGAGTTTATTCCCAGTCTAAGATCGGATCGGACCGAGGGTTGCGGCAGCACATGCTGGGCTCGGGCATGTGCTGGTGCTGCATTTTCTTCACCGGGACACCATCGTCGGAGAACCTGACCGGCAGCATTGGGATTTCGACGATCGAGGGGGGCCGGGGGGTGTGCGCACATGATGTGCGATGGGTGCTGGTACTTGGCACTTATATTGGCCCCCTATCCCTCATCAAACCTCGAGAACTCACACCCCCCTAAAGAGCATTTGAGATTTTATAGGTTTGCTACCAGTAGCCATTAAAGTGTCTGAAATGGGGATACTTTTTTCAAATGGTCACAAAATCTTGTACACTTCGAGTTTTTAGCTCAATGTTTTTGTACATGCCAACAAAAATAAAAGGATCACTTATACCAAGTTTGGGGCCAAAAATCCTTCTGAAAAAATTTTAAAAACTCCCGAACCGTAAAAAGTTTCAAAAATCATGAAAAATAGAAAACGAGTCGTCTTGCCATGAAACTTCACATGAAGGCTTAAGGGACCATTGTATGAATTTACAAGCCAGAAAAATGGCATTGGCATTGCAGAAATATGAAGATGTGCCTAAACCTACCTACTACCCTATCGATCCATGGCTTGCGCATCCCGCCTCTCTGCCCGACTCAGTGCCTGCCCACCCGCCCGCTCGTTTCGTCGGTTGACTTAGGCATACGGAGTTCATTCCTAGTATAAGATCAGACCAAACTGAGGGTTGCGGTAGCAAGATCGGTAGCACGCAGAGCAGGACCCGATCGATCCCCGGCTTGCACATCCCGCCCCTCTGGCCGACTGAGTGCCCGTACGCTCATTTCGTGGGTTGACTTAGGCATACGGAGTTCATTCCCAGTCTAAGATCGGATCGGACCGAGGGTTGCGGCAGCATATGCTAGGCTCGGGCATGTGCTGGTGCCGTATTTTTCTTCACCGGGACACTATCATCGGAGAACCTGACCGGCGGCATTAGGGTTTCGATGATTGGGGGTGTGCGCACATGATGTGCGATGCGTGCTGGTACTTGGCCCTTTTATTGGCCCTCTATCCCTCATCAAAACCTCGAGAACTCACACCCCCTTAAAGAGCAATTGAGATTTTACAGGTTTGCTACCAGTAGCCATTAAAGTGTCTGAAATGGGGACACTTTTTTCAAATGGTCACAAAATCTTGTACACTTCGAGTTTTTAGCTGAATTTTTTTGTGCATGCCAAAAAAAATACAAGGATCACATCAACAAAGTTTGGGGCCAAAACTCCTTCTGAAAAAATTTTAAAAAATCTCGAACCGTAAAAAGTTTCAAAAATCATGAAAAATAGAAAACGAGTCGTCTTGCCATGAAACTTCACATGAAGGCTTAAGGGACCATTGTGTGAATTTACAAGCCAAAAAAATGGCATGGCAGAAATATGAAGATGTGCCTAAACCCACCTAGCACCCTATCGATCCACGGCTTGCGCATCCTGGCTCTCTGGCAGGCGTAGTGCACGCCCGCCTGCCCGCTCATTTCGTCGATTGGCTTAGGCATATGGAGTTCATTCCCAATCTAAGATCGGACCGGACCAAGGGTTCTGATAGCAGGATCAGCAGCACGCAAAGGGGGACCCGATCGATCCCCGACTTGCGCATCCCACCCCTCTGGCCGGCTGAGCACCCGCACGCTCGTTTCATAGGTTTACTTAGGCATACGTAGTTCATTCCCTGTCTAAGCATACGGAGTTCATTCCTAGTCTAAGATCGAATGGGACCGAGGGTTGCGGCAGCACATGCTGGGCTTGGGCATGTGCTGGTGCCGTATTTTTCTTCGTCGAGACACCATCACCAGACAACCTGACCTACGGCATTGGGGTTTCGATGATCGGGGTGGGTCGAGGGGCGTGTGTGCACATGATGTGCGATGGGTGCTGGTACTTGCCCTTTTATTGGCCCCCTATCCCTCATCAAACTTTGAGAACTCACACCCCCTTAAAGAGCATTTGAGATTTTACATGTTTGCTGCCAGTAGCCATTAAAGTGTCTGAAATGGGGACACGTTTTTCAAATGGTCACAAAATCTTGTACACTTCAAGTTTTTATCTGAATGTTTTTGTCCATGCCAAAAAAAATACAAGGATCACATCTACCAAGTTTGGGGCCAAAACTCCTTCTGAAAAAATTTTAAAAAATCTCGAACCGTAAAAAGTTTCAAAAATCATGAAAAATAGAAAATGAGTCATCTTGCCATGAAACTTCACATGAAGGCTTAAGGGACCATTGTGGTACTTGGCCCTTATATTGGCCCCCTATCCCTCATCAAACCTCAAGAACTCACACCCCCTTAAAGAGCATTTGAGATTTTACAGGTTTGCTGCTAGTAGCCATTAAAGTGTCTGAAATGGGGATACTTTTTTCAAATGGTAACAAAATCTTGTACACTTCGAGTTTTTAGCTAAATTTTTTTGTGCATGCCAAAAAAAAATACAAGGATCACGTCTACCAAGTTTGGGGACAAAAATCCTTCTGAAAAAATTTTAAAAAATTCTGAACCGTAAAAAGTTTGAAAAATCGTGAAAAATAGAAAACGAGTCGTCTTACCATGAAACTTCACATGAAGGCATAAGGGACCATTGTATGAATTTACAAGCCAAAAAAATGGCATTGGCACGGCAGAAATATGAAGATGTGCCTAAACCCACCTACCATCCTATCGATCCACGGCTTGCGCATCCCGCCTCTCTAGCCGACGTAGTGCCCGCCCGCCCGCTCGCCCGCTCGTTTCGTCGGTTGGCTTAGGGATACGGAGTTCATTCCCAATCTAAGATCGGACCGGATCGAGGGTTGCGGCAGCAGGATCGGCAGCACACAGAGAGGGACCCGATCGATCCCCGGCTTGCGCATCTCGCCCCTCTGGCCAGCTGAGCACCCGCATGCTCGTTTCGTGGGTTGACTTAGGCATACGGAGTTCATTCCCAGTCTAAGATCGGACCAGACCGAGGGTTACGGCAAAGTTTTTGGCTGAATTATTTTGTGCATGCCAACAAAAATACAAGGATCACGTCTACCAAGTTTGGGGCCAAAACTCTTCTAAAAAAATTTTAAAAAATCTTGAACCGTAATAAGTTTTGGAAATCGTGAAAAATAAAAAACGAGTCGTCTTGCCATGAAACTTCACATGAAGGCTTAAGGGACCATTATATGAATTTACAAGCTAGAAAAATGGCATTGGCACGGCAAAAATATGAAGATGTACCTAAACCCCCATACCACCCTATCGATCGACGGCTTGCGCATCCCGCTTCTCCGGTCGGCGTAGTGCCCGCCCGGCCACCCGCTCGTTTCGTCAGTTGGCTTAGGCATACGGAGTTCATTCCTAGTCTAAGATTGAACCGGACCGAGGGTTGCGATAGCAAGATCGGTAGCACGCAGAGGTGGACCCGATCGATCCCCGGCTTGCGCATCCCGCCCCTCTGGCCGGTTGAGCGCCCGCGCGCTCATTTTATGGGTTGACTTAGGCATACGGAGTTCATTCCCAGTCTAAGCATATAGAGTTCATTCCCAGTCTAAGATCAGACCAGACCGAGGGTTGCGACAGGACATGCTGGGCTCGAGCATGTGCTGGTGCCGTAATTTTCTTCGTTGGGACACCATCGTCGGAGAACCTGACCGACGGCATTTGGGTTCCGATGATCGGGGGGGCCGGGGGGTGTGCGCACATGATGTGTGATGGGTACTGGTACTTGGCCCTTATATTTTCACCCTATCCCTCATCAAACCTCAAGAACTCACGCCCCCTTAAAGAGCATTTGAGATTTTACAGGTTTGCTGCTAGTAGCCGTTAAGTGTCTGAAATGGGGACACTTTTTTCAAATGGTCACAAAATCTTGTACACTTCGAGTTTTTAGCTGAATTTTTTTGTGCATGCCAAAAAAAATACAAGGATCATGTCTACCAAGTTTGGGGCCAAAACTCCTTCTGAAAAAATTTTAAAAAATCTGCACCGTAAAAAGTTTCAAAAATCATGAAAAATAGAAATCGAGTCGTTTTGCCATGAAACTTCACATGATGGCTTAAGGGACCATTGTATGAATTTACAAGATAGAAAAATGGCATTGCCACGGCAAAAATATGAAGATGTGCCTAAATCCACCTACCACGCTATCGATCCACGGCTTGCGTATCCCGTCTCTCTAGCTGACATAGTGCCCACCCGCTCGCCCGCTCGTTTCGTCATTTGGCTTAGGCATACGAAGTTCATTCCCAGTCTAAGATCAGACAGGACTGAGGGTTGCGACAGCAGGATCGGCAGCACGAAGAGAGGGACCCGACTGATCCCCGACTTGCGCATCCTGCCCTTCTGGCCGGCTGAGCGCCCGCACGCTCGTTTCGAGGGTAGACTTAGGCATATGGAGTTCATTCCCAGTCTAAGATCAGACCGGACCAAGGATTGTGGCAGCACATACTGGGCTCGGGCTTGTGCTGGTGTCGTATTTTTCTTCGTCGGGGCACTATCGTCGGAGAACCTAACCGGCGACATTGGGGTTTCGATGATTAGGGGGGTCGGGGGGTGTGCGCACATGATGTGCGATGGGTGCTGGTACTTGGCCCTTATATTGGCCCCCTATCCCTCATCATACCTCGAGAACTCACACCCCCTTCAAGAGCATTTGAGATTTTACAGGTTTGCTGCCAGTAGCAATTAAAGTGTCTGAAATGGGGACACTTTTTTCAAATGGTCACAAAATCTTGAAAACTTTGAGTTTTTGGCTGAATTATTTTGTGCATGCCAACAAAAATACAAGGATCACGTCTACCAAGTTTGCGGCCAAAACACATTCTGAAAAAATTTAAAAAAATCATGAACCGTAATAAGTTTTAAAAATCGTGAAAAATAGAAAATGAGTCATCTTGCCATGAAACTTCACATGAAGACTTAAGGGACCATTGTATGAATTTACAAGCCAAAAAAATGGCATTGGCATGGCAGAAATATGAAGATGTGCCAAAACCCACCTACCACCCTATCGATTCACGACTTACGCGTCCCGCCTCTCTGGTTGGCGTAGTGCCCGCCCGCCCGCCCGCTCGTTTCGTCGGTTGGCTTAGGCATACAGAGTTCATTCCCAATCTAAGATCGGACCGAGTCGAAGGTTACGGCAGCAAGATTGACAGCACGTAGAGGGGGACTTGGCTGATCCCCAGCTTGCTCATCCCACCCCTCTAGCCGACTGAGCGCCCGTACGCTCATTTCGTGGGTTGACTTAGGCATACGGAGTTCATTCCCAGTCTAAGCATAGAGAGTTCACTCCCAGTTTAAGATCAGACAGGACCGAGGGTTGTGGCAGCACATGCTGGGCTCGAGCATGTGCTGGTGCTACATTTTTCTTCACCGAGACACTATCGTCGGAGAACTTGACCGGCGGCATTGGGGTTCCGACAAACGGGGGGGGCCAGGGGGTGTGCGCACATGATGTGTGATGGGTGCTGGTACTTGGCCCTTATATTGGTCCCTATCTCTCATCAAACCTCGAGAACTCACACTCCCTTAAAGAGCATTTGAGATTTACAGGTTTGCGGCTAGTAGCCATTAAAGTGTTTGAAATGGGGACACTTTTTTCAAATGGTCACAAAATCTTGCACGCTTCGCGTTTTTAGCTGAATTTTTTTTTTTGCATGCCAACAAAAATACAAGGATCACGTCTACCAAGTTTGGGGCCAAAACTCCTTCTGAAAAAAGTTTAAAAAATCCCGAACCTTAAAAAGTTTCAAAAATCGTGAAAAATAGAAAACGAGTCATATTCCCATGAAACTTCACACGAAGGCTTAAGGGACCATTATATGAATTTACAAGAAAGAAAAATGGCAATGGCACGGTAGAAATACGAAGATGCGCCTAAACCCACCTACCACCCTGTCGATCCACGACTTGCGCATCCCGTCTCTCTGGCCGGCATAGTACCTGCCCGTCTGTTCGCTCGTTCCATCGGTCGGCTTAGGCATTCGGAGTTCATTCCCAGTCTAAGATCGAACCGGACCGAGGGTTGCGATAGCACGCAGAGGAGGACCTGACCGATCCTCGGCTTGCGCATCCCGCCCCTTTGGCCGGCTAAGCGCCCGCACGATTATTTTGTGGGTTGACTTAGGCATACGGTGTTCATTCCCACTCTAAGCATATGGAGTTCATTCCCAGTCTAAGATCAGACAGGACTGAGGGTTGCGGCAGCACATGCTGGGCTCGAGCATGTGCTGGTGCTGCATTTTTCTTCACCGGGACACTATCGTCGGAGAACCTGACCGACGGCATTGGGGTTCCGACAAACGGGGGGGCCGGGGGGTGTGCGCACATGATGTGCGATGGGTGCTGGTACTTGGCCCTTATATTGGTCCCTATCTCTCATCAAACCTCGAGAACTCACACTCCCTTAAAGAGCATTTGAGATTTACAGGTTTGCGGCTAGTAGCCATTAAAGTGTTTGAAATGGGGACACTTTTTTCAAATGGTCACAAAATCTTGCACGCTTCGCGTTTTTAGCTGAATTTTTTTTTTGCATGCCAACAAAAATACAAGGATCACGTCTACCAGGTTTGGGGCCAAAACTCCTTCTGAAAAAATTTTAAAAAATCCCGAACCTTAAAAAGTTTCAAAAATCGTGAAAAATAGAAAACGAGTCGTCTTGCCATGAAACTTCACATGAAGGCTTAAGGGACCATTGTATGAATTTACAAGAAAGAAAAATGGCATTGGCACGGTAGAAATATGAAGATGCGCCTAAACCCACCTACCACCCTATCGATCCACGGCTTGCGCATCCCGTCTCTCTGGCCGGCATAGTACCTGCCCGCCCGTTCGCTCGTTTCTTCGATCGGCTTAGGCATTCGGAGTTCATTCCTAGTCTAAGATCAAACCAGACCGAGGGTTACGGTAGGACGTAGAGGGGGACCCAACCAATCCCCGGCTTGCGCATCCCGCCCCTCTGGCCGGCTAAGCGCCCGTACGCTTATTTTATGGGTTGACTTAGGCATACGGTGTTCATTCCCACTCTAAGCATATGGAGTTCATTCCCAGTCTCAGATCAGACCGGACCAAGGGTTGTGGTAGCACATGCTGGGCTCGGGCATGTGTTGGTGCCATATTTTTCTTCACCGGGACACCATCATCGGAGAACCTAACCGACGGCATTGGGGTTCCGACGATCGGGGGGTCGGGGGGTGTGCGCACATCATGTGCGATGGGTGCTGGTACTTGGCCCTTATATTGGCCCCCTATCCCTCATCAAACCTTGAGAACTCACACCCCTTTAAACAGCATTTGAGATTTTACAGGTTTGCTGCCAGTAGCCATTAAAGTGTCTGAAATGGGGACACTTTTTTCAAATGGTCACAAAATCTTGTACACTTCGAGTTTTTAGCTGGATTGTTTTGTGCATGCCAACAAAAATACAAGGATCACGTCTACCAAGTTTGGGGCCAAAACTCCTTCTGAAAAATGGCATTGGCAAGGCAGAAATATGAAGATGTGCCTAAACCCACCTACCACCCTATCGATCCACGACTTGCGCATCCCGCCTCTCTGGCCGGCGTAGTGCCCGCCCGCTCGCCCGCTCGTTTCGTCGGTTGGCTTAGGCATACGGAGTTCATTCCCAATCTAAGATCAAACCAGACCGAAGGTTGCGGCAGCAAGATCGGCAGCATGCAGAGGGGGACCCGACCGATCCCCGGCTTGCGCATCCCGCCCCTCTGGCCGGCTGAGCGCCCGCACGCTCGTTTCATGGGTTGACTTAGGCATACGGAGTTCATTCCAGTCTAAGCATACGGAGTTCATTTCCAGTCAAAGATCGGACCGAACTGAGGGTTGCGGTAGCACATGCTAGGCTAGGGTATGTGCTGGTGCCGCATTTTTCTTCACCGGGACACCATCGCCGGAGAACAGGACTGACGGCATTGGTGTTCCGACGATCGGGGGGGCCAGGGCGGTGTGCGCACATGATGTACGATGGGTGCTGGTACTTGGCCCTTATATTGGCCCCCTATCCCTCATCAAACCTCAAGAACTCAAACCCCCTTAAAGAGCATTTGAGATTTTACAGGTTTGCTACCAGTAGCCATTAAAGTGTCTGAAATGGGGACACTTTTTTCAAATGGTCACAAAATCTTGAACACTTTGAGTTTTTAGCTGAATTTGTTTATGGATGCCAACAAAAATACAAGGATCACGTCTACCAAGCCTAGGGCCAAAACTCCTTCTGAAAAAATTTTAAAAAATCTCGAACAGTAAAAAGTTTTGATAATCGTGAAAAAAAAAATGATTCGTCTGGCCATGAAACTTCACATGAAGACTTAAGCGACCATTGTATGAATTTACAAGCCAGAAAAATGGCATTAGCATGGTAGATATATGAAGATATGCCTAAACCCACCGACCACCCTATCGATCCACGGCTTGCGCATCCCGCCTCTCTGGTCAGAATAGTGCCCGCCCGCTCACCCGCTCGTTTCGTCGGTTGGCTTAGGCATACGGAGTTCATTCCCAGTCTAAGATCGGACCAGACTGAAGGTTACAAAAACAGGATCGGTAGCACTTAGAGGAGGACCTGACCAAACCCCGGCTTGCGCGTCCTGCCCCTCTGGCCGGCTAAGGCCCCGCACGCTCATTTCGTGGGTTGACTTAGCCATACGGAGTTCATTCCCAGTCTAAAGCATACGGAGTTCATTCCCAGTCTAAGATCGAACTGGACCGAGGGTTGCTGCAACACATGCTGGGCTCGGGCATGTTCTCGTGTCACATTTTTCTTCGTCGGGACACCATCGCCAGAGAACCTGACCGACGGCATTGAGGTTTCGGTGATCGGGGGGCCGGGGGGTGTACGCCAATGATGTGCTATGGGTGCTGGTACTTGGCCCTTATATTGGCCCCTTATCCCTCATCAAACCTTGAGAACTTACACCCCCTTAAAGAGCTTTTGAGATTTTACAGGTTTGCTGCCAGTAGCCATTAAAGTGTCTGAAATGGGGACACTTTTTTCAAATGGTCACAAAATCTTGTACACTTCGAGTTTCTAGCTGAATTGTTTTGTGCATGCCAACAAAAATACAAGGATCACGTCTACCAAGTTTGGGGCCCAAACTCCTTATGAAAAAATTTAAAAAAATCCCGAACCGTAAAAAGTTTTGAAAATCATGAAAAATAGAAAACGAGTTGTCTTGCCATGAAACTTCACATGAAGGCTTAAGGGACCATTGTATGAATTTACAAGCTAGAACAATCACATTGGCACAGCAAAAATATGAAGATGTGCCTAAACCCACCTACCACCCTATCGATCTACGGCTTGCGCATCCCGCCTCTCTGGTCGGTGTAGTGCCCACCCGCCCACCCGCCCGTCCGCCCGTTTCATCTGTTGGCTTAGGCATATGAAGTTAATTCCCAGTCTAAGATCGGACTGGACCGAGGGTTGGGGCAACAGGATCAGCAGCACGTAGAGGGGGACCCGACCGATCCCTAGCTTGCGCATCCCGCCCCTCTGGCCGGCTGAGTGCCCGCATGCTCATTTCATGGGTTGACTTAAGCGTACGGAGTTCATTTCCAGACTAAGATCGGATCAGACTGAGGGTTGTGGTAGCACATGCTGGGCTCGGGCATGTGCTGGTGCCGTATTTTTCTTAATCGGGACATCATCGTCGGAGAACCTGACCGACATTATTAGGGTTCCGACGATCGTGGGGGCCGGGGGTGTGCGCACATGATGTGCGATGGGTGCTGGTACTTGGCCCTTATATTGGCCCCCTATCCCTTATCAAACCTCGAGAACTCACACCCCCTTAAAGAGCATTTGAGATTTTACAGGTTTGCTGCTAGTAGCAGTTAAGGTGTCTGAAATGAGGACACTTTTTTTAAATGGTCACAAAATCTTGTACACTTCGGGTTTTTAGCTGAATTTTTTTGTGCATGCCAACAAAAATATAAGGATGACGTCTACCAAGTTTGGGGCCAAAACTCCTTCTGAAAAAATTTTTAAAAATCCCAAATCGTAAAAAGTTTCAAAAATTGTGAAAAATAAAAAATGAGTCGTCTTGCCATGAAACTTCACATGAAGGCTTAAGGGACCATTGTATGAATTTACAAGCTCGAAAAATGGCATTGGCATGGTAGGAATATGAAAATGTGCCTAAACCCACCTACCACCCTACCGATCCACGGCTTACGCATCCCGCCTCTCTTGCCGACGTAGTGCCCGCCCGCCCATTTCGTCGGTTGACTTAGGCATACGGAGTTTATTCCCAGTCCAAGATCAGACCAGACCAAGGGTTGCGGCAGCAGGATCGACATCACAAAAAGGGGGACCCGGCCGATCCCTGGCTTACGCATCTCGCTCCTCTGGCCGGCTGAGCTCCCGTACACTCGTTTCGTGAGTTGACTTAGGCTTACAGAGTTCATTCCCAGTCTAAGCATACGAAATTCATTCCCAGTCTAAGATTGGACCAAACCAAGGGTTGCGGCAGCACATGTTGGGCTCGAGCATGTGTTGGTGCCACATTTTTCATTGCCGGGACACCATCGTCGGAGAACTTGATCGACAGTTTTAGGGTTCCGGTGAACGGGGGGCCGAGGGGGTGTGCGCCAATGATGTATGATGGGTGCTAGTACTTGGCCCTTATATTGGTCCCCTATCCCTTATCAAACCTCGAGAACTCACACCCCCTTAAAGAGCATTCGAGATTTTACAGGTTTGCTGCCAGTAGCCATTAAAGTGTCTGAAGTGGGGACACTTTTTTCAAATGGTCACAAAATCTTGTACACTTCGAGTTTTTAGTTGAATTGTTTTGTGCATGCCAAGAAAAATACAAGGATCACGTCTACCAACTTTGGGGCCAAAAACTCCTTATGAAAAAATTTTAAAAAATCTCGAATTGTAAAAAGTTTTGAAAATCATGAAAAATAGAAAACGAGTCGTCTTGCCATGAAACTTCACATGAAGGCTTAAGGGACCATTGTATGAATTTAGAAGCTAGAAAAATGGCATTGGCAAGGCAAAAATAAGAAGATGTGCCTAAACCCACCTACCACCCTATCGATCCATGGCTTGCGCATCCCGGCTCTCTGGGCGGCGTAGTGCTCGCCCGCCTGCCAGCTCGTTTTGTCGGTTGGCTTAGGCATACGGAGTTCATTCCTAGTCTAAGATCAGACTGGACCGAGGGTTGCGATAGCAGCATCGGTAGCACGCAGAGGGGGACCTGGCCGATCCCCGGCATGCGCATCCCACCCCTCTGGTCGGGTGAGGGCCCGCACGCTCGTTTCGTGGGTTGACTTAGGCATACGGAGTTCATTCCCAGTCTAAGCATACATAGTTCATTCCCAGTCTAAGATTGGACTGGACCAAGGGTTGCGGTAGCACATGCTGAGCTCGGGCATGTGCTGGTGCCGCATTTTTCTTTGTCGGGACACCATCGCCGGAGAACCTGACCAGCGACATTAGGGTTCCGACGATCGGGGGGGGCCGGGGGTGGTGTGCGCACATGATGTGTGATGGGTGCTGGTACTTGGCCCTTATATTGGCCCCCTATCCCTCATCAAACCTTGAGAACTCACACCCCTTTAAAGAGCATTTGAGATTTTACAGGTTTGCTGCCAGCAGCCATTAAAGTGTTTGAAATGGGGACACTTACTTCAAATGGTCACAAAATCTTGTACACTTCGAGTTTTTAGCTGAATTTTTTTATGCATGCCAACAAGAATACAAGGATCAAGTCTACCAAGTTTGGGTCTAAAACTCCTTCTGAAAGAATTTTAAAAAATCCCAAACCTTAAAAAGTTTTGAAAATTGTGAAAAATAGAAAACGTGTCATCTTGCCATGAAACTTCACATGAAGGCTTAAGGGACCATTGTATGAATTTACAAGCCAAAAAAATGGCATTGGCAGGGAAAAAATATGAAGATGTGCCTAAACCCACCTACCACCCTATCGATCCACGGCTTGCGCATCCCGCCTCTCTAACCGGTGTAGTGCCCGCCTGCCCGCGCGCTCGTTTCGTCGGTTGGCTTAGGCATACGGAGTTCATTCCCAGTCTAAGATCAGACAGGACCAAGAGTTACGGTAGTAGGATCGACAACACACATAGGGGGACCCGACCGATCCCCGGCTTGCGCATCCCACCCCTTTGGTCAGCTGAACGCCCGCACGCTCATTTCGTGGGTTGACTTAGGCATACGAAGTTCATTCCCAGTCTAAGCATAAGGAGTTCACTCCTAGTATAAGATTGGATCAGACCAAGGGTTGCGACAGCACATACTGGGCTCGGGCACGTGCTGGTGCGGAATTTTTCTTGGTCGGGACACCATCGTCAGAGAACTTGACCGGCGACATTGGGGTTCCGACGATCGGGGGGGCCGGGGGGTGTGCACACATGATGTGTGATGGGTGCTGGTACTTGGCCCTTACATTGGCCCCCTATCCCTCATCAAACCACAAGAACTCACACCCCTTTAAAGAGCATTTGAGATTTTACAAGTTTGCTGCCAGTAGCCATTACAGTGTCTGAAATGGGGACACTTTTTTCAAATGGTCACAAAATCTTGTACACTTCGAGTTTTTAGCTGAATGTTTTTGTGCATGCCAACAAAAATACAAGGACAACGTCCACCAAGTTTTGGGCCAAAACTCCTTTTGAAAAAATTTTAAAAAATCTCGAACCGTAAAAAGTTTCCAAAATCGTGAAAAATAGAAAACGAGTCGTCTTGCCATGAAACTTCAAATGAAGGCTTAAGGGACCATTGTATGAATTTACAAGCCAGAAAAATGGCATTGGCACCACAAAAATATGAAGATGTGCCTAAACCCACCTACCACCCTATCGATCCACAGCTTACGCATCCCGCCTTTCTGGCCGACGTAGTGCCCGCCCGCCTGCCCGCCCGCTCGTTTCCTCTGTTGGCTTAGGCTTACGGAGTTTTTTCCCAGTCTAAGATTCGACCAAACCAAGGGTTGCGGTAGCAGGATTGGCAGCACGCAGAGGGGGACCCGGCTGATCGCTGGCATGTGCATCCGGTCCTTCTGGCCGGCTGAACACCCGCACGCTCATTTTGTGGGTTGACTTAGGCATATGGAGTTCATTCCCAGTCTAAGATCGGACCGGACCGAGGGTTGCAGCAGCACATGCTGGGCTCGGGCATGTGCTGGTGCCGTATTTTTCTTTGCCGGGACACCATCATCGGAGAACCTGACCGACGGCATTGAGGTTTCGTCGATCGGGGGGGTGTACACACATGATGTGCGATGGGTGCTGGTACTTGGCCCTTATATTGGCCCCTATCCCTCATCAAACCTTGAGAACTCACACCCCCTGAAAGAGCATTTGAGATTTTACAGGTTTGCTGCCAGTAGCCATTAAAGTGTTTGAAATAGGGACACTTTTTTCAAATGATCATAAAATCTTGTACACTTCTAGTTTTTAGCTGAATTTTTTTGTGCATGCCAACAAAAATACAAGGATCACGTCTACCAAGTTTGGGGCCAAAACGCCTTCTGAAAAAATTTTAAAAAATCCCGAACCTCAAAAAGTTTCAAAAATCATGAAAAATAGAAATCGAGTCGTCTTGCCATGAAACTTCACATGAAGGCTTAAGGGACCATTGTATGAATTTACAAGCTAGAAAATGGCATTGGCATGGAAAAAATATAAAGATGTGCCTAAACCGACCTACCATCCTATCAATCCACGGCTTGTGCATCCCGTCTCTCTGGCCGGCATAATGCCCGCCCGCTCGCCCGCTCATTTCGTTGGTTGGCTTAGGCATATGGAGTTCATTCCCAGTCTAAGATTTGATCAGACCAAGGGTTACGACAGTAGGATCGACAGCATGCAAAGGAGGACCCAGCCAATTCCCGGCTTGCGCATCCCGCCCCTTTCGTCGGTTGAGCGCCCGCACGCACATTTAATGGGTTGACTTAGGCATACGGAGTTCATTCCCAGTCTAAGCATACAGAGTTCATTCCCAATCTAAGATCAGACGAGGCTGAGGGTTGCACCAGCAAATGCTGGGCTCGAGCATGTGCTGGTGCCACATTTTTTTTCACTGGGACACCATCGTCGGAGAACCTGACCGATGGCAATGGGGTTTCAGAGATCGGGGGGGCCGGGGGGATGTGCGCACATGATGTGCGATGGGTGCTGGTACTTGGCCCTTATATTGGCACCCTATCACTCATCAAACCTTGAGAACTCATACCCTCTTAAAGAGCATTTGAGATTTTACAGGTTTGCTGCCAGTAGCCATTAAAGTGTCTGAAATGGGGACACTTTTTTCAAATGGTCACAAAATCTTGTACACTGCTACAGTCTTCCATAGTAGGTCTCTGTCTTTTTCTGCTACAGTGACTGCTACAGTGATGTTTTATCTTCTGCTACAATGACTACTACAGTTGACTGCTACAGTGTTTTCTGTCTGCTAGTCGTTGGCGTCGAATGGAGTTTTGTCCTTTTGTGTCGACTGTTTGTTCTGGCTTATTCTGGATTAGAATTTGCACAGTTTATCTTTCCATAGCATTGTTTAGGTTTTGGAATTCTTCATCCAATTCGTTAAGGGACTGGGGTGAGTGTGGAGAATCTGAATGTGATTTGTTCCACAGCTACCATCCTTCCTGATACTGATATAGGAGATCAGTTGGATGATCCAGATCTTCCATTTTAGATAGTTTATCCAAAAGCTCTATTACTTTTGGTGCATTTTCAATGTCAAGATCTTCATGGGGTTCAATGAATCTTTTTAGAAAAATGCGTCTGCCATCTGTCCAACAAGCTATTTTTGGATAGTCTTATTTGGTGGCTAAATGGAGAAAGAATTTTGCTTTATCCATAAGGTCAGTTTCGATTTGGAAGTGATAGGAGTTTGGCTTGGTATATTTAGAGATGATTTGGTTTAAATCATCATAGAATTCGATGTGATCTGTGGGTGGATCAAGTATATCATAAGGTTGAAGAAAGTGTCCACCGGATACGGTATCAAATTCCCATATTTGATAAGGTTGGTAAAATCTTTCCCATTGAAAGTTACCCAAAAAACTGTATATAGTAAAATGAACGTAAAAAAGGTGTTTTGACCATTTGATACATTCAAAAAAGTGTTGCTTTATAAAAGCTGGAAAATCTTTTAAAAAATGGAAAGAATAATTTTGTACAGTTATTTGTCCAACTAAACCAAGTTCAATACTTTTTATATCAAAACTTTCATGGTCAAGTCGAAACTTTAGTTTAGGTATATATTGTCCAAAAGATGTATTATACATATAAGTAGAAGTATAATACTCTGAAAACTTTTCAACCAACAATGTTTCTGTTGACCGTAAAATAGAAGAATTAATTTGCTGGAATAGTTCTGGGGTTAAGAACACCGCAGCTTTTTCAAAGAGAAGAATTCTTTTAAGCTTGTTTAGCTTAGAAGAAATAAAATTATCTTTCTCAAAATATTCACATAAATTTAAGAAATTGTTTATCTCTTGAAGATTGTACTGGTTTTCTTCCAAAGCAAAGAAATCAATATCTTGTTGTTTTAGCAGATTTGTTGATAGAAGACTTTGGAAAGCTATTTCTTTAAAATTCTGAAATTCTTTAGCCTGTTTGACTAAGAACTCAGCTAAGTTGGTCATCCCTTTTCGAAAACTAGTTTTGTTTTCTGAGAGATGGGATTTCCAAACTTTGTTTAACAAATTATAGACTTATGGTTCAAGTCCAGGATTGTAAAAATCTTTTATCTCTGGGTTAGAGAATTTTGTTCTTTCCAACAGTTGTTCTGTGGAAGAAACGATTTGAGAATAACTCATAGGAGTCCAGTCGTTTGGATCTTGAGCAAACTGTGAGTATTCTGGTTGAATTCTCATGAAAGGGGGTCGATAAAGAGGTTGTTGGTAGAGATATAATCCTTGGTTAGGATTAGTGTAAAAGTTAAATCCTTGGTTAGGATTTGTAGAGATTTGGGGTTTTAGAGAAGAAGGAGTAGAAGAGGAAGAAAAAGAAGAGGATTTTTTACCTGGTTTCTTCTTGACAGTTCTCCATCCACCAGTATCATGGATTGGGTGTTTTCCTCGATCCATGAGGTCTACTTAAGAAGTCTGCAAGGAGATTTTTGTCTCCGTTGATGAACTCTACCTGAAAATGATAAGAACAAAGAAAATTGTACCACCTAATTCGCCTGGGATTATCAGAAAGCTTTCTATTTTGGAGAAAGTTTTTGACTGCTTGGTTATCTGTTCGGATAACAAAGAACTCTGGGGCTAAATAGATGTGAAATCACTGTACACCATTTTTTATGGCTAATAATTCTTTTTCAAATATAATATAATTTATTTCGTTCGATTTGAACTTACCATAATTATATCCACAAATCAATTCATCTTTTTGATGTAGATTTTTAGCTTTTAAGACACATCCCTAATGTTCATCACTGGCATCTGTCTCTAAAATTAATAGGTCACCTTGTTTAGGTAGATAGACCTTAGGTATAGTGGTTAAATCTGATTTGATCTGTTTGACAATATCAGAATCGTTAGGTGTCCAGACAAAATCATTATCTTTACGCAATTTACGCAAAAGATAGCTTTCTTTTTTGGAAAGGTTTTTGAAAAATTGCCTGCCATAATTAAGTATACCTAACAGCTGTTGTAGCTGTTTGACATTTTCCAGTTCTTCTGGAAAGTCTCTGATCTTGGAGATAATATGATCCTGCAGGGTTAGTCCATTTGCAGAAAGATTAAGACCAAGAAATTCAATTTCGATTTTTTCAAGTTCAACCTTTTTGGGACTTAAAATAATATCGTGTAAAATAAATTCTTGAGCTATAAGATTCAGGTGTTTCCTATGCTCATCAAGAGTATTAGAAAATATTAAAATATCATTAATATATACACAGCAAAATTGTTTATGTTTGCTGAAAATATTATCCATCCAATGCTGAAAGATTTGAGGGGCGTTGCATAGACCGAAAGGCATAATAGTCCATTGGTAATGGCATGCTGGTGCACTAAAAGTAGTAAGGGGTTTAGAGGTTTCATTAAGCATGATTTGCCAAAAACCTGACTTACAATCAAATTTAGAAAAGTGTTTAGCATTTTTTTCTAAATTAATTAAAACATCTTTTCGAGGGATAAAATAGCCATCAAAAACAAGATTTTGGTTTAATTTCTTGTAATTAATAACCATACGGGGTTTACCTCGTTTAATCTCAGAATGGTTTCTTACCAAAAATGCTGGACTAGAGTGTGGACTGGTAGTAGGTTCTATCAGACCTTTGTCGAGCAATTCTGAAATTTGAACTTCAAATTCATCTATATCCTGTTTGGTATAGATCATTGGTTTTACTCGAATAATCTCTTTTGGAGATTGAAGAGTAAGTTCACAGTATCTTGGATTGCGCTTCCAAAGCTTCTCACAGTATCTTGGAATGCGCTTCCAAAGCTTCAATGGGTCTTCACTGAAGTTTTCCTGCAAAATTCTATAAAGCCAATGCTTTTCATTAATAGCTTTAAGTTCAAAAATATGTGTTATTTCTGGTTGAAAACCATTATCACAAACATGATTGTGCTTGGATAATAAAGGAACATCTATTGATTGTTTGTCAATAGTAAAAACAAGATAATCAGCAAAAACTGAAAAGGGTAAATATTTATGTATGAAATTATTTCCTAATAACATGTCTCCATGCATATTGGGAAAACATAATATTTTAGGTATAACGAATTTTATATCGTTTAGGGCAATAGGTATATTTTTTGCCTTTAGGTTAACAATGGTTTCTTTACCACCGATACCGACTATTATTATAGGATGCTTCATGGGTTGCCATTTGGTTGACGGCAAAGCATTAGGTCGACAGCTAGAGATTGTTGCTCCTGTGTCAATCAAAATATTCAAACTATAGTGTTTATAGTTTTGAAAATAGAAATAACCTTGAACATAAGTATAATATCTTACTTTGTTAGCAAAAGATATTATGTCTTTAGAGATGTGAAAATTATTTATAGAGTGAAACATTTTTATATCTTCATTTCTAGGTTTTCTAGAAGAAGAAGTATGTGAATTAATCACAGAGTTAACAGAATGATAATGGGTTTGATTATCAACTGTACCTTGTTGAGATGGATTATCTCCTGCAAAAATAGGAATTTGAGCAGATTCTGTATTACCTGATTGGCGCATACTATTTGCTCTTTGTAGGGTTTCTGTACTGTTGGTACCATGAAATCCTGAAAAAGAACTTCGATAAGGAGTACAAAAAGATTGGTTACTAGTTATACTCTCAATATCATCATCTGTTTGATGTTCAAAAATATTTACTGGGGGTAAAACCAGGTTTGGATTAAAACTGGTTGAGTCATTTGGATTTTTAAAGTAAAGATTTTTTTCGGATGAGAAAAATTCTAAACTTGGTACTTGCTGTTTTTTAGAAGTGCTAGTATGATCTTCGAGACACCATCCTTTTGGGATTGATAAGTCTGTGAGATTTACTAATTTAGGTTTAATTTCTGAATCAAAAGAGTTTGGTTCAAAAATTTCAATAATATTCTTGAGTTTTACCATACCTTCTTCGTTGGTAGTGGTTGTACCTGTAGAAGAGGAAACTGAAACACTATCTGTGTTAGATTCAATATTCAGCATAAAAATAAAATGAGATTCATCATCAGAAGAACTATAATCAGTTTCAGAAAAAACTTCATAATAAATTTCTTCATCAGATAATTCTTTAGCAAAACAAATTTGAAGAAAACTTTCATCAAGTTTTTTGATCATTTTCTTCCCACTTTTTCCTTTGTTAAGACAAGCGTTTGCATAGTGACCTTCTTGATCACAAAGAAAACATTTACAAGTTGTTTTAGAAGATGGTTTTTTTTTCTTTTTAACAACAAATTTACCTTTTTTAGGTTTAAAAGTTGTAGGTTTCCATTTTTTCCAAAAATATTTTCATTTTTTCTTAAAACGAGGTTTCTTTGAAAAAGATGGTTTGTTACAACCAAATTCAAATTCATTTTCCAAAATCTTTGTACATTGTTTATACGAAAGTTTGGATTTTACCTGTTTTGCAGCTTTTTGCTTCAAACAGTATTCTGTTACCTGGGTCTGAACGTAGTGTATTCTACATCCAAGTGTATCATATAGTTCTATACTGAGATTTGTAGCATGACCAGTTTTGAGTTTTAACTCAAGGTAAACAGGGTAATTTTGAGAACTTAATTCATCCCATGGTGAGGGAAGTTTAAGAAAATATTGTTGTAACCAAAAGTTGGAATGTTTTTCATCCAATTTTTGATATTCAGAAAGATATTTTGAGGGGGACCGGGGGGGTGTACGCACAAGATGTGCGATGGGTGCTGGTACTTGGCCCTTATATTGGCCCCCTATCCCTCATCAAACATCGAGAACTCACACCCCCTTAAAGAGCATTTGAGATTTTACAGGTTTGCTGCCAGTAGCCATTAAAGTGTCTGAAATGGGGACACTTTTTTTCAAATGGTCACAAAATCTTGTACACTTCGAGTTTTGAGCTGAATTTTTTTATGCATGCCAACAAAAATACAAGGATCACGTCTACCAAGTTTGGGGCCAAAAATCCTTCTGAAAACATTTTAAAAAATCCCGAACTGTAAAAAGTTTCAAAAATCGTGAAAAATAGAAAACGAGTCGTCTTGCCACGAAACTTCACATGAAGGCTAAAGGGGCCATTGAATGAATTTACAAGCTAGAAAAATGGCATTGGTAGGGCAAAAATATGAAGATGTGCCTAAACCCACCTACCACCCTATCGATCCATGGCTTGCGCATCCCGCCTCTCTGGCCGACATAGTGCCCGCCCACCCGCCCGCCCGTTTCGTCGATTGGCTTAGGCATATGGAGTTCATTCCCAATCTAAGATCAGACCAGATCGAAGGTTGCAGCAGTAGGATCGATAGCACGCAGAGGGGGACCTGGCCGATCCCCGGCTTGCGCATCCCGCCCCTCTGGCTGACTGAGCTCCCGTACGCTCATTTCGTGGGTTGACTTAGGCATACGGAGTTCATTCCCAGTCTAAGATCAGACCGGACCGAGGGTTGCGGCAGCACAAGTTGGGCTCGGGCATGTGCTGGTTTCGTATTTTTCTTCGCTGGGACACCATCGTCGGACAACCTGACCGGCGGCATTGGGGTTCCAGCGATGGGGGGGACCGGGGGGTGTGCGTACATGATGTGCAATGGGTGCTAGTACTTGGCCCTTATATTGGCCTCCTATCCCTCATCAAACCTCGAGAACTCACACCCCCTTAAAGAGCATTTGAGATTTTACAGGTTTGCTGCCAGTAGCCATTAAAGTGTCTGAAATGGCGATACTTTTTTCAAATGGTCACAAAATCTTGTACACTTTGAGTTTTGAGCTGAATTTTTTTGTGCATACCAACAAAAATACAAGGATCACGTCTACCAAGTTTGGGGCCAAAAATCCTTCTGAAAACATTTTAAAAAATCTCGAACCTTAAAAAGTTTCAAAAATCATGAAAAATAGAAAACGAGTCATCTTGCCACGAAACTTCACATGAAGGCTTAAGGGACCATTGTATGAATTTACAAGCCAAAAAAATGGCATTGGCACCGAAGAAATATGAAGATGTGCCTAAACCCACCTACCACCCTATCGATCCACGGCTTGCGCATCCCGCCTCTCTGGCCGACGTAGTGCTTGCCCGCCCGCCCACCCGTTTCATCGGTTGGCTTAGGCTTAAGAGTTCATTCCCAGTCTAAGATTGAACCAGAATGAGGGTTGCGGTAGCAGGATCGGTAGCATGTAAAGGAGGACCCGATCGATCCTCGGCTTGCGTATCCCGCCCCTCTGGCCAGTTGAGCGCCCGCACGCTCATTTTGTGGGTTGACTTAGACATACGTAGTTCATTCTCAGTCTAAGCATACGGAGTTCATTCCCAGTCTAAGATCGGATCGGACTGAGGGTTGCGGCAGCACATTCTGGGCTCGGGCATGTGCTGGTTTCGCATTTTTCTTAGCCGGGACACCATCGTCGGAGAACCTAACCTGTGGCATTTAGGGGGCCAATATAAGGGCCAAGTCCCAGCACCCATCGCACATCATGTGCGCACACCCCCCCGGTCCCCCTCATCGTCGAAGAACCTGACCGGCGACATTGGGGTTCTGGCGATGAGGGGGACCGGGGGGGTGTACGCACATGATGTGCGATGGGTGCTGGTACTTGGCCCTTATATTGGCCCCTTATCCCTCATCAAACCTCGAGAACTCACACCCCCTTAAAGAGCATTTGAGATTTTATAGGTTTGCTGCCAGTAGCCATTAAAGTGTCTGAAATGGGGACACTTTGGTCACAAAATCTTGTACACTTCGAGTTTTGAGCTGAATTTTTTTGTGCATGCCAACAAAAATACAACGAATCATGTCTACCATGTTTGGGGCCAAAAATCCTTCTGAAAACATTTTAAAAAATCTCGAACTGTAAAAAGTTTCAAAAATCGTGAAAAATAGAAAACGACTCGTCTTGCCACGAAACTTCACATGAAGGCTTAAGGGACCATTGTATGAATTTACAAGCCAAAAAAATGGCATTGGCATGGAAGAAATATGAAGATGTGTCTAAACCCACCTACTACCCTATCGATCCACGGCTTGCGCATCCCGCCTCTCTGGCCGGCGTAGTGCTATCCCGCCCTCCCGCCCGTTTCGTCGGTTGGCTTAGGCATACGGAGTTCATTCCTAGTCTAAGATTGGACCAGAATGAGGGTTGCGGCAGCAGGATCAGCAGCACACAGAGTGAGACCCGGTCGCTCCCCGGCTTGCGCATCCCGCCACTCTGGCCGACTGAGCGCCTGCACGCTCGTTTCATCGGTTGACTTAGGCATACGGAGTTCATTCCCAGTCTAAGCATACGGAGTTCATTCCCAGTCTAAGATCGGACCAGACTGAGGGTTGCGGTAGCACATGCTGGGCTTGGGCATGTGCTGGTTCCAAATTTTTCTTCGTTGGGACACCATCGTCGGAGAACCTGACCGACGGCATTGGGTTCCAACGATGGGGAGGATCGAGGGGTCTGCACACATGATGTGCGATGGGTGCTGGTACTTGGCCATTATATTGGCCCTCTATCCCTCGTCAAACCTCGAGAACTCACACCCCCTTAAAGTGCGTTTGAGATTTTACAGGTTTGCTGCCAGTAGCCATTAAAGTGTCTAAAATGGTGACATTTTTTTCAAATGGTCACAAAATCTTGTACACTTCGAGTTTTTAGCTGAATTTTTTTGTGCATGCCAAAAAAAATAAAAGGATAATGTCTACCAAGTTTGGGGCCAAAAACCCTTCTGAAAGATTTTTAAAAAATCCTGAACCGTAAAAAGTTTCAAAAATCATGAAAAAGAGAAAACGAGTCGTCTTGCCATGAAACTTCACATGAAGGCTTAAGGGACCATTGTATGAATTTACAAGCCAAAAAAAATGGCATTGGCAGGGCAAAAATATGAAGATGTGCCTAAACCCACCTACCACCCTATCATCAATGGCTTGCGCATCCCGCCTCTCTGGTCGGCGTAGTGCCCGCCGGCCCGCCCGCTCGTTTTGTCGGTTGGCTTAGGCATACAGTGTTCATTCCTAGTCTAAGATTAGACCAGACTGAGGGTTGTGACAGCAGGATCAGCAGCAAGCAGAGGGGGACCCGATCGATCCACGGCTTAAGCATCTCGCCCCTCTGGCCGACTGAGCGCTCGCACGCTCATTTCATGGATTGACTTCGGCATACGGAGTTCATTCCCAGTCTCAGATCAGACCAGACCGAGGGTTACGGTAGCACATGCTAGGCTCAGGCATGTGCTGGTGCTGCATTTTTCTTCGTCAGGACACCATCGCCGGAGAACCTGACCGATGGCATTGCGGTTTCGACGATCGGGGGTGGCCGGGGGGTGTGCGCACATGATGTGCGATGGGTGCTGGTACTTGGCCCTTATATTGGCCCCCTATCCCACATCAAACCTTGAGAACTCACACCCCCTTAAAGAGCTTTTGAGATTTTACAGGTTTGCTGGCAGTACCCATTAAAGTGTCTGAAATAGGGACACTTTTTTCAAATGGTCAAAAAATCTTGTACACTTCGAGTTTTTAGCTGAACTTTTTTATGCATGCCAACAAAAATACAAGGATCAGGTCTACCAAGTTTGGGTCCAAAACTCCTTCTGAAAAAATTTTAAAAAATCCTAAACCATAAAAAGTTTCAAAAATCATGAAAAATAAAAAACGAGTCGTCTTGCCATGAAACTTCACATGAAGGCTTAAGGGACCATTGTATGAATTTACAAGCCAGAAAAATGGCGTTGGCACGAAACAAATATGAAGATGTGCCTAAACCCACCTACCACCCTATTGATCCACGGCTTGCGCATCCTGCCTCTCTGGCCGGCGTAGTGCCTGCCCGCCCGCCTGCTCGTTTCGTCGGTTGGCTTAAGCATACGGAGTTCATTCCAGTCTAACATCAGACCAGACCTAGGGTTGCAGCAATAGGATCGGCAGCACGCAGAGGGTGACTCGATCGATTCGCGACTTGCACATCCCACCCCTCTTTCCAGCTGAGTGCCTGCACGCTCATTTCGTTGGTTAACTTAGGCATACAGAGTTCATTCCCAGTCTAAGATCGGATCAGACCGAGGGTTGTGGCAGCAAACGTTGGGCTCGGTTATGTGCTGGTGCCATATTTTTCTTCGTCGTGACACCATCGTTGGACAACCTGACCAGCGACATTGAGGTTCCGCGATCGGGGGGGTCGGGGGGGTGTGCGCACATGATGTACGATGGGTGCCAGTACTTGGCCCTTATATTGGCCCCCTATCCCTCATCAAATCTCGAGAACTCACACCCCCTTAAAGAGCATTTGATATTTTACAGGTTTGCTGCCAGTAGCCATTAAAGTGTCTGAAATGGGGACACTTTTTTCAAATGGTCACAAAATCTTGTACACTTCGAGTTTTTAGCTGAATGTTTTTGTGCATGCAAAAAAAAAATACAAGGATCACATATACCAAGTTTGGGGCCAAAACTCCTTTTGAAAAAATTTTAAAAAATCCTAAACCGTAAAAAGTTTCAAAAATCATGAAAAATAGAAAACGAGTAGTCTTGCCTTGAAACTTCACATGAAGGCTTAAGGGACCATTGTATGAATTTACAAGCCAGAAAAATGACATTGGCGCGGCAGAAATATGAAGATGTGCCTAAACCTTCCTACCACCCTATCGATCCACGGCTTGCGCATCCTTCCTCTCTGGCCGGTGTAGTGCCCGCCCGCATGCCCGTTCGTTTTGTTGGTTGGCTTAGGCATACGGAGTTCATTCCCAGTCTAAGATCAAACTAATCCTCGGCTTGCGCATCCCACCCCTCTGGCCGGTTGAGCGCCCGCACGCTCATTTTGAGGGTTGATTTAGGCATACGGAGTTCATTCCCAGTCTAAGATCGGACCGGACCATGGGTTGCGGTAGCACATGCTAACTCGGGCATGTGCTGGTGCCGCATTTTTCTTCATCGGGACACCATCACCGGAGAACCTGACCGACGGCATTGGGGTTCCAGTGATCGGGGGGTCGGGGGGGTGTACGCACATGATGTACATTGGGTGCTGGTACTTGTCCCATATATTGGCCCCCTATCCCTCATCAAACCTCAAGAACTCACACCCCCTTAAAGAGCATTTGAGATTTTACAGGTTTGCTACCAGTCGCCATTAAAGTGTCTAAAATGGGGACACTTTTTTCAAATGGTCAAAAAATCTTGTACACTTCAAGTTTTTAGCTGAATTTTTTTGTGCATGCCAATAAAAATACAAGGATCACATCTTCCAACTTTGGCACCAAAAATCCTTCTGAAAAAATTTAAAAAAATTCTGAACCGTAAAAAGTTTTAAAAATCTTGAAAAATAAAAAATGAGTCGTCTTGCCTTGAAACTTCACATGAAGGCTTAAGGGACCATTGTATGAATTTACAAGCCAGAAAAATGGCATTGGCACAGCAAAAATATGAAGATGTGCCTAAACCCACCTACCACCCTATCGATCCACGGCTTGCGCATCCTGCCTCTCTGGCCGACGTAGTGCCCGCCCGCCCGCCCGCTCGTTTCGTCAGTTGACTTAGGCATACGGAGTTCGTTCCCAGTCTAAGATCAAACCAGACTGAGGGTTGTAGTAGCAAGATCGGCAGCACACAGAGGGGAACCCAACCGATCCCCGGCTTGCGCATCCTGCCCCTCTGGCCGACTGAACGCCCGCACGCTCGTTTCATGGGTTGACTTAGGCATACGAAGTACATTCCCAGTCTAAGCATACGGAGTTCATTCCCAGTCTAAGATTGGATCGGACTGAGGGTTACCGCAGCACATGCTGGGCTCGGGCATGTGCTGCTGCCGTATTTTTCTCCGTCGGGACACCATCACCGGAGAACCTGACCAACGGCATTGGAGTTTCGATGATCGGGGGGCCGGGGGGGGTGTGCGCACATGATGTGTGATGGGAGCTGGTAGTTGGCCCGTATATTGGCCCCCTATCCCTCATCAAACCTCGAGAACTCACACCCCCTTAAAGAGCATTTGAGATTTTACAGGTTTGCTGCCAGTAGCTATTAAAGTGTCTGAAATGGGGACACTTTTTTCAAATGGTCCCAAAATCTTGTAAACTTCAAGTTTTTAGCTGAATTTTTTTGTGCATGCTAACAAAAATACAAGGATCATGTCTACCATGTTTGGGGCCAAAACTCCTTCTGAAAAAATTTTAAAAAGTCCCAAACCGTAAAAAGTTTCAAAAATCGTGAAAAATAGAAAATGAGTCGTCTTGCCATGAAACTTCACATGAAGGCTTAAGGCACCATTGTATGAATTTACAAGCCAAAAAAATGGCATTGGCAAGGCAGAAATATGAAGATGTGCCTAAACCCACCTACCACCCTATCGATCCACGGCTTGCGCATCCCGTCTATCTGGTCGACGTAGTGCCCGCCCGCCCGTCCGCTCGTTTCGTCAGTTGGCTTAGGCATACAGTGTTCATTCCTAGTCTAAGATTGGAGCAGACCGAGGGTTCGGTAGCAGGATCGACAGCACGCAGAGGGGGACCCGACCGATCCCCGACTTACGCATCCCACCCCTCTGGCCGACAAAGCGCCGCACGCTCGTTTCGTGGGTTGACTTAGGCATACAGAGTTCATTCCAAGTTTAAGCATACAAAGTTCATTCCCAGTCTAAGATCAGATCAGACCGAAGGCTACGGCACCACATGCTGGGCTCGGGCATGTGCTGGTGCTGTATTTTTCTTCATCGGGACACCATCGCCGGAGAACCTGACCAGCGGCATTGGGGTTCCGACGATCGGGGGGGCCAGGGGGTGTTCGTGCATGATCTGTGATCGGTGCTAGTACTTGGCCCTTATTTTGGCCCCCTATCCCTCATTAAACCTCGAGAACTCACACCCCCTTAAAGAGAATTTAAGATTTTACAGGTTTGCTGCCAGTATTCATTAAAGTGTCTGAAATGGGGAGACTTTTTTCAAATGGTCACAAAATCTTGTACACTTTGATTTTTTAGCTAAATTGTTTTGTGCATGCCAACAAAAATATAGGGATCACATCTACCAAGTATGGGACCAAAACTCCTTTTGAAAAAATTTTAAAAAATCCCGAACCATAAAAGGTTTTGAAAATCATGAAAAATAGAAAACGAGTCGTCTTGCCATGAAACTTCACAGGAAGGCTTAAGGGACCATTGTATGAATTTACAAGCCAGAAAAATGGCATTGGCACGGCAGAAATATGAAGATGTGCCTAAACCCACCTACCACCTTATCGATCCACGGCTTGCGCATCCCGTCTCTCTGGCCGACGTAGTGCCTGCCCGCTCGCCCGCTCGTTTCATCGGTTGGCTTAGGCATACGAAGCTCATTCCCAGTCTAAGATCAGATCAGACCGAGGGTTGAGATAGCAGGATCAGCAGCACGCAGAGGGGAACCCGATCGATCCCCGGCTTGCACATCCCGCCTCTCTGGCCGGCGTATTGCCCACCCGCTCACCCGCTTGTTTCGTTGGTTGGCTTAGGCATACGGAGTTCATTCCCAGTGTAAGATCATACCAGATAAAGGGTTGTGATAGTAGGGTCAACAGCTTGCGTTGGGGTACCCGACCAATCCCTGGCTTGCGTATCCTGCCCCTCTGGCCGGCTGAGCACCCTCACGCTCGTTCCATGGGTTGACTTAGGCATGCGAAGTTCATTCCCAGTCTAAGATCGGACGGACTGAGGGTTACGACAGCACATGCTAGGCTCGGGCATGTGTTGGTGTAACATTTTTCTTCGTCGGGACACCATCATCGGAGAACTAGACCAAGGGTTACAGCAGCACATGCTGGGCTCGAGCATGTGCTGGTGCCATATTTTTCTTCACCAGGACACCATCATCGGAGAACCTCACCGACGGTGTTGGGGTTCCGACGATCGGGGGGGCCGGGGGGGTTTGCGCACATGATGTGGGATGGGTGCTGGTACTTGGCCCTTATTTTGGCCCCCTATCCCTCATCAAACCTCGAGAACTCAGACCCCCTTAAAGAGCATTTGAGATTTTACAGGTTTGCTGCCAGTAGCCATTAAAGTGTCTGAAATGGGGACAGTTTTTTCAAATGGTCACAAAATCCTATACACTTCAAGATTTTAGCTGAATTTTTTTGTGCATGCCAAGAAAAATACAAGGATCACGTCTACCAAGTTTGGGGTCAAAACTCCTTCTGAAAAAATTTTAAAAAATCCTGAACCGTAAAAAGTTTCAAAAATCATGAAAAATAAAAAACGAGTCGTCTTGCCATGAAACTTCACATGAAGGCTTAAGGGACCATTGTATGAATTTACAAGCCAGAAAAATGGCATTGCCATGCCAAAAATATGAAGATGTGCCTAAACCCACCTACCACCCTATCGATCCACAGCTTGTGCATCCCGTCTCTCTGGCCGGCGTAGTGCCCGCCCGCCCGCCCGCTCGTTTCGTCGGTTGGCTTAGGCATACGGAGTTCATTCCCAGTCTAAGATCAGACCAGACCGAGGGTTGCGGCAGCAAGATCGACAGCACGCAGAGAGGAACTCGGTTGATCCCCGACTTGCGCATCCCGCCCCTCTGGCCGGCTGGGCGCCCATACACTCGTTTCGTGGGTTGACTTAGGCATACAGAGTTCATTCCTAGTCTAAGCATACAGAGTTCATTCCCAATCTAAGATCGGACTGGACCGAGGGTTGCGGCAGCACATGCTGGGCTCGGGCATGTGCTGGTGCTGTATTTTTCTTCGTCGGGACACCATCGTCGGAGAACCTGACCGACGGCATTGGGGTTCCGACGCGCGTACATGATGTGCGATGGGTGCTGGTACTTGGCCCTTATATTAACCCCCTATCCCTCATCAAACCTCGAGAACTCACACCCCCTTAAAGAGCATTTAAGATTTTACAGGTTTGCTGCCAGTAGCCGTTAAAGTGTCTGAAATGGGGACACTTTTTTCAAATGGTCACAAAATCCTGTACACTTCGAGATTTTAGCTGAATTGTTTTGTGCATGCCAACAAAAATACAAGGATCTCGTCTACCAAGTTTGGGGCCAAAACTCCTTCTGAAAAAATTTTAAAAAATCTTGAACCGTAAAAGGTTTTGAAAATCTTGAAAAATAGAAAACGAGTGGTCTTGCCATGAAACTTTACATGAAGGCTTAAGGGACCATTGTATGAATTTACAAGCGAGAAAAATGGCATTGGCCCGATAGAAATATGAAGATGTGCCTAAACCCACCTACCACCCTATCGATCCACGGCTTGCGCATCCCGCCTTTCTGGCCGGCGTAGTGCCCGCCCGCCCGCCCGCTCGCCCGCTCGTATCGTCGGTTGGCTTAGGCATACGAAGTTCATTCCCAGTTGAAGATCGGACCGGACTGAGGGTTGCGATAGTAGGATTGGTAGCACGTAGAGGGGGACCCGGTCGATCCCCGACTTTCGTATCCCGCCCCTCCGGTTGGCTGAGCGCCCGTGCGCTCGTTTTGTGGGTTGACTTAGGCATACGGAGTTCATTCCCAGTCTAAGCATACAGAGTTCATTCCCAGTCTAAGATCCAACCCGACTGAGGGTTGCGGCAGCACATGCTACGCTCGGGCATGTGCTAGTGCCGTATTTTTCTTCACCGTAAAAAGTTTTAAAAATCGTGAAAAATAGAAAATGAGTCGTCTTGCCATGAAACTTCACATGACAGCTTAAGGGACCATTATATGAATTTACAGGCTAGAAAAATGGCATTGGCATGGCAGAAATATGAGGATGTGCCTAAACCCACCTACCACTCTATCGATCCACGGCTTGCGCATCCCACCTATTTGGCCGGCATAGTGCCCGCCCGCCCGCCCGCTCGTTTCATCGGTTGGCTTAGGCATATGGAGTTCATTCCCAGTCTAAGATTAGACCAGACTGAGGGTTACGATAGCAGGATCGACAGCACGTAGAGGGGGACCCGGCCGATCCCCGGCTTGCGTATCCTGCCCCTCTGGCTGGCTGAGCGCCCGCACGCTCGTTTCGTGGGTTGACTCAGGCATACGGAGTTCATTCCCAGTCTAAGCATACGGAGTTCATTCCCAGTCTAAGATTAGACCAGACCGAGGGTTTTGGCAGCACATGCTAGGCTTGGGCATGTGCTGGTGCCACATTTTTCTTCGCCGGGATACCATCGTCAGAGAACTTGACCGGCGGCATTGGGGTTCCGGCGATCGGGGGGGTCGGGGGGGTGTGCTCACATGATGTACGATGGGTGCTGGTACTCGGCCCTTATATTGGCCCCCAATCCCTCATCAAACCTTGAGAACTCACACCACCTGAAAGAGCATTTGAGATTTTACAGGTTTGCTACCAGTAGCCATTAAAGTGTCTGAAATGGTGACACTTTTTTCAAATGGTCACAAGATCTAGTACACTTCACGTTTTTAGCTGAATTTTTTTGTACAAGCCTACAAAAATACAAGGATCACGTCTACTAAGTTTGGGGAAAAAAATCCTTCTACAAAAATTTTAAAAAATCCTAAACCGTAAAAAGTTTTAAAAATCATGAAAAATAGAAAACGAGTCATCTTGCCATGAAACTTCACATCAAGTCTTAAAGGACCATTGTATGAATTTACAAGCCAGAAAAATGGCATTGGCATGGTAGAAATATGAAGATGTGCCTCAACCCACCTACCACCCTATCGATCCACGGCTTGCGCATCCCGCCTCTCTGGCCGACGTAGTGCCCCGTCCGCCCGCCCGCTCGTTTCATCGGTTGGCTTAGGCATACGGAGTTCATTCTTAGTCTAAGATCGAACCGGACCGATGGTTGTGGCAGCAGGATCAGCAGCACACAGAGGGGGACCCGACCGATCCCCGGCTTGCGTATCGCGCCCCTCTGGCCGGCTAAGCGCCCGCACGCTCGTTTCGTGGGTTTACTCAGGCATACGGAGTTCATTCCCAGTCTAAGCATACGGAGTTCATTCCCAGTCTAAGATCATACCGGACCGAGGATTGTGGCAGCACATGCTAGGCTTGGGCATGTGCTGGTGTCACATTTTTCTTCGTTAGGACACCATCGTCGGAGAACCTGACCGGCGGCATTGGGGTTCCGGCGATCGGGGGGGCCGGGGGGGTGTGCGCACATGATGTACGATGGGTGCTGGTACTTGGCCCTTATATTGGCATCCTATCCCTTATCAAACCTTGAGAACTCACACCCTCTTAAAGAGCATTTGAGATTTTACAGGTTTGCTGCCAGTAGCCATTAAAGTGTCTGAAATGGGAACACTTTTTTCAAATGGTCACAAAATCTTGTACACTTTGATTTTTTAGCTGAATTTTTTTGTGCATGCCAAAAAAAATACAAGGATCAGGTCTACCAAGCTTGGGGCCAAAACTCCTTCTGAAAAAATTTTAAAAAATCCCGAACCATAAAAAGTTTCAAAAATCATGAAAAATAGAAAACGAGTCGTCTTGCCATGAAACTTCACATGAAGGTTTAAGGGACCATTGTATGAATTTACAAGCCAAAAAAATGGCGTTGGCATGGCAGAAATATGAAGATGTGCCTAAACCCACCTACCACCCTATCGATCCACGGCTTGCGCATCCCGTCTCTCTGGCCGACATAGTGCCCACCCGTCCGCCCACTCGTTTCGTCGGTTGGCTTAGGCATACGGAGTTGATTCCCATTCTAAGATCGGACCAGACCAAGGGTTGCTGTAGCAAGATCGGTAGCACACAGAGGGGGACCCGATCGATCCCCGACTTGCGTTTCCCGCCCCTCTAGCCAGCTGAGTGCCCGCACGCTGGTTTTGTGGGTTGACTTAGGCATACGGAGTTCATTCCCAGTCTAAGTATACGTTGTAGACACCGATTTTGTCCGGGTCTACTATTTTATTTTATTTTATTTTTAATAATAATAATATTTAACAAAATAAATAAAATAACAAACAAAAAAAATAACAAACAAAAAAACAAAACGAAAATAAGACAGAAGTCAAGGGGTTGGTACGGTCCCGAACTGCCTCGACCAATTACCCAACCAACTCCCCGACCAATTACCCAACCAACTCTCCGACCAATTACCTTACTAACTACCCGACCAGCCACCCTATAACCACCAACTAACAACCCTACAGCCCTAGATCCCCCTAAGTAGAAACCCTTTAAAATCCCCAGCCATTTTTGAAAATCTGGGGATCTGAGCTCTCGAAAAAGAAAAACCATTCTTCCCCTTCAACACCCTTAGACAGACCCCATTTTCGACGTAAAAAAAAAACCAAAACAGAAACAAAAATAAAAAAATACATAGTCCTCGCCTACGGTGAGGAACCTCAGCACCGAGCCATCTACAAAAGCCAAGAAATCGTTAGTTTCACCAAAAAAAAAAAAGAAAGGGAAGAAAAACCAAAAACTTCAAAACTTGATCTACGCGAATCAAGGTCATTTTTGGTGAAAGGGACCTCAGATCCGGACTCAGGAGGTCGAGGGGAACATTTTGGTGTTTTTGGAGAATTTTTTGACCACCGTCAACGGCGACCGTCGACCGACGACCGGCGACAGCAACGGCGGAGGATCGACCGGCCAGCTGTGTTGGTCGAAGAGAAAAAAAAGGAAACGAAAAAAAAAAAGAGGGAAAGCTGTTTTTTTCTAGAAGATTAAAAAAAATGACGAAAAATTTTTTTTTTACTTTTATATAAATTATCAATAGCCAAAACGACGTCGTTTCAATAAAACCCAAAACGACGCCGTTTTAACCAAAGAAGGATCTGCGCGTTGACCCTAACCCGACCCGAGATCCACGTAACCCGACCCAATGACCCATTCCAACCAGCCTTGAACCTGTTCATACGAACCGCCAGTGGACCGGATTGAACCGGTCGGATTGCCTAGACCGCCGATCCGACCGTCGAATCAGTCAGATCGCCAGAACCATCGATCCAACGACCGAACCGATCAGACCGCCCGGACCAGCATTGATTGGACCGTTGACCGGTCCGATTCAGGTAAAAAAAAATTTTTTTTTTGAATTTTCTAATTTTTTATTATTATTATTTTTTGTTATTTTAAATATATTTTTATATTTATGCATGATAAATTTATAAATTTGTTAGAATAAATGTTTAATCATTTTAATAATAATAAAATTAAGAACAAATAATAATAAAAAATATATTAAAATGCTTTAAAAAAATAATAATAATCTTCCTGCCTAGATGTTAGAGGGAATAAAAATATTTTTCTAAAACAATAATTCCGCCTAGATGTTGGGGAATTATTGTAATTATTTTTCATAAATAAACATAAGAAATTTTTAATTAATCTTCAAAAATTATTAAAATCGAACTTGCTTAAAAAATCCGCCTAGATATTGGGGATTTTTAGAGATGTTCGTATTTTCTTAAAAAAACGAAACCTTAAGCACTATTTCTTAATCCTAGGATTCTAAAACCCCTAAAAATCCAAAATCCATTAAATCCAAAACCCCCCAAAATCCAAAATCCTTGAAATCCAAAGTCCTAAAAAAATCCTAAGGACACGTGTGAAAATTCTATTTGAAGCAATTTGTTCCCGAATGCCGCCTAGATGATGGGGTATTTAAGAAATTTTACTTCGTGAAGTCTTTTCACAGGATTTCTTAATTCGTATTAATAATAAGATTAATAAATAAAAAATATAATAAAATTGGGATCTTAAATATAAACAGTCGCACCTAAGCTCTGCCTAGATGTTGGAGAGTCGGGGTGGTCTCATTATATATAAGAATCCAACTCTTAAATTGCATTTCATTTTACGTGACATTCATTAGCATGATATACGTTAGCATGTTATCATCAATAATTGATTGCATTACTCTCTCTTTAATTTACTGATAAAATATTTTTTAATAAAAAAAGAATAATACTAAAAAAAAAAATCTTTTTGTGATATTATAAAATAAAAAAATAACATTCCGAGAGAAATAATTCTTGGTACTCTGCCTAGATGTTGGAGAGTCACTAACAATTATTTCCTATAAAGATTGTTATTTTATTTTAATGATTATTGTGTTAAATCTTAGGCGAAAAGAGTTATTTTAAATTCTGCCTAGACGATGGAGAATTTTAAGATAATTCTTTAACTTAAAGATTTTCTCAATATTTCTAAATAAATATTTTAGCAAATTTTTTTTAAATGAAGGGAATTAATGTTAAATTTCAAATTAAAACCATGTTTATCCAATGTCGAAAATAGCGTATAATTAAATGGTACCAATTTATGGACGTTGTGGGGGTGCTAATCTTTCCCCACGCGTAACCGACTCCTGGACCCAACCTGATTTTTCACAGACCGAAATTTATCTTTTTTATAAGACTTCAAACTCATTTTTATAGTTTTATTAAAAAGATAAACTTTTGGGTGGCCAATCACACCCTAACAAAGATTGGTGGTGACTCCCTCTTTTTTATTTTTCTCGATTTTAAACTCATTTTTATGTCTGACGATCTCAAAACCGTTACGACAGCTTGGCGACTCCACTGGGGAATTATTTGAGAGTCAGGCCAAAATTTAGATTATGCACTATTGATAATAGTTGGATTTAATTGATTTTATTAGATATTTAATTTAATTTCTTTTATTTTATTTTTTTGAAAACAGTCATGTTAATAAATGAAATAAATTATGTGCTAGTTATTACTTCATTTTGATTTTGTTTTTGATTTATTCATGTTATTTTGATTAATACATTACCTTGCACACACTTTGCATATTCACTCGCATACATGAGCTCTATACCCGGGCTCCATCCTTTTAGGAGGAAGTAAAGTAGCTACGCTCTCGTGAGGTGATAACCTCCGTATTTGCTAGCGAAACACTTCCACTCAGATTGAACCCGTTCCGTTAGTAGCTTGTAATGGGTGAGGATCGAGGAGCCTTACTAGTCTATAATGGACGATGATGTGAGGAATAGTCTGGGAACCTTTAGACATGTAAATCTTAACCCGACATATAGTGAACCCTGAAGTCCAACTTTAGGATAGAGCCATACTGTCCCTTTTACGAGAAAATTATCTAAATTAGGACACTACGTATATTCTAATATGCTTGTTCATTCATTTACTCAGCTTTATTTATTTGTTTTATTTACATTCTTGATTTGTTTTATTGTCTTCAATTTTGTTGCATGCATCATATAGGTACCATATTTTTAGAGGGTATTGTTTTGGACCAATCTTCAACAAAAAAAAAAAACTTTCAAAAAAACCTAAAGGATGTCGTCTGTGTGTAAGAGCTACTTAGAGGTTAAGAGCCATTCAGAAGGTATTCAGGGGAAAGAAGGAGATTGCTTAGTAGATGGTCATATATCGATGCTACCACAGTCAGTGCATATGGATCTCGATCGGAATAATATATCAGAATTGGAAGCCATTTGGAAACAGTGAAGAACAGAGAAAAAATAATTTTTTTCCAAGAAATACGGGATGTGGCACTGCTTATGTCTGTGAAGGTTGATGAACAGCTAATGAGAGCCACAATACAGTTTTGGGATCTATCTTATCGATGCTTTGTATTCAACCAAGAAGACTTGGCTCCCACGATCGAAGAATATTCTTCTTTACTTCGGATAGAGTCTACCAATCAAGACAAGATCTATTGGAAAGAGCATAAGACCACCGGATATAGAAAAAAATTAGCCAAGATCATGCAAATGGAGGTTGAAGAGATAGACAAGCACAAGAAAGAAAAAAATGGGGTTGAGACCATTCCATCAGCTTTTCTACTTGAGTACATAAGAAAGTATATTGATACCGATCAGGGGTTGGATGTGTTTGCTTTGGCCATCTATGGATTGATGATATTTCCTAAGGTTTTAGGACATATAGAAGCATCAGTGGTTGATTTCTTTGAGCAATTAGATAAAGGTATAAACCCTTCACCAACTATTTTGACAGAAACTATTAGATCATTTAATTTTTATCGAAGAAAGGGTGAAGGACGATTTATGGGGTGTGCTCAGTTACTTTTTGTTTGGCTCAGAAGCCATTTTTGGGGAAAAGAAAAGACATCATTTCGACCATTCTTCGTGCATTTCAGTCATATCAAGGAGTTTATAACTAAAGAATGAAGAAAAGATTGGACAAAAAGTCAATGGTTGGCATTCTTTTTGAAGCTCACTAGCGAAGATGTAACATGGAGGGCACCATGGATGCTTCCGATGGCTATCTTATATAGTTGTGGAGACGAGTCATGGGTACCTCTGTTAGGAATATGGGGGGCAGTGAGTTACGCGCCCCTTATGGTTCAAAGACAATATGATTCACGATAGTTCATCCCTATGACTCATAGGCTTGGTTCACTCGAGTTTGATTATGGAACACCCGGTTATATGAAAAAGGTTCGTGAAATCATCAAAGCATGGAAGCAAGTCAACCAAATGAGCCCAGCTAGACTCGCAGATAATGTTGTTGAAGGTTACCTTGCGTGGAGGATGAAAAGAGTGAATGAAATTAGGCCTCTACCAGCTGATGTTTCAGAGAAGTTATCGGTTCCTGTTTCAGTATCGGTATTGTCGACTCTTGAGATCGCTCAACGAGAGTTTGAGATTGAAAAGAAAAGGTTAGAGAAAGCAAAAGTGGCTATGATGGATCAGGTTAACCAACTAAGATATGATTTGATGATGAAAAATGATGCAGTACAGAAGTTGACTAAAGAACAAAAAGTATTGAAAGAGGATCTGCAAGATCTGCATCAAGAAAATAAGAAATTAAGATTAGGTAGTAGACCTTTGAAGGGATCCAAGAAGGATGTGGAAGAACTATGAGACATGGTGGAATATTGGAAGAACAGAGCTCGAGAAAACAAAGAAATGATCTTCACACTCACCAAAGAGCAACATGAATGGAAAGAAAAACTTTCAGGAGCCTTTGAAAAGGTAACAAGGCACCAAAGAGAAAGTGAAAAGCTAAAAGTTGAGCTAATGAGGGAACAAAGCAAGAACTCCGATTTGCAAAGCAAGAAAAAAGCCTTAGAGCATGAATTAATGAGTTTGGAGCTTCAATTGACAAGCAATCAGAGGCACATAAATGAGATTTTGACTGAGTGGCAAGAGAGAGAAGATTATTAGGCTCGTACTTGTAATATGGAGGTAGATGCTCGAGAGATGTGGAGAGCAGAAAGTTTAGGGAGACACCAATACATCGAACACCTGACTGCTCAAATCTACAAGGTTGTCCAAAAAACAGGCAACATGGTTGAAAAGGCGAAAGCACTGGAATGAGAGATTGTACCAACCAAAGGCCACAGTCAAAGATTATTGCACTTTTTGCATGAAGCTAGGGAGCAATATGCTCAAATCAAATGTTTTTATGGCTTTAATGCGAGAATGATTGGATGATGTGTAAAGACTCCCATGGTTAATGAAAGTTTCTTTTTGTTTCGATCGATCCAAGACAATACCCTAATTTGCATTTCTTTCATTTCATGCATGCATTTTCATACTAACAATAATATCAACGACATTATATCATGCGATCTAATTCATGGTTAATAAACTAAGGTTCAAGGATAGCAAAGCCAAGGAACCACAACTCGTCAATTTCGCATAGATATAATACTCGTTCCCAAACTCGAGCCATGGAAGAAGAGAGTACATCTAAGTTTGAAAAGGTCGAAAGGGTACAAGAGGAGATACAAGAAAGAGTGATGGAAATATAACAAAAAATTGAAGCATAAATGGCTGAATTAAGAAAACTGTTGATTGGATCAATGAAAGGAAAATGAGTCGTTGGTGTATCAAGGACAGGAGATGAGGTTAAGTGGAAGAGCCATTATACCCTCCTGAATTCACTCCACCTCAAGTTCAGGTTCAAGTTCCTCGGGGTATACACATACAACCACCAAGTGCGCAGCCATACCCCTATGTCAATCATTCTGCAAATCAGCAGCCAACCCACTTGAATGCCAATTAGGGACCCATCCCAGTCGATCCCATCATGGTACCAAATCTTGACGACCCTGTTGAGCAAGAGAAATCTCACGAAATGTCAGAACCTGTTATAAATTCAAAAATTCAAGACAAGTATGACCAGCTTGAAGAGAAGCTTAAAGCGGTTGAAGGTAATGACACTTATGGGGTTATTGATGCCAATGAGCTTAGCCTAGTGCCTGACTTGGTTATCCCACCAAAATTTAAGACCCCAGATTTCAAGAAATATGATGCAACAAAGTGTCCATCTGCTCATATCACTATGTTTTGTAGAAAGATGATGGGTCATACCCATAATGACAAACTATTGATACACTGTTTTCAGGATAATTTGACTGGTTCAGCAGCTAAATGGTACATGTAATTAGATCGAAATAAGATCAGTTCATGGAAAAACTTGGCCAAAGTTTTTCTTGCTCAGTATAAGCACGTCTTAGATACAGCCCCTGATAGACTGTCATTACAAAATATGGAGAAAAAGTCGACGGAAACCTTCAAAGAATACGTACATCGGTGGAGAGATGCAGTAGCCCAAGTACAACCACCACTGACTGAAAAAGAGATAACCATACTATTCGTGAATACACTGAAGGCCCTGTATTATGACAGATTGGTGGGAAATGCCATGAAAAACTTCTCTGACATGGTAATTTCAGAGGAGATGATAGAAAACGCTATCAAAAGTGGTAAAATTGAAGGGTCTGAAAAGAAGATAGCTACCTTAAGAAAGAAAGAGCAGGAGACACATGTTGTCACTCACACAAATCCCCCACACCATCCTTTTGTTTCATATAACCCACACCCCTATTACTACTCTACCATAAACCAAATCTCTCAACAACCATACCATTATCTGGCCCCCCAACAACCGTTACCCAGATCAAGTTTTAGCCTTTAACCATCTAATTACACCCTGGCACCTTCAGCTCGACCATTTACTCGACCAACCTACCCAAACAGCAATCAAAGAAACTCACAAAATAATAACAATCGAGAAAGACCTCATTTTGACCTAATTCCCATGCCATACACAGATTTGTATCCTCGACTTATTAAGAAACATCTGCTTGTTCCTGTTATTATTGAACCTTTGAAACCTCTGTTTCCCAAATGGTATGACCCCAATGCACATTGTGATTATCATTATAGGAATCCAGGTCATTCCACTGAGCATTGTACTGTTTTGAAGCATAAAGTGCAGAGGTTAATCAATGAAGGAGTATTAAATTTTGATACCAGCTAACAAGGGACTCCAAATGTCAATGGGAACCCTCTATCAAATCATACCAGACCATCAATAAATGCTTTGATTGATGGGCAAACAAGTTGTTTGAAAAGAAGAATAGAAGAGGTCAAAACTCCTATGGCTAAAGTGTTTGAAACCTTGGTCAAAACCGACATGCTAAAGTCGATAGAACCTCAAAATTACTCCGAAGCGGTTAACTCAATTGAAAGCTGCCATTATCACAAAGGTGTTCTAGGGCATTCTATCGAGAATTGTCACCAATTTCGTCAAGAGGTGTAAAAATTGATGGATGAAGGTCGAATAGAGTTTTACCAAGAGAGAGAAGAGTTGGTGAAAGTGTCTACCATTGATTCAAAGAATAAGTTTGGGTATAGACCAGTAACTATCTATTATGATGAGAAGCCAACATCAAAGCTAGAAAAACCTATCTCTCAACCAGTGGTGACAATTAAAGTTTCTGGCCCTTTTCCATATCAGAATGATAAAACAGTACCTTGGAAGTATGATTATGATGTCATAGTCAACCCAGATACTACCAACATAACGGGTGTAGGAGGCATAACCCGAAGTGGCAGGTGCTATACCCCAGAGGCTCTAGAAAAAGCTAGAAAGGAAAAAGCCAAGGTAGGAGAAGAAAATAAAAGTCAAAGTGATCTTGATGCAACACCAGGAAAAGAATGTCAGAAGCCAGTATCTAAGAGTGAAGTAGGTGAATTTTTTAAGTTAATAAAACATAGTGAGTATAGCGTGGTAGAACAGCTTAACAAGATGCCAGCTAGAATTTCGTTATTGTCATTATTGCTCAATTCAGAGTCACATCGTAATGCTTTGCTGAAGGTGCTAAATCAAGCATATGTGTCTCACAATGCTTCTGTTGAATATGTGGAACAGCTTGTTGGCAATCTGATGATTTCAAACTATATTTTTTTCAATGATGAAGAAATTTCTCCTGAGGGTAGAAGAAGTACCAGGGCTCTTCACATTACTGTGAAATGTAAAAGTCATATAATGGCTAAGGTTTTGATTGATAATGGCTCATCCATCAATGTTATGCCTGCAACTACTTTGGCAAAACTCCCTGTTAATGGATCTTATATGAAACCTAGTCATATGATAGTGAGAGCCTTTGATAGAACCAGAAGAAAAGTGCTGAGAGATATAGAAGTGCCATTACAGATTGGTCCATGTACTTTCAACGTGAAATTTCAAGTCATGGACATCTCTCCTTCATATAGTTGTCTATTGGGTAGACCGTGGATCCATATGGCAGGTGCTGTCCCATCCTCATTACATCAGAAAGTCAAATTCATTGTTGAAGGAAAGCTAACATGTGTGGCAGGAGAAAAAGATTTATTAGTAACTCAACCGATAAATACTCCTTATGTGGAATCGATAGATGAAGCTTTAGAATGCTCTTATAGATCCTTCGAGATTGCCAATGCAACATATATAGCTGGAGGATCTAAATTGTATTCACCACACTTATCTACGACTACTAAAATTGTAGTTAGACAGCTTACCAAGATGGGATGGTGACCTAAAGTCAGACTTGGGAAGAACCTGCAAGGAATCACGAAGCCATCGACCATATATGAAAAGAGAGACAGGTTTGGCTTGGGATATAAGCCAACAAGAGGGGATAGAGTAAGAATGGTGAATGAGAAAAAAAATAAGAGGATAGCTAATCTTAAGGGATATGAGCTGGAGTCAGAGCCGATAGTCATTCCATACCTCTATAATTCTTTTCACTCGGGAGGATATATTTATCCAGATTTATCGGGAGCCCCAAGTGCAGGATTCATGGAAAAATTTTCAGAGCTGGCCATTCAAATGGTGGATGATGGAGAAAAGAAGAGTCGAAGTGAAAATCTATTCGTGTACCCTTGTCCTTTAGATTTTAAGCTGGATAATTGGGAAGTTACAGAGCTGCCTGTTGTTTTTAAAACTTTGGAAAAGTAATGTGAAACTTTAAATCCCTAATTACATTCTACGAGTATTAAGAGATCTTTTATGGTGTGTTTATGTTTGTCATTTTAATAAAAGACTTAGAAGATGCATCCGTATTTTTTCTGTTGTTTTTATCTTCATTTTACCTTTCATCTTTTTCTTTCTTACATTTTCTTGCCATTCCATTTTTGTGTGCCAATATTCTCTCCATATTACCCTTTGTAGGGTCTCAAATAATGAACATGAGGATAATAATGGCATTAATCTCGGATTTGATTTTGAAAACTTAATTCATGTTGATGAACTTGATAATGAGGAAGATTCAGATAACTATACACTGCCTCTTAATTTGTTAAAATTAATAGAACATGAAGATAAGCCAATTGAACCCCACCAAGAAATTACTGAATCAGTAAATTTGAGAGATAGTGAGAATAAAAAAGAGGTCAAAGTTGGTAAATATCTTTTATCAGTTGAAAGACAAAAGCTAGAAGAGCTACTCCGAGAATATGTAGATGTGTTCGTATGGACTTACCAGGATATGCCAGGACTCAGCACTGATATTGTAGAGCACAAGTTACCTTTAAAACCAGGATGTAAGCCGATGCAGCAAAAGCTAAGGCGCATGAAACCAGAGATGCTGCTAAAAATTAAAGAAGAAGTGAAGAAACAATTTGATGCCGAATTTTGGAAGTGGCAAAATATCCTGAATGGGTAGCCAACATAGTGCCAGTTCCTAAGAAGGATGGAAAAGTGAGAATGTGTGTCGATTATCAAGATTTGAATAGAACAAGCCTTAAGGATAACTTTCCTTTACCTCACATCGATACTCTAGTGGATAATACTGCTAGGCACTCTACATTTTCCTTTATGGATGGTTTTTCAGGCTATAATCAGATCAAGATGGCTCGAGATGATATGGAGAAAACTACATTTGTGATCATGTGGGGAACATTCTGTTACAAAGTCATGCCTTTTGGGTTAAAAAATGCTGGTGCTACTTATCAAAGAGCAATGGTGACTCTTTTTCATGACATGATGCATAAAGAGATAGAAGTGTATGTAGATGATATGATTACAAAATCTCGTGAAGGAGAGGATCATATAGTCAGTCTCAAAAAGCTGTTTGACAGGTTGAGAAGATTTCAGTTGAAGTTGAATCCTGCCAAATGTACATTTGGAGCCAAATCAAGAAAACTATTGGGCTTTGTAGTCAGTGAAAAAGGAATTGAAGTTGATCCAGATAAGATACAAGCCATCCAAAACTTATCCCCTCCTCATACCTCAAAAGAAGTGCGAGGCTTCTTAGGGAGATTAAATTATATTGCTCGCTTCATCTCTCAACTCATTTATAAGTGTGATCCTATTTTCAAGCTTCTCAGAAAACATGATCCTGGAGAATGGAATGATGAATGCCAAGAAGCTTTTGATAAGATCAAAGAATACTTGTCAAATTCACCTGTGTTGGTGCCACCAATGCCAGGAAAACCTTTGATTTTGTACTTGACAGTGCATGAAAATTCAATGGCATGTGTGCTGGGGCAAAGAGATAAAACTAATAAGAAAGAACGAGCAATTTACTACTCGAGCAAGAAGTTCACTGGTTATGAGTCAAAGTATTCACCATTAGAGAAGATGTGTTGTGCATTAACCTGGACAGCTCGAAGGCTTAGACAATACATGCTTTATCACACTACTTGGCTCATAGCAAAGCTGGATCCTATTAAGTATATCTTCGAAAAGCCCTCATTGATAGGAAGAATAACACGGTGGCAAGTTATGATTTCAGAATATGATATCATTTACGTGACTCAAAAAGCTATTAAAGGGAGTGCAATAGCTGAATTTCTTGCTGATTATGCAGTTGAAGATTATGAGCCAATGAAATTAGATTTTCCTGATGAGGATGTGATGGCCATTGAAGAAAATGAACCTATTGAAAAATCATGGAGGATGTATTTTGATGGAGCTGCTAATGCTTTGGGTCATGGTATTGGGGCAATTTTGATATCTCCTGATGGACATTATTATCCCATCACAGCCAGATTAAATTTTAATTGCACAAACAATGTGGTTGAATATGAGGCCTGTGTTATGGGTCTACAAGCAGCAATTGAAAAGAAGATCAAAGTGTTAGATGTGTTTGAAGATTCAGCTTTAGTCATCTATCAGTTACGAGGTGAATGGGAAACAAGAGACTCTAAGTTGATTCGGTACCATAAATACATCTCTGAGTTGGTTAAGCAATTTAAAGAAGTTCAGTTTGAGCATCTACCGAAAGAGGAAAACCAAATTGCTGATGCACTGGCTACTCTAGCTGTAATGATCAAAATAGATGCAAGTACTGAAATCCAACCCATCAAGCTGGATGTGAAAGATGTACCAGCACATTGCTCAGGTGTTGAAAAAGAAGATGATGGGAAGCCATGGTATCATGATATCATGCAATACATTAAAAGCCAGTAATACCCAAAACATGCAACTAAAAATGATAAGAGGACTATCAAAAGATTGGCTATGAGTTTCTTTATTGATGGAGATATCCTTTACAAAAGAGGTCGAGATCAAGTGCTCTTAAGATGTGTAAATGCAGCTGAAGCAAAGAAGATTATTGAAGAAGTGCATGATAGAGTTTGTGGGGCACATGCAAATGGTCATATGATGGTTAGACAAATTATGAGGGCTGGCTATTATTGGTTGACAATGGAGAGTGACTGTATTGATTATGCTAGAAGATGTCATAAATGTCAGATTTATGCTGACAAGATTCATGCTCCACCATCAATATTACACATTCTAGCTCCTCCCTGGCCATTCTCAATGTGGGGTATGGATGTCATTGGTCCCATCACTCCAAAAGCTTCGAACGGGCATAGATTCATTTTTGTGATGATTGATTACTTCACCAAATGGGTAGAGGTTGCATCATATGCTAGCGTGACCCGATCTGTGGTCTGTAAGTTCATAAAAAGAGAGATAATATGCAGATATGGGCTTTCAGGGACAATTATTTCTGTTAATGCCAAAAACTTGAACAACAAAATGATGAATGAAGTATGCACTCAGTTCAAGATTCGCCATCGTAATTCGGCACCATATCATCCAAAAATGAATGGGGCAGTGGAGGCTGCAAATAAGAATATCAAGAGAATCCTAGAGAAAATGACTGAAACTTACAAAGATTAGCATGAGAAGTTACCTTTTGCCTTGCATGCTTATAGAACATCAGTCAGAACGTCTACTGGAGCCACACCGTTCTCTTTGGTATATGGTATGGAAGCTGTGCTACCAGTCGAAGTGGAAATTCCCTCACTGAGAGTCTTGATGGAGGTAGAGTTAGAGGAAGCAGAATGGGTTTGAAATCGCTACGAGCAGTTAAGCCTCATAGAAAAGAAAAGACTGTCAGCACTTTATCATGGTCAATTATATCAAAAGAGGATGATGAGAGCACATGACAAGAAAACTCGTCCCCATTGCTTTAGGGAAGGAGACTTAGTGTTAAAAAGATTCCTTCCAAATCAACATGATAATCGAGGGAAATGGACACCAAATTGGGAAGGCCCGTATGTGGTGAAAAAGGCTTTTTCTAGTGGGGCATTGATTTTGGCAGAAATGGACGGAGGTGATTTACCTACCCCAATAAATTCAGATGTTGTGAAGAAATATTTTGCTTAAAAAAAAAAGAGAAAAAAATGATGACTTATCTAAGTTAAAAACCTGAAAAGGCGACTTAGATGTGAAGCAAAAGCATCATCAAGAAAAGATCCCACAATGTAGGGGCAAGTGTAGTTTGACGAACTCTGAATAATCAAGGAAGTCATCTGATTTAGTTTTAGAGAAAGAATCTGAGAATATTTTGTTCATGATTATCTTGTGATCATTCTTTTGACACCTTTATTTCAACTCAAACACTTTGACATACACTTGTTATCAGCCATAGGAAATACATTATCCTTCATTTGAAAATAATGCCTATCCTTTCCTTTATCCTTATCTGATATTTTTGTCCATCAGAGAAATGTGATTGCATTTTATTTGTCTTGAACTTAAAATGATGAAAAGAAAAACAAACATGAAAGATCTCAACATTACTTTTAAAGTTGACAAAGGCAAATGGAAAAGGATGAGAAAAGCATGACAAGTCATTGATGTTGTAGACTTTTGAAGAAAAAATATTATGGTCAGATGTTGAAGACAGATTGGTCATATAAGAACTCGGATAAAAAAAGCCGAAAGTAAGAGATTTCGAGAACCTTTTTACTACAATGAACGATTTTGATTGCATTACATGCATTGCATCATGAGCACTCAGTACATGCATCCATGAGAAGTTGTAACAAAGATAGAATTTTTCCTTTTCTTAATGAAAAAACAAGATTTTGGTAAAGACAATGATCAAACAAAGGAATTCAAAAGAGAGAGATTTACTTGTTCAAAGATGAAAACTCAAATTTGAAAACAGATGGGAAATTTTAAAGTTGTGGAGCCTCTGTTAAGAGGAGCTTTTTCAAGATGAGAATTTTAAAGTTATCGAGCCTCTATTGAGAGGAGCTTTTTCAAGAGAGAATTTTTAAAGTTATGGAGCCTCTGTTGAGAGGAGCTTTTCCAAATGAGATTTTTAAAGTTGTGGAACCTCTGCTAAGAGGAGTTTTTTTCAAGAGAGAATTTTTAAAGTTGTGGAGCCTCTGGTGAGAGGAGCTTTTTTTTTCAAGATGAGATTTTAAAGTTGTGGAGCCTCTGGTGAGAGGAGCTTTTTCCATATGAGATTTTAAAGTTGTTGAGCCTCTACTGAGAGGAGCTTTTCCATATGAGATTTTTAAACTTGTGGAGTCTCTATTGAGAAGAGCTTTTTTCAAGAGATTTTTAAAGTTGTGGAGCCTCTGTTGAGAGGAGCTTTTTCTAGATGAGATTTTTAAAGTTGTTGAGCCTTTGTTAAGAGGAGACCTTTTCTGTAAAACTAAAAAATAACACAATTTATTTTCGGACAAAATCGTTGTCTTTGTCTTTGCTCTATTCTTGATTCTCAGTAATGTGCAAAGAGGGGCAGCTATGACACCGGTTTTGTCCGGTCTACTATTTTATTTAATTTTATTTTTAATAATAATAATATTTAACAAAACAAACAAAAAAACAAACAAAAAAAACAACAAACAAAAAAACAAAATGGAAATAAGACAGAAGTCAAGGGGTTGGTACGGCGCCGAACTGCCCCGACCAATTACCCAAACAACTCTCCGACCAATTACCTTACCAACTACCCGACCAGCCACCTTATAACCACCAACTAACAACCTTACAGCCCTAGATCCCCCTAAGTAGAAACCCTTTAAAATTCCCAGCCATTTTTGAAAATCCGGGGATCTGAGCTCTTGAAAAAAAAAAACCATTCTTCCCCTTCAACACCCTCAGACAGACCCCATTTTCGACGCAAAAAAAAAAAAAACCAAAATAGAAACAAAAATAAAAAAATACACAGTCCTCGCCTACGGTGAGGAACCTCAACATCGAGCCATCTGCAAAAGCCAAGAAATCGTTAGTTTCACCAAAAAAAAAAAAAAGGGAAGAAAAATCGAAAACTTCAAAACTTGATCTATGCGAATCAAGGTCATTTTTGGTGAAAGGGACCTCAAATCCGGACTAAGGAGGTCGAGGGGAACATTTTGGTGTTTTCGAAAAAATTTTCGACCACCATCAACGGCGACCGTCATTGACAACCGACGGCAGCAGCGGCGGAGGATCAGCCGGCCACCTGTGTTGGCCGAAGAGAAAAAAAGGAAACAAAAAAAAAAGAGAGAGAAAGCTGTTTTTTTTCTGAAAGATTAAAAAAAAATGACGAAATTTTTTTTTTGACTTTTATATAAATTATCAATAGCCAAAACGACGTCGTTTCAATAAAACCCAAAACAACGTCGTTTTAACTAAAGAAGGATCCGCGTGTTGACCCAAGCTCGACCCGAGATCCGCGCAACTCGACCCAACGACCCGTTCCAGCCAACCTTGAACCGATTCATACGAATCGCCAGTGGATCGGATTGAACCGGTCAAATTGCCCGGACTGTCGATCCGACCGCCGAACTGGTCAGATTGCCCGAGCTGCCGATCCAACCACCGAACCGGTCAGACCGCCCGGACCAGTGTTGACCGGACCGTTGATCGGTCCGGTTCAGGTAAAAAAAAATTTTTTTTTTAATTTTCTAATTTATTATTATTATTATTTTTTGTTATTTTAAATATATTTTTATATTTATGCATGATAAATTTATAAATTTGTTAGAATAAATGTTTAATCGTTTTAATAATAATAAAATTAAGAACAAATAATAATAAAAAATATATTAAAATGCTTTAAAAAAAATAATAATAATCTTCCCTGCCTAGATGTTGGAGGGAATAAAAATATTTTTCTAAAACAATAATTCCGCCTAGATGTTGGGGAATTATTGTTAATTATTTTTCATAAACAAACATAAGAAATTTTTAATGAATCTTCAAAAATTATTAAAATCGAACTTGCTTAAAAAATCCGCCTAGATGTTGGGGATTTTTAGAGATGTTCGTATTTTCTTAAAAAAACGAAACCTTAAGCACTATTTCTTAATCCTAGGATTCTAAAACCCCTAAAAATCCAAAATCCATTAAATCCAAAACCCCCCGAAATCCAAAATCCTTGAAATCCAAAGTCCTAAAAAAATCCTAAGGACACGTGTGAAAATTCTATTTGAAGCAATTTGTTCCTGAATGCCGCCTAGATGATGGGCTATTTAAGAAATTTTACTTCGTGAAGTCTTTTCACACGATTTCTTAATTCGTATTAATAATAAGATTAATAAATAAAAAGTATAATAAAATTGGGATCTTAAATATAAACAGTCGCTCCTAAGCTCTGCCTAGATGTTGGAGAGTCAGGGTGGTCTCATTATATTTAAGAATCCAACTCTTAAATTGCATTTCATTTTACATGACATTCATTAGCATGATATACGTTAGCATGTTATCATCAATAATTGATTGCATTACTCTCTCTTTAATTTACTGATAAAATATTTTTTAATAAAAAAAGAATAATACTAAAAAAAAATCTTTTTGTGATATTATAAAATAAAAAAATAACATTCCGAGAGAAATAATTCTTGGTACTCTGCCTAGATGTTGGAGAGTCACTAACAATTATTTCCTATAAAGATTGTTATTTTATTTTAATGATTATTGTGTTAAATCTTAGGCGAAAACAGTTATTTTAAATTCTACCTAGACGATGGAGAATTTTAAGATAATTCTTTAACTTAAAGATTTTCTCAATATTTCTAAATAAATATTTTAGCAAATTTTTTTTAAATGAACGGAATTAATGTTAAATTTCAAATTAAAACCATTTTTATCCAATGTCGAACATAGCGCATAATTAAATGGTACCAATTTATGGGCATTGTGGGGGTGCTAATCCTTCCCCATGCGTAACCGACTCTTGGACCCAACCTGATTTTTCGCAGACCGAAATTTATCTCTTTGATAAGACTTCGAACTCATTTTTATAGTTTTATTAAGAAGATAAACTTTTGGGTGGCCAATCACACCCTAACAAAGATTGGTGGTGACTCCCTCTTTTTTATTTTTCTCGATTTTAAACTTATTTTTACGTCTGACGGTCCCAAAACCGTTACGACATACGAAGTTCATTCCAGTCTAAGATCAGATCAAACCGAGGTTTGCGGCAGCACATGCTGGGCTCGGGAATGTGCTGGTGCTACATTTTTCTTCGCCGGGACACCATCGTCAGAGAACCTGACCGACGGCATTTGGGTTTAGCGATCGAGGGGGCCGAGGGGGGATGTGCGCACATGATGTGCGATGGGTGCTGGTACTTGGCCCTTATATTGGCCCCCTATCCCTCATCAAACCTCAAGAACTCACACCCCCTTAAAGAGCATTTGAGATTTTACAGGTTTGTTGCCAGTAGCCATTAAAGTGTCTGAAATGGGGACACTTTTTTCAAATAGTCACAAAATCTTGTACATTCGACTTTTTAGCTGAATTTTTTTGTGCATATGCTACAAAAATACAAGGATCACGTCTACCAAGTTTGGGGCCAAAACTCCTTCTGAAAAAATTTTAAAAAATCTCAAACCTAAAAAAGTTTCAAAAATCGTGAAAGATAGAAAACGAGTCGTCTTGCCATGAAACTTCACATGAAGGCTTAAAGGACCATTGTATGAATTTACAAGCCAGAAAAATGGCATTGGCATGGCAGAAATATGAAGATGTGCCTAAACCCACCTACCACCCTATCGATCCACGGCTTGCGCATCCCACCTCTCTGGCCGGTGTAGTGCCCGCCCGCCCGCCCGCCCGCTCGTTTCATCGGTTGGCTTAGGCATGCGGAGTTCATTCTCAGTCTAAGATCAGACCAGACCGAGGGTTGTGGCAGTAGGATCGGCAACACACAAAGGGGGACCCAACCGATCCCCGGCTTGCGCATCCCGCCCCTCTGGCTGGCTGAGCGCTCGCACGCTTGTTTCGTGGGTTAACTTAGGCATACGGAGTTCATTCCCAGTCTAAGATCAGATTGGATCGAGGGTTACAATAGCACATGCTAGGCTCGGGCATTTGCTGGTGCCACATTTTTTTCGTCGGGACACCATCGTCGGAGAACCTGATCAGCGGCATTGGGGTTCCACAGATCGGGGGGCCGGGGGGGTGTGCGCACATGATGTACGATGGGTGCTGGTACTTGGCCCTTATATCGGCCCCCTATCCCTCATCAAACCTCGAGAACTCACACCCCCCTTAAAGAGCATTTGAGATTTTACAGGTTTGCTGCCAGTAGCCATTAAAGTGTCTGAAATGGGGACACTTTTTTCAAATGGTCACAAAATCTTGTACACTTCGATTTTTTAGCTGAATTTTTTTGTGCATGCCAAAAAAAATACAAGGATCACGTCTACCAAGTTTGGGGCCAAAACACCTTTTGAAAAAGTTTTAAAAAATCCCGAACTGTAAAAGGTTTCGAAAATCATGAAAAATAGAAAACAAGTCGTCTTGCCATGAAACTTCACATGAAGGCTTAAGGGACCATTTTATGAATTTACAAGCCAAAAAAATGGCATTGGCATGGCAGAAATATGAAGATGTGCCTAAGCCCACCTACAACCCTATCGATCCACGGCTTGCGCATCCCGCCTCTTTGGCCGGCGTAGTGCCCGCCTGCCCGCCCGCTCTTTTCGTCCGTTGGCTTAGGCATAGGGAGTTCATTCCCAGTCTAAGATCAGACAGGACTGAGGGTTGCAGTAGCAGGATCGACAGCACGTAGAGGGGGACTCGACCGATCCCCGACTTGCGCATCCCACCCCTCTGGCCGGCTGAGCGCCCGCACGCTCGTTTCGTGGGTTGACTTAGGCATACGGAGTTCATTCCCAGTCTAAGCATACAGAGTTCATTCCCAGTCTAAGATCAGACCGAACCGAGGGTTACGACAGTACATGCTGGGCTCGGGCATGTGCTGGTGCCACATTTTTCTTTACTGGGACACCATCGTCGGAGAACCTGACCGGCAACATTGGGGTTCCGGAGATCGGGGGGCCAGGCCATCGCACATGATGTGCGATGGGTGCCGGTACTTGGCCCTTATATTGGCCCCCTATCCCTCATCAAACCTTGAGAACTCACACCCCCTTAAAGAGCATTTGAGATTTTACGGATTTGCTGCCAGTCGCCATTAAAGTGTCTGAAATGGGGACACTTTTTTCAAATGGTAACAAAATCTTGTACACTTCGAGTTTTTAGCTGAATTGTTTTGTGCATGCCAAGAAAAATACAAGGATCACGTCTACCAAGTTTGTGGCCAAAACTCCTTCTGAAAAAATTTAAAAAAATCTCGAACCGTAAAAAGTTTCAAAAATCATGAAAAATAAAAAACGAGTCGTCTTGCCATGAAACTTCACATGAAGGCTTAAGGGACCATTGTATGAATTTACAAGCCAAAAAAATGGCATTGGCACGACAGAAATATGAAGATGTGACTAAACCACCTACCACCCTATCGATCCACGGCTTGCGCATCTCGCCTCTCTGGCCAACGTAGTGCCCGCCCGCTCGTTTCGTCGGTTGGCTTAGGCATATGGAGTTCATTCCCAGTCTAAGATCGGACTGGACTGAGGGTTGCGACAGCAGGATCGGCAGCACGCAGAGAGGGACCCGACCGATCGTCGACTTGCGCATCCTACCCCTCTGGCCGGCTGAGCGCCCGCACGCTCGTTCCATGGGTTGACTTATGCATACGGAGTTCATTCCCAGTCTAAGCATACGGAGTTCTTTCCCAATCTAAGATTGGACCAGTCCGAGGGTTACGACAGCACATGCTGGGCTCGGGCATGTGCTGGTGCCGTATTTTTCTTCACTGAGACACCATCGTCGGAGAACCTGACCGACGGCATTAGGGTTCCGACGATCGGGGGGGCCGGGGGGGTGTGCGCACATGATGTGCGATGGGTGCTGGTACTTGGCCCTTATATTGGCCCCTTATCTCTCATCAAACCTCGAGAACTCACCCCCTTAAAGAGCATTTGAGATTTTACAGGTTTGCTGCCAGTAGCCATTAGAGTGTTTGAAATGGGGACACTTTTTTCAAATGGTCACAAAATCTTGTACACTTCGAGTTTTTAGCTGAATTTTTTTGTGCATGCCAACAAAAATACAAGGATCACATCTACCAAGTTTGGGCCAAAACTCCTACTGAAAAAATTTTAAAAAATCCTGAACAGTAAAATTTTTGAAAATCGTGAAAAATAGAAAACAAGTTGTCTTGCCATCAAACTTCACAAGAAGGCTTAAGGGACCATTGTCTGAATTTACAAGGAAGAAAAAGGGCATTGGCACGGCAAAAATATGAAGATGTGCCTTAACTCACCTACCACCCTATCGAGCCACGACTTGCGCATCCCGTCTTTCTGGCCGACGCAGTGCCCGTCCGCCGCCCGCTCGTTTCATCGGTTGGCTTAGGCATACGGAGTTCATTCCCAGTCTAAGATCAGACCAGACCGAGGGTTGCAGCAGTAGGATCGGCAGCATGAAGAGGGGGACCCGACCGATCCCCGGCTTGCGCATCCCCCCCCTCTGGCTGGTTGAGCACCCGCACGCTCATTTCGTGGGTTGACTTAGGCATACGGAGTTCATTCCCAGTCTAAGATCAGACCGGACTGAGGGTTACAGCAGCACATGATGGGCTTGGGAATGTGCTGGTGGCACATTTTTCTTCACCGAGAAACCATCGTCGGAGAACCTGACCGGCGCAATTGGGGTTCCGGTGACCGAGGGTGGCGGGGGGGTGTGTGCACATGATGTGCGATGGGTGCTAGTACTTGGCCCTTATATTGGCACCCTATCCCTCATCAAACCTCGAGAACTCACACCCCCTTAAAGAGCATTTGAGATTTTACAGGTTTGCTGCCAGTAGCCATTAAAGTGTCTGAAATGGGGACACTTTTTTCAAATGGTCACAAAATCTTGTACACTTCGAGTTTTTAGCTGAATTTTTTTTTGCATGCCAACAAAAATACAAGGATCACGTCTACCAAGTTGGAGCCAAAACTCCTTCTGAAGAAAATTTTAAAAAATCCTGAACCGTAAAAAGTTTTGAAAATCTTAAAAAATAGAAAACGAGTCGTCTTGATATGAAACTTCACATGAAGCCTTAAGGGACCATTGTATGAATTTACAAGCCAGAAAAATGGCATTGGCATGGCAGAAATATGAAGATGTGCCTAAACCCACTTACCACCTTATCGATCTACGGCTTGCGCATCCCGCCTCTCTGGCCGGCGAAATGTCCGCCCGTCCGCCCGTCCGTTTCATCGGTTGGCGTAGGCATACAGAGTTCATTCAAAGTCTAAGATCAGACCGGACCGAGGGTTGTAGTAGCAGGATCGATAGCATGCAGAGGGGGACCCGTTCGATCGTCGACTTGCACATCCCGCCCCTCTGGTCGGTTGAGCGCCCGCACGCTCGTTTCGTGTGTTGACTTAGGCATATGGAGTTCATTTCCAGTCTAACATCGGATCGGACCAAGGGTTACAGCAGCACATGCTGGGCTCGGGCATGTGCTGGTGTCATATTTTTCTTCACCGGGACACCATCCCCGGAGAACCTGACCGGCGGCATTGGGGTTCCGACGATCGGGGGGGTGGGGGGTGTGCGCACATGATGTGCGATGGGTGCTGGTACTTGGCCCTTATATTGGCCCCCTATCCCTCATCAAACCTCGAGAACTCACACTCCCTCAAAAAGCGTTTGAGATTTTACAGGTTTGCTGCCAGTAGCCATTAAAGTGTCTAAAATGGGGACACTTTTTTCAAATGATCACAAAATCTTGTACACTTCGAGTTTTTAGCTGAATTTTTTTTGTTCATGCCAACAAAAATTACAAGGACACGTCTACCAAGTTTGGGGCCAAAATTCCTTCTGAAAAATTTTTAAAAAATCCTGAACCTTAAAAAGTTTTAAAAATCGTGAAAAATGGAAAACGAGTCGTCTTGCCATGAAACTTCACATGAAGGCTTAAGGGACCATTGTATGAATTTACAAGATAGAAAAATGGCATTGGCATGGCAGAAATATGAAGATGTGCTTAAACCCACCTACCACCCTATCGATCGATGACTTGCGCATCCCACCTCTCTGGCCGGCGTAATGCCCGCTCGCCCGCCCGTTCGTTTCATCAGTTGGCTTAGGCATACGGAGTTCATTCCCACTCTAAGATCGAACAGGACCGAGGGTTGCAGTAGCAGGATCGGCAGCACGCAGAGGGGGACCCAGCCGATCATCGACTTACGCATCCTGCCCCTCTGGTCGACTGAGCGTCCGCACGCTCGTTTCATGGGTTGGCTTATGTATACGGAGTTCATTTCTAGTCTAAGCATACGGAGTTCATTCCACGTCTAAGATCGGAACAGACCGAGGGTTGCAGCAGCACATGCTGGGCTCGGGCATGTGCTGGTGCCACATTTTTCTTCGTCGGGACACCATCGTCAGAGAACCTGACCGGCGGCATTGAGGTTCTGACGATCGGGGGGGTCGGGGGGTGTGCGCACATGATGTCTGATGGGTGCTGGTACTTGGCCCCTATATTGGCCACCTATCCCTCATCAAACCTCGAGAACTCACACCCCTTAAAGAGCATTTGAGATTTTACAGGTTTGCTGCTAGTAGCCATTAAAGTGTCTGAAATGGGGACACTTTTTTCTAATGGTCACAAAATCTTGTACACTTCGAGTTTTTAGCTGAATATTTTTTATGCATGCCAAGAAAAATACAAGGATCACGTTTACCAAGTTTTGGGCCAAAACTCCTTCTGAAAAAATTTTAAAAAATCCCGAACCGTAAAAAGTTTCAAAAATTATGAAAAATAGAAAACGAGTCGTCTTGCCATGAAACTTTACATGAAGGCTTAAGGGACCATTGTACGAATTTACAAGCCAGAAAAATGGCATTGGTATGGCAGAAATATGAAGATGTGCCTAAACCCACCTACCACCTTATCGATCCATGGCTTGCACATCCCGTCTTTCTGGCCGACGTAGTGCCTGCCCGCCCGCTCGTTTCGTCGGTTGGCTTAGGCATACGGAGTTCATTCCCAGTCTAAGATCAGATCAGACTGAGGGTTGTGGTAACAGGATTGGCAGCACACAGAGGGGGACCCGGTCGATCCCTGGCTTGCGCATCTCACCCCTCTGGCCGGCTGAGCGCCCGCACGCTCGTTTCGTGGGTTGACTTAGGCATACGGAGTTCATTCCCAGTCTATGCATACGAAGTTCATTCCCAGTCTAAGATTGGACTAGATCGAGGGTTACGGCAGCACATGCTGGGCTCGAGCATGTGCTGGTGCCGTATTTTTCTTCGTCGGGACACCATCGTCGGAGAACCTAATTGGCGACATTGGGGTTCCGACGATCGGGGGGGCCGGAGGGGTGTGCGCACATAATGTGCGATGGGTACTGGTACTACCCTATCCCTCATCAAACCTTGAGAACTCACACCCCCTGAAAGAGCATTTGAGATTTTACAGGTTTGCTGCCAGTAGCAATTAAAGTTTCTGAAATGGGGACACTTTTTTCAAATGGTCACAAAATCTTGTACACTTCGAGTTTTTAGCTGAAATTTTTTGTGCATGCGAACAAAAATACAAGGATCACGTCTACCAAGTTTGCGGCAAAAACTCCTTCTCAAAAAATTTTAAAAAATCCCAAACCATAAAAAGTTTTGAAAATCATGAAAAATAGAAAACTAGTCGTCTTGCCATGAAACTTCACATGAAGGCTTAAGGGACCATTGTATGAATTTACAAGCCAGAAAAATGGTATTGGCACGACAGAAATATAAAGATATGCCTAAACCCACCTACCACCCTATCGATCCACGGCTTACGCATCCCGCCTCTCTGGTCGACGTAGTGCCCGCCCGTCTGCCTGCTCGCTTGTTTCGTCGGTTGGCTTTGGCATACGGAGTTCATTCCCAGTCTAAGATCAGATCGGATCGAGCGTTGTGGCAGCAGGATCGGCAGCACACAGAGGGGGACCCGGTCGATCCCGACTTGCGCAACCCGCCCCTCTGGCTGACTGAGCGCCCGCACGCTCGTTTCGTGGGTTGACTTAGGCATACGGAGTTCATTCTCAGTCTAAGATTGGATCGAACCGAGGGTTGCAGCAGCACATGCTGGGCTCGGGCATGTGCTGATGCCATCTTTTTCTTCATTGGGACACCATCGTCGGAGAACCTGACCGGCGGCATTGGGGTTCCGATGATTGAGGGGGCCGGGGGGGTGTGCGCACATAATGTGCGATGGGTGTTGGTACTTGGCCCTTATATTGGCCCCCTATCCCTCATCAAACCTCGAGAACTCACACCCCCTTAAAGAGCATTTGAGATTTTACAGGTTTGCTGCCAATAGCCAGTAAAGTTTCTGAAATGAGGACACTTTTTTCAAATGGTCACAGAATCTTGTACACTTCAAGTTTTTAGCCGACTTTTTTTATGCATGCCAACAAAAATACAAGGATCACGTCTACCAAGTTTGGGGCCAAAACTCCTTCTGAAAAAATTTTAAAAAAGCTCGAACCGTAAAAAGTTTTGAAAATCATGAAAAATAAAAAAAAATGAGTCGTCTTGCCACGAAACTTCACATGAAGGCTTAAGGGACCATATTATGAATTTACAAGCCAGAAAAATGGCATTGGCATGGCAGAAATATGAAGATGTGCCTAAACCCACCTACCACCCTATCGATCCACGGCTTGCGCATCCCATCTCTCTGGTCGGAGTAGTGCCTGCCTGCCTGCCCATTCATTTTATTGGTTGGCTTAGGCATACGGAGTTCATTCCCAGTCTAAGATCAGATCGGATCGAGGGTTGCGGTAGCAAGATCAGCAACACGTAGAGGGGGACCCGACCGATCCCCGGCTTGAGCATCTTGCCCTTTTGGCCGGTTGAACGCCCGCACGCTCGTTTCTTAGGTTGACTTAGGCATACAGAGTTCATTCCCAGTCTAAGCATACGGACTTCATTCCCAGTCTAAGATCTGACCGGACTGAGGGTTGCTGTAGCAAGATTGGCAGCATGCAGAGGCGAACCCGGTCGATCCCCCGCTTGCACATCCCGCCCCTCTGGCCGACTGAGCACCCGTACGTTCGTTTCGTGGGTCGACGTAGGCATACGGAGTTTATTCCCAGTCTAAGCATACAGAGTTCATTCCCAGTCTAAGATCGGACCAGACCGAGGGTTGCGACAGCACATGCTGGCCTCCGTTATGTGCTGGTGCCACATTTTTCTTCACCGGAACACCATCGCTGGAGAACCTGACCGGTGGCATTAGGGTTACGGCGATCAGGGGGGCCGGGGGGGTGTGCGTAAATGATGTGCAATGGGTGCTGGTACTTGGCCCTTATATTGGGCCCTATCCGTCATCAAACCTCGAGAACTCACACCCCTTTAAAGAGCATTTGAGATTTTACAGGTTTGCTGCCAGTAGCCATTAAAGTGTCTGAAATGGGGACACTATTTTCAAATGGTCACAAAATCTTGTACACTTCGAGTTTTTAGCTGAATGTTTTTGTGCACGCCAAAAAAAATAAAAAGATCGCGTCTACCAAGTTTGGGGCCAAAACTTCTTCTAAAAAAATTTTTAAAAACCCAAAACTGTAAAAAGTTTCAAAAATCGTGAAAAATAGAAAGCAAGTCGTCTTGCCATGAAACTTCACAAGAAGGCTTAAGGGACCATTGTATGAATTTACAAGCCAGAAAAAAGGGCATTGGGATGGTAAAAATATGAAGATCTACCTAAACCAACCTACCACCCTATCGATCCACGGCTTGCTCATCCCGCCTCTCTGGCCGGCGTAGTGCCCGCCCGTCCGTTCGTTTTGTCGGTTGGCTTAGGCATACGGAGTTCATTCCCAGTCTAAAATCGAACCAGACCGAGGGTTGTGGCAACAGGATCGGCAGAACGCAGAGGGGGATCCGACTGATCCTCGGCTTGTGCATCCTACCCCTTTGGCCGACTAAGCGCCCGCACGCTCGTTTCGTGGGTTGACTTAGGCATACGGAGTTCATTCCCAGTCTGAGCATACGAAGTTCATTCCCAGTCTAAGATCGGACCGGACCGAGGGTTGCGGCAGCACATGCTGGGCTCCGTTATGTGCTGGTGCCGTATTTTTCTTCGACGGGACACCATCGCCGGAGAACCTGACCTACGGTATTGGGGTTCCGACGATCGGGGGGGCCGGGGGGTGTGCGTAAATGATGTGTGGTGGGTGCTGGTACTTGGCCCTTATATTGGCCCCCTATCCCTCATCAAACCTCGAGAACTCACACCCCCTTAAAGAGCATTTGAGATTTTACAGGTTTGCTGCCGGTAGCCATTAAAGTGTTTGAAATGGGGACACTTTTTTCAAATGGTCACAAAATCTTGAACACTTCCAGTTTTTAGCTGAATGTTTTTGTGCATGCCAACAAAAATACAAGGATCACGTCTACCAAGTTTGGGGCCAAAACTAATTCTAAAAAAATTTTAAAAATTCCCGAACCATAAAAAGTTTTGAAAATCGTGAAAAATAGAAAACGAGTCATCTTGGCATGAAACTTCACATGAAGGCTTAGGGGACCATTGTATGAATTTACAAGCTAGAAAAATGGCATTGGCATGCCAAAAATATGAAGATGTGCCTAAACCCACCTACCACCCTATCGATCCACGGCTTGCGCATCCCGTCTCTCTAGCCGACGTAGTGCCCGCCCGCCCGCCCGCCCGTTCGTTTCGTCGGTTGGCTTAGGCATACGGAGTTCATTCCTAGTCTAAGATCAGACTAGACTGAGGGTTACGGTAGTGGGATCGACAGCACATAGAGGGGGACCCAGCCGATCCCCGGCTTGCGCATCCCGCCCCTCTGGCCAGCTGAGCACCCGTACGCTCATTTCGTGGGTTGACTTAGGCATACGGAGTTCATTCCCAGTCTAAGCATACGGAGTTCATTCCCAGTCTAAGATTGGATCGGCTCGAGGGTTACGGTAGCACATGCTGGGCTCGGGCATGTGGTGGTGCCGTATTTTTCTTCGCTGGGACACCATCGTCGGAGAACCTGACCGGCTGCATTGGGGTTCCGACGATTGGGGGGCCAGGGGGTGTGCGCACATAATGTGCGATGGGTGCTGGTACTTGGCCCTTATATTGGCCCTCTATCCCTCATCAAACCTCGAGAACTCACACCCCTTTAAAGAGCATTTGAGATTTTACAGGTTTGCTGCCAGTAGCCATTAAAGTTTCTGAAATGGGGACACTTTTTTCAAATGGTCACAAAATCTTGTACACTTGTAGTTTTTAGCTGAATGTTTTTGTGCATGCCAACAAAAATACAAGGATCACGTCTACAAAGTTTGGGGCCAAAACTCCTTCTGAAAAAATTTTAAAAAATCCCGAACCGTTAAAAGTTTCAAAAATTATGAAAAATAGAAAACGAGTCGTCTTGCCATGAAACTTCACGTGAAGGCTTAAGGGACCATTGTCTGAATTTAGAAGCCAGAAAAATGGCATTGGCATGACAAAAATATGAAGATGTGCCTAAACTCACCTACCACCCTATTGATCCACGACTTGTGCGTCCTGCCTCTCTGGCCGACGTAGTGCCCGCCCGCCCGTTTCATCCATTGGCTTAGGCATACGGAGTTCTTTCCTAGTCTAAGATCGGACCGAACTAAAGGTTGCGACCGCAGGATCGACAGCACGCAGAGGAAGACCTGACCGATCCTCGACTTACGCATCCCGCCCCTCTGGCCGACTGAGCGCCCGCATGCTCATTTCGTGGGTTGACTTAGGTATACGGAGTTCATTCCCAGTCTAAGATCAGACCAGACTGAGGGTTGTGGCAGCAAGATTGGTAGCACGTAGAGGGGGACCCGGCCGATCCCCGACTTGCGCATCTCGCCCCACTAGTCGGCTGAGCGCCCGCACGCTCGTTTCATGGGTTGACTTAGGCATACAGAGTTCATTCCCAGTCTAAGATCAGACAGGACCGAGGGTTGTGGCAGCACATGCTGGGCTCGGGCATGTGCTGGTGCCGTATTTTTCTTCGTCGGGACACCATCGACGGAGTACCTGACCGGCGACATTGGGGTTCCGACGATCGGGGGGGCCAGGGGTGGTGTGCGCACATGATGTGCGATGGGTGCTGGTACTTGGCCCTTATATTGGCCCCCTATCCCTCATCAAACCTCGAGAACTCACACCCCCTTAAAGGGCGTTTGAGATTTTTCAGGTTTGCTAGTAGGAGCCATTAAAGTGTCTGAAATGGGGACACTTTTTTCAAATGGTCACAAAATCTTGTACGCTTCGGGTTTTTAGCTGAATTTTTTTGTGCATGCCAAAAAAAATGCATGGATCATGTCTACCATGTTTGGGGCCAAAACTCCAACTCAAAAAATTTTAAAAAACTCGAACCGTAAAAAGTGTCGAAAATCGTGAAAAATAGAAAACGAGTCGTCTTGCCATGAAAATTTACATGAAGGCTTAAGGGACCATTGAATGAATTTACAAGCCAGAAAAATGGCATTGGCACCATAGAAAATATGAAGATGTGCCTAAACCCACCTACCACCCTATCGATCCACGGCTTGCGCATCCCGCCTCTCTGGCTGGCGTAGTGCCCGCCCGCCCGCCCGCTCGTTTCGTCTGTTGGCTTAGGCATACGGAGTTCATTCCCAGTCTAAGATAGGACCGGACCGAGGGTTGCGGCAGTAGAATCAGTGGCACGCAGAGGGGGACCTGACCGATCCTCGGCTTGCGCATCCCGCCCCTCTAGCTGGCTGAGCGCCTGCACGCTCGTTTTGTAGGTTGACTTAGGCATACGAAGTTCATTCCCAGTCTAAGCATACGGAGTTCATTACCAATGTAAGATCAGACTCGATCGAGGGTTGCGGCAGCACATTCTGGGCTCGGGCATGTGCTGGTGTCGCATTTTTCTTCATCGGGACACCATCGCCGGAGAACCTGACCGGCGGCATTGGGGTTCCGGCGATCGGGGGGTGCCGAGGGCGGTGTGCGCACATGATGTGCAATGGGTGCTGGTACTTGGCCCTTATATTGGCCCCTATCCCTCATCAAACCTCGAGAACTCACACCCCCTTAAAGGGCGTTTGAGATTTTTCAGGTTTGCTAGTAGGAGCCATTAAAGTGTCTGAAATGGGGACACTTTTTTCAAATGGTCACAAAATCTTGTACGCTTCGGGTTTTTAGCTGAATTTTTTTGTGCATGCCAAAAAAAATGCATGGATCACGTCTACCATGTTTGGGGCCAAAACTCCTACTGAAAAAATTTTAAAAAACTCGAACCGTAAAAAGTGTCAAAAATCGTGAAAAATAGAAAACGAGTCGTCTTGCCATGAAAATTTACATGAAGGCTTAAGGGACCATTGAATGAATTTACAAGCCAGAAAAATGGCATTGGCACCGCAGAAAATATGAAGATGTGCCTAAACCCACCTACCACCCTATCGATCCACGGCTTGCGCATCCCGCCTCTCTGGCTGGCGTAGTGCCCGCCCGCCCGCCCGCTCGTTTCGTCTGTTGGCTTAGGCATACGGAGTTCATTCCCAGTCTAAGATAGGACCGGACCGAGGGTTGTGGCAGCAGAATCAGCGGCACGTAGAGGGGGACCTGACCGATCCTCGGCTTGCGCATCCCGCCCCTCTAGCTGGCTGAGCGCCTGCAGGCGCGTTTTGTAGGTTGACTTAGGCATACGGAGTTCATTCCCAGTCTAAGCATACGGAGTTCATTACCAATCTAAGATCAGACTCGATCGAGGGTTGCGGCAGCACATTCTGGGCTCGGGCATGTGCTGGTGTCGTATTTTTCTTCATCGGGACACCATCGCCGGAGAACCTGACCGGCGGCATTGGGGTTCCGGCGATCGGGGGGTGCCGGGGGCGGTGTGCGCACATGATGTGCAATGGGTGCTGGTACTTGGCCCTTATATTGGCCCCCTATCGCTCATCAAAACTCGAGAACTCACACCCCTTTAAAGAGCATTTGAGATTTTACAGGTTTGCTGCCAGTAGCCATTAAAGTGTCTTAAATGGGGACACTTTTTTCAAATGGTCACAGAATCTTGTACACTTCAAGTTTTTAGCTGAATTGTTTTGTGCGTCCCAACAAAAATACAAGGATCACGTCTACCAAATTTGGGGCCAAAATCTTTCTGAAAAAATTTTAAAAAATCTCGAACCGTAAAAAATTTCAAAAATCGTGAAAAATAAAAAGCGAGTCGTCTTGCCATGAAACTTCACATGAAGGCTTAAGGAACCATTGTATGAATTTAAAAGCCAGAAAAATGGCATTGGCATGGCAGAAATATGAAGATGCGCATCCTGCCTTTCTGGCTGGCATAGTGTCCGCCCGCCCGCTCGCTCGCTTCATCAGTTGGCTTAGGCATACGGAGTTCATTCCCAGTCTAAGATCAGACCAGACCGAGGGTTGCGACAACAGGATCGGTAGCATGCAGAGGGGGACCCGACCGATCTTTGGCTTGCGCATTCCACCCCTCTGGCCCACTGAGCACCCACACGCTCGTTTCGTGGGTTGACTTAGGCAAACAGAGTTCATTCCCAGTCTAAGCATACGAAGTTCATTCCCAGTTTAATATCGGATCAGACTGAGGGTTACGGCAGCACATGCTAGACTCGGGCATGTGCTGGTGTCATATTTTTCTTCACCGGGACACCATCGTCGGAGAACCTGACCAGCGGCATTAGGGTTTCGATGATCGAGGGTGCCAGGGGGTGTAAGCAATGATGTGTGATGGGTGCTGGTACGTGGCCCTTATATTGGCCCTTATATTGGCCCCCTATCCCTCATCAAACCTCGAGAACTCACACCCCCTTAAAGAGCATTTGAGATTTTACAGGTTTGCTGCCAATAGCCATTAAAATGTCTGAAATGGGGACACTTTTTCCAAATGGTCACAAAATCTTGTACACTTCGAGTTTTTAGCTGAATTTTTTTGTGCATGCCAAAAAAAATACAAGGATCATGTCTATCAGGTTTGGGGCCAAAAATCCTTCTGAAAAAATTTTAAAAAATCTCGAACCATAAAAAGTTGTGAAAATCATGAAAAATAGAAAACGAGTCATCTTGCCATGAATCTTCACATGAAGGCTTAAAGGACCGTTGTATGAATTTACAAGCCCGAAAAATGGCAATGGCATGGTAGAAATATGAAGATGTGCCTAAACCCACCTACCACCCTATCGATCCACAGCTTGTGCATCCCGCCTCTCGGTCGGCATAGTGCCCACCCGCCAGCCCGCTCGTTTCGTCGGTTGGCTTAGGCATACGGAGTTCATTCCCAGTCTAAGATTGGATTGGACCAAGGGTTATGGTAGCAGGATCGATAGCACACAGAGGGGGACCCAACCGATCCCCGGCTTGCATATCCTGCCCCTCTGGCCGACTAAGCGCCCGTACGCTCGTTTCATGAGTTGACTTTGGCATACGGAGTTCATTCCTAGTCTAAGCATACAGAGTTCATTTCCAGTCTAAGATTAGATCGGATCGAGGGTTGTGGCAGCACATGCTAGGCTTGGGCATGTGCTGGTGTCGCATTTTTCTTCATCGGGACACCATCGCCAGAGAACCTGACTGGCGGCATTGGGGTTCCGACGATCGGGGGGGCCGGGGGGTGTGCGCACATGATGTGCGATGGGTGCTAGTTCTTGGCCCTTATATTGGCCCCCTATCCCTCATCAAACCTTGAGAACTCTCACCCCCTGAAAGAGCATTTGAGATTTTACAGGTTTGCTGCCAGTAGCCATTAAAGTGTCTGAAATGGTGACACTTTTTTCAAATGGTCACAAGATCTTGTACACTCCGAGTTTTTAGCTGAATCTTTTTGCGCATGCCTACAAAAACACAAGGATCACGTCTACCAAGTTTGGGGCAAAAACTCCTTCTGAAAAAATTTTAAAAAATCCTGAACCGTAAAAAGCTTCAAAAATCATGAAAAATAGAAAACGAGTCGTCTTGCCATGAAACTTCACATGAAGGCTTAAAAGACCATTGTATGAATTTACAAGCCAGAAAAATGGCATTGGCATGGCAGAAATATGAAGATGTGCCTAAACCCAACTACCACCTTATCGATCCACGGCTTGCGCATCCCGCCTCTCTGGCCGGCGTAGTACCCGCCCGCCCGCCCGCCCGCTCGTTTCATCGGTTGGCTTAGGCATACTTAGTTCATTCTCAGTCTAAGATCGGATCGAACTGAGGGTTGTGGCAGCAGGATCGACAGCACGTAGTGGGGTACCCGGCCGATCCTCGGCTTGCACATCCCGCCCCTCTGGCTGGCTGAGCGCCCGTACGCTCATTTCGTGGGTTGACTTAGGCATACGGAGTTCATTCCCAGTCTAAGCATACGGATTTCATTCCCAGTCTAAGATCGGATCAGACCGAGGGTTGCGGTAGCACATGCTGGGCTCAGGCATTTGCTGGTGCCGCATTTTTCTTCATCGGGACACAATCGTCGGAGAACCTGACCGACGATATTTTGGTTCCGTCGATCGGGGGGGTGCGCACACATGATGTACGATGGGTGCTGGTACTTGGTCACCTATCCCTCATCAAACCTCAAGAACTCACACCCCCTTAAAGAGCAATTGAGATTTTACGGGTTTGCTGCGAGTAGCCATTAAATTGTCTGTAATGGGAACACTTTTTTCAAATGGTCACAAAATCTTGTACACTTCGATTTTTTAGCTGAATTTTTTTGTGCATGCCAAAAAAAATACAAAGATCACGTCTACCAAGTTTGGGGCCGAAACTCCTTCTGAAAAAATTTTAAAAAATCCCGAACCGTAAAAAGTTTCAAAAATCATGAAAAATAGAAAACGAGTCGTCTTGCCATGAAACTTCACATGAAGGCTTAAGGGACCATTGTACGAATTTACAAGCCAGAAAAATGGCATTGGCATGGCAGAAATATGAAGATGTGCCTAAACCCACCTACCACCCTATCGATCCACAGCTTGCGCATCCCGCCTCTCTGACCGGCGTAGTGCCCGCCTGCCCGCCCGCTCGTTTCGTCTTTTGGCTTAGGCATACGGAGTTCATTCCCAGTCTAAGATCGGATTGGACCGAGAGTTGCGGTAGTAAGACTGACAGCACGCAGAAGGGGACCCGGCCGATCCCCAGCTTACGCATCTTGCCCCTCTAGCCAGCTGAACGCCCGCACGCTCGTTTCGTGGGTTGACTTAGGCATACGGAGTTCATTCCCTGTCTAAGCATACGGTGTAGACACCAGTTTTGTCTGGGTCTACTATTTTATTTTATTTTAAATAATAATAATATTTAACAAAACAAACAAAAAAACAAACAAAAAAAAAACAACAAACGAAAAAACAAAACGAAAATAAGACATAAGTCAAAGGGTTGGTACGACGTCGAACTGCCCCGACCAATTACCCAACCAACTCCCCGACCAATTACCCAAGCAACTCTCCGACCAATTACCTTACCAACTACCTGACCAGCCACCCTATAACCACCAACTAACAACCCTACAGCCCCAGATCCCCCTAAGTAGAAACCTTTTAAAATCCCCAGCCATTTTCAAAAATCCAGGGATCTGAGCTCTCGAAAAAAAAAACCATTCTTCCCCTTCAACACCTTCGACAGACCCTATTTTCGACGCAAAAAAAAAAACCAAAACAAAAAAAAAACTAAAACAGAAACAAAAATAAAAAAAATACACAGTCCTCGCCTACGGTGAGGAACCTCAGCACCGAGCCATCTGCAAAAGCCAAGAAAGCGTTAGTTTCGCCAAAAAAAAAAAAAAGGGAAGAAAAACTAAAAACTTCAAAACTTGATCTACGCAAATCAAGGTCATTTTTTGTGAAAGGGACCTCAGATCCAGACTCAGGAGGTCGAGGGGAACATTTTGGTGTTTTCGGAGAATTTTCTGACCACCGTCAACGGCGACCGCCGACCGACGACTGGCGACAGCAACGACGGAGGATCGACCGGCCAACTATGTTGGCCAGAGAGAAAAAAAAGGAAACGAAAAAAAAAAAGAGAGAAAGCTATTTTTTTTTTAAAGATTAAAAAAAATGACGAAAATATTTTTTTTGACTTTTATATAAATTATCAATAGCCAAAAGGACGTCGTTTCAATAAAACCCAAAACGATGCCGTTTTAACCAAAGAAGGATCCACGCGTTGACCCGAACCCAACCCAAGATCCATGCAACCCGACCCAACGACTCGTTCCAGCCAGCCTTGAACCGGTTCATTCCCAATCTAAGCATACGGAATTCATTCCCAGTCTAATATCGGATCAGACCAAGGGTTACGGCAGCACATGCTGGGCTCGGGCATGTGCTGGTGCCGTATTTTTCTTCACCGGGACACCATCGTCGGAGAACCTGACCAGCGGCATTAGGGTTCCGATGATCGAGGGTGCCAGGGGGTGTAAGCAATGATGTGCGATGGGTGCTGGTACGTGGCCCTTATATTGGCCCTTATATTGGCCCCCTATCCCTCATCAAACCTCGAGAACTCACACCCCCTTAAAGAGCATTTGAGATTTTACAGGTTTGCTGGCAGTAGCCATTAAAGTGTCTGAAATGGGGACACTTTTTTCAAATGGTCACAAAATCTTGTACACTTCGAGTTTTTAGCTGGATTTTTTTGTGCATGCCAACAAAAATACAAGGATCACGTCTACCAAGTTTGGAGCCAAAACTCTTTTTGAAAAAAATTTTAAAAAATCCCAAACCATAAAAAGTTTTGAAAATCATGAAAAATAGAAAACGAGTCGTCTTGCCATGAAACTTCACATGAAGGCTTAAAGGACCATTGTATGAACTTACAAGCCAGAAAAATGGCATTGGCACGGCAGAAATATGAAGATGTGCCTAAACCCACCTACCACCCTATCGATCCACGGGTTGCCCATCCCGCCACTCTAGCCAGCGTAGTGCCCGCCCGCCCGCTCGTTTCATCGGTTGGCTTAGGCATACGGAGTTCATTCCAAGTCTAAGATCGAACCGAACTGAGGGTCGTAGTAGCAGGATTGGTAGCAAGCAGAGGGGGACCCGACCGATCCCCTACTTGCGCATCCCACCCCTCTGGCTGGCTGAGCACTCGCACACTCGTTTCGTGGGTAGAGTTCGGCATACAGAGTTCATTCCCAGTCTAAGCATACAGAGTTCATTCCCAGTCTAAGATCAGACCAGACTGAGGGTTGCAGTAGCACATACTGGGCTCGGGCATGTGCTGGTGCCACATTTTTCTTTGTCGGACACCATCGCCAGAGAACTTGACCGGCGGCATTAGGGTTTCAGCGATCGGAGGGGTCCGGGGGGGTGTGCGGACATGATGTACGATGGGTGCTGGTACTTGGCCCTTATATTGGCCCCCTATCCCTCATCAAACCTCGAGAACTCACACCCCCTTAAAGAGCATTTGAGATTTTACAGGTTTGCTGTCAGTAGCCATTAAAGTGTCTGAAATGGGGACACTTTTCTCGAATCGTCACAAAATCTTGTACACTTCGAGTTTTTAGCTGAATTTTTTTGTGCATGCCAAAAAAATATACAAGGATCATGTCTACCATGTTTGGGGCTAAAACTCCTTCTGAAAAAATTTTAAAAAATCCCGAACCGTAAAAAGTTTCAAAAATCGTGAAAAATATAAAATGAGTCGTCTTGCCATGAAACTTCACATGAAGGCTTAAGGGACCTTTGTATGAATTTACAAGCCAGAAAAATGGCATTGGAATGGTAGAAATATGAAGATGTGCCTAAACCCACCTACCACCCTATCGATCCACGACTTGCACATCTCGCCTCTCTGGCCGACGCAGTGCTCGCCCGCCCGCTCATTTTGTCGATTGGCTTAGGCATACGGAATTCATTCCCAGTCTAAGATCAGACCGAACTGAGGGTTACGATAGCAGGATTGGTAGCACGCAGAGGGGGACCCAGCCAATCCCCAACTTGCGCATTCGGCCCCTCTGGCCAGCTGAGCACCCGCACGTTCGTTTCGTGGGTTGACCTAGGCATACGGAGTTCATTCCCAGTCTAAGCATACGAATTTCATTCCCAGTCTAAGATCAGACCAGATCGAGGGTTGCGGTAGCACATGCTGTGCTCGTGCATGTGCTGGTGCCGCATTTTTCTTCACCGGGACACCATCGTCGGAGAACCTGATCGGCGACATTGGGGTTCCGACGATCGGGGGGTGCCGGGGGGTGTGTGCACATGATGTACGATGGGTGCTGGTACTTGGCCCTTATATTGGCCCCCTATCCCTCATCAAACCTCGAGAACTCACACCCCCTTAAAGAGCATTTGAGATTTTACAGGTTTGCTGACAGTAGCCATTAAAGTGTATGAAATGGGGACACTTTTTTCAAATGGTCACAAAATCTTGTACACTTTGAGTTTTTGGCTGAATTTTTTTATGCATGCCAATAAAAATACAAGGATCACGTCTACCAAGTATTTGGCCAAAACTCCTTCTGAAAGAATTTTAAAAAATATCGAACCGTAAAAAGTTTCAAAAATCGTGAAAAATAGAAAACGAGTCATCTTGCCGTGAAACTTCACATGAAGGCTTAAGGGACCATTGTATGAATTTACAAGCCAGAAAAATGGCATTGGCATGGCAAAAATATGAAGATGTGCCTAAACCCACCTACCACCCTATCAATCCACGGCTTGCGCATTCTTTCTCTTTGGCCGGCGTAGTGCCCGCCCACCCGCCCGCTCATTTCATCGGTTCGGTTAGGCATACGGAGTTCACTCCCAGTCTAAGATCAAATCAGACCGAGCGTTGCGGCAACAGGATCGACAGCGCTCAGAAAGGGACCCGACTGATCCCCGACTTGCGCATCCCGCCCCTTTGGCCGGCTGAGTGCCCGCACGCTCGTTTCGTTGGTTGAGTTAGGCATACGAAGTTCATTCCTAGTCTAAGCATACGAAGTTCATTCCCAGCCTAAGATCGGACCGGGCCGAGGGTTGTGGCAGCACATGCTGGGCTCGGGCATGTGCTGGTGCCACATTTTTCTTCACCGGGACACCATCGTCAAAAAACCTAATCGACGGCATTGGGGTTCCGACGATCGGGGGAGCCAGGGGGGTGTGCGCACATGATGTGCGATGGGTGCTGGTTCTTGGCCCTTATATTGGCCCCTTATCCCTCATCAAACCTCGAGAACTCACACCCCCTTAAAGAGCATTTGAGATTTTACAGGTTTGCTGCCAGTAGCCATTAAAGTGTCTGAAATGGGGACACTTTTTTCAAATGGTCACAAAATCTTGTACACTTCGAGTTTTTAGCTGAATTTTTTTATGCATGCAAAAAAAAATACAAGGATCACGTCTACCAAGTTTAGGGCCAAAACACTTTCTAAAAAAATTTTAAAAAATCCCGAATCGTAAAAAGTTTTGAAAATCTTGAAAAATAGAAAACGAGTCGTCTTGCCAAGAAACTTCACATGAAGGCTTAAGGGACCATTGTATGAATCTGCAAGCCAAAAAAATGGTACTGGCATGGCAAAAATATGAAGATGTACCTAAACCCACCTACCACCCTATCGATCCACGGCTTGCGCATCCCGTTTCTCTGGCCGACGTAGCGCCGGCCCTCCCGCCCTCTCATTTTGTCGATTGGTTTATGCATACGAAGTTCATTCCTAGTCTAAGATCGAACCAGAACGAGGGTTGTGGTAGCAGGATTGGTAGCACGCAAAGGGGGACCCGGTCGATCCCCAGCTTGCGCATCCCGCCCCTCTGGCCGACTAAGCGCCTGTATGCTCGTTTCATGGGTTGACTTAGGCATACGGAGTTAATTCCCAGTCTAGGCATATGAAGTTCATTCCCACTCTAAGATCGGACCGGACCGAGGGTTGCGGCAGCACATACTGGGCTCGGGCATGTGCTGGTGCTGCATTTTTTTTCGTCGGGACACCATTGCCGGAGAACCTGACCGACGACATTGGCGTTCCGGCGATTGTGGGGGCCGTGGGGGTGTGCGCACATGACGTGCGATGGGTGCTGGTACTTGGCCCTTATATTGGCCCCTTATCCCTCTTCAAACCTCAAGAACTCACACGCCTTAAAGAGCATTTGAGATTTTACTGGTTTGCTGTAGTACCCATTAAAGTGTTTAAAATTGGGACACTTTTTTTAAATGGTCACAAAATCTTGTACACTTCGAGTTTTTAGCTGAATTTTTTTGTGCATGCCTAGAAAAATACAAGGACCACGTCTACCAAGTTTGGGGCCAAAAATCTTTCTGAAAAAATTTTAAAAAATTCTGAACCTTAAAAAGTTTTAAAAATCATGAAAAATAGAAAACGAGTCCTCTTGCCATGAAACTTCACATGAAGGCTTAAAGGACCATTGTATAAATTTACAAGCCAAAATAATGGCATGGGCATGGCAGAAATATGAAGATGTGCCTAAACCCACCTACCACCCTATCGATCCACGGGTTGCGCATCTCGTCTCTCTGGCCGACGTAGTGCCCGCCCGCCCGCCCACTCGTTTCATCGGTTGGCTTAGGCATACGGAGTTCATTCCCAGTCTAAGATCAGATCGGACCGAGGGTTGTAGCAGCAGGATCGGTAGCATGCAGAGGGGGACCCGGCCGATCTCAGGCTTACGCATCCCGCCCCTATGGCCGGTTGAGCACCCGCACGCTCGTTTCGTGGGTTGACTTAGGCATATGGAGTTCATTCCCAGTCTAAGCATACGGAGTTCATTCCTAGTCTAAGACCGGATCGGACCGAGGGTTACGGCAGCACATGCTGGGTTGGGGCATGTGCTGGTGTCACATTTTTCTTCGTCGAGACACCATCGTCGGAGAACGTGATCGGTGGCATTGGGGTTCCGATGATCGGGGGAGCCGGGGGGTGTGCGCACATGATGTGCGATGGGTGCTGGTACTTGGCCCTTATATTGGCCCCCTACCCCTCATCAAACCTCGAGAACTCACACCCCCTTAAAGAGCGTTTGAGATTTTACAGGTTTGCTGCCAGTAGCCATTAAAGTGTCTGGAATGGGGATTTTTTTTTCAAATGGTCACAAAATCTTGTACACTTTGAGTTTTTAGCTGAATTTTTTTATGCATGCCAACAAAAATAGAAGGATCACGTCTAAAAGTTTTGGGCCAAAACTCCTTCTGAAAAAATTTAAAAAAATCTTGAACCGTAAAAAGTTTCAAAAATCGTGAAAAATAAAAAACGAGTCGTCTTGCCATGAAACTTCACATGAAGGCTTAAGGGACAACTGTGTGAATTTACAAGCCAGAAAATTGGCATTGGCATAGCAGAAATATGAAGATGTGCCTAAACCCACCTACCACCCTATCGATCCACGGCTTGCGCATCCCGCCTCTCTGGTCGATGTAGTGCCTGCCTGCCCGCCCGCTCGTTTTGTCGGTTGGCTTAGGCATACGGAGTTCATTCTTAGTCTAAGATCAGACCGAACAGAGGGTTGCGATAGCTAGATTGGCAGCACGTAGAGGCGGACCCGACCGATCCCTGGCTTGCGCATCCCGCCCTTCTGGCCGGCTGAGCGCCCGCACGCCTCGTTTCGTGGGTTGACTTAGGCATACGGAGTTCATTCCCAATCTAAGCATACGAAGTTCATTCCCAGTCTAAGATTGGACTGGACTGAGGGTTGCGGCAGCACGTGCTGGGCTCGGGCATGTGCTGGTGCCACATTTTTCTTCACCGAGACACCAACGTCGGAGAACCTGACCTACAGCATTGGGGTTCCGGCAATCGGGGGGGGGGTCGGAGGGGTGTACGCATATGATGTGGGATGGTACAGGTACTTGACCCTTATATTGGCCCCCTATCCCTCATCAAACCTCGAGAACTCACACCCCCTGAAAGAGCATTTGAGATTTTATAGGTTTGCTGCAAGTAGCCATTACAGTGTCTGAAATGGGGACACTTTTTTCAAATGGTCACAAAATCTTGTACACTTCGAGTTTTTAGCTGAATTTTTTTGTGCATGCCAACAAAAATACAAGGATCATGTCTACCAAGTTTGGGGCCAATACTCCTTCTGAAAGAATTTTAAAAAATCTTGACCCGTAAAAAGTTTCAAAAATCATGAAAAATAGAAAACGAGTCGTCTTGCCATCAAACTTCACATGAAGGCTTAAGGGACCATTGTATGAATTTACAGGCCAAAAAAAATGGCATTGGCATGGTAGAAATATGAAGATGTGCCTAAACCCACCTACCACCGTATCGATCCATGGTTTACGCATCCCGCCTCTCTGGCCGGCGTAGTACCCGCTCGTTTCATCGGTTGGCTTAGGCATACGGAGTTCATTCCCCGTTTAAGATCGAACCGGATCGATGTTTACGGCAGCAGGATCGGCAGCACGTAGAGGGTGACCCAACCGATCCTCGACTTGCGCATCCCACCCCTCTGGCCGACAGAGCGCCCGTACGCTCGTTTCATCTATTGACTTAGGGATACAAAGGTGATTCCCAGTCTAAGCATACGGATTTCCTTCCCAGTCTAAGATCAGACTGGACCGAGGGTTGTGACAGCATATGCTGGGCTCGAGCATGTGCTGGTGCCACATTTTTCTTCATCGAGACACCATCGCCAGAGAACCTGATCGATGGCATTGGGGTTCCGACGATCGAGGGGTGTCGGGGGGGTGTGCACACATGATGTGCGATGGGTACTGGTACTTGGCCCTTATATTGGCCCCGTATCCCTCATCAAACCTCATGAACTCACACCCCCGTAAAGAGCATTTGAGATTTTACAGGTTTGCTGCCAGTAGCCATTAAAGTGCCTGAAATAGGGACACTTTTTTCAAATGGTTACAAAATCTTGTACACTTCGAGTTTTTAGCTGAATTTTTTTGTGCATGCCGACAAAAATACAAAGATCACGTCTACCAGGTTTGCGGCCAAAACTCATTCTGAAAAGATTTTAAAAAATCCTGAACCGTAAAAAGTTTCAAAAATCGTTAAAAATAGAAAACGAGTCGTCTTGGCATGAAAGTTCAAATGAAGGCTTAAGGGACCATTGTATGAATTTACAAGCCAGAACAATGGCATTCGCATGGCAGAAATATGAAGATGTGCCTCAACCCACCTACCACCCTATCGATCCACGGCTTGCGCATCCTGCCTCTCTGGCTGACGTAGTGCCGACCCACCCGCCCGATCGTTTCGACAGTTGGCTTAGGCATACGGAGTTCATTCCCAATCTAAGATCGAACCACACCGAGGGTTGTGGCAGCAGGATTGGCAGCACGCAGAGGGGGATTCGGCCGATCCCAGGCTTGCACATCCCGCCCCTCTGTCCGGCTGAGCGCCTGCACGCTCGTTTCGTGGGTTGACTTAGGCATACGGAGTTCATTCCCAGTCTAAGATCAAACCGGACCGAGGGTTGCGACAGCACATACTGGTCTCGAGCATGTGCAGTTGCCACATTTTTTTTCATCGGGACACCATTGCCAGAGAACCTGACCGACGACATTGGCGTTCAGGCGATTGGGGGGGCCGAGGGGGTGTGTGTACATGATGTGCGATGGGTGCTGGTACTTGGCCCTTATATTGGTCCCCTATCCCTCATCAAAGCTCGAGAACTCACACCCCTTAAAGAGCATTTGAGATTTTACAGGTTTGCTGCTAGTAGCCATTAAAGTGTCTGAAATGGGGACACTTTTTTCAAATGGTAACAAAATCTTGTACAATTCGAGTTTTTAGCTGAATTTTTTTTTGCATGCCTAGAAAAATACAAGATCACGTCTAAGAAGTTTGGGGCCAAAATTCTTTCTGAAAAAATTTTAAAAAATCACGAACCGTAAAAAGTTTTGAAAATTGTGAAAAATAGACAACGAGTCGTCTTGCCATGAAACTTCACATAATGGCTTAAGGGACCATTGTATGAATTTACAAGCCAGAAAAATGGCATTGGCATGGCAAAAATATGAAGATGTGCCTAAACCCACCTACCACCCTATCGATCCACGGCTTACGCATCCCGCCTCTCTGGCCGACGTAGTTCCCGCCCGCCCGCCCGTTCGTTTCATCGGTTGGCTTAGGCATACGGAGTTCATTCCCAGTCTAAGATTGGATCAGACCAAGGGTTGCGGCAGTAGGATCGATAGCACACAGAGGAGGACCCGGCCGATCCTCGACTTGCGCATCCCGCCCCTCTGGCTGGCTGAGCGCCCGCACGCTCGTTTCGTGGGTTGACTTAGGTATACGGAGTTCATTCGCAGTCTAAGCATAAGGAGTTCATTCCCAGTCTAAGATCGGACGGGACCAAGGGTTACGACAGCACATACTGGGCTCAGGCATGTGCTATTGCCGTATTTTTCTTCATCGAGACACCATTGTTGGAGGACCTAACCGACGGCATTGGGGTTCCTGTGATTGGGGGAGCCGGGGGGTGTGCGCAAATGATGTGCTATGGGTGCTGGTACTTGGCCCTTTACTGGCCCCCTATCCCTCACCAAACCTTGGGAACTCACACCCCCTTAAAGAGCATTTGAGATTTTACAGGTTTCCTGCGAGTAGCCATTAATTTGTCTGAAATGGGGACACTTTTTTCAAATGGTCACAAAATCTTGTACACTTCGAGTTTTTAGCTAAATTTTTTTGTGGATGCCTACAAAAATACAAGGATCACGTCTACCAAGTTTGGGCCTAGAACTCTGTCTGAAAAAATTTTTAAAAATCTCGAACCGTAAAAAATTTTTAAAAATCGTGAAAAATAAAAGACGAGTCGTCTTGCCATGAAACTTCACATGAAGGCTTAAGGGACCATTCTATGAATTTACAAGCCAGAAAAATGGCGTTGGCATGGCCGAAATATGAAGATGTGCCTAAACCCACCTACCACCCTATCGATCCACGGCTTGCGCATCCCACCTCTCTGGCCAACATAGTGCCCGCCCGCTCGCCCGTTAGTTTCATCGGTTGGCTTAGGCATACGGAGTTCATTCCCAGTCTAAGATTGAACCGAACCGAGGGTTACGGCAGCAAGATCGACAGCACGCAGAGGGGGACCCGATCGATCCCGGGCTTGCGCATCCCGCCCTCTGGCCGACTGAGCGCCCACACGCTCGTTTCGTGGGTTGGCTTAGGCATACAGAGTTCATTCCCAATCAAAGCATATGCAGTTCATTCCCAGTCTAAGATCAGACCAGACCGAGGGTTGCTGCAGCACATGCTGGGCTCAGGCATGTGCTGGTGCCGCATTTTTCTTCGTCGGGACACCATCGCCAGAGAACCTGATCGATGGCATTAGGGTTCCAGCGATCGGGCGGGCTGGGGGGTGTGCGCACATGATGTGCGATGGGTGCTGGTACTTGGCCAATATATTGGCCCCCTATCCCTCATCAAACCTCGAGAACTCACACCCCCTTAAACAGCATCTGAGATTTTACTAGTTTGCTGCCAGTAGCAATTAAAGTGTCTAAAATGAGGATACTTTTTTCAAATGGTCACAAAATCTTGTACACTTTGATTTTTTAGCTGAATTTTTTTGTGCATGCCAACAAAAATACAAGGATCACGTTTACCTAGTTTGGGGCCAAAACTCCTAAAAAAATTTTATAAAATCTCGAACCGTAAAAAGTTTTGAAAATTGTGAAAAATAGAAAACGAGTCGTCTTGCCATGAAACTTCACATGAAGGCTTAAAGGACCATTGTATGAATTTACAAGCCAGAAAAATGGCATTTTCATGGCAAAAATATAAAGATGTGCCTAAACCCACCTGCTACCTTATCGATCCACGACTTGTGCATCCCGCCTCTCTAGCCAACGTAGTGCCTGCCCTCCTGCTCACTCGTTTCGTCGATTGGCTTAGGCACACGGACTTCATTCCCAGTCTAAGATCAGATTGGACCGAGGGTTGTGGCAGCAGGATCGATCCCCGGCTTGCGCATCCCGCCCTTCTGGTCGACTGAGCGCCCGCACGCTCGTTTCGTGGGTTGACTTAGGCATACGGAGTTCATTCCTAGTCTAAGCATACGGAGTTCATTCCCAGTCTAAGATCGGACCGGACCGAGGATTGCAGCAGAACATGTTGGGCTCGGGCATGTGCTGGTGCCACATTTTTCTTTGCCGGGACACCACCACCGGAGAACCTGATGGGCGACATTGGGGTTCTGACGATCGGGGGGGCCTGGAGGGGGTGTGCGCACATGATGTGCGATGGGTGCTGGCACTTGGCCCTTATATTGGCATCCTATCCCTCATCAAACCTTGAGAACTCACACCCCCTTAAAGAGCATTTGAGATTTTACAGGTTTGCTGCCAGTAGCCATTAAAGTGTCTGAAATGGGGACACTTTTTTCAAATAGTCATAAAATCTTGTACACTTCGAGTTTTTAGCTGAATTTTTTTGTACATGCCAAAAAAAATACAAGGATCATGTCTACCAGGTTTGGGGCCAAAAAGCCTTCCGAAAAAATTTTAAAAAATTTGAAACCATAAAAAGTTTTGAAAATCGTGAAAAATAAAAAAGGAGTCGTCTTGCCATGAAACTTCACATGAAGGCTTAAAAGACCATTGTGTGAATTTACAAGCCAGAAAAATGGCATTGGCATGGCAGAAATATGAAGATGTGCCTAAACCCACATACCACTCGATCGATCCACGGCTTGCGCATCCCGCCTCTCTGGCCAGCGTAGTGCCCGCCCGCCCGCTTGTTTCGTCGGTTGGCTTAGGCATATAGAGTTCATTCACAGTCTATGATCAGACCGAACCTAGGGTTATGGTAGCAGGATCGGCAGCACGCAGAGGGGGACCCGACCTCGACTTGCGTATCCTGCCCCTCTGGCCGGCTGAGCGCCCGTACGTTCGTTTCGTGGGTTGACTTAGGCATATGGAGTTCATTCTCAGTCTAAGCATAAGAAGTTCATTCCCAGTCTCAGATCAGACTGGACCGAGGGTCGCGACAGCACACGCTGGGCTCGGGCATGTGCTGGTGCCGTATTTTTCTTCGTCGTGCACCATCGCCGGATAACCTGACCGGGGGCATTGGGGTTCTGGCGATCGAGGGGGCCGGGGGGTAACGCAGATGATGTGCGATGGGTGCTGGCACTTGGCCCTTATATTGGCCTCCTATCCCTCATCAAACCTCGAGAACTCACACCCCCTTAAAGAGAATTTGAGATTTTACAGGTTTGCTGCCAGTAGCCATTAAAGTTTCTGAAATGGGGACACTTTTTTCAAATGGTCACAAAATCTTGTACACTTCGAGTTTTTAGCTGAATTTTTTTTGTACATGCCAACAAAAATACAAGGATCACGTCTACCAAGTTTGGGGCCAAAACTCCCTCTGAAAAAATTTTAAAAAATCCGAAATCGTAAAAAGTTTCAAAAATCGTGAAAAATAGAAAATGAGTCGTCTTGCCATGAAACATCACATGAAGGCTAAGGGACCATTATATGAATTTACAAGCTAGAAGAATGGCATTGGCACGGCAGAAATATGAAGATGTGCCTAAACCCACCTGCCACCCGATCGATCCACGGCTTGCGCATCCCGCCTCTCAGGCTGGCATAGTGCCCGCCCGCCCGCCCGCTCATTTCGTCAATTGGCTTAGGCTTACGGAGTTCAATCCTAGTCTATGATCGGACGGGATTGAAGGTTACGACAACAGGATCGGCAGCACGTAGAGGGGGACCCGATCGATCCTCGACTTACGTATCCCACCCCTCTAGCCGGCTGAGCGCCCGCATGTTCATTTCGTGGGTTGAGTTAGGCATGCAGAGTTCACTCCCAGTCTAAGCATACGAAGTTCATTCCCAGTCAAAGATCGGACCGGACTGAGGGATGCGACAGCACATGCTGGGCTCGAGCATGTGCATGTGCCACATTTTTCTTCATCGGGACACCGTCGCTGGGGAACCTGACTGGTGGTATTGGGGTTCCGGTGATCGGGGGGCGAGGGGTGTGCGAACATGATGTACAATGGGTGTTGATACTTGGCCCTTATATTAGCCCCCTATCCCTCATCAAACCTCCAGAACTCACACCCCCTTAAAGAGCATTTGAGATTTGACAGGTTTGCTGCCAGTAGCTATTAAAGTATCTGAAATGGGGACACTTTTTTCAAATGGCCACAAAATCTTGTACACTTCAAATTTTTAGCTGAATTGTTTTGTGCATGCCAACAAAAATACAAGGATCACGTATACCAAGTTTGGGGCCAAAACTCCTTCTAAAAAAATTTGAAAAAATCTCGAACCGTAAAAAGTTTCCAAAATCGTGAAAAATAGAAAACGAGTCGTCTTGCCATGAAACTTCACACGAAGGCTTAATTGACCGTTGTATGAATTTACAAGCCAAAAAAATGGCATTGGCATGGCAGAATTATGATGATGTGCCTAAACCAACCTACCACCCTATCGATCCAAGGCTTGTGCATCCCGCCTCTCTGGCCGACGTAGTGCCTGCCCCCCTACCTGCTCGTTTCGTCAGTTGGCTTAGGCATACGGAGTTCATTCCCAGTCTAAGATCAGACTAGATCGAGGGTTGCGGCAGCAAGATCGATAGCACGCAGAGGGGGACCCGGCCAATCCCTGGCTTGCGTATCCTGCCCCTCTGATGGGCTAAGCGCCCGCACGCTCGTTTCGTGGGTTGACTTAGGCATACGGAGTTCATTCCCAGTCTAAGCATTCGGAGTTCATTCCCAGTCTAAGATCGGACCAGACCGAGTGTTACGGCAACACATGCTGGGCTCTGGCATGTGCTGGTTCCGTAGTTTTCTTCGTCGAGACACCATCGTCGGAGAACCTGACCGGCGACATTAGGGTTCCGACGATCGGGGGACTTGTGCGCATATGATGTGCGATGGGTGCTAGTACTTGGCCCTTATATTGGCCCCCTATCCCTCATCAAACCTCGAGAACTCACACCCCCTTAAAGAGCATTTGAGATTTTATAGGTTTGCTGCCAGTAGCCATTAAAGTGTCTGAAATGGAGACACTTTTTTAAAATGGTCACAAAATCTTGTACACTTTGAGTTTTTAGCTGAATTGTTTTGTGCATGCCAACAAAAATACAAGGATCACGTTTACCAAGTTTGGGGCCAAAACTCCCTTTGAAAAAAGTTTAAAAAATCCCATAACGTAAAAAGTTTCGAAAATCATGAAAAATAGAAAACGAGTCGTCTTGCCATGAAACTTCACAGGAAGGCTTAAGGGACCATTGTATGAATTTACAAGCTAGAAAAATGGCAATGGCACGGCAAAAATATGAAGATGTGCCTAAACCCACCTACGACCCTATCGATCCACGGCTTGCGCATCCCACCTCTCTAGTCGGCGTAGTGCCCGTCCCCCCGCCCGCTCGTTTCATCGGTTGGCTTAGGCATACGGAGTTCATTCCTAGTCTAAGCCTACAGAGTTCATTCCCAGTCTAAGCCTACGAAGTTCATTCCCAGCCTAAGATCAGACCAGATCGAGGGTTGCTGCAGCACATGCTGGGCTCGGGCATGTGCTGGTGCCGTATTTTTCTTCATCGGGACACCATCGTTGGAGAACCTGACCGACGGCATTGGGGTTCTGACTATCGGGGGCTGTGCGTACATGATGTGTGATGGTTGCTGGTACTTGAACCTTATATTGGCCCCCTATCCCTCATCAAACCTCGAGAAGTCACACCCCCTTAAAGAGCATTTGAGATTTTACAGGTTTGCTGCCAAGTAGCCATTAAAGTGTCTGAAATGGGGACACTTTTTTCAAATGGTAACAAAATCTTGTACACTTCGAGTTTTTAGCTGAATTGTTTTGTGCATGCCAACAAAAATACAAAGATCATGTCTACCAAGTTTGGGGCCAAAACTCCTTTTGAAAAAATTTTAAAAAATCTCAAACCATAAAATGTTTCAAAAATCATGAAAAAAAGAAAACGAGTCGTCTTGCCATGAAACTTCACATGAAGGCTTAAGGGACCATTGTATGAATTTACAAGCTAGAAAAATGGCATTGGCACGGCAGAAATATGAAGATGTGCCTAAACCCACCTACCACCCTATCGATCCACAGCATGGGCATCCCGCCTTTCTGGCTGACGTAGTGCCCGCCCGCCCGCCCGTTCGTTTCGTCTGTTGGCTTAGGCATACGGAGTTCATTCCCAGTCTAAGATCAAATCGGAATGAGGGTTACGATAGCAGGATCGGCAACACGCAGAGGGGGACCCGATCGATCCCCGACTTGCGCATCTCGTCCCTCCGGCTGGTTGAGTGCCCACACGCTTGTTTTGTGGGTTGACTTAGGCATATGGAGTTCATTCCCAGTCTAAGATCAGACTGGACCGAGTGTTGTGACAGCACACGCTAGGCTCTGGCATGTGCTGGTGTCGTATTTTTCTTCACCGGGACACCATAACCGGAGAACCTGACCGACGGCATTGGGGTTCCGGCGATAGGGGGCGAGGGGGTGTGCGCACATGATGTGCGATGGGTGCTGGTACTTGGCCCTTATATTGGCCCCCTATCCCTCATCAAACCTCGAGAACTCACACCCCCTTAAAGAGCATTTGAGATTTTACAGGTTTGCTGCCAGTAGCCATTAAAGTGTCTGAAATTGGGACACTTTTTTCAAATGGTCACAAAATCTTGTACACTTCGAGTTTTTAGCTGACTTTTTTTGTGCATGCCAAAAAAAACACAAGGATCACGTCTACCAATTTGGGGCCAAAACTCCTCCTGAAAAAAATTTAAAAAATCCCGAACCGTAAAAAGTTTTGAAAATCATGAAAAATAGAAAACGAGTCGTCTTGCCATGAAACTTCACATGAAGGCTTAAGGGACCATTGTATGAATTTACAAGCCAGAAAAATGGCATTGGCACGGCAAAAATATGAAGATGTGCCTAAACCCACCTACCACCTTATCGATCCACGGCTTGCGCATCCCGCCTCTCTGGCCGGCGTAGTGCCCGCCCGCTCGTTTCGTTGATTGGCATAGGCATACAGAGTTCATTACCAGTCTAAGATCAGACCAGACAGAGGGTTGTGGCAGCAGGATCGATAGCACACAAAGGGGGACCGGATCGAAGATTCCAGCAGCAGGATCGACAGTATGTAGAGGGGGACCTGGTCGATCCCCGGCTTGCACATCCCGTCCCTCTGGCCGGTTGAGCGCCCGCAAGCTCATTTCATGGGTTGACTTAGGCATACGGAGTTCATTCCCAGTCTAAGATCGGATCGGACCGAGGGTTGCGAGAGTAGGATCGACAGCACGCAGATGGGGACTCGATCGATCCTCGACTTGCGCATCCCGCCCCTCTAGCCGGTTAAGCGCCCGTACGCTTGTTTCGTGGGTTGACTTAGGCATACAGAGTTCATTTCCAGTCTAAAATCAGATCGGACCAAGGGTTGCAGCAGCACATGCTGGGTTCGGGCATGTGCTGGTGCCGTATTTTTCTTCACCGGGACACCATTGCCTGAGAACCAGGCCTGCGGCATTGGGGTTCCGACGATTGCGGGGGGCCGGGGGGTGTGCGCACATGATGTGCGATGGGTTCTGGTACTTGGCCCTTATATTGGCCCCCTATCCCTCATCAAACCTCGAGAATCACACCACCTTAAAGAGCATTTGAGATTTTACAGGTTTGCTGCCAGTAGCCATTAAAGTGTCTGAAATGGGGACACTTTTTTCAAATGGTCACAAAATCTTGTACACTTCGAATTTTTAGCTGAATTTTTTTGTGCATGCCAAAAAAAATACAAGGATCACATCTACCAAGTTTGGGGCCAAAACTCATTCTGAAAAAATTTTAAAAAATCTCGAACCGTAAAAATTTTTGAAAATCATGAAAAATAGAAAACAAGTCGTCTTGCCATGAAACTTCACATGAAGGCTTAAGGGACCATTGTATGAATTTACAAGCCAAAAATATGTAATTGACATGGTAGAAATATTAAGATGTGCCTAAACCCACCTACCACCCTATCGATCCATGGCTTGCGCATCCCGCCTCTCTGGCCGACGTAGTGCCCGCCTGCCCGTACGCTCGTTTCGTCGATTGGCTTAGGCATACGGAGTTTATTCCCAGTCTAAGATCGGACAGGATCGAGGGTTGCGGTAGTAGGATCGGAAACACCCAGAGGGGGACCCGATCGATCCCCGACTTACCTATCTGGCCCTTCTGGCCGACTGAGCGCCTGCACGCTCGTTTCGTGGGTTGACTTAGGCATACGGAATTCATTCCCAGTCTAAGCATACGGAGTTCATTCCTAGTCTAAGATCGAACGGGATTGAGGGTTGCTGCAGGACATGATGGGCTCGGGCATGTGCTGGTGCCGCATTTTTCTTCGTCGGGACACCATCACCGGAGAACCTAACCGACGGTATTGAGGTTCCGACGATCAGGGGGGCCGGGGGGGAGGTGTCCGCACATGATGTGCGATGGGTGCTGGTACTTGGCCCTTATATTGGCCCCCTATCCCTCATCAAACCTCGAGAACTCACACCCCTTTAAAGAGCATTTGAGATTTTACAGGTTTGCTGCCAGTAGCTATAAAAATGTCTGAAATGGGGACACTTTTTTCAAATGGTCACAAAATCTTGTACACTTCGAGTTTTTTGCTGAATTTTTTTGTGCATGCCAACCAAAATAGAAGGATCACGTCTACCAAGTTTGGGGCCAAAACTCCTTCTGAAAAAATTTTAAAAAATCCCGAACCGCAAAAAGTTTCAAAAATCATGAAAAATAGAAAATGAGTCGTCTTGCCATGAAACTTCACATGAAGGCTTAAGGGACCAATGTACGAATTTACAAGCCAGAAAAATGGCATTGCCATGGCAGAAATATGAAGATGTGCCTAAACCCACCTACCACCCTATCGATCCACGGCTTGCGCATCCCGCCTCTCTGGCCGGCTTAGTGCCCGCCTGCCTGTTCGGTCGTTTCGTCGATTGGCTTCGGCATACGGAGTTCATTCCCAGTCTAAGATCAGACCGGACCGAGGGTTGCGGCAGTAGGTTCGGTAGGACGTAGAGGGGTCCCGGTCGTTCCTCGGCTTGCGCATCCCGCCCCTCTGGCCGGCTGAGCGCCCGTGCATTCGTTTCGTGGGTTGACTTAGGTATACGGAGTTCATTCCCAGTCTAAGCATACAAATTTCATTCTCAGTATAAGATCGGACCGGACCGAGGGTTGCGGTACCACATGATTGGCTCGGGCATGTGCTGGTGCCGCACTTTTCTTCACCGGGACACCATCGTCGGAGAATCTGACCAGCGGCATTGGGGTTGCGGTGATCGGGGGGGCTGAGTGGTGTGCGCACATGATGGGTGATGGGTGTTGGTACTTGGCCCTTATATTGGCCACCTATCCCTCATCAAACCTCGAGAACTCACGGCCCCTTAAAGAGCATTTGAGATTTGACAGGTTTGCTACCAGTTGCCATTAAAGTGTCTCAAATGGGGACACTTTTTTCAAATGGTCACAAAATCTTGTACACTTCGAGTTTTTAGCTGAATTTTTTTGGGCATGCCAACAAAAATACAAGGATCACGTCTAAAAAGTTTGGAGCCAAAACTGCTTCTGAAAAAATTTAAAAAAGGCCTGAACCGTAAAAAGTTTCAAAAATCATGAAAAATAGAAAACTAGTCGTCTTGCCTTGAAACTTCACATGACGGCTTAAAGGACCATTGTATGAATTTACAAGCCAGAAAAATGGCATTGGCAAGGTAGAAATATGAAGATGTGCCTAAACCCACCGACCACCCTATCAATCCACAGCTTGCGCATCCCGCCTCTCTGGCCGACGTAGTGCCCACCCGCCCGCCTGCTCGTTTCTTCAGTTGGCTTAGGCATACGGAGTTCATTCCCAATCTAAGATCAGACCGGATCGAGGGTTGTGGTAGTAGGATCGGCAACACCCAGAGGGGGACCCGATCGATCCCCGACTTACCTATCCGGCCCTTCTGGCCGACTGAGCGCCTGCACGCTCGTTTCGTGGGTTGACTTAGGCATACGGAGTTCATTCCCAGTCTAAGCATACGGAGTTCATTCCTAGTCTAAGATCGAACCGGATTGAGGGTTGCTGCAGGACATGATGGGCTCGGGCATATGCTGGTTCCGTATTTTTCTTCGTCGAGACACCATCGTCGGAGAACCTGATCGGCGACATTAGGGTTCCGACGATCGGGGGACGTGTGCGCACATGATGTACGATGGGTGCTAGTACTTGGCCCTTATATTGGCCCCCTATCCCTCATCAAACCTCGAGAACTCACACCCCCTTAAAGAGCATTTGAGATTTTATAGGTTTGCTGCCAGTAGCCATTAAAGTGTCTGAAATGGAGACACTTTTTTAAAATGGTCACAAAATCTTGTACACTTTGAGTTTTTAGCTGAATTGTTTTGTGCAGGCCAACAAAAATACAAGGATCACGTTTACCAAGTTTGGGGCCAAAACTCCCTTTGAAAAAAGTTTAAAAAATCCCATAACGTAAAAAGTTTCGAAAATCATGAAAAATAGAAAACGAGTCGTCTTGCCATGAAACTTCACAGGAAGGCTTAAGGGACCATTGTATGAATTTACAAGCTAGAAAAATGGCAATGGCACGGCAAAAATATGAAGATGTGCCTAAACCCACCTACGACCCTATCGATCCACGGCTTGCGCATCCCACCTCTCTAGTCGGCGTAGTGCCCGTCCCCCCGCCCGCTCGTTTCATCGGTTGGCTTAGGCATACGGAGTTCATTCCCAGTCTAAGCCTACGAAGTTCATTCCCAGCCTAAGATCAGACCAGATCGAGGGTTGCTGCAGCACATTCTGGGCTCGGGCATGTGCTGGTGCCGTATTTTTCTTCATCGGGACACCATCGCTGGAGAACCTGACCGACGGCATTGGGGTTCCGACTATCGGGGGCTGTGCGTACATGATGTGCGATGGTTGCTGGTACTTGAACCTTATATTGGCCCCCTATCCGTCATCAAACCTCGAGAAGTCACACCCCCTTAAAGAGCATTTGAGATTTTACAGGTTTACTGCCAAGTAGCCATTAAAGTGTCTGAAATGGGGACACTTTTTTCAAATGGCAACAAAATCTTGTACACTTCGAGTTTTTAGCTGAATTGTTTTGTGCATGCCAACAAAAATACAAAGATCATGTCTACCAAGTTTGGGGCCAAAACTCCTTTTGAAAAAATTTTAAAAAATCTCAAACCATAAAATGTTTCAAAAATCATGAAAAAAAGAAAACGAGTCGTCTTGCCATGAAACTTCACATGAAGGCTTAAGGGACCATTGTATGAATTTACAAGCTAGAAAAATGGCATTGGCACGGCAGAAATATGAAGATGTGCCTAAACCCACCCACCACCCTATCGATCCGCAGCATGGGCATCCCGCCTTTCTGGCTGACGTAGTACCCAACCGCCCGCCCGTTCGTTTCGTCTGTTGGCTTAGGCATACGGAGTTCATTCCCAGTCTAAGATCAGATCGGAATGAGGGTTACGATAGCAGGATCGGCAACACGCAGAGGGGGACCCGATCGATCCCCGACTTGCGCATCTCGTCCCTCCGGCTGGTTGAGTGCCCACACGCTTGTTTTGTGGGTTGACTTAGGCATATGGAGTTCATTCCCAGTCTAAGATCAGACCGGACCGAGGGTTGTGACAGCACACACTAGGCTCTGGCATGTGCTGGTGTCGTATTTTTCTTCACCGGGACACCATAACCGGAGAACCTGACCGACGGCATTGGGGTTCCGGCGATAGGGGGGCGGGGGGGTGTGCGCACATGATGTGCGATGGGTGCTGGTACTTGGCCCTTATATTGGCCCCCTATCCCTCATCAAACCTCGAGAACTCACACCCCCTTAAAGAGCATTTGAGATTTTACAGGTTTGCTGCCAGTAGCCATTAAAGTGTCTGAAATTGGGACACTTTTTTCAAATGGTCACAAAATCTTGTACACTTCGAGTTTTTAGCTGACTTTTTTTGTGCATGCCAAAAAAAACACAAGGATCACGTCTACCAATTTGGGGCCAAAACTCCTTCTGAAAAAAATTTAAAAAATCCCGAACCGTAAAAAGTTTTGAAAATCATGAAAAATAGAAAACGAGTCGTCTTGCCATGAAACTTCACATGAAGGCTTAAGGGACCATTGTATGAATTTACAAGCCAGAAAAATGGCATTGGCACGACAAAAATATGAAGATGTGCCTAAACCCACTACCACCTTATCGATCCACGGCTTGCGCATCCCGCCTCTCTGGCCGGCGTAGTGCCCGCCCGGTCGTTTCGTCGGTTGGCATAGGCATACAGAGTTCATTACCAGTCTAAGATCAGACCAGACAGAGGGTTGTGGCAGTAGGATCGACAGCACACAAAGGGGGACCGGATCGAAGATTCCAGCAGCAGGATCGGCAGTATGTAGAGGGGGACCTGGCCGATCCCCGGCTTGCACATCCCGTCCCTCTGGCCGGTTGAGTGCCCGCAAGCTCATTTCATGGGTTGACTTAGGCATACGGAGTTCATTCCTAGTCTAAGCATACGGAGTTCATCCCAAAGTCTAAGATCAGACCGGGCCGAGGGTTGCGGCAGCACATGCTGGGCTCGGGCATGTGCTGGTGCAGCATTTTTCTTCGCAGGGACACCATCGTCGGAGAACCTGACCGGCAGCATTAGGGTTACGACGATCGGGCGGGGTCGGGGGGGTGTGCGCACATGATGTGCGATGGGTGCTGATACTTGGCCCTTATATTGGCCCCCTATCCCTCATCAAACCTCGAGAACTCACACCCCCTTAAAGAGCATTTGAGATTTTACAGGTTTGCTGCCAGTAGCCATTAAAGTGTCTGAAATGAGGACACTTTTTTCAAATGGTCACAAAATCTTGTACACTTCGAGTTTTTTACTGAATTTTTTTGTGCATGCCAACCAAAATAGAAGGATCACGTCTACCAAGTTTGGGGCCAAAACTCCTTCTGAAAAAATTTTAAAAAATCCCGAACTGCAAAAAGTTTCAAAAATCATGAAAAATAAAAAACGAGTCGTCTTGCCATGAAACTTCACATGAAGGCTTAAGGGACCATTGTATGAATTTACAAGGCAGAAAAATGGCATTGCCATGGCAGAAATATGAAGATGTTTCTAAACCCACCTACCACCCTATCGATCCACGGCTTGCGCATCCCACCTTTTTGGCCGGCGTAGTGCCCGCCCACCCGCTCGCTCGTTTCATCGGTTGGCGTAGGCATACGGAGTTCATTCCCAGTCTAAGATCGGATCGGACCGAGGGTTGCGGCAGTAGGATCGACAGCACGCAGATGGGGACTCGATCGATCCTCGACTTGCGCATCCCGCCCCTCTGGCCGGTTAAGCGCCCGCACGCTTGTTTCGTGGGTTGACTTAGGCATACAGAGTTCATTTCCAGTCTAAAATCAGACCGGACCAAGGGTTGCAGCAGCACATGCTGGGTTCGGGCATGTGCTGGTGCCGTATTTTTCTTCGCCGGGACACCATTGCCTGAGAACCAGGCCTGCGGCATTGGGGTTCCGACGATTGCGGGGGGCCGGGGGGTGTGCGCACATGATGTGCGATGGGTTCTGGTACTTGGCCCTTATATTGGCCCCCTATCCCTCATCAAACCTCGAGAACTCACACCACCTTAAAGAGCATTTGAGATTTTACAGGTTTGCTGCCAGTAGCCATTAAAGTGTCTGAAATGGGGACACTTTTTTCAAATGGTCACAAAATCTTGTACACTTCGAATTTTTAGCTGAATTTTTTTGTGCATGCCAAAAAAAATACAAGGATCACATCTACCAAGTTTGGGGCCAAAACTCCTTCTGAAAAAATTTTAAAAAATCTCGAACCGTAAAAATTTTTGAAAATCATGAAAAATAGAAAACAAGTCGTCTTGCCATGAAACTTCACATGAAGGCTTAAGGGACCATTGTATGAATTTACAAGCCAAAAATATGTAATTGACATGGTAGAAATATTAAGATGTGCCTAAACCCACCTACCACCCTATCGATCCATGGCTTGCGCATCCCGCCTCTCTGGCCGACGTAGTGCCCGCCTGCCCGTTCGCTCGTTTCGTCGATTGGCTTAGGCATACGGAGTTTATTCCCAGTCTAAGATCGGACAGGATCGAGGGTTGCGGTAGTAGGATCGAAAACACCCAGAGGGGGACCCGATCGATCCTCGACTTACCTATCCGGCCCTTCTGGCCGACTGAGCGTCTGCACGCTCGTTTCGTGGGTTGACTTAGGCATACGGAGTTCATTCCCAGTCTAAGCATACGGAGTTCATTCCTAGTCTAAGATCGAACTGGATTGAGGGTTGCTGCAGGACATGATGGGCTTGGGCATATGCTGGTGCCACATTTTTCTTCGTCGGGACACCATCACCGGAGAACCTAACCGACGGTATTGAGGTTCCGACGATCATGGGGGCCGGGGGGGAGGTGTGCGCACATGATGTACGATGGGTGCTGGTACTTGGCCCTTATATTGGCCCCCTATCCCTCATCAAACCTCGAGAACTCACACCCCTTTAAAGAGCATTTGAGATTTTACAGGTTTGCTGCCAGTAGCTATTAAAGTGTCTGAAATGGGGACACTTTTTTCAAATGGTCACAAAATCTTGTACACTTCGAGTTTTTTGCTGAATTTTTTTGTGCATGCCAACCAAAATAGAAGGATCACGTCTACCAAGTTTGGGGCCAAAACTCCTTCTGAAAAAATTTTAAAAAATCCCGAACCGCAAAAAGTTTCAAAAATCATGAAAAATAGAAAATGAGTCGTCTTGCCATGAAACTTCACATGAAGGCTTAAGGGACCAATGTACGAATTTACAAGCCAGAAAAATGGCATTGCCATTTCAGAAATATGAAGATGTGCCTAAACCCACCTACCACCCTATCGATCCACGGCTTGCGCATCCCGCCTCTCTGGCCGGCTTAGTGCCCGCCTGCCTGTTCGGTCGTTTCGTCGATTGGCTTCGGCATACGGAGTTAATTCCCAGTCTAAGATCAGATCGGACCGAGGGTTGCGGCAGTAGGTTCGGTAGGACGTAGAGGGGTCCCGGTCGATCCTCGGCTTGCGCATCCCGCCCCTCTGGCCGGCTAAGCGCTCGTGCATTCGTTTCGTGGGTTGACTTAGGTATACGGAGTTCATTCCCAGTCTAAGCATACGAATTTCATTCTTAGTATAAGATCGGACCGGATCGAGGGTTGCGGTACCACATGCTTGGCTCGGGCATGTGCTGGTGCCGCACTTTTCTTCACCGGGACACCATCGTCGGAGAATCTGACCAGCGGCATTGGGGTTGCGGTGATCGGGGGGGCTGAGTGGTGTGCGCACATGATGGGTGATGGGTGTTGGTACTTGGCCCTTATATTGGCCACCTATCCCTCATCAAACCTCGAGAACTCACGGCCCCTTAAAGAGCATTTGAGATTTTACAGGTTTGCTACCAGTTGCCATTAAAGTGTCTCAAATGGGGACACTTTTTTCAAATGGTCACAAAATCTTGTACACTTCGAGTTTTTAGCTGAATTTTTTTGGGCATGCCAACAAAAATACAAGGATCACGTCTAAAAAGTTTGGGGCCAAAACTGCTTCTGAAAAAATTTAAAAAAGGCCTGAACCGTAAAAAGTTTCAAAAATCATGAAAAATAGAAAACTAGTCGTCTTGCCTTGAAACTTCACATGACGGCTTAAAGGACCATTGTATGAATTTACAAGCCAGAAAAATGGCATTGGCATGGTAGAAATATGAAGATGTGCCTAAACCCACCGACCACCCTATCAATCCACAGCTTGCGCATCCCGCCTCTCTGGCCGACGTAGTGCCCACCCGCCCGCCTGCTCGTTTCTTCAGTTGGCTTAGGCATACGGAGTTCATTCCCAATCTAAGATCAGACCGGATCGAGGGTTGTGGTAGTAGGATCGGCAACACCCAGAGGGGGACCCGATCGATCCCCGACTTACCTATCCGACCCTTCTGGCCGACTGAGCGCCTGCACGCTCGTTTCGTGGGTTGACTTAGGCATACGGAGTTCATTCCCAGTCTAAGCATACGGAGTTCATTCCTAGTCTAAGATCGAACCGGATTGAGGGTTGCTGCAGGACATGATGGGCTCGGGCATATGCTGGTTCCGTATTTTCTTCGTCGAGACACCATCGTCGGAGAACCTGACCGGCGACATTAGGGTTCCGACGATCGGGGGACGTGTGCGCACATGATGTGCGATAGGTGCTAGTACTTGGCCCTTATATTGGCCCCCTATCCCTCATCAAACCTCGAGAACTCACACCCCCTTAAAGAGCATTTGAGATTTTATAGGTTTGCTGCCAGTAGCCATTAAAGTGTCTGAAATGGAGACACTTTTTTAAAATGGTCACAAAATCTTGTACACTTTGAGTTTTTAGCTGAATTGTTTTGTGCAGGCCAACAAAAATACAAGGATCACGTTTACCAAGTTTGGGGCCAAAACTCCCTTTGAAAAAAGTTTAAAAAATCCCATAACGTAAAAAGTTTCGAAAATCATGAAAAATAGAAAACGAGTCGTCTTGCCATGAAACTTCACAGGAAGGCTTAAGGGACCATTGTATGAATTTACAAGCTAGAAAAATGGCAATGGCACGGCAAAAATATGAAGATGTGCCTAAACCCACCTACGACCCTATCGATCCACGGCTTGCGCATCCCACCTCTCTAGTCGGCGTAGTGCCCGTCCCCCCGCCCGCTCGTTTCATCGGTTGGCTTAGGCATACGGAGTTCATTCCCAGTCTAAGCCTACGAAGTTCATTCCCAGCCTAAGATCAGACCAGATCGAGGGTTGCTGCAGCACATGCTGGGCTCGGGCATGTGCTGGTGCCGTATTTTTCTTCATCAGGACACCATCGCTGGAGAACCTGACCGACGGCATTGGGGTTCCGACTATCGGGGGCTGTGCGTACATGATGTGCGATGGTTGCTTGTACTTGAACCTTATATTGGCCCCCTATCCCTCATCAAACCTCGAGAAGTCACACCCCCTTAAAGAGCATTTGAGATTTTACAGGTTTGCTGCCAAGTAGCCATTAAAGTGTCTGAAATGGGGACACTTTTTTCAAATGGCAACAAAATCTTGTACACTTCGAGTTTTTAGCTGAATTGTTTTGTGCATGCCAACAAAAATACAAAGATCATGTCTACCAAGTTTGGGGCCAAAACTCCTTTTGAAAAAATTTTAAAAAATCTCAAACCATAAAATGTTTCAAAAATCATGAAAAAAAGAAAACGAGTCGTCTTGCCATGAAACTTCACATGAAGGCTTAAGGGACCATTGTATGAATTTACAAGCTAGAAAAATGGCATTGGCACGGCAGAAATATGAAGATGTGCCTAAACCTACCTACCACCCTATCGATCCGCAGCATGGGCATCCCGCCTTTCTGGCTGACGTAGTGCCCAACCGCCCGCCCGTTCGTTTCGTCTGTTGGCTTAGGCATACGAAGTTCATTCCCAGTCTAAGATCAGATCGGAATGAGGGTTACGATAGCAGGATTGGCAACACGCAGAGGGGGACCCGATCGATCCCCGACTTGTTCATCTCGTGCCTCCGGCTGGTTGAGTGCCCACACGCTTGTTTTGTGGGTTGACTTAGGCATATGGAGTTCATTCCCAGTCTAAGATCAGACCGGACCGAGGGTTGTGACAGCACACGCTAGGCTCTGGCATGTGCTGGTGTCGTATTTTTCTTCACCGGGACACCATAACCGGAGAACCTGACCGACGGCATTGGGGTTCCGGCGATAGGGGCGGGGGGTGTGCGCACATGATGTGCGATGGGTGCTAGTACTTGGCCCTTATATTGGCCCCCTATCCCTCATCAAACCTCGAGAACTCACACCCCCTTAAAGATCATTTGAGATTTTACAGGTTTGCTGCCAGTAGCCATTAAAGTGTCTGAAATTGGGACACTTTTTTCAAATGGTCACAAAATCTTGTACACTTCGAGTTTTTAGCTGACTTTTTTTGTGCATGCCAAAAAAAACACAAGGATCACGTCTACCAATTTGGGGCCAAAACTCCTTCTGAAAAAAATTTAAAAAATCCCGAACCGTAAAAAGTTTTGAAAATCATGAAAAATAGAAAACGAGTCGTCTTGCCATGAAACTTCACATGAAGGCTTAAGGGACCATTGTATGAATTTACAAGCCAAAAAAATGGCATTGGCACAACAAAAATATGAAGATGTGCCTAAGCCCACCTACCACCTTATCGATCCACGGCTTGCGCATCCCGCCTCTCTGGCCGGCGTAGTGCCCGCCCGGTCGTTTCGTCGGTTGGCATAGGCATACGGAGTTCATTACCAGTCTAAGATCAGACCAGAAAGAGGGTTGTGGCAGTAGGATCGACAGCACACAAAGGGGGACCGGATCGAAGATTCCAGCAGTAGGATCGACAGTATGTAGAGGGGGACCTGGCCGATCCCCGGCTTGCACATCCCGTCCCTCTGGCCGGTTGAGCGCCCGCAAGCTCATTTCATGGGTTGACTTAGGCATACGGAGTTCATTCCTAGTCTAAGCATACGGAGTTCATCCCAAAGTCTAAGATCAGACCGGGCCGAGGGTTGCGGCAGCACATGCTGGGCTCGGGCATGTGCTGGTGCAGCATTTTTCTTCGCAGGGACACCATCGTCGGAGAACCTGACCGGCAGCATTAGGGTTACGACGATCGGGCGGGGTCGGGGGGGTGTGCGCACATGATGTGCGATGGGTGCTGATACTTGGCCCTTATATTGGCCCCCTATCCCTCATCAAACCTCGAGAACTCACACCCCCTTAAAGAGCATTTGAGATTTTACAGGTTTGCTGCCAGTAGCCATTAAAGTGTCTGAAATGAGGACACTTTTTTCAAATGGTCACAAAATCTTGTACACTTCGAGTTTTTTACTGAATTTTTTTGTGCATGCCAACCAAAATAGAAGGATCACGTCTACCAAGTTTGGGGCCAAAACTCCTTCTGAAAAAATTTTAAAAAATCCCGAACTGCAAAAAGTTTCAAAAATCATGAAAAATAAAAAACGAGTCGTCTTGCCATGAAACTTCACATGAAGGCTTAAGGGACCATTGTATGAATTTACAAGGCAGAAAAATGGCATTGCCATGGCAGAAATATGAAGATGTTTCTAAACCCACCTACCACCCTATCGATCCACGGCTTGCGCATCCCACCTTTTTGGCCGGCGTAGTGCCCGCCCACCCGCTCGCTCGTTTCATCGGTTGGCGTAGGCATACGGAGTTCATTCCCAGTCTAAGATCGGATCGGACCGAGGGTTGCGGCAGTAGGATCGACAGCACGCAGATGGGGACTCGATCGATCCTCGACTTGCGCATCCCGCCCCTCTGGCCGGTTAAGCGCCCGCACGCTTGTTTCGTGGGTTGACTTAGGCATACAGAGTTCATTTCCAGTCTAAAATCAGACCGGACCAAGGGTTGCAGCAGCACATGCTGGGTTCGGGCATGTGCTGGTGCCGTATTTTTCTTCGCCGGGACACCATTGCCTGAGAACCAGGCCTGCGGCATTGGGGTTCCGACGATTGCGGGGGGCCGGGGGGTGTGCGCACATGATGTGCGATGGGTTCTGGTACTTGGCCCTTATATTGGCCCCCTATCCCTCATCAAACCTCGAGAACTCACACCACCTTAAAGAGCATTTGAGATTTTACAGGTTTGCTGCCAGTAGCCATTAAAGTGTCTGAAATGGGGACACTTTTTTCAAATGGTCACAAAATCTTGTACACTTCGAATTTTTAGCTGAATTTTTTTGTGCATGCCAAAAAAAATACAAGGATCACATCTACCAAGAGTGGGGCCAAAACTCCTTCTGAAAAAATTTTAAAAAATCTCCAACCGTAAAAATTTTTGAAAATCATGAAAAATAGAAAACAAGTCGTCTTGCCATTAAACTTCACATGAAGGCTTAAGGGACCATTGTATGAATTTACAAGCCAAAAATATGTAATTGACATGGTAGAAATATGAAGATGTGCCTAAACCCACCTACCACCCTATCGATCCATGGCTTGCGCATCCCGCCTCTCTGGCCGACGTAGTGCCCGCCTGCCCGTACGCTCGTTTCGTCGATTGGCTTAGGCATACGGAGTTTATTCCCAGTCTAAGATCGGACAGGATCGAGGGTTGTGGTAGTAGGATCGGTAACACCCAGAGGGGGACCCGATCGATCCCCGACTTACCTATCCGGCCCTTCTGGCCGACTGAGCGCCTGCACGCTCGTTTCGTGGGTTGACTTAGGCATACGGAGTTCATTCCCAGTCTAAGCATACGGAGTTCATTCCTAGTCTAAGATCGAACCGGATTGAGGGTTGCTGCAGGACATGATGGGCTCGGGCATGTGCTGGTGCCGCATTTTTCTTCGTCGGGACACCATCATCGGAGAACCTAACCGACGGTATTGAGGTTCCGACGATCAGGGGGGCCGGGGGGGAGGTGTGCGCACATGATGTGCGATGGGTGCTGGTACTTGGCCCTTATATTGGCCCCCTATCCCTCATCAAACCTCGAGAACTCACACCCCTTTAAAGAGCATTTGAGATTTTACAGGTTTGCTGCCAGTAGCTATTAAAGTGTCTGAAATGGGGACACTTTTTTCAAATGGTCACAAAATCTTGTACACTTCGAGTTTTTTGCTGAATTTTTTTTTGCATGCCAACCAAAATAGAAGGATCACGTCTACCAAGTTTGGGGCCAAAAATCCTTCTGAAAAAATTTTAAAAAATCCCGAACCGCAAAAAGTTTCAAAAATCGTCAAAAATAAAAAACGAGTCGTCTTGCCATGAAACTTCACATAAAGGCTTAAGGGACCATTGTATGAATTTACAAGGCAGAAAAATGGCATTTCCATGGCAGAAATATGAAGATGTGCCTAAACCCACCTACCACCCTATCGATCCACGGCTTGCGCATCCCGCCTCTCTGGCCGGCTTAGTGCCCGCCTGCCCGTTCGGTCGTTTCGTCGATTGGCTTCGACATACGGAGTTCATTCCCAGTCTAAGATCAGACCGGACCGAGGGTTGCGGCAGTAGGTTCGGTAGGACGTAGAGGGGTCCCGGTCGATCATCGGCTTGCGCATCCCGCCCCTCTGGCCGGCTGAGTGCCCGTGCATTCGTTTCGTGGGTTGACTTAGGTATACGGAGTTCATTCCAAGTCTAAGCATACGAATTTCATTCTCAGTATAAGATCGGACCGGACCGAGGGTTGCGGTACCACATGCTTGGCTCGGGCATGTGCTGGTGCCGCACTTTTCTTCACCGGGACACCATCGTCGGAGAATCTGACCAGCGGCATTGGGGTTGCGGTGATCGGGGGGGCTGAGTGGTGTGCGCACATGATGGGTGATGGGTGTTGGTACTTGGCCCTTATATTGGCCACCTATCCCTCATCAAACCTCGAGAACTCACGCCCCCTTAAAGAGCATTTGAGATTTTACAGGTTTGCTACCAGTTGACATTAAAGTGTCTCAAATGGGGACACTTTTTTCAAATGGTCACAAAATCTTGTACACTTCGAGTTTTTAGCTGAATTTTTTTCGGCATGCCAACAAAAATACAAGGATCACGTCTAAAAAGTTTGGGGCCAAAACTGCTTCTGAAAAAATTTAAAAAAGGCCTGAACCGTAAAAAGTTTCAAAAATCATGAAAAATAGAAAACGAGTCGTCTTGCCTTGAAACTTCACATGACAGCTTAAAGGACCATTGTATGAATTTACAAGCCAGAGAAATGGCATTGGCATGGTAGAAATATGAAGATGTGCCTAAACCCACCGACCACCCTATCAATCCACAGCTTGCGCATCCCGCCTCTCTGGCCGACGTAGTGCCCACCCGCCCGCCTGCTCGTTTCTTCAGTTGGCTTAGGCATACGGAGTTCATTCTCAATCTAAGATCAGACCGGATCGAGGATTCCAGCAGCAGGATCAGCAGCACGTAGATGGGGGACCCAGTCGATCCTCAGCTTACGCATCCCGCCCCTCGGTAGACTGAGCGCCCACACACTAATTTCATGGATTGACTTAGGCATACGAAGTTCATTTCCAGTCTAGGCATACGGAGTTCCTTCCCAGTCTAAGATCAGACAGGATCAAGGGTTGTGACAGCACATGCTGGGCTCAAGCATGTGCTGGTGCTACATTTTTCTTTGTCGAGACACCATCACCAGAGAACCTGACCGGCGACATTGGGGTTCCGACGATCAGGGGGGCCGGGGGGGTGTGCGCACATGATGTGCAATGGGTGCTGGTACTTGGCCCTTATATTGGCCCCTTATCCCTCATCAAACCTCGAGAACTCTCACCCCCTTAAAGAGCATTTGAGATTTTACAGGTTTGCTGCCAGTAGCCATTAAAGTGTCTTAAATGGGGACACTTTTTTCAAATGGTCACAGAATCTTGTACACTTCGAGTTTTTAGCTGAATTTTTTGTGCATGCCAACAAAAATACAAGGGTCACGTCTACCATGTTTAGGGCCAAAACTCCTTCTGAAAAATATTTAAAAAATCTTGAACCGCAAAAAGTTTCAAAAATCATGAAAAATAGAAAACGAGTCGTCTTGCCATAAAACTTCTCATGAAGGATTAAGGGACCATTGTATGAATTTACAAGCCATAAAAATGGCATTGGCATGGTAGAAATATGAAGATGTGCCTAAACCCACGTACCACCCTATCGATCCACGGTTTGCGCATCCCGCCTCTCTGGCCTGGTTGAGGGTTGCGGTAGCAAGATTGGTAGCATGCAGAGGGGGACCCGATCGATCCCCGACTTGTGCATCCTGCCCCTCTAGCCGACTGAGCGCCTGTACGCTCATTTCATAGGTTGACTTAGGCATACGGAGTTCATTCCCATAAAAAACGAGTCGTCTTGCCATGAAACATCACATGAAGGCTTAAGGGACCATTGTATGAATTTACAAGCCAAAAAAATGGTAGTGGCACGGTAGAAATATGAAGATATGCCTAAATCAACCTACCAGCCTATTGATCCACGGCTTGCGCATCCCGTCTCTCTGGCCAGCGTAGCGCCCGCCCGCCCACCCGCTCGTTTTGTCGGTTGGCCTAGGCATACAAAGTTCATTCCTAGTATAAGATCAGACCAGACCGAGGGTTGCGGCAGCAAGATCGGCAGCACGTAGAGGGGGACTCGGCCGATCCCCGGCTTGTGCATCTCGCCCTTCTGACCGGCTAAGCGCCCGCACGCTCGTTTCGTGGGTTGATTTAGGCATACGGAGTTCATTCCCAGTCTAAGCATACGGAGTTCATTCCCAATCTAAGATCGGACCGGACCGAGGGTTGCGACAGCACATGTTGGGCTCGAGCATGTGCTGGTGTCGCATTTTTCTTCGTCGAAGAACCTGACCGGCGACATTGGGGTTCCAACGATCCGGGGGGGGCGGGGGGTGTACGCACATGTTGCGCGATGGGTGCTGGTACTTAGCCCATATATTGGCCCCCTATCCCTCATCAAACCTCAAGAACTCACACCCCCTTAAAGAGCATTTGAGATTTTACAGGTTTGCTGCCAGTAGCCATTAAAGTGTCTGAAATGGGGACACTTTTTTCAAATGATCACAAAATCTTGTACACTTTGAGTTTTTAGCTAAATTTTTTTGTGCATGCCAACAAAAATACAAGGATCACGTCTTGGGGCCAAAACTCCTTCTAAAAAAATTTAAAAAAATCATGAAAAATAGAAAACGAGTCATCTTGCCATGAAACTTCACATGAAGGCGTAAGGGACCATTGTATGAATGTACAAGCCAGAAAAATGGCATTGGCACGGCAGAAATATGAAGTTGTACCTAAACCCACCTAGCACCCTATCGATCCATGACTTGTGCATCCCGCCTCTCTGGCCGGCGTAGCGCCCGACTGCCCGTCCGCCTGCACGCCCGTTTCGTCGGTTGGCTTAGGCATACGGAGTTCATTCCCAGTCTAAGATCGGATCGGACCGAGGGTTGCGGCAGCAAGATTGGTAGCACACAGAGGGGGACTCGGCCGATCCCCGGCTTGCGCATCCCACCCCTCTGGTCGGCTAAGCACCCGTACGCTCATTTCGTGGGTTGACTTAGGCATACGGAGTTCATTCCCGGTCTAAGCAAACGGAGTTCATTCCCAGTCTAAGACCGGACCGGACCGAGGGTTTCGGCAGCACATGCTGGGCTCGGGCATGTGCTGGTGCTGCATTTTTTTTCATCGGGACACCATCGCCGGATAACATGACCGACGGCATTGAGGTTCCGACGATAGGGGGGACCGGGGGGTGTGCGAACATGATGTGCGATGGGTGCTGGTACTTGGCCCTTATATTGGCCCCCTATCCCTCATCAAACCTCGAGAACTCACACCCCCTTAAAGAGCATTTGAGATTTTACAGGTTTGCTGCCAGTAGCCATTAAAGTGTCCGAAATGGGGACACTTTTTTCAAATGGTGACAAAATCTTGTACACTTCGAGTTTGTAGCTGAATATTTTTGTGCATGCCAACAAAAATACAAGGATCACGTATACCAAGTTTGGGGCCAAAGCTCCTTCTGAAAGAGTTTTAAAAAATCTCGAACCGTAAAAAGTTTCAAAAATCATGAAAAATAGAAAACGAGTCGTCTTGCCATGAACCTTCACGTGAAGGCTCAAGGGACCATTGTATGAATTTACAAGCTAGAAAAATGGCATTGGCATGGCAGAAATATGAAGATGTGCCTAAACCCACCTACCACCCTATCGATCCATGGCTTGCGCATCCCTCCTCTCTGGCCGGCGTAGTGCCCGCCCGCCTGCTAGCCCGTATGTTTCGTCAGTTGGCTTAGGCATACGGAGTTTATTCCCAGTCTAAGATTAGACCGAACTGAGGGTTATGGCAGCAGGATTGGCAGCATGCAGAGGGGAACCCGGTCGATCCCCGGCTTGTGCATCCCACCCCTCTGGTCGGTTGAGCGCCCGCAGGTTCATTTCATGGGTTAACTTAGGCGTATGGAGTTCATTCCCAGTCTAAGCATACAAAGTTCATTCCCAGTCTAAGATCGAACTAGATCGAGGGTTGCGACAGTAAATGTTGGGCTCGGGCATGTGTTGGTGTCGCAATTTCCTTCGTCAGGACACCATCACTGGAGAACCTGACCAGCGACATTGGGGTTCCGGCGATGGGGGGGACCGGAGGGGTGTGCACACATGATGTGCGATGGGTGCTGGTTCTTTTCCCTTATATTGTCCCCCTATCCCTCATCAAACCTCAAGAACTCACACCCCTTTAAAGAGCATTTGAGATTTTTCAGGTTTGCTGCCAGTAGCCATTAAAGTGTCCGAAATGGGGACACTTTTTTCAAATGGTGACAAAATCTTGTACACTTCGAATTTGTAGCTGAATATTTTTGTGCATGCCAACAAAAATACAAGGATCACCTCTACAAATTTTGGTGCCAAAACTCCTTCTGAAAAAATTTTAAAAAATCCTGAACCGTAAAAAGTTTCAAAAATCGTGAAAAATAGAAAACGAGTCATCTTGCCATGAAACTTCACATGAAGGCTTAAGGGGCCATTGTATGAATTTACAAGCCAAAAAAATGGCATTGGCAAGGCAGAAATATGAAGATGTGCCTAAACCCACCTACCACCATATCGATCCACGGCTTGTGCATCCCGCCTCTCTGGCCGGCGTAATGGCCACCCGCCCGCCCGCCCTCCCTCCCGTTTTGTCGGTTGGCTTAGGCATACGGAGTTTATTCCTAGTCTAAGATCAGATCAGACCGAGGGTTGCAGCAGCAGGATCGACAGCACGCAGAGGGGGACCCGACTGATCCCCGGTTTGTGCATCCCGCCCCTCTGGCCGGCTGATGCCCGCACGCTCATTTCGTGGGTTGACTTAGGCATACAGAGTTCATTCCCAGTCCAAGCATACGGAGTTCATTCCCAGTCTAAGATCGGACCGGATTGAGGGTTGCAACTGCACATACTGGGCTTAGGCATGTACCGGTGCCGCATTTTTCTTCGTCGGGACACCATCGCCGGAGAACCTGACCGACGACATTGGGGTTTCGGCAATCGACGGGGCCGGGGGGGTGTGCGCACATGATGTACGATGGGTGCTGGTACTTGGCCCTTATATTGGCCCCTTATCCCTCATCAAACCTCGAGATCTCCCACCCCCTTAAAGAGCATTTGAGATTTTACAGGTTTGTTGCCAGTAGAAATTAAAGTGTCTGAAATGGGGACACTTTTTTCAAATGGTCACAAAATCTTGTACACTTCGAGTTTTTAGCTCAATTTTTTTAAGCAAGCCAACAAAAATACAAGGATCACGTCTACCAAGTTTGGGGCCAAAAATCCTTCTGAAAAGTTTTTTAAAAATCCTGAATCGTTAAAAGTTTCAAAAGTCGTGAAAAATAGAAAAGGAGTCGTCTTGCCATTAAACTTCACATAAATGCTTAAGGGAGCATTGTATGAATTTACAAGCCAGAAAAATGGCATTGGCACGGCAGAAATATGAAGATGTGCCTAAACCCACCTACCACCCTATCGATCTACGGCTTGCGCGTCCTGCCTCTCTGGCCGGCGTATTGCCCTCCCACCCGCCCGCCCGCCCGCCTGCCAGCCCGTTTCGTCGGTTGGCTAAGCATACGGAGTTCATTCCCAGTCTAAGATCGGTTCAGACCGAGGGTTGTGGTAGTAGGATCGGCAGCACGTAGAGGGGGACCCGACCGATCCCGAGCTTGCGCATCTCGCCCCTCTTGCTGGCTGAGCGCCCGCACGCTCGTTTCGTGGGTTGACTTAGGTATACGGAGTTCATTCCCAGTCTAAGCATACGGAGTTCATTCCTAGTCTAAGATCGGATCGGATCGAGGGTTGCGGCAGCACATGTTGGGCTAGGGCATGTGTTGGTGTCGTATTTTTCATCGTCGGGACACCATTGTCGGAGAACCTGACTGACGGAATTGGGGTTCCGACGATGGGATGGAGCGGGGGGTGTACGCACATGACGTGCAATGGGTGCTGGTACTCGGGTCTTATTTTGGCCCCCTATCCCTCATCAAACCTCGAGAACTCACACCCCCTTAAAGGGCATTTGAGATTTTACAGGTTTGCTGCCAGTAAACATTAAAGTGTCTGAAATAGGGACACATTTTTCAAATGGTCACAAAATCTTGTAGACTTTGAGTTTTTAGCTTAATTGTTTTGTGCATGCAAACAAAAATACAAGGATCATATCTACCAAGTTTGGGGCAAAAACTCCTTCTGAAAAAATTTTAAAAAATCCCGAACCGTAAAAAGTTTCAAAAATCTTGGAAGATAGAAAAGGAGTCGTCTTGCCATGAAACTTCAGATGAAGGCTTAAGGGACCATTGTATGAATTTACAAGCTAGAAAAATGGCATTGGCACGGTAGAAATATGAAGATGTGCCTAAACCCACCTACCACCCTATGGATCCACGGCTTGCGCATCCCGCCTCTTCGACCGGCGTAGTGCTCGCCCGCCCGCCCATTTTATCGATTGGCTTAGGCATACAGAGTTTATTCCCAGTCTAACATCAGCCTGGAATGAGGGTTGCCGTAGAAAGATCGGTAGCACGTAGAGGGGGACCCGACCGATCCCCGGCTTGCACATCCCGCCCCTCTGGTCGACTGAGAGCCCGCACGCTCGTTTCGTGGGTTGACTTAGGCATATGGAGTTCATTCCCAGTCTAAGCATACGGAGTTCATTCCCAGTCTAAGATCGGACCACACCGAGGGTTGCGATAGTACATGCTAGGCTCGGGCATGTGCTGGTGTCGCATTTTTCTTCCTCGGGACACCATCACTGGAGAACCTTACCGACGGTATTAGGGTTCCGGCGATGGGGTGGAACCGGGGGGGGTTTGCGCACATGATGTGCGATGGCTTCTGGTACTTGGCCCTTATATTGGCTCCCTATCCCTCATCAAACCTCGAGAACTCACACCCCCTTAAAGAGCATTTGAGATTTTACAGGTTTGCTACCAGTAGCCATTAAAGTGTCTCAAATGGGGACACTTTTTTCAAATGGTCACAAAATCTTGTACACTTTGAGTTTTTAGCTGAATGTTTTTGTGCATGCCAAAAAAAATACAAGGATCACGTCTGCCAAGTTTGGGGTGAAAACTTCTTCTGAAAAAATTTTAAAATATCCTGAACCGTAAAAAGTTTCAAAAATCTTGAAATATAGAAAACAAGTGGTCTTGCCATGAAACTTCACATGAAGGCTTAAGGGACCACTGTATGAATTTACGAGCCAAAAAAATGGCATTGGCATGGCAGAAGTATGAAGATGTGCCTAAACCCACCTACCACCCTATCGATCCACGGCTTGCGCATCCCCCTCTCTGTCCAGCATAGTGCCCGCCCGCCTGCCCGCTCGTTTCGTCAGTTGGCTTAGGCATACGAAGTTCATTCCCAGTCTAAGATCAGACCGGATCGAGGGTTGTAGCAGCAGGATCAGCAGCACGCAGAGGGGGACCCGGTCGATCCCCGACTTACGCATCCCGCCCCTTTGGCCAGTTGAACGCCCGGACGCTCGTTTCATGGGTTGACTTAGGCATACGGAGTTCATTTCCAGTCTAAGCATATGGAGTTCATTCCCAATCTAAGATCGGATCGGACTGAGGGTTACGGCAGCAGGATCAACAGAACGCAGAGGGGGACCCGACCGATCCCCGGCTTGCGCATCCCGTACCTCTGGCCGGTTGAACACCCGCACGCTCGTTTCGTGGGTTAACTTAGGCATACGGAGTTCATTCCCAGTCTAATAATACGGAGTTCATTCCCAGCCTAAGATCGAACCAGACTGAGGGTTGCGGCAGCACATCTAGGCTCGAGCATGTGCTGGTGCCACATTTTTCTTCGTCGGGACACCATCGCATGAGAACCAGACCGACGACATTGGGGTTCCGGCGATCGGGGGGCCGGGGGGTGTGCACACATGATGTACGATGGGTGCTGGTACTTGGCCCTTATATTGGCCCCCTATCCTTCATCAAACCTCGAGAACTCACACCCCCTTAAAGAGCATTTCAGATTTTACAGGTTTGCTGCCAGTAGCCATTAAAGTGTCTTAAATGGGGACACTTTTTTCAAATGGTCACAAAATCTTGTACACTTCGAGTTTTTAGCTGAATTTTTTGGTGCATGCCATCAAAAATACAAGAATCACATCTACCAAGTCTGGGGCAAAAACTCCTTCTGAAAAAATTTAAAAAAATCCCAAACCGTAAAAAGTTTCAAAAATCGTGAAAAATAGAAAACGAGTCGTCTTGCCATGAAACTTCAAATGAAGGCTTAAGGGACCATTGTCTGAATTTACAAGCCAGAAAAATGGCATTGGCATGGCAGAAATATGAAGATGTGCCTAAACCCACCTACCACCCTATTGATGCACGGCTTGCGCATCCTGCCTGTCTGGCTGACGTAGTGCCCGTCCGGCCGCCCGCTGGTTTCATCGGTTAACGGAGACATACAGAGTTCATTCCCAGTCTAAGATCGAACCGAACTGAGGGTTACGCCAGCAGGATCGACAGCATGCAGAGGGGGACCCGACCGATCCCCGGCTTGGGCATCCCGCCCTTCTGGCGGGCTGAACGCTCGCACGCTCGTTTCGTGGGTTGACTTAGGCATACGGAGTTCATTCGCAGTCTAAGCATACAAAGTTCATTCCCAGTCTATGATCGGACTGGATCGAGGGTTGTGGCAGCACATGCTGGGCTCGAGCATGTGCTGGTGCCATATTTTTCTTCGCCGGGACACCAACGCCGTAGAACCTGACCGGTGGCATTAGGGTTTCGGTGATCGGGGGGCCGGGGGGGGTGTGCGCACATGATGTGCGATGGGTGCTGGTACTTGGCCCTTATATTGGCCCCCTATCCCTCATCAAACCTCGAGAACTCACACCCCCTAAAGAGCGCTTGAGATTTTACAGGTTTGCTGCCAGTAGCCATTAAAGCGTCTGAAATGGGGACACTTTTTTGAAATGATCACAAAATCTTCTACAAGTCGAGTTTTTAGCTGAATTTTTTTGTGGATGCCAAAAAAAATACAAGGATCACGTCTACCAAGTTTTTGGCCAAAATTGCTTCCGAAAAAATTTTTAAAAATCTCGAGCCGTAAAAAGTTTCAAAAATCATGAAAAATAGAAAACGAGTTGTCTTGCCATGAAACTTCACATGAAGGCTTAAGGGACCATTGTATGAATTTACAAGGCAAAAAAATGGTAGTGGCATGGCAGAAATTTGAAGATGTGTCAGAACCCACCTACCACCCTAACAATCCACGGCTTGCGCATCCCGCCTCTCTGGCCAACGTAGTGCCCGCCCGCCCGCTCGCTCGTTTCTCGGTTGGCTTAGGCATACGAAGTTTATTCCCAGTTTAAGATCAGATTGGAGTGAGGGTTACGGCAGCAGGATCAGCAGCACGTAGAGGGGGACCTGACCAGTCCCCAGCTTGTGCATCCCGCCCCTCTGGTCGACTTGGCGCCCGTACGCTCGTTTCGTGGGTTGACTTGGGCATATGGAGTTCATTCCAAGTCTAAGCATACGGAGTTCATTCCCAGTCTAAGATCGGATCAGACTGAGGGTTGCGGCAGAACATGCTGGGCTCGGGCATGTGCTGGTGCCAAATTTTTCTTCGCCTGGACACCATCGTTGGAGAACCCGACTGGTGGCATTGGGGTTCCGACGATCGGGGGGGCCGGGGGGTGTGCGCACATGATGTGCGATGGGTGCTGGTACTTGGCCCTTCTATTTGGCCCCCTATCCCTCATCAAACCTCGAGAACTCACACCCGCTTAAAGAGCATTTGAGATTTTACAGGTTTGCTGCCAGTAGCCATTAAAGTGTCTGAAATGGGGACACTTTTTTCAAATGGACACAAAATCTTGTACACTTCGAGTTTTTAGCTGAATTTTTTTGTGCATGCAAACAAAAATAAAAGGATCACGTCTATTAAGTTTGGGGCCAAAACTCATTCTGAAAAAATTTTAAAAAATCCCGAACCGTAAAAAGTTTCCAAAATCGTGAAAAATAGAAAACGAGTCGTCTTGCAATGAAACTTCGCATGAAGGCTTAAGGGACCATTGTATGAATTTACAGGCCAAAAAAATTGCATTGGCATGGTAGAAATATGAAGAGGTGCCTATACCCACCTACCACCCTATCGATCCACGGCTTGCGCAGCCTACCTCTTTGGCCGGCGTAGTGCCCGCCCGCCCGCCCGCCCGCTCGTTTCGTCGGTTGGCTTAGGCATATGGAGTTCATTCCCAGTCTAAGATCAGACCAGACCGAGGGTTGCAGTAGCAGGATCAACAGCACGTAAAGGGGGACCCGGTCGATCCCCGACTTACGCATCCTGCCCCTCTGGCCGGCTGAGCGCCCGCACGCTCGTTTCGTGGGTTGACTTAGGCATACGGAGTTCATTCCCAGTCTAAGATCAGACCAGACTGATGGTTACGGCAGCACATGCTGGGCTCGGGCATGTGCTGGTGCCACATTTTTCTTTGCTGGGACACCATCGCCGAAGAACATGACCGACGGCATTGGGGTTTTGGCGATCGGGGGGGTGTGCGCACATGATGTGCGATGGGTGCTGGTACTTGGCCCTCATATTGGCCCCCTATCCCTCATCAAACCTCGAGAACTCACACCCCCTTAAAGAGCATTTGAGATTTTACAGGTTTGCTGCCAGTAGCCATTAAAGTGTCTTAAATGGGGACACTTTTTTCAAATGGTCACAAAATCTTGTACACTTCGAATTTTTAGCTGAATTTTTTTGTGCATGCCAACAAAAATAAAAGGATCACGTCTACCAAGTTTGGGGCTAAAACTCCTTCTGAAAAAATTTTCAAAAATCCCGAACCTTAAAAAGTTTCAAAAATAGTAAAATATAAAAAATGAGTCGTCTCGCCATGAAACTTCACATGAAGGCTTAAGGGACCATTGTATGAATTTACAAGCCAGAAAAATGGCATTGGCACTACAGAAAATATGAAGATGTGCCTAAACCCACCTACCACCCTATCGATCCACGGGTTGCACATCCCGTCTCTCTGGCCGGCGTAGTGCCCGTCCGCCCGTTTCGTCGATTGGCTTAGGCATATGGAGTTCATTCCAATCTAAGATCGGACCGAACCAAGAGTTGCTGCAGCAGGATTGACAGCACGCAGAGGGGGACCCGACCGATCCCTGGCTTGCGTATCCCGCTCCTCTGGCTGGTTGAGCACCCGCAAACTCGTTTCGTGGGTTGACTTAGGCATACGGAGTTCATTTCCAGTCTAAGCATACAGAGTTCATTCCCAGTTTAAGACTGGACCAGACAGAGGGTTGCTCCAGCACATGCTGCGCTCGGGCATGTGCTGGTGCCCTATTTTTCTTCACTGGGACACCATCGTCGGAGAACCTGACCGACGGTATTAGGGTTCCGACGATCGTGGGGGGCCGGGGGGTGTGCACACATGATGTGCGATGGGTGCTGGTACTTGGCCCCTATATTGGCCCCCTATCCCTCATCAAACCTCGAGGACTCACACCCCTTAAAGAGCATTTGAGATTTTACAGGTTTGCTGCCAGTAGCCTTTAGCTGAATGTTTTTGTGCATGCCAACAAAAATACAAGGATCATGTCTACCAAGTTTGGGGCAAAAAATCCTTCTGGAAAAATTTTAAAAAATCTCGAACCGTAAAAAGTTTCAAAAATCGTAAAAAATAGAAAATGAGTCGTCTTGCCATGAAACTTCACTTGAAGGCTTAAGGGACCATTGTATGAATTTACAAGCCATAAAAATGGCATTGCCATCACAGAAATATAAAGATGTGCCTAAACCCACCTACCACCCTATCGATCCACGGCTTGCGCATCCCGCCTCTCTGGCCGACGTAGTGCCCGCCCACCCGCTCGCTTGTTTCATCGATTGGCTTAGGCATACGGAGTTCATTCCCATTCTAAGATCAGACCAGATCGAGGGTTGCGGTAGCAGGATTGGCAGCACGCAGAGGGGGACCTGGTTGATCCCCAGCTTGCGCATCCCGCCCCTCTGGACGGCTGAACGCACGCACGCTCGTTTCGTGGGTTGACTTAGGCATGCGGAGTTCATTCCCAGTCTAAGATCGGACCGGACCGAGGGTTGCGGCAGCACATGCTGGGCTAGAGCATGTGCTGGTGCCACATTTTTCTTTGTCGAGACACCATCACCGGAGAACCTGACCGGCGGCATTAGGGTTTCGACGATCGGGGGTGTGTGCGCACAGGATGTGTGATGGGTGCTGGTACTTGGCCCTTATATTGGCCCCTAACCCCCATCAAACCTCGAGAACTCACACCCCATTAAAGAGCATTTGAGATTTTACAGGTTTGCTGCCTGTAGCCATTAAAGTTTCCGAAATGGAAACACTTTTTTCAAATGGTCACAAAATCTTGTACACTGTGAGTTTTTAGATGATTTTTTTTAGCATGCCAACAAAAATACAAGGATCATGTCTACCAAGTTTGGGGCCAAAACTCTTTCTGAAAAGATTTTAAAAAATCCCGAACCGTAAAAAGTTTCAAAAATCATGAAAAATAGAAAATGAGTCGTCTTGCCATGAAACTTCACATGAAGGCTTAAGGGACCAATGTACGAATTTACAAGCCAGAAAAATGGCATTGGCATGGTAGAAATATGAAGATGTGCCTAAACCCACCTACCACCCTATCGATCCACGGCTTGCGCATCCCGCCGCTCTGGCCGGTGTAGTTCCCGCCCGCCCGCCCGCCCGTTTCATCGGTAGGCTTAGGCATACGAGTTCATTCCCAGTCTAAGATCGGACCGGGCTAAGGGTTGCAACAGCAGGATCGGTAGCACGCAGAGGGGGACCCGACCGATCCCCGGCCTACGCATCCCTCCCCTCTGGCCGATTGAGCGCCCGCCTGCTCGTTTCTTGGGTTGACTTAGGCATACAGAGTTCATTCCCAGTCTAAGCATACGGAGTTCATTCCCAGTCTAAGATCAGACTGGACCGAGGGTTGCGGTAGCACATGCTGGGCTTGGGCATGTGCTGGTGCCGTATTTTTCTTCGTCGGGACACCATCGTCGAAGAACCTAACAGACGATATTGGGGTTCCGACGATCGGGGGTGGCCGGGGGGGGTGTCCGCACATGATGTGCAGTGGTTGCTGGTACTTGGCCCTTATATTGGCCTCTTATCCCTCATCAAACCTCGAGAACTCACACCCCCTTAAAGAGCATTTGAGATTTTACAGGTTTGCTGCCAGTAACCATTAAAGTGTTTGAAATGGGGACACTTTTTTCAAATGGTCACAAAATCTTGTACACTTCGAGTTTTTAGCTGAATTTTTTGTGCATGCCAACAAAAATACAAGGATCACGTCTATAAATTTTGGGGCGAAAACACCTTTTGAAAAAATTTAAAAAAATCTCGAACCGTAAAAAGTTTTGAAAATCGTGAAAAATGGGAAACGAGTCGTCTTGGCATGAAACTTCACATGAAGGTTATGGGACCATTGTATGAATTTACAAGCCAGAAAAATGGCATTTGCACGACAGAAGTATAAAGATGTGCCTAAACCCACCTACAACCCTATCGTTCCACGGCTTGCGCATCCCGCCTTTCTAGTCGACGTAGTGCCTGCCCGCCCGCCCGTTTCGTCGGTTGGCTTAGGCATATGGAGTTCATTCAAAGTCTAAGATCAGACCGAACTGAGGGTTCCAATAGCAGGATCGACAACACGTAGAGGGGGGCCCGACCGATCCTCGGCTTGCGCATGCTGCCCCTCTGGCTGACTGAGCGCCCGCACGTTTGTTTCGTGGGTTGACTTAGGCATACGGAGTTCATTCCCAGTCTAAGCATAGGGAGTTCATTCCCAGTCTAAGATCAGACCAGACCGAGGGTTGCGGCAGCACATGCTGGGCTCGGGCATGTGTTGGTGCCGTATTCTTTTTTGCTGGGACACCATCGTCGGAGAACCTGACCGACGGCATTGGGGTTCCGGCGATCGGGGGGCCGGGGGGTGTTCACACATGATGTGCAATGGGTGCTGGTATTGGTCCTTATATTGGCCCCCTATCCCTCATCAAATCTTAAGAACTCACACCCCCTTAAAGAGCATTTGAGATTTTGCAGGTTTGCTGCCAGTAGCTATTAAAGTGTCTGAAATGTGGACACTTTTCCAAATGGTCACAAAATCTTGTACACTTTGAGTTTTTAGCTGAATTTTTTTGAGCATGCGAACAAAAATAAAAGGATCACGTCTACCAAGCTTGGGGCCAAAACTCCTTCTGAAAAAATTTTAAAAAATCTCAGTCCGTAAAAAGTTTCAAAAATTGTGAAAAATAGAAAACGAGTCGTCTTACCATGAAACTTCACATGAAGGCTTAAGGGACCATTGTATGAATTTACAAGCCAAAAAAATGGCATTGGCATGGCAGAAATATGAAGATGTGCCTAAACCCACCTACCACCCTATAGATCCACGGCTTGCGCATCCCGCCTCTCTGGCCGGCGTAGTGTCCGCTTGCCCGCCCACCCGTTTCGTCGGTTCGCTTAGGCATACGGAGTTCATTCCCAGTCTAAGGTTGGACCAGACCGAGGGTTGCGGCAGCAGGATCGGTAGCACGCAAAGGGGGACCCGACTGATCCTCGGCTTGCACATCCCGCCCCTCTGGTCGACTGAGCGCCCGTACGCTGGTTCCAAGGGTTGACTTAGGCATACGGAGTTCATTCACAGTCTAAGCATACGGAGTTCATTGCCAATCTAAGATTAGATCGGACCGAGGGTTGACGCAGCACATGCTGGGCTCGGGCATGTGCTGGTGCCCCATTTTTCTTCGTCGGGACACCATCGTCGGAGAACCTGACCGACGGCATTGGGATTCCGGCGATCGGGGGTGGCGGGGAAGGGGTGTGCGCACATGATGTGCGATGGGTGCTGGTACTTAGCCCTTTTGTTGGCCTCCTATCTCTCATCAAACCTTGAGAACTCACACCCCCTTAAAGAGCATTTGAGATTTTACAGGTTTGCTGCCAGTAGCCATTAAGGTGTCTGAAATGGAAACACCTTTTTCAAATGGTCACAAAATCTTGTACACTACGAGTTTTTAGCTGATTTTTTTTTGTGCATGCCAAAAAAATACAAGAATCACGTCTACCAAGTTTGGGGCCAAAACTCCATCTGAAAAGATTTTAAACAATCCCGAACCGTAAAAAGTTTCAAAAATCGTGAAAAATAGAAAACGAGTCGTCTTGCCATGAAACTTCACATGAAGGCTTAAGGGACCATTGTATGAATTTACAAGCCAAAAAAATGGCATTGGCATGGTAGAAATATGAAGATGTGCCTAAACCCACCTATCACCCTATCGATCCATGGCTTACGCATCCCGCCTCTCTAGCCGGCTTACCGCCTGTCGGCCCGCCCCTATGGTCGGCTGAGCACCCGCACGCTCATTTTGTGGGTTGACTTAGGCATACAGAGTTCATTCCCAATCTAAGCATATGGAGTTCATTCCCAGTCTAAGCATATAGAGTTCATTCCCAGTTGAAGATTGGACCGGACCGAGGGTTGCGACAGCATATGTTGGGCTCGGGCATGTGCTGGTGCCGTATTTTTCTTCGTTGGGACACCATCGCCGGTGAACCTGACCGACGACATTATGGTTCCGATGATCGGGGGGGCCAGGGGACGGGTGTGCGCACATGATGTGCGATGGGTGTTGGTACTCGTCCGTTATATTGGCCCCCTATGCCTCATCAAACCTCGAGAACTCACACCCACTTAAAGTGCATTTAGGATTTTACAGGTTTGCTGCCAGTAGCTATTAAAGTGTCTGAAATGGGGACACTTTTTTCAAATTGTCACAAAATCTTGTACACTTCGAGTTGTTAGCTTAATTTTTTTGTGCATGCCAAAAAAAAATACAAGGATCACATCTACCAAGTTTGGGGCCAAAACTCCTTTTGAAAAAATTTTAAAAAACCTTTAACCGTAAAAACTTTTAAAAATCGTGAAAAATAGAAAACGAGTCGTCTTGCCATGAAACTTCACATGAAGGCTTAAGGGACCATTGTATTAATTTACAAGCCAGAAAAATGGCATTGGCATGGCAGAAATACGAAGATGTGCCTAAACCCACCTACCACCTTATCGAACCACGGCTTGCGCATCCCACCTCTCTGGCCGGCATAGTTCCCACCCATCCGCCCGCTTGTTTCGTCGGTTGGCTTAGGCATACGGAGTTAATTCCCAGTCTAAGATCAGATTGTATCATAGGTTGTGACAGTAGGATCGACAGCACGCAAAGGGGGACCCGACCGATCCCCGGCTTGCGCATCCCACCCCTCTGGCCGGTTGAGCGCCCGCACACTCGTTTCATGGGTTGACTTAGGCATACGGAGTTGATTCTGAATCTAAGCATACGGAGTTCATACCCAGTCTAAGATCCAACGGACCGAGGGTTACGGCAACACATGCTAGGCTCTGGCATGTGCTGGTGCCATATTTTTCCTAATAGGGACACCATCGCCAAAGAACCTGATCGGTAGCATTGGGTTCCGACGAACGAGGGGGGTCGGGGGCTGTGCGCACATGATGTGCGATGGGTGCTGGTACTTGGCCCTTATATGGGCCCCCTATCTCTCATCAAAACTCGAGAACTCACAACCCCTTAAAGAGCATTTGAGATTTTACAGGTTTGCTACTAGTAGCCATTAAAGTGTCTAAAATGGGGACACTTTTTTCAAATGGTCACAAAATCTTGTACACTTCAAGTTTTTAGCTTAATTTTTTTGTGCAAGCCAAAAAAAATACAAGGATCATGTCTACCAAGTTTGGGGCCAAAACTCCTTTTGAAAAAATTTTCAAAAATCCCAAATCGTAAAAAGTTTCAAAAATCATGAAAAATAGAAAACAAGTCGTCTTGCCATGAAACTTCACATGAAGGCTTAAAGGACCATTGTATGAATTTACAAGCCAGAAAAATGGCATTGGCATGGTAGAAATATGAAAAAATGCCTAAACACACCTACCACCCTATTGATCCACGGCTTGCGAATCCCGCCACTCTGGCCGACGTAGTGCCCGCCCACCCGCCCGCTCGTTTCATCGGTTGGTTTAGGCATACGGAGTTTATTCCTAGTCTAAGATCTGATCGAATTGAGGGTTGCGACAGTAGAATCGGCAACACGTAAAAGGGGACCCAGCCGATCCCTGACTTGCGCATCCCGCCCCTCTGGCCGGTTGAGTGCCCGCACGCTCTTTTCGTGCGTTGACTTAGGTATACAGAGTTCATTCCCAGTCTAAGCATACGAAGTTCATTCCCAATCTAAGATCAGACCGGATTGAAGGTTACGGCAGCACATGCTGGGCTCGGGCATGTGCTAGTGTCGCATTTTTCTTCGTCGGGACACCATCACCGATGAACCTGACCGACGGCATTGAGGTTTCGACAATCGGGGGCCCGGGGGGGGCGGGTGTGCACACATGATGTGGGATGGGTGCTGGTACTTGGCCCTTATATTGGCCCCCTATGCCTCATCAAACCTCGAGAACTCACACCCCCTTAAAGAGCACTTGAGATATTACAGGTTTGCTACCAGTAGCCATTAAAGTGTCTGAAATGGGGACACTTTTTTCAAATGGTAACAAAATCTTGTACACTTCGAGTTTTTAGCTAAATTTTTTTATGCATGCCAACAAAATTACAAGGATCATGTCTACCAAGTTTGGGGCAAAACTCCTAAAAAAATTAAAAAAAATCCCGAACCGTAAAAAGTTTTGAAAATCATGAAAAATAGAAAACGAGTCGTCTTGCCATGAAACTTCACTTGAAGGCTTAAGGGACCATTGTATGAATTTACAAGCCAGAAAAATGGCATTGGCGTGGCAGAAATATGAAGATGTGCCTAAACCCACCTACCACCCTATCGATCCACGGCTTGCGCATCCCACCTCTCTGGTCGGCGTAGTGCCCGCCCGCCCGCCCGCTCATTTCATCGGTTGGCTTAGGCATACGGAGTTCATTCCTAGTCTAAGATCTGACCAGACCGAGGGTTGTGGCAGCAGGATCGGTAGCACGTAGAGGGGGTCCCGGCCGATCCTCGACTTGCGCATCCCACCCCTCTGGCCGGCTGAGCGCCCGCATGCTTGTTTCATGGGTTGACTTAGGCATACAGAGTTCATTCCCAGTCTATGCATACAGAGTTCATTCCCAGTCTAAGATCGGACTGGACCGAGGGTTGCAGTAGCACATGCTGGGCTCGAGAATGTGCTGGTTCACATTTTTCTTCGTCGGGACACCATCCCCGGTGAACCTGACTGACGGCATTAGAGTTCCGACGATCGATGGGGCCGGGAGGGCGGGTGTCCACAAATGATGTGCGATGGGTACTGGTACTTGGCCCTTATATTGGCCCCCTATATCTCATCAAACATCAAGAACTCACACCCCCTTAAAGGGCATTTGAGATATTACAGGTTTGCTGCCAGTAGCCATTAAAGTGTCTGAAATGGGGACACTTTTTTGAAATGATCACAAAATCTTGTACACTTCGAGTTTTTAGTTGAATTGTTTTGTGCATGCCAACAAAAATACAAGGATCACGTCTACCAAGTTTGGGGTCAAAACTCCTTCTGAAAAAATTTTAAAAAATCTCGAACCGTAAAATGTTTCAAAAATCATGAAAAATAGAAAACGAGTCATATTGCCATGAAACTTCACATGAAGCCTTAAGGGACCATTGTATCAATTTACAAGCCAGAAAAATGGCATTGGCACGGTAGAAATATGAAGATGTGCCTAAACCCACCTACCACCCTATCGATCCACGGCATGCGCATCCCGCCTCTCTGGTTGGCGTAATGCCCGCTCGCCCGCTCGCTCGTTTCATCGGTTGGCTTAGGCATGCGGAGTTCATTCCCAGTCTAAGATCGAACTAAGCCGAGGGTTGCGATAGTAGGATCGGCAGCACGCAGAGGGGGATCCGACCGATCCCCGGCTTGCGCATCCTGCCCCTCTGGCCGACTGAGCGCTTTCGCGCTTGTTTCATGGGTTGACTTAGGCATACGGAGTTCATTCCCAATCTAAGCATACAGAGTTCATTCCCAGTCTAAGATCGAATCGGACTAAGGGTTACGGCAGCACATGCTGGGTTCGGGCATGTGCTGTTGCCGTATTTTTCTTTACCAGGACACCATCGTCAAAGAACCTGACCGGTGGCAATGGGGTTTCGACGATCGCGGGGGTCGGGGGGTGCGTGCACATGATGTGCGATGGGTGCTGGTACTTGGCCCTTATATTGGCCCCCTATCCCTCATCAAACCTCGAGAACTCACACCCCCTTGAGATTTTACAAGTTTGCTGCCAATAGCCATTAAAGTGTCTGAAATAGGGACAGTTTTTTCAAATGGTCACAAAATCTTGTATACTTCAAGTTTTTAGCTGAATGTTTTTGTGCATGCCAACAAAAATACAAGGATCACGTCTACCAAGTTTGGGGCCAAAACTCCTTTTGAAAAAATTTAAAAAATCCCGAACCTTAAAAAGTTTCACAAATCGTGAAAAATAAAAAACGAGTCGTCTTGCCATAAAACTTCACATGAAGGCTTAAGGGACCATTGTATGAATTTACAAGCCAAAAAAATGGCATTGGCATGGCAGAAATATGAAGATGTGCCTAAACCCACCTACCACCCTATCGATCCACAGCTTGCGCATCCCACCCCTCTGGCCGGTGTATTGCCCGCCCGCCCGTCCGCCCGCTCGTTTTGTCAGTTGGCTTAGGCATACGGAGCTCATTCCCAGTCTAAGATCGGACCGGACCGAGGGTTGCAGCAGCAGGATCGGCAGCAAACAGAGGGGGACCCGGCCGATCCCCGGCTTGCGCATCCCGCCCCTCTGGCCGGCTGAGCGCCCGCACGCTCGTTTCGTGGGTTAACTTAGGCATACGAAGTTCATTCCCAGTCTAAGCATATGGAGTTCATTCCCAGTCTAAGATCAGATCGGACCGAGGGTTGCGGTAGCACATGCTAGGCTCGGGCATGTGCTGGTGCCGCATTTTTCTTCACCGAGACACCATCGCCGAAAACCTGACCGACGGCATTGGGGTATCGATGATCGGGGGGTGTGCTCTCATGATGTGCGATGGGTGCTGCTACTTGGACCTTATATTGGCCCCCTATCCCTCATCAAACCTTGAGAACTCACACCCCCTTAAAGAGCATTTGAGATTTTACAGGTTTGCTGCCAGTAGCCATTAAAGTGTTCGAAATGGGGACACTTTTTCCAAATGGTCACAAAATCTTGTACACTTCGAGTTTTTAGCTGAATTTTTTTGTGCATGCCAACAAAAATACAAGGATCACGTCTACCAAGTTTGGGGCCAAAACTCCTTCTAAAAAAACTTTTAAAAAATCCCAAACCGTAAAAAGTTTCAAAAATCATGAAAAATAGAAAACGGGTCGTCTTGCCGTGAAACTTCACATGAAGGCTTAAGGGACCATTGTATGAATTTACAATCCAAAAAAATGGCGTTGGCATGGCAGAAATATGAAGATGTGCCTAAACCCACCTACCACCCTATTGATCCACGGCTTGCGCATCCCGCCTCTCTAGCCGACGTAGTGCCCACCCGTCTGCCCGTTCATTTCGTCGGTTGGTTTAGGTATACGGAGTTCATTTCTAGTCTAAGATTAGATCGGATCGAGGGTTGTGGCAGCAGGATCGGTAGCACGCAGAAGGGGACTCGATCGATCCCCTCTGGCCGGCTGAACGCCCGTACGCTCGTTTCATCGGTTGACTTAGTCATACGGGTTGTGGCAGCACATGCTGGGCTCGAGCATGTGCTGGTGCCGTATTTTTCTTCGTCGGGACACCATCGCAGGAGAACCTGACCGGCGGCATTGGGGTTCCGGCGATCGGGGGGGGCCGGGGGGTGTGCGCACATGATATGCGATGGGTGCTGGTACTTGGCCCATATATTGGCCGCCTATCCCTCATCAAAACTCGAGAACTCACACCCCCTTAAAGAGCATTTGAGATTTTACAGGTTTGCTGCCAGTAGCCATTAAAGTGTCTGAAATGGCAACACTTTTTTCAAATGGTCACAAACTCTTGTACACTTCGAGTTTTTAGCTGAATTATTTTACGCATGCCAACAAAAATACAAGGATCACGTCTACCAAGTTTGGGGCCAAAACACCTTCTAAAAGAATTTAAAAAAATCCTGAACCGTAAATAGTTTCAAAAATCGTGAAAAATAGAAAACGAGTCGTCTTGCCATGAAACTTCACATGAAGGCTTAAGGGACCATTGTATGAATTTTCAAGCCACAAAATGGCATTGGCACGGCAGAAATTTGAAGATGTGCCTAAACCCACCTACCACCCTATCGATCCATGGCTTGCGCATCCCGCCTCTCTGGCCGAAGTAGTGCCCGCCCGCCCTCCCTTTCATTTTGTCGGTTGGCTTAGGCATACGGAGTTCATTCCCAGTCTAAGATTGGACCGGAGTGAGGGTTGTGGTAGCAGGATCGGTAGCACGTAGAAGGGGACCCGATCGATCCTCGACTTGCGCATCCCGCCCCTCTGGCCGGCTGAGCACCCGCACGGTCATTTCGTGGGTTGACTTAGGCATACGGAGTTCATTCCCAGTCTAAGCATACGGAGTTCATTCCCAATCTAAGATCGGATCGAACCGAGGGTTGCAGCAGCACATGCTGGGCTCGGGCATGTGCTGGTGCCGCATTTTTCTTCGTCGGGACACCATCATCGGAGAACCTAACCGGTGGCATTGGGGCTCCGACAATCGGGGGGGGCCATTGGGGGTGTGCGCACATGATGTGCGATGGGTGTTGGTACTTGGCCCTTATATTGGCCCCCTATCCCTCATCAAACTTTGAGAACTCGCACCCCCTTAAAGAGCATTTGAGATTTTACTGGTTTGCTGCCAGTAGCCATTAATGTGTCTGAAATCGGGACCCTTTTTTGAAATGGTCACAAAATCTTGTACTCTTTGAGTTTTTAGGTGAATTTTTTTGTGCATGCCAACAAAAACACAAGTATCACGTCTACCAAGTTTAGGGCCAAAACTCCTTCTGAAAAAATTTTAAAAAATCTCGAACCGTAAAAAGATTTAAAAATCGTGAAAAATAGAAAACGAGTCGTCTTGCCATGAAACTTCACATGAAGGCTTAAGGGACCATTGTATGAATTTACAAACCAGAAAAATGGCATTGGCATGGTAGAAATATGAAGATGTGCTTAAACCCACCTACCACCCTATTGATCCACGGCTTGCACATCTCGCCTCTCTGGCCTGGGTAGTGCCCGCCCGCCCGCCCGCTCGTTTCATCGGTTGGCTTAGGCATACAGATTTCATTCCCAGTCTAAGATCGGACCTGACCGAGAGTTACGGCAGTAGGAGCGGTAGCACGCAGAGGGGAACCCGACCAATCCCCGGGTTGCACATCCCGCCCCTCTGGCCGGCTGAGCGCCCGCACGCTCGTTTCGTGGGTTGACTTAGGCATACGAAGTTCATTCCCAGTCTAAGCATACGGAGTTCATTCCCAGTCTAAGATCAGATCGGACCGAGGGTTGCGGTAGCACATGCTAGGCTCGGGCATGTGCTGGTGCCGTATTTTTCTTCACCGAGACACCATCGTCGAGAACCTGACCGACGGTATTGGGGTTCCGATGATCGGGGGGTGTGCTCTCATGATGTGCGATGGGTGCTGCTACTTGGACCTTATATTGGCCCCCTATCCCTCATCAAACCTTGAGAACTCACACCCCCTTAAAAAGCATTTGCGATTTTACAGGTTTGCTGCCAGTAGCCATTAAAGTGTTTGAAATGGGGACACTTTTTCCAAATGGTCACAAAATCTTGTACACTTCGAGTTTTTAGCTGAATTTTTTTGTGCATGCCAACAAAAATACAAGGATCACGTCTACCAAGTTTGGGGCCAAAACTCCTTCTAAAAAAACTTTTAAAAAATCCCAAACCGTAAAAAGTTTCAAAAATCATGAAAAATAGAAAACGGGTCGTCTTGCCGTGAAACTTCACATGAAGGCTTAAGGGACCATTGTATGAATTTACAAGCTAAAAAAATGGCATTGGCATGGCAGAAATATGAAGATGTGCCTAAACCCACCTACCACCCTATTGATCCACGACTTGCGCATCCCGCCTCTCTGGCCGACGTAGTGCCCGCCCGTCTGCCCGTTCGTTTCGTCGGTTGGTTTAGGTATACGGAGTTCATTTCTAGTCTAAGATTAGACCGGACCGAGGGTTGTGGCAGCAGGATCGGTAGCACGCAGAAGGGGACTCGATCGATCCCCTCTGGTCGGCTGAACGCCCGTACGCTCGTTTCATCGGTTGACTTAGTCATACGGGTTGTGGCAGCACATGCTGGGCTCGGGCATGTGCTGGTGCCGTATTTTTCTTCGTCGGGACACCATCGCGGAGAACCTGACCGGCGGCATTGGGGTTCCGACGATCGGGGGGGCCGGGGGGTGTGCGCACATGATGTGCGATGGGTGCTGGTACTTGGCCCTTATATTGGCCCCCTATCCCTCATCAAACCTCGAGAACTCACACCCCCTTAAAGAGCATTTGAGATTTTACAGGTTTGCTGCCAGTAGGCATTAAAGTGTCTGAAATGGCAACACTTTTTTCAAATGGTCACAAACTCTTGTACACTTCGAGTTTTTAGCTGAATTGTTTTGCGCATGCCAACAAAAATACAAGGATCACGTCTACCATGTTTGGGGCCAAAACACCTTCTAAAAAATTTTAAAAAAATCCTGAACCGTAAATAGTTTCAAAAATCGTGAAAAATAAAAAACGAGTCGTGTTGCCATGAAACTTCACATGAAGGCTTAAGGGACCATTCTATGAATTTTCAAGCCATAAAAATGGCATTGGCACGGCAGAAATATGAAGATGTGCCTAAACCCACCTACCACCCTATCGATCCATGGCTTGCGCATCCCGCCTCTCTGGCCGACGTAGTGCCCGCCCGTCCGCCCTTTCGTTTTGTCGGTTGGCTTAGGCATACGGAGTTCATTCCCAGTCTAAGATTGGACCAGACTAAGGGTTGTGGTAGCAGGATCGGCAGCACGTAGATGGGGACCCGATCGATCCTCGGCTTGCGCATCCCGCCCCTCTGACCGGCTGAGCACCCGCACGGTTGTTTCGTGGGTTGACTTAGGCATACGGAGTTCATTCCCAGTCTAAGCATACGGAGTTCATTCCCAATCTAAGATCGGATCGAACTGAGGGTTGCAGCAGCACATGCTGGGCTCGGGCATGTGCTGGGGCCACATTTTTCTTCGTCGGGACACCATCATCGGAGAACCTAACCGGTGGCATTGGGGTTCCGACGATCGGGGGGGCCATTAGGGGTGTGCGCACATGATGTGCGATGGGTGTTGGTACTTGGCCGTTATATTGGCCCCCTATCCCTCATCAAACTTTGAGAACTCGCACCCCCTTAAAGAGCATTTGAGATTTTACTAGTTTGCTGCCAGTAGCCATTAATGTGTCTGAAATCGGGACCCTTTTTTGAAATGGTCACAAAATCTTGTACTCTTTGAGTTTTTAGGTGAATTTTTTTGTGCATGCCAAAAAAAACACAAGTATCACGTCTACCAAGTTTAGGGCCAAAACCCCTTCTGAAAAAATTTTAAAAAATCTCGAACCGTAAAAAGATTTAAAAATCGTGAAAAATAGAAAACGAGTCGTCTTGCCATGAAACTTCACATGAAGGCTTAAGGGACCATTGTATGAATTTACAAGCCAGAAAAATGGCATTGGCATGGTAGAAATATGAAGATGTGCCTAAACCCACCTACCACCCTATTGATCCACGGCTTGCACATCTCACCTCTCTGGCCGGGGTAGTGCCCGCCCGCCCGCCCGCTCGTTTCATCTGTTGGCTTAGGCATACAGATTTCATTCCCAGTCTAAGATCGAACCTGACCGAGAGTTACGGCAGCAGGATCGGTAGCACGCAGAGGGGGACTCGACCAATCCCCGGGTTGCACATCCCGCCCCTCTGGCCGGCTGAGCACCCGCACGTTCGTTTCATGGGTTGACTTAGGCATACGGAGTTCATTCCCAGTCTAAGATCGGATCACACCAAGGGTTGCGGCAGCACATGCTGGGCATGGGCATGTGCTGCTGCCATATTTTTCTTCACTGGGACACCATCGTCGAAGAACCTGATCGACGGCATTGGGGTTCCGATGATCGGGGGGGCTAAGGGGGGTGTGTGCACATGATGTGCGATGGGTGCTAGTACTTGGCCCTTATATTGGCCCCCTATCCCTCATCAAACCTCGAGAACTCACACTGCCTTAAAGAGCATTTGAGATTTTACAGGTTTGCTGCCAGTAGGCATTAAAGTGTTTAGAATAGGGACTTTTTTTCAAATGGTCACAAAATCTTGTACACTTCGAGTTATTAGCTGAATATTTTTGTGCCTGCCAACAAAAATACAAGGATCACGTCTACCAAGTTTGGGGCCAAAACTCCTTCTGAAAAAATTTTAAAAGATCCCGAACCGTAAAAAGTTTCAAAAATCGTCAAAAATAGAAAACGAGTAGTCTTGCCATGAAACTTCACATGAAGGCTTAAGGGACCATTGTGTGAATTTACGAGCCAAAAAAATGGCATTGGCATGGTAGAAATATGAAGATGTGCCTAAACCCACCTACTACCTATCGATCCACGGCTTGCGCATCCTGCCTCTCTGGCCGGCGTAGTGCCCGCCTGCCCGCCCGCTCGTTTCGTCGGTTGGCTTAGGCATACGGAGTTTATTTCCAGTCTAAGATCAGACCGGACCGAGGGTTGTGGCAGCAGGATTGGCAGCACGCAGAGGGGGACCCGACCGATCCCCGGCTTGCGCATCTCGCCCCTCTGGCCGACTGAGCACCCATCACGCTCGTTTCATGGGTTGACTTAGGCATACGGAGGTTGACTTAGGCATACGGAGTTCATTCCCAGTCTAAGATCAGATCGGACCGAGGGTTGCAGTAGCACATGCTGGGTTCGGGCATTTGCTGGTGTCATATTTTTCTTTGTCAGGGCACCATCATTGAAGAACCTGACCGACGGCATTGGTGTTCCGATGATCAAGAGGGGTCGGGGGGTGTGCGCACATGATGTGCGATGGGTGCTGGTACTTGGCCATTATATTGGCCTCCTATCTCTCATCAAACCTCGAGAACTCACATCCCCTTAAAGAGCATTTGAGATTTTACAGGTTTGCTGCTAGTAGCCATTAAAGTGTCTGAAATGGGGAAACTTTTTTCAAATGGCCACAAAATCTTGTACACTTCGAATTTTTAGCTTAATTTTTTTGTGCATGCCAACAAAAATACAAAGATCACGTCTACCAGGTTTGGGGAAAAACTCATTTTGAAAAAATTTTAAAAAATCCCGAACCTTAAAAAGTTTCAAAAATCGTAAAAAAATAGAAAACAAGTCGTCTTGCCATGAAACTTCACATGAAGGCTTAAGGGACCATTGTATGAATTTACAAGCCAGAAAAATGGCATTGGCATGGCAAAAAAATGAAGATGTGCCTAAACCAAGCTACCACCCTATCGATCCATGGCTTGCACATCCCGCCTCTCTGGCCGGCGTAGTGCCCGCCCGTCTGCCCGCTCGTTTCGTCGGTTGGCTTAGGCATACGGAGTTCATTCCCAATCTAAGATCAGACCGGATTGAGGGTTAGGGTAGCAGGCTTGGCAGCACGTAGAGGAGGACCCGACCGATTCTCAGCTTGCGCATCCCGCCCCTCTGGCCGGCTGAGCGCCCGCACGCTCGTTTCGTAGGTTGACTCAGGCATACGGAGTTCATTCCTAGTCTAAGCATACGGAGTTCATTCCCAGTCTAAGATCAGACCGGATCGAGGGTTACGGTAGCACATGCTGGGCTCGGGCATGTGCTGGTGCCATATTTTTCTTCGTCGGGACACTATCGTCGGAGAACCTGACTAGAGATATTGGGGTTCCGGCGATTGGGGGGACCGGGAGAGGTGTGTGCACATAATGTGCGATGGGTACTGGTACTTGGCCCTTATATTGGCCCCCTATCCCTCATTCCCAATCTAAGATTAGATAGGACCGAGGGTTGCGACAGCACATGCTGGCCTCTGTTATGTGATGGTGCCACATTTTTCTTCGCCGGGACACCATCGTCGGAGAACCTGACCGGCAGCATTGGGGTTTCGACAATCGGGGGGGCCGGGGGCTGTGCGTAAATGATGTGTGATGGGTGCTGGTACTTGGCCCTTATATTGGCCCCTTATCCCTCATCAAACCTCAAGAACTCACACCCCCTTAAAGATCATTTGAGATTTTACAGGTTTGCTGCCAGTAGCCATTAAAGTGTTTGAAATGGGGACACTTTTTTCAAATGGTCACAAAATCTTGTACACTTCAAGTTTTTAGCTGAATTTTTTTTTGCATGCCAACAAAAATACAAGGATCACGTCTTAAAAGTTTGGTGCCAAAACTAATTCTAAAAAAATTTTAAAAATTCCCGAACCATAAAAAGTTTCAAAAATCCTGAAAAATAGAAAACGAGTCGTCTTGCCATGAAACTTCACATGAAAGCTTAAGGGACCATTGTATGAATTTACAAGCCAAAAAAATGGCATTGGCATGGTAGAAATATGAAGATGTGCCTAAACCCACCTACCACCCTATCGATCCACGGCTTGCGCATCCCGCCTCTCTAGCCGACGTAGTGCCCACCCGTTCGCCCGCTCGTTTCGTCAGTTGGCTTAGGCATACGGAGTTCATTCCCAGTCTAAGATCGGACCGGACTGAGGCTTACAGCAGTGGGATCGGTAGCACACAGAGAGGGACTCGACCGATCCCCGGCTTGTGCATCCCGCCCCTCTGGCTGGCTGAGCACCCGGATGCTCATTTCGTGGGTTGACTTAGGCATACGGAGTTCATTCCCAGTCTAAGCATACGGAGTTCATTCCCAGTCTAAGCATAGGAGTTCATTTCCAGTCTTAGATTGGACCGGCCCGAGGTTTGCGGTAGCACATGCTGGGCTCGGGCATGTGGTGGTGCCTTATTTTTCTTCGCTGGGACACCATCGGCGAAGAACCTGACCGACAGCATTGGGGTTCCGGCGATCGGGGGGGCCGGGGGGGTGTGCGCACATAATGTGCGATGGGTGCTGGTACTTGGCGCTTATATTGGCCCTCTATCCCTCATCAAACCTTCAGAACTCACACCCCCTTAAACAGCATTTGAGATTTTACAGGTTTGCTGCCAGTAGCCATTAAAGTTTCTAAAATGGGGACACTTTTTTCAAATGGTCACAAAATCTTCTACACTTCGAGTTTTTAGCTGAATGTTTTTTTGCATGCCAACAAAAATACAAGGATCACGTCTACCAAGTTTGGGGCCAAAACTCCTTCTGAAAAAATTTAAAAAAATCTTAAACCGTAAAAAGTTTCAAAAATCGTGAAAAAGAGAAATCGAGTCGTCTTGCCATGAAACTTCACATGAAGGCTTAAGGGACCATTGTACGAATTTACAAGCCAGAAAAATGGCATTAGCATGGCAGAAATATGAAGATGTGCCTAAACCCACCTACTACCCTATCGATCCACGGCTTGCGCATCTCGCCTCTCTGGCCGGCGTAGTGCCCGCCCGCCCGCGCACTCGTTTCGTCAGTCAGCTTAGGCATACGAAGTTCATTCCTAGTCTAATATCAGACTGGACCGAGGGGTTGCGGCAGTAGGATCGGCAGCACGCAGAGGGGGACCCGACCGATCCCCGGCTTACGCATCCTGCCCCTCTGGCCGACTGAGCGCCCGCACGCTCGTTTCGTGGGTTGACTTAGGCATACGGAGTTCATTCCAAGTCTAAGCTTACAGAGTTCATTCCCAATCTAAGATCAGACCGGACCGCAGGTTGCGGCAGCACATGCTGGGCTTGGCCATGTGCTGGTGCCGCATTTTTTTCACCGGCACAACATCGCCGGAGAACCTGACCGGCGGCATTGGGGTTCTGGCGATCGGGGGGGCCGGGTGGGGTGTGCACACATGATGTGCGATGGGTGTTGGTACATGGCCCTTATATTGGCCCCCTATCCCTCATCAAACCTGGAGAACTCACACCCCCTTAAAGAGCATTTGAGATTTTACAGGTTTGTTGCCAGTAGCCACTAAAGTGTCTGAAATGGGGACAGTTTTTTCAAATGGTCACAAAATCTTGTACACTTCAAGTTTTTAGCTGAATTTTTTTGTGCATGCCAACAAAAATACAAGGATCACGTCTTAAAAGTTTGGTGCCAAAACTAATTCTAAAAAAATTTTAAAAATTCCCGAACCATAAAAAGTTTTGAAAATCATGAAAAATAGAAAACGAGTCGTCTTGCCATGAAACTTCACATGAAGGCTTAAGGGACCATTGTACGAATTTACGAGCCAAAAAAATGGCATTGGGACACCAAAAATATGAAGATGCGCCTAAACCCACCTACCACCCTATCGATCCACGACTTGCGCATCCCGCCTCTCTAGCCGACGTAGTGCCCGCCCGGTCGCCCGCTTGTTTCATCGGTTAGCTTAGGCATATGGAGTTCATTCCCAGTCTAAGATCAGACCGGACTGAGGGTTACAGTAGTGGGATCGGTAGCACACAGAGAGGGACCCCACCGATCCCCGGCTTGTGCATCCCGCCCCTCTGGCCGGTTGAGCACCCGGATGCTAATTTCGTGGGTTGACTTAGGCATATGGAGTTCATTCCCAGTCTAAGATTGGACCGGCCCGAGGTTTGCGGTAGCACATGCTAGGCTCGGGCACGTGGTGGTGCCGTATTTTTCTTCGCTGGGACACCATCGGCGAAGAACCTGACCGACTGCATTGGGGTTCCGACAATCGGGGGGCCGGGGGGGCGTGCGCACATAATGTGCGATGGGTGCTGGTACTTGGCCCTTATATTGGCCCTCTATCCCTCATCAAACCTTCAGAACTCACACCCCCTTAAAGAGCATTTGAGATTTTACAGGTTTGCTGCCAGTAGCCATTAAAGTTTATGAAATGAGGACACTTTTTTCAAATGGTCACAAAATCTTCTACACTTCGAGTTTTTAGGTGAATGATTTTTTTGCATGCCAACAAAAATACAAGGATCACGTCTACCAAGTTTGGGGCCAAAACTCCTTCTGAAAAAATTTTAAAAAATCTTGAACCGTAAAAAGTTTCAAAAATCCTGAAAAATAGAAATCGAGTCGTCTTGCCATGAAACTTCACATGAAGGCTTAAGGGACCATTGTACTAATTTACAAGCTAGAAAAATGGCATTGGCATGGTAGAAATATGAAGATGTGCCTAAACCCACCTACTACCCTATCGGTCCACGGCTTGCTCATCTCGCCTCTCAGGCGGGCGTAGTGCCCGCCCGTCCGCCCACTCGTTTCGTCAGTTAGCTTAGGCATACGAAGTTCATTCCCAGTCTAATATTGGACCGGACCGAGGGTTGCGGCAGCAGGATCGGCAGCACACAGAGGGGGACCCGACAGATCCCCGGCTTGCGCATCCTGCCCCTCTGGCCAGCTGAGCGCCCGCACGCTCGTTTCGTGGGTTGACTTAGGCATACGGAGTTCATTCCCAGTCTAAGCATACAGAGTTCATTCCCAGTCTAAGATCGAACCGGACCGAGGGTTGCGGCAGCACATGCTGGGCTTGGCCATGTGCTGGTGCCGCATTTTTTTCACCGGCACAACTTCGTCGGAGAACCTGACCGGCGGCATTGGGGTTCCGGCGATCGGGGGGGCCGGGTGGGGTGTGCACACATGATGTGCGATGGGTGTTGGTACATGGCCCTTATATTGGCCTCCTATCCCTCATCAAACCTTGAGAACTCACACCCCCTTAAAGAGCATTTGAGATTTTACAGGTTTGCTGCTAGTAGCCACTAAAGTGTCTGAAATGGGGACAGTTTTTTCAAATGGTCACAAAATCTTGTACACTTCAAGTTTTTAGCTCAATTTTTTTGTGCATGCCAACAAAAATAAAAGGATCATATCTACCAAGTTTAGGGCAAAAACTCCTTCTGAAAAAATTTTAAAAAATCCCGAACCGTAAAAAGTTTTCAAAATCGTGAAAAATAAAAAATGAGTCGTCTTGCCATGAAACTTCAAATGAAGGCTTAAGGGACCATTGTATGAATTTACAAGCCAAAAAAATGGCATTGGCATGGCAAAAATATGAAGATTTGCCTAAACCCACCTACCACCCTATCGATCCACGGCTTGTGCATCCCGCCTCTCTGGTCGACGTAGTGCCTGCCCGCCCGCCCGCTCATTTCGTCAGTTGGCTTAGGCATACGGAGTTTATTCCCAGTCTGAGATTGGACCAGACCAAGGGTTGCGGCAGCAAGATCGGTAGCACGCAGAGGGGGACCCGACCGATCCCCAGCTTGCGCATCTCGCCCCTCTGGCCGGCTGAGCGCCCATACGCTCGTTTCGTGGGTTGACTTAGGCTTACGGAGTTCATTCTCAGTCTAAGCATACGGAGTTCATTCCCAGTCTAAGATCAGACCAGAACGAGGGGTGCAGCAGCACATGCTGGGCTCGAGCATGTGCTGGTGCCGTATTTTTCTTCGTCGGGACACCATCGCCGGAAAACCTGACCGACGGCATTGGGGTGCCGACGATCGGGGGGGCCGAGGTGGGTGTGTGCACATGATGTGCGATGGGTGCTGGTACTTGGCCCTTATATTAGCCCCCTATCCCTCATCAAACCTTGAGAACTCACACCCCCTTAAAGAGCATTTGAGATTTTACAGGTTTGCTACCAGTAGCCATTAAAGTGTCTGAAATGGGGACACTTTTTTCAAATGGTCACAAAATCTTGTACACTTCGAGTTTTTAGCTGAAGTTTTTTGTGCATGCCAAGAAAAATACAAGGATCACATCTGCCAAGTTTGGATCCAAAACTCTTTCTGAAAAAATTTAAAAAAATTCTGAACTGTAAAAAGTTTTGAAAATCATGAAAAATAGAAAACGAGTCGTCTTGCCATGAAACTTCACATGAAGGCTTAAGGGACCATTGTATGAATTTACAATCCAGAAAAATGGCATTGGCATGGCAGAAATATGAAGATGTGCCTAAACCCACCTACCACCCTATCGATCCACCGCTTGCGCATCCCGCCACTCTAGCCGGCGTAGTGCCCACCCGCCCACCCACTCATTTTGTCAGTTGGCTTAGGCATACGGAGTTTATTCCCAGTCTAAGATCAGACTGGACTGAGGGTTGTGGCAGCAGGATCGGCAGCATACAGAGGGGGACCCGACCAATCCCCGGCTTACGCATCCCGCCCTTCTGGCCGGCTGAGCGCCCGCACGCTCGTTTCGTGGGTTGACTTAGGCATACGGAGTTCATTCCCAGTCTAAGCATACAGAGTTCATTCCCAGTCTAAGCATATGGAGTTCATTCCCAGTCTAAGATTGGACCGGACCGAGGGTTGCGGCAGCACATGCTGTGCTCGAGCATGTGCTGGTGCCGTATTTTTCTTCGTCGGGACACCATTGTCGGAGAACCTAACCGGCGACATTGGGGTTCCGGCGATGGGGGGGACCAGGGGGTGTGCGCACATGATGTGCGATGGGTGCTGGTACTTGGCCCTTAGATTGGCCCTCTATCCCTCATCAAACCTTGAGAACTCACACCCCCTTAAAGAGCATTTGAGATTTTACAGGTTTGCTACCAGTAGCCATTAAAGTGTCTGAAATGGGGACACTTTTTTCAAATGGTCACAAAATCTTGTACACTTCGAGTTTTTAGCTGAATTTTTTTGTGCATGCCAAAAAAAATACAAAGATCACGTCTACCAAGTTTGGGGCTAAAACTCTTTCTGAAAAAATTTTCAAAAATCTTGAACCGTAAAAAGTTTCAAAAATCGTGAAAAATAGAAAACGAGTCGTCTTGCCATGAAACTTCACATGAAGGCTTAAGGGACCATTGTATGAATTTACAAGCCAGAAAAATGGCATTGGCATGGCATAAATATGAAGATGTGCCTAAACCCACCTACCACCCTATCGATCCACGACTTGCGCATTCCGCCTCTCTAGCCGACGTTGTGCTCGCCTGCCTGCCTGCCCATTTCATCGATTGGCTTAGGCATACGGAGTTCATTCCCAGTCTAAGATCAGACTGGATCGAGGGTTGCGGTAGCAGGATCGACAGCACACAGAGGGGGACCCGACCGATCCCTGGCTTGCGCATCCCGCCCCTCTGGCCGGCTGTGCACACGCACGCTCGTTTCGTGGGTTGACTTAGGTATACGGAGTTCATTCCCAGTCTAAGATCGGATCAGACCGAGGGTTGCGGCAGCACATGCTGGGCTCGGGCATGTGCTGGTTCCATATTTTTCTTCGTCGGGACACCATCGTCGGAGAACCTGATCGGCGACATTGGGGTTTCGGCGATGGGGGGGACCCGGGGGGTGTACTTACATGATGTGCGATGGGTGCTGGTACTTGGCCCTTATATTGGCCCCTTATCCCTCATCAAACCTTGAGAACTCACACCCCCTTAAAGAGCATTTGAGATTTTACAGGTTTGTTGCCAGTAGCATTAAAGTGTCTAAAATGGCAACACTTTTTTCAAATGGTTACAAAATCTTGTACACTTCCAGTTTTTTGCTGAATTGTTTTGTGCATGCCAACAAAAATACAAGGATCACGTTTACCAAGTTTGGGGCCCAAACTCCTTCTAAAAAAATTTTAAAAAATCCCGAACCGTAAAAAGTTTCAAAAATCGTGAAAAATGGAAAACGAGTCGTCTTGCTATGAAACTTCACATGAAGGTTTAAGGGACCATTCTTTGAATTTACAAGCCAAAAAAAATGGCATTGGCATGGCAGAAATATGAAGATGTGCCTACACCCACCTACCACCCTATCGATCCACGGCTTACGCATCCCGCCTCTCTAGTCGGCGTAGTGCCCGCCCGCCCATTTCGTCGGTTGGCTTAGGCATACGGAGTTCATTCCCAGTCTAAGATTGGACCGGTCCAAGGGTTGCGGCAGCAGGATCGACAGCACGCAGAGAGGGACTCGGCCGATCCCCAGCTTGCGCATTTCCCCCCTCTGGCCGACTGAGCGTCCGCACGCTCGTTTCATGGGTTGACTTAGGCATGCGGAGCTCATTCCCAGTCTAAGCATACGGAGTTCATTCCCAGTCTTAGATCGGACCGAACCGAGGGTTGCGGTAGCACATACTGGGCTCGAGTATGTGGTGGTGCCGTATTTTTCTTAGCCGGGACACCATCACCGGAGAACCTGACCGACGGCATTGGGGTTCCGGCGATGGGGGGGACAGGGGGTGTGCGCACACGATGTGCGATGGGTGCTGGTACTTGGCCCGTATATTGGCCCCCTATCCCTCATCAAACCTCGAGAACTCACACCCCCTTAAAGAGCATTTGAGATTTTACAGGTTTGCTGCCAGTAGCCATTAAAGTGTCTGAAATGGGGACACTTTTTTTCAAATGGTCACAAAATCTTGTACACTTCGAGTTTTTAGCTGAATTTTTTTTGTGCATGCCAACAAAAATACAAGGATCACGTCTACCAAGTTTGGGGCTAAAAATCCTTCTGAAAACATTTGAAAAAATCCTGAACCATAAAAAGTTTCAAAAATCATGAAAAATAGAAAACGAGTCGTCTTGCCATGAAACTTCACATGAAGGCTTAAGGGACCATTGTACAAACTTACAAGCCAGAAACAATGGCATTGGCACGGCAAAAATATGAAGATGTGCCTAAACCCACCTACCACCCTATCGATCCACGGCTTGCGCATCCCGCCTCTCTGGCCGGCGTAGTGCCTGCCTGCCCGCTCGCTCGTTTCGTCTTTTGGCTTAGGCATACGGAGTTCATTCCCAGTCTAAGATTAGATCAAATCGAGGGTTGCGGCAGCAAGATCGGCAGCACGTCGAGGGGGTCCCGACCGATCCCCGACTTACGCATCCCGCCCCTCTAACCAGCTGAGCGCCCGCACGCTCGTTTCATGGGTTGACTTAGGCATACGGAGTTCATTCCCTGTCTAAGCATACGGTGTAGACACCGGTTTTGTCCGGGTCTACTATTTTATTTTATTTTATTTTTAATAATAATAATATTTAACAAAACAAATAAAAAAACAAACAAAAAAAAACAACAAACAAAAAAACGAAACGAAAAGAAGGCAAAAGTCAAGGGGTTGGTACGACACCGAACTGCCCCGACCAATTACCCAACCAACTCCCCGACCAGTTGCCCAACGAACTCTCCGACCAATTACCTTACCAACTACCCGACCAGCCACCCTATAACGACTAACTAACAACCCTACAGCCCTAGATCCCCCTAAGTAGAAACCCTTTAAAATCCCCAGCCATTTTCGAAAATCCAGGGATCTGAGCTCTTGAAAAAAAAAAAAACATTCTTCCTCTTCAACACCCTCAGACAGACCCCATTTTCGACGCAAAAAAAAAAAACCATAAAAAAAAATGAAAACAGAAACAAAAATAAAAAAATACACAGTCCTCGCCTACGGTGAGGAACCTCAGCACCGAGCCATCTGCAAAAGCCAAGAAATCTTAGTTTCACCAAAAAAAAAAAGAAAGGGAAGAAAAACCAAAAACTTCAAAACTTGATCTACGCGAATCAAGGTCGTTTTTGGTGAAAGGGACCTCAAATCCAAACTCAGGAGGTCGAGGGGAACATTTTGGTGTTTTCGAAAAATTTTTCGACCACCGTCAACAGCGATCGCCGACCGACGACCGGCGGCAACAGCGACGGAAGATCGACCGACCACCTGTGTTGGCTAGAGAGAAAAAAAAGGAAACGAAAAAAAAAAAGAGAGAAAGCTATTTTTTTTTTGAAAGATTAAAAAAAATGACGAAAATTTTTTTTTTGACTTTTATATAAATTATCAATAGCCAAAATGACGTCATTTCAATAAAACCCAAAATGACGCCATTTTAACCAAAGAAGGATCTGCGCGTTGACCCAAACCCGACCCGAGATCCACGTAACCTAACCCAACGACCCGTTCCAACCAGCCTTGAACCGGTTCATACGAATCGCCAGTGGATCGGATTGAACCGGTTTATTATTATTATTTTTTGTTATTTTAAATATATTTTTATATTTATGCATGATAAATTTATAAATTTGTTAGAATAAATGTTTAATCGTTTTAATAATAATAAAATTAAGAACAAATAATAATAAAAAATATATTAAAATGCTTTAAAAAAATAATAATCTTCCTTGCCTAGATGTTAAAGGGAATAAAAATATTTTTCTAAAACAATAATTTCGCCTAGATGTTAGGGAATTATTGTTAATTATTTTTCATAAATAAACATAAGAAATTTTTAATTAATCTTCAAAAATTATTAAAATCAAACTTGCTTAAAAAATCCGCCTAGATGTTGGGGATTTTTAGAGATGTTCGTATTTTCTTAAAAAAACGAAACCTTAAGCACTATTTCTTAATCCTAGGATTCTAAAACCCCTAAAAATCCCAAAATCCATTAAATCCAAAACCCCCCAAAATCCAAAATCCTTGAAATCCAAAGTCCAAAAAAAATCCTAAGGACACGTGTGAAAATTCTATTTGAAGCAATTTGTTCCCGAATGCCGCCTAGATGATGGGGTATTTAAGAAATTTTACTTTGTGAAGTCTTTTCACACGATTTCTTAATTCGTATTAATAATAAGATTAATAAATAAAAAGTATAATAAAATTGGGATCTTAAATATAAACAGTCGCACCTAAGCTCTGCCTAGATGTTAGAGAGTCGGGGTGGTCTCATTATATTTAAGAATCCAACTCTTAAATTGCATTTCATTTTACATGACATCCATTAGCATGATATACGTTAGCATGTTATCATCAATAATTGATTGCATTACTCTCTCTTTAATTTACTGATAAAATATTTTTTAATAAAAAAAGAATAATACTAAAAAAAAATTCTTTTTGTGATATTATAAAATAAAAAAATAACATTCCGAGAGAAATAATTCTTGGTACTCTGCCTAGATGTTGGAGAGTCACTAACAATTATTTCCTATAAAGATTGTTATTTTATTTTAATGATTATTGTGTTAAATCTTAGGCGAAAAGAGTTATTTTAAATTTTGCCTAGACGATGGAGAATTTTAAGATAATTATTTAACTTAAAGATTTTCTCAATATTTCTAAATAAATATTTTAGCAATTTTTTTTAAATGAAGGGAATTAATGTTAAATTTCAAATTAAAACCATTTTTATCCAATGTCGAAAATAGCACATAATTAAATGGTACCAATTTATGGGCGTTGTGGGGGTGCTAATCCTTCCCCACGCATAACCGACTCCTAGACCCAACCTGATTTTTCGTAGACCAAAATTTATCTTTTTGATAAGACTTCAAACTCGTTTTTATAGTTTTATTAAAAAGATAAACTTTTGGGTGGCCAATCACACCCTAACAAAGATTGGTGGCGACTCTTTCTTTTTTATTTTTCTTGATTTTAAACTCATTTTTACGTCTGACAGTCCCAAAACTGTTATGACAGCTTGGCGACTCCACTGGGGAATTATTTGAGAGTCAGGCCAAAATTTAAATTATGCACTATTGACAACAGTTGGATTTAATTGATTTTATTTAATATTTAATTTAATTTCTTTTATTTTATTTTTCTAAAAACAGTCATGTTAATAAATGAAATAAATTATGTGCTAGTTATTACTTCATTTTGATTTTGTTTTTGATTTATTCATGTTATTTTGATTAATACATTACCTTGCACACACTTTGCATATTCACTCGCATACATGAGCTCTATACCCAGGCTCCATCCTTTTAGGAGGAAGTGAAGTAGCTACGCTCTCGTGAGGTGATAACCTCCGCATTTGCTAGCGAAACACTTCCACTTAGATTGAACCCGTTCCGTTAATAGCCTGTAATAGGTGAGGATCGGGGAGCCTTACTAGTCTATAATGGATGATGACGTGAGGAATAGTCTGGGAACCTTTAGACATGTAAATCTTAACCCGACATATAGTGAACCCTGAAGTCCAACTTTAGGATAGAGCCATACTATCCCTTTTACGAGAAAATTATCTAAATTAGGACACTACGTATATTTTGATATGCTTGTTCATTCATTTACTCAGTTTTATTTATTTGTTTTATTTACATTCTTGATTTGTTTTATTGTCTTCAATTTTGTTGCATGCATCATATAGGTACCATTTTTTAGAGGGTATTGTTTTGGACCAATCTTCAACAAAAAAAAAACTTTCAAAAAAACCTAAAAGATGTCGTCTGTGTGTGAGAGCTACTTAGAGGTTAAGAGCCATTCAGAAGGTACTCAGGGGAAAGAAGGAGATTGCTTAGTAGATGGTCATATATCGGTGCTACCACAGTCAGTGCATATGGATCTCGATCAGAATAATATATCAGAATTGGAAGCCATTTGGAAACAGTGGAGAACAGAGAAAAAAATTTTTTTTCCAAGAAATACGGGGATGTGGCATTGCTTATGTCTGTGAAGGTTGATGAACAGCTAATGAGAGCCGCAATACAGTTCTGGGATCTATCTTATCGATGCTTTGTATTCAACCAAGAAGACTTGGCTCCCACGATCGAAGAATATTCTTCTTTACTTCGGATAGAGTCTACCAATCAAGACAAGATCTATTGGAAATAGCATAAGACCACCGGATATAAAAAAAAAAATTAGCCAAGATCATGCAAATGGAGGTTGAAGAGATAGACAAGCACAAGAAAGAAAAAAATAGGGTTGAGACCATTCCATCAACTTTTCTGCTTGAGTACATAAGAAAGTATATTGATACCAATCAGGGGTTGCATGTGTTTACTTTGGCCATCTATGGATTGATGATATTTCCTAAGGTTTTAGGACATATAAAAGCATCAGTGGTTGACTTCTTTGAGCAATTAGATAAAGGTATAAACCCTTCACCAACTATTTTGGCAAAAACTATTAGATCACTTAATTTTTGTCGAAGAAAGGGTGAAGGATAATTTATGGGGTGTGCTCAGTTACTTTTTGTCTGGCTCAGAAGCCATTTTTGGGGAAAAGAAAAGACATCATTTTTTACCATTCTCCGTGCATTTTAGTCCTATCAAGGAGTTTATGACTAAAGAATGAAGAAAAGATTGGACAAAAAGTCAATGGTTGGCATTCTTTTTGAAGCTCACTAGCGAAGATGTAACATGAAGGGCACCATGGATGCTTTCGATGGCTATCTTATATAGTTGTGGAAACGAGTCATGGGTACCTCTGTTAGGAATATGGGGGGCAGTGAGTTACGCACCCCTTATGGTTTAAAGACAATATGATTCACGACAGTTCATCCCTATGACTCATAGGCTTGGTTCACTCGAGTTTGATTATGGAACACCCGGTTATATGAAAAGGGTTCATGAAATCATCAAAGCATGAAAGCAGGTCAACCGAATGAGCCCAGCTAGACTCGCAGATAATGTTGCTGAAGGTTACCTTGCGTGGAGGATGAAAAGAGTTAACGAAATTAGGCCGCTACTAGCTGATGTTTCAGAGAAGTTATCAGTTCCTGTTTTAATATCGGTATTGTCGACTCTTGAGATCGCTCAACGAGAGTTTAAGATTGAAAAGAAAAGGTTAGGGAAAGAAAAGGTGGCTATGATGGATCAGGTTAACCAACTAAGATATGATTTGATGATGAAAAATGATGCAGTACAGAAGTTGACTAAAAAATGAAAAGTATTGAAAGAGGATCTGCAAGATTTGCATCAAGAAAATAAGAAATTAAGGTTGGATAGTAGACTTTTGAAGGGATCCAAGAAGGATGTGGAAGAACTACGAGACATGGTGGAATATTGGAAGAACAGAGCTCAAGAGAACAAAGAAATGATCTCCACACTCACCAAAGAGCAACATGAATGGAAAGAAAAACTTTCAGGAGCCTCTGAAAAGGTAACAAGGCACCAAAGAGAAAGTGAAAAGCTAAAAGCTGAGCTAATGAAGGAACAAAGCAAGAACTCTGATTTGCAAAGCAAGAAAAAAGCCTTAGAGCATGAATTAATGAGTTTGGAGCTTCAATTGACAAGCAATCAGAGGCACATAAATGAGATTTTGACTGAGTGGCAAGATAGAGAAGATTATTGGGCTCGCACTTGTAATATGGAGGTAAATGCTCGAGAGATGTGGAGAGCAGAAAGTTTAGGGAGACAGTAATACATCGAACACCTGACTGCTCAAATCTACAAGGCTGTCCGAAAAGCAAGCAACATGGTTGAAAAGGCAAAAGCACTGGAACGAGAGATTGTACCAACCAAAGGCCACAGTCAAAGATTATTGCACTTTTTGCATGAAGCTAGGGAGCAATATGCTCAAATCAAATGTTTTTATGGCTTTAATGCGAGAATGATTGGATGATGTGTAAAGACTCCCATGGTTAATGAAAGTTTCTTTTTGTTTCGATCGATCTAAGATAATACCTTAATTTGCATTTCATTCATTTCATGCATGCATTTTCATACTAACAATAATATCAACGACATTATATCATGCGATCTAATTCATGGTTAATAAACTAAGGTTCAAGGATAGCAAAGCCAAGGAACCATAACTCATCAATTTCGCATAGATATAATACTCGTTCCCAAACTTGAGCCATGGAAGAAGAGAATACAACTAGGTTTGAAAGGGTCGAAAGGGTATAGGAAGAGATACAAGAAAGAGTGATGGAAATACAACAAAGAATTGAAGCACAAATGGCTAAATTAAGACAACTGTTGATTGGATCAATGAAAGGAAAAAGAGTCGCTGGTGTATCAAGGACAGGAGATGAGGTTAATGTGGAAGAGCCATTATACCCTCCTGGATTCACTCCACCTCAAGTTCAGGTTCAAGTTCCTCGGGGTATACACATACAACCACCAAGTGCGCAGCCATACCCTTATGTCAATCATTCTGCAAATCAGCAGCCGACCCACTTGAATGCCAATTCGGGACCCATCCCAATCGATCCTATCATGGTACCAAATCTTGACGACCCTGTTGAGCAAGAGAAATCTCACGAAATGTCAGAAACTGTTATAAATTCAAAAATTCAAGACAAGTATGACCAGCTTGAAGAGAGGCTTAAAGCGGTTGAAGGTAATGACACTTATGGGGTTATTGACGCCAACGAGCTTAGCCTAGTGCCTGACTTGGTTATCCCACCAAAATTTAAGACCCCAGATTTCAAGAAATATGATGGGACAAAGTGTCCATTTGCTCATATCACCATGTTTTGTAGAAAGATGACGGGTCATATCCATAATGACAAACTATTGATACACTATTTTCAGGATAGTTTGACTGGTTCAGCAGCTAAATGGTACGTGCAATTAGATCGAAATAAGATCAGTTCATGGAAAAACTTGGCCAAAGTTTTTCTTGCTCAGTATAAGCACGTCTTGGATACAGCCCTTGATAGATTGTCATTACAAAATATGGAGAAAAAGTTGACGAAAACCTTCAAAGAATATGCACATTAGTGGAGAGATGTAACAGCCCAAGTACAACCACCACTGACTGAAAAAGAGATAATCATGCTATTCGTCAATACACTGAAGGCCCCGTATTATGATAGATTGTGGGAAATGCCATGAAAAACTTCTCTGACATGGTAATTTCAGGGGAGATGATAGAAAACGCTATCAAAAGTGGTAAAATTGAAGGGTCTGAAAAGAAGATAGCTACCTTAAGGAATAAAGAGTAGGAGACACATGTTGTCACTCACACAAATCCCCCACACCATCCTTTTGTTTCATATAACCCACACCCCTATTACTACTCTACCATAAACCAAATCTCTCAATAACCATACCATTACTGGGCCCCCCAACAACCGTTACCCAAATCAAGTTTTAGCCCTCAACCATCTAATTACACCTCGGCACCTCCAGCTCGACCATTTACTCGATTAACCTACCCAAACAGCAATCAAAGAAACTCACAGAATAATAACAATTGAGAAAGACCTCATTTTGACCCAATTCCCATGACATACACAGATTTGTATCCTCGACTTGTTGAGAAACATCTCCTTGCTCCTGTTATTATTGAACCTTTGAAACCTCCGTTTCCCAAATGGTATGACCCCAATGTACATTGTGATTATCATTATGGGAATCCAGGTCATTCCACTGAGCATTGTACTGCTTTGAAGCATAAAGTGCAGGGGTTAATCAATGAAAGAGTATTAAATTTTGATACCAGCCAACAAGGGACTCCAAATGTCAATGGGAACCCTCTACCAAATCATACCAGACCATCAATAAATGCTTTGATTGATGGGCAAACAAGTTGTGTGAAAAGAAGAATAGAAGAGGTCAAAACTCCTATGGCTAAAGTGTTTGAAACCTTGGTCAAAGTTGACATGCTAAAGTCGATAGAACCTCAAAATTACTCTGAAGCGATTAACTCAACTGAAAGCTGCCATTATCACAAAGGTGCTCTGGGGTATTTTATCAAGAATTGTCACCAATTTCATCAAGAGGTGCAAAAATTGATGGATGAAGGTTGAATAGAGTTTTACCAAGAGAGAGAAGAGTTGGTGAAAGTGTCTACCATTGATTCAAAGAATAAGTTTGGGCATAGATCAGTAACTATCTATTATGATGAGAAGCCAACATCAAAGCTAGAAAAACCCGTCTCTCGACCAGTGGTGACAATTAAAGTTCCTGGCCCTTTTCCATATCAGAATGATAAAGCAGTACCTTAGAAGTACAATTATGATGTCGTAGTCAACCTAGATACTGCCAACATAATGGGTGTAGGAGGCATAACCCGAAGTGGCAGGTGCTATACCCCAGAGGCTCTAGAAAAAGCTAGAAAGGAGAAAGCCAAGATAGGGGAAGAAAATAAAAGTCAGAGTGATCTTGATGCAACACCAGAAAAAGAATGTCAGAAGCCAGTATATGAGAGTAAAGTAGGTGAATTTTTAAAGTTAATAAAACATAATGAGTATAGCGTGGTAGAATAGCTTAACAAGATGCCAGCTAGAATTTTGCTATTGTTATTATTGCTCAATTCAGAGTCACACCGTAATGCTTTGCTGAAGGTGCTAAATCAAGCATATGTGTCTCACAATGCTTCTGTTGAATATATGGAACAGCTTGTTGGCAATCTGATGATTTCAAACTATATTTTTTTCAATGATGAAAAAATTTCTCCTGAGGGTAGAGGAAGTACCAGGGCTCTTCACATTACTGTGAAATGTAAAAGTCATATAATGGCTAAGGTTTTGATTGATAATGGCTCATCCATCAATGTTATGCCTGCAACTACTCTGGCAAAACTCCCTGTTAATGGATCTTATATGAAACCTAGTCATATGATAGTGAGAGCCTTTGATGGAACCAGAAGAGAAGTGCTGAGAGATATAGAAGTGCCATTGTAGATTGGTCCATGTACTTTCAACGTGAAATTTCAAGTCATGGACATCTCTCTTTCATATAGTTGTCTATTGGGTAGACCGTGGATCCATATGACAGGTGCTATCCCATCCTCATTACATCAGAAAGTCAAATTCATTGTTGAAGGAAAGCTAACATGTGTGGCAGGAGAAGAAGATTTATTGGTAACTCAATCGATAAATACTCCTTATGTGGAATCGACAGATGAAGCTTTAGAATGTTCTTATAGATCCTTCAAGATTGCCAATGCAACATATATAGCTGGAGGATCTAAATTGTATTCGCCACACTTATCTACGACTACTAAAATGGTAGTCAGACAGCTTACTACGATGGGATGGCAACCTGAAGTCAGACTTGCGAAGAACCTGCAAGGAATCACAAAGCCATCGACCATATATGAAAAGAGAGATAGGTTTGGCTTGGGATATAAGCCAACAAGAGGGGATAGAGTAAGAATGGTGAATGAGAAAAGAGATAAGAGGATAGCTAATCTTAAGGGATATAAGCTAGAGTCAGAGCCGATAGTCATTCCATACCTCTATAATTCTTTTCACTCGGGAGGATATATTTATCCAAATTTATCGGGAGCCCCAAGTGCATGATTCGTGGAAAAATTTTTAGAGCTGGCCATTCAAATGGTGGATGATGGAGAAAAAAAGAGTCGAATTGAAGATCTATTCATGTACCCTTGTCCTTTAGATTTTAAGCTGGATAATTGGGAAGTTACAAAGCTGCCTGTTGTTTTTAAAACTTTGGAAAAGTAATGTGAAACCTTAAATCCCTAATTACATTCTACGAGTATTAGGAGATATTTTATGGTGTGTTTATGTTTGTCATTTTAATAAAAAACTTAGAAGATGCATCCGTATTTTTTCTGTTGTTTTTATCTTTATTTTACCTTTTATCCTTTTCTTTCCTACATTTTCTTGCCATTCCATTTTTGTGTGCCAATATTCTCTCCATATTACCCTTTGCAGGGTCTCAAACAATGAACATGAGGATAATCATGGCATTAATCTCGGATTTGATTTTGAAAACTTAATTCATGTTGATGAACTTGATAATGAGGAAGATTCAGATAACTATACACTGCCTCTTGATTTGTTAAAATTAATAGAACATGAAGATAAGCCAATTGAACCCCACCAAGAAATTACTGAATCAGTAAATTTGGGAGATGGTGAGAATAAAAGAGAGGTCAAAGTTGGTACATCTCTTTTATCAGCTGAAAGACAGGAGCTAGAAGAGCTAATCCGAGAATATGTAGATGTGTTCACATGGACTTACCAGGATATGCCAGGACTCAGCACTGATATTGTAAAGCACAAGTTACCTTTAAAACCAGGATGTAAGCCGATGCAGCAAAAGCTAAGGCGCATGAAACCAGAGATGCTGCTAAAAATTAAAGAGAAAATGAAGAAACAATTCGATGCCAAATTTTTGGAAGTGGTAAAATATCCTGAATGGGTAGCCAACATAGTGCCAGTTCCTAAGAAGGATGGAAAAGTGAGAATGTATGTCGATTATCGAGATTTGAATAGAGCAAGCCCTAAGGATAACTTTCCTTTACCTCACATCGATACTCTAGTGGATAATACTGCTAGGCACTCTACATTTTCCTTTATGGATGGTTTCTCAGGCTATAATCAGATCAAGATAGCTCGAGATGATATGGAGAAAACTACATTTGTGACCATGTGGGGAACATTTTGTTATAAAGTCATGCCTTTTGGGTTAAAAAATGCTGGTGCTATTTATCAAAGAGCAATGGTGACTCTTTTTCATGACATGATGCATAAAGAGATAGAAGTGTATGTACATGATATGATTGCAAAATCTCGTGAAGAAGAGGATCATATAGTCAGTCTCAAAAAGCTGTTCGACAGGTTGAAAAGATTTCAGTTGAAGTTGAATCCTGCCAAATGTACATTTAGAGCCAAATCAAGAAAACTATTAGGCTTTGTAGTCAATGAAAAAGAAATTGAAGTTGATCCAGATAAGATACAAGCCATCCAAAACTTATCCCCTCTTCATACCTCAAAAGAAGTGCAAGGCTTCTTAGGGAGATTAAATTATATTGCTCGCTTCATCTCTCAACTCACTTATAAGTGTGATCTTATTTTCAAGCTTCTCAGAAAACATGATCCTGGAGAATGGAACGATGAATGCCAAGAAGCTTTTGATAAGATCAAAGAATACTTGTCAAATCCACCTGTGTTAGTGCCACCAATGCTAGGAAAACCTTTGATTTTGTACTTGACAGTGCATGAAAATTCAATGGGATGTGTGCTAGGGCAAAGAGATGAAACTGATAAGAAAAAATGAGCAATTTACTACTTGAGCAAGAAGTTCACTGATTATGAGTCAAAGTATTCACCATTAGAGAAGATGTGTTGTGCATTAACCTGGACAGCTCGAAGGCTTAGACAATACATGCTTTATCACACTACTTGGCTCATAGCAAAGCTGGATCCTATTAAGTATATCTTCGAAAAGCCCTCATTGACAAGAAGAATAGCACGGTGGCAAGTTATGCTTTCAGAATATGATATCATTTACGTGACTCAAAAAGCTATTAAAGAGAGTGCAATAGCTGAATTTCTAGCTGATCGTGCAGTTGAAGATTATGAGCCAATGAAATTAGATTTTCCTGATGAGGATGTGATGGCCATTGAAGAAAATGAACCTGTTGAAAAATCATGGAGGATGTATTTGATGGAGCTACTAATACTTTGGGTCATGGTATTGGGGTAATTTTGATATCTCTTGATGGACATTATTACCCCATCACAGCCAGATTAAATTTTAATTACACAAACAATGTGGCTGAATATGAGGCCTGTGTTATGGGTCTACAAGCAGCAATTAAAAAGAAGATCAAAGTGTTAGATGTGTTTGAAGATTCAGATTTAGTCATCTATCAGTTGCGAGGTGAATGGGAAACAAGAGACTCTAAGTTAATTCGGTACCATAAATACATCTCTGAGTTGGTTAAGCAATTTAAAGAAGTTCAGTTTGAGCATCTACCTAGAGAGGAAAACCAAATTGCTGATGCACTGGCTACTCTAGCTGAAATGATCAAAATAGATGCAAGTACTGAATCCAACCCATCAAGCTGGATGTGAAAGATGTACCAGCACATTGCTCAAGTGTTGAAAAAGAAGTTGATGGGAAGCCATGGTATCATGATATCATGCAATACATTAAAAGCCAGCAATACCCAAAACATGCAACTAAAAATGATAAGAGGACTATCAGAAGATTGGCTATGAGTTTCTTCATTAATGGAGATATCCTTTACAAAAGAGGTCGAGATAAAGTGCTCTTAAGATGTGTAAATGCAGCTGAAGCAAAGAAGATTATTGAAGAAGTGCATGATGGAGTTTGTAGGGCACATGCAAATGGTCATATGATGGTTAGACAAATTATGAGGGCTGGCTATTATTGGTTGACAATGGAGAGTGACTGTATTGATTATGCTAGGAGATGTCATAAATGTTAGATTTATGCTGACAAGATTCATGCTCCACCATCAACATTACACGTTCTAGCTCCTCCTTGACCATTCTCGATGTGGGGTATGGATGTCATTGGTTCCATCACTCCAAAAGCTTCGAACGAGCATAGATTCATTTTTGTGATGATTGATTACTTTACCAAATGGGTAGAGGCTGCATCATATGCTAGCGTGACCCGATCTGTGGTATGTAAGTTCATAAAAAGAGAGATAATATGCAGATATGGGCTTTTAAAGACAATTATTTCTGATAATGCCAAAAACTTGAACAACAAAATGATGAATGAAGTATGCACTCAGTTCAAGATTCGCCATCGTAATTCGGCACCATATCGTCCAAAAATGAATGGGGCAGTGGAGGCTGCAAATAAGAATATCAAGAGAATCCTGGAGAAAATGACTGAAACTTACAAAGATTGGCATGAGAAGTTACCTTTTGCCTTGCATGCCTATAGAACATCAGTCAGAACGTCTACTAGAGCCACACCGTTCTCTTCGGTATATGGTATGGAAGTTGTGCTACCAGTCGAAGTGGAAATTCCCTCACTGAGAGTCCTGATGGAGGTAGAGTTAGAGGAAGCAGAATGGGTTCGAAATCACTACGAGCAGTTAAACCTCATAGAAGAGAAAAGACTGTCAGCACTTTGTCATGGTAAATTATATCAAAAGAGGATGATGAGAGCACATGACAAGAAAACTCGTCCCCGTTGCTTTAGGGAAGGAGACTTAGTGTTAAAAAGATTCCTTCCAAATCAACATGATAATCGGGGGAAATGGACACCAAATTGGGAAGGCCCGTATGTGGTGAAAAAGGCTTTTTCTGGTGGGGCATTGATTTTGGCAGAAATGGACGGAGGTGATTTACCTACCCCAATAAATTCAGATGTTGTGAAGAAATATTTTGCTTAAAAAAAAGAGAAAAAAAATGATGACTTATCTAAGTTGAAAACCTGAAAAGACGGCTTAGATGTGAAGCAAAAGCATCATCATGAAAAGATCCCACAACACAGGGGCAAGTGTAGTTTGACGAACTCTGAATAATCAAAGAAGTCATCTGATTTAGTTTTAGAGAAAGAATCTGAGAATATTTTGTTCATGATTATCTTGTGATCATTCTTTTGACACTTTTATTTCAACTCAAACACTTTGACATACACTTGTTATCAGCCATAAGAAATACATTATCCTTCATTTGAAAATAATGCCTATCCTTTCCTTTATCCTTATCTGATATTTTTGTCCATCAGAGAAATGTGATTGCATTTTATTTGTCTTGAACTTAAAATGATGAAAAGAAAAACAAACGTGAAAGATCTCAGCATTACTTTTAAAGTTGACAAAGGCAAATGAAAAAGGATGAGAAAAGCATGACAAGTCATTGATGTTGTAGACTTTTGAAGAAAAAATATTATGGTCAGATGTTGAAGACAGATTGGTCATATAAGAACTCGGATAAAAGAAGCCGAAAGTGAGAGATTTTGAGAACCTTTTTACTACAATGAACGATTTTGATTGCATTACATGCATTGCATCATGAGCACTCAGTACATGCATCCATGAGAAGTTGTAACAAAGATAGAAATTTTCCTTTTCTTAATGAAAAAACAAGATTTTAGTAAAGACAATGATCAAACAAAGGAATTCAAAAGAGAGAGATTTACTTGTTCAAAGATGAAAACTCAAATTTGAAAACAGATGAGAAATTTTAAAGTTATGGAGCCTCTGTTGAGAGGAGTTTTTTCAGATGAGAATTTTTAAAGTTGTTGAGCCTCTGTTGAGAGGAGCTTTTCCAAGATGAGAATTTTAAAGTTGTCGAGCCTCTGTTGAGAGGAGCTTTTTCAAGAGAGAATTTTTAAAGTTATGGAGCCTCTGTTGAGAGGAGCTTTTTCCAGATGAGATTTTTAAAGTTGTGGAACCTCTGCTAAGAGAAGTTTTTTTCAAGAGAGAATTTTTAAAGTTGTGGAGCCTCTGCTGAGAGGAGTTTTTTTTTTCAAGATGAGATTTTAAAGTTGTGGAGCCTCTGTTGAGAGGAGCTTTTTCCAGATGAGATTTTAAAGTTGTTGAGCCTCTGTTGAGAGGAGCTTTTTCAGATGAGATTTTTAAAGTTGTGGAGCCTCTATTGAGAGGAGCTTTTTTCAAGAGATTTTTAAAGTTGTGGAGCCTCTGTTGAGAGGAGCTTTTTCCAGATGAGATTTTTAAAGTTGTTGAGCCTCTGTTAAGAGGAGCCCCTTTCTGTAAAACCAAAAAATAACATAATTTATTTGCGGACAAAATCATTGTCTTTGTCTTTGCCCTATTCCTGATTCTCAGTAATGTGTAAAGAGGGGTAGCTGTAGACACCGGTTTGTCCGGGTCTACTATTTTATTTTATTTTATTTTTAATAATAATAATATTTAACAAAACAAAAAAAAACAAACAAAAAAAAAACAACAAACAAAAAAACAAAACAAAAATAAGACAGAAGTCAAGGGGTTGGTACGGTGCCGAACTGCCCCGACCAATTACCCAACCAACTACCCGACCAGCCACCTTATAACCACCAACTAACAATCCTACAGCCTTAGATCCCCCTAAGTAGAAACCCTTTAAAATCCCCAACCATTTTCGAAAATCCGGGGATCTGAGCTCTCGAAAAAAAAAACCATTCTTCCCCTTCAACACCCTCAGACAGACCCTATTTTCGACGTAAAAAAAAAACCAAAACAAAAAAAAGACAAAACAGAAACAAAAATAAAAAAATACACAGTCCTCGCCTACGGTGAGGAACCTCAGCACCGAGCCATCTGCAAAAGCCAAGAAATCGTTAGTTTCACCAAAAAAAAAAAAAAGGGAAAAAAAACCGAAAACTTCAAAACTTGATCTATGCGAATCAAGGTCGCTTTTGGTGAAAGGGACCTCAAATCCGGACTCAGGAGGTCGAGGGGAACATTTTTGTGTTTTCGAAGAATTTTTCGACCACTGTCAACGGCGACCGACGACTGATGACCGGCGACAGCAGTGACGGAGGATCGGCCGGCCACCTGTGTTGGCCAGAGAGAAAAAAAAGGAAACGAAAAAAAAAAAGAGAGAAGGCTGTTTTTTTTCTGAAAGATTAAAAAAAAATGACGAAAATTTTTTTTGACTTTTATATAAATTATCAATAGCCAAAACGACGTCGTTTTAATAAAACCCAAAACGACGCCGTTTTAACCAAAGAAGGATCCGCGCGTTGACCCGAACCCGACCCGAGATCCACGTAACCCGACCCAACGACCCATTCCAGCCAGCCTTGAACCGGTTCATACGAACCGCCAGTGGATCGGATTGAACCGGTCAGATTGCCCGGACCACCGATCCGATCGCCGAATCGGTCAGATCGCCCGAACCGCCGATCCAACCGTCGAACCGATCAGACCGCCCGGACCAGCGTTGATCGGACCGTTGACCGGTCTGGTTCAGGTAAAAAAAGTATTTTTTTTTTAATTTTCTAATTTTCTAATTTTTTATTATTATTATTTTTTGTTATTTTAAATATATTTTTATATTTATGCATGATAAATTTATAAATTTGTTAGAATAAATGTTTAATCATTTTAATAATAATAAAATTAAGAACAAATAATAATAAAAAATATATAAAATGCTTTAAAAAAAACAATAATAATCTTCCCTACCTAGATGTTGGAGGGAATAAAAATATTTTTCTAAAACAATAATTCCGCCTAGATGTTGGGGAATTATTGTTAATTATTTTTCATAAATAAACATAAGAAATTTTTAATTAATCTTCAAAAATTATTAAAATTGAACTTGCTTAAAAAATCCGCCTAGATGTTGGGGATTTTTAGAGATGTTCGTATTTTCTTAAAAAAAAAAAACCTTAAGCACTATTTCTTAATCCTAGGATTCTAAAACCCCTAAAAATCCAAAATCCATTAAATCCAAAACCCCTCGAAATCCAAAATCCTTGAAATCCAAAGTCCTAAAAAAATCCTAAGGACACGTGTGAAAATTCTATTTGAAGCAATTTGTTCCCGAATGCCGCCTAGATGATGGGGTATTTAAGAAATTTTACTTCGTGAAGTCTTTTCACACGATTTCTTAATTCGTATTAATAATAAGATTAATAAATAAAAAGTATAATAAAATTGGGATCTTAAATATAAACAGTCGCACTTAAGATTTGCCTAGATGTTGGAGAGTCGGGGTGGTCTCATTATATTTAAGAATCCAACTCTTAAATTGCATTTCATTTTACATGACATTCATTAGCATGATATACGTTAGCATGTTATCATCAGTAATTGATTGCATTACTTTCTCTTTAATTTACTGATAAAATATTTTTTAATAAAAAAGGAATAATACTAAAAAAAAAATTCTTTTTGTGATATTATAAAATAAAAAAATAACATTCCGAGAGAAATAATTCTTGGTACTCTGCCTAGATGTTGGAGAGTCACTAACAATTATTTCCTATAAAGATTGTTATTTTATTTTAATGATTATTATGTTAAATCTTAGGCGAAAAGAGTTATTTTAAATTCTGCCTAGACGATGGAGAATTTTAAGATAATTCTTTAACTTAAAGATTTTCTCAATATTTCTAAATAAATATTTTAGCAAATTTCTTTTAAATGAAGGGAATTAATGTTAAATTTCAAATTAAAACCATTTTTATCCAATATCGAAAATAGCGCATAATTAAATGGTACCAATTTATGGGCATTGTAGGGGTGCTAATCCTTCCCCACACGTAACCGACTCCCGGACCTAACCTGATTTTTCGCAGACCAAAATTTATCTTTTTAATAAGACTTCAAACTCGTTTTTATAGTTTTATTCAAAAGATAAACTTTTGGGTGGCCAATCACACCCTAACAAAGATTGGTGGCGACTCCCTCTTTTTATTTTTCTTGATTTTAAACTCATCTTTACGTCTGACGGTCCCAAAACCGTTACGACATACGAAGTTCCTTCCCAGTCTAAGATTGGATCGGATCGAGGGTTGCGGCAGCACATGCTGCGCTCGAGAATGTGTTGGTGCCGTATTTTTCTTCGTCGGGACACCATCGTCGGAGAACCTGACCAACAGCATTAGGGTTCCAGCGATCGGGGGGGCCGGGGGGGATGTGCGCACATGATGTGTGATGGGCGCTGGTACTTGGCCCTTATATTGGCCCCCTATCCCTCATCAAACCTCGAGAACTCACACCCCCTTAAAGAGCATTTGAGATTTTACAGGTTTGCTGCCAGTAGCCATTAAAGTGTCTGAAATGAGGACACTTTTTTCAAATACTCACAAAATCTTGTACATTTCGAGTTTTTAGCTGAATTTTTTTGTGCATGCCTACAAAAATACAAGGATCACGTCTACCAAGTTTGGGGCCAAAATTCCTTTTGAAAAAATTTTAAAAAATCCTGAACCGTAAAAAGTTTCAAAAATCATGAAAAATAGAAAACGAGTCGTCTTGCCATGAAACTTCACATGAAGGCTTAAAGGACAATTGTATGAATTTACAAGCTAGAAAAATGGCATTGGCATGGCAGAAACATGAAGATGTGCCTAAACCCACCTACCACCCTATTGATCCACGGCTTGCGCATCCTGCCTCTCTGGCCGGCGTAGTGCCCGCCCGCTCGTTTGATCGGTTGGCTTAGGCATACAGAGTTCATTCTCAGTCTAAGATCGGACCAGACCAAGGGTTGTGGTAGCAGGATCGGCAGCACGCAGAGAGAGACCCGGTCGATCCTCGGCTTGCGCATCCCGCCCCTCTGGCTGGCTGAGCGCCCGCACGCTCATTTCGTGGGTTGACTTAGGCATACGGAGTTCATTCCCAGTCTAAGCATACGGAGTTCATTCCCAGTCTAAGCATACGGAGTTCATTCCCAGTCTATGATCGGACAGGACCCAAGGTTGCGGCAGCACATGCTGGGCTCAGGCATTTGCTGGTGCCGCGTGTTTCTTCGTCTGGACACCATCGTGATGAACCTGACCGACGGCACTGGGGTTCCGCCGATCGGAGGGGCCGGGGGGTGTGCGCACATGATGTATGATGGGCACTGGTACTTGGCCCTTATATTTGCCCCCTATCCCTCATCAAACCTTGAGAACTCACACCCCCTTAAAGAGCATTTGAGATTTTACAGGTTTGCTGCCAGTAGCCATTAAAGTGTCTGAAATAGGGACACTTTTTTCAAATGATCACAAAATCTTGTACACTTCGATTTTTTAGCTGAATGTTTTTGTGCATGCCAACAAAAATACAAGGATCACGTCCTTCCAAGTTTGGGGCCAAAACTCTTTCTGAAAAAATTTTAAAAAATCTCGAACCGTAAAAAGTTTTAAAAATCATGAAAAATAGAAAATGAGTCGTCTTGCCATGAAACTTCACATGAAGGCTTAAGGGACCATTGTATGAATTTACAAGCCAAAAAAATGGCATTGGCATGGCAGAAATATGAAGATGTGCCTAAACCCACCTACCACCCTAACGATCCACGACTTGCGCATCCCGCCTCTCTGGCCGGTGTAGTGCCCGCTTGCCCGCCCGCTCATTTCATCGGTTGGCTTAGGCATACGGAGTTCATTCCCAGTCTAAGATCAGGCTGGACCGAGGGTTGCGGTAGCAGGATCGGTAGCACGCAAAGGGGGACCTTGTCGATCCCCGGCTTGCGCATTCCGCCCTTCTGGTCGGCTGAGCGCCCATACGCTCGTTACGTGGGTTGACTTAGGCATACGAAGTTCATTCCCAGTCTAAGATCGGACCGGACCGAGGGTTGCGGCAGCACATGCTGGGCTCGGGCATGTGCTGGTGCCGTATTTTTCTTCGCCAAGACACTATCGCCGGAGAACCTGATCGACGGCATTAGGGTTCCGACGATCGAGGGGCCCGAGGGGGTGTGCGCACATGATGTGTGATAGGTGCCGGTACTTGGCCCTTATATTGGCCCCCTATCCCTCATCAAACCTCAAGAACTCAGACACACTTAAAGAGCATTTGAGATTTTACAAGTTTCCTGCCAGTAGCCATTAAAGTGTCTGAAATGGGGACACTTTTTTCAAATGGTCACAAAATCTTGTACACTTCGAGTTTTTAGCTGAATTATTTTGTGCATGCGAAAAAAAATACAAGGATCACATCTACCAAGTTTGGGACCAAAACTCCTTCTGAAAAAATTTAAAAAATCCTGAACCGTAAAAAGTTTCAAAAATTGTGAAAAATAGAAAACGAGTCGTCTTGCCATGAAACTTCACATGAAGGCTTGAGGGACCATTGTATGAATTAACAAGCTAGAAAAATGGCATTGGCATGGCAGAAATATGAAGATGTGCCTAAACCCACCTACCACCCTACCGATCCACGGCTTGTGCATCCCGCCTCTCTGGCCGACGTAGTGTCGGCCCGTCCGTCCACTCGTTTCATCGGTTGGCTTAGGCATACGGAGTTCATTCCAGTCTAAGATTGGATCGGACCAAGGGTTTCAGCAGCAAGATCGATAGCACACAGAGGGGGACCCGACCGATCCCCGGCTTGCGCATCCCGCCCCTCTGGTCGGCTGAGCGCCTGTACGCTCATTTCGTCGGTTGACTTAGGCATACAGAGGTCATTCCCAGTCTAAGCATACGAAGTTCATTCCCAGTGTAAGATCGGATCGGACTGAGGGTTACGACAGCACATGCTGGGCTCAGGCATGTGCTGGTGCCGTATTTTTCTTCACCGAGACACCATCGTCAGAGAACCTACCCGACGACATTGGGGTTCCAGCGATCGGGGGGGCCGGGGGGGGTGTGTGCACATAATGTGCGATGGGTGCTGGTACTTGGCCCTTATATTGGCCCCCTATCCCTCATCAAACCTTGAGAACTCACACCCCCTTAAAGAGCATTTGAGATTTTACAGGTTTGCTGCCAGTAGCCATTAAAGTGTCTGAAATGGGGACACTTTTTTCAAATTGTCACAAAATCTTGTACACTTTGATTTTTTACCTGAATTGTTTTATGCATGCCAAAAAATATACAAGGATCACATCTGCCAAGTTTCAGGCCAAAACTCCATCTAAAAAAATTTTAAAAAATCCCGAACCGTAAAATGTTTGGAAAATCGTGAAAAATAGAAAACGAGTCGTCTTGCCATTAAACTTCACATGAAGGCTTAAGGGACCATTGTATGAATTTACAAGCCAGAAAAATGGCATTGGCATGGCAGAAATATGAAGATGTGCCTAAACCCACCTACCACCCTATCGATCCACGGTTTGCGCATCCCGCCTCTCTCGCCGGTGTAGTGCCCGCCCGCCCGCCCGCTCGTTTCGTCGGTTGGCTTAGGCATACGAAGTTCATTCCCAGTCTAAGATCAGACCGAATTGAGGGTTGCGACAGCAAGATCGACAGCACGCAGAGGGGGACCCGATCGATCCCCGGCTTGCGCATCCCGCCCCTCTGGCCGGCTAAGCGCCCGTACGCTCGTTTCGTGGGTTGACTTAGGCATACGGAGTTCATTCCCAGTCTAAGCATACGGAGTTCATTCCCAGTCTAAGATCGGACCGGACCGAGGGTTGCGGCAGCACATGCTAGGATTGGCCATGTGTTGGTGCCGTATTTTTCTTCACCGGGACACCATCGTCGGAGAACCTGACCGACGGCATTGGGGTTCCGATGATCGGGGGGCCGGGGGGTGTGTGCACATGATGTGTAATGGGTGCTGGTACTTGGCCCTTATATTGGCCCCCTATCCCTCTTCAAACCTCGAGAACTCACACCCCCTTAAAAAGCATTTGAGATTTTACAGGTTTCCTGCCAGTAGCCATTAAAGTATCTGAAATGGGGACACTTTTTTCAAATGGTCACAAAATCTTGTACACTTCGAGTTCTTAGCTGAATTTTTTTGTGCATGCCAACAAAAATACAAGGATCACATCTACCAAGTTTCGGGTCAAAACTCCTTCTAAAAAAATTTTAAAAAATCCCGAACCTTAAAACGTTTGGAAAATCGTGAAAAATAGAAAGCGAGTCGTCTTGCCATGAAACTGCTCATGAAGGCTTAAGGGACTATTGTATGAATTTACAAGCCAGAAAAATGGCATTAGCATGGCAGAAATATGAAGATGTGCCTAAACCCACCTACCACCCTATCGATCCAAGGCTTGCGCATCCTGCGTCTCTGGCCGGCGTAGTGCCCGCCCTCCCGCCCGCTCGTTTCGTCGGTTGGCTTAGGCATACGGAGTTCATTCCCAGTCTAAGATCAGACCAGATCGAGGGTTACAGCAATAGGATTGGCAGCATGCAGAGAGGGACCCGATCGATCCCCGGCTTGTGCATCCCGCCCCTCTGGCCGGCTGAGCGCCCGCACGCTCATTTCGTGGGTTGACTTAGGCATACGGAGTTCATTCCTAGTCTAATTATACGTAGTTCATTCCCAGTCTAAGATCGGATCGGACCGAGGGTTGCAGTAGCACAAGCTGGGCTCGGGCATGTGCTGGTGCTGCATTTTTCTTCGTCGGGACACCATCATCGGAGAACCTGACTGGCAGCATTGGGGTTTCGGTGATCGGGGGGGCCGGGGGGGATGTGCGCACATGATGTGCGATGGGTGCTGTACTTGGCCCTTATATTGGCCCCCTATCCCTCATCAAACCTCAAGAACTCACACCCCCTTGCAGAGCATTTGAGATTTTACAGGTTTGCTGCCAGTAGGCATTAAAGTGTCTAAAATGGGGACACTTTTTTCGAATGGTCACAAAATCTTGTACACTTCGAGGTTTTAGCTGAATTTTTTTATGCATGCCAACAAAAATATAAGGATCACGGCTACCAAGTTTGGGGCCAAAACTCCTTTTGAAAAAAGTTTAAAAAATCTCGAACCGTAAAAAGTTTCAAAAATCATGAAAAATAGAAAACGAGTCGTCTTGCCATTAAACTTCACATGATGGCTTAAGGGACCACTGTATGAATTTACAAGCCAAAAAAATGGCATTGGCATGGCAGAAATATGAAGATGTGCCTAAACCCACCTTCCACCCTATCGATCAATGGCTTGCGCATCCCGCCTCTCTGGCCGACATAGTGCCCGCCCGTCCGCCCGCTCGTTTTACCGGTTGGCTTAGGCATACGGAGTTCATTCTCAGTCTAAGATCAAACCAAATTGAGGGTTACGGTAGGAGGATCGACAGCATGTAGAGGTCAACACGACCGATCCCCGGCTTACCCATCCCGCCTCTCTGGCCGGCTTAGCGCTCGTACGCTTGTTTCGTGGGTTAACTTAGGCATACGGAGTTCATTCCCAATCTAAGCATACGGAGTTCGTTCCCAGCCTAAGACCGAACCGGACCGAGGGTTGTGGCAGCACATGCTGGGCTCAAACATGTGCTGGTGCCGCATTTTTCTTCACCGAGATGCCATTGTTGGATAACCTGATTGACGGCATTGGGGTTCCGACGATCGGCGGGGCCGGGGGAGGGGGCTGTGCGCACATGATGTGCGATGGGTGCTGTTACTTGTCCCTTATATTGGCCCCCTATCCCTCATCCAACCTCGAGAACTCACACCCCCTTAAAGAGCATTTGAGATTTTACAGGTTTGCTCCCAGTAGCCATTAAAGTGTCTGAAATGGGGACACTTTTTTCAAATGGTCACAAAATCTTCTACACTTCTAGTTTTTAGCTGAATTGTTTTGTGCATGCCAACAAAAATACAAGGATCACGTCTACCAAGTTTGGGGATAAAAATCCTTCTAAAAAAATTTTAAAAAATCCCGAACTGTAAAAAGTTTCAAAAATCATGAAAAATAGAAAACGAGTCGTCTTGCCATGAAACTTCACATGAAGGCTTAAGGGACCATTGTATGAATTTACAAGCCAAAAAAATGGCATTGGCATGGTAGAAATATGAAGATGTGCCTAAACCCAACTAACACCCTATCGATCCACGGCTTACGCATCCCGCCTCTCTGGCCGATGTAGTGCCCGCCCGCACGCCCGCTCGTTTCGTCGGTTGGCTTAGGCATACGGAGTTCATTCCCAGTCTAAGTTTGGACCAGACCAAGGGTTGCGGCAGCAGGATCGATAGTACGCAGAGGGGGACCCGACAGATCCCCGACTTGCGCATCCTGTCCCTCTGGTCCACTGAACGCCCGCATGCTCATTTCGTGAGTTGACTTAGGCATACGGAGTTCATTCCCAGTCTAAGCATACAGAGATCATTCTCAGTCTAAGATCGGATCAGACCGAGGGTTGCGACAGCACATGCTGGGCTCGAGCATGTGCTGGTGTCGTATTTTTTTTCGTCGGGACACCATCGTCGGAGAACCTGACCGACGGCATTGGGGTTCCGACGATCGGGGGTGGCCGGGGGGTGTGCGCACATGATGTACGATGGCTGCAGGTACTTGGCCCTTATATTGGCCCCTATCCCTCATCAAACCTCAAGAACTCACACCCCTTTAAAGATCATTTGAGATTTTACAGGTTTACTGCAACTAGCCATTAAAGTATCTGAAATGGGGACACTTTTTTCAAATTGTCACAAAATCTTGTACACTTCGAGTTTTTAGCTGAATTTGTTTGTGTATGCCAAAAATCGTGAAAAATAGAAAACGAGTCGTCTTGCCATGAAACTTCACATGAAGGCTTAAGCGACCATTGTATGACTTTACAAGCCAGAAAAATGGCATTGACACGGGAGAAATATGAAGATTTGCCTAAACCCACCTGCCACCCTATTGATCCACGGCTTGCGCATCCCGTCTCTCTGGCCGACATAGTGCCCGCCCGCACGCCCGCTCGTTTCATCGGTTGGCTTAGGCATATAAAGTTCATTTCCAGTCTAAGATCAGATCGGACCGAGGGTTGCGGCAGCAGGATCGACAACACGTAGAGGGGGATTTGGTCGATCCCCGGCTTGCGCATCCCGCCCCTCTGTCCGGCTGAGCGCTCACACGCTCGTTTCGTGAGTTGACTTAAGCATACGGAGTTCATTCGCAGTCTAAGCATAAGGAGTTCATTCCCAGTCTAAGATCGGATCGGACCGAGGGTTGCGACAGCACATGCTGGGCTTGGGCATCTGCTGGTGCCATATTTTTCTTCGTCGGGACACCATCATCGGAGAACCTGACTGGCGGCATTGGGGTTTCGACGATCGGGGGGCCAGGGGTGGTGTGCACACATGATGTGCGATGGGTGCTGGTACTTGGCCCTTATATTGGCCCCCTATCCCTCATTAAACCTCGAGAACTCACAGCCCCTTAAAGAGCATTTGAGATTTTACAGGTTTGTTGCCAGTAGCCATTAAAGTGTCTGAAATGGGGACACTTTTTTCAAATGGTCACAAAATCTTGTACACTTCGAGTTTTTACCTAAATTCTTTTGTGCATGCCAAAAAAAATACAAGGATCACGTCTACCAAGTTTGGGGCCAAAACTCCTTCTGAAAAAATTTTAAAAGATCTCGAACCGTAAAAAGTTTCAAAAATCGTGAAAAATAGAAAACGAGTCATCTTGCCACGAAACTTCACATGAAGGCTTAAGGGACCATTGTATGAATTTACAAGCCAGTAAAATGGCATTGGCATGGCTGAAATAAGAAGATGTGCCTAAACCCACCTACCACCCTATCGATCCACAGCTTGCGCATCCCGCCTCTCTGGCCGACGTAGTGCTTGTCCGCCCGCCCGTCTACCCGCTCTTTTCATCGGTTGGCTTAGGCATTCGAAGTTCATTCCCAGTCTAAGATCAGATCGGACCGAGGCTTGCGGTAGCAGGATCGACAGTACGTAGAGGGGGACCCGACCGATCCCCGGCTTGTGCATCTCGCCCCTCTGGCCAGCTGAGTGTCCGCACGCTCATTTTGTTGGTTGACTTAGGCATACGGAGTTCATTCCCAGTCTAAGCATACGGAGTTCATTCCTAGTCTAAGATTGGACCGGACCGAGAGTTGCGCCAGTAAATGCTGGGCTCGGGCATGTGCTGGTGCCGCTTTTTTCTTCACCGGGACACCATCGTCGGAGAACCTAACCGGCGGCATTGGGGTTCTGGCGATCGGGGGGGTCGGGGGGGGTGTGCGCACATGATGTGCGATTGGTGCTAGTACCTGGCCCTTATATTGGCCACCCTATCCCTCATCAAACCTCGAGAACTCACACTCCCTTAAAGAGCATTTGAGATTTTACAGGTTTGCTGCTAGTAGCCATTAAAGTGTCTGAAATGGGGACACTTTTTTCAAATGGTCACAAAATCTTGTACACTTCGAGTTTTTAGCTGAATTTTTTTGTGCATGCCAAAAAAAATACAAGGATCACGCCTACCAAGTTTGGGGACAAAAATCTTTCTGAAAAAATTTTAAAAAATCCCGAACTGTAAAACGTTTCAAAAATTGTGAAAAATAGAAAATGAGTCGTCTTGCCATGAAACTTCACATGAAGGCTTAAGGGACCATTGTATGAATTTACAAGCTAGAAAAATGGCATTGGCATGGCAGAAATATGAAGATGTACCTAAACCCACCTACCACCCTATCGATCCACGGCTTGCGCATCTCGCCTCTCTGGCCGACGTAGTGCCCGCCCGCACGCCCGCTCGTTTCGTTGGTTGGCTTAGGCATATAGAGTTCATTCCCAGTCTAAGATCAGACTGAACCGATGGTTGCAGTAGCAGGATCAACAGCACGCAGAGGGGGACCCGACCGATCCCCGGCTTGCGCATCCCACCCCTCTGGTCGACTGAGCGTTCACACGCTCGTTTCGTGCTTTGACTTAGGCATATGGAGTTCATTCGCAGTCTAAGCATAAGGAGTTCATTCCCAGTCTAAGATCGGACCAGACCGAGGGTTGCAACAGCACATGTTGGGCTCTGGCATGTGCTGGTGCTACATTTTTCTCCGTCGGGACACAATCGTCGGAGAACCTGACCGACGACATTGGGGTTCCGGCGATCGGGGGGGCCGTGGGGGGTGTGCGTACATGATGTGCGATGGGTGCTGGTACTTGGCCCTTATATTCACCCCCTATCTCTCATCAAGCCTCATAAACTCACACCCCCTTAAAGAGCATTTGAGATTTTACAGGTTTGCTGCCAGTAGCCATTAAAGTGTCTGAAATAGGGACACTTTTTTCAAATGGTCACAAAATCTTGTACACTTCGAGTTTTTACCTGAATTCTTTTGTGGATGCCAACAAAAATACAAGGATCACGTCTACCAAGTTTGAGGCCAGAACTCCTACTGAAAAAATTTAAAAATATCTCTAACCGTAAAAAGTTTCAAAAATCGTGAAAAATAGAAAACGAGTCGTCTTGCCACGAAACTTGACATGAAGGCTTAAGGGACCATTGCATGAATTTACAAGCCAGAAAAATGGCATTGGCAGGGCAGAAATTTGAAGATGTGCCTAAACCCACCTACCACCCTATCGATCCATGGCTTACGCATCTCGCCTATCTGGCCGGCGTAGTGCCCTCCCGCCCGCCCGCCCGTTTCGTCGGTTGGCTTAGGCATTTGGAGCTCATTCCCAGTCTAAGATCAGATCGGACCGAGGGTTACGGCAGTAGGATCGGCACATGCAGAGGGGGACCCGACTGATCCTCGGCTTGCGCATCCCGCCCCTCTGGCCGGCTGAGCGCCCACACGCTCGTTTCGTGGGTTGACTGAAGCATATGCAGTTCATTCCCAATGTAAGATCGGACCGGACCGAGGGCTGTGGCAGCACATGCTGGGCTCGGGCATGTGCTGGTGCTGCATTTTTCTTCGTCGGGACACCATCGCCGGAGAACCTGACCGGCGGCATTGGGGTTCTGGCGATCGGGGTGGTCGGAGGGGTGTGCGCACATCATGTGCGATGGGTGCTGGTACTTGGCCCTTATATTGGCCCCCTATCCCTCATCAAACCTCGAGAACTCACATCCCCTTAAAGAGCATTTAAGATTTTACAGGTTTGCTGCCAGTAGGCATTAAAGTGACTGAAATGGGGACACTTTTTTCAAATGGTCACAAAATCTTGTACACTTCGAGTTTTTGGCTGAATTTTTTTGTGCGTGCCAACAAAAATACAAAGATCATGTCTACCAAGTTTGGGGCCAAAACTCCTGCAAAAATTTTAAAAAATCCCGAACCTTAAAAGGTTTCAAAAATCAGGAAAAATAGAAAACGAGTCGTCTTGCCATGAAACTTCACATGAAGGCTTAAGGGACCATTGTATAAATTTACAAGCCTAAAAAATGGCATTGGCCAGGCAGAAATATGAAGATGTGCCTAAACCCACCTACCACCCTATCGATCCACGGCTTATGCATCCCGCCTCTCTAACCGGCGTAGTGCCCGCCCGCCCGCCAGCCCGTTTCGTCAGTTGGCTTAGGCATACGGTGTTTATTCCCAGTCTAAGATTGGGGTAGATCGAAGGTTAGACAGCAGGATCGGTAACACACAGAGGGGGACCCGAGCGATCCCCGGCTTGCGCATCCCGCCCCTCTGGCCGGCTGAGCGCCCGCACGCTCTTTTCATGGGTTGACTTAGGCATACAGAGTTAATTCCCAGTCTAAGCATACGGAGTTCATTTCCAATCTAAGATCGGACCGGACCGAGGGTTACGGGAGCACATGCTGGGCTCGGGCATGTGCTGGTGCCACATTTTCTTCATCGGGACACCATCGTCGGAGAACCTGACCGGCGACATGGGGTTCCGACGATCGGGGGGTGTGCGCACATGAAGTGCAATGGGTGCTGGTACTTGGCTCTTATATTGGCCCCATATCCCTCATCAAACCTCGAGAACTCACACCCCTTTAAAGAGCATTTGAGATTTTACAGGTTTCCTGCCAGTAGCCAGTAAAGTGTCTGAAATGGGGACACTTTTTTCAAATGGTCACAAAATCTTGTACACTTCAAGTTTTTAGCTGAATGTTTTTGTGCATGCCAAAAAAAATACAAGGATCACGTCTACCAAGTTTGGGGTGAGAACTCCTTCTGAAAAAAGTTTAAAAAATCCTGAATCGTAAAAAGTTTCAAAAATTGTGAAAAATAGCAAATGAGTCATCTTGCCATGAAACTTCACATGAAGGCTTAAGGGACCATTTTAAGAATTTACAAGCCAGAAAAATGGGATTGGCATATCAGAAATATGAAGATGTTCCTAAACCCACCTACCACCCTATCGATCCACAGCTTGCGCATCCCACCTCTCTGGCCGGGGGGTGTGCGCACAAGATGTCCAATGGGTGCTGGTACATGGCCCTTATATTGGCCCCCTATCCCTCATCAAACCTCGAGAACTCGCACCCCCTTAAAGAGCATTTGAGATCTTACAGGTTTGCTGCCAGTAGCCATTAAAGTGTCTTAAATGTGGACAGGCTTTTCAAAAGGTCACAAAATCTTGTACACTTTGAGTTTTTAGCTGAATTTTTTTATGCATGCCAACAAAAATACAAGGATCACGTCTACCAAGTTTGGGGCCAAAACTCCTTCTGAAAAAATTTTAAAAAATCTCAAACCGTAAAAAGTTTCAAAATTTGTGAAAAATAGAAAACGAGTCGTCTTGCCATGAAACTTCACATGAAGGCTTAAGGGACCATTGTATGAGTTTACAAGCCAGAAATATTGCATTGGCATGGCAGAAATATGAAGATATGCCTCAACCCACCTACCACCCTATCGATCCATGGCTTGCGCATCCCGCCTCCCTGGCCGAAATAGTGCCCGCCCGTCCGCCCGCTTGTTTCGTCGGTTGGCTTAGGCAAACGGAGTTCGTACACAATCTAAGATCAGACCGAATCGAGGGTTACGACAGTAGGATCGGCAGCACGCAACAGGGGACCCGACCGATCCTCGACTTGCGCATCCCACCCCTCTGATCGGTTGAGCGCCCGTATGCTCGTTTCGTGGGTTGACTTAGGCTTACGGAGTTCATTCCCAGTCTAAGCATATGGTCCTCATTCCCAGTCTAAGATCGGATCGGACCGAGGGTTATGGCAGAACATGCTGGGGTCGGGCATGTGCTGGTGCCGCATATTTCTTCATCGGGACACCATCGCTGGAGAACCTGACCGGTGGCATCGGGGTTGCGGCGATCGGGGGGGCCGGGGGGGTGTGCGCACATGATGTTCGATGGGTGCTGGTACTAGGCCCTTATATTGGCCCCCTATCCCTCATAAAACCTCGAAAACTCAAAACCCCTTAAAGAGCATTTGAGATTTTACAGGTTTGCTGCCAGTAGCCATTAAAGTGTCTGAAATGGCGACATTTTTTTCAAATGGTCAAAAATTCTTGTACGCTTCGAGTTTTTAGCTGAACTTTTTTGTGCAAGCCAACAAAAATAAAAAGGGTCACATCTACCAAGTTTGGGGCCAAAAGTCCTTCTGAAAAAATTTTAAAAAATCTCAAACTGTAAAAAGTTTTAAAAATCGTGAAAAATAGAAAACAAGTCGTCTTGCCATGAAACTTCACATGAAGGCTTAAGGGACCATTGTATGAATTTACAAGCCAGAAAAATGGCATTGGCATGGCAAAAAGATGAAGATGTGCCTAAACCCACCTACCACCCTATCGATCCACGGCTTGCACATCCCGCCTCTCTGGCAGGCGTAGTGCCCGCCCGCCTGCCCGTTCGTTTCGTCGGTTGGCTTTGGCATACGAAATTCATTCCCAGTCTAAGATCGAACCAGACCGAGGGTTACGGTAGCACGCAGAGGCGGACCCGGTGATCCCCGGATTATGCATCCTGCCCCTCTGGCCGACTGAGTGCCCGCACGCTCGTTTCGTGGGTTGACTTAGGCATACAGAGTTCATTCCCAGTCTAAGCATACGGAGTTCATTCTCAGTCTAAGATCGGATCGGACCGAGGGTTGCGGTAGCACATGCTGGGCTCGAGCATGTGCTGGTGCCACATTTTTCTACATCGGTATACCATCGCTAGAGAACCTGACCGGCGGCATTGGGGTTCCGGTGATCAGGGGGGCCGGGGTTGGTGTGCGTACGTGATGTGCGATGGGTGCTGGTACCTAGCCCTTATATTGGCCCATTATCCCTCATCAAACCTCGAGAACTCACACCCCCTTAAAGAGCATTTGAGATTTTACAGGTTTGCTGCCAGTAGCCATTAAAGTGTCTGAAATGGGGACACTTTTTTCAAATGGTCACAAAATCTTGTACACTTCGAGTTTTTAGCTGAATTGTTTTGTGCATGCCAAAAAACATACAAGGATCATGTCTACCAAGTTTGGGACCAAAACTCTTTCTGAAAAAATTTTAAAAATATCGAACCGTAAAAAGTTTCAAAAACCGTGAAAAATAGAAAACGAGTCGTCTTGCCATGAAACTTCACAAGAAGGCTTAAAGGACCATTGTATGAATTTACAATCCTGAAAAATGGGATTGGCCAGGCAGAAATATGAAGATGTGCCTAAACCCACCTACCACCCTATCGATCCATGGCTTGCGCATCCCATCTCTCTGGCAGACGTAGTGCCCGCCAGCCCGCCCGATCGTTTCGTCGGTTGGCTTAGGCATACGGAGTTCATTCTCAGTCTAAGATCAGACCGGACCAAGGGTTGTGGTAGCAGAATCCTCGGCTTGCGCATCCCGCCCTTCTGGTCGGCTGAGCGCCCGCACGCTCATTTCATGGGTTGACTTAGGCATACAGAGTTAATTCCCAGTCTAAGCATACGGAGTTCATTTCCAATCTAAGATCAGACCAAACTGAGGGTTACGGGAGCACATGCTGGGCTCGGGCATGTGCTGGTGCCACATTTTTCTTCGTCGGGACACCATCGTCGGAGAACCTGACCGGCGACATAGGGTTCCGACGATCGGGGGGTGTACGCACATGATGTGCTATGGGTGCTGGCACTTGGCCCTTACATTTGCCCCCTATCCCTCATCAAACCTCGAGAACTGACACCCCCTTAAAGAGCAATTGAGATTTTACAGGTTTGCTGCCAGTAGCCATTAAAGTGTCTGAAATGGGGACACTTTTTTCAAATGGTCACAAAATCTTGTACACTTGGAGTTTTTAGCTGAATGTTTTTGTGCATGCCAACAAAAATACAAGGATCACGTCTACCAAGTTTGGGGTGAGAACTCCTTCTGAAAAAATTTTAAAAAATCCCGAACCGTAAAAAGTTTCAAAAATCATGAAAAATAGCAAATGAGTCGTCTTGTCATGAAACTTCACATGAAGGCTTAAGGGACCATTTTATGAATTTACAAGCCAGAAAAATGGGATTGGCATATCAGAAATATGAAGATGTGCCTAAACCTACGTACCACCCTATCGATCCACGGCTTGCGCATCCCACCTCTCTGGCCGACGTAGTGTCCGCCCTCCCGCCTACTCGTTTCGTCGATTGACTTAGGCATACGGAGTTCATTCCCAGTCTAAGATCAGACCAGAGTGATGATTGCAGCAGCAGGATCAGCAGCACGTAGAGGGGGACCCGGTCGATCCCCGGCTTGTGCATCCCGCCCCTCTGGCTGGTTGAGCGCCCTAACGCTCGTTTCGTGGGTTGACTTAGGCATACGGAGTTCATTCCTAGTCTAGGCATACGGAGTTTATTCCCAATCTAAGATTGAACTGGACCAAGGGTTGCGGTAGCACATGCTGGGCTCGGGCATGTGCTAGTGCGGCATTTTTCTTCATCGGGACACCATCACCGGAGAACTTGACCGGTGGCATTGGGGTTCTGGCGATCGGGGGGGTCGGGGGGGTGTGCGCACATGATGTGCGATGGGTGCTGGTCCTTGGCCCTTATATTGGCCCCCTATACCTCATCAAACCTCAAGAACTCACACCCCCTTAAAAAGCATTTAAAATTTTACAGGTTTGCTGCTAGTAGCCATTAAAGTGTCTGAAATAGGGACACTTTTTCCAAATGGTCACAAAATCTTGTACACTTCGAGTTTTTAGATGAATTTTTTTTGTGCACACCAAAAAAAATACAAGGATCACGTCTACCAAGTTTGGAGCCAAAACTTCTTCTGAAAAAATTTTAAAAAATCCCGAACCACAGAAAGTTTTGAAAATCGTGAAAAATAGAAAACGAGTCGTCTTGCCATGAAACTTCACATGAAGGCTTAAGGGACCATTGTATGAATTTACAAGCCAGAAAAATGGCATTGGCACGGCAGAAATATGAAGATGTGCCTAAACCCACCTAGCACCCTATCGATCCACAGCTTGCGCATCCTGCCTCTCTGGTCGATGTAGTGCCGCCCGCCTGCCCGCTCGTTTCGTCGGTTGGCTTAGGCATACGGAGTTCATTCCCAGTCTAAGATCAGACCGGATTGAGGGTTACAGTAGTAGGATAGGCAGCACGTAGAGGGAGACCTGGTTGATCCCCGACTTGCGCATCCCGCCCCTCTGGCCGGCTGAGCGCCCGGACGCTCATTTCGTGGGTTGACTTAGACATACGGTGTTCATTCTCAGTCTAAGCATACAAAGTTCATTCCCAGTCTAAGATCGGACTGGACCGAGGGTTGCGGCAGCACATGCTGGGCTCAGGCATGTGCTGGTGTCGTATTTTTCTTCATTGGGACACCATCACCGGAGAACCTGACCGACGACAATGGGGTTCCGGCGATCGGGGGGGCGGGGGGTGTGCACACATGATGTGCGATGGGTCCTTATAATTGGCCCTTATATAGGTCCCCTATCCCTCATCAAACCTTGAGAACTCAGACCCCCTTAAAGAGTTTTTGAGATTTTACAGGTTTGCTGCCAGTAGCCATTAAAGTGTTTGAAATGGGGACACTCTTTTCAAATGATCACAAAATCTTGTACACTTCGAGTTTTTAGCTGAATGTTTTTGTGCATGCCAACAAAAATACAAGGATCATGTTTACCAAGTTTGGGGCCAAAAATCCTACTGAAAAAATTTTAAAAAATCCTGAACCATAAAAAGTTTCAAAAATCGTGAAAAATAAAAAACGAGTCGTCTTGCCATGAAACTTCACATGAAGGCTTGAGGGACCGTTGTATGAATTTACAAGCTAGAAAAATTGCATTCGCACTGCAAAAATATGAAGATGTGCCTAAACCCACCGACCACCCTATCGGTCCACGGCTTGGGCATCCCGCCTCTCTGGCCAGCATTGTGCCCGCCTGCCTGCCCGCTCGTTTCGTCGGTTGGCTTAGCCAAACGGAATTCATTCCTATTCTCAGATCAGACCAAACGGAGGGTTGCGACAGCAGGATCGACAGTACGTGGAGGGGGACCTGGTCGATCCTCGGCTTGTGCATCCCGCCCCTCTGGCCGGTTGAGCGCCCGCACGCTCGTTTCGTGGGTTGACTTAGGCATAAGGAGTTCATTCCCAGTCTAAGCATATGGAGTTCATTCCCAGTCTAAGATCGAATCAGACCAAGGGTTACGGCAGCACATGCTGGGCTTGGGCATGTGCTGGTGCCTCATTTTTCTTCTCCGAGACACCATCGCTGGAGAACCTGACCGGCGGCATCGGGGTTTCGACGATCGGGGGGGGCCGGCGGGGGGTGTGCGCACATGATGTGTGATGGGTGCTGGTACTTGGCCCTTATATTGGCCCCCTATCCCTCATCATACCTCTAGAACTCACACCCCCTTAAAGAGCATTGGAGATTTTACAGGTTTGCTGCCAGTAGCCATTAAAGTGTTCGAAATAGGGACACTTTTTTCAAATGGTCAGAAAATCTTGTACACTTCGAGTTTTTAGCTGAATATTTTTGTGCATGCCAACAAAAATACAAGGATCACGTCTACTGAGTTTGGGGCCAAAACTCCTTCTGAAAAAATTTTAAAAAATCTTGAATCATAAAAAGTTTGAAAAATCCTGAAAAATAGAAAACGAGTCGTATTGCCATGAAACTTCACATGAAGGCTTAAGGGACCATTGTATGAATTTACAAGCCAGAAAAATGGCATTCGCAGGGCAAAAATATGAAGATGTGCCTAAACCCACCTACCACCCTATCGGTACACGGCTTGCGCATCCCGCCTCTCTAGCCGACGCAGTGCCTGCCCGTCCGCCCGCTCATTTCATCGGTTGGCTTAGGCATATGGAGTTCATTCCCAATCTAAGATCGGACCAGACCGAGGGTTGCGGTAGCAGGATCGATAGCACACAGAGGGGGACCCGACCGATCCTCGACTTACGCATCCCGCCCCTCTGGCCGGCTGAGCGCCTGCACGCTCGTTTCATGGGATGACTTAGGCATACGGAGTTCATTCCCAGTCTAAGCATACGGAGTTCGTTCCCAGTCTAAGCATACGGAGTTCATTCCCAGTCTAAGATTGGACTGGACCGAGGGTTGCGGTAGTACATGCTGGGCTAAGGCATGTGCTGTTGCCACATTTTTCTTCGTCGGGACAACATCACCGGAGAACCTGACCGGCGGCATTGGGGTTCCTACGATTGGGGGCACCGGGGGGGTGTGCGCACATAATGTGCGATGGGTGCTGGTACTTGGCCCTTATATTGGCCCCCTATCCCTCATCAAACCTCGAGAACTCACACCCCCTTAAAGAGCATTTGAGATTTTACAGGTTTGCTGCTAGTAGCCATTAAAGTTTCTGAAATGGGGACACTTTTTTCAGATGGTCACAAAATCTTGTACACTTCGAGTTTTTAGCTGAATTTTTTTGTGCATGCAAAAAAAAATACAAGCATCACGTCTACCAAGTTTGGGGCCAAAAATCCTTCTGAAAATATTTTAAAAAATCTTGAACGGTAAAAAGTTTTAAAAATCGTGAAAAATAAAAAACGAGTCGTCTTGCCATGAAACTTCACATGAAGGCTTAAGGGACCATTGTTTGAATTTACAAGCCAGAAAAATGGCATTGGAATGGCAGAAATATGAAGAAGTGCCTAAACTTACCTACCACCCTATCGATCCACGGCTTGCGTATCCCGCCTCTCTGGCCGGCGTAGTGCCCGCCCGCCCGCCCACTCGTTTCGTTGGTTGGCTTAGGCATATGGAGTTCATTGCCAGTCTAAGATTGGACCACATTGAGGGTTGAGGTAGTAGGTTCGACAGCACACAGAGGGGGACCCGACCGATCCCCGGCTTGAGCATCACGCCCCTCTGGCCGACTGAGTGCCCGCACGCTCGTTTCGCGGGTTGACTTAGGCATACGGAGTTCATTCCCATTCTAAGCATACGGAGTTCATTTCCAGTCTAAGATCGGATCGGACCGAGGGTTGTGGTAGCACATGCTGGGCTTGGGCATGTGCTGGTGCCGTATTTTTCTTCATCGGGACACCATCGCCGGAGAACCTGACCGGGGGCATTGGGGTTCCGACGATCGGGGGGCCCGGGGGGGGTGTACGCACATGATGTGCTATGGGTGCTGGCACTTGGCCCTTACATTTGCCCCCTATCCCTCATCAAACCTCGAGAACTGACACCCCCTTAAAGAGCAATTGAGATTTTACAGGTTTGCTGCCAGTAGCCATTAAAGTGTCTGAAATGGGGACACTTTTTTCAAATGGTCACAAAATCTTGTACACTTGGAGTTTTTAGCTGAATGTTTTTGTACATGCCAACAAAAATACAAGGATCACGTCTACCAAGTTTGGGGTGAGAACTCCTTCTGAAAAAATTTTAAAAAATCCCGAACCGTAAAAAGTTTCAAAAATCATGAAAAATAGCAAATGAGTCGTCTTGTCATGAAACTTCACATGAAGGCTTAAGGGACCATTTTATGAATTTACAAGCCAGAAAAATGGGATTGGCATATCAGAAATATGAAGATGTGCCTAAACCTACGTACCACCCTATCGATCCACGGCTTGCGCATCCCACCTCTCTGGCCGACGTAGTGTCCGCCCTCCCGCCTACTCGTTTCGTCGATTGACTTAGGCATACGGAGTTCATTCCCAGTCTAAGATCAGACCAGAGTGATGATTGCAGCAGCAGGATCAGCAGCACGTAGAGAGGGACCCGGTCGATCCCCGGCTTGCGCATCCCGCCCCTCTGGCTGGTTGAGCGCCCTAACGCTCGTTTCGTGGGTTGACTTAGGCATACGGAGTTCATTCCTAGTCTAGGCATACGGAGTTCATTCCCAATCTAAGATTGAACTGGACCAAGGGTTGCGGTAGCACATGCTGGGCTCGGGCATGTGCTAGTGCGGCATTTTTCTTCATCGGGACACCATCACCGGAGAACTTGACCGGTGGCATTGGGGTTCTGGCGATCGGGGGGGCCGGGGGGGTGTGCGCACATGATGTGCGATGGGTGCTGGTCCTTGGCCCTTATATTGGCCCCCTATACCTCATCAAACCTCAAGAACTCACACCCCCTTAAAAAGCATTTAAAATTTTACAGGTTTGCTGCTAGTAGCCATTAAAGTGTCTGAAATAGGGACACTTTTTCCAAATGGTCACAAAATCTTGTACACTTCGAGTTTTTAGATGAATTTTTTTTGTGCACACCAAAAAAAATACAAGGATCACGTCTACCAAGTTTGGAGCCAAAACTTCTTCTGAAAAAATTTTAAAAAATCCCGAACCACAGAAAGTTTTGAAAATCGTGAAAAATAGAAAACGAGTCGTCTTGCCATGAAACTTCACATGAAGGCTTAAGGGACCATTGTATGAATTTACAAGCCAGAAAAATGGCATTGGCACGGCAGAAATATGAAGATGTGCCTAAACCCACCTAGCACCCTATCGATCCACAGCTTGCGCATCCTGCCTCTCTGGTCGACGTAGTGCCGCCCGCCTGCCCGCTCGTTTCGTCGGTTGGCTTAGGCATACGGAGTTCATTCCCAGTCTAAGATCAGACCGGATTGAGGGTTACAGTAGTAGGATAGGCAGCACGTAGAGGGAGACCCGGTTGATCCCCGACTTGCGCATCCCGCCCCTCTGGCCGGCTGAGCGCCCGGACGCTCATTTCGTGGGTTGACTTAGACATACGGTGTTCATTCTCAGTCTAAGCATACAAAGTTCATTCCCAGTCTAAGATCGGACTGGACCGAGGGTTGCGGCAGCACATGCTGGGCTCAGGCATGTGCTGGTGTCGTATTTTTCTTCATTGGGACACCATCACCGGAGAACCTGACCGACGACAATGGGGTTCCGGCGATCGGGGGGACGGGGGGTGTGCACACATGATGTGCGATGGGTCCTTATACTTGGCCCTTATATAGGTCCCCTATCCCTCATCAAACCTTGAGAACTCAGACCCCCTTAAAGAGTTTTTGAGATTTTACAGGTTTGCTGCCAGTAGCCATTAAAGTGTTTGAAATGGGGACACTCTTTTCAAATGATCACAAAATCTTGTACACTTCGAGTTTTTAGCTGAATGTTTTTGTGCATGCCAACAAAAATACAAGGATCATGTTTACCAAGTTTGGGGCCAAAAATCCTACTGAAAAAATTTTAAAAAATCCTGAACCATAAAAAGTTTCAAAAATCGTGAAAAATAAAAAACGAGTCGTCTTGCCATGAAACTTCACATGAAGGCTTGAGGGACCGTTGTATGAATTTACAAGCTAGAAAAATTGCATTCGCACTGCAAAAATATGAAGATGTGCCTAAACCCACCGACCACCCTATCGGTCCACGGCTTGGGCATCCCGCCTCTCTGGCCAGCATTGTGCCCGCCTGCCTGCCCGCTCGTTTCGTCGGTTGGCTTAGCCAAACGGAATTCATTCCTAGTCTCAGATCAGACCAAACGGAGGGTTGCGACAGCGGGATCGACAGTACGTGGAGGGGGACCTGGTCGATCCTCGGCTTGTGCATCCCGCCCCTCTGGCCGGTTGAGCGCCCGCACGCTCGTTTCGTGGGTTGACTTAGGCATAAGGAGTTCATTCCCAGTCTAAGCATATGGAGTTCATTCCCAGTCTAAGATCGGATCAGACCAAGGGTTACGGCAGCACATGCTGGGCTTGGGCATGTGCTGGTGCCGCATTTTTCTTCTCCGAGACACCATCGCTGGAGAACCTGACCGGCGGCATCGGGGTTTCGACGATCGGGGGGGGCCGACGGGGGGTGTGCGCACATGATGTGTGATGGGTGCTGGTACTTGGCCCTTATATTGGCCCCCTATCCCTCATCATACCTCTAGAACTCACACCCCCTTAAAGAGCATTGGAGATTTTACAGGTTTGCTGCCAGTAGCCATTAAAGTGTTCGAAATAGGGACACTTTTTTCAAATGGTCAGAAAATCTTGTACACTTCGAGTTTTTAGCTGAATATTTTTGTGCATGCCAACAAAAATACAAGGATCACGTCTACTGAGTTTGGGGCCAAAACTCCTTCTGAAAAAATTTTAAAAAATCTTGAATCATAAAAAGTTTGAAAAATCCTGAAAAATAGAAAACGAGTCGTATTGCCATGAAACTTCACATGAAGGCTTAAGGGACCATTGTATGAATTTACAAGCCAGAAAAATGGCATTCGCAGGGCAAAAATATGAAGATGTGCCTAAACCCACCTACCACCCTATCGGTCCACGGCTTGCGCATCCCGCCTCTCTAGCCGGCGCAGTGCCTGCCCGTCCGCCCGCTCATTTCATCGATTGGCTTAGGCATATGGAGTTCATTCCCAATCTAAGATCGGACCAGACCGAGGGTTGCGGTAGCAGGATCGACAGCACACAGAGGGGGACCCGACCGATCCTCGACTTACGCATCCCGCCCCTCTGGCCGGCTGAGCGCCTGCACGCTCGTTTCATGGGATGACTTAGGCATACGGAGTTCATTCCCAGTCTAAGCATACGGAGTTCGTTCCCAGTCTAAGCATACGGAGTTCATTCCCAGTCTAAGATTGGACTGGACCGAGGGTTGCGGTAGTACATGCTGGGCTCAGGCATGTGCTGTTGCCACATTTTTCTTCGTCGGGACAACATCACCGGAGAACCTGACCGGCGGCATTGGGGTTCCTACGATTGGGGGCACCGGGGGGGTGTGCGCACATAATGTGCGATGGGTGCTGGTACTTGGCCCTTATATTGGCCCCCTATCCCTCATCAAACCTCGAGAACTCACACCCCCTTAAAGAGCATTTGAGATTTTACAGGTTTGCTGCTAGTAGCCATTAAAGTTTCTGAAATGGGGACACTTTTTTCAGATGGTCACAAAATCTTGTACACTTCGAGTTTTTAGCTGAATTTTTTTGTGCATGCAAAAAAAAATACAAGCATCACGTCTACCAAGTTTGGGGCCAAAAATCCTTCTGAAAATATTTTAAAAAATCTTGAACGGTAAAAAGTTTTAAAAATCGTGAAAAATAAAAAACGAGTCGTCTTGCCATGAAACTTCACATGAAGGCTTAAGGGACCATTGTTTGAATTTACAAGCCAGAAAAATGGCATTGGAATGGCAGAAATATGAAGAAGTGCCTAAACTTACCTACCACCCTATCGATCCACGGCTTGCGTATCCCGCCTCTCTGGCCGGCGTAGTGCCCGCCCGCCCGCCCACTCGTTTCGTTGGTTGGCTTAGGCATACGGAGTTCATTGCCAGTCTAAGATTGGACCACATTGAGGGTTGAGGTAGTAGGTTCGACAGCACGCAGAGGGGGACCCGACCGATCCCCGGCTTGAGCATCACGCCCCTCTGGCCGACTGAGTGCCCGCACGCTCGTTTCGCGGGTTGACTTAGGCATACGGAGTTCATTCCCATTCTAAGCATACGGAGTTCATTTCCAGTCTAAGATCGGATCGGACCGAGGGTTGTGGTAGCACATGCTGGGCTTGGGCATGTGCTGGTGCCGTATTTTTCTTCATCGGGACACCATCGCCGGAGAACCTGACCGGGGGCATTGGGGTTCCGACGATCGGGGGGCCCGGGGGGGGTGTACGCACATGATGTGCTATGGGTGCTGGCACTTGGCCCTTACATTTGCCCCCTATCCCTCATCAAACCTCGAGAACTGACACCCCCTTAAAGAGCAATTGAGATTTTACAGGTTTGCTGCCAGTAGCCATTAAAGTGTCTGAAATGGGGACACTTTTTTCAAATGGTCACAAAATCTTGTACACTTGGAGTTTTTAGCTGAATTTTTTTGTGCATGCCAAAAAAAATACAGGGATCACGTCTACCAAGTTTGGGGCCAAAACTCTTTCTGAAAAATTTTAAAAAATCTCGAACCGTAAAAAGTTTCAAAAATCATGAAAAATAGAAAACGAGTCGTCTTGCCATGAAACTTCACATGAAGGCTTAAGGGACCATTGTAAGAATTTACAAGCCAAAAAAATGGCATTGGCCAGGCAAAAATATGAAGATGTGCCTAAACCCACCTACCACCCTATCGATCCACGACTTGCGCATCCCGTTTCTCTGGTCGGCGTAGTGCCCGCCCGTCCGTCCGCTCGTTTCGTCAGTTGGCTTAGGCATATGGAATTTATTCCCAGTCTAAGATCAGATTGGATCAACGGTTGTGATAGTAGGATCGACAACACATAGAGGGGGACCCGATTGATCCTCGACTTATGCATCCCGTCCCTCTGGCCGGCTGAGCGCCCGCACGCTCGTTTCGTGGGTTGACTTGGGCATACGGTGTTCATTCCTAGTCTAAGCATACGAAGTTCATTCCCAGTCTAAGATCAGACTGGACCGAGGGTTGCTGTAGCACATACTGGGCTCAGACATGTGCTGGTGCCACATTTTTCTGCGTTGGGACACCATCGTCGGAGAATCTTACCGACGGCATTGGGGTTCCGGCGATCGGGGGGGCCAGGGGGTGTGTGCACATGATGAGCGATGGGCGCTGGTACTTGGCCCTTGTATTGGCCCCCTATCCCTCATCAAACCTCAAGAACTCATACCCCCTTAAAGAGCATTTGAGATTTTACAGGTTTGTTGCCAGTAGCCATTAAAGTGTCTGAAATGGGGACACTTTTTCAAATGGTCACAAAATCTTGTGGACTTCAAGTTTTTAGATGAATTTTTTTGTGCATGCCAATAAAAATACAAGGATCACGTCTACCAAGTTTGGAGCCAAAAATCCTTCTGAAAAAATTTTAAAAAATCCCGAACCGCAGAAAGTTTTGAAAATCGTGAAAAATAAAAAACGAGTCGTCTTGCCATGAAACTTCACATGAAGGCTTAAAGGACCATTGTATGAATTTACAAGCCAGAAAAATCACATTGGCATGGCAGAAATATTAAGATGTGCCTAAACCCACCTACCACCCTATTGATCCACGACTTGCGCATCCCGCCACTTTGGCCGGCTTAGTGCCCGCCCGCTCATTTCGTTGGTTGGCTTAGGCATACAGAGTTCATTCCCAGTCTAACATCGGATCAGATCGAAGGTTTTGGCAGCAGGATTTGCAGCATACAGAGGGGGACCCGGTCGATCCCTGGCTTGTGCATCCCGCCCCTCTGGTCGGCTGAGCGCCCGCACGCTCGTTTCGTGGGTTGACTTAGGTATACAAAGTTCATTCCCAGTCTAAGCATACGCAGTTCATTCCCAGTCTAAGATCGGTCCAAAATGAGGGTTGCAGCAGCACATGCTGGGCTCGGGCATGTGCTGGTACCGCATTTTTCTTCGTCGGGACACCATCGTCGGAGAACCTGACCGACGGCATTAGGGTTTTGATGATCGGGGGGGCGGGGGGTCTGTGCGCACATGATGTGCAATGGGTGCTGGTACTTGGCTCTTATATTGGCCCCCTATCCCTCATCAAACCTTGAGAACTCACACCCCTTTAAAGAGCATTTGAGAATTTATAGGTCTGTTGCCAGTAGCCATTAATGTGTCTGGAATGGGGACACTTTATTCAAATGGTCACAAAATCTTGTACACTTCGATTTTTTAGCTGAATTTTTTTATGCATGCCAACAAAAATACAAGGATCATGTTTACCAAATTTGAGGCCAAAACTCCTTCTGAAAAAATTTTAAAAAATCCCAAACCGCAAAAAGTTTCAAAAATCATGAAAAATAGATAAAACGAGTCGTTTTGCCATGAAACTTCACATGAAGGTTTAAGGGAGCATTGTATGAATTTACAAGCCAGAAAAATGGCATTGGCAAGGTAGAGATATGAAGATGTGCCTAAACCCACCTACCACCCTATCGATCCACGGCTTGCGCATCCCGCCTCTCTGGGCGACGTAGTGCCCACCCGCCCGCTCGCTCGTTTCATCGGTTGGCTTAGGCATACGGAGTTCATTCCCAATCTAAGTTCAGACCGGACTGAGGGTTGTGGCAGTAGGATTGGCAGCATGCAGAGGGGGACCCGATCGATCCTCGGCTTGCGCATCTCGCCCCTCTGGCCGGCTGAACGCCCGCAAGCTCGTTTCGTGGGTTGACTTAGGCTTACGGAGTTCATTCCCAGTCTAAGCATACATAGTTCATTCCCAATCTAAGATTGGACCGGACCGAGGGTTGCTGAAGCAAATTATGGGCTCAGGCATGTGTTGGTGCTGCATTTTTCTTCACCGGGACAACATCGCCGAAGAACCTGACCGACGGCATTGGGGTTCCAGTGATCGGGGGGTCGGGGTGGTGTGCACACATGATGTGCGATGGGTACTGGTACTTGGCCCTTATATTGGCCCCCTATCCCTCATCAAACCTCGAGAACTCACACCCCCTTAAAGAGCATTTGAGATTTTACAGGTTTGCTGCTAGTAGCCATTAAAAGGTCTGAAATGGGGACACTTTTTCAAATGGTCACAAAATCTTGCACACTTCGAGTTTTTGGCTGAATTTTTTTATGCGTGCCAACAAAAATACAAAGATCACGTCCACTAAGTTTGGGGCCAAAACTCCTGCAAAAATTTTAAAAAATCTCGAACCTTAAAAAGTTTCAAAAATCAGGAAAAATAGAAAACGAGTCGTCTTGCCATGAAACTTCACATGAAGGCTTAAGGGACCATTGTATAAATTTACAAGCCTGAAAAATGGCATTGGCCAGGCAGAAATATGAAGATGTGCCTAAACCCACCTACCACCCTATCGATCCACGGCTTCTGCATCTCCCCTCTTTGGCTGGCATAATACCCGCCCGCCCGCTCGCTCGTTTCGTCGGTTAGATTAGGCATATGAAGTTCATTCCCAATCTAAGATCAAACCGGATCGAGGGTTGCTGCAGTAGGATCGGCAACATGTAGAGGGGGACCCGATCGATCCCCGACTTACGCATCCCACCCCTTTGGCTAGCTGAGCGCCCGCACGCTCGTTTCATGTGTTGACTTAGGCATAGGAGTTCATTCCCAGTCCAAGCAAACAAAGTTCATCCCCAGTCTAAAATCAGACTGGACCGAGGGTTGCGGCAGCACATGCATGGCTCGGTCATGTGCTGGTGCCACATTTTTCTTCATCGGGACATCATCACTGGAGAACCTGATCGGCGGCATTGGGGTTTCGACGATCGAGGGGGGCCGGGGGGTTGTGCGCACATGACGTGCAATGGGTGCTGGTACTTGGCCCTTATAATGGCCCCCTATCCCTCATCAAACCTTGAGAACTCACACCCCCTTAAAGAGCATTTCAGATTTTACAGGTTTACTGCCAGTAGCCATTAAAGTGTCTGAAAATGGGGACACTTTTTTCAAATGGTCACAAAATCTTCTACACTTCGATTTTTTAGCTGAATTTTTTTGTGCACGCCAAAAAAAATACAAGGATCACGTCTACCAAGTTTGGGGCCAAAACTCCTTCTGAAAAAATTTTAAAAAATCCTGAATCATAAAAAGTTTCAAAAATCGTGAAAAATAAAAAACGAGTCGTCTTGCCATGAAACTTCACATGAAGGCTTAAGGGCCATTGTATGAATTTACAAGCCAGAAAAATGGCATTGGCAAGGTAGAAATATGAAGATGTGCCTAAACCCACCTACCATCATATCGATCCACGACTTGCGCATCCTGCCTCTCTGGCCGACGTAGTGCCCGCCCGCCCGTCCACTCTTTTCATCAGTTGGCTTAGGCATACGGAGTTCATTCCCAGTCTAAGATCAGATCAGACTAAGGGTTACGACAGCAGGATCGACACTACGCAGAGGAGGACCCGACCGATCCCCGACTTGCGCATCCCGCCCCTCTAGCCGGCTGAGTACCCGCACGCTCGTTTCGTGGGTTGACTTAGGCATATGGAGTTCATTCCCAGTCTAAGATCAGACCGGATCGAGGGTTACGGTAGCACATGCTGGGCTCAGGCATGTGCTGGTGCCGTATTTTTCTTCATCGGGACACCATCGCCAGAGAACCTGATCGGTGGCATTGGGGTGCCGGCGATCGGGGGGTCCAAGGGGGTGTGCCGATATGATGTGCGGTGGGTGCTGGTACTTGGTCCTTATATTGGCCCCTTATCCCTCATCAAACCTCGAGAACTCACACCCCCTTAAAGAGCATTTGAGATTTTACAGGTTTGCTGCCAGTAGCAATTAAAGTGTCTGAAATTAGGACACTTTTTTCAAATGGTCTCAAAATCTTGTACACTTCGAGTTTTTAGCTGAATTTTTTTGTACATGCCAACAAAAATACAAGGATCACGTCTACCAAGTTTAGGGCCAAAACTCCTGAAAAAATTTAAAAAAATCTCGAACCGTAAAAAGTTTCGAAAATCGTGAAAAATAGAAAATGAGTCGTCTTGCCATGAAACTTCACATGAAGGCTTAAGGGCCATTGTATGAATTTACAAGCCAGAAAAATGGCATTGGCAAGGTAGAAATATGAAGATGTGCCTAAACCCACCTACCATCATATCGATCCACGACTTGCGCATCCTGCCTCTCTGGCCGACGTAGTGCCCGCCCGCCCGTCCACTCTTTTCATCAGTTGGCTTAGGCATACGGAGTTCATTCCCAGTCTAAGATCAGATCAGACTGAGGGTTACGATAGCAGGATCGACACTACGCAGAGGAGGACCCGACCGATCCCCGACTTGCGCATCCCGCCCCTCTAGCCGGCTGAGTACCCGCACGCTCATTTCGTGGGTTGACTTAGGCATATGGAGTTCATTCCCAGTCTAAGATCAGACCGGATCGAGGGTTGCGGCAGCACATGCTGGGCTCAGGCATGTGCTGGTGCCGTATTTTTCTTCATCAGGACACCATCGCCAGAGAACCTGATCGGTGGCATTAGGGTGCCAGCGATCGGGGGGTCCAAGGGGGTGTGCCGATATGATGTGCGGTGGGTGCTGGTACTTGGTCCTTATATTGGCCCCTTATCCCTCATCAAACCTCGAGAACTCACAGCCCCTTAAAAAGCATTTGAGATTTTACAGGTTTGCTGCCAGTAGCAATTAAAGTGTCTGAAATTGGGACACTTTTTTCAAATGGTCACAAAATCTTGTACACTTCGAGTTTTTAGCTGAATTTTTTTGTACATGCCAACAAAAATACAAGGATCACGTCTACCAAGTTTAGGGCCAAAACTCCTGAAAAAATTTAAAAAAATCTCGAACCGTAAAAAGTTTCGAAAATCGTGAAAAATAGAAAATGAGTCGTCTTGCCATGAAACTTCACATGAAGGCTTAAGGGACCATTGTATGAATTTACAAAATAGAAAAATGGCATTAGCATGGCAGAAATATGAAGATGTGCCTAAACCCACCTACCACCCTATCGGTCCACGGCTTGCGCATCCCGCCTCTCTGGCCGGCGTAGTGCCCGCTCGCCCGTTCATTTCGTCGGTTGGCTTAGGCATACAGAGTTCATTCCCAGTCTAAGATCAAACTAGACCGAGGGTTATGACAGCAGGATTGACAGCACATAGAGGGGGACCCGGCCGATCCCCGGCTTGCGCATCTCGCCCCTCTGGCCAGCTGAGCGCTCGCACATGGAGTTCATTCCCAGTCTAAGATCGGACTGGATCGGGGGTTCCAGCAGCACATGCTAGGCTCGGGCATGTGCTGGTGCCGCATTTTTCTTCGCTGGGACACCATTGCCGGAGAACCTGACCGGCGGCATTGGGTTTCCGGCGATCGGGGGGCGGGGGTGGTGTGCACACATGATGAGCGATGGGTGCTGGTAGTTGGCCCTTATATTGGCCCCCTATCCCTCATCAAACCTCAAGAACTCACACCCCCTTAAAGAGCATTTGAGATTTTACCGGTTTGCTGCCAGTAGCCATTAAAGTGTCTGAAATGGGGACACTCTTTTCAAATGGTCACAAAATCTTGTACACTTCGAGTTTTTAGTTGAATTTTTTTTTGCATGCCAAGAAAAATACAAGGATCACGTCTACCAAGTTTGGGGCCAAAACTCCTTCTGAAAAAATTTTATAAAATCCCCAACCGTAAAATGTTTTGAAAATCATGAAAAATAGAAAACGAGTCCTCTTGCGATGAAACTTCACATGAAGGCTTAAGGGACCATTGTATGAATTTACAAGCCAAAAAAATGGCATTGGCAGGGCAGAAATATGAAGATGTGCCTAAACCCACCTACCACCCTATCGATCCACGGCTTGCGCATCCCGCCTCTTTAGCCGGCGTAGTGCCCGTTCGCCCGCCCGCTCGTTTCATCGATTGGCTTAGGCATACAGAGTTCATTCCCAGTCTAAGATTAGACCAGACCAAGGGTTGTGGCAGCAGGATCGGCAGCACGCAGTGGGGGATCCGATCGATCCCCGGCTTATGCATCCCGCCCCTCTGGGCGGCTGAGCGCCCACACGCTCGTTCCGTGGGTTGACTTAGGATTACGAATTGGAGTTCATTCCCAGTCTAAGATCAGACCAAACCGAGGGTTACGGCAGCACATGCTGGGCTCGGGCATGTGCTGGTGCCGCATTTTTCTTCGTCGGGACACCATCACCGGAGAACTTGACCGACGGTATTAGGGTTCCGGTGATCGGGGGGGCCAGGGGGTGTGCGCACATGTTGTGCGATGGGTGCTGGTACTTGGCCCTTATATTGGCCCCCTATCCCTCATCAAACCTCAAGAACTCACACCCCCTTAAAGAGCATTTGAGATTTTACCAGTTTGCTGCCTGTAGCCATTAAAGTGTCTAAAATGGGGACACTCTTTCCAAATGGTCACAAAATCTTGTACACTTCGAGTTTTTAGTTGAATTTTTTTGTGCATGCCAAGAAAAATACAAGGATCACGTCTACCAAGTTTGGGGCCAAAACTATTTTTGAAAAAATTTTATAAAATCCCCAACCGTAAAATGTTTTGAAAATCGTGAAAAATAGAGAACGAGTCATCTTGCGATGAAACTTCACATGAAGGCTTAAGGAACCATTGTATGAATTTACACGCCAGAAAAATGGCATTGGCATGGTAGAAATATGAAGATGTGCCTAAACCCACCTACCACCGTATCGATCCACGGCTTGCGCATCCCGCCTATCTGGCCGGCGTAGCGCCCGCCCGCCCGGCCGTTCGTTTCGTCGGTTGGCTTAGGCATACGGAGTTCATTCCCAGTCTAAGATCAGATCAGACCGAGGGCTGTGGCAGCAGGATCAGCAGCACACAGAGGGGGACCCGATCGATCCCTGGCTTGCGCATCAGGCCCCTCTGGTCGGCTGAGCACCCGCACGCTCATTTCGTGGGTTGACTTAGGCACACAGAGTTCATTCCCAATCTAAGCATACGAAGTTCATTCCCAGTCTAAGATTGGATCAGACCGAGGGTTACGGCAGCACATTCTGGGCTCGGGCATGTGCTCGTGCCGTATTTTTCTTTGTCGGGACACCGTCGTCGGAGAACCTGACCGACGGCATTGGGGTTCCGACGATCAGGGCGGCCGGGGGGGTGTGCACACATGATGTGCGATGGGTGCTGGTACTTGGCCTTTATATTGGTGCCCTATCCCTCATCAAACCTCAAGAACTCGCAGGCCCTGAAAGAGCATTTGAGATTTTATAGGTTTGATGTCAGTAGCCATTAAAGTGTCTGAAATGGGGATACTTTTTTCAAATGGTCACAAAATCTTGTACGCTTCGAGTTTTTAGCTGAATGTTTTTGTGCATGCCAACAAAAATACAAGGATCATGTCTACCGAGATTGGGGCCAAAACTCCTTCTGAAAAAATTTTAAAAAAATCCCGAACCTACCACCCTATCGATCCACGGCTTACGCATCCCGCCTCTCTGGCGTGCGTAGTGCCCGCCCGCTCGCCCGTTAATTTCGTCGATTGGCTTAGACATATGAAGTTCATTCCCAGTCCAAGATCGAACCGAACTGAAGGTTGCGACAGCAGGATCGGCAGCACGCAGAGGGGGACTCGGCCGATCCCCGGCTTGCACATCTCGCACACTCATTTCGTGGGTTGACTTAGGCATACGGAGTTCATTCACAATCTAAGCGTACAGAGTTCATTCCCAGTCTAAGATCGGACCAGGCCGAGGGTTGCGCTAGCACATGCTGGGCTCGAGAATGTGCTGGTGCCACATTTTTCTTCGTCGGGACACCATCGTCGGAGAACCTGACAGGCGGCTTTGGGGTTCTGGCGATCATGGCGGCCGGGGGGGTGTGCGCACATGATGTGCGATGGGTGCTCGTACTGGGCCCTTATGTTGGCCCCCTATCCCTCATCAAACCTCGAGAACTCACACCCCCTTAAAGAGCATTTGAGATTTTACCGGTTTGCCGCCAGTAGCCATTAAAGTGTCTGAAATGGGGACACTCTTTTCAAATGGTCACAAAATCTTGTACACTTCGAGTTTTTAGTTGAATTTTTTTGTGCATGCCAACAAAAATACAAGGATCACGTCTACCAAGTTTGGGGACAAAACTCCTTCTGAAAAAATTTTATAAAATCCCCAACCGTAAAACATTTTGAAAATTATGAAAAATAAAAAACGAGTCGTCTTGCGATGAAACTTCACATGAAGGCTTAAGGGACCATTGTATGAATTTACAAGCCAAAAAAATGGCATTGGCATGGCAGAAATATGAAGATGTGCCTAAACCCACCTACCACCTTCTCGATCCACGGCTTGCGCATCCCGCCTCTCTAGCTGGCGTAGTGCCCGCCCGCCCGTCCGCTCGTTTCGTCGGTTGGCTTAGGCATACAGAGTTCATTCCCTGTCTACGATTGAACTGGACCAAGGGTTGTGGCAGCAGGATCGGCAGCACGTAGTGGGGGATGCGATCGATCCCCGGCTTACTTATCCCGCCCCTCTGGCTGGCTGAGCGCCCACACACTCATTTCGTGGGTTGACTTAGGCATACGGAGTTCATTCCCAGTCTAAGCATTTGGAGTTCATTCCCAGTCTAAGATCGGACCGAACCGAGGGTTACGGCAACACATGCTGGGCTCGAGCATGTGCTGGTGTCACATTTTTCTTCATCGGGACACCATCATCGGAGAACTTGACCAACGACATTAGGGTTTCGGTGATCGGGGGGGCCAGGGGTGGTGTGCGCACATGATGTGCGATGGGTGCTGGTACTTAGCCCTTATATTGGCCCCCTATCCCTCATCAAACCTCGAGAACTCACACCCCCTTAAATAGCATTTGAGATTTTACAGGTTTGCTGCCAGTAGCCATTAAAGTGTCTGAAATAGGGACCCTTTTCAGGTTTTACAGGTTTGCTGCCAGTAGCGATTAAAAATACAAGGATCACGTCTACCAAGTTTGGGGCCAAAACTCCTTCTGAAAAAATTTTATAAAATCTCGAACCGTAAAAAGTTTTGAAAATCGTGAAAAATAGAAAACGAGTCGTCTTGCCAAGAAACTTCACATGAAGGCTTAAGGGACCATTGTATGAATTTACAAGCCAGAAAAATGGCATTGGCACGGCAGAAATATGAAGATGTGCCTAAACCCACCTACCACCCTATCGATCCAAGGCTTGCGCATCCTGCGTCTCTGGCTGGCGTAGTGCCCGCCCTCCCGCCCGCTCATTTCGTCGGTTGGCTTAGGCATACGGAGTTCATTCCCAGTCTAAGATCAGACCAGACCGAGGGTTACAGCAATAGGATTGACAGCATGCAGAGAGGGACCCGACCGATCCCCCGCTTACGCATCTTGCCTCTCCGGCCAACTGAGCGCCCGCATGCTCGTTTCGTGGGTTGACTTAGGCATACGGAGTTCATTCCCGGTCTAAGCATACGGAGTTCATTCCCAGTCTAAGATCGGATCGGACCGAGGGTTGTGATAGGACATGCTGGCCTCGGGCATGTGTTGGTGCCACATTTTTCTTCACCCGGACACCTTTGCCGGAGAACCTGACCAGCGACATTAGTGTTCCGACGATCGGGGGGGTCGGGGAGTGGTGTGCGCACAAGATGTGCGATTGGTGCTGGAACTTGGCCCTTATATTGGCCCCCTATCCCTCATCAGACCTCGAGAACTCGCACCCCTTTAAAGAGCATTTAAGATTTTACAGGTTTGCTGCCAGTAGCCATTAAAGTGTCTGAAATGGGGACACTTTTTTCAAATGGTCACAAAATCTTGTACACTTCAAATTTTTAGCTGAATTTTTTTGTGCATGCCAACAAAAATACAAGGATCACATCTACCAAGTTTGGGGCCAAAACTCCTTCTGAAAAAATTTTAAAATCTCGAACCGTAAAAAGTTTCACAAATCATGAAAAATAGAAAACGAGTCGTCGTGCCATGAAACTTCACATGAAGGCTTAAGGGACCATTGTATGAATTTACAAGCCAGAAAAATTGCATTGGCATGGTAAAAATGTGAAGATGCGCCTAAACCCACCTACCACCCTATCGATCCATGGCTTGCGCATCTCGTCTCCCTGGCCGGCGTAGTGCCTGCCCGCCCGCCCGCTCGTTCCATCGGTTGGCTTAGGCATACGGAGTTCATTAGCAGTCTAAGATCAGATCGGACCGAGGGTTGTGGTAGCAGGATCGGCAGCACATAGAGGGGGACCTGGTCGATCCCCGGCTTACGCATCCTTCCCCTCTGGCCGACTGAATGCCCGCACGCTCGTTTCGTGGGTTGGCTTAGGCATACGGAGTTCATTCCCAGTCTAAGCATACAGAGTTCATTCTCAGTCTAAGATCGGATTGGACCGAGGGTTACGGCAGCACATGCTGGGCTTGAGCATGGGCTGGTGCCGCATTTTTCTTTGTCGGGACACCATCGCCGATGAACCTGACCGGCGGCATTGGGGGTCCGACGATCGGGGCGAGCCGGGTGGGTGTACGCAAATGATGTGCGATGGGTTCTGGTATTTGGCACTTATATTGGCCACCTATCCCTCATCAAACCTCGAGAACTCACACCCCCTTAAAGAGCGTTTGAGATTTTATAGGTTTGCTGCCAGTAGCCATTAAAGTGTTTGAAATCGGGACACTTTTTTCAAATGGTCACAAAATCTTGTACACTTCGAGTTTTTAGCTGAAATTTTTTGTGCAAGCCAAAAAAAATACAAGGATCATGTCTAAGAAGTTTGGGGCCAAAACTCCTTCTGAAAAAATTTTAAAAAATCCCGAACCCTAAAAGTTTCAAAAATTATGAAAAATAGAAAACAAGTCGTCTTGCCATGAAACTTCACATGAAGGCTTAAGGGACCATTTTATGAATTTACAAGCTAGACAAATGGCATTGGCACGGCAAAAATATGAAGATGTGCCCAAACCCACCTACCACCCTATCGATCCATGGCTTGCGCATCCCGCCTCTCTAGCCGACGTAGTGCCCGTCCGCTCGTTTCGTCAGTTAGTTTAGGCATACGGAGTTCATTCCCAGTCTAAGATCAGACCGGATCGAGGTTACAGCAGCAGGATCAGTAGCACACAGAGGGGGACCCGACCGATCACCGGCTTGCACATCCCGCCCCTCTGGTCGGTTGAGCACCCACACTCTCATTTCGTGGGTTGACTTAGGCATACGGAGTTCATTCCCAGTCTAAGCATACACAGTTCATTCCCAGTCTAAGATCGAATCGGATCGAGGGTTACGGCAGAACATGCTGGGCTTGGGCATGTGCTGGTGCCGTATTTTTCTTCACCGGGACACCATCGTTGGAGAACCTGACAGCGACATTGGGGTTCTAGCGATAGGGGGAGCCGGGGGGTGTGCGCACATGATGTGCGATGGGTGCTGGTACTTGGCCCTTATATTGGCTCCCTATCCCTCATCAAACCTCGAGAACTCACACCCCCTTAAAGAGCATTTGAGTTTTATAGGTTTGCTGCCAGTAGCCATTAAAGTGTCAGAAATGGGACACTTTTTTCAAATGATCACAAAATCTGGTACACTTCGAGTTTTTAGCTGAAATTTTTTGTGCATACCAAAAAAAATACAAGGATCACGTCTACCAAGTTTGTGGCCAAAAATCCTTCCAAAAAAAATTTAAAAAATCTCAAACCGTAAAAAGTTTCAAAATTTATGAAAAATAGAAAACGAGTCGTCTTGCCGTGAAACTTCACATGAAGGCTTAAGGGACCATTGTATGAACTTACAAGCTAGAAAAATGGCATTGGCAGGGTAGAAATAAGAAGATGTGCCCAAACCCACCAACCACCCTATCGATCCACGGCTTGCGCATCCCGCCTCTCTCGCCGGCGTAGTGCCGGCCCGCCCACTCATTTCATCGGTTGGCTAAGGTATACGGGTTCATTCCCAGTCTAAGATTACATCGGACTGAGGGTTGTGGTAGTAGGATCGACAGCACGCAGAGGGGGACCCAGCCGATCCCCGGCTTGCGCATCCCGCCCCTCTGGCCGGCTGAGCGCCCGCACGTTCGTTTCATGGGTTGACTTAGGCATACTAAGTTCATTCCCAGTCTAAGCATACGGAGCTCATTCTAAGTCTAAGATCGGACCGGACCAAGGGTTACGGCAGCACATGCTGGGCTCGAGCATGTGCTGGTGCCGTATTTTTCTTCGCCGGGACACCATCGCCGGAGAACCTGACCGACGACATTGGGGTTCCGACAATCGGGGGGGCCGAGGGGGTGTGCGCACATGATGTGCGATGGGTGCTGGTACTTGGCCCTTATATTGGCCCCTGGTCCCTCATCAAACCTCGAGAACTCACACCCCCTTAAAGAGCATTTGAGATTTTACAGGTTTGCTGCCAGCAGCCATTAAAGTGTCTGAATTGGGGACACTTTTTTCAAATGGTCACAAAATCTTGTACACTTCGAGTTTTTAGCTGAATTTTTTTATGCATGCCAACAAAAATACAAGGATCACGTCTACCAAGTTTGGGGCCAAAACTCCTTCTGAAAGATTTTAAAAAATCCTGAACCGTAAAAAGTTTTAAAAATCGTGAAAAATAGAAAACGGGTCGTCTTGGCATGAAACTTCACATGAAGGCTTAAGGGACCATTGTATGAACTTACAGGCCAAAAAATGACATTGGCATGGCAGAAATATGAAGATGTGCCTAAACCATCCTACCACCCTATCGATCCCCGACTTGCGGATCCCGCCTCTCTGGCCGGCGTAGTGCCCGATCGCCCACCGGCTCGTTTCGTCGGTTGGCATAGGCATACAGAGTTCATTCCCAATCTAAGATTGGATCGGACTGAGGGTTACGGTAGCAGGATTGACAGCACAAAGAGGGGGACCCGGTCGATCCTTGGCTTGCGCATCCGACCCCTCTGGTGGCTGAGTGCCCGCACGCTCGTTTTGTGGCTTGACTTAGGCATACGGGGTTCATTCCCAGTCTAAGCATACGGAGTTCATTCCCAGTCTAAGATCGGATCAGACCGAGGGTTACAGCAGCACATGCTGGGCTCGGGCATGTGCTGGTGCCGCATTTTTCTTCACCGGGACACCATTGCCAGAGAACCTGACCGACGGCATTGGGGTTCCGACGATCAGGGCGATCGGAGGGGTGTGCGCACGTGATGTGTGATGGGTGCTGGTACTTGGCCCTTATATTGGCCCCCTATCCCTCATCAAACCTAGAGAACTCACACCCCCTTAAAGAGCATTTGAGATTTTACAGGTTTGCTGCCAGTAGCCATTAAAGTGTCTGAAATTGGGATGCTTTTTTCAAATGGTCACAAAATCTTGTACAGTTCGATTTTTGGCTGAATTTTTTTGTGCATGCCAAAAAAATACAATGATCACGTCTACCATGTTTGGGGCAAAATCTCCTTCTAAAAAAATTTAAAAAAATCCTGAACCGTAAAAAGGTTCAAAAATCATGAAAAATAGAAAACGAGTCGTCTTGCCATGAAACTTCACATGAAGGCTTAAGGGACCATTGTATGAATTTAAAAGCCAGAAAAATGGTATTGGCACAGCAGAAATATGAAGATGTGCCTAAACCCACCAACCACCATATCGATCCACGGCTTGCGCATCCCGCCTCTCTGACCGGCGTAGTGCTCGCCCGCCCGCCCGCTCGTTTCGTGGGTTGGCTTAGGCATATGGAGTTCATTCCCAATCTAAGATCGGACCAGACCGACGGTTGTAGCAGCAGGATCGGTAGCACGCAGAGAGGACCCCGATCGATCCCGGCTTGTGCATCCCGCCCCTCTGGCCGGCTGAACGCCCACACGTTCGTTTCGTGGGTTGACTTAGGCATATGGAGTTCATTCCTAGTCTAGGAATATGAAGTTCATTCACAGTCTAAGATCGAACCGGGTCAGGGGTTGCGGCAGCACATGCTGGGCTCGGGCATGTGCTGGTGTCACATTTTTTTTCACCAGGACACCATCGCCAGAGAACCTGACCGACGGCATTGGGGTTTCGACGATTAGGGGGGCCGGGGGATGTGCGCACATGATTTGCGATGGGTGCTGGTACTTGGCCCTTATATTGGCCCCCTATCCCTCATCCAACCTCGAGAACTCACACCCCCTTAAAGAGCATTTGAGATTTTACAGGTTTGCTGCTAGTAGCCATTAAAGTGTCTGAAATGGGGACACTTTTTTCAAATGGTCACAAAATCTTGTACACTTTGAGTTTTTAGCTGAATTGTTTTGTGCATGCCAACAAAAATACAAGGATCACGTCTACCAAGTTTGGGGCCAAAACTCCTTCTGAAAAAAATTTAAAAAATCCTGAACCGTAAAAGGTTTCAAAAATCATGAAAAATAGAAAACGAGTCCTCTTGCCATGAAACTTCACATGAAGGCTTAAGGGACCATTGTATGAATTTACAAGCCAGAAAATGGCATTGGCATGACAGAAATATGAAGATGTGCCTAAACCCACCTACCAGCCTATCAATCAATGGCTTGCGCATCCCGCCTCTCTGGCCGACGTAGTACCGGCCCACCTGCCCACTCGTTTCGTCGGTTGGCTTAGGCATACGGAGTTCATTCCAGTCTAAGATTAGACTGAACTGAGGGTCGCAGTAGCGGATTCTTAGCATGCAGAGGGGGACCCAACAAATCCCCACCTTGCGCATCCCGCCCCTCTAGTCGACTGAGCGCCTGCATGCTCGTTTCGTGGGTTGACTTAGGCATACAGAGTTCATTCCCAGTCTAAGATCAGTCCAGACCGAGGGTTACGGCAGCATATGCTGGGCTCGAGCATGTGCTAGTGCCGTATTTTTCTTCCCTGGGACACCGACGTCGGAGAACCTAACCGACGGCATTTGGGTTTCGGCGATCGGGGGGGCTGGAGGGGGTGTGCGCACATGATGTGCGATGGGTGCTGCTACTTGGCCCTTATATTGGCCCCCTATCCCTCATCAAACCTCAAGAACTCACAACCCCTTAAAGAGCATTTGAGATTTTACAGGTTTGCTGCCAGTAGCCATTAAAGTGTCTGAAACGGGGACACTTTTTTCAAATTGTCACAAAATCTTGTACACTTCAAGTTTTTAGCTGAATTTTTTTATGCCTTCCAAGAAAAATATAAGGATCACGTCTACAAAGTTTGGGGCCAAAATGGCTTTTGAAAAAATTTTAAAAAATCCTGAACCGTAAAAAGTTTTGAAAATCATGAATAATAGAAAACGAGTCGTCTTGCCATGAAACTTCACATGAAGGCTAAAGGGACCATTGTATGAATTTACAAGCCAGAAAAATGGTATTGGCATGGTAGAAATATGAAGATGTGCCTAAACCCACCTACCACCCTATTGATCCACGGCTTTCGCATCCCGCCTCTCTGGCCGACGTAGTGCCCGCCCACCCGCCCGCTCATTTCGTCGGTTGGCTTAAGCATACGGAGTTCATTCTCAATCTAAGATCGGACCGGACCGAGGGTTGTTGTAGCAGGATCGATAGCACGCAGAGGGGGACCCGACCGAGCTCAGACTTACGCATCCCGCCCCTCTGGCTGGCTGAGCGCCCGCACGCTCGTTTTGAGGGTTGACTTAGTCATACGGAGTTCATTCCCAGTCTAAGCATACGGAGTTCAATCCCAATCTAAGATCGAATCGGATCGGGGGTTGCGGCAGCAAGATCGACAGCACGCAGAGGGGGACCCGATCGATCCCTGACTTGCGCATCCCACCTTTCTGGCCGACTGAGCGCCGGTATGCTCGTTTCGTGGGTTGACTTAGGCATACGGAGTTCATTCCTAGTCTAAGCATGCGGACTTCATTCACAATCTAAGATCGGACCGGACCGAGGGTTGCGGCAGCACATGCTGGGCTCGGGCATGTGCTGGTGCCGCATTTTTCTTCACCGGGACACCATCATCAAAGAACCTGACCGGCAGCATTGGGGTTCCGACGATCGAAGGGGTCGGGGGGTGTGCGCACATGATGTGCGATGGGTGCTGGTACTAGGCCCTTATATTGGCCCCCTATCTCTAGTCAAACCTCGAGAACTCAAACCCCCTTAAAGAGCATTTGAGATTTTACAGGTTTGCTGCTAGTAGCCATTAAAGTGTCTGAAATGGGGACACTTTTTTCAAATGGTCACAAAATCTTGTACACTTCGAGTTTTTTGCTGAATTGTTTTGTGCATGCCAACAAAAATACAAGGATCACATCTACAATGCTTGGGGCCAAAACTCCTTCTGAAAAAAATTAAAAAAATCTCAAACCGTAACAAGTTTCAAAAATCGTGAAAAATAGAAAACGAGTCGTCTTTCCATGAAACTTCACATGAAGGCTTAAGGGACCATTGTATGAATTTACAAGCCAGAAAAATGGCATTGGCATGGCAAAAATATGAAGATGTACCTAAACCCACCTACCACCCTATCGATCCACGGCGTGCGCATCCCGCCTCTCTGGCCGGCGTAGTGCCCGCCCGCCCGCCCGCTCGTTTCGTCTGTTGGCTTAGGCATACTTAGTTCATTCCCAGTCTAAGATCGGATCAGAACGAGGGTTGCGACAGCAGGATCAGTAGCACATAAAGGGGTACCCGATTGATCCTCGGCTTGGGCATCCCGCCCCTCTGGCCGGTTGAGCGCCCGCACGCTCGTTTAATGGGTTGACTTAGGCATACGGAGTTCATTCCCTGTCTAAGCATACGGAGTTCATTCCTAGTCTAAGATCGGATCAGACCGAAGATTGCGACATCACATGCTGGGCTCGGGCATGTGCTGGTGCCGTATTTTTCTTCGTCGGGACACCATCGTCGGAGAACCTGACCTACGGCATTGGGGTTCCGGCGATCGAGGGGGCCGGGGGGTGTATGCTCATGATGTGCGATGGGTGTTGGTACTTGGCCCTTATATTGGCCCCCTATCCCTCATCAAACCTCGAGAACTCACACGCCCTTAAAGAGCATTTGAGATTTTATAGGTTTGCTACCAGTAGCAATTAAAGTGTCTGAAATGGGGACACTTTTTTCAAATGGTCACAAAATCTTGTACACTTCGAGTTTTTGGGTGAATTTTTTTGTGCAAGCCAAAAAAAATACAAGGATCACATCTACCAAGTTTGGGGGCAAAAACTCCTTCTAAAAAAATTTTAAAAAATCTTGAACCATAAAAAGTTTCAAAAATCATGAAAAATAGAAAACGAGTCGTCTTGCCATGAAACTTCACATGAAGGCTTAAGGGACCATTGTATGAATTTACAAGCCAGAAAAATGGCATTGGCATGGTAGAAATATGAAGATGTGCCTAAACCCTCCTACCACCCTATTGATCCACGGCTCGTGCATCTCACCTCTCTAGCCGGCGTAATGCCCGTTCGCCCACCCGCTCGTTTCATCGGTGGGATTAGGCATACGGAGTTCATTCCCAGTCTAAGAATAGATCAGACCAAGGGTTGCTACAGCAGGATCGGTAGCACGCAGAGGGGGACCCGACCGATCCTCGGCTTGCACAGCCCGCCCCTCTGGTCGGCTGAGCGCCCGCACGCTCCTTTCATGGGTTGACTTAGGCATACGGAGTTCATTCCCAGTCTAAGATCAGACTGGACCGTGGGTTACGGCAGCACATGCTGGGCTCGGGCATTTGCTGGTGCTGCATTTTTCTTCGTCGGGAGACCACCATCGGAGAACCTGACCGACGGAATTGGGGTTCCAATGATCAGGGGGGCCGGGGGTGTGCGCACATGATGTGCGATGGGCGCTGGTACTTGGCCCTTATATTGTCCCCCTATGCCTCATCAAACCTCGAGAACTCACACACCCTTAAAGAGCATTTGAGATTTTACAGGTTTGGTGCCAGTAGCCATTAAAGTGTCTGAAATGGGGACACATTTTTGAAATGGTCACAAAATCTTGTACACTTCGAGTTTTTAGCTGAATTTTTTTGTGCATGCCAAAAAAAATTCAAGGATCACATCTAAAAAGTTTGGGGCCAAAAGTCCTTCTGAAAAAATTTTAAAAAATCCTGAACCATAAAAAGTTTTGAAAATCATGAAAAATAGAAAACGAGTTGTCTTGCCATGAAACTTCACTTGAAGGCTTAAGGGACCATTGTATGAATTTACAAGCCAGAAAAATGGCATTGGCATGATAGAAATATGAAGATGTGCCTAAACCCACCTACCACCCTATCGATCCACGACTTGCGCATCCCGCCTCTCTGGCCGGCGTAGTGCCAGCCCATCCGCCCGCTCGTTTCATCGATTGGCTTAGGCATACGGAGTTCATCCCCAGTCTAAGATCAGATCGGATCAAGGGTTACAGCAGTAGGATCGACAGCATGTAGAGGGGGACCCGACCGATCCCTGGCTTACGCATCCCGCCCCTCTGGCTGACTGACCACTTGCACGCTCGTTTCATAGGTTGACTTAGGCATACGGAGTTCATTCCCAGCCTAAGCATATGGAGTTCATTTCCAGTCTAAGATCGGATCAGACCGATGGTTACGGCAGCACATGCTGGGTTCGGGCATGTGCTGGTGTCGCATTTTTCTTCGTCGGGACACCATCGTCGGAGAACCTGACCGACGGCATTGGGGTTCCGGAGATCGGGGGTGTCGGGGGGTGTGTGCACATGATGTGCAATGGGTGCCGGTACTTGGCCCTTATATTGGCCCTCATCCCTCATCAAACCTTGAGAACTCACACCCTTTAAAGAGCATTTGAGATTTTGCAGGTTTGCTGCTGGTAGCCATTAAAGTGTTTGAAATGGGGACACTTTTTTCAAATGGTCACAAAATCTTGTACACTTCGAGTTTTTAGTCGAATTTTTTTGTGCATGGCAACAAAAATACATGGATCACGTCTACCAAGTTTGGGGCTAAAAATCCTTTTGAAAAAATTTTAAAAAATCTTGAACCGTAAAAAGTTTCAAAAATCGTGAAAAATAGAAAACGAGTCGTCTTGCCATGAAATTTCACATGAAGGCTTAAGGGACCATTGTATGAATTTACAAGCCAGAAAAATTGCATTGGCATGGCATAAATATGAAGATTTGCCCAAACCCACCTACCACCCTATTGATCCACGGCTTGTGCATCCCGCCTCTCTGGCCGACGTAGTGCCCGCCCGCCCACCCGCCCGCCCGCTCGTTTCGTCAGTTTGTTTAGGCATTCGGAGTTCATTCCCAGTCTAAGATCGGACCGGACCAAGGGTTACGACAGCACATGTTGGGCTCGGGCATGTGCTGGTGCTGCATTTTTCTTCGTCGAGACACCATCGCCGGAGATCTTGACCAACGACATTGGGGTTTCGACGATCGGGGGCGGCCCGGGGGGTGTGCGCACATGATGTGCAATGGGTGCTGGTACTGGGGCCTTATATTGGCCCCCTATCCCTCATCAAACCTCGAGAACTCACATCCCCTTAAAGAGCATTTGAGATTTTACAGGTTTGCTGCCCGTAGCCATTAAAGTGTCTGAAATGGGGACACTTTTTTCAAATGGTCACAAAATCTTGTACACTTTGAGTTTTTAGCTTAATTTTTTTGTGCATGCCAAAAAAAATACAAGGATCATGTCTACCAAGTTTGGTGCCAAAACTCCTTCTGAAAAAATTTTAAAAAATCCCAAACCGTAAAAGGTTTCAAAAATCGTGAAAAATAAAAAATGAGTCGTCTTGCCATGAAACTTCACATGAAGGCTTAAGGGACCATTGTATGAATTTACAAGCCAAAAAAATGGCACTGGCATGATAGAAATATGAAGATGTGCCTAAACCCACCTACCACCCTATCGATCCACGTCTTGCGCATCCCGCCTATCTGGCCGGCGTAGTGCCTGCCCGTCCGCCTGCTCGTTTCATCAGTTGGCTTAGGCATACGGAGTTCATTCCCAGTCTATGATCAGACTGAATTGAGGGTTGCTGCAGCAGGATCGGTAGCACGCAGAGAGGGACCCGACCGATCCCCGACTTGCGCATCCCGCCTTTATGGTCGGCTGAGCGGCCGCACGCTCGTTTCATGGGTTGACTTAGGCATACGGAGTTCATTCCCAGTCTAAGCATACGAAGTTCATTCCCAGTCTCAGATCGGACTGGACTGAGGGTTGTAGCAGCACATGCTGGGCTCGGGCATGTGCTCGTGCTGCATGTTTCTCTGCAAGGACACCATCATCGGAGAACCTGACTGGCGGCATTGGGGTTCCGGTGATCGGGGGGCCGGGGGGTTGTGCGCAAATGATGTGCGATGGGTGCTGGTACTTGGCCCTTATATTGGCCCCCTATCACTCTTCAAACCTCGAGAACTCACCCCCCCTTAATGAGCATTTGAGATTTTATAGGTTTGCTACCAGTAGCCATTAAAGTGTCTGAAATGGGGACACTATTTTCAAATGGTCACAAAATCTTGTACACTTGGAGTTTTTAGCTGAATTTTTTTTTGCATGCCAACAAAAATACAAGGATCATGTCTACCAAGTTTGGCCCCAAAACGCCTTCTGAAAAAATTTAAAAAAATCTCGAACCGTAAAAAGTTTCAAAAATCGTGAAAAATAGAAAACGAGTCGTCTTGCCATTAAACTTCACATGAAGGCTTAGGGGACCATTGTATGAATTTAAAAGCCAGAAAAATGGCATTGGCATGGCAAAAATATGAAGATGTGCCTAAACCGACCTACCACCCTATCGATCCACGACTTACGCATCTCGCCTCTCTGGCCGGCGTAGTGCCTGCCCGCCCGTCCACTCGTTTCATTGGTTGGCTTAGGCATACGGAGTACATTCCCAGTCTAAGATTGGACCAGACCGAGGGTTACGGCAGCAGGATCGACAGCACGCAGAGGGGGACCCCACCGATTCCCAGCTTACGCATCCCGCCCCTCGGCCGGCTGAGCTCCCGCACGCTCGTTTTGTGGGTTGACTAAGGCATACAGAGTTCATTCCCAGTCTAAGCATACGGAGTTCATTCCCAGTGTAAGATCGGATCGGACTGAGGGTTACGGCAGCACATGCTAGGCTCGTGCAGGTGCTGGTGCCGCATTTTTCTTCCCCGAGACACCATCGCTGGATAACCCGACCGGCGGCATTGGGGTTTCGACTATCGGGGGGCCGGGGGGGTGTGTGCACATGATGTGCAATGGGTGCTGGTACTTGGCCCTTATATTGGCCCCCTATCCCTCATCAAACCTCGAGAACTCACACCCCCTTAAAGAGCAGTTGAGATTTTACAGGTTTGCTACCAGTAGCCATTAAAGTGTCTGAAATGGGGACACTTTTTTCAAATGGTCACAAAATCTTGTACACTTCGTGTTTTTAGCTGAATGTTTTTGTGCATGCCAACAAAAATACAAGGATCACGTCTACCAAGATTGGGGCCAAAACTCCTTCTGAAAAAATTTGAAAAAATCCTGAATCGTGAAATGTTTTGAAAATCTTGAAAAATAGAAAACAAGTCATCTTGCCATGAAACTTCACATGAAGGCTTAAGGGACCATTGTATGAATTTACAAGCCAGAAAAATGGCATTGGCAGGGCAGAAATATGAAGATGTGCCTAAACACACCTACCACCCTATCGATCCACGGCTTGCGTATCCCGCTTCTCTGGTCGACGTAACGCCCGCCCGCCCGCTCGTTTCGTCGGTTGGCCTAGGCATACAGAGTTCATTCCTAGTCTAAGATCAGACCAAAATCGAGGGTTGCGGCAGCAGGATCGATAGCATGTAGTGGGGGTCCCGGTCGATCCCCGGCTTGCGCATCCCACCCCTCTGGCCGACCGAGCACTCGCACGCTCCTTTTGTGGGTTGACTTAGGCATACGGAGTTCATTCCCAGTCTAAGATCAGACCAGACTGAGGGTTGTGACAGCAGGATCGACAGCACGCAGTGGGGGACCCAGCTGATCCCCGGCTTGCGCATCCCACCTCTCTGATCGGCTGAGCGCCCGTACGCTCGTTTCATGGGTTGACTTAGGCATACAGAGTTCATTCCCAGTCTAAGATCGGACTAGACCAAGGGTTGCGGCTGTAGGATTGGAAGCACGCAGAGGGGGACCCGTTCGATCCTCGACTTGCGCATCCCGCCCCTCTGGCTGGCTGAGCGCCCGTACGCTCGTTTCGTGGGTTGACTTAGGCATACGGAGTTCATTCCCAGTCTAAGCATACGGAGTTCATTCCCAGTATAAGATCGCACCGGACCAAGGGTTGCGACAGCAAATGCTGGGCTCAGGCATGTGCTGGTGCCGCTTTTTTCTACGCCGGGACACCATCGCTGGAGAACCTGACCGGCGGCATTGGGGTTCCGACGATCGAGGGGGCCTGGGGGGGTGTGCGCACATGATGTGCAATGGGTGCTGGTACATGGCCCTTATATTGGCCCCTTATCCCTCATCAAACCTCGAGAACTCACACCCCCTTAAAGACCATTTGAGATTTTACAGGTTTGCTGCCAGTAGCCATTAAAGTGTCTGAAATGGAGACACTTTTTTCAAATGGTCACAAAATCTTGTACATTTCAAGTTTTTAGCTGAAGTTTTTTTTGCTTGCCAACAAAAATACAAAGATCACGTCTACGAAGTTCGGGCTAAAACTCTTTCTGAAAAAATTTTAAAAAATCTCGAACCGTAAAAAATTTCAAAAATCGTGAAAAATAGAAAACGAGTCGTCTTGCCATGAAATTTCACATGAACGCTTAAGGGACCATTAGACGAATTTACACAAAAGAAAAATGGCATTGGCATGGCAGAAATATGAAGATATGCCTAAACACATCTACCACCCTATCGATCCACGACTTACGCATCCCGCCTCTCTGGTCGACGTAGTGCCCGCCTGCCCGCTTGTTTCATTGATTGGCTTAGGCATACGGAGTTCATTCCCAGTCTAAGATCGGACCGGACCGAGGGTTGCGGCAGCAGGATTGCAGCACTCAGAGGGGGACACGTTTTTCAAATGGTCACAAAATCTTGTACACTTCGAGTTTTTAGCTGAATGTTTTTGTGCATGCCAACAAAAATACAAGGATCACATCTACCAAGTTTGGGGCAAAAACTCCTTCTGAAAAAATTTTAAAAAATTTCAAACCGTAAAAAGTTTCAAAAATTATGAAAAATAAAAAATGAGTCGTCTTGCCGTGAAACTTCAGAGGAAGGCTTAAGGGACCATTGTATGAATTTACAAGCCAGAAAAATGGCATTGGCATGATAGAAATACGAAGATGTGCCTAAACCCACCTACCACCCTATCGATCCAAGGCTTGCGCATCCCGCCTCTTTGGCCAACGTAGTGCCCGCCCGCCCGCTCATTTCGTCGGTTGGCTTAGGCATACGGAGTTCATTCCCAGTCTAAGATTGGACCGAACCAAGGGTTACGACAGCAGGATTAGCAGCACGTAGAGGGGGACCCGGCTTATACTCGGCTTACGCATCCTGCCCCTCTAGACAGCTGAGGGCCCTCACGCTCGTCTCGTGGGTTGACTTAGGCATACGAAGTTCATTCCTAGTCTAAGCATACGGAGTTCATTCCCAGTCTAAGATCGAACCGGACCGAGGGTTGCGGCAGCACATGCTGGGCTCGAGGATGTGCTGGTGTCGTATTTTTCTTCGTCGGAACAGCATCGTCGGAGAACCTGACTGACGGCATTAGGGTTTCGATGATCGAAAGGGGGTGGGGGGTGTGCGCACATGATGTGCAATGGGTGCTTGTAGTTGGCCCTTATATTGGCCCCCTATCCCTCATCAAACCTCAAGAACTCACACCCCCTTAAAAAGCATTTGAGATTTTACAGGTTTGCTGCCAGTAGCCATTAATGTGTCTGAAATGGGGATACTTTTTTGAAGATGTGCCTAAACACACCTACCACCCTATCGATCCCTGACTTGCGCATCCCGCTTCTCTGGCCGACGTAATGCCCGCCCGCCCGCCCGCTCGTTTCATCGGTTGGCTTAGGCATACGGAGTTCATTCCCAGTCTAAGATCAAACCAGACCGAGGGTTACGGTAGCAGGATCGACAGCACGCAGTGGGGGACCCGGACGATCGTCGGCTTGCGCATCTTACCCCTCTGGCCCCTCGAACGCTCGTTTCGTGGGTTGACTTAGGTGTACGGAGTTCATTCCCAGTCTAAGATCAGACCGGACCGAGGGTTGTGATAGCACATACTGTGCTCGGGCATGTGCTGGTGCCGTATTTTTCTTCACCCGGACACCATCACCAAAGAACTTGACCGGCGGCATTGGGGTTCCGATGATCGGGGGGGCCGAGGGGGTTGTTTGCACATGATGTGCGATGGGTGCTGGTACTTGGCCCTTATATTGGCCCCCTCTCCCTCATCAAACCTCAAGAACACACACCCCCTTAAAGAGCATTTGAGATTTTACAGGTTTATTGCCAGTAGCCATTAAAGTGTCCGAAATGGGGGCACTTTTTTGAAATGGTCACAAAATCTTGTACACTTCGAGTTTTTAGCTGAATTGTTTTGTGCATGCCAAAAAAAATACAAGGATCACGTCTACCAAGTTTGGGGCCAAAACTCCTTCTGAAAAAATTTTAAAAAATCTCGAACCGTAAAAAGTTTTGAAAGTCGTGAAAATAGAAAACGAGTCATCCTGCCACGAAATTTCACACGAACGCTTAAGGGACCATTAGATGAATTTACAAGCAAGAAAAATGCCATTGGCATGGTAGAAATATGAAGATGTGCCTAAACCCACCTTCCACCCTATCGATCCACGGCCTGCGCATCCCGCCTCTCTGGCTGGCGTAGTGCCTCTCCGCCCGTCCGTTCGTTTCATTGGTTGGCTTAGAAATACAGAGTTCATTCCCAGTCTATGATCAGACTGAACTGAGGGTTGCTGCAGTAGGATCGGTAGCACGCAGAGAGGGACCCGACCGATCCCCGACTTGCGCATCCCGCCCTTATTGTCGGCTGAGCGGCTGCACGCTCGTTTCATGGGTTGACTTAGGCATACGGAGTTCATTCCCAGTCTAAGATCGGATCGCACCAAGGGTTGCGATAGCACATGCTGGGCTTGGGCATGTGGTGGTGCCACATTTTTCTTCGTCGAGACACCATCGCCGGAGAACCTGACCAGCAGCATTGGGGTTCCGGTGATCGGGGGGGCCGAGGGGGTGTACGCACATGATGTGCGATGGGTGCTGGTAATTGGCCATCATATTGGCCCCTATCCCTCATCAAACCTCGAGAACTCACAGCCCCTTAAAGAGCATTTGAGATTTTACAAGTTTGCTGTCGGTAGCCATTAAAGTGTCTGAAATGGGGACACTTTTTTCAAATGGTCACAAAATCTTGTACACTTCGAGTTTTTAGCTGAAGTTTTTTCTGCATGCCAACAAAAATACAAGCATCACGTCTACAAAGTTTGGGGCCAAAACAACTTCTGAAAAAATTTTAAAAAATCCCGAACCATAAAAAGTTTCAAAAATCGTGAAAAATAGAAAACGAGTCGTCTTGGCATGAAACTTCACATGAAGGCTTAAGGGACCATTGTATGAATTTACAAGCTAGAAAAATGGTATTGGCACGGCAAAAATATGAAGATGTGCCTAAACCCACCTACCACCCTATATATCCACGGCTTGAGCATCCCGCCTATCTGGCCGGCGTAGTGCCCGCCCGCCCGCCCGCTCGTTTCGTTGGTTGGCTTAGGCATATGGAGTTCATTGCCAATCAAAGATCGAATCAGACCAAGGATTGCGACAATAGGATCGGCAACACGCAGAGGGGGACCCGATCGATCCCCGACTTGCACAGTCGGCCCCTCTAGCCGACTGAGCGCCCGCACGCTCGTTTCGTTGGTTGACTTAGGCATACGAAGTTCATTCCTAATCTAAGCATACGGAGTTCATTCCCAGTATAAGATCGCACCGGACCGAGGGTTGCGGTAACACATGCTGGGCTCAAGCATGTGCTGGTGCCGCTTTGTTCTTCGCTGGGACACCATCACTGAAGAACCTGACTGGAGACTTTGGGGTTCCGACGATCGAGGGGGCTGGGGGGGTGTGCGCACATGATGTGCGATGGGTGCTGGTACTTGGCCCTTATATTGGCCCCCTATCACTCATCAAACCTCGAGAACTCACACCCCCTTAAAGAGCATTTGAGATTTTACAAGTTTGCTGCCAGTAGCCATTAAAGTGTCTGAAATGGGGACACTTTTTTCAAATGGTCACAAAATCTTGTACACTTCGAGTTTTTAGCTAAATTTTTTTGTGCATGCCAAAAAAATAAAAGGATCATGTCTACCAAGTTTGGGGCCAAAACTCCTTCTGAAAAAATTTTATAAAATCTCGAGCCGTAAAAAGTTTCAAAAATCATGAAAAATAAAAAACGAGTCGTCTTGGCATGAAACTTCACATGAAGGCTTAAGGGACCATTATATGAATTTACAAGCCAGAAAAATGGCATTGGCACGGCAGAAATATGAAGATGTGCCTAAACCCACCTACCACCTTATCGATCCACGGCTTGCGCGTCCCGCCTCTCTGGCCGACGTAGTGCCTGCCCGCCCGCTTGCTCGTTTCGTCGGTTGGTTTAGGCATACCGAGTTCATTCCCAGTCAAGGATCCGATCGGATCGAGGGTTGCGGCAGCAGGATCGATAGCCCGCAGAGGGGGACTCGATCGATCCCTGACATGCACATCCGACCCCTCTGGCCGACTGAATGCCCGCACGCTCGTTTCGTGGGTCGACTTAGGCATACGGAGTTCATTCCCAGTCTAAGATCAGACCGGACCGAGGGTTGCGATAGCACATATTGGGCTCGAGCATGTGCTGGTGCCGCATTTTCTTCGCCTGGACACCATCGTCGGAGAGCCTGACTGGCGGCATTTGGGTTCCGACGATCAGGGGGGCCGGGGGGGGTGTGCGCACATGATGTGCGATGGGTGCTGGTACTTGGCCCTTATATTGGCCCCTATCCCTCATCAAACCTCGAGAACTCACACCCCCTTAAAGAGCATTTGAGATTTTACAGGTTTGCTGCCAGTAGCCATTAAAGTGTCTGAAATAGGGACATTTTTTCAAATGGTCACAAAATCTTATACACTTAGAGTTTTTAGCTGAATTGTTTTGTGCCTGCCATAAAAAATACAAGGATCACGTCTACCAAGTTTGGGGCCAAAACTCCTTCTGAAAAAAATTTAAAAAATCCAGAACCGTAAAAATTTTCGAAAATCATGAAAAATAGAAAACGAGTCGTCTTGCCATGAAACTTCACATGAAGGCTTAAGGGACCAGAGTATGAATTTACAAGCCAGAAAAATGGCATTGGCATGACAGAAATATGAAGATGTGCCTAAACCCACCTACCACCCTATCGATCCACGGCTTCCCCATCCCGCCTCTCTGATCGACGTAGTGCCTGTCCACCCGCCCGCTCGTTTCGTCGGTTGGCTGAGGCATACGGAGTTCATTCCCAGTCTAAGATCAGACCAGATCAAGGGTTGCGACAGTAGGATCGACAGCATGCAGATGGGGACTCGACCGATCCCCAACTTGCGTATCCCGCCCCTCTGGCCGGCTGAGCGCCCGCATGCTCGTTTCGTGGGTTGACTTAGGCATACGGAGTTCATTCCAAGTCTAAGCATACGAAGTTCATTCCTAGTCTAAGATGGGACCTGAACGAGGGTTGCGACAAAACATGCTGGGCTCGGGCATGTGCTATTGCTGCATTTTTCTTCGCCGGGACACCATCGCTGGAGAACCTGACCGGCGGCATTGGGGTTTCGACGATCGGGGGGGCCGGGGGGTGTACGCACATGATGTACGATGGGTGCTGGTACTTAGCCCTTATATTGGCCCCCTATCCCTCATCAAACCTTGAGAAGTAACACCCCTTAAAGAGCATTTGAGATTTTACAGGTTTGCTGCCAGTAGCCATTAAGGTGTCTGAAATGGGGACACTTTTATCAAATGGTCACAAAATCTTGTACACTTCGAGTTTTTAGCAGAATGTTTTTGTGCATGCCAACAAAATTACAAGGATCACGTCTACCAAGTTTGGGGCCAAAACTCCATTTGAAAAAATTTTAAAAAGTCCCGATCCGTTAAAAGTTTTAAAAATCGTGGAAAATAGAAAACGAGTCGTTTTGCCATGAAACTTCATATCAAGGCTTAAGGGACCATTCTATAAATTTACAAGCCAGAAAAATGGCATTGGCAGGGCAGAAATTTGAAGATGTGCCTAAACCCACCCACCATCCTATCGATCCGCGGCTTGCGCATCCCGCCTCTCTGGCCAAAGTAGTGCCCGCCCGCTCGCTCGTTTAGTCGGTTGGCTTAGGCATATGGAGTTCATTCCCAGTCTAAGATCGGACCGGACTGAGGGTTGTGGTAGTAGGATCGATAACATGCAGTGGGGGACCCAGTCGATCCCTAGCTTGCGCATCTCGCCCCTCTGGCCGACAGAGCGCCCGCACGCTCGTTTCATGGGTTGACTTAGGCATACGGAGTTCATTCCCAGTCTAAGTATACGGAGTTCATTCCCAGTCTAAGATCGGACCAGACCGAGGGTTGCGGCAGCACATGCTGGGCTCGGGCATGTGCTGGTGCCGTATTTTTCTTCGTCGGGACACCATCGTTGGAGAACCTGACTGGCGGCATTGGGGTTCCGACGATCGGGGGAGCCGGGGGGGTTTTCGCACATGATGTGTGATGGGTGCTGGTACTTGGCCCTTATATTGGCCCCTTATCCCTCATCAAACCTCGAGAACTCACACCCCCTTAAAGAGCATTTGAGATTTTACAGGTTTGGTGCCAGTAGCCATTAAAGTGTCCGAAATGGGGATACTTTTTTCAAATGGTCACAAAATCTTGTACACTTCGAGTTTTTAGCTGAATTGTTTTGTGCATGCCAACAAAAATACAAGGATCACGTCTACCAAGTTTGGGGCCAAAACTCCTGCTGAAAAAATTTGAAAAAATCTCGAACCATAAAAAGTTTCAAAAATCGTGAAAAATAGAAAACGAGTCGTCTTGCCATGAAACTTCACATGAAGGCTTAAGAGACCATTGCAAGAATTTACAAGCCAGAAAAATGGTATTGGCATCGCAGAAATATGAAGATGTGCCTAAACCCACCTACCACCCTATCAATCCACGGCTTACGCATCCCACCTCTCTGGCCGGCGTAGTGCCCGCCCACTCGTTTCGTCGGTTGGCTAAAGCATACAGAGTTCATTCTGAGTCTAAGATCGGACCGGACCGAGGGTTGTGACAACAGGATCAACAGCACACAGAAGGGGACCCAGCCGATCCTCAGCTTACGTATCCCGCCTTTCTGGCTGACTGAGCGCCCGCACGCTCATTTCATGGGTTGACTTAGGCATACTGAGTTCATTCCCAGTCTAAGCATACGGAGTTCATTCCCAGTCTAAGATCAGACCAGACCGAGGGTTGCGACAGCACATGCTGGGCTAGGGCATGTGCTGGTGTCACATTTTTCTTCACCAAATAACCTGGGCTAGGGCTAGGGCATCCCGTCTCTTTGGCCGGCGCAGCGCCCCGTCCGTCCGCCAGCCCGCCCGCTCGCTCAATTCGTCAGTTGGTTTAGGCATATGGAGTTCATTCCCAGTCTAAGATCAGATCAGACCGAGGGTTGCGGCAGTAAGATTGGCAGCACGCAAAGACGGACCCGATCGATCCCCGACTTGCGTGTCCCTCCCCTCTGGTCGGCTGAGCGCCCGCACGCTCGTTTCGTGGGTTGACATAGGCATACGGAGTTCATTGCCAGTCTAAGCATACAGAGTTCATTTCCAGTCTAAGATCGGATCAGACCGAGGGTTGCGGCAGCACATGCTGGGCTCGGGTATGTGCTGGTGCCGTATTTTTCTTCACCGGGACACCATCACCGGAGAACCTATCCTACTGCATTGGGGTTCTGGCGATCGGGGGGGCCGGGGGGTGTGCGCAGATGATGTGCTATGGGTGCTGGTACTTGGCCCTTATATTGGACCCCTATCCCTAATCAAACCTTGAGAACTCACACCCCCTTAAAGAGGATTTGGGATTTTACAGGTTTGCTGCAAGTAGCAATTAAAGTGTCTGAAATGGGGACACATTTTTAAAATGTTGTACACTTCGAGTTTTTAGATGAATTTTTTTGTGCATGCCAACAAAAATAAAAGGATCACGTCTACCAAGTTTGAGGCCAAAACTCTTTCTGAAAAAATTTGAAAAAAATCCCAAACCGTAAAAAGTTTCAAAAATCATGAAAAATAGAAAACGAGTCGTCTTGCCATGAAACTTCACATGAAGGCTTAAGGGACCATTGTACGAATTTACAAGCTAGAAAAATGGTATTGGCATGGTAGAAATATGAAGATGTTCCTAAACCCAACTACCACTCTATCGATCCATGACTTGCGCATCCCACCTCTCTGGCCGGCGTAGTGCCCACCCGTCCACCCGCTCATTTCGTCGATTGGCTTAGGCATACAGAGTTCATTCCCAGTCTAAGATCGGACTGGACCGAGGGTTGCAGCAGCAGGATCGACAGCACGCAGAGAGGGACTTAGGCATACAGAGTTCATTCCCAGTCTAAGCATACGTAAAGACGGACCCGATCGATCCTCGGCTTACGCATCCTTCCCCTCTGGCCTGCTGAGCGCCAGCACGCTCGTTTCTTAGGTTGACTTGGGCATACGAAGTTCATTCCCAGTCTAAGCATACGGAGTTCACTCCCAGTCTAAGATCAGACCGAATCGAGGATTGTGGCAGCACATGCTATCCTCGAGCATGTGCTGGTGCTGCATTTTTCTCCACCGGGACACCATCGTCGGAGAACCTGACCGACGGCATTAGGGTTTCGATGATCGGGGGGCCAGGGGGTGTGCGCACATGATGTGCGATGGGTGCTGGTACTTGGCCCTTATATTGGCCCCCTATCTCTCATCAAACCTCGAGAACTCACACCCCCTTAAGGAGCATTTGAGATTTTACAGGTTTGCTACCAGTAGCCATTAAAGTGTCTGAAATTTGGATACTTTTTTCAAATGGTAACAAAATCTTGTAAACTTCGAGTTTTTAGCTAAATTTTTTTGTGCATGCCAAAAAAAATATAAGGATCACGTCTACCAAGTTTGGGGACAAAAATCCTTCTGAAAAAATTTTAAAAAATTCTGAACCGTAAAAAGTTTCAAAAATCGTGAAAAATAGAAAACGAGTCATCTTGCCATGAAACTTCACATGAAGGCATATGGGACCATTGTATGAATTTACAGGCCAGAAAAATGGCATTGGCATGGCAGAAATATGAAGATGTGCCTAAACCCACCTACCACCCTATCGATCCATGGCTTGCGCATCTCGCCTCTCTAGCCGACGTAGAGCCCGTCGCCCGTCCGCTCGTTTTGTCGGTTGGCTTAGGCATACGTAGTTCATTCCCAGTCTAAGATCAAACCGGACTGAGGGTTGTGGCAGTAGGATCGGCAGCACGCAGAGAGGGACACAGCCGATCCCCGGCTTGCGCATCCCGCCCCTCTGGCCGACAAAGCGCCCGCACGCTCGTTTCGTGGGTTGACTTAGGTATACGGAGTTCATTCCCAGTCTAAGCATACGGAGTTCATTCCCAGTCTAAGATCGGACCGGACCGAGGGTTGCGGCAGCACATGCATGGCTCGGGCATGTGCTGGTGCCACATTTTTCTTCGTCGGGACACCATCGCCGGAGAACCTGACCGACGATATTGGGGTTTCGACAATCAGGGGGGACCGGGGGGTAGGCGCACATGATGTGCGATGGTTGCTAGTACTTGGCCCTTATATTGGCCCCCTATCCCTCATCAAAACTCAAGAACTCACACCCCCTTAAAGAGCATTTGAGATTTTACAGGTTTGCTGCCAGTAGCCATTAAAGTGTTTGAAATGGGGACACTTTTTTCAAATGGTCACAAAATCTTGTACACCTTGAGTTTTTAGCTAAATTTTTTTGTGCAAGCCAAAAAAATACAAGGATCACGTCTACCAAGTTTGTGGCCAAAAATCCTTCTGAAAAATTTTTAAAAAATCCCGAACCGTAAAAAGTTTCAAAAATCATGAAAAATAGAAAACGAGTCGTCTTGCCATGAAACTTCACATGAAGGCTTAAGGGACCATTTTATGATTTTACAAGCCAAAAAAATGGCATTGGCGTGGCAAAAATATGAAGATGTGCCTAAACCCAGCTACCACCCTATCGATCTACAGCTTGCGCAACCCGCCTCTCAGGTCGGAGTAGTGCTCGCCCGCCCGCTCGCTCGTTTCCTCGGTTGGTTTAGGCATACGGAGTTCATTCCCAGTCTAAGATCGGATCAAACCGAGGGTTGCGGCAGTAAGATCAGCAGCACACAGAGGGGGACACGGCCGATCCCCAGCTTACGCATCCCGCCCTTCTGGCCGACAGAGCGCCCGCACGCTCGTTTCGTAGGTTGACTTAGGCATACGGCGTTCATTCCCAATCTAAGCATACGGAGTTCATTCCCAGTCTAAGATCAAACCGGACCGAGGGCTGCGGCTACACATGCTAGGCTCAGGCATGTGCTGGTACCACATTTTTCTTCGCCACGACACCATCGTCGGTGAAATTGACCGGCGGTATTAGGGTTCCGACGATCGGGGGGCCGGGGGGGTGTGCACATAAGATGTGCGATGGGTGCTGGTTCTTGGCCCTTATACTGGCCCCCTATCCCTCATCAAACCTCCAGAACTCACACCCCTTTAAAGAGCATTTCAGATTTTACAGGTTTGCTGCCAGTAGCCATTAAAGTGTTTGAAATGGGGACACTTTTTTCAAATGGTCACAAAATCTTGTACAGTTCAAATTTTTAGCTGAATATTTTTGTGCATGCCAATAAAAATACAAGGATCATGTGTACCAAGTTTGGGGCCGAAACTCCTTCTGAAAAGATTTTAAAAAATCTCGAATCGTAAAAAGTTTCAAAAATTAAGAAAAATAGAAAATGAGTCGTCTTGCCATGAAACTTCACATGAAGGATTAAGGGACCATTGTATGAATTTACAGGCCAGAAAAATGGCATTGGCATGGCAGAAATGTGAAGATGTGCCTAAACCCACCTACCACCCTATCGATCCATGGCTTGCGCATCCTGCCTCTCTGGCCGACATAGTTCCGTCCCGCCCACCCGCTCGTTTCATCGGTTGGCTTAGGCATACAAAGTTCATTCCCTGTCTAAGTTTGAACTAGACCGAGGGTTGCGGCAATAGGATTGGTAGCACGCAGAGGGGGACCCGGTCGATCCCCGGCTTGTGCATCCCGCCCCTCTGGTCGGCTGAGCGCCTGTACGCTCGTTTCGTGGGTTGACTTGGGCATACGGAGTTCATTCCCAGTCTAAGCATACGGAGTTCATTCCCAGTCTAAGATCAGACCGAACCGAGGATTGTGGCAGCACATGCTATCCTCGGGCATGTGCTGGCGCTGCATTTTTCTTCACCGGGACACCATCGTCGAAGAATCTGACCGGCGGCATTGGGGTTTCGATGATCGGGGGGGCCGGGGGGGTGTGCGCACATGATGTGCGATGGGTGCTGTTACTTGGCCCTTATATTGGCCCCTTATCTCTCATCAAACCTCGAGAACTCACACCCCCTTAAGGAGCATTTGAGATTTTACAGGTTTGCTGCCAGTAGCCATTAAAGTGTTTGAAATTTGGATACTTTTTTCAAATGGTAACAAAATCTTGTAAACTTCGAGTTTTTAGCTGAAGTTTTTTGTGCATGCCAACAAAAATACAAGGATCACGTGTACCAAGTTTGGAGTCAAAACTCCTTCTGAAAAAATTTCAAAATATCCCGAACCGTAAAAAGTTTCAAAAATCGTGAAAAATAGAAAACGAGTCGTCTTGCCATGAAACTTTACATGAAGGCTTAAGGGACTATTGTATGAATTTACAAGCCAGAAAAATGGCATTGGCTTAGTAGAAATATGAAGATGTACCAAAACTCACCTACCACCCTATCGATCCATGACTTACGCGTCCCACCTCTCTGGCCGACGTAGTACCCGCCCGCCTGCCCGCTCGTTTCGTCGGTTGGCTTAGGCATACGGAGTTCATTCCCAGTCTAAGATCAGACCGGACCGAGGGTTGCAGCAGCACATGCTGGGCTCGGGCATGGGCTGGTGCCGCATTTTTCTTCGTCGGGACACTATCGTCGGAGAACCTGACCGACGGTTTTGGGGTTTCGATGATCGGGGGGGCCGAGGGGGTGTGCACACATGATGTGCAATGGGAGCTGGTACTTGGCCCTTATATTGGCCCCCTGTCTCTCATCAAACCTCGAGAACTCACACTCCCTTAAAGAGCATTTGAGATTTACAGGTTTGCTGCTAGTAGTAATTAAAGTATCTAAAATGGGGACACTTTTTTCAATTGGTCACAAAATCTTGCACGCTTCGAGTTTTTAGCTGAATTTTTTTTTTTGCATGCCAACAAAAATACAATGATCACGTCTACCAAGTTTGGGGCCAAAACTCCTTCTGTAAAAATTTTAAAAAATCCCGAACCTTAAAAAGTTTCAAAAATCGTGAGAAATAGAAAACGAGTCATCTTGCCATGAAACTTCACATGAAGGCTTAAGGGACCATTGTATGAATTCACAAGCCAGAAAAATGGCATTGGCATGGTAGAAATATGAAGATGTGCCTAAACCCACCTACCACCCTATCGATCCACGGCTTGCGCATCTGATCTCTCTGGCCGACATAGTACCCGCCCACCCGCCCACCCGCCCACTCGTTTCGTCGGTCGGTTTAGGCATTCGGAGTTCATTCCCAGTCTAAGATCGGACCAGACCGAGGGTTACAGCAGCAGGATCGGCAGCACGTAGAGGGGGACCCGACCGATCCCCGGCTTGCGCATCCCACCCCTCTGGCCGACTACGCGCCCGCACGCTCGTTTCGTGGGTTGACTTGGGCATACGGAGTTCATTCCCCATCTAGGCATACGGAGTTCATTCCCAGTGTCAGATCAGACCGGACCGAGGGTTGTGGTAGCACATGCTGGCCTCGGGCATGTGCTGGTGCCATATTTTTCTTTGTCGGGACACCATCGTCGGAGAACCTGGCCGGCGGCATTGTGGTTCCGACGATCGAGGGGGCCGGGGGGTGTGCGCACATCATGTGCGATGGGTGCTGGTACTTGGCCCTTATATTGGCCCCCTATCCCTCATCAAACCTCGAGAACTCACACCCCCTTAAAGAGCATTTGAGATTTTACAGGTTTGCTGCCAGTAGCCATTAAAGTGTCTGAAATGGGGACACTTTTTTCAAATGGTCACAAAATCTTGTACACTTTGAGTTTTTCACTGAAGTTTTTTGTGCATGCCAAAAAAAATACAAGGATCACGTCTACTAAGTTTGGGGCCAAAACTCCTTTTGAAAAATTTTAAAAAATCCCGAATCGTAAAAAGTTTCAAAAATCATGAAAAATAGAAAACGAGTCATCTTGCCATGAAACTTCACATGAAGGCTTAAGGGACCGTTTTATGAATTTACAAGCCAGAAAAATGGCATTGGCATGGCAGAAATATAAAGATGTGCCTAAACCACCTACCACCCTATCGATCCACGGCTTGCGCACCCCGTCTCTCTGGCAGGCATAGTGCCCGCCCGCCCGCTCGTTTCGTCAGTTGGCTTAGGCATACAGAGTTCATTCCAGTCTAAGATCGGATCAGACTAAGGGTTGTGGTAGCAGGATCGGTAGCACGTAGATGGGGACCCGACCGATCCCCGGCTTGCGCATCCTGCCCCTCTGGCCGACTGAGCGCCCGCACACTCGTTTCATGGGTTGACTTAGGCATACGGAGTTCATCCCAGTCTAAGCATACGGAGTTCATTCCTAGTCTAAGATAAGACGGGATCAAGGGTTACGGCAGCACATGCTGGGCTCGGGCATGTGCTAGTGCCACATTTTTCTTTCTCAGGACACCATCGTCGGAGAACCTGACCGCGGCATTGGGCTCCGACGATCGGGGGGGCCGGGGGGTGTGCGCACATGATGTGTGATGGGTGATGGTACTTGGCCCTTATATTGGCCCCCTATACCTCACCAAATCTTGAGAACTCACACCTCCTTAAAGAGTATTTGAGATTTTACAAGTTTGCTGCCAGTAGCCATTAAAGTGTCTTAAATGGGGACACTTTTTTCAAATTGTCACAAAATATTGTACACTTCGAGTTCTTAGCTGAATTTTTTTGGGCATGCCCAAAAAAAATACAAGGATCACGTCTACCAAGTTTGGGGCCAAAACTCCTTCTGCAAAAATTTTAAAAATACCGAACCGTAAAAAGTTTCAAAAATCATGAAAAATAGAAAGCGAGTCATCTTGCCATGAAACTTCACATGAAGGCTTAAGGGACCATTGTATGAATTTAGAAGCCAGAAAAATGGCATTGGCACGGCAGAAATATGAAGATGTGCCTGAACCCACCTACCACCCTATCGATCCACAGCTTGCGCATCCCGCCTCTTTGGTCGACGTAGTGCCCGACCGCTCGTTCGCTCGTTTCATCTATTGTCTTAGGCATATGGAGTTTATTCCCAGTCTAAGATTAGACCGGCCCGAGGGTTACGGTAATAGGATCGGCAGCACACAGAGGGGACTCGATCGATCCACAGCTTGCGCATCTCGCCCCTCTGGCTGGCTGAGCGCCTGTATGCTCGTTTCGTGGGTTGACATAGGCATACGGGGTTCATTCCCAGTCTAAGCGTATGAAGTTCTTTCCCAGTCTAAGATTGGACCGGACCGAGGGTTGCGGCAGCACATGCTGGGCTCGGGCATGTGCTGATGCCATAATTTTCTTCGTCGGGACACCATCATCGGAGAACCTGACCGACGACTTTGGGGTTTCGACGATCGAGGGGGGCGGGGGGTATGCGCACAGGATGTGCGATGGGTGCTTGAACTTGGCCCTTATATTGGCCCCCTATCCCTCATCAAACCTCGAGAACTCACACCCCCTTAAAGAGCATTTGAGATTTTACAGGTTTGCTGCCAATAGCAATTAAAGTGTCTGAAATGGGGACACTTTTTTCACATGGTCACAAAATCTTGTACACTTCGAGTTTTTGGCTGAATTTTTTTGTGCATGCCAACAAAAATACAAGGATCACGTCTACCAAGTTTAGGGCCAAAAAGGTTTCTGAAAAAATTTCAAAAAATCCCAAACCGTGAAATGTTTTGAAAATCTTAAAAAATAGAAAACGAGTCGTCTTGTCATGAAACTTCACATGAAGGCTTAAGGGACCATTGTATGAATTTACAAGCCAGAAAAATGGCATTGGCATGGTAGAAATATGAAGATGTGCCTAAACCCACCTACCACCCTATCGATCCACGGCTTGCACATCCCGCCTCTCTGGCCGACGTAGTGCTCGCCCGCCCGCCAGCCCATTTCGTTGGTTGGCTGCATACAAAGTTCATTCCCAGTCTAAGATCGGACCAGATCAGGACACCATCATCGGAGAACCTGACCGACGGTATTAGGGTTTCGGCGATCGGGGGGGACGGGGGTGAAGTGCACATGATGTACGATGGGTGCTAGTACTTGGCCTTTATATTGGTCCCCTATCCCTCATCAAACCTCGAGAACTCACACCCTCTTAAAGAGCATTTGAGATTTTACAGGTTTGCTGCCAGTAGCCATTGAAGTGTCTGAAATGGGGACACTTTTTTCAAATGGTCACAAAATCTTGTACACTTCGAGGTTTTTAGCTGCATTTTTTTGTGCATGCAAAAAAAAATACAAGGATCACGTCTACCAAGTTTGGGGCCAAAAATCCTTCTGAAAAAATTTTAAAAAATCCCAAACCGTAAAAAGTTTCAAAAATCGTGAAAAATAGAAAATGAGTCGTCTTGCCATGAAACTTCACATGAAGGCTTAAGAGACCATTGTCTGAATTTACAAGCCAGAAAAATGGCATTGGCATGGTAGAAATATGAAGATGTGCCTAAACCCACCTACCACCCTATCGATGCACGGCTTGCGCATCCCGCCTCTCTGGCCGGCGTAGTGCCCGCCCGATCGCCCGCTCGTTTCGTCGATTGGTTGAGACATACGGAGTTCATTCCTAGTCTAAGATCAGACCGGACCGAGGGTTGCGACAACAGGATAGACAGCATGCAGAGGGGGACCCGGCCGACCCCGGCTTGCGCATCCTGCCCCTCTGGCCGACTGAGCGCCCGCACGCTCGTTTCGTGGGTTCACTTAGGCATACGGAGTTCATTCCCAGTGCAAGCATACAAAGTTCATCCCCAGTCTATGATCGGACCGGACTGAGGGTTGCAACAGCACATGCTAGGCTCTGGCATGTGCTGGTGCCGCATTTTTCTTCGCTGGGACACCATCGTCGGAGAACCTGACCGGCGGCATTGGGGTTCCGACGATCAGGGGGGCCGGGGGGTGTGCGCATATGATGTGTGATGCGTGCTGGTACTTGGCCCTTATATTGGCCCCCTATCCCTCATCAAACCTCGAGAACTCACACCCCCTTAAAGAGCATTGGAGATTTTACAGGTTTGCTGCCAGTAGCCATTAAAGTGTCTGAAATGGGGACACTTTTTTCAAATGGACACAAAATCTTGTACACTTCGATTTTTTAGCTGAATGTTTTTGTGCATGCCAAAAAAAATACAAGGATCACGTCTACCAAGTTTGGGGTCAAAACTCCTTCTGAAAAAATTTTAAAAAATCTCGAGCCATAAAAAGTTTCAAAAATCATGAAAAATAGAAAACGAGTCGTCTTGCCGTGAAACTTCACATGAAGGCTTAAGGGACCATTGTATGAATTTACAAGGCAGAAAAATGGTAGTGGCATGGCAAAAATTTGACGATGTGCCAAAACCCACCTACCGCCCTATCGATTCATGGCTTGCGCATCCTGTCTCTCTGGCCGACGTAGTGCCCGCCCGCCCGCCCGCTCGTTTCGTCGGTTGGCTTTGGCATACGGAGTTCATTCCTAGTCTAAGATCAGACCAGACTGAGGGTTGCAGTAGTAGGATCGACAGCACGCAGAGGGGGACCCGATCGATCCCCGGCTTTGCAACCCGCCCCACTAGCCGGCTGAGCGCCTGCACACTCGTTTCGTGGGTTGACTTAGGCATACGAAGTTCATTCCTAGTCTAAGCATACGGAGTTCATTCCCAGTCTAAGATCGGACCGGACCAGACCGAGGGTTGCGGCAGCAGATGCTGGGCTCGGGCATGTGCTGGTGCCGTATTTTTCCTCGCTAGGATAGCATCATCGGAGAACCTGACCGGGGGGTTACCGGGGGGTGTGCACACATGATGTGCGATGGGTGCTGGTACTTGGCCCTTATATTGGCCCCCCATCCCTCATCAAACCTCGAGAACTCACACCCCTTTAAAGGGCATTTGAGATTTTACAGGTTTGCTGCCAGTAGCCATTAAAGTGTCTGAAATGGGGACACTTTTTTCAAATGGTCACAAAATCTTGTACACTTCGAGTTTCTAGCGGAATTTTTTTGTGCATGCCAACAAAAATAAAAGGATCACGTCTACCAATTTGGGGCCAAAACTCCTTCTGAAATAATTTTAAAAAATCTTGAACCATAAAAAGTTTCAATAATTGTGAAAAATAGGAAACGAGTCGTCTTGCCATGAAACTTCACATGAAGGCTTAAGGGACCAATGTATGAATTTACAAGCCAAAAAAATAGTATTGGCATGGCAGAAATATGAAGATGTGCCTAAACCCACCTATCACCCTATCGATCCACGGCTTGCGCATCCCGCCTCTCTGGCCGACGTAATGCGCACTCGCCCGCCCGCTCGTTTCGTCGGTTGGCTTAGGCATATGGAGTTCATTCCCAGTCTAAGATCTGACTGGACCAAGGGTTACGATAGCAGGATCAACAGCACGCAGAGGGGGACCCGACCGATCCCCGACTTACGCATCACACCCCTTTGGCCGGCTGAACGCCCGCACGCTCGTTTCGTCGGTTGACTTAGGCATACGGAGTTCATTCCCAGTCTAAGCATACGGAGTTCATTCCCAGTTGAAGATCAGATCGAACTGAGTGTTGCGGCAGCACAAGCTGGGCTCGGGCATGTGCTGGTGCCACATTTTTCTTTGTCGAGACACCATCGCTGGAGAACCTGATCGGCGGCATTGGGGTTCCGACGATCAAGGGGGTCGGGGGGGTGTGCGCACATGATGTGCGATGGGTGTTGGTACTTGGCCCTTATATTTTCCCCCTATCCCTCATCAATCCTCGAGAACTCACACCCCCTTAAAGAGCATTTTAGATTTTATAGGTTTGCTGCCAGTAGCCATTAAAGTGTCTGAAATGGGGACACTTTTTTCAAATGGTCACAAAATCTTGTACACTTTGAGTTTTTAGCTAAATTTTTTTGTGCATGCAAAAAAAAATACAAGGATCATATCTATTAAGTTTGGGGCCAAAACTCCTTCTGAAAAAATTTTGAAAAATCCCGAACCGTAAAAAGTTTCAAAAATCGTGAAAAATTGAAAACTAGTCGTCTTGCCATGAAACTTCACATGAAGGCTTAAGGGACCATTGTATGAATTTACAAGCCAAGAAAATGGCATTGGCATGGCAAAAATATGAAGAGGTGCCTATACCCACCTACCACCCTATCGATCCACGGTTTGCGCATCCCGCCTCTCTGGCCGGAGTAGTGCTCGCCCGCCTGCCCGCTAGTTTCATCAGTTGGCTTAGGCATACGGAGTTCATTCGTAGTCTAAGATCAGACTGCATCGAGGGTTGTCGCAACAGGATCCACAGCACGCAGAGGGGACCCGACCGATCCCTGGATTGCGCATCCCGCCCTTCTGGCCGACTGAGTACCCATACGCTCGTTTTGTGGGTTGACTTAGGCATACGGAGTTCGTTCCCAGTCTAAGCATACGGAGTTCATTCCTAGTCTCAGATCATACCAGACCACGGGTTGCAGCATGTGCTAGGCTCAGGCATGTGCTGGTGCTGTATTTCTCTTCGTCGGGACACCATCGCCGAAGAACCTAACCGACGGCATTGGGGATCCGACGATCGGGGGGCCGGGGAGGGTGTGCGCACATGATGTGCAATGGGTGCTGGTACTTGGCCCTTATATTGGCCCCCTATCCCTCATCAAATCTCGAGAACTCACACCCCCTTAAAGAGCATTTGAGATTTTACAGGTTTGCTGCCAGTAGCCATTAAAGTGTCTGAAATGGGGACACTTTTTTCAAATGGTCACAAAATCTTGTACACTTCGAGTTTTTAGCTGAATTTTTTTGTGCATGCAAAAAAAAATACCAGGATCACGTCTACCAAGTTTGGGGCCAAAACTCCTTCTGAAAAAAATTTAAAAAATCCCGAACCGTAAAACGTTTTGAAAATTGTAAAAAATAGAAAACGAGTCGTCTTGCCATGAAACTTCACATGAAGGCTTAAGGGACCATTGTATGAATTTACAAGCCAGAAAAATGGAATTGGCACGGTAGAAATATGAAGATGTGCCTAAACCCACCTACCACCCTATTGATCCTCGGCTTACGCATCCCGCCTCTCTGGCAGCGTAGTGCCCGCCCGTCCGCCCGCTCGTTTCGTCGATTGGCTTAGGCATACAGAGTTCATTCCCAGTCTAAGATTGGATCGGACTGAGGGTTCCGGCAGTAGGATCGGTAGCACGCAGAGGGGGACCTGACCGATCCTCGGCTTGCGCATCCCACCCCCTGGCCGGCTTAGCACCCGCACGCTTGTTTCATGGGTTGACTTAGGCATATGGAGTTCATTCCCAGTCTAGGATTGGATCAGACCGAGGGTTACGGCAGCACATGCTAGGCTCGGGCATGTGCTGGTGCAGCATTTTTCTTCATCGAAACGCCATCGCCGGAGAACCTGACCAGCGACATTGGGGTTTCGGCGATCGGAGGGGCCGGGGGGGTGTGCGCACATGATGTGTGATGGTTGCTGGTACTTGTCCCTTATATTGGCCCCCTACCCCTCATCAAACCTCGAGAACTCACACCCCCTTAAAGAGCATTATAGATTTTACAGGTTTGCTGCCTGTAGCCATTAAAGTGTCTGAAATGGGGACATTTTTTTCAAATGGTCACAAAATCTTGTACACTTCAAGTTTTTAGCTGAATTTTTTTGTGCATGCCAACAAAAATACAAGGGTCACGTCTACCAAGGTTGGGGCCAAAACTCCTTCTGAAAAGATTTTAAACAATCCCAAACCGTAAAAAGTTTTGAAAATCCTGAAAAATAGAAAATGAGTCGTCTTGCCATGAAACTTCACATGAAGGTTTAAGGGACCATTGTATGAATTTACAAGCCAGAAAAATGGCATTGGCATGGCAGAAATATGAAGATGTGCCTAAACCCACCTACCACCCTATCGATCCACGGCTTGCGCATCTCGCCTCTCTGGCCGACGTAATGAGCGCTCGCCCGCCCGCTCGTTTCGTCGGTTGGCTTAGGCATATGGAGTTCATTCCCAGTCTAAGATCTGACCGGACCGAGGGTTACGATAGCAGGATCAACAGCGCGCAGAGGGGGACCCGACCGATCCTCGGCTTACGTATCACGCCCCTCTAGCCGGTTGAGCACCCGCACGCTCGTTTCATCGGTTGACTTAGGCATACGGAGTTCATTCCCAGTCTAAGCATACGGAGTTCATTTCCAGTCGAAGATCAGATCGAACTGAGTGTTGCGGCAGCACAAGCTGGGCTCAGGCATGTGCTGGTGCCACATTTTTCTTTGTCGAGACACCATCGCCGGAGAACCTGATCGGCGGCATTGGGGTTCCGGCGATCGAGTGGGTCAGGGGGTGTGCGCACATGATGTGCGATGGGTGCTGGTACTTGGCCCTTATATTGGCCCCCTATCCCTCATCAATCCTCGAGAACTCACACCCCCTTAAAGAGCATTTCAGATTTTATAGGTTTGCTGCCAGTAGCCATTAAAGTGTCTGAAATGGGGACACTTTTTCAAATGGACACAAAATCTTGTACACCTCGAGTTTTTAGCTGAATTTTTTTGTACATGCCAACAAAAATACAAGGATCACGTCTACCAAGTCTGGGACCAGAACTCTTTCTGAAAAAATTTTGAAAAATCTCGAACCATAAAAAGTTTCAAAAATCATGAAAAATAGAAAACGAGTCATCTTGCCATGAAACTTCACATGAAGGCTTAAGGGACCACTGTATGAATTTACAAGCCAGAAAAAAGGCATTGGCATGGTAGAGACATGAAGATGTGCCTAAACCCACCTACCACCCTATCGATCCACGGCTTCCGCATCCCGCCTCTCTGGCAGATGTAGTGCCCGCCCGCCCGCCTGCTCATTTCGTCGGTTGGCTTCGGCATACGGAGTTCATTCCCAGTCCAAGATCGGACCGGACTGAGGGTTGCGACAGTAGGATCGGCAGCACGCAGAGGGGGACCCGATCAATCCCCGGCTTGCGCATTCGGCCCCTCTGTTCGGTTGAGCGCCCGCACGCTCCATTCGTGGGTTGACTTACGTGTATGGAGTTCATTCCCAGTCTAAGCATACGAAGTTCATTCCCAGTCTAAGATCGGATCAGACCGAGGGTTGCAGCAGCACATGCTGGGATCGTGCATGTGCTGGTGCCATAGTTTTCTTCATCGGGACAATATCGTCGGAAAACCTAACCGGCGGCATTGGGATTCCGACGATCAGGGCGGTTAGGGGGCGGGTGTGCGCACATGATGTGCGATGGGTGCTGGTACTTGGCCCTTATATTGGTGCCCTATCCCTCATCAAACCTCGAGAACTCACACCCCCTTAAAGAGAATTTGAGATTTTACAGGTTTGATGCCAGTAGCCACTAAAGTGTCTAAAATAGGGATACTTTTTTCAAATGATCACAAAATCTTGTACACTTCGAGTTTTTAGCTGAATTTTTTTGTGCATACTAACAAAAATACAAGGATCACGTCTACCAACTTTGGTACCAAAAGTCCTTTTGAAAAAATTTTAAAAAATCCTGAACCACAAAAAGTTTTAAAAATCGTGAAAAATAGATAACGAGTCGTCTTGCCATGAAACTTCACATGAAGGCTTAAGGGACCATTGTATGAATTTACAAGCCAGAAAAAAGGCATTGGCATGGTAGAAATATGAAGATGTGCCTAAACCCACCTACCACCCTATCAATCCACGGCTTGCGCATCCCGCCTTTATGGCCGGCATAGTGCCCGCCCGCTCGTTTCATCAGTTGGCTTAGGCATACGGAGTTCATTCCCAGTATAAGATCAGACCGGGTCGAGGTTTGCGGTAGCAAGATCAGCAGCACACAGAGGGGGACCTGGCCAATCTCATTCCCAGTCTAAGATCGGACTGGACCGAGGGTTGTGGCAGCACATGCTGGGCTCGAGCATGTGCTAGTGCCGTATTTTTCTTCACCGGGACACAATCGCCGGAGAACCTGACCGGCGAAATTGGGGTTCCGATGATCGAGGGGGCGGCGAGGTGTACGCACATGATGTGCGATGGGTGCTGGTACTTGGCCCTTATATTGGCCCCCTATCCCTCATCAAACCTCGAGAATACACACCCCCTTAAAGAGCATTTGAGATTTTACAGGTTTGCTGCCAGTAGCCATTAAAGTGTCTGAAATGGGGACACTCTTTTCAAATGGTCACAAAATCTCGTACACTTCGAGTTTTTAGCTGAATTTTTTTGTGCTTGCCAAAAAATGCCAAAACTCCTTCTGAAAAAATTTTAAAAAATCTCGAACCGTAAAAGTTTTGAAAATCGTGAAAAATAGAAAACGAGTCGTCTTGCCATGAAACTTCACATGAAGGCTTAAGGGACCATTGTATGAATTTACAAGCCAAAAAAATGGCATTGGCATGGCAGAAATATGAAGATGTGCCTAAACCCACCTACCACCCTATCGATCCACGACTTGCGCATCCCGCCTCTCTGGTCGACGTAGTGCTTGCCCGCCCGCCAGCTCGTTTCGTCGATTGGCTTAGGCATACGGAGTTCATTCCCAGTCTAAGATCAGACCAGATGGAGGGTTGCGGTAGCAGGATCGACAGCACGCAGAGGGGGACCCGGCCGATCCCCAGCTTGCGCATCCTGCCCCTCTGGCCGACTGAGCGCCCGTACGCTCGTTTCGTGGGTTGACTTAGGCATACAGAGTTCATTCCCAATCTAAGCATACGAAGTTCATTCCCAGTCTAAGATCGGATTGGACCGAGGGTTGCGACAGCACATGCTGAGCTCGGGCATGTGCTGGTGTCGTATTTTTCTTCACCGGGACACCATCGCCGGTGACCTTGACCGACGGCATTGGGGTTCTAGCGATCGAGGGGGGTGTGCGCACAAGATGTGCACTGGGGGCTAGTACTTGGCCCTTCTATTGGCCCCCTATCCCTCACGAAACCTCAAGAACTCAAACCCCCTTAAAGAGCATTTGAGATTTTACAGGTTTACTGGCACTAGCCATTAAAGTGTCTGAAATGGGGACACTTCTTTCAAATGGTCACAAAATCTTGTACACTTCAAGTTTTTAGCTGAATGTTCTTGTGCATGCCAAGAAAAATACAAGGATGACTTCTACCAAGTTTGGGGCCAAAACTCCTTCTGAAAAGATTTTAAAAAATCGTGAAAAATAGAGAACGAGTCGTCTTGCCCTGAAACATCACATGAAGGCTTAAGGGACCAATGTATGAATTTACAAGCCAGAAAAATGGCATTGGTACGGCAGAAATATGAAGATGTGCCTAAACCCACCTACCACCTTATCGATCCATGGCTTGCTTATCCCGCCTCTCTGGCCGACGTAGTGCCTGCCCATCCGCCCGCCCGCTCATTTCATCGGTTGGCTTAGCCATACGGAGTTAATTCCCAGCCTAAGATCAAATCGAACCGAGGGTTGTGGTAGCAGGATCGTCAGCATGCAGAGGGGGACCCGATTGATCCCCGGCTTGCTCATCCCGCCCCTCTGGTCAACTGAGCACCCGGACGCTCGTTTCATAAGTTGACTTAGGCATACGGAGTTGATTCCCAGTCTAAGCATACGAAGTTCATTCCTAGTCTAAGATCAAACCAGACCAAGGGTTGCGCCAGCACATGCTGGGCTCAGGCACGTGCTGGTGCCGCATTTTTCTTCGTCGGGACACCATCGTCGGAGAACCTGACTGGTGGCATTGGGGTTTCGGCGATCGTGGGGGGGTGTGCGCACATGATGTGCGATGGGTGCTGGTACTTGGCCCTTATATTGGCCACCTATCCCTCATCAAACCTCGAGAACTCACACCCCCTTAAAGAGCATTTGAGATTTTTTAGGTTTGCTGGTAGTAGCCATTAAAGTGTCTGAAATAGGGACAATTTATTCAAATGGTCACAAAATCTTGTACACTTCGAGTTTTTAGCTGAATTTTTTTATGCATGCCAAAAAAAATACAAGGATCACCTCTACCAAGTTTAGGGCCAAAAATCCTTCTGAAAAAATTTTAAAAAATCCCGAACCGTAAAAAGTTTCAAAAATCATGAAAAATAGAAAACGAGTCGTCTTGCCATGAAACTTATCATGAAGGCTTAAGGGGCCATTGTATGAATTTACAAGCCAAAAAAATGGCATTGGCACAGCAGAAATATGAAGATGTGCCTAAACCCACCTACCACCCTATCGATCCACGACTTGCGCATCCCGCCTCTCTGGCCGGCGTAGTGCCCGCCCACCCGCCCGCTCGTTTCATCGGTTGGTTTAGGCATACGGAGTTCATTCCCGGTCTAAGATTGGACTAAACTGAGGGTTGTGACAGCAGGATCGGAAGCAAGCAAAGGGGGACCCAGTCGATCCCCGGATTGCGCATCCCGGCCCTCTGGCCAGTTGAGCGCCCGCACGATCGTTTCATGGGTTAACTTAGGCATACGGAGTTCATTCTGAATCTTAGCATACGTAGTTCATTCCCAGTCTAAGATCGGACCAGACTGAGGGTTGTGGCAGCACATGCTGGGCTCTGCCATGTGCTGGTGCCGTATTTTTCTTCACCGGGACACCATCCTTGGAGAACCTGATCGACGACATTGAGGTTCCGACGATAGGGGAGGGCCGGGGGGGTGTGCGCACATGATGTGCAATGGGTGCTGGTACTGGCCCTTATAGCTGCCCCCTATCCCTCATCAAACCTCGAGAACACACACCCCCTTAAAGAGCATTTGAGATTTTACAGGTTTGCTGCCAGTAGCCATTAAAGTGTCTGAAATGGGGACATGTTTTTGAAATGGTCACAAAATCTTGTACACTTCGAGTTTTTAGCTGAATTGTTTTGTGCATGTCAACAAAAATAGAAGGATCATATCTACCAAGTTTAGGGCCAAAACTCCTTCTGAAAAAATTTTAAAAAATCCTGAATCGTAAAAAGTTTTGAAAATCATGAAAAATAAAAAACGCGTCGTCTTGCCATGAAACTTAACATGAAGGCTTAAGTGACCATTGTATGAATTTACAAGCCAGAAAAATGGCATTGGCATGGTAGAAATATGAAGATGTGCCTAAACCCACCTATCACCCTATCGATCCACGGCTTGCGCATCCCGTCTCTCTGGGCGGCATAGTGCCCTCCTGGCCGCCCGCTCGTTTCCTCGGTTGGCTTAGGCCTACCGAGTTCATTCCCTGTCTAAGATCAGACCGGACTAAGGGTTGCCACAGCAGCATCGACAGCACGCAGTGGGGGACCCGATCGATCCTCGGCTTACGCATCCCGCCCCGCTGGCCGGCTGAGCACCCGCACGCTCGTTTCGTGGGTTGACTTAGGCATACGGAGTTCATTCCCAGTCTAAGATCAGACCATACCGAGGGTTGTGGCAGCACATGCTGGGCTCAGGCATGTGCTGGTGCCGTATTTTTCTTCACCGGGACATCATCGTCTGAGAACCTGACCGACGGCATTGGGGTTCCGACGATCGGGGGGGCCGGGGAGGTGTGCGCAAAAGATGTGCAATGGGTGCTGGTACTTGGCCCTTATATTGGCCCCCTATCCCTCATCAAACCTCGAGAAATCACACCCCCTTAAAGAGCATTTGAGATTTTACAGGTTTACTGCCAGTAGCCATTAAAGTGTCTGAAATGGGGACATTTTTTTCAAATGGTCACAAAATCTTGTACACTTCGAGTTTGTAGCTGAATTTTTTTATGCATGCCAACAAAAATACAAGGATCATGTCTACCGTGTTTGGGGTCAAAACTCCTTCTGAAAAAATTTTAAAAAACCCCAAACTGTAAAAAGTTTCGAAAATCATGAAAAATAGAAAACGAGTCGTCTTGCCATGAAACTTCACATGAAGGCTTAAGTGACCATTGTATGAATTTACAAGCTAGAAAAATGGCATTGGCATGGCAGAAATTTGAAGATGTGCCTAAACCCACCTATCACCCTATCGATCCACAGCTTGTGCATCAAGCCTCTCTGGTCGGCATAGTGCCCGCCCGCCCGCCCGCTCGTTTCATCGGTTGGCTTAGGCAGACGGAGTTCATTCCCAGTCTAAGATCAGACCGGACCGAGGGTTGTAGCAGTAGGATCGGCAGCAAGCAGAGGGGGACCTGACTGATCCCCGGCTTCTGCATCCCGCCCCTATGGCCGGCTGAGCGCCCGCACGTTCGTTTTGTGAGTTGACTTAGGCATACGGAGTTCATTCTGAATCTTAGCATACGGAGTTCATTCCCAGTCTAAGATCGGACCGGACCGAGGGTTGCTACAGCACAAGCTGGGCTTGGGCATTTGCTGGTGCCACATTTTTCTTCGTCGAGACACCATCATCGGTGAACCTGACCGACGGCTTTGGGGTTCCAGCAATCGGGAGGGTCGGGGGGGGTGTGCGCAAATGATGTGCGATGGGTGCTGGTACTTGGCACTTATATTGGCCCCCTATCCCTCATCAAACCTCAAGAACTCATACCCCCTTAAAGAGCATTTTGAAATTTTATAGGTTTCCTGCCAGTAGCTATTAAAGTGTCTGAAATGGGGACACTTTTTTCAAATGGTCACAAAATCTTGTACACTTCGAGTTTTTTGCGGAATTGTTTTGTGCATGCCAAAAAAAATACAAGGATCACGTCTACCAAGTTTGGAGCCAAAACTCCTTCTGAAAAAATTTTAAAAAATCCCAAGCCGTAAAAAGTTTGGAAAATCGTGAAAAATAGGAAACGAGTCGTCTTGCCATGAAACTTCACATGAAGGCTTAAGGGACCATTGTATGAATTTACAAGCCAGAAAAATGGCATTGGCACGGTAGAAATATGAAGATGTGCCTAAACCCACCTACCACCCTATCGATCCATGGCTTGCGCATCCCGCCTTTCTGGCCGACGTAGTGCCCGCTCGCCCACCCGTTCGATTCGCCAGATGGCTTAGGCATACGGAGTTCATTCCCAGTCTAAGATCAGACCGGATCGAGGGTTGCAGAAGCAGGATCGGCAGCACATAGAGGGGGACCCGGTCGATCCCCGGCTTTCGTATCCCACCTCTTTGGCCGACTGAGCGCCCGCACACTCGTTTCGTGGGTTGATTTAAGCATACAGAGTTAATTCCCAGTCTAAGCATACGAAGCTCATTCCTAGTCTAAGATCGGACCAGATCGATGGTTACGACAGCACATACTGCCTCGGGTATGTGCTGGTGCCCCATTTTTCTTCGTCGGGACACCATCGCCGGAGAACCTGACCGGCGGCATTGGGGTTCCGACGATCGGGGGGGGCTGGGGGGGTGTGCACATGATTTGCGATGGGTGCTGGTACTTGGCCCTTATGTTGGCCCCCTATCCCTCATCAAACCTCGAGAACTCACACCCCCTTAAAGAGCATTAGAGATTTTGCAGGTTTGCTGCCAGTAGCCATTAAAGTGTTTGAAACGGGGACACTTTTTTCAAATGGTCACAAAATCTTGTACACTTTGAGTTTTTAGCTGAATTTTTTTGTGCATGGCAACAAAAATACAAGGATCACGTTTGCCAAGTTTGGGGCCAAAAATCCTTCTGAAAAAATTTAAAAAAATCCCGAACTGTAAAAAGTTTCAAAAATTGTGAAAAATAGAAAACGAGTAGTCTTGCCATGAAATTTCACATGAAGGCTTAAGGGACCATTGTATGAATTTATAAGCTAGAAAAATTGCATTGGCATGGCAAAAATATGAAGATGTGCCTAAACCCACCTACCACCCTATTGATCCACGGCTTGCGCATCCCGTCTCTCTGGCCGACGTAGTGCCCGCCCACCCGCTCGTTTCGTCGGTTGGCTTAGGCATACGGAGTTCATTCCCAGTCTAAGATCAGACTAGATGAGGGTTGTGGTAGCAGGATCGAAAACTCGCAGAAGGGGACCCGGCCGATCCTCGGCTTGCGCATCCCACCCCTCTAGCCGGTTGAGCGCCCGCACACTCGTTTTGTGGGTTGACATAGGCATACGAAGTTCACTCCCAGTCTAAGCATACAGAGTTCATTACCAGTCTAAGATCGGACCAGACCGAGGGTTACGGTAGCACATACTGGGCTCGGGTATGTGTTGGTGCCGCATTTTTCTTTGTCGGGACACCATCGCTGGAGAACCTGACCGACGACATTGGGGTTCCGGCGATCGGGGGGCCGGGGGGTGTGCACACATGATGTGCGATAGGTGCTGGTACTTGGCCCTTATTTGGCCCCCTATCACTCATCAAACCTTGAGAACTCACACCCTCTTAAAGAGCATTTGAGATTTTACAAGTTTGCTACTAGTAGCCATTAAAGTGTCTGAAATGGGGACACTTTTTTCAAATGGTCACAAAATCTTATACACTTCGAGTTTTTAGCTGAATTGTTTTGTGCATGCCAACAAAAATGCAAGGATCACGTCTACCAAGTTTGGGGTCGAAACTCCTTCTGAAAAAATTTAAAAAAATCCCAAATCGTAAAAAGTTTTAAAAATCATGAAAAATAGAAAACGAGTCATCTTGCCATGAAATTTCACATGAAGGCTTAAGGGACCATTGTAAGAATTTACAAGCCAGAAAAATGGCATTGGCACGGAAGAAATATGAAGATGTGCCAAAACCCACCTACCACCCTATCGATCCACGGCTTGCGCGTCCCACCTCTCTGGCTGGCGTAGTGCCAGCCCGCCCACCCGCTCATTTCGTCGGTTGGCTTAGGCATACAGAGTTCATTCCCAGTCTAAGATCAGACCAGACTAAGGGTTGTGGTAGCAGGATCGGCAGCACGCAGTGGGGGACCCGATCGATCCCCGGCTTACGCATCCCACCCTTCTGGCCGGTTGAGCACCCGCCTACTCGTTCGCCCGCTCGTTTCATCGGTTGGCTTAGGCATACGGAGTTCATTCCCAGTCTAAGATCAGATCGGACAGAGGGTTGCAGCATCAGGATCGACAGCATGCAGAGTGGGACCCGGCCGATCCCCAGCTTGCATATCTCGCCCCTCTGGCAGGCTGAGCGCCCGCACGCTAGTTTCATGGGTTGTCTTAGGCATACGAAGTTCATTCCAAGTCTAAGCATACGGAGTTCATTCCTAGTCTAAGATCGGACCAGACCGAGGGTTGCGGTAGCACATGCTGGGCTCGGGCATATGCTGGTGTCGCATTTTTGTTCACCGGGACACCATCACCGAAGAACCTGACCGACGGATTTGGGGTTCCGACGATCGGGGGGCCGGGGGGTGTGCACACATGATGTGCGATGGGTGCTGGTATTTGGCCCTTATATTGGCCCCCTATCCCTCATCAAACCTCGAGAACTCACACCCCCTTAAAGAGCATTTGAGATTTTACAGGTTTGCTGCCAGTAGCCATTAAAGTTTCTGAAATGGGGACACTTTTTTCAAATGGTCACAAAATCTTGTACACTTCAAGTTTTTAGCTGAATTGTTTTGTGCATGCCAACAAAAATACAAGGATCACGTCTACCAAGTTTGGGGACAAAACTCCTTCTGAAAAGATTTTAAAAAATCTCAAATCGTAAAAAGTTTTAAAAATCGTGAAAAATAGAAAACGAGTCGTCTTGCCATGAAACTACACATGAAGGCTTAAGGGACCATTTTATGAATTTACATGCCTGAAAAATGGTATTGGCACAACAGAAATATGAAGATGTGCCTAAATCCACCTACCACCTTATCGATCCACGGCTGAATTTTTTTGTGCATGCCAACAAAAATACAAGGATCACGTCTACCAAGTTTGGGGCCAAAACTCCTTTTGAAAAATGGCATTGGCATGGCAGAAATATGAGGATGCACCTAAACCCACCTACCAACCTATCGATCCACGGCTTGCACATCCCGCCACTCTGGCCGGCGAAGTGCCCGCCCGCCCGCCCGTTCGTTCCGTCGGTTGGCTTAGGCATACGGAGTTCGTTCCCAGTCTAAGATCTGACCAGACTGAGGGTTACGATAGTAGGATCGGTAGCACACAGAGGGGGACTCGACCGATCCCCGGCTTGCGCATCCCACCCTTCTGGCCGACTGAGTGGCCGCACGCACGTTTCGTGGGTTAACTTAGGCATACGGAGTTCATTCCCAATCTAAGCATATGGAGTTCATTCCTAGTCTAAGATTGGACCGGACCGAGGGTTGCGGCAGCACATGCTGGATTCGGGCATGTGCTAGTGCCGCATTTTTCTTCTTCGGGACACCATCGCTGGAGAACCTGACTGACAGCGTTGGGGTTCCGGTGATCGAGGGGGGCCGGGGGGTGTGTGCACATAATGTGTGATGGGTGCTGGCACTTGGCTGTTATATTGGCCCGCTATCCCTCATCAAACCTCGAGAACTCACACCCCCTTAAAGAGCATTTGAGATTTTATAGGTTTGCTGCCAGTAGCCATTAAAGTGTCTGAAATGGGGACACTTTTTTCAAATTGTCGCAAAATCTTGTACACTTAGAGTTTTTAGCTGAATTTTTTTGTGCATGCCAACAAAAATACAAAGATCACGTCTACCAAGTTTGGGGCCAAAACTCCTTCTGAAAAAATTTAAAAAAATCTGAACCGTAAAAAGTTTCAAAAATCATGAAAAATAAAAAACGAGTCGTCTTGCCATGAAACTTCACATGAAGGCTTAAGGGAGCATTGTATGAATTTAAAAGCCAAAAAAATGGCATTGGCATGGAAAAAATATGAAGATGTATGTAAACCAACCTACTACCCTATCGATCCACGGCTTGCGCATCCCTCATCTCTGGCCGACGTAGTGCCCGCCCGCCTGCCCGCTCGTTTTGTCGGTTGGCTTAGGCATACGGAGTTCATTCCCAGTCTAAGATTAGACTAGACCGAGGGTTGCGGTAGCAAGATCGGCAACACGCAGAGGAGGACCCGGCCGATCCCCGGCTTGCACATCCCGACCCTCTGGCCGGCTGAGCGCCCGCACGCTCGTTTGGTGGGTTGACTTAGGCATACGAAGTTCATTCCCAGTCTAAGATTGGATCGGACCGAGGGTTACAATAGCACATGCTGGGCTCGGGCATGTGCTGGTGCCACATTTTTCTTCGTCGGGACACCATTGTCGGAAAACCTAACCGGCGGTATTGGGGTTCCGACGATCGAGCGGGGCTGAGGGGGTGTGCACACATGATGTGCGATGGGTGCTGGTACTTGGCTCTTATATTGGGCCCCTATCCCTCATCAAACCTCGAGAACTCACACCCCCTTAAAGAGCATTTGAGATTTTATAGGTTTGCTGCCAGTAGCTATTAAAGTGTCTGAAATGGGGACAGTTTTTTCAAATGGTCACAAAATCTTGTACACTTCGAGTTTTTAGCTGAATGTTTTTGTGCATGCCAACAAAAATACAAGGATCACGTCTATCAACTTTGGGGTCAAAACTCCTTCTGAAAAAATTTTCAAAAATGCCGAACCGCAAAAAGTTTCAAAAATCATAAAAAATAGAAAACGAGTCGTCTTGCCATGAAACTTCACAAGAAGGCTTAAGGGACCATTGTATGAATTTACAAGCCAGAAAAATGGCATTGGCATGGCAAAAATATGAAGATGTGCCTAAACCTACCTACCACCCTATCGATCCACAGCTTGCGTATCCCGCCTCTCTGGCTGGCGTAGTGCCCGCCCGCTCGCCCACTCGTTCCGTCGGTTGGCTTAGGCATACGGAGTTCATTCCCAGTCTAAGATTGGACCTGCCCAAGGGTTGCGGCAGTAGGATCGACAGCACGTAGAAGGGGACCCGATCAATCCTCGGCTTGCCATCCCACCCTTCTGGCCGGCTGAGCGCCCGAACGCTCGTTTCATGGGTTGACTTAGGCATACGAAGTCCATTCCTAGTCTAAGCATACGGAGTTCATTCCCAGTCAAGATCAGACCAGACCGAGGGTTGCGATCGCACATGCTGGGCTCGGGGATGTGCTGGTGCTGCATTTTTCTTCGCCGGGACACCGTCGCCGGAGAACCTGACCGACGGCATTGGGGTTTCGACGATCGGTGGGGTCGGGGGGGTGTGCACACATGATGTGTGATGGGTGCTGGTACTTGGCCCTTATATTGGCCCCCTATCCCTCATCAAAGCTCGAGAACTCACACCCCCTTAAAGAGCATTTGAGATTTTACAGGTTTGCTGCCAGTAGCTATTAAAGTGTCTGAAATGAGGACACTTTTTTCCAATGGTCAAAAAATCTTGTACACTTCGAATTTTTAGCTGAATGTTTTTGTGCATGCCAACAAAAATACAAGGATCCCGTCTACCAAGTTAGGGGCCAAAACACCTTCTAAAAAAATTTTAAAAAATCCCAAACCGTAAAAAGTTTCAAAAATCGTGAAAAATAGAAAACGAGTCGTCTTGCCATGAAACTTCACAAGAAGGCTTAAGGGACCATCGTATGAATTTACAAGCCAGAAAAATGGCATTGGCATGGCAAAAATATGAAGATGTGCCTAAACCCACCTACCACCCTATCAATCCACGACTTGTGCACCCCGCCTCTCTGGCCGGCGTAGTGGCCGCACGTCCGCCCACTCGTTCCGTCCATTGCCTTAGGCATACAGAGTTCATTCCTAGTCTAAGATCAGACCGGACCGAGGGTTCCGGTAGCAGGATCGACAGCATGCAGAGGGGGACCCGATCGATCCCCGGCTTACGCATCCCGCCCCTCTGGCCGGCTGAACGCCCACACCTCGTTTCGTGGGTTGACTTAGGCATACGAAGTTCATTCCTAGTCGAAGATGGGACTGGACCGAGGGTTCAGCACATGCTGGGCTCGGGAATTTGCTGGTGTCGCATTTTTCTTCGTCGGGACACCATTACTGGAGAACCTGACCGACGATATTGGGGTTTCGACTATGGGGGGGCCGGGGAGGGTTTGTCCGCACATGATGTGTGATGGGTGCTGGTACTTGGCCCTTATATTGGGCCCCTATCCCTCATCAAACCTCGAGAACTCACACCCCCTTAAAGAGCATTTGAGATTTTACAGGTTTGCTGCCAGTAGCCATTAAAGTGTCTGAAATGGGGACACTTTTTTCGAATAGTCACAAAATCTTGTACACTTCGAGTTTTTAGCTGAATGTTTTTGTGCATGCCAACAAAAATACAAGGATCATGTCTACCAAGTTTGGGGCCAAAACTCCTTCTGAAAAAATTTTAAAAAATCCTGAACCGTAAAAAGTTTTGAAAATCATGAAAAATAGAAAACGAGTCGTCTTGCCATAAAACTTCACATGAAGGCTTAAAGGGATCATTGTATTTTTTTACAAGCCAGAAAAATTGCATTGGCATGGCAGAAATATGAAGATGTCCCTAAACCCACCTACCACATTATCGATCCACAGCTTACGCATCCCGTCTCTCTGGCTGACGTAGTGCCCGCCAGTCCGCCCGCTCGTTTCATCAATTGGCTTAGGCATACGGAGTTCATTCCTAGTCTAAGATTGGACCGGACCGAGGGTTGTGATAGCAGGATCGGTAGCACGCAGATAGGGACCCGACCGACCCCCGACTTGCGTATCCCGCCCCTCTAGCCGGTTGAGCACCCGTACGCTCGTTTCGTGGGTTGATGTAGGCATAGAGAGTTCATTCCCAGTCTAAGATCAGACTAGACCGAGGGTTGCGGCAGCACATGCTGGGCACCGGCATGTGCTGTTGCCGTATTTTTCTTCGTCGGGACACCATCGTCAGAGAACCTAACCGACGGCATTGGGGTTCCGGCGATCGGGGGGCCGGGGGGTGTGCGTACATGATGTGCGATGGGTGCTGGCACTTGTCCCTTATATTGGCCCCATATCCCTCATCAAACCTCGAGAACTCACACCCCCTTAAAGAGCATTTGAGATTTTACAGGTTTGCTGCCAGTAGCCATTAAAATGTCTGAAATGGGGACACTTTTTTCAAATGGTCACAAAATCTTGTACACTTTGAGTTTTTAGCTGAATTTTTTTGTGCATGCCAAAAAAAATACAAGGATCACGTCTACCAAGTTTGGGTCCAAAAATCCTTGTAAAACAATTTCAAAAAATCCCGAACCGTAAAACTTTTTGAAAATCATGAAAAATAGAAAACGAGTTGTCTTGCCATGAAACTTCACATGAAGTCTTAAGGGACCATTGTATGAATTTACAAGAAAGAAAAATGGCATTGGCATGAAAAAAATATGAAGATGTGCCTAAACCCACCTACCACCTTATCGATCCACGGCTTGCGTATCTCGTCTCTCTGGCCGGGGTGGTGCCCGCCCGCCCGCCCGCTCGTTTCGTCAATTGGCATAGGCATACGGAGTTCATTCCCAGTCTAAGATCGAATTGGACCAAGAGTTGCGACAGCAGGATCGGCAGTCGCAGAGGGGGACCCGACCGATCCCTGACTTACGCAACCCGCCCCTATGGCCGGTTGAGCGCCTGTACGCTCGTTTCGTGGGTTGACTTAGGCATGCGGAGTTCATTCCCAGTCTAAGCATACCAAGTTCATTCCCAGTCTAAGATCGGATCGGACCGAGGATTGCGGTAGCACATGCTGGGCTCGGGCATGTGCTGGTGCCATATTTTTCTTCGTCGGGACACCATCGCCGGAGAACCTGACCGACGGCATTAGGGTTCCGACGATCGGGAGGGCTGGGGGGTGTGCACACATGATGTGCAATGGGTGCTGGTACTTGGCCCTTATATTGGCCCCCTACCCCTCATCAAACCTCGAGAACACACACCCCCTTCAAGAGCATTTGACATTTTACAGGTTTGCAGAAAGTAGCCATTAAAGTATCTAGAATGGGGACACTTTTTTCAAATGGTCACAAAATCTTGTACACTTCAAGTTTTTAGCTGAATGTTTTTATGAATTCCAACATAAATACAAGGATCATGTCTACCAAGTTTGGGGCCTAAACTCCTTTTGAAAAAATTTTAAAAAATCCTTAACCGTAAAAAGTTTCAAAAATCTTGAAAAATAGAAAACGAGTCGTCTTGCCATGAAACTTCGCATGAAGGCTTAATGGACCATTGTATGAATTTACAACCAGAAAAATGGCATTGGCACAGCAGAAATATGAAGATGTGCCTAAACCCACCTACCACCCTATCGATCCACGGCTAGCGCATCCCGTCTCTCTGGCCGGCGTAGTGCCCGCCTGCCCGCCCCTCCGTTTCGTCGGTTGGCTTAGGCATACGGAGTTCATTCCCAGTCTAAGATTGGACTGGACCGAGGGCTGTGGTAGCAGGATCGGTAGCACGTTACGGGGGACCCGGCCGATCCTCGGCTTGTGCATCCCGTCTCTCTGGCCGGCTGAGCCCCCCCACGCTCGTTTCATGGGTTGACTTAGGCATACGGAGTTCATTCCTAGTCTAAGCATACGAAGTTCATTCCCAGTCTCAGATCAGATCGGATCGAGGGTTGTGACAGCACATGCTGGGCTCGGGCATGTGCTGGTGCCGTATTTTTCTTCACTGGGACACCATCGTCGGAGAACCTGACAGGCGGCATAGGGGCTCCGACGATTGGGGGGCCGGGGGGGTGTGCGCACATGATGTGCGATGGGTGCTGGTACTTGGCCCTTATATTGGCCCCCTATCCCTCATCAAACCTCGAGAACTCACACCCCCTTAAAGAGCATTTGAGATTTTACAAGTTTGCTGCCAGTAGCCATTAAAGTGTCTGAAATAGGAACACTTTTTTCAAATGGTCACAAAATCTTGTACACTTCGAGTTTTTAGCTGAATTTTTGTGTGCATGCCAACAAAAATACAAGGATCAAGTCTACTAAGTTTGGGGCCAAAACTCCTTCTGAAAAATTTTAAAAAATCTTGAACCCTAAAAAGTTTCAAAAATCATGAAAAATAGAAAACAAGTCGCCTTGCCATGAAACTTCAGATGAAGGCTTAAGGGACAATTGTATTTTTTTACAAGCCAGAAAAATGGCATTGGCACGGCAGAAATATGAAGATGTGCCCAAACCCACCTACCACCCTATCGATCGACGGCTTGCGCATCCCGCCTCTCTGGCCGACGTAGTGCCCGCCCGCCTGCTCACTCGTTTCGTCGGTTGGCTTAGGCATATGGAGTTTATTCTCAGTCTAAGATCAGATCAGATCAAGGGTTGCGACAGCAAGATCGGCAGCACGCAGAGAAGGACCCGACCGATCCCCGGCTTGCGCATCCCACCCCTCTGGTCAGTTGAACGCCCGTACGCTTGTTTCGTGGGTTGACTTAGGCATACGGAGTTCATTCCCAGTCTAAGATCGGACCGGACCGAGGGTTGCTGCAGCACATGCTGGGTTCAGGCATGTGCTGGTGCCGCATTTTTCTACGTCGGGACACCATCGTCAAAGAATCTTACCGACGGTATTAGGGTTCCGACGATCGGGGTGTGTACGCACATGATGTGCGATGGGTGCTGGTACTTGGCCCTTATGTTGGCCCCCTATCGGTCATCAAACCTCGAGAACTCACACCCCCTTAAAGAGCATTTGAGATTTTACAGGTTTGCTGCCAGTAGCAATTAAAGTGTTTGAAATGAGGATACTTTTTTCAAATGGTCACAAAATCTTGTACACTTCGAGTTTTTAGCTTAATGTTTTTGTGCATTCCAACAAAAACACAAGGATCACGTCTACCAAGTTTGGGGCCAAAAGTCCTTTTGAAAAAATTTTAAAAAATTCCGAACTGTAAAAAGTTTCAAAATCGTGAAAAATAGAAAACGAGTCGTCTTGCCAAGAAACTTGACATGAAGGCTTAAGGGACAATTGTATGAATTTACAAGCCAGAAAAATGGCATTGGCACGGTAGAAATATGAAGATGTGCCTAAACCCACCTACCACCCTATCGATCCACGGCTTACGCATCCCGCCTCTCTGGCCGATGCAGTGCCCGCTGGCTCGCCCACTCATTTCGTCGGTTGGCTTAGGCATACAGAGTTAATTCCTAGTGTAAGATCAGACCGAACCGAGGGTTGCGGCAGTAGGATTGGTAGCACGCAGAGGAGGACCCGATTGATCCCCGACTTGCGCATCCCGACCCTCTGGCCAACTGAGTGACCGCACGCTCATTTCGTGAGTTGACTTAGGCATACAGAGTTCATTCCCAGTCTAAGACCAGACCAGACCGAGTGTTGCGGTAGCAGGATCGGTAGCACCCAGAGAGGAACCCGACTGATCCCCGGCTTGCGCATCCTGCTCCTTTGGGTGGCTGAACGCCCGTATGCTCGTTTCGTGGGTTGACTTAGGCATACAGAGTTCATTCCCAGTGTAAGATCGAACCAGACAAAGGGTTGCGACAGCACATGTTGGGCTCGGGCATGTGCTGGTGCCGTATTTTTCTTCATCGAGACACTATCACCGGAAAACCTAACCGGCGGCATTGGGGTTCCAACGATCGGGCAGGGGCCGGGGGGGTGTGTGCACATGATGTGCGATGGGTGCTGGTACTTGGCCCTTATATTGGCCCCCTATACCTCATCAAACCTCGAGAACTCACACCCCCTGAAAGAGCATTTGAGATTTTACAGGTTTGCTACCAGTAGCCATTAAAGTGTTTGAAACGGGGACACTTTTTTCAAATGGTCACTAAATCTTGTACACTTCGAGTCATTAACAATAGAAAACGAGTCGTCTTGCCATGAAACTTCACATGAAGGCTTAAGGGACCATTGTATGAATTTACAAGCCAAAAAAATGGCATTGGCGCGGCAGAAATATTAAGATGTGCCTAAACCCACCTACCACCCTATCGATCCACGGCTTGCGCATCCTGCCTCTCTGGCCGGAGTAGTGCCCGCCCGCCCGCCCACTCGTTTTGTCGGTTGGCTTAGGCAAACAGAGTTCTTTCCCAGATTAAGATCGGATCAAACCGAGGGTTGCGGTAGCAGGATCGGTAGCACGCAGAAGGGGACCCGATCGATCCCTGACCTACGCAGTTGGCCCCTCTGGCCGGTTGAGTGCCCGCATGCTCGTTTTGTGGATTGACTTAGGCATACGGAGTTCATTCCCAGTCTAAGCTACAGAGTTCTTTCCCAATCTAAGATCGGATCGGACCGAGGGTTGCGGCAGCACATACTGGGCTTGGGCATGTGCTGGTGCCGCATTTTTCTTCCTTGGGACACCATCATCGGAGAAGCTGATCGGCGGCATTGGGGTTCCGGCGATCGGGGGTGGCCGGGGGGGCTGTGCGCACATGATGTGTGATGGGTGCTGGTACTTGGCCCTTATATTGGCCCCCTATCCCTCATTTAACCTCGAGAACTCACACCCCCTTAAAGAGCATTTGAGATTTTATAGGTTTGCTGCCAGTAGCAATTAAAGTGTTTGAAATGAGGGTACTTTTTTCAAATAGTCACAAAATCTTATACACTTCGAGTTTTTAGCTTAATGCTTTTGTGCATACCAACAAAAACACAAGGATCACGTCTACCAAGTTTGGGGCCAAAAGTGCTTTTGAAAAAATTTTAAAAAATCTCGAACCGTAAAAAGTTTCAAAAATCATGAAAAATAGAAAATGAGTCGTCTTGCCAAGAAACTTCACATGAAGGCTTAAGGGACCATTGTATGAATTTACAAGCCAAAAAAATGGCATTGGCATGGCAGAAATATGAAGATGTGCCTAAACCCACCTACTACCCTATCAAACCACGGCTTGCGCATCCCGCCTCTTTGGCCGGCGCAGTGCCCGTTGGCCCGCCCGCTCGTTTCGTCGGTTGGCTTAGGAATACGGAGTTCATTCCTAGTCTAAGATTGGACCGGGCTGACGGTTGCGGTAGCAGGATCGGTAGCACGTAGAGGGGGACCCGATTGATCCTTGACTTGCGCATCCTGACCCTCTGGCCAGCTGAGCGACCGCACGCTCATTTCGTGGGTTGACTTAGGCATTCGGAGTTCGTTCCCAGCCTAAGATTGGATCGGACCGAAGGTTGCGGCAGCAGGATTAGTAGCACGTAGAAGGGGACCCGATCGATTCTCGGCTTGCGCATCCCCCCCTTCTGGCCAGCTGAGCGCCCGCACGCTCATTTCATGGGTTGTCTTAGGCATACAGAGTTCATTCCCAGTCTAAGCATACGGAGTTCATTCCCAGTCTAAGATCGAACCAGACCGAGTGTTGCGATAGCACATGCTGGGCTAGGGCATGTGCTGGTGCCGTATTTTTCTTCGTCAGGACACCATCGTCGAAGAACCTAACTGGCAACATTGGGGTTCCGACGATCGGGGGGGCCGAGGGGGGTGTACGCACATGATGTGTGGTGGGTGCTTGTACTTGGCCCTTATATTGGCCCCTATCCCTCATCAAACCTGGAGAACTCACACCCCCTTAAAGAGCATTTGAGATTTTACAAGTTTGCTGCCAGTAGCCTATAAAGTGTTTGAAATGGGGATACTCTTTTCAAATGGTCTCAAAATCTTGTACACTTCAAGTTTTTAGCTTAATGTTTTTGTGCATACCAATAAAAATACAAGGATCACGTCTACCAAGTTTGGGGCCAAAAGTACTTCTGAAAAAATTTTAAAAAATCTCGAACCGCAAAAAGTTTTTAAAATCATGAAAAATAGAAAACGAGTTGTCTTGCCATGAAACTCCACATGAAGGCTTAAAGGACCATTGTATGAATTTACAGGCAAGAAAAATGGCATTGGCATGGCAGAAATATGAAGATGTGCCTAAACCCAACTGCCACCTTATCGAACCACGGCTTGCGTAGTGCCTCTTTGGCCTGCGTAGTGCCCACCCACCCGCCCGCCCGCTCGTTTTGTCGGTTGGCTTAGGCATACGGAGTTCATTCCCAGTACAAGATTGGACCAAACCGAAGGTTGCGGTAGTAGGATCGACAACACGCAGAGGGGGACCCGATCGATCCCCGGTTTGCACATCCTGCCCCTTTGGCCGGCTTAGCGCTCGCACGCTAATTTCGTGGGTTGACTTAGGCATACAGAGTTCATTCCCAGTCTAAGATTGGACCGGACCGAGGGTTGCGGCAGCACATGCTGGGCTTGGGAATGCGCTGGTGCCGCATTTTTCTTCACCGGGATACCATCATCGGAGAACCTGACTGACGGCATTGGGGTTCTGACGATCAGGGCAATCGGGGGGGTGTGCGCACATGATGTGCGATGGGTGCTGGTACTTGGCCCTTATATTGGCCCCCTATCCCTCATCAAACCTCGAGAACTCACACCCCCTTAAAGATCATTTGAGATTTTACAAGTTTCCTGCCAGTAGCGATTAAAGTGTCTGAAATAGGGACACTTTTTTCAAATGGTCACAAAATCTTGTACACTTCGAGTTTTTAGCTGAATTATTTTGTGCTTGCCAAAAAAATACAAGGATCACGTCTACCAAGTTTGGGGCCAAAACTCCTTGTAAAAAAATTTTAAAAAATCTTGAACCGTAAAAAGTTTTAAAAATCGTGAAAAATAGAAAACGAGTCGTCTTGCCATGAAAATTCACATGAAGGCATAAGGGACCATTGTATTAATATACAAGCCAGAAAAATGGCATTGTCATGGTAGAAATATGAAGATGTGCCTAAACCCACCTACCACCCTATCGATCCACGGCTTGCGCATCCCGCCTCTCTGGCCGACGTAGTGCCCGCCCGCCCGCCCGCTTGTTTCGTCGGTTGGCTTAGGCATACAGAGTTCATTCCCAGTCTAAGATCAGACCAGATAGAGGGTTGTGGCAGCAGGATCGATAGAACACAGAGGGGTACCTGGCTGATCCCCGGCTTGTGCATCCCGCCCCTCTAGCCAGCTGAGCGCTCGCACGCTTGTTTCATGGGTTGACTTAGGCATACGGAGTTCATTCCCAGTCTAAGCATACGGAGATCATTCCCAGTGTAAGATCGGACCAGACCGAGGGTTGCGACAGCACATGCTGGGCTCGGGCATGTGCTGGTGCCGTATTTTTCTTCGCTAGGACACCATCGTCGGAGAACCTGACCGATGGTATTGGGGTTTCGGCGATCGGTGGGGCCGGGGGGTGTGTGCACATGATGTGCAATGGGTGCTGGTACTTGGCCCTTATATTGGCCCTGTATCCTCCATCAAACCTCGAGAACTCACACCCCCTTAAAGAGCATTTAAGATTTTACAGGTTTGCTACCAGTAGCCTTTAAAGTGACTGAAATGGGGACACTCTTTTCAAATGGACACAAAATGGGCATGCCAACAAAAATATGAAGATGTGCCTAAACCCACCTACCACCTTATCGATCCACGAGTTGTGCATCTCGCCTCTCTGGCCGACGTAATGCCCGCTCGCCCGCCTGTTTCGTCGGTTGGCTTAGGCATACAGAGTTCATTCCCAGTCTAAGATCAAACCAGACTGAGGATTGCGGCAGTAGGTTCGACAGCACGCAGAGGGGGACCCGGCCCATCCCCAGCTTGCGCATTCTGCCTCTATGGCCGACTGAGCGCCCGCATGATCGTTTTGTAGGTTGACTTAGGCATACGGAGTTCATTCCCAGTCTAAGATCGGACCGGACCGAGGGTTACGACAGCACATGCTGGGCTCGGGCATGTGCTCGTCTCGCATTTTTCTTCGCCGAGACACCATCGCCGGAGATCCTGACCGACAGCATTGGGGTTCCGACGATAGGGGGACCGGAGGGGGTGTACGCACATGATGTGCGATGGGTGCGGGTACTTGGCCCTTATATTGGCCCCCTATCCCTCATCAAACCTCAAGAACTCACACCCCCTTAAAGAGCATTTGAGATTTTACAGGTTTGCTGCCAGTACCCATTAAAGTGTCTGAAATGGGGACACTTTTTTCAAATGGTCACAACATCTTGTAAACTTCGAGTTTTTAGCTGAATTTTTTGCTGCATGCCAAAAAAAATACAAGGATCATGTCTACCAAGTTTGGGACCAAAACTCCTTCTGAAAAAATTTTAAAAAATCTCGAATCGTAAAAAGTTTCAAAAATCATGAAAAGTAAAAAATGAGTCGTCTTGCCATGAAACTCCACATGAAGGCTTAAGGGACCATTGTATGAATTTACAAGCCAGAAAAATTGCATTGGCATGGCAGAAATATGAAGATGTGCCTAAACCCACCTACCACCCTATCGATCAACGGTTTGCGCATCCCGCCTCTCTGGCCGACGTAGTGCCCACCCGCCCGCCCGGCCTCCCGCCCATTTCGTCGGTTAGGTTAGGCATAAGGAGTTCATTCCTGTCTAAGATCGGACCGGATCGACGGTTGCGGCAACAGGATAGGGAGCACGCATAGGGGGACCCGATCGATCCCCGACTTGCGCATCTCGCCCTTCTAGCCGGTTGAGCGCCCATACGCTCGTTTCGTGGGTTGACTTAGGCATACGTAGTTCATTCCTTGTCCAAGCATATGGAGTTCATTCCCAGTCTAAGATCGGATCGGATCGAGGGTTACAGCAGCACATGCTAGGCTCGGGCATGTGCTGGTGTCGCATTTTTCTTCGCTGGGACACCATCGCATTTTTCTTTGCTGGGCTAAAACTCTTTCTGAAGAAATTTTAAAAAATCCCGAACCTTAAAAAGTTTCAAAAATCGTGAAAAATAGAAAATGAGTCGTCTTGCCATGAAACTTCACATGAAGGCTTAAGGGACCATTGTATGAATTTACAAGCCAGAAAAATGGCATTGGCACGGCAGAAATATGAAGACGTGCCGAAACCCACCACCACCCTATCCATCCACGGCTTGTGCATCCCGCCTCTCTGGCCAGAGTAGTGCCTGCCCGCCCGCCCGCTTGTTTTGTCAGTTGGCTTAGGCATACGGAGTTCATTCCCAGTCTAAGATCAGATCGGACCAAGGGTTGCGGTAGCAGGATTGACAGCACGCAGAGGGGAACTTGGCCGATCCCCGGCTTGCGCATCCCCCCCTCTGGATGGCTGAGCGCCCGCACGCTCGTCTCGTGGGTTGACTTAGGCATACGGAGTTCATTCCCAATCTAATATTGGACCACAAAGAGGGTTGCGGTAGCACATTATGGGATTGAGCATGTGCTGGTGTCGTATTTTTTCAAATGGTCACAAAATCTTGTACACTTCGAGTTTTTAGCTGAAATTTTTTGTGCATGCCAAAAAAAATACAAGGATCACGTCTACCACGTTTGGGACCAAAACTCCTTCTGAAAAAATTTTAAAAAATACCAAACCGTCAAAAGTTTTGAAAATCATGAAAAATAGAAAACGAGTCGTCTTGCCATGAAAGTTCACATGAAGGCTTAAGGGACCATTGTATGAATTTACAAGCCAGAAAAATGGCATTGGCATGGCAGAAATATGAAAATGTGCCTAAACCCACCTACCACCCTATTGATCCACGGCTTGAGCATCCCGCCTCTCTGGTCGACGTAATGCCCGCCCACCCACCCACTTGTTTCGTTGGTTGGCTTAGGCATACGGAGTTCATTCCCAGTCTCAGATTGGACCAGACCGAGGGTTGCGGAGTAGGATCGACAGCACACAGAGGGGGACCCGATCGATCCCTGACTTGCACATCCGACCCCTCTGGCCCGCTAAGCACCCGCACGCTCGTTTCGCGGGTTGACTTAGGCATACGGAGTTCATTCCCAGACTAAGCATACGGGGTTCATTCCAAGTCTAAGATCAGACCAGACTGAGGGTTGCGACAGCACATGCTGGGCTCGGGCATGTGCTGGTGCCGCATATTTCTTCATCGGGCCACCATCGTCGGAGAACTTAACCGACGGCATTGGGGTTCTGACGATCGAGGGGGGCCGGGGGGTGTGCGCACATGATGTGCGGTGGGTGCTGGTACTTGGCCCTTATCTTGGTCCCCTATCCCTCATCAAACCTCGAGAACTCACACCCCCTTAAAGAGCATTTAAGATTTTACAGGTTTGCTGCCAGTAGCCATTAAAGTGTCTGAAATGGCGACATTTTTTTCAAATGGTCACAAAATCTTGTACACTTCGACTTTTTAGCTGAATTTTTTTGTGCATGCCAACAAAAATACAAGGATCACATCTACCAAGTTTGGGGCCAAAAATCCTTCTGAAAAACTTTTCAAAAATCCCAAACCATAAAATGTTTTGAAAATCGTGAAAAATAGAAAATGAGTCGTCTTGCCCTGAAACTTCACATGAAGGCTTAAGGGACCATTGTATGAATTTACAAGCCAGAACAATGGCATTGGCATGATAGAAATCTGAAGATGTGCCTAAGCCCACCTACCACCCTATCGATCCATGGCTTGCGCATCCCGCCTCTATGGCCGGCGTAGTACCCGCCCGCCCGCTCGTTCATTTCGTCGGTTGGCTTAGGCATACGGAGTTCATTCCCAGTCTAAGATTAGACCGGACTGAGGGTTGTGGTAGTAGGATCGACAGCACGTAGAGGGGGACCAGGCCGATCCTCGACTTACGCATCCCGCCCCTCTGGCCGGTTGAGCGCCCGTTCGCTCCTTTCGTAGGTTGACTTAGGCATACGGAGTTCATTCCCAGTCTAAGCATACAGAGTTCATTCCCAGTCTAAGATCAGACCAGATCGAGGGTTACGGCTGCACATACTGGGCTCAGGCATGTGCTGGTGTCGCATTTTTCTTCGTTCGGACACCATCATCGGTGAACCTGACCGGTGACATTGGGGTTCCGACGATCGGAGGGGCCGGGGGGTGTGCGCACATGATGTGCGGTGGGTACTGGTACTTGGCCCTTATCTTGGCCCCCTATCCCTCATCAAACCTCGAGAACTTACCCCCCCTTAAAGAGCATTTAAGATTTTACAGGTTTGCTGCCAGTAGCCATTAAAGTGTCTGAAATGGGGACATTTTTTTCAAATGGTCACAAAATCTTGTACACTTCGACTTTTTAGCTGAATTTTTTTGTGCATGCCAACAAAAATACAAGGATCATGTCTACCAAGTTTGGGGCCAAAACTCCTTCTGAAAAAATTTTAAAAAGTCCCGAACCCTAAAAAGTTTTGAAAATCGTAAAAAATAGAAAAGAAGTTGTCTTGCCATGAAACTTCACATGAAGGCTTAAGGGACCATTGTATGAATTTACAAGCCAGAAAAATGGCATTGGCATGGTAGAAATATGAAGATGTGCCTAAGCTCACCTACCACCCTATCGATCTACGGCTTGTGCATTTCGCCTCTTTGGGCGACGTAGTGCCCGCCTGTCCGCCCGCTCGTTTCGTCGGTTGGCTTAGGCATACAGAGTTCATTCCCAGTCTAAGATCAGACCGGATCGAGGGTTGCGGCAGCAGGATCGACAGCACGCAGAGGGGGACCCGATAGATCCTCGACTTGCGCATCTCGCCCCTCTGACGGGCTAAGTGCCTGCACGCTCATTTCGTGGGTTGACTTAGGCATACGAAGTTCATTCCAGTCTAAGCATATGGAGCTCATTCCCAGTCTAAGATTAGACCAGACCGAGGGTTGCGGTAGCACATGTTGGGCTCGGGCATGTGTTGGTGCCGTATTTTTCTTCATCGGAGAACCTGACCGGCGGCATTGGGGTTCTGACGATCCGAGGGGGCCGGGGGGTGTGCGCACATGATGTGCGATGGGTGCTGGTACTTGGCCCTTATATTGGCCCCCTATCTCTCATCAAACCTCGTGAACTCACCCCCCCTTAAAGAGCATTTGAGATTTTACAGGTTTGCTGCCAGTAGCCAATAAAGTGTCTGAAATGGGGACACTTTTTTCAAATGGTCACAAAATCTTGCACGCTTCCATTTTTTAGCTGAATTTTTTTTTGCAAGCCAACAAAAATACAAGGATCACGTCTACCAAGTTTGGGGCCAAAAATCCTTCTGAAAAAATTTTAAAAAATCCTGAACCGTAAAAAGTTTCAAAAATTGTGAAAAAAGAAAACGAGTCGTCTTGCCATGAAACTTCACATGAAGGCTTAAGGGACAATTGTATGAATTTACAAGCCAGAAAAATGGCATTGGCATGGCAGAAATATGAAGATGTGCCTAAACGCACCTACCACCCTATGGATCCACAGCTTGCACATCCCGTCTCTCTGGCCGACGTAGTGCCCGACCACCCACCCGCTCGTTTCATCGGTTGGCTTAGGCATACAGAGTTCATTCCCAGTCTAAGATCGAACCGGATCGAGGGCTATGGTAGCAGGATCGGTAGCATGCAGAGGGGGTCCTGCCCGATCCTCGACTTGCACATCCCACCCCTCTGGTCGGCTGAACACCCGCACGTTCGTTTCGTGTGTTGACCTAGGTACACGGACTTCATTCCCAGTCTAAGCATACGGAGTTAATTCCTAGTCTAAGATCAGACCGAACCGAGGGTTGGGGCAACACATGCTGGGCTCAGGGATGTGCTGGTGCCGTATTTTTCTTCGTCGAGATACCATCGTCGGAGAACCTGACCGGTGGCATTGGGGTTTCGACGATCGACGGGGGGCCGGGGGGTGTGCACACATGATGTACGATGGGTGTTGGTACTTGGCCCTTATATTGGACCCCTATCCCTCATCAAACCTCGAAAACTCACACCCCCTTAAAGAGCATTTGATATTTTACAGGTTTGCTACCAGTAGCCATTAAAGTGTTTGGAATGGGGGCACTTTTTTCAAATGGTCACAAAATCTTGTACACTTCGAGTTTTTAGCTGAATTTCTTTGTGCATGCAAAAAAATACAAGGATCACGTCTACCAAGTTTGGGGCCAAAACTCTTTCTGAAAAAATTTTCAAAAATCCCGAATCGTTAAAAGTTTCAAAAATCGTGAAAAATAGAAAACGAGTCGTCTTGCCATGAAACTTCACATGAAGGCTTAAGGGACCATTGTATGAATTTACAAGCCAGAAAAATGGCATTTGCATGGTAGAAATATGAAGATGTGCCTAAACCCACCTACCACCCTATGGATCCACAGCTTGCGCATCCCGTCTCTCTGGCCGGTGTAGTGCCCACCCAACCGCCCGCTCGTTTCGTCGATTGTCTTAGGCATACGGAGTTCATTCCCAGTCTAAGAATGAACTGGATTGAAGGCTGTGGTAGCAGGATCGGCAGCACGCAGAGGGGGACCCGACCGATCCCCGGCTTGCAAATCCCGCCCCTCTAGCCGACTAAGCGCCCGCACACTCATTTCTTGTGTTGACTTAGGCATACGGAGTTCATTCCCAGTCTAACCATACGGAGTTCATTCCCAGTCTAAGATCGAACTGGACCGAGGGTTCCGGAAACACATGCTAGGCACGAGCATGTGCTGGTGCCACATTTTTCTTTGTCGAGACACCATCGTCGGAGAACCTGACCGGCGGCATTGGGGTTCCGACGATCGGGGGGCCGGGGGGTGTGCGCACATGATGTGCGATGGGTGCTGGTACTTGGCCCTTATATTGGCCCCCTATCTCTCATCAAACCTCGGGAACTCACATTGCCTTAAAAAGCATTTGAGATTTTACAGGTTTGCTGCCAGTAGCCATTAAAGTGTCTGAAATGGGAATACTTTTTTCAAATGGTCACAAAATCTTGTACAGTTCGAGTTTTTAGCTGAATTTTTTTGTGCAAGCCAACAAAAATACAAGGATCATGTGTTCGAAGTTTGGGGTCAAAACTCCTTCTGAAAGAATTTTAAAAAATCTCGAACCGTAAAAAGTTTTAAAAATCGTGAAAAATAGAAAATGAGTCGTCTTGCCATGAAACTTCACATGAAGGCTTAAGGGACCATTGTATGAATTTACAAGCCAAAAAAATGGCATTGGCACAGCAAAAATATGAAGATGTGCCTAAACCCACCTACCACCCTATCGATCTACGGCTTGCGCATCCCACCTCTCTGGCCGACGTAGTGCCCGCCCGTCCGCTCGTTTTGTCGGTTGGCTTAGTCATACAGAGTTCATTCCCAGTCTAAGATCATACCCGACCGAGGGTTGCAGCAGCAGGATCGGCAGCACGCAGAGGGGGACCTGGTCGATCCCTGGCTTACGCATCCCGCCCCTCTGGCCGACTGAGCGCCCGCACACTCGTTTCATGGGTTCACTTAGGCATACGAAGTTGATTCCCAGTCTAAGCATACGGAGTTAATTCCCAGTCTAAGATCAGACCAGATCGAGGGTTGCGACAGCACATGCTGGGCTTGGGCATGTGCTGGTGTCGCATTTTTTTTTGTCGAGACACCATCGCCGGAGAACCTGACCGGCGGCATTGGGGTTTCGACGATCGGGGGGGCTGGGGGGTGTGCGCACATGATGTGCGATGGGTGCTGGTACTTGGCCCTTATATTGGCCCCCTATTCCTCATCAAACCTTAAGAAATCACACCCCCTTAAGAGCATTTGAGATTTTACAGGTTTGCTGCCAGTAGCCATTAAAGTGTCTGAAATGGGGACACTTTTTTGAAATGGTCACAAAATCTTGTACACTTCGAGTTTTTAGCTGAATGTTTTTATGTATGCCAACAAAAATAAAAGGATCTCATCTAATAAGTTTGGGGTTAAAAATCCTTCTGAAAAATTTTTAAAAAATCCCGAACCGTAAAAAGTTTTGAAAATCATGAAAAATAGAAAATGAGTCGTCTTGCCATGAAACTTCACATGAAGGCATAAGGGACCATTGTATGAATTTACAAGCCAGAAAAATGGCATTGGCACGGCAGAAATATGAAGATGTGCCTAAACCCACCTACCACCCTATCGATCCACGGCTTGTGCATCCCGCCTCTTTGGCCGGTGCAGCGCCCGCCCGCCCGCCCGTCGGCTTGATTCGTCGGTTGGTTTAGGCATACGAAGTTCATTCCCAGTCTAAGATCAGATTGGACTGAGGGTTGTGGCAGTAGGATCGGCACCACGCAAAGATGGACCTGATCGATCCCCGAGTTATGCATCCCTCCGCTCTGGCTGGCTGAGCGCCCGCACGCTCGTTTCATGGGTTGAGTTAGGAATACGGAGTTCATTCCCAGTCTAAGCGTACAGAGTTCATTCCCAGTCTAAGATCGGATTGGACCGAGGGTTACAACAGCACATGCTGGGCTCGGGCATGTGCTGGTGCCGCATTTTTCTTCATCGGAACACCATCGTCGGAGAACCTGTCCTACTGCATTAGGGTTCCGGTGATCGGGGGGGCCGGGGGGGTGTACGGACGTGATGTGCGATGGGTACTGGTACTTGGCCCTTATATTGGCCCCCTATACCTCATCAAACCTTGAGAACTCACACCCCCTTTAAGAGGATTTGAGATTTTACGGGTTTGCTGCAAGTAGCAATTAAAGTGTCGGAAATGGGGACACTTTTTTCAAATGGTCACACAATCTTGTACACTTCGAGTTTTTAGCTGAATTTTTTTGTGCATTGCAACAAAAATACAAGGATCGCGTCTACCAAATTTGAGGAGAAAAATCCTTTTGAAAAAATTTGAAAAAATCCCAAACCGCAAAAAGTTTCAAAAACCATGAAAAATAGAGAACGAGTCGTCTTGCCATGAAACTTCACATGAAGGCTTAAGGGACCATTGTATGAATTTACAAGCCAGAAAAATGGCATTGGCATGGTAGAAATATGAAGATGTGCCTAAACCCACCTACCACTCTATCGATCCACGACTTGCACATCCCTTCTCTCTGGCCGACGTAGTACCCGCCCGCCCGCTCGTTTCGTCGGTTGGCTTAGGCATACGGAGATCATTCCCAGTCTAAGATCAGACCGGACCGAGGGTTGCGGCAGTAGGATCAGCAGCACGTAGAGGAGGACCCGGCCGATCCCCAGCTTGCCCATCCCACCCCTCTGGCCGACTGAGCGCCCGCACGCTCGTTTCATGGGTTGACTTAGGCATACGGAGTTCATTCCCAGTCTAAGCATACGGAGTTCATTCCAGTCTAAGATCGAACCAAACCTAGGATTGCGACAGCACATGCTATCCTCAGGCATGTGCTGGTGTCGCATTTTTCTTCACCGGGACACCATCGTCGGAGAACCTGACCGGTGGCATTGGGTTTTCGATGATCGGGGGGGCCGGGGGGGTGTGCGCACAAGATGTGCGATGCGTGCTGGTACTGGCCCTTATATTGGCCCCCTATCCCTCATCAAACCTCAAGAACTCACACCCCCTTAAAGAGTATTTGAGATTTTACAGGTTTGTTGTAGTAGCCATTAAAGTGTTTGAAATGGGGATACTTTTTTCAAATGGTAACAAAATCTTGTACACTTCGAGTTTTTAGCTAAATTTTTTTTGTGCATGCCAAAAAAAAAATACAAGGATCACATCTACCAAGTTTGGGGATAAAAATCCTTCTGAAAAAATTTTAAAAAATTCTAAACCATAAAAAGTTTCAAAAATCGTGAAAAATAGAAAACGAGTCATCTTGCCATGAAACTTCACATGAAGGCATAAGGGACCATTGTATGAATTTACAAGCCAGAAAAATGGCATTGGCATGGCAGAAATATGATGATGTGCCTAAACCCGCCTACCACCCTATCGATCCACGGCTTGCGCATCTCGCCTCTCTAGCCGGCGTAGTGCCTGCCCGCCTGCCCGTTCGTTTCGTCGGTTGGCTTAGGCACACGGAGTTCATTTCCAATCTAAGATCGGACCAAATCAAGGGTTACGGTAGCAAGATCAACAGCACGTAGAGGGGGACCCGGTCAATCCCCGGTTTGCGCATCTTGCCCCTCTGGCCGACTGAGCGCCCACACGCTCGTTTCGTGGGTTGACTTAGGCATAGGGCGTTCATTCCCAATCTAAGCATACAGAGTTCATTCTTAGTCTAAGATCAGACCAGACCGAGGGTTGTGGCTGCACATGCTGGGCTCGGGCATGTGCTGGTACCGTATTTTTCTTCGCTAGGACACCATCGCCGGAGAAACTGACCGGCGGCATTGGAGTTCCGGCGATCGGGGGGGCCCGGGGGGTGTGCGCACAAGATGTGCGATGTGTGCTGGTTTTTGGCCGTTATACTGGCCCCCTATCCCTCATCAAACCTCAACAACTCACACCCACTTAAAGAGCATTTGAGATTTTACAGGTTTGCTGCCAGTAGCCATTAAAGTATCTGAAATGGGGACACTTTTTTCAAATGGTCACAAAATCTTGTACAGTTCGAGTTTTTAGCTGAATTTTTTTATGCATGCCAACAAAAATATAAGGATCATGTCTACCGAGTTTGGGGCCAAAACTCCTTCAGGAAAGATTTTAAACAATCTCAAACCGTAAAAAGTTTCAAAAATTATGAAAAATAGAAAATGAGTCGTCTTGGCATGAAACTTCACATGAAGGCTTAAGGGACCACTATATGAATTTACAGACCAAAAAAATGGCATTGGAATGGCATAAATATGAAGATGTGCCTAAACCCACCTACCACCCTATTGATCCATGGCTTGCGCATCCCGCCTCTCTGGCCGACGTAGTGCCGGCCCGCTCGCCCGCTCATTTCGTCGATTGGCTTAGGCATACGGAGTTCATTCCCAGTCTAAGATTGAACCAGACCGAGGGTTGCGGCAGCAGGATTGGCAGCATGCAGAGGGGGACCCAACCGATCCTCGGCTTGCGCATCCAGCCCCTCTGGCCGGCTGAGCGCCTGCACGCTCGTTTCGTGGGTTGACTTAGGCATACGGAGTTCATTCCCAGTCTAAGCATACGGAGTTCATTCCCAGTATAAGATCGGACCGGACCAAGGGTTGCAACAGTACATACTGGGCTCGGGCATGTGCTGGTGCCGTATTTTTTTCGTCGGGACACCATTGCCAAAGAACCTCACCGGCGGTATAGGGGTTCCGGCGATGAGGGGGCCGCGGGGGTGTGCGCGCATGATATGCGATGGGTGCTGGTAATTGACCTTATATTGGCCCCCTATCCCTCACCAAACCTCAAGAACTCACACCCCTTAAAGAGCATTTGAGATTTTACATGTTTGCTGCCAATAGCCATTAAAGTGTCTAAAATGGGGACACTTTTTTAAAATGGTCACAAAATCTTGTACACTTCTAGTTTTTAGCTGAATTTTTTTGTGCATGCCTACAAAAATAAAAGGATCACACCTACCAAGTTTGGGCCCAGAACTCTTTCTGAAAAAATTTTAAAAAATCCCAAACCGTAAAAAGTTTCAAAAATCGTGAAAAATAGAAAACGAGTCGTCTTGCCATGAAACTTCACATGAAGGCTTAAGGGACCATTGTATGAATTTACAAGCTAGAAAAATGGCATTGGCATGGCAGAAATATGAAGATGTGCCTAAACCCACCTACCACCCTATCGATCCACGGCTTGCGCATCCCGTCTCTCTGGCTGGAGTAGTGCCTGCCCGCCCGCCCGCTCGTTTTGTCAGTTGGCTTAGGCATACGAAGTCCATTCCCAGTTTAAGATCGGATCGAACCGAGGGTTGCGGCAGTAAGATCGGCAGCAAGCAGAGGGGGACCCGATCGATCCTCGACTTGCGCATCCGGCCCCTCTGGCCGACTGAGCGCCCGCATGCTGGTTTCGTGGGTTTTCTTAGGCATACGGAGTTCATTCCCAGTCTAAGCATACGAAGTTCACTCCCAGTCTAAGATCGGACTGGACCGAGGGTTGCGGTAGCACATGCTGGGCTCGGGCATGTGCTGGTGTCGCATTTTTCTTCACCGGGACACCATCGCCGGAGAACCTGACCGGCGGCATTGGGGTTCTGGTGATCAGGGCCACCGAGGGGGTTGTGCGCACATGATATGCGATGGGTGCTGGTACTTGGCTCTTATATTGGCCCTCTATCCCTTATCAAACCTTGAGAACTCACACCCCCTTAAAAAGCATTTGAGATTTTACAGGTTTGCTGCCAGTAGCAATTAAAGTGTCTGAAATGGGGATACTTTTTTCAAATGGTCACAAAATCTTGTACACTTCGAGTTTTTAGCTGAATTTTATTTGCATGCCAAAAAAAATACAAGGATCACGTCTACCAAGTTTGATGCCAAATGTCCTTATTTTAAAAAATCCCGAACCGTAAAAAGTTTTAAAAATCATGAAAAATAGAAAACGAGTCGTCTTGCCATGAAACTTCACATGAAGGCTTAAGGGACCATTGTATGAATTTACAAGCCAGAAAAATGGCATTGGCATTGCAGAAATATGAAGATGTGCCTAAACCCACCTACCACCCTATCGATCCACGACTTGTGCATCCTGCCTCTTTGGTCGGAGTAGTGCCCACCCGCCCGCCCGCTCGTTTCGTCGGTTGGCTTAGGCATCCGGAGTTCATTCCCAGTCTAAGATCGGATCAGACTGAGGGTTGCGGTAGCAGGATCGACAGCACATAGAGGGGGACCCGGTCGATCCCCGGCTTGCATATCCCGCCCCTCTGGTCGGGTGAACGCCCGCACGCTCGTTTCGTGGGTTGACTTAGGCATATGGAGTTCATTCCCAGTCTAAGCATACGAAGTTCATTCCCAGTCTAAGATCGGACCAGATCGAGGGTTGCGGCAGCACATGTTGGGCTAGGGCATGTGCTGGTGCCACATTTTTCTTTGCCGAAGAACCTAACCGACGACATTGGGGTTCCGACGATCAGGGTGGGCGAGGGGGTGTGCGCACATGATGTGCGATGGGTGCTGGTACTTGGCCCTTGTATTGGCCCCGTATCCCTCATCAAACCTCAAGAGCACACACCCCCTTAAAGAGCATTTGAGATTTTACAGGTTTGCTGTCAGTAGCCATTAAAGTGTCTGGAATGGGGACACTTTTTTCAAATGGTCACAAAATCTTGTAGACTTTGAGTTTTTAGCTGAATTTTTTTTGCGCATGCCAACAAAAATACAAGGATCACGTCCACCACGTTTGGTACCAAAACTTCTTCTGAAAAAATTTTAAAAAATCCTGAACCGTAAAAAGTTTCAAAAATCGTGAAAAATAGAAAATGAGCCGTCTTGCCATGAAAGTTCACATGAAGGCTTAAGGGACCATTGTATGAATTTACAAGCCAGAAAAATGGCATTGGCATGGCAGAAATATGAAGATGTGCCTAAACCCACCTACCACCCTATCGATCCACGGCTTGCGCATCTCGCCTCTCTGGCCAACGTAGTGCCCGCCCTCCTGCCCGCCCGCTCGTTTCATCGGTTGGCTTAGGCGTACGGAGTTCATTCCCAGTCTAAGATTGGACCGGACCGAAGGTTACGGTAGCATGATCGGCAGCGCGTAGATGGGGACCCGGTCAATCCTCGACTTGCGCATCCAACCCCTCTGGCCGACTGAGGGCCCGGATGCTTGTTTCGTGGGTTGACTTAGGCATACGGAATTCATTCCCAGTCTAAGATCTGATCGGACCGAGGGTTGTGGCAGCACATACTAGGCTCGGGCATGTGCTGGTGCCATTTTTTTTTGGTCGGGACACCATCGTCGGAGAACCTAACCGGCGGCATTGGGGCTCCGGCTATCGGGGGGGCTGAGGGGGTGTACGCACGTGATGTGCGATGGGTGCTGGTACTTGGCCTATATATTGGCCCCATATCCCTCATCAAACCTCAAGAACACACACCCCCTTAAAGAGCATTTGAGATTTTACAGGTTTGCTGCTAGTAGCCATTAAAGTGTCTGAAATGGGGACACTTTTTTGAAATGGTCACAAAATCTTGTACACTTCGAGTTTTTAGCTGAATTTTTTTGTGCATGCCAAAAAAAATACAAGGATCACGTCTACCACGTTTGGTACCAAAACTTCTTATGAAAAAATTTTAAAAAATCTTGAACTGTAAAAAGTTTTAAAAATCATGAAAAATAGAAGATGTGCCTAAACCCACCTACCACCTTATCGATCCACGGCTTGTGCATCCCCTCTCTCTGGCCAATGTAGTGCCCGCCCGCCCGCCCGCTCATTTCATCGGTTGGCTTAGGCATATGGAGTTCATTCCCAGTCTAAGATCAAATCGGACCGAGGGTTACGGCAGTAGGATCGGCAGCATGTAGAGGGGGAATGGGTCGATCCCCGGCTTGCGCGTCTCGCCCTTCTGCCGACTGAGCACTCGCACGCTCGTTTTGTGGGTTGACTTAGGCATACGGCGTTCATTCCCAATCTAAGCATACGAAGTTCATTCCCAGTCTAAGATTAGACCGGACTGAGGGTTGCGGCTGCACATGTTGGGCTTGGGCATGTGCTGGTACCGCATTTTTCTTTGCCAGGACACCATCGCCAGAGAACCTGACTGGCGGTATTGGGGTTTCGGTGATCGGGGGGGCCGGGGCGGTGTGCGCACAAGATGTGCGATGGGTGCTGGTTCTTAGCCCTTCTACTGGCCCCCTATCCCTCATCAAACCTCAAGAACTCACACCACCTTAAAGAGCATTTGAGATTTTACAGGTTTGCTACCAGTAGCCATTAAAGTGTCTGAAATAGGGACACTTTTTTCAAATGGTCACAAAATCTTGTACAGTTCGAGTTTTTTGGCTGAATTTTTTTGTGCACATCAACAAAAATACAAGGACCATGTCTAATAAGTTTGGGGCTGAAACTCCTTCTGAAAAGATTTTAAAAAATCCTGAACTGTAAAAAGTTTCAAAAATCGAGAAAAATAGAAAACGAGTCGTCTTGGCATGAAACTTCACATGAAGGCTTAAGGGACCATTGTATGAATTTATAGGCTAGAAAAATGGCATTGGCATGGTAGAGATATGAAGATGTGCCTAAACCCACCTACCACCCTATCGATCAATGGCTTGCGCATCCCGCCTCTCCGGCTGACGTAGTGCCGACCCACCCGCCCGCTCGTTTCGTCGGTTGGCTTAGGCATACGAAGTTCATTCCCAGTCTAAGATCGAACCGGACCGAGGGTTGTGGCAGCAGGATTGGCAGCATGCAAAGGGGGACCCGACCGATCCCCGGCTTACGCATCCCGCCCCTCTGGCCGGCTGAGCGCCTGCACGCTCGTTTCATGGGTTGTCTTAGGCATACAGAGTTCATTCCCAGTCTAAGCATATGAAGTTCATTCCCAGTATAAGATCAGACCGGACCAAGGGTTGCGGCAGGACATACTGGGCTCGGGCATGTCTTGGTGTCGCTTTTTTTTTCGTCGGGACATCATTGCCAGAGAACCTGACCGAAGGCATAGGGGTTTCGGCGATAGGGGCCGGGGGGGTATGCGCGCATGATGTGCGATGGGTGCTGGTACTTGGCCCTTATATTGGTCCCCTATCCCTCATCAAACCTTAGGAGCTCACACCCCTTAAAGAGCATTTGAGATTTTACATGTTTGCTGCCAGTAGCCACTAAAGTGTCTGAAATGGGGACATTTTTTTCAAATGGTCACAAAATCTTGTACACTTCGACTTTTTAGCTGAATTTTTTTGTGCATGCCTACAAAAATACAAGGATCACGTATACCAAGTTTGGGCCCAAAACTCTTTTTGAAAAAATTTTAAAAAATCCCAAACCCTAAAAAGTTTCAAAAACCGTGAAAAATAGAAAACGAGTTATCTTGCCATGAAACTTCACATGAAGGCTTAAGGGACCATTGTACGAATTTACAAGCCAGAAAAATGGCATTGGCATGGCAAAAATATGAAGATGTGTTGAAACCCACCTACCACCCTATCGATCCACGGCTTGCGCATCCCGCCTCTCTGGCTGGAGTAGTGCCCGTCCGCTCGCCCACTTGTTTCGTCGGTTGGCTTAGGCATACGGAGTTCATTCCCAGTCTAAGATCAGATCAGACCAAGGGTTGTGGCAACAAGATCGACAGTACGCAGAGGGGGACCCGGTGGATCCCCGGCTTGTGCATCTGGCCCCTTTGGCCGGTTGAGCGACCGCACGATCGTTTCGTGGGTTTTCTCAGGCATACGGAGTTCATTCCCAGTCTAAGTATACGGAGTTCATTCCCAGTCTAAGATCGGACCGGAGCGAGGGTTACGGTAGCACATGCTGGGCTCGGGCATGTGCTGGTGCCGCATTTTTCATCGTCGAGACACCATCACCGGAGAACCTGACCGATGGCATTGGGGTTCCGAAGATCAGGGCGACCGGGGGGGGTGTGCGCACATGATGTGCGATGGGTACTGGTACTTGGCCCTTATATTGGCCCCCTATCCCTCATCAAACCTCGAGAGCTCACACCCCCTTAAAAAGCATTTGAGATTTCACAGGTTTGCTGCCAGTAGCCATTAAAGTGTCTGAAATAGGGATATTTTTTTCAAATGGTCACAAAATCTTGTACACTTCGAGTTTTTAGCTGAATTTTTTTTTGCATGCCAAAAAAAATACAAGGATCACGTCTACCAAGTTTGATACCAAAAGTGCTTCTGAAAAAAGTTTAAAAAATCCCAAACGGTAAAAAGTTTTAAAAATCGTGAAAAATAGAAAACGAGTCGTCTTGCCATGAAACTTCACATGAAGGCTTAAGGGACCATTGTATGAATTTACAAGCCAGAAAAATGGCATTGGCATGGCAAAAATATGAAGATGTGCCTAAACCCGCCTACCACCCTATCAATCCACGGCTTGCGCATCCCGTCTCTCTGGCCGAAATAGTGCCCGCCTGCCCGCTCGCTCGTTTCGTCAGTTGGCTTAGGCATACGAAGTTCACTCTCAGTCTAAGATCAGATCGGATCGAGGGTTGCAGCAGTAGGATCGACAGCACACAGAAGGGACCCGTTGATCCCCGACTTACGCATCCGACCCCTCTGGTCAGATGACCGCCCGCACGCTCGTTTCGTGGGTTGACTTAGGCATATGGAGTTCATTCCCAGTCTAAGCATACGGAGTTCATTCCCAGTCTAAGATCGGACCAGACCGAGGGTTGCGACAGCACATGCTGGGCTAGGGCATGTGCTGGTGCCGTAATTTTTTTCGTCGGAGAACCTGACCGGCGACATTGGGGTTCCGACGATCGGGGGGACGGGGGGGTGTGCGCACATGATGTACGATGGGTGCTGGTACTTGGCCCTTATATTGGCCCCCTATCCCTCATTAAACCTCAAGAACACACACCCCCTTACAGAGCATTTGAGATTTTACAGGTTTGCTACCAGTAGCCATTAAAGTGTTTGAAATAGGGACACTTTTTTCAAATGGTCACAAAATCTTGTACACTTCGAGTTTTTAGCTGAAATTTTTTGCGCATGCCAAAAAAAATACAAGGATCACGTCAACCAAGTTTGGGGCCAAAACTCTTTCTGAAAAAATTTTAAAAAATCTTGAACCGTAAAAAGTTTCAAAAATCGTGAAAAATAGAAAACGAGTCATCTTGCCATGAAACTTCACCTGAAGGCTTAAGGGACCATTGTATGAATTTACAAGACAAAAAAATTGCATTGCAATGGCAGAAATATGAAGATGTGCCTAAACCCACCTACCACGCTATCGATCCACGGCTTGCGCATCCCGTCTCTCTGGCCGACATAGTACCTGTCCATCCGCCCGCTCGTTTCGTCGGTTGGCTTAGGCATACAAAGTTTATTCCCAGTCTAAGATCAGATGGGACTGAGGGTTGCGGCAGCAGGATCGGCAGCACGAAGAGTGGGACCCGACCGATCCTCGACTTGCGCATCCCGCCCCTCTGGTCGACTGAGCGCCCGCACGCTCGTTTCAAGGGTAGAATTAGGCATATGGAGTTCATTCCCAGTCTAAGATCAGACCGGACCGAGGATTACGGCAGCACATGCTGGGCTCGGGCATGTGCTGGTGCCGTATTTTTCTTCGTCGGGACACCATCGTCGGAGAACCTGACCGGCGGTATTGGGGTTCTGATGTGCGATGGGTGCTGGTACTTGGCCCTTATATTGGCCCCCTATCCCTCATCATACCTCGAAAACTCACACCCCCTTCAAGAGCATTTGAGATTTTACAGGTTTGCTGCCAGTAGCCATTAAAGTGTCTGAAATGGGGACACTTTTTTCAAATGGTCTCAAAATCTTGTACACTTCGAGTTTTTGGCTGAATTGTTTTATGCATGCCAACAAAAATAAAAGGATCACATCTACCCAGGTTGGGGTCGAAACTCCTTCTGAAAAAATTTTAAAAAATCTTGAACCGTAATAAGTTTTGAAAATCGTGAAAAATAAAAAACGAGTCGTCTTGCCATGAAACTTCACATGAAGACTTAAGAGACCATTGTATGAATTTACAAGCCAGAAAAATGGCATTGGCATGGCAGAAATATGAAGATGCGCCAAAACCCACCTACCACCCTATCGATCCACGACTTGCACGTCCCGCCTCTCTGGCCGGCGTAGTGCCTGCCCGCCCGCCCTCTCGTTTCGTTGGTTAGCTTAGGCATACAGAGTTTATTCCAGTCTAATATCAGACCGGACCGAAGGTTGCGACAGCAAGATCGATAGCACGCAGAGGGGGACACGACTGATCCCCAGCTTGCGTATCCCGCCCATCTGGCCGATTGAGCACCCGCACGCTCATTTCATGGGTTGACTTAGGCATACGGAGTTCATTCCCAGTCTAAGACCGGACTGGACCGAGGGTTGTAGCAGCACATGCTGGGCTCGGGCATGTGTTGGTGTCGTATTCCCAGTCTAAGCATTCGGAGTTCATTCCCAGTCTAAGATCGGACCGGACCAAGGGTTACGGCGGCACATGCTGGGCTAGGGCATGTGTTGGTGCTGCATTTTTCTTCGTCGAGACACCATCGTCGGAGAACCGGACCGGCGGCATTGGGGTTCCGACGATCGGGGGGCTGGGGCGGGGTGTGCGCACATGATGTGTGATGTGTGCTGGTACTTGGCCCTTATATTTTGCCCCCTATCCCTCATCAAACCTCAAGAACTCACACCCCCTTAAGGAGCATTTGAGATTTTACAGGTTTACTGCTAGTAGCCATTAAAGTGTCTGGAATGGGGACACTTTTTTCAAATGGTCACAAAATCTTGTACACATCGAGCTTTTAGCTGAATTTTTTTGTGCAGGCCAACAAAAATACAAGGATCACGTCTACCTTGTTTGGGGCTAAAACTTCTTCTGAAAAAATTTTAAAAAATCCCAAACCGTAAAAAGTTTCAAAAATCATGAAAAATAGAAAACGAGTCATCTTGCCATGACACTTCACAAGAAGGCTTAAGGGACTATTGTATGAATTTACAAGCCAGAAAAATGGCATTGGCATAGTAGAAATATGAAATGTGCCTAAACCCACCTACCACCCTATCGATCCACGGCTTGCGCATCGTGCCTCTCTGGCCGGTGTAGTGCCCGCCCGTCCGCCCACCCGTTTCGTCAGTTGGCTTAGGCATACGGAGTTCATTCCCAGTCTAAGATCAGATCGGACCGAGAGTTACGGCAGCAGGATCGGCAGCACGTAGAAAGGGACCCAACCGATCCTCGACTTACGCATCCGCCCCTCTAGCCGGCTGAGCGCCCGCACGCTCGTTTCATGGGTTGACTGAGGCATACGGAGTTCATTCCCAGTCTAAGCATACGAAGTTCATTCCCAGTCTAAGATCAGACCGGACCGAGGGTTGCGGTAGTACATGCTGGGCTCGGGCATGTGCTGGTGCCGTATTTTTCTTCGTCGGGACACCATCGTTGGAGAACCTTACCGACGGCATTGGGGTTCCGACGATGGGGGGGACCGGGGGGGTGTGCGCACCTGATGTGCGATGGGTGCTGGTACTTGGCCTTATATTGGCCCCCTATCCCTCATCAAACCTCGAGAACTCACACTTCCTTAAAGAGCATTTGAGATTTTATAGGTTTGCTGCCAGTACCCATTAAAGTGTCTAAAATGGGGACACTTTTTTCAAATGGTCACAAAATCTTGTACACTTCGAGTTTTTAGCTGAATTTTTTTGCGCATGCCAACAAAAATAGAACTTGACCGGTGGCATTAGGGTTCCGGCGATCGGGGGGGTCGAGGGGGGTGTGCGCACATGATGTGCAATGGGTGCTAGTACTTGGCCCTTATATTGGCCCCCTATCCCTCTTCAATCCTCAAGAACTCACAACCCCTTAAAGAGCATTTGAGATTTTACAGGTTTGCTGCCAGTAGCCATTAACGTGTCAGAAATGGGGACACTTTTTTCAAATGGTCACAAAATCTTGCACACTTTGAGTTTATAGCTGAATTGTTTTGTGCATGTCAACAAAAATACATGGATCACGTCTACCAAGTTGGGGCCAATACTCCTTCTGAAAAAAATTTAAAAAATCTCGAACCGTAAAAAGTTTCAAAAATCGTGAAAAATAGAAAACTAGTCTTCTTGCCATGAAACTTCACATGAAGGCTTAAGGGACCATTGTATGAATTTACAAGCCAGAAAAATGGCATTGGCACGGCAAAAATATGAAGATGTGCCTAAACCCACCTACCACCCTATCGATCCACGGCTTGCGCATCCCGTCTCTCTGACCGGCATAGTGCCCGCATGCCCGCCTGTTTCATCGATTGGCTTAGGCATACGGAGTTCATTCCCAATCTAAGATCAGATTATACCGAGGGTTGGGGCAGCAGGATCGGTAGCACGCAGAGGGGGACCTGACCGATCCCCGGCCTGCGCATCCCGCCCCTCTGGCCGGCTGAGCGCCCGCACGCTCGTTTCATGGGTTGACTTAGGCATACGAAGTTCATTCCCAGTCTAAGTATACGGAGTTCATTCCCAGTCTAAGATCAGACTGGACCGAGGGTTGCGGTAGCACATGCTGGGCTCAGGCATGTGCTGGTGCCGCATTTTTCTTCGTCGGGACACCATCGTCGGAGAACCTTACCGGCGGCATTGGGGTTCCGGCGATGGGGTGGACCGGTGCGATGGGTGCTGGTACTTGGCCTTATATTGGCCCCCTATCCCTCATCAAACCTCGAGAACTCACACTTCCTTAAAGAGCATTTGAGATTTTATAGGTTTGCTGCCAGTACCCATTAAAGTGTCTAAAATGGGGACACTTTTTTCAAATGGTCACAAAATCTTGTACACTTCGAGTTTTTAGTTGAATTTTTTTGCGCATGCCAAAAAAAATAGAAGGATCACGTCTACCAAGTTTGGGGCCAAAACTCCTTCTGAAAAAATTTTAAAAAATCCCGAACCTTAAAAAGTTTCAAAAATCGTGAAAAATAGAAAACGAGTTGTCTTGCCATGAAACTTCACATGAAGGCTTAAGGGACCATTGTATGAATTTACAAGCCAAAAAAATGGCATTGGCATGGTGGAAATATGAAGATGTGCCTAAACCCACCTGCCACTCTATGGATCCATGGCTTGCGCATCCCACCTCTTTGGCTGGCGTAGTGCCTGCCCGCTCGCCCGTTTTATCGGTTGGCTTAGGCATACGGAGTTCATTCTTAGTCTAAGATCAGACCGGACCGAGGGTTGCGACAGCTGGATCGACAGCACGCAGAGGGTGACCCGATCGATCCCTGGCTTGCGCATCCCGCCCCTCTGGCCGGTTGAGCGCCCACTCACTGGTTTCGTGGGTTGACTTAGGCATACGAAGTTTATTCCTAGTCTAAGATCAGATCGGACCGAGGGTTGCAGTAGCACATGCTGGGTTCGGGCATGTGCTGGTGTCACATTTATCTTTGTCAGGACACCATCGTCGGAGAACTTGACCGACGGCATTGGGGTTCCTATGATGGGGGGGACTGGGGGTGTGCGCACATGATGTGTGATGGGTGCTGGTACTTGGCCCTTATATTGGCCCCCTAACCCTCATTAAACCTCAAGAACTCACACCCCTTAAAGAGCATTTGAGATTTTACAAGTTTGCTGCCAGTAGCTATTAAAGTGTCTGAAATGGGGACACTTTTTTCAAATGGTCAGAAAAATCTTGTACACTTCGAGTTTTTAGCTGAATGTTTTTGTGCATGCCAATAAAAATACAAGGATCACGTCTACCAAGTTTGGGGCCAAAACTCCTTCTGAAAAAATTTTAAAAAATCCTGAACTGTAAAAAGTTTCAAAAATCGTGAAAAATAGAAAACAAGTCGTCTTGCCATTAAACTTCACATGAAGGCTTAAGGGACCATTGTATGAATTTACAAGCCACAAAAATGGCATTGGCATGGCAGAAATATGAAGATGTGCCTAAACTCACCTACTACCCTATCGATCCACGGCTTGCGCATCCCGTCTCTCTGGCCGGCATAGTGCCCGCCCGTACGCCCGCCCATTTCTTCGGTTGGCTTAGGCATACGGAGTTCATTCCCAGTGTAAGATCGAACCAGACCGAGAGTTGCGGCAGCAGGATCGGTAGCACGTAGAGGAGGACCTGGCCGATCCCCGGCTTGCGCATCCTGCCCCTCTGGTCGGCTGAGTGCCCGCACACTCGTTACGTGGGTTGACTTAGGCATACGAAGGTCATTCCCAGTGTAAGCATACAGAGTTCATTCCCAGTCTAAGATCGGAGCAGACCGAGGGTTGCAGCAGCACATGCTGGGCTCAGGCATGTGCTGGTGTCGCATTTTTCTTCACCGGGACACCATTGCCGGAGAACCTGACCGACGACATTGGGCTTCCAGCGATGGGGGGGACTGGGGGGTGTGCGCACATGATGTGCGATGGGTGCTGGTACTTCGCCCTTATATTGGCCCCCTATCCCTCATCAAACCTCAAGAATTCACACCCCTTAAAGAACATTTGAGATTTTACAGGTTTGCTGCCAGTAGCCATTAAAGTGTGTAAAATGGGGACACTTTTTTCAAATGGTTACAAAAATCTTGTACACTTCGAGTTTTTAGCTGAATGTTTTTGTGCACGCCAAAAAAAATTCAAGGATCACGTCTACCAAGTTTGGGGCCAAAACTCCTTCTGAAAAAATTTTAAAAAATCCTGAACAATAAAAAGTTTCAAAAATCATGAAAAATAGAAAACGAGTCATCTTGCCATGAAACTTCACATGAAGGCTTAAGGGACCATTGTATGAATTTACAAGCCAAAAAAATGGCATTGGCATGGCAGAAATATGAAGATGTGCCTAAACCCACCTACCACCCTATCGATCCACGACTTGCGCATCCCGCCTCTCTGGCCTGCGTAGTGCCCGCCCGTTTGTTTCGTCAATTGGCTTAGGCATACGAATTTCATTCCCAGTCTAAGATCAGACAGAACAGAGGGTTGCGACAGCAGGATCGACAGCACGCAGAGGGGGACCCGGTCGATCCTCTGCTTGCGCATCTCGCCCCTCTGGCCGGCTAAGCGCTCGCATGCTCGTTTCATGTGTTGACTTAGGCATACGGAGTTCATTCCCAGTCTAAGATCGGACCGGACCAAGGGTTACGGCAGCACATGCTGGGCTCAGGCATGTGCTGGTGCCATATTTTTCTTCGTCGAGACACCATCGTCGGAGAACCTGACCGATGACATTGGTGTTTCGACGATCGGGGGGCCCTGGGGGGTGTGGGCACGTGATGTGCAATGGGTGCTGGTACTTGGCCCTTATATTGGCCCCCTATCCCTCATCAAACCTTGAGAAGTCACACCCTCTTAAAGAGTATTTGAGATTTTACAGGTTTGCTGCCAGTAGCTATTAAAGTGTCTGAAATGTGGATAATTTTTTCCAATGGTCACAAAATCTTGTACACTTCAAGTTTTTAGCTGAATTTTTTTGGTGCATGCCAAAAAAAATACAAGGATCACGTCTACCAAGTTTGGGGCCAAAAATCCTTCTAAAAAAATTTTAAAAAATCTCGAACTGTAAAAGGTTTCAAAAATCATGAAAAATAAAAAACGAGTCGTCTTGCCATGAAGCTTCACATGAAGACTTAAGGGACCATTGTATGAATTTACAATTGAGAAAAATGGCATTGGCATGGCAGAAATATGAAGATGTGCCTAAACCCACCTACCACCCAATCGATCCATGGCTTGCGCATCCCGTCTCTCTGGCCAACGTAGTGCCCACTCGCCCGCCCGTTTCGTCGGTTAGCTTAGGCATACGGAGTTCATTCCTAGTCAAAGATCAGACCGCACTGAGGGTTGCGGTAGCAGGATCGGCAGCATGCAGAGGGGGACCCGGCTGAACCACGACTTGTGCATCCCGCCCCTCTAGCTGGTTGAGCGCCCGCACGCTCATTTCATGGGTTGACTTAGGCATACAGAGTTCATCCCTAGTCTAAGCATACGGAGTTCATTCCCCGTCTAAGATCGGACCGGACCGAGGGTTGCGCCAGCACATGCTGGGCTCGGGCATGTGCTGGTGCCGTATTTTTCTTCGTCGGGATACCATCGCCGGAGAACCTGACCGGCGGCATTGAGGTTCCGACGATCGGGGGTGGCCGGGGGGTGTGCGCATATGATGTGCGATGGGTGCTGGTACTTGGCCGTTATATTGGCCCCCTATCCCTCATCAAACCTCAAGAACTCACACCCCCTTAAAGAGCATTTGAGATTTTATAGGTTTGCTACCAGTAGCAATTAAAGTATCTGAAATTGGGACACTTTTTTCAAATGGTCACAAAATCTTGTACACTTCGAGTTTTTAGCTGAATTTTTTTGTGCATGCGAACAAAAATACAAGGATCACATCTACCAAGTTTGGGGCCAAAACTCCTTCAAAAAATTTTAAAAAATCTCAAACCGTAAAAAGTTTCAAAAATCGTGAAAAATAGAAAACGAGTCGTCTTGCCATGAAACTTCACATGAAGGCTTAAGGGACCATTGTCTGAATTTACAAGCCAAAAAAATGGGATTGGCACGGTAGAAATATGAAGATGTGCCTAAACCCACCTGCCACTCTATGGATCCGCGGTTTGCGCATCCCACCTCTCTGGCTGGCGTAGTGCCCACCCGCCTGCCCTTTTCGTCGGTTGGCTTAGGCATACAGAGTTCATTCCCAGTCTAAGATCAGATCGATCTGAGGGTTACGGCAGCAGGATCGACAGCATGCAGAAGGGGACCCGATCGATCCCCGGCTTGCGCATCCCGCCCTTTTAGCCGGTTGAGCGCCCGTACGCTCGTTTCGTGGGTTGACTTAGGCATACGGAATTCAATCCCAGTCTAAGCATACGGAGTTCATTCCCAGTCTAAGATCGGACCAGATCGAGGGTTACGGCAACACATGCTGGGCTCGGGCATGTGCTGGCACCGCATTTTTCATGGTCAGGACACCATCGTAGGAGAACCTGACCGGCGGCATTATGGTTCCGGCGATCAGGGGGGCCGGGGGGTGTGCGCACATGATGTGCGATGGGTGCTGGTACTTGGCCCTTATATTGGCCCCCTATCCCTTATCAAACCTCGAGAACTCACACCCCCTTAAAGAGGATTTGAGATTTTACAGGCTTGTTGCCAGTAGCCATTAAAGTGTCTGAAATGGGGATACTTTTTTCAAATGGTCTCAAAATCTTGTACACTTCGAGTTTTTAGCTGAATTTTTTTGTGCATGCCAACAAAAATACAAGGATGACATCTACCAAGCTTGGGGCCAAAACTCCTTCTGAAAAAATTTTAAAAAATCCCGAACCACAAAAAGTTTCAAAAATGTGAAAAATAGAAAACAAGTCATCTTGCCATGAAACTTCACATGAAGGCTTAAGGGACCATTGTATGAATTTACTAGCCAGAAAAATTGCATTGGCATGGCAGAAATATGAAGATGTGCCTAAACCCACCTACCACCCTATCAATCCACGGCTTGCGCATCTCGCCTCTCTGGCCGGTGTAGTGCCCGCCCGCCCGTCCGCCCGCTCGTTTCGTCGGTTGGCTTAGGCATACGGAGTTCATTTCCAGTCTAAGATCAGACCGGATAGAGGGTTACGATAGCAGGATCGATAGCACGAAGAGGGGGACCCCGTCAATCCCCGGCTTGCGCATCCCGCCCCTCTGGTCGGTTGAGCGCCCGTACGTTCATTTCATGGGTTGACTTAGGCATACGAAGTTCATTCCCAGTGTAAGATCGGATCAGACCGAGGGTTGCGGCAGCACATACTGGGCTCGGGCATGTGCTGGTGTCCCATTTTTCTTCGTCAGGACGCCAGCGCCGGAGAACCTAACCGGGGGCATTGGGGTTCCGACGATCGGGGGGGCCCGGGGGGCTGTACACACATGATGTGCGATGGGTGCTGGCACTTGGCCCTTATATTGGCCCCCTATCCCTCATCAAACCTCGAGAACTCACACCCCCTTAAAGAGCAATTGAGATTTTACAGGTTTGCTGCTAGTAGCTATTAAAGTGTTTGAAATGGGGACAGGTTTTTCAAAAGGTCACAAAATCTTGTACACTTCAATTTTTTAGCTAAATTTTTTATGCATGCCAAAAAAAATACAAGGATCACGTCTACCAAGTTTGGGGCCAAAAATCCTTCTGAAAAAATTTTAAAAAATCCAGAACCATAAAAAGTTTTAAAAATCATGAAAAATAGAAACTGAGTCATCTTGCCATGAAACTTCACATGAAGGCTTAAGGGACCATTGTATGAATTTACAAGCCAGAAAAATGGCATTGGCATGGCAAAAATATGAAGATGTGCCGAAACCCACCTACCGCCCTATCGATCCACGGCTTGCGCATCCCGCCTCCCTGGCCGGAGTAGTGCCCGCCCGCCCACCCGCTCGTTCCATCGGTTGGCTTAGGCATACGGAGTTCATTCCTAGTCTAAGATTAGACCGGATAGAGGGGTACGGTAGCAGGATCGGCAGCACGTAGAGGGGGACCCGACCAATGCCCGGCTTGCGCATCCCGCCCCTCTAGCCGGCTGAGCGTCCGCAGACTCGTTTCGTGGGTTGACTTAGGCATAAAGTGTCTGAAATGGGGACACTTTTTTCAAATGGTCACAAAATCTTGTACACTTCGAGTTTTTAGCTGAAATTTTTTATGCATGCCAACAAAAATACAAGGATCACGTCTACCAAGTTTGGGGCCAAAACTCTTTCTGAAAAATTTTAAAAAATCCCGAGCTTTAAAATTTTCAAAAATCATGAAAAATAGAAAACGAGTCGTCTTGCCATGAAACTTCGTATGAAGGCTTAAGGGACCATTGTATGAATTTACGAGGTAGAAAAATGGCATTGGCATGGTAGAAATATGAAGATGTGCGCAAACCCACCTACCACCCTATCGATCCACGGCTTGCGCATCCCGCCTCTCTGGCCGGCGTAGTTCCCGCCCGCCCGCCCGTTCGTTTGGTCGGTTGGCTTAGGCATATGGAGTTCATTCCCAGTCTAAGATCGAACCGGACTGAGGGTTGTGGTAATAGGATCGGTAGCACGCTGAGGGAGACCCAGTCGATCCTCGGCTTGCGCATCCCACCCTCTGGCCGGCTGAGCGCCCGTACGCTCATTTCTTGGGTTGAGTTAGGCATACGGAGTTGATTCCCAGTCTAAGCATACGGAGTTCATTCCCAGTCTAAGCATACGGAGTTCATTCCCAGTCTAAGATCGGATCGGACCGAGGGTTACGGTAACACATGCTGGGCTCGGCCATGTGCTGGAGCCATATTTTTCTTCGTCGGGACACCATCGTCGGAGAACCTGACCGACGACATTGGGGTTCCGACGATCGGAGGGGGGCGGGGGGGTGTGTGCACATGATGTGCGATGGGTGCTGGTACTTGGCCCTTATATTGGCCCCTTATCCCTCATCAAACCTCGAGAACTCGCACCCCCTTAAAGAGTATTTGAGATTTTACAGGTTTACTGCCAGTAGCCATTAAAGTGTCTGAAATGGGGGCAGCTTTTTCAAAAGGTCACAAAATCTTGTACACTTTGAGTTTTTAGCTGAATTGTTTTGTGCATGCCAACAAAAAAACAAGGATCACGTCTACCATGTTTGGGGCCAAAACTCCTTCTGAAAAAATTTTAAAAGATCCCGAACCATAAAAAGTTTTGAAAATCATGAAAAATAGAAAATGAGTCGTCTTGCCATGAAATTTCACATGAAGGCTTAAGGGACCATTGTATGAATTTACAACCTAGAAAAATGGCATTGGCACAGTAGAAATATGAAGATGTGCATAAACCCACCTACCAACCTATCGATCCACGGCTTGCGCATCCCGCCTCTCCAGTCGGCGTAGTGCCCGCCCGCCCGCCCACTCGTTTCGTCGGTTGGCTTAGGCATATGGAGTTCATTCCTAGTATAAGATCGGATCGGACCGACGGTTACGACAGTAGGATCGGCAGTACGCAGAGGGGGACCCGACCGATCCCCAACTTGTGCATCCTGCCCCTCTGGCCGGCTATGTGCCTGCACACTCGTTTTGCGGGTTGACATAGGCATACGGAGTTCATTCCCAGTCTAAGCATACGAAGTTCATTCCCAATCTAAGATCAGACCAGACCGAGGGTTGCGACAGCACATGCTAGGCTCGGGCATGTGCTGGTGCTGCATTTTTCCTCGTCGGGACACCATCGTCGGAGAACCTGACCAGCGGCATTAGGGTTCCGGCGATCGGGGGGGCCGGGGGGGTGTGCGCCAATGATGTGCGATGGGTGCTGCTACTTGGCCCTTATATTGGCCCCCTATCCCTCATCAAACCTCGAGAACTCACAGCCCTTTAAAGAGCATTTGAGATTTTACAGGTTTGCTGCCAGTAGCCATTAAAATGTCTGAAATGGGGACACTTTTTTCAAATGGTCACAAAATCTTGTACACTTCGATTTTTTAGCTGAATTTTTTTGTGCATGCCAACAAAAATACAAGGATCGCGTCTACCAAGTTTGGGGCCAAAACTGCTTCTGAAAAAATTTTAAAAAATCCTGAATCGTAAAAAGTTTCAAAAATTATGAAAAATAGAAAACGAGTCGTCTTGGCATGAAACTTCACATGAAGGCTAAAGGGACCATTGTATGAATTTACAAGCCAGAAAAATGGCATTGGCATGGCAGAAATATGAAGATGTGCCTAAACCCGCCTACCACCCTATCGATCTACGGCTTGCGCATCTCGCCTCTCTAGCCGAGGGTTACGGTAGCACATGCTGGGCTCGGGCATGTGCTGGGGCCACATTTTTCTTCATCGGGACACCATCGCTGGAGAACCTGACTGGCGACATTAAGGTTCCGACGGTCGGGGGGAGCCGGGGGGTGTGCGCACATGATGTTCGATGGGTGCTGGCACTTGGCCCTTATATTGGCCCCCTATCCCTCATCAAACCTCGAGAACTCACACCCCCTTAAAAAGCATTTGAGATTTTATAGGTTTGCTGCCAGTAGCCATTAAAGTGTCTTGAATGGGGACACTTTTTTCAAATGATCGCAAAATCTTGTACACTTTGAGTTTTTTGCTGAATGTTTTTTTGCATGCCAACAAAAATACAAGGATCACGTTTACCAAGTTTGGGGCCAAAACTCCTTCTGAAAAAATTTTAAAAAATCCCAAACAATAAAATGTTTCAAAAATTATGAAAAATAAAAAACGAGTTGTTTTGCCATGAAACTCCACATGAAGACTTAAGGGACCATTGTATCAATTTACAAGCTAGAAAAATGGCATTGGCACTGCAAAAATATGAAGATGTGCCTAAACAAACCTACCACCTTATCAAACCACGACTTGCGTAACCCACCTCTCTGACCGGCGTAGTGCCCGCCCGCCTGCCCGTTTCAAAAATCTTGAAAAATAGAAAATGAGTCGTCTTGCCATGAAACTTCACATGAACGCTTAAGGGACCATTGTATTAATTTACAAGCCAAAAAAATGGCATTGGCATGGCAGAAATATGAAGATGTGCCTAAACCCACCTACCACCCTATTGATCCACGACTTGCGCATCCCGCCTCTCTGGCCGGCGTAGTGCCCGCCCACCCGCCCGCCCATTTTGTCGGTTGGCTTAGGCATACGGAGTTCATTCCCAGTCTAAGATTGGACCAGACCGAGGGTTACAGTAGCAGGATCGACAGCACGCAGAGGGGGACCTGACCGATCCCCAGCTTGCGCATCCCGCCCCTCTGGCTGGCTGAACGCCCGCACGCTCGTTTCATGGGTTCACTTAGGCATACGAAGTTAATCCCCATTCTAAGATCGGACGAGACCGAGGGTTGCGGCAGCACATGCTGGGCTCAGGCATGTGCTGGTGCCGTATTTTTCTTTGTCGGGACACCATCGTCAGACAACTTGTCTGGCGACATTAGTGTTCCAGCGATCGTGGGGGGCCGAGGGGGGTGTGCGTACGTGATGTGCGATAGGTGCTGGTACTTGGCCCTTGCATTGGCCCCCTATCCCTCATCGAACCTTGAGAACTCACACCCCCTTAAAGAGAATTTGAGATTTTACAGGTTTGCTGTCAGTAGCCATTAAAGTGTCTAAAATGGGGACACTTTTTTCAAATGGTCACAAAATCTTGTACACTTTGAGTTTTTAGCTGAATTGTTTTGTGCATGCCAACAGAAATTCAAGGATCACGTCTACCAAGTTTGGGGCCAAAACTCCTTATGAAAAAATTTTAAAAAATGTCGAACCGTAAAAAGTTTTGAAAATCGTGAAAAAAAGAAAATGAGTCATCTTGCCATGAAACTTCACATTAAGGCTTAAGGGACCATTGTATGAATTTACAAGCTAGAAAAATAGATGTGCCTATACCCACCTACCACCCTATCGATCTACGGCTTGCGCATCCCACCTCTCTGGCCGACGTAGTGCCTGCCCGCCCGCCCGTTTCATCGGTTGGCTTAGGCATACAGAGTTCATTCCCAGTCTAAGATCGGACCAGACCGAGGGTTGCGGCAGCAGGATCAACAGCACGCAGAGAGGGACCTGACCGATCTCCGGCTTGCGCATCCCGCCCCTCTGGCCAACTGAGTGCCCGCACGCTCGTTTCGTGGGTTGACTTAGGCATACGGAGTTCATTCCCAGTCTAAGATCGGATCGGACTGAGGGTTGCGGTAGCACATGCTGGGTGCGAGCAAGTGCTGGTGCCGTATTTCTCTTCGTCGAGTCACCATTGCTGGAGAACCTAACCGACGGCATTGACGTTCTTGCGATCAGGGGGAGCTGGGGGTGTGCGCACACGATGTTCGATTGGTGCTGGTACTTGGCCTTTATATTGGCCCCCTATCCCTCATCAAACCTCGAGAACTCACACCCCCTTAAAGAGCATTTGAGATTTTATAGGTTTGCTGCCAGTAGCCATTAAAGTGTCTGAAATGGGGACACTTTTTTCAAATGGTCACAAAATCTTGTACACTTTGAGTTTTTAGCTGAATTTGTTTTTGCATGCCAACAAAAATATAAGGATCACGTCTACCAAGTTTGGGGCCAAAACTCCTTCTCGAGAAATTTTAAAAAATCCTGAAGGCTTAAGGGACCATTTTATGAATTTACAAGCCAGAAAAATGGCATTGGCATGGCAGAAATATGAAGATGTGCCTAAACCCACCTACCACGCTATCAAACCACGGCTTGCGCATCCTGCCTCTCTGGCCGGCGTAGTGCCCGCCCGCCCACCCACCCATTTCGTCAGTTGGCTTAGGCATATGGAGTTCATTCCCAGTCTAAGATCGGATCAGACCGGACCAAGGGTTGCGGTAGCAGGATCGGTAGCACACAGAGGGGGACCCGGTCGATCCCCGGCTGAGCGCCCGGGCGTACGGAGTTTATTCTCAGTGTAAGATCGGACCGGATCAAGGGTTGTGGCTGAACATGCTGGGCTCGGGCATGTGCTGGTGTCACATTTTTATTCACCGGGACACCATCGTCCGAGAACCTGACCGACGGCATTGGGTTTTCGGTGATCGGAGGGGCCGGGGGGTGTGCGCACATGATGTACGGTGGGTGCTGGTACTTGGCCCTTATATTGGCCCCCTATCCCTCATCAAACCTCAAGAACTCACACCCCTTTAAAGAGCATTTGAGATTTTACAGGTTTGCTAAAGTGCCTGAAATGGGGACACTTTTTTTAAATGGTCACAAAATCCTGTACACTTTGAGTTTTTAGCTGAATTTTTTTGTGCATGCGAACAAAAATACAAGGATCACGTCTACCAAGTTTGGGGCCAAAAATCCTTCTGAAAAAATTTTAAAAAATATCGAACCGTAAAAAGTTTTAAAAAATCATGAAAAATAGAAAACGAGTCGTCTTGCCATGAAACTTCACATGAAGGCTTAAGGGACCATTGTATGAATTTACAAGCCAGAAAAATGGCATTGGCATGGCAAGAATATGAAGATGTGCCTAAACCCACCTACCACCCTATCAATCCATGGCTTACGCATCCCACCTCTCTGGCCGGAGTCGTGCCCGTCCGCCCGCCCGCCCGTTTCGTCGGTTGGCTTAGGCATACGAAGTTCATTCCCAGTCTAAGATCGGATGAGACCGAGGGTTGCAGCAGCACATGCTGGGCTCGGGCAGTGCTGGTGCCGCATTTTTCTTCGTCGGGACACCATCGCCGGAGAACTTGACCGACGAAATTAGTGTTCTGGTGATCGTGGGGGGCCGAGGGGGTGTGCGCACAGGATGTACGATGGGTACTGGTACTTGGCCCTTATATTGGCCCCCTATCCCTCGTCAAACCTTGAGAACTCACACCCCCTTAAAGAGCATTTGAGATTTTACAGGTTTGCTGCCAGTAGCAATTAAAGTGTCTAAAATGGGGAGACTTTTTTTAAATGGTCACAAAATCTTGTACACTTTGAGTTTTTAGCTGAATGTTTTTGTGCATGCCACAAAAAATACAAGGATCACGTCTACCAAGTTTGGGGCCAAAACTCTTTCTGAAAAAATTCTAAAAAATCCCGAACCGTAAAAAGTTTTAAAAATCATGAAAAATAAAAAACGAGTCGTCTTGCCATGAAACTTCACATGAAGGCTTAAGGGACCATTGTATGAATTTACAAGCCAAAAAAATGGCATTGGCATGGCAAGAATATGAAGATGTGCATAAAACCACCTACCACCCTATCAATCCACGGCTTGCTCATCCCACCTCTCTGGCCGGCGTAGTGCCCGCCCGTCCGTTTCATCGATTGGCTTAGGCATAAGGAGTTCATTCCCAGTTTAACATCGGAGCAGACCGAGGGTTGCGACAGTAGGATCAACAGCATGTAGAGGGGGACCCGGTTGATCCCCGGCTTGCGCATCCTGCTCCTTTGGCCGGTTGAGCGCCCGCACGCTCGTTTCGTGGGTTGACTTAGGCATACGGAGTTCATTCCCAGTCTGAGCATACGTAGTTCATTCACATTATAAGATCGGATCGAACTGAGGGTTATGACAGCACATACTGGGCTCAGGCATGTGCTGGTGCCGTATTTTTCTTCACCGGGACAGCATCACTGGAGAACCTGACTGGCGGTATTGGGGTACCGGCGACTAGGGGGCCCGGGGGGTGTGCGCACATGATGTGCGATGGGTGCTGGTACTTGGCCCTTATATTGGCCCCTTATCCATCATCAAACCTGGAGAACTCACACTCCCTTAAAGAGCTTTTGAGATTTTACAGGTTTGCAGCCAGTAGCCATTAAAGAGTTTGAAATGGGGACACTTTTTTCAAATGGTGAGAAAATCTTGTGCACTTTGAGTTTTTAGCTGAATTTTTTTGTGCATGCCAACAAAAATACAAGGATCACGTCTACCAAGTTTGGCACCAAAAATCCTTCTAAAAAAATTTTAAAAAATCCCGAATGATAAAAAGTTTCATAAATCGTGAAAAATAAAAAACGAGTGGTCTTGCCATGAAACTTCAAATGAAGGCTTAAGGGACCATTGTATGAATTTACAACCCAGAAAAATGGCATTGGCACTGGCAGAAATATGAAGATGTGCCCAAACCCACCTACCACCCTATCGATCCACGGCTTGCGCATCCCGCCTCTCTAGCCGGCGTAGTGCCCGCCCACCCGCCCGCTCGTTTCGTTGGTTGGCTTAGGCATACGGATTTCATTTCCAGTCTAAGATTAGACCGGACCGATGGTTGCGGTAGCAGGATCGGTAGCATGCAGAAGGGGACCCGACTGATCCCCGGCTTGGGCGTCCTGCCCCTCTGGCCGACTGAGCGCCCGCACGCTCATTTCTTGGGTTGACTTAGGCATACGGAGTTCATTCCCATTCTAAGCATACGAAGTTCATTCGCAGTCTATGATCGGACCAGACCGAGGGTTGCGGCAGCACATGCTGGGCTCGGGCATGTGTTGATGCCGCATTTTTCTTTGCCAGGACACCATCATCGGAGAACTTGACTGGCGGCATTGGGGTACAGGCGACCAGGAGGGCCGGGGGGTACGCACATGATGTGCGATGGGTGCTGCTACTTGGCCCTTATATTGGCCCCTTATCCCTCATCAAACCTCGAGAACTCACACCCCCTTAAAGAGCATTTGAGAATTTACAGGTTTGCTGCCAGTAGTAATTAAAGTGTCTTAAATGGGGACACTTTTTTCAAATGGTGAAAAAATCTTGTGCACTTTGAGTTTTTTACTGAATTTTTTTATGCATGCCAACAAAAATACAAGGATCACGTCTACCAAGTTTGGGGCCAAAACCCCTGCTGAAAAAATTTTAAAAAATCCTGAACCCTAAAAAGTTTCGAAAATCCTAAAAAACAGAAAACGAGTCGTCTTGCCATGAAACTTCACATGAAGGCATAAGGGACCATTGTATGAATTTACAAGCTAGAAAATGGCATTGGCACGATAGAAATATGAAGATGTGCCTAAACCCACCTACCACCCTATCGATCCACGGCTTGCGCATCTCGCCTCTCTGGCCAGCGTAGTGCCTGCCCGCCCGCCCGCTCGTTTCGTCGGTTGGCTTAGGCATATGAAGTTCATTCCCAGTCTAAGATCAAACTAGACCAAGGGTTACGGTAGTAGGATCGGTAGCACGCAGAGGGGGATCCGACCGATCCCCGACTTACGCATCCCACCCTTCTGGCCAGTTGAGCACCCGCACGCTCGTTTCGTGGGTTGGCTTAGGCATACGAAGTTCATTCCCAGTCTAAGCATACGGAGTTCATTCCCATTATAAGATCAGACCGGACCGAGGGTTACGACAGCACATGCTGGGCTCGGGCATGTACTGGTGCCGCATTTTTCTTCATCGAAACACCATCGTCGGAGAACCTGACCGGCGGTATTGGGGTACCGACGATCAGGGGGGCCGGGGGGTGCGCGCACATGATGTGCGATGGGTGCTGGTACTTGGCCCTTATATTGGCCCCTTATCCCTCATCAAACATCGAGAACTCACACCCCCTTAAAGAGCATTTCAGATTTTACAGGTTTGCTACCAGTAGCCATTAAAGTGTCTGAAATGGGGACACTTTTTTCAAATGGTCACAAACTCTTGTACACTTTGAGTTTTTAGCTGAATTGTTTTGTCCATGCCAACAAAAATACAAGGATCACGTCTACCAAGTTTGGGGCCAAAACTCCTTTTGAAAAAATTTAAAAAAATCCTGAACCGTAAATAGTTTCAAAAATCGTGAAAAATAGAAAATGAGTCGTCTTGCCATGAAACTTCACGAGAAGGCTTAAGGGACCATTGTATGAATTTACAAGACAAAAAAATGGCATTGGCATGGCAGAAATATGAAGATGTGCCTAAAGCCACCTACCACCCTATCGATCCATGGCTTGTGCATCCCGCCTCTCTGGCCGGCATAGTGCCTGCTCGCCCGCCCGTTCGTTTCGTCGGTTGGCTTAGGCATACAAAGTTCATTCCCAGTCTAAGATCAAACCGGACTGAGGGTTGCGGTAGCAGGATCGGCAGCACGTAGAGGGGGACCCGACTGATCCTCGGCTTGCGCATCCCGCCCCTCTGGTCGGCTGAGCGCCCGCACGCTCATTTTGTGGGTTGACTTAGGCATACGAATTTCATTCCCAATCTAAGCATGCGGAGTTCATTCCCAGTCTAAGATCGGATCAGACCGAGGGTTGCGGCAGCAGGATCGGCAGCACACAGAGGGGGACCCGACCGATCCCCAACTTGCACATCTCGCCCCTCTGGCCGGTTGAGCACCCGCACGCTTATTTAGTGGGTTGAGTTAGGCATACGGAGTTCATTCCCAGTCTAAGATCAGATCGGACCGAGGGTTGCGGTAGCACATGCTGGGCTCAAGCATTTGCTGGTGCGGTATTTTTCTTTACCGGGACACCATCGCTGGAGAACCTGATCGACGGCATTGGTGTTTCGATGATCAGGCGGGCTAGGGGGTCTGTGCACTTGATGTGCGATGGGTGCTGGTACTTGGCCCTTATATTGGCCCCCTATCTCTCATCAAACCTCGAGAACTCACACCCCCTTAAAGAGCATTTGAGATTTTACAGGTTTGCTACCAGTAGCCATTAAAGTGTCTGAAATGGGGAAACTTTTTTCAAATGGCCACAAAATCTTGTACACTTCAAATTTTTAGCTGAATTTTTTTGTGCATGCCACCAAAAATACAAGGATCACGTCTACCAAGTTTGGGGCAAAAAATCATTCTGAAAAAATTTTAAAAAATCCCGAACCCTAAAAAGTTTCAAAAATCCTGAAAAATAGAAAACAAGTTGTCTTGCCATGAAACTTCACATGAAGGCTTAAGGGACTATTGTATGAATTTACTACCCAGAAAAATGGCATTGGCATGACAGAAATATGAAGATGTGCCTAAACCCACCTACCACCCTATCGATCCACGGCTTGCACATCCCGACTCTCTGGCCGGCGTAGTGCCCGCTCGTTTCATCGGTTGGCTGAAATTTTTTGTGCATGCCAAAAAAAATACAAGGATCACGTCTACCAAGTTTGGGGCCAAAACTCCTTCTGAAAAAATTTTAAAAAATCTCAAACCGTAAAAAGTTTTAAAAATCGTGAAAAATAAAAAACTAGTCGTCTTGCCATGAAACTTCACATGAAGGCTTAAGGGACCATTGTATGAATTTACAAGCCAGAAAAATGGTATTGGCACGGTAGAAATATAAAGATATGCCTAAACCCACCTACCACCCTATCGATCCACGACCTACGCATCCAGCCTCTCTGGCCGGCGTAGTGCCGGCCCGCTCGCCCGCTTGTTTCGTCGATTGGCTTAGGCATACGGAGTTCATTCCCAGTCTATGATCGGATCAGACCGAGCATTGCGGCAGTAGGATTGGCAGCACATAGAGGGGGACCCGACCGATCCCCTCTGGCCGACTGAGCGCCCGCACGCTCGTTTCGTGGATTGACTTAGGCATACGGAGTTCATTCCCAGTCTAAGCATACGGAGTTCATTCCCAGTCTAAGATCAGCCCAGACCGAGGGTTGCGGCAGCACAAGCTGGCCTCCGTTATGTGCTGGTGCCGTATTTTTCTTCGTCAAGACACCATCGTCGGAGAACCTGATCGGCGGCATTGGGGTTTCGACGATCGGGGGGGCTGGGGGGGTGTGCGCACATAATGTGTGATAGGTGCTGGTACTACCCTATCCCTCATCAAACCTCGAGAACTCACACCCCCTTAAAGAGCATTTGAGATTTTACAGGTTTGCTGCCAGTAGCCATTAAAGTTTCTGAAATGGGAACATTTTTTTCAAATGGTCACAAAATCTTGTACACTTAGAGCTTTTAGCTGAATGTTTTTGTGCATGCCAACAAAAATACAAGGATCACATCTACCAAGTTTGGGGCCAAAACTCCATCTGAAAAAATTTTAAAAAATCCTAAACCGTAAAAAGTTTCAAAATCATGAAAAATAGAAAACGAGTCATCTTGCCATGAAACTTCACATGAAGGCTTAAGGGACCATTGTATGAATTTACAAGCCAGAAAAATGGCATTGGCACGACAGAAATATGAAGATGTGCCTAAACCCACCTACCACCCTATCGATCCACGGCTTGCGATCTCGCCTCTCTGGCCGGCGTAGTGCCAGCCCGCCCGCCCACTCGTTTCGTCGGTTGGCTTAGGCATACAGAGTTCATTCCCAGTCTAAGATCGAACCAGACCGAGGGTTGCGGTAGCAGGATCGGCAGCACGCAGAGGGGGGCCCTACCGATCCCCGGCTTGCGCATCCTGCCCCTCTGGCCGACTGAGCGCCCGCACGCTCGTTTCGTGGGTTGACTTAGGCATACGGAGTTCATTCCCAGTCTAAGCATACGAAGTTCATTCCCAGTCTAAGATCGGACCGGACCAAGGGTTGTGGCAGCACATGCTGGGCTCGGGCATGTGCTGGTGCCGCATTTTTTTCACAGGGACAACAACGCCGGAGAACCTGACCAGCGACTTTTGGGTTCCGACGATCGGGTGGGCCGGGGGGGGTGTGCACACATGATGTGCAATGGGTGCTGGTACATGGCCCTTATATTGGCCCCCTATCTCTCATTAAACCTCGAGAACTCACACCCCCTTAAAGAGCATTTGAGATTTTACAGGTTTGCTGCCAGTAGCCACTAAAGTGTTTGAAATGTGGACACTTTTTTCAAATGCTCTCAAAATCTTGTACACTTCAAGTTTTTAGCTGAATTTTTTTGTGCATGCCAATAAAAATAAAAGGATCACATCTACCATGTTTTCGGCCAAAACTCCTTCTGAAAATATTTTAAAAAATCCCGAACCGTAAAAAGTTTCAAAAATCGTGAAAAATAGAAAATGAGTTGTCTTGCCATGAAACTTCACATGAAGGCTTAAGGGACCATTGTATGAATTTACAAGCCAGAAAAATGGCATTGGCATGCCAGAAATATGAAGATGTGCCTAAACCCACCTACCACCCTATCGATCCACAGCTTGCGCATCCCGCCTCTCTGGCCGACGTAGTGCCCGCCCGCCCGCCCGCTCGTTTCATCGGTTGGCTTAGGCATACAGAGTTCATTCCTAGTCTATGATTGGATCGAACCGAGGGTTGCAATAGCAGGATCGGCAACACGCAGATGGGGACCTGACCGATCCCCGGCTTGCGCATCCCGCCACTCTGGCCGGCTGGGCGACCGCACGCTCGTTTCGTGGGTTGACTTAGGCTTACGGAGTTCATTCACAATCTAAGCATACAGAGTTCATTCCCAGTCTAAGATCGGACCAGACCGAGGGTTGCGATAGCACATGCTGGGCTCGAGCATGTAGTGGTGCCGTATTTTTCTTAGCCGAGACAGCATCGCCAAAGAACTTGACCGACGGGATTGGGGTTCCGACGATGGGAGGGACCAGGGGGTGTGCGCACATGATGTGCGATGGGTGGTGGTACTTGGCCCGTATATTGGCCCCCTATCCCTCATCAAACCTCGAGAACTCACACCCCCTAAAAGAGCATTTGAGATTTTACAGGTTTGCTGCCAGTAGCCATTAAAGTGTTTGAAATGGGGACACTTTTTTTCAAATGGTCACAAAATCTTATACACTTTGAGTTTTTAGCTGAATTTTTTTTTGCATGCCAACAAAAATACAAGGATCACGTCTACCAAGATTGGGGCCAAAAATCCTTCTGAAAACATTTTAAAAAATCTTGACCCGTAAAAAGTTTCAAAAATTATGAAAAATAGAAAACGAGTCATCTTGCCATGAAACTTCACATGAAGGCTTGAGGGACCATTGTATGAATTTACAAGCCAAAAAAATGGCATTGGCACAGCAGAAATATGAAGATGTGCCTAAACCCACCTACCACCCTATCGATCCACGGTTTGCGCATCCCGTCTCTCTGGCCGGCATAGTGCCCGCCCGCCCGCCTGCTCGTTTTGTCGGTTGGCTTAGGCATATGGAGTTCATTCCCAGTCTAAGATTAGACCGGACCAAGGATTGCGGCAGCAGGATTGGCAGCACGCAGAAGGGGACCCGACCGATCCCAGGATTACGCATCCCGCCCCTCTGGCCGGCTGAGCGCCCGCACGCTCATTTTGTGGGTTGACTTAGGCATACGAAGTTCATTCCCCGTCTAAGCATACGGAGTTCATTCCCAATCTAAGATCAAACCAGACCGAGGGTTGCGGCAGCACATGCTGGGCTCGGGCATGTGCTGGTGCTACATTTTTCTTCGCTGGGACACCATCGTCAGAGAACCTGACCGGTGGCATTGGGGGTGTGCGCACATGATGTGCGATGGGTGCTGGTGCTTGTCCCCTATATTGGTCCCCTATCCCTCATCAAACCTTGAGAACTCACACCCCCTTAAAGAGCATTTGAGATTTTACAGGTTTGCTGCAAGTAGCCATTAAAGTGTCTAAAATGGGGACACTTTTTTCAAATGGTCACAAAATCTTGTACACTTTGAGTTTTTAGCTGAATTTTTTGTGCATGCCAACAAAAATTCAAGGATCACGTCTACCAAGTTTGGGGCCAAAACTCTTTCTAAAAAAATTTTAAAAAATCTTGAACCGTAAAAAGTTTCAAAAATCGTGAAAAATAGAAAACGACTCGTCTCGCCATGAAACTTCACTTGAAGGCTTAAGGGAGCATTGTATGAATTTACAAGCCAGAAAAATGGCATTGGCATGGCAAAAATATGAAGATATGGCTAAACCCACCTACCACCTTATCGATCCACGGCTTGCACATCCAGCCTCTCTGGCTGGTGTAGTGCCCGCCCGTCCGCCCGCTCGTTTCGTCAGTTGGTTTAGGCATACAGTGTTCATTCCCAGTCTAAGATTGGACCGGATTGAGGGTTGCGGCAGCAGGATTGGTAGCACGCAGAGGGGGACCCGATCGATCCCCGGCTTGTGTATCCCGCCCCTCTGGCTGGCTGAGCGCCCGCACGCTCGTTTCACGGGTTGACTTAGGCATACGGAGTTCATTTCCAGTCTAAGCATACGGAGTTCATTCCCAGTCTAAGATCGAATCAGACCGAGCGTTACGGTAGCACATGCTGGGATCGGGCATGTGCTGGAGCCATATTTTTCTTCGTCGGGACACCATCACTGAAGAACCTGACCGACGACATTGGTGATCCAGCGATCGGAGGAGGGCAGGGGGTGTGCGCACATGATGTACGATGGGTGCTGGTACTTGGCCCTTATATTGGCCCCCTATCCCTCATCAAACCTCGAGAACTCACACCCCCTTAAAGACCATTCGAGATTTTACAGGTTTGCTGCCAGTAGCCATTAAAGTGTCTGAAATAGGGACACTCTTTTCAAATGGTCACAAAATCTTGTACACTTCGGGTTTTTAGCTGAATTTTTTTGTGCATGCCAAAAAAAATACAAGGATCATGTCTACCAAGTTTGTGGCCAAAACTCCATCTGAAAAAATTTAAAAAAAATCCTAAACCATAAAAAGTTTCAAAAATCGTTAAAAATTGAAAACGAGTCATCCTGCCATGAAACTTCACATGAAGGCTTAAGGGACCATTGTATTAATTTAAAAGCCAGAAAAATGGCATTGGCATAGCAGAAATATGAAGATGTGCCTAAACCCACCTACCACCTTATCGATCCACGACTTGCGCATCCCACCTTTCTGGCCGACGTAGTGCCCGCCTGCCCGCCCGCTCGTTTCGTCGGTTGGCTTAGGCATACGGAGGTCATTCCCAGTCTAAGATCGGATCGGACTGAGGGTTGCAGTAGTAGGATCAACGGCACACAGAGAGGGACCCGGTCGATCCCCGGCTTGCGTATCCCTCCCTTCTGGTCGACTGAGCGCCCGCAGGCTCGTTTTGTGGGTTGACTTAGGCATACGAAGTTCATTACCAGTCTAAGATCGGACCGGACCGAGGGTTGCGGCTGCACATGCTGGGCTCGAGCATGTGCTGGTGCCGCATTTTTCTTCACCGGGACACTATCGTCGGAGAACCTGACCGGTCGCATTGGGGTTCCGACGATCGGGGGGGGTCGGGGGTGTATGCACACATGATGTGCGATGGCTGCTGGTACTTGGCCCTTATATTAGCACCCTATCCCTCATCAAACCTCGAGAACTCACACCTCCTTAAAGATCATTTGAGATTTTACAGGTTTGTTGCCAGTAGCCATTAAAGTGTCTGAAATGGGGACACTTTTTTCAAATGGTCACAAAATCTTGTACACTTCGAGTTTTTTGCTGAATTTTTTTGTGCATGCCAACAAAAATACAAGGATCACGTCTACCAAGTTTGGGGCCAAAACTCCCTCTGAAAGAATTTTAAAAAATCCAGAACAGTAAAACATTTCAACAATCGTGAAAAATAAAAAATGAGTCGTCTTGCCATGAAACTTCACATGAAGGCTTAAGGGACCATTGTATGAATTTACAAGCTAGAAAAATGGTATTGGCACGGTAAAAATATGAAGATGTGCCTAAACCCACCTACCACCCTATCGATCCACGGCTTGCACTTCCCGCCTCTTTGGGTGGCGTAGTGCCCGCCCGCCCGCTCGTTTCGTCTATTGGCTTAGGCATACAGAGTTCATTCTAGTCTAAGATCAGACCGAACCAAGGGTTGCGGTAGCAGGATCAGCGACACGTAGAGGGGGACCCAGCTGATGTCCGGCTTACGCATCCCACCCCTTTGGTCGGTTGAGCGCCCGCACATTCATTTTGTGGGTTGACTTAGGCATACGAAGTTCATTCCCAATCTAAGCATACGGAGTTCATTCCCAGTCTAAGATCGGACCGGAACGAGGGTTGCGGCAGAACATACTGGGCTCGGGCATGTGCTGGTGCCACATTTTTCTTCGTCGGCACAGCATCGCCAGAAAACCTGACCGGCGGCATTGGGGTTCCAGCGATCGGGGGGGCCGGGGGGGTGTACGCACATGATGTGCGATGGGTGCTGGTGCTTAGCCCTTATATTAGGCCCCTATCCCTCCTCAAACCTTGAGAACTCACACCCCCTTAAAGAGCATTTGAGATTTTACAGGTTTGCTGCCAGTAACCATTAAAGTGTCTGAAATGGGGACACTTTTTTCAAATGGTCACAAAATCTTGTACACTTCTAGTTTTTAGCTGAATTTTTTTGTGCATGCCAACAAAAATACAAGGATCACGTCTACCAAGTTTGTGGCGAAAACTCCATCTGAAAAAATTTTAAAAAATCATGAACCATAAAAATTTTTAAAAATCTTGAAAAATCGAAAACGAGTCATCTTGCCATGAAACTTCACATGAAGGCTTAAGGGACCATTGTATGAATTTAAAAGCCAGAAAAATGGCATTGGCATGGCAGAAATATGAAGATGTGCCTAAACCCACCTACCACCCTATTGATCCACGGCTTGCGCATCCCACCTTTCTGGCCGACGTAGTGCCCGCCCGCCCGCACGCTCGTTTCGTCGAGACACCATCGCTAGAGAACCTAACCGGTGGCATTGAGGTTCCGGCGATCGGGGGGGCCGGGGGGGTGCGCACATGATGTGCGATGGGTGCTGGCACTTGGCCGTTATATTAGTGCCCTATCCCTAATCAAACCTGGAGAACTCACACCCCCTTAAAGAGCATTTGAGATTTTACAGGTTTGCTGCCAGTAGCCATTAAAGTGTCTAAAATGGGGACACTTTTTTCAAGTGGTCACAAAATCTTGTACACTTCAATTTTTTAGCTGAATTTTTTTGTGCATGCCAACAAAAATACAAGGATCACATCTACCGTGTTTGGGGCCAAAACCTCTTCTAAAAGAATTTTAAAAAATCCCGAACCATAAAAGGTTTCGAAAATCATGAAAAATAAAAAACGAGTCGTCTGGCCATGAAACTTCACATGAAGGCTTAAGGGACCATTGTATGAATTTTCAAGCCAAAAAAATGGCATTGGCATGGCAGAAATATGAAGATGTGCCTAAACCCACCTACAACCCTATCGATCCACGGCTTGCGCATCCCGCCTCTCTGGCCGACGTAGTGCCTGCCCGCCCACCCGCTCGTTTCGTCGGCTGGCTTAGTCATACGAAGTTCATTCCCAGTCTAAGATCAGACCAGACCGAGGGTTGTGGTAGTAGGATCGACAGCGCGCAGACAGGGACCCGACCAATCCTCCGCTTGCGCATCCCACGCCTCTGGCCGACCGAGCGCCCGTACGCTCATTTCATGGGTTGACTTAGGCATACGGAGTTCATTCCCAGTTTAAGCATATGGAGTTCATTCTCAGTCTAAGATCGGATCGGACGGAGGGTTACGACAGCACATGCTGGGCTCGAGAATGTGCTGGTGCCGTATTTTTCTTCGTCGGGACACCATCGTCGAAGAACCTGACCGGCGGCATTGGGGTTCTAGCGATCGGGGGGGCCGGGGGGTATGCACACATGATGGGTGATGGGTACTAGTACTTGGCCCTTATATTGGCCCCCTATCCCTCATCAAACCTCTAGAACTCACACCCCCTTAAAGAGCATTTGAGATTTTACAAGTTTGCTGTCAGTAGCCATTAAAGTGTCTGAAATGGGGCCACTTTTTTCAAATGGTCACAAAATCTTGTACACTTCGACTTTTTAGCTGAATTGTTTTGTGCATGCCAACAAAAATACAAGGATCATGTCTACCAATTTTGGGGCTAAAACTCCTTCTGAAAAAATTTTAAAAAATCTTGAACCTTAAAAAGTTTTGAAAATCGTGAAAAATAAAAAACGAGTCGTCTTGCCATGAAACTTCACATGAAGGCTTAAGGGACCATTGTATGAATTTACAAGCCAGAAAAATGGCATTGGCACTGCAAAAATATGAAGATGTGCCTAAACCCACCTACCACCCTATCGATCCACGGCTTGCGCATCCTGCCTTTCTGGTTGGCGTAGTGCCGACCTACCCGCCCGCTCGTTTCCTCGGTTGGCTTAGGCATACAAAGTTTATTCCCAGTCTAAGATCGGATCGAACCGAGGGTTGCTACAGTAGGATCGACAGCAAGCAGAAGGGGACCCGATCGATCCCCGGCTTGTGCACCCTGCCCCTCTGGCCGACTGAGTACCCGCACGCTAATTTTGTGGGTTGACTTAGGCATACGGAGTTCATTCCCAGTCTAAGATCAGACCAGACTGAGGGTTGCGATAGCACATGCTGGGCTCGGGCATGTGCTGGTGTTGCATTTTTCTTCACCGGGACACCATCGTTAGTGAATCTGACCGGCGACATTGGGGTTCCGATGATCGGGGGGGTCAGGGGGGCATGCGCACATGATGTGCAATGGGTGCTAGTACTTGGCCCTTATATTGGCCCCCTATCCCTCAACAAACCCCGAGAACTCACAACCCCTTAAAGAGCATTTGAGATTTTACATGTTTGCTGCCAGTAGCCATTAAAGTGTCTGAAATGGGGAAACTTTTTTCAAATGGTCACAAAATCTTGTACACTTCGAGTTTTTAGCTGAATGTTTTTCTGCATGACAAGAAAAATACAAGGATCACGTCTACCAAGTTTGGGGCAAAACTCCTTCTCAAAATATTTAAAAAAATTCCGAACCGTAAAAAGTTTCAAAAATCATGAAAAATAGAAAACGAGTCGTCTTGCCATGAAACTTCACATGAAGGCTTAAGGGACCATTGTATGAATTTAAAAGCCAGAAAAATGGCATTGGCTTGGCAAAAATATGAAGATGTGCCTAAACCCACCTACCACCCTATCGATCCACGGCTTGCGTATCCCGCCTCTCTGGCCGACGTAGTGCCCGCCCGCCCGTCCGCTCGTTTCGTCGGTTGGCTTCGGCATACGGAGTTCATTCCTAGTCAAAGATCAGATCGGACTGAGGGTTATGGCAGTAGGATCGACGGCACCCAGAGGGGGACCCGGTCGATCCTCGACTTTAGCAATCCCGCCCTTCTGGCTGGCTGAGTGCCCGCACGCTCGTTTTGTGGGTTAACTTAGGCATACGGAGTTCATTCCCAGTCAAAGCATACGGAGTTCATTCCCAGTCTAAGATCAGACCGGACCGAGGGTTACGGCAGCACATGCTAGGCTCGAGCACGTGCTGGTGCCGCATTTTTCTTCACCGGGACACCATCGTCGGAGAACCTGATCGGTGACATTAGGGTTTCGGTGACCGGGGGGAAGGGGGAGTGTGCGCACGTGATGTACGATGGGTGCTGGTACTTGGCCCTTATATTAGCGCCCTATCCCTCATTAAACCTCGAGAACTCACCCCCCTTAAAGAGCATTTGAGATTTTACAGGTTTGCTACCAGTAGCCATTAAAGTGTCTGAAATGGGGACACTTTTTTCGAATGGTCACAAAATCTTGTACACTTCGAGTTTTTAGCTGAATTTTTTTGTGCATGCCAAAAAAAATACAAGGATCACTTCTACCAAGTTTGGGGCCAAAACTCCTTCTGAAAGAATTTTAAAAAATCCCGAACCGTGAAAAACAAAAAAAGAGTCGTCTTGCCATGAAACTTCACATGAAGGCTTAAGGGACCATTGTATGAATTTTCAAGCCAGAAAAATGGCATTGGCATGGTAGAAATATGAAGATGTGCCTAAACCCACCTACCACCCTATTGATCCACGGCTTGCGCATCCCGCCTCTCTGGCCGACGTAGTGCCCGCCTGTCCGCCCGCTCGTTTTGTCGGTTGGCTTAGGCATACGGAGTTGATTCCTAGTCTAAGATTGGACCAAACCGAGGGTTGCGACAATAGGATTCGCAGCTGGCAATGGGGGACCCGGTCGATCCCCGACTTGCGCATCCCACCCCTCTGGCTGGTTGAGCGCCTGCACGCTCATTTCATGGGTTGACTTAGGCATATGAAGTTCATTCCCAGTCTAAGATCGGACCAAACCGAGGGTTGCAGCAGCACATGCTGGGCTCGGGCATGTGCTGGTGCCATATTTTTCTTCGTCGGGACACCATCGCCAAAGAACCTTAACGGTGACATTGGGGTTCCAGCGCTCGGGAGGGGCCGGGGGTGTGCGCACATGATGTGCGATGGGTGCTGGTACTTGGCCCATATATTGGCCCCCTATCCCTCATCAAAACTCGAGAACTCACACCCCCTTAAAGTGCATTTGAGATTTTACAGGTTTGCTACCAGTAGCCATTAAAGTGTCTTAAATGGGGACACTTTTTTCAAATGGTCACAGAATCTTGTACACTTTGACTTTTTAGCTGAATTGTTTTGTGCATGCCAACAAAAATACAAGGATCACGTCTACCAATTTTGGGGCCAAAACTCTTTCTGAAAAAATTTTGAAAAATCTCGAATCGTAAAAAGTTTCAAAAATCGTGAAAAATAAAAAATGAGTCGTCTTGCCATGAAACTTCACATGAAGGCTTAAGGAACCATTGTATGAATTTACAAGCCCAAAAATGGCATTGGCATGGCAGAGATATGAAGATGTGCCTAAACCCACCTACCACCCTATCGATCCATGGCTTGCGCATCCTGCCTTTCTGGTTGCGTAGTGCTCGCCCGCCCGTCCGCTTGCTTCATCGGTTGGCTTAGGCATACGGAGTTCATTCTCAGTCTAAGATCGAACCGGATTGAGGGTTGCAGCAGCAGGATCGGTAGCAGGCAGAGGGGGACCCGACTGATCTCCGGCTTGCGCATCCCGCCCCTTTGGCTGACTAAGCGCCCGCACGCTCATTTCATGGGTTGACTTAGGCATACGAAGTTCATTCCTAGTCTAAGCATACGAAGTTCATTCCCAGTCTAATATCGAACCGAACCGAGGGTTGCGACAGCACATGCTGGGCTCGGGCATGTGCTGGCACCGTATTATTCTTCACCGGGACACCATTGTCGGAGAACCTGACCAGCGGCATTGGGGTTCTAACGATCGAGGGTGCCGGGGGGGTGTGCGTAATGATGTGTGATGGGTGCTAGTACTTGGCCCTTATATTGGTCCCCTATCCCTCATCAAACCTTGAGAACTCACACCCCCTTAAAGAGCAATTGAGATTTTACAGGTTTGTTGCCAATAGCCATTAAAATGTCTGAAATGGGGACACTTTTTTCAAATGGTCACAAAATCTTGTGCACTTCGAGTTTTTAGCTGAATTGTTTTGTGCATGCCAACAAAATTATAAGGATCACGTCTACCAGGTTTGGGGCAAAAAATCCTTTTGAAAAAATTTTAAAAAATCTTGAACCATAAAAAGTTTTAAAAATCGTGAAAAATATAAAATGAGTCGTCTTGCCATGAATCTTCACATGAAGGCTTAAGGGACCATTGTATGAATTTACAAGCTAGAAAAATGGCATTGGCATGGTAGAAATATGAAGATGTGCCTAAACCCACTTACCACCCTATCGATCCACGGCTTGCGCATCCCGCCTCTCGACCGACGTAGTGCCCGCTTGCCAGTCGGCTCATTTCGTCGGTTGGCTTAGGCATACGGAGTTCATTCCCAGTCTAAGATCGGATCGAACCGAAAGTTACGGCAGCAAGATCGATAGCATGCAGAGAGGGACCCGACCGATCCCCTGTTTACGCATCCTGCCCCTTTGGCTGGCTGAGTGCCCGCACGCTCGTTTCATGGGTTGACTTAGGCATACGGAGTTCATTCCCAGTATAAGATCAGACCGGACCGAGGGTTGTGGCAGCACATGCTAGGCTTGGGCATGTGCTGGTGTCGCATTTTTTTTCGTCGGGACACCATCGTCGGAGAACCTGACCGACGGCATTGAGGTTCCGGCGATCGGAAGGGCCGGGGGGTGTGCGCACATGATGTGTGATGGGTGCTAGTACTTGGCCCTTATATTGGCCCCCTATCCCTCAAGAAACCTTGAGAACTCACATTCCCTGAAAAGAGCATTTGAGATTTTACAGGTTTGCTGCTAGTAGCCATTAAAGTGTCTGAAATGGTGACACTTTTTTCAAATGGTGACAAGATCTTGTACACTTCGTGTTTTTAGCTGAATTGTTTTGTGCATGCCTACAAAAATACAAGGATCACGTCTACCAAGTTTGGGGCAAAAACTCCTTCTGAAAAAATTTGAAAAAATTCTGAACCGTAAAAAGCTTCAAAAATCGTGAAAAATAAAAAACGAGTCGTCTTGCCATGAAACTTCTCATGAAGGCTTAAAGGAGCATTGTATGAATTTACAAGCCAGAAAAATGGCATTAGCATGGCAGAAATATGAAGAGGTGCCTAAACCCACCTACCACCCTATCGATCAACGGCTTGCGCATCCCGCCTCTCTGGCCGGCGTAGTGCCCGCCCGCCCGCCCGCTCGTTTCATCTGTTGGCTTAGGCATACTTAGTTCATTCTCAGTCTAAGATCGAACCGGATCGAGGGTTGTGGCAGCAGGATCGACAGCACGTAGAGGGGGACCCGACCGATCCCCGGCTTGCGTATCCCGCCCCTCTGGCTGGCTGAGTGCCCGTACGCTCGTTTCGTGGGTTGACTTAGGCATACGAAATTCATTCCCAGTCTAAGATTGGACCGGACTGAGGGTTGCGGCAGCTCATGCTGGGCTCGGGCATTTGCTGGTGCCACATTTTTCTTCGCCGGGACACCATCGTCGGAGAACCTGACCGATGGCATTGGGGTTCCACCGATCGGGGTGGCCGGGGGGTGTGCGCACATGATGTACAATGGGTGCTGGTACTTGGCCCTTATATTGGCCCCCTATCCCTCATCAAACCTCGAGAACTCACACTCCCTTAAACAGCAATTGAGATTTTACAGGTTTGCTGCGAGTAGCCATTAAATGGTCTGAAATGGGAACACTTTTTTCAAATGGTCACAAAATCTTGTACACTTCGATTTTTTAGCTGAATTGTTTTGTGCATGTCAACAAAAATGCAAGGATCACGTCTACCAAGTTTGGGGCCAAAACTCCTTCTGAAAAAATTTAAAAAAATCTCGAACAGTAAAAAGTTTCAAAAATCATGAAAAATAGAAAACGAGTCGTCTTGCCATGAAACTTCACATGAAGGCTTAAGGGACCACTGTATGAATTTACAAGCCAGAAAAATGGCATTGGCACGGCAGAAATATGAAGATGTGCCTAAACCCACCTACCACCCTATCGATCCACGGCTTGCGTATCCTGCCTCTCTGGCCGACGTAGTGCCCGTCTGCCCGCCCGTTCGTTTCATCTTTTGGCTTAGGCATATGGAGTTCATTCCCAATCTAAGATCGGATCGAACCGAGAGTTGCGACAGTAAGATCGACAGCACGCAGAGGGGGACCCGACCGATCCCTGGCTTGCGCATCCCGCCCCTCTAGCCAGCTGAATGCCCGTACGCTCATTTCGTGGGTTGACTTAGGCGGAGTTCATTCCTTGTCTAAGCATACGGTGTAGACACCGGTTTTGTCTGGGTCTACTATTTTATTTTATTTTATTTTTAATAATAATAATATTTAACAAAACAAACAAAAAAACAAAATGAAAATAAGACAGAAGTCAAGGGGTTGGTACGACGTCAAACTACCCCGACCAATTACCCAACCAACTCTTCGACCAATTACCTTACCAACTACCCGACTAGCCACCTTATAACCACCAACTAACAACCCTACAGCCCTAGATCCCCCTAAGTAGAAACCCTTTAAAATCCCCAGCCATTTTCAAAAATCCAGGAATCTGAGCTCTCGAAAAAAAAAAACCATTCTTCCCCTTCAACACCCTCAGACAGACCCCATTTTCGACGTAAAAAAAAAAACCAAAACAAAAAAAAACTAAAACAGAAAAAAAAAAAAAATACACAGTCCTCGCCTACGGTGAGGAACCTCAGCACCGAGCCATTTGCAAAAGCTAAAAAATCGTTAGTTTCGCCAAAAAAAAAAAGAAAAGGAAGAAAAATTGAAAACTTCAAAACTTGATCTACGCGAATCAAGGACGTTTTTGGTGAAAGGGACCTCAGATCCGGACTCAGGAGGTCGAGGGAAACATTTTGGTGTTTTCGGAGAATTTTTTGACTACCGTCAACGACGACCACCGATCGACGACCGACGGCAGCAATGGCGGAGGATCGGCCGACCAACTGTGTTGGCCGGAGAGAAAAAAAAGGAAACGAAAAAAAAAAAGAGAGAAAGCTATTTTTTTTTTGAAAGATTAAAAAAAATGACGAAAATTTTTTTTTTGACTTTTATATAAATTATCAATAGCCAAAACGATGTCGTTTCAATAAAACCCAAAACGATGCCGTTTTAACCAAGGAAGGATCCGCGCGTTGACCTGAACCTGACCTAAGATCCACGTAACCCGACCCAACGACTCGTTCCAGCTAGCCTTAAACCGGTTCATACGAACCGCCAGTGGACCGGATTGAACCGATCAGATTGCTCGGACCGCCGATCCGACCGTCAAACTGGTCAGATCACTCGAACCGCCGATCCAACCATCGAACCGGTCAGATCGCCCGGACCAACGTTGACCGGTCCGATTCAGGTAAAAAAAAATTTTTTTTTTAATTTTCTAATTTTTTATTATTATTATTTTTTGTTATTTTAAATATATTTTTATATTTATGCATGATAAATTTATAAATTTGTTAGAATAAATGTTTAATCGTTTTAATAATAATAAAATTAAGAAAAAATAATAATAAAAATATATTAAAATGCCTTTAAAAAAATAATAATAATCTTCCTTGCCTAGATGTTGGAGGGAATAAAAATATTTTTCTAAAACAATAATTCTGCCTAGATGTTGGGGAATTATTGTTAATTATGTTTCATAAATAAACATAAGAAATTTTTAATTAATCTTAAAAAATTATTAAAATTGAACTTGCTTAAAAAATCTGCCTAGATGTTGGGGATTTTTAGAGATGTTCGTATTTTCTTAAAAAAACGAAACCTTAAGCACTATTTCTTAATCCTAGGATTCTAAAACCCCTAAAAATCCAAAACCCCCCGAAATCCAAAATCCTTGAAATCCAAAGTCCTAAAAAAATCCTAAAGACACGTGTGAAAATTCTATTTGAAGCAATTTGTTCTCGAATGCCGCCTAGATGATGGGGTATTTAAGAAATTTTACTTCGTGAAGTCTTTTCACACGATTTCTTAATTCGTATTAATAATAAGATTAATAAACAAAAAGTATAATAAAATTGGGATCTTAAATATAAACAATCGCACCTAAGCTCTGCCTAGATGTTGGAGAGTTGGGGTGGTCTCATTATATTTAAGAATCCAACTCTTAAATTACATTTCATTTTACATGACATTCATTAGCATGATATACGTTAGCATGTTATCATCAATAATTGATTGCATTACTCTCTCTTTAATTTACTGATAAAATATTTTTTAATAAAAAAAGAATAATACTAAAAAAAAAATCTTTTTGTGATATTATAAAATAAAAAAATAACATTCCGAGAGAAATAATTCTTGGTACTCTGCCTAGATGTTGGAGAGTCACTAACAATTATTTCCTATAAAGATTGTTATTTTATTTTAATGATTATTGTGTTAAATCTTAGGTGAAAAGAGTTATTTTAAATTTTGCCTAGACGATGGAGAATTTTAAGATAATTCTTTAACTTAAAGATTTTCTCAATATTTCTAAATAAATATTTTAGCAAATTTTTTTTAAATGAAGGGAATTAAGGTTAAATTTCAAATTAAAACCATTTTTATCCAATGTCGAAAATAGCACATAATTAAATGGTACCAATTTATGGGCGTTGTGGGGGTGCTAATCCTTCCCCACGCGTAACCGACTCCTGGACCCAACCTGGTTTTTCGCAGACCGAAATTTATCTTTTTGATAAGACTTCAAACTCGTTTTTATAGTTTTATTAAAAAGATAAACTTTTGGGTGGCCAATCACACCCTAACAAAGATTGGTGGCAACTCTCTCTTTTTTATTTTTCTCGATTTTAAACTCATTTTTACGTCTGACGGTCCCAAAACTGTTACGACAGCTTGGTGACTCCACTGGGGAATTATTTGAGAGTCAGGCCAAAATTTAAATTATGCACTATTGACAACAGTTGGATTTAATTGATTTTATTTGATATTTAATTTAATTTCTTTTATTTTATTTTTCTGAAAACAGTCATGTTAATAAATGAAATAAATTATGTGCTAGTTATTACTTCATTTTGATTTTGTTTTTGATTTATTCATGTTATTTTGATTAATACATTACCTTGCACACACTTTCCATATTCACTTGCATACATGAGCTCTATACCCGGGCTCTATCCTTTTAGGAGGAAGTGAAATAGCTACGCTCTCGTGAGGTGATAACCTCTGCATTTGCTAGCGAAACACTTCCACTCAAATTGAACCCGTTCTGTTAGTAGCCTGTAATGGGTGAGGATCGGGGAGCCTTACTAGTCTATAATGGACGATGATGTGAGGAATAGTCTGGGAACCTTTAGACATGTAAATCTTAACCCGGCATATAGTGAACCCTGAAGTCCAACTTTAGGACAGAGCCATACTGTCCCTTTTACGAGAAAATTATCTAAATTAGGACACTATGTATATTCTGATATGCTTGTTCATTCATTTACTCAGTTTTATTTATTTGTTTTATTTACATTCTTGATTTGTTTTATTGTCTTCAATTTTGTTGCATGCATCATATAGGTACCATATTTTTAGAGGGTATTGTTTTGGACCAATCTTTAACAAAAAAAAAAAACACTTTCAAAAAAACCTAAAGGATGTCATCTGTGTGTGAGAGCTACTTAGAGGTTAAGAGCCATTCAGAAGGTACTCAGGAGAAAAAAAGAGATTACTTAGTAGATGGTCATATATCGGTGCTACCACAGTCAGTGCATATTGATCTCGATCAGAATAATATATCAGAATTGGAAGCCATTTGGAAACAGTGGAGAACAGAGAAAAAAGAATTTCCAAGACATACGGGGATGTGGCACTGCTTATGTCTGTGAAGGTTGATGAACACTAATGAGAGCCGCAATACAGTTTTGGGATCTATCTTATCAATGCTTTGTATTCAACCAAGAAGACTTGGCCCCCACGATCGAAGAATATTCTTCTTTACTTTGGATAGAGTCTACCAATCAAGACAAGATCTATTGGAAAGAGCATAAGACCATCGGATATAGAAAAAAAATTAGCTAAGATCATGCAAATGGAGGTTGAAGAGATAGACAAGTACAAGAAAGAAAAAAATGGGGTTGAGACCATTCTATTAGCTTTTCTGCTTGAGTACATAAGAAAGTATATTGATATTGATCAGGGTTTGCATGTGTTTGCTTTGGCCATCTATAGATTGATGATATTTCCTAAGGCTTTAGGACATATAGAAGCATCAGTGGTTGATTTCTTTGAGCAATTAGATAAAGGTATAAACCCTTCACCAACTATTTTGGCAGAAACTATTAGATCACTTAATTTTTGTCAAAGAAAGGGTGAAAGACGATTTATGGGGTGTGCTCAGTTACTTTTTGTCTGGCTCAGAAGCCATTTTTGGGGAAAAGAGAAGACATCATTTTGACCATTCTCCATTCATTTCAGTCCTATCAAGGAGTTTATGACTAAAGAATGAAGAAAAGATTGGAAAAAAAGTCAATGGTTGGCATTCTTTTTGAAGCTCACTAACGAAGATGTAACATGGAGGGCACCATGGATGCTTTCGATGGCTATCTTATATAGTTGTGGAGACGAGTCATGGGTACCTCTATTAGGAATATAGGGGGCAGTGAGTTACGCACCCCTTATGGTTCAAAGATAATATGATTCACGATAGTTCATCCCTATGACTCATAGGCTTGGTTCACTCGAGTTTGATTATGGAACACCCGGTTATATGAAAAGGGTTCGTGAAATCATCAAAGCATGGAAGCAGGTCAACCGAATGAGCCCAGCTAGACTCACAGATAATGTTGCTGAAGGTTACCTTGCGTGGAGGATGAAAAGAGCTAACGAAATTAGGCCTCTACCAGCTGATGTTTCAGAGAAATTATCGGTTCCTGTTTCAGTATCGGTATTGTCGACTGTTGAGATTGCTCAACGAGAGTTTGAGATTGAAAAGAAAAGGTTAAAGAAAGAAAAGGTGGCTATGATGGATCAGGTTAACCAACTAAGATATGATTTGATGATGAAAAATGATGTAGTACAAAAGTTGACTAAAGAACGAAAAGTATTGAAAGAGGATCTGCAAGATCTGCATCAAGAAAATAAGAAATTAAGGTTGGATAGTAGACCTTTGAAGGGATCCAAGAAGGATGTGGAAGAACTACGGGACATGGTGGAATATTGGAAGAACAGAGCTCAAGAGAACAAAGAAATGATCTCCACACTCACCAAAGAGCAACATGAATGGAAAGAAAAACTTTCAAGAGCCTCTGAAAAGGTAACAAGGCACCAAAGAGAAAGTGAAAAGCTAAAAACTGAGCTAATGAGGGAACAAAGCAAGAACTCCGATTTGCAAAGCAAGAAAAAAGCCTTAGAGCATGAATTAATGAGTTTGGAGCTTCAATTGACAAGCAATCAGAGGCACATAAATGAGATTTTGACTGAGTGGCAAGATAGAGAAGATTATTGGGCTCGCACTTGTAATATGGAGGTAGATGCTCGAGAGATGTGGAGAGCAAAAAGTTTAGGGAGACAGTAATACATCGAACACCTGACTGCTCAAATCTACAAGGCTATCCGGAAAGCAGGCAACATGGTTGAAAAGGCGAAAGCACTGGAATGAGAGATTGTACCAACCAAAGGCCACAGTCAAAGATTATTGCACTTTTTGCATGAAGCTAGGGAGCAGTATGCTCAAATCAAATGTTTTTATGGCTTTAATGTGAGAATGATTGGATGATGTGTAAAGACTCCCATGGTTAATGAAAGTTTCTTTTTGTTTCGATCGATCTAAGACAATACCTTAATTTGCATTTCATTCATTTCATGCATGCATTTTCATACTAACAATAATATCAACGACATTATATCATGCGATCTAATTCATGGTTAATAAACTAAGGTTCAAGATAGCAAAGCCAAGGAACCATAACTCGTCAATTTCACATAGATATAATACTCATTCCCAAACTCGAGCCATGGAAGAAGAGAATACAGCTAGGTTTGAAAGGGTCGAAAGGGTACAGGAGGAGATACAAGAAAGAGTGATGGAAATACAACAAAGAATTGAAGCACAAATGGCTAAATTAAGACAACTGTTGATTGGATCAATGAAAGGAAAAAGAGTCACTGGTGTATCAAGGACAGAAGATGAGGTTAATGTGGAAGAGCCATTATACCCTTTTGGATTCACTCCACCTCAAGTTCAGGTTCAAGTTCCTTGGGGTATACACATACAACCACCAAGTGCGTAGCCATACCCCTATGTCAATCATTCTGCAAATCAGCAGACGACCCACTTGAATGCCAATTCGAGATCCATCCCAGTCGATCCCATCATGGTACCAAATCTTGACGACCCTGTTGAGCAAGAGAAATCTCACAAAATGTCAGAACCTGTTATAAATTCAAAAATTCAAGACAAGTATGACCAGCTTAAAGAGAGGCTTAAAGCGGTTGAAGGTAATGACACTTATGGGGTTATTGACGCCAATGAGCTTAGCCTAGAGCCTGACTTGGTTATCCCACCAAAATTTAAGACCCTAGATTTTGAGAAATACGATGGGACAAAGTGTCCATCTGCTCATATCACCATGCTTTGTAGAAAGATGACTGGTCATACCCATAATGACAAACTATTGATACACTATTTTCAGGATAGTTTGACTGGTTCAACAACTAAATGGTACATGCAATTAGATCAAAATAAGATCAGTTCATGGAAAAACTTGGCCAAAGTTTTTCTTGCTTAGTATAAGCACGTCTTGGATACAGCCCCTGATAGACTATCATTACAAAATATGGAGAAAAAGTCGACGAAAACCTTCAAAGAATACGCACATCGGTAGAGAGATGCAACAGCCCAAGTACAACCACCACTGACTGAAAAAGAGATAATCGTGCTATTCATCAATACACTGAAGGCCCCGTATTATGACAGATTGGTGGGAAATGCCACGAAAAACTTCTCTAACATGGTAATTTCAGGGGAGATGATAGAAAACGCTATCAAAAGTGATAAAATTGAAGGGTCTGAAAAGAAGATAGCTACCTTAAGGAAGAAAGAGCAGGAGACACATGTTGTCACTCACACAAATCCCCCACACCATCATTTTGTTTCATATAACCCACACCCCCATTACTACTCTACTATAAACCAAATCTCTCAATAACCATACCATTACCGGGCCCCCCAACAATCGTTACCTAGATCAAGTTTTAGCCTTCAACCATCCAATTACACCCCGGCACCTCCAGCTCGACCATTTACTCAACCAACCTACCCAAACAGCAATCAAAGAAACTCACAGAACAATAACAATCGAGAAAGACCTCATTTTGACCCAATTCCCATGACATATACAGATTTGTATCCTCGACTTGTTGAGAAACATCTGCTTGCTCCTGTTATTATTAAACCTTTGAAACCTCTGTTTACCAAATGGTATGACCCCAATGCACATTGTGATTATCATTATGGGAATCCAGGTCATTCCACTAAGCATTGTACTACTTTGAAGCATAAAGTGCAGGGGTTAATCAATGAAGAAGTATTAAATTTTGATACCAGCCAACAAGGGACTCCAAATGTCAATGGGAACCCTCTACCAAATCATACCAGACCATCAATAAATGCTTTGATTGATGGGCAAACAAGTGTGAAAAGAAGAATAGAAGAGGTCAAAACTCCTATGGCTAAAGTGTTTGAAACCTTGGTCAAAGCTGACATGCTAAAGTCGATAGAACCTCAAAATTACTCTGAAGTGGTTAACTCAACTGAAAGCTGCCATTATCACAAAGGTGCTCTGGGGCATTCTATCGAGAATTGTCACCAATTTCGTCAAGAGGAGCAAAAATTGATGGATGAAGGTCGAATAGAGTTTTACCAAGAGAGAGAAGAGTTGGTGAAAGTGTCTACCATTGATTCAAAGAATAAGTTTGGGCGTAGACCAGTAACTATCTATTATGATGAGAAGCCAACATCGAAGCTAGAAAAACCCGTCTCTCAACCAGTGGTGACAATTAAAGTTCTTGGCCCTTTTTCATATCAGAATGATAAAGCAGTACCTTGGAAGTACTGTTATGATGTCGTAGTCAACCCAGATACTGCCAACAAAACGAGTGTAGGAGGCATAACCCGAAGTGGCAGGTGCTATACCCCAGAGGCTCTTAAAAAAGCTAGAAAGGAAAAAGCCAAGGTAAGGGAAAAAATAAAAGTCAGAGTGATCTTGATGCAACACCAGAAAAAAAAGTCAGAAGCCAGTATCTGAGAGTGAAGTAGGTGAATTTTTAAAGTTAATAAAACATAGTGAGTATAGCATGGTAGAATAGCTTAACAAGATGCCAGCTAGAATTTCGTTATTGTCATTATTGCTCAATTCAGAGTCACACCATAATGCTTTGCTAAAGGTGCTAAATCAAGCATATGTGTCTCACAATGCTTCTGTTGAATATGTGGAACAGCTTGTTGGCAATCTGACAATTTCAAACTATATTTTTTTCAATGATGAAGAAATTTCTCCTGAGGGTAGAGAAAGTACCAGGGTTCTTCACATTACTGTGAAATGTAATAGTCATATAATGGCTAAGGTTTTGATTAATAATGGCTCATCCATCAATGTTATACCTACAACTACTCTGGTAAAACTCCCTGTTAATGGATCTTATATGAAACCTAGTCATATGATAGTGAGAGCCTTTGATGGAACCAGAAGAGAAGTGTTGAGAGATATAGAAGTGCCATTGCAGATTGGTCCATGTACTTTCAACATGAAATTTCAAGTCATAGACATCTCTCCTACATATAGTTGTCTATTGGGTAGACCGTGGATCCATATGGCAGGTGCTATCCCATCCTCATTACATCAAAAAGTCAAATTCATTGTTGAAGAAAAGCTAACATGTATGGCAGGAGAAGAAGATTTATTGGTAATTCAACCGATAAATACTCCTTATGTGGAATCGACAGATGAAGCTTTCGAATGCTCTTATAGATTCTTCGAGATTGCCAATGCAACATATATAGCTGAAGGATCTAAATTGTATTCGCCACACTTATCTACGACTACTAAAATGGTAGTCAGACAGCTTACCAAGATGGGATAACGACCTGAAGTCAGACTTGGGAAGAACCTGTAAGGAATCACAAAGCCATCGGCCATATATGAAAAGAGAGACAGGTTTGGCTTGGGATATAAGCCAACAAGAGGGGACAGAGTAAGAATGGTGAATGAGAAAAGAGATAAGAGGATAGCTAATCTTAAGGGATATGAGCTGGAGTCAGAGCCGATAGTCATTCCATACCTCTATAATTCTTTTCACTCGGGAGGATATATTTATCCAGATTTATCGGAAGCCCCAAGTGCAGGATTCATGGAAAAATTTTTAGAGCTGGCCATTCAAATGGTGGATGATGGAGAAAAAAAGAGTCGAAGTGAAGATCTATTCGTGTACCCTTGTCTTTTAGATTTTAAGTTGGATAATTGGGAAGTTACAGAGCTGCCTGCTGTTTTTAAAACTTTGGAAAAGTAATGTGAAACTTTAAATCCCTAATTACATTCTACGAGTATTAGGAGATCTTTTATGGTGTGTTTATGTTTGTCATTTTAATAAAAGACTTAGAAAATGCATCCGTATTTTTTCTGTTGTTTTTATCTTCATTTTACCTTTCATCCTTTTCTTTCCTACATTTTCTTGCCATTCCATTTTTATGTGCCAATATTCTCTCCATATTACCCTTTACAGGGTCTCAAACAATGAACATGAGGATAATCATGGCATTAATCTCGGATTTGATTTTGAAAACTTAATTCATGTTGATGAACTTGATAATGAGGAAGATTCAGATAACTATACACTGCCTCTTGATTTGTTAAAATTAATAGAACATGAAGATAAGCCAATTGAATCCCACCAAGAAATTACTGAATCAGTAAAATTGGGAGATGGTGAGAATAAAAGAGAGGTCAAAGTTGGTACATCTCTTTTATCAGCTGAAAGATAAGAGCTAGAAGAGCTGCTCCAAGAATATGTAGATGTGTTCGTATGGACTTACCAGGATATGCCAAGACTCAGCACTGATATTGTAGAGCACAAGTTACCTTTAAAACTAGGATGTAAGCCGATGCAGCAAAAGCTAAGGCGCATGAAACCAGAGATGTTGCTAAAAATTAAAGAGAAAGTGAAGAAACAATTCGATGCCAGATTTTTGGAAGTGGCAAAATATCTTGAATGGGTAGCCAACATAGTGCCAGTTCCTAAGAAGGATAGAAAAGTGAGAATGTGTGTCGATTATCGAGATTTGAATAGAGTAAGCCCTAAGGATAACTTTCTTTTACCTCACATCGATACTCTAGTGGATAATACTGCTAGGCACTCTACATTTTCCTTTATGGATGGTTTCTCAGGCTATAATCAGATCAAGATGGCTCGAGATGATATGGAGAAAACTACATTTGTGACCATATGAGGAACATTCTGTTACAAAGTCATGCCTTTTGGGTTAAAAAATGCTGGTGCTACTTATCAAAGAGTAATGGTGACTCTTTTTCATGACATGATGCATAAAGAGATAGAAGTGTATGTAGATGGTATGATTGCAAAATCTTGTGAAGGAGAGGATCATATAGTCAGTCTCAAAAAGCTATTCGACAGGTTGAAAAGATTTCAGTTGAAGTTGAATCCTGCCAAATGTACATTTGGAGCCAAATCAAGAAAACTATTAGGCTTTGTAGTCAGTGAAAAAGAAATTGAAGTTGATCCAGATAAGATACAAGCCATCCAAAACTTATCCCCTCTTCATACCTCAAAAGAAGTGCGAGGCTTCTTAAGGAGATTAAATTATATTGCTCGCTTCATCTCTCAACTCACTTATAAGTGTGATCCTATTTTCAAGCTTCTCAGAAAACATGATCCTGGAGAATGAAATGATGAATGCCAAGAAACTTTTGATAAGATCAAAGAATACTTGTCAAATCCACCTGTGTTAGTGCCACCAATGCCAGGAAAACCTTTGATTTTGTACTTGACAGTGCATGAAAATTCAATGGGATGTGTGCTGGGGCAAAGAGATGAAACTGATAAGAAAGAACGAGCAATTTACTACTTGAGCAAGAAGTTTACTAATTATGAGTCAAAGTATTTACCATTAGAGAAGATGTGTTGTGCATTAACCTGGACAGCTCGAAGGCTTAGACAATACATGCTTTATCACACTGCTTGGCTCATAGCAAAGCTAGATCCTATTAAGTATATCTTCGAAAAGCCCTCATTGACAGGAAGAATAGCACGGTGGCAAGTTATGCTTTCAGAATATGATATCATTTACGTGACTCAAAAAGCTATTAAAGGGAGTGCAATAGCTGAATTTCTAGCTGATCGTGCAGTTGAAGATTATGAGCCAATGAAATTAGATTTTCCTGATGAGGATGTGATGGCCATTGAAGAAAATGAACCTGTTGAAAAATCATGGAGGATGTATTTTGATGGAGCTGCTAATGCTTTGGGTCATGGTATTGGGGTAATTTTGATATCTCTTGATGGACATTATTACCCCATCACAGCCAGATTAAATTTTAATTACACAAACAATGTGGCTGAATATGAGGCCTGTGTTATGGGTCTACAAGCAGCAATTAAAAAGAAGATCAAAGTGTTAGATGTGTTTGAAGATTCAGCTTTAGTCATCTATCAGTTACGAGGTGAATGGGAAACAAGAGACTCTAAGTTGATTCGGTACCATAAATACATCTCTGAGTTGGTTAAGCAATTTAAAGAAGTTCAGTTTGAGCATCTACTTAGAGAGGAAAACCAAATTGCTGATGCACTGGCTACTCTAGCTACAATGATCAAAATAGATGCAAGTACTGAAATCTAACCCATCAAGCTAGATGTGAAAGATGTACCAGCACATTGCTCAGTGTTGAAAAAGAAGTTGATGGGAAGCCATGGTATCATGATATCATGCAATACATTAAAAGCCAGCAATACCCAAAACATGCAACTGAAAATGATAAGAGGACTATCAGAAGATTGGCTATGAGTTTCTTCATTAATGGAGATATCCTTTATAAAAAAGGTCGAGATCAAGTGCTCTTAAGATGTGTAAATGCAGCTGAAGCAAAGAAGATTATTGAAGAAGTGCATGATGGAGTTTGTGGGGCACATGCAAATGGTCATATGATGGTTAGACAAATTATGAGGGCTGGCTATTATTGGTTGACAATGGAGAGTGACTGTATTGATTATGCTAGGAGATGTCATAAATGTTAGATTTATGCTGACAAGATTCATGCTCCACCATCAACATTACACGTTCTAGCTCCTCCCTGGCCATTCTCAATGTGGGGTATGGATGTCATTGGTCCCATCACTCCAAAAGCTTCGAACGGGCATAGATTCATTTTTGTGATGATTGATTACTTCACCAAATGGGTAAAGGCTGCATCATATGCTAGCGTGACCCGATCTGTGGTATGTAAGTTCATAAAAAGAGAGATAATATGCAGATATGGGCTTTCGGAGACAATTATTTCTGATAATGCCAAAAACTTAAACAACAAAATGATGAATGAAGTATGCACTCAGTTCAAGATTCGCCATCGTAATTCGGCACCATATCGTCTAAAAATGAATGGGGCAGTGGAGGCTGCAAATAAGAATATCAAGAGAATCCTGGAGAAAATGACTGAAACTTACAAAGATTGGCATGAAAAGTTACCTTTTACCTTGCATGCTTATAGAACATCAGTCAGAACGTCTACTGGAGCCACACCGTTCTATTTGGTATATGGTATAAAAGCTGTGCTACCAGTCAAAGTGGAAATTCCCTCACTGAGAGTCCTGATAGAGGTAGAGTTAGAGGAAGTAGAATGGGTTCGAAATCGCTACGAGCAGTTAAACCTCATAGAAGAGAAAAGACTGTCAGCACTTTGTCATGGTCAATTATATCAAAAGAGGATGATAAGAGCACATGACAAGAAAACTCATCCCCGTTGCTTTAGGGAAGGAGACTTAGTGTTAAAAAGATTCCTTCTAAATCAACATGATAATCGGGGGAAATGGACACCAAATTGGGAAGGCCCGTATGTGGTGAAAAAGGCTTTTTCTGGTGGGGCATTGATTTTGGCAGAAATGGACGGAGGTGATTTACCTACCCCAATAAATTCAGATGTTGTGAAGAAATATTTTGCTTAAAAAAAAAGAGAGAAAAAATGATGACTTATCTAAGTTGAAAACCTGAAAAGATGGCTTAGATGTGAAGCAAAAGCATCATCAAGAAAAGATCCCACAATACAGGGGCAAGTGTAGTTTGACGAACTCTGAATAATCAAGGAAGTCATCTGATTTAGTTTTAGAGAAAGAATCTAAGAATATTTTGTTCATGATTATCTTGTGATCATTCTTTTGACACCTTTATTTCAACTCAAACACTTTGACATACACTTGTTATCAGCCATAGGAAATACATTACCCTTCATTTGAAAATAATGCCTATCCTTTCCTTTATCCTTATTTGATATTTTTGTCCATCAGAGAAATGTGATTGCATTTTATTTATCTTGAACTTAAAATGATGAAAAGAAAAACAAACATGAAAGATCTCAGCATTACTTTTAAAGTTGACAAAGGCAAATGAAAAAGGATGAGAAAAGCATGACAAGTCATTGATGTTGTAGACTTTTGAAGAAAAAAATATTATGGTCAGATGTTGAAGACAGATTGGTCATATAAGAACTCGGATAAAAGAAGTCGAAAGTGAGAGATTTCAAGAACCTTTTTACTACAATGAACGATTTTGATTGCATTACATGCATTGCATCATGAGCACTCAATACATGCATCCATGAGAAGTTGTAACAAAGATAGAAATTTTCCTTTTCTTAATGAAAAAACAAGATTTTGGTAAAGACAATGATCAAACAAAGGAATTCAAAAGAGAGAGATTTACTTGTTCAAAGATGAAAACTCAAATTTGAAAACAGATGAGAAATTTTAAAGTTGTGGAGCCTCTGTTGAGAGGAGCTTTTTCAGATGAGAATTTTTAAAGTTGTTGAGCCTCTGTTGAGAGGAGCTTTTCCAAGATGAGAATTTTAAAGTTGTCGAGCCTCTGTTGAGAGGAGCTTTTTCAAGAGAGAATTTTTAAAGTTATGGAGCCTCTGTTGAAAGGAGCTTTTTCCAGATGAGATTTTTAAAGTTGTGGAACCTCTGCTAAGAGTAGTTTTTTTCAAGAGAGAATTTTTAAAGTTGTGGAGCCTCTGCTGAGAGGAGCTTTTTTTTTCAAGATGAGATTTTAAAGTTGTGGAGCCTCTATTGAGAGGAGCTTTTTCCAGATGAGATTTTAAAGTTGTTGAGCCTCTGCTGAGAGGAGCTTTTCCATATGAGTTTTTAAAGTTGTGGAGCCTCTGTTGAGAGGAGCTTTTTCCAGATAAGATTTTTAAAGTTGTTAAGCCTCTGTTAAGAAGAGCCCTTTTCTGTAAAACAAAAAAATAACACAATTTATTTTCGGACAAAATCGTTGTCTTTGTCTTTGCCCTATTCCTGATTCTCAGTAATGTGTAAAGAGGGGCAGCTGTAGACACCGATTTTGTCCGGGTCTACTATTTTATTTTATTTTTAATAATAATAATATTTAACAAAACAAACAAAAAAACAAACAAAAAAAAACAACAAACAAAAAAACAAAACGAAAATAAGACAGAAGTCAAGGGGTTGGTACGGCGCCAAACTGCCCCGACCAATTACCCAACCAACTCCCCGACCAATTACCCAACCAACTCTCCGACCAATTACCTTACCAACTACCCGACCAGCCACCCTATAACCACCAACTAATAACCCTACAGCCTTAGATCCCCCTAAGTAGAAACCCTTTAAAATCCCCAACCATTTTCGAAAATTCAGGGATCTGAGCTCTCGAAAAAAAAAAACATTCTTCCCCTTCAACACCCTCAGACAGACCCTATTTTTGACGCAAAAAGAAAAAACTAAAACAAAAAAAAAACCAAAATAGAAACAAAAATAAAAAAATATACAGTCCTCGCCTACGGTGAGGAACCTCAGCACTGAGCCATCTGCAAAAGCCAAGAAATCGTTAGTTTCACCAAAAAAAAAAAAGAAAAGGAAGAAAAATCGAAAACTTCAAAACTTGATCTATGCGAATCAAGGTCGCTTTTGGTGAAAGGGACCTCAGATCCGGACTCAGGAGGTCGAGGGGAACATTTTGGTGTTTTTGAAGAATTTTTCGACCACCGTCAACGGTGACCGCCGACTGACGACCGACTATAGCAGTGACGGAGGATCGGGCGACCACCTGTGTTGGCCGAAGAGAAAAAAAAGGAAACGGAAAAAAAAAAAGAGAGAAAGCTGTTTTTTTTTTGAAAGATTAAAAAAAATGACGAAAATTTTTTTTTTGACTTTTATATAAATTATCAATAGCCAAAACGACGTCGTTTCAATAAAACCCAAAACGACGTCGTTTTAACCAAGGAAGGATCCACGTGTTGACCCGAACCTGACCCAAGATCCATGTAACCCGACCCAACGACCCGTTCCAGCCAGCCTTGAACCGGTTCATACGAACCGCTAGTGGACCGGATTGAACCGGTCAGATTGCCCGGACCGTCGATCCGACGGACGAACCGGTCAGATCGCCCAAACCGCAGATCTAACCGCCGAACCGATCAGATCGCCCGGAGTAACGTTGACTGAACCGTTGACCGGTCCGGTTCAGGTAAAAAAATTTTTATTTTTTTTTTATTTTCTAATTTTTATTATTATTATTTTTTGTTATTTTAAATATATTTTTATATTTATGCATGATAAATTTATAAATTTGTTAGAATAAATGTTTAATCATTTTAATAATAATAAAATTAAGAAAAAATAATAATAAAAAATATATTAAAATGCTTTAAAAAAAATAATAATAATCTTCCCTGCCTAGATGTTGGAGGGAATAAAAATATTTTTCTAAAATAATAATTCCGCCTAGATGTTGGGGAAGTATTGTTAATTATTTTTCATAAATAAACATAAGAAATTTTTAATTAATCTTAAAAAATTATTAAAATTGAACTTGCTTAAAAAATCTGCCTAGATGTTGGGGATTTTTAGAGATGTTCGTATTTTCTTAAAAAAACAAAACCTTAAGCACTATTTCTTAATCCTAGGATTCGAAAACCCCTAAAAATCCAAAATCCATTAAATCCAAAACCCCCCGAAATCCAAAATCCTTGAAATCCAAAGTCCTAAAAAAATCCTAAGGACACGTGTGAAAATTCTATTTGAAGCAATTTGTTCCCGAATGCCGCCTAGATGATGGGGTATTTAAGAAATTTTACTTCGTGAAGTCTTTTCACATGATTTCTTAATTCGTATTAATAATAAGATTAATAAATAAAAAGTATAATAAAATTGGGATCTTAAATATAAACAGTCGCACCTAAGCTCTGCCTAGATGTTGGAGAGTCGAGGTGGTCTCGTTATATTTAAAAATCCAACTCTTAAATTGCATTTCATTTTACATGACATTCATTAGCATGATATACGTTAGCATGTTATCATCAATAATTGATTGCATTACTTTCTCTTTAATTTACTGATAAAATATTTTTTAATAAAAAAAGAATAATACTAAAAAAAAAATCTTTTTGTGATATTATAAAATAAAAAAATAACATTCCGAGAGAAATAATTCTTGGTACTCTGCCTAGATGTTGGAGAGTCACTAACAATTATTTCCTATAAAGATTTTTATTTTATTTTAATGATTATTATGTTAAATCTTAGGCGAAAAGAGTTATTTTAAATTCTGCCTAGACGATGGAGAATTTTAAGATAATTCTTTAACTTAAAGATTTTCTCAATATTTCTAAATAAATATTTTAGCAAATTTTTTTTAAATGAAGGGAATTAATGTTAAATATCAAATTAAAACCATTTTTATCCAATATCAAAAATAGCGCATAATTAAATGATACCAATTTATAGGCGTTGTGGGGGTGCTAATCCTTCCCCACGCGTAACCGACTCCTGGACCCAACCTGATTTTTCGCAGACCGAAATTTATCTTTTTGATAAGACTTCAAACTCGTTTTTATAGTTTTATTAAAAAGATAAACTTTTGGGTGGCCAATCACACCCTAACAAAGATTGGTGGCGACTCCCTCTTTTTTATTTTTCTCGATTTTAAACTCATTTTTACGTCTGACGGTTCCAAAACCGTTACGACATACGGAGTTCCTTCCCAATCTAAGATCAGACTGGACCGAGGGTTACGGCAGCACATGCTGGGCTCGGGAATGTGCTGGTGCCGTATTTCTTTTCGTCGGGACACCATCGCCGGAGAACCTGACCGGCGACATTAGGGTTCCAGCGATCGAGGGGGCCGGGAGGGATGTGCGCACATGATGTGCGATGGGTGCTGGTACTTGGCCCTTATATTGGCCCCCTATCCCTCATCAAACCTCGAGAACTCACACCCCCTTAAAGAGCATTTGAGATTTTACAGGTTTGCTGCCAGTAACCATTAAAGTGTCTGAAATGGGGACACTTTTTTCAAATAGTCACAAAATCTTGTACAGTTCGAGTTTTTAGCTGAATTTTTTTGTGCATGCCGAAAAAAATACAAGGATCACATCTACCAAGTTTGGGGCCAAAAATCCTTCCGAAAAAATTTAAAAAATCTCGAACCGTAAAAAGTTTCAAAAATCATGAAAAATAGAAAACGAGTCGTCTTGCCATGAAACTTCACATGAAGGCATAAAGGACCATTGTATGAATTTAAAAGCCAGAAAAATGGCATTGGCAAGGCAGAAATATGAAGATGTGCCTAAACCCACCTACCACCCTATCGATCCATGGCTTACGCATCCCGCCTCTCTAGCCGGCGTAATAACCGCTCGCCCGGCCGCTCGTTTCATTGGTTGGCTTAGGCATATGGAGTTCATTTTCAGTCTAAGATCAGACCGGATCGAGGGTTGCGGCAGTAGGATCGATAGCACGCAGAGGTGGACCTGACCGATCCCCGGCTTGCGCATCCCACCCCTCCGGCTGGCTGAGCGCCCGCACGCTCATTTCGTGGGTTGACTTAGGCATACGGAGTTCATTCCCAGTCTAAGATCAGATCGAGGGTTATGGCAGAATGTAGAGGGGGACCCAGCCGATCCCCGGCTTGCGCATCCTGCCCCTCTGGCTGGTTGAGCACCCCACACGCTCATTTTATGGGTTGACTTAGGCATACGGAGTTCATTCCCAGTCTAAGCATACGTAGTTCATTCCCAGTCTAAGATCAGATCAGATCGAGGGTTGTGGCAGCACATGCTGGGCTCGGGCATGTGCTGGTGTCACATTTTTCTTCGTCGGGACACCATTGCCGGAGAACCCGACCAGCAGCATTGGGGTTCCAGCGATCGGGGGGGGTCGGGGGGATGTGCGCACATGATGTGCGATGGGTGCTGGTACTTGGCCCTTATATTGGCCCTCTATCCCTCATCAAACCTCGAGAACTCACACCTCCTTAAAGACTGTTTGAGATTTTACAGGTTTGCTACCAGTAGCCATTAAAGTGTCTGAAATAGGGACACTTTTTTCAAATGGTCACAAAATCTTGTACACTTCGAGTTTTTAGCTGAATTTTTTCATCCATGCCAACAAAAAAACAAGGATCACGTACCAAGTTTGGGGCCAAAACTCCTTCTGAAAAAATTTTAAAAAATCCCGAACCGTAAAAAGTTTCAAAAATCGTGAAAAATAGAAAATGAGTCGTCTTGCCATGAAACTTCACATGAAGGCTTAAGGGACCATTGTATGAATTTACAAGCCAGAAAAATGGCATTGGCACGTTAGAAATATGAAGATGTGCCTAAACCCACCAACGACCCTATCGATCCACGGCTTGCGCATCTCGCCTCTTTAGTCGACGTAGTGCCCGCCCTCCCGCCCGTTCGTTTCGTTGGTTGGCTTAGGCATACAGAGTTCATTCCCAGTCTAAATCAGACCGGACCAAGGGTTACGATAGCAGGATCGACAGCACGCAGAGGGGGACCTAGTCGATCCCCAGCTTGTGCATCCTACCCCTCTGGCCGGCTGAACGCCCGCACGCTCATTTCGTGGGTTGACTTAGGCATACGGAGTTCATTCCTAGTCTAAGCATACGGAGTTCATTCGCAGTCTAAGATCGGACCAGACCAAGGGTTGCTGTAGCACATGCTATGCTTGGGCATGTGCTGGTGCTGCATTTTTCTTCGTCGGGACACCATCACCGGAGAACCTAACCGACGGCATTAGGGTTCCTACGATCGGGGGGCCCGTGGGGTGTGCGCACATGATGTGCGATGGGTGCCGGTACTTGGCCTTTATATTGGCCCCCTATCCCTCATCAAACCTTGAGAACTCACACCCACTTAAAGAGCATTTGAGATTTTACAGGTTTGCTGCCAGTAGCCATTAAAGTGTCTGAAATTGGGACACTTTTTTCAAATGGTCACAAAATCTTGTACACTTCGAGTTTTTAGCTGAATTGTTTTGTGCATGCCAAAAAAAATACAAGGATCACGTCTACCAAGTTTGGGGCCAAAACTCCTTCTGAAAAAAATTTAAAAAATCCTGAACCGTAAAAAGTTTCAAAAATCGTGAAAAATAGAAAACGAGTCGTCTTGCCATGAAACTTCACATGAAGGCTTAAGGGACCATTGTATGAATTGACAAGCCAAAAAAATGGCATTGGCATGGCAGAAATATGAAGATGTACCTAAACCCACCTACCACCCTATCGATCCACGGCTTGCTCATCCCGCCTCTCTGGCCGACGTAGTGCCGGCAAACCCGCCCGCTCGTTTCATCGGTTGGCTTAGGCATACGGAGTTCATTCCAGTCTAACATCGGATCAAACTAAGGGTTGCAGCAGCAGGATCGGTAACACATAAAGGGGGACCCGGCCGATCCCCGACTTGCGCATCCCGTCCCTCTGGTCGGCTGAGCACCCGCACACTCGTTTCGTGGGTTGACTTAGGCATACAAAGTTCATTCTCAGTCTAAGCATACGGTGTTCATTCCCAGTCTCAGATCGGACTGGACCGAGGGTTACGACAGCACATGCTGGGCTCGGGCATGTGCTGGTGCCGTATTTTTCTTCACCGAGACACCACCGCTGGAGAACTTGATCGGCGGCATTGGGGTTCCGACGATCGGGGGGTCGGGGGGTGTGCGCACATGATGTGCGATGGGTGCTGGTACTTGGCCCTTATATTGGCCCCCTATCCCTCATCAAACCTCGAGAACTCACACCCCCTTAAAGAGCATTTGAGATTTTACAGGTTTGCTGCCAGTAGCCATTAAACTGTCTGGAATGCAGACACTTTTTTCAAATGTTCACAAAATCTTGTACACTTCGAGTTTTTAGCTGAATTTTTTTGTGCATGCCAATAAAAATACAAGGATCACGTCTGCCAAGTTTCAGGCCAAAACTCCATCTAAAAAATTTTTTAAAAAATCCCGAACCGTAAAATGTTTGGAAAATCATGAAAAATAGAAAACGAGTCGTCTTGCCATGAAACTTCACATGAAGGCTTAAGGGACCATTGTATGAATTTACAAGCCAAAAAAATGGCATTCGCATGGCAAAAATATGAAGATGTGCCTAAACCCACCTACCACCCTATCGATCCATGATTTGCGCATCCCGCCTCTCTCGTCGGTGTAGTGCCCGCCCGCTCGCCCGCTCGTTTCGTGGGTTGACTTAGGCATACGGAGTTCATTCCCAGTCTAAGCATATGAAGTTCACTCCCAGTCTAAGATCGGACCGGACTGAGGGTTGCGACAGCACATGCTGGGCTCGGGCATTGCTGGTGCCGTATTTTTCTTCGTCGGGACACCATCATCGGAGAACCTGACCGACGGCATTGGGGTTCCGGCGATCAGGGGGGCCGGGGTGGGTGTGCCAACATGATGTGTGATGGGTGCTGGTACTTCCCCCTTATATTGGCCCCCTATCCCTCATCAAACCTCGAGAACTCACACCCCTTTAAAGAGCATTTGAGATTTTACAGGTTTGCTGCCAGTAGCCATTAAACTGTCTGAAATGCAGACACTTTTTTCAAATGTTCACAAAATCTTGTACACTTCGAGTTTTTAGCTGAATTTTTTTGTGCATGCCAACAAAAATACAAGGATCACGTCTGCCAAGTTTCAGGCCAAAACTACATCTAAAAAAATTAAAAAAAATCCCGAACCGTAAAATGTTTGGAAAATCATGAAAAATAGAAAACGAGTCGTCTTGCCACGAAACTTCACATGAAGGCTTAAGGGACCATTGTATGAATTTACAAGCCAAAAAAATGGCATTCGCATGGCAAAAATATGAAGATGTGCCTAAACCCACCTACCACCCTATCGATCCAAGGCTTGCGCATCCCGCCTCTTTGTCCGGCATAGTGCCTACCCTCCCACCCGCTCGTTTCGTCGATTGGCTTAGGCATACAGAGTTCCTTCCCAGTCTAAGATCGGACTAGACTGAGGGTTGCGGCAGCACATGCTGGGCTCAGGAATGTCCTGGTGTCGTATTTTTCTTAGTCGAGACACCATCACCGGAGAACCTGACCGGCGACATTGGGGTTCCGACGATCGGGGGGGCCGGCGGGGTGTGCGCTCATGATGTGCGATGGGTTTTGTACTTGGCCCTTATATTGGCCCCCTATCCCTCGTCAAACCTTGAGAACTCACACCCCCTTAAAGAGCATTTGAGATTTTATAGGTTTGTTGCCAGTAGCAATTAAAGTGTCTGAAATGGGGACACTTTTTTCAAATGGTCAGCAAATCTTGTACACTTCGAGTTTTTAGCTGAATTTTTTTGTGCATGCCAACAAAAATACAAGGATCATGTCTACCAAGTTTCGGGCCAAAACTCCTTCGGAAAAAATTTTAAAAAATCCCGAACCATAAAAAGTTTCAAAAATCGTGAAAAATAGAAAACGAGTCGTCTTGCCATGAAACTTCACATGAAGGCTTAAGGGACCTTTGTATGAATTTACAAGCCAGAAAAATGGCATTGGCATGGCAGAAATATGAAGATGTGCCTAAACCCACTTACCACCCTATCGATCCACGGCTTGCGCATCCCGCCTGTCTGGCCGGCGTAGTGCCCGCCCGCCCACCCACTTGTTTCGTCGGTTGGCTTAGGCATACAAAATTCATTCCCAGTCTAAGATCGAATCGGACTGAGGGTTGTGGTAGCAGGATCGACAGCACGCAGAGGGGGACCCAGCCAATCCCCAGCTTGGCATCTCGCCCCTCTGCCTGCACGCTCGTTTCGTGGGTTGACTTAGGCATACGGAGTTCATTCCCAGTCTAAGCATACGAAGTTCATTCCCAGTTTAAGACCAGGTCAGATCGAGGGTTGCGGCAGCACATGCTGTGCTCGGGCATGTGCTGGTGTCGCATTTTTCTTCGTCGGGACACCATCGTCGGAGAACCTGATCGACGACATTGGGGTTCCGACGATCGGGGGGTGCCGGGGGGTGTGCGTACATGATGTGCGATGGATGCTGGTACTTGGCCCTTATATTGGCCCCCTATCCCTCATCAAACCTCAAGAACTCACACCCCCTTAAAAAGCATCTGAGATTTTACAGGTTTGCTGACAGTAGCCATTAAAATGTATGAAATGGGGACACTTTTTTCAAATGGTCACAAAATCTTGTACACTTTGAGTTTTTGGCTGAATTGTTTTGTGCATGCCAACAAAAATAAAAGGATCACGTCTACCAAGTTACTTGGCCAAAACTCCTTCTAAAAAAATTTTAAAAAATACCAAACCGTAAAAAGTTTCAAAAATTGTGAAAAATAGAAAACGAGTCATCTTGCCATGAAACTTCACATGAAGGCTTAAGGGACCATTGTATGAATTTACAAGCCAGAAAAATGGCATTGGCACGGCAAAAATATGAAGATGTGCCAAAACCCACCTACCACCCTATCAATCCACGACTTGTGCATCCCTTCTCTTTGGCCGACATAGTGCCCGCCCGCCCACCCGCCCGCTCGTTTCGTCGGTTGGCTTAGGCATACGGAGTTCACTCCCAGTCTAAGATCGGATCAGATCGAGCATTATAGCAGCAGGATCGACAGCACGCAGAGAGGGACCCGATCGATCCCCGGCTTGCTCATCCCGCCCCTCTGGGCGGTTGAGTGCACGTACGCTCATTTCATTGGTTGACTTAGGTATACGGAGTTCATTCCCAATCTAAGCATACGAAGTTCATTCCCAGCCTAAGATCGGACCGGGTCGAGGGTTGTGGCAGCACATGCTGGGCTCGGGCATGTGCTGGTGCCACATTTTTCTTCATCGGGACACAATCGTTGGAAAACCTGACCGGCGGCATTGGGGTTCCGGCGATCGGGGGAGCCGCGGGGTGTGCGCACATGATGTGCGATGGGTGCTGGTATTTGGCCCTTATATTGGCCCCCTATCCCTCATCAAACCTCGAGAACTCACACCCCCTTAAAGAGCATTTGAGGTTTTACAAGTTTGCTGCCAGTAGCCATTAAAGTGTCTGAAATGGGGACACTTTTTTCAAATGGTCACAAAATCTTGTACACTTCGAGTTTTTAGCTGAATTTTTTTGTGCATGCAAAAAAAATACAAGGATCACGTCTGCCAAGTTTGGGGCCAAAACTCCTTCTGAAAAATTTTAAAAAATCCCAAATCGTAAAAAGTTTCAAAAATCATGAAAAATAGAAATCGAGTCGTCTTGCCATGAAACTTCACATGAAGGCTTAAGGGACCATTGTATGAATTTACAAGCCAGAAAAATGGCGTTGGCCTGGCAGAAATATGAAGATGTGCCTAAACCCACCTACCACCCTATCTATCCACGGCTTGCACATCCCGCCTCTCTGGCCGGCGTAGTGCTCGCCCGCCCGCCCGCTCGTTTCTTCGGTTGGCTTAAGAATACGAAGTTCATTCCCAGTCTAAGATCAGACCAAACTGAGGGTTGCAGTAGCAGGATCGGTAGCACGCAGAGGGGGACTCGACCGATCTCGGGCCTGCACATCCCGCCCCTATGGCCGGTTGAGCACCCGAACGCTCGTTTCGTGGGTTGACTTAGGCATACGGATTTCATTCCCAGTCTAAGCATACGGAGTTCATTCCCAGTCTAAGATCGGATCAGACCGAGGGTTGCGGCAGCACATGTTGGGCTCGGGCATGTGCTGGTGTCACATTTTTCTTCACCGAGACACCATCGTCGGAGAACGTGGCCGGTGGCATTGGGGTTCCGGCGATCGGGGGGGCTGGGGGGTGTGCGCACATGATGTGCGATGGGTGCTGGTACTTGGCCCTTATATTGGTCCCCTACCCCTAATCAAACCTCGAAAACTCACACCCCCTTAAAGAGGATTTGAGATTTTACAGGTTTGCTGCCAGTAGCCATTAAAGTGTCTGAAATGGGGGCACTTTTTTCAAATGGTCACAAAATCTTGTACACTTTGCGTTTTTAGGTGAATTTTTTTGTGCTTGCCAACAAAAATACAAGGATCACGTCTACCAAGTTTCCGGCCAAAACTCCATCTGAAAAAATTTTAAAAAATCCCAAACTGTAAAAAGTTTCAAAAATCTTGAAAAATAGAAAACGAGTCGTCTTGGCATGAAACTTCACATGAAGGCTTAAGGGACCATTGTATGAATTTACAAGCCAGAAAAATTGCGTTGGCCTAGCTGAAATATGAAGATGTGCCTAAACCCACCTACCACCCTATCGATCCACGGCATGCGCATCCCGTCTCTCTGGCCGGTATAGTGCCCGCCCGCCCGCCCGTTCATTTTGTCAGTTAGCTTAGGCATACGGAGTTCATTCCCAATCTAAAATCAGACCGGACCAAGGGTTGTGGTAGTAGGATCGGCAGCACGCAGAGAGGGACCCGACCGATCCTCGGCTTTCGCATCCCGCCCCTCTGGCCGGCTGAGCGCCCGCACGCTCATTTCGTGGGTTGACTTAAGCATACGAAGTTCATTCCCAGTCTAAGCATACGGAGCTCATTCCCAGTCTGAGATTGGACTGGACCAAGGGTTGCGACAACACATGCTGGGCTCGGGCATATGCTGGTGCCGTATTTTTCATCACCGGGGCACCACCGTTGGAGAACCTAACTGACGGCATTAGGGTTCCGATGATTGGGGGTGTCGGGGGGGTGTGCGCACAAGATGTGCGATGGGTGCTAGTACTTGGCCCTTATATTGGCCCCCTATCCCTCACCAAACCTCAGGAACTCACACCCCCTTAAAAAGCATTTTAGATTTTACAGGTTTGCTGCCAGTAGCCATTAAAGTGTCTGAAATAGGGATACTTTTTTCAAATGGTCACAAAATCTTGTACTCTTCGAGTTTTTAGCTGAATTTCTTTGTGCATGCCTACAAAAATACAAGGATCACGTCTACCAAGTTTGGGGCCAAAACACTTTCTGAAAAAATTTTCAAAAATCCCGAACCGTAAAAAGTTTCAAAAATCATGAAAAATAAAAAACGAGTCGTCTTGCCATGAAACTTCAAGTGAAGGGTTAAGGGACCACTGTATGAATTTACAAGGCAGAAAAATGGCATTGGCACGGTAGAAACATGAAGATGTGCCTAAACCCACCTACCACCCTATCGATCCATGGCTTGCGCATCCCGCCTCTCTGGCTGACGTAGTGCCCGCCCGCCCGCCCGCTCGTTTCGTCAGTTGGCTTAGGCATATGGAGTTCATTCCCAGTCTAAGATTAGACCGGACCGAGGGTTGCGGTAGCAGGATCGGCAGCATGCAAAGGGGGACCCGGTCGATCCCCAATTTACGCATCCCGCCCCACTGGCCGACTGAGCGCCCACACGCTCGTTTCGTGGGTTGACATAGGCATACGGAGTTCATTCCCAGTCTAAGCATTTGGAGTTCATTCCCAGTCTAAGATCAGACCAAACCGAGGGTTGTGGTAGCACATGCTGGGCTCGAGCATGTGCTGGTGCCGCATTTTTCTTCGCCAAGACACCATCACCGGAGAACCTGACCAGAGACATTCGGGTTCCGACGATCGAGGGGGCCGGGGGGGTGTGGGCACATGATGTGCGATGGGTGCTGGTACTTGGCCCTTATATTGGCCTCCTATCCCTCATCAAACCTCGAGAACTCACACCCCCTTAAAGAGCATTTGAGATTTTACAGGTTTACTGCTAGTAGCCATTAAAGTGTCTGAAATGGGGACACGTTTTTCAAATGGTCACAAAATCTTGTACACTTCGAGTTTTTAGCTGAATTTTTTTGTGCATGCCAAAAAAAATACAAGGATCACGTCTACCAAGTTTGGGGCCAAAAATCCTTTTGAAAAAATTTTATAAAATCTCGAACCGTAAAAAGTTTTGAAAATCGTGAAAAATAGAAAACGAGTCGTCTTGCCAAGAAACTTCACATGAAGGCTTAAGGGACCATTGTATGAATTTACAAGCTAGAAAAATGGCATTGGCATGGCAGAAATATGAAGATGGGCCTAAACCCACCTACCACTCTATCGATCCACTGCTTGCGCATCCCGCCTCTCTGGCCGACGTAGTGCCCGCCCGCCCGCCAGTTCGTTTCGTCGGTTGGCTTAGGGATACGGAGTTCATTCCCAATCTAAGATCGAATCGGACTGAGGGCTGCGGCAGCAGGACCGGCAGCATGCGGAGGGGACCCGGTCGATCCTTGGCTTGCGCATCCCGCCCCTCTGGCCGGTTGAGCGCCCGTACGCTCATTTTGTGGGTTGACTTAGGCATATGGAGTTCATTACCAATCTAAGATCGGACTGGATCGAGGGTTGCGACAGCACATGCTGTCCTCGGGCATGTGCTGGTGTCATATTTTTCTTTACCGGGACAACATCGTCGGAGATCCTGACCGACGGTATTGGGGTTCTGATGATTGAGGGGGCCGGGGGGTGCGCACATGATATGCGATGGGTGCTGGTACTTGGCCCTTATATTGGCCCCCTATCCCTCATCAAACCTCGAGAACTCACACCCCCTTAAAGAGCATTTGAGATTTTATAGGTTTGCTGCCAGTAGCAATTAAAGTGTCTGAAATGGGGACACTTTTTTCAAATGGTCATAAAATCTTGTACACTTCGAGTTTTTAGCTGAATTTTTTTATGCATGCCAAAAAAAGTACAAGGATCATGTCTAGCAAGTTTGGGGCCAATACTCCTTCTAAAAGAATTTAAAAAAATCCTGACCCGTAAAAAGTTTCCAAAATCATGAAAAATAGAAAACGAGTTGTCTTGCCATGAAACTTCACATCAAGGCTTAAGGGACCATTGTATAAATTTACAAGCCAGAAAAATGGCATTGGCATGGCAGAAAAATGAAGATGCGCCTAAACCCACCTACCACCCTATCGATCCAGGGCTTGCGCATCCAGCCTCTCTGGCCGGCGTCGTGCCCGCCCGCCTCCCTGTCCGCTTGATTCATCGGTTGGCTTAGGCATATGGAGTTCATTCCCAGCCAAAGGTCGGATCAGACCGAGGGTTGCGGCAGCAGGATCGGCAGCATGCAAAGAGGGACCCGATCGATCCCCGACGTGTGCATCCCGCCCCTCTGGTCGGCTGAATGCCCGTACGCTCATTTGGTGGGTTAACTTAGGCATACGGAGTTCATTCCCAGTCTAAGATCGGACTGGACCGAGGGTTGCCGCAGCACATGCTGGGCTCGGGCATGTGCTGGTGCCACATTTTTCTTCGTCGAGACACCATCGCCGGAGAACCTGACCTGCGGCATTGGGTTCCGGCGATCGGGGGGGCCAGGGGGTGTACGCACATGATGTGCGATGGTGCAGGTACTTGACCCTTATATTGGCCCCCTATCCCTCATCAAACCTCGAGAACTCACACCCCTTGAAAGAGCATTTGAGATTTTACAGGTTTGCTGCAAGTAGCCATTAAAGTGTCTGAAATGGGGACACTTTTTTCAAATGGTCACAAAATCTTGTACACTTCGAGTTTTTAGCTGAATTTTTTTGTGCATGCCAACAAAAATACAAGGATCATGTCTACCATGTTTGGGGCTAATACTCCTTCTGAAAGAATGTTAAAAAATCTTGAACCGTAAAAAGTTTCAAAAATCGTGAAAAATAGAAAATAAGTCGTCTTGCCATGAAACTTCACATGAAGGCTTAAGGGACCATTGTATGAATTTACAAGCCAGAAAAATCACATTGGCATGGTAGAAATATGAAGATGTGCCTAAACCCACCTACCATCATATCGATCCATGGTTTACGCATCCCGCCTCTCTGGCCGGCGTAGTGCCCGCTCGTTTCGTCGATTGGCTTAGGCATACGGAGTTCATTCCCAGTCTAAGATAGGACTGGATCGAGGGTTACAACAGTAGGATCGGCAGCATGTAGAGGAGGACCCGATCGATCCCCGGCTTGTGCATCCCGCCCATCCGACCGGCTGAACGCCCGCACGCTCGTTTCGTGGGTTGACTTAGGCATACGGAGTTCATTCTCAGTCTAGGCCTACGGAGTTCATTCTCAGTCTAAGATTGGACCAGACCGAGGGTTACGGCAGCACATGCAGGGCTCGGGCATGTGCTGGTGCCGCATTTTTCTTCGTCGGGACACCATCGCCGGAGAACCTGACCGACGGCATTGGGGTTCCGGCGATCGGGGAGGGCTGGGGGGTATGCGCACATGATGTGCGATGGGTGCTGGTACTTGGCCCTTATATTGGCCCCCTATCCCTCATGAAACCTCAAGAACTCACACCCCCTGAAAGAGCATTTGAGATTTTACAGGTTTGCTGCCAGTAGCCATTAAAGTGCCTCAAATGGGGAGACTTTTTTCAAATGGTCACAAAATCTTGTACACTTTGAGTTTTTAGCTGAATGTTTTTGTGCATGCCCACAAAAATACAAGGATCATGTGTACCAAGTTTGGGGCCAAAACTGCTTCTGAAAAAATTTAAAAAAATCCCGAACCGTAAAAAGTTTTAAAAATCATGAAAAATAGAAAATGAGTTGTCTTGCCATGAAACTTCACATGAAGGCTTAAGGGACCATTGTATGAATTTACAAGCTAGAAAAATGGCATTGGCATGGCAGAAATATGAAGATGTGCCCAAACCCACCTACTAACCTAATGATCCATGGCTTGCGTATCCCGCCTCTCTAATCGGTATAGTGCCCGCCCGCCCGCCCGCTCGTTTCGTCAGTTGGCTTAGGCTTACGGATTTCATTCTCAGTCTAAGATCAGACCGGACTGAAGGTTGCGGTAGCAGGATCGACAAAATGCAGAGGAGGACCCGGCCGATCCCCGACTTGCGCATCCCGCCCCTTTGGTCGGTTGAGCGCCCGCACGCTCGTTTCGTGGGTTGACATAGGCATACGGAGTTCATTCCCAGTCTAAGATCAGACCGGACCGAGGGTTGCAGCTGCACATGCTGGGCTCGGGCATGTGCTGTGCCGTATTTTTCTTCGCCGGGACACCATCGTCGAAGAACCTGACCGACGGCATTGGGGTTGCGACGATCGGAGGGGCAGGGGGTGTGCGCACATGATGTACAATGGGTGCTGGTAGTTGGCCCTTATATTGGCCCTCTATCCCTCATCAAAGCTCGAGAACTCACACCCCTTAAAGTGTCTGAAATGGGGACACTTTTTTCAAATGGTAACAAAATCTTGTACAGTTCGAGTTTTTAGGTGAATTTTTTTTGCATGCCTAGAAAAATACCAGGATCACGTCTAAGAAGGTTAGGGCCAAAATTCTTTCTAAAAAAATTTAAAAAAATCCCGAACCGTAAAAAGTTTTGAAAATCATGAAAAATAGAAAACGAGTCATCTTGCCATGAAACTTCACATGATGGCTTAAGGGACCATTGTATGAATTTACAAGCCAGAAAAATGGCATTGGCATGGCAGAAATATGAAGATATGCCTAAACCCACCTACGACCCTATTTATCCACGGCTTGCGCATCCCGCCTCTCTGGCCGGCATAGTTCCCGCCCGCTCGTTTCATCGGTTGGCTTAGGAATACAGAGTTCATTCCCAGTCTAAGATCGGATCGGATCAAGGGTTACGGTAGAAGGATCGGTAGTACACAGAGGGGGACCCGATCGATCCTCGGCTTGCTTATCCCACCCCTCTGGCCGGCTGAGCGCCCGCACACTCGTTTCATGTGTTGACTTAGGCATACGGAGTTCATTCCCAGTCTAAGCATAAGGAGTTCATTCCCAGTCTAAGATCAGACCGGACCGAGGGTTGCGACAGCACATACTGGGCTCGGGCATGTGCTGGTGCCGTATTTTTCTTCGTCGAGACACCATTGCCATGGCATTGGCATGGCAGAAATATGAAGATGTGCCTAAACCTAGCTACCATCCTATCGATCCACGGCTTGCGCATCCCGTCTCTTTGGCCGACGTAGTGCCCGCTCGTCAGCCCGCTCGTTTCGTCGGTTGGCTTAGGCATACGAAGTTCATTCCCGGTCTAAGATCAGACCGAATCGAGGGTTGTGGCAGCAGGATCGGCAGCACGCAGATGGGGACCCAACCGATCCCCGACTTGTGCATCCCGCCCCTCTGGTCGGCTGAGCGCCCGCACGCTCGTTTCATTGGTTGACTTAGGAATATAGAGTTCGTTCCCAGTCTAAGCATACAGAGTTCATTCCCAATCTAAGACCGAACCAGACCGAGGGTTACGGCAGCACATTCTGGGCTCGGGCATGTGCTGGTGCCGCATTTTTCTTCGCCAGGACACCATCGCTGGAGAACCTGACGGGCGGTATTGGGGTTCCGACGATCGGGGGGGCCTGGAGGGGGTGTGCGTACATGATGTGCGATGGGTGCTGGTACTTGGCCCTTATATTGGCCCCCTATCCCTCATCAAACCTCGAGAAGTCACACCCCCTTAAAGAGCATTTGAGATTTTACAAGTTTGCTGCCAGTAGCCATTAAAGTGTCTGAAATGGGGACACTTTTTTCAAATGGTCACAAAATCTTGTACACTTCGAGTTTTTAGCTGAATATTTTTGTGCATGCCAACAAAAATACAAGGATCATGTCTACCAAGTTTGGGGCCAAAAATCCTACTGAAAAAATTTTTAAAAATTCGAAACCGTAAAAAAGTTTCAAAAATTATGAAAAATAGAAAATGAGTCGTCTTGCCATGAATCTTCACATGAAGGCTTAAGGGACCATTGTATGAATTTACAAGCCAGAAAAATGGCATTGGCACGGTAGAAATATGAAGATTTGCCTAAACCCACCTACCACCCGATCGATCCAAAGGGCTTGCGCATCTCGCCTCTCTGGCCGGCGTAGTGCCCGCCCCCCCCCCCCCCGTCCGCTCATTTCGACAGTTGGCTTAGGCATACAGAGTTCATTCCCAGTCTAAGATCAGACTGGATCGAGGGTTGCGGCAGCAGGATCGACAGCACGCAGAGGGGGACCCGACCGATCCCCGGCTTACGCATCCTGCCCCTATGGCTGGCTGAGCGTCGGCACGCTCGTTTCGTGGGTTGACTTCTGCATACGGAGTTCATTCCCAGTCAAAGATCGGACTGGACCGAGTGTTACGGCAGCACATGCTGGGGTCTGGCATGAGCTGGTTCCGTATTTTTCTTCGTCGGGACACCATCACCGGAGAACCTGACCGGTAGCATTGGGGTTTCGACGATCGGGGGGGGTGTGCGCACATGATGTGCGATTGGTGCTGGTACTTGGCCCTTATATTGGCCCACTATCCCTCATCAAACCTCGAGAACTCACACCCCCTTAAAGAGCATTTGAGATTTTACAGGTTTGCTGCCAGTAGCCATTAAAGTGTCTGAAATTGAGACACTTTTTTCAAATGGTCACAAAATCTTGTACACTTCGAGTTTTTAGCTGAATTGTTTTGTGCATGCCAACAAAAATACAAGGATGACGTCTACCAAGTTTGGGGCCAAACCTCCCTCTGAAAAAAGTTTAAAAAATCCCATAACGTAAAAAGTTTCAAAAATCATGAAAAATAGAAAACGAGTCGTCTTGCCATGAAACTTCACAGGAAGGCTTAAGGGACCATTGTATGAATTTACAAGCCAAAAAAATGGCAATGGCACGGCAGAAATATGAAGATGTGCCTTAACCCACCTACGACCCTATCGATCCACGGCTTGCGCATCCCGCCTCTCTGGCCGACGTAGTGCCCGCCCCCCCGCCCGCTCGTTTCATCGGTTGGCTGAGGCATATGGAGTTCATTCCCAGTCTAAGATCGGATCGGATCGAGGGTTGAGGCAGCAGGATCGGGAGCACGTAGAGGGGGACCCGACCGATCCCCGACTTGCGTATCCCACCCCTCTGGCTGGCTGAATGCCCGCACGCTTGTTTCGTGGGTTGAATTAGGCATACGAAGTTCATTCCCAGTCTAAGATCGGATCAGACCGAGGGTTGCGGCAGCACATGCTGGGCTCGGGCATGTGCTGGTGCCGCATTTTTCTTCATCGGGTCACCATCATCGGAGAACCTGACCGGCGGCATTGGGGTTCTGGCGATTGGGGGGCCGGGGGGTGTGCGCAAATGATGTGCGATGGGTGCTGGTACTTGGCCCTTATATTGGCCCCCTGTCCCTCATCAAACCTCGAGAACTCACACCCACTTAAAGAGCAATTGAGATTTTACAGGTTTGCTGCCAGTAGCCATTAAAGTGTTTAAAATGAGGAAACTTTTTTCAAATGGTCACAAAATCTTGTACACTTCGAGTTTTTAGCTGAATTTTTTTATGCATGCTAACAAAAATACAAGGATCACGTCTACCAAGAGTGGGGCCAAAAATCCTTCTGAAAAAATTTTAAAAAATCCCGAACCATAAAAAGTTTCGAAAATCATGAAAAATAGAAAACGAGTCGTCTTGCCTGTATGAATTTACAAGCTAGAGAAATGGCATTGGCACGGCAGAAATATGAAGATGTGCCTAAACCCACCTACCACCCTATCGATCCACGGCTTGCACATCCCGCCTCTTTGGCCGGCGTAGTGCCCGTCTGCTCGTTTCGTCGGTTGGCTTAGGCATACAAAGTTCATTCCTAGTCTAAGATCAGATCGGACCGAGGGTTGCGGTAGCAGGATCGACAGCACGTAGAGGGGGACCCGACCGATTCCCGGCTTGTGCATCTCACCCCTCTGACCAGCTAAGTGCCCGCACGCTCGTTTCGTGGGTTGACTTTGGCATACGGAGTTCATTCCCAGTGTAAGCATATGGAGTTCATTCCCAGTCTAAAATCGGATCAGACCGATCGTTGCGGCAGCACATGCTGGGCTCGGGCATGTGCTGGTGCCTCATTTTTCTTCGTCGGAGAACCTGACCGAGGACATTGGGGTTCCAACGATCCGAGGGGGCCAGGGGGTGTACGCACATGATGTGCGATAGGTGCTGGTACATGGCCCTTATATTGGCCCCCTATCTCTCATCAAACCTCGAGAACCCACCCCGCTTAAAAAGCATTTGAGATTTTACAGGTTTGCCGCCAGTAGCCATTAAAGTGTCTGAAATGGGGACACTTTTTTCAAATGGTCACAAAATCTTGCACGCTTCCAGTTTTTAGCTGAATTTTTAGTTTTGCAAGCCAACAAAAATACAAGGATCACGTGTACCAAGTTTGGGGCCAAAACTCCTTCTGAAAAAATTTAAAAAAATCCTGAACCATAAAAAGTTTTGAAAATCGTGAAAAATAGAAAACGAGTCATCTTGCCATGAAACTTCCCATGAAGGCTTAAGGGACCATTGTATGAATTTACAAGCCAGAAAAATGGCATTGGCATCGCAAAAATATGAAGATGTGCCTAAACCCACCTACCACCCTATCGATCCACGACTTACGCATCCCGTCTCTCTGGCTGGCATAGTGCCCGCCCGTCCGCTCGTTTCATCGGTTGGCTTAGGCATACGGAGTTCATTCCCAGTGGAAGATCGGATCAGACCGAGGGTTTCAACAGCAAGATCGACAACACGCAGAGGGGGACCCGGTCGATCCCCGGCTTGGGCATCCCGCCCCTCTGGTCGATTGAGCGCCCGCACGCTCGTTTCATGGGTTGACTCAGGCACACAGAGTTCATTCCCAGTCTAAGCATACGGAGTTAATTCCCAGTCTAAGATCAGACCGGACCGAGGGTTGGGGTAGCACATGCTGGGCTCGGGGATGTGCTGGTGCCGTATTTTTTTTCGTCAAGACACCATCGCCGGAGAACCTGACCAGTGGCATTGGGGTTCCGATGATCAAGGGGGGGCCGGGGGAGTGTGCGCACATGATGTAGGATGGGTGCTGGTACTTGGCCCTTCTATTAGACCCCTATCCGTCATCAAACCTCGAGAACTCACACCCCCTTAAAGAGCATTTGAGATTTTATAGGTTTGCTACCAGTAGCCATTAAAGTGTCTGAAATGGGGACACTTTTTTCAAATGGTCACAAAATCTTGTACACTTCGAGTTTTTAGCTGAATTGTTTTGTGCATGCCAACAAAAATACAAGGATCAAGTCTACCAAGTTTGGGGCCAAAACTCTTTCTGAAAAAATTTTAAAAAATCTCGAACCGTAAAAAGTTTCAAAAATCGTGAAAAATAGAAAACGAGTCGTCTTGCGATGAAACATCACATGAATGCTTAAGGGACCATTGTATGAATTTACAAGCCAAAAAAATGGCATTGGCATGGCAGAAATATGAAGATGTGCCTAAACCCACCTACCACCCTATCGATCCACGGCTTGCGTAACCCGCCTTTCTGGTCGGCATAGTGCCCGCCCGCCCACCCGTTCATTTTATCGGTTGGCTTAGGCAAACGGAGTTCATTCCCAGTCTAAGATCGAACCAGACCGAGGGTTGTGGCAGTACGATCGGCAGCATGCAGAAGGGGACCCGATCGATCCCCGACTTCCGCATCTCGCCCCACTGGCCGACTGAGCGCCCGCACGCTCGTTTCATTGGTTGACTTAGGCATACGAAGTTCATTCCCAGTCTAAGCATATGGAGTTCATTCCCAATCTAAGATCAGACCGACCGAAGGATACGGGAGCACATGCCGGGCTCGGGTATGTGCTGGTGCCGCATTTCTCTTCATCGAGACACCATCATCGGAGAACGTGACCGACGGCATTGAGGTTCTGGCGATTGGGGGGGTCGGGGGGTGTGCACACATGATGTGCGATGGGTGCTGGTACTTGGCCCTTACATTGGCCCCCTATCCCTCATCAAACCTTAAGAACTCACACCCCCTTAAAGAGCATTTGAGATTTTACAAGTTTGCTGCCAGTAGCCATTAAAGTGTCTGAAATGGGGACACTTTTTTCACATGGTCACAAAATCTTGTACACTTCGAGTTTTTAGCTGAATTATTTTGTGCATGCCAACAAAAATACAAGGATCACATCTACCAAGTTTGGGGCCAAAACTCCATCTGAAAAAATTTACAAAAATCTTGAACCGTAAAAAGTTTCAAAAATCGTGAAAAATAGAAAACGAGTCGTCTTGCCATGAAACTTCACATGAAGGCTTAAGGGACCATTGTATGAATTTACAAGCCAAAAAAATGGCATTGGCATGGCGGAAATATGAAGATGTGCCTAAACCCACCTACCACCCTATCGATCCACGGTTTGCGCATCCCACCTCTCTTGTCGGCGTAGTGCCCGCCCGTTTGCCCGCTCGTTTAGTCGATTGGCTTAGGCATACGGAGTTCATTCCTAGTTTAAGATCAGACTAGACCAAGGGTTGTGGTAGCAGGATCGGCAGCATATAGAGGAGGACCCGATCGATCCCCGACTTGCAGATCCCACCCCTTCGGCCGGTTGAGCGCCCGCACGCTCATTTCATGAGTTGACTTAGGCATACGGAGTTCATTCCCAGTCTAAGCATACGGAGTTCATTCCCAGTCGAAGATCAGACCGGACCGAGGGTTACGACAACACATGCTGGGCTCGGGCATGTGCTGGTGCCGCATTTTTCTTCACCGGGACACCATCGTCGGAGAACCTGACCGACGGTATTGGGGTTCCGGTGAACGGGGGTGCCAGGGGGGGTGTACGCACATGATGTGTGATGGGTGCTAGTACTTGGCCCTTATATCGGCCCCTTATCCCTCATCAAACCTCGAGAACTCACACTCCCTTAAAGAGCATTTGAGATTTACAGGTTTGCTGCTAGTAGCCATTAAAGTGTCTAAAATGGGGACACTTTTTTCAAATGGTCCCAAAATCTTGCACGCTTCGAGTTTTTAGCTGAATTTTTTTTTGCATGCCAACAAAAATACAAGGATCATGTCTACCATGTTTGGGGCCAAAACTCCTTCTGAAAAAATTTTTAACAATCTCGAACCTTAAAATGTTTCGTAAATCGTGAAAAATAGAAAACGAGTCGTCTTGCCATGAAACTTCACATTAAGGCTTAAAGGACCATTGTATGAATTTACAAGCTAGAAAAATGGTATTGGCATGGCAGAAATATGAAGATGTGCCTAAACCCACCTCCACCCTATCGATCCACGGCTTGCGCATCCCGCCTCTCTAGCCTACATAGTGCCCGCCCGCTCGTTTCGTCGGTCGGCTTAGGCATTCGGAGTTCATTCCCAGTCTAAGATCGAACCGAACTGAGGGTTACGGCAGTAGGATCAGCAGCTTTTAGAGGGGGACCCGATCGATCCCCGGCTTGTGCATCCCGCCCCTCTGGCCGGCTAAGCGCCCGTACGCTCGTTTCGTGGGTTGACTTAGGCACACGGAGTTCATTCCCAGTCTAAGCATTCGGAGTTCATTCCCAGTGTCAGATCAGACCAGACCGAGGGTTGCGGTAGCACATGCTGGGCTCGGGCATGGGTTGGTGCCGTATTTTTCTTCGTCGGGATACCATTGTCGGAGAACCTGACCGACGGCATTAGGGTTCCGACAATCGGGGGGGCCAGGGGGTGTGCGCACATCATGTGCGATGGGTGCTGGTACTTGGCCCTTATATTGGCCCCTTATCCCTCATCAAACCTCGAGAACTCACACCCCCTTAAAGAGCATTTGAGATTTTACAGGTTTGCTGCCAGTAGCCATTAAAGTGTCTGAAATGGGGACACTTTTTTCAAATGGTCACAAAATCTTGTACACTTTGAGTTTTTCACTGAAGTTTTTTGTGCATGCCAAAAAAAATACAAGGATCACGTCTACTGAGTTTGGGGCCAAAACTCCTTCTGAAAAAATTTAAAAAAATCCCGAACCGTAAAAAGTTTCAAAAATCGTGAAAAATAGAAAACGAGTCATCTTGCCATGAAACTTCACATGAAGGCTTAAGGGACCGTTGTATGAATTTACAAGCCAAAAAAATGGCATTGGAATGGCAGAAATATGAAGATGTGCCTAAACCACCTACCACCCTATCGATCCACGGCTTGCGCATCCCGTCTCTCTGGCAGGCGTAGTGCCCGCCCGCTCGTTTCGTTTGTTGGCTTAGGCATACGAAGTTCATTCCTAGTCTAAGATCAGATCGGATTGAGGGTTGTGGCAACAGGATCTGCAGCACATAGACGAGGACCCGGTCGATCCCCGGCTTGCACATCCCCCCCTCTGGCCAGCTGAGCGCCCTCACGCTCGTTTCGTGGGTTGACTTAGGCATACAGAGTTCATCCCAGTCTAAGCATACAAAGTTCATTCCCAGTCTAAGATCAGATCGGACCGAGGGTTGCGGCAGCACATGCTGGGCTCGGGCATGTGCTGGTGCCGTATTTTTCTTCGTCGGGACACCATCGCCGGAGAGCCTGACCGGCGGCATTGGGGCTCCGACGATCAGGGGGGCCGGGGGGTGTACGCAAATGATGTACGATGGGTTCTGGTACTTGGCCCTTATATTGGCCCCCTATACCTCACCAAATCTCGAGAAGTCACACCTCCTTAAAGAGTATTTGAGATTTTACAGGTTTGCTGCTAGTAGCCATTAAAGTGTCTTAAATGGGGACACTTTTTTCAACTTGTCACAAAATATTGTACACTTCGAGTTTTTAGCTGAATTTTTTTGGGCATGCCCACAAAAATACAAGGATCACGTCTACTAAGTTTGGGGCCAAAACTCCTTCTGAAAAAATTTTCAAAAATACCAAACCGTAAAAAGTTTCAAAAATCATGAAAAATAGAAAACGAGTCGTTTTGCCATGAAACTTCACATGAAGGCTTAAGGGACCATTGTATGAATTTATAAGCCAAAAAAATGGCATTGGCACGGCAGAAATATGATGATGTGCCTAAACCCACCTACCACCCTATCGATCCACGGCTTGTGCATCCCACCCCTTTGGTCGACGTAGTGCCCGCCCGCCCGCTCGCTCGTTTCATTGGTTGGCTTCGGCATACAGAGTTCATTCCTAGTCTAAGATCAGATCGAACCGAGGGTTGTGGCAGTAGGGGGACCCGATCGATCCTCAGCTTGCACATCTCGCCCCACTGGCTGGCTGAGCGCCCGTACGCTCGTTTCGTGGGTTGACTTAGGCATACGGAGTTCACTCCTAGTCTAAGCATACAGAGTTCATTCCCAGTCTAAGATCGGATCAGATCGAGGTTTACGACAGCACATACTGGGCTCGGGCATGTGCTGGTGCCATATTTTTCTTCGTCAGGACACCATCGCCGGAGAACTTGACCGGCGGCATTGGAGTTTCGGCGATGGGGGGGACCGGGGGGTATGCGTACATGATGTGCGATGGGTGCTGATACATGGCCCTTATATTGGCCCCCTATCCCTCATCAAACCTTGAGATCTTGCACCCCCTTAAAGAGCATTTGAGATTTTACAGGTTTGCTGCCAGTAGATATTAAAGTCTCTGAAATGGGGACACTTTTTTCAAATGGTCACAAAATCTTGTACACTTCGAGTTTTTAGTTGAATTTTTTTGTGCATGCCAACAAAAATACAAGGATCACGCCTACCAAGTTTGGGGCCAAAACTCGTTCTGGAAAAATTTTAAAAAATTTTTGAACCTTAAAAAGTTTCAAAGATCGTGAAAAATAGAAAAGGAGTCGTCTTGCCATGAAACTTCACATGAAGGCTTAAGAGAGCATTGTATGAATTTACAAGCCAGAAAAATGGCATTGGCTCGGTAGAAATATGAAGATGTGCCTAAACCCACCTACCACCCTATCGATCCACGGCTTGCGCATCCCGCCTCTTTGGCCGGCGTATTGCCCTCCCTCCCACCCGTCCGCCCGTTTCGTCGGTTGGCTTAGGCATACGGAGTTCATTCCCAGTCTAAGATCAGATCGGACCGAGGGTGGCGGTAGCAGGATTGGCAGCACGCAGAGGGGTACCGACAGATCCCCCCCAGCTTGCACATCCCACCCCTCTAGCTGGCTGAGCGCCCACACGCTCGTTTCGTGGGTTGACTTAGGCATACGGAGTTCATTCCCAGTCTAAGCATACGGAGTTCATTCCCAGTCTAAGCATAAGGAGTTCATTCCCAGTCTAAGATCAGACTGGATCGAGGGTTACAGTAGCACATGCTGGGCTCGGGCATGTGCTGGTGCCGTATTTTTCATCTTCGGGACACCATTTTCGGAGAACCTAAACGACGGCATTGGGGTTCCGACGACGGGGGGGAGCGAGGGGGTGTGCGCAAAATGATGTGCAATGGGTGCTGGTACTTGGCCCTTATTTTGGCCCCCTCTCCCTTATCAAACCTTGAGAACTCACACCCCCTTAAAGAGCATTTGAGACTTTACAGGTTTGCTGCCAGTAAACATTAAAGTGTCTGAAATAGGGACACTTTTTTCAAATGGTTACAAAATCTTGTACACTTTGAGTTTTTCATTGAATTTTTTTGTGCATGCCAAAAAAAATACAAGGACCACGTCTACCAAGTTTGGGGCCAAAACTCCTTCTGAAAAAATTTTAAAAAATCCCGAACCGTAAAAAGTTTCAAAAATCGTGAAAGATAGAAAACGAGTCGTCTTGCCATGAAACTTCACATGAAGGCTTAAGGGACCATTGTATGAATTTACAAGCCAAAAAAATGGCATTGGCATGGCAGAAATATGAAGATGTGCCTAAACCCACCTACCACCCTATCGATCCACGGCTTGTGCACCACGCTTCTCTGACCGGCATAGTGCCCGCCCGCCCGCCTGCCCGTGTCATCGATTGGCTTAGGCATATGGAGTTCATTCCCAGTCTAACATCAAACTAGAATGAGGGTTGCGGTAGTAGGATCGACAGCACGTAGAGGGGGACCCGAACGATCCCCGGCTTGCACATCCCGCCCCTCTGGCCGGCTGAGCGCCCGTACGCTCGTTTCGTGGGTTGACTTAGGCATACGGAGAATTTTTTTGTGCATGCCAAAAAAAATACAAGGATCACGTCTACCAAATTTGGGGCCAAAACTCCTTCTGAAAAAATTTTAAAAAATCCGGAACCGTAAAAAGTTTCAAAAATCATGAAAAATAGAAAACGAGTCGTCTTGCCATGAAACTTCACATGAAGGCTTAAGGGACCATTGTAAGAATTTACAAGCTAGAAAAATGGCATTGGCATGCTAGAAATATAAAGATGTGCCTGAACCCACCTACCACCCTATCGATCCACGGCTTGCGCATCCCGCCTCTCTGGCCGGCGTAGTGCCCGCCCGCCCGTCTGTTTCGTCGATAGGTTTAGGTATACGTAGTTCATTCCTAGTCTAAGATCGGACCAGACCGAGGGTTACGGTAGCAGGATCGACAGCACGTAGAGGCAGACCCGGCCGATCCCCAGCTTACGCATCTCACCCTTTTGGCCGACTGAGCGCCCCCATGCTCGTTTCGTGAGTTGACTTTGTCATACGGAGTTCATTCCCAGTCTAAGCATATGGAGTTCATTCCCAGTCTAAGATCGGACTAGACCGAGGGTTGCGACAGCACATGCTGGGCTCGGGCATGTGCTGGTGTCGCATTTTTCTTCACCGGGATGTTATCGTCGGAGAACCTGACTGGCGGCATTGGGGTTCCAACGATCGAGGGGTCGGGGGGGTGTGCGCACATGATGTGCGATGGGTACTGGTACTTGGCCCTTATATTGGCCCCATATCCCTCATCAAACCTCGAAAACTCACACCCCCTTAAAAGCATTTGAGATTTTACAGGTTTGCTGCCGGTAGCCATTAAAGTGTCTCAAATGGGGACACTTTTTTCAAATGGTCACAAAATCTTGTACACTTCGAGTTTTTAGCTGAATATTTTTGTGCATGCCAAAAAAAATACAAGGATCACGTCTACCAAGTTTGGGGCCAAAACTCCTTCTGAACAAATTTTAAAAAATCCTGAGCCGTAAAAAGTTTTGAAAATCTTGAAATATAGAAAACAAGTGGTCTTGCCATGAACTTCACATGAAGGCTTAAGGGACCATTGTATGAATTTACAAGCCAGAAAAATGGCATTGGCATGGCAGAAATATGAAGATGTGCCTAAACCCACCTACCACCCTATCGATCCACGGCTTGCGCATCCACCTCTCTAGTCGGCGTAGTTCTCATCCGTTGGCCCGCTCGTTTCGTCGGTTGGCTTAGGCATACGGAGTTCATTCCCAGTCTAAGATTGAATGGGGTTGAGGGTTACAGCAGTAGGATCGGCAGCACGCAGAGGGGGACCTGGCCGATCCCCGGATTGTGCATCCCGCCCCTCTAGCTGGCTGAGCACCCGCACGCTCATTTCGTGGGTTGACTTAGGCATACGGAGTTCATTCCCAATCAAAGATCGGACCGGACCGATGGTTGCGGTAGCACTTGCTGGGCTCGGGCATGTGCTGGTGCCGAATTTTTCTTCTCCGAGACACCATCCTCGGAGAACCTGACCAGCGACATTGGGGTTCTGGCGATCGGGGGGGGCCGGGGGGTGTGTGCACATGATGTGCGATGGTTGCTGGTACTTGGCACTTATATTGGCCCCCTATCCCTCATCAAAACTCGAGAACTCACACCCCCTTAAAGGGCATTTGAGATTTTACAAGTTTGCTGCCAGTAGCCATTAAAGTGTCTGAAATGGGGACACCTTTTTCAAAAGATCACAAAATCTTGTTCACTTCGAGTTTTTAGCTAAATTTTTTTGTGCATGCCAACAAAAAGACAAGGATCACGTCTACCATGTTTGGGGCCAAAACTCTTTGTGAACAAAGTTTAAAAAATCCCAAACCGTAAAAAGTTTTGCAAATCTTGAAAAATAGAAAACGAGTTATCTTGCCATGAAACTTCACATGAAGGCTTAAGGGACCATTGTATGAATTTATAGGCTAGAAAAATGGCATTGGCATGGTAGAAATATGAAGATGTGCCTAAACCCACCTACCACCCTATCGATCCACGGCTTGCGCATCCCGCCTCTTTGGCCGACGTATTGCCCTCCCTCCCACCCGTCTGCCCGTTTCGTCGGTTGGCTTAGGCATACGGAGTTCATTCCCAGTCTAAGATCAGATCGGACCGAGGGTTGCGGCAGCAGGATTGGTAGCACACAGAGGGGGACCGACAGATCCCCAGCTTGCACATCCCGCCCCTCTGGCTGGCTGAGCACCCGCACGCTCGTTTCGTGGGTTGACTTAGGCATACGGAGTTCATTCCCAGTCTAAGCATACGGAGTTCATTCCCAGTCTAAGCATACGAAGTTCATTCCCAGTCTAAGATCAGACTGGATCGAGGGTTACAGCAGCACATGCTGGGCTCGAGCATGTGCTGGTGCCGTATTTTTCATCTTCGGGACACCATTATCGGAGAACCTGAACGACGGCATTGGGGTTCCGGCGACGGGGGGGAGCGGGGGGTGTGCGCACATGATGTGCAATGGGTGCTGGTACTTGGCCCTTATTTTGGCCCCCTCTCCCTCATCAAACCTTGAGAACTCACACCCCCTTAAAGAGCATTTGAGATTTTACAGGTTTGCTGCCAGTAAACATTAAAGTGTCTGAAATAGGGACACTTTTTTCAAATGGTTACAAAATCTTGTACACTTTGAGTTTTTCATTGAATTTTTTTGTGCATGCCAACAAAATACAAGGATCACGTCTACCAAGTTTGGGGCCAAAACTCCTTCTGAAAAAATTTAAAAAAATCCTGAACCGTAAAAAGTTTCAAAAATCGTGAAAGATAGAAAACGAGTCGTCTTGCCATGAAACTTCACATGAAGGCTTAAGGGACCATTGTATGAATTTACAAACCAAGAAAATGGCATTGGCATGGCAGAAATATGAAGATGTGCCTAAACCCACCTACCACCCTATCGATCCACGGCTTGTGCACCACCCCTCTCTGACCGGCATAGTGCCCGCCCGCCCGCCTGCCCGTTTCATCGATTGGCTTAGGCATATGGAGTTCATTCCCAGTCTAACATCAAACTAGAATGAGGGTTGCGGCAGTAGGATCGGCAGCACGTAGAGGGGGACCCGACCGATCCCCGGCTTGCACATCCCTCCCCTCTGGCCGGCTGAACGCCCGTACGCTCGTTTCGTGGGTTGACTTAGGCATACGGAGAATTTTTTTGTGCATGCCAAAAAAAATACAAGGATCACGTCTACCAAGTTTGGGGCCAAAACTCCTTCTGAAAAAATTTTAAAAAATCCGAAACCGTAAAAAGTTTCAAAAATCATGAAAAATAGAAAACGAGTCGTCTTGTCATGAAACTTCACATGAAGGCTTAAGGGACCATTGTAAGAATTTACAAGCTAGAAAAATGGCATTGGCATGTTAGAAATATAAAGATGTGCCTAAACCCACCTACCACCCTATCGATCCATGGCTTGCGCATCCCGCCTTTCTGGCCGGCGTAGTGCCCGCCCGCCCGTCCGTTTCGTCGATAGGTTTAGGTATACGTAGTTCATTCCTAGTCTAAGATCGGACCAGACCGAGGGTTATGGTAGCAGGATCGACAGCAAGTAGAGGCAGACCCGGCCGATCCCTAGCTTACGCATCTCACCCTTTTGGCCGACTGAGCGCCCCCATGCCCGTTTCGTGAGTTGACTTAGTCATACGGAGTTCATTCCCAGTCTAAGCATATGGAGTTCATTCCCAGTCTAAGATCGGACCAGACAGAGGGTTGCGACAGCACATGCTAGGCTCGGGCATGTGCTGGTGTCGCATTTTTCTTCACCGGGACACCATCGCCGGAGAACCTGACTGGCGGCATTGAGGTTCCGACGATCGAGGGGTTGGGGGGGTGTGCGCACATGATGTGCGATGGGTACTGGTACTTGGCCCTTATATTGGCCCCATATCCCTCATCAAACCTCAAGAACTCACACCCCCTTAAAGAGCATTTGAGATTTTACAGGTTTGCTGCCAGTAGCCATTAAAGTGTCTCAAATGGGGACACTTTTTTCAAATGGTCACAAAATCTTGTACATTTCGAGTTTTTAGCTGAATGTTTTTGTGCATGCCAAAAAAAATACAAGGATCACGTCTACCAAGTTTGGGGCCAAAACTCCTTCTGAAAAAATTTTAAAAAATCCTGAACCGTAAAAAGTTTTGAAAATCTTGAAATATAGAAAACAAGTGGTCTTGCCATGAAACTTCACATGAAGGCTTAAGGGACCATTGTATGAATTTACAAGCCAGAGAAATAGCATTGGCATGGCAGAAATATGAAGATGTGCCTAAACCCACCTACCACCTTATCGATCCACGGCTTGCGCATCCACCTCTCTAGCCGGCGTAGTTCTCGCCCGTTGGCCCGCTCATTTCGTCGGTTGGCTTAGGCATACGGAGTTCATTCCCAGTCTAAGATCGAATGGGGTTGAGGGTTACAGCAGTAGGATCGGCAGCACGCAGAGGGGGACCTGGCCGATCCCCGGATTACGCATCCCGCCCCTCTAGCTGGCTGAGCACCCGTACGCTCGTTTCGTGGGTTGACTTAGGCATACGGAGTTCATTCCAAATCAAGGATCGGACCGGACCGATGGTTGCGGTAGCACTTGCTGGGCTCGGGCATGTGCTGGTGCCGTATTTTTCTTCTCCGAGACACCATCCCCGGAGAACCTGACCAGCGACATTGGGGTTCTGGCGATTGGGGGGGCCGGGGGGTGTGTGCACATGATGTGCGATGGTTGCTGGTACTTGGCACTTATATTGGCCCCCTATCCCTCATCAAAACTTGAGAACTCACACCCCCTTAAAGGGCATTTGAGATTTTACAAGTTTGCTACCAGTAGCCATTAAAGTGTCTGAAATGGGGACATTTTTTTCAAATGATCACAAAATCTTGTACACTTCGAGTTTTTAGCTAAATTTTTTTGTGCATGCCAACAAAAAGACAAGGATCACGTCTACCAAATTTGGGGCCAAAACTCTTTGTGAACAAATTTTAAAAAATCCCAAACCGTAAAAAGTTTTGAAAATCTTGAAAAATACAAAACGAGTTATCTTGCCATGAAACTTCACATGAAGGCTTAAAGGACCATTGTATGAATTTATAGGCTAGAAAAATGGCATTGGCATGGTAGAAATATGAAGATGTGCCTAAACCCACCTACCACCCTATCGATCCACGGCTTGCACATCCCGCCTCTCTGGCCGGCGTAGTGCCCTCCCGCCCGCCCGCTCGTTTCGTCTGTTGGCTTAGGCATACAGAGTTCATTCCCAATCTAAGATCAGACCGGATTGAGAGTTACGGTAGCAGGATTGGCAGCATGCAGAGGGGGACCCGGTCGATCCCCGGCTTGTGCATCTCGCCCCACTGGCCGGCTGAGCGCCCGTATGCTCGTTTCGTGGGTTGACTTAGGCATACGGAGTTCATTCCCAGTCTAAGCATACGGAGTTCATTCCCAGTTTAAGGTTGGACAGGGCCGAGGGTTGTGGCAGCACGTGCTGGGCTTGGGCATGTGCTGGTGCCATATTTTTCTTCGTCGGGACACTATCGTCGGAGAACCTGACTGGCGGCAATGGGGTTCTGGGGATCAAGGGGGGCCGAGGGGGGTGTGCGCACATGATATGCGATGGGTGCTGGTACTTGGCCCTTATATTGCCCCCTATCCCTCATCAAACCTCGACAACTCACACCCCCTTAAAGAGCATTTGAGATTTTACAGGTTTGCTGCCAGTAGCCATTAAAGTGTCTGAAATGGGGACACTTTTTTCAAATGGTCACAAAATCTTGTACACTTCGAGTTTTTAGCTGAATTTTTTTGTGCATGCCAAAAATATTATAAGAATCACGTCTACCAAGTTTGTGGCCAAAACTCTTTTGAAAAAATTTTAAAAAATTCTGAACCGTAAAAAGTTTCAAAAATCGTGAAAAATAAAAAACGAGTCATCTTGCCATGAAACTTCACACGAAGGCTTCAGGGACCATTGTATGAATTTACAAGCCAGAAAAATGGCATTGGCATGGCAGAAATATGAAGATGTGCCTAAACCCACCTACCACCCTATCGATCCACGGCTTGCGCATCCCACCTCTCTGGTCGACGTAGTGCCCGCTCGCTCGCTCGCTCGTTTCGTCTGTTGGCTTAGGCATACGAAGTTCATTCCTAGTCTAAGATCAGATCGGATTGAGGGTTGTGGCAGTAGGATGGCCAGCACGCAGAGGGGGACCCGACCGATCCCCGGCTTGCGTAACCCGCCCCTCTGGCCGGCTGAGCGCCCGCACACTCGTTTCATGGGTTCACTTAGGCATACAGAGTTCATTCCCAGTCTAAGCAAATGGAGTTCATTCCCAGTCTAAGATCAGACCGGATCGAGGGTTGCGGCAGCACATGCTGGGCTCAGGTATGTGCTGGTGTCGTATTTTTCTTTGTCGGGACACCATCGCCGGAGAACCTGACTGGCGAAATTGGGGTTCCGACGATCGAGGGGGCCGGGATGGGGTGTGCGCACATGATGTGTGATGGGTGCTGGTACTTGGCCCTTATATTAGCCCCCTATCCCTCATCAAACCTCGAGAAGTCACACCCCTTAAAAAGCATTTGAGATTTTATAGGTTTGCTGCCAGTAGCCATTAAAGTGTCTGAAATGGGGACACTTTTTCAAATGGCCACAAAATCTTGCACACTTCGATTTTTAGCTGAATTTTTTTGTGCATGCCAACAAAAATACAAGGATCACGTCTACCAAGTTTGGGGCCAAAAATCCTTTTGAAAAAATTTTAAAAAATCTTGAACCGTTAAAAGTTTCAAAAATCGTGAAAAATAGAAAACGAGTCGTCTTGCCATGAAACTTCACACGAAGGCTTAAGGGACCATTGTACGAATTTACAAGCCAGAGAAATGGCATTGGCAAGGTAAAAATATGAAGATGTGCCTAAACCCACCTACCACCCTATTGATCCACGGCTTGTGCATCCCACCTCTCTGGCCGACGTAGTGCCCGCCCGCCCGCCCGCTCGTTTCGTCTGTTGGCTTAGGCATACGGAGTTCATTCCCAGTCTAAGATCAGACTGGATTGAGGGTTGCGGCAGCAGGATGGGCAGCACGCAGAGGGGGACCCGAGCGATCCCTGCCTTGCGCATCATGCCCTTCTGGCCGACTGAGCGCCCGCACGCTAGTTCCATTGGTTGACTTAGGCATACGGAGTTCATTCCCAGTCTAAGCATACAAAGTTCATTCCCAGTCTATGATTAGACTGGACCAAGGGTTGCGGCAGCACATGCTAGGCTCGGGCATGTGCTGGTTCCACATTTTTCTTCGTCGGGACGCCATCGTCAGAGAATCTGACTGGCAGCATTAAGGTTCCGACGATCGGGGGGGCCGGGGGGGTGTGCACACATGATGTGCGATGGGTGCTGGTACTTGGCCCTTATATTGGCTCCCTATCCCTCATCAAACCTCGAGAACTCACACTCCTTTAAAGAGCATTTGAGATTTTATAGGTTTGTTACCAGTAGCCATTAAAGTGTACGAATTGGGGACACTTTTTTCAAATAGTCACAAAATCTTGTACACTTCGAGTTTTTAGCTGAATTTTTTTGTGCATGCCAACAAAAATACAAGGATCACGTCTACCAAGATTGGGGAGAAAACTCCTTCTGAAAAAATTTTAAAAAATCTCGAACATAAAAAGTTTTGAAAATCATGAAAAATAGAAAACGAGTCGTCTTGCCAGGAAACTTCACATGAAGGCTTAAGGGACCATTGTTTGAATTTACAAGCCAGAAAAATGGCATTGGCACAGTAGAAATATGAAGATGTGCCTAAACCCACCTACCACCCTATTGATCCCGCCTCTCTGGCTGACGTAGTGCCCGCCCGACCGCACGCTCGTTTCGTCGGTTGGCTTAGACATACGGAGTTCATTTCCAGTCTAAGACTGGACCAGACCGAGGGTTGCGGAAGCAAGATTGGCAGCATGCAGAGGGGGACCCGGTCGATCCACGGCTTGTGCATCCTGCCCGTCTGGCCGACTGGGCGCCCGCACGCTCGTTTCGTGGGTTGACTTCGGCATACGGAGTTCATTCCCAGTCTTAGCATATGGAGTTCATTCCCAGTCTAAGATCAGATCGGACCGAGGGTTACGGTAGCACATAATGGGCTCGGGCTTGTGCTGGTGCCATATTTTTCTTCGCCGGGACACCATCGTCGGAGAACCTGACTGACGGTATTGGGGTTCCGATGATCGGGGGGGCCAGGAACATGATGTGCGATGGGTGCTGGTACTTGGCCCTTATATTGGCCCCCTATCCCTCATCAAACCTCGAGAACTCACACCCCCTTAAAGAGCATTTGAGATTTTACAGGTTTGCTGCCAGTAGCCATTAAAGTGTCTAAAATGGGGAACCTCTTTTCAAATGGTCACAAAATCTTGTACACTTTGAGTTTTTAGCTGAATTTTTTTGTGCATGCCAAAAAAAAATACAAGGATCACGTCTATTAAGTTTGGGGCCAAAACTCCTTCTGAAAAAATTTTAAAAAATCCCAAACCGTAAAAAGTTTCAAAAATCATGAAAAATAGAAAACAAGTCGTCTTGCCATGAAACTTCACATGAAGGCTTAAGGGACCATTGTATGAATTTACAAGCTAGAAAAGTGGCATTGTCCTTTCAGAAATATGAAGATGTGCCTAAATCCACGGCTTCCGCATCCCGCCTCTTTGACCAGCGTAGTGCCCGCCCGCCCGTTCGTTTCATCGATTGGCTTAGGCACACAGAGTTCATTCCCAGTCTAAGATCAGACCGGACAGGGGGTTGAGGCAACAAGATCGGTAGCATGCAGAGGGGGACCCGATCGATCCCCGACTTGCGCGTCCCGCCCATTTGGCCGACTGAGCGCCCGCACGCTCGTTTCGTGGGTTGACTTAGGCATACGGAGTTAATTCTTAGTCTCATCATACGGAGTTCATTCCCAGTCTAAGATTGGACCAGATCGAGGGTTGCGGCAGCAGGATCGACAGCACACAGAGGGGGACCCGATCGATCCCCGGTTTGCGTATCCCATACCTCTGACCGGCTGAACACCCGCACGCTCATTCTGTGGGTTGACTTAGGCATACGGAGTTCATTCCCAGTCTAATCATACGGAGTTCATTCCCAGCCTAAGATCGGACCAGACCGAGGGTTACGGCAACACATGCTAGGCTCGGGCATGTGCTGGTGCCACATTTTTCTTCGTCGGGACACCATCGCCGGAGAACCAGACCGATGACATTGGGGTTCTGGCGATCGGGGGGCCGGGGGGTGTGCGCACATGATGTGCGATGGGTGCTGGTACTTGGCCCTTATATTGGCCCCTATCCCTCATGCAGAGGGGGACCCGACCGATCCCCGGCTTGCGCATCCCGCCCATCTGGCCGACTGAGCGCCCGTACGCTCGTTTCGTGGGTTGACTTAGGCATACAGAGTTAATTCTTAGTCTAATCATACAGAGTTCATTCCCAGTCTAAGATTAGACCGAACCGAAGGTTACGGTAGCAGGATCAGCAGTATGCAGAGGGGAACCCGACCGATCCCTAGCTTGTACATCCCGCCCCTCTGGCTTGCTGAGCGCCCGCACGCTCGTTTCGTCGGTTGACTTAGGCATACGGAGTTCATTCCCAGTCTAAGCATACGGAGTTCGTTCACAGTCTAAGATCAAACCGGACCGAGGGTTACGGTAGCACATACTGGGCTCGAGCATGTGCTGGTGCCGTATTTTTCTTCACCGGGACACCATCGCCGGAGAACCTAACCGTCGGTATTGGGGTTCTGGCGATCGGGGGGGTCGGGGGGTGCACACATGATGTTCGATGGGTGCTGGTACTTGGCCCTTATATTGGCCCCCTATCCCTCATCAAACCTCGAGAACTCACACCCCCTTAAAGAGCATTTGAGATTTTATAGGTTTGCTGCCAGTAGCCATTAAAGTGTCTGAAATGGGGACACTTTTTTCAAATGGTCACAAAATCTTGTACACTTCGAGTTTTTAGTTGAATTTTTTGGTGCATGCCAGTAAAAATACAAGGATCACGTCTACCAAGTCTGGGGCCAAAACTCCTTCTGAAAAAATTTTAAAAAATCCCAAACCTAAAAAGTTTCAGAAATCATGAAAAATAGAAAACGAGTCGTCTTGCCATGAAACTTCACATGAAGGCTTAAGGGACCATTGTCTTAATTTGCAAGCCAGAAAAATGGCATTGGCATGGCAGAAATATGAAGATGTGCCTAAACCCACCTACCACCCTATCGATGCACGGCTTGCGCATCCCACCTCTCTGGCCGACGTAGTGCCCGCCCGGTCGCCCGCTCGTTTCGTCGGTTGGCTGAGACATACAGAGTTCATTCCCAGTCTAAGATCGGACCAGACCGAGGGTTGCGGTAGCAGGATCAGCAGCAAACAGAGGGGGACCCGACCGATCCCCGACTTGGGCATCCCGCCCCTCTGGCCGGCTGAGCGCCCGCACGCTCGTTTCGTGGGTTGACTTAGGCATACGGAGTTCATTCCCAGTCTAAGCATACAAAGTTCATTCCCAATCTATGATCGGACCAGACCGAGGGTTGCAACAGTACATGCTGGGCTCGGGCATGTGCTGGTGCCGCATTTTTCTTCGTCGGGACACCATCGTCGGAGAACCTGATCGGCGGTATTGGGGTTCCAGTGATCGGGGGGGCCGAGGGGGTGTGCGCACATGATGTGCGATGGGTGCTGGTACTTGGCCCTTATATTAGCCCCCTATCCCTCACTAAACCTCGAGAAGTCACACCCCCTTAAAAAGCATTTCAGATTTTACAGGTTTGCTGCCAGTAGCCATTAAAGTGTTTAAAATGGGGACAGGTTTTTCAAAAGGTCACAAAATCTTGTACACTTCGAGTTTTTAGCTGAATTTTTTTGTCCATGCCAACAAAAATACAAGGATCACGTCTACCAAGTTTGGGGCCAAAACTCCTTCTGAAAAAATTTTAAAAAATCCTGAACCGTAAAATGTTTCAAAAATCATGAAAAATAGAAAATGAGTTGTCTTGCCATGAAACTTCACATGAAGGCTTAAGGGTCCATTGTATGAATTTACAAGCCAGAAATGGCATTGGTATGGCAGAAATATGAAGATGTACCTAAACCCACCTACCACCATATCGATCCATGGCTTGCGTATCCCGCCTCCCTAGTCGGCGTAGTGCCCGCCTGCATGCCCGCTCGTTTCGTCAATTAGCTTAGGCTTACGGAGTTCATTTCCAGTCTAAGATTGGATTGGATCGAGGGTTACGGTAGCAGGATCGACAGCACACAGAGGTGGACCCGACGGATCCCCGGCTTGCGTATCCCGCCTCTCTGGTCGACGTAGTGCCCGCCCGCCCGCCCGCTCATTTCATCGGTTGGCTTAGGCATACGGAGTTCATTCCTAGTCTAAGATCGGACCGATAGAGGTTACGGTAGCAGGATCGGCAGCATGCAGAGGGGGACCCGACCAACTCTCGGCTTGCGTATCCCGCCCCTCTGGCCGGTTGAGCGCCCGCACACTCGTTTCGTGGGTTGACTTAGGCATACGGAGTTCATTCCCAGTCTAAGATCAGACTGGACCGAGGGTTACGGCAGCACATGCTGGGCTCGAGAATGTGCTGGTGCCACATTTTTCTTCGTCGGGACGCTATCGTCGGAGAACCTGACCGACGGCATTGGGGTTCAAGTGATCGGGAGGGTGTGCGCACATAATGTACGATAAGTGCTGGTACTTGGCCCTTATATTGGCCCCCTATCCCTCATCAAACCTCGAGAACTCACACCCCCTTAAAGAGCATTTGAGATTTTACAGGTTTGCTGCCAGTAGCCATTAAAGTGTTGGAAATGAGGACACCTTTTTCAAATGGTCACAAAATCATGTACACTTCGAGTTTTTAGCTGAACTTTTTTGTGCATGCCAAAAAAAATACAAGGATCATGTCTGCCAAGTTTGGGGCCAAAACTCTTTTCAAAAAAAATTTTAAAAAATCCCGAACCTTAAAATTTTCAAAAATCATGAAAAATAGAAAACGAGTCGTCTTGCCATGAAACTTCACATCAAGGCTTAAGGGACCATTGTATGAATTTACAAGCCAGAAAAATGGCATTGGCGCGGTAGAAATATGAAGATGTGCCTAAACCCACCTACCACCATATCGATCCATGGCTTGCGTATCCCGCCTCTCTGGCCGGCATAGTGCCCACCCGCTCGCTCGCTCGTTTCGTCGGTTGGCTTAGGCATACGGAGTTCATTCCCAGTCTAAGATCGAACCGAACTGAGGGTTGTGGCAGCAAGATCGACAGCACACAGAGGGGGACCCGGCCGATCCCCAGCTTGCGCTTCCCGCCCTCTGGCCGGTTAAGCGCCCGCACGCTTGTTTTGTGGGTTAACTTAGGCATACGGAGTTCACTACTAGTCTAAGCATACGGAGTTCATTCCCAATCTAAGATCGGACCGGACTGAGGGTTGCGACAGCACATGCTGGGCTTGGCCATGTGCTGGAGCCGCATTTTTCTTCGTCGGGACACCATCGCCGTAGAACTTGACCGGCGGTGTTGGGGTTCCAGCGATCGGAGGGAGGTGGGGTGGGGTGTGCGCACATCATGTGCGATGGGTGCTGGTACTTGGCCCTTATATTGGCCCCCTATCCCCCATCAAACCTCGAGAACTCGCACCCCCTTAAAGAGCATTTGAGATTTTATAGGTTTGCTACTAGTAGCCATTAAAGTGTCTGAAATGGGGACAGGTTTTTCAAAAGGGCACAAAATCTTGTACACTTCAAGTTTTTAGCTAAATTGTTTTGTGCGTGCCAACAAAAATACAAGGATCACGTTTACCATGTTTGGGGCCAAAACTCCTTTTGAAAAAATTTTAAAAAATCCCAAACCGTAAAAAGTTTTGAAAATCGTGAAAAATAGAAAATGAGTCATCTTGCCATGAAACTTCACATGAAGGCTTAAGGGACCATTGTATGAATTTACAAGCTACAAAAATGGCAGTGGAACGGTAGAAATATGAAGATGTGCCTAAACCCACCAACCACCCTATCGATCCACGGCTTGTGCATCCCCCCTCTCTGGCCGGCGTAGTGCCCGCTCGCCCGTCCACTCGTTTCGTCGGTTGGCTTAGGCGTATGGAGTTCATTCCCAGTCTAAGATCGAACCAAACCGAGGGTTACGGCAGCAGGATCGACAGTACGTAGAGGGGGACCCGTTCGATCCCCGGCTTACGCATCCCGTCTCTTTGGCCGGCTGAGCGCCCGCACGCTCGTTTCGTGGGTTGACTTAGGCATACGGAGTTCATTCCAAGTCTAAGCATATGGAGTTCATTCCCAGTCTAAGATCGGACTGGATCAAGGGTTGCGGCAGCACATGCTGGGCTCGGGCAGGTGCTGGTGTTGTATTTTTCTTCACCGGGACACCATCGTCGGAGAACTTGACCGGTGGCATTGGGGTTTCGGCGATCGGGGGGGCCGGGGGGGACCATTGTATGAAACTTCACATGAAGGCTTAAGGGACCATTGTATGAATTTACAAGCCAGAAAAATGGCATTGGCAAGGCAGAAATATGAAGATGTGCCTAAACCCACCTACCACCCTATCGATCCACGGCTTGCTCATCCCGCTACTCTGGCCGGCATAGTGCCCGCCTGCCCGCCCGCTCATTTCGTCGGTTGGCTTAGGCATACAGAGTTCATTCCCAGTCTAAGATTAGATCGAACCGAAGGTTACGGTAGCAGGATCAGCAGTATGCAGAGGGGAACCCGATCGATCCCCGGCTTGTACATCTCGCCCCTCTGGTCGGCTGAGCGCCCGCATGCTCGTTTCGTCGGTTGACTTAGGCATATGGAGTTCATTCCCAGTCTAAGATCGAACAGGACCGAGGGTTGCGGCAGCACATACTGGGCTTGGGCATGTGCTGGTGCCGTATTTTTCTTCGCCGGGACACCATCGCCGGAGAACCTAACCGTCGGCATTGGGGTTCTGGCGATCGGGGGGGCCGGGGGGGTGCACACATGATGTTCGATGGGTGCTGGTACTTGGCCCTTATATTGGCCCCCTATCCCTCATCAAACCTCGACAACTCACACCCCCTTAAAGAGCATTTGAGATTTTATAGGTTTGCTGCCAGTAGCCATTAAAGTGTCTGAAATGTAGACACTTTTTTCAAATGGTCACAAAATCTTGTACACTTCGAGTTTTTAGCTGAAATGTTTTGTGCATGCCAATAAAAATAAAAGGATCACGTCTACCAAGTTTTGGGCAAAAAATCCTTCTCAAAAAATTTTAAAAAATCCCGAACCGTAAAAAGTTTCAAAAATTATGAAAAATAGAAAACGAGTCATCTTGCCATGAAACTTCACATGAAGGCTTAAGGGACCATTGTATGAATTTACAAGCCAGAAAAATGGCATTGGCATGACAGAAATATGAAGATGTGCCTAAACCCACCTACCACCCTATTGATCCACGGCTTGCGCATCCTACCTCTCTGGCCGGCGTAGTGCCCGCCCGCTCGCCCGCTCGTTTCGTCGGTTGGCTTAGGCATACGGAGTTCATTCCCAGTCTAAGATCGGACTGGACAGAGGGTTGCAGTAGCACATGCTGGGCTCGAGCATGTGCTGGTGCCGTATTTTTCTTCGTCAGGACACCATGGCCGAAGAACCTGACTGTCGGCATTCGGGTTCCGACGATCGGGGGGGCCCGGGGGGTGTGCGTAGATGATGTGCGATGGGTGCTGGTACTTGGCCCTTATATTGGCCCCCTATCCCTCATCAAACCTCAAAAACTCACACCCCCTCAAAGAGCATTTGAGATTTTATAGGTTTGCTGTCAGTAGACATTAAAGTGTCTGTAATGGGGACACTTTTTTCAAATGGTCACAAAATGTTGTACACTTCGAGTTTTTAGCTGAATTTTTTTTACATGCCAACCAAAATAAAAGGATCACGTATACCATGTTTGGGGCCAAAACTCCTTCTGGAAAACTTTTAAAAAATCCCAAACCGTAAAAAGTTTCAAAAATCTTGAAAAATAGAAAACGAGTCCTCTTGCCATGAAACTTCACGTGAAGGCTTAAGGGACTATTGTATGAATTTACAAGCCAAAAAAATGGCATTGGCATGGCAGAAATATGAAGATGCGCCTAAACCCACCTACCACCCTATCGATCCACGGCTTGCGCATCCCGCCTCTCTGGCCGGTGTAGTGCCCGCCTTCCCGCCCACCCGCTCATTTTGTCGGTTGGCTTAGGCATTCGGAGTTCATTCCCAGTCTAAGATCGGATCGGATGGAGGGTTGCGGTAGCAGGATCGGTAGCACACAGAGGGGGACCCGACCGATCCCTGACCTGTGCATCCCGGCCCTCTAGCCGGCTGAGCGCCCACACGCTCGTTTCAAGGGTTGACTTAGGCATACGGAGTTCATTCCCAGTCTAGGCATACAAATTTCATTCCCAGTCTAAGATCAGATCAGACCAAGGGTTGTGGCAGCACATGCTGGGCTCGGGCATGTGCTGGTGCCGCATTTCTCTTCGCCGGGACACCATCGTCGAAGAACCTGACCGACGGTATTAGGGTTCCGGCCATCGGGGGGCGGGGGGGTGTGCGCACATGATGTGTGATGGGTGCTGGTACTTGGCCCTTATATTGGCCCCCTATCACTCATCAAACCTCGAGAACTCACACCCCCATAAAGAGCATTTGAGATTTACAGGTTTGCTGCCAGTAGCCATTAAAGTGTCTAAAATGCAGACACTTTTTTCAAATGGTCACAAAATCTTGTACACTTCGAGTTTTTAGCTGAATATTTTTTGCATACCAACAAAAATACAAGGATCACGTCCACCAAGTTTGGGGCCAAAATTCCTTCTGAAAAAATTTTAAAAAATCCCGAACCGTAAAAAGTTTCAAAAATCATGAAAAATAGAAAACGAGTCGTCTTGCCATGAAACTTTACATGAAGCCTTAAGGGACCATTGTATGAATTTACAAGCCAGAAAAATGGCATTGGCATGGCAGAAATATGAAGATGTGCCTAAACCCACCTACCACCCTATCGATCCACGGCTTGCGCATCCCGCCTCTCTGGCCGACGTAGTGCCTGCCCGCCCGCTCATTTCGTCGGTTGGCTTAGGCATACAGAGTTCATTCCCAGTTTAAGATTAGACCAGACTGAGGGTTGCGGTAGCAGGATCGACAGCACGCCGAGGGGGACCCGGTCGATCCCCGACTTACGCATCTCGCCCCACTGGCCGGTTGAGCGGCCGCACGCTTGTTTCGTGGGTTGACTTAGGCATAGGGAGTTCATTCCCAGTCTAAGACCAGACCAGACCGAGGGTTACGATAGCACATGCTGGGCTCGGGCATGTGCTGGTGTCGTATTTTTCTTCATCGGGACACCATGGCCGGAGAACCTGACCGACGGCATTAGGGTTTCGGCGATCGGGGGGGCCGAGGGGCTGTGCACACATCATGTGTGATGGGTGCTGGTACTTGGCCCTTATATTGGCCCCCTATCCCTCATCAAACCTTGGGAACTCACACCCCCTTAAAAAGAATTTGAGATTTTACAGGTTTGCTGCCAGAAGCCATTAAAGTGTCTGAAATGGAGTCACTTTTTTCAAATGGTCACAAAATCTTGTACACTTCGAGTTTTTAGCTGAAGTTTTTTGGCCATGCCAATAAAAATACAAGGATCACGTCTACCAAGTTTTGGGCCAAAACTCCTTCTGAAAAAATTTTAAAAAATCTCGAACCATAAAAAGTTTCAAAAATCGTGAAAAATAAAAAATGAGTCATCTTGCCATGAAACTTCACGTGAAGGCTTAAGGGACCATTGTATGAATTTACAAGCCAGAAAAATGGCATTGGCATGGCAGAAATATGAAGATGTGCCGAAACCCACCTACCACCCTATCGATCCACGGCTTGCGCATCCCGCCTCTCTAGCCAGCGTAGTGCCCATCCACCTGCTCGTTTCGTCGATTGGCTTAGGCATACGGAGTTCATTCCTAGTCTAAAATTTGACCAGATCACGGGTTGCGGTAGCACATGCTGGGCTCGGGCATGTGCTGGTACCGCATTTTTCTTCACCGAGACACCATCGTCAGAGAACCTGATCGACGGCATTGGGGTTCCGACGATCGGGGGGGCCGAGGGGGTGTGCGCACATGATGTGTGATGGGTGCTGGTACTTGGCCCTTATATTGGCCCCCCATCCTTCATCAAAACTCGAGAACTCACACCCCCTTAAAAAGCATTTGAGATTTTACAGGTTTGCTGCCAGTAGCCATTAAAGTGTCTGAAATGGGGACACTTTTTTCAAATGATCACAAAATCTTGCACACTTTGAGTTTTTATTTGAATTTTTTTTTGCATGCCAACAAAAATACAAGGATCACGTCTACCAAGTTTGGGGCCAAACTCTTTCTGAAAAAATTTTAAAAAATCTCGAACTGTAAAAAGTTGCAAAAATCATGAAAAATAGAAAACGAGTCATCTTGCCATGAAACTTCACATGGAGGCTTAAGGGACCATTGTATGAATTTACAAGCCAAAAAAATGGCATTGGCATGGCAGAAATATGTGGTTGTGCCTAAACCCACCTACCGCCCTATCGATCCACGGCTTGCGCATCCCGCCTATTTAGCCGGTGCAGTGCCCGCCCGCCCGCCCGACCGCTTATTTCTTCGGTTGGCTTAGGCATACGGAGTTCATTCCCAGTCTAAGAATGGACCAGACCGAAAGTTGCGGTAGAAGGATCTGCAGCACGCGAAGGAGGATCGGGCTGATCCCGGCTTGCGCATCCCAGCCCTTTGGTAGGCTGAGCGCCCGTACACTCATTTCGTGGGTTGACTTAAGCATGTGGAGTTCATTCCAGTCTAAGCATACGGAGTTCATTCCCAGTCTAAGATCGGACCGAACCGAGGGTTGTGGCAGCACATGCTGGGCTCGGGCATGTGCTGGTGCCGTATTTTTCTTCGTCGGGACACAATCACAGGAGAACCTGACTGGCGACATTGGGGTTCCGACGATCGGGGGGGTCGGGGGGTGTGCGCACATGATGTGCGATGGGTGCTGGTACTTGGCCCTTATATTGGCCCCCTATCCCTCATCAAACCTCGAGAACTCACACCCCCTTAAAGAGCATTTGAGATTTTACAGGTTTGCTGCCAGTAGCAATTAAAGTGTCTGAAATGGGGACACTTTTTTCAAATGGTCACAAAAACTTGTACACTTCGAGTTTTTAGCTGAATGTTTTTGTACATGCCAACAAAATTACAAGGATCATGTCTACCAAGTTTGGGGCCAAAACTCTTTTTGAAAAAATTTTAAAAAATCCCGAACCCTAAAAAGGTTTGAAAATCGTAAAAAATAGAAAACGAGTCGTCTTGCCATGAAACTTCACATGAAGGCTTAAGGGACCATTGTATGAATTTACAAGCCAGAAAAATGGCATTGGCATGGCAAAAATATGAAGATGTGCCTAAACCCACCTACCACCCTATCGATCCACGGCTTGCGCATCCCGCCTCTCTGGCTGGCGTAGTGCCCGCCTGCCCGCCAGCTCATTTTGTCGGTTGGCTTAGGCATACGGAGTTCATTCCTAGTCTAAGATCAGACCAGACCGAGGGTTGTGGCAGCAGGAACGACAGCACATAAAGGGGGACCCGGTCGATCCCCGACTTATGCATCCCGCCCCTCTGACCGGCTAAACGCCCGCACACTCATTTCGTGGGTTGACTTAGGCATACAGAGTTCATTCCCAGTCCAAGCATACGGAGTTCATTCCCAGTCTAAGATCAGACCGGACCGAGGGTTACGACAGTACATGCTGGGCTCAGGCATGTGCTGGTGTCGCATTTTTCTTCGTCGGAGAACCTGACTGGCGGTATTGAGGTTCCGACGATCGGGGGGGCCGGGGGGTGTGCGCACATGTTGTGCGATGGGTGCTGGTACTTGGCCCTTATATTGGCCCCCTACCCCTCATCAAACCTCAAGAACTCACACCCCCTTAAAGAGCATTTGAGATTTTACAGGTTTGCTGCCAGTAGCCATTAAAGTGTCTGAAATGGGGACACTTTTTTCAAATGGTCACAAAGTCTTGTACACTTCGATTTTTTAGCTGACTTTTTTTGTGCATGCCAACAAAAATACAAGGATCACATCTACTAAGTTTTGGGCCAAAACTCCTTCTGAAAAAATTTTACAAAATCCCGAACCAAAAAAAGTTTCAAAAATCGTGAAAAATAGAAAATGAGTCGTCTTGCCATGAAACTTCACATGAAGGCTTAAGGGACCATTATATGAATTTACAAGCCAGAAAAATGGCATTGGCATGGCATAAATATGAAGATGTTCCTAAACCCACCTACCACCTTATCGATCCACGGCTTGCGCATCCCGCCTCTCTGGCCGACGTAGTGCTCGCCCGTCCGCCCGCTCGTTTCGTCGGTTGGCTTAGGCATACAGAGTTCATTCCCAGTCTAAGATCAGACCGGACCGAGGGTTGCGGCAGCAGTGTAGACACCCAATTGGGTCCAGGCCCAAATTAAATGGGCCTGGCCCAAATCGGTAAGGCCCAATTGAATTTTTTTTTCCTGTATTTTTTTTCTTTTTTCTTTTGTCTATCTGTATTTAGTTATTTTTATTTAGAATAGATTTATATGTATATAGTTATATATTTATTATTATTATATTATTATTTATTTATTTATTTATTTATTTATTTTTTGTAATATATTTTTAGCTTTATCTTCTTTTTTAAATTATCTGTTAATTTTATCTGATTTTTTTTATTATCTGATTATTATTTTTTTTTATCTTATCTTTTCTAATTATCTAGTATTTTTTTATTTTGATTTTTATTTTGGAGGGCTAAGATTAAAAGTTGAAGAATCCCGCTGTGGAGGGGAATTCAATCAGAAGAGTCCAATTGGATTCAAAGATTGAATCCCCATCCAAGGAGGAATTGGGATTGATCAGGAACTCCTGATCAACCCCTATAAAAGGCACCTCCTGGAACAGATGAGGAACATAGAAAACAGTGAGCAAAGCTACTGATTTGAGAGAATAGGAGGCGTATAGGAAGCTAAGAAAAGTTTAGGAGTGTTCTGGGAGCTAGCAGAAATTTTTTTGAATTTTTGGTGATTTTTTTTTCTGGGAATTTCTGGAAAATTCTAGATTCTGGTTGCATTTTTCGACGAAGTCTGAATTTTTTGACGAAAATTTCGGCCAACCTTGAAGTTTCCGGCGACCAGCCCAATTTCCGACGAAGAATCCCAGAAACCGATGATCTTCCGGCCAACTTCCGGTGAAATTTCCAGATTCCGGTGACTTTTTCCAGAATCCGACGAAAATTCCATCGGTGTTCTTCAGTTTTTAGAGAGAAAGGAGAGGAAAAAGGAAGAAGAGAGAGAGAGAAGAGAAGGGTTCTGTCGAAAAATAGAGGGAAACGCCTTTTATACCCGCTCAAAATGACGTCGTTTTGGCCTTAAGTAACCCAGAGGATCTGCGCGTTTTGTCGAGATCCGACCCGACCCAAGCGTCGACCCGCTTCCTGACCCGCGCGTGCCTGCCCCCTTCCGAGCCGAGCCGAGCTTCCAAGCCGCCCCTTCCGAGCCGTTTCTCTTTCTTGAGCTGAGCCGAGCCAAGCCGATAGCCGAGGCGCTCCAGGTTTTTTTTTTAATTTATTTATTTATTTTTTATTTATTAGATTAGATTTATTTAATATTTTTTTATCTTTATCTTATTTTTACTTTTCTTTACCTTTTATTTTTTTATTTTTTATTATTTTATTTTTTTTAAATAAAAATAAATTTAAAAAAAAAGGATTTGTAAGGAAAAGTTGAAAGTATCAATTTTCCTTGGAAATCAAAGTTTCAAAAAAAAGGATTTGTGAGGAAAAGTTGAAAGTATCAATTTTCCTTGAAAATCAAGGTTCCAAAAAATATTTTTGGGGAAAAGTTGAAAGTATCAATTTTCCTTAGAAATAAATTTTCAAAAAAAAAAGGATTTGTAAGGAAAAGTTGAAAGTATCAATTTTCCTTGGAAATCAAAGTTTCAAAAAAAAGGATTTGTGAGGAAAAGTTGAAAGTATCAATTTTCCTTGGAAATCAAAGTTTAAAAAAAAAGGATTTGTGAGGAAAGGTTGAAAGTATCAATTTTCCTTGAAAATCAAGGTTCCAAAAAATATTTTTGGGGAAAAGTTGAAAGTATCAATTTTCCTTAGAAATAAATTTTCAAAAAAAAAGGATTTGTAAGGAAAAGTTGAAAGTATCAATTTTCCTTGGAAATCAAAGTTTCAAAAAAAAAGGATTTGTGAGGAAAAGTTGAAAGTATCAATTTTCCTTGGAAATCAAAGTTTCAAAAAAAATATTTTTGAGGAAAAGTTGAAAGTATCAATTTTCCTTAAAAATGAATTTCCAAAAAATATTTTTGGGGAAAAGTTGAAAGTATCAATTTTCCTTAAAAATAAATTTCCAAAAAATATTTTTGGGGAAAAGTTGAAAGTATCAATTTTCCCCACACAAGAACAATCATTCTCTCCTTCCCTTTTATTTTGATTTTGATTTTGATTTTTTCTTTTAATTAATCCGACGACGGAGCCTCTGCAAGTAAAACAATAGTTTTTCTTGCATACTCTTGAGGTGAGGGAATTTTCTCAATTTTCTGCTAAAAGTATTAGAGTCAATTGAGAATAATTTTCAATAATTAATTACTTGGTAAAATTTTAAGGCTTTTTGGATAATACAAATTTAAGCTGGTACCATCTTTTGATGGGCATTGTGAGGGTGCTATAACCTTCCTCACACGTAACCAAACTCCCGAACCTTGTTCTGGTTTGTAGACCTAAACCTATTCTTTTAGGGACCCTTAAACTTAGGTGTTCCCTGAAAGGACAGATTCCTTAGGTGGCCAATCGCACCTAGATAAAAAAAGATTGGTGGCGACTCCCTAAAGTCAATGTCTAGCGATTGATCCCCGGATCTAGACGTTATGACAGCTTGGCGACTCCACTGGGGACTTTGAGAGTCAAGCCAGCAAATGATTTGTGTTATCCAAAAGCCTAATAAAATTGAACCCTTTTGTATATATGTATTATTATTCATTCATGTTTATTTACTTTATTGATTATGTCTTCATGTGCATGTGCATAACATGAGCTCTATACCCGAGCTCTGTCCCTCTAGGAGGGAGTAAAGTACCTATTGCTTTCGTGAGGTCTAATGCCTCCGCAGTGGCTAGCGAAATACTCCTACTCAAATTGAACCTTTTCCGCTTGTAGCCTATAATGGGTAAGGATTAGGGTGCCTTACTAGTCTGTGATGGATAAGGATGTAAGGAACAATTTGAGGACCTTTAGACTTTGACCCTTAAAACCACATATAGTGAACCTTAAGAGTGCCTAACCCATAGATAGAGCCATCACTCTTCCCTGCTAGAATTGATCAAAAGCATAGGATTCATCCTTTTTACTTTGTGTGATGTTTAAATTTATTTAGTTATTTATTCTTTTTCTGGGTATACTAACCTTTTTTTTTCCTTTTGCATTGGTTCATGCGCATATCATAAAGTTGCATAAAGAACATTTGCCTGAAAAATGGTCTTCAACAAATTTTTTTTCATGGACACCAATGAACGCTTAGTTTTCTCTTCATCAGTATTAGCACCCTGTGGGACACCTAATGAAGTAAAGGCCCTGTCAGAAAAGACTCAACTGAAGATGGGAGATTGCTTGCCAATTGGGTATGAGTCTACTCTGTCTCAAGAAACATCTATCCTCCTCAAACAGAACAATTTAGAAGATTTAGTGGATATCTGGAAGAAGATGAGTCCGTCAAGACAAGAGCAGTTTTGCCAGAAACATGGGCATATAGCACACCTTCTAGCAGTGGCTATTGATGATCAACTAATTAGAGCTGCAACATAATTCTGGGATCCTACATACAGGTGTTTCATCTTTAACGAAGCTGATATGACTCTCATCATAGAAGAATATTCGGTCTTATTGGGTTTGCATCTAAAGACTCCTGACAAGATATATATCAAAAAACATAAGTCAGGATTTTGTAAAAGTCTGGCTCAATTCATGGGGATAGACAAGGAAGTTGTGGATTCTCATACAAAGAAGAAACAAGAACAGGTTTGCCTACCTTGGAAGTTCTTTCATGAGTTTCTGATGTAACACATCAATGAAGAACGGGGGTTAGACATATTTTTCTTGGCTATATATAGACTGGTAATCTTTTCAAAGGTTTTGGGACATATTGAGATAGCGGTGGTTGATTTCTTTAAAAGTGTGATCAATGGTTGTAATCTTTCAACGGTAATATTAGCAGAGACTATCAGATCTTTGAGTTATTGTCATCGGAATGGAGGGTGCTTCATAGGATGCATACAGCTATTGTACGTGTGGATGAAAAGCCATTTTGAACAAGGAAATGGTGCTTTCTCAAAGATTTATATCCGCAATCGCTTTCCGATCAAAGAGTTCTGCGAAAGTGGGTGGTCAAAGCAGAAGTCTAAACAAGAATGGATAACTTTCTTGCAAAAGTTGGAAGGTGCCAGGGTAAGATGGTTAGCCCCATGGATGAATCGAGAGCCTATGTTATACCAATGTGGAGATAGTACAGTGGTTCCCCTTCTAGGTTTATGAGGAGTGACAAATTATGCACCGCTCCTAGTGAGGAGACAATTGGAGGGAGAACAGTTTATTCCTATGACTTATGGGCTTCATCAGTTAGATTTCTCTTACAGTGAGCCTAAAGCATTTCAGATGATGAATGGGATGATCAAAGCATGGAAAAATCCCTAAAGAGTGAGTCCTGGACCATTCACTGAAAAAGTCACTCCAGGTTACTTGGTTTGGAGAACAAAGAGAAGACAAGAAATGGTATTCACTTATGAAGTCTCTCAACCACCGACAGAAGAAAAGCTTGAAGAGATACCATCAAAGTTAGAGCTGGCAACAAAAGAATTTGAGTTTGAAAAGATCAAGTTAAAGAAAGAGATTCAAGAACTTCAAGAAGAAAAAGCCCAGTGGAAAGGTAGAGCCAAAAATTATGAAGTTAAAGTTCACAAGACTGCTAGAGAACGTGATATAGCTACCGAAGATCTAGCAAAGTTACACCAGGAGCATAAGAGGTTATGTGTGAGAGAAAGAGCCGAAGAGATAACCATTGCCGAGCTGACTAAGGAAAATACAAGACTAAAACAAGAGTATGCCGAGTTGGAAGAAGAAAGTACTAAAGCACAGGCAGAGATTAACATGTTAAACAGTTATTTGAGCGGGCTAAGTCAAAGGTTGGAAGAACAAGGAGACCACATCACTGCATTGGTTAGAGAACATAGAGAATTATCATACCAAGTCTGGTGTGGTAAAAGAGAGAACCTAGGAAGGCAGAAATACATTGAGCACTTAACAAGCTAAATTCATAAAGGGGTGTGTAAGGCAAGAGAGATGGTGAAAGAGGCAGAGGCATTAAGACAAGTGGTGGCCCCAGTAGGAGAACATGGACAGCGTCTCTTGAACTTCATAGAAGAAGCCAAGGCCCAGTATGAACAGATCAAACAATTTTATGGCTATAATGCTAGGATGATAAACTCAATGTAGATCAAAGTTTTTTGGAATAAATGAAATTTTTTAGTTGAATACCGTTTTAAGGCAAATGTTCTTTGCATACATGCATTTTTCATTCATTGCATTCTCATTCATTACACTTAACAAAATAACCATGTGATGATCATGTAAATTTACTAATTCTAAGATATGGTACTCAAGGTTCCAGGATAGCTCCATCTAGCAAAAACCCTGCTCATCCATACAACACAGGATTCAGAGCAAGGCAAATGGAGGAAGAAAGTTCCCATAGATTTGAAAAACTAGAAAAAGCACAAGAGAAGATTGAAAGTGAGCTGAGCAAGATTCTAGAGGCTCTTAATAAAATGAATAAAGGAAAAAAGTTGAAGGAAGTACAAGCCAGCAAATTCCCTCATTACAAGAAATAGCTGACCCCCTGTACCTTCCAGGTTTTGGCCCACCTCCAACTCAGTCTGCTCAAGAGGTCCCACCACAACCCTTCGCATATCCAACATATCCTGAAATGCCATCAGCTTTCAACCTAGGGCAGTATAATAGCTATATAAATCCTGTCTTCACTGAAAAGGCAGCAGAACCAATTCCTGATCTAGATGATTTAAAAGAAAAGGAAAAGGAAAAGATGAGGGTGGAAGCTGAGGAAAGTTCCAAGATTAGCATGCTAGAGCAAAGGCTAAGGGCTATGGAAGGATTTAGCTTCTATGGGTTAGTTGATGCTACTGGGCTCTGTCTAGTTCCTGATGTGGTTATCCCTCATAAGTTCAAAGTACCAAAATTTGAAAAATATGATGGTACAAAGTGGCCCAAAACCCACATCACCATGTATTGCAGGAAGATGGCAGCTCATGCTCATGATGAGAAACTCTTGATGCATGTTTTTCAGGACAGTCTTACCGGCTCTGCGGCCAGATGGTATGTTCAGCTGGACAGGACTCGTATTCGCTCTTGGAGCGATATGGCACATGACTTTATCAGTCAATATTGACATATCATCGATTTGGCCCCAGATCGTTTGTCTTTGCAGAATTTAGAGAAAAAGTCAAATGAGTCCTTTAAAGAGTATGCCCAGAGGTGGAGAGATATTGCTTCTCAGGTACAGCCTCTTCTGATCGAAAAAGAAATACAGTGCTATTTGTTAGTACTTTAAAACCTCCCTATTATGAAAAGATGATAGGGAATGCTACAAAGAATTTTGTCGATATGGTAATCTCGGGAGAAATCATTGAGAGCGCCATCAAGAATGGCAAGCTAGAAGGGAATGAAGCATCTAGCAAAAGAATCTCAAAGAAAAAAGAAACTGAAGCTCAGGCTGTGAGCTTTGATAGATAGCAGCTCAGGGGTTATTCACCCTACTCTCCACCAGAATATCTGTCATATCACTCTGCTATAAATAATACTGCCTTTCACCCATACCAATCATTTACAAAACCACCATACCCCTAAACATACCAAACATATCAAACCTCTAATAGACCCCAAAATACCATGTACAGTTCTAACATTCAACCTACCCCAAGCCATAAATTCGCCCAACTAACCCTGTTGGTGGCTCGCAGGAGCAACAAACCACTCGTGAAAGACCTGTTTTTGACCCTATTCCCATGACCTATACGAAATTATACAAAGAGCTCTACAACAATCATTTGATTGCTCCAAGTAAATTGGAACCCCTCAAGCCACCTTACCTCAAGTGGTATGATCCCAGCACCCACAGTGACTACCATTATGGGATTGTTGGTCACCCACCGAAAATTGCACTACCCTAAAATACAAAGTGCAATGATTGATCAAGGATGGGATGATTTGTTTTGACACTAGAGGGATGACTGTACCAAATGTTAGTGGCAATCCTTTACCAAATCATAATATGAATGCTATAGGTGAAGAACAGGAGCGCCATGTGAAGAAGAAAGTGGTAGATATTAAGACACCTTTCGATCAATTGTTTGATGTCTTACGAAAGTAGATATGATACAACTAGTAAGTCCACACAGCTATCATAGAGCATATATAACTGGTACTAGTTGTAAGTATCATAGTGGGGTAAGAGGCCACTCCATTGAGACCTGTAAGCAATTTCACCGAGAGGTACAAAAACTTCTGGATTCACATCAGATGGAGGTCTACAAAGAAAAAGAAGGCTTGAAGAATGCTGAGGTGTACATGACTGATAGGCCTGAAAAGCTGTTTCCCAAACCAGTGACAATTCGGTGTGGAAACAAACCAAAATCAGTCATAGACAAGCTCCTTCCTAGGCTAGTAACTTTTAAAGTCCCGACTTCTTTTCCATACAAAGATGATAAAGCTGTGCCCTGGAGATATGGATGTGACACTGTAATACAGGGGCAAAAAAAAGAGGTCTCCAAAGCCGATGCTTCCAATATTACTGGTGTGGAGGCATTACTCGAAGTGAGAGATGTTACACCCTAAAAATGCTAGAGAAGGCTAAAAGGGAGAAGGTCAAAGAAGGAGAAAAATGGAATAATCCAGAGATAGAGCCTAAAAAAGATCAGCCAAAGCCAGTATCAGAAAGGGAGGTTTATGAATTCTTGAAGCTGGTAAAACATAGCGAATATTCAGTTATGGAACAGTTGAATAAAATGCCAGCTCGAATCTCATTATTATCATGTTGCTGAACTCAAAGCCACACTAAAATGCCTTGCTAAAAGTGTTGAATCAGGCATACATGGCACATAACATGTTTGTCAAATATGTGAACCATTTGGCTGGCAATCTAGTTATGCCAAATCACATTTCATTCAGTGATGATGAGATTTCTTTGGAGGGAAAAAGAAATGCTAAGGCTCTATATATCACAGTCAAGTGCAAGAGCCATATCATAGCCAAAGTCCTTATCGATAATGGTTCTGCCATCAATGTCATGCCTATGTCAATGTTGGCAAAGTTACCTATTGATTACTCTCATATGAAGGACAGTCAGATGATTGTGAGAGCCTTTGATGGAACCAGAAAAGAAATCCTGGAGGATATTGAGATGCCCTTACAAATTGGGCCATGCACTTTCAATATAAAATTTCAAGTGATGGATATCTCTCCATCCTACAGCTGTCTGTTAGGAAGGCCATTGATTCACATGGTAGGAGCTGTGCCCTCTACTTTGCACCAGAAGATCAAGTTTAATGTAGAAGGTCGATTAGTAGTGGTAGTTGGGGAGGAAGACATGCTAGTGACCCAACCATTGAACACTCTATATGTAGAGGCTACCGAAGAAGCATTGGAATGCTCCTATCGATCTTTTGAGTTGGTCAATTCTGTAGGAGAAGGATCTCAAGGTCAGTATTTTCCAAAGATAGTGGTGAGCCAAGTTATCAACAAAGACTGGTGTCCAGGACTTGGGCTAGGCAAAAATTTACAGGGAATTAAAAAACCTCCAACAATAGTGGACAATAGTGACAGGACAGGCTTAGGCTATGAGATGGCAGAGTGGGAAGTCAAAAGAAGGCCATCAAGGAAGATAGCAAGACTGACGTTTATCCCATACTTGTACGAAACCTTCAGACCTAGAGGATTCATGAACCCAGATGCAAGGAAAAGTATGGAAGATGATTTTGCCCAGTTAGCCATTAATGCTGTTGAAGATGAAGTGAGGGTGAATCAAGAGGAGTGGGTTCGCCTTTCTCCACCAGATTTTGAGCTCAATAATTGGAGTGCCATCGAGATGCCTTCGACTTTTGATTTAGATGCAATGTAATTGTAACATCCCAATAGCTATTGCCCAAGGCATTGGGGTGATCTTTTTGTTCGGGCCATTCATCATTTATTATTTTTAATAAAATTAGGAAGTACGCATTTTCATTCATTTCTTCTTGTGTTTTCATTATTTTCCATCTTCCCAAGCACATCTTGCCAACATATCCCATTTCATTCAATTGCAGGTCTTTAAATGAACATGAGGATAATCATGATAACAATTAAGAGGTTAGCTTTGAGAATTCAATTAATACTGATGAATTTGATAATGAAGAGAATTCTGAAGAATATGTTATGCCTCCGGACCTAATGAGATTGATTGAACAAAAAAATAAGCCAATTGAGCCTTATCAAGAGGTAGTGGACTTAGTGAATCTGGGAGATGAAGAAAATAAGAAAGAGGTCAGAATGGGCACTTCACTTTCATCTGAAGATAGGCAACGATTGGTAGACCTACTTCAAGAATTTATAGATATATTTGCTTGGTCTTATCAGAATATACCAGGGTTGAGCACAGAGATAGTGGAGCACAGATTGCCCCTAAAGCCAGAATGTAAGCCAGTTCAACAGAAACTGAGACGGATGAAGCCCGAAATGCTGCTAAAGATTAAAGAGGAGGTGAAAAAACAATTCGATATAGGTTTTCTACAAGTGGCTAAGTATCTAGAATGGGTAGCCAATATAGTCCCAGTTCTTAAAAAAGATGAAAAAGTATGAATGTGTGTGGACTATCGAGACTTGAATAAAGCTAGCCCAAAGGATAACTTTTCTTTGCCTCATATTGACACCCTAGTAGATAACAAGGCTAAGCATTCGATTTTCTCTTTTATGGATGGTTTCTCCAGGTATAATCAGATAAAGATGGCTGCAGATGATATGGAAAAGACTACTTTTATGACCATGTGGGGGACCTTCTGCTACAAAGTCATGTCTTTTGGGTTAAAGAATGCTGGGGCAACATATCAAAGGGCCATGGTAACACTCTTCCATGACATGATGCACAAAGAGATTGAAGTGTATGTAGATGATATGATTGCAAAGTCTTGCGAGGATGAAGATCATGTCACCAGCCTCAGAAAGTTATTTGAACGGTTGAGAAAATTTCAGCTAAAATTAAACCCAGCCAAGTGCACCTTTGGGGTAAAGTCAGGGAAGTTGCTAGGCTTCATAGTCAGTGAAAAAGGAATTGAAGTCGATCCCAATAAGATACGGGCCATTCAGAATTTGTCACCTCCTAGCACACCAAAAGAAGTTCAAGGTTTTCTGGGGAGATTGAACTACATTTCTCGGTTCATCTCTCAGCTTACCTACAAATGTGATCCCATCTTTAAGCTTCTCTGTAAAGATAATCCTAGAAAATGGAATGAAGAATGTCAAGAAGCGTTTAATAAAATTAAGCAATATTTATCAAACCTTCCAATATTGGTGCCACCTGTTCCAGGGAAACCTTTAATCTTATACTTAACTGTATGTGAAAATTCGATGGGATATGTGCTGGGACAGCAAGATGAGGCTAGTCGAAATGAGAGAGCTATTTACTATCTGAGTAAAAAGTTCACGAAATATGAATCCAGGTATTCTTCATTGGAGAAAATGTGTTGTGCATTAGCGTGGATCGCCAAAAGACTCAGACAGTACATGCTCTACCATACTACGTGGCTCATAGTGAAACTGGATCCTATTAAGTATATCTTCGAGAAGCCTTCTTTGTCTGGGAGAATCGTTAGATGGCAAGTAATGCTCTCGAAATACGATATCATATACGTGAGCTAAAAAGCAATAAAAGGGGGCGCTATAGCAGAATTTCTTACAGATCGTGCTACTGAAGGATATGAGCTAATGAAGCTAGAATTTCCTGATGAAGACTTAATGACTATTTCTCAACTGGAGGAAGGGGAGCATAAATGTTGGAGAATGTACTTTGATGGAGCTACTAATGCCTTGGGACATGGAATTGGGGCAATTCTGATTTCTCTGAAAAAACAATACTACCCTATAACAGCAATGTTAAATTTCAATTACACAAATAACATCGCTGAGTATGAGGCATGTGTCATGGGTTTACAAGTTGCTATAGATAGAGGAGTGAAGGTGCTAAAAGTGTTCGGAGACTCAGCTCTAGTCATATATCAGTTGAAAGGAGAATGAGAGACGAGAGACTCAAAACTCATTCCATATCATAAGTATATTCTAGAGCTGACAAAGCAATTTGAAGATGTCCAGTTTGATCACCTACCTCGGGAAGAAAATGTGATTGCTGATGCATTGGCTACTATGGCTGCGATGATTCGAATTAATGATAACACCAACATTTAGCCTATCAAGTTAGATGTTAAGGATATACCAACGTATTGTTCTAATGTAGAAGGGGAAGAAGATGGAAGACCTTGGTATTATGACATCTTACAGTATGTCAAGGATCAATAATATCCAGTTCAAGCAATAGAAAATGATAAAAGGGTCATCCGAAGATTGGCTATGAGCTTTTTCCTGGATAGGGATATCCTTTACAAAAGAAGTAAGGATCAAGTACTATTGAGGTCGTAAATGAGACTGAAGCGAAGAAAATCATTAAAGAGGTGCATGATGTGGGGCATATACTAGTGGACATATGATGGCAAAGCAGATCATGAGGGCAGGATATTACTGGTTGACGATGGAGAACGATTGCATTGATTATGCTCGTAAATGTCATAAATGCCATATATATGCTGATAGGATTCGTGCTCCGCCATCTGCTTTACATGTTATGGCACCACCATGGCCATTTTCAATGTAGGGCATGGATGTCATTGGTCCAATCAGCCCAAAGGCTTCTAACAGGCACAGATTCATCTTTGTGATGATAGATTACTTCACAAAATGGGTAGAAGCAGCTTCATATGCAAATGTGACACACTCCGTGGTTTGCAAGTTCATAAAGAAAGAGATCATCTGTAGATATGGACTTTCGGAGAGAATCATTTCAGACAATGCCAAGAATTTAAATAGCAAGATGATGCAAGAAATATGTGCTCAATATAAGATCAAGCATCATAACTCGGCATCATACTGTCCGAAAATGAATGGGGCAGTTGAGGCAGCCAATAAGAACATAAAAAGGATTTTGGAAAAAATGACCGAGACTTACAAAGATTGGCATGAGAAGTTGCCATTCGTATTATATGCATATCGAACGTCAGTTCGCACCTCTACTAGGGTAACCCCATTTTTTTGGTTTATGGGATAGAAGCTGTACTACCAGTGGAAGTAGAGATCCCCTTTTTGAGAGTCTTAAAAGAAGTTGAGTTGGAAGAAGCTGAATGGATTCGAGAACGTTATGAGCAGTTAAATTTCATAGAAGAAAAGAGATTGACTGCACTGTGCCATGGTCAGCTATACCAAAGAAGAATGATGAGGGCTCATGATAAGAAGACTCGGCCTCATTGTTTTCGAGAAGGAAAGTTGGTTTTGAAAAGAATTCTCCCAATCCAGCACGATAGTAGAGGAAAATGGACTCCGAATTGGGAAGGGCCGTATGTGGTGAAACGGGCCTTTTCGGGTGAAACATTGATACTGACCGAGATGGATGGAAATAATTTACCCCATCCTATAAATTCTGATGCTGTGAAGAAATACTATGCTTGAAAAAAATGAAAAAATGAAAAAAAATTAAAAAAATGAAAAAAATGAAAAAAATAGAAAAAATAGAAAAAAATAGAAAAAATAGAAAAAAATAGAAAAAATGAAAAAAGAAAAAGTGAAAAAGGAGGACCCCTAAAAGGACGGTTTGAGTCATAGGGGGTTTGTCTAAGTTGAAAACCTGAAAAGGTGACTTAGATAAGAAGAATACAGCATCGAATCTGAAAGTCTGCTGATATGGAAGTTAGCAAATTCGAAAGAGTTCCAAGTTGTTGAATACATCAGAGGGTTGGGTTTTCAAGAAAAAACTTTGAGATGTGCTATCATGATTATCTGATTGTTCATTTTAGGCTTTGTCCCCATACCTATCCCTGTAATTCTTTCTTGGCCAAAGTTTGCCAAAAAAAACATTTTATTTCATTCTTTGTGCCTTTTTCTGATGACTTGTTTCCCTACCATTCATATCCCCTTCTTCTTAATACTCCATCATGGAAGAAATGTGCAAATGCATTCTCACTTTTTGAGTTTGAAATAATGATTGATGAAGGAATAACAACATAAAAAGATCTTTACATTACATGGAATAAATCAAGAGTGATAAAGGCAGAATCGAGATGTTCAGCTCCTGATTAGGACATTGAATTTGGGAAGAAATTTTTTGTTATAGGAAGAATATGAATGGAAGAAATAATTAAGAGCTACACTAGTTCGATCTTAGAAGAGCAGTGCAATTGGATCCTTGAAGAATCAAAGGGCTTGACACTTAAGAAAGAAAAAAAAGCTTGAGAGACTTGAGTACCATACATTGAATAGGAATTATTTGGCCAACATTTGCATGGCATGCATTGAAATTCATATGCATTTACATAGCATACACTACTTTCAGGAAAGTATGGTGTATAAATTCAAGAAGCAGGGGTGCTCCAACATCCCACATAGAGAAGATAGATATGAAGATATTTTGCAAAATTTGAAAAAGAAAAAGCTTGTCAGGTAAGTTCCTAATCCTTGAAATAGGATGTCTTTCGGTATCAGGGTTGATTTATAAGACCTTTGGGCATAATCTCTTGAAATTCCTTCAAACACAACTTTCAACTCTTTTGGACATGATTGTCAAGGAGCAATTTACTTTTCCAAAGTCGTGGTGCCTCTGTTTAGAGGAGCAATTTATTTTTCAAAATCGTGGTGCCTCTGTTTAGAGGAGCAATTTATTTCCAAAGTCGTGGTGCCTCTGTTTAGAGGAGCAATTTACTTTTCCAAAGTCGTGGTGCCTCTGTTTAGAGGAGCAATTTATTTTTCAAAGTCGTGGTGCCTCTGTTTAGAGGAGCTTTGGTAAAAAAAACAAAAAAACAAAAAAACAAAAAAACAAAAAAACAAAAAAACAAAAAGACAAAAAAACAAACAAAAAACAAATAAAAAAAAACACAAAAAAATAACAATGTTGAGTTGAGTCTGGATTGGGTGTCTACGTCTTTGCGCAATTTCTGTTTCACAAAAAATGTGCAAAGAGGGGCAGCTGTAGACACCCAATTGGGTCCAGGCCCAAATCAATTGGGCCTGGCCCAAATGGGTAAGGCCCAATTGAATTTTTTTTATCCTGTATTTTTTTTTCTTTTTTCTTTTGTATATCTGTATTTAGTTATTTTTATTTAGAATAGATTTATATGTATATAGTTATATATTTATTATTATTATATTATTATTATTTATTTATTTATTTTTTGTAATATATTTTTGGGTTTATCTTCTTTTTTAAATTATCTGTTAATTTTATCTGATTCTTTTTTATTATCTGATTATTATTATTATTATTATTTTTATCTTATCTTTTCTAATTATCTATTATTTTTTTATTTTGATTTTTATTTTGGAGGGCTAAGATTAAAAGTTGAAGAATCCCACTGTGGAGGGGAATTCAATCAGAAGAGTCCAATTGGATTCAAAGATTGAATCCCCATCGAAGGAGGAATTGGGATTGATCAGGAACTCCTGATCAACCTTTATAAAAAGGCACCTCTTGGAACAGATGAGGAACACAGAAAACAGTGAGCAAAGCTACTGATTTGAGAGAATAGGAGGCGTATAGGAAGCTAAGAAAAGTTTAAGAATGTTCTGGGAGCTAGCAGAAATTTTTTAGAATTTTTGGCGATTTTTTTTTCTGGGAATTTCTGGAAAATTCCAGATTCCGGTTAAATTTTTCGACGAAGTCTGAATTTTTTGGCAAAAATTCCGGCCAACCTTGAAGTTTTCGGCGACCAACCCAGTTTCTGACGAAGAATCCCAGAAACCGGTGATCTTCCGGCCAACTTCCGGTGAAATTTCCAGATTTTGTGCGACTTTTTCCAGAATCCGATGAAAATTCCATCGGTGTTCTTCAGTTTTTAGAGAGAAGGGAGAGGAAAAAGGAAGAAGAGAGAGAGAGGAGAAGGGTTCTACCGAAAAATAGAGGGAAGTGCCTTTTATACCGCTCAAAACGACGTCATTTTGGCCTTAAGTAACCCAGAGGATCCGTGCGTTTTGCCGAGATCCGACCCGACCCGAGCGTCGACCCACTTCCTGACCCGTGCATGCCTGCCCCCCTCCGAGCCAAGCCGAGTCGAGCTTCCAAGCCGCCCCCCCCGAGCTGTTTCTTTTCCTTGAGCCGAGCCGAGCCGATAGCCGAGCCGCTCCAGGTTTTTTTTTTGAATTTTATTTATTTATTTTTTATTTATTAGATTAGATTTATTTAATATTTTTTATCTTTATCTTATTTTTACTTTTCTTTACCTTTTTTTTATTATTTTATTTTTTTTAAATAAAAATAAATTAAAAAAAAAAAAAGGATTTGTAAGGAAAAGTTGAAAGTATCAATTTTCCTTGGAAATCAAAGTTTCAAAAAAAAGGATTTGTGAGGAAAAGTTGAAAGTATCAATTTTCCTTGAAAATCAAGGTTCCAAAAAATATTTTTGGGGAAAAGTTGAAAGTATCAATTTTCCTTAGAAATAAATTTTCAAAAAAAAAAAGGGTTTGTAAGGAAAAGTTGAAAGTATCAATTTTCCTTGGAAATTAAAGTTTCAAAAAAAAGGATTTGTGAGGAAAAGTTGAAAGTATCAATTTTCCTTAAAAATAAATTTCTAAAAAATATTTTTAAGGAAAAGTTGAAAGTATCAATTTTCCTTGGAAATCAAAGTTTCAAAAAAAATATTTTTGAGGAAAAGTTGAAAGTATCAATTTTCCTTAAAAATGAATTTCCAAAAAATATTTTTGGGGAAAAGTTGAAAGTATCAATTTTCCCCACACAAGAACAATCATTCTCTCCTTCCCTTTTATTTTGATTTTGATTTTGATTTTTTCCTTTAATTAATCCGACGACGGAGCCTCTGCAAGTGAAACAGTAGTTTTTCTTGCATACTCTTGAGGTGAGGGAATTTTCTCAATTTTCTGCTAAAAGTATTAGAGTCAATTGAGAATAATTTTCAATAATTAATTACTTGGTAAAATTTTAAGGCTTTTTGGATAATACAAATTTAAGCTGGTACCATCTTTTGATGGGCGTTGTGAGGGTGCTATAACCTTCCTCACACGTAATCGAACTCCCGAACCCTGTTCTGGTTTGTAGACCTGAACCTATTCTTTTAGGGACCTTTAAACTTAGGTGTTCCCTGAAAGGACAGATTCCTTAGATGGCCAATCGCACCTAGATAAAAAAAGATTGGTGGCGACTCCCTAAAGTCAATGTCTAGCGATAGATCCCCGGATCTAGACGTTATGACAAGCAAGATTGCCAGCACGCAGAAGGGGACCCGACCAATCCTCGGTTTACGCATCCCTCCCCTCTGGCCGGCTAAGCGCCCGCACGCTCGTTTCGTGGGTTCACTTAGGCATGCGGAGTTCATTCCCAGTCTAAGCATATGGAGTTCATTCCCAGTCTAAGCATATGGAGTTCATTCCCAGTCTAAGATCAGACAGGACCGAGGGTCACGACAGCACATGCTGGGCTCGGGCATGTGTCGGTGCCTTATTTTTCTTCACCGGGACACCTTCGTCGGAGAACTTGACCGGCGACATTGGCGTTCCGACGATCGGGGGGTCGAGGAGGGGTGTGCGCCCATGAAGTGCGATTGGTGCTGGTACTTGGCCCTTATATTGGCCCCCTATCCCTCATCAAACCTCGAGAACTCACACCCCCTTAAAGAGCATTTGAGATTTAACAGGTTTGCTGCCAGTAGCCATTAAATTGTCTGAAATGGGGACACTTTTTTCAAATGGTCACAAAATCTTGTACACTTCGAGTTTTTAGCTGAATTTTTTTTGTGCATGCCAACAAAAATACAAGGATCACGTCTCGCCATGAAACTTCACATGAAGGCTTAAGGGACCATTGTATGAATTTACAAGCTAGAAAAATGGCATTCGCACGACAAAAATATGAAGATGTGCCTAAACCCACCTACCACCCTATCGATCCACGGCTTGCGCATCCCGCCTCTCTGGCCGGCGTAGTGCCCGCCTGTTTGTTTCGTCGGTTGGCTTAGGCATACGGAGTTCATTCCCAGTCTAAGATTGGACCAGACCGAGGGTTGCGGTAGCAGGATCGGTAGCACGCAGAGGGGAACCCGACCGATCCCCGGCTTGTGCATCCCGCCCCTCTGACCGGTTGAGCGCCCGTACGGTTGTATCGTGGGTTGACTTAGGCATACGGAGTTCATTCCCAGTCTAAGCATACGGACTTCATTTCCAGTCTAAGATCGGACTGGACCGAGGGTTGCGACAGCACATGCTATGCTCAGGCATGTGCTGGTACCACATTTTTCTTCGCCAGGACACCATCGTCGAAGAACCTGACCGACGACATTGGGGTTCCGGCAATCGGGGGGATCGGGGGGGTGTGCGCACATGATGTGCGATGGGTGATGGTACTCGGCCCTTATATTGGCCCCCTATCCCTCATCAAATCTCGAGAACTCACACCTGCATAAAGAGCATTTGAGATTTTACATGTTTGCTGCCAGTAGCCATTAAAGTGCCTAAAATTGGGACACTTTTTTCAAATGGTCACAAAATCTTGTACACTTCGAGTTTTTAGCTGAATGTTTTTGTGCATGCCATTAAAAATACAAGGATCATGTCTACCAAGTTTTGGGCCAAAACTCCTTTTGAAAAAATTTTAAAAAATCCCGAACCGTAAAAAGTTTCAAAAATCATGAAAAATAGAAAACAAGTCATCTTGCCATGAAACTTCACATGAAGGCTTAAGGGACCATTGTATGAATTTACAAGCTAGAAAAATGGCATTGGCACAGTAGAAAGATGAAGATGTGCCTAAACCCACCTACCACCCTATTGATACGGCTTGTGAATCCTGCCTCTCTGGCCAGCGTAGTCCCGCCCACCCGCCCGTTCGTTTCGTCAGTTGGCTTAGGCATACGGAGTTCATTCCCAGACTAGGATCAGACCAGATCGAGGGTTACGGTAGTCAGATCGACAGCACGTAGAGGGGGACCCAACCGATCCCCGGCTTGCACATGCCGCCCCTTTGGCCGACTGAGCCCCCGCACGGTCGTTTTGTGGGTTGACTTAGGCATACAAAGTTCATTCCCAGTCTAAGATCGGACCGGACCGAGGGTTGCGGTAGCACATGCTGGGCTCGGGCATGTGCTGGTGTCGCATTTTTCTTCACCGAGACACCATCGTCAGAGAACCTGACCGGTGGCATTGCGGTTCCGGTGATCGAGGGGGGCCGGAGGGGTGTGTGCACATAATGTGCAATGGGTGCTGGTACTTGGCCCTAATATTGGCCCCCTATCCCTCATCAAACCTCGAGAACTCACACCCCCTTAAAGAGCATTTGAGATTTTACAGGTTTACTGCCAGTAGCCATTAAAGTGTCTGAAATGGGGACACTTTTTTCAAATGGTCACAAAATCTTGTACACTTCGAGTTTTTAGCTGAATTTTTTTGTGCATGCCAACAAAAATACAAGGATCACATCTACCAAGTTTGGGGCTTAAGCGCTTGAAAAAATTTTCAAAAATCCCGAATCGTAAAAAGTTTCAAAAATCATGAAAAATAGAAAACGAGTTGTCTTGCCATGAAACTTCACATGAAGGCTTAAGGGACCATTGTCTGAATTTACAAGCCAGAAAATTGGCATTGGCATGGCAGAAATATGAAGATGTGCCTAAACCCACCTACCACCCTATCGATCCACGGCTTGCGCATCCCGTCTCTCTGGCCGGCATAGTGCCCGCCCGTCCGCTCGTTTCGTCGGTTGGCTTAGGCATAAAAAGTTCATTCCCAGTCTAAGATCGGACCAGACCAAGGGTTGCGGTAGTAGGATCGGCAGCACACAGAGGGGGACCTGGCCGATCCCCGACTTGCGCATCCCACCCCTCTGGCTGGTTGAGTGCCCGCACGCTCGTTTCGTGGGTTGATTTAGGCATATGAAGTTCATTCCCAGTCTAAGCATACGGAGTTCATTACCAATCTAAGATCAGACCGGACCAAGGGTTGCGGCAGCACATGCTGGGCTCGGGCATGTGCTGGTGCTGCATTTTTCTTCGTCGGGACACCATCGTGGAGAACCTAACCGGCGGCATTGGGGTTCCGGCGATCGGGGGAGCCGGGGGGGTGTGCGCACATGATGTGCGATGGGTGCTGGTACTTGGCCCTTATATTGGCCCCTTATCTCTCATCAAACCTCAGGAACTCACACCCCCTTAAACAGCATTTGAGATTTTACAGGTTTGCTACCAGTGGCCATTAAAGTGTCTGAAATGGGGACGCTTTTTTCAAATGGTCACAAAATCTTGTACACTTTGAGTTTTTAGCTGAATTTTTTTGTGCATGCCAACAAAAATACAAGGATCACGTCTACCAAGTTTGGGGCCAAAAATCCTTCTGAGAAAAGTTTAAAAAATCCCAAACCGTAAAAAGTTTCAAAAATCGTGAAAAATAAAAAACGAGTCGTCTTGCCATGAAACTTCACATGAAGGCTTAAGGGACCATTGTATGAATTTACAAGCCAGAAAAATGGCATTGGCGTGACAGAAATATGAAGATGTGCCTAAACCCACCTACCACCCTATCGATCCATGGCTTACGCATCCCGCCTCTTTGGCCGGCGTAGTGCCCGCCCGTCCGCCCGCCCGCTCGATTCATCGGTTGGCGTAGGCATACGGAGTTCATTCCCAGTCTAAGATCAGACCGAACCAAAGGTTACGGCAACAGGATCAGCAGCACGCAGAGAGGAACCCGATCGATCCCAGACTTGCGCATCCTGCCCCGCTGGCCGACTGAGCGCTCGCACGCTCGTTTCGTGGGTTGACTTAGGCATACAGAGTTCATTCCCAGTCTAAGCATACAAATTTCATTCCCAGTCTAAGATCGGACTGAACCGAGGGTTACGACAGCACATGCTGTCCTCGGGCATGTGCTGGTGCCGTATTTTTCTTCGTCGGGAGACCATCGTCGGAGAACCTGACCGGCGACATTGGCGTTTCGATGAACGGGGGGGCCAGGGGGTGTGCGTACATGATGTGCGATGGGTGCTGGTACTTGGCCCTTATATTGGCCCCCTATCCCTCATCAATCCTTGATAACTCACACCCCCTTAAAAAGCATTTCAGATTTTACAGGTTTGCTGCCAGTAGCAATTAAAGTGTCTGAAATGGGGACACTTTTTTCAAATGGTCACAAAATCTTGTACACTTCGAGTTTTTAGCTGAATTGTTTTATGCATGCAACAAAAATACAAGCATCCCGTCTAATAAGTTTAGGGCCAAAACTCCTTCTGAAAAAATTTTAAAAAATCTTGAACTGTAAAAGGTTTAAAAAATGGTGAAAAATAGAAAATGAGTCATCTTGCCATGAAACTTCACATGAAGGCTTAAGGGACCATTGTATGAATTTACAAGCCAGAAAAATGGCATTGGCACGACAGAAATATGAAGATGTGCCTAAACCCACCGACCACCCTATCGATCCACAGCTTGCGCATCCCGCCTCTCTGGCCGGCGTAATCCCCGCCCGCTCGATTCATCGGTTGGCTTAGGCATATGGAGTTCATTCCCAGCCTAAGATCGGATCGGACCGAGGGTATGCGCACATGATGTACGATGGGTGTTGGTACTTGGCCATTATATTGGCCCCCTATCCCTCATCAAACCTCGAGAACTCACACCCCCTTAAAGAGCATTTGAGATTTTACAGGTTTGCTACCAATAGCCATTAAAGTGTCTGGAATGGGGAAACACTTTTCAAATGGTCACAAACTCTTGTACACTCTACGTTTTTAGCTATATTTCTTTGTGCATGCCAACAAAAATACAAGGATCACGTCTACCAAGTTTGGGTCCAAAACTCCTTCTGAAAAATTTTTCAAAAATCTCGAATTTTAAAAAGTTTCAAAAATCGTGAAAAATAGAAAACGAGTCGTCTTGGCATGAAACTTCACATAAAGGCTTAAGGGACCATTGTATGAATTTACAAGCCAGAAAAATGGCATTGGCATGGAAAAAATATGAAGATGTGCCTAAACCCACCTACCACCCTATCGATCCATGGCTTGCGCATCCCGCTTCTCTGGCCGGTGTAGTGCTTGCCCACCTGCCCGCTCGTTTCATCGTTTGGCTTAGGCATACGGAGTTCATTCCCAGTCTAAGATCAAACTGGACCAAGGGTAGCAGCAGCAGGATCGGCAGCACGTAGAGGGGGACCCGGCCGATCCCCGGCTTGCGCATCCCGCCCCTCTGGCCGACTAAGCACCCGCACACTCGTTTCGTGGGTTGACTTAGGCATACGAAGTTCATTCCCAGTCTAAGATCAGATCGGACCGAGGGTTGCGACAGCACATGTTGGGCTCGGGAATGTGCTGGTGCTGTATTTTTCTTCGTCGGGACACCATCGTCGGAGAACCTGACAGGCGACATTGGGGTTCTGACGATCAGGGCGGCCGGGGGGGTGTGATCACATGATGTGCGATGGGTGCTGTACTTGGCCATTATATTGGCCCCCTATCCCTCATCAAACCTCGAGAACTCACACCCCCTTAAAGAGCATTTGAGATTTTACAGGTTTGCTGCCAATAGCCATTAATGTGTCTGAAATGGGGACACTTTTTTCAAATGGTCACAAAATCTTGTACACTTCGAGTTTTTAGCTGAATATTTTTTTGCATGCCAACAAAAATACAAGGATCATGTCTACCAAGTTTGGGGCCAAAACTCCTTCTGAAAAATTTTTAAAAAATCCCGAACCGTAAAAAGTTTCAAAAATAATAAAAAATAGAAAATAGTCGTCTTGCCATGAAACTTCACATGAAGGCTTAAGGGACCATTGTTTGAATTTACAAGAAAGAAAAATGGCATTGGCATGGCAGAAATATGAAGATGTGCCTAAACCCACCTACCACCCTATCAATCTACGACTTGCGCATCCCGTTTCTCTGGCCGGCGTAGTGCCCGCCCGCCCACTCGTTTCGTCGGTTGGCTTAGGCATACGGAGTTCATTCCCAGTCGAAGATCTGATCAGACTGAGGGTTGCGGCAGTAGGATTGGCAGCATGCAGAGGGGGACCCGATCGATCCTCGGCTTGAGCATCCCGCCCCTCTGGCTGGCTGAGCGCCCGTACGCTCGTTTCGTGGGTTGACTTAGGCATACGGAGTTCATTCCCAATCTAAGATCGGACCAGACCGAGGTTGCGGTAGCAGATCTGGGCTCGGGCATGTGCTGGTGCCTTATTTTTCTTCGCCGAAACTCCATCACCGGAGAACCTAACCGACGACATTGGGGTTCCTACGATCGGGGGGCCAGGGGGGTGTGCGCACATGATGTGCGATGGGTGCTGGAACTTGGCCCATATATTGGCTCCCTATCCCTCATCAAACCATGAGAACTCACATCCTCTTAAAGAGCATTTGAGATTTTACAGGTTTGCTGCCAGTAGCTATTAAAGTGTCTAAAATGGGGACATTTTTTTCAAATGGTCATAAAATCTTGTACACTTCGAGTTTTTAACAAAATTTTTTTGTGCATGCAAACAAAAATACAAGGATCATGTTTACCAGGTTTGGGGCCAAAACTCCTTCTGAAAAAATTTTAAAAAATCACGAACCGTAAAAAGTTTCAAAAATCATAAAAAATAGAAAATGAGTCTTCTTGCCATGAAAATTCATATGAAGGCTTAAGGGACCATTGTATGAATTTACAAGCCAAAAAAATAGCATTGGCATGGCAGAAATATGAAGATGTGCGTAAACCTACCTACCACCCTATCGATTTGCGGCTTACGCATCCCGCCTCTCTGGCCGACGTAGTGCCCGCCCGCCCGCCCGCTCGTTTCGTCGGTTGGCTTAGGCATACGGAGTTCATTCCCAGTTTCAGATCGGACCAGACTAAGGGTTGTGGCAGCAGCATCGATAGCACGCAGAGGGGGACCCGATCGATCCTCGGCTTATGCATCCCGCCCCTCTGGCCGGCTGAGCGCCCGCACGCTCGTTTCGTTGGTTGACTTAGGCATACGGAGTTCATTCCCAGTTTAAGCATACGAAGTTCATTCCCAGTCTAAGATCGGATGGGACCGAGGGCTACGGTAGCACATGCTGGGCTCGGGCATGTGCTGGTGCCGCATTTTTCTTCGTCGGGACACCATCGTCGAAGAAACCTGAATGGCGGCATTGGGGATCCGGTGATCGGGGGGGCCGGGGGGTGTGCACACATGATGTATGATGGGTGCTGGTATTTGGCCCTTATATTGGCCCCCTATCCCTCATCAAACCTCGAGAACTCACACCCCCTTAAAGAGCATTTAAGATTTTACAGGTTTGCTGCCAGTAGCCATTAAAGTGTCTGAAATGGGGACACTTTTTTCAAATGGTCACAAAATCTTGTACACTTCGAGTTTTTAGCTGAATTGTTTTATGCATGCCAACAAAAATAAAAGGATCACGTCTACCAAGTTTGGGAACAAAACTCCTTTTGAAAAAATTTTAAAAAATCTCGAACCGTAAAAAGTTTCAAAAATTATGAAAAATAGAAAACGAATCGTCTTGCCGTGAAACTTCACATGAAGGCTTAAGGGACCATTGTATGAATTTACAAGCCAGAAAAATGGCATTGGCAGGGCAGAAATATGAAAATGTGCCTAAACCAACCTACCACCCTATCGATCCACGGCTTGCGCATCCTGCCTCTCTGGCCAGCGTAGTGCCCGCCTGCCCGCCCGCCTACCCGTCCGCCCGCTTCGTCGGTTGGCTTAGGCATACGGAGTTCATTCCCAGTCGAAGATCAGACCAGACCGAGGGTTGCAGCAGTAGGATCGGCAGCATGCAGAGGGGGACCCGACCGATCCCCGGCTTACGCATCCCATCCCTCTGGCAGACTGAACACCCGCACGCTCGTTTCATGGGCTGACTTAGGCATATGGAGTTCATTCCCTGTCTAAGCATACAGAGCTCATTCCCAGTCTAAGATCAGACCAGATCAAGGGTTGCGACAGCACATGCTGGGCTCGGGCATGGGCTGGCACCGTATTTTTCTTCGTCGGGACACCATCACCAAAGAACCTGACCGTTGGCATTGGGGTTCCGACGATCAGGGTGGCCGAGGGGGGTGTGCGCACATGATGTGCGATGGGTGCTGGTACTTAGCCCTTATATATCCCCCCTATCCCTCATCAAACCTCGAGAACTCACACCGCCTTAAAGAGCGTTTGAGATTTTACAGGTTTGCTGCCAGTAGCAATTAAGGTGTTTGAAATGGGGACATTTTTTTCAAATGGTCACAAAATCTTGTACACTTCGAGTTTTTGGCTGAATTTTTTTGTGCATGCCAACAAAAATATAAGGATCACGTCTACCAAGTTTGGGGCAAAACTCATTCTAAAAAAATTTTAAAAAATCCCAAACCGTAAAAAGTTTCAAAAATCGTGAAAAATAAAAAACGAGTCATCTTGCCATGAAACTTCACATGAAGGCTTAAGGGACCATTGTATGAATTTACAAGCTAGAAAAATTGCGTTGGCACGGCAGAAATATGAAGATGTGCCAAACCCACCTACCACCCAATCGATCCATGACTTGCGCATCCCGCCTCTCTGGCCGGCGTAATGCCCGCCCGCCCGCCCACCCATTTCGTCGGTTGGCTTAGGCATACGGAGTTCATTCCCAGTCTAAGATTTTATCGGACCAAGGGTTGCGGCATCAGGATCGATAGCACGTAGAGGGGGACCAAGCCGATCCCCGGCTTGCGCATCCCACCCCTCTGGCCGGCTAAGTGCCCGCACGCTCGTTTCGTGGGTTGACTTAGGCTTACGGAGTTCAATCCCAGTCTAAGCATACGGAGTTCATTCCCAGTCTAAGATCGGTTCGGGCTGAGGGTTGCGGCAGCACATGCTAGGCTCGGGCCGAGGGTTGCGGCAGCACATGCTAGGCTCGGGCATGTACTGTGCCATATTTTTCTTCTTCGGGACACCATCGACAGAGAACCTGACCGACGACATTGGGGTTTCGGTGATCGGGGTTGGTCGGGGCAGGGTGTGCGTACATGATGTGCGATGGGTGCTAGTACTTGGCCCTTATATTGGCCCCCTATGCCTCATCAAATCTCGAGAACGCACACCCCCTTAAAGAGCATTTGAGATTTTACAGGTTTGCTACCAGTAGCCATTAAAATGTCTGGAATAGGGACACTTTTTTCAAATGGTCACAAAATCTTGTACACTTTGAGTTTTTAGCTGAATTGTTTTGTGCATGTCGACAAAAATACAAGGATCATGTCTACCAAATTTGGGGCCAAAACTCCTTCTAAAAAAAGTTTAAAAAATCCAGAATACTAAAAAGTTTCAAAAATCGTGAAAAATAGAAAACGAGTCATCCTGCAATGAAACTTCACATGAAGTCTTAAGGGACCATTGTATGAATTTACAAGCCAGAAAAATGGCATTGGCACGATAGAAATATGAAGATGTGCCTAAACCCACCTACCACCCTATCGATCCACGGCTTGCGCATCCCACCTCTCTGGCCGACGTAGTGTCCGCCCGCCCGCCCGCCCATTTCATCATTTGTCTTAGGCATACGAAGTTCATTCACAGTCTAAGATCGGACCAGACCGAAGGTTGTGGCAGTAGGATCAGCAATACGTAGAGGGGATCTGACCGATCCTCGGTATGCGCATCCCCCCCTCTGGCCGACTGAGCACCCGTACGCTCATTTTGAGGGTTGACTTAGGCATACGAAGTTCATTCCCAGTCTAAGATCGGACCAGAACGAGGGTTGCGACAGCACATGCTAGGCTCGGGCATGTGCTGGTGTCGTATTTTTCTTCTCCGGGACACCATCGTCGGAGAACCCGACCGACGGCATTGGGGTTCCAGCAATCGGGGGTGGCCGGGGGGGGTGTACGCACATGATGTGCGATGGGTGCTGGCACTTGGCCTTTATATTGGTCCCCTATCACTCATCAAACCTTGAGAACTCACACCCACTTAAAGAGCATTTAAGATTTTACAGGTTCGCTGCCAGTAGCCATTAAAGTGTCTGAAATGGGGACACTTTTTTCAAATGGTCACAAAATCTTGTACACTTCGAGTTTTTAGCCGAATTTGTTTGTGCATGCCAACAAAAATACAAGGATCATGTCTACCAAGTTTGGGGCCAAAACTCCTTCTGAAAAAATTTTAAAAAATCTCGAACCATAGAAAGTTTCGAAAATCATGAAAAATAGAAAACGAGTCGTCTTGCCATGAAACTTCACATGAAGGCTTAAGGGACCATCGTATGAATTTACAAGCCTGAAAAATGACATTGGCATGGCAGAAATATAAAAATGTGCCTAAACCCGCCTACCACCCTATCGATCCACGGCTTGCGCATCACATGGCCGACGGAGTTCATTCCCATTCTAAGATCGGACCAGACCAAGGATTGCGGCAGCACATGCTGGGCTCGGGCATGTGCTGGTGCCGTATTTTTCTTCGCCGGGACACCATCGCCGAAGAACTTGACCGGTGGCATTAGGGTTCCGACGATCGGGGGGTGTGCGCACATGATGTGCGATGAGTGCTGGTACTTGGCCCTTATATTGGCTCCTATCCCTCATCAAACCTCGATAACTCACACCCGCTTAAAGAGCATTTGAGATTTTACAGGTTTGCTGCCAGTAGACATTAAAGTGTCTGGAATGGGGACACTTTTTTCAAATGGTCACAAAATCTTGTACACTTCGAGTTTTTAGCTGAATGTTTTTGTGCATGCCAACAAAAATACAAGGATCATGTCTACGAAGCTTGGGGCCAAAACTCTTTTTGAAAAAATTTTAAAAAATCTCGAACCATAAAAAGTTTCAAAAATCGTGAAAAATAGAAAACGAGTCATCTTGCCATGAAACTCCACTTGAAGGCTTAAGGGACCATTGTATGAATTTACAAGCCAGAAAAATGGCATTGGCACCACAGAAATATGAAGATGTGCCTAAACCCACATACCACCCTATCGATCCACGGCTTGCGCATCCCGCCTCTCTGTCCTACATAGTGCCCACCCTCCCGCTCGCTCGTTTCATCGGTTGGCTTAGGCATACAGTGTTCTTTCCCAGTCTAAGATCAGATTGGACCGAGGGTTGCAGCAGCAGGATCGACAGCACGCAGAAGGGGACCCGGTCGATCCCCGACTTGTGCATCCCACCCCTCCGACCGGCTGAGCGCCCGTACGCTCGTTTCGTGGGTTGACTTAGGCTTACGGAGTTCATTCCCAGTTTAAGCATATGGAGTTCATTCCCAGTCTAAGATTGGATCGGATCGAGGGTTGCGGCAGCACATGCTAGGCTCGGGCATGTGCTGGTGCCATATTTTTCTTCGTCGGGACACCATCGTTCGGAGAACCTGACCGACGGCATTGGGGTTTCGACGATCAGGGGGGCCGGGGGGTGTGTGCACATGATGTACGATGGGTGCTGGTACTTGGCCCTTATATTGGCCCCCTATCCCTCATCAAACCTCAAGAACTCACACCCCCTTAAAGAGCATTTGAGATTTTACAGGTTTGCTGCCAGTAGCCATTAAAGTGTCAGAAATGGGGACACATTTTTCAAATGGTAACAAAATCTTGTACACTTCGAGTTTTTAGCTGAATTATTTTGTGCATGACAATAAAAATACAAGGATCATGTCTACCAAGTTTGGGGCCAAAACTCCTTCTTAAAAAATTTTAAAAAATGCCGAACCGTAAAAAGTTTTGAAAATCATGAAAAATAAAAAACGAGTTGTCTTGCCATGAAACTTCACATGAAGGCTTAAGGGACCATTGTATGAATTTACAAGCCAGAAAAATGGCATTGGCATTGCAGAAATATAAAGATGTGCCAAAACCCACCTACCAGCCTATCGATCCACGGCTTGCGCATCCTTCCTCTCTGGCCGGCGTAGTGTCCGCCCGCCCGCCCGCTCGTTTCGTCAGTTGGCTTAGGCATACGAAGTTCATTCCCAGTCTAAGATCGAACTAGATCAAGGGTTACGGTAGCAGGATCGATAGCACACAAAAGGGGACCCGACCGATCCTCGGCTCGCGCATCCCGCCCCTCTGGCCGGTTGAGCGCCCGCACGCTCGTTACGTGGGTCGACTTAGGCATACGGAGTTCATTCCTAGTCTAAGCATACGGAGTTCATTTCCAGTGTAAGATAGGACCGGACCGAGGGTTTCAGCAGCACATGCTCGGCTCGAGCATGTGTTGGTGCCGTATTTTTCTTCGTCGGGACACATCGTCGGAGAACCTGACCGGCAGCATTAAGGTTCCGGTGATCGGGGGGCCGGGGGGGTGTGCGCACATGCTGTGCAATGGGTGCTGGTACTTGGCCCTTATAGTGCCCCTTATCTCTCATTAAACCTCGAGAACTCACACCCCCTTAAAGAGCATGTGAGATTTTACAGGTTTGCTGCCAGTAGCCATTAAAGTGTCTGAAATGGGGACACTTTTTTCAAATGGTCACAGAATCTTGTACACTTCGAGTTTTTAGCTAAATGTTTTTATGCATGCCAACAAAAATACAAGGATCACGTCTACCAAGTTTGGGGCTAAAACTCCTTCTGAAAAAATTTTAAAAAATCTCGAACCGTAAAAAGTTTCAAAAATTGTGAAAAATAGAAAACGAGTCGTCTTGCCATGAAACTTCACTTGAAGGCTTAAGGGACCATTGGATGAATTTACAAGCCCAAAAAATGGCATTCGCACCGTAGAAATATGAAGATGTGCTTAAAACCACCTACCACACTATCGATCCACGGCTTGCGCATCCCGCCTCTTTGGCCGACATAGTGCCCGCCCGCCTGCCCGCTTGTTTCATCGATTGGCTTTGGCATATGGAGTTCATTCCCAGTCTAAGATCAAACCAGACCGAGGGTTACGGCAGCAGGATTGGCAGCACATAGAGGGGGACCCGGTTGATCCCCAGCTTGTGCATCCCGCCCCTCTGGATGGCTGAACGCCCGCACGTTCGTTTCGTGGCTTGACTTAGGCATACGGAGTTCATTCGCAGTCTAAGCATACGGAGTTCATTCCCATTCTAAGATCGGACCAGACCAAGGATTGCGGCAGCACATGCTGGGCTCGGGCATGTGCTGGTGCCGTATTTTTCTTCGCCGGGACACCATCGTCGAAGAACTTGACCGGTGGCATTAGGGTTCCGACGATCGGGGGGTGTGCGCACATGATGTGCGATGAGTGCTGGTACTTGGCCCTTATATTGGCTCCTATCCCTCATCAAACCTCGATAACTCACACCCGCTTAAAGAGCATTTGAGATTTTACAGGTTTGCTGCCAGTAGACATTAAAGTGTCCGGAATGGGGACACTTTTTTCAAATGGTCACAAAATCTTGTACACTTCGAGTTTTTAGCTGAATGTTTTTGTGCATGCCAACAAAAATACAAGGATCATGTCTACGAAGCTTGGGGCCAAAACTCTTTTTGAAAAAATTTTAAAAAATCTCGAACCATAAAAAGTTTCAAAAATCGTGAAAAATAGAAAACGAGTCATCTTGCCATGAAACTCCACTTGAAGGCTTAAGGGACCATTGTATGAATTTACAAGCTAGAAAAATGGCATTGGCACCACAGAAATATGAAGATGTGCCTAAACCAACCTACCACCCTATCGATCCACGACTTGCGCATCCCGCCTCTCTGGCCGACGTAGTGCCCGCCCGCCCCCCCGCTTCTTTCATCGATTAGCTTAGGTATACAGAGTTCATTCACAGTCTAAGATCAGACTAGATAGAGGGTTGCGGCAGCAGGATTGGCAGCACGCAGAGGGGGACTCGGTTGATCCCCAGCTTGCGCATCCCGCCCCTCTGGATGGTTGAACGCCCGCACGCTCGTTTCGTGGGTTGACTTAGGCATACGGAGTTCATTCCCAGTCTAAGCTTACAGAGTTCATTCCCAGTCTAAGATCGGATTGGATCGAGGGTTTCGACAACACATGCTGGGCTCGGGCATGTGCTGGTGCCGTATTTTTCTTCGTCGGGACACCATCGCCGGAGAACCTGACCGGCGGCAATGGGGTTCGGACGATCGGGGGGGTGTGCGCACATGATGTGTGATGGGTGCTGGTACTTGGCCCTTATATTGGCCCCCTATCTCTCATCAAACCTCGAGAACTCACACCCCCTTAAAGAGCATTTGAGATTTTACAGGTTTGCTGCCAGTAGCCATTAAAGTGTCTGAAATTGGGACACTTTTTTCAAATGGTCACAAAATCTTGTACACTTCGAGTTTTTAGCTGAAATATTTTGTGCACGCCAACAAAAACAAAAGGATCACGTCTACCAAGTTTGGAGCCAAAACTCCTTCTAAAAAAATGATAAAAAATCTTGAACCGCAAAAAGTTTCAAAAATCATGAAAAATAGAAAACGAGTCGTCTTGCCATGAAACTTCACATAAAGGCTTAAGGGAACATTGTATGAATTTACAAGCCAGAAAAATGGCATTGACATGGCAGAAATATGAAGATGTGCCTAAACCCACCTACCACCCTATCGATCCACGACTTGCGCATCCCGCCTCTTTGGCCGGTGTAGTACCCGCCCGCTCGTTTCGTCGGTTGGCTTAGGCATACGGAGTTCATTCCCAATATAAGATCGGACCGGACCGAGGGTTGCGGCAGCACATGTTGGGCTCGAGAATGTGCTGGGGCCACATTTTTCTTTACCGGGACACCATCGTCGGAGAACCTGACCGGAGGCATTGGGGTTCCTGCGATCGGGGGGGGCGAGGGGGGTGTGCGCACATAATGTACGATGGGTGCTGGTACTTGGCCCTTATATTGGCCCCCTATCCCTCATCAAACCTCGAGAACTCACACCCCCTTAAAGAGCATTTGAGATTTTACAAGTTTGCTGTCAGTAGCCATTAAAGTGTATGAAATGGGGACACTTTTTTCAAAGGGTCACAAAATCTTGTACACTTCGAGTTTTTAGCTGAATTTTTTTGTGCATGCCAACAAAAATACAAGGATCACGTCTACCAAGTTTGGGACCAAAAATCCTTCTGAAAAAACTTTAAAAAATCCCGAACCGTAAAACGTTTGAAAAATTTTGAAAAATAGAAAACGAGTCATCTTGCCATGAAACTTTGCATGAAGGCTTAAGGGACCATTGTATGGATTTACAAGCCAGAAAAATGGCATTGGCATGACAAAAATATGAAGATGTGCCTAAACCCACCTACTACCCTATCGATCCACGGCTTGCGCATCCCGCCTCTCCGGCCGGCGTAGTGCCCGCCCGTTCATTTCGTCGATTGGCTTAAGCATACAGAGTTCATTCCCAGTCTAAGATCAGACCAGATTGAGGGTTGTGGTAGCAGGAACGATAGCATGTAGAAGGGGACTCAATCGATCCTCGGCTTATGCATCCTACCCTTCCGGTTAGCTGAGCGCCCGCACGCTCATTTCGTGGGTTGACTTAGGCATACGAAGTTCATTCCCAGTCTAAGCATACGGAGTTCATTCCCAGTCGAAGATCAGACCGGACCGAGGGTTACGGTAGCACTTACTGGGCTCGAGCATGTGTTGGTGCCGCATTTTTCTTCTCCGAGGCACCATCTCCAGAGAACCTGACTGACGGTATTGGGGTTCCCATGATCGGGGGGTCGGGGGGGTGTGCACAAATGATGTGCGATGGGTGCTGGCACTTGGCCCTTATATTGGCCCCCTATCCCTCATCAAACCTCGAGAACTCACACCCCCTTAAAGAGCATTTGAGATTTTATAGGTTTGCTGCCAGTAGCCATTAAAGTGTCTGAAATGGGGACACTTTTTTCAAATGGTCACAAAATCTTGTACACTTCAAGTTTTTAGCTGAATTGTTTTGTGCATGCCAACAAAAATACAAGGATCATCGGTTGGCTTAAGCATACGGAGTTCATTCCCAGTCTATGATCAGACCAGATCGAGGGTTGCTGCAGCAGGATCAGTAGCACGCAGAGAGGGACCCAGCCGATCCCCGACTTTTGCATCCCGCCCTTATGGCCGGCTGAGCAGCCGTACGTTTGTTTCGTGGGTTGACTTAGGCATACGGAGTTCATTCCCAGTCTAACCATAAGAAGTTCATTCCCAGTCTAAGTTCAGACTGGACCGAGGGTTGTAGCAGCACATGCTGGGCTCGGGCATGTGATGGTGCCGCATGTTTCTTCACCGGGACACCATCATCGGAGAACCTGACCGACGGCATTAGGGTTCCGACGATCGGGGGGGCCGGGAGGGGTGTGCGCAAATGATGTGCGATGGGTGCTGGTACTTGGCCCTTATATTGGCCCCCTATCCCTCATCAAACCTCGAGAACTCACACCCCCTTAAAGAGCATTTGAGATTTTACAGGTTTGATGCCAGTAGCCATTAAAGTGTCTGAAATGGGGACACTTTTTTCAAATGGTCACAAAATATTGTACACTTCGAGTTTTTAGCAGAATTTTTTTGTGCAGGCCAACAAAAATACAAGGATCACGTCTACCAAGTTTGGTGCCAAAACTCTTTCTAAAAAAATTTAAAAAAATCGTGAACTGTAAAAAGTTTCAAAAATCGTGAAAAATAGAAAACGAGTCGTCTTGCCATTAAACTTCACATGAAGGCTTAGGGGACAATTGTATGAATTTACAAGCCAGAAAAATGGCATTGGCATGGCAGAAATATGAAGATGTGCCTAAACCCACCACCACCCTATCGATCCACGACTTACGCATCTCGCCTCTCTGGCCGACGTAGTGCCTGCCCCGCCCGTCCGCTCGTTTCGTCGGTTGGCTTAGGCATACAGAGTTCATTCTCAGAGTAAGATCAGACCAAACCGAGGGTTGCGGTAGTAGGATTGGCAGCACGCAGAGGGAAACCCTACCGATTCTCGACTTACGCATCCTACCCCTTTGGTCGGCTGAGCGCCCGCACGCTCGTTTCGGGGGTTGACTTAGGCATATGGAGTTCATTCCCAGTCTAAGCATACGGAGTTCATTCCCAGCCTAAGATCGGACCAGACCGAGGGTTGCGGCAGCACATGCTGGGCTCGAGCATGTGCTGGTGCCGCATTTTTCTTCGTCGGAATGCCATCGCCAGAGAACTTGACCGACGACATTGGGGTTCCGACGATCGGGAGGGCCGGGGGGGCTATGCACACATGATGTGTGATGGGTGCTACTACTTGGCCCTTATATTGGCCCCCTAACCCTCATCAAACCTTGAGAACTCACACCCCCTTAAAGAGCATTTGAGATTTTATAGGTTTGCTGCTAGTAGCAATTAAAGTGTCTGAAATGGGGACACCTTTTTCAAATGGTCACAAAATCTTGTACACTTCGAGTTTTTAGCTGAATTGTTTTGTGCATGCCAACAAAAATACAAGGATCACGTCTACCAAGTATGGGGCCAAAACTCCTCCTGAAAAAATTTTAAAAAATCGCGAGCTGTAAAAAGTTTTGAAAATCGTGAAAAATAGAAAACGAGTTGTCCTGCCATGAAACTTCACATGAAGGCTTAAGGGACCATTGTATGAATTTACAAGCAAGAAAAATGGCATTGGCAAGGCAGAAATATGAAGATGTGCCTAAACCCACCTACCACCCTATCGATCCACGGCTTGCGCATCCCGCCTCTCTGGTCTGCGTAGTGCCCGCCCGCCCGCCCGCTCATTTCATCGGTTGGCTTAGGCATACAGAGTTCATTCCCAGTCTAAGCATACGAAGTTCATTCCCAGTCGAAGATCGGACCGGACCGAGGGTTATGGTAGCACTTGCTGGGCTCAGGCATGTGCTGGTGTCGCATTTTTCTTTTTCGAGACACAATCATCGGAGAAGCTGACCGACGGCATTGGGGTTCCGACGATCGGGGGGGCCGGGGGGGCTGTGCGCACATGATGTGCGATGGGTGCTGGTACTTGGCCCTTATATTGGCCCCCTATCCCTCATCAAACCTTGAGAACTTACACCCCCTTAAAGAGCATTTGAGATTTTACAGGTTTGCTGCCAGTAGCCATTAAAGTGTCTGAAATGGGGACACTTTTTTCCAATGGTCTCAAAATCTTGTACACTTCGAGTTTTTAGCTGAATTGTTTTGTGCATGCCAACAAAAATACAAGGATCACGTCTAACAAGTTTGGGGCCAAAACTCTTGAAAAAATTTTAAAAAATCACGAACTGTAAAAAGTTTTGAAAATCATGAAAAATAGAAAATGAGTCGTCTTGCCATGAAACTTCACATGAAGGCTTAAGGGACCATTGTATGAATTTACAAGCTAGAAAAATGGCATTGGCATGGCAAAAATATGAAGATGTGCCTAAACCCACCTACCACCCTATCGATCCACGGCTTGCGCATCTCGCGTCTTTGGCCGACGTGGTGCCTGCCCGTCCGCTCGCTCGTTTCGTCGGTTGGCTTAGGCATACGGAGTTCATTCCCAGTCTAAGATTAGACCGAACCGAGGGTTGCGGTAGCACGCAGAGGGGGACCCGGCCGATCCCCGGCTTCCGCATCCCGCCCCTCAGGTCGGCTGAGTGCCCACATGCTTATTTCGTGGGTTGACTTAGACATACGGAGTTCATTCCCAATCTAAGATCGGATCGGACCGAGCGTTGCAGTAGCACATGTTGGGCTCGGGCATGTGCTGGTGCCGTATTTTTCTTCGTCGGGACACCATCATTGGAGAACCTGACCGACAGCATTGGGGTTCCGACGATCGGAGGTGGCCGGGGGGTGTACGCACATGATGGGGGATGGGTGCTGGTACTTGGCCCTTATATTGGCCCCCTATCCCTCATCAAACCTCGAGAACTCACTCCCCCTTAAAGAGCATTTGAGATTTTACAGGTTTGCTGCCAGTAGCAATTAAAGTGTTTGAAATGGGGACACTTTTTTCAAATGGTCACAAAATCTTGTTTACTTCGAGTTTTTAGTTGAATTTTTTTTTGCGTGCCAACAAAAATACAAGGATCACATCTACGAAGTTTGGGGCCAAAATTCCTTCTGAAAAAATTTTAAAAAATCCCGAACCGTACAAAGTTTCAAAAATCATGAAAAATAGAAAACGAGTCATCATGCCATGAAACTTCACATGAAGGCGTAAGGGACCATTGTATAAATTTACAAGCTAGAAAAATGGTATTGGCATGGCAAAAATATGAAGATGTGCCTAAACCCACCTACCACCCTATCGATCCACGACTTGCGCATCCTGCCTCTCTGGCCAGCGTAGTGTCTGCCCGCCCGCCCGTCTGTTTCGTCAGTTAGCTTACGCATACGGAGTTCATTCCCAGTCTAAGATCAGATTGGACCAAGGGTTACGGCAGCAGGATTGGTAGCACGTAGAGGCGGACTCGACCGATCCCTGGCTTGCGCATCTCTCCCCTCTGGCCGGCTGTGCGCCCGTACGCTCCTTTCATGGGTTGACTTAGGTATACGGAGTTCATTCCCAGTCTAAGCGTACGGAGTTCATTCCCATTCTAAGATCGGACTGGACCGAGGGTTGCGGTAGCACATGCTGGGCTCAGGCATGTACTGGTGTCGCATTTTTCTTCACCGGGACACCATCGTCGGAGAACCTGACTGGTGACATTGGGGTTCCGACGATGGGGGGACCAGGGGGTGTGCGCACATGATGTGCGATGGGTACTGCTACTTGGCCCTTATATTGGCCCCCTATCCCTCATCAAACCTCGAGAACTCACACCCCCTTAAAAAGCATTTGAGATTTTACAGGTTTGCTGCCAGTAGCCATTAAAGTGTCCGGAATAGGGACACTTTTTTCAAATGCTCACAAAATCTTGTACACTTCGACTTTTTAGCTGAATTTTTTTGTGCATGCCAACAAAAATACAATGATCACGTCTACCATGTTTGGGGCCAAAATTCCTTCTGAAAAGATTTTAAAAAATCCCGAACCGTACAAAGTTTCAAAAATCATGAAAAATAGAAAACGAGTCATCATGCCATGAAACTTCACATGAAGGCGTAAGGGACCATTGTATAAATTTACAAGCTAGAAAAATGGTATTGGCATGGCAGAAATATGAAGATGTGCCTAAACCCACCTACCACCCTATCGATCCACGACTTGCGCATCCTGCCTCTCTGGCCAGCGTAGTGTCCGCCCGCCCGCCCGCCTGTTTCGTCAGTTAGCTTAGGCATACGGAGTTCATTCCCAGTCTAAGATCAGATTGGACCAAGGGTTATGGCAGCAGGATTGGCAGCACGCAGAGGCAGACTCGACCGATCCCTGGCTTGCGCATCCCTCCCCTCTGGCCGGCTGTGCGCCCGTACGCTCCTTTCATGGGTTGACTTAGGTATACGGAGTTCATTCCCAGTCTAAGCTACGGAGTTCATTCCCATTCTAAGATCGGACCGGACCGAGGGTTGCGGCAGCACATGCTGGGCTCAGGCATGTGCTGGTGTCGCATTTTTCTTTACCAGGACACCATCGCCGGAGAACCTGACCGGCGACATTGGGGTTCCGATGATGGGGGGACCAGGGGGGTGTGCGCACATGATGTGTGATGGGTACTGCTACTTGGCCCTTATATTGGCCCCCTATCCCTCATCAAACCTCGAGAACTCACACCCCCTTAAAGAGCATTTGAGATTTTACAGGTTTGCTGCCAGTAGCCATTAAAGTGTCCGGAATAGGGACACTTTTTTCAAATGCTCACAAAATCTTGTACACTTCAACTTTTTAGCTGAATGTTTTTGTGCATGCCAACAAAAATACAATGATCACGTCTACCACGTTTGGGGCCAAAATTCCTTCTGAAAAAATTTAAAAAAATCCCGAACCGTACAAAGTTTCAAAAATCATGAAAAAAAGAAAACGAGTCGTCTTGCCATGAAACCTCACATGAAGGCTTAAGGGACCATTGTATGAATTTACAAGCCAGAAAAATGGCATTGGCATGGTAGAAATATGAAGTTGTGCCTAAACCCACCTACCACCTATCGATCCACGACTTGCGCATCCCGTCTCTCTGGCCGGTGTAGTGCCCACCCACTCGCCCGTTTCATCGGTTGGCTTAGGCATACGGAGTTCATTCCCAGTCTAACATCGGACCGGAATGAGGGTTGTGGCAGTAAGATCGGCAGCATGTAGAGGGGGACCTGACCGATCCCCGGCTTGCATATCTCGCCCCTCTGGCTGGCTGAGCGCCCGCACGCTCGTTTCGTGGGTTGACTTAGGCATACGGAGTTCATTCCCAGTCTAAGCATACGGAGTTCATTCCCAGTCTAAGATCGGATCGCACTGAGGGTTACGGCAGCACATACTAGGCTCAGCCATGTGCTTGTGCCGTATTTTTCTTCGTCAGGACACCATCGTCGGAGAACCTGACCGACGGCATTGGGGTTCCGATGATGGGGGAACCGGGGGGGTGTGCGCACATGATGTGTGATGGGTGCTACTACTTGGCCCTTATATTGGCTCCCTATCCCTCATCAAACCTCGAGAACTCACACCCCCTTAAAGAGCATTTGCGATTTTACAGGTTTGTTGCCAGTAGCCATTAAAGTGTCTGAAATGGGGACACTTTTTTCAAATGGTCACAAAATCTTGTACACTTCGAGTTTTTAGCTGAATTTTTTTGTGCATGCCAAAAAAAATACAAGGATCACGTCTACCAAGATTTGGGCCAAAACTCCTTCTGAAAAAATTTAAAAAATCCCAAATCAGAAAAAGTTTAAAAAATCGTGAAAAATAGAAAACGAGTCGTCTTGCCATGAAACTTCACATGAAGGCTTAAGGGACCATTGTAAAAATTTACAAGCCAGAAAAATGGCATTGGCATGGCAGAAATATGAAGATGTGCCTAATCCCACCTACCACCCTATCGATCCACGGCTTGCGCATCACACCACTCTAGCTGGCGTAGTGCCCGCCCGCCCGCCCGCCCGCCCTTTTCGTCGGTTGTCTTAGGCATACGGAGTTCATTCCTAGCCTAAGATCGGACCGAACCAAGGGTTGTGGCAGCAGGATCGCTAGCACGCAGAGGGGGACCCGACCGATCCTCGGCTAACGCATCCCACCCCTCTGGCCGGTTGAGCGCCCGCACGCTCGTTTCGTGGGTTTACTTAGGCATACGGAGTTCATTCCCAGTCTAAGCATACGGAGTTCATTCCAGTCTAAGATCGGACCGGACTGAAGGTTGCGGCAGCACATGCTGGGCTCGGGCATGTGCTGGTGTCACATTTTTCTTCGTAGGGACGCCATAGTCGAAGAACCTGACCGACGGCATTGGGGTTTCGACGATGGGGGGAACCGGGGGGTGTGCGCACATGATGTGCAATGGGTGCTGGTACTTGGCCCTTATATTGGCCCTCTATCCCTCATCAAACCTTGAGAACTCACACCCCTTTAAAGAGCATTTGAGATTTTACAGGTTTGCTGCCAGTAGCCATTAAAGTGTCTGAAATGAGGACACTTTTTTCAAATGGTCACAAAATCTTGTACACTTCGAGTTTTTAGTTGAATGTTTTTGTGCATGCCAATAAAAATACAAGGATCATGTCTACCAAGTTTGGGGCCAAAATTCCTTCTGAAAAAATTTTAAAAAATCCCGAACCGGAAAAAGTTTCAAAAATCGTGAAAAATAGAAAACGAGTCGTCTTGCCATGAAACTTCACATGAAGGCTTAAGGGACCATTGTATGAATTTACAAGCCAGAAAAATGGCATTGGCATGGTAGAAATATGAAGATGTGCCTAAACCCACCTACTACTCTATCGATCCACGGCTTGCGCATCCCGTCTCTCTGACCGGTGTAGTGCCCTCCCACTCTCCCGTTTCATCGGTTGGCTTAGGCATACGGAGTTCATTCCCAGTCTAACATCGGACTGGAATGAAGGTTGTGGCAGTAAGATCAGCAGCATGTAGAGGGGGACCCGATCGATCCCCGGCTTGCATATCCCGCCCCTCTGGCTGGCTGAGCGCCCGCACGCTCGTTTTGTGGGTTGACTTACGCATACGGAGTTCATTCCCAATCTAAGCATTCGGAGTTCATTTCCAGTCTAAGATCGGACCGCACCGAGGGTTGCGGCAGCACATATTGGGCTCGGCCATGTGTTGGTGCCGCATTTTTCTTCGTCAGGACACCATCGCCGGAGAACCTGACCGACGGCATTGGGGTTCCGGCGATGGGGGGAACCGGGGGGTGTGCGCACATATGTGCGATGGCTGCTGTTACTTGGCCCTTATATTGGCTCCCTATCTCTCATCAAACCTCGAGAACTCACACCCCCTTAAAGAGCATTTGCGATTTTACAGGTTTGCTGCCAGTAGCCATTAAAGTGTCTGAAATGGGGACACTTTTTTCAAATGGTCACAAAATCTTGTACACTTCGAGTTTTTAGCTGAATTTTTTTGTGCATGCCAAAAAAAATACAAAGATCACGTCTACCAAGTTTGGGGCCAAAATTCCTTTTGAAAAAATTTTAAAAAATCCCGAACCGTAAAAAGTTTCAAAAATCATGAAAAATAGAAAACGAGTCGTCTTGCCCTGAAACTTCACATGAAGGCTTAAGGGACCATTGTAAGAATTTACAAGCCAGAAAAATGGCATTGGCATGGCAGAAATATGAAGATGTGCCTAATCCCACCCACCACCCTATCGATCCACGGCTTGCGCATCCCGCCTCTCTGGCTGGCGTAGTGCCCGCCCGCCCTTTTCGTCGGTAGGTTTAGGTATACGGAGTTCATTCCCAGTCTAAGATCAGACCGGACTGAGGGTTACGATAGCAGGATCAGTAGCACACAGAGGCAGACCCAACCGATCCCCGGCTTGCGCATCTCGCCCCTCTGGCCGGTTGAGCGCCCGCACGGTCGTTTCATGGGTTGACTTAGGCATACGGAGTTCATTCCCATTCTAAGCATACGGAGATCACTCCCAGTCTAAGATCGGATCAGACCGAGGGTTACGGTAGTACATGCTAGGCTCGAGCATGTGTTGGCGCTGCATTTTTCTTCGTCGGGACACCATCGCCGGAGAACTTGACCAGCGGCATTCGGGTTCCGACGATGGGGAGGGATTGGGGGGTGTGCTCACATGATGTGCGATGGGTGCTGGAACTTGGCCCTTATATTGGCCCCCTATCCCTCATCAAACCTTGAGAACTCACACCCCTTTAAAGAGCGTTTGAGATTTTACAGGTTTGCTAGCAGTAGCCATTAAAGTGTCTGAAATAGGGACACTTTTTTCAAAATGGTCACAAAATCTTGTACACTTCGAGTTTTTAGCTGAGTTTTTTTATGCATGCCAACAAAAATAAAAGGATCACGTCTACCAAGTTTGGGGCCAAAACTCCTTCTGAAAAAATTTTAAAAAATCTCGAACCGTAAAAAGTTTAAAAAATCATGAAAAATAGAAAACGAGTCGTCTTACCATGAAAGTTCACATGAAGGCTGAAGGGACCATTGTACGAATTTACAAGCCAGAAAAAAGGCATTGGCACGGCAGAAATATGAAGATGTGCCTAAACCCACCTACCACCCTATCGATCCACGGCTTGCGCATCCCGCCTCTCTGGCCGGCGTAGTGCCTGCCCGCCCCCCTGCTCGTTTCGTCGGTTGGCTTAGGCATACGGAGTTCATTCCCAGTCTAAGATCGGACCAGATCAAGGGTTGTGGCAATAGGATCGGCAACACGCAGAGGGGGACCCGGCCGATCCTCGGCTTGCGCATCCCCCCTGGGCCGGCTGAGCGCCCGCACGCTCGTTCTTTAGGTTGACTTAGGCATACGGAGTTCATTCCCAGTCTAAGCATACGGAATTCATTCCCAGTCTAAGATCGGACCAGAACGAGGGTTGTGGCACCACATGCTGGGCTCGGGCATGTGCTAGTGCCGCATTTTTCTTCACCGGGACACCATCATCGAAGAACCTGACCGGCGGCATTGGGGTTCCGACGATCGGGGCAGGGGGTGTGCGCACATGATGTATGATTGGCACTGGTACTTGGCCCTTATATTGGCCCCCTATCCCTCATCAAACCTCGAGAACTCACACCTCCTTAAAGAGCATTTGAGATTTACAGGTTTGCTGCTAGTAGCCATTAAAGTGTCTGAAATGGGGACACTTTTTTCAAATGGTCTCAAAATCTTGTACACTTCGAGTTTTTTGCTGAGTTTTTTTGTGCATGCCAACAAAAATACAAGGATCCCGTCTAATAAGTTTGGGGCCAAAACTCGTTCTGAAAAATTTTAAAAAATCCCGAACCGCAAAAATTTTGAAAATGGTGAAAAATAGAAAATGAGTCGTCTTGCCATGAAACTTCACATGAAGGCTTAAGGGACCATTGTATGAATTTACAAGCCAGAAAAATGGCATTGGCACAGCATAAATATGAAGATGTGCCTAAACCCACCTACCACCCTATCGATCCACGGCTTGCGCATCTCGCCTCTCTGGCCGACGTAGTGCCGCCTGCCCGTCCGTTCGTTTCGTCGGTTGGCTTAGGCATACGAAGTTCATTCCCAGTCTAAGATTGGATCAGATCGAGGGTTGTGGCAGCAGGGTTGGTAGAACATAGAGGGGGACCCAGTCGATCCTTGGCTTGCGCATCCCGCCCCTCTGGCCGGCTGAGCGCCCGCACGCTCGTTTCATGCGTTGACTTAGGCATACGGAGTTCGTTCCCAATCTAAGCATATGGAGTTCATTCCCAATCTAAGATCTGACCGGACCAAGGTTTGCGGTAGCACATGCCGGACTCGGGCATGTGCTGGTGTCGCATTTTTCTTCGTCGGCACACCATCGTCGGAGAACCTGATCGACGGCATTGGGGTTTCGACGATCGGGGGGGCCGAGGGGTGTGCGCACATAATGTGCGATGGGTGCTGCTACTTGGGCCTTATATTGGCCCCCTATCCCTCATCAAACCTTGAGAACTCACACCCCCTTAAAGAGCATTTGAGATTTTACAGGTTTGCTGCCAGTAGCCATTAAAGTGTCTGAAATGGGGACACTTTTTTCAAATGGTCACAAAATCTTGTACACTTCGAGTTTTTTGCTGAGTTTTTTTGTGCATGCCAACAAAAATACAAGGATCCCATCTAATAAGTTTGGGGCCAAAACTCCTTCTGAAAAAATTTTAAAAAATCCCGAACCGTAAAAAGTTTTGAAAATGGTGAAAAATAGAAAATGAGTCGTTTTGCCATGAAACTTCACATGAAGGCTTAAGGGACCATTGTATGAATTTACAAGCAAGAAAAATGGCATTGGCACGGCAAAAATATGAAGATGTGAGTAAACCCACCTACCACCCTATTGATCCATGGCTTGCGCATCCCGTCTCTCTGGCTTGCGTAGTGCCCGCCCGCCCGCCCGTTTGCCCGCCCGCCCACTCGATTCATTAGTTGGCTTAGGCATACGGAGTTCATTCCCAGTCTAAGATCAGATCAGACCGAGGGTTGCGGTAGCAGGATCGACAGCACGCAAAGAGGGACCCGATCGATCCCTGGCTTGCGCATTCCGTCGCTCTGGCCGGCTGAGCCCCCCCACGCTCGTTTCATGAGTTGACTTAGGCATACGGAGTTCATTCCCAGTCTAAGCATACGGAGTTCATTCTTGGACCAGACCAAGGGTTACGGCAGCACATGCTGGGCTCGGGCATGTCCTGGTGCCGTATTTTTCTTCGTCGGGACACCATCGTCGGAGAACCTGACCGGCAGCATTGGGGTTCCGGTGATCGGGGGGTCGGGGGGGTGTGCGCACATGATGTGCGATGGGTGCTGGTACTTGGCCCCTGTATTGGTCCCCTATCCCTCATCAAACCTCGAGAACTCACACCCCCTCAAAGAGCATTTGAGATTTTACAGGTTTGCTGCCCGTAGCCATTAAAGTGTTTGAAATGGGGACACTTTTTTCAAATGGTCACAAAACCTTGTACACTTTGATTTTTTAGCTGAATTTTTTTGTGCATGCCAAAAAAAATAAAAGGATCACGTCTACCAAGTTTGGGGCCAAAACTCCTTCTGAAAAAATTTTAAAAAATCCCTAACCGTAAAAAGTTTTGAAAATCATGAAAAATAGAAAACGAGTCGTCTTGCCACGAAACTTCACATGAAGGCTTAAGAGACCATTGTATAAATTTACAAGAAAGAAAAATGGCATTGGCACTACAAAAAAATGAAGATGTGCCTAACCCACCTACCACCCTATTGATCCACGACTTGTGCATCCCGCCTCCCTGGCCGGTATAGTGCCCGCCCGCCCGCCCGCCCGTTCGTTTCATCGATTGGCTTAGGCATACGGAGTTCATTCCCAATCTAAGATCGGATTGGACCGAGGTTGCGGCAGTAGGATCGGTAGCACGCAGAGGGGGACCCGGCCAATCTTCGACTTGTGCATCCCGCCCCTCGACCGGCTGAGCGCTCGCACGCTTGTTTCATGGGTTGACTTAGGCATACGGAGTTCATTCCCAGCCTAAGATCGGCCCGGACCTAGGGTTACGGTAGCACATGCTGGGCTCGGGCATGTGCTGGTGCGACATTTTTCTTCGTCGGAACACCATCACCGGAGAACTTGACCGATGACATTGGGGTTCCGACGATCGCGGGGGGCCGGGGGGTGTGCCCACATGATGTGCGATGGGGGCTGGTACTTGGCCCTTATATTGGCCCCCTATCCCTCATCAAACCTTGAGAACTCACACCCCCTTAAAGAGCATTTGAGATTTTACAGGTTTGCTGCCAGTAGCCATTAAAGTGTCTGAAATGGGGACAGGTTTTTCAAAAGGCCACAAAATCTTGTACACTTCAATTTTTTAGCTGAATTTTTTTGTGCATGCCAACAAAAAGACAAGGATCACGTCTACCAAGTTTGGGGCCAAAACTCCTTCTGAAAAAATTTTAAAATATCCCGAACCGTAAAAAGTTTTAAAAATCATGAAAAATAGAAAATGAGTCATCTTGCCCTGAAACTTCACATGAAGGCTTAAGGGTCCAATGTTTGAATTTACAAGCTAGAAAAATGGCATTGGCATGGCAGAAATATGAAGATGTGCCTAAACCCACCTACCACCCTATCGATCCATGGCTTGCGCATCCTGCCTCCCTAGCCGGTGTAGTGCCCGCCCGCACGCCCACTCATTTTGTCGGTTGGCTTAGGCATACGGAGTTCATTCCCAGTCTAAAATTAGATCAGACTGAGGGTTACGGTAACAGGATTTGCAGCACGCAGAGGGGGACCCGACGGATCCCCAGCCTGCGCATCCCGCCTCTCTGGTCGGCGTAGTGCCCGCCCGTTCGCTCATTTCGTCAATTGGCTTAGGCATACGGAGTTCATTCCTAGTCTAAGATTGGACCGGATAGAGGGTTACTGTAGCAGGATCGACAGCACGTAGAGCGGGACCTGACCGATCCCGGGCTTGTGCATCCCGCCCCTCTGGCCGACTGAACGCCCGTACACTCATTTCGTCGGTTGACTTAGGCATACGGAGTTCATTCCCAATCTGAGATCGAATCGGATCAAGGGTTACGGCAGCACATGCTGGGCTCGAGAATGTGCTGGTGCCACATTTTTCTTCGTCGGGACGCTATCGCCGGAAAACCTGACTGACGGCATTGAGGTTCGGGTGATTGGGGGGGCCGGGGGGTGTGCGCACATAATGTATGATAGGTGCTGGTACCTGGCCCTTATATTGGCCCCTATCCCTCATCAAACCTTGAGAACTCACACCCCCTTAAAGAGCACTTGAGATTTTACAGGTTTGCTGCCAGTAGCCATTAAAGTGTCTGAAATGGGGACACTTTTTTCAAATGGTAAAAAATCTTGTACACTTCGAGTTTTTAGCTGAAATTTTTTGTGCATGCCAAAAAAAATACAAGGATCACGTCTACCAAGTTTGGGGCCAAAACTCTTTCTAAAAAAAATTTTAAAAAATCCTGAACCTTAAAATTTTCAAAAATCGTAAAAAATAGAAAACGAGTCGTCTTGCCATGAAACTTCACATCAAGGCTTAAGGGACCATTGTATGTATTTACAAGCCAGAAAATTGGCATTGGCATGGTAGAAATATGAAGATGTGCCTAAACCCACCTACCACCCTATCGATCCACGACTTGCGCATCCCGCCTCTCTGGTCGACGTAGTGCCCGCCTGCTCGCCTGCTCGTTTCGTCGGTTGGCCTAGGTATATGGAGTTCATTCCCAATCTAAGATCGAACCGGACCGAGGGTTGTAGCAGCAAGATCGACAGCACGCAGAGGGGGACCCGACTGATCCCCGGCTTGCGCATCCCGCCCTCTGGCCGGCTGAGCGCCCGCACGCTCGTTTTGTGGGTTAACTTAGGCATACGGAGTTCATTCCCAGTCTAAGATCGGACTGGACCGAGGGTTGCGACAGCACATGCTGGGCTCGACCATGTGCTGGAGCCACATTTTTCTTCGTCGGGACACCATCGCCGGAGAACTTGACCGACGGCGTTGGGGTTCCGACGATCAGAGGGGGGCGGGGTGGGGTGTGCGCACATGATGTATGATGGGTGCTGGTACTTGGCCCTTATATTGGCCCCCTATCCCTCATCAAACCTCCAGAACTCGCACCCTTTTAAAGAGCATTTGATATTTTACAGGTTTGCTGCCAGTAGCCATTAAAGTGTCTGAAATGGGGACACTTTTTTCAAATCGTCACAAAATCTTGTACACTTCGAGTTTTTAGCTGAATTTTTTTGTGCATACCAACAAAAATACAAAGATCACGTCTACCTAGTTTGGGACAAAACTCCTTCTGAAAAAATTTTAAAAAATCCTAAACCGTAAAAAGTTTCAAAAATCATGAAAAATAGAAAACGAGTCATCTTGCCATGAAACTTCACATGGAGGCTTAAGGGACCATTGTATGAATTTACAGGCCAAAAAAATGGCATTGGCATGGAAGAAATTTGAAGATGTGTCTTAACCCAGCTACCACCCTATCGATCTACGGCTTGTGCATCCCGCCTCTTTGGTCGGCATAGTGCCCGCTCGTTTCGTCGGTTGGCTTAGGCATATGGAGTTCATTCCCAGTCTAAGATCAGACCGGACCGAGGGTTGCGATAGCAGGATCGACAGCACGTAGAAGGGGACCCGACCGATCCCCAGCTTGAGCATCCTGCCCATCTGGCCGGATGAGCGCCCGTACGCTCGTTTCGTGGGTTGACTTAGGCATATGGAGTTCATTCCCAGTCTAAGCATACGGAGTTCATTCTCAGTCTAAGATCAGACCGGACCGAGGGTTATGGCAGCACATGCTGGGCTCGAGCATGTGCTAAAACCTCATTTTTCTTCGTCGGGACACCATCATTGGAGAACTTGACCGACGGCATTGGGGTTCCGACGATGGGGGGGACCAAGGGGGTGTGCGCACATGATGTGCGATGGGTGCTGGTATAAGGATCACGTCTACCAAGTTTCTGGCCGACTGAGTCCCCGCACGCTCGTTTCGTGGGTTGACTTAGGCATATGGAGTTCATTCCCAGTCTAAGATCGGACCAAACGGAGGGTTGCGATAGCACATGCTGGGCTCGGCCATGTGCTGGTGCCGTATTTTTCTTCGTCGGGACACCATCATCGGAGAACCTGACCGACGGCATTAGGGTTCCGACGATCGGGGGGGCCAGGGGGGTCTGTGCGCACATGATGTACGATGGGTGCTGGTTCTTGACCCTTATAGTGGCCCTCTATCCCTCATCAAACCTCGAGAACTCACACCCCTTTAAAGAGCATTTGAGATTTTACAGTTTTGCCGTCAGTAGCCATTAAAGTGTCTAAAATGGGGACACTTTTTTTGAAATGGTCACGAAATCTTGTACACTTCGAGTTTTTAGCTGAATTTTTTTGTTCATGCCAAAAAAAAATACAAGGACCACATCTACCAAATTTGGGGCCAAAACTCCTTCTGAAAAAATTTTAAAAAATCCCAAACCGTAAAAAGTTTTGAAAATCGTGAAAAATAGAAAACGAGTGGTCTTGTCGTGAAACTTCACCTGAAGGCTTAAGGGACCATTGTATGAATTTACAAGCTAGAAAAATGGCATTGGCATGGCAGAAATATGAAGATGTGCCGAAACCCACCTACCACCCTACCGATCCACGACTTTCGCATCCCACCTCTCTGGCCGTCATAGTGCCCGCCCGCCCGCTCGTTTCATCAGTTGGCTTAGGCATACGTAGTTCACTCCCAGTCTAAGATATGACCAGACAGAGGGTTGCGGTAGCAGGATCGATAGCACACAGAGGGGGACCTGATCGATCCCCAGCTTACGTATCCCGCCCCTCTGGCCGACTGAGTGCCCGCACGCTCATTTCGTGGGTTGACTTAGGCATACGGAGTTCATTTCCAGTCTAAGCATACGAAGTTCATTCCCAGTCTAAGATCGGATCGGACCGAGGGTTACGGCAGCACATGCTGGGCTCGGGCATGTGCTGGTGACGCATTTTTCTTCACTGGGACATTAGGGTTTCGGCGATCGGGGGTGGCCGGGAAGGGGTGTGCGCACATTAGGGTGATGGGTGCTGGTACTTGGCCCTTATATTGGCCCCCTATCCCTCATCAAATCTCGAGAACTCACACCCCCTTAAAGAGCATTTGAGATTTTACAGGTTTACTGCCAGTAGCCATTAAAGTGTCTGGAATGGGGACACTTTTTTCAAATGGTCACAAAATCTTGTACACTTTGAGTTTTTAGTTGAATTGTTTTGTGCATGCCAAAAAAAATACAAGGATCACGTCTACCATGTTTGGGGCCAAAACTCCTTCTAAAAAAATTTTAAAAATATCGAACCGTAAAAAGTTTCAAAAATCGTGAAAAATAGAAAACGAGTCGTCTTGCTATGAAATTTCACAAGAAGGCTTAACGGACCATTGTATGAATTTACAAGCCAAAAAAATGGCATTGGCATGGCATAAATATGAAAATATGCCTAAACCCACTTACCACCCTATCGATCCACGGCTTGCGCATCCCGCCTCTCTAGCCGACGTAGTGCCCGCCCGCCCGCCCGCCCGCTCGTTTCGTCAATTGCCTTAGGCATACAGAGTTCATTCCTAGTCTAAGATCGAACCGGATCGAGGGTTGCGGCAGTAGGATCGGCAGCACGCAGAGGAGGACTCGATCGATCCCTGGCTTGTGCATCCCACCCCTCTAGCCGACTGAGCGCCTGCACGCTCGTTTCATGGGTTGACTTAGGCATACGGAGTTGATTCCCAGTCTAAGCATACGGAGATCATTCCCAGTCTAAGATCAGACTGGACCGAGGGTTGCAACAGCACATGCTGGGCTCGGGCATGTGCTGGTGCCGTATTTTTGTTCACTAGGACACCATCGTCGGAGAACCTGACCGGCAGTAATTGGGTTTCGACGATCGGTGGGGCAGGGGGGATGTGCGCACATGATGTGCGATGGGTGCTGGTACTTGGCCCTTATATTGGCCCCCTATCCCTCATCAAACATCGAGAACTCACACCCCCTAAATGAGCATTTGAGATTTTACCGGTTTGCTGCCAGTAGCATTAAAGTGTCTGAAATGGGGACACTTTTTTCAAATGGTCACAAAATCTTGTACACTTCGAGTTTTTCGCTGAATTCTTTTGTGCATGCCAAAAAAAATAGAAGGATCATGTCTACCATGTTTGGGGCCAAAACGCCTTCTGAAAAAATTTTAAAAAATCTCGAACCGTAAAAACTTTCAAAAATCGTGAAAAATAGAAAACGAGTCGTCTTGCCATGAAACTTCACATGAAGGCTTAAGGGACCATTGTATTAATTTACAAGCTAGAAAAATGGCATTGTCACAGTAGAAATATGAAGATGTGCCTAAACCACCTACCACCCTATCGATCCACGGCTTGCGCATCCCGCCTCTCTGGTCGACATAGTGCCCGCCCGCCTGCCCGTTCGTTTTGTCGGTTGGCTTAGGCATACGGAGTTCATTCCCAGTGTAAGATCAGACCAGATAGAGGGTTGCGGCAGTAGGGTCGACAGCTCACAGAGGGGTACCTGGTCGATCCCTGGCTTGCGCATCCCGCCCATATGGCCGGCTGAGCGCCCGCACGCTCATTCCATGGGTTGACTTAGGCATACGGAATTAATTCCTAGTCTAAGCATACGGAGTTCATTCCCAGTCTAAGATGGGACTGGACCGAGGGTTACAGCAGCACATGCTGGGCTCGGGCATGTGCTAGTGCCGCATTTTTCTTCGTCGGGACGCCATTGTCGGAGAACCTGACTGACGGCATTGGGGTTCCGGCGATCGGGGGGGCCGGGGGTGTGCGCACATGATGCCCAATGGGTGCTGGTACATGGCCCTTATATTGTGCCCCCTATCCCTCATCAAACCTCGAGAACTCGCACCCCCTTAAAGAGCATTTGAGATTTTACAGGTTTGCTACCAGTAGCCATTAAAGTGTCTGAAATGTGGACAAGTTTTTCAAAAGGTCACAAAATCTTGTACACTTCGAGTTTTTAGCTGAATTTTTTTGTGCATGCCAACAAAAATGCAGGGATCATGTCTACCAAGTTTGGGGCCAAAACTCCTTCCGAAAAAATTTTAAAAAATCTGGAACCGTAAAAAGTTTCAAAAATCGTGAAAAATAGAAAACGAGTTGTCTTGCCATGAAACTTCACATGAAGGCTTAGGGGACCATTGTATGAATTTACAAGCCAGAAAAATGGCATTGGCATGGCAGAAATATGAAGATGTGCCTAAACCCACCTACCACTCTATCGATCCACGGCTTGCGCATCCCGGCTTCCTGGCCGGCGTAGTGCCCGCCCGTCCGCCCGCTTGTTTCGTCGGTTGCCTTAGGCATACGAAGTTCCTTCCCAGTCTAAGATTAGACTGGATCGAGGGTTACGACAGCAGGATCGATAGCACGCAATGGGGGACCCGACCGATCACCGGCTTGAGCAACCCACCATTTCTGACCGGCTGAGCGCCCGTATGCTCATTTCGTGGGTTGACTTAGGCTTACGGAGTTCATTCCCAGTCTAAGCATACGAAGCTCATTCCCAGTCTAAGATCGGACTGGACCGACGGTTACGGCAGCACATGCTGGGCTCGAACATGTGCTGGTGCCGCATATTTCTTCACCGGGACACCGTCGTCGGACAACCTGACCGGTGGCATTAGGGTTCCAAGGATCGGGGGGCCGGGGGGTGTGCACACATGATGTGCAATGGGTGCTAGTACTTGGCCCTTATATTGGCCCCCTATCCCTCTTCAAACCTCGAGAACTCATACCCCCTTAAAGAGCATTTGAGATTTTACAGGTTTGTTGCCAGTAGCCATTAAAGTGTCTGAAATGGGGACACTTTTATCAAATCGTCAAAAAATCTTGTATGCTTCGAGTTTTTAGCTGAAGTTTTTTGTGCATGCCAAAAAAAATAAAAGGATCACGCCTACCAAGTTTGGGGCCAAAAGTCCATTTGGAAAAATTTTAAAAAATCTAGAACTTTAAAAAGTTTCAAAAATCGTGAAATATAGAAAACGAGTCGTCTTGCCATGAAACTTCACATGAAGGCTTAAGGGACCATTGTATGAATTTACAAGCCTAAAAAATGGCTTTGGCATGGCAGAAATATGAAGATGTGCCTAAACCCGCCTACCACCCTATCGATCCACGGCTTGCGCTTCCCGCCTCTCTTGTCAGCGTAGTGCCCGCCCGCCCGCCCGCTCGTTGCATCGGTTGGCTTAGGCATACGGAGTTCATTCCCAGTCTAAGATCGAACCAGACCGAGGGTTGCTGCAGCACGTAGAGGGGGACCCGGCGATCCCCGGCTTGCGCATCCCGCCCCTCTGGCTGACTGAGCGCCCCCACACTCATTTCGTGGGTTGACTTAGGCATACGGAGATCATTCCCAGTCTAAGCATACTTAGTTCATTCCCTGTCTAAGATCGGACCAGACCGAGGGTTACGGTAGCACATGCTGGGCTTGGGCATGTGCTGGTGCCGTATTTTTCTTCGTTGGGACACCATCGCCAGAGAACCTGACCGACAGCATTGGGGTTCCGGTGATCGGGGGTCCCGGGGTGGTGTGTGCATGTGATGTGCGATGAGTGCTGGTACTTGGCCCTTATATTGGCCCCCTATCCCTCATCAAACATCGAGAACTCAGACCCCCTTAAAGAGCATTTGAGATTTTACAGGTTTGCTACCAGTAGCCATTAAAGTGTCTGAAATGGGGACACTTTTTTCAAATGGTCACAAAATCTTGTACACTTCGAGTTTTTAGCTAAATTGTTTTGTGCATGCCAACAAAAATACGAGGATCACGTCTACCAAGTTTGGGGCCAAAACTCCTTCTAAAAAAATTTAAAAAAATCTTGAACCATAAAAACTTTCAAAAATCGTGAAAAATAGAAAACAAGTCGTCTTGCCATGAAACTTCACATGAAGGCTTAAAGGACCATTGTATTAATTTACAAGCCAGAAAAATGGCATTGTCATTGTAGAAATATGAAGATGTGCCTAAACCCACCTACCACCCTATCGATCCACGGCTTGCGCATCCCGCCTCTCTGGCCGGCGTAGTGCCTGCCGCCCGCCCGCTCGTTTCGTCGGTTGGCTTAGGCATACAGAGTTCATTTTCAGTGTAAGATCAGACCGGATAGAGGGTTGCGGCAGTAGGTTCGGTAGCTCGCAGAATGGTACTTGGCCGATCCCTGGCTTGCGCATCCCGCCCCTCTGGCCGGCTAAGCGCCCGCGCGCTCGTTCTGTGGGTCGACTTAGTCATACGGAGTTAATTCCCAGTCTAAGCATACAGAGTTCATTCCCAGTCTATGATCAGACCAGACTGAGGGTTGCGGCAGCACATGCTGGGCTCGGGCATGTGCTGGTGATACATTTTTCTTCGTCGGGACGCCATCGCCGGAGAACCTGACCGACGGCATTGGGGTTCCGGCGATCGGGGGGCCGGGGGGTGTGCGCACATGATGTCCAATGGGTGCTGGTACATGGCCCTTATATTGGCTCCCTATCCCTCATCAAACCTTGAGAACTCGCACCCCCTTAAAGAGCATTTGACATTTTTCAGGTTTGCTGCCAGTAGCCATTAAAGTGTCTGAAATGTGGACAGATTTTTCAAAAGGTCACAAAATCTTGTACACTTCGAGTTTTGAGCTGAATTTTTTTATGCATGCCAATAAAAATACAAGGATCACGGCTTCCAGGTTTGGGGCCAAAACTCCTTCTGAAAAAATTTTAAAAAATCTCGAACCGTAAAAAGTTTCAAAAATCGTGAAAAATAGAAAACGAGTCGTCTTGCCATGAAACTTCACATGAAGGCTTAAGGGACTATTGTATGAATTTACAAGCCAAAAAATTGGCATTGGCATGGCTTAGGCATACGGGTTTAGGCATACACAAGAAAATTGGCATGCGCAAGCCCGTTCGCCCGCTTGTTTCGTCGGTTGGCTTAGGCATACGGAGTTCATTCCCAGTCTAAGATCAGACCGAACCGAGGCATACGGCAGTAGGATCAGTAGCATGCAATGGGGGACCCGACCGATCCCCGGCTTGTGCATCCTGCCCTTCTGATCGGCTGAGCACCCGCATGCTCGTTTCGTGGGTTGACTTAGGCTTACGGAGTTCATTCCCAGTCTAAGCATACGGAGCTCATTCCTAGTCTAAGATCAGACCAGACCGAGGGTTGCGACAGCACATGCTGGGCTCGGGCATGTGCTGGTGCAGCATATTTCTTCACCGGGACACCATCGTCGAAGAACCTGACCGGCGGCATTGGGGTTCCGATGATCGGAGGGTCGGGGGTGTGCGTACATGATGTGCGATGGGTGCTGGTACATGGCCCTTATATTGGCCCCTATCCCTCATCAAACCTTGAGAACTCATACCCCCTTATAGAGCATTTGAGATTTTACAGGTTTGCTACCAGTAGCCATTAAAGTGTCTGAAATGGTGACACTTTTTTCAAATGGTCAAAAAATCTTGTACGTTTCGAGTTTTTAGCTGAAGTTTTTTATGCATGCCAACAAAAATAAAAGGATCATGTCTACCAAGTTTGGGGCCAAAAGTCCTTCTGAAAAAATTTTAAAAAATCTTGAACTGTAAAAAGTTTCAAAAATCGTGAAAAATAAAAAATGAGTCGTCTTGCCATGAAACTTCACATGAAGGCTTAAGGGACCATTGTATGAATTTACAAGCCAAAAAAATGGCATTGGCATGGTAGAAATATGAAGATGTGCCTAAACACGCCTACCACCCTATCGATCCACGGCTTGCACATCCCGCCTCTCTGGCAGGCGTAGTGGCCGCCCGCTCGCCAGCTCGTTTCGTCGGTTGGCTTAGGCATACGAAGTTCATTCTCAGTCTAAGATCAAACCAGACCGAGGGTTGCCGCAGCACGCAGAGGGGGACCCGACGATCCTCAACTTGCGCATCCCGCCCCTCTGGCCGACTGAGCGCCCACACGCTCATTTCGTGGGTTGACTTAGGCTTACGGAGTTCATTCCCAGTCTAAGCATACGAAGCTCCTTCCCAGTCTAAGATCGGACTGGGTCGAGGGTTGCGGCAGCACATGCTGGGCTCGGGCATGTGCTGGTGCCGTATTTTTCTTCATCGGGACACCATCGTCGGAGAACCTGACCGACGGTATTGGGGTTCTGGTGATCGAAGGGGCCGGGGGGGTGTGCGCACATGATGTGCGATAGGTGCTGGCACTTGGCCCTTATTTTGGCCCCCTATCCCTCATCAAACCTCAAGAACTCACACCCCCTTAAAGAGCATTTGAGATTTTACAGGTTTGCTGCCAGTAGCCATCAAAGTGTCTGAAATGGGGACACTTTTTTCAAATAGTCACAAAATCTTGTACACTTCGTGTTTTTAGCTTAATTGTTTTGTGCATGCCAAAAAAAATACAAGGATCACGTCTACCAAGTTTGGGGCGAGAACTCCTTCTGAAAAAAATTTTAAAAATATCGAATCGTAAAAAGTTTCAAAAATCGTGAAAAATAGAAAAGGAGTCATCTTGCCATGAAACTTCACAAGAAGTCTTAAGGGACCATTGTATGAATTTACAAGCCTGAAAAATGGCATTAGCCAGGCAGAAATATGAAGATGTGCCTAAACCCACTTACCACCCTATCGATCCACGGCTTGCGCATCCCGCCTCTCTGGCCGACGTAGTGCCCGCCTGCCCGCCCGCCTGTTTCGTCGGTTGGCTTTTGCATACAGAGTTTATTTCCAATCTAAGATCGGGGCAGACCGAGGGTTATGGCAGCAAGATCGATAGCATGCAGGGAGGGACCCGAGCGATCCCCGGCTTACGCATCCCGCCCCTCTGGCCGGCTGAGCACCCGCACGCTCGTTTCATGGGTTGACTTAGGCATACGGAGTTAATTCCCAGTCTAAGCATACGGAGTTCATTCTCAGTCTAAGATCAGAACGGACCGGGGTTATGGCAGCACATGCTAGGCTCGGGCATGTGCTGGTGCCGTATTTTTCTTCACCGGGACACCATCGCCGGACAACCTGACCGGTGACATTGGGGTTCCAATGATCGGGGGGTGTGCGCACATGATGTGCGATGGGTGCTGGTACTTGGCTCTTATATTGGCCTCCTATCCCTCATCAAACCTCGAGAACTCACACCCCCCTAAAGAGCATTTGAGATTTTACAGGTTTCCTGCCAGTAGCGATTAAAGTGTCTGAAATGGGGACACTTTTTTCAAATGGTCACAAAATCTTGTACACTTCGAGTTTTTAGCTGAATGTTTTTGTGCATGCCATCAAAAATACAAGGATCACGTCTACCAAGTTTGCGGTGAGAACTCCTTCTGAAAAAATTTTAAAAAATCCCGAACCATAAAAAGTTTCAAAAATTGTGAAAAAGAGAAAATGAGTCATCTTGCCATGAAACTTCACATGAAGGCTTAAGGGACCATTGTATGAATTTACAAGCCAGAAAAATGGGATTGGCATGGCAGAAATATGATGATGTGCCTAAACCCACCTACCACCCTATCGATCCACGGCTTGCGCATCCCACCTCTCTGGCCGGTGTAGTGCCCGCCCGCCCGCCCGTTTCGTCGATTGGCTTAGGCATACAGAGTTCATTCCCAGTCTAAGATCAGACCAGAGTGACGGTTGCAGCAGCAGGATCGGCAGCACGCAAAGGGGGACCCGATCGATCCCTGGCTTGCGCATCCCGCCCCTCTGGCCGGCTGAGCGCCCTAACGCTCGTTTCGTAGGTTGACTTAGGCATACGGAGTTCATTCCCAGTCTAAGCATATGGATTTCATTCCCAGTCTAGGATCGAACCGGACCAAGGGTTGCGGCAGCACATGCTGGGCTCGGGCATGTGCTGGTGCCGTATTTTTCTTCGTCGTGACACCATCGTCGGAGAACCTGACCGACGACATTGGGGTTCCGATGATCGGGGGGTGTGCGCACATGACGTGCATTGGGTGCTGGTACTTGGCCCTTATAATGGCCCCCTATCCCTCATCAAACCTCGAGAACTCACACCCCCTTAAAGACCATTTGAGATTTTACAGGCTTGCTGCCAGTAGCCATTAAAGTGTCTGAAATGGGGACACTTTTTCAAATGGTCACAAAATCTTGTACACTTTGAGTTTTTAGCTGAATTTTTTTGTGCATGCCAAAAAAAATACAAGGATCACGTCTACCAATTTTGGGGCCAAAAGTCCTTCTGAAAACTTTTTAAAAAATCTGGAACCGTTAAAAGTTTCAAAAATCATGAAAAATAAAAAAACGAGTCGTCTGGCCATGAAAATTCACATGAGGGCTTAAGGGACCATTGTATGAATTTACAAGCCAGAAAAATGGCATTGGCATGGCAGAAATATGAAGATGTGCCTAAACCCACTTACCACCCAATCGATCCACGGCTTGCGTATCCCGCCTCTCTGGCCGACGTAGTGCCTGCCCGCTCATTTCATCGGTTGGCTTAGGCATACGGAGTTGATTCCCAATCTAAGATCGGATCGGGCCTAGGGTTGCGATAGCAGGATCGATAGCACGCAGAGAAGGACCCGACCAATCTTCGGCTTGCGCATCCCGCCCTTCTGGTCGGCTGAGTGCCCGCACGCTCGTTTCGTGGGTTGACTTAGGCATACGGAGTTCATTCCCAGTCTAAGCATACAAAGTTCATTCCCAGTCTAAGATCGTGCTGGTGCCGTATTTTTCTTCGTCGGGAAACCATCGCCGGAGAACCTGACTGATGGCATTAGGGTTCCGACGATCGGGGGGGCCGGGGGGGTCTGTGCGCACATGATGTGTGATGGGTGCTGGCACTTGGCCCTTATATTGGCCCCCTATGCCTCATCAAACCTCTAGAACTCACACCCCTTTAAAGAGCATTTGAGATTTTACAGGTTTCCTGCCAGTAGCCATTAAAGTGTCTGAAATGGGGACACTTTTTTCAAATGGTCACAAAATCTTGTAAACCTTGAGTTTTTAGCTAAATTTTTTGGTGCATGCCAACAAAAATACAAGGATCACGTCTACCATGTTTGGGGCCAAAAATCCTTCTGGAAAAATTTTAAAAAATCACGAACCGTAAAAAGTTTCAAAAATCATGAAAAAAAAATGAATCGTCTTGCCATGAAACTTCACATGAAGGCTTAAGGGACCATTGTATGAATATACAAGCCAGAAAAATGGCATTGGCATGGCAGAAATATGAAGATGTGCCTCAACCCACCTACCATCCTATCGATCTATGGCTTGCGCATCCCGCCTCTCTGGCCGACATAGTGCCCGTTCGCCCGTCCATTCGATTCGTCGGTTGGCTTAGGCATATGGAGTTCATTCCCAGTCTAAGATCGGACCGAACCGAGGGTTGCGGCAGTAGGATCGACAGCACTTAGAGAGGTACCCGACCGATCCCGGGCTTACGCATCCTACCCCTCTGGCCGACTGAGCGTCCACACGCTCGTTTCATGGGTTGTCTTAGGCATACGGAGATCATTCCCAGTCTAAGCATACGGAGTTCATTCTTAGTCTAAGATCGGACCAGACCAAGGGTTGCGGCAGCAGATGCTGGGCTCGGGCATGTGCTGGTGCCACATTTTTCTTCATCGGGACACCATCGCCGGAGAACCTGACTGGCAGCATTGGGGTTCCAACGATCGGGGGGGACCGGGGGGGTGTGCACACATGATGTGCGATGGGTGCTGATACTTGGCCCTTATATTGGCCCCCTATCCCTTATCAAACCTCGAGAACTCACACCCCCTTAAAGAGCATTTGAGATTTTATAGGTTTGCTGCCAGCAGCCATTAAAGTGTCTGAAATTGGGACACATTTTTCAAATGATCACAAAATCTTGTGCACTTCGAGTTTTTCACTGAATTTTTTTATGCATGCCAACAAAAATACAAGTTTGGGACCAGAACTCCTTCTGAGAAAATTTTAAAAAATCCCAAACCGTAAAAAGTTTCAAAAATTATCAAAAATAGAAAACGAGTCGTCTTGCCATGAAAATTCACATGAAGGCTTAAGGGACCATTGTATGAATTTACAAGCTAGAAAAATGGCATTGGCATGGCAGAAATATGAAGATGTGTCAAAACCCACCTACCACTCAATCGATCCACGGCTTGCGCATCCCGTCTCTCTAGCCGGCGTAGTGCCCGCCCGCCTGCTCATTTTGTCGATTGGCTTAGGCATACGGAGTTCATTCCTAGTCTAAGATCAAACCGGATCGAGGGTTGCGACAGCAGGATTGACAACACATAGAAGGGGACCCAATCGATCCCCGACTTGTGTATCCTGCCCCTTTGGTCGGCTGAGCGCCCACACACTCGTTTCGTGTGTTGACTTAGGCATACGGAGTTCATTCCCAGTCTAAGCATACGAAGTTCATTCCCAGTCTAAGATCAGACCGAACCAGGCTCGGGCATGTGCTGGTGTCGTATTTTTCTTCGTCGGGACACCATCGCCGGAGAACCTGACCAGAGGCATTAAGGTTCCGACGATTGGGGGGGCGGGGGGGGTGTGCGCACATGATGTGCGATGGGTGCTGGTACTTGGCCCTTATATTGGCCCCCTATCCCTCATCAAACCTCAAGAACTCACACCCCTTTAAAGAGCATTTGAGATTTTACAGGTTTGCTGCCAGTAGCCATTAAAGTGTCTGAAATAGGGATACTTTTTTCAAATGGTCACAAAATCTTGTACACTTTGAGTTTTTAGCTGAATTTTTTTGTGCGTGCCAATAAAAATACAAGGACCCGTCTACCAGGTTTGGGACCAAAACTCCTTCGAAAAAAATTTTAAAAAATCCCGAACCGTAAAAAGTTTCAAAAATCGTGAAAAATGGGAAACGAGTCGTCTTGCCATGAAACTTTACATGAAGGCCTAAGGGACCATTGTATGAATTTAAAAGCAAGAAAAATGGCATTGGCATGGTAGAAATATGAAGATGTGCCTGAACCCACCTACCGCCCTATCGATCCACGGCTTGCGCATCCCGCCTCTTTAGTCGACGTAGTGTCCACCCGTTTGTTTCCTCGATTGACTTAGGCATACCGAGTTTATTCCAAGTCTAAGATCAGACCGGAACGAGGGTTGCGACAGCACACGGAGGGGGACCCGACCGAACCCCGGCTCGCGCATCCTGCCCCTCTGGCCAACTGAGCACCCGCACGCTCGTTTCGTGGGTTGACTTAGGCATACGGAGTTTATTCCCAGTCTATGATCGGACCGGACCGAGGGTTACGGCAGCACATACTGGGCTCGGGCATGTGCTGGTGCCGCATTTTTCTTCGTCGGGACACCATCGTCGGAGAACCTGACCGGCGGTATTAGGGTTCCGGTGATCCGAGGGGGGCGTGCGCACATGATGTGCGATGGGTGCTGGTACTTGGCCCTTATATTGGCCCCCTATCCCTCATCAAACCTCAAGAACTCACACCCCCTTAAAGAGCATTTGAGATTTTATAGGTTTGCTGCCAGTAGCCATTAAAGTGTCTGAAATGGGGACACTTTTTTCAAATGGTCACAAAATCTTGTACACTTCGAGTTTTTAGCTGAATTTTTTTGTGCATGCCACCAAAAATACAAGGATCACGTCAACCAAGTTTGGGGCCAAAAATCCTTCTGAAAAAATTTTAAAAAATCCCGAACCATAAAAAGTTTTGAAAATCGTGAAAAATAAAAAACGAGTCGTCTTGCCATGAAACTTCACAAGAACGCTTAAGGGACCATTGTATGAATTTACAAGCCAGAAAAATGGCATTGGCATGGCAGAAATATGAAGATGTGCCTAAACCCACCTACCACCCTATCGATCCACAGCTTGCGCATCCAGCCTCTCTGACCGCCGTAGTGCCCGCCCGCCCGCCCGCTCGTTTCGTCAGTTGGCTTAAACATACGGAGTTCATTCCCAGTCTAAGATCGGACCGGATAAAGGGTTGCGGTGCAGGATCGACAGCACGCAGAGGGGGACCCGACCGATCCCCGGCTTACGCATCCCGCCCCTCTGGCCGGCTGAGCGCCCGAACACTCATTTCGTGGGCTGACTTAGGTGTACGGAGTTCATTCCCAATCTAAGCATACGGAGTTCATTCCCAGTCTAAGATCGAACTGGACCAAGGGATGCGGCACCACAGGCTGGGCTCGGGCATGTGCTGGTCCGTATTTTTCTTCATCGGGACACCATCGTCGGAGAACCTCACTGGCAGCATTGGGTTGCGACGATTGGGGGGTCGGGGGGTGTTTGCACATGATGTGCGATGGGTGTTGGTACTTGGCCCTTATATTGGCCCTCTATTCCTCATCGATCCTCGAGAACTCACACCCCCCTAAAAAGCATTTGAGATTTTACAGGTTTGCTACCAGTAGCCATTAAAGTGTCTGAAATGGGTACACTTTTTTCAAATGTTCACAAAATCTTGTACACTTCTACTTTTTAGCTGAATGTTTTTGTGCATGCCAACAAAAATGTAAGGATCACGTCTACCAAGTTTGGGGCTAAAACTCCTTCTGAAAAATTTTAAAAAATCCCAAACCGCAGAAAGTTTTGAAAATCGTGAAAAATAGAAAACGAGTCGTCTTGCCATGAAACTTCACATGAAGGCTTAAGGGATCATTGTATGAATTTACAAGCCAGAAAAATAGCATTGGCACGATAGAAATATGAAGATGTGCCTAAACCCACCTACCACCCTATCGATCCACGGCTTGCGCATCTCGCCTCTCTGGCCGGCGTAGTGCCCGCCCGCCCGCCTGCCCGCTCGTTTCGTCAGTTGGATTAGGCATACGGAGTTCATTAACAGTCTAAGTCCAGATTGGACTGAGGGTTGCGGCAGCAGGATCAACAGCACGTAGAGGGGGACCCAGCCGATCCCCGACTTGCGCATCCCACCCCTCGGCCGACTGAGCGCCCGAACGCTCGTTTCGTGGATTGACTTAGGCATACGAAGTTCATTCCCAGTCTAGGCATACAGAGTTCATTCCCAGTCTAAGATCAGACTGGATCGAGGGTTGCGACAGCACATGCTGGGCTCAGGCATGTGCTGGTGCTGCATTTTTCTTTGTCGAGACACCATCACCGGAGAACCTGAGCGGTGACATTAGGGTTCCGGCCATCGAGGGTGGCCAGGCAGGTGTGCGCACATGATGTGCGATGGGTGCTGGTACTTGGCCCTTATATTGGCCCCCTATCCCTCATCAAACCTTGAGAACTCACACCCCCTTAAAGAGCATTTGAGATTTTACAGGTTTGCTGCCAGTAGCCAGTAAAGTGTCTTAAATGGGGACACTTTTTTCAAATGGTCACAGAATCTTGTACACTTCAAGTTTTTAGCTGAATTTTTTTTGTGCATGCCAAAAAAAATACAAGGATCACGTCTACCAAGTTTGGGGCAAAAACTCCTTCTGAAAAAATTTTAAAAAATCCCGAACTGTAAAAAGTTTAAAAAATCATGAAAAATAGAAAATGAGTCGTCTTGCCATGAAACTTCACATGAAGGCTTAAGGGACCATTGTATGAATTTACAAGCCAAAAAAATGGCATTGGCATGGCAGAAATATGAAGATATGCCTAAACCCACCTACCACCCGATCGATCCACGGCTTGCGCATCCCGCCTCTCTGACCGACGTAGTGCCCGCTCGCTCGTTTTGTCCGTTGGCTTAGGCATACGGAGTTCATTCCCATTCTAAGATCGGATCGAATTGAGGGTTGTGACAGCAGGATCGACAGTACACAAAGGGGGACCCGGTCGATCCCCAGCTTGTGCATCCCGCCCCTCTGTCCGGTTGAGCGCCCACACACTCATTTCATCGGTTGACTTAGGCATACATGGTTCATTCTGAATCTTAGCATACAGAGTTCATTCCCAGTCTAAGATCGGACCAGACTGAGGGTTGCGGCAGCACATGCTGGGCTCGGGCATGTGCTGGTGCCATATTTTTCTTCACCGGGACACCATCCCCGGAGAACCTGACCGACGGTATTAGGGTTCCGGTGATCGGGGGGGTCAGGGGGCGGGTATGCGCACATGATGTGTGATGGGTGCTGGTACTTGGCCCTTATATTGGCCCCATATCCCTCATCAAACCTCGAGAACTCTCACCCCCTTAAAGAGCATTTGAGATTTTACAGGTTTGCTGCCAGTAGACATTAAAGTGCTTGAAATGGGGACACTTTTTTCAAATGGTCACAAAATCTAGTACACTTCGAGTTTTTAGCTCAATTTTTTTGTGCATGCCAACAAAAATACAAGGATCACGTCTACCAAGTTTGGGGCCAAAACTCCTTCTGAAAAAATTTTAAAAAAATCTCGAACCGTAAAAAGTTTCAAAAATCATGAAAAATAGAAAACGAGTCGTCTTGCCATGAAACTTCACATGAAGGCTTAAGGGACCATTGTATGAATTTACAAAGCCAGAAAAATGGCATTGGCATGGTAGAAATATGAAGATGTGCCTAAACACACCTACCACCCTATCGATCCACGACTTGTGCATCCCGCCTCTCTAACCGGCATAGTACCTGCCTACCCGCCTGCTTGTTTCATCGGTTGGCTTAGGCATACGGAGTTCATTCCCAATCTAAGAATGGATCAAACTGAGGGTTGTGGCAGCAGGATCGGTAGCACGTAGAGGGGGACCCGACCGATCCCCAGCTTGCGCATCCCTCCCCTTTGGCCGGCTGAGTGCCCGCACGCTCGTTTCGTTGGTTGACTTAGGCATACGGAGTTCATTCCCAGTCTAAGCATACGGAGTTCATTCCCAGTCTAAGATCAGACCAGACCGAGGGTTGCGACAGCACATGCTATCCTCGGGCATGTGCCGGTGTCGTATTTTTCTTCACCGAGACACCATCATCGGAGAACCTAACCGACGGTATTGAGGTTTCGATGATCGGGGGGGCCGGGGGGGTGTGCGCACATGATGTGCGATGGGTGCTGGTATTGGGCCCTTATATTGGCCCCCTATCCCTTAACAAACCTCGAGAACTCACACCCCCTTAAAGAGCATTTGAGATTTTTAGAGGTTTACTGCCAGTAGCCATTAAAGTGTCGAAAATGGGGACACTTTTTCCAAATGGTCGCAAAATCTTGTACACTTCGAGTTTTTAGCTGAATTGTTTTGTGCATGCCAAAAAACATACAAGGATCACGTCTACCAAGTTTGGGGCCAAAACTCCTTCTGAAAAAATTTTAAAAAATCTCGAACCGTAAAAAGTTTTCAAAACCATGAAAAATAGAAAACGAGTCGTCTTTCCATGAAACTTCACATGAAGGCTTAAGAGACAATTGTATGAATTTACAAGCCAAATATGAAGATGTGCCTAAACCCACCTACCACCCTATCGATCCACGGCTTGCGCATCCCGCCTCTCTGAACGGCGTAGTGCTCGCCCGCCCGTCCACTCGTTTCGTCGGTTGGCTTAGGCATACGAAGTTCATTCCCAGTCTAAGATTAGACCAGACCAAGGGTTGGGCCAGCAGGATCGGCAGCACGCAGAGGGGGACCCGACAGATCCCCGGCTTGCGCATCCTGCCCCTCTGGTCGGCTGAGCGCCCGCACGCTCGTTTTATGGGTTGACTTAGGCATACGAAGTTTATTCCCAGTCTAAGCATATGAGTTCATTGCCAGTTTAAGATCAGACTAGACCGAGAGTTGCGGCAGCACATACTGTCCTCGGGCATGTGCTGGTGCCGCATTTTTCTTCATTGGGACACCATTGCCGGAGAACCTGACCGACGGTATTGGGGTTCCGGCGATTGGGGGGGTCGGGGCGATGGGTGTGCGCACATGATGTGCAATGGGTGGTGGTACTTGGCCCTTATATTGACCTCATATCCCTCATCAAACCTCGAGAACTCTCACCCCCTTAAAGAGCATTTGAGATTTTACAGGTTTGCTGCTAGTAGACATTAAAGTGTCTGAAATGGGGACACTTTTTTCAAATGGTCACAAAATCTTGTACACTTCGAATTTTTAGCTCAATTTTTTTGTGCATGCCAACAAAAATACAAGGATCACGTCTACCATGTTTGGGGCCAAAACTCTGCCAGAAAAAATTTTAAAAAATCTCAAACCGTAAAAAGTTTAAAAAATCATGAAAAATAGAAAATGAGTCGTCTTGCCATGAAACTTCACATGAAGGTTTAAGGGATCATTGTATGAATTTACAAGCCAGAAAAATGGCATTGGCATGGCAGAAATATGTAGATATGCCTAAACCCACCTACCACCCGATCGATCCACGGCTTACGCATCCCGCCTCTCTGGCCGGTGTAGTGCCCGCTCGTCTGCTCGCTCGTTTTGTCCGTTGGCTTAGGTATACGGAGTTCATTCCCATTCTATGATTGGATCAGATCAAGGGTTGTGGCAGCAGGATCGACAGCACGTGGAGGGGGACCCGATCGATCCCCGGCTTGTGCATCCCGCCCCTCTAGCCGGCTGAGCACCCGCACGCTCGTTTCGTGGGTTGGCTTAGGCATACGGGATTCATTTTGAATCTAACCATACAGAGTTCATTCCCAGTCTAAGATCAGACCAGACCGAGGGTTGCGGCAGCACATGCTGGGCTTGTGCATGCGTTGGTGCCGCATTTTTCTTCGTCGGGACACCATCACCGAAAAACCTGACCAACGGCATTAGGGTTCCGGTGATCGGGGGGGCCGGGGGGGTGTGTGCACATGATGTGCAATGGGTGCTGGTACTTGGCCCTTATATTGGCCCCATATCCCTCATCAAACCTCAAGAACTCACAACCCCTTAAAGAGCATTTGAGATTTTATAGGTTTCCTGCCAGTAGCCATTAAAATGTCTGAAATGGGGACACTTTTTTGAAATGGTCACAAAATCTTGTACACTTCGAGTTTTTAGCTGAATTTTTTTGTGCTTGCCAAAAAAAATATAAGGATCATGTCTACCAAGTATGGGGCCAAAACTCCTTTTGAAAAAATTTTAAAAAATCCCGAACTGTAAAAAGTTTTTAAAATCGTGAAAAATAAAAAACGAGTCATCTTGCCATGAAACTTCACATGAAGGCTTAAGGGACCATTGTGTGAATTTACAAGCTATAAAAATGGCATTGGCATGGTAGAAATATGAAGATGTGCCTAAACCCACCTACCACACTATCGAGCCACAGCTTACGCATCCCGCCTCTCTGGCCAGAGTAATGCCCGACTGCCCGCCCGCTCATTTCATCTATTGGCTTAGGCATACGGAGTTAATTCTCAATCTAAGATCAGACCAGACTGAGGGTTGCGCTAGCAGGATCGACAGCATGCAGTGGGGGACTCGACCGATCCCCAGCTTCTGCATCTCGCCCCTTTGGCCGGTTGAGTGCCCGTACACTCGTTTCGTGGGTTGACTTAGGCATACGGAGTTCATTCCCAGTCTAAGATCAGACCAGACCGAGGGTTGCGGCAGCACATGTTGGGCTCGGGCATGTGCTCGTGCCGTATTTTTCTTCGTCGGGACACCATCGCCGGAGAACCTAACCGACAGCATTGGGGTTTCGATGATCGAGGGGGGCGGGGGGTGTGCGTACATGATGTGCGATGGGTGCTTGTACTTGGCCCTTATATTGGCCCACTATCCCTCATCAAACCTCGAGAACTCACACCCCCTTAAAGAGCATTTGAGATTTTACAGGTTTGCTGCCAGTAGCCATTAAAGTGTCTGAAATGGGGACACTTTTTTCAAATGGTCACAAAATCTTGTACACTTCGAGTTTTTAGCTGAATTTTTTTGTTCTTGCCAAAAACAATATAAGGATCACATCTACCAAGTTTGGGGCCAAAACCCCTTCTGAAAAAATTTTGAAAAATCCCGAACCGAAAAAAGTTTCAAAAATCGTGAAAAATAGAAAATGAGTCGTCTTGCCATGAAACTTCACATGAAGGCTTAAGGGACCATTGTATGAATTTCAAGCCAGAAAAACGGCATTGGCATGGTAGAAATATGAAGATGTACCTAAACCCACCTACCACCCTATGATCCACAGCTTGCGCATCCCGCCTCTCTGGCTGGCGTAGTGCCCGCCCATCTGCCCGCTCGTTTAGTCGGTTGGCTTAGGCATACGGAGTTCATTCCCAGTCTAAGATTGAAGCGGACTGAGGGTTGCGACAGCAGGATTGGCAGCACGCAGAGGGGGATCCGGTCGATCCTCGACTTGCGCATCCCGCCCCTCTGGCCAGCTGAGCGCCCGCACGCTCGTTTCATGGGTTGACTTAGGCATACGGAGTTCATTCCCAGTCTAAGCATACGGAGTTCATTTCCCAGTCTAAGATCGGACTGGACCGAGGGTTGCGACAGCACATGTTGGGCTCGGGCATGTGCTGGTGCCACATTTTTCTTCACTGGGACACCATCACCGGAGAACCTGACAGGTGGTATTGGGGTTCGGGCGATCGGGGGGGCCGGGTGGGGTGTGCGCACATGATGTGCGATGGGTGCTGTTACTTGACCCTTATATTGGCCCCCTATCCCTCATCAAACCTTGAGAAGTCACACCCCCTTAAAGAGCATTTGAGATTTTACAGGTTTGCTGTCAGTAGCCATTAAAGTGTCTGAAATGGGGACACTTTTTTCAAATGGCCACCAAATCTTGTACACTTCGAGTTTTTAGCTGAATGTTTTTATGCATGCCAACAAAAATACAAGGATCACGTCTACCAAGTTTGGGGCCAAACATCCTTCTGAAAAAATTTTAAAAAATTTTGAACCATAAAAAGTTTTAAAAATCATGAAAAATAAAAAATGAGTCGTCTTGCCCTGAAACTTCACACGAAGGCTTAAGGGACCATTGTATGAATTTACAAACCAGAAAAAGGGCATTGCCATGGCTGAAATATGAAGATGTGCCTAAACCCACCTACCACCCTATCGATCCACGGCTTGCGCATCCCTCCTCTCTGGCCAGCGTAGTGCCCGCCCGCCCGCTCGTTTCGTCGATTGGCTTAGGCATACGGAGTTCATTCCCAATCTAAGATTGCACCTGACCAAGGGTTACGGTAGCAGGATCAGCAGAATGCTGAGAGGGACCCGACCTATCCTCGGCTTGCTCATCCTGCCCCTCTGGCCGGCTGAGTGCCCGCACGCTCGTCTCGTTGGTTGACTTAGGCATACAGAGTTCATTCCCAGATCTAAGCTTACGGAGTTCATTCCCGGACCGAGGGTTACGACAGCACATACTGGGCTCGGGGATGTGCTGGTGTCGTATTTTTCTTCATCGGGACACCATCGTCGGAGAACCTGACCGACGGCATTGGGGTTCCGGCGATCGGGGGGGCCAGGGGGTGTCGCACATGATGTGCGATGGGTGCTGGTACTTGGCCCTTATATTGGCCCCCTATCCCTCATCAAACCTCGAGAACTCACACCCCCTTAAAGAGCATTTGAGATTTTACAGGTTTGCTGCCAGTAGCAATTAAAGTGTCCCAAATCGGGACACTTTTTTCAAATTGTCACAAAATCTTGTACACTTCGAGTTTTTAGCTGAAGTTTTTTTTGCATGCCAACAAAAATACAAGGATCACATCTACAAAGTTTGGGGCCAAAACACCTTCTTAAAAAATTTTAAAAAATCCCGAACTGTAAAAAGTTTCAAAAATCGTGAAAAATAGAAAACGAGTCGTCTTGTCATGAAACTTCACATGAAGGCTTAAGGGACCATTGTATGAATTTACAAGCAAAAAAAAATGGCATTGGCATGGTAGAAATATGAAGATGTGCCTAAACCCACCTACCACCCTATCGATCCATGGCTTGCGCATCTCGCCTCTCTGGCCGGCGTAATGCCCGTCCGCCCGCCGGCTCATTTCATCGGTTGGCTTAGGCATACGGAGTTCATTCCCAGTCTAAGATCGGACCAGACTGGGGGTTGCGACAGTAGGATCGACAGCACGCAGAGGGGGACCCGTTTGATCGCTGACTTGCACATCCCGCCCTCTGGTCGGCTAAACGCCCGCACGCTCGTTTCGTGGGTTGACTTAGGCATACGGAGTTCATTCCTAGTCTAAGCGTACAGAGTTCATTCCCTGTATAAGATCGCACCGTATCAAGGGTTGCGACAGCACATGCTGGGCTCAGGCATGTGTTGGTGCCCGCCTTTTTCTTCGTCGGGACACCATCACTGGAGAACATGACCGACGGCATTGGGGTTTCGACGATCGAGGGGGCCGGGGGGTGTGCGCACATGATGTGCGATGGGTGCTGGTACTTGGCCCTTATATTGGCCCCCTATCCCTCATCAAACCTCGAGAACTCACACCCCCTTAAAGAGCATTTTTAAGATTTTACAGGTTTGCTGTCAGTAGCCATTAAAGTGTCTGAAATGGGGACACTTTTTTCAAATGGTCACAAAATCTTGTACACTTCGAGTTTTTAGCTGAAGTTTTTTGTGCATGCCAAGAAAAATACAAGGATCACATCTACGAAGTTCGGGGCCAAAAATCCTTCTGAAAAAATTTAAAAAAATCCCGAACCGTAAAAAATTTCAAAAATCGTGAAAAATAGAAAATGAGTCGTCTTGCCATGAAATTTCACGTGAACGCTTAAGGGACCATTAGATGAATTTACACAAAAGAAAAATGGCATTGGCATGGCAGAAATATGAAGATGTGCCTAAACCCACCTACCACCCTATCGATCCACGGCTTGTGCGTCCCGCCTCTCTGGTCGGCGTAGTGCCCGCCCGCCCGCCCGCTCGTTTCGTCGATTGGCTTGGGCATACGGAGTTCATTCCCAGTCTAAGATCAGACCAGACCAGACCGAGGGTTACGGTAGTAGGATCGCAGAACGTAGAGGGGGACCCGGCTGATCCCCGGCTTGCGCATCCCGCCCCTCCGACCGGCTGAGCGCCTGCACGCTCGTTTCGTGGGTTGACTTAGGCATACAGAGTTCATTCCCAGTCTAAGCATACGGAGTTCATTCCCAGTCTAAGATCAGATCGAACCGAGGGTTACGGCAGCACATGCTGGGCTCGGGCATGTGCTGGTGCCGTATTTTTCTTCACCGAGACACCATCGCCGGAGAACCTGACAGGCGACATTGGGGTTCCAGCGATCGGGGGGGGCTAGGGGGTGTGTGCACATGATGTGCAATGGGTGCTGATACTTGGCCCTTATATTGGCCCCTATCCCTCATCAAACCTCGAGAACTCACACCCCCTTAAAGAGCGTTTGAGATTTTACAGGTTTGCTGCCAGTAGCCATTAAAGTGTCTGAAATGGGGACACTTTTTTCAAATGGTCACAAAATCTTGTACACTTCGAGTTTTTAGCTGAAGTTTTTTGTGCAAGCCAAGAAAAATACTAGGATCACGTCTACAAAGTTCGGGGCCAAAACTCCTTCTGAAAAAATTTTAAAAAATCTCGAACCGTAAAAAATTTTGAAAATCATAAAAAATAGGAAACGAGTCGTGTTGCCATGAAACTTCACATGAAGGCTTAAGGGACCATTGTATGAATTTACAAGCCAAAAAAATGGCATTGGCATGACAAAAATATGAAGATGTGCCTAAACCCACCTACCACCCCATCGATCCACAGCTTGCGCATCCCGCCTCTCTGGCCGACGTAGTGCCCGCCCGCCCGCCCGCTCGTTTCGTCGGTTGGCTTAGGCATATGGAGTTCATTCCCAATGTAAGATCAGACCGGACCGAGGGATGCGGCAGTAGGATAGGTAGCATGCAAAGGGGGACCCGGCCGATCCCCGTCTTGCGTATCTCGCCACTCTAGCCGGCTGAACGCCCGGACGCGTCTTTTCATGGGTCGACTTAGGCATATAGAGTTCATTTCCAGTCTAAGGATACGGAGTTCATTCCCAGTCTAAGATCGGATCGGACCGAGGGTTGCGGTAGCACATGCTGGGCCGAGGCATGTGCTGGTGTCTCATTTTTCTTCGCCGAGACACCATCACCGGAGAACCTGACTTAGGCATACGGAGTTCATTCCCAGTCTAAGATCAAACTAGATCGAGGGTTGTGGTAGCACATGCTGGGCTCAGGCATGTGCTGGTGCCGTATTTTTCTTCCCCGGGACACCATCGCCGGAGAACCTGACCAACGGCATTGGGGTTCCGACGATCGGGGGGGTGTGCGCACATGATGTGCGATGGGTGCTGGTACTTTGCCCTTATATTGGCCCCCTATCCCTCATCAAACCTTGAGAACTCACACCCCCTTAAAGAGCCTTTGAGATTTTATAGGTTTGCTGCCAGTAGCATTTAAAGTGTCTGAAATGGGGACATTCTTTTCAAATGGTCACAAAATCTTGTACACTTCAAGTTTTTAGCTGAATGTTTTTGTGCATGCCAACAAAAATAAAAGGATCACGTCTACCAAGTTTGGGGCCAAAACTCCTTCTGAAAAAATTTTATAAAATCCCAAATCGTAAAAAGTTTCAAAAATGGTGAAAAATAGAAAACGAGTCGTCTTGCCATGAAACTTCACATGAAGGCTTAAGGGACCATTGAATGAATTTACAAGCCAAAAAAATGGCATTGGCATGACAGGAATATGAAGATGTGCATAAACCACCTACCACCCTATCGATCCACGGCTTGCGCATCCCGCCTCTCTGGCTAACGTAGTGCCCGCCCGCCCGCCCGTTCGTTTCGTCGGTTGGCTTAGGCATACGGAGTTCATTCCCAGTCAAAGATCGGATCGGTTCGAGGGTTGTGGTAACAGGATCGAAAGCACGCAGAGGGGGACCCGATCGATCCTCGGCTTGCACATTCGAACCCTCTGGTCGGCTGAGCGCCCGCACGCTCGTTTCATGGGTTGACTTAGGCATACGGAGTTCATTCCCAGTCTAAGCATACGAAGTTCATTCCCAATCTAAGATCAGACCGGACTGAGGGTTGCGACAGCACATGCTGGGTTCGGGCATGTGCTGGTGTCGCATTTTCTTCGTCAAGACACCATCGTCGGAGAACCTGACCGGCGGCATTAGGGTTCCATCGATCAGGGGGCCGGAGGGGTGTGCGCACATGATGTGCGATGGGTGCTGGTACTTGGCCCTTATATTGGCCCCCTATCCCTCATCAAACTTTGAGAACTCACACCCCCTTAAAGAGCATTTGAAATTTTACAGGTTTGCTACCAGTAGCTATTAAAGTGTCTGAAATAGGGACACTTTTTTCAAATGGTCACAAAATCTTGTACACTTTGAGTTTTTAGCTGAATTGTTTTGTGCATGCCATAAAAAATACAAGGATCACATCTACCAAGTTTGGGGCCAAAACTCCTTCTGAAAAAAATTTAAAAAATCTTGAACCGTAAAAAGTTTCAAAAATCATGAAAAATTGAAAACGAGTCGTCTTGCCATGAAACTTCACATGAAGGCTTAAGGGACCATTGTATGAATTTACAAGCCAGAAAAATGGCATTGGCATGGCAGAAATATGAAGATGTGCATAAACCCACCTACCACCCTATCGATCCACGGCTTACGCATCCCGCCTCTCTGGCTAACGTAGTGCCCGCCCGCCCGCCCGCTCATTTCGTTGGTTGGCTTAGGCATACAGAGATCATTCGCAGTCTAAGATCGGGGTGGGCCGAGGGGGGTTTGCGCACCTGATGTGCAATGGGTGCTGGTACTTGGCCCCCTATACCTCATCAAATCTCGAGAACTCACACCCCCTTAAAGAGTATTTGAGATTTTACAGGTTTGCTGCCAGTAGCCATTAAAGTGTCTGAAATGGGGACACTTTTTTCAAATGGTCACAAAATCTTGTACATTTTGAGTTTTTAGCTGAATTTTTTTATGCAAGCCAACAAAAATATAAGGATCACGTCTACCAAGTTTCGGACCAAAACTCGTTCTGAAAAAATTTTAAAAAATATCGAATCGTAAAAAGTTTCAAAAATCATGAAAAATAGAGAACGAGTCATCTTGTCATGAAACTTCACATGAAGGCTTAAGGGACCATTGTATGAATTTACAAGCCAAAAAAATGGCATTGGCATGGCAGAAATATAAAGCTGTGCCTAAACCCACCTACCACCCTATCGATCCACGGCTTGCGCATCCCGCCTCTCTGGCCGACGTAGTGCCCGCCCACCCGCCCGCTCATTTCGTCGGTTGGCTTCGGCATACTGAGTTCATTTGCAGTCTAAGATCAGACTGGACCGAGGGTTGCGAAAGCAGGATCGGCAGCACGCAGATGGGGACTCGACCGGTCCCCGACTTGTGTATCCTGCCCCTCTGGCCGATTGAGCGCCCTTATGCTCGTTTCGTGGGTTAACTTAGGCATACGGAGTTCATTCCAAGTCTAAGCATATGGAGTTCATTTCCAGTATAAGATGGGACCGGAACGAGGGTTGCAACAGAACATGCTGGGCTCGGGCATGTGCTGGTACCGTATTTTTTTTCACCGGGATAGCATTGCTGGAGAACCTGATTGGCGGCATTGGCGTTCCGACGATCGGGGGGGCCGGGGGGGTGTGCGCACATGATGTGCGATGGGTGCTGGTACTTGACCCTTATATTGGCCCCCTATCCCTCATCAAATCTCGAGAACTCACACCCCTTTAAAGAGCATTTGAGATTTTACAGGTTTTCTGCCAGTAGCCATTAAAGTGTCTGAAAAGGGGATACCTTTTTCGAATGGTCACAAAATCTTGTACACTTCGAGTTTTTAGCTGAATTTTTTTGTGCATACCAAAAAAAATACAAGGATCACGTCTACCAAGTTTGGGGCCAAAAGTCCTTCTGCAAAAATTTTAAAAATCTCGAACCGTAAAAATTTTCAAAAATCATGAAAAATAGAAAACGAGTCGTCTTGCCATGAAACTTCACATGAAGGCTTAAGGGACCATTGTATGAATTTACAAGCCAGAAAAATGGCATTGGCATGGCAGAAATATGAAGATGTGCATAAACCCACCTACCACCCTATCGATCCACGGCTTGCGCATCCCGCCTCTCTGGCTAACATAGTGCCCGCCCGCTCATTTCGTCGGTTGGCTTAGACATACAGAGATCATTCCCAGTCTAAGATCAGACCGGATTGAGGGTTGCGATAGCAGGATCGCGCAGAGGGGGACCCGATCGATCTCCGGCTGAGCATCCGCATGCGTCTTTTCATGGGTCGACTTAGGCATATAGAGTTCATTCCCAGTCTAAGCATACGGAGTTCATTCCCAATCTAAGATCAGACCAGACCGAGGGTTACGGCAGCACATACTGGGCTCGGGCATGTGCTGGTGTCTCATTTTTCTTCATCGGGACACCATCATCGGAGAACCTGATCGGTGGCATTGGGGTTCCGACGATCGGGAGGGTCGGGGGGGTTGTGCACACATGATGTACGATGGGTGCTGGTACTTGGCCCTTATATTGGCCCCCTATCCCTCATCAAACCTTAAGAACTAACACCCCCTTAAAGAGCATTTGAGATTTTACAGGTTTGCTACCAGTAGCAATTAAAGTGTCTGAAATGGGGACACTTTTTTCAAATGGTCACAAAATCTTGTACACTTCAAGTTTTTAGCTGAATGTTTTTGTGCATTCCAACAAAAATACAAGGATCACGTCTACCAAGTTTGGGGCCAAAAGTCCTTCTGCAAAAATTTTAAAAAATCTTGAACTGTAAAAAATTTCAAAAATCGTGAAAAATAGAATACGAGTCGTCCTGATATGAAACTTCACATGAAGGCTTAAGGGACCATTGAAAGAATTTACAAGCCAAAAAAATGGTATTGGCACGACAAAAATATGAAGATGTGCACAAACCCACCTACCACCCTATCGATCCACGGCTTGCGCATCCCGCCTTTCTGTCTGACGTAGTGCCCGCCCACCCGCCCATTCGTTTCATCGGTTGGATTAGGCATACGGAGTTCATTCCCAGTCTAAGATCGGACCGGACTGAGGGTTACGGTAGCAGGATCACAGAACACAGAGGGGGACCCAACCGATCCCCGGCTTGCGCATCCCGCCCTTCTGGCCGGCTGAGCGCCCGCACGCTCGTTTCATGGTTGACTTAGGCATACGGAGTTCATTCCCAGACTAAGCATACGGGGTTCATTCCAAGTTTAAGATCGGATCGGACCGAGGGTTGCGACAGAACATGCTGGGCTCGGGCATGTGCTGGTGTCACATATTTCTTCATCGAGACACCATCGTCGGAGAACCTGATCGACGGCATTAGGGTTCCGACGATGGGGGGTTTGCGCACATGATGTGCGATGGGTGGTGGTACTTGGCCCTTATATTGGCCCACTATCCCTCATCAAACCTGGAGAACTCACAGCCCCTTAAAGAGCATTTGAGATTTTACAGGATTGCTGCCAGTAGCTATTAAAGTGTCTAAAATGGGGACACTTTTTTAAATGGTCACAAAATCTTGTATACTTCGAGTTTTTAGCAGAATGTTTTTGTGCATGGCAATAAAAATACAAGGATCACGTCTACTAAGTTTGGGGCCAAAACTCCTTTTGAAAAACTTTTGAAAAATCTCGATCCGTTAAAAGTTTCAAAAATCGTGGAAAATAGAAAATGACTCGTCTTGCCATGAAACTTCACATGAAGGCTTAAGGGACCATTGTATGAATTTACAAGCCAGAAAACTGGCATTGGCACGGCAGAAATTTGAAGATGTGCCTAAACCCACCTACCATCCTATCGATCCACGGCTTGCGCATCCCGCCTCTCTGGCCGACGTAGTGCCCGCTCGCCCGCCCGCCCGCTTGTTTCGTCGGTTGGCTTAGGCATATGGAGTTTATTCCCAGTATAAGATTAGATCGGACCAAGGGTTGTGGCAGCAGGATCGACAACACGTAGAGGGGGACCCGGCCGATCCCTGGCTTGCGCATCCCGCCCCTCTGGCCGACTGAGCGCCTGCACGCTCGTTTCATGGGTTGACTTAGGCATACGGAGTTCATTCCCAGTCTAAGCATACGGAGTTCATTCCCAGTCTAAGATCGGAGTAGACCGAGGGTTACGGCAGCACATGTCAAGCTCGGGCATGTGCTGGTGCCACATTTTTCTTCGTCGGGACACCATCGTCGAAGAACCTGACCGACAGCATTGGGGTTCTGACGATCGGGGGGCCGGGGGGGTTTTCGCACATGATGTGCGATGGGTGCTGGTACATGGCCCTTATATTGGCCCACTATCCCTCATCAAACCTCAAGAACTCACACCCCCTTAAAGAGCATTTGAGATTTTACAGGTTTGCTGCTAGTAGCCATTAAAGTGTCTGAAATGTGGACACTTTTATCAAATGGTCACAAAATCTTGTACACTTCGAGTTTTTAGCTGAATTTTTTTGTGCATGCCAACAAAAATACAAGGATCACGTCTACCAAGTTTGGGGCCAAAACCCCTTCTGAAAAAATTTTAAAAAATCTCGATCTTAAAAAGTTTCAAAAATCGTGAAAAATAGAAAACGAGTCGTCTTGCCATGAAACTTCACATGAAGGCTTAAGGGACCATTGTATGAATTTACAAGCCAGAAAAATGGCTTTGGCAAGGCAAAAATATGAAGATGTGCCTAAGCCCACCTACCACCCTATCGATCCACGGCTTGCGCATCCCGCCTCTCTGGCCGACGTAGTGTCCGCCCGCCCGCCCGCTCGTTTCGTCGGTTGGCTTAGGCATACGGAGTTCATTTCCAGTCTAAGACCGGAGCGGATCGAGGGTTGCGACAGCAAGATCGGTAGCACGTAGAGGGGGACCCGATCGATCCCCAGCTTGCGCATCCCACCCATCTGGCCGGCTGAGCACCCGTACGCTCATTTCATGGGTTGACTTAGGCATACGGAGTTCATTCCCAGTCGAAGCATACGGAGTTCATTCCTAGTTTAAGATCAGACCAGACCGAGGGTTGCGACAGCACATGTTGGGCTCGGGCATGTGCTGGTGCCGTATTTTTCTTCGTCGGGACACCATCGTCGGAGAACCTGGCCATCGGCATTAGGGTTCCGACGATCAGGGGAGGTGTGCGCACATGATGTGCGATGGGTGCTGGTAGTTGGACCTTATATTGGCCCCCTATCCCTCATCAAACATCGAGAACTCACACCCCTTTAAAGAGCATTTGAGATTTTACAAGTTTGCTGCCAGTAGCCATTAAAGTGTCTGAAATGGGGACACCATTTTCAAATGGTCACAAAATCTTGTACATTTCAAGTTTTTAGCTGAATTTTTTTTTTGCATGCCAACAAAAATACAAGGATCACGTCTACCAAGTTTGGGGTCAAAACTGCTTTTGAAAAAATTTTAAAAAATCTGAAACCCTAAAAAGTTTCAAAAATCATGAAAAATAGAAAACCCATCGCTGGTGCTGGTGTCATATTTTTCTTCGTTGGGACACCATCGTCGGAGAACTTGACTGGTGGCATTGGGGTTCCAGCGATCGAGGCAGCGGGGGTGTGCGCGCACATGATGTGCGATGGGTGCTGGTACTTGGCCCTTATATTGGCCCCCTATCCCTCATCAAACCTCAAGAACTCACACCCCCTTAAAGAGCATTTGAGATTTTACAGGTTTGCTGCCAGTAGCAATTAAAGTGTCTAAAATGGGGACACCTTTTTCAAATGGTCACAAAATCTTGTACATTTCAAGTTTTTAGCTGAATTTTTTTTTGCATGCCAACAAAAATACAAGGATCACGGCTACCAAGTTTAGGGCCAAAACTCCTTTTGAAAAAATCTTAAAAAATCTGAAACCGTAAAAAGTTTCAAAAATCATGAAAAATAGAAAACGAGTCGTCTTGCCATGAAACTTCACATGAAGGTTTAAGGGACCATTGTATGAATTTACAAGCCAGAAAAATGGCATTGGCACGCCATAAATATGAAGATGTGCCTAAACCCACCTACCACCCTATCGATCCACGGCTTGCGCATCCCGCCTCTCTGGCCGGCGTAGTGCTCGCCCGCTCGCCCGCCCGGTCATTTCATCGGTTGGCTTACTCATACAGAGTTCATTCCCAGTATAAGATCGGACCGATGGAGGGTTGCGGCAGCAGGATCGGCAGCACGCAGAAGGGGACATGGTCGATCCTCGGCTTACGCATCCCGCCCCTCTGGCCGACTGAGCGCCCGCACGCTCGTTTCGTGGGTTGACTTAGGCATCCTGAGTTCATTCCCAGCCTAAGCATACGGAGTTCATTCCCAGTCTAAGATCAGACTGGACCGAGGGTTGCAGCAACACATGCTGGGCTTGGGCATGTGCTGGTGTTGTATTTTTCTTTGACGAGACACCATCTCCGGAGAACCTGACCGACGGCATTGGGGTTCCGACGATCGGGGGGGCCGGGGGGTGTGCGCACAAGATGTGCGATGGGTGCTGGTTCTTGGCCCTTTTACTGGCCCCCTATCCCTCATCAAACCTCGAGAACTCACACCCCCTTAAAGAGCATTTGAGATTTTACATGTTTGCTGCCAGTAGCCATTAAAGTGTCTGAAATGGGGACACTTTTTTCAAATGGTCACAAAATCTTGTACACTTCGAGTTTTTAGCTGAATTTTTTTTTTCATGCCAACAAAAATACAAGGATCACGTCTACCAAGTTTGGGGCTGAAACTCCTTTTGAAAAAGATTTTAAAAATTCTCGAACCGTAAAATGTTTCAAAAATTGAAAAAAACAAAAAATGAGTCGTCTTGGCATGAAACTTCACATAAAGGCTTAAGGGACCATTGTATTAATTTACAGGCCAGAAAAATGGCATTGACATGGCAAAAATATTAAGATGTGCCTAAACCCACCTACCACCCTATTGATTCATGGCTTGCGCATCCCGCCTCCTTGGCTGACATGGTGCCATCTCGCCTGCCCGCTCGTTTCGTCGATTGGCTTAGGCATACGGAGTCCATTTCTAGTCTAAGATAGAACCAGACTGAGGGTTGCGACAGTAGGATTGGCAGCACGCAGAGGAGGACATGGTCGATCCTCGGCTTGCGCATCCCGCCGCTCTGGCCGGCTGAGCGCCTGCATGCTCGTTTCGTGGGTTGGCATAGGCATACCGAGTTCATTCCCAGTCTAAGCATACGGAGTTCATTCCCAGTCTAAGATCAGACAGGACCGAGGGTTGCGGCAGTACATACTGGGCTCGGGTCTCGCATTTTTTTTCGTCGGGACACCATTGCCAGAGAACCTGACCAATTGCATAGGGGTTCCGGCGATGGGGGGTCGGGGGGTGTGCGCGCATGATGTGCGATGGGTGCTGGTACTTGGCCCTTATATTAGCCCCCTATCTCTCATCAAACCTCAGGAACTCACACCCCTTAAAGAGCATTTGAGATTTTACATGTTTGCTACCAGTAGCCATTAAAGTGTCTAAAATGGGGACACTTTTTTCAAATGGTCACAAAATCTTGTACACTTCGAGTTTTTAGCTGAATTTTTTTGTGCATGCCAAAAAAAATACAAGGATCACGTCTACTAAGTTTGGGGATAAAAATCCTTCTGAAAAAATTTTAAAAAATCCCAAACCGTAAAAAGTTTTGAAAATCATGAAAAATAGAAAACGGCTCGTCCTACCATGAAACTTCACATGAAGGCTTAAGGGACCATTGTATGAATTTACAAGCCAGAAAAATGGCAATGGCATGGCAGAAATATGAAGATGTGCCTAAACCCACCTACCACCCTATCGATCCACGGCTTGCGCATCCTGCCTCTCTGGCCTACATAGCGCCCGCCGCCGCCCGCTCGTTTCGTCGGTTGGCTTAGGCATACGGAGTTCATTCCAAGTCTAAGATCGGACCACACTGAGGGTTACGGCAGTAGGATCGTTAGCACATGGAGGGGGACCCGACCGATCCTCAGCTTGCGGATACCGCCCCTCTGGCCGGCTGAGTGCTCGCATGCTCGTTTCGTCGGTTGACTTAGGCATACGGAGTTCATTCCCAGTCTATGCATACAGAGTTCATTCCCAGTCTAAGATCAGACTAGACCAAGGGTTGCGAAAGCACATACTGGGCTCGGGCATGTGCTGGTGTCGTATTTTTCTTCGCCGGGACACCATTGTCGAAAAACCTGACCGGCGACATTGGGGTTCCGGTGATTGGGGGGGCCGGGGGGTGTGCGCACATGATGTGTGATGGGTGCTGGTACTTGGCCCTTATATTGGCGCCCTATCCCTCATCAAACCTCGGGAACTCACACCACCTTAAAGAGCATTTGAGATTTTACAGGTTTGCTGCCAGTAGCCATTAAAGTGTTTGAAATGGGGACACTTTTTTAAAATGGTAACAAAATCTTGTACACTTCGAGTTTTTAGCTGAATTTTTTGTGCATGCCTACAAAAATACAAGGATCACGTCTACCAAGGTTGGGAGCAGAACTCTTTCTGAAAAAATTTTAAAAAATCCCGAACCTTAAAAAGTTTCAAAAATTGTGAAAAATAGAAAACGAGTCATCTCGCCATGAAACTTCACATGAAGGCTTAAGGGACCATTATCTGAATTTACAAGCCAGAAAAATGGCAATGGCATGGCAGAAATATGAAGATGTGCCTAAACCCACCTACCATCCTATCGATCCATGGCTTGCGCATCCCGTCTCTCTGGCCGAAGTAGTGCCCGCCTGCCCGCCCGCTCGTTTCATCGGTTGGGTTAGGTATACGGAGTTCATTCCCAGTCTAAGATCGGATTAAACCGAGGGTTGTGGCAGCAATATTCGTAGCATGCAGAGGGGGACCCGGTCGATCCCCAGCTTGCGCATTCGGCCCCTCTGGCCGACTGAGCCCCCGTAAGCTCGTTTCGTGGGTTTTCTTAGGCATACGGAGTTCATTCCCAGTCTAAGATCGGACCGGACCGAGGGTTGCGACAGCACATGCTGGGCTCGGGCATGTGCTAGTGCCACATGTTTCTTCGTCGGGACACCATCGCCGAAGAACTTGACCGGCGGCACTGGGGTTTCGACGATCAGGGCGGCCGGGGGGTGTGCGCACATGATGTGTGAGGGGTGCTGGTACTTGGCCCTTATATTGGCCCCCTATCCCTCATCAAACCTTGAGAACTCACACCCCCTTAAAGAGCATTTGAGATTTTACAGGTTTGCTACCAGTAGCCATTAAAGTGTCTGAAATGGGGATACTTTTTTCAAATGGTCACAAAATCTTGTACACTTCGAGTTTTTAGCTGAATTGTTTTGTGCATGCCAACAAAAATAGAAGGATCACGTCTACCAAGTTTGATGCCAAAAGTCCTTTTGAAAAAATTTTAAAAAATCCCAAACCACAAAAAGTTTTAAAAATCGTGAAAAATAGAAAATGAGTCGTCTTGCTATGAAACTTCACATGAATGCTTAAGGGACCATTGTATGAATTTACAAGCCAGAAAAATCGCATTGGTATGGCAGAAATATAAAGATGTGCCTAAACCCACCTACCACCCTATCGATCCACGGCTTGCGCATCCCGCTTCTCTGGCCGGAGTAAAGCCCGCCCGCCCGCCCGCTCGTTTCGTCGGTTGGCTTAGGCATACGGAGTTCATTCCCAGTCTAAGATCAGATCAGATCGAGGGTTGTGGTAGCAGGATCGGCAGAACACAGAGGGGGACCCGATCGATCCTCAGCTTGCACATTTGGCCCCTCTGGTCGGCTAAGCGCCCGCACGCTCGTTTCGTGGGTTGACTTAGGCATACGGAGTTCATTCCCAATCTAAGCATACGAAGTTCATTCCCAGTCTAAGATCAGACCAGACTGAGGGTTATGGCAGCACATGCTGGGCTAGGACATGTGCTGGTGTCGCATTTTTCTTCGCTAGAGAACCTGACCGACGATATTGGGGTTCCGACGATCGAGGGGGGCGGGGGGGGGTGTGCGCACATGATGTGCGATGGGTGCTGGTACTTGGCCCTTATATTGGCCCCCTATCCCTCATCAAACCTTAAGAACACACACCCCCTTAAAGAGCATTTGAGATTTTACAGGTTTGCTGCCAGTAGCCATTAAAGTGTCTGAAATGGGCACACTTTTTTCAAATGGTCACAAAATCTTGTACACTTCGAGTTTTTAGCTGAGTTTTTTTGTGCATGCCAACAAAAATACAAGGACCACGTCCACCATGTTTGGTACCAAAACTTCTTCTGAAAAAATTTTAAAAAATCCTGAACCGTAAAAAGTTTTGAAAATCGTGAAAAATAGAAAACGAGTCGTCTTGCCATGAAAGTTCACATGAAGGCTTAAGGGACCATTGTATGAATTTTCAAGCCAGAAAAATGGCATTGGCATAGCAAAAAAATGGCATTGGCATAGCAGAAATATGAAGATGTGCCTAAACCCACTTACCACCCTATCGATCCACGGCTTGCGCATCCCGCCTCTCTGGTCGACGTAGTGCCTGCCCGCCCGCCCGCTCGTTTCATCGGTTGGCTTAGGCATACGGAGTTCATTCTCAGTCTAAGATCGGATCGGACCGATGATTGCGGCAGCAGGATTGGCAGCATGCAGAGGGGGACCCGACCGATCCTCAACTTCCGTATCTCGCCACTCTGGCCGACTGAGCGGCCGCACGCTCGTTTCATAGGTTGACTTATGCATACAGAGTTCATTACCAGTCTAAGATCAGACCGGATCGAGGGTTACGACAGCACATGCTGGGCTCGGGCATGTGCTGGTGCCGTATTTTTCTTCGCTGGGACACCATCGCTGAAGAACCTAACCGGCGGCATTGGGGTTTCGGCGATGGGGGGTGTGCGCACATAATGTGCGATGGGTGGTGGTACTTGGCCTATATATTGGCCCCCTATCCCTCATCAAACCTTAAGAACACACCCCCCCTTAAAGAGCATTTGAGATTTTACAGGTTTACTGCTAGTAGCCATTAAAGTGTTTGAAATGGGGACACTTTTTTCAAATGGTCACAAAATCTTGTACACTTCGAGTTTTTAGCTGAATTTTTTTGTGCATGCCAGCAAAAATACAAGGATCACGTCTACCAAGTTTGGGGATAAAACTCCTTCTGAAAAAATTTTATAAAATCCCGAACCGTAAAAAGTTTCAAAAATCGTGAAAAATAGAAAATGAGTCGTCTTGCCATGAAACTTAACATGAAGGCTTAAGGGACCATTGTATGAATTTACAAGCCAGAAAAATGGCATTGGCATGGCAGAAATATTAAGATGTGCCTAAACCCACCTACCACCCTATCGATCCACGGCTTGCGCATCCCGCCTCTCTGACCGACGTAGTACCCCCCCGCCCGCTCGCTCATTTCGTCGGTTGGCTTAGGCATACGGAGTTCATTCCCAGTCCAAGATTGGATCGAACCGAAGGTTACGACAGTAGGATCGACAGCACGCAGAAGGGGACCCGGTCGATCCTCGGCTTCCACATCCCGCCCCTCTGGCCGGCTTAGCGCCCGCACGCTCATTTTGTGGGTTGACTTAGGCATACAGAGTTCATTCCCAGTTGAAGCATACGGAGTCCATTCCCAGTCTAAGATCGGACCAGACCGAGGGTTGCGACAGCACATGCTGGGCTCAGGCATGTGCTGGTGCTGCATTTTTCTTCGTCGGGACACCATCACCGAAAAACCTGACCGACGGCATTGGGGTTCCGACGATCGAGGGGGGCCGGGGGGGTGTGCGCACATGATGTGCGGTGGGTGCTGGTACTTGGCCCTTATATTGGCCCCCTATCCCTCATCAAACCTTGAGAACTCACACCCCCTTAAAGAACATTTGAGATTTTATAGGTTTGCTGCCAGTAGCCATTGAAGTGTCTGAAATGGGGACACTTTTTTCAAATAGTCACAAAATCTTGTACACTTCGAGTTTTTAGTTGAATTTTTTTGTGTAGGCCAAAAGAAATAGAAGGATCATGTCTACCAAGTTTGGGGCCAAAACTCATTCTGAAAAAATTTTAAAAAATCTTGAACCGTAAAATGTTTCAAAAATCGTGAAAAATAGAACACGAGTCATCTTGCGACGACACTTCACATGAAGGCTTAAGGGACCATTGTATGAATTTACAAGCCAGAAAAATGGCATTGGCATGGCAGAAATATGAAGATGTGCCTAAACCCACTTACCACCCTATCGATCCACGGCTTGTGCATCCCGCCTCTCTGGTCGGCATAGTGCCCGTCCGCCCGCCCGTTCATTTCATCGGTTGGCTTAGGCATACGGAGTTCATTCCCAGTCTAAGATCAGACCAGACCGAGGGTTGCGGCAGCAGGATCGGCAGCATGCAGAGGGGGACCCGACGATCCCCGACTTCCATCTGAAAAAATTTACAAAAATCTCGAACCGTAAAAAGTTTCAAAAATTGTGAAAAATAGAAAACGAGTCGTCTTGCCATGAAACTTCACATGAAGGCTTAACGAACCATTGTATGAATTTACAAGCCAGAAAAATGGCATTGGAATGGCAGAAATATGAAGATGTGCCTAAACCCACCTACCACCCTATCAATCCACGGCTTGCGCATCCCGCCTCTCTGGCCGACGTAGTACCTGCCCGCCCGTCCGCTTGTTTCGTCGGTTGGCTTAGGCATATGGAGTTCATTCCCAGTCTAAGATCAGATCAGACCGAGGGTTACGATAGTAGGATCAGCAGCACGCAGATGGGGACCCGATCGATCCTTGGCTCGCACATCCCACCCCTCTGGCCGGCTGAGCGTACGCACGCTCGTTTCATGGGTTGACTTAGGCATACGGAGTTCATTCCCAGTCTAAGCGTACGGAGTTCATTCCTAGTCTAAGCATACGGAGTTCATTCCCAGTCTAAGATCGAACCAGACCGAGGGTTGCGACAGCACATGCTGGGCTCGGGCATGTGCTGGTGCCACTTTTTTCTTCATCGGGAGACCATCGTTGGAGAACCTAACAGGCGGCATTGGGGTTCCGACTATCGGGCGGGGTCGGGGGGGGTGCGCACATGATGTGCGATGGGTGCTAGTACTTGGCTCTTATATTGCCCCCTATCCCTCATCAAACCTCGAGAACTCACACCCCCTTAAAGAGCATTTGAGATTTTACAAGTTTGCTACCAGTAGCCACTAAAGTGTCTGAAATGGAGACACTTTTTTCAGATGGGCACAAAATATTGTACACATCGAGTTTTTAGCTGAATTATTTTGCACATGCCAACAAAAATACAAGGATCACGTCTACCAAGTTTGGGGTTAAAACTCCTTCTGAAAAAATTTTAAAAAATCCCGAACCGTCAAAAGTTTCAAAAATCGTGAAAAATAGAAAACGAGTCGTCTTTCCATGAAACATCACATGAAGGCTTAAGGGACCATTGTATGAATTTACAAGCCAAAAAAATGGCACTGGCATGGCAAAAATATGAAGATCTGCCTAAACCCACCTACCACCCTATCGATCCATGGCCTGCGCATCCCGCCTCTCTGGCCGGCGTAGTGCCCGCCCGCCCGCACTCTCATTTCGTCGGTTGGCTTAGGCATACGAAGTTCATTCCCAGACTAAGATCGGATTAGACTGAGGGTTGCGGTAGCAGGATCGGCAGCACGTAGAGGGGGACCCGGCCGCTAGCTTGCGCATCCCACCCCTTTGGTCGACTGAGCGCCCACAAGCTCGTTTCGTGGGTTGACTTAGGCATACGGAGTTCATTCCCAGTCTAAGATCGGACCGGTCCGAGGGTTGCGGCAGTACATGCTGGACTCGGGCATGTGCTGGTGCCACATTTTTCTTCATCGGGACACCATAGTCGGAGAACCTGACCGACGACATTGGGGTTCCGATGATCGGGGGGGCCGGGGGGGTTTGCGCACATGATGTGCGATGGGTGCTGGTACTTGGCCTTTATATTGGCCCCCTATCCCTCATCAAACCTCGAGAACTCACACCCCTTTAAAGAGCATTTGACATTTTACAGGTTTGCTGCCAGTAGCAATTAAAGTGTCTGAAATGGGGACACTTTTTTCAAATGGTCACAAAATCTTGTACACTTCGAGTTTTTAGCTGAATTGTTTTGTGCATGCCAACAAAAATTCAAGGATCATGTGTACCAAGTTTGGGGCCAAAACTCCTTCTGAAAAAATTTTAAAAAATCCTGAATCATAAAAATTTCAAAAATCTTGAAAAATAGAAAACGAGTCGTCTTGCCATGAAACTTCACATGAAGGCTTAAGGGACCATTGTATGAATGTACAAGCCAAAAAAATGGCATTGGCATGGCAAAAATATGAAGATCTGCCTAAACCCTCTACCACCCTATCGATCCACGGCTTGCGCATGCCGCCTCTCTGGTAGGCATAGTGCCCGCCCGTCCGTCCACCCGTTCGTTTCGTCGGTTGGCTTAGGCATACGGAGTTCATTCCTAGTCTAAGATCAGACCAGACCGAGGGTAACGGTAGCAGGATCGGCAGTACGCAGAGCGGGACCCGACCGATCCCCGGCTTGCCCATCCCGCCCCTCTGGCCGACTGAGCTCCCGCACGCTCGTTTCGTGGGTTGACTTAGGCGTACAGAGTTCATTCCCAGTCTAAGTATACGAAGTTTATTCCTAGTCTAAGATCGGACCAGACCGATGGTTGCGGCAGCACATACTGGGCTCGGGCATGTGCTGGTGCCGTATTTCTCTTTGTCGGGACACCATCGTCGGAGAACCTGATCAGCAGTATTGGGGTTTCGGTGATCGGGGGGGCCGGGGGGTGTGCGCACATGATGTGCGATGGGTGCTGGTACTTGGCCCTTATATTGGCCCCCAATCCCCCATCAAACCTCGAGTACTCACACCCCCTTAAAGAGCATTTGAGATTTTACAGGTTTGCTGCCAGTAGCCATTAAATTTTCTGAAATGGGGACACTTTTTTAAAATGGTCACAAAATCTTGTACACTTCAATTTTTTAGCAGAATTTTTTTGTGCATGCCAACAGAAATACAAGGATCACGTCTACCAAGTTTAGGGCCAGAACTCCTTCTGAAAAATTTTTTAAAAATTCCGAAACGTAAAAAGTTTCAAAAATCATGAAAAATAGAAAATGATTCGTCTTGCCATGAAACTTCACATGAAGGCTTAAGGGACCATTGTATGAATTTACAAGAAAAAAAAATGGTAGTGGCACGACAGAAATATGAAGACGTGCCAAAACCCACCTACCACCCTATCCATCCACGGCTTGTGCATCCCGTCTCTCTGGCCGACGTAGTGCCTGCCCGTCCGCTCGTTTCTCGGTTGGATTAGGCATACGAAGTTCATTCCCAGTCTAAGATCAAACCAGACTGAGGGTTATGGCAGCAGGATCGGCAGCACGGAGAGGGGGACCCGGTCGGTGCCCAGCTTGTGCATCCCACCCCTCTGGCCGGTTGAGCGCCCGCACGCTCGTTTCGTGAGTTGACTTAGGCATACGGAGTTCATTCCCAGTCTAAGCATATGGAGTTCATTCCCAGTCTAAGATCAGACCAGACCGAGGGTTGCGGCAGCACATGCTGGGTTCGGGCATGTGCTGGTGTCACATTTTTCTTCGCCGGGACACCATCGCCAGAGAACCTGATCGGCAGTGTGCGCACATGATGTGCGATGGGTGCTGGTACTTGGCCCTTATAGTGGCCCCCTATCCCTCATCAAACCTCGAGAATTCACACCCCCTTAAAAAGCATTTGAGATTTACAGGTTTGCTACCAGTAGCCATTAAATTTTCTGAAATGGAGACACTTTTTTCAAATGGTCACAAAATCTTGTACACTTCGAGTTTTTAGCAGAATTTTTTTGTGCATGCCAACAAAAATACAAGGATCACGTCTTCCAAGTTTGGGGCCAAAACTCCTTCTGAAAAAATTTTTAAAAATCCCGAAACATAAAAAGTTTCGAAAATCATGAAAAATAGAAAACGATTCGTCTTGCCATGAAACTTCACATGAAGGCTTAAGGGACCATTGTATGAATTTACAAGCCAAAAAAATGGCATTGGCAATGCAAAAATATGAAGATGTGCCTAAACCCACCTACCACCCTCTCGATCCACGGCTTGCGCATCCCGCCTCTTTGGGCGACGTAATGCCCGCCCGCCTGCCCACTCATTTCGTCGGTTGGCTTAGGCATATGGAGTTCATTCCCAGTCTAAGATCGGATCGAACTGAGGGTTGCGGCAGCAGGATCGGCTGCACGCAGAGAGGGACTCGATCGATCCCCGGCTTGCGCATCCCGCCCCTCTGGCCGGTTGAGCGCCCGCACGCTTGTTTCATGGGTTAACTTAGGCATACAGAATTCATTCCTAGTCTAAGCATACGAAGTTCATTCCCAGTCTAAGATCGAACCGGACTGAGGGTTGCGACAGCACATGCTGGGCTCGAGCATGCACTGGTGCTTCATTTTTCTTCGTCGGTACACCATCGTTGGAGAACCTGACCGACGGCATTGGGGTTCTGGCGATCAGGGGAGTGTGCGCACATGATGTGCGATGGGTGCTGGTACTTGGCCCTTATATTGGCCCCCCATTCCTCATCAAACCTCGAGAACTCACAGTCCCTTAAAGAGCATTTGAGATTTTACAGGTTTGCTGCCAGTAGCCATTAAAGTGTCTAAAATGGGGACACTTTTTTCAAATGCTCACAAAATCTTGTACACTTCGAGTTTTTAGCTGAATTTTTTTACGCATGCAAAAAAAAATACAAGGATCATGTCTACGAAGTTTGGGTCTAAAACTCCTTCTAAAAAAATTTTAAAAAATCTCGAACCGTAAAAAGTTTTGAAAATCGTAAAAATAGAAAACGAGTCGTCTTGCCATCAAACTTCACATGAAGGCTTAAGGGACCATTGTATGAATTTACAAGCCAGAAAAATGGCATTGGTATGGCAAAAAATATGAAGATGTGCCTAAACCCACCTACCACCGTATCGATCCACGGCTTACGCATCTTGCCTCTCTGGCCGACGTAGTGCCTGTCCGCCCGCCCTCCCGTTTCGTCGGTTGGCTTAGGCATACGGAGTTCATTCCTAATCTAAGATCGGACCAAACTGAGGATTATGGTAGCAGGATCGACAGCACATAGAGGGGGACCCGACCGATCCCCGGCTTGTGCATCCCGCCCCTCTGGCCAGTTGAGCACCCGCACGCTCGTTTCATGGGTTGACTAAGGCATACGAAGTTCATTCCCAGTCTAAGCATACGGAGTTCATTCAAAGTTTAAGATTGGACCGGACCGAGGGTTACGGCGCACATGCTGGCCTCGAGCATGTGCTGGTGCCGCATTTTTCTTCGTCGGGACACCATCGTCGGAGAACCTGACCGACGGCATTGGGGTTCCGACGATGGTGGGGGCCGGGGGTGCGCACATGATGTGCGATGGGTGCTCATACTTGGCCCTTATATTGGCCCCCTATCCCTCATCAAACCTTGAGAACTCACACCCCATTAAAGAGCATTTGAGATTTTACAGGTTTGCTGCCTGTAGCCATTAAAGTGTCTGAATTGGGGACACTTTTTTCAAATGGTCACAAAATCTTATACACTTCGAGTTTGTAGCTGAATTTTTTTGTGCATGCCAACAAAAATACAAGGATCCAGTCTACCAAGTTTGGGGCCAAAACTCCATCTGAAAAAATTCTAAAAAATCCCGAACCGTAAAAGGTTTCAAAAATCATGAAAAATAGAAAACGAGTTGTCTTGCCATGAAACTTCACTTGAAGGCTTAAGGGACCATTGTATGAATTTGAAGCCAGAAAAATGGCATTGGCATGATAGAAATATGAAGATGTGCCTAAACCCACCTACCACCCTATCGATCCACGGTTTGTGCATCCCGCCTCTCTGGCTGATGTAGTGCACGCTCGTTTCATGGGTTGACTTAGGCAGACGAAGTTCATTCCCAGTCTAAGATTAGACGGGACTAAGGGTTGCGGCAGCAGGATTGATAGCATGAAGAGGGGGACCCGACCGATCCCCGGCTTGCGCATCCCGCCCCTCTGGCCGGCTGAGTGCCCGCACGCTCGTTTCGTGGGTAGACTTAGGCATATGGAGTTCATTCCCAGTCTAAGATCGGACCCGACCGAGGGTTCTGGTAGCACATGCTGGGCTCGAGCATGTGCTGGTGTCACATTTTTCTTCGTCGGGACACTATCGTCGGAGAACTTGACCGGCGACATTAGGGTTCCGACGATCGGGGGGGCCGAGGGGGTGTACGCACATGATGTGCGATGGGTGCTGGTACTTGGCCATTATATTGGCCCCCTATCTCTCATCAAACCTCGAGAACTCACACTCCCTTAAAGGGCATTTGAGATTTACGGGTTTGCTGCTAGTAGCCATTAAAGTGTCTAAAATGGGGACACTTTTTTCAAATGGTCACAAAATCTTGCACGCTTCGAGTTTTTAGCTGAATTTGTTTCTTGCATGCCAACAAAAATACAAGGATCACGTCTACCAAGTTTGGGGCCAAAACTCCTTCTGTAAAAATTTTAAAAAATCTCGAACCTTAAAAAGTTTAGAAAATCGTGAAAAATAGAAAACGAGTCGTCTTGCCCATGAAACTTCACATGAAGGCTTAAGGGACCATTGTATGAATTTACAAGATAAAAAAATGGCATTGGCATGGTAGAAGTATGAAGATGCGCCTAAACCCACCTACCACCCTATCGATCCACGGCTTACGCATCCCGTCTCTCTGGTCGACATAGTACCCGCCCGCCCACCTGCTCGTTTCGTCGGTCGACTTAGGCATTCAGAGTTCATTCCCAGTCTTAGATCGAACCGGACTAAGGGTTGCGGCAGCAGGATCGGCAGCAAGCAGAGGGGGACCCGACCGATCCCCGGCTTGCGCATCCCGCCCTTCTGGCCGGCTTAGCGCCCGCACGCTCATTTCGTGAGTTGACTTAGGCATACGGAGTTCATTCCCATTCTAAGCATACGGAGTTCATTTCTAGTGTCAGATCAGACCGGACCGAGGGTTGCGGTAGCACATGCTGGGCTCGGGCATGTGCTGGTGCCATATTTTTCTTCGCCGGGACACCAACGCCAGAGAACCTGACCGACGGCATTGGGATTCGGTGATCGGGGGGGTCGGGGGGTGTGCGCACATCATGTGCGATGGGTGCTAGTACTTGGCCCTTATATTGGCCCCCTATCCCTCATCAAACCTCGAGAACTCACACCCCCTTAAAGACATTTCAGATTTTACAGGTTTGCTTCCAGTAGCCATTAAAGTGTCTGAATTGGGGACACTTTTTTCAAATGGTCACAAAATCTTGTACACTTCGAGTTTTTAGCTGAATTTTTTTATGCATGCCAACAAAACTAGAAGGATCACGTCTACCAAGTTTGGGGCCAAAACTCCTTCTGAAAAAAGTTTAAAAAATCTCGAACCGTAAAAAGTTTCAAAAATCTTGAAAAATAGAAAATGAGTCCCTTGCCGTGAAACTTCCCATGAAGGCTTAAGGGACCGTTGTATGAATTTACAAGCCAGAAAAATGGCATTGGAATGGCAGAAATATGAAAATGTGCCTTAACCACCTACCACCCTATCGATCCACGGCTTGCGCATCCCGTCTCTCTAGCAGGCGTAGTGCCCGCCCGCCCGCCCATTCGTATCGTCGGTTGGCTTAGGCATATGGAGTTTATTCCCAGTCTAAGATCGGATCAGACTGAGGGTTGTGGTAGCAGGATCGGCAGCACATAGATGGGAACCCGACCGATCCCCGGCTAACGCATCCTGCCCCTCTGGTCGGCTGAACGCCCGCACGCTCATTTCGTGGGTTAACTTAGGCATACGGAGTTCATCCCAGTCTAAGCATACGGAGTTTATTCCCAGTCTAAGATCAGACGGGACCGAGGGTTACGGCAGCACATGCTGGGCTTGGGCATGTGCTGGTGCCGCATTTTTCTTCATCGGGATACCATCGTCGGAGAACCTGACCGGCGGCATTGGGGCTCCGACGATCGGGGGGGCCGAGGGCTGTGCGCACATGATGTGCGATGAGTGCTGGTACTTGGCCCTTATATTGGCCCCCTATACCTCACCAAATCTCGAGAACTCACACCTCTTTAAAGAGTATTTGAGATTTTAGAAGTTTGCTGCCAGTAGCCATTAAAGTGTCTTAAATGGGGACACTTTTTTCAAATTGTCACAAAATATTGTACACTTCGAGTTTTTAGCTGAATTGTTTTGGGCATGCCCAAAAAAATACAAGGATCACGTCTACCAGGTTTGGGGCCAAAACTCCTTCTGAAAAAACTCATTCCCAGTCTAAGATCGGATCGAACCGAGGGTTGCGACAGCAGGATCGGCAGCACGGAGAGGGGGACACCATGCTGGGCTCGAGCATGTGCTGTGTCACATTTTTCTTCACCGGGACACCATCACTGGAGAACCTGACCGGCGGCATTGGGGTTCCGACGATGGGGGGGATCGGGGGGTGTGCGCACATGATGTGTGATGGGTGCTGGTACTTGGCCCTTATATTGGCCCCCTATCCCTCATCAAACCTCCAGAACTCACACGCCCTTAAAGAGCATTTGAGATTTTACAGGTTTGCTGCCAGTAGACATTAAAGTGTCTGAAATGGGGACACTTTTTTCACATCGTCACAAAATCTTGTACACTTTGAGTTTTTAGCTTAATTTTTTTGTACATGCAAAAAAAAATACAAGGATCATATCTACCAAGTTTGGGGCCAAAATTCCTTCTGAAAAAATTTTAAAAAATCCCGAACCGTAAAAAGTTTCAAAAATCATGAAAAATAGAAAACGAGTCGTCTTGCCATGAAACTTCACATGAAGGCTTAAGGGACAATTGTATGAATTTACAAGCCAGATAAATCGCATTGGCATGGAAAAAATATGAAGATGTGCCAAACCCACCCACCACCCTATCGATCCACGGCTTGTGCATCCCGCCTATCTGGCCGACGTAGTGCCTGCCCGCCTGCCTGCCCATTTTTTTGGTTGGCTTAGGCATACGGAGTTCATTCCCAGTCTAAGATCAGACCAAACTGAGAGTTGCGCCAGCAAGATCGGCAGCACGCAAAGGGGACCCGGCTGATCCTCGACTTGCGCATCCCGCCCCTCTGGCCAGCTGAGCGCCCGCACGCTCGTTTCGTGGGTTGACTTAGGCATACGGAGTTTATTCCCAGTCTAAGATCGGACCGGACCGAGGGTTGTGACAGCACATGCTGGGCTCGGGCATGTGCTGGTGTCGCATTTTTCTTCACCGGGACACCATTGTCGGAGAACCTGACCGGTGGCATTGGGGTTCCGGCAATGAAGGGGATCGGGGAGGTGTCCGCAAATGATTTGCGATGGGTGCTAGTACTTGGCCCTTATATTGTCCCCCTATCCCTCATCAAACCTCGAGAACTCACACCCCCTTAAAGAGCATTTGAGATTTTACAGGTTTGCTGCCAGTAGCCATTAAAGTGTCTGAAATGAGGACACTTTTTTCAAATGGTCACAAAATCTTGTACACTTCGTGTTTTTAGCTGAATTTTTTTGTGCATGCCAAAAAAAATACAAGGATCACGTCTACCAAGTTTTGGGCCAAAACTCCTACTGAAAAAATTTTAAAAAATCCCGAACCAAAAAAATTTTCAAAAATCGTGAAAAATAGAAAACGACTCGTCTTGCCATGAAACTTCACATGAAGGCTTCAGGGAGCATAGTATGAATTTACAAGCTAGAAAAATAGCATTGGCATGGCAGAAATATGAAGATGTGTCTAAACCCAACTACCACCCGATCGATCCACGACTTGCGCATTCCACCTCTCTGGCCGACGTTGTGCCCGCCCGCCCGCCCTCTCGCTTGCCCATTTCATCAGTTGGCTTAGGCATACGGAGTTCATTCCCAATCTATGATCGGACCGGACCGAGGGTTACGGCAGCACATGCTGGGCTCTGGCGTGTCGTATTTTTCTTCACTGGGACACCATCGTCGGAGAACCTGACCGACGGCATTGGGGTTCCGGCGATGGGGGGGACCGGGGGGTGTGCGCACATGATGTGTGATGGGTGCTGGTTCTTGGCCCTTATATTGGCCCCCTGTCCCTCATCATACCTCGAGAACTCACACCCCCTTAAAGAGCATTTGAGATTTTACAGGTTTGCTGCCAGTAGCCATTAATGTGTCTGAAATGGGGACATTTTTTTCAAATGCTCACAAAATCTTGTACACTTCGAGTTTTTAGCTGAATAGTTTTGTGCAAGCCAACAAAAATACAAGGATCTCATCTACCAAGTTTGGGGCAAAAAGTCCTTCTGAAAAAAATTTTAAAAAATCCTGAACCTTAAAAAGTTTTAAAAATCGTGAAAAATAAAAAACGAGTCGTCTTGCCATGAAACTTCACATGAAGGCTTAAGGGACCGTTGTATGAATTTACAAGCCAGAAAAATGGCATTGGCACGGCAGAAATATGAAGATGTGCCTAAACCCACCGACCACCCTATCGATCCATCACTTGCGCATCTCGCCTCTCTGGCCGGCGTACTGCCCGCCTGCCCGCCTGCACGTTTCATCGGTTGTCTTTGGCATACGGAGTTCATTCCCAGTCTAAGATCAGACTAGACCGAGGGTTGCGGCAGTAGGATCGGCAGCACGCAGAGGGGGACACGACCGATCCCCGGCATGTACATCTCACCCCTCTGACCGGCTGAGCGCCCGTACACTCGTTTCGTGGGTTGACTTAGGCATACAGAGTTCATTCCCATTCTAAGCATACAGAGTTCATTCCCAGTCTAAGATCGGATCGGATCAAGGGTTGCAGTAACACATGCTGGGCTCGGGCATGTGCTGGTGCCTCATTTTTCTTCGTCGGGACACCATCGCCGGAGAACTTGATCGACAGCATTGGGGTTCCGGCGATGGGGGGACCGGGGGGTGTGCGTACATGATGTGCGATGGGTGCTGGTACTTGGCCCTTATATTGGCCCCCTATCCCTCATCAAACCTTGAGAACTCACACCCTCTAAAATTGCATTTGAGATTTTACAGGTTTGCTGCCAGTAGCCATTAAAGTGTCTGAAATGGGGACACTTTTTTCAAATGGTCACAAAATCTTGTACACTTCGAGTTTTTAGCTGAAGTTTTTTATGCATGGAAAAAAACAATACAAGGATCACGTCTACCAAGTTTGGGGCCAAAACTCCTTCTCAAAAAATTTTAAAAAATCCCGAACCGTAAAAAGTTTTGAAAATCGTGAAAAATAGAAAACGAGTCGTCTTGCCATGAAACTTCACATGAAGGCTTAAGGGACCATTGTATGAATTTACATGCCAGAAAAATGGCATTGGCATGATAGAAATATGAAGATGTGCCTAAACCCACCTACCACCCTATCGATCCATGGCTTGAGCATCCCGCCTCTCTGGCCGAAGTAGTGCCCGCATGCCCGCCTGTTAGATTCGTCGGTTGGCTTAGGTATACGGAGTTCATTCCCAGTCTAAGATTAGACCGGATCGAGGGTTACGGTAACAGGATCGGCAGCACGCAGAGGGGGACCCGGCCGATCCCTGGCTTGCGCATCTCGCCTCTTTTGGCCGACTGAGCGCCCGCACGCTCGTTTCATGGGTTGACTTAGGCATACGGAGTTCATTCCCAGTCTAAGATCGGATCGGATCAAGGGTTACGGCATCACATGCTGGGTTCGGGTATGTGCTGGTGCCGTATTTTTCTTCCCCGGGACACCATCGCCGGAGAACCTGATCGACAGCATTGGGGTTCCGACGATGGGGGGACCGGGGGGTGTGCGTACATGATGTGCGATGGGTGCTGGTACTTGGCCCTTATATTGGCCCCCTATCCCTCATCAAACCTCGAGAACTCACACCCCCTAAAATTGCATTTGAGATTTTACAGGTTTGCTGCAAGTAGCCATTAAAGTGTCTGAAATGGGGACACTTTTTTCAAATGGTCACAAAATCTTGTACACTTCGAGTTTTTAGCTGAAGTTTTTTATGCATGGAAAAAAACAATTCAAGGATGACGTCTACCAAGTTTGGGGCCAAAACTCCTTTTCAAAAAATTTAAAAAAATCCCGAACCATAAAAAGAGTCGAAAATCATGAAAAATAGAAAACGAGCCGTCTTCCTATGAAACTTCACATGAAGGCTTAAGGGACCATTGTATGAATTTACAAGCCAAAAAAATGGCATTGGCATGGCACAAATATGAAGATGTTCCTAAACCCACCTACCACCCTATCTATCCATGGCTTGCGCATCCCGCCTCTCTGGCCGACGCAGTGCCCGCCCGCCCACCCGTCCATTTTGTCGGTTGGCTTAGGCATATGGAGTTTATTCCCAGTCTAAGATCGGACCGGACCGAGGGTTGTGGCAGCAGGATCGACAACACATAGAGGGGGACCCGATCGATCCTTGGCTTGCGTATCCCGCCCCTCTGGTCGGTTGAGCGCCCGCACGCTCGTTTCATGGGATGACTTACGCATACGGAGTTCATTCCCAATCTAAGCATACGGAGTTCATTCCTAGTCTAAGCATACGAAGTTCATTCCTAGTCTAAGATCGAACCGGACCGAGGGTTACGGCAGCACATGCTGGGCTCGAGCATGTGCTGGTGCCTTATTTTTCTTCGTCGGGACAACATCGTCGGAGAACCTGACCGGCGACATTGGGGTTCCGGCGATGGGGGGGACTGGGGGGTTGTGTGTACATTATGTGCGATGGGTGCTGGTACTTGGCCCTTATATTGGCCCTCTATCCCTCATCAAACCTCCAGAACTCACACCCCCTTAAAGAGCATTTGAGATTTTACAGGTTTGCTGCCAGTAGCCATTAAAATGTTTGAAATGGGACACTTTTTTCAAAGGGTCACAAAATCTTGTACACTTCAAGTTTTTAGCTGAATTTTTTTGTGCATGCCAACAAAAATACAAGGATCACGTCTACCGAGTTTGGGGCCAAAACTCTTTCTGAAAAAATTTTAAAAAATCTCGAACCGTAAAAAAGTTTCAAAAATCATGAAAAATAGAAAATGAGTCCTCTTGCCACGAAACTTCACATGAAGGCTTAAGGGACCATTGTATGAATTTACAAGCCAGAAAAATGGCATTGGCATGGCAGAAATATGAAGATGTGCCTAAACCCACCTACCACCCTATCGATTCACGGCTTGCGCATCCCACCTTTCTGGCCGACGCAGTGCCCGCCCGCCCACCCATTTCATCGGTTGTGACTGCAAGATCGGCAGCACGTAGAGGGGGACCCGCCTGATCCCTGGGTTATGCATCCCACCCCTCTGGCCGACTGAGTGCCCGCACCTTCGTTTCGTGGGTTGACTTAGGCATACGGAGTTCACTCCCAGTCTAAGCATACAGAGTTCATTCACAGTCTAAGATCAGACCGGATCGAGGGTTGCGGCAGCACATGCTGGGCTCGGGCTTGTGCTGGTGCCGTATTTTTCTTTGCTGGGACACCATCGTCGGTGAACCTGACCGGCGACATTGGGGTTCCGGCGATCGGGGGGGCCGGGGGGTGTGTGCACATCATGTGCGATGGGTGCTGGTACTTGGCCCTTATATTGGCCCCCTATCCCTCATCAAACCTTGAGAACTCGCACCCCCTTAAAGAGCATTTGAGATTTTACAGGTTTGCTACCAGTAGCCATTAAAGTGTCTTAAATGGGGACACTTTTTTCAAATGGTCACAAAATCTTGTACACTTCGAGTTTTTAGCTGAATTTTTTTGTGCATGGCAAAAAAAATACAAGGATCACGTCTACCAAGTTTGGGGTCGAAACTCCTTCTGAAAAAATTTTACAAAATCCCGAACCGTAAAAAGTTTCAAAAATCATGAAAAATAGAAAACGAGTCATCTTGCCATGAAACTTCACATGAAGGCTTAAGGGACCATTGTATGAATTTACAAGCTAGAAAAATGGCATTGGCATGGAAAAAATATGAAGATGTGCCTAAACCCACCTACCACCCTATCGATCCACGGCTTGTGCATCCCGTCTCTCTGGCCGGCGTAGTGCCCACCCGTCCTCCCGTTTCGTCGGTTGGCTTAGGCTTACGAAGTTCATTCCCAGTCTAAGATCGAACTAGATCGAGGGTTGCGGCAGCAGGATCGACAGCACGTAGAGTGGGACCCGATCGATCCTCGACTTACGCATCCCGTCCCTCTGGCCGGCTGAGCTCCCACACACTCGTTTCATGGGTTGACTTAGGCATACGAAGTTCATTCCCAGTCTAAGATTGGATCGGATCGAGGGTTGCGGTAGCACATGCGGGGCTCGGGCATGTGCTGGTGTCGTATTTTTTTGCCGGGACACCATCGTCGGAGAACCTAACCGACGGCATTGGGGTTCCGGCGATGGGGGGACCGGGGGGTGTGCGCACATGATATGCGATGGGTGCTAGTACTTCACCTTTATATTGGCCCCCTATCTCTCATCAAACCTCAAGAACTCACACCCCTTTAAAGAGCATTTGAGATTTTACAGGTTTGCTGCCAGTAGCCATTAAAGTGTCTGAAATGGGGACACTTTTTTCAAATGGTCACAAAATCTTGTACACTTCGAGTTTTTAGCTGAATTTTTTTGTGCTTGCCAAAAAAAAATACAAGCATCACGTCTAAAAGGTTTGGGGCCAAAACTCCTTTTGAAAAAATTTTAAAAAATGTCGAACCGTAAAAAGTTTCAAAAATCGTGAAAAATAGAAAATGAGTCGTCCTGCCATGAAACTACACATGAAGGCTTAAGGGACCATTCTATGAATTTAGAAGCCAGAAAAATGGCATTGGCATAGCAGAAATATGAAGATGTGCCTAAACCCACCTACCACCCTATCGATCCACGGCTTGCGCATCCCGCCTCTCTGGCTGACGTAGTGCCCTCCCGCCTGCCCGTTTCGTCGGTTGGCTTAGGCATACGAAGTTCATTCCCAATCTAAGATCAGACTGGACCGAGGGTTGTGACTGCAAGATCGGCAGCACACAGAGGGGGACCCGCCCGATCCCCGGGTTATTCATCCTGCCCCTCTGGCCGACTGAGTGCCCGCACCTTCGTTTCGTGGGTTGACTTAGGCATCCGGAGTTCATTCCCAGTCTAAGCATACGAAGTTCATTCCCAGTCTAAGATTGAACCAGATCGAGGGTTGCGGCAGCACATCCTGGGCTCGGGCATGTGCTGGTGCCTCATTTTTCTTCGCCTGGACACCATCGTCGGAGAACCTGAGCGGCAGCATTGGGGTTCCGGCGATGGGGGGGACCGGGGGGGTGTGCGCACATGATGTGCGATGGGTACTGGTACTTGGCCCTTATATTGGCCCCTTATCCCCTCATCAAACCTCGAGAACTAACACCCCTTTAAAGAGCATTTGAGATTTTACAGGTTTGCTGCCAGTAGCCATTAAAGTGTCTGAAATGGGGACACTTTTTTCAAATGGTCACAAAATCTTGTACACTTCGAGTTTTTAGCCAAATTTTTTTGTGCATACCAACAAAAATAAAAGGATCACGTCTACCAAGTTTGGGGCCAAAACTCCTTCTGAAAAATTTTTAAAAAATCTCGAACCGTAAAAAGTTTCAAAAATCATGAAAAATAGAAAACTAGTCATCTTGCCATGAAACTTCACATGAAGGATTGAGGGACCATTGTATGAATTTACAAGCCATAAAAATGGCATTGGCACAGAAAAAATATGAAGATGTGCCTAAACCCACCTACCACCCTATCGATCCACGACTTGCGCATCCCGCCTCTCTGGCCGACGTAATGCCCGCCCGTCCGCTCGCATGTTTTGTCGGTTGGCTTAGGCATACAGAGTTCATTCCCAGTCTAAGATCAGACTAGATCGAGGGTTACGGTAGCAGGATCGACAGCAGAGGGGGACCCTACCGATCATCGGCTTACGGGTCCCACCCCTCTAGCCGACTGAGCGCCCGTACGCTCGTTTCGTGGGTTGACTTAGGCATACGAAGTTCATTCCTAGTCTAAGCATACGGAGTTCATTCCCAATCTCAGATCGGACCAGACAGAGTGTTGCGGCAGCACATGCTGGGCTCAAGCACGTGCTGGTGCCGCATTTTTCTTCGATAGGACATCATCGTCAGAGAACCTGACCGGCAGCATTGGGGTTTCGACGATCAGGGGGGGCCGGGGGGTGTGCGCACATAATGTGTGATGGGTGCAGGTACTTGGCCCTTATATTGGCCCCTTATCCCTCATCAAACCTCAAGAACTCACACCCTTTTAAAGAGCATTTGAGATTTTATAGGTTTGCTGCCAATAGCCATTAAAGTGTCTGAAATGGGGACACTTTTTTCAAATGGTCACAAAATCTTGTACACTTCGTGTTTTTAGCTGAATGTTTTTATGCATGCCAACAAAAATACAAGGATCACGTCTACCAAGTTTGGGGCCAAAACTCCTTCTGACAAAATTTTAAAAAATCCCGAACCGTAAAAAGTTTCAAAAATTGTGAAAAATAAAAAACGAGTCACCTTGCCATGAAACTTCACATGAAGGCTTAAGAGACCATTGTATGAATTTACAAGCCAAAAAAATGGCATTGGTACGACAAAAATATGAAGATGTGCCTAAACCCACCTACCACCCTATCGATCCACGGCTTGCGCATCCCGCCTCTCTGGCCGGCGTAGTGCCCGCCCACCCGCCTGCCCGCTTGTTTCGTGGGTTGACTTAGGCTTATGGAGTTCATTCTCAGTCTAAGCATACGGAGTTCATTTCCAGTGTAACATCGGACCAGATCGAAGGTTACGATAGCACATGCTGGGCTCGAGCATGTGCTGGTGCCATATTTTTCTTCACCGGGACACCATCGCCGGAGAACCTGACCGGTGGCATTGGGGTTCCGGTGATTGGAGGGGTCGGAGGGTGTGCGCACATGATGTCCGATGGGTGCTGGCACTTGGCCCTTATATTCGCCCCCTATCCCTCATCAAACCTCGAGAACTCACACCCCATTAAAGAGCATTTGAGATTTTACAGGTTTGCTGCTAGTAGCCATTAAAGTGTCTGAAATGGGGACACTTTTTTTAAATGGTCACAAAATCTTGTACACTTCGAGTTTTTAGATGAATATTTTTCTGCATACCAACAAAAACACAAGGATCACGTCCATTAAATTTGGGGCCAAAACTCCTTCTGAAAAAATTTAAAAAAATCCCAAACCATAAAAAGTTTCAAAAATCGTGAAAAATAAAAAACGAGTCGTCTTGCCATGAAACTTCACATGAAGGCTTAAGGGACCATTTTATGAATTTACAAGTAAAAAAAATGGCATTGGCATGGCAAAAATATGAATATGTGCCTAAACCCACCTACCACCCTATCGATCACGGCTTGCGCATCCTGCCTCTCCGGTCGGCGTAGTGCCCGCCCGCCCATCCGCACGTTTCGTCGGTTGGCTTAGGCATACGGATTTCATTCCCAGTCATAGATCAGACCAAACCAAGGGTTGTGGCAGCAAGATCGGCAGGATGTAAGGAGGGATTCGACGGATCCCCAGCTTGCACATCTCGCCCTTCTGGCCGGCTGAGTGCCCGCACGCTCGTTTCATTGGTTGACTTAGGCATACAGAGTTCATTCCCAGTCTAAGCATACGAAGTTCATTCCCAATCTAAGATCGGACCGGATCGAGGGTCGCGACAGCACATGCTGGGCTCGAGCATGTGCTGGTGCCGTATTTTTCTTCACCGTGACACCATCGTCGGAGAACCTGACCGGTGGCTTTGGGGTTCCGACGATCGGGGGGTGTGCGCACATGATGTGCGATGGGTGCTGGTACTTGGCCCTTATATTGGCCCCTATCCCTCATCAAACCTCGAGAACTCACACCCCCTTAAAGAGCAATTGAGATTTTACAGATTTGCTGTCAGTAGCCATTAAAGTGTTTGAAAAGGGGACACTTTTTTCAAATGGTCACAAAATCTTGTACACTTCGAGTTTTTAGCTGAATTTTTTTGTGCATGCCAACAAAAATGCAAGGATCACGTCTACCATGTTTGGGGCCAAAACTCCTTCTGAAAAAATTTTAAAAAATCCTGAACCGTAAAAAGTTTCAAAAATCATGAAAAATAGAAAACGAGTCGTCTTGCCATGAAACTTCACATGAAGGCTTAAGGGACCATTGTATGAATTTACAAGCCTGAAAAATGGCATTGGCATGGCAGAAATATGAAGATGTGCCTAAACCCACCTGCCACCCTATCGATCCACGGCTTGCGCATCCTGCCTCTCTAGCCGGCGTAGTGCCTGTCTGCCCGCCTGCTCGTTTCGTCGGTTGGCTTAGGCATACGGAGTTCATTTCCAGTCTAAGACCATTCCAGACCAAGGGTTGTGGCAGCAGGATCGATAGCACGTAGAGGGGGACTCGATCGATCCGCAGCTTGCACATCCCGCCGCTCTGGCCAGCTGAGCGCCCGCACGCTCATTTCGTGAGTTGACTTAGGCATACGGAGTTCATTCCCAGTCTAAGCATACGAAGTTCATTCCCAATCTAAGATCGGACCGAACCGAGGGTTGCGGTAGCACATGCTGGGCTCGGGCATGTGCTGGTGTCGCATTTTTCTTCGCCAGGACACCATCGTCAGAGAACCGGACCGGCGACATTGAGGTTTCGGTGATCGGGGGACGGGGGGTGTGCGCACATGATGTGCGATGGGTGCTGGTACTTGGCCCTAATATTGGCCCCCTATCCCTCATAAAACCTCGAGAACTCACACCCCTTAAAGAGCATTTGACATTTTACAGGTTTGCTGCCAGTAGCCATTAAAGTGTCTAAAATGGGGACACCTTTTTCAAATTGTCACAAAATCTTGTACACTTTGAGTTTTTAGCAGAAATGGTTTGTGCTTGCCAACAAAAATACAAGGATCACGTCTACCAAGTTTGGGGCCAAAACTCCTTCTGAAAAAATTTTAAAAAATCCCGAACCGTAAAAAGTTTCAAAAATCGTGAAAAATAGAAAACAAGTTACCTTGCCATGAAACTTCACATGAAGGCTTAAGGGACCATTGTATGAATTTTCAAGCCAGAAAAATGGCATTGGCACGAAAAAAATATGAAGATGTGCCTAAACCTACCTACCACCCTATCAATCCACGGTTTGCCCATCCCGCCTCTCTGGCCGGCGTAGTGCCCGCCCGCCTGCTCGCTCGTTTTATCGGTTGGCTTAGGCATACGGAGTTCATTCCCAGTCTAAGATCAGACCAGACCAAGGGTTTTGGCAGCAGGATCGACAGCACGTAGAGGGGGACTCGACCGTTCCCCTGCTTGCGCATTCTACCCCTCTGGCCGGCTGAGCGCCTGCACGCTCATTTCGTGAGTTGACTTAGGCATACAGAGTTCATTCCCAGTCTAAGCATACGAAGTTCATTCCCAATCTAAGAGCGGACCGGACAGAGGGTTACGACAGCACATGCTGGGCTCGAGATGTGCTGGTACTACATTTTTCTTCACCGGGACACCATCGTCGGAGAACCTGACCGACGGCATTGGGGTTCCGATGATCGGGGGGGTGTGCGCACATGATGTGCGATAGGTGCTGGTACTTGGCCCTTATATTGGCCCCTATCTATCATCAAACCTTGAGAACTCACACCACCTTAAAGAGCATTTGAGATTTTACAGGTTTGCTGCTAGTAGGCATTAAAGTGTCTGAAATGGGCACATCTATCACCCTATCGATCCACAGTTTGCACATCCTGCCTCTCTGGTCGACGTAGTGCCCGCCCACCATCCCGCTTGTTTCGTCGGTTGGCTTAGGCATACGGAGTTCATTCCCAGTCTAAGATCAGATTGGACCGAAGGTTGTGCTAGCAGGATCGGTAGCATGCATAAGGGGACCCGGTCGATCCACGGCTTGCGCATCCCGTCTTTCTGGCCGGCTGAGTGACCGCACGGTCGTTTCGTGGGTTGACTTAGGCATACGAAGTTCATTCCCAATCTAAGCATACGGAGTTCATTCCTAGTCTAATATCGGACCAGACCGAGGGTTACGTTAGCACATGCTGGGCTCGAGCATGTGCTGGTTCCGTATTTTTCTTCGTCGGGATACCATCGTCGGAGAACCTGACCAGCGGCATTGGGGTTCCGATGATCAGGGAGGCCGAGGGGGTATGCGCACATTATGTGTGATGGGTGCTGGTACTTGGCCTTTATATTGGCCCCCTATCACTCATCAAACCTCGAGAACTCACACCTCCTTAAAGAGCATTTGAGATTTTACAGGTTTGCTGCCAGTAGCAATTAAAGTGTCTGAAATGGGGACACTTTTTTCAAATCGTCACAAAATCTTGTACACTTCGAGTTTTTAGCTGAATTTTTTTGTGCATGCCACCAAAAATACAAGGATCACGTCTACCATTTTTGGGGCCAAAACTCCTTCTGAAAAAATTTTAAAAAATCTCGAACCGTAAAAAGTTTTGAAAATCGTGAAAAATAAAAAATGAGTCATCTTACAATGAAACTTCACATGAAGGCTTAAGGGACCATTGTATGAATTTACAAGCCAGAAAAATGGCATTGGCATGAAAGAAATATGAAGATGGGCCTAAACCCACCTACCACCCTATCAATCCACGGCTTGCGCATCCCGCCTCTCTGGCCGACGTAGTGCCCACCCGTTCGCCCGCTCGTTTCGTCGGTTGGCTTAGGCATACGAAGTTCATTCCCAGTCTAAGATCAAACCGAACCGAGGGTTACGGCAACAAGATCGGCAGCACGCAGAGGGGGACCCGACCGATCCCAGGCTGGCACATCCTGCCCCTCTGGCCAACTGAGCGCCCACATGCTCGTTTTGTTGGTTGACTTAGGCATACGAAGTTCATTCCCAGTCTAAGATCAGACAGGACTGAGGGTTGCGACAGCACATACTGGGCTCGGGCATGTGCTGGTGCTGTATTTTTCTTCGTCGGAACACCATCACTGGAGAACCTAACCGACGGCATTGCGGTTCCGATGATCGGGGTGTGCGCCCATGATGTACGATGGGTGCTAGTACTTGGCCCTTATATTGGCCCCCTATCCCTCATCAAAACTCGAGAACTCACACCCCCTTAAAGAGCATTTGAGATTTTACAGGTTTGCTGCCAGTAGCCATTAAAGTGTCTGAAATGGGGACACTTTTTTCAAAACTTGTTTTGAAAAAATTTTAAAAAATCTCAAACCGTAAAAAGTTTCAAAAATCATGAAAAATAGAAAACGAGTCGTCTTGCCATGAAACTTCACATGAAGGCTTAAGGGAAAATTGTATGAATTTAGAAGCCAGAAAAATGGCATTGGCACGGCAGAAATATTAAGATGTGCCTAAACCCACCTACCACCCTATCGATCCACGGCTTGCGCATCCCGCCTCTCTGCCCGACGTAGTGCCCGCCCGCCCGCCCGCTCGTTTCATTGGTTAGCTTAGGCATACGGAGTTCATTCCCAGTCTAAGATCCGACCGGACCGATCCCTGACTTACGCATCCCGCCCCTCTGGGCGGCTGAGTGCCCGCACGCTCGTTTCGTGGGTTGACTTAGGCATACGGAGTTCATTCCCAGTCTAAGCACACAAAGGTCATTCCCAGTCTAAGATTGAACCGGACCGAGGGTTGCGGCAGTACATGCTGGGCTCGGGCATTTGCTGGTGCTGTATTTTTCATCGTCGGGACATCATCGCCAGAGAACCTAACCGGCGGCATTGGGGTTCCGGCGACGGGGGGGACCGGGGGGTGTGCGTACATGATGTGCGATGGGTGCTGGTACTTGGCCCTTATATTGGCCCCCTATCCCTCATCAAACCTTGAGAACTCACACCCCCTTAAACAGCATTTGAGATTTTACAAGTTTGCTGCTAGTAGCAATTAAAGTGTCTGAAATGGGGACACTTTTTTCAAATGGTCACAAAATCTTGTACACTTCGAGTTTTTAGCTGAATTTTTTGGTGCATGCCAAAAAAAATACAAGGATCACGTCTACCAAGTTTGGGGCCAAAACTCCTTCTGAAAAAATTTTAAAAAATCCTGAACCGAAAAAAGTTTCAAAAATCATGAAAAATAGAAAATGAGTCATCTTGCCATGACACTTCACATGAAGGCTTAAGGGACCATTGTATGAATTTACAAGTGAGAAAAATGGCATTGGCACAGCAGAAATATGAAGATGTGCCTAAACCCACCTACCACCCTATCGATCCACGGCTTGCGCATCCCGCCTCTCTGGCCGGCTTAGTCCCCGCCCGCCCGCCCGCTCGTTTCATCGGTTGGCTTAGGCATACGGAGTACATTCCCAGTCTAAGATCGGACCAGACCAAGGGTTGCGGCAGCAGGATCGGCAGCACGCATAGGGGGACCCGGTCGATCCTGGACTTGCGCATCCCGCCCCTCTGGGCGGCTGAGCGCCCGCACGCTCGTTTTGTGGGTTGACTTAGGCATACGGAGTTAATTTCCAGTCAAAGATCAGACCGGACCGAGGGTTGTGGCAGCACATACCGGGCTCGGGCATCGGGGTGGGCGGGGGGGGGTTTATGCACATGATGTGCAATGGGTGCTGGTACTTGGCCCTTATATTGGCCCCCTATCCCTCATCAAACCTCGAGAACTCACACCCCCTTAAATAACATTTGAGAATTTACAGGTTTGCTGCCAGTAGCCATTAAAGTGTCTGAAATGAAGACATTTTTTTCAAATGGTCACAAAATCTTGTACACTTTGAGTTTTTAGCTGAATTTTTTCGTGCATGCCAAAAAAAATACAAGGATCACGTCTACCATGTTTGGGGCAAAAAATCCTTCTGAAAAAATTTTAAAAAATCCTGAACCGTAAAAAGTTTCAAAAATCATGAAAAATAGAAAACGAGTCGTCTCGCCATGAAACTTCACATGAAGGCTTAAGGTACCATTGTATGAAACTACAAGCCAGAAAAATGGCATTGGCATGGCAAAAATATGAAGATGGGCCTAAACCCACCTACCACCCTATCGATCCACGGCTTACGCATCCCGTCTCTCGGGCCGGCGTGGTGCCCGCCCGCCCGCTCGTTTCGTCGGTTGGCTTAGGCATATGGAGTTCATACCCAATCTAAGATCGAACCGGATTGAGGGTTACGGCAGCAGGATCGAAAGCACGTAGAGGGGGACCCGACCGATCCCCGGCTTGCGCATCCCGCCCCTTTGCCGGCTGAGCGCCCGTACGCTAGTTTCGTGGGTTGAGTTAGGCATACGAAGTTCATTCCCAGTCTAAGCATACGGAGTTCATTCCCAGTCAAAGATCAAACCAGACCGAGGGTTGTGGCAGCACATGCCGGGCTCGGGCATGTGCTGGTGCCGTATTTTTCTTCATCGGGACACCATCGTTGGAGAACCTTACCGGCGGCATTAGGGTTCCGACAATCGGGGGAGGCCGGGGGGGTGCGCCCATGATGTGCGATGGGTGCTGGCACTTGGCCCTTATGTTGGCCCCCTATCCCTCATCAAACCTCGAGAACTCACACCCCCTTAAAGAGAATTTGAGATTTTACAGGTTTTCTGCCAGTAACCATTACAGTGTTTGAAATGGGGACACTTTTTCCAAATGGTCACAAAATCTTGTACACTTTGAGTTTTTGGCTGAATTGTTTTGTGCTTGCCAACAAAAATACAAGGATCACGTCTACCAAGTTTGGGGCCAAAACTCCTTCTGAAAAAATTCTAAAAAATCTGAAACCGTAAAAAGTTTCAAAAATCGTGAAAAATAGAAAACGAGTCGTCTTGCCATGAAACTTCACATGAAGGCTTAAGGGACCATTGTATGAATTTACAAGCTGGAAAAATGGCATTGGCATGGCAGAAATATGAAGATGTGCCTAAACCTACCTACCACCCAATCGATCTACGGCTTGCGCATCCCACCTCTTCGGTCGGCGTAGTGCCTGCCCGCCCGCCCGTTTCATCGGTTGGCTTAGGCATACGAATTTCAATCCTAGTCTAAGAACAGATTGGACCGAGGGTTCCGGTAGCAGGATCAGTAGCACGCAGAGGGGGACCCGGCTGATCCTTGGTTTGCGCATCCCGCCCCTCTGACCGGCTGAGCGCCCGCACGCTCGTTACATGGGTTGACTTAGGCATACGGAGTTCATTCCCAGTCTAAGATCGGATCGGACCAAGGGTTGTGGCAGCACTTACTGGGCTCGGGCATGTGCTGGTGCCATATTTTTCTTCACCGGGACACCATCACCGGAGAACCTGACCGGCGGCATTGGGGTTCCAGCGATCGGGGGCAGCCAGGGGGTGTGTGCACAAGATGTGCGATGGGTGCTGGTACTTGGCCCTTATATTGGCCCCTATTCCTCATCAAACCTCGAGAACTCACACCCCCTTAAAGAGCATTTGAGATTTTACAGGTTTGCTGCCAGTAGCCATGAAATGTCTGAAATGGGGACACTTTTTTCAAATCATCGATTGGCTTAGGCGTACAGTGTTCATTCCTAGTCTAAGATCAGACTGAACCGAGGGTTACGACAGCAGGATCTGCAGCACGCAGAGGGGGACCCGACCGATCCCCGGCTTGCTCATCCCGTCCCCCTGGCCAGTTGAGCGCCCGAACGCACGTTTCGTGGGTTGACTTAGGCTTACGGAGTTCATTCTCAGTCTAAGCATACAGAGTTCATTCCCATCTAAGATCAGATCGGATCGAGGGTTGCGGCAGCAAATGCTGGGCTCGGGCATGTGCTGGTGTCGCATTTTTCTTCGTCGGGACACCATCGTCGGAGAACCTGACCGGTGGCATTGAGGTTCTGATGATCCGGTGGGGCCGGGGGGTGTGCACACATGATGTGCAATGGGTGCTGTTACTTGGCCCTTATATTGGCCCCCTATCCCTCATCAAACCTCAAGAACTCACACCCCCTTAAACAGCATTTGAGATTTTACAGGTTTGCTGCCAGTAGCCATTAAAGTGTCTGAAATGGGGACACTTTTTTCAAATGGTCACAAAATCTTGCACGCTTCGAGTTTTTAGCTGAATTATTTTTTGCAAGCCAACAAAAATACAAGGATTACGTCTACCAAGTTTGGTTCCAAAACTCCTTCTGAAAAAATTTAAAAAAATCCCGAACCGTAAAAAGTTTCAAAAATCATGAAAAATAAAAAACGAGTCGTCTTGCCATGAAACTTCACATGAAGGCTTAAGGGACCATTGTATGAATTTACAAGCTAGAAAAAATTGCATTGGCATGGCAGAAATATGAAGATGTGCCTAAACCCACCTACCACCCTATCGATCCACGGCTTGTGCATCCCGTCTCTTTGGCCGACATAGTGCCCACTCGCCCGCCCGCTCGTTTCGTCGTTTGGCTTAGGCATACGGAGTTCATTCCTAGTGTAAGATCCGACCGGACCGAGGGTTGCAGCAGCAGGATCGGCAGCATGCAGAGGGAGAGCCGATCGATCCTCGGCTTACGCATCCTGCCCCTCTGGCCGACTGAGCACCCGCACGCTCATTTCGTGGGTTGACTTAGGCATACAGAGTTCATTCCCAGCCTAAGCATATGGAGTTAATTCCCAGTCAAGATCAGATCAGATCGAGGGTTGCGACAGCACATGCTGGGCTCAAGCATGTGCTGGTGTCGCATTTCTCTTCATCGAGACACCATCGTCGGAGAACCTGATCGGTGGCATTGGGGTTCCGACGATCGAGGGGGGGTCGGGGGGTTTGCGCACATGATGTGCGATGGGTGCTGGTACTTGGCCCTTATATTGGCCCCCTATCCCTCATCAAACCTCGAGAACTCAGACCCCTTTAAAGAGCATTTGAGATTTTACAGGTTTGCTGCCAGTAGCCATTAAAGTAGTAGGATCGGCAGCATGCAGAGGGGGACCCGGCCGATCCTCGGCTTGCGCATCCCGCCCCTCTGGCCAGTTGAGCGCCCGCATGCTCGTTTCGGGGGTTGACTTAGGCATACGGAGTTTATTCCCGGTCTAAGCATACAGAGTTCATTTCCAGTTTCAGATCGGATTGGACCGAGGGTTGTGGCAGCACATACTGGGCTCGAGCATGTACTGGTGCCATATTTTTCTTTGTCGGGACACCATTGCCGGAGAACCTGACCGATGGTATAGGGGTTCCGACGATTGGGGGGGCCGGGGGGGTGTACGCACATGATGTGTGATGGGTGCTGGTACTTGGCCCTTATATTGGCCCCCTATCCCTCATCAAACCTCGAAAACTCACACCCCCTTAAAGAGCATTTGAGATTTTACAGGTTTGCTGCGAGTAGCCATTAAAGTGTCTAAATGGGGACACTTTTTTCAAATGGTCACAAAAACTTGTACCCTTCGAGTTTTTAGCTGAATTTTTTTGTGCATGCCCACAAAAATACAAGGATCATGTCTACCATGTTTGGGCCCAGAACTCTTTCTGAAAAAATTTTCAAAAATCTCGAACCGTAAAAAGTTTCAAAAATCGTGAAAAATAGAAAACGAGTCGTCTTGCCATGAAACTTCACATGAAGGCTTAAGCGACCATTGTATGAATTTACAAGCCAGAAAAATGGCATGGCATGGCAGAAACATGAAGATGTGCCAAAACCCATCTACCACCCTATCAATCCACGACTTCCGCATCCCGCCTCTCTAGCCGGCTTAGTGCCCGCCCGTCCGCCCGCTCGTTTCGTCGGATGGCTTAGGCATACGGAGTTCATTCCCAGTCTAAGATCAGACAGGCAATAAGATTGGTAGCACACAGATGGGGACCCGACCGATCCCCGGCTTGCGCATCCCGCCCCTCTGGCCGGCTGAGCGCCCGGACGCACTTTTCATGGGTTGACTTAGGCATACGGAGTTCATTCCCAGTCTAAGCATACGGAGTTCATTTCCAGTCTAAGATCGGACCGGGCCGAGGGTTGCGATAGCACATACTGGCTCGGGCATGTGCTGGTACCATATTTTTCTTCGTCGGGACACCATTGCCGGAGAACCTGACCGACGGTATTGGGGTTCCGACGATTGGGGGGCCGGGGGGTGTGTACGCACATGATGTGTGATGGGTGCTGGTACTTGGCCCTTATATTGGTCCCCTATCCCTCATCAAACCTTGGGAACTCACACCCCCTTAAAGAGCATTTGAGATTTTACAGGTTTGCTGCCAATAGCCATTAAAGTGTCTGAAATGGGGACACTTTTTTCAAATGGTCACAAAATCTTGAACACTTCGAGTTTTTAGCTGAATTTTTTTGTGCATGCCTAAAAAAATACAAGGATCATGTCTACCAAGTTTGGGCCTAGAACTCTTTCTGAAAAAATTTTGAAAAATCCCGAACCGTAAAAAGTTTCAAAAATTGTGAAAAATAAAAAACGAGTCGTCTTGCCATGAAACTTCACATGAAGGCTTAAGGGACCATTGTATGAATTTACAAGCCAGAAAAATGGCATTGGCATGGCAGAAACATGAAGATGTGCCAAAACCCACCTACCACCCTATCGATCCATGACTTTCGCATCCCGCCTCTCTGGCCTGCGTAGTGCCCGCCCGCCCGCCCGCTCATTTCGTTGGTTGGCTTAAGCATACGGAGTTCATTCCCAATCTAAGATTAGACCGGATGAAGGGTTCCGGTAGTAGGATCGACAGCATGCAGAGGGGGACCCGATCGATCCCCAGCTTGCGCATTCGGTGCCTCTGTTCGACTGAGCGCTCGCACGCTCAATTCGTGGGTTGACTTAGGCATACGGAGTTCATTCCCAGTCTAAGATCGGATCGAACCGAGGGTTGCGGCAGCATATGCTGGGCTCGGGCATGTGCTGGTACCATATTTTTCTTCACCGGGACACCATCGTCGGAGAACCTGACCGGCGGCATTGGGGTTCCGACGATCAGGGCGGCCGGAGGGGGGGTGTGCGCACATGATGTGCAATGGGTGCTGGTACTTGGCCCTTATATTGGTGCCCTATCCCTCATCAAACCTCGAGAACTCACACCCCCTTAAAGAGAATTTGAGATTTTACAGGTTTGATGCCAGTAGCCATTAAAGTGTCTGAAATAGGAATACTTTTTTGAAATGGTCACAAAATCTTGTACACTTCGAGTTTTTAGCTGAATTTTTTTGTGCATGCCAACAAAAATAGAAGGATCACGTCTACCGACTTTGAGGCCAAAAGTCCTTCTGAAAAAATTTTAAAAAATCCCGAACCGCAAAAAGTTTTAAAAATCGTGAAAAATAGAAAACGAGTCATCTTGCCATGAAACTTAACATGAAGGCTTAAGGGACCATTGTATGAATTTACAAGACAGAAAAATGGCACTGGCACGGTAGAAATATGAAGATGTGCCTAAACCCACCTACCAACCTATCAATCCACGGCTTGCGCATCCCGCGTCTCTGGCCGACATAGTGCCCGCCCGTCCGCCCGCTCGTTTCGTCGGTTGGCTTAAGCATACGGGGTTCATTCCCAGTCTAAGATCGGACCGGTCCGAGGGTTGCGGTAGCACATGTTGGGCTCGGGTATGTACTGGTGTCGTATTTTTCTTCGCCAGGACACCATTGCCGGAGAACCTGACCGGCGACATTGAAGTTCCGGCGTTCGGGGGGGTCGGGGGTGGTGTGCGAACATGATGTGCGATGGGTGCTGGTACTTGGCCCTTATATTGGCCCCCTATCCCTCACCAAACCTCGGGAACTCACACCCCCTTAAAGAGCATTTGATATTTTATAGGTTTGCTACCAGTAGCCATTAAAGTGTCTGAAATGGGGATACTTTTTTCAAATGGTCACAAAATCTTGTAGACTTCGAGTTTTTAGCTGAATTTCCTTGTGCATCCCTACAAAAATACAAGGATCACGTCTACCAAGTTTGGTGCCAAAACTCTTTCTGAAAAAATTTTAAAAAATCTCGAACCGTAAAAAGTTTAAAAAATCATGACAAATAGAAAACGAGTCGTCCTGCCATGAAACTGAACGTGAAGGGTTAAAGGACCATTGTATGAATTTACAAGGTAGAAAAATGAAGATGTGCCTAAACCCACCTACCACCCTATCAATCCATGACTTGCGCATCCCGCCTTTATGGCCGGCATAGTGCCCGCCCGCCCGCTCGTTTCGTCGGTTGGCTTAGGCATACGGAGTTCATTCCCAGTCTAAGATCAGACCGGATCGAGGGTTGCTGTAGCAGGATCGGATGCACATAGAGGGGGACCTGGCCGATCTCATTCCCAGTCTAAGATCGGACCAGACCGAGGGTTGCGGTAGCACATGCTGGGCTCGGGCATGTGCTAGTGCCGTATTTCTCTTCGCCGGGACACCATCGCCGGAGAACCTGACCGGTGACATTGGGGTTCCGACGATCGGGGGGGCGGGGGGGTGTACGCACATGATGTGCAATGGGTGCTGGTACTTGGCCCATATATTGGCCCCCTATCCCTCATCAAACCTCGAGAACACACACCCCCTTAAAGAGCATTTGAGATTTTACAGGTTTGCTGTCAGTAGCCATTAAAGTGTCTGAAATGGGGACACTTTTTTTAAATGGTCACAAAATCTCATACACTTCGAGTTTTTAGCTGAATTTTTTTATGCATGCCAAAAAAAATACAAGGATCACATCTACCACGTTTGGTACCAAAAGTCCTTCAAAAAAAATTTTAAAAAATCCTGAACCGTAAAAAGTTTTAAAAATCGTGAAAAATAGAAAATGAGTCGTCTTGCCATGAAACTTCACATGAAGGCTTAAGGGACCATTGTATGAATTTACAAGCCAGAAAAATGGCATTTGCATGGCAGAAATATGAAGATGTGCCTAAACCACTTACCATCCTATCGATCCACGGCTTGCGCATCCCGCCTATCTGGCCAGCGCAATGCCTGCCTGCCCACTCGCTCGTTTCGTTGGTCGGCTTAGGCATACGAAGTTCATTCCCAGTCTAAGATCAGATTGGACCGAAGGTTACGGTAGGAGGATCGGCAGCACGCAGAGGGGGACCTGGCTGATCCCCGGCTTGCGCATCCCGCCCCTCTAGCCGACTGAGCGCCCGCACGCTCGTTTCGTGGGTTGACTTAGGCATACGGAGTTCATTCCTAGTCTAAGCATACGGAGTTCCTTCCCAGTCGAAGATCGGACCAGACCAAGGGTTGTGACAGCACATGCTGGGCTCGGGCATGTGCTGGTGCCACATTTTTCTTCGTCGGGACACCATCATCGGAGAACCTGATCGACGGCATCGGGGTTCCGACGATCAAGGGGGGTCGGGGGGGTGGGCGCACATGATGTGCAATGGGTGCTGGTACTTGGCCCTTATATTGGCCCCCTATCCCTCATCAAACCTCTGGAAGTCACACCCCCTTAAAAAGCATTTCAGATTTTACAGGTTTGCTGGCAGTAGCCATTAAAGTGTCTAAAATGGTGACACTTTTTTCAAATGGTCACAAAATCTTGTACACTTGGATTTTTTAGCTGAATTTTTTTTTTGCATGCCAAAAAAAATACAAGGATCACGTCTACCAAGTTTGCGGCCAAAACTCCTTCTGAAAAAATTTAAAAAAATACTGAACCGTAAAAAGTTTCAAAAATCATGAAAAATAGAAAACGAGTCATCTTGCCATGAAACTTCACATGAAGGCTTAAGGGACCATTGTATGAATTTACAAGCCAGAAAAATGGCATTGGCATGGCAGAAATATGAAGATGTGCCTAAACCCACCTACTACCCTATCGATCCACAGCTTGCGCATCCCGTTTCTCTGGCCGGCGTTGTGCTCTCCTGCCCGCCCGCCCGCTCGTTTCATCGGTTGCCATACGAAGTTAATTCCCAGTCTAAGATCAGACCGGACTGAGGGTTGCCACAGCAGGATCGACAGCACGTAGTGGGGGACCCGACCGATCCCCGACTTGCGCATCCCGCCCCTCTGGCCGGCTAAGCGCCCGCACGCTTGTTTCGTGGATTGACTTAGGCATACGGAGTTCATTCCCCCTCTAAGATCGGACCGGACCGAGGGTTGCAACAGCACATGCTGGGCTCAGGCATGTGCTGGTGCCGTATTTTTCTTCACCGGGACACCATCACCGGAGAACCTGACCGACGACATTGGGGTTTCGATGATCGGGGGGGCCGAGGGGGTGTGCGCACATGATGTGCGATGGGTGCTGGCACTTGGCCCTTATATTGGCCCCCTATCCCTCATCAAACCTCGAGAACTCACACCCCTTTAAAGTGCATTTGAGATTTTACAGGTTTACTGCCAGTAGCCATTAAAGTGTCTGAAATGGGGACACTTTTTTCAAATGGTCACAAAATCTTGTACACTTCGAGTTTGTAGCTGAATTTTTTTATGCATACCAACAAAAATACAAGGATCATGTCTACCAAGTTTGGGGCCAAAACTCCTTCTTAAAAATTTTTAAAAAATCCCAAACCATAAAAAGTTTCGAAAAACGTGAAAAATAGAAAGTGAGTCGTCTTGCCATGAAACATCACATGAAGGCTTAAGGGACCACTGTATGAATTTACAAGCTAGAAAAATGGCATTGGCTCTACAGAAATATGAAGATGTGCCAAAACCCACCTACCACCTTATCGATCCACGGCTTGTGCATCAAGCCTCTCTGGCCGACATAGTGCCCGCCCGCCCGCCCGCTCGTTTTGTCGGTTGGCTTAGGCATACGGAGTGCATTCCCAGTCTAAGATAAGACTGGACCGAGGGTTGCAGCAGTAGGATCGGCAGCACGCAGAGGGGGACCCGCCCGATCCCTGGCTTGTCATCCCACCCCTATGGCTGGCTGAGCGCCCGCACGCTCGTTTCATGGGTTGACTTAGGCATATGGAGTTCATTCTGAATCTTAGCAAATGGAGTTCATTCCCAGTCTAAGATCGGATGGGACCGAGGGTTGTAGCAGCACATGCTGGGCTTGGGCATTTGTTGGTGCTGCATTTTTCTTTGTCGGGACACCATCACTGGTGACCCTGACCGACGGCTTCGTGGTTCCGACGATCGAGGGGGTGTGCGCACATGATGTGCATTGGGTACTGGTACTTGGCCCTTATATTGGCCCCCTATCCCTCATCAAACCTCGAGAACTCATACCCCCTTAAAGAGCATTTGAGATTTTACATGTTTGTTGCCAGTAGCGATTAAAGTGTCTGAAATGGGGACACTTTTTTCAAATGGTCACAAAATCTTGTAAACTTCGAGTTTTTCAAATGCCAACAAAAATACAAGGAGCACGTCTACCAAGTTTGGGGCCAAAACTCCTGCTGAAAAAATTTTAAAAACTTTCGAACTGTAAAAAGTTTGGAAAATCGTGAAAAATAGAAAATGAGTCGTCTTGCCATGAAACTTCACATGAAGGCTTAAGGGACCATTGTATGAATTTACAAGCCAGAAAAATGGCATTGGCATGATAGAAATATGAAGATGTGCCTAAACCCACCTACCACCCTATCGATCCATGGCTTGCGCATCCTGCCTCTCTGGCCGACGTAGTGCCCGCACGCCCGCCCGTTAGATTCGTCGGTTGGCTTAGGTATACAGAGTTCATTCCCAGTCTAAGATCAGACCGGATCTAGGGTTACGGTAACAGGATCGGCAGCACGTAGAGGGGGACCCGACCGATCCCCGGCTTGCGCATCCCGCCTCTTTGGCCGACTGAGCGCCCGCACGCTCGTTTCGTGGGTTGACTTAGGCATACGGAGTTCATTCCCAATCTAAGCATACGGAGTTCATTCTCAGTCTAAGATCGGACCGGACCGAGGGTTACGGCATCACATGCTGGGTTCGGGTATGTGCTGGTGCCGCATTTTTCTTCGTCGGGACACCATCGCCGGAGAACCTGACGGCGGCATTGGGGTTCCGACAATCGAGTGGGGCCAGGGGGTGTGCGCACATGATGTGCGATGGGTGCTGGTACTTGGCCCTTATATTGGCCCCCTATCCCTCATCAAATCTCGAGAACTCACACCCCCTTAAAGAGCATTTGAGATTTTGCAGGTTTGCTGCCAGTAGTCATTAAAGTGTTCGAAACGGGGACACTTTTTTCAAATGGTCACAAAATCTTGTACACTTCGAGTTTTTAGCTGAATTTTTTTGTGCATGGCAAAAAAAATACAAGGATCATGTTTACCAATTTTGGGGCCAAAAATCCTTCTAAAAAAATTTTAAAAAATCCTGAACCGTAAAAAGTTTCAAAAATCGTGAAAAATAGAAAATGAGTCGTCTTGCCATGAAATTTCACATGAAGGCTTAAGGGACCATTGTATGAATTTACAAGCTAGAAAAATTGCATTGGCATGGCAAAAATATGAAGATGTGCCTAAACCCACCTACCACCCTATTGATCCACGGCTTGCGCATCTCGCCTCTCTGGCCGACGTAGTGCCCACCCACCCACTCGTTTTGTCGGTTGGCTTAGGCATACGGAGTTCATTCCCAGTCTAAGATCGAACCGAACGAGGGTTGCGGTAGCAGGATCGGCAACACATAGAGGGGGACCCGATCGATCCTCGGCTTGCGCATCCTGCCCCTCTGGTCGGCTGAGGGTCCGCACGCTCGTTTCGTTGGTTGACTTAGGCATACGGAGTTCATTCCCAGTCTAAGATCGGACTGGACAGAGGGTTGCAGCAGCACATGCTGGGCTCGGGCATGTGCTGGTGTCGCATTTTTCTTCGTCGGGGCACCATCGCCGGAGAACCTGGCTGGCGACATTGGGGTTCAGCGATCGGGGGGGCCAGGGTGGGGTGTGCACACATGATGTGCGATGGGTGGTGGTACTTGGCCCTTATATTGGCCCCCTATCACTCATCAAACCTCGAGAACTCACACCCTCTTAAAGAGCATTTGAGATTTTACAGGTTTGCTGCCAATAGCCATTAAAGTGTCTGAAATGGGGACACTTTTTTCAAATGGTCACAAAATCTTGTACACTTCGAGTTTTCAGCTGAATTGTTTTGTGCATGCCAACAAAAATACAAGGATCACGTCTACCAAGTTTGGGGCCAAAACTCCTTCTGAAAAAATTTTAAAAAATTCCAAACCGTAAAAAGTTTTAAAAATTATGAAAAATAAAAACGAGTCATCTTGCCATGAAATTTCACATGAAGGCTTAAGGGACCATTGTAAGAATTTACAAGCCAGAAAAATGGCATTGCCACGGCAAAAATATGAAGATGTGCCAAAACCCACCTACTACCCTATCGATCCACGGCTTACGCATCCCGTCTTTCTGGCCGGCGTAGTGCCCGCCCGTTCACCCGCTTGTTTCGTCGGTTGGCTTAGGCATACGAAGTTCATTCCCAGTCTAAGATCGGATCGAACCGAGGGTTACGGCAGCAAGATCAACAGCACGCAGAGGGGGACCCGGTCGATCCCAGGCTTGCGCATCCCGCCCCTCTAGTCGGCTGAGCGTCCGCACGCCCATTTCGTGGGTTGACTTAGGCATATGAAGTTCATTCCCAGTCTAAGCATACGGAGTCCATTCCCAGTGTAAGATCGGACCGGACCGAGGGTTACGGCACCACATGCTGTGCTCGGGCATGTGCTGGTACCGTATTTTTCTTCCTCGGGACACCATCGCCAGAGAACCTGATCGATGACATTGTGGTTCCAGCGATCGGGGGGTGCCGGGGGGTGTGCGCACATGATGTGCGATGGGTGCTGGTACTTGGCTATCCCTCATCAAACCTCGAGAACTCGCACCCCCTTAAAGTGTCCGAAATGGGGACACTTTTTTCAAATGGTCACAAAAGCTTGTACACTTCGAGTTTTTAGCTAAAATTTTTTTGTGCATGCCAAAAAAATACAAGGATCACGTCTACCAAGTTTGGGGCCAAAACAACTTCTGAAAAAATTTTAGAAAATCCCGAACCGTAAAAAGTTTCAAAAATCATGAAAAATAGAAAACGAGTCGTCTTGCCATGAAACTTCACACGAAGGCTTAAGGGACCATTGTATGAATTTAGAAGCCAGAAAAATGGCAATGGCATTTCAAAAATATGAAGATGTGCCTAAACCCACCTACCACCCTATCGATCCACGGCTTGCACATCCCACCTTTCTGGCCGACGTAGTGCCCGCCCGTCTGTCCGCTCGTTTCGTCGGTTGGTTTAGGCATACGGAGTTCATTCCCAGTCTAAGATCAGACCGAACCAAGGGTTGCGGTAGCAGGATCGACAGCACACAGAGGAGGACCCGATCGATCCCCAGCTTGCAGATCTCGCCCCTCTGGCCAGCTGAGCGCCTGCATGCTCGTTTCATGGGTTGACTTAGGCATACGGAGTTCATTCCCAGTCTAAGCATACGGAGTTCATTCCCAGTCTAAGATCGGACCGGATCAAGGGTTGCGACAGCACATGCTGGGCTCGAGCATGTGCTGGTGCCGTATTTTTCTTCGTCGAAACACCATCGCTGGAGAACCTGACCGATGGCATTAGGCTTCCGACGATCGGGGGGGCCGGGGGGTGTGCACACATGATGTGCGATGGGTGCTGGTACTTGGCCCTTATATTGGCCCCTTATCCCTCATCAAACCTCGAGAACTCACACCCCCTTAAAGAGCATTTGAGATTTTACAGGGTTACTGCCAGTAGCCATTAAAGTGTCTGAAATGGGGACACTTTTTTCAAATGGTCACAAACTCTTGTACACTTCGAGTTTTTAGCTGAATTGTTTTGTGCATGCCACCAAAAATACAAGGATCACGTCTACCAAGTTTGGGGCCAAAACTCTTTCTGAAAAAATTAAAAAAAACCCAAACCGTAAATAGTTTCAAAAATCGTGAAAAATAGAAAATGAGTCGTCTTGCCATGAAACTTCACATGAAGGCTTAAGGGACCATTGCATGAATTTTCAAGCCAAAAAAATGGCATTGGCACGGCAAAAATATGAAGATGTACCTAAACCCACCTACCACCTATCGATCCACGACTTGCGCATCCCGCCACTCTGGCCGGCGTAGTGCCCGCCCACCCGCCCTCTCGTTTTGTCGGTTAGCTTAGGCATACGGAGTTCCTTCCCAGTCTAAGATCGGACCGGACCGAGGGTTGCGGCTACAGGATCAACAGCACGTAGAGGGGGACCCAACCGATCCTTGGCTTACGCATCCCACCCCTTTGGCCAGCTGAGCGCCCGTACGCTCATTTTGTCAGTTGACTTAGGCATACAGAGTTCATTCCCAGTCTAAGGATACGGAGTTTATTCCCAGTCTAAGTTCGGACCGAACTGAGGGTTGCGGCAGCACAAGCTGGGCTCGGGCATGTGCTGGTGCCGTATTTTTCTTCGTTGGGACACCATCGCTGGAGAACCTAATCGACGGCATTGGGGTTCCGACGATCGAGGGGGTCGGGGGGTGTGCGCACATGATGTGCGATGGGTGCTGGTACTTGGCCCTTATATTGGCCCCCTATCCCTCATCAAACCTTAAGAACTCACACCCCCTTAAAGAGCATGTGAGATTTTACAGGTTTACTGCCAGTAGCCACTAAAGTGTCTGAAATGGTGACAGTTTTTTCAAATGGTCACAAAATCTTGTACACTTCGAGTTTTTAGCTGAATTTTTTTATGCATGCCAACAAAAATACAAGGATCACGTCTACCAGGTTTGGGGCCAAAAATCTGTCTAAAGAAAGTTTAAAAAATCCCGAATCATAAAAAGTTTTGAAAATCATGAAAAATAGAAAACGAGTCGTCTTGCCATGAAACTTCACATGAAGGCTTAAAGGACCATTGTATGAATTTACAACCCAGAAAAATGGCATTGGCACCGCAGAAATATGAAGATGTGCCTAAACCCACCTACCACCCTATCGATCCATGGCTTGCGCATGCCGCCTCTCTGGTCGGCGTAATGCCCGCCCGTCCGCCCGCTCGTTTCGTCAGTTGGCTTAGGCATATGGAGTTCAATCCCAGTCTAAGATCGGACAAGACCGAGGGTTGCGGCAGCAAGATCAGAAGCACGCAGAGGGGGACCCGGTCTATCCCTGACATACGCATCCCACCCCTCTAGCCGACTGAGCGCTCGCACCCTCGTTTCGTGGGTTGACTTAGGCATACGGAGTTCATTCCCAGTCTTAGCATACAGAGTTCATTCCCAGTCTAAGATCGGACCGGACCGTGGGTTGCAACAGCACATGCTGGGCTCGGGCATGTGCTGGTGCAGCATTTTTCTTTGCCGGGACACCATCGTCGGAGAACCTGACCTACAGCATTGGGGTTCCGACGATCGGGGGGTCTGGGGGGTGTGCGCACATGATGTGCGATGGGTGCCGATACTTGGCCCTTATATTGGCCCCCTATCCCTGATCAAACCTCGAGAACTCACACCCCCTTAAAGAGCATTTGAGATTTTACAGGTTTGCTGCCAGTAGCCATTAAAGTGTCTGAAATGGGGACACTTTTTTAAAATGGTCACAAAATCTTGTACGCTTCGAGTTTTGAGCTGAATTTTTTTGTGCATGCCAAAAAAAATAAAAGGATCACATCTATCAAGTTTGGGGCCAAAAATCCTTTTGAAAGAATTTTAAAAAATCCCGAACCGTAAAAAGTTTAAAAATTATGAAAAATAGAAAACGAGTCGTCTTGCCATGAAACTCCACATGAAGGCTTAAGGGACCATTGTATGAATTTACAAGCTAGAAAAATGGCATTGGCACCATAGAAATATGAAGATGTGCCTAAACCCACCTACCACCCTATCGATCCACGGCTTGCGCATCCCGCCTCTCTAGCCGGCGTAGTGCTCGCCCGCCCGCCGTCTCATTTCGTCGATTGGCTTAGGCATACGGAGTTCATTCCCAGTCTAAGATCAGACCGGACCGAGGGTTGTGGCAGCAGGATCGGCAGCACACAGAGGGGGACCCGGCCGATTCCTGGCTTGCGTATCCCGCCCCTCTGGCCGGCTTAGCGCCCGCACGCTTGTTTCGTGGGTTAACTTAGGCATACGGAGTTCATTCCCAGTCTAAGCTTACGAAGTTCATTCCCAGTCTATGATCGGACCGGATCGAGGGTTACGGCAGCACATGCTGGACACGGGCATGTGCTGGTGCCGTATTTTTCTTCGTCGGGACACCATCGTCCTAGAACCTGACCGGCGACATTGGGGTTCCGACGATTGGGGGGGCCGGGGGGAGTGTGCGCACATAATGTGCGATGGGTGCTGGTACTTGGCCCTTATATTGGCCCCCTATCCCTCATCAAACCTCGAGAACTCACACCCCCTTAAAGAGCATTTGAGATTTTACAGGTTTGCTGCCAGTAGCCATTAAAGTGTCTGAAATGGGGACACTTTTTTCAAATGGTCACAAACTCTTGTACACTTCGAGTTTTTAGCTGAATTATTTTGTGCATGCCAAAAAAAATACAAGATTCACGTTTACCAAGTTTGGGGCCAAAACTCTTTCTGAAAAAATTAAAAAAAACCCAAACCGTAAATAGTTTCAAAAATCGTGAAAAATAAAAAACTAGTCGTCTTGCCATGAAACTTCACATGAAGGCTTAAGGGACCATTGTATAAATTTACAAGCCAAAAAAATGGCACTGGCATGGCAGAAATATGAAGATGTGCCTAAACCCACCTACCACCTATCGATCCACGGCTTGCGCATCCCGCCTCTCTGGTCGGTGTAGTGCCCGCCTGCCCGCCTGCTCGTTTCGTTCGTTGGCTTAGGCATACGGAGTTCATTTCCAGTCTAAGATCAAACCAAATCGAGGGTGGTGACAGCAGGATTGGCAGCACGCAGAGGGGGACCCGACCGATCCTCGACTTATGCAACTCTCCCCTCTGGCCGGTTGAGCGCCCGCACGCTCGTTTCATGGGTTGACTTAGGCATACGGAGTTCATTCCCAGTCTAAGCATACGGAGTTCATTCCCAGTCTAAGATCAGACCAGACTGAGGGTTGAGGCAGCACATGCTAGGCTCGGGCATGTGCCGGTGTCACATTTTTCTTCGCCGGGACACCATCACCGGAGAACCTGACTGGTGGCATTGGGGTTCCGGCGATCGAAGGGGCCGGGGGGGTATGCACACATGATGTGCGATGAGTGCTGGTACTTGGCCCTTATATTGGCCCCCTATCCCTCATCAAACCTCGAGAACTCACACTCCCTTAAAGAGAATTTGAGATTTTACAGGTTTGCTGCCAGTAGCCATTAAAGTGTTTGGAATGTGGATAATTTTTTCAAATGGTCACAAAATCTTGTACACTTTGGGTTTTTACCTGAATATTTTTGTGCATGCCAAAAAAAATACAAGGATCACGTCTACCAAGTTTGGGGCCAAAACTCCTTCTGAAGAAATTTTAAAAAATCCTGAATCGTAAAATGTTTCAAAAATCATGAAAAATAAAAAACGAGTCGTCTTGCCATAAAACTTCACATGACGGCTTAAGGGACCATTGTATGAATTTACAAGCAAGAAAAATGGCATTGGCATGGAAAAAATATGAAGATGTGCCTAAACCCGCACGCTTGTTTCGTGGGTTGACTTAGGTATACGGAGTTCATTCCTAGTCTAAGCATACGGAGTTCATTCTCAGCCTAAGATCAGACCGGATTGAAGGTTACGACAGGTTTGCTGCCAGTAGCCATTAAACTTTGAGTTTTTAGCTGAATTGTTTTGTGCATGCCAACAAAAATACAAGGATCATGTCTACCAAGTTTGGGGCCAAAACTCCATCTGAAAAAATTTTAAAAAATCCTGAATCGTAAAAAGTTTCAAAAATCGTGAAAAATAAAAAACGAGTCGTCTTGCCATGAAACTTCACATGAAGGCTTAAGGGACCATTGTATGAATTTACAAGCCAGAAAAATGGCATTGGCATGGCAGAAATATGAAGATGTGCCTAAACCCACCTACCACCCTATCGATCCACGGCTTGCGCACCCCGCCTCTCTGGCCGACATAGTGCTCGCTCGCCCGCCCGCTCGTTTCGTCGGTTGGCTTAGGCAAACGGAGTTCATTCCCAGTCTGAGATCAGACTGGATCGAGGGTTGCGGCAGCAGGATTGGCAGCACATAGAGGGGGACCCGACCGATCCCCGGCTTACGCATCCCGCCCCTCTGGCCGGCTGAGCACCCGCACGCTCGTTTCATGGGTTGACTTACGAATACGGAGTTCATTCCCAGTCTAAGATCAGATCGGATTGAGGGTTACGGTAGCACACGCTGGGCTCGGGCATTTACTGGTGTCGTATTTTTCTTTGCCGGGACACCATCGCTGGAGAACCTAACCGGCGTTATTGGTGTTCCGGTGATCAGGGGGGCCGGGGGGTGTGCGCACATGATGTGTGATGGGTGCTGGTACTTAGCCCTTATATTGGCCTCCTATCTCTCATCAAACCTCGAGAACTCACACCCCCTTAAAGAGCATTTGAGATTTTACACTTCAAATTTTTAGCTGAATTTTTTTGTGCATGCCAACAAAAATACAAGGATCACGTCTACCAGGTTTGGGCCAAAATTCATTCTGAAAAAATTTTCAAAAATCTCGAACCTTAAAAAGTTTCAAAAATCATGAAAAATAGAAAACAAGTCGTCTTGCCATGAAACTTAACATGAAGGCTTAAGGGACCATTGTATGAATTTACAAGCCAAAAAAATGGCATTGGCATGGCAGAAATATGAAGATGTGCCTAAACCCACCTACCACCCTATCGATCCGCGGCTTGCACATCCCGCCTCTCTGGCCGGTGTAGTGCCCGCCTGCCCGCCCGCTAGTTTTGTCGATTGGCTTAGGCATACGGAGTTCATTCCCAGTCTAAGATCAGACTGGATCAAGGGTTGTGGCAGCAGGATCGGCAGCACACAGAGGGGGACCCGGTCGATTCTTGGCTTGCGCATCCCGCCCCTCTGGCCGGCTGAGCGCCCGCACGCTCGTTTCGTGGGTTGACTTAGGCATATGGAGTTCATTCCCAGTCTAAGCATACGGAGTTCATTCCCAGTCTAAGATCGGATCGGATCGAGAGTTACGACAGCACATGCTGGGCTCGAGCATGTGCTGGTGTCGTATTTTTCTTCGTCGGGACACCATCGTCCTAGAACCTGACCGACGACATTGGGGTTCCGACGATTGGGAGGGCCGGGGGGGTGTGCACACATAATGTGCAATGGGTGCTGGTACTACCCTATCCCTCATCAAACCTTGAGAACTCACACCCACTTAAAGAGCATTTGAGATTTTACAGGTTTGCTACCAGTAGCCATTAAAGTGTCTGAAATGGAGACACTTTTTTCAAATGGTCACAAAATCTTGTACACTTCGAGTTTTTAGCTGAATTTTTTTGTGCATGCCAACAAAAATACAAGATCACGTCTACTAAGTTTGGATCCAAAACTCCTTCTGAAAAAATTTAAAAAAATTCTGAACCGTAAAAAGTTTTGAAAATCATGAAAAATAAAAAACGAGTCATCTTGCCATGAAACTTCACATGAAGGCTTAAGGGACCATTGTATGAATTTACAAGCTAGAAAAATGGCATTGGCACGGTAGAAATATGAAGACGTGTCTAAACCCCCCTACCACCCTATCGATCCACCGCTTGCTCATCCCGTCTCTCTGGCCGGCGTAGTACTCGCTCGTCCGCCCACTCATTTCGTCGATTGGCTTAGGCATACGGAGTTCATTCCCGGTCTAAGATTAGACAGGATCGAGGGTTACGGCAGCAGGATCGGTAGCACACAGAGGGGGACCCGACCGATCCCTGGCATGCTGAGCGCCCGCACGCTCGTTTCGTGGGTTGATTTAGGCATACGGAGTTCATTCCCAGTCTAAGCATATGGAGTTCATTCCCAATCTAAGATCGGATCGGATCAAAGGTTAAGACAGCACCTGCTGGGCTCGGGCATGTGCTGGTGCTGCATTTTTCTTCGTCGGGACACCATCGCCGGAGAACCTGATCGGCGGTATTAGGGTTCCGACGATGAGGGGGACCAGGGGGGTGTGCGCACATGATGTACGATGGGTGCTGGTACTTGGCCCTTATATTGGCCCCATATCCCTCATCAAACCTCGAGAACTCACACCCCCTTAAAGAGCATTTGAGATTTTACAGGTTTGCTGCCAGTAGCCATTAAAGTGTTTGAAATGGGGACACTTTTTTCAAATGGTCACAAAATCTTGTACACTTCGAGTTTTTAGCTGAATTTTTTTGTGCATGCCAAAAAAAATACAAGGATCACGTCTACCAAGTTTGGGGCCAAAACTCCTTCTGAAAAAATTTTCAAAAATCCTGAACTGTAAAAAGTTTCAAAAATTATGAAAAATAGAAAACGAGTCGTCTTGCCATGAAACCTCACATGAAGGCTTAAGGGACCATTGTATGAATTTACAAGCCAGAAAAATGGCATTGGCATGGCATAAATATGAAGATGTGCCTAAACCCACCTACCATCCTATCGATCCACGACTTCCGCATCCCGCCTCTCTGGCCAACGTAGTGCTCGCCCGCTCGCCCGCCCGTTTAATCGGTTGGCTTAGGCATACGAAGTTCATTCCCAGTCTAAGATCAAACTGGACTGAGGGTTGCAGCAGCAGGATCGACAGCACGCAGAGGGGGACCCGACCATCCCTGGCTTGCGCATCCCGCTCCTCTGGCCGACTGTGTGCCCGCACGCTCGTTCCGTGGATTGACTTAGGCGTACGGAGTTCATTCCCAGTCTAAGCATACGAAGTTCATTCCCAGTCTAAGATCAGACCGGATCGAGGGTTGTGGTAGCACATGCTAGGCTCGGGCATGTGCTGGTTCCACATTTTTCTTCGTCAGGACACCATCGTCGGAGAACCTGATCTGCGGCATTGGGGTTCCGACGATGGGGGGGATCGGGGGGGTGTGCGCACATGATGTGCGATGGGTGCTGGTACTTGGCCCTTATAGTGGCCCCCTATCCCTCATCAAACCTCGAGAACTCACACCCCCTTAAAGAGCATTTGAGATTTTACAGGTTTGTTGCCAGTAGCCATTAAAGTGTCTAAAATGGTGACACTCTTTTCAAATGGTCACAAAATCTTGTACACTTCGAGTTTTTGGCTGAATTGTTTTGTGCATGTGAACAAAAATACAAAGATCACGTCTACCAAGTTTGGGGCCCAAACTCCTTCTGAAAAAATTTTAAAAAATCCCGAACCGTAAAAAGTTTCAAAAATCGTGAAAAATAGAAAACGAGTCGTCTTGCCATGAAACTTCACATGAAGGCTTAAGGGACCATTCTATGAATTTACAAGCCAAAAAAAATGGCATTGGCGTGGCAGAAATATGAGGATGTGCCTACACCCACCTACCAGCCTATCGATCCACGGCTTACGCATCCCGCCTCTCTAGTCGACGTAGTGCCTCCCGCCCGCCTGCCCTTTTCGTCGGTCGGCTTAGGCATACGGAGTTCATTCCCAGTCTAAGATTGGATCGGACCGAGGGTTACGATAGCAGGATTGACAGCACGTAGAGGGGGACCCGGTCGATCCCCGGCTTGTGCATCCCACCCCTCTGGCCGGCTGCCCGCCCGCACGCTCGTTTCGTGGGTTGACTTAGGCTTACGGAGTTCATTCCTAGTCTAAGCATACCAAGTTTATTCCCAGTCTAAGATCGGACCGGACTAAGGGTTGCGGCAGCACATGCTGGGCTCGGGTATGTGGTGGTGTCATATTTTTCTTAGCCGAGACACCATCACCGGAGAACCTGATCGGCGGCATTGGGGTTCCGACGATGGGGGGACCGGGGGGGTGCGCACATGATGTGTGATGGGTGCTGGTACTTGTCCCGTATATTGGCTACCTATCCCTTATCAAACCTCAAGAACTCACACCCCCTTAAAGAGCATTTGAGATTTTACAGGTTTACTGCCAGTAGCCATTAAAGTGTTTGAAATAGGGACACTTTTTTTCAAATGATCACAAAATCTTGTACACTTCGAGTTTTTAGCTGAATTTTTTTTGTGCATGCCAACAAAAATACAAGGATCACGTCTACCAAGTTTGGGGCCAAAAATCCTTCTGAAAACATTTGAAAAATCTCGAACCGTAAAAAGTTTCAAAAATCGTGAAAAATAGAAAACGAGTCGTCTTGCCATGAAACTTCACATGAAGGCTTAAGGGACTATTGTACGAATTTACAAGCCAGAAAAAATGGCATTGGCACGGCAAAAATATGAAGATGTGCCTAAACCCACCTACCACCCTATCGATCCACAGCTTGCGCATCCCGCCTCTCTGGCCGACGTAGTGCCCGCTTGTCCGCCCGCTCGTTTCATCTTTTGGCTTAGGCATACGGAGTTCAATCCCAGTCTAAGATCGAATCGGACCGAGGGTTGCGGCAACAAGATCAACAGCACGCAGAGGGGGACCAGGCCGATCCCTTGCTTGCGCATCCCGCCCCTCTAGCCAGCTGAACGCCCACACGCTCATTTCGTGGGTTGACTTAGGCATACGGAGTTCATTCCCTGTCTAAGCATACGGTGTAGACACCGGTTTTATCCGGGTCTACTATTTTATTTTATTTTATTTTTAATAATAATAATATTTAGCAAAACAAACAAAAAAAAAACAAACAAAAAAACAAAACGAAAATAAGACAGAAGTCAAGGGGTTGGTACGACACCGAACTGCCCCGACCAATTACCTAACCAACTCCCCGACAATTACCCAACCAACTCTCCGACCAATTACCTTACCAACTACCCGACCAGTCACCCTATAACCATCAACTAACAACCCTACAGCCCTAGATCCCCCTAAGTGGAAACCCTTTAAAATCCCCAACCATTTTCGAAAATCCAGGGATCTGAGCTCTCGAAAAAAAAAAACCATTCTTCCCCTTCAACACCCTCAGACAGACCCCATTTTCGACGTAAAAAAAAAAAAACCAAAACAAAAAAAAATGAAAACAGAAACAAAAATAAAAAAATACACAGTCCTCGCCTACGGTGAGGAACCTCAGCACCGAGCCATCTGCAAAAGCCAAGAAATCGTTAGTTTCGCCAAAAAAAAAAAAAGAAAGGGAAGAAAAATTGAAAACTTCAAAACTTGATCTACGCGAATCAAGGTTGTTTTTGGTGAAACGGACCTCAGATCCGGACTCAGGAGGTTGAGGGAAACATTTTGGTGTTTTCGAAGAATTTTTCGACCACCGTCAACGGCGACCGCCGACCGGCGGCAGCAGCGGCGGAGGATCAACCGACCACCTGTGTTGGCCGGAGAGAAAAAAAAGGAAACGGAAAAAAAAAAGAGAGAAAGCTATTTTTTTTTTGAAAGATTAAAAAAAATGAGGAAAAAATTTTTTTTGACTTTTATATAAATTATCAATAGCCAAAACGACGTCGTTTCAATAAAACCCAAAACAACGTCGTTTTAACCAAAGAAGGATCCGCGCGTTGACCCGAACCTGACCCGAGATCCACGTAACCCAACCCAACGACCCGTTCCAGCCAGCCTTGAACCGGTTCATACGAACTGCCAGTGGACCGGATTGAACTGGTCAGATTGTCCGGACCGCCGATCCGACCGCCAAACCGGTCAGATCACCCGAACCGCCGATCCAACCGCCGAACCGGTTTGATCGCCCGGACCAGCATTGACCGGATCGTTGATCCGTCCGGTTCAGGTAAAAAAAATTTTTTTTTTTGAATTTTCTAATTTATTATTATTATTTTTTTTTGTTATTTTAAATATATTTTTATATTTATGCATGATAAATTTATAAATTTGTTAGAATAAATGTTTAATCCTTTTAATAATAATAAAATTAAGAACAAATAATAATAAAAAATATATTAAAATGCTTTTAAAAAAAATAATAATAATCTTCCCTGCCTAGATGTTGGAAGGAATAAAAATATTTTTCTAAAGCAATAATTTCGCCTAGATGTTGGGGAATTATTGTTAATTATTTTTCATAAATAAACATAAGAAATTTTTAATTAATCTTCAAAAATTATTAAAATCGAACTTGCTTAAAAAATCCGCCTAAATGTTGGGGATTTTTAGAGATGTTCGTATTTTCTTAAAAAAATGAAACCTTAAGCACTATTTCTTAATCCTAGGATTCTAAAACCCCTAAAAATCCAAAATCCATTAAATCCAAAACCCCCCGAAATCCAAAATCCTTGAAATCCAAAGTCCTAAAAAAATCCTAAGGACACGTGTGAAAATTCTATTTGAAGCAATTTGTTCCCGAATGCTGCCTAGATGATGGGGTATTTAAGAAATTTTACATCGTGAAGTCTTTTTGCACGATTTCTTAATTTGTATTAATAATAAGATTAATAAATAAAAAGTATAATAAAATTGGGATCTTAAATATAAACAGTCGCACCTAAGCTCTGCCTAGATGTTGGAGAGTCGGGGTGGTCTCATTATATTTAAGAATCCAACTCTTAAATTGCATTTCATTTTACATGACATTCATTAGCATGATATACGTTAGCATGTTATCATCAATAATTGATTGTAATACTCTCTCTTTAATTTACTGATAAAATATTTTTTAATAAAAAAAGAATAATACTAAAAAAAAAATCTTTTTATGATATTATAAAATAAAAAAATAACATTCCGTGAGAAATAATTCTTGGTACTCTGCCTAGATGTTGGAGAGTCACTAACAATTATTTCCTATAAAGATTGTTATTTTATTTTAATGATTATTGTGTTAAATCTTAGGCGAAAAGAGTTATTTTAAATTTTGCCTAGACGATGGAGAATTTTAAGATAATTATTTAACTTAAAGATTTTCTCAATATTTCTAAATAAATATTTTAGCAAATTTTTTTTAAATGAAGGGAATTAATGTTAAATTTCAAATTAAAACCAGTTTTATCCAATGTCGAAAATAGCACATAATTAAATGGTACCAATTTATGGGCGTTGTGGGGGTGCTAATCCTTCCCCACGTGTAACCGACTCCCAGACCCAACCTGATTTTTCGCAGACCGAAATTTATCTTTTTGATAAGACTTCAAACTCGTTTTTATAGTTTTATTAAAAAGATAAACTTTTGGGTGGCCAATCACACCCTAACAAAGATTGGTGGCGACTCCCTCTTTTTTATTTTTCTCGATTTTAAACTCATTTTTACGTCTGACGGTCCCAAAACTGTTACAACAGCTTGGTGACTCCACTGGGGAATTATTTGAGAGTCAGGCCAAAATTTAAATTATGCACTATTGACAACAGTTGGATTTAATTGATTTTATTTGATATTTAATTTAATTTCTTTTATTTTAATTTTCTAAAAACAATCATGTTAATAAATGAAATAAATTATGTGCTAGTTATTACTTCATTTTGATTTTGTTTTTGATTTATTCATGTTATTTTGATTAATACATTACCTTGCACACTCTTTGTATATTCACTCGCATACATGAGCTCTATACCCGGGCTCCATCCTTTTAGGAGGAAGTGAAGTAGCTACGCTCTCATGAGGTGATAACCTCCACATTTTCTAGTGAAACACTTCCACTCAGATTGAACCCGTTCCGTTAGTAGCCTGTAATGGGTGAGGATCGGGGAGCCTTACTAGTCTATAATGGACGATGATGTGAGGAATAGTCTGGGAACCTTTAGACATGTAAATCTTAACCCGGGATATAGTGAACCCTGAAGTCCAACTTTAGGATAGAGCCATACTATCCCTTTTACGAGAAAATTATCTAAATTAGGACATTACGTATATTCTGATATGCTTGTTCATTCATTTACTCAATTTTATTTATTTGTTTTATTTACATTCTTGATTTGTTTTATTGTCTTCAATTTTGTTGCATGCATCATATAGGTACCATATTTTTAGAGGGTATTGTTTTGGACCAATCTTCAACAAAAAAAAAAAACTTTCAAAAAAACCTAAAGGATGTCGTCTGTGTGTGAGAGCTACTTAAAGGTTAAGAGCCATTCAGAAGGTACTCAAGGGAAAGAAGGAGATTGCTTAGTAGATGGTCATATATCAGTGCTACCACAGTCAGTGCATATGGATCTTGGTCAGGATAATATATCATAATTGGAAGCCATTTGGAAATAGTGGAGAACAGAGAAAAAAGAATTTTTTTCCAAGAAATACGGGGATGTGGCACTGCTTATGTCTGTGAAGGTTGATGAAAAGCTAATGAGAGCCGCAATACAGTTCTGGGATCTATCTTATCGATGCTTTGTATTCAACCAAGAAGACTTGGCTCCCACGATCGAAGAATATTCTTCTTTACTTCGGATAGAGTCTACCAATCAAGACAAGATCTATTGGAAAGAGCATAAGACCACTGGATATAGAAAAAAAATTAGCCAAGATCATGCAAATGGAGGTTGAAGAGATAGACAAGCACAAGAAAGAAAAAAATGGGGTTGAGACCATTCCATCAGCTTTTCTTCTTGAGTACATAAGAAAGTATATTGATACCGATCAGGGGTTGCATGTGTTTGCTTTGGCCATCTATAGATTGATGATATTTCCTAAGGTTTTAGGAAATATAAAAGCATCAGTGGTTGATTTCTTTGAGCAATTAGATAAAGGTATAAACCTTTCACCAACTATTTTGGCAGAAACTATTAGATCACTTAATTTTTGTCGAAGAAAGGGTAAAGGACGATTTATGGGGTGTGCTCAGTTACTTTTTGTTTGGCTCAAAAGCCATTTTTGGGGAAAAGAAAAGACATCATTTCGACCATTCTCCGTGCATTTCAGTCCTATCAAGGAGTTTATGACTAAAGAATGAAGAAAAGGTAACAAGAAAAGCTGAACTAATGAGGGAACAAAGCAAGAACTCCGATTTGCAAAGCAAGAAAAAAGCCTTACAGCATGAATTAATGAGTTTGGAGCTTCAATTGACAAGCAATCAGAGGCACATAAATGAGATTTTGACTGAGTGGCAAGATAGAGAAGATTATTGGGCTCGCACTTGTAATATAGAGGTAGATGCTCGAGAGATGTGGAGAGCAGAAAGTTTAGGGAGACAGTAATACATCGAACACCTGACTGCTCAAATCTACAAGGCTGTCCGAAAAGCAGGCAACATGGTTGAAAAGGCGAAAGCACTGGAACAAGAGATTGTACCAACCAAAGGCCACAGTCAAAGATTATTGCACTTTTTGCATGAAGCTAGGGAGCAATATGCTCAAATCAAATGTTTTTATGGCTTTAATGCGAGAATGATTGGATGATGTGTAAAGACTCCCATGGTTAATGAAAATTTCTTTTTGTTTCAATCGATCTAAGACAATACCCTAATTTGCATTTCATTCATTTCATGTATGCATTTTCATACTAACAATAATATCAATGACATTATATCATGCGATCTAATTCATGGTTAATAAACTAAGGTTCAAGGTAGGAAAGCCAAAGAACCATAACTCGTCAATTTCGCATAGATATAATACTCGTTCCCAGACTTGAGCCATGGAAGAAGAGAATACAGCTAGGTTTGAAAGGGTCGAAAGAGTACAGGAGGAGATACAAGAAAGAGTGATGGAAATACAACAAAGAATTGAAGCACAAATGGCTAAATTAAGACAACTATTGATTGGATCAATGAAAGGAAAATGAGTCGCTGGTGTATCAAGGATAGGAGATGAGGTTAATATGGAAGAGCCATTATACCCTCCTGGATTCACTCCACCTCAAGTTCAGGTTCAAGTTCCTCGGGGTATACACATACAACCACCAAGTGCGCAGCCATACCCCTATGTCAATCATTCTGCAAATCAGTAGCCGACCCACTTGAATGCCATTTCGGGACCCATCCCAATCGATCCCATCATGGTACCAAATCTTGACAACCCTGTTGAGTAAGAGCAATCTCACGAAATGTCAGAACCTGTTATAAATTCAAAAATTCAAGACAAGTATGACCAACTTGAAGAGAAGCTTAAAGCGGTTGAAGGTAATGACACTTATGGGGTTATTGATGCCAACGAGCTTAGCCTAGTGCCTGACTTGGTTATCCCACCAAAATTTAAGACCCCAGATTTCGAGAAATACGATGGGACAAAGTGTCCATCTGCTCATATCACCATGTTTTGTAGAAAGATGACGAGTCATACCCATAATGACAAACTATTGATACACTATTTTCAGGATAGTTTGACTGGTTCAGCAGCTAAATGGTACGGTAATTAGATCAAAATAAGATCAGTTCATGGAAAAACTTGGCCAAAGTTTTTCTTGCTCAGTATAAGCACGTCTTGGATACAGCCCCTGATAGACTGTCATTACAAAATATGGAGAAAAAGTCGACGGAAACCTTCAAAGAATATGCACATTAGTGGAGAGATGCAGCAGCCCAAGTACAACCACCACTGACTGAAAAAGAGATAACCGTGCTATTCGTCAATACACTGAAAGCCTCGTATTATGACAGATTGGTGGGAAATGCCACGAAAAACTTCTCTGACATGGTAATTTCAAGGGAGATGATAGAAAACGCTATCAAAAGTGGTAAAATTGAAGGGTCTGAAAAGAAGATAGCTACCTTAAGGAAGAAAGAGCAGAAGACACATGTTGTCACTCACACAAATCCCCCACACCATCCTTTTGTTTCATATAACCCACACCCCATTACTACTCTACCATAAACCAAATCTCTCAATAACCATACCATTATCGAGCCCCCTAACAACCGTTACCCAGATCAAGTTTTAGCCCTCAACCATCCAATTACACCCCGGTACCTCCAGCTCGACCATTTACTCGACCAACCTACCCAAACAGCAATCAAAGAAACTCACAGAATAATAACAATCGAGAAAGACCTCATTTTAACCCAATTCCCATGACATACATAGATTTGTATCCTCGACTTGTTGAGAAACATCTGCTTGCTCCTGTTATTATTGAACCTTTGAAACCTCCGTTTCCCAAATGGTATGACCCTAATGCACATTGTGATTATCATTATGGGAATCCAGGTCATTCCATAAGCATTGTACTATTTTGAAGCATAAAGTGCAGGGGTTAATCACTGAAGGAGTATTAAATTTTGATACCAACCAACAGGGGACTCCAAATATCAATGGGAACCCTCTACCAAATCATACCAGACCATCAATAAATGCTTTGATTGATGGGCAAACAAGTTGTGTGAAAAGAAGAATAGAAGAGGTCAAAACTCCAATAGCTAAAGTGTTTGAAACCTTGGTCAAAGTTGACATGCTAAAGTCGATAGAACCTCAAAATTACTGTGAAGCGGTTAACTCAACTGAAAGCTGCCATTATCACAAAGGTGCTCTGGGCCATTCTATCGAGAATTGTACCCAATTTCGTCAAGAGGTGTAAAAATTGATGGATGAAGGTCGAATAGAGTTTTACCAAGAGAGAGAAGAGTTGGTGAAAGTGTCTACCATTGATTCAAAGAATAAGTTTGGGCATAGACCAGTAACTATCTATTATGATGAGAAGCCAACATCGAAGCTAGAAAAACCTGTCTCTCGACCAGTGGTGACAATTAAAGTTCCTGGCCCTTTTCCATATCAGAATGATAAAGCAGTACCTTGGAAGTACAATTATGATGTCGTAGTTAACCCAGATACTGCCAACATAACGGGTGTAGGAGGCATAACCCGAAGTGGCAGGTGCTATACCCTAGAGGCTCTAGAAAAAGCTAGAAAGGAGAAAGCCAAGATAGGGGAAGAAAATAAAAGTCAGAGTGATCTTGATGCAACACCAAAAAAAGAATGTCAGAAGCCAGTATCTGAGAGTGAAGTAGGTGAATTTTTGAAGTTAATAAAACATAGTGAGTATAGCGTGGTAGAACAGCTTAACAAGATGCCAGCTAGAATTTTGCTATTGTCATTATTGCTCAATTCAGAGTCACACCGTAATGCTTTGCTGAAAGTGCTAAATCAAGCATATATGTCTCACAATGCTTTTGTTGAATATGTGGAACAGCTTGTGAGCAATCTGACAATTTCAAACTATATTTTTTTCAATGATGAAAAAATTTCTCCTGAGGGTAGAGGAAGTACCAGGGCTCTTCACATTACTGTGAAATGTAAAAGTCATATAATGGCTAAGGTTTTGATTGATAATGGCTCATCCATCAATGTTATGCCTGCAACTACTCTGGCAAAACTCCCTGTTAATGGATCTTATATGAAACCTAGTCATATGATAGTGAGAGCCTTTGATAGAACCAGAAGAGAAGTGCTGGGAGATATAAAAGTGCCATTGTAGATTGGTCCATGTACTTTCAACGTGAAATTTCAAGTCATGGACATCTCTCTTTCATATAGTTGTCTATTGGGTAGACCGTGGATCCATATGGCAGGTGCTATCCCATCCTCATTACGTCAAAAAGTCAAATTCATTGTTAAAGGAAAGCTAACATGTGTGGCAAAAGAAGAAGATTTATTGGTAACTCAACCGATAAATACTCCTTATGTGGAATTGGCAGATGAAGCTTTAGAATGCTCTTATAGATCTTTCAAGATTTCCAATGCAATATATATAGCTGGAGGATCTAAATTGTATTCGCCACACTTATCTACGACTACTAAAATGGTAGTCAGACAGCTTACCAAGATGGGATGATGACCTGAAGTCAGACTTGGGAAGAACCTGCAAGGAATCACGAAGCCATCGGCCAGATCTGAAAAGAGAGACAAGTTTGGCTTGGGATATAAGCCAACAAGAGGGGACAAAGTAAGAATGGTGAATGAGAAAAGAGATAAGAGGATAGCTAATCTTAAGGGATATGAGCTAGAGTCAAAGCCGATAGTCATTCCATACCTCTATAATTTTTTTCACTCGGGAGGATATATTTATCCAGATTTACCGAGAGCCCCAAGTGCAGGATTCGTGAAAAAATTTTCAGAGCTGGCCATTCAAATGGTAGATGATGGAGAAAAGAAGAGTCGAAGTGAAGATCTATTCGTGTACCCTTGTCCTTTAGATTTTAAGCTGGATAATTGGGAAGTTACAGAGCTGCCTGTTGTTTTTAAAACTTTGGAAAAGTAATGTGAAACTTTAAATCCCTAATTACATTCTACGAGTATTAGGAGATCTTTTATGGTGTGTTTATGTTTGTCATTTTAATAAAAGACTTAGAAGATGCATCCCTATTTTTTCTGTTGTTTTTATCTTCATTTTACCTTTCATCCTTTTTTTCCTACATTTTCTTCCCATTCCATTTTTGTGTGCCAATATTCTCTCCATATTACCCTTTGCAGGGTCTCAAATAATGAACATGAGGATAATCATGGCATTAATCTCGGATTTGATTTTGAAAACTTAATTCATGTTGATGAACTTGATAATGAGGAAGATTCAGATAACTATACACTGCCTCTTGATTTGTTAAAATTAATAGAACATGAAGATAAGCCAATTGAACCCCACCAAGAAATTACTGAATCAGTAATTTTGGGAGATGGTGAGAATAAAAGAGAGGTCAAAGTTGGTACATCTCTTTTATCAACTGAAAGATAGGAGCTAAAAGAGCTGCTCTGAGAATATATAGATGTGTTTGCATAGACTTACTAGGATATGCCAGAACTCAGCACTGATATTGTAGAGCACAAGTTACCTTTAAAACCAGGATATAAGCCGATGCAGCAAAAGCTAAGGCGCATGAAACCAGAAATGCTGTTAAAAATTAAAGAGAAAGTGAAGAAACAATTCGGTGCCAGATTTTTGGAAGTGGCAAAATATCCTGAATGGGTAGCCAACATAGTGCCAGTTCCTAAGAAGGATGGAAAAGTGAGAATGTGTGTCGATTGTCGAGATTTGAATAGAGCAAGCCCTAAGGATAACTTTCCTTTACCTCACATCGATACTCTAGTGGATAATATTGCTAGGCACTCTACATTTTCCTTTATGGATGGTTTCTCAGGCTATAATCAAATCAAGATGGCTCGAGATGATATGGAGAAAACTACATTTGTGACCATGTGGGGAAAATTCTATTACAAAGTCATGCCTTTTAGGTTAAAAAATGCTGGTGCTACTTATCAAAGAGCAATGGTGACTCTTTTTCATGACATGATGCATAAAGAGATAGAAGTGTATGTAGATGATATGATTGCAAAATCTCGTGAAGGAGAGGATCATATAGTCAGTCTCAAAAAACTGTTCGACAGGTTGAGAAGATTTCAGTTGAAGTTGAATCCTGCCAAATGTACATTTGGAGCCAAATCAGGAAAACTATTAGGCTTTATAGTCAGTGAAAAAGAAATTGAAGTTGATCCAGATAAGATACAAGCCATCCAAAACTTATCCCCTCCTCATACCTCAAAAGAAGTGCGAGGCTTCTTAGGGAGATTAAATTATATTGCTCGCTTCATCTCTCAACTCACTTATAAGTGTGATCCTATTTTCAAGCTTCTCATAAAACATGATCCTGGAGAATGGAATGATGAATGCCAAGAAGCTTTTGAAAGATCAAAGAATACTTGTCAAATCCACTTGTGTTAGTGCCACCAATGCCAGGAAAACCTTTGATTTTGTACTTGACAGTGCATGAAAATTCAATGGGATGTGTGCTAGGGCAAAAAGATGAAACTGATAAGAAAGAACGAGCAATTTACTACTTGAGCAAGAAGTTCACTTATTATGAGTCAAAGTATTCACCATTAGAGAAGATGTGTTGTGCATTAACCTGGACAGCTCGAAGGCTTAGACAATACATGCTTTATCACACTACTTGGCTCATAGCAAAGCTGGATCCTATTAAGTATATCTTCGAAAAGCCCTCATTGATAGGAAGAATAGCACGGTGGCAAGTTATGCTTTCAGAATATGATATCATTTACGTGACTCAAAAAGCTATTAAAGGGAGTGCAATAGCTGAATTTCTAGCTAATCATGCAGTTGAAGATTATGAGCCAATGAAATTAGATTTTCCTGATGAGGATGTGATGGCCATTGAAGAAAATGAACCTGTTGAAAAATCATGGAGGATGTATTTTGATGGAGCTACTAATGCTTTGGGTCATGGTATTAGGGCAATTTTGATATCTCTTGATGGACATTATTACCCCATCACAGCCAGATTAAATTTTAATTACATAAACAATGTGGCTGAATATGAGGCCTGTGTTATGGGTCTACAAGCAGCAATTAAAAAGAAGATCAAAGTGTTAGATATGTTTGAAGATGCAACTTTAGTCATCTATCAGTTACGAGGTGAATGGGAAACAAGAGACTCTAAGTTGATTTGGTACCATAAATACATCTCTGAGTTGGTTAAGCAATTTAAAGAAGTTCAGTTTGAGCATCTACCTAGAGAGGAAAACCAAATTGCTGATGCACTGGCTACTCTAGCTGCAATGATCAAAATAGATGCAAGTACTAAAATCCAACCCATCAAGCTGGATGTGAAAGATGTACCAGCACATTGCTCAGGTGTTGAAAAAGAAGTTGATGGGAAGCCATGGTATCATGATATCATGTAATACATTAAAAGCCAGTAATACCTAAAACATGCAACTGAAAATGATAAGAGGACTATCAGAAGATTGGCTATGAGTTTTTTCATTAATGGAGATATCCTTTACAAAAGAGGTCGAGATCAAGTGCTCTTAAGATGTGTAAATGCAGCTGAAGCAAAGAAGATTATTGAAGAAGTGCATGATAGAGTTTGTGGGGCACATGCAAATGGTCATATGATGGTTAGACAAATTATGAGGGCTGGCTATTATTGGTTGACAATGGAGAGTGACTGTATTGATTATGCTAGGAGATGTCATAAATGTTAGATTTATGCTGACAAGATTCATGCTCCACCATCAACATTACACGTTCTAGCTCCTCCCTGGCCATTCTCAATGTGGGGTATGGATGTCATTGGTCCCATCACTCCAAAAGCTTTGAACGGGCATAGATTCATTTTTGTGATGATTGATTACTTCACCAAATGGGTAGAGGCTGCATCATATGCTAGCGTGACCCGATCTGTGGTATGTAAGTTCATAAAAAGAGAGATAATATGCAGATATGGGCTTTCGGAGACAATTATTTCTGATAATACCAAAAACTTGAACAACAAAATGATGAATGAAGTATGCACTCAGTTCAAGATTCGCCATCGTAATTCGGCACCATATCGTCTAAAAATGAATGGGGCAGTGGAGGCTGCAAATAAGAATATCAAGAGAATCCTGGAGAAAATGACTGAAACTTACAAAGATTGGCATGAGAAGTTACCTTTTGCCTTGCATGCTTATAGAACATCAGTCAGAACGTCTACTGGAGCCACACCGTTCTCTTTGGTATATGGTATGGAAGCTGTGCTACCAGTCGAAGTGGAAATTCCCTCACTGAGAGTCCTGATGGAGGTAGAGTTAGAGGAAGCAGAATGGGTTCGAAATCGCTACGAGCAGTTAAACCTCATAGAAGAGAAAAGACTGTTAGCACTTTGTCATGGTCAATTATATCAAAAGAGGATGATGAGAGCACATGACAAGAAAACTCATCCCCGTTGCTTTAGGGAAGGAGACTTAGTGTTAAAAAGATTCCTTCCAAATCAACATGATAATCGGGGGAAATGGACACCAAATTGGGAAGGCCCGTATGTGGTGAAAAAGGTTTTTTCTTATGAGGCATTGATTTTGGCAGAAATAGATGGAGGTGATTTACCTACCCCAATAAATTCAGATGTTGTGAAGAAATATTTTGCTTAAAAAAAAAGAGAGAAAAAAATGATGACTTATCTAAGTTGAAAACCTGAAAAGACAGCTTAGATGTGAAGCAAAAGCATCATCAAGAAAAGATCCCACAATGCAGGGGCAAGTGTAGTTTGAAGAACTCTGAATAATCAAGAAAGTCATCTGATTTAGTTTTAGAGAAAGAATCTGAGAATATTTTGTTCATGATTATCTTGTGATCATTCTTTTGACACCTTTATTTCAACTCAAACACTTTGACATACACTTGTTATCAGCCATAGGAAATACATTATCCTTCATTTGAAAATAATGCCTATCCTTTCCTTTATCCTTATCTGATATTTTTGTCCATCAGAGAAATGTGATTGCATTTTATTTGTCTTGAACTTAAAATGATGAAAAGAAAAACAAACATGAAAGATCTCAGCATTACTTTTAAAGTTGACAAAGGCAAATGAAAAAGGATGAGAAAAGCATGACAAGTCATTGATGTTGTAGACTTTTGAAGAAAAAATATTATGGTCAGATGTTGAAGACAGATTGGTCATATAAGAACTCGGATAAAAGAAGCCGAAAGCGAGAGATTTCGAGAACCTTTTTACTACAATGAATGATTTTGATTGCATTACATGCATTGCATCATGAGCACTCAGTACATGCATCCATGAGAAGTTGTAACAAAGATAGAAATTTTCCTTTTCTTAATGAAAAAACAAGATTTTGGTAAAGACAATGATCAAACAAAGGAATTCAAAAGAGAGAGATTTACTTGTTCAAAGATGAAAACTCAAATTTGAAAATAGATGAGAAATTTTAAAGTTGTGGAGCCTCTGTTGAGAGGAGCTTTTTCAGATGAGAATTTTTAAAGTTGTTGAGCCTCTATTGAGATGAGCTTTTCCAAGATGAGAATTTTAAAGTTGTCGAGCCTCTGTTGAGAGGAGCTTTTTCAAGAGAGAATTTTTAAAGTTATGGAGCCTCTGTTGAGAGGAGCTTTTTCCATATGAGATTTTTAAAGTTGTGGAACCTCTGCTAAGAGGAGTTTTTTTCAAGAGAGAATTTTTAAAGTTGTGGAGCCTTTGCTGAGAAGAGCTTTTTTTTTCAAGATGAGATTTTAAAGTTGTGGAGCCTCTGTTGAGAGGAGCTTTTTCCAGATGAGATTTTAAAGTTGTTGAGCCTCTACTGAGAGGAGCTTTTCCAAATGAGATTTTTAAAGTTGTGGAGCCTTTATTGAGAGGAGCTTTTTTCAAGAGATTTTTAAAGTTGTGGAGCCTCTGTTGAGAGGAGCTTTTTCCAGATGAGATTTTTAAAGTTGTTGACCTCTATTAAGAGGAGCCCTTTTCTGTAAAACCAAAAAATAACACAATTTATTTTTGGACAAAATCGTTGTCTTTGTCTTTGCCCTATTCCTAATTCTCAATAATGTGTAAAGAGTGGCAGCTGTAGACACCGATTTTGTCTGGGTCTACTATTTTATTTTATTTTATTTTTAATAATAATAATATTTAACAAAACAAACAAAAAAACAAACAAAAAAAAAACAACAAACAAAAAAACAAAACGAAAATAAGACAGAAGTCAAGGGGTTGGTACTACGCCGAACTGCCCCGACCAATTACCCAACCAACTCCCCGACCAATTACCCAACCAACTCTCCGACCAATTACCTTACCAACTACCCGACCAGCCACCCTATAACCACCAACTAACAACCCTATAGCCTTAGATCCCCCTAAGTAGAAACCCTTTAAAATCCCCAACCATTTTCGAAAATCCGGGGATCTGAGCTCTCGAAAAAAAAAAACCATTCTTCCCCTTCAACACCCTCAGACAGACCCTATTTTCGACGCAAAAAAAAAACCAAAACAAAAAAAAAACCAAAACAGAAACAAAAATAAAAAAATACACAGTCCTCACCTACGGTGAGGAACCTCAGCACCGAGCCATCTGCAAAAGACAAGAAATCGTTAGTTTCACCAAAAAAAAAAAAAGAAAGGGAAGAAAAACTGAAAACTTCAAAACTTGATCTATGCGAATCAAGGTCGCTTTTGGTGAAAAGGACCTCAGATCCAGACTCAGGAGGTCGAGGAGAACATTTTGGTGTTTTCGAAGAATTTTTCGACAACTGTCAACGGCGACCGCTGACTGACGACCGGCGACAGCAGCGACGGAGGATCGGCCGGCCACCTGTGTTGGCCAGAGAGAAAAAAAAGGAAACGAAAAAAAAAAAGAGAGAAAAAATTTTTTTTGACTTTTATATAAATTATCAATAGCCAAAACGACGTCGTTTCAATAAAACCCAAAACGACGCTGTTTTAACCAAAGAAGGATCCACGCATTGACCCGAACCCGACCTGAGATCCGCGTAACCCGACCCAATGATCCGTTCCAGCCAGCCTTGAACCGGTTCATACGAACCGCCAGTGGACCGGATTGAACCGATCAGATTGCCCAGACTGTCGATCCGACCGCCGAACCGGTCAGATCGCCTGGACCTCCAATCCAACCGTCGAATCGGTCAGACCGCCCGGACCAGCGTTGACCGGATCGTTGACCGGTCCGGTTCAGGTAAAAAAATTTTTTTTTTTTTGAATTTTCTAATTTTTTATTATTATTATTTTTTGTTATTTTAAATATATTTTTATATTTATGCATGATAAATTTATAAATTTGTTAGAATAAATGTTTAATCCTTTTAATAATAATAAAATTAAGAACAAATAATAATAAAAAATATATTAAAATGCTTTAAAAATAATAATAATAATCTTCCCTGCCTAGATGTTGGAGGGAATAAAAATATTTTTCTAAAACAATAATTCCGCCTAGATGTTGGGGAATTATTGTTAATTATTTTTCATAAATAAACATAAAAAAATTTTAATTAATCTTCAAAAATTATTAAAATCGAACTTGCTTAAAAAATCTGCCTAGATGTTGGGGATTTTTAGAGATGTTCGTATTTTCTTAAAAAAACAAAACCTTAAGCACTATTTCTTAATCCTAGGATTCTAAAACCCCTAAAAATCCAAAATCCATTAAATCCAAAACACCCTGAAATTCAAAATCCTTGAAATCCAAAGTCCTAAAAAAATCCTAAGGACACGTGTGAAAATTCTATTTGAAGCAATTTGTTCCCGAATGCTGCCTAGATGATGGGGTATTTAAGAAATTTTACTTCGTGAAGTCTTTTCACACGATTTCTTAATTTGTATTAATAATAAGATTAATAAATAAAAAGTATAATAAAATTGGGATCTTAAATATAAACAGTCGCACTTAAGCTCTGCCTAGATGTTGGAGAGTCGGGGTGGTCTCATTATATTTAAGAATCCAACTCTTAAATTGCATTTCATTTTACATGACATTCATTAGCATGATATACATTAGCATGTTATCATCAATAATTGATTGCATTACTTTCTCTTTAATTTACTGATAAAATATTTTTTAATAAAAAAAGAATAATAAAAAATTTTTTTTTTGTGATATTATAAAATAAAAAAATAACATTCCAAGAGAAATAATTCTTGGTACTCTGCCTAGATGTTGGAGAGTCACTAACAATTATTTCCTATAAAGATTGTTATTTTATTTTAATGATTATTATGTTAAATCTTAGGCGAAAAGAGTTATTTTAAATTCTGCCTAGACGATGGAGAATTTTAAGATAATTATTTAACTTAAAGATTTTCTCAATATTTCTAAATAAATATTTTAGCAAATTTTTTTTAAATGAAGGGAATTAATGTTAAATTTCAAATTAAAACCATTTTTATCCAATATCGAAAATAGTGCATAATTAAATGGTACCAATTTATGGGCGTTGTGCGGGTGCTAATCCTTCCCCATGCGTAACCGACTCCCGGACCCAACCTGATTTTTCGCAGACTGAAATTTATCTTTTTGATAAGACTTCAAACTCGTTTTTATAGTTTTATTAAAAAGATAAACTTTTGGGTGGCCAATCACACCCTAACAAAGATTGGTGGCGACTCTCTCTTTTTTATTTTTCTCGATTTTAAACTCATTTTTACGTTTGACGGTCCCAAAACCGTTACGACATACAAAGTTCCTTCCCAGTCTAAGATCAGACTGGACCGAGGGTTGCGACAGCACATGCTGGGCTCGGGAATGTGCTGGTGCCGTATTTTTCTTCGTCGGGACACCATCGCCGGAGAACCTGACCGAGGGCATTAGGGTTCCAGCGATCGGGGGGGCCGGGGGGGATGTTCGCACATGATGTGCAATGGGTGCTGGTACTTGGCCCTCATATTGGCCCCCTATCCCTCATCAAACCTCGAGAACTCACACCCCCTTAAAGAGCATTTGAGATTTTACAGGTTTGCTGCCAGTAGCCATTAAAGTGTCTGAAATGGGGACACTTTTTTCAAATAGTCACAAAATCTTGTACACTTCGAGTTTTTAGCTGAATTTTTTTGTGCATGCCTACAAAAATACAAGAATCACGTCTACCAAGTTGGGGCCAAAAATCCTTCTGAAAAAATTTTAAAAAATCCCGAACCGTAAAAAGTTTCAAAAATCGTGAAAAATAGAAAACGAGTCGTCTTGCCATGAAACTTCACATGAAGGCTTAAAGGACCATTGTATGAATTTACAAGCCAGAAAAATGGCATTGACACGGCAGAAATATGAAGATGTGCCTAAACCCACCTACCACCCTATCGATCCACGGCTTGCGCATCCCGCCTCTCTGGACGGCTTGTGCATCCACGACAGCATACGGAGTTTCGTGGGTTGACTTAGGCATACGGAGTTCATTCCCAGTCTAAGCATACGGAGTTCATTCCCAGTCTAAGATCGGATCAGACCGAGGGTTACGGCAGCACATGATGGGCTCGGGCATGTGCTGGTGCCGTATTTTCTTCATCGGGACACCATCGTCGGAGAATCTGACCGGCAGCACTGTGGTTCCGGCGATGGGGGGACCGGGGGGGGTGTGCGCACATGACGTGCGATGGGTGGTGGTACTTGGCCCTTATATTGGCCCCCTATCCCTCATCAAACCTTGAGAACTCACACCCCCTTAAAGAGCATTTGAGATTTTGCAGGTTTGCTGCCAGTAGCCATTAAAGCGTTTGAAATGGGGACACTTTTTTCAAATGGCCACAAAATCTTGTACACTTCGAGTTTTTAGCTGAATTTTTTTGTGCATGCCAAAAAAAATACAAGGATCACGTCTACCAAGTATGGGGTCAAAACCCCTTCTGAAAACAATTTAAAAAATCTCGAACCGTAAAAAGTTTCAAAAATCATGAGAAATAGAAAACGAGTCGTCTTGCCATGAAACTTACCATGAAGGCTTAAGGGACCATTGTATGAATTTACAAGCCAGACAAATGGCATTGACACGGAAAAAATATGAAGATGTGCCTAAACCCACCTACCACCCTATCGATCCACGGCTTGCGCATCCCGCCTCTCTGGCCGGCATAGTGCTCGCCCGTTTCGTCGGTTAGCTTAGGCATACGGAGTTCATTCCCAGTCTAAGATCGGATCAGATTGAGGGTTGTGGTAGTAGGATCGGCAGCATGTAGAGGGGGACCCGACCGATCCCTAGCTTGAGCATCCTGCCCATCTGGCCGGCTGAGCGCCCGCACGTTCGTTTCGTCGGTTGACTTAGGCATACGGAGTTCATTCCCAGTCTAAGCATACGGAGTTCATTCCCAATCTAAGATCAGATCGGACTAAGGGTTATGGCAGCACATGCTGGGCTCGGGCATGTGCTAAAACCACATTTTTCTTCGTCGGGTCACCATCGTCGGAGAACCTGACCGGCGGCATTGAGGTTCCGGCGATGGGGGGACCGGGGGGTTTGCGCACATGATGTGCGATGGGTGCTGGTACTTGGCTCTTATATTGGCCCCTTATCCCTCATCAAACCTCAAGAACTCACATCCCCTTAAAGAGCATTTGAGATTTTACAGGTTTGCTGCCAGTAGCCATTAAAGTATTTGAAATGGGGACACTTTTTTCAAATGGTCACAAAATCTTGTACACTTCGAGTTTTTAGCTGAATGTTTTTATGCATGCCCACAAAAATACAAGGATCACATCTACCAAGTTTGGGGCCAAAAATCCTTCCGAAAAAATTTAAAAAAATCCCGAACCGCAAAAAGTTTCAAAAATCATGAAAAATAGAAAACGAGTCGTCTTGCCATGAAACTTCACATGAAGGCTTAAGGGACCATTGTATGAATTTACAAGCCAGAAAAATGGCATTGGCACAGTAGAAATATGAAGATGTGCCTAAACCCACCTACCTCCCTATCGATCCATGGCTTGCGCATCCCGCCTCTCTGGCCGGTGTAGTGCCCGCCCGCCCACCTGCTCGTTTCGTCGGTTGGCTTAGGCATATGAAGTTCATTCCCAGTCTAAGATCGGACCGGACCGAGGGTTGCGGTAGCAGAATGGCAGCACATAGAAGGGGACCCGGCTGATCCCCGGCTTGTGCATCCCGCCCCTCTGGCCGACTGAGTGCCCATACGCTTGTTTAATGGGTTGACTTAGGCATACAGAGTTAATTCCCAGTTGAAGCATACGAAGTTCATTCCTAGTCTAAGCTCAAAATGGATTGATGGTTGCGGTAGCACATGCTGGGCGCGGGCATGTGCTGGTACCGCATTTTTCTTCGTCGGGACACCATTGTCGGAGAACCTGACCGAAGGCATTAGGGTTCCGATGAACGGAGGGGGCCGGGGGGGAGTGCGCACATGATGTGCAATGGGTGCTGGTATTTGCCCTTATATTGGCCCCCTATCCCTCATCAAACCTCGAGAACTCACACCCCTTTAAAGAGCATTTGAGATTTTACAGGTTTGTTGCCAATAGCCATTAAAGTGTCTAAAATGGGGACACTTTTTTCAAATGGTCACAAAATCTTCTACATTTTGAGTTTTTTGCTGAATTTTTTTGTGCATGCCAACAAAAATACAAGGATCATTTCTACCAAGTTTGGGGCCAAAACTCCTGAAAAAATTTTAAAAAATCCCAAACCGTAAAAAGTTTCAAAAATCTTGAAAAATAGAAAACGAGTGGTCTTGCCATGAAACTTCAAATGAAGGCTTAAGGGACCATTGTATTAATTTACAAGCCAAAAAAATGGCATTGGCACGGCAAAAATATGAAGATGTGCCTAAACCCACCTACCACCCTATCGATCCACAGCTTGCGCATCCCGTCTTTCTGACCGGCGTAGTGCCCGCCCGCTCATTTCGTCGGTTGGCTTAGGCATACGGAGTTCATTCCCAGTCTAAGCATACGGCGTTCATTCCCAGTCTAAGAATGAACCGGACCGAGGTTGTGGCAGCACATGCTGGAATCGAGCATGTGCTGGTGCTGCATTTTTCTTCGTCGGGACACCATCACCGGAGAACCTGATCGGCGGCATTGGGGTTCCGACGATCGGGGAGGGTCGGGAGGGGTGCGCGCACATGATGTGCGATGGGTGCTGGTACTTGGCCCTTATATTGGCCCCCTATCCCTCATCAAACCTCGAGAACTCACACCCCCTTAAAGAGCATTTCAGATTTTACAGGTTTGCTGCCAATAGCCATTAAAGTGTCTGAAATGGGGACACTTTTTTCAAATGGTCACAAAATCTTGTACACTTTGAGTTTTTAGCTGAATGCTTTTGTGCATGCCAACAAAAATACAAGGATCACGTCTACCAAGTTTGGGGTGAGAACTCCTTCCGAAAAAATTTTAAAAATCCTCGAACCGTAAAAAGTTTCAAAAATCGTGAAAAATAGAAAATGAGTCGTCTTGCCATGAAACTTCACATGAAGGCTTAAGGGACCATTGTATGAAGTTACAAGCCAGAAAAATGGGATTGGCATGGCAGAAATATGAAGATGTGCCTAAACCCACCTACCACCCTATCGATCCACGGCTTGCGCATCCCATCTCTCTGGCCGGCGTAGTGCCCGCCTGCCCGCCCACCCGTTTCGTCGATTGGCTTAGGCATACGGAGTTCATTCCCAGTCTAAGATTAGACCAGAGTGATGGTTGAGCAGCAGGATCGGTAGTACACAGAGGGGGACCCGGTCGATCACCGGCTTGGGCATCCTGCCCCTCTGGTCGGTTGAGCGCCCTAACGCTCATTTCGTGGGTTGACTTAGGCATACGTAGTTCATTCCCAGTCTAAGATCGAACCGGACCAAGGGTTGCGGCAGCACATGCTAGGCTCGGGCATGTGCTAGTGCTACATTTTTCTTCGTCAGGGCACCATCACCTGAGAACCTGACCGGCGACATTGGGGTTCCGACGATCGGGGGGCCGGGGGGTGTGCGCACATGACGTGCGATGGGTGCTGGTACATGGCCCTTATATTGGCCCCCTATAGCTCATCAAACCTCAAGAAGTCACACCCCCTTAAAAAGCATTTGAGATTTTACAGGTTTGCTGCCAGTAGCCATTAAAGTGTCTAAAATGGGGACACTTTTTTCAAATGGTCACAAAATCTTGTACACTTCGAGTTTTTAGATGAATTTTTTTGTACAAGCCAACAAAAATACAAGGATCACGTCTACCAAGTTTGGGGCCAAAAATCCATCGGAAAAATTTTAAAAAATCCCAAACCGTAAAAAGTTTCAAAAATCGTGAAAAATAAAAAACGAGTCGTCTTGCCATGAAACTTCACATGAAGGCTTAAGGGACCATTGTATGAATTTACAAGCCAGAAAAATGGCATTGGCTTGGCAGAAATATGAGATGTGCCTAAACCCAGCTAGCACCCTATCGATCCACGACTTGCGCATCCCGCCTCTCTGGCCGGCGTAGTGCCGCCCGCCTGCCCGCTCGTTTCGTCGGTTGGCTTAGGCATACAGAGTTCATTCCCAGTCTAAGATCAGATCAGACCGAGGGTTGCAGCAGCAGGATAGGCAGCACGTAGAGGGAGACCCGGTTGATCCCTAGCTTGCGCATCCTGCCCCCCTGGCCGGCTGAGCGTTCGGACACTCATTTCATGGGTTGACTTAGACATACGGTGTTCAGTCCCAGTGCAAGCATACGAAGTTCATTCCTAGTCTAAGATCAAACCGGACCGAGGGTTGCGAAAGCACATGCTGGGCTCGGGCATGTGCTGGTGCCATATTTTTTTTCGTCGGGACACCATCGTCGGAGAACCTGACCGGCGGCATTGAGGTTCCGGCGATCGGAGGGGGCCGGGGGGGTGTGCACACATGATGTGCAATGGGTCCTTGTACTTGGCCCTTATATAGGCCCCCTATCGCTCATCAAACCTCGAGAACTCACACCCCCTTAATGAGCATTTGAGATTTTTCAGGTTTGCTGCGAGTAGGCATTAAAGTGTCTGAAATGGGGACATTTTTTTCAAATGGTCACAAAATCTTGTACGCTTCGAGTTTTTAGCTGAATTTTTTTATGCATGCTAAAAAAAATAAAACGATCACGTTTACCAAGTTTGGGGCCAAAAAACCTTTTTTAAAAAATCCTGAATCGTAAAAAGTTTCAAAAATCGTGAAAAATAGAAAACGAGTCGTCTTGCCATGAAACTTCACATGAAGGCTTAAGGGACCATTGTATGAATTTACAAGCTAGAAAAATGGCATTGGCATGGCAAAAATATGAAGATGTGCCTAAACCCACCTACCACCCTATCGATCCATGACTTGCGCATCCCGTCTCTCTGGCCAGCGTAGCGCCCGCTTGCCTGCCCGTTCGTTTTGTCAGTTGGCTTAGCCATACGGAGTTCATTCCCAATCTAAGATCAGACCAAATCGAGGGTTGCGGTAGCAGGATCGGTAGCACATGGAGGGGGACTTGGTCGATCCCCGGCTGAGCCCCTGCACTCTCGTTTCATGGGTTGACTTAGGCATATGGAGCTCATTCCCAGTCTAAGCATATGGAGTTCATTCCCAGTCTAAGATCGGACCAGACCGAGGGTTATGGCAGCACATGCTGGGCTCAGGCATGTGCTGGTGCCATATTTTTCTTCTTCGAGACACCATCTTTGGAGAACCTGATCAGCGGCATTGGGGTTCCGTCGATCAGGGGGGTCGGCGGGGGGTGTGCGCACATGATGTGCGATGGGTGCTAGTACTTGACCCTTATATTGGCCCCCTATCCCTCATCATACCCATAGAACTCACACCCCCTTAAAGAGAATTTGAGATTTTACAGGTTTGTTGTAGTAGCCATTAAAGTGTCTAAAATGGGGACACTTTTTTCAAATGGTCAGAAAATCTTGTACACTTCGAGTTTTTAACTGAATATTTTTGTGCATGCCAACAAAAATACAAGGATCACGTCTACCAAGTTTGGGGCCAAAACTCCTTCTGAAAAAATTTTAAAAAATCTCGAACCGTAAAAAGTTTGAAAAATAGTGAAACTTCACATGAAGGCTTAAGGGACCATTGTATGAATTCACAAGCCAGGAAAATGGCATTCGAATGGCAGAAATATGAAGATGTGCCTAAACCCACCTACCACCCTATCGGTCCACGGCTTGCGCATCCCGCCTCTCTGGCCGTCGTAGTGTCCGCCCGTCCGCCCGCTCGTTTCATCGGTTGGCTTAGGCATACGGAGTTCATTCCCAATCTAAGATCGAACCAGACCGAGGGTTGGGGTAGCGGGATCGATAGCACACAGAGGGGGACCCGGTCAATACTCGTATTGTGCATCCCGCACCTCTGGCCGGCTGAGCGCCCGTACGATCATTTCGTGGGATGACTTAGGCATACAGAGTTCATTCCCAGACTAAGATTGGACCAGACCGAGGGTTACGACAGCACATGCTAGGCTCGGGCATGTGCTATTGCCATATTTTTCTTTGCCGGGACACCATCATCGGATAACCTGACCGACGGCATTGGGGTTCCTGCAATCGGGGGCGCCGGGGGAGGTGTGCACACATAATGTGCGATGGGTGCTGGTACTTGGCCCTTATATTGGCCCCCTATCCCTCATCAAACCTCGAGAACTCACACCCCCTTAAAGAGCATTTGAGATTTTACAGGTTTGCTGCCAGTAGCCATTAAAGTTTCTGAAATGGGGACACTTTTTTCAAATGGTCACAAAATCTTGTACACTTCGAGTTTTTAGCTGAATTTTTTTGTGAATGCCAACAAATATACAAGGATCACATCTACCATTTTGGGGCTAAAACTCCTCTAAAAAAATTTTAAAAAATCCTAAACCATAAAAAGTTTTAAAAATCGTGAAAAATAAAAAACGAGTCGTCTTGCCATGAAACTTCACATGAAGGCTTAAGGGACCATTGTATGAATTTACAAGCCAGAAAAATGGCATTGGCATGGCAGAAATATGAAGATGTGCCTAAACCCACCTACCACCCTATCGATCCACGGCTTGCGCATCCCATCTCTCTGGCCGGCGTAGTGCCCGCCCGCCCGCCCACTCATTTCGTAGGTTGGCTTAGGCATACGGAGTTCATTCCTAGTCTAAGATCAGACCGGACCGAGGGTTACGGTAGTAGGATCGGCAGCAGTGGGGGACCCGACCGATCCCCTACTTGAGCATCCCGTCCCACTGGCCAGCTGCGCGCTCGCACGCTCGTTTCACGGGTTGACTTAGGCATACGAAGTTCATTCCCAGTCTAAGATCGGACCGGACCGAGGGTTTCGACAGCAAATGCTGGGCTCGGGCATGTGCTGGTGCCACATTTTTCTTCGTCAGGACACCATCGCCGGAGAACCTGACCGGGGGCATTAAGGTTCCGACGATCGGGGGGGCCCCGGGGGGTGTACGCACATGATGTGCTATGGGTGCTGGCACTTGGCCCTTATATTGGCCCCCTATCCCTCATCAAACCTCGAGAACTCACACCCCCTTAAAGAGCAATTGAGATTTTACAGGTTTGCTGCCAGTAGCCATTAAAGTGTCTGAAATAGGGACACTTTTTTCAAATGGTCACAAAATCTCGTACACTTTGAGTTTTTAGCTGAATTTTTTTGTGCATGCCAAAAAAAATACAAGGATCATGTCTACCCAGTTTGGGGCCAAAACTCTTTCTGAAAAATTTTAAAAAATCCCGAACCGTAAAAGGTTTCAAAAATCGTGAAAAATAAAAAACGAGTCGTATTGCCATGAAACTTCACATGAAGGCTTAAGGGACCATTGTATGAATTTACAAGCCAAAAAAATGGCATTGGCATGGCAGAAATATGAAGATCTGCCTAAACCCACCTACCACCCTATCGATCCACGGCTTACGCATCCCGACTCTCTGGCCAACATAGTGCCCGCCCGTCCGCCCACTCGTTTCATCGGTTGGCTTAGGCATATGGAGTTTATTCCCAGTTTAAGATCAGATTGGATCAAGGGTTGCGACAGTAGGATCTATAGCACACAGAGGGGGACCCGATTGATCCCCGGCTTGCGCATCCAGCCCCTCTGGCCGGTTGAGCGCCGCACGCTCGTTTCGTGGGCTGACTTAGGCATACAGAGTTCATTCCCAGTCTAAGCATACGAAGTTCATTCCCAGTCTAAGATCAGACTGGACCGAGGGTTGCTATAGCACATGCTGGGCTCAGGCATGCGCTGGTGCCACATTTTTCTGCGTCGGGACACAATCGTCGGAGAATCTTACCGACGGCATTGGGGTTCCGACGATCTGGGGGGCCAGGGGGGTGTGCGCACATAATGTGCGATGGGCGCTGGTACTTCGCCCTTATATTGGCCCCCTATCCATCATCAAACCTCAAGAACTCATACCCCCTTAAAGAGCATTTGAGATTTTACAGGTTTGTTGCCAGTAGCCATTAAAGTGTCTGAAATGGGGACACTTTTTCAAATGGTTACAAAATCTTGTGGACTTCGAGTTTTTAGCTGAGTTTTTTTGTGCATGCCAACAAAAATACAAGGATCACGTCTACCAAGTTTGGAGCCAAAACTCCTTCTGAAAAAATTTCAAAAAATCTCGAACCGTAAAAAGTTTTGAAAATCGTGAAAAATGGAAAACGAGTCGTCTTGCCATGAAACTTCACATGAAGGCTTAAGGGACCATTGTATGAATTTAAAAGCCAAAAAAATGGCATTGGCATGGCAGAAATATGAAGATGTGCCTAAACCAACCTACCACCCTATCGATCCATGGCTTGCGCATCCCGCCTCTCTGGCCGGTGTAGTGCCCGCCCGCCCGCTCCCTCGTTTCATCGGTTGGCTTAAGCATACGGAATTCATTCCCAGTCTAAGATTGGACAGGATCAAGGGTTGCGGTAGCAGGATCGGTAGCACGTAGAGGGGGACCCGACCAATCCCCAACTTGCGCATCCCGCCCCTCTGGCCGGCTAAGTGCCCGCACGCTCGTTTCATGGGTTGACTTAGGCATACGGAGTTCATTCCCAGTCTAAGCATACAGAGTTCATTCCAGTCTAAGATCAGACCAGACCGAGGGTTGCGACAGCACATGCTCGGCTAGGGCATGTGCTGGTGCTACATTTTTCTACACCGGGACACCATCGTCGGAGAACCTGACCGGCGGCATTGGGGTTCCGAAGATCGGGGGGTGGGGGGGTGAGCGCACATGATATGCGATGGGTGCTGGTACTTGGCCCTTATATTGGCCCCCTATCCCTCATCAAACCTTGAGAACTCACACCCCCTTAAAGAGCATTTGAGATTTTACAGGTTTGCTGCCAGTAGCCATTAAAGTGTCTGAAATGGGGACACTTTTTTCAAATGGTCACAAAATCTTGTACACTTCGAGTTTTTAGCTGAATTTTTTTTGCATGCCAACAAAAATACAAGGATCCCGTCAAATAAGTTTGGGGCCAAAACTCCTAAAAAAATTTTAAAAAATCTCGGACCGTAAAAAGTTTCAAAAATTATGAAAAATAGAAAATGAGCCGTCTTGCCATGAAACTTCACATGAAGGCTTAAGGGACCATTGTTTGAATTTACAAGCTAGAAAAATGGCATTGGCCGGGCAGAAATATGAAGATGTGCCCAAACTCACCTACCACCCTATCGATCCACGACTTGCTCATCCCGCCTCTCTAGCTGGCGTAGTGTACGCCCGCCCGCTCGATTCTTCGGTTGGTTTAGGCATATGGAGTTCATTCCCAGTCTAAGATGAGATCAGACCAAGGGTTGCAGTAGTAGGATTGACAGCACGCAAAGACGGACTCGACCGATCCCCGGCTTGCGCATCCCGCCCCTCTGGCCGGCTGAGCACCCGCACGCTCGTTTCGTGGGTTGACTTAGGCATACGGAGTTCATTCCCAATCTAAGCATACAGAGTTCATTCCCAGTCTAAGATCGGATCGGACCGGGGGTTACGGCAGCACATGCTGGGCTCGGGCATGTGCTGGTGCAGCATTTTTATTCGTCGGGACACCATCGTTGGAGAACCTGACCTACTGCATTGGGGTTCCAGCGATCGAGGGGGCCGAGGGGGTGTGCGCACATGATGTGCGATGGGTGCTGGTACTTGGCCCTTATATTGGCCCCCTATCCCTCATCAAACCTCGAGAACTCACACCCCTTTAAAGAGCATTTCAGATTTTACAGGTTTGCTGCCAGTAGCCATTAAGGTGTCTGAAATGGGGACACTTTTTTCAAATGGTAACCAAATCTTGTACACTTCGAGTTTGTAGCTGAATTTTTTTGTGCATGCTAAAAAAAAATACAAGGATCATGCCTACCAAGTTTAGGGCCAAAACTCCTTTTGAAAAAATTTTAAAAAATTTTGAACCGTAAAAAGTTTCAAAAATCGTGAAAAATAGAAAACGAGTCGTCTTGCCACGAAACTTCACATGAAGGCTTAAGGGACCATTGTATGAATTTACAAGCCAGAAAAATGGCATTGGCATGGAAGAAATATGAAGATGTGCCTAAACCCACCTACCACCCTATCGATCCACGGCTTTCGCATCTCGCCTCTATGGCCGACGTAGTGCCCGCCCGCCCGCTCGTTTCGTCGGTTGGCTTAGGCATACGGAGTTCATTCCCATCTAAGGTCAGACTGGACCGAGGGTTGTGACAGCAAGATCGATAGCACGCAGAGGGGGACCTGGCCGATCTCCGGCTTGCGCATCCCGCCCCTCTGGCCGGTTGAGCGCCCGCACGCTAGTTTCGTGGGTTGACTTAGGCATACGAAGTTCATTCCCAGTCTAAGCATACGGAGTTCATTCCCAGCCTAAGATCAGATCGGACCGAGGGTTGCGACAGCACATGCATGGCTCAGGCATGTGCTGGTGCCATATTTTTCTTCATCGGGACACCATCGTCGGAGAACCTGACCGGCGGTATTGGGGTTCCGACGATCGGGGGGGCCAAGGGGGTAAGCGCACTTGATGTGCGATGGTTGCTGGTACTTGGCCCTTAAATTGGTGCCCTATCCCTCATCAAACCTCGAGAACTCACACCCCCTTAAAGAGCATTTGAGATTTTACAGGTTTGCTGCCAGTAGCCATTAAAGTGTCTGAAATGGGGACACTTTTTTCAAATGGTCACAAAATCTTGTACACTTCGAGTTTTTAGCTGAATTTTTTTGTGAATGCCAACAAAAATACAAGGATCACGTCTACAAAGTTTGGGGCCAAAACTCCTGAAAATATTTTAAAAAATCCTGAACCGTAAAAAGTTTCAAAAATCATGAAAAATAGAAAACAAGTCGTCTTGGCATGAAACTTCACATGAAGGCTTAAGGGACCATTGTATGAATTTACAGGCCAGAAAAATGGCATTGGCATGGCAGAAATATGAAGATGTGCCTAAACCCACCTACCACCATATCAATCCACGGCTTACGCATCCCACCTCTCTGGCCGATGTAGTGCCCGCCCATCCGTCTGCTCATTTCGTCGGTTGGCTTAGGTATATGGAGTTCATTCCCAGTCTAAGATCGAATTAGACCGAGGGTTGCGGTAGCAGGATTGGCAGCACGCAGAGGAGGACCCGACCGATCCCCGGCTTGCGCATCCCACCCCTCTGGCTGGCTGAGTGCCTACACGCTCGTTTCGTGGGTTGACTTAGGCATACAGAGTTCATTCCCAGTCTAAGTTCGCACTGGACCGACGGTTGCAATAGCACATACTGGGCTCAGGCATGTGTTGCTGCCGTATTTTTTTTCACCAAGACACCATTGCCGGAGAACTTGACCGACGGCATTAGGGTTCCGACGATTGGGGGGGCCGTGGGGGGTGTGCGCACATGATGTACGATGGGTGGTGGTACTTGGCCCTTATATTGGCCCCCTATCCCTCATCAAACCTCGAGAACTCACACCCTTTAAAGAGCATTGGAGATTTTACATGTTTGCTGCCAGTAGCCATTAAAGTGTCTAAAATGGGGACACTTTTTTCAAATGGTCACAAAATCTTGTACACTTCGAGTTTTTAGCTAAATGGTTTTGTGCATGCCTACAAAAATACAAGGATCACGTCTTCCAAGTTTGGGCCCATAACTCTTTCTAAAATAATTTTAAAAAATCCCGAACCGTAAAAAGTTTCAAAAATCTTGAAAGATAAAAAACGAGTCGTCTTGCCATGAAACTTCACATGAAGGCTTAAGGGACCACTGTATGAATTTACAAGCCAGAAAAATGGCATTGGCATGGCAGAAATATGAAAATGTGCCTAAACCCACCTACCACCCTATCAATCCATGGCTTGCGCATCCCGCCTCTCTGGCCTGCTTAGTGCCCGCCCGTCCGCCTGCTCGTTTCGTTGGTTGGCATAGGCATACGGAGTTCATTCCCAGTATAAGATCAGACCAGACCGAGGGTTGTGGTAGTAGGATCGGCAGCACGTAGAGGGGGACCCGGTCGATCCTCAGCTTGCGCATCCCGCCCCTCTGGCCGGCTGAGCGCCCGCACGTTCGTTTCGTGGGTTGACGTAGGCATACGGAGTTCATTCCCAGTCTAAGCATACAGAGTTCATTCCCAGTCTAAGATCAGACCGGACCGAGGGTTGTTGCCACACATACTGGGCTCGGGCATGTGCTGGTGCCGTATTTTTCTTCGTTGGGACACCATCGTCAGAGAACCTGATCGACGGCATTGGGGTTCTGACGATCGGGGGAGTCGGGGGGTGTGCGCACATGATGTGTGATGGGGGCTGGTACTTGGGCTTTATATTGGCCACCTATCCCTTATCAAACCTCAAGAACTCACACCCCTTTAAAGAGCATTTGAGATTTTATAGGTTTGCTGCGAGTAGCCATTAAAGTGTCTGAAATTGGGACACTTTTTTCAAATGGTCCCAAAATCTTGTACACTTTGAGTTTTTAGTTGAATGTTTTTGTACATGCCTACAAAAATACAAGGATCACGTCTACCAAGTTTTGCCCCAGAACTCTTTCTGAAAAAATTTTAAAAAATCCCGAACCGTAAAAAGTTTCAAAAATGTGAAAAATAGAAAACGAGTCGTCTTGCCATGAAACTTCACATGAAGGCTTAAGGGACCACTGTATGAATTTACAAGCCAGAAAAATGGCATTGGCATGGCAGAAATATGAAGATGTGCCTAAACCCACCAACCACCCTATCGATCCATGGCTTGCGCATCCCGCCTCTCTGGTCGGAGTAGTGCCCGCCCACCCGCCCGCTCGTTTCGTTGGTTGGCTTAGGCATACGGAGTTGATTCCTAGTCTAAGATCTGATCGGACCGAGGGTTACGGTAGCAGGATTGGCAGCACGCAGAGGGGGACCCGATCGATCCCCGACTTACGCATCTAGCCCCTCTGGCTGGTGAGCGCCCGCATGCTCGTTTCATGGGTTGACTGAGGCATACGAAGTTCATTCCTAGTCTAAGCATACGGAGTTCATTCCCAGTATAAAATCAGACCGAACCGAGGGTTGCGGCAGCACATGCTGGGCTCGGGCATGTGCTGGTACCGTATTTTTCTTCGTCAAAACACCATCGTCAGAGAACCTGACCAACGACATTGGGGTTCCGGTGATCAGGGGTGGCCGAGGGGGGTGTGCACACATGATGTGCGATGGGTGTTGGTACTTGGCCCTTATATTGGCCCCCTATCCCTCATCAAACCTCGAGAACTCACACCCTCCTAAAGAGTATTTAAGATTTTACAGGTTTGCTGCCAGTAGCCATTAAAGTGTTTGAAATGGGGATACTTTTTTAAAATGGTCACAAAATCTTGAACACTTCGAGTTTTTAGCTCAATGTTTTTATGCATACCAACAAAAACACAAGGATCACGTCTACCAAGTTTGGGGCCAAAAGTCCTTCTGAAAAAATTTTAAAAAATCTCGAACCGTAAAAAGTTTCAAAAATCGTGAAAAATAGAAAACGAGTCGTCTTTCCATGAAACTTCACATGAAGGCTTAAGGGACCACTGTATGAATTTACAAGCCAAAAAAATGTCATTGGCCCGGCAGAAATATGAAGATGTGCCTAAACCCACCTACCACCCTATCGATCCACAGTTGGTGCATCCCGTCTCTCTGCCCGGCGTAGTGCCCGCCCGCCCGCCCGTTTGTTTCATCGGTTGGCTTAGGCATACGGAGTTTTTACCCAGTCTAAGATCAGACCGGACCGAAGGTTGCGACAGCAGGATCGGCAGCATGCAGAGGGAGACCCGATCGATCCTCGACTTGCGTATCCCGCCCCTCTGGCCGGCTGAGCGCCCGCACGCTCGTTTCATGGGTTGACTTAGGCATACGAAGTTCATTCCCAGTCTAAGATCGGACTGGACCGAGGGTTGTGGCAGAACATGCTGGGCTCGGGCATGTGCTGGTTCCGCATCTTTCTTCACCGAGACACCATCGCCAGAGAACCTAACCGGTGGCATTGGGGTTCCAGCGATCGTGAGGGCCGGGGGGTGTGCGCACATGATGTGCGATGGGTGCTGGTACTTGGCCCTTATATTGGCCCCCTATCCCTCATCAAACCTCGAGAACTCGCACCCCTTTAAAGAGCATTTGAGATTTTACAGGTTTGCTGCCAGTAGCCATTAAAGTGTCTGAAATGGGGACACTTTTTTCAAATGATCACAAAATCTTGTACACTTCAAATTTTTAGCTGAATTTTTTTGTGCATGCCAACAAAAATACAAGGATCACTTCTACCAAGTTTGGGGACAAAACTCCTTCTGAAAAAATTTTAAAAAATCCCAAACTATAAAAAGTTTCAAAAATCATGAAAAATAGAAAACGAGTCGTCTTGCCATGAAAATTCACATGAAGGCTTAAGGGACCATTGTATGAATTTAAAAGCCAGAAAAATGGCATTGGCATGGCAAAAATATGAAGATGTTTCTAAACCCACCTACCACCCTATCGATCCACAGCTTGCACATCCCGCCTCTCTGGCCGGCGTAGTGCCCGCCCGTCCGCCCGCTCATTTCGTCGGTTGGCTTAGGCATACGGAGTTCATTCCCAGTCTAAGATCAAACCGGATGGAGGGTTGCGATAGCAGGATTGGCGGCACGCAGAGGGGGGCCCGATCGATCCTCGACTTACGCATCCCGCCCCTCTGGTCGGCTGAGCGCCCGCATGCTCGTTTCATGGGTTGACTTAGGCATACGGAGTTCATTCCCAGTCTAAGATCGGACCGGACCGAGGGTTGTGGCAGCACATGCTGGCCTTGGGCATGTGCTGGTGCCACATTTTTCTTCACCTGTCGAAGAAGCTGACCGGCGGCATTGGGGTTCCGACGATCGTTGGGGTCGGGGAGGGGTGTGCGCACATGATGTGCGATTGGTGCTGGTACTTGGCCCTTATATTGGCCCCCTATCCGTCATCAAACCTTGAGAACTCGGACCTCTTTAAAGAGCATTTGAGATTTTACAGGTTTGCTGCCAGTAGCCATTAAAGTGTCTGCAATGGGGACACTTTTTTCAAATGGTGACAAAATCTTGTACATTTCAAATTTTTAGCTGAATTTTTTTGTGCATGCCAAAAAAAAATACAAGGATCACGTATACCAAGTTTGGGGCCAAAACTCCTTCTGAAAAAATTTTAAAAAATCTTGAACTGTAAAAAGGTTCAAAAATCATGAAAAATAGAAAACAAGTCGTCTTCCAATGAAACTTCACATGAAGGCTTAAGGGACCATTGTATGAATTTAAAAGCCAGAAAAATGGCATTGGCATGGCAAAAATGTGAAGATGTGCCTAAACCCACCTACCACCCTATCGATCCACGACTTGCGTATCTCGTCTCCCTGGCCGACGTAGTGCCTGCCCGCCCGCCCGCTCGTTTCGTCGGTTGCCTTAGGCATACGGAGTTCATTAGCAACCTAAGATCAGACTGGACCAAGGGTTGCGGTAGTAGGATCGGTAACACGCAGAAGGGGACCCGGTCGATCCCCGGCTTGTGCATCCCCCCCTCTGGTCGGTTAAGCACCTGCATGCTCATTTCGTGGGTTGACTTAGGCACACGGTGTTCATTCCCAGTCTAAGCATACGAAGTTCATTCCCAGTCTAAGATCGAACCGGACCGAGGGTTACGGCAGCACTTGCTGGCTCGAGCATGTGCTGGTGCCGTATTTTTCTTCGTTGGGACACCATCACCAAAGAACTTGACTGGCGACATTGGGTTTCCGGTGACCGGGGGGCCAGGGAAGGGGTGTGCGCACATGGTGTATGATGGGTGCTGGTACTTGGCCCTCATATTGGCCCCCTATCCCTCATCAAACCTCGAGAACTCACACCCCCTTAAAGAGCATTTGAGATTTTATAGGTTTGCTGCCGGTAGCCATTAAAGTGTCTGAAATGGGGACACTTTTTTCAAATGGTCACAAAATCTTGTACACTTCGAGTTTTTAGCTGAATTATTTTGCGCATGCCAACAAAAATACAAGGATCACGTCGACCAATTTTGGCGCCAAAACTCCTTCTGAAAAAATTTTAAAAAATCTCGAACAGTAAAAAGTTTCAAAAATCCTGAAAAATAAAAAATGATTTGTCTTGCCATGAAAATTCACATGAAGGCTTAAGGGACCATTGTATGAATTTACAAGCTAGAAAAATGGCATTGGCACGGCAGAAATATGAAGATGTGCCTAAACCCACCTACCACCCTATCGATCCACGACTTGCGCATCCCGCCTCTCTGGCTGGTGTTGTGCTGCCCGTCCGCCCGCTCGTTTCGTTGGTTGGCTTAGGCATACAGAGTTCATTCCCAGTCTTAGATCAGACCAGACCGAGGGTTGCGGCATGTGCTGGTGCCGTATTTTTCTTCACCGGGACACCATCGCAGGAGAACCTGACCGGCGTCATTGGGCTTCCAACGATCAAGGGGGTCGAGAGGGGTGTGCGGACATGATGTGCGATGGTTGCTGGTACTTGGCCCTTATATTGGCCCCCTATCCCTCATCAAACCTCGAGAACTCACACCCCCTTAAAGAGCATTTGAGATTTTACAGGTTTGCTGGCAGTAGACATTAAAGTGTCTGAAATGGGGACACTTTTTTCAAATAGTCACAAAATCTTGTACACTTCCAGTTTTTTGCTGAATTTTTTTATGCATACCAACAAAAATACAAGTATCACGTCAACCAAGTTTGGGGCCAAAACTACTTCTGAAATAGAAAACATTTTGGAAAATCGTGAAAAATAGAAAATGAGTCGTCTTGCCATGAAGCTTCACATGAAGGCTTAAGGGACCATTGTATGAATTTACAAGTGAAAAAAATGGCATTGGCACGGTAGAAATATGAAGATGTGCCTAAACCCACCTACCACCCTATCGATCCACGGCTTGCGCATCCTGCCTCTCTGGACGGCGTAATGCCTGCCCGTCCGCTAGCTCGTTTCATCGGTTGGCTTCTGCATACAGAGTTAATTCCCAGTCTAAGATCAAACCGGATCGAGAGTTACGGTAGCAGGATTGGCAGCATGCAGAGGGGGACCCGACCGATCCCCGGCTTGTGCATTCCGCCCCTCTGGCAGGCTGAACGCCCACACGCTCGTTTCGTGGGTTGACTTAGGCATACAGAGTTGATTCCCAGTCTAAGCACACAGAGTTCATACCCAGTCTAAGATCGAACCGGACGGAGGGTTGCGCCAGCACATGCTAGGCTCGGGCATGTGCTGGTGTCGCATTTTTTTTCACCGGGACACCATCGTCGGAGAACCTGTTCGGTGGCATTGGGCTTTCGGTGATCGGGGGGTGTGCGCACATGATGTGCGATTAGTGCTGGTACTTGGCCCTTATATTGGCCCCCTATCCCTCATCAAACCTCAAGAACTCACACCCCTTAAAGAGCATTTGAGATTTTACAGGTTTGCTGGTAGTAGCCATTAAAGTGTCTAAAATGGGGACACTTTTTTCAAATGTTCACAAAATCTTGTGCACTTCGAGTTTTTAGCTGAATTTTTTTGTGCATGCCAACAAAAATACAAGGATCATGTCTACCAAGTTTGTGGCCAAAACTCCTTCTGAAAAAATTTTAAAAAATCTCGAACCGTAAAAAGTTTTAAAAATCATGAAAAATAGAAAACGAGTCGTCTTGCCATGAAACTTCTCATTAAGGCTTAAGGGACCATTGTAGGAATTTACAAGCCAGAAAAATGGCATTGGTACAGCAGAAATATGAAGATGTGCCTAAACCCACCTACCACCCTATCGTTCCACGGCTTAAGCATCCCGCCTCTCTGGCCGACGTAGTGCCGCCCAACCGCCCGCTCGATTCATCAGTTAGTTTAGGCATACGGAGTTCATTCCCAGGCTAAGATTAGACCGGATCGAGGGTTGCGGCAGCAGGATCGACGGCACGCAGAGGGAGACCTGGCTGATCCTTGGCTTACGCATACAGTAGAGTGCCCGCACGTTCATTTCGTGGGTTGACTTAGGCATACAGTGTTCATTCCCAGTCTAAGATCGGACTGGACTGAGAGTTTTGGCAGCACATACTGGGCTCGGGCATGTGCTGGTGCCACATTTTTCTTCGTTGGGACACCATCACCGAAGAACCTGACCGGCGGCATTTGGGTTATGGCGATCGGAGGACCCGAGGGGGTGTGCGCACATGATGTATGATGGGTGCTGGTACTTGGCCCTTATATTAGCCCCCTATCCCTCATGAAACCTCAAGAACTCACACCCCCTTAAAGAGCATTTGAGATTTTACAGGTTTGCTGCCAGTAGCCATTAAAGTGTCTGAAATGGGGACACTTTTTTTCAAATGGTCAAAAAATCTTGTACACTTCGAGTTTTTTGCTGAATTTTTTTTGTACATTCCAACAAAAATAAAAGGATCACGTCTACCAGGTTAGGGGCCAAAACTCCTTTTGAAAAAATTTTAAAAAATCTCGAACCTAAAAAGTTTCAAAAATCGTGAAAAATAGAAAATGAGTCGTCTTGCCAAGAAACTTCACATGAAGGCTTAAGGGACCATGAAATTTACAAGCCAGAAAAATGGCATTGGCACAGCGGAAATATGAAGATGTGCCTTAACCCACCTACCACCCTATCGATCCACGGCTTGCGCATCCCGTCTCTCTGACGGCGTAGTGCCCGCCCGTCCGCCCGTTCGTTTCTTCGGTTGGCTTAGGCATACGGAGTTCACACCCAGTCTAAGATTGGACTAGACCGAGGGTTGCGGTAGTAGGATCGACAGCACACAAAGAGGGACCTGGCCGATCCCCAGCTTGCGCATCCCGCCCCTCTGACCGGCTGAGCTCCCGCACGCTCGTTTCGTGGGTTGACTTAGGCATACGGAGTTCAATCCCAATCTAAGCATACGGAGTTCATTCCCAGTCTAAGATCAGACCAGATCGAGGGTTGCGGCAGCACATGCTGGGCTCGAGCATGTGCTGGTGCTGCATTTTTCTTCGCCGGGACACCATCGTCGGAGAACCTGACCGACGGCATTGGGGTTCCGACGATGGGGGGGACCGACGGGGTGTGCGCACGTGATGTGCGATGGGTGCTGGTACTTGGCCCTTATATTGGCCCCTTATCCCTCATCAAACCTCAAGAACTCACACCCCCTTAAAGAGCATTTGAGATTTTACAGGTTTGTTGCCAGTAGCCATTAAAGTGTCTGAAATGGGGACACTCTTTTCAAATGGTCACAAAATCTTGTACACTTCGAGTTTTTACCCGAATTTTTTTATGCATGCCAAAAAAAATACAGGGATCACGTCTACCAAGTTTGGGGCTAAAACTCCTTCTGAAAAAATTTTAAAAAATCCCGAACCGTAAAAAGTTTCAAAAATCATGAAAAATAGAAAACGTGTCGTCTTGCCATGAAACTTCACATGAAGGCTTAAGGGACCATTGTATGAATTTACAAGCCAGAAAAATGGCATTGGCTTGGCAGAAATATGAAGATGTGCCTAAACCCACCTACCACCCTATCGATCCATGGCTTGCGCATCCCGCCTCTCTAACCGGCGTAGTGCCCGCCCGCCCGCCCCTTTCGTCGGTTGGCTTAGGCATAAGGAGTTCATTCCCAGTCTAAGATTGGATCGGACTGAGGGTTGCGGCAACAGCATCTGCAGCATGCAGAGGGGACCCGATCGATCCTCGGCTTGCGTATCCTGCCTCTCGACCGCCTGAACGCCCGTACGTTCGTTTCATGGGTTGACTTAGGCATACGGAGTTCGTTCCCAGTCTAAGCATATGGAGTTCATTCCCAGTCTAAGTTCGGATCGGATCGAAGGTTGCGGTAGCACATGTTGGGCTCGGGCATGTGCTGGTACCGTATTTTTCTTCACCGGGACACCATCACCGGAGAACCTGACCGACGACATTGGGGTTCCGACGATGGGGGGACCGGGGGGGGTGCTCACATGATGTGCGATTGGTGCTGGTACTTGGCCCTTATATTGGCCCCCTATCCCTCATCAAACCTCGAGAACTCACACCCCTTAAAGAGCATTTGAGATTTTACAGGTTTGCTGCCAGTAGCCATTAAAGTGTCTAGAATGGGGACACTTTTTTTAAATGGTCACAAAATCTTGTACACTTCGAGTTTTTAGCTGAATTTTTTTTGTGCATGCCAACGAAAATACAAGGATCACGTCTACCAAGTTTGGGGCCAAAACTCCTTTTGAAGAAATTTTAAAAAATCCCAAACTGTAAAAAGTTTCAAAAATCTTGAAAAATAAAAAACGAGTCGTCTTGCCATGAAACTTAAGGGACCATTGTATTAATTTACAAGCCAAAAAAATGGCATTGGCATGACAGAAATATTAAGATGTACCTAAACCCACCTACCACCCTATCGATCCATGGCTTGCGCGTCCCGCCTCTCTGGTCGGCGTAGTGCCCGCCGGCCCGCCCTCCCATTTTGTCGGTTGGCTTAGGCATACAGAGTTCATTCTCAGTCTAAGATCGAACTGGACCGACGGTTGCGGTAGGAGGATCGGTAGCACACAGAGGCAGCCCGACCGATCCCCTACTTGCACGTCTCGCCCCTCTGGCTGGCTGAGCGCCCGCACGCTCGTTTCGTGGGTTGACTTAGGTATACGGAGTTCATTCCCAGTCTAAGCATACGAAGTTCATTTCCAGTCTAAGATCCGACCGGACCGGGGGTTGCGGCAGAACATGCTGGGCTCGGGACACCATCGCCGAAGAACCTGACCGACGGCATTAGGGTTCCGGCGATCGGGGGGTGTCGGGGGGGGTATGCGCACTTGATGTGCGATGGGTGCTGGTACTTGGCCCTTATATTTGGCCCCCTATCCCTCATCAAACCTTGAGAACTCACACCCCCTTAAAGAGCATTTGAGATTTTACAGGTTTGCTGCCAGTAGCCATTAAAGTGTCTGAAATGGGGATACTTTTTTCAAATGCTTACAAAATCTTGTACACTTTGAGTTTTTAGCTGAATTGTTTTGTGCATGGCAACAAAAATACAAGGATCATGTCTACCAAGTTTGGGGCCAAAAGTCCTTCTGAAAAAATTTTAAAAAACCCCGAACAGCAAAAAGTTTTAAAAATCATGAAAAATAGAGAACGAGTTATCTTGCCATGAAACTTCACATGAAGGCTTAAGGGACCATTGTATGAATTTACAAGCCAGAAAAATGGCATTGGCACGGCAGAAATATGAAGATGTGCCTAAACCCACCTACCACCCTATCGATCCATCGTAGTGCCCGCCCGTCCGCCCGCTCGTTTCATCGGTTGGCTTAGGCGTACAGAGTTCATTCCTAGTCTAAGATCAGACCAGACCGAGGGTTGCGGCAGCAGGATCGACAGCACATAGAGGGGGACCCGGCTGATCCCCTACTTGCGCATCCCGCCCCTCTGGCTGGCTGAGCGCCCGCACACTTGTTTCATGGGTTGACTTAGGCATACGGAGTTCATTCCCAGTCTAAGTATACGGAGTTCTTTCCCAGTCTAAGATCGGACCGGACCGGGGGTTACGACAGTACATGCTGGGCTCGGGACACTATCGTCGAAGAACCTGACCGGCGGCATTGGGGTTTCGGTGATCGGGGGGGCCGGGGGGGGTGCGCACATGATGTGCGATGGGTGCTGTTACGTGGCCCTTATATTGGCCCCCAATCCCTCATCAAACCTTGAGAACTCACACCCCCTTAAAGATCATTTGAGATTTTACAGGTTTGCTGCCAGTAGCCATTAAAGTGTCTGAAATGGGGACACTTTTTTCAAATGGTCACAAAATCTTGTACACTTCGAGTTTTTAGCTGAATTTTTTTGTGCATGCCAAAAAAAATAAAAGATCACGTCTACCAAGTTTGGGGGCAAAAATCCTTCTGAAAAAATTTTAAAAAATCCCAAACCGTAAAAAGTTTTGAAAATCTTGAAAAATAAAAAATGAGTCGTCTTGCCATGAAACTTCACATCAACGCTTAAGGGACCATTGTATGAATTTACAAGCCAAAAAAATGGCATTGGCATGGCAGAAATATGAAGATGTGCCTAAACCCACCTACCACCCTAGCTATCCACGGCTTGCGCATCCCGCCTCTTTGGCCGGCGGAGTGCTCGCCCGCCCGCTCGTTTCGTCGGTTGGCTTAGGCATACGGAGTTCATTCCTAGTCTAAGATCGGACTAGACCGAGGGTTACGGCAGCAGGATCGGTAGCACGCAGAGGGGGACCCGGTAGATCCTCGGCTTGCGCATCCCGTCCCTCTGGCCGGCTGAGCGCCCGCACACTCGTTTCGTGGGTTGAGTTAGGCATACGGAGTTCATACTCAGTCTGAGCATACGGAGTTCATTCCCAGTCTAAGATCAGATTGGACCGAGGGTTGCGGCAGCACATGCTGGGCTCGGGCATGGGCTGGTGCCGCATTTTTCTTCGTCGGGATACCATCGTCGGAGAACCTGACCGGCGGCATTGGGGTTCCAATGATCGGGGCGAGCCGGGGGGTGGCGCAGATGATGTGCGATGGGTGCTGGTATTTGGCACTTATATTGGCCCCCTATCCCTCATCAAACCTCGAGAACTCACACCCCCTTAAAGAGCATTTGAGAATTTATAGGTTTGCTGCCAGTAGCCATTAAAGTGTCTGAAATGGGGACACTTTTTTCAAATGATCACAAAATCTTGTACACTTCGAGTTTTTAGCTGAATTTTTTTGTGTATACCAACAAAAATACAAAGATCACGTCTAGCAATTTTGGGGCCAAAATTCCTTTTGAAAAAATTTTAAAAAATCCCGAGCCGTAAAAAATTTTGAAAATCATGAAAAATAGAAAACGAGACGTCTTGGCATGAAACTTCACATGAAGGCTTAAGGGACCATTGTATGAATTTACAATCAAGAAAAATGGAATTGGCACGGCAGAAATTTGAGGATGTGCCTAAACCAACCTACCACCCTATCGATCCACGGCTTGCGCATCCCGCCTCTCTGGCCAGCGTAGCGCCCGCCCGCCCGCCCGTTCATTTTGTCAGTTGGCTTAGGCATACGAAGTTCATTCCCAGTCTAAGATCAGACCGGATCGAGGGTTACGACAGCAGGATCGGTAGCACGCAGAGGGGGACCCGACCGATCCCTGGCTTGCACTTTCTGCCCCTCCGGCCGGCTGAGCGCCCGCACGCTCATTTCATGGGTTGACTTAGGCATACGGAGTTCATTCCCAGTCTAAGCATACGGAGTTCATTCCCAGTCTAAGATCGGACCGGACTGAGGGTTACGACAGCACATGCTAGCCTCGGGCATGTGCTGGTGTCGTATTTTTCTTCGCCGGGACACCATCGTCGAAGAACTTGACCAGTGACATTGGGGTTCCGGCGATCGGGGGGGCCAGGGGGTGTGCGCACATGATGTGCGATGGGTGCTAGTACTTGGCCCTTATATTGGCCCCTTAACGCTCATGAAACCTCGAGAACTCACACCCACTTAAAGAGCGTTTAAGATTTTACAGGTTTGCTGCCAGTAGCCATTAAAGTGTCTAAAATGGGGACATTTTTTTCAAATGGTCACAAAATCTTGTACACTTCGAGTTTTTAGCTGAATTTTTTTTATGCATGCCAACAAAAATACAAGGATCACGTCTACCAAGTTTGGGGCCAAAAATCCTTCTGAAAAAATTTTAAAACATCCTGAACCGTAAAAAGTTTCAAAAATTGTGAAAAATAGAAAACGACTCATCTTGCCATGACACTTCACATGAAAGCTTAAGGGACCATTGTATGAATATACAAGCCAGAAAAATGGCATTGGCACGGCAGAAATATGAAGATGTGCCTAAACCCACCTACAACCCTATCAATACACGGCTTACGCATCCCGCCTCTCAGGCTGACGTAGTGCCCGCCCGCCCTCTCGTTTCATCGATTGGCTTAGGCATACAGAGTTCATTACTAGTTCAAGATCAGACCAGACCGAGGGCTGCGGCAGGAGGATCAACAGCATGCAGAAGGGGACCCGACCGGTCCCCGGCTTACGCATCCCGCCCATCTGGCCGGCTGAGCGACCACACGCTCGTTTTGTGGGTTGACTTAGTCATACGGAGTTCATTCCCAATCTAAGCATACGGAGTTCATTCCCAGTCTCAGATTAGACTGAAACAAGGGTTGCGGCAGCACATGCCCGAGCCCAGCATTTTTCTTCATCGGGACGCCATCATCAGAGAACCTGACCGACGGCATTGGGGTTTCGACGATCGGAGGGTGCCGGGGGGGTGTGCCCACATGATGTGCGGTGGGTGCTGGTACTTGGCCCTTATATTGGCCCCCTATCCCTCATCAAACCTTGAGAACTCACACCCCCTTAAAGAGAATTTGAGATTTTACAGGTTTGCTGCCAATAGCCGTTAAAGTGTCTAAAATGGGGACACTTTTTTGAAATGGTCACAAAATCTTGTACACTTCGAGTTTTTAGCTGAATATTTTTGTGCAGGCCAAAAAAAATACAAGGATCACGTCTACCAAGTTTGGGGCCAAAACTCCCTCTGAAAAAATTTTAAAAAATCCCAAACTGTAAAAAGTTTCAAAAATCATGAAAAATAGAAAACGAGTCGTCTTGCCATTAAACTTCACATGAAGGCTTAAGGGACCATTGTATTAATTTACAAGCCAGAAAAATGGCATTCGCATGGCAGAAATATGAAGATGTGCCTAAACTCACCTACCACCCTATCGATCCACGGCTTGCGCATCCCGTCTCTCTGGTCGGCGTAGTGCCCACCTGCCCGCCCGCTTGTTTCGTCGGTTAGCTTAAGCATACGGAATTCATTCCCAGTCTAAGATTGGACCAGACTGAAGGTTGCTACAATAGGATCGGCAGCATGCAGAGGGGGACTCGACCGATCCCCGGCTTGCGCATCCTGCCCCTCTGGCCAGCTGAGCGCCCGCACGCTCATTTCGTGGGTTGAGTTAGTAATACGGAGTTCATTCCCAATCTAAGCGTACGAAGTTTATTCCCAGTCTAAGATCAAACCGAACCAAGGGTTGTGGCAGCACATGCTGGGCTCGGGCATCTGCTGGTACCACATTTTTCTTCGTCGGGACACCATCACCAGAGAACCTGACCGACAGTATTTGGGTTCCGGCGATGGGGGGGCCGGGGAGGTATGCGCACATGATGTGCGATGGGTGCTGGTACTTGGCCCTTATATTGGCCCCCTATCCCTCATCAATTCTCGAGAACTCACACCCCCTTAAAGAGCATTTAAGATTTTATAGGTTTGCTGCCAGTAGCCATTAAAGTGTCTGAAATGGGGACACTTTTTTCAAATGGTCACAAAATCTTGTACACTTCGAGCTTTTAGCTGAATGTTTTTGTGCGTGCCAACAAAAATACAAGGATCACGTCTATCAAGTTTGGGGCCAAAACTCGTTTTGAAAAAATTTTAAAAAATCTCGAACCGAAAAAAGTTTCAAAAATCATGAAAAATAGAAAACGAGTCGTCTTGCCATGAAACCTCACATGAAGGCTTAAGGGACCATTGTATGATTTTACAAGCCAAAAAAATGGGATTGGCATGACAGAAATATGAAGATGTGCCTAAACCCACCTACCACCCTATCGATCCACGGCTTGCGCATCCCGTCTTTTTGGTCGGCGTAGTGCCCGCACGCCCTCTCTCTCGTTTCGTCGGTTGGCTTAGGCATACAGAGTTCATTCTCAGTCTAAGATCAGACCAAATCGAGGGTTGCGACAGTAGGATCGACATCACGCAAAGGGGGACCCGACCAATCCCCGACTTACGCAGCACGCCCCTCCGGCTGGCTGAGCGCCCGTACACTCGTTTCGTGGGTTGACTTAGGCATACGAAGATCATTCCCTGTCTAAGCATACGAAGTTCATTCCCAGTCTAAGATCGGACTGGACCGAGGGTTGTGATAGCACATGCTGGGCTCGAGAATGTGCTGGTGGCGCATTTTTTTCGTTGGGACACCATCGCCGGAGAACCTGACCGGCAGCATTGGGGTTCCGACGATCGGGGGGGCTAGGGGGGTATGCGCACATGACGTGCGATGGGTGCTGGTACTTGTCCCTTATATTGGCCCCCTATGCCTCATCAAACCTCGAGAACTCACACCCCCTTAAAGAGCATTTGAGATTTTACGGGTTTGCTGCCAGTAGCCATTAAAGTGTCTGAAATGGGGACACTTTTTTCAAATGGTCAAAAAATCTTGTACACTTCGAGTTTTTAGCTGAATGTTTTTGTGCATGCCAAAAAAAATACAAGGATCACGTCTACCAAGTTTGGGACCAAACTTCCTTCTGAAAAAATTTTAAAAAATCCCGAACCGTAAAAAGTTTCAAAAATCATGAAAAATAGAAAACGAGTGGTCTTGCCATGAAACTTCACACGAAGGCTTAAGGGACCATTGTATGAATTTACAAGCCAAGAAAATGGCATTGGCATGGCAGAAATATAAAGATGTGCCTAAACCCACCTACCACCCTATCGATCCATGGCTTGTGCATCCCGCCTCTCTGGCCCACGTAGTGCCCGCCCGCCCGCCCGTCCGCCCACTCGTTTCGTCAGTTGGCTTAGGCATACGGAGTTCATTCCCAGTCTAAGATATGATCGGATCGAGGGTTACGATGACAGGATCGGCAGGACGCAGAGGGGCACCCGACCGATCCTCGACTTGCCCATCCCCCCCTCTGGCCGGCTGGGCGCCCGGACGCTCGTTTCATGAGTTGACTTAGGCATACAGAGTTCATTCCCAGTCTAAGCATACGGAGTTCATTCCCAATCTAAGATCAAACCGAACGGAGGGTTACGGCAGCACATGCTGGGCTCGGGCATGTGCTGGTGCTGTATTTTTCTTCACTGGGACACCATCGCCGGAGAACCTGACCGACGGTATCGAGGTTTCTGCGATCGGGGGGGCCGGAAAGGGGTGTGCGCACATGATGTGTGATGGGTGCTGGTACCTGGCCCTTATATTGGCCCCCTATCCCTCATCAAACCTCGAGAACTCACACCCCCTTAAAGAGCATTTAAGATCTTACAGGTTTGCTGCCAGTAGCCATTAAAGTGTCTGAAATGGGGACACTTTTTTTAAATGGTCACAAAATCTTATACACTTCGAGTTTTTAGCTGAATTTTTTTGTGCAAGCCAAAAAAAATACAAGGATCACGTCTACCAAGTTTGGGGCCAAAACTTTTTCTGAAAAAATTTTAAAAAATCCCGAACCGTAAAAACTTTCAAAAATCATGAAAAAAAGAAAACAAGTCGTCTTGCCATGAAACTTCACATGAAGGCTTAAGGGACCATTGTATGAATTTACAAGCTAGAAAAGTGGCATTGGCATGGCAGAAATATGAAGATGTGCCTAAACCCACCTACCAGCCTATCGATCCACGGCTTGCGCATCCCGCCTCTCTGGCTAGTGTAGTGCCCGCCCATCCGCCCACTCGTTTCATAAGTTGTCTTAGGCATACGGAGTTCAATCACAGTCTAAGATTAGACCAAACTGACTGTTGTGGTAGCAGGATCGACAGCACTCAGAGGGGGACCCGATCGATCCTCGATTTACGCATCCCGCCACTCTAGCCGATTGAACGCCCGCACGCTCGTTTCATGGGTTGACTTAGACATACGAAATTCATTCCCAGTCTAAGATCGAACCAGACCGAGGGTTGTGGCAGCACATGCTGGGCTCTGGCATGTGCTGGTGCCACATTTTTCTTCACTGGGACACCATCGGCAGAGAACCTGACCGGCGGCATTGGGGTTTCGACGATAGGTGGGGGCCAGGGGGTGTGCACAAATGATGTGCGATGGGTGCTGGTACTTGGCCCTTATATTGGCCCCCTAGCCCTCATCAAACCTTGAGAACTCACACCCCCTTAAAGAGCATTTGAGATTTTACAGGTTTGTTGCCAGTAGCCATTAAAGTGTCTGAAATGGGGACACTTTTTTCAAATGGTCACAAAATCTTGTACACTTCAAGTTTTTAGCTGAATTTTATTGTGCATGACAAAAAAAATACAAGGATCACGTCTACCAAGTTTGGGGCCAAAAATACTTCTGAAAATATTTTAAAAAATCTCGAACCGTAAAATTTTTCAAAAATCATGAAAAATAGAAAACAAGTCGTCCTGCCCTGAAACTTCACACGAAGGCTTAAGGGACCATTGTATGAATTTACAAGCCAAAAAAATGGCATTGGCATGGCAGAAATATGAAGATGTGCCTAAACCCACCTACCACCCTATCGATTCACGGCTTGCGTATCCCGCCTCTCTGGCCGACGTAGTGCCCGCCCGCCCGCCCGCCCGCCCGCCCGCTCGTTTAGTCGATTGGCTTAGGCATACGGAGTTCATTCCCAGTCTAAGATCAGATCGGACCGAGGGTTGCAGCAGCAAGAATGGCAGCCCACAGAGGGGGACCCGATCGATCCCCGGCTTGCGCATCCCGCCCCTCTGGCCGGCTGAGCGCTCGCACGCTCGTTTCGTGGGTTGACTTAGGCATACGGAGTTCATTCCCAGTCTAAGCATACGGAGTTCATTCCCAGTCTAAGATCGAACTGGACCGAAGGTTGCGGCAGCATATGCTGGGCCCGAGCATGTGCTGGTGCCGCTTTTTTCTTCACCGGGACACCATCGTCGGAGAACCTTACCGACGGCATTGGGGTTCCGACGATCGGGGGGGCCAGGGTGGGGGTGTGTGCACATGATGTGCGATGGGTACTGGCACTTGGCCCTTATATTGGCTCTCTATCCCTCATCAAAACTCGAGAACTCACACCCCTTTAAAGAGCATTTCAGATTTTACAGGTTTGCTGTCAGTAGCCATTAAAGTGTCTTGAATGGGGACACTTTTTTCAAATGGTCACAAAATCTTGTACAGTTCGAGTTTTTAGCTGAATTTTTTTGTGCATGCCAACAAAAATACAAGGATCACATCTACCACGTTTGGGGCCAAAAATCCTTCTAAAAAAATTTTAAAAAATCCTGAACCTTAAAAAGTTACAAAAATCGTGAAAAATAGAAAACGAGTCGTCCTACCATGAAACTCCAAATGAAGGCTTAAGGGACCATTTTATGAATTTACAAGCCAAAAAAATCTCATTGGTAGGGTAGAAATATGAAGATGTGCATAAACCTACCTACCACTCTATCGATCCACGGCTTGCGCATCCCGTCTCTTTGGCCGGGGTAGTACCGCCTGCCCGCCCTCTCGTTTCTTCGGTTGGCTTAGGCATATGGAGTTCATTCCCAGTCTAAAATCAGACCAGACTGAGGGTTACAACAGCAAGATAGGCAGCACGCAGAGGGGGACCTGGCTGATCCCCGACTTGCGCATCCCGCCCCTCTGGTTGGCTGAGCGCCCATATGCTCGTTTCATGGGTTGACTTAAGCATACGGAGTTCATTCCCAGTCTAAGCAAATAGAGTTCATTCCCAGTCTCAAACCGAGGGTTGTGGCAGCAAATGCTGGGCTCGGGCATGTGCTGGTGCCGTATTTTTCTTCACCGGGACACCATCGTCGGAGAACCTGACCGACGGTATAGGGGTTCCGGCGATCTGGGGGGGCCGGGGGGTGTGCGCACATGATGTGCAATGGGTGCTTGTACTTGGCCCTTATATAGGCCCCCTATCCCTCATCAAACCTTGAGAACTCACACCCCTTTAAAGAGCATTTGAGATTTTACAGGTTTGCTGCCAGTAGCCATTAAAGTGTCTGAAATGGGGACACTTTTTTCAAATGGTCACAAAATCTTGTACACTTCGAGTTTTTAGCTGAATTTTTTTATGCATGCCAACAAAAATACAAGGATCACGTCTACCAAGGTTGGGGCCAAAAATCCTTCTGGAAAAATTTTAAAAAATCCTGAACCGTGAAAAGTTTCAAAAATCGTGAAAAATAGAAAACGAGTCGTCTTGCCATGAAACTTCACATGAAGGCTTAAGGGACCATTGTATGAATTTACAAGCCAGAAAAATAGCATTGGCATGGCAGAAATATGAAGATGTGCCTAAACCCACCTACCACCCTATCGATCCACGGCTCACGCATCTCACCTCTCTGGTCGGCGTAGTGCTGCCCCCCGCCCGCTCGTTTCATCAGTTAGCTTAGGCATACGGAGTTCATTCCCAGTCTAAGATCGAACCAAACCGACGGTTAGGGCAACATGATAGGCAGCATGTAGAAGGGGACCCGGCTGATCTCCGGCTTACGCATCCCGCCCTTCTGGCCAGCTGAGCGCCCGCACGCTCATTTTGTGGGTTGATTTAGGCATACGGAGTTCATTCCCAATCTAAGCATATCGAGTTCATTCCCAGTCTAAGATCGGACTGGACCAAGGGTTGTGACAGCACATGCTGGGCTCGGGCATGTGCTGGTGCTACATTTTTCTTTGCCGGGACACCATTACCGGAGAACCTGACCGACGGCATTGCGGTTCCGACGATCAAGGGGGTCCAGGGGGTGTGCGCTCATGATGTGCGATGGGTGCTGATACTTGGCCCTTCTATTGGCCCCCTATCCCTCATCAAACCTCGAGAACTCACACCCCCTTAAAGAGCATTTGAGATTTTACAGGTTTGCTGCCAGTATCCATTAAAGTGTCTAAAATAGGGACACTTTTTTCAAATGGTCACAAAATCTTGTTACTTCGAGTTTTTAGCTGAATTGTTTAGTGGATGCCAACAAAAATACAAGGATCACGTCTACCAAGATTGGGGACAAAACTCCTTCTGAAAAAATTTTAAAAAATCTCGAACCGTAAAAAGTTTTAAAAATCATGAAAAATAAAAAACGAGTCGTCTTGCCATGAAACTTCACATGAAGGCTTAAGGGACCAATGTATGAATTTACAAGCCAAAAAAATGGCATTCACACAGCAGAAATATGAAGATGTGCCTAAACCCACCTACCACCCTATCGATCCACGGCTTGCACATCCCGCCTCTCTAGCCGGCGTAATGCCCGCCCGCTCGTTCGTTTCGTCGGTTGGCTTAGGCATACAGAGTTCATTCCCAGTCTAAGATCAGAGAAGATCGAGGGTTGCTACAGCAGGATCAGCAGCACGTAGAGGGTGACCCGGTCGATCCTCGGCTTGCGCATCCCGCCCCTTGGGCCGGCTGAGCGCCCTCACACTCATTTTATGGGTTGACTTAGCCATACAGAGTTCATTCCCAGTCTAAGATCGGATCGGAACGAGGGTTACGGCAGTACATGCTGGGCTCAGGCATGTGCTGGTGCAGCATTTTTCTTCGTCGGGACACCATCACCGGAGAACCTGATCGGGCGCATTGGGGTTCCGACAATCGGGGGGCCGAGGGGTGTGCGCACATGATGTACGATGGGTGCTGATACTTGGCCCTTATATTGGCCCCCTATCGCTCATCAAACCTCGAGAACTCACACCCCCTTAAAGAGCATTTGAGATTTCACAGGTTTGCTGCCAGTAGCCATTAAAGTGTCTTAAATAGGGACACTTTTTTCAAATGGTCACAAAATCTTGTACACTTCGAGTTTTTAGCTGAATTGTTTTGTGCATGCCAACAAAAATAAAAGGATCACGTCTACGAATTTTGGGGCCAAAAGTCCTTCTGAAAAAATTTTAAAAAATCCTGAACCGTAAAAAGTTTCAAAATCGTGAAAAATAGAAAACGAGTCGTCTTGCCATGAAACTTCACATGAATGCTTAAGGGACCATTGTATGAATATACAAGCTAGAAAAATGGCATTGGCATGGCAGAAATATGAAGATGTGCCTAATCCCACCTACCACCCTATCGATCCACGGCTTACGCATCCCGCCTCTCTGGCCGGTGTAGTGCCCGCCCTCCCGCTCGCTCGTTTCATCGGTTGGCTTACGCATACGGAGTTCATTCCCAGTCTAAGATCAGACCAGATTGAGGTTGCAGCAACAAGATCAGCAGAACGCAGAGGGGGACCCGACCGATCCTCGACTTGCGCATCTCGCCCCTCTGGTCGGCTGAGCGCCCGCACGCTCGTTTCGTGGGTTGACTTAGGCATACGGAGTTCATTCCTAGTCTAAGCATACGGAGTTCATTCCTAGTCTTAGATCGAACTGGACCGAGGTTGGCGGTAGCACATGCTGGGCTCGGGCATGTTATGGTGCCGTACTTTTTTTCACCGGGACACCATCGTCGGAGAACTTGACCGACGGCATTGGGGTTCCGACGATCGAGGGGGCCGTGGGGTGTGCGCACATGATGTGCGATGGGTGCTGGTCCTTTGCCCTTATATTGGCCCCCTATCCTTTATCAAACCTTGAGAACTCACACCCCCTTAAAGAGCATTTGAGATTTTACAGGTTTGCTGCCGGTAGCTATTAAAGTGTCTGGAATGGGAACACTTTTTTCAAATGGCCACAAAATCTTGTACACTTCAAATTTTTAGCTGAATTGTTTTGTGCATGCCAACAAAAATACAAGGATCACGTCTACCAAGTTTGGGGACAAAACTCCATTTGAAAAAATTTTAAAAAATCCCAAACCATAAAAAGTTTCAAAAATCGTGAAAAATAGAAAATGGGTCATCTTGCCATGAAACTTCACATGAAGGCTTAAGGGACCATTGTATGAATTTACAAGCCAGAAAAATCGCATTGGCATGGCAGAAATATAAAGATGTGCCTAAACCCACCCACCACCCTATCGATCCACGGCTTGCGCATCCCGCCTCTCTGGCCGACGTAGTGCCCGCCCGCTTGTTTTGTCGTTTGGCTTAGGCATAAGGAGTTCATTCCCAGTCTAAGATCGGACCGAACCCAAGGTTGCAGCAGTAGGATCGGCAGCACGCAGAGGGGGACCCGGTCGATGCCCGACTTACGCATCCCACCCCTCTGGTCGGTTGAGCGCCCGTACGCTCGTTTCATGGGTTGACTTAGGCATACAGAGTTCATTCCCTGTCTAAGTAACGGAGTTCATTCCCAGTCTAAGATCAGACTGGACTGAGGGTTACGATAGCACATGCTGGGCTCGGGCATGTGCTGGTGTCGTATTTTTCTTCGTCGGGACACCATCGTCGGAGAACCTAACCGACGGTATTGGGGTTCCGACGATCTAGGTGACCCGAGGGGTGTGCGCACATGATGTGCGATGGGTGATGGTACTTGGCCCTTATAATGGCCCCCTATCCCTCATCAAACCTCAAGAACTCACAGCCCCTTAAAGAGCATTTGAGATTTTACAGGTTTGCTGCCAATATCCATTAAAGTGTCTGAAATGGGGACACTTTTTTCAAATGGTCACAAAATCTTGTACACTTCGAGTTTTTAGCTGAATTTTTTTGTGCATGCCAACAAAAATACAAGGATCACATCTGCCAAGTTTGGGGCCACAACTACACCTGAAAAAATTTTAAAAAATCTCAAACCGTGAAAATTTCAAAAATCATGAAAAATAAAAAACGAGTCGTCTTGCCATGAAACTTCACATGAAGGCTTAAGCGCCATTGTATGAATTTATAAGCCAAAAAAATGGCATTCGCATGGTAGAAATATGAAGATGTGCCTAAACCCACCTACTATCCTATCGATCCACGGCTTGTGCATCCCGTCTCTCTAGCCGGCGTAGTGCTCGCTCGCCCGCCCGCTTGTTTCGTCGGTTGGCTTAGGCATACGGAGTTCATTCCAGTCTAAGATCGGACTGAACCGAGGGTTGTGGCAGCAAGAACGGTAGCACGTAGAGGGGGACCAGACCGATCCCCGGCTTATGCATCCCGCCCCTCTGGCCGGATGAGCACCCGCACGTTCGTTCCGTGGGTTCACTTAGGCATACGGAGCTCATACCCAGTCTAAGCATACGGAGTTCATTCCCAGTCTAAGATCGGACCAGAATGAGGGTTGTGATAGCACATGCTGGGCTCGGGTGTGCGTTGGTGCCGCATTTTTCTTCGTCGGGACACCATTGCCAGAGAACCTGACCGACGGCATTAGGGTTCCGGCGATCGAGGGGGGCCGGGGGGGTCTGTGCGCACATGATGTGCGATGGGTGCTGGTACTTGGCCCTTATATTGGCCCCCTATCCCTCATCAAACTTCTAGAACTCACAGCCCCTTAAAGAGCATTTGAGATTTTACAGGTTTGCTGCCAGTAGCCATTAAAGTGTCTGAAATGGGGACACTTTTTTCAAATGGTCACAAAATCTTGTACATTTCGAGTTTTTAGTTGAATTTTTTTGTGCATGCCAATAAAAATACAAGGATCACGTCTACCAAATTTGGGGCCAAAACTCCTTCTGAAAAATTTTTAAACAATCCCGAACCGCAAAAACTTTCAAAAATCGTGAAAAATAGAAAACAAGTCGTCTTGCCATGAAACTTCTCATGAAGGCTTAAGGGACCATTGTATGAATTTACAAGCCAGAAAAATGGCATTGGCATGGCAGAAATATAAAGATGTGCCTAAACCCACCTACCACCCTACCGATCCACAGCTTGCGCATCCCGCCTCTCTGGCCGACGTAGTGCCCGCCCGCCCGCCCGCTCGTTTCGTCGGTTCGCTTAGGCATACGGAGTTCATTCCCAATCTAAGATCAGACCAAATCGAGGGTTGTGGTAGCAGGATCGACAGCACGTAGAGGGGGACTCGGTCGATCCTCGGCTTGCGCATCCCACCCTTCTGGCCGATTGAGCGCCCACACGGTCGTTTCGTGGATTGACTAACGCATGCGGAGTTCATTCCCAGTCTAAGCATACGGAGTTCATTCCCAGTCTAAGATCGAACCAGACCGAGGGTTACGGTAGCACATGCTAGGCCCGACCATGTGCTGGTGCCACATTTTTCTTTGCCTGGACACCATCACCGGAGAAACTGACTGACGGCATTCAGGTTCCGGTGATCGGGAGGGGTGCGCACATCATGTGCGATGGGTGCTGGTACTTGGCCCTTATATTGTCCCCTTATCCCTCATCAAACCTCGAGAACTCACACCCCCTTAAAGAGCATTTGAGATTTTACAGGTTTGCTGCCAGTAGCCATTAAAGTCTCTGAAATGGCGACACTTTTTTCGAATGGTCACAAAAATCTTGTACACTTCGAGTTTTTGGCTGAATTTTTTTGTGCATGCCAAAAAAAATACAAGGATCATGTCTACCAAGTTTAGGGTCAAAACTTCTTCTGAAAAAATTTTGAAAAATCCTGAACCGTAAAAAGTTTTAAAAATAGTGAAAAATAGAAAACGAGTCGTCTTGCCATGAAACTTCACATGACGGCTTAAGGGACCATTGTATGAATTTACAAGCTAAAAAACTGGCACTGGCCTGGCAAAAATATGAAGATGTGCCTAAATCCACCTATTACCCTATCGATAGACGGCTTGTGCATCCCGCCTCTCTGGCCGGCATAATGCCCGCCCGCCCGCTCAATTCGTCGGTTGGCTTAGGCATACGGAGTTCATTCCCAGTCTAAGATTAGATCGGACTGAGGGTTACGGCAGCAGGATCGGCAGCACGCAGAGGGGGACTCGATCGATCACCGCCTTGCGCATCCCGCCCCTCTGGTCGGCTGAGCGCTTGCACACTCGTTTCGTGGGATAACTTAGGCATACAGTGTTCATTCCAGTCTAAGCATACGGAGTTCATTCCCAGACTAAGATCGGATCGAACCGGGGGTTACGGTAGAACATGCTGGGCTCAAGCATGTGCTGGTGTCGCATTTTTCTTCGTCGGGACACCATCGTCGGAGAACCTGACCGACGGCGTTGGGGTTCCGACGATCGGGGGGCCGGGGGGTGTGCGCACATGATGTGCGAAGGGTGCTGGTACTTGGCCATTATATTGGCCCCCTATCCCTCATCAAACCTTGAGAACTCACACCCCCTTAAAGAGCATTTGAGATTTTACAGGTTTGCTGCCGGTAGCCATTAAAGTGTCTGAAATAGGGACACTTTTTTTAAATGGTCACAAAATCTTGTACACTCTGAGTTTTTAGCTGAATTTTTTTGTGCATGCCAACAAAAATACAAGGATCGTATCTACCAAGTTTGGGGCCAAAACTCCTTTTGAAAGAATTTTAAAAAATCCAGAAGCGTAAAAACTTTCAAAAATCATGAGAAATAGAAAACGAGTCGTCTTGCCATGAAACTTCACATGAAGGCTTAAGGGACCATTGTCTGAATTTACAAGCCAAAAAAATGGCATTGGCATGGCAAAAATATGAACATGTGCCTAAACCAACCTACCACCCTATCGATCCACGTCTTGCGCATCCCACCTCTCTGGCCGACGTAGTGCCCGCCCGCTCGCCCACTCATTTCGTCGGTTGGCTTAGGCATACGGAGTTCATTTCCAGTCTAAGATCGGACCACACCGAGGGTTACGATAGCACGCAGAGGGGGACCCGGCCGATCCTCGACTTGCGCATCCCGCCCCTCTTGCCGGCTGAGCGCCCCGCACGCTCGTTTCGTGGGTTGACTTAGGCATACGGAGTTCATTCCCAGTCTAAGCGTATGGAGTTCATTCCCAGTCTAAGATCGGATTAGACCAAGGGTTACGACAGCACATGCTAGGCTCGAGCATGTGCTGGTCTCGCATTTTTCTTTGCCGGGACACCATCGCCGGAGAACCTGATCGGCGGCATTGGGGTTCGGACGATCAGGGGGGCTGGGGGGTGTGCGCACATGATGTGCGATGGGTGCTGGTACTTGGCCCTTATATTGTCCCCCTATCCCTCATCAAACCTTGAGAACTCACACCCTCTTAAAGAGCTTTTGAGATTTTACAGGCTTGCTGCCAGTAGCCATTAAAGTGTTCGAAATGGGGACACTTTTTTCAAATGGTCACAAAAATCTTGTGCACTTAGATTTTTTAGCTGAATGTTTTTGTGCGTGCCAACAGAAATACAAGGATCATGTCCACCAAGTTTGGTGCCAAAACTCCTTCTGAAAAAATTTTGAAAAATCTTGAACCGTAAAAAGTTTTGAAATTCGTGAAAAATAGAAAACGAGTTGTCTTGCCATGAAACTTCACATGAAGGTTTAAGGGACCATTTTATGAATTTTCAAGTTAGAAAAATGGCATTGGCACTGCAGAAATATGAAGATGTGCCTAAACCCACCTACCACCCTATCGATCCACGGCTTGCGTATCCCGCCTCTCTGGCCGACGTAGTGCCCGCCCGCCCGCCCGTTTCATCGGTTGGCTTAGGCATATGGAGTTCTTTCCCAGTCTAAGATTGGACCGGACCGAGGGTTACGACAGCAGGATCGACAGCACGCAGAGGAGGACCCGGTCGATCCCAGGCTTGTGCATGCCGCCCCTCTGGCTGGCTGAGCGCCCGCACGCTCGTTTTATGGGTTGAATTAAGCATTCGGAGTTCATTCCCAGTCTAAGATCAGACTGGATCGAGGGTTGCGGCAGCACATGCTGGGCTCGGGCATGTGTTGGTGCCTTATTTTTCTTCGCCAGGACACCATCGTCGGAGAACCTGACCGGCGGCATTGAGGTTCCGACGATCGGAGGGGCCGGGGGGTGAGCGCAAATGATGTGCATTAGGTGCTGGTACTTGGCCCTTATATTGGCCCGCTATCCCTCATCAAACCTCGAGAACTCACACGCCCTTAAAGAGCATTTGAGATTTTACAGGTTTGCTGCCAGTAGCAATTAATGTGTCTGAAATGGGGACACTTTTTTCAAATGGTCACAAAATCTTGTACACTTGGATTTTTTAGCTGAATTTTTTTGTGCATGCCAACAAAAATACAAGGATCACGTCAACCAAGTTTGGGGCCAAAACTCCTTCTGAAAAAATTTTAAAACATCTTGAACCGTAAAAAGTTTTGAAAATCATGAAAAATAGAAAACGAGTCGTCTTGCCATGAAACTTCACATGAGGGCTTAAGGGACCATTGCATGAATTTACAAGCTAGAAAAATGGCATTGGTGTGGCAGAAATATGAAGATGTGCCTAAACCCACCTACCACCCTATCGATCCACGGCTTGCGCATCTCGCCTCTCTGGCCGGCATAGTGCCTACTTGCCCGCCCGTCCGTTTCATCGGTTGGCTTAGGCATATGGAGTTCTTTCCCAGTCTAAGATCGGATCAGACCAAGGGTTGCAGTAGTAGGATCGACAGCATGCAGATGAGGACCCGGTCGATCCCAGGCTTGCGCATCCAGCCCCTCTGGCCGGCTGAGCACCCGCTCGCTCATTTTGTGGGTTGACTTAGGCATTCGGAGTTCATTCCCAGTCTAAGATCGGATCGGATCAAGGGTTACGACAGCACATGCTAGGCTCGGGCATGTTCTGGTGCCACATTTTTCTTCATCGGGACACCATCGTCGGAGAACCTGACCGACGGCATTGGGGTTCCGACGATCGGGGGGGCTGGGGGGTGTGCGCACATGATGTGCGATTGGTGCTGGTACTTGGCCTTTATATTGGCCCCCTATCCCTCATCAAACCTCGAGAACTCACACCCCCTTAAAGAGCATTTGAGATTTTATAGGTTTGCTGCCAGTAGCCATTAAAGTGTCTGAAATGGGGACACTTTTTTCAAATGGTCACAAAATCTTGTACACTTGGATATTTTAGCTGAATTTTTTTTTGCATGCCAAAAAAAATATAAGGATCATGTCTACCAAATTTAGGGCCAAAAATCCTTCTGAAAAAATTTTAAAAAATCTTGAACCGTAAAAAGTTTTAAAAATCGTGAAAAATAAAAAACGAGTTGTCTTGCAATGAAACTTCACATGAAGGCTTAAGGGACCGTTGTATGAAGTTACAAGCCAGAAAAATGGCATTGGCATGGCAGAAATATGAAGATGTGCCTAAACCCACCTACCACCCTATCGATCCACGACTTGCGCATCTCGCCTCTCTTGCCGGCGTAGTGCCCGCCCGCCCGCCCGCACGTTTCATCGGTTGGCTTAGGCATATGGAGTTCTTTCCCAGTCTAAGATCGAACCGAACCAAGGGTTACGGCAGCAGGATCGACGGCACACAGAAGAAGACCCGATTGATCCCAGGCTTCAACATCCTGCCCCTCTGGACGGCTGAGTGCCCGCACGCTCGTTTTGTGGGTTGACTTAGGCATTCGGAGTTCATTCCCAGTCTAAGATCGGATTGGACCGAGGGTTATGGTAGCACATGCGGGCTCGAGCATGTGCTGGTGCCACATTTTTCTTCACCGGGACACCATTGTCGGAGAACCTAACCGACGGCATTAGGGTTCCGACGATCGAGGGGGCCGGGGGGGTGTGTGCACATGATGTGCGATGGGTGCTGGTACTTGGCCCTTATGTTGGCCCCTTATCACTCATCAAACCTCGAGAACTCACAGCCCCTTAAAGAGCATTTGAGATTTTACAGGTTTGCTGCCAGTAGCCATTAAAGTGTCTGAAATGGGCACACTTTTTTCAGATGGTCACAAAATCTTGTACACTTCGAGTTTTTAGCCGAATTGTTTTGTGCATGCCAAAAAAAATACAAGGATGACATCTACCAAGTTTCGGGCCAAAACTCCTTATGAAAAAATTTTAAAAAATCTCGAACCGTAAAAAGTTTCAAAAATGGTGAAAAATAAAAAACGAGTCATCTTGCCATGAAACTTCACATGAAGGCTTAAGGGACCATTGTATGAATTTACAAGCCAGAAAAATGGCATTGGCATGGCAGAAATATGAAGATGTGCCTAAACCCACCTACCACCCTATCGATCCACGGCTTGCGCATCCCGCCTCTCGGGTCGGTGTAGTGCCCGCCCGCCCACCCGCTCGTTTCGTCGGTTGGCTTAGGCATACGGAGTTCCTTCCCAGTCTAAGATCGGACCGGACAGAGGGTTACGGTAGCAGTATCGATAGCACATAGAGGGGGACCCGTCCGATCTTCGGCTTGCGCATCCCGCCCCTCTGGCCGGCTGAACGCTCGTACGCTCGTGTCGTGGGTTGACTTAGGCATACAGAGTTCATTCCTAGTCTAAGCATACGGAGTTCATTCCCAGTCTAAGATCAGACCGGACTGAGGGTTGCGGTAGCACATGCTGGGCTCGAGCATGTGCTGGTGCCGTATTTTTCTTCACCGGGACATCATCGTCGGAGAACCTGACCGGCGGTATTGGGGGGGCCGGGGGGTTGTGCACACATGATGTGCGATGGGTGCTGGTGCTTGGCTCTTATATTGGCCTCCTATCCCTCATCAACCTGGAGAACTCACACCCCCTTAAAGAGCATTTGAGATTTTACAAGTTTGCTGCCAGTAGCCATTAAAGTGTGTCAATTGGGGACACTTTTTTCAAATGGTCACAAAATCTTGCACACTTTGAGTTTTTAGTTGAATTTTTTTGTGCATGCCAACAAAAATACAAGGATCATGTCTACTAAGTTTGGGGCCAAAAATCCTTCTGAAAAATTTTTAAAAAATCTCGAACCGTAAAAAGTTTCAAAAATCGTGAAAAATAGAAAACGAGTCGTCTTGCCATGAAACTTCACATGAAGGCTAAAGGGACCATTGTATGATTTTACAAGCCTAAAAAATGGCTTTGGCATGGCAGAAATATGAAGATGTGCCTAAACCCACCTACCACCCTATCGATCCACGGCTTGCGCATCCCGCCTCTCTGGTCGGCATAGTTCCCGCCCTCCCACCCGCTCGTTTCGTCGGTTGGCTTAGGCATACGGAGTTCATTCCCAGTCTAAGATTAGACCAGACCGAGGGTTGCGGCAACAGGATCGGCAGCACGCAGAGGGGGACCCGGTCGATGCTCGACATGCGCATCCCGACCCTCTGGCCGGCTGAGCGCCCGCATGCTCGTTTCATGGGTTGACTTAGGCATACGAAGTTCATTCCCTATCTAAGATCGGACCGGACCAAGGGTTGCGGCAGCACATGCTGGTCTTAGGCAAGTGCTGGTGCCGCATTTTTCTTCATCGGGACACCATCACTGAAGAACCTGACCGACGGCATTGGGGTTCTGACGATCGGGGGGGTCGGGGGGTGTGCGCACATGATGTGCGATGGGTGCTGGTACTTGGCCCTTATATTGGCCCCTATATTGGCCCCCTATCCCTCATCAAACCTCGAGAACTCACACCCCCTTAAAGAGCATTTGAGATTTTATAGGTTTGCTGCCAGTAGCCATTAAAGTGTCTAAAATGGGGACACTTTTTTCAAATGGTCACAAAATCTTGTACACTTCGAGTTTTTAGATGAATTTTTTTGTGCATGCCAAAAAAAATACAAGGATCACTTCTACCAAATTTGGGGCCAAAACTCCTTCTGAAAAAACTTTAAAAAATCCCGAACCGTAAAAAGTTTTGAAAATCGTAAAAAATATAAAACGAGTCGTCTTGCCATGAAACTTCACATGAAGGCTTAAGGGACCATTGTATGAATTTACAAGCCAAAAAAATGGCATTGGAACAGTAGAAATAGGAAGATGTAACTAAATCCACCTACCACCCTATCGATCCACGGCTTGCGCATCCTGTCTCTCTGGTCGGCGTAGTGCCCGCTTGCCCGCCCGCTCGTACCGTCGGTTGGCTTAGGCATATGGAGTTCATTCCCAATCTAAGATCGGAGCAGACTGAGGGTTGCGAAAGTAGGATCGGTAGCACGCAGAAGGGGACCCGGTCGATCCCTGGCTTGCGCATCCCACCCCATTAGCCGGCTGAGCGCTCGTACGCTCGTTTCGTGGTTTGACTTAGGCATACGGAGTTCATTCCCTGTCTAAGCATACGGAGTTCATTCCCAGTCTAAGATCAGATCGGATCGAGGGTTGTGGTAGCACATTCTAGGCTCAGGCATGTGCTGGTGCCATATTTTTCTTTACCGGGACACCATCCCCGGAGAACCTGACCGGCGACATTGGGGTTCCGATGATCGGGGGGGTCTGCGCACATGATGTGTGATGGGTGCTGGAACTTGGCCCTTATATTGGCCCCCTATCCTTCATCAAACCTCGAGAACTCACACCCCTTGAAGAGCATTTGAAATTTTACAAGTTTGCTGCGAGTAGCCATTAAAGTGTCTGAAATGGGGACACTTTTTTCAAATGGTCAAAAAATCTTGTACACTTCGAGTTTTTAGCTGAAGTTTTTTGTGCATACCAAAAAAAATACAAGGATCACATCTACCAAGTTTGGGGCCAAAACTCCTTCTGAAAAAATTTTAAAAAATTTTGAACCGTTAAAAGTTTCAAAAATTATGAAAAATAGAAAACAAGTTGTCTTGCTATGAAACTTCAGTTGAAGGCATACGGGACCATTGTATGAATTTACAAGTCAAAAAAATGGCATTGGCACGGCATAAATATGAAGATGTGCCTAAACCCACCTACCACCATATCGATCCACGACTTTCGCATCTCGTTTCGTCGGTTGGCTTAGGCATACGGAGTTCATTACCAGTCTAAGATTGGACCGGACCGAGGGTTGCAACAGCAAGATCTGCAGCACATAGAGGGGGACCCGACTGATCACCGGCTTGCGCATCCCACCCCTCTGGCCGGCTGAACGCCCGCACGCTCATTTTGTGAGTTGACTTAGGCATACGGAGTTCATTCGCAGTCTAAGCATACGGAGTTCATTTCCAGTCTAAGATCGGACTAGACCGAGGGTTGCGGCAGCACATGTTGGGCTCAGGCATGTGCTGCTGCCGCATTTTTCTTCGTCGGGACACCATTGCCAGAGAACCTGACCGACGACATTAGGGTTCCGGCGATCGGGGGGGGCGGGGGGTGTGCGCACATGATGTGCGATGGGCGCTGGTACTTGGCCCTTATATTGGCCACCTATCCCTCATCAAACCTCGAGAACTCACACCCCCTAAAGAGCATTTGAGATTTTACAGGTTTGCTACCAGTAGCCATTAAAGTGTTTAAAATGGGGACACTTTTTTCAAATGGTCACAAAATCTTGTACACTTCGAGTTTTTAGCTGAATTTTTTTGTGCATGGCAACAAAAATAAAAGGATCACGTCTACAAATTTTGGGGTAAAAACTCCTTGTGAAAAAATTTTAAAAAATCTTGAACCGCAAAAAGATTTCAAAATCGTGAAAAATAGAAAATGAGTCGTCTTGCCATGAAACTTCACATGAAGGCTTAAGGAACCGTTGTATGAATTTACAAGCGAGAAAAATGGCATTGGCACGGCAGAAATATGAGGATGTGCCTAAACCCACCTACCACCCTATCGATCCACGGCTTGTGCATCCCGCCTCTCTGGCCGGCGTAGTGCCCGCCCGCCCGCTCGTTTCGTCGGTTGGTTTAGGCATACAAAGTTCATTCCCAGTTTAAGATCAGGCTGAACCGAGGGTTTAGGCAGTAGGATCCACAGCACGCAGAGGGAGACCCGACCGATCCCGGGCTTGCGCATCCCGCCCCTATGGCCGGCTGAGCGCCCGCACGCTCGTTTCGTGGGTTGACTTAGGCATACGGAGTTCATTCCCAGTCTAAGCATACGAAGTTCATTCCTAGTCTAGGATTGGACAGGACCAAGGGTTGCGACAGCACATGATGGGCTAGGGCATGTGCTGGTGCCGCATTTCTCTTCGCCCGGACACCATCGCCGGAGAACCTGACCGACGACATTGGGGTTCCGGCGATCGGGGGGCCGAGGGGTGGGCGTACATGATGTGCGATGGGTGCTGGTACTTGGCCCTTATATTCATCCCCTATCCCTCATCAAACCTCGAGAACTCACACCCCCTTAAAGAGCATTTGAGATTTTTCAGGTTTGCTGCCAGTAGCCATTAAAGTGTCTGAAATGGGGACACATTTTTCAAATGGTCACAAAATATTGTACACTTCGAGTTTTTAGGTGAATTTTTTTGTGCATGCCAAAAAAAATACAAGGATCACGTCTACCAAGTTTGGGGCCAAAACTCCTTCTGAAGAAATTTTAGAAAATCTCGAACCGTAAAAAGTTTCAAAAATCATGAAAAATAGAAAACGAGTCGTCTTGCCATTAAACTTCACATGAACGCTTAAGGGACCATTGTATGAATTTACAAGCCAAAGAAATGGCATTGGCACGGTAGAAATATGAAGATGTGCCTAAACCCACCAACCAACCTATCGATCCACGGCTTGTGCATCCCGCCTTTCTGGCCAACGTAGTGCCCGCCTGCCCGCCCGCTCATTTCGTCGATCGGCTTAGGCATATGCAGTTCATTCCCAGTGTATGATCAGACCGAACTGTAGGTTGCGGCAGCAGGATCAGCAGCACGCAGAAGGGGACCCAGCTGATCCTCGGCTTGCGCATCCTGCCTCTCTGGCTGTTGAGCGCCTGCACGCTCGTTTCGTGGGTTGACTTAGGCATACGGAGTTCATTCCCAGTCTAAGATCGGACCAGACTGAGGGTTGCGGCAGCACATGCTGGGCTCGGGCATGTGCTGGTGTCGCATTTTTCTTCGTCGGGACACCATCACTGGAGAACCTGACCGACGGCATTGGGGTTCCGACGATCAGGGTGGGCCGGGGGGGTGTGCGCACATAATGTGCGATGGGTGCTGGTACTTGGCCCTTATATTGGCCCCCTATCCCTCATCAAACCTCGAGAACTTACACCCCCTTAAAGAGCATTTGAGATTTTATAGGTTTGCTGCCAGTAGGCACTAAAGTGTCTGAAATGAGGATACTTTTTTCAAATGGTCACAAAATCTTGTACACTTTGAGTTTTTAGTTGAATTTTTTTGTGCATGCCAAAAAAAATGCAAGGATCATGTCTACCAAATTTGGGACCAAAACGCTTTCTGAAAAAATTTTAAAAAATCTCGAACCGTAAAAAGTTTTAAAAATCGTGAAAAATAAAAAACGAGTCGTCTTGCCATTAAACTTCACATGAAGGCTCAAGGGACCATTGTATGAATTTACAATCCAAAAAAATGGCATTGGCACGGTAGAAATATGAAGATGTGCCTAAACCCACCTAACACCCTATCGATCCACGGCTTGCACATCCCGCCTCTCTGGCCGACGTAGTGCCCACCCGCCCACCCACTCGTTTCGTCGATTGGATTAGGCATACGGAGTTCATTCCCAATCTAAGATTGGACTGGATCGAGGGTTGTGGCAACAGGATCGGTAGCATGTAGTGGGGAGCCCGGTCGATCCCCGACTTGCGCATCCCGCCCCTCTGGCGAAATTTTTTTATGCATACCAACAAAAATACAAGGATCACGTCTACCAAGTTTGGGGCCAAAACTCCTTCTGAAAAAATTTAAAAAAATCTAGAACCGTAAAAAGTTTTGAAAATTATGAAAAATAGAAAACGAGTGTCTTGCCATGAAACTTCACATGAAGGCTTAAGGGACCATTGTATGAATTTACAAGCTAGAAAAATGGCATTGGCACGGCAGAAATATGAAGATGTGCCTAAACATACCTACCACCCTATCGATCCACGGCTTGTGTATCCCGCTTCTCTGGTCGGCGTAGTGCCCGCCCGCCCGCCCGCTCGTTTCATCGGTTGGCTTAGGCATACAGAATTCATTCTCAGTCTAAGATCGGATCGGACCGAGGGTTGCAGCAGCACGTAGAGGGGGACCTGGCCGATCCCCAGCTTGCGCATCCCACCACTCTGGCCGGCTTAGCGCACGCACGCTCGTTTTATGGGTTGACTTAGGCATACGGAGTTCATTCCCAATCTAAGCATACGAAGTTCATTCCCAGTCTAGGATCGGATAGGACCCAGGGTTACGACAGCACATGTTGGGCTCGAACATGTGCTGGGGCCGTATTTTTCTTCGTTGGGACACCATCGTCGGAGAACCTGACTGACGGTATTGGGGTTCTGGTGATCGGGGGGGCCGGGGGGGGTTTGCGCACATGATGTGAGATGGGTGCTGGTACTTGGCCCTTATATTGGCCCCCTATCCCTCATCAAACCTCAAGAACTCACAACCCCTTAAAGAGCATTTGAGATTTTACAGGTTTGCTTCCAGTAGCCATTAAAGTGTCTAAAATGGGGACACTTTTTTCAAATGGTCACAAAATCTTGTACACTTCGAGTTTTTAGCTGAATTTTTTTATGCATGCCTACAAAAATACAAGGATCACATCTACCAAGTTTGGGGGCAAAAATCTTTCTGAAAAAATTTTAAAAAATCCTGAACCGTAAAAAGTTTCAAAAATCGTGAAAAATAGAAAACGAGTCGTCTTGCCATGAAACTTCACATGAAGGGTTAAGGGACCATTGTATGAATTTACAAGCCAGAAAAATTTCATTGGCGTGGCAGAATTATAAAGATGTGCCTAAACCCACCTACCACCTTATCAATCCACGGCTTACGCATCCCACCTCTCTGGCCAGTATAGTGCCAACCCACCCGCCCGTTCGTTTCATCGGTTGGCTTAGGCATACGGAGTTCATTCCTAGTCTAAGATTAGACCGGACCGAGGGTTGCGACAGCAGGATCGGCAGTACGTAAAGGGGGACCCGATCGATCCGTGACTTGCGCATCCCGCCCCTCTGGCCGGCTGAGCGCCCGCACGCTCGTTTCGTGGGTTGACTTAGGCATACGGAGTTCATTCCCAGTCTAAGATCAAACCGGACCGAGGGTTGCGGTAGCAGGATCGGTAGCACGCAGAGGGGGACCCGGTCAATCCCCGGCTTGCGCATCCTACCCCTCTAGCCGGCTGAGCACCCGCACGTTCGTTTCGTGGGTTGACTTAGGCATACGGACTTCATTCCCAGTCTAAGCATATAGAGTTCTTGCCCAGTCTAAGATCGGATCGGACCGAGGGTTCCGACAGCACAAGCTGGGCTTGGGCATTTGGTGGTGTCGCATTTTTCTTCATCGAGACACCATCATCGGAGAACTTGAACGGCGGCATTGGGGTTCTGGCGATGGGGGGGACCGGGGGGGTGTGCGCACATGATGTGCGATGTGTGCTAGTACTTGACCCTTATATTGGCCCCCTATCCCTCACCAAACCTCGAGAACTCACACCCCCTTAAAGAGCATTTGAGATTTTACAGGTTTGCTGCCAGTAGCCATTAAAGTGTCTGAAATGGGGACACTTTTGTCAAATGGTCACAAAATCTTGTACACTTCAAGTTTTTAGCTTAATGTTTTTGTGCATGCCAACAAAAATACAAGGATCACGTCTATCAAGTTTGGGGCCAAAACTCCTTCTGAAAAAATTTACAAAAATACCGAACCGTAAAAAGTTTCAAAAATCGTAAAAAATTAAAAACGAGTCGTCTTGCCATAAAACTTCACATGAAGGCTTAAGGGACCATTGTATGAATTTACAAGCCAGAAAAATGGCAATGGCATGGCAAAAATATGAAGATGTGCCTAAGCCCACCTACCACCCTATCGATCCACGGCTGGCGCATCCCGCCTCTCTAGCCGGCGTAGTGCCCGCCTGCTCGCTCGCTCGTTTCATTGGTTGGCTTAGGCATACGGAGTTCATTCCCAGTCTAAGATCAGATCAAACCAAGGGTTGCAGCAGTACGATTGATAACACACAGAAGGGGACCCGACCGATCCCCGGCTTGCGCATCCCACCCCTCTGGCCGGTTGAGCGCCCCCACGTTCCTTTCGTGGGTTGACTTAGGCATACGGAGTTCATTCCCATTCTAAGCATACTGAGTTCATTCCTAGTCTAAGATCGGATCGGATCGAGGGTTGCGGCAGCCCATGCTGGGCTCGGGCAGGTGCTGGTGCCACATTTTTCTTCGTCGGGACACCATCGTCTGTGAACCTGACCGACGACATTGGGGTTCCGGTGATCGGGGGGGCCGGGGGGTGTACGCACATGATGTACGATGTGTGCTGGTACTTGGCCCTTATATTGGCCCCCTATCCCTCATCAAATCTCAAGAATTCACACCCCCTTAAAAAGCATTTGAGATTTTACAGGTTTGCTGCCAGTAGCCATTAAAGTTTCTGAAATGGGGACACTTTTCTCAAATGGTCACAAAATCTTATACACTTCGAGTTTTTAGCTGAATTTTTTTGTGCATGCCAACCAAAATACAAGGATCACGTCTACCAAGTTTGGGCTCCAAACTCCTCTTGAAAAAATTTTAAAAAATCCTGAACCCTAAAAAGTTTTGAAAATCGTAAAAAACAGAAAGCGAGTTGTCTTGCCATGAAACTTCGCATGAAGGCTTAAGGGACCATTGTATGAATTTTACAAGCCAGAAAAATGGCATTGGCATGGTAGAAATTTGAAGATGTTCCTAAACCCACCTACCACCCTATCTATCCACGGCTTGCGCATCCCGCCTCTCTAGCCGGCGTAGTGCCCGCCCGTCCGCCCGCTCGTTTCATTAGTTGGCTTAGGCACACGGAGTTCATTCCCAGTCTAAGATCGGACCGAGGGTTGCGGGAGCAGGATGGCCAGCACGTAGAGGGGGACCTAATCGATCCCCGACATGCGCATCCCGCCCCTCTGACCGATTAAGCGCCCGCACGTTTGTTTCACGGGTTGACTTAGGCATACGGAGCTCGTTCCCAGTCTCAGCATACGGAGTTCATTCCTAGTATAAGATCGGTCTAAACCGAGGGTTACGGCAGCACATGCTGGGCTCGGGCATGTGCTGGTGCCGTATTTTTCATCGTCGAAGAACCTGACTGATAGCATTGGGGTTCCGACAATCCGGGGGGCTGGGGGGTGTGCGCACATTATGTGCAATGGGTGCTGGTACTTGGCCCTTATATTGGCCCCCTATCTCTCATCAAACCTTGAGAACTCACACCCCCTTAAAGAGCATTTGAGATTTTACAGGTTTGCTGCCAGTAGCCATTAAAGTGCCTAAAATGGGGAAACTTTTTTCAAATGGTCACAAAATTTTGTACACTTCGAGTTTTTAGCGGAATGTTTTTTATGCAAGCCAACAAGAATAAAAGGATCACGTCTACCAAGTTTGGGGCCAAACTCCTTTCTAAAAAAATTTAAAAAAATCTCGAACCGTAAAAAGTTTTGAAAATCATGAGAAATAGAAAACGAGTCGTCTTGCCATGAAACTTCACATGAAGGCCTAAGGGACCATTGTATGAATTTACAAGCCAAAAAAATGGCATTGGCATGGTAGAAATACAAAGATGTGTATAAACGCACCTACCACCCTATCGATCCACGACTTGTGCATACCGTCTCTCTGGCCGGCATAGCGCCCGTTCGCCCGCCCGCTCGTTTCGTCGATTGGCTTAGGCATACGAAGTTCATTCCCAGTGTAAGATCGGACCGGACCGAAGGTTGCAGCAATAGGATCGGCAGCACGTAGAGGGGGACTCGATCGATCCCCGGGTTGCGCATCCCGCCCCTCTGGCCGGTTGAGCACCCGCACTCTCGTTTCATGGGTTGACTTAGGCTTACGGAGTTCATTCCTAGTCTAAGCATACAGAGTTAATTCCCAGTCTAAGATCGGACTGGACCGAGGGTTGCGGCAGCACATGCTGGGCTCGGGCATGTGTTGGTGCCACATTTTTCTTCATCGAGACACCATCGTCGGAGAACCTGATCTGTGGCATTGGGGTTCCGGCGATCAAGGGGGGGCCGGGGGGTGTGCGCACATGATGTGCGATGGGTGCTGGTACTTGGCCCTAATATTGACCCCCTATCCCTCATCAAACCTCGAGAACTCACACCCTCTTAAAGAGCATTTGAGATTTTACAGGTTTGCTACCAGTAGCCATTAAAGTGTCTGAACTAGGAACACTATTTTCAAATGCTTACAAAATCTAGTACACTTCGAGTTTTTAGCTGAAATTTTTTGTGCACACCAACAAAAATACAAGGATCACGTCTACCAAGTTTGGGGCCAAAACTCCTTCTGAAAAAATTTTCAAAAATCTCAAATCGTAAAAAGTTTCAAAAATCGTGAAAAATAAAAAACGAGTCGTCTTGCCATGAAACTTCACATGAAGGCTTAAGGGACCATTGTATGAATTTACAAGCCAAAAAAATGGCATTGGTAAGGCAGAAATATGAAGATGTGCCTAAACCCACCTACCACCCTATCGATCCATGACTTGCGCATCCCGTCTCTCTGGCCGACGTACTGCCCGCCCGCCCACCCGCTCGTTTAGTCGGTTGGCTTAGGCATACAAGTTCATTCAAAGTCTAAGATTAGACTGGACCGAGGGTTGCGGCAGCAGGATCTGCAGCACGCAAAGGGGGAGCCAATCGATCCCCGACTTGCGCATCCCGCCCCTCTGGCCGGTTGAGCGCCCACACACTCGTTTCGTGGGTTGACTTAGGCATACGGAGTTCATTCCCAGTCTAAGCATACGAAGTTCATTACCACTATAAGATCAGACCGGACCGAGGGTTGTGGCAGCACATGCTAGCCTCGAACATGTGCTGGTGCCGTATTTTTCTTCATCGGGACACCATCGTCGGAGAACCTAATCGGCGGCATTGGGGTTCCGAAGATCGGGGGGGCCAGGGGGGTGTGCGCACATGATGTGCGATGGGTGCTGGTACTTGGCCCTTATATTGGCCCCCTATCCCTCATCAAACGTCGAGAACTCACACCCCCTTAAAGAGCATTTGAGATTTTACAGGTTTGCTACCAGTAGCCATTAAAGTGTTTGAAATAGGAACACTATTTTCAAATGGTCACAAAATCCTGTACACTTCGAGTTTTTGGCTGAATTGTTTTGTGCTAGCCAACAAAAATACAAGGATCACGTCTACCAAGTTTGGGGCCAAAACTCCTTCTGAAAAAATTTTAAAAAATACCGAACTGTAAAAAGTTTCAAAATTCATGAAAAATAGAAAACGAGTCGTCTTGCCCTGAAACTTCACATGAAGGCTTAAGGGACCATTGTATGAATTTACAAGCCAGAAAAATGCAATGGCACGCAGAAATATGAAGATGTGCCTAAGCCCACCTACCACCCTATCGATCCACGGCTTGCGCATCCCGCCTCTCTGGCCGACGTAGTGTCTGCCTGCCCGCTCGCTCGTTTCGTCGGTTGGCTTAGGCATACGGAGTTCATTCCCAGTCTAAGATCAGATCGAATCGAGGGTTGCAGCAGTACGATCGATAACACACAGAGGGGGACCCGACTGATCCCCGGCTTGCGCATCCCGCCCCTCTGGCCGACTGAGCGCCCCCACATTCCTTTCGTTGGTTGACTTAGGCATACGGAGTTCATTCCCAATCTAAGCATACAGAGTTCATTCCCAGTCTAAGATCGGATCGGATCGAGGGTTTCGACAGCACATGCTAAGCTCGGGCAGGTGCTGGTGCCACGTTTTTCTTCGTCAGGACACCATCGTCTGTGAACCTGACCGGTGGCATTTGGGTTCCGACGATCGGGGGGGCCAGGGGGTGTGCGCACATGATGTGCGATGGGTGCTGGTACTTGGCCCATATATTGGTCCCCTATCCTCATCAAACCTCGAAAACTCACACCCCCTTAAAGAGCATTTGAGATTTTACAGGTTTGCTGCCAGTAGCCATTAAAGTGTCTGAAATGGGGACACTTTTCTCAAATGGTCACAAAATCTTGTACACTTCGAGTTTTTAGCTGAATTTTTTTGTGCATGCCAACAAAAATACAAGGATCACGTCTACCAAGTTTGGGCTCCAAACTCCTTCTGAAAAAAGTTTAAAAAATTCTGAACCCTAAAAAGTTTTGAAAATCGTAAAAAATAGAAAACGAGTTGTCTTGCCATGTAACTTCGAATGAAGGCTTAAGGGACCATTGTCTGAATTTACAAGCCAGAAAAATGGCATTGGCATGGCAGAACTTTGAAGATGTGCCTAAACCCACCTACCACCCTATCTATCCACGGCTTGTGCATACCGCCTCTCTGGCCAACGTAGTGCCCGCCCGTCCGCCCGCTCATTTCATCGGTTGGCTTAGGCATACGGAGTTGATTCCCAGTCTAAGATCGAAGCGAGGGTTACGGGAGTAGGATGGCCAACACGCAGAGGGGGACCTGACCGATCCCCGACATGCGCATCCCGCCCCTCTGACCGATTAAGCGCCCACACGTTTGTTTCACAGGTTGACTTAGCCATACGGAGCTCATTCCCAGTCTCAGCATACGAAGTTCATTCCTAATCTAAGATCAGTCTGAACCGAGGGTTACGGCAGCACATGCTGGGCTCGGGCATGTGCTGGTGCCGCATTTTTCTTCGTCGGGACACCATCGCTGAGAACCTGACCGATGGCATTGGGGTTCCGACGATCCGGGGGGCTGGGGGCTGTGCGCACATTATGTGCAATGGGTGCTGGTACTTGGCCCTTATATTGGCCCCCTATCTCTCATCAAACCTCGAGAACTCACACTCCCTTAAAGAGCATTTGAGATTTTACAAGTTTGCTGCCAGTAGCCATTAAAGTGCCAAAAATGGGGACACATTTTTCAAATGGTCACAAAATTTTGTACACTTCGAGTTTTTAGCCGAATGTTTTTGTGCAAGCCAAAAAAAATAAAAGGATCACGTCGATCAAGTTTGGGGCCAAACTCCTTTTGAAAAAATTTTAAAAAATCCTGAACCGTAAAAAGTTTTCAAAATCATAAAAAATAGAAAACGAGTCGTCTTGCCATGAAACTTCACATGAAGGCTTAAGGGACCATTGTATGAATTTACAAGCCAAAAAAAATGGCATTGGCATGGTAGAAATACGAAGATGTGCCTAAACCCACCTACCACCCTATCGATCCACAGCTTGTGCATCCCGTCTCTTTGGCCGGCATAGCGCCCGTCCGCTCGCCCGCTCGTTTCGTCGATTGGCTTAGGCATACGAAGTTCATTCCCAGTGTAAGATCGGACCGGACCGAAGGTTGCAGTAGTAGGATCGGCAGCACGTAGAGGGGGACCCGACCGATCCCCGGCTTTCGCATCCCACCCCTCTGGCCGGCTGAGCACCCGCACTCTCGTTTCATGGGTTGACTTAGCCTTACGGAGTTCATTCCCAGTTTAAGCATACGGAGTTAATTTCCAGTCTAAGATCGGACTGGACCAAGGGTTGCGGCAGCACATGCTGGGCTCGGGCATGTGCTGGTGCCACATTTTTCTTCATCGAGACACCATCGTCGGAGAACCTGATCGGTGGCATTGGGGTTCCGGCGATCGAGGGGGGCCGGGGGGTGTGCGCGCATGATGTGCGATGGGTGCTGGTACTTGGCCCTAATATTGGCCCCCTATCCCTCATCAAACCTCGAGAACTCACACCCTCTTAAAGAGCATTTGAGATTTTACAAGTTTGCTACCAGTAGCCATTAAAGTGTTTGAAATAGGAACACTATTTTCAAATGGTCACAAAATCCTGTACACTTCGAGTTTTTAGCTGAAATTTTTTGTGCACACCAACAAAAATACAAGGATCACGTCTACCAAGTTTGGGGCCAAAACTCCTTCTGAAAAAATTTTCAAAAATCTCGAATCGTAAAAAGTTTCAAAAATCGTGAAAAATAGAAAACGAGTCGTCTTGCCATGAAACTTCACATGAAGGCTTAAGGGACCATTGTATGAATTTACAAGCCAGAAAAATGGCATTGGCAAGGCAGAAATATGAAGATGTGCCTAAACCCACCTACCACCCTATCGATCCACAGCTTACGCACCCCGTCTCTCTGGCCGGCGTACTGCCCGCCCGCCCACCCGCTCGTTTAGTCGGTTGGCTTAGGCATACAGAGTTCATTCAAAGTCTAAGATCATACTGGATTGAGGGTTGCAGCAGTAGGATCGGCAGGACGCAGAGGGGGACCCGGTCAATCCCCGACTTGCGCATCCCGCCCCTCTGGCCGGTTGAGCGCCCACACGCTCGTTTCGTGGGTTGACTTAGGCATACGGAGTTCATTCCCAATCTAAGCATACAGAGTTCATTACCACTCTAAGATCGGATCAGATCGAGGGTTACGACAGCACATGCTGGGCTCAGACATGTGCTGGTGCCGCATTTTTCTTCACCGGGACACCATCCTCGGAGAACCTAATTGGCGGCATTGAGGTTCCGACGATCGGGGGGGCCAGGGGGTGTGCGCACATGATGTGCGATGGGTGCTGGTACTTGGCCCTTATATTGGCCCCCTATCCCTCATCAAACCTCGAGAACTGACACCCCCTTAAAGAGCATTTGAGATTTTACAGGTTTGCTGCCAGTAGCCATTAAAGTGTCTGAAATGGGGACACTTTTTTCAAATAGTCACAAAATCTTGTACACTTCGAGTTTTTGGCTGAATTTTTTTGTGCATGCAAAAAAAAATACAAGGATCACGTCTACCAATTTGGGGCCAAAACTCCTTCTGAAAAAATTTAAAAAAATCCTAAACCGTAAAAAGTTTCATAAGTCGTGACAATAGAAAACGAGTCGTCTTGCCATGAAACTTCACATGAAGGCTTAAGGGACCATTGTATGAATTTACAAGTAAGAAAAATGGCATTGGCATGGCAGAAAAATGAAGATGTGCCTAAACCCACCTACCACCCTATCGATCCACGACTTGCGCATCCCGCCTCTCTGGCAGGCGTAGTGCCCGCCCGCCCGCCCGCCCACTCGATTTGTCAGTTGGCTTAGGCATGCGGAGTTCATTCCCAGTCTAAGATCAGATCGGACTGAGGGTTACGGTAGTAGGATCGGCAGCACGCAGAGAGGAACTCGATCGATCCCTAGCTTGCGCATCCCGGCCCTCTGGCCGGCTGAGCGCCCACACGCTCGTTTTGTACGTTGACTTAGGCATACAGAGTTCATTCCCAGTGTAAGCATACGGAGTTCATTCCCAGTCTAAGATCGGACTGAACCGATGGTTGCGGCAGCACATGCTGTCCTCGGGCATGTGCTGGTGCCGTATTTTTCTTCTCCGGGACACCATCGTCGGAGAACCTGACCGACGGCATTGGGGTTTTGATGATCGGGGGGTCTGGGGGGTGTGCGCGCATGATGTGCGATGGGTGCTGGTACTTGGCCCTTATATTGGCCCCCTATCCCTCATCAAACCTCGAGAACTCACACCCCCTTAAAGAGCATTTGAGATTTTACAGGTTTGCTACCAGTAGCCATTAAAGTGTCTGAAATGGGGACACTTTTTTCAAATGGATACAAAATCTTGTACACTTCGAGTTTTTGGCTGACTTTTTTGTGCATGCCAATAAAAATACAAGGATCATGTTTACCAAGTTTGGGGCCAAAAATCCTTCTGAAAAGATTTTAAAAAATCCCGAACCGTAAAAAGTTTTAAAAATCATGAAAAATAGAAAATGAGTCGTCTTGGCATGAAACTTCACATGAAGGCTTAAGGAACCATTGTATGAATTTACAAGCCAGAAAAATATCATTGGCATGGCAGAAATATGAAGATGTGCCTAAACCCACCTACCACCCTATCGATCCATGACTTGCGCATCCTGCCTCTTTGGCCGACGTAGTTCCAACCTGCCCGCCCGCTCGTTTTGTCAGTTGGCTTAGGCATACGGAGTTCATTCCCAATCTAAAATCAAACCACATCGAGGGTTGTGGCAGCAGGATTGGCAGCACGCAGAGGGGGACCCGACCGATTCCAGGCTTGCACATCCCGCCCCTCTTACCGGCTGAGCGCCTGCGTGCTCGTTTTGTGGGTTGTCTTAGGCATACGGAGTTCATTCCCAGTCTAAGTATACGGAGTTCATTCCCAGTCTAAGATCGGACTAGACCAAGGCTTGTGGTAGCACATACTGGGCTCGGGCATGTGCCGGTGCCGTATTTTTTTTCGTCGGGACACCATTGCCGGAGAATCTAACCGACGGCATTGGGGTTCCGACGATTGGAGGGGCCGAGGGGGGTGTGCGCACATGATGTGCGATGGGTGCTGGTACTTGGCCCTTATATTGGCCCCCTATCCCTCATCAAACCTTGAGAACTCATACCCCCTTAAAGAGCATTTGAGATTTTACAGGTTTGCTGCCAGTAGCCATTAAAGTGTCTGAAATGGGGATACTTTTTTCAAATGCTTACAAAATATTCTACACTTCAATTTTTTAGCTGAATTTTTTTGTGCATGCCAACAAAAATGCAAGGATCATGTGTACCAAGTTGGGGCCAAAACTCCTTCTGAAAAAATTTTAAAAAATCCCAAACTGTAAAAAGTTTCATAAATCGTGGAAAATAGAAAACGAGTCGTCTTGCCATGAAACTTCACATGAAGGCTTAAGGGACCATTGTATGAATTTACAAGTAAGAAAAATGGCATTGGCATGGAAGAAAAATGAAGATGTGCCAAAACCCACCTACCACCCTATCGATCCATGACTTGCGCATCCCGCCTCTCTGGCAGGCATAGTGCCCGCCCACCCGTCTGCTCAATTCATCGGTTGGCTTAGGCATACGGAGTTCATTCCCAGTCTAAGATCAGATCCGACCGAGGGTTACGGCAAGAGGATCGGCAGCACGTAGAGAGGTACCCAACCGATCCCTGGCTTGCGCATCCCGCCCCTCTGACCGACTGAGCGCCCGCACACTCGTTTCGTGGGTTGACTTAGGCATACGGAGTTCATTCCCAGTGTAAGCATACGGAGTTCATTCCCAGTCTAAGATCGGACTAGGAAGAGGGTCGCGGCAGCAAATGCTGGGCTTGGGCATGTGCTGGTGCTGCATTTTTCTTCGTCGGGACACCATCGTCGGAGAACCTGACCAGCGGATTGGGGTTCCGACGATTGGGGGGCCCGGGGGGTGTGCGAACATGATGTGCAATGGGTGCTGGTACTTGGCCCTTATATTGGCCCCCTATCCCTCATCAAACCTCGAGAACTCACACCCCTTTAAAGTGCATTGGGGTTCCGATGATCGGGGGGGCCAACGGTGGTGTGCGCACATGATGTGTGGTGGGTGCTGGTACTTGGCCCTTATATTGGCCCCTATATTGGCCCCATATCCCTCATCAAACCTCGAGAACTCACACCCCCTTAAAGTGCATTTGAGATTTTACAGGTTTGCTGCCAGTAGCCATTAAAGTGTCTGAAATGGGGATACTTTTTTCAAATGCTTACAAAATATTGTACACTTCGAGTTTTTAGCTGAATTTTTTTATGCAGGCCTACAAAAATACAAGGATCATGTATACCAAGCTTGATGCCAAAACTCTTTCCGAAAAAATTTTAAAAAATCTCGAACCGTAAAAATTTTAAAAAATCGTGAAAAATAGAAAACGAGTTGTCTTGCCATGAAACTTCACATGAAGGGTTAAGGGACCATTGTATGAATTTACAAGCCAGAAAAATGGCATTAGCATGGTAGAAATATGAAGATGTGCCAAAACCCACCTACCACCCTATCGATCCACGGCTTTCGCATCCCGCCTTTATAGACGTCGTAGCGCCTGCCCGCCCGCCCGCTCGTTTCGTCGGTTGGCTTAGGCATACGGAGTTCATTCCTAGTCTCAGATCAGACTAGACCGAGGGTTGCGGTAGTAGGATTGGCAGCACGTAGAGGGGGACCCGACCGATCGCGTGCTTGTACATCCCGCCCTTCTGGCCGGCTGAGCGCCCGTACGCTCATTTCGTGGGTTGACTTAGGCATACGGAGTTCATTCCCAGTCATAGAATACGAAGTTCATTCCCAGTATAAAATCAGACCGGATCGAGGGTTGTGGCAGCACATGCTAGGTTGGGGCATGTGTTGGTGCCATATTTTTCTTCATTGGGACACCATCGCCTGAGAACCTGACCGACGGCATTAGGGTTCCGGCGATCAGGGGGGGCCGGGGGGGTGTGCACACATTATGTGTGATGGGTGCTGGTACTTGGCCCTTATATTGGCCCCCTATCCCTCATGAAACCTCGAGAACTGACACCCCCTTAAAGAGCATTTGAGATTTTACAGGTTTGCTGCCAGTAGCCATTAATGTGTCTAAAATGGGGATACTTTTTTCAAATGGTCACAAAATCTTGTACACTTCGAGTTTTTAGCTGAATGTTTTTGTGCATGCCAACAAAAATACAAGGATCACGTCTACCAAGTTTGTAGCCAAAACTCCTTCTGAAAAAATTTAAAAAAATCCCGAACTGTAAAAAGTTTTAAAATCGTGAAAAATAGAAAACGAGTCGTCTTGCCATGAAACTTCACATGAAGGCTTAAGGGACCATTGTATGAGTTTACAAGCCAGAAAAATGGCATTGGCATGGCAGAAATATGAAGATGTGCCTAAACCCACCTATAACCCTTCGATCCACGGCTTGCGCATCCCGCCTCTCTGGCCGGCGTAGTGCCCGCCCGCTCGTCCGCTCGTTTGGTCGGTTGGCTTAAGCATACAGAGTTCATTCCAATCTAAGATCGGACTGGATCGAGGGTTACGACAGCAGGATCGACAGCACGAAGAAGGGGACCCAATCGATCCTCGGCTTGCGAATCCCGCTACTCTGGCCGGCTGAGTGCCTGCACGCTCGTTTCCTGGGTTGACTTAGGCATACGGAGTTCATTCCTAGTCTAAGCATACGAAGTTCATTCCCAGTGTAAGATCAGACCGGACTGAGGGTCGCAGCAGCAAATGCTGGGCTCAGGTATGTGCTGGTGTTGCATTTTTCTTCGTCGGGACACCATCGTCGGAGAACCTGACCAACGGCATTAGGGTTCCGACGATCGGGGGGGTCGGCGGGGGTGTGCGCACATGATGTGTGGTGGGTGCTGGTACTTGGCCCTTATATTGGCCCCCTATCCCTCATCAAGCCTCGAGAACTCACACCCCCTTAAAGAGCATTTGAGATTTTACAGGTTTGCTGCCAGTAGCCATTAAAGTGTCTCAACTGGGGACACTTTTTTCAAATGGTCACAAAATCTTGTACACTTCTAGTTTTTAGCTGAATTGTTTTGTGCATACCAACAAAAATACAAGGATCACGTCTACCAAGTTTGGGGCCAAAACTCCTTCTAAAAAAATTTAAAAAAATCCCGAACCGTAAAAAGTTTCGAAAATCGTGAAAAATAGAAAATGAGTCATCTTGCCATGAAACTTCACATGAAGGCTTAAGGGACCATTGTATGAATTTACAAGCCAGAAAAATGGCATTGGCACTGCAGAAATATGAAGATGTGCCTAAACCCACCTACCACCCTATCGATCCATGGCTTGCCCATCCCGCCTCTCTGTCCGGCATAGTACCCACCTGTCCGCCCACCTGCTCTTTTCGTCGGATGGCTTAGGCATTCGAAGTTCATTCCCAGTCTAAGATCGGACCGGACCGAGGGTTGCAGCAGCAAGACTGGCAGCACACAGATGGGGACCCGACCGATCCTCCGCTTGCGCATTCTGCCGTTCTGGCCGGTTGAGCGCCCGCACGCTTATTTCGTTGGTTGACTTAGGCATACAGAGTTCATTCCCAGTCTAAGCATACAAAGTTCATTCCCAGTCTAAGATCGGCCATGATCGAGGATTGTGGCAGCACATGCTGGGCTCGGGCATGTGCTGGTGCCGCATTTTTCTTCGTCGGGACGCCATCACCGGAGAACTTGACCGACGGATTGGGGTTCCGACGATCGGGGGGCCCGGGGGGTGTGCGAACATGATGTGCGATGGGTGATGGTACTTGGCCCTTATATTGGCCCCCTATCCCTCATCAAACCTCGAGAACTCACACCCCTTTGAAGAGCATTTGAGATTTTACAGATTTACTGCCAGTAGCCGTTAAAGTGTCTGAAATGGGGACACTTTTTTCAAGTGGTCACAAAATCTTGTACACTTCGAGTTGTTGGCTGAATTTTTTTATGCATGCCAACAAAAGTACGAGGATCACGTCTACCAAGTTTGGGGCCAAAACTCCTTCTGAAAAAAGTTTAAAAAATCACGAATCGTAAAAAGTTTTAAAAATCCTGAAAAATAGAAAATGAGTCGTCTTGCCTTGAAACTTCACATGAAGGCTTAAGGGACCATTGTATGAATTTACAAGCCAGAAAAATGGCATTGGCATGAAAGAAATATGAAGATGTGCCTAAACCCACCTACCACCCTATCGATCCACGGTTTGAGCATCCCGCCTCTTTGGCCGGTGTAGTGCCCGCCCGTCCGCCCGCTCGTTTCGTCAGTTGGCTTGGGAATACGGAGTTCATTCCCAGTCTAAGATCAGACCAGACCGAGGGTTCCGACAGCAGGATCAGTAGCACGCAGAGGGGGACCCGACCGATCCCTGGATTACGCATCTCGCCCCTCTGGCCGGTTGAGCACCCGCATGCTCGTTTTGTGGGTTGACTTAGGCATACGGAGTTAATTCCCAGTTCTTTCCCAGTCTAAGATCAGATCAGACCGAGGGTTGTGGCAGCATGATCGGTAGCACGCAGAGGGGGACCCGTTCGATCCTCGGTTTACGTATTCCGCCCCTCTGGCCGGCTGAGCGCCCACACGCTCATTTCGTGGGTTGACTTAGGCATACGGAGTTCATTCTCAGTCTAAGCATACGGAGTTCATTCCCAGTCTAAGATCGGACCAGGCATGTGCTGGTGCCACATTTTTGTTCGTCGGGACACCATCGTTGGTGAACCTGACCGTCGGCATTGGGGTTCCGACGATCGGGGGGGTGTGCGCACATGATGTGTGAAGGGTGATGGTACTTGGACCTTATATTGGCCCCCTGTCCCTCATCAAACCATGAGAACTCACACCCCTTTAAAGAGCATTTGAGATTTTACAGGTTTGCTGCCAGTAGCCATTAAAGTGTCTGAAATGGGGATACTTTTTTCAAATGCTTACAAAATATTGTACACTTCGAGTTTTTAGCTGAATTTTTTTATGCAGGCCTACAAAAATAAAAGGATCATGTATACCAAGCTTGATACCAAAACTCTTTCGGAAAAAAATTTAAAAAATCTCGAACCGTAAAAATTTTCAAGAATCGTTAAAAATAGAAAACGAGTTGTCTTGCCATGAAACTTCACATGAAGGGTTAAGGGACCATTGTACGAATTTACAAGCCAGAAAAATGGCATTAGCATGGTAGAAATATGAAGATGTGCCAAAACCAACCTACCACCCTATCGATCCACGACTTTCGCATCCCGCTTTTATGAACGCCGTAGCACCTGCCCGCCCGCCCGCTCGTTTCGTCGGTTGGCTTAGGCATACAGAGTTCATTCACAGTCTAAGATCAGACTAGACCGAGGGTTGCGATAGCAGGATTGGCAGCACGTAGAGGGGGACCCGACCGATTGCCTGCTTGTGCATCCCGCCCTTCTGGCCGGCTGAGTGCCCGTACGCTCATTTCGTGGGTTGACTTAGGCATACAGAGTTCATTCCCAGTCTAAGAATACGGAGTTCATTCTCAGTATAAAATCAGACCAGATCGAGGGTTGTGGCAGCACATGCTGGGCTCGGGCATGTGCTGGTGCCGTATTTTTCTTCATCGGGACACCATCGCCTGAGAACCTGACCGACGGCATTAGGGTTCCGGCGATCAGGGGGGGCCGGGGGGTGTGCACACATTATGTTCGATGGGTGCTAGTACTTGGCCCTTATATCGGCCCCCTATACCTCATCAAACCTCGAGAACTGACACCCCCTTAAAGAGCATTTGAGATTTTACAGGTTTGCTGCCAGTAGCCATTAATGTGTCTGAAATGGGGATACTTTTTTCAAATGGTCACAAAATCTTGTACACTTCGAGTTTTTAGCTGAATATTTTTGTGCATGCCAACAAAAATACAAGGATCACGTCTACCAAGTTTGTAGCCAAAACACCTTCTGAAAAAATTTTAAAAAATCCTGAACTGCAAAAAGTTTTAAAAATCGTGAAAAATAAAAAACGAGTCGTCTTGCCATGAAACTTCACATGAAGGCTTAAGGGACCATTGTATGAGTTTACAAGCCAGAAAAATGGCATTGGCATGGCAGAAATATGAAGATGTGCCTAAACCCACCTATAACCCTTCGATCCACGGCTTGCGCATCCCGCCTCTCTGGCCGGCGTAGTGCCCGCCTGCTCACCCGCTCGTTTGGTCGGTTGGCTTAGGCATACGGAGTTCATTCCAATCTAAGATTGGACTGGACCGAGGGTTACGGCAGCAGGATCGACAGCACGTAGAGGGGGACCCAATCGATCCTCGACTTGTGAATCCCGCCACTCGGTCGGCTGAGTGCCTGCACGCTCGTTTCCTGGGTTGACTTAGGCATACGGAGTTCATTCCCAGTCTAAGCATACGGAGTTCATTCCCAGTGTAAGATCAAACCGGACCGAGGGTCGCAGCAGCAAATGCTGGGCTCAGGTATGTGCTGGTGCTGCATTTTTCTTCGTCGGGACACCATCGTCGGAGAACCTGACCAAGGACATTGGGGTTCCGACGATCGGGGGGGGCCGGCGGGGGTGTGCGCATATGATGTGCGGTGGGTGCTGGTACTTGGCCCTTATATTGGCCCCCTATCCCTCATCAAGCCTCGAGAACTCACACCCTCTTAAAGAGCATTTGAGATTTTACAGGTTTGCTCCCAGTAGCCATTAAAGTGTCTGAAGTGGGGACACTTTTTTCAAATCGTCACAAAATCTTGTACACTTCTAGTTTTTAGCTGAATTGTTTTGTGCATACCAACAAAAATACAAGGATCACGTCTACCATGTTTGGGGCCAAAACTCCTTCTGAAAAAATTTAAAAAAATCCGAACCGTAAAAAGTTTCAAAAATCGTGAAAAATAGAAAATGAGTCATCTTGCCATGAAACTTCACATGAAGGCTTAAGGGACCATTGTATGAATTTACAAGCCAGAAAAATGGCATTGGCATGGCAGAAATATGAAGATGTGCCTAAACCCACCTACCACCCTATCGATCCATGGCTTGCCCATCCCGCCTCTCTGGTCGGCATAGTGCCCGCCCGCCTACTCTTTTCGTCGGATGGCTTAGGCATTCGAAGTTCATTCCCAGTCTAAGATCGGACCGGACCGAGGGTTGCAGCAGCAAGACTGGCAGCACACAGATGGGGACCCGACCGATCCTCGGCTTGCGCATTCTGCCGTTCTGGCCGGTTGAGCGCCCACACGCTCGTTTCGTTGGTTGACTTAGGCATATAGAGTTCATTCCTAGTCTAAGCATACAAAGTTCATTCCCAGTCTAAGATCAGACATGATCGAGGATTGCGGCAGCACATGCTGGGCTCGGGCATGTGCTGGTGCCGCATTTTTCTTCTCCGGGACACCATCACTGGAGAACCTGACCGGCGGATTGGGGTTCCGACGATCGGGGGGGCCGGGGGGTGTGCGAACATGATGTGCGATGGGTGCTGGTACTTGGCCCTTATATTGGCCCCCTATCCCTCATCAAACCTCGAGAACTCACACCCCTTTAAAGAGCATTTGAGATTTTACAGATTTACTGCCAGTAGCCGTTAAAGTGTCTGAAATTGGGACACTTTTTTCAAGTGGTCACAAAATCTTGTACACTTCGAGTTGTTAGCTAAATTTTTTTATGCATGCCAACAAAAGTACAAGGATCACGTCTACCAAGTTTGGGGCCAAAAATCCTTCTGAAAAAAGTTTAAAAAATCACGAATCGTAAAAAGTTTTAAAAATCCTGAAAAATAGAAAATGAGTCGTCTTGCCTTGAAACTTCACATGAAGGCTTAAGGGACCATTGTATGAATTTACAAGCCAGAAAAATGGCATTGGCATGAAAGAAATATGAAGATGTGCCTAAACCCACCTACCACCCTATCGATCCACGGCTTGAGCATCCCGCCTCTCTGGCCGGTGTAGTGCCCGCCCGTCCGCCCGCTCGTTTCGTCAGTTGGCTTAGGAATACGGAGTTCATTCCCAGTCTAAGATCAGACCAGACTGAGGGTTCCGATAGCAGGATCGGTAGCACGCAGAGGGGGACCCGACCGATCCCCGGATTACGCATCTCGCCCCTCTGGCCGATTGAGCACCCGCATGCTCGTTTTGTGGGTTGACTTAGGCATACGGAGTTAATTCCCAGTTCTTTCCCAGTCTAAGATCAGATCAGGCCGAGGGTTGTGGCAGCATGATCGGTAGCACGCAGAGGGGGACCCGTTCGATCCTTGGCTTGCGCATCCAGCCCCTCTGGCCGGTTGAGCGCCCACACGCTCATTTCGTGGGTTGACTTAGGCATACGGAGTTCATTCCCAATCTAGGCATACGAAGTTCATTCCCAGTCTAAGATCGGACCAGGCATGTGCTGGTGCCATATTTTTCTTCGTCGGGACGCCATCGTTGGTGAACCTGACCGTCGGCATTGGGGTTCTGACGATCGGGGGGGTGTGCGCACATGATGTGTGAAGGGTGATGGTACTTGGACCTTATATTGGCCCCCTGTCCCTCATCAAACCATGAGAACTCACACCCCTTTAAAGAGCATTTGAGATTTTACAGGTTTGCTGCCAGTAGCTATTAAAGTGTCTGAAAAGGGGACACTTTTTTCAAATGGTCACAAAATCTTGTACACTTCGAGTTTTTAGCTGAATGTTGTTGTACATGCCAACAAAAATACAAGGATCATGTCTACCAAGTTTGGGGCCAAAATTCCTTCTGAAAAAATTTTAAAAAATCCCGAACTGTAAAAAGTTTCAAAAATCTTGAAAAATAGAAAATGAGTCATCTTGCCATGAAACTTCACATGAAGGCTTAAGGTACCATTGTATGAATTTACAAGCCAGAAAAATGGCATTGGCATGGTAAAAATATGAAGATGTGCCTAAACCCACCTACCACCCTATCGATCCACGACTTGCGCATCCCGTCTCTCTGGCCAACGTAGTGCCCGCCCGCCCGCCCGCTCGTTTCGTCGGTTGGCTTAGGCATACGAAGTTCATTCCCAGTCTAAGATCGAACTGGATTGAGGGTTACGGTAGCAGGATCGTCAGTACGTAGCGAGGGGCCCGGTCGATTCCCGGCTTACGCATCCTGCCCCTCTGGCCGGCTGAGCGCTCGTACGCTCGTTTCGTGGGTTGACTTAGGCATACGGAGTTTATTCCCACTCTAAGCATACGAAGTTGATTCCTAGTCTAAGATCGGACCGAATCGAGGGTTGCGGCAGCACATGCTGGGCTCGAGCATGTGCTGGTGCTGCATTTTTCTTCGTCGGGACACCATCGCTGGAGAACCTGACCGGCGGCATTGGAGTTCCGATGATCGAGGGGGGTGTGCGCACATGATGTGCGATGGGTGCTGGTACTTGGCTCTTATATTGGCCCCTTATCCCTCATCAAACCTCGAGAAATCACCCCCCCTTAAAGAGCATTTGAGATTTTACAGGTTTGCTGCCAGTAGCCATTAAAGTGTCTAAAATGGGGACACTTTTTTCAAATGGTCGCAAAATGTTGTACACTTCGAGTTTTTAGCTGAATTATTTTGTGCATGCCAACAAAAATACAAGGATCACATTTAGCAAGTTTAGGCCAAAACTCCTTCTGAAAAAATTTTAAAAAATCTCGAACCGTAAAAAGTTTCAAAAATCATGAAAAATAAAAAATGAGTCGTCTTGCCATGAAACTTCACATGAAGGCTTAAGGGACCATTGTATGAATTTACAAGCTAGAAAAATGGCATTGCCATGGCAGAAATATGAAGATGTGCCTAAACCCACCTACCACCCTATCGATCTACGGCTTGCGCATCCCGCCTCTCTGGCCGGCGTAGTGCCTGCCCGCCCGCCCGCTCGCCCGCTCAATTCGTCGATTGGCTTAGGGATACGGAGTTCATTCCCATTCTAAGATCGCACCAGACCGGGGGTTGCGACAGTAGGATCAACAGCACGCAGAGTGGGACCCGACCGATCCCCAGCTTGTGCATCCCATCGCGGAGTTCATTTCATGGGTTGACTTAAGCATACAGAGTTCATTCCCAGTCTAAGATCCGAACGGATCGAGGGTTGCGACAGCACATGCTGCGCTTGGGCATGTGCTGGTGCTGTATTTTTCTTCACCGGGACACCATCGTCGGAGAACCTGACCGGTGACATTGGGGTTCCAGCGATCGGGGGGGCCGGGGGTGTGTATGCACATGATGTGCGATAGGTGCTGGTACTTGGCCGTTATAGTGGCCCCCTATCCCTCATCAAACCTTAGGAACTCACACCCTATTAAAGAGCATTTGAGATTTTACAGGTTTGCTGCCAGTAGCCATTAAAGTGTCTGAAATGGGGACACTATTTTCAAATGGTCACAAAATCTTGTACACTTCGATTTTTTAGCTGAATTTTTTTGTGAATGCGAAAAAAAAATTACAAGGATCACGTCTACCAAGTTTGGGGCCAAAACTCCTTCTGAAAAATGGTATTGGCATGGCAAAAATATGAAGATGTGCCAAAACCCACCTACCACCCTATCGATCCATGGCTTGCGCATCCCGCCTCTCTGGCCGACGTAGTTCCTGCCCACCCTCCCGTTCGTTTCATCGATTAGCTTAGGCATACAGAGTTCATTCCCAGTCTAAGATCGGACCAGACCGAGGGTTACGACACCAGGATCCACAGCACGTAAAGGGGGACCCGACCGATCCTCGGCTTGTGTATCCCGCCCCTCTGGCCGGCAGAGTGCCCGCACGCTTGTTTCATGGGTTGACTTAGGCATACGGAGTTCATTCCCAGTGTAAGATTGAACCGGACCTAGGGTTGCGACAGCACATGCTATGCTCAGGCATGTGCTGGTGCCACATTTTTCTTCGTCGGGACACCATCGTCAGAGAACCTGACCAGCGGCATTGGGGTTCCGACGATCGGGGGCTGCCGGGGAGGGTGTGCGCACATGATGTGCGATGGCTGCTGGTACTTGGTCCTTATATTGGCCCCCTATCCCTCATCAAACCTCAAGAACTCACATCCCCTTAAAGAGCATTTGAGATTTTATAGGTTTGTTGCCTGTATAGCCATTAAAGTGTTTGAAATGGGGACACTTTTTTCAAATGGTCACAAAATCTTGTACACTTTGAGTTGTTAGCTGAATAATTTTGTGCATGCCAACAAAAATACAAGGATCACGTCTACCAAGTTTGGGGCCAAAACTCCTTCTGAAAAAATTTTAAAAAATACCGAACCGTAAAAAGTTTTGAAAATCATGAAATATAGAAAACGAGTCATCTTGCCATGAAACTTCACAGGAAGGCTTAAGGGACCATTTTATGAATTTACAAGCTGGAAAAATGGCATTGGCATGGCAGAAATATGAAGATGTGGCTAAACCCACCTACCACCCTATCAATCCACGGCTTGCGCATCCCGCCTCTCTGGCCGGCGTAGTGCCCGCCCGCCCGTCCGCTCGTTTCGTTGGTTGGCTTAGGCATACGAAGTTCATTCCCAGTATAAGATTGGACCAGACCGAGGGTTACGACAGCAAGATCGGCAGCACGTAGAGGGAGACCCGATCGATCCCCGGCTTGCGCATCCTGCCCCTCTGGCCGGCTGAGCTCCTGCACGCTCGTTTTGTGGGTTGACTAAGGCATACAGAGTTCATTTCCAGTCTAAGCATACGGAGTTCGTTCCCAGTCTAAGCATACGGAGTTCATTCCCAGTCTAAGCATACGGAGTTCATTCCCAGTCTAAGATCGGACTGAACCGAGGGTTACGGCAGCACATGCTGGGCTCGGGCATGTGTTGGTACCATATTTTTCTTCCTCGGGACACCATCGGCGGAGAACCCGACCGGCGGCATTGGGGTTTCGGTGATCGCGGGGGCCGGGGGGTGTGTGCACATGATGTGCGATGGGTGCTGGTACTTGGCCCTTATATTGGCCCCCTATCCCTCATCAAACCTCGAGAACTCACACCCCCTTAAAGAGCATTTGAGATTTTACAGGTTTGCTGCCAGTAGCCATTAAAGTGTCTGAAATGTGGACACTTTTTTCAAATGGTCACAAAATCTTGTACACTTAGAGTTTTTAGCTGAATTTTTTTTTGCATGCCAACAAAAATACAGGGATCATTCTAGCAAGTTTGGGGCCAAAACCCCTTCTGAAAAAATTTTAAAAAATCCCGAACCGTAAAAAGTTTCAAAAATCATAAAAAATAGAAAACGAGTCGTCTTCCCATGAAACTTCACATGAAGGCTTAAGGGACCATTGTATGAATTTAAAAGATAGAAAAATGGCATTGGCATTTCAGAAAATATGAAGATGTGCCTAAACCCACCTACCACCCTATCGATTCACAGCTTGTGCATCCCGCCTCTCTGGTCGGCGTTGTGTCCGCCCGCCCGCCCGCTCGTTTCGTCGGTTGGCTTAGGCATACGGAGTTCATTCCCAGTCTATGATCAGACCAGATAGAGGGTTACGACAGCAAGATCGGCAGCACGTAGAGAAGGACCCGACTGATCCTCGGCGTGCGCATCTCACCCCTCTGGCAGGCTGAACGCCCGCATGGTCGTTTCGTGGGTTGACTTAGGCATACGAAGTTCATTCCAGTCTAAGATCGGACCGGACCGAGGGTTGCAACTGCACATGCTAGGCTCGGGCATGTGCTGGTGCCACTTTTTTCTTTACCGGGACACCATCGCCGGAGAACCAGATCGACGGCATTGGGGTTGCGATGATCGAGGGGACGAGGGGGTGTGCGCACATGATGTGCGATGGGGGCTGGTACTTGGCCCTTCTATTGGCCCCCTATCCCTCATCAAACCTCAAAAAAACAAACCCCCTTAAAGAGCTTTTGAGATTTTACAAGTTTGCTGCCAGTAGCCATTATAGTGTCTGAAATGGGGACACTTTTTTCAAATGGTCACAAAATCTTGTACACTTCGAGTTTTTAGTTGAATTGTTTTGTGCATGCCAAGAAAAATACAAGGATCACGTCTACCAAGTTTGGGGCAAAAACTTCTTCTGAAAAAATTTTAAAAAATCTCGAACCGTAAAAAGTTTTGAAAATCGTGAAAAATAGAAAACGAGTCGTCTTGCCATGAAACTTCACATGAAGGCTTAAGGGACCATTGTATGAATTTATAAGCCAAAAAAATGGCATTGGCATGGCAGAAATATGAAGATGTGCCTACACCCACCTACCACCCTATCGATCTACTACTTGCGCATCCCGCATCTCGACCGGCGTAGTGCCCGCCCGCCCGCCTGCTCGTTTCGTCGGTTGGCTTAGGCATACGAAGTTCATTCCTAGTCTAAGGTCGATCCTCGGGTTGTGCATCCCGCCCCTCTGGCCGACTAAGCGCCCGCACGCTCGTTTCATGGGTTGACTTAGGCATACGGAGTTCATTCCCAGTCTAAGATCAGATTGGACCGAGGGTTACGACAGCACATGCTGGGCTCGGGCATGTGCTGGTGCTGCATTTTTCTTCGTCGGGACACCATCACCAGAGAACCTGACCGGAGGCATTGGGGTTCCAGCGATCGGGGGGAGCCAGGTGGGTGTGCGCACATGATGTGCGATGGGTGCTGGTACTTGGCCCTTATATTGGCCCCCTATCCCTCATCAAACCTCGAGAACTCACACCCCCTTAAAAAGCATTTGAGATTTTACAGGTTTGCTGCCAGTAGCCATTCAAGTGTCTAAAATGGGGACACTTTTTTCAAATGGTCACAAAATCTTGTACACTTCAAGTTTTTAGCTGAATTTTTTTTTGATTGCCAACAAAAGTAGAAGGATCACGTCTAAAAAGTTTGGGACCAAAACTCCTTCTAAAAAAATTTTACAAAATCCCGAACCATAAAAAGTATCGAAAATTGTGAAAAATAGAAAACGAGTCGTCTTGCCATGAAACTTGACATGAAGGCTTATGGGACCATTGTATGAATTTACAAGCTAGAAAAATGGCAATGACATGGCAAAAATATGAAGATGTGCCAAACCCACCTACCACCCTATCGATCCACGGCTTGCGCATCCCGCCTCTCTGGCCGACGTAGTGCCCACCCGTCCGTTTCGTCGATTGGCTTAGACATACGGAGTTCATTCCCAATCTAAGATCAGACCGGACCGAGGGTTGCGGTAGCAGGATCGGTAGCATGCAAAGGGGGACCCGGCCAATCCTCGGCTTGCGCATCCCGCCCCTCTGGTCGGCTGAGCACCCAGACGCACGTTTCGTGGGTTGACTTAGGCATACGGAGTTCATTCCCATTCTAAGCAGACGGAGTTCATTCCCAGTCTAAGATCGGACCAGAACGAGGGTTGTGGTAGCACATGCTGGGCTCGGGCATGTGCTCTGGGACACCATCATCGGAGAACCTGACCGACGGCATTTGGGTTTCGACGATCAGGGGTCGGGGGGGGTGTGCACATATGATGTACGATGGGTGCTGGTACTTGGCCCTTATATTGGCCCCCTATCCCTCATCAAACCTCGAGAACTCACAACCCCTTAAAAAGCATTTGAGATTTTACAGGTTTGCTACCAGTAGCCATTAAAGTGTCTGAAATGGTGACACTTTTTTCAAATGGTCACAAAATCTTGTACACTTCGAGTTTTTAGCTGAATTTTTTTGTGCATGCCAACAAAAATACAAGGATCACGTCTACCAAGTTTGGGGCCAAAAATCCTTCTGAAAACATTTAAAAAATCCCGAACCGTAAATAGTTTCAAAAATCATGAAAAATAGAAAACGAGTCGTCTTGCCACGAAACTTCACATGAAGGCTTAAGGGATCGTTGTACGAATTTACAAGCCAGAAAAATGGCATTGGCACAGAAGAAATATGAAGATGTGCCTAAACCCACCGACCACCCTATCGATCCACGTCTTGCGCATCCCGTCTCTCTGGCCTACGTAGTGCTCTCCCTCCCGCCTGCCCGTTTAATCGGTTGGCTTAGGCATACGGAGTTCATTCCTAGTCTAAGATTGGACTGGAATGAGGGTTGCGGTAGCAAGATCGACAGCACGCAGAGTGGGACCCAATCGATCCTCGGCTTGCGCATCCCGCCACTCTGGCTAGCTGAGCGCCCGCACGCTCGTTTCGTGGGTTGACTTAGGCATACGGAGTTTATTCCTAGTCTAAGCATACGGAGTTCATTCCCAGTCTAAGATCGGGCCGGACCGAGGGTTGCGACAACACATGCTGGGCTCGGGCATGTGCTGGTGCCACATTTTTCTTCGTCGAGACACCATCATCGGAGAACCTGACCGACGGCATTAGGGTTCCGGTGATGGGGGGACTGGGGGGTGTGCGCACATGGTGGGCGATGGGTGCTGGTACTTGGCCCTTATATTGGCCCCTTATCCCTCATCAAACCTCGAGAACTCACACCCCCTTAAAGAGCGTTTAAGATTTTACATGTTTGCTGCCAGTAGCCATTAAAGTGTCTGAAATGGCGACACTTTTTTCAAATGGTCACATAATCTTGTACACTTTGAGTTTTGAGATGAATTTTTTTGTGCATGGCAACAAAAATACAAGGATCACGTCTACCTAGTTTGGGGCTAAAACTCCATCTGAAAAAATTTAAAAAAATCCCGAACCGTAAAAAGTTTTGAAAATCGTGAAAAATAGAAAACGAGTCGTCTTGCCAAGAAACTTCACATGAAGGCTTAAGGGACCATTGTAAGAATTTACAAGCTAGAAAAATGGCATTGGCATGGCAGAAATATGAAGATGTACCTAAACCCACCTACCACCCTATCGATCCACGGCTTGCGCATTCCGCCTCTCTGGCCGATGTAGTGCCCGCCCGCCTGCCCACCCGTTTCGTCGGTTGGCTTAGGCATACGGAGTTCATTCGTAGTCTATGATCAGACCAGACCGACGGTTACGGCAGTAGGATCGACAGCACACAGAGGGGGACCTGGCCGATCCCCGGCTTGCGCATCCCGCCTCTCTGGCCGACTGAGCTCCCGCACGCTCATTTCGTGGGTTGACTTACGCATACGGAGTTCATTCCCAGTCTAAGCATACGGAGTTCATTCCCAGTCTAAGATCAGACCAGACCGAAGGTTGTAGCAGCACAAGCTGGGCTCAGGCATGTGTTGGTTCCGCATTTTTACTCGCTGGGACACCACCGTCGGACAACATGACCGACGGTATTGGGGTTCCAGCGATGGGGGGGACCGGGGGGTGTGCGCACATGATGTGCGATGGGTGCTGGTACTTGGCCCTTATATTGGCCCCCTATCCCTCATCAAACCTTGAGAACTCACACCCCCTTAAAGAGCATTTGAGATTTTACAGGTTTCCTGTCAGTAGCCATTAAAGTGTCTGAAATGGGGACACTTTTTTTCAAATGGTCACAAAATCTTGTACACTTCGAGTTTTGAGCTGAATTTTTTTGTGCACGCCAACAAAATATACAAGGATCACGTCTACCTAGTTTGGGGCGAAAAATCATTCTGAAAACATTTTAAAAAATCTCAAACCGTAAAAAGTTTCAAAAATCGTGAAAAATAGAAAACGAGTAGTCTTGCCACGAAACTTCACATGAAGGCTTAAGGGACCATTGTATGAATTTACAAGCCAGAAAAATGGCATTGGCACGGAAAAAATTTGAAGATGTGCCTAAACCCACCTACCACCCTATCGATCCACGGCTTGTGCATCCCGCCTCTCTGGCCGACGTAGTACTCACCCGCCTGCCCGCCCGTTTCGTCAGTTGGCTTAGGCATACGGAGTTCATTCCTAGTCTAAGATTGGATCGGAATAAGGGTTGCGGCAGCAGGATCGGCAGCACGCAGAGTGAGACCCGATCGATCCCTGACTTGCGCATCCCGCCACTCTGGCCGGCTGCACGCCTGGATGCTCATTTTGTGGGTTGACTTAGGCATACGGAGTTCATTCCCAGTCTAAGATCGGACCGGACCGAGGGTTACGGCAGCACATGCTGGGCTCGAGCATATGCTGGTGTTGCATTTTTCTTCACCGGGACACCATCGCCGGAGAACCTAACCGATGGCATTGGGGTTCTGGCGATCGGTCGATAGCACGCAGAGAGGGACCCGACCAATCCTCGGCTTGTGCATCCCGCCCCTATGGCCGGTTGAGTGCCCGCACACTCGTTTCGTGGGTTGTCTTAGGCATACAAAGTTCATTCCCAGTCTAAGCATACGGAGTTCACTCCCAGTCTAAGATCGGACCAGACCGAGGTTTACGACAGCACATGCTGGGCTCGGGCATGTGCTGGTGCTGCATTTTTCTTCGTCGGGACACCATCGTCGGAGAACCTGACCGGTGGCATTAGGGTTCTGGCGATCGGGGGGGCCGGGGGGGGTGTGCGCACATGATGTGCGATGGATGCTGGTACTTGGCCCTTATATTGGCCCCATATCCCTCATCAAACCTCGAGAACTCACACCCCCTTAAAGAGCGTTTGAGATTTTACAGGTTTGCTGCCAGTAGCCATTAAAGTGTCTGAAATGGGGACACTTTTTTCAAATGGTCGCAAAATCTTATACACTTCGAGTTTTTAGCTGAATTGTTTTTTGCACACCAACAAAAATACAAGGATCACATCTACGAAGTTTCAGGCCAAAACTCCCTCTGAAACCGTAAAAAGTTTCAAAAATCATGAAAAATAGAAAACGAGTCATCTTGCCATGAAACTTCACATGAAGGCTTAAGGGACCATTGTATGAATTTACAAGCCAAAAAAATCGTATTGGCGTGGCAGAAATATGATGATGTGCCTAAACCCACCTACCACCCTATCGATCCACCGCTTGCGCATCCCGTCTCTTTGGCCGGCGTAGTGCCCGTCCGCCCGTTTCGTCGGTTGGCTTAAGCATACGGAGTTCATTCCCAGTCTAAGATCGGACTGGACCGAGGGTTATGGTAGCAAGATCGGCAGCACACAGAGGGGGACCCGATCGATCCTCGACTTGCGCATCCCGCCCCTCTAGCCCGCTAAATGCCCGCACGCTCCTTTCGTAAGTTGACTTAGGCATACAGAGTTCATTCACAGTCTAAGCATACGAAGTTCATTCCCAGTCTAAGATTGAACCGGATCGAGGGTTGCGACAACACATGCTGGGCTCGGGCATGTGCTGGTGCCGAGTTTTTCTTCATCGGTACACCATCACCGGAGATCCTGACCGTCGGCATTGGGGTTCGACAATCGGGGGGGTCGAGGAGAGTGTGCGCACATGATGTGCGATGGGTGCTGGTACTTGGCCCTTATATTGGCCCCCTATCCCTCATCAAACCTTGAGAACTCACACCCCTTTAAAGAGCAATTAAGATTTTACAGGTTTGCTGCCAGTAGCCATTAAAGTGTCTGAAATGGGGACACTTTGTTCAAATGGTCACAAAATCTTGTACACTTCGAGTTTTTAGCTGAATGTTTTTGTGCATGCCAAAAAAAATACAAGGATCACGTCTACCAAGTTTGAGGCAAAAACTCCTTTTGAAAAAATTTTAAAAAATCTCGAACTGTAAAAAGTTTCAAAAATCGTGAAAAATAGAAAACGAGTCGTCTTGCCATGAAACTTCACATGAAGGCTCAAAGGACCATTTTATGCATTTTCAAGCCAGAAAAATGGCGTTGGCATGGCAAAAATATGAAGATGTGCATAAACCCACCTACCACCCAATCGATCCACGGCTTGCGCATCCCGCCTCTCTGGCCGGCGTAGTGCCCGCCCGCCCGTCCGCTTGTTTCGTCGATTGGCTTAGGCATACGGAGTTCATTCCCAGTCTAAGATTGTACCGGACTGAGGGTTACGGCAGAGGTGGACCCGATCGATCCCCGGCTTGCGTATCCCGCCCCTCTGGCCGGTTGAGCGCACGCATGCTCGTTCCGTGGGTTGACTTAGGCATACGGAGTTCATTCCCAGTCTAAGATTGGACCGGACCGAGGGTTCTGGCAGCACATGCTGGGCTCGGGCATGTGCTGGTGCCATATTTTTCTTCACTAGGACACCATCACAGGAGAACCTGACCGGCGGCATTTGCGTTCCGACGATCGGGGGGGCCGGGGGGGTGTGCGCACATGATGTGCGATGGGTGCTGGTACTTGGCCCTTATATTGGCCCCCTATCCCTCATCAAACCTTGAGAACTCACACCCCCTTAAAGAGCATTTGAGATTTTATAGGATTGCTACCAGTAGCCATTAAAGTGTCTAAAATGGGGACACTTTTTTAAATGGTGACAAAATCTTGTACACTTCGAGTTTTTAGCAGAATCTTTTTGTGCATGCCAACAAAAATACAAGGATCACATCTACCAAGTTTGAGGCCAAAACTCCTTCTGAAAAAATTTTAAAAAATCCCGATCCGTTAAAAGTTTCAAAAATCGTGAAAAATAGAAAACGAGTCATCTTGCCATGAAACTTCACATGAAGGCTTAAGGGACCATTGTATGAATTTACAAACCAGAAAAATGGCATTGGCAAGGCAGAAATTTGAAGATGTCCCTAAACCCACCTACCACCCTATCAATCCACGGCTTGCACATCACGTCTCTCTGGCCAATGTAGTACCCGCCCGTCCGTTCGCTCGTTTCGTTGGTCGGCTTAGGCATATGGAGTTCATTCCCAGTGTAAGTTCAGACCAGATCGAGGGTTGCGGCAGTAGGATCGACAACACGCAGAGGGGGACTCGGCCGATCCCTGGCTTGCGCATCCCACCCCTCTGGTCCACTAAGCGCCCGCACGGTCATTTCGTGGGTTGACTTAGGCATACGGAGTTCATTCCCAGTCTAAGCATACGGAGTTCATTCCCAGTCTAAGATCGGACAGGACCAAGGGTTGCGGCAGCACATGCTGGGCTCGGGCATGTGCTGGTGCCGCATTTTTCTTCATCGGGACACTATCGCCGGAGAACCTGACCGACAGCATTGGGGTTCTGACGATCGGGGGGGCCGGGGGGTGTGCGCACAGGACGTGCGATGGGTGCTGGTACTTGGCCCTTATATTGGCCCCCTATCCCTCATCAAACCTCAAGAACTCACACCCCCTTAAAGAGAATTTGGAATTTTATAGGTTTGCTGCCAGTAGTTACTAAAGTGTCTGAAATGGGGACACTTTTTTCAAATGATCACAAAATCTTGTGCACTTCAAGTTTTTAGCTGAATTTTTTTGTACATGCCAACATAAATAAAAGGATCACGTCTATGAAGTTTGGGTCAAAACTTCGTCTGAAAAAATTTTAAAAAATCTCAAACTGTAAAAAGATTCAAAAATCGTGAAAAATAGAAAACGTGTCGTCTTGCCATGAAAATTCTCATGAAGGCTTAAGAGACCGTTGTATGAATTTACAAGCCAGAAAAATGGCATTGGCACGGCAAAAATATGAAGATGTGCCTAAACCCACCTACCACGCTATCGATCCACAACTTGCGCTTCCCGCCTCTCTGGCCGGCGTAGTGCCCACCCGCCCGCCCGCTCGTTTCGTCGGTTGGCTTAGGCATACGGAGTTAATTCCCAGTCTAAGATCAGACCGGACCAAGGGTTGCAGCAGCAAGATCGGCAGCATGCAGAGGGGGACTCGACCGATCCCCGACTTGCGTATCCTGCCCCTCTGGCCGGCTGAGCGCTCGTACACTCGTTTCTTGTGTTGACTTAGGCATACGGAGTTCATTCTCAGTCTAAGCATATGGAGTTCATTCCCAGTCTAAGATCGGATCGGACCGAGAGTTGCGGCAGCACATGCTGGGCTCGGGCATGTGCTGGTGCGGCATTTTTCTTCGCCGGGACATCATCGTCGAAGAACCTGACCAGCGACATCGGGGTTTCAATGATCGGGGGGGTCGGGGGGGTGTGCGCATATGATGTGCAATGGGTGCTGGTACTAGGCCCTTATATTGGCCCCACTATCCCTCATCAAACCTCAATAACTCAAACCCCCTTAAAGAGCATTTGAGATTTTACAGGTTTACTGCCAGTAGCAATTAAAGTGTTTGAAATGGGGACTTAGGCATACGAAGTTCATTCCCAGTCTAAGATCGACCAGATCGAGGGTTGCAGCAGCACATCCTGGGTTTGGACATGTGCTGGTGCCGTATTTTTCTTCACCGGGGAACCATCGCCGGACAACCTGACCAGCGGCATTGGGGTTCCGACGATCGACGGGGGTCGGGGGGTGTGCGCACAGGACGTGCAATGGGTGCTGGTACTTGACCCTTATATTGGCCCCCTATCCCTCATCAAACCTCGAGAACTCACACCCCCGTAAAAAGAATTTGAGATTTTACAGGTTGGCTGCCAGTAGCCATTAAAGTGTCTGAAATGGGGACACTTTTTTCAAATGGTCACAAAATCTTGTGCACTTCGAGTTTTTAGCTGAATGTTTTTGTGCATGCCGACAAAAATACAAGGATCACATCTACCAAGCTTGGGGCCAAAAATCCTTCTAAAAAAATTTTAAAAAATCCCGAACCGTAAAAAGCTTCAAAAATCATGAAAAATAGAAACGAGTCGTCTTGCCATGAAAATTCACATGAAGGCTTAAGGGACCATTGTATGAATTTACAAGCCAGAAAAATGGCATTGGCACGGTAGAAATATGAAGATGTGCCTAAACCCACCTAGAACCCTATCGATCCACGGCTTGCGCATCCCACCTCTCTGGCCGGTGTAGTGCCCGCTCGCCCGCTCGTTTCGTCGGTTGGCTTAGGCATACAAAGTTCATTCCCAGTCTAAGATAGGATCGATTCAAGGGTTGTAGTAGTAGGATCGACAGCACGCAGAGGGGGACCCAACCGATCCCCGGCTTTCGCATCCCGCCCCTCTGACCAGCTGAGCGCCCGCACGCTCGTTTCGTGGGTTGACTTAAGCATACGGTGTTCATTCCCAGTCTAAGATCGGACCAGACCGAGGGTTGCGGCAGCACATGCTGGGCTCGGGCATGTGCTGGTGCCACATTTTTCTTCGTCGGGACACCATCGTCGGAGAACCTAACCGACGGTATTGGGATTCCGACGATCGGGGGTGGTCGGAGGGGGTGTGCGCACATGATGTGCGATGGGTGCTGGTACTTGGCCCATATATTGGCCCCCTATCCCTCATCAAACCTCAAGAACTCACACCTCCTTAAAGAGTTTTTGAGATTTTACAGGTTTGCTGCCAGTAGACCTTAAAGTATCTAAAATGGGGACACTTTTTTTCAAATGGTCACAAAATCTTGTACACTTCGAGTTTTTAGCTGAATCTTTTTGTGCATGCCAAAAAAAATACAAGGATCAACCTGATCGGCGGCATTATGGTTCCGGCGATGGGGGGGCCAGGGGGTGTGCGCAGATGATGTGCGATGGGTGCTGGAACTTGGCCCATATATTGGCCCCCTATCCCTCATCAAAATATCAGAACTCACACCCTCTTAAAGAGCATTTGAGATTTTACAGGTTTGCTGCCAGTAGCCATTAAAGTGTCTGAAATGGGGATACTTTTTTCGAATGGTCACAAAATCTTTTACACTTCAAGTTTTTAGCTAAATTGTTTTGTGCATGCCAACAAAAATACAAGGATCACGTCTACCAAGTTTGGGGCCAAAACTCCTTCTGAAAAAATTTAAAAAAATCTCGAACCGTAAAAAGTTTCAAAAATCGTGAAAAATAGGAAACGAGTCGTCTTGCCATGAAACTTCACATGAAGGCTTAAGGGACCATTGTATGAATTTACAAGCCAGAAAAATGGTATTGGCATGGCAAAAATTTGAAGATGTGCCTAAATCCACCTACGACCCTATCGATCCGTGGCTTGTGCATCCCGCCTCTCTGGCCGACGTAGTGCCCGCCCGCCCACTCGTTTTGTCGTTGGCTTACGCATACGGAGTTCATTCCCAGTCTAAGATTGGATCGGACTGAGGGTTGCGGCAGCAGGATCGACAGTACGCAGAGGGGGACCCGATCGATCTCTGACTTGCGCATCCTACCCCTCTCGCAGGCTGAGCGCCCGCACACTCGTTTCGTGGGTTGACTTAGGCATACGAAGTTCATCCCCAGTCTAAGCATACGAAGTTCGTTCCCAGTCGAAGATCAGACCGGACCGAGGGTTGTGGCAGCACATGCTGGGCTCAGGCATGTGCTGGTGCCAATTTTTTCTTCGTCGGGACACCATCGCCGGATAACCTGACCGGTGGCATTGGGGTTCTAGCAATCGAGGGGTGCCGGGGGGTGTGCGCACATGATGTGCGATGGGTACTGGTACTTGGCCCTTATATTGGCCCCATATCCCTCATCAAACATCGAGAACTCACACCCCCTTAAAGAGCATTTGAGATTTTACAGGTTTGTTGCCAGTAGCCATTAAAGTGTCTAAAATGGGGATGCTTTTTTCAAATGGTCACAAAATCTTGTACACTTCGAGTTTTTAGCTGAATGTTTTTGTGCATGCCAAAAAAAATACAAGGATCACGTCTACCAAGTTTTGGGGCAAAACTCCTTCTGAAAAAATTTTAAAAAATCCTGAACCGTAAAAAGTTTTGAAAATCTTGAAAAATAGAAAACGAGTGGTCTTGCCATGAAACTTCACATGAAGGCTTAAGGGACCATTGTATGAATTTACAAGCCAAAAAATGGCATTGGCAAGGCAGAAATATGAAGATGTGCCTAAACCAACCTACCACCCTATCGATCCACGGCTTGTGCATCCCCCTCTCTGGCCGGCGTAGTGCCCGCCCGCTCGCCCGCTCGTTTCGTCGGTTGGCTTAGGCATACGGAGTTCATTCCCAGTCTAAGATTGAACCGGGCTGAGGGTTACAGCAACAGGATAGGCAGCACACAGAGGGGGACCTAGCCGATCCCCGGTTACGCATCCCGCCCCTCTGGCCGGCTGAACGCCCGCACGCTCGTTTCGTGGGTTGACTTAGGCATACGGAGTTCATTCCCAATCTGAGCATACGAAGTTCATTCCCAATCTAAGCATACGAAGTTCATTCCCAATCAAAGATCGAACCAGACCGAGCGTTGCGCAGCACTTGCTGGGCTCGGGCAAGTGCTGGTGCCACATTTTTCTTCTCCGGGACACCATCGCCGGAGAACCTGACCGACGACATTGGGGTTCCGGCGATCGGGGGGGCCGGGGGGGTGTGCACACATGATGTGCGATGGGTGCTGGTACTTGGCCCTTATATTGGCCCCCTATCCCTCATCAAACCTCGAGAACTCACACCCCCTAAAAGAGCATTTGAGATTTTACAGGTTTGCTGTCAGTAGCCATTAAAGTGTCTGAAATGGGGACACTTTTTTCAAATGGTCACAAATCTTGTACACTTCGAGTTTTTAGCTGAATGTTTTTATGCATGCCAAAAAAATTACAAAGATCACGTCTTCCAAGTTTGGGGCCAAAACTCCTTCTGAAAAAATTTTAAAAAATCTGGAACCGTAAAAAGTTTCAAAAATCATGAAAAATAGAAAGGGGTCGTCTTGCCATGAAACTTCACATGAAGGCTTAAGGGACCATTGTATGAATTTACAAGCAAGAAAAATGGCATTGGCACGGCAGAAATATGAAAATGTGCCTAAACTCACCTGCCACCCTATCGATCCACGGCTTACGCATCCCTCCTCTCTGACCGGCGTAGTGCCCGCCCGCTCGTTTCGTCGGTTGGATTAGGCATACAGATTTCATATTCAGTCTAAGATCGAACCGGATTGAGGGTTGCGGTAGCAAGATCGGTAGCACACAGAGGGGGACGCGGTCGATCCCCAGCTTGCGCATGCCGCCCCTCTGGCTGGCTGAGCGCCCGCACGCTAGTTTCGTGGGTTGACTTAGGCATACGGAGTTCATTCCTAGTCTAAGCATGCGGAGTTCATTCCAAGTCTAAAATCAAACCGGATCGAGGGTTATGGCAGCACATGTTATGCTCGAGCATGTGCTGGTGCCGCATTTTTCTTCACCGGGACACCATCGTAGCGTCGATGAGGGCATCCACATAGTAAGTGGGGGAGAGTGTCATGGTCAGGCCTTGGTCCTGCCATGACTGACCCTGGACCAAGCAACGGTCGAGACCGAGCTGACGGGAAAGCCGTTCTAAGGAATGTAGGCGTGCATTCGGAGCTTGGGAACATGATGCTAACATGTTGTAGGGGCAATAGGAGCCCTGAGTCACAAGATACGCGGGGAAGTTCGGGACAGTGGTCGGACACCCTCAAGCCAAGTAGCCTGGCGGGTGTCATCTGTGGAAGCAGTGTGCGGGCATTCTGAGCATGGGAATAGGTTAGGGACATTGTGTGTGGACGGTTCATGCCCTAAACCTCGAGATATATAGGTAAGTATAAGGCATTACATCGGTGCCCTAGGACCAGCTAGCCAGACAGGTGCTATCGGTCGAAGCCATGTGCGGGCACCTTCGAGTGGGTTGGTGGAGCAACGAGCAGAATCAAGGAGCAATGCTGACCAAGAGAAAGGTTACGGGGCCCTGAGTTAGCCGGAGAAAGGCCCTGAGGTGGCTGGGCAGAAAAGTGTCCTCGTTTCAGACATTCTTACGGTCACTGGTAGCATATTGGGAAAATCTCTAACGCTCTTTATAGGGGGACGACTAGTGTCAGCTTTCCACCACCCCCTTGGCTAGCGGGCAGGCGAGGGCCTGGCTAGTCTGAAGTGAGCTACTCCTAGTCACTAGTGGTGGCTAGGTGGGCGGACATCGTAGGGTCACAAGCGTGGCACGATGTTTCCTCAGGTAAGGTAAACCCGGGGGCGGTTGGGGCCGACGGGCCTCGTATCGCGCCTTTGCGTTGAACCATGGGTTGGACGGTAGAGACCGTTAGGCCCCTCGGTTTCCCCTCTTCCAGCCGAAAGGATCAGGCGATGGTGTTTACGTAGGAGGGATACCATCGAGCCAAAGGGATGCGCGGGCTAGCTAGCGGGCACGCTGCTAGACCCCTGTGGCCAGTCGGGCTGGTGGGCTGCAGCTAGGGCAGTCCACCCAAGGACCTTTACGGGACTGGACCACGCGATGGTATTCATGTAGGAGGGATGCCATCGAGCTGAGAGGATGCGCGGGCTAGCAGGCAGGCACACTGCTAGGCCCCAGTGGCAAGTCAGGCTGGTGTGCTACAGCTAAAGCAGTCCACCTGAGTCCCCTTGTGAGACTAGCATGATGTTAGGTGTCAATCATGCGTGCGGGCGGCCAATACTGATGCTAAAGGGCGTAAGTCCTAAGAACCGAGTCCCGGGGATGAGTTGAGCCTAGAGGCTCCGAGCTGGCTGCTGACCAGCGTAAAGGGGATGCTTGCGTAAACTTGATACGGGAGCTTGCGTATCATACGTGCAAGCGTGGTGTTGGGTTCTCACCATGCCAAGATGTAATAACATCAAGAGAACCGGGGCTGTGTGCCCTTACGAGATTCGAGGGTCGGGGCTCGAAGCATTAAGCTTTGCGGCCAGAGCTAGGTGTTCATGGTCACTTGGAGAACCGTGGGCCGATGCACGATGAGAGATGCGTTCCTCTCTATAGAGTTCAGAATAAGCAACCCTTCGGGGACAAAAGCCAGAAAAGGCTTGTGGGCATGTGGCTTGAAGGGTCGGATTTGGTTGGTCTGCGAAGAAAAATGGACATGGTGAAGGCTGACCTTGACTATGAGTAGTCTTGGTGCCGCACGGTCGCGTGATTTCAGTCGAGGGAACGCGTGGACCGTGACACCCAGCATGTGTTGCCGTAACCCTCAGTTCGGTCCAATCTTAGACTAAGAATAAACTCCGTATGCCTAAGTCAACCCACGAAACGAGCGTGCGGGCGCTCAGCCGGCCAGAGGGGCGAGATGCGCAAGCCGGGGATTGGTCAGGTCCCCCTCTACGTGCTACCAATCCTACTACTACAACCCTCTGTCCGGTCCAATCTTAGACTGGGAATGAACTCCGTATGCCTAAGCCAACCGACGACACAAACGGGCGGGCGGGCGGGCACTACACCGGTCAGAGAGACGAGATGCGCAAGCCGTGGATCGATAGGGTGGTAGTTGGGTTTAGGCACATCTTCATATTTCTGCCATGCCAATGCCATTTTTTTGGCTTGTAAATTCATACAATGGTCCCTTAAGCCTTCATGTGAAGTTCATGGCAAGACAACTCGTTTTCTATTTTTCATGATTTTTGAAACTTTTTACGGTTCGGGATTTTTTAAAATTTTGTCAGAAGGAGTTTTGGCCCCAAACTTGGTAGGCGTTATCCTTGTATTTTTTTTCGCATGCACAAAAAAATTCAGCCAAAAACTCAAAGTTTACAAGATTTTGTGACCATTTGAAAAAAGTGTCCCCATTTCAGACACTTTAATTGCTACTGGCAGCAAACCTGTAAAATCTCAAATGCTCTTTAAGGGGATGTGACTTCTCAAAGTTTGATGAGGGATAGGGGGCCAATATAAGGGCCAAATACCAGCACCCATCGCACATCATGTGCGCACACCCCCCGACCCCCCCGATCATCGGAACCACAATGCCGCCGGTCAGGTTCTCCGACAATGGTGTCCCGACGATGAAAAATGCGACACCAACACATGCCCGAGCCTAGCATGTGCTATCGTAACCCTCGGTCCTATCCGATCTTAGACCAAGAATGAACTTCGTATGCTTAGACTGGGAACGAACTCCGTATGCCTAAGTCAACCCACGAAACGAGCGTGCGGGCGCTCAGTAGGCCAGAGGGGCGGGATGCAGAAGCTGGGGATCGGTCGGGTCCCCCACTGCGTGCTGCCGATCCTGCTATTGCAACCTTCGATCCGGTCCGATCTTAGACTGGGAATGAACTCCGTATGCCTAAGCCAACCGATTAAACGAGCGGGCGGGCGGGCGGGCACTATGTCAGCCAGAGAGGCGGGCACTATGCACAAGCCGTGGATCGATAGGGTGGTAGGTGGGTTTAGGCACATCTTCATATTTCTGCCGTGCCAATGCCATTTTTCCAGCTTGTAAATTCATACAATGGTCCCTTAAGCCTTCATGTGAAGGTTAATGGCAAGACGACTCGTTTTCTATTTTTCATGATTTTCGAAACTTTTTACGGTTCGAGATTTTTTAAAATTTTTCAAAAAGGAGTTTTGGCCCCAAACTTGGTAGACGTGATCCTTGTATTTTTGTTGGCATGCACAAAAAAATTCAGCTAAAAAATCGAAGTGTACAAGATTTTGTGACCATTTGAAAAAAGTGTCCCCATTTCAGACACTTTAATGGCGACTCGTAGCAAACCTGTAAAATCTCAAATGCTCTTTAAGGGGGTGTGAGTTCTTGAGGTTTGATGTGGGATAGGGGGCCAATATAAGGGCCAAGTACTAGCACCCATCGCACATCATGTGCGCACACCCTCCAGCCCCCCCGATCGTTGGAACCCCAATGTCGCCGGTCAGGTTCTCCGACGATGGTGTCCCGGCAAAGAAAAATGCGGCACCAGCACATGCCCGAGCCCAGCATGTGCTGCCGTAATCCTTGGTCCGGTCCGATCTTATACTAGGAATGAACACCGTATGCTTAGACTGGGAATGAACTTCGTATGCCTAAGTCAACACACGAAACGAGCGTGCGGGCGCTTAGCCGGCTAGAGGGGCAGGATGCGTAAGCCGGGGATCGATCGGGTCCTCCTCTGTGTGCTGTCGATCCTGCTATGGCAACCCTCGATCTGATCCGATCTTAGACTGGGAATGAACTCCGTATGCCTAAGCCAACGAACGAAACGAGGTGGGATGCGCAAGCCTTGGATCGATAGGGTGGTTGGTGGGTTTAGGCACATTTTCATATTTCTGCCATGCCAATGCCATTTTTCTAGCTTGTAAATTCATACAATGGTCCCTTAAGCCTTCATGTGAAGTTTCAGGGCAAGACGACTCCTTTTCTATTTTTCATGATTTTTGAAACTTTTTACGATTCAATATTTTTTAAAATTTTTTCAAAAAGAGTTTTTCCCCCAAACTTGGAAGACGTAATCCTTGTATTTTTGTTGGCATGCATAAAAAAATTCAGCTAAAAACTCAAAGGGTACAAGATTTTGTGACCATTTGAAAAAAGTATCCCCATTTCAAACACTTTAATGCCTACTGGCAGCAAACCTGTGAAATCTCAAATGCTCTTTAAGGGGGTGTGAGTTCTCGAGGTTTGATGAGGGATAAGGGGCCAATATAAGGGCCAAGTACCAGCACCCATTGCACATCATGTGCGCACAGCCCCCCGGCCCCCCCGATCGTTGGAACCACAATGCCGCCAGTCAGGTTCTCTGACGATGGTGTCCCGACGATGAAAAATGCGCACCAGCACATGCTCGAGCCTAGCATGTGCTGCCACAACCCTCAGTCCTGTCCGATCTTAGACCAGGAATGAACTTCGTATGCTTAGACTGGGAATGAACTCCGTATGCCTAAGTCAACCCACGAAATGAGCGTGCGGGCGCTCAGCCGGCCAGAGGGGCGGGATGCAGAAGTTGGGGATCGGTTGAGTCCCCCACTGCGTGCTACCGATCCTGCTACTGTAACCTTCGATCCGGTTCGATCTTAGATTGGGAATTAACTCCTTATGCCTAAGCCAACCGATGAAACGAGCGGGCAGGCGGGCGGGCACTATACCCGCCAGAGAGGTGGGATGCGCAAGTCATGGATCGATAGGGTGGTAGGTGGGTTTAGGCACATCTTCATATTTCTGCCCTGCGAATGCCATTTTTCTGGCTTGTAAATTCATACAATGGTCCCTTAAGCCTTCATGTGAAGTTTCACGGCAAGACGACTCCTTTTCTATTTTTCACGATTTTTGAAACTTTTTACGATTCAAGATTTTTTAAAATTTTTTCAAAAAGAGTTTTTCCCCCAAACTTGGAAGAGGTGATCCTTGTATTTTTGTTGGCATGCACAAAAAAATTCAGCTAAAAACTCAAAGGGTACAAGATTTTGTGACCATTTGAAAAAAGTATCCCCATTTTAGACACTTTAATGCCTACTGGCAACAAACCTGTGAAATCTCAAATGCTCTTTAGGGGGGTGTGAGTTCTCGAGGTTTGATGAGGGATAAGGGGCCAATATAAGGGCCAAGTACTAGCACCCATCGCACATCATGTGCGCACATCCACTCGGCCCCCCCGATCGTCGAAACCACAATGCCGCCAGTCAGGTTCTCTGACGATGGTGTCCCGATGATGAAAAATGCGCACCAGCACATGCTCGAGCCCAGCATGTTCTGCCACAACCCTCAGTCCTCTCCGATCTTAGGCCAGGAATGAACTTCGTATGCTTAGACTGGGAACGAACTCCGTATGCCTAAGTCAACCCACGAAACGAGCGTGCGGGCGCTCAGCCGGCCAGAGGGGCGAGATGCAGAAGTTGGGGATCGGTTGGGTCCCCCACTGCGTGCTACCGATCCTGCTACTGTAACCATCGATCCGGTTCAATCTTAGATTGGGAATTAACTCCGTATGCCTAAGCCAACCGATGGAACGAGCGGGCAGGCAGGCGGGCACTATACCCGCCAGAAAGGTGGGATGCGCAAGCCGTGGATCGATAGGGTGGTAAGTGAGTTTAGGCACATCTTCATATTTCTGCCATGCCAATGCCATTTTTCTGGCTTGTAAATTCATACAATGGTCCCTTAAGCCTTCATGTGAAGTTTCACGGCAAGACGACTCCTTTTCTATTTTTCACGATTTTTGAAACTTTTTACGATTCAAGATTTTTTAAAATTTTTTCAGAAAGAGATTTTCCCCCAAACTTGGAAGATGTGATCCTTGTATTTTTTTTGGCATGCACAAAAAAATTCAGCTAAAAACTCAAAGGGTACAAGATTTTGTGACAATTTGAAAAAAGTATCCCCATTTTAGACACTTTAATGGCTACTGGCAACAAACCTGTGAAATCTCAAATGCTCTTTAGGGGGGTGTGAGTTCTCAAGGTTTGATGAGGGATAGGGGGCCAATATAAGGGCCAAGTACCAGCACCCATCACACATCATGTTCGTACACCCCTCCGGCCCCCCGATCGCCAAACCCCAATGCCGCCGATCAGGTTCTCCGGTGATGGTGTCTCGACGAAGAAAAATGCGGCACCAGCACATGCCCGAGCCCAGCTTGTGCTGCTGTAACCCTCGGTCTGATCCAATCTTAGACTGAGAATGAACTCTGTATGCTTAGACTGGAAATGCACTTCGTATGCCTAAGTCAACCCATGAAACGAGCGTACAGGCGCTCAGCCGGCCAGAGGGGCGGGATGCGCAAGCCGAAGATCGATCGGGTCCCCCTCTGCGTGCTGCCTATCCTTCTGCCGCAACCCTCGGTCTGGTCCAATCTTAGACTGGGAATGAACTCCGTATGCCTAAGCCAACCGACGAAACGAGCGGGCGGACGGGCGGGCACCACGCCGGCCAGAGAGGCGGGATGCGCAAGCCGTGGATCGATAGGGTGGTAGGTGGGTTTAGGCACATCTTCATATTTTTGCCATGCCAATGCCATTTTTTTGGCTTGAAAATTCATACAATGGTCCCTTAAGCCTTCATGTGAAGTTTCATGGCAAGACGACTCGTTTTCTATTTTTCATGATTTTTTAAACTATTTACGGTTCGAGATTTTTTTAAATTTTTTCAGAAGGACTTTTGGCCCCAAACTTGGTAGACGTGATCCTTGTATTTTTATTGGCATGCACAAAACAATTCAGCTAAAAACTCGAAGTGTACAAGAGTTTGTGACCATTTGAAAAAGTGTCCCCATTTCAAACACTTTAATGGCTACTGGCAGCAAACATATAAAATCTCAAATGCTCTTTAAGGGGGTGTGAGTTCTCGAGATTTGATGAGGGATAAGGGGCCAATATAAGGGCCAAGTACCAGCACCCATCGCACATCATGTGCGCACACCCCCCTGACCCCCTCGATCGTCGGAACCTCAATGCCGTCGGTCAGGTTCTTCGACGATGGTGTCGCGACGAAGAAAAATGCGACACCAGCACATGCCTGAGCCCAGAATGTGCTACCGTAACCCTCGGTCCAATCCGATCTTAGACTGAGAATGAACTCCGTATGCTTAGACTAGAAATGAACTCCATATGCCTAAGTCAACCCATGAAACGAGCGTGCGGGCGCTCAACTGACCGAGGGGCGAAATGCGCAAGCCGGGGATCAACCGGGTCCCCTTCTGCGTGCTACCGATCCTGCTACCGCAACCTTCGATTCAATCTAATCTTAGACTGGGAATGAACACCGTATGCCTAAGCCAACCGACGAAACGAGCGGGCAGACGGGTGGGCACTACGCCGGCCAGAGTGGCGGGATAAGCAAGCCGTGGATCGATAGCGTGGTAGGTGGGTTTAGGCACGTCTTCATATTTTTGCCTTGCCAATGCCATTTTTTTGGCTTGTAAATTCATACAATGGTCCCTTAAGCCTTCATGTGAAGTTTCATACAATTGTCCCCCCCGGCCCCCCCATCGCCGAAACCCCAATGCCATCGGTCAGGTTCTCCGGTGATGGTGTCCCGGTGAAGAAAAATACGGCACCAGCACATGCCCGAGCCCAACATGTGCTGCCGCAACCCGCAGTCTGATCCAATCTTGGACTGGGAATGAACTCCGTACGCTTAGACTGGGAATGAACTTCGTATGCCTAAGTTAACCCACGAAACGAGCATGCGGGTGCTCAGCCGGCCAGAGGGGTGGGATGTGCAAGCCGACAATCGACCAGGTCCCCCTCTACGTACTATCGATCTTGCTGTCGTAACCCTCGATCCGATCTGATCTTAGACTGGGAATGAACTCCATATGCCTAATCCAACTGACGAAACGAGCGGGCGGGCGGGCGGGAACTACGCTGGCCAGAGAGGCAAGATGCGCAAGCCGTGGATCGATAGGGTGGTAGGTGGGTTTAGGCACATCTTCATATTTCTGCCGTGCCAATGCCATTTTTCTGGCTTGTAAATTCATACAATGGTCCCTTAAGCCTTCATGTGAAGTTTCATGGTAAAATGACTCGTTTTCTATTTTTCATGATTTTTAAAACTTTTTACGGTTCGAGATTTTTCAAAATTTTTTCAGAAGAAGTTTTGGCCCCAAACATGGTAGACGTGATCCCTGAATTTTTTTTTGCATGCACAAAAAAATTCAACTAAAAACTTGAAGTGTACAGGATTTTTTGACCATTTGAAAAAAGTGTCCCCATTTCAGACACCCCCCGACCCCCCTGATCGCCTGAACCCCAATGCCGCTGGTCAGGTTCTCCGACGATGGGGTCCCGACAAAGAAATATACAGCACCAGCACATGCCTGAGCCCAGCATGTGCTGTCGCAACCCTCGGTCCGGTCCGATCTTAGACTGGGAATGAACTCTGTATGCTTAGACCGAGAATGAACTCTGTATGCCTAAGTCAACCCACGAAACAAGCGTACAGGCGCTCAGCCGGCCAGAGGGACAGGATGCGCAAGTTGGGGATCGATCGGGTCCCCCTCTGCATGCTACCAATCCTACTGCCAGAACTCTCCGTCCGGTCTAGTTTTAGTCTGAGAATGAACTCCGTATGCCTAAGCCAACCGACGAAACGAACGGGCGGGCGGGCACTACATCGGCCAGAGAGGCAGGATGCGTAAGCCGTGGATCGATAGGGTGGTAGGTGGTTTAGGCACATCTTCATATTTCTGCCATGCCAATGCCATTTTTCTGGCTTGTAAATTCATACAATGGTCCCTTAAGCCTTCATGTGAAGTTTCATGGCAAGACGACTCGTTTTCTATTTTTCACGATTTTTGAAACTTTTTACAGTTTGGGATTTTTTAAAATTTTTTTAGAAGGATTTTTGGCCCCAAACTTGGTAGACGTGATCCTTTTATTTTTGTTGGCATGCACAAAAAATTTCAGCTAAAAACTTAAAGTGTACAAGATTTTGTGACCATTTGAAAAAAGTGTCCCCATTTCAAACACTTTAATGGCTACTGGCAGCAAACCTGTAAAATCTCAAATGCTCTTTAAAGGGGTGTGAGTTCTCGAGGTTTGATGAGGGATAGGGGGCCAATATAAGAGCCAAGTCCCAGCACCCATCGGACGTCATGTGCGCACACCCCCCGGCCCCCCCAATCGTCGGAACCTCAATGCCGCCGGTCAGGTTCTCTAGCGATGGCGTCCCGACGGAGAAAAATGTGGCACCAACACATGCTCGAGCCCAGCATGTGCTGCCGCAACCCTCGGTCCGATCCGATCTTAGACTGGGAATGAACTCCGTATGCCTAAGTCAACCCACGAAACGAGCGTACGGGCGCTCAACCGGCCAGACGGGCGGGATGCGCAAGCCGGGAATCGGTCGGGAACCCCTCTGCGTGCTGTCGATCTTGCTACCACAACCCTCTATATGGTCCAATCTTAGACTGGGAATGAACTCCGTATGCCTAAGCCAACCGATGAAACGAGCGGGTAGGCGGGCGGGCACTACACCGGCCAGAGAGGTGGGATGCGCAAGCCGTGGATCGATAGGGTCATGGGTGGGTTTTGGCACATCTTCATATTTCTGCCTTGACAATGCCATTTTTTTGGCTTGTAAATTCATACAGTGGTCCCTTAAGCCTTCATGTGAAGTTTCATGGCAAGACGACTTGTTTTCTATTTTTCACGATTTTTGAAACTTTTTACGGTTCCAGATTTTTTAAAATTTTTTCAGAAGCAATTTTGGTAACAAACTTGGAAGACATGATCCTTGTATTTTTATTGGCATGCACAAAAAAATTCAGCTAAAAACTCGAAGGGTACAAGATTTTGGGACCTTTTGAAAAACCTATCCCCATTTCAGACATTTTAATGGCTACTGGCAGCAAACCTGTAAAATCTCAAATGCTCTTTAAGGGGGTGTGACTTCTCAAGGTTTGATGAGGGATAGGGTGCCAATATAAGGGCCAAGTAGCAGCACCCATCAGACATCATGTACGCTCACCCCCTTGCCCCTCGATCGTCGAAACCCCAATGCCGTCGGTCAGGTTCTCCGACGATGGTGTCTCGACGAAGAAAAATGCGACACTTGCACATGCCCGAGCCCAGCATGTGCTGTCGCAACCCTTGGTCCGGTCCGATCTTAGACTAGGAATGAACTTCGTATGCTTAGACTGGGAATGAACTATGTATGCCTAAGTCAACCCACAAAACGAGCGTGCGGGCGCTTAGTCGGCCAGAGGGGTGGGATGCGCAAGTCGGGGATCGGCCGGTCCCCTCTGTGTGCTGCCAATCCGGCTGCCGCAACCCTCGATTTGGTTCAATCTTAGACTGGGAATGAACTCTGTATGCCTAAGCCAACCGATGAAATGAGTGGGTTGGCGGGCAGGCACTACGCCGTCCAGAGAGACAGATGCGCAAGCCGTGGATCGATAGGGTGGTAGGTGGTTTTAGGCACATCTTCATATTTCTATCGTCCCCATGCCATTTTTCTGGCTGGTAAATTCATACAATGGTCCCTTAATCCTTCATGTGAAGTTTCAGGGCAAGACGACTCGTTTTCTATTTTTCACGATTTTTGAAACTTTTTACGGTTTGAGATTTTTTAAAATTTTTTCAGAACGAGTTTTTGCCCCAAACTTGGTCGATGTGATCCTTGTATTTTTGTTGGCATGCACAAAAACATTCAGCTAAAAACTCGAAGTGTACAAGATTTTGTGACCATTTGAAAAAAGTGTCCCCATTCCAAACACTTTAATGTCTACTGGCAGCAAACCTGTAAAATCTCAAATGCTCTTTCAGGGGGTGTGAGTTCTCGAGGTTTGATGAGGGATAGGGGGCCAATATAAGGGCGAAGTACCAGCACCCATTGCACATCATGTGCGCACACCCCCCGGCCCTCCCGATCGCCGGAACGCCAATGCCACTGGTCAGGTTCTCCGGCGATGGTGTCCCGATGATGAAAAATACTGCACCAACGCATGCCCGAGCCCAACATGTGTTGCCGCAACCCTCGGTCCGATCTGATCTTAGACTGGGAATGAACTCCGTATGCTTAGACTGGGAATGAACTCTGTATGCCTAAGTCAACCCACAAAACGAGGGTGCGGGCGCTCAGCCGACCAGAGGGGCGGGATGCACAAGCCAACGATCGACCGGGTCCTCCTCTGCGTGCTACCGATCCTGCTGCCATGACCCTCAGTTCGGTCCGATCTTGATTGGGAATGAACAGCATATGCCTAAGCCAACCGACGAAATAAGCGGGCAGGTGGGCGGGCACTACATTGGCCAGAGAGGCGGGATGCGCACGCCGTGGATCGATAGGGTGGTAGGTGGGTTTAGGCACATCTTCATATTTCTGCCATGCCAATGCCATTTTTCTGGCTTGGAAATTCATACAATGGTCCCTTAAGCCTTCATGTGAAGTTTCATGGCAAGACGACTCGTTCTCTATTTTTTACGATTTTCGAAACTTTTTAAGGTTTGGGATTTTTTAAAATTTTTTTAGAAGGATTTTTGGCCCCAAACTTGGTAGACGTGATCCTTGTATTTTTTTTGGCATTCACAAAAAAATTCAGCTAAAAACTCTAAGTGTACAAGATTTTGTGACCATTTGAAAAAAGTGTCCCCATTTCAGACACTTTAATGGCTACTGGCAGCAAACTTGTAAAATCTCAAATGCTCTTTAAGGGGGTGTGAGTTCTTGGGGTTTGATGAGGGATAGGGGACCAATATAAGGGCCAAATTCCAACACCCATTGCACATCATGCCAATGCCGCCGGTCAGGTTCTCCGACGATGGTGTCCCGATGAAGAAAAATACGGCACCAGCGCATGCCTGAGCCCAGCATGTGCTGCCGCAACCCTCGGTCTGATCCGATCTTAGACTGGGAATGAACTCCGTATGCCTAAGTCAACCCACAAAAAGAGGGTGCGGGCGCTCAGCTAGCCAGAGGGGCGAGATGCACAAGCCAGTGATCGACCGGGTCCCCCTCTGCGTGCTACTGATCCTGCTACCGCAACTCTCGGTTTGATCTGATCTTAGACAAGGAATGAACAGTGTATGCCTAAGCCAGCCGACGAAATGAGCGGGCCGGCAGGCGGGCACTACACCGACCAGAGAGACGGGATGTGCAAGCCGTGGATCGATAGGGTGATAGGTTGGTTTAGGCACATCTTCATATTTTTGCCATGCCAATGCCATTTTTCTGGCTTGTAAATTCATACAATGGTCCCTTAAGCCTTCATGTGAAGTTTCATGGCAAGACGACTCGTTTTCTATTTTTCACGATTTTTGAAACTTTTTGCGGTTCGAGATTTTTTAAAATTTTTTTAGAAGGAGTTTTGGCCCCAAACTTGGTAAACGTGATCCTTGTATTCTTTTTGGCATGAACAAACAAATTCAGCTAAAAACTCAAAGTGTACAAGATTTTGTGACCATTTGAAAAAAGTGTCCCCATTTCAGACACTTTAATGGCTACTGGCAACAAACCTGTAAAATCTCAAATGCTCTTTAAGGGGGTGTGAGTTCTCGAGGTTTGATGAGGGATAGGGGGCCAATATAAGGGCCAAGTACCAGCACCCATCGCACATCATGTGTGCACACCCCCCCTCGGCCCCCCCGATCGTCGGAACCATAATGTCGCCGGTCAGGTTCTCCGGCGATGGTGACTCGACGAAGAAAACCGTGGCACCAGCACATGCCCAAGCCCAGCATGTGCTGTCGCAACCCTCAGTCCGATCTGATGTTAGACTGGGAATGAACTCCATACGCTTAGACTGGGAATGAACTCCGTATGCTTAAGTCAACCCACGAAATGAGCATGCGGGCGCTCAGTCGGCCAGAGGGACGGGATGCGTAAGCCGGGGATCGATCGGGTCCCTCTCTGCGTGTTGCCGATCCTGCTACCGTAACCCTCGGTTCAGTTCGATCTTAGACTGGGAATGAACTCCATATGCCTAAGCCAACCGACGAAACGAGCAGACGGGCGGGCAGGCACTACGCCGGCCAGAGAGGCGAGATGCACAAGCCGTTGATCGATAGGGTGGTAGGTGGGTGTAGGCATATCTTCATATTTCTGCCATGCCAATGCCATTTTTCTGGTTTGTAAATTCACACAATGGTCCCTTAAGGCTTGATGTGAAGTTTCATGGCCAGTCGATTTGTTTTCTATTTTTCATGATTTTTGAAATTTTTTACGGTTCGGGATTTTTTAAAATTTTTTCATGAAGGGTTTTGGCCCCAAACTTGGTAGACGTGATCCTTGTATTTTTGTTGGGATGCACGAAAAATTTCAGCTAAAAACTTGAAGTGTACAAGATTTTGTGACCATTTGAAAAAAGTGTCCACATTTCAGACACTTTAATGGCTACTGGCAACAAACCTATAAAATTTCAAATGCTCTTTAAGGGGGTGTGAGTTCTCGAGGTTTGGTGAGGGATAGGGGGCCAATATAAGGGCCAAGCACCAGCATCCATCGCACATCATGGGTGCACACCCCCTCCGGCCCCCCCGATGGCCGGAACCCCAATGCCGCCGGTTAGGTTCTCCGACGATGGTGACCTGACGAAGAAAAATACGGCACCAGCACATCCCCGAGGCCAGCATGTGCTGTCGCAACCCTCGGTTCAGTCTGATCTTAGACTGGGAGTGAACTTCGTATGCTTAGACTGAGAATGAACTCTGTATGCCTAAGTCAACCCACGAAACGTGCGTGCGGGCGCTCAGTCGGTCGAAGGGCGGGATGCGCAAGTCGAGGATCGGTCAGGTCCCCCTCTGCGTGCTGTCGATCTTGCTACCGCAACCCTTAGTCCAGTCTGATGTTAAACTGGGAATGAACTCCGTATGCCTAAGCCAACCGACGAAACGAACAGACGGGCACTACGCCGGCCAAAGAGGCGGGATACGTAAGCCGTGAATCGATAGGGTGGTACACGTGATCCTTTGTACACGTGATCCTTGTATTTTTGTTGGCATGCACAAAAAAATTCAGCTAAAAACTCGAAGTGTACAAGATTTTGTAACCATTTGAAAAAAGTGTCCCCATTTCAGACACTTTAATGGCTACTGGCAGCAAACCTATAAAATCTCAAATGCTTTTTAAGGGGGTGTGAGTTCTCAAGGTTTGATGAGGGATAGGATGCCAATATAAAGGCCAAGTACCAGCACCCATCACACATCATGTGTGCACACCCCCTCCCGGCCCCCTCCGATCGTCGGAACCCCAATACCGCCAGTCAGGTTCTTCGAGGATGGTGTCCCAGCAAAGAAAATACGGCACCAGCACATGCCCGAGCCCAGCATGTGCTGCCACAACCTTCGATCCGGTCCAATCTTAGACTGGGAATGAACTCCGTATGCCTAAGTCAACCCACAAAATGAGCGTGCGGGCGCTCAGCCGGCCAGAGGGGCGGGATGCACAAGCCGGGGATCGGCCGGGTCACCCTCTTCGTGCTGCCGATCTTGCTGTCGCAACCCTCGGTCCAGTGTAATCTTAGACTGGGAATGAACTCCGTATGCCTAAGCCAACCGACGAAACGAGCGGGCGGGCGGGCGGGCGGGCGGGCGGGCACTACGCCGGCCAGAGAGGCGGGATGCGCAACCCGTGGATCGATAGGGTGGTAGGTGGGTTTGGGCACATCTTCATATTTCTGCCATGCCAATGCCATTTTTCTGGCTTGTAAATTCATACAATGGTCCCTTAAGCCTTCACGTGAAATTTCATGGCAAGACGACTCGTTTTCTATTTTTCACAATTTTTGAAACTTTTTACGGTTCGTAATTTTTTTAAATTTTTTTCGAAGGATTTTTGGCCCTAAACTTGGTAGACATGATCCTTGTATTTTTGTTGGCATGCACAAAAAAATTCAGCTAAAAACTCGAAGTGTACAAGATTTTGTGACCATTTGAAAAAAATGTCCCCATTTCAGACACTTTAATGGCTACTGGCAGCAAACCTATAAAATCTCAAATCCTCTTTAAAGGGATATGAGTTCTCGAGGTTTGATAAGGGATAGGGGGCCAATAGAAGGGCCAAGTACCAGCACCCATTGCACATCATGTGCGCACACCCCCCGGCACCGCCCGATCGCCGGAACCCAAATGCCGCCGGTCAGGTTCTCCGACGATGGTGTCTCGGTGAAGAAAAATACGGCACCAGCACATGCCCGAGCACAGCATGTGCTACCGCAACCCTCAGTCTAGTTTGTTCTTAGACTGGGAATGAACTTCGTATGCTTAGACTGGGAATGAACCCCGTATGCCGAAGTCAACCGACGAAACGAGCGTGCGGGCACTCAGCCGACCAAAGGGGCGGGATGCACAAGCCGGGGATCAAGCCGGTCCCCCTCTGCATGTTGTCGATCCTGTTGCCGCAACCCTCAGTCTGGTCTAATCTTAGATTGGGAATGAACTTCGTATGCTTAAGCCAACCGACGAAATGAGCGGGCAGGCAGCCAGGCACTACGTCGGCCAGAGAGGCGGGATGCGCAGGTCGTGGATCGATACGGTGGCAGGTGAGTTTAGGCACATCTTCATATTTCTGCCATGCCAATGCCATTTTTCTGGCTTGTAAATTAATACAATGGTCCTTTAAGCCTTCATGTGAAGTTTCATGGCAAGACAACTCGTTTTCTATTTTTCACGATTTTTGAAACTTTTTACGGTTCGGGATTTTTTAAAATTTTTTCAGAAGGAGTTTTGGCCCCAAACTTGGTAGACATGATCCTTGTAATTTTTGTTGGCATGCACAAAAATATTCAGCTAAAAACTCGAAGTGTACAAGATTTTGTGACCATTTGAAAAAAGTGTCCCCATTTCAGACACTTTAATGGCTACTGGCAGCAAACCTATAAATCTCAAATCCTCTTTAAAGGGATATGAGTTCTCGAGGTTTGATAAGGGATAGGGGGCCAATAGAAGGGCCAAGTACCAGTACCCATCGCACATCATGTGCGCACACCCCCCCCGGCACCCCCCGATCGTCGAAACCCAAATGCCGCCGGTCAGGTTCTCCGGTGATGATGTCCCGACGAAGAAAAAAGCGGCACCAGCACATGCCCGAGCCTAGCATGTGTTGTCGCAACCCTTGGTCCAATTCGATCTTAGACTGGGAATGAACTCCGTATGCCTAAGTCAACCCAAGAAACGAGCATACGGGCGCTCAGCCGGCCAGAGGGGTGGGATGCGCAAGCCGAGGATCGACCAGGTGCCCCTCTGCGTGCTGTCGATCCTGCTACCGCAACCTTCAGTCTGATCAAATCTTAGACTGGGAATGAACTCGGTATGCCTAAGCCAACCGACGAAACGAGCGGGCAGGCGGGCGGGCACTACGTCGGCCAGAGAGGCGGGATGCGCAAGCCGTGGATCGATAGGGTGGTAGGTGGGGTTAGGCATGTCTTCATATTTCTGCCATGCCAATGCCATTTTTCTGGCTTGTAAATTCATACAATGGTCCCTTAAGCCTTAATGTGAAGTTTCATGGCAAGACGACTCGTTTTCTATTTTTCACGATTTTTGAAACTTTTTACGGTTTGGGATTTTTAAATATTTTTTTAGAAGGATTTTTGCGGTTTGGTAGACGTGATCCTTGTATTTTTTTTTGGCATGCACAAAAAAATTCAGCTAAAAACTCGAAGTGTACAAGATTTTGTAACCATTTGAAAAAGTGTCCCCATTTCAGACACTTTAATAGCTACTGGCAGCAAACCTGTAAAATCTCAAATGCTCTTTAAGGGGGTGTGAGTTCTCGAGGTTTGATGAGGGATACGAGACCAATATAAGGGCTAAGTACCAGCACCCATCGCACATCATGTGCGCACACCCCCCCGGCCCCCCCGATCATCGGAACCCTAAAGCTGTCGGTCAGGTTCTCCGGTGATGGTCTCCCGACGAAGAAAAATGCAGCACCAGCACATGCTCGAGCCCAGCATATGCTGCCGCAACCCTCGGTCCGGTCTAATCTTAGACTGGGAATGAACTCGATATGCTTAGATTGGGAATGAACTCCGTATGCTTAGACTGAGAATAAACTTTGTATGCCTAAGTCAACCCACGAAACGAGCGTACGGGCGCTCAGCAGGCCAGAGGGCAGGATACGCAAGTCGAGGATCTGTCGGGTCCCCCTTTGCGTGATGCCGATGCTGCTGCTGCAACCCTCGGTCCGGTCCCAAACTTAGACTGGGAATGAACTCCGTATTCCTAAGCGAATCAGCGAAACGAGCGGGCGGGCGGGCGGGCACTACACCGGCCAAAGTGACGGGATGCACAAGCCGTGGATCGATAGGGTGGTAGGTGGTTTAGGCACATCTTCATATTTCTGTAGTGCCAATGCCATTTTTCTGTATTGTAAATTCATACAATGGTCCCTTAAGCCTTCATGTGAAGTTTCATGGCAAGACGACTCGTTTTCTATTTTTCATGATTTTTAAAACTTTTTACTGTTCAAGATTTTTTAAAATTTTTTCAGAAGGAGTTTTGGCCCCAAACATGGTACACGTGATCCTTGTATTTTTGTTGGCATGCACAAAATAATTCAGCTAAAAAATCGAAGTGTACAAGATTTTGTGACCATTTGAAAAAAGTATCCCCATTTCAGACACTTTAATGGCTACTGGCAGCAAACCTGTAAAATCCCAAATGCTCTTTAAGGGGGTGTGAGTTATCGAGGTTTGATGAGGGATAGGGGGCCAATATAAGGGCCAAGTACCAGCACCCATCGCACATCATGTGCGTACACCCCCCCCGGCCCCCCCAATCGCCAGAACCCCTATGCCGTCAGTCAAGTTCTCCGATGATGGTGTCCCGACGAAGAAAAATGCGACACCAGCACATGCCTGAGCCCAGCATGTGCTGCCGCAACCCTGGGTCTGATCTGATCTTAGACTGGGAATGAACTACGTATGCTTAGACTGGGAATGAATTTCGTATGCCTAAGTCAACCCACGAAACGAGCGTGCAGGTGCTCAGCCGACCAGAGGGGCGGGATGCGCAAGTCGGGGAACGGTCGGGTCCCCCTCTGCATGCTGTCGATCCTGCTGCCGCAACCCTCGGTCTGGTTTGATCTTAGACTGGGAATGAACTCCGTATGCCTAAGCCAACCGACGAAACGAGCGGACGGGCGGAAGGGCACTACGTCTGTCAAAGAGGCGGGATGCGCAAGCCGTGGATCGATAGGGTGGTAGTGGGTTTAGGCACATCTTCATATTTCTGCCATGCCAATGCCATTTTTCTGGCTTGTAAATTCATACAATGGTCCCTTAAGCCTTCATGTGAAGTTTCATGGCAAGACGACTCGTTTTCTATTTTTCACGATTCTTGAAACTTTTTACGGTTCGGGATTTTTTAAAATTTTTTTAGAAGGAGTTTTGGCCCCATACTTGGTAGACATGATCCTTGTATTTTTTTTGGCATGCACAATAAAATTCTGTTAAAAACTCCAAGTGTACAAGATTTTGTGACCATTTGAAAAAAGTGTCCCCATTTCAGACACTTTAATGGCTACTGGCAACAAACCTGTAAAATCTCAAATGCTCTTTAAAAGGGTGTGAGTTCTCGTGGTTTGATGAGGGATTGGGGGCCAATATATGGGCCAAGTTCCAGCACCCATCGCACGTCATGTGCGCTCACCCTCCCGGCCCCCCCGATCGTCGGAACCCCAATGCCACCGGTTAGGTTCTCCGGTGATGGTGTCCCGGTGAAGAAAAATACGGCACTAGCACATGCCCGAGCCCAACATGTGCTGCTGGAACCTTCGGTCCAGTCTGATCTTAGACTGGGAATGAACTCTGTATGCCTAAGTCAAGCCACGAAACGAGCGTGCGGTTGCTCAGCCGGCTAGAGGGGCGGGATGCGCAAGCCGGGGATCGATCGGGTCCCCCTCTAGGTGCTGTCGATCTTGCTACTGCAACCCTCGATCCGGATCGATCTTAGACTTGGAATGAACTCCGTATGCTTAAGCTAACCGATGGAACGAGCGGGCGGGCTGGCAGGCACTACACCGGCTAGAGAGGCGGGATGCGCAAGTCATGGATCGATATGGTGGTAGGTGGGTTTAGGCACATCTTCATATTTCTGCCATGCCAATGCCATTTTTCTTTCTTGTAAATTCATACAATGGTCCCTTAAGCCTTCATGTGAAGTTTCATGGCAAGACGACTCGTTTTCTATTTTTCACGATTTTTAAAACTTTTTATGATTCGGGATTTTTTAAAATTTTTTCAGAAGGAGTTTTGCCCCAAAACTTGGTAGACATGATCCTTGTATTTTTGTTGGCATGCACAAAAAAATTCAGCTAAAAACTCGAAGTGTACAAGATTTCGTGACCATTTGAAAAAAGTGTCCCTATTTCAGACATTTTAATGGCTACTGGCAACAAACCTGTAAAATCTCAAATGCTCTTTAAGGGGGTGTGAGTTCTCAAGGTTTGATGAGGGATAGGAGGCCAATATAATGGCCAAGTACCAGCACCCATCGCACATCATGTGCGCACACCCTTCCGGCCGCCATGATCGCCAGAACCCCAATCCCGCAACGCTCGGTCTGATCTTAGACTAGGAATGAACTCCGTATGCCTAAGCCAATCGACGAAATGAGCTGGCAGGTGGGCTGGCACTACACAGGCCAGAGAGGCGGGATGCGCAAGCCCCGGATCGATATGGTGGTAGGTGGGTTTAGGCACATCTTCATATTTCTACCATGCCGATGCCATTTTTTTGGCTTGTAAATTCATACAATGGTCCCTTAAGCCTTCATGTGAAGTTTCATGGCAAGACGACTCATTTTTTTATTTTTCATGATTTTTAAAATTTTTTACGGTTCGAGATTTTTTAAAATTTTTTCAGAAGGACTTTTGGCCCCAAACTTTGTAAACGTGATCCTTGTATTTTTGTTGGCATGCACAAAAACATTCAGCTAAAAACTTGAAGTGTACAAGATTTTGTGACCATTTGAAAAAAGTATCCTCATTTCAGACACTTTAATGGCTACTGGCAGCAAACCTGTAAAATCTCAAATGCTCTTTAAGGGGGTGTGAGTTCTCGAGGTTTGATGAGGGATAGGGGGCCAATAAAAGGGCCAAGTACTAGCACCCATCGCACATCATGTGCGTCGACCCCCCTGATCGTCGAAACCCAAATGCCGCCGGTCAAGTTCTCTGGCGATGGTGTCCCGACGAAGAACTCCGTATGCCTAAGTCAACCCACGAAACGAGCGTGCAGGCGCTCAGCCGGCCAGAGGGGCGGGATGCAGAAGCCGAGGATCGACCGGGTCTCCCTCTACGTGCTGTCGATCCTGCTACCGCAACACCCGGTCCGATCCGATCTTAGACTGGGAATGAACTCCGGATGCCTAAGTCAACCGATGAAACGAGCGTGCGGGCGTTCAGCCGACCAGAGGGGCGAGATACGCAAGCTGGGGATCGGTCGGGTCCCCCTTTGCATGCTGTCAATCTTACTGCCGCAACCCTCGATCCGATCCAATCTTAGACTGGGAATGAACTCTGTATGCCTAAGCCAACTGACGAAACGAGCAGGCGGGCGGGCGGGCAGTACGCTGGCCAGATAGGCAGGATGCGCAAGTCATGGATCGATAGGGTGGTAGGTGGGTTTAGGTACATTTTCATATTTCTGCCATGCCAATGCCATTTCTTAGGCTTGTAAATTCATACAATGGTCCCTTAAGCCTTCATGTGAAGTTTCATGGCAAGACGACTCGTTTTCTATTTTTCACAATTTTTAAAACTTTTTACGGTTTGGGATTTTTTAAAATTTTTTCAGAAAGATTTTTGACCCCAAACTTGGTAGACATGATCCTTCTATTTTTTTTGGTGTGCACAAAAAAATTGAGCTAAAAACTCGAAGTGTACAAGATTTTGTGACCATTTGAAAAAAGTGTCCCCATTTCAGACACTTTAATGGCTACTGGCAGCAAACCTGTAAAATCTCAAATGCTCTTTAAGGGGGTGTGAGTTCTCGAGATTTGATGAGGGATAGGGGGCCAATATAAGGGCCAAATACCAGCACGCATCGTACATCATGTGCGCACACCCCCCGGTCCCCCCATCGTCGGAACCACAATGCTGCTGGTCAGGTTCTCCGGCGATGGTGTCCCGGCGAAGAAAAATGCGGCACCAACACATGCTCGCGCCCAGCATGTGCTGCCATAACCCTTGGTTCGGTCCGATCTTAGACAGGGAATGAACTCCTATGCTTAGACTAGGAATGAACTCCGTATGCCTAAGTCAACCCACGAATAGAGCGTACGGGCGTTCAGCCGACCAGAGTGGCGGGATGCGCAAGCCGGAGATCAGCCGAGTCCCCCTCTGCGTGCTGCCGATCCTACTGCCGTAACCCTCAGTCCAGTCGGATCTTAGACTGGGAATGAACTCCGTATGGCTAAGCCAACCCACGAAACGAGCGGGCAGATGGGCGGGCACTACGCCGGCCAGAGAGGCGGGATGCGCAAGCCGTGGATCGATAGGGTGGTAGGTGGGTTTAGGCACATCTTCATCTTTCTGTCAAGCCAATGCCATTTTTCAGGCTTGTAAATTCATACAATGGTCCCTTAAGCCTTCATGAGAAGTTTCATGGCAAGACGACTCGTTTTCTATTTTTCATGATTTTTGAAACTTTTTACGGTTCGAGATTTTTTAAAATTTTTTCAGAAGGAGTTTTGGCCCCAAACTTGGTAGACGTGATCCTTCTATTTTTCTTGGCATGCACAAAAAAAATTTTGCTAAAAAATCGAAGTGTACAAGATTTTGTGACCATTTGAAAAAAGTGTCCCCATTTCAGACACTTTAATGGCTACTGGTAGCAAACCTGTAAAATCTCAAATGCTCTTTAAGGGGGTGTGAGTTCTCGAGGTTTGATGAGGGATAGGGGGCCACTATAAGGGCCAAGTACCAGCACCCATCGCACATCATGTGCACACACCCCACCCGGCCCCCCCGATAGTCGAAACCCCAATACCGCCGGTCAGGTTCACCAGCGATGGTGTCCCGGCAAAGAAAAATGTGACACCAACACATGCCCGAGCCCAGCATGTGCTGCCGTAACCTTCGGTCCGATCCGATCTTAGACTGGGAATGAACTTCGTTTGCTTAGACTGGGAATGAACTCCGTGTGCCTAATTCAACCCACGAAACGAGCGTGCGGGCGCTCAGCCGGCCAGAGGGGCTGGATGCGCAAGCCGGGGATCGGTCGGGTCCCCCTCTGCGTGCTGCCGATCTTGCTGCCGCAACCTTCGGTCTGGTACAATCTTAGACTGGGAATGAACTCCGTTTGCCTAAACCAATCGACGAAACGAGCGGGCGGACGGGCTGGCACTGCGCCGGCCAGAGAGGCAGGATGCGCAAGCCATGGATCGATAGGGTGGTAGATGGGTTTAGGCACATCTACATATTTTTGTCGTGCCAATTCCATTTTTCTGGCTTGTAAATTCATACAATGGTCCCTTAGGCCTTCATGTGAAGTTTCATGGCAAGACGACTCGTTCTCTATTTTTCACGATTTTTGAAATTTTTACAGATCGAGATTTTTTAAAATTTTTTCAAAAGGAGTTTTGGCCCCAAACTTGGTAGCCGTGATCCTTGTATTTTTTTTGGCATGCACAAAAAAAATCAGCTAAAAACTCGAAGTGTACAAGATTTTGTGACCATTTGAAAAAAGTGTCCCCATTTCAGACATTTTAGTGGCTACTGGCAGCAAACCTGTAAAATCTCAAATGCACTTTAAGGGGGTCTGAGCTCTCGAGGTTTGATGAGGGATAGGGGGCTAATATCAGGGCCAAGTACCAGCACCCATCGCACATCATGTGTGCACACCCCCCGACCCCTCTCGATCGTCGGAATCCCAATGTCGCCGGTCAGGTTCTCCGGTAATGGTGTCCCGACGAAGAAAAATGCAGCACCAGCACATGCCCGAGCCCAGCATGTGCTGCCGTAACCGTTGGTCTGGTCCAATCTTAGACTGGGAATGAACTCTGTATGCTTAGAATGGGAATGAACTCCGTATGCCTAAGTCAACCCACGAAACGAGCGTGCGGGTGATCAGCCGACAGGAGGGGCGGGATGCGCAAGCCGGGGATCGACCGGATCCCCCTCTGCGTGCTGCCGATCTTGCTGCTACAACCCTCGATCCAGTTTGATCTTAGACTGGAAATGAACTCCGTATGCCTAAGCCAACCGATGAAACGAGCGGGAGGGCTGGCAGGCACTACGTCGGCCAGAGAGACGGGATGCGTAAGCCATGGATCGATAGGGTGGTAGGTGGGTTTAGGCACATCTTCATATTTCTGCCATGCCAATGCCATTTTTCTGGCTTGTAAATTCATACAATGGTCCCTTAAGCCTTCATGTGAATTTTCATGGCAAGACGACTCGTTTTTTATTTTTCATGATTTTGGAAACTTTTTACAGTTCGGGATTTTTTAAAATTTTTTTAGAAGGAGTTTTAACCCCAAACCCGGTAGACGTGATCCTTGTATTTTTTTTGGCATGCACAAAACAATTCAGGTAAAAACTCGAAGTGTATAAGATTTTGTGACCATTTGAAAAAAGTGTCCCCATTTCAGACACTTTAATGGCTACTGACAGTAAACCTGTAAAATCTCAAATGCTCTTTAAGGGGGTGTGAGTTCTCGAGGTTTGATTAGGGATAGGAGGCCAATATAAGGGACAAGTACCAGCACCCATCGCACATCATGTGCGCACACCCCCCATCCCCCCCGATCACCGGAACCCCAATGCCTCCGGTTAGGTACTCCGGCAATGGTGTCCCGATGAAGAAAAATGTGGCACCAGCACATGCCCGAGCCTAGCATGTGCTACCGGAACCCTTGGTCCGGTTCGATCTTAGACTGGGAATGAACTCTGTATGCTTAGACTGGGAATGAACTCCGTATGCCTAAGTCAACCCACGAAACGAGTGTGCGGGCGCTCAGCCAATAGGAGGGGCGGGATGCGCAAGTCGGGGATCGATCGGATTCCCCCTCTGTGTGCTACCAATCCTGCTATCGCAACCCTCTGTCCGATCCGATCTTAGACTCGGAATGAACTCCGTATGCCTAAGCCAACCGACGAAACGAGCAGGAGGGCAGGTGGGCACTACGTCGGCCAAAAAGGTGGGATGCGCAAGCCATGGATCAATAGGGTGGTAGGTGGGTTTAGGCACATCTTCATATTTTTGCCCTGCAAATGCCATTTTTTTTGCTTGTAAATTTATACAATGGTCCCTTAAGCCTTCATGAGAAGTTTCATGGCAAGATGACTCGTTTTCTATTTTTCATGATTTTTGAAACTTTTTACGTTTCGGGATTTTTTACAGTTTTTTCAGAAGGAGTTTTAACCCCAAACTTGGTAAACATGATCCTTGTATTTTGTTGGCATGGTCAAAAAAATTCAGCTAAAAACTCGAAGTGTACAAGATTTTGTGACCATTTGAAAAAAATGTCCCCATTTTAGACACTTTAATGGCTACTAGCAGCAAACCTATAAAATCTCAAATGCTCTTTGAGGGGGTGTGAGTTCTCAAAGTTTGATGAGGGATAGGGGGCCAATATAAGGGCCAAGTAACAGCACCCATCGCACATCATGTGTGCACACCCCCCGGCCCCCCGATCGTCGGAACCCCAATACCGTCGGTCAAGTTCTCTGACGATGGTGTCCCGACGAAGAAAAATACGGCACCAGCACATGTTCGAGCCTAGCATGTGCTGTCGCAACCCTCGGTCCGATCCGATCTTAGACTGGGAATGAACTCCGTATGCCTAAGTCAACCCACAAAATGAGCGTACGGGCGTTCAGCCGGCCATAGGGGCGGGATGTGTAAGCCAGGGATCAATCGGGTCCTCCTCTGCGTGCTACCGATCTTGCTACCGCAACCCGAGGTCCAATCTAATCTTAGACTAGGAATGAACTCCATATGCCTAAGCCAACCGATGAAACGAGCGGGCGGACGGGCGGGCACTACGCCGGCCAGAGAGGCGGGATGCGCAAGCCATGGATTGATAGGGTGGTAGGTGGGTTTAGGCACATCTTCATATTTCTGCCATGCCAATGCCATTTTTCTGGCTTGTAAATTCACACAATGGTCCCTTAAGCCTTCATGTGAAGTTTCATGGCAAGATGACCCGTTTTCTATTTTTCACGATTTTTGAAACTTTTTACGGTTCAGGATTTTTTATAATTTTTTCAGTAGGATTTTTGGCCCCAAACTTGGTAGACATGATCCTTGTATTTTTTTTGGCATGCATAAAAAAATTCAGCTAAAAACTCGAAGTGTACAAAATTTTGTGACCTTTTGAAAAACCTGTCCACATTTCAGACACTTTAATGGCTACTGGCAGCAAACCTGTAAAATCTCAAATACTCTTAATGAGGTGCGAGTCCTCGAGGTTTGATGAGGGAAAGGGGGCCAATATAAGGGCCAAGTACCAGCACCCATTGGATATCATGTGCGCACACCCCCCGGCCCCCTCGATCGTCGGAACCCTAATGCCGCCGGTCAGGTTTTCCGACGATGGTGTCTCGGCGAAGAAAAATGCGGCACCAGCACATGCCCAAGCCCAGCACGTGCTGTCGCAACCCTCGGTCCGGTCCGATCTTAGTTTTGGAATGAACTCCGTATGCTTAGACCGGGAATGAACTACATATGCCTAAGTCAACAGACGAAACGAACGTGCGGGCGCTCAGCAGGCCAAAGTGGCGGGATGCGCAAGCCGGGGAGCGATCGGGTCCCCTGTTGTGTCCTGCTAATCCTGCTACCTTAACCCTCAGTCTGGTCCCATCTTAGACTGGGAATGAACTCCATATGCCTAAGCCAACCGACGAAACGAGCGGTCGGGCGGGCACGCACTACGCCGGCCAGAGAAGCGGGATGCGCAAGCCATGGATCGATAGAGTGGTAGGTGGGTTTAGGCCCATCTTCATATTTCTGCTGTGCCAATGCCATTTTCTGGCTTGTAAATTCAAACAATGGTCCCTCAAGCCTTCATGTGAAGTTTTATGGCAAGATGACTCGTTTTCTATTTTTTACGATTTTCAAAACTTTTTACGGTTCGAGATTTTTTTAAATTTTTTCAGAAGAGTTTTGGCCCCAAACTTGGTGGACATGATCCTTGTATTTTTGTTGGCATGCACAAAAAAATTCAGCTAAAAACTCAAAGTGTACAAGATTTTGTGACCATTTGAAAAAAGTGTCCCCATTTCAGATACTTTAATGGCTACTGGCAGCAAAACCTGTAAAATCTCAAACGCTCTTTAAGGGTGTGAGTTCTCGAGGTTTGATGAGTGATAGGGGGACAATTAAAGGGCCAAGTACCAGCACCCATCGCACATCATGTGCGCACACCCCCCTAACCCCCCCGATCGTCGGAACCCTAACGCCGTCGGTCAGGTTCTCTGGTGATGGTGTCCCGACGAAGAAAAATATGACTCCAGCACATGCCCAATCCCAGCATGTGCTGTCGCAACCCTCAGTCTGGTCCGATCTTAGACCGGGAATGAACTCCGTATGCCTAAGTCAACCCACGAAATGTGCGTGCGGGTGCTCAGCCGACCAGAGGGGCGAGATGCGCAAGTCGGGGATCGGCCGGGTCCCCCTCTGGGTGCTGCCGATCTTGCTGTTACAACCCTCGGTCTGGTCCGATCTTGGACCGGGAATGAACTTCGTATGCCTAAGCCAACCGACAAAACAGGCGGGCGGGCGGGCGGGCACTACGCCGGCCAGAGATGCGGGATGCGCAAGCCGTGGATTGATAGCGTGTAGGTAGGTTTAGGCATATCTTCATATTTCTGCCATGCCAATGCCATTTTTCTGGCTTGTAAATTCATACAATGGTCCCTTAAGCCTTCATGTGAAGTTTCATGGCAAGACGACTCGTTTTCTATTTTTCACGATTTCCAAAACTTTTTACGATTCCAGATTTTTTAAAATTTTTTTAGAGGGAGTTTTGGCCCCAAACTTGGTAGACGTGATCCTTGTATTTTTGTTGGCATGCACAAAAAAATTCACCTAAAAAATCGAGGTGTACAAGATTTTGTGACCATTTGAAAAAAGTGTCCCCATTTCAGACACTTTAATGGCTACTGGCAGCAAACCTGTAAAATCTCAAATGCTCTTTATGGGGGTGTGAGTTCTCGAGGTTTGATGAGGGATAGGGGGCCAATATAAGGGCCAAGTACCAGCACCCATCGTACATCATGTGCGCATACCCCCCGGTCCCCCTGATCGCCGAAACCCTAATGCCGTCGGTCAGGTTATCCGGCGATGGTGTCCCAACGAAGAAAATACAGCACCAGCACATGCCCGAGCCCAGCATGTGCTGCCGAAACCCTCAGTCTGGTTTGATCTTAGACTGAAAATGAACTTCGTATGCTTAGACTAGGAATGAACTCCGTATGCCTAAGTCAACCCACGAAAGAGCATGCAGGCGCTCAGCCGACCCGAGGGGTGGGATGCGCAAGCCGGGGATTGGTCGGGTCCCCTTCTACGTGCTACCGACCCTACTGCCACAACCCTTGGTCCGGTGCGATCTTAGACTAGGAATGAACTCCATATGCCTAAGCCAACCGATGAAACGAGCGGGCGGGCAGGCGGGCACTACGCCGGCCAGAGAGGCGGGATGCGCAAGCCGTGGATCGATAGGGTGGTAGGTTGGTTTAGGCACATCTTCATATTTCTGCCCTGCCAATGCCATTTTTCTAGGTTGTAAATTCATACAATGGTCCCTTAAGCCTTCATGTGAAGTTTCAAGGCAAGACGACTCGTTTTCTATTTTTCATGGTTTTTGAAACTTTTTACGGTTCGGGATTTTTTAAAATTTTTTCAGAAAGTGTTTTGGCCCCAAACTAGGTAGGCATGATCCTTGTATTTTTATTGGCATGAACAAAAACATTCAGCTAAAAACTCAAAGTGTACAAGATTTTGTGACCATTTCAAAAAAGTGTCCCCATTTCAGACACTTTAATGGCTACTGGCAACAAACCTATAAAATCTCAAATGCTCTTTAAGGGAGTGTGAGTTCTTGAGGTTTGATGAGGGATAGGGGGCCAATATAAGGGCCAAGTACCAGCACCCATCGCACATCATGTGCGCACACCCCCACCGGCCCCCCCGATCGCCGGAACCCCAATGTCATCGGTCAGGTTGTCCAGCGATGGTGTCCCGACGAAGAAAAATATGGCACCAGCACATAACTAAGCCTAGCATGTGCTGTCGAAACCCTCGGTCCGGTCCGATCTTAGACTGGGAATGAACTTCGTATGCCTAAGTCAACCCACGAAATGAGCGTACAGGCGCTCAGCTGGCAAGAGGGGCGGGATACGCAAGCCGACGATCGACCGGGTCCCTCTTTACGTGCTGTCGATCCTGCTACCGCAACCCTCGATCTGGTCTGATCTTAGACTGGAATAAACTCCGTATGCCTAAGCCAACCGATGAAACGAATAGGCGGGCGGGCGAGCACTACGTTGGCCAGAGAGGCGGGATGCGCAAGCCGTGGATCAATAGGGTGGTAGGTGGGTTTGGGCACATCTTGATTTTTCTGCCATGCCAATGCCATTTTTCTGGCTTGTAAATTCATACAATGGTCCCTTGAGCCTTCATGTGAAGTTTCATGGCAAGACGACTGCTTTTCTATTTTTCACGATTTTTGAAACTTTTTAAGGTTTGGGATTTTTTAAAATTTTTTCAGAAGGATTTTTGGCCCCAACTTCGTAGACGTGATCCTTGTATTTTTTTTGGCATGCACAAAAAAATTCAGCTAAAAACTCGAAGTGTACAAGATTTTGTGACCATTTGAAAAAAACGTCTCTATTTTAGACACTTTCATGGCTACTGGCAGCAAACCTATAAAATCTCAAATGCTCTTTAAGGGGGTGTGAGTTCTCGAGGTTTGATGAGGGATAGGGGACCAATATAAGGGCCAAGTACCAGCACCCATCGCACATCATGTGCGCACACCCCCCGGTCCCCCCTATCGTCAGAACCCCAATGCTGTCGGTCAGGCTCTCTGGCGATGGTGTCCCGGTGAAGAAAAATGTAGCACCAGCACATGCCAGAGCCCAGCACGTGCTGTAGCAACCCTCGGTCTGGTCCAATCTTAGACTGGGAATGAACTCTGTATGCCTAAGTCAACCCACGAAACGAGCGTACGAGACAAGCCGGGGATCGATCGGGTCCCCCTCTGCGTGCTGCCAATCCTGCTGCCGTAACCGTCAGTCCGGTTCGATCTTAGACTGGGATTGAACTCCGTATGCCTAACCCAACTGACGAAACGAGATGGCGGACGGGCGGGCACTATGCCGGCCAGAGAGGCGGGATGCGCAAGCCGTGGATCGATATGGTGATAGGTGGGTTTAGGCACATCTTCATATTTTTGCCATACCAATGCCATTTTTCTGGCTTTTAAATTCATACAATGGTCCCTTAAGCCTTCATGTGAAGTTTCATGGCAAGACCACTCGTTTTCTATTTTTCACAATTTTTGAAACTTTTTACGGTTTTTGATTTTTTAAAATTTTTTCAGAAGGAGTTTTCGCCCCAAACTTGACATGATCCTTGTATTTTTGTTGGCATGCACAAATCATTTCAGCTAAAAACTCGAAGTGTACAAGATTTTGTGACCATTGGAAAAAAATGTCCCAATTTCAGACACTTTAATTGCTACTGGCAGCAAACATGTAAAATCTCAAATGCTCTTTAAGGGGGTGTGAGATCTCAAGGTTTGATGAGGGATAGGGGGACAATATAAGGGCCAAATACCAGCACCCATCGCACATCATGTGTGCACACCCCCCCCCGATACCCCCCGATCGTCGAAACCCCAATGCCGTCGGTCAGGTTCTCCGACGATGGTGTCCCGACGAAGAAAAATGTGACACCAGCATATGCTCGAGCACAGCATGTGCTATCGCAACCCTCGGTCCGGTTCGGTCTTAGACTGGGAATGAACTCCGTATGCCTAAGTCAACCCACGAAACGAGCGTACGGTCGCTCAGCCGGCCAGAGGGGTGGGATGCTCAATCCGGGGATCAGCCGAGTCCCCCTCTTCGTGCTACCAATCCTGCTGCCACAACCCTCAGTCCGATCGAATCTTAGAATGGAATGAACTCCGTATGCCTAAGCCGACCGACGAAACGAGCGGACGGGCGGGCGGGCACTACTACAGCCAGAGAGGCACATCTTCATATTTCTGCCATGCCAATGCCATTTTTTGGCTTGTAAATTCATACAATGGTCCCTTAAGCCTTCATGTGAAGTTTCATGGCAAGACGACTCGTTTTCTATTTTTCAAGATTTTAGAAACTTTTTACGGTTCGGGATTTTTTAAAATTTTTTCAGAAGGGGTTTCGGCCCCAAACTTGGTAGACATAATCCTTGTATTTTTGTTGGCATGCATAAAAAAATTCAGCTAAAAACTCGAAGTGTACAAGATTTTGTGACCATTTGAAAAAAGTGTCCCAATTTCAGACACTTTAATGGCTACTGGCAGCAAACCTGTAAAATCTCAAATGCTCTTTAAGGGGGTGTGAGTTCTCGAAGTTTGATGAGGGATAGGGGGCCAATATAAGGGCCAAGTACCAGCACCCATCGCACATCATGTGCGCACACCCCCCCGACCCCCCCGATCGCCGGAACCCTAATTTCGTCTGTCAGGTTCTCCGACGATGGTGTCCGGCGAAGAAAAATGCGGTACCAACCCATGCCCGAGCCCAGCATGTGCTGCCGCAACCCTCAGTCCGGTCCGATCTTAGGCTGTGAATGAACTCTGTATGCTTAGACTGGGAATGAACTCCGTATGCCTAAGCCAACCGACGAAACGAGCGGGCGGGCACTACACCGGCCAGAGAGGCGGGATGCGCAAGCCGTGGATCGATGGGGTGGTAGGTAGGTTTAGGCACATCTTCATATTTTTGTTGTGCCAATGCCATTTTTCTGGCTTGTAAATTCATACAATGGTCCCTTAAGCCTCCATGTGAAGTTTCATGGCAGACCACTCATTTTCTATTTTTCATGATTTTTGAAACTTTTTACTGTTCGGGATTTTTTAAAATTTTTTCAGAAGTAGTTTTGGCCCCAAACTTTGTAGACGTGATCCTTGTATTTTTTTTGGCATGCATAAAAAAATTCAGCTAAAAACTCGACGCGTACAAGATTTTGTGACCATTTGAAAAAAGTGTCCCCATTTCAGACACTTTAATGGCTACTGCCTGCAAACCTGTAAAATCTCAAACGCTCTTTAAGGGGGTGTGAGTTCTCAAGGTTTGATGAGGGATAGTGAGCCAATATAAGGGCCAAGTACCAGCACCCATCGCACATCATGTGCGCACACCCCCCGGCCCCCTCGATCGCCGGAACCCCAATGCCGCCGGTCAAGTTCTCCGTATGCCTAAGTTAACCCACGAAACGAGCGTACGGGCACTCAGCAGGCCAGAGGGGTGGGATACGCAAGTCGGGGATCATCCAAGTCCCTCTCTGCATGCTACCGATCCTACTGCTGTAACCCTCAGCCTGGTTCAATCTTAGACTGGGAATGAACTCCGTATGCCTAAGCCAACCGATGAAACGAGCGGGCGAGCGGGCGGGCACTACGCCAGCCAGAGAGGGGGATGTGTAAGCCATGGATCGATAGGGTGGTAGGTGAGTTTAGGCACATCTTCATATTTCTGCCGTGCCAATGCCATTTTTCTGGCTTGTAAATTCATACAATGGTCCCTTAAGTCCCTAAGTCAACCCACGAAACGAGCGTGCGGGCGTTCAGTAGGCCAGAGGGGCGGCTTGCGCAACCCGAGGATCGATCGGGTCCCCCTCTGCATGCTGCCAATCCTACTGCCACAACCTTCGGTCCGGTCCGATCTTAGACTGGGATTGAACTCCGTATGCCTACCCCAACTGACGAAACGAGATGGCGGACGGGCGGGCACTATGCCGGCCAGAGAGGCGGGATGCGTAAGCCGTGGATCGATATGGTGATAGGTGGGTTTAGGCACATCTTCATATTTTTGCCATACCAATGCCATTTTTCTGGCTTTTAAATTGTTAGAATGGTCCCTTAAGCCTTCATGTGAAGTTTCATGGCAAGACCACTCGTTTTCTATTTTTCAAGATTTTCGAAACTTTTTACGATTTTGGATTTTTTAAAATTTTTTCAGAAGGAGTTTTGGCCCCAAACTTGGTAGACGTGATCCTTGTATTTTTGTTGGCATGCACAAAATAATTCAGCTAAAAACTCGAACAAGATTTTGTGACCATTGGAAAAAAATGTTCCCATTTCAGACACTTTAATGGATACTAGCAGCAAACCTATAAAATCTCAAATGCTCTTTAAGGGGGTGTGAGTTCTCGAGGTTTGATGAGGGATAGGGGGCCAATATAAGGGCCAAGTACCAATACCCATCGCACATCATGTGCGCACACCCCCCGACCCCCCTCGATCGTCGGAACCCCAATGTCGTCGGTCAGGTTCTCCAGCGATGGTGTCCCGACGAAGAAAAAAGTGGCCCCAGCACATGGCCAAGCCCAGCATGTGCTGCCGCAACCCTCGGTCCGGTCCGATCTTCGACTGGGAATGAACACCGTATGCTTAGACTAGGAATGAATATGCCGTTGGTCAGGTTCTCCGGCGATGGTGTCCCAGCGAAGAAAAATGTGGCACCACCACATGCCCGAGCCCAGCATGTGCTGCCGCAACCCTCAATCCGGTCTGATCTTAGACTGGGAATGAACTCCGTATGCCTAAGTCAACCCACGAAACGAGCGTGCAGGTGCTCAACCGGCCAGAGGCATGGAATGCGCAAGCCGGGGATTGGTCGGGTCCCCTTTTGCGTGCTGCTGATCCTACTACCGTAACTCTCTGTCTGATCTGATCTTAGACTGGGAATGAACTTCGTTTGCCTAAGCCAACCGATGAAACGGGCGGGCGAGCGGGCACTACCCCATCCATAGAGGCGGGATGTGCAACCCGTGGATCGATAGGGTGGTAGGTGGGTTCAGGCACATCTTTATATTTTTGCCATGCCAATGCCATTTTTCCAGCTTGTAAATTCATACAAAGGTTCCTTAAGCCTTCATGTGAAGTTTCATGGCAAGACGACTCGTTTTCTATTTTTCATGATTTTTGAAATTTTTACGGTTCAGTATTTTTTAAAATTTTTTCAAAAGGAGTTTTGACCCCCCAAACTTGGTAGACATGATCCTTGTATTTTTCTTGGCATGCACAAAAAAATTCATCTAAAAACTCGAAGTGTACAAGATTTTGTGACCATTTGAAAAAATTGTCCCCATTTCAGACACTTTAATGGCTACTGGCAACAAACCTTTAAAATCTCAAATGTTGTTTAAGGGGGTGTGAGTTCTCGAGGTTTGATGAGGGATATGGGGCCAATATAAGGGCCAAGTACCAGCTCCAATCACACATCATGTGCGCACACCCCCCCGGTCCCCCCCATCATCGAAACCCTAATGCCGTCGGTCAGGTTCTCCAGCGATGGTGTCCCGACGAAGAAAAATACGGCACCAGCACATGCCCGAGCCAAGCATGTGCTACCGTAACCTTGATCCGATCCAATCCCAGACTGGGAATGAACCCCGTATGCTTAGATTGGGAATGAAGTCCGCATGCCTAAGTCAACCCATGAAACGAGCGTGCGGGCGCTCAGCCGGCCAGAGGGGCGGGATGTGCAAGCCGGGGATCAACCGGGTCCCCCTCTGCATGTTACGGATCCTACTACCGCAACACTCGATCTGATCTGATCTTAGACTGGGAATGAACTCCGTATGCCTAAGCCAATCGACGAAACGGGCGTGCGGGCGGGCACTACGTCGGCCAGAGACGCGAGATGCATAAGCCATGGATCGATAGGGTGGTAGGTGGTTTAGGCACATCTTCATATTTCTGCCATGCCAATGCCATTTTTCTAGCTTGTAAATTCATAAAATGGTCCCTTAAGCCTTCATGTGAAGTTTTATGGCAAGACGACTTGTTTTCTATTTTTCATGATTTTTGAAACTTTTTAAGGTTCGGGATTTTTTAAAATTTTTTCAGATGGATTTTTGGCCCCAAACTTGTAAGACGTGATCCTTGTATTTTTTTTGGCATGCACAAAAAAATTCAGCTAAAAACTCGAAGTGTACAAGATTTTGTGACCATTTGAAAAAAATGTCCCCATTTCAGACACTTTAATGGCTACTGGCAGCAAACCTGTAAAATCTCAAATGTTCTTTAAGGGGGTACGAGTTCTCGAGGTTTGATGAGGGATAGCAAGTACCAACTCCCATCACACATCATGTGCGCACACCCCCCGGCACCCCCCGATTGCCGGAACCCCAATGCCGTCGGTCAGGTTCTCCGGTGATGGTGTCCCGGTGAAGAAAAATATGGCACCAGCACATGCCCGAGCACAGCATGTGCTGCCGCAACCCTTGGTCCAGTCCGATCTTAGACTGGGAGTGAACTCTGCATGATTAGACTGGGAATGAACTCCGTATGCCTAAGTCAACCCACGAAATGAGCGTGCGGGCACTCAATCGGCTAGAGGGGCGGGATGCGCTTGCCGGGGATCGATCGGGTACCCCTCTGAGTGCTGCTGATCCTGCTACCGCAACCCTCAATCCGGTCTGATCTTAGACTGGGAATGTACTCCGTATGCCTAAGCCAACCGACGAAACGAGCGGGCGGGCACTACGCCGGCCAGAGAGGCGGGATACGCAAGCCGTGGATCGATAGGGTGGTAGGTGGGTTTAGGTACATCTTCATATTTGTGCCATGCCAATGCCATTTTTTTGGCTTTAAATTCATACAATGGTCCCTTAAGCCTTCATGTGAAATTTCATGGCAAGACGACTCGTTTTCTATTTTTCACGATTTTTAAAACTTTTTACGGTTAGGGATTTTTTAAAATTTTTTCAGAAGGCGTTTTGACCCCAAACTTGGTAGACGTGATCCTTGTATTTTTGTTGGCATGCATAAAAAAATTCAGCTAAAAACTCGAAGTGTACAAGATTTTGTGACCATTTGAAAAAAGTGTCCCCATTTCAGACACTTTAATGGCTACTGACAGCAAACCTGTAAAATCTCAAATGCTCTTTATGGGGGTGTGAGTTCTCAAGGTTTGATGAGGGATAGGGGGCCAATATAAGGGCCAAGTACCGGCATCCATCGCACATCATGTGCGCACACCCCCCCCGGCCCTCCCGATCACCGGAACCCCAGTGCCGCCGGTCAAGTTCTCCGGTGATGGTGCCCCGACGAAGAAAAATGCGGCACCAGCACATGCCCGAGCCCAGCATGTGCTACCGCAACCCTCGATCCGGTCCAATCTTAGACAGGGAATGAACTCCGTATGCTTAGACTGAGAATGAACTCCGTATGCCTAAGTCAACCCACGAAACGAGCGTACGGGAGCGCAGCCGGTCAGAGGGGCAGGATGCACAAGCCGGGGATCGACCGGGTCCCCCTCTGCGTGTTACTGATCCTGCTATCACAACCCTCGGTCTGGTCTGATCTTAGACTGAGAATGAACTCCGTATGCCTAAGCGAACAGACGAAACGAGCGGGCGGGCGGGCGTTCGGGCACTAAGCCGGCTAGAGAGGCGGGATGTGCAAGCCGTGGATCGATAGGGTGGTATGAGAGTTTAGGCACATCTTCATATTTTCGCTGTGCCAATGTCATTTTTCTAGCTTGTAAATTCATACAATGGTCCCTTAAGCCTTCATGTGAAGTTTCATTGCAAGATGACTCGTTTTCTATTTTTCATGATTTTCAAAACTTTTTACGGTTTGAGATTTTTGAAAAAATTTTCAGAAGGAGTTTCGGCCCCAAACTTGGTAGACGTGATCCTTGTATTTTTGTTGGCATGCATAAAAACATTCAGCAAAAAACTCGAAGTGTACAAGATTTTGTGACCATTTGAAAAAAGTGTCACCATTTTAAACACTTTAATGGCTACTGGCAGCAAACTTGTAAAATCTCAAATGCTCTTTAAGGGGGTTTGAGTTCTCGAGGTTTGATGAGGGATAGGGGGCAATATAAGGGCCAAGTACCAGCACCAATCGCACATCATGTGCGCAACCTTCGGCCCCCCGATCGTCGAAACCCTAATACCGCCAGTCAGGTTCTCCGGCGATAGTGTCCCGACGAATAAAGATGCAGCACCCGCACATGCCTGAGCCCAGCATGTGCTACCGTAACCCTCGATCTGATCTGATCTTAGACTGGGAATGAACTCCGTATGCTTAGACTAGGAATGAACTCCGTATGCTTAAGTCAACCCGCAAAATGAGCGTGCAGGCGCTTAGCAGAACAAAGGGGTGGGATGCATAAGTCGCGGATCGGTCGGGTCCACCTCTACGTGCTGCCAATCCTGCTACCGCAACCCTCGGTCTGGTCTGATCTTAGACTAGGAATGAACTCCGTATGCCTAATCCAACTGATGAAACGAGCTGTTGGATGGGCGGGCACTACGTCGGCCAGAGAGTCGGGATGCGCAAGTCGTGGATCGATAGGGTGGGTTTAGGCACATCTTCATATTTCTACCGTGCAAATACCATTTTTCTAGCTTGTAAATTCATACAATGGTCCCTTAAGCCTTCATGTGAAGTTTCATGGCAAGACGACTTGTTTTCTATTTTTCACGATTTTTGAAAGTTTTTATGGTTCGGGATTTTTTAAAATTTTTTCAGAAGGTGTTTTCACCCCAAACCTGGAAGACGTGATCCTTGTATTCTTGTTGGCATGCAAAAAAAAATTTAGCTAAAAACTCAAAGTGTACAAGATTTTGTGACCATTTGAAAAAAGTGTCCCCATTTCAGACACCTTAATGGCTACTGGCAACAAATCTCAAATGCTCTTTAAGGGGGTGTGAGTTCTCGAGGTTTGATGAGAGATAGGGGGCCAATATAGGGCCAAGTACCAGCACCCCTCGCACATCATGTGCGCACACCCCCCGGCCCCCCTCGATCGTCGGAACCCCAAAGTCGCCGGTCAGGTTCTCCGGCGATGGTGTCCCGACGAAGAAAAATGCGACACCAGCACATGCCCGAGCGTAGCTTGTGCTACCGCAACACTCGATCCGGTACGATCTTAGACTGGGAATGAACTCCGTATGCTTAGACTGGGAATGAACTCCGTATGCCTAAGTCAACCCACGAAACGAGCGTACGGGCGCTCAGCCGGCCAGAGGGAAGGGATGCGCAAGTCGGGGATCGACCGAGTCCCCCTCTGCGTGCTGTCGATCCTACTGCCACAACCTTCGGTCTGGTCTAATCTTAGACTGGGAATAAACTCCGTATGCCTAAGCGAACCGACGAAACAAGCGAGCGGGCGGGCGGGCGGGCAGTACGCCGGCCAGAGAGACGGGATGCGTAAGCCGTGGATCGATAGGGTGGTAGGCGGGTTTAGGCTCATCTTCATATTTCTGCCATGCCAATGCCATTTTTCTGGGTTGTAAATTCATACAATGGTCCCTTAAGCCTTCATGTGAAGTTTCATGGCAAGACGACTCGTTTTCTATTTTTCACGATTTTGAAAACTTTTTACAGTTCAAGATTTTTTAAAATTTTTTTAGAAGGAGTTTTGGCCCCAAACTTGGAAGACGTGAACCTAGTATTTTTGTTGGCATGCACAAAAACATTCAGCTAAAAACTCGAAGTGTACAAGATTTTGTGACCATTTGAAAAAATTGTCCCCATTTTAGACACTTTAATGGCTACTGGCAGCAAACCTGTAAAATCTCAAATGCTCTTTAAGGGGGTGTCAGTTCTAGAGGTTTGATGAGGGAGAGGGGCCCAATATATGGGCCAAGTACCGGCACCCATCGCACATCATGCACACACCCCCCCGACCCCCTCGATCGCCGGAACCCCAACGTCGCCAGTCAGGTTCTCCGGTGATGGGGTCCCGGCGAAGAAAAATGTGGCACCAGCACATGCCCAAGCCCAGCATGTGCTGCCGCAACCCTCGATCTGGTCTGATCTTAGACTGGGAATGAACTCCGTATGCTTAGACTGGGAATGAACTCCATATGCCTAAGTCAACCCACAAAATGAGCGCGCGGGTGCTCAACCTGCCAGAGGGGCGGATCCGTAAGCCGAGGATCGGCCAGGTCCCCCTCTGCATGCTGTCGATCTTGCTGCCGTAACCCTTGGTTCGATTTGATCTTAGACTGGGAATGAACTCCGTATGCCTAAGCCAACCGACAAAACAAGCGGGCAGGCGGACGTGCACTACGTCAGCCAGAGAGGCGGGATGCGCAAGCCGTGGATCGATAGGGTGGTAGGTAGGCTTACGCACTTCTTCATATTTCTGCCATGCCAATGCCATTTTTCTGGCTTGTAAATTCATACAATGGTCCCTTAAGCCTTCATGTGAAATTTCATGGCAAGACGATTCGTTTTCTATTTTTCAAGATTTTTGAAACTTTTACGGTTCAGGATTTTTTAAAATTTTTTCAGAAAGACTTTTATATGAAACATGGTAGACGTGATCCTTGTATTTTTGTTGGCATGCATAAAAACAGTCAGCTAAAAACTCGAGGTGTACAAGATTTTGTGACCATTTGAAAAATTGTCCCCATTTCAGACCCTTTAAAGGCTACTGGCAGAAACCTGTAAAATCTCAAATGCTCTTTAAGGGGGTGTGAGTTCTCGAGGTTTGATGAGGGATATGGGGCCAATATAAGGGCCAAGTACCAGCACCCATCTCACATCATTTGCGCACACCCCCCAGCCCCCCCGATCGACGGAACCCTAATTTCGCCGATCAAGTTCTCCGACGATGGTGTCTCAATAAAAAGAGAAATACGGCACCAGCATATGCCCGAGCCCAGCATGTGCTACGACAACCCTTGGTCCAGTCCGATCTTAGACTGGGAATGAACTCCGTATGCTTAGACTGGGAATGAACTACGTATGCCTAAGTCAACCCACGAAACGAGCGTGCTGGCGCTTAACCGGCCAGAGGGGCAGGATGAGTAAGCCGAGGATCTATCGGGTTCCCCCTCTGTGTGCTGTCGATCCTGCTACCGTAACCCTCGATCCAGTCTGATCTTAGACTGGGAATGAACTCTGTATGCCTAAACCAACCGACGAAACGAGCGGGCGGGCGGGCGGGCGCTACGCCGGCCAGAGTGGCGGGATGCGTAAACCGTGGATCGATAGGGTGGTAGGTGGGCTTAGGCACATCTTCATATTTCTGCCATGCCAATGCCATTTTTCTAGCTTGTAAATTCATACAATGGTCCCTTAAGCCTTCATGTGAAGTTTCATGGCAAGACGACTCGTTTTCTATTTTTCATGATTTTTGAAACTTTTTACGGTTCGAGATTTTTTAAAATTTTTTCAGAAGGACTTTTGGCCCCAAACTTGGTAGACGTCATCCTTGTATTTTTGTTGGCATGCAAAAAAACATTCAGCTAAAAACTCGAGGTGTACAAGATTTTGTGACCATTTGAAAAAGGTGTCCCCATTTCAGACACTTTAATGGCTACTGGCAGCAAACCTGTAAAATCTCAAATGCTCTTTAAGGGGGTGTGAGTTCTCGAGGTTTGATGAGGGATAGGGGGCCAATATAAGGGCCAAGTACCAGCACCCATTGCACATTATGTGCGCACACCCCCCCGGCCCCCCTGGATCGTCGGAACCACAATATCGTCTGTCCGGTTCTCTGGCGATGGTGTCCCGACGAAGAAAAATGCGGCACCAGCACTGCCCGAGCCCAGCATGTGCTCCTGTAAACCTCAGTCTGATCTGATCTTAGATTGGGAATGAACTCCGTATGCCTAAGTCAACCCACGAAACGAGCGTACGGGCACCCAGCCGGCCAGAGGGGCAGGATGCGTAAGTCAGGGATCGGCCGAGTCCCCCTCTTCGTGTTGTTGATCCTGCTACCGCAACCCTCAGTCTAGTCTGATCTTAGACTAGGAATAAACTCCGTATGCCTAAACCAACCGATGAAATGAGCGGGCGGGCGGGCGAGCACTACGCCGGCCAGAGTGGCGGGATGCGCAAGCCGTGGATCGATAGGGTGGTAGGTGGGCTTAGGCACATCTTCATATTTCTGCCGTGCCAATGCCATTTTTCTAGCTTGTAAATTCATACAATGGTCCCTTAAGCCTTCTTGTGAAGTTTCATGGAAAGACGACTCGTTTTCTATTTTTCATGATTTTTAAAACTTTTTACGGTTCAGGATTTTTTAAAATTTTTTCAGAAGAAGTTTTGGCCCCAAACCTGGTAGCCGTGATCCTTGTATTTTTGTTGTTATGCACAAAAAAATTCAGTTAAAAACTTGAAGTGTACAAGATTTTGTGACCGTTTGAAAAAAGTGTCCCCATTTCAAACACTTTATGGCTACTGGCAGCAAACCTGTAAAATCTCAAATGCTCTTTAAGGGGGTGTGAGTTTTCAAGGTTTGATGAGGGATAGGGGGCCAATATAAGGGCCAAGTACCAGCACCTATCGCACATCATGTACGCACACCCCCCGGCCCCCCCGATCGTCGGAACCCCAATGCCGCCGGTCAGGTTCTCCAGCAATGGTGTCCCGACGAAGAAAAATACGTCACCAGCACATGCTCGAGCCTAGTGTGTGCTGCCGTAACCCTTAATCCGATCCGATCTTAGATTGGGAATGAACTTCGTATGCTTAGACTGGGAATGAACTCCGTATACCTAAGTCAACCCACGAAACAAGTGTGCGGTCGCTTAGCCGACCAGAGGGGCGGGATGCGCAAGCCAGAGATCAGCCAGGTCCCCCTTTGCGTGCTACCGATCCTGCTGCCACAACCCTTGGTCTGGTCCGATCTTAGATTGGGAATGAACTCCGTATACCTAAGCCAACCGATGAAACGAACGGGCGGGCGGGCGGGCGGGCACTACGCCGGCCAGAGGTGGGATGCACAAGCCGTGGATCGATAGGGTGGTAGGTGGGTTTAGGCACATCTTCATATTTCTGCCATTCCAATGCCATTTTTCTGGCTTGTAACTTCATACAATGGTCCCTTAAGCCTTCATGTGAAGTTTCATAGCAAGACAACTCGTTTTCTATTTTTCATGATTTTCAAAACTTTTTACGGTTTGAGATTTTTTAAAATTTTTTCAGAAGGAGTTTTGGCCCCAAACTTGGTAGACGTGATCCTTGTATTTTGATTGGATGCACAAAAAAATTCAGCTAAAAACTCGAAGTGTACAAGATTTTGTGATCATTTGAAAAACATGTCCCCATTTTAGACATTTTAATGGCTACTGACAGCAAACCTGTAAAATCTCAAATGCTCTTTAAGGGGTGTGAGTTCTCAAGGTTTGATGAGGAATAGGGGGCCAATATAAGGGCCAAGTACCAGCACCCATCACACATCATGTGAGCACACCCCCCTCGTCCCCCCCGATCGTCGGAACCCCAATGCCGCCGGTCAGGTTCTCCGGTGATGGTGTCCCGACGAAGAAAAATGCGGCACCAGCACATGCTCGAGCCCAGCATGTACTGTCGTAACCCTCGGTCCGGTCCGATCTTAGACTGGGAATGAACTTTGTATGCTTAGACTGGGAATGAACTCCGTATGCCTAAGTCAACCCACGAAACGAGCGTGCAGGCGCTCAGCCGGCCAGAGGGGCGGGATGCGCAAGCCGGGGATAGATCGGGTCCCCAACTGCGTGCTGTCGATCCTACTACCACAACCCTCCATCCGGTCTGATCTCAGACTGGGAATGAACTCCGTATGCCTAACCCAACCGACGAAACAAACGCGCGGGCGGGCGGGCACTACGCCGACCAGAGAGGCGGGATGCGCAAGCCGTGGATCGATAGGGTGGTAGGTGGGTTTAGGCACATCTTCATATTTCGGCCATTCCAATGCCATTTTTGTGACTTGTAAATTCATACAATGGTCCCTTAAGCCTTCATGTGAAGTTTCATGGCAAGACGACTCGTTTTCTATTTTTCATGATTTTTGAAACTTTTCACGGTTCAAGATTTTTTAAAATTTTTTCAAATGGAGTTTTGGAACCAAACTTGGTAGATGTAATCCTTGTATTTTTGTTGGCTTGCACAAAAAAATTCAGCTAAAAACTCAAAGTGTACAAGATTTTGTGACCATTTGAAAAAAGTGTCCCCATTTCAGACACTTTAATGGCTACTGGCAGTAAACCTATAAAATCTCAAATGCTCTTTAAGGGGGTGTGAGTTCTCGAGGTTTGATGAGGGATAAGAGGCCAATATAAGGGCCAAGTACCAGCACCCATCGCACATCATGTGCACACACCCCCCCGGCCCCGATCGTCGGAACCCCAATGCCGCCAGTCAGGTTCTCCGGCGATGGTGTCCTGGGGAAGAAAAATGTGGCACCAGCACCTGCCCAAGCCCAGCATGTCCTGCCGCAACCCTCAGCCCAGTCCATTCTTAGACTGGGAATGAACTCCGTATGCTTAGATTGGGAATGAACTCCGTATGCCTAAGTCCACCCAAAAAATGAGCATGCAGGCGATCAGCCGGCTAGAGGGGCGGGATGCACAAGTCGGGGTCGATCGAGTCCCCCTCTGTGTGCTGTCGATCCTGCTACTACAACCCTCGATCTGGTCTGATCTTAGATTCAGAATAAACTCTGTATGCCTAAGCCAACCGACAAAACGAGCGGGCGGGCGGGTAGGCACCACGCCAGCCAGAAAGGTGGGATGCGCAAGTCGTGGATCGATAGGGTGGTAGGTGGGTTTAGGCACATCTTCTTATTTCTGATATGCCAATGCCCTTTTTCTAGCTTGTAAATTCATACAATGGTCCCTTAAGCCTTCATGTGAAGTTTCATGGCAAGACGACTCGTTTTTTATTTTTCACGATTTTTGAAACTTTTTACGGTTCAGGAATTTTTAAAAATTTTTCAGAAGGTGTTTTGGCCCAAAACTTGGTAGACATGATCCTTGTATTTTTGTTGGCATGCACAAAAAAAGTCAGCTAAAAACTCGAAGTGTACAAGATTTTGTGACCATTTGAAAAAAGTGTTCCCATTTCAGACACTTTAATGGCTACTGGCAGCAAACTTGTAAAATCTCAAATGCTCTTTAAGGGGGTGTGAGTTCTCATGGTTTGATGAGGGATAGGGGGCCAATATAAGGGCCAAGTACTAGCACCCATCACACATCATGTGCGCACAGCCCTCCTGGCCCCCCCGATCGTCGGAACCCCAATGCCGTCGGTTAGGTTCTCCTGCGATGGTGTCCCAACGAAGAAAAATACGGCACCAACACATGCCCGAGCCTAGCATGTGCTCTCGCAACCCTCGATCCGATTCGATCTTAGGCTGAGAATGAACTCCGTATGCTTAGACTGGGAATGAACTCCGTATTCCTAAGTCAACCCACGAAACGTGCGTGCGGGCGCTCAGTCGGCCCGAGGGGAGGGATGCGTAAGCCGGGGATCAGTCGGGTCCCCCTTTGCATGCTATCGATCCTGCTGCTGTAACCCTCGGTCTGGTCTGATCTTAGACTGGGAATGAACTCCATACACCTAAGCCAACCGACAAAACGAGCGGGCAGGCCCGCGGGCACAGCGCATGCCAAAGAGGCGGAATGCGCAAGTCGTGGATCGATAGGGTGGTTGGTGGGTTTAGGTACATCTTCATATTTCTGCCATGCCAGTGCCATTTTTTTGGCTTGTAAATTCATACAATGGTCCCTTAAGCCTTCATGTGAAGTTTCTTGGCAAGACGACTCGTTTTCTATTTTTCACGATTTTTTAAACTTTTTACGATTCGGGATTTTTTAAAATTTTTTTCGAAGGATTTTTCACCCCAAACTTGGTAGACGTGATCCTTGTATTTTTTTTGGGATGGACAAAAAAATTCAGCTAAAAACTTTAAGTGTACAAGATTTTGTGACCATTTGAAAAAAGTGTCCCCATTTCAGACACTTTAATGACTGCTGGCAGCAAACCTGTAAAATCTCAAATGCTCTTTATGGGGGTGTGAGTTCTCGAGGTTTGATGAGGGATAGGGGGCCAATATAAGAGCCAAGTACCAGCACCCGTCACACATCATGTGCGCACACCCCCCCGGCCCCCCCGATCGTCGGAACCCCAATACTAGCGATCAGGTTCTCCGGCGATGGTGTCTCGACGAAGAAAAATACGGCAACCCTCAGTCTGTTCTGATCTTAGACTAGGAATGAACTTCGTATACCTAAGTCAACCCACGAAACGAGCGTACGGGCGCTCAACCGACTAGAAGGGCGGGATGCGCAAGCCGGGGATCGGTCGGGTCCCCCTCTGCGTGCTGTCGATCCTGCTGTCGTAACCCTCGATCTGATCTGATCTTAGACTGGGAATGGACTCCGTATGCCTAAGCCAACTGACGAAACGAGCGAACGGGCGGGCGCACACTACGCCGGCCAGAGAGGCGGGATGCGCAAGCCGTGGATCGATAGGGTGGTATGAGAGTTTAGGCACATCTTCATATTTTTGCCGTGCCAATGCCCTTTTTTCTAGCTTGTAAATTCATACAATGGTCCCTTAAGCCTTCATGTGAAGTTTCATTGCAAGTGACTCATTTTCTATTTTTCACGATTTTTAAAACTTTTTACGGTTCGGGATTTTTTAAAATTTTTTCAGAAGGATTTTTGGCCCCAAACTTGGTAGACGTGATCCTTGTAATTTTGTTGGCATGCACAAAACAATTCAGCTAAAAATTCGAAGTGTACAAGATTTTGTGACCATTTGAAAAAAGTGTCCCCATTTCAAACACTTTAATGGCTACTGGCAGCAAACCTGTAAAATCTCAAATGCTCTTTAAGGGGGTGTGAGTTCTCGAGCTTTGATGAGGGATAGGGGGCCAATATAAGGGCCAAGTACCAGCACTCATCACACATCATTTACGCATAGCCCCCCCGGCCCCCCCGATCATCGGAACCCCAATGTCGTTGGTCAGGTTCTCCGGCAAAGGTGTCCCGACGAAGAAAAATACGACACCAGCACATGCCCGGACCCAACATGTGCTATCGTAACCCTCGGTTTGGTTTGACCTTAGGCTGGGAATTAACTCTGTTTGCTTAGACTGGGAATGAACTTCATATGCCTAAGTCAACCCACGAAACGAGCGTGCGGGTGCTAAATCGACCAAAGGGCCGAGATGCATAAACCCGGGATCGACCAGGTCCCCCTCTGCGTGCTGTCGATCCTGCTATCGTAACCCTCGGTTCGGTCTGATCTTAGACTGGGAATGAACTCCGTATACCTAAGCCAACCGATGAAACGAGCGGGCGGGCGGGGGGCACTGCGCCGGTCAGAGAGGCGAGATGCGCAAGCCGTGGATCGATAGGGTGGTAGGTGAGTTTAGGCACATCTTCATATTTCTGCCGTGCCAATGCGATTTTTCTGGCTTGTAAATTCATACAATAGTCCCTCAAGCCTTCATGTGAAGTTTCATGGCAAGACGACTCGTTTTTTATTTTTTCACGATTTTTAAAACTTTTTACGGTTCGAGATTTTTCAAAATTTTTTTCGAAGAGGTTTTGGCCCCAAACTTGGTAGACGTGATCCTTGTATTTTTGTTGGCATGCTCAAAAAAATTCAGCTAAAAACTCGAAGTGTACAAGATTTTGTGACCATTTGAAAAAAGCATCTCCATTCCAGACACTTTAATGGCTACTGGCAGCAAACCTGTAAAATCTCAAATGCTCTTTAAGGGGTGTGAGTTCTAGAGGTTTGATGAAGGATAGGGGGCCAATATAAGTGCCAAGTACCAGCACCCATCGCACATCATGTGCGTACATCCCCACGATCCCCCCCATCGCCGGAACCCTAATGCCGCCGGTCAGGTTATCCGGCGATGCTGTCCCGGTGAAGAAAAATGTGGCACAAGCACATGCCCGAGCCTAGATGTGCTGTCGCAACCCTCGATCCGGTCCGATCTTAGACTGGGATGAACTCCGTAAGCTTAGATTGGTAATGAACTCCGTATGCCTAAGTCAACCCACGAAACGACTATACGGGCGTTCAGTCGGCCAGAGGGGCGGGATCATAAGCCGGGGATCGGTCGGGTCTCCTTCTGCGTGCTGCCGATCCTGCTACCACAACCTTCGGTCTGGTTCAATCTTAGACTGGGAATGAACTCCGTATGCCTAAGCCAACCGACGAAACAGGCGGGCGGGCACTATGTCGGCCATAGAGGCGGGATGCGCAAGCCGTGGATCGATAGGGTGGTAGGTGGGTTTAGGCACATCTTCATATTTCTACCGTGCCAATGCCATTTTTCTGGCTTGTAAATTCATACAATGGCCCCTTAAGCCTTCATGTGAAATTCATGGCAAGACGACTCATTTTCTATTTTTCATGATTTTTGAAACTTTTTACGGTTTGTGATTTTTTAAAAATTTTTCAGAAGGAGTTTTGGCCCCAAACTTGGTAGACGTGATCCTTGTATTTTTGTTGGCATGCCCAAAAAAATTCAGCTAAAAACTCGAAATGTATAAGATTTTGTGACCATTTGAAAAAAATATCCCCATTTCAGACACTTTAATGGCTAGTGGCAGCAAACCTGTAAAATCTCAAATGCTCTTTAAGGGGTGTGAGTTCTCGAGGTTTGATGAGGGATAGGGGGCCAATATAAGGGCCAAGTACCAGCACCCATAGCACATCATGTGTGCACACCCCCCGGTCCCCCCCATCATCGGAACCCCAATGCCTCCGGTCAGGTTCTCCGGTGATGGTGTCCCGGTGAAGAAAAATATGGCACCAGCACATGCCCGAGGCCAGCATGTGCTGCTACAACCCTCGGTCTGGTCCGATCTTAGACTGGGAATGAACTCCGTATGCTTAGACTAAGAATGAACTCCGTATGCCTAAGTCAACCCACGAAACGAGCGTGCGAGCGCTTAGCCGGCCAGAAGGGTGGGATGCTTAGGTCGGGGATCGGTCAGGTCCTCTTCTACATGTTGCTGATCCTGCTGCCGTAACCCTCAGTTCAGTCTGATCTTAGACTGGGAATGAACTCCGTATGCCTAAGCCAACCGACGAAACGGGGGGTAGACGGGCGGGCAGGCGGGCACTACGTCGGCCAGAGAGGCGGGATGCGCAAGCTGTGGATCGATAGGGTGGTAGGTGGGTTTAGGCACATCTTCATATTTCTGCCGTGCCAATGCCATTTTTCTGGCTTGTAAATTCATACAATGGCCCCTTAAGCCTTCATGTGAAGTTCATGGCAAGATGACTCGTTTTCTATTTTTCATGATTTTTGAAACTTTTTACGATTCGTGATTTTTTAAAAATTTTTCAGAAGGAGTTTTGGCCCCCAACTTGGTAGACGTGATCCTTGTATTTTTGTTGGCATGCATAAAAACATTCAGCTAAAAACTCGAAGTGTACAAGATTTTGTGACTACTGACAGCAAACCTGTAAAATCTCAAATGCTCTTTAAAGGGGTGTGAGTTCTCGAGGTTTGATGAGGGATAGAGGGCCAATATAAGGGCCAAGTACCAGCACCCATCGCACATCATGTGCGCACACCCCCCCGGTCCCCCCATCGTCGGAACCCCAATGTCGCCGGTCAGGTTCTCCGACGATGGTGTCCCGACGAAGAAAAATACGGCACCAACACATGCACGAGCACAGCATGTGCTGCCGTAACCCTCGATCCGATCTTAGACTGGGAATGAACTCCGTATGCTTAGACCGGGAATGAACTCCGTATGCTTAGACTGGGAATGAACTTCGTATGCCTAAGTCAACCCACGAAACGAGCGTGCGGGCACTCAGCTGGCCAGAGGGGCGAGAAGCGTAAGTCGGGGATCAACCGGGTCCCCCTCTGCGTGCTGTCGATCCTACTACCGTAACCCTCAGTCCGGTCCGATCTTAGACTAGGAATGAACTCCGTATGCCTAAGCCAATCGATGAAAGGGGTTGGCGGGCGGGCATTACGCCGGCCAGAGGGGTGGGATGCGCAAGCCATGGATCGATAGTGTGGTAGGTGGGTTTAGGCACATCTTCATATTTATGCCGTGCCAATGAAATTTTTCTGGCTTGTAAATTCATACAAAGGTCCCTTAAGCCTTCATGTGAAGTTTCATGGCAAGACGACTCGTTTTCTATTTTTCATGATTTTTGAAACTTTTTACGGTTTGGGATTTTTTAAAAAATTTTCAGAAGGACTTTTGGCCCCAAACTTGGTAGACATGATCCTTGTATTTTTTTTTGGCTTGCACAAAAAAATTCAGCTAAAAACTCGAAGTGTATAAGATTTTGTGACCATTTGAAAAAAGTGTCCCCATGCAGACACTTTAATGGCTACTGGCAGCAAACCTGTAAAATCTCAAATGCTCTTTAAGGGTGTGTGAGTTCTCGAGATTTGATGAGGGATAGGGGGCCATTATAAGGGCCAAGTACCAGCACTCATCGCACATTATGTATGCACACTCCCCCGATCTCCCCCATCGTCAGAACCCCAATGTCGTCGGTCAGGTTTTCCGACGATGGTGTCCCGGAGAAGAAAAATATGGCACCAGCATATGCCGAAGCCTAGCATGTGCTGTAGCAACCCTCGGTTCGGTCTGATCTGGGAATGAACTCTACATGCTTAGACTGGGAATGAACTCTACATGCTTAGACTGGGAATGAACTCCACATGCCTAAGTCAACCCACGAAACTAGTGTGCGGGCGTTCAGCCAGCCAGAGGAACAGGATGCGTAAGCCGAGGATCAGCTAGCTCCCCCTCTGCCTCAAGCCAATCCTGCTGCCACAAATTCATACAATGGGTTTAGGCACATCTCCATATATCTGCCATGCCAATGCCATTTTTTGGCTTGTAAATTCATACAATGGTCCCTTAAGCCTTCATGTGAAGTTTCATGGCAAGACGACTCGTTTTCTATTTTTCTTGATTTTTGAAACTTTTTACGGTTCGGGATTTTTTAAAATTATTTCAGGAGGAGTTTTTACCCCAAACTTGGTAGACTTGATCCTTTTATTTTTGTTCGCATGCACAAAAACATTCAGCTAAAAACTCGAAGTGTATAGGATTTTGTGACCATTTGAAAAAAGTGTCCCCATTTCAGACACTTTAATGGCTACTAGCAGCAAACCTATAAAATCTCAAATGCTCTTTAAGGGGGTGTGAGTTCTCGAGATTTGATGAGGGATAGGAGCCCAATATAAGGGCCAAGTACCAGCACCCATTGCACATCATGTGCGTACACCCCCCGATCTTCCCCCATCGTCGGAACCCCAATACCGCCGGTCAGGTTCTTCGGTGATGGTGTCCCGGTGAAGAAAAATGCAGCACCAGCACATGCCCGAGCCCAGCATGTGCTGTCATAACCCTTGATTCGGTTCGATCTTAGACTGGGAATGAACTCCGTATGCTTAGATTGGGAATGAACTCCGTATGCCTAAGTCAACCCATGAAACGACTATACGGGCACTCAGCCGGCCAGAGGGGCGGGATGCGCAAGCCGGGGATCGGTCGGGTCCCCCTCTACGTGCTGTCGATCCTTCTGCCGTAACCCTCGATCCGATCCAATTTTTAGACTAGGAATGAACTCTATATGCCTAAGCCAACCGACGAAACGGGCGGGCGGGCAGGCACTACGCCGGCCAGAGAGGCAGGTTGCGCAAGCCGCGGATCGATAGGGTGGTAGGTGGGTTTAGGCACATCTTCATATTTCTACCGTGCCAATGCCATTTTTCTGGCTTGTAAATTCATACAATGGTCCCTTAAGCCTTAATGTGAAGTTTCATGGCAAGACGACTAGTTTTTTATTTTTTACGATTTTTGAAACTTTTTACGGTTCGAGATTTTTTAAAATGTTTTCAAAAGGAGTTTTGGCCCCAAACTTGGTAGACGTCATCCTTGTATTTTTCTTGGCATCCACAAAACAATTCAGCTAAAAACTCGAAGTGTACAAGATTTTATGACCATTTGAAAAATGTGTCTCCATTTTAGACACTTTAATGGCTACTGGCAGCAAACCTGTAAAATCTCAAATGCTCTTTAAGGGGGTGTGAGTTCTCGAGGTTTGATGAGGGATAGGGGGCCAATATAAGGGCCAAGTACCAGCACCCATCACACATCATGTGCGCACACCCCCCCGGTCCCCCCCATCGTCGGAACCCAATGCCGCCGGTTAGGTTCTCCGGCAATGGTGTCCCGACGAAGAAAAATATGAAACCAGCACATGCTTGAGCCCAGCATGTGCTGCCGCAACCCTCGGTCCGATCCGAACTTAGACTGGGAATGAACTCCGTATGCTTAGACTGGGAATGAACTCCGTATGCTTAAGTCAACCCACGAAACGAGTGTGGAGGCGCTCAGCCGGCCACAGGGGCGGGATGCGCAAGCCGGGGATCTGTCGGGTCCCCCTCAGCGTGCTGCCGATCCTGCTGCCACAACCTTCGATCCGATTCGATCTTAGACTGGGAATGAACTCCATATGCCTAAGCCAACCGACGAAACGGGCGGGTGGGCAGGCACTACGTCAACCAGAGAGGCGGGATGCGTAAGCCGTGGATCGATAGGGTGGTAGGTGGGTTTAGGCACATCTTCATATTTCTGCCGTGCCAATGCCATTTTTCTAGCTTGTAAATTCACACAATGGCTCCTTAAGCCTTCATGTGAAGTTCATGGCAAGACGACTCGTTTTCTATTTTTCATGATTTTTGAAACTTTTTACGATTCGTGATTTTTTAAAAATTTTTCAGAAGCAGTTTTGGCCCCAAACTTGGTAGACGTTATCCTTGTATTTTTGTTGGCATGCACAAAACAATTCAACTAAAAACTCGAAGTGTACAAGATTTTGTGACCATTTGAAAAAAGTGTCCCCATTTCAGACACTTTAATGGCTACTGGTAGCAAATCTGTAAAATCTCAAATGCTCTTTAAGGGGGTGTGAGTTCTCGAGGTTTGATAAGGGATAGGGGGCCAATATAAGGGCCAAGTACCAGCACCCATCGCACATCATGTGCGTACAACCCCCCCGGTCCCCCCATCACCGGAACCCCAATGCCGCCGGTCAGGTTCTCCAGCGATGGTGTCCCGGTGAAGAAAAATACGGCACCAGCACATGCCCGAGCCCAGCATGTGCTGTCGCAACCCTCAGTCCGATCTGATCTTAGACTGGGAATGAACTTCGTATGCTTAGACTAGGAATAAACTCTGTATGCCTAAGTCAACCAATGAAACGAGCGTGCAGGCGCTCAGCCGGCTTGAGGGGCGGGATGTGCAAGCCGGGGATCAACCAGGTCACCTTCTGCGTGCTGTCAATCCTGCTACCGTAACCCTCGGTCCAGTCCAATCTTAGACAGAGAATGAACTCCGTATGCCTAAGCCAACCGACGAAATGGGCGGGCGGGCAGGCACTACGCAGGCCAGAGAGGCGGGATGCGCAAGCCGTCGATCTATAGGGTGGTAGGTGGGTTTAGGCACATCTTCATATTTATACCGTGCCAATGCCATTTTTCTGGCTTGTAAATTCATACAATGGCCTCTTAAGCCTTCATATGAAGTTCATGGCAAGACGACTCGTTTTATATTTTTCATGATTTTTGAAACTTTTTACTGTTCAGAATTTTTTAAAATTTTTTTCGAAGCTGTTTTGGCCCCAAACTTGGCAGACGTGATCCTTGTATTTTTGTTGGCATGCATAAAAAAATTCAGCTAAAAAATTGAAGGGTACAAGATTTTGTGACCATTTGAAAAAAGTGTCCCCATTTCAGACACTTTAATGCCTAGTGGCAGCAAACCTGTAAAATCTTAAATGCTCTTTAAAGGGTGTGAGTTCTCGAGGTTTGATGAGAGATAGGGGGCCAATATAAGGGCCAAGTACCAGCACCCATCGCACATCATGTGCGTACATCCCCACGATCCCCCCCATCGCCGGAACTCCAATGCCGCCGGTCAGGTTCTCCGGTGATGCTGTCCCGGTGAAGAAAAATGTGGCACAAGCACATGCTCGAGCCCAGCATGTGCTGTCGCAACCCTCGGTCCGGTCTGATCTTAGACTGGGAATGAACTCCGTATGCTTAGACTGTGAATGAACTCCATATGCATAAGTCAACCCACAAAATGAGCTTACGGGCGCCCAGCCGGCCAGAGGAGCGGGATGCGCAAGTCGGGTGTCACGGACTAAGCTTTCTCTCAACAAGCACTAGCCCACGTGGCACTTGAATGGATGCTTCCACCCAAGTCAGCCCTCAATAGATCGAGATCTAAACAAATAACCATAAACCATGGTTAGTCTCAAGCATTCACAATAAGGCACAATATATCAATATCAATCTCATCCATACACACAACAAGGCACATTCACATCAAGAAAGAAAAGAAACACATCGAGGCAACAATCGGGCATTCAATCGAGGTGAATTTCATTAAAATCGGGAATCATACATCGGGACCTCCCACCATCACCAAGGCCAGGGGGGCAGCCCATGGTGGGTGGCCTAAGCTCGCATAGCACCCAGTGAGACAGCCCAACAATACCCTGCCGGCTCACCCCCCTAAAGAGCCTTAGAGATTTTAGAGCTATGCTACCAGTAACCGTTACAATGTTTGAAATGGGGACACTTTTCCTAACACAAGGGGTCTACCCAGCCATGGCCCTATACATGGGTGGCTCATGGCAACCTAAGTCCCGATCATGGCCTTATACAAAGTTGGCTCATGACATCCTCCCCCACCTATTCTAACGACGTCCTCGTCGACTTGCTGGCTTGAAATTCTTCGATCTTCCTTTGAAATCTCTGGAGGTCGTGCTCTCTCTCCCAGCTGGTTTCTTCTAGGCCTAGTCCCTCCCACTTTACTAAGTACTCCCGAACTAGTCTTTGAGATATCTTGGTTTCCCTGTCAGCTAAGATCTCTTGGACTCGACGCTCTGAGGGTGGTTTCATGGTGATGGCGGCTCTGGTTGGCTCTCTTCGACCAGCATCTGTTGGATCTACATGGAATGGCTTCAAGTTGCTCACATAAAATACTGGGTGCACCTTCATCCACTTTGGTGGGTCGATTTTGTAGGAAGCATTTCCCACCTTGGAAAGGACCCTTACTGGACCTTCGTACTTGCGCACCAATCTACGATCTCTCTTCCTCAAGAACCTGGTTTGTTCAGGGACTAATCGAACAAGAACCAAATCCCCAACTTGAAATTGTTGAGCTCTACGACCCTTGTCTGCCCATTTCTTCATCCGTTTTGACGCTTTCTCTAAGTAGGCTTGTGCAATCTCCGTGTTTTGTTTCCACTCCTTGCTGAGGTTGAATGCTCTGGGATTCTTTCCTCCATATTGTTCCAAGGAAGTGTGGGGTAGCCTTGGTAATTGTCCGGTGACCACCTCAAATGGGCTCTTGTTAGTGGAAGAGCTTTTGTTGGAATTGAAACAGAGTTGAGCAACGTCCAATAATGAGGGCCAGTTCTTTTGGTTGGCGTGGACAAAATGCCTCAAGTATTCCTCTAACAATCCATTGAACCGCTCTGTTTGGCCATCAGTTTGAGGGTGATAGCTCGAGGAGATGTTAAGTTGGGACCCCAAAATCTTGAAAAGTTCTCTCTAAAAGGACCCCGTGAATCTATGATCTCTATCGCTGACAATGTTTTAGGGGAGGCCCCAATACTTGACCACATGTTTGAACAATAGTCGAGCTGTGTCCTCCGCTGTACAGTACTTGGGAGCAGGAATGAATGTGGCATACTTAGAGAACCGATCAATCACCACCAAGATAGCTCCAAGATCGCCAACCTTAGGTAGGCTCGAGATGAAATCGAGGGAGATGCTTTCCCACGGTTTGGTAGGCACCGATAAAGGTTCAAGCATACCTGCAGGTTTTCTCTTCTCGACTTTGTCTTGTTGGCAAATGAGGCAAGTCTTCGTATATTCCATCACATCTTGTCGCATTTGTGGCCAATAATATCCTTGTTTCAATAACGCCAACGTGCGCTGCCAGCCCGGATGTCCCGCCCATGGGGTGTCATGACACTCCCTCATCAGCATCTGTCTCAGACCTCCTGCTCTTGGCACAAAGACTCGAGGTCCCTTGGTCCACAAGACCCCATTTTCTTTCCAGAAATGTTTGGACTTCCCTTCTTCCACTAGCTTCAAAATGGCACAGGCTTGCGGGTCTTTCCCTAAATGATCTCCAATCAACTTATGGATGCCTGTAGTGGCTCTGCTAGCCGCCATTGGGGCCATTCTTCTGAGGGCCGCTAACTCTGGCCGCCTGCTCAAGGCATCCGCCACTTGATTAGTCTTTCCCGCGGTATGCTCAAAACAAAAGTCGAACTCAGCTAAAAATTCCTGCCACCTAGCTTGTTTCGCAGTGAGTCTTGGTTGGGTGAGGAAGTGGCTAACGGCTGTGTTGTCTGTCTTCACGACAAAGTGCGCACCCAACAAGTAATGCCGCCAAGTCCTCAAGCAATGAACCACCGCAAGGAGCTCTTTCTCTTGGGCTGTATATTTCCTTTCAGCTTCACTCAACTTCCTACTTTCGAATGCTACCAGGTGATGTTGTTGTAAAAGCACACCTCCAATAGCAAAATCCGATGCATCCGTCTGGACTTCAAAAGGCTTTCCAATATTAGGGAGAGCTAAGATGGGATCCTTCATAATAGCATCCTTCAATCCCTCAAAGGCCTCTTGGCACTCGTTCGTCCAACACCATTTATGTTCCTTCTTCAGTAGCTCCGTGAGGGCCGTGGTCTTACGAGAGTACCCTTCTACAAACCTTCTATAATAGTTAGCTAGTCCCAAAAAGGAGCGGAGCTCACTAACATTCTTCGGTATCGTCCACTCTTTGATGGCCCTGACCTTTTCCATGTCCATTCGGATGTGGCCACGTTCGACAATGTGACCGAGAAAATGGATTTGGGTCTGAGCGAATGCACACTTCTCCCTTTTTACATATAACTGGTGGTCCTGTAACCTTTGAAATACCTGGCGCAGGTGTTCTTGATGTTCTTCCAACGTGGAGCTATATACCACTATATCATCTAAATAAATGACTACAAACTTGTCTAGGTAGTCATGAAACACCTGATTCATCAGTGTACAAAATGTGGCAGGAGCATTGGTTAGTCCAAAAGGCATAACAAGGAATTCAAATGCACCATACCGTGTTACACAAGTGGTCTTCGGCTCATCTCCCTCGAGGATTCTGACCTGATGGTATCCCGATCTCAGGTCCAGTTTGGAGAAGTACTTGGCCCCGCTCAATTGATCAAACAAGTCTGCTATGAACGGGATAGGATATTTGTTTCTTACGGTGACTTTGTTCAAAGCCCTGTAGTCGACACATAAGCGCAAGCTCCCATCATGCTTTTTCTGGAATAGCACTGGCGCTCCGAAAGGAGCCTTTGATGGTCGGATGAACCCGGCTTGTAGAAGCTCATCCAACTGTTTTCTCAGCTCGGCCAACTCTGGCGGGGCCATGCGATAGGGAGCTCTAGCAGGGGGTTTTGCCCCTGGGAGGAGCTCAATTTTGTGGTCCACTGCTCGTCGAGGGGGTAGAACCTTAGGCAACATCTCTGGCATCACCTCTCTGAATTCTTCTAACACTTTCTTCACGCCATTGGGTATTGGTTCTACTTTCGACCCTTCTTTGTAGATCGGCATGGCCACAAAAGAGGGTTCCCCTCTCTTTACCCCTTTCTTGAATTGCAAAGCCGAAATCATTTTCTTTCCACTCTTTGGCAAGATATTGGCTGGCACCACGCATGGGTGTTCTCCCAAGAACAACAAGCAGCTAGCAGCGGGGATAGGGATCGCCTGAGCCAACGTCATGAAGTCCAATCCCAGAACGACATCAAAGTCATCCATGGGGGAGACTGTGAAGTCTACCTTCCCTTCCCATGGCCCTAATTGGGTTGTCACACTTTTCGAGCTTCCACTGATTGCAAAGGCTGGCGAATTGACCGCCTTCATTCGCCCACAGTCTTTACTAATCTGGAGACCACACCTTTTTGCTTCTTCTGGTGTGATGAAAGTGTCGGTTGCACCTGTATCCACCATGGCCTTGGTGGCTTTCCCATTGATCGTCAAGTTCACGTACATCAAGCCTCTGCTTTGCTCTTTCTTTATAGTGTTCAATTGGGTGCGAAGGGCACTGAGGAACCTTATTGAGCCCATCCTGGCTGGCTCCTCTTCAGCTTCTTCAACGCTCTCGGGTGCTTTTGCAGACTCTTGGGATGAGGTCCTTAAGGCATTAAGGGCTCTTCGGTGCGAGCACTCAGCCACTCGATGTGGCCCCTTACAAAGAAAGCAAGCAAGCGGTTGCCTAGGCTTGAAAATCCCTGCGTTGTTTGTCCTAGGCTGGGTGCTATCTCGCCCAAAGGACCTCTTGTCTGATCCCCAACTGAAGGGTCGGTCCAACCTAGTTATCTTTCCCCCACTCCCAAGATTAGAGCTACTGCCAGTTGGTGGAGGGTTCTTCCGTTTTAGCGAACCATCATTAAAATCATGAAGACGTTCCGCTGCAGCCATGGTCGTCGCCACATCTTGCACTCTTTGCCTCTGTAGCTCTGTCCTCGCCCACGGCTTGAGGCCCTCAATAAAATGGAATAACTTGTCCTTTTCGGACATGTCCCTAATATCCAGCATCAGGGTAGAAAAGTTCCTCATGAACTCTCGCACCGTTCCGGTTTGCACCAACTCTCGAAGTCTCTTTCGAGCCATATAATCCACATTCTCCGAAAAAAACTGGTTTTTCAGTTCACGCTTCAGCTCCGTCCAAGTCTTAATCGGGCACTCGTCATCGACAAACTTGGAGCGCCACCACAACTTGGCATCCCCTACGAGGTACATCGATGCCATTGTCACCTTGTCTTCCTCTGAACTTGTGTGTACAGCTCGGAAATATTGTTCCATGTCAAACAGGAAATTCTCAAGTTCCTTAGCATCCCTTGCCCCCTCATAGCACCGAGGCTCCGGCACTTTGGGCCTTTGTCCCCTGTCCGTCGAGCTCGAACCCGAACTGGCCACCGCCATTTGGAGGATGCTCATCTGGGCCCTGAGCTCCTCAAACTCCTTGTGAAGAATGTTCAAGGCATCTCTAGCACTTCTCAACCGTGCTCTGATACCACGTGTCACGGACTAAGCTTTCTCTCAACAAGCACTAGCCCGCGTGGCACTTGAATGGACGCTTCCACCCAAGTCAGCCCTCAATAGATCGAGATCTAAACAAATAACCATAAACCATGGTTAGTCTCAAGCATTCACAATAAGGCACAATATATCAATATCAATCTCATCCATACACACAACAAGGCACATTCACATCGAGAAAGAAAAGAAACACATCGAGACAACAATCGGGCATTCAATCGAGGTGAATTTCATTAAAATCGAGAATCATACATCGGGACCTCCCACCATCACCAGGGCCAGGGGGGCAGCCCATGGTGGGTGGCCTAAGCTCGCATAGCACCCGGTGAGACAGCCCAACAATACCCTGCCGGCTCACCCCCCCTAAAGAGCCTTAGAGACTTTAGAGCTATGCTACCAGTAACCGTTACAATGTTTGAAATGGGGACACTTTTCCTAACACAAGGGGTCTACCCGGCCATGGCCCTATACATGGGTGGCTCATGGCAACCTAAGTCCCGGTCATGGCCTTATACAAGGTTGGCTCATGACACTGGGGATCAGTCGGGTCTGCCTCTATATGCTACCGCAACCCTCGGTCCGATCCGATCTTAGACTGAGAATGAACTCCGTATGCCTAAGCCAACCGATGAAACGGGCGGGCAGGCAGGCGGGCACTACGTTGGCCCGAAAAACGAGATGCGCAAGCCGTGGATCGATAGGGTGGTATGTGGGTTTAGGCACATCTTCATATATCTGTCGTGCCAATGTCATTTTTCTGGCTTGTAAATTCATACAATGGTCCCTTAAGCCTTCATGTGATGTTTCATGGCAAGACGACTCGTTTTCTATTTTTCACGATTTTTGAAACATTTTACCGTTCGAGATTTTTTAAAATTTTTTTAGAAGGATTTTTTGCCCCAAACTTGGTAGACATGATCCTTGTATTTTTGTTGGCATGCACAAAAAAATTCAGCTAAAAACTCGCAGTGTACAAGATTTTGTGACCATTCGAAAAAAATGTTCCCATTTCAGACACTTTAATGGCTACTAGCAGGAAACCTGTAAAATCTAAAATGCTCTTTAAGTGGGTGTGAGTTCTAGAGGTTTGATGAGGGATAGGGGGCCAATATAAGGGCCAAGTGCCAGCACTCATCGTACATCATGTGCGCACACCCCCCGGTCCCCCTATCGCCGAAACCCCAATGCTACCGGTTAGGTTCTCCGACGATAGTGTCCCGACGAAGAAAAATACGGCACCAGCACATGTTCGAGCCCAGCATGTGCTGCCATAACCCTCGATCCGGTCTGATCTTTGACTTGGAATGAACTCCGTATGCTTAGACTGGGAATAAACTTTGTATGCCTAAGTCAACCCACGAAACGAGTGTACGGGTGCTCAGCCGGCCAGAGGGGCGGGATGCGCAAGCCGGGGACCGACTGAGTCCCCCTCTACGTGCTGCCAATCCTGCTGTCGCAACACTCAGTCTGGTCTAATCTTAGACTGGGAATGAACTCCGTATGCCTAAGCCAACCGACGAAACGTACGGGCGGGCGGGCGGGCACGATGCCGGCCAGAAAGACGGGATGCGCAAGCCGTGGATCGATAGGGTGGTAGGTGGGTTTAGGCACATCTTCATATATCTGCCATGCCAATGCCATTTTTCTGGCTTGTAAATTCATACAATGGTCCCTTAAGCCTTCATGTGAAGTTTCATGGCAAGACAACTCGTTTTTTATTTTTCACGATTTTTGAAACTTTTTAAGGTTCGGGATTTTTTAAAATTTTTTCAGAAGGAGTTTTAAACCCAAACTTGGTAGACGTGATCCTTGTATTTTTGTTGCCATGCACAAAAAAATTCAGCTAAAAACTCGAAGTGTACAAGATTTTGTGATCATTTGAAAAAAGTGTCCCCATTTCAGACACTTTAATGGCTATTGGCAGCAAACCTGTAAAATCTCAAATGCTCTTTAAGGGGGTGTGAGTTTTTGAGGTTTGATGAGGGATAGGGGGCCAATATAAGGGCCAAGTACCAGCACTCATCGCACATCATGTGCGCACACCCCCCCGGTCCCCCCCATCCCCGGAACCCCAATGCCGTCGGTCAGGTTCTCCGGTGATGGTGTCCCGACAAAGAAAAATGCGACACCAGCACATGCCCGAGCCCAGCATGTGCTGCCGCAACCCTTGGTTCGGTCCGATCTTAGACTGAGAATGAACTCTGTATGCTTAGACTAGGAATGAACTCCGTATGCCTAAGTCAACCCACAAAACGAGTGTGCGGGCGCTCAACCGGCCAGAGGGGCGGGATGCGCAAGCCGGGGATGGGTCGGGTCCCCCTCTGTGTGCTACCGATCTTGCTGCCACAACCCTCGGTCCGGTCCGATCTTAGACTGGGAATGATCTCCGTATGCCTAAGCCAACCGACGAAACGGGCGGGCGGGCTGGCACTACGCCAGCTAGAGAGGCGGGATGCGCAAGCCGTGGATCGATAGGGTGGTAGGTGGGTTTAAGTACATCTTCATATTTTTGGTGGTAGGTGGTAGGTAGTGGGTATGCCATTTTTTGGCTTGTAAATTCGTACAATGGTCCCTTAAGCCTTCATGTGAAGTTTAATGGCAAGACGAGTTGTTTTCTATTTTTCATAATTTTTTAAAGTTTTTACGGTTCAGGATTTTTTTAAATTTTTTCAGAAGGAGTTTTGGCCCCAAACTTGGTTGACGTGATCCTTGTATTTTTGTTGGCATGCACAAAAAAATTCAACTAAAAACTCGAAGTGTACAAGATTTTGTGACCATTTGAAAAAAGTGTCCCCATTTCAGACACTTTAATGGCTACTGGCAGCAAACCTGTAAAATCTCAAATGCTCTTTAAGGGGGTGTGAGTTCTCGAGGTTTGATGAGGGATAGAGAGCCAATATAAGGGTCAAGTACCAGCGCCCATCGCACATCATGTGCGCACACCCCCCGATCCCCCCCCATCGTCGAAACCCAATGCCGCGGTCAGGTTCTCCGGCGATGGTGTCCCGACGAAGAAAAATGCGGCACCAGCACATGCCCGAGCCCAGCATGTGCTACCGCAACCCTCGATCCGGTCCGATCTTAGACTGGGAATGAACTCCGTATGCTTAGACTGGGAATGAACTCCGTATGCTTAGACTGGGAATGAACTCCGTATGCCTAAGTCAACCCACGAAACGAGTGTGCGGGCGCTCAGCCTGCCAGAGGGGCGGGATGCGCAAGCCGGGGATCGATCGGGTCCCCCTCTGCGTGCTGCTGATCCTACTGTCGCAACCCTCGGTTCGGTCCAATCTTAGACTGGGAATGAACTCCGTATGCCTAAGCCAACCGACGAAACGAGCAGGCGGGCAGGTGGGCACTACGTCGGTCAAAGAGGCGAGATGCGCAAGCCGTGGATCGATAGGGTGGTAGGTGGGTTTAGGCACATCTTAATATTTCTGCCATGCCAATGCCATTTTTTTTACGATGGTGTCCCGGCGAAGAAAAATGCGACACCAGCACATGCCTGAGCCCAGCATGTGCACCGTGGCTCAAAATCAAACATTCGACCAAGGCCTTGACCATCAATGGCACATGATGGCACATGGTGATGGCACATGCATCGACCATTATCGGCATAGGCTATCCTTTGGTATGGGCACTTGCCTCAACCGCCATCGGCACAAGCTGGGCCCTGGTGCGAGCGGTTGCCTCGACCACCATCGGCACAAAATGGCCCCTGGTGCGGGCGGTTGCCTCGACCACCATCAGCACAAAATGGCCCCTGGTGTGGGCGGTTGCTTCAAACACCATCGAAAAAGCATGCGGGCACTAAACCAACCGCTGGGGGGCAGGATGCATGAGCCTAGCACTCCGCTGCAGGTCCCTTTCGGTTGTTGTGGGCCTAGTCCTAATGCCGCTAACAGGCCGAACTTCCAGGCGGGCGGTCTGGACAGCAATAGCAATGACTATGTGCCTGTGCTCTGCTCATCGGCCGTCACACCGTGCTTGAATCTCTCGAGTCTTGATCACTACCCGTATGACTGTCCTGAACTAGTTCTCCACGACCTACGCCTCAAGTAGGCCTCAAGGCCCGGTCCACCCAGCAAGTCCATTAATCAACATCTTTTTAGAAGATCAAAGATGCTGAAGATTGTGGTGCTAAATCATCTCCTAGAATCAGGGATTGGTATGTAATCGTGGTGCTATATCATCTCTAAGACGTCTTCTATGTAATCTCGTTAATCAATGTAATATCTATGTAATCACGGATTCTATGTAATCTTGTTAACCAATGTAATATTAGAGCCACTAGATTGGTTCAATCTTAGCCATTAATGTAAAAGGACCACCCTCATTTGTACACAACAACCATTGAGCGAACACATATTATTCTTTCCTATATTATCTTATTCTCTTTCTATCATTTGTAATTTCTGTGTGACGTGTGTTTTGCAATAGCTTATTTGATTGAAGGCTGATCTCATTGAGTCCCCGATCACCTTATTTGATTGAAGGCTAATCTTGGACAATCAGGTTTCTGGAGTTGAAGTCTATGACAAGAGTACTTGTCTACCATCGGCACAACTCTTCGTCAAGACAACTTAAGGTTTTATCAATTTAGTTACCACATAATCAAGTATCTAAATCAATAAATTGACAATTGATAGATTAAAATCAACTTATCTGTAAATATGTCAATAGCAAATTGAAAGGAATTCCCCACTAATTGCTTTAGCTTCAAAGCAATTTAAGCACAATAGAAGGAATTTATGTGAAAGAAAGTTGTAGTCTATGGTTCATAAGTTATGTAGAATAAACATGGATATGTATGAGTTTTGTAGAAGAAAAGAGTTGTTTGAAAGAAAGTACATGACTCATGAGTTACGTGGAAGAAACATGGCTATTAAAAAAAAAAAATTTGGAATCACTATTGAAAAGAATCAGGTGGAAGAAACATGGCTATTAAAAAATAAAAATTTTGAATCGCTATTGAAAAGAATCGAACCCAAGCCTTAAAAACTATGCAACAAGACATTATCCAACACAACCATTTTAAATTCAAATTACTAACATCAAACTAATTTTTATATTAGCTATAATAAGTGTTATATAAGGAACAAAATTTTTGGACTCTTGGATGGCACACATTAAATCCACATAAATCATGCTATGGTTTCATACAATCCAATTCAATTTTCATCTAAAAAAAGAAGGCTAACGAGCCAAATTAATATTTTAAAATTCATTAAAAAAATAAAAAAAATTAGATTTCAAGCTCAAAACAAAGGTTTTTTGAGAAAATTTGTGGCCAAACCGCCTTTGGCTGTTTGCCATCACATAGATCTCAAAAAGTTACGTGGAATAAAAAAAAAAATCATCCCGATCCGACCACCGAGCGCAAAGTTATGGCCATTTGAAGTTCGTGAGGATACATTACCACTTAAAACACACCCTAATTTTACTTAAACTTACCGTAACCTAATTTTACTTAAACGCATCGTATTAATAATTGATAAACCGTAATTACCGAATGAAAGTGGAACCAACATTTTTCGTGAAAACGCACCGTATCCGTGTTTGGGAAAAAGTTTATTTTGCCAAGTCAATTTGCATGGTCCCGCCTACACCACTTCAGATACCTGCCCTCCCCATTTTATTAGGGTTTTTGAATTGGCAGGAAACAGGTTTTACATCTTCGATTTTTGGCGACGCACACAATCCCTCTATTTGCAACAGGTTTTGCTCTATTTTACCCACTTTCTCTTGCGAACAGATACTGGCTCATTGATCCATTTCATTATTTTGCAGTAATCGGTGGTCCGTTGATGTAAAGTTGGGTTCCACTAGGTGTCTGACATGACTTGAGACGAATAGCGACTTCTGCTTTGCCAACATTGGACTGTCTTTTAATTCATTCCAATTTTTCTCTAAGGAACTTGTGAGATTACATGTGAATGATCTTGATATTTGGATATTATTTGTGAAGTTGTTATTGGCACCTGATGTGATTAGTGGTCTGCTAACATGTTTTAGCAGTTTATAGAAGGAGCACTAAAAGCCTAATGCTTTTGAAATTTTATGTTTTTCTTTGAATATGATTTTCTCTATAATCCAGCTTTAAAATATGAAAGAATTGTTTTAGAAGGTTTTTGAATGGAAATGAATTTCAATCTATTGAATCGAACGTTTTAAACCTGCTCAAACAATGAAACAAGGTAAAACTAGCATTGGTTTTTAATTTTTCCACTGTTTTAAGAGTAACTTAGAAAGGATTTTGAAACTCAAAATATCAGACTTTGTTTTCGAACAATTCTGGGCATAAAAAATATTCGAACAATTTTCGCGTGATTTTAATTTTCTTGTTGTTTTTCATGGTGTTAAGTGTAAGTTATAAAGGATTTCGAAGTTTGAAACATTAGACTTTGGTTTTGAACAATTCTGGACATAAAAACCATTCGCACAATTATCGCACGATTTTAATTTTTCGCTGTGTTTCATACTTATTTGCTTTTAGATACATTTTTAGGTGCTCTAAGGATTTTGAGGAATTACATATGAATGATCTTCATATTTGGATAATCTATGAAGTTGTTATTGGTGCTTAATGTGAATAATTGTGTGCTAAATTGTTTTAGCAGTTTATAGGGGGAGCACTCGAAGCCTAATGCTTTTGAATTTTATGTTTTCCTTTGAAAATTATTTTCACTGGAGTCAAGCTTTAAAATATGAAAGCATTGTTTCAGCTGGTTTTTAAATGGAAATGAATTTGAATATCTTGAATCCAATGTTTTAAACTCACTCAAACAAAGAAACTTGGTAAAACTTGCGTTGGTTTTAGTTTTTCATAGTGTTAAGCGAAAGTTATAAAGGATTTTGCAGCTTAAAACATCAGACTTTGTTTCCGAAAAATTCTGGGCGTAAAAACCATTCGCACAATTATTGCACGATTTTAATATTTCGTTGTGTTTAATACTTATTTGCTTTTAGATACATTTTTAGGTGCTCTAAGGATGTTTAGGAATTACATATGATTGAAATTCATATTTGGATGTTATTTGTGAAGTTGGATATTGTTGTGTGCTTTCTACCAGTTTACAGGGGGAGCACTCGAAGCCTAATACTTTTGAAATTTTATGTTTTGCTTTGAAAACGATTTTCACTAGTGTAAAGCTTTAAAATAAGAAAGCATTGTTTTAGAAGGTTTTTAATTGAAAATGAATTTGAAAATCTTGAATCCAAATGTTTTAAACTTGCTCAAACAAAAAAACTTAGAAAGAATTTTGAAGCTCAAAATATTAGACTTTGTTTTCGAACAATTCTGGGCATAAAAAATATTCGAACAATTTTCGCGTGATTTTAATTTTCTTGTTGTTTTTCATGGTGTTAAGTGTAAGTTATAAAGGATTTCGAAGTTTAAAACATCAGACTTTTGGTTTTGAACAATTCTGGGCATAAAAACCATTCGCACAATTATCGCACGATTTTAATTTTTCGCTGTGTTTCATGCTTATATGCTTTTAGATACATTTTTAGGTGCTCTAAGGATTTTGAGGAATTACATATGAATGATCTTCATATTTGGATATTATTTATGAAGTTGTTATTGGTGCTTAATGTGAATAATTGTGTGCTAAATTGTTTTAGCAGGTTATAAGGGGAGCACTCGAAGCCTAATGCTTTTGAAATTTTATGTTTTCCTTTGAAAATGATTTTCACTGGAGTCAAGCTTTAAAATATGAAAGCATTGTTTTAGCTGGTTTTTAAATGGAAATGAATTTGAATATCTTGAATCCAATGTTTTAAACTCACTCAAACAATGAAACTTGGTAAAACTTGCATTGGTTTTAGTTTTTCATAGTGTTAAGCGAAAGTTATAAAGGATTTTGCAGCTTAAAACATCAGACTTTGTTTCTGAACAATTCTAGGCATAAAAACCAATCGCACAATTATTGCACGATTTTAATATTTCGTTGTGTTTCATACTTATTTGGTTTTAGATACATTTTTAGGTGCTCTAAGGATGTTTAGGAATTACATATGAATGAAATTCATATTTGGATATTATTTGTGAAGTTGGATATCGTTTTGTGCTTTCTACCAGTTTACAGGGGGAGTACTCGAAGCCTAATGCTTTTTGAAATTTTATGTTTTGCTTTGAAAATGATTTTCACTGGAGTGAAGCTTTAAAATAGGAAAGCATTGTTTTAGCAGGTTTTTAAATGGAAATGAATTTCAAAATCTTGAATCCAATGTTTTAAACTTGCTCAAACAAAGAAACTTAGAAAGGATTTTGAAGCTCAAAATATCAGACTTTGTTTTCGAACAATTCTGGGCATAAAAAACATTCGAAATTTTCGCATGATTTTATTTTCTTGTTGTTTTTCATGGTGTTAAGTGTAAGTTATAAAGGATTTCGAAGTTTAAAACATCAGACTTTTGGTTTTGAACAATTTTGGGCATAAAAACCATTCGCACAAATATCGCACGATTTTAATTTTTCGCTGTGTTTCATAATTATTTGCTTTTAGATACATTTTTAGGTGCTTTAAGGATTTTGAGGAATTACATATGAATGATCTTCATATTTGGATATTATTTATGAAGTTGTTATTGGTGCTTAATGTGAATAATTGTGTGCTAAATTGTTTTAGCAGTTTATAAGGGGAGCACTCGAAGCGTAATGCTTCTGAAATTTTATGTTTTCCTTTGAAAATGATTTTCACTGGAGTGAAGCTTTAAAATATAAAAGCATTGTTTTAGCTAGTTTTTGAATGGAAATGAATTTGAATATCTTGAATCCAATGTTTTAAACCCACTCAAACAAAGAAACTTGGTAAAGCTTGCGTTGGTTTTAGTTTTACATAGTGTTAAGCGAAAGTTATAAAGGATTTTGCAGCTTAAAACATCAGACTTTGTTTCTGAACAATTTTGGGCCCAAAAACCATTCGCACAATTATTGCCTCATTTTAATATTTCGTTGTGTTTCGTACTTATTTGCTTTTAGATACATTTTTAGGTGCTCTAAGGATGTTTAGGAATTACATATGAATGAAACTCATATTTGGATATTATTTGTGAAGTTGGATATCGTTTTGTGCTTTCTACCAGTTTACAGGGGGAGCACTCGAAGCCTAATGCTTTTGAAATTTTATGTTTTGCTTTGAAAACGATTTTCATTGGTGTCAAGCTTTAAAATAAGAAAGCATTGTTTTAGCAGGTTTTTAAATGGAAATGAATTTGAAAATCTTGAATCCAAGGTTTTAAACTTGCTCAAACAAAGAAACTTGGTAAAACTTGCGTTGGTTTTAGTTTTTCATAGTGTTAAGCGAAAGTTATAAAGGATTTTGCAGCTTAAAACATCAGACTTTTTTCTGAACAATTCTGGGCATAAAAACCATTCGCACAATTATTGCAAGATTTTAATTTTTCATTGTGTTCATACTTATTTTCTTTTAGATACAAATTTAGGTGCTCTAAGGAGTTGAGGAACTACATATGAATGATCTTCATATTTGAATATTATTTGTGAAGTTGTTATTGGTGCTTGATGTGATCAATTGTGTGCTAAATTATTTTAGCAGTTTATAAGGGGAGCACTCGAAGCCTAATGCTTTTAGAATTTTATGTTTTGCTTTGAAAATGATTTTCACTGGAGTCAAGCTTTAAAATACGAAAGCATTGTTTTAGCATGTTTTTAAACGGAAATGTATTTGAATATCTTGAATCCGATGTTTTAAACTTGCTGAAATAAAAAAACATTGTAAAACTTACATTGGTTTTAATTTTTCACAGTGTTAAGTGTAAGTTATAAAGGATTTTGAAGCTTAAAAGATCCGATTTCATTTTTGAACAATTTTGGGCAGAAAAAACCATTTGCAAAATTTCAAAATTGTGGCATAAAAACCATTTTTGCAACATTTGAATTTTTCGTTGTGTTTCATACTTATTGGCTTTTAGATACATTTTAAGGTGCTCTAAGGAACTTGTGAGATTACATGTAAATGATCTTGATATTTGGATATTATTTGTGAAGTTGTTACTCGCACCTGATGTGATTAGTGGTCTGCTAACTTGTTTTAGCAGTTTATAGAAGGAGCACTAAAAGCCTAATACTTTTGAAATTTTATGTTTTTCTTTGAATATGATTTTCCCTATAGTCCAGCTTTAAAATATCAAAAAATTGTTTTAGAAGGTTTTTAAATAAAAATGAATTTGAATCTATTGAATCGAACGTTTTAAACCTGCTCAAACAATGAAACAAGGTAAAACTAGCTTTGGTTTTTAATTTTTTCACAGTTTTAAGTGTAACTTAGAAAGGATTTTGAAACTCAAAATATCAGACTTTGTTTTCGAACAATTCTGGGCATAAAAAACATTCGAACAATTTTCACGTAATTTTAATTTTCTTGTTGTTTTTCATGGTGTTAAGTGTAAGTTATAAAGGATTTCGAAGTTTAAAACATCATACTTTTGGTTTTGAACAATTCTGAGCATAAAAACCATTCGCACAATTATCGCACGATTTTAATTTTTCGCTGTGTTTCATACTTATTTGCTTTTAGATACATTTTTAGGTGCTCTAAAGATTTTGAGGAATTACATATGAATGATCTTCATATTTGGATATTATTTATGAAGTTGTTATTGGTGCTTAATGTGAATAATTGTTTGCTAAATTGTTTTAGCTGTTTATATGGGGAGCACTCGAAGCCTAATGCCTTTGAAATTTTATGTTTTCCTTTGAAAATGATTTTCACTGGAGTCAAGCTTTAAAATATGAAAGCATTGTTTTAGCAGGTTTTTAAATGGAAATGAATTTGAATATCTCGAATCCAATGTTTTAAACTCACTCAAACAAAGAAACTTGGTAAAACTTGCGTTGGTTTTAGTTTTTCATAGTGTTAAGCGAAAGTTATAAAGGATTTTGCAGCTTAAAACATCAGACTTTGTTTCTGAACAATTCTGGGCGTAAAAACCATTCGCACAATTATTGCACGATTTTAATATTTCGTTCTGTTTCATACTTATTTGCTTTTAGATACATTTTTAGGTGCTCTAAGGATGTTTAGGATTTACATATGAATAAAATTCATATTTGGATATTATTTGTGAAGTTGGATATCGTTATGTGCTTTCTACCAGTTTACAAGGGGAGCACTCGAAGCCTAATGCTTTTGAAATTTTATGTTTTGCTTTGAAAATGATTTTCACTGGAGTGAAGCTTTAAAATAAGAAAGCATTGTTTTAGTAGGTTTTTAAATGGAAATGAATTTGAAAATCTTGAATCTAATGTTTTAAACTTGCTCAAACAAAGAAACTTGGTAAAACTTGCGTTGGTTTTAGTTTTTCATAGTGTTAAGCGAAAGTTATGAAGGATTTTACAGCTTAAAACATCAGACTTTGTTTCTGAAAAATTCTTGGCAGAAAAACCATTCGCACAATTATTGCACGATTTTAATTTTTCATCGTGTTCATACTTATTTTCTTTTAAATACAAATTTAGGCGCTCTAAGGTGTTGAGGAATTACATATGAATGATCTTCATATTTGGATATTATTTGTGAAGTTGTTATTGGTGCTTGTTGTGATTAATTGTGTGTTAAATTATTTTAGCAGTTTATAAGGGGAGCACTCGAAGCCTAATGCTTTTATAATTTTATGTTTTGCCTTGAAAATGATTTTCACTGGAGTAAAGCTTTAAAATATGAAAGCATTGTTTTAGCAGGTTTTTAAACGAAAACGAATTTGAATATCTTGAATACGATGTTTTAAACTTGCTAAAATAAAAAAACATGATAAAACTTGCATTAGTTTTAATTTTTCACAGTGTTAAGTGTAAGTTATAATGGATTTTGAAGCTTAAAACATCCGATTTCATTTTTGAACAATTTTGGGCAGAAAAAACCATTTGCAAAATTTCAAAATTGTGGCATAAAAACCATTTTTGCAACATTTGACTTTTTCGTTGTGTTTCATACTTATTGGCTTTTAGATACATTTTTAGGTGCTCTAAGGAACTTGTGAGTTTACATGTGAATGATCTTGATATTTGGATATTATTTGTGAAGTTGTTATTGGCGCCTGATGTGTTTACTGGTCTGCTAACTTGTTTTAGCAGTTTATAGAAGGAGCAGCAAAAGCTTAATGCTTTTGAATTTTTTTGTTTTTCTTCGAATTTGATTTTCTCTATAGTCCAGCTTTAAAATATGAAAGAATTGTTTTAGAAGGTTTTTAAATGCAAATGAATTTGAATCTATTGAATCGAACGTTTTAAACCTGCTCAAACAATGAAACTAGGTAAAACTAACATTGGTTTTTAATTTTTTACAGTGTTAAGCGTAACCTAGAAAGGATTTGAAGCTCAAAACATCAGACTTAATTTTCGAACAATTTTGGGCATAAAAAACAGTCGAACAATTTTCGCGTGATTTTAATTTTGTTGTTGTTTTTCATGGTGTTAAGTGTAAGTTATAAAGGATTTCGAAGTTTAAAACATTACACTTTTGGTTTTGAACAATTCTGGGCATAAAAACCATTCGCACAATTATCGCACGATTTTAATTTTTCGCTGTGTTTCATATTTATTTGCTTTTAGATACATTTTTAGGTGCTCTAAGGATTTTAAGGAATTACATATGAATGGTCTTCATATTTGGATATTTTTTATGAAGTTGTTATTGGTGCTTAATGTGAATAATTGTTTGCTAGCAGTTTATATGGGGAGCACTCGAAGCCTAATGCTTTTGAAATTTTATGTTTTCCTTTGAAAATTATTTTCATTAGAGTCAAGCTTTAAAATAAGAAAGCATTGTTTTAGCAGGTTTTTAAATGGAAATGAATTTGAATATCTTGAATCCAATGTTTTAAACTCACTCAAACAAAGAAACTTGGTAAAACTTGCGTTGGTTTTAGTTTTACATACTGTTAAGCGAAAGTTATAAAAGATTTTACAGCTAAAAACATCAGACTTTGTTTCTGCATAATTCTGGGCATACAAACCATTCGCACAATTATTGCACTATTTTAATATTTCATTGTGTTTCATACTTATTTGCCTTTAGATACATTTTTAGGTGCTCTAAGGATGTTTAGGAATTACATATGAATGAAATTCATATTTGGATATTTTTGTGAAGTTGAATATCATTTTGTGCTTTCTACCAGTTTACAGGGGTAGCACTCGAAGCGTAATGCTTTTGAAATTTTATGTTTTGCTTTGAAAATGATTTTCACTGGAGTCAAGCTTTAAAATAAGAAAGCATTGTTTTAGCAGGTTTTTAAATGGAAATGAATTTGAAAATCTTGAATCCAATGTTTTAAACTTGCTCAAACAAAGAAACTTGGTAAAACTTGCATTGGTTTTAGTTTCTCATAGTGTTAAGCGAAAGTTATAAAGGATTTTGCAGCTTAAAACATCAGACTTTATTTCTAAACAATTCTGGGCATAAAAACCATTCGCACAATTATTGCACGATTTTAATTTTTCATTGTGTTCATACTTATTTTCTTTTAGATACAAATTTTACGCGCTCTAAGGAGTTGAGGAATTACATATGAATGATATTCATATTTGGATATTATTTGTGAAGTTGTTGGTGCTTAATGTGAATAATTGTGTGCTAAATTGTTTTAGCAGTTTTATAGGTGGAGCACTCGAAACCTAATACTTTTGAAATTTTATGTTTCCTTTGAAAATGATTTTCACTGGAGTCAAGTTTTAAAATATGAAAGCATTGTTTGAGCAGGTTTTTAAATGTAAATAAATTTGAATATCTTGAATCTAATGTTTTAAACTCACTCAAACAAAGAAACTTGGTAAAACTTGCGTTGGTTTTAGTTTTTCATAGTGTAAAGCGAAAGTTATAAAGGATTTTGCAGCTTAAAACATCAGACTTTGTTTCTGAACAATTCTGGGCATAAAAACCATTCGCACAATTATTGCACGATTTTAATATTTCGTTGTGTTTCATACTTATTTTCTTTTTGATACATTTTTAGGTGCTCTAAGGATGTTTAGGAATTACATATGAATGAAATTCATATTTGGATATTATTTGTGAAGTTTGATATCGTTATGTGCTTTCTACCGGTTTACAGGGGGAGCACTCGAAGCCTAATGCTTTTGAAATTTTATGTTTTGCTTTGAAAACGATTTTCACTGGAGTTAAGCTTTAAAATATGAAAGCGTTGTTTTAGCAAGTTTTTAAATGGAAATGAATTTGAATATCTTGAATCCAATGTTTTAAACTCACTAAAACAAAGAAACTTGGTAAAACTTGCGTTGGTTTTAGTTTTTCATAGTGTTAAGCAAAAGTTATGAACGATTTTGCAGCTTAAAACATCAGACTTTCTTTCTGAACAATTCTGAGCATAAAAACCATTCGCACAATTATTATACGATTTTCATATTTCGTTGTGTTTCATACTTATTTGCTTTTACATACATTTTTAGTTGCTCTAAGGATGTTTACAATTTGCATATGAATGAAATTCATATTTGGATATTATTTGTGAAGTTGGATACTGTTATGTGCTTTCTACCAGTTTACAGGCGGAGCACTCGAAGCCTAATGCTTTTGAAATTTTATGTTTTGCTTTGAAAACGATTTTCACTAGAGTAAAGCTTTCAAATAAGAAAGCATTGTTTTAGAAGGTTTTTAATGGAAATGAATTTGAAAATCTTGAATCCAATGTTTTAAACTTGCTCAAACAAAGAAACATATAAAACTTCCCATTGGTTTTAATTTTTCATAGTGTTAATTGCAAGTTATAAAGGATTTTGGAGCTTAAAACATCAGACTTTCTTTCTGAACAATTTTGGGCGTAAAAACCATTCGCACAATTATTGCACGATTTTAATTTTTCATCGTGTTCATACTTATTTTCTTTTAGATACAAATTTAGGTGCTCTAAGGAGTTGAGGAATTATATATGAATGATCTTCATATTTGGATATTATTTGTGAAGTTGTTATTGGTGCTTGATGTGATTAATTGTGCGCTAAATTATTTTAGCAATTTATAAGGGGAGCACTCGAAGCCTAATGCTTTTAGAATTTTATGTTTTGCTTTGAAAATGATTTTCACTGTAGTAAAGGTTTAAACTACGAAAGCATTGTTTTAGCAGGTTTTCAAACGAAAATGAATTTGAATATCTTGAATCCGATGTTTTAAACATGCTCAAATAAAGAAACAAGGTAAAACTTGCATTGGTTTTAATTTTTCATAGTGTTAAGTGTAAGTTATAAAGGATTTTGAAGCTTAAAACAACCAATTTCATTTTTCAATCGAACGTTTTAAACCTGCTCAAACAATGAAACAAGGTAAAACTAGCGTTGGTTTTTAATTTTTCCACTGTTTTAAGTGTAACTTAGAAAGGATTTTGAAGCTCAAAATATCAAACTTTGTTTTCGAACAATTCTGGGCATAAAAAACATTCAAACAATTTTCGCGTGATTTTAATTTTGTTGTTGTTTTTCATGGTGTTAAGTGTAAGTTAAAATATCAGACTTTTGGTTTTGAACAATTCTGGACATAAAAATCATTTGCACAATTATCGCACGATTTTTATTTTTCGCTGTGTTTCATACTTATTTGCTTTTAGATACATTTTTAGGTGCTCTAAGGATTTTGAGGAATTACATATGAATGATCTTCATATTTGGATATTATTTATGAAGTTGTTATTGGTGCTTAATGTGAATAATTGTGTGCTAAATTGTTTTAGCAGTTTATAGGGTGAGCACTCGAAGCCTAATGCTTTTGAAATTTTATGTTTTCCTTTGAAAATGATTTTCACTGAAGCTTTATGAACATCGGACTTTTTTTCTGAAAAATTTTGGGCATAAAAATCATTCGCACAATTATTGCACGATTTAATTTTTAATCGTGTTCATACTTATTTTCTATTAGATACAAATTTAGGCGCTCTAAGGAGTTGAGGAATTACATATGAATGATCTTTGTATTTGGATATTATTTGTGAAGTTGTTATTGGTGCTTGATGTGATTAATTGTGTGCTAAATTATTTTAGCAGTTTATAAGGGGAGCACTCGAAGCCTAATGCTTTTATAATTTTATGTTTTGCTTTGAAAATGATTTTCACTGGAGTAAAGCTTTAAACTACGAAAGCATTGTTTTAGCAGGTTTTTAAACGGAAATGAATTTGAATATCTTGAATCCGATGTTTTAAACATGCTCAAATAAAGAAACATGGTAAAACTTGAGTTGGTTTTAATTTTTCACAGTGTTAAGTGTAAGTTATAAAGGATTTTGACGCTTAAAACAACCTATTTCATTTTTCAATCGAATGTTTTAAACCTGCTCAAACAATGAAACAAGGTAAAACTAGCGTTGGTTTTTAATTTTTCTACTGTTTTAAGTGTAACTTAGAAAGGATTTTAAAGCTCAAAATATCAGACTTTGTTTTCAAACAATTCTGGATATAAAAGACTTTCGAACAATTTTCGCGTGATTTTAATTTTGTTGTTGTTTTTCATGGTGTTAAGTGTAAGTTATAAAGGATTTCGATGTTTAAAATATCAGACTTTTGGTTTTGAACAATTCTGGACATAAAAATCATTCGCACAATTATTGCATGACTTTAATTTTTCGTTGTTTTTCATACTTATTTGCTTTTAGACACATTTTTAGGTGCTCTAAGGATTTTGAAGAATTACATATGAATGATCTTCATATTTGGATATTATTTATGAAGTTGTTATTGGTGCTTAATGTGAATAATTTGTGTGCTAAATTGTTTTAGCAGTTTATAGGGGGAGCACTCGAAGCCTAATGCTTTTGAAATTTTATGTTTTCCTTTGAAAATGATTTTCACTGGAGTTAAGCTTTAAAATATGAAAGCATTGTTTTAGCTGGGTTTTTAAATGGAAATGAATTTGAATATCTTGAATCCAATGTTTTAAACTCACTCAAACAAAAAAAACTTGGTAAAACTTGCGTTGGTTTTAGTTTTTCATAGTGTTAAGCGAAAGTTATAAAGGATTTTGCAGCTTAAAACATCAGACTTTGTTTTTGAACAATTCTGGGCAGAAAAACCAATCGCACAATTATTGCATGATTTTAATTTTTCATTGTATTCATACTTATTTTCTTTTCGACACAAATTTAGGCGCTCTAAGGAGTTGAGGAATTACATATGAATGAGCTTAATATTTGGATATTATTTGTGAAGTTGTTATTCGTGCCTGACATGATTAATTGTGTGCTAAATTATTTTAGCAGTTCATAAAAGGAGCACTCGAAGCCTAATGCTTTTAGAATTTTATGTTTTGCTTTGAAAATGATTTTCACTGGAGTCAAGCTTTAAAATACGAAAGCATTGTTTTAGCAGGTTTTTAAATGGAAATGAATTTGAATATCTTGAATCCGATGTTTTAAAATTGCTCAAATTAAGAAACATGGTAAAACTTGCATTGGTTTTAATTTTTCACAGTGTTAAGTGTAAGTTATAAAGGATTTTGAAGCTTAAAACATCTGATTTCATTTTTAAACAATTTTGAGCATAAAAAAGCATTTGCAAAATTTCAAAATTGTGGCATAAAAATCATTTTTGCAAGATTAGAATTTTTCGTTGTGTTTCATACTTATTGGCTTTTAGGTACATTTTTAGGTGCTCTAAGGAACTTGTGAGATTACATGTTAACGATCTTGATATTTCGATATTATTTGTGAAGTTGTTATTGGTGCCTGATGTGATTAGTGGTCTGCTAACTTGTTTTAGCAGTTTATAAAAGGAGCACTAAAAGCCTAATGCTTTTGAAATTTTATGTTTTTCTTCGGATATGATTTTCTCTATAGTCCAGCTTTAAAATATGAAAGAATTGTTTTAGAAAGTTTTTAAATGGAAATGAATTTGAATCTATTGAGTCGAACGTTTTAAACCTGCTCAAACAATGAAACGAGGTAAAACTAGCGTTGATTTTTAATTTTTCCACAGTTTTAAGCGAAGCTTAGAAAGGATTTTGAAGCTCAAAATATCAGAATTTGTTTTCGAACAATTCTAGGCATAAAAAACATTCGAACAATTTTGTCGTGATTTTAATTTTGTTCTTGCTTTTCATGGTGTTAAGTGTAAGTTATAAAGGATTTCGAAGTTTAAAACATCAGACTTTTGGTTTCGAATAATTCTGGGCATAAAAACCATTCGCACAATTATCGTACGATTTTAATTTCTCGTTGTGTTTCATACTTATTTGCTTTTAGATACATTTTTAGGTGCTCTAAGGATTTTGAGGAATTACATATGAATGATCTTCATATTTGGATATTATTTATGAACTTGTTATTGGTGCTTAATGTGAATAATTGTGTGCTAAATTGTTTTAGCAGTTTATAGGGGGAGCACTCGAAGCCTAATGCTTTTGAAATTTTATGTTTTCCTTTGAAAATGATTTTCACTGGAGTAAAGCTTTAAAATACGAAAGAAATGTTTTAGCAGGTTTTTAAATGGAAATGAATTTGAATATCTTGAATCCAATGTTTTAAACACACCCAAACAAAGAAACTTGGTAAAACTTGCGTTGGTTTTTAGTTTTTCACACTGTTAAGCGAAAGTTATAAAGGATTTTGCAGCTTAAAACATCAGACTTTGTTTCTGAACAATTCTGGGCATAAAAACTATTCGCACAATTATTGCACGATTTTAATATTTCATTGTGTTTCGTACTTATTTGCTTTTACATACATATTTAGGTGCTCTAAGGATGTTTAGGAATTACATAAATATGAAATTCATATTTGGATATTATTTGTGAAGTTGGATATTGTTAGGTGCTTTCTACCAGTTTACAGAGGGAGCACTAGAAGCCTAATGCTTTTGAAATTTTATGTTTTGGTTTGAAAACGATTTTCATTAGAGTCAAGCTTTAAAATAAGAAAGCATTGTTTTAGCAGGTTTTTAAATGGAAATAAATTTCAATATCTTGAATCCAATGTTTTAAACTCACTCAAACAAAGAAACTTGGTAAAACTTCCGTTGGTTTTAGTTTTTCATACTGTTAAGCGAAAGTTATAAAGGATTTTGCAGCTAAAAACATCAGACTTTGTTTCTAAACAATTCTGGGCATAAAAACCATTCGCACAATTATTGCACGATTTTAATTTTTCATCGTGTTTCATACTTATTTGCTTTTAGATACATTTTTAGGTATTATTTGTCAAGTTGGATATTGTTATGTGCTTTCTACCAGTTTACAGGGTGAGCACTCGAAGCCTAATGCTTTTGAAATTTTATGTTTTGCTGTGAAAACGATTTTCACTGGAGTCAAGCTTTAAAATAAGAAAGCGTTGTTTTAGCAGGTTTTTAAATGGAAATGAATTTGAAAATCTTGAATCCAATGTTTTAAACTTGCTCAAACAAAGAAACTTGGTAAAACATGCGTTGGTTTTAATTTTTCATAGTGTTAAGCGAAAGTTACGAAGGATTTTGCAGCTTAAAACATCATACTTTGTTTCTAAACAATTCTGGGCAGAAAAACCATTCGCACAATTATTGCACGATTTTAATTTTTCATCGTGTTCATACTTATTTTCTTTTACATACAAATTTAGGCTCTCTAAGGAGTTGAGGAATTACATATGAATGATCTTCATATTTGGATATTATTTGTGAAGTTGTTATTGGTGCTTGATGTGATTAATTGTGTGCTAAATTATTTTAGCAGTTTATAAGGGAGCAATCGAGGCTAATGCTTTTAGAATTTTATGTTTTGCTTTGAAAATGATTTTCACTGGAGTCAAGCTTTAAAATAGGAAAGCATTGTTTTAGCATGTTTTTAAACGGAAATGTATTTGAATATCTTGAATCCGATGTTTTAAACTTGCTGAAATAAAAAAACATTGTAAAACTTACATTGGTTTTAATTTTTCACAGTGTTAAGTGTAAGTTATAAAGGATTTTGAAGCTTAAAACATCCGATTTCATTTTTGAACAATTTTGGGCAGAAAAAACCATTTGAAAAATTTCAAAATTGTGGCATAAAAACCATTTTTGCAACATTTGAATTTTTCGTTGTGTTTCATACTTATTGGCTTTTAGATACATTTTAAGGTGCTCTAAGGAACTTGTGAGATTACATGTAAATGATCTTGATATTTGGATATTATTTGTGAAGTTGTTACTCGCACCTGATGTGATTAGTGGTCTGCTAACTTGTTTTAGCAGTTTATAGAAGGAGCAGCAAAAGCCTAATGCTTTTGAATTTTTTTGTTTTTCTTCGAATTTGATTTTCTCTATAGTCCAGCTTTAAAATATGAAAGAATTGTTTTAGAAGGTTTTTAAATGCAAATGAATTTGAATCTATTGAATCGAACGTTTTAAACCTGCTCAAACAATGAAACTAGGTAAAACTAACATTGGTTTTTAATTTTTCACAGTGTTAAGCGTAACTTAGAAAGGATTTGAAGCTCAAAACATCAGACTTAATTTTCGAACAATTTTGGGCATAAAAAACAGTCGAACAATTTTCGCGTGATTTTAATTTTGTTGTTGTTTTTCATGGTGTTAAGTGTAAGTTATAAAGGATTTCGAAGTTTAAAACATTACACTTTTGCTTTTGAACAATTTTGGGCATAAAAACCATTCGCACAATTATCGCACGATTTTAATTTTTCGCTGTGTTTCATATTTATTTGCTTTTAGATACATTTTTAGGTGGTCTAAGCATTTTAAGGAATTACATATGAATGATCTTCATATTTGGATTTTTTTATGAAGTTGTTATTGGTGCTTAATGTGAATAATTGTTTGCTAGCAGTTTATATGGGGAGCACTCGAAGCCTAATGCTTTTGAAATTTTATGTTTTCCTTTGAAAATGATTTTCGTTAGAGTCAAGCTTTAAAATAAGAAAGCATTGTTTTAGCAGGTTTTTAAATGGAAATGAATTTGAATATCTTGAATCCAATGTTTTAAACTCACTCAAACAAAGAAACTTGGTAAAACTTGCGTTGGTTTTAGTTTTACATACTGTTAAGCGAAAGTTATAAAAGATTTTACAGCTAAAAACATCAGACTTTGTTTCTGAATAATACTGGGCATACAAACCATTCGCACAATTATTGCACTATTTTAATATTTCATTGTGTTTCATACTTATTTGCCTTTAGATACATTTTTAGGTGTTCTAAGGATGTTTAGGAATTACATATGAATAAAATTCATATTTGGATATTTTTCTGAAGTTGAATATCATTTTGTGCTTTCTACCAGTTTACAGGGGGAGCACTCGAAGCGTAATGCTTTTGAAATTTTATGTTTTGCTTTGAAAATGATTTTCACTGGAGTGAAGCTTTAAAATAAGAAAGCATTGTTTTAGCAGGATTTTAAATGGAAATGAATTTGAAAATCTTGAATCCAATGTTTTAAACTTGCTCAAACAAAGAAACTTGGTAAAACTTGCATTGGTTTTAGTTTCTCATAGTGTTAAGCGAAAGTTATAAAGGATTTTGCAGCTTAAAACATCAGACTTTATTTCTAAACAATTCTGGGCATAAAAACCATTCGCACAATTATTGCACGATTTTAATTTTTCATTGTGTTCATACTTATTTTCTTTTAGATACAAATTTTATGCGCTCTAAGGAGTTGAGGAATTACATATGAAAGATCTTCATATTTGGATATTATTTGTGAAGTTGTTGGGCTTAATGTGAATAATTGTGTGCTAAATTGTTTTAGCAGTTTATAGGTGGAGCACTCGAAACCTAATACTTTTGAATTTTTATGTTTCCTTTGAAAATGATTTTCACTGGAGTCAAGTTTTAAAATATGAAAGCATTGTTTGAGCAGGTTTTTAAATGTAAATAAATTTGAATATCTTGAATCTAATGTTTTAAACTAACTCAAACAAAGAAACTTGGTAAAACTTGCGTTGGTTTTAGTTTTTCATAGTGTAAAGTGAAAGTTATAAAGGATTTTGCAGCTTAAAACATCAGACTTTGTTTCTGAACAATTCTGGGCATAAAAACCATTCGCACAATTATTGCATGATTTTAATATTTCGTTGTGTTTCATACTTATTTTCTTTTTGATACATTTTTAGGTGCTCTAAGGATGTTTAGGAATTACATATGAATGAAATTCATATTTGGATATTATTTGTGAAGTTTGATATCGTTATGTGCTTTCTACCAGTTTACAGGGGAGCACTCGAAGCCTAATGCTTTTGAAATTTTATGTTTTGCTTTGAAAACGATTTTCACTGGAGTTAAGCTTTAAAATATGAAAGCGTTGTTTTAGCAGGTTTTTAAATGGAAATGAATTTGAATATCTTGAATCCAATGTTTTAAACTCACTAAAACAAAGAAACTTGGTAAAACTTGCGTTGGTTTTAGTTTTTCATAGTGTTAAGCAAAAGTTATGAACGATTTTGCAGCTTAAAACATCAGACTTTCTTTCTGAACAATTCTGAGCATAAAAACCATTCGCACAATTATTATACGATTTTCATATTTCGTTGTGTTTCATACTTATTTGCTTTTACATACATTTTTAGTTGCTCTAAGGATGTTTACAATTTGCATATGAATGAAATTGTTATTGGTGCTTGATGTGATCTTCATATTTAGCAGTTTATAAGGGGAGCACTCGAAGCCTAATGCTTTTATAATTTTATGTTTTGCTTTGAAAATGATTTTCACTGGAGTAAAGGTTTAAACTACGAAAGCATTGTTTTAGCAGGTTTTTAAATGAAAATGAATTTGAATATCTTGAATCCGATGTTTTAAACATGCTCAAATAAAGAAACAAGGTAAAACTTGCATTGGTTTTAATTTTTCATAGTGTTAAGTGTAAGTTATAAAGGATTTTGAAGCTTAAAACAACCAATTTCATTTTTCAATCGAACGTTTTAAACCTGCTCAAACATTGAAACAAGGTAAAATTAGCGTTGGTTTTTAATTTTTCCACTGTTTTAAGTGTAACTTAGAAAGGATTTTGAAGCTCAAAATATCAAACTTTGTTTTCGAACAATTCTGGGCATAAAAAACATTCAAACAATTTTCGCGTGATTTTAATTTTGTTGTTGTTTTTCATGGTGTTAAGTGTAAGTTATAAAGGATTTCGAAGTTTAAAATATCAGACTTTTGGTTTTGAACAATTCTGGACATAAAAATCATTTGCACAATTATCGCACGATTTTTATTTTTCGCTGTGTTTCATACTTATTTGCTTTTAGATACATTTTTAGGTGCTCTAAGGATTTTGAGGAATTACATATGAATGATCTTCATATTTGGATATTATTTATGAAGTTGTTATTGGTGCTTAATGTGAATAATTGTGTGCTAAATTGTTTTAATAGTTTATAGGGTGAGCACTCGAAGCCTAATGCTTTTGAAATTTTATATTTTCCTTTGAAAATGATTTTCACTGAAGCTTTATGAACATCGGACTTTTTTTCTGAAAAATTTTGGGCATAAAAATCATTCGCACAATTATTGCACGATTTAATTTTTAATCGTGTTCATACTTATTTTCTATTAGATACAAATTTACGCGCTCTAAGGAGTTGAGGAATTACATATGAATGATCTTCGTATTTGGATATTATTTGTGAAGTTGTTATTGGTGCTTGATGTGATTAATTGTGTGCTAAATTATTTTAGCAGTTTATAAGGGGAGCACTCGAAGCCTAATGCTTTTATAATTTTATGTTTTGCTTTGAAAATGATTTTCACTGGAGTAAAGCTTTAAACTACGAAAGCATTGTTTTAGCAGGTTTTTAAACGGAAATGAATTTGAATATCTTGAATCCGATGTTTTAAACATGCTCAAATAAAGAAACATGGCAAAACTTGCATTGGTTTTAATTTTTCACAGTGTTAAGTGTAAGTTATAAAGGATTTTGAAGCTTAAAACAACCTATTTCATTTTTCAATCGAATGTTTTAAACCTGCTCAAACAATGAAACAAGGTAAAACTAGCGTTGGTTTTTAATTTTTCTACTGTTTTAAGTGTAACTTAGAAAGGATTTTGAAGCTCAAAATATCAGACTTTGTTTTCGAACAATTCTGGATATAAAAGACTTTCGAACAATTTTCGCGTGATTTTAATTTTGTTGTTGTTTTTCATGGTGTTAAGTGTAAGTTATAAAGGATTTCGATGTTTAAAATATCAGACTTTTGGTTTTGAACAATTCTGGACATAAAAATCATTCGCACAATTATTGCATGACTTTAATTTTTCGTTGTTTTTCATACTTATTTGCTTTTAGACACATTTTTAAGTGCTCTAAGGATTTTGAAGAATTACATATGAATGATCTTCATATTTGGATATTATTTATGAAGTTGTTATTGGTGCTTAATGTGAATAATTTGTGTGCTAAATTGTTTTAGCAGTTTATAGGGGGAGCACTCGAAGCCTAATGCTTTTGAAATTTTATGTTTTCCTTTGAAAATGATTTTCACTGGAGTTAAGCTTTAAAATATGAAAGCATTGTTTTAGCTGGTTTTTAAATGGAAATGAATTTGAATATCTTGAATCCAATGTTTTAAACTCACTCAAACAAAGAAACTTGGTAAAACTTGCGTTGGTTTTAGTTTTTCATAGTGTTAAGTGAAAGTTATAAAGGATTTTGCAGCTTAAAACATCAGACTTTGTTTTTGAACAATTCTGGGCAGAAAAACCAATCGCACAATTATTGCATGATTTTAATTTTTCATTGTATTCATACTTATTTTCTTTTCGACACAAATTTAGGCGCTCTAAGGAGTTGAACATATGAATGAGCTTAATATTTGGATATTATTTGTGAAATTGTTATTCGTGCCTGACATGATTAATTGTGTGCTAAATTATTTTAGCAGTTCATAAAAGGAGCACTCGAAGCCTAATGCTTTTAGAATTTTATGTTTTGCTTTGAAAATGATTTTCACTGGAGTTAAGCTTTAAAATACGAAAGCATTGTTTTAGCAGGTTTTTAAACGGAAATGAATTTGAATATCTTGAATCCGATGTTTTAAAATTGCTCAAATTAAGAAACATGGTAGAACTTGCATTGGTTTTAATTTTTCACAGTGTTAAGTGTAAGTTATAAAGGATTTTGAAGCTTAAAACATCTGATTTCATTTTTAAACAATTTTGAGCATAAAAAAGCATTTGCAAAATTTCAAAATTGTGGCATAAAAATCATTTTTGCAAGATTAGAATTTTTCGTTGTGTTTCATACTTATTGGCTTTTAGGTACATTTTTAGGTGCTCTAAGGAACTTGTGAGCTTACATGTTAATGATCTAGATATTTCGATATTATTTGTGAAGTTGTTATTGGTGCCTGATGTGATTAGTGGTCTGCTAACTTGTTTTAGCAGTTTATAAAAGGAGCACTAAAAGATGCTTTTGAAATTTTATGTTTTTCTTCGGATATGATTTTCTCTATAGTGCAGCTTTAAAATATGAAAGAATTGTTTTAGAAAGTTTTTAAATGGAAATGAATTTGAATCTATTGAATCGAACGTTTTAAACCTGCTCAAACAATGAAACGAGGTAAAACTAGCGTTGATTTTTAATTTTTCCACAGTTTTAAGCGAAGCTTAGAAAGGATTTTGAAGCTCAAAATATCATAATTTGTTTTCAAACAATTCTGGGCATAAAAAACATTCGAACAATTTTCTCGTGATTTTAATTTTGTTCTTGCTTTTCATGGTGTTAAGTGTAAGTTATAAAGGATTTCGAAGTTTAAAACATCAGACTTTTGGTTTCGAATAATTCTGGGCATAAAAACCATTCGCACAATTATCGTACGATTTTAATTTCTCGTTGTGTTTCATACTTATTTGCTTTTAGATACATTTTTAGGTGCTCTAAGGATTTTGAGGAATTACATATGAATGATCTTCATATTTGGATATTATTTATGAACTTGTTATTGGTGCTTAATGTGAATAATTGTGTGCTAAATTGTTTTAGCAGTTTATAGGGGGAGCACTCGAAGCCTAATGCTTTTGAAATTTTATGTTTTCCTTTGAAAATGATTTTCACTGGAGTAAAGCTTTAAAATATGAAAGAAATGTTTTAGCAGGTTTTTAAATGGAAATGAATTTGAATATCTTGAATCCAATGTTTTAAACACACCCAAACAAAGAAACTTGGTAAAACTTGCGTTGGTTTTAGTTTTTCACACTGTTAAGCGAAAGTTATAAAGGATTTTGCAGCTTAAAACATCAGACTTTGTTTCTGAACAATTCTGGACATAAAAACTATTCGCACAATTATTGCACGATTTTAATATTTTATTGTATTTCGTACTTATTTCCTTTTACATACATATTTAGGTGCTCTAAGGATGTTTAGGAATTACATAAATATGAAATTCATATTTGGATATTATTTGCGAAGTTAGATATTGTTAGGTGCTTTCTACCAGTTTACAGGGGGAGCACTAGAAGCCTAATGTTTTTGAAATTTTATGTTTTGCTTTTAAAACGATTTTCATTAGAGTCAAGCTTTAAAATAAGAAAGCATTGTTTTAGCAGGTTTTTAAATGGAAATAAATTTCAATATCTTGAATCCAATGTTTTAAACTCACTCAAACAAAGAAACTTGGTAAAACTTGCGTTGGTTTTAGTTTTTCATACTGTTAAGCGAAAGTTATAAAGGATTTTGCAGCTAAAAACATCAGACTTTGTTTGTAAACAATTCTGGGCATAAAAACCATTCGCACAATTATTGCACCATTTTAATTTTTCATCGTGTTTCATACTTATTTGCTTTTAGATACATTTTTAGGTGCTCTAAGGATGGTTAGGAATTGCATATGAATGAAATTCATATTTCGATATTATTTGTCAAGTTGGATATTGTTATGTGCTTTCTACCAGTTTACAGGGTGAGCACTCGAAGCCTAATGCTTTTGAAATTTTATGTTTTGCTGTGAAAACGATTTTCACTGGAGTAAAGCTTTAAAATAAGAAAGCGTTGTTTTAGCAGGTTTTTAAATGGGAATGAATTTGAAAATCTTGAATCCAATATTTTAAACTTGCTCAAACAAAGAAACTTGGTAAAACATGCGTTGGTTTTAATTTTTCATAGTGTTAAGCGAAAGTTACAAAAGATTTTGCAGCTTAAAACATCAGACTTTGTTTCTAAACAATTCTGGGCAGAAAAACCATTCGCACAATTATTGCACGATTTTAATTTTTCATTGTGTTCATACTTATTTTCTTTTAGATACAAATTTAGGCTCTCTAAGGAGTTGAGGAATTACATATGAATGATCTTCATATTTGGATATTATTTGTGGAGTTGTTATTGGTGCTTGATGTGATTAATTGTGTGCTAAATTATTTTAGCAGTTTATAAGGGAGCAATCGAGGCTAATGCTTTTAGAATTTTATGTTTTGCTTTGAAAATGATTTTCACTTGAGTCAAGCTTTAAAATACGAAAGCATTGTTTTGGCAGGATTTTAAACGAAAATGAATTTGAATATCTTGAATCCGATGTTTTAAAATTGCTCAAATTAAGAAACATGGTAAAACTTGCATTGGTTTTAATTTTTCATAGTGCTAAGTGTAAGTTATAAAGGATTTTGAAGCTTAAAACATCTGATTTCATTTTTGAACAATTTTGGGCATAAAAAAGCATTTGCAAATTTTCAAAATTGTGGCATAAAAACCATTTTTGCAAGATTTGAATTTTTCATTGTGTTTCATACTTATTGGCTTTTAGATACTTTTCTAGGTGCTCTAAGGAACTTGTGAGATTACATGTTAATGATCTTGATATTTCGATATTATTTGTGAAGTTGTTGTTGGCGCCTGATGTGATTAGTGGTCTGCTAACTTGTTTTAGCAGTTTATAGAAGGAGAACTAAAAGCCTAATGCTTTTGAAAATTTATGTTTCTCTTCGAATATGATTTTCTCTATAGTCCAGCTTTAAAATATGAAAGAATTGTTTTAGAAGGTTCTTAAATGGAAATGAATTTGAATCTATTGAATCGAACGTTTTAAACCTGCTCAAACAATGAAACAAGGTAAAAGTAGCGTTGGTTTTTTATTTCTCCACAGTTTTAAGCGTAACTTAGAAAGGATTTTGAAGCTCAAAATATCAGACTTTGTTTTCGAACAATTCTGGGCATAAAAAACATTCAAATAAATTTCGCGTAATTTTAATTTTCTTGTTGTTTTTCATGGTGTTAAGTGTAAGTTATAAAGGATTTCGAAGTTTAAAACATCAGACTTTTGGTTTTGAACAATTCTGGGCATAAAAACCATTCGCACAATTATCGCACGATTTTAATTTTTCGTTGTGTTTCATACTTATTTGCTTTTAGATACATTTTTAGGTGCTCTAAGGATTTTAAGGAATTACATATGAATTATCGTCATATTTGGATATTATTTATGAAGTTGTTATTGGTGCTTAATGTGAATAATTGTGTGCTAAATTGTTTTAGCAGTTTATAGGGGGAGCACTCGAAGCCTAATGCTTTTGAAATTTCATGTTTTCCTTTGAAAATGATTTTCACTGGAGTCAAGCTTTAAAATATGAAAGCATTGTTTTAGCAGGTTTTTAAATGGAAATAAATTTCAATATCTTGAATCCAATGTTTTAAACTCACTCAAACAAAGAAACTTGGTAAAACTTCCGTTGGTTTTAGTTTTTCATACTGTTAAGCGAAAGTTATAAAGGATTTTGCAGCTTAAAACATCAGGCTTTGCTTTTGAACAATTCTGGGCATAAAAACCATTCGCACAATTATTGCATGATTTTAATATTTCGTTCCATTTCATACTTATTTGCTTTTAGATACATTTTTAGGTGCTCTAAGGATATTTAGGAATTACATATGAATGAAATTCGTATTTCGATATTATTTGTGAAGTTGGATATCGTTATGTGCTTTCTACTAGTTTACAGGGGAAGCACTCGAAGCCTAATTCTTTTGAAATTTTATGTTTTGCTTTGAAAATGATTTTCACTGGAGTCAAGCTTTAAAATAAGAAGGCATTGTTTTAGCAGGTTTTTAAATGGAAATGAATTTGAAAATCTTGAATCCAATGTTTTAAACTTGCGCAAATAAAGAAACTTGGTAAAACTTGCATTGGTTTTAATTTTTCGTAGTGTTAAGCGAAAGTTATAAAGGATTTTGCAGCTTAAAATATCAGACTTTGTTTCTAAACAATTCTGGGCATAAAAACCATTCGCACAATTATTGCATGATTTTAATTTTTCATCGTGTTTCATACTTATTTGCTTTTAGATACATTTTTAGGTGCTCTAAGGATGTTTAGGAATTTCATATGAATCAAATTCATATTTCGATATTATTTGTGAAGTTGGATATTGTTTTGTGCTTTCTACCAGTTTACAGGGAGCACTCGTAGCCTAATGCTTTTGAAATTTTATGTTTTGATTTGAAAACGATTTTCACTGGAGTGAAGCTGTAAAATAAGAAAGCATTGTTTTAGCAGGTTTTAAATGGAATTGAATTTGAAAATCTTGAATCCAATGTTTTAAACCTGCTCAAACAAAGAAACTTGGTAAAACTTGTGTTGGTTTTAGTTTTTCATAGTGTTAAGCGAAAGTTATAAAGGATTTTGCAGGTTAAAACATCAAACTTTGTTTTTGAACAATTCTGGGCATAAAAACCATTCGCACAATTATTGCACGATTTTAATTTTTTATCGTGTTCATACTTATTTCTTTTAGATACAAATTTAGGCGCTTTAAGGAGTTGAGGAATTACATATGAATGATCTTCATATTTGGATATTATTTGTGAAGTTGTTATTAGTGCTTGACGTGATTAATTGTGTGGTAAATTCTTTTAGCAGTTTATAAAGAGAGCACTCGAAGCGTAATGCTTTTAGAATTTTATGTTTTGCTTTGATAATGATTTTCACTAGAGTTAAGGTTTAAAATACGAAAGCATTGTTTGAGCAGGTTTTTAAACGGAACTGAATTTGAATATCTTGAATCCGATGTTTTAAATTTGCTCAAATAAAGAAACATGGTGAAACTTGCATTGGTTTTAATTTTTCACAGTGTTAAGTGTAAGTTATAAAGGATTTTGAAGCTTAAAACATCCGATTTCATTTTGAACAATTTTGGGCAGAAAAAGCATTTGCAAAATTTCAAAATTGTGGGATAAAAACCATTTTTGCAAGATTTGAATTTTTCGTTGTGTTTCATACTTATTGGCTTTTAGATACTTTTTTAGGTGCTCTAAAGAACTTGTGAGATTACATGTGAATGATCTTGATATTTTGATATTATTTGTGAAATTGTTATTGGCGCCTGATGTGATTAGTGGTCTGCTAACTTGTGTTAGCAGTTTATAGAAGGAGCACTAAAAGCCTAATGCTTTTGAAAATTTATGTTTTTCTTCGAATATGATTTTCTCTATAGTCCAGCTTTAAAATATGAAAGAATTGTTTTAGAAAGTTTTTAAATGGAAATGAATTTGAATCTATTGAATCGAGCGTTTTAAACCTGCTCAAACCATGAAACAAGGTAAAACTAGCGTTGATTTTTAATTTTTCCACAGTTTTAAGCGAAACTTAGAAAGGATTTTGAAGCTCAAAATATCAGAACTTGTTTTCGAACAATTCTGGGCATAAAAACCATTCGAACAATTTTCTCGTGATTTTAATTTTGTTCTTGCTTTTCATGGTGTTAAGTGTAAGTTATAAAGGATTTCGAAGTTTAAAACATCAGACTTTTGGTTTCGAATAATTCTGGGCATAAAAACCATTCGCACAATTATCGTACGATTTTAATTTCTCGTTGTGTTTCATACTTATTTGCTTTTAGATACATTTTTAGGTGCTCTAAGGATTTTGAGGAATATCATATGAATGATCTTCATATTTGGATATTATTTATGAACTTGTTATTGGTGCTTAATGTGAATAATTGTGTGCTAAATTGTTTTAGCAGTTTATAGGGGGAGCACTCGAAGCCTAATACTTTTGAAATTTTATGTTTTCCTTTGAAAATGATTTTCAATGTAGTAAAGCTTTAAAATATGAAAGAAATGTTTTAGCAGGTTTTTAAATTGAAATGAATTTGAATATCTTGAATCCAATGTTTTAAACTCACTCAAACAAAGAAACATGGTAAAACTTGCGTTGGTTTTAGTTTTTCATACTGTTAAGCGAAAGTTATAAAGGATTTTGCAGCTTAAAACATCAGACTTTATTTCTGAACAATTCTGGGCATAAAAACTATTCGCACAATTATTGCACGATTTTAATATTTCATTGTGTTTCGTACTTATTTGCTGTTAGATACATTTTTATGTGCTCTAAGGAACTTGTGAGATTACATGTGAATGATCTTGATATTTCGATATTATTTGTGACGTTGTTATTGGTGCTTGATGTGATTAGTAGTCTGCTAACTTGTTTTAGCAGTTTATAGAAGGAGCACTAAAAGCCTAATGCTTTTGAAATTTTATGTTTTTCTTCGAATATGATTTTCTCTATAGTCCAGCTTTAAAATATGAAAGAATTGTTTTAGAAGGTTTTTAAATGGAAATGAATTTGAATCTATTGAATCGAACGTTTTAAACCAGCTCAAACAATGAAACAAGGTAAAAGGAGCGTTGGTTTTTAATTTTTCCACGGTTTTAAGCGTAACTTAGAAAGGATTTTGAAGCTCAAAATATCAGACTTTGTTTTCAAACAATTCTAGGCATAAAAAACTTTCGAATAATTTTCGCGTAATTTTAATTTTCTTGTTGTTTTTCATGGTGTTAAGTGTAACTTATAAAGGATTTCGAAGTTTAAAACATCAGACTTTTTGTTTTGAACAATTCTGGGCATAAAAACCATTCGTACAATTATCGCATGATTTTAATTTTTCGCTGTGTTTCATACTTATTTGCTTTTTAGATACATTTTTAGGTGCTCTAAGGATTTTGAGGAATTACATATGAATGATCTTCATATTTGGATATTATTTATGAAGTTGTTATTGGTGCTTAATGTGAATAATTGTGTGCTAAATCGTTTTAGCAGTTTATAGGGGGAGCACTCGAAGCCTAATGCTTTTGAAATTTTATGTTTTCCTTTGAAAATGATTTTCACTGGAGTAAAGCTTTAAAATATGAAAGCATTGTTTTGGCTGGTTTTTAAATGGAAATGAATTTCAATATCTTGAATCCAATGTTTTAAACACACTCAAACAAAGAAACTTGGTAAAACTTGCGTTGGTTTTAGTTTTTCACACTGTTAAGCGAAAGTTATAAATGATTTTGCAGCTTAAAACATCAGACTTTGTTTCTGAACAATTCTGGGCATAAAAACCATTCGCACAAATATTGCACGATTTTAATATTTCGTTGTGTTTCATACTTATTTGCTTTAAGATACATTTCTAGGTGCTCTAAGGGTGTTTAGGATTTACATATAAATGAAATTCATATTTGGATATTATTTGTGAAGTTGGATATTGTTATGTGCTTTCTACCAGTTTACAGGTGGAGCACTCGAAGCCTAATGCTTTTGAAAATTTATGTTTTGCTTTGAAAACGATTTTCACTGGAGTCAGGCTTTAAAATAAGAAAGCATTGTTTTAGCAGGTTTTTAAATTGAAATGAATTTGAAAATTTTGGTTTTGAACAATTCTGGGCATAAAAATCATTCGCACAATTATCGCACTATTTTAATTTTTCGCTGTGTTTCATACTTATTTGCTTTTAGATACATTTTTAGGTGCTCTAAGGATTTTAGGGAATTACATATGAATGATCTTCATATTTGGATATTATTTATGAAGTTGTTATTGGTTCTTAATGTGAATAATTGTGTGCCAAATTGTTTTAGCAGTTTATAGGGGGAGCACTCGAAGCCTAATGCTTTTGAAATTTTATGTTTTCCTTTGAAAATGATTTCCGCTGGAGTGAAGCTTTAAAATACGAAAGCATTGTTTTAGCAGGAATTTAAACGAAAATGAATTTGCATTGGTTTTAATTTTTCAGTGTTAAGTGTAAGTTATAAAGGATTTTGAAGCTTAAAACATCTGATTTCATTTTTGAACAATTTTGGGCATAAAAAAGCATTTCCAAAATTTCAAGATTGTGGCATAAAAACCATTTTTGCAAGATTTGAATTTTTCGTTGTGTTTCATACTTATTAGCTTTTAGATACTTTTTTAGGTGCTCTAAGGAACTTGTGAGATTACATGTTAATGATCTTGATATTTCGATATTATTTGTGAAGTTGTTATTGGCGCCTGATGTGATTAGTGGTCTGCTAACTTGTTTTAGCAGTTTATAGAAGGAGCACTGAAAGCCTAATGCTTTTCAAATTTTATGTTTTTCTTCGAATATGATTTTCTCTATAGTGCAGCTTTAAAATATGAAAGAACTGTTTTAGAAGGTATTTAAATGGAAATGAATTTGAATCTATTGAATCGAACGTTTTAAACCTGCTCAAACAATGAAACAAGGTAAAAGTAGCGTTGCTTTTTTATTTTTCCACGGTTTTAAGCGTAACGTAGAAAGGATTTTGAAGCTCAAAACATCAGACTTTTTGTTTTGAACAATTCTGGGCATAAAAACCATTCGCACAATTATCGCACGATTTTAATTTTTCGCTGTGTTGCATACTTATTTGCTTTTAGATACATTTTTAGTTGCTCTAATGAATTTTGAGGAATTACATATGAATGATCTTCATATTTGGATATTATTTATGAAGTTGTTATTGGTGCTTAGTGTGAATAATTGCGTGCTAAATCGTTTTAGCAGTTTATAGGTGGAGCACTCGAAGCGTAATGCTTTTGAAATTTTATGTTTTCCTTTGAAAATGATTTTCACTGGAGTCAAGCTTTAAAATTTGAAAACATTGTTTTGGCTGGTTTTTAAATTGAAATAGATTTGAATATCTTGAATCCAATGTTTTAAACTCACTCAAACAAAGAAACTTGGTAAAACTTGCATTTCTTTTAGTTTTTCATGCTGTTAAGCGAAAGTTATAAAAGATTTTGCAGCTAAAAACATCAGACTTTGCTTCTGAAAAATTCTGAGCATAAAAACATTCGCACAATTATTGCACTATTTTAATATTTCGTTGTGTTTCATACTTATTTGCTTTTAGATACATTTCTAGGGGCTCTAAGGATGTTTAGGAATTACATATGAATGAAATTCATATTTTGATATTATTTGTGAAGTTGGATATCGTTATGTGCTTTCTACCAGTTTATAGGGGAAGCACTCGAAGCCTAATGCTTTTGAAATTTTATGCTTTCCTTTGAAAATGATTTTCACTAGAGTCAATCTTTAAAATATGAAAGCATTGTTTTAGCAGGTTTTTAAATGGAAATAAATTTCAATATCTTGAATCCAATGTTTTAAACTCACTCAAACAAAGAAACTTCGTAAAACTTGCGTTGGTTTTAGTTTTTCATAGTGTTAAGCGAAAGTTATAAAGGATTTTGCAGCTTAAAGCATCAGACTTTGTTTCCAAACAATTCTGGGCAGAAAAACCATTTGCACAATTATTGCACGATTTTAATTTTTCATCGTGTTCATACTTATTTTCTTCTAGATACAAATTTAGGCGCTCTAAGGACTTGAGGAATTACATATGAATGATCTTCATATTTAGATATTATTTGTGAAGTTGTTATTGGTGCTTGATGTGATTTATTGTGTGCTAAATTATTTTAGCAGTTTATAAGGGGAACACTCGAAGCCTAATGCTTTTAGAATTTTATGTTTTGCTTTTAAAATGATTTTCACTGGAGTCAAGCTTTAAAATACGAAAGCATTGTTTTAGCAGGTTTTCAAATGGAAATGAATTTGAATATCTTGAATCCGAAGTTTTAAACTTGCTCAAATAAAGAAACATGGTAAAACATGCATTGGTTTTAATTTTTCACAGTGTTAAGTGTAAGTTATAAAGGATTTTGAAGCTTAAAACATACGATTTCATTTTTGAACAATTTTGGGCAGAAAAAACCATTTGCAAAATTTCAAATTATGGCATAAAAACCATTTTTGCAAGATTTGAATTTTTTGTTGTGTTTCATACTTATTGGCTTTTAGACACATTTTTAGGTGCTCTAAGGAACTTGTGAGATTACATGTGAATGATCTTGATATTTGGATATTATTTGTGAAGTTGTTATTGGCGCCTGATGTGATTAGTGGTCTGCTAACTTGTTTTAGCAGTTTATAGAAGTAGCACTAAAAGCCTAATGCTTTTGAAATTTTATGTTTTTCTTCGAATATGATTTTCTCTATAGTCCAGCTTTAAAATATGAAAGAATTCTTTTAGAAGGTTTTAAAATGGAAATGAATTTGAATCTATTGAATCGAACGTTTTAAACCTGCTCAAACAATGAAACAAGGTAAAACTAGCGTTGCTTTTTAATTTGCACAGTTTTAAGCGTAACGTAGAAAGGATTTTGAAGCTCAAAACATCAGACTTTTTGTTTTGAACAATTCTGGGCATAAAAACCATTCGCACAATTATCGCACGATTTTAATTTTTCGCTGTGTTGCATACTTATTTGCTTTTAGATACATTTTTAGTTGCTCTAATGAATTTTGAGGAATTACATATGAATGATCTTCATATTTGGATATTATTTATGAAGTTGTTATTGGTGCTTAGTGTGAATAATTGCGTGCTAAATCGTTTTAGCAGTTTATAGGTGGAGCACTCGAAGCGTAATGCTTTTGAAATTTTATGTTTTCCTTTGAAAATGATTTTCACTGGAGTCAAGCTTTAAAATTTGAAAACATTGTTTTGGCTGGTTTTTAAATTGAAATAGATTTGAATATCTTGAATCCAATGTTTTAAACTCACTCAAACAAAGAAACTTGGTAAAACTTGCATTTCTTTTAGTTTTTCATGCTGTTAAGCGAAAGTTATAAAAGATTTTGCAGCTAAAAACATCAGACTTTGCTTCTGAAAAATTCTGAGCATAAAAACATTCGCACAATTATTGCACTATTTTAATATTTCGTTGTGTTTCATACTTATTTGCTTTTAGATACATTTCTAGGGGCTCTAAGGATGTTTAGGAATTACATATGAATGAAATTCATATTTTGATATTATTTGTGAAGTTGGATATCGTTATGTGCTTTCTACCAGTTTATAGGGGAAGCACTCGAAGCCTAATGCTTTTGAAATTTTATGCTTTCCTTTGAAAATGATTTTCACTAGAGTCAATCTTTAAAATATGAAAGCATTGTTTTAGCAGGTTTTTAAATGGAAATAAATTTCAATATCTTGAATCCAATGTTTTAAACTCACTCAAACAAAGAAACTTCGTAAAACTTGCGTTGGTTTTAGTTTTTCATAGTGTTAAGCGAAAGTTATAAAGGATTTTGCAGCTTAAAGCATCAGACTTTGTTTCCAAACAATTCTGGGCAGAAAAACCATTTGCACAATTATTGCACGATTTTAATTTTTCATCGTGTTCATACTTATTTTCTTCTAGATACAAATTTAGGCGCTCTAAGGACTTGAGGAATTACATATGAATGATCTTCATATTTAGATATTATTTGTGAAGTTGTTATTGGTGCTTGATGTGATTTATTGTGTGCTAAATTATTTTAGCAGTTTATAAGGGGAACACTCGAAGCCTAATGCTTTTAGAATTTTATGTTTTGCTTTTAAAATGATTTTCACTGGAGTCAAGCTTTAAAATACGAAAGCATTGTTTTAGCAGGTTTTCAAATGGAAATGAATTTGAATATCTTGAATCCGAAGTTTTAAACTTGCTCAAATAAAGAAACATGGTAAAACATGCATTGGTTTTAATTTTTCACAGTGTTAAGTGTAAGTTATAAAGGATTTTGAAGCTTAAAACATACGATTTCATTTTTGAACAATTTTGGGCAGAAAAAACCATTTGCAAAATTTCAAATTATGGCATAAAAACCATTTTTGCAAGATTTGAATTTTTTGTTGTGTTTCATACTTATTGGCTTTTAGACACATTTTTAGGTGCTCTAAGGAACTTGTGAGATTACATGTGAATGATCTTGATATTTGGATATTATTTGTGAAGTTGTTATTGGCGCCTGATGTGATTAGTGGTCTGCTAACTTGTTTTAGCAGTTTATAGAAGTAGCACTAAAAGCCTAATGCTTTTGAAATTTTATGTTTTTCTTCGAATATGATTTTCTCTATAGTCCAGCTTTAAAATATGAAAGAATTCTTTTAGAAGGTTTTAAAATGGAAATGAATTTGAATCTATTGAATCGAACGTTTTAAACCTGCTCAAACAATGAAACAAGGTAAAACTAGCGTTGCTTTTTAATTTGCACAGTTTTAAGCGTAACGTAGAAAGGATTTTGAAGCTCAAAACATCAGACTTTTTGTTTTGAACAATTCTGGGCATAAAAACCATTCGCACAATTATCGCACGATTTTAATTTTTCGCTGTGTTGCATACTTATTTGCTTTTAGATACATTTTTAGTTGCTCTAATGAATTTTGAGGAATTACATATGAATGATCTTCATATTTGGATATTATTTATGAAGTTGTTATTGGTGCTTAGTGTGAATAATTGCGTGCTAAATCGTTTTAGCAGTTTATAGGTGGAGCACTCGAAGCGTAATGCTTTTGAAATTTTATGTTTTCCTTTGAAAATGATTTTCACTGGAGTCAAGCTTTAAAATTTGAAAACATTGTTTTGGCTGGTTTTTAAATTGAAATAGATTTGAATATCTTGAATCCAATGTTTTAAACTCACTCAAACAAAGAAACTTGGTAAAACTTGCATTTCTTTTAGTTTTTCATGCTGTTAAGCGAAAGTTATAAAAGATTTTGCAGCTAAAAACATCAGACTTTGCTTCTGAAAAATTCTGAGCATAAAAACATTCGCACAATTATTGCACTATTTTAATATTTCGTTGTGTTTCATACTTATTTGCTTTTAGATACATTTCTAGGGGCTCTAAGGATGTTTAGGAATTACATATGAATGAAATTCATATTTTGATATTATTTGTGAAGTTGGATATCGTTATGTGCTTTCTACCAGTTTATAGGGGAAGCACTCGAAGCCTAATGCTTTTGAAATTTTATGCTTTCCTTTGAAAATGATTTTCACTAGAGTCAATCTTTAAAATATGAAAGCATTGTTTTAGCAGGTTTTTAAATGGAAATAAATTTCAATATCTTGAATCCAATGTTTTAAACTCACTCAAACAAAGAAACTTCGTAAAACTTGCGTTGGTTTTAGTTTTTCATAGTGTTAAGCGAAAGTTATAAAGGATTTTGCAGCTTAAAGCATCAGACTTTGTTTCCAAACAATTCTGGGCAGAAAAACCATTTGCACAATTATTGCACGATTTTAATTTTTCATCGTGTTCATACTTATTTTCTTCTAGATACAAATTTAGGCGCTCTAAGGACTTGAGGAATTACATATGAATGATCTTCATATTTAGATATTATTTGTGAAGTTGTTATTGGTGCTTGATGTGATTTATTGTGTGCTAAATTATTTTAGCAGTTTATAAGGGGAACACTCGAAGCCTAATGCTTTTAGAATTTTATGTTTTGCTTTTAAAATGATTTTCACTGGAGTCAAGCTTTAAAATACGAAAGCATTGTTTTAGCAGGTTTTCAAATGGAAATGAATTTGAATATCTTGAATCCGAAGTTTTAAACTTGCTCAAATAAAGAAACATGGTAAAACATGCATTGGTTTTAATTTTTCACAGTGTTAAGTGTAAGTTATAAAGGATTTTGAAGCTTAAAACATACGATTTCATTTTTGAACAATTTTGGGCAGAAAAAACCATTTGCAAAATTTCAAATTATGGCATAAAAACCATTTTTGCAAGATTTGAATTTTTTGTTGTGTTTCATACTTATTGGCTTTTAGACACATTTTTAGGTGCTCTAAGGAACTTGTGAGATTACATGTGAATGATCTTGATATTTGGATATTATTTGTGAAGTTGTTATTGGCGCCTGATGTGATTAGTGGTCTGCTAACTTGTTTTAGCAGTTTATAGAAGTAGCACTAAAAGCCTAATGCTTTTGAAATTTTATGTTTTTCTTCGAATATGATTTTCTCTATAGTCCAGCTTTAAAATATGAAAGAATTCTTTTAGAAGGTTTTAAAATGGAAATGAATTTGAATCTATTGAATCGAACGTTTTAAACCTGCTCAAACAATGAAACAAGGTAAAACTAGCGTTGCTTTTTAATTTGCACAGTTTTAAGCGTAACATAGAAAGGATTTTGAAGCTCAAAATATTAGACTTTGTTTTCGAACAATTCTGGGCATAAAAAACATTCGAACAATTTTCGAGTGATTTTAATTTTCCCGTGATTTTAATTTTCTTGTTGTTTTTCATGGTGGTAAGTGCAATTTATAAAGGATTTCGAAGTTTAAAACATCAGACTTTTGGTTTTGAACAATTCTGGGCATAAAAACCATTCGCACAATTATCGCACGATTTTAATTTTTCGTTGTGTTTCATACTTAGTTGCTTTTAGATACATTTTTAGGTGCTCTAAGTATTTTGAGGAATTACATATGAATGATCTTCATATTTTGATATTATTTATGAAGTTGTTATTGGTGCTTAATGTGAATAATTGTGTGCTAAATCGTTTTAGCAGTTTATAGGGGGAGCACTCGAAGCCTAATGCTTTTGAAATTTTATGTTTTCCTTTGAAAATGATTTTCACTGGAGTCAAGCTTTAAAATATGAAAGCATCGTATTAGCAGGTTTTTAAATGGAAATCAATTTGAATATCTTGAATCCAATGTTTTAAACTCACTCAAACAAAGAAACTTGGTAAAACTTGCGTTGGTTTTAGTTTTTCACAGTGTTAAGCGAAAGTTATAAAGGATTTTGTAGCTTTAAACATCAGACTTTGTTTCTGAATAATTCTGGGCATAAAAACCATTCGCACAATTATTGCATGATATTAATATTTCGTTGTGTTTCATACTTATTTGCCTTTAGATACATTTTTAGGTGCTCTAAGGAACTTGTGAGATTTCATGTTAATGATCTTGATATTTGGATATTATTTGTGATGTTGTTATTGGCGCCTGATGTGATTAGTGGTCTGCTAACTTGTTTTAGCAGTTTATAGAAGTAGCACTAAAAGCCTAATGCTTTTGAAATTTTATGTTTTTCTTCGAATATGATTTTCTCTATAGTGCAGCTTTAAAATATGAAAGAATTGTTTTAGAAGGTTTTTAAATGGAAATGAATTTGAATCTATTGAATCGAATGTTTTAAACCTGCTCAAACAATGAAACAAGCTAAAACTAGCGTTGCTTTTTAATTTTTCCACAGTTTTAAGCATAACTTAGAAAGGATTTTGAAGCTCAAAATATCAGACTTTGTTTTCGAACAATTCTGGGCATAAAAAACATTCGAACAATTTTCACGTGATTTTAATTTTCTTGTTGTTTTTCATGGTGTTAAGTGTAAGTTATAAAGGATTTCGAAGTATAAAACATCATACTTTTGGTTTTGAACTATTCTCGGCATAAAAATCATTCGCACAATTATCGCACGATTTTAATTTTTTGCTGCGTTTCATACTATTTGCTTTTAGATACATTTTTAGGTGCTCTAACGATTTTGAGGAATTAGATATGAATGATCTTCATATTTGGATATTATTTACGAAGTTGTTATTGGTGCTTAATGTGAATAATTGCGTGCTAAATCGTTTTAGCAGTTTATAGGGAGAGCACTCGAAGCCTAATTCTTTTGAAATTTTATGTTTTCCTTTGAAAATGATTTTCACTAGAGTCAAGCTTTAAAATATGCAAGCATTATTTTAGCAGGCTTTTAAATAGAAATGAATTTGAATATCTTGAATCCAATGTTTTAAACTCACTCAAACAAAGAAACTTGGTAAAACTTGCGTTGGTTTTAATTTTTCATAGTGTTAAGCGAAAGTTATAAAGGATTTTGTAGCTTAAAACATCAGACTTTGTTACTGAACAATTCTAGGCATAAAAGCCATTCGCACAATTATTACACGATTTTAATATTTCGTTGTGTTTCATACTTATTTGCTTGTAGATACATTTTTAGGTGCTCTAAGGATGTTTAGGAATTACATATGAATGATCTTCATATTTGGTTATTATTTGTGAAGTTGGATATTGTTATGTGCTTTCTACTAGTTTATAGGGGGAGCACTCGAAGCCTAATGCTTTTGAAATTTTATGTTTTGCTTTGAAAACGATTTTCACTAGAGTAAAGCTTTAAAATAAGAAAGCATTGTTTTAGAAGGTTTTTAAATTGAAATGAATTTGAAAATCTTGAATCCAATGTTTTAAACTTGCTCAAACAAAGAAACTTGGTAAAACTTGCGTTGGTTTTAATTTTTCATAGTGTTAAGCGAAAGTTATAAAGGATTTTGTAGCTTAAAATATCAGACTTTGTTTCAGATCAATTTTAGGCATAAAAACCATTCGCACAATTATTGCACGATTTTAATATTTCGTTGTGTACTTATTTGCTTGTAGATACATTTTTAGGTGTTCTAAAGATGTTTAGGAATTACATATGAATGATCTTCATATTTGGATATTAGTTGTGAAGTTAGATATTGTTATGTGCTTTCTACCAGTTTATAGGGTGAGCACTCGAAGCCTAATGCTTTTGAAATTTTATGTTTTGCTTTGAAAACGATTTCCACTAGAGTAAAGCTTTAAAATAAGAAAGCATTGTTTTAGAAGGTTTTTAAATGGAAATGATTTTTGAAAATCTTGAATCCAATGTTTTAAACTTGCTCAAACAAAGAAACTCGGTAAAACTTGCGTTGTTTTAATTTTTCATAGTGTTAAGGGAAAATTATAAAGGATTTTGCAGCTTAAAACATCAGACTTTGTTTCTGAACAATTCTGGGCATAAAAACCATTCGAAAAATTATTGCATGATTTTAATATTTCGTTCTGTTTCATACTTATTTTCTTGTAGATACATTTTTAGGTGCTCTAAGTATGTTTAGGAATTACATATGAATTATCTTCATATTTGGTATTATTTGTGAAGTTGGATATTGTTATGTGCTTTCTACCAGTTTATAGGGGGAGCACTCGAAGCCTAATTCTTATTAAATTTTATGTTTTGCTTTGACAACTATTTTCACTGGAGTAAAGTTTTAAAACAAGAAAGCATTGTTTTAAAAGGTTTTTAAATGGAATGAATTTGAAAATCTTGAATCCAATGTTTTAAACTTGCTCAAACAAAGAAACTTGGTACAACTTGCGTTGGTTTTAATTTTTCATAGTGTTAAGCGAAAGTTATAAAGGATTTTGCAGCTTAAAACATCAGACTTTGTTTCTAAACAATTCTGGGCAGAAAAACCATTCGCACAATTATTGCACGATTTTAATATTTCGTTGTGTTTCATACTTATTTGCTTGTAAATACATTTTTAGGTGCTTTAAGGATGTTTAGGAATTACATATGAATGATCTTCACATTTGGATATTATTTGTGAAGTTGGATATTGTTATGTGCTTGCTACCAGTATATAGGGGGAGCACTCGAAGCCTAATTGTTTTTAAATTTTATGTTTTGCTTTGAAAACTATTTTCAGTAGAGTAAAGCTTTAAAATAAGAAAGCATTGTTTTAGAAGGTTTTTAAATTGAAACGAATTTGAAAAATCTTGAATCCAATGTTTTCAGCTTGCTCAAAGAAACATATAAAACTTCCCATTGGTTTTAATTTTTCATTGTTTTAAGTGCGAGTTATAAAAGATTTTAGAGCTTAAAACATCAGACTTTCTTTCAGAACAATTTTGGGCATAAAAACAATTCTTACAATTATTGCACGATACTAATTTTTCATCGTGTTCATACTTATTTTCTTTTAGATACAAATTTAGGCGCTCTAAGGAGTTGAGGAATTACATGTGAATGATCTTCATATTTGGATATTATTTGTGAAGTTGTTATTGGTGCTTAATGTGAATAATTGTGTGCTAAATTCTTTTAGCAGTTTTTAGGGGGAGCACTCGGAGCCTAATTCTTTTGAAATTTTATGTTTTCCTTTGAAAATGATTTTCACTAGAGTAAAGCTTTAAAATAAGAATGCATTGTTTTAGCAGGTTTTTAAATGGAAATGAATTTGAAAATCTTGAATCTAATGTTTTGAACTTGCTCAAACAAAGAAACTTGGTAAAACTTGCGTTGGTTTTAGTTTTTCATAGTGTTAAGGGAAAGTTATAAAGGATTTTGTAGCTTAAAACAACAGACTTTGTTTCTGAACAATTCTGGGCATAAAAACCATTCGCACAATTATTGTACGATTTTAATATTTCGATGTGTTTCATACTTATTTGCTTGTAGATACATTTTTAGGTGCTCTAAGGATGTTTAGGAATTACATATGAATGAAATTCATATTTGGATATTGTTTGTGAAGTTGGATATTGTTATGTGCTTTCTACCAGTTTACTGGGGGAGCAATCGAAGCCTAATTCTTTTGAAATTTTATGTTTTGCTTTGAAAAAGATTTTCACTGGAGTCAAGCTTTACAATAAGAAAGCATTGTTTTAGCAGGTTTTTAAATGGAAACGAATTTGAAAATCTTGAATCCAATGTTTTATACTTGCTCAAACAAAGAAACTAGGCAAAACTTGCTTTGGTTTAGTTTTTCATAGTGTTAAGCGAAAGTTATAAAGGATTTTGCAGCTTAAAACATCACACTTTGTTTCTGAACAATTCTGGGCATAAAAACCATTCGCACAATTATTGCACGATTTTAATTTTAGGTGCTCTAAGGAACTTGTGAGATTACATGTGAATGATCTTGATATTTGGATATTATTTTGTGAAGTTGTTATTGGCGCCTGTTGTGATTAGTGGTCTGCTAACTTGTTTTAGCAGTTTATAAAAGGAGCACTAAAAGCCTAATGCTTTTGAAATTTTATGTTTTTCTTCGAATATGATTTTCTCTATAGTCCAGTTTTAAAATATGAAAGAATTGTTTTAGAAGGTTTCTAAATGAAAATGAATTTGAATCTATTGAAGCGAACGTTTTAAACCTGCTCAAACAATGAAACGAGGTAAAACTAGCGTTGATTTTTAATTTTTCCACAGTTTTAAGCGTAACTTAGAAAGGATTTTGAAGCTCAAACTATCAGACTTTGTTTTCGAACAATTCTGGGCATAAAAAACATTCGAACAATTTTCGCGTGATTTTAATTTTCTTGTTGTTTTTCATGGTGTTAAGTGTAAGTTATAAAGGATTTCGAAGGTTAAAACATCAGACTTTTGGTTTTGAACAATTCTGAGCATAAAAAACATTCACACAATTATCGCACGATTTTAATCTTTCGCTGTGTTTCATACCTATTTGCTTTTAGATACATTTTTAGGTGCTCTAAGGATTTTGAGGAATTACAGATGAATGATATTCATATTTGGATATTATTTATGAAGTTGTTATTGGTGCTTAATGTGAATAATTGTGTGCTAAATTGTTTTAGCAGTTTATATGGGGAGCACTCGAAGCCTAATGCTTTTGAAATTTTATGTTTTCCTTTGAAAATGATTTTCACTGGAGTCTAGCCTTAAAATATGAAAGCATTGTTTTAGCAGGTTTTTAAATGGAAATGAATTTGAATATCTTGAATCAAATGTTTTAAACTCACTCAAACAAAGAAACTTGGTAAAACTTGCGTTGGATTTAGTTTTTCATAGTGTTAAGCGAAAGTTATAAAGGATTTTGTAGCTTAAAACAACAGACTTTGTTTCTGAACAATTCTGGGCATAAAAACCATTCGCACAATTATTGTACGATTTTAATATTTCGATGTGTTTCATACTTATTTGCTTGTAGATACATTTTTAGGTGCTCTAAGGATGTTTAGGAATTACATATGAATGAAATTCATATTTGGATATTGTTTGTGAAGTTGGATATTGTTATGTGCTTTCTACCAGTTTACAGGGGAAGCACTCGAAGCCTAATTCTTTTGAAATTTTATGTTTTGCTTTGAAAACGATTTTCACTGGAGTCAAGCTTTACAATAAGAAAGCATTGTGTTAGCAGGTTTTTAAATGGAAACGAATTTGAAAATCTTGAATCCAATGTTTTATACTTGCTCAAACAAAGAAACTAGGCAAAACTTGCTTTGGTTTAGTTTTTCATAGTGTTAAGCGAAAGTTATAAAGGATTTTGCAGCTTAAAACATCACACTTTGTTTCTGAACAATTCTGGGCATAAAAACTATTCGCACAATTATTGCACGATTTTAATTTTAGGTGCTCTAAGGAACTTGTGAGATTACATGTGAATGATCTTGATATTTGGATATTATTTTGTGAAGTTGTTATTGGCGCCTGTTGTGATTAGTGGTCTGCTAACTTGTTTTAGCAGTTTATAGAAGGAGCACTAAAAGCCTAATGCTTTTGAAATTTTATGTTTTTCTTCGAATATGATTTTCTCTATAGTCCAGTTTTAAAATATGAAAGAATTGTTTTAGAAGGTTTCTAAATGGAAATGAATTTGAATCTATTGAATCGAACGTTTTAAACCTGCTCAAACAATGAAACGAGGTAAAACTAGCGTTGATTTTTAATTTTTCCACCGTTTTAAGCGTAACTTAGAAAGGATTTTGAAGCTCAAACTATCAGACTTTGTTTTCGAACAATTCTGGGCATAAAAAACATTCGAACAATTTTCGCATGATTTTAATTTTCTTGTTGTTTTTCATGGTGTTAAGTGTAAGTTATAAAGGATTTCGAAGGTTAAAACATCAGACTTTTGGTTTTGAACAATTCTGAGCATAAAAAACATTCACACAATTATCGCACGATTTTAATCTTTCGCTGTGTTTCATACTTATTTGCTTTTAGATACATTTTTAGGTGCTCTAAGGATTTTGAGGAATTACAGATGAATGATATTCATATTTGGATATTATTTATGAAGTTGTTATTGGTCCTTAATGTGAATAATTGTGTGCTAAATTGTTCTAGCAGTTTATAGGGGGAGCACTCGAAGCCTAATGCTTTTGAAATTTTATGTTTTCCTTTGAAAATGATTTTCACTGGAGTCTAGCCTTAAAATATGAAAGCATTGTTTTAGCAGGTTTTTAAATGGAAATGAATTTGAATATCTTGAATCAAATGTTTTAAACTCACTCAAACAAAGAAACTTGGTAAAACTTGCGTTGGTTTTGGTTTTTCATAGTGTTAAGCGAAAGTTATCAAGGATTTTGCAGCTTAAAACAACAGACTTTGGTTCTGAACAATTCTAGGCATAAAAACCATTCGCACAATTATTGTACGATTTTAATATTTCGATGTGTTTCATACTTATTTGCTTGTAGATACATTTTTAGGTGCTCTAAGGATGTTTAGGAATTTACATATGAATGAAATTCATATTTGGATATTGTTTGTGAAGTTGGATATTGTTATGTGCTTTCTACCAGTTTACAGGGGGAGCACTCGAAGCCTAATGCTTTTGAAATTTTATGTTTTGCTTTGAAAATGATTTTCACTGGAGTCAAGCTTTAAAATAAGAAAGCATTGTTTTAGCAGGTTTTTAAATGGAAACGAATTTGAAAATCTTGAATCCAATGTTTTATACTTGCTCAAACAAAGAAACTAGGCAAAACTTGCTTTGGTTTAGTTTTTCATAGTGTTAAGCGAAAGTTATAAAGGATTTTGCAGCTTAAAACATCACACTTTGTTTCTGAACAATTCTGGGCATAAAAACCATTCGCACAATTATTGCACGATTTTAATTTTGGGTGCTCTAAGGAACTTGTGAGATTACATGTGAATGATCTTGATATTTGGATATTATTTTGTGAAGTTGTTATTGGCGCCTGTTGTGATTAGTGGTCTGCTAACTTGTTTTAGCAGTTTATAGAAGCAGCACTAAAAGCCTAATGCTTTTGAAATTTTATGTTTTTCTTCGAATATGATTTTCTCTATAGTCCAGTTTTAAAATATGAAAAAATTGTTTTAGAAGGTTTCCAAATGGAAATGAATTTGAATCTATTGAATCGAACGTTTTAAACCTGCTAAAACAATGAAACGAGGTAAAACTAGCGTTGATTTTTAATTTTTCCACAGTTTTAAGTGTAACTTAGAAAGGATTTTGAAGCTCAAACTATCAGACTTTATTTTCGAACAATTCTGGGCATAAAAAACATTCGAACAATTTTCGCGTGATTTTAATTTTCTTGTTGTTTTTCATGGTGTTAAGTGTAAGTTATAGAGGATTTGGAAGGTTAAAACATCAGACTTTTGGTTTTGAACAATTCTGAGCATAAAAAACATTCACACAATTATCGCACGATTTTAATCTTTCGCTGTGTTTCATACTGATTTGCTTTTAGATACATTTTTAGGTGCTCTAAGGATTTTGAGGAATTACAGATGAATGATATTCATATTTGGATATTATTTATGAAGTTGTTATTGGTGCTTAATGTGAATAATTGTGTGCTAAATTGTTTTAGCAGTTTATAGGGGGAGCACTCGAAGCCTAATGCTTTTGAAATTTTATGTTTTCCTTTGAAAATGATTTTCACTGGAGTCTAGCCTTAAAATATGAAAGCATTGTTTTAGCAGGTTTTTAAATGGAAATGAATTTGAATATCTTGAATCAAATGTTTTAAACTCACTCAAACAAAGAAACTTGGTAAAACTTGCGTTGGTTTTAGTTTTTCATAGTGTTAAGCGAAAGTTATAAAGGATTTTGCAGCTTAAAACATCAGACTTTGTTTCTAAACAATTCTGGGCATAAAAACCATTCGCACAATTACTGTACGATTTTAATATTTCGATGTGTTTCATACTTAGTTGCTTGTAGATACATTTTTAGGTGCTCTAAGGATGTTTAGGAATTACATATTAATGAAATTCATATTTGGATATTATTTGTGAAGTTGGATATTGTTATGTGCTTTCTACCAGTTTACAGGTTGAGCACTCGAAGCCTAATGCTTTTGAAATTTTATGTTTTGCTTTGAAAACGATTTTCACTGGAGTCAAGCTTTAAAATAAGAAAGCATTGTTTTAGCAGGTTTTTAAATGGAAACGAATTTGAAAATCTTGAATCCAATGTTTTATACTTACTCAAACAAAGAAACTTGGCAAAACTTGCGTTGGTTTTAGTTTTTCATAGTGTTAAGTGAAAGTTATAAAGGATTTTGCAGCTTAAAACATCAGACTTTGTTTCTGAACAATTCTGGGCATAAAAACCATTCGCACAATTATTGCACGATTTTAATTTTAGGTGCTCTAAGGAACTTGTGAGATTACATGTAAATGATCTTGATATTTGGATATTCTTTGTGAAGTTGTTATTGGCGCCTGTTCTGATTAGTGGTCTACTAGCTTGTTTTAGCAGTTTATAGAAGGAGCACTAAAAGCCTAATGCTTTTGAAATTTTATGTTTTTCTTCGAATATGATTTTCTCTATAGTCCAGTTTTAAAATATGAAAGAATTGTTTTAGAAGGTTGTTAAATGGAAATGAATTTGAATCTATTGAATGGAACGTTTTAAACCTGCTCAAACAATGAAACGAGGTAAAACTAGCGTTGGTTTTTAATTTTTCCACAGTTTTAAGCGTAACTTAGAAAGGATTTTGAAGCTCAAAATATCAGACTTTGTTTTCGAACAATTCTGGGCATAAAAAACATTCGAACAATTTTCGCGTGATTTTAATTTTCTTGTTGTTTTTCATGGTGTTAAGTGTAAGTTATAAAGGATTTCGAAGGTTAAAACATCAGACTTTTGGTTTTGAACAATTCTGGGCATAAAAAACATTCGCACAATTATCGCACGATTTTAATTTTTCGCTGTGTTTCATACTTATTTGCTTTTAGATACATTTTTAGGTGCTCTAAAAATTTTGAGGAATTACAGATGAATGATATTCATATTTGGATATTATTTATGAAGTTGTTATTGGTGCTTAATGTGAATAATTGTGTGCTAAATTGTTTTAGCAGTTTATAGGGGGAGCACTCGAAGCCTAATGCTTTTGAAATTTTATGTTTTCCTTTGAAAATGATTTTCACTGGAGTCTAGCCTTAAAATATGAAAGCATTGTTTTAGCAGGTTTTTAAATGGAAATGAATTTGAATATCTTGAATCAAATGTTTTAAACTCACTCAAACAAAGAAACTTGGTAAAACTTGCGTTGGTTTTAGTTTTTCATAGTGTTAAGCGAAAGTTATAAAGGATTTTGCAAAGGATGTTTAGGAATTACATATGAATGAAATTCATATTTGGATATTATTTGTGAAGTTGGATATTGTTATGTGCTTTCTACCAGTTTACATGGGGAGCACTCGAAGCCTAATGCTTTTGAAATTTTATGTTTTCCTTTGAAAATGATTTTCACTGGAGTCTAGCTTTAAAATATGAAAGCATTGTTTTAGCAGGTTTTTAAATGGAAATGAATTTGAATATCTTCAATCCAATGTTTTAAACTCACTCAAACAAAGAAACTTGGTAAAACTTGCGTTGGTTTTAGTTTTTCATAGTGTTAAGCGAAAGTTATAAAGGATTTTGCAGCTTAAAACATCAGACTTTGTTTCTGAACAATTCTGGGCATAAAAACAATTCGCACAATTATTGTACGATTTTAATATTTCTATGTGTTTCATACTTATTTGCTTGTAGATACATTTTTAGGTGCTCTAAGGATGTTTAGGAATTACATATGAATGAAATTCATATTTGGATATTATTTGTGAAGTTGGATATTGTTATGTGCTTTCTACCAGTTTGCAGGGGGAGCACTCGAAGCCTAATTCTTTTGAAATTTTATGTTTTGCTTTGAAAGCGATTTTCACTGGAGTCAAGCTTTAAAATAAGAAAGCATTGTTTTAGCAGGTTTTTAAATGGGAACGAATTTGAAAATCTTGAATCCAATGTTTTATACTTACTCAAACAAAGAAACTTGGCAAAACTTGCGTTGGTTTTAGTTTTTCATAGTGTTAAGTGAAAGTTATAAAGGATTTTGCAGCTTAAAACATCAGACTTTGTTTCTGAACAATTCTGGGCATAAAAACCATTCGCACAATTATTGCACGATTTTAATTTTAGGTGCTCTAAGGAACTTGTGAGATTACATGTGAATGATCTTGATATTTGGATATTATTTGTGAAGTTGTTATTGGCGCCTGTTGTGATTAGTGGTCTGCTAACTTGTTTTAGCAGTTTATAGAAGGAGCACTAAAAGCCTAATGCTTTTGAAATTTTATGTTTTTCTTCGAATATGATTTTCTCTATAGTCCAGCTTTAAAATATGAAAGAATTCTTTTAGAAGGTTTTTAAATGGAAATGAATTTGAATCTATTGAATTGAACGTTTTAAACCTGCTCAAACAATGAAACGAGGTAAAACTAGAGTTGGTTTTTAATTTTTCCACAGTTTTAAGCGTAACTTAGAAAGGATTTTGAAGCTCAAAATATCAGACTTTGTTTTCGAACAATTTTGGGCATAAAAAACATTCGAACAATTTTCGCGTGATTTTAATTTTCTTGTTGTTTTTCATGGTGTTAAGTGTAAGTTATAAAGGATTTCGAAGGTTAAAACATCCGACTTTTGGTTTTGAACAATTCTGGGCATAAAAACCATTCGCACAATTATCCCACGATTTTAATTTTTTGCTGTGTTTCATACTTATTTGCTTTTAGATACATTTTTAGGTGCTCTAAGGATTTTGGGGAATTACATATGAATGATCTTCATATTTGGATATTATTTATGAAGTTGTTATTGGTGCTTAATGTGAATAATTGTGTGCTAAATTGTTTTAGCAGTTTATAGGGGAAGCACTCGAAGCCTAATGCTTTTGAAATTTTATGTTTTCCTTTGAAAATGATTTTCACTGGAGTCAATCTTTAAAATATGAAAGCATTGTTTTAGCAGGTTTTTAAATGGAAAAATGAATTTGAATATATTGAATCCAATGTTTTAAACTCACTCAAACAAATAAACTTGGTAAAACTTGCATTGGTTTTAGTTTTTCATAGTGTTAAGCGAAAGTTATAAAGGATTTTGCAGCTTAAAACATCTGACTTTGTTTCTGAACAATTCTGGGCATAAAAACCATTCGCACAATTATCGCACGATTTTAATATTTCGATGTGTTTCATACTTATTTGCTTGTAGATACATTTTTAGGTGCTCTAAGGATGTTTAGGAATTACATATGAATGAAATTCATATTTGGATATTATTTGTGAAGTTGGATATTGTTATGTGCTTTCTACCAGTTTATAGGGGGAGCACTCGAAGCCTAATGCTTTTGAAATTTTATATTTTGCTTTGAAAATGATTTTCACTAGAGTAAAGCTTTAAAATAAGAAAGCATTGTTTTAGAAGGTTTTTAAATGGAAATGAATTTGAAAATCTTGAATCCAATGTTTTAAACTTGCTCAAACAAAGAAACTTGGTAAAACTTACGTTGGTTTTAATTTTTCATAGTGTTAAGCGAAAGTTATAAAGAATTTTGCAGCTTAAAACATCAGACTTTGTTTTTAAACAATTCTGGGCATAAAAACCATTCGCACAATTATTGCACGATTTTAATATTTCGTTGTGTTTCATACTTATTTGCTTGTAGATACATTTTTAGGTGCTCTAAGGATGTTTTAGGAATTACATATGAATGATCTTCATATTTTGATATTATTTGTGAAGTTGGATATTGTTATGTGCTTTCTACCAGTTTATAGGGGGAGCACTCGAAGCCTAATGCTTTTGAAATTTTATGTTTTGTTTTGAAAACGAGTTTCACTAGAGTAAAGCTTTAAAATAAGAAAGCATTGTTTTAGAAGGTTTTTAAATGGAAATGAATTTGACAATCTTGAATCCAATGTTTTAAACTTGCTCAAACAAAGAAACATATAAAACTTCCCATTGGTTTTAATTTTTCATTGTGTTAAGTGCAAGTTATAAAGGGTTTTGGAGCTTAAAACATCAGAACTGTTATTACTGCTTGATGTGATATATTGTGTGCTGAGCACTCAACACTTAATGTTTTTGAAAGTTTATGTTTTGCTTTGAAAGTGATTTCTGCTATGAAAAATGGAAATATTGTTTTAGAAAGTTTTTAAAATGGAGGTAAATTTGAATATCTTGAATCCAATGCTTTTAAACTTGCTCAGACAAAGAAACATGATAACTTGTATTGATTTTAATTTTTCACAGTGTTAAGTGTAAGTTGTAAAGGATTTTGGAGCTTAAAATATCAAAATTTGTTTTTAAGCAGTTATGGCCACAAAAAGCCATTCGCACAATTTCAAACTGTGATGTAAAAACCATTCGCACTGTTTTAATTTTTCATACTTATTTGCTTTTAGATGCATTTTTTTGGAGAATTCATTAACGCTCTGAAGGATATTCTAGGATTACGTAAGAATGCTCTTGATTATTTGCGAAACTGTTATTGCTGCTTGATGTGATTAATTGCGTGCTTAACTTGTTTTCATAAATGATGCACAAACTTAGGGGAAGCACTCAAAGCTTAATGTTTTGAGTGCTTTGAAAGTGATTTCTACTATGAAACATGGAAATATTGTTTTAGAAAGTTTTTAAAATGGAGGTGAATTTGAATATCTTGAATCCAATGCTTTTAAACTAACGCAGATAAAGAAACATGATAACTTGCATTTGTTTTAAGTTTTCACATTGTTAAGGGTAAGCTATAAAGGATTTTGGAGCTTAAAATATCAAAATTTGTTTTTGAGTAGTTATGGGCATAAAAAACCTTTCACACAATTTTAAATTGTTATATAAAAACCATTCACATGGTTTTAATTTTTCATGCTTATTTTCTTTTAGATGTATTTTTTAGGAGAATTCATTAACGCTCTGAAGTAATTTGTGGGATTACATATGAATGCTCTTGATTATTTTCGAAACTCTTATTGCTGCTTGATGTGATTAATTGCGTGCTTAACCTGTTTTCATAATTTATGCGCAAACTTAGGGGGAGCACTCAAAGCTTAATGTTTTGCTTTGAAAGTGATTTCTGCTATGAAACGTGGAAATATTGTTTTAGCAAGTTTTTAAAATGGAGGTGAATTTGAATATCTTGAATTCAATGCTTTAAAACTTGCTCAGACAAAGAAACATGATAACTTTCGCTGGTTTTAATTTTTCAGTGTTAAGTATAAGTTATAAACGATTTTGGAGCTTAAAATATCAAATTTTGTTTTTGAGCAACTATGGGCATAAAAATACCATTCACACATTTTCAAATTGTGATATAAAAACCATTCGTACAGTTTTAATTTTTCATACTTGTTTGCTTTTAGATGCATTTTTTAGGAGAATTCATGAACGCTCTGAAGGAATTTGTGAGATTACATACTAATGCTTTTGATTATTTGTGAAACTGTTGTTGCTGCTTAATGTGATTAATTGCGTGCTTAACCTATTTTCATAATTTATGCACAAAGTTAGGGTGCACTCAAAGCTTAATGTTTTTTGTGCTTTAGAAGTGATTTCTGCAATGAAATATGGAAATATTATTTTAGCAAGGTTTTAAAATGGAGGTGAATTTGAATATCTTGAATCCAATGCTTTTAAACTAGCTCAGACAAAGAAAGATGATAACTTGCGTTGGTTTTAATTTTTCACAGTGTTAAGTGTAAGTTATAAAAGATTTTGGAGTTTAAAATATCAAAATTTTTTTGAGCAATTATGGGCATAAAAAACTGTTCGCACAATTTCAAATTGTGATATAAAAACCATTTGCACGGTTTTAATTTTTCATGCTTATTAGCTTTTAGATGCATTTTTTAGGAGAATTCATGAATGCTCTGAAGGAATTTGTGGGATTACATATGAATGCTCTTGATTGTTTGCAAAATTGTTATTGCTGCTTGATGTGAGTAATTGCTTGCTGACCACTCAAAGCTTAATGTTTTTGAAACTTTATGTTTTGCTTTGAAAGTGATTTCTGCTATGAAACATGGAAATATTGTTTTAGCAAGTTTTTAAAATGGAGGTGAGTTTGAATATCTTGAATGCAATGCTTTTAAACTAGCTTAGACAAAGAAACAATATAAATTGCATTGGTTTTAATTTTTCACAGTGTTAAGCTATGAAGGATTTTGGTGCTTAAAATATCAAAATTTGTTTTTAAGCAGTTATGGGCATAAAAAACCATTTGCACAATTGAAAAATGTTATATAAAAACCATTCGCAAAGTTTTAATTTTTCATATTTTTTTTGCTTTTAGATGCATTTTTTAGGAGAATTCATGAATGCTCTTGATTATTTGCGAAACTGTTATCGCTACTTGATGTGATTAATTGTGTGCTTAACCAACTTTCATAATTTATGCACAAACTTAGGGGGAGCACTCAAAGCTTAATGTTTTGAGTGTTTTGAAAGTGATTTCTGCTATGAAACATGGAAATATTGTTTTAGAAGTCTTTAAAATGGAGGTGAATTTGAATATCTTGAATCCAATGCTTTTAAACTTGCTGAGACAAAGAAACCTGATAACTTGTATTGATTTTAATTTTTCACTGTGTTAAGCGTAAGTTGTAAAGGATTTTGGAGCTTAAAATATCAAAAAAAAAAATTTGAGCTGTTATGGACATAAAAAACCATTCGCACATTTTCAAATTGTGATATAAAAACCATTCGCACAGTTTTAATTTTTCATACTTATTTGCTTTTGGAAGCCTTTTTTAGGACAATTCATGAATGCTCTGTAGGAATTTGTGGGATTACATATGAATGTTCTTGATTATTTGTGAAACCCTTATTGCTACTTGATGTGATTAATCTGTTTTCATAATTTATGTGCAAACATTGGGGAAGCACTAAAAGCTTAATGTTTTTGAAACCTTATGTTTTGCTTTGAAAGTGATTTTTGCTATGAAACATGGAAATATTGTTTTAGCAAGTTTTTAAAGTGGAGGTGATTTTAAATATCTTGAATAACGCTTTTAACTTACTCAAACAAAGAAATATGATAACTTGCGTTGGTTTTAATTTTTCATAGTGTTAAGTGTAAGTTATAAAAGATTTTGGAGCTTAAAACATCAAAATTTGTTTTTGAGCAGTTATGGACATAAAAATCAATTTGCACAAAGTCAAATTGTGATATAAAAACCACTCACACGGTTTTAATTTTTCATACTTTTTTGCTTTTAGATGCATTTTTTAGGAGAATTCATGAATGCTCTAAAGGAATTTGTGGGATTACTTATGAATGCTCTTGATTGTTTGCGAAACTGTTATTGCTGCTTGATGTGATTAATTGCATGCTGAGCACTCAAAACTTAATGTTTTTGAAACTTTATGTGTAATAATTATTATATTTATTTATCTATCAATATTAATTATTTTAATTAATAATCATAATATTAATAATTATTAAACATATATTATTAATAATTATTTAATTTATTGTAAAACTAATCCTACTATTTATAATAAATAAATTTGTATTTATATATTTATATTGTTATTAAGAATAATTAATTATTATATAAATTATTTTAATAATTAATATAATAATTAAATTAAATTATTATATAATTTATTCCTTATAATTATAAAATAATAAAATTAATATATCAATTACATATTATAAGATTATAATATTTATTTAAATAATAAATAATTATAAATAAGGTATATTAATTTATAAAATAATAACAATAATATAATTATAAATTACTAATATTATAATATTTTTAATTAATTTAATAATATTTATACTAAATAAATAAATTATAATGTAATTTAATACTATAAATTAATAATAATTATTTCATATTTATATTCATAGAAGCTTATTTGAAATAAAATAATACTAATCTAATAATATTTTGAAAATTAATAACTAAAAGAATTAAAAATAAATTTGTTTATCAATCCAGTTTAAATATTTAAGACTATAATAACAATTATCTATTTCAAAACGTTTATGACTTTTTGTTTTACCATAAAACAAAATTTTCAATTCATATTAGCTTATTCGAAATAAAATAAAATGAATTTATTAATATTTCAAAAATTAATAAGTAAGACAATTGTTTTATGGCTAAATAAAAAGGTCAAAACGATTTCAAATAGATAATTATTCTAATAGTCAGCTAGTTGAACTAATTCGGTGAACAAATTTATTTTTTAAATCTCTTATTCATTAATTTTTAAAATATTATTAAATATGTATTATTTTAATTAGAATAAGTTTGTATGAACAAAACAATTCTTTTACTACAAAAAAAAAAAATTCATAACGATTTGAAATAGATAATCATAAATATAATAAATATTTATAAAATTATATTATTAATAATAATTTATTTAATATATATAATATTTCAAAAAAATTTATTATTATAATTATTTAAAACAAACCGGTAGTCATATGCTTGTCTCAAATTATACTATTTATTAGTATTAATATAATTAAAATTTTTAATTATTTATATAAATTTATATTAACAAATATTTTATGAATACTGATTATTTATTATAAATAACTAATTTTTCCAATTAATAAATTATTAATTTTAATATAATTCAATACTAAGTTAATTAATAAAAAATAGTTATAATTAATTATTAGTTTAATATTCTATTAGTTTCATGTCTAATAAAATAAAATTAATTATTTATTATATTATAATTATTAATATTAAATAAGTTAATATAAGAATATAATAACTATTATTATAAATAGTTATAATTATTAATTTTTTAATAACTAGATAATATTATAATTAAATATATTATATTTAATATATAATTATTATAATTAATTAATTATAATAAATTAGCATTAATTTTTTATTAACATTAATAATTTAATTATATTAAATATATTTATAATTAATTATAATAATAGTTATAATTAGTACCATAATTATTTGAACTAATTTCTCTATCATATATATAAATTATTATGTTATAACTAATAATAATTGGATAAAATTATTATATTATTATCATTATTTTTAAAGATTATAATTATTATAAATTAATATTATAATATTTACTATACTTTATAATAATATAAATTAATTAATTAACTTAAATTAAGTAAATATAATTAGTTATTAATTATTATTAATATAATTATTATATTATATTTCTTAATATATAATCAATTAAATTATAATTATTTTATAATAATTATTATAATATATAATTATACAAAATAATATAGAAATTAGTTAATAACTTATATATTAAATAATATTAATTAATTAAATATATAAGTTAATGCTATACTTATTATAAATTATTATAATAATAATAACTTATGAAATTATAATTAAATTATTACGCATATAAATATAAACTATGCAATTGTATTTAAATGTTAATTATATTATTTAACTTAGTTATAAAATAATAATAAGAAACAATTAACTAATTTAAATCTCATATTAATAAATATATTTTAATTAATTGTTAATATTATAATATAAAATAATTAATATATTATATATTTATTACTTATAATGAAAAAGGCTTTTTTCAAAATTAAATTATTATTAGTCATAATTATTTTAATTATACTAATTTTATTTAGTATTGTTAATTATAATTAACAATATGATCATATTGGAAATAATTGAAATAGTTATTATTAATAAAGATATTATTATTATCTATTAATTTATTAATATTTCTAGAATTGATAAGAGATTTAAAAAATAAATTTATTAATTGAACTAGTTCAAATAGCTATGATTATTTCTTATAAAATAATAATAACTAAATTATTAATTTATATTTTATTATATAATTAAATATAATTTATTTCAAATTAATTAACTAATGATATTATTCAACAATAATTATAATTAATTATAATATTTTATTGCATATTTGATAATAATAATAATTATTTAACTATATATATAATTATATACTATTTAGATTATGTATTAATTATTTAAATAAATAATCAATTTATTATTATAATAGAATATAACATTTAAAATTATATTCTATTTTATATGATTAAACTAATTTTAATAAAATTATTAATAAATAATTTTATTAATATTATGTTATTAATGATTGTTCATGTTATAATAATTTTGATTAATTTTTATAATTATTAAAATTACATTATAACTAATAAAAGTTATTTTTAATTATAATAATAATTTATTATAACTTAAATTTAAGTTAATTAATGTATAATAATAATAAGTATTACATTATAAATATTATTATATATTGTATTAAAATTAATACAAATTATAAAAATAGTATATACTAGTTGGTATTATTAATTAAAAATATTAATATATTTTTATATATTAAAGTAATATTTTAATACAATATATTAATTAGTTAAATAAATGTTAATGTTATAATGATTGTTATTTAATATTTAATTAAATATTAATTAAATTTATAAGTATAAATTATATATAATATTATATTATATTAATTAAATAGATTATTTAATACAATTAAGCTATATTTTAATTAATATATAATAATTTAAATAAGTATTATTGTTATTATTCATAATTAATTGAATTATATATATTAATTCTATTATATACAGATTAGTACGAGGAAACTAATCGATAATTATAAAACATAATTGCTGGAGTTTAATTAAATTATTGTTAAATTGTATATTATTAATTAAATAATAGTTCATAAAAATTAATCCAAACATTTTAATTATAATAGTTAATTAAATAAATACTTAATTTATTTAATATAATAGAATATTAATTTACTAATATTATTAATTATCTAAATATTAGTTTGATAGATTATACATAACTGCTATTCAATTGTTTAATTAAATTATATAATATTTATTATATAATAATATTATATAATTATCCTAATAATATTAAGTAATTATTAATATTAATTAAATTATACATTAAGTACTTTTATTTTATTTTAATTAAATATTAATTATTATAAGCTAATTGAACATTTAAATATTAGTTGTTTAATAATTATCAATTGTATGAATAAATTATCAAAATATTATAATAATATTGGTTATAAAACATTCAAATAGTTTTTAATAATTCTTTAATAATAATTAATTTAAAAATTATTCTAATTTATTAAGCTAATAGTTAATTTATTTACATTAATTATTTATTATAAATTTTAATTTATCATAAATATTAATAATTACTATTAATATTTAATTCAATTAATATAATATAAATTTAAATTAATAAACTAAAAATAATTAATATTTTTATAATATTAATTACTTTATTAATAATTTCTATTATAATTATTAATAAAGTTTATCCAAAATAAAATAACTATAATATTATAATAATCTTAATTATTATTAATATTTATTTTTAATATTAAAAATAAATTAATTTATATTATTTAATAATATAAATAATTATTATATATTAATCTTTTTAATATGTAATAATTATTATATTTATTTATCTATCAATATTAATTATTTTAATTAATAATCATAATATTAATAATTATTAAACATATATTATTAATAATTATTTAATTTATTGTAAAACTAATCCTACTATTTATAATAAATAAATTTGTATTTATATATTTATATTGTTATTAAGAATAATTAATTATTATATAAATTATTTTAATAATTAATATAATAATTAAATTAAATTATTATATAATTTATTCCTTATAATTATAAAATAATAAAATTAATATATCAATTACATATTATAAGATTATAATATTTATTTAAATAATAAATAATTATAAATAAGGTATATTAATTTATAAAATAATAACAATAATATAATTATAAATTACTAATATTATAATATTTTTAATTAATTTAATAATATTTATACTAAATAAATAAATTATAATGTAATTTAATACTATAAATTAATAATAATTATTTCATATTTATATTCATAGAAGCTTATTTGAAATAAAATAATACTAATCTAATAATATTTTGAAAATTAATAACTAAAAGAATTAAAAATAAATTTGTTTATCAATCCAGTTTAAATATTTAAGACTATAATAACAATTATCTATTTCAAAACGTTTATGACTTTTTGTTTTACCATAAAACAAAATTTTCAATTCATATTAGCTTATTCGAAATAAAATAAAATGAATTTATTAATATTTCAAAAATTAATAAGTAAGACAATTGTTTTATGGCTAAATAAAAAGGTCAAAACGATTTCAAATAGATAATTATTCTAATAGTCAGCTAGTTGAACTAATTCGGTGAACAAATTTATTTTTTAAATCTCTTATTCATTAATTTTTAAAATATTATTAAATATGTATTATTTTAATTAGAATAAGTTTGTATGAACAAAACAATTCTTTTACTACAAAAAAAAAAAAATTCATAACGATTTGAAATAGATAATCATAAATATAATAAATATTTATAAAATTATATTATTAATAATAATTTATTTAATATATATAATATTTCAAAAAAATTTATTATTATAATTATTTAAAACAAACCGGTAGTCATATGCTTGTCTCAAATTATACTATTTATTAGTATTAATATAATTAAAATTTTTAATTATTTATATAAATTTATATTAACAAATATTTTATGAATACTGATTATTTATTATAAATAACTAATTTTTCCAATTAATAAATTATTAATTTTAATATAATTCAATACTAACTTAATTAATAAAAAATAGTTATAATTAATTATTAGTTTAATATTCTATTAGTTTCATGTCTAATAAAATAAAATTAATTATTTATTATATTATAATTATTAATATTAAATAAGTTAATATAAGAATATAATAACTATTATTATAAATAGTTATAATTATTAATTTTTTAATAACTAGATAATATTATAATTAAATATATTATATTTAATATATAATTATTATAATTAATTAATTATAATAAATTAGCATTAATTTTTTATTAACATTAATAATTTAATTATATTAAATATATTTATAATTAATTATAATAATAGTTATAATTAGTACCATAATTATTTGAACTAATTTCTCTATCATATATATAAATTATTATATTATTATCATTATTTTTAAAGATTATAATTATTATAAATTAATATTATAATATTTACTATACTTTATAATAATATAAATTAATTAATTAACTTAAATTAAGTAAATATAATTAGTTATTAATTATTATTAATATAATTATTATATTATATTTCTTAATATATAATCAATTAAATTATAATTATTTTATAATAATTATTATAATATATAATTATACAAAATAATATAGAAATTAGTTAATAACTTATATATTAAATAATATTAATTAATTAAATATATAAGTTAATGCTATACTTATTATAAATTATTATAATAATAATAACTTATGAAATTATAATTAAATTATTACGTATATAAATATAAACCATGCAATTGTATTTAAATGTTAATTATATTATTTAACTTAGTTATAAAATAATAATAAGAAACAATTAACTAATTTAAATCTCATATTAATAAATATATTTTAATTAATTGTTAATATTATAATATAAAATAATTAATATATTATATATTTATTACTTATAATGAAAAAGGCTTTTTTCAAAATTAAATTATTATTAGTCATAATTATTTTAATTATACTAATTTTATTTAGTATTGTTAATTATAATTAACAATATGATCATATTGGAAATAATTGAAATAGTTATTATTAATAAAGATATTATTATTATCTATTAATTTATTAATATTTCTAGAATTGATAAGAGATTTAAAAAATAAATTTATTAATTGAACTAGTTCAAATAGCTATGATTATTTCTTATAAAATAATAATAACTAAATTATTAATTTATATTTTATTATATAATTAAATATAATTTATTTCAAATTAATTAATTAATAATTAATTAACTAATGATATTATTCAACAATAATTATAATTAATTATAATATTTTATTGCATATTTGATAAGAATAATAATTATTTAACTATATATATAATTATATACTATTTAGATTATGTATTAATTATTTAAATAAATAATCAATTTATTATTATAATAGAATATAACATTTAAAATTATATTCTATTTTATATGATTAAACTAATTTTAATAAAATTATTAATAAATAATTTTATTAATATTATGTTATTAATGATTGTTCATGTTATAATAATTTTGATTAATTTTTATAATTATTAAATTTACATTATAACTAATAAAAGTTATTTTTAATTATAATAATAATTTATTATAACTTAAATTTAAGTTAATTAATGTATAATAATAATAAGTATTACATTATAAATATTATTATATATTGTATTAAAATTAATACAAATTATAAAAATAGTATATACTAGTTGGTATTATTAATTAAAAATATTAATATATTTTTATATATTAAAGTAATATTTTAATACAATATATTAATTAGTTAAATAAATGTTAATGTTATAATGATTGTTATTTAATATTTAATTAAATATGAATTAAATTTATAAGTATAAATTATATATAATATTATATTATATTAATTAAATAGATTATTTAATACAATTAAGTTATATTTTAATTAATATATAATAATTTAAATAAGTATTGTTGTTATTATTCATAATTAATTGAATTATATATATTAATTCTATTATATACAGATTAGTACGAGGAAACTAATCGATAATTATAAAACATAATTGCTGGAGTTTAATTAAATTATTGTTAAATTGTATATTATTAATTAAATAATAGTTCATAAAAATTAATCCAAACATTTTAATTATAATAGTTAATTAAATAAATACTTAATTTATTTAATATAATAGAATATTAATTTACTAATATTATTAATTATCTAAATATTAGTTTGATAGATTATACATAACTGCTATTCAATTGTTTAATTAAATTATATAATATTGATTATATTATAATAAATATTTAATATATAATAATATTATATAATTATCCTAATAATATTAAGTAATTATTAATATTAATTAAATTATACATTAAGTACTTTTATTTTATTTTAATTAAATATTAATTATTATAAGCTAATTGAACATTTAAATATTAGTTGTTTAATAATTATCAATTGTATGAATAAATTATCAAAATATTATAATAATATTGGTTATAAAACATTCAAATAGTTTTTAATAATTCTTCAATAATAATTAATTTAAAAATTATTCTAATTTATTAAGCTAATAGTTAATTTATTTACATTAATTATTTATTATAAATTTTAATTTATCATAAATATTAATAATTACTATTAATATTTAATTCAATTAATATAATATAAATTTAAATTAATAAACTAAAAATAATTAATATTTTTATAATATTAATTACTTTATTAATAATTTCTATTATAATTATTAATAAAGTTTATCCAAAATAAAATAACTATAATATTATAATAATCTTAATTATTATTAATATTTATTTTTAATATTAAAAATAAATTAATTTATATTATTTAATAATATAAATAATTATTATATATTAATCTTTTTAATATGTAATAATTATTATATTTATTTATCTATCAATATTAATTATTTTAATTAATAATCATAATATTAATAATTATTAAACATATATTATTAATAATTATTTAATTTATTGTAAAACTAATCCTACTATTTATAATAAATAAATTTGTATTTATATATTTATATTGTTATTAAGAATAATTAATTATTATATAAATTATTTTAATAATTAATATAATAATTAAATTAAATTATTATATAATTTATTCCTTATAATTATAAAATAATAAAATTAATATATCAATTACATATTATAAGATTATAATATTTATTTAAATAATAAATAATTATAAATAAGGTATATTAATTTATAAAATAATAACAATAATATAATTATAAATTACTAATATTATAATATTTTTAATTAATTTAATAATATTTATACTAAATAAATAAATTATAATGTAATTTAATACTATAAATTAATAATAATTATTTCATATTTATATTCATAGAAGCTTATTTGAAATAAAATAATACTAATCTAATAATATTTTGACAATTAATAACTAAAAGAATTAAAAATAAATTTGTTTATCAATCCAGTTTAAATATTTAAGACTATAATAACAATTATCTATTTCAAAACGTTTATGACTTTTTGTTTTACCATAAAACAAAAATTTTCAATTCATATTAGCTTATTCGAAATAAAATAAAATGAATTTATTAATATTTCAAAAATTAATAAGTAAGACAATTGTTTTATGGCTAAATAAAAAGGTCAAAACGATTTCAAATAGATAATTATTCTAATAGTCAGCTAGTTGAACTAATTCGGTGAACAAATTTATTTTTTAAATCTCTTATTCATTAATTTTTAAAATATTATTAAATATGTATTATTTTAATTAGAATAAGTTTGTATGAACAAAACAATTCTTTTACTACAAAAAAAAAAAATTCATAACGATTTGAAATAGATAATCATAAATATAATAAATATTTATAAAATTATATTATTAATAATAATTTATTTAATATATATAATATTTCAAAAAAATTTATTATTATAATTATTTAAAACAAACCGGTAGTCATATGCTTGTCTCAAATTATACTATTTATTAGTATTAATATAATTAAAAATTTTAATTATTTATATAAATTTATATTAACAAATATTTTATGAATACTGATTATTTATTATAAATAACTAATTTTTCCAATTAATAAATTATTAATTTTAATATAATTCAATACTAAGTTAATTAATAAAAAATAGTTATAATTAATTATTAGTTTAATATTCTATTAGTTTCATGTCTAATAAAATAAAATTAATTATTTATTATATTATAATTATTAATATTAAATAAGTTAATATAAGAATATAATAACTATTATTATAAATAGTTATAATTATTAATTTTTTAATAACTAGATAATATTATAATTAAATATATTATATTTAATATATAATTATTATAATTAATTAATTATAATAAATTAGCATTAATTTTTTATTAATATTAATAATATAATTATATTAAATATATTTATAATTAATTATAATAATAGTTATAATTAGTACCATAATTATTTGAACTAATTTCTCTATCATATATATAAATTATTATGTTATAACTAATAATAATTGGATAAAATTATTATATTATTATCATTATTTTTAAAGATTATAATTATTATAAATTAATATTATAATATTTACTATACTTTATAATAATATAAATTAATTAATTAACTTAAATTAAGTAAATATAATTAGTTATTAATTATTATTAATATAATTATTATATTATATTTCTTAACATATAATCAATTAAATTATAATTATTATAATATATAATTATACAAAATAATATAGAAATTAGTTAATAACTTATATATTAAATAATATTAATTAATTAAATATATAAGTTAATGCTATACTTATTATAAATTATTATAATAATAATAACTTATGAAATTATAATTAAATTATTACGTATATAAATATAAACCATGCAATTGTATTTAAATGTTAATTATATTATTTAACTTAGTTATAAAATAATAATAAGAAACAATTAACTAATTTAAATCTCATATTAATAAATATATTTTAATTAATTGTTAATATTATAATATAAAATAATTAATATATTATATATTTATTACTTATAATGAAAAAGGCTTTTTTCAAAATTAAATTATTATTAGTCATAATTATTTTAATTATACTAATTTTATTTAGTATTGTTAATTATAATTAACAATATGATCATATTGGAAATAATTGAAATAGTTATTATTAATAAAGATATTATTATTATCTATTAATTTATTAATATTTCTAGAATTGATAAGAGATTTAAAAAATAAATTTATTAATTGAACTAGTTCAAATAGCTATGATTATTTCTTATAAAATAATAATAACTAAATTATTAATTTATATTTTATTATATAATTAAATATAATTTATTTCAAATTAATTAATTAATAATTAATTAACTAATGATATTATTCAACAATAATTATAATTAATTATAATATTTTATTGCATATTTGATAAGAATAATAATTATTTAACTATATATATAATTATATACTATTTAGATTATGTATTAATTATTTAAATAAATAATCAATTTATTATTATAATAGAATATAACATTTAAAATTATATTCTATTTTATATGATTAAACTAATTTTAATAAAATTATTAATAAATAATTTTATTAATATTATGTTATTAATGATTGTTCATGTTATAATAATTTTGATTAATTTTTATAATTATTAAATTTACATTATAACTAATAAAAGTTATTTTTAATTATAATAATAATTTATTATAACTTAAATTTAAGTTAATTAATGTATAATAATAATAAGTATTACATTATAAATATTATTATATATTGTATTAAAATTAATACAAATTATAAAAATAGTATATACTAGTTGGTATTATTAATTAAAAATATTAATATATTTTTATATATTAAAGTAATATTTTAATACAATATATTAATTAGTTAAATAAATGTTAATGTTATAATGATTGTTATTTAATATTTAATTAAATATGAATTAAATTTATAAGTATAAATTATATATAATATTATATTATATTAATTAAATAGATTATTTAATACAATTAAGTTATATTTTAATTAATATATAATAATTTAAATAAGTATTGTTGTTATTATTCATAATTAATTGAATTATATATATTAATTCTATTATATACAGATTAGTACGAGGAAACTAATCGATAATTATAAAACATAATTGCTGGAGTTTAATTAAATTATTGTTAAATTGTATATTATTAATTAAATAATAGTTCATAAAAATTAATCCAAACATTTTAATTATAATAGTTAATTAAATAAATACTTAATTTATTTAATATAATAGAATATTAATTTACTAATATTATTAATTATCTAAATATTAGTTTGATAGATTATACATAACTGCTATTCAATTGTTTAATTAAATTATATAATATTGATTATATTATAATAAATATTTAATATATAATAATATTATATAATTATCCTAATAATATTAAGTAATTATTAATATTAATTAAATTATACATTAAGTACTTTTATTTTATTTTAATTAAATATTAATTATTATAAGCTAATTGAACATTTAAATATTAGTTGTTTAATAATTATCAATTGTATGAATAAATTATCAAAATATTATAATAATATTGGTTATAAAACATTCAAATAGTTTTTAATAATTCTTCAATAATAATTAATTTAAAAATTATTCTAATTTATTAAGCTAATAGTTAATTTATTTACATTAATTATTTATTATAAATTTTAATTTATCATAAATATTAATAATTACTATTAATATTTAATTCAATTAATATAATATAAATTTAAATTAATAAACTAAAAATAATTAATATTTTTATAATATTAATTACTTTATTAATAATTTCTATTATAATTATTAATAAAGTTTATCCAAAATAAAATAACTATAATATTATAATAATCTTAATTATTATTAATATTTATTTTTAATATTAAAAATAAATTAATTTATATTATTTAATAATATAAATAATTATTATATATTAATCTTTTTAATATGTAATAATTATTATATTTATTTATCTATCAATATTAATTATTTTAATTAATAATCATAATATTAATAATTATTAAACATATATTATTAATAATTATTTAATTTATTGTAAAACTAATCCTACTATTTATAATAAATAAATTTGTATTTATACATTTATATTGTTATTAAGAATAATTAATTATTATATAAATTATTTTAATAATTAATATAATAATTAAATTAAATTATTATATAATTTATTCCTTATAATTATAAAATAATAAAATTAATATATCAATTACATATTATAAGATTATAATATTTATTTAAATAATAAATAATTATAAATAAGGTATATTAATTTATAAAATAATAACAATAATATAATTATAAATTACTAATATTATAATATTTTTAATTAATTTAATAATATTTATACTAAATAAATAAATTATAATGTAATTTAATACTATAAATTAATAATAATTATTTCATATTTATATTCATAGAAGCTTATTTGAAATAAAATAATACTAATCTAATAATATTTTGACAATTAATAACTAAAAGAATTAAAAATAAATTTGTTTATCAATCCAGTTTAAATATTTAAGACTATAATAACAATTATCTATTTCAAAACGTTTATGACTTTTTGTTTTACCATAAAACAAAAATTTTCAATTCATATTAGCTTATTCGAAATAAAATAAAATGAATTTATTAATATTTCAAAAATTAATAAGTAAGACAATTGTTTTATGGCTAAATAAAAAGGTCAAAACGATTTCAAATAGATAATTATTCTAATAGTCAGCTAGTTGAACTAATTCGGTGAACAAATTTATTTTTTAAATCTCTTATTCATTAATTTTTAAAATATTATTAAATATGTATTATTTTAATTAGAATAAGTTTGTATGAACAAAACAATTCTTTTACTACAAAAAAAAAAAATTCATAACGATTTGAAATAGATAATCATAAATATAATAAATATTTATAAAATTATATTATTAATAATAATTTATTTAATATATATAATATTTCAAAAAAATTTATTATTATAATTATTTAAAACAAACCGGTAGTCATATGCTTGTCTCAAATTATACTATTTATTAGTATTAATATAATTAAAAATTTTAATTATTTATATAAATTTATATTAACAAATATTTTATGAATACTGATTATTTATTATAAATAACTAATTTTTCCAATTAATAAATTATTAATTTTAATATAATTCAATACTAAGTTAATTAATAAAAAATAGTTATAATTAATTATTAGTTTAATATTCTATTAGTTTCATGTCTAATAAAATAAAATTAATTATTTATTATATTATAATTATTAATATTAAATAAGTTAATATAAGAATATAATAACTATTATTATAAATAGTTATAATTATTAATTTTTTAATAACTAGATAATATTATAATTAAATATATTATATTTAATATATAATTATTATAATTAATTAATTATAATAAATTAGCATTAATTTTTTATTAATATTAATAATATAATTATATTAAATATATTTATAATTAATTATAATAATAGTTATAATTAGTACCATAATTATTTGAACTAATTTCTCTATCATATATATAAATTATTATGTTATAACTAATAATAATTGGATAAAATTATTATATTATTATCATTATTTTTAAAGATTATAATTATTATAAATTAATATTATAATATTTACTATACTTTATAATAATATAAATTAATTAATTAACTTAAATTAAGTAAATATAATTAGTTATTAATTATTATTAATATAATTATTATATTATATTTCTTAACATATAATCAATTAAATTATAATTATTATAATATATAATTATACAAAATAATATAGAAATTAGTTAATAACTTATATATTAAATAATATTAATTAATTAAATATATAAGTTAATGCTATACTTATTATAAATTATTATAATAATAATAACTTATGAAATTATAATTAAATTATTACGTATATAAATATAAACCATGCAATTGTATTTAAATGTTAATTATATTATTTAACTTAGTTATAAAATAATAATAAGAAACAATTAACTAATTTAAATCTCATATTAATAAATATATTTTAATTAATTGTTAATATTATAATATAAAATAATTAATATATTATATATTTATTACTTATAATGAAAAAGGCTTTTTTCAAAATTAAATTATTATTAGTCATAATTATTTTAATTATACTAATTTTATTTAGTATTGTTAATTATAATTAACAATATGATCATATTGGAAATAATTGAAATAGTTATTATTAATAAAGATATTATTATTATCTATTAATTTATTAATATTTCTAGAATTGATAAGAGATTTAAAAAATAAATTTATTAATTGAACTAGTTCAAATAGCTATGATTATTTCTTATAAAATAATAATAACTAAATTATTAATTTATATTTTATTATATAATTAAATATAATTTATTTCAAATTAATTAATTAATAATTAATTAACTAATGATATTATTCAACAATAATTATAATTAATTATAATATTTTATTGCATATTTGATAAGAATAATAATTATTTAACTATATATATAATTATATACTATTTAGATTATGTATTAATTATTTAAATAAATAATCAATTTATTATTATAATAGAATATAACATTTAAAATTATATTCTATTTTATATGATTAAACTAATTTTAATAAAATTATTAATAAATAATTTTATTAATATTATGTTATTAATGATTGTTCATGTTATAATAATTTTGATTAATTTTTATAATTATTAAATTTACATTATAACTAATAAAAGTTATTTTTAATTATAATAATAATTTATTATAACTTAAATTTAAGTTAATTAATGTATAATAATAATAAGTATTACATTATAAATATTATTATATATTGTATTAAAATTAATACAAATTATAAAAATAGTATATACTAGTTGGTATTATTAATTAAAAATATTAATATATTTTTATATATTAAAGTAATATTTTAATACAATATATTAATTAGTTAAATAAATGTTAATGTTATAATGATTGTTATTTAATATTTAATTAAATATTAATTAAATTTATAAGTATAAATTATATATAATATTATATTATATTAATTAAATAGATTATTTAATACAATTAAGTTATATTTTAATTAATATATAATAATTTAAATAAGTATTATTGTTATTATTCATAATTAATTGAATTATATATATTAATTCTATTATATACAGATTAGTACGAGGAAACTAATCGATAATTATAAAACATAATTGCTGGAGTTTAATTAAATTATTGTTAAATTGTATATTATTAATTAAATAATAGTTCATAAAAATTAATCCAAACATTTTAATTATAATAGTTAATTAAATAAATACTTAATTTATTTAATATAATAGAATATTAATTTACTAATATTATTAATTATCTAAATATTAGTTTGATAGATTATACATAACTGCTATTCAATTGTTTAATTAAATTATATAATATTTATTATATTATAATAAATATTTAATATATAATAATATTATATAATTATCCTAATAATATTAAGTAATTATTAATATTAATTAAATTATACATTAAGTACTTTTATTTTATTTTAATTAAATATTAATTATTATAAGCTAATTGAACATTTAAATATTAGTTGTTTAATAATTATCAATTGTATGAATAAATTATCAAAATATTATAATAATATTGGTTATAAAACATTCAAATAGTTTTTAATAATTCTTTAATAATAATTAATTTAAAAATTATTCTAATTTATTGAGCTAATAGTTAATTTATTTACATTAATTATTTATTATAAATTTTAATTTATCATAAATATTAATAATTACTATTAATATTTAATTCAATTAATATAATATAAATCTAAATTAATAAACTAAAAATAATTAATATTTTTATAATATTAATTACTTTATTAATAATTTCTATTATAATTATTAATAAAGTTTATCCAAAATAAAATAACTATAATATTATAATAATCTTAATTATTATTAATATTTATTTTTAATATTAAAAATAAATTAATTTATAATATTTAATAATATAAATAATTATTATATATTAATCTTTTTAATATGTAATAATTATTATATTTATTTATCTATCAATATTAATTATTTTAATTAATAATCATAATATTAATAATTATTAAACATATATTATTAATAATTATTTAATTTATTGTAAAACTAATCCTACTATTTATAATAAATAAATTTGTATTTATACATTTATATTGTTATTAAGAATAATTAATTATTATATAAATTATTTTAATAATTAAATTAAATTATTATATAATTTATTCCTTATAATTATAAAATAATAAAATTAATATATCAATTACATATTATAAGATTATAATATTTATTTAAATAATAAATAATTATAAATAAGGTATATTAATTTATAAAATAATAACAATAATATAATTATAAATTACTAATATTATAATATTTTTAATTAATTTAATAATATTTATACTAAATAAATAAATTATAATGTAATTTAATACTATAAATTAATAATAATTATTTCATATTTATATTCATAGAAGCTTATTTGAAATAAAATAATACTAATCTAATAATATTTTGACAATTAATAACTAAAAGAATTAAAAATAAATTTGTTTATCAATCCAGTTTAAATATTTAAGACTATAATAACAATTATCTATTTCAAAACGTTTATGACTTTTTGTTTTACCATAAAACAAAAATTTTCAATTCATATTAGCTTATTCGAAATAAAATAAAATGAATTTATTAATATTTCAAAAATTAATAAGTAAGACAATTGTTTTATGGCTAAATAAAAAGGTCAAAACGATTTCAAATAGATAATTATTCTAATAGTCAGCTAGTTGAACTAATTCGGTGAACAAATTTATTTTTTAAATCTCTTATTCATTAATTTTTAAAATATTATTAAATATGTATTATTTTAATTAGAATAAGTTTGTATGAACAAAACAATTCTTTTACTACAAAAAAAAAAAATTCATAACGATTTGAAATAGATAATCATAAATATAATAAATATTTATAAAATTATATTATTAATAATAATTTATTTAATATATATAATATTTCAAAAAAATTTATTATTATAATTATTTAAAACAAACCGGTAGTCATATGCTTGTCTCAAATTATACTATTTATTAGTATTAATATAATTAAAAATTTTAATTATTTATATAAATTTATATTAACAAATATTTTATGAATACTGATTATTTATTATAAATAACTAATTTTTCCAATTAATAAATTATTAATTTTAATATAATTCAATACTAAGTTAATTAATAAAAAATAGTTATAATTAATTATTAGTTTAATATTCTATTAGTTTCATGTCTAATAAAATAAAATTAATTATTTATTATATTATAATTATTAATATTAAATAAGTTAATATAAGAATATAATAACTATTATTATAAATAGTTATAATTATTAATTTTTTAATAACTAGATAATATTATAATTAAATATATTATATTTAATATATAATTATTATAATTAATTAATTATAATAAATTAGCATTAATTTTTTATTAATATTAATAATATAATTATATTAAATATATTTATAATTAATTATAATAATAGTTATAATTAGTACCATAATTATTTGAACTAATTTCTCTATCATATATATAAATTATTATGTTATAACTAATAATAATTGGATAAAATTATTATATTATTATCATTATTTTTAAAGATTATAATTATTATAAATTAATATTATAATATTTACTATACTTTATAATAATATAAATTAATTAATTAACTTAAATTAAGTAAATATAATTAGTTATTAATTATTATTAATATAATTATTATATTATATTTCTTAACATATAATCAATTAAATTATAATTATTATAATATATAATTATACAAAATAATATAGAAATTAGTTAATAACTTATATATTAAATAATATTAATTAATTAAATATATAAGTTAATGCTATACTTATTATAAATTATTATAATAATAATAACTTATGAAATTATAATTAAATTATTACGTATATAAATATAAACCATGCAATTGTATTTAAATGTTAATTATATTATTTAACTTAGTTATAAAATAATAATAAGAAACAATTAACTAATTTAAATCTCATATTAATAAATATATTTTAATTAATTGTTAATATTATAATATAAAATAATTAATATATTATATATTTATTACTTATAATGAAAAAGGCTTTTTTCAAAATTAAATTATTATTAGTCATAATTATTTTAATTATACTAATTTTATTTAGTATTGTTAATTATAATTAACAATATGATCATATTGGAAATAATTGAAATAGTTATTATTAATAAAGATATTATTATTATCTATTAATTTATTAATATTTCTAGAATTGATAAGAGATTTAAAAAATAAATTTATTAATTGAACTAGTTCAAATAGCTATGATTATTTCTTATAAAATAATAATAACTAAATTATTAATTTATATTTTATTATATAATTAAATATAATTTATTTCAAATTAATTAATTAATAATTAATTAACTAATGATATTATTCAACAATAATTATAATTAATTATAATATTTTATTGCATATTTGATAAGAATAATAATTATTTAACTATATATATAATTATATACTATTTAGATTATGTATTAATTATTTAAATAAATAATCAATTTATTATTATAATAGAATATAACATTTAAAATTATATTCTATTTTATATGATTAAACTAATTTTAATAAAATTATTAATAAATAATTTTATTAATATTATGTTATTAATGATTGTTCATGTTATAATAATTTTGATTAATTTTTATAATTATTAAATTTACATTATAACTAATAAAAGTTATTTTTAATTATAATAATAATTTATTATAACTTAAATTTAAGTTAATTAATGTATAATAATAATAAGTATTACATTATAAATATTATTATATATTGTATTAAAATTAATACAAATTATAAAAATAGTATATACTAGTTGGTATTATTAATTAAAAATATTAATATATTTTTATATATTAAAGTAATATTTTAATACAATATATTAATTAGTTAAATAAATGTTAATGTTATAATGATTGTTATTTAATATTTAATTAAATATTAATTAAATTTATAAGTATAAATTATATATAATATTATATTATATTAATTAAATAGATTATTTAATACAATTAAGTTATATTTTAATTAATATATAATAATTTAAATAAGTATTATTGTTATTATTCATAATTAATTGAATTATATATATTAATTCTATTATATACAGATTAGTACGAGGAAACTAATCGATAATTATAAAACATAATTGCTGGAGTTTAATTAAATTATTGTTAAATTGTATATTATTAATTAAATAATAGTTCATAAAAATTAATCCAAACATTTTAATTATAATAGTTAATTAAATAAATACTTAATTTATTTAATATAATAGAATATTAATTTACTAATATTATTAATTATCTAAATATTAGTTTGATAGATTATACATAACTGCTATTCAATTGTTTAATTAAATTATATAATATTTATTATATTATAATAAATATTTAATATATAATAATATTATATAATTATCCTAATAATATTAAGTAATTATTAATATTAATTAAATTATACATTAAGTACTTTTATTTTATTTTAATTAAATATTAATTATTATAAGCTAATTGAACATTTAAATATTAGTTGTTTAATAATTATCAATTGTATGAATAAATTATCAAAATATTATAATAATATTGGTTATAAAACATTCAAATAGTTTTTAATAATTCTTTAATAATAATTAATTTAAAAATTATTCTAATTTATTGAGCTAATAGTTAATTTATTTACATTAATTATTTATTATAAATTTTAATTTATCATAAATATTAATAATTACTATTAATATTTAATTCAATTAATATAATATAAATCTAAATTAATAAACTAAAAATAATTAATATTTTTATAATATTAATTACTTTATTAATAATTTCTATTATAATTATTAATAAAGTTTATCCAAAATAAAATAACTATAATATTATAATAATCTTAATTATTATTAATATTTATTTTTAATATTAAAAATAAATTAATTTATAATATTTAATAATATAAATAATTATTATATATTAATCTTTTTAATATGTAATAATTATTATATTTATTTATCTATCAATATTAATTATTTTAATTAATAATCATAATATTAATAATTATTAAACATATATTATTAATAATTATTTAATTTATTGTAAAACTAATCCTACTATTTATAATAAATAAATTTGTATTTATACATTTATATTGTTATTAAGAATAATTAATTATTATATAAATTATTTTAATAATTAATATAATAATTAAATTAAATTATTATATAATTTATTCCTTATAATTATAAAATAATAAAATTAATATATCAATTACATATTATAAGATTATAATATTTATTTAAAAAATAAATAATTATAAATAAGGTATATTAATTTATAAAATAATAACAATAATATAATTATAAATTACTAATATTATAATATTTTTAATTAATTTAATAATATTTATACTAAATAAATAAATTATAATGTAATTTAATACTATAAATTAATAATAATTATTTCATATTTATATTCATAGAAGCTTATTTGAAATAAAATAATACTAATCTAATAATATTTTGACAATTAATAACTAAAAGAATTAAAAATAAATTTGTTTATCAATCCAGTTTAAATATTTAAGACTATAATAACAATTATCTATTTCAAAACGTTTATGACTTTTTGTTTTACCATAAAACAAAAATTTTCAATTCATATTAGCTTATTCGAAATAAAATAAAATGAATTTATTAATATTTCAAAAATTAATAAGTAAGACAATTGTTTTATGGCTAAATAAAAAGGTCAAAACGATTTCAAATAGATAATTATTCTAATAGTCAGCTAGTTGAACTAATTCGGTGAACAAATTTATTTTTTAAATCTCTTATTCATTAATTTTTAAAATATTATTAAATATGTATTATTTTAATTAGAATAAGTTTGTATGAACAAAACAATTCTTTTACTACAAAAAAAAAAAATTCATAACGATTTGAAATAGATAATCATAAATATAATAAATATTTATAAAATTATATTATTAATAATAATTTATTTAATATATATAATATTTCAAAAAAATTTATTATTATAATTATTTAAAACAAACCGGTAGTCATATGCTTGTCTCAAATTATACTATTTATTAGTATTAATATAATTAAAAATTTTAATTATTTATATAAATTTATATTAACAAATATTTTATGAATACTGATTATTTATTATAAATAACTAATTTTTCCAATTAATAAATTATTAATTTTAATATAATTCAATACTAAGTTAATTAATAAAAAATAGTTATAATTAATTATTAGTTTAATATTCTATTAGTTTCATGTCTAATAAAATAAAATTAATTATTTATTATATTATAATTATTAATATTAAATAAGTTAATATAAGAATATAATAACTATTATTATAAATAGTTATAATTATTAATTTTTTAATAACTAGATAATATTATAATTAAATATATTATATTTAATATATAATTATTATAATTAATTAATTATAATAAATTAGCATTAATTTTTTATTAATATTAATAATATAATTATATTAAATATATTTATAATTAATTATAATAATAGTTATAATTAGTACCATAATTATTTGAACTAATTTCTCTATCATATATATAAATTATTATGTTATAACTAATAATAATTGGATAAAATTATTATATTATTATCATTATTTTTAAAGATTATAATTATTATAAATTAATATTATAATATTTACTATACTTTATAATAATATAAATTAATTAATTAACTTAAATTAAGTAAATATAATTAGTTATTAATTATTATTAATATAATTATTATATTATATTTCTTAACATATAATCAATTAAATTATAATTATTATAATATATAATTATACAAAATAATATAGAAATTAGTTAATAACTTATATATTAAATAATATTAATTAATTAAATATATAAGTTAATGCTATACTTATTATAAATTATTATAATAATAATAACTTATGAAATTATAATTAAATTATTACGTATATAAATATAAACCATGCAATTGTATTTAAATGTTAATTATATTATTTAACTTAGTTATAAAATAATAATAAGAAACAATTAACTAATTTAAATCTCATATTAATAAATATATTTTAATTAATTGTTAATATTATAATATAAAATAATTAATATATTATATATTTATTACTTATAATGAAAAAGGCTTTTTTCAAAATTAAATTATTATTAGTCATAATTATTTTAATTATACTAATTTTATTTAGTATTGTTAATTATAATTAACAATATGATCATATTGGAAATAATTGAAATAGTTATTATTAATAAAGATATTATTATTATCTATTAATTTATTAATATTTCTAGAATTGATAAGAGATTTAAAAAATAAATTTATTAATTGAACTAGTTCAAATAGCTATGATTATTTCTTATAAAATAATAATAACTAAATTATTAATTTATATTTTATTATATAATTAAATATAATTTATTTCAAATTAATTAATTAATAATTAATTAACTAATGATATTATTCAACAATAATTATAATTAATTATAATATTTTATTGCATATTTGATAAGAATAATAATTATTTAACTATATATATAATTATATACTATTTAGATTATGTATTAATTATTTAAATAAATAATCAATTTATTATTATAATAGAATATAACATTTAAAATTATATTCTATTTTATATGATTAAACTAATTTTAATAAAATTATTAATAAATAATTTTATTAATATTATGTTATTAATGATTGTTCATGTTATAATAATTTTGATTAATTTTTATAATTATTAAATTTACATTATAACTAATAAAAGTTATTTTTAATTATAATAATAATTTATTATAACTTAAATTTAAGTTAATTAATGTATAATAATAATAAGTATTACATTATAAATATTATTATATATTGTATTAAAATTAATACAAATTATAAAAATAGTATATACTAGTTGGTATTATTAATTAAAAATATTAATATATTTTTATATATTAAAGTAATATTTTAATACAATATATTAATTAGTTAAATAAATGTTAATGTTATAATGATTGTTATTTAATATTTAATTAAATATTAATTAAATTTATAAGTATAAATTATATATAATATTATATTATATTAATTAAATAGATTATTTAATACAATTAAGTTATATTTTAATTAATATATAATAATTTAAATAAGTATTATTGTTATTATTCATAATTAATTGAATTATATATATTAATTCTATTATATACAGATTAGTACGAGGAAACTAATCGATAATTATAAAACATAATTGCTGGAGTTTAATTAAATTATTGTTAAATTGTATATTATTAATTAAATAATAGTTCATAAAAATTAATCCAAACATTTTAATTATAATAGTTAATTAAATAAATACTTAATTTATTTAATATAATAGAATATTAATTTACTAATATTATTAATTATCTAAATATTAGTTTGATAGATTATACATAACTGCTATTCAATTGTTTAATTAAATTATATAATATTTATTATATTATAATAAATATTTAATATATAATAATATTATATAATTATCCTAATAATATTAAGTAATTATTAATATTAATTAAATTATACATTAAGTACTTTTATTTTATTTTAATTAAATATTAATTATTATAAGCTAATTGAACATTTAAATATTAGTTGTTTAATAATTATCAATTGTATGAATAAATTATCAAAATATTATAATAATATTGGTTATAAAACATTCAAATAGTTTTTAATAATTCTTTAATAATAATTAATTTAAAAATTATTCTAATTTATTGAGCTAATAGTTAATTTATTTACATTAATTATTTATTATAAATTTTAATTTATCATAAATATTAATAATTACTATTAATATTTAATTCAATTAATATAATATAAATCTAAATTAATAAACTAAAAATAATTAATATTTTTATAATATTAATTACTTTATTAATAATTTCTATTATAATTATTAATAAAGTTTATCCAAAATAAAATAACTATAATATTATAATAATCTTAATTATTATTAATATTTATTTTTAATATTAAAAATAAATTAATTTATATTATTTAATAATATAAATAATTATTATATATTAATCTTTTTAATATGTAATAATTATTATATTTATTTATCTATCAATATTAATTATTTTAATTAATAATCATAATATTAATAATTATTAAACATATATTATTAATAATTATTTAATTTATTGTAAAACTAATCCTACTATTTATAATAAATAAATTTGTATTTATATATTTATATTGTTATTAAGAATAATTAATTATTATATAAATTATTTTAATAATTAATATAATAATTAAATTAAATTATTATATAATTTATTCCTTATAATTATAAAATAATAAAATTAATATATCAATTACATATTATAAGATTATAATATTTATTTAAAAAATAAATAATTATAAATAAGGTATATTAATTTATAAAATAATAACAATAATATAATTATAAATTACTAATATTATAATATTTTTAATTAATTTAATAATATTTATACTAAATAAATAAATTATAATGTAATTTAATACTATAAATTAATAATAATTATTTCATATTTATATTCATAGAAGCTTATTTGAAATAAAATAATACTAATCTAATAATATTTTGAAAATTAATAACTAAAAGAATTAAAAATAAATTTGTTTATCAATCCAGTTTAAATATTTAAGACTATAATAACAATTATCTATTTCAAAACGTTTATGACTTTTTGTTTTACCATAAAACAAAAATTTTCAATTCATATTAGCTTATTCGAAATAAAATAAAATGAATTTATTAATATTTCAAAAATTAATAAGTAAGACAATTGTTTTATGGCTAAATAAAAAGGTCAAAACGATTTCAAATAGATAATTATTCTAATAGTCAGCTAGTTGAACTAATTCGGTGAACAAATTTATTTTTTAAATCTCTTATTCATTAATTTTTAAAATATTATTAAATATGTATTATTTTAATTAGAATAAGTTTGTATGAACAAAACAATTCTTTTACTACAAAAAAAAAAAAAATTCATAACGATTTGAAATAGATAATCATAAATATAATAAATATTTATAAAATTATATTATTAATAATAATTTATTTAATATATATAATATTTCAAAAAATTTTATTATTATAATTATTTAAAACAAACCGGTAGTCATATGCTTGTCTCAAATTATACTATTTATTAGTATTAATATAATTAAAAATTTTAATTATTTATATAAATTTATATTAACAAATATTTTATGAATACTGATTATTTATTATAAATAACTAATTTTTCCAATTAATAAATTATTAATTTTAATATAATTCAATACTAAGTTAATTAATAAAAAATAGTTATAATTAATTATTAGTTTAATATTCTATTAGTTTCATGTCTAATAAAATAAAATTAATTATTTATTATATTATAATTATTAATATTAAATAAGTTAATATAAGAATATAATAACTATTATTATAAATAGTTATAATTATTAATTTTTTAATAACTAGATAATATTATAATTAAATATATTATATTTAATATATAATTATTATAATTAATTAATTATAATAAATTAGCATTAATTTTTTATTAATATTAATAATATAATTATATTAAATATATTTATAATTAATTATAATAATAGTTATAATTAGTACCATAATTATTTGAACTAATTTCTCTATCATATATATAAATTATTATGTTATAACTAATAATAATTGGATAAAATTATTATATTATTATCATTATTTTTAAAGATTATAATTATTATAAATTAATATTATAATATTTACTATACTTTATAATAATATAAATTAATTAATTAACTTAAATTAAGTAAATATAATTAGTTATTAATTATTATTAATATAATTATTATATTATATTTCTTAACATATAATCAATTAAATTATAATTATTATAATATATAATTATACAAAATAATATAGAAATTAGTTAATAACTTATATATTAAATAATATTAATTAATTAAATATATAAGTTAATGCTATACTTATTATAAATTATTATAATAATAATAACTTATGAAATTATAATTAAATTATTACGTATATAAATATAAACCATGCAATTGTATTTAAATGTTAATTATATTATTTAACTTAGTTATAAAATAATAATAAGAAACAATTAACTAATTTAAATCTCATATTAATAAATATATTTTAATTAATTGTTAATATTATAATATAAAATAATTAATATATTATATATTTATTACTTATAATGAAAAAGGCTTTTTTCAAAATTAAATTATTATTAGTCATAATTATTTTAATTATACTAATTTTATTTAGTATTGTTAATTATAATTAACAATATGATCATATTGGAAATAATTGAAATAGTTATTATTAATAAAGATATTATTATTATCTATTAATTTATTAATATTTCTAGAATTGATAAGAGATTTAAAAAATAAATTTATTAATTGAACTAGTTCAAATAGCTATGATTATTTCTTATAAAATAATAATAACTAAATTATTAATTTATATTTTATTATATAATTAAATATAATTTATTTCAAATTAATTAATTAATAATTAATTAACTAATGATATTATTCAACAATAATTATAATTAATTATAATATTTTATTGCATATTTGATAAGAATAATAATTATTTAACTATATATATAATTATATACTATTTAGATTATGTATTAATTATTTAAATAAATAATCAATTTATTATTATAATAGAATATAACATTTAAAATTATATTCTATTTTATATGATTAAACTAATTTTAATAAAATTATTAATAAATAATTTTATTAATATTATGTTATTAATGATTGTTCATGTTATAATAATTTTGATTAATTTTTATAATTATTAAATTTACATTATAACTAATAAAAGTTATTTTTAATTATAATAATAATTTATTATAACTTAAATTTAAGTTAATTAATGTATAATAATAATAAGTATTACATTATAAATATTATTATATATTGTATTAAAATTAATACAAATTATAAAAATAGTATATACTAGTTGGTATTATTAATTAAAAATATTAATATATTTTTATATATTAAAGTAATATTTTAATACAATATATTAATTAGTTAAATAAATGTTAATGTTATAATGATTGTTATTTAATATTTAATTAAATATTAATTAAATTTATAAGTATAAATTATATATAATATTATATTATATTAATTAAATAGATTATTTAATACAATTAAGTTATATTTTAATTAATATATAATAATTTAAATAAGTATTATTGTTATTATTCATAATTAATTGAATTATATATATTAATTCTATTATATACAGATTAGTACGAGGAAACTAATCGATAATTATAAAACATAATTGCTGGAGTTTAATTAAATTATTGTTAAATTGTATATTATTAATTAAATAATAGTTCATAAAAATTAATCCAAACATTTTAATTATAATAGTTAATTAAATAAATACTTAATTTATTTAATATAATAGAATATTAATTTACTAATATTATTAATTATCTAAATATTAGTTTGATAGATTATACATAACTGCTATTCAATTGTTTAATTAAATTATATAATATTTATTATATTATAATAAATATTTAATATATAATAATATTATATAATTATCCTAATAATATTAAGTAATTATTAATATTAATTAAATTATACATTAAGTACTTTTATTTTATTTTAATTAAATATTAATTATTATAAGCTAATTGAACATTTAAATATTAGTTGTTTAATAATTATCAATTGTATGAATAAATTATCAAAATATTATAATAATATTGGTTATAAAACATTCAAATAGTTTTTAATAATTCTTTAATAATAATTAATTTAAAAATTATTCTAATTTATTGAGCTAATAGTTAATTTATTTACATTAATTATTTATTATAAATTTTAATTTATCATAAATATTAATAATTACTATTAATATTTAATTCAATTAATATAATATAAATCTAAATTAATAAACTAAAAATAATTAATATTTTTATAATATTAATTACTTTATTAATAATTTCTATTATAATTATTAATAAAGTTTATCCAAAATAAAATAACTATAATATTATAATAATCTTAATTATTATTAATATTTATTTTTAATATTAAAAATAAATTAATTTATATTATTTAATAATATAAATAATTATTATATATTAATCTTTTTAATATGTAATAATTATTATATTTATTTATCTATCAATATTAATTATTTTAATTAATAATCATAATATTAATAATTATTAAACATATATTATTAATAATTATTTAATTTATTGTAAAACTAATCCTACTATTTATAATAAATAAATTTGTATTTATATATTTATATTGTTATTAAGAATAATTAATTATTATATAAATTATTTTAATAATTAATATAATAATTAAATTAAATTATTATATAATTTATTCCTTATAATTATAAAATAATAAAATTAATATATCAATTACATATTATAAGATTATAATATTTATTTAAAAAATAAATAATTATAAATAAGGTATATTAATTTATAAAATAATAACAATAATATAATTATAAATTACTAATATTATAATATTTTTAATTAATTTAATAATATTTATACTAAATAAATAAATTATAATGTAATTTAATACTATAAATTAATAATAATTATTTCATATTTATATTCATAGAAGCTTATTTGAAATAAAATAATACTAATCTAATAATATTTTGAAAATTAATAACTAAAAGAATTAAAAATAAATTTGTTTATCAATCCAGTTTAAATATTTAAGACTATAATAACAATTATCTATTTCAAAACGTTTATGACTTTTTGTTTTACCATAAAACAAAAATTTTCAATTCATATTAGCTTATTCGAAATAAAATAAAATGAATTTATTAATATTTCAAAAATTAATAAGTAAGACAATTGTTTTATGGCTAAATAAAAAGGTCAAAACGATTTCAAATAGATAATTATTCTAATAGTCAGCTAGTTGAACTAATTCGGTGAACAAATTTATTTTTTAAATCTCTTATTCATTAATTTTTAAAATATTATTAAATATGTATTATTTTAATTAGAATAAGTTTGTATGAACAAAACAATTCTTTTACTACAAAAAAAAAAAAAATTCATAACGATTTGAAATAGATAATCATAAATATAATAAATATTTATAAAATTATATTATTAATAATAATTTATTTAATATATATAATATTTCAAAAAATTTTATTATTATAATTATTTAAAACAAACCGGTAGTCATATGCTTGTCTCAAATTATACTATTTATTAGTATTAATATAATTAAAAATTTTAATTATTTATATAAATTTATATTAACAAATATTTTATGAATACTGATTATTTATTATAAATAACTAATTTTTCCAATTAATAAATTATTAATTTTAATATAATTCAATACTAAGTTAATTAATAAAAAATAGTTATAATTAATTATTAGTTTAATATTCTATTAGTTTCATGTCTAATAAAATAAAATTAATTATTTATTATATTATAATTATTAATATTAAATAAGTTAATATAAGAATATAATAACTATTATTATAAATAGTTATAATTATTAATTTTTTAATAACTAGATAATATTATAATTAAATATATTATATTTAATATATAATTATTATAATTAATTAATTATAATAAATTAGCATTAATTTTTTATTAATATTAATAATATAATTATATTAAATATATTTATAATTAATTATAATAATAGTTATAATTAGTACCATAATTATTTGAACTAATTTCTCTATCATATATATAAATTATTATGTTATAACTAATAATAATTGGATAAAATTATTATATTATTATCATTATTTTTAAAGATTATAATTATTATAAATTAATATTATAATATTTACTATACTTTATAATAATATAAATTAATTAATTAACTTAAATTAAGTAAATATAATTAGTTATTAATTATTATTAATATAATTATTATATTATATTTCTTAACATATAATCAATTAAATTATAATTATTATAATATATAATTATACAAAATAATATAGAAATTAGTTAATAACTTATATATTAAATAATATTAATTAATTAAATATATAAGTTAATGCTATACTTATTATAAATTATTATAATAATAATAACTTATGAAATTATAATTAAATTATTACGTATATAAATATAAACCATGCAATTGTATTTAAATGTTAATTATATTATTTAACTTAGTTATAAAATAATAATAAGAAACAATTAACTAATTTAAATCTCATATTAATAAATATATTTTAATTAATTGTTAATATTATAATATAAAATAATTAATATATTATATATTTATTACTTATAATGAAAAAGGCTTTTTTCAAAATTAAATTATTATTAGTCATAATTATTTTAATTATACTAATTTTATTTAGTATTGTTAATTATAATTAACAATATGATCATATTGGAAATAATTGAAATAGTTATTATTAATAAAGATATTATTATTATCTATTAATTTATTAATATTTCTAGAATTGATAAGAGATTTAAAAAATAAATTTATTAATTGAACTAGTTCAAATAGCTATGATTATTTCTTATAAAATAATAATAACTAAATTATTAATTTATATTTTATTATATAATTAAATATAATTTATTTCAAATTAATTAATTAATAATTAATTAACTAATGATATTATTCAACAATAATTATAATTAATTATAATATTTTATTGCATATTTGATAAGAATAATAATTATTTAACTATATATATAATTATATACTATTTAGATTATGTATTAATTATTTAAATAAATAATCAATTTATTATTATAATAGAATATAACATTTAAAATTATATTCTATTTTATATGATTAAACTAATTTTAATAAAATTATTAATAAATAATTTTATTAATATTATGTTATTAATGATTGTTCATGTTATAATAATTTTGATTAATTTTTATAATTATTAAATTTACATTATAACTAATAAAAGTTATTTTTAATTATAATAATAATTTATTATAACTTAAATTTAAGTTAATTAATGTATAATAATAATAAGTATTACATTATAAATATTATTATATATTGTATTAAAATTAATACAAATTATAAAAATAGTATATACTAGTTGGTATTATTAATTAAAAATATTAATATATTTTTATATATTAAAGTAATATTTTAATACAATATATTAATTAGTTAAATAAATGTTAATGTTATAATGATTGTTATTTAATATTTAATTAAATATTAATTAAATTTATAAGTATAAATTATATATAATATTATATTATATTAATTAAATAGATTATTTAATACAATTAAGTTATATTTTAATTAATATATAATAATTTAAATAAGTATTATTGTTATTATTCATAATTAATTGAATTATATATATTAATTCTATTATATACAGATTAGTACGAGGAAACTAATCGATAATTATAAAACATAATTGCTGGAGTTTAATTAAATTATTGTTAAATTGTATATTATTAATTAAATAATAGTTCATAAAAATTAATCCAAACATTTTAATTATAATAGTTAATTAAATAAATACTTAATTTATTTAATATAATAGAATATTAATTTACTAATATTATTAATTATCTAAATATTAGTTTGATAGATTATACATAACTGCTATTCAATTGTTTAATTAAATTATATAATATTTATTATATTATAATAAATATTTAATATATAATAATATTATATAATTATCCTAATAATATTAAGTAATTATTAATATTAATTAAATTATACATTAAGTACTTTTATTTTATTTTAATTAAATATTAATTATTATAAGCTAATTGAACATTTAAATATTAGTTGTTTAATAATTATCAATTGTATGAATAAATTATCAAAATATTATAATAATATTGGTTATAAAACATTCAAATAGTTTTTAATAATTCTTTAATAATAATTAATTTAAAAATTATTCTAATTTATTGAGCTAATAGTTAATTTATTTACATTAATTATTTATTATAAATTTTAATTTATCATAAATATTAATAATTACTATTAATATTTAATTCAATTAATATAATATAAATCTAAATTAATAAACTAAAAATAATTAATATTTTTATAATATTAATTACTTTATTAATAATTTCTATTATAATTATTAATAAAGTTTATCCAAAATAAAATAACTATAATATTATAATAATCTTAATTATTATTAATATTTATTTTTAATATTAAAAATAAATTAATTTATATTATTTAATAATATAAATAATTATTATATATTAATCTTTTTAATATGTAATAATTATTATATTTATTTATCTATCAATATTAATTATTTTAATTAATAATCATAATATTAATAATTATTAAACATATATTATTAATAATTATTTAATTTATTGTAAAACTAATCCTACTATTTATAATAAATAAATTTGTATTTATATATTTATATTGTTATTAAGAATAATTAATTATTATATAAATTATTTTAATAATTAATATAATAATTAAATTAAATTATTATATAATTTATTCCTTATAATTATAAAATAATAAAATTAATATATCAATTACATATTATAAGATTATAATATTTATTTAAAAAATAAATAATTATAAATAAGGTATATTAATTTATAAAATAATAACAATAATATAATTATAAATTACTAATATTATAATATTTTTAATTAATTTAATAATATTTATACTAAATAAATAAATTATAATGTAATTTAATACTATAAATTAATAATAATTATTTCATATTTATATTCATAGAAGCTTATTTGAAATAAAATAATACTAATCTAATAATATTTTGAAAATTAATAACTAAAAGAATTAAAAATAAATTTGTTTATCAATCCAGTTTAAATATTTAAGACTATAATAACAATTATCTATTTCAAAACGTTTATGACTTTTTGTTTTACCATAAAACAAAAATTTTCAATTCATATTAGCTTATTCGAAATAAAATAAAATGAATTTATTAATATTTCAAAAATTAATAAGTAAGACAATTGTTTTATGGCTAAATAAAAAGGTCAAAACGATTTCAAATAGATAATTATTCTAATAGTCAGCTAGTTGAACTAATTCGGTGAACAAATTTATTTTTTAAATCTCTTATTCATTAATTTTTAAAATATTATTAAATATGTATTATTTTAATTAGAATAAGTTTGTATGAACAAAACAATTCTTTTACTACAAAAAAAAAAAAATTCATAACGATTTGAAATAGATAATCATAAATATAATAAATATTTATAAAATTATATTATTAATAATAATTTATTTAATATATATAATATTTCAAAAAATTTTATTATTATAATTATTTAAAACAAACCGGTAGTCATATGCTTGTCTCAAATTATACTATTTATTAGTATTAATATAATTAAAAATTTTAATTATTTATATAAATTTATATTAACAAATATTTTATGAATACTGATTATTTATTATAAATAACTAATTTTTCCAATTAATAAATTATTAATTTTAATATAATTCAATACTAAGTTAATTAATAAAAAATAGTTATAATTAATTATTAGTTTAATATTCTATTAGTTTCATGTCTAATAAAATAAAATTAATTATTTATTATATTATAATTATTAATATTAAATAAGTTAATATAAGAATATAATAACTATTATTATAAATAGTTATAATTATTAATTTTTTAATAACTAGATAATATTATAATTAAATATATTATATTTAATATATAATTATTATAATTAATTAATTATAATAAATTAGCATTAATTTTTTATTAATATTAATAATATAATTATATTAAATATATTTATAATTAATTATAATAATAGTTATAATTAGTACCATAATTATTTGAACTAATTTCTCTATCATATATATAAATTATTATGTTATAACTAATAATAATTGGATAAAATTATTATATTATTATCATTATTTTTAAAGATTATAATTATTATAAATTAATATTATAATATTTACTATACTTTATAATAATATAAATTAATTAATTAACTTAAATTAAGTAAATATAATTAGTTATTAATTATTATTAATATAATTATTATATTATATTTCTTAACATATAATCAATTAAATTATAATTATTATAATATATAATTATACAAAATAATATAGAAATTAGTTAATAACTTATATATTAAATAATATTAATTAATTAAATATATAAGTTAATGCTATACTTATTATAAATTATTATAATAATAATAACTTATGAAATTATAATTAAATTATTACGTATATAAATATAAACCATGCAATTGTATTTAAATGTTAATTATATTATTTAACTTAGTTATAAAATAATAATAAGAAACAATTAACTAATTTAAATCTCATATTAATAAATATATTTTAATTAATTGTTAATATTATAATATAAAATAATTAATATATTATATATTTATTACTTATAATGAAAAAGGCTTTTTTCAAAATTAAATTATTATTAGTCATAATTATTTTAATTATACTAATTTTATTTAGTATTGTTAATTATAATTAACAATATGATCATATTGGAAATAATTGAAATAGTTATTATTAATAAAGATATTATTATTATCTATTAATTTATTAATATTTCTAGAATTGATAAGAGATTTAAAAAATAAATTTATTAATTGAACTAGTTCAAATAGCTATGATTATTTCTTATAAAATAATAATAACTAAATTATTAATTTATATTTTATTATATAATTAAATATAATTTATTTCAAATTAATTAATTAATAATTAATTAACTAATGATATTATTCAACAATAATTATAATTAATTATAATATTTTATTGCATATTTGATAAGAATAATAATTATTTAACTATATATATAATTATATACTATTTAGATTATGTATTAATTATTTAAATAAATAATCAATTTATTATTATAATAGAATATAACATTTAAAATTATATTCTATTTTATATGATTAAACTAATTTTAATAAAATTATTAATAAATAATTTTATTAATATTATGTTATTAATGATTGTTCATGTTATAATAATTTTGATTAATTTTTATAATTATTAAATTTACATTATAACTAATAAAAGTTATTTTTAATTATAATAATAATTTATTATAACTTAAATTTAAGTTAATTAATGTATAATAATAATAAGTATTACATTATAAATATTATTATATATTGTATTAAAATTAATACAAATTATAAAAATAGTATATACTAGTTGGTATTATTAATTAAAAATATTAATATATTTTTATATATTAAAGTAATATTTTAATACAATATATTAATTAGTTAAATAAATGTTAATGTTATAATGATTGTTATTTAATATTTAATTAAATATTAATTATATTTATAAGTATAAATTATATATAATATTATATTATATTAATTAAATAGATTATTTAATACAATTAAGTTATATTTTAATTAATATATAATAATTTAAATAAGTATTATTGTTATTATTCATAATTAATTGAATTATATATATTAATTCTATTATATACAGATTAGTACGAGGAAACTAATCGATAATTATAAAACATAATTGCTGGAGTTTAATTAAATTATTGTTAAATTGTATATTATTAATTAAATAATAGTTCATAAAAATTAATCCAAACATTTTAATTATAATAGTTAATTAAATAAATACTTAATTTATTTAATATAATAGAATATTAATTTACTAATATTATTAATTATCTAAATATTAGTTTGATAGATTATACATAACTGCTATTCAATTGTTTAATTAAATTATATAATATTTATTATATTATAATAAATATTTAATATATAATAATATTATATAATTATCCTAATAATATTAAGTAATTATTAATATTAATTAAATTATACATTAAGTACTTTTATTTTATTTTAATTAAATATTAATTATTATAAGCTAATTGAACATTTAAATATTAGTTGTTTAATAATTATCAATTGTATGAATAAATTATCAAAATATTATAATAATATTGGTTATAAAACATTCAAATAGTTTTTAATAATTCTTTAATAATAATTAATTTAAAAATTATTCTAATTTATTGAGCTAATAGTTAATTTATTTACATTAATTATTTATTATAAATTTTAATTTATCATAAATATTAATAATTGCTATTAATATTTAATTCAATTAATATAATATAAATCTAAATTAATAAACTAAAAATAATTAATATTTTTATAATATTAATTACTTTATTAATAATTTCTATTATAATTATTAATAAAGTTTATCCAAAATAAAATAACTATAATATTATAATAATCTTAATTATTATTAATATTTATTTTTAATATTAAAAATAAATTAATTTATAATATTTAATAATATAAATAATTATTATATATTAATCTTTTTAATATGTAATAATTATTATATTTATTTATCTATCAATATTAATTATTTTAATTAATAATCATAATATTAATAATTATTAAACATATATTATTAATAATTATTTAATTTATTGTAAAACTAATCCTACTATTTATAATAAATAAATTTGTATTTATACATTTATATTGTTATTAAGAATAATTAATTATTATATAAATTATTTTAATAATTAATATAATAATTAAATTAAATTATTATATAATTTATTCCTTATAATTATAAAATAATAAAATTAATATATCAATTACATATTATAAGATTATAATATTTATTTAAATAATAAATAATTATAAATAAGGTATATTAATTTATAAAATAATAACAATAATATAATTATAAATTACTAATATTATAATATTTTTAATTAATTTAATAATATTTATACTAAATAAATAAATTATAATGTAATTTAATACTATAAATTAATAATAATTATTTCATATTTATATTCATAGAAGCTTATTTGAAATAAAATAATACTAATCTAATAATATTTTGACAATTAATAACTAAAAGAATTAAAAATAAATTTGTTTATCAATCCAGTTTAAATATTTAAGACTATAATAACAATTATCTATTTCAAAACGTTTATGACTTTTTGTTTTACCATAAAACAAAAATTTTCAATTCATATTAGCTTATTCGAAATAAAATAAAATGAATTTATTAATATTTCAAAAATTAATAAGTAAGACAATTGTTTTATGGCTAAATAAAAAGGTCAAAACGATTTCAAATAGATAATTATTCTAATAGTCAGCTAGTTGAACTAATTCGGTGAACAAATTTATTTTTTAAATCTCTTATTCATTAATTTTTAAAATATTATTAAATATGTATTATTTTAATTAGAATAAGTTTGTATGAACAAAACAATTCTTTTACTACAAAAAAAAAAAATTCATAACGATTTGAAATAGATAATCATAAATATAATAAATATTTATAAAATTATATTATTAATAATAATTTATTTAATATATATAATATTTCAAAAAATTTTATTATTATAATTATTTAAAACAAACCGGTAGTCATATGCTTGTCTCAAATTATACTATTTATTAGTATTAATATAATTAAAAATTTTAATTATTTATATAAATTTATATTAACAAATATTTTATGAATACTGATTATTTATTATAAATAACTAATTTTTCCAATTAATAAATTATTAATTTTAATATAATTCAATACTAAGTTAATTAATAAAAAATAGTTATAATTAATTATTAGTTTAATATTCTATTAGTTTCATGTCTAATAAAATAAAATTAATTATTTATTATATTATAATTATTAATATTAAATAAGTTAATATAAGAATATAATAACTATTATTATAAATAGTTATAATTATTAATTTTTTAATAACTAGATAATATTATAATTAAATATATTATATTTAATATATAATTATTATAATTAATTAATTATAATAAATTAGCATTAATTTTTTATTAATATTAATAATATAATTATATTAAATATATTTATAATTAATTATAATAATAGTTATAATTAGTACCATAATTATTTGAACTAATTTCTCTATCATATATATAAATTATTATGTTATAACTAATAATAATTGGATAAAATTATTATATTATTATCATTATTTTTAAAGATTATAATTATTATAAATTAATATTATAATATTTACTATACTTTATAATAATATAAATTAATTAATTAACTTAAATTAAGTAAATATAATTAGTTATTAATTATTATTAATATAATTATTATATTATATTTCTTAACATATAATCAATTAAATTATAATTATTATAATATATAATTATACAAAATAATATAGAAATTAGTTAATAACTTATATATTAAATAATATTAATTAATTAAATATATAAGTTAATGCTATACTTATTATAAATTATTATAATAATAATAACTTATGAAATTATAATTAAATTATTACGTATATAAATATAAACCATGCAATTGTATTTAAATGTTAATTATATTATTTAACTTAGTTATAAAATAATAATAAGAAACAATTAACTAATTTAAATCTCATATTAATAAATATATTTTAATTAATTGTTAATATTATAATATAAAATAATTAATATATTATATATTTATTACTTATAATGAAAAAGGCTTTTTTCAAAATTAAATTATTATTAGTCATAATTATTTTAATTATACTAATTTTATTTAGTATTGTTAATTATAATTAACAATATGATCATATTGGAAATAATTGAAATAGTTATTATTAATAAAGATATTATTATTATCTATTAATTTATTAATATTTCTAGAATTGATAAGAGATTTAAAAAATAAATTTATTAATTGAACTAGTTCAAATAGCTATGATTATTTCTTATAAAATAATAATAACTAAATTATTAATTTATATTTTATTATATAATTAAATATAATTTATTTCAAATTAATTAATTAATAATTAATTAACTAATGATATTATTCAACAATAATTATAATTAATTATAATATTTTATTGCATATTTGATAATAATAATAATTATTTAACTATATATATAATTATATACTATTTAGATTATGTATTAATTATTTAAATAAATAATCAATTTATTATTATAATAGAATATAACATTTAAAATTATATTCTATTTTATATGATTAAACTAATTTTAATAAAATTATTAATAAATAATTTTATTAATATTATGTTATTAATGATTGTTCATGTTATAATAATTTTGATTAATTTTTATAATTATTAAATTTACATTATAACTAATAAAAGTTATTTTTAATTATAATAATAATTTATTATAACTTAAATTTAAGTTAATTAATGTATAATAATAATAAGTATTACATTATAAATATTATTATATATTGTATTAAAATTAATACAAATTATAAAAATAGTATATACTAGTTGGTATTATTAATTAAAAATATTAATATATTTTTATATATTAAAGTAATATTTTAATACAATATATTAATTAGTTAAATAAATGTTAATGTTATAATGATTGTTATTTAATATTTAATTAAATATTAATTAAATTTATAAGTATAAATTATATATAATATTATATTATATTAATTAAATAGATTATTTAATACAATTAAGTTATATTTTAATTAATATATAATAATTTAAATAAGTATTATTGTTATTATTCATAATTAATTGAATTATATATATTAATTCTATTATATACAGATTAGTACGAGGAAACTAATCGATAATTATAAAACATAATTGCTGGAGTTTAATTAAATTATTGTTAAATTGTATATTATTAATTAAATAATAGTTCATAAAAATTAATCCAAACATTTTAATTATAATAGTTAATTAAATAAATACTTAATTTATTTAATATATTAAATAAATTCTTATTAATTATTTAATATAATAGAATATTAATTTACTAATATTATTAATTATCTAAATATTAGTTTGATAGATTATACATAACTGTTATTCAATTGTTTAATTAAATTATATAATATTTATTATATTATAATAAATATTTAATATATAATAATATTATATAATTATCCTAATAATATTAATCACTTTGTTAATAATATTAAGTAATTATTAATATTAATTAAATTATACATTAAGTACTTTTATTTTATTTTAATTAAATATTAATTATTATAAGCTAATTGAACATTTAAATATTAGTTGTTTAATAATTATCAATTGTATGAATAAATTATCAAAATATTATAATAATATTGGTTATAAAACATTCAAATAGTTTTTAATAATTCTTTAATAATAATTAATTTAAAAATTATTCTAATTTATTAAGCTAATAGTTAATTTATTTACGTTAATTATTTATTATAAATTTTAATTTATCATAAATATTAATAATTACTATTAATATTTAATTCAATTAATATAATATAAATTTAAATTAATAAACTAAAAATAATTAATATTTTTATAATATTAATTACTTTATTAATAATTTCTATTATAATTATTAATAAAGTTTATCCAAAATAAAATAACTATAATATTATAATAATCTTATTTATTATTAATATTTATTTTTAATATTAAAAATAAATTAATTTATATTATTTAATAATATAAATAATTATTATATATTAATCTTTTTAATATGTAATAATTATTATATTTATTTATCTATCAATATTAATTATTTTAATTAATAATCATAATATTAATAATTATTAAACATATATTATTAATAATTATTTAATTTATTGTAAAACTAATCCTACTATTTATAATAACTAAATTTGTATTTATATATTTATATTGTTATTAAGAATAATTAATTATTATATAAATTATTTTAATAATTAATATAATAATTAAATTAAATTATTATATAATTTATTACTTATAATTATAAAATAATAAAATTAATATATCAATTACATATTATAAGATTATAATATTTATTTAAATAATAAATAATTATAAATAAGGTATATTAATTTATAAAATAATAACAATAATATAATTATAAATTACTAATATTATAATATTTTTAATTAATTTAATAATATTTATACTAAATAAATAAATTATAATGTAATTTAATACTATAAATTATAATATTTAAAATCTTATTTATAATTATTATGTAATAATTTATATAATATAAATAGTTATATAACTGCATAATAATGATATATATTAGTATTTTATTATAATATATATAAGAAATTATAAGTTAACTATTATTTATAATTAATTATATATTAATATAATTTAACAATAATTTAATTAAACTATTTAATTTTAATAATAATGAATAATATAATTATATTATTTTTAACTAAATTACTTAATTATTAATGTTAAATTAATTAACTTAATTTATTAATTAATTATAATTAATATAATTATATTAATATTATATTTATTATAATATAAATATAATAAATTAATATGAATTATTAATTATATATAATATTAATAAATGTATTAATAATTTATCATATAATTAATATACAAAATATATTTAATTGTATTAATTAATATTATATTAATTTAATAATTAATTATTAAATAGTTATAATATTATATTTAAATAATGATTTGAAATTATTATAATAATGAAGTTTTGTTATTATACTCATTTAATCAGATAATTATACTATATTTATATTCTATTATAAATTATAAATTTATTAATAAATTTAGATTACTATAAGTATAGACTATCATTAACTATTAACTTATAAACTTAATATTAATTTACTAATCTAATTAACATTATTACTTTTGATTAAAGTATTATCAATAATATAATCAAAATAGATTTAATATTAAATTAATCAATTAATATACTAATTTTACAATTAATTAATTTAATAATAAATTATTAAATTATAATTATATTGTTTAATATTAAATTGATAAATTATAATAATTTAAATACATAAACTAAAATAATTTATATTAATAATATTATAATTTAAGAGGTTATTAATATTTTAGATAAACAATATTTTTATAGTTTATCAATTTAATATTATAATTATAATTTAATAATATTTAATAATTATAAATTATTAATAAATGTATGTATTAATAATTAATAATTGAACCATAATACTATTAGTATTATTAATTAATAATATTTATATGAAATATAAATTTATCCAAAAATAGATTATAAAATATATTTTTTATAATTATATTATAATAAATATAATATATAATATAATAATTATAATGATTTAATAATCTATAACCAATTAATAATAATAATAATAATATATTATATTAATTACTCATTAATAAAATAATTTATTAGCGGCCCCATCGAAATACATCTTCTATATCTCTTTATCATCTTCCTCTAACTTTGAGATGGCCATTAGTTCCTCATCTAGAAAATCAAGCTTATTATAAATATAAGTATAGTATTATAATAGTATTATTTTACAAATATTATTTAATATTTATATATTTTATATTCAAATAGTATATAAATAATAATTTAATAGTTATTATATAATATTTTATATAAATATTATTTGGATATAGTAACATAATAATATTAAATATTATTATAAATCTAATAACATTTAAATTATTCATTTATAGTAATATTAGTTAATATAATTATTATTATATTATATTAATATAATAGATTTGTTAATATTATTAATAAAGGAATCAATTTACTAATTATTTATTTATTATTAATAAACCAGTATTAATAAGGCTATAATTATATATAAATAAATACTATTATATAATAGTATTATTAGTATTATATAATTATATCACTATTACTTGTTATTTATAATTTATATTTAATAATTAAATATTAAATATAAATATTTAAATTAATTGATAAATATTAATTTATAATTATTATAAAATAATTATCATTTAATTTTGTTTATAAATAATATAACAAAAGTTTATTAATAATCTAATTATATAGTATATAATTATATTAAATTAAATTAATATGACAATTTATAATTGTTATATAATGATTTATTATAATTTAAATTATTGAATAATTATCTTTTATTATCTAATAAATTATTTATAATTTATATAAAATTCTAATTAACTATATTTATCCTATTTAATAATATAAACTAATTTAAATAATTAATAATTAATATTAAAAAATTATGTAATAATTATATTTATTAATGATTATAATATTTTTATTATAAAAATACTTATATTTATATTAATTAAATTAATATTAATTATAATAATAAATAATAGTCAAAATAAAACTAATAGTAATAATTTTAATTATTATTAATATTTCTAATATAATCATTTTTAATTAATTATAACTTAATTATAAAATAGATTAAATAATAATATACTTAATTATTATGATAATTAATAAACACTAATATATCAATAAAATAATATTGAATAATATTATGATTAACTTATTATTAATAATATGTATGCTTTATTATATTTATAAATATTTTAATTAATTAATTAAAGTTTATAAATTATAATATTTATAGTTATTCAATATAAAAAATAAATTTAATATGAATAATAATATTTATATTCGTATATAAATTTAATAATAAGTTCTATACTAATTGTTGTTATAGCTAATTTTATATAATATTATATTTATAGTCTTAATATAATTAATAGTTATATAATTTTAATTCAATATAGTATTAAACAATTATTATAATAGTTATAACTAATAAATATTAATTTATTATATTTATTTTGAATATAAATTATTATAATAAGTTTTAATAATTATTCTATATTAGAACAAGTCAACATACAATAATAATTATTGTATATAATTTAAATTATATATAACTCTTAAAATTAAAGATTGTTAATAATAGATTAATATTTTTCTATTAAATAAGCAATAATTATTATATTATTAATTGTTAAAATATTATAGTAATTAAGTATCATAATAAAATTATTAATTAAAATATCAATATTAGTATTTATTTAATAATACATTTGATTACAATTATATTATGAATAATTATATATTACTTATTTGATTCTAATAGTCTAATATTGATCGATATTTATTTATCAATATTAAAATGATAGATATTTTTATAGTATTACAATTATAAATATATAATTACTATAATATAATTATATTTATTATAATCTTAATAAATAATTATTAATTTACTTATAATAAATTTATTTATTAAGACTATATAATTTATGAATAATATAATTATTATAGAATAATAGTCAAATAATTAAGTATATTATTATTTAATCATTTTATAATTAAGTTATAATTAATTAAATATTATTATATTGGAAATATTAATATTAATAATAATTAAAATTATTACTATTATAATAATAATTAATAATATTATTATTTAAACTAACTAAGAATTTATTATTAGGTAATTTAATAACTAAATTAATATTATTAATTATAAAGTAATTAATTATTAAATAATTAATTTAATATGTATTATAAAAATAAATATATAACTAAACAAATTAATTATTTTAATAAATTATAATTATATATTATAATTATTTAATATGATTTATATTATAAATAATTATAACTATTTAATTATATAATTTTATATATAATATGTAAAAATTAATTCTATTTTTTGAACTAGTTCGAATAATTATTAAATTTAATTAATTTAATATATATAATGATTAATAATATAATTTCATATTCCATAATATATATTAATAATTTATATTAATATACAGATTAGTACTAGAAACTAATTGATAATTATAAAACATAATTGCTTAAATAAATAACAATATTAAAATAATTTAAGAAATATTGGTCACTGTAAATAAATTAATAATAATTTATTATAATATTCAAATAATTTGAATTGTAAATAAAATTGCTAATTATAAGAATATAACAATTATGAATAAGATGAATAATATTCAAATAGTTGTTTTGTTATGAATATAAATACTATATAAATATTAATTAGATATTCCTTGCAATTCAAAAACAAGTGTTTTGTGACAAAATAAAATGTCATAATGATTTAAAATTGATAATTGTTCAAATAGTCATAACGATTTGTAATGGTCAGGCCAACAGATTCATTTTTTAAATTCATTACTTATTAATTGTTAGAATATTAATAAATTAGCATTACTTTATTCCGAATAAGACTATATCAATAGAAATAATTGTTTTATGATAAAATAAAGGGTTATAACAATATGAAATAAATAATTGTTAAATTGTTATAAATAGTTGAACTAGTTTGGTAAACAAATTTATTTTTTAAATTTCTTATTAATTTTCAAAATATTAATAAATTATATTAACAAAAACATTTGTTTTATGACAAAATAAAAAGAATATAACGATTTGAAATAGATAATTATTCATATAGCCTTAACTATTTGAATTGGTTTAACAAATAAATTTATTTTTCAAATCTCTTAATTATTAATTTTCATAATATTGTTAGATTAGTATTATTTTCTTTCGAATAAGCTTATATGAACAGACTAAACTAGTTTGATATAGACAATTAATTCTATATATAATAATTAGTTACTAATAATTATTAAATATTATTATTATTTAAATATTATAAATATTTTAGATCAATAATTAAAATATTTAAATTAAAATCAATATTCAGATAATTATATATAAATTTAATTATTAAATATTTTATTATAAATTAATATAATCTAATTAAATATTTATGAAAATCATAACCCCTTAGATTTAATATGAACTATTGATTAATAATTTATTGATTTATTTTATTATAATAAAAGTTCATACTTTTAATAATTTGATATAATAATCCTTATTAATTTTAAGGATTTATAATAATTATTAAAATATTTAATTGTTCAAATCATTATCAATTAATAAAAAGCTTAATATTAATATCAATATTAAATTAGTATTAATAGTAAACAATATTGATAATTGTTCTTATCAATTATATTATTTGAAATAATAAAACTACAATTAATTAACTTATTTAATATTTTAATATTTTTATCTATATCTATATAACTAAAAGTTATGTACTTGCCATTAGATGTTGGATTGAATAGTTCAACTCCATTTTCAAGATGTAGTTTGATTTTTATGAGTTCAGTTCAAAAAATATTCAAGCAACTTAAGTTTGACTAATTAGATTTTGTTATAATTAATTTGTACAAGAAGCATGAAATTCTAAAATTATATTATTAAAATTATTAATTAATATTTATAATGTATTAAAAATATATTAATATTATTATATATTTATTAATAATATATTATAATAATAGTTAATAATATTAATCTAATTTAATTAATAATATTTAATCTTCATTTATAAATATAGTATAATAATATCTAATTTATTAGTTAAATTAATTATAATAATATGTAAATTAAATAAAAAATAATTTTCAAAATATTATTAACTATTTAAAATAATATTTACTACTATAAACAACAATTATATAGTATTTATTTCAATTAATATATAGTACTATATAATTAGCAAAATTAATTTAAAATTTAAGTAATAAATAATTGTTTATTTATTCTATTAATTATCTATTTTAAATAAATAAATTATTTGACAATATAATTATCAAATATTACTAATTTAATACTATATTATTCTAATCTATTATAATTATAATAATTATAATTATAATATTACAAAAGGATTAAGTTATTATATTTATTATTAGAACAAGTTAATTACTAATAATTAATATTATTTAGAATAATTTAATAATATATTTGATAAGTGTACAATAATTGATAATATTGTTAAGATACAAAAGTAATAATATTTATGTATCAAATAAATTAAATCTATTATATTAAACTTGTTTGATATTATATTGATTATATTAATTATTTAATTTTTAGTTATACTTATAAAAATAATTTATAAATATTTATTAATAAGACAATTAATAAGTAAAAGATTTAAAAAATAAATCTATTTATTGAACAAATTCAAATCATTATAACTATCTGAATAATTATTTATTTCAAATTCTTATGACCTTTTTGTTTTGTCATAAAACAATTGTTTAGAATAATTATACTATAATTATTATAGTTAAATAAATTAATTTTATGTGTATAATTTAGTAATTAATTATATATAGTGAATATAATATAAATTACTATATATTAAATCTATTTAAATAATTGATATTATTTAATAATATATATTATATTAATAATCTAATATAAATTAATAATATTTTATATAAATTAATTTATATATTATATCTATATAATATAAATTTAATATAATATCATTATGAACATTGTTAAGGATAGAAATATAATTAAATTATATGTGAATAGTCTAATTTATATTATATATATTATAAATTAACATAATATTAAATAAGTATATTTTGATATTAATATAAATTATTATTAATATAAATATAATATAAGTTATAAACAAATTAATATAATATTATTAATATCTTATAATTTATTAATTATTAGTATATAATTATAATATATTATTTCTTTAAATAATATTTAATATATATTACTTTATTTTATAAAATTGATATTTAAATCTCTTATTAATTTTCAAAATAGTAATAAAATAGTATTATTTTATTCTGAATCATTTTGTATGAATAGAAACAATTGGTTTTAGAACATTAATTTTTAAGTAAATTTATTTTTAAAATTTTTACTTATTAATTTTTAGAACATTAATAAATTTATATTATTTTATTTGAAATAAGCTTGAATGAATAGAACCAATTGTTTTATGACAAAACAAAAGGTTGTAATGTTTTGAAATAGATAATTATTAAGATAATCATAATTATTTCAACTTGTTCGATAAACAAATTTATTTTTTTAATTCTCTTACTTTTTAATTTTTGAAATATTAATAAATTAGTGTTATTTTATTCAATTAAGCTAACATGAATTGAAACAATTGTTTTATTACAAAACAAAATGTTACAATGATTTATTAATATATTAATGAATGATTAGGTTTTTATATAGTATTACTAATAATAGTTATTAATAGTTATAAATTATAACAATATAATTATTTATCTTAATTATTTAATTTAAATAATAATATAATAATACTATATAAAAATTAAGATTTGAAATAATACTAATTTAATAATATTTTGAAAATTAATAAGAGATTTAAAAAATAAATATGTTTTCTAAACCAATTCAAATAGTTAAAACAATTAGAATAATTATCTATTTCAAATCGTTCAAAACTTTTGTTTAGTCATAAAATAATCTAAATTTATGAACATTTGGAAAATTAATAAGCAAAAGATTTGAAAAAATAAATTTGTTTACCAAACAAGTTTAAATAGTTATGACTATTTGATCAATTATTTTTATAAAATTGTTTTGACCTTTTGTTTTGATATAAATTAGATTTACTAATTAAACTATTAATACAATTATTTATTATTTAATGTATTAATTATTTTATTATAATAATATATATTTCAATTTATAACATATAAATTATAAAATAATTAAAAATATAATCATTGATATTTTCATTATTATTATAATGAAAATATAGTCTTAAATATATTATTTCAATTTTCAATTTTATTAACAAAAACAATTGTCTTAAATAATAATAATAATAATATTATATATAATAAATAATAACTATATAATTTGAAACTATCTATTTATAATTATTAATTATCAATAGATAATTGTTAATTTTCTTTTGTTTATTTTGTTCCAAAGTTAGAGAAGTGTCAAAGAGTTAATTAGAAAAACATAGCTTCAAACAATCTGTCTGTCTATATATATTTATTTAATACATTCATTTCACATACATAAAATTTAATTTTCAAAATACTATTATAGATCATATAGATTTTAATAATAATTATATTAGTTATATATTAAAAATAATCAGTTATTATAGTATTAAATAAAATAATAATTATATTTAATATAATTTTTCAAACTATTTATTAATAATAAACTAATATTTAATAAATTCTTTAATAATTTAATTAATTAACATTTCAAATATTATAATTATAATAATTTTAAACAGATAATTGTTTAAATAGTCATATCTATTTAAAATTATTTAGTAAACAAATTTATTTTTTTAAATCTCTTGCTTTAATTTTTTGAATGTTAATAAATTAGTATTATTTTATTCCAAATAAGCTTGTATGAACTGAAATAATTGTTTTATAACTAAAAAAAAGGATAGAATGATTAAAAATAGATAATTATTCTGATAGTCTTAACTATTTGAACTAGTTTGGCTAAGCTATTTATTTTTTAAATCTCTTATTAATTTTTGAAATATTATTAAATTGGTATCATTTTAATCCGAATAAGCTTGTATGAAAGGAAACAATTGTTTTATGACAAAATAAAGGTCATTATGATTTGAGATAGATAATTGTTTAAATAGTCATAACTATTTGAACTGGTTTAGTAAATAGATTTAGTTTTTAAATCTCTTATTAATTTTCAAAATATTAATAAAGCAAAATTATTTTATTTTGAATAATTTTACATGAACAGAAACAATTGTTTTATGACAAAACAAAAGGTTATAAGAATTTGAAATATATAATTGTTCTAACAGATATGACTATTTGAACTTGTTTAGTAAACATATTTATTTTTTAAATCTCTTACCTATTAATTTGCAAAATATTAATAAAGTAGTATTATTTTATTTTGAATAAACTTGTATGAATAGAAACAATTGTTTTTTGACAAAACAAAAGATCATAACTATTAGAAATAAAAAATTGTTCAAACAGTTATAACTATTTGAGCTTATTCAGTAATTATAACTAAGAATACAGATACTTAAAATAATAATTTAAGTATTTTAAAATATTATCTATATTAGTTAATTATATATTTATAAGTATTATAATAATTTAAAATTAATCTATATATATTATTATAAATAATAATAAATATTTTAATTATATATATTAATCTATTTTTATTAAATTTAATTTAATTTATAACATTAATTAAATATTAATTTATTTTTGTTAAATAATTTAATTATTAATAGTAATTATTAATGTTATAATTATCGTTAAATAAAATATTAATAATAATTAATAATATTTAAATATTATTAAATATTTTAATTAATATTAATGTTAATTTTATTAATTTACAATATTAGTTAATTAAAAATGTAATAAATAATGTTATAATAATAGATATAATAATAAGCTATTATTTAAATTATTTGAAATAGATAATAGACAATTATTTATTTGAATAATTATACCTAATATTGATATTATTATTTGTAATTTGTAGATTAATTAGTTATAATATTATTTTATTATAATATAAATAATATATTTTCAAAAATTATTTACTATAAATAATAAATTTATTATTAATTTAGTAGTAATAATTGTATAATAATAAATTTAATTATTTAGTTATAATTAAATAGTTTTAAAGATAATAAAAAATATAATATATTCTATATTAATACATCATAATATAGAGCATTTGTTTATAATATAAATTTAATTTGTTTAATTAATAAATTGTTGTTACTAAAATAGATAATAATTCTAATCATTTTAACTATTTGAATTGCTTCTGCAAGCAAATTTATTTTTTAAATTTTTTACTTATTAATTTTTGAAATATTATTAAATTAGTAATATTTTTAATCGAATAAGTAAATGAATTATTCATAAATTTATATAACTATTAATATAAATTTACAATTTATATTAAAATTATAAATTTAATACATAATTAATTAAAAAAATAATACTAATCTAATAGTATTATGAAAATTAATAATTAAGAGATTTGAAAAATAAATTTATTTGTTAAACCAGTTCAAATAGTTAAGGCTATATGAATATCTATTTCAAATCGTTATATTCTTTTATTTTGTCATAAAACAAATGTTTTTGTTAATATAATTTTGTTTAGAATAAAATAATATTAATTTATTAATATTTTAAAAATTAATAAGAGATTTAAAAAATAAATTTGTTTACCAAACTATTTCAATTAGTTATAACAATTTAACAATTATTTATTTCATATTGTTATAACCCTTTGTTTTGTCATAAAACAATTATTTCTATTGATATAGTCTAATTTGGAATAAAGCAATGCTAATTTATTAATATTCTAAGAATTAATAAGTAACGAATTTATTAATATAAAATTTAAGTATAAGTAAATAATTATTATTTTAAAATTTAATTAACTATAATTACAATTTGAATATTACTTATATTAATAAAAATAATTTTAATAAATAAATTAATGAAATTAATAATTATTTTTAATTATGATTACATTAAATATTAATTTAATAATTAATAGTATTATTAATATAAAAATTTAAACTAAGAGCAAAACAATTATTTTTAATTATAACTTAAAATATTTATTACATATTTATTTTTTTAAATCTCTTTCTTATTAATTTTTCAAATGTTAACAAATAATATAACAAATCTTTATAAGTTTTGTTATATAATATTTTCATATAATTAAATAATATTTAAATATAGTTTAATTAACTATATGTATAAATAATTAATTAATTTTTAAATAATAATTATATTATTAACTTATAATTATATTATTTAACTTAGTTATAAAATAATAATAAGAAACAATTAATTAATATAGTAATCCAATTATTAATTAAGCTTTAATTATATAAATAAATATATATTATATTATAAAATGTTATATTAGTATTGTGATATTATATATATTATATTAATTATTAATTATATCTATTTAAATTTACTTTTATATATTATTATTTAATTTAATTATAATCAGTTAAATTTATAATATAAATTTATTATATTTTAAATATAACAAATTGTTATGACTTAAGTAATAAGTCATGATTATTTAAATTAGTATTAAAGCATTATTATTATTTATAAATTATAATACAAGTTAATCATAACAAAATAAATATATTACTTATATTAACAATTAGAATAAGTTATATATTTATAATAATAATTATTAAATTATATATTAAAATTACCATTTACAAACAAAAGTAGAATATATAATATTAAAATACATGTTATGAATATAAATTATATTCATTAATATTAATGAATGATTAGGTTTTTATATAGTATTAGTAAATAGGTATTAATAGTTATAAATTATAAGAATATAATTATTTATCTCAATTATTTATTTATAATTATTATCAATAATTGATTTTTGTCAATTATAACAAAATATAATCATAATCAATTCATACAAGCTTAATATTGTAATAGATAATAATATTAATTATAATTATAATTATTCTAAATATAAATTTTAAATTTAATTAATTTGAAATAAAATAATTTGATTACATTTAGATAAACAAAATAAAGATCATTATGATTTGAGATAGAAAATTATTATTCATAATTTTATAAGATTTAGTAATATTTAATTAACAATATATATTAAATAATAAAAATAAATCTGTCTACATATAAATTTTTTATTTTATAATAAATTAATAGTGAATTATATTAATTTATTATTAATAATAATAGCTTATTATTAAATTTTATATTTAATAATTTAATATAATTGATATTATTATTTGTAATTAAATTATTAATTAAAATATTATTAATTATTATTAATTATTTAGTATTAATTATATAACTAATTTTATAATTAAACTCTTTATTATAACTTCATATTTAATTAATAATTTAATTACAAATAATAATATCAATATTAGGTAAAATTATTCAAATAAATAATTGTACAATTGTCCCTTAGATGTCCTAATTTATTTAAATTATTTTAAATTATTATATTTATTAAACTATTCAAATAATAGTACTAATCGATAGTATATATTCATAAGTATAAATATTTATTAGTACATTATAATAAACATATTATAATATTATAATAAAATAGTTATTTTATTTTGGATAAACTTTATTAATAATTATAATAGAAATTATTAATAAAGTTATTAATATTATAAAAATATTAATTAATAATTTAAACTTATATTATATTAATTGAATTAAATATTAATAGTAATTATTAATATTTATGATAAATTAAAATTTATTATTAATAAGTAATATAAATAAATTAACTATTAGCTTAATAAATTAGAATAATTTTTAAACTAATTATTATTAAAGAGATTATTAAAAACTATTTGAATGTTTTATAACTAACATTATTATAATTATTATAACATTTGAATAACTTATTCATATAATTGATAATTATTAAATAACTAATATTTAAATGTTCAATTAGCTTATAATAATTAATATTTAATTAAAATAAATTAAAAGTACTTAATTTATAATTTTATTATAGTATAATAATTATTAACGTATAAATTCATATGTTATGTACAATTTGTTTAATTAATAATAAGCATTAGTTTACTGATAATAAATTATAGAATAATATTATAATAATATTAGAAATCTAAGATAATTAATAATATTAATTATAATAATAATTAAATAAATTATATTAATATAATTATTTATTGAATAGATTATAATTTGTATATTATTTTATTATCTAATTTAAATGATTATAATTATTATAATATTATTAATTGTTTAATTATTTAAATTATTAATATTATAATTTGTTAATATATACTAATTTAATAATATAACAATTTATTAATTAATATTTCTAATATATAATAATGATAAATAGTAACCACATTTATAAATATAGTAGAATATATAATTATAATTTAAAATTATATTATATTAACAATTATATTTATATATAATTATAAGTTAGTTAATTAATTAATATTTTATATATTATTATTAAATTAGTTTAATATTCCAAAATTTTGTACTATATAATAATCATTATAAATATCAATGACTATTAGAATTATTGTTCAAATAATTATAATATAATATTATAAACAATTATATTATAATATTTTATTATTGATTTATTTTAGCTTATATTATTATTAAATATTAAATGTTAAATATAATTTTAAATTATAAATTATAATTTGATTAATAATAAATTAAATTGTTAATTGTATAATATAATAATTTTTATATTATAAATTTATAATAATAATTAATGATAATAATGCTTATAATTAAAATAATGTTTTTTAATAGTACTATTTTTAATAAATAATATGGCAATTAATATTATTGTTTATTAATTAAATATTAATTAATTAATATTAAATTGAATTAACAAAAATATAAATACAAAAATAAACTTTAAAACATAGCTTGTTTTATAATAAATTCATAATATATAATTAATATAGTTTTTTAATTTATAAATTAATTTGTAACATGATAAATTATCATTTTATAATTGTTAAATGACTTATGATAATATTAACATATAATAATTTATATATGTATAATTAATAAGTTAATATTTTTTTAATTTATATAATAATCACTAGTTTATAATTTTAATTATTAATAAAATATTGATAGTTATAATAAATATAACATTATAAATATTAATAAATATTTTAATAAACTTATTAAACTAGGCAACATCTATATTTATTAATGAATAAATATATTACAAATTATAATTTTAATATATTAATAATAAACTTACTATTTAATTATATAATTAAATATATTATATACTAATAATATAGCAAATTATATTATATTTATATATAATATAATAATTATTATTATTTAAACTGATTCGATAAACTAATATTATTAATAATTAACAATTATTTTAATAATTGTGTTATTAAAAATTAACCCAAGATTTACAGTTTAATAATTTATATTATAATGTATTAGTAAACAATTAATTAATTATATTATAATTCCATAACTATTTTATAATTTAATATTATATTATATTAAATATAATTAATAATTATAATATATTATAAGAATTTAATTATATTTTAATATAATAATTATTGTAATGAACATATTTATTTATGCTTATATTAGATATAAAAGAAAGCATTTGTTCATTGTTTTTAAATTAATTAATATTAATTTAATTATTTATTATAATTAATGTATATTTATAAACTTAAATTAATATACTTATAAATTAGTATATTATATATTATTATTTATGATATTGAGTAATCTAATATATTACTCAATGTATTATATTAGATTATAATATATTAAATTATAATAATTTATATACAATTAATATTAACAATATTAACTATTACTATATTATAATTATATAATATAATTAATATTAATTATTAATTTACAATTATAATTATATTAATATTTTATTAAATACTAATTATTTAATAAATTTATAAATAATTATAATTAATAATAATATGTTATAATTATTAATATAATTATGATAATTCAATTATTAATCTTATAAATTATTTATTAAATATAATACTATATTTATAATAATAAGTTTATAGAGATTATAATATTTCAACAATTCATATTATATACATTATAATAGAATAAATATTTATCAGTATAACGTAGAAATAGTTATTCTTAAATTATTATAACTTATAATAATTTAATATTTTATAGTATATTATAAAACCAAATTATATTTATATTATAATATAAATTATATTTATTTTATTTTAATGTATATAATACTATTCCCTTTTGAGCTTATTCTTAATTATATTATAATTATAAAAGAAATAAGTATTTGGTTAATTATTATTATATATTAAATAGAACAATTGGTTTTATTCATACAAGTTTATTTTGAATAAAATAATTTAAATTTCTTAATATTCCAAAATTATTACAATTAGTTATAAACATTTTATTTCTTTTGTTTAAGTTATACATAACTATTATTCAAATAGTTATTTAATTAAATATTTATTCCTAGATGCTTTTTGTTTATATTCAATTAATTCTAGCTTAAGCATTAATAATTTTTATATATTATTAGTAATATAAAACAATTAATTACTTATAAGTAAATTACCCATTACTATTAATTATTTGATAGGTATATTTTATTATATAATATAATAAAATTAATATTATAAAAATATTAAATAAATATAACATCAGATAATTAAATATATATATATATCATTAAATAGGAAATAAATATGTTAATATAAACAATTTATTATTTATGATAGTTAATATATAATAGAGTTAATATAAATTATAAGATATTTTATATATAATAAATATATATTAGTATTATAATTTAATATTAGTATTTATATTAAATCTATATACTATTTTCATATTTACTTAATATTAATAATTAAGTTAATATTTAATTTTATATCATATAAATAATTATTTATTTAATTATATAATTAAATAATTAATTATACTATTATATATATATTTAATTATATTTTAATAATTGAATTAAATTAATTATAATTAATTAGTTTTTGGTTAAATATTTATAAATATAGTATAATAATATCTAATTTATTAGTTAAATTAATTATAATAATTATTAAGTAAGTTAACTAATATATATAATAATATTTTGATTTTTTATAAATACTAAATAATAAGGTTAATTATAATATTATTAGTATAAATTATTTTCATATTAATTAAAATTATTTTAATTTATGATATATATTATAGAATAATTAATTAATAGATATTGATTCGTTATATTATTTATATTTGTTAATTAATATATATAAAATATTATATGTATTTTATCTTATAGTAGTTGAATGATTATCTATTTTAATATTAATAATATGGCCATAATGATTTATTTGAATAATTGTTATTATACATTAATAGTATAAATTAATTATTATTAAATTTATTGGTATTTTAATATTATAAATATTTAAATTATCCATAATAATTAATTTAATTACTATATATTATTAATTATTATTAAACATTAATAAAAATTTATTAAACAATATTAGGTATAACTATTATTAATTAAATTAATAATGAATAATCATAAACCTTATTCTTTTCAGTAACCAATTTGAGTTTGCTGTCTGATTATTCTTTCTAGAGCTCAAAGTTGTTTCTCTTATGATTTTACTAGAGTCTCTGCATTCCATTGCTTCCAAAAAGTTTGTAAACAATATTGTCTTTGCATGTTGTTGCCTATTTTGGATGTTACCCTTGAAAAGATTTTTGTTTGACTGAAGCATTTTCTTTATTCAATAGCACATAAGAAGGCAGAAGGCTTAGTATTTTCTTAAGAACTTGATACTGATGTTTACCCATGCATTGGTTGATCTTTATCTAACATAAGCATCTTACAAGTTTTATTCACTATTTTATGTCTTGTACAAACTTCAAAATCTCATTTCATAAGTTACTATTCTGATGAATGTTTAAAGCTGTTGAATAATATTTATCAAGTTATAGTAGGTAATATTTAAGGAAATAAAACAAAAGAAATAAAAATGTTTGGTAAAGAATTACTCACATTTAAGATTTATCTACCTGTTTCTATGTTTGTATATAGTCCATAACCTTGTAAGACTTTTATCTTGTTTCTAGTGGCAGCTTCAACAGTGTGCTTATCATTATGACTTCTTATGTTGTTTGTTGAAATTGCTCTCTTCCCAATGATTGTTGTCAAAATTTTGGACTTTGAGGAGAGAAGTTAGTTTTTCTAGGTTGAAAGAAAGCAATTAAATTACTAGTGGTGGACATGGTAGTGATGGCAACTGAAAAATAATTTAGCTTATCTCATTTTTATTATTATGATTATTTATTCTTAACAGTTTAATAATTAATTGTAATTAGTATTATTATATTATTATTAAACTACTAATTAATATTGTCATTATTTAATTATTATATTAATATTTATAATATTACTAATAATTAATATTTTTATAATATTAGTAATTTTGTTATCCAAAATTAGTTATGACTATTTAGTAGATTACTATTATTAATATAGTTATTAATTAAAATAAATTAACAAATATTAAAAAATAAATATTTTTATCAATCAAGTTTAAATAATTATGACTATTTGAATATTTATCTATTTGAAATTGCAATAACCTTTTGCTTTATCATAAAATAATTTTTTCTATTCATAGAAGCTTTTTTTGAATAAAATAATATCAATTATTAAATCTCTTACTTATTAATGTTTGAAATATTAATAATTAATATTTCAATTAATAATTTATTTTTAATAAAATAATGTTAATATTTGACTATTAATAACAAGTAATTATTAACTAAATTATAATAAAATAATTATATACGTAAAATTTACTTTTCATAATTAATTTAATGATTTAATGATTAATAGTTAAAAGGATAAAAAACTATATTTTCAAAATAATAAATCAAAATAATATCATTATAATCAATTAAATTATTTAATATTCTAACCTAATGCTCCAAGAAGTGTTGGCATAAGTCCCAGGCCCATGATAGTTGGTATCAGATAGGTTTTGGTTAAGGTCATGTTTAGTTTGCACTTAAGGTGTTCAATAAAAAATAATTATTAAATATTAATTAATAAATCAATTCTATACTTCATATCAATTTATTAATCATAATTTAATAATTTAAAATAAATTATTTTAAACTAATTACTAAAATACGAATAATTAATAAATTATATTTTAATTTATTATTTGTATAATATTAAATGAATATAAATATCTATTTATATATTATATTTATTGTATTATATTTATTAAATAATTAAAATTAATATTAATAAATTAATTTAATAAGAATAAGAAAATCCTTAATATTATAATAATATATATAGATTAATTTTAAATTATTATTCGTAATTAATTAAAATATAAATATTTAATTATATTTATTAATCTTAATTCATTTTTAATTAATAAGTTTTAATTAGATTACTTTATTAATATATAATATAATATTAATAATAGATTAATTGTTATAAATAAATAATTACAATTATTTATATTAGTTTTTCAATCATTATTAAATATTTTGCAAATTATTATTATTTAATAATTATTAATAATTAATTATTATTTTGAAAATAGAAATATATTTATTTTCTATTTAATTAATTTATCTTTTATTATATCTTATTAATAATTATTATATTATATTAAACTTAATTAATAATTATATTAATTAATATAATCAATATAATTAATTAATATTAAATATTAAAAAAATAAATAGAATATTTAAATAATTAAATAATATTTAATTTAAATAGCAAATTAATAGATAAATAATTATCTATTTTCTTATTATTTTTAAATTACTTGTTAATATTGATTATTACAAATATACAAATAATTGCTTATATAATAAAACAGAGTTCTAATTATTATAAAATTATATAATTAAATATTTATTTATTTTAATTTTTATAAACTTATACCTATTTTATTTATTCAAATATTAGTAATATATTTAACGAATAAGTTAAACATTTCCAAATATAATAAAGCTTTTTTAAATTGTTATTATCTAATCAAATTATTTTTTGAATCTTGATAAGGGATTGATTGGTTCTTGATAAATTTGCAGAAGTTTGGCTACTAGAAGAAAAATGGATCAATCTTTTTGGCTAGGGGATCTATCCCTTCTATCCCAAACATGGCATAAACCCTTTTTTTTTTTTTTTCAGAATTTGTTTGGTTTAGTTCCTAAATGAGTTTTGGCAAGATAGATGGTTGAAAAAATGTTCAATTTGAGATTAAAAGAATTTGATTCAAGTTAGGCAAATTTGTGTTTTGTCAATTCAAATCTTTTAATCAGTTCAAGGCTAAAAAAATTGTTCATATAGTCATAAGTATTTGAACATATTTGGTAAAAGGATTAAATTTTAATTCTCTTACTCATTAATTTTTGAATATTAATAAAATTAGTATTATTTTATTTCAAAAAAGGTTATTTGAACTGAAACAATTGTTTTATTACTAAACAACATGTCAAATAAGTTGAAATAGTTAATTATTCAAATAATTATGACTATTTCAACTTGGTTTGCTACAAGTATCTGATGTAGGCTTTGGTTTATAGATTTTTTCAATCCAAGCTTCTTGTCTCCTTTATAAATTTACTTTGGGGATTATCTTGCTATTTGGTCACTTGTGGGCCTTCTATATATAAATTTGGAAGTTGGAGCTTTTTTGACATTTAATAGCAATAATTTGTTCTTACTATACTTGAAAAGAAACAGTGACAAGGAAAATAATTGACTTTTAGGTATTTGTTCTACATATCATATAATTAATATGATTATTTTATTAAGCTAATAAAATAGTTTAAACTAATATTAATTATAATAAATATTTAATATCTTAAATAACTAATATTTAAATGTTCGTTATTATAAACTAAATAAATATTTTACTAATTATTTTAATATAAGTTAAGTTTTATAATTAGAATTATTAAAATATTATATATTTTAATATTTGAATATTAATTAAAATATAAATTAATATTAAATAAGTAATTATATAATATATTATATAATTATTTAATATTAAAAATAATACAATATTGTTATGACCTATTGTTTTAAAATATTAATACTAATTTAATAATATTTTGATAATTAATAAGAATAATATTCACATGATAATTAAATGGTCATAATGATTTATTTTGTTAATTATCAAAATATGATTGGTGAGTGAATTATTATCTAATTAACTATTTATGATAAAAATTATTAAATATTATTAATATTATTTAATGATATTAAAATCTATCATATATTTAATATGAATAATTATTTATTTATAATCTAATTATTTATATTAAATCATAAACAATTGTTAATAATCATAATAAATTAAATAAATTTATTAGGTATAATTGTATTAGTTAATTATATATACAGTTAATCATAATTATATTTATTAAATTTAAGTATAATATTTAACTATAATAATTTATTAAATATAAATTATTATTATATAATTAATTTAGTAATTAATTAATAATATGCATTAATTATTTTAATTAATCTAGTTTGTACAGATAAATTATTAGATTTAATAATTTATATTAAATATAATTTAATATTGAATTCTTAGATCCACTTATTAATAAACAATAAGTTCAACCTCATGACTGTATCCCAGTTTGAGAAATAAGAGTCGTCTCTTAGCTTCTGCTTTGGCTTTGTACCCAACTCCAACAAGTTTAAGAAAGCGAAAGAATTTAGCATTACAATAATAAATAAATTTAATAAAAATAAAATAATTAATATTTTATTAATATTTATATAATTTCATTATTATATGAAATTATAATTTATTATAATCATATAATAAATTATAATGAGTTTAAATGTTATTTCAAGATTAGAGTAATCTATTTTAAATAGTTGTAACTATTTGAATTTGTTCGGTAAACAAATTTATTTTTTAAAACTCTTGCTTATTAACTTTCAAAATATTAAGAAATTATTATTATTTTATTTTAAATAAGCTTTTATGAACTAAAACAATTATTTTATGTCAAAACAAAAGGTCGTAACTATTTTAAATAAATAATTTTTCAAATAGCCATAATTATTTGAACTTGTCTGGTAATCAGATTTATTTTTTCAAATATTTTGCTTATTAATTTTTCGAATGTTAATAAATTTGGATTATTTTAATATGAATAAACTTGTAAGATATGAAACAAGTATTTGATGACTAAACAAAAGGTAAGAATGATCTAAAATAGATAATTATTCTAATCATTTTAACTATTTGAACTGGTTCCGCAAGCAAATTTATTTTTTAAAATCTCTTACTTATTAATTTTTGAAATATTATTAAATTAGTAATATTTTTAAGCGAATAAGCTTCTATGATCGAAAACAATTGTTTTATGACAAAAAAAGATCTCAACGATTTGAGATTGATAATTGTTCAAATAGTCCTAACTATTTGAACTGGTTTGGTAAATAAATTTATTTTTTTAATCTCTTATTAATTTTTTAAATATTAATAAATTAGTATTATTTTATTTCGAATAAGCTTGTATGATCAAAAATAATTGCTTTATGACAAAACAAAAGGTCATTTATTAAATCACTTAGATTTTTACTTATGACTAAGTAATAATTATTTAATTATATATAATTAAATAAACTATTATTAAATTTATATATTAATAATAGTTTATTTAATATTTAAATATTATAATTAAATATTATATTAATTTATAAATATTACTAATTGAATTAATTTAATTGTTAAATTAAATATTTTATATAATATTAAATAAAAATATAGTTATATAATTACAATTAAAATAGATAATTAAATATTTTAATTCAAATAGTAATTAAATTAAAAATATTTATTTACCTAAATAAATAAATATTATTAATATTTTGCAAATTAATATTAAAGATAATTAATATGACTGGATTCATATTAAAATAATTATTAAAATATTAAAATAAATTGTTTTAAATAAATTATAATATTTTTAATTATTAATTATATAGATTAATTAATAAGTTAATATAATTCATAATAGATTATACTAAATTAATATTATTCAATTACAATATTTTTACTAGTTATTAATTGTATAGATTAACTTTTATTAATCTATTTGATTTAATTATATAAATAAATTAGATTTAATATTTAAAATTAATATATATTATAGTATTAAATATAACTAGTAATTTTAATAATTATTTATAAATTAATTAAATATTTAATTATTATTTAATTAATTTAATAATTGTATAGATTATATAATTTAGTATAATCTATACAGTTATAATATCTATTTAAATTTATTATTTGATTTTAATAATATCAAATAACCATATTTATTAACTGTATTATTTAATTTTATATTAATTAACTAATATAAATTAATTTAAATATATAAATTATTAATTATTAAATATTTAATTTATTAATGATTATATTAATTTATTATTATTATTAATAAATATATTTATTGAATTAATTGATATAAATATTAAATAAGTTAATTTGATTTGAAATAATTATGGTTAAAATTAATTATTAAAATAAATAATTATTAATATCATTAATAATACTAATTTATTAATATTTAAAAAATTAATCAGTAAGAGATTTAAAAAGTAAATTTGCTTACAAAACCATTTCGAATAGTTTTAACTATTTTAAAAATTATCTATTTCGAATCGTTATAACCTTTTATTTTATCATCAAACAATCGATTATGTTTATACTATTTTATTTGGAATAAAATAAAACTAATTTAATAATATTTTGAAACTTAATAACCAAGAAAATTAAAATATAAATCTAATTGCCAAACCATTTGAAATAGTTAAAACTATATGAATGATTATCTATTTCAAATCATTATGGCCTTTTCTTTTGTCGTAAAACAATTATTTTGTTTGTACAAGCTTATTTGGATTAAAATAATACTAATTTAATAATATTTCAAAAATTAATAACTAAAAGATTTAAAAAATAAATTTGTTTACCAAATCAGTTCAAATGGTTAAGACTATTAGAATAATTATCTATTTCAAATCATTCTGATATTATTAATAAAATAATTAATATAAATATTATAATTGATTAAACAATTATACTAATAATTTATAACTATTTATAAATAATTAATAATTATATTAATTATTATAACAATTTAAGTATAATTTATTTAAGTCAATATCTTTAATATTAATTAATATTATATGATATATTAATTATAGAAAATAAATTTAGTAATATAAACAATTACTAATATTTATTGTTTAATATGGCTATTGAATATATAATTAAATAGTTATGAATAATTTGATACTTATATGTTGTTCTTCGACGCTTAAGTCAATGCTCGATAAGAGAGATGAAGGAGAGGAAATCAGAAAGTAGGTATATGGAGTTTGAGTTGATTTAGGAGTATTTGAAAGGGGATACTTATACCTATGCGATAATGGCATTAGGCCTAGGTGGCTTGAGCTATAAGTAATAGGGCCAGGGCTGACATTGCTTACTTGAGTTGAGCTAGCAATCAACAACCCAATCGGAGGGTGACAATTCAACACTCCATGTGCCCCAAGTGGTCAGTTGAGGTGGCTGATCTCCCAATAGTTTATCTTTAATAAACTAGTATGAACTAATGATATTACAATTGTTATAATTTCAAATTTTAATTATAATATTTTTATAGCTTGTATGATTATTATTAATCTTATTAATAAAATAATGAATAAGTTGTATATTCATTATAATTATTAATGTTTTAATAACTATTAGTATTATGAATAATTAACTTAATTATTACTATTAATTATAAGTAATATTAATAATATTATCTAATATTTCATAAATTGTTATTATATCTATATTTATGATTCATAAAATATAAATATATAATTATTGAAAATAATTATATTAATAAGCTTGTAAGCATGAAACAAATATTTTATGACTAAACAAAAGGCTTGAACTATTTGAAATAGATAATTATTCTAATTGTTTTTATTATTTGAACTGGTTTGGCAAACATATTTAATTTTTAAATCTCTTATTAATTTTTGAAATATTATTAAATTAGTATTATTTTTAACTGAATAGGCTTCTATGATTAGAAACAATTGTAAAATAATTGTTTATGTTCATACAAGCTTATTTCGAATAAAATAATATAAATTTACTAATATTCTAAGGATTAATAAGTAAAAATTTTAAAAATAAATATATTTTCTAAACATGTTCAAATAGTTATGACTATTTGAACAATTATCTATTTCAAATCATTATGACCTTTTTTTGTCATACACCAATTGTTTCTATTCATAAAGGCTTATTCAGAATAAAATAATATTAATTTATTAAAATTTAAAAAATAAATTTGTTTATTGAGCGAATTCAAATAGATATGACTACTTAAATAATTATTTTATTTCAAATTGTTATGATATTTTGATTTTTCATAAAACAATAGTTTTTATTCGTACAAGTTTATTCAAAATAAGATAATACTAATTTATTAATATTCTAAAAATCAATAAGTTGGAGATTTAAATAATAAATATGTTTACCAAACAAGTTCAAATAGTCATGTCCATTTAAACTATTATCTATTTCAAATCATTAGGACATTTTGCTTTGTCATAAAATAATTGTTTCTATTCATACAAAATTATTTAGAATAAAATAATATTATTTTATTAATATTTTGAAAATTAATAAGAGATTTAAAAACTAAATCTGTTTCCTAAACCAGTTCAAATAGTTATAACTATTTGAATAGTTATCTATTTCAAATTGGTATGATCTTTGTTTTGTCATAAAATAATTGTTTCTATTCATACAAACTTATTCGAAGTAAAATATTGGTAAACTAATAATATTCCATAATTTTTAATAATATTGTTCTAAATATTAATAATTGAGTTTAATAATTATTACTATTAATTATAATCTATTAATTATTAATTATTGCTAATAATTATAAGAATATAAAATAATTATTAGTTAATATTAATTAAATTATAATCAAATTATAATATTATGATTATATTATAATTCATTTTAATAATAATATTATTTATAATTATTATTAATATATAATATTAATATAAATGTTATTAATATAACTTAAATTAATAAATTAATAAATTAATAAATTATTATTATTATATTAAAATAATTAATATTTATTAATTGTATATAATATATTAGTAAAAAAATATATACTATTATTTATTTAAATAATTAATAATTGAAATATTATAAAGCAATATTATTTTATTTTGGATAAGCTTTTATGAACTAAAACAATTGTTTTATGATAAAACAAATAAACTATTTTAATTATAATAAAATCATTTTATTAAAAATATTGTAAATGATATTAAAAAGGAATAATATATATTTAATTATCTATATGAATCCAATAGATTCATTACTTTTATATATTTGATTATATAATTATATATATTACTGGAAGATTCATTATAATAAGTAAACTAAGTTAACATAACTTATATAATTAATATAAGTTATTATTAATTTACAATCAAATTATAATACAAGTTAATAATAAAATAATTGATATAATCTTTTATATTATTAAATTAATACTAATTTAGGGTTTTAATAATAAATATATTATTATATATAATTTATAAAATATAAACATTAAATTTTAAATATCTAATTAGTATTATATTAATTTTTATAATAATTTTAATTATTTTTATTAATATTTAATCTTAAAATGATTAAGATGTAATAAAAGAATTTATAATTATTATAATAGGTATTTTTGTTAATAACAATTATGTCTCTATGTTATTATTTATTAATCATTTTTATAAATTTAATTAATAATAAATAATCATTAATATATTATAATTTAAATTTATATTAATAATTATAATATAAATTATAATTACAAACTATCAATAAATTAAATTAAATTTTTAATTATAATTTAATTTTATCTATTAAATAAAATAATTTAAGTTTTGGTGGGTTACAAAGAAAGTGAATTATAATTAAATTTCATATAGAAAACCATTTTTATCCAAAATTACAAATAATGCATAATTAATTGGTACAAATTTTGTGGGCATTGTGAGGGTGCTAATTCTTCCCCATACATAACTGACTTAGTTAATAAATAATAGCTTACAATAAAATGAATAATAATATTATTATCAATAATATAATTATTAAAATATAATATATAGTATTTTTCCTGCTTTATTAACAAATTATTAATTTATTATTATAAACAATATTAATAATTATTTAATAATATAAATAAATTAATATTATAATTTACAATATTATATAATATAATAATTATCATAATTTATTATTAATTATAAATTTAATAAGTTAAATAAAATAAATTATTTTATAATTATTTATTAAAATTTTAAATAGTTAAATTAAATAATAAGGTGATAAGGAATGCAACAAAATATAAACTATATAATATTATCACTATTTTAAAATTAGTAATTATAATTACTAATACTTATTGTATTATAATATAAAGTTATTATAGCTATATATTATATATTTATATTATTAATTATTTTTATAAAATCGTTTTAAAAACAAATTACTATTATTTAAATTATAAGTAGATTTAATAGTTAATAATTGTCTATTCATATTATTTATTACATAATTAATCAAATATAATTAATAAACATATATTCATTAAAATATATAATATAATTATAAATAATACTATTTTTTTCTATTATTATTATCAAGTTATTTATTATTTAATTATATATAATAATTATCATTAATTTTAAAATATAATTATTTATTTATTTATGAACTCTTTAACTTATAGCTTAAATAATTAATGAATAATAATATTTATTTATAATATTATAGCTTAATTATTATTTTAATTAATAAATTAATATAATAAGTTCAATTAATATTTTTATAATAATATAAATATAATTAATAAGCTAATATTTTATATATTATATTTATATATATATTATATATAGTTAATTGAAATATAATAATTAATTATAAAATAATACTAATCTAATAATATTCTAAAAATTAATAACTAAGAGAATTAAAAATAAATTTGTTATTTTTAATAATGAATCTCATATGTTATTTTTATGTCATAATGTTTTGAAATAGATAGTTATTCAGATAAAGAGTAAAACCTTTGTTTATCATAAAACAATTAAAATAACAATGACTATAGCAGCGTGCCATTATGATAACTATTTAAATAAGCTTGCATGAATTTAAATGTTTTTTCAAGATTTTAAATTTAATTATTTAAAGATTAATTTATTATATTTAACGAACCCTGTTATGATAGTTAATTACATCAATTGCTTAGATTCATAAATAGACTTGAGGGCAAAGAACAATGTAGAATATGAATAAGTACTTTAATTTAATTCTTTATTTTAAATTTATTATTCTATATAAATTTTATAATTATATAGAATAATTATATATTTATTTGAAATTATATATATAATTGCATTATTTTATTATATATTTAATAAATTTTGATTATCATTTTTTATTCATTTTATATTATCTTAAGTTAAAAATACTGTAGTTTTAATATGAATAAATTATTGTATATCACATAATTAATATATTATATGACAATTATAAAATATATAAATTATATAATAAATTGTAGTTATTCTAATAAATTAGAAATATTATATAACTTATAATTTAATATTAATAATTATTCTAATTATTTTATCATTTTTTGTATCGTATTTTAATTTGTGACTATTATCACAAATTATAAATTAATATAATATTTAACACATTAATTAACCTTTTCTTTATAATGAAGATATAAAACAATAATTGTATCATTATAATTTATAATAATTATTCTTATAAATTAAATTATAAGTTATAATTTATAACTATATTAATAATCATAATAGTAAAGATTTGTTATAATTTTTAAATAACAATTTTTAAATTCCCTTTTTAAAGTATAATTAAAGTCGATGAGCCTTTATTTGTCAAAGTTGTTGTGCCTCTATTTAAATGAGCCTTTTAATTTTCAAAGTCATTAAGCCTCTATTTAGATGAGCCTTTTATTTATTTTTTTCAATGTTGTTAAACCTCTACTTAGAGGAGTTTTGTGTCATTTAGCTAGTTTGAGTGTCTGATTAAAAAAAACAAAATATGAACCTGTTGGGATGATTATTGAATGTAAGGGGTGTCTACGTATTTGCACAATTCCTGTTGCACAGGAAATACATAAAAAGAGGTAGCTATAGACACCTCAATCTGTTTAGGGTGTTTATTTTTAATAATAAAAAAATGAAAAATTAGGAAAATTCTAGATGGTTGGATTTGTTTTGGATTGTTTTTGTGAGCTTATTAAAGTTGGGATAAACTCAGAATTGAAGATTGGAAGAAATCAAAACTCTTTTCTTGTTTAGGGTTCTTAAAATATAATATTTTAATGTTATAATTAATGTTAATATATATAATTATTTATATAATTAATATATTAAAATTATATAATAATAAATTGATTTGAAATATTAAATAATATTTGATATATTAATGTTAATTATAATTTTATAAATGAAAATATATAATATTAACTATTTATTTATAATATATTAATAATAATTATAAATCAATTAATACTTAATTTAATTAAGTTAATTATTATTTTCAAAATTACTATTTATAATAATATTAATTCATATTAATATAATAATTTTAATATAACTATAAGTAAATTAACAATTATAACTTAATAAATAATATTATATACTTTTGTATAGTTAATAAATGAATTAACTTAAATTAATTACAAGTTTGTTATATCAATTTATACAATTAATAATTATTGTTATATAGAGATTATAATGCTTATAATTATACTGTAATTATTATTATTACATTATAATTCAAAATAGTAATTAATTTAGTAATAATTATAAACAATTATTAAGTTTATATTATTAATTATTAATAATATATTATATACTTATTAATATTATTATACTATTACTGATTGCAATTATTTTAAATAATTTATTAATTATTAAATCTATTTAATAGATTTTATATTTATATAATATATTATTTTTTTGGCTTCTTGATTAAAAATAGATAATAGCTATATCAATATTATATCTATTAATTAAAATATTTAATAATTATCTATTAAATATTTTGTTACTAAATTTATTGTTTAATTTTTACTATTTAAGTAATTGATTTAAAAATTAAATATGTTTTTTATTAATTGATTAAATAAATAGCTATTCGAATAATTTAATTATTTTGATTTATCATAAAACAATTATTTCAGTTAATACTAGTTTATTAATATTTTAAAATTAATAATTAAGAAATTTAAAAAATAAATTATTTATTTAATTAATCAAAATTATTCATGATTTAAATAAAATAAACATTAAATAAATATATAATTAATATTAAATTAGAATAATCAATTAAGTCATGATATTAAAATTAAAATTTAATATTGATTTATAATATTCATATATTCAACTATATCAAATAATTAATAGTGAATTGGGGAACCTTTATTATTAATTTAAATTAGATAATTGAAATATAATTAATAATAAAATAAATATTAAATTAAAATAATTTGTATTCATTAATTATAATATATTTATAAGTATAATTATTTAATTCTCAAATTATATTAATAATTAATATATATAAAGTAAACAATTATAGTATATAATAATATACTTAATTATAGTTAAATAACTATTAATAATACTTATAATTATATTTATAAAATATTAATTATATTATCAATAATTATTTAACAATTTAATATATTTAATATTAATATAATTAATATTATATTTTTTAATATAATAATTTTAAATAATCAATTAAATATCTTATATTTAATTATTAATAACCTTTAATTATAATTAATTTACTTAAAGTATTATTTAATTATTAAATATAATTAATTTAATTTAATTAAATATTCTATTAAATATTTAATAATAAAAATTTCTTATTATTATTATGCTATTAATTAATTATCTTAATTCTTATTTAATTAATAAATATATATATTAATAAATTTATTAATATAAATTATTAAGTAATTATTTTTTAAATAATTTAAATAAATTATTAATAAATATAATTTATTATTATTATATATATGACATTATATTTAATATGTTAAAATAATTAAATAATTATTTTTATATTGATAATTTATTTATAGGACAATAAATTTATATTTTTTATTTTTATCCAATATTTATAATTATTATAAATATTAGTTTATTAAAATATATAATATAATATTATTATCAGTTAAATATTTTAATTAAATTAATTAATTATTAATATTAAAATATTAATATTACTAATAAATTATAATTATAATTATTATTAATTATTTTATATAAATAATTAATATTTGCTAATATAAATAGTATTTATATTATTTAAATATAAACAATTATTATATATTATCCACAATTATAATTTAAAATTAATAAATAGTTATGACTATTTTATCGTTAATTAATAATTTTCAAAACAATTAGTTAAATTATTTAAAATAAATAAAATAATATAGAATTTTATTATTATATATATGCTATATTAATCTAATTCATTTTAAGTTTAATAGAAATAGCATTTTAAATTAATAAATTAAATTAATTATTTAATTTATATTAATATATAAGGTTAAACTAATTATTATAGTTAATAATTAATTTAATTATATCTATTAAACAATAAAAAGCTCCCATATATATTAATTTTTAATTATTAATTTTTATTATATATTTTTTATTATGATATATAGTTATTAATTATTAATAAATTAATAATTAATAAATAGATAAATCATTTTAAAAATTTAGTATTAAAATTAAAATTATTTAATTTAATTATATTATATAAATTTAATGATAAACAAATTAAATTAGTTAAATAATCATTTTTATTAATTAATAAATAAATTAATATTAATAATAAGTAAATTAATAACTAAATTGATAATATTAATTATTACAAAATTATTTATATTATTAAGTAATATTACTTAATAAAATTTAATGTTTTAGGACAAAACAAAAATCATAACAATCAGAAGATAGATAATTGTTCAAATAGTCACAACTATTTGAACTGGTTTGATAAAGAGATTTAGTTTTTAAATTTCTCTTTAATTTTCAAAATAGTAATAAAATAGTATTATTTTATTTTGAATAATTTTGTATGAACAGAAACAATTGGTTTTGGAACATTAATTTTTAAATAAATTTATTTTTAAAATTTTTACTTATTAATTTTTGGAACATTAATAAATTTATATTATTTTATTTGAAATAAGCTTGAATGAATAGAACCAATTGTTTCATGATAAAACAAAAGGTTGTAATGTTTTGAAATAGATAATTGTTAAGATAGTCATAACTATTTGAACTTGTTCAATAAACAGATTTATTTTTTTAATTCTCTTACTTTTTAATTTTTGGAATATTAATAAATTAGTATTATTTTATTTCAAATAAGCCAACATGAATTGAAACAATTGTTTTATTACAAAACAAAATGTTACAATGATTTGAAGTGGATAATTATTCAAATAATCATGACTATTTGAACTTATTTGGTAAACTTATTTTTTTTAAATCTTTTACTTATTAATTGTTGAAATATTAATAAATCAATATTATTTTAATCCGAATAAGCTCATATGGACGGAAACAATTGTTTTATGACAAAACAAAAAAGTCATAAGAATTTGAAATAAATAATTATTCAGATAGTCATAACGATTTGAATTTGTTCGATAAATAGATTTATTTTTTAAATTTTTTACTTATTAATCGTCTTATTATTCATTATAACAAATTATTTATATGGTCATATTTAATATTAATAATTAATATAATATATAAATAGCCTAATTGTTAATTAAATATTATATTAATAATTCAAATACAATTATTAAATTAGTATATACATAATATAATATGTATAAAATATTATAATTGAATAATAATTATTCAATTATTATTCTAAGTAACTATTAGTTATGAAATATTAATAAAAATTTATTAATTAATGATTATACTAAATTATATAATCTATACAATTATTAAATTAATTAAATAATAATTAAATATTTAATTAATTTAAAAATAATTATTAAAATTACTAGTTATATTTAATACTATAATATATATTAATTTTAAATATTAAATCAAATAGATTAATAAAAGTTAATCTATACAATTAATAACTAGCAAAAATATTATAACTAAATAATATTAATTTAGTATAATCTATTATGAATTATATTAACTTATTAATTTATCTATATAATTAATAATTAGCAATATTATAATTTAATATATAATAATATTATATATTACTAAATAAATTATTTGATATTTATATATTAAATCTATAGATAATTGTTGAAATGACCATAATTATTTGATTATTTTATTATTAAGCTTATGGCTTAATTCTTTTATATTATTTAAAAAGAATTAAAGATAATTTTAATTATTAATTTATTAAATATAAATTCTTATTATATATTTTTACTTAATTATAAATAATTTTAAATAGTTAAATAAATAATAATTCTTATGATTTAAATATATAATTTATTAAATTATTAACTATAAATATTATTCAGAATAATCTATATAGTTAAAATTTAAACAAAAATTTTAAATAATTTTAATTTTAACTAATTTTAATTATATAAATAAATTAGATTTAATATTTAAAATTAATATATATTATAGTATTAAATATAACTAGTAAAAATATATTTAATAATAATTATTAAGAAAATTGAATTAATTAAATAAAATTTAAATATATAATTAAACTAATTATTTATTAAAAACTTATAATTACAATCATTTAATAATTATAAATAATTGTAATTAATTTATATAATTTATTATTATATTATAAATTTATTATAAAACTACATAATATAATTATAAATTATAATTATGATAATTGTAATTATAAGTTTTTGACTGTTCCTTTCAGTACTCTTTCTTTATATATAATTTAATTATCTTTCCCACTCTTTTTTTAAATATGATTACTATATTGTTTAATAATAATTTAATAATATTATTATAGTATATAATATAAATATAGTTATATAAGATAAACAATAATTATTATTAATATTATAAATATTTAGTTAATACTATTAATTAAATAAATAAAATAATATTTATTTTTAAAATTTTTTCTCATTAATTTTGGAACATTAATAAATTAATATTATTTTATTTTGAATACGCTTGTATGAATAGAAATAATTTGTTTATGATAAAACAAAAGGTCATATCTATTTGAAATAGATAGTTGTTCAAATAGTCATAACTATTTATTAATGCAATTATAATAATTTAAGATTAATTATTAAATTAATAAGTTTAAGATTTAAAAAATAACTTTGTTTACCGAATAAGTTCAATAGTTATGACTATTTGAATAATTATTTATTTCAAATCATTATGACTTTTTGCTTTTCCATAAAACAGTTGTTTTTGTTCATACAAGCTTATTCAAATTAAAATAATATTAATTTATTAATATTTTGATAATTAATAATAAAAAATTTTAAACATAAATATGTTTACCGAGAAAGTTCAAATACTCTTAACTATTTGAATATTTATCTATTTCAAATCATTATGATCAATTGTTTCATCATAAAACAATTGTATAAGTTCATATAGGCTTATTTGAAATAAAATGATACTAATTTATTAATATTTCAAAAATTAACGAGTAAGAGATTTAAAAAATGAATCTATTTATCGAAAAAGTTCTAATAGTTATGACTATTTGAACAATTTTCTATTTTAAATAGTTATGACTCTTTATTTTGTCATAAAAAAATTGTTTCTATTCATACAAGTTTATTCCAAATACAATATAAACTCACAATTGATTAATTTATTAGTCTTAACAATATTAAGACTTATTAATTATATTAATAAGTAATTATTAAATTAATATATCTTTAAGTTATATATAATTATTAAATTAATTAAACTATTGTTTATTAATATTAAAGTAATAAACAATTGTTTTATAATATATAAATTATATTATATATAATTAATAATAAATTAATATAATTAAATATTATAACTAATATTTATAATATTAACTTACAAATAAGTTATAATTATAATTAATTATAATATTATATTTATAATATTTAATAATTTTATCAATTGTTTTAATAGTTATATTAATATTGTTATATAATATTATTATTATAACTATTGAAATAGTTATAATAGTATAATTATTGTGGTAAAAAAATTATAATTAAATATTATAATTCAATAAACAGATTTATTATAACAATATTATGATAACATTATTATTTTATCATAAGTTATTTAACTATAACAATTATTTATAAGTATATTGTTATAATAGTTATTATTTTATAAATTAACTTATTATTAATTTAAAACTTGCATGCTATTTAATATGCAAAATTAATACTTATTAATAATATATAATTTGGTAATTATTGATGGAAACTATATTTATATATTAAAATTACTAATATTATAATTATTATATTATAATAATATTAATTATTAGCAATATTATAAATATTAATATAATAAATTAAATAATAACAATATTATTAGTAGTTTAATAATAATATAATAATACTAATTACAATTGATTATTAAATTGTTAATAATAAATAATCATAATAATAAAAATTAATTAGTAAATAATTAAATGTTATTATTAAAATCAATAATAATTAAATAATTAATAAACAAATAAAATTAATATTTTACTTTAATTATAAAACTTGTATAATGAACATTTAAATGACAAACAATATTAAATAATTACTATAATATATGCTCTAGACAATTTTTAATTTAATAATTATGTGAAATTGTTAATATTAATATAACATTTAGCTATTTAAATCTCAATTTATATAATAATTAGAACTCTGTTTTATTATATAAGCTATTATTTGTATATTAGTAATAATCGATATTAACAAGCAATTTTATAATATATCAATTTATATATAAATAATTTAGATAATTATTCTATTTTTAAAATTATTATTATTATTTGAAATAAAATAATATTACCTTTTTTAAATTTGTTCAATAAACAAATTTATTTTTTAAAACTTTTACTTATTAATTTTGGAAATATTAAAAAATTAGTATTATTTTATTTCAGATAAGTTTTTATAAATTGAAACAATTCTTTTATGTCAAAACAAAAAGTCATAACGATTTTAAATAAATAATTATTCAAATAGTCATAACTATTTGAACTTGTTCTATATTATTAATCATTTATTGTTTATAAATTTAATAATTAATATTTAACATATTATATTAAAATACCTGTTATGATTAAAAATTATAATATATTATCTAATTATCGATTAGTTAATATTATTGTTACTCATAAATTATTTAATTACTTATTAATTAATATAATTTATTCTATTATTTATTTGATCCATGATAATTAAATAACTAATATTTAAATGTTCAAATAGTCATAAATATTTAAACTTGATCGATAAAAATATTCATTTTTTAATATTTGTTAATTTGTATGATAATTCAAATAATCGCGTATAATAAGTAAGAGATTTATTTGTATTAATTATAATTAATTATTAATATTAATTATAATTATAATAGAAAATTAAAATATGTTAAATTTTAATTAGATTATTAAATATATTAATAATATTAATATAATATTATTAATAATATTAATAATTTATTCAATAGCCATTAATAATATTGTTAATTATCTAAACTTCTATTAACTGAAACAATTGTTTTATGATAAATCAAAAGGTTATAACAATTTTAAATAGACAATTGTTCAAATAGTGATAACTGTTTGAACTTGTTCGATAAATAGATTTATTTTTTAAAATCTCTTTCTTATTAATTTTTCAAATGTTAATAAATTAGTATTAATTTATTTTAAATAAACTTGTATGAACTGAAACAATTATTTTATGACTAAACAAAATGTTAGAACAATTTCAAATAAATAATTGTTCTAATAGTCTTAATTATTTGAATTGAATTCGATAAAAAAATTTTTTTTTAAAAATCTTTTGCTTCTTAAATTTTGAAATATTATTAAATTAGTATTATTCTAATCAAAATAAGCTTGTACATACAAAACAATTGTTTTACGACAAAAGAAAAGGTCATAATGATTTGAAATAAATAATTGTTCATATAGCCTTAATTATTTGAATTGGTTCAGCAATTAGATTTATTTTTTAATTTTTTTGGTTATTTAGTTTCAAAATATTATTAAATTAATATTATTTTTTCCAAATAAAATAGTATGAACAAAACCAATTGTTTGATGACAAAATAAAAGGTCATAACAATTTGAAATAGATAATTATTCAAATAGTCAAAACAATTTGAAATGGTTTGGTAAACATATTTAACTTTTTAAATCTCTTATTGATTAATTTTCTAAATATTAATAAATTAATATTATTTTATTTCGAACAAACTTATATTAATAAAAGAATTGTTTTACGACAAAACAAAAAGTAATAATGATTTAAAATAGATAATTGCTCAAATTGTTATAATAACTTGAACTGGTTTGGTAAATAGAATTATTTTCTAAATCTCTTATAAATTTTTTAAATATTAATAAATTAGTTTTATTATATTTCGAATACACTTGTATGAGCTGAAATAATTGTTTTATGACAAAACAAAAGGTCATAACAAATTGAAATAAATAATTGTTCATTTAGTATTAACTATTTGAACAAAAAGTCATAACAATTTGAAATAAATAAATGTTAATAAATTAATATTATTTTATTTTAAATAAGTTTTTATGAACTGAAACAACTATTTTATAGCTAAACAAAAGGTCGAAACAATTTAAAATTGATAATTATTCTAATAGTCTTAACTATTTGAACTAGTTTGACAAACACATTTATTTTTTAAATCTCTTGTTAATTTTTGAAATATTATTAAATTAATATTATTTTTATCCAAACAAGCTTGGATGATTAGAAACAATTGTTTATTGAGAAAAGAATGATCATAATGATTTGAGATTGATATTTGTTTAAATAGTCATAACTATTTGAACTAGTTTGGAAAATAGTTTTAGTTTTTAAATCTCTTGCTTACTAATTTTTTAAATATTAATAAAGTAGTATTATTTTATTTTGAATAAATCTTTTTGAACTGAAACAATTACTTTATGACAAAATAAAACGTTATAACAACTTTAAATAGTTAGAATGATTATTCATATAGTCAAATCTCCTTGAACTTGTTCAGTAAATAAATTTTTTAAAAATCTCTTGCTCATTAATTTTTCAAATGTTAATAAATTAGTATTATTTTATTCTAGATAGACTTGTATTAATTGAAATAATTGTTTTATGACTAAATAAAATGTTAGAACAATTTGAAATAGATAATTATTCTAATAGTCTTAACTATTTGAATTGCTTCGACAAACACATTTATTTTTTAAATCTCTTACTTATTTTTTTTGGAATATTATTAAATTAGTATTGTTTTAATTCAAATAAGCTTGAATGAAAAAAAACTAGTTGTTCTATGACAAAATAAAGATCATAACGATTTAAGATGGATAATTATTCAAATAGTCATAACTATTTAAATTGTTTCAGAAAATAGATTTAGTTTTTAAATCTCTTATTAATTTTCAAGATATTGATAAATTAGTATTATTTTATTCTGAATAATTTTGCATAAACAGTAACAATTATTTTATGACAAAATAAAAGGTCATAACAATTTGAAGAAGATAATTGTTCAAATGGACATGACTATTTGAACTTGTTCGATAAACATATTTGTTTTTTAAATCCCTTATCTATTAATTTTTAGAATATTTCCAAACAAACTTGTATGAATAGAAACAATTGTTTTATGACAAAACAAAAGATCATAACTATTTGAAATAAATAATTGTTCAAATTGTCATAACTATTTAAACTTGCTCAGTAAATAGATTTATTTTTTAAATATTTTCTTACTAATTTTTGGAATATGAATGAACTAATATTATTTTATTTCAAATATGGTTGAATGAACAGAAACAATTGGTTTATAACAAAACAAAATGTCATAACTATTTGAAATAGATAATTGTTCAAATAGTTATAACTATTTGTACGTGTTCAAAAAATAGATTTATTTTTAAAATTTTACTTGTAAATTTTTTGAAAATTAATAAATTTATATTATTTTATTTGGAATAAGCTTGTATGAACAGAAACAATTATTTTACAACAAAACAAAATGTCATAATGATTTGAACTAGAAAATTGTTCAAATAGTCAAACTATTTGAATTTGTTCAATAAATAAATTTATTTTTTAAATCTCTTACTCATTAATTTTTGGAATATTAATAAATTAGTATTATTTTATTTCAAATAAGCCTATATGAACTGATACAATTGTTTTATAATGAAACAAAAGGTCATATCGATTTGAAATAGATAATTATTCAAATAGTTATGACTGTCTGAACTTATTCAGTAAACATATTTATTTTTAAAATTTTTTACTTATTAATTGTTAAAATATTAATAAATTAATATTAGTTTAAATCGAATAAGCTTGTATGAATGAAAATAATTGTTTTATGACAAAAAAAAGTCATAACAATTTGAAATAAACAACTATTCAAATAGTCATAACGATTATAACTTATTTGGTAATCAAAGTTATTTTTTAAATCTTTTACTTATTAATTGTCTGAATATTAATAAAATTTTTATTATTTTAATTGAAATAAGCTTGTATGAATAGAAAAAATTATTTTATGCCAAAACAAAAGGTTATAGCGATTTGATATAGGTAATTGTTGAAATAGTCATAACTATTTGAACTTATTCGATAAATAGATTCAATTTTTAAATCTCTTATTAATTTTTGGAATATTACCAAATTAAAATTATATTATTCCCAGTAAGCTTGTATGAACAAAAATAATTTTTTTGTGACAAAATAAAAGGTTATAACAATTTAAAATAAATAATTATTCAAACAGTCATAACTATTTGCACTGGTCAGGCCAACCAATTCATTTTTTAAATCCATTACACATTAATTTTTAGAATATTAATAAAATAGCATTATTTTATTCTAAATAAGACTATATCAATAGAAACAATTGTTTTATGACAAAACATATGGTTATAATGATTTGAAATCAATAATTGTTCAAATTGTTATAACTAATTAAACAGTTTGGTAAACAGATTTATTTTTCAAATCTCTTATTGATTTTCAAAATATTAATCAATTAATATTATTATATGCTAAACAAACTTATATGAACAAAACATTTGTTTTACGACAAAACAAAAGGTCATAATGATTTGAAATAAATAATTATTCATATATTCCAAACTATTTAAAACTAGATCGATAAATAGATTTAGTTTTTAAATACCTTATTAATTTTTGAAATATTAATAAATTAGTATTATTTTATTCTGAATAATTTTGTATGAACAAAAACAATTATTTTATGACAAAACAAAATGTCATAACAATTTGAAATAGATAATAGTTCAAATGGACATAACTATTTGAACTTGTTTTGTAAATTTTCAACTCATTAATTTTATAATATTAATAAATTAGTATTATTTTATTTTAAATAAAATTTTATGAATAGAAACAATTATTTTATGACCAAAAAAAAGATCATAACAATTTGAAATAAATAATTCTTCAAATAGATTTATTTTTTAAATCTTTTACTTATTAATTTTTGGAATAAATAAATTAGTATTATTTTATTCCAAATAAGATTGTATGAACATAAACAATTGGTTTATGACAAAACAAAAGGTCATAACGATTTGAAATAGATAATTATTCAAATAGTTATAACTATTTGAACATTTTCAGAAAACAAATTTATTTTTAAAATTTTTACTTTTTAATTTCTAGAATATTAATAAATTTATATTATTTTATTCGAAATAAGCTTGCATGATCAGAACCAATTATTTTATAACCAAACAAAAGGTCATAATGTTTTAAAATAGATAATTGTTTAGATAATCATAACAAAAGATTCTTTTTGTGATAGATTCTTTTTTTAATTCTCATTCTCATTTATTCTCGGAATATTAATAAATTAGTATTATTTTACTTCAAATAAGTTTATATGAACTAAAACGATTGTTTTATTACAAAAGAAATGGTCATAATGATTTGAAATAGTTATAATTATTTGAACTAGTTTGGTAAATAGAATTATTTTCTAAATCTCTTACTTATAAATTTTTGAAATATTAATAAATTAGTTTTATTCTTTCTTGAATAACCTTGAATGAGCTGAAATAATATTTTTATGACAAAACAAAAGCTCATAACAATTTGAAATAAATCATTATTCATATAGTCTTAACTATTTCAACTTATTCGACAAACAGATTTATTTTTTAAATCTCTTAGTTATTAATTTTCAGAATTTTACTAAATTAGTATTATTTTAATTTGAATAAGCTTGTATGAACTAAAACAATTATTTTGTGATAGAACAAAAGTTAAAACAATTTGAAATAGATAATTGTTCAAATAGTCATATCTATTTGAACTGGTTCAGTAAAAAAATTTATTTTTTAAATCTCTTATTAATTCTTAAAATATTAATAAATTAGTTTTATTTTATTTCGAATAAACATGTATATTGAAAAACAAATGTTTTATGACAAACACAAGGTAATAATGATTTGAAATAATAGTTGTTCAAATGGCCATAATTATTAAAACTGATTTAGCAAATTGATTTATTTTTTAAATATCTTACTTATTAATTTTTGAAATATTAATGAAATAGTATTATTTTATTTTGGATAAATGTTTATGAACTAAAATAATTATTTTATGACAAAACAAAAGGTCATAAAGATTTTAAATAGATAATTGTTCAAATAGTCATAATTATTTGAACTTGTTCGGTGAATAAATTTATCTTTGCAAATCTCTTGCTTATTAATTTTTTTTTTGAATGTTAATAAATTAATACTATTTTATTTCGAATAAGCTTGTATAAACTGGAAGAATTATTATATGACCAAATAAAAGATCAAAACAATTTTATGAAATAGATAATTATTCTAATAATTTTAACAATTTGAACTGATTCAGTAAACAAATTTATTTTTTAAATCTCTTACTTATTAATTTTTAAAATATTATTAAATTAGTATTATTTTAATCCAAATAAGCTTATACAAACAAAACAATTGTTTTATGTTAAAAGAAAAGGTCATAATGATTTGAAATAGATAATCATTCATAGAGTCTTAACTATTTGAACTGATTCAACAATTAGATTTATTTTTTAATTTTTTTGGTTATTAAGTTTTGAAATATTATTAAATTAGTATTATTTTATTCTAAATAAAATAGTATGAACAGAACCAATTGTTTGATGATGAAATAAAATGTTATAACAATTTGAAATAAATAATTATTGAAATAGTCAAAACTATTTGAAATGGTTTGGTAAGTATATATATTTTTTAAATCTCTTACAAATTTATTTTCTAAATATTAATAAAACAATATTATTTTATTTCAAACAAACTTATATTAGCAAAAACAATTGTTTTATGACAAAACAAATCTTTAAATATTTTTACTTTAAAATAGATTGGAAATTAAATTTTTAATTTTTAAATTAAACAAATTTAAACTTAAATTAGAATAATATTCAAATAGTTATGAATATCTGAATTATAAGATTTTAAAAATAAAAAATTAATAACTAAGAGATTTAAAAGTTAATATTTAGCTGTTGTTTTATGACAACTAAATTAAGAAACTTTTAATAAGTTTAAATTAAAAAAGATACGATTCAAATTTATTAACAAATTATTAATTTAGTATGATTTGAAATAAATAAATGTTCAAATTGTTATAACTAATTGAACTAGTATGGTAAATAGATTTATTTACTAAATCTCTTTTAATTTTTGAAATATTAATAAATTAATATTATTTTATTTCGAACAAACTTATATGAACAAAAACATTTGTTTTACGACAAAACAAAAATGTCATAATAATTTGAAATAGATAATTATTCATATAGCCTTAACCATTTGAATTGGTTCAGTAAACAAATTTATTTTTTTTTAAATCTATCAGTTATTAAATTTCATAATATTACCAGATTAGTATTATTTTATTTCGAATAAGCTTGTATGAAGATAAATAATTGTTTTATGACAAAATAAAAGGTTATAACGATTGGAAATATATAATTGTTCAAATAGTCATAACTATTTGAACTGATTTGATAAATAGATTTATTTTTTAAATCTCCTACTTATTAATTTTTTAAATATTAATAAATTAGTATTATTTTATTTTAATAGGCTTGTATGGTGAAAAATAATTGTTTTATGACAAAACAAAAGTTCATAATGATTTGAAATAGATAATTGTTTAAATAGCCATAATTATTTGAACTGATTCAATAAACTTATTTATGTTTTAAATCTCTAACTTATCAATTTTTATAACATTAATAAAGTAATATTATTTTATTTCATATAAGCTTTATGAATTGAAACAATTGTTTTATGATAAAATATAAGGTCATAACGATTTTAAATAGATAATTGTTCAAATAGTTAAAAATATTTGAACTTGTTCGGTAAATAGATTTTTTTTTCTAATTTCTTACTTAATAATTTTATGAATGGTAATAAATTAGTATTATTTTATTTCGAATAAGTATGTATGATTGAAGCAATTGTTTTATGACTAAACAAAAGGTCAAAACGATTTGAAATAGATAATTGTTCTAATAGTCTTAACTATTTGAACTGATTCAGCAAACACATTTATTTTTTAAATCTATACTTATTAATGTTTAGAATATTATTTATTTAGCAATATTTTACTCTAAATAAGCTTGTTGAATAGAAATTAAATGTTTTAGGATAAAAAAAAATCATAACAATTGGAGATAGATAATTGTTCAAATAGTCATAACTATTTGAACTAGTTCAATAAAGAGATTTAGTTTTTAAATCTCTTATTAATTTTCAAAATAGTAATAAAATAGTATTATTTTATTTTGAATAATTTTGTATGAATAGAAACAATTGGTTTTGGAACATTAATTTTTAAAATTTTTACTTATTAATTTTTGGAACATTAATAAATTTATATTATTTTATTTGAAATAAGCCTGAACGAATAGAACCAATTATTTTATGATAAAACAAAAAATTGTAATGTTTTGAAATAGATAATTATTAAGATAGTCATAACTATTTAACTTGTTCGATAAAGAGATTTATTTTTTTAATTCTTTTACTTTTTAATTTTTGGAATATTAATAAATTAGTATTATTTTATTTCAAATAAGCTAACATGAATTGAAACAATTGTTTTATTACAAAAAAAAATGTTACAATGATTTGAAGTAGATAATTATTCAAATAGTCATGACCATTTGAACTTGTTTGGTAAACTTATTTTTTTAAATCTTTTACTTATTAATTGTTGAATTATTAATAAATCAATATTATTTTAATGTGATAAGCTTGTATGGACGGAAACAATTATTTTATGACAAAACAAAAAAGTCATAAGAATTTGAAATAAATAATTATTTAGATATTCATAACGATTTGAATTTGTTCGAAAAATAGATTTATTTTTTAAATCTTTTACTTATTAATTGTCTTAATGTTAATAAATTTGTATTATTTTATTCGAAGTAAGCTTATATGAACAAATAAAATCATTATATGACAAACCAAAAGGCTATAGCCATTCCAAATCAATAATTGTTCAAATGGTCATAAGTATTTAAACTTGTTTGGTAAATAGATTCATTTTTTAAATTCTTAATTATTAATATTCAGAATATTAATAACATGGTATTATTTTATTTCCAATAACCTTATATGAACTGAAATAAGTTTTTTATAACAAAACAAAAGGTCATAACTATCGAGGTAAACATATTTATTTCTAAAATTTTTAACTTATTAATTGTCAAAATATTAATAAATTAGTATTATTTTAATCCAAATAAGCTTGTATGAATAGAAATAATTGTTTTATAACAGAACAAAATGTCATAAAGATTTGAAATAAATAATTGCTCAAATAGTCATAACTATTTGAACAAGTTTGATAAATAGATTTATTTTTTAAATCACTTTTTAGTTTTTGAAATATTAATAGATTAGTATTACTTTATTCCTAATAAACTTATAAGAACAAAACCATTTGTTTTATAACAAAACAAAAAGTAATAATGATTTGAAATATGTAATTGTTCAAATAGTTATAATTATTTAAATTGATTAGGTAAATTAAAAAAATTAATGTTATAATTAATTATTATTTTAATTAATAATAATATATATTAATTAATTAAAATATTAAAAAATTTACAATAATATAAATTTAAATTAATATAATAATAATAGAGATAGTAAATATTAATAATATAAGACATTTAAATAACTAATTAATAAAATATTATATTAATAACTTATTAATATAAGTTAGTTCTATTATTTAATATTTTAATATTTTGAATATTAATTATATTAATATTAATATAATATTTATTGAATAATATAATAATTATTATATTATATTTTATTATAAATACATAAAATTAGTTAAATAAAATATTTTATTTTGATATGGAAATAATCATATCAATAATTTTATTACATTCAAATAATTCTATTATTTGAAATTTTAATATTTGTTCAATAACATTTTATTAAATATTATAGTATAAATTATATAATAGCTAATAATATATTGTTAGCTATAAACAAATTAAAAAATTAATAATTTTTTAAATTATTAAATATGATTTATTTAATATTACAAAACTATTATTAAACTGACAATAATTAAAATGTTTATTATGGATTATTATAGATATTTTATATATTTAAATTAATATATCTATTCAATATATAATAATTAGTTACTAATAATTATTAAATATTATTATTAACATAACAAAACAAAAAATTATAACATGTTGAAATAAATAATAGCTTAAATAGCCATAATGATTAGAACTTGTTTGGTAAATAGATTTATTTTTAAATCTTTTACTTATTAATTATCTTAATATTAATAAATTTGTATTATTTTATTCGAAATAAGCTTAGATGAACAAAAAAATTTCTTTTATTACAAAACAAAAGGTTATAGCTATTTCAAATAGATAATTATTCAAACAGTTTTAATTATTTAAATTTGTTTAGTAAACAAAGTAATTTTTTAAATCTCTTTATTATTAATTTTTGGATTATTAATAAATTAGTATTATTTTATTTTAAACAAGCTTATATGAACTGAAACAACTCTTTTATGACAAATCAAAAGGTCATAACGATTTGAAATAGCTAATTATTCAAATTGTCATGATTATTTGATCTAGTGTGGTAAACGTATTTTAAAATTTTTTTACTTACTAATCATCAAACTATTAATAAATTAGTATTATTTTAATGCAAATAAGCTTGTATGAATAGAAACAATTGTTTTATGACAAAACAAAAAGTAATAATGATTTGAAATATATAATTATTCAAATAGTATAATTTTTTGAACTGGTTAGGTAAAAAGAATTATTTTTTAAATCTCTTACTTATTATTTTTTGAAATATTAATAAATTCATTTTATTTTATTTCGAATAAGCTAGTATGAATTGAGAAAATTGTTTTATGACAAGACAAAAGGTTATAATGATTTGAAATAGATAATTGTTCATATAGTCTTAACTATTTGAATTGATTCGACAAACAAATTTATTTTTTAAATCCCTTAGTTATTAATTTTTTGGAATATTATTAGATTAGTATTGTTTTATTTTGAATAAGCTTGTATGAATAGAAATAATTGTTTTATGATATAATAAAAGGTTATAATGATTTGAAGTATAGAATTGTTCAAATAGTCATAACTATTTGAACTAGTTCGATAAACAAATTCATTTTTTAAATCTCTTATTAATTTTTGAAAGATTAATAAATTATTATTATTTTATTTCGAATAATCATGTATGATAAAAAACAATTGTTATATGACCAAACAAAAGGTGATAACGATTTGAAATAATATCTTGTTAATACAATGCATATTATATATATTTTAAATATATATAATATATATTATATTAATATTTTAATCCAAAAGCTAACGTATCTTCATATTATAATTGTTATAAATTCAATATGTTTAATTAATAATCTGATTATTAATTATAATATTATTAGTTATTTAAAAAACAATTGTCTTTATTTAGTAATAATTTAAATTACTTATTAATAGTTATTATATATTAATAATTTTTAATTAATTTTTTAATATTAATTATATATAATTTGATTATAATATATATTATTAAAATAGGGATATATTTTTTAATAATTATTATATTTGAAAATTGTTTTATTATTAATAGTATTATATTAAATAACTAATATTTTATTAGTTATTCTGATATTTATTTAATATTATTATAATAATAATTATTAAATAATAATTTAAAATATGAATCTATTTGATATAAAAATAAATATTTTGAATAATTAATTAAATTATAATTAATATTTAATATTTAAAAATTTATATATATAATTAAATTAAAATTTTTTATATTATTTAATATGTATTGAATATAATATTTATTTTAAATTGATTATTAAAATTAAATAAAATAATATTTAAAATAAATACAATTAGATTTATAACTAAGAATCATTTAAATTCTTAGTTATAATCTATACAGTTAATAATTATAACTAAGAATTGATTATTACTAATATACAAATAATTTAATTAGATAAATCTCATATGAATTAATTAATTCAATATCATAAATTAATATACAATTGTTAATAATATATATTATATTAATTACTCATTAATAAAATAATTTATTAGCAGCCCCATCAAAATACATCCTCCATATCTCTTCATCATCTTCCTCTAACTCTGAGATGGCCATTAGTTCCTCATTTAGAAAATCAAGCTTCATGGGCTCATAATCATCAACGACCCTTTTTGCCAAGAATTCAACAATGACACTTTCTTTGATTGCTTTTTGGCTTACATATACTATGTCATATTTTGAAAACATCACTTGCCATCTTACGATTCTTCTTGATAATGAAGGCTTTTCGAAGATGTATTTGATGAGATCTAGTTTAGCTATGAGCCAAGTTGTATGGTAAAGCATGTATTACCGAAGTCTTTTAGCTGTCCAAGCCAAAGCGCAACACATTTTCTCTAGTGATGAGTACTTGGACTCATACTCTGTGAATTTCTTGCTCAGGTAATAAATAACTTTCTCTTTCTTACCAGATTTATTTTGTAATTTAATTTAATTTATATTATATTTATTTTTAAAATAATAAATAAAAATAATATTATTATGTCAATGTATTATTATTCATGTTATTCATTATAATAATAATAATTAATTAACCATCAACTTTTCTTCCCCTCTTTTCATAAGCAAACAATAGGATTAAATGATAGAGAAGAATATATAAATATGTAGTATATCAAATGCATTTTTCATGATGCTATTTTTATTAAATAGAAAATTAAATATTTATTAAACAATTAATTATAAATTGTAGTTTTTATAATTAGATAAATTATATAATATTTATAATTTGTGCGAGTGAGGATTTTGTTATAATATAATTATTTTTGAATTTATTTTTAGAATAAGTTATATCTAATAAATATAAATAACTTATATTTATTAGTAATTAATAAAATAGTTAAATTATATAACTAGTTAAAATAATTATGACTATTTGATTTTACCAAATTATAAAATCAATTAATTATTATTTATTAATTATTTATTTATTTATATTTGATAAATATAATAGATATAATTAAACATAATCTTTTAATTTATAATTATAATTAACATATATATTGTTATAGTTATATTAATTATTTTTGTTTATATAAATTATTTATTAATAATTATTATAAATATTATAATCAACTATTAATAATAAATATATTTTTATAACTAATATAACTTATATTTAAATAAGTATTATTAATTAATTATTAATATTATAATTAATATTAATTATTTAATATTATATAATTAAGAAATATTAAAATTATTGCATAAATTATGATTAATATATAGTATATTAGATTTATTTGTATTAATTATTAAGCTATTGCAATATTTAATATTTAAAATTTAAATATTATATATATTATCTATTATTACAAATATATAATATTATAACTTATTGTTATAAATATTAATTTTAAATTATATAATTATTTATCATTAATGATAAATATTAGGTATCTAATATAATTACGATATAATTATGATATAATTATGTAAATAGTACAGTTAATAAATATGGTTATTTGATATAATTAAAATCAAATAATAAATTTAAATAGATATTATAACTATATAGATTATACTAAATTATATAATCTATACAATTATTAAATTAATTAAATAATAATTAAATATTTAATTAATTTATAAATAATTATTAAAATTACTGGTTATATTTAATACTATAATATATATTAATTTTAAATATTAAATCTAATTTATTAATTTAATTATAATACAATTTTTAAAAATATTATGATATTAAATTACTATAAATTTTAATAGAAACTGTTTTCTATTATATTATTGCTCATCTTATAATATTAACAAATATTATATAAATTTATAATATATCAATTAAATTAATTAAATAAATATTAATTAATTAAAAATTTTTAATAATCTTATAATATATAAACAGTTTTATTTATTATATAATAGTTTAATTTTTAATATAAATATATTTTATAATATAATATTATTTATTAATAGTAAGTAAAAATAATTTATTAATATATTATAATTTATAAATATATATATTAATATCAATTATAATTATTATCTATGATACTATTATTAAAATATTTAAATAATATTTGTTATTAATAATAATATTATAATTATAATATAGTAGTTATTAATATATAATTATATTTATAATTGGTAATATTATAAATAGTATCTAATATATCAATTTAGACTTGTATAAGTTATATAAATTAATTATATAATATTTATTGGTATCTATAAATATACTTGTTACAACAAATTTAATTTTGAATTAATAATTACAATTAATTATAAATATAATAATAATTACCTTATTAATATAAATTTAAATCAAATATAATTATTTTTAACAATTAATTACTAAATTAATATAAATATATTGTAATTAATAGTCATAATAGTAAATAATTTACTATTAATATAATATAATATAATTAATTATTTTGTTATAAACAATATATTAAATTAATATTATATAATTTTATTATATAATTAACTATATAATAATAAAAATTATTGATTTAAAATAACATTTGGTTAGTGTCGTACCTAGGAAATTATTTTGATGATGCCAGAACGAATTTGGATTTGTTGGAAAAGGTTGAACCTTTTTCAATGTCCAACTTCAACCATTTTGAGAAGCTCATCATTCTTTTTTTTTTTTTTTGGCAATCCCGAGCTTCCTATAAAACTATGATAATTGTGGTTTGCGAATATAGGAATCCATCTTTCAGCTGATGTATTCTTGAATGGTAAATTGGCTCGATGGAGTGAGCACTGAGCAGTTTAATGAAATATATCGTTGGAAGCTTATTTAAATAATTAAATATAATTATAATTAATGAATTTAATGATAATAATAATTGTTATTTAATTATTTATAAAATAATAATATTTAAATATAATCCTAATAGATTTATAAATATATATTATAAATTATTATAAAAGTGTTTATAAGAATGTACATATTTATTTAATTAAAGTGAAAATATGTACATTCTTAATGTTTAGAATCCTAAATAATCTAAAAAACTTATAATTATAATAATATTATTAATATAAAGACTATTAATAATATTTATAATCAAATATAAATAATTATAAACAATTATATATATTATAATTATATAAATTATTATAATTTAAATAATATATATAATTAAAAACTAATTTATTAGAAGATTATTTAGAATAAAATCATACTGATTTTACATAACAATATATAATTATAAACAACTTAATTATTTAAGTTTAATAATATTTTATTATTATATTAATTATAGTTTATATTAATTAAACTTAAATAATTTAAGTTTTTTTGTACTATACAATTATTATTTGAATTATTTGTTATTACTAATAATTATTCTAAAAGTTTAAAATATAGGTATATTAATATCTATATTAATTAATAATATATTATTATACATATAATTTTGAATATATACAAGCTTATTATATGTATTAATTATTATAGTAATAATAACTAGAATAAACTATTTAAACTGGTTTGACATACACATTTATTTTTTAAATTTCTTACGTATTAATTTTTGGAATAATATATATAAATTAATTGTTATAATTATAATATAATATTTATATTTTCACTATTTATTTTTAATTAATTAATAATTAAAATATATATTAAATTATTTAATGATTATTAATTAATAATTAAATTAATTGATTATCATATACTTAACAATTGTCTTTAAATATTATAATAACTAATAAAATATTAGTTATTTAATATTCAATATATTTAATGAATATATAATTATTTAGTAATTATTATACTTGTTTTTATTATATTAAGCTAATATGATTATAAATTTATATTAAATTTAATAAACAATTATAATATTTTAAATATTTAATATAAAATATTAATTACCATTATAATTATAATTTATTATTAACAAAATATAATAATTATTATATTATATTTTATTATAAGTATATAAAATTAGTTAAATAAAATATTTTATTTTGATATGGAAAGAATCATATCAATAATTTTATTACATTCAAATAATTCTATTATTTGAAATTTTAATATTTGTTCAGTAACATTTTATTAAATATTATAGTATAAATTATATAATAGCTAATAATATATTGTTAGCTATAAACAAATTAAAAATTTAATAGTTTTTTAAATTATTAAATATGATTTATTTAATATTACAAAACTATTATTAAACTAACAATAATTAAAATGTTTATTATGGATTATTATGGATAATTTATATATTTAAATTAATATATCTATTCTATATATAATAATGAGTTACTAATAACTAAGATTAAATAATAATTTATTTAATAAAATATAATAATTTAATATAAATTAGTTATTTGTATAATATTATTAATTTATAAAATTATATTTAACAGATAATTAATTATGTAATAGTTATTAATATGCTATAATTCAAATATGAATTATTGGATTAGATTAAAAACTAATTAATTAAGTAATTAATATATTAAATATAGTATTATAGAATCAAAACAATTATAGTAATAATATATATTATTTTAATTCTAATTAAAATATTATATTTAAATATAATATAATATACAGGTCAAATATGCATAATATTTTTAGTTATAAAAAAATACAATTATAATGAACAATATTAATCATAGTCATTTATTTATAAAACAATTATATTAATAATAATATTAATTATTTATATTATAATTATATAATACTATAATATTTACTATATTAATTATTTATATATTGTTAATAAAGTATTATTATGTTAAATTTATACTAATAATATTTATTATAATTTAATATCTTGTCTAATAGTAGACAAAATATAATAATTATATAATAATTTAATTATTATATTTAATAATAATTGTTATTAATTTAAAATGAAGTAGATTAATATTTAAGGATTAATCATGAAATTTAAGCTATTAACAATTATTTGTTAATAATTATTAGTTAATAAGTTACAATAATACTAATTATTATAATAACTAATTGAAATAAATTATTTATTTAATAATAAATTTAATATATATTTTGTATATATTTTATAATTAAATATATACTATAATTTAATAACTATTAATTAAAAATAGTTCACGTTATTATATTATAAAATTATAATTCAATTAATATTATAAATTAGTATTAATTATTATTAATATTTTAATAATTAATATAAATGATTTTTACTTATTATTAATAGTTAATATATATTAGTTAAATATAACAATAATTTAACTATCATAACTAATATTTTTTGTTATTAATTATTATTATAAATCAAATAAGTATATTTAAATTCTATATTAATATTCTTATTATTTAATTATTTTGTTATTATAACATTTAATTATTATTATTATTTAAATTAATAATATGAATATTATAATAATTAGTCAAAATAATTAATATTAATGATAATTTGATAATAATTTGATATTATTATTAATTGCTTGGATAAATTTAAATAAATAATTTACTAATTTATTAAAGTTTAATAAGTAATTTATTAAATTTAGTTGTTATCAGATAAATTTATTATTAAGTTTATTGTTATTCAAATATTATATAATTATATTTGATTAATATATTTGATTTTATTCAAATATTAATAACTTATTATAAATTATAATCGATTAAAAGATCATCATAGATGATTTATTAAATACCTATTATTTAATACAATTTCAATAATTTATTCTATTAATTTATTAATTATATAAATATTAATCCATGGTAATTATTATAATCATTAAAAAATTGTCTTATTCCTTAGTTGTGCTAGTTAAATTAATACTATTATAAATTAGTATTAGTTAATAATTGTTCGTAACAATTATTTAATAATCTTAATGTTCTACTTTTGTTTATTATATTTATAACTATAATTAATATAATATATTACTTATATGTATATTTATAAGTATATATAAATTAATTATTATTAATAATAAATAATATATAATAATTATTAATAAATAATTATTATTATTATATTAACTAATATTACTATTATTATTGAAATTTATAATAATACTAATTAATATAACTTTAAATAAATATTTATTTATTAATTTATTATATAATCTATTTAATGATTATATATTTATAATAAAATGTTTAATGTTAAATTATTGCAATTGTTAATATTAATCAAACTTATTAATTAATTAATATATATAAATTACAATTACAAATAATAAATTATAAAATTTATTTCTATTTGATAATTAATATTATAAATTGACTATATTTAGTTATTATGGTATTTAAATTTTAAATAATAAATTATTATTATTTAAAATTTTATAATTGATTAAACCAATTTATATAATTATAATTATACAATAACTTATTAGTAATTAAATATTTAATTAAATTCTTATAATAATAATTGATAATCATTATAATTTTATTACTAAATCCAATATTATCTAATAAATTAAATATTAATTTAATTAATATATATTAATAATATTATATAATATATAATTGGATATTATTAATTATTTTATAGTAATTATTATATAAACTAATCTATTTAATAATGATTTGTAATTGTTATTTTGAAATTTATTAGTTAATATTTGATTATAATAATAGGTTATATAGTTTAAGTTAAAATTAATAAGTATAATTTTAGAAAATAAAGCTATTTTCTGAACACATTCAAATAGTTATTACTATTTGAACAATTATCTATTTCAAATCATTATGACCATCTATTTTGTCTAAACCAATTGTTTCTATTCAAACAAGCTTATTTGGAATAAAATAATTCTAATTAATTAATATTCCAAAATTAATAAGTAAAAAATTTTAAAAATAAATTTGTTTATCGAGTGAGTTCAAATAGTTATGATTGTTTGAACAGTTATTTATTTCAAATCATTATGATCTTTTGTATTGTTATAAAACAATCGTTTCTATTCATACAAGTTTATTTTGAATAAAATAAACTAATATATTAACATTCTAAAAATTAATAACTTGAAGATTTAAAAAATTAATTAGTTTAAATAATTATTAAATTATAATAATTTAATTAAATATTTAAAATAATTAATAATTATATAAATTTTATTTTTATATTAATATCATTATTTTGGATAATATAATTTCAATTCTATGATAGATATTATATTTATTAATAAGTTAATAATACATATTATAATTAATTAATTTTATATTTAATTAAATTTATTATACTATATTATAATAATTATAATAATTAAGTAAATAATCCCTAATTATTTAAATATAATTTTATTAATTAATTATAATTATAATAATTACATAATAATTATTATTATAAATAATAATTTATTAGCTATGAAAATGTTATATAAATACTATTAACTATATTATAATTATAATATTTGAAATATTTAGAATTGTTATATGATTTGTATAAACATAAATAATATTAATTAGTATTATTTATAACAACTGTATTAAATATAATATATTAATTTAACGGTAGGTTGATACCCCACAACTATTTTTCCTTGATTGTGAATTGATTTTGCATATGATTGCACTCCACTAGAAATTCATCATTAGAGTCGGTTTGAATATCTACTAATGCAAAAAAATATGACAAAAAAAGAAAGCCATGAGCTCTTGTTAATGTGGATGCAAATGACGATGGTGGATAACTGCTGTTGGTTTGCAGCTGCTATAGAGAAAAAGTAAAAGCAGTGGGTTTTGAGAAAATTTTAATGAAAGCTATGGTAGATTAAAATGATTATATTATAACTAAGAATTATAATATAATGTAAATTTATATTAATTATTAAATAAATAATTGTATATTAATTTATTATAAGTTAATTACAATAATATATCCATACTAATTAAATTAATAATAATATAATTAAATCACAATTGTTATAATGTTATAAATATTAGTAATTTATATTTATAAATATGAATTAAATATAATTAATGATAAAATCTATTTTATTGATTAATATTAAAAATTATGACAATTTATAATTAATATTTATTATTAATTATTAATAACTATTTTAATTCATTAATACTAATAACAATTTAATTAGTATAATTAATAATTCTTATGATTTAATTATATAATTTGGTATATTAATTATTATATATAATTCCATTTAAGCTTGTATTATATTATAATTATGTATGAATCATAATAATTATTTATTTTAAATATTATTTTATTTAAATTAATTAATAATTAATAATTATAAATAAATAAATATTATTGATTAAATCATAACTATTTAATATGAATAATTATATGAAATTTTAATAATTAAATTAAATAATTTTAATTTTAATATTAAATTATTAAAATGATTTATTTATTTATTAATTATTAATTTATTTAATAATTAATAACTATATATCATAATAAAAAATATATAATAAAAATTAATAATTAATAATTAATATATATGGGAGCTTTTTATTGTTTAATAGATATAATAAAAATTATTATTATGCTACTGGATAATATAATTGATGAGAACAATTATTAATATTGTCCATTTGTTTTGTCATAAAACAATTGTTTTAGTTCATAAAAGTTTAATTATTAATGATAAAAAACATTGACTTAAATTTTATTAATTATATTTTACACAAAAATATTATAAACTATTATTAATTTATAAAAATATAATAGTAAATATTATAAGTTTATTTATATTATTAAATTAACTATAATATTTGAAAATTAACACGTAATTTATAAATTATTAAAGATTAATATAATAATTTATATTTATAATTATAATTAAGTTATTATAAATCTAATAAGTTTAGATAATTATAAATTATAATATATTTATTGAATTCCATTATTATAATGTTTAATATATATAATTAGATTATATATTAAATTATTAATAATAATAATTTATTATTATGAGTATAATTTAAATTAATATTAATAATTAAATCCTAAATTAATAAGACATGAAACAAATATTTTATGACTAAACATAAGTTTTGAACAATTTGAAATAGATAACTATACTAATTGTTTTAACTATTTGAATTGGTTTAGAAAACATGTTTATTTTTTAAATCTCTTATTAATTTTCAAAATATTATTAAATTAGTATTATTTCAAATCTTAATTTTTATATAGTATTATTATATTATTATTTAAATTATATTATTTGATAAATTAAATAATTGAGATAAATAATTATATTCTTATGATAAACTATAATTATAAGAATATAATTATAATAATTTATAAGATTTATAAGATAATTTAATAATATAAATTATTTTAACATATAAATATTATTCATAAGTTTATGAATTATAATATCTTATATAATTAAATAATATAAATTATTATATATGACTATTTGATAACTATTATTTTTATTAAATATATAATTTAATATATTTATAAATTACATATAACTTTAAATAATTATTAAATTTATTTATAAACCTAATATTTATAATTTATAAATAAATTAATAATATAATTATTATTATTATATTTTATTATTTAATTATAATATAAATAAATAATTAACTATATAAATTTATATTATAAATTATTATAATAATTAATTAATTATTTATAGTATAATAATAATAATAATATTAATAATTTAATAAATATTAAATAATAATATTAATTGTTATATAATTATTTCTTAATAATACTTATTTAAATTAATTACCATAAAATTAATACAATATGTTAATAAGGTTTATATAATATATTAAGACTATATTTATTATAATACTTATTAATATTAATCTTATTTAAATTATATTAACTTATATTCTATATAGGTTATATATTTGTTATTATTAATTAATAAATAATTATTAATTATTAGTTATAGTATATATTATATATTAAGATTTGAAATATATAACTGTTCAAATAGTCATAACTATTGAATGCGTTCAAAAAACATATTCATTTTTTAAATTTTTTTATATTTAATATAATAGCATAATATTAAATTATTATTTATATATATACTAATAATTTACAAATAATAAATTATCATAGCTTTATTAATTATTAAAGATAATATAACTAATATTACTATCTAATTAATAGAAATATCATATAAATAATTAATATATTTAATATTATATGACTATTTATTATATTTATTAATTTAGTAACTAATTTAGTAAATTTAACAATTAATAGATTAATTATAATTAAAATCATAATGATTTATTAAACAATTATGTATAAAGTAAATAGATTTAGTAATTAGTAAAATAATAAATTATATTTATTTAATCAATTATAATTAATTATAATTAATAAAATATTAATAATAACTAAAAGTCTAATATACTATTAATAATTGATAATTAATAGATTATCAAACAAGCTTAATATTATAATTGTAAATTATTAGAGTTAAAAATTTATAATTATACTATTTACTAAATATTATATATTAAGATTACTAGTTATTATTGTACTATAAATTAATATTATAATTTATTGCTTATAAGAATAAATAATTATATTTATTTAATCTAATAATCTCCAATAATAACTAATAATTTATTAAGAATATTACATTATATTATAAATATTAATTATTATTTATAATTATATTAGATTATTAGAATAATATTTATAGTATTAATTATATTATATATTTATTATTATATTATTTGAAATTATTAATATAATTATAATTAATTTATATTGTAAGCTTTAGTTATATTAATTATAAATTATTTATAATATTATATAACTATTAATACTATAATTATTAACTTAATTCTAATTATTAAGTTATAATAATATTATTATTATTTAATAAAAAATTAAATTATGAATAATTTAATATTTAACTAAATATAACAAAAATAATTTTAGCAATAAATTTGATAATTATATCAAATAATTTTAATATTTAGTTTACTTTAAACTAAATGTAATAAAAATTTTATAATTAATTAAATTAATATGTTATTATAATTAGATATAACTATTTATTAAGTAATTTATTAATAAGAGATTTAAAAACTAATACTAATCTATTCATATTTAAATAATTATTTATATTAGCAAACAAATTCTTGATAATATATTGAATATATTAACTTATTATTAATATTAATATTAATTATATTTTAGGTTTTATTTAATTAATTATTAATAAAATATTATATTTGTTTAATTATAAATAATATATATTATTCAATAGATTAAGTTAAAATATTAATTTTAATATATAAACAGTCAAAATAATTAACTATAAAAACGTCAATGAATTAATATTCAAATATTTTAAAATATTTAACTAATATTAAATATTAGTAATATTAAACAATATATTATATATTGTATTAGCTTATATAATAATTAATATTATTAGAAGCAATTGTAAATATTTTAATTATTAAAATATATTAATTAACATTTAATTAGTAACTAAATATATTTTACTAATATATTAATTAGTAAATGTAATTAATTAATTATATGCTATTTGATAATAATTTTAATTAATATTTTATTATTAAAATATTTAAATAATTAAATTTTATATTATAATATAAAATATTAATTATGTTAAATATTTATAATTAATTGTTAATTAGGATATATATGTTTTAGAATATATTAATGATTAATTTTAAAAATTATTGTAATATTTAAAACATTAAATAAGTTAATAGAGATTATTAAACTAATATAATAAGTTAAATTATCAACTAATCGATAATTATATAAGATTATATAAGTTAATATTTAAATTATGTTTTAAATAAATGTTTTTGTTCATAAAATTGATAGATAATATCAATTTAGTATGATTATAATATACTAATAAATCTTTAGAATTTAATAATCATTTTTATCATTAATAATGATATTATTATTATTATTAAATATTATAATTTATTAATTAAATTTATTATTAGTTATAAGCAATAAATTATAATATTAAATAATTCAAATTAATTATTTATAAGTTTGTATAACTATTTGTTATTATTAATATTAAATATTATTAAATTTTAAATTAAATTTATATAAATTTAAAAATATTTATATATTTTTTGATTTAATTTTAAATCAATAATTATTTAATAATAATTAATTCAATAATTCAATAATATATTAAGTTATATCAATAATATTAAATTAGAATAGAATAATATAATATATTAATTTAAATTAATTATTAATAATACAATATTAATTTTTTATAATTCAATAAATTTATATAATTATGTAATATTAAATTTATTGCTTATATAATAATTTCTTTAAATATTAAATTATATTTATTTGATAATTCAAAAATTAAATTTATTGGTAAATAATTAAGACAAAAATTTAATGTTAAATAGTTTGAATTATAAACTAAATATAATTTATTTTTGTTATCTAATAACATTATCAGATATTAATAAGTTCATACAAGCTTAATATTGTAATAGATAATAATATTAATTATAATTATTCTAAATATAAATTTTATTAATATAAATTTGGTTTAATAATTATTCTAATAGTATAAATAATTACTTATAATTAGTTTATTAACTTATATAAGTATATTAATAATTCCAATAAAGCTTACCTATTGAGAAAATAATTAGTTATAATTGTTATAAATAATTCCTTATTTGATTTTATAAATTAAATAGTATTAATTAATTAAGTTTGTCATAACGTCTAGATCCGGGGATCTATCGCTAGACATTGACTTTTAGGGAGTCGCCACCAATCTTTTTTACCTAGGTGCGATTGGCCACCTAAGGAATCTGTCCTTTCAGGGAACACCTAAAATTAAGGGTCCCTAAAAGAATAGGTTCAGGTCTGCTAACCAGAACAGGGTTCAGGAGTTCGGTTACGTGTGAGAAAGGTTATAGCACCCTCACAACGCCCATCAAAAGATGGTACCAGCTTAAATTTGTGTTATCCAAAAGCTTTAAAATTTTACCAAGTAGTTAATTATTGAAAATTATTCTCAATTGACTCTAATACTTTTAGCAGAAAATTGAGAAAATTCCCTCACCTCAGGAGTATGCAAGAAAAACTACTGTTTCACTTGCAGAGGCTCCGTCGTCGGATTATTTAAAGAAGAATCAAAATCAAAATGAAAATAGAAGGAAAGGAAAGAATGATTGTTCTTGTGTAGAGAAAATTGATACTTTCAACTTTTCCCCAAAAATATTTTTTGGAAATTTATTTTTAAGGAAAATTGATACTTTCAACTTTTCCTCAAAAATATTTTTTTTCGAAATTTTATTCTTAAAGAAAATTGATACTTTCAACTTTTCCTCAAAAATCTCTTTTTTGAAAATGTATTTCTAAGGAAAATTGATGCTTTCAACTTTTCCCTAAAAATATTTTTTTTTGGAAAATTTGATTTTTATTTGAAGAAAATAGAATAATAAAAAATATAAATAAATAATAAAAAATAAAGAAAAGTAAAACAAAAATAAAAATAAAATTAAGATAAAAAGAATATTAAATAAACCTAATATAATAAATAAAAAAAACAAATAAACAAATAAAAAAAATTCAAAGAAAAAAAAAAAAAAACCTGGAGCGGCTCGAAACGCGGCTCGGCTCGGCTCGGCTCAAGGCAGGGAAACGGCTCGGGGGGAGCGGCTTGGCAGCTTGGCGCGGCTCGGCTCGGAGGAGGGGCAGCACGCGCGGGTCGACGCTCGGGTCGGGTCGGGTTCGGTAAAACGCGCGGATCCTCTGGTTACTTAAGGCCAAAACGACGTCGTTTTGAGAGGGTATAAAAGGCAATCCCCTTCGTTTTTCGACAGAACGCTCCTCCTCTCTCTCTCTCTCTCTTCTTCTCTTTTCCTCTCCCTTCTCTCTAAAATCTGAAGAACACCGGTGCCGGATTCTGGAAAATGTTAACGGAATCTGGAAATTTCACCGGAAGTTGGTCGGAATATCACCGGTTTCTGGGATTCTTCGCCGAAAACTAGCAGGTCGCCGAAAACTTCAATGTTCACCGGAATTGTTGCCGGAAAATTCAAATTTCGTCGAAATTTTCGCCAGAATCTGGAAATTTCCCAGAAATTTCCAGAAAAATTTTTCGCCAAAAATTTCTAAAAATTTTTTTTCACTCCCAGAACACTCCTAAACTTTTCCTAGCTTCCTATACGCCTCCTTTTCTCTCAAATCAGTAGCTTTGCTTACTGTTTTCTGTCTGTGTTTGCATTTATTCCAGGGGTCCTTTTATAGGGGTTGATCAGGAGTTCCTGATCAATCCCAATTCCTCCTTGGACGGGGATTCAATCTTTGAATCCAATTGAACTCTTCTGATTGAGTTCCCCTCCACAGTGGGATTCTTCATCTTTTAATCCCAGCCATCCAAAATTAAAATCAAAATTAAAAAAATACTAGATAATTAGAAAAGATAAATCAAAAGATATTATAGTATAAAAAAAATTAAAAAATAATATTTGAAAATCGAGAAAAAATCAGAACAGATAATTAAAAAAAATAATAACAAATAAAATAAGATAAACCCAAAAATATATTACAAAACAAAAAAAAATAATAATATAATAATAATAAATATATAACTATATACATATAAATCTAATCTAATAATAAAAAAAATAAATATATATATTAATACATAATAATAATAATAAATAATAAAATACATAAAATACAAAAGAAACAGAAAAAAAATACAGGATAAAAATCGAATTGGGTCTTACCCATTTGGGCCAGGCCCAATTGATCTGGGCCTGGACCCAATTGGGTGTCTACAGCTGCCCCTCTTTGCACATTTTCTGTGAAACATAAATTGTGCAAAGACGTAGACACCCAATCAAGACTCAACTCAACGTTGTCACTTTTTGTTTTTTTGTTTTTTTATTTTTTTGACCAAAGCTCCTCTAAACAGAGGCTCAACGACTTTGAAAAATAAATTGCTCCTCTAAACAGAGGCACCACAACTTTGGAAAAGTAAATTGCTCCTCTAAACAGAGGCACCACGATTTTGAAAAGTAAATTGCTCCTCTAAACAGAGGCAACGGAACTTTGAAAAAATAAATTGCTCCTCTAAACAGAGGCACCACGACTTTGAAAAAGTAAATTGCTCCTCTAAACAGAGGCACCACGACTTTGAAAAATAAATTGCTCCTCTAAACAGAGGCACCACGACTTTGGAAAGTAAATTGCTCCTCTAAACAGAGGCACCACGACTTTGAAAAAGTAAATTGCTCCTCTAAACAGAGGCAACGAACTTGGAAAGGTAAATACTCCTAGACAATCATGTCCGAAGGAGTTGAAAGTTGTGTTTGAGGGAATTTCAAGAGATCATGCCCAAAGGTATTATAAATCAACCCTGATATCAAAAGATATCCTATTTCAAGGATTAGGAACTTACCTGACAAGTTTCTTCTCCATCTTGCAAAATATCTTCATATTTGTCTTCTCCATATGGGATGTTGGAACACCCCTGCTTCTTGAATTTATACACTATACTTTCCTGAAAGTAGTGTATGCTATGCAATGTGCATGATTTTCAATGCATGCTATGCAAATGTTGGCCAATTAATTCCTGTTCAATGTATGGTACTCAAGTTTCTCAAGCTCTTTTTTTTCTTTCTTGGGTGTCAAGCCCTTTGAATCCTCAAAGATCCAATTACACTGCTCTTCTAAGATCGAACCAGTGTAGCTCTCAATTGTCCTTTCCACTCACATTCTTTCCTTGTTCAGTTTCTCAATACTTTGAAATAAGCTTCATCAATCGATCATCACTTGACCATCATTCAATGAATTTCTCAGCACTAACAAGTTTCATCCACCATCACTGGGTCATTACTCATAGGTGTCTCAGCATTAACCATTCCAAAACAAACTCTGTCCACTGATTGTTCCCACCATTCGACCAATTCATCCTTGTACTCATCACTTGGTTGTATCATTTTTCAAGATTTGCCCCATCATATTCTCTATTTGGTCACATCATACATCCTTCTAAATCATCTTTTTTAGGTTTCTACCATTTCTTCATCATCTTAGATTTCTTTTCAAATGAATGTAAGATTCTTTTAAACACATATTCATTCATTCATTATCATTTCAATTCTTGACAAATATAATGCAATCAAGCATTTTCTCAATTCATTCTAGGGGTGAAACAATAAGAGAACAGAAGGTGAATTATGGTAAAGATAATCAATGGAGATCTATTTTGGTAGAAAATAAATGGGAAAGGAAATAAATTGGATGTCATTGAGGTGAATGGTATGTCTAAATGATGAATATTCAGACAATTTTCAACATTAATTTAGGATTCTTTTTCAAAAACTCATTCCATTTACTGTTGAAGTCATCTTGAGCTTGGCGAACTCTGCCCCAGTCTTTGAGGGATCTTCAAATGTCTTTGATCTTTCATTCATGTGAGCCATTTGACCTGGATCTTTTTTTTTTTGGTACCAAAATCACTCTTTCAGGTTTTCAACTTGAATCTCCCTTTTTCATTTTCTTATTTTTTCTTTTTTCCTTATTTTTTGTTTTTTCTTTTTTTTTTTTCATCATCTTTTTTTCATTTTTCATCCATTGTTGATATCTTTCATACATCAAACTTTAGAGCATGATTCCATTGCTTTCTCATGAGCATACCTTCGCTCAACATATGATCATTCAAAATGAGTATTCACACTTGATCTAAATGGACTTTTCAAGGTTGTAATGTTGGCCAAGGTGAAGGGTCATAAAAAAATGGATATAATAGGCTCAAAACATGTGTTAAAAAGGTTCAAAACCAAAGGATCATTTGATGTAACTTGGCATTTTGCCCCACATCGTTTCACTACTTTTTTTTCTCACACAAAAGATTCTCATTACTTTGCCCCAAGTCATGTGTGGCTTTTATTTTTCTTTTGCTTTTCTTTCTCTTTCCATTTTTAAGACCTTTTGTGGCATTTTTTTTTCTTTTTTTTTTTCAAAATTTACCCTACAGTGTAGAGGGTGATCCTTGGTTGGGGTTCTTCAAAAATAAAATGATAAGCTCAAAGGGGTAACAATAAATAGTTTTTCAAATGGTAAAAGAAAGATGGCCATTTTTCATCTCAATTGTGAATACCTTTCTTGAACATCATCTATTGAACAAAGCTCATGAACTTGTATAAAAGATTGCACACCTTCAAGCCATATCTATTTCACCTTCAGTAATAGCTTAATTTTTTCTCAAATCATCTCTTCACATTGACGTGGATGAGTTCTCAAAATTAAATTCCAGAATTATTGTTATCATTGTCTAAATATTCATCATCTGAAATTTAAGAAAGGGAGTATAAAGTTATGAAAGGTAACAAAGCATGGAGTAATGGTCAAGTGAAAGAGAAAAATGTAATAAAATGCATTGACTTGCCTTTATTAAAATGATAACAAGTGAAGTCATATTGCAAAAAAAAATCTAACATTGTTTGAAAAGAAATCCTAAAATGACAGAAGAAACCTTCAACCAGCCTTATCTCCATTTTTAAAATTGTCCCCCTATGCGATCAGGTGAAGAATCTCTATTGACATCTTGCCCCTCAATTCATTGTGAATCTCCGGATCCTTTCTGTTCTTGACTTTCACTCAGTACACTAACATTAGGTGCTGTTGCTTTTCCTTGATCAAAACTTACCATTCCATCATTGATCAACCGTTGCACCTTATACTTTAAAGCAGTGCAATTTTCAGTAGAATGGCCAGTAATTTCATAGTGATAGTCGCAGTGGGCTGTAGGATCATACCACTTTGGGTAGGGTGGTTTAAGCGGCTCCACATGGCTGGAGGCAATCAAGTGGCTATTATAGAGTTCTCGATATAACTCTGTATAAGTCATAGGGATTGGGTCAAATACAGGTTTTTCTCGAGTAGTCCGTTGTTCTCGTGAGCCACTTGTTGGGTTAGTAGGACGAATTTGGGTTTTTACAGGAGCTTGAATGTTAAGGCGATAAGTGGATGAATAAGATGGTTGTGGAGCTAACTGGTATGGGTAGGATGAGGCATTATTCACAGCAGGATAGTATGAAGAGTAACTTTGGGATGGATAGGGTTGATAACCCCTGAATTGTTGTCTATCAAAACTCACAGCTTGAGCTTGAGCTTCTTTCTTTTCTGATGCCTTCTTGGTTTCTCCTCCTTTCAACTTACCATTTTTTATGGCACTTTCAATAATTTCTCCAGAGATTACCATGTCAGCAAAATTTTTTGTTGCATTCCCTATCATCTTTTCATAATAGGGAGGCTTCAAAGTACTGACACATAACACTGTAGTTTCTTTCTCAGTCAAAGGAGGTTGTACTTGAGAAGCAATATCCCTCCACCTCTGGGCATACTCTTTAAAAGACTCATTTGACTTTTTCTCTAGATTTTGTAAAGATAAACGATCAGGGGCCAAATCGATGATGTGTCGATATTGACTGATGAAGTCATGAGCCATATCGCTCCAAGAGTGAATGTGGGTCCTATCCAACTGAACATACCACCTGGCAGCAGAACCAGTAAGGCTATCCTGGAAGACATGCATCAAGAGTTTTTCATCATGTGCATGAGCTGCCATCTTTCTGCAATACATGGTGATGTGGGTTTTGGGGCACTTTGTACCGTCATATTTTTCAAACTTTGGTACTTTAAACTTATGGGGGATAACTACATCAGGAACTAGGCAGAGCCCAGCAGCATCAACTGACCCATAACAGCTAAATCCTTCCACAGCCCGTAGCCTCTGCTCTAGCATGCTAATCTTGAAACTTTCCTCAGCTTCCACTCTCATTTTTTCCTTTTTCTTCTCTTTTAAATCATCTAGATCAGGAATTGGTTCTGCTGCCTTTTCAGTAAAGACATGATTTATATAGCTATTATACTGTCCTGGGTTGAAAGCTGATGGCATTCCAGGATGTGCGAAATGTTGTGACGGGACCTCTTGAGCAGACTGGGCCTGAGGTGGACCAAAACCTGGAGGGTACAAAGGGTCAGCCACTTCTTGTAATGGGGAAACTTGTTGGCTTGTATTTTCTGCAACTCCTTTTCCTTTATTCATGTTATTAAGAGCCTTCAGAATCTTGCTTAGTTCACTTTCAATCTTCTCCTGAGCTTCTTCTAGCTTTTCAAATCTATGAGAACTTTCTTCCTCCATTTGCCTTGCTCTAGACCTTTTGTTGTATGGATGAGCAGGGTTTTCGCTAGATGGAGCTATCCTGGGACTTTGAGTACTATACTTATGATTAGAAATGTTATGCTATGCTTTATGTATGGTGCTCAAATGAAATGCACATTTTTCTAAATGAAATCTAGTATGAAATGGATGCAAATGATTGTGTTAAAACATGGTCATGAAAATAATGCAGATGCATAAAATCAGACAAACAATACAGTTAGTTTCATGGATGAGATGAAAATGATGCTGATGCATAATGTTACATATGGTAATGAAAATGATACACAAAGTTAAACAATCAAAATGATTAGATAAACACCTTTTTTGTGTCTTAACTTCAAGGTATATTTATTATTGGGTAGAAAGGGTTCTATCCTAGGTTTAGGCACTCTTAAGGTTCATTATATGCGGTTTTAGGGTCAAAGTCTAAAGGTTCTCAAATTGTTCCTTACATCTTTATCCATCACAGACTAGTAAGGCACCCTAATCCTCACCCATTACAGGCTACAAGCGGAAAAGGTTCAATTTGAGTGGGAGTATTTCGCTAGCCACTGCGGAGGCATTAGACCTTACGAAAGCAATAGGTACTTTACTCCCTCCTAGAGGGACGGAGCTCGGGTGTAGAGCTCATGTTATGCACATGCACATGAATGACATAATTAACAAAGTAAATAAAACATGAATGAATAACAACACATATATACAACAAGGTTCAATTTCATTTGGCTTTTGGATAACACAAATTATTTGCTGGCCTGACTCTCAAAGTCCCCAGTGGAGTCGCCAAGCTGTCATAACGTCTAGATCCGGGGATCTATCGCTAGATATTGACTTTAGGGAGTCGCCACCAATCTTTTTTATCTAGGTGCGATTGGCCACCTATGGAATCTGTCCTTTTAGGGAACACCTAAAATTAAGGGTCCCTAAAAGAATAGGTTCAGGTCTGCTAACCAAAACAGGGTTCGGGAGTTCGGTTACGTGTGAGGAAGGTTATAGCACCCTTACAACGCCCATCAAAAGATGGTACCAGCTTAAATTTGTGTTATCCAAAAGCTTTAAAATTTTACCAAGTAGTTAATTATTGAAAATTATTCTCAATTGACTCTAATACTTTTAGCAGAAAATTGAGAAAATTCCCTCACCTCAGGAGTATGCAAGAAAAACTATTGTTTCACTTACAGAGGCTCTGTCGTCGGATTAGTTAAAGAAAAATCAAAATCAAAGTCAAAATAGAAAGGAATGAAAGAATGATTGTTCTTGTGTAGGGAAAATTGATACTTTCAACTTTTCCCCAAAAATATTTTTTGGAAATTTATTTTTAAGGAAAATTGATACTTTCAACTTTTCCTCAAAAATTTTTTTTTTGAAATTTTGATTTCCAAGGAAAATTGATACTTCCAACTTTTCCCTAAAAATATTTTTTCAAAAATTTTGATTTTCAAGGAAAATTGATACTTTCAACTTTTCCCTAAAAATATTTTTTTTTTGGAAAATTTGATTTTTATTTGAAGAAAATAGAATAATAAAAAAATAAATAAAAAATAAAAAAAGTAAAACAAAAATAAAAATAAAATTAAGATAAAAAGAATATTAAATAAACCTAATATAATAAATAAAAAAAACAAATAAACAAATAAAAAAATTCAAAGAAAAAAAAAAAACCTGGAGCGGCTCGGCTCAAGGCAGGGAAACGGCTCGGGGGGAGCGGCTTGGCAGCTTGGCGCGACTCGGCTCAGCTCGAAGGAGGGGCAGCACGTGCGGGTCAGGAAAGCGGGTCGACGCTCGGGTCGGGTCGGGTTCGGTAAAACGCGCGGATCCTCTGGTTACTTAAGGCCAAAACGACGTCGTTTTGAGAGGGTATAAAAGGCAATCCTCTTCGTTTTTCGGCAGAACACTACTCCCCTCTCTCTCTCTCTTCTTCTCTTTTCCTCTCCCTTCTCTCTAAAAGTTGAAGAACACCGGTGCCGGATTCTGGAAAATGTCACCGAAATCTGGAAATTTCGTCGAAAGTTGGTCGAAAAATCATCGGTTTCTGGGATTCTTCGCCGAAAATTGGGCAGGTGGCCGGAAACTTCAATATTCGTCGAAATTGTTGCCGAAAAATTCAAATTTCGTCAGAATTTTCGTCGGAATCTGGAAATTTCCCAGAAATTTCTAGAAAAATTTTTCGCCAAAAATTTCTAAAAATTTTTTCTCACTCCCAGAACACTCCTAAACTTTTCCTAGCTTCCTATACGCCTCCTTTTCTCTCAAATCAGTAGCTTTGCTTACTGTTTTCTATGTGTGTTTACATCTGTTCCAGGGGTCCTTTTATAGGGGTTGATCAGGAGTTCCTGATGAATCCCAATTCCTCTTTGGACGGGGATTCAATCTTTGAATCCAATTAGACTCTTCTGATTGAGTTCCCCTCCACAGTGGGATTCTTCATCTTTTAATCCCAACCATCCAAAATTAAAATCAAAATAAAAAAATACTAGATAATTAGAAAAGATAAATCAAAAGATATTATAGTATAAAAAAAAATAAAAAATAATATCTGAAAATCGAGAAAAAATCAGAACAGATAATTAAAAAAAATAATAACAAATAAAATAAGATAAACCCAAAAATATATTACAAAACAAAAAAATAATAATAATATAATAATAATAAATATATAACTATATACATATAAATCTAATCTAATAATAAAAAAAATAAATATATATTAATACATAATAATAATAATAAATAATAAAATACATAAAATACAAAAGAAACAGAAAAAAAATACAGGATAAAAATCGAATTGGGTCTTACCCATTTGGGCCAGGCCCAATTGATCTGGGCCTGGACCCAATTGGGTGTCTACAAAGTTGTATAAACAAATTAATATTTATACAATTATTACTATTAGTTTAACAATTTGTATTAACAATTGGAGATAGATAATTGTTCAAATAGTTATAAGTATTTGAACTGGTTTGGTAAAGAGATTTAGTTTTCAAATCTCTTACTAATTTTTAAAATAGTAATAAAATAGTATTATTTTATTCTGAATAATTTTGTATGAATAGAAACAATTGGTTTTAGAACATTAATTTTTAAATAAATTTATTTTTAAAATTTTTACTTATTAATTTTTGGAACATTAATAAATTTATATTATTTTATTTGAAATAAGCTTGAATGAATAGAACCAATTGTTTTATGACAAAACAAAAGGTTGTAATATTTTGAAATAGATAATTATTAAGATAGTCATAACTATTTGAACTTGTTCGATAAATAGATTTATTTTTTTAATTCTCTTACATTTTAATTTTTGAAATATTAATAAATTAATATTATTTTATTTCAAATAAGCTAACATGAATTGAAGCAATTGTTTTATTACAAAACAAAATGTTACAGTGATTTATTAATATATTAATGAATGATTAGGTCTTTATATAGTATTAGTAATAATAGTTATTAATAGTTATAAATTATAAGAATATAATTATTTATCTTAATTATTTAATTTATCAAATAATATAATAATACTATATAAAAATTGAGATTTGAAGTAATACTAATTTAATAATATTCTGAAAATTAATAAAAGATTTAAGAAATAAATATGTTTTCTAAACCAATTCAAATAGTTAAAACAATTAGAATAATTATCTATTTCAAATCGTTCAAAACTTTTATTTAGTCATAAAATATTTGTTTCATGTCTTACAAGCTTATTCAGAATAAAATAATCCAAATTTATGAACATTTGGAAAATCAATAAGCAAAAGATTTGAAAAAATAAAATTGTTTATCAAACAAGTTTAAATAGTTATGACTATTTGATAAATTATTTTTATAAAATCGTTCTGACCTTTTGCTATTATATATTAATATAATTAATATATTTATAACCTAATTTTGGTCTAATTGAATATTCAATAATATTTTATTAATATGAATAATATTTATTAAATATTTTATTTTATAATCTATTTTTGGATAAATTTATATTTAATATAAATATTATTAATTAATTAATAATACTAATAGTATATGGTTCAATTATTAATTATTAATAGATACATTTATTAATAATTTATAATAACCTCTTAAATTATAATATATATTAATATAAATTATTTAATTATTATAACTATATTAATAAATTATTTTAGTTTATGTATTTAAATTATTATAATTTATCAATTTAATATTAAACAATATAATTATAATTTAATAATTTATTATTAACTTAATTAATTATAAAATTAGTATATTAATTGATTAATTTAATATTAAATCTATTTTGATTATATTATTGATAATACTTTAATCAAAAGTAATAATGTTAATTAGATTAGTAAATTAATTATAATATTAAGTTTACAAGTTAATAGTTAATGATACTCTATACTTATAATAATCTAAATTTATTAATAAATTTATAATTTATATTAATAGAAATTTTAAATAATTTTATAAATAATAATTTATATATTATTATAATTTATAATAGAATATAAATATAGTATAATTATTTGATTAAATGACTAGAATAACAAAACTTCTAAATAGCTTATTTTAAAATCAGTTATTTTAATAATTGAAAAGTTTACAATTAATTTATTTTATTTACTATAATACTAAATTAATATTTAGTTAATTATACTAAATAAAGATTATTATTATAACATTATTAATTTACTAATTACTAAATCTATTTACCGAAATAGTTCATATAATTTATCATTCTATATTTTATTATACTAAATTAATCTTAATATTAATTAATATTAATATAACATTAAATTTATTAAAATTGTATAAATGGATTTATAATTAGAATTAGAATTATTTTACTCATATTGATATATTAAATAGCTGCTCTTATAAAAAATTTATAAATTAATGTTAATTTAATAAATAATAATATCATATTATTTATTATTAATAATGTTATAATAATAATTTGTGAATTTATAAATTAATTTATAATGTGATAAAATATCATTTTATAATTGTTAAATGACTTATAATAATAATATTAACATATAATATTAATATTACGTATAATATTCATATTATATTGAATTAATAATTATTATTAATATAATTCAATTAATTATGAATTTGTTATACCATAAATTTTAAATATAAATTATTATATTTAATTATTTTGTCATAAAACAATTGTATCAATTCGTCTAGGCTTATTCGAAATAAAATATTACTAATTTATTAATATTCTAAAAATTAATGAGTAAGAGATTTAAAAAAATAAATTTGTTTGCTGAACGAGTTTAAATAGTGATGGCTATTTGAACAATTATCTATTTCAAATCGTTATGACCTTTTGTTTTGTCATAAAACAATTGTTTTTGTTCATACAAGCTTATTTCAAATAAAATAATTAAATTAATTAATATTCCAAAATTTAATAAGTAAAATTTTAAAAAATAAATTTGTTTTTTTGAACATGTTCGAATAATTCTGACTATTTGAACAATTATTTATTTCAAATAGTTATGACCTTTTGTTTTGTGATAAACGAATTGTTTCTGTCCATACAAGCTTATTTCGAATAAAATAATTAAATTTATTAATATTCCAAAATTTAATAAGTAAAAATTTAAAAATAAATTTGTTTTTTGAACATATTCAAATAATTTGACTATTTGAATAATTATCTATTTCAAATAGTTATAACATTTTGTTTTGCGATGGATCAATTGTTTCTGTCTATATAAGCTTATTCAAAATAAAATAATACTAATTTAATAATATTCTAACAATTAATAAGTAAAAGATTTTAAAAATAATTTAAATTAATATAATTTACTATATTATTAATATATAGATTAACAAGCTTTATAATCCTTAAATACTAAAATAATTATTCAATTATTAATATTAATCATATATATAATTGATTTAATATATATTTATAATAATTAACTATATTTCATATTTTTACCATACTTATAATAAATTTATAATATGATATATAAATTATTAAATTAGTATTATTATTTAATTAATAAATAATTAATAACTAAGATATATATGATATAATAATATTAATATATAGGTTTATTAATAGTATATTAATTATGAATAAAAATTAATATTCATAATTTTAATACAAATAATTATATTAATTTTCTATATTAAATAAATTATAATTTATTAATTTAATTTCAAATATGCCTATTTAATAACTTATATTATATAATAGTTAATATTATAAATATAATTATAACTAGATTTTTATTACTGATTCAAAAAATAAATTTATTTTTTAAATCTCTTATTAATTATTCAATTTTTACTAAAATTAAGTTATTATAAAATAACTTTATTATTATATTCCATTAACTATATCTAAATAACACATTTATTATATAATATATAATTTTAAATAATTAATACATTATACTATTCAAATTGTTATAATAATACTATTATTTATAAATAATTTATAATTAATATTTATTTAAATAAACTATTCTTCCTATAATTATCCAATAATAACTAATATTATTAAAATATTACAATAACAGTTATAGTAAATTATATTTCTTATAATAATTTTATAATAATTAAACAATTATATAACTAATTGTCTGAATATATTTATTAAAATATAAATTTATAAATTATTAACATTTTATAATTTATATAGCTAATATATAATACTATTTAAAAATTAAATAACTATTAAATTATTATAAATTATTAATATATTTTTTAATTTATATTATTATGATATTATATATTAATATCTTCATATAATTTATTAATAGAAATTTTGTTTAAATAATTATTTATTTACTATTAATATAATAGTTATAAAACATTTTATAATTTATAAATTATATTAAAAATATTTGAAATATTATTATCCAAAAATTAAATTTACTAATTTAATTAATTATATTATAAAGTTTATAATACTAAGGATTATTTATATATAATATAATAATAAATTAAATAATAAATGTCATTATATAGTATAAAAGTAAGTTAATATATAATTATTTTTTATATTTATATAGTATCAATATATTATTTATTTAATTAATGATAATATAAGTATAATAGTATACTTATTATAATTTAATGTATTAATTATAATATAATATTTTATAAAAATTAGATAATATATTATTATATGATAATTATAATATAATAATAATTATTATAGATAAATATAAGATTTGAAATAGATAATTCTTCAAATAGTCATAACTATTTGAAATTGTTCAAAAAATATATTTTTTTATAAAGCTTTACTTATTAATTTTTGGAATATTGATAAATTTAAATTACTTTATTTGAAACGAGCTTGCATGAATAGAACCAATTGTTTAATGACAAAACAAAAGATCATAATGTCTTAAAATAGATAATTATTCAGATAGTCATAACTATTTAAACTTATTTGGTAAACATATTCTTTTTTTAATTCTCTTACTCATTAATCTTTATAATATTAATGAATTAGTATTATCTTACTTCAAATAAGCTTATATGAATTGAAACAAGCATTTTATTACAAAAGAAAAGGTCATAATGATTTGAAATAGATAAGTATTCAAATATTCATGACTATTTGAACTTGTTTAGAAAATATATTTATTTTTTAAATATTTTACTTATTAATTGTCAAAATATTTATAAATTAATATTATTTTAATCTAAATAAACTTGTATGAATAGAAATAATTGTTTTATGACCAAAAAAAAGTCATAACAAGTTGAAATAAATAATTGCTCAAATAGCCATAATGATTTGAACTTGTTTAGTAAACAGATTTATTTTTTAAATCTTTTACTTATTAATTGTCTTAATATTAATAAATATGTATTATTTTATTTGAAATAAGCTTAGATGAACAAAAAAAAATTCTTTTATGACAAAACAAAAGTTTATAGCTATTTCAAATAGATAATTATTTAAACAGTCCTAATTATTTAAATTTGTTTAGAAAACATAGTCATTTTTTAAATCTTTTATTAAATTTTTGGATTATTAATAAATTAGTATTATTTTATTTTGAATAAATTTATATGAATTGAAACAATTCTTTTATGACAAAGTAAAAGGTCATTGAAATAGATAATTATTCAAATTGTCATGATTATTTGATCTAGTGTGGTAAACATATTTATTTTTAAAATTTTTTAGTTATTAATTATCAAAATATTAACAAATTAGTATTATTTTAATCCAAATAAGCTTGTATAAATAAAAACAATTATTTTATAACAGAACAAAAAATTATAACGATTTGAAATAAATAATTACTCAAATAGTCATAACTTTTTGAATTGGTTTGATACATAGATTTATTTTTTAAATCACTTATTAATTTTTGAAATATTAATAGATTAGTATTAATTTATTCTGAGTAAACTTATATGAACAAAAACATTTGTTTTATGACAAAACAAAAAGTAATAATGATTTGAAATATATAATTGTTCAAATAGTATAATTTTTTGAATTGATTAGGCAAACAGAATTATTTTTTAAATCTCTTATTTATTAATTTTTAAAATATTAACAAATTCATTTTATTTTATTTCGAATAAGCTAGTATGAATTGAGAAAATTGTTTTATGACCAGACAAAGATCATAACGATTTGAATTAGTTCAACAAATAAATTTATTTTTTAAATCCCTTAGTTATTAATTTTTTGAATATTATTAGATTTGTATTGTTTTATTTTGAATAAGCTTGTATGAACAGAAATAATTGTTTTATGAACAGAAATAATTGTTTTATGACAAAACAAAAGGTTATAATGATATGAAGTATAGAACTGTTCAAATAGTCATAACTATATAAATTGGTTCAGTAAACAGATTCATTTTTTAAACTCTTACTTATTAATTTTTGAAATTGTTAATTGTTTAATATTTATATAACTATTTGAATATTATTCTAATTTATAATATATATTATAAATTATATATATTTAAACAATTTATATTTATTTTATTATTTATTATAATATTATTGAAATAATAATAAGCTAATTATAATAATTTTATATTAAATATATAAATATAAATTTATATTTATTAATAAATATTATAAATATAATATCAAAATAATTATCTATTTACATTATAGTATTATTATTTTCTAATAAATCATAATTTTTAATATTATATTATAATTATATTATATTTATTGTAATTAGCTTATAATAAATATTTAAACTAAGTTAGATATTTATAATATTTATATATACTTGTCAATAATATTATATTATATAAGTAAGAGATATTAATTTTTATATCTAAATAACTAATATTTAATTAATCTCTATTTATTTCAAATTATTATCATAATTTACTTAATTAGTATCCATGGTAATAATAAATTTAATATATTATTATATCAATAATAAATAATATCCAAATAATATTAATAATAGATTTTCAAAGTTACTAAAAAAATAAATAATTATAATATATTATTTATAAATTTAATTAATAATAATAGATTAATTGAATAAGTTAATATAATTATTAACATAACATAATAAATATATTATTATGATTATATTAATAATTATTATGTATATAATAATAATTAACTAACATGTATTATAATTAATTTATATTATAATTAATAAACAATTTAAATATTAATATTATATATATTAATTATAATTATAAATAATCAATGGATAAATGCATTGATATAATTAGTTAGTTTAAATTAATAAAATTATTAAAATTATTAATTATTAATAAAATAATTATTATTAACATTTGGATGGCGCTTAAGCATGTGACCTATACTTGGCCATCAAGGCAAGGGCCAAGCCTAATGAGTAGGAAGGCACAACGGTTGCCACAAAACCTAAGGCATGAGCTCAGGTGGAATAGCCATTGATGCCAATCTTGGTGGTAGTAGCAAGAACAATTGTTATATTATTACAAATCATATAAATATTTATAAATTACTAATTATACTATTTATTTATTAAATAAGTATAATACTAATTAATAATTAAATATTATTGTTAGAGATTTAACAATTGTTTATATTATACTATAAAAAAGAATTTATTATTATAAATATTTTGACAATAGTTTATTTAGTAAATAATATAATAATTATTATAATATAATAAATAAAGTAACATTAAATATTAAAAATAAAGTATAAATTTTATTTGTAATATTTGAATAATATTAAATAATTTTTAATTAATAATTATTAGTAACATTTACTTACTAATTTAATAATTAAATAAATAATTAGGAATAACATAAAGCAATGTAGTTATGCACAATTTAATATAATAATTGAATTAAATATTTTATTAATTAAAATTAATTGTTATAACATAAAAAAACAATTAATTTATTGTTATTAATAAATTCATGATGATTGTATTACTTTATAAATAGTAACTTACAAATTAGTTTTTATGATTTCCTTTTATTTATTAATATTTATAATATAATTTAGTATTTAATTATATGAATTAATATTATTATATAATTAAAAATTATATTAATTAAAAGTTAAACTAGTTTATTTTATAATTTAATATTAATTTATTAATTTTTATTTATTAAAATTATAATAAATAAGCAATTGGATAAGGGTATAAATCTTTCACCAACCATCTCAACAAAGACAATTAGATCGCTAAATTTTTGTTGAAGGAAGGGCGAGGGGCAATTTATAAGATGTGTTCAACTTTTTTGTTTGGATCATAAGTCACTTTTGTGGAAAAGAGAAAATATCATTTCGGCCATTCTTAAGTTTAAAGGATTATAATTAATAATATTTTATAATATTTAATATAATATATTCTAATTGTTAAATTTATTAATTAATTTTTTAAAATAGCTTATAAAACAATTGATTATTTAAATTAAAATCAATATTCAGATAATTAATAATAAATTATAAGTATTATTAAATTATTTAATTACTTATAAGTATAACATAACTTATAATATAATAATTATTAAAGATTATAATAATTTTAGTTTATAAAAACTTAATTATTATTATCAAATAGATAATAAATTTAGTAAATATAGTTTCTATTCATACAAGTTTATCAAAAATAAAATAATACTACTTTATTAATATTTTGCAAATTAATAGGTAGGAGATTTAAAAAATAAATCTATTTACCGAACAAGTTCAAATAGTCATGTCCATTAGAACAATTATCTATTTCAAATTGTTATCACCTTTTATTTGGTCATATAACAATTATTTTTTATCATACATGATTATTTGAAATAAAATAATAATAATGTATTAATCTTTCAAAAATTAATAAAATAATACTAATTATTCAGTATTATATAATTATAGTAGTATCTATAAATAATACTATAATTAATAATTATATGAAATAGATAATTTATAAATTACTATTATTATAAATAATAATAATAATTAATAAAGTATAATAATATCTCAATTATTATTAATAATTATGTAACAATTATTACTAATAATTAAATAATTATACTAATTTATTTCTAATCAAATTAATACAAATATGTTTATTATAACATTTTATGGCTAAACAAAAGGTAAAATTATTTAACACTTATAGTTATACTTATAATATTATAATATTAATAATAGTTAAATTATAATATTTTAATTAAACATAATATTAATTACACAATTGATATCAATTATTAATCAAGTTATATGTTATAATCTTAGTTAAACTATGTTATAGTCTTAATATATCAATTTATTTAAAATTGATATTAGTTTATCAATTAATTCAAAATTAATAACGAAAATTATAATAATTAATATAATTTACATTAATGATAATATTTAATAATTCATATTAAATTAATTAATATTTAAGAATTAAATATAGATAATAATTATGATCATTGATATTATTAATATTCAAGTAATATCAATTTATTAATTATTTATTTAGATTTTATTATTTCAAATAATATAATATATTATTTAATATTAAAAATTATAATTAATATTTTAATTAATAATCTATTTTATGTTAAATTATATTAATTATTGATTTTTATTAATTAATTTAAATAAATTTATAAATACTAATTTAACATAAATATTTAAAATACAATAATAATTATCGAAAATATTTATTTAAATTAGTATCGATAATTTAAATAACTATTAATTTAAAAGATAATTATATTCCTTATAGTCTTAACTATTTAAACTTAAATTAGAATAATATTCAAATAGTTGTTTGTTCAACTTATTTTATTTTAATAAGTTTATTATTTTATCTAATTATAAGTTAAAATTGGTTTATGACAAAACAAATGGTCATAATGATTTGAAATAGATAATTGTTCAAATAGTCATAACTATTTGGAATAAATTTAAACTTAAATTAGAATAATATTCAAATAGTTATACAAATATTAAACAATTAACAATTTCAAAAATTAATAAGTAAGAGTTTAAAAAATGAATCTGTTTATCAAACCAGTTTAAATAGTTATGACTATTTGAACAATTCTATACTTCATATTATTATATAATTTTTTAACTATATTAATAATAATTCATAAAATAGTATTATTTATTTTTAATAATATATAATAATATGAAGTATTATATAATTGTATAATATTTATATATATTATTATATATAATAATTAATAATATCCAATTATATATTATATAATATTATTAATATATATTAATTAAATTAATATTTAAATTTATTAGATAATATTGGATTTAGTAATAAAATTATAATGATTATCGACTATTATTATAAGAATTTAATTAAATATTTAATTACTAATCAATTATTATATTTAATTACTAATAAGTTATTATATAATTATAATTATATAAATTGGTTTAATTAGTTATAAAATTTTAAATAATAATTATTTATTATTTAAAATTTAAATACCATAATAACTAAATATAGTTAATTTATAATATTAATTATCAAATAGAAATAAATTTTATAATTTATTATTTGTAATTGTAATTTATATATATTAATTAATTAATAAGTTTGATTAATATTAACAATTGCAATAATTTAATATGAAATATTTTATTATAAATATATAATCATTAAATAGATTATATAATTAATTAAAAAATAAATATTTATTTAAAGTTATATTAATTAGTATTATTAAAAATTTCTATAATAATAGTAATATTAGTTAATATAATAATTATTATTATTTAATAATTATAATAATTATTATTATTTAATAATAATAATTATATAATATTTATTATATTATTTATTATTAATAATAGTTAATTTATGTATACTTATACATATACATATAAGTAATATATTATATTAATTATAGTTATAAATATAATAAACAAAAGTAGAATATATATTAAGATATCCACTGATAATTATAACTATGTAGTTTATAATAAATCTTATGAATCTAAATTTACATATATTTATTAAAAATTATTTAGTTATTTTATTTCATTAAGATTATTAAATAATTGTTACGAACAATTATTAACTAATACTAATTTATAATTTTAACAAATATTATTAATATTTTTTTAGTTAATACTAATAATAAATAATAACTTATATTATAATTTAAGTAATAACATTGTTTAATTTTTATTATTTATATATAATTATAAAATACTAATTATCATTATTATATTAATTAACATTTAATACTTAATTAATATTGATTAATTAATTAATTATAATAATAAAAATAGAAATTAATAATTGATATTTTTAACAATATTAAAAATAATTAGTTATTTTATTTACAAAGATATAAAGAAATAACTTTAGATTAATTTATAAAATTAAATATTAATAATCATTATAACATTAATTATTTTATTATAATTAAATAAAATTAATAATATAATAATTATTAAATAATAAATAGATTAATTTAAACAAAATATTATTAATATATTAAACTAATACTTTTAATAAATTATTAATTAATAATTTTGATTATTTATTTATTAATAATTTTAATAATAATATAAACAATTTTGACTATATAAGTTATTCATGATATAAAGTAAACAATTATTAATAATAAAAATATGTTAATTAATATTACTAATATTGATATTATACTATTGTTAATAATTAACAATAACTAATAATTTATTAAATTTAATAAATAATTTATAATATAATTAATTATAATTATAATTATATAGATAATAATAATTATTTTAATATATAATTTTATTAATAATAACAATTAAAGTTATTAATTATTTTAAGAATTTATAATACTAATAATATTATAATTATCCTAATAATTACTAATAATGATTATCTTTAATTAATATTATATAATAGAATTTAATACAAATAATTTATTAATAATAGATACTAATTTAATAATTAATATAAATAATAATTAGAAAATATTATTTTATATTAGTATATAATATAAACTTGTATATATTATTATAATATCATAAATAATATAAAGATTAAAACATAATATAATTACTATTTTATGAGTGGAAATATAGATTATCTATATTTATAATATAGTTTATAAATATTTATATTTTAATAAATATAAATAAATATTATTAAATTAAAATATTATATTTTAATATTGTTAATATAATAATTAACCAATTGTATATTTGCTTAATTTATTAATATTAATTGTTAAATTTAGTAAATAAATATATATAATAGATATATTTAGTAAATATTTAGTAATTATATTACTTATTAATTTTTGAAATTGTTAATTGTTTAATATTTATATAACTATTTGAATATTATTCTAATTTAAGTTTAATAATTAAGTTATATAATTATATAATATAATTAAGTAAAATAATAATTATTAGTTTAAATTATATTATATAATTTAAAATATAATTATAACTTAATTATTGTAATTAAGTAACAAGGTATTATTATTTATTAATTAACAAATTAATAAACTACTATTTATTATAAGTAGAAATTATAACAAGAGCAATATAGTTATTATTTGTATAATAATATACTTGTTATACAAATATAATAATTTTAATTTTAATTTCATTTAAAATTAATATTGTAATTAATAATTAGTAGATAATAATTTTATTTCAAATGTTAATAAATTAGCATTTATTAATATAATATGTGAAATATTATTAGATATAAATTATAATTAAAATTTTTAAATATGCTAATTACATTGTAGTCATTATTTAAAAAATGACTATTTTTAATACTATTTTTAAACATTCAAACCAATTATAATTATTATAATTATTGAGAATGCCATTAAAAATTTAATACTTATAATTATTATTTATTATTATAATGTTAATTTAAATAATAATATAAAACGTTTTTTAATTAATATTTATAATTTAAATCAAATTTGAATTTTGATTTGTAAATTACCTAATTTATTAAAATATTAATAATTATTTATTTTTTATTATTATATTATAAATTATTTATTATCAAATTAAACGAGGCGAATAATTTTAATAATTAATGCTAATTTAATAATATAAACTTATTTAAATAATTAATTATAATAATTTAATATAATATTATTAAATAAAATTATAAAATTAGTATATTAATTGATTACTTTAATATTAGATCTATTTTGATTATATTATTGATAATACTTTAATCAAAAGTAATAATGTTAATTAGATTAGTAAGTTAATTATAATATTAAATTTATAAGTTTAATATAAGATTATATTAATACTAATAGTATTTATATTCATTAAATATATATTAATAATTATTAAGATTATAATATATATAATAATATAATAATATAAGATTATTAAAATATAAATTATGATTATTTAATTTAGTTTACAATTATATATTAATTTTTTATATTATTAATATATCTTAATAATATTAATTTAATAAATTAATTAGATTATAATTTCAAATAACTATAATTATAATATACTTATTTTGAAATTATTATAATAATGATTATTAGTATTATATTTATATTATAATACTATTATTCAATTTTTGATATTATAAATTAAATCAAAATTCATATTATGATATTATAGTTAATCAAATAATTATATTGATAATTAAATTATTATATATAATTATTAACTCTTTAAGATAATGTATAAATTATTATTAATTAATATATTATAAATTAATATTTTATTATTAAGTTATTAATATAATATTAAAATAATACAAATATTTATATTTATTAATATCAATATTAATATTATTTTGTTCAATATTTATATTAATTATAGTTTTATTATTTCAAATAATATAATTGATAAGAACAATTATCAATATTGTTTAATATTAATACTAATTTAATATTGATATTAATATTAAGCCTTTTATTAATTGATAATGATTTGAATAATTAAATATTTTAATAATTATTACAAATCCTTACAATTAATAAGGATTATTATATTAAATTATTAAAAGTATGAACTTTTATTATGATAAATAAAATAAATCAATAAATTATTAATCAATAATTCATATTAAATCTAAAGGGTTATGATTTTAATAAATATTTAATTAGATTACATTAATTTATAATAAAATATTTAACAATTAAATTTATATATAATTATCTAACTATTGATTTTTACTAATTAATAGATATCTAAAAAGATTTATTTTTTAGATCTATTATTAATTATTAATTTTAATTTTAATAAAATAATAATCTTCCCTATACTAAATTATTATTTTTTAAATCTCTTAGTTATTCATTTTTAGAATATTGCTAAATTAGTATTATTTTATTTCGAATAAGCTTGTATGAATAGAAATAATTGTTTTATGATAGAACAAAAGGTTGTAACAATTTGAAATAGAAAATCGTTCAAATAGTCATAACTATTTGAATTAGTTCAATAAATTGATTTATTTTTTAAATGTCTTATTAATTCTTAAAATATTAATAAATTGGTATTATTTTATTTCAAATAAGCTTGTATGTTGAAAAACAATTGTTTTATGACAAAACAAAAGGTAATAACAATTTGAAATAGATAGTTATTTAAATGGCTATAATTATTTGAACTGATTAGGTAAACTAATTTATTCTTTTAAATTAGTTACTTATTAATTTTTGAAATATTACTAAAGTAGTATTATTTTATTTTGGATAAACTTTTATGAACTAAAACAATTGTTTTATGATAAAACAAATGGTCATAATTATTTTAAATAAATAATTGTTCAAATAACCATAATTATTCAAACTTGTTCGGTAAATAGATTTAAAAGGTATAGGTTCTATAAAAATTATAAAAATTTATTAACATATTAAATATAGTTAATATGTAAAAATTTTAAAAATAAACTAATTAAACTAAAATACAAGTTTAATATAAGTAAGATATTTAATATTATAATTGTTAAATTTATTAATTAATTTTTGAAAATAGCTTATAAAACAATTGATTAATATTTTGTTATAAAATATTGACATAACTATATTTATTATTAAATATTATTTGATAAGGGACATTTTGGATGGGGAAAAACTGTTTTGTGGTGTGTGAGGTTGATGTTGGTGTTTGGCTTAATACTAGTGGTAGGTTTTGGTTGGGGTTGATGGTGCTTCATTACTTAGGTGGGTGATCCAAGTGAGGATGAGATTGGATTTACGTGAGAGTAGGGATTGATGTTAGGGGGTAGGCAAGGGTAGTACCAGTTGGAGAGGAGTTTGTTGTGTGCAGGTTCAGTTAGTACTGGTAGGGTTTATACCAGAGTAAGTGAAGGCCAGGTGAAGGGATTTTTTGGTGTTAGCCGATATCTGGAGTAGGGTCCATACTAAGGCTCAGCTAGGGGGCATGGGGTGTTTACAAAGGGTGTTGGGGCATGCGCTCGGGCATAAGCCGATGCTTGGATGTTGGTGTTGGGGGTTATTGTTTAACTTATTAAATTTTTATAATAAATTAAATAAGTAATTAATAAATTACTTATTAATTTGAACAATTAATAACCAGTGTTGTATGTTCCTACAATCTTATTCGAAATAAAGTAATGTAATTTATTTATTAATTTTTTGAATATTAATAAATTAGTATTATTTTATTTTAAATAAGCATGTATAACTGAAAAAATTATTTTATGACTAAACAAAGTGTTAGAACGATTTGAACTAGATAATTGTTCTAATAGTCTTAACTATTTGAACTGGTTTCACAAACACATTTATTTTTTAAATCTCTTACTTATTAATTTTTAGAATATTATTAATTTAGCAATATTTTTTTTCAAATACATTTGTATGAACATAAACAATTATTTTATGGCAAAACAAAGATCATAACGATTTGAGATAGATGATTGTTCAAATAATTATAACTATTTAAACTAGTTTGATAAATAGATTTAGTTTTTAAATCTCTTATTAATTTTTAAAATATTAATAAATTAGTACTATTTTATTCTAAATAATATTGTATGAATAGAAATAATTATTTTATGACCAAAAAAATGCTGTAATGATTTGAAATAGATAATAGTTCAAATGAACATAACTATTTGAAATTGTTCAGTAAATAGATTTATTTTTTAAGTCTTCAACTTATTAATTTTTAGAATATTAATAAATTAGTATTGTTTTATTTCATATAAACTTATACGAATAGAAACAATTGTTTTATGACAAAATAAAAGATCATAACAATATGAAATAAATAATTGTTCAAATACTCATAACTATTGGAACTTGCTAGGTAAATAGATTTATTTTTTAAATCTTTTACTTATTAATTTTTTGAATTATAATAAATTAGTATAATTTTATTTCGAATAAGCTTTTATGAATAAAAACAATTAGTTTATGACAAAACAAAAGGTCATAATGATTTGAAATAGATAATTATTCAAATAGTCATAACTATTTGAATGCTTAATTTTTATTGATCAATATTAATTAAAATATTATTAATATTTTAATAATTAATAATTATTAAGAATTTTATTAATATAATTATTTCTATTTAAGATTTTATTAATTTAATATTTTATCATTGACATTCAAGTAAACTTTTCAAGTAATTAATTAATTATTTAATATCAAATATTAAGATTTTAATAATAACTATCAATTTGAATTCTTAATTATCTATATTAATTATTTAATAGATATAGATTAAATAATAGTTATATAAATATTAAACAATTATTTCTTTACTTATTAATTGTCTTAATTTAATATTATATTGATTTAAACTTAATTAGAATAGATAATTGTTCAAATCTATATATTATGAAATTTTAATAATTTAATATAATAATCCTTATTAATATTAATCCTTATTATCATACATATAAAGTAAAGAAATAAATTTATTAATATTTGGAAAATTAATATGAAAGAGATTTAAAAAAATAAATTTGTTTACCGAACAAATTTAAATAAGTAAATGATTTAAAAAGTGAATATTTTACCAAATCAGTTCAAATAATTATGGCCATTTCAATAATTATCTATTTTAAATTGTTATTACCTTTTGTTTGGTCATATGACAATTGTTTTTAATCATACAAGCTTAATCGAAATAAAATAATACTAATTTATTATTATTAAAGTATTTATGAATATTTAAAATTAATCTATATATTATTATAATATTTATTATAATACTGTTAATTATTAATTTTCTATTTAATTTAACAATTAAAAAATTAATAACTAAATATTAATAATTATGAATTGATTAATGATTGGAACAATTATTTAATATAAATAAATATTCATTCTAAAATAATTGTTTACTATTCAGTTAATGATTCTTTGAAAATAAATAAATATGAATTAAATATTAAAATTAAAATAAATAAATATTATATAATTAATAATTAATTTTATAATTAATCTAATATTTAAAATATTAATAAGTTCAAATAATTATGGCCATTTCAATAATTATCTATTTCAAATTGTTATTACCTTTTGATTGGTCATATGACAATTGTTTTTTATCATACAAGCTTAATCGAAATAAAATAATACTAATTTATTATTAAAGTATTTATGAATAGTTAAAATTAATATATATTATTATAATATTGTTAATTATTAATTTTCTATTTAATTTAACAATTAAAAAATTAATAACTAAATATTAATAATTATGAATTTATTAATCATTGGAACAATTATTTAATATAAATAAATATTCATTCTAAAATAATTGTTTACTATTCACTTAATGATTTTTGAAAATAAATAAATATGAATTAAACATTAAAATTAAAATAAATAAATATTATATAATTAATAATTAATTTTATAATTAATCTAATAATTAATAACTTTAAATTAATATATTTAAAATATTATAATATTGATAATAATAAGTAACAAATATAATAAAAATAATGTTAAATAATAAGTAATTAATACTCCATTTAATTATTATGATTAAATAAATTATCTTATTTAATTAAACTAAATAAATATTATTATTACTTAGTAGAATTACTAATAAATAATTATAACAATTAAAGAACATTTAAATATTACTTATTAATAATAAATATTAATTATTTATTATAAATTATACTTAAATAATTTAAATGTATTCAAATCTTATAGTTATTAATAAGTTATAACATATTATATTAAAATACCTATTATGATCTCAAACAGGTATCTTATAATTATATTTGATTAATATATTTTAATTAATATAAACTTGTATTAATAATTGTTTTATGATAGAGCAAAGGTTATAACAATTTGAAATAGATAATTGTTCAAATAATCATAACTATTTGAACGGATCAACAAATAGATTTCTTTTTTAAATCTCTTATTAATTCTTAAAATATTAATAAATTAGTATTATTTTATTTAGAAAAATCTTATTTGTTGAAAAACAATTTCTTTATGACAAAAACAAAAGGTAATAATGATTTAAAATAAATAGTTGTTTAAATGGCCATGATTATTTGAATTGATTCAGTAAACTGATTTATTTTTTAAATCTATTATTTATTAATTTTTGAAATATTAATAAAGTAGTATTATTTTATTTTCGATAAGTTTTTATGAATTGAAACAGTTGTTTTATGACAAAACAATTGGTCATAATGATTTTAAATAGATAATTATTGAAATAGTCATAACTATTATAGATATAATTTATAATAAAGTATAAAAAAAATTGAATAATTCAAATACAATTATTAAATAACTTATAATATTACATAAGTTCAAATAATTTATATAACTATTATATTTCTAAGTAAAAATATAATATTATATTTATTAATAAATTATTAATAATCAAATATTATTATATCAAATTTCTTTAAACATTATATAGACATGACTATTTGAACTAATTCGATAAACAAATTAACTTTTTAAATCACTTAGTTATTAATTTTTTGAATATTAATAAATTAGTTTTATTTTGAATAAGCTTGTAGAACTAAAACAATTGTTTTATGACAAAACAAAAGGTCATAACGATTTTAAATAGATAATTGTTCAAATAGTCATTACTATTTAAATTTGTTCAGTAAACAAATTAATTTTCTTAAACTCTTGATTATTAATTTTTGAAATATTAAGAAATTAGTATTATTTTATTTTGGATAAGCTTTTATGAACTAAAACAATTGTTTTTTGTCAAAACAAAAGGTCATAATGATTTTAAATAAATAATTGTTCAAATTGTCATAATTATTTGAACTTGATCAATAAACAGATTTATTTTTTCATATCTTTTGCTTATTAATTTTTTGAATGTTAATAATTATAAATTATAAATATTTAAATTAAAATATTTAATTTTTATTATTTAATTATTGATATTTATTAATAAATAAGCTATGAAATAATAATATAATTTATGATTTTTGTTAAATAATTATTAAAAATAATCATAAATATTTTAAAATGTATATTTGATCTTTTATGATAAATTATTGACAATTAAAATAGATAATTATTCAGAAATCCGATATTTGAGATAAGGCAAATATCAAATTATTCAAATAAATTAATAAGTAAGAGATATTAATTTTTATATCTTTAATTAAATTAGCTTATTTTAAATAACTAAATTTAATTAATCTTTATTTATTTCAAATTATTATCATAATTTACTTAATTAGTATCCATGGTAATAATATAATTTAATATATTATTATATCAATAATAAATAATATCCAAATAATAAGTAATTAATACTCCATTTAATTATTATGATTAAATAAATTATCTTATTTAATTAAACTAAATAAATATTATTATTACTTAGTAGAATTACTAATAAATAATTATAACAATTAAATAACATTTAAATATTACTTATTAATAATAAATATTAATTATTTATTATAAATTATACTTAAATTATTTAAATGTATTCAAATCTTATAGTTATTAATAAGTAACAACATATTATATTAAAATACCTATTATGATCTCAAACAGGTATCTTATAATTATATTTGATTAATATATTTTAATTAATAATCATTAATTAATAAAAAAAGTATTTAATAATTTAAATTAAATTATTGTTATTATGATTAATGTTAAATATTAATATTATTCATATTATAATATTTATACTTAATAATAATATTATTAATTAATATCTATTTGTTTATTATTAAATAAATAATATATAATATTAAATTAATTATATAATTTAATATTATATGTTTAATAATTAAATATAAATATTATTAACAATATTATTTATTAATATAAAATAAATTTGAAATTATGATTAATTTCTAATTATTGTTAAAAATTAATAATTAAATTATTATTAATATTAATAAGACTTAACTAATATATATTAATTAAATTATTTAATATACAATTATATATTAATTGTATATAATATTAAATAATTATATATATATTAACAATTAATATGAAATATTAATAAATTAATATTTGTTAATGATATTAACGATTATTAATTAATAATTTAATTACAAATAATAATATCAATTATATTTGAGTATAATATTAATTTATACTATAAATTATTAATAACAAATATTTAATTATATAAATTAAATTATTAATATTTAATAAAATGTTATTAATTAATTATTATAATTATTAATAATTTATGGATTAATAATTGTATTAATAATAATACAATTATTAATTATAACAATATTAACCATTAATATATTAATCATCATATAATTATATAATATTTGAATAAAAAATTATTTTAATATTTAAAATATTAAATGACTCAATGTATATTTAGAATTAGGAACATTAATAATCCAAATATTATTATTAAATTTATTTATTTAATTAAAATAAATTAAAAGTAGTTATAATAATTAAATAATTAGAACACAACTCTAAGTCCTTATTAATTTTTGAAATAGTTCAATTTTAAATAGTTCAAATATCTATTTGAACTATTTTATTTCTATTTGTTTTATTTTATAATATTATTGAATGATAATACTCATCTTCAAAGGGAATTTTTGGCATATTAATAAATATTATATTTATATTTATATTTAATATTTTAGTTATTAAATATTCATTAATTAATAATTAATTAAAATAATGAATATTTTATTAATCATTATTAAATAAATATTTCATTATTAATATTTCTATTAATTGAGCATTATATCATAGAAATATTAATTAACAAATTAATAATATGAAATATTATTATTTAATATTATTTTATTAATTAAAAATAATTAAGTATTAATTATTTAAATTAATATTTTAATAATATTATTATATTTTAATAATAATATTGAATTATTGAGATTAATAATAATGGCCGAATAGAAAGTGTTCTTGCAACATTAACAATAAAAACACATAGTTATATTATAATTAAAAAATTAATTAATTCAATTTTTATTTAATATTAATATTGATTAATTATTAATATTAAAATAAATATTGACAAATATAGTTCCTTATTTTAATTAAATATAAATAATTGTTAATATTTGAAATAATTGTTATTAATTTAAAATGAATTTGATTAATATAACATATATATAATAATAAAATTCTATATTATTTTATTTATTTTAAATAATTTAACTAATTGTTTTGAAAATTATTAATTAACGATAAAATAGTCATAACTATTTATTAATTTTAAATTATAATTATATATAATATATAATTATTGTTTATATTTAAATAATAGAAATACTATTTATATTAGCAAATATTAATTATTTATATAAAATAATTAATAAAAATTATAATTATAATTTATTAGTAATATTAATAATTTAATATTAATATTTAATTAAATTAATTAAAATATTTCACTGATAATAATATTATATTATATATTATTAATAAACTAATATTTATAATAATTATAAATATTGGATAAAAATAAATAATATAAATTTATTATCCTATAAATAAATTATCAATATAAAAATAATTATTTAATTATTTTAACATATTAAATATAATGTCATATATATAATAATAATAAATTATATTTATTAATAATTTATTTAAATTATTTAAAAATAATTATTTAATAATTTATATTAATAAATTTATTAATATATAGTTAATTAAATATTTATTAATTAAATAAGAATTAAGATAATTAATTAATAGCATAATAATAAGAAAATTTTATTATTAAATATTAAATATAATATTTAATTAAATTAAATTAATTATATTTAATAATTAAATAATACTTTAAGTAAATTAATTATAATTAAAGGTTATTAATAATTAAATATAAGATATTTAATTGATTATTTAAAATTATTATATTAAAAAATATAATATTAATTATATTAATAGTTTATAAATATAATTATAAATATTATTAATAGTTATTTAATTATAATTAAGTATATTATTATCTACTATAATTTTTTATTTTATATATTAATTATTAATATACTTTGAGAATTAAATAATTATACTTATAAATATATTATAATTAATGAATACAAATTATTTTAATTTAATATTTATTATATTTCAATTATCTAATTTAAATTAATAATAAAGGTTCCCCAATTCACTATTAATTATTTGATATAGTTAGAATATATGAATAATATAAATCAATATTAAATATTAATTTTAATATCATGACTTAATTGATTATTCTAATTTAATATTAATTATATATTAATTTAATGTTTAATTTATTTAAATCATGAATAATTATGATTAATTAATTAGAACTTTGATTTATACATAATTATATAAATATATAATAAAAATATTATTCATATTAATTTAATTAAACAATTGTATATTTGATTTAATTTTATTAAAATTAAAATTATAATTATTTTAATAAATAATAATATTATTTTATATTATAATCATATTAGTATTGTTGATATTATTAATTTTTTAATAGTTTAAAATTTAAACTAATTGTGTTAATATAACCATCATTTAATTTATAATATCTATTAATTTAATAATGTTATAAAACTATATTGTTTTAAATCTAGAATTCATTGTATGGTTGAATGATATGGTTATATAATATAAAATAATATTATAGTTAATACATTACAATTATATATTAAATTTTAATCTAATAATTTTATATTATATTATATACAAATTTATATTTAATCATTATAATTAATTAATCATTTAAATAGAAATTATTATATCATTAAATATAATTATTATGTTATAATAAAAAATTTGAATAATTTATTATTCATAATTTAAATATTTTATTATAAATATTAAAATAATATTAATAAATTTTATAAGCATTAATTTTAACTATAATTTAATTATATAATTAAATAAATAATTATTTATATAATATTATTATTAGTTTATATATATTATTTTTAATATATATTATAAGATTAAATTAATATTAAACTTATACTAATAAATTGTATAAAAATATTTTATATTTTTTGAATTATTACAAGTATATATCGTTTTTGTTAACTATAATTAATAATTGTTATATTAGTTAATAATATGTCTATATAGTAATGATTTTATTAATAATTATATAAAAATTTAATAAATATTAATAAGTATAATAATAAATTAAATTCTATTATATATTAATTAATTAATATATAATTAATATCATTATGATTATATTATGTATAATCTGTTTTATTACAAATAGATAATAAATTAATATTATAAATTACATGTTATATAAAAATAAATAATTATATTTAATCAAAGATTAAAATATGATTTTCTTTTAATTTCATGTTATCTGTGTGCTTTTTTTTTTTCACGCTATGATGTCACTTAGATGTCAATTATTTCAGTAGTTAGTCTCCATTTAAGTTAATTAAATTTTTATATAATATTTAAAATTTATGATTAAAAAAATATTATACGCTTATTTGTATGGTATAGAGACTAAAAATTTATTTTTATTTTGTACTAAGTTAATAATTTATTATAACATGGTTTTATAAATAATCAAGACAAAAATGATTTTCAAGTATCTTAAAAGAGAGTTTTCAAATGTTATTATAATATAATAATTAAATTTCTATAAAGATTATAGTATTTATTATAATTATTTAATAATAATTTAAAAAATTATAATAATAAATAATATTTGTATATATTATAATACTATCATAAATTATTATAAATAATTTATCAGATTATTTGACTATAATATAATAATATAATTTATTAAAATAATTTTTTTAGTTATACATGCTTATTCAAAATAAAATAATACTAATTTATTAACATTCAAAAAATTAATAAATAAATTACATTACTTTATTTCAAATAAGATTGTATGAACAGACAACACTAGTTATTAATTGTTCAAATTAATAAGTAATTTATTAATTACTTATTTAATTTATTATAAAAATTAAATAAGTTAAACAATAACCCCCAAGCACCAACACCCAAGCATCAACTTATGCACGAGCGCATGCCCCAACACCCCATGCCACCTAGATGAGCCTTAGTATAGACCCTACTCGAGATATCGGGTAACACCAAAAAATTCCTTCACCTGGCCTTCACTTTAATATAAACCCTACCAATACCAACCAAACCTGCACACAACAAACTCCTCTCCTATCGGTACTAACCCTTGACCTACCTCCTAACTTCAATCCTTACTCTCATGCAAATCCAGTCTCGTCCTCACTTGGATCACCCACCTGAGCAATGAAGCACCATCGACCCCAGCCAAAACCTATCACAAGCACTAAGCCAAACACCAACATCAACCTTACACACCACAAAACAGTTTTTCCCTATCCAAAATGTACCTTATCAAATAATATTTAACAATAAATATAGTTATGTCAATATTTTAATAACAAAATATTAATCAATTATTTTATAAGCTATTTTCAGAAATTAATTAATAAATTTAACAATTAGAATATTAAATCTCTTACTTATATTAAACTTGTATTTTAGTTAAATTAGTTTATTTTTAAAATTTTTACATATTAACTATATTTAATATGTTAATAAATTTTTATAATTTTTATAGAACCTATACCTTTTAAATTTGTTTATATTTTATCTTAGTTACTCTATCCAAAAATATTTAGAATATATATTAATTATATGATTTAATATATCATTGTAATATATTATAGATAATTGTTCAAATATATAATTATAAAAATAATTATTATAATAATTATATTATTAAATTTAGATAATACTTATTTATTATAATTATAACATTTATAAATAATAATATAATTATTATATTAATAATTAATTTAAAATATTAAATTATTTATAAGATTAATGAAATTAATATATTAAATATATTATAATATTTAATATAATTTATAAATTAACTAAATTAATATATAATATAATATAATAATATTAATAATATTAATATAATTTAATAATATTATAAATTATTAATATTATTATTATATTATAACTATATATACATAAGTTAATATATAATATTTAATATTAAATTAAATTAAGTTATATATTATTATATTTGAACTATATTATAATTTAATTGAATATTTCATATTAATAATTATATAATATTATTAAATGATTAAATTAATATAAACTAAATAAATATTTTATTAATTATTCAAACAGAATTATTTTATCAATAATCCAAAAAATTAATCATTGTTAATTATTAATAATGTATATTTATATTAATAAAAATATTATATTCATTAATTATAATAAATATTTATTATTTATTATTTACTTAATACAAATTGGATTAATTGTATTAGTTTAATAAGTAAATATTTATAATTAATATTTAAATTATAAATATTAATAATTATTTTAATGAATATTTTAATAATCAATTTATTAATTATTATTTTAATAAATTTATTAGATTATTATATTATTTTTACTAATAACATATATAGATATTATAGTATAAATATTAATTTATTAGTAATTTATTATTAACTAATCGATAAAATTATTAATTAATTTTAATAATTTTAAACAATAGTATACAAATTATATTAAATAATTTGACTTTTAGTTATATTCAAATAATACTATAATATTATTAAATTAATACAATAATAATTGTTTATAAATTATTAGTTCAAATTATCATTAATATAATAATTGAATGTTTTAAATAAATTTGTAACAAATTTATATAAATTATGACAATTTTTTATTACTATTTATTAATATCAATAAATAGTCATAAAAATTATTGTTAATATTATTTAACTAATAAATATCATTAATTAACTATTTTATATTAATTACTAATATTATTATAATAATAAATTATAATTGCTTATTAATTTTTGAAATATTAAGAAATTAGTATTATTTTATTTTGGATAAGCTTTTATGAACTGAAACAATTATTTTTTGTCAAAACAAAAGGTCATAATGATTTTAAATAAATAATTGTTTAAATAGTCATAACTATTTGAACTTGATCGGTAAATAGATTTATTTTTTCATATCTTTTGCTTATTAATTTTTTGAATGTTAATAATGAAAAATTTTAAATTTTAAATATTTAATTTTTATTATTTAATTATCGATATTTATTAATAAATAAGCTATGAAATAATAATATAATTTATGAATTTTTTAAAATAATTATTAAAAATAATCAAAAATATTTTAATTATTGATTAATAAATTATTGATTATTGATTAATTCTAATATTTTAATAATTTAATATATTATTATATCAATAATAAATAATATCCAAATAATATTAATAATAGATTTTTTGAGTTACTAAAAAAATAAATAATTGTAATATATTATTTATAAATTTAATTAATAATAATATTAATTGAATAAGTTAATATAATTATTAACATAACATAATAAATATATTATTATGATTATATTAATAATTATTATATATAATAATAATAATTAACTAACATGTATTATAATTAATAAACAATTTAAATATTAATATTATATATATTAATTATAATTTATAATAATAAATTATAAATAATCAATGGATAAATGCATTGATATAATTAGTTAGTTTAAATTAATAAAATAATCAAAATTATTAATTATTATTAATTTTTAATAAAATAATTATTATTAACATTTGGATGGCGCTTAAGCATGTGACCTATACCTGGCCATCAAGGCAAGGGCCAAGCCTCAATGAGTAGAAGGGCACAATAGTTGCCGCAAAACCTAGGGCACGAGCTCGGGTGGAATAGCTATTGATGCCAATCTTGGTGGTAGTAGCAAGAACAATTGTTATATTATTACGACTCATATAAATATTTATAAATTACTAATTATACTATTTATTTATTAAATAAGTATAATACTAATTAATAATTAAATATTATTGTTAGAGATTTAACAATTGTTTATATTATACTATAAACAAGAATTTATTATTATAAATATTTTGACAATAGTTTATTTAATAAATAATATAATAATAATTATAATATAATAAATAATGTAACATTAAATATTACAAATAAAGTATAAATTTTATTTGTAATATTTGAATAACATTAAATAATTTTAATTATTTATTTTATATCATAAATAATTTTTAATTAATAATTATTAGTAATATTTAATTACTAATTTAATAATTAAATAAATAATTAGGTATAACATAAAGCAATATAGTTATGTACAATTTAATATAATAATTGAATTAAATATTTTATTAATTAAAATTAATTTTTATAACATAAAACAATAATAATTTATTGTTATTAATAAATTCATGATGATTGTATTATTTTATAAATAGTAAGTTCAAATTAATTGTTATGATTTCCTTTTATTTATTAATATTTATAATATAATTAAATAATTATATTTAATTTAATATATTTTATAATAATTATAATATAATAATATTATTATTACTTAATAATAAAATATAATTATTAATATATATAAATTAAACTATTTATATATTATAAGATTATTAATATTTATTTATTTAATTTAATTAATATATTATAAATTTATATAATATTTGTTAATATTATAAGATGAGTAATAATATAATAGAAAATAGTTTCTATTAAAATTTATAGTAATTTAATATCATAATATTTTTAAAAATTGTATTATGATTAAATTAATAAATTAGATTTAATATTTAAAATTAATATATATTATAGTATTAAATATAACTAGTAATTTTAATAATTATTTATAAATTAATTAAATATTTAATTAATTTAATAATTGTATAGATTATATAATTTAGTATAATCTATACAGTTATAATATCTATTTGAATTTATTATTTGATTTTAATAATATCAAATAACCATATTTATTAACTGTACTATTTACACAATTATATCGTAATTATATCATAATTATATTAGATACCTAATATTTATCATTAATGATAAATAATTATATAATTTAAAATTAATATTTGTAGCAATGATTTATAATATTATATATTTGTAATAATAGATAGTACATAATATTTAAATTTTAAATATTAAAACTAATATATATTGTTTTAATATATTAATTTGTTTAAATTAAAAATAAATATTAAAATTTATTTTAAGTAATAAATATTGCAATAGCTTAATAATTAATACAAATAAATCTAATATACTATATATTAATCATAATTTATATAATAATTTTAATATTACTTAATTATATACTATTAAATAATTAATATTAACTATAATATTAATAATTAATTAATAATACTTATTTAAATATAAGTTATATTAGTTATAAAAATATATTTATTATTAATATTTGATTATAAATATTTATAATAATTATGAATAAATTATTAATAAATATTTATATAAACAAAAATAATTAAATAACTATAACAATATATATGTTACTTATAATTATAAATTAAAAGATTATGTTTAATTATATCTATTATATTTATCAAATATAAATAAATAAATAATTAATTAATTAATAATAATTAGTTGATTTTATAATTTGGTAAAATCAAATAGTCATAATTATTTGAACTAGTTATATAATTTAACTATTTTATTAATTACAAATAAATATAAGTTATTCATATTTATTAGATATAACTTATTCTAAAAATAGATTCAAAAATAATATATATTATAACAAAATCCTCAATTGCACAAATTGTAAAATTATAAAACTTATTATAATTAATTATAGTAAATAAAATTAGTTTTTTAAAATATTAATTATTAATTTATAATTGTTATAAGCAAGAGTAATTCAAATATTATATATTAATTATTTTAATAATTAATTAATAAAAATTATTATAAATATAATATTATAACGTTAGTTACTATATAACTAATTAATATAATGTCAAACTATTATAAATAAAATATATAATATAATTCTATTTGAAATAGTTATAATTTCAAATATTTCAATAATTATTAAATTATTATAATAAATAATAATATAGTTAAATATTTATTATTAATGATAAATATATTTATTAAAATTATCATACTAATTAAATATTTATAAAATAACAATATAAAATAATAAGTTATTTTATATTATTATTTAATATATTTTTAAAAATTAAGCTATTGGATATATTCTGTTACTATTATATTTATATAATTAAATCATTAAATAATCAAATGTTAATTAAAAAATTGTTTCTATTTAATGGCCATAATCATTAGTATTTTACAAATACTAGGAAACTTATATTATATGATCTTAAAATGACTATTTGCTTATTATAATTATATTAATAGGTAAGTATTAGTTTAACTAAGTTAATAATAAATATAAAATATAACACTAAAATTGTTATAACAAAATTGAATAATACAAAACTTATTAATTATTATTATTTAAACCATTAATTAAAATTATATTATAGATAATAATGTACTAATAAGTTTAAATTTATTATAATTAATAATTGTATTAACAATTAGAATAAGTTAAATATTTATAATAATAATTATTAAATTATATATTAAAATTACCATTTATAAACAAAAATAGAATATATAATATTAAAATACCTGCTATGAATATAAATTATATTCATTACTATTAATGAATGATTAGGTTTTTATATAGTATTAGTAATAATAGTTATTAATAGTTATAATTTATCTCAATTATTTAATTTATAATTATTATAATTATTAGCAATAATTGATTTTAGTCAATTATAACAAAATCTAATAATAATCAATTCATGCAAGCTTAACATTGTAATTGATAATAATATTAATTATAACTATTCTAAATATAAATTTTATTAATATAAAATTTAAATTTAATTAATTTGAAATAAAATAATTTGATTAGATTAATATTTTATATAAATAAATTAGATTTTAAATAATTATATTAAAATATAATTATTTATAATCTAATTAATTAATAAATTATTAGATAAATTATATAATTAATTATATAATTAATTGTATTAATTAGATTTGAAATAGATAACTATTTGAATTTATTCAGTAAACAGATTTATTTTTTTAAATTTATTGCTCATTAATTTTTTGATTGTTTAGAAAATACTATTACTTTATTTCGAATAAGCATGTGTGAACTGAAACAATTATTTTATGACTAAACAAAAGGTCAAAATGATTTGGAATAGATAATTGTTTTAATATCTTTAACTATTTGAACTGGTTTGGCAAACACATTTATTTTTTAAATCTCTTATTAATTTTATAAGTTATACAATTAAATTAAATGTATTAAAAATTATTTATATTGAAATATTAAAAAATTATATTAATTAATAATTTATAAGTTAATAATATTTTATAATAAATAATAATATAATAATAAATAATAACAATTAAACTATATATATAATTTTAATATATATTAAATATATACTATAACTAATTATTATAATGGATAATATAAGTTATAATATAATTTAAATAATAATGTATATAAATATACATATTCCTTTTTAAAAAATATATTCAATAATAATATATTCAATACTATATACATATTTCTAAGTTAACATTAGTATTATTAATATAATCAACTTATTACTTGATTAAACTAATTAATATTAATTAGTAAGATAATTAAATTCAAATGTATTATTATATTATTATTTTGTTCAAAATGTAAGTAAGTTTAATCAGTTTAAAATATCTAAACTAATTTATATATGCAATTACTATTTAAATTAATTTAAAGACAAATTAATTGAATCTTTAATTACTTATCATTATTTTAAAAAAATCCAAATTCTTTGAATTAATTAAATAAATTTAAATTTTAATATTAACTTAATATTAATTATATTAATAATTAATAAAAATAAATTATCTATAAGTTAGGAATATGTTTAATTTATTAATAACGATTTGAAATAAAATATTAAAACTATTATAATTTTTTTAATATATAACGTTTATTTCTATTTATATCATAAACATATTGATAATTAAGTCAATTTATAATATTGTATTATTATTAATTTATATTTATATAATTATTTAAATAACATCACATTATTATTAATATATTATAATTATAAGATTATAAATTAATAATTATATATAATTTATAAATATAATAAATTAATATTATTTTATATTAAATTATAATTATAAAATATAAAATAATAATAAATTATTTATTCTAATTTAATTTTATAAAAATGTAATGGTTATTTTTAATAAATAATTATAATGTAATATAATTAAATTATCATTAATAATTATATAATTGAACAATTATTTATTTCAAATCATTATGACTTTTTGTTTTGTCTTAAAAGAATTATTTTTGTTCATGTAAGCTTATTCAGATTAAAATAATATTAATATTTTGATAAATTAATAAGTAAAATATTATAAAAATAAATACATTTATAGAACATGTTCAAATAATCGTAACTATTTGAATAATTATCTATTTCAAATAACAAATAATATATTTCAAATTAATTTTAACATAATTTTTGTATAGTTATAATAAATAATTATTATTTTTGTACAATAATTTATACAATTGATTTATAATTACATTTATATGTATAATTGATTATACATATTATTAAATATAATTGATTTAAAATTATCTTACATATTAATAATAATAGTTATACAATTATTAGAAATATATAATTAATTACAATTATTAAATATCATATTAAAATTGATATGATAAGTTAATTATCAATTATTTTTTATAAATATATATTTATATAACATATATTAAAAGCAATTAATTGTGATAAAGTAATTGACATTATTAGTTAACATATTATCAGTTAATATAGATATAATAGATTAATAATTAAAACTATTACACTTAATATCTATATTGATTATTAAATATAAATTATGTTTACATTAAATATAAACATCATAACAATTATTAATAATACTATTAATAATTAGACTTTAATTATTTATTATTCATAATTATTTAATGAAACAAATTTTAAATTATAATAATTATTATATATAATAAAAATAAATTGATTAATATTTTCAAAATTATATTATTAATAATATTACTTAAATAAAAATAGATTATAATAATAGTAAATAATTATTATTGATAAAATAAAATATCAATTTGTCAAACCAGTTTAATTAGTTATAACTATTATGTTAATTATAATTAATTATAACTAATAAAATATTAGATTTAATATTCAATATATTTAATGAATATATAATTATTTAGTAATTATTATACTTGTTTTTATTATATTAAGCTAATATGATTATAAATTTATCTTAAATTTAATAAACAATTATAATATTTTAAATATTTAATATAAAATATTAATTACCATTATAATTATAATTTTATAAATTATAAATAATTTATTATTAACAAAATGTAATAATAATTATATTATATTATATTATATTATAAATATATAAAATTACTTAAATAAAATATTTTATTTTGATATGGAAAGGATCATATCAATAATTTTATTACATTCAAATAATTCTATTATTTGAAATTTTAATATTTGTTCAGTAACATTTTATTAAATATTATAGTATAAATTATATAATAGGTAATAACATATTGTTAGCTATAAAAAAATTAAAAAATTAATAATTTTTTAAATTATTAAATATAATTTATTTAATATTACAAAACTATTATTAAACTAAAAATAATTAAAATGTTTATTATGGATAATTTATATATTTAAATTAATATATCTATTCTATATATAATAATTAGTTACTACTAACTAAGATTAAATAATAATTTATTTAATAAAATATAATAATTTAGTATAAATTAGTTATTTGTATAATATTTTAATTTATAAAATTATATTTAATAGATAATTATTATCTAACAATTATTAATATACTATAATTCAAATATGAATTATTGGATTAGAACTAATGGCCTTTTATTACAAAATAAAAACTAATTAATTAAGTAATTAATATATTAAATATAGTATTGTAGAATTAAAACAATTATAGTAATAATATATATTATTTTAATAGTTATAATTATTTGAACCGATTTTGTAAGTAGAATTATTTTCTAAATCTCATATAAAATTTTGAAATATTAATAAATTAATTTTATTCTATTCCGAACAAGCTTTTATGAGCTTAAATAATTGTTTTATGACAAAACAAAAGGTTATAACAAGTTGAAATGAAATAATTTTTCATATAGTCTTAACTATTTGAACTGGTTTGACAAATGGATTTATTTTTTAAATCTCATTGTTATTTATTTTCAAAATATTACTAAATTATTATTACTTTATTTCGAATAAGCTTGTATGAATAGAAGCAATTATTTTATGATAGAGCAAAGGTTATAACAATTTGAAATAGATAATTGTTCAAATAATCATAACTATTTGAACGGATCAACAAATAGATTTCTTTTTTAAATCTCTTATTAATTCTTAAAATATTAATAAATTAGTATTATTTTATTTAAAAAAATCTTATTTGTTGAAAAACAAAAGGTAATAATGATTTAAAATAAATAGTTGTTTAAATGGCCATGATTATTTGAATTGATTCAGTAAACTGATTTATTTTTTAAATCTATTATTTATTAATTTTTGAAATATTAATAAAGTAGTATTATTTTATTTTCGATAAGCTTTTATGAACTGAAACAGTTGTTTTATGACAAAACAATTGGTCATAATAATTTTAAATAAATAATTATTGAAATAGTCATAACTATTATAGATATAATTTATAATAAAGTATAAACAAAATTGAATAATTCAAATACAATTATTAAATAACTTATAATATTATATAAGTTCAAATAATTTATATAACTATTATATTTCTAAGTAAAAATATAATATTATATTTATTAATAAATTATTAATAATCAAATATTATTATATCAAATTTCTTTAAACATTATATAGACATGACTATTTGAACTGATTCGATAAACAAATTAACTTTTTAAATCACTTAGTTATTAATTTTTGGAATATTAATAAATTAGTTTTATTTTGAATAAGCTTGTAGAACTAAAACAATTGTTTTATGACAAAACAAAAGGTCATAACGATTTTAAATAGATAATTGTTCAAATAGTCATTACTATTTAAATTTGTTCAGTAAACAAATTAATTTTCTTAAACTCTTGATTATTAATTTTTGAAATATTAAGAAATTAGTATTATTTTATTTTGGATAAGCTTTTCTGAACTAAAACAATTGTTTTTTTTGTCAAAACAAAAGGTCATAATGATTTTAAATAAATAATTATTCAAATAGTCATAATTATTTGAACTTGATCAATAAACAAATTTATTTTTTCATATCTTTTGCTTATTAATTTTTTGAATGTTAATAATTATAAATTATAAATATTTAAATTAAAATATTTAATTTTTATTATTTAATTATTGATATTTATTAGTAAATAAGCTATGAAATAATAATATAATTTATGATTTTTGTTAAATAATTATTAAAAATAATCATAAATATTTTAAAATGTATATTTGATCTTTTATGATAAATTATTGACAATTAAAATAGATAATTATTCAGAAATTCGATATTTGAGATAAGGAAAATATCTAATTATTCAAATAAATTAATAAGTAAGAGATATTAATTTTTATATCTTTAATTAAATTAGCTTATTTTAAATAACTAATATTTAATTAATCTTTATTTATTTCAAATTATTATCATAATTTACTTAATTAGTATCCATGGTAATAATATAATTTAATATATTATTATATCAATAATAAATAATATCCAAATAATATTAATAATAGATTTTCTAAGTTATATAAAATATTCAATTATTAAATAATTATTAATTGTCATATTATTAATAATTATGGCTAATAAATAATGTTCATATTATTATATAATTAAAAAAATCATCCTATAAAACTATGATAATTGTTATTAAATATATATAATAAATTGACTACGAAAAATTATCTCATATGAACATTATTCCCTTTGATAATTATTCCCTTTGAACTAAGGTGTCATTGCTTATATAATAAATCCAATAGTCTTAACCATTTGAATTTGTTTAGTAAACACATTGATTTTTTAAATATCTTATTAATTTTTAAAATATTATTAGTTTAGCAATATTTTACTCCGAATAAGCTTGTATGAATAGAAACAATTGTTTTATGACAAAATGAAGATCATAACGATTTGAGATAGATAATTGTTCATAGAGTCATAATTATTTGAACTGATATTGTAAACAAATTTAAATTAATAACAAATAAATTATTAAAAATAATATATTTGCAACTATAAAAAATAATTTAAAGTTTAAATAAACTTATTTGGAATTAATAATATAAATTATATAATAAAATAGCTAATTATAATTAATATTAAAATTTGTTATATAATTTTATATTTTTTATATAAAATTTGTTTAAATAAGCATTAGTAGTCATAGAAAAATGATTTATTATAAATTAGCTATTTTAATTAACAATTTTATTATTAATTTAATTAAATAATAATTAATAATAAATTATAATACTAATTGTTTATAGTTGAATAATCTATATAATTAATAATTAATAATTATATAAATTTATACCAATATTATATAGAAATATTGTTTAAATTATTTATTTAAAAATTAAATTACATTATTAATTATGAAATAAATTAATATATTTTATTATATAAATTATAATAAATTATAATTAATTTATATTATAATTATAATAATTAAAATATTATTTAATTTTATTATCTTTAATTTATATAATTAGTTATAATTTTTTTATTATAATTATTTGCTAATTATTATAATTAATAAATTATATAAATAATTATTTTATAATTATTTGTTTATCTTATAATGTATTATAAGCCTTTATTATATTATAAGCTATAATACTTAATAAAATTATATATAATTGATTATATGGCTTAACTTATAACAATTATATTAATAAAAATATTAATTATTTATATTATAATAATATAATATTATAATAGTTGATTATTAAAAATTATTTTAATAATTATAAAATAATTATTATATTTATATGATAAATTATATATTATTAATATATAAATAATTATCAAATAATTAATTTAAATTATTTATACTAACTATTATAAAACAATAATTGAGTAAATTAATTAATTTATTAGAATTAAGTAGATTAATATTATACTATATTTAATATTAATTTATTTATTTGTATAATTGTTTTATGACTTTAAATAATTAGAACAACTATTCAAAAAGTTAAATCTTTTTGTACTTTTTCGATAAATAGATTTAGTTTTTTAAATCTCTTACTCACTAATTTTTTAAATGTTAATAAATTAGTATTATTTTATTTTGAATAAGCTTGTATGAACTAAAATAATTATTTTATGACTAAACAAAAGGTCAGAATGATTTGAAATAGATAATTGTTTTAATAGTCTTAACTATTTGAACTAGTTTGATAAACACATTTATTTTTTAAAATCTCTTACTTATTAATTGTTGGAATATTATTAAATTAGTATTATTTTAATCCGAATAAGCTTGTATGAAAAGAAACAACTATTTTGTGACAAAATAAAGATCATAATGTTTTAAGATAGATAATTGTTCAAATAGTCATAACTATTTGAACTATTTCAAAAAATAGATTTAGTCTTTAAATCCCTTATTAATTACTTTTTGAAATATTAATAAATTCATTTTATTAATATAACTTGTTAGGTAAATAGAATTATTTTTTAAATCTCTTACATATTAATTTATGAAATATTAATAAATTCATTTTATTTTATTCTTAATAAGCTAGTATGAATTAAAAAAATTATTTTATGGTAAAAAAACAATTTAAAATAGATAATTGTTCATATAGTCTTAACTATTTGAACTAGTTTGGTAGATAAATTTATTTTTTAAATCTCTTTGTTATTAATTTTTGGAATATTATTATATTAGTATTATTTTATTTCAAATAAGCTTATATGAACAAAAATAATTGTTTTATGGCAAAACAAAATGTTATAATGATTTGAAGTATACAATTATTCAAATAGTCATAACTATTTAAACTAATTTAGTAAACAAATTTATTTTGTAAATCTCTTATATATTAATTTTTGAAAGATTAATAAATTAGTATTATTTTATTTCAAATAAACTTGTATAATCAAAAACAATTTTTATATGACCAAACAAAATGTAATAATGATTTGAAATAGATAATTGTTGAAATGGCCATAATTATTTGAACTGATATGGTAAACAGATTCACTTTTTAAATCATGTAATTATTAATTTTTGGAATATTAATAAATTAGTATTATTTTTATTTTGAATAAATTTGTATGAACTAAAACCATTGTTTTGTGACAAAACAAAAGATCAGAACGATTTTCAATAGACAATTGTTCAAATAGTCATAACTATTTGAATTTGTTCAATAAAAATATTTTTTTAAACTCTTGTTTATTAATTTTTGAAATATTAAAAAATTAGTATTATTTTATTTTGGATAAATTTTTATGAACTAAAACAATTACTTTATGTCAAAACAAAAGGTCATAATGATTTTAAATATGTGATTGTTCAAATAGTCATAACTATTTAAATTTGTTCAATAAACGAATTTATTTTTTCAAATCTTTTGCTTATTAATTTTTTGAATGTTAATAAATTTAGATTATTTTATTCCAAACAAGCATGTAAGATATAAAACAAATATTTAATGACTAAACATAAGATTGGAATGATTTAAAATAGATAATTATCCTAATAGTTTTAACTATTTGAATTGGTTCAACAAAAAAATTTCTTTTTTAAATCTCTTATTAAATTAGTATTATTTTTAATTGAATAAGCTTCTATGATAAGAAATAATTGTTTTATGACAAAACAAAAATCTTAATGATTAGAGATTGATAATTGTTCAAATAGTCATAACTATTTGAACTGGTTCGATAGACATATTTATTTTTTTTTAAATCTCTTACTCATTAACTTTTGAAATATTAAAAAATTAGTAATATTTTATTTTGAATAAGCTTGTATGATAAAAAACAAATACTTTATGACAAAACAAAATGTCATAATGATTTGAAACAGATAATCATTCAAATGGCAATAATTATTTTAATTGATTCAGTAAACAATTTTATTTTTAAATTTCTTACTTATTATTTTAGGAAATATTAATAAATTAGTATTATTTTATTCCCTCTAAGCTTGTATTAACTTAAATAATTGTTTTATGACAAATCAAAAGGTTATAATGATTCTAAAAAGAAAAATTGTTCAAATGGTAAACAAATTTATTTTTTTAAATGTCTTTTTTGAATGCTAATAAATTATTATTAATTTATACTGAATAAGCTTGTATGAACTAGAACAATTATTTTATAACTAAACAAAAGGTCATAACGATTTTAAATAGATAATTGTTTTAATAGTCTTAACCATTTGAACTGATTTGTAAACAAATTTATTTTTTAAATTTCTTACTTATTAATTTTTAAAATATTATTAAATTAGTATGATTTTAATCAGAATAAGCTTGTATGAACAAAACAATTGTTTTACGACAAAAGAAAATGTCATAACGATTTAAAATAGATAATCATTTATATTGTCGTAACGATTTTAACTAGTTCAACAATTAGATTTATTTTTTAATTTTCTTGGTTATTAAGTTTCAAAATATTATTAAATTAATATTATTTTATTCTAAATAAAATAGCAGGAACCGAACCAATTGTTTAATGACAAAATAAAAGGTTATAACAATTTGGAATAGATAATTATTTAAATAGTCAAAACTATTTGAAATTGTTTGGTAAACAAATTTACCTTTTAGATATCTTACTAATTAATTTTTTAAATATTAATAAATTAGTATTATTTTATTTTGAACAAACTTATCTTAATAAAAACAATTGCTTTATAACAAAACAAAAAGTAATAATGATTTGAAATAAATAATTGTTCAAATAGTTATAATTATTTGAACTGGTTTGGTAAATAGAATTATTTTCTAAATCTCTTATAATTTTTTGAAGTATTAATAAATTAGATTTAATAGTAAATTTATTATTTTATTAATAAAATAGATAATTATTTTAATAGTTTTAACTATTTGAACTGGTTCAACAAAGATATTTATTTTTTTAAATCTCTTACTTATTAATTTTTAAAATATTATTAAATTAGTATTATTTTTAATAGAATAAGTTTCTATGAGCAAAAACAATTGTTTTATGACAAAACAAATATCTTAATGATTTGAGATTGATAATTATTCAAATAGTCAAACTATTTGAACTGGCTCGATAAACAAATTTATTTCTTAAATCTCTTACTATTAATTTTTGACATATTAATAAATATATCAAATATAAATTAATATTTTATAGTATTAATATAAAAATTATAAATATTATTATTAATATCATATTATAAATATATTATATAATTAATTATTTGTAATATTTATAAATATATAATGATTTAACTATATGTTAATAAATACAAAATTTAATATTATTTGAAAGTTAAATATTATAATATTAAATATAATAGTCATTATATAATTTATATAATAATAAACAGTATATAATTAGCTTATTCTTAATTATTTATTAAGATTATAATTTAAAATTTAATAAATACTTATTTATTTAATTATTTATATATAGTAACTATTTATAATTAAGTTTAATAATTATAATAAATAAATAATTATTTAATATTAATCATTAAATAAATTGCTATTAATAATCAATTCATTATTAATATTACTAAATATTAATTAGTAATATTAAAACAATTGAACATAATCATAATTATAGAATTATGTTATAATATAACTAGTTTATAACCTTATAATTGTTTATAAATTATATCTAATAATTTAAATTAGAAAATAACTTAATATTATAACTATTAATATATTTTAAGTATATAATAAATAGTATTTGAATAATTATATAAATTATAAAATATATACAATTATAGTAATAAAATTAATTATATAATTTTAAATTATTGCTATAAATATTAATTTTAAATTATATAATTATTTATCATTAATGATAAATATTAGGTATCTAATATAATTATGATATAATTGTGTAAATTGTTATAATTATTTGAACTAGTTTCGTAAGTAGAATTATTTTCTAAATCTCTTATAAATTTTTGAAATACTAATAAATTAATTTTATTCTATTCTGAACAAGCTTCTATGAGCTTAAATAATTGTTTTATGACAAAACAAAAGGTTATAACAAGTTGAAATAAATAATTTTTCATATAGTCCTAACTATTTGAACTGGTTTGACAAATGGATTTATTTTTTAAATCTCATAGTTATTCATTTTCAAAATATTAGTAAATTATTATTACTTTATTTCGAATAAGCTTGTATAAACAGAAACAATTGTTTTATGATAGAGCAAAGGTTATAACAATTTGAAATAGATAATTGTGTTCAAATAATCATAACTATTTGAACTAGATCAACAAATAGATTTCTTTTTTAAATCTCTTATTAATTCTTGAAATATTAATAAATTAGTATTATTTTATTTAGAAAAATCTTATTTGTTGAAAAACAATTGTTTTATGACAAAAAAAGGTAATAATGATTTAAAATAGATAGTTGTTTAAATAGCCATAATTATTTGAATTGATTCAGTAAACTAATTTATTTTTTAAATCTCTTGTTTATTAATTTTTGAAATAATAATAAAGTAGTATTATTTTATTTTGGATAAGTTTTTAATACAACAATAATCATTTTATAATTGTAATTTATATTTATTATTAATATGATATAATAATAAAATATTTATTATTAAAATAATATAAAGATAATTATTTTATAATATATTATATTATAATTATTTGTTCTATTTATACAAATACTTATTAAAATTATTAAATAATATATATAAATAAATAATTATTCAATTAGTTGAACTATTTAAATATTATAGTAATTAATTAAAATTATTTATATTAAAATATTTAATTTATATTTATTAAATTATATTTTATATAATATTATTATTTATAAAAATAAATTATATATTAAATAATATATATAATAAACTATTATAATAGTAATAATTTATAAATAGTTAATAATATAATAATATTATTAATATAGTATTATTAATATTATAATTATATTAATTATAATATTTTAAAATTTGTTTGAGCTAATGAATCGTTTAATTATTACAATTCAATGATTATTATTGTATTAAGAACCAGATTATTATAGTATTATATTTAATTAATATATAATATTAATTATTTATATAATTAATAATATTACTAAATATTATAGTTACATATAAGAATAACTAAATTATATATTAATATAATAATATTAATTATTAGTAATTAATAAAAAATGAATCTGTTTACTAAATAAGTTTAAATAATTATAATTATTTGAACAATTATTTATTGGAAATCGCTATAACCTTTTGATTTGTCATAAAATGATTTTTTCTGTTCATACAAGCTTATTTTGAATAAAATAATATAAATTTATTAAATTAAGACAATTAATAAGTAAAAGATTTTAAAATAAATCTGTTTACTGAACAAGTTCAAATCATTATGACTATTTCAACAATTATTTTATTTTAAATTGTTATGACTTTTTGTTTTATCATAAAACAATTATTTTTGTTCATACTAGCTTATTCGAATAAAATAATATTAATTTATTAATATTTCGACAATTTATAAGTAAAAGATTTAAAAAATAAATATGTTTGCCGAACAAGTTAAAATAGTCATGACTATTTGAATAATAATCTATTTCAAATCATCGTGAGCTTTTGTTTTGTAATAAAATAATTGCTAGTATTATTAACAAAATAATTTTGAATTAATTAATTTAAAATATTATAATTAATTCTAAAAGTAAATCTATTTTTCAATTAATTAATATTTAATTATAATTATTGCTAATATTTCAAATTAGCATAATAAATAATTATAATAGTTTAATCATATATATTTCAAGTGATAAATTAATTAGTATAAATTAAAAAAATATTCTTGTGTTTTAAAATTAATAAAAAAAATTTTAAATCTCTTCCTTAAAATTATTAATAATATATATTATTTAACTAATAAATAGTTTAATAAAATACTAATTTTTTATTATTTAATTAATAATTATTAATGATAAATTAATTATTATGGTCATTTGGTTTAAAATTATTCTAATAGTACTAATAATATTTATTATTACAACTATAGTATATTTATATTTATATAGTTAGTAATTAATTAATATTACAATAAATTATTTTATTCTAAAATAGTCTAATTTAATATACATTGTTAATTATAATTTATAATATAATATTTATAATATATTAATTAATTTAATTAATTAATTTATGAAAACAATTATAATTATAATTATAATTATTATATTTATTGTTATTATTTATTATAACAATATAATATTATTTATTATTATTTATTATAATATTTTATTTCATAATAAATTTTAATAGTATAATTAATTATATTAATTTTAATATTGGACTTATATATTGATTACTATTAATAAATTATTATTAATTATAATAATTAATATTTATTATTATATTAAAATAATATACTTAATTATTAAAATAAATTATTGTATTATTAATACAATAATTATTATATTTTTACTAAATATTTGAATTATTATTAATTATATATAATTATATATATTAAATATATATAAATTTATAAATTATAATAATTTATTATTTATAATAATTATTAAAATATTTAAGTATAATATAATAAATTATATTATATTATATTAGATAATATTATTATTCAAATTATTAAATTATAAAATAATTATATTAATAAGATAATTTAATTTTTTTATATATTTATAACAATTGTTTTAGTATAATAATAATAATATATTATTATGGAATATATAAAATTAAAGTTATTGTAATACTATAATTTATACTATAATATTTAATAAGTATTTTGTTCAAATAAGCTAACATGAATTGAAACAATTGTTTTATTACAAAACAAAATGTTACAATGATTTGAAGTAGATAATTATTCAAATAGTCATGACTATTTAAACTTGTTTGGTAAACTTATTTTTTAAAAATCTTTTACTTATTAATTGTTGAAATATTAATAAATCAATATTATTTTAATCCGAATAAGCTCGTATGGATGGAAACAAGTGTTTTATGACAAAACAAAAAAGTCATAAGAATTTGAAATAAATAATTATTTAGATAGTCATAACGATTTGAATTTATTCGATAAATAGATTTATTTTTTAAATCTTTTACTTATTAATTGTCTTAATATTAATAAATTTGTATTATCTTATTCAAAGTAAGCTTATATGAACAAATAAAATCATTATATGACAAACCAAAAGGTTATAGCGATTCCAAATTAATAATTGTTCAAATGGCCATAATTATTTAAACTTGTTCAGTAAATAATATTTAATTATATATAACTTAAAAAATTATTCGAATATTATAATTATTATAATATTGTAGTATATTATTTTAACTATTTATTCAAATATATACAATATATATTTATTGATTTGAATAATTACTTGAAAAATTAATAAAATCAATCTCAAAATATTTTAATTATTGATTTTAATAATTGTTTAAATAATTATTTTCGATAATTATTATTCTAATTCATAGCTTATTTATTAAATAAAATTAAAAAATTCTATATTTGTTAATTGAATCTAATTAATAAAAATTAAAATTAAAATTAAAAAATTTTAATTTAATTTAAAATAATTAAAATATTTATCATTTTAAATTATGGCCATTTTAATCTAATTAATAATTATTGATTAAAATAGCTTTATTAATATTATTTAAAACAATAATACAATATTGTTTCCAATAGTATTAATAAAATATTAAACCTTCAAATCAGCCATACAACCATTTTCATATTTAATAATATTTTAATTAAATTATAATTGAGTTTAATTACCATATACAACATGTAATATTCACTTACCAATAATTCAACTTATTATTAATTTGAATATAATTTCTTAATAGTTATAATAATTATTTATGGTTTGAAATCAATTATATTTCGATAATTAATAAAAATATAAGCACTAATTATAATTTAAATCCTTCAAATCAGCCTTGAAATGTTCATTTCCTCTCCGCACTCCACAATTTTTGCAATCCCAGACTCTTCCATTGCAATCGCCTCTCACACTTCTTGGCTCTTGAAGCATCTTTTCCAATATCATGCCTCTCCTCTTCAGCTTTCCATGAATGATCTCTTGAATTAAATATTAATCTTAGTAATTATTATTATTAACTATCGAGCATATAAGTTAAGCAAAAAATTTATTATTAAAATAATATATTTATTTAATATATATACATTAATATAATTATTTGATAAAATACTAAATTATATAATAATACTATATAATAAATTTTTTAAGTATATTTAAAACTAATTTTAAAATATAGATTATTATAACTTAATAATATTATTATTAATTAGTAGTTTAATTAAATAGTTTAATTAATATTCTAAAAAATAATTAATAACTTTAATTGTTATTATTAAGATAATAATATAGTTTATCATTATTAATATAAAAAATATAAAATTATTATTATTTTAAATCTGTTTTAATATATATAATAATTATAATAAATATTTGTTATTATCGTATTAATAATATTATCAAAACTAATACATTATAATAACTTAAATTACGATAATAAATTATTTTTATTTTGGATAATTAATACAAATAAATCTAATTATTTATTCATACCTATTAATAATTTTATTAATTATCTATAACCCCTTAGATTTAATAGCATTTTATAATATTATTATAATAATTATTAAATAATAATTTAAAATATGAATCTATTTGATATAAAAATAAATATTTTCAATAATTAATTAAATTATAATTAATATTTAATATTTAACAATTTATATATATAATTAAATTAAATTCTTTTATATTATTTAATATTTATTGAATATAATATTTATTTTAAATTGATTATTAAAATTAAATAAAATAATATTTAAAATAAATACAATTAGATTTATAACTAAGAATCATTTAAATTCTTAGTTATAAGCTATACAGTTAATAACTATAACTAAGAATCGATTATTACTAATATACAAATAATTTAACTAGATAAATCTCATATGAATTAATTAATTCAATATCATAAATTAATATACAATTGTTAATAATATATATTATATTAATTGCTCATTAATATAATTTGATAAAATAATTTTGATTAATTTTTATAATTATTAAAATAAATAAATAACTAATAAAAGTTATTTATTATAATAAAATATATTAATAATTAATAGTTATTAAATGTTATATTTTAAATTATAATGATTAATTATAATTATAAACAATCAATTATATTAATAATTGAAAAAATTAATTTAGTTAATTAATAAGTACTAATCGATAGTAATTAGATATTAGTTTAATAAGTTAATTAATTATATAACTGTTATATAATAGTTTAATTCATAACTATTTGAATTATAACAATATATTCTTTTATATACTATTTTATATAATAAATAGTTTAGGTATTTTAATATAATAGTTAATCATATAATCTTAATATGATATAACTAATTTATTAATATAACTTAATTATAATATAAATAATATATATAAGTATAATAATATTACTAATATAAGACTTATATTAATAATTCATATTATTATAATTATAATATGTATATTTATTATACATACCTATAATAGTCTATTTATATTATAATTATAAATATCATAAATTATAATAATTTATAAGAAAGATTGTTATTATAATTTTAATATTTGAATTATTATTCAATTAATATTATTATAATTTTAATTAATATGAAAATAATAATTATTATAATTATAATTATAATATTAATTCAATTATAATAAATCATATTATTGTTAATATTATTATTAATTTTATTAATTAAATTATAATATTAAAATTGAAAGTATTTTAATTTATATTAATAAATTATTTATTAATTTAATAAATATTATTATAATATTATTACCAAATATTACCGGATAAATGCTTATTAATTATAAGTTATAATTATATTTTTAATGAACTTGATGTTAATATTTTCATAATTATAAGTATTTATAATTTAATTATTGACTAATTATTTTGACTATAAACAATTTAATTATATATATAATTATATAATTCTATTATTTGTAAATTAAAATTAATTAATTTAATAATTTTAATTGGTTCATTTTATTAAATATTAATAATTATAACTTAATAATAAAATAATTATTATTTTATGTTATTATATCATAATGCTTTATGACAAAATTAGGTATTAGTTTATTAAATTAATACAATAATAATTTTTTAAACATTTATAGTATCATAATTATTAAAACAATTATTTATAAATACAAATATAGATAATGGTAATAATATTATAAATTAATTAAATTTATATTTCAAAAAATGAGGGTTCACATAGGGATTCTCATCTAATATAAGCTTATTATTATTTAATTTGTTACTATTAATAACAATTGTGACTATATTTGGATATTAATATTTTAAATATATATAATCAGATTATATAATAATTAATAGTTACAATTATTAATTTATTGTAGTAATTATAATTTAATAATTATAGTAATAAGTAAAATATTTTTATAATAAATTAATTCTCAAAGTATATTAATAAAGTAATAAATTATTTTATTTCACCCTAATTTTAAATTAATGAATTTATTAATATATAATTAATTAATAATAAATCATATTATTATCATTTTATAATATAACTATTATAATATATAAATTTATTATTGTTTATGTAATATATCTAACCGTTATTATTTAATTATATGCTAATTATAATATTATAATATTATAAATTATTAGTTTGTATATGAGCTTATTAGTAATTAATATAATATAATTATAAATAGTAATGATTTAAATATCTTAAATTATATACATGTTATATATATTATATTTATATATAGTTATTTTAATACTTATTTAATAATTATATTTGAACATTCAAGATATAAATGTTATAATATAATTAAATTAATATTATAATATACAATATTTACTATAATTATTTATTTAATACTCATAAATAATTTTTATGAGGGCTCGTAAAACTCTTATTATATCACTGGCAATTAGATCAAAGTTATTAGGTGTGAATTTTGTTGCTTTATGTTATTAGCTATGCAAATGTATTAATAAATTTAATTAAAATTCTAATACTAAAAATATTTTAATACTAAATCTTGTTTAGTATTAATTATATAATTAAATTAAATTATTAAATATTAAATATCCTAAATGTTCCAAAAATTATTAATAGTCATAGGAAAATTTGATAATTATACAAATATAATTATTTGTGTTAATATTTATAATTTAAATATTATTACTGAAATTAGCAATTTCAAATAATTGTACTAATTTAGTATTAATTATTTAAAAAAATAATATATCTTTAACAATATATTAAATAAATTCTTATTCATTATTTAATATAATCAAATATTAATTAATTAATATTATTAATTATCTAAATATTAGTTTGATAAATTATACATAACTATTATTCAATTGTTTAATAAAATTAATATTATTATATAATTAAATTAATAATATAATTATATAATATTTATTATATTATAATAAATATTTAATATATAATAATATTATATAATTAAATAAATTAAATATATTATAATGATAACCATTTACTTATTAATTATTATAATTTGACTTATTATATAATTTAACTGTTATATTTAATATTATAGATTGTTATTAAATAGTCATAACTAATTTTATATACATAATATTAATTGAATTATTAATAAAATTAATAAACTATAATTAATATAAACAATAATATTAATAATAAATTTATTGATATTTCATAAATTTTTTATTAATAAGTAGGAGATTTGAACAATTAAAATAATATAATATTAAGATTTGATATTAATAATTTATCATATTAACAATTGGAAGTTATAATAGTTATTTATTTATAATTTAATTAATATTATCCAAACTAATAATATCTTATTATTTATTATAAAAAATCTCCAAGCAACTCCACCTTGCAAATTTGTAACAATTATAATATGAATATAATTATAGTACAAATTATTTTCTATTATATATGATATATAAAAATTAATTATTAATTAATTAAAGTTTATAAATTTGAATAATTAATATTTAAAATATTATATTAAAATACCTATTATGATAAAAAATTATAATATATTAACTAATTATCGATTAGTTAATATTATTGTTACTCATAAAATATTTAATTACTTATTAATTAATATAATTTATTCTATTATTTATTTGATCCATGATAATTAAATAACTAATATTTAAATGTTCAAATAGTCATAATTATTTAAACTTGATCGATAAAAATATTTATTTTTTAATATTTGTTAATTTGTAAGATAATTCAAATAATTGCGTATTAATAAGTAAGAGATCTATTTGTATTAATTATAATTAATTATTAATATTAATTATAATTATAATAGAAAATTAATATATGTTAAATTTTAATTAGATTATTAAATATATTAATATTATTAATATAATATTAATAATTTATTCAATAGCCATTAATAATATTGTTAATTATCTAAACTTCTATTAACTGAAACAATTGTTTTATGATAAATCAAAAGGTTATAACAATTTTAAATAGACAATTTTTCAAATAGTGATAACTGTTTGAACTTGTTCGATAAATAGATTTATTTTTTTAAATCTCTTTCTTATTAATTTTTTAAATGTTAATAAATTAGTATTAATTTATTTTAAATAAGCTTGTATGAACTGAAGCAATTGTTTTATGACTAAACAAAATGTTAGAACAATTTCAAATAAATAATTGTTCTAATAGTCTTAATTATTTGAATTAAATTCGATAAACAAATTTATTTTTTAAAATCTTTTGCTTCTTAATTTTTGAAATATTATTAAATTAGTATTATTCTAATCAAAATAAGCTTGTACGTACAAAACAATTGTTTTACGACAAAAGAAAAGGTCATAATGATTTGAAATAGATAATCATTCATATAGCCTTAACTATTTGAATTGGTTCAGCAATTAGATTTGTTTTTTAATTTTTTTGGTTATTTAGTTTCAAAATATTATTAAATTAATATTATTTTTTCCAAATAAAATAGTATGAACAAAACCAATTGTTTGATGACAAAATAAAAGGTCATAACAATTTGAAATGGTTTGGTAAATAGAATTAACTTTTTAAATCTCTTACTGATTAATTTTCTAAATATTAATAAATTAGTATTATTTTATTTTGAACAAACTTACATTAATAAAAGCAATTGTTTTACGACAAAACAAAAAGTAATAATGATTTAAAATAGATAATTGCTTAAATATTTATAATAACTTGAACTGGTTTGGTAAATAGAATTATTTTCTAAATCTCTTATAAATTTTTTAAATATTAATAAATTAGTTTTATTATATTTCGAATACACTTGTATGAGCTGAAATAATTGTTTTATGACAAAACAAAAGGTCATAACAAATTAAAATAAATAATTGTTCATTTAGTATTAACTATTTGAACAAAAAGTCATAACAATTTGAAATAAATAAATGTTAATAAATTAATATTATTTTATTTTAAATAAGCTTTTATGAACTAAATCAACTATTTTATAGCTAAACAAAAAGTCAAAACAATTTAAAATTGATAATTATTCTAATAGTCTTAACTATTTGAACTAGTTCGGTAAACACATTTATTTTTTAAATCTCTTGCTAATTTTTGGAATATTATTAAATTAATATTATTTTTATCCAAATAAGCTTAGATGATTAGAAACAATTGTTTATTGAGAAAAGAATGATCATAATGATTTGAGATTGATATTTGTTTAAATAGTCATAACTATTTGAACTAGTTTGGAAAATAGTTTTAGTTTTTAAATCTCTTGCTTACTAATTTTCTAAATATTAATAAAGTATTATTATTTTATTTTGAATAAATCTTTTTGAACTGAAACAATTGCTTTATGACAAAACAAAAGGTTATAACAATTTTAAATAGTTAGAATGATTGTTCAAATAGTCAAATCCCTTTGAACTTGTTCAGTAAATAAAATTTTTTTAAATCTCTTGCTCATTAATTTTTCAAATGTTAATAAATTAGTATTATTTTATTCTGGATAGACTTGTATTAATTGAAATAATTGTTTTATGACTAAATAAAATGTTCGAACAATTTGAAATAGGTAATTATTCTAATAGTATTAACTATTTGAATTGCTTCGACAAACACATTTATTTTTTAAATCTCTTATTCATTTTTTTTGGAATATTATTAAATTAGTATTGTTTTAATTCGAATAAGCTTGAATGAAAAAAAAACCAATTGTTCTATGACAAAATAAAGATCATAACGATTTGAGATAGATAATTATTCAAATAATCATAACTATTTAAATTGTTTTAGAAAATAGATTTAGTTTTTAAATCTCTTATTAATTTTCAAGATATTTATAGATTAGTATTATTTTATTCTAAATAATTTTGCATGAACAGTAACAATTATTTTATGACAAAATAAAAGGTCATAACAATTTGAAGAAGATAATTTTTCAAATGGACATGACTATTTGAACTTGTTCGATAAACATATTTGTTTTTTAAATCCCTTATCTATTAATTTTAGAATATTTCCAAATAAACTTGTATGAATAGAAACAATTGTTTTATGACAAAACAAAATATCATAACTATTTGAACTTGCTCAGTAAATAGATTTATTTTATAAATATTTTCTTACTAATTTTTGGAATATGAATGAACTAATATTATTTTATTTCAAATATGGTTGAATGAACAGAAACAATTGGTTTATAACAAAACAAAATGTCATAACTATTTGAAATAGATAATTGTTCAAATAGTTATAACTATTTGAACATGTTCAGAAAATAGATTTATTTTTAAAATTTTTATTTGTAAATTTTTTGAAAATTAATAAATTTATATTATTTTATTTGGAATAAGCTTGTATGAACAGAAGCAATTATTTTACAACAAAACAAAATGTCATAATGATTTGAACTAGAAAATTGTTCAAATAGTCAAACTATTTGAATTTGTTCGATAAATAGATTTATTTTTTAAATCCCTTATTCATTAATTTTTGGAATATTAATAAATTAGTATTATTTTATTTCAAATAAACCTATATGAATTGATACAATTGTTTTATGATGAAACAAAAGGTCATAACGATTTGAAATAGATAATTATTCAAATAGTTATGACTGTTTGAACTTATTCAGTAAACATATTTATTTTTAAAATTTTTTACTTATTAATTGTTGAAATATTAATAAATTAATATTAGTTTAAATCGAATAAGCTTGTATGAATGAAAATAATTGTTTTATGACAAAAAAAAAGTCATAACAATTTGACATAAACAACTATTCAAATAGTCATAACGATTAGAACTTATTTGGTAATCAAAGTTATTTTTTAAATCTTTTACTTATTAATTGTCTGAATATTAATAAATTTTTATTATTTTAATTGAAATAAACTTGTATGAATAGAAAAAATTATTTTACGCCAAAACAAAAAGGTTATAGCGATTTGATATAAGTAATTGTTGAAATAGTCATAACTATTTGAACTTATTCGATAAATAGATTCAGTTTTTAAATCTCTTATTAATTTTTGGAATATTACTAAATTAAAATTATATTATTCCCAGTAAGCTTGTATGAACAGAAATAATTTTTTTGTGACAAAATAAAATGTTATAACAATTTAAATAAATAATTATTCAAACAGTCATAACTATTTGCACTGGTCAAGCCAACCAATTCATTTTTTAAATCCATTACACATTAATTTTTAGAATATTAATAAATTAGCATTATTTTATTCTAAATAAGACTATATCAATAGAAACAATTATTTTATGATAAAACAAATGGTCATAATGATTTGAAATGAATAATTGTTCAAATTGTTATAACTAATTGAACTAGTCTGGTAAACAGATTTATTTTTCAAATCTCTTATTGATTTTCAAAATATTAATCAATTAATATTATTATATGCTAAACAAACTTATATGAACAAAACATTTGTTTTACGACAAAACAAAAGGTCATAATGATTTGAAATAAATAATTATTCATATATTCAAAACTATTTAAAACTAGATCGATAAATAGATTTAGTTTTTAAATACCATATTAATTTTTGAAATATTAATAAATTAGTATTATTTTATTCTGAATAATTTTGTATGAACAAAAACAATTATTTTATGACAAAACAAAATGTCATAACAATTTGAAACAGATAATAGTTCAAATAGACATAACTATTTGAACTTGTTTAGTAAATTTTCAACTCATTAATTTTATAATATCAATAAATTAGTATTATTTTATTCTAAATAAAATTTTATGAATAGAAACAATTATTTTATGACCAAATAAAAGATCATAACAATTTGAAATAAATAATTGTTCAAATAGTCATAACTATTTGAACTCACTTGTTAAATAGATTTATTTTATAAATCTTTTACTTATTAATTTTTGGAATAAATAAATTAATATTATTTTATTCCAACTAAGATTGTATGAACAGAAACAATTAGTTTATGACAAAACAAAAGGTCATAACGATTTGAAATAGATAATTATTCAAATAGTTATAACTATTTGAACATTTTCAGAAAACAAATTTATTTTTAAAATTTTTGCTTTTTAATTTCTAGAATATTAATAAATTTATATTATTTTATTCGAAATAAGCTTGCATGATCAGAACCAATTATTTTATAACAAAACAAAAAGGTCATAATGTTTTGAAATAGATAATTGTTTAGATAATCATAACAAAAAATTCTTTTTTTAATTCTCATTCTCATTTATTCTCGGAATATTAATAAATTAGTATTATTTTACTTCAAATAAGTTTATATGAACTAAAATGATTGTTTTATTACAAAAGAAATGGTCATAATGATTTGAAATAGTTATAATTATTTGAACTAGTTTGGTAAATAGAATTATTTTCTAAATCTCTTACTTATAAATTTTTGAAATATTAATAAATTAGTTTTATTCTTTCTTGAATAACCTTGTATGAGCTGAAATAATATTTTTATGACAAAACAAAAGCTCATAACAATTTGAAATAAATCATTATTCATATAGTCTTAACTATTTCAACTTATTCGGCAAACAGATTTATTTTTTAAATCTCTTAGTTATTAATTTTTAGAATTTTACTAAATTAGTATTATTTTAATCTGAATAAGCTTGTATGAACTAAAACAATTATTTTGTGATAGAACAAAAGTTAAAACAATTTGAAATAAATAATTGTTCAAATAGTATATATATTTGAACTGGTTCAGTAAAAAAATTTATTTTTTAAATCTCTTATTAATTCTTGAAATATTAATAAATTAGTATTATTTTATTTTGAATAAACTTGTATACTGAAAAACAAATGTTTTATGACAAAACACAAGGTAATAACGATTTGAAATAGATAGTGCTTCAAATGGCCATAATTATTCAAACTGATTTAACAAATTGATTTATTTTTTAAATATCTTACTTATTAATTTCTGAAATATTAATGAAGTAGTATTATTTTATTTTGGATAAATGTTTATGAACTAAAATAATTATTTTATGACAAAACAAAAGGTCATAAAGATTTTAAATAGATAATTGTTCAAATAGTTATAATTATTTGAACTTGTTCGGTAAATAAATTTATCTTTGCAAATCTCTTGCTTATTAATTTTTTGAATGTTAATAAATTAATATTATTTTATTTCGAATAAGCTTGTATAAACTAGAAGAATTATTATATGGCTAAATAAAAGATCAAAACAATTTTATGAGATAGATAATTATTCTAATAATTTTAACCATTTGAACTGATTCAGTAAATAAATTTATTTTTTAAATCTCTTACTTATTAATTTTTAAAATATTATTAAATTAGTATTATTTTAATCCAAATAAACTTATACAAACAAAACAATTGTTTTATGTTAAAAGAAAAGGTCATAACGATTTGAAATAGATAATCGTTCATAGAGTCTTAACTATTTGAACTGATTCAACAATTAGATTTATATTTTAATTTTTCTGGTTATTAAGTTTCAAAATATTATTAAATTAGTATTATTTTATTCTAAATAAAATAGTATGAATAGAACCAATTGTTTGATGATGAAATAAAAGGTTATAACAATTTGAAATAAATAATTATTGAAATAGTCAAAACTATTTGAAATGGTTTGGTAAGTAGATTTTCTTTTTAAATCTCTTACAAATTTATTTTCTAAATATTAATAAAACAATATTATTTTGTTTCAAACAAACTTATATTAGCAAAAACAATTGTTTTATGACAAAACAAATCTTTAAATATTTTTACTTTAAAATAGATTTGAAATTAAATATTTAATTTTTAAATTAAACAAATTTAAACTTAAATTAGAATAATATTCAAATAGTTATGAATATCTGAATTATAAGATTTTAAATATAAAAAATTAATAACTAAGAGATTTAAAAGATAATATTTAGCTGTTGTTTTATGACAACTCAATTAAGAAACTTTTAATAAGTTTAAATTACAAAAGGTACGATTCAAATTTATTAACAAATTATTAATTTAGTATGATTTGAAATAAATAAATGTTCAAATTGTTATAACTAATTGAACTAGTATGGTAAATAGATTTATTTATTAAATCTCTTTTAATTTTTGAAATATTAATAAATTAATATTATTTTATTTCGAACAAACTTATATGAACAAAAACATTTTGTTTTACGACAAAACAAAAAGTCATAACAATTTGAAATAGATAATTAGTCATATAGCCTTAACTATTTGAATTGGTTCAGTAAACAAATTTATTTTTTTTAAAATCTATCAGTTATTAAATTTCATAATATTACTAGATTAGTATTATTTTATTTTGAATAAGCTTGTATGAAGTTAAATAATTGTTTTATGACAAAACAAAAGGTTATAACGATTGAAAATATATAATTGTTCAAATAGTCATAACTATTTGAACTGATTTGATAAATATATTTATTTTTTAAATCTCCTACTTATTAATTTTTCAAATATTAATAAATTAGTATTATTTTATTCTAATAGGCTTGTATGATGAAAAATAATTGTTTTATGACAAAACAAAAGTTCATAATGATTTGAAATAGATAATTGTTTAAATGGCCATAATTATTTGAAGTGATTCAATAAACTTATTTATGTTTTAAATCTCTAACTTATCAATTTTTATAACATTAATAAAGTAATATTATTTTATTTCATATAAGCTTTTATGAATTGAAACAATTGTTTTATGATAAAAATAAGGTCATAACGATTTTAAATAGATAATTGTTCAAATAGTCAAAAATATTTGAACTTGTTCGGTAAATTGATTTTTTTTTCTAATTTCTTACTTAATAATTTTTTGAATATTAATAAATTAGTATTATTTTATTTCGAATAAGCATGTATGATTGAAGCAATTATTTTATGACTAAACAAAAGGTCAAAACGATTTGAAATAGATAATTGTTCTAATAGTCTTAACTATATAAACTGATTCAGCAAACACATTTATTTTTTAAATCCATACTTATTAATGTTTAGAATATTATTAATTTAGCAATATTTTACTCTAAATAAGCTTGTTGAATAGAAATTAAATGTTTCAGGACAAAAAAAATCATAACAATTAGAGATAGATAATTGTTCAAAGAGTCATAACTATTTGAACTAGTTTAGTAAAGAGATTTAGTTTTTAAATCTCTTATTAATTTTCAAAATAGAAATAAAATAGTATTATTTTATTCTGAATAATTTTGTATGAATAGAAACAATTGGTTTTGGAACATTAATAAATTTATATTATTTTATTTGAAATAAGCTTGAACGAATAGAACCAATTATTTTATGATAAAACAAAAAATTGTAATGTTTTGAAATAGATAATTATTAAGATAGTCATAACTATTTGAACTTGTTCGATAAACATATTTATTTTTTTAATTCTTTTATTTTTTAATTTTTGGAATATTAATAAATTTGTATTATTTTATTTCAAATAAGCTAACATGAATTGAAACAATTGTTTTATTACAAAACAAAATGTTACAATGATTTGAAGTAGATAATTATTCAAATAGTCATGACTATTTGAACTTGTTTGGTAAACTTATTTTTTTAAAATCTTTTACTTATTAATTGTTGAATTATTAATAAATTAATATTATTTTAATGCGATAAGCTTGTATGGACGGAAACAATTATTTTATGACAAAACAAAAAAGTCATAAGAATTTGAAATAAATAATTATTCAGATAGTCATAACGATTTGAATTTGTTCGATAAATACATTTATTTTTTAAATATTTTACTTATTAATTGTCTTAATGTTAATAAATTTGTATTATTTTATTCGAAGTAAGCTTATATGAACAAATAAAATCATTATATGACAAACCAAAAGGTTATAGCAATTCCAAATCAATAATTGTTCAAATGGCCATAATTATTTAAATTTGTTTAGTAAATAGATTCATTTTTTAAATCTCTTAATTATTAATTTTCATAATATTAATAACATGGTATTATTTTATTTCCAATAACCTTATATGAACTGAAATAAGTTTTTTATGACAAAACAAAAGGTCATAACTATTTGAAATAAATAACTATTTAAATAGTCATGACTATTGAGGTAAACATATTTATTTCTAAAATTTTTAACTTATTAATTGTCAAAATATTAATAAATTAGTATTATTTTAATCCAAATAAGCTTGTATGAATAGAAACAATTGTTTTATGACAGAACAAAATGTTATAAAGATTTGAAATAAATAATTGCTCAAATAGTCATAACTATTTGAACAAGTTTGATAAATAGATTTATTTTTTAAATCACTTTTTAGTTTTTGAAATATTAATAGATTAGTATTACTTTATTCCTAATAAACTTATAAGAACAAAACCATTTGTTTTATAACAAAACAAAAAGTAATAATGATTTGAAATATGTAATTGTTCAAATAGTTATAATTATTTAAACTGATTAGGTAAATTAAAAAAATTAATATTATAATTAATTATTATTTTAATTAATAATAATATTTATTAATTAATTAAAATATTAAAAATTTACAATAATATAAATTTAAATTAATATAATAATAATAGAGATAGTAAATATTAATAATATAAGACATTTAAATAACTAATTAATAAAATTTTATATTAATAACTTATTAATATAAGTTAGTTCTATTATTTAATATTTTAATATTTTGAATATTAATTATATTAATATTAATATAATATTTATTGAATAATATAATAATTATTATATTATATTTTATTATAAATACATAAAATTAGTTAAATAAAATATTTTATTTTGATATGGAAATAGTCATATCAATAATTTTATTACATTCAAATAATTCTATTATTTGAAATTTTAATATTTGTTCAGTAACATTTTATTAAATATTATGGTATAAATTATATAATAGCTAATAATATATTGTTAGCTATAAACAAATTAAAAAATTAATAATTTTTTAAATTATTAAATATGATTTATTTAATATTACAAAACTATTATTAAACTAACAATAATTAAAATGTTTATTATGGATTATTATGGATAATTTATATATTTAAATTAATATATCTATTCAATATATAATAATTAGTTACTAATAATTATTAAATATTATTATTAACATAACAAAACAAAAAATCATAACCTGTTGAAATAAATAATAGCTTAAATAGCCATAATGATTAGAACTTGTTTGGTAATAGATTTATTTTTAAATCTTTTACTTATTAATTATCTTAATATTAATAAATTTGTATTATTTTATTCGAAATAAGCTTAGATGAACAAAAATAATTCTTTTATTACAAAACAAAAGGTTATAGCTATTTCATAATTATTCAAACAGTCTTAATTATTTAAATTTGTTTAGTAAAAACGTAATTTTTTAAATCTCTTTATTATTAATTTTTGGATTATTAATAAATTAGTATTATTTTATTTTAAACAAGCTTATATGAACTGAAACAACTCTTTTATGACAAATCAAAAGGTCATAACGATTTGAAATAGATAATTATTCAAATTGTCATGATTATTTGATCTAGTGTGGTAAACATATTTTTAAATTTTTTACTTACTAATTGTCAAACTATTAATAAATTAGTATTATTTTGATGCAAATAAGCTTGTATGAATAGAAACAATTGTTTTACAACAAAACAAAAAGTCATAATGATTTCAAATAAATAATTGTTCAAATAGTCATAACTATTTGAACTAAATTGATACATAGATTTATTATCTAAATCACTTATTAATTTTTAAAATATTAATAGACTAGTATTACTTTATTTCGAATAAACTTATATGAACAAAAACATTTGTTGTATGACAAAACAAAAAGTAATAATGATTTGAAATATATAATTATTCAAATAGTATAATTTTTTGAACTGGTTAGGTAAAAAGAATTATTTTTTAAATCTCTTACTTATTATTTTTTGAAACATTAATAAATTTATTTTATTTTATTTCAAATAAGCTAGTATGAATTGAGAAAATTGTTTTATGACAAGACAAAAGGTTATAACAATTTGAAATAGATAATTGTTCATATAGTCTTAACTATTTGAATTGGTTCGACAAACAAATTTATTTTTTAAATCCCTTAGTTATTAATTTTTGGAATATTATTAGATTAGTATTGTTTTATTTTGAATAAGCTTGTATGAATAGAAATAATTGTTTTATGACATAATAAAAGGTTATAATGATTTGAAGTATAGAATTATTCAAATAGTCATAACTATTTGAACTAGTTTGATAAACAGATTCATTTTTTAAATCTCTTATTAATTTTTGAAAGATTAATAAATTATTATTATTTTATTTCGAATAATCATGTATGATAAAAAACAATTGTTATATGACCAAACAAAAGGTGATAACGATTTGAAATAATATCTTGTTAATACAATGCATATTATATATATTTTAAAAATATATAATATATATTACATTAATATTTTAATCCAAAAGCTAACATATCTTCATATTATAATTGTTATAAATTCAATATGTTTAATTAATAATCTGATTATTAATTATAATATTATTAGTTATTTAAAAAACAATTATCTTTATTTAGTAATAATTTAAATTACTTATTAATAATTATTATATATTAATAATTTTTAATTAATTTTTTAATATTAATTATATATAATTTGATTATAATATATATTATTAAAATAGGGATATATTTTTTAATAATTATTATATTTGAAAATTGTTTTATTATTAATAGTATTATATTAAATAACTAATATTTTATTAGTTATTCTAATATTTATTTAATATTATTATAATAATAATTATTAAAAAATAATTTAAAATATGAATCTATTTGATATAAAAATAAATATTTTGAATAATTAATTAAATTATAATTAATAATTAATATTTAACAATTTATATATATAATTAAATTAAATTCTTTTATATTATTTAATATGTATTGAATATAATATTTATTTTAAATTGATTATTAAAATTAAATAAAATAATATTTAAAATAAATACAATTAGATTTATAACTAAGAATCATTTAAATTCTTAGTTATAATCTATAAAGTTAATAATTATAACTAAGAATCGATTATTACTAATATACAAATAATTTAATTAGATAAATCTCATATGAATTAATTAATTCAATATCATAAATTAATATACAATTGTTAATAATATATATTATATTAATTACTCATTAATAAAATAATTTATTAGCAGTCCCATCGAAATACATCTTCCATATCTCTTCATCATTTTCCTCTAACTCTGAGATGGCCATTGGTTCCTCATCTAGAAAATCAAGCTTCATGGGCTCATAATCATCAGCGACCCTATTTGCCAAGAATTCAACAATGACACTTTCTTTGATTGTTTTTTGGCTCACATATACTATGTCATATTCTGAAAGCATCACTTGCCATTTTATGATTCTTCTTGATAGTGAAGGCTTCTTGAAGATGTATTTGATGAGATCTAGTTTAGCTATAAGCCAAGTTGTACGGTAAAGCATGTATTGCCGGAGTCTTTTAGCTGTCCAAGCCAAAGCGCAACACATTTTCTCTAGTGATGAATACTTGGACTCATACTCTGTGAATTTCATGCTCAGGTAATAAATAACTTTCTCTTTCTTGCAGGATTTATTTTGTAATTTAATTTAATTTAATTTATATTTATTTTCAAAATAATAAATAAAAAATAATATTATTATGTCAATGTATTATTATTCATGTTATTCATTATAATAATAATAATTAATTAACCATCAACTTTTCTTCCCCTATTTTCATAAGCAAACAGTAGGATTAAATGATAGAGAAGAATATATAAATATGTAGTATTTCAAATGCATTTTTCATGATGCTATTTTTATTCAATAGAAAATTAAATATTTATTAAACAATTAATTATAAATTGTAGTTTTTATAATTAGATAAATTATATAATATTTATAATTTGTGCGAGTGAGGATTTTGTTATAATATATATTATTTTTGAATTTATTTTTAGAACAAGTTATATCTAATAAATATAAATAACTTATATTTATTAGTAATTAATAAAATAGTTAAATTATATAACTAGTTCAAATAATTATGACTATTTGATTTTACCAAATTATAAAATCAATTAATTATTATTTATTAATTATTTATTTATTTATATTTGATAAATATAATAGATATAATTAAACATAATCTTTTAATTTATAATTAACATATATATTGTTATAGTTATATTAATTATTTTTGTTTATATAAATTATTTATTAATAATTATTATAAATATTTATAATCAAATATTAATAATAAATATATTTTTATAACTAATATAACTTATATTTAAATAAGTATTATTAATTAATTATAATATTATAATTAATATTAATTATTTAATAGTATATAATTAAGTAATATTAAAATTATTACATAAATTATGATTAATATATAGTATATTAGATTTATTTGTATTAATTATTAAGCTATTGCAATATTTATTACTTAGAATAAATTTTAATATTTATTTTTAATTTAAACAAATTAATATATTAAAATAATATATATTAGTTTTAATATTTAAAATTTAAATATTATATATATTATCTATTATTACAAATATATAATATTATAACTTATTGCTATAAATATTAATTTTAAATTATATAATTATTTATCATTAATGATAAATATTAGGTATCTAATATAATTATGATATAATTGTGTAAATAGTACAGTTAATAAATATGGTTATTTGATATAATTAAAATCAAATAATAAATTTAAATAGATATTATAACTATATAGATTATACTAAATTATATAATCTATACAATTATTAAATTAATTAAATAATAATTAAATATTTAATTAATTTATAAATAATTATTAAAATTACTAGTTATATTTAATACTATAATATATATTAATTTTAAATATTAAATCTAATTTATTAATTTAATTATAATACAATTTTTAAAAATATTATGATATTAAATTACTATAAATTTTAATAGAAACTGTTTTCTATTATATTATGGCTCATCTTATAATATTAAAAAATATTATATAAATTTATAATATATCAATTAAATTAATTAAATAAATATTAATAATCTTATAATATATAAACAGTTTTATTTATTATATATAAAAATAGTTTAATTTTTAATATAAATATATTTTATAATATAATATTATTTATTAATAGTAAGTAAAAATAATTTATTAATATATTATAATTTATAAATATATATTAATATCAATTATAATTACTATATATGATACTATTATTAAAATATTTAAATAACAGTTGTTATTAATTAATAATATTATAATTATAGTTAATATATTATTTGAATATTTAATTTAATATAATTATAATATATTAATTATTAATATATAATTATATTTATAATTGGTAATATTATAAATAGTATCTAATATATCAATTTAGACTTGTATAAGTTATATAAATTAATTATATAATATTTATTGGTATCTATAAATATACTTGTTATAACAAATTTAATTTCGAATTAATAATTACAATTAATTATAAATATAATAATAATTAGCTCATTAACATAAATTTAAATCAAATATAATTATTTTTAACAATTAATTACTAAATTAATATAAATATATTGTAATTAATAGTCATAATAGTAAATAATTTACTATTAATATAATATAATTAATTATTTTGTTATAAACAATATATTAAATTAATATTATATAATTTTATTATATAATTAACTATATAATAATAAAAATTATTGATTTAAAATAAGATTTGGTTAGTGTTGTACCTAGGAAATTATTTTGATGATTCCAGAATGAATTTGGATTTGCTGGAAAAGGTTGAACCTTTTTCAATGTCCAACTTCAACCATTTTGAGAAGCTCATCATTCGTTTTTTTTTTTTTTTGGCAATCCCGAGCTTCCTATAAAACTATGATAATTGTGGTTTGTGAATATAGGAATCCATCTTTCAACTGATGTATTCTTGAATGGTAAATTGGCCTGATGGAGTAAGCACCGAGCAGTTTAATGAAATACATCGTTGGAAGTTTATTTAAAGAATTAAATAATTTAAATATAATTATAATTAATGAATTTAATGATAATAATAATTGATATAATAATAATTTTTATTTAATTATTTATAAATTAATAATATTTAAATATAATGCTAATTAGATTTATAAATATATATTATAATTAATGTACATATTTATTTAATTAAAATGAAAATATGTACATTCTTAATGTTTAGAATCCTAAATAATCTAAAAAACTTATAATTATAATAATATTATTAATATAAAGACTATTAATAATATTTATAATCATATATAAATAATTATAAACAATTATATATATTATAATTATATAAATTATTATAATTTAAATAATATATATAATTAAAAACTAATTTATTAGAAGATTATTTAGAATAAAATCATATTGATTTTACATAACAATATATAATTATAAATAACTTAATTATTTAAGTTTAATAATATTTTATTATTATATTAATTATAGTTTATATTAATTAAACTTAAATAATTTAAGTTTTTTTGTACTATACAATTATTATTTGAATTATTTGTTATTACTAATAATTATTCTAAAAGTTTAAAATATAGGTATATTAATATCTATATTAATTAATAATATATTATTATACATATAATTTTGAATATATACAAGCTTATTATATGTATTAATTATTATAGTAATAATAACTAGAATAAACTATTTAAACTGGTTTGACATACACATTTATTTTTTAAATTTCTTACGTATTAATTTTTGGAATAATATATATAAATTAATTGTTATAATTATAATATAATATTTATATTTTCACTATTTATTTTTAATTAATTAATAATTAAAATATATATTAAATTATTTAACGATTATTAATTAATAATTAAATTATTTGATTATCATATACTTAACAATTGTCTTTAAATATTATAATAACTAATAAAATATTAGTTATTTAATATTCAATATATTTAATGAATATATAATTATTTAGTAATTATTATACTTGTTTTTATTATATTAAGCTAATATGATTATATATTTATATTAAATTTAATAAACAATTATAATATTTTAAATATTTAATATAAAATATTAATTACCATTATAATTATAATTTTATAAATTATAATTTATTATTAACAAAATATAATAATTATTATATTATTTTTATTATAAATATATAAAATTAGTTAAATAAAATATTTTATTTTGATATGGAAAGAATCATATCAATAATTTTATTACATTCAAATAATTCTATTATTTGAAATTTTAATATTTGCTCAGTAACATTTTATTAAATATTATAGTATAAATTATATAATAGCTAATAATATATTGTTAGCTACAAACAAATTAAAAAATTAATAATTTTTTAAATTATTAAATATGATTTATTTAATATTACAAAACTATTATTAAACTAACAATAATTAAAATTTTTATTATGGATTATTATGGATAATTTATATATTTAAATTAATATATCTATTCTATATATAATAATTAGTTACTAATAACTAAGATTAAATAATAATTTATTTAATAAAATATAATATTTAATATAAATTAGTTATTTGTATAATATTATTAATTTATAAAATTATATTTAACAGATAATTAATTATCTAACAGTTATTAATATGCTATAATTCAAATATGAATTATTGGATTAGATTAAAAACTAATTAATTAATTAATTAATATATTAAATATAGTATTATAGAATCAAAACAATTATAGTAATAATATATATTATTTTAATTCTAATTAAAATATATTATATTTAAATATAATATAATATACATGTCAAATATGTATTATATTTTTAGTTATAAAAAGATACGTTTATAATGAACAATATTAATCATAGTCATTTATTTATAAAACAATTATATTAATAATAATATTAATTATTTATATTACAATTATATAATACTATAATATTACTATATTAATTATTTATATATTGTTAATAAAGTATTATTATGTTAAATTTATACTAATAATATTTATTATAATTTAATATCTTGTCTAATAGTAGACAAAATATAATAATTATATAATAATTTAATTATTATATTTAATAATAATTGTTAATATTTAAAATAATTGTTATTAATTTAAAATGAATTAGATTAATATTTAAGGATTAATCATGAAATTTAATCTATTAACAATTATTTATTAATAATTATTAGTTAATAAGTTACAATAATACTAATTATTATAATAACTAATTGAAATAAATTATTTATTTAATAATAAATTTAATATATATTTTGTATGTATTTTATATTTAAATAATACTATAATTTAATAACTATTAATTAAAAATAGTTCATGTTATTATATTATAAATTATAATTCAATTAATATTATAAATTAGTATTAATTATTATTAATATTTTAATAATTAATATAAATGATTTTTACTTATTATTAATAATTAATATGTATTAGCCAAATATAACAATAATTTAACTATCATAACTAATATTTTTTGTTATTAGTTATTATTATAAATCAAATAAGTATATTTAAATTCTATATTAATATGAAAATTGTCTTATTATTTAATTATTTTGTTATTATAACATTTAAATATTATTATTATTTAAATTAATAATATGAATATTATAATCATTTATAATATTATTAAAAATTAGTTATAATAATTAGTCAAAATAATTAATATTAATGATAATTTGATAATAATTTGATATTATTATTAATTGCTTGGATAAATTTAAATAAATAATTTACTAATTTATTAAAGTTTAATAAGTAATTTATTAAATTTAATTGTTATCAGATAAATTTGTTATTAAGTTTATTGTTATTCAAATATTATATAATTATATTTGATTAATATATTTGATTTTATTCAAATATTAATAACTTATTATAAATTATAATCGATTAAAAGATCATCATAGATGATTTATTAAATACCTGTTATTTAATACAATTTTGATAATTTATTCTATTAATTTATTAATTATATAAATATTAATCCATGGTAATTATTATAATTATTAAAAAATTGTCTTATTCCTTAGTCGTGCTAGTTAAAATTAATACTATTATAAATTAGTATTAGTTAATAATTGTTCGTAACAATTATTTAATAATCTTAATGTTCTACTTTTGTTTATTATATTTATAACTATAATTAATATAATATATTACTTATATGTATATTTATAAGTATATATAAATTAATTATTATTAATAATAAATAATAAATAATTATTATTATATTAACTAATATTACTATTATTATTGAAATTTATAATAATACTAGTTAATATAACTTTAAATAAATATTTATTTATTAATTAATTATATAATCTATTTAATGATTATATATTTATAATAAAATATTTAATATTAAATTATTGCAATTGTTAATATTAATCAAACTTATTAATTAATTAATATATATAAATTACAATTACAAATAATAAATTATAAAATTTATTTCTATTTGATCATTAATATTATAAATTAACTATATTTAGTTATTATGGTTTTTAAATTTTAAATAATAAATAATTATTATTTAAAATTTTATAACTGATTAAACCAATTTATATAATTATAATTATACAATAACTGATTAGTAATTAAATATTTAATTAAATTCTTATAATAATAATCGAGAATCATTATAATTTTATTACTAAATCCAATATTATCTAATAAATTAAATATTAATTTAATTAATATATATTAATAATATTATATAATATATAATTGGATATTATTAATTATTTTATGGTAATTATTATATAAACTAATCTATTTAATAATGATTTGTAATTGTTATTTTGAAATTTATTAGTTAATATTTGATTATAATAATAGCTTATATAGTTTAAGTTAAAATTAATAAGTATAATTTTAGAAAATAAGCTATTTTTTGAACACATTCAAATAGTTATTGACTATTTGAACAATTATCTATTTCAAATCATTATGACCATCTATTTTGTCTAAACCAATTGTTTCTATTCAAACAAGCTTATTTAGAATAAAATAATTCTAATTAATTAATATTCCAAAATTAATAACTAAAAGATTTAAAAAATAAATTTATTTATCAAGTGAGTTCAAATAGTTATGATTGTTTGAACAATTATTTATTTCAAATCATTATGATATTTTGTATTGTTATAAAACAATCGTTTCTATTCATATAAGTTTATTTAGAGTAAAATAATACTAATATATTAACATTCTAAAAATTAATTAGTTTAAATAATTATTAAATTATAATAATTTAATTAAATATTCAAAATAATTAATAATTATATAAATTTTATTTTTATGTTAAATATCATTATTTTAGATAATATAATTTCAATTCTATGACAGATATTATATTTATTAATAAGTTAATAATACTTATTATAATTGATTAATTTTATATTTAATTAAATTTATTATACTATATTATAATTATTATAATAATTAAGTAAATAATCCCTAATTATTTAAATATAATATTATTAATTAAATATAATTAATGATAAAATCTATTTTATTGATTAATATTAAAAATTATGACAATTTATAATTAATATTTATTATAAATTTAAATTAGTTAATTTTATAATTAATATTTATTATTTATTATTAATTATTAATTATTAATTATTAATAATTATTTTAATTCATTAATACTAATAACAATTTAATTAGTATAATTAATAATTCTTATGATTTAATTATATCATTTGGTATATTAATTATTATATATAATTCCATTTAAGCTTGTATTATATTATAGTTATGTATGAATAGTAATAATTATTTATTTTAAATATTATTTTATTTAAATTAATAAATAATTAATAATTATAAATAAATAAATATTATTGATTAAATCATAACTATTTAATATGAATAATTATAGGAAATTTTAATAATTAAATTAAATAATTTTAATTTTAATATTAAATTATTAAAATGATTTATCTATTTAGTAATTATTAATTTATTTAATAATTAATAACTATATATCATAATAAAAAATATATAATAAAAATTAATAATTAATAATTAATATATATGGGAGCTTTTTATTGTTTAATAGATATAATAAAAATTATTATTATGCTGCTGGATAATATAATTGATAAGAACAATTATTAATATTGTCCATTTGTTTTGTCATAAAACAATTGTTTTAGTTCATAAAAGTTTAATTATTAATGATAAAAAACATTGACTTTATAAATATAATAAATTAATATTATTTTATATTAAATTATAATTATAAAATATAAAATAATAATAAATTATTTATTCTAATTTAATTTTATAAAAATTTAATGGTTATTTTTAATAAATAATTATAATGTAATATAATTAAATTATCATTAATAATTATATAATTGAACAATTATTTATTTCAAATCATTATGACTTTTTGTTTTGTCTTAGAAGAATTATTTTTGTTCATGTAAGCTTATTCGGATTAAAATAATATTAATTTATTAATATTTTGATAAATTAATAAGTAAAATATTATAAAAATAAATACATTTGTAGAACATGTTCAAATAATCATAACTATTTGAATAATTATCTATTTCAAATAACAAATAATATATTTCAAATTAATTTTAACATAATTTTTGTATAGTTATAATAAATTATTATTATTTTTGTATAATAATTTATACAATTGATTTATAATTACATTTATATGTATAATCGATTATACATATTATTAAATATAATTGATTTAAAATTATCTTACATATTAATAATAATAGTTATACAATTATTAAATATGATATTAAAATTGATATGATAAGTTAATTATCAATTACTTTTTATAAATATATATATTTATATAACATATATTAAAATCAATTAATTGTGATAAAGTAATTGATATTATTAGTTAACATATTATTAGTTAATATAGATATAATAGATTAATAATTAAAACTATTACACTTAAAATCTATATTGATTATTAAATATAAATTATGTTTACATTAAATATAAACATCATAACAATTATTAATAACACTATTAATAATTAGACTTTAATTATTTATTATTCATAATTATTATACATAATAAAAATAAATTGATTAGTATTTTCAAAATTATATTATTAATAATATTACTTAAATAAAAATAGATTATAATAATAGTAAATAATTATTGTTGATAAAATAAAATATCAATTTGTCAAACCAGTTCAATTACTTATAACTGTTATGTTAATTATAATTAATTATAACTAATAAAATATTAGTTATTTAATATTCAATATATTTAATGAATATATAATTATTTAGTAATTATTATACTTGTTTTTATTATATTAAGCTAATATGATTATAAATTTATCTTAAATTTAATATACAATTATAATATTTTAAATATTTAATATAAAATATTAATTACCATTATAATTATAATTTTATAAATTATAAATAATTTATTATTAACAAAATGTAATAATAATTATATTATATTATATTATAAATATATAAAATTACTTAAATAAAATATTTTATTTTGATATGGAAAGGATCATATCAATAATTTTATTACATTCAAATAATTCTATTATTTGAAATTTTAATATTTGTTCAGTAACATTTTATTAAATATTATAGTATAAATTATATAATAGGTAATAACATATTGTTAGCTATAAAAAAAATTAAAAAATTAATAATTTTTTAAATTATTAAATATAATTTATTTAATATTACAAAACTATTATTAAACTAACAATAATTAAAATGTTTATTATGGATTATTATGGATAATTTATATATTTAAATTAATATATCTATTCTATATATAATAATTAGTTACTACTAACTAAGATTAAATAATAATTTATTTAATAAAATATAATAATTTAATATAAATTAGTTATTTGTATAATATTAGTAATTTATAAAATTATATTTAATAGATAATTATTATCTAACAATTATTAATATACTATAATTCAAATATGAATTATTGGATTAGAACTATGGCCTTTTATTACAAAATAAAAACTAATTAATTAAGTAATTAATATATTAAATATAGTATTGTAGAATTAAAACAATTATAGTAATAATATATATTATTTTAATAGTTAATAATATATAATTAAATAGTTATAATTATTTGAACCGGTTTTGTAAGTAAAATTATTTTCTAAATCTCTTATAAATTTTTTAAATATTAATAAATTAATTTTATTCTATTCCGAACAATATTTAATTACTCTTTATTTATTTCAAATTATTATCATAATTTACTTAATTAGTATCCATGGTAATAATATAATTTAATATATTATTATATCAATAACAAATAATATCCAAATAATATTAATAATAGATTTTCTAAGTTATATAAAATATTCAATTATTAAATAATTATTAATTGTCATATTATTAATAATTATGGCTAATAAATAATGTTCATATTATTATATAATTAAAAAAATCATCATATAAAACTATATAATTGTTATTAAATATATATAATAAATTGACTATGAAAAATTATCTCATATGAACATTATTCCCTTTGATAATTATTCCCTTTGAACTAAGGTGTCATTGCTTATATAATAAATCTAATAGTCTTAACCATTTGAATTTGTTTAGTAAACACTTTGATTTTTTAAATATCTTATTAATTTTTAAAATATTATTAGTTTAGCAATATTTTACTCCAAATAAGCTTGTATGAATAGAAACAATTGTTTTATGACAAAATGAAGATCATAACGATTTGAGATAGATAATTGTTCATAGAGTCATAACTATTTGAACTGATATTGTAAACAAATTTAAATTAATAACAAATAAATTATTAAAAATAATATTTTTGCAACTATAAAAAATAATTTAAAGTTTAAATAAACTTATTTGGAATTAATAATATAAATTATATAATAAAATAGCTAATTATAATTAATATTAAAATTTGTTATATAATTTTATATTTTGTATATAAAATTTGTTTAAATAAGCATTAGTAGTCATAGAAAAATGATTTATTATAAATTAGCTATTTTAATTAACAATTTTATTATTAATTTAATTAAATAATAATTAATAATATATTACAACACTAATTGTTTACAGTTGAATAATCTATATAATTAATAATTAATAATTATATAAATTTATACCAATATTATATAGAAATATTATTTAAATTATTTATTTAAAAATTAAATTTAATTATTAATTATGAAATAAATTAATATATTATATTATATTATTTATAATAAATTATAATAAATTATAATTAATTTATATTATAGTTATAATAATTAAAATATTATTTAATTTTATTATCTTTAATTTAAATAATTAGTTATAATTTTTTTATTATAATTATTTGCTAATTATTATAATTAATAAATTATATAAATAATTATTTTATAATTATTTGTTTATCTTATAATGTATTATAAGCCTTTATTATATCATAAGCTATAATACTTAATAAAATTATATATAATCGATTATATGGCTTAACTTATAACAATTATATTAATAACAATAGTAATTATTTATATTATAATAATATAATAATATAATAGTAGATTATTAAAAATTATTTTAATAATTATAAAATAATTATTATATTTATATAATAAATTATATATTATTAATATATAAATAATTATCAAATAATTAATTTAAATTATTTATACTAACTATTATAAAACAATAATTGAGTAAATTAATTATCTGATAACTATTAACTTTAAATTATTTATTTCAATTTATTAGAATTAAGCAGATTAATATTATACTATATTTAATATTAATTTATTTATTTGTATAATTGTTTTATGACTTTAAATAATTAGAACAGCTATTCAAAAAGTCAAATCTTTTTGTACTTTTTCGATAAATAGATTTAGTTTTTTAAATCTCTTAGTCACTAATTTTTTAAATGTTAATAAATTAGTATTATTTTATTTTGAATAAGCTTGTATGAACTAAAATAATTATTTTATGACTAAACAAAAGGTCAAAATGATTTGAAATAGATAATTGTTTTAATAGTCTTAACTATTTGAACTAGTTTGGCAAACACATTTATTTTTTAAAATCTCTTACTTATTAATTGTTGGAATATTATTAAATTAGTATTATTTTAATCCGAATAAGCTTATATGAAAAGAAACAACTATTTTGTGACAAAATAAAGATCATAATGTTTTAAGATAGATAATTGTTCAAATAGTCATAACTATTTGAACTATTTCGGAAAATAGATTTAGTCTTTAAATCCCTTATTAATTACTTTTTGAAATATTAATAAATTCATTTTATTAATATAACTTGTTAGGTAAACAGAATTATTTTTTAAATCTCTTACATATTAATTTATGAAATATTAATAAATTCATTTTATTTTATTCTTAATAAGCTAGTATGAATTGAAAAAATTATTTTATGGTAAAAAAATAATTTAAAATAGATAATTGTTCATATAGTCTTAACTATTTGAACTAGTTTGGTAGATAAATTTGTTTTTTAAATCTCTTTGTTATTAATTTTTGGAATATTATTATATTAGTATTATTTTATTTCGAATAAGCTTAAATGAACAAAAATAATTGTTTTATGACAAAACAAAATGTTATAATGATTTGAAGTATACAATTGTTCAAATATTCATAACTATTTAAACTAATTTGGTAAACAGATTTATTTTGTAAATCTCTTACATATTAATTTTTGAAAGATTAATAAATTAGTATTATTTTATTTCAAATAAACTTGTATAATAAAAAACAATTGTTATATGACCAAACAAAATGTAATAATGATTTGAAATAGATAATTGTTGGAATGACCATAATTATTTGAACTGATATGGTAAACAAATTCACTTTTTAAATCACATAATTATTAATTTTTGAAATATTAATAAATTAGTATTATTTTTATTTTGAATAAATTTGTATGAACTGAAACCATTGTTTTGTGACAAAACAAAAGATCAAAACGATTTTCAATAGACAATTGTTCAAATAGTCAAATTATTTGAATTTGTTCAATAAAAATATTTTTTTAAACTCTTGTTTATTAATTTTTGAAATATTAAAAAATTAGTATTATTTTATTTTGGATAAGTTTTTATGAACTAAAACAATTACTTTATGTCAAAACAAAAGGTTATAATGATTTTAAATATGTGATTATTCAAACAGTTAGAACAATTTAAATTTGTTCAATAAACAAATTTATTTTTTCAAATCTTTTGCTTATTAATTTTTTGAATGTTAATAAATTTAGATTATTTTATTCCAAATAAGCATGTAAGATATAAAACAAATATTTTATGACTAAACGTAAGATTGGAATGATTTGAAATAGATAATTATCCCAATAGTTTTAACTATTTGAATTGGTTCAGCAAAAAAATTTCTTTTTTAAATCTCTTATTAAGTTTTGAAATATTATTAAATTGATATTATTTTTAACTGAATAAGCTTCTATGATAAGAAATAATTGTTTTATGACAAAACAAAAATCTTAATGATTTGAGATTGATAATTGTTCAAATAGTCATAACTATTTGAACTGGTTCAATAAACATATTTATCTTTTTAAATCTCTTACTCATTAACTTTTGAAATATTAAAAAATTAGTAATATTTTATTTTGAATAAGCTTGTATGATCAAAAACAAATATTTTATGACAAAACAAAAGGTCATAATGATTTGAAACAGATAATCATTCAAATGGCAATAATTATTTTAATTGATTCAGTAAACAATTTTATTTTTAAATTTCTTACTTATCATTTTAGGAAATATTAATAAATTAGTATTATTTTATTCCCTCTAAGCTTGTATTAACTTAAATAATTGTTTTATGACAAATCAAAAGGTTATAATGATTCTAAAAAGAAAAATTGTTCAAATGGTAAACAAACTTATTTTTTTAAATATCTTTTTTGAATGCTAATAAATTATTAATTTATATTGAATAAGCTTGTATGAACTAGAACAATTGTTTTATAACTAAACAAAAGGTTAGAACGATTTTAAATAGATAATTGTTTTAATAGTCTTAACCATTTGAATTGATTTGTAAACAAATTTATTTTTTTAATTTCTTACTTATTAATTTTTAAAATATTATTAAATTAGTATGATTTTAATCAGAATAAGCTTGTACGAACAAAACAATTATTTTACGACAAAAGAAAAGGTCATAACAATTTAAAATAGATAATCATTCATATTGTCATAACTATTTTAACTGGTTCAACAATTAGATTTATTTTTTAATTTTCTTGGTTATTAAGTTTCAGAATATTATTAAATTTATGTTATTTTATTTTAAATAAAATAGCATGAACAGAACCAATTGTTTAATGACAAAATAAAAGGTTATAATAATTTGAAATAGATAATTATTTAAATAGTCAAAACTATTTGAAATTGTTTGGTAAACAAATTTACCTTTTAGATCTCTTACTAATTAATTTTTTAAATATTAATAAATTAGTATTATTTTATTTTGAACAAACTTATCTTAATAAAAACAATTGCTTTATAACAAAACAAAAAATAATAATGATTTGAAATAAATAATTGTTCAAATAGTTATAATTATTTGAACTGGTTCGGTAAATAGAATTATTTTCTAAATCTCTTATATTTTTTGAAGTATTAATAAATTAGTTTTGATAGTAAATGTATTATTTTATTAATAAAATAGATAATTATTCTAATAGTTTTAACTATTTGAACTGGTTCAACAAACATATTTATTTTTTTAAATCCCTTACTTATTAATTTTTAAAATATTATTAAATTAGTATTATTTTTAATAGAATAAGTTTCTATGATAAAAAACAAATATCTTAATGATTTGAGATTGATAATTATTCAAATAGTCAAACTATTTGAACTGGCTCGATAAACAGATTTATTTTTTAAATCTCTTACTTATTAATTTTTGAAATATTAATAAATATATCAAATATAAATTAATATTTTATAGTATTAATATAAAAATTATAAATATTATTATTAATATCATATTATAAATATATTATATAATTAATTATTTGTAATATTTATAAATATATAATGATTTAACTATATGTTAATAAATACAAATTTTAATATTATTTGCAAGTTAAATATTATAATATTAAATATAATAGTCATTATATAATTTATATAATAATAAACAGTATATAATTAGCTTATTCTTAATTATTTATTAAGATTATAATTTAAAATTTAATAAATACTTATTTATTTAATTATTTATATATAGTAACTATTTATAATTAATTTTAATAATTATAATAAATAAATAATTATTTAATATTAATCATTAAATAAATTGCTATTAATAATCAATTCATTATTAATATTACTAAATATTAATTAGTAATATTAAAACAATTGAACATAATCATAATTATAGAATTATATTATAATATAACTAGTTTATAAACTTATAATTGTTTATAAATTATATCTAATAATTTAAATTAGATAATAAATTAATATTATAACTATTAATATATTTTAAGTATATAATAAATAGTATTTGAATAATTATATAAATTATAAAATATATACAATTATAGTAATAAAATTAATTATATAATTTTAAATTATTGCTATAAATATTTATTCAAAATAAAATATTACTAATTTTTTAATATTTCAAAAATTAATAAGTAAGATATTTAAAAAAAAATAAATATGTTTATCGAATCAGTTCAAATAGTCATAACTATTTGAACAGTTATTAGTCTCAAATCGTTAAGATCATTGTTTTGTAATAAAACAATTATTTCTTATCATAGAAACTTATTCAGTTAAAAATAATACTAATTTAATAATATTTCAAAATTTAATAAAAGATTTAAAAAAGAAATTTTTTTGTCGAACCAATTCAAATAGTTAAAATTATTAGAATAATTATCTATTTCAAATTGTTCCAATCTTATGTTTAGTCATAAATTTATATCTTACATGCTTATTTGGAATAAAATAATCTAAATTTATTAACATTCAAAAAATCAATAAGCAAAAGATTTGAAAAAATTGAAATAGTTATGACTATTTAGACAACTAAACAGTTAATACTTTTAATTAAATTATTAATATAGAATTAATTAATAATAATTAATAATGATATTAATAATAAATAATATTAATATTTAGTTATAATAATAATAATATTATTATTATTATTAGGTATTAGGATAATTAAATAATAAATTCTATTATTTGTAGTTTTTTCCTATAATAGTTTATAAATATTTATAAATTATTAGTAATAAATATTTTAATTAATTACAATAACTATTATATTGTTCTAATTATTTAGCTATTGTTTTATGACAACTTAATTAAATAACTTTTAATAAGTTTAAATTACTAATCTAATAATATTTTGAAAATTAATAACTAAGAGAATTAAAAATAAATTTGTTTATCGAATCGGTTTAAATATTTAAGACTATAATAACAATTATCTATTTCAAAATGTTATGACTTTTTGTTTTATCATAAAATAAAATGAATTTATTAATATTTCAAAAATTAATAAGTAAGAGATATAAAAAAATAATTCTGTTTACCTAACCAACTCAAATATTTAATATTATTTACCGAGTAAGCTCAAATAGTTATAATTGTTTGAACAATTTTTTATTTCTAATAGTTATGATCTTTTGTTTTGTCATAAAATAATTGTTTCTAGTCATACAAGTTTATTCAAAATAAAATAATACTACTTTATTACTATTTTGCAAATTAATAGGTAGGAGATTTAAAAAATAAATCTATTTACCGAACAAGTTCAAATAGTCATATGTCCATTAGAACAATTATCTATTTCAAATTGTTATGACCTTTTGTTTTGTCATAAAACAATTGTTTCGGTTCACATAGAATTATTCAAAATAAAATAATTTTGACTTATTAATATTTTGAAAACTAATAAGAGATTTAAAAACTAAATCTATTTACTAAACCAGTTCAAATAGTTATGACTATTTGAACAATTATCTATCTCAAATCATAATGATCTTTATTTTGTCATACAACAATTGCTTCCTTTCATACAAGCTTATTCGAATTAAAATGATACTAATTTAATAATATTTCAAAAATTAATATGTTAACTAAACTAGTTCAAATAGTTAAGACTAACGAAATAATTATCTATTTCAAATCATTCTATCCTTTTGTTTAGTCATAAAACAATTATTTTAGTTCATACAATCTTATTTGGAATAAAATAATACTAATTTATTAACATTCAAAAAATTAAAGCAAGAGATTTTAAAAAATAAATCCTTTACTAAACAATTTCAAATAGATATGACTATTTAAACAATTATCTGTTTAAAATTATTTTGACATTTTGTTTTGTCATAAAATAATTGTTTCAGTTAATAAAAACTTATCTAAAATAAAATAATACTACTTTATTAATATTTCAAAAATTATTAAGCAAGAGATTTAAAAACTAAAGCTATTTTAATAGTTATGACTATTTGAGCAAATATTAATCTCAAATCATTATGATCTTTGTTTTGTCATAAAACAATTATTTTTTATCATATAAGTTGATTCAGATAAAAATAATACTAATTTAATAATATTTAAGTTAAATATTATATAGAAAATATTGGATTAAATTTATTTAAATTAATTAATTAATATAATATATATTATTTAATATATTATATTGTAAATGATATTAATTATTAATATTAATAAAATATGTAATAATTAAATTAACAAAAGGTCATATGAATTTGTGATACATATTATAATTTATTTCGAAATAAATTTGTATTATTACTATAAATGTTTTAGTTCATACAAGCTTATTCAAAATAAAATAAAACTAATTTATTAATATTTCAAAAATTAATAACTAAGTGATTTATAAACAAATCATATTTGTACAAACTATTAGTAACAATTATCATAATTATTATGGAATTTATTATTTTTTAAATCTCTTACTTATTAATTTTCAAAATATTATTAAATATCAATCAAATTTATAATTATTAACTATTAATAATGTTAAACATTTCCATTCAATTATTATATTAATGATAATTTGGACTAATAATTTATAAACAATTATTATTGTATTAATTTAATAATATTATAGTATTATTTGAATATAACTAAAAGTCAAATTATTTAATATAATTTGTTTAAAATTATTAAAATTAATTAATAATTTTATCGATTAGTTAATAATAAATTACTAATAAATTAATATTTATACTATAATATCTATATATGTTATTAGAATAATATTAGAATATTATTATTAATGTATTAAAATAATAATTAATAAATTGATTATTAAAATATTCATTAAAATAATTATTAATATTTATAATTTAAATATTAATTATAAATATTTACCTTATTAAACTAATACAATTAATCCAAATTGTATTAAGTAAATAATAAATAATAATTATTTATTATAATTAATGAATATAATATTTTTATTAATATAAATATACATTATTAATAATTAATAATGATTAATTTTTTGGATTATTGATAAAATAATTCTGTTTGAATAATTAATAAAATATTTATTTAGTTTATATTAATTTAATCATTTAATTAAATTATATAAGATTATAAGTAATAAATAATTACTTTATTCCTAATATTATTATGCATAATAATAATCAAATATTATCATTAATATTTCTGATTAGATTAATCATAAATTATTATAACTACTTTTAATTTATTTTAATTATATATTTATTAGTTAATATTTATGGGTTTAAATTTTTAATTAAATAATTAAACTTTTTATAATTAAAATCTTAATTATTAATATTTTACATATTAATATATTTCTATTATTAATATTAACAATTTTAAATTTAAAATTATCAATTTAAGGATATAAATTGTTATATTTAATTTTCAATTAAATTATATTTATTTCTATTTGTTAAATTTATTAATTAAAATTATTTGAATAGTAATTATAAACTAAAATAAACAATATTTTTATATACTATAAAACTAGTAATATTTGTTAAATAATAATATTAAGCCTTAATTAATATTAATTGAAAAATAATTATTTATTATTTATCATTATTCAATTATATAATACGAATTTTATCTAATAATTTTATAATAAATCTTCAATACAAATTATTATTATTTAATTTAAATTATTAATTATATTTATTAATAATAAATATAATATTAATTAATAATTGTATTTAGGATTTATTAGAAAATTATTAGATAAAATTATTAATATTTTACTAAATATTTAATTTTATTATCTTTAATTCAAAATCAATTAAGTCATGAGTATAATTAATTATGATTTATTAATTTAATAATAATTAATAATATAAAATTATTGGTTTTAATATTTCAAATAATAAATATTGTTTAATTATTAATTATTTCAAATGGTTAAGACTATTAGAATAATTATATACTTCAAATCATTTTGATCATTTTTTAGTCATAAAATAATTATTTCAATTCATACAAGCTTATTCAGAATAAATTAATACTAATTTATTAACATCTGGAAAATTAATAAGAAAGAGATTTAAAAAATAAATCTGTTTGCTGAACAAGTTCAAATAGTTATTATTATTTGAATAATTGTCTATTTTAAAACATTATAACCTTTTAATTTGTCATAAAACAATTGTTTCAGTTAATACAAGCTTAGATGGAATAAAATAATACTACTTATTAATATTTCCTAAATTAATAAGAAATTTAAAAAATAAATCTATTTACCAAATTAGTTAAAATAATTATGGCCATTTGAATAATTATCTATTTCAAATCATTATGACCTTTTATTTTGTCATAATACAATTGTTTTTTATCATACAAGCTTATTCAAAATAAAATAATACTAATTGATTAATATTTCAAAAATAATAGGTAACAAATTTAAACAATAAATCTGTTTACCAAATCAGTTTAAATAATTATGACTATTTGAACAATTACCAATCTCAAATTGTTAAAATTTTTGTTATTTTGTTTCATATTATATGTTACAATATAATGTATATTAATATAAAATATTATATTCATAAATCTAATCAATAATTAATATAATTAATATTATAATATGAATAACAATAGATATGTTATATCTATAATAACTAATTATTAAAAAATTGTATTTATTAAAATAATTTATATATTTATTTATAAATAAATAAGTATAATAATAACATTATGATAATTATATTTGATTATAAATTAATATTGATGAATTAATTTAATTATATATATTTAATTAATAATATATTATAATAATTTCTAAATTATTATTTATTAATTAATATGAATGTATGTTATATTAGTAAATATCAAATCAAGATAAATTTGATAAATTGTTACTTCGAATAACAATTTGAAGTATACAATTGCTCTAATAGTCAAAACTATTTCAATTGGTTTTGTAAACAGATTTATTTTTTAAATCTCTTATTAATTTTTAAAAGATTAATAAATTAGTATTATTTTATTTCAAATAAGTTTGTATGATTAAAAACAATTGTCATATGACCAAACAAAAGGTAAGAACAATTTGAAATAGATAATAATTAGCAAAATTATTCATAAATTAATCAAAATTATTATAATATATTTGTTTTAAATTTTATTATAACTTAATTTATATTAAATTACTATTTAATATAAATATATTTATACTAATATAAATAATACTAATTTATATAATAATAATAATTTATTATTAATTTTAATATTATTTATATAAAAAAATTTCTTTATGACAAAACAAAAGGTCATTTATTAAATCACTTACATTTTTACTTATGACTAAGTAATAATTATTTAATTATATATAATTAAATAAACTATTATTAAATTTATATATTAATAATAGTTTATTTCATATTTAAATATTATAATTAAATATTATATTAATTTAATTATTAAATTAAATATTTTATATAATATTAAATAAAAATATAGTTATATAATTACAATTAAAATAGATAATTAAATATTTTAATTCAAATAGTAATTAAATTAAAAATATTTATTTATCTGAATAAATAAATATTATCAATATTTTGCATATTAATATTAAAGATAATTAATATGACTGGTTTCATATTAAAATATTATTAAAATATTAAAATAAATTGTTTTAAATAAATTATAATATTGTTAATTATTAATTATATAGATTAATTAATAAGTTAATATAATTCATAATAGATTATACTAAATTAATATTATTCAGTTATAATATTTTTACTAGTTATTAACTATATAGTTAACTTTTATTAATCTATTTGATTTAATTATATAAATAAATTAGATTTAATATTTAAAATTAATATATATTATAGTATTAAATATAACTAGTAATTTTAATAATTATTTATAAATTATTTAAATATTTAATTATTATTTAATTAATTTAATAATTGTATAGATTATATAATTTAGTATAATCTATACAGTTATAATATCTATTTAAATTTATTATTTGATTTTAATAATATCAAATAACCATATTTCTTAACTGTATTATTTAATTTTATTTTAATTTAACTAATATAAATTATTAATTATTAAATATTTAATTTATTAATGATTATATTAATTTATTAATATTAATAAATATATATTTATTGAATTAATTTATATAAATATTAAATAAGTTAATTTGATTTGAAATAATTATGGTTAAAATTAATTATTAAAATAAAATCGTTATTAATATCATTAATCACACTAATTTATTAGTATTAAAAAATTAATCAGTAAGAGATTTAAAAAGTAAATCTGCTTACCAAACCATTTCAAATAGTTTTGACTATTTCAAAAATTATTTATTTTGAATTGTTATAACCTTTTATTTTATCATCAAACAATTGGTTCTGTTTATACTATTTTATTTGAAATAAAATAAAACTAATTTAATAATATTCTAAAACTTATTAACCAAGAAAATTAAAAAATAAATCTAATTGTCGAACTAGTTGAAATAGTTAAGACTAGATGAATGATTATCTATTTCAAATCGTTATGAACTTTTCTTTTGTTCTAAAACAATTGTTTTGTTCATACAAGCTTATTTGGATTAAAATAATACTAATTTAATAATATTTCAAAAATTAATAACTAAGAGATTTAAAAAATAAATTTATTTACCAAATCAGTTCAAATGGTTAAGACTATTAGAATAATTATCTATTTCAAATCGTTCTAATATTTTATTTGGTTATAAAACAATTGTTTTAGTTCATAAAAGGCTATTTAGAATAAATTAATACTAATTTAGTAACATTCAAAAAATTAATAAAAATTAGATTTAAAAAAATAAATTTATTTACCAAACAAGTACAAATAGTTATTACTATTTGAACAATTGTCTATTTTAAATCGTTATAACCTTTATTAAAACAATATATTTAATCTTTAACAATATATTAAATAAATTAAAAATTAATAATCAATATATTAGCTTTATTTATTATATCTATATTTAATTCTTTATTAATATTAATAACTATATCATACAGTTTTAATATGAATAAAATATTAAACCTATTATTTATATAAAGAATAAGGTTTATGATTATTCATTATTAATTTAATTAATAATATTTATACAATATTTTAATAATTAATAATTATAAGAACTAGTCATATGAATTATCAATATTGATTTTTTTTAATTATCGATATATGTTTAATAAAAAACTTTTAAAATGTTTATCGATATCTATATAACTAAAAGTTATGTACTTGCCATTAGATGTTGGATTGAATAGCTTAACTCCATTTTCGAGATGTAGTTTGATTTTTATGAGTTCAGTTCAAAAAATAATCAAGCAACTTAAGTTTGACTAATTAGATTTTGTTATAATTAATATAGCAAAATAAACATAATATTTAATAATTAATAAGTTAAATTAGTTAAATATATTTGTTAATATTATATAAATATTAAGCCTATTAATAAGTTATTAATACTTATTATTTTATAAGGTATTAATAGTTAAGGTTAATATTAATTTACTATTAATATAAATTATTAATATTATAATCTTTATATTAACTAATAATTTAAATTATATAATAAATTAATATTATAACTATTAATATATTTTAAGTATATAATAAATAGTATTTGAATAATTATATAAATTATAAAATATATAAAATTATAATAATAAAATTAATTATATAATTTTAAATTATATAATTATTTATCATTAATGATAAATATTAGGTATCTAATATAATTATGATATAATTACGATATAATTGTGTAAATAGTTATAATTATTTGAACTAATTTTGTAAGTAGAATTATTTTCTAAATATGTTATAAAATTTTGAAATATTAATAAATTAATTTTATTCTATTCCGAACAAGCTTTTATGAGCTTAAATAATTGTTTTATGACAAAACAAAAGGTTATAACAAGTTGAAATAAATAATTTTTCATATAGTCTTAACTATTTGAACTCGTTTGAAAAACATATTTATTTTTTAAATCTCATAGTTATTCATTTTCAAAATATTACTAAATTATTATTACTTTATTCCGAATAAGCTTGTATGAATAGAAACAATTGTTTTATGATAGAGCAAAGGTTATAACAATTTGAAATAGATAATTGTTCAAATAATCATAAGTATTTGAACTGGATTAACAAATAGATTTTTTTAAAATCTCTTATTAATTCTTGAAATTTTAATAAATTAGTATTATTTTATTTAGAAAAATCTTATTTGTTGAAAAACAATTGTTTTATGACAAAAAAAAGGTAATAATGGTTTAAAATATATAGTTGTTTAAATGGCCATGATTGTTTGAATTGATTCAATAAACTGATTTATTTTTTAAATCTCTTATTTATTAATTTTTGAAATATTAATAAAGTAGTATTATTTTATTTTTGATAAGTTTTTATGAACTAAAACAGTTGTTTTATCACAAAACAACTGGTCATAATGATTTTAAATAGATAATTATTGAAATAGTCATAACTATTGTAGATATAATTTATAATAAAGTATAAACAAATTTGAATAATTCAAATACAATTATTAAATAACTTATAATATTATATAAGTTCAAATAATTTATATAACTATTATATTTCTAAGTAAAAATATAATATTATATTTATTAATAAATTATTAATAATCAAATATTATTATATCATATTTCTTTAAACATTATATAGACATGACTATTTGAACTAATTCGATAAACAAATTAACTTTTTAAATCACTTAGTTATTAATTTTTGGAATATTAATAAATTAGTTTTATTTTATTTTGAGTAACCTTGTATGAACTAAAACAATTGTTTTATGACAAAACAAAAGGTCATAATGATTTTAAATAGACAATTGTTCAAATAGTTGTAGCTATTTAAATTTATTTAGTAAATAAATTAATTTTTTTAAAGTTTTGCTTATTAGTTTTTGAAATATTAATAAATTAGTATTATTTTATTTTGGATAAGTTTTTATGAACTGAAACAATTGTTTTTTGTCAAAACAAAATGTCATAATGATTTTAAATGAACAATTCAAATAGTCATAACTATTTGATCTTGATCAGTAAATAGATTTATTTTTTCATACCTTTTTGCTTATTAATTTTTTGAATTTTAATAATTAAAAATTAAAAATATTTTAATTAAAATATTTAATTTTTATTATTTAATTATCAATATTTATTAATAAATAAGCTACGAAATAATAATATAATTTATGAATTTCGTTAAATAATTATTAAAAATAATCATAAATATTTTAAAATGTATATTTGATCTTTTATGATAAATTATCGATAATTAAAATAGATAATTCTTAAGAAATATGATATTTAAGACAAGGCAAATATCTAATTATTCAAATAAATTAATAAGTAAGAGATATTAATTTTTGTATCTTTAATTAAATTAGCATATTTTAAATAAAAAATATTTAATTAATCTTTATTTATTTCAAATTATTATCATAATTTACTTAATTAGTATCCATGGTAATAATATAATTTAATATATTATTATATCAATAACAAATAATATCCAAATAATATTAATAATAGATTTTCTAAGTTACATAAAATATTCAATTATTAAATAATTATTAATTGTCATATTGTTAATAATTATGGCCAATAAATAATGTTCATATTATTTTATGATTAAAAAAAATCATCCTATAAAACTATGATAATTGTTATTAAATATATATAATAAATTGACTACAAAAAATTTTCTCATATGAACATTATTTCCCTTTGATAATTATTCCCTTTGAACTAAGGTGTCATTACTTATATAATAAATCTAATAGTTTTAACCATTTGAATTTGTTCAGTAAACACATTGATTTTTTAAATCTCTTATTAATTTTTAAAATATTATTAGTTTAGCAATATTTTACACCGAATAAGCTTGTATGAATAGAAACAATTGTTTTATAACAAAACGAAGATCATAATGATTTGAGATAATAATTGTTCAGATAGTCATAACTATTTGAACTGATTTTGTAAACAAATTTAAATTAATAACAAATAAGTTATTAAAAATAATATTTTTGCAACTATAAAAAATAATTTAAAGTTTAAATAAACTTACTTGGAATTAATAATATAAATTATATAATAAAATAGCTAATTATAATTAATATTCAAATTTGTTTAAATAAGCAATAGTAGTCATAGAAAATTTGATTTATTATAAATTAGCTATTTTAATTAACAATTTTATTATTAATTTAATTAATTAATAATTAATAATGATTCAAATAGTTAAGACCATTTGAACAAATATCAATCTCAAATTGCTATGATTTTTGTTTTGTCATAAAAAAATTGTTTCTAATCATACAAGCTTATAATATACGTTATGACAATTAGTTACTAATATTTTTCAATCTAGAATCATTTTATTAATAATCAATATCAATACTTTTGTTATCAATTATAAGTAAGGATATTATTATTTTAATAATAAATATATTAAAATTTAATATAATATTAATAACATATTTAATATTTTAAATATTAAAATAATTTTTTATTCAATTAATATAAGTTTAGATAATTGAACTAAAATATTAAATATAAATATATTTTTTATATATTATCTAATTAAATTATTAGATAATACAATAAAAAATATTAATGTTCTCATAACTTAATATTGTTCAAATAGTCATAACTATTATTTAAATATAATTATATATTTTTAAATAAATTAAGATAGATAATAGTTATATTATAATTGATACTAATACAACAGGATATTAAACTAATTTAAAATTTTTTATTATTTATTTAAATAATTTAAGTAAATAAATCTAATTAGAATTATGTAACTAGATTAATAATTAAATTTAAATAATTTAAATAATATTAATTATTTGATAGAATAATATGTATTTATAACCGATTTAAAATATTATTAAAAAATATTTTAATATTTTAATCTAATATTAAATGCATCAATTGCTTAGATTAATTATATTTTAATTATATTTTAATTAACTATATAGTTTAAAATATAATTAATTAATTGTTGCTTAGATTATAATATATTAAATATTAAGATTTACATTAAAGTAAATATACTATTATTTAACTAAAAAAATTAATTAATAATAAAATTAGTACATTAATTAATATATTGTATATTTAAAATAACTTAAATATACAATTTGTTTAATTATTGATTATCAATAATCATTCTGACCTTTTGTTTAGTCATAAAATAATTGCTTCAACTCATAAATGCTTATTCGAAATAAAATAATACTAATTTATTAACATTCAAAAAATTATTAACTAAGAAATTAGAAAAAAAATCAATTTACCGAACAAGTTCAAATATTTTTTACTATTTGAACAATTATCTATTTAAAATCGTTATGACCTTATATTTTATCATAAAACAATTGTTTCAGTTCATAAAAGCTTATCTAAAATAAAATAATATTACTTTATTAATATTATAAAAATTGATAAGTTAGAGATTTAAAACATAAATTAGTTTATCGAATCAATTCAAATAATTATGGCCATTTAAACAATTATCTATTTCAAATCATTATGAACTTTTGTTTCGTCATAAAACAATTATTTTTCATCATACAAGCCTATTCAGAATAAAATAATACTAATTTATTAATATTTAAAAAATTAATAAGTAGGAGATTTAAAAAATAAATTTGTTTATCGAATCAGTTCAAATAGTTATGACTATTTGAACAATTATATATTTCCAATCGTTATAACTTTTTATTTTGTCATAAAACAATTATTTATCTTCATACAAGCTTATTCAAAATAAAATAATATTAATCTAGTAATATTATGAAATTTAATAACTAATAGATTTAAAAAATAAATTTGTTTACTGAACCAATTCAAATAGTTAAGGCTATATGAATAATTATCTATTTCAAATCGTTATGACCTTTTTGTTTTGTCATAAAACAAATGTTTTTGTTCATATAAGTTTGATCGAAATAAAATAATATTAATTTGTTAATATTTTAAAAATTAATAAGAAATTTAATAAATAAATCTATTTACCATACTAGTTCAATTAGTTATAACAATTTGAACATTTATTTATTTCAAATAATACTAAATTAATAATTTGTTAATAAATTTGAATTGTACCTTTTGTAATTTAAACTTATTAAAAGTTTTTTAATTGAGTTGTCATAAAACACTAGCTAAATAATTAGAAAAATATTACCTTTTAAATCTCTTAGTTATTAATTTTTTATATTTGAAATCTTATAATTCAAATATTCATAACTATTTGAATATTATTCTAATTTAAGTTTAAATTTGTTAATTTAAAAATTAAATATTTAATTTCAAATCTATTTTAAAGTAAAAATATTTAAAGATTTGTTTTGTCATAAAACAATTGTTTTTGTTAATATAAGTTTGTTTGAAATAAAATAATATTATTTTATTAATATTTAGAAAATAAGTCTGCAAGAGATTTAAAAAGAAAATCTGCTTACCAAACCATTTCAAATAGTTTTGACTATGTCAATAATTATTTATTTCAAATCATTATAACATTTTATTTTATCATCAAACAATTGGTTCTGTTCATATTATTTTATTTAGAATAAAATAATACTAATTTAATAATATTTCAAAACTTAGTAACCAAGAAAATTAAAAAATAAATCTAATTGTCGAACCAGTTCAAATAGTTAAGACTTTATGAATGATTATATATTTCAAATCATCATGACCTTTTCTTTTAACGTAAAATAATTGTTTTGTTTATACAAGCTTATTTGGATTAAAATAATACTAATTTAATAATATTTTGAAAATTAAAAAGAGATTTAAAAAATAAATTTATTTACTGAATCAATTCAAATGGTTAAAATTATTAGAATAATTATCTATTTTATATCATTTTGATATTTTGTTTAGTCATAAAACAATTGTTTCAGTTTATACAAGATTATTCAGAATAAATTAATACTAATTTATTAACATTTAAAAAATTAATATGAAAGAGATTTTAAAATATTTATTTTATCTTTGATTAATTTTTATGATATTAATATTTAAAATATTTTAATTTTAACAATTACAGATTGGACAATTATTAACAATTATTCATATTAATATTTATTATTAATATGATAAGCTTATATAAGATTTAAGGATATAAATCCTTGCTTATTAAATAAATAATTAATAAAAATATAATAAATTTATTATTAATTTATTATATTAATATTTATAATAATATTATCCAAATCTTATACATTTAAATAACTAATAATTAAATGATAGTAAATATTAATAATATATTAATGTCTTAAAAATAGATAACCATTAATATTAAACTATTTAATTATAATTTTTTATTAACATTTAAATTATATGTAATTAAATTATTAAAACTTTTGAAATTACTATTTGATTTAATTATATAAATAAATTAGATTTAATATTTAAAATTAATATATATTATAGTATTAAATACTATATAACTATTTAATAATATTAATTATTTTTAAAATTAAATATTATAAATTATAAATTGTTTATATTCATATCAGTTCTAACAATTATCTATTTCAAATCATTATGACCTTTTATTTTATCATAAAACAAATGTTTTAGTTCATATAAGTTTGTTTAGAATAAAATAATACTAATCTATTAATATTTCAAAAATTAATAAGAGATTTAAAAGATAAATCTTTTTATTAAACCAATTCAAATAGTTATGACCATTTGAGCAATTATTTATTTCAAATCATTATTACTTTTTGCTCTATTATAAAAAATAGTTTCTATTCATACAAGCTTATTCAGATTAAAATAATACTAATTTATTAATATTTCGACAATTAATAAGTAAAAAATTAAAAAAATAAATATGTTTAGCAAACTAGATCAAATAGTTATGACTATATAATTTCAAATAATTTAAACAATTGTTTAAATTAATTACTATTTGTAATTTATACTATAAATTAATAATTAACAAATACCTAAAAGTCAATTATTGTTTTAAATACCTATTGTTTGCTCAAGAAAATAATTTATTAACAAATATTAGATAATATTTAAAATGATTTATTGTATAATAAATATTTGTTAACAAATTTAACAATTACCATTATATATTAACGATATTATAACATTTTATCATAATAAGTAATTAAATTATTAATTAATAATAATAATTAATTATTATTATAAATATATTAATAAATTATATATTTAATTATTATTTAGTAATTTAATATCATAATATAATAGACACAATATATTTATTATGAATAATTTTATATATTGCATTGAATTATAATAAATAATTCAATTATGAAATATGAAAAAATTCATAATTTTATAATTAAAATAATATTAAATTATTATTATAACTTATAATAAAATAAATTAATTACTATTAATAATTAAATTTAAATTTAAATATAATTATATCAAATAATTTTAATTATAACTTATAATTAATTATAATATTAATAGTTAATAGTTATTATTAATATTTTATTAACTATTATTGTCAAACAATTATCGTTATGTTATTTAATTATCAATATATATGTCCAATTAAATTATATAATAAATAATTATTATATAATAGATAATATATAATATACAATTATAATTACATATTATAATAATTAATATGATTCATAAAATATTATTAATAATATTTAATTATAATAATTTATTAAATTATTACATGATACTATATAAATTAATTATTATAATAAATAGTAATAATATTATAAATATTAACTAATATATGACTATTAGTTTAAAATTGAAAGTATATTAATATATTAAATTATAATAGCCAAATTGATAATTATACTATATAATTACTAAATAAAGATTAAAAATAATATTGTAATTTATAAGCCAAGTTATTTTAATTGTTTTCATTATCATTTTCATATTTTTATATTATATCCATCCTTGTACCTATACCAAAAGGATATTTTAAATTTATCTTATCTTTGTAGGTATTTAATCGATTTGAGTAATTTTCATACCCATAAAATTTAAAAGAAATAATAAATAAAATTTATTTTTATCTTGTATAGTTAGATAATTTTTTATAAATATATATATTTCAATAACAATATATTAATTTTAATTAATTTAAAATAATAATTTATATGATTTAATAAAAAATCTATACACTAAATATATATATAAATATATACCTAGGGTATGGGTATGGATATGAGGTGGGTACATTATTATCTGCCTCCATTTTTGTGTCTAATAAAAATTTAAAACATATCCATTCTTATCCTCATATCATTAAACTTATCATTATAATTTTAAATAACAATTTATTATTTATAAATGATATTGTAAAGAACATAAAATAAACCAACTATAAATTAACAATAAGTCTTTACTTATATAGTTGATTAATTAAATATAATAATATTAAAATTATTATATAGATATTATAGTATAAATATTAATTTATTAGTAATTTATTAATAACAAAAATATTTGTAATAATAATATAAAAATTAATAATAATTATTAATAGTTAACATTGGAAAATATTGAAATTATTTTATATTAATATCATAATAAACTCTTCACATTTTGTAACTGGATATAGTATTATTTTATTATTATTATGAATAATAATAATTATTACAAATTATTTTAATGATTTAGTAAACAAATTTATTTTTAAAATTTCTTACTTATTAATATAGGTAATATTAATATTTAGAATTATTTTTTTCGTCTAAGCTTGTGTTAATTGAAACAATTGTTTTATGATAAATCAAAAGGTTATAAAGATTTTAAAAAGACAATTGTTAAAATAGTAATAACTATTTGAATTTCTTTGGCAAATAGTTGTATTTTTTAAAAATTTAATCTTTAAATAAATTTATATATACAAACTAAATTAAAATAAATAATTACAAATTATATTAATTATATAAATATAATTCAATTAATTATTATTAAAATAAAATTGATAAATATTATCAATTTAAAATTAATATATTAATATATAAGTATTACAAAAGATTAATTATTTAATCTATAATAATATAATTAATTGTTTTTACAAAATAATTATATAATTATTATTAATTATTAATTAATATATAATCTATATACCAAATAAGTTCAAATAGTTATTCGAATTATTAATATTATGTAATATAAAGATAATAATAATTATTTAATAATAATTCATGATTAATAAATTATTTATTTTAAATATTATTTTATTTAATTGTAATAATCAATCTAAAATATATTAATAAATAATTAAATATAATACAAGCTATTTCTATTAATTTATTTTGGATGATTTAAGTAAGTCAAAACTATTCCAATTATTTAAATTAAAAATAAATAATTAAGTAAATAGATAATCATTAATTAATTAAACATAAAGCTAAATAATTATATTATTATAAATATATTATTATCTTAATTATTAATAAAGTATTAATTAGTATTTAATTGTAATTATTTAAATTTATTATATAGTAATTATATAATAATATTATTAGGATAATTTTAATTATTATCATAATACTAATTTTAATCTATTATAATTTATTTAATAATTATAATTAATATTTTAATCTTTATTAAATAATAATTTATACATTTAAATAACTAATATTTAAATGTTCAAATAATCATAATTATTTAAACTTGATTGATAAAAATATTTATTTTTTAATATTTGTTAATTTGTATGATAATTCAAATAATTATAAAACTATAATAATTATTAATTTATAATTAAATTAGTAATTAAATATTACATTTAATTAATACTTAATTTCTAACAAAACTATTTATATTATTAATTATTAATAATTAAATGTTTATTAATAACATTTTTATTAATGTTAGATTTGTTTAAATAATAGGTATTTAATAATATAAATACTATTAATAAAGAATGCGTGTATATTTATAATTTTAAATATAAAAGAGGTTCTAATTTAATTTAACAAATGATTAGATTAAATCTTTTAATCATAACAATTAAATAAATTGATTATTAAAATTAATAAAAAGTTTAATAGTATTTATATATAATATTAAATAATTATCCAAAAAATTAATTAAATTTAGTTAATTTTAATTAATTTTAATTAGGTAAATAATTTTAATTATTTTTAAATAATTTAAAGAATTAAATTAATACTTTAAAGAATTATATATAATAAAATTAAATATACTTTAACTGTAAGGTTTGTACTATTTACTAACTAGTTCAAATAGTTAATTTAAATAGATTAACTGTATAGATTATATCAAATAGAATATTTTAATAATTAGTTATAACTAAATATAATATAAGAGATTTATATATAGTATAAATATATAATTCTATACTTCATATCAATTTATTAATTATTATATATAATAATAATTTATACATAATAGATTACTAAAAAATAAACTAAGTCAGTAAACTGATTTATTTTTTAAATCTCTTAATTTTCAAAATATTAAGAAAAGTAGTATTATTTTATTTTGGATAAACTTTTGTGGACTAAAACAATTGTTTTATGACAAAACAAAAATGCACAATGATTTTAAATAGATAATTGTTCAAATAGTTATAACTATTTGAACTTGTTCAGTAAACAAATTTAGTTTTTCAAATATCTTGCTTATTAATCTTTCAAAAGTTAATAAATTAGTATTATTTTCTTTCGAATAAGCTTGTATGAACTGAAACAATTATTGTATGATTAAACAAAAGGTCAAAATGATTTGAAATAGATAATTATTCTAATAATCTTAACTATTTGAACTGATTGGCAAACACATTTTTTTTAAAATCTCTTACTTATTAATTTTTAAAATATTATTAAATTAGCATTATTTTTATCTAAATAAGCTTATATGATAAAAAAAACAATTGTTTTATGACAAAACAAAGATCATAACGATTTGAGATTAATATTTGTTCAAATAGTCATAACTATTAGAACTACTTTGAAAAATAGCTTTAGTTTTTAAATCTCTTGCTTAATAATTTTTGAAATATTAATAAAGTAGTATTATTTTATTTCAGATAAGTTTTTATTAACTGAAATAATTATTTTATGGCAAAACAAAATGTGAAAATAATTTTAAACAGATAATTGTTTAAATAGTCATGTCATTTGAAATTGTTCAGTAAACAGATTTATTTTTTTTAAATCTCTTGCTTTAATTTTTCAAATGTTAATAAATTAGAATTATTTTATTCCAAATAAGCTTGTATGAACTGAAATAATTATTTTATGACCAACAAAAGGATAGAATGATTTAAAATAGATAATTATTTTGATAGTCTTAACTATTTGAACTAGTTCGGCTAACATATTTATTTTTTAAATCTCTTATTAATTTTTGAAATATTATTAAATTAGGATCATTTTAATTTGAATAAGCTTGTATGAAAGGAAACAATTGTTGTATGACAAAATAAAGATCATTATGATTTGTGATAGATAATTGTTCAAATAGTTATAACTTGTATTAATATAATTATTAAAACATATTTATTATACTAAAATATTATATTTGACTACAATACTATAAATTATTAAGATTTTAATAATGATTATTAGTATTATATTTGTATTCTAATACTATTATTCAATTTATATATATTATAATTATAATATTATAATATTATTTATTATTTAAATATTTAAATAATTAATAATATTTTTAATTATATATTAAATAAATTAGTTTAAATATTAATAAATATTAATACAAGCTATTATAACATTAAATTTTTATATTAATACATATATTAAAGATAAATTAGTTTTATATTTAATTATAATTTATTATATAAACTATATTTAATTATTATCATTTAAATAATTAAATGGCATTATTATATTATTATTAAACTACTAATTAATAATAATATTAATTATTATATTAAAATTGAATAATATAATATTGATTAATATTTTAAAATATATTAATTATAATCATAATAATCCAAATATTATAATTTTTTAACAATTAAAATTAATTAATAAAATAAAATAATACTACTTTATTAATAATAATATTATTAATTAAATTATAAATGATATTTAATTATTAAATAATCTTAATAATATATAAGATTATACTTTAAATTTAATAATATTATAATATTTAAAGTTAACTTATTAATAAAAATAATAATAAAATAGTTTAAATTAATAAAATAATTAAAATAATTAATTATTATTAATTAGTAATAAAAAAATCAATAGTATACAATTCAAAAACAATTGTTATAAATAATATAACATATAGATATTATTTAATTTATATTATTAACTTAGTTTATTACATATTGTTATTATAATTAATTGTTATTAATTAATATTAGTTAATAAATATTTAATAAATTACTTATTAAACTTTACTATTTAGTTAAGATATAAAAATTAATATCTCTTACTTATTAATTTATTTCAATATTGATTGTTATTTATTTAAGCAATTATGTTTTATAATTATCCTAATTATAGTTCAGTATAATTTTATTTGTTATATAACTAATAAATAAAAATTCTTAATAGTTTAATAAGAGATAATAAGTAATACTTAAATATACAATTTGTTTAATTATCGATTACAATATCCAAATATTACTATTTAAAACAGATAACCATTAATATTAAATTATATTTTAATATAATTATAACCTTATTCGATTATTAATTTATTTTGGATGATTTAATATTCTTACTATTTAAAAAATAAATATAAATATTAAATTATATTATATATAATATTAATAATTATTGTATAATATATATTATTATATTTAAAAATAATATAGTTATCTATTTTTATCTCATATGTTCAAGAATTAAATAAATTATTATTAAAAATTAATATGAGATTTATGTTAACCTTGCTATTTTTTGTGAAGGGGGGGTGTAGAACACCTAACCATTTGATTTGAGCAATGCCATTGTTAGTTAAATCCTTGAGAATTGTATAAAATGACCTTTGTATATATGGAAAGCTTTTATTCAAGCCTCATGTTCTTTGGCATTTAGATGTTCTGATTGAATGAGTAGCTGAAATATAATTCTTGCATACAGGGATTTTACATGCTCATTATCTAAATCACTAAATTCAAATACATCTATATATATATATATTATGTATATTATATATATTATTTATAAAATAATTATAATATAACAATATATATTAGTTATTATCTAATAATATAGTTATATTTTAAATTATATTAAAATAAAGATTTATTTTTTAAATTTCTTACTTATTAATTATTTTTATAATAATTATTATTATTTATTAGTTTATTAATCCCTAATTAATTTTATAATAATATTACTAATTATAAATAATCATAATTATAATTATAGATATAATTAATTAATATATAATAATTATAATAGTATTTATATTAAAATAAAATGAATTCATATTATTAATATTTTAGTGCTTTATTAAATAAATTATAAAATTATATTATTATCTAATAGTATAAGTTATAATAAATTATTAAGTTTATTAAGGTTATTAATAATTATATATGAAGTATATTTAATAATTTATTAAATTATAATATTAAATTTAATTAATAATATTAAATATTACTATAATTACTATTATAATTATATTTATTTATATTGAAAAAACAATTATATTAGTTATTAATTAATAATTTTATAATATTAATTAATATAGTATTAATTTATTTAATTAATAGTATTATAATTAAGATAATTATAATAATTTAATATATATCTTTATTATAAATTTATTATTTATATTTTATTAAATAATATTAATTTATTAATTATAATAATAAATAATTATAATTTAATATTTAGAATAATTATTATTTTGATTTAATTTATATATTTATAATATATAATTAAATAATATTATAATTAATTATAAATATGTTGAAATATGATTATATTTTAATATTAGTTAATATAAATAACATTCATTATTGTTATACTAAGATAAACTAATTATTTATAATACAAATAAATTTATTATATAATAAAATAATTAAATAACTATTTTAATTGTATAATTTAAAATAATACTAATTTTAAAATAATATTAAATTATAATATTATTTTATTATAAACTAATAATTTATTTAATTTTATATTTTAGTATTAGTTATATTTAGTATATAATTAATATATATAAATAAAAATTTTTATTTATTTTAATATTAAGGTATATAATTATTCATAAATATTAACCTTTTAATGTTAAGGTATAATTATAATCTATATATAAATAGTAAATTCAATCAATATATTTAATTATTATTAGTTATAATTATTTTAATAATTTATAAATTAACAATTGGTTTAATAATATTGATTTATTTTAAAATATTAAAATCTATTATTAATTACAGTATTAATATTAAGAAATAAATAATAAAATTGTTTATATAATCAATATTATATATTTATATTTTATTATAAAATAATTTTAATTTACACTATATAATTAAATATTATATTATTAAATTAATATTACTTATTAATTGTCAAATATAAATTTATATTTTATAATTAAAAATATAATTTTATTAAATAATATAAACTATATATATTAATAATTAATATTATTTATTTCAATTTAATTTTTTGAAATAATATTAATTAATTAAATTAATAAACTTGCATGAATTGAACTTATTATAAACTTACCAGGTATATATAATTGTAATTAAAATAATAGAATACCAATTTTATTAATCATTTTTAAAATAACTAATAATTATAAATTATTAAAACTATAACATTCTAATTATTTATTTTTACATGATTTGGATAGTAATATTATTTTACTATTTGATTAATTAAACTAATATAATAAATATAATTATTTATTGTTATTTAAATAATAAATTAATACTATTATAATATTTAATATTAATATTATTTTATTGTTATATTAATTAATTGATTAATATAATAAATTAATAATTTATAATATTTGATTATTAATTATTATTAAGTAATTATATAATTTTGCTATATTAAATTGAATAGTTAATTCAAAATACTATAATTTTAATATTAAAAAATTATAATTAATTATAATTATAATAGTTATTATAAATATTAACTAATATATAAAATGATTATTAAATTGTTTTATTAAGCTTGTATGAATATTATTCATTAAATAAGATAAATTTATTAAAACTCCAAAAATTAATAAATAAAAATTTAAAAAATAAATATGTTTTTTGAACACATTCAATAGTTATGACTATTTGAACAATTATCTATTTCAAATCATTATGACAATTTGTTTTGTCATAAACCAATTATTTCTATTCATACAAGCTTATTCGAAATAAAATAATATTAATTTATTAATATTTCTAAAATTAATAAATAAAAGATTTAAATAATAAATTTGTTAACAGAGCAAGTTCAAATAGTTATTACTATTTGAACAATTATATATTTCAAATCTTTGTGATCTTTTGTTTTGTCATAAAACAATTGTTTCTATTCACACAAGTTTATTTGGAATAAAATAATACTAATTTATTATTATTCTAAAAATTAATAAGTTAGAGATTTAAAAAATAAATTTGTTTACCGAATAAGTTTAAATAGTCATGTCCATTTGAACTGTTATTTATTTCAAATCATTATGAAATTTTGTTTTATTATAAAATAATTGTTTCTATTCATACAAAATTATTTAGAATAAAATAATACCAATTTATTACTATTTCAAAAATTAATAAGGATTTAAAAAAAATGTGTTTTCCGAAACAGTTCAAATAGTTAAGACTATTAGAACAACTATCTATTCCAAATTATTCTGATCTTTTGTTTAGTCAAAAAATAATTGCTTCAATTCATATGTGCTTATTCAAAATATAGTAATACTAATTTATTAAAATTTAGAAAATTAATAAGAAATTAAAAAAAATTTATTTACCGAATAAGTTCAAATAGTTATGACTATTTGAATAATTATCTATTTAAAATTGTTACGACCTTTTATTTTATCATAAACTAATTGTTTCAGTAAATAAAAGGTTTTCCAAAATAAAATAATATTGCTTTATTAATATTTCAAAAATTAAGAAGTTGGAGTTTTAAAAAAAAATAAGTTTATCAAATTATTCAAATAATTATGGCCATTTGAATAATTATCTATTTCAAATTGTTATGAACTTATGTTCTGTCATAAAACAATTGTTTTTCATCAAACAAGCCTATTTGGAATAAAATAATACTAATTTACTAATATTTCAAAAATTAATAAAAGATTTAAAAAGTTAATCTATTTACTGAACCACTTCAAATAGTTATGGCTATTTGAACAATTATATATTTCAAATTGTTATAACCTTTTGTTGTCTCATAAAACAATTATTTCTATTCACACAAGTTTATTCGAAATAAAATAATACTAATATAATAATATTCTAAAAATTAATAACTAAGAGATTTAAAAAATAACATATAATTATGTATAAATATATTGATAATATAATATATATTATATTATTATTTATATTAATTTAATTTGATACTATAAACTTGAAATATTTATAAATAATCAATATTTATATTTAATATAAATTAAATAATAAATTAACTTATATTATCTATTGTATTAATTATAATTTAATTAGTTAAACCATTTAAATATTAGTTATTTAATTATTATGGATCAAATAAAATAACTATTTTATTATAATATTATAATATATTTATTATAATGTACTTATAAATATTTATACTTATGAATATATACTATTGATTAGTACTATTATTTGAATAGTTTAAATAAATATAATAATTTAAAATAATTTAAATAAATTAGCACATCTAAGTGACAATTGTACAATTATTTATTTGTTATAACATAATATTATATCAATGAACAAATAACAATTAATAGCTTATATAATATATAATTTTAGTTAATAATCTATATTAACTATATAGATTATAACTAAGAATATTTAAACAAAAGGTAATAAATTAGTATTATTATTAATAATAAATTATTTCATAATTGCAACAATTATCACTATTTAAATTTTTTATTATTTAATTAAGAATGTAATAAATAATGTTATAATAATAGATATAATAATAAGCTATTATTTAAATTATTTGAAATAGATAATAGACAATTATTTATTTGAATAATTATACCTAATATTGATATTATTATTTGTAATCTGTATATTAATTAGTTATAATATTATTTTATTATAATATAGATAATATATTTTCAAAAATTATTTACTACAAATAATAAATTTAATTATTTAGTTATAATTAAATAGTTTTAAAAATAATAAAAAATAAAATCAAGATAAATTTGATAAATTGTTACTTCGAATAACAATTTGAAGTATACAATTGCTCTAATAGTCAAAACTATTTCAATTGGTTTTGTAAACAGATTTATTTTTTAAATCTCTTATTAATTTTTGAAAGATTAATAAATTAGTATTATTTTATTTCAAATAAGTTTGTATGATTAAAAACAATTGTCATATGACCAAACAAAAGGTAAGAACAATTTGAAATAGATAATAATTAGCAAAATTATTCATAAATTAATCAAAATTATTATAATATATTTGTTTTAATTTTTATTATAACTTAATTTATATTAAATTACTATTTAATATAAATATATTTATACTAATATAAATAATACTAATTTATATAATAATAATTTATTATTAATTTTAATATTATTTATATAAAAAAATTGCTTTATGACAAAACAAAAGGTCATTTATTAAATCACTTACATTTTTACTTATGACTAAGTAATAATTATTTAATTATATATAATTAAATAAACTATTATTAAATTTATATATTAATAATTAAATTAATTTAATTGTTAAATTAAATATTTTATATAATATTAAATAAAAATATAGTTATATAATTACAATTAAAATAGATAATTAAATATTTTAATTCAAAAAGTAATTAAATTAAAAATATTTATTTATTTGAATAAATAAATATTATTAATATTTTGCATATTAATAGTAAGGATAATTAATATGACTGGTTTCATATTAAAATATTATTAAAATATTAAAATAAATTGTTTTAAATAAATTATAATATTGTTAATTATTAATTATATAGATTAATTAATAAGTTAATATAATTCATAATAGATTATACTAAATTAATATTATTCAGTTATAATATTTTTACTAGTTATTAACTGTATAGATTAACTTTTATTAATCTATTTGATTTAATTATATAAATAAATTAGATTTAATATTTAAAATTAATATATATTATAGTATTAAATATAACTAGTAATTTTAATAATTATTTATAAATTAATTAAATATTTAAATATGGATTTAATTAATTTAATAATTGTATAGATTATATAATTTAGTATAATCTATACAGTTATGATATCTATTTAAATTTATTATTTGATTTTAATAATATCAAATAACCATATTTATTAATTGTATTATTTAATTTTATATTAATTTAACTAATATAAATTAATTTAAATATATAAATTATTAATTATTAAATATTTAATTTATTAATGATTATATTAATTTATTAATATTAATAAATATATATTTATTGAATTAATTTATATAAATATTAAATAAGTTAATTTGATTTGAAATAATTATGGTTAAAATTAATTATTAAAATAAAATCGTTATTAATATCATTAATCACACTAATTTATTAGTATTTAAAAAATTAATTAGTAAGAGATTTAAAAAGTAAATCTGCTTACCAAACCATTTCAAATAGTTTTGACTATTTCAAAAATTATTTATTTTGAATTATTATAACCTTTTATTTTATCATCAAACAATTGGTTCTGTTTATACTATTTTATTTGAAATAAAATAAAACTAATTTAATAATATTCTAAAACTTTTTAACCAAGAAAATTAAGAAATAAATCTAATTGTCGAACTAGTTGAAATAGTTAAGACTAGATGAATGATTATCTATTTCAAATCGTTATGACCTTTTCTTTTGTTGTAAAACAATTGTTTTGTTCATACAAGCTTATTTGGATTAAAATAATACTAATTTAATAATATTTCAAAAATTAATAACTAAGATATTTAAAAAATAAATTTATTTACTAAATCAGTTCAAATGGTTAAGACTATTAGAATAATTATCTATTTCAAATCGTTCTAATATTTTATTTGGTTATAAAACATTTGTTTTAGTTCATAAAAGGCTATTTAGAATAAATTAATGCTAATTTAGTAACATTCAAAAAATTAATAAAAATGAGATTTAAAAAAATAAATTTATTTACCGAACAAGTACAAATAGTTATTACTATTTGAACAATTGTCTATTTTAAATCGTTATAACCTTTATTAAAACAATATATTTAATCTTTAACAATATATTAAATAAATTAATAATTAATAATCAATATAATAGCTTTATTTATTATATCTATATTTAATTCTAATTAATTAAAATATTAATTAATAATTTATTAATATTAATAACTATATCATCAATTTTAATATTAATAAAATATTAAACCTATTGTTTATATAAAGAATAAGGTTTATGATTATTCATTATTAAATTATTCATTTACAGTAATATTAGTTAATATAATTATTATTATATTATATTAATATAATAGATTTGTCAAAATTATTAATAAAGGAATCAATTTACTAATTATTTATTTATTATTAATAAACCAATATTAATAAGGCTATAATTATATATAAATAAATACTATTATATAATAGTATTATTAGTATTATATAATTATATCACTATTACTTTTTAATATCATTTACAATATTTTTAATAAAATTATTTTATTCTAATTAAAATAGTTTATTTGTTTTATCATAAAACAATTGTTTTGGTTCATAAAAACTTATCCAAAATAAAATAATATTACTTTATTAAAATTTCAATTATTAATTATTTAAATAAATAATAGGATATAATTTTTTTACTAATATATTATATACAATTATTAAATATTAATTATTTTAATATAATAATAATTTATTAATTTAAGTTATATTAATAACAATTATAAATAATATTAGTATTAAAAAGAATTTAATATAACCATAATATTATAATTTGATTATAATTTAATTAATATTAACTAATAATTTTTAAATTAATAATTATAATTATAATTAATATAACTAATACTTGTAATATGATTATAAAATAATTTTTACTATAATTATATTATAATTATGATTAATAGTCATAACATATTTAATATATTTAAATTATATTATGTATAAATTAGACATAATATGTATTATGAAAAATTAATACATTAATTATAACATGCAATTAATTTATTATATATTTATTACTTATAATGAAAAAGGCTTTTTTCAAAATTAAATTATTATTAGTCATAATTATTTTAATTATACTAATTTTATTTAGTATTGTTAATTATAATTAACAATATGATCATATTGGAAATAATTGAAATAGTTATTATTAATAAAGATATTATTATTATCTATTAATTTATTAATATTTCTAGAATTGATAAGAGATTTAAAAAATAAATTTATTAATTGAACTAGTTCAAATAGTTATGATTATTTCTTATAAAATAATAATAACTAAATTATTAATTTATATTTTATTATATAATTAAATATAATTTATTTCAAATTAATTAACTAATGATATTATTCAACAATAATTATAATTAATTATAATATTTTATTGTATATTTGATAATAATAATAATTATTTAACTATATATATAATAAAACATAATTATATACTATTTAGATTATGTATTAATTATTTAAAATAAATAAATTAAATATGTTTAATATTTTATTTTGAATATTTTAATAGTTAATAATTATATTATTTAATATTAATAACAATTGTGTCTCTATATTATTATTTATTAATCATTTTATAAATTTAATTAATAATAAATAATCAATTTATTATTATAATAGAATATAACATTTAAAATTATATTCTATTTTATAAGATTAAACTAATTTTAATAAAATTATTAATAAATAATTTTATTAATATTATGTTATTAATGATTGTTCATGTTATAATAATTATTAAAATAATTTTGATTAATTTTTATAATTATTAAAATTACATTATAACTAATAAAAGTTATTTTTAATTATAATAATAATTTATTATAACTTAAATTTAAGTTAATTAATGTATAATAATAATAAGTATTACATTATAAATATTATTATATATTGTATTAAAATTAATACAAATTATAAAAATAGTATATACTAGTTGGTATTATTAATTAAAAATATTAATATATTTTTATATATTAAAGTAATATTTTAATACAATATATTAATTAATATACACATATTAGTTAAATAAATGTTAATGTTATAATGATTGTTATTTAATATTTAATTAAATATTAATTAAATTTATAAGTATAAATTAATAAATAACATATATACTTATAATAATAAATTATATATAATATTATATTATATTAATTAAATAGATTATTTAATACAATTAAGTTATATTTTAATTAATATATAATAATTAAATTACTTATTAATAAGTATTTAAATAAGTATTATTGTTATTATTCATAATTAATTGAATTATATATATTAATTCTATTATATACAGATTAGTACGAGGAAACTAATCGATAATTATAAAACATAATTGCTGGAGTTTAATTAAATTATTGTTAAATTGTATATTATTAATTAAATAATAGTTCATAAAAATTAATCCAAACATTTTAATTATAATAGTTAATTAAATAAATACTTAATTTATTTAATATATTAAATAAATTCTTATTAATTATTTAATATAATAGAATATTAATTTACTAATATTATTAATTATCTAAATATTAGTTTGATAGATTATACATAACTGTTATTCAATTGTTTAATTAAATTATATAATATTTATTATATTATAATAAATATTTAATATATAATAATATTATATAATTATCCTAATAATATTAATCATTTTGTTAATAATATTAAGTAATTATTAATATTAATTAAATTATACATTAAGTACTTTTATTTTATTTTAATTAAATATTAATTATTATAAGCTAATTGAACATTTAAATATTAGTTGTTTAATAATTATCAATTGTATGAATAAATTATCAAAATATTATAATAATTATAATAATATTAGTTATAAAACATTCAAATAGTTTTTAATAATTCTTTAATAATAATTAATTTAAAAATTATTCTAATTTATTAAGCTAATAGTTAATTTATTTATATTAATTATTTATTATAAATTTTAATTTATCATAAATATTAATAATTACTATTAATATTTAATTCAATTAATATAATATAAATTTAAATTAATAAACTAAAAATAATTAATATTTTTATAATATTAATTACTTTATTAATAATTTCTATTATAATTATTAATAAAGTTTATCCAAAATAAAATAACTATTTTATTATAATATTATAATAATCTTAATTATTATTAATATTTTATTTTTAATATTAAAAATAAATTAATTTATATTATTTAATAATATAAATAATTATTATATATTAATCTTTTTAATATGTAATAATTATTATATTTATTTATCTATCAATATTAATTATTTTAATTAATACTATAAATTAATAATCATAATATTAATAATTATTAAACATATATTATTAATAATTATTTAATTTATTGTAAAACTAATCCTACTATTTATAATAAATAAATTTGTATTTATATATTTATATTGTTATTAAGAATAATTAATTATTATATAAATTATTTTAATAATTAATATAATAATTAAATTAAATTATTATATAATTTATTACTTATAATTATAAAATAATAAAATTAATATATCAATTACATATTATAAGATTATAATATTTATTTAAATAATAAACAATTATAAATAAGGTATATTAATTTATAAAATAATAACAATAATATAATTATAAATTACTAATATTATAATATTTTTAATTAATTTAATAATATTTATACTAAATAAATAAATTATAATGTAATTTAATACTATAAATTAATAATAATTATTTCATATTTATATTCATAGAAGCTTATTTGAAATAAAATAATACTAATCTAATAATATTTTGAAAATTAATAACTAAAAGAATTAAAAATAAATTTGTTTATCAATCCAGTTTAAATATTTAAGACTATAATAACAATTATCTATTTCAAAACGTTTATGACTTTTTGTTTTACCATAAAACAAAATTTTCAATTCATATTAGCTTATTCGAAATAAAATAAAATAAATTTATTAATATTTCAAAAATTAATAAGTAAGACAATTGTTTTATGACTAAATAAAAGGTCAAAACGATTTCAAATAGATAATTATTCTAATAGTCAGCTAGTTGAACTAATTCGGTAAACAAATTTATTTTTTAAATCTCTTATTTATTAATTTTTAAAATATTATTAAATATGTATTATTTTAATTAGAATAAGTTTGTATGAACAAAACAATTCTTTTACTACAAAAAAAAATTTCATAACGATTTGAAATAGATAATCATAAATATAATAAATATTTATAAAATTATATATTAAATTATATTATTAATAATAATTTATTTAATATATATAATATTTCAAAAAAATTTATTATTATAATTATTTAAAACAAACCAGTACTCATATGCTTGTCTCAAATTATACTATTTATTAGTATTAATATAATTAAAAATTTTAATTATTTATATAAATTTATATTAACAAATATTTTATGAATACTGATTATTTATTATAAATAACTAATTTTTCCAATTAATAAATTATTAATTTTAATATAATTCAATACTAAGTTAATTAATAAAAAATAGTTATAATTAATTATTAGTTTAATATTCTATTAGTTTCATGTCTAATAAAATAAAATTAATTAATTAAATAATATAATTATTTATTATATTATAATTATTAATATTAAATAAGTTAATATAAGAATATAATAACTATTATTATAAATAGTTATAATTATTAATTTTTTAATAACTAGATAATATTGTAATTAAATATATTATATTTAATATATAATTATTAAATAAAAATTAATTTATAATTATTATAATTAATTAATTATAATAAATTAGCATTAATTTTTTATTAATATTAATAATATAATTATATTAAATATATTTATAATATTTATAATAATTATTTTTAAATTAATTATAATAATAGTTATAATTAGTACCATAATTATTTGAACTAATTTCTCTATCATATATATAAATTATTATGTTATAACTAATAATAATTGGATAAAATTATTATTATTATTATTATATTATTATCATTATTTTTAAAGATTATAATTATTATAAATTAATATTATAATATTTACTATACTTTATAATAATATAAATTAATTAATTAACTTAAATTAAGTAAATATAATTAGTTATTAATTATCAAAATTAATTAATTATTATTAATATAATTATTATATTATATTTCTTAATATATAATCAATTAAATTATAATTATTTTATAATAATTATTATAATATATAATTATACAAAATAATATAGAAATTAGTTAATAACTTATATATTAAATAATATTAATTAATTAAATATATAAGTTAATGCTATACTTATTATAAATTATTATAATAATAATAACTTATGAAATTATAATTAAATTATTACGTATATAAATATAAACTATGCAATTGTTTTTAAATGTTAATTATATTATTAACTTATAATTATATTATTTAACTTAGTTATAAAATAATAATAAGAAACAATTAATTAATTTAAATCTCATATTAATAAATATATTTTAATTAATTGTTAATATTATAATATAAAATAATTAATATATTATATTATGTTATAATTATAATAAATAGATTGCATTAATTAAATATATTTAATTGTATCCATATTATTAATATTACTTAATTATTGCTAATTTGAAATATTAGCAATAATTACAATTAAATATTAATTAATTGAAAAATAGATTTATTTTTAGAATTAATTATATATTTTAAATTAATTAATTCTAAATTATTTTGTTAATAATACTAGCAATTAATTTGTTACAAAACAAAAGCCCACGATGATTTGAAATAGATTATTTTTAATATAATAATAAATTATTTTATAGTTTATTAATTATTATAATATAATTAATTTATAGTTATTATTAATAATTATATTATAATTAGTTGTAACTATATTATAATTATAAATTGAGATAGATATATAATAACATAATGACTTCATTATATAATTGTTAAAAGGTGGCCACCTATGAACTAGGGGTAGGACATATTATGTTAAATTATTATAGGTATAATAATATTAACCATTTAATTATATTATATTTATTATAATAATTATTTATTAAAATGGTTTTATTTATTAATTAATTATTAATAAATTATATAATAACATAATAAGACATTTATAAAATAATAGTTATCAAATTTATAAATTAATATAAATTAATTAAGCTATTATATTATATATTATGAATTTACATATATAAAATAATTTATAATTTCAATATAATTATTATATTAATAATAGTTTACAACATATAACTTGATTAACTAATATTAATAATTATATAATTTAATTATGTAACAATTGTTTATAACTTATTTGTTATTATTAATAATTTAATAATTATTTTTAGTTATTTGATAATTATTCAAATATTAATTATTATTATAGTCATTTGGTTTAATAATTATTCTAATAGTACTAACAATATATATTATTATAACTATAGTATATTTATATTTAAAAAATATAGCATCACTTTGAGATTTAATTTATTATAAAAATTATATAGTAATTTTATTTATTAATATATACAATTATAATTAAATATTATGAGTATAATATGACCATTTGAATGATTTAATAATTTCATAATTATATTATATTATTTAATTTAAATATATTAATAAATTATTAAATAACTTATTGGAATTATTAATATACTTATTATAGTTGTATATATTAATAAATAATATTTAATAATTTGAATTGATCTAGTTCGATTAATATAAAATATTAATTAATAATATTATAAAATATTTAATTAATAACTAAATATATTAATATTACTTTAAAAACTATTAATTAATTAAATTTTATTTATTAATTATAAATAATTAATTTAATTTATTCATAATTATTAATATATAATAATTTAACTAATAATAACTATTACTACTAAATAAACTATGTTAAATTATAAAGCTTATAATAAGATTTAACAAATTTACAATTATCTAAAATTTATAATTAATATTAAAATTATTAATGAATAAAACTCATATAATATATATTATTAAGATATATATTATATATTATTCTTTTGTACAAAGTTATTTTATTATAAATTCAATATTTAAAATCTTATTTATAATTATTATGTAATAATTTATATAATATAAATATTTATATAACTGCATAATAATGATATATATTAGTATTTTATTATAATATATATAAGAAATTATAAGTTAACTATTATTTATAATTAATTATATATTAATATAATTTAACAATAATTTAATTAAACTATTTAATTTTAATAATAATGAATAATATAATTATATTATATTTAACTAAATTACTTAATTATTAATGTTAAATTAATTAACTTAATTTATTAATTAATTATAATTAATATAATTATATTAATATTATATTTATTATAATATAAATATAATAAATTAATATGAATTATTAATTATATATAATATTAATAAATGTATTAATAATTTATCATATATTTAATTGTATTAATTAATATTATATTAATTTAATAATTAATTATTAAATAGTTATAATATTATATTTAAATAATGATTTGTAATTATTATAATAATGAAGTTTTGTTATTATACTCATTTAATCAGATAATTATACTATATTTATATTCTATTATAAATTATAAATTTATTAATAAATTTAGATTACTATAAGTATAGACTATCATTAACTATTAACTTATAAACTTAATATTAATTTACTAATCTAATTAACATTATTACTTTTGATTAAAGTATTATCAATAATATAATCAAAATAGGTTTAATATTAAATTAATCAATTAATATACTAATTTTACAATTAATTAATTTAATAATAAATTATTAAATTATAATTATATTGTTTAATATTAAATTGATAAATTATAATAATTTAAATACATAAACTAAAATAATTTATATTAATAATATTATAATTTAAGAGGTTATTAATATTTTAGATAAACAATATTTTTATAGTTTATCAATTTAATATTATATTTATAATTTAATAATATTTAATAATTATAAATTATTAATAAATGTATGTATTAATAATTAATAATTGAACCATAATACTATTAGTATTATTAATTAATAATATTTATATGAAATATAAATTTATCCAAAAATAGATTATAAAATATAATTTTTATAATTATATTATAATAAATATAATATATAATATAATAATTATAATGATTTAATAATCTATAACCGATTAATAATAATAATATATATATTTTATTAATTACTCATTAATAAAATAATTTATTAGCGGCCCCATCGAAATACATCTTCTATATCTCTTTATCATCTTCCTCTAACTTTGAGATGGCCATTAGTTCCTCATCTAGAAAATCAAGCTTATTATATATATAATTATTATATATATAAGTATAGTATTATAATAGTATTATTTTACAAATATTATTTAATATTTATATATTTTATATTCAAATAGTATATAAATAATAATTTAATAGTTATTATATAATATTTTATATAAATATTATTTGGATATAGTAACATAATAATATTAAATATTATTATAAATCTAATAACATTTAAATTATTCATTTATAGTAATATTAGTTAATATAATTATTATTATATTATATTAATATAATAGATTTGTTAATATTATTAATAAAGGAATCAATTTACTAATTATTTATTTATTATTAATAAACCAATATTAATAAGGCTATAATTATATATAAATAAATACTATTATATAATAGTATTATTAGTATTATATAATTTTATCACTATTACTTTTATTTATAATTTATATTTAATAATTAAATATAAATATAAATATTTAAATTAATTGATAAATATTAATTTATAATTATTATAAAATAATTATCATTTAATTTTGTTTATAAATAATATAACAAAAGTTTATTAATAATCTAATTATATAGTATATAATTATATTAAATTAAATTAATATGACAATTTATAATTGTTATATAATGATTTATTATAATTTAAATTATTGAATAATTATCTTTTATTATCTAATAAATTATTTATAATTTATATAAAATTCTAATTAACTATATTTATCCTATTTAATAATATAAACTAATTTAAATAATTAAATAATTAATAATTAATATTAAAAAATTATGTAATAATTATAATTATTAATGATTATAATATTTTTATTATAAAAATACTTATATTTATATTAATTAAATTAATATTAATTATAATAATAAATAATAGTCAAAATAAAACTAATAGTAATAATTTTAATTATTATTAATATTTCTAATATAATCATTTTTAATTAATTATAACTTAATTATAAAATAGATTAAAAATAATATACTTAATTATTATGATAATTAATAAACACTAATATATCAATAAAATAATATTGAATAATATTATGATTAACTTATTATTAATAATATGTATGCTTTATTATATTTATAAATATTTTAATTAATTAATTAAAGTTTATAAATTATAATATTTATAGTTATTCAATATAAAAAATAAATTTAATATGAATAATAATATTTATATTCGTATATAAATTTAATAATAAGTTCTATACTAATTGTTGTTATAGCTAATTTTATATAATATTATATTTATAGTCTTAATATAATTAATAATTATATAATTTTAATTCAATATAGTATTAAACAATTATTATAATAGTTATAACTAATAAATATTAATTTATTATATTTATTTTGAATATAAATTATTATAATAAGTTTTAATAATTATTCTATATTAGAACAAGTCAACATACAATAATAATTATTGTATATAATTTAAATTATATATAACTCTTAAAATTAAAGATTGTTAATAATAGATTAATATTTTTCTATTAAATAAGCAATAATTATTATATTATTAATTGTTAAAATATTATAGTAATTAAGTATCATAATAAAATTATTAATTAAAATATCAATATTAGTATTTATTTAATTACTATAAATATTATTTTAAGATTATTTAATAATACATTTGAATACAATTATATTATGAATAATTATATATTACTTATTTGATTCTAATAGTCTAATATTGATCGATATTTATTTATCAATATTAAAATGATAGTTTATTTATATATTAATAATAGTTTATTTCATAATTAAATATTATATTAATTTATAAATATTAATAATTAAATTAATTTAATTGTTAAATTAAATATTTTATATAATATTAAATAAAAATATAGTTATATAATTACAATTAAAATAGATAATTAAATATTTTAATTCAAATAGTAATTAAATTAAAAATATTTATTTACCTAAATAAATAAATATTATTAATATTTTGCAAATTAATATTAAAGATAATTAATATGACTGGATTCATATTAAAATATTAAAATAAATTATTTTAAATAAATTATAATATTTTTAATTATTAATTATATAGATTAATTAATAAGTTAATATAATTCATAATAGATTATACTAAATTAATATTATTCAGTTACAATATTTTTACTAGTTATTAATTGTATAGATTAACTTTTATTAATCTATTTGATTTAATTATATAAATAAATTAGATTTAATATTTAAAATTAATATATATTATAGTATTAAATATAACTAGTAATTTTAATAATTATTTATAAATTAATTAAATATTTAATTATTATTTAATTAATTTAATAATTGTATAGATTATATAATTTAGTATAATCTATATAGTTATAATATCTATTTAAATTTATTATTTGATTTTAATAATATCAAATAACCATATTTATTAACTGTATTATTTAATTTTATATTAATTAACTAATATAAATTAATTTAAATATATAAATTATTAATTATTAAATATTTAATTTATTAATGATTATATTAATTTATTATTATTATTAATAAATATATATTTATTGAATTAATTGATATAAATATTAAATAAGTTAATTTGATTTGAAATAATTATGGTTAAAATTAATTATTAAAATAAATCATTATTAATATCATTAATAATACTAATTTATTAATATTTAAAAATTAATCAGTAAGAGATTTAAAAAGTAAATTTGCGTTCAAAACCATTTCAAATAGTTTTAACTATTTTAAAAATTATCTATTTCGAATCGTTATAACCTTTTATTTTATCATCAAACAATCGATTATGTTTATACTATTTTATTTGGAATAAAATAAAACTAATTTAATAATATTTTGAAACTTAATAACCAAGAAAATTAAAATATAAATCTAATTGCCGAACCATTTGAAATAGTTAAGACTATATGAATGATTATCTATTTCAAATCATTATGGCCTTTTCTTTTGTCGTAAAACAATTATTTTGTTTGTACAAGCTTATTTGGATTAAAATAATACTAATTTAATAATATTTCAAAAATTAATAACTAAAAGATTTAAAAAATAAATTTGTTTACCAAATCAGTTCAAATGGTTAAAACTATTAGAATAATTATCTATTTCAAATCATTCTGATATTATTAATAAAATAATTAATATAAATATTATAATTGATTAAACAATTATACTAATAATTTATAACTATTTATAAATAATTAATAATTATATTAATTATTATAATAATTTAAGTATAATTTATTTAAGTCAATATCTTTAATATTAATTAATATTATATGATATATTAATTATAGAAAATAAATTTAGTAATATAAACAATTACTAATATTTATTGTTTAATATGGCTATTGAATATATAATTAAATAGTTATGAATAATTTGATACTTATATGTTGTTCTTCGACGCTTAAGTCAATGCTCGATAAGAGAGATGAAGGAGAGGAAATCAGAAAGTAGGTATATGGAGTTGGAGTTGATTTAGGAGTATTTGAAAGGGGATACTTATACCTATGCGATAATGGCATTAGGCCTAGGTGGCTTGAGCTATAAGTAACAGGGCCAGGGCTGACATTGCTTACTTGAGTTGAGCTAGCAATCAACAACCCAATCGGAGGGTGACAATTCAACACTCCATGTGCCCCAAGTGGTCAGTTGAGGTGGCTTATCTCCCAATAGTTTATCTTTAATAAACTAGTATGAACTAATGATATTACAATTGTTATAATTTCAAATTTTAATTATAATATTTTTATAGCTTGTATGATTATTATTAATCTTATTAATAAAATAATGAATAAGTTGTATATTCATTATAATTATTAATGTTTTAATAACTATTAGTATTATGAATAATTAACTTAATTATTACTATTAATTATAAGTAATATTAATAATATTATCTAATATTTCATAAATTGTTATTATATCTATATTTATGATTCATAAAATATAAATATATAATTATTGAAAATAATTATATTAATAAGCTTATAAGCATGAAACAAATATTTTATGACTAAACAAAAGGCTTGAACTATTTGAAATAGATAATTATTCTAATTGTTTTTATTATTTGAACCGGTTTGGCAAACATATTTAATTTTTAAATCTCTTATTAATTTTTGAAATATTATTAAATTAGTATTATTTTTAACTGAATAGGCTTCTATGATTAGAAACAATTGTAAAATAATTGTTTATGTTCATACAAGCTTATTTCGAATAAAATAATATAAATTTACTAATATTCTAAGGATTAATAAGTAAAAATTTTAAAAATAAATATATTTTCTAAACATGTTCAAATAGTTATGACTATTTGAACAATTATCTATTTCAAATCATTATGACCTTTTTTTGTCATACACCAATTGTTTCTATTCATAAAGGCTTATTCAGAATAAAATAATATTAATTTATTAAAATTCAAAAAATTAATAACTTAAAGATTTAAAAAATAAATTTGTTTATTGAGCGAATTCAAATAGATACGACTACTTAAATAATTATTTTATTTCAAATTGTTATGATATTTTGATTTTTCATAAAACAATAGTTTCTATTCGTACAAGTTTATTCAAAATAAGATAATACTAATTTATTAATATTCTAAAAATTAATAAGTTGGAGATTTAAATAATAAATATGTTTACCAAACAAGTTCAAATAGTCATGTCCATTTAAACTATTATCTATTTCAAATCATTAGGACATTTTGCTTTGTCATAAAACAATTGTTTCTATTCATACAAAATTATTCAGAATAAAATAATATTATTTTATTAATATTTTGAAAATTAATAAGAGATTTAAAAACTAAATCTGTTTCCTAAACCAGTTCAAATAGTTATAACTATTTGAATAGTTATCTATTTCAAATTGGTATGATCTTTGTTTTGTCATAAAATAATTGTTTCTATTCATACAAACTTATTCGAAGTAAAATATTGGTAAACTAATAATATTCCATAATTTTTAATAATATTGTTCTAAATATTAATAATTGAGTTTAATAATTATTACTATTAATTATAATCTATTAATTATTAATTATTGCTAATAATTATAAGAATATAAAATAATTATTAGTTAATATTAATTAAATTATAATCAAATTATAATATTATGATTATATTATAATTCATTTTAATAATAATATTATTTATAATTATTATTAATATATAATATTAATATAAATTTTATTAATATAACTTAAATTAATAAATTAATAAATTATTATTATTATATTAAAATAATTAATATTTAATAATTGTATATAATATATTAGTAAAAAAATATATACTATTATTTATTTAAATAATTAATAATTGAAATATTATAAAGCAATATTATTTTATTTTGGATAAGCTTTTATGAACTAAAACAATTGTTTTATGATAAAACAAATAAACTATTTTAATTATAATAAAATCATTTTATTAAAAATATTGTAAATGATATTAAAAAGGAATAATATATATTTAATTATCTATATGAATCCAATAGATTCATTACTTTTATATATTTGATTATATATATTACTGGAAGATTCATTATAATAAGTAAACTAAGTTAACATAACTTATATAATTAATATAAGTTATTATTAATTTACAATCAAATTATAATACAAGTTAATAATAAAATAATTGATATAATCTTTTATATTATTAAATTAATACTAATTTAGGGTTTTAATAATAAATATATTATTATATATCATTTATAAAATATAAACATTAAATTTTAAATATCTAATTAGTATTATATTAATTTTTATAATAATTTTAATTATTTTTATTAATATTTAATCTTAAAATGATTAAGATGTAATAAAAGAATTTATAATTATTATAATAGGTATTTTTGTTAATAACAATTATGTCTCTATGTTATTATTTATTAATCATTTTTATAAATTTAATTAATAATAAATAATCATTAATATATTATAATTTAAATTTATATTAATAATTATAATATAAATTATAATTACAAACTATCAATAAATTAAATTAAATTTTTAATTATAATTTAATTTTATCTATTAAATAAAATAATTTAAGTTTTGGTGGGTTACAAAGAAAGTGAATTATAATTAAATTTCATATAGAAAACCATTTTTATCCAAAATTACAAATAATGCATAATTAATTGGTACAAATTTTGTGGGCATTGTGAGGGTGCTAATTCTTCCCCATACATAACTGACTTAGTTAATAAATAATAGCTTACAATAAAATGAATAATAATATTATTATCAATAATATAATTATTAAAATATAATATATAGTATTTTTCCTGCTTTATTAACAAATTATTATTTTATTATTATAAACAATATTAATAATTATTTAATAATATAAATAAATTAATATTATAATTTACAATATTATATAATATAATAATTATCATAATTTATTATTAATTATAAATTTAATAAGTTAAATAAAATAAATTATTTTATAATTATTTATTAAAATTTTAAATAGTTAAATTAAATAATAAGGTGATAAGGAATGCAACAAAATATAAACTATATAATATTATCACTATTTTAAAATTAGTAATTATAATTACTAATACTTATTGTATTATAATATAAAGTTATTATCGCTATATATTATATATTTATATTATTAATTATTTTTATAAAATCGTTTTAAAAACAAATTACTATTATTTAAATTATAAGTAGATTTAATAGTTAATAATTGTCTATTCATATTATTTATTACATAATTAATCAAATATAATTAATAAACATATATTCATTAAAATATATAATATAATTATAAATAATACTAATTTTTTCTATTATTATTATCAAGTTATTTATTATTTAATTATATATAATAATTATCATTAATTTTAAAATATAATTATTTATTTATTTATGAACTCTTTAACTTATAGCTTAAATAATTAATGAATAATAATATTTATTTATAATATTATAGCTTAATTATTATTTTAATTAATAAATTAATAGAATAAGTTCAATTAATATTTTTATAATAATATAAATATAATTAATAAGCTAATATTTTATATATTATATTTATATATATTATATATAGTTAATTGAAATATAATAATTAATTATAAAATAATACTAATCTAATAATATTCTAAAAATTAATAACTAAGAGAATTAAAAATAAATTTGTTATTTTTAATAATGAATCTCATATGTTATTTTTATGTCATAATGTTTTGAAATAGATAGTTATTCAGATAAAGAGTAAAACCTTTGTTTATCATAAAACAATTAAAAATAACAATGACTATAGTAGCGTGCCATTATGATAACTATTTAAATAAGCTTGCATGAATTTAAATGTTTTTTCAAGATTTTAAATTTAATTATTTAAAGATTAATTTATTATATTTAACGAACCCTGTTATGATAGTTAATTACATCAATTGCTTAGATTCATAAATAGACTTGAGGGCAAAGAACAATGTAGAATATGAATAAGTACTTTAATTTAATTCTTTATTTTAAATTTATTATTCTATATAAATTTTATAATTATATAGAATAATTATATATTTATTTGAAATTATATATATAATTGCATTATTTTATTATATATTTAATAAATTTTGATTATCATTTTTTATTCATTTTATATTATCTTAAGTTAAAAATACTGTAGTTTTAATATGAATAAATTATTGTATATCACATAATTAATATATTATATGACAATTATAAAATATATAAATTATATAATAAATTGTAGTTATTCTAATAAATTAGAAATATTATATAACTTATAATTTAATATTAATAATTATTCTAATTATTTTATCATTTTTTGTATCGTATTTTAATTTGTGACTATTATCACAAATTATAAATTAATATAATATTTAACACATTAATTAACCTTTTCTTTATAATGAAGATATAAAACAATAATTGTATCATTATAATTTATAATAATTATTCTTATAAATTAAATTATAAGTTATAATTTATAACTATATTAATAATCATAATAGTAAAGATTTGTTATAATTTTTAAATAACAATTTTTAAATTCCCTTTTTTAAGTATAATTAAAGTCGATGAGCCTTTATTTGTCAAAGTTGTTGTGCCTCTATTTAAATGAGCCTTTTAATTTTCAAAGTCATTAAGCCTCTATTTAGATGAGCCTTTTATTTATTTTTTTCAATGTTGTTAAACCTCTACTTAGAGGAGTTTTGTGTCATTTAGCTAGTTTGAGTGTCTGATTAAAAAAAAAAAAATATGAACCTGTTGGGATGATTATTGAATGTAAGGGGTGTCTACGTATTTGCACAATTCCTGTTGCACAGGAAATACATAAAGAGAGGTAGCTATAGACACCCCAATCTGTTTATGGTGTTTATTTTTAATAATAAAAAAATGAAAAATTAGGAAAATTCTATATGGTTGGATTTGTTTTGGATTGTTTTTGTGAGCTTATTAAAGTTGGGATAAACTCAGAATTGAAGATTGGAAGAAATCAAAACTCTTTTCTTGTTTAGGGTTCTTAAAATATAATATTTTAATGTTATAATTAATGTTAATATATATAATTATTTATATAATTAATATATTAAAATTATATAATAATAAATTGATTTGAAATATTAAATAATATTTGATATATTAATGTTAATTATAATTTTATAAATGAAATTATATAATATTAACTATTTATTTATAATATATTAATAATAATTATAAATCAATTAATACTTAATTTAATTAAGTTAATTATTATTTTCAAAATTACTATTTATAATAATATTAATTCATATTAATATAATAATTTTAATATAACTATAAGTAAATTAACAATTATAACTTAATAAATAATATTATATACTTTTGTATAGTTAATAAATGAATTAATTTAAATTAATTACAAGTTTGTTATATCAATTTATACAATTAATAATTATTGTTATATAGAGATTATAATGCTTATAATTATACTGTAATTATTATTATTACATTATAATTCAAAATAGTAATTATTATAAGATATTAGTAATTAATTTAGTAATAATTATAAACAATTATTAAGTTTATATTATTAATTATTAATAATATATTATATACTTATTAATATTATTATACTATTACTGATTGCAATTATTTTAAATAATTTATTAATTATTAAATCTATTTAATAGATTTTATATTTATATAATATATTATTTTTTTGGCTTCTTGATTAAAAATAGATAATAGCTATATCAATATTATATCTATTAATTAAAATATTTAATAATTATCTATTAAATATTTTGTTACTAAATTTATTGTTTAATTTTTACTATTTAAGTAATTGATTTAAAAATTAAATATGTTTTTTATTAATTGATTAAATAAATAGCTATTCGAATAATTTAATTATTTTGATTTATCATAAAACAATTATTTCAGTTAATACAAGCCTAGATGAAATAAAATAATACTAGTTTATTAATATTTTTGAAATTAATAATTAAGAAATTTAAAAAATAAATTATTTATTTAATTAATCAAAATTATTCATGATTTAAATAAAATAAACATTAAATAAATATATAATTAATATTAAATTAGAATAATCAATTAAGTCATGATATTAAAATTAAAATTTAATATTGATTTATAATATTCATATATTCAACTATATCAAATAATTAATAGTGAATTGGGGAACCTTTATTATTAATTTAAATTAGATAATTGAAATATAATTAATAATAAAATAAATATTAAATTAAAATAATTTGTATTCATTAATTATAATATATTTATAAGTATAATTATTTAATTCTCAAATTATATTAATAATTAATATATATATAAAGTAAACAATTATAGTATATAATAATATACTTAATTATAGTTAAATAACTATTAATAATACTTATAATTATATTTATAAAATATTAATTATATTATCAATAATTATTTAACAATTTAATATATTTAATATTAATATAATTAATATTATATTTTTTAATATAATAATTTTAAATAATCAATTAAATATCTTATATTTAATTATTAATAACCTTTAATTATAATTAATTTACTTAAAGTATTATTTAATTATTAAATATAATTAATTTAATTAAATTAAATATTTAATAATAAAAATTTCTTATTATTATTATGCTATTAATTAATTATCTTAATTCTTATTTAATTAATAAATATATATATTAATAAATTTATTAATACAAATTATTAAGTAATTATTTTTTAAATAATTTAAATAAATTATTAATAAATATAATTTATTATTATTATATATATGACATTATATTTAATATGTTAAAATAATTAAATAATTATTTTTATATTGATAATTTATTTATAGGACAATAAATTTATATTTTTTATTTTTATCCAATATTTATAATTATTATAAATATTAGTTTATTAAAATATATAATATAATATTATTATCAGTTAAATATTTTAATTAAATTAATTAATTATTAATATTAAATTATTAATATTACTAATAAATTATAATTATAATTATTATTAATTATTTTATATAAATAATTAATATTTGCTAATATAAATAGTATTTATATTATTTAAATATAAACAATTATTATATATTATCCACAATTATAATTTAAAATTAATAAATAGTTATGACTATTTTATCGTTAATTAATAATTTTCAAAACAATTAGTTAAATTATTTAAAATAAATAAAATAATATAGAATTTTATTATTATATATGCTATATTAATCTAATTCATTTTAAGTTTAATAGAAATAGCATTTTAAATTAATAAATTAAATTAATTATTTAATTTATATTAATATATATAAGGTTAAATTAATTATTATAGTTAATAATTAATTTAATTATATCTATTAAACAATAAAAAGCTCCCATATATATTAATTTTTAATTATTAATTTTTATTATATATTTTTTATTATGATATATAGTTATTAATTATTAATAAATTAATAATTAATAAATAGATAAATCATTTTAAAAATTTAGTATTAAAATTAAAATTATTTAATTTAATTATATTATATAAATTTAATGATAAACAAATTAAATTAGTTAAATAATCATTTTTATTAATTAATAAATTAATTAATATTAATAATAAGTAAATTAATAACTAAATTGATAATATTAATTATTACAAAATTATTTATATTATTAAGTAATATTACTTAATAAAATTTAATGTTTTAGGACAAAACAAAAATCATAACAATCAGAAGATAGATAATTGTTCAAATAGTCACAACTATTTGAACTGGTTTGATAAAGAGATTTAGTTTTTAAATTTCTCTTTAATTTTCAAAATAGTAATAAAATAGTATTATTTTATTTTGAATAATTTTGTATGAATAGAAACAATTGGTTTTGGAACATTAATTTTTAAATAAATTTATTTTTAAAATTTTTACTTATTAATTTTTGGAACATTAATAAATTTATATTATTTTATTTGAAATAAGCTTGAATGAATAGAACCAATTGTTTCATGATAAAACAAAAGGTTGTAATGTTTTGAAATAGATAATTGTTAAGATAGTCATAACTATTTGAACTTGTTTAATAAACAGATTTATTTTTTTAATTCTCTTACTTTTTAATTTTTGGAATATTAATAAATTAGTATTATTTTATTTCAAATAAGCCAACATGAATTGAAACAATTGTTTTATTACAAAACAAAATGTTACAATGATTTGAAGTGGATAATTATTCAAATAATCATGACTATTTGAACTTATTTGGTAAACTTATTTTTTTTAAATCTTTTACTTATTAATTGTTGAAATATTAATAAATCAATATTATTTTAATCCGAATAAGCTCATATGGACGAAAACAATTGTTTTATGACAAAACAAAAAAGTCATAAGAATTTGAAATAAATAATTATTCAGATAGTCATAACGATTTGAATTTGTTCGATAAATAGATTTATTTTTTAAATTTTTTACTTATTAATCGTCTTATTATTCATTATAACAAATTATTTATATGGTCATATTTAATATTAATAATTAATATAATATATAAATAGCCTAATTGTTAATTAAATATTATATTAATAATTCAAATACAATTATTAAATTAGTATATACATAATATAATATGTATAAAATATTATAATTGAATAATAATTATTCAATTATTATTCTAAGTAACTATTAGTTATGAAATATTAATAAAAAATTATTAATTAATGATTATACTAAATTATATAATCTATACAATTATTAAATTAATTAAATAATAATTAACTATTTAATTAATTTAGAAATAATTATTAAAATTACTAGTTATATTTAATACTATAATATATATTAATTTTAAATATTAAATCTAATTTATTTGTATAATTAAATCAAATAGATTAATAAAAGTTAATCTATACAATTAATAACTAGCAAAAATATTATAACTAAATAATATTAATTTAGTATAATCTATTATGAATTATATTAACTTATTAATTTATCTATATAATTAATAATTAGCAATATTATAATTTAATATATAATAATATTATATATTACTAAATAAATTATTTGATATTTATATATTAAATCTATAGATAATTGTTGAAATGACCGTAATTATTTGATTATTTTATTATTAAGCTTATGGCTTAATTCTTTTATATTATTTAAAAAGAATTAAAGATAATTTTAATTATTAATTTATTAAATATAAATTCTTATTATATATTTTTACTTAATTATAAATAATTTTAAATAGTTAAATAAATAATAATTCTTATGATTTAAATATATAATTTATTAAATTATTAACTATAAATATTATTCAGAATAATCTATATAGTTAAAATTTAAACAAAAATTTTAAATAATTTTAATTTTAACTAATTTTAATTATATAAATAAATTAGATTTAATATTTAAAATTAATATATATTATAGTATTAAATATAACTAGTAAAAATATATTTAATAATAATTATTAAGAAAATTTAATTAATTAAATAAAATTTAAATATATAATTAAACTAATTATTTATTAAAAACTTATAATTACAATCATTTAATAATTATAAATAATTGTAATTAATTTATATAATTTATTATTATATTATAAATTTATTATAAAACTACATAATATAATTATAAATTATAATTATGATAATTGTAATTATAAGTTTTTGACTGTTCCTTTCAGTACTCTTTCTTTATATATAATTTAATTATCTTTCCCACTCTTTTTTTAAATATGATTACTATATTGTTTAATAATAATTTAATAATATTATTATAGTATATAATATAAATATAGTTATATAAGATAAACAATAATTATTATTAATATTATAAATATTTAGTTAATACTATTAATTAAATAAATAAAATAATATTTATTTTTAAAATTTTTTCTCATTAATTTTGGAACATTAATAAATTAATATTATTTTATTTTGAATACGCTTGTATGAATAGAAATAATTTGTTTATGATAAAACAAAAGGTCATATCTATTTGAAATAGATAGTTGTTCAAATAGTCATAACTATTTATTAATGCAATTATAATAATTTAAGATTAATTATTAAATTAATAAGTTTAAGATTTAAAAAATAACTTTGTTTACCGAATAAGTTCAATAGTTATGACTATTTGAATAATTATTTATTTCAAATCATTATGACTTTTTGCTTTTCCATAAAACAGTTGTTTTTGTTCATACAAGCTTATTCAAATTAAAATAATATTAATTTATTAATATTTTGATAATTAATAATAAAAAATTTTAAACATAAATATGTTTACCGAGAAAGTTCAAATACTCTTAACTATTTGAATATTTATCTATTTCAAATCATTATGATCAATTGTTTCATCGTAAAACAATTGTATAAGTTCATATAGGCTTATTTGAAATAAAATGATACTAATTTATTAATATTTCAAAAATTAATGAGTAAGAGATTTAAAAAATGAATCTATTTATCGAAAAAGCTCTAATAGTTATAACTATTTGAACAATTTTCTATTTTAAATCGTTATGACTCTTTATTTTGTCATAAAAAAATTGTTTCTATTCATACAAGTTTATTCCAAATACAATATAAACTCACAATTGATTAATTTATTAGTCTTAACAATATTAAGACTTAATTAATTTATTAATAAGTAATTATTAAATTAATATATCTTTAAGTTATATATAATTATTAAATTAATTAAACTATTGTTTATTAATATTAAAGTAATAAACAATTGTTTTATAATATATAAATTATATTATATATAATTAATAATAAATTAATATAATTAAATATTATAACTAATATTTATAATATTAACTTACAAATAAGTTATAATTATAATTAATTATAATATTATATTTATAATATTTAATAATTTTATCAATTGTTTTAATAGTTATATTAATATTGTTATATAATATTATTATTATAACTATTGAAATAGTTATAATAGTATAATTATTGTGGTAAAAAATTTATAATTCAATAAACAGATTTATTATAACAATATTATGATAACATTATTATTTTATCATAAGTTATTTAACTGTAACAATTATTTATAAGTATATTGTTATAATAGTTATTATTTTATAAATTAACTTATTATTAATTTAAAACTTGCATGCTATTTAATATGCAAAATTAATACTTATTAATAATATATAATTTGGTAATTATTGATGGAAACTATATTTATATATTAAAATTACTAATATTATAAAAATATTATAATTATTATATTATAATAATATTAATTATTAGCAATATTATAAATATTAATATAATAAATTAAATAATAACAATATTATTAGTAGTTTAATAATAATACAATAATACTAATTACAATTGATTATTAAATTGTTAATAATAAATAATCATAATAATAAAAATTAATTAGTAAATAATTAAATGTTATTATTAAAATCAATAATAATTAAATAATTAATAAACAAATAAAATTAATATTTTACTTTAATTATAAAACTTGTATAATGAACATTTAAATGACAAACAATATTAAATAATTACTATAATATATGCTCTAGACAATTTTTAATTTAATAATTATGTGAAATTGTTAATATTAATATAACATTTAGCTATTTAAATCTCAATTTATATAATAATTAGAACTCTGTTTTATTATATAAGCTATTATTTGTATATTAGTAATAATCGATATTAACAAGCAATTTTATAATATATCAATTTATATATAAATAATTTAGATAATTATTCTATTTTTAAAATTATTATTATTATTTGAAATAAAATAATATTACCTTTTTTAAATTTGTTCAATAAACAAATTTATTTTTTAAAACTTTTACTTATTAATTTTGGAAATATTAAAAAATTAGTATTATTTTATTTCAGATAAGTTTTTATAAATTGAAACAATTCTTTTATGTCAAAACAAAAAGTCATAACGATTTTAAATAAATAATTATTCAAATAGTCATAACTATTTGAACTTGTTCTATATTATTAATCATTTATTGTTTATAAATTTAATAATTAATATTTAACATATTATATTAAAATACCTGCTATGATTAAAAATTATAATATATTAACTAATTATCGATTAGTTAATATTATTGTTACTCATAAAATATTTAATTACTTATTAATTAATATAATTTATTCTATTATTTATTTGATCCATGATAATTAAATAACTAATATTTAAATGTTCAAATAGTCATAAATATTTAAACTTGATCGATAAAAATATTTATTTTTTAATATTTGTTAATTTGTATGATAATTCAAATAATCGCGTATAATAAGTAAGAGATTTATTTGTATTAATTATAATTAATTATTAATATTAATTATAATTATAATAGAAAATTAAAATATGTTAAATTTTAATTAGATTATTAAATATATTAATAATATTAATATAATATTATTAATAATATTAATAATTTATTCAATAGCCATTAATAATATTGTTAATTATCTAAACTTCTATTAACTGAAACAATTGTTTTATGATAAATCAAAAGGTTATAACAATTTTAAATAGACAATTGTTCAAATAGTGATAACTGTTTGAACTTGTTCGATAAATAGATTTATTTTTTAAAATCTCTTTCTTATTAATTTTTCAAATATTAATAAATTAGTATTAATTTATTTTAAATAAGCTTGCATGAACTGAAACAATTATTTTATGACTAAACAAAATGTTAGAACAATTTCAAATAAATAATTGTTCTAATAGTCTTAATTATTTGAATTGAATTCGATAAACAAATTTTTTTTTAAAAATCTTTTGCTTCTTAAATTTTGAAATATTATTAAATTAGTATTTTCTAATCAAAATAAGCTTGTACATACAAAACAATTGTTTTACGACAAAAGAAAAGGTCATAATGATTTGAAATAGATAATTATTCATATAGCCTTAACTATTTGAATTGGTTCAGCAATTAGATTTATTTTTTAATTTTTTTGGTTATTTAGTTTCAAAATATTATTAAATTAATATTATTTTTTCCAAATAAAATAGTATGAACAAAACCAATTGTTTGATGACAAAATAAAAGGTCATAACAATTTGAAATAGATAATTATTCAAATAGTCAAAACAATTTGAAATGGTTTGGTAAACATATTTAACTTTTTAAATCTCTTATTGATTAATTTTCTAAATATTAATAAATTAATATTATTTTATTTCGAACAAACTTATATTAATAAAAGCAATTGTTTTACGACAAAACAAAAAGTAATAATGATTTAAAATAGATAATTGCTCAAATTGTTATAATAACTTGAACTGGTTTGGTAAATAGAATTATTTTCTAAATCTCTTATAAATTTTTTAAATATTAATAAATTAGTTTTATTATATTTCGAATACACTTGTATGACCTGAAATAATTATTTTATGACAAAACAAAAGGTCATAACAAATTGAAATAAATAATTGTTCATTTAGTATTAACTATTTGAACAAAAAGTCATAACAATTTGAAATAAATAATTGTTCATTTAGTATTAACTATTTGAACAAAAAGTCATAACAATTTGAAATAAATAAATGTTAATAAATTAATATTATTTTATTTTAAATAAGTTTTTATGAACTGAAACAACTATTTTATAGCTAAACAAAAGGTCGAAACAATTTAAAATTGATAATTATTCTAATAGTCTTAACTATTTGAACTAGCTTGGCAAACACATTTATTTTTTAAATCTCTTGTTAATTTTTGAAATATTATTAAATTAATATTATTTTTATCCAAACAAGCTTGGATGATTAGAAACAATTGTTTATTGAGAAAAGAATGATCATAATGATTTGAGATTGATATTTGTTTAAATAGTCATAACTTTTTGAACTAGTTTGGAAAAGAGTTTTAGTTTTTAAATCTCTTGCTTACTAATTTTTTAAATATTAATAAAGTAGTATTATTTTATTTTGAATAAATCTTTTTGAACTGAAACAATTACTTTATGACAAAATAAAAGGTTATAACAACTTTAAATAGTTAGAATGATTATTCAAATAGTCAAATCTCCTTGAACTTGTTCAGTAAATAAATTTTTTTAAAATCTCTTGCTCATTAATTTTTCAAATGTTAATAAATTAGTATTATTTTATTCTAGATAGACTTGTATTAATTGAAATAATTGTTTTATGACTAAATAAAATGTTAGAACAATTTGAAATAGATAATTATTCTAATAGTCTTAACTATTTGAATTGCTTCGACAAACACATTTATTTTTTAAATCTCTTACTTATTTTTTTTGGAATATTATTAAATTAGTATTGTTTTAATTCAAATAAGCTTGAATGAAAAAAACTAGTTGTTCTATGACAAAATAAAGATCATAACGATTTAAGATAGATAATTATTCAAATAGTCATAACTATTTAAATTGTTTCAGAAAATAGATTTAGTTTTTAAATCTCTTATTAATTTTCAAGATATTGATAAATTAGTATTATTTTATTCTGAATAATTTTGCATAAACAGTAACAATTATTTTATGACAAAATAAAAGGTCATAACAATTTGAAGAAGATAATTGTTCAAATGGACATGACTATTTGAACTTGTTCGATAAACATATTTGTTTTTTAAATCCCTTATCTATTAATTTTTAGAATATTTCCAAACAAACTTGTATGAATAGAAACAATTGTTTTATAACAAAACAAAAGATCATAACTATTTGAAATAAATAATTGTTCAAATTGTCATAACTATTTAAACTTGCTCAGTAAATAGATTTATTTTTTAAATATTTTCTTACTAATTTTTGGAATATGAATGAACTAATATTATTTTATTTCAAATATGGTTGAATAAACAGAAACAATTGGTTTATAGCAAAACAAAATGTCATAACTATTTGAAATAGATAATTGTTCAAATAGTTATAACTATTTGAACGTGTTCAAAAAATAGATTTATTTTTAAAATTTTACTTGTAAATTTTTTGAAAATTAATAAATTTATATTATTTTATTTGGAATAAGCTTGTATGAACAGAAACAATTATTTTACAACAAAACAAAATGTCATAATGATTTGAACTAGAAAATTGTTCAAATAGTCAAACTATTTGAATTTGTTCGATAAATAAATTTATTTTTTAAATCTCTTACTCATTAATTTTTGGAATATTAATAAATTAGTATTATTTTATTTCAAATAAGCCTATATGAACTAATACAATTGTTTTATGATGAAACAAAAGGTCATATCGATTTGAAATAGATAATTATTCAAATAGTTATGACTGTTTGAACTTATTCAGTAAACATATTTATTTTTAAAATTTTTTACTTATTAATTGTTAAAATATTAATAAATTAATATTAGTTTAAATCGAATAAGCTTGTATGAATGAAAATAATTGTTTTATGACAAAAAAAAGTCAATAACAATTTGAAATAAACAACTATTCAAATAGTCATAACGATTAGAACTTATTTGGTAATCAAAGTTATTTTTTAAATCTTTTACTTATTAATTGTCTGAATATTAATAAAATTTTTATTATTTTAATTGAAATAAGCTTGTATGAATAGAAAAAATTATTTTATGCCAAACAAAAGGTTATAGCGATTTGATATAGGTAATTGTTGAAATAGTCATAACTATTTGAACTTATTCGATAAATAGATTCAATTTTTAAATCTCTTATTAATTTTTGGAATATTACCAAATTAAAATTATATTATTCCCAGTAAGCTTGTATGAACAAAAATAATTTTTTTGTGACAAAATAAAAGGTTATAACAATTTAAAATAAATAATTATTCAAACAGTCATAACTATTTGCACTGGTCATGCCAACCAATTCATTTTTTAAATCCATTACACATTAATTTTTAGAATATTAATAAAATAGCATTATTTTATTCTAAATAAGACTATATCAATAGAAACAATTGTTTTATGACAAAACATATGGTCATAATGATTTGAAATCAATAATTGTTCAAATTTTTATAACTAATTAAACAGTTTGGTAAACAGATTTATTTTTCAAATCTCTTATTGATTTTCAAAATATTAATCAATTAATATTATTATATGCTAAACAAACTTATATGAACAAAACATTTGTTTTACGACAAAACAAAAGGTCATAATGATTTGAAATAAATAATTATTCATATATTCCAAACTATTTAAAACTAGATCGATAAATAGATTTAGTTTTTAAATACCTTATTAATTTTTGAAATATTAATAAATTAGTATTATTTTATTCTGAATAATTTTGTATGAACAAAAACAATTATTTTATGACAAAGCAAAATGTCATAACAATTTGAAATAGATAATAGTTCAAATGAACATAACTATTTGAACTTGTTTTGTAAATTTTCAACTCATTAATTTTATAATATTAATAAATTAGTATTATTTTATTCTAAATAAAATTTTATGAATAGAAACAATTATTTTATGACCAAACAAAAGATCATAACAATTTGAAATAAATAATTCTTCAAATAGATTTATTTTTTAAATCTTTTACTTATTAATTTTTGGAATAAATAAATTAGTATTATTTTATTCCAAATAAGATTGTATGAACATAAACAATTGGTTTATGACAAAACAAAAGGTCATAATGATTTGAAATAGATAATTATTCAAATAGTTATAACTATTTGAACATTTTCAGAAAACAAATTTATTTTTAAAATTTTTACTTTTTAATTTCTAGAATATTAATAAATTTATATTATTTTATTCGAAATAAGCTTGCATGATCAGAACCAATTATTTTATAACCAAACAAAAGGTCATAATGTTTTAAAATAGATAATTGTTTAGATAATCATAACAAAAGATTCTTTTTGTGACAGATTCTTTTTTTAATTCTCATTCTCATTTATTCTCGGAATATTAATAAATTAGTATTATTTTACTTCAAATAAGTTTATATGAACTAAAACGATTGTTTTATTACAAAAGAAATGGTCATAATGATTTGAAATAGTTATAATTATTTGAACTAGTTTGGTAAATAGAATTATTTTCTAAATCTCTTACTTATAAATTTTTGAAATATTAATAAATTAGTTTTATTCTTTCTTGAATAACCTTGAATGAGCTGAAATAATATTTTTATGACAAAACAAAAGCTCATAACAATTTGAAATAAATCATTATTCATATAGTCTTAACTATTTCAACTTATTCGACAAACAGATTTATTTTTTAAATCTCTTAGTTATTAATTTTCAGAATTTTACTAAATTAGTATTATTTTAATTTGAATAAGCTTGTATGAACTAAAACAATTATTTTGTGATAGAACAAAAGTTAAAACAATTTGAAATAGATAATTGTTCAAATAGTCATATCTATTTGAACTGGTTCAGTAAAAAAATTTATTTTTTAAATCTCTTATTAATTCTTAAAATATTAATAAATTAGTTTTATTTTATTTCGAATAAACATGTATATTGAAAAACAAATGTTTTATGACAAACACAAGGTAATAATGATTTGAAATAATAGTTGTTCAAATGGCCATAATTATTAAAACTGATTTAGCAAATTGATTTATTTTTTAAATATCTTATTAATTTTTGAAATATTAATGAAATAGTATTATTTTATTTTGGATAAATGTTTATGAACTAAAATAATTATTTTATGACAAAACAAAAGGTCATAAAGATTTTAAATAGATAATTGTTCAAATAGTCATAATTATTTGAACTTGTTCGGTGAATAAATTTATCTTTGCAAATCTCTTGCTTATTAATTTTTTGAATGTTAATAAATTAATACTATTTTATTTCGAATAAGCTTGTATAAACTGGAAGAATTATTATATGACCAAATAAAAGATCAAAACAATTTTATGAAATAGATAATTATTTTGGAAAATTAATAAGCAAAAGATTTGAAAAAATAAAATTGTTTACCAAACAAGTTTAAATAGTTATGACTATTTGATCAATTATTTTTATAAAATCATTCTGACCTTTTGCTATTATATATTAATATAATTAATATATTTATAACCTAATTTTGGTCTAATTGAATATTCAATAATATTTTATTAATATGAATAATATTAATTAAATATATTATATTATTTTTAATTAATATTAGAAATAAATATGTTTAAGTAAAAATAATTAACAAAATTTGTTATTATTAAATTATTTAATTAATTAATATTAAATTATTAATTAAAATTTATATTAATAAAGATAATATTTTATTATTAAATAAAAAATAATATTGTAATTTATAAGCCAAGTTATTTTAATTGTTTTCATTATCATTTTCGTATTTTTATATTATATCCATCCCCATACATATACCAAAAGGATATTTTAAATTTAAGTTATTTATTTATTATAACATTAAAATAATATTAATATTAAATTAATATTTAATGATTATAATGACTAAAATTAATATTTATTAGTATTAAAAGAAGTTGATTTATATAACTATTGGGTTTTATAGTGAGAATAATTAAATCAACTATAAATTAGTTAACTTAAATTTAATGAATTGATATTATAATATGGATTATAATAAATGGTTATTATATTATATTATATATATAATAATTGCTTATTATAATCCATATTATAATGTATATTAATATATTAATATTTAAATATTAAATTATATTATAATTGTATAATTATTAAAATTATTAGTAATTAATAACAATTACTAAATCTTGTTTAGTATTAATGATATAATTAATGTATTATTAATAGTATAATCTAATTTAATATTATATATTAATTATTGATATAATATAATAATTTCCATAATTTATTATTATTTTTAATTGTATAATATATCAATTATTATTAGTTAATAATTAATCAAATTAATAACAATTATTATTATTTATTATAATAAGTTTAATAAAACCTTAAATCTATGTTAATAAATATAATTTATTATTAATAACAAATAATTATATCAATTTACTAATAATTGATACATTAAATTATAATAAGTATTTATTAAATTATAATATTAATAGTTAATTATTTGACTATAATAAGTTATATTAGAATTAATATTTTCAAAATTAATAAGTAAAAAAATTATTATAATCTATTTAGTTTTTAATTAGTATTATAAACTTATTACAATTGTTAATAATAAGCTTGATTTTCTAGATGAGGAACTCATGGCCATCTCAGAGTTAAGGAAGATGATGAAGAGATATGGAGGATGTATTTCGATGGGGCCACTAATAAATTATTTTGTAGTGTGTGAGGTTGATGTTGGTGTTTGGCTTATATTTTAATAATCCTATTAAATTAGATTTAATTATAATAATTAATTTTAAAAAAATATTAAACAATATTTATAACGTGACAATTATATTTATAATATTATTAATACTTATTATAATAGATCTAAAAAATAAATCTTTTTAGATATCTATTAATTAATAAAAATCAATAATTAAAATATTTAAATTAAAATCAATATTCAGATAATTAATAATAAATTATAAGTATAACATAACTTATAATATAATAATTATTAAAGATTATAATAATTTTAGTTTATAAACACTTAATTATTATTATCAAATAAATAATAAATTTAGTAAATATAGTTTCTATTCATACAAGTTTATCAAAAATAAAATAATACTACTTTATTAATATTTTGCAAATTAATAGGTAGGAGATTTAAAAAATGAATCTATTTACCGAACAAGTTCAAATAGTCATGTCCATTAGAACAATTATTTATTTCAAATCGTTATCACCTTTTGTTTGGTCATATAACAATTGTTTTTTATCATACATGATTATTTGAAATAAAATAATAATAATTTATTAATCTTTCAAAAATTAATAAAATAATACTAATTATTCAGTATTATATAATTATAGTAGTATCTATAAATACTACTATAATTAATAATTATATGAAATAGATAATTTATAAATTACTATTATTATAAATAATAACAATAATTAATAAAGTATAATAATATCTCAATTATTATTAATAATTATTTAACAATTATTACTAATAATTAAATAATTATACTAATTTATTTCTAATCAAATTAATACAAATATGTTTATTATAACATTTTATGGCTAAACAAAAGGTAAAATTATTTAATACTTATAGTTATACTTATAATATTATAATATTAATAATAGTTAAATTATAATATTTTAATTAAACATAATATTAATTACACATAATTGATGTCAATTATTAATCAAGTTATATGTTATAATCTTAATTAAACTATGTTATAGTCTTAATATATCAATTTATTTAAAATTGATATTAGTTTATCAATTAATGCAAAATTAACAAGGAAACTTATAATAATTAATATAATTTACATTAATGATAATTTTAATAATTCATATTAAATTAATTAATATTTAAGAATTAAATATAGATAATAATTATGATCATTGATATTATTAATATTCAAGTAATATCAATTTATTAATTATTTACTTAGATTTTATTATTTCAAATAATATAATATATTATTTAATATTAAAAATTATAATTAATATTTTAATTAATAATCTATTTTATATTAAATTATATTAATTATTGATTTTTATTAATTAATTTAAATAAATTTATAAATACTAATTTAACATAAATATTTAAAATACAATAATAATTATAAAAAATAATTATTTAAATTAGTATTGATAATTTAAATAATTATTAATTTAAAAGATAATTATATTCCTTATTGTCTTAACTATTTAAACTTAAATTAGAATAATATTCAAATAGTTGTTTGTTCAACTTATTTTATTTTAATAAGTTTATTATTTTATCTAATTATAAGTTAAAATTGGTTTATGACAAAACAAATGGTCATAATGATTTGAAATAGATAATTGTTCAAATAGTCATAACTATTTGGAATAAATTTAAACTTAAATTAGAATAATATTCAAATAGTTATATAAATATTAAACAATTAACAATTTCAAAAATTAATAAGTAAGAGTTTAAAAAATGAATCTGTTTATCAAACCAGTTTAAATAGTTATGACTATTTGAATAATTCTATACTTCACATTATTATATAATTTTTTAACTATATTAATAATAATTCATAAAATAGTATTATTTATTTTTAATAATATATAATAATATGAAGTATTATATAATTGTATAATATTTATGTATATTATTATATATAATAATTAATAATATCCAATTATATATTATATAATATTATTAATATATATTAATTAAATTAATATTTAATTTATTAGATAATATTGGATTTAGTAATAAAATTATAATGATTATCGATTGTTATTATAAGAATTTAATTAAATATTTAATTACTAATAAGTTATTATATTAATTACTAATAAGTTATTATATAATTATAATTATATAAATTGGTTTAATTAGTTATAAAATTTAAAATAATAATTATTTATTATTTAAAATTTAAATACCATAATAACTAAATATAGTTAATTTATAATATTAATTATCAAATAGAAATAAATTTTATAATTTATTATTTGTAATTGTAATTTATATATATATATATTAATTAATAAGTTTGATTAATATTAACAATTGCAATAATTTAATATGAAATATTTTATTATAAATATATAATCATTAAATAGATTATATAATTAATTAAAAAATAAATATTTATTTAAAGTTATATTAATTAGTATTATTACAAATTTCTATAATAATAGTAATATTAGTTAATATAATAATTATTATTATTTAATAATAATTATTATATTATTTATTATTAATAATAGTTAATTTATGTATACTTATAAATATACATATAAGTAATATATAATATTAATTATAGTTATAAATATAATAAACAAAAGTAGAATATATATTAAGATATCCACTGATAATTATAACTATGTAGTTTATAATAAATCTTATGAATCTAAATTTACATATATTTATTAAAAATTATTTAGTTATTTTATTACATTAAGATTATTAAATAATTGTTACGAACAATTATTAACTAATACTAATTTCTAATTTTAACAAATATTATTAATATTTTAATTTAATATTTTTTTAGTTAATACTAAAATAAATAATAACTTATATTATAATTTAAGTAATACCATTGTTTAATTTTTATTATTTATATATAATTATAAAATACTAATTATCATTATTATATTAATTAACATTTAATACTTAATTAATTAAAATAATTAATTATAATAATAAAAATAGAAATTAATAATTGATATTTTTAACAATATTAAAAATAATTAGTTATTTTATTTATAAAGATATAAAGAAATAACTTTATATTAATTTATAAAGTTAAATATTAATAATCATTATAACATTAATTATTTTATTATAATTAAATAAAATTAATAATATAATAATTATTATATAATAAATAGATTAATTTAACCAAAATATTAATTAATATATTAATCTAATAATTTTAATAAATTATTAATTAATAATTTTGATTATTTATTTATTAATAATTTTAATAATAATATAAACAATTTTGACTATATAAGTTATTCATGATATAAAGTAAACAATTATTAATAATTAAAATATGTTAATTAATATTACTAATATTGATATTATACTATTGTTAATAATTAACAATAACTAATAATTTATTAAATTTAATAAATAATTTATAATATAATTAATTATAATTATTATTATATAGATAATAATAATTATTTTAATATATAATTTTATTAATAATAAAAATTAAAGTTATTAATTATTTTAAGAATTCATAATACTAATAATATTATAATTATCCTAATAATTATGACTAATGATTATCTTTAATTAATATTATAAAAATAGAATTTAATCTAAATAATTTATTAATAATAGATACTAATTTAATAATTAATATAAATAATAATTAGAAAATATTATTTTATATTAGTATATAATATAAACTTGTATATATTATTATAATATCATAAATAATATAAAGATTAAAACATAATATAATTACTATTTTATGAGTGGAAATATAGAATATCTATATTTTAATAAATATAAATAAATATTATTAAATTAAAATATTATATTTTAATATTGTTAATATAATAATTAACCAATTGTATATTTGCTTAATTTATTAATATTAATTGTTAAATTTAGTAAATAAATATATATAATAGATATATTTAGTAAATATTTAGTAATTATATTACTTATTAATTTTTGAAATTGTTAATTGTTTAATATTTATATAACTATTTGAATATTATTCTAATTTAAGTTTAATAATTAAGTTATATAATTATATAATACAATTAAGTAAAATAATAATTATTAGTTTAAATTATATTATATAATTTAAAATATAATTATAACTTAATTATTGTAATTAAGTAACAAGGTATTATTATTTATTAATTAACAAATTAATAAACTACTATTTATTATAAGTAGAAATTATAACAAGAGCAATATAGTTATTATTTGTATAATAATATACTTGTTATACAAATATAATAATTTTAATTTTAATTTCAATTAAAATTAATATTGTAATTAATAATTAGTAGATAATAATTTTATTTCAAATGTTAATAAATTAGCATTTATTAATATAATATGTGAAATATTATTAGATATACATTATAATTAAAATTTTAAAATATGCTAATTACATTGTAGTCATTATTTAAAAAATGACTATTTTTAATACTATTTTTAAACATTCAAACCAATTATAATTATTGAGAATGCCATTAAAAATTTAATACTTATAATTATTATTAATTATTATAAATTATAATATTATATTATTATAATGTTAATTTAAATAATAATTTAAAACATTTTTTAATTAATATTTATAATTTAAATCAAATTTGAATTTTGATTTGTAAATTACCTAATTTATTAAAATATTAATAATTATTTTTTTATTATTATGTTATAAATTATTTATTATCAAATTAAACGAGGTGATTAATTTTAATAATTAATCGTAATTTGATAATATAAACTTATTTATATAATTAATTAAAATAATTTAATATAATATTATTAAATAAAATTATAAAATTAGTATATTAATTGATTACTTTAATATTAGATCTATTTTGATTATATTATTGATAATACTTTAATCAAAAGTAATAATGTTAATTAGATTAGTAAATTAATTATAATATTAAGTTTATAAGTTTAATATAAGATTATATTAATACTAATAGTATTTATATTCATTAAATATATATTAATAATTATTAAGATTATAATATGTATAATAATATAATAATATAAGATTATTAAAATATAAATTATGATTATTTAATTTAGTTTACAATTATATATTAATTTTATATATTATTAATATATCTTAATAATATTAATTTAATAAATTAATTAGATTATAATTTCAAATAACTGTAATTATAATATACTTATTTCAAAATTATTGCTTATTATAAGTTAAATACATTATAATATATTTATCATAAATAATTAATTATTAATATTAAATTATTTAAAATATCTATTATAATAAATTAAACAATTAAATATTATAATTGTCAACCTTATAAAAGGAAAAATAAGTGATTGATCATTCTCAGCCTTTTACTAGCTTTCAAATGCCTGTTGTTGAAATCTAATCCAAGGTTTGGCTAACCTAAGTAAGAAGAAAAGAGGGAAATCAACCAAATTATATTAACATATTTAATATTTATAATTTATATTAATAAATTATAAAATAATTTAACAATTGTATAATTTATAAATTAATCAATATAGTTAATTATTATATTAACTATTTGAAAATATTTAAATTATTTTTAAAATGGATATATCAATTATTTAATTTTAAATAATTAGTATAATTATTTATACTAATTAGATTAATTATATTAAGTTAATTATTCATACTACAATCTTTAATAATATAATATATGATTCATTAAAATTTTATAATGAATTTGCGTAGTCAATATTAATTAGTAATCAAATATTATTAGCACTAATAATTAATCTCAAACAATAATTTATAATATATATTAAATTATTAATTGTTTCAAAATGTTATAATTAAAATTTCATAATAATATTAATAATAATATGATTTATTATAATTGAATTAATATTATAATTATAATAATAATTATTATTATTTTCTTATTGTTATACTAATTTAACAAGCTAATACATAATTATTAGTATCATTATAAAATTAATAATTATATATAATATTAATATATTAATATATAAGTTAATATATTATATTTATTAATAATTATAATTATTTGATTTTAATAATGATTATTAGTATTATATTTATATTATAATACTATTATTCAATTTTTGATATTATAAATTAAATCAAAATTCATATTATGATACTATAGTTAATCAAATAATTATATTGATAATTAAATTATTATATATAATTATTAACTCTTTAAGATAATGTATAAATTATTATTAATTAATATATTATAAATTAATATTTTATTATTAAGTTACTGATATAATATTAAAATAATACAAATATTTATATTTATTAATATCAATATTAATATTATAATTAATTAGATTAATATTATTTTATTCAATATTTATATTAATTATAGTTTTATTATTTCAAATAATATAATTGATAAGAGCAATTATCAATATTGTTTAATATTAATACTAATTTAATATTGATATTAATATTAAGCTTTTTATTAATTGATAATGATTTGAATAATTAAATATTTTAATAATTATTATAAATCCTTACAATTAATAAGGATTATTATATTAAATTATTAAAAGTATGAACTTTTATTATGATAAATAAAATAAATCAATAAATTATTAATCAATAATTCATATTAAATCTAAAGGGTTATGATTTTAATAAATATTTAATTAGATTACATTAATTTATAATAAAATATTTAACAATTAAATTTATATATAATTATCTAACTATTGATTTTTATTAATTAATAGATATCTAAAAAGATTTATTTTTTAGATCTATTATTAATTTTTAATTTTAATTTTAATAAAATAATAATATTCCCCATACTAAATTATTATTTTTTAAATCTCTTAGTTATTCATTTTTAGAATATTGCTAAATTAGTATTATTTTATTTCGAATAAGCTTGTATGAATAGAAATAATTGTTTTATGATAGAACAAAAGGTTGTAACAATTTGAATTAGTTCAATAAATTGATTTATTTTTTAAATGTCTTATTAATTCTTAAAATATTAATAAATTGGTATTATTTTATTTCAAATAAGCTTGTATGTTGAAAAACAATTGTTTTATGACAAAACAAAAGGTAATAACAATTTGAAATAGATAGTTATTTAAACGGCTATAATTATTTGAACTGATTGGGTAAATTGATTTATTCTTTTAAATTAGTTACTTATTAATTTTTGAAATATTACTAAATTAGTATTATTTTATTTTGGATAAACTTTTATGAACTAAAACAATTGTTTTATGACAAAACAAATGGTCATAATTATTTTAAATAAATAATTGTTCAAATAACCATAATTATTCGAACTTGTTCGGTAAATAGATTTAAAAGGCATAGGTTCTATAAAAATTATAAAAATTTATTAACATATTAAATATAGTTAATATGTAAAAATTTAACTAAAATACAAGTTTAATATAAGTAAGAGATTTAATATTCTAATTGTTAAATTTATTAATTAATTTTTGAAAATAGGTTATAAAACAATTGATTAATATTTTGTTATAAAATATTGACATAACTATATTTATTATTAAATATTATTTGATAAGGGACATTTTGGATGGGGAAAAACCATTTTGTGGTGTGTGAGGTTGATATTGGTGTTTGGCTTAATGCTAGTGGTAGGTTTTGGCTGGGGTTGATGGTGCTTCATTACTTAGGTGGGTGATCCAAGTGAGGACGAGACTGGATTTACATGAGAATAGGGATTGATGTTAGGGGGTAGGCCAAGGGTGGTACCAGTTGGAGAGGAGTTTGGTGTGTGCAGGTTCAGTTGGTATTGGTAGGGTTTATACCGGAGTAAGTGAAGGCCAGGTGAAGGGATTTTTTGGTGTTAGCCAATATCTCGAGTAAGGTCCATACTATAGCTCAACTAGGTGGCATGGGGTGTTTACAAAGGGTGTTGGGGCATGCGCTTGGGCATAAGTCGATGCTTAGATGTTGGTGCTTGGGGGTTATTGTTTAACTTATTAAATTTTTATAATAAATTAAATAAGTAATTAATAAATTACTTATTAATTTGAACAATTAATAACCAGTGTTGTATGTTCGTACAATCTTATTCGAAATAAAGTAATGTAATTTATTTATTAATTTTTTGATTGTTAATAAATTAGTATTATTTTATTTTGAATAAGCATGTATAACTGAAAAAGTAATGTATAACTGAAAAATAATAACCAGTGTTGTATGTTCGTACAATCTTATTCGAAATAAAGTAATGTAATTTATTTATTAATTTTTTGATTGTTAATAAATTAGTATTATTTTATTTTGAATAAGCATGTATAACTGAAAAAATTATTTTATGACTAAACAAAGTGTTTAGAACAATTTGAACTAGATAATTGTTCTAATAGTCTTAACTATTTGAATTGGTTTCACAAACACATTTATTTTTTAAATCTCTTACCTATTAATTTTTAGAATATTATTAATTTAGCAATATTTTACTTCAAATACATTTGTATGAACATAAACAATTATTGTACAGCAAAACAAAGATCATAACAATTTAAGATAGATGATTGTTCAAATAATTATAACTATTTAAACTAGTTTGATAAATAGATTTAGTTTTTAAATCTCTTATTAATTTTTAAAATATTAATAAATTAGTACTATTTTATTCTAAATAATATTGTCTGAATAGAAATAATTATTTTACGACCAAAAAAATATTGTAATGATTTGAAATAGATAATAGTTCAAATGAACATAACTATTTAAAATTGTTCAGTAAATAATTTATTTTTTAAGTCTTCAACTTATTAATTTTTAGAATATTAATAAATTAGAATTGTTTTATGACAAAATAAAAGATCATAACAATATGAAATAAATAATTATTCAAATACTCATAACTATTGGAACTTGCTAGGTAAATAGATTTATTTTTTAAATCTTTTACTTATTAATTTTTGGAATTTTAATAAATTAGTATTATTTTCTTTCGAATAAGCTTTTATGAATAAAAACAATTAGTTTATGACAAAACAAAATGTCATAATGATTTGAAATAGATAATTATTCAAATAGTCATAACTATTTGAATGTTTAATTTTTATTGATCAATATTAATTAAAATATTATTAATATTTTAATAATTAATAATTATTAAGAATTTTATTCATATAATTATTTCTATTTAATATTTTATTAATTTAATATTTTATCATTGATATTCAAGTAAACTTTTCAAGTAATTAATTAATTATTTAATATCGAATATTAAGATTTTAATAATAACCACCAATTTGAATTATTAATTATCTATATTAATTATTTAATAGATATAGATTAAATAATAGTTATATAAATATTAAACAATTATTTCTTTACTTATTAATTGTCTTAATTTAATATTATATTGATTTAAACTTAATTAGAATAGATAATTGTTCAAATCTATACATTATGAAATTTTAATAATTTAATATAATAATCCTTGTTAATATTAATCCTTAGTATCATACATATAAAGTAAAGAAATAAATTTATTAACATTTAGAAAATTAATATGAAAGAGATTTAAAAAAATAAATTTATTTACTGAACAAATTTAAATAAGTAAGGGATTTAAAAAGTGAATATGTTTACCAAATCAGTTCAAATAATTATGGCCATTTCAATAATTATCTATTTCAAATTGTTATTACCTTTTGTTTGGTCATATGACAATTGTTTTTGATCATACAAGCTTAATCGAAATAAAATAATACTAATTTATTATTATTAAAGTATTTATGAATATTTAAAATTAATCTATATATTATTATAATATTTATTATAATACTGTTAATTATTAATTTTCTATTTAATTTAACAATTAAAAAATTAATAACTAAATATTAATAATTATGAATTTATTAATGATTAGAACAATTATTTAATATAAATAAATATTCATTCTAAAATAATTGTTTACTATTCAATTAATGATTCTTTGAAAATAAATAAATATTATATAATTAATAATTAATTTTATAATTAATCTCATATTTAAAATATTAATTAGTTCAAATAATTATGGCCATTTCAATAATTATCTATTTCAAATTGTTATTACCTTTTGTTTGGTCATATGACAATTGTTTTTGATCATACAAGCTTAATCGAAATAAAATAATACTAATTTATTATTAAAGTATTTATGAATAGTTAAAATTAATCTATATATTATTATAATATTGTTAATTATTAGTTTTTTATTTAATTTAACAATTAAAAAATTAATAACTGAATATTAATAATTATGAATTTATTAATCATTGGAACAATTATTTAATATAAATAAATATTCATTCTAAAATAATTGTTTACTATTCAATTAATGATTTTGAAAATAAATAAATATTATATAATTAATAATTAATTTTATAATTAATCTAATAATTAATAACTTTAAATTGATATATTTAAAATATTATAATATTGATAATAATAAAGTAACAAATATTATAAAAATAATGTTAAATAATAAGTAATTAATACTCCATTTAATTATTATGATTAAATAAATTATCTTATTTAATTAAACTAAATAAATATTATTATTACTTAGTAGAATTACTAATAAATAATTATAACAATTAAAGAACATTTAAATACTACTTATTAATAATAAATATTAATTATTTATTATAAATTATACTTAAATTATTTAAATGTATTCAAATCTTATAGTTATTAATAAGTAATAACATATTATATTAAAATACATGTTATGATCTCAAATAGGTATCTTATAATTATATTTGATTAATATATTTTAATTAATAATCATTAATTAATAAAAAAGTATTTAATAATTTAAATTAAATTATTGTTATTATAATTAATGTTAAATATTAATATTATTCATATTATAATATTTATACTTAATAATAATATTATTAATTAATATCTATTTGTTTATTATTAAATAAATAATATATAATATTAAATTAATTATATAATTAAATATTATACGTTTAATAATTAAATATAAATATTATTAACAATATAATTTATTAATTTAAAATAAATTTGAAATTATGATTAATTTCTAATTATTGTTAAAAATTAATAATTAAATTATTATTAATATTAATAAGACTTAACTAATATATATTAATTAAATTATTTAATATACAATTATATATTAATTGTATATAATATTAGATAATTTTTTTTATATATATTAACAATTAATATGAAATATTAATAAATTAATATTTGTTAATGATATTAACGATTATTAATTAATAATTTAATTAAAATAATAATATCAATTATTTTTAGTATAATATTAATTTATACTATAAATTATTAATAACAAATATTTAATTATATAAATTAAATTATTAATAATTTATGGATTAAAATTGTATTAATAATAATACAATTATTAATTATAACAATATTAACCATTAATATATTAATCAAATATAATTATATAATATTTGAATAAAAAATTATTTTAATATTTAAAATATTAAATGACTCAATGTATATTTAGAATTAGGAACATTAATAATCCAAATATTATTATTAAATTTATTTATTTAATTAAAATAAATTAAAAGTAGTTATAATAATTAAATAATTAGAACACAACTCTAAGTCCTTATTAATTTTTGAAATAGTTCAAATTTAAATAGTTCAAATATCTATTTGAACTATTTTATTTCTATTTGTTTTATTTGATAATATTATTGAATGATAATACTCATCTTCAAAGGGAATTTTTGGCATATTAATAAATATTATATTTATATTTATATTTAATATTTTAGTTATTAAATATTCATTAATTAATAATTAATTAAAATAATGAATATTTTATTAATCATTATTAAATAAATATTTCATGATTAATATTTCTATTAATTAACAAATTAATAATATGAAATATTATTATTTAATATTATTTTATTAATTAAAAATAATTAAGTATTAATTATTTAAAATAATATTTTAATAATAATATATTATATTTTAATAATAATATTGAATTATTAAGATTAATAATAATGGCTGAATAGAAAGTGTTCTTGCAACATTAACAATAAAAACACACAGTTATATTATAATTAAAAAATTAATTAATTCATTTTTTATTTAATATTAATATTGATTAATTATTAATATGAAAATAAATATTGACAAATATAGTTCCTTATTTTAATTAAATATAAATAATTGTTAATATTTGAAATAATTGTTATTAATTTAAAATGCTATTTCTATTAAATTTAAAATGAATTAGATTAATATAACATATATATAATAATAAATTTCTATATTATTTTATTTATTTTAAATAATCTAACTAATTGTTTTGAAAATTATTAATTAACGATAAAATAGTCATAACTATTTATTAATTTTGAATTATAATTATAGATAATATATAATTATTGTTTATATTTAAATAATATAAATACTATTTATATTAGCAAATATTAATTATTTATATAAAATAATTAATAATAATTAAAATTATAATTTATTAGTAATATTAATAATTTAATATTAATATTTAATTAAATTAATTAAAATATTTCACTGATAATAATATTATATTATATATTATTAATAAACTAATATTTATAATAATTATAAATATTGGATAAAAATAAATAATATAAATTTATTATCCTATAAATAAATTATCAATATAAAAATAATTATTTAATTATTTTAACATATTAAATATATTGTCATATATATAATAACAATAAATTATATTTATTAATAATTTATTTAAATTATTTAAAAAATAATTATTTAATAATTTATATTAATAAATTTATTAATATATATATAGTTAATTAAATAAGAGTTAAGATAATTAATTAATAGCATAATAATAATAAGAAAATTTTATTATTAAATATTTAATATAATATTTAATTAAATTAAATTAATTATATTTAATAATTATATAATACTTTAAGTAAATTAATTATAATTAAAGGTTATTAATAATTAAATATAAGATATTTAATTGATTATTTAAAATTATTATATTAAAAAATATAATATTAATTATATTAATAGTTTATAAATATTATTAATAGTTATTTAATTATAATTAAGTATATTATTATCTACTATAATTTTTTATTTTATATATTAATTATTAATAAACTTTGAGAATTAAATAACTATACTTATAAATATATTATAATTAATGAATACAAATTATTTTAATTTAATAGTTATTATATTTCAATTACCTAATTTAAATTAATAATAAAGGTTCCCCAATTCACTATTAATTATTTGATATAGTTAGAATATATGAATAATATAAATCAATATTAAATATTAATTTTAATATCATGACTTAATTGATTATTCTAATTTAATATTAATTATATATTTATTTAATGTTTAATTTATTTAAATCATGAATAATTATGATTAATTAATTAGAACTTTGATTTATACATAATTATATAAATATATAATAAGAATATTATTCATATTAATTTAATTAAACAATTGTATATTTGATTTAATTTTATTAAAATTAAAATTATAACTATTTTAATAAATAATAATATTATTTTATATTATAATCATATTAGTAGTTTAATCATATTAGTATTGTTGATATTATTAATTTTTTAATAGTTTAAAATTTAAACTAATTGTGTTAATATAACCATCATTTAATTTATAATATCTATTAATTTAATAATTTTATAAAACTATATTGTTTTAAATCTAGAATTCATTGTATGGTTGAATGATATGGTTATATAATATAAAATAATATATAATTTTAAATAATATTATAGTTAATACATTATATTATAATGTTATAACAATTATATATTAAATTTTAATCTAATAATTTTATATTATATTAATACAAATTTATAATTAATCATTATAATTAATTAATCATTTAAATAGAAATTAGTATATCATTAATTATAATTATTATGTTATAATAAATAATTTGAATAATTTATTATTCATAATTTAAATATTTTATTATATAATATTAAAATAATATTAATAAATTTTATAAGCATTAATTTTAACTATAATTTAATTATATAATTAAATAAATAATTATTTATATAATATTATTATTAGGTTATATATATTATTTTTAATATATATTATAAGATTAAATAAATATTAAACTTATACTAATAAATTGTATAAAAATATTTTATATTTTTTGAATTATTACAAGTATATATCATTTTTGTTAACTATAATTAATAATTGTTATATTAGTTAATAATATGTCTATATAGTAATGATTTTATTAATAATTATATAAAAATATAATAAATATTAATAAGTATAATAATAAATTAAATTCTATTATATATTAATTAATTAATATATAATTAATATCATTATGATTATATTATGTATAATCTTTTTATTACAAATAGATAATAAATTAATATTATAAATTACATGTTATATAAAAATAAATAATTATATTTAATCAAAGATTGTCACGGCATTCGTAAGTTAACTTTTTTTTTCTAAAATATGATTTTTTTTTAATTTCATGTTATCTGTGTGCTTTTTGTTTCACGCTATGATGTCACTTAGATGTCAATTATTTCGGTAGTTAGTCTCCATTTAAGTTAATTAAATTTTTATATAATATTTAAAATTTATGTTTAAAAAAATATTATACGCTTATTTGTATGGTATAGAGACTAAAAATTTATTTTTATTTTGTACTAAGTTAATAATTTATTATAACATGGTTTTATAAATAATAAAGACAAAAACGATTTTCGAGTATCTTAAAAGAGAGTTTTCAAATATTATTATAATATAATAATTAAATTTCTATAAAGATTATAGTATTTATTATAATTATTTAATAATAATTTAAAAAATTATAATAATAAATAATATTTGTATATATTATAATACTATCGTAAATTATTATAAATAATTTATCAGATTATTTGACTATAAAATAATAATATAATTTATTAAAATAATTTTTTCAGTTCATACATGCTTATTCAAAATAAAATAATACTAATTTATTAACATTCATAAAATTAATAAATAAATTACATTACTTTATTTCAAATAAGATTGTATGAACAGACAACACTAGTTATTAATTGTTCAAATTAATAAGTAATTTATTATAAAAATTAAATAAGTTAAACAATAACCTCCAAGCATCAGCTTATGCACGAGCGCACGCCCCAACACCCCATGCCACCTAGCTGAGCCTTAGTATAGACCCTACTCGAGATATCGGGTAACACCAAAAAATTCCTTCACCTGGCCTTCACTTACTCCAATATAAACCCTACTAATACCAACCGAACCTGCATACAACAAACTCCTCTCCTATCGGTACTAACCCTTGACCTACCTCCTAACATCAATCCTTACTCTCATGCAAATCCAGTCTCGTCCTCACTTGGGTCACCCACCTGAGCAATGAAGCACCATCGACCCCAGCCAAAACCTGCCACTAGCACTAAGCCAAACACCAACATCAACCTCACACACCACAAAACAGTTTTTCCCTATACAAAATGTACCTTATCAAATAATATTTAACAATAAATATAGTTATGTCAATATTTTAATAACAAAATATTAATCAATTGTTTTATAAGCTATTTTCAGAAATTAATTAATAAATTTAACAATTAGAATATTAAATCTCTTACTTATATTAAACTAGTATTTTATTAAATTAGTTTATTTTTTAAATTTTTACATATTAACTATATTTAATATGTTAATAAATTTTTATAATTTTTATAGAACCTATACCTTTTAAATATGTTTATATTTTATCTTAGTTACTCTATCCAAAAATATTTAGAATATATATTAATTATATGATTTAATATATAATTGTAGTATATTATAGATAATTCTTCAAATATATAATTATAAAAATAATTATTATAATAATTATATTATTAAATTGAGATAATATTTATTTATTGTAATTATAACATTTATAAATAATAATATAATTATTATTATATTAATAATTAATTTTAAATATTAAATTATTTATAAGATTAATGAAATTAATATATTAAATATATTATAATATTTAATATAATTTATAAATTAACTAAATTAATAATATTATAAATTATTAATATAATTATTATATTATAAATATATATACATAAGTTAATATATAATATATAATATTTAATATTAAATTAAATTAAGTTATTTATTATTATATTTGAACTATATTATAATCTAATTGAATATTTCATATTAATAATTATATAATATTATTAAATGATTAAATTAATATAAACTAAATAAATATTTTATTAATTATTCAAACAGAATTATTTTATCAATAATCCAAAAAATTAATCATTGTTAATTATTAATAATGAATATTTATATTAATAAAAATATTATATTCATTAATTATAATAAATAATTATTATTTATTATTTACTTAATACAAATTGGATTCACTGTATTAGTTTAATAAGTAAATATTTATAATTAATATTTAAATTATAAATATTAATAATTATTTTAATGAATATTTTAATAATCAATTTATTAATTATTGTTTTAATAAATTAATAATATTATTATTATATTATTTTTACTAATAACATATATAGATATTATAGTATAAATATTAATTTATTAGTAATTTATTATTAACTAATCGATAAAATTATTAATTAATTTTAATAATTTTAAACAATAGTATACAAATTATATTAAATAATTTGACTTTTAGTTATATTCAAATAATACTATAATATTATTAAATTAATACAATAATAATTGTTTATAAATTATTAGTTCAAATTATCGTTAATATAATAGTTGAATGTTTTATATAAATTTGTAACAAATTTATAAAAATTATGACAATTTTTTATTACTATTTATTAATACCAATAAATAGTCATAAAAATTATTGTTAATATTATTTAACTAATAACTATCATTAATTAACTATTTTATATTAATTACTAATATTATTATAATAATAAATTATAATTGCTTATTGATTTTTGAAATATTAAGAAATTAGTATTATTTTATTTTGGATAAGCTTTTATGAACTGAAACAATTATTTTTTGTCAAAACAAAAGGTCATAATGATTTTAAATAAATAATTGTTTAAATAGTCATAACTATTTGAACTTGATCGGTAAATAGATTTATTTTTTCATATCTTTTGCTTATTAATTTTTTGAATGTTAAAAATTTTAAATTTTAAATATTTAAATTAAAATATTTAATTTTAATTATTTAATTATCTATATTCATTAACAAATAAGCTATGAAATAATAATATAATTTATGAATTTTTTAAAATAATTATTAAACATAATCATAAATATTTTAATTATTGATTAATAAATTATTGATTAATTTAATATGTTATTATATCAATAATAAATAATATCCAAATAATATTAATAATAGATTTTCTAAGTTACTGAAAAAATAAATAATTGTAATATATTATTTATAAATTTAATTAATAATAATAATATATTAATTGAATAAGTTAATATAATTATTAACATAACATAATAAATATATTATTATGATTATATTAATAATTATTATATATATAATAATAATAATAATTAACTAACATGTATTATAATTAATAAACAATTTAAATATTAATATTATATATATTAATTATAATTTATAATAATAAATTATAAATAATCAATGGATAAATGCATTGATATATTTAGTTAGTTTAAATTAATAAAATAATCAAAATAATTAATTATTATTAATTTTTGATAAAATAATTATTATTAACATTTGGATGGCGCTTAAGCATGTGACCTATACCTGGCTATCAAGGCAAGGGCCAAGCCTCAATGAGTAGGAGGGCACAACGGTTGCCGCAAAACCTAGGGCACGAGCTTGGGTGGAATAGCTATTGATGCCAATCTTGGTGGTAGTAGCAAGAACAATTGTTATATTATTACGACTCATATAAATATTTATAAATTACTAATTATACTATTTATTTATTAAATAAGTATAATACTAATTAATAATTAAATATTATTGTTAGAGATTTAGCAATTGTTTATATTATACTATAAACAAGAATTTATTATTATAAATATTTTGACAATAGTTTATTTAATAAATAATATAATAATTATAATATAATAAATAATGTAACATTAAATAATTTTAATTATTTATTTTATATCATAAATAATTTTTAATTAATAATTATTAGTAATATTTAATTACTAATTTAATAATTAAATAAATAATTAGGTATAACATAAAGCAATATAGTTACAATTTAATATAATAATTGAATTAAATATTTTATTAATTAAAATTAATTTATAACATAAAACAATAATAATTTATTGTTATTAATAAATTCATGATGATTGTATTATTTTATAAATAGTAAGTTACAAATTAATTGTTATGATTTCCTTTTATTTATTAATATTTATAATATAATTAAATAATTATATTTAATTTAATATAATTTATAATAATTATAATATAATAATATTATTATTACTTAATAATAAAATATAATTATTAATATATATAAATTAAACTATTATATATATAATAAATAAAACTATTTATATATTATGAGATTATTAATATTTATTTATTTAATTTAATTAATATATTATAAATTTATATAATATTTGTTAATATTATAAGATGAGTAATAATATAATAGAAAATAGTTTCTATTAAAATTTATAGTAATTTAATATCATAATATTTTTAAAAATTGTATTATAACTAAATTAATAAATTATATTTAATATTGAAAATTAATATATTATAGTATTAAATATAACTAGTAATTTTAATAATTATTTATAAATAAATAAATAAATTATTATTTAATTAATTTAATAATTGTATAGATTATATAATTTAGTATAATCTATACAGTTATAATATCTATTTAAATTTATTATTTGATTTTAATAATATCAAATAACCATATTTATTAACTATACTATTTACACAATTATATCGTAATTATATTAAATACCTAATATTTAATGATAAATAATTATATAATTTAAAATTAATATTTATAGCAATGATTTATAATGTTATATATTTGTAATAATAGATAATAGATAATATTTAAATTTTAAATATTAAAACTAATATATATTGTTTTAATATATTAATTTGTTTAAATTAAAAATAAATATTAAAATTTATTTTAAGTAATAAATATTGCAATAGCTTAATAATTAATACAAATAAATCTAATATACTATATATTAATCATAATTTATATAATAATTTTAATATTACTTAATTATATACTATTAAATAATTAATATTAATTATAATATTAATAATTAATTAATAATACTTATTTAAATATAAGTTATATTAGTTATAAAAATATATTTATTATTAATATTTGATTATAAATATTTATAATAATTATGAATATATTATTAATAAACAATTTATATAAACAAAAATAATTAATATAACTATAACAATATATATGTTACTTATAATTATAAATTAAAAGATTATGTTTAATTATATCTATTATATTTATCAAATATAAATAAATAAATAATTAATTGATTTTATAATTTGGTAAAATCAAATAGTCATAATTATTTGAACTAGTTATATAATTTAACTATTTTATTAATTACAAATAAATATAAGTTATTTATATTTATTAGATATAACTTATTCTAAAAATAGATTAAAAAATAATATATATTATAACAAAATCTTCACTTGCACAAATTATAAAATTATAAAACTTATTATAATTAATTATAGTAAATAAAATTAGTTATTTAAAATATTAATTATTAATTTATAATTGTTATAAGCAAGAGTAATTCAAATATTATATATTAATTATTTTAATAATTAATTAATATTAATTATTATAAATATAATATTATAATGTTAGTTACTATATAACTAATTAATATAATTTCACACTGTTATAAATAAAATATATAATATAATTCTATTTGAAATAGTTATAATTTCAAATATTTCAATAATTATTAAATTATTATAATAAATAATAATATAGTTAAATATTTATTATTAATGATAAATATATTTATTAAAATTATCATACTAATTAAATATTTATAAAATCACAACATAAAATAATAAGTTATTTTATATTATTATTTAATATATTTTAAAAAATTAAGCTATTAGATATATTCTGTTACTATTATATTTATATAATTAAATCATAAAATATTCAAATGTTAATTAAAAAATTGTTTCTATTTAATGGCCATAATCATTAGTATTTTACAAATACTAGGAAACTTATATTACATGATCTTAAAATGACTATTTGCTTATTATAATTATATTAATAAGTAAGTATTAGTTTAACTAAGTTAATAATAAATATAAAATATAACACTAAAATTGTTATAACAAAATTGAATAATACAAAACTTATTAATTATTATTATTTAAACCAATTAATTAAATATTATATTATAGATAATATTGTACTAATAAGTTTAAAATTATTATAATTAATAATTGTATTAACAATTAGAATAAGTTAAATATTTATAATAATTATTATTAAATTATATATTAAAATTGCCATTTATAAACAAAATTAGAATAAATAATATTAAAATACCTATTATGAATATAAATTATATTCATTAATATTAATGAATGATTAGGTTTTTATATAGTATTAGTAATAATAGTTATTAATAGTTATAATTTATCTCAATTATTTAATTTATAATTATTATAATTATTAGCAATAATTATTTTAGTCAATTATAACAAAATCTAATCATAATCAATTCATGCAAGCTTAATATTGTAATTGATAATAATATTAATTATAACTATTCTAAATATAAATTTTATTAATATAAAATTTAAATTTAATTAATTTGAAATAAAATAATTTGATTAGATTAATATTTTATATAAATAAATTAGATTTTAAATAATTATATTAAATTATAATTATTTATAATCTAATTAATTAATAAATTATTAGATAAATTATATAATTAATTATTAATTAATTATATAATTAATTGTATTAATTAGATTTGAAATAGATAATTATTTGAATTAATTCAGTAAATAGATTTATTTTTTTAAATCTATTGCTCATTAATTTTTTGATTGTTTAGAAAATAGTATTACTTTATTTCGAATAAGCATGTATGAACTAAAACAATTATTTTATGACTAAACAAAAGGTCAAAATGATTTGGAATAGATAATTGTTTTAATATCTTTAACTATTTGAACTGGTTCGGCAAACGCATTTATTTTTTAAATCTCTTATTAATTTTATAAGTTATACAATTAAATTAAATGTATTAAAAATTATTTATATTGAAATATTAAAAAATTATATTAATTAATAATTTATAAGTTAATAATAATTTATAATAAATAATAATATAATTTTATATTATAATATAATATAATATAATAATAAATAATAACAATTAAACTATATATATATAAAATTATAATATATATTAAATATATATATTATAACTAATTATTATAATGGATAATATAAGTTATAATATAATTTAAATAATAATGTATATAAATATACATATTCCTTTTTAAAAAATATATTCAATACTATATACATATTTCTAAGTTAACATTAGTATTATTAATATAATCAACTTATTACTTGATTAAACTAATTAATATTAATTAGTAAGATAATTAAATTCAAATGTGTTATTATATTATTATTTTGTTCAAAATGTAAGTAAGTTTAATCAGTTTAAAATATCTAAACTATTTTATATATGCAATTATTATTTAAATTAATTTAAAGACAAATTAATTGAATCTTTAATTACTTATCATTATTTGAAAAAAAATCCAAATTCTTTGAATTAATTAAATAAATTTAAAATTTAATATTAACTTTATATTAATTATATTAATAATTAATAAAAATAAATTATCTGTAAGTTAGGAATATGTTTAATTTATTAATAATGATTTGAAATTAAATATTAAAACTATTATAATTTATTTAATATATAACGTTTATTTCTATTTATATCATAAACATATTGATAATTAAGTCAATTTATAATATTATATTATTATTAATATATTATAATTATAAGATTATAAATTAATAATTATATATAATTAATAAATATAATAAATTAATATTATTTTATATTAAATTGTAATTATAAAATATAAAATAATAATAAATTATTTATTCTAATTTAATTTTATAAAAATATAATGGTTATTTTTAATAAATAATTATAATGTAATATAATTAAATTATCATTAATAATTATGTAATCGAACAATTATTTATTTCAAATCATTATGACTTTTTGTTTTGTCTTAAAAGAATTATTTTTGTTCATGTAAGCTTATTCGGATTAAAATAATATTAATTTATTAATATTTTGATAAATTAATAAGTAAAATATTACAAAAATAAATACATTTATAGAACATGTTCAAATAATCATAACTATTTGAATAATTATCTATTTCAAATAACAAATAATATATTTCAAATTAATTTTAACATAATTTTTGTATAATAATTTATACAATTGGTTTATAATTACATTTATATGTATAATCGATTATACATATTATTAAATATAATTGATTTAAAATTATCTTACATATTAATAATAATAGTTATACAATTATTAGAAATATATAATTAATTACAATTATTAAATATCATATTAAAATTGATATGATAAGTTAATTATCAATTATTTTTTATAAATATATATTTATATAACATATATTAAAATCAATTAATTGTGATAAAGTAATTGATATTATTAGTTAAAATATTATTAGCTAATATAGATATAATAGATTAATAATTAAAACTATTACACTTAATATCTATATTGATTATTAAATATAAAAATCATAACAATTATTAATAATACTATGAATAATTAGAATTTAATTATTTATTATTCATAATTATTTAATGAAACAATTTTAAATTATAATAATATTATATATAATAAAAATAAATTGATTAATATTTTCAAAAATTATATTATTAATAATATTACTTAAATAAAAATAGATTATAATAATAGTAAATAATTGTTATTGATAAAATAAAATAACAATTTGTCAAACCAGTTCAATTAGTTATAACTATTATGTTAATTATAATTAATTATAACTAATAAAATATTAGTTATTTAATATTCAATATATTTAATGAATATATAATTATTTAGTAATTATTATACTTGTTTTTATTATATTAAGCTAATATAATTATAAATTTATCTTAAATTTAATAAACAACTATAATATTTTAAATATTTAATATAAAATATTAATTACCATTATAATTATAATTTTATAAATTATAAATAATTTATTATTAACAAAATGTAATAATAATTATATTATATTATATTATAAATATATAAAATTAGTTAAATAAAATATTTTATTTTGATATGGAAAGGATCATATAAATAATTTTATTACATTCAAATAATTCTATTATTTGAAATTTTAATATTTGTTCAGTAACATTTTATTAAATATTATAGTATAAATTATATAATAGGTAATAACATATTGTTAGCTATAAAAAAATTAAAAAATTAATAATTTTTTAAATTATTAAATATAATTTATTTAATATTACAAAACTATTATTAAACTAACAATAATTAAAATTTTTATTATGGATTATTAGGGATAATTTATATATTTAAATTAATATATCTATTCTATATATAATAATTAGTTACTACTAACTAAGATTAAATAATAATTTATTTAATAAAATATTATAATTTAATATAAATTAGTTATTTGTATAATATTATTAATTTATAAAATTATATTTAATAGATAATTATTATATAACAATTATTAATATACTATAATTCAAATATGAATTATTGGATTAGAACTAATGGCCTTTTATTACAAAATAAAAACTAATTAATTAAGTAATTAATATATTAAATATAGTATTGTACAATTAAAACAATTATAGTAATAATATATATTATTTTAATAGTTAATAATATATAATTAAATAGTTATAATTATTTGAACCAGTTTCAAAAGTAGAATTATTTTTTAAATCTCTTATTAAATTTTGAAATATTAATAAATTAATTTTATTCTATTTCGAACAAGCTTCTATGAGCTTAAATAATTGTTTTATGACAAAACAAAAGGTTATAACAAGTTGAAATAAATAATTTTTCATATAGTCTTAACTATTTGAGCTTGTTTGACAAATGGATTTATTTTTTAAATCTCATTGTTATTTATTTTCAAAATATTACTAAATTATTATTACTTTATTTCGAATAAGCTTGTATGAATAGAAACAATTGTTTTATGATAGAGCAAAGGTTATAACAATTTGAAATAGATAATTGTTCAAATAATCATAACTATTTGAACGGATCAACAAATAGATTTCTTTTTTAAATCTCTTATTAATTCTTGAAATATTAATAAATTAGTATTATTTTATTTAGAAAAATCTTATTTGTTGAAAAACAATTGTTTTATGACAAAAACAAAAGGTAATAATGATTTAAAATAAATAGTTGTTTAAATGGCCATGATTATTTGAATTGATTCAGTAAACTGATTTATTTTTTAAATCTATTGTTTATTAATTTTTGAAATATTAATAAAGTAGTAATATTTTATTTTGGATAAGTTTTTATGAACTAAAACAGTTGTTTTATGACAAAACAATTGGTCATAATGATTTTAAATAAATAATTGTTGAAATAGTCATAACTATTGTAGATATAATTTATAATAAAGTATAAACAAAATTGAATAATTCAAATACAATTATTAAATAACTTATAATATTATATAATTTCAAATAATTTATATAACTATTATATTTCTAAGTAAAAATATAATATTATATTTATTAATAAATTATTAATAATCAAATATTATTATATCAAATTTCTTTAAACATTATATAGACATGACTATTTGAACTGATTCGATAAACAAATTAACTTTTAAAATCACTTAGTTATTAATTTTTGGAATATTAATAAATTAGTTTTATTTTGAATAAGCTTGTATGAACTAAAACAATTGTTTTATGACAAAACAAAAGGTCATAAGATTTTAAATAAACAATTGTTCAAATAGTCATTACTATTTAAATTTGTTCAGTAAACAAATTAATTTTCTTAAACTCTTGATTATTAATTTTTGAAATATTAAAAAATTAGTATTATTTTATTTTGAATAAGCTTTTATGAACTAAAACAATTGCTTTTTTGTCAAAACAAAAAGGTCATAATGATTTTAAATAAATAATTGTTCAAATAGTCATAACTATTTGAACTTGATCAGTAAACAGATTTATTTTTTCATATCTTTTGCTTATTAATTTTTTGAATGTTAATAATTATAAATTATAAATTATAAATATTTAAATTAAAATATTTAATTTTTATTATTTAATTATTGATATTTATTAATAAATAAGCTATGAAATAATAATATAATTTATGAATTTTGTTAAATAATTATTAAAAATAATCATAAATATTTTAAAATGTATATTTGATCTTTTATGATAAATTATTGACAATTAAAATAGATAATTATTCAGAAATCCGATATTTGAGATAAGGCAAATATCTAATTATTCAAATAAATTAATAAGTAAGAGATATTAATTTTTATATCTTTAATTAAATTAGCATATTTTAAATAACTAATATTTAATTAATCTTTATTTATTTCAAATTATTATCATAATTTACTTAATTAGTATCCATGGTAATAATATAATTTAATATATTATTATATCAATAATAAATAATATCCAAATAATATTAATAATAGATTTTCTAAGTTATATAAAATATTCAATTATTAAATAATTATTAATTGTCATATTATTAATAATTATGGCTAATAAATAATGTTCATATTATTATATAATTAAAAAAAATCATCCTATAAAACTATGATAATTGTTATTAAATAAATATAATAAATTGACTACGAAAAATTATCTCATATGAGCATTATTCCCTTTGAACTAAGGTGTCATTGCTTATATAATAAATCTAATAGTCTTAACCATTTGAATTTGTTTTGTAAACACATTGATTTTTTAAATATCTTATTAATTTTTAAAATATTATTAGTTTAGCAATATTTTACTCCGAATAAGCTTGTATGAATAGAAACAATTATTTTATGACAAAATGAAGATCATAACGATTTGATATAGATAATTGTTCATAGAGTCATAACTATTTGAACTGATATTGTAAACAAATTTAAATTAATAACAAATAAATTATTAAAAATAATATTTTTTTGCAACTGTAAAAAATAATTTAAAGTTTAAATAAACTTATTTGGAATTAATAATATAAATTATATAATAAAATAGCTAATTATAATTAATATTAAAACTTGTTATATAATTTTATATTTTGTATATAAAATTTGTTTAAATAAGCATTAGTGGTCATAGAAAAATGATTTATTATAAATTAGCTATTTTAATTAAAAATTTTATTATTAATTCAATTAAATAATAATTAATAATATATTATAATACTAATTGTTTATAGTTGAATAATCTATATAATTAATAATTATTAATTATATAAATTTATACCAATATTATATAGAAATATTGTTTAAATTATTTATTTAAAAATTAAATTAAATTATTAATTATGAAATAAATTAATATATTATATTATATTATTTATAATAAATTATTATTAATTTATATTCTAGTTATAATAATTAAAATATTATTTAATTTTATTATTATAATTATTTGCTAATTGTTATAATTAATAAATTATATAATTTATTATTTTATAATTATTTGTTTATCTTATAATGTATTATAAGCCTTTATTATATTATAAGCTATAATACTTAATAAAATTATATATAATTGATTATATTGCTTAACTTATAACAATTATATTAATAACAATATTAATTATTTATATTATAATAATATAATATTATAATAGTTGATTATTAAAATTGTTTGGTAAACAAATTTACCTTTTAGATCCCTTACTAATTAATTTTTTAAATATTAATAAATTAGTATTATTTTATTTTGAACAAACTTATCTTAATAAAAACAATTGCTTTATAACAAAACAAAAAGTAATAATGATTTGAAATAAATAATTGTTCAAATAGTTATAATTATTTCAACTAGTTCGGTAAATAGAATTATTTTCTAAATCTCTTATAATTTTTTGAAGTATTAACAAATTAGTTTTAATAGTAAATGTATTATTTTATTAATAAAATAGATAATTATTCTAATAATTTTAACTATTTGAACTGGTTCAACAAACATATTTATTTTTTTAAATCTCTTACTTATTAATTTTTAAAATATTATTAAATTTGTATTATTTTTAATAGAATAAGTTTCTATGATCAAAAACAATTGTTTTATGACAAAACAAATATCTTAATAATTTGAGATTGATAATTATTCAAATAGTCAAACTATTTGAACTGGCTCGATAAATAGATTTATTTCTTAAATCTCTTACTTATTAATTTTTGAAATATTAATAAATATATCAAATAAAATTAATATTTTATAGTATTAATATAAAATTATAAATATTATTATTAATATCATATTATAAATATATTACATAATTAATTATTTGTAATATTTATAAATATATAATGATTTAACTATATGTTAATAAATACAAAATTTAATATTATTTGAAAGTTAAATATTATAATATTAAATATAATAGTCATTATATAATTTATATAATAATAAACAGTATATAATTAGCTTATTCTTAATTATTTATTAAGATTATAATTTAAAATTTAATAAATACTTATTTATTTAATTATTTATATATAGTAACTATTTATAATTAAGTTTAATAATTACAATAAATAAATAATTATTTAATATTAATCATTAAATAAATTGCTATTAATAATCAATTCATTATTAATATTAGTAAATATTAATAAGTAATATTAAAACAATTGAACATAATCATAATTATAGAATTATATTATAATATAACTAGTTTATAAACTTATAATTGTTTATAAATTATATCTAATAATTTAAATTAGATAATAAATTAATATTATAACTATTAATATATTTTAAGTATATAATAAATAGTATTTGAATAATTATATAAATTATAAAATATATACAATTATAGTAATAAAATTAATTATATAATTTTAAATTATTGCTATAAATATTAATTTTAAATTATATAATTATTTATCTTTAATGATAAATATTAGGTATCTAATATAATTACGATATAATTATGATATAATTGTGTAAATTGTTATAATTATTTGAACTGGTTTCGTAAGTAGAATTATTTTCTAAATCTCTTATAAATTTTTGAAATATTAATAAATTAATTTTATTCTATTCCGAACAAGCTTCTATGAGCTTAAATAATTGTTTTATGACAAAACAAAATGTTATAACAAGTTGAAATAAATAATTTTTCATATAGTCTTAACTATTTGAACTGGTTTGACAAATGGATTTATTTTTTAAATCTCATTGTTATTTATTTTCAAAATATTACTAAATTATTATTACTTTATTTCGAATAAGCTTGTATGAACAGAAACAATTGTTTTATGATAGAGCAAAGGTTATAACAATTTGAAATAGATAATTGTTCAAATAATCATAACTATTTGAACGGATCAACAAATAGATTTCTTTTTTAAATCTCTTATTAATTCTTGAAATATTAATAAATTAGTATTATTTTATTTAGAAAAATCTTATTTGTTGAAAAACAATTGTTTTATGACAAAAAAAGGTAATAATGATTTAAAATAGATAGTTGTTTAAATGACCATAATTATTTGAATTGATTCAGTAAACTAATTTATTTTTTAAATATCTTGTTTATTAATTTTTGAAATAATAATAAAGTAGTATTATTTTATTTTGGATAAGTTTTTAATACAATAATAATCATTTTATAATTGTAATTTATATTTATTATTAATATGATATAATAATAAAATATTTATTATTAAAATAATATAAAGATAATTATTTTATAATATATTATATTATAATTATTTTTTCTGTTTATACAAATACTTATTAAAATTATTAAATAATATATATAAATAAATAATTATTCAATTAGTTAAACTATTTAAATATTTAAATATTATAATAATTAATTAAAATTATTTATATTAAAATATTTAATTTATATTTATTACATTATATTTTATATAATATTATTATTTATAAAATAAATTATATATTAAATAATATATATAATAAACTATTATAATAGTAATAATTTATAAATAGTTAATAATATTATTAATATAGTATTATTAATATTATAATTATATTAATTATAATATTTTAAAATTTGTTTGAGCTAATGAATTGTTTAATTATTACAATTCAATGATTATTATTGTATTAAGAACCAGATTATTATAGTATTATATTTAATTATTTATATAATTAATAATATTACTAAATATTATAGTTACATATAAGAATAACTAAATTATATATTAATATAATAATATTAATTATTAGTAATTAATAAAAAAATGAATCTGTTTACTAAATAAGTTTAAATAATTATAATTATTTGAACAATTATTTATTGGAAATCGCTATAACCTTTTGCTTTGTCATAAAATGATTTTTTTTATTCATACAAGCTTATTTTGAATAAAATAATATAAATTTATTAAATTAAGATAATTAATAAGTAAAAGATTTTAAAATAAATTTGTTTACTGAACAAGTTCAAATCATTATGACTATTTGAAAAATTATTTATTTTAAATTGTTATGACTTTTTGTTTTATCATAAAACAATTGTTTTTGTTCATACTAGCTTATTCGAATAAAATAATATTAATTTATTAATATTTCGACAATTTATAAGTAAAAGATTTAAAAAATAAATATGTTTGCCGAACAAGTTGAAATAGTCATGACTATTTGAATAATTATCTATTTCAAATCATCGTGAGCTTTTGTTTTGCAATAAAATAATTGCTAGTATTATTAACAAAATAATTTTGAATTAATTAATTTAAAATATTATAATTAATTCTAAAAATAAATCTATTTTTCAATTAATTAATATTTAATTATAATTATTGCTAATATTTCAAATTATCATAATAAATAATTATAATAGTTTATCATATATATTTCAAGTGATAAATTAATTAGTATAAATTAAAAATATATTCTTGTGTTTTAAATTTAATAAAAAAAATTTTTAATCTCTTCCTTAAAATTATTAATAATATATATTATTTAACTAATAAATAGTTCAATAAAATACTAATTTTTTATTATTTAATTATTAATGATAAATTAATTATTATGGTCATTTGGTTTAAAATTATTCTAGTAGTACTAATAATATTTATTATTACAACTATAGTATATTTATATTTATATAGTTAGTAATATAATTAATATTACAATAAATTATTTTATTCTAAAATAGTCTAATTTAATATACATTGTTAATTATAATTTATAATATAATATTTATAATATATTAATTAATTAAATTAATTAATTTATGAAAATGATTATAATTATAATTATTATATTTATTGTTATTATTTATTATTATTTATTATAATAATTATTATATCAATTGTATTTAATATAACATTAAATATCTTATCTTATAATATTTTATTAAATAATAAATTTTAATAGTATAATTAATTATATTAATTACAATTATAGTATAATATATTAATATTAATATATTGATTTTAATATTGGACATATATATTGATTACTATTAATAAATTATTATTATATTAAAATAATATACTTAATTATGAAAATAAATTATTGTATTATTAATACAATAATTATTATATTTTTACTAAATATTTGAATTATTATTAATTATATATAATTATATATATTAAATATATATAAATTTATAAATTATAATAGTTTATTAAGTATAATATAATAAATAAAATTATATTATATTACATAATATTATTATTCAAATTATTAAATTATAAAATAATTATATTAATAAGATAATTTAATTTTTTATATATTTATAACAATTGTTTATAGTATAATAATAATATAATATTATGGAATATATAAAATCAAAGTTATTGTAATACTATAATTTATACTATAATATTTAATAAGTAATTTGTTCAAATAAGCTAACATGAATTGAAACAATTGTTTTATTACAAAACAAAATGTTACAATGATTTGAAGTAGATACTTATTCAAATAGTCATGACTATTTAAACTTGTTTGGTAAACTTATTTTTTTAAAATCTTTTATTTATTAATTGTTGAAATATTAATAAATCAATATTATTTTAATCCGAATAAGCTCGTATGGACGGAAACAAGTGTTTTATGACAAAAAAAAGTCATAAGAATTTGAAATAAATAATTATTTAGATAGTCATAATGATTTGAATTTATTCGATAAATAGATTTATGTTTTAAATCTTTTACTTATTAATTGGCTTAATATTAATAAATTTGTATTATCTTATTTAAAGTAAGCTTATATGAACAAATAAAATCATTATAGGACAAACCAAAAGGTTATAGCGATTCCAAATCAATAATTGTTCAAATGGCCATAATTATTTAAACTTGTTTGGTAAATAATATTAATTTATAATTAAATAATATTTAATTAGATATAACTTAAAAAATTATTCGAATATTATAATTATTATAATATTGTAGTATATTATTTTAACTATTTATTCAAATATATACAATATATTTATTTATTAATTTGAATAATTACTTGAAAAAATTAATAAAATCAATCTCAAAATATTTTAATTATTGATTTTAATAATTGTTTAAATAATTATTTTTGATAATTATTATTTTAATTCATAGCTTATTTATTAAATAAAATTAAAAAATTCTATATTTATTAATTGAATCTAATTAATAAAAATAAAAATTAAATAGTTTTAATTTAATTTAAAATAATTAAAATATTTATCATTTTAAATTATGGCCATTTTAATCTAATTAATAATTATTGATTAAAATAGCTTTATTAATATTATTTAAAACAATAATACAATATTGTTTCAAATAGTATTAATAAAATATTAAACCTTCAAATCAGCCATACAACCATTTTCATATTTAATAATATTTTAATTAAATTATAATTGAGTTTAATTACCATATACAACATGTAATAATTCACTTACCAATAATTCAAATTATTATTAATTTGAATATAATTTCTTAATATTTATAATAATTATTTATGGCTTGAAATCAATTATATTTTGATAATTAATAAAAATATAAGCACTAATTATAATTTAAATCCTTCAAATCAGCCCTGAAATGTTCATTTCCTCTCCACACTCCACAATCTTTGCAATCCCAGACTCTTCCATTGCAATCGCCTCTCACACTTCTTGGCTCTTGAAGCATCTTTTCCAATATCATGCCTCTCCTCTTCAGCTTTCCATGAATGATCTCTTGAATTAAATATTAATCTTAGTAATTATTATTATTAACTATCGAGCATATAAGTTAAGCAAAAAATTTATTATTAAAATAATATATTTATTTAATATATATACATTAATATAATTATTTGATAAAATACTAAATTATATAATAATACTATATAATAAAAATTTTAAATATATTTAAAACTAATTTTAAAATATAGATTATTATAACTTAATAATATTATTATTAATTAGTAGTTTAATTAAATAGTTTAATTAATATTCTAAAAAATAATTAATAACTTTAATTGTTATTATTAAGATAATAATAATGTTATAATTAATAATAATTAAGATAATAATATAGTTTATCATTATTAATATATAAAATATAAAATTATTATTATTTTAAATCTGTTTTAATATATATATAATAATTATAATAAATATTTATTATTATCGTATTAATAATATTATCAAAACTAATACATTATAATAACTTAAATTACGATAATCAATTATTTTTATTTTGGATAATTAATACAAATAAATCTAATTATTTATTCATACCTATTAATAATTTTATTAATTATCTATAACCCCTTAGATTTAATATTATTTTATAATATTATTATAATAATTATTAAATAATAATTTAAAATATGAATCTATTTGATATAAAAATAAATATTTTCAATAATTAATATTTAATATTTAACAATTTATATATATAATTAAATTAAATTCTTTTATATTATTTAATATATATTGAATATAATATTTATTTTAAATTGATTATTAAAATTAAATAAAATAATATTTAAAATAAATACAATTAGATTTATAACTAAGAATCGATTATTACTAATATACAAATAATTTAACTAGATAAATCTCATATGAATTAATTAATTCAATATCATAAATTAATATACAATTGTTAATAATATATATTATATTAATTACTCATTAATATAATTTGATAAAATAATTTTGATTATTTTTAGATTTAATTATTTACTGATTAATTTTTATAATTATTAAAATAAATAAATAACTAATAAAAGTTATTTATTATAATATAATATATTAATAATTAATAGTTATTAAATGTTATATTTTAAATTATAATTATAATGATTAATTATAATTATAAACAATCAATTATTTAATAATTGAAAAAATTAAATTACTTAATTAATAAGTACTAATCGATAATAATTAGATATTAGTTTAATAAGTTAATTAATTATATAATTGTTATATAATAGTTTAATTCATAACTATTTGAATTATAACCATATATTCTTTTATATACTATTTTATATAATAAATAGTTTAGGTATTTTAATATAATAGTTAATCATATAATCTTAATATGATATAACTAATTTATTAATATAACTTAATTATAATATAAATAATATATATAAGTATAATAATATTACTAATATAAGACTTATATTAATAATTCATATTATTATAATTATAATATGTATAGTTATTATACATACCTATAATAGTCTATTTATATTATAATTATAAATATCATAAATTATAATAATATATAAGAAAGATTGTTATTATAATTTTAATTAATATGAAAATAATAATTATTATAATTATAATATTAATTCAATTATAATAAATCATATTATTGTTAATATTATTATTAATTTTATTAATTAAATTATAATATTAAAATTGAAAGTATTTTAATTTATATTAATAAATTATTTATTAATTTAATAAATATTATTATAATATTATTACCAAATATTACCGGATAAATGCTTATTAATTATAAGTTATAATTATATTTTTAATGAACTTGATGTTAATATTTTCATAATTATAAGTTATTTATAATTTAATTATTGACTAATTATTTTGACTATAAACAATTTAATTATATATATAATTATATAATTCTATTATTTGTAAATTAAAATTAATTAATTTAATAATTTTAATTGGTTCATTTTATTAAATATTAATAATTATAACTTAATAATAAAATAATTATTATTTTATGTTATTATATCATAATTCTTTATGACAAAATTAGGTATTAGTTTATTAAATTAATAAAATAATAATTGTTTAAACATTTATAGTATCATAATTATTAAAACAATTATTTATAAATATAAATATAGATAATGGTAATAATATTATAAATTAATTAACTTTATATTTCAAAAAATGAGGGTTCACATAGGGATTCTTATCTAATATAACCTTATTATTATTTAATTTGTTACTATTAATAACAATTGTGACTATATTTGGATATTAATAATTATTTTAAATATATATATATCAGATTATATAATAATTAATAGTTACAATTATTAATTTATTGTAGTAATTATAATTTAATAATTATAGTAATAAGTAAAAAATTTTTATAATAAATTAATTCTCAAAGTATATTAATAAAGTAATAAATTATTTTATTTCACCCTAATTTTAAATTAATGAATTTATTAATATATAATTAATTAATAATAAATCATATTATTATCATTTTATAATATAACTATTATAATATATAAATTTATTATTGTTTATTTAATATATCTAATAGTTATTATTTAATTATATGCTAATTATAATATTATAATATTATAAATTATTAGTTTGTATATGAGCTTATTAGTAATTAATATAATATAATTATAAATAGTAATGATTTAAATATCTTAATTTATATACATGTTATATATATTATATTTATATATAGTTATTTTAATACTTATTTAATAATTATATTTGAACATTCAGGATATAAATGTTATAATATAAATAAATTAATATTTAATATACAGTATTTACTATAATTATTTATTTAATACTCATAAATAATTTTTATGAGGGCTCGTAAAACTCTTATTATATCATTGGCAATTGGATCAAAGTTATTAGGTGTGAATTTTGTTGCTTTATGTTATTAGCTATGCAAATGTATTAATAAATTTAATTAAAATTCTAATACTAAAAATATTTTAATACTAAATCTTATTTAGTATAATTATATAATTAAATTAAATTATTAAATATTAAATATCCTAAATGTTCCAAAAATTATTAATAGTCATAGGAAAATTTGATAATTATACAAATATAATTATTTGTGTTAATATTTATAATTTAAATATTATTACTAAAATTAGCAATTTCAAATAATTGTACTAATTTAGTATTAATTATTTAAAGAAAATAATATATCTTTAACAATATATTAAATAAATTCTTATTCATTATTTAATATAATCAAATATTAATTAATTAATATTATTAATTATCTGAATATTAGTTTGATAAATTATACATAACTATTATTCAATTGTTTAATAAAATTAATATTATTATATAATTAAATTAATAATATAATTATATAATATTTATTATATTATAATAAATATTTAATTTAAATATTTAATATTTAATAATATTATATAATTAAATAAATTAAATATATTATAATGATAAACATTTACTTATTAATTATTATAATTTGACTTATTATATAATTTAACTGTTATATTTAATATTATAGATTGTTATTAAATAGTCATAACTAATTTTATATACATAATATTAATTGAATTATTAATAAAATTAATAAACTATAATTAATATAAACAATAATATTAATAATAAATTTATTGATATTTCATAAATTTTTTATTAATAAGTACGAGATTTGAACAATTAAAATAATATAATATTAAAATTTGATATTAATAATTTATCATATTAACAAGTTGAAGTTATAATAGTTATTTATTTATAATTTAATTAATATTATCCAAAATAATAATATCTTATTATTTATTATAAAAAATCTCAAAGCAACTCCACTTCTGCAAATTTGTAACAATTATAATATGAATATAATTATAGTACAAATTATTTTCTATTATATATGATATATAAAAATTAATTATTAATTAATTAAAGTTTATAAATTTGAATAATTAATATTTAACATATTATATTAAAATACCTGTTATGATCAAAAATTATAATATATTAACTAATTATCGATTAGTTAATATTATTGTTACTCATAAAATATTTAATTACTTATTAATTAATATAATTTATTCTATTATTTATTTGATCCATGATAATTAAATAATTAATATTTAAATGTTCAAATAGTCATAATTATTTAAACTTGATCGATAAAAATATTCATTTTTTAATATTTGTTAATTTGTATGATAATTCAAATAATCGTGTATTAATAAGTAAGAGATTTATTTGTATTAATTATAATTAATTATTAATATTAATTATAATTATAATAGAAAATTAATATATGTTAAATTTTAATTAGATTATTAAATATATAATAATATTAATATAATATTATTAATAATATTAATAATTTATTCAATAGCCAATAATAATATTGTTAATTATCTAAACTTCTATTAACTGAAACAATTGTTTTATGATAAATCAAAAGGTTATAACAATTTTAAATAAAAAATTGTTCAAATAGTGATAACTGTTTGAACTTGTTCGATAAATAGATTTATTATTTTAAATCTCTTTCTTATTAATTTTTCAAATGTTAATAAATTAGTATTAATTTATTTTAAATAAACTTGTATGAACTGAAACAATTGTTTTATGACTAAACAAAATGTTAGCCCAATTTCAAATAAATAATTATTCTAATAGTCTTAATTATTTGAATTAAATTCGATAAACAAATTTATGTTTTAAAATCTTTTGCTTCTTAATTTTTGAAATATTATTAAATTAGTATTATTCTAATCAAAATAAGCTTGTACGTACAAAACAATTGTTTTACAACAAAAGAAAAGGTCATAATGATTTGAAATAGATAATCGTTCATATAGCCTTAACTATTTGAATTGGTTCAGCAATTAGATTTATTTTTTATTTTTTTTTGGTTATTTAGTTTCAAAATATTATTAAATTAATATTATTTTTTCCAAATAAAATAGTATGAACAAAACCAATTGTTTGATGACAAAATAAAAGGTCATAACAATTTGAAATAGATAATTATTCAAATAGTCAAAACAATTTGAAATGGTTTGATAAACAGATTTAACTTTTTAAATCTCTTACTGATTAATTTTCTAAATATTAATAAATTAGTATTATTTTATTTCGAACAAACTTATATTAATAAAAGCAATTGTTTTACGACAAAACAAAAAGTAATAATGATTTAAAATAGATAATTGCTCAAATAGTTATAATAACTTGAACTGATTTGGTAAAGAGAATTATTTTCTAAATCTCTTATAGCTAAACAAAAGGTCAAAACAATTTAAAATTGATAATTATTCTAATAGTCTTAACTATTTGAACTAGTTCGACAAACACATTTATTTTTTAAATCTCTTGTTAATTTTTGAAATATTATTAAATTAATATTATTTTTATCCAAATAAGCTTGGATCATTAGAAACATTTGTTTATTGAGAAAAGAATGATCATAATGATTTGAGATTGATATTTGTTTAAATAGTCATAACTATTTGAACTAGTTTGGAAAATAGTTTTAGTTTTAAAATCTCTTGCTTACTAATTTTCTAAATATTAATAAAGTAGTATTATTTTATTTTGAATAAATCTTTTTGAACTGAAACAATTGCTTTATGACAAAATAAAAGGTTATAACAACTTTAAATAGTTAGAATGATTGTTTAAATAGTCAAATATCTTTGAACTTGTTCAGTAAATAAATTTTTTTTAAATCTCTTGATCATTAATTTTTCAAATGTTAATAAATTAATATTATTTTATTTTGAATAGACTTGTATTAATTGAAATAATTGTTTTATGACTAAATAAAATGTTAGAACAATTTGAAATAGATAATTATTCTAATAGTCTTAACTATTTGAATTGCTTCGACAAACACATTTATTTTTTAAATCTCTTACTTATTTTTTTTGGACTATTATTAAATTAGTATTGTTTTAATTCGAATAAGCTTGAATGAAAAAAAACCAATTGTTCTATGACAAAATAAAGATCATAACATTTGAGATAGATAATTATTCAAATATTCATAACTATTTAAACTGTTTCAGAAAACAGATTTAGTTTTTAAATCTCTTATTAATTTTCAAGATATTGATAGATTCGTATTATTTTATTCTGAATAATTTTGCATGAACAGTAACAATTATTTTATGACAAAATAAAAGGTCATAACAATTTGAAGAAGATAATTGTTCAAATGGACATGACTATTTGAACTTGTTCGATAAACATATTTGTTTTTTAAATCCCTTATCTATTAATTTTTAGAATATTTCCAAATAAACTTGTATGAATAGAAACAATTGTTTTATGACAAAACAAAAGATCATAACTATTTGAAATAAATAATTGTTCAAATTGTCATAACTATTTGAACTTGCTCAGTAAATAGATTTATTTTATAAATATTTTCTTACTAATTTTTGGAATATGAATGAACTAATATTATTTTATTTCAAATATGGTTGAATGAACAGAAACAATTGGTTTATAACAAAACAAAATGTCATAACTATTTGAAATAGATAATTGCTCAAAATTTTTAAAATTTTTACTTGTAAATATTTTAAAAATTAATAAATTTATATTATTTTATTTGGAATAAGCTTGTATGAACAGAAACAATTATTTTACAACAAAACAAAATGTCATAATGATTTGAACTAGAAAATTGTTCAAATAGTCAAACTATCTGAATTTGTTCGATAAATAAATTTATTTTTTAAATCTCTTACTCATTAATTTTTGGAATATTAATAAATTAGTATTATTTTATTTCAAATAAGCCTATATGAACTGATAAAATTGTTTTATGATGAAACAAAAGGTCATAACGATTTGAAATAGATAATTATTCAAATAGTTATGACTGTTTGAACTTATTCAGTAAACATATTTATTTTTAAAATTTTTTACTTATTAATTGTTGAAATATTAATAAATTAATATTAGTTTTAAATCGAATAAGCTTGTATGAATGAAAATAATTGTTTTATGACAAAAAAAAGTCATAACAATTTGAAATAAACAACTATTCAAATAGTCATAACGATTAGAACTTATTTGGTAATCAAAGTTATTTTTTAAATCTTTTACTTATTAATTGTCTGAATATTAATAAATTTTTATTATTTTAATTGAAACAAGCTTGTATGAATAGAAAAAATTATTTTATGCCAAAACAAAAGGTTATAGCGATTTGATATAGGTAATTGTTGAAATAGTCATAACTATTTGAACTTATTCGATAAATAGATTCAGTTTTTAAATCTCTTATTAATTTTTGGAATATTACTAAATTAAAATTATATTATTCCCAGTAAGCTTGTATGAACAAAAATAATTTTTTTGTGACAAAATAAAAGGTTATAACAATTTAAAATAAATAATTATTCAAACAGTCATAACTATTTGCACTAGTCAGGCCAACCAATTCATTTTTTAAATCCATTACACATTAATTTTTAGAATATTAATAAATTAGCATTATTTTATTCTAAATAAGACTATATCAATAGAAACAATTGTTTTATGACAAAACAAATGGTCATAATGATTTGAAATGAATAATTGTTCAAATTGTTATAACTAATTGAACTAGTTTGGTAAACAAATTTATTTTTCAAATCTCTTATTAATTTTCAAAATATTAATCAATTAATATTATTATATGCTAAACAAACTTATATGAACAAAACATTTGTTTTACGACAAAACAAAAGGTCATAATGATTTGAAATAAATAATTATTCATATATTCAAAACTATTTAAAACTAGATCGATAAATAGATTTAGTTTTTAAATACCTCATCAATTTTTGAAATATTAATAAATTAGTATTATTTTATTCTGAATAATTTTGTATGAACAAAAACAATTATTTTATGACAAAACAAAATATCATAACTATTTGAACTTGTTTAGTAAATTTTCAACTCATTAATTTTATAATATTAATAAATTAGTATTATTTTATTCTAAATAAAATTTTATGAATAGAAACAATTATTTTATGACCAAACAAAAGATCATAACAATTTGAAATAAATAATTGTTCAAATAGTCATAACTATTTGAACTCACTCGTTAAATAGATTTATTTTTTAAATCTTTTACTTATTAATTTTTGGAATAAATAAATTAGTATTATTTTATTCCAAATAAGATTGTATGAACAGAAACAATTGGTTTATGACAAAACAACAGGTCATAACGATTTGAAATAGATAATTATTCAAATAGTTATAACTATTTGAACATTTTCAAAAAACAAATTTATTTTTAAAATTTTTACTTTTTAATTTCTAGAATATTAATAAATTTATATTATTTTATTCAAAATAAGGTTGCATGATCAGAACCAATTATTTTATAACAAAACAAAAGGTCATAATGTTTTGAAATAGATAATTGTTTAGATAATCATAACAAAAGATTCTTTTTTGTGACAGATTTTTTTTTTAATTCTCATTCTCATTTATTCTCAGAATATTAATAAATTAGTATTATTTTACTTCAAATAAGTTTATATGAACTAAAACGATTGTTTTATTACAAAAGAAATGGTCATAATGATTTGAAATAGTTATAATTATTTGAACTAGTTTGGTAAATAGAATTATTTTCTAAATCTCTTACTTATAAATTTTTGAAATATTAATAAATTAGTTTTATTCTTTCCTGAATAACCTTGTATGAGCTAAAATAATATTTTTATGACAAAACAAAAGCTCATAACAATTTGAAATAAATTGTTATTCACATAGTCTTAACTATTTCAACTTATTCGACAAACGAATTTATTTTTTAAATCTCTTAGTTATTAATTTTCAAAATTTTACTAAATTAGCATTATTTTAATCTGAATAAGCTTGTATGAACTAAAACAATTATTTTGTGATAGAACAAAAGTTAAAACAATTTGAAATAGGTAATTGTTCAAATAGTCATATCTATTTGAACTGGTTCAGTAAAAAAATTTATTTTTTAAATCTCTTATTAATTCTTGAAATATTAATAAATTAGTATTATTTTATTTCGAATAAACTTGTATATTGAAAAACAAATGTTTTATGACAAAACACAAGGTAATAACGATTTGAAATAGATAGTTGTTCAAATGGCCATAATTATTCAAACTGATTTAGCAAATTGATTTATTTTTTAAATATCTTACTTATTAATTTTTGAAATATTAATGAAGTAGTATTATTTTATTTTGGATAAATGTTTATGAACTAAAATAATTATTTTATGACAAAACAAAAGGTCATAAAGATTTTAAATAGATAATTGTTCAAATAGTCATAATTATTTGAACTTGTTCGGTAAATAAATTTATTATCTTTGCAAATCTCTTGCTTATTAATTTTTTGAATGTTAATAAATTAATATTATTTTATTTCGAATAAACTTGTATAAACTGGAAGAATTATTATATGACCAAATAAAAGATCAAAACAATTTTATGAAATAGATAATTATTCTAATAATTTTAACCATTTGAACTGATTCAGTAAACAAATTTATTTTTTAAATCTCTTACTTATTAATTTTTAAAATATTATTAAATTAGTATTATTTTAATCCAAATAAGCTTATACGAACAAAACAATTGTTTTACGTTAAAAGAAAAGGTCATAACAATTTGAAATAGATAATCATTCATAGAGTCTTAACTATTTGAACTGATTCAACAATTAGATTTATTTTTTAATTTTCTTGGTTATTAAGTTTCGAAATATTATTAAATTAGTATTAGTTTATTCTAAATAAAATAGTATGAACAGAACCAATTGTTTGATGATGAAATAAAAGGTTATAACAATTTGAAATAAATAATTATTGAAATAGTCAAAACTATTTGAAATGGTTTGGTAAGTAGATTTTCCTTTTAAATCTCTTACAAATTTATTTTCTAAATATTAATAAAACAATATTATTTTATTTCAAACAAACTTATATTAGCAAAAACAATTGTTTTATGACAAAACAAATCTTTAAATATTTTTACTTTAAAATAGATTTGAAATTAAATATTTAATTTTTAAATTAAACAAATTTAAACTTAAATTAGAATAATATTCAAATAGTTATGAATATCTGAATTATAAGATTTTAAATATAAAAAATTAATAACTAAGAGATTTTAAAGATAATATTTAGCTATTGTTTTATGACAACTCAATTAAGAAACTTTTAATAAGTTTAAATTACAAAAGGTATGATTCAAATTTATTAACAAATTATTAATTTAGTATGATTTGAAATAAATAAATGTTCAAATTGTTATAACTAATTGAACTAATATGGTAAATAGATTTATTTATTAAATCTCTTTTAATTTTTGAAATATTAATAAATTAATATTATTTTATTTCGAATAAACTTATATGAACAAAAACATTTGTTTTACGATAAAACAAAAAGTCATAACAATTTGAAATAGATAATTATTCATATAGCCTTAACTATTTGAATTGGTTCAGTAAACAAATTTATTTTTTTTAAATCTATCAGTTATTAAATTTCATAATATTACTAGATTAGTATTATTTTATTTTGAATAAGCTTGTATGAAGATAAATAATTGTTTTATGACAAAACAAAAGGTTATAACGATTGGAAATATATAATTGTTCAAATAGTCATAACTATTTGAACTGATTTGATAAATATATTTATTTTTTAAATCTCCTACTTATTAATTTTTCAAATATTAATAAATTAGTATTATTTTATTCTAATAGGCTTGTATGATGAAAAATAATTGTTTTATGACAAAACAAAAGTTCATAATGATTTGAAATAGATAATTGTTTAAATGGCCATAATTATTTGAACTGATTCAATAAACTTATTTATGTTTTAAATCTCTAACTTATCAATTTTTATAACATTAATAAAGTAATATTATTTTATTTCATATAAGCTTTTATGAATTGAAACAATTGTTTTATGATAAAATATAAGGTCATAACGATTTTAAATAGATAATTGTTCAAATAGTCAAAAATATTTGAACTTGTTTGGTAAATAGATTTTTTTTTTCTAATTTCTTACTTAATAATTTTTTGAATGTTAATAAATTAGTATTATTTTATTTTGAATAAGCATGTATGATTGAAGCAATTATTTTATGACTAAACAAAAGGTCAAAACGATTTGAAATAGATAATTGTTCTAATAGTCTTAACTATTTGAATTGATTCAGCAAACACATTTATTTTTTAAATCCATACTTATTAATGTTTAGAATATTATTAATTTAGCAATATTTTACTCTAAATAAGCTTGTTGAATAGAAATTAAATGTTTTAGGACAACAAAAATCATAACAATTGGAGATAGATAATTGTTCAAATAGTCATAACTATTTGAACTAGTTCAGTAAAGAGATTTAGTTTTTAAATATCTTATTAATTTTCAAAATAGTAATAAAATAGTATTATTTTATTCTGAATAATTTTGTATGAATAGAAACAATTGGTTTTGGAACATTAGTTTTTAAATAAATAAATTTTTAAAATTTTTACTTATTAATTTTTGGAACATTAATAAATTTATATTATTTTATTTGAAATAAGCTTGAATGAATAGAACCAATTATTTTATGATAAAACAAAAAATTGTAATGTTTTGAAATAGATAATTATTAAGATAGTCATAACTATTTGAACTTGTTCGATAAACAGATTTATTTTTTTAATTCTTTTACTTTTTAATTTTTGGAATATTAATAAATTAGTATTATTTTATTTCAAATAAGCTAACATGAATTGAAACAATTGTTTTATTACAAAACAAAATGTTACAATGATTTGAAGTAGATAATTATTCAAATAGTCATGACTATTTGAATTTGTTTGGTAAACTTATTTTTTTAAAATCTTTTACTTATTAATTGTTGAATTATTAATAAATCAATATTATTTTAATGCGATAAGCTTGTGTGGATGGAAACAATTATTTTATGACAAAACAAAAAAGTCATAAGAATTTGAAATAAATAATTATTCAGATAGTCATAATGATTTGAATTTGTTCGATAAATAGATTTATTTTTTAAATCTTTTACTTATTAATTGTCTTAATGTTAATAAATTTGTATTATTTTATTCGAAGTAAGCTTATATGAACAAATAAAATCATTATATGACAAACCAAAAGGTTATAGCAATTCCAAATCAATAATTGTTCAAATGGCCATAATTATTTAAACATGTTTGGTAACTAGATTCATTTTTTAAATATCTTAATTATTAATTTTCAGAATATTAATAACATGGTATTATTTTTTTCCAATAACCTTATATGAACTGAAATAAGTTTTTTATGACAAAACAAAAGGTCATAACTATTTGAAATAGATAACTATTTAAATAGTAATGACTATTGAGGTAAACATATTTATTTCTAAAATTTTTAACTTATTAATTGTCAAAATATTAATAAATTAGTATTATTTTAAACCAAATAAGCTTGTATGAATAGAAACAATTGTTTTATAACAGAACAAAATGTCATAAAGATTTGAAATAAATAATTGCTCAAATAGTCATAACTATTTGAACAAGTTTGATAAATAGATTTATTTTTTAAATCACTTTTTAGTTTTTGAAATATTAATAGATTAGTATTATTTTATTCCTAATAAACTTATAAGAACAAAACCATTTGTTTTATAACAAAACAAAAAGTAATAATGATTTGAAATATGTAATTGTTCAAATAGTTATAATTATTTAAACTGATTAGGTAAATTAAAAAAATTAATGTTATAATTAATTATTATTTTAATTAATAATAATATATATATTAATGAATTAAAATATTAAAAAATTTACAATAATATAAATTTAAATTAATATAATAATAATAGAGATAGTAAATATTAATAATATAAGACATTTAAATAACTAATTAATAAAATATTATATTAGTAACCTATTAATATAAGTTAGTTCTATTATTTAATATTTTAATATTTTGAATATTAATTATATTAATATTATTATAATATTTATTGAATAATATAATAATTATTATATTATATTTTATTATAAATACATAAAATTAGTTAAATAAAATATTTTATTTTGATATGGAAATAATCATATCAATAATTTTATTACATTCAAATAATTTTATTATTTGAAATTTTAATATTTGTTCAATAACATTTTATTAAATATTATAGTATAAATTATATAATAGCTAATAATATATTGTTAGCTATAAACAAATTAAAAAATTAATAATTTTTTAAATATTAAATATGATTTATTTAATATTACAAAACTATTATTAAACTAACAATAATTAAAATGTTTATTATGGATTATTATGGATAATTTATATATTTAAATTAATGTATCTATTCTATATATAATAATTAGTTACTAATAATTATTAAATATTATTATTAACATAACAAAACAAAAAATCATAACATGTTGAAATAAATAATAGCTTAAATAGCCATAATGATTAGAACTTGTTTGGTAAATAGATTTATTTTTAAATCTTTTACTTATTAATTATCTCAATATTAATAAATTTGTATTATTTTATTCGAAATAAGTTTAGATGAACAAAAAAAAATTCTTTTATTACAAAACAAAAGATTATAGCTATTTTATAATTATTCAAACAGTCTTAATTATTTAAATTTGTTTAGTAAACAAAGTAATTTTTTAAATCTCTTTATTATTAATTTTTGGATTATTAATAAATTAGTATTATTTTATTTGAAACAAGCTTATATGAACTAAAACAACTCTTTTATGACAAATCAAAAGGTCATAACGATTTGAAATAGATAATTATTCAAATTGTCATGATTATTTGATCTAGTGTGGTAAACATATTTTTAAAATTTTTTACTTACTAATTGTCAAACTATTAATAAATTAGTATTATTTTAATGCAAATAAGCTTGTATGAATAGAAACAATTGTTTTACAACAAAACAAAAAGTCATAATGATTTGAAATAAATAATTGCTCAAATAGTCATAACTATTTGAACTAAATTGATACATAGATTTGTTGTCTAAATCACTTATTAATTTTTGAAATATTAATAGATTAGTATTACTTTATTTCAAATAAACTTATATGAACAAAAACATTTGTTGTATGACAAAACAAAAAGTAATAATGATTTGAAATATATAATTATTCAAATAGTATAATTTTTTGAACTGGTTAGGTAAAAAGAATTATTTTTTAAATCTCTTACTTATTTTTTTTGAAATATTAATAAATTCATTTTATTTTATTTCGAATAAGCTAGTATGAATTGATAAAATTGTTTTATGACAAGACAAAAGGTTATAACGATTTGAAATAGATAATTGTTCATATAGTCTTAACTATTTGAATTGGTTCGACAAACAAATTTATTTTTTAAATCCCTTAGTTATTAATTTTTGAAATATTATTAGATTAGTATTGTTTTATTTTGAATAAGCTTGTATGAATAGAAATAATTGTTTTATGACATAATAAAACGTTAAAATGATTTGAAATATAGAATTGTTCAAATAGTCATAATTATTTGAACTAGTTTGATAAACAGATTCATTTTTTAAATCTCTTATTAATTTTTTAAAGATTAATAAATTATTATTATTTTATTTCGAATAATTATGTATGATAAAAAACAATTGTTATATGACCAACCAAAAGGTGATAACGATTTGAAATAATATCTTGTTAATACAATGCATATTATATATATTTTAAATATATATAATATATATTATATTAATATTTTAATCCAAAAGCTAACATATCTTCATATTATAATTGTTATAAATTCAATATGTTTAATTAATAATCTGATTATTAATTATAATATTATTAGTTATTTAAAAAACAATTGTCTTTATTTAGTAATAATTTAAATTACTTATTAATAATTATTATATATTAATAATTTTTAATTAATTTTTTAATATTAATTATATATAATTTGATTATAATATATATTATTAAAATAGGGATATATTTTTTAATAATTATTATATTTGAAATTGTTTTATTATTAATAGTATTATATTAAATAACTAATATTTTATTAGTTATTCTAATATTTATTTAATATTATTATAATAATTATTATTAAAAATAATTTAAAATATGAATCTATTTGATATAAAAATAAATATTTTGAATAATTAATTAAATTATAATTAATAATTAATATTTAACAATTTATATATATAATTAAATTAAATTATTATTTAATATGTATTGAATATAATATTTATTTTAAATTGATTATTAAAATTAAATAAAATAATATTTAAAATAAATACAATTAGATTTATAACTAAGAACCATTTAAATTCTTAGTTATAATCTGTATAGTTAATAATTATAACTAAGAATCGATTATTACTAATATACAAATAATTTAATTAGATAAATCTCATATGAATTAATTAATTCAATATCATAAATTAATATACAATTGTTAATAATATATATTATATTAATTACTCATTAATAAAATAATTTATTAGTAGCCCCATCGAAATACATCCTCCATATCTCTTCATCATCTTCCTCTAACTCTGAGATGGCCATTAGCTCCTCATCTAGAAAATCAAGCTTCATGGGCTCATAATCATCAGCGACCCTATTTGCCAAGAATTCAACAATGACACTTTCTTTGATTGGTTTTTGGCTCACATATACTATGTCATATTCTGAAAGCATCACTTGCCATCTTACGATTCTTCTTGATAGTGAAGGCTTCTCGAAGATGTATTTGATGAGATCTAGTTTAGCTATGAGCCAAGTTGTATGGTAAAGCATGTATTGTCAGAGTCTTTTAGCTGTCCAAGCCAAAGCGTAACACATTTTCTCTAGTGATGAATACTTGGACTCATACTCTGTGAATTTCTTGCTCAGGTAATAAATAACTTTCTCTTTCTTGTCGGATTTATTTTGTAATTTAATTTAATTTAATTTATATTTATTTTCAAAATAATAAATAAAAAATGATATTATTATGTCAATGTATTATTATTCATGTTATTCATTATAATAATAATAATAATTAATTAACTATCAACTTTTCTTCCCCTATTTTCATAAGCAAACAGTAGGATTAAATGATAGAGAAGAATATATAAATATGTAGTATTTCAAATGCATTTTTCATGATGCTATTTTTATTAAATAGAAAATTAAATATTTATTAAACAATTAATTATAAATTGTAGTTTTTATAATTAGATAAATTAGATAATATTTATAATTTGTGCGAGTGAGGATTTTGTTATAATATATATTATTTTTGAATTTATTTTTAGAATAAGTTATATTTAATAAATATAAATAACTTATATTTATTAGTAATTAATAAAATAGTTAAATTATATAACTAGTTCAAATAATTATGACTATTTGATTTTACCAAATTATAAAATCAATTAATTATTATTTATTAATTATTTATTTATTTATATTTGATAAATATAATAGATATAATTAAAATAATCTTTTAATTTATAATTATAATTAACATATATATTGTTATAGTTATATTAATTATTTTTGTTTATATAAATTATTTATTAATAATTATTATAAATATTTATAATCAAATATTAATAATAAATATATTTTTATAACTAATATAACTTATATTTAAATAAGTATTATTAATTAATTATTAATATTATAATTAATATTAATTATTTAATAGTATATAATTAAGTAATATTAAAATTATTACATAAATTATGATAAATATATTATATTTATTTGTATTAATTATTAAGCTATTGCAATATTTATTACTTAAAATAAATTTTAATATTTATTTTTAATTTAAACAAATTAATATATTAAAATAATATATATTAGTTTTAATATTTAAAATTTAAATATTATATATATTATCTATTATTACAAATATATAATATTATAACTTATTGCTATAAATATTAATTTTAAATTATATAATTATTTATCATTAATGATAAATATTAGGTATCTAATATAATTTCGATATAATTATGATATAATTGTGTAAATAGTACAGTTAATAAATATGGTTATTTGATATAATTAAAATCAAATAATAAATTTAAATAGATATTATAACTATATAGATTATACTAAATTATATAATCTATACAATTATTAAATTAATTAAATAATAATTAAATATTTAATTAATTTATAAATAATTATTAAAATTACTAGTTATATTTAATACTATAATATATATTAATTTTAAATATTAAATCTAATTTATTAATTTAATTATAATACAAAATTTAAAAATATTATGATATTAAATTACTATAAATTTTAATAGAAACTGTTTTCTATTATATTATTGCTCATCTTATAATATTAACAAATATTGTATAAATTTATAATATACCAATTAAATTAATTAAATAAATATTAATAATCTTATAATATATAAACAGTTTTATTTATTATATATAAAAATAGTTTAATTTTTAATATAAATATATTTTATAATATAATATTATTTATTAATAGTAAGTAAAAATAATTTATTAATATATTATAATTTATAAATATATATTAATATCAATTATAATTACTATATATGATACTATTATTAAAATATTTAAATAATATTTGTTATTAATTAATAATATTATAATTATAGTTAATATATTATTTGAATATTTAATTTAATATAATTATAATATAGTAATTATTAATATATAATTATAATATAGTAATTATTAATATATAATTATATTTATAATTGGTAATATTATAAATAGTACCTAATATATCAATTTAGACTTGTATAAGTTATATAAAATAATTATATAGTATTTATTGGTATCTATAAATATACTTGTTATAACAAATTTAATTTCGAATTAATAATTACAATTAATTATAAATATAATAATAATTACCTTATTAATATAAATTTAAATCAAATATAATTATTTTTAACAGTTAATTACTAAATTAATATAAATATATTGTAATTAATAGTCATAATAGTAAATAATTTACTATTAATATAATATAATATAATTAATTATTTTGTTATAAACAATATATTAAATTAATATTATATAATTTTATTATATAATTAACTATATAATAATAAAAATTATTGATTTAAAATAAGATTTGGTTAGTGTCGTACCTAAGAAATTATTTTGATGATGCCAGAACAAATTTGGATTTGCTGGAAAAGGTTGAACCTTTTTCAATGTCCAACTTCAACTATTTTGAGAAGCTCATCATTCTTTTTTTTTTTTTTTTTGGCAATCCCGAGCTTCCTATAAAACTATGATAATTGTGGTTTGCGAATATAGGAATCCATCTTTCAGCTGATGTATTCTTGAATGGTAAATTGGCTCGGTGGAGTGAGCACTGAGCAGTTTAATGAAATACATCGTTGAAAGTTTATTTAAAGAATTAAATAATTTAAATATAATTATAATTAATGAATTTAATGATAATAATAAGTGATATAATAATAATTTTTATTTAATTATTTATAAATTAATAATATTTAAATATAATCCTAATTAGATTTATAAATATATATTATAATTAATGTACATATTTATTTAATTAAAATGAAAATATGTACATTCTTAATGTTTAGAATCCTAAATAATCTAAAAAACTTATAATTATAATAATATTATTAATATAAAGACTATTAATAATATTTATAATCATATATAAATAATTATAAACAATTATATATATTATAATTATATAAATTATTATAATTTAAATAATATATATAATTAAAAACTAATTTATTAGAAGATTATTTAGAATAAAATCATACTGATTTTACGTAACAATATATAATTATAAATAACTTAATTATTTAAGTTTAATAATATTTTATTATTATATTAATTACAGTTTATATTAATTAAACTTAAATAATTTAAGTTTTTTTGTACTATTATTTGAATTATTTGTTATTACTAATAATTATTCTAAAAGTTTAAAATATAGGTATATTAATATCTATATTAATTAATAAATATTATTATACATATAATTTTGAATATATACAAGCTTATTATATGTATTAATTATTATAGTAATAATAACTAGAATAAACTATTTAAATTGGTTTGACATACACATTTATTTTTTAAATTTCTTACGTATTAATTTTTGGAATAATATATAAAAATTAATTGTTATAATTATAATATAATATTTATATTTTCACTATTTATTTTTAATTAATTGATTATCATATACTTAACAATTGTCTTTAAATATTATAATAACTAATAAAATATTAGTTATTTAATATTCAATATATTTAATGAATATATAATTATTTGGTAATTATTATACTTGTTTTTATTATATTAAGCTAATATAATTATAAATTTATATTAAATTTAATAAACAATTATAATATTTTAAATATTTAATATAAAATATTAATTACCATTATAATTATATTTTTATAAATTATAATTTATTATTAACAAAATATAATAATTATTATAAATATATAAAATTAGTTAAATAAAATATATTATTTTGATATGGAAAGAATCATATCAATAATTTTATTACATTCAAATAATTCTATTATTTGAAATTTTAATATTTGTTCAGTAACATTTTATTAAATATTATAGTATAAATTATGTAATAGCTAATAATATATTGTTAGCTATAAACAAATTAAAAAATTAATAATTTTTTAAATTATTAAATATGATTTATTTAATATTACAAAACTATTATTAAACCAACAATAATTAAAATGTTTATTATGGATTATTATGGATAATTTATATATTTAAATTAATATATCTATTCTATATATAATAATTAGTTACTAATAACTAAGATTAAATAATAATTTATTTAATAAAATATAATAATTTAATATAAATTAGTTATTTGTATAATATTATTAATTTATAAAATTATATTTAACAGATAATTAATTATCTAACAGTTATTAATATGCTATAATTCAAATATGAATTATTGGATTAGATTAAAAACTAATTAATTAAGTAATTAATATATTAAATATAGTATTATAGAATCAAAACAATTATAGTAATAATATATATTATTTTAATTCTAATTAAAATATATTATATTAAATATAATATAATATACATGTCAAATATGTATTATATTTTTAGTTATAAAAAAATACGTTTATAATGAACAATATTAATCATAGTCATTTATTTATAAAACAATTATATTAATAATAATATTAATTATTTATATTATAATTATATAATACTATAATATTACTATATTAATTATTTATATATTGTTAATAAAATATTATTATGTTAAATTTATACTAATAATATTTATTATAATTTAATATCTTGTCTAATAGTAGACAAAATATAATAATTATATAATAATTTAATTATTATATTTAATAATAATTGTTAATATTTAAAATAATTGTTATTAATTTAAAATGAATTAGATTAATATTTAAGGATTAGTCATGAAATTTAATCTATTAACAATTATTTATTAATAATTATTAGTTAATAAGTTACAATAATACTAATTATTATAATAACTAATTGAAATAAGTTATTTATTTAATAATAAATTTAATATATATTTTGTATATATTTTATAATTAAATATATACTATAATTTAATAACTATTAATTAAAAATAGTTCACATTATTATATTATAAATTATAATTCAATTAATATTATAAATTAGAATTAATTAATATTAATATTTTAATAATTAATATAAATTATTTTTACTTATTATTAATAATTAATATATATTAGTTAAATATAACAATAATTTAACTATCATAACTAATATTTTTTGTTATTAATTATTATTATAAATCAAATAAGTATATTTAAATTCTATATTAATATGAAAATTGTTTTATTATTTAATTTTTTGTTATTATAACATTTAAATATTATTATTATTTAAATTAATAATATGAATATTATAATCATATATAATATTATTAAAAATTAGTTATAATAATTAGTCAAAATAATTAATATTAATGATAATTTGATAATAATTTGATATTATTATTAATTGCTTGGATAAATTTAAATAAATAATTTACTAATTTATTAAAGTTTAATAAGTAATTTATTAAATTTAATTGTTGTCAGATAAATTTATAATTAAGTTTATTGTTATTCAAATATTATATAATTATATTTGATTTTATTCAAATATTAATAACTTATTATAAATTATAATCGATTAAAAGATCATCATAGATGATTTATTAAATAACTGTTATTTAATACAATTTTGATAATTTATTCTATTAATTTATTAATTATATAAATATTAATCCATGGTAATTATTATAATTATCAAAAAATTGTCTTATTCCTTAGTCGTGCTAGTTAAAATTAATACTATTATAAATTAATATTAGTTAATAATTGTTCATAACAATTATTTAATAATCTTAATGTTCTACTTTTGTTTATTATATTTATAACTATAATTAATATAATATATTACTTATATGTATATTTATAAGTACATATAAATTAATTATTATTAAAATAAATAATAAATAATAATAATTATTAAATAATAACAATTATTATATTAACTAATATTACTATTATTATTGAAATTTATAATAATACTAATTAATATAACTTTAAATAAATATTTACTTGTTAACTAATTATATAATCTATTTAATAATTATATATTTATAATAAAATATTTAATATTAAATTATTGCAATTGTTAATATTAATCAAACTTATTAATTAATTAATATATATAAATTACAATTACAAATAATAAATTATAAAATTTATTTCTATTTGATAATTATTATTATAAATTAACTATATTTAGTTATTATGGTATTTAAATTTTAAATAATTATTATTTAAAATTTTATAACTGATTAAACCAATTTATATAATTATAATTATATAATAACTGATTAGTAATTAAATATTTAATTAAATTCTTATAATAATAATCGATAATCATTCTAATTTTGTTACTAAATCCAATATTATCTAATAAATTAAATATTAATTTAATTAATATATATTAATAATATTATATAATCTATAATTGGATATTATTAATATTTTATAGTAATTATTATATAAACTAATCTATTTAATAATGATTTGTAATTGTTATTTTGAAATTTATTAGTTAATATTTGATTATAATAATAGCTTCTATAGTTTAAGTTAAAATTAATAAGTATAATTTTAGAAAATAAAGCTATTTTCTGAACACATTCAAATAGTTATGACTATTTGAACAATTATCTATTTCAAATCATTATGACCATCTATTTTGTCTAAACCAATTGTTTCTATTCAAACAAGCTTATTTGGAATAAAATAATTCTAATTAATTAATATTCCAAAATTAATAAGTAAAAGATTTAAAAAATAAATTTATTTATCGAGTGAGTTCAAATAGTTATGATTGTTTGAACAATTATTTATTTCAAATCATTATGATCTTATGTATTGTTATAAAACAATCGTTTCTATTCATACAAGTTTATTTGGAATAAAATAATACTAATATATTAACATTCTAAAAATTAATAAGTTGAAGATTTAAAAAATTAATTAGTTTAAATAATTATTAAATTATAATAATTTAATTAAATATTTAAAATAATTAATAATTATATAAATTTTATTTTTATATTAATATCATTATTTTGGATAATATAATTTCAATTCTATGACAGATATTATATTTATTAATAAGTTAATACTACTTATTATAATTGATTAATTTTATATTTAATTAAATTTATTATACTATATTATAATAGTTATAATAATTAAGTAAATAATCCCTAATTATTTAAATATAATATTATTAATTAATTATAATTATAATAATTACATAATTATTATTATTATAAATAATAATTTATTAGCTATGAAAATGTTATATAAATACTATTAACTATAGTATAATTATAATATTTGAAATATTTAGAATTATTATATGATTTGTATAAACATAAATAATATTAATTAGTATTATTTATAACAATTATATTAAATATAATATATTAATTTAATGGTAGGTTGATACCCCACGACTGTTTTTCCTTGATTGCGAATTGGTTTTGCATATGATTGCACTCCACTAGAAATTCATCATTAGAGTCGGTTTGAATATCTACTAATGCAAAAAAAATATGACAAAAAAAGAAAGCCATGAGCTCTTGTTAATGTGGATGCAAATGACGATGGTGGATAACTACTGTTGGTTTGCAGCTGCTATAGAGAAAAAGTAAAAGCAGTGGGTTTTAAGAAATTTTTAATGAAAGCTATGGTAGATTAAAATGATTATATTATAACTAAGAATTATAATATAATGTAAATTTATATTAATGATTAAATAAATAATTGTATATTAATTTATTATAAGTTAATTACAATAATATATCCATACTAATTAAATTAATAATAATATAATTAAATCACAATTGTTATAATGTTATAAATATTAGTAATTTATATTTATAAATATGAATTAAATAAATTAATGATAAAATCTATTTTATTGATTAATATTAAAAATTATGACAATTTATAATTAATATTTATTATAAATTTAAATTAGTTAATTTTATAATTAATATTAATTATTAATAATTATTTTAATTCATTAATACTAATAACAATTTAATTAGTATAATTAATAATTCTTATGATTTAATTATATAATTTGGTATATTAATTATTATATATAATTCCATTTAAGCTTGTATTATATTATAATTATGTATGAATCATAGTAATTATTTATTTTAAATATTATTTTATTTAAATTAATTAATAATTATAAATAAATAAATATTATTGATTAAATCATAACTATTTAATATGAATAATTATATGAAATTTTAATAATTAAATTAAATAATTTTAATTTTAATATTAAATTTTAAAATGATTTATCTATTTATTAATTATTAATTTATTTAATAATTAATAACTATATATCATAATAAAAATTAATAATTAATAATTAATATATATGGGAGGTTTTTATTGTTTAATAGATATAATAAAAATTATTATTATGCTGCTGGATAATATAATTGATAAGAACAATTATTAATATTGTCCATTTGTTTTGTCATAAAACAATTGTTTTAGTTCATAAAAGTTTAATTGTTAATGATAAAAAACATTGAATTAAATTTTATTATTTATATTTTACACAAAAATATTATAAACTATTATTAATTTATAACAATATAATAGTAAATATTATAAGTTTATTTATATTATTAAATTAACTATAATATTTGAAAATTAACACGTAATTTATAAATTATTAAAGATTAATATAATAATTTATATTTATAATTATAATTAAGTTATTATAAATCTAATAAGTTTAGATAATTATAAATTATAATATATTTATTGAAATCCATTATTATAATGTTTAATATATATAATTAGATTATATATATTAAATTATTAATAATAATAATTTATTATTATGAGTATAATTTAAATTAATATTAATAATTAAATCCTAAATTAATAAGACATGAAACAAATATTTTATGACTAAACATAAGTTTTGAACAATTTGAAATAGATAACTATTCTAATTGTTTTAACTATTTGAATTGGTTTAGAAAACATATTTATTTTTTAAATCTCTTATTAATTTTCAAAATATTATTAAATTAGTATTATTTCAAATCTTAATTTTTATATAGTATTATTATATTATTATTTAAATTATATTATTTGATAAATTAAATAATTGAGATAAATAATTATATTCTTATGATAAACTATAATTATAAGAATATAATTATAATAATTTATAAGATTTATAAGATAATTTAATAATATAAATTATTTTAACATATAAATATTATTCATAACTTTATGAATTATAATATCTTATATAATTAAATAATATAAATTATTATATATGACTATTTGATAACTATTATTTTTTATTAAATATATAATTTAATATATTTATAAATTATATATAACTTTAATAAATATTAAATTTATTTATAAACCTAATATTTATAATTTATAAATAGATTAATAATATAATAATAATAATTATAATTCATTATTTAATTATAATATAAATAAATAATTAACTATATAAATTTATATTATAAATTATTATAATAATTAATTAATTATTTATAATATAATATTAATAATACTATTAATAATTTAATAAATATTAAATAATAATATTAATTGTTATATAATTATTTCTTAATAATACTTATTTAAATTAATTACCATAAAATTAATAAAATATGTTAATAAGGTTTATATAATATATTAAGACTATATTTATTATAATACTTATTAATATTAATCTTATTTAAATTATATTAACTTATATTCTATATAGGTTATATATTTGTTATTATTAATTAATAAATAATTATTAATTATTAGTTATAGTGTATATTATATATTAAGATTTGAAATATATAATTGTTCAAATAGTCATAACTATTGAATGCGTTCAAAAAGCATAATTATTTTTTAAATTTTTTTATATTTAATATAATAGTATAATATTAAATTATTATTTATATATATACTAATAATTTACAAATAATAAATTATCATAGCTTTATTAATTATTAAAGATAATATAACTAATATTACTATCTAATTAATAGAAATATATTATAAATAATTAATATATTTAATATTATATGACTATTTATTATATTTATTAATTTAGTAACTAATTTAGTAAATTTAACAATTAATAGATTAATTATAATTAAAATCATAATGATTTATTAAACAATTTGTATAAAGTAAATAGATTTAGTAATTAGTAAAATAATAAATTATATTTATTTAATCAATTATAATTAATAAAATATTAATAATAACTAAAAGTCTAATATACTATTAATAATTGATAATTAATAGATTATCAGACAAGCTTAATATTATAATTGTAAATTATTAGAGTTAAAAATTTATAATTATACTATTTACTAAATATTATATATTAAGATTATTAGTTATTATTGTATTATAAATTAATATTACAATTTATTGCTTATAAGAATAAATAATTATATTTATTTAATCAAATAATCTCCAATAATAACTAATAATTTATTAATAATATTACATTATATTATAAATATTAATTATTATTTTTTAATTAATATCAATAAATTATTATTTATAATTATATTAGATTATTAGAATAATATTTATAGTATTAATTATATTATATATTTATTATTATAATATTTGAAATTATTAATATAATTATAATTAATTTATATTGTACGCTTTAGTTATATTAATTATAAATTATTTATAATATTATATAACTATTAATACTATAATTATTAACTTAATTTTAATTATTAAGTTATAATAATAATATTATTATTTAATGAAAAATTAAATTATGAATAATTCAATATTTAACTAAATATAACAAAAATAATTTTAGTAATAAATTTGATAATTATATCAAATAATTTTAATATTTAGTTTACTTTAAACTAAATGTAATAAAAATTTTATAATTCATTAAATTAATATGTTATTATAGTTAGATATAACTATTTATTAAGTAATTTATTAATAAGAGATTTAAAAACTAATACTAATCTATTCATATTTAAATAATTATTTATATTAGCAAACAAATTCTTGATAATATATTGAATATATTAACTTATTATTAATATTAATATTAATTATATTTTAGGTTTTATTTAATTAATTGTTAATAAAATATTATATTTGTTTAATTATAAATAATATATATTATTCAATAGATTAAGTTAAAATATTAATTTTAATATATAAATAGTCAAAATAATTAACTATAAAAACGTCAATGAATTAATATTTTTAAAATATTATAAAATTAATATTCAAATATTTTAAAATATTTAACTAATATTAAATATTAGTAATATTAAACAATATATTATATATTGTATTAGCTTATATAATAATTAATATTATTAGAAGCAATTGTAAATATTTTAATTATTAAAATATATTAATTAACATTTAATTAGTAACTAAATATATTTTAACTAATATATTAATTAGTAAATGTAATTAATTAATTATATGCTATTTGATAATAATTTTAATTAATATTTTATTATTAAAATATTTAAATAATTAAATTTTATATTATAATATAAAATATTAATTATGTTAAATATTTATAATTAATTGTTAATTAGGATATATATGTTTTAGAATATATTAATGATTATTATTAAAAATTATTGTAATATTTAAAACATTAAATAAGTTAATAGAGATTATTAAACTAATATAATAAGTTAAATTATCAACTAATCGATAATTATATAAGATTATATAAGTTAATATTTGAATTATGTTTTAAATAAATGTTTTTGTTCATGAAATTGATAGATAATATCAATTTAGTATGATTATAATATACTAATAAATCTTTAGAATTTAATAATCATTTTTATCATTAATAATGATATTATTATTATTATTAAATATTATAATTATTAATTAAATTTATTATTAGTTATAAGCAATAAATTATAATATTAAATAATTCAAATTAATTATTTATAAGTTTGTATAACTATTTGTTATTATTAATATTAAATATTATTAAATTTTAAATTAAATTTATATAAATTTAAAAATATTTATATATTGTTTGATTTAATTTTAAATCAATAATTATTTAATAATAATTAATTCAATAATTCAATAATATATTAAGTTATATCAATAATATTAAATTAGAATAGAATAATAGAATATATTAATTTAAATTAATTATTAATAATACAATATTAATTTTTTATAATTCAATAAATTTATATAATTATGTAATATTAAATTTATTGCTTATATAATAATTTCTTTAAATATTAAATTATATTTATTTGATAATTCAAAAATTAAATTTATTGGTAAATAATTAAGACAAAAATTTAATGTTAAATAGTTTGAATTATAAACTAAATATAATTTATTTTTGTTATCTAATAACATTATCAGATATTAATAAGTTCATACAAGCTTAATATTGTAATAGATAATAATATTAATTATAATTATTCTAAATATAAATTTTATTAATATAAATTTGGTTTAATAATTATTCTAATAGTATAAATAATTACTTATAATTAGTTTATTAACTTATATAAGTATATTAATAATTCCAATAAAGCTTACCTATTGAGAAAATAATTAGTTATAATTGTTATAAATAATTCCTTATTTGATTTTATAAATTAAATAGTATTAATTAATTAAGTTGTATAAACAAATTAATATTTATACAATTATTACTATTAGTTTAACAATTTGTATTAACAATTGGAGATAGATAATTATTCAAATAGTCATAAGTATTTGAACTGGTTTGGTAAAGAGATTTAGTTTTCAAATCTCTTACTAATTTTTAAAATAGTAATAAAATAGTATTATTTTATTCTGAATAATTTTGTATGAATAGAAACAATTGGTTTTAGAACATTAATTTTTAAATAAATTTATTTTTAAAATTTTTACTTATTAATTTTTGGAACATTAATAAATTTATATTATTTTATTTGAAATAAGCTTGAATGAATAGAACCAATTGTTTTATGACAAAACAAAAGGTTGTAATGTTTTGAAATAGATAATTATTAAGATAGTCATAACTATTTGAACTTGTTCGATAAATAGATTTATTTTTTTAATTCTCTTACATTTTAATTTTTGAAATATTAATAAATTAATATTATTTTATTTCAAATAAGCTAACATGAATTGAAGCAATTGTTTTATTACAAAACAAAATGTTACAATGATTTATTAATATATTAATGAATGATTAGGTCTTTATATAGTATTAGTAATAATAGTTATTAATAGTTATAAATTATAAGAATATAATTATTTATCTTAATTATTTAATTTATCAAATAATATAATAATACTATATAAAAATTGAGATTTGAAGTAATACTAATTTAATAATATTCTGAAAATTAATAAAAGATTTAAGAAATAAATATGTTTTCTAAACCAATTCAAATAGTTAAAACAATTAGAATAATTATCTATTTCAAATCGTTCAAAACTTTTATTTAGTCATAAAATATTTGTTTCATGTCTTACAAGCTTATTCAGAATAAAATAATCCAAATTTATGAACATTTGGCAAATTAATAAGCAAAAGATTTGAAAAAATAAAATTGTTTATCAAACAAGTTTAAATAGTTATGACTATTTGATAAATTATTTTTATAAAATCGTTCTGACCTTTTGCTATTATATATTAATATAATTAATATATTTATAACCTAATTTTAGTCTAATTGAATATTCAATAATATTTTATTAATATGAATAATATTTATTAAATATTTTATTTTATAATCTATTTTTGGATAAATTTATATTTAATATAAATATTATTAATTAATTAATAATACTAATAGTATATGGTTCAATTATTAATTATTAATAGACACATTTATTAATAATTTATAATTATTAAATATTATTAAATTATAATTATAATATTAAATTGATAAATTATAAAAATATTATTTATCTAAAATATTAATAACCTCTTAAATTATAATATATATTAATATAAATTATTTAATTATTATAACTATATTAATAAATTATTTTAGTTTATGTATTTAAATTATTATAATTTATCAATTTAATATTAAACAATATAATTATAATTTAATAATTTATTATTAACTTAATTAATTATAAAATTAGTATATTAATTGATTAATTTAATATTAAATCTATTTTGATTATATTATTGATAATACTTTAATCAAAAGTAATAATGTTAATTAGATTAGTAAATTGATTATAATATTAAGTTTACAAGTTAATAGTTAATGATACTCTATACTTATAATAATCTAAATTTATTAATAAATTTATAATTTATATTAATAGAAATTTTAAATAATTTTATAAATAATAATTTATATATTATTATAATTTATAATAGAATATAAATATAGTATAATTATTTGATTAAATGACTAGAATAACAAAACTTCTAAATAGCTTATTTTAAAATCAGTTATTTTAATAATTGAAAAGTTTACAATTAATTTATTTTATTTACTATAATACTAAATTAATATTTAGTTAATTATACTAAATAAAGATTATTATTATTATAACATTATTAATTTACTAATTACTAAATCTATTTACCGAAATAGTTCATATAATTTATCATTCTATATTTTATTATACTAAATTAATCTTAATATTAATTAATATTAATATAACATTAAATTTATTAAAATTGTATAAATGGATTTATAATTAGAATTAGAATTATTTTACTCATATTGATATATTAAATAGCTGCTCTTATAAAAAATTTATAAATAAATGTTAATTTAATAAATAATAATATCATATTATTTATTATTAATAATGTTATAATAATAATTTGTGAATTTATAAATTAATTTATAATGTGATAAAATATCATTTTATAATTGTTAAATGACTTATAATAATAATATTAACATATAATATTAATATTACGTATAATATTCATATTATATTGAATTAATAATTATTATTAATATAATTCAATTAATTATGAATTTGTTATACCATAAATTTTAAATATAAATTATTATATTTAATTATTTTGTCATAAAACAATTGTATCAATTCATCTAGACTTATTCGAAATAAAATATTACTAATTTATTAATATTCTAAAAATTAATGAGTAAGAGATTTAAAAAAATAAATTTGTTTGCTGAACGAGTTTAAATAGTGATGACTATTTGAACAATTATCTATTTCAAATCGTTATGACCTTTTGTTTTGTCATAAAACAATTGTTTTTGTTCATACAAGCTTATTTCGAATAAAATAATTAAATTAATTAATATTCCAAAATTTAATAAGTAAAATTTTAAAAAATAAATTTGTTTTTTTGAACATGTTCAAATAATTCTGACTATTTGAACAATTATTTATTTCAAATAGTTATGACCTTTTGTTTTGTGATAAACGAATTGTTTCTGTCCATACAAGCTTATTTCGAATAAAATAATTAAATTTATTAATATTCCAAAATTTAATAAGTAAAAATTTAAAAATAAATTTGTTTTTTGAACATATTCAAATAATTTGACTATTTGAATAATTATCTATTTCAAATAGTTATAACCTTTTGTTTTGCGATGGACCAATTGTTTCTGTCTATATAAGCTTATTCAAAATAAAATAATACTAATTTAATAATATTCTAACAATTAATAAGTAAAAGATTTTAAAAATAATTTAAATTAATATAATTTACTATATTATTAATATATAGATTAACAAGCTTTATAATCCTTAAATACTAAAATAATTATTCAATTATTAATATTAATCATATATATAATTGATTTAATATATATTTATAATAATTAACTATATTTCATATTTTTACCATACTTATAATAAATTTATAATATGATATATAAATTATTAAAATAGTATTATTATTTAATTAATAAATAATTAATAACTAAGATATATATGATATAATAATATTAATATATAGGTTTATTAATAGTATATTAATTATGAATAAAAATAAATATTCATAATTTTAATACAAATAATTATATTAATTTTCTATATTAAATAAATTATAATTTATTAATTTAATTTCAAATATGCCTATTTAATAACTTATATTATATAATAGTTAATATTATAAATATAATTATAACTAGATTTTTATTACTGATTCAAAAAATAAATTTATTTTTTAAATCTCTTATTAATTATTCAATTTTTACTAAAATTAAGTTATTATAAAATAACTTTATTATTATATTCCATTAACTATATCTAAAAAACACATTTATTATATAATATATAATTTTAAATAATTAATACATTATACTATTCAAATTGTTATAATAATACTATTATTTATAAATAATTTATAATTAATATTTATTTAAATAAACTATTCTTCCTATAATTATCCAATAATAACTAATATTATTAAAATATTACAATAACAGTTATAGTAAATTATATTTCTTATAATAATTTTATAATAATTAAACAATTATATAACTAATTGTCTGAATATATTTATTAAAATATAAATATATAAATTATTAACATTTTATAATTTATATAGCTAATATATAATACTATTTAAAAATTAAATAACTATTAAATTATTATAAATTATTAATATATTTTTTAATTTATATTATTATGATATTATATATTAATATCTTCATATAATTTATTAATAGAAATTTTGTTTAAATAATTATTTATTTACTATTAATATAATAGTTATAAAACATTTTATAATTTATAAATTATATTAAAAATATTTGAAATATTATTATCCAAAAATTAAATTTACTAATTTAATTAATTATATTATAAAGTTTATAATACTAAGGATTATTTATATATAATATAATAATAAATTAAATAATAAATGTCATTATATAGTATAAAAGTAAGTTAATATATAATTATTTTTTATATTTATATAGTATCAATATATTATTTATTTAATTAATGATAATATAAATATAATAGTATACTTATTATAATTTAATGTATTAATTATAATATAATATTTTATAAAAATTAGATAATATATTATTATATGATAATTATAATATAATAATAATTATTATAGATAAATATAAGATTTGAAATAGATAATTCTTCAAATAGTCATAACTATTTGAAATTGTTCAAAAAATATATTTTTTTATAAAGCTTTACTTATTAATTTTTGGAATATTGATAAATTTAAATTACTTTATTTGAAACGAGCTTGCATGAATAGAACCAATTGTTTAATGACAAAACAAAAGATCATAATGTCTTAAAATAGATAATTATTCAGATAGTCATAACTATTTAAACTTATTTGGTAAACATATTCTTTTTTTAATTCTCTTACTCATTAATTTTTATAATATTAATGAATTAGTATTATCTTACTTCAAATAAGCTTATATGAATTGAAACAAGCATTTTATTACAAAAGAAAAGGTCATAATGATTTGAAATAGATAAGTATTCAAATATTCATGACTATTTGAACTTGTTTAGAAAATATATTTATTTTTTAAATATTTTACTTATTAATTGTCAAAATATTTATAAATTAATATTATTTTAATCTAAATAAACTTGTATGAATAGAAATAATTGTTTTATGACCAAAAAAAAGTCATAACAAGTTGAAATAAATAATTGCTCAAATAGCCATAATGATTTGAACTTGTTTAGTAAACAGATTTATTTTTTAAATCTTTTACTTATTAATTGTCTTAATATTAATAAATATGTATTATTTTATTTGAAATAAGCTTAGATGAACAGAAAAAAATTCTTTTATGACAAAACAAAAGTTTATAGCTATTTCAAATAGATAATTATTTAAACAGTCCTAATTATTTAAATTTGTTTAGAAAACATAGTCGTTTTTTAAATCTTTTATTAAATTTTTGGATTATTAATAAATTAGTATTATTTTATTTTGAATAAATTTATATGAATTGAAACAATTCTTTTATGACAAAGTAAAAGGTCATTGAAATAGATAATTATTCAAATTGTCATGATTATTTGATCTAGTGTGGTAAACATATTTATTTTTAAAATTTTTTAGTTATTAATTATCAAAATATTAACAAATTAGTATTATTTTAATCCAAATAAGCTTGTATAAATAAAAACAATTATTTTATAACAGAACAAAAAATTATAACGATTTGAAATAAATAATTACTCAAATAGTCATAACTTTTTGAATTTGTTTGATACATAGATTTATTTTTTAAATCACTTATTAATTTTTGAAATATTAATAGATTAGTATTAATTTATTCTGAGTAAACTTATATGAACAAAAACATTTGTTTTATGACAAAACAAAAAGTAATAATGATTTGAAATATATAATTGTTCAAATAGTATAATTTTTTGAATTGATTAGGCAAACAGAATTATTTTTTAAATCTCTTATTTATTAATTTTTAAAATATTAACAAATTCATTTTATTTTATTTCGAATAAGCTAGTATGAATTGAGAAAATTGTTTTATGACCAGACAAAGATCATAACGATTTGAATTAGTTCAACAAACAAATTTATTTTTTAAATCCCTTAGTTATTAATTTTTTGAATATTATTAGATTTGTATTGTTTTATGAACAGAAATAATTGTTTTATGACAAAACAAAAGGTTATAATGATATGAAGTATAGAACTGTTCAAATAGTCATAACTATATAAATTGGTTCAGTAAACAGATTCATTTTTTAAACTCTTACTTATTAATTTTTGAAATTGTTAATTGTTTAATATTTATATAACTATTTGAATATTATTCTAATTTATAATATATATTATAAATTATATATATTTAAACAATTTATATTTATTTTATTATTTATTATAATATTATTGAAATAATAATAAGCTAATTATAATAATTTTATATTAAATATATAAATATAAATTTATATTTATTAATAAATATTATAAATATAATATCAAAATAATTATCTATTTACATTATAGTATTATTATTTTCTAATAAATCATAATTTTTAATATTATATTATAATTATATTATATTTATTGTAATTAGCTTATAATAAATATTTAAACTAAGTTAGATATTTATAATATTTATATATACTTGTCAATAATATTATATTATATAAGTAAGAGATATTAATTTTTATATCTAAATAACTAATATTTAATTAATCTCTATTTATTTCAAATTATTATCATAATTTACTTAATTAGTATCCATGGTAATAATAAATTTAATATATTATTATATCAATAATAAATAATATCCAAATAATATTAATAATAGATTTTCAAAGTTACTAAAAAAATAAATAATTATAATATATTATTTATAAATTTAATTAATAATAATAGATTAATTGAATAAGTTAATATAATTATTAACATAACATAATAAATATATTATTATGATTATATTAATAATTATTATGTATATAATAATAATTAACTAACATGTATTATAATTAATTTATATTATAATTAATAAACAATTTAAATATTAATATTATATATATTAATTATAATTATAAATAATCAATGGATAAATGCATTGATATAATTAGTTAGTTTAAATTAATAAAATTATTAAAATTATTAATTATTAATAAAATAATTATTATTAACATTTGGATGGCGCTTAAGCATGTGACCTATACTTGGCCATCAAGGCAAGGGCCAAGCCCTAATGAGTAGGAAGGCACAACGGTTGCCACAAAACCTAAGGCATGAGCTCAGGTGGAATAGCCATTGATGCCAATCTTGGTGGTAGTAGCAAGAACAATTGTTATATTATTACAAATCATATAAATATTTATAAATTACTAATTATACTATTTATTTATTAAATAAGTATAATACTAATTAATAATTAAATATTATTGTTAGAGATTTAACAATTGTTTATATTATACTATAAAAAAGAATTTATTATTATAAATATTTTGACAATAGTTTATTTAATAAATAATATAATAATAATTATAATATAATAAATAAAGTAACATTAAATATTAAAAATAAAGTATAAATTTTATTTGTAATATTTGAATAATATTAAATAATTTTTAATTAATAATTATTAGTAACATTTACTTACTAATTTAATAATTAAATAAATAATTAGGAATAACATAAAGCAATGTAGTTATGCACAATTTAATATAATAATTGAATTAAATATTTTATTAATTAAAATTAATTGTTATAACATAAAAAAACAATTAATTTATTGTTATTAATAAATTCATGATGATTGTATTACTTTATAAATAGTAACTTACAAATTAGTTTTTATGATTTCCTTTTATTTATTAATATTTATAATATAATTTAGTATTTAATTATATGAATTAATATTATTATATAATTAAAAATTATATTAATTAAAAGTTAAACTAGTTTATTTTATAATTTAATATTAATTTATTAATTTTTATTTATTAAAATGATAATAAATAAGTAATTGGATAAGGGTATAAATCTTTCACCAACCATCTCAACAGAGACAATTAGATCGCTAAATTTCTGTTGAAGGAAGGGCGAGGGGCAATTTATAAGATGTGTTCAACTTTTTTGTTTGGATCATAACTCACTTTTGTGGAAAAGAGAAAATATCATTTCGGCCATTCTTAAGTTTAAAGGATTATAATTAATAATATTTTATAATATTTAATATAATATATTCTAATTGTTAAATTTATTAATTAATTTTTTAAAATAGCTTATAAAACAATTGATTAATATTTTGTTATTAAAATATTGACATAACTATATTTATTGTTAAATATTATTTGATAAAGGACATTTTGGAAGGGGAAAAACTATTTTGTGGTGTGTGAGGTTGATGTTGGTGTTTGGCTTATATTTTAATAATACTATTAAATTAGATTTAATTTATAATAATTAATTTATAAAAAAATATTAAACAATATTTATAATATTATTAATACTTATTATAATAGATATAAAAAATAAATCTTTTTAGATATCTATTAATTAATAAAAATCAATAATTAAAATATTTAAATTAAAATCAATATTCAGATAATTAATAATAAATTATAAGTATTATTAAATTATTTAATTACTTATAAGTATAACATAACTTATAATATAATAATTATTAAAGATTATAATAATTTTAGTTTATAAACACTTAATTATTATTATCAAATAGATAATAAATTTAGTAAATATAGTTTCTATTCATACAAGTTTATCAAAAATAAAATAATACTACTTTATTAATATTTTGCAAATTAATAGGTAGAAGATTTAAAAAATAAATCTATTTACCGAACAAGTTCAAATAGTCATGTCCATTAGAACAATTATCTATTTCAAATCGTTATCACCTTTTATTTGGTCATATAACAATTATTTTTTATCATACATGATTATTTGAAATAAAAATAATAATAATTTATTAATCTTTCAAAAATTAATAAAATAATACTAATTATTCAGTATTATATAATTATAGTAGTATCTATAAATAATACTATAATTAATAATTATATGAAATAGATAATTTATAAATTACTATTATTATAAATAATAATAATAATTAATAAAGTATAATAATATCTCAATTATTATTAATAATTATGTAACAATTATTACTAATAATTAAATAATTATACTAATTTATTTCTAATCAAATTAATACAAATATGTTTATTATAACATTTTATGGCTAAACAAAAGGTAAAATTATTTAACACTTACAGTTATACTTATAATATTATAATATTAATAATAGTTAAATTATAATATTTTAATTAAACATAATATTAATTACACAATTGATATCAATTATTAATCAAGTTATATGTTATAATCTTAGTTAAACTATGTTATAGTCTTAATATATCAATTTATTTAAAATTGATATTAGTTTATCAATTAATTCAAAATTAATAAGGAAAATTATAATAATTAATATAATTTACATTAATGATAATATTTAATAATTCATATTAAATTAATTAATATTTAAGAATTAAATATAGATAATAATTATGATCATTGATATTATTAATATTCAAGTAATATCAATTTATTAATTATTTATTTAGATTTTATTATTTCAAATAATATAATATATTATTTAATATTAAAAATTATAATTAATATTTTAATTAATAATCTATTTTATGTTAAATTATATTAATTATTGATTTTTATTAATTAATTTAAATAAATTTATAAATACTAATTTAACATAAATATTTAAAATACAATAATAATTATCAAAAATATTTATTTAAATTAGTATCGATAATTTAAATAACTATTAATTTAAAAGATAATTATATTCCTTATAGTCTTAACTATTTAAACTTAAATTAGAATAATATTCAAATAGTTGTTTGTTCAACTTATTTTATTTTAATAAGTTTATTATTTTATCTAATTATAAGTTAGAATTGGTTTATGACAAAACAAATGGTCATAATGATTTGAAATAGATAATTGTTCAAATAGTCATAACTATTTGGAATAAATTTAAACTTAAATTAGAATAATATTCAAATAGTTATACAAATATTAAACAATTAACAATTTCAAAAATTAATAAGTAAGAGTTTAAAAAATGAATCTGTTTATCAAACCAGTTTAAATAGTTATGACTATTTGAACAATTCTATACTTCATATTATTATATAATTTTTTAACTATATTAATAATAATTCATAAAATAGTATTATTTATTTTTAATAATATATAATAATATGAAGTATTATATAATTGTATAATATTTATATATATTATTATATATAATAATTAATAATATCCAATTATATATTATATAATATTATTAATATATATTAATTAAATTAATATTTAAATTTATTAGATAATATTGGATTTAGTAATAAAATTATAATGATTATCGACTATTATTATAAGAATTTAATTAAATATTTAATTACTAATCAGTTATTATATTTAATTACTAATAAGTTATTATATAATTATAATTATATAAATTGGTTTAATTAGTTATAAAATTTTAAATAATAATAATTTATTATTTAAAATTTAAATACCATAATAACTAAATATAGTTCATTTATAATATTAATTATCAAATAGAAATAAATTTTATAATTTATTATTTGTAATTGTAATTTATATATATTAATTAATTAATAAGTTTGATTAATATTAACAATTGCAATAATTTAATATGAAATATTTTATTATAAATATATAATCATTAAATAGATTATATAATTAATTAAAAAATAAATATTTATTTAAAGTTATATTAATTAGTATTATTACAAATTTCTATAATAATAGTAATATTAGTTAATATAATAATAATTATTATTTAATAATTATAATAATAATAATTATTTAATAATAATAATTATATAATATTTATTATATTATTTATTATTAATAATAGTTAATTTATGTATACTTATACATATACATATAAGTAATATATTATATTAATTATAGTTATAAATATAATAAACAAAAGTAGAATATATATTAAGATATCCACTGATAATTATAACTATGTAGTTTATAATAAATCTTATGAATCTAAATTTACATATATTTATTAAAAATAATTTAGTTATTTTATTACATTAAGATTATTAAATAATTGTTACGAACAATTATTAACTAATACTAATTTATAATTTTAACAAATATTATTAATATTTTTTTAGTTAATACTAATAATAAATAATAACTTATATTATAATTTAAGTAATAACATTGTTTAATTTTTATTATTTATATATAATTATAAAATACTAATTATCATTATTATATTAATTAACATTTAATACTTAATTAATATTGATTAATTAATTAATTATAATAATTAATTATAATAATAAAAATAAAAATTAATAATTGATATTTTTAACAATATTAAAAATAATTAGTTATTTTATTTACAAAGATATAAAGAAATAACTTTAGATTAATTTATAAAATTAAATATTAATAATCATTATAACATTAATTATTTTATTATAATTAAATAAAATTAATAATATAATAATTATTAAATAATAAATAGATTAATTTAAACAAAATATTATTAATATATTAAACTAATACTTTTAATTAATTATTAATTAATAATTTTGATTATTTATTTATTAATAATTTTAATAATAATATAAACAATTTTGACTATATAAGTTATTCATGATATAAAGTAAACAATTATTAATAATAAAAATATGTTAATTAATATTACTAATATTGATATTATACTATTGTTAATAATTAACAATAACTAATTTAATAAATAATTTATAATATAATTAATTATAATTATAATTATATAGATAATAATAATTATTTTAATATATAATTTTATTAATAATAACAATTAAAGTTATTAATTATTTTAAGAATTTATAATACTAATAATATTATAAGTATCCTAATAATTACTAATAATGATTATCTTTAATTAATATTATATAATAGAATTTAATATAAATAATTTATTAATAATAGATACTAATTTAATAATTAATATAAATAATAATTAGAAAATATTATTTTATATTAGTATATAATATAAACTTGTATATATTATTATAATATCATAAATAATATAAAGATTAAAACATAATATAATTACTATTTTATGAGTGGAAATATAGATTATCTATATTTATAATATAGTTTATAAATATTTATATTTTAATAAATATAAATAAATATTATTAAATTAAAATATTATATTTTAATATTGTTAATATAATAATTAACCAATTGTATATTTGCTTAATTTATTAATATTAATTGTTAAATTTAGTAAATAAATATATATAATAGATATATTTAGTAAATATTTAGTAATTATATTACTTATTAATTTTTGAAATTGTTAATTGTTTAATATTTATATAACTATTTGAATATTATTCTAATTTAAGTTTAATAATTAAGTTATATAATTATATAATATAATTAAGTAAAATAATAATTATTAGTTTAAATTATATTATATAATTTAAAATATAATTATAACTTAATTATTGTAATTAAGTAACAAGGTATTATTATTTATTAATTAACAAATTAATAAACTACTATTTATTATAAGTAGAAATTATAACAAGAGCAATATAGTTATTATTTGTATAATAATATACTTGTTATACAAATATAATAATTTTAATTTTAATTTCATTTAAAATTAATATTGTAATTAATAATTAGTAGATAATAATTTTATTTCAAATGTTAATAAATTAGCATTTATTATTATAATATGTGAAATATTATTAGATATAAATTATAATTAAAATTTTTAAATATGCTAATTACATTGTAGTCATTATTTAAAAAATGACTATTTTTAATACTATTTTTAAACATTCAAACCAATTATAATTATTATAATTATTGAGAATGCCATTAAAAATTTAATACTTATAATTATTATTTATTATTATAATGTTAATTTAAATAATAATATAAAACGTTTTTTAATTAATATTTATAATTTAAATCAAATTTGAATTTTGATTTGTAAATTACCTAATTTATTAAAATATTAATAATTATTTATTTTTATTATTATATTATAAATTATTTATTATCAAATTAAACGAGGCGAATAATTTTAATAATTAATGCTAATTTAATAATATAAACTTATTTAAATAATTAATTATAATAATTTAATATAATATTATTAAATAAAATTATAAAATTAGTATATTAATTGATTACTTTAATATTAGATCTATTTTGATTATATTATTGATAATACTTTAATCAAAAGTAATAATGTTAATTAGATTAGTAAGTTAATTATAATATTAAATTTATAAGTTTAATATAAGATTATATTAATACTAATAGTATTTATATTCATTAAATATATATTAATAATTATTAAGATTATAATATATATAATAATATAATAATATAAGATTATTAAAATATAAATTATGATTATTTAATTTAGTTTACAATTATATATTAATTTTTTATATTATTAATATATCTTAATAATATTAATTTAATAAATTAATTAGATTATAATTTCAAATAACTATAATTATAATATACTTATTTTGAAATTATTATAATAATGATTATTAGTATTATATTTATATTATAATACTATTATTCAATTTTTGATATTATAAATTAAATCAAAATTCATATTATGATATTATAGTTAATCAAATAATTATATTGATAATTAAATTATTATATATAATTATTAACTCTTTAAGATAATGTATAAATTATTATTAATTAATATATTATAAATTAATATTTTATTATTAAGTTATTAATATAATATTAAAATAATACAAATATTTATATTTATTAATATCAATATTAATATTATTTTGTTCAATATTTATATTAATTATAGTTTTATTATTTCAAATAATATAATTGATAAGAACAATTATCAATATTGTTTAATATTAATACTAATTTAATATTGATATTAATATTAAGCCTTTTATTAATTGATAATGATTTGAATAATTAAATATTTTAATAATTATTATAAATCCTTACAATTAATAAGGATTATTATATTAAATTATTAAAAGTATGAACTTTTATTATGATAAATAAAATAAATCAATAAATTATTAATCAATAATTCATATTAAATCTAAAGGGTTATGATTTTAATAAATATTTAATTAGATTACATTAATTTATAATAAAATATTTAACAATTAAATTTATATATAATTATCTAACTATTGATTTTTACTAATTAATAGATATCTAAAAAGATTTATTTTTTAGATCTATTATTAATTATTAATTATTAATTTTAATAAAATAATAATATTCCCTATACTAAATTATTATTTTTTAAATCTCTTAGTTATTCATTTTTAGAATATTGCTAAATTAGTATTATTTTATTTCGAATAAGCTTGTATGAATAGAAATAATTGTTTTATGATAGAACAAAAGGTTGTAACAATTTGAAATAGAAAATCGTTCAAATAGTCATAACTATTTGAATTAGTTCAATAAATTGATTTATTTTTTAAATGTCTTATTAATTCTTAAAATATTAATAAATTGGTATTATTTTATTTCAAATAAGCTTGTATGTTGAAAAACAATTGTTTTATGACAAAACAAAAGGTAATAACAATTTGAAATAGATAGTTATTTAAATGGCTATAATTATTTGAACTGATTGGGTAAACTAATTTATTCTTTTAAATTAGTTACTTATTAATTTTTGAAATATTACTAAAGTAGTTTATTTTATTTTGGATAAACTTTTATGAACTAAAACAATTGTTTTATGACAAAACAAATGGTCATAATTATTTTAAATAAATAATTGTTCAAATAACCATAATTATTCAAACTTGTTCGGTAAATAGATTTAAAAGGTATAGGTTCTATAAAAATTATAAAAATTTATTAACATATTAAATATAGTTAATATGTAAAAATTTAAAAAATAAACTAATTAAACTAAAATACAAGTTTAATATAAGTAAGAGATTTAATATTATAATTGTTAAATTTATTAATTAATTTTTGAAAATAGCTTATAAAACAATTGATTAATATTTTGTTATAAAATATTGACATAACTATATTTATTATTAAATATTATTTGATAAGGGACATTTTGGATGGGGAAAAACTGTTGTGTGGTGTGTGAGGTTGATGTTGGTGTTTGGCTTAATACTAGTGGTAGGTTTTGGTTGGGGTTGATGGTGCTTCATTACTTAGGTGGGTGATCCAAGTGAGGATGAGATTGGATTTACGTGAGAGTAGGGATTGATGTTATTTAAATAACATCACATTATTATTAATATATTATAATTATAAGATTATAAATTAATAATTATATATAATTTATAAATATAATAAATTAATATTATTTTATATTAAATTATAATTATAAAATATAAAATAATAATAAATTATTTATTCTAATTTAATTTTATAAAAATGTAATGGTTATTTTTAATAAATAATTATAATGTAATATAATTAAATTATCATTAATAATTATATAATTGAACAATTATTTATTTCAAATCATTATGACTTTTTGTTTTGTCTTAAAAGAATTATTTTTGTTCATGTAAGCTTATTCAGATTAAAATAATATTAATATTTTGATAAATTAATAAGTAAAATATTATAAAAATAAATACATTTATAGAACATGTTCAAATAATCATAACTATTTGAATAATTATCTATTTCAAATAACAAATAATATATTTCAAATTAATTTTAACATAATTTTTGTATAGTTATAATAAATAATTATTATTTTTGTACAATAATTTATACAATTGATTTATAATTACATTTATATGTATAATTGATTATACATATTATTAAATATAATTGATTTAAAATTATCTTACATATTAATAATAATAATTATACAATTATTAGAAATATATAATTAATTACAATTATTAAATATCATATTAAAATTGATATGATAAGTTAATTATCAATTATTTTTTATAAATATATATTTATATAACATATATTAAAAGCAATTAATTGTGATAAAGTAATTGACATTATTAGTTAACATATTATCAGTTAATATAGATATAATAGATTAATAATTAAAACTATTACACTTAATATCTATATTGATTATTAAATATAAATTATGTTTACATTAAATATAAACATCATAACAATTATTAATAATACTATTAATAATTAGACTTTAATTATTTATTATTCATAATTATTTAATGAAACAAATTTTAAATTATAATAATTATTATATATAATAAAAATAAATTGATTAATATTTTCAAAATTATATTATTAATAATATTACTTAAATAAAAATAGATTATAATAATAGTAAATAATTATTATTGATAAAATAAAATATCAATTTGTCAAACCAGTTTAATTAGTTATAACTATTATGTTAATTATAATTAATTATAACTAATAAAATATTAGTTATTTAATATTCAATATATTTAATGAATATATAATTATTTAGTAATTATTATACTTGTTTTTATTATATTAAGCTAATATGATTATAAATTTATCTTAAATTTAATAAACAATTATAATATTTTAAATATTTAATATAAAATATTAATTACCATTATAATTATAATTTTATAAATTATAAATAATTTATTATTAACAAAATGCAATAATAATTATATTATATTATATTATAAATATATAAAATTACTTAAATAAAATATTTTATTTTGATATGGAAAGGATCATATCAATAATTTTATTACATTCAAATAATTCTATTATTTGAAATTTTAATATTTTTTCAGTAACATTTTGTTAAATATTATAGTATAAATTATATAATAGGTAATAACATATTGTTAGCTATAAAAAAATTAAAAAATTAATAATTTTTTAAATTATTAAATATAATTTATTTAATATTACAAAACTATTATTAAACTAACAATAATTAAAATGTTTATTATGGATAATTTATATATTTAAATTAATATATCTATTCTATATATAATAATTAGTTACTACTAACTAAGATTAAATAATAATTTATTTAATAAAATATAATAATTTAATATAAATTAGTTATTTGTATAATATTTTAATTTATAAAATTATATTTAATAGATAATTATTATCTAACAATTATTAATATACTATAATTCAAATATGAATTATTGGATTGGAACTAATGGCCTTTTATTACAAAATAAAAACTAATTAATTAAGTAATTAATATATTAAATATAGTATTGTAGAATTAAAACAATTATAGTAATAATATATATTATTTTAATAGTTATAATTATTTGAACCGATTTTGTAAGTAGAATTATTTTCTAAATCTCATATAAATTTTTGAAATATTAATAAATTAATTTTATTCTATTCCGAACAAGCTTCTATGAGCTTAAATAATTGTTTTATGACAAAACAAAAGGTTATAACAAGTTGAAATGAAATAATTTTTCATATAGTCTTAACTATTTGAACTGGTTTGACAAATGGATTTATTTTTTAAATCTCATTGTTATTTATTTTCAAAATATTACTAAATTATTATTACTTTATTTCGAATAAGCTTGTATGAATAGAAGCAATTGTTTTATGATAGAGCAAAGGTTATAATAATTTGAAATAGATAATTGTTCAAATAATCATAACTATTTGAACGGATCAACAAATAGATTTCTTTTTTAAATCTCTTATTAATTCTTAAAATATTAATAAATTAGTATTATTTTATTTAAAAAAATCTTATTTGTTGAAAAACAATTGCTTTATGACAAAAACAAAAGGTAATAATGATTTAAAATAAATAGTTGTTTAAATGGCCATGATTATTTGAATTGATTCAGTAAATTGATTTATTTTTTAAATCTATTATTTATTAATTTTTGAAATATTAATAAAGTAGTATTATTTTATTTTCGATAAGCTTTTATGAACTGAAACAGTTGTTTTATGACAAAACAATTGGTCATAATAATTTTAAATAAATAATTATTGAAATAGTCATAACTATTATAGATATAATTTATAATAAAGTATAAACAAAATTGAATAATTCAAATACAATTATTAAATAACTTATAATATTATATAAGTTCAAATAATTTATATAACTATTATATTTCTAAGTAAAAATATAATATTATATTTATTAATAAATTATTAATAATCAAATATTATTATATCAAATTTCTTTAAACATTATATAGACATGACTATTTGAACTGATTCGATAAACAAATTAACTTTTTAAATCACTTAGTTATTAATTTTTGGAATATTAATAAATTAGTTTTATTTTGAATAAGCTTGTAGAACTAAAACAATTGTTTTATGACAAAACAAAAGATCATAACGATTTTAAATAGATAATTGTTCAAATAGTCATTACTATTTAAATTTGTTCAGTAAACAAATTAATTTTCTTAAACTCTTGATTATTAATTTTTGAAATATTAAGAAATTAGTATTATTTTATTTTGGATAAGCTTTTATGACCTAAAACAATTGTTTTTTTGTCAAAGCAAAAGGTCATAATGATTTTAAATAAATAATTGTTCAAATAGTCATAATTATTTGAACTTGATCAATAAACAGATTTATTTTTTCATATCTTTTGCTTATTAATTTTTTGAATGTTAATAATTATAAATTATAAATATTTAAATTAAAATATTTAATTTTTATTATTTAATTATTGATATTTATTAATAAATAAGCTATGAAATAATAATATAATTTATGATTTTTGTTAAATAATTATTAAAAATAATCATAAATATTTTAAAATGTATATTTGATCTTTTATGATAAATTATTGACAATTAAAATAGATAATTATTCAGAAATTCGATATTTGAGATAAGGCAAATATCTAATTATTCAAATAAATTAATAAGTAAGAGATATTAATTTTTATATCTTTAATTAAATTAGCTTATTTTAAATAACTAATATTTAATTAATCTTTATTTATTTCAAATTATTATCATAATTTACTTAATTAGTATCCATGGTAATAATATAATTTAATATATTATTATATCAATAATAAATAATATCCAAATAATATTAATAATAGATTTTCTAAGTTATATAAAATATTCAATTATTAAATAATTATTAATTGTCATATTATTAATAATTATGGCTAATAAATAATGTTCATATTATTATATAATTAAAAAAAATCATCCTATAAAACTATGATAATTGTTATTAAATATATATAATAAATTGACTTCGAAAAATTATCTCATATGAACATTATTCCCTTTGATAATTATTCTCTTTGAACTAAGGTGTCATTGCTTATATAATAAATCCAATAGTCTTAACCATTTGAATTTGTTTAGTAAACACATTGATTTTTTAAATATCTTATTAATTTTTAAAATATTATTAGTTTAGCAATATTTTACTCTGAATAAGCTTGTTTGAATAGAAACAATTATTTTATGACAAAATGAAGATCATAACGATTTGAGATAGATAATTGTTCATAGAGTCATAATTATTTGAACTGATATTATAAACAAATTTAAATTAATAACAAATAAATTATTAAAAATAATATTTTTGCAACTATAAAAAATAATTTAAAGTTTAAATAAACTTATTTGCAATTAATAATATAAATTATATAATAAAATAGCTAATTATAATTAATATTAAAATTTGTTATATAATTTTATATTTTTTATATAAAATTTGTTTAAATAAGCATTAGTAGTCATAGAAAAATGATTTATTATAAATTAGCTATTTTAATTAACAATTTTATTATTAATTTAATTAAATAATAATTAATAATAAATTATAATACTAATTGTTTATAGTTGAATAATCTATATAATTAATAATTATATAAATTTATACCAATATTATATAGAAATATTGTTTAAATTATTTATTTAAAAATTAAATTACATTATTAATTATGAAATAAATTAATATATTATATTATATAAATTATAATAAATTATAATTAATTTATATTATAGTTATAATAATTAAAATATTATTTAATTTTATTATCTTTAATTTATATAATTAGTTATAATTTTTTTATTATAATTATTTGCTAATTATTATAATTAATAAATTATATAAATAATTATTTTATAATTATTTGTTTATCTTATAATGTATTATAAGCCTTTATTATATTATAAGCTATAATACTTAATAAAATTATATATAATTGATTATATGGCTTAACATATAACAATTATATTAATAAAAATATTAATTATTTATATTATAATATATAATATTATAATAGTTGATTATTAAAAATTATTTTAATAATTATAAAATAATTATTATATTTATATGATAAATTATATATTATTAATATATAAATAATTATCAAATAATTAATTTAAATTATTTATACTAACTATTATAAAACAATAATTGAGTAAATTAATTATTTCAATTTATTAGAATTAAGTAGATTAATATTATACTATATTTAATATTAATTTATTTATTTGTATAATTGTTTTATGACTTTAAATAATTAGAACAACTATTCAAAAAGTTAAATCTTTTTGTACTTTTTCAATAAATAGATTTAGTTTTTTAAATCTCTTACTCACTAATTTTTTAAATGTTAATAAATTAGTATTATTTTATTTTGAATAAGCTTGTATGAACTAAAATAATTATTTTATGACTAAACAAAAGGTAAGAATGATTTGAAATAGATAATTGTTTTAATAGTCTTAACTATTTGAACTAGTTTGATAAACACATTTATTTTTTAAAATCTCTTATTAATTGTTGGAATATTATTAAATTAGTATTATTTTAATCCGAATAAGCTTGTATGAAAAGAAACAACTATTTTGTGACAAAATAAAGATCACAATGTTTTAAGATAGATAATTGTTCAAATAGTCATAACTATTTGAACTATTTCAAAAAATAGATTTAGTCTTTAAATCCCTTATTAATTACTTTTTGAAATATTAATAAATTCATTTTATTAATATAACTTGTTAGGTAAATAGAATTATTTTTTAAATCTCTTACATATTAATTTATGAAATATTAATAAATTCATTTTATTTTATTCTTAATAAGCTAGTATGAATTAAAAAAATTATTTTATGGTAAAAAAACAATTTAAAATAGATAATTGTTCATATAGTCTTAACTATTTGAACTAGTTTGGTAGATAAATTTATTTTTTAAATCTCTTTGTTATTAATTTTTGGAATATTATTATATTAGTATTATTTTATTTCAAATAAGCTTATATGAACAAAAATAATTGTTTTATGGCAAAACAAAATGTTATAATGATTTGAAGTATACAATTATTCAAATAGTCATAACTATTTAAACTAATTTAGTAAACAGATTTATTTTGTAAATCTCTTACATATTAATTTTTGAAAGATTAATAAATTAGTATTATTTTATTTCAAATAAACTTGTATAATCAAAAACAATTTTTATATGACCAAACAAAATGTAATAATGATTTGAAATAGATAATTGTTGAAATGGCCATAATTTTTGAACTGATATGGTAAACAGATTCACTTTTTAAATCATGTAATTATTAATTTTTGGAATATTAATAAATTAGTATTATTTTTATTTTGAATAAATTTGTATGAACTAAAACCATTGTTTTGTGACAAAACAAAAGATCAGAACGATTTTCAATAGACAATTGTTCAAATAGTCATAACTATTTGAATTTGTTCAATAAAAATATTTTTTTAAACTCTTGTTTATTAATTTTTGAAATATTAAAAAATTAGTATTATTTTATTTTGGATAAATTTTTATGAACTAAAACAATTACTTTATGTCAAAACAAAAGCTCATAATGATTTTAAATATGTGATTGTTCAAATAGTCATAACTATTTAAATTTGTTCAATAAACGAATTTATTTTTTCAAATCTTTTGCTTATTAATTTTTTGAATGTTAATAAATTTAGATTATTTTATTCCAAACAAGCATGTAAGATATAAAACAAATATTTAATGACTAAACATAAGATTGGAATGATTTAAAATAGATAATTATCCTAATAGTTTTAACTATTTGAATTGGTTCAGCAAAAAAATTTCTTTTTTAAATCTCTTATTAAATTAGTATTATTTTTAATTGAATAAGCTTCTATGATAAGAAATAATTGTTTTATGACAAAACAAAAATCTTAATGATTAGAGATTGATAATTGTTCAAATAGTCATAACTTTTTGAACTGGTTCGATAAACATATTTATTTTTTTCTAAATCTCTTACTCATTAACTTTTGAAATATTAAAAAATTAGTAATATTTTATTTTGAATAAGCTTGTATGATAAAAAAACAAATACTTTATGACAAAACAAAATGTCATAATGATTTGAAATAGATAATCATTCAAATGGCAATAATTATTTTAATTGATTCAGTAAACAATTTTATTTTTAAATTTCTTACTTATTATTTTAGGAAATATTAATAAATTAGTATTATTTTATTCCCTCTAAGCTTGTATTAACTTAAATAATTGTTTTATGACAAATCAAAAGGTTATAATGATTCTAAAAAGAAAAATTGTTCAAATGGTAAACAAATTTATTTTTTTAAATGTCTTTTTTGAATGCTAATAAATTATTATTAATTTATACTGAATAAGCTTGTATGAACTAGAACAATTATTTTATAACTAAACAAAAGGTCAGAACGATTTTAAATAGATAATTGTTTTAATAGTCTTAACCATTTGAACTGATTTGTAAACAAATTTATTTTTTAAATTTCTTACTTATTAATTTTTAAAATATTATTAAATTAGTATGATTTTAATTAGAATAAGCTTGTATGAACAAAACAATTGTTTTACGACAAAAGAAAATGTCATAACGATTTAAAATAGACAATCATTTATATTGTCGTAACGATTTTAACTAGTTCAACAATTAGATTTATTTTTTAATTTTCTTGGTTATTAAGTTTCAAAATATTATTAAATTAATATTATTTTATTCTAAATAAAATAGCATGAACCGAACCAATTGTTTAATGACAAAATAAAAGGTTATAACAATTTGGAATAGATAATTATTTAAATAGTCAAAACTATTTGAAATTGTTTGGTAAACAAATTTACCTTTTAGATATCTTACTAATTAATTTTTTAAATATTAATAAATTAGTATTATTTTATTTTGAACAAACTTATCTTAATAAAAACAATTGCTTTATAACAAAACAAAAAGTAATAATGATATGAAATAAATAATTGTTCAAATAGTTATAATTATTTGAACTAGTTTGGTAAATAGAATTATTTTCTAAATCTCTTATAATTTTTTGAAGTATTAATAAATTAGATTTAATAGTAAATTTATTATTTTATTAATAAAATAGATAATTATTTTAATAGTTTTAACTATTTGAACAGGTTCAACAAAGATATTTATTTTTTTAAATCTCTTACTTATTAATTTTTAAAATATTATTAAATTAGTATTATTTTTAATAGAATAAGTTTCTATGAGCAAAAACAATTGTTTTATGACAAAACAAATATCTTAATGATTTGAGATTGATAATTATTCAAATAGTCAAACTATTTGAACTGGCTCGATAAACAAATTTATTTCTTAAATCTCTTACTATTAATTTTTGACATATTAATAAATATATCAAATATAAATTAATATTTTATAGTATTAATATAAAAATTATAAATATTATTATATAATTAATTATTTGTAATATTTATAAATATATAATGATTTAACTATATGTTAATAAATACAAAATTTAATATTATTTGAAAGTTAAATATTATAATATTAAATATAATAGTCATTATATAATTTATATAATAATAAACAGTATATAATTAGCTTATTCTTAATTATTTATTAAGATTATAATTTAAAATTTAATAAATACTTATTTATTTAATTATTTATATATAGTAACTATTTATAATTAAGTTTAATAATTATAATAAATAAATAATTATTTAATATTAATCATTAAATAAATTGCTATTAATAATCAATTCATTATTAATATTACTAAATATTAATTAGTAATATTAAAACAATTGAACATAATCATAATTATAGAATTATATTATAATATAACTAGTTTATAACCTTATAATTGTTTATAAATTATATCTAATAATTTAAATTAGATAATAACTTAATATTATAACTATTAATATATTTTAAGTATATAATAAATAGTATTTGAATAATTATATAAATTATAAAATATATACAATTATAGTAATAAAATTAATTATATAATTTTAAATTATTGCTATAAATATTAATTTTAAATTATATAATTATTTATCATTAATGATAAATATTAGGTATCTAATATAATTACGATATAATTATGATATAATTGTGTAAATTGTTATAATTATTTGAACTAGTTTCGTAAGTAGAATTATTTTCTAAATCTCTTATAAATTTTTGAAATACTAATAAATTAATTTTATTCTATTCCGAACAAGCTTCTATGAGCTTAAATAATTGTTTTATGACAAAACAAAAGGTTATAACAAGTTGAAATAAATAATTTTTCATATAGTCCTAACTATTTGAACTGGTTTGATAAATGGATTTATTTTTTAAATCTCATAGTTATTCATTTTCAAAATATTAGTAAATTATTATTACTTTATTTCGAATAAGCTTGTATGAACAGAAACAATTGTTTTATGATAGAGCAAAGGTTATAACAATTTGAAATAGATAATTGTTCAAATAATCATAACTATTTGAACTAGATCAACAAATAGATTTCTTTTTTAAATCTCTTATTAATTCTTGAAATATTAATAAATTAGTATTATTTTATTTAGAAAAATCTTATTTGTTGGAATTGATTCAGTAAACTAATTTATTTTTTAAATCTCTTGTTTATTAATTTTTGAAATAATAATAAAGTAGTATTATTTTATTTTGGATAAGTTTTTAATACAACAATAATCATTTTATAATTGTAATTTATATTTATTATTAATATGATATAATAATAAAATATTTATTATTAAAATAATATAAAGATAATTATTTTATAATATATTATATTATAATTATTTGTTCTATTTATACAAATACTTATTAAAATTATTAAATAATATATATAAATAAATAATTATTCAATTAGTTGAACTATTTAAATATTATAGTAATTAATTAAAATTATTTATATTAAAATATTTAATTTATATTTATTAAATTATATTTTATATAATATTATTATTTATAAAAATAAATTATATATTAAATAATATATATAATAAACTATTATAATAGTAATAATTTATAAATAGTTAATAATATTATTAATATAGTATTATTAATATTATAATTATATTAATTATAATATTTTAAAATTTGTTTGAGCTAATGAATCGTTTAATTATTACAATTCAATGATTATTATTGTATTAAGAACCAGATTATTATAGTATTATATTTAATTAATATATAATATTAATTATTTATATAATTAATAATATTACTAAATATTATAGTTACATATAAGAATAACTAAATTATATATTAATATAATAATATTAATTATTAGTAATTAATAAAAAATGAATCTGTTTACTAAATAAGTTTAAATAATTATAATTATTTGAACAATTATTTATTGGAAATCGCTATAACCTTTTGATTTGTCATAAAATGATTTTTTCTATTCATACAAGCTTATTTTGAATAAAATAATATAAATTTATTAAATTAAGACAATTAATAAGTAAAAGATTTTAAAATAAATCTGTTTACTGAACAAGTTCAAATCATTATGACTATTTCAACAATTATTTTATTTTAAATTGTTATGACTTTTTGTTTTATCATAAAACAATTATTTTTGTTCATACTAGCTTATTCGAATAAAATAATATTAATTTATTAATATTTCGACAATTTATAAGTAAAAGATTTAAAAAATAAATATGTTTGCCGAACAAGTTAAAATAGTCATGACTATTTGAATAATAATCTATTTCAAATCATCGTGAGCTTTTGTTTTGTAATAAAATAATTGCTAGTATTATTAACAAAATAATTTTGAATTAATTAATTTAAAATATTATAATTAATTCTAAAAGTAAATCTATTTTTCAATTAATTAATATTTAATTATAATTATTGCTAATATTTCAAATTAGCATAATAAATAATTATAATAGTTTAATCATATATATTTCAAGTGATAAATTAATTAGTATAAATTAAAAAAATATTCTTGTGTTTTAAAATTAATAAAAAAATTTTTAAATCTCTTCCTTAAAATTATTAATAATATATATTATTTAACTAATAAATAGTTTAATAAAATACTAATTTTTTATTATTTAATTAATAATTATTAATTATAAATTAATTATTATGGTCATTTGGTTTAAAATTATTCTAATAGTACTAATAATATTTATTATTACAACTATAGTATATTTATATTTATATAGTTAGTAATTAATTAATATTACAATAAATTATTTTATTCTAAAATAGTCTAATTTAATATACATTGTTAATTATAATTTATAATATAATATTTATAATATATTAATTAATTTAATTAATTAATTTATGAAAACAATTATAATTATAATTATTATATTTATTGTTATTATTTATTATAACAATATAATATTATTTATTATTATTTATTATAATATTTTATTTCATAATAAATTTTAATAGTGTAATTAATTATATTAATTTTAATATTGGACTTATATATTGATTACTATTAATAAATTATTATTAACTATAATAATTAATATTTATTATTATATTAAAATAATATACTTAATTATTAAAATAAATTATTGTATTATTAATACAATAATTATTATATTTTTACTAAATATTTGAATTATTATTAATTATATATAATTATATATATTAAATATATATAAATTTATAAATTATAATAATTTATTATTTATAATAATTATTAAAATATTTAAGTATAATATATTAGATAATATTATTATTCAAATTATTAAATTATAAAATAATTATATTAATAAGATAATTTAATTTTTTTATATATTTATAACAATTTTTTTAGTATAATAATAATAATATATTATTATGGAATATATAAAATTAAAGTTATTGTAATACTATAATTTATACTATAATATTTAATAAGTATTTTGTTCAAATAAGCTAACATGAATTGAAACAATTGTTTTATTACAAAACAAAATGTTACAATGATTTGAAGTAGATAATTATTCAAATAGTCATGATTATTTAAACTTGTTTGGTAAACTTATTTTTTAAAAATCTTTTACTTATTAATTGTTGAAATATTAATAAATCAATATTATTTTAATCCGAATAAGCTCGTATGGATGGAAACAAGTGTTTTATGACAAAACAAAAAAGTCATAAGAATTTGAAATAAATAATTATTTAGATAGTCATAACGATTTGAATTTATTCGATAAATATATTTATTTTTTAAATCTTTTACTTATTAATTGTCTTAATATTAATAAATTTGTATTATCTTATTCAAAGTAAGCTTATATGAACAAATAAAATCATTATATGACAAACCAAAAGGTTATAGCAATTCCAAATTAATAATTGTTCAAATGGCCATAATTATTTAAACTTGTTCAGTAAATAATATTAATTTATAATTAAATAATATTTAATTATATATAACTTAAAAAATTATTCGAATATTATAATTATTATAATATTGTAGTATATTATTTTAACTATTTATTCAAATATATACAATATATATATTTATTGATTTGAATAATTACTTGAAAAATTAATAAAATCAATCTCAAAATATTTTAATTATTGATTTTAATAATTGTTTAAATAATTATTTTCGATAATTATTATTCTAATTCATAGCTTATTTATTAAATAAAATTAAAAAATTCTATATTTGTTAATTGAATCTAATTAATAAAAATTAAAATTAAAATTAAATAATTTTAATTTAATTTAAAATAATTAAAATATTTATCATTTTAAATTATGGCCATTTTAATCTAATTAATAATTATTGATTAAAATAGCTTTATTAATATTATTTAAAACAATAATACAATATTGTTTCCAATAGTATTAATAAAATATTAAACCTTCAAATCAGCCATACAACCATTTTCATATTTAATAATATTTTAATTAAATTATAATTGAGTTTAATTACCATATACAACATGTAATATTCACTTACCAATAATTCAACTTATTATTAATTTGAATATAATTTCTTAATAGTTATAATAATTATTTATGGTTTGAAATCAATTATATTTCGATAATTAATAAAAATATAAGCACTAATTATAATTTAAATCCTTCAAATCAGCCTTGAAATGTTCATTTCCTCTCCGCACTCCACAATTTTTGCAATCCCAGACTCTTCCATTGCAATCGCCTCTCACACTTCTTGGCTCTTGAAGCATCTTTTCCAATATCATGCCTCTCCTCTTCAGCTTTCCATGAATGATCTCTTGAATTAAATATTAATCTTAGTAATTATTATTATTAACTATCGAGCATATAAGTTAAGCAAAAAATTTATTATTAAAATAATATATTTATTTAATATATATACATTAATATAATTATTTGATAAAATACTAAATTATATAATAATACTATATAATAAATTTTTTAAGTATATTTAAAACTAATTTTAAAATATAGATTATTATAACTTAATAATATTATTATTAATTAGTAGTTTAATTAAATAGTTTAATTAATATTCTAAAAAATAATTAATAACTTTAATTGTTATTATTAAGATAATAATATAGTTTATCATTATTAATATATAAAATATAAAATTATTATTATTTTAAATCTGTTTTAATATATATAATAATTATAATAAATATTTATTATTATCGTATTAATAATATTATCAAAACTAATACATTATAATAACTTAAATTACGATAATCAATTATTTTTATTTTGGATAATTAATACAAATAAATCTAATTATTTATTCATACCTATTAATAATTTTATTAATTATCTATAACCCCTTAGATTTAATAATATTTTATAATATTATTATAATAATTATTAAATAATAATTTAAAATATGAATCTATTTGATATAAAAATAAATATTTTCAATAATTAATTAAATTATAATTAATATTTAATATTTAACAATTTATATATATAATTAAATTAAATTCTTTTATATTATTTAATATTTATTGAATATAATATTTATTTTAAATTGATTATTAAAATTAAATAAAATAATATTTAAAATAAATACAATTAGATTTATAACTAAGAATCATTTAAATTCTTAGTTATAAGCTATACAGTTAATAACTATAACTAAGAATCGATTATTACTAATATACAAATAATTTAACTAGATAAATCTCATATGAATTAATTAATTCAATATCATAAATTAATATACAATTGTTAATAATATATATTATATTAATTGCTCATTAATATAATTTGATAAAATAATTTTGATTAATTTTTATAATTATTAAAATAAATAAATAACTAATAAAAGTTATTTATTATAATAAAATATATTAATAATTAATAGTTATTAAATGTTATATTTTAAATTATAATGATTAATTATAATTATAAACAATCAATTATATTAATAATTGAAAAAATTAATTTAGTTAATTAATAAGTACTAATCGATAGTAATTAGATATTAGTTTAATAAGTTAATTAATTATATAACTGTTATATAATAGTTTAATTCATAACTATTTGAATTATAACAATATATTCTTTTATATACTATTTTATATAATAAATAGTTTAGGTATTTTAATATAATAGTTAATCATATAATCTTAATATGATATAACTAATTTATTAATATAACTTAATTATAATATAAATAATATATATAAGTATAATAATATTACTAATATAAGACTTATATTAATAATTCATATTATTATAATTATAATATGTATATTTATTATACATACCTATAATAGTCTATTTATATTATAATTATAAATATCATAAATTATAATAATTTATAAGAAAGATTGTTATTATAATTTTAATATTTGAATTATTATTCAATTAATATTATTATAATTTTAATTAATATGAAAATAATAATTATTATAATTATATTATAATATTAATTCAATTATCATAAATCATATTATTGTTAATATTATTATTAATTTTATTAATTAAATTATAATATTAAAATTGAAAGTATTTTAATTTATATTAATAAATTATTTATTAATTTAATAAATATTATTATAATATTATTACCAAATATTACCGGATAAATGCTTATTAATTATAAGTTATAATTATATTTTTAATGAACTTGATGTTAATATTTTCATAATTATAAGTATTTATAATTTAATTATTGACTAATTATTTTGACTATAAACAATTTAATTATATATATAATTATATAATTCTATTATTTGTAAATTAAAATTAATTAATTTAATAATTTTAATTGGTTCATTTTATTAAATATTAATAATTATAACTTAATAATAAAATAATTATTATTTTATGTCAAAATTAGGTATTAGTTTATTAAATTAATACAATAATAATTTTTTAAACATTTATAGTATCATAATTATTAAAACAATTATTTATAAATATAAATATAGATAATGGTAATAATATTATAAATTAATTAAATTTATATTTCAAAAAATGAGGGTTCACATAGGGATTCTCATCTAATATAAGCTTATTATTATTTAATTTGTTACTATTAATAACAATTGTGACTATATTTGGATATTAATATTTTAAATATATATAATCAGATTATATAATAATTAATAGTTACAATTATTAATTTATTGTAGTAATTATAATTTAATAATTATAGTAATAAGTAAAATATTTTTATAATAAATTAATTCTCAAAGTATATTAATAAAGTAATAAATTATTTTATTTCACCCTAATTTTAAATTAATGAATTTATTAATATATAATTAATTAATAATAAATCATATTATTATCATTTTATAATATAACTATTATAATATATAAAATTATTATTGTTTATGTAATATATCTAACCATTATTATTTAATTATATGCTAATTATAATATTATAATATTATAAATTATTAGTTTGTATATGAGCTTATTAGTAATTAATATAATATAATTATAAATAGTAATGATTTAAATATCTTAAATTATATACATGTTATATATATTATATTTATATATAGTTATTTTAATACTTATTTAATAATTATATTTGAACATTCAAGATATAAATGTTATAATATAAATAAATTAATATTATAATATACAATATTTACTATAATTATTTATTTAATACTCATAAATAATTTTTATGAGGGCTCGTAAAACTCTTATTATATCACTGGCAATTGGATCAAAGTTATTAGGTGTGAATTTTGTTGCTTTATGTTATTAGCTATGCAAATGTATTAATAAATTTAATTAAAATTCTAATACTAAAAATATTTTAATACTAAATCTTGTTTAGTATTAATTATATAATTAAATTAAATTATTAAATATTAAATATCCTAAATGTTCCAAAAATTATTAATAGTCATAGGAAAATTTGATAATTATACAAATATAATTATTTGTGTTAATATTTATAATTTAAATATTATTACTGAAATTAGCAATTTCAAATAATTGTACTAATTTAGTATTAATTATTTAAAAAAATAATATATCTTTAACAATATATTAAATAAATTCTTATTCATTATTTAATATAATCAAATATTAATTAATTAATATTATTAATTATCTAAATATTAGTTTGATAAATTATACATAACTATTATTCAATTGTTTAATAAAATTAATATTATTATATAATTAAATTAATAATATAATTATATAATATTTATTATATTATAATAAATATTTAATATATAATAATATTATATAATAATATAATAAATATATTATTATAATTTGACTTATTATATAATTTAACTGTTATATTTAATATTATAGATTGTTATTAAATAGTCATAACTAATTTTATATACGTAATATTAATTGAATTATTAATAAAATTAATAAACTATAATTAATATAAACAATAATATTAATAATAAATTTATTGATATTTCATAAATTTTTTATTAATAAGTAGGAGATTTGAACAATTAAAATAATATAATATTAAGATTTGATATTAATAATTTATCATATTAACAATTGGAAGTTATAATAGTTATTTATTTATAATTTAATTAATATTATCCAAACTAATAATATCTTATTATTTATTATAAAAAATCTCCAAGCAACTCCACCTCTGCAAATTTGTAACAATTATAATATGAATATAATTATAGTACAAATTATTTTCTATTATATATGATATATAAAAATTAATTATTAATTAATTAAAGTTTATAAATTTGAATAATTAATATTTAACATATTATATTAAAATACCGATTATGATAAAAAATTATAATATATTAACTAATTATCGATTAGTTAATATTATTGTTACTCATAAAATATTTAATTACTTATTAATTAATATAATTTATTCTATTATTTACTTGATCCATGATAATTAAATAACTAATATTTAAATGTTCAAATAGTCATAATTATTTAAACTTGATCGATAAAAATATTCATTTTTTAATATTTGTTAATTTGTATGATAATTCAAATAATTGCGTATTAATAAGTAAGAGATTTATTTGTATTAATTATAATTAATTATTAATATTAATTATAATTATAATAGAAAATTAATATATGTTAAATTTTAATTAGATTATTAAATATATTAATATTATTAATATAATATTAATAATTTATTCAATAGCCATTAATAATATTGTTAATTATCTAAACTTCTATTAACTGAAACAATTGTTTTATGATAAATCAAAAGGTTATAACAATTTTAAATAGACAATTGTTCAAATAGTGATAACTGTTTGAACTTGTTCGATAAATAGATTTATTTTTTTAAATCTCTTTCTTATTAATTTTTTAAATGTTAATAAATTAGTATTAATTTATTTTAAATAAGCTTGTATGAACTGAAGCAATTGTTTTATCACTAAACAAAATGTTAGAACAATTTCAAATAAATAATTGTTCTAATAGTCTTAATTATTTGAATTAAATTCGATAAACAAATTTATTTTTTAAAATCTTTTGCTTCTTAATTTTTGAAATATTATTAAATTAGTATTATTCTAATCAAAATAAGCTTGTACGTACAAAACAATTGTTTTACGACAAAAGAAAAGGTCATAATGATTTGAAATAGATAATCATTCATATAGCCTTAACTATTTGAATTGGTTCAGCAATTAGATTTATTTTTTAATTTTTTTGGTTATTTAGTTTCAAAATATTATTAAATTAATATTATTTTTTCCAAATAAAATAGTATGAACAAAACCAATTGTTTGATGACAAAATAAAAGGTCATAACAATTTGAAATGGTTTGGTAAATAGAATTAACTTTTTAAATCTCTTACTGATTAATTTTCTAAATATTAATAAATTAGTATTATTTTATTTCGAACAAACTTACATTAATAAAAGCAATTGTTTTACGACAAAACAAAAAGTAATAATGATTTAAAATAGATAATTGCCTAAATATTTATAATAACTTGAACTGGTTTGGTAAATAGAATTATTTTCTAAATCTCTTATAAATTTTTTAAATATTAATAAATTAGTTTTATTATATTTCGAATACACTTGTATGAGCTGAAATAATTGTTTTATGACAAAACAAAAGGTCATAACAAATTAAAATAAATAATTGTTCATTTAGTATTAACTATTTGAACAAAAAGTCATAACAATTTGAAATAAATAAATGTTAATAAATTAATATTATTTTATTTTAAATAAGCTTTTATGAACTAAATCAACTATTTTATAGCTAAACAAAAAGTCAAAACAATTTAAAATTGATAATTATTCTAATAGTCTTAACTATTTGAACTAGTTCGGTAAACACATTTATTTTTTAAATCTCTTGCTAATTTTTGGAATATTATTAAATTAATATTATTTTTATCCAAATAAGCTTAGATGATTAGAAAAAATTGTTTATTGAGAAAAGAATGATCATAATGATTTGAGATTGATATTTGTTTAAATAGTCATAACTATTTGAACTAGTTTGGAAAATAGTTTTAGTTTTTAAATCTCTTGCTTACTAATTTTCTAAATATTAATAAAGTATTATTATTTTATTTTGAATAAATCTTTTTGAACTGAAACAATTGCTTTATGACAAAACAAAAGGTTATAACAATTTTAAATAGTTAGAATGATTGTTCAAATAGTCAAATCCCTTTGAACTTGTTTAGTAAATAAAATTTTTTTAAATCTCTTGCTCATTAATTTTTCAAATGTTAATAAATTAGTATTATTTTATTCTGGATAGACTTGTATTAATTGAAATAATTGTTTTATGACTAAATAAAATGTTCGAACAATTTGAAATAGGTAATTATTCTAATAGTATTAACTATTTGAATTGCTTCGACAAACACATTTATTTTTTAAATCTCTTACTTATTTTTTTTGGAATATTATTAAATTAGTATTGTTTTAATTCGAATAAGCTTGAATGAAAAAAAACCAATTGTTCTATGACAAAATAAAGATCATAACGATTTGAGATAGATAATTATTCAAATAATCATAACTATTTAAATTGTTTTAGAAAATAGATTTAGTTTTTAAATCTCTTATTAATTTTCAAGATATTGATAGATTAGTATTATTTTATTCTAAATAATTTTGCATGAACAGTAACAATTATTTTATGACAAAATAAAAGGTCATAACAATTTGAAGAAGATAATTTTTCAAATGGACATGACTATTTGAACTTGTTCGATAAACATATTTGTTTTTTAAATCCCTTATCTATTCATTTTTAGAATATTTCCAAATAAACTTGTATGAATAGAAACAATTGTTTTATGACAAAACAAAATATCATAACTATTTGAACTTGCTCAGTAAATAGATTTATTTTATAAATATTTTCTTACTAATTTTTGGAATATGAATGCACTAATATTATTTTATTTCAAATATGGTTGAATGAACAGAAACAATTGATTTATAACAAAACAAAATGTCATAACTATTTGAAATAGATAATTGTTCAAATAGTTATAACTATTTGAACATGTTCAGAAAATAGATTTATTTTTAAAATTTTTATTTGTAAATTTTTTGAAAATTAATAAATTTATATTATTTTATTTGGAATAAGCTTGTATGAACAGAAGCAATTATTTTACAACAAAACAAAATGTCATAATGATTTGAACTAGAAAATTGTTCAAATAGTCAAACTATTTGAATTTGTTCGATAAATAGATTTATTTTTTAAATCCCTTACTCATTAATTTTTGGAATATTAATAAATTAGTATTATTTTATTTCAAATAAACCTATATGAATTGATACAATTGTTTTATGATGAAACAAAAGGTCATAACGATTTGAAATAGATAATTATTCAAATAGTTATGACTGTTTGAACTTATTCAGTAAACATATTTATTTTTAAAATTTTTTACTTATTAATTGTTGAAATATTAATAAATTAATATTAGTTTAAATCGAATAAGCTTGTATGAATGAAAATAATTGTTTTATGACAAAAAAAAGTCATAACAATTTGACATAAACAACTATTCAAATAGTCATAACGATTAGAACTTATTTGGTAATCAAAGTTATTTTTTAAATCTTTTACTTATTAATTGTCTGAATATTAATAAATTTTTATTATTTTAATTGAAATAAACTTGTATGAATAGAAAAAATTATTTTATGCCAAAACAAAAAGGTTATAGCGATTTGATATAGGTAATTGTTGAAATAGTCATAACTATTTGAACTTATTCGATAAATAGATTCAGTTTTAAATCTCTTATTAATTTTTGGAATATTACTAAATTAAAATTATATTATTCCCAGTAAGCTTGTATTAACAGAAATAATTTTTTTGTGACAAAATAAAATGTTATAACAATTTAAAATAAATAATTATTCAAACAGTCATAACTATTTGCACTGGTCAGGCCAACCAATTCATTTTTTAAATCCATTACACATTAATTTTTAGAATATTAATAAATTAGCATTATTTTATTCTAAATAAGACTATATCAATAGAAACAATTATTTTATGATAAAACAAATGGTCATAATGATTTGAAATGAATAATTGTTCAAATTGTTATAACTAATTGAACTAGTCTGGTAAACAGATTTATTTTTCAAATCTCTTATTGATTTTCAAAATATTAATCAATTAATATTATTATATGCTAAACAAACTTATATGAACAAAAAATTTGTTTTACGACAAAACAAAAGGTCATAATGATTTGAAATAAATAATTATTCATATATTCAAAACTATTTAAAACTAGATCGATAAATAGATTTAGTTTTTAAATACCATATTAATTTTTGAAATATTAATAAATTAGTATTATTTTATTCTGAATAATTTTGTATGAACAAAAACAATTATTTTATGACAAAACAAAATGTCATAACAATTTGAAACAGATAATAGTTCAAATAGACATAACTATTTGAACTTGTTTAGTAAATTTTCAACTCATTAATTTTATAATATCAATAAATTAGTATTATTTTATTCTAAATAAAATTTTATGAATAGAAACAATTATTTTATGACCAAATAAAAGATCATAACAATTTGAAATAAATAATTGTTCAAATAGTCATAACTATTTGAACTCACTTGTTAAATAGATTTATTTTATAAATCTTTTACTTATTAATTTTTGGAATAAATAAATTAATATTATTTTATTCCAACTAAGATTGTATGAACAGAAACAATTAGTTTATGACAAAACAAAAGGTCATAACGATTTGAAATAGATAATTATTCAAATAGTTATAACTATTTGAACATTTTCAGAAAACAAATTTATTTTTAAAATTTTTACTTTTTAATTTCTAGAATATTAATAAATTTATATTATTTTATTCGAAATAAGCTTGCATGATCAGAACCAATTATTTTATAACAAAACAAAAAGGTCATAATGTTTTGAAATAGATAATTGTTTAGATAATCATAACAAAAAATTCTTTTTTTAATTCTCATTCTCATTTATTCTCGGAATATTAATAAATTAGTATTATTTTACTTCAAATAAGTTTATATGAACTAAAATGATTGTTTTATTACAAAAGAAATGGTCATAATGATTTGAAATAGTTATAATTATTTGAACTAGTTTGGTAAATAGAATTATTTTCTAAATCTCTTACTTATAAATTTTTGAAATATTAATAAATTAGTTTTATTCTTTCTTGAATAACCTTGTATGAGCTGAAATAATATTTTTATGACAAAACAAAAGCTCATAACAATTTGAAATAAATCATTATTCATATAGTCTTAACTATTTCAACTTATTTGGCAAACAGATTTATTTTTTAAATCTCTTAGTTATTAATTTTTAGAATTTTACTAAATTAGTATTATTTTAATATGAATAAGCTTGTATGAACTGAAACAATTATTTTGTGATAGAACAAAAGTTAAAACAATTTGAAATAGATAATTGTTCAAATAGTCATATATATTTGAACTGGTTCAGTAAAAAAATTTATTTTTTAAATCTCTTATTAATTCTTGAAATATTAATAAATTAGTATTATTTTATTTTGAATAAACTTGTATACTGAAAAACAAATGTTTTATGACAAAACACAAGGTAATAACGATTTGAAATAGATAGTTCTTCAAATGGCCATAATTATTCAAACTGATTTAACAAATTGATTTATTTTTTAAATATCTTACTTATTAATTTCTGAAATATTAATGAAGTAGTATTATTTTATTTTGGATAAATGTTTATGAACTAAAATAATTATTTTATGACAAAACAAAAGGTCATAAAGATTTTAAATAGATAATTGTTCAAATAGTTATAATTATTTGAACTTATTCGGTAAATAAATTTATCTTTGCAAATCTCTTGCTTATTAATTTTTTGAATGTTAATAAATTAATATTATTTTATTTCGAATAAGCTTGTATAAACTAGAAGAATTATTATATGGCTAAATAAAAGATCAAAACAATTTTATGAAATAGATAATTATTCTAATAATTTTAACCATTTGAACTGATTCAGTAAATAAATTTATTTTTTAAATCTCTTACTTATTAATTTTTAAAATATTATTAAATTAGTATTATTTTAATCCAAATAAACTTATACAAACAAAACAATTGTTTTACGTTAAAAGAAAAGGTCATAACGATTTGAAATAGATAATCGTTCATAGAGTCTTAACTATTTGAACTGATTCAACAATTAGATTTATATTTTAATTTTTCTGGTTATTAAGTTTCAAAATATTATTAAATTAGTATTATTTTATTCTAAATAAAATAGTATGAATAGAACCAATTGTTTGATGATGAAATAAAAGGTTATAACAATTTGAAATAAATAATTATTGAAATAGTCAAAACTATTTGAAATGGTTTGGTAAGTAGATTTTCTTTTTAAATCTCTTACAAATTTATTTTCTAAATATTAATAAAACAATATTATTTTGTTTCAAACAAACTTATATTAGCAAAAACAATTGTTTTATGAGAAAACAAATCTTTAAATATTTTTACTTTAAAATAGATTTGTAATTAAATATTTAATTTTTAAATTAAACAAATTTAAACTTAAATTAGAATAATATTCAAATAGTTATGAATATCTGAATTATAAGATTTTAAATATAAAAAATTAATAACTAAGAGATTTAAAAGATAATATTTAGCTGTTGTTTTATGACAACTCAATTAAGAAACTTTTAATAAGTTTAAATTACAAAAGGTACGATTCAAATTTATTAACAAATTATTAATTTAGTATGATTTGAAATAAATAAATGTTCAAATTGTTATAACTAATTGAACTAGTATGGTAAATAGATTTATTTATTAAATCTCTTTTAATTTTTGAAATATTAATAAATTAATATTATTTTATTTCGAACAAACTTATATGAACAAAAACATTTTGTTTTACGACAAAACAAAAAGTCATAACAATTTGAAATAGATAATTAGTCATATAGCCTTAACTATTTGAATTGGTTCAGTAAACAAATTTATTTTTTTTAAAATCTATCAGTTATTAAATTTCATAATATTACTAGATTAGTATTATTTTATTTTGAATAAGCTTGTATGAAGTTAAATAATTGTTTTATGACAAAACAAAAGGTTATAACGATTGAAAATATATAATTGTTCAAATAGTCATAACTATTTGAACTGATTTGATAAATATATTTATTTTTTAAATCTCCTACTTATTAATTTTTCAAATATTAATAAATTAGTATTATTTTATTCTAATAGGCTTGTATGATGAAAAATAATTGTTTTATGACAAAACAAAAGTTCATAATGATTTGAAATAGATAATTGTTTAAATGGCCATAATTATTTGAAGTGATTCAATAAACTTATTTATGTTTTAAATCTCTAACTTATCAATTTTTATAACATTAATAAAGTAATATTATTTTATTTCATATAAGCTTTTATGAATTGAAACAATTGTTTTATGATAAAATATAAGGTCATAACGATTTTAAATAGATAATTGTTCAAATAGTCAAAAATATTTGAACTTGTTCGGTAAATTGATTTTTTTTTCTAATTTCTTACTTAATAATTTTTTGAATATTAATAAATTAGTATTATTTTATTTCGAATAAGCATGTATGATTGAAGCAATTATTTTATGACTAAACAAAAGGTCAAAACGATTTGAAATAGATAATTGTTCTAATAGTCTTAACTATATGAACTGATTCAGCAAACACATTTATTTTTTAAATCCATACTTATTAATGTTTAGAATATTATTAATTTAGCAATATTTTACTCTAAATAAGCTTGTTGAATAGAAATTAAATGTTTCAGGACAAAAAAAATCATAACAATTAGAGATAGATAATTGTTCAAAGAGTCATAACTATTTGAACTAGTTTAGTAAAGAGATTTAGTTTTTAAATCTCTTATTAATTTTCAAAATAGAAATAAAATAGTATTATTTTATTCTGAATAATTTTGTATGAATAGAAACAATTGGTTTTGGAACATTAATTTTTAAATAAATTAATTTTTAAAATTTTTACTTATTAAGTTTTGGAACATTAATAAATTTATATTATTTTATTTGAAATAAGCTTGAACGAATAGAACCAATTATTTTATGATAAAACAAAAAATTGTAATGTGTTGAAATAGATAATTATTAAGATAGTCATAACTATTTGAACTTGTTCGATAAACATATTTATTTTTTTAATTCTTTTACTTTTTAATTTTTGGAATATTAATAAATTTGTATTATTTTATTTCAAATAAGCTAACATGAATTGAAACAATTGTTTTATTACAAAACAAAATGTTACAATGATTTGAAGTAGATAATTATTCAAATAGTCATGACTATTTGAACTTGTTTGGTAAACTTATTTTTTTAAAATCTTTTACTTATTAATTGTTGAATTATTAATAAATCAATATTATTTTAATGCGATAAGCTTGTATGGACGGAAACAATTATTTTATGACAAAACAAAAAAGACATAAGAATTTGAAATAAATAATTATTCAGATAGTCATAACGATTTGAATTTGTTCGATAAATAGATTTATTTTTTAAATATTTTACTTATTAATTGTCTTAATGTTAATAAATTTGTATTATTTTATTCGAAGTAAGCTTATATGAACAAATAAAATCATTATATGACAAACCAAAAGGTTATAGCAATTCCAAATCAATAATTGTTCAAATGGCCATAATTATTTAAATTTGTTTAGTAAATAGATTCATTTTTTAAATCTCTTAATTATTAATTTTCATAATATTAATAACATGGTATTATTTTATTTCCAATAACCTTATATGAACTGAAATAAGTTTTTTATGACAAAACAAAAGGTCATAACTATTTGAAATAAATAACTATTTAAATAGTCATGACTATTGAGGTAAACATATTTATTTCTAAAATTTTTAACTTATTAATTGTCAAAATATTAATAAATTAGTATTATTTTAATCCAAATAAGCTTGTATGAATAGAAACAATTGTTTTATGACAGAACAAAATGTTATAAAGATTTGAAATAAATAATTGCTCAAATAGTCATAACTATTTGAACAAGTTTGATAAATGGATTTATTTTTTAAATCACTTTTTAGTTTTTGAAATATTAATAGATTAGTATTACTTTATTCCTAATAAACTTATAAGAACAAAACCATTTGTTTTATAACAAAACAAAAAGTAATAATGATTTGAAATATGTAATTGTTCAAATAGTTATAATTATTTAAACTGATTAGGTAAATTAAAAAAATTAATATTATAATTAATTATTATTTTAATTAATAATAATATTTATTAATTAATTAAAATATTAAAAATTTACAATAATATAAATTTAAATTAATATAATAATAATAGAGATAGTAAATATTAATAATATAAGACATTTAAATAACTAATTAATAAAATATTATATTAATAACTTATTATTATAAGTTAGTTCTATTATTTAATATTTTAATATTTTGAATATTAATTATATTAATATTAATATAATATTTATTGAATAATATAATAATTATTATATTATATTTTATTATAAATACATAAAATTAGTTAAATAAAATATTTTATTTTGATATGGAAATAGTCATATCAATAATTTTATTACATTCAAATAATTCTATTATTTGAAATTTTAATATTTGTTCAGTAACATTTTATTAAATATTATAGTATAAATTATATAATAGCTAATAATATATTGTTAGCTATAAACAAATTAAAAAATTAATAATTTTTTAAATTATTAAATATGATTTATTTAATATTACAAAACTATTATTAAACTAACAATAATTAAAATGTTTATTATGGATTATTATGGATAATTTATATATTTAAATTAATATATCTATTCAATATATAATAATTAGTTACTAATAATTATTAAATATTATTATTAACATAACAAAACAAAAAATCATAACCTGTTGAAATAAATAATAGCTTAAATAGCCATAATGATTAGAACTTGTTTGGTAATAGATTTATTTTTAAATCTTTTACTTATTAATTATCTTAATATTAATAAATTTGTATTATTTTATTCGAAATAAGCTTAGATGAACAAAAAAAATTCTTTTATTACAAAACAAAAGGTTATAGCTATTTCATAATTATTCAAACAGTCTTAATTATTTAAATTTGTTTAGTAAAAACGTAATTTTTTAAATCTCTTTATTATTAATTTTTGGATTATTAATAAATTAGTATTATTTTATTTTAAACAAGCTTATATGAACTGAAACAACTCTTTTATGACAAATCAAAAGGTCATAACGATTTGAAATAGATAATTATTCAAATTGTCATGATTATTTGATCTAGTGTGGTAAACATATTTTTAAATTTTTTACTTACTAATTGTCAAACTATTAATAAATTAGTATTATTTTGATGCAAATAAGCTTGTATGAATAGAAACAATTGTTTTACAACAAAACAAAAAGTCATAATGATTTCAAATAAATAATTGTTCAAATAGTCATAACTATTTGAACTAAATTGATACATAGATTTATTATCTAAATCACTTATTAATTTTTGAAATATTAATAGATTAGTATTACTTTATTTCGAATAAACTTATATGAATAAAAACATTTGTTGTATGACAAAACAAAAAGTAATAATGATTTGAAATATATAATTATTCAAATAGTATAATTTTTTGAACTGGTCAGGTAAAAATAATTATTTTTTAAATCTCTTACTTATTATTTTTTGAAACATTAATAAATTTATTTTATTTTATTTTGAATAAGCTAGTATGAATTGAGAAAATTGTTTTATGACAAGACAAAAGGTTATAACAATTTGAAATAGATAATTGTTCATATAGTCTTAACTATTTGAATTGGTTCGACAAACAAATTTATTTTTTAAATCCCTTAGTTATTAATTTTTGGAATATTATTAGATTAGTATTGTTTTATTTTGAATAAGCTTGTATGAATAGAAATAATTGTTTTATGACATAATAAAAGGTTATAATGATTTGAAGTATAGAATTATTCAAATAGTCATAACTATTTGAACTAGTTTGATAAACAGATTCATTTTTTAAATCTCTTATTAATTTTTGAAAGATTAATAAATTATTATTATTTTATTTCGAATAATCATGTATGATAAAAAACAATTGTTATATGACCAAACAAAAGGTGATAACGATTTGAAATAATATCTTGTTAATACAATGCATATTATATATATTTTAAAAATATATAATATATATTACATTAATATTTTAATCCAAAAGCTAACATATCTTCCTATTATAATTGTTATAAATTCAATATGTTTAATTAATAATCTGATTATTAATTATAATATTATTAGTTATTTAAAAAACAATTATCTTTATTTAGTAATAATTTAAATTACTTATTAATAATTTTTAATTAATTTTTTAATATTAATTATATATAATTTGATTATAATATATATTATTAAAATAGGGATATATTTTTTAATAATTATTATATTTGAAAATTGTTTTATTATTAATAGTATTATATTAAATAACTAATATTTTATTAGTTATTCTAATATTTATTTAATATTATTATAATAATAATTATTAAAAAATAATTTAAAATATGAATCTATTTGATATAAAAATAAATATTTTGAATAATTAATTAAATTATAATTAATAATTAATATTTAACAATTTATATATATAATTAAATTAAATTATTTTATATTATTTAATATGTATTGAATATAATATTTATTTTAAATTGATTATTAAAATTAAATAAAATAATATTTAAAATAAATACAATTAGATTTATAACTAAGAATCATTTAAATTCTTAGTTATAATCTATAAAGTTAATAATTATAACTAAGAATCGATTATTACTAATATACAAATAATTTAATTAGATAAATCTCATATGAATTAATTAATTCAATATCATAAATTAATATACAATTGTTAATAATATATATTATATTAATTACTCATTAATAAAATAATTTATTAGCAGTCCCATCGAAATACATCTTCCATATCTCTTCATCATTTTCCTCTAACTCTGAGATGGCCATTAGTTCCTCATCTAGAAAATCAAGCTTCATGGGCTCATAATCATCAGCGACCCTATTTGCCAAGAATTCAACAATGACACTTTCTTTGATTGTTTTTTGGCTCACATATACTATGTCATATTTTGAAAGCATCACTTGCCATTTTATGATTCTTCTTGATAGTGAAGGCTTCTTGAAGATGTATTTGATGAGATCTAGTTTAGCTATAAGCCAAGTTGTACGGTAAAGCATGTATTGCCGGAGTCTTTTAGCTGTCCAAGCCAAAGCGCAACACATTTTCTCTAGTGATGAATACTTGGACTCATACTCTGTGAATTTCATGCTCAGGTAATAAATAACTTTCTCTTTCTTGCAGGATTTATTTTGTAATTTAATTTAATTTAATTTATATTTATTTTCAAAATAATAAATAAAAAATAATATTATTATGTCAATGTATTATTATTCATGTTATTCATTATAATAATAATAATTAATTAACCATCAACTTTTCTTCCCCTATTTTCATAAGCAAACAGTAGGATTAAATGATAGAGAAGAATATATAAATATGTAGTATTTCAAATGCATTTTTCATGATGCTATTTTTATTCAATAGAAAATTAAATATTTATTAAACAATTAATTATAAATTGTAGTTTTTATAATTAGATAAATTATATAATATTTATAATTTGTGCGAGTGAGGATTTTGTTATAATATATATTATTTTTGAATTTATTTTTAGAATAAGTTATATCTAATAAATATAAATAACTTATATTTATTAGTAATTAATAAAATAGTTAAATTATATAACTAGTTCAAATAATTATGACTATTTGATTTTACCAAATTATAAAATCAATTAATTATTAATTATTAATTATTAATTATTTATTTATTTATATTTGATAAATATAATAGATATAATTAAACATAATCTTTTAATTTATAATTATAATTAACATATATATTGTTATAGTTATATTAATTATTTTTGTTTATATAAACTATTTATTAATAATTTATTAATAATTATTATAAATATTTATAATCAAATATTAATAATAAATATATTTTTATAACTAATATAACTTATATCTAAATAAGTATTATTAATTAATTATTGATATTATAATTAATATTAATTATTTAATAGTATATAATTAAGTAATATTAAAATTATTACATAAATTATGATTAATATATAGTATATTAGATTTATTTGTATTAATTATTAAGCTATTGCAATATTTATTACTTAGAATAAATTTTAATATTTATTTTTAATTTAAACAAATTAATATATTAAAATAATATATATTAGTTTTAATATTTAATATTTAAATATTATATATATTATCTATTATTACAAATATATAATATTATAACTTATTGCTATAAATATTAATTTTAAATTATATAATTATTTATCATTAATGATAAATATTAGGTATCTAATATAATTATGATATAATTGTGTAAATAGTACAGTTAATAAATATGGTTATTTGATATAATTAAAATCAAATAATAAATTTAAATAGATATTATAACTATATAGATTATACTAAATTATATAATCTATACAATTATTAAATTAATTAAATAATAATTAAATATTTAATTAATTTATAAATAATTATTAAAATTACTAATTATATTTAATACTATAATATATATTAAATCTAATTTATTAATTTAATTATAATACAATTTTTAAAAATATTATGATATTAAATTACTATAAATTTTAATAGAAACTGTTTTCTATTATATTATGGCTCATCTTATAATATTAACAAATATTATATAAATTTATAATATATCAATTAAATTAATTAAATAAATATTAATAATCTTATAATATATAAACAGTTTTATTTATTATATATAAAAATAGTTTAATTTTTAATATAAATATATTTTATAATATAATATTATTTATTAATAGTAAGTAAAAATAATTTATTAATATATTATAATTTATAAATATATATATTAATATCAATTATAATTACTATATATGATACTATTATTAAAATATTTAAATAACAGTTGTTATTAATTAATAATATTATAATTATAGTTAATATATTATTTGAATATTTAATTTAATATAATTATAATATATTAATTATTAATATATAATTATATTTATAATTGGTAATATTATAAATAGTATCTAATATATCAATTTAGACTTGTATAAGTTATATAAATTAATTATATAATATTTATTGGTATCTATAAATATACTTGTTATAACAAATTTAATTTCGAATTAATAATTACAATTAATTATAAATATAATAATAATTAGCTCATTAACATAAATTTAAATCAAATATAATTATTTTTAACAATTAATTACTAAATTAATATAAATATATTGTAATTAATAGTCATAATAGTAAATAATTTACTATTAATATAATATAATTAATTATTTTGTTATAAACAATATATTAAATTAATATTATATAATTTTATTATATAATTAACTATATAATAATAAAAATTATTGATTTAAAATAAGATTTGGTTAGTGTTGTACCTAGGAAATTATTTTGATGATTCCAGAATGAATTTGGATTTGCTGGAAAAGGTCGAACCTTTTTCAATGTCCAACTTCAACCATTTTGAGAAGCTCATCATTCTTTTTTTTTTTTTTTTTGGCAATCCCGAGCTTCCTATAAAACTATGATAATTGTGGTTTGTGAATATAGGAATCCATCTTTCAACTGATGTATTCTTGAATGGTAAATTGGCCTGATGGAGTAAGCACTGAGCAGTTTAATGAAATACATCGTTGGAAGTTTATTTAAAGAATTAAATAATTTAAATATAATTATAATTAATGAATTTAATGATAATAATAATTGATATTTAATTAATTATAAATTAATAATATTTAAATATAATGCTAATTAGATTTATAAATATATATTATAATTAATGTACATATTTATTTAATTAAAATGAAAATATGTACATTCTTAATGTTTAGAATCCTAAATAATCTAAAAAACTTATAATTATAATAATATTATTAATATAAAGACTATTAATAATATTTATAATCATATATAAATAATTATAAACAATTATATATATTATAATTATATAAATTATTATAATTTAAATAATATATATAATTAAAAACTAATTTATTAGAAGATTATTTAGAATAAAATCATATTGATTTTACATAACAATATATAATTATAAATAACTTAATTATTTAAGTTTAATAATATTTTATTATTATATTAATTATAGTTTATATTAATTAAACTTAAATAATTTAAGTTTTTTTGTACTATACAATTATTATTTGAATTATTTGTTATTACTAATAATTATTCTAAAAGTTTAAAATATAGGTATATTAATATCTATATTAATTAATAATATATTATTATACATATAATTTTGAATATATACAAGCTTATTATATGTATTAATTATTATAGTAATAATAACTAGAATAAACTATTTAAACTGGTTTGACATACACATTTATTTTTTAAATTTCTTACGTATTAATTTTTGGAATAATATATATAAATTAATTGTTATAATTATAATATAATATTTATATTTTCACTATTTATTTTTAATTAATTAATAATTAAAATATATATTAAATTATTTAACGATTATTAATTAATAATTAAATTATTTGATTATCATATACTTAACAATTGTCTTTAAATATTATAATAACTAATAAAATATTAGTTATTTAATATTCAATATATTTAATGAATATATAATTATTTAGTAATTATTATACTTGTTTTTATTATATTAAGCTAATATGATTATATATTTATATTAAATTTAATAAACAATTATAATATTTTAAATATTTAATATAAAATATTAATTACCATTATAATTATAATTTTATAAATTATAATTTATTATTAACAAAATATAATAATTATTATATTATTTTTATTATAAATATATAAAATTAGTTAAATAAAATATTTTATTTTGATATGGAAAGAATCATATCAATAATTTTATTACATTCAAATAATTCTATTATTTGAAATTTTAATATTTGCTCAGTAACATTTTATTAAATATTATAGTATAAATTATATAATAGCTAATAATATATTGTTAGCTACAAACAAATTAAAAAATTAATAATTTTTTAAATTATTAAATATGATTTATTTAATATTACAAAACTATTATTAAACTAACAATAATTAAAATTTTTATTATGGATTATTATGAATAATTTATATATTTAAATTAATATATCTATTCTATATATAATAATTAGTTACTAATAACTAAGATTAAATAATAATTTATTTAATAAAATATAATATTTAATATAAATTAGTTATTTGTATAATATTATTAATTTATAAAATTATATTTAACAGATAATTAATTATCTAACAGTTATTAATATGCTATAATTCAAATATGAATTATTGGATTAGATTAAAAACTAATTAATTAATTAATATATTAAATATAGTATTATAGAATCAAAACAATTATAGTAATAATATATATTATTTTAATTCTAATTAAAATATATTATATTTAAATATAATATAATATACATGTCAAATATGTATTATATTTTTAGTTATAAAAAGATACGTTTATAATGAACAATATTAATCATAGTCATTTATTTATAAAACAATTATATTAATAATAATATTAATTATTTATATTACAATTATATAATACTATAATATTACTATATTAATTATTTACATATTGTTAATAAAGTATTATTATGTTAAATTTATACTAATAATATTTATTATAATTTAATATCTTGTCTAATAGTAGACAAAATATAATAATTATATAATAATTTAATTATTATATTTAATAATAATTGTTAATATTTAAAATAATTGTTATTAATTTAAAATGAATTAGATTAATATTTAAGGATTAATCATGAAATTTAATCTATTAACAATTATTTATTAATAATTATTAGTTAATAAGTTACAATAATACTAATTATTATAATAACTAATTGAAATAAATTATTTATTTAATAATAAATTTAATATATATTTTGTATGTATTTTATATTTAAATAATACTATAATTTAATAACTATTAATTAAAAATAGTTCATGTTATTATATTATAAATTATAATTCAATTAATATTATAAATTAGTATTAATTATTATTAATATTTTAATAATTAATATAAATGATTTTTACTTATTATTAATAATTAATATGTATTAGCCAAATATAACAATAATTTAACTATCATAACTAATATTTTTTGTTATTAGTTATTATTATAAATCAAATAAGTATATTTAAATTCTATATTAATATGAAAATTGTCTTATTATTTAATTATTTTGTTATTATAACATTTAAATATTATTATTATTTAAATTAATAATATGAATATTATAATCATTTATAATATTATTAAAAATTAGTTATAATAATTAGTCAAAATAATTAATATTAATGATAATTTGATAATAATTTGATATTATTATTAATTGCTTGGATAAATTTAAATAAATAATTTACTAATTTATTAAAGTTTAATAAGTAATTTATTAAATTTAATTGTTATCAGATAAATTTGTTATTATTAAGTTTATTGTTATTCAAATATTATATAATTATATTTGATTAATATATTTGATTTTATTCAAATATTAATAACTTATTATAAATTATAATCGATTAAAAGATCATCATAGATGATTTATTAAATACTTGTTATTTAATACAATTTTGATAATTTATTCTATTAATTTATTAATTATATAAATATTAATCCATGGTAATTATTATAATTATTAAAAAATTGTCTTATTCCTTAGTCGTGCTAGTTAAAATTAATACTATTATAAATTAGTATTAGTTAATAATTGTTCGTAACAATTATTTAATAATCTTAATGTTCTACTTTTGTTTATTATATTTATAACTATAATTAATATAATATATTACTTATATGTATATTTATAAGTATATATAAATTAATTATTATTAATAATAAATAATAAATAATTATTATTATATTAACTAATATTACTATTATTATTGAAATTTATAATAATACTAGTTAATATAACTTTAAATAAATATTTATTTATTAATTAATTATATAATCTATTTAATGATTATATATTTATAATAAAATATTTAATATTAAATTATTGCAATTGTTAATATTAATCAAACTTATTAATTAATTAATATATATAAATTACAATTACAAATAATAAATTATAAAATTTATTTCTATTTGATCATTAATATTATAAATTAACTATATTTAGTTATTATGGTTTTTAAATTTTAAATAATAAATAATTATTATTTAAAATTTTATAACTGATTAAACCAATTTATATAATTATAATTATACAATAACTGATTAGTAATTAAATATTTAATTAAATTCTTATAATAATAATCGAGAATCATTATAATTTTATTACTAAATCCAATATTATCTAATAAATTAAATATTAATTTAATTAATATATATTAATAATATTATATAATATATAATTGGATATTATTAATTATTTTATGGTAATTATTATATAAACTAATCTATTTAATAATGATTGGTAATTGTTATTTTGAAATTTATTAGTTAATATTTGATTATAATAATAGCTTATATAGTTTAAGTTAAAATTAATAAGTATAATTTTAGAAAATAAGCTATTTTTTGAACACATTCCAATAGTTATTGACTATTTGAACAATTATTTATTTCAAATCATTATGACCATCTATTTTGTCTAAACCAATTGTTTCTATTCAAACAAGCTTATTTAGAATAAAATAATTCTAATTAATTAATATTCTAAAATTAATAACTAAAAGATTTAAAAAATAAATTTATTTATCAAGTGAGTTCAAATAGTTATGATTGTTTGAACAATTATTTATTTCAAATCATTATGATATTTTGTATTGTTATAAAACAATCGTTTCTATTCATATAAGTTTATTTAGAGTAAAATAATACTAATATATTAACATTCTAAAAATTAATTAGTTTAAATAATTATTAAATTATAATAATTTAATTAAATATTCAAAATAATTAATAATTATATAAATTTTATTTTTATGTTAATATCATTATTTTAGATAATATAATTTCAATTCTATGACAGATATTATATTTATTAATAAGTTAATAATACTTATTATAATTGATTAATTTTATATTTAATTAAATTTATTATACTATATTATAATTATTATAATAATTAAGTAAATAATCCCTAATTATTTAAATATAATATTATTAATTAAATATAATTAATGATAAAATCTATTTTATTGATTAATATTAAAAATTATGACAATTTATAATTAATATTTATTATAAATTTAAATTAGTTAATTTTATAATTAATATTTATTATTAATTATTAATTATTAATAATTATTTTAATTCATTAATACTAATAACAATTTAATTAGTATAATTAATAATTCTTATGATTTAATTATATCATTTGGTATATTAATTATTATATATAATTCCATTTAAGCTTGTATTATATTATAGTTATGTCTGAATAGTAATAATTATTTATTTTAAATATTATTTTATTTAAATTAATAAATAATTAATAATTATAAATAAATAAATATTATTGATTAAATCATAACTATTTAATATGAATAATTATAGGAAATTTTAATAATTAAATTAAATAATTTTAATTTTAATATTAAATTATTAAAATGATTTATCTATTTATTAATTATTAATTTATTTAATAATTAATAACTATATATCATAATAAAAAATATATAATAAAAATTAATAACTAATAATTAATATATATGGGAGCTTTTTATTGTTTAATAGATATAATAAAAATTATTATTATGCTGCTGGATAATATAATTGATAAGAACAATTATTAATATTGTCCATTTGTTTTGTCATAAAACAATTGTTTTAGTTCATAAAAGTTTAATTATTAATGATAAAAAACATTGACTTTATAAATATAATAAATTAATATTATTTTATATTAAATTATAATTATAAAATATAAAATAATAATAAATTATTTATTCTAATTTAATTTTATAAAAATTTAATGGTTATTTTTAATAAATAATTATAATGTAATATAATTAAATTATCATTAATAATTATATAATTGAACAATTATTTATTTCAAATCATTATGACTTTTTGTTTTGTCTTAGAAGAATTATTTTTGTTCATGTAAGCTTATTTGGATTAAAATAATATTAATTTATTAATATTTTGATAAATTAATAAGTAAAATATTATAAAAATAAATACATTTGTAGAACATGTTCAAATAATCATAACTATTTGAATAATTATCTATTTCAAATAACAAATAATATATTTCAAATTAATTTTAACATAATTTTTGTATAGTTATAATAAATAATTATTATTTTTGTATAATAATTTATACAATTGATTTATAATTACATTTATATGTATAATCGATTATACATATTATTAAATATAATTGATTTAAAATTATCTTACATATTAATAATAATAGTTATACAATTATTAAATATGATATTAAAATTGATATGATAAGTTAATTATCAATTACTTTTTATAAATATATATATTTATATAACATATATTAAAATCAATTAATTGTGATAAAGTAATTGATATTATTAGTTAACATATTATTAGTTAATATAGATATAATAGATTAATAATTAAAACTATTACACTTAAAATCTATATTGATTATTAAATATAAATTATGTTTACATTAAATATAAACATCATAACAATTATTAATAACACTATTAATAATTAGACTTTAATTATTTATTATTCATAATTATTATACATAATAAAAATAAATTGATTAATATTTTCAAAATTATATTATTAATAATATTACTTAAATAAAAATAGATTATAATAATAGTAAATAATTATTGTTGATAAAATAAAATATTAATTTGTCAAACCAGTTCAATTACTTATAACTGTTATGTTAATTATAATTAATTATAACTAATAAAATATTAGTTATTTAATATTCAATATATTTAATGAATATATAATTATTTAGTAATTATTATACTTGTTTTTATTATATTAAGCTAATATGATTATAAATTTATCTTAAATTTAATATACAATTATAATATTTTAAATATTTAATATAAAATATTAATTACCATTATAATTATAATTTTATAAATTATAAATAATTTATTATTAACAAAATGTAATAATAATTATATTATATTATATTATAAATATATAAAATTACTTAAATAAAATATTTTATTTTGATATGGAAAGGATCATATCAATAATTTTATTACATTCAAATAATTCTATTATTTGAAATTTTAATATTTGTTCAGTAACATTTTATTAAATATTATAGTATAAATTATATAATAGGTAATAACATATTGTTAGCTATAAAAAAAATTAAAAAATTAATAATTTTTTAAATTATTAAATATAATTTATTTAATATTACAAAACTATTATTAAACTAACAATAATTAAAATGTTTATTATGGATTATTATGGATAATTTATATATTTAAATTAATATATCTATTCTATATATAATAATTAGTTACTACTAACTAAGATTAAATAATAATTTATTTAATAAAATATAATAATTTAATATAAATTAGTTATTTGTATAATATTATTAATTTATAAAATTATATTTAATAGATAATTATTATCTAACAATTATTAATATACTATAATTCAAATATGAATTATTGGATTAGAACTATGGCCTTTTATTACAAAATAAAAACTAATTAATTAAGTAATTAATATATTAAATATAGTATTGTAGAATTAAAACAATTATAGTAATAATATATATTATTTTAATAGTTAATAATATATAATTAAATAGTTATAATTATTTGAACCGGTTTTGTAAGTAAAATTATTTTCTAAATCTCTTATAAATTTTTTAAATATTAATAAATTAATTTTATTCTATTCCGAACAATATTTAATTAATCTTTATTTATTTCAAATTATTATCATAATTTACTTAATTAGTATCCATGGTAATAATATAATTTAATATATTATTATATCAATAACAAATAATATCCAAATAATATTAATAATAGATTTTCTAAGTTATATAAAATATTCAATTATTAAATAATTATTAATTGTCATATTATTAATAATTATGGCTAATAAATAATGTTCATATTATTATATAATTAAAAAAAATCATCATATAAAACTATATAATTGTTATTAAATATATATATAATAAATTGACTATGAAAAATTATCTCATATGAACATTATTCCCTTAGAACTAAGGTGTCATTGCTTATATAATAAATCTAATAGTCTTAACCATTTGAATTTGTTTAGTAAACACTTTGATTTTTTAAATATCTTATTAATTTTTAAAATATTATTAGTTTAGCAATATTTTACTCCAAATAAGCTTGTATGAATAGAAACAATTGTTTTATGACAAAATGAAGATCATAACGATTTGAGATAGATAATTGTTCATAGAGTCATAACTATTTGAACTGATATTGTAAACAAATTTAAATTAATAACAAATAAATTATTAAAAATAATATTTTTGCAACTATAAAAAATAATTTAAAGTTTAAATAAACTTATTTGGAATTAATAATATAAATTATATAATAAAATAGCTAATTATAATTAATATTAAAATTTGTTATATAATTTTATATTTTGTATATAAAATTTGTTTAAATAAGCATTAGTAGTCATAGAAAAATGATTTATTATAAATTAGCTATTTTAATTAACAATTTTATTATTAATTTAATTAAATAATAATTAATAATATATTACAACACTAATTGTTTATAGTTGAATAATCTATATAATTAATAATTAATAATTATATAAATTTATACCAATATTATATAGAAATATTATTTAAATTATTTATTTAAAAATTAAATTTAATTATTAATTATGAAATAAATTAATATATTATATTATATTATTTATAATAAATTATAATAAATTATTATTAATTTATATTATATTATAATAATTAAAATATTATTTAATTTTATTATCTTTAATTTAAATAATTAGTTATAATTTTTTTATTATAATTATTTGCTAATTATTATAATTAATAAATTATATAAATAATTATTTTATAATTATTTGTTTATCTTATAATGTATTATAAGCCTTTATTATATCATAAGCTATAATACTTAATAAAATTATATATAATTGATTATATGGCTTAACTTATAACAATTATATTAATAACAATAGTAATTATTTATATTATAATAATATAATAATATAATAGTAGATTATTAAAAATTATTTTAATAATTATAAAATAATTATTATATTTATATAATAAATTATATATTATTAATATATAAATAATTATCAAATAATTAATTTAAATTATTTATACTAACTATTATAAAACAATAATTGAGTAAATTAATTATCTGATAACTATTAACTTTAAATTATTTATTTCAATTTATTAGAATTAAGCAGATTAATATTATACTATATTTAATATTAATTTATTTATTTGTATAATTGTTTTATGACTTTAAATAATTAGAACAGCTATTCAAAAAGTCAAATCTTTTTGTACTTTTTCGATAAATAGATTTAGTTTTTTAAATCTCTTAGTCACTAATTTTTTAAATGTTAATAAATTAGTATTATTTTATTTTGAATAAGCTTGTATGAACTAAAATAATTATTTTATGACTAAACAAAAGGTCAAAATGATTTGAAATAGATAATTGTTTTAATAGTCTTAACTATTTGAACTAGTTTGGCAAACACATTTATTTTTTAAAATCTCTTACTTATTAATTGTTGGAATATTATTAAATTAGTATTATTTTAATCCGAATAAGCTTATATGAAAAGAAACAACTATTTTGTGACAAAATAAAGATCATAATGTTTTAAGATAGATAATTGTTCAAATAGTCATAACTATTTGAACTATTTCGGAAAATAGATTTAGTCTTTAAATCCCTTATTAATTACTTTTTGAAATATTAATAAATTCATTTTATTAATATAACTTGTTAGGTAAACAGAATTATTTTTTAAATCTCTTACATATTAATTTATGAAATATTAATAAATTCATTTTATTTTATTCTTAATAAGCTAGTATGAATTGAAAAAATTATTTTATGGTAAAAAAATAATTTAAAATAGATAATTGTTCATATAGTCTTAACTATTTGAACTAGTTTGGTAGATAAATTTGTTTTTTAAATCTCTTTGTTATTAATTTTTGGAATATTATTATATTAGTATTATTTTATTTCGAATAAGCTTAAATGAACAAAAATAATTGTTTTATGACAACAAAATGTTATAATGATTTGAAGTATACAATTGGTCAAATATTCATAACTATTTAAACTAATTTGGTAAACAGATTTATTTTGTAAATCTCTTACATATTAATTTTTGAAAGATTAATAAATTAGTATTATTTTATTTCAAATAAACTTGTATAATAAAAAACAATTGTTATATGACCAAACAAAATGTAATAATGATTTGAAATAGATAATTGTTGGAATGACCATAATTATTTGAACTGATATGGTAAACAAATTCACTTTTTAAATCACATAATTATTAATTTTTGAAATATTAATAAATTAGTATTATTTTTATTTTGAATAAATTTGTATGAACTGAAACCATTGTTTTGTGACAAAACAAAAGATCAAAACAATTTTCAATAGACAATTGTTCAAATAGTCAAATTATTTGAATTTGTTCAATAAAAATATTTTTTTAAACTCTTGTTTATTAATTTTTGAAATATTAAAAAATTAGTATTATTTTATTTTGGATAAGTTTTTATGAACTAAAACAATTACTTTATGTCAAAACAAAAGGTCATAATGATTTTAAATATGTGATTATTCAAACAGTTATAATAATTTAAATTTGTTCAATAAACAAATTTATTTTTTCAAATCTTTTGCTTATTAATTTTTTGAATGTTAATAAATTTAGATTATTTTATTCCAAATAAGCATGTAAGATATAAAACAAATATTTTATGACTAAACGTAAGATTGGAATGATTTGAAATAGATAATTATCCTAATAGTTTTAACTATTTGAATTGGTTCAGCAAAAAAATTTCTTTTTTAAATCTCTTATTAAGTTTTGAAATATTATTAAATTGATATTATTTTTAACTGAATAAGTTTCTACGATAAGAAATAATTGTTTTATGACAAAACAAAAATCTTAATGATTTGAGATTGATAATTGTTCAAATAGTCATAACTATTTGAACTGGTTCAATAAACATATTTATCTTTTTAAATCTCTTACTCATTAACTTTTGAAATATTAAAAAATTAGTAAAATTTTATTTTGAATAAGCTTGTATGATCAAAAACAAATATTTTATGACAAAACAAAAGGTCATAATGATTTGAAACAGATAATCATTCAAATGGCAATAATTATTTTAATTGATTCAGTAAACAATTTTATTTTTAAATTTCTTACTTATTATTTTAGGAAATATTAATAAATTAGTATTATTTTATTCCCTCTAAGCTTGTATTAACTTAAATAATTGTTTTATGACAAATCAAAAGGTTATAATGATTCTAAAAAGAAAAATTGTTCAAATGGTAAACAAACTTATTTTTTTAAATATCTTTTTTGAATGCTAATAAATTATTATTAATTTATACTGAATAAGCTTGTATGAACTAGAACAATTGTTTTATAACTAAACAAAAGGTTAGAACGATTTTAAATAGATAATTGTTTTAATAGTCTTAACCATTTGAACTGATTTGTAAACAAATTTATTTTTTTAATTTCTTACTTATTAATTTTTAAAATATTATTAAATTAGTATGATTTTAATCAGAATAAGCTTGTACGAACAAAACAATTATTTTACAACAAAAGAAAAGGTCATAACGATTTAAAATAGATAATCATTCATATTGTCATAACTATTTTAACTGGTTCAACAATTAGATTTATTTTTTAATTTTCTTGGTTATTAAGTTTCAGAATATTATTAAATTAATATTATTTTATTTTAAATAAAATAGCATGAACAGAACCAATTGTTTAATGACAAAATAAAAGGTTATAACAATTTGAAATAGATAATTATTTAAATAGTCAAAACTATTTGAAATTGTTTGGTAAACAAATTTACCTTTTAGATCTCTTACTAATTAATTTTTTAAATATTAATAAATTAGTATTATTTTATTTTGAACAAACTTATCTTAATAAAAACAATTGCTTTATAACAAAACAAAAAATAATAATGATTTGAAATAAATAATTGTTCAAATAGTTATAATTATTTGAACTGGTTCGGTAAATAGAATTATTTTCTAAATCTCTTATATTTTTTGAAGTATTAATAAATTAGTTTTGATAGTAAATGTATTATTTTATTAATAAAATAGATAATTATTCTAATAGTTTTAACTATTTGAACTGGTTCAACAAACATATTTATTTTTTTAAATCCCTTACTTATTAATTTTTAAAATATTATTAAATTAGTATTATTTTTAATAGAATAAGTTTCTATGATAAAAAACAATTGTTTTATGACAAAACAAATATCTTAATGATTTGAGATTGATAATTATTCAAATAGTCAAACTATTTGAACTGGCTCGATAAACAGATTTATTTTTTAAATCTCTTACTTATTAATTTTTGAAATATTAATAAATATATCAAATATAAATTAATATTTGATAGTATTAATATAAAAATTATAAATATTATTATTAATATCATATTATAAATATATTATATAATTAATTATTTGTAATATTTATAAATATATAATGATTTAACTATATGTTAATAAATACAAAATTTAATATTATTTGAAAGTTAAATATTATAATATTAAATATAATAGTCATTATATAATTTATATAATAATAAACAGTATATAATTAGCTTATTCTTAATTATTTATTAAGATTATAATTTAAAATTTAATAAATACTTATTTATTTAATTATTTATATATAGTAACTATTTATAATTAATTTTAATAATTATAATAAATAAATAATTATTTAATATTAATCATTAAATAAATTGCTATTAATAATCAATTCATTATTAATATTACTAAATATTAATTAGTAATATTAAAACAATTGAACATAATCATAATTATAGAATTATATTATAATATAACTAGTTTATAAACTTATAATTGTTTATAAATTATATCTAATAATTTAAATTAGATAATAAATTAATATTATAACTATTAATATATTTTAAGTATATAATAAATAGTATTTGAATAATTATATAAATTATAAAATATATACAATTATAGTAATAAAATTAATTATATAATTTTAAATTATTGCTATAAATATTTATTCAAAATAAAATATTACTAATTTTTTAATATTTCAAAAATTAATAAGTAAGATATTTAAAAAAAATAAATATGTTTATCGAATCAGTTCAAATAGTCATAACTATTTGAACAATTATTAGTCTCAAATCATTAAGATCATTGTTTTGTAATAAAACAATTATTTCTTATCATAGAAACTTATTCAGTTAAAAATAATACTAATTTAATAATATTTCAAAATTTAATAAAAGATTTAAAAACGAAATTTTTTTGCCGAACCAATTCAAATAGTTAAAATTATTAGAATAATTATCTATTTCAAATTGTTCCAATCTTATGTTTAGTCATAAATTTATATCTTACATGCTTATTTGGAATAAAATAATCTAAATTTATTAACATTCAAAAAATTAATAAGCAAAAGATTTGAAAAAATTTAAATAGTTATGACTATTTAGACAACTAAACAGTTAATACTTTTAATTAAATTATTAATATAGAATTAATTAATAATAATTAATAATGATATTAATAATAAATAATATTAATAGTTAGTTATAATAATAATAATATTATTATTATTAGGTATTAGGATAATTAAATAATAAATTCTATTATTTGTAGTTTTTTCCTATAATAGTTTATAAATATTTATAAATTATTAGTAATAAATATTTTAATTAATTACAATAACTATTATATTGTTCTAATTATTTAGCTATTGTTTTATGACAACTTAATTAAATAACTTTTAATAAGTTTAAATTACTAATCTAATAATATTTTGAAAATTAATAACTAAGAGAATTAAAAATAAATTTGTTTATCGAATCGGTTTAAATATTTAAGACTATAATAACAATTATCTATTTCAAAATGTTAGAACTTTTTGTTTTATCATAAAATAAAATGAATTTATTAATATTTCAAAAATTAATAAGTAAGAGATATAAAAAAATAATTCTGTTTACCTAACCAATTCAAATATTTAATATTATTTACCGAGTAAGCTCAAATAGTTATAATTGTTTGAACAATTTTTTATTTCTAATAGTTATGATCTTTTGTTTTGTCATAAAATAATTGTTTCTAGTCATACAAGTTTATTCAAAATAAAATAATACTACTTTATTACTATTTTGCAAATTAATAGGTAGGAGATTTAAAAAATAAATCTATTTACCGAACAAGTTCAAATAGTCATATGTCCATTAAAACAATTATCTATTTCTAATTGTTATGACCTTTTGTTTTGTCATAAAACAATTGTTTCGGTTCACACATAATTATTCAAAATAAAATAATTTTGACTTATTAATATTTTGAAAACTAATAAGAGATTTAAAAACTAAATCTATTTACTAAACCAGTTCAAATAGTTATGACTATTTGAACAATTATCTATCTCAAATCATAATGATCTTTATTTTGTCATACAACAATTGCTTCCTTTCATACAAGCTTATTCGAATTAAAATGATACTAATTTAATAATATTTCAAAAATTAATATGTTAACTGAACTAGTTCAAATAGTTAAGACTAACGAAATAATTATCTATTTCAAATCATTCTATCCTTTTGTTTAGTCATAAAACAATTATTTTAGTTCATACAATCTTATTTGGAATAAAATAATACTAATTTATTAACATTCAAAAAATTAAAGCAAGAGATTTTAAAAAATAAATCCTTTACTAAACAATTTCAAATAGATATGACTATTTAAACAATTATCTGTTTAAAATTATTTTGACATTTTGTTTTGTCATAAAATAATTGTTTCAGTTAATAAAAACTTATCTGAAATAAAATAATACTACTTTATTAATATTTCAAAAATTATTAAGCAAGAGATTTAAAAACTAAAGCTATTTTAATAGTTAAGACTATTTGAACAAATATTAATCTCAAATCATTATGATCTTTGTTTTGTCATAAAACAATTATTTTTTATCATATAAGTTGATTCAGATAAAAATAATACTAATTTAATAATATTTAAGTTAAATATTATATAGATAATATTGGATTAAATTTATTTAAATTAATTAATTAATATAATATATATTATTTAATATATTATATTGTAAATGATATTAATTATTAATATTAATAAAATATGTAATAATTAAATTAATGAAAGGTCATATGAATTTGTGATACATATTATAATTTATTTCGAAATAAATTTGTATTATTACTATAAATGTTTTAGTTCATACAAGCTTATTCAAAATAAAATAAAACTAATTTATTAATATTTCAAAAATTAATAACTAAGTGATTTATAAACAAATCATATTTGTACAAACTATTAGTAACAATTATCATAATTATTATGGAATTTATTATTTTTTAAATCTCTTACTTATGAATTTTCAAAATATTATTAAATATCAATCAAATTTATAATTATTAACTATTAATAATGTTAAACATTTCCATTCAATTATTATATTAATGATAATTTGGACTAATAATTTATAAACAATTATTATTGTATTAATTTAATAATATTATAGTATTATTTGAATATAACTAAAAGTCAAATTATTTAATATAATTTGTTTAAAATTATTAAAATTAATTAATAATTTTATCGATTAGTTAATAATAAATTACTAATAAATTAATATTTATACTATAATATCTATATATGTTATTAGAATAATATTATAATATTATTATTAATGTATTAAAATAATAATTAATAAATTGATTATTAAAATATTCATTAAAATAATTATTAATATTTATAATTTAAATATTAATTATAAATATTTACCTTATTAAACTAATACAATTAATCCAAATTGTATTAAGTAAATAATAAATAATAATTATTTATTATAATTAATGAATATAATATTTTTATTAATATAAATATACATTATTAATAATTAATAATGATTAATTTTTTGGATTATTGATAAAATAATTCTGTTTGAATAATTAATAAAATATTTATTTAGCTTATATTAATTTAATCATTTAATTAAATTATATAAGATTATAAGTAATAAATAATTACTTTATTCCTAATATTATTATGCATAATAATAATCAAATATTATCATTAATATTTCTGATTAGATTAATTATAAATTATTATAACTACTTTTAATTTATTTTAATTATATATTTATTAGTTAATATTTATGGGTTTAAATTTTTAATTAAATAATTAAACTTTTTATAATTAAAATCTTAATTATTAATATTTTACATATTAATATATTTCTATTATTAATATTAACAATTTTAAATTTAAAATTATCAATTTAAGGATATAAATTGTTATATTTAATTTTCAATTAAATTATATTTATTTCTATTTGTTAAATTTATTAATTAAAATTATTTGAATAGTAATTATAAACTAAAATAAACAATATTTTTATGTACTATAAAACTAGTAATATTTGTTAAATAATAATATTAAGCCTTAATTAATATTAATTGAAAAATAATTATTTATTATTTATCATTATTCAATTATATAATACGAATTTTATCTAATAATTTTATAATAAATCTTCAATACAAATTATTATTATTTAATTTAAATTATTAATTATATTTATTAATAATAAATATAATATTAATTAATAATTGTATTTAGGATTTATTAGAAAATTATTAGATAAAATTATTAATATTTTACTAAATATTTAATTTTATTATCTTTAATTCAAAATCAATTAAGTCATGAGTATAATTAATTATGATTTATTAATTTAATAATAATTAATAATATAAAATTATTGGTTTTAATATTTCAAATAATAAATATTGTTTAATTATTAATTATTTCAAATGGTTAAGACTATTAGAATAATTATATACTTCAAATCATTTTGATCATTTTTTAGTCATAAAATAATTATTTCAATTCATACAAGCTTATTCAGAATAAATTAATACTAATTTATTAACATCTGGAAAATTAATAAGAAAGAGATTTAAAAAATAAATCTGTTTGCTGAACAAGTTCAAATAGTTATTATTATTTGAATAATTGTCTATTTTAAAACATTATAACCTTTTAATTTGTCATAAAACAATTGTTTCAGTTAATACAAGCTTAGATGGAATAAAATAATACTACTTATTAATATTTCCTAAATTAATAAGAAATTTAAAAAATAAATCTATTTACCAAATTAGTTAAAATAATTATGGCCATTTGAATAATTATCTATTTCAAATCATTATGACCTTTTATTTTGTCATAATACAATTGTTTTTTATCATACAAGCTTATTCAAAATAAAATAATACTAATTGATTAATATTTCAAAAATAATAGGTAACAAATTTAAACAATAAATCTGTTTACCAAATCAGTTTAAATAATTATGACTATTTGAACAATTACCAATCTCAAATTGTTAAAATTTTTGTTATTTTGTTTCATATTATATGTTACAATATAATGTATATTAATATAAAATATTATATTCATAAATCTAATCAATAATTAATATAATTAATATTATAATATGAATAACAATAGATATGTTTTATCTATAATAACTAATTATTAAAAAATTGTATTTATTAAAATAATTTATATATTTATTTATAAATAAATAAGTATAATAATAACATTATGATAATTATATTTGATTATAAATTAATATTGATGTATTAATTTAATTATATATATTTAATTAATAATATATTATAATAATTTCTAAATTATTATTTATTAATTAATATGAATGTATGTTATATTAGTAAATATCAAATCAAGATAAATTTGATAAATTGTTACTTCGAATAACAATTTGAAGTATACAATTGCTCTAATAGTCAAAACTATTTCAATTGGTTTTGTAAACAGATTTATTTTTTAAATCTCTTATTAATTTTTAAAAGATTAATAAATTAGTATTATTTTATTTCAAATAAGTTTGTATGATTAAAAACAATTGTCATATGACCAAACAAAAGGTAAGAACAATTTGAAATAGATAATAATTAGCAAAATTATTCATAAATTAATCAAAATTATTATAATATATTTGTTTTAATTTTTATTATAACTTAATTTATATTAAATTACTATTTAATATAAATATATTTATACTAATATAAATAATACTAATTTATATAATAATAATAATTTATTATTAATTTTAATATTATTTATATAAAAAAATTTCTTTATGACAAAACAAAAGGTCATTTATTAAATCACTTACATTTTTACTTATGACTAAGTAATAATTATTTAATTATATATAATTAAATAAACTATTATTAAATTTATATATTAATAATAGTTTATTTCATATTTAAATATTATAATTAAATATTATATTAATTTAATTATAAAATTAAATATTTTATATAATATTAAATAAAAATATAGTTATATAATTACAATTAAAATAGATAATTAAATATTTTAATTCAAATAGTAATTAAATTAAAAATATTTATTTATCTGAATAAATAAATATTATCAATATTTTGTATATTAATATTAAAGATAATTAATATGACTGGTTTCATATTAAAATATTATTAAAATATTAAAATAAATTGTTTTAAATAAATTATAATATTGTTAATTATTAATTATATAGATTAATTAATAAGTTAATATAATTCATAATAGATTATACTAAATTAATATTATTCAGTTATAATATTTTTACTAGTTATTAACTATATAGATTAACTTTTATTAATCTATTTGATTTAATTATATAAATAAATTAGATTTAATATTTAAAATTAATATATATTATAGTATTAAATATAACTAGTAATTTTAATAATTATTTATAAATTATTTAAATATTTAATTATTATTTAATTAATTTAATAATTGTATAGATTATATAATTTAGTATAATCTATACAGTTATAATATCTATTTAAATTTATTATTTGATTTTAATAATATCAAATAACCATATTTCTTAACTGTATTATTTAATTTTATTTTAATTTAACTAATATAAATTATTAATTATTAAATATTTAATTTATTAATGATTATATTAATTTATTAATATTAATAAATATATATTTATTGAATTAATTTATATAAATATTAAATAAGTTAATTTGATTTGAAATAATTATGGTTAAAATTAATTATTAAAATAAAATCGTTATTAATATCATTAATCACACTAATTTATTAGTATTAAAAAATTAATCAGTAAGAGATTTAAAAAGTAAATCTGCTTACCAAACCATTTCAAATAGTTTTGACTATTTCAAAAATTATTTATTTTGAATTGTTATAACCTTTTATTTTATCATCAAACAATTGGTTCTGTTTATACTATTTTATTTGAAATAAAATAAAACTAATTTAATAATATTCTAAAACTTATTAACCAAGAAAATTAAAAAATAAATCTAATTGTTGAACTAGTTGAAATAGTTAAGACTAGATGAATGATTATCTATTTCAAATCGTTATGAACTTTTCTTTTGTTCTAAAACAATTGTTTTGTCCATACAAGCTTATTTGGATTAAAATAATACTAATTTAATAATATTTCAAAAATTAATAACTAAGAGATTTAAAAAATAAATTTATTTACCAAATCAGTTCAAATGGTTAAGACTATTAGAATAATTATCTATTTCAAATCGTTCTAATATTTTATTTGGTTATAAAACAATTGTTTTAGTTCATAAAAGGCTATTTAGAATAAATTAATACTAATTTAGTAACATTCAAAAAATTAATAAAAATTAGATTTAAAAAAATAAATTTATTTACCGAACAAGTACAAATAGTTATTACTATTTGAACAATTGTCTATTTTAAATCGTTATAACCTTTATTAAAACAATATATTTAATCTTTAACAATATATTAAATAAATTAAAAATTAATAATCAATATATTAGCTTTATTTATTATATCTATATTTAATTCTTTATTAATATTAATAACTATATCATATAGTTTTAATATGAATAAAATATTAAACCTATTATTTATATAAAGAATAAGGTTTATGATTATTCATTATTAATTTAATTAATAATATTTATACAATATTTTAATAATTAATAATTATAAGAACTGGTCATATGAATTATCAATATTGATTTTTTTTAATTATAGATATATGTTTAATAAACAACTTTTAAAATGTTTATCGATATCTATATAACTAAAAGTTATGTACTTGCCATTAGATGTTGGATTGAATAGCTTAACTCCATTTTCGAGATGTAGTTTGATTTTTATGAGTTCAGTTCAAAAAATAATCAAGCAACTTAAGTTTGACTAATTAGATTTTGTTATAATTAATATAGCAAAATAAACATAATATTTAATAATTAATAATTTAAATTAGTTAAATATATTTGTTAATATTATATAAATATTAAGCCTATTAATAAGTTATTAATACTTATTATTTTATAAGGTATTAATAGTTAAGGTTAATATTAATTTACTATTAATATAAATTATTAATATTATAATCTTTATATTAACTAATAATTTAAATTATATAATAAATTAATATTATAACTATTAATATATTTTAAGTATATAATAAATAGTATTTGAATAATTATATAAATTATAAAATATATAAAATTATAATAATAAAATTAATTATATAATTTTAAATTATATAATTATTTATCATTAATGATAAATATTAGGTATCTAATATAATTATGATATAATTACGATATAATTGTGTAAATAGTTATAATTATTTGAACTAATTTTGTAAGTAGAATTATTTTCTAAATATGTTATAAAATTTTGAAATATTAATAAATTAATTTTATTCTATTCCGAACAAGCTTCTATGAGCTTAAATAATTGTTTTATGACAAAACAAAAGGTTATAACAAGTTGAAATAAATAATTTTTCATATAGTCTTAACTATTTGAACTCGTTTGACAAACATATTTATTTTTTAAATCTCATAGTTATTCATTTTCAAAATATTACTAAATTATTATTACTTTATTCCGAATAAGCTTGTATGAATAGAAACAATTGTTTTATGATAGAGCAAAGGTTATAACAATTTGAAATAGATAATTGTTCAAATAATCATAAGTATTTGAACTGGATTAACAAATAGATTTTTTAAAAATCTCTTATTAATTCTTGAAATTTTAATAAATTAGTATTATTTTATTTAGAAAAATCTTATTTGTTGAAAAACAATTGTTTTATGACAAAAAAAAGGTAATAATGGTTTAAAATATATAGTTGTTTAAATGGCCATGATTGTTTGAATTGATTCAATAAACTGATTTATTTTTTAAATCTCTTATTTATTAATTTTTGAAATATTAATAAAGTAGTATTATTTTATTTTGGATAAGTTTTTATGAACTAAAATAGTTGTTTTATCACAAAACAACTGGTCATAATGATTTTAAATAGATAATTATTGAAATAGTCATAACTATTGTAGATATAATTTATAATAAAGTATAAACAAATTTGAATAATTCAAATACAATTATTAAATAACTTATAATATTATATAAGTTCAAATAATTTATATAACTATTATATTTCTAAGTAAAAATATAATATTATATTTATTAATAAATTATTAATAATCAAATATTATTATATCATATTTCTTTAAACATTATATAGACATGACTATTTGAACTAATTCGATAAACAAATTAACTTTTTAAATCACTTAGTTATTAATTTTTGGAATATTAATAAATTAGTTTTATTTTATTTTGAGTAACCTTGTATGAACTAAAACAATTGTTTTATGACAAAACAAAAGGTCATAATGATTTTAAATAGACAATTGTTCAAATAGTTGTAGCTATTTAAATTTATTTAGTAAATAAATTAATTTTTTTAAAGTTTTGCTTATTAGTTTTTGAAATATTACTAAATTAGTATTATTTTATTTTGGATAAGTTTTTATGAACTGAAACAATTGTTTTTTGTCAAAACAAAAGGTCATAATGATTTTAAATGAACAATTCAAATAGTCATAACTATTTGATCTTGATCAGTAAATAGATTTATTTTTTCATACCTTTTTGCTTATTAATTTTTTGAATTTTAATAATTAAAAATTAAAAATATTTTAATTAAAATATTTAATTTTTATTATTTAATTATCAATATTTATTAATAAATAAGCTACGAAATAATAATATAATTTATGAATTTCGTTAAATAATTATTAAAAATAATCATAAATATTTTAAAATGTATATTTGATCTTTTATGATAAATTATCGATAATTAAAATAGATAATTCTTCAGAAATCTGATATTTAAGACAAGGCAAATATCTAATTATTCAAATAAATTAATAAGTAAGAGATATTAATTTTTGTATCTTTAATTAAATTAGCATATTTTAAATAAAAAATATTTAATTAATCTTTATTTATTTCAAATTATTATCATAATTTACTTAATTAGTATCCATGGTAATAATATAATTTAATATATTATTATATCAATAACAAATAATATCCAAATAATATTAATAATAGATTTTCTAAGTTACATAAAATATTCAATTATTAAATAATTATTAATTGTCATATTGTTAATAATTATGGCCAATAAATAATGTTCATATTATTTTATGATTAAAAAAAATCATCCTATAAAACTATGATAATTGTTATTAAATATATATAATAAATTGACTACAAAAAATGTTCTCATATGAACATTATTTCCCTTTGATAATTATTCCCTTTGAACTAAGGTGTCATTACTTATATAATAAATCTAATAGTTTTAACCATTTGAATTTGTTCAGTAAACACATTGATTTTTTAAATCTCTTATTAATTTTTAAAATATTATTAGTTTAGCAATATTTTATACCGAATAAGCTTGTATGAATAGAAACAATTATTTTATAACAAAACGAAGATCATAACGATTTGAGATAATAATTGTTCAGATAGTCATAACTATTTGAACTGATTTTGTAAACAAATTTAAATTAATAACAAATAAGTTATTAAAAATAATATTTTTGCAACTATAAAAAATAATTTAAAGTTTAAATAAACTTACTTGGAATTAATAATATAAATTATATAATAAAATAGCTAATTATAATTAATATTCAAATTTGTTATATAATTTTATATTTTGTATATAAAATTTGTTTAAATAAGCAATAGTAGTCATAGAAAATTTGATTTATTATAAATTAGCTATTTTAATTAACAATTTTATTATTAATTTAATTAATTAATAATTAATAATGATTCAAATAGTTAAGACCATTTGAACAAATATCAATCTCAAATTGCTATGATTTTTGTTTTGTCATAAAAAAATTGTTTCTAATCATACAAGCTTATAATATACGTTATGACAATTAGTTACTAATATTTTTCAATCTAGAATCATTTTATTAATAATCAATATCAATACTTTTGTTATCAATTATAAGTAAGGATATTATTATTTTAATAATAAATATATTGAAATTTAATATAATATTAATAACATATTTAATATTTTAAATATTAAAATAATTTTTTATTCAATTAATATAAGTTTAGATAATTGAACTAAAATATTAAATATAAATATAATTTTTATATATTATCTAATTAAATTATTAGATAATACAATAAAAAATATTAATGTTCTCATAACTTAATATTGTTCAAATAGTCATAACTATTATTTAAATATAATTATATATTTTTAAATAAATTAAGATAGATAATAGTTATATTATAATTGATACTAATACAACAGGATATTAAACTAATTTAAAATTTTTTATTATTTATTTAAATAATTTAAGTAAATAAATCTAATTAGAATTATGTAACTAGATTAATAATTAAATTTAAATAATTTAAATAATATTAATTATTTGATAGAATAATATGTATTTATAACCGATTTAAAATATTATTAAAAAATATTTTAATATTTTAATCTAATATTAAATGCATCAATTGCTTAGATTAATTATATTTTAATTATATTTTAATTAACTATAGAGTTTAAAATATAATTAATTAATTGTTGCTTAGATTATAATATATTAAATATTAAGATTTACATTAAAGTAAATATACTATTATTTAACTAAAAAAATTAATTAATAATAAAATTAGTACATTAATTAATATATTGTATATTTAAAATAACTTAAATATACAATTTGTTTAATTATTGATTATCAATAATCATTCTGACCTTTTGTTTAGTCATAAAATAATTGCTTCAACTCATAAATGCTTATTCGAAATAAAATAATACTAATTTATTAACATTCAAAAAATTATTAACTAAGAAATTAGAAAAAAAATCAATTTACCGAACAAGTTCAAATATTTTTTACTATTTGAACAATTATCTATTTAAAATCGTTATGACCTTATATTTTATCATAAAACAATTGTTTCAATTCATAAAAGCTTATCTAAAATAAAATAATATTACTTTATTAATATTATAAAAATTGATAAGTTAGAGATTTAAAACATAAATTAGTTTATCGAATCAATTCAAATAATTATGGCCATTTAAACAATTATCTATTTCAAATCATTACGAACTTTTGTTTCGTCATAAAACAATTATTTTTCATCATACAAGCCTATTCAGAATAAAATAATACTAATTTATTAATATTTAAAAAATTAATAAGTAGGAGATTTAAAAAATAAATCTGTTTATCGAATCAGTTCAAATAGTTATAACTATTTGAACAATTATATATTTCCAATCGTTATAACTTTTTATTTTGTCATAAAACAATTATTTATCTTCATACAAGCTTATTCAAAATAAAATAATATTAATCTAGTAATATTATGAAATTTAATAACTAATAGATTTAAAAAATAAATTTGTTTACTGAACCAATTCAAATAGTTAAGGCTATATGAATAATTATCTATTTCAAATCGTTATGACCTTTTTGTTTTGTCATAAAACAAATGTTTTTGTTCATATAAGTTTGATCAAAATAAAATAATATTAATTTGTTAATATTTTAAAAATTAATAAGAAATTTAATAAATAAATCTATTTACCATACTAGTTCAATTAGTTATAACAATTTGAACATTTATTTATTTCAAATAGTACTAAATTAATAATTTGTTAATAAATTTGAATTGTACCTTTTGTAATTTAAACTTATTAAAAGTTTTTTAATTAAGTTGTCATAAAACACTAGCTAAATAATTAGAAAAATATTACCTTTTAAATCTCTTAGTTATTAATTTTTTATATTTGAAATCTTATAATTCAAATATTCATAACTATTTGAATATTATTCTAATTTAAGTTTAAATTTGTTTAATTTAAAAATTAAATATTTAATTTCAAATCTATTTTAAAGTAAAAATATTTAAAGATTTGTTTTGTCATAAAACAATTGTTTTTGTTAATATAAGTTTGTTTGAAATAAAATAATATTATTTTATTAATATTTAGAAAATAAGTCTGCAAGAGATTTAAAAAGAAAATCTGCTTACCCAACCATTTCAAATAGTTTTGACTATGTCAATAATTATTTATTTCAAATCATTATAACATTTTATTTTATCATCAAACAATTGGTTCTGTTCATATTATTTTATTTAGAATAAAATAATACTAATTTAATAATATTTCAAAACTTAGTAACCAAGAAAATTAAAAAATAAATCTAATTGTCGAACCAGTTCAAATAGTTAAGACTCTATGAATGATTATATATTTCAAATCATCATGACCTTTTCTTTTAACGTAAAATAATTGTTTTGTTTATACAAGCTTATTTGGATTAAAATAATACTAATTTAATAATATTTTGAAAATTAAAAAGAGATTTAAAAAATAAATTTATTTACTGAATCAATTCAAATGGTTAAAATTATTAGAATAATTAGCTATTTTATATCATTTTGATATTTTGTTTAGTCATAAAACAATTGTGTCAGTTTATACAAGATTATTCAGAATAAATTAATACTAATTTATTAACATTTAAAAAATTAATATGAAAGAGATTTTAAAATATTTATTTTATCTTTGATTAATTTTTATGATATTAATATTTTAAATATTTTAATTTTAACAATTACAGATTGGACAATTATTAACAATTATTCATATTAATATTTATTATTAATATGATAAGCTTATATAAGATTTAAGGATATAAATCCTTGCTTATTAAATAAATAATTAATAAAAATATAATAAATTTATTATTAATTTATTATAATAATATTTATAATAATATTATCCAAATCTTATACATTTAAATAACTAATAATTAAATGATAGTAAATATTAATAATATATTAATGTCTTAAAAATAGATAACCATTAATATTAAACTATTTAATTATAATTTTTTATTAACATTTAAATTATATGTAATTAAATTATTAAAACTTTTGAAATTACTATTTGATTTAATTATATAAATAAATTAGATTTAATATTTAAAATTAATATATATTATAGTATTAAATACTATATAACTATTTAATAATATTAATTATTTTTAAAATTAAATATTATAAATTATAAATTGTTTATATTCATATCAGTTCTAACAATTATCTATTTCAAATCATTATGACCTTTTATTTTATCATAAAACAAATGTTTTAGTTCATATAAGTTTGTTTAGAATAAAATAATACTAATCTATTAATATTTCAAAAATTAATAAGAGATTTAAAAGATAAATCTTTTTATTAAACCAATTCAAATAGTTATGACCATTTGAGCAATTATTTATTTCAAATCATTATTACTTTTTGCTCTATTATAAACAATAGTTTCTATTCATACAAGCTTATTCAGATTAAAATAATACTAATTTATTAATATTTCGACAATTAATAAGTAAAAAATTAAAAAATAAATATGTTTAGCAAACTAGATCAAATAGTTATGACTATATAATTTCAAATAATTTAAACAATTGTTTAAATTAATTACTATTTGTAATTTATACTATAAATTAATAATTAACAAATACCTAAAAGTCAATTATTGTTTTAAATACCTATTGTTTGCTCAAGAAAATAATTTATTAACAAATATTAGATAATATTTAAAATGATTTATTGTATAATAAATATTTGTTAACAAATTTAACAATTACCATTATATATTAACGATATTATAACATTTTATCATAATAAGTAATTAAATTATTAATTAATAATAATAATTAATTATTATTATAAATATATTAATAAATTATATATTTAATTATTATTTAGTAATTTAATATCATAATATAATAGACACAATATATTTATTATGAATAATTTTATATATTGCATTGAATTATAATAAATAATTCAATTATGAAATATGAATAAATTCATAATTTTATAATTAAAATAATATTAAATTATTATTATAACTTATAATAAAATAACTTAATTACTATTAATAATTAAATTTAAATTTAAATATAATTATATCAAATAATTTTAATTATAACTTATAATTAATTATAATATTAATAGTTAATAGTTATTATTAATATTTTATTAACTATTATTGTCAAACAATTATCGTTATGTTATTTAATTATCAATATATATGTCCAATTAAATTATATAATAAATAATTATTATATAATAGATAATATATAATATACAATTATAATTACATATTATAATAATTAATATGATTCATAAAATATTATTAATAATATTTAATTATAATAATTTATTAAATTATTATAATAAATAGTAATAATATTATAAGTATTAACTAATATATGACTATTAGTTTAAAATTGAAAGTATATTAATATATTAAATTATAATAGCCAAATTGATAATTATACTATATAATTACTAAATAAAGATTAAAAATAATATTGTAATTTATAAGCCAAGTTATTTTAATTGTTTTCATTATTATTTTCATATTTTTATATTATATCCATCCTTGTACCTATACCAAAAGGATATTTTAAAATTATCTTATCTTTGTAGGTATTTAATCGATTTGAGTAATTTTCATACCCATAAAATTTAAAAGAAATAATAAATAAAATTTATTTTTATCTTGTATAGTTAGATAATTTTTTATAAATATATATATTTCAATAACAATATATTACTTTTAATTAATTTAAAATAATAATTTATATTATTTAATAAAAAATCTATACACTAAATATATATATATAAATATATACCTAGGGTATGAGTATGGATATGAGGTGGGTACATTATTATCTGCCTCCATTTTTGTGTCTAATAAAAATTTAAAACATATCCATTCTTATCCTCATATCATTAAACTTATCATTATAATTTTAAATAACAATTTATTATTTATAAATGATATTGTAAAGAACATAAAATAAACCAACTATAAATTAATAATAAGTCTTTACTTATATAGTTGATTAATTAAATATAATAATATTAAAATTATTATATAGATATTATAGTATAAATATTAATTTATTAGTAATTTATTAATAACAAAAATATTTGTAATAATAATATAAAAATTAATAATAATTATTAATAGTTAACATTGGAAAATATTGAAATTATTTTATATTAATATCATAATAAACTCTTCACATTTTGTAACTGGATACAGTATTATTTTATTATTATTATGAATAATAATAATTATTACAAATTATTTTAATGATTTAGTAAACAAATTTATTTTTAAAATTTCTTACTTATTAATATAGGTAATATTAATATTTAGAATTATTTTTTTCGTCTAAGCTTGTGTTAATTGAAACAATTGTTTTATGATAAATCAAAAGGTTATAAAGATTTTAAAAAGACAATTGTTAAAATAGTAATAACTATTTGAATTTCTTTGGCAAATAGTTGTATTTTTTTAAAATTTAATCTTTAAATAAATTTATATATACAAACTAAATTAAAATAAATAATTACAAATTATATTAATTATATAAATATAATTCAATTAATTATTATTAAAATAAAATTGATAAATATTATCAATTTAAAATTAATATATTAATATATAAGTATTACAAAAGATTAATTATTTAATCTATAATAATATAATTAATTGTTTTTACAAAATAATTATATAATTATTATTAACTATTAATTAATATATAATCTATATACCAAACAAGTTCAAATAGTTATTCGAATTATTAATATTATGTAATATAAAGATAATAATAATTATTTAATAATAATTCATGATTAATAAATTATTTATTTTAAATATTATTTTATTTAATTGTAATAATCAATCTAAAATATATTAATAAATAATTAAATATAATACAAGCTATTTCTATTAATTTATTTTGGATGATTTAAGTAAGTCAAAACTATTCCAATTATTTAAATTAAAAATAAATAATTAAGTAAATAGATAATCATTAATTAATTAAACATAAAGCTAAATAATTATATTATTATAAATATATTATTATCTTAATTATTAATAAAGTATTAATTAGTATTTAATTGTAATTATTTAAATTTATTATATAGTAATTATATAATAATATTATTAGGATAATTTTAATTATTATCATAATACTAATTTTAATCTATTATAATTTATTTAATAATTATAATTAATATTTTAATCTTTATTAAATAATAATTTATACATTTAAATAACTAATATTTAAATGTTCAAATAATCATAATTATTTAAACTTGATTGATAAAAATATTTATTTTTTAATATTTGTTAATTTGTATGATAATTCAAATAATTATAAAACTATAATAATTATTAATTTATAATTAAATTAGTAATTAAATATTACATTTAATTAATACTTAATTTCTAACAAAACTATTTATATTATTAATTATTAATAATTAAATGTTTATTAATAACATTTTTATTAATGTTAGATTTGTTTAAATAATAGGTATTTAATAATATAAATACTATTAATAAAGAATGCGTGTATATTTATAATTTTAAATATAAAAGAGGTTCTAATTTAATTTAACAAAGGATTAGATTAAATCTTTTAATCATAACAATTAAATAAATTGATTATTAAAATTAATAAAAAGTTTAATAGTATTTATATATAATATTAAATAATTATCCAAAAAATTAATTAAATTTAGTTAATTTTAATTAATTTTAATTATGTAAATAATTTTAATTACTTTTAAATAATTTAAAGAATTAAATTAATACTTTAAAGAATTATATATAATAAAATTAAATATACTTTAACTGTAAGGTTTGTACTATTTACTAACTAGTTCAAATAGTTAATTTAAATAGATTAACTGTATAGATTATATCAAATAGAATATTTTAATAATTAGTTATAACTAAATATAATATAAGAGATTTATATATAGTATAAATATATAATTCTATACTTCATATCAATTTATTAATTATTATATATAATAATAATTTATACATAATAGATTACTAAAAAATAAACTAAGTCAGTAAACTGATTTATTTTTTAAATCTCTTAATTTTCAAAATATTAAGAAAAGTAGTATTATTTTATTTTGGATAAACTTTTGTGGACTAAAACAATTGTTTTATGACAAAACAAAAATGCATAATGATTTTAAATAGATAATTGTTCAAATAGTCATAACTATTTGAACTTGTTCAGTAAACAAATTTAGTTTTTCAAATATCTTGCTTATTAATCTTTCAAAAGTTAATAAATTAGTATTATTTTCTTTCGAATAAGCTTGTATGAATTGAAACAATTATTGTATGATTAAACAAAAGGTCAAAATAATTTGAAATAGATAATTATTCTAATAATCTTAACTATTTGAACTGATTGGCAAACACATTTTTTTTTTAAATCTCTTACTTATTAATTTTTAAAATATTATTAAATTAGCATTATTTTTATCTAAATAAGCTTATATGATAAAAAAACAATTGTTTTATGACAAAACAAAGATCATAACGATTTGAGATTAATATTTGTTCAAATAGTCATAACTATTAGAACTACTTTGAAAAATAGCTTTAGTTTTTAAATCTCTTGCTTAATAATTTTTGAAATATTAATAAAGTAGTATTATTTTATTTCAGATAAGTTTTTATTAACTGAAATAATTATTTTATGGCAAAACAAAATGTCAAAATAATTTTAAACAGATAATTGTTTAAATAGTCATGTCATTTGAAATTGTTCAGTAAACAGATTTATTTTTTTTAAATCTCTTGCTTTAATTTTTCAAATGTTAATAAATTAGTATTATTTTATTCCAAATAAGCTTGTATGAACTGAAATAATTATTTTATGACCAAACAAAAGGATAGAATGATTTAAAATAGATAATTATTTTGATAGTCTTAACTATTTGAACTAGTTCGGCTAACATATTTATTTTTTAAATCTCTTATTAATTTTTGAAATATTATTAAATTAGGATCATTTTAATTTGAATAAGCTTGTATGAAAGGAAACAATTGTTGTATGACAAAATAAAGATCATTATGATTTGTGATAGATAATTGTTCAAATAGTTATAACTTGTATTAATATAATTATTAAAACATATTTATTATACTAAAATATTATATTTGACTACAATACTATAAATTATTAAGATTTTAATAATGATTATTAGTATTATATTTGTATTCTAATACTATTATTCAATTTATATATATTATAATTATAATATTATAATATTATTTATTATTAAAATATTTAAATAATTAATAATATTTTTAATTATATATTAAATAAATTAGTTTAAATATTAATAAATATTAATACAAGCTATTATAACATTAAATTTTTATATTAATACATATATTAAAGATAAATTAGTTTAAATATTAATAAATATTAATACAAGCTATTATAACATTAAATTTTTATATTAATACATATATTAAAGATAAATTAGTTTTATATTTAATTATAATTTATTATATAAACTATATTTAATTATTATCATTTAAATAATTAAATGGCATTATTATATTATTATTAAACTACTAATTAATAATAATATTAATTATTATATTAAAATTGAATAATATAATATTGATTAATATTTTAAAATATATTAATTATAATCATAATAATCCAAATATTATAATTTTTTAACAATTAAAATTAATTAATAAAATAAAATAATACTACTTTATTAATAATATTATTATTAATTAAATTATAAATGATATTTAATTATTAAATAATCTTAATAATATATAAGATTATTCTTTAAATTCAATAATATTATAATATTTAAAGTTAACTTATTAATAAAAATAATAATAAAATAGTTTAAATTAATAAAATAATTAAAATTATTAATTATTATTAATTAGTAATAAAAAAATCAATAGTGTACAATTCAAAAACAATTGTTATAAATAATATAACATATAGATATTATTTAATTTATATTATTAACTTAGTTTATTACATATTGTTATTATAATTAATTGTTATTAATTAATATTAGTTAATAAATGTTTAATAAATTACTTATTAAACTTTACTATTTAGTTAAGATATAAAAATTAATATCTCTTACTTATTAATTTATTTCAATATTGATTGTTATTTATTTAAGCAATTATGTTTTATAATTATCCTAATTATAGTTCAGTATAATTTTATTTGTTATATAACTAATAAATAAAAATTCTTAATAGTTTAATAAGAGATAATAAGTAATACTTAAATATACAATTTGTTTAATTATCGATTACAATATCCAAATATTACTATTTAAAACAGATAACCATTAATATTAAATTATATTTTAATATAATTATAACCTTATTCGATTATTAATTTATTTTGGATGATTTAATATTCTTACTATTTAAAAAATAAATATAAATATTAAATTATATTATATATAATATTAATAATTATTGTATAATATATATTATTATATTTAAAAATAATATAGTTATCTATTTTTATCTCATATGTTCAAGAATTAAATAAATTATTATTAAAAATTAATATGAGATTTATGTTAACCTTGCTATTTTTTGTGAAGGGGGGGTGTAGAACACCTAACCATTTGATTTGAGCAATGCCATTGTTAGTTAAATCCTTGAGAATTGTATAAAATGACCTTTGTATATATGGAAAGCTTTTATTCAAGCCTCATGTTCTTTGGCATTTAGATGTTCTGATTGAATGAGTAGCTGAAATATAATTCTTGCATACAGGGATTTTACATGCTCATTATCTAAATCACTAAATTCAAATTCATCTATATATATATATATTATGTATATTATATATATTATTTATAAAATAATTATAATATAACAATATATATTAGTTATTATCTAATAATATAGTTATATTTTAAATTATATTAAAATAAAGATTTATTTTTTAAATTTCTTACTTATTAATTATTTTTATAATAATAATAATTATTTATTAGTTTATTAATCCCTAATTAATTTTATAATAATATTACTAATTACAAATAATCATAATTATAATTATAGATATAATTAATTAATATATAATAATTATAACAGTATTTATATTAAAATAAAATGAATTCATATTATTAATATTTTAGTGCTTTATTAAATAAATTATAAAATTATATTATTATCTAATAGTATAAGTTATAATAAATTATTAAGTTTATTAAGGTTATTAATAATTATATATGAAGTATATTTAATAATTTATTAAATTATAATATTAAATTTAATTAAAATATTAAATATTACTATAATTAGTATTATAATTATATTTATTTATATTGAAAAAACAATTATATTAGTTATTAATTAATAATCTTATAATATTAATTAATATAGTATTAATTTATTTAATTAATATTATTATAATTAAGATAATTATAATAATTTAATATATATCTTTATTATAAATTTATTATTTATATTTTATTAAATAATATTAATTTATTATAAAATAATTTAATTTATTAATTATAATAATAAATAATTATAATTTAATATTTAGAATAATTATTATTTTGATTTAATTTATATATTTATAATATATAATTAAATAATATTATAATTAATTATAAATATGTTGAAATATGATTATATTTTAATATTAGTTAATATAAATAACATTCATTATTGTTATACTAAGATAAACTAATTATTTATAATACAAATAAATTTATTATATAATAAAATAATTAAATAACTATTTTAATTGTATAATTTAAAATAATACTAATTTTAAAATAATATTAAATTATAATATTATTTTATTATAAACTAATAATTTATTTAATTTTATATTTTAGTATTAGTTATATTTAGTATATAATTAATATATATAAATAAAATTTTTTATTTATTTTAATATTAAGGTATATAATTATTCATAAATATTAACCTTTTAATGTTAAGGTATAATTATAATCTATATATAAATAGTAAATTCAATCAATATATTTAATTATTATTAGTTATAATTATTTTAATAATTTATAAATTAACAATTGGTTTAATAATATTGATTTATTTTAAAATATTAAAATCTATTATTAATTACAGTATTAATATTAAGAAATAAATAATAAAATTGTTTATATAATCAATATTATATATTTATATTTTATTATAAAATAATTTTAATTTACACTATATAATTAAATATTATATTATTAAATTAATATTACTTATTAATTGTCAAATATAAATTTATATTTTATAATTAAAAATATAATTTTATTAAATAATATAAACTATATATATTAATAATTAATATTATTTATTTCAATTTAATTTTTTGAAATAATATTAATTAATTAAATTAATAAACTTGCATTAATTGAACTTATTATAAACTTACCAGGTATATATAATTGTAATTAAAATAATAGAATACCAATTTTATTAATCATTTTTAAAATAACTAATAATTATAAATTATTAAAACTATAACATTCTAATTATTTATTTTTACATGATTTGGATAATAATATTATTTTACTATTTGATTAATTAAACTAATATAATAAATTAATACTATTATAATATTTAATATTAATATTATTTTATTGTTATATTAATTAATTGATTAATATAATAAATTAATAATTTATAATATTTGATTATTAATTATTATTAAGTAATTATATAATTTTGCTATATTAAATTGAATAGTTAATTCAAAATACTATAATTTTAATATTAAAAAATTATAATTAATTATAATTATAATAGTTATTATAAATATTAACTAATATATAAAATGATTATTAAATTGTTTTATTAAGCTTGTATGAATATTATTCATTAAATAAGATAAATTTATTAAAACTCCAAAAATTAATAAATAAAAATTTAAAAAATAAATATGTTTTTTGAACACATTCAATAGTTATGACTATTTGAACAATTATCTATTTCAAATCATTATGACAATTTGTTTTGTCATAAACCAATTATTTCTATTCATACAAGCTTATTCGAAATAAAATAATATTAATTTATTAATATTTCTAAAATTAATAAATAAAAGATTTAAATAATAAATTTGTTAACCGAGCAAGTTCAAATAGTTATTACTATTTGAACAATTATATATTTCAAATCTTTGTGATCTTTTGTTTTGTCATAAAACAATTGTTTCTATTCACACAAGTTTATTTGGAATAAAATAATACTAATTTATTATTATTCTAAAAATTAATAAGTTAGAGATTTAAAAAATAAATTTGTTTACCGAATAAGTTTAAATAGTCATGTCCATTTGAATTGTTATTTATTTCAAATCATTATGAAATTTTGTTTTATTATAAAATAATTGTTTCTATTCATACAAAATTATTTAGAATAAAATAATACCAATTTATTACTATTTCAAAAATTAATAAGGATTTAAAAAAAATGTGTTTTCCGAAACAGTTCAAATAGTTAAGACTATTAGAACAACTATCTATTCCAAATTATTCTGATCTTTTGTTTAGTCAAAAAATAATTGTTTCAATTCATATGTGCTTATTCAAAATATAGTAATACTAATTTATTAAAATTTAGAAAATTAATAAGAAATTAAAAAAAAATTATTTACCGAATAAGTTCAAATAGTTATGACTATTTGAATAATTATCTATTTAAAATTGTTACGACCTTTTATTTTATCATAAACTAATTGTTTCAGTAAATAAAAGGTTTTCCAAAATAAAATAATATTGCTTTATTAATATTTCAAAAATTAAGAAGTTGGAGTTTTAAAAAAAAATAAGTTTATCAAATTATTCAAATAATTATGGCCATTTGAATAATTATCTATTTCAAATTGTTATGAACTTTTGTTCTGTCATAAAACAATTGTTTTTCATCAAACAAGCCTATTTGGAATAAAATAATATTAATTTACTAATATTTCAAAAATTAATAAAAGATTTAAAAAGTTAATCTATTTACTGAACCACTTCAAATAGTTATGACTATTTGAACAATTATATATTTCAAATTGTTATAACCTTTTGTTGTCTCATAAAACAATTATTTCTATTCACACAAGTTTATTCGAAATAAAATAATACTAATATAATAATATTCTAAAAATTAATAACTAAGAGATTTAAAAAATAACATATAATTATGTATAAATATATTGATAATATAATATATATTATATTATTATTTATATTAATTTAATTTGATACTATAAACTTGAAATATTTATAAATAATCAATATTTATATTTAATATAAATTAAATAATAAATTAACTTATATTATCTATTGTATTTAATTAGTTAAACCATTTAAATATTAGTTATTTAATTATTATGGATCAAATAAAATAACTATTTTATTATAATATTATAATATATTTATTATAATGTACTTATAAATATTTATACTTATGAATATATACTATTGATTAGTACTATTATTTGAATAGTTTAAATAAATATAATAATTTAAAATAATTTAAATAAATTAGCACATCTAAGTGACAATTGTACAATTATTTATTTGTTATAACATAATATTATATCAATGAACAAATAACAATTAATAGCTTATATAATATATAATTTTAGTTAATAATCTATATTAACTATATAGATTATAACTAAGAATATTTAAACAAAAGGTAATAAATTAGTATTATAATTAATAATAAATTATTTCATAATTGCAACAATTATCACTATTTAAATTTTTTATTATTTAATTAAGAATGTAATAAATAATGTTATAATAATAGATATAATAATAAGCTATTATTTAAATTATTTGAAATAGATAATAGACAATTATTTATTTGAATAATTATACCTAATATTGATATTATTATTTGTAATCTGTATATTAATTAGTTATAATATTATTTTATTATAATATAGATAATATATTTTCAAAAATTATTTACTACAAATAATAAATTTAATTATTTAGTTATAATTAAATAGTTTTAAAAATAATAAAAAATAAAATCAAGATAAATTTGATAAATTGTTACTTCGAATAACAATTTGAAGTATACAATTGCTCTAATAGTCAAAACTATTTCAATTGGTTTTGTAAACAGATTTATTTTTTAAATCTCTTATTAATTTTTGAAAGATTAATAAATTAGTATTATTTTATTTCAAATAAGTTTGTATGATTAAAAACAATTGTCATATGACCAAACAAAAGGTAAGAACAATTTGAAATAGATAATAATTAGCAAAATTATTCATAAATTAATCAAAATTATTATAATATATTTTTTTTAATTTTTATTATAACTTAATTTATATTAAATTACTATTTAATATAAATATATTTATACTAATATAAATAATACTAATTTATATAATAATAATAATTTATTATTAATTTTAATATTATTTATATAAAAAAATTGCTTTATGACAAAACAAAAGGTCATTTATTAAATCACTTACATTTTTACTTATGACTAAGTAATAATTATTTAATTATATATAATTAAATAAACTATTATTAAATTTATATATTAATAATAGTTTATTTCATAATTAAATATTATATTAATTTATAAATATTAATAATTAAATTAATTTAATTGTTAAATTAAATATTTTATATAATATTAAATAAAAATATAGTTATATAATTACAATTAAAATAGATAATTAAATATTTTAATTCAAATAGTAATTAAATTAAAAATATTTATTTATTTGAATAAATAAATATTATTAATATTTTGCATATTAATAGTAAGGATAATTAATATGACTGGTTTCATATTAAAATATTATTAAAATATTAAAATAAATTGTTTTAAATAAATTATAAGATTGTCAATTATTAATTATATAGATTAATTAATAAGTTAATATAATTCATAATAGATTATACTAAATTAATATTATTCAGTTATAATATTTTTACTAGTTATTAACTGTATAGATTAACTTTTATTAATCTATTGGATTTAATTATATAAATAAATTAGATTTAATATTTAAAATTAATATATATTATAGTATTAAATATAACTAGTAATTTTAATAATTATTTATAAATTAATTAAATATTTAATTATTATTTAATTAATTTAATAATTGTATAGATTATATAATTTAGTATAATCTATACAGTTATGATATCTATTTAAATTTATTATTTGATTTTAATAATATCAAATAACCATATTTATTAATTGTATTATTTAATTTTATATTAATTTAACTAATATAAATTAATTTAAATATATAAATTATTAATTATTAAATATTTAATTTATTAATGATTATATTAATTTATTAATATTAATAAATATATATTTATTGAATTAATTTATATAAATATTAAATAAGTTAATTTGATTTGAAATAATTATGGTTAAAATTAATTATTAAAATAAAATCGTTATTAATATCGTTAATCACACTAATTTATTAGTATTTAAAAAATTAATCAGTAAGAGATTTAAAAAGTAAATCTGCTTACCAAACCATTTCAAATAGTTTTGACTATTTCAAAAATTATTTATTTTGAATTGTTATAACCTTTTATTTTATCATCAAACAATTGGTTCTGTTTATACTATTTTATTTGAAATAAAATAAAACTAATTTAATAATATTCTAAAACTTTTTAACCAAGAAAATTAAAAAATAAATCTAATTGTCGAACTAGTTGAAATAATTAAGACTAGATGAATGATTATCTATTTCAAATCGTTATGACCTTTTCTTTTGTTGTAAAACAATTGTTTTGTTCATACAAGCTTATTTGGATTAAAATAATACTAATTTAATAATATTTCAAAAATTAATAACTAAGAGATTTAAAAAATAAATTTATTTACCAAATCAGTTCAAATGGTTAAGACTATTAGAATAATTATCTATTTCAAATCGTTCTAATATTTTATTTGGTTATAAAACATTTGTTTTAGTTCATAAAAGGCTGTTTAGAATAAATTAATGCTAATTTAGTAACATTCAAAAAATTAATAAAAATGAGATTTAAAAAAATAAATTTATTTACCGAACAAGTACAAATAGTTATTACTATTTGAACAATTGTCTATTTTAAATCGTTATAACCTTTATTAAAACAATATATTTAATCTTTAACAATATATTAAATAAATTAATAATTAATAATCAATATAATAGCTTTATTTATTATATCTATATTTAATTCTAATTAATTAAAATATTAATTAATAATTTATTAATATTAATAACTATATCATCAATTTTAATATTAATAAAATATTAAACCTATTGTTTATATAAAGAATAAGGTTTATGATTATTCATTATTAAATTATTCATTTACAGTAATATTAGTTAATATAATTATTATTATATTATATTAATATAATAGATTTGTCAAAATTATTAATAAAGGAATCAATTTACTAATTATTTATTTATTATTAATAAACCAATATTAATAAGGCTATAATTATATATAAATAAATACTATTATATAATAGTATTATTAGTATTATATAATTATATCACTATTACTTTTTAATATCATTTACAATATTTTTAATAAAATTATTTTATTCTAATTAAAATAGTTTATTTGTTTATCATAAAACAATTGTTTTGGTTCATAAAAACTTATCCAAAATAAAATAATATTACTTTATTAAAATTTCAATTATTAATTATTTAAATAAATAATAGGATATAATTTTTTTACTAATATATTATATACAATTATTAAATATTAATTATTTTAATATAATAATAATTTATTAATTTAAGTTATATTAATAACAATTATAAATAATATTATTATTAAAAAGAATTTAATATAACCATAATATTATAATTTGATTATAATTTAATTAATATTAACTAATAGTTTTTAAATTAATAATTATAATTATAATTAATATAACTAATACTTGTAATATGATTATAAAATAATTTTTACTATAATTATATTATAATTATGATATATATATTTAAATAATTTATATTAGTTATGATTAATAGTCATAACATATTTAATATATTTAAATTATATTATGTATAAATTAGACATAATATGTATTATGAAAAATTAATACATTAATTATAACATGCAATTAATTTATTATATATTTATTACTTATAATGAAAAAGGCTTTTTTCAAAATTAAATTATTATTAGTCATAATTATTTTAATTATACTAATTTTATTTAGTATTGTTAATTATAATTAACAATATGATCATATTGGAAATAATTGAAATAGTTATTATTAATAAAGATATTATTATTATCTATTAATTTATTAATATTTCTAGAATTGATAAGAGATTTAAAAAATAAATTTATTAATTGAACTAGTTCAAATAGTTATGATTATTTCTTATAAAATAATAATAACTAAATTATTAATTTATATTTTATTATATAATTAAATATAATTTATTTCAAATTAATTAATTAATAATTAATTAACTAATGATATTATTCAACAATAATTATAATTAATTATAATATTTTATTGTATATTTGATAATAATAATAATTATTTAACTATATATATAATAAAACATAATTATATACTATTTAGATTATGTATTAATTATTTAAAATAAATAAATTAAATATGTTTAATATTTTATTTTGAATATTTTAATAGTTAATAATTATATTATTTAATATTAATAACAATTGTGTCTCTATATTATTATTTATTAATCATTTTATAAATTTAATTAATAATAAATAATCAATTTATTATTATAATAGAATATAACATTTAAAATTATATTCTATTTTATAAGATTAAACTAATTTTAATAAAATTATTAATAAATAATTTTATTAATATTATGTTATTAATGATTGTTCATGTTATAATAATTATTAAAATAATTTTGATTAATTTTTATAATTATTAAAATTACATTATAACTAATAAAAGTTATTTTTAATTATAATAATAATTTATTATAACTTAAATTTAAGTTAATTAATGTATAATAATAATAAGTATTACATTATAAATATTATTATATATTGTATTAAAATTAATACAAATTATAAAAATAGTATATACTAGTTGGTATTATTAATTAAAAATATTAATATATTTTTATATATTAAAGTAATATTTTAATACAATATATTAATTAATATACACATATTAGTTAAATAAATGTTAATGTTATAATGATTGTTATTTAATATTTAATTAAATATTAATTAAATTTATAAGTATAAATTAATAAATAACATATATACTTATAATAATAAATTATATATAATATTATATTATATTAATTAAATAGATTATTTAATACAATTAAGTTATATTTTAATTAATATATAATAATTAAATTACTTATTAATAAGTATTTAAATAAGTATTATTGTTATTATTCATAATTAATTGAATTATATCTATTAATTCTATTATATACAGATTAGTACGAGGAAACTAATTGATAATTATAAAACATAATTGCTGGAGTTTAATTAAATTATTGTTAAATTGTATATTATTAATTAAATAATAGTTCATAAAAATTAATCCAAACATTTTAATTATAATAGTTAATTAAATAAATACTTAATTTATTTAATATATTAAATAAATTCTTATTAATTATTTAATATAATAGAATATTAATTTACTAATATTATTAATTATCTAAATATTAGTTTGATAGATTATACATAACTGTTATTCAATTGTTTAATTAAATTATATAATATTTATTATATTATAATAAATATTTAATATATAATAATATTATATAATTATCCTAATAATATTAATCATTTTGTTAATAATATTAATTAATTATTAATATTAATTAAATTATACATTAAGTACTTTTATTTTATTTTAATTAAATATTAATTATTATAAGCTAATTGAACATTTAAATATTAGTTGTTTAATAATTATCAATTGTATGAATAAATTATCAAAATATTATAATAATTATAATAATATTAGTTATAAAACATTCAAATAGTTTTTAATAATTCTTTAATAATAATTAATTTAAAAATTATTCTAATTTATTAAGCTAATAGTTAATTTATTTATATTAATTATTTATTATAAATTTTAATTTATCATAAATATTAATAATTACTATTAATATTTAATTCAATTAATATAATATAAATTTAAATTAATAAACTAAAAATAATTAATATTTTTATAATATTAATTACTTTATTAATAATTTCTATTATAATTATTAATAAAGTTTATCCAAAATAAAATAACTATTTTATTATAATATTATAATAATCTTAATTATTATTAATATTTTATTTTTAATATTAAAAATAAATTAATTTATATTATTTAATAATATAAATAATTATTATATATTAATCTTTTTAATATGTAATAATTATTATATTTATTTATCTATCAATATTAATTATTTTAATTAATACTATAAATTAATAATCATAATATTAATAATTATTTAATTTATTGTAAAACTAATCCTACTATTTATAATAAATAAATTTGTATTTATATATTTATATTGTTATTAAGAATAATTAATTATTATATAAATTATTTTAATAATTAAATTAAATTATTATATAATTTATTACTTATAATTATAAAATAATAAAATTAATATATCAATTACATATTATAAGATTATAATATTTATTTAAATAATAAACAATTATAAATAAGGTATATTAATTTATAAAATAATAACAATAATATAATTATAAATTACTAATATTATAATATTTTTAATTAATTTAATAATATTTATACTAAATAAATAAATTATAATGTAATTTAATACTATAAATTAATAATAATTATATTATTTAATAATTATTTCATATTTATATTCATAGAAGCTTATTTGAAATAAAATAATACTAATCTAATAATATTTTGAAAATTAATAACTAAAAGAATTAAAAATAAATTTGTTTATCAATCCAGTTTAAATATTTAAGACTATAATAACAATTATCTATTTCAAAACGTTTATGACTTTTTGTTTTACCATAAAACAAAATTTTCAATTCATATTAGCTTATTCGAAATAAAATAAAATAAATTTATTAATATTTCAAAAATTAATAAGTAAGACAATTGTTTTATGACTAAATAAAAGGTCAAAACGATTTCAAATAGATAATTATTCTAATAGTCAGCTAGTTGAACTAATTCGGTAAATAAATTTATTTTTTAAATCTCTTATTTATTAATTTTTAAAATATTATTAAATATGTATTATTTTAATTAGAATAAGTTTGTATGAACAAAACAATTCTTTTACTACAAAAAAAAATTTCATAACGATTTGAAATAGATAATCATAAATATAATAAATATTTATAAAATTATATATTAAATTATATTATTAATAATAATTTATTTAATATATATAATATTTCAAAAAAATTTATTATTATAATTATTTAAAACAAACCAGTAGTCATATGCTTGTCTCAAATTATACTATTTATTAGTATTAATATAATTAAAAATTTTAATTATTTATATAAATTTATATTAACAAATATTTTATGAATACTGATTATTTATTATAAATAACTAATTTTTCCAATTAATAAATTATTAATTTTAATATAATTCAATACTAAGTTAATTAATAAAAAATAGTTATAATTAATTATTAGTTTAATATTCTATTAGTTTCATGTCTAATAAAATAAAATTAATTAATTAAATAATATAATTATTTATTATATTATAATTATTAATATTAAATAAGTTAATATAAGAATATAATAACTATTATTATAAATAGTTATAATTATTAATTTTTTAATAACTAGATAATATTGTAATTAAATATATTATATTTAATATATAATTATTAAATAAAAATTAATTTATAATTATTATAATTAATTAATTATAATAAATTAGCATTAATTTTTTATTAATATTAATAATATAATTATATTAAATATATTTATAATATTTATAATAATTATTTTTAAATTAATTATAATAATAGTTATAATTAGTACCATAATTATTTGAACTAATTTCTCTATCATATATATAAATTATTATGTTATAACTAATAATAATTGGATAAAATTATTATTATTATTATTATTATTATTATATTATTATCATTATTTTTAAAGATTATAATTATTATAAATTAATATTATAATATTTACTATACTTTATAATAATATAAATTAATTAATTAACTTAAATTAAGTAAATATAATTAGTTATTAATTATCAAAATTAATTAATTATTATTAATATAATTATTATATTATATTTCTTAATATATAATCAATTAAATTATAATTATTTTATAATAATTATTATAATATATAATTATACAAAATAATATAGAAATTAGTTAATAACTTATATATTAAATAATATTAATTAATTAAATATATAAGTTAATGCTATACTTATTATAAATTATTATAATAATAATAACTTATGAAATTATAATTAAATTATTACGTATATAAATATAAACTATGCAATTGTATTTAAATGTTAATTATATTATTAACTTATAATTATATTATTTAACTTAGTTATAAAATAATAATAAGAAACAATTAATTAATTTAAATCTCATATTAATAAATATATTTTAATTAATTGTTAATATTATAATATAAAATAATTAATATATTATATTATGTTATAATTATAATAAATAGATTGCATTAATTAAATATATTTAATTGTATTCATATTATTAATATTACTTAATTATTGCTAATTTGAAATATTAGCAATAATTACAATTAAATATTAATTAATTGAAAAATAGATTTATTTTTAGAATTAATTATATATTTTAAATTAATTAATTCTAAATTATTTTGTTAATAATACTAGCAATTAATTTGTTACAAAACAAAAGCCCACGATGATTTGAAATAGATTATTTTTAATATAATAATAAATTATTTTATAGTTTATTAATTATTATAATATAATTAATTTATAGTTATTATTAATAATTATATTATAATTAGTTGTAACTATATTATAATTATAAATTGAGATAGATATATAATAACATAATGACTTCATTATATAATTGTTAAAAGGTGGCCACCTATGAACTAGGGGTAGGACATATTATGTTAAATTATTATAGGTATAATAATATTAACCATTTAATTATATTATATTTATTATAATAATTATATTATTAAAATGGTTTTGTTTATTAATTAATTATTAATAAATTATATAATAACATAATAAGACATTTATAAAATAATAGTTATCAAATTTATAAATTAATATAAATTAATTAAGCTATTATATTATATATTATGAATTTACATATATAAAATAATTTATAATTTCAATATAATTATTATATTAATAATAGTTTACAACATATAACTTGATTAACTAATATTAATAATTATATAATTTAATTATGTAACAATTGTTTATAACTTATTTGTTATTATTAATAATTTAATAATTATTTTTAGTTATTTGATAATTATTCAAATATTAATTATTATTATAGTCATTTGGTTTAATAATTATTCTAATAGTACTAACAATATATATTATTATAACTATAGTATATTTATATTTAAAAAATATAGCATCACTTTGAGATTTAATTTACTATAAAAATTATATAGTTATTTTATTTATTAATATATACAATTATAATTAAATATTATGAGTATAATATGACCATTTGAATGATTTAATAATTTCATAATTATATTATATTATTTAATTTAAATATAGTAATAAATTATTAAATAACTTATTGGAATTATTAATATACTTATTATAGTTGTATATATTAATAAATAATATTTAATAATTCGAATTGATCTAGTTCGATTAATATAAAATATTAATTAATAATATTATAAAATATTTAATTAATAACTAAATATATTAATATTACTTTAAAAACTATTAATTAATTAAATTTTATTTATTAATTATAAATAATTAATTTAATTTATTCATAATTATTAATATATAATAATTTAACTAATAATAACTATTACTACTAAATAAACTATGTTAAATTATAAAGCTTATAATAAGATTTAACAAATTTACAATTAATATTAAAATTATTAATGAATAAAACTCATATAATATATATTATTAAGATATATATTATATATTATTCTTTTGTACAAAGTTATTTTATTATAAATTCAATATTTAAAATCTTATTTATAATTATCATGTAATAATTTATATAATATAAATATTTATATAACTGCATAATAATGATATATATTAGTATTTTATTATAATATATATAAGAAATTATAAGTTAACTATTATTTATAATTAATTATATATTAATATAATTTAACAATAATTTAATTAAACTATTTAATTTTAATAATAATGAATAATATAATTATATTATATTTAACTAAATTACTTAATTATTAATGTTAAATTAATTAACTTAATTTATTAATTAATTATAATTAATATAATTATATTAATATTATATTTATTATAATATAAATATAATAAATTAATATGAATTATTAATTATATATAATATTAATAAATGTATTAATAATTTATCATATAATTAATATACAAAATATATTTAATTGTATTAATTAATATTATATTAATTTAATAATTAATTATTAAATAGTTATAATATTATATTTAAATAATGATTTGTAATTATTATAATAATGAAGTTTTGTTATTATACTCATTTAATCAGATAATTATACTATATTTATATTCTATTATAAATTATAAATTTATTAATAAATTTAGATTACTATAAGTATAGACTATCATTAACTATTAACTTATAAACTTAATATTAATTTACTAATCTAATTAACATTATTACTTTTGATTAAAGTATTATCAATAATATAATCAAAATAGATTTAATATTAAATTAATCAATTAATATACTAATTTTACAATTAATTAATTTAATAATAAATTATTAAATTATAATTATATTGTTTAATATTAAATTGATAAATTATAATAATTTAAATACATAAACTAAAATAATTTATATTAATAATATTATAATTTAAGAGGTTATTAATATTTTAGATAAACAATATTTTTATAGTTTATCAATTTAATATTATAATTATAATTTAATAATATTTAATAATTATAAATTATTAATAAATGTATGTATTAATAATTAATAATTGAACCATAATACTATTAGTATTATTAATTAATAATATTTATATGAAATATAAATTTATCCAAAAATAGATTATAAAATATAATTTTTATAATTATATTATAATAAATATAATATATAATATAATAATTATAATGATTTAATAATCTATAACCGATTAATAATAATAATAATATATATTATATTAATTACTCATTAATAAAATAATTTATTAGCGGCCCCATCGAAATACATCTTCTATATCTCTTTATCATCTTCCTCTAACTATGAGATGGCCATTAGTTCCTCATCTAAAAAATCAAGCTTATTATATATATAATTATTATATATATAAGTATAGTATTATAATAGTATTATTTTACAAATATTATTTAATATTTATATATTTTATATTCAAATAGTATATAAATAATAATTTAATAGTTATTATATAATATTTTATATAAATATTATTTGGATATAGTAACATAATAATATTAAATATTATTATAAATCTAATAACATTTAAATTATTCATTTATAGTAATATTAGTTAATATAATTATTATTATATTATATTAATATAATAGATTTGTTAATATTATTAATAAAGGAATCAATTTACTAATTATTTATTTATTATTAATAAACCAATATTAATAAGGCTATAATTATATATAAATAAATACTATTATATAATAGTATTATTAGTATTATATAATTATATCACTATTACTTGTTATTTATAATTTATATTTAATAATTAAATATAAATATAAATATTTAAATTAATTGATAAATATTAATTTATAATTATTATAAAATAATTATCATTTAATTTTGTTTATAAATAATATAACAAAAGTTTATTAATAATCTAATTATATATTATATAATTATATTAAATTAAATTAATATGACAATTTATAATTGTTATATAATTATTTATTATAATTTAAATTATTGAATAATTATCTTTTATTGTCTAATAAATTATTTATAATTTATATAAAATTCTAATTAACTATATTTATCCTATTTAATAATATAAACTAATTTAAATAATTAAATAATTAATAATTAATATTAAAAAATTATGTAATAATTATAATTATTAATGATTATAATATTTTTATTATAAAAATACTTATATTTATATTAATTAAATTAATATTAATTATAATAATAAATAATAGTCAAAATAAAACTAATAGTAATAATTTTAATTATTATTAATATTTCTAATATAATCATTTTTAATTAATTATTACTTAATTATAAAATAGATTAAATAATAATATACTTAATTATTATGATAATTAATAAACACTAATATATCAATAAAATAATATTGAATAATATTATGATTAACTTATTATTAATAATATGTATGCTTTATTATATTTATAAATATTTTAATTAATTAATTAAAGTTTATAAATTATAATATTTATAGTTATTCAATATAAAAAATAAATTTAATATGAATAATAATATTTATATTCGTATATAAATTTAATAATAAGTTCTATACTAATTGTTGTTATAGCTAATTTTATATAATATTATATTTATAGTCTTAATATAATTAATAGTTATATAATTTTAATTCAATATAGTATTAAACAATTATTATAATAGTTATAACTAATAAATATTCATTTATTATATTTATTTTGAATATAAATTATTATAATAAGTTTTAATAATTATTCTATATTAGAACAAGTCAACATACAATAATAATTATTGTATATAATTTAAATTATATATAACTCTTAAAATTAAAGATTGTTAATAATAGATTAATATTTTTCTATTAAATAAGCAATAATTATTATATTATTAATTGTTAAAATATTATAGTAATTAAGTATCATAATAAAATTATTAATTAAAATATCAATATTAGTATTTATTTAATTACTATAAATATTATTTTAAGATTATTTAATAATACATTTGAATACAATTATATTATGAATAATTATATATTACTTATTTGATTCTAATAGTCTAATATTGATCGATATTTATTTATCAATATTAAAATGATAGATATTTTTATAGTATTATAATTATAAATATATAATTACTATAATATAATTATATTTATTATAATCTTAATAAATAATTATTAATTTACTTATAATAAATTTATTTATTAAGACTATATAATTTATGAATAATATAATTATTATAGAATAATAGTCAAATAATTAAGTATATTATTATTTAATCATTTTATAATTAAGTTATAATTAATTAAATATTATTATATTGGAAATATTAATATTAATAATAATTAAAATTATTACTATTATAATAATAATTAATAATATTATTATTTAAACTAACTAAGAATTTATTATTAGGTAATTTAATAACTAAATTAATATTATTAATTATAAAGTAATTAATTTAATATGTATTATAAAAATAAATATATAACTAAACAGATTAATTATTTTAATAAATTATAATTATATATTATAATTATTTAATATGATTTATATTATAAATAATTATAACTATTTAATTATATAATTTTATATATAATATGTAAAAATTAATTCTATTTTTTGAACTAGTTCGAATAATTATTAAATTTAATTAATTTAATATATATAATGATTAATAATATAATTTCATATTCCATAATATATATTAATAATTTATATTAATATACAGATTAGTACTAGAAACTAATTGATAATTATAAAACATAATTGCTTAAATAAATAACGATATTAAAATAATTTAAGAAATATTGGTCACCGTAAATAAATTAATAATAATTTATTATAATATTCAAATAATTTGAATTGTAAATAAAATTGCTAATTATAAGAATATAACAATTATGAATAAGATGAATAATATTCAAATAGTTGTTTTGTTATGAATATAAATACTATATAAATATTAATTAGATATTCCTTGCAATTCAAAAACAAGTGTTTTGTGACAAAATAAAAGGTCATAATGATTTAAAATTGATAATTGTTCAAATAGTCATAACGATTTGTAATGGTCAGGCCAACAGATTCATTTTTTAAATTCATTACTTATTAATTGTTAGAATATTAATAAATTAGCATTACTTTATTCCGAATAAGACTATATCAATAGAAATAATTGTTTTATGATAAAATAAAGGGTTATAACAATATGAAATAAATAATTGTTAAATTGTTATAAATAGTTGAACTAGTTTGGTAAACAAATTTATTTTTTAAATTTCTTATTAATTTTCAAAATATTAATAAATTATATTAACAAAAACATTTGTTTTATGACAAAATAAAAAGAATATAACGATTTGAAATAGATAATTATTCATATAGCCTTAACTATTTGAACTGGTTTAACAAATAAATTTATTTTTCAAATCTCTTAATTATTAATTTTCATAATATTGTTAGATTAGTATTATTTTCTTTCGAATAAGCTTATATGAACAGACTAAACTAGTTTGATATAGACAATTAATTCTATATATAATAATTAGTTACTAATAATTATTAAATATTATTATTATTTAAATATTATAAATATTTTAGATCAATAATTAAAATATTTAAATTAAAATCAATATTCAGATAATTATATATAAATTTAATTATTAAATATTTTATTATAAATTAATATAATCTAATTAAATATTTATGAAAATCATAACCCCTTAGATTTAATATGAACTATTGATTAATAATTTATTGATTTATTTTATTATAATAAAAGTTCATACTTTTAATAATTTGATATAATAATCCTTATTAATTTTAAGGATTTATAATAATTATTAAAATATTTAATTGTTCAAATCATTATCAATTAATAAAAAGCTTAATATTAATATCAATATTAAATTAGTATTAATAGTAAACAATATTGATAATTGTTCTTATCAATTATATTATTTGAAATAATAAAACTACAATTAATTAACTTATTTAATATTTTAATATTTTTATCGATATCTATATAACTAAAAGTTATGTACTTGCCATTAGATGTTGGATTGAATAGTTCAACTCCATTTTCAAGATGTAGTTTGATTTTTATGAGTTCAGTTCAAAAAATATTCAAGCAACTTAAGTTTGACTAATTAGATTTTGTTATAATTAATTTGTACAAGAAGCATGAAATTCTAAAATTATATTATTAAAATTATTAATTAATATTTATAATGTATTAAAAAATATATTAATATTATTATATATTTATTAATAATATATTATAATAATAGTTAATAATATTAATCTAATTTAATTAATAATATTTAATCTTCATTTATAAATATAGTATAATAATATCTAATTTATTAGTTAAATTAATTATAATAATATGTAAATTAAATAAAAAATAATTTTCAAAATATTATAACTATTTTAAATAATATTTACTACTATAAACAACAATTATATAGTATTTATTTCAATTAATATATAGTACTATATAATTAGTAAAATTAATTTAAAATTTAAGTAATAAATAATTTTTTATTTATTCTATTAATTATCTATTTTAAATAAATAAATTATTTGACAATATAATTATCAAATATTACTAATTTAATACTATATTATTCTAATCTATTATAATTATAATAATTATAATTATAATATTACAAAAGGATTAAGTTATTATATTTATTATTAGAACAAGTTAATTACTAATAATTAATATTATTTAGAATAATTTAATAATATATTTGATAAATGTACAATAATTGATAATATTGTTAAGATACAAAAGTAATAATATTTATGTATCAAATAAATTAAATCTATTATATTAAACTTGTTTGATATTATATTGATTATATTAATTATTTAATTTTTAGTTATACTTATAAAAATAATTTATAAATATTTATTAATAAGACAATTAATAAGTAAAAGATTTAAAAAATAAATCTATTTATTGAACAAATTCAAATCATTATAACTATCTGAATAATTATTTATTTCAAATTCTTATGACCTTTTTGTTTTGTCATAAAACAATTGTTTAGAATAATTATACTATAATTATTATAGTTAAATAAATTAATTTTATGTGTATAATTTAGTAATTAATTATATATAGTGAATATAATATAAATTACTATATATTAAATCTATTTAAATAATTGATATTATTTAATAATATATATTATATTAATAATCTAATATAAATTAATAATATTTTATATAAATTAATTTATATATTATATCTATATAATATAAATTTAATATAATATCATTTTGAACATTGTTAAGGATAGAAATATAATTAAATGTATATGTGAATAGTCTAATTTATATTATATATATTATAAATTAACATAATATTAAATAAGTATATTGTGATATTAATATAAATTATTATTAATATAAATATAATATAAGTTATAAACAAATTAATATAATATTATTAATATCTTATAATTTATTAATTATTAGTATATAATTATAATATATTATTTCTTTAAATAATATTTAATATATATTACTTTATTTTATAAAATTGATATTTAAATCTCTTATTAATTTTCAAAATAGTAATAAAATAGTATTATTTTATTCTGAATAATTTTGTATAAATAGAAACAATTGGTTTTAGAACATTAATTTTTAAGTAAATTTATTTTTAAAATTTTTACTTATTAATTTTTGGAACATTAATAAATTTATATTATTTTATTTGAAATAAGCTTGAATGAATAGAACCAATTGTTTTATGACAAAACAAAAGGTTGTAATGTTTTGAAATAGATAATTATTAAGATAATCATAATTATTTGAACTTGTTCGATAAACAAATTTATTTTTTTAATTCTCTTACTTTTTAATTTTTGAAATATTAATAAATTAGTGTTATTTTATTCAATTAAGCTAACATGAATTGAAACAATTGTTTTATTACAAAACAAAATGTTAAAATGATTTATTAATATATTAATGAATGATTAGGTTTTTATATAGTATTACTAATAATAGTTATTAATAGTTATAAATTATAAGAATATAATTATTTATCTTAATTATTTAATTTATCAAATAATATAATTTAAATAATAATATAATAATACTATATAAAAATTAAGATTTGAAATAATACTAATTTAATAATATTTTGAAAATTAATAAGAGATTTAAAAAATAAATATGTTTTCTAAACCAATTCAAATAGTTAAAACAACTAGAATAATTATCTATTTCAAATCGTTCAAAACTTTTGTTTAGTCATAAAATAATCTAAATTTATGAACATTTGGAAAATTAATAAGCAAAAGATTTGAAAAAATAAATTTGTTTACCAAACAAGTTTAAATAGTTATGACTATTTGATCAATTATTTTTATAAAATTGTTTTGACCTTTTGTTTTGATATAAATTAGATTTACTAATTAAACTATTAATACAATTATTTATTATTTAATGTATTAATTATTTTATTATAATAATATATATTTCAATTTATAACATATAAATTATAAAATAATTAAAAATATAATCATTGATATTTTCATTATTATTATAATGAAAATATAGTCTTAAATATATTATTTCAAATTTCAATTTTATTAACAAAAACAATTGTCTTAAATAATAATAATATTATTATATATAATAAATAATAACTATATAATTTGAAACTATCTATTTATAATTATTAATTATCAATAGATAATTGTTAATTTTCTTTTGTTTATTTTGTTCCAAAGTTAGAGAAGTGTCAAAGAGTTAATTAGAAAAACATAGCTTCAAACAATCTGTCTGTCTATATATATTTATTTAATACATTCATTTCACATACATAAAATTTAATTTTCAAAATACTATTATAGATCATATAGATTTTAATAATAATTATATTAGTTATATATTAAAAATAATCAGTTATTATAGTATTAAATTAAATAATAATTATATTTAATATAATTTTTCAAACTATTTATTAATAATAAACTAATATTTAATAAATTCTTTAATAATTTAATTAATTAACATTTCAAATATTATAATTATAATAATTTTAAACAGATAATTGTTTAAATAGTCATATCTATTTAAAATTGTTTAGTAAACAAATTTATTTTTTTAAATCTCTTGCTTTAATTTTTTGAATGTTAATAAATTAGTATTATTTTATTCCAAATAAGCTTGTATGAACTGAAATAATTGTTTTATAACTAAAAAAAAGGATAGAATGATTAAAAATAGATAATTATTCTGATAGTCTTAACTATTTGAACTAGTTTGGCTAACATATTTATTTTTTAAATCTCTTATTAATTTTTGAAATATTATTAAATTAGTATCATTTTAATCCGAATAAGCTTGTATGAAAGGAAACAATTGTTTTATGACAAAATAAAGGTCATTATGATTTGAGATAGATAATTGTTTAAATAGTCATAACTATTTGAACTGGTTTAGTAAATAGATTTAGTTTTTAAATCTCTTATTAATTTTCAAAATATTAATAAAGCAAAATTATTTTATTTTGAATAATTTTACATGAACAGAAACAATTGTTTTATGACAAAACAAAAGGTTATAAGAATTTGAAATAGATAATTGTTCTAACAGACATGATTATTTGAACTTGTTTAGTAAACAGATTTATTTTTTAAATCTCTTACCTATTAATTTGCAAAATATTAATAAAGTAGTATTATTTTATTTTGAATAAACTTGTATGAATAGAAACAATTGTTTTATGACAAAACAAAAGATCATAACTATTAGAAATAAAAAATTGTTCAAACAGTTATAACTATTTGAGCTTATTCAGTAATTATAACTAAGAATACAGATACTTAAAATAATAATTTAAGTATTTTAAAATATTATCTATATTAGTTAATTATATATTTATAAGTATTATAATAATTTAAAATTAATCTATATATATTATTATAAATAATAATAAATATATAAATATTTTAATTATATATATTAATCTATTTTTATTAAATTTAATTTAATTTATAACATTAATTAAATATTAATTTATTTTTGTTAAATAATTTAATTATTAATAGTAATTATTAATGTTATAATTATCGTTAAATAAAATATTAATAATAATTAATAATATTTAAATATTATTAAATATTTTAATTAATATTAATGTTAATTTTATTAATTTACAATATTAGTTAATTAAAAATGTAATAAATAATGTTATAATAATAGATATAATAATAAGCTATTATTTAAATTATTTGAAATAGATAATAGACAATTATTTATTTGAATAATTATACCTAATATTGATATTATTATTTGTAATCTGTAGATTAATTAGTTAAATATTATTTTATTATAATATAAATAATATATTTTCAAAAATTATTTACTATAAATAATAAATTTATTATTAATTTAGTAGTAATAATTGTATAATAATAAATTTAATTATTTAGTTATAATTAAATAGTTTTAAAGATAATAAAAAATATAATATATTCTATATTAATATATCATAATATAGAGCATTTGTTTATAATATAAATTTAATTTGTTTAATTAATAAATTGTTGTTACTAAAATAGATAATAATTCTAATCATTTTAACTATTTGAACTGCTTCTGCAAGCAAATTTATTTTTTAAAATTTTTACTTATTAATTTTTGAAATATTATTAAATTAGTAATATTTTTAATCGAATAAGTAAATGAATTATTCATAAATTTATATAACTATTAATATAAATTTACAATTTATATTAAAATTATAAATTTAATACATAATTAATTAAAAAAATAATACTAATCTAATAATATTATGAAAATTAATAATTAAGAGATTTGAAAAATAAATTTATTTGTTAAACCAGTTCAAATAGTTAAGGCTATATGAATATCTATTTCAAATCGTTATATTCTTTTATTTTGTCATAAAACAAATGTTTTTGTTAATATAATTTTGTTTAGAATAAAATAATATTAATTTATTAATATTTTAAAAATTAATAAGAGATTTAAAAAATAAATTTGTTTACCAAACTATTTCAATTAGTTATAACAATTTAACAATTATTTATTTCATATTGTTATAACCCTTTGTTTTGTCATAAAACAATTATTTCTATTGATATAGTCTAATTTGGAATAAAGCAATGCTAATTTTAAATTATAAATTATAATTTGACTAATAATAAATTAAATTGTTAATTGTATAATATAATAATTTTTATATTATAAATTTATAATATTAATTAATGATAATAATGCTTATATAAGAATTTGAAAATGAAATTAAGAAATAAAAAGAAATTTGTGAAAAAATTAAGAAAATAATAAAAATGAAAAGACAAAAGATTTATGAAAAATAAAAAATCCAAAACATTCTAAACATTTATGAAAATTTAAATAAAGAAAGAAATAAAAAATAAACCAAAAAAAAATAAAATAAGAAAAGAATATTAAAGTAAAACAAAAAAAAAAAAAATAAAAAAAAAACAAAAATACAATAAAAATATAAAAAGTAAGAAAATAAAAAATAATTAATCAAAAATACAAAAATTGAATAAAAATTTAGAAAGTGAAAAAGAATGACAAAATAAAAAAAATTAGTTTTAAAAATACAAAAAATTGAAAAACATATAAGAAATAACAAGAAAACAATAGAAAAAGTCAAAGACAAAAAATTAAAAAAGAGAAGTTATTGCAAAATAAAAATGAAAACCAAAGGAGAAATTGAAAAAAAAAGTACGAGAATTTAAAAACGCAAATAAGAAATAAAAAGAAATTTGGGAAAAAAAAAGAAAAGCAAGAATAGAATAAAAATGAAAAGACAAAAGATTTGAAATAAAAAAGAAAACAAGAAAGTAAAAAATATTAAAACAATGAAATAAAATAAAAATGAAAGCATGTGAAAAAAAAAAAAAGCAACAAGAAAGAAAATTTTGATGGAAAAAAGTTTTTGAAAAGTTATAAAATAGAACAAAAAATAGGAAAAAAAAAGACAAAATAAGAAAATGAAAAAATAAAAATAAAAAATATTAATATGAAAGAAAAAAATAAACAAAAATAAAAAAGGAAGAAAATAAAAAATTAGCTAATAAAAAAATATAAAAAGACGAAGTGAAGAAAAATTTGAAATATAAAATAGAAAAAACTTTTAGTTTAAAATATACAAAGAGAAACAAAAAAAAATATAACAAAATAAAAAAAAGACAAATAATCAAAGATAAAAAATAAAATAAAAAGTCAATACAAAATATAAATAAAAGCAAAAGGAAGTACACAAAAAGAGAAGTCTTGAGATTTTAAAATTGTAAAGAAGAAATAAAAAAAAATGTGAACAAAAAGATATAAGAAAAAGCAAGAAAAATAAAAAAATTAAAATACAAAATATATAAAAAAAATTAAAACAAAAAAGAGAAAGCAAATGAACAAATAAGTTAAAAGAAAAAGAAAAAAAGAATTACTGAAGAATTTAAAAAATAGAATAGAAAATACCAAAAATATAAAAAATGACAGCAAAAATGAGACAAACCAAAAGAAAAAAAGATTAAAATATAAAGTAAATATCCATAACATTATAAAATTTTTATAAAAAAATAACAAAAATTAACAAAAAAAGTAAAAGGGAAAAAAATAAGAGAAAGTATTAAAGCAAAAGGAAAAAGATAAAATAAGTAATAAAAAAATAAAAAAATAAAGAAGTAAGGAAAAGAAAAAATGAGTCAAAAAATTTTTAAAAAAAATACAAAAACTAATAAAAATGAAAAAAATTAAGTTTACAAAATACAAACAAAAAATAAAAAATATAACAAATAATAAGATATAAAGATATAAAAAATCAAAGATAAAAAATTAAAAGAAGTTCAAAAATGAAAAGGGATGAGAAAGTAGAAAAAAATTAATTTAGAAAATACAAGCAAAAATAATGTAATAAGAAAAAAATAAAAAAAATCAAAGATACAAAAATTAACAGAGGGAAAAGTTAAAACAAAATAAGGAAGTGTAAAAAAAAATGGAAACAAGAAATAAAAAGAATTTTGTGAAAAAAATTAGAAAAACAAGAAAAAATAAAAAATGAAGAGGCAAAAATATGAAATAAAACAAAAAGAAAAAAAGTTTTATAGAAAATTTTAAAACAAAGAAAAAAGTGAAAACAAAAAAAAAATATGTAAAAAAAGGAAAAGGAGTTAATGGAAAATTATAAAAATACAATAGAAAATAACCAACAATGATAAATAAAAAAAGAAAAGAAAAAAAGATAGAAAAATAAAAAAATCCAAAACATTATAAAAATTTATGAAAATATAAATAAAGAAAGAAATAAAAAATAAAAATAAGAAAAAAATATTAAAGCAAAACAAAAAATATAAAATAAACAAAAATACAATAAAAAATATAAAAAGTAAGAAAATAAAAAATAATGAATAAAAAAAGACAAAAATTGAATAAAAATTTCAAAAATGAAAGGAAATGACAAAATAGAAAAAAATATTTTAAAAAATACAAAAAATTGAAAAACATATAAGAAATAATAAGAAAACAATATAAAAAATCAAAGACAAAAAATTAAAAGAGAGAAAAGTTAATTCAAAATAAAAATGAAAACCAAAGAAGAAAATGCAACAAAAGAAACTATAAGAATTTGAAAATGAAAATAAGAAATAAAAAGAAATTTGTGAAAAAATTTAAGAAAAGAATAAAAATGAAAAGACAAAAGATTTACGAAAAATAAAAAATCCAAAACATTCTAAAAATTTATGAAAATTTAAATAAAGAAAGAAATAAAAAATAAAAATAAAATAAGAAAACAATATTAAAGTAAAACAAAAAAAATAAAAGAAACAAAAATACAATAAAAATATAAAAGGTAAGATAATAAAAAATAATGAATCAAAAATACAAAAATTGAAAAAAAATTTAATATAAATGAAAAAATAAAATAAAATACTAAAAAAATAACAATTAAAAATAAACAAATATAAAATAGAAAAAAATTTTCGTTTAGAATATACAAAGAAAAACAAAAAAAAAATAACAAATGTAGAAAAAAAGACATAAAAAATCAAAGACAAAAAGTAAAATAAAAGTCAATACAAAATATAAATAAAATCAAAAGGAAGTTCACAAAAAAATAAAAGTCTAAGATTTTAAAATTGTAAAGAAGGAATAAAAAAAAGTGTGAACAAAAAGATATAAGAAAAAGCAAGAAAACAATAAAAAATGAAAATACAAAATATATAAAAATAATTAAAACAAAAAGAATGAAAGCAAATGAACAAATAAATTAAAAGAAAAAAAGGAATTAATGAAAAATTATAAAAATAGAATAGATAATAGCAAAAAAAATGAAACAAACCAAAAGAAGAAAAGATTAAAAAATAAAAGTAAATATCCATAACATTATAAAATTTTTATAAAAAATAACAAAAATTAACAATAAAAAATAAAAGGAAAAATAAAATAAAAGATTAGTAAAGCAAAAGGAAAAAGATAAAATAAGTACAAAAAAAGAGAAAAATTAAAAATAAACAAAAACGCAATTAAAAAAAGTAAGAAAATTAAAAAAAATACAAAAACTAATAAAAATGAAAAAAAGAAAAGAAAAAGACAATAGAAAAAATTTTAGTTTATAAAATACAAACGAAAAATAAAAAAATATAACAAATAATAAGAAATAAAGATATAAAAAAATCAATGATAAAAAATTAAAAAAAGAAAAAAGTTAATAAAAAATAAAAACAAAAGAAAGAAGTGTGGATAAAAAACACAAATTAAAAAGAAATGCCAAAAAAAACCCAAAAATAAAAAGAAGAAAAACCTTAAGAAAAAAAATGAAAAAAATAAAGATAAAAAGTAAAAAGAGTACAAAAAGAAAAAAAATAATAGAAAATAATGTAAATGACCAATTAGATTAGAGCAACAAAAAAAATCAAAGTAAAAAAGAAAATAAGTAGTGAAAGAATAATATAATGAAGATAAGAAAGAAGGTTTTTTGTAAAAAAAAGAAAAAAGAAAAATATACTATATAACAAAAATATAATAAATGAATAATTAGGAAAATGTATAAAAAGTAAAAAAAACAAAAAGCTTTAAAAAAGGAAATAAATAAAGAAATAAAAAAATTCTACAAAGTTCAATCTTTAATTTATGTTTTAAAACTTAATTTGAATTTGAAAGTTTAGATGCAAAATATTTTGATTTGAATTTATTGATTTAAATTTAAAATTTTTAATTTTTAAATCGTTAAAAATGTAAAAATATAAATACATGATAGATATAACAATTCCAAACTAGTGTTATTATATATAAGCCAATAAAATTCCAAAAGAAAATAACAAAGATAATTATTATCTCTTAACAAATTGTATCAAATAAAAGATAAATATTATACAATCCAAAATAATAAATAAAATAATCCAAATTTTATTAAATAAAAGATAAATATTATACAATATAATTTTGTTAATTAGATAAATTACACGATAAATAAAAATAAATTTCAAGATAAAATACAAGACGATTTTAATTAGATATCTAATTAGTATACATGCACATAACATCTTCAATTTCTAATGAAATCAAAGTCTCATTCAACAATGTTTTAATGTCCATAACATTATAAAATTTTTATAAAAAAAAAAATAACAAAAATTAAAAATAAAAAATAAAAGGAAAAAAAAAAGAGAAAATATTAAAGCGAAAGGAAAAAAGATAAAATAAGCATTAAAAAAGAGAAAAAAAATAAAAAAGTGAGGAAATGAAAAATTAACGAGTCAAAAGAAAAAATTGTAAAAATACAAAAGCTAATAAAAATTTCAAAAACGAAGAAAAAATGACAAAATAGAAAAGAAATTTAGTTTATAAAATACAAACAAAAAATAAAAAATATAACAAATAATAAGATATAAAGATATAAAAAATCAGAGATAAAAAATTAAAAGAAGTTAAAAAATGAAAAGGGATGACTAAGTAGAAAAAAATTTAATTTAGAAAATACAAGCAAAAATAATGTAATAAGAAAAAAATAAAAAAATCAAAGATACAAAAATTAACAGAGGGAAAAGTTAAAACAAAATAAAAATAAAAACAAAACAAGGAAGTGCAAAAAAAAAAATGGAAACAAGAAATAAAAGAATTTTGTGAAAAAAATTCGAAAAACGAGAAAAAATAAAAAATGAAGAGGCAAAAATATGAAATAAAACAAAAAGAAAAAAAGTTTTATAGAAAATTTTAAAACAAAGAAAAAAGTGAAAACAAAAAAAAAATGAAAGCACATGAAAAAACAAGTAAAAAAAAGGGAAAAATTTAAAAGGAAAAGGAGTTAATGGAAAATTATAAAAATACAATAGAAAATAACCAACAACGATAAATAAAAAAAGAAAAGATAAAAAGATAAAAAAATCCAAAACATTATAAAAATTTATGAAAATATAAATAAAGAAAAAAATATAAAATAAAAATAAGAAAAAAATATAAAATGTAAATAAACAAAAATACAATAAAAAATATATAAAGTAAGAAAATAAAAAATAAGGAATCAAAAACAAAAAATAAAAAAAGACAAAAATTGAATAAAAATTTCAAAAATGAAAGGAAATGACAAAATAGAAAAAAAATATTTTAAAAAATACAAAAAATCGAAAAACATATAAGAAATAATAAGAAAACAATATAAAAAATCAAAGACAAAAGATTAAAAAAGAGAAAAGTTAATGCAAAATAAAAATGAAAACCAAAGAAGAAAATGCAACAAAAAAACTATAAGAATTTGAAAATGAAATTAAGAAATAAAAAGAAATTTGTGAAAAAATTAAGAAAGTAATAAAAATGAAAAGACAAAAGATTTATGAAAAATAAAAAATCCAAAACATTCTAAACATTTATGAAAATTTAAATAAAGAAAGAAATAAAAAATAAACCAAATAAAAATAAAATAAGAAAAGAATATTAAAGTAAAACAAAAAAAAATAAAAAAATAAAAAAAAAAACAAAAATACAATAAAAATATAAAAAGTAAGAAAATAAAAAATAATTAATCAAAAATACAAAAATTGAATAAAAATTTAGAAAGTGAAAAAGAATGACAAAATAAAAAAAATTAGTTTTAAAAATACAAAAAATTGAAAAACATATAAGAAATAACAAGAAAACAATAGAAAAAGTCAAAGACAAAAAATTAAAAAAGAGAAGTTATTGCAAAATAAAAATGAAAACCAAAGGAGAAATTGAAAAAAAAAGTACGAGAATTTAAAAACGCAAATAAGAAATAAAAAGAAATTTGGGAAAAAAAATAGGAAAAGCAAGAATAGAATAAAAATGAAAAGACAAAAGATTTGAAATAAAAAAGAAAACAAGAAAGTAAAAAATATTAAAACAATGAAATAAAATAAAAATGAAAGCATGTGAAAAAAAAAAAAAGCAAAAAGAAAGAAAATTTTGATGGAAAAAAGTTTTTGAAAAGTTATAAAATAGAACAAAAAATAGGAAAAAAAAAGACAAAATAAGAAAATGAAAAAATAAAAATAAAAAATAAATTAAGAAAAAATATTAATAAAAAAGAAAAAAATAAACAAAAACAAAAAATAAAAAAGGAAGAAAATAAAAAATTAGCAAATTAAAAAATATAAAAAGACGAAGTGAAGAAAAATTTGAAATATAAAATAGAAAAAACTTTTAGTTTAGAATATACAAAGAGAAACAGAAAAAAATATAACAAAATAAAAAAAAGACAAATAATCAAAGATAAAAAATAAAATAAAAAGTCAATACAAAATATAAATAAAAGCAAAAGGAAGTACACAAAAAGAGAAGTCTTGAGATTTTAAAATTGTAAAGAAGAAATAAAAAAAAAATGTGAACAAAAAGATATAAGAAAAAGCAAGAAAAAATAAAAAAATTAAAACAAAAAAGAGAAAGCAAATGAACAAATAAGTTAAAAGAAAAAGAAAAAAAGAATTAGCGAAGAATTATAAAAATAGAATAGAAAATACCGAAAATATAAAAAATGACAGCAAAAATGAGACAAACCAAAAGAAAAAAAGATTAAAATATAAAGTAAATATCCATAACATTATAAAATTTTTATAAAAAATAACAAAAATTAACAAAAAAAGTAAAGGGAAAAAAAATAAGAGAAAGTATTAAAGCAAAAGGAAAAAGATAAAATAAGTAATAAAAAAAGAAAAAAAATAAAAAAATAAAGAAGTAAGGAAAAGAAAAAATGAGTCAAAAAATTTTAAAAAAAATACAAAAACTAATAAAAATGAAAAAAATTAAGTTTACAAAATACAAACAAAAAATAAAAAATATAACAAATAATAAGATATAAAGATATAAAAAATCAAAGATAAAAAATTAAAAGAAGTTCAAAAATGAAAAGGGATGAGAAAGTAGAAAAAAAATTAATTTAGAAAATACAAGCAAAAATAATGTAATAAGAAAAAAATAAAAAAAATCAAAGATACAAAAATTAACGGAGGGAAAAGTTAAAACAAAATAAGGAAGTGTAAAAAAAAAAAAAATGGAAACAAGAAATAAAAAGAATTTTGTGAAAAAAATTAGAAAAACAAGAAAAAATAAAAAATGAAGAGGCAAAAATATGAAATAAAACAAAGAAAAAAGTGAAAACAAAAAAAAATATGAAAGCACATGAAAAAATAAGTAAAAAAAGGAAAAGGAGTTAATGAAAAATTATAAAAATACAATAGAAAATAACCAACAATGATAAATAAAAAAAGAAAAGAAAAAAAAAATCCAAAACATTATAAAAATTTATGAAAATATAAATAAAGAAAAAAAAAATAAAAATAAGAAAAAAAATATTAAAGCAAAACAAAAAAGATAAATAAAAAACAAAAAAATATAAAATAAACAAAAATACAATAAAAAATATAAAAAGTAAGAAAATAAAAAATAATGAATAAAAAAAGACAAAAATTGAATAAAAATTTCAAAAATGAAAGGAAATGACAAAATAGAAAAAAATATTTTAAAAAATACAAAAAATTGAAAAACATATAAGAAATAATAAGAAAACAATATAAAAAATCAAAGACAAAAAATTAAAAGGGAGAAAAGTTAATTCAAAATAAAAATGAAAACCAAAGAAGAAAATGCAACAAAAGAAACTATGAGAATTTGAAAATGAAAATAAGAAATAAAAAGAAATTTGTGAAAAAATTTAAGAAAAGAATAAAAATGAAAAGACAAAAGATTTATGAAAAATAAAAAATCCAAAACATTCTAAAAATTTATGAAAATTTAAATAAAGAAAGAAATAAAAAATAAACCAAAATAAAAATAAAATAAGAAAACAATATTAAAGTAAAACAAAAAAAAATAAGAGAAACAAAAATACAACAAAAAATATAAAAGGTAAGATAATAAAAAATAATGAATCAAAAATACAAAAATTGAAAAAAAATTTTAATATAAATGAAAAAATAAAATAAAATACTAAAAAAATAACAATTAAAAATAAACAAAAACAAAAAGTAAAAAAGTAAGAAAATAAAAAAATATAAAACGATAAAATGAATAAAAATTTCAAATATAAAATAGAAAAAAATTTTCGTTTAGAATATACAAAGAAAAACAAAAAAAAATAACAAATGTAGAAAAAAAAAAACATAAAAAATCAAAGACAAAAAATAAAATAAAAGTCAATACAAAATATAAATAAAATCAAAAGGAAGTTCACAAAAAAACAAAAGTCTAAGATTTCAAAAATTGTAAAGAAGGAATAAAAAAAAGTGTGAACAAAAAGATATAAGAAAAAGCAAGAAAACAGTAAAAAATGAAAATACAAAATATATAAAAATAATTAAAACAAAAAGAATGAAAGCAAATGAACAAATAAATTAAAAGAAAAAAAGGAATTAATGAAAAATTATAAAAATAGAATAGATAATAGCAAAAAAAATGAAACAAACCAAAAGAAGGAAAGATTAAAAAATAAAAGTAAATATCCATAACATTATAAAATTTTTATAAAAAATAACAAAAATTAACAATAAAAAATAAAAGGAAAAAGATAAAATAAGTACTAAAAAAGAGAAAAAATTAAAAATAAACAAAAACGCAATTAAAAAAAGTAAGAAAATTAAAAAGAGTTAAAAGAAAAAATTAAAAAAATACAAAAACTAATAAAAATGAAAAAAAGAAAAGAAAAAGACAATAGAAAAAATTTTAGTTTATAAAATACAAACGAAAAATAAAAAATATAACAAATAATAAGAAATAAAGATAAAAAAAATCAATGATAAAAAATTAAAAAAAGAAAAAAGTTAATAAAAAATAAAAACAAAAGAAAGAAGTGTGGATAAAAAACACAAATTAAAAAGAAATGCCAAAAAAAACCCAAAAATAAAAAGAAGAAAAACCTTAAGAAAAAAAATGAAAAAAATAAAGATAAAAAGTAAAAAGAGTACAAAAAGAAAAAAAATAATAGAAAATAATGTAAATGACCAATTAGACTAGAGCAACAAAAAAAATCAAAGTAAAAAAGAAAATAAGTGGTGAAAGAATAATATAATGAAGATAAGAAAGAAGGTTTTTTGTAAAAAAAAAAAAAGAAAAAAAGAAAAATATACTACATAACAAAAATATAATAAATGAATAATTAGGAAAATGTATAAAAAGTAAAAAAAAAACAAAAAGCTTTAAAAAAGGAAATAAATAAAGAAATAAAAAAATTCTACAAAGTTCAATCTTTAATTTATGTTTTAAAACTTAATTTGAATTTGAAAGTTTAGATGCAAAATATTTTGATTTGAATTTATTGATTTAAATTTAAAATTTTTAATTTTTAAATCGTTAAAAATGTAAAAATATAAATACATGATAGATATAACAATTCCAAACTAGTGTTATTATATATAAGCCAATAAAATTCCAAAAGAAAATAACAAAGATAATTATTATCTCTTAACAAATTGTATCAAATAAAAGATAAATATTATACAATCCAAAATAATAAATAAAATAATCCAAATTTTATTAAATAAAAGATAAATATTATACAATATAATTTTGTTAATTAGATAAATTACACGATAAATAAAAATAAATTTCAAGATAAAATACAAGACGATTTTAATTAGATATCTAATTAGTATACATGCACATAACATCTTCAATTTCTAATGAAATCAAAGTCTCATTCAACAATGTTTTAATGTCCATAACATTATAAAATTTTTACAAAAAAAAAAAATAACAAAAATTAAAAATAAAAAATAAAAGGAAAAAAAAAGAGAAAATATTAAAGCGAAAGGAAAAAAGATAAAATAAGCATTAAAAAAGAGCACAAAATAGAAAAAATAAAAAAGTGAGGAAATGAAAAATTAACGAGTCAAAAGAAAAAATTGCAAAATACAAAAGCTAATAAAAATTTCAAAAATGAAGAAAAAATGACAAAATAGAAAACAAATTTAGTTTATAAAATACAAACAAAAAATAAAAAATATAACAAATAATAAGATATAAAGATATAAAAAATCAGAGATAAAAAATTAAAAGAAGTTAAAAAATGAAAAGGGATGACAAAGTAGAAAAAAATTTAATAAGAAAAAAATAAAAAAAATCAAAGATACAAAAATTAACAGAGGGAAAAGTTAAAGCAAAATAAAAATAAAAACAAAACAAGGAAGTGCAAAAAAAAAATGGAAACAAGAAATAAAAGAATTTTGTGAAAAAAATTCGAAAAACAAGAAAAAATAAAAAATGAAGAGGCAAAAATATGAAATAAAACAAAAAGAAAAAAAGTTTTATAGAAAATTTTAAAACAAAGAAAAAAGTGAAAACAAAAAAAAAAATATGAAAGCACATGAAAAAACAAGTAAAAAAAAGGGAAAAATTTAAAAGGAAAAGGAGTTAATGGAAAATTATAAAAATACAATAGAAAATAACCAACAACGATAAATAAAAAAAGAAAAGATAAAAAGATAAAAAAATCAAAAACATTATAAAAATTTATGAAAATATAAATAAAGAAAGAAATAAAAAATAAAAATAAGAAAAAAATATAAAATGTAAATAAGCAAAAATACAATAAAAAATATAAAAAGTAAGAAAATAAAAAAAGACAAAATTTGAATAAAAATTTCAAAAATGAAAGGAAATGACAAAATAGAAAAAAAAATATTTTAAAAAATACAAAAAATCGAAAAACATATAAGAAATATTAAGAAAACAATATAAAAAATCAAAGACAAAAGATTAAAAAAGAGAAAAGTTAATGCAAAATAAAAATGAAAACCAAAGAAGAAAATGCAACAAAAAAACTATAAGAATTTGAAAATGAAAATAAGAAATAAAAAGAAATTTGTGAAAAAATTAAGAAAATAATAAAAATGAAAAGACAAAAGATTTATGAAAATTTAAATAAAGAAAGAAATAAAAATAAAATAAGAAAAGAATATTAAAGCAAAACAAAAAAAATAAAAAAATAAAAAAAACAAAAATACAATAAAAATATAAAAAGTAAGAAAATAAAAAATAATTAATCAAAAATACAAAAATTGAATAAAAATTTAGAAAGTGAAAAAGAATTACAAAATAAAAAATATTAGTTTTAAAAATACAAAAAATTGAAAAACATATAAGAAATAACAAGAAAACAATAGAAAAAGTCAAAGACAAAAAATTAAAAAAGAGAAGTTATTGCAAAATAAAAATGAAAACCAAAAGAGAAATTGAAAAAAAAAAGTACGAGAATTTAAAAACGCAAATAAGAAATAAAAAGAAATTTGGGAAAAAAAATAAGAAAAGCAAGATTAGAATAAAAATGAAAAGACAAAAGATTTGAAATAAAAAAGAAAACAAGAAAGTAAAAAATATTAAAACAATGAAATAAAATAAAAATGAAAGCATGTGAAAAAAAAAAAAAAGCAAAAAGAAAGAAAATTTCGATGGAAAAAAGTTTTTGAAAAGTTATAAAATAGAACAAAAAATAGGAAAAAAAAAGACAAAATAAGAAAATGAAAAAATAAATTAAGAAAAAATATTAATATAAAAAAAAAACAAAAAATAAAAAAGGAAGAAAATAAAAAAATAGAAAAAGACGAAGTGAAGAAAAATTTGAAATATAAAATAGAAAAAACTTTTAGTTTAGAATATACAAAGAGAAACAAAAAAAAATATAACAAAATAAAAAAAGGACAAATAATCAAAGATAAAAAATAAAATAAAAAGTCAATACAAAATATAAATAAAAGCAAAAGGAAGTACACAAAAAGAGAAGTCTTGAGATTTTAAACTTGTAAAGAAGAAATAAAAAAAAATGTGAACAAAAAGATATAAGAAAAAGCAAGAAAAAATAAAAAAATTAAAATACAAAATATATAAAAAAAATTAAAACAAAAAAGAGAAAGCAAATGAACAAATAAGTTAAAAGAAAAAGAAAAAAAGAATTACTGAAGAATTATAAAAATAGAATAGAAAATACCAAAAAAATAAAAAATGACAGCAAAAATGAGACAAACCAAAAGAAAAAAAGATTAAAATATAAAGTAAATATCCATAACATTATAAAAATTTTATAAAAAATAACAAAAATTAACAAAAAAAGTAAAAGGAAAAAAAAAAGAGAAAGTATTAAAGCAAAAGGAAAAAGATAAAATAAGTAATAAAAAAAGAAAAAAATAAAAAAATAAAGAAGTAAGGAAAAGAAAAAATGAGTCAAAAAATTTTTAAAAAAATACAAAAACTAATAAAAATGAAAAAAATGGCAAAATAGAAAAAAAAAATTAAGTTTACAAAATACAAACAAAAAATAAAAAATATAACAAATAATAAGATATAAAGATATAAAAAATCAAAGATAAAAAATTAAAAGAAGTTCAAAAATGAAAAGGGATGAGAAAGTAGAAAAAAAATTAATTTAGAAAATACAAGCAAAAATAATGTAATAAGAAAAAAATAAAAAAAATCAAAGATACAAAAATTAACAGAGGGAAAAGTTAAAACAAAATAAAAATAAAAACAAAATAAGGAAGTGTAAAAAAAAAAAAAATGGAAACAAGAAATAAAAAGAATTTTGTGAAAAAAATTAGAAAAACAAGAAAAAATAAAAAATGAAGAGGCAAAAATATGAAATAAAACAAAAAGAAAAAAAGTTTTATAGAAAATTTTAAAACAAAGAAAAAAGTGAAAACAAAAAAAAATATGAAAGCACATGAAAAAATAAGTAAAAAAAGGAAAAGGAGTTAATGAAAAATTATAAAAATACAATAGAAAATAACCAACAATGATAAATAAAAAAAGAAAAGAAAAAAAGATAGAAAAATAAAAAAATCCAAAACATTATAAAAATTTATGAAAATATAAATAAAGAAAGAAAAAAAAATAAAAATAAGAAAAAAAATATTAAAGCAAAACAAAAAAGATAAATAAAAAACAAAAAAATATAAAATAAACAAAAATACAATAAAAAATATAAAAAGTAAGAAAATAAAAAATAATGAATAAAAAAAGACAAAAATTGAATAAAAATTTCAAAAATGAAAGGAAATGACAAAATAGAAAAAAATATTTTAAAAAATACAAAAAATTGAAAAACATATAAGAAATAATAAGAAAACAATATAAAAAATCAAAGACAAAAAATTAAAAGGGAGAAAAGTTAATTCAAAATAAAAATGAAAACCAAAGAAGAAAATGCAAGAAAAGAAACTATGAGAATTTGAAAATGAAAATAAGAAATAAAAAGAAATTTGTGAAAAAATTTAAGAAAAGAATAAAAATGAAAAGACAAAAGATTTATGAAAAATAAAAAATCCAAAACATTCTAAAAATTTATGAAAATTTAAATAAAGAAAGAAATAAAAAATAAACCAAAATAAAAATAAAATAAGAAAACAATATTAAAGTAAAACAAAAAAAAAATAAAAGAAACAAAAATACAATAAAAAATATAAAAGGTAAGATAATAAAAAATAATGAATCAAAAATACAAAAATTGAAAAAAAATTTTAATATAAATGAAAAAATAAAATAAAATACTAAAAAAATAACAATTAAAAATAAACAAAAACAAAAAGTAAAAAAGTAAGAAAATAAAAAAATATAAAACGATAAAATGAATAAAAATTTCAAATATAAAATAGAAAAAAATTTTCGTTTAGAATATACAAAGAAAAACAAAAAAAAATAACAAATGTAGAAAAAAAGGCATAAAAAATCAAAGACAAAAAATAAAATAAAAGTCAATACAAAATATAAATAAAATCAAAAGGAAGTTCACAAAAAAACAAAAGTCTAAGATTTCAAAAATTGTAAAGAAGGAATAAAAAAAAGTGTGAACAAAAAGATATAAGAAAAAGCAAGAAAACAATAAAAAATGAAAATACAAAATATATAAAAATAATTAAAACAAAAAGAATGAAAGCAAATGAACAAATAAATTAAAAGAAAAAAAGGAATTAATGAAAAATTATAAAAATAGAATAGATAATAGCAAAAAAAATGAAACAAACCAAAAGAAGGAAAGATTAAAAAATAAAAGTAAATATCCATAACATTATAAAATTTTTATAAAAAATAACAAAAATTAACAATAAAAAATAAAAAGAAAAAGATAAAATAAGTACTAAAAAAGAGAAAAAATTAAAAATAAACAAAAACTCAATTAAAAAAAGTAAGAAAATTAAAAAGAGTTAAAAGAAAAAATTAAAAAAATACAAAAACTAATAAAAATGAAAAAAAGAAAAGAAAAAGACAATAGAAAAAATTTTAGTTTATAAAATACAAACGAAAAATAAAAAGTATAACAAATAATAAGAAATAAAGATAAAAAAAATCAATGATAAAAAATTAAAAAAAGAAAAAAGTTAATAAAAAATAAAAACAAAAGAAAGAAGTGTGGATAAAAAACACAAATTAAAAAGAAATGCCAAAAAAAACCCAAAAATAAAAAGAAGAAAAACCTTAAGAAAAAAAATGAAAAAAAAAAAGATAAAAAGTAAAAAGAGTACAAAAAGAAAAAAATAATAGAAAATAATGTAAATGACCAATTAGATTAGAGCAACAAAAAAATCAAAGTAAAAAAGAAAATAAGTGGTGAAAGAATAATATAATGAAGATAAGAAAGAAGGTTTTTTGTAAAAAAAAGAAAAAAAAAAAGAAAAATATACTACGTAACAAAAATATAATAAATGAATAATTAGGAAAATGTATAAAAAGTAAAAAAAAAACAAAAAGCTTTAAAAAAGGAAATAAATAAAGAAATAAAAAAATTCTACAAAGTTCAATCTTTAATTTATGTTTTAAAACTTAATTTGAATTTGAAAGTTTAGATGCAAAATATTTTGATTTGAATTTATTGATTTAAATTTAAAATTTTTAATTTTTAAATCGTTAAAAATGTAAAAATATAAATACATGATAGATATAACAATTCCAAACTAGTGTTATTATATATAAGCCAATAAAATTCCAAAAGAAAATAACAAAGATAATTATTATCTCTTAACAAATTGTATCAAATAAAAGATAAATATTATACAATCCAAAATAATAAATAAAATAATCCAAATTTTATTAAATAAAAGATAAATATTATACAATATAATTTTGTTAATTAGATAAATTACACGATAAATAAAAATAAATTTCAAGATAAAATACAAGACGATTTTAATTAGATATCTAATTAGTATACATGCACATAACATCTTCAATTTCTAATGAAATCAAAGTCTCATTCAACAATGTTTTAATGTCCATAACATTATAAAATTTTTATAAAAAAAAAAAATAACAAAAATTAAAAATAAAAAATAAAAGGAAAAAAAAAGAGAAAATATTAAAGCGAAAGGAAAAAAGATAAAAATAAGCATTAAAAAAGAGCACAAAATAGAAAAAATAAAAAAGTGAGGAAATGAAAAATTAACGAGTCAAAAGAAAAAATTGCAAAATACAAAAGCTAATAAAAATTTCAAAAATGAAGAAAAAATGACAAAATAGAAAACAAATTTAGTTTATAAAATACAAACAAAAAATAAAAAATATAACAAATAATAAGATATAAAGATATAAAAAATCAGAGATAAAAAATTAAAAGAAGTTAAAAAATGAAAAGGGATGACAAAGTAGAAAAAAAATTAATTTAGAAAATACAAGCAAAAATAATGTAATAAGAAAAAAATAAAAAAAATCAAAGATACAAAAATTAACAGAGGGAAAAGTTAAAGCAAAATAAAAATAAAAACAAAACAAGGAAGTGCAAAAAAAAAATGGAAACAAGAAATAAAAGAATTTTGTGAAAAAAATTCGAAAAACAAGAAAAAATAAAAAATGAAGAGGCAAAAATATGAAATAAAACAAAAAGAAAAAAAGTTTTATAGAAAATTTTAAAACAAAGAAAAAAGTGAAAACAAAAAAAAAAATATGAAAGCACATGAAAAAACAAGTAAAAAAAAGGGAAAAATTTAAAAGGAAAAGGAGTTAATGGAAAATTATAAAAATACAATAGAAAATAACCAACAACGATAAATAAAAAAAGAAAAGATAAAAAGATAAAAAAATCAAAAACATTATAAAAATTTATGAAAATATAAATAAAGAAAGAAATAAAAAATAAAAATAAGAAAAAAATATAAAATGTAAATAAGCAAAAATACAATAAAAAATATAAAAAGTAAGAAAATAAAAAAAGACAAAATTTGAATAAAAATTTCAAAAATGAAAGGAAATGACAAAATAGAAAAAAAAATATTTTAAAAAATACAAAAAATCGAAAAACATATAAGAAATATTAAGAAAACAATATAAAAAATCAAAGACAAAAGATTAAAAAAGAGAAAAGTTAATGCAAAATAAAAATGAAAACCAAAGAAGAAAATGCAACAAAAAAACTATAAGAATTTGAAAATGAAAATAAGAAATAAAAAGAAATTTGTGAAAAAATTAAGAAAATAATAAAAATGAAAAGACAAAAGATTTATGAAAATTTAAATAAAGAAAGAAATAAAAATAAAATAAGAAAAGAATATTAAAGCAAAACAAAAAAAATAAAAAAATAAAAAAAACAAAAATACAATAAAAATATAAAAAGTAAGAAAATAAAAAATAATTAATCAAAAATACAAAAATTGAATAAAAATTTAGAAAGTGAAAAAGAATGACAAAATAAAAAATATTAGTTTTAAAAATACAAAAAATTGAAAAACATATAAGAAATAACAAGAAAACAATAGAAAAAGTCAAAGACAAAAAATTAAAAAAGAGAAGTTATTGCAAAATAAAAATGAAAACCAAAAGAGAAATTGAAAAAAAAAAGTACGAGAATTTAAAAACGCAAATAAGAAATAAAAAGAAATTTGGGAAAAAAAATAAGAAAAGCAAGATTAGAATAAAAATGAAAAGACAAAAGATTTGAAATAAAAAAGAAAACAAGAAAGTAAAAAATATTAAAACAATGAAATAAAATAAAAATGAAAGCATGTGAAAAAAAAAAAAAGCAAAAAGAAAGAAAATTTCGATGGAAAAAAGTTTTTGAAAAGTTATAAAATAGAACAAAAAATAGGAAAAAAAAAGACAAAATAAGAAAATGAAAAAATAAATTAAGAAAAAATATTAATATAAAAAAAAAACAAAAAATAAAAAAGGAAGAAAATAAAAAAATAGAAAAAGACGAAGTGAAGAAAAATTTGAAATATAAAATAGAAAAAACTTTTAGTTTAGAATATACAAAGAGAAACAAAAAAAAATATAACAAAATAAAAAAAGGACAAATAATCAAAGATAAAAAATAAAATAAAAAGTCAATACAAAATATAAATAAAAGCAAAAGGAAGTACACAAAAAGAGAAGTCTTGAGATTTTAAACTTGTAAAGAAGAAATAAAAAAAAATGTGAACAAAAAGATATAAGAAAAAGCAAGAAAAAATAAAAAAATTAAAATACAAAATATATAAAAAAAATTAAAACAAAAAAGAGAAAGCAAATGAACAAATAAGTTAAAAGAAAAAGAAAAAAAGAATTACTGAAGAATTATAAAAATAGAATAGAAAATACCAAAAAAATAAAAAATGACAGCAAAAATGAGACAAACCAAAAGAAAAAAAGATTAAAATATAAAGTAAATATCCATAACATTATAAAAATTTTATAAAAAATAACAAAAATTAACAAAAAAAGTAAAAGGAAAAAAAAAAAGAGAAAGTATTAAAGCAAAAGGAAAAAGATAAAATAAGTAATAAAAAAAGAAAAAAATAAAAAAATAAAGAAGTAAGGAAAAGAAAAAATGAGTCAAAAATTTTTTAAAAAAATACAAAAACTAATAAAAATGAAAAAAATGGCAAAATAGAAAAAAAAATTAAGTTTACAAAATACAAACAAAAAATAAAAAATATAACAAATAATAAGATATAAAGATATAAAAAATCAAAGATAAAAAATTAAAAGAAGTTCAAAAATGAAAAGGGATGAGAAAGTAGAAAAAAAATTAATTTAGAAAATACAAGCAAAAATAATGTAATAAGAAAAAAATAAAAAAAATCAAAGATACAAAAATTAACAGAGGGAAAAGTTAAAACAAAATAAGGAAGTGTAAAAAAAAAAAAATGGAAACAAGAAATAAAAAGAATTTTGTGAAAAAAATTAGAAAAACAAGAAAAAATAAAAAATGAAGAGGCAAAAATATGAAATAAAACAAAAAGAAAAAAAGTTTTATAGAAAATTTTAAAACAAAGAAAAAGTGAAAACAAAAAAAAATATGAAAGCACATGAAAAAATAAGTAAAAAAAGGAAAAGGAGTTAATGAAAAATTATAAAAATACAATAGAAAATAACCAACAATGATAAATAAAAAAAAAGAAAAAAAGATAAAAAAATAAAAAAATCCAAAACATTATAAAAATTTATGAAAATATAAATAAAGAAAGAAATAAAAAATAAAAAAAAGAAAAAAAATATTAAAGCAAAACAAAAAAGATAAATAAAAAACAAAAAAATATAAAATAAACAAAAATACAATAAAAAATATAAAAAGTAAGAAAATAAAAAATAATGAATAAAAAAAGACAAAAATTGAATAAAAATTTCAAAAATGAAAGGAAATGACAAAATAGAAAAAATATTTTAAAAAATACAAAAAATTGAAAAACATATAAGAAATAATAAGAAAACAATATAAAAAATCAAAGACAAAAAATTAAAAGGGAGAAAAGCTAATTCAAAATAAAAATGAAAACCAAAGAAGAAAATGCAACAAAAGAAACTATGAGAATTTGAAAATGAAAATAAGAAATAAAAAGAAATTTGTGAAAAAATTTAAGAAAAGAATAAAAATGAAAAGACAAAAGATTATGAAAAATAAAAAATCCAAAACATTCTAAAAATTTATGAAAATTTAAATAAAGAAAGAAATAAAAAATAAACCAAAATAAAAATAAAATAAGAAAACAATATTAAAGTAAAACAAAAAAAAATAAAAGAAACAAAAATACAATAAAAAATATAAAAGGTAAGATAATAAAAAATAATGAATCAAAAATACAAAAATTGAAAAAAAATTTTAATATAAATGAAAAAATAAAATAAAATACTAAAAAAATAACAATTAAAAATAAACAAAAACAAAAAGTAAAAAAGTAAGAAAATAAAAAATTAGAGAATAAAAAAATATAAAACGATAAAATGAATAAAAATTTCAAATATAAAATAGAAAAAAATTTTCGTTTAGAATATACAAAGAAAAACAAAAAAAAAATAACAAATGTAGAAAAAAAGACATAAAAAATCAAAGACAAAAAATAAAATAAAAGTCAATACAAAATATAAATAAAATCAAAAGGAAGTTCACAAAAAAACAAAAGTCTAAGATTTTAAAATTGTGAAGAAGGAATAAAAAAAAGTGTGAACAAAAAGATATAAGAAAAAGCAAGAAAACAATAAAAAATGAAAATACAAAATATATAAAAATAATTAAAACAAAAAGAATGAAAGCAAATGAACAAATAAATTAAAAGAAAAAAAGGAATTAATGAAAAATTATAAAAATAGAATAGATAATAGCAAAAAAAATGAAACAAACCAAAAGAAGGAAAGATTAAAAAATAAAAGTAAATATCCATAACATTATAAAATTTTTATAAAAAATAACAAAAATTAACAATAAAAAATAAAAGGAAAAAGATAAAATAAGTACTAAAAAAGAGAAAAATTAAAAATAAACAAAAACGCAATTAAAAAAAGTAAGAAAATTAAAAAGAGTTAAAAGAAAAAATTAAAAAAATACAAAAACTAATAAAAATGAAAAAAAGAAAAGAAAAAGACAATAGAAAAAATTTTAGTTTATAAAATACAAACGAAAAATAAAAAATACAAAAAAACAAAAGTCTAAGATTTTAAAATTGTGAAGAAGGAATAAAAAAAAGTGTGAACAAAAAGATATAAGAAAAAGCAAGAAAACAATAAAAAATGAAAATACAAAATATATAAAAATAATTAAAACAAAAAGAATGAAAGCAAATGAACAAATAAATTAAAAGAAAAAAAGGAATTAATGAAAAATTATAAAAATAGAATAGATAATAGCAAAAAAAATGAAACAAACCAAAAGAAGGAAAGATTAAAAAATAAAAGTAAATATCCATAACATTATAAAATTTTTATAAAAAATAACAAAAATTAACAATAAAAAATAAAAGGAAAAAGATAAAATAAGTACTAAAAAAGAGAAAAATTAAAAATAAACAAAAACGCAATTAAAAAAAGTAAGAAAATTAAAAAGAGTTAAAAGAAAAAATTAAAAAAATACAAAAACTAATAAAAATGAAAAAAAGAAAAGAAAAAGACAATAGAAAAAATTTTAGTTTATAAAATACAAACGAAAAATAAAAAATATAACAAATAATAAGAAATAAAGATAAAAAAAATCAATGATAAAAAATTAAAAAAAGAAAAAAGTTAATAAAAAATAAAAACAAAAGAAAGAAGTGTGGATAAAAAACACAAATTAAAAAGAAATGCCAAAAAAAACCCAAAAATAAAAAGAAGAAAAACCTTAAGAAAAAAAATGAAAAAAATAAAGATAAAAAGTAAAAAGAGTACAAAAAGAAAAAAAATAATAGAAAATAATGTAAATGACCAATTAGATTAGAGCAACAAAAAAATCAAAGTAAAAAAGAAAATAAGTGGTGAAAGAATAATATAATGAAGATAAGAAAGAAGGTTTTTTGTAAAAAAAAAAAGAAAAAAAAAAAGAAAAATATACTACATAACAAAAATATAATAAATGAATAATTAGGAAAATGTATAAAAAGTAAAAAAAAAACAAAAAGCTTTAAAAAAGGAAATAAATAAAGAAATAAAAAAATTCTACAAAGTTCAATCTTTAATTTATGTTTTAAAACTTAATTTGAATTTGAAAGTTTTGATGCAAAATATTTTGATTTGAATTTATTGATTTAAATTTAAAATTTTTAATTTTTAAATCGTTAAAAATGTAAAAATATAAATACATGATAGATATAACAATTCCAAACTAGTGTTATTATATATAAGCCAATAAAATTCCAAAAGAAAATAACAAAGATAATTATTATCTCTTAACAAATTGTATCAAATAAAAGATAAATATTATACAATCCAAAATAATAAATAAAATAATCCAAATTTTATTAAATAAAAGATAAATATTATACAAATATAATTTTGTTAATTAGATAAATTACACGATAAATAAAAATAAATTTCAAGATAAAATACAAGACGATTTTAATTAGATATCTAATTAGTATACATGCACATAACATCTTCAATTTCTAATGAAATCAAAGTCTCATTCAACAATGTTTTAATGTCCATAACATTATAAAATTTTTATAAAAAAAAAAAAATAACAAAAATTAAAAATAAAAGGAAAAAAAAAGAGAAAATATTAAAGCGAAAGGAAAAAAGATAAAATAAGCATTAAAAAAGAGAAAAAAAAATTAAAAAGAGCACAAAATAGAAAAAATAAAAAAGTGAGGAAATGAAAAATTAACGAGTCAAAAGAAAAAATTGTAAAAATACAAAAGCTAATAAAAATTTAAAAAATGAAGAAAAAATGACAAAATAGAAAACAAATTTAGTTTATAAAATACAAACAAAAAATAAAAAATATAACAAATAATAAGATATAAAGATATAAAAAATTAAAAGAAGTTAAAAAATGAAACGGGATGACAAAGTAGAAAAAAATTTAATTTAGAAAATACAAGCAAAAATAATGTAATAAGAAAAAAATAAAAAAAATCAAAGATACAAAAATTAACAGAGGGAAAAGTTAAAACAAAATAAAAATAAAAACAAAACAAGGAAGTGCAATGGAAACAAGAAATAAAAGAATTTTGTGAAAAAAATTCGAAAAACAAGAAAAAATAAAAAATGAAGAGGCAAAAATATGAAATAAAACAAAAAGAAAAAAAGTTTTATAGAAAATTTTAAAACAAAGAAAAAAGTGAAAACAAAAAAAAAATATGAAAGCACATGAAAAAACAAGTAAAAAAAAGGGAAAAATTTAAAAGGAAAAGGAGTTAATGGAAAATTATAAAAATACAATAGAAAATAACCAACAACGATAAATAAAAAAAGAAAAGATAAAAAGATAAAAAAATCAAAAACATTATAAAAATTTATGAAAATATAAATAAAGAAAGAAATAAAAAATAAAAAAAAGAAAAAAATATAAAATGTAAATAAGCAAAAATACAATAAAAAATATAAAAAGTAAGAAAATAAAAAAAGACAAAATTTGAATAAAAATTTCAAAAATGAAAGGAAATGACAAAATAGAAAAAAGATATTTTAAAAAATACAAAAAATCGAAAAACATATAAGAAATATTAAGAAAACAATATAAAAAATCAAAGACAAAAGATTAAAAAAGAGAAAAGTTAATGCAAAATAAAAATGAAAACCAAAGAAGAAAATGCAACAAAAAAACTATAAGAATTTGAAAATGAAAATAAGAAATAAAAAGAAATTTGTGAAAAAATTAAGAAAATAATAAAAATGAAAAGACAAAAGATTTATGAAAATTTAAATAAAGAAAGAAATAAAAATAAAATAAGAAAAGAATATTAAAGTAAAACAAAAAAAATAAACAAAAATACAATAAAAATATAAAAAGTAAGAAAATAAAAAATAATTAATCAAAAATAGAAAATTTGAATAAAAATTTAGAAAGTGAAAAAGAATGACAAAATAAAAAAAATTAGTTTTAAAAATTCAAAAAATTGAAAAACATATAAGAAATAACAAGAAAACAATAGAAAAAGTCAAAGACAAAAAATTAAAAAAGAGAAGTTATTGCAAAATAAAAATGAAAACCAAAGGAAAAATTGAAAAAAAAAAGTACGAGAATTTAAAAACGCAAATAAGAAATAAAAAGAAATTTGGGAAAAAAAAATAAGAAAAGCAAGATTAGAATAAAAATGAAAAGACAAAAGATTTGAAATTAAAAAGAAAACAAGAAAGTAAAAAATATTAAAACAATGAAATAAAATAAAAATGAAAGCATGTGAAAAAAAAAAAAGCAAAAAGAAAGAAAATTTCGATGGAAAAAAGTTTTTGAAAAGTTATAAAATAGAACAAAAAATAGGAAAAAAAAAAGACAAAATAAGAAAATGAAAAAATAAATTAAGAAAAAATATTAATATAAAAGAAAAAAATAAACAAAAAAAAATAAAAAAGGAAGAAAATGAAAAAATATAAAAAGACGAAGTGAAGAAAAATTTGAAATATAAAATAGAAAAAACTTTTAGTTTAGAATATACAAAGAGAAACAAAAAAAAATATAACAAAATAAAAAAAGGACAAATAATCAAAGATAAAAAATAAAATAAAAAATCAATACAAAATATAAATAAAAGCAAAAGGAAGTACACAAAAGGAGAAGTCTTGAGATTTTAAACTTGTAAAGAAGAAATAAAAAAAAATGTGAACAAAAAGATATAAGAAAAAGCAAGAAAAAATAAAAAAATTAAAATACAAAATATATAAAAAAAATTAAAACAAAAAAGAGAAAGCAAATGAACAAATAAGTTAAAAGAAAAAGAAAAAAAGAATTATTGAAGAATTATAAAAATAGAATAGAAAATACCAAAAAAATAAAAAATGACAGCAAAAATGAGACAAACCAAAAGAAAAAAAGATTAAAATATAAAGTAAATATCCATAACATTATAAAATTTTTATAAAAAATAACAAAAATTAACAAAAAAAGTAAAGGGAAAAAAAAATAAGAGAAAGTATTAAAGCAAAAGGAAAAAGATAAAATAAGTAATAAAAAAATAAAAAAATAAAAAAATAAAGAAGTAAGGAAAAGAAAAAATGAGTCAAAAATTTTTTAAAAAAATACAAAAACTAATAAAAATGAAAAAAATGGCAAAATAGAAAAAAAAATTAAGTTTACAAAATACAAACAAAAAATAAAAAATTATAACAAATAATAAGATATAAAGATATAAAAAATCAAAGATAAAAAATTAAAAGAAGTTCAAAAATGAAAAGGGATGAGAAAGTAGAAAAAAATTAATTTAGAAAATACAAGCAAAAATAATGTAATAAGAAAAAAATAAAAAAAATCAAAGATACAAAAATTAACAGAGGGAAAAGTTAAAACAAAATAAAAATAAAAACAAAATAAGGAAGTGTAAAAAAAAAAATGGAAACAAGAAATAAAAAGAATTTTGTGAAAAAAATTAGAAAAACAAGAAAAAATAAAAAATGAAGAGGCAAAAATATGAAATAAAACAAAAAGAAAAAAGTTTTATAGAAAATTTTAAAACAAAGAAAAAAGTGAAAACAAAAAAAAATATGTAAAAAAAGGAAAATTTTAAAAGGAAAAGGAGTTAATGTAAAATTATAAAAATACAATAGAAAATAACCAACAATGATAAATAAAAAAAGAAAAGAAAAAAGATAGAAAAATAAAAAAATCCAAAACATTATAAAAATTTATGAAAAAATAAATAAAGAAAGAAATAAAAAATAAAAATAAGAAAAAAAATATTAAAGGAAATCAAAAAAGATAAATAAAAAACAAAAAAATATAAAATAAACAAAAATACAATAAAAAATATAAAAAGTAAGAAAATAAAAAAAGACAAAAATTGAATAAAAATTTCAAAAATGAAAGGAAATGACAAAATAGAAAAAAATATTTTAAAAAATACAAAAAATTGAAAAACATATAAGAAATAATAAGAAAACAATATAAAAAATCAAAGAAAAAAAATTAAAAGGGAGAAAAGTTAATTCAAAATAAAAATGAAAACCAAAGAAGAAAATGTAACAAAAGAAACTATGAGAATTTGAAAATGAAAATAAGAAATAAAAAGAAATTTGTGAAAAAATTTAAGAAAAGAATAAAAATGAAAAGACAAAAGATTTATGAAAAATAAAAAATCCAAAACATTCTAAAAATTTATGAAAATTTAAATAAAGAAAGAAATAAAAAATAAACCAAAATAAAAATAAAATAAGAAAACAATATTAAAGTAAAACAAAAAAAAAGCAAAAAAATACAATAAAAAATATAAAAGGTAAGATAACAAAAAATAATGAATCAAAAATACAAAAATTGAAAAAAAATTTTAATATAAATGAAAAAATAAAATAAAATACTAAAAAAATAACAATTAAAAATAAACAAAAACAAAAAGTAAAAAAGTAAGAAAATAAAAAATTAGAGAATAAAAAAATATAAAACGATAAAATGAATAAAAATTTCAAATATAAAATAGAAAAAAAATTTCGTTTAGAATATACAAAGAAAAACAAAAAAAAATAACAAATGTAGAAAAAAAGACATAAAAAATCAAAGACAAAAAATAAAATAAAAGTCAATACAAAATATAAATAAAATCAAAAGGAAGTTCACAAAAAAACAAAAGTCTAAGATTTTAAAATTGTAAAGAAGGAATAAAAAAAAGTGTGAACAAAAAGATATAAGAAAAAGCAAGAAAACAATAAAAAATGAAAATACAAAATATATAAAAATAATTAAAACAAAAAGAATGAAAGCAAATGAACAAATAAATTAAAAGAAAAAAAGGAATTAATGAAAAATTATAAAAATAGAATAGATAATAGCAAAAAAAATGAAACAAACCAAAAGAAGGAAAGATTAAAAAATAAAAGTAAATATCCATAACATTATAAAATTTTTATAAAAAATAACAAAAAGTAACAATAAAAAATAAAAGGAAAAAGATAAAATAAGTACTAAAAAAGAGAAAAATTAAAAATAAACAAAAACGCAATTAAAAAAAGTAAGAAAATTAAAAAAAGAGTTAAAAGAAAAAATTAAAAAAATACAAAAACTAATAAAAATGAAAAAAAAAAAGAAAAAGACAATAGAAAAAATTTTAGTTTATAAAATACAAACGAAAAATAAAAAATTAAAAAAAGAAAAAAGTTAATAAAAAATAAAAACAAAAGAAAGAAGTGTGGATAAAAAACATAAATTAAAAAGAAATGCCAAAAAAAACCCAAAAATAAAAAGAAGAAAAACCTTAAGAAAAAAAATGAAAAAAATAAAGATAAAAAGTAAAAAGAGTACAAAAAGAAAAAAAATAATAGAAAATAATGTAAATGACCAATTAGATTAGAGCAACAAAAAAATCAAAGTAAAAAAGAAAATAAGTAGTGAAAGAATAATATAATGAAGATAAGAAAGAAGGTTTTTTGTAAAAAAAAAAAAAGAAAAAGAAAAATATAATAAATGAATAATTAGGAAAATGTATAAAAAGTAAAAAAAAACAAAAAGCTTTAAAAAAGGAAATAAATAAAGAAATAAAAAAATTCTACAAAGTTCAATCTTTAATTTATGTTTTAAAACTTAATTTGAATTTGAAAGTTTAGATGCAAAATATTTTGATTTGAATTTATTGATTTAAATTTAAAATTTTTAATTTTTAAATCGTTAAAAATGTAAAAATATAAATACATGATAGATATAACAATTCCAAACTAGTGTTATTATATATAAGCCAATAAAATTCCAAAAGAAAACAACGAAGATAATTATTATCTCTTAACAAATTGTATCAAATAAAAGATAAATATTATACAATCCAAAATAATAAATAAAATAATCCAAATTTTATTAAATAAAAGATAAATATTATACAATATAATTTTGTTAATTAGATAAATTACACGATAAATAAAAATAAATTTCAAGATAAAATACAAGATGATTTTAATTAGATATCTAATTAGTATACATGCACATAACATCTTCAATTTCTAATGAAATCAAAGTCTCATTCAACAAAGTTTTAATGTCCATAACATTATAAAATTTTTATAAAAAACCAAAATAAAAAATAAAAAATAAAAGGAAAAAAAAAAAGAGAAAATATTAAAGCGAAAGGAAAAAAGATAAAATAAGCATTAAAAAAGAGAAAAAAAATTAAAAAGAGCACAAAATAGAAAAAATAAAAAAGTGAGGAAATGAAAAATTAACGAGTCAAAAGAAAAAATTGTAAAAATACAAAAGCTAATAAAAATTTAAAAAATGAAGAAAAAATGACAAAATAGAAAACAAATTTAGTTTATAAAATAAAAACAAAAAATAAAAATTATAACAAATAATAAGATATAAAGATATAAAAACTCAGAGATAAAAAATTAAAAGAAGTTAAAAAATGAAAAGGGATGACAAAGTAGAAAAAAATTTAATTTAGAAAATACAAGCAAAAATAATGTAATAAGAAAAAAATAAAAAAAATCAAAGATACAAAAATTAACAGAGGGAAAAGTTAAAACAAAATAAAAATAAAAATAAAACAAGGAAGTGCAATGGAAACAAGAAATAAAAGAATTTTGTGAAAAAAATTCGAAAAACAAGAAAAAATAAAAAATGAAGAGGCAAAAATATGAAATAAAACAAAAAGAAAAAAAGTTTTATAGAAAATTTTAAAACAAAGAAAAAAGTGAAAACAAAAAAAAAATATGAAAGCACATGAAAAAACAAGTAAAAAAAAGGGAAAAATTTAAAAGGAAAACGAGTTAATGGAAAATTATAAAAATACAATAGAAAATAACCAACAACGATAAATAAAAAAAGAAAAGATAAAAAGATAAAAAAATCAAAAACATTATAAAAATTTATGAAAATATAAATAAAGAAAGAAATAAAAAATAAAAAAAAAATATAAAATGTAAATAAGCAAAAATACAATAAAAAATATAAAAAGTAAGAAAATAAAAAATAATGAATCAAAAACAAAAAATAAAAAAAGACAAAATTTGAATAAAAATTTCAAAAATGAAAGGAAATGACAAAATAGAAAAAAAATATTTTAAAAAATACAAAAAATCGAAAAACATATAAGAAATATTAAGAAAAAAATATAAAAAATCAAAGACAAAAGATTAAAAAAGAGAAAAGTTAATGCAAAATAAAAATGAAAACCAAAGAAGAAAATGCAACAAAAAAACTATAAGAATTTGAAAATGAAAATAAGAAATAAAAAGAAATTTGTGAAAAAATTAAGAAAATAATAAAAATGAAAAGACAAAAGATTTATGAAAATTTAAATAAAGAAAGAAATAAAAATAAAATAAGAAAAGAATATTAAAGTAAAACAAAAAAAATAAACAAAAATACAATAAAAATATAAAAAGTAAGAAAATAAAAAATAATTAATCAAAAATAGAAAATTTGAATAAAAATTTAGAAAGTGAAAAAGAATGACAAAATAAAAAAAATTAGTTTTAAAAATACAAAAAATTGAAAAACATATAAGAAATAACAAGAAAACAATAGAAAAAGTCAAAGACAAAAAATTAAAAAAGAGAAGTTATTGCAAAATAAAAATGAAAACCAAAGGAGAAATTGAAAAAAAAAAGTACGAGAATTTAAAAACGCAAATAAGAAATAAAAAGAAATTTGGGAAAAAAAATAAGAAAAGCAAGATTAGAATAAAAATGAAAAGACAAAAGATTTGAAAGTAAAAAGAAAACAAGAAAGTAAAAAATATTAAAACAATGAAATAAAATAAAAATGAAAGCATGTGAAAAAAAAAAAAAGCAAAAAGAAAGAAAATTTCGATGGAAAAAAGTTTTTGAAAAGTTATAAAATAGAACAAAAAATAGGAAAAAAAAGACAAAATAAGAAAATGAAAAAATAAAAATAAAAAATAAATGAAAAAATAAATTAAGAAAAAATATTAATATAAAAGAAAAAAATAAACAAAAAAAAATAAAAAAGGAGGAAAATAAAAAAATATAAAAAGACGAAGTGAAGAAAAATTTGAAATATAAAATAGAAAAAACTTTTAGTTTAGAATATACAAAGAGAAACAAAAAAAAATATAACAAAATAAAAAAAGGACAAATAATCAAAGATAAAAAATAAAATAAAAAATCAATACAAAATATAAATAAAAGCAAAAGGAAGTACACAAAAGGAGAAGTCTTGAGATTTTAAACTTGTAAAGAAGAAATAAAAAAAAATGTGAACAAAAAGATATAAGAAAAAGCAAGAAAAAATAAAAAAAATTAAAATACAAAATATATAAAAAAAATTAAAACAAAAAAGAGAAAGCAAATGAACAAATAAGTTAAAAGAAAAAGAAAAAAAAAATTACTGAAGAATTATAAAAATAGAATAGAAAATACCAAAAAAATAAAAAATGACAGCAAAAATGAGACAAACCAAAAGAAAAAAAGATTAAAATATAAAGTAAATATCCATAACATTATAAAATTTTTATAAAAAATAACAAAAATTAACAAAAAAAGTAAAGGGAAAAAAAATAAGAGAAAGTATTAAAGCAAAAGGAAAAAGATAAAATAAGTAATAAAAAAAGAAAAAAATAAAAAAATAAAGAAGTAAGGAAAAGAAAAAATGAGTCAAAAAATTTTTTAAAAAATACAAAAACTAATAAAAATGAAAAAAATGGCAAAATAGAAAAAAAAAATTAAGTTTACAAAATACAAACAAAAAATAAAAAATTATAACAAATAATAAGATATAAAGATATAAAAAATCAAAGATAAAAAATTAAAAGAAGTTCAAAAATGAAAAGGGATGAGAAAGTAGAAAAAAAATTAATTTAGAAAATACAAGCAAAAATAATGTAATAAGAAAAAAATAAAAAAAATCAAAGATACAAAAATTAACAGAGGGAAAAGTTAAAACAAAATAAAAATAAAAACAAAATAAGGAAGTGTAAAAAAAAAATGGAAACAAGAAATAAAAAGAATTTTGTGAAAAAAATTAGAAAAACAAGAAAAAATAAAAAATGAAGAGGCAAAAATATGAAATAAAACAAAAAGAAAAAAAGTTTTATAGAAAATTTTAAAACAAAGAAAAAAGTGAAAACAAAAAAAAAAATGAAAGCACATGAAAAAATAAGTAAAAAAAGGAAAATTTTAAAAGGAAAAGGAGTTAATGTAAAATTATAAAAATACAATAGAAAATAACCAACAATGATAAATAAAAAAAGAAAAGAAAAAAAGATAGAAAAATAAAAAAATCCAAAACATTATAAAAATTTATGAAAAAATAAATAAAGAAAGAAATAAAAAATAAAAATAAGAAAAAAAATATTAAAGCAAATAAAAAAAGATAAATAAAAAACAAAAAAATATAAAATAAACAAAAATACAATAAAAAATATAAAAAGTAAGAAAATAAAAAAAGACAAAAATTGAATAAAAATTTCAAAAATGAAAGGAAATGACAAAATAGAAAAAAATATTTTAAAAAATACAAAAAATTGAAAAACATATAAGAAATAATAAGAAAACAATATAAAAAATCAAAGAAAAAAAATTAAAAGGGAGAAAAGTTAATTCAAAATAAAAATGAAAACCAAAGAAGAAAATGCAACAAAAGAAACTATGAGAATTTGAAAATGAAATAAGAAATAAAAAGAAATTTGTGAAAAAATTTAAGAAAAGAATAAAAATGAAAAGACAAAAGATTTATGAAAAATAAAAAATCCAAAACATTCTAAAAATTTATGAAAATTTAAATAAAGAAAGAAATAAAAAATAAACCAAAATAAAAATAAAATAAGAAAACAATATTAAAGTAAAACAAAAAAAAAAGCAAAAAAATACAATAAAAAATATAAAAGGTAAGATAACAAAAAATAATGAATCAAAAATACAAAAATTGAAAAAAAATTTTAATATAAATGAAAAAATAAAATAAAATACTAAAAAAATAACAATTAAAAATAAACAAAAATGTGCTTTCATTTTTTTTTTTTTGTTTTCACTTTTTTCTTTGTTTTAAAATTTTCTATAAAACTTTTTTTCTTTTTGTTTTATTTCATATTTTTGCCTCTTCATTTTTTATTTTTTCTTGTTTTTCGAAATTTTTTCACAAAATTCTTTTATTTCTTGTTTCCATTGCACTTCCTTGTTTTGTTTTTATTTTTATTTTGTTTTAACTTTTCCCTCTGTTAATTTTTGTATCTTTGATTTTTTTTATTTTTTTCTTATTACATTATTTTTGCTTGTATTTTATAAATTAAATTTTTTTCTACTTTGTCATCCCTTTTCATTTTTTAACTTCTTTTAATTTTTTATCTCTGATTTTTTATATCTTTATATCTTATTATTTGTTATATTTTTTATTTTTTGTTTGTATTTTATAAACTAAATTTGTTTTCTATTTTTTCATTTTTTCTTCATTTTTTAAATTTTTATTAGCTTTTGTATTTTTACAATTTTTTCTTTTGACTCGTTAATTTTTCATTTCCTCACTTTTTTATTTTTTCTATTTTGTGCTCTTTTTAATTTTTTTTCTCTTTTTTAATGCTTATTTTATCTTTTTTCCTTTCGCTTTAATATTTTCTCTTTTTTTTTTCCTTTTATTTTTTATTTTTTATTTTTGTTATTTTGTTTTTTTATAAAAATTTTATAATGTTATGGACATTAAAACATTGTTGAATGAGACTTTGATTTCATTAGAAATTGAAGATGTTATGTGCATGTATACTAATTAGATATCTAATTAAAATCATCTTGTATTTTATCTTGAAATTTATTTTTATTTATCGTGTAATTTATCTAATTAACAAAATTATATTGTATAATATTTATCTTTTATTTAATAAAATTTGGATTATTTTATTTATTATTTTGGATTGTATAATATTTATCTTTTATTTGATACAATTTGTTAAGAGATAATAATTATCTTTGTTATTTTCTTTTGGAATTTTATTGGCTTATATATAATAACACTAGTTTGGAATTGTTATATCTATCATGTATTTATATTTTTACATTTTTAACGATTTAAAAATTAAAAATTTTAAATTTAAATCAATAAATTCAAATTAAGTTTTAAAACATAAATTAAAGATTGAACTTTGTAGAATTTTTTTATTTCTTTATTTATTTCCTTTTTTAAAGCTTTTTGTTTTTTTTTTACTTTTTATACATTTTCCTAATTATTCATTTATTATATTTTTGTTATGTAGTATATTTTTCTTTTTCTTTTTTTTTTTTTACAAAAAACCTTCTTTCTTATCTTCATTATATTATTCTTTCACTACTTATTTTCTTTTTTACTTTGATTTTTTTGTTGCTCTAATCTAATTGGTCATTTACATTATTTTCTATTATTTTTTTTCTTTTTGTACTCTTTTTACTTTTTATCTTTATTTTTTTCATTTTTTTTCTTAAGGTTTTTCTTCTTTTTATTTTTGGGTTTTTTTTGGCATTTCTTTTTAATTTGTGTTTTTTATCCACACTTCTTTCTTTTGTTTTTATTTTTTATTAACTTTTTTCTTTTTTTAATTTTTTATCATTGATTTTTTTTATCTTTATTTCTTATTATTTGTTATATTTTTTATTTTTCGTTTGTATTTTATAAACTAAAATTTTTTCTATTGTCTTTTTCTTTTTTTTTTTTCATTTTTATTAGTTTTTGTATTTTGTTAATTTTTTCTTTTAACTCTTTTTTTTTAATTTTCTTACTTTTTTTAATTGCGTTTTTGTTTATTTTTAATTTTTCTCTTTTTTAGTACTTATTTTATCTTTTTCCTTTTTTTTTTATTGTTAATTTTTGTTATTTTTTATAAAAATTTTATAATGTTATGGATATTTACTTTTATTTTTTAATCTTTCCTTCTTTTGGTTTGTTTCATTTTTTTTGCTATTATCTATTCTATTTTTATAATTTTTCATTAATTCCTTTTTTTCTTTTAATTTATTTGTTCATTTGCTTTCATTCTTTTTGTTTTAATTATTTTTATATATTTTGTATTTTCATTTTTTATTGTTTTCTTGCTTTTTCTTATATCTTTTTGTTCACACTTTTTTTTATTCCTTCTTTACAATTTTAAAATCTTAGACTTTTGTTTTTTTGTGAACTTCCTTTTGATTTTATTTATATTTTGTATTGACTTTTATTTTATTTTTTGTCTTTGATTTTTTATGTCTTTTTTTCTACATTTGTTATTTTTTTTTGTTTTTCTTTGTATATTCTAAACGAAAATTTTTTTCTATTTTATATTTGAAATTTTTATTCATTTTATCGTTTTATATTTTTTTATTCTCTAATTTTTTATTTTCTTACTTTTTTACTTTTTGTTTTTGTTTATTTTTAATTGTTATTTTTTTAGTATTTTATTTTATTTTTTCATTTATATTAAAAATTTTTTTCAATTTTTCTATTTTTGATTCATTATTTTTTGTTATCTTACCTTTTATATTTTTTATTGTATTTTTGTTTCTTTTATTTTTTTTTGTTTTACTTTAATATTGTTTTCTTATTTTATTTTTATTTTGGTTTATTTTTTATTTCTTTCTTTATTTAAATTTTCATAAATTTTTAGAATGTTTTGGATTTTTTATTTTTCATAAATCTTTTGTCTTTTCATTTTTATTCTTTTCTTAAATTTTTTCACAAATTTCTTTTTATTTCTTATTTTCATTTTCAAATTCTCATAGTTTCTTTTGTTGCATTTTCTTCTTTGGTTTTCATTTTTATTTTGAATTAACTTTTCTCCCTTTTAATTTTTTGTCTTTGATTTTTTATATTGTTTTCTTATTATTTCTTATATGTTTTTCAATTTTTTGTATTTTTTAAAATATTTTTTTCTATTTTGTCATTTCCTTTCATTTTTGAAATTTTTATTCAATTTTTGTCTTTTTTTATTCATTATTTTTTATTTTCTTACTTTTTATATTTTTTATTGTATTTTTGTTTATTTTATATTTTTTTGTTTTTTATTTATCTTTTTTGTTTTGCTTTAATATTTTTTTTCTTATTTTTATTTTTTATTTCTTTCTTTATTTATATTTTCATAAATTTTTATAATGTTTTGGATTTTTTTATTTTTTTATCTTTTTTTCTTTTCTTTTTTTATTTATCATTGTTGGTTATTTTCTATTGTATTTTTATAATTTTACATTAACTCCTTTTCCTTTTAAAATTTTCCTTTTTTTACTTATTTTTTCATGTGCTTTCATATTTTTTTTTGTTTTCACTTTTTTCTTTGTTTTAAAATTTTCTATAAAACTTTTTTTCTTTTTGTTTTATTTCATATTTTTGCCTCTTCATTTTTTATTTTTTCTTGTTTTTCTAATTTTTTTCACAAAATTCTTTTTATTTCTTGTTTCCATTTTTTTTTTTTTACACTTCCTTATTTTGTTTTTATTTTTATTTTGTTTTAACTTTTCCCTCTGTTAATTTTTGTATCTTTGATTTTTTTTATTTTTTTCTTATTACATTATTTTTGCTTGTATTTTCTAAATTAATTTTTTTTCTACTTTCTCATCCCTTTTCATTTTTGAACTTCTTTTAATTTTTTATCTTTGATTTTTTATATCTTTATATCTTATTATTTGTTATATTTTTTATTTTTTGTTTGTATTTTGTAAACTTAATTTTTTTTCTATTTTGCCTTTTTTTTCATTTTTATTAGTTTTTGTATTTTTTTAAAAATTTTTTGACTCATTTTTTCTTTTCCTTACTTCTTTATTTTTTTATTTTTTTCTTTTTTTATTACTTATTTTATCTTTTTCCTTTTGCTTTAATACTTTCTCTTATTTTTTTTCCTTTTACTTTTTTTGTTAATTTTTGTTATTTTTTATAAAAATTTTATAATGTTATGGATATTTACTTTATATTTTAATCTTTTTTTCTTTTGGTTTGTCTCATTTTTGCTGTCATTTTTTATTTTTTTGGTATTTTCTATTCTATTTTTATAATTCTTCAGTAATTCTTTTTTTCTTTTTCTTTTAACTTATTTGTTCATTTGCTTTCTCTTTTTTGTTTTATTTTTTTTATATATTTTGTATTTTAATTTTTTTATTTTTTCTTGCTTTTTCTTATATCTTTTTGTTCACATATTTTTTTATTTCTTCTTTACAAGTTTAAAATCTCAAGACTTCTCTTTTTGTGTACTTCATTTTGCTTTTATTTATATTTTGTATTGACTTTTTATTTTATTTTTTATCTTTGATTATTTGTCCTTTTTTTATTTTGTTATATTTTTTTTGTTTCTCTTTGTATATTCTAAACTAAAAGTTTTTTCTATTTTATATTTCAAATTTTTCTTCACTTCGTCTTTTTATATTTTTTTATTTTCTTCCTTTTTTATTTTTTGTTTTTGTTTATTTTTTTCTTTTATATTAATATTTTTTCTTAATTTATTTTTTCATTTATTTTTTATTTTTATTTTTTCATTTTCTTATTTTGTCTTTTTTTTCCTATTTTTTGTTCTATTTTATAACTTTTCAAAACCTTTTTTCCATCGAAATTTTCTTTCTTTTTGCTTTTTTTTTTTTTTTCACATGCTTTCATTTTTATTTTTTTTCATTGTTTTAATATTTTTTACTTTCTTGTTTTCTTTTTTATTTCAAATCTTTTGTCTTTTCATTTTTATTCTAATCTTGCTTTTCTTTTATAACAAAACAAAAGGTCATAATGATTTGAAACAGATAATCATTCAAATGGCAATAATTATTTTAATTGATTCAGTAAACAATTTTATTTTTAAATTTCTTACTTATTATTTTAGGAAATATTAATAAATTAGTATTATTTTATTCCCTCTAAGCTTGTATTAACTTAAATAATTGTTTTATGACAAATCAAAAGGTTATAATGATTCTAAAAAGAAAAATTGTTCAAATGGTAAACAAACTTATTTTTTTAAATATCTTTTTTGAATGCTAATAAGTTATTATTAATTTATACTGAATAAGCTTGTATGAACTAGAACAATTGTTTTATAACTAAACAAAAGGTTAGAACGATTTTAAATAGATAATTTTTTTAATAGTCTTAACCATTTGAACTGATTTGTAAACAAATTTATTTTTTTAATTTCTTACTTATTAATTTTTAAAATATTATTAAATTAGTATGATTTTAATCAGAATAAGCTTGTACGAACAAAACAATTATTTTACAACAAAAGAAAAGGTCATAACGATTTAAAATAGATAATCATTCATATTGTCATAACTATTTTAACTGGTTCAACAATTAGATTTATTTTTTAATTTTCTTGGTTATTAAGTTTCAGAATATTATTAAATTAATATTATTTTATTTTAAATAAAATAGCATGAACAGAACCAATTGTTTAATGACAAAATAAAAGGTTATAACAATTTGAAATAGATAATTATTTAAATAGTCAAAACTATTTGAAATTGTTTGGTAAACAAATTTACCTTTTAGATCTCTTACTAATTAATTTTTTAAATATTAATAAATTAGTATTATTTTATTTTGAACAAACTTATCTTAATAAAAACAATTGCTTTATAACAAAACAAAAAATAATAATGATTTGAAATAAATAATTGTTCAAATAGTTATAATTATTTGAACTGGTTCGGTAAATAGAATTATTTTCTAAATCTCTTATATTTTTTGAAGTATTAATAAATTAGTTTTGATAGTAAATGTATTATTTTATTAATAAAATAGATAATTATTCTAATAGTTTTAACTATTTGAACTGGTTCAACAAACATATTTATTTTTTTAAATCCCTTACTTATTAATTTTTAAAATATTATTAAATTAGTATTATTTTTAATAGAATAAGTTTCTATGATAAAAAACAATTGTTTTATGGCAAAACAAATATCTTAATGATTTGAGATTGATAATTATTCAAATAGTCAAACTATTTGAACTGGCTCGATAAACAGATTTATTTTTTAAATCTCTTACTTATTAATTTTTGAAATATTAATAAATATATCAAATATAAATTAATATTTTATAGTATTAATATAAAAATTATAAATATTATTATTAATATCATATTATAAATATATTATATAATTAATTATTTGTAATATTTATAAATATATAATGATTTAACTATATGTTAATAAATACAAAATTTAATATTATTTGCAAGTTAAATATTATAATATTAAATATAATAGTCATTATATAATTTATATAATAATAAACAGTATATATTAGCTTATTCTTAATTATTTATTAAGATTATAATTTAAAATTTAATAAATACTTATTTATTTAATTATTTATATATAGTAACTATTTATAATTAATTTTAATAATTATAATAAATAAATAATTATTTAATATTAATCATTAAATAAATTGCTATTAATAATCAATTCATTATTAATATTACTAAATTTAATTAGTAATATTAAAACAATTGAACATAATCATAATTATAGAATTATATTATAATATAACTAGTTTATAAACTTATAATTGTTTATAAATTATATCTAATAATTTAAATTAGATAATAAATTAATATTATAACTATTAATATATTTTAAGTATATAATAAATAGTATTTGAATAATTATATAAATTATAAAAATATACAATTATAGTAATAAAATTAATTATATAATTTTAAATTATTGCTATAAATATTTATTCAAAATAAAATATTACTAATTTTTTAATATTTCAAAAATTAATAAGTAAGATATTTAAAAAAAATAAATATGTTTATCGAATCAGTTCAAATAGTCATAACTATTTGAACAGTTATTAGTCTCAAATCATTAAGATCATTGTTTTGTAATAAAACAATTATTTCTTATCATAGAAACTTATTCAGTTAAAAATAATACTAATTTAATAATATTTCAAAATTTAATAAAAGATTTAAAAAAGAAATTTTTTTGCCGAACCAATTCAAATAGTTAAAATTATTAGAATAATTATCTATTTCAAATTGTTCCAATCTTATGTTTAGTCATAAATTTATATCTTACATGCTTATTTGGAATAAAATAATCTAAATTTATTAACATTCAAAAAATTAATAAGCAAAAGATTTGAAAAAATTTAAATAGTTATGACTATTTAGACAACTAAACAGTTAATACTTTTAATTAAATTATTAATATAGAATTAATTAATAATAATTAATAATGATATTAATAATAAATAATATTAATATTTAGTTATAATAATAATAATATTATTATTAGGTATTAGGATAATTAAATAATAAATTCTATTATTTGTAGTTTTTTCCTATAATAGTTTATAAATATTTATAAATTATTAGTAATAAATATTTTAATTAATTACAATAACTATTATATTGTTCTAATTATTTAGCTATTGTTTTATGACAACTTAATTAAATAACTTTTAATAAGTTTAAATTACTAATCTAATAATATTTTGAAAATTAATAACTAAGAGAATTAAAAATAAATTTGTTTATCGAATCGGTTTAAATATTTAAGACTATAATAACAATTATCTATTTCAAAATGTTATGACTTTTTGTTTTATCATAAAATAAAATGATTTTATTAATATTTCAAAAATTAATAAGTAAGAGATATAAAAAAATAATTCTGTTTACCTAACCAATTCAAATATTTAATATTATTTACCGAGTAAGCTCAAATAGTTATAATTGTTTGAATAATTTTTTATTTCTAATAGTTATGATCATTTGTTTTGTCATAAAATAATTGTTTCTAGTCATACAAGTTTATTCAAAATAAAATAATACTACTTTATTACTATTTTGCAAATTAATAGGTAGGAGATTTAAAAAATAAATCTATTTACCGAACAAGTTCAAATAGTCATATGTCCATTAGAACAATTATCTATTTCAAATTGTTATGACCTTTTGTTTTGTCATAAAACAATTGTTTCGGTTCACACAGAATTATTCAAAATAAAATAATTTTGACTTATTAATATTTTGAAAACTAATAAGAGATTTAAAAACTAAATCTATTTACTAAACCAATTCAAATAGTTATGACTATTTGAACAATTATCTATCTCAAATCATAATGATCTTTATTTTGTCATACAACAATTGCTTCCTTTCATACAAGCTTATTCGAATTAAAATGATACTAATTTAATAATATTTCAAAAATTAATATGTTAACTGAACTAGTTCAAATAGTTAAGACTAACGAAATAATTATCTATTTCAAATCATTCTATCCTTTTGTTTAGTCATAAAACAATTATTTTAGTTCATACAATCTTATTTGGAATAAAATAATACTAATTTATTAACATTCAAAAAATTAAAGCAAGAGATTTTAAAAAATAAATCCTTTACTAAACAATTTCAAATAGATATGACTATTTAAACAATTATCTGTTTAAAATTATTTTGACATTTTGTTTTGTCATAAAATAATTGTTTCAGTTAATAAAAACTTATCTGAAATAAAATAATACTACTTTATTAATATTTCAAAAATTATTAAGCAAGAGATTTAAAAACTAAAGCTATTTTTCAAAGCAATTTTAATAGTTATGACTATTTGAACAAATATTAATCTCAAATCATTATGATCTTTGTTTTGTCATAAAACAATTATTTTTTATCATATAAGTTGATTCAGATAAAAATAATACTAATTTAATAATATTTAAGTTAAATATTATATAGATAATATTGGATTAAATTTATTTAAATTAATTAATTAATATAATATATATTATTTAATATATTATATTGTAAATGATATTAATTATTAATATTAATAAAATATGTAATAATTAAATTAACAAAAGGTCATATGAATTTGTGATACATATTATAATTTATTTCGAAATAAATTTGTATTATTACTATAAATGTTTTAGTTCATACAAGCTTATTCAAAATAAAATAAAACTAATTTATTAATATTTCAAAAATTAATAACTAAGTGATTTATAAACAAATCATATTTGTACAAACTATTAGTAACAATTATCATAATTATTATGGAATTTATTATTTTTTAAATCTCTTACTTATTAATTTTCAAAATATTATTAAATATCAATCAAATTTATAATTATTAACTATTAATAATGTTAAACATTTCCATTCAATTATTATATTAATGATAATTTGGACTAATAATTTATAAACAATTATTATTGTATTAATTTAATAATATTATAGTATTATTTGAATATAACTAAAAGTCAAATTATTTAATATAATTTGTTTAAAATTATTAAAATTAATTAATAATTTTATCGATTAGTTAATAATAAATTACTAATAAATTAATATTTATACTATAATATCTATATATGTTATTAGAATAATAATATAATATTATTATTAATGTATTAAAATAATAATTAATAAATTGATTATTAAAAGATTCATTAAAATAATTATTAATATTTATAATTTAAATATTAATTATAAATATTTACCTTATTAAACTAATACAATTAATCCAAATTGTATTAAGTAAATAATAAATAATAATTATTTATTATAATTAATGAATATAATATTTTTATTAATATAAATATACATTATTAATAATTAATAATGATTAATTTTTTGGATTATTGATAAAATAATTCTGTTTGAATAATTAATAAAATATTTATTTAGTTTATATTAATTTAATCATTTAATTAAATTATATAAGATTATAAGTAATAAATAATTACTTTATTCCTAATATTATTATGCATAATAATAATCAAATATTATCATTAATATTTCTGATTAGATTAATCATAAATTATTATAACTACTTTTAATTTATTTTAATTATATATTTATTAGTTAATATTTATGGGTTTAAATTTTTAATTAAATAATTAAACTTTTTATAATTAAAATCTTAATTATTAATATTTTACATATTAATATATTTCTATTATTAATATTAACAATTTTAAATTTAAAATTATCAATTTAAGGATATAAATTGTTATATTTAATTTTCAATTAAATTATATTTATTTCTATTTGTTAAATTTATTAATTAAAATTATTTGAATAGTAATTATAAACTAAAATAAACAATATTTTTATATACTATAAAACTAGTAATATTTGTTAAATAATAATATTAAGCCTTAATTAATATTAATTGAAAAACAATTATTTATTATTTATCATTATTCAATTATATAATACGAATTTTATCAAATAATTTTATAATAAATCCTCAATACAAATTATTATTATTTAATTTAAATTATTAATTATATTTATTAATAATAAATATAATATTAATTAATAATTGTATTTAGGATTTATTAGAAAATTATTAGATAAAATTATTAATATTTTACTAAATATTTAATTTTATTATCTTTAATTCAAAATCAATTAAGTCATGAGTATAATTAATTATGATTTATTAATTTAATAATAATTAATAATATAAAATTATTGGTTTTAATATTTCAAATAATAAATATTGTTTAATTATTAATTATTTCAAATGGTTAAGACTATTAGAATAATTATATACTTCAAATCATTTTGATCATTTTTTAGTCATAAAATAATTATTTCAATTCATACAAGCTTATTCAGAATAAATTAATACTAATTTATTAACATCTAGAAAATTAATAAGAAAGAGATTTAAAAAATAAATCTGTTTGCTGAACAAGTTCAAATAGTTATTATTATTTGAATAATTGTCTATTTTAAAACATTATAACCTTTTAATTTGTCATAAAACAATTGTTTCAGTTAATTCAAGCTTAGATGGAATAAAATAATACTACTTATTAATATTTCCTAAATTAATAAGAAATTTAAAAAATAAATCTATTTACCAAATTAGTTAAAATAATTATGGCCATTTGAATAATTATCTATTTCAAATCATTATGACCTTTTATTTTGTCATAATACAATTGTTTTTTATCATACAAGCTTATTCAAAATAAAATAATACTAATTGATTAATATTTCAAAAATAATAGGTAACAAATTTAAACAATAAATCTGTTTACCAAATCAGTTTAAATAATTATGACTATTTGAACAATTACCAATCTCAAATTGTTAAAATTTTTGTTATTTTGTTTCATATTATATGTTACAATAAAATGTATATTAATATAAAATATTATATTCATAAATCTAATCAATAATTAATATAATTAATATTATAATATGAATAACAATAGATATGTTATATCTATAATAACTAATTATTAAAAAATTGTATTTATTAAAATAATTTATATATTTATTTATAAATAAATAAGTATAATAATAACATTATGATAATTATATTTGATTATAAATTAATATTGACATATTAATTTAATTATATATATTTAATTAATAATATATTATAATAATTTCTAAATTATTATTTATTAATTAATATGAATGTATGTTATATTAGTAAATATCAAATCAAGATAAATTTGATAAATTGTTACTTCGAATAACAATTTGAAGTATACAATTGCTCTAATAGTCAAAACTATTTCAATTGGTTTTGTAAACAGATTTATTTTTTAAATCTCTTATTAATTTTTAAAAGATTAATAAATTAGTATTATTTTATTTCAAATAAGTTTGTATGATTAAAAACAATTGTCATATGACCAAACAAAAGGTAAGAACAATTTGAAATAGATAATAATTAGCAAAATTATTCATAAATTAATCAAAATTATTATAATATATTTGTTTTAATTTTTATTATAACTTAATTTATATTAAATTACTATTTAATATAAATATATTTATACTAATATAAATAATTCTAATTTATATAATAATAATAATTTATTATTAATTTTAATATTATTTATATAAAAAAAATTACTTTATGACAAAACAAAAGGTCATTTATTAAATCACTTACATTTTTACTTATGACTAAGTAATAATTATTTAATTATATATAATTAAATAAACTATTATTAAATTTATATATTAATAATAGTTTATTTCATATTTAAATATTATAATTAAATATTATATTAATTTAATTATAAAATTAAATATTTTATATAATATTAAATAAAAATATAGTTATATAATTACAATTAAAATAGATAATTAAATATTTTAATTCAAATAGTAATTAAATTAAAAATATTTATTTATCTGAATAAATAAATATTATCAATATTTTGCATATTAATATTAAAGATAATTAATATGACTGGTTTCATATTAAAATATTATTAAAATATTAAAATAAATTGTTTTAAATAAATTATAATATTCTTAATTATTAATTATATAGATTAATTAATAAGTTAATATAATTCATAATAGATTATACTAAATTAATATTATTTAGTTATAATATTTTTACTAGTTATTAACTATATAGATTAACTTTTATTAATCTATTTGATTTAATTATATAAATAAATTAGATTTAATATTTAAAATTAATATATATTATAGTATTAAATATAACTAGTAATTTTAATAATTATTTATAAATTATTTAAATATTTAATTATTATTTAATTAATTTAATAATTGTATAGATTATATAATTTAGTATAATCTATACAGTTATAATATCTATTTAAATTTATTATTTGATTTTAATAATATCAAATAACCATATTTCTTAACTATATTATTTAATTTTATTTTAATTTAACTAATATAAATTAATTTAAATATATAAATTATTAATTATTAAATATTTAATTTATTAATGATTATATTAATTTATTAATATTAATAAATATATATTTATTGAATTAATTTATATAAATATTAAATAAGTTAATTTGATTTGAAATAATTATGGTTAAAATTAATTATTAAAATAAAATCGTTATTAATATCATTAATCACACTAATTTATTAGTATTAAAAAATTAATCAGTAAGAGATTTAAAAAGTAAATCTGCTTACCAAACCATTTCAAATAGTTTTGACTATTTCAAAAATTATTTATTTTGAATTGTTATAACCTTTTATTTTATCATCAAACAATTGGTTCTGTTTATACTATTTTATTTGAAATAAAATAAAACTAATTTAATAATATTCTAAAACTTATTAACCAAGAAAATTAAAAAATAAATCTAATTGTCGAACTAGTTGAAATAGTTAAGACTAGATGAATGATTATCTATTTCAAATTGTTATGAACTTTTCTTTTGTTCTAAAACAATTGTTTTGTTCATACAAGCTTATTTGGATTAAAATAATACTAATTTAATAATATTTCAAAAATTAATAACTAAGAGATTTAAAAAATAAATTTATTTACCAAATCAGTTCAAATGGTTATGACTATTAGAATAATTATCTATTTCAAATCGTTCTAATATTTTATTTGGTTATAAAACAATTGTTTTAGTTCATAAAAGGCTATTTAGAATAAATTAATACTAATTTAGTAACATTCAAAAAATTAATAAAAATTAGATTTAAAAAAATAAATTTATTTATCGAACAAGTACAAATAGTTATTACTATTTGAACAATTGTCTATTTTAAATCGTTATAACCTTTATTAAAACAGTATATTTAATCTTTAACAATATATTAAATAAATTAAAAATTAATATATTTAATTCTTTATTAATATTAATAACTATATCATCAGTTTTAATATTAATAAAATATTAAACCTATTATTTATATAAAGAATAAGGTTTATGATTATTCATTATTAATTTAATTAATAATATTTATACAATATTTTAATAATTAATAATTATAAGAACTGGTCATATGAATTATCAATATTGATTTTTTTAATTATCGATATATGTTTAATAAACAACTTTTAAAATGTTTATCGATATCTATATAACTAAAAGTTATGTACTTGCCATTAGATGTTGGATTGAATAGCTTAACTCCATTTTCGAGATGTAGTTTGATTTTTATGAGTTCAGTTCAAAAAATAATCAAGCAACTTAAGTTTGACTAATTAGATTTTGTTATAATTAATATAGCAAAATAAACATAATATTTAATAATTAATAAGTTAAATTAGTTAAATATATTTGTTAATATTATATAAATATTAAGCCTATTAATAAGTTATTAATACTTATTATTTTATAAGGTATTAATAGTTAAGGTTAATATTAATTTACTATTAATATAAATTATTAATATTATAATCTTTATATTAACTAATAATTTAAATTATATAATAAATTAATATTATAACTATTAATATATTTTAAGTATATAATAAATAGTATTTGAATAATTATATAAATTATAAAATATATAAAATTATAATAATAAAATTAATTATATAATTTTAAATTATAGAATTATTTATCATTAATGATAAATATTAGGTATCTAATATAATTATGATATAATTACGATATAATTGTGTAAATAGTTATAATTATTTGAACTAATTTTGTAAGTAGAATTATTTTCTAAATATGTTATAAAATTTTGAAATATTAATAAATTAATTTTATTCTATTCCGAACAAGCTTCTATGAGCTTAAATAATTGTTTTATGACAAAACAAAAGGTTATAACAAGTTGAAATAAATAATTTTTCATATAGTCTTAACTATTTGAACTCATTTGACAAACGTATTTATTTTTTAAATCTCATAGTTATTCATTTTCAAAATATTACTAAATTATTATTACTTTATTCCGAATAAGCTTGTATGAATAGAAACAATTGTTTTATGATAGAGCAAAGGTTATAACAATTTGAAATAGATAATTGTTCAAATAATCATAAGTATTTGAACTGGATCAACAAATAGATTTTTTTAAAATCTCTTATTAATTCTTGAAATTTTAATAAATTAGTATTATTTTATTTAGAAAAATCTTATTTGTTGAAAAACAATTGTTTTATGACAAAAAAAAGGTAATAATGGTTTAAAATATATAGTTGTTTAAATGGCCATGATTGTTTGAATTGATTCAATAAACTGATTTATTTTTTAAATCTCTTATTTATTAATTTTTGAAATATTAATAAAGTAGTATTATTTTATTTTGGATAAGTTTTTATGAACTAAAACAGTTGTTTTATCACAAAACAACTGGTCATAATGATTTTAAATAGATAATTATTGAAATAGTCATAACTATTGTAGATATAATTTATAATAAAGTATAAACAAATTTGAATAATTCAAATACAATTATTAAATAACTTATAATATTATATAAGTTCAAATAATTTATATAACTATTATATTTCTAAGTAAAAATATAATATTATATTTATTAATAAATTATTAATAATCAAATATTATTATATCATATTTCTTTAAACATTATATAGACATGACTATTTGAACTAATTCGATAAACAAATTAACTTTTTAAATCACTTAGTTATTAATTTTTGAAATATTAATAAATTAGTTTTATTTTATTTTGAGTAACCTTGTATGAACTAAAACAATTGTTTTATGACAAAACAAAATGTCATAATGATTTTAAATAGACAATTGTTCAAATAGTTGTAGCTATTTAAATTTATTTAGTAAATAAATTAATTTTTTTAAAGTTTTGCTTATTAGTTTTTGAAATATTAATAAATTAGTATTATTTTATTTTGGATAAGTTTTTATGAACTGAAACAATTGTTTTTTGTCAAAACAAAAGGTCATAATGATTTTAAATGAACAATTCAAATAGTCATAACTATTTGATCTTGATCAGTAAATAGATTTATTTTTTCATACCTTTCTGCTTATTAATTTTTTGAATTTTAATAATTAAAAATTAAAAATATTTTAATTAAAATATTTAATTTTTATTATTTAATTATCAATATTTATTAATAAATAAGCTACGAAATAATAATATAATTTATGAATTTCGTTAAATAATTATTAAAAATAATCATAAATATTTTAAAATGTATATTTGATCTTTTATGATAAATTATCGATAATTAAAATAGATAATTCTTCAGAAATCTGATATTTAAGACAAGGCAAATATCTAATTATTCAAATAAATTAATAAGTAAGAGATATTAATTTTTGTATCTTTAATTAAATTAGCATATTTTAAATAAAAAATATTTAATTAATCTTTATTTATTTCAAATTATTATCATAATTTACTTAATTAGTATCCATGGTAATAATATAATTTAATATATTATTATATCAATAACAAATAATATCCAAATAATATTAATAATAGATTTTCTAAGTTACATAAAATATTCAATTATTAAATAATTATTAATTGTCATATTGTTAATAATTATGGCCAATAAATAATGTTCATATTATTTTATGATTAAAAAAATCATCCTATAAAACTATGATAATTGTTATTAAATATATATAATAAATTCACTACAAAAAATTTTCTCATATGAACATTATTTCCCTTTGATAATTATTCCCTTTGAACTAAGGTGTCATTACTTATATAATAAATCTAATAGTTTTAACCATTTGAATTTGTTCAGTAAACACATTGATTTTATAAATCTCCTATTAATTTTTAAAATATTATTAGTTTAGCAATATTTTACACCGAATAAGCTTGTATGAATAGAAACAATTGTTTTATAACAAAACAAAGATCATAATGATTTGAGATAATAATTGTTCAGATAGTCATAACTATTTGAACTGATTTTGTAAACAAATTTAAATTAATAACAAATAAGTTATTAAAAATAATATTTTTGCAACTATAAAAAATAATTTAAAGTTTAAATAAGCTTACTTGGAATTAATAATATAAATTATATAATAAAATAGCTAATTATAATTAATATTCAAATTTGTTATATAATTTTATATTTTGTATATAAAATTTGTTTAAATAAGCAATAGTAGTCATAAAAAATTTGATTTATTATAAATTAGCTATTTTAATTAACAATTTTATTATTAATTTAATTAATTAATAATTAATAATGATTCAAATAGTTAAGACCATTTGAACAAATATCAATCTCAAATTGCTATGATTTTTGTTTTGTCATAAAAAAATTGTTTCTAATCATACAAGCTTATAATATACGTTATGACAATTAGTTACTAATATTTTTCAATCTAGAATCATTTTATTAATAATCAATATCAATACTTTTGTTATCAATTATAAGTAAGGATATTATTATTTTAATAATAAATATATTGAAATTTAATATAATATTAATAACATATTTAATATTTTAAATATTAAAATAATTTTTTATTCAATTAATATAAGTTTAGATAATTGAACTAAAATATTAAATATAAATATAATTTTTATATATTATCTAATTAAATTATTAGATAATACAATAAAAAATATTAATGTTCTCATAACTTAATATTGTTCAAATAGTCATAACTATTATTTAAATATAATTATATATTTTTAAATAAATTAAGATAGATAATAGTTATATTATAATTGATACTAATACAACAGGATATTAAACTAATTTAAATTTTTTTATTATTTATTTAAATAATTTAAGTAAATAAATCTAATTAGAATTATGTAACTAGATTAATAATTAAATTTAAATAATTTAAATAATATTAATTATTTGATAGAATAATATGTATTTATAACCGATTTAAAATATTATTAAAAAATATTTTAATATTTTAGTCTAATATTAAATGCATCAATTGCTTAGATTAATTATATTTTAATTAACTATATAGTTTAAAATATAATTAATTAATTGTTGCTTAGATTATAATATATTAAATATTAAGATTTACATTAAAGTAAATATACTATTATTTAACTAAAAAAATTAATTAATAATAAAATTAGTACATTAATTAATATATTGTATATTTAAAATAACTTAAATATACAATTTGTTTAATTATTGATTATCAATAATCATTCTGACCTTTTGTTTAGTCATAAAATAATTGCTTCAACTCATAAATGCTTATTCGAAATAAAATAATACTAATTTATTAACATTCAAAAAATTATTAAGTAAGAAATTAGAAAAAAAATCAATTTACCGAACAAGTTCAAATATTTTTTACTATTTGAACAATTATCTATTTAAAATCGTTATGACCTTATATTTTATCATAAAACAATTGTTTCAGTTTATAAAAGCTTATCTAAAATAAAATAATATTACTTTATTAATATTATAAAAATTGATAAGTTAGAGATTTAAAACATAAATTAGTTTATCGAATCAATTCAAATAATTATGGCCATTTAAACAATTATCTATTTCAAATCATTATGAACTTTTGTTTCGTCATAAAACAATTGTTTTTCATCATACAAGCCTATTCAGAATAAAATAATACTAATTTATTAATATTTGAAAAATTAATAAGTAGGAGATTTAAAAAATAAATCTGTTTATCGAATCAGTTCAAATAGTTATGACTATTTGAACAATTATATATTTCCAATCGTTATAACTTTTTATTTTGTCATAAAACAATTATTTATCTTCATACAAGCTTATTCAAAATAAAATAATATTAATCTAGTAATATTATGAAATTTAATAACTAATAGATTTAAAAAATAAATTTGTTTACTGAACCAATTCAAATAGTTAAGGCTATATGAATAATTATCTATTTCAAATCGTTATGACCTTTTTGTTTTGTCATAAAACAAATGTTTTTGTTCATATAAGTTTGATCGAAATAAAATAATATTAATTTGTTAATATTTTAAAAATTAATAAGAAATTTAATAAATAAATCTATTTACCATACTAGTTCAACTAGTTATAACAATTTGAACATTTATTTATTTCAAATAATACTAAATTAATAATTTGTTAATAAATTTGAATTGTACCTTTTGTAATTTAAACTTATTAAAAGTTTTTTAATTGAGTTGTCATAAAACACTAGCTAAATAATTAGAAAAATATTACCTTTTAAATCTCTTAGTTATTAATTTTTTATATTTGAAATCTTATAATTCAAATATTCATAACTATTTGAATATTATTCTAATTTAAGTTTAAATTTGTTTAATTTAAAAATTAAATATTTAATTTCAAATCTATTTTAAAGTAAAAATATTTAAAGATTTGTTTTGTCATAAAACAATTGTTTTTGTTAATATAAGTTTGTTTGAAATAAAATAATATTATTTTATTAATATTTAGAAAATAAGTCTGCAAGAGATTTAAAAAGAAAATCTGCTTACCAAACCATTTCAAATAGTTTTGACTATGTCAATAATTATTTATTTCAAATCATTATAACCTTTTATTTTATCATCAAACAATTGGTTTTGTTCATATTATTTTATTTAGAATAAAATAATACTAATTTAATAATATTTCAAAACTTAGTAACCAAGAAAATTAAAAAATAAATCTAATTGTCGAACCAGTTCAAATAGTTAAGACTCTATGAATGATTATATATTTCAAATCATCATGACCTTTTCTTTTAACATAAAATAATTGTTTTGTTTATACAAGCTTATTTGCATAAAAATAATACTAATTTAATAATATTTTGAAAATTAAAAAGAGATTTAAAAAATAAATTTATTTACTGAATCAATTCAAATGGTTAAAATTATTAGAATAATTATCTATTTTATATCATTTTGATATTTTGTTTAGTCATAAAACAATTGTTTCAGTTTATACAAGATTATTCAGAATAAATTAATACTAATTTATTAACATTTAAAAAATTAATATGAAAGAGATTTTAAAATATTTATTTTATCTTTGATTAATTTTTATGATATTAATATTTTAAATATTTTAATTTTAACAATTACAGATTGGACAATTATTAACAATTATTCATATTAATATTTATTATTAATATGATAAGCTTATATAAGATTTAAGGATATAAATCCTTGCTTATTAAATAAATAATTAATAAAAATATAATAAATTTATTATTAATTTATTATATTAATATTTATAATAATATTATCCAAATCTTATACATTTAAATAACTAATAATTAAATGATAGTAAATATTAATAATACATTAATGTCTTAAAAATAGATAACCATTAATATTAAACTATTTAATTATAATTTTTTATTAACATTTAAATTATATGTAATTAAATTATTAAAACTTTTGAAATTACTATTTGATTTAATTATATAAATAAATTAGATTTAATATTTAAAATTAATATATATTATAGTATTAAATACTATATAACTATTTAATAATATTAATTATTTTTAAAATTAAATATTATAAATTATAAATTGTTTATATTCATATCAGTTCTAACAATTATCTATTTCAAATCATTATGACCTTTTATTTTATCATAAAACAAATGTTTTAGTTCATATAAGTTTGTTTAGAATAAAATAATACTAATCTATTAGTATTTCAAAAATTAATAAGAGATTTAAAAGATAAATCTTTTTATTAAACCAATTCAAATAGTTATGACCGTTTGAGCAATTATTTATTTCAAATCATTATTACTTTTTGCTCAATTATAAACAATAGTTTCTATTCATACAAGCTTATTCAGATTAAAATAATACTAATTTATTAATATTTCGATAATTAATAAGTAAAAAATTAAAAAAATAAATATGTTTAGCAAACTAGATCAAATAGTTATGACTATATAATTTCAAATAATTTAAACAATTGTTTAAATTAATTACTATTTGTAATTTATACTATAAATTAATAATTAACAAATACCTAAAAGTCAATTATTGTTTTAAATACCTATTGTTTGCTCAAGAAAATAATTTATTAACAAATATTAGATAATATTTAAAATGATTTATTGTATAATAAATATTTGTTAACAAATTTAACAATTACCATTATATATTAACGATATTATAACATTTTATCATAATAAGTAATTAAATTATTAATTAATAATAATAATTAATTATTATTTAGTAATTTAATATCATAATATAATAGACACAATATATTTATTATGAATAATTTTATATATTGCATTGAATTATAATAAATAATTCAATTATGAAATATGAATAAATTCATAATTTTATAATTAAAATAATATTAAATTATTATTATAACTTATAATAAAATAACTTAATTACTATTAAATTTAAATTTAAATATAATTATATCAAATAATTTTAATTATAACTTATAATTAATTATAATATTAATAGTTAATAGTTATTATTAATATTTTATTAACTATTATTGTCAGACAATTATCGTTATGTTATTTAATTATCAATATATATGTCCAATTAAATTATATAATAAATAATTCTTATATAATAGATAATATATAATATACAATTATAATTACATATTATAATAATTAATATGATTCATAAAATATTATTAATAATATTTAATTATAATAATTTATTAAATTATTACATGATACTATATAAATTAATTATTATAATAAATAGTAATAATATTATAAATATTAACTAATATATGACTATTAGTTTAAAATTGAAAGTATATTAATATATTAAATTATAATAGCCAAATTGATAATTATACTATATAATTACTAAATAAAGATTAAAAATAATATTGTCATTTATAAGCCAAGTTATTTTAATTGTTTTCATTATCATTTTCATATTTTTATATTATATCCATCCTTGTACCTATACCAAAAGGATATTTTAAATTTATCTTATCTTTGTAGGTATTTAATCGATTTGAGTAATTTTCATACCCATAAAATTTAAAAGAAATAATAAATAAAATTTATTTTTATCTTGTATAGTTAGATAATTTTTTATAAATATATATATTTCAATAACAATATATTAATTTTAATTAATTTAAAATAATAATTTATATTATTTAATAAAAAATCTATACACTAAATATATATATAAATATATACCTAGGGTATGAGTATGGATATGAGGTGGGTACATTATTATCTGCCTCCATTTTTGTGTCTAATAAAAATTTAAAACATATCCATTCTTATCCTCATATCATTAAACTTATCATTATAATTTTAAATAACAATTTATTATTTATAAATGATATTGTAAAGAACATAAAATAAACCAACTATAAATTAATAATAAGTCTTTACTTATATAGTTGATTAATTAAATATAATAATATTAAAATTATTATATAGATATTATAGTATAAATATTAATTTATTAGTAATTTATTAATAACAAAAATATTTGTAATAATAATATAAAAATTAATAATAATTATTAATAGTTAACATTGGAAAATATTGAAATTATTTTATATTAATATCATAATAAACTCTTCACATTTTGTAACTGGATACAGTATTATTTTATTATTATTATGAATAATAATAATTATTACAAATTATTTTAACGATTTAGTAAACAAATTTATTTTTAAAATTTCTTACTTATTAATATTGGTAATATTAATATTTAGAATTATTTTTTTCGTCTAAGCTTGTGTTAATTGAAACAATTGTTTTATGATAAATCAAAAGGTTATAAAGATTTTAAAAAGACAATTGTTAAAATAGTAATAACTATTTGAATTTCTTTGGCAAATAGTTGTATTTTTTTAAAATTTAATCTTTAAATAAATTTATATATACAAACTAAATTAAAATAAATAATTAAAAATTATATTAATTATATAAATATAATTCAATTAATTATTATTAAAATAAAATTGATAAATATTATCAATTTAAAATTAATATATTAATATATAAGTATTACAAAAGATTAATTATTTAATCTATAATAATATAATTAATTGTTTTTACAAAATAATTATATAATTATTATTAACTATTAATTAATATATAATCTATATACCAAACAAGTTCAAATAGTTATTCGAATTATTAATATTATGTAATATAAAGATAATAATAATTATTTAATAATAATTCATGATTAAAAAATTATTTATTTTAAATATTATTTTATTTAATTGTAATAATCAATCTAAAATATATTAATAAATAATTAAATATAATACAAGCTATTTCTATTAACTTATTTTGGATGATTTAAGTAAGTCAAAACTATTCCAATTATTTAAATGAAAAATAAATAATTAAGTAAATAGATAATCATTAATTAATTAAACATAAAGCTAAATAATTATATTATTATAAATATATTATTATCTTAATTATTAATAAAGTATTAATTAGTATTTAATTGTAATTATTTAAATTTATTATATAGTAATTATATAATAATATTATTAGGATAATTTTAATTATTATCATAATACTAATTTTAATCTGTTATAATTTATTTAATAATTATAATTAATATTTTAATCTTTATTAAATAATAATTTATACATTTAAATAACTAATATTTAAATGTTCAAATAATCATAATTATTTAAACTTGATTGATAAAAATATTTATTTTTTAATATTTGTTAATTTGTATGATAATTCAAATAATTATAAAACTATAATAATTATTAATTTATAATTAAATTAGTAATTAAATATTACATTTAATTAATACTTAATTTCTAACAAAACTATTTATATTATTAATTATTAATAATTAAATGTTTATTAATAACATTTTTATTAATGTTAGATTTGTTTAAATAATAGGTATTTAATAATATAAATACCATTAATAAAGAATGCGTGTATATTTATAATTTTAAATATAAAAGAGGTTCTAATTTAATTTAACAAAGGATTAGATTAAATCTTTTAATCATAACAATTAAATAAATTGATTATTAAAATTAATAAAAAGTTTAATAGTATTTATATATAATATTAAATAATTATCCAAAAAATTAATTAAATTTAGTTAATTTTAATTAATTTTAATTATATAAATAATTTTAATTATTTTTAAATAATTTAAAGAATTAAATTAATACTTTAAAGAATTATATATAATAAAATTAAATATACTTTAACTGTAAGGTTTGTACTATTTACTAACTAGTTCAAATAGTTAATTTAAATAGATTAACTGTATAGATTATATCAAATAGAATATTTTAATAATTAGTTATAACTAAATATAATATAAGAGATTTATATATAGTATAAATATATAATTCTATACTTCATATCAATTTATTAATTATTATATATAATAATAATTTATACATAATAGATTACTAAAAAATAAACTAAGTCAGTAAACTGATTTATTTTTTAAATCTCTTAATTTTCAAAATATTAAGAAAAGTAGTATTATTTTATTTTGGATAAACTTTTGTGGACTAAAACAATTGTTTTATGACAAAACAAAAATGCACAATGATTTTAAATAGATAATTGTTCAAATAGTCATAACTATTTGAACTTGTTCAGTAAACAAATTTAGTTTTTCAAATATCTTGCTTATTAATCTTTCAAAAGTTAATAAATTAGTATTATTTTCTTTCGAATAAGCTTGTATGAACTGAAACAATTATTGTATGATTAAACAAAAGGTCAAAATGATTTGAAATAAATAATTATTCTAATAATCTTAACTATTTGAACTGATTGGCAAACACATTTTTTTTTAAATCTCTTACGTATTAATTTTTAAAATATTATTAAATTAGCATTATTTTTATCTAAATAAGCTTATATGATAAAAAAACAATTGTTTTATGACAAAACAAAGATCATAACGATTTGAGATTAATATTTGTTCAAATAGTCATAACTATTAGAACTACTTTGAAAAATAGCTTTAGTTTTTAAATCTCTTGCTTAATAATTTTTGAAATATTAATAAAGTAGTATTATTTTATTTCAGATAAGTTTTTATTAACTGAAATAATTATTTTATGGCAAAACAAAATGTCAAAATAATTTTAAACAGATAATTGTTTAAATAGTCATGTCATTTGAAATTGTTCAGTAAACAGATTTATTTTTTTTAAATCTCTTGCTTTAATTTTTCAAATGTTAATAAATTAGTATTATTTTATTCCAAATAAGCTTGTATGAACTGAAATAATTATTTTATGACCAAACAAAAGGATAGAATGATTTAAAATAGATAATTATTTTGATAGTCTTAACTATTTGAACTAGTTCGGCTAACATATTTATTTTTTAAATCTCTTATTAATTTTTGAAATATTATTAAATTAGGATCATTTTAATTTGAATAAGCTTGTATGAAAGGAAACAATTGTTGTATGACAAAATAAAGATCATTATGATTTGTGATAGATAATTGTTCAAATATTTATAACTTGTATTAATATAATTATTAAAACATATTTATTATACTAAAATATTATATTTGACTACAATACTATAAATTATTAAGATTTTAATAATGATTATTAGTATTATATTTGTATTCTAATACTATTATTCAATTTATGTATATTATAATTATAATATTATAATATTATTTATTATTAAAATATTTAAATAATTAATAATATTTTTAATTATATATTAAATAAATTAGTTTAAATATTAATAAATATTAATACAAGCTATTATAACATTAAATTTTTATATTAATACATATATTAAAGATAAATTAGTTTTATATTTAATTATAATTTATTATATAAACTATATTTAATTATTATCATTTAAATAATTAAATGGCATTATTATATTATTATTAAACTACTAATTAATAATAATATTAATTATTATATTAAAATTGAATAATATAATATTGATTAATATTTTAAAATATATTAATTATAATCATAATAATCCAAATATTATAATTTTTTAACAATTAAAATTAATTAATAAAATAAAATAATACTACTTTATTAATAATATTATTATTAATTAAATTATAAATGATATTTAATTATTAAATAATCTTAATAATATATAAGATTATACTTTAAATTCAATAATATTATAATATTTAAAGTGTAATTATTAATAAAAATAATAATAAAATAGTTTAAATTAATAAAATAATTAAAATAATTAATTATTATTAATTAGTAATAAAAAAATCAATAGTATACAATTCAAAAACAATTGTTATAAATAATATAACATATAGATATTATTTAATTTATATTATTAACTTAGTTTATTACATATTGTTATTATAATTAATTGTTATTAATTAATATTAGTTAATAAATGTTTAATAAATTACTTATTAAACTTTACTATTTAGTTAAGATATAAAAATTAATATCTCTTACTTATTAATTTATTTCAATATTGATTGTTATTTATTTAAGCAATTATGTTTTATAATTATCCTAATTATAGTTCAGTATAATTTTATTTGTTATATAACTAATAAATAAAAATTCTTAATAGTTTAATAAGAGATAATAAGTAATACTTAAATATACAATTTGTTTAATTATCGATTATAATATCCAAATATTACTATTTAAAATAGATAACCATTAATATTAAATTATATTTTAATATAATTATAACCTTATTCGATTATTAATTTATTTTGGATGATTTAATATTCTTACTATTTAAAAAATAAATATAAATATTAAATTATATTATATATAATATTAATAATTATTGTATAATATATATTATTATATTTAAAAATAATATAGTTATCTATTTTTATCTCATATGTTCAAGAATTAAATAAATTATTATTAAAAATTAATATGAGATTTATGTTAACCTTGCTATTTTTTGTGAAGGGGGGGGGGGGGTGTAGAACACCTAACCATTTGATTTGAGCAATGCCATTGTTAGTTAAATCCTTGAGAATTGTATAAAATGACCTTTGTATATATGGAAAGCTTTTATTCAAGCCTCATGTTCTTTGGCATTTAGATGTTCTGATTGAATGAGTAGCTGAAATATAATTCTTGCATACAGGGATTTTACATGCTCATTATCTAAATCACTAAATTCAAATACATCTATATATATATATATATATATTATATATGTATATTATATATATTATTTATAAAATAATTATAATATAACAATATATATTAGTTATTATCTAATAATATAGTTATATTTTAAATTATATTAAAATAAAGATTTATTTTTTAAATTTCTTACTTATTAATTATTTTTATAATAATAATAATTATTTATTAGTTTATTAATCCCTAATTAATTTTATAATAATATTACTAATTATAAATAATCATAATTATAGATATAATTAATTAATATATAATAAATATAATAGTATTTATATTAAAATAAAATGAATTCATATTATTAATATTTTAGTGCTTTATTAAATAAATTATAAAATTATATTATTATCTAATAGTATAAGTTATAATAAATTATTAAGTTTATTAAGGTTATTAATAATTATATATGAAGTATATTTAATAATTTATTAAATTATAATATTAAATTTAATTAATAATATTAAATATTACTATAATTACTATTATAATTATATTTATTTATATTGAAAAAACAATTATATTAGTTATTAATAATAATATTATAATATTAATTAATATAGTATTAATTTATTTAATTAATATTATTATAACTAAGATAATTATAATAATTTAATATATATCTTTATTATAAATTTATTATTTATGTTTTATTAAATAATATTAATTTATTATAAAATAATTTAATTTATTAATTATAATAATAAATAATTATAATTTAATATTTAGAATAATTATTATTTTGATTTAATTTATATATTTATAATATATAATTAAATAATATTATAATTAATTATAAATATGTTGAAATATGATTATATTTTAATATTAGTTAATATAAATAACATTCATTATTGTTATACTAAGATAAACTAATTATTTATAATACAAATAAATTTATTATATAATTAAATAATTAAATAACTATTTTAATTGTATAATTTAAAATAATACTAATTTTAAAATAATATTAAATTATAATATTATTTTATTATAAAATAATAATTTATTTAATTTTATATTTTAGTATTAGTTATATTTAGTATATAATTAATATATATAAATAAAAATTTTTATTTATTTTAATATTAAGGTATATAATTATTCATAAATATTAACCTTTTAATGTTAAGGTATAATTATAATCTATATATAAATAGTAAATTCAATCAATATATTTACTTATTATTAGTTATAATTATTTTAATAATTTATAAATTAACAATTGGTTTAATAATATTGATTTATTTTAAAATATTAAAATCTATTATTAATTACAGTATTAATATTAAGAAATAAATAATAAAATTGTTTATATAATCAATATTATATATTTATTTTTATTATAAAATAATTTTAATTTACACTATATAATTAAATATTATATTATTAAATTAATATTACTTATTAATTGTCAAATATAAATTTATATTTTATAATTAAAAATATAATTTTATTAAATAATATAAACTATATATTAATAATTAATATTATTTATTTCAATTTAATTTTTTGAAATAATATTAATTAATTAAATTAATAAACTTGCATGAATTGAACTTATTATAAACTTACCAGGTATATATAATTGTAATTAAAATAATAGAATACCAATTTTATTAATCATTTTTAAAATAACTAATAATTATAAATTATTAAAACTATAACATTCTAATTATTTACTTTTACATGATTTGGATAATAATATTATTTTACTATTTGATTAATTAAACTAATATAATAAATATAATTATTTATTGTTATTTAAATAATAAATTAATACTATTATAATATTTAATATTAATATTATTTTATTGTTATATTAATTAATTGATTAATATAATAAATTAATAATTTATAATATTTGATTATTAATTATTATTAAGTAATTATATAATTTTGCTATATTAAATTGAATAGTTAATTCAAAATACTATAATTTTAATATTAAAAAATTATAATTAATTATAATTATAATAGTTATTATAAATATTAACTAATATATAAAATGATTATTAAATTGTTTTATTAAGCTTGTATGAATATTATTCATTAAATAAGATAAATTTATTAAAACTCCAAAAATTAATAAATAAAAATTTAAAAAATAAATATGTTTTTTGAACACATTCAATAGTTATGACAATTATCTATTTCAAATCATTATGACAATTTGTTTTGTCATAAACCAATTATTTCTATTCATACAAGCTTATTCGAAATAAAATAATATTAATTTATTAATATTTCTAAAATTAATAAATAAAAGATTTAAATAATAAGTTTGTTAACCGAGCAAGTTCAAATAGTTATTACTATTTGAACAATTATATATTTCAAATCTTTGTGATCTTTTGTTTTGTCATAAAACAATTGTTTCTATTCACACAAGTTTATTTGGAATAAAATAATACTAATTTATTATTATTCTAAAAATTAATAAGTTAGAGATTTAAAAAATAAATTTGTTTACCGAATAAGTTTAAATAGTCATGTCCATTTGAACTGTTATTTATTTCAAATTATTATGAAATTTTGTTTTATTATAAAATAATTGTTTCTATTCATACAAAATTATTTAGAATAAAATAATACCAATTTATTACTATTTCAAAAATTAATAAGCATTTAAAAAAAATGTGTTTTCCGAAACAGTTCAAATAGTTAAGACTATTAGAACAACTATCTATTCCAAATTATTCTGATCTTTTGTTTAGTCAAAAAATAATTGTTTCAATTCATACGTGCTTATTCAAAATATAGTAATACTAATTTATTAAAATTTAAAAAATTAATAAGAAATTTTAAAAAAATTTATTTACCGAATAAGTTCAAATAGTTCTGACTATTTGAATAATTATCTATTTAAAATTGTTACGACCTTTTATTTTATCATAAAATAATTGTTTCAGTAAATAAAAGGTTTTCCAAAATAAAATAATATTGCTTTATTAATATTTCAAAAATTAAGAAGTTGGAGTTTTAAAAAAAAATAAGTTTATCAAATTATTCAAATAATTATGGCCATTTGAATAATTATCTATTTCAAATTGTTATGAACTTTTGTTCTGTCATAAAACAATTGTTTTTCATCAAACAAGCCTATTTGGAATAAAATAATACTAATTTACTAATATTTCAAAAATTAATAAAAGATTTAAAAAGTTAATCTATTTACTGAACCACTTCAAATAGTTATGACTATTTAAACAATTATATATTTCAAATTGTTATAACCTTTTGTTGTCTCATAAAACAATTATTTCTATTCACACAAGTTTATTCGAAATAAAATAATACTAATATAATAATATTCTAAAAATTAATAACTAAGATATTTAAAAAATAACATATAATTATGTATAAATATATTGATAATATAATATATATTATATTATTATTTATATTAATTTAATTTGATACTATAAACTTGAAATATTTATAAATAATCAATATTTATATTTAATATAAATTAAATAATAAATTAACTTATATTATCTATTGTATTAATTATAATTTAATTAGTTAAACCATTTAAATATTAGTTATTTAATTATTATGGATCAAATAAAATAACTATTTTATTATAATATTATAATATATTTATTATAATGTACTTATAAATATTTATACTTATGAATATATACTATTGATTAGTACTATTATTTGAATAGTTTAAATAAATATAATAATTTAAAATAATTTAAATAAATTAGCACATCTAAGTGACAATTGTACAATTATTTATTTGTTATAACATAATATTATATCAATGAACAAATAACAATTAATAGCTTATATAATATATAATTTTAGTTAATAATCTATATTAACTATATAGATTATAACTAAGAATATTTAAACAAAAGGTAATAAATTAGTATTATTATTAATAATAAATTATTTCATAATTGCAACAATTATCACTATTTAAATTTTTTATTATTTAATTAAGAATGTAATAAATAATGTTATAATAATAGATATAATAATAAGCTATTATTTAAATTATTTGAAATAGATAATAGACAATTATTTATTTGAATAATTATACCTAATATTGATATTATTATTTGTAATCTGTATATTAATTAGTTATAATATTATTTTATTATAATATAGATAATATATTTTCAAAAATTATTTACTACAAATAATAAATTTAATTATTTAGTTATAATTAAATAGTTTTAAAAATAATAAAAAATAAAATCAAGATAAATTTGATAAATTGTTACTTCGAATAACAATTTGAAGTATACAATTGCTCTAATAGTCAAAACTATTTCAATTGGTTTTGTAAACAGATTTATTTTTTAAATCTCTTATTAATTTTTGAAAGATTAATAAATTAGTATTATTTTATTTCAAATAAGTTTGTATGATTAAAAACAATTGTCATATGACCAAACAAAAGGTAAGAACAATTTGAAATAGATAATAATTAGCAAAATTATTCATAAATTAATCAAAATTATTATAATATATTTGTTTTAATTTTTATTATAACTTAATTTATATTAAATTACTATTTAATATAAATATATTTATACTAATATAAATAATACTAATTTATATAATAATAATAATTTATTATTAATTTTAATATTATTTATATAAAAAAATTGCTTTATGACAAAACAAAAGGTCATTTAATAAATCACTTACATTTTTACTTATGGCTAAGTAATAATTATTTAATTATATATAATTAAATAAACTATTATTAAATTTATATATTAATAATAGTTTATTTCATAATTAAATATTATATTAATTTATAAATATTAATAATTAAATTAATTTAATTGTTAAATTAAATATTTTATATAATATTAAATAAAAATATAGTTATATAATTACAATTAAAATAGATAATTAAATATTTTAATTCAAATAGTAATTAAATTAAAAATATTTATTTATTTGAATAAATAAATATTATTAATATTTTGCATATTAATAGTAAGGATAATTAATCTGACTGGTTTCATATTAAAATATTAAAATAAATTGTTTTAAATAAATTATAATATTGTTAATTATTAATTATATAGATTATTTAATAAGTTAATATAATTCATAATAGATTATACTAAATTAATATTATTCAGTTATAATATTTTTACTAGTTATTAACTGTATAGATTAACTTTTATTAATCTATTTGATTTAATTATATAAATAAATTAGATTTAATATTTAAAATTAATATATATTATAGTATTAAATATAACTAGTAATTTTAATAATTATTTATAAATTAATTAAATATTTAATTATTATTTAATTAATTTAATAATTGTATAGATTATATAATTTAGTATAATCTATACAGTTATGATATCTATTTAAATTTATTATTTGATTTTAATAATATCAAATAACCATATTTATTAATTGTATTATTTAATTTTATATTAATTTAACTAATATAAATTAATTTAAATATATAAATTATTAAATATTTAATTTATTAATGATTATATTAATTTATTAATATTAATAAATATATATTTATTGAATTAATTTATATAAATATTAAATAAGTTAATTTGATTTGAAATAATTATGGTTAAAATTAATTATTAAAATAAAATCTTTATTAATATCATTAATCACACTAATTTATTAGTATTTAAAAAATTAATCAGTAAGAGATTTAAAAAGTAAATCTGCTTACCAAACCATTTCAAATAGTTTTGACTATTTCAAAAATTATTTATTTTGAATTGTTATAACCTTTTATTTTATCATCAAACAATTGGTTCTGTTTATACTATTTTATTTGAAATAAAATAAAACTAATTTAATAATATTCTAAAACTTATTAACCAAGAAAATTAAAAAATAAATCTAATTGTCGAACTAGTTGAAATAGTTAAGACTAGATGAATGATTATCTATTTCAAATCGTTATGACATTTTCTTTTGTTGTAAAACAATTGTTTTGTTCATACAAGCTTATTTGGATTAAAATAATACTAATTTAATAATATTTCAAAAATTAATAACTAAGAGATTTAAAAAATAAATTTATTTACCAAATCAGTTCAAATGGTTAAGACTATTAGAATAATTATCTATTTCAAATCGTTCTAATATTTTATTTGGTTATAAAACATTTGTTTTAGTTCATAAAAGGCTATTTAGAATAAATTAATGCTAATTTAGTAACATTAAAAAAATTAATAAAAATTAGATTTAAAAAAATAAATTTATTTACCGAACAAGTACAAATAGTTATTACTATTTGAACAATTGTCTATTTTAAATCGTTATAACCTTTATTAAAACAATATATTTAATCTTTAACAATATATTAAATAAATTAATAATTTATAATCAATATAATAGCTTTATTTATTATATCTATATTTAATTCTAATTAATTAAAATATTAATTAATAATTTATTAATATTAATAACTATATCATCAATTTTAATATTAATAAAATATTAAACCTATTGTTTATATAAAGAATAAGGTTTATGATTATTCATTATTAATTTAATTAATAACATTTATAAAATATTTTAATAATTAATAATTATAACAACTGGTTATATGAATTATCAATATTGATTTTTTTTAATTATCGATATATGTTTAATAAACAACTTTTAAAATGTTTATCGATATCTATATAACTAAAAGTTATGTACTTGCCATTAGATGTTGGATTGAATAGCTTAACTCCATTTTCGAGATGTAGTTTGATTTTTATGAGTTCAGTTCGAAAAATAATCAAGCAACTTAAGTTTGACTAATTAGATTTTGTTATAATTAATATAACAAAATAAATATAATATTTAATAATTAATAAGTTAAATTAGTTAAATATATTTGTTAATATTATATAAATATTAAGCCTATTAATAAGTTATTAATACTTATTATTTTATAAGGTATTAATAGTTAAGGTTAATATTAATTTACTATTAATATAAATTATTAATATTATAATCTTTATATTAACTAATAATTTAAATTATATAATAAATTAATATTATAACTATTAATATATTTTAAGTATATAATAAATAGTATTTGAATAATTATTTAAATTATAAAATATATACAATTATAATAATAAAATTAATTATATAATTTTAAATTATAGAATTATTTATCATTAATGATAAATATTAGGTATCTAATATAATTATGGTATAATTACGATATAATTGTGTAAATAGTTATAATTATTTGAACTAATTTTGTAAGTAGAATTATTTTCTAAATATGTTATAAAATTTTGAAATATTAATAAATTAATTTTATTCTATTCCGAACAAGCTTCTATGAGCTTAAATAATTGTTTTTTGACAAAACAAAAGGTTATAACAAGTTGAAATAAATAATTTTTCATATAGTCTTAACTATTTGAACTGGTTTGACAAACGGATTTTATTTTTTAAATCTCATAGTTATTTATTTTCAAAATATTACTAAATTATTATTACTTTATTCCGAAAAAGCTTATATGAATAGAAACAATTGTTTTATGATAGAGTAAAGGTTATAACAATTTGAAATAGATAATTGTTCAAATAATCATAAGTATTTGAACTAGATCGACAAATAGATTTTTTTTAAATCTCTTATTAATTCTTGAAATTTTAATAAATTAGTATTATTTTATTCAGAAAAATCTTATTTGTTGAAAAACAATTGTTTTATGACAAAACAAAAGGTAATAATGGTTTAAAATATATAGTTGTTTAAATGGCCATGATTGTTTGAATTGATTCAATAAACTGATTTATTTTTTAAATCTCTTATTTATTAATTTTTGAAATATTAATAAAGTAGTATTATTTTATTTTGGATAAGTTTTTATGAACTAAAACAGTTGTTTTATCACAAAACAATTGGTCATAATGATTTTAAATAGATAATTATTGAAATAGTCATAACTATTGTAGATATAATTTATAATAAAGTATAAACAAATTTGAATAATTCAAATACAATTATTAAATAACTTATAATATTATATAAGTTCAAATAATTTATATAACTATTATATTTCTAAGTAAAAATATAATATTATATTTATTAATAAATTATTAATAATCAAATATTATTATATCATATTTCTTTAAACATTATATAGACATAACTATTTGAACTAATTTGATAAACAAATTAACTTTTTAAATCACTTAGTTATTAATTTTTGGAATATTAATAAATTGGTTTTATTTTATTTGAATAAGCTTGTACGAACTAAAACAATTGTTTTATGACAAAACAAAAGGTCATAATGATTTTAAATAGACAATTGTTCAAATAGTTGTAGCTATTTAAATTTGTTTAGTAAATAAATTAATTTTTTAAAACTTTTGCTTATTAATTTTTGAAATATTAATAAATTAGTATTATTTTATTTTGGATAAGTTTTTATGAACTGAAACAATTGTTTTTTGTCAAAACAAAACATCATAATGATTTTAAATGAACAATTCAAATAGTTATATTTATTTGAACTTGATCGGTAAACAGATTTATTTTTTCATACCTTTTGCGTATTAATTTTTTGAATTTTAATAATTAAATATATTTAAATTAAAATATCTATTTCAAATCATTATGAACTTTTGTTTCGTCATAAAACAATTATTTTTCATCATACAAGCCTATTCAGAATAAATAATACTAATTTATTAATATTTAAAAAATTAATAAGTAGGAGATTTAAAAAATAAATCTGTTTATCGAATCAGTTCAAATAGTTATGACTATTTGAACAATTATATGTTTCCAATCGTTATAACTTTTTGTTTTGTCATAAAACAATTATTTATCTTCATACAAGCTTATTCAAAATAAAATAATATTAATCTAGTAATATTATGAAATTTAATAACTAATAGATTTAAAAAATAAATTTGTTTACTGAACCAATTCAAATAGTTAAGGCTATATGAGTAATTATCTATTTCAAATCGTTATGACCTTTTTGTTTTGTCGTAAAACAAATGTTTTTGTTCATATAAGTTTGATCGAAATAAAATAATATTAATTTATTAATATTTTAAAAATTAATAAGAGATTTAATAAATAAATCTATTTACCATACTAGTTCAATTAGTTATAACAATTTGAACATTTATTTATTTCAAATCGTACTACATTAATAATTTGTTAATAAATTTGAATTGTACCTTTTGTAATTTAAACTCATTAAAAGTTTTTTAATTGAGTTGTCATAAAATACCAGCTAAATAATTAGAAAAATATTACCTTTTAAATCTCTTAGTTATTAATTTTTTATATTTGAAATCTTATAATTCAAATATTCATAACTATTAGAATATTATTCTAATTTAAGTTTAAATTTGTTTAATTTAAAAATTAAATATTTAATTTCAAATCTATTTTAAAGTAAAAATATTTAAAGATTTGTTTTGTCGTAAAACAATTGTTTTTGTTAATATAAGTTTGTTTGAAATAAAATAATATTGTTTTATTAATATTTAGAAAATAAATCTGTAAGAGATTTGAAAGAAAATCTGCTTACCAAACCATTTCAAATAGTTTTGACTATGTCAATAATTATTTATTTCAAATCATTATAACCTTTTATTTTATCATCAAACAATTGGTTCTGTTCATATTATTTTATTTAGAATAAAATAATACTAATTTAATAATATTTCAAAATTAGTAACCAAGAAAATTAAAAAATAAATCTAATTGTCGAACCAGTTCAAATAGTTAAGACTCTATGAATGATTATATATTTCAAATCATCATGACCTTTTCTTTTAACGTAAAACAATTGTTTTGTTTATACAAGCTTATTTGGATTAAAATAATACTAATTTAATAATATTTTGAAAATTAAAAAGAGATTTAAAAAATAAATTTATTTACTGAATCAGTTCAAATGGTTAAAATTATTAGAATAATTATCTATTTTATATCATTTTGATATTTTGTTTTGTCATAAAACAATTGTTTCAGTTCATACAAGATTATTCAGAATAAATTAATACTAATTTATTAACATTTGAAAAATTAATATGAAAGAGATTTAAAAATATTTATTTTATCTTTGATTAATTTTTACGATATTAATATTTTAAAAATTTTAAATTTTAACAATTACAGATTGGACAATTATTAACAATTATTCATATTAATATTTATTATTAATATGATAAGCTTATATAAGATTTAAGGATATAAATCCTTATTAAATAAATAATTAATAAAAATATAATAAATTTATTATTAATTTATTATATTAATATTTATAATAATATTATCCAAATCTTATACATTTAAATAACTAATAATTAAATGATAGTAAATATTAATAATATTATTAATGTATTAAAAATAGATAACCATTAATATTAAACTATTTAATTATAATTTTTTATTAACATTTAAATTATATGTAATTAAATTAATTAAAACTTTTGAAATTACTATTTGATTTAATTATATAAATAAATTAGATTTAATATTTAAAATTAATATATATTATAGTATTAAATACTATATAACATTTAATAATATTAATTATTTTTAAAATTAAATATTATAAATTATAAATTATTTATATTCATACCAGTTCTAACAATTATCTATTTCAAATCATTATGACCTTTTGTTTTATCATAAAACAAATGTTTTAGTTAATATAAGTTTGTTGAGAATAAAATAATACTAATCTATTAATATTTCAAAAATTAATAAAAGATTTAAAAAATAAATCTTTTTATTAAACCAATTCAAATAGTTATGACCATTTGAGCAATTATTTATTTCAAATCATTATTACTTTTTGCTCTATTATAAACAATAGTTTCTATTCATACAAGCTTATTCAGATTAAAATAATACTAATTTATTAATATTTTGACAATTAATAAGTAAAAAATTAAAAAAATAAATATGTTTAGCAAACTAGATCAAATATTTATGACTATATAATTTCAAATAATTTAAACAATTGTTTAAATTAATTACTATTTGTAATTTATACTATAAATTAATAATTAACAAATACCTAAAAGTCAATTATTGTTTTAAATACCTATTGTTTGCTCAAGAAAATAATTTATTAACAAATATTAGATAATATTTAAAATGATTTATTGTATAATAAATATTTGTTAACAAATTTAACAATTACCATTATATATTAACGATATTATAACATTTTATCATAATAAGTAATTAAATTATTAATTAATAATAATTAATTATTATTATAAATATATTAATAAATTATATATTTAATTATTATTTAGTAATTTAATATCATAATATAATGACACAATATATTTATTATGAATAATTTTATATATTGCATTGAATTATAATAAATAATTCAATTATGAAATATGAATAAATTCATAATTTTATAATTAAAATAATATTAAATTATTATTATAACTTATAATAAAATAACTTAATTACTATTAATAATATTAAAAGTTATTGTATAATATATATTATTATATTTAAAAATAATATAGTTATCTATTTTTATCTCATATGTTCAAGAATTAAATAAATTATTATTAAAAATTAATGAGATTTATGTTAACCTTGCTATTTTTTGTGAAGGGGGGGTGTAGAACACCCAACCATTTGATTTGAGCAATGCCATTGTTAGTTAAATCCTTGAGAATTGTATAAAATGACCTTTGTATATATGGAAAGCTTTTATTCAAGCCTCATGTTCTTTGGCATTTAGATGTTCTGATTGAATGAGTTGCTGAAATATAATTCTTGCATACAGGGATTTTACATGCTCATTATCTAAATCACTAAATTCAAATACATCTATATATATTATATATGTATATTATATATATTATTTATAAAATAATTATAATATAACAATATATATTAGTTATTATCTAATAATATAGTTATATTTTAAATTATATTAAAATAAAGATTTATTTTTTAAATTTCTTACTTATTAATTATTTTTATAATAATAATAAAATAATTTATTAGTTAATTAATCCCTAATTAATTTTATAATAATATTACTAATTATAAATAATCATAATTATAATTATAGATATAATTAATTAATATATAATAATTATAATAGTATTTATATTAAAATAAAATGAATTCATATTATTAATATTTTAGTGCTTTATTAAATAAATTATAAAATTATATTATTATCTAATAGTATAAGTTATAATAAATTATTAAGTTTATTAAGGTTATTAATAATTATATATGAAGTATATTTAATAATTTATTAAATTGTAATATTAAATTTAATTAATAATATTAAATATTACTATAATTACTATTATAATTATATTTATTTATATTGAAAAAACAACTATATTAGTTATTAATTAATAATCTTATAATATTAATTAATATAGTATTAATTTATTTAATTAATATTATTATAATTAAGTTAATTATAATAATTTAATATATATCTTTATTATAAATTTATTATTTATTAAATAATATTAATTTATTATAAAATAATTTATTTTATTAATTATAATAATAAATAATTATAATTTAATATTTAGAATAATTATTATTTTGATTTATTTTATATATTTATAATATATAATTAAATAATATTATAATTAATTATAAATTTGTTGAAATATGATTATATTTTAATATTAGTTAATATAAATAACATTCATTATTGTTATACTAAGATAAACTAATTATTTATAATACAAATAAATTTATTATATAATAAAATAATTTATTGTTATGTTATATTATAATTATAACATAATTAAATAACTATTTTAATTGTATAATTTAAAATAATACTAATTTTAAAATAATATTAAATTATAATATTATTTTATTATAAAATAATAATTTATTTAATTTTATATTTTAGTATTAGTTATATTTAGTATATAATTAATATATATAAATAAAATTTTTTATTTATTTTAATATTAAGGTATATAATTATATTTATAACAATTATATTAGTATCGTAAATAATTATTCATAAATATTAACCTTTTAATGTTAAGGTATAATTATAATCTATATATAAATAGTAAATTAAATCAATATATTTAATTATTATTAGTTATAATTATTTTAATAATTTATAAATTAACAATTGGTTTAATAATATTGATTTATTTTTAAATATTAAAATCTATTACTAATTACAGTATTAATATTAAGAAATAAATAATAAAATTGTTTATATAATCAATATTATATATTTATATTTCATTATAAAATAATTTTAATTTACACTATATAATTAAATATTATATTATTAAATTAATATTACTTATTAATTGTCAAATATAATTTTATTAAATAATATAAACTATATATATTAATAATTAATATTATTTATTTCATTTTAATTTTTTGAAATAATATTAATTAATTAAATTAATAAACTTGCATGAATTGAACTTATTATAAACTTACAGGGTATATATAATTGTAATTAAAATAATAGAATACCAGTTTTATTAATCATTTTTAAAATAACTAATAATTATAAATTATTAAAACTATAGCATTCTAATTATTTATTTTTAAATGATTTGGATAATAATATTATTTTACTATTTGATTAATTAAACTAATATAATAAATATAATTATTTATTGTTATTTAAATAATAAATTAATACTATTATAATATTTAATATTAATATTATTTTATTGTTATATTAATTAATTGATTAATATAATAAATTAATAATTTATAATATTTGATTATTAATTATTATTAAGTAATTATATAATTTTGCTATATTAAATTGAATAGTTAATTCAAAATACTATAATTTTAATATTAAAAAATTATAATTAATTATAATTATAATAGTTATTATAAATATTAACTAATATATAAAATGATTATTAAATTGTTTTATTAAGCTTGTATGAATATTATTCATAAAATAATATAAATTTATTAAAACTCCAAAAATTAATAAATAAAAATTTAAAAAATAAATATGTTTTTTGAACACATTCAATAGTTATGACTATTTGAACAATTATCTATTTCAAATCATTATGACAATTTGTTTTGTCATAAACCAATTATTTCTATTCATACAAGCTTATTCGAAATAAAATAATATTAATTTATTAATATTTCTAAAATTAATAAATAAAAGATTTAAATAATAAATTTGTTAACCGAGCAAGTTCAAATAGTTATTACTATTTGAACAATTATATATTTCAAATCTTTGTGATCTTTTGTTTTGTCATAAAACAATTGTTTCTATTCACACAAGTTTATTTGGAATAAAATAATACTAATTTATTATTATTCTAAAAATTAATAAGTTAGAGATTTAAAAAATAAATTTGTTTATCGAATAAGTTTAAATATTAATGTCCATTTGAACTGTTATTTATTTCAAATCATTATGAAATTTTGTTTTATTATAAAATAATTGTTTCTATTCATACAAAATTATTTAGAATAAACTAATACCAATTTATTACTATTTCAAAAATTAATAAGGATTTAAAAAAAATGTGTTTTCCGAAACAGTTCAAATAGTTAAGACTATTAGAACAATTATCTATTCCAAATTATTCTGATCTTTTGTTTAGTCAAAAAATAATTGTTTCAATTCATACGTGCTTATTCAAAATATAGTAATACTAATTTATTAAAATTTAGAAAATTAATAAGAAATTTAAAAAAAATCTATTTACCGAATAAGTTCAAATAGTTCTGACTATTTGAATAATTATCTATTTAAAATTGTTATGACCTTTTATTTTATCATAAAACAACTGTTTCAGTACATAAAAGTTTTTCCAAAATAAAACAATATTGCTTTATTAATATTTCAAAAATTAAGAAGTTGGAGTTTTAAAAAAAAATAAGTTTATCAAATTATTCAAATAATTATGGCCATTTGAATAATTATCTATTTCAAATTGTTATGAACTTTTGTTTTGTCATAAAACAATTGTTTTTCATCAAACAAGCCTATTTGGAATAAAATAATACTAATTTACTAATATTTCAAAAATTAATAAAAGATTTAAAAAGTTAATCTATTTACTGAACCACTTCAAATAGTTATGACTATTTGAACAATTATATATTTCAAATTGTTATAACCTTTTGTTATCTCATAAAACAATTATTTCTATTCACACAAGTTTATTCGAAATAAAATAATACTGATATAATAATATTCTAAAAATTAATAACTAAGAGATTTAAAAAATAACATATAATTATATATAAATATATTGATAATATAATATATATTATATTATTATTTATATTAATTTAATTTGATACTATAAACTTGAGATATTTATAAATAATCAATATTTATATTTAATATAAATTAAATAATAAATTAACTTATATTATCTATTGCATTAATTATAATTTAATTAGTTAAAACATTAAATATTAGTTATTTAATTATTATGGATCAAATAAAATAACTATTTTATTATAATATTATAATATATTCATTATAATGTACTTATAAATATTTATACTTATGAATATATACTATTGTTAGTACTATTATTTGAATAGTTTAAATAAATATAATAATTTAAATAAATTAGGACATCTAAGTGACAATTGTACAATTATTTATTTGTTATAACATAATATTATATCAATGTACAAATAACAATTAATAGCTTATATAATATATAATTTTAGTTAATAATCTATATTAACTGTATAGATTATAACTAAGAATATTTAAACAAAAGGTAATAAATTATTTCATAATTGCAACAATTATCACTATTTAAATTTTTTATTATTTAATTAAGAATGTAATAAATAATGTTATAATAATAGATATAATAATAAGCTATAATAAAATAATAAGCTATTATTTAAATTATTTGAAATAGATAATAGACAATTATTTATTTGAATAATTATACCTAATATTGATATTATTATTTGTAATATGTATATTAATTAGTTATAATATTATTTTATTATAATATAGATAATATATTTTCAAAAATTATTTACTACAAATAATAAATTTAATTATTTAGTTATAATTAAATAGTTTTAAAAATAATAAAAAATAAAATCAAGATAAATTTGATAAATTGTTACTTCGAATAACAATTTAAAGTATACAATTGCTCTAATAGTCAAAACTATTTCAATTGGTTTTGTAAACATATTTATTTTTTAAATCTCTTATTAATTTTTGAAAGATTAATAAATTAGTATTATTTTATTTCAAATAAGTTTGTATAATTAAAAACAATTGTCATATGACCAAACAAAAGGTAAGAACAATTTGAAATAGATAATAATTAGCAAAATTATTCATAAATTAATCAAAATTATTACAATATATTTGTTTTAATTTTTATTATAACTTAATTTATATTAAATTACTATTTAATATAAATATATTTATACTAATATAAATAATACTAATTTATATAATAATAATAATTTATTATTAATTTTAATATTATTTATATAAAATTGCTTTATGACAAAACAAAAGGTCATTTATTAAATCACTTACATTTTTACTTATGACTAAGTAATAATTATTTAATTATATATAATTAAATAAACTATTATTAAATTTATATATTAATAATAGTTTATTTCATATTTAAATATTATAATTAAATATTATATTAATTTATAAATATTAACAATTGAATTAATTTAATTGTTAAATTAAATATTTTATATAATATTAAATAAAAATATAGTTATATAATTACAATTAAAATAGATAATTAAATATTTTAATTCAAATAGTAATTAAATTAAAAATATTTATTTATCTTAATAAATAAATATTATTAATATTTTGCATATTAATGTTAAAGATAATTAATATGACTGGTGTCATATTAAAATATTATTAAAATATTAAAATAAACTGTTTTAAATAAATTATAATATTGTTAATTATTAATTATATAGATTAATTAATAAGTTAATATAATTCATAATAGATTATACTAAATTAATATTATTCAGTTATAATATTTTTACTAGTTATTAACTGTATAGATTAACTTTTATTAATCTATTTGATTTAATTATATAAATAAATTAGATTTAATATTTAAAATTAATATATATTATAGTATTAAATATAACTAGTAATTTTAATAATTATTTATAAATTAATTAAATATTTAATTATTATTTAATTAATTTAATAATTGTATAGATTATATAATTTAGTATAATCCATACAGTTATAATATCTATTTAAATTTATTGTTTGATTTTAATAATATCAAATAACCATATTTATTAACTGTATTATTTAATTTTATATTAATTTAACTAATATAAATTAATTTAAATATATAAATTATTAATTATTAAATATTTAATTTATTAATGATTATATTAATTTATTAATATTAATAAATATATATTTATTGAATTAATTTATATAAATATTAAATAAGTTAATTTGATTTTAAATAATTATGGTTAAAATTAATTATTAAAATAAAATCGTTATTAATATCATCAATAATACTAATTTATTAGTATTTAAAAAATTAATCAGTAAGAGATTTAAAAAGTAAATCTGCCTACCAAACCATTTCAAATAGTTTTGACTATTTCAAAAATTATTTATTTTGAATTGTTATAACCTTTTATTTTATCATCAAAAAATTAGTTCTGTTTATACTATTTTATTTGAAATAAAATAAAACTAATTTAATAATATTCTGAAACTTATTAACCAAGAAAATTAAAAAATAAATCTAATTGTCGAATTAGTTGAAATAGTTAAGACTAGATGAATGATTATCTATTTCAAATCGTTATGACCTTTTCTTTTGTTGTAAAACAATTGTTTTGTTCATACAAGCTTATTTGGATTAAAATAATACTAATTTAATAATATTTCAAAAATTAATAACTAAGAGATTTAAAAAATAAATTTATTTACCAAATTAGTTCAAATGGTTAAGACTATTAGAATAATTATCTATTTCAAATCGTTCTAATATTTTATTTGGTTATAAAACATTTGTTTTAGTTCATAAAAGGCTATTTAGAATAAATTAATACTAATTTAGTAACATTAAAAAAATTAATAAAAATGAGATTTAAAAAAATAAATTTATTTACCGAACAAGTACAAATAGTTATTACTATTTGAACAATTTCTATTTTAAATCGTTATAACCTTTATTAAAACAATATATTTAATCTTTAACAATATATTAAATAAATTAATAATTAATAATCAATATAATAGCTTTATTTATTATATCTATATTTAATTCTAATTAATTAAAATATTAATAAATAATTTATTAATATTAATAACTATATCATCAATTTTAATATTAATAAAATATTAAACCTATTGTTTATATAAAGAATAAGGTTTATGATTATTCATTATTAATTTAATTAATAATATTTATAAAATATTTTAATAATTAATAATTATAAGAACTGGTCATATGAATTATCAATATTGATTTTTTTTAATTATCGATATATGTTTAATAAACAACTTTTAAAATGTTTATCGATATCTATATAACTAAAAGTTATGTACTTGCCATTAGATGTTGAATTGAATAGCTTAACTCCATTTTCGAGATGTAGTTTGATTTTTATGAGTTCAGTTCGAAAAATAATCAAGCAACTTAAGTTTGACTAATTAGATTTTGTTATAATTAATATAACAAAATAAATATAATATTTAATAACTAATAAGTTAAATTAGTTAAATATATTTGTTAATATTATATAAATATTAAGCCTATTAATAAGTTATTAATACTTATTATTTTATAAGGTATTAATAGTTAAGGTTAATATTAATTTACTATTAATATAAATTATTAATATTATAATCTTTATATTAACTAATAATTTAAATTATATAATAAATTAATATTATAACTATTAATATATTTTAAGTATATAATAAATAGTATTTGAATAATTATATAAATTATAAAATATATACAATTATAATAATAAAATTAATTATATAATTTTAAATTATAGAATTATTTATCATTAATGATAAATAGTAGGTATCTAATATAATTATGGTATAATTACGATATAATTGTGTAAATAGTTATAATTATTTGAACTAATTTTGTAAGTAGAATTATTTTCTAAATATGTTATAAAATTTTGAAATATTAATAAATTGATTTTATTCTATTCCGAACAAGCTTCTATGAGCTTAAATAATTGTTTTTTGACAAAACAAAAGGTTATAACAAGTTGAAATAAATAATTTTTCATATAGTCTTAACTATTTGAACTGGTTTGACAAGCGGATTTATTTTTTAAATCTCATAGTTATTCATTTTCAAAATATTACTAAATTATTATTACTTTATTCCGAAAAAGCTTGTATGAATAGGAACAATTGTTTTATGATAGAGCAAAGGTTATAACAATTTGAAATAGATAATTGTTCAAATAATCATAAGTATTTAAACAGGATCAACAAATAGATTTTTTTTAAATCTCTTATTAATTCTTGAAATTTTAATAAATTAGTATTATTTTATTCAAAAAAATCTTATTTGTTGAAAAACAATTGTTTTATGACAAAACAAAAGGTAATAATGGTTTAAAATATATAGTTCTTTAAATGGCCATGATTGTTTGAATTGATTCAATAAACTGATTTATTTTTTAAATCTCTTATTTATTAATTTTTGAAATATTAATAAAGTAGTATTATTTTATTTTGGATAAGTTTTTATGAACTAAAACAGTTGTTTTATCACAAAACAACTGGTCATAATGATTTTAAATAGATAATTGTTGAAATAGTAATAACTATTGTAGATATAATTTATAATAAAGTATAAAAAATTTTGAATAATTCAAATACAATTATTAAAAACTTATAATATTATATAAGTTCAAATAATTTATATAACTATTATATTTCTCAGTAAAAATATAATATTATATTTATTAATAAATTATTAATAATCAAATATTATTATATCAAATTTCTTTAAACATTATATAGACATGACTATTTGAACTGATTCAATAAACAAATTAACTTTTTAAATCACTTAGTTATTTATTTTTGGAATATTAATAAATTAGTTTTATTTTATTTTGAATAAGCTTGTAGGAACTAAAACAATTGTTTTATGACAAAACAAAAGGTCATAATGATTTTAAATAGACAATTGTTCAAATAGTTGTAGCTATTTAAATTTGTTTAGTAAATAAATTAATTTTTTAAACTTTTGCTTATTAATTTTTGAAATATTAATAAATTAGTATTATTTTATTTTGGATAAGTTTTTATGAACTGAAACAATTGTTTTTTGTCAAAACAAAAGGTCATAATGGTTTTAAATGAACAATTCAAATAGTTATAATTATTTGAACTTGATCGGTAAACAGATTTATTTTTTCATACCTTTTGCTTATTAATTTTTTGAATTTTAATAATTAAAAATTAAAAATATTTAAATTTTATTATTTAATTATCAATATTTATTAATAAATAAGCTACGAAATAATAACATAATTTATGAATTTGGTTAAATAATTATTAAAAATAATCATAAATATTTTAAAATGTATATTTGATCTTTTATGATAAATTATCGATAATTAAAATAGATAATTATTCAGAAATCTGATATTTAAAACAAGGCAAATATCTAATTATTCAAATAAATTAATAAGTAAGAGATATTAATTTTTGTATCTTTAATTAAATTAGCATATTTTAAATAAAAAATATTTAATTAATCTTTATTTATTTCAAATTATTATCATAATTTACTTAATTAGTATCCATGGTAATGATATAATTTAATATATTATTATATCAATAACAAATAATATCCAAAAAATATTAATAATAGATTTTCTAAGTTACATAAAATATTCAATTATTAAATAGTTATTAATTGTCATATTATTAATAATTATGGCCAAAAATAATGTTCATATTATTTTATGATTAAAAAAATCATCCTATAAAACTATGATAATTGTTATTAAATATATATAATAAATTGACTACGAAAAATTATCTCATATGAACATTATTTCCCTTTGATAATTATTCCCTTTGAACTAAGGTCTCATTACTTATATAATAAATCTAATAGTCTTAACCATTTGAATTTGTTCAATAAACACATTGATTTTTTAAATCTCTTACTTATTAATTTTTAAAATATTATTAGTTTAGCAATGTTTTACACCAAATAAGCTTGTATGAATAGAAACAATTGTTTTATAACAAAACGAAGATCATAATGATTTGAGATAATAATTGTTCAGATAGTCATAACTATTTAACTGATTTTGTAAAACAAATTTAAATTAATAACAAATAAGTTATTAGAAATAATATTTTTGCAACTATAAAAAATAATTTAAAGTTTAAATAAGCTTATTTGGAATTAATAATATAAATTATATAATAAAATAGCTAATTATAATTAATATTCAAATTTGTTCTATAATTTTATATTTTGTATATAAAATTTGTTTAAATAAGCAATAGTAGTCATAGAAAAATTGATTTATTATAAATTAGCTATTTTAATTAACAATTTTGGTATTAATTTAATTAATTAATAATTAATAATGATTCAAATAGTTAAGACCATTTGAACAAATATCAATCTCAAATTGCTATGATCTTTGTTTTGTCATAAAAAAATTGTTTCTAATCATACAAGCTTATAATATACGTTATGACAATTAGTTACTAATATTTTTCAATCTAGAATCATTTTATTAATTATCAATATCAATACTTTTGTTATCAATTATAAGTAAGGATATTATTATTTTAATAATAAATATATTGAAATTTAATATAATATTAATAACATATTTAATATTTTAAATATTAAAATAATTTTTTATTCAATTAATATAAGTTTAGATAATTGAACTAAAATATTAAATATAAATATAATTTTTATATATTATCTAATTAAATTATTAGATAATACAATAAAAAATATTAATGTTCTCATAAATTAATATTGTTCAATAGTTATAACTATTATTTAAATATAATTATATATTTTTAAATAAATTAAGATAGATAATAGTTATATTATAATTGATACTAATACAACAAGATATTAAACTAATTTAAAATTTTTTATTATTTATTTAAATAATTTAAGTAAATAAATCTAATTAGAATTATGTAACTAGATTAATAATTAAATTTAAATAACTTAAATAATATTAATTATTTGATAGAATAATATGTATTTATAATCGATTTAAAATATTATTAAAAATATTTTAATATTTTTATCTAATATTAAATGCATCAATTGCTTAGATTGATTATATTTTAATTATATTTTAATTAACTATATAGTTTAAAATATAATTAATTAATTGTTGCTTAGATTATAATATATTAAATATTAAGATTTACATTAAAGTAAATATACTATTATTTAACTAAAAAAATTAATTAATAATAAAATTAGTACATTAATTAATATATTGTATATTTAAAATAACTTAAATATACAATTTGTTTAATTATTGATTATCAATAATCATTCTGACCTTTTGTTTAGTCATAAAATAATTGCTTCAACTCATACATGCTTATTCGAAATAAAATAATACTAATTTATTAACATTCAAAAAATTATTAAGAAATTAGAAAAAAAAAACTATTTACCGAACAAGTTCAAATATTTTTGACTATTTGAACAATTATCTATTTAAAATCATTATGACCTTATATTTTATTATAAAACAATTGTTTCAGTTCATAAAAGCTTATCTAAAAAAAAATAATATTACTTTACTAATATTATAAAAATTGATAAGTTAGAGATTTAAAACATAAATTAGTTTATCGAATCAATTCAAATAATTATGGTCATTTAAACAATTATCTATTTCAAATCATTATGAACTTTTGTTCGTCATAAAACAATTATTTTTCATCATACAAGCCTATTCAGAATAAAATAATACAAATTTATTAATATTTAAAAAATTAATAAGTAAGAGATGTAAAAAATAAATATGTTTATCGAATCAGTTCAAATAGTTATGACTATTTGAAGAATTATATGTTTCCAATCGTTATAACTTTTTGTTTTGTCATAAAACAATTATTTATCTTCATACAAGCTTGTTCAAAATAAAATAATATTAATCTAGTAATATTATGAAATTTAATAACTGATAGATTTAAAAAATAAATTTGTTTACTGAACCAATTCAAATAGTTAAGGCTATATGAATAATTATCTATTTCAAATCGTTATGACCTTTTTGTTTTGTCGTAAAACAAATGTTTTTGTTCATATAAGTTTGATCGAAATAAAATAATATTAATTTATTAATATTTTAAAAATTAATAAGAGATTTAATAAATAAATCTATTTACCATACTAGTTCAATTAGTTATAACAATTTGAACATTTATTTATTTCAAATCGTACTACATTAATAATTTGTTAATAAATTTGAATTGTACCTTTTGTAATTTAAACTTATTAAAAGTTTTTTAATTGAGTTGTCATAAAATACCAGCTAAATAATTAGAAAAATATTATCTTTTAAATCTCATAGTTATTAATTTTTTATATTTGAAATCTTATAATTCAAATATTCATAACTATTTGAATATTATTCTAATTTAAGTTTAAATTTGTTTAATTTAAAAATTAAATATTTAATTTCAAATCTATTTTAAAGTAAAAATATTTAAAGATTTGTTTTGTCGTAAAACAATTGTTTTTGTTAATATAAGTTTGTTTGAAATAAAATAATATTGTTTTATTAATATTTAGAAAATAAATATGTAAGAGATTTAAAAAGAAAATCTGCTTACCAAATCATTTCAAATAGTTTTGACTATGTCAATAATTATTTATTTCAAATCATTATAACCTTTTATTTTATCATCAAACAATCGGTTCTGTTCATATTATTTATTTAGAATAAAATAATACTAATTTAATAATATTTCAAAACTTAGTAACCAAGAAAATTAAAAAATAAATCTAATTGTCGAACTAGTTCAAATAGTTAAGACTCTATGAATAATTATATATTTCAAATCATCATGACCTTTTCTTTTAACGTAAAACAATTGTTTTGCTTATACAAGCTTATTTGGATTAAAATAATACTAATTTAATAATATTTTGAAAATTAAAAAGAGATTTAAAAAATAAATTTATTTACTGAATCGGTTCAAATGGTTAAAATTATTAGAATAATTATCTATTTTATATCATTTTGATATTTTGTTTAGTCATAAAACAATTGTTTCAATTCATACTAGATTATTCTGAATAAATTAATACTAATTTATTAACATTTGAAAAATTAATATGAAAGAGATTTAAAAATATTTATTTTATCTTTGATTAATTTTTACGATATTAATATTTTAAATATTTTAAATTTTAACAATTACAGATTGGACAATTATTAACAATTATTCATATTAATATTTATTATTAATATGATAAGCTTATATAAGATTTAAGGATATAAATCCTTACTTATTAAATAAATAATTAATAAAAATATAATAAATTTATTATTAATTTATTATATTAATATTTATAATAATATTATCCAAATCTTATACATTTAAATAACTAATAATTAAATGGTAGTAAATATTAATAATATTATTAATGTATTAAAAATAGATAACCATTAATATTAAACTATTTAATTATAATTTTTTATTAACATTTAAATTATATGTAATTAAATTAATTAAAACTTTCAAACTTACTATTTGATTTAATTATATAAATAAATTAGATTTAATATTTAAAATTAATATATATTATAGTATTAAGTACTATATAACTATTTAATAATATTAATTATTTTTAAAATTAAATATTATAAATTATAAATTGTTTATATTCATACCAGTTCTAACAATTATCTATTTCAAATCATTATGACCTTTTGTTTTATCATAAAACAAATGTTTTAGATCATATAAGTTTGTTTAGAATAAAATAATACTAATCTATTAATATTTCAAAAATCAATAAGAGATTTAAAAAATAAATTTTTTTATTAAACCAATTCAAATAGTTATGACTATTTGAGCAATTATTTATTTCAAATCATTATTACTTTTTGCTCTATTATAAACAATAGTTTCTATTCATACAAGCTTATTCAGATTAAAATAATACTAATTTATTAATATGTTGACAATTAATAAGTAAAAAATTAAAAAAATAAATATGTTTAGCAAATTAGATCAAATAGTTATGACTATATAATTTCAAATAATTTAAACAATTGTTTAAATTAATTACTGTTTGTAATTTATACTATAAAATAATAATTAACAAATACCTAAAAGTCAATTATTGTTTTAAATACCTATTGTTTGCTCAAGAAAATAATTTATTAACAAATATTAGATAATATTTAAAATGATTTATTGTATAATAAATATTTGTTAACAAATTTAACAATTACCATTATATATTAACGATATTATAACATTTTATCATAATAAGTAATTAAATTATTAATTAATAATAATTAATTATTATTATAAATATATTAATAAATTATATATTTAATTATTATTTAGTAATTTAATATCATAATATAATGACACAATATATTTATTATGAATAATTTTATATATTGCATTGAATTATAATAAATAATTCAATTATGAAATATGAATAAATTCATAATTTTATAATTAAAATAATATTAAATTATTATTATAACTTATAATAAAATAACTTAATTACTATTAATAATTAAATTTAAATTTAAATATAATTATATCAAATAATTTTAATTATAACTTATAATTAATTATAATATTAATAGTTAATAGTTATTATTAATATTTTATTAACTATTATTGTCAAACAATTATCGTTATGTTATTTAATTATCAATATATATGTCCAATTAAATTATATAATAAATAATTATTATATAATATATAATATACAATTATAATTACATATTATAATAATTAATATGATTCATAAAATATTATTAATAATATTTAATTATAATAATTTATTAAATTATTACATGATACTATATAAATTAATTATTATAATAAATAGTAATAATATTATAAATATTAACTAATATATGACTATTAGTTTAAAATTGAAAGTATATTAATATATTAAATTATAATAGCCAAATTGATAATTATACTATATAATTACTAAGTAAAGATTAAAAATAATATTGTAATTTATAAGCCAAGTTATTTGAATTGTTTTCATTATCATTTTCATATTTTTATATTATATCCATCCTTGTACCTATACCAAAAGGATATTTTAAATTTATCTTATCTTTGTAGGTATTTAATTGATTTGAGTAATTTTCATACCCATAAATTTTAAAAGAAATAATAAATAAAATCTATTTTTATCTTGTATAGTTAGATAATTTTTTATAAATATACATATTTCAATAACAATATATTAATTCTAATTAATTTAAAATAATAATTTATATTATTTAATAAAAAATCTATATACTAAATATATATAAATATATACCCAGGGTATGAGTATGGATATGAGGTGGGTACATTATTATCTGCCTCCATTTTTGTGTCTAATAAAAATTTAAAATCATATCCATTCTTATCCTCATATCATTAAACTTATCATTATAATTTTAAATAACAATTTATTATTTATAAATAATATTGTAAATAACATAAAATAAACCAACTATAAATTAATAATAAGTTTTTACTTATATAGTTGATTAATTAAATATAATAATATTAAAATTATTATATAGATATTATAGTATAAATATTAATTTATTAGTAATTTATTAATAAGTAAAATTAATATTATTAATAACAAAAATATTTGTAATAATAATATAAAAATTATTAATAATTATTAATAGTTAACATTGGAAAATATTGAAATTATTTTATATTAATATCGTAATAAACTCTTCACATTTTGTAACTGGATACAGTATTATTTTATTATTATTATGAATAATAATAATTATTACAAATTATTTTAACTGATTTAGTAAACAAATTTATTTTTAAAATTTCTTACTTATTAATATAGGCAATATTAATATTTAGAATTATTTTTTTGTCTAAGCTTGTGTTAACTGAAACAATTGTTTTATGATAAATCAAAAGGTTATAAAGATTTTAAATAGACAATTGTTAAAATAGTAATAACTATTTGAACTTGTTTGGCAAATAGATGTATTTTTTTAAAATTTAATCTTTAAATAAATTTATATATACAAACTAATTAAAATAAATAATTACAAATTATATTAATTATATAAATATAATTCAATTAATTATGATTAAAATAAAATTGATAAATATTATCAATTTAAAATTAATATATTAAATTATTATATATAAATAATATATAAGTATTACACAAGATTAATTATTTAATCTATAATAATATAATTAATTGTTTTTGCAAAATAATTATATAATTATTATTAATTATTAATTAATATATAATCTATATACCAAACAAGTTCAAATAGTTATTCGAATTATTAATATTATGTAATATAAAGATAATAATAATTATTTAAATAATAATTCATGATTAATAAATTATTTATTTTAAATATTATTTTATTTAATTGTAATAATCAATCTAAAATATATTAATAAATAATTAAATATAATACAAGCTATTTCTATTAATTTATTTTGGATGATTTAAGTAAGTCAAAACTATTCCAATTATTTAAATTAAAAATAAATAATTAAGTAAATAGATAATCATTAATTAATTAAACATAAAGCTAAATAATTATATTATTATAATTATATTATTATCTTAATTATTAATAAAGTATTAATTAGTATTTAATTGTAATTATTTAAATTTATTATATAGTAATTATATAATAATATTATTAGGATAATTTAATTATTATCATAATACTAATTTTAATCTATTATAATTTATTTAATAATTATAATTAATATTTTAATCTTTATTAAATAATAATTTATACATTTAAATAACTAATATTTAAATGTTCAAATAATCATAATTATTTAAACTTGATCGATAAAAATATTTATTTTTTAATATTTGTTAATTTGTATGATAATTCAAATAATTATAAAACTATAATAATTATTAATTTATAATTAAATTAGTAATTAAATATTACATTTAATTATTACTTAATTTCTAACAAAACTATTTAAATTATTAATTATTAATAATTAAATGTTTATTAATAACATTTTTATTAATGTTAGATTTGTTTAAATATAGGTATTTAATAATATAAATACTATTAATAAAGAATGCGTGTATATTTAAAATTTTAAATATAAAAGAGGTTCTAATTTAATTTAACAAAGGATTAGATTAAATCTTTTAATCATAACAATTAAATAAATTGATTATTAAAATTAATAAAAAGTTTAATAGTATTTATATATAATATTAAATAATTATCCAAAAAATTAATTAAATTTAGTTAATTTTAAATAATTTTAATTATATAAATAATTTTAATTATTTTTAAATAATTTAAAGAATTAAATTAATACTTTAAAGAATTATATATAATAAAATTAAATATACTTTAACTGTAAGGTTTGTACTATTTACTAACCAGTTCAAATAGTTAATTTAAATAGATTAACTGTATAGATTATATCAAATAGAATATTTTAATAATTAGTTATAACTAAATATAATATAAGAGATTTATATATAGTATAAATATATAATTCTATACTTCATATCAATTTATTAATTATTATATATAATAATAATTTATACATAATAGATTACTAAAAAATAAACTAAGTCAGTAAACTGATTTATTTTTTAAATCTCTTAATTTTCAAAATATTAAGAAAAGTAGTATTATTTTATTTTGGATAAACTTTTGTGAACTAAAACAATTGTTTTATGAAAAAACAAAAATGCACAATGATTTTAAATAGATAATTGTTGAAATAGTCATAACTATTTGAACTTGTTCAGTAAACAAATTTAGTTTTTCAAATATCCTGCTTATTAATCTTTCAAAAGTTAATAAATTAGTATTATTTTCTTTCGAATAAGCTTGTATGAACTGAAACAATTATTGTATGATTAAACAAAAGGTCAAAATGATTTGAAATAGATAATTATTCTAATAATCTTAACTATTTGAACTGATTGGCAAACACATTTATTTTTTAAATCTCTTACTTATTAATTTTCAAAATATTATTAAATTAGTATTATTTTTATCTAAATAAGCTTATATGATAAAAAAACAATTGTTTTATGACAAAACAAAGATCATAATGATTTGAGATTAATATTTGTTCAAATAGTCATAACAATTAGAACTACTTTGAAATATAGCTTTAGTTTTTAAATCTCTTACTTAATAATTTTTGAAATATTAATAAAGTAGTATTATTTTATTTCAGATAAGTTTTTATTAACTGAAACAATTATTTTATGGCAAAACAAAATGTCAAAATAATTTTAAACAGATAATTGTTTAAATAGTCATATCATTTGAAATTGTTCAATAAACAGATTTTATTTTTTTAAATCTCTTGCTTTAATTTTTCAAATGTTAATAAATTAGTATTATTTTATTCCAAATAAGCTTGTATGAATTGAAATAATTGTTTTATGACTAAACAAAAGGATAGAATGATTTAAAATAGATAATTATTTTGATAGTCTTAACTATTTGAACTGGTTCGGCTAACATATTTATTTTTTAAATCTCTTATTAATTTTTGAAATATTATTAAATTAGCATCATTTTAATCCGAATAAGCTTGTATGACAAAATAAAGATCATTATGATTTGAGATAGATAATTGTTCAAATAGTCATAACTTATATTAATATATTTATTATACTAATAATATTATATTTGACTATAATACTATAAATTATTAAGATTTTAATAATGATTATTAGTATTATATTTGTATTATAATACTATTATTCAATTTATATATATTATAATTATAATATTATAATATTATTTATTATTAAAATATTTAAATAATTAATAATATTTTTAATTATATATTAAATAAATTAGTTTAAATATTAATATATATCATATTAATAAATATTAATACAAGCTATTATAACATTAAATTTTTATATTAATACATATATTAAAGATAAATTAGTTTTATATTTAATTATAATTTATTATATTAACTATATTTAATTATTATCATTTAAATAATTAAATGGCATTATTATATTATATTAAACTACTAATTAATAATAATATTAATTATTATATTAATATTTAATAATATAATATTGATTAATATTTTAAAATATATTAATTATAATCACAATAATCCAAATATTATAATTTTTTAACAATTATAATTAATTAATAAAATAAAATAATACTACTTTATTAATAATATTATTATTAATTAAATTATAAATGATATTTAATTATTAAATTATCTTAATAATATATAAGATTATACTTTAAATTCAATAATATTATAATATTTAAAGTTAACTTATTAATAAAAATAATAATAAAATAGTTTAAATTAATAAAATAATTAAAATAATTAATTATTATTAATTAGTAATAAAAAAATCAATAGTATACAATTCAGAAACAATTGTTATAAATAATATAACATATAGATATTATTTAATTTATATTATTAACTTAGTTTATTACATATTGTTATTATAATTAATTGTTATTAATTAATATTAGTTAATAAATGTTTAATAAATTACTTATTAAACTTTACTATTTAGTTAAGATATAAAAATTAATATCTCTTACTTATTAATTTATTTCAATATTGATTGTTATTTATTTAAGCAATTATGTTTTATAATTATCCTAATTATAATTCAGTATAATTTTATTTGTTATATAACTAATAAATACAAATTCTTAATAGTTCAATAAAAGATAATAAGTAATACTTAAATATACAATTTGTTTAATTATCGATTATAATATCCAAATATTACTATTTAAAACAGATAACCATTAATATTAAATTATATTTTAATATAATTATAATCTTATTCGATTATTAATTTATTTTGGATGATTTAATATTCTTACTATTTAAAAATTAAATATAAATATTAAATTATATTATATATAATATTAATAATTATTGTATAATATATATTATTATATTTAAAAATAATATAGTTATCTATTTTTATCTCATATGTTCAAGAATTAAATAAATTATTATTAAAAATTAATATGAGATTTATGTTAACCTTGCTATTTTTTGTGAAGGGGGGTTGTAGAACACCCAACCATTTGATTTGAGCAATGCCATTGTTAGTTAAATCCTTGAGAATTGTATAAAATGACCTTTGTATATATGGAAAGCTTTTATTCAAGCCTCATGTTCTTTGGCATTTAGACGTTCTGATTGAATGAGTTGCTGAAATACAATTCTTGCATATAGGGATTTTACATGCTCATTATCTAAATCACTAAATTCAAATACATCTATATATATTATATATGTATATTATATATATTATTTATAAAATAATTATAATATAACAATATATATTAGTTATTATCTAATAATATAGTTATATTTTAAATTATATTAAAATAAAGATTTATTTTTTAAATTTCTTACTTATTAATTATTTTTATAATAATAATAATAATTATTTATTAGTTAATTAATCCCTAATTAATTTTATAATAATATTACTAATTATAAATAATCATAATTATAATTATAGATATAATTAATTAATATATAATAATTATAATAGTATTTATATTAAAATAAAATGAATTCATATTATTAATATTTTAGTGCTTTATTAAATAAATTATAATAAATTATTAAGTTTATTAAGGTTATTAATAATTATATATGAAGTATATTTAATAATTTATTAAATTATAATATTAAATTTAATTAATAATATTAAATATTACTATAATTACTATTATAATTCTATTTATTTATATTGAAAAAACAACTATATTAGTTATTAATTAATAATCTTATAATATTAATTAATATAGTATTAATTTATTTAATTAATATTATTATAATTAAGATAATTATAATAATTTAATATATATCTTTATTATAAATTTATTATTTATTAAATAATATTAATTTATTATAAAATAATTTATTTTATTAATTATAATAATAAATAATTATAATTTAATATTTAGAATAATTATTATTTTGATTTATTTTATATATTTATAATATATAATTAAATAATATTATAATTAATTATAAATTTGTTGAAATATGATTATATTTTAATATTAGTTAATATAAATAACATTCATTATTGTTATACTAAGATAAACTAATTATTTATAATACAAATAAATTTATTATATAATAAAATAATTTATTGTTATGTTATATTATAATTATAACATAATTAAATAACTATTTTAATTGTATAATTTAAAATAATACTAATTTTAAAATAATATTAAATTATAATATTATTTTATTATAAAATAATAATTTATTTAATTTTATATTTTAGTATTAGTTATATTTAGTATATAATTAATATATATAAATAAAAATTTTTATTTATTTTAATATTAAGATATATAATTATATTTATAAAAATTATATTAGTATCATAAATAATTATTCATAAATATTAACCTTTTAATGTTAAGGTATAATTATAATCTATATATAAATAGTAAATTAAATCAATATATTTAATTATTATTAGTTATAATTATTTTAATAATTTATAAATTAACAATTGGTTTAATAATATTGATTTATTTTTAAATATTAAAATCTATTATTAATTATAGTATTAATATTAAGAAATAAATAATAAAATTGTTTATATAATCAATATTATATATTTATATTTTATTATAAAATAATTTTAATTTACACTATATAATTAAATATTATATTATTAAATTAATATTACTTATTAACTGTCAAATATAAATTTATATTTTATAATTAAAAATATAATTTTATTAAATAATATAAACTATATATATTAATAATTAATATTATTTATTTCAATTTAATTTTTTGAAATAATATTAATTAATTAAATTAATAAACTTGCATGAATTGAACTTATTATAAACTTACCAGGTATATATAATTGTAATTAAAATAATAGAATACCAATTTTATTAATCATTTTAAAAATAACTAATAATTATAAATTATTAAAACTATAGCATTCTAATTATTTATTTTTAAATGATTTGGATAATAATATTATTTTACTATTTGATTAATTAAACTAATATAATAAATATAATTATTTATTGTTATTTAAATAATAAATTAATACTATTATAATATTTAATATTATATTATTTTATTGTTATATTAATTAATTGATTAATCTAATAAATTAATAATTTATAATATTTGATTATTAATTATTATTAAGTAATTATATAATTTTGCTATATTAAATTGAATAGTTAATTCAAAATACTATAATTTTAATATTAAAAAATTATAATTAATTATAATTATAATAGTATTATAAATATTAATTAATATATAAAATGATTATTAAATTGTTTTATTAAGCTTGTATGAATACTATTCATAAAATAATATAAATTTATTAAAACTCCAAAAATTAATAAATAAAAATTTAAAAAATAATATGTATTTTGAACACATTCAATAGTTATGACTATTTGAACAATTATCTATTTCAAATCATTATGACAATTTGTTTTGTCATAAACCAATTATTTCTATTCATACAAGCTTATTCGAAATAAAATAATATTAATTTATTAATATTTCTAAAATTAATAAATAAAATATTTAAATAATAAATTTGTTAACCGAGCAAGTTCAAATAGTTATTACTTTTTGAACAAATATATATTTCAAATCTTTATGATCTTTTGTTTTGTCATAAAACAATTGTTTCTATTCACACAAGTTTATTTGGAATAAAATAATACTAATTTGTTATTATTCTAAAAATTAATAAGTTAGAGATTTAAAAAATAAATTTGTTTACCAAATAAGTTTAAATAGTCATGTCCATTTGAACTGTTATTTATTTCAAATCATTATGAAATTTGTTTTATTATAAAATAATTGTTTCTATTCATACAAAATTATTTAGAATAAAATAATACCAATTTATTACTATTTCAAAAATTAATAAGGATTTAAAAAAAATGTGTTTTTCGAAACAGTTTAAATAGTTAAGACTATTAGACAATTATCTATTCCAAATTATTCTGATTTTTTGTTTAGTCAAAAAATTATTGTTTCAATTCATACGTGCTTATTCAAAATATAGTAATACTAATTTATTAAAATTTAGAAAATTAATAAGAAATTTTAAAAAAATATATTTACCGAATAAGTTCAAATAGTTCTGACTATTTGAATAATTATCTATTTAAAATTGTTACGACCTTTTATTTTATCATAAAACAACTATTTCAGTACATTAAACTTTTTCCAAAATAAAATAATATTGCTTTATTAATATTTCAAAAATTAAGAAGTTGGAGTTTTTAAAAAAAATAAGTTTATCAAATTATTCAAATAATTATGGCCATTTGAATAATTATCTATTTCAAATTGTTATGAACTTTTGTTTTGTCATAAAACAATTGTTTTTCATCAAACAAGCCTATTTGGAATAAAATAATACTAATTTACTAATATTTCAAAAATTAATAAAAGATTTAAAAAGTTAATCTATTTACTGAACCACTTCAAATAGTTATGACTATTTGAACAATTATATATTTCAAATTGTTATAACCTTTTGTTATCTCATAAAACAATTATATCTATTCACACAAGTTTATTCGAAATAAAATAATACTAATATAATAATATTCTAAAAATTAATAACTAAGAGATTTAAAAAATAACATATAATTATATATAAATATATTGATAATATAATATAATATATATTATTATTTATATTAATTTAATTTGATACTATAAACTTGAAATATTTATAAATAATCAATATTTATATTTAATATAAATTAAATAATAAATTAACTTATATTATCTATTGTATTAATTATAATTTAATTAGTTAAAACATTTAAATATTAGTTATTTAATTATTATGTATCAAATAAAATAACTATTTAATTATAATATTATAATATATTTATTATAATGTACTAATAAATATTTATACTTATGAATATATACTATTGATTAGTACTACTATTTGAATAGTTTAAATAAATATAATAATTTAAAATAATTTAAATAAATTAGGACATCTAAGTGACAATTGTACAATTATTTATTTGTTATAACATAATATTATATCAATGTACAAATAACAATTAATAGCTTATATAATATATAATTTTAGTTAATAATCTATATTAACTGTATAGATTATAACTAAGAATATTTAAACAAAAGGTAATAAATTAGTATTATTATTAATAATAAATTATTTCATAATTGCAACAATTATCACTATTTAAATTTTTTATTATTTAATTAAGAATGTAATAAATAATTTTACAATAATAGATAAAATAATAAGCTATAATAAAATAATAAGCTATTATTTAAATTATTTGAAATAGATCATGGATAATTATTTATTTGAATAATTATACGTAATATTGATATTATTATTTGTAATCTGTATATTAATTAGTTATAATATTATTTTATTATAATATAGATAATATATTTTCAAAAATTATTTACTACAAATAATAAATTTTATTATTAATTTTGTAGCAATAATTGTATAATAATAAATTAAATTATTTAGTTATAATTAAATAGTTTTAAAAATAATAAAAAATACAATATATTCTATATTAATATATCATAATATAGAGCATTTGTTTATAATATAAATTTAATTCGTTTAATTATATAAATATTTGCTGAATTAATAAATTGTTGTTACTAAAATAGATAATTATTCTAATCATTTTAACTATTTGAACTAGTTCTGCAAGCAAATTTATTTTTTAAATCTATTACTTATTAATTTTTAAAATATTATTAAATTAGTAATATTTTTAACTGAATAAGTAAATAATTTATTCATAAATTTATATAACTATTAATATAAATTTACTATTTATATTAAAATTATAAATTTAGTACATAATTATAAATATACTGATATTATATAAATATTAATTAATTAAAAAATAATACTAATCTAATAATATTATGAAAATTAATAATTAAGAGATTTGAAAAATAAATTTATTTGTTGAACCAGTTTAAATCTCTTATTAATTTTCAAAATAGAAATAAAATAGTATTATTTTATTTTGAATAATTTTGTATGAATAGAAACAATTGGTTTTGGAACATTAATTTTTAAATAAATTTATATTATTTTATTTGAAATCAGCTTAAATAAATAGAACCAGTTGTTTTATGATAAAACAAAAGGTTGTAATGTTTTGAAATACGTAATTATTAAGATAGTAATAACTATTTGAACTTATTCAATAAATAGATTTATTTTTTTAATTCTCTTACTTTTTAATTTTTGGAATATTAATAAATTAGTATTATTTTATTTCAAATAAGCTAACATGAATTGAAACAATTGTTTTATTACAAAGCAAAATGTTACAATGATTTATTAATGTATTAATGAATGATTAGATTTTTATATAGTATTAGTAATAATAGTTATTAATAGTTATAAATTATAAGAATATAATTATTTATCTCAATTATTTAACTTATCAAATAATATAATTTAAATAATAATATAATAATGCTATATAAAAATTAAGATTTAAAATAATACTAATTTAATAATGTTTTGAAATTTAATAAGAGATTTAAGAAATAAATATGTTTTCTAAACCAATTCAAATAGTTAAAATAATTAGAATAATTATCTATTTCAAATCGTTCAAAACTTTGGTTAGTCATAAAATATTTGTTTCATGTCTTACAAGCTTATTCAGAATAAAATAATCCAAATTTATGAACAAATGGAAAATTAATAAGCAAAAGATTTGAAAAAATAAATTTGTTTACCAAACAAGTTTAAATAGTTATGACTATTTGATAAATTATTTTTATAAAATCATTCTGACCTTTCACTATTATATATTAATATAATTAATATATTTATAACCTAAATTTGGTCTAATTGAATATTCAATAATATTTTATTAATATGAATAATATTAATTAATTAAATATTATATTATTTTTAATTAATATTAAAAATAAATATATTTAAGTAAAAATAATTAACAAAATTTGTTATTATTAAATAAAAATAATATTGTAATTTATAAGCCAAGTTATTTTAATTGTTTTCATTATCATTTTCCTATTTTTATATTATATCCATCCCCGTACCTATACCAAAAGGATATTTTAAATTTAAGTTATATTTATTATAACATTAAAATAATATTAATATTAAATTAATATTTATTAGAATTAAAAGAAGTTTATTTATATAACTATTGGGTTTTATAGTGAGAATAATTAAATCAACTATAAATTAGTTAACTTAAATTTAATGAATTGATATTATAATATGGATTATAATAAATGGTTATTATATTATATTATATATAATAATTGCTTATTATAATCCATATTATAATGTATATTAATATTTTAATATTTAAATATTAAATTATATTATAATTCGTATAATTATTAAAATTATTAGTAATTAATAACAATTACTATATCTTGTTTAGTATTAATTATATAATTAATATATTATTAATAGCATAATCTAATTTAATATTATATATTAATTATAGATATAATATAATAATTGTCATAATTTATTATTATTTTTAATTGTATAATATATTAATTATTATTAGTTAATAATTAATCAAATTAATAACAATTATTATTATTTATTATAATAAGTTTAACAAAACCTTCATAATTATTTAATAAAACCTTAAATCTACATTAATAAATATAATTTATTATTAATAAAAAATAATTATATCAATTTACTAATAATTGATACATTAAATTATAATATTAATAGTTAAGTATTTGACTATAATTAGTTATATTAGAATTAATATTTTCAAAATTAATAAGTAAAAAATTATTATAATCTATTTAGTTTTTAATTAGTATTATAAACTTATTACAATTGTTAATAATAAGCTTGATTTTCTAGATGAGGAACTAATGGCCATCTCAAAGTTAGAGGAAGATGATAAAGAGATATAGAGGATGTATTTCAATGGGGCCGCTAATAAATTATTTTATTAATGAGTAATTAATATAATATATTATTATTATTATTATTAATTGGTTATGGATTGTTAAACCATTATAATTATTATATTATATATTATATTTATTATAATATAATTATAAAAATTATATTTTATAATCAATTTTTGGATAAATTTATATTTCATATAAATATTATTAATTAATTAATAATACTAATAGTATTGTGGTTCAATTATTAATTATTAATAGATACATTTATTAATAATTTATAATTATAATATTTAATTGATAAATTTATAAAAATATCATTTATCTAAAATATTAATAGCCTCTTAAATTATAATATATATATTAATATAAATTATTTTAGTTTATGTATTTAAATTATTATAATTTATCAATTTAATATTAAACAATATAATTATAATTTAATAATTTATTATTAAATTAATTAAATTAATATTAAATCTATTTTGATTATATTATTGATAATACTTTAATCAAAAGTAATAATGTTAATTAGATTAGTAAATTAATTATAATATTAAGTTTATAAGTTAATAGTTAATGATACTCTATACTTATAGTAATCTAAATTTATTAATAAATTTATAATTTAGATTAATAGAAATTTTAAATAATTTATATATTATTACAATTTATAATAGGATATAAATATAATATAATTATTTGATTAAATGACTGTAATAACAAAACTTCTGAATAGCTTATTTTAAAATAAGTTATTTTAATAATTGAAAAGTTTATAATTAATTTATTTTATTTACTATAATACTAAATTAATATTTAGTTAATTACTAAATAAAGATTATTATTATTATAACATTATTAATTTACTAATTACTAAATCTATTTATCAAAATAGTTCATATAATTTATCATTCTATATTTTATTATACAGAATTAATCTTAATATTAATTAATATTAATATAACATTAAATTTATTAAAATTGTATAAATAGATTTATAATTATAATTAGAATTATTTTACTCACATTAATATATTAAATAGTTGCTCTTATAAAAAATTTATAAATTAATGTTAATTTAATAAATAATAATATCTTATTATTTATTATTAATAATGTTATAATAATAATTTATTAATTTATAAATTAATTTTTAACATGATAAAATATCATTTTATAATTGTTAAATGACTTATAATAATATTAACATATAATATTAATATTACGTATAATATTCATATTATATTGAATTAATAATTATTATTAATATAATTCAATTAATTATGAATTTGTTATATCATAAATTTTAAATATAAATTATTATATTTAATTATTTTGTCATAAAACAATTGTATCAATTCATATAGGCTTATTCGAAATAAAATATTACTAATTTATTAATATTCTAAAAATTAATGAGTAAGAGATTTAAAAAAATGAATCCGTTTACTGAACAAGTTTAACTAGTGATGACTATTTGAACAATTATCTATTTCAAATCGTTATGAACTTTTGTTTTGTCATAAAATAATTGTTTCTATTCATAAAAGCTTATTTCAAATAAAATAATTAAATTAATTAATATTCCAAAATTTAATAAGTAAAAATTTAAAAAATAAATTTGTTTTATTGAACATGTTTGAATAGTTTGACTATTTGAACAATTATTTATTTCAAATAGTTATGACCTTTTGTTTTGTGATAAACCAATTGTTTCTGTCCATACAAGCTTATTCTGAATAAAATAATTAAATTTATTAATATTTCAAAATTTAATAAGTAAAAATTTAAAAAATAAATTAGTTTTTTGAACATGTTTAAATAGATCTAACTATTTGAATAATTATCTATTTCAAATAGTTAGGATCTTTTGTTTTGCGATGAACCAATTGTTTTTGTCTATATAAGCTTATTCAAAATAAAATAATACTAATTTAATAATATTCCAACAATTAATAAGTAAAAGATTTAGAAAATAATTTAAATTAATATAATTTACTATATTATTAGTATATAGATTAACAAGCTTTATAATCCTTAAATAGTAAAATAATTATTCAATTATTAATATTAATCATATATATAATTAATTTAATATATATTTATAATAATTAACTATATTTCATATTTTTACCATACTTATAATAAATTTATAATATAATATATAAATTATTAAATTAGTATTATTATTTAATTAATAAATAATTAATAACTAAGATATATATGATATAATAATATTAATATATAGGTTTATTAATAGTATATTAATTATGAATAAAAATTAATATTCACAATTTTAATAAAAATAATTAAATTAATTTTCTATATTAAATAAATTATAATTTATTAATTTAATTTCAAATATGCCTATTTAATAACTTATATTAAAACAATAGTTTCTATTTTGTTACTCTTTAATTTTTGGAATATTATTTTAAAATATTAATAATATTAAATTTATATATATGATTAATTATTATTTAAATTATATTTGAATTAATATACTATTAATATTACTAATTAATATTAAGTCTTGATAATATATTGAATTATATATTATTATTAATTATACTATTGTTCAAATAGTACATTATAAATAATATCAATTTATTAATATTAGAAATTATTCAAATATAATCATAAATTATAATAATATAATAATATTATTACCATAATATGAGATTATATAAATTTATTATTATATATAACTTAATAAATATAATGATATTAATAATTAACAATTGTTTTATAAAATTAATTATAATTAATATTTGATATAGTTATAAACTATTTTAAAATAAATTGTATAACGATTAATTAATTTATTATATAATAATATGATTAACAATTGTATAGTTAATACAATAATAATAAATTAATAAAAAATAATATATAATTTAATTATAATTAAATTTATAACTTATATATAATAATCTGTTAATAATAGTGAAATAAATATGTTAATAAAATTATAACTTTTTTTATAAATTATTAATTATTAACATAATATAAACCAATTTTGTTTTAATAACATAAAATAATTATTATTATTATTTATAAATAATAATTAAAGATAATTAATTCAATTTTATTGTTATAATTATTGATTATAACTAATATAATAATTTAATTATAATTGATTATTTTAAATCACTTATTAACTTTTGAAAGATTAATAGATTAGTATTACTTTATTTCAAATAAACTTATATGAACAAAAACATTTGTTTTATGACAAAACGAAAAGTAATAATGACTTGAAATATATAATTGTTCAAATAGTATAATTTTTTGAATTCGTTAGGTAAACAAAATTATTTTTTAAATCTCTTATTTATTAATTTTTGAAATATTAACAAATTCATTTTATTTTATTTCAAATAAGCTAGTATGAATTGAGAAAATTGTTTTATGACAAGACAGAGGTCATAACGATTTGAATTGGTTCAGCAAACAAATTTATTTTTTAAATCCCTTAGTTATTAATTTTTTGAATATTATTAGATTCATATTGTTTTATTTTGAATAATCTTGTATGAACAGAAATAATTGTTTTATGACAAAACAAAAGGTTGTAATGATCTGAAGTAAAGAATTGTTCAAATAGTCATTACTATTTAAACTGGTTTGGTAAATAGATTCAATTTTTAAACTCTTACTTATTTATTTTTGAAATTATTAATTGTTTAATATTTATATAACTATTTGAATATTATTCTAATTTAAGTTTCTATTAAAAACTGTATCAATTATTAATAATTAAATTATTAGTATATAGATATATTATATTTTAATCTATATATTATAAATATATGTTTAAATATTATAATATATAATATTTATATTAACTAATCATATTAATAATTTAAATTAATACTATATAATTTAATTTAAATTATAATAATATAATTATAATTTTATACAAATTAAATATTGGATATTTATATAATGTTATAATAAATATAACATTTAATAATTAATTATTTTATATATTAATTTAACTTATTAATATTATCATAATTTATAATTGTATTAATTATAAAATTAATACATACTTTAATAAATTATATTATATTAATATAATTTTTAATAATAATATATTTAAATTTAATAATTTAATAATTTAACTTTAGAAATATTAATAAATTATAAAAATATATAATTATTTATAATTATAAAGTAACTATTCATAATATATAATTATTATTAAATTATGTAAATTAGTATTAATTTATTAAAAAATATTTAAACAAAAGGTTAATAAATTAGTATTATTATTAATAATAAATTATTTTATAATTGCAACAATTATCACTATTTAAAATTTTTATTATTTAATTAAGAATGTAACAAATAATGTTATAATAATTGATATAATAATAAGCTATTATTTAAATTATTTGAAATAGATAATAGACAATTATTTATTTGAATAATTATACCCAATATTGATATTATTATTTGTAATCTGTATATTAATTAGTTATAATATTGTTTTATTATAATATAGATAATATATTTTCAAAAATTATTTACTACAAATAATAAGTTTTATTATTAATTTAGTAGTAATAATTGTATAATAATAAATTTAATTATTTAGTTATAATTAAATAGTTTTAAAGATAATAAAAATATAATATATTCTATATTAATATATCATAATATAGAGCATTTGTTTATAATATAAATTTAATTCGTTTAATTATATAAATATTTGTTTAATTAATAAATTGTTGTTACTAAAATAGATAATTATTCTAATCATTTTAACTATTTGAACTTGTTCCGCAAGCAAATTTATTTTTTAAATCTTATACTTATTAATTTTGAAATATTATTAAATTAGTAATATTTTTAACCAAATAAGTAAATAAACTATTCATAAATTTATATAACTATTAATATAAATTTACAATTTATATTAAAATTATAAATTTAATACATAATTATAAATATACTGATATTATATAAATATTAATTAATTAAAAAATAATACTTATATAATAATATTATGAAAATTAATAATTAAGAGATTTAAAAAATAAATTTATTTGTTGAACCAGTTCAAATAGTTAAGGCTATATGAATAGTTATCTATTTCAAATCGTTATATTTTTTTACTTTGTCATAAAACAAATGTTTTTGTTAATATAATTTTGTTTAGAATAAAATATTATTAATTTATTAATATTTTCAAAATTAATAAGAGATTTAAAAAATAAATTTGTTTACTAAACTAGTTCAATTAGTTATAACAATTTAACAATTATTGATTTCATATTGTTATAACCCTTTGTTTTGTCATAAAATAATTATTTCTATTGATATAGTCTTATTCGAAATAAAGTAATGCTAATTTATTAATATTCTAACAATTAATAAGTAACGAATTTAAAAAATGAATCTATTGGCCTAACCATTGCAAATAGTTATGACTATCATAATTATAATTATTTAATAAATACAAACATTATAAATTTTTTTACAGTTATTATAAATTTAATTAAATAAATTAGGACATCTAAGTGATAATTGTACAATTATTTATTTAAATATATATTAATATATTATGTTATATAAAATATCTAGTTATTATATTATCATAAATAAACAAGTTAAATAATTTATTTGTTTTTTATTTAATTATGTTTTAATTTCTACGTTATACTTAAAACTAAATTATTATATCAGATTTATTATCAATCGTTATTAATATTTATTATTAATAATATTAATCAATATATTAATTAATAATTTAAATAATATTATTAAATAAATTAAAACTGATTATAATATTAATTATAATATATTGTTTGTAACTATTAATAAAGTATATTAATTATAATATTTGAATTTATATTATTAATTCTTATATAATGATATTGTTTATCAAATATTATTTGATATATTATTTGTGAAAATTTATTATTGTTTATTAAAATTAATATCTAATTTTGTTTAATTAAAAATTATATTACAATTAAAATTATAATATTATTATAATTAAAATAATAATATGGTTATTATTAAGAATTTATATTTAAAATAATTTAAATAATATTTCATTAAATAATTATAATATCCATAATTAGTAATAAAAAATGTATTAGCTAATACATATTATTTAATAATAATAATTGAATTAATAAGATTTAAAATTAATATTAATTAATTAGAAATTTTTTTGAATTAATAGTTTAAATTATAATTTTTATAATTATAAATTTAATTTAATTTAATTATATTACTATTAATAACTATAAATAAATATTATTAATTTATTATATAATTTATTTAGTACAATATTATCTAATAATATGGAATTATTATCTTGTAATATAATGTAAATATATTATATTTATAAACTATATTATATATAATTAATATTTATAATATTGTAAATAATTATTATTTAATAATATATTAATTTCTAAAATATAAAAATATAATTTATTAAAATAATTATTAAATAATATAATTTTTTAACTTGTTTATTTGTTATAATTATAGCTTATAATATGAATGTAATTTATATAATAAATAATATATAATAATAATTATTTTTATAATTATAATAATTTATAATATATTCATTATATATTAATATTGATATAATTCTATTATTTGTAATAATATAAACAATAATAAGACAATTTTCATATTAATAATATTTGAATTTAATATTATATTAATTAATTCTATATTAATAATTTGATATATAATAATATAATTATATATTAGTTATAAAACTTTATAACCAATATTATATAATAATGATAATTTATTCTAAGTATTATATAAATAAATTATTAATTAATAATGACAATATTTTAATAATATATTTATATCAGTTAATAAATATTAATTTATAGCAAAATTATATAATTACTTAATAATATAATTATAATTTTAATAATTATAATTTACAATTATTATTATAATATATTATGAATTTATTATAATTTATAAGCTTATAAATAGCTTATATATTGTTTATAAGCTAATAAACAATTTGTTATAAGTAAATATATAACAAAAGCAATATAGTTATATTTATTATAATTATTATTTAATTAATTATAATAATTAAATATGGTCAATTATTATAATTAAATTGTATATTTCTTATTATTATTATATGTTTAAAATTAATATTATATTTATAAAAGTATTAATTTGAATAATATATTTAATAATCTAAATAATTTTGTATGAATAGAAATAATTGTTTAACGATAAAACAAAGTATCATAACAATTTGAAATGGATAATAGTTCAAATGGACATGACTATTTGAACTTATTCAGTACATAGATTTATTTTTTAAATCTCAAACTTATTAATTTTTAGAATATTAATAAATTAGTATTATTTTGGTCTCTATACCATACAAGTAATTATATTTAACAAACTTATTAATATAATAAATTAATATTAATATTAAATAATTAATATTTAGCTATTATTTTAATTATAGTTTAATAATTAAATAATATTTAAAAGGTTAAAGTATCATATGTAAACTATATCTCCAAATAGTTTAATCTATTTTAATTAATAATTAAATCATTATATTTTAAAAAATACATATTAAAAAAATTAATTTGTATTATTAATTTAATAAAAATTAATTATATTTAATTATTAGCTTGGCTAATAATTTATTAACATGGCTAAAATTGATAAAAAAAATTAATTTAAAATTAATTTAGTAATAAAAATTATTAAAATTAATAAGTAAGAGATTTAAAAAATAAATCTGTTTACCAAACTAGTTCAAATATATAACTATTTGAACAATTGTAAACTTCAAATCATTATAACCTTTTGTTTTGTCATAAAATACTAATTTAATAAAAGTAATTATTTATAATAATAAATAATTATTATACTAATAATTTAATAAATTTATATAATAAATAGGCTTTCAAATTATAAATGTTACAAGAAAGGTATAAATAATTTAAACTATTAATAGTTTATTAATAATTAATTTAAATTAATTATTAAATTAATTATAATAATTAAGACTTAAATTATTATAATTTAAAATTATTGTGAATTATTAAATTAATAAATCTAATTTCATTATATTAAATTATACTTATCAATTTATATTTAATGTAATACTAATGTATAAATATTATTAATTATATATTTAACATATATTAATTTTCTATTTAATAAAAATAGCATCATGAAAAAAGAATTTGAAATACTGTATATTTATAAGTTCTTCTCTATCATTTAATCCTACTGTTTGCTCAAGAAAATAAGGGAAGAAAAGTTGATGGTTAATTAATTATTATTAATTTTAACAATTATTAATTAATTATTAGTTATTATTAATATTTATATGGTATTAATTTTGTTCTACCATAAAACAATTATTTCTGTTCATACAAATTTATTCGAAAAAAATAATACTAATTAATAATAGTATGAAAATTCATAATTAAGAGATTTAAAAAATAAATCCATTTGCTAAATCAATTCAAATAGTTAAGACTATATGAAATAATTATTAATTAATATTAATATATATTATATGTTTAAATTTATTAACTATAATTAGTAATAATAATAATTATAATATAATAATTACAATTTAACGATTATTTAACAATAGATAAATTATGATACATTAATTTATTTACGAATAATAGAGATTTATAATTAAAATAATATAATTCCAAAAATTTGAAATAGATAATAGACAATTATTTATGAACAATTAATAAATTATTAATATACGATATTTATAACATATAATAATTAAATAATATTTTTAATGTTACAAATAATTATACATTAATTATTAATTTATAAAATATAAATAATTTGATATTATTATTATTATTAGTATTTAAAAATATATCGATATAATTTATTATTTATAACAAATTATTTATATGTTCATATTTAATATTTAATATTAATAATTAATAGAATATATAAATAGCCTAATTGTTAATTATATATTATATTAATAATTCAAATTCAATTATTAAATTAGTATATACATAATTTAATATGTATAAAATATTATAATTGAATAATAATTATTCAATTATTATTTGAAGTAACTATAGTTATGAAATATTAATAAAAATTTATTAATTAATGATTATACTAAATTATATAATCTATACAATTATTAAATTAATAAAATAATAATTAAATATTTAATTAATTTATAAATAATTATTAAAATTACTAGTTATAATATATATTAATTTTAAATATTAAATCTAATTTATTTGTATAATTAAATCAAATAGATTAATAAAAGTTAATCTATATAGTTAATAACTAGTAAAAATATTATAACTGAATAATATTAATTTAGTATAATCTATTATGAATTATATTAACTTATTAATTAATCTATATAATTAATAATTAACAATATTATAATTTAATATATAATAATATGATATATTACTAAATAAATTATTTGATATTTATATATTAAATCTATAGATAATTATTGAAATGACAGCAATTATTTGATTATTTTATTATTAAGCTTATGGCTTAATTCTTTTATATTATTTAAAAAGAATTAAATATAATTTTAATCATTAATTTATTAAATATAAATTCTTATTATATATTTTTTACTTAATTATAAATAATTTTAAATAGTTAAATAAATAATAATTCTTATGATTTAAATATATAATTTAAATTATATAATTTATTAAATTATTAACTATAAATATTACTAAGTTATAATCTATACAGTTAAAATTTAAACAAAAATTTTAAATAATTTTATTTTAATATATAAATATATTAGATTTAATATTTAAAATTAATATATATTATAGTATTGAATATAACAAGAAAAAATATATTTAATAATAATTATTAAAAATATTAAATTAAATATTTATATTTTAATTAATTTAATTAAAATTTAAATATTTATCATATTTATGAATTAATTTAAATATATAATTAAACTAATTATTTATTAAAAACTTATAATTACAATCTTTTAATAATTATAAATAATTCTAATTAATTTATATAATTTATTATTATATTATAAATTATATTATAAAAACTACATAATATAATTATAAATTATAATTATGATAATTGTAATTATAAGTTTTTGACTGTTCCTTTCACTGCTCTTTTTTTAAATATGATTACTATATTGTTTAATTATAATTTAATAATATTATTATAGTATATAATATAAATATAGTTATATAAGATAAACAATAACTATTATTAGTATTATAAATATTTAGTTAATACTATCAAATAAATAAATAAATAATATTTATTTTTTAAATTTTTTTCTCATTAATTTTTGGAACATTAATAAATTAATATTATTTTATTTTGAATACGCTTGTATGAATAAAAACAATTTGTTTATGATAAAACAAAAGGTTATATCTATTTGAAATAGATAGTTATTCAAATAGTCATAACTATTTATTAATGCAATTATAATAATTTAAGATTAATTATTAAACTAATAAGTTTAAGATTTAAAAAATAACTTTGTTTACAGAATAAGTTCAATAGTTATGACTATTTGAATAATTATTTATTTCAAATCATTATGGCTTTTTGCTTTTCCATAAAATAATTGTTTTTGTTCATACAAGCTTATTCAAATTAAAATAATATTAATTTATTAATATTTTGACAATTAATAATAAAAAATTTTAAAAATAAATATGTTTCTCGAGAAAGTTCAAATGCTTTTAACTCTTTGAATATTTATCTATTTCAAATCATTATGACTAATTGTTTCATCATAAAACAATTGTATAAGTTCATATAGGCTTATTTGAAATAAAATGATACTAATTTATTAATATTTCAAAAATTAATGAGTAAGAGATTTAAAAAATGAAACTATTTATCAAAAAAGTTCAAATAGTTATGACTATTTGAACAAATTTCTATTTCAAATCGTTATGACGTTTTGTTTTGTCATAAAAAAATTATTTCTACTCATACAAGTTTATTCCAAATACAATATAAACTCACAATAGATTAATTTATTAGTCTTAACAATATTAAGACTTATTAATTATATTAATAAGTAATTATTAAATTAATATATCTTTAAGTTATATATAATTAATTAAACTATTGCTTATTAATATTAAAGTAATATAACAATTGTTTTATAATATATAAATTATATTATATATAATTATTAATAAATTAATATAATGAAATATTATAACTAATATTTATAATATTAACTTACAAATAAGTTATAATTATAATTAATTATAATATTATATTTATAATATTTATAATTTTATCAATTGTTTTAATAGTTATATTAATATTGTTATATAATATTATTATTATGATATTGAAATAGTTATAATAGTATAATTATTATGGTAAATAGATTATAATTAAATATTATAATTCAATAAACAGATTTATTATAACAATATTATGATAAAATTATTATTTTATCATAAGTTATTTAACTATAACAATTATTTATAAGTATATTGTTATAATAGTTATTATTTTATAAATTAACTTATTATTAATTTAAAACTTGCATACTATTTAATATGCAAAATTAATACTTATTAATAATATATAATTTGGTAATTATTTAATAGAAACTATATTTATATATTAAAATTACTAATATTATAATTATATTAATTATTAGTAATATATAAATATTAATATAATAAATTAAATAATGACAATATTAATTAGTAGTTTAATAATAATATAATAATACTAATTACAATTGATTATTAAACTGTTAATAATAAATAATCATAATAATAAAAATTAATCAATAAATAATTAAATGTTAATATTAAAATCAATAATAATTAAATAATTAATAAACAAATAAAATTAATATTATACTTTAATTATAAAACTTGTGTAATGAACATTTAAATGACAAACAATATTAAATAATTATTATAATATATGCTCTAGACAATTTTTAATTTAATAATTATATAAAATTGTTAATATTAATATAACATTTAACTCTTTAAATCCCAATTTATATAATAATTAGAACTCTGTTTTATTATATAAACAATTATTTGTATATTAGTAATAATCAATATTAACAAGCAATTTTATAATATATCAATTTATATATTAATAATTTAGATAATTATTCTATTTTTAAAATTATTATTATTATTTGAAATAAAATAATATTACCTTTTAAAATTTGTTCGATAAATGAATTTTTTTTTAACTTTTGCTTATTAATTTTGGAAATATTAAGAAATTAATATTATTTTATTCTAGATAAGTTTTTATAAATTGAAACAATTCTTTTTTGTCAAAACAAAAAGTCATAACGATTTTAATAAATAATTATTCAAATAGTCATAACTATTTAAACTTGTTCTATATTATTAATCATTTATTGTTTATAAATTTAATAATTAATATTTAACATATTATATTAAAATACCTATTATGATAAAAAATTATAATATATTAACTCATTATTGATTACTTAATATTATTGTTACTCATAAAATATTTAATTACTTATTAATTAATATAATTTATTCTATTATTTATTTGATCCATGATAATTAAATAACTAATATTTAAATGTTCAAATAGTCATAATTATTTAAACTTGATCGATAAAAATTTCATTTTTTAATATTTGTTAATTTGTATGATAATTCAAATAATTGCGTATTAATAAGTAAGAGATTTTATTTGTATTAATTATAATCATTATTAATTATAATTAATTATTAATATTTACTATAATTATAATAGAAAATTAATATATGTTAAATTTTAATTGGATTATTAAATATATTAATAATATTAATATAATATTATTAATAATATTAATAATTTATTCAATAGCCATTAATAATATTGTTAATTATTAATACAATTATTAGTTAATGATTATTAAAAAATTTTTAGTACATACAAGCTAATTTGAAATAATATAATATAATTTTATTAATATTCAAAAAATTAATAAGCAAGAAATTTTAAAAAATAAATTTGTTTATCGAACAAGTTCAAATAGTTATAACTATTTGAACAATTATCTATTTAAAATCATTATGACTTTTTGTTTTATAATAAAATAATTGTTTCAATTCAATAAAACTTATCCAAAATAAAATAATATTACTTTATTACTATTTCAAAAAATGAGAAGTTGGAGATTTAAAAAATAAATCAATTTATCAAATCAGTTCAAATAATTATTTATTTCAAATCATTATGACCTTTTGTTTTATTATAAAACAATTGTTTTTGATCATACAAGCTTATTCAAAATAAAATAATACTAATTTATTAATATTTCAAAAATTAATAACTAAGAGATTTAAAAAATAAATCTATTCACCAAACTAGTTTAAATAGTTATTATTATTTGACCAATTATCTATTTCAAATTATTATAACCTTTTGTTCTATCATAAAATAATTATTTCTGTTCATACAAATTTATTCAAAAAAAATAATACTAATTTAATAATAGTCTAAAAATTCATAATTAACAGATTTAAAAAATAAATTCATTTGCTAAATCAGTTCAAATAGTTAAGACTATATGAAATAATTATTAATTAATATTAATATATATTATATGTTTAAATTTATTAATTATAATTAATAATAATTATTATTATATAATTAATAGAATATTTATATTAGTTTAATATTAATTATATAGTATTATGAAATAATTATTAATTAGAATAATTAATTCTTATATATAGTATTATAAATTTACTTAAATTTATAGTAAATAATTTATATTATATAACTAAAATTTAATGAACAAATAATGTTATATATAATTACTTTATAATAATTTATATAAATATAATATCATATATTATTAATGTTTATATTAATTATAATAATATATTTAATTAAAGATAACTGTATTAATTTAAATATATTTTGAAATTAATATGGAAATGTTATATAATAAAAAATTATAATTTAAAATATATTTAAAATATTTTTCAAATTAGTATATTATATACAATTATCTATATAATATTATAATTATAATAATTAATAAATGATATTATATTGTTATATAAAATTATTAGAAAATTGTATATACACTAAATAATATAATTAATTATATGCAATTAAATGTATAATTACAATTTTATATTAATTCTATTAAATAAATTATTCTACAAAATAGAAATTTACAACATGGCATATTTAATTAATCAAAATAATTATAATTATAATTACAATTATAATTTAATACTTACAAATGTATTAACTATTAGAAATATTTTAATTAATACTATTATATTTTCACTATTTATAAGTTATATTAATATTTACTATTATTTATTTATATAAATAAATTAAATGCTATAAATATCTATTATATTTTAAATAGATAATTTATTATAAATTTATAAGTTATACTATAATGTTAAATTAATATATTTAATTTAATTATTAATTAAATAGTCATAACTATTTAATTAATATAAGTTAAGCAAAAAATTATAATTATAATATTACAATTAATTATAATAATAATAATAATAAATATAATAATTTATAATTTATATAATTATATAAGTTATATAGTAATCAATATAATAATATTTCTTAAAGTTATTATTTATATGACAATAAATATAGTTTAAAATAAGTAATTATAAATTAGCATATAATATAATAAAATAGTATTGTTTATTATAATAGAAATTTATAATAAACTTATTTGATTCTAATAGTCTAATTATTATTACTTATTAAAATTTTAATTAATTGTTAAATTTAAAATTATTGTTAATTTATTTATTACTAATCAAATTGTGATTATGGATAATTATTCAATTTTATAATGATACTAATAATTATGTATTATAATTAATAGATTATAATCATTAATTAACGATTGTTTTGTTCGTACAAGCTTATTTGGATTAAAATAATCCAATTTTATTAATTATTATTAAAATAGCTAATAATAATTTATTAGATAATAAATATGTTATCCGAATATAATTTAATATAATTACTATTTTAATATAACAATTAAATTTATAAATATTATATAAATTTAAAATAATATTTATAAATTATTGATTAATAATTTAATAATTATTAAATATTAAATTAATAATAATATTAATTTAATATAATATATATATAATAAAGTTGAATTTATAAATTATAAATATTTAAATAATTAATTATTATTTATAATTAAATAAATAGTTATAATTAAAATTTTATATTACTTATTTATAGCAATTAATTGGATAAATTAATTGTTTATATTAATATAAAGTAATAATAATTAATATAATATTATTATATAATTAATTATATAATCTAAATAAGTTAAATAATAAAGTAATATTATAACTATAAATATAGATTAATTTATAGTATAAATGTAGATTAAATCTAAATTATATTATTTATAATTATAAACATTCAAAAAAATAATATTAAACTTATACTAATAAATTGTATAAATATAATATATATTTATATAATTTAATAAATATAATTAAATATATTATTAATATAATATTATAATATGTATAAATATAAACCCTAATTTATTTAATGCATATATTTTAAAATTTAATATATCAAAATTATAATTAATAATTATACAATATATCTTCTAATCTACATATTATTATTGTATATTATATAATTATTGTGATCAAATTATCTAGTTGATAATGAATCTTCCAGTAATATACGTAATTATGATCAAATTACATATTTATATATATAAGTAGTATATTATTTAATTAATAATATTTAATATATTATTTATTAAATATACTAATTTTATTATAGTCATTATTATAATTTGATTAGTTTAAATTATTATTAATAAATATTAATAAATAAAACTATTTAATTAATTATATTAATATATTTAATTAATTAATTATAATTAATTTAAATATATATTAATATAATTATATATTAATACAATTAATTAATAATATGCTTTATTATAATTTATATATATTAGTTAATTATATGATACTTAAATAATTAAATCTCAAAATAATTAATATTATAATTAATTATAATAATAATTATATACTATTTAATTTTAATTATATATTTATAACTTTATTATTTATCTTTTAAATTATTTAGAAATATAATTATGTATTGATTATTTAGATATATTGTATCATTATTTTATTCTTAAATATTATAAACAAAATATTTATTATAACTTATAATTATTAATAAATTATATTAATTATAATATCATTAATATTTATAAATTATAAATGTTTATTTACATATAATAACTATGTAAATAATACATATTTATAATTATTCAAATTATAATTATAAATATTTTAAAATTAATTTATAAATATCAATTATTAATAAAATTTTAATTATTAGTAAATAAACTATTGTTTATTTATAATTAATTACTATAGTTAATATCTATAAAAGTATTCATTAAACTTAAGTTATAATGGTATAACATTAAATTATAATAAGTTATAACTTATTAAGCTGAGGTATTAATTTAATTATATAATCTTATTTAAATTGTATTAATATATTTAATATTTATAATTATTAAATAGTTATGAGATTTGAAATATTATATTATATATAATTTTACTATATAAAATAATTAAAATTATTAGTATATTATAAATATACTAATAATTATATGAACTAATATAATTTTAAAATAATTAACTATTTAAAATATTTAATTTATAAAATTTATTATAATATTATATTTATATTATTACTAAAGATTTAAAAATTATTATTTATTTATTCAAATAAACAATTCTAGTTATGTATATTAATAAATTATTAGTATTTTTTAATATTTTAAACTAATTAATATTATAATATTTATAATAGAATATAACATTTAAAATTATATTCTATTTTATAATTTATTATTATATTATAATTAATTTATATATATATAATTAACAATTTTTTTATGATAAAACAAAAGGTTGTAACAATTTGAAATAGAAAATTGTTCAAATAGTCATAACTATTTGAACTAGTTCAATAAACTGATTTATTTTTTAAATGTCTTATTAATTCTTAAAATATTAATAAATTGGTATTTTTTATTTCAAATAAGCTTGTATGTTGAAAAAAATTGTTTTATGACAAAACAAAAGATAATGACAATTTGAAATAGATAGTTGTTTAAATGGCTATAATTATTTGAATTGATTGGATAAACTGATTTATTCTTTTAAATTAGTTACTTATTAATTTTTGAAATATTACTAAAGTAGTATTATTTTATTTTGGATAAACTTTTATGAACTAAAACAATTGTTTTATGACAAAACAAATGGTCATAATTATTTTAAATAAATAATTGTTCAAATAGCCATAAGTATTCGAACTTATTCGGTAAACAGATTTATTTTTTAAATCTCATGATTATTAATTTTTTTAATGTTAATAAATTAGTATTATTTTCTTCCAAATAAGCTTGTATGAACTGAAGCAATTATTACATGACTAAAGAAAAGGTCAGAATGATTTGAAATTGATAATTATTCTAATAGTCTTAACAATTTGAACTGGTTTAGTAAACACATTTATTTTTTGAATCTCTTGTTAATTTTTGGAATATCATTAAATTAGTAATATTTTTATCTAAATAAGCTTGTATGATCAAAAATAATTATTTTATGAGAAAACAAAGATCAAAAAAATATGAGATTGATATTTATTCAAATAGCCATAATTATTTGAACTGATTTGAAAAAAAATTTCAATTTTTAAAAATCTTGCTTATTAATTTTCAAAATATAAACAAAGTAGTATTATTTTATTTTAGATAAGGTTTTATAAACTGAAACAATTGTTTTATGACAAAACAAAAAGTCATAACGACTTTAAATAGATAATTGTTTAAATAATCAAATCTACTTTAATTTATTCGATAAATAGATTTATTTTTTAAAATCTCATGCTTATTAATTTTTTGAATGTTAATAAATTACTATTAATTTATTCTAAATAAGCTTGTATGAATTGAAATAATTGTTTTGTGACTAAACAAAAGGTTAAAATGATCTGAAATAGATAATTATCCTAATAGTCTTAACTATTTGAACTGGTTCAGCAAACACACTTTTTTTTTAAATCTCTTACTTACTAATTTTTGGAATATTATTAAATTAGTATATTTTAATATGAATAAGCTTATATGAAAAGAAACAATTGTTTTATGACAAAATAAAGATCATAAAAAATTGATATAAATAATTATTCAAATAGTCATAACTATTTGAACTGTTCTAGTAAATAAATTTTGTTTCTAAATCTCTTATTAATTTGCAAAATATTAATAGATCAGTATTATTTTATTCTGAATAATTTTGTATGAACAGAAATAATTGTTTTATGACAAAAAAAAGGTCATAACTATTTGAAATAGATAATTGTTTAAATGGACATGATTATTTGGACTTATTCAGTAAATAAATTTATTTTTTAAATCTCTTACCTACTAACTTTCAAAGAATTAATCAATTAGTATTATTTTATTCCAAATAAACTTGTATGAATAGAAACAATTGCTTTAGGACAAAACAAAAGATCATAACTATTTGAAATAAAAAATTTTTCAAACAGTCATAACGATTTAAATTAGCTTAGTAAACAAATTTATTTTTAAAATTTTTTACTTATTAATTTTTGAAATATTAATAAATTAGGATTATTTTATTTTAAATATGCTTGTATGAACAGAAACAATTGGTTATGACAAAACAAAGGGTTATAACTATTTGAAATAGATAATTGTTCAAAGAGTCATAACTATTTGAACATGTTCAGAAAACATATATTTTTTAAAATTTTTACTTATTAATTTTTGAAATATTAATAAATTTATATTATTTTATTTAGAATAAGCTTGTTTGAATAGAAACAATTGTTTTATGACAAAACAAAATGTCATAACAATTTGAAATAGATAATAGTTCAAATGGACATGACTATTTAAATTTGTTTGGTATACAAATTTTTTTTTTAAATCTCCAACTTATTAATTTTTAGAATATTAATTGATTGGCATTATTTTATTTCAAATAAACTTGTATGAATAAAAACATATGTTTTATGACAAAATCTAACCAATTGAACTGGTTTGGTAAACACATTTATTTTTTAAATATCTTACTTACTAATTTTTGAAATATTATTATATTAGTATTATTTTAATATGAATAAGCTTGTATGAAAAGAAACAATTGTTTTATGACAAAATAAAAATCATAACAATTTGATATAGATAATCATTCAAATAGTCATAACTATTTAAACTATTTCAATGACCAATTTTAGTTTTTATTAATTTTCAAAATATTAATAGATCAGTATTATTTTATTCTGAATAATTTTACATGAACAGAAGCAATTGTTTTATGACAAAATAAAATGTTATAATGATTTAAAATAAATAATTATTCAAATGGACATGACTATTTGAACTTGTTTGACAAATAGATTTATTTTTTAAATCTCCTACCTACTAATTTTTAGAGTATTAATCAATTAGTATTATTTTATTCCAAATAAACTTGTGTGAATAGAAACAATTGTTTTAGGACAAAACAAAGTATCATAACTAATTTGAAATAAATAATTGTTCAAACAATCATGACGATTTAAACTAACTCGGTAAACATATTTATTTTTAAAATCTTTTACTCATTAATTTTTGAAATATTAAGAAATTAGTATTATTTTATTTCGAATACATTTGTATGAATAGAAACAATTGGTTTATGACAAAACAAAGGTCATAACTATTTGAAATAGATAATTGTTCAAAAAGTCCTAACTATTTGAACGTGCTCAGAAAATATATCTAATTTTTATTAAATATTACTTTATTCCTAATATTATTATAAATAATAATAATCGAATATTATTAATTTTTGAAACATTTAATTTTAATAATAATTTAAGTATAATATAATTAATAAAATTAAATAAATTAATATAATATTTTATTAACAATCTTTAATTATTTAATTATCAATTAGTTTAATTAATATTTTTATTTATTATATAAGATTAGTACTATTAGTTTAAATGTTCACAACGATTTTAATTATTATATATTAATATTTATCAGTTATATTATTAATGTTTATAATATTATAAATAACTAATATTTAACATACCAATAAATTATTTGTTAACTTATATAATTATTTTTAAATTAGTTTAATTTTAAGAATAAATTATTAAAACATTTATTAATTATAATTATAATTAAATATTATAATATTATAATAATTAATATTTTATTATTAAAATATTTAAATAATTAATATTTATTTGATTAATATTGTTTAGTACGAGGAAACTAATCGATAATTATAAAACATAATTGCTAATAAAATTTAAACATATATTCTTTGTTATATTATAATATAACATTTATAATAAATCATACAATTATTATTTTAAATATTTAATATAAAATATTAATTATCCTTGTTTTAATAATGATATGAATATATTGAATATATTAACTAATCTATTTATTATAAACAATTAATAATTTTAATTAATATATAAATTGTTATATATAATTAAATTAATATATCAATATATTAAATTTATTTTAATAATATTATAATAATATAATATATATAATAATTCATGGTTAATTAAATTAATTAATTATCTATTTTGTTTAATAATGACTAATTATAATAGTAAATTATTTATTAATTTAATCAAATATAATATAATATATTATTAAATTAGTATTATTTTAATCCAAATAAGCTTGTACGAACAAAACAATTGTTGTACGACAAAAGAAAAGGTCATAACGATTTCAACTGGTTCGACAATTAGATTTATTTTTTAATTTTCTTGGTTATTAAATTTTAGAATATTATTAAATTAGTATTATTTTAATCCAAATAAGCTTGTACAAAAAAAACAATTGTTTTACGAAAAAAGAAAAGGTCATAACGATTTCAACTGGTTCGACAATTAGATTTATTTTTTAATTTTCTTGGTTATTAAATTTTAGAATATTATTAAATTAGTTTTACTTTTTTTTAATAAAATAGTATAAACAGAACCAATTGTTTGATGATAAAATAAAAGTTATAACGATTCGTAATAGATAATTTTTAAAATAGTCAAAACTATTTGAAATGGTTTGGTAAGTAAATTTACTTTTTAAATCTCTTATTGATTATTTTTTAAATATTAATAAATTAGTATTATTTTATTTCAAACAAACTTATATTAATAAAAATAATTCAGATATTATATGTATTATAATATTATATAAATTATAATTATATTGTATAATTAGTTTAATAATTTAAATATATTAATAATTAATTAGTTTATATAATTAATAATACATAATTAATTAATTATTAATAGTATAATTAATATACTATAACTAATAATTAATAATTATTTATTAATTAATAATAACAAATATATAACTTTTATAGAATATAAGTTAATATAATTTAAATAAGAGTAATATTAATAAGGATTATAATAAATATAGTCTTAATATATTATATAAACCTTATTAACATATTGTATTAATTTTATGGTAATTATAAGTATTATTAAAAATAATTATATAACAATTAATATTATTATTTAATATTTATTAAATTATGAATATTATTATTAATATTATACTATAAATAAATTATTATAATTATTATAATAATTTATAATATAAATTTATATAATTAAGTATTTATTTATATTATAATTAAATAATGAATAAATTATCTGAATATTATATAATTAATTATAATATATACTTATTATTTATTATAATAATATAAATAATTAATTCAAATATTATAAATTCATTATAGTTGTTAGCTTTTTAGGTGAGATGGTGATCCAAGAGGGGGGTGAATTGGATTTCTCCAAATTCTTCCCGAATAATGATTTCAAAATAGTTGAATGAAAATTAAAACAATAAACACTTTTAATGAAAATATAATGCAAACAATAACAATTAATGAACCTAAAATCAAATATAAATAATAATAAATTTTAAGGAGATAGGGATAGAGAAATCAAACACAATAATTTATAAAAGTTCAGTCCTTCTCCATAAGGCACCTACATCCTCTCTTCTTGGTTGTCCACACCAAGGCTTCAATCCACTATTCTTGAGTTGAAAATACAACCTATCTTTTTCTTTCTAAGGCTTAAGATAGAAACCTTTACCCATTGTAGTATTTTACCCAATCTCACTACAAAGCTCTCAAGAGGATACTTCACCTCTTGTTCTCTTCCACCCTTATATATCAAAGGTAATTTTGCAAACAATAGAAAATCTCTCTAAGGCTAAGTGTTTGCTAAGTTTAAGTACAAGAAAATGATGAATGAACAATAAATACAAAGATATAGACTTTGAAGCTCTAAAAACTCTTGATTATTTGAGAGAATGAAAATATGGCTTGTTGGCTTTTGCTCTCTTGATTCATCAATCTTCTTGGTGTGTTGGAATGCCCAATTTATAGAGAAATTGAAGGAGTAGCCGTTAGGGATGCTTGGAAGAAGAAAATAGCCGTTGGTGTGATTCTGCCCAGACCCGATCAATCTTTTCCTTGAAGGGATCAATTGGTTCAAGTTTTATGCCATTTCATGCTTAAAAAACGAGACCCGATCGATCCCTTCCATGAGGGGATTATCTTGTCAATGGCTGGGTAATTATCTCTTATTTTGCACTCTACTCACTAATTTGATCATATCTTGAGTTATATAAATCCAAATCACAAACCGTTTGAAGATTTAGAAACTAGACTTAAAGGGCTTTCTATCAATATAAAATTGATTACCAAATTCATTGAGTACGAATTATAGTGAATTTTCAAAATTATCCCTTATGCAGTTTTTAGACAATTGCAGAGTGTCTAGTAAAAATTCAAAATCTTTTCTTAGCAAATTTGGATTTTGATTTTGTTTCATCCATTAGAAAGTAGACTCAAAGAGCTTTCCAACCATAAAAAATTCAAATATTAAAACTTTGTGAATTAATACAAAAAAATAAAATAAATTCAACGTTGGAAAACTTTGTTCTTGTAAAACAACTTTCTTAAGTTAATCTATTTCTCAAAACCAATATTATCAAAATTGTATTAAATCCAAAATGAATAAGTTCACTTTAAAAACAATAATTGAACTTTCATTTAAGCTCAAATAAATAATCTTTAAAGATAGATTTTGTTTGAGAAATATGAGACCAAGAAAGGTTTGTTTAAGCTTTGAAAATCATATTATTTATTTAGTACCAAAATATAAAACTTAAGAACATGTAATAAATAAATCTTTTTCAAAATCTTGATCAAGCTTATTTAGCTTTAATGTTTTGTCATTTCAAAATGAGGATCAATTTAAGGCTAACAATCTCCCCCTTTTTGATATGACAAAACTTAAAGATAAATTTGCTTGATGAAAAACTTTCTTTGAAACATTTAAGATTTTGAAAGACATTTTGGAAAACTCCCCTTTAATTTATGCATCCTAATCCAACACAACTCACCAAACATATGTTAGAGCATATATATCAAATAAGCACAATCAAGCATATGCATGTCAAGCATAAGCAAATTTGTCCATATGATATTTCTCCCCCTTTTTGTCATAGCAAAAAGGTATGAGCATATTAATGAGCAAATAAACACAAAAAGGCATCATTAGCAAATATATTCATGAAACATTTCTCTTCCTTTTTGTTTATGCTTTTTATACCAAATATTTAAGCTCCTATATCAATTGCTATAAGCATACAAGAAAAAATATCTCTAAACTCTCTCATTCTTTTTGTCATTTCACAAGAAAGAGAGATCAATTCAAGGCGTAGGACAAAATGCTTGATACCAATAATATCAAGAGTATTTTGAATACATGTAATCAAGTATAATAAGCACAATGAAGTTCACATACATGTATTCAAGCACAAAAGTATAAATGTATCCAAATTTAGTATTTGAGCACAAGTCATCAAATGTACTACATGAAATTTATGAGGAAAGGATAATGAATGATATGCAATCTACTCATAAATCATGTTAGGATAAGATGTGCTTAGAACCTAAAACATCAATAGCAATTAAGCATAAAGTCAAGCACATGCATACAAGCTCGTACCAATTGTTAAAGATATGTCATCAAAAAGCATAGCAATTGCTATCACAAAACAAATTAAGCAAAATTGTATTATAAGATTTCTCATCCTTTTCAAAATAAAGATTAATCAATTTAAGGCACACACAATTTTGCATGAAAGGTATAAGCTATATCAAGGATAGGCACGTAAACGAGTGTCTATGAAAGTTAAAAAAAAATTCTTTAGCAAATTTGATACAAATTGTTACCAATTGTTAGCAATTTTATTCAACAACTTTCATAGAGCACGCATACTTTAAGCATATGAAAGATTTATTCAATATATGCATAAATGATAATAGTAATCTTTCATTAGCTATCCTATCCAAACAAGAACCAAAAACTCATATGTATTTAATAAAGCATGAATACTAATGAGCAATAAGGTTCAATTATCATGTCCTAACAAAGATTATATAAGCATGATTTTCCAAACATGATGTGCACATATGCTATAGCAAAGAAATAATGAAAGCATAATTATTCAAATATAATCGAAATTATTTCAATGCAAAGCAATATTCCTAATCCAAACATATGCAAGTATTCAATCATATATTTCAATCAAAATCATACAAGCATATACAAAATACATAAACAACATACCTAATTAAAAAATATGCAAGCATTTAGGCACAATTTGGAACTTGCCATCTCAATGATTTCAATCAATGAACATGTTTAAAGAAATCAATCTATTTAACTTATATCCATGTCCAAAGATTCAAAAAAAATTCATGCAATTAAAACTATTAATCAAAGCAATCAAGAACTAGGCATGAATATTAATAAAGGTGAATTAATCAATCCAAGCTTTAAAAAAATATTAAGACAAATTTTATCAAGTAGCTTGGTGATTAATTTGTGCAAAATGTTCACAAATTCAAACACAATATCTCATTTTTGCACCTATAAAAGCAATCATTTATCAAATCATGCATTAAACATTATAAATCATAGGCACATAGCATAGATTCAATACAATTACCTCCATCCTCGTCAAGCTATGTTGTTGTGCTCATTGTAGTTGAGTGAGGCTTTGAATCCTCTATTCCGCATCATTTGAGCTAGTCTTTGATGTTCTTGGGCTTCTTTGATGAAGATGATTTGCTTTGCTTGTTCCACTTGAAATTCCAAAAATGTGGGCTCATTCATGCTCATTTCAAGTTCTCCTAGCACAGACTTAGAAAAATTTCTTGACAAAGGATTTTCATTAGTAGCACCAAAAAAATCAATTGATAAAAATTATACCAATTGTTAGAAAACAATTCCATATTCTAAGTCATAATAGGCAAAAAAAAATTTATTCACTAAGCTCAAGTTGCCACTTGCAAGGGAGATATATACTTAAGCTAGTGGCCATATATCAATTTAAACATCAAATAGCACAAGAATGGCACTAAAGCAAAAGTTTTCATGTAATGTGCAAAAATCAAATTTTTTAGATCATTCATGAACACAAAATAGACATATTCAATATTCATATATATTCAATAAATCACCAAGGAGTATTTCAAAATAAATTTTAGGCCATATGAAAACTAAAAACTCAAGGACGACATATTTATCAAAGAAAAATCAAGAAAATTTTAGTACAAAAGCATAAATATGCCTACACAAATTATAGGCCATAATTAACAATGACTTAAGCTAAAAATAAGCATAATAAGAAATTCATTTACTTAAGTCATGTTGCAACCATGTCAAGTCAAGAAAAATCACATTTATCATATATAAACACACTTGACAAGAACAATAGATGAACCAATAACACATATTATTTACAAGCAAGTTGTTCATCACAAATCAAGAGATATATCAATTGAGCACAAGATCCAAAATATTTCACAAAATTAATAAAACATTTAAGCACAAAAATAAGCATATTTCACAAAATATCTTTCACAATCAAGAGATAAACAATTCAAGCATTTTAAACCACAAGCATTAAGGTCAAATTGAATTAATGATCATACAAGTATATATCTTGACTTAATATTCATCAACACAAGAGAAGAAATAAATCTTGAATTAATAAGGATAAAGAATTAAAGCATATTTCAAGACTATAAAAAAATCAAAAGATGAACAATCAAACATCAATATTTATTATTTAAGCACAAGAGCAAGCACAGCATAAAGGTATTTCACAAATTAAGAAATAAACAATTTAAGCTCTTTCAAATCACAAGTATTAAGGTCAAGTTGAATCAATCATCATATAAGCGCATACCTTGACCAAAAATATAGATGAACAAATAATCAATATATATATCACTTAAGCACAAGATGTTCATCAATTCACAAATCAAGAGTTATAATAATTTAAAATATAAAAAAAATATTTCACACTATCCACGCATTGAGAACAAATTGAGTAATTTTAACCAACATAGTCATATAAGCATGTTCAACAATTACAAATCAATATGCATAAAAGTCACAAAAGTCATTTTCATCATGCTAAAATCATTCAAACAAGTATATTTATGCACAATACCATAGGATAAATCATTCAAAGCTTAATAGGTTTAGGATTTTGATTTTTGTACTTTAAAACTCTTTTTTGCTTGAAAAATAGCTTAATAAATCTCAAAACTAGTCAAGCTCATTTTTAACCAACTTGAACCATTCCAACAAATTTCAAATGACAAAACAAAGTTGTTCAAGTGGTCATTTGGCATTAGAAATAAAGAAATCAAAAAGTCAACTCTTAATCCCCATATTTCCTTGAAAAAGGCTATTAAGAAAGGCAAATATATTTAAACACACATTTAAGTTCTTCAAACCATTTAGAAAAGTTTTATATCACAACTAATTTCAACAAGCAACTCAAACATACTTAAGAGCAAAATAAATGCATATTCAATTCAAGCTCGCATTTTTTTTAAGATTATGCAACATATGTCTTGTTATCAATGTCATCCAAATTTTGCATAATCAATCAAGCATTCAAATTTCATCAAGAATAGGTAACTAAATTCAAATTCTCTTCAAATAAAGTTTAGAGGTTACCCACCTCTTTATTGTGTGTCTAGAGTTCTAATCTTCAATATCACATTGTAGCTTCTTGCTCTAGCACACTTATAGGAGACATTTTTCATTTGATTTTTGGTACCCAAATTGCTTTGGGTCCTTGAAAGTTAGTCACCAAGTCTCTTGTTCCTTTTGGAACCCACACTTGTTTAATTCTAAATGAAACTTTTCTCTTTATAGGACAAGTATGGATATTATGACCATGAAAATTACAAAAATTACATTTAATCATTTTAGCACTTAAACTCTTATCTAAAAACTTTTGTTTTTCGTTCATCAAAACATCAAATTTCTTTTTCTAAAATTTCATACCTAATTTGAGAGGTTTTTAAATCTATTTTCAATTTTTCATTTTGTTTTTCCAAATCATTCTTTGTACTTATTAAAAATTCATTTTCAACTTATAATTTTGAAATCATTTTCTTATGTTTCAAATGCATATTTTCAAACTCAATTACTAAATCATTGTAAGCATCTTTTAACTTATCAAAAGTATAAGAGTTTGAATCATAAGAGTTTGAATCATAAGAGTTAGAGATTACCTTTGGTTCCTCAATAGCCATGAGACATGATGGATGTTGGTTGGAAATTTTTCTTTCATTTAGTTCATCCAATCTCCATATCTCATTTAAGGTTGAGCATTTTGAGACCAAGTTGAAGTAGTAATCATCTAAAGCTCCATAGAGAATGCACTTGGCCTTTGCATCATCTATTATTTGCTTCATATATTTTGCATCTTTGGAGGGAGTATTAAGCCCTTTTGCCATCACATTCCATGCTCCAAAATCTTGAGCCATAATGAACACCTTTATCCTCATTTTCCATTCACAAAATTCAAATTTATCAACCATAGGAGCTTTGAGGACTTCCTCACCATCTTGGAACCAAAATTGAGCCATAAGATCTTTACTCAAGGTGGTTAAACCTACAAAAAGAGACCAAAGCTCTGATATCAATTGTTAGCTTTTTAGGTAAGATGGTGATCCAAGAGGGGGTGAATTGGATTTCTTCAAATTCTTCCCAAACAATGATTTCAATATAACTAAATAGATTATAATAATTTTTTTACTTATTAATTTAGAAAATATTAATTATAATATAATTAACTATTAATATTATGATTTAATAAATACTTATTATAATTTAATGTATCAATTATTGGTAAATTGATATAATTATTTGTTGTTAATAATAAATTATATTTATTAACATAGATTTAAGGTTTTGTTAAATAATTATGAAGGTTTTATTCAACTTATTATAATAAATAATAATAATTGTTATTAATTTGATTAATTATTAACTAATAATGATTAATATATTATACAATTAAAAATAATAATAAATTATGACAATTATTATATTATATCAATAATTAATATAATATTAAATTAGATTATAATATTAATAATAAATTATTATATAATTAATACTAAACAAGATTTAGTAATTCTTATTAATTATTAATAATTTTAATAATTATATGAATTATAATATAATTAATTGAAAAAATATTATAATAATATTTTAAAATTATTTTGAATTATAATGAATTATAATATATATTAGTTATTTTTTCAATTAATATTATTTTAATTGAAATAAGCTCAATTATTGCTATTATTATAATTATTAATTAAATAGTATAAATATATTATTTTACTATTTTAGTATAATTAATTATATAATTATGAATTTATATTAATCCGAATAAGCTCGTATGGACGGAAACAATTGTTTTATGACAAAACAAAAAAGTCATAAGAATTTGAAATAAATAATTATTTTAAGTCATAACGATTTGAATTTGTTCGATAAATAGATTTATTTTTTAAATCTTTTACTTATTAATTGTCTTAATATTAATAAATTTGTATTATTTTATTCGAAGTTAGCTTATATGAACAAATAAAATCATTATATGACAAATCAAAAGGTTATAGCGATTCCAAATCAATAATTGTTCAAATGGCCATAATTATTTAAACTTATTCGGTAAATAGATTTATTTTTTAAATCTCTTAATTATTAATTTTTAGAATATTAATAACATGGGATTATTTTATTTCCAATAACCTTATATGAACTGAAATAAGTTTTTTATGACAAAACAAAATGTTGTTTTAATTAATTTCAAATTTTAATAGTAATTATATTGTTTTAAAAAATAAACAATAGTCATAACATTAAATGTTTTTTAATTAATAATTAATAGTACTATTTGAATATAATATATTTAGAACTATATAAATAAGTTTATTTTATTAATATATTAAATATGTTAATAACAATTATAGTATTAAATATTTAATAATTATATATATAATAATTGTTATATTTTCTATAACAATTATTATATATAAATATAGTATTATAATAATATTATTTTACAAATATTATTTAATATTTATATATTTTATATTCAGATAGTATATAAATAATAATTTAATAGTTATTATATAATATTTTATATAAATATTTTTTGGATATAGTAACATAATAATATTAAATATTATTATAAATCTAATAACATTTAAATTATTCATTTATAGTAATATTAGTTAATATAATTATTATTATACTATATTAATATAATAGATTTTTTAATATTATTAATAAAGAAATCAATTTACTAATTATTTATTAATTATTAATAAACCAATGTTAATTAGGCTATAATTAAATATAAATAAATACTATTATATAATAGTATTATTAGTATTATATAATTATATCACTATTAATTGTTATTTATAATTTATATTTAATAATTAAATATTAAATATAAACATTTAAATTAATTGATAAATATTAATTTATAATTATTATAAATATAATTATCATTTAATTTTGTTTATGAATAATATAACAAAAGTTTATTAATAATCTAATTATATAATTTAAAATTTGAATAATTATTTTCTATTATCTAATAAATTATTTATAATTTATATAAAATTCTAATTAACTATATTTATTTTATTTAATAATATAAATTAATTTAAATAATTAGATTAATAATAATTAATATTAAAAAATTATGTAATAATTATAATTATTAATGATTATAATATTTTTATTATAAAAATACTTATATTTATATTAGTTACATTAATATTAATTATAATAATAAATAATAGTCAAAATATAACTAATGGTAATAATTTTAATTATTATTAATATTTCCAATATAATCATATTTAATTAATTATAACTTAATTATAAAATAGATTAAATAATAATATACTTAATTATTATAATAATTAATAAACACTAATATATCAATAAAATAATATTGAATAATATTATGATTAACTTATTATTAATAACATGTATGTTCTATTATATTTATAAATGTTTTAATTAATTAATTAAAGTTTATAAATTATAATATTTATAGTTATTCAATATAAAAAATAAATTTAATATGAATAATAATATTTACATTCGTATATAAATTTAATAATAAGTTCTATACTAATTGTTATTATAGCTAATTTTATATAATATTATATTTATAGTCTTAATATAATTAATAGTTATATAATTTTAATTCAATATAGTATTAAACAATTATTATAATAGTTATAACTAATAAATATTAATTTATTATATTTATTTTGAATATAAATGATTATAATAAGTTATAATAATTATTGTATATAATTAAATTATATATAACTCTATAAATTAAAGATTATTAATAATAGATTAATATTTTTCTATTAAATAAACAATAATTATTATATTATTAATTGTTAAATATATTATAGTAATTAAGTATCATAATAAAATTATTAATTAAAATATCAATATTAGTATTTATTTAATCACTATATTTTTTAAGATGATTTAATTATACATTTGAATATAATTATATTACGTATAATTATATATTACTTATTTGATTCTAATAGTCTAATATTGATATATATTTATTTATCAATATTAAAATGATAGATATTTTTATAGTATTATAATTATAAATATATAATTACTATAATATAATTATATTTATTATAATCTTAATAAATAATTATTAATTTACTTATAATAAATTTATTTATTAAGATTATATAATTTATGAATAATATAATTATTATAGAATAATAGTCAAATAATTAAGTATATTATTATTTAATCTATTTTATAATTAAGTTATAATTAATTAAATATGATTATACTGGAAATATTAACAATAATTAAAATTATTACTATTAGTTATATTTTGACTATTATTTATTATTATAATTAATATTATTACTATTATAATAATAATTAATAATATTATTATTTAAACTAAGAATTTATTATTAGATAATTTAATAACTAAATTAATATTATTAATTATAAAGTAATTAATTATTAAATAAATAATTTAATATTTATTATAAAAATAAATATATAACTAAATAGATTAATTATTTTAATAAATTATAATTATATATTATAATTATTTAATATGATTTATGTTATAAATAATTATAACAATTTAATTATATAATTTTATATATAATATGTAAAAATTAATTCTATTTTTTGAATCAGTTCAAATAATTATTAAATTTAATTAATTTAAATATACAATGATTAATAATATAATTTCATATTCCATAATATATATTAATAATTTATATTAATATACAGATTAGTACGAGGAAACTAATCAATAATTATAAAACATAATTGCTTAAATAAATAACAATGTTAAAATAATTTAATAAATATTGGTCATTGTAAACAAATTAATAATAATTTATTATAATATTCGAATAATTTGACTTGTAAACAAAATTGCTAATTATAAGAATATAACAATTAAGAATAAGATGAATAATATTCAAATAGTTGTTTTATTATGAATATAAATACTATATAAATATTAATTAGATATTCCTTGTAATTCAAAAACAAGTGTTTTGTGACAAAATAAAAGGTCATAATGATTTAAAATAGATAATTGTTCAAATAGTCATAACTATTTGCAATGGTCAGGCCAACATATTCATTTTTTAAATTCGTTACTTATTAATTGTTAGAATATTAATAAATTAGCATTACTTTATTCCGAATAAGACTATATCAATAGAAATAATTGTTTTATGACAAAACAAAGGGTTATAACAATATGAAATAAATAATTGTTAAATTGTTATAAATAATTGAACTAGTTTGGTAAACAAATTTATTTTTTAAATCTCTTATTAATTTTCAAAATATTAATAAATTAATATTATTTTATTCTAAACAAAATTATATTAACAAAAACATTTGTTTTATGATAAAATAAAAGATTATAATGATTTGAAATAGATAATTATTCATATAGCCTTAACTATTTGAACTGGTTCAACAAATAAATTTATTTTTCAAATCTCTTAATTATTAATTTTCATAATATTATTAGATTAGTATTATTTTCCTTTGAATAAGTTGTATGAACAGACTGAACCAATTTGATATAGACAATTAATTCTATATATAATAATTAGTTACTAATAATTATTACATATTATTATTTAAATATTTTAAATCAATAATTTAAATATTTAAATTAAAATCAATATTCAGATAATTATATATAAATTTAATTGTTAAATATTTTATTATAAATTAATATAATCTAATTAAATATTTATGAAAATCATAACCCCTTAGATTTAATATGAATTATTGATTAATTTTATTTATCATAATAAAGTTCATACTTTTAATAATTTAATATAATAATCCTTATTAATTGTAAGGATTTATAATAATTATTAAAATATTTAATTGTTCAAATCATTATCAATTAATAAAAAGCTTAATATTAATATCAATATTAAATTAGTATTAATATTAAACAATATTGATAATTGTTCTTATCAATTATATTATTTGAAATAATAAAACTACAATTAATATAAATATCAAATAAAATAATATTCATCTAATTAATTACTTGAAAATTAATTAACTTATTTAATATTTTAATATTTTTATCAATATCTATATAACTAAAAGTTATGTACTTGCCATTAGATGTTGGATTGAATAGTTCAACTCCATTTTCGAGATGTAGTTTGGTTTTTATGAGTTCAGTTCGACTAATTAGATTTTGTTATAATTAATTTGTACAAGAAGCATGAAATTATAATATTATATTATTAAAATTATTAATTAATATTTATAATATATTAAAAATATATTAATATTATTATATATTTATTAATAAATATATTATAATAATATATCAATATTACAATAATTATAATAATATATAATAATATTTAATCTTCATTTATAAATATAGTATAATAATATCTAATTTATTAGTTAAATTAATCATAATAATATGTAAATTAAATAAAAACGAATTTTCAAAATATTATTAACTATTTTAAATAATATTTACTATTATAAACAACAATTATATATTATTTATTTCAATTAATAAATAGTACTATGTAATTAGTGAAATTAATTTAAAATTTAAGTAATAAACAAATTTTTATTTATTCTATTAATTATCTATTTAAATAAATTAATTATTTGATAATATAATTATCAAATATTACTAATTTAATACTATATTATTCTAATCTATTATAATTATAATATTACAAAAGGATTAAGTTATTATATTTATTATTAGAACAAGTTAATTACTAATAATTAATATTATTTAGAATAATTTAATAATATATTTGATAAATATACAATAATTGATAATATTGTTAAGATACAAAAGTAATAATATTTATGTATCAAATAAATTAAATCTATTATATTAAACTTATTTGATATTATATTAATTATATTAATTATTTAATTTTTAGTTATACTTATAAAAATAATTTATAAATAGTTATTAATAAGACAATTAATAAGTAAAAGATTTAAAAAATAAAATCTATTTATCAAACAAATTCAAATCAATATGACTATCTGAATAATTATTTATTTCAAATTCTTATGACTTTTTTGTTTTGTTATAAAACAATTGTTTAGAATAATTATACTATAATTATTATAGTTAAATAAATTAACAATATAGTTATTATTAGTGTTAATATAATAACTATATATTATATTAATTATATATAGTGAATACAATATAAATTACTATTTATTAAATCTATTTAAACAACTGATATTATTTAATAATATATATTTTATTAATAATCTAATATAAATTAATTTATAAATTATATCTATATAATACAAATTTAATATAATATCATTATGAACATTGTTAAGGATAGAAATATGATTAAATGCATATGTGAATAGTCTAATTTATATTATATATTTTAAATTAACATAATATTAAATAAGTATATTTTGATATTAACATAAATTATTATTAATATAAATATAATATAAGTTATAAACAAATTAATATAATATTATTAATATATTATAATTTATTAATTATTAGTATATAATTATAATATATTATTTATTTAAATAATATTTAATACATATTACTTTATTTTATAAAATTGATATTTAAATCTCTTATTAATTTTTAAAATAGTAATAAAATAGTATTATTTTATTCTGAATAATTTTGTATGAATAGAAATAATTGGTTTTGGAACATTAATTTTTAAATAAATTTATTTTTAAAATTTTTACTTATTAATTTTTGGAACATTAATAAATTTATATTATTTTATTTGAAATAAGCTTGAATGAATAGAACCAATTGTTTTATGACAAAACAAAAAGGTTGTAATGTTTTGAAATAGATAATTATTAAGATAGTCATAACTATTTGAACTTGTTCGATAAACAGATTTATTTTTTTAATTCTCTTACTTTTTAATTTTTGGAATATTAATAAATTAGTATTATTTTATTTCAAATAAGCTAACATGAATTAAAACAATTGTTTTATTACAAAACAAAATGTTACAATGATTTATTAATATATTAATGAATGATTAGGTTTTATATATTATTAGTAATAATAGTTATTAATAGTTATAAATTATAAGAATATAATTATTTATCTCAATTATTTAATTTATCAAATAATATAATTTAAATAATAATATAATAATAGTATATAAAAATTAAGATTTGAAATAATACTAATTTAATAATATTCTGAAAATTAATAAGAGATTTAAAAAATAAATATGTTTTCTAAACCAATTCAAATAGTTAAAACAATTAGAATAATTATCTATTTCAAATTATTCAAAATTTTTATTTAATCATAAAATATTTGTTTCTTGTCTTACAAGCTTATTCGGAATAAAATAATCCAAATTTATGAACATTTGGAAAATTAATAAGCAAAAGATTTGAAAAAATAAATTTGTTTACCAAACAAGTTTAAATAGTTATGACTATTTGATCAATTATTTTTATAAAATCATTTTGATCTTTTGTTTTGATATAAATTAGATTTACTATTTAGACTGTTAATACAATTATTTATTAATAATTATTTATTATTTAATAAATTAATTATTTTATTATAATAATATATATTTCAAAGTGAAAATATAGTCTTAAATATATTATATCAAATTTCAATTTTATTAACAAAAACAATTGTCTTAAATAATAATACTATTATTATAAATAATAAATAATAACTATATAATTTGAAACTATCTATTTATAATTATTAATTATTGATAGATAATTGTTAATTTTCTTTTGTTTATTTTTGTTCTAAAGGATAGAGAAGTGTGAAAGAGTTGATTAGAAAAACATAGCTTCAAACAATCTATGTCTGTCTATATATATTTATTTAATACATAAAATTTAACATACATAAAATTTAATTTTCAAAATACTATTATAGATCATATAATTTTAATAATAATTATATTAGTTATAGATTAAAAATAATTATTTATTATAGTATTAAATTAAATAATACTAATTATATTTAATATAATTTTTCAAACTATTTATTAATAGTAAACTAATATTTTATAAATACTTTAATAATTTAATTAATTAACCTTTAAAATATTATAATTATAATAATTTTAAATAGATAATTGTTTGAATAGTCATATCTATTTGGAATTGTTCATTAAATAGATTTATTTTTTTAAATCTCTTTCTTTAATTTTTTGAATGTTAATAAATTATTATTATTTTATTCCAAAGAAGCTTGTATGAACTGAAATAATTATTTTATGACTAAACAAAAGGATAGAATGATTTGAAATAAATAATTATTTTGATAGTCTTAACTGTTTGAACTAGTTCGGCTAACATATTTTTTTTTTAAATCTCTTATTAATTTTTGAAATATTATTAAATTAGTATCATTTTAATTCGAATAAGCTTGTATGAAAGGAAACAATTGTTGTATGACAAAATAAAGATCATTATGATTTGAGATAGATAATTATTCAAATAATCATAACTATTTAAACTGGTTTAGTAAATAGATTTAGTTTTTAAATCTCTTATTAATTTTCAAAATATTAATAAATCAAAATGATTTATTTTGAATAATTTTGTATAAATAGAAACAATTGTTTTATGACAAAACAAAAGGTCATAACAATTTGAAATAGATAATTGTTCTAATGGACATGACTATTTGAACTTGTTTGGTAAACAAATTTATTTTTTAAATCTCCTACCTATTAATTTGCAAAATATTAATAAAGTAGTATTATTTTATTTTGAATAAACTTGTATGAATAGAAACAATTGTTTTATGACAAAACAAAAGATCATAACTATTAGAAATAAAAAATTGTTCAAATAGTTATAACTATTTGAGCTTATTTGGTAATTATAACTAAGAATAAAGATACTTAAAATAATAATTTAAGTATTTAAAATATTATCTATATTAGTTAATTATATATTTATAAGGATTATAATAATTTAAAAATAATCTATATATATTATTATAAATAATAATAATAATAAATATATAAATATTTTAATTATATATTATCTATTTTTATTAAATGAAATTTAATTATTAATATTTATTAATTAATGCTATAATTATAGTTAAATAAAATATTAATAATAATAATAATTATTTAAATATTATTAAATATTTTAATTAATATTAATGTTAATTTTATTAATTTACAATATTAATGATAATTAACTATCCTTATATATTAGATATATAATAATTTATTATATACAATATTTGAATTTAATATTTTATTAATTAATTCTATATTAATAATTTGAAATATATTAATATAATTATATATTATACTATTATATATAATTAAAACAATTATAATATTAATTGTTTAATAAAATTATATAAAATTATAAATTATATTTTTATATAATATCATATAAAAAATTAATAACTAGCTTAATTTCTGTTTAAATTAGTTATAGTAATTTAATTAACAAGTTTTAAAAAATTAAAAATTTTTAATTATATATAATATTTAATCTATTCATAACGATGAAATAAAATATTAAATTATTATTATAACTTTATATTAACTAAAATTTATAATTGTTACGTAAATAGTCTATATAATTTAATAATAATTTAAACAACAGTTATATTTTTGAATATTTATTGGATTAATTATAAACAGTTAAATAAACTGGAATTGTTAATATTTATTATATAGAAATAATACAATAAATATATTATAATTAAAAATATATATAATTATTAATTATTAATTAATAAATAATAAAATATTATTATATACTTAATTAAATAAGTCTATTTTATTAACTTATAAAATAATTACTTATTATTATAAAATATATAAATTATTGATATTTATAACAATTAAAATTGATATTATATAAAATTAGCTATTATGTTTATAAATATGTTAATGTTCATACAAGCTTTATTTTTAGAACTATTATATTTTAATTAATATTTATAATATTGTTTAATAACTATTAAATTTAATATAAATTATTAATTTATTATTAATCCAATACTAACAATTAATATTACTATCGAATAAATTATATATAATTGATTATTATAATATTATTGATATTATAAACTATTTTTTGAATAATTTAATCGTATATTAAATTAATAATCGATTAAGCTTTATTATCTTAATTATTAAATATTATTTAATTATTAAATAATAAATAATAATATATATTTGAATTGGTTATAAATTATTATTTATAATAATAGTTATATTTATGTTATTATTATAATTAATTATATTAATAATTATTGTTATTATATAGTAATATTATTATATAATTTATATAATTATCGATTATATTAGATAATATTATAATAGTAATTATAAATAATTTATAATAAATATTATAATTAATATTGTTATTATATAATTATTTTACAAACCTATATTTATACATAATTAAATAAATAGATAATAAAGTATATTAATATTTATATATAATATAATATTATATTATATATAATAATTATACTATAATTAATAACTTAATGGTTTCTTGAGCTCATTAGTATAATATAAATATAGTAATTATAAAATATTAAGTTCATATAATTTAAAACATAATTATAATGTAATTAAACAAAACAAATTACTATACTAATTAAGTTATACATTAATTGACTTGTTCTAACAAATTAAGCTTGTACTAATAATTAATAGTATAAATAGTATAATTAGTTATTATTAATAATTGTAATAATTATAATATAAATAATTTAAAATTTAAAATTTATTAGCCTTGAATTGATCCTTATTTTGAAATGACAAAACATTAAAGTTAAATAAGCTTGATCAAGATTTTGAAAAATATTTATTTAGTACATGTTCTTAAGTTTTATATTTTGGTACTAAATAAATAATAAGATTTTCAAAGTTTAAACAAACCTTTCTTGGTTTCATATTTCTCAAACCAAATCTATCTTTAAAGATTATTTATTTGAGCTTCAATAAAGTCCAATTGTTGTTTAATAAAGTGAATTTATTTATTTTGGACTTAATACAATTTTGATAATATTGGTTTTGAGAAATATATTAACTTAAGAAAGTTGTTTTACAAAAATAAAGTTTTCCAACATTGAAATTCTTTCATTTTTCTGTATTAATTCACAAAGTTTTAATATTTGAATTTTATATGGTTGGAAAGCTCTTTGAGTCTAATTTCTAATGGATCATACAAAATCAAAATCCAAATTTTCTAAGAAAAGATTTTGAATTTTTACTAGACACTCTGCAGTTGTCAGAAAAACTGCACAAGGGGTAATTTTGAAAATTCACTATAATTCGTACACAGTGAATTAGTGATGAACTTTATATGCATAGAAACCCCTTTAAGTCTAGTTTCTAAATCTTCAAACGGTTTATGATTTGGATTTGTATAACTCAAGTTATGATCAAATTAGTAAGTAGAGTGCAAAACGAGAAACTACCATCCAGCATTGACAGGATCGATCCCCTCTAGAAGGGATCAATTGGTTTTCAAACAGAATGCTCCCAGGACTGAATTTCTAGAAAAGGGATCGATCCCCTCACATAGGGGATCGATCACCTAGGCAAGGGATTGATCCCCTCAAGGAAGGGATCAATCGGTTCTGGGCGGGATCACACCAACCGCTATTTTTTTCATGCATTCAATGGCTACTTTCACTTCCCAAGCTTCCCCAACAGCTACTTCTTCAATTTCTCTATAAATTGGGCACTCCAACACACCAAGAAGATTGATGAATCAAGACAGCAAGAGCCAACAAGCCATATTCATTTTCTCTTAGAATCAAGAGTTTTTAGAGCTTAAATTCAATATCCTTTATTTTTCTTGTATCCAAAATATTGTTGTGTTTTCATTATCATTTTCTTTGTACTTCATTAGGCAAACACTCAACCTTGAGAGGTATTTTAGTTTGCAAAAATTATTTGGTTATCTTGTAAGCAAGAGGTGAGGTATCCTCTTGATTTGTAAGGGTAGAGGTTGCTATCTAAGCCTTGAGAAAAAGATAGAGATTTAGTACAAGATAGGTTTGTATCTTGTAAGAATTTTTCTTCAATTAGTGGATTGAAGCCTTGGTATGGACAACCAAGAGATAGGACGTAGGTGCCTTATGGAGAAGGACCGAACCTCTATAAATCATTGTGTTTGATTTCTCTATCCTTATCTCCTTACAATTTATTGTTGTTTATATTTGATTTTAGGTTCATTAATTGCTATTGTTTGTATTATATTTTCATCAAAGTTGCTTATTGTTTTAATTTCCATTCAACTATATTGAAATCATTGTTTGGTAAGAATTTGGAGAAATCCAATTCACTCCCCCTCTTGGATCACCATCTCACCTATAAAGCTAACAATTGGTATCGGAGCTTTGGTGTCTTTTTGTCTGTTTAACCACATTGAGTAAAGGCCTTATGGTTCAACTTAGGTTTCAAGATGGTGAGGAAGTCCTTAAAGCTCCCGTGTTTGATAAATTTGAATTTTTTTAAATGGAGAAAGAGGATGAAGATGTTCATAATGGCCTAACATTTTGGAGTATGGAATGTGATGGAAAAAAGGGCTTAATACTCCTTCCAAAGATGCAAAATATATGAAGCAAATAATAGATGATGCAAAGGCCAAGTGCATTCTCTATGGAGCTCTAGATGATTACAACTTCAACTTGGTCTCAAAATGCTCAACCTCAAATAAGATATGGAGAAAGTTGGATGAGCTATATAAAAGAGAAATTTTCAACCAACATGCACCATGTCTCATGGCTATTGAGGAACCAAAGGTAACCTCTAACTCTTGTGATTCAAACTCTTATACTTTTGATGAGTTACAAGATGCTTACCATTATTTAGTAATTGAGTTTGAAAATGTGCATTTGAAACATAAGAAAATGATTTCAAAATTAAAAGTTGAAAATGAATTTTTAATAAATTCAAAGAATAATTTGGAAAAGGAAAATGATAAATTGAAAATGATTTTTGAAGCTTGTCAAAAGAGAAATGAAAGGCTAGGAAAAGAGAATTTAGAATTGAGAAAGAAATTTGAAGTTTTGATGAATGAAAAACAAGAGCTTTTAAACAAGAGTTTAAGTAATAAAATGATTAAATGCAATTTTTGTAATTTTCATGGTCATACTATACATACTTGTCCTATTAGAAGACAAGTTTCATTTAGAATTAGGCAAGTATGGGTTCCTAAAGGAACAAGAGACTTGTTCACTAACTTTCAAGGACCCAAAGCAATTTGGGTACCAAAAATCAAATGAGATTGTCTCTTGTAGGTGTGCTAGAGCAAGAAGCCACAATGTGAGAATAAAAATTGAATACTCTAGACACATAATGGAGATGGGTAACCTCTAAACTTTTATTTGAAGAGAATTTGAAGTTGGTTACCTATTTTTGATGAAATTTGAACGCTTGATTGATTATGCAAAATTTGGTTAACATTGATTACAAGATATATGTTGCATAATCTTGAAAAAATGTGAGCTTACATTGAATATACATTTATTTTGCTCTTAAGTATGTTTGAGATGCTTGTTGAAATTGTTTGTAGTGTTAAATTGCTTAAGCATACTTTTGTTGATAAATATTTTATTGATTTGTGATTGTTAAACATGCCTATATGACCATGATGTTTAAAATTGCTCAAATTTGTTTATAATGTTTGGATCTTGTGAATTCTTTGAACTTGATTGTGTTATACATAAGTGTTTTAACTCTTGATTTATGATTTTATAAATTGATGATCATTTTATGCTTAAATAATATATATTGATGTTTGATTGTTCATCTCTTGACTTCTTATGAAATAATCTTGAAGTATGATTTAGTTCATTATCCTTATTATTCAAGATTTATTTCTTCTCTTGTGTTAATGAATTGATAACTTTATGTGCTTAAGTAATATATATTGATTCTTTGTTCATCTATGTTTTTGGTCAAGGTATGTGCTCATATGATGATTGGTTCAACTTGACCTTAATACTTGTGATTTGAAAGTGCCTAAATTGTCTATTTTTAATTTTTGAAATACTTTTGTGAAATATGCTTATTTTTGTGCTTAAATGTTTTATTAATTTTGTGAAATATTTTAGATCTTGTGCTCAATTGATATATTTCTTGCTTTGTGATTTTGAATATGATGAGCCACTTGCTTGTAAATGATATGTGTTATTGGTTCATCTATTGTTCTTATCAAGTGTGTGTATATATGATAAATGTGGTTTTTCTTAACTTGACATGGTTGTAACATGACTTAAGCAAATGAATTTCTTATGATGCTTATTTTTAGCTTAAATCATTGTTGATTATGGCCTATAATTTGTGTAGACATATTTATGCTTTTGTGCTAAACTTTTCTTGAATTGTTTTTTTTATAAATATGTCTTCCTTGAGTTTTTAGTTTTTACATGGCCTAAAACTTATTTTGGCATATTCTTTGGTGACTTATTGAATATATATATATATATATATGAATATTGAATATGTCTATTTTGTGTTCATAAATGATCTAAAAGGTTTGATTTTTGCACATTACATGAGAACTTTTGCTTTAGTGCCATTCTTGTGCTATTTGATGTTTAAATTGATATATGGCCTCTAGCTTAAGTATATATCTCCCTTGCAATTGGCAACTTGAGCTTAGTAAATAAATTTTCTTTTGCCTATAATGATTTACAATATGGAATTGTTTTTTAATAATTGGTATAATTTTTATCAATTGATTTTCTTGGTGCTTCTAATGAAAATCCTTTGTCAAGAAATTTTTCTAAGTCTATGCTATGAGAACTTGAAATGACCATGAATAAGCCCACATTTTTGGAATTTCAAGTGGAACAAGCAAAGCAAGTCATCTTCATCAATCAAGCCCAAGTACATCAAAGACTAGCTCAAATGATGTGGAATGGAGGATTTAAAGCCTCACTCAACTACAATGAGCACAACAACATAGCTTGATAAGGATGGAGATAATTGTATTGAATCTATGCTATGTGCCTATGATTTATAATGTTTAATGCATGATTTCATAAATGCTTGCTTTGATATGTGCAAAAATGAGATATTATGTTTGAATTTGTGAACACTTTGCACAAATTAATCACTAAGCTACTTGATAAGATTTGTCTTAACTTTGTTAAATGCTTGGATTGATTAATATTCATGCCTAGTTCTTGATTACTTTGATTAATAGTTTTTATTGCATGAATATTTGTTTGAATCTTTAGACACAGATATGAGTTGAATATATTGATTTTTTAATCTTCCAATTGCCTTGACTCATGGATTATGAACTTACAATTTTGAAATTCTATATACATGTCCATTGATTGAGATCATTGAGATAGCATGCACCACATTATGTCTAAATGTTTGTATCTTTATTAGTATATTGCTATATGTGATTTGAAATATTTTTGCACATGCTTGTATGATTTTGATTGAAATATATATTTAGATACTTGCATATGTTAGATTAAGTTCATTACTATGCATTGAAATGATTTGAAATATATTTGAATAATTATACTTTTATTATTTCTTTGTTATAGCTTATGTGCTCATCATGTTTGGAAAATGCTTGAATAATTTTTGTTATGACATGATGATAATTGAACCTCATTGCTCATTAGTACTTATGATTTATTATATACATATAAGCTTTTGGTTCTTGTTTGGATAGGATAGCTTATGAAAGATTGCTATTTATGCATGTATTGAATGAATCTTTCATATGCTTAAAGTATGTTTGTTCTATGAAAGTTGTTGAATAAAATTGCTAACAATTGGTAACAATTGATATCAAAATTGCTAAAGATTTTTTTTTCATAGATGCTTATTTATGTGCCTATCCTTGATATAGCTTGTACCTCTCATGCAAAATTATGTGTGCCTTATATTGATTAATCCTTATTTTGAAATTGAGGAGAAATCTTAGAATACAATTTTGTTTAATTTGTTTTGTGGTAACAATTGGTATGCTTTATTATAACATATCTTTAACAGTTGGTATCCATAACAATTGGTATAAGCTTGTATGCATGCGCTTGAATTTATGCTTAATTACTATTGATCTTTTAGGTTCTAAGCACATCTTATGATAACATGATTTATGAGTAGATTGCATATCATTCATTATCCTTTGCTCATAAATTTCATGTAGTACCTTTGATGACTTGTGCTAAAATGCTAAATTTGGATACACTTATGCTTTTGTGCTTAAATACATGTATGTAAACTTCATTGTGCATATTACACTTGATTACATGCATTCAAAATACTCTTGATATTATTGGTATCAAGCATTTTGTCCCATGCCTTAAATTGATCTCTCTTTCTTTTGAAATGACAAAAAGGGGGAGAGAGTTTAGAGATATTTCTTCTTATTGCAATTGATGTAGGAGCTTAAACATTTGGTATAAAGAGCATAAACAAAAGGGAGGAGAAATGTTTTATGAATATATTTGTTAATGATGCCTCTTTGTGCTTATTTACTCATTAATATGCTCAGGCCTTTTTGCTATGACAAAAAGGAAGAGAAATATCATATAGACAAATTTGCTTGTGCTTGATATACATATGTTTATGTGTGCTTAATTGCTATATATGCTCTAACATATGTTTGTTGAGTTGTGTTAGATTAGGATGCATAAATTGAGGGGGAGTTTTGCCATGTTAGATTAGGATGCACAAATTAAGGGGGAGTTTTGCCATGCATTGCTTAATGGGGAGTTTTTCAAAATGTATTTCAAAATCTTAAATGTTTCAAAGAAAGTTTTTCTTCAAGCAAATTTATCTTTAAGTTTTGTCATATCAAAAAGGGGGAGATTGTTAGCCTTGAATTGATCCTTATTTTGAAATGACAAAACATTAAAGCTAAATAAGCTTGATCAAGATTTTGAAAAATATTTATTTAGTACATGTTCTTAAGTTTTATATTTTGGTACTAAATAAATAATAAGATTTTCAAAGTTTAAACAAACCTTTCATGGTTTCATATTTATCAAACCAAATCTATCTTTAAAGATTATTTATTTGAGCTTAAATAAAGTCTAATTGTTGTTTAATAAAGTGAATTTATTTATTTTGGACTTAATACAATTTTGATAATATTGGTTTTGAGAAATAGATTAACTTAAGAAAGTTGTTTTACAAGAATAAAGTTTTCCAACATTGAAATTCTTTCATTTTTCTGTATTAATTCACAAAGTTTTAATATTTGAATTTTATATGGTTGGAAAGCTCTTTGAGTCTACTTTCTAATGGATTAAACAAAATCAAAATCCAAATTTTCTAAGAAAAGATTTTGAATTTTTACTAGACACTCTACAGTTGTTAGAAAAACTGCACAAGGGTAATTTTGAAAATTCACTATAATTCGTACACAATGAATTAGGGATGAAATTTATATGAATAGAAACCTTTTAAGTCTAGTTTCTAAATCTTCAAACGGTTTACGATTTGGATTTGTATAACTCAAGTTATGATCAAATTAGTAAGTAGAGTGCAAAATGGGAAACTACCATCCAACATGGACAGGATCGATCTCCTCTAGAAGGGATCGATTGGTTTTCAAACAGAATGCTCCCAGGACTGAATTTCTAGAAAAGGGATCGATCCCCCCACATAGTGGATCGATCACCTAGGCAAGGGATTGATCCCCTCAAGGAAGGGATCGATCGGTTCTGGGCGGGATCACACCTACGGCTATTTTTTTCATGCATTCAATGGCTACTTTCACTTCCCAAGCTTCCCTAACAGCTACTTCTTCAATTTCTCTATAAATTGGACACTCTAACACACCAAGAAGATTGATGAATCAAGAGAGCAAGGCCAACAAGCTATATTTTCATTTTCTCTTAGAATCAAGGGTTTTTAGAGCTTAAATTCAATATCATTTGTTTTTCTTGTATCCAAAATATTGTTGTGTTTTCATTCATCATTTTCTTTGTACTTCATTAGGCAAACACTCAACCTTGAGAGGTATTTTAGTTTGCAAAAATTATTTGGTTATCTTGTAAGCAAGAGGTGAGGTATCCTCTTGATTTATAAGGGTAGAGGTTGCTATCTAAACCTTGAGAAAAATATAGAGATTTAGTACAAGATAGGTTTGTATCTTGTAAGAATTTTTCTTCAATTAGTGGATTGAAGCCTTGGTATGGACAACCAAGAGAGAGGACATAGGTGCCTTGTGGAGAAGGACCGAACCTCTATAAATCATTGTGTTTGATTTCTCTATCCCTATCTTCTTACAATTTATTGTTGTTTTATATTTAATTTTAGGTTCATTAATTGCTATTGTTTGCATTATATTTTCATCAAAGTTGCTTATTGTTTTAATTTCCATTCAACTATATTGAAATCATTGTTTGGGAAGAATTTGGAGAAATCCAATTCACCCCCTTCTTGGATCACCATCTCACCTATAAAGCTAACAAAATTATTATATATATTACTAATAATTAATATATATATATTAGTTAAATATAACAATAATTTAACTATCATAACTAATATTTTTTGTTATTAATTATTATTATAAATCCAATAAGTATATTTAAATTCTATATTAATATGAAAATTGTCTTATTATTTAATATTTTGTTATTATAACATTCAAATATTATTATTATTTAAATAAATAATATGAATATTATAATCATTTATAATATTATTAAAAAGTAGTTATAATAATTATTAGTCAAAATAATTCAATATTAATGATAAGTTGATAATAATTTGATATTATTATTAATTGCTTGGATAAATTTAAATAAATAATTTACTAATTTATTAAAGTTTAATAATTAATTTATTAAATTTAATTAGTTATAATTGTATAATAATATAATTAATTTGTTATTTATTATTATAATATTATTTATAAATATAATAAATAATTATTCAAATAGCCATAATTATTCGAACTTGTTCGATAAACATATATTTTTTAAAATCTCATGATTATTAATTTTTTGAATGTTAGTAAATTAGTATTATTTTCTTTCAAATAAACTTGTTTGAACTGAAGCAATTATTACACGACTAAAGAAAAGGTCAAGATGATTTGAAATTGATAATTATTCTAATAGTCTTAACTATTTGAACTGGTTTGGTAAACACATTTATTTTTTGAATCTCTTATTAATTTTTAAAATATTATTAAATTAGTATTATTTTTATCTAAATAAGCTTGTATGATCAGAAATAATTATTTTATGAGAAAACAAAGATCAAAACAATTTGAGATTGATATTTATTCAAACAGCCATAATTATTTGAACTGATTTGGAAAACGATTTTAGTTTTTAAAAAGCTTGCTTATTAATTTTCAAAATATTAACAAAGTAGTATTATTTATTTCAGATAAGTTTTTATAAACTGACACAATTGTTTTATGACAAAACAAAAGGTCATAACAACTTTAAATATATAATTGTTTAAATAATCAAATCTATTTTAATTTATTTGATAAACAGATTTATTTTTTTAAATCTCATGCTTATTAATTTTTTTAATGTTAATAAATTAGTATTAATTTATTCTAAATAGACTTGTATGAATTGAAATAATTATTTTGTGACTAAACAAAAAAGTAAAAATGATCTAAAATATATAATTATCCTAATAGTCTTAACTATTTGAACACATTTATTTTTTAAATCTCTTACTTACTAATTTTTGGAATATTATTAAATTAGTATTATTTTAATATGAATAAGCTTATATGAAAAGAAACAATTGTTTTATGACAAAATAAAGATCATAAAAATTTGATATAAATAATTGTTCAAATAGTCATAACTATTTAAACTATTCCAATAAATAAATTTAGTTTTTAAATCTCTTATTAATTTTTAAAATATTAATAGATCAGTATTATTGTATTCTGAATAATTTTGCATGAATAGAAATAATTGTTTTATGACAAAAAAAAAGTCATAACTATTTGAAATAGAGAATTGTTCAAATGGACATCACTATTTGGACTTATTCAGTAAATAGATTTATTTTTTAAATCTCCTACCTACTAACTTTCAAAGTATTAATCAATTAGTATTATTTTATTCGAAATAAACTTGTATGAATAGAAACAATTGTTTTAGGACAAAACAAAATATCATAACTATTTGAAATAAAAAATTGTTCAAATAGTCAGAACGATTTGAATTAGCTTAGTAAACATATTTATTTTTAAAATTTTTTACTTATTAATTTTTGAAATATTAATAAATTAGTATTATTTTATTTCAAATATGCTTGTATGAACAGAAAGAATTGGTTTATGACAAAACAAAGGGTCATAACTATTTGAACATGTTCAGAAAACATATTTATTTTTAAAATTTTTACTCATTAATTTTTGAAATATTAATAAATTTATATTATTTTGTTCAGAATAAGCTTGTTTGAATAGAAACAATTGTTTTATGACAAACAAAATGTCATAATAATCTGAAATAGATAATAGTTCAAATGGATATGACTACTTAAATTTGTTTGGTAAACAATTTTTTTTAAATCTCCAACTTATTAATTTTTAGAATATTAATTTGTATAATAAAATTATATAATTTATAATAATTAATAACTATAATTAATTATAGTTATATTATTATTTTATTATCAGAATATTATTATGTATTTATAAGATTTATAAGATATTATTAGTATTATAGTAATTTATTAAGTAATTATAAGTTCTTAATTATCTATTTCAAATTTATTAACTAATTATAACTAAATATAATTAGTTATAAAATTTATAACTATAATTGTTTTATGACAAAACAAAAGGTAATAATGATTTAAAATAGATAGTTGTTTAAATGGCCATGATTATTTGAATTGATTTAGTAAACTGATTTATTTTTTAAATCTCTTGTTTATTAATTTTTGAAATATTAATAAAGTATTATTAGTTTATTTTGGATAAGTTTTTATGACAAAACAATTGGTCATAATGATTTTAAATAGATAATTATTGAAATAGTCATAACTATTTAAACTTGTTGGGTAAATAGATTTATTTTTTCAAATCTCATGCTTATTAATTTTTTGAATGTCAATAAATTATGACCATTATCTTATAAAATGAATATTTTGAAATAGTTGGAGATTTAAATAATAAATATGTTTACCGAACAAGTTTAAATAGTTTAAATTATTAAATCTTATTATTTAAATAATTATTAATTTAAAAGATAATTATATTCCTTATAGTCTTAACTATTTAAACTTAAATTAGAATAATATTCAAATAGTTGTTTGTTCAACTTATTAATTTTAATAAGTTTATTATTTTAAACTTATTTAAATTATTTGATAATTTGAATAAGTTTTATAAAATAATTATAAAACTTAACTTATATTAAAATAATTAATAAATTATATCAATATTATCTATTTAATAAATTAAATAATAAACTTTTTAAACAATTATCTAATTAATATTAAAATATTGAAAATTATCTATTATAGTTTTAATAATTTAATTATTACCATAATATTAATAAAAAATCAATAATTGAATATAGTATTAACTTTTTGTTTTAAAATAATAATAAATAATATTTAAATAGGCTTTTTATTATCTAATTAATAAAATATATAATATTTTATATTATCTTTAATATTCAATTATATTCTAACTATATAATTATCTATAATTGTAAGTAAGAGATAATATTTGAAAGATAATATATTTATTAGATTTATTAGATTAATAAATAATTTAATATAAACCATATTAAAATAATAAATTAATTTATTATTTAATAATATTAAAAATAAATATAATTTTCAATTATTATAAAAGAATAAAAATTATTAACTTATTATAAATTAAGATTACTTTAAGATAAATTTAATTTATTATTTTAGTATGGTTTATATTATAAATATATATAATATTTATTTTAAATTACTATAATTGTTATTATCATACCTATACATATTGTTAATAATTAAATTAAATTAATACTAAAAATTAATTAAATTTCAAAATATTAGTATTATTAAATTAATAATTTTTAACTATTTAGAAATTTATTAATTAATTGTTAATATTATTATCAAATAATAAAATAGTATTTGTTATGACTAAACTATTAATCAACAGATATGATTAGTCTAACAAACATAATATTATATAGTGTTTAAATTAATAATATTATGATTTATTACCTTATTTTAAAATAAAACATATTATAAACAATTAAATTTATAGTCTATAACAAACATTATAAGCAAGATTAGTCTATAGCTTGTTTTATAATAAATTCTAATTATTTAATTATTTAATTTTACTCTATAAATATTTATTTATATAAATAACTATTAATATTTATTATTGTTATATAAATTAGATAAATAATATAAATTATAATTATAATAACATTATAAATTATTTATAACAAATACTATTAAATTATACAAAATAAATAAATAAATAAATAATTATATAAATAGTAGTTATAATATCATTTAGATTATAATATTTATTATGTTAAAATTATAAAATTTTAATATTATATTATTTTTATAATTTATAATTAATTATTTCAAATTAATAAATTTATTAATTTATAGATTAAATCATTATTAAAATAATAATTTATTATTATTATAGTAATTATAAGTAATACTATTTTATAATTGATTTTTAATATTTTAATTAATAATTTAATTATAAATTATAAATGTTATTATATGTTATAATATATTAATATTATATTATTATATTTATTATAAAGTTATATTAAATATTTTAATACTTATAATTATATGATTAATATATTAATTATTTAGACATACACCTTTTTATTTATAAAACTATTTAGAAAAGCGCTCTTGACATCCCTTTGAAAAAACTTGAAAATTTTGAAACATGCAAAAGCAAGCAACATTCTAATGGCTTCTAACCATTTGAAATTTCAAAAAATTTCATCATTGGATTTTTATAATGTTTTTAAATTAGTATTAAAAATAGTCATTTTTTAAATAATTTTGCTACTGAATCATTCAATTACTAATTAATTGAAAATAGATTAGTAATTTTAGTGATAATACAAATCTAATAATATTCCAAAATGAATAACTAAGATATTTAAAAAATAAATTTGTTTACCAAACCAGTTCAAATAGTTAAGACTATATGAATAATTATCTATTTCAAATCGTTATGACCTTTTGTTTTATTATAAAATAATTTTTTTAATAATATTATTAATAACTTATAGATTTGTTTAATAACATAATGTTAAGACTCTATGAACAATTATTAATAACTTTTTCAAAAAATAATATTTATTAAAAGTATCAAGTTAATAATTTTAAATAAATTATTTAAATCGTTAGTAATTTTTTAAATAATGACTACAATGTAATTAGCTTATTTTAAAATTTTAATTATAATTTATATCTAATAATATTTCACATATTATATTAATAACTAAAACCATTTAATTAATTATAATTAACTTAAATATATATATTAATATAATTATATATTAATATAATTAATTAATAATATATTAATTATAATTTATATATATTAGTTAATTATATAATACATACTAATTTTAAATAATTAAATCCCAAAATAATTAATATTATAATTAATTATAATAATTATAATATATTATTTAATTTTAATTATATATTTATAACTTTATTATTTATCTATTAAATTATTTAGAAATATAATTACGTATTGATTATTTAAATATATAGTATCATTATTTTATTCTTAAATATTATAAACAAAATATTTATTATAACTTATAATTATTAATAAATTATATTAATTATAATATCATTAATATTTTTAAATTATAAATGTTTATTTACATATAATAACTATGTAAATAATACATATTTATAATTATTCAAATTTTAATTATAAATATTTTAAAATTAATTTATAAATATCAATTATTAACAAAATTTTAATTATTAGTAAATAAACTATTGTTTATTTATAATTAATTACTATATTTAATATCTATAAAAATATTTATTAAACTTAAGTTGTAATGTTATAACATTAAATTATAAAAGTTATAACTTATTAAGCTGAGGTATTAATTTAATTATATAATGTTATTTAAATTATATTAATATATTTAATATTTATAGCTATTAAATAGTTATGAGATTTGAAATATTATATTATATATAATTTTACTATATAAAATAATTAAAATTATTAGTATATTATAAATGTACTAATAATTATACGAACTAATATAATTTTAAAATAATTAACTATTTAAAATATTTAATTTATAAAAATTATTGTAATATTATATTTATATTATTACTAAAGATTTAAAAATTATTATTTATTTATTCAAATAAACAATTCTAGTTATGTATATTAATAAATTATTAGTATTTTTTAATATTTTAAACTAATTAATATTATAATATTTATAATAGAATATAACATTTAAAATTATATTCTATTTTATAATTTATTATTATATTATAATTATATTATAATTAATTTATATATATAATTAACAATTAAATTATTAACAATTGTTTTATGATAGAACAAAAGGTTGTAACAATTTGAAATAGAAAATTATTCAAATGTCATAACTATTTGAACTAGTTCAATAAATTGATTTATTTTTTAAATGTCTTATTAATTCTTAAAATATTAATAAATTGGTATTATTTTATTTCAAATAAGCTTGTATGTTGAAAAACAATTGTTTTATGACAAAACAAAAGGTAATAATAATTTGAAATAAATAGTTCTTTAAATGGCTATAATTATTTGAACTGATTGGGTAAACTGATTTATTATTTTAAATTAGTTACTTATTAATTTTTGAAATATTACTAAAGTAGTATTATTTTATTTTGGATAAACTTTTATGAACTAAAACAATTGTTTTATGACAAAACAAATGGTCATAATTATTTTAAATAAATAATTGTTCAAATAGCCATAATTATTCGAACTTGTTCGGTAAACAGATTTATTTTTTTAAATCTCATGATTATTAATTTTTTGAATGTTAATAAATTAGTATTATTTTCTTCCAAATATGCTTGTATGAACTGAAGCCATTATTACATGACTAAAGAAAATGTAGAATGATTTGAAATTGATAATTATTCTAATAGTCTTAACTATTTGAACTAGTTCGATAAACACATTTATTTTTTGAATCTCTTATTAATTTTTGGAATATTATTAAATTAGTAATATTTTTATCTAAATAAGCATGTATGATCGAAATAATTATTTTATGAGAAAACAAAGATCAAAACAATTTGAGATTGATATTTATTCAAATAGCCATAATTATTTGAACTGATTTGGAAAACAATTTTAGTTTTTAAAAATCTTGCTTATTAATTTTCAAAATATTAATAAAGTAGTATTATTTTATTTCAGATAAGTTTTTATAAACTAAAACAATTGTTTTATGACAAAACAAAATATCATAACGACTTTAAATAGATAATTGTTTAAATAATAAAATCTATTTTAATTTATTCGATAAACAGATTTATTTTTTTAAATCTCATGCTTATTAATTTTTCAAATGTTAATAAATTAGCATTAATTTATTCTAAATAAGCTTGTATGAATTGAAATAATTGTTTTGTGACTAAACAAAAGGTCAAACTGATCTAAAATAGATAATTATCCTAATAGTTTTAACTATTTGAACTGGTTTGGCAAACATATTTATTTTTTAAATATGTTACTTATTAATTTTTGAAATATTATTAAATTAGTATTATTTTAATATGAATAAGCTTATATGAAAAGAAACAATCGTTTTATGACAAAATAAAGATCATAACAATTTATATAAATAATTGTTCAAATTGTCATAACTATTTGAACTGTTCTAGTAAATAAATTTAGTTTTTAAATCTCTTACTAATTTTTAAAATATTAATAGATTAGTATTATTTTTTTGAATAATTTTGCATGTATAGAAACAATTATTTTATGACAAAAAAAAGGTCATAACTATTTAAAATAGATAAGTGTTCAAATGGACATGACTATTTGGACTTATTCAGTAAATAGATTTATTCCGAATAAACTTGTATGAATAGAAACAATTGTTTTAGGACAAAAAAAAAGATCATAACTATTTGAAATAAAAAATTGTTCAAACAATCATAACGATTTGAATTAGTTCAGTAAACATATTTATTTTAAAATTTTTTACTTATTAATTTTTGAAATATTAATAAATTAGTATTATTTTATTTCAAATATGCTTGTATGAATAGAAACAATTGGTTTATGACAAAATAAAGGGTCATAACTATTTGAAATAGATAATTGTTCAAAGAGTCATAACTATTTGAACATGTTCAGAAAACATATTTATTTTTAAAATTTTTACTTATTAATTTTTGAAATATTAGTAAATTTATATTATTTTATTCAGAATAAGCTTGTTTAAATAGAAACAATTGATTTAGGACAAAACAAAATGTCATAACAATTTAAAATAGATAATAGTTCAAACAGACATGACTATTTAAATTTGTTTAGTAAACAATTTTTTTTTTAAATCTCCAACTTATTAATTTTTAGAATATTTATTGATTAGTATTATTTTATTTCGAATAAATTTGTATGAATAGAAACATATGTTTTACGACAAAACCTAACTATTTGAACTGGTTTGATAAACACATTTATTTTTTAAATCTCTTACTTACTAATTTTTGGAATATTATTAAAGTAGTATTATTTTAATAAGAATAAGCTTGTATGAAAAGAAACAATTGTTTTATGACAAAATAAAAATCATAACAATTTGATATAGATAATTATTCAAATAGTCATAACTATTTAAACTATTTCGGTAAATAAATTTAGTTTTTATTAATTTTCAAAATATTAATAAATCAGTATTATTTTATTCTGAATAATTTTACATGAACAAAAACAATTGTTTTATGACAAAATAAAAGGTCATAACGATTTTGTTGGATTATGGGGTCTAGCGATCTCCCTTAGAGACTCGGTATGTCGATTCCTCTGGGTGAGGTATCCCATGGTGGATCAGATTCTGGTGTATGGCAACCCAACCTGCCTAGGCCAAATGGGTGAGGTATCCTATGAAGGCTTTACGAAGCCCTTTATGTCCACCTATCACTTAGTATGGGGCTCTACGTACCAAAAAGAAAATAAGGAAATAGAGTTGTGCCTTCACTATCAGCTATAGCTTTTGGTGCAGTGCTAAGCGTTTGATCCTGAAAACTGATATCAGAGCGAGGTTGTAGGTTCAAGTCCCTTAGGTGCTACAGGGGGGAGATTGTTGGATTATGGGGTCTAACAGTCTCCCTTAGGGACTTGGCATGTTAGTTCATTTGGGTGAGGTATCCCATGGTGGATCAAATTCTGATGTATGGCAACCCAACCTGTTGAGGCCCAGTGGGTGAGGTATCCTATGAAGGCTTTACGAAGCCTCTTATGTCCACCTGTCGCTTAGTATGGGGCTCTGCTCAACCAAAAAGAGAATAAGGAAATAGAGTTGCACTTTCACTATCAGCTACAACTTTTGGTGCAGTGGTAAGTGCTTGATCCTGAAAACAATATTGTCAGCTTTGAATTGATCCTTATTTTGAAATGACAAAACATTAAAGCTAAATAAACTTGATCAAGATTTTGAAAAAGATTTATTTAGTACATGTTTTTAAGTTTTATATTTTGGTACTAAATAAATACTATGATTTTCAAAACTTAAACAAACCTTTCTTTGTTTTCATATTTCTCAAACCAAATCTATCTTTAAAGATTATTTATTTGAGCTTAAATGAAAGTCCAATTGTTTTTTTTAAAGTGAACTTATTCATTTTGGACTTAATACAATTTTGATACTACTAGTTTTGAGAAATAGATTAACTTAAGAAAGTTGTTTTACAAGAACAAAGTTTTTCAACATTGAACTTGTTTTATTTTTCTGTATTAACTCACAAAGTCTTAATATTTGAATTTTAAATGGTTGGAAAGCTCTTTGAGTATACTTTCTAATGAATTAAACAAAATCAAAATCCAAATTTTCTAAGAAAAGATTTTGAATTTTTACTAGACACACTGCAGTTGTCTAAAAACTGCAAAAGGGGTAGATTTGAAAATTCACTATAATTCGTATACAATGAATTAGGTGATGAAATTTAAAAGGATAGAAACCCTTTAAGTCTAGTTTCTAAATCTTCAAATGGTTTGTGATTTGGATTTGTATAACTCAAGATATTACCAAATTAGTAAGTAGAGTACAAAATGGGAGACTACCATCCAGCATAGATAGGATCGATCCCCTCTACAAGGGATCGATTGCTTTTTCAAACAGAATGCTCCCAGGATTAAAAATTTAGAAAACGGATTGATCCCCCCATATAAGGGATTAATCACCCCATTAACCAATCGATCCCCTACAAAAAGGGATCGATTGATTAGGCTATTTTCAAGTGAAAAATGGTTCAAAACATGAACCAATCGATCCCCTCAAGCAATGGATCGATCGGTTCTACGCGCAAGCACACCAACGGCTATTTTTTCATGATTTCATGATTAGTACAAGATAGGTTTGTATCTTGTGAGAATTTTTCTTCAATTAGTGGATTGAAGCCTTAGTGTGGACAACCAAGGGAGAGGACGTCGGTGCCTTGTGGAGAAGGACCGAACCTCTATAAATCATTGTGTTTGATTTCTCTATCCCTATCTCCTTATAATTTATTGTTGTTTATATTTGATTTTAGGTACATTAATTGTAATTGTTTGCATTATATTTTCATCAAAAGTGCTTATTGTTTTAATTTCCATTCAATTATAATGAATTCATTTGTTTAGGAAGAACTTGGAGAAATCTAATTCACCCCCTATTGGATCACCATCTCACCTATAAAGCTAACGATTTAAAATAAATAATTGTTTAAATGGACCTGACTATTTGAACTTGTTCAACAAACAGATTTATTTTTTAAATCTCCTATCTACTAATTTTTAAAGTATTAATCAATTAGTATTATTTTATTCCAAATAAACTTGTATGAATAGAAACAATTGTTTTAGGACAAAACAAAAGATCATAATTATTTGAAATAAATAATTGTTCAAACAATCATGACGATTTAAACTAAGTAAATAGATTTATTTTTAAAATTTTTTACTCATTAATTTTTGGAATATTAATAAATTAGTATTATTTTATTTTGAATACATTTATATGAATAGAAATAATTGGTTTATGACAAAACAAAGGGTTATAATTATTTGAAATAGATAATTGTTGAAAAAGTCATAACTATTTGAACGTGTTCAGAAAATATATTTAGTTTTTACTAAATATTACTTTATTCCTAAATTATTATAAATAATAATAATCAAATATTGTTAATTTTTGGAACATTTAATTTTAATAATAATTTAAGTATAATATAATTAATAAAATTAAATAAATTAATATGATATTTTATTAACAAATCTTTAATTATTTAATTATCGATTAGTTTAATTAATATTTTTATTTATTATATAAGATTAGTACTATTAGTTTAAATGTTCACAACGATTTTAATTATTGTATATTAATATTTATCAATTATATTATTAATGTTTATAATATTTTAAATAACTAACATTCAACATACCAATAAATTATCTGTTAACTTATATAATTATTATTAAATTAATTTAATTTTAAGAATAAATTATTAAAACATTTATTAATTATAATTATAATTAAATATTATAATATTGTAATATTTAATATTTATTTGATTAATATTGTTTAGTACGAGGAAAGTAATCGATAATTATAAAACATAATTGCTAATAAAATTTAAACATATATTCTTTGTTATATTATATATTCTTTTATAATAATATATTCATTTATAATATTCTTTTATTAATTATTATAATATAAATATTATATTATATCAATTAAATATAATTAATTCATTGATATAAAATAATATTTATATTATATTATAATTAATTATATATTATAATTAAATTAGATTATTATTTAATTATAACAATTATTTTAATTTTAAATTAATAAGTAAAAATTTTAATTAATTTTAATTATATAAATAAATTAGATTTAATATTTAAAATTAATATATATTATAGTATTAAATATAACTAGTAAAAATATATTTAATAATAATTATTAAAATATTTGTTAAATATTTTTAAAATTAAGAAATATATTATTTATTTATTAGTTATAATAAATTAAAATCAATAATTCGTATTAATATCTTTATTTTATTATCATACAAGCTTAATCATAATATAATTTATCTAATAATTATGGTTTAATTAATAAAATATACAATTATTATCCAATAATTGGGTTTAATAAATAAGCATATTGAACAAATAATTTTCTTAATACTATTTAATAATATTTATTATTAATTTTTATTATAATATAATAATAATTATATTAACTAATATTATTATTATTATAATTTAATATAATATTTATTATAATACAAATTTTAATAGTCATGTCTATTTGACCCATTATCTATTTCAAATTGTTATGACATTTTGTTTTGTCCTAAAACAATTGTTTCTATTCAAACAAGCTTATTCTAAATAAAATAATATAAATTAAAATGATTAAGTATTAAAAATAATTACTTACTGACTATTTAATTTATATATATTTAATTATTAAATAATAATTTAAAATACGAATCTATTTGATATAAAAATAAATATTTGAATAATTAATTAAATTATAATTAATAATTAATAGTTAACAATTTATATATATAATTAAATTAAATTCTTTTATATTATTTAATATATATTGAATATAATATTTATTTTAAATTGATTATTAAAATTAAATAAAATAATATTTAAAATAAATACAATTAGATTTATAACTAAGAATCATTTAAATTCTTAGTTATAATCTATATAGTCAATAATTATAACTAAGAATTGATTATTACTAATATCTAAATAATTTAATTAGATAAATCTCATATGAATTAATTAATTCAATATCATAAATTAATATACAATTGTTAATAATATATATTATATTAATTACACATTAATATAATTTGATAAAATAATTTTGATTAATTTTTATAATTATTAAAATAAATAAATAACTAATAAAAGTTATTTATTATAATAAAATATATTAATAATTAATAGTTATTAAATGTTATATTTTAATTATAATTATAATTATAATTATAAACAATCAATTATATTAATAATTGAAAAATTAATTTAGTTAATTAATAAGTACTAATCGATAGTAATAAGTTATTAGTTTAATAAGTTAATTAATTATATAATTGTTATATAATAGTTTAATTCATACCTACTTGAATTATAACAATATATTCTTTTATATACTATTTTATATAATAAATAGTTTAGGTATTTTAATATAATAGTTAATCATATAATCTTAATACGATATAACTAATTTATTAATATAACTTATATTATAATATAAATAATATATATAAGTATAATAATATTACTAATATAAGACTTATATTAATAATTCATATTATTATAATTATAATATGTATAGTTATTATAAATACCTATAATGGTCGATTTATATTATAATTATAAATATCATAAATTATAATAATTTATAAGAAAGATTGTTATTATAATTTTAATATTTGAATTATTATTCAATTAATATTAGTATAATTTTAATTAATATGAAAATAATTATTATTATAATTATAATGATAATATTAATTCAATTATAATAAATCATATTATTGTTAATATTATTATTAATTTTATTAATTAAAATTATTTTAATTTATATTAATAAATTATTTATTAATTTAATAAATATTATTATTATAATATTATTAGCCAATATTACCGGATAAATGCTTATTAATTGTAAGTTATAATTATATTTTTAATGAAGTTGATGTTAATAATTTCATAATTATAATATAAATTAGTGTTATTTATAATTTAATTATTGACTAATTATTGACTATAAACAATTTAATTATATATATAATTATATAATTCTATTATTTGTAAATTAAAATTAGTTAATTTAATAATTTTAATTGGTTCATTTTATTAAATATTAATAATTATAACTTAATAATAAAATAATTATTATTTTATGTTATTATACCATAATGCTTTATGACAAAATTAGGTATTAGTTTATCAAATTAAAACAATAATAATTGTTTAAACATTTATAGTATCATAATTATTAAAACAATTATTTATAAATATAAATATAGATAATGGTAATAATATTATAAATTAATTAAATTTATATTTCAGAAAATGAGGGTTCAATATACTATTTGATAATATTATTATTCTATTAATTTAAAAATAAATTTATAACTTATTTATAATGTTCTGAATAATGTCTATTTAAGGAATAACAATTTTAAATAGACAATTGTTTAAATAATTGTAACTATTTGAATTTCTTCGGTAAACAAATTTATTTTTTAAAACTCTTGCTTATTAACTTTCAAACTATTAAGAAATTAGTATTATTTTATTTTAAATAAGCTTTTATGAACTGAAACAATTATTTTGTGTCAAAACAAAAGGTCATAACTATTGGCCTTGAATTGATCAAGAGTTTTGATTTGACAAAACAAAAATCAATCTTTTCTAAGCTTAAATTGAACATTTTTCCACCCTTCTATCTTGCGAAAATCCATTTGAGAACCAAAACAAGTCAAATTCTCGAAACAAAGCCTGAAAAATACAAGTTTTGATAGAAGGGATCGATCCCCTAGCAAAAGGGATCGATCATGTCTTCTTCTAGAGCAAAAAATTCCTCATGTTTTGGCAAAAACCAATCAAACCCCTCCCTGTGGGGATCGATCGGTTGGGGTTTCAAAATGACTAGATCGATCCCCTCATTCAAAGGATCGATCACTTTTTCATACATAAAGTGTTCATCATACAATTTTTTAGAAAAGGGATCAATCAATTACTCAAACAGAATGCGTTCATCGTGCAATTTTTGAGAAAAGGGATCAATCCCCTCTTCAAGGGATCGATCAGTTGCTCAAACTGAAAGCTCCCCAAATCTGAAAATCCAAAAAAGGGATAGATCCCCCCACATATGGGATCGATCACTTAAAGAACCAATCGATCCCTTGGATGAAGGGATCGATCGGGTAAGGAGTTTAGGCACGAAATCGAGCCTTCTCCAACATGAACCAATCGATCCCCTAAGACAAGGGATCGATCCCCTGAAGGCTAAAAACTCCTAACGGCTATATTTTGTCTGAAATTTTTGCAGGTTTGAAGCATTAAATGCTATCCAATGGCTCTAAACTTCTTCCTACCTATAAATCAAGCATTCCACTACAGACCAAGAGTAACAAGAACCAAGAAAACTTATTGCTATCACCTATCAATTTGCTTAAGCATTCAAAGCTGTTCCAAGTCAGAAAAGTACAGAATTCATATCGGTTCTTCTCTATTTACTTGTCCAAACTGTTGTGTACTTAAAATTAGCAAACACCCAACCTTTGTGAGGTTCTTAGAGTTTGCAAAACACTTGAAATTTTTGTATTGTGAGTTTGTAAGCTTAAGGGGGAGGATAACCCTTAAGAGTGTGTTAAGTTGAGTTCTTGTAAAGCTTTAAGAAGCTTGATTGTAATCTTCTTTATATAGTGGATTGAACTCCTTGGCAATAGAGGCTAAGGGAGAGGACGTAGGTGTCTAAGGAAAGATCGAACCTCGATAAATCGCGGTGTTATATTCTCTATCCCTATCTCTTATTTACTTTCAATTATTGAGTTTAATTGTTTAGCAAATTTTGTGCTTATTGAATATTGTTTTTGAAAAATTCATTAAAACCAATTCACCCCCCTCTTGGTTTATTCCAAATCTTTGAGCTAACAATAACTATTTTAAATAAATAATTAATAATTGTTCAAATGGCCATAATTATTCATATTAATTAATTTAAATATATATACAAATAATTATATTTATCAAATAATTGTACTAATTTAGTATATTTAATAATACAATATTGATTTAGAATTAAATATTTTAAATAATAATTATTTAATAAATTAGTTAAATTATAATTATTTTATTATATAATACAAATAACTTATATTGTGTGGTATTTTTGTATTATTTATAACTTAAATTATATAATTCTAATAGTTATAATTAAATTATATATAAATAAATTTAATTATTAAAATAATAATTAATAATTGTTAACAAAAATAATTAATTTAATTATAATAATTATTTAATATTAATTAATGATCATAATATATTAATTACATTATAATTAATATTAATAAATTATAATTACGATAAATAATTAATAAACAAAATATAAAATACAACTGGTTATAAAAAAATATTAAATGATAGTATTAAATAGATTATTTACAATATTTTTAAATATTTAAAAATAGTTAATAATTAATAATAATTATAAATAATCATTATAATTATTATTAATTTAATAATTATTAAATAGAACAATTGGTTCAATATTATAAATTATATTAATTTATTAATAAATAGATAATTATTATGATATAAATAATAACTTATAATATTATGTTTAATAATTGAATTTTATGACTATTAATTATATTTAACTATTATATAATAAATACCTATAATATTATAATATTTAAGTTGAATTTAAACTATTTGAATATTATAAAGAACAATTATTATAATAAATTATGATAAATTAATTAAATTAATAATTAATTTTATAAATATATTATTATATTTACCATAATTAGATTAAATAATTATTAAATATATTATTAAATATATTCATACAAGTTTTTATAAACTGAAACAATTGTTTTATGACAAAACAAAATGTCATAATGACTTTAAATAGATAATTATTTAAATAATCAAATCTATTTTAATTTATTCGATAAACAAATTTATTTTTTTAAATCTCATGCTTATTAATTTTTCGAATGTTAATAAATTAGCATTAATTTATTCTAAATAAGCTTATATGAATTGAAATAATTGTTTTGTGACTAAACAAAAGGTCAAACTGATCTAAAATAGATAATTATCCTAATAGTTTTAACTATTTAAACTGGTTCGCAAACACATTTATTTTTTAAATCTGCTACTAACTAATTTTTGGAATATTATTAAATTAGTATTATTTTAATATGAATAAGCTTATATGAAAAGAAACAATTGTTTTATGACAAAATAAAGATCATAACAATTTGATATAATTAATTGTTCAAATTGTCATAACTATCTGAACTGTTCTAGTAAATAATTTAGTTTTTAAATCTCTTATTAATTTTTAAAATATTAATAGATTAGTATTATTATTTTTTGAATAATTTTGCATGTATAAAAACAATTGTTTTATGACAAAAAAAAAGATCATAACTATTTAAAATAGATAAGTGTTCAAATGGACATGACTATTTGGACTTATTCAGTAAATAGATTTATTTTTTATATCTCTTACCTACTAACTTTCAAAGTATTAATTAATTAGTATTATTTTATTTCGAATAAACTTGTACGAATATAAACAATTGTTTTAGGACGAAAAAAAAGATCATAACTATTTGAAAAAAAAAATTGTTCAAACAGTCATAACGATTTGAATTAGTTCAGTAAACATATTTATTTTTAAAATTTTTTACTTATTAATTTTTGAAATATTAATAAATTAGTATTATTTTATTTCAAATATGCTTGTATGAATAGAAACAATTGGTTTATGACAAAATAAAGGGTCATAACTATTTGAAATAGATAATTGTTCAAAGAGTCATAACTATTTGAACATGTTCAGAAAACATATTTATTTTTAAAATTTTTACTTGTTAATAAATTTATATTATTTTATTCAGAATAAGCTTGTTTAAATAGAAACAATTGATTTAGGATAAAACAAAATGTTATAACAATTTGAAATAGAGAATAGTTCAAATGGACATGACTATTAATAAAGTAGTATTATTTTATTTCAGATAAGTTTTTATAAACTGAAACAATTGTTTTATGACAAAACAAAAGGTCATAACGACTTTAAATAGATAATTGTTTAAATAATCAAATCTATTTTAATTTATTCGATAAACAGATTTATTTTTTTAAATCTCATGTTTATTAATTTTTTAAATGTTAATAAATTAGCATTAATTTATTCTAAATAAGCTTGTATGAATTGAAATAATTGTTTTGTGACTAAACAAAAGGTCAAACTAATCTAAAATAGATAATTATCCTAATAGTTTTAACTATTTGAACTGGTTTGGCAAACACATTTATTTTTTAAATCTATTACTTACTAATTTTTGGAATATTATTAAATTAGTATTATTTTAATATGAATAAGCTTATATGAAAAGAAACAATTGTTTTATGACAAAATAAAGATCATAACAATTTGATATAAATAATTGTTCAAATTGTCATAACTATTTGAACTATTCTAGTAAATAAATTTAGTTTTTAAATCTCTTATTAATTTTCAAAATATTAATAGATTAGTATTATTTTTTTTGAATAATTTTGTATGTATAGAAACAATTGTTTTATGACAAAAAAAAGGTCATAACTATTTAAAATAGATAAGTATTCAAATGGACATGACTATTTGGACTTATTCAGTAAATAAATTTATTCCGAATAAACTTGTACGAATAGAAACAATTGTTTTAGGACAAAACAAAAGATCATAACTATTTGAAATAAAAAATTGTTCAAATAGTCATAACGATTTGAATTAGTTCAGTAAACATATTTATTTTTAAAATTTTTTACATATTAATTTTTTAACTATTAATAAATTAGTATTATTTTATTTCAAATATGCTTGTATGAACAGAAACAATTGGTTTATGACAAAATAAAGGGTCATAACTATTTGAAATAGATAATTGTTCAAAGAGTCATAACTATTTGAACATGTTCAGAAAACATATTTATTTTTAAAATTTTTACTTATTAATTTTTGAAATATTAGTAAATTTATATTATTTTATTCAGAATAAGCTTGTTTAAATAGAAACAATTGATTTAGGACAAAACAAAATGTCATAACAATTTGAAATAGATAATAGTTCAAACGGACATGACTATTTAAATTTGTTTGGTAAACAAATTTTTTTTAAAATCTCCAACTTATTAATTTTTACAATACTTATTGATTAGTATTATTTTATTTCGAATAAATTTGTATCAATAGAAACATATGTTTTATGACAAAACCAAACTATTTGAACTGGTTTAATAAACATATTTATTTTTTAAATCTCTTACTTACTAATTTTTGGAATATTATTAAATTAGTATTATTTTAATATGAATAAGCTTGTATGAAAAGAAACAATTGTTTTATGACAAAATAAAAATCATAACAATTTGATATAGATAATTATTCAAATAGTCATAACTATTTAAACTATTTCGGTAAATAAATTTAGTTTTTATTAATTTTCAAAATATTAATAAATCAGTATTATTTTATTCTGAATAATTTTACATGAACAAAAACAATTGTTTTATGACAAAAAAAAAAAAAAAGGTCATAACGATTTTGTTGGATTATGGGGTCTAGCAGTCTCCCTTAGAGACTCGGTATGTCGATTCCTCTGGGTGATAGTGGATCAGATTTTGGTGTATGGCAACCCAACCTGCCCAGGCCCAATGGGTGAGGTATCCCATGAAGGCTTTGCGAAGCCCCTTATGTCCACCTGTCACTTAGTATGGGGCTCTACGCTATCAAAAAGAAAATAAAGAAATAGAGTTATGCCTTCACTATCAGCTATAGCTTTTGGTGCAGTGGTAAGCGTTTGACCCTGAAAACTGGTATCAGAGCGAGGTTGCAGGTTCAAGTCCCCCAGGTGCTACTGGGGGAGAGATTGTTGGATTATGGGGTCTAGCGGTCTCCCTTAGGGACTTGGCATGTTAGTTCATTTGGGTGAGGTATCCTATGGTGGATTAAATTCTAGTGCATGGCAACCTAACCTGTCGAGGCCCAATGGGTGAGATATCCCATGAAGGCTTTATGAAACCCCTTATATCCACCTGTCGCTTAGTATGGGGCTCTGCTCTACCAAAAAGAGAATAAGAAAATAGAGTTGCGCCTTCACTATCAGCTATAGCTTTTGGTACGGTGGTAAGCGCTTGATCCTGAAAACAATATTGTTAGCCTTGAATTGATCCTTATTTTGAAATGACAAAACATTAAAGCTAAATAAACTTGATCAAGATTTTGAAAAAGATTTATTTAGTACATGTTCTTAAGTTTTATATTTTGGTACTAAATAAATACTATAATTTTCAAAGCTTAAACAAATATTTCTTTGTTTTCATATTTCTCAAACCAAATCTATCTTTAAAGATCATTTATTTGAGCTTAAATGAAAGTCCAATTGTTGTTTTTAAAGTGAACTTATTCATTTTGGACTTAATACAATTTTGATAATATTGGTTTTGAGAAATAGATTAACTTAAGAAAGTTGTTTTACAAGAACAAAGTTTTCCAACATTGAACTTGTTTTATTTTTCTGTATTAACTCACAAAGTCTTAATATTTGAATTTTAAATGGTTGGAAAGCTCTTTGAATATACTTTCTAATGAATTAAACAAAATCAAAATCCAAATTTTCTAAGAGAAGATTTTGAATTTTTACTAGACACACTGTAGTTGTCTAAAAACTGCAAAAGGGGTAGATTTGAAAATTCACTATAATTCGTATACAATGAATTAGGTGATGAACTTTGTGTGGATAGAAAACCTTTAAGTCTAGTTTCTAAATCTTCAAACAGTTTGTGATTTGGATTTGTATAACTCAAGATATTATCAAATTAGTAAGTAGAGTACAAAATGAGAGACTACCATCCAGCATAGATAGGATCGATCCCCTCAAGGGATCGGTTGCTTTTTCAAACAGAATGCTCCCAGGACTAAAATTCCAGAAAAGGAATTGATCCCCCCACATAGGGGATCCATCACCCCATTAACCAATCGATCCCCTACAAAAAGGGATCGATCGATTAGGCTATTTTCAAGTGAAAAATGGTTCAAAACATGAACCAATCGATCCCCTCAAGCAATGGATCGATCGATTCTGGGTGCAAGCACACCAACGACTACTTTTTCATGATTCCAATAGGCATTTCTTCACTCCAAGCTTCCCCAATGGCTACTTCTTCAATTTCTCTATAAATTAGGCATTCCAACACACCAAGAAGATTGATGAATTAAGAGAGCAAGAGCCAACAAGCCATATTTTCATTCTCTCAAATAATCAAGAGTGTTAGAGCTTCAAAGTCTATATCTTTGTATTTATTGTATCCAAATTATTTTGGTTGTTCATTCATCATTTTCTTATACTTAAACTTAGCAAACACTTAGCCTTAGAGAGGTTGTTCTATTGTTTGCAAAATTACCTTTGATAGACAATGGTGGAAGATAACAAGTGGTGAGGTATCCTCTTGATATTGTAAGGGTAGAGGTTGCTATCTAAGCCTTGAGAAAAAGATAGAGATTTAGTACAAGATAGGTTTGTATCTTGTAAGAATTTTTCTTCAATTAGTGGATTGAAGCCTTGGTGTGGACAACTAAGGGAAATGACGTCGGTGCCTTGTGGAGAAGGACCGAACCTCTATAAATCATTGTATTTGATTTCTCTATCCCTATCTCCTTATAATTTATTGTTGTTTATATTTGATTTTAGATTCATTAATTGTTATTGTTTGCATTATATTTTCATCAAAAGTGCTTATTGTTTTAATTTCCATTCAATTATATTGAAATCATTTGTTTAGGAAGAACTTGGAGAAATCTAATTCACCCCCCTCATGGATCACCATCTCACCTATAAAAGCTAACAATTTAAAATAAATAATTGTTTAAATGGACCTGACTATTTGAACTTGTTCGACAAACAGATTTATTTTTTAAATCTCCTACCTACTAATTTTTAAAGTATTAATCAATTAGTATTATTTTATTCCAAATAAACTTGTATGAATAGAAACAATTGTTTTAGGACAAAACAAAAGATCATAACTATTTAAAATAAATAATTGTTCAAACAATCATGAAGATTTAAACTAACTCGGTAAATATATTTATTTTTAAAATTTTTTACTCATTAATTTTTGGAATATTAATAAATTAGTATTATTTTATTTTGAATACATTTATATGAATAGAAACAATTGGTTTATGACAAAACAAAGGGTTATAACTATTTGAACGTGTTCAGAAAATATATTTAGTTTTTACTAAATATTACTTTATTCCTAATATTATTATAAATAATAATAATCAAATATTGTTAATTTTTGGAACATTTAATTTTAATAATAATTTAAGTATAATATAATTAATAAAATTAAGTAAATTAATATAATATTTTATTAACAAATCTTTAATTATTTAATTATCGATTAGTTTAATTAATATTTTTATTTATTATATAAGATTAGTACTATTAGTTTAAATGTTCACAACGATTTTAATTATTGTATATTAATATTTATCAATTATATTATTAATGTTTATAATATTTTAAATAACTAATATTCAACATACCAATAAATTATCTGTTAACTTATATAATTATTATTAAATTAATTTAATTTTAAGAATAAATTATTAAAACATTTATTAATTATAATTATAATTAAATATTATAATATTGTAATAATTAATATTTATTTGATTAATATTGTTTAGTACGAGGAAAGTAATCGATAATTATAAAACATAATTGCTAATAAAATTTAAACATATATTCTTTGTTATATTATATATTCTTTTATAATAATATATTCATTGATAATATTCTTTTATTAATTATTGTAATATAAATATTATATTATATCAATTAAATATAATTAATTAATTGATATAAAATAATATTTATATTATATTATAATTAAATTAGATTATTATTTAATTATAACAATTATTTTAATTTTAAATTAATAAGTAAACATTTTAATTAATTTTAATTATATAAATAAATTAGATTTAATATTTAAAATTAATATCTATTATAGTATTAAATATAACTAGTAAAAATATATTTAATAATAATTATTAAAATATTTGTTAAATATTTTTAAAATTAATAAATATATTATTTATTTATTAGTTATAATAAATTAAAATCAATAATTCGTATTAATATCTTTATTTTATTATCATACAAGCTTAATCATAATATAATTTATCTAATAATTATGGTTTAATTAATAAAATATACAATTATTATCCAATAATTGGGTTTAATAAATAAGCATATTGAACAAATAATTTTCTTAATACTATTTAATAATTTTTATTATTAATTTTTATTATAATATAATAATAATTATATTAACTAATATTATTATTATTATTATTATTTAATATAATATTTATTATAATACAAATTTAAATAGTCATGTCCATTTGACCCATTATTTATTTCAAATTGTTATGACATTTTGTTTTGTCCTAAAACAATTGTTTCTATTCAAACAAGCTTATTCTAAATAAAATAATATAAATTAAAATGATTAAGTATTAAAAATAATTACTTACTGACTATTTAATTTATATATGTAATTATTAAATAATAATTTAAAATACGAATCTATTTGATATAAAAAAAATATTTGAATAATTAATTAAATTATAATTAATAGTTAATAATTTGTATATAATTAAATTAAATTCTTTTATATTATTTAATATATATTGAATATAATATTTATTTCAAATTGACTATTAAAATTAAATAAAATAATATTTAAAATAAATACAATTAGATTTATAACTAAGAATCATTTAAATTCTTAGTTATAATCTGTATAGTTAATAATTATAACTAAGAATTGATTATTACTAATATATAAATAATTTAATTAGATAAATCTCATATGAATTAATTAATTCAATCTCATAAATTAATATACAATTGTTAATAATATATATTATATTAATTACGCATTAATATAATTTGATAAAATAATTCTGATCAATTTTTATAATTATTAAAATAAATAAATAACTAATAAAAGTTATTTGTTATAATAAAATATATTAATAATTAATAGTTATTAAATGTTATATTTTAATTATAATTATAATTATAATTATAAACAATCAATTATATTAATAATTGAAAAATTAATTTAGTTAATTAATAAGTACTAATCGATAGTAATTAGATATTAGTTTAATAAGTTAATTAATTATATAATTGTTATATAATAGTTTAATTCATACCTACTTGAATTATAACAATATATTCTTTTATATACTATTTTATATAATAAATAGTTTAGGTATTTTAATATAATAGTTAATCATATAATCTTAATATGATATAACTAATTTATTAATTAACTTATATTATAATATAAATAATATATATAAGTATAATAATATTACTAATATAAGACTTATATTAATAATTCAAATTATTATAATTATAATATGTATAGTTATTATAAATACCTATAATGGTCTATTTATATTATAATTATAAATATCATAAATTATAATAATTTATAAGAAAGATTGTTATTATAATTTTAATATTTGAATTATTATTCAATTAATATGAAAATAATAATTATTATAATTATAATGATAATATTAATTCAATTATAATAAATCATATTATTGTTAATATTATTATTAATTTTATTAATTAAAATTATTTTAATTTATATTAATAAATTATTTATTAATTTAATAAATATTATTATTATAATATTATTAGCCAATATTACCGGATAAATGCTTATTAATTGTAAGTTGTAATTATACTTTTAATGAACTTGATGTTAATATTTTCATAATTATAATATAAATTAGTGTTATTTATAATTTAATTATTGACTAATTATTGACTATAAACAATTTAATTATATATATAATTATATAATTCTATTATTTGTAAATTAAAATTAATTAATTTAATAATTTTAATTGGTTCATTTTATTAAATATTAATAATTATAACTTAATAATAAAATTATTATTATTTTATGTTTTATATCATAATGCTTTATGACAAAATTAGGTATTAGTTTATTAAATTAATACAATAATAATTATTTAAACATTTATAGTATCATAATTATTAAAACAATTATTTATAAATATAAATATAGATAATGGTAATAATATTATAAATTAATTAAATTTATATTTCAGAAAATGAGGGTTCAATATACTATTTGATAATATTATTATTCTATTAATTTAAAAATAAATTTATAACTTATTTATAATGTTCTGAATAATGTCTATTTAAGGAATAACAATTTTAAATAGACAATTGTTTAAATAGTTGTAACTATTTGAATTTATTCGGTAAACAAATTTATTTTTTAAAACTCTTGCTTATTAACTTTCAAAATCTTAAGAAATTAGTATTATTTTATTTTAAATAAGCTTTTATGAACTGAAACAATTATTTTGTGTCAAAATAAAAGGTCATAATTGTTGGCCTTGAATTGATCAAGAGTTTTGATTTGACAAAACAAAAATTTTGCCTAACTTGAATCAATCTTTTCTAAGCTTAAATTGAACATTTTTCGACCCTTCTATCTTGCAAAAATCCATTTGAGAACCAAAACAAGTCAAATTCTCGAAACAAAGCCTGAAAAATACAAGTTTTGATAGAAGGGATCGATCCCCTCCTTACCAGATCGATCCTGTCTTCTTCTAGAACCAAAAATTCCTCATGTTTTGGCAAAAACCAATCGATCCCCTCCCTGTAGGGATTGATCAGTTGGGGTTTCAAAATGACTAGATCGATCCCCTCATTCAAGGGATCGATCACTTTTTCATACGTAAAGTGTTCATCGTACAATTTTTCAGAAAAAGGATCAATTGGTTGCTCAAACAGAATGCATTCATCGTGTAATTTTTGTGAAAAGGGATCGATCCCCTCTTCAAGGGATCGATCGGTTGCTCAAACAGAAAGCTCCCCAAATCTAAAAATCCAAAAAAGGGATCGATCTCCCCACATAGGGTATCGATCACCTAAAGAGCCAATCGATCCCTTGGATGAAGGGATCGATCGGGTAAGGCAATTTAGGCATGAAATTAAGCCTTCTCCAACATGAACCAATCGATCCCCTAAGACAAGGGATCGATCCCCTGAAGGTTAAAAACTCATAACGGCTATTTTTTGTCTGAAATTTTTGCAGGTTTGAAGCATTAAATGCTATCTAATGGCTCTCAACTTTCTCCTGCCTATAAATCAAGCATTCCACTGTAGACCAAGAGTAACAAGAGCCAAGAAAACTTATTGCTATCACCTACCAATTTGCTCAAGCATTCAAAGTTGTTCCAAGTCAGAAAAGTGCAGAATTCATATCGGTTCTTCTCTATTTACTTGTCCAAACTATTGTGTACTTAAAATTAGCAAACACCCAACCTTTGTGAGGTTCTTAGAGTTTGCAAAACTCTTGAAATTTTTGTATTGTGAGTTTGTAAGCTTAAGGGGGAGGATAACCCTTAAGAGCGTGTTAAGTTGAGTTCTTGTAAAGCTTTAAGAAGCTTGATTGTAATCTTCTTCATATAGTAAATTGAACTCCTTGGCAAGAGAGCTAAGGGAGAGGACGTAGGTGCCTAAGGAATGACCGAATCTCTATAAATCGTGGTGTTATATTCTCTATCCCTATCTCTTATTGAGTTTAATTGTTTAGCAAATTTTGTGCTTATTGAATATTGTTTTTGAAAATTTCATTAAAACCAATTCACCCCCCTCTTGGTTTATTCCAAATCTTTGAGCTAACAATAACTATTTTAAATAAATAATTAATAATTATTCAAATGGCCATAATTATTCATATTAATTAATTTAAATATATATACAAATAATTATATTTATCAAATAATTGTACTAATTTAGTATATTTAATAATACAATATTGATTTAGAATTAAATATTTTAAATAATAATTATTTAATAAATTAGTTAAATTATAATTATTTTATTATATAATACAAATAACTTATATTGTGTGGTATTTTTGTATTATTTATAACTGAAATTATATAATTCTAATTGTTATAATTAAATCATATATTAATAAATTTAATTCTTAAAATAATAATTAATAATTATTAACGAAAATAATTAATTTAATTATCATAATTATTTAATATTACTTATTAATTTAATTATAATAATTATTTAATATTAATTAATGATCATAATATATTAATTACATTATAATTAATATTAATAAATTATAATTATGATAAATAATTAATAAACAAAATATAAAATACAACTGGTTATAAAAAAAATTAAATGATAGTATTAAATAGATTATTTACAATATTTTTAAATATTTAAAAATAGTTAATAATTAATAATAATTATATTTATAATAATTATAAATAATCATTATAATTATAATTAATTTAATAATTATTAAATAGAACAATTGGTTCAATATTATAAATTATATTAATTTATTAATAAATAGATAATTATTATGATATAAATAATAACTTATAATATTATGTTTAATAATTGAATTTTATGACTATTAATTATATTTAACTATTATATAATAAATACTTATAATATTATAATATTTAAGTTGAATTTAAACCATTTGAATAGTATAAAGAACAATGATTATAATAAATTATGATAAATTAATTATATTAATAATTAATTTTATAAATATATTATTGTATTTACTATAATTAGATTAAATAATTATTAAATATTTTATTAGTATTTAATCTAATTTTATATTAGTTATTTGAATTAATTTTATAAATAGTAATAATATTTATATATTATATTAATTATAAATCAGTTATATATAAGTAACTTAAATAAATTATAATAATTATAATAATATTTTTTAATATTATAATTAATATTATAACTTTTTGAACTTGTTTGGTAAACAGATTCATTTTTTTAATTCTCTTACTCATTACTTTTGGTATATTAATAAATTAGAGCTATTTTATTTCAAATAAGCTTATGTTAATTGAAACAATTATTTTATTACAAAATAGAAGGTCACAATTATTTGAAATAGATAACTATTCGAATAGTCTTGACTATTTGAACTTGTTTGGTAAACATATTTATTTTTTAAATCTTTCACTTATTAATTGTTAAAATATTAATAAATTAATATTATTTTAATTCAAATAAGCTTGTATGAACAGAAACAATTGTTTATTGCAAAAAAAAAAGTCATAACAATATGGTTTAAAATTATATTATAATAACTAAAAATATAATACATAAATATAGTTGTAATATACATATAAATTAGATTATAACTAGTTAATCTAATTTAGATTAATTATAATAATCTAAATTAAATAAAATAATATTATTTTACTATAATAAACTATTACATAATTATATGGGTTTTATTTTAAATTAATAATTCTTACGAATTTATTTTCTAAATATTAATAAATTAATATTATTTTATTTCAAACAAACTTATATTAACAAAAATAATTATTTTATATTATGAATAATAAAAATAATAATATCAATATATTAACTTATAATTATTATATTATAGTTAAATAATATAATGTTTAAATTATTTATTATAATATTATAATAATACAATATAATTTATTAAATTATAACTTTATAATATATTCATCTTATATTATAGAATTTAATTATAATAAATTATATATTTAATTAATTATATTATAATAGAATATTATAACATTAATAATTATTAGTAAATAATATATTAATATATTATTTAATAACTTGTATATTTTAAATTTGTATTATAAGTGAGATATTATTATACTTTATTAATTTATTATTATATATAAAAATATTACTATTATTAATAAAGTATAGGTTGTAACCAAATCAGATCAAATAATTATGGCGTAACAAAATTATAATATATTATAATGTATGTTATAGTTATAACATTATATTTAATTTTCTTAATCTTTAAATTAATTTATAATTTATATTATAATTGTATTATGAATAATAACTTAAATATAAATAGTATTATATACTATTTATTATATAAATTGTTTTATAATTAAAATTTTATTTATTATAATGTACATTATAATAATTGTTCTAATAGTCTTAACCATTTGAAATACTATTTAATGTTTAATTAAATTGTTTATAATAATATAATAATAATTAACATAAATTGTGGTAAATAATTTAAGACTATTATATTAAAATAGTTATGACTATTTGAACAATTCTATACTTCAAATCATTATAACTTTTTGTTATGTCATAAAACAATTATTTCTGTTCATACAAGCTTATTCAAAATAAAACAATACTAATCTAATAATATTTCAAAAATTAATAACTAAGGGATTTAAAAAATAAATTTATTTGCCGAACCAATTCAAATAGTTAAGACTATATGAACAATTATCTATTTCAAATCATTATGACCTTTTGTCTTGTCATAAAATAATTTTTTCAATTCATACTAGCTTATTCGAAATAAAATAAAATGAATTTATTAATATTTCAAAAAATAATAAGTAAGAGATTTAAAAAATAATTCTGTTTACCTAATCAGTTCAAAAAAGTATACTATTTGAACAATTATATATTTCAAATCATTATTACTTTTTATTTTGTCATACAACAAATTTTTTGTTCAAATAAGTTTATTCGGAATAAAGTAATACTAATCTATTAATATTTCAAAAATTAATAAGTGATTTAGACAATAAATCTATGTATCAAACTAGTTCAAATAGTTATGACTATTTGAGCAATTATTTATTTCAAATCATCATGACTTTTTGTTTTGTTGTAAAACAATTGTTTCTATTCATACAAGCTTATTTGCATTAAAATAATACTAATTTATTAATATTTTGACAATTAGTAAGTAAAAAATTTTAAAAATATGTTTACCACACTAGATCAAATAATCCTGATAATTTGAATAATTATCTATTTCAAATCATTATGACCTTTTGATTTGTCATAAAAGAGTTGTTTCAGTTCATATAAGTTTATTCAAAATAAAATAATACTAATTTATTACTAATCCAAAATAAATTATTTAACTGTTAATATAATCTTTACTACTATAATATAACATAATTGTATTTAATTAATCACATAAATAACTTAAATAAATCTGAAATTTAGTTATAATGACCTTTTGTTTAGTCATTATTAAGTATTTGAATTATTATATATAATTGTTATTACTATTTTTATTTAATTAATTAAAATTGATAACTTAGTAATAACAATTATATATAATAATTCAAATACTTAATAATGACAAACAAAAGGTCATTATAACTAAATTTCAAATTTATTTAAGTTATTTATGTGATTAATTGATTAATATATAAATTATCAATTATTATTGTATTATTTAAATACAATTATATTATAGTATTAAAGATTATATTAATTAATATTTTAATTAAATACTAATTAAATAAAGATAACAATAATTTATTTAAGTAATAATTCATGATTAATGAATTATTTATTTTAAATATTATTTGATTTAATTTTAATTAATTATTTAAATAAATCGTTATTAATATCATTAATAATACTAATTTATTAATATTTAAAAAACTAATCAGTAAGAGATTTAAAAAGTAAATCTACTTACCAAACCATTTCAAATAGTTTTGACTATTATCTATTTTGAATAGTTATAACCTTTTATTTTATCATCAAACAATTGGTTTTGTTTATACTATTTTATTCGTAATAAAATAAAACTAATTTAATAATATTCTGAAACTTAATAACCAAGAAAATTAAAAAATAAATCTAATTGCTGAACCAGTTGAAATAGTTAAGACTATATAAATGATTATCTATTTCAAATTGTTATGACCTTTTCTTTTGTCATAAAACAATTGTTTTGTTCGTACAAGCTTATTTGGATGAAAATAATCCAATTTTATTAATCATTATTAAAATAACTAATAATAATTTATTAGATAATAAATATGTTATTCGAATATAATTTAATATAATTACTATTTTAATATAATAATTAAATTTATAAATATTATATAAATTTATAATAATATTTATAAATTATCGATTAATAATTTAATAATTATTAAGTATTAATTAATAATAATATTAATTTAATATAACATATAAATATATATAATAAAGTTAAATTTATAAATTATAAATATTTCAATAATTAATTATTATTTATAATTAAATAAATAGTTATAATTAAAATTTTATACTATTTATTTATAGCAATTAATTGGACAAATTAATTGTTTATATTAATATAAAGTAATAATAATTAATATAATTTTTATTATATAATTAATTATATAATCTAAATAAGTTAAATAATAAAGTAATACTATAACTATAAATATAGATTAAATCTAAATTATGTTATTTATAATTATAATTTATAATTAAATTTATAATTATTTATAATTATAAACATTCAAAAAATAATAATATTAAACTTATACTAATAAATTGTATAAATATAATATATATTTATATAATTTAATAAATATAATTAAAGTATATTATTATAATATGTATAAAAATAAACCCTAATTTATTTAATGCATATATTTTAAATTTTAATATATCAAAATTATAATTAATAATTATACAATATATCTTCTAATCTACATATTATTATTGTATATTATATAATTATTGTGATCAAATTATCTAATTGATAATGAATATTCTAGTAATATATATTTAATTATATATTATTTAATTTTAATTATATTATTAGATAAGTTTATATCTAAAAGTTTCTATTAATATATTTAATTATATAAATAATTATATAATCCAAAAGAATTATAACAATAATCAATTATTATTTAAAAATTAAATATTTATAAGTATTATTCTATCGTGTATTCTAAAAAATAATTATTAATTATATAAACAATTATATGATATTAAGTCTCATATCAGAATTAATTATATTATTAATTGAATTATAATTAAGATAACTATATTCACAATATTTTTTGTAATAATCTCATATTATATGTTTAATATAAACAATATAAAATATATATTGTTTTAAATTAATATTAAATATATTATTAAATTATAATATTGTTAATTATTAATTATATTGATTAATTAATAAGTTAATATAATTCATAATAGATTATATTTATAATAATTAGTAATATTAACTAATTAGTAACTAGTTAATAAGTATATTAATAATATTTATTTAATAATAATTAATAATATAAAATTATTATTCAAATACTTATTAGTTAAATAATTATAATTTAATTATAAACTAATATCAATTATTTTAAATATAAATTATAATATTATTTACTTATAAATTTATATATTTAAGTTAACTTAATTATTATTAATCCAATATTAATTGACTATAGTAATAATATTATTAATTATCTCCAATAATTGTTAGTATTGGATTAATAATATAATTTATTTCAATAATAAATAACTAAACATTATTTATTTTGAATATAAACAATTTAAAATTAGTTAAATTAATAATTATAATTATAATTATAATTAATTTAAATTAATAATTAAATTTATTAATTATACAATTAATTATAATTATATAATATTAATTATAATGATAATTATACTAAATATTATAACAAATCTATTATATTAAATTAACAATATTTATAATATTATATAACAGCTAGCTTATTTACTATTTATTATTATAAACAATTGTTTTATGGCATTGATAATTGTTTTAATTAAACTTATAATAATGTTCAATTAATTTTATTATTTAATACTTAGATATTATTAAACCAATTTTATATATTAATTAATCTATAATAAACTATTATAAGAAGACCTAAATTAATAATCGAATAAGATTATAATTATATAATCATTAATATTATTACTTATTAGTTTTCATAAATAGTAATTTTTTTATCTGTTTTTGATAATTGATTTTAAATTAATTGAAATCCTCTTTCTTAAACAAATATTAAGATATTCAATAATATTAATAATATTATTAGTATTAACTAAAATACTATTCAAAAATTTATATAAAAATAATATTTTTATTATTAATATAATTAATAATTAATATTTTATTAATATTTATGTAATTTAATTATTACATGAAATCATTATTACATTTGAATCACTTACTTAGTAATTTTTGAAATATTATTAAATTAGTATTATCTAAATAATAATAATAATAATAATAATAATATCTAAATAAGAGACTTATTTAATAACTTATAATTGATTATTAATATTATTATTTAGATAATACTAATTTAATAATATTATTATCTAGTTAATTTAGTATACATATAATAATTAATAGTTTAATTAATTTATGATATAATTTTATAATTTTATAACTATAATATATAGATATTATATTATAAATAATTATATTATTTTTTATTAATAAGTACTATGGTTAGTATTATTTTATTCCAAATAAACTTGTGTGAATAGAAACAATTGTCTATGACAAAACAAAAGATCATAAAGATTTGAAATATATAATCGTTCAACTAGTAATAACTATTTGAACTTGCTCGGTAAATAAATTTATTATTTAAATCTTTTACTTATTAATTTTAGAAATGTTAATAAATTAATATTATTTTATTTCAAATAAGCTTGTATGAATAGAAATAATTGGTTTATGATGAAACTAATTGTCATAACGATTTGAAATAGATAATTATTCAAATAGTCATAACTATTGAATGTGTTCAAAAAACATATTTATTTTTAAAATTTTTATTTATTAATTTTTGGAGTTTTAATAAATTTATATTATTTTATTAATAATATTCATACAACCTTAATAAAACAATTTAATAATCATTTTATATATTAGTTAATATTTATAATAAACTATTATAATTATAATTAATTATAATTTTTTAATATTAAAATTATAATATTTTGAATTAACTATTCAATTTAATATAGCAAAATTATATAATTACTTAATAATAATTAATAATCAAATATTACAAATTATTAATTTATTATATTAATCAATTAATTAATATAACATTAAAATAATATAAATATTAAATATTATAATAGTATTAATTTATTATTTAAATAACAATAAATAATTATATTTATTATTTTAGTTTAATTAATCAAATAGTAAAATAATATTGTTATGCAAATCATTTAAGAATAAATAATTAGAATACTATAGTTTTAATAATTTATAATTATTAGTTATTATCTAATAAATTATTATTAGTTATGTTAATAATGATTAATAAAATTGGTATTCTATTATTTTAATTACAATTATATATACCTGGTAAGTTTATAATAAGTTCTATTCATGCAAGTTTATTAATTTAATTAATTAACATTATTTCAAAATATTAAATTGAAATAAATAATATTAATTATTAATATATGATATATAGTTTATATTATTTAATAAAATTATAATTTTAATTATAAAATATAAATTTACATTTGACAATTAATAAGTAATATTAATTTAATAAATATAAAATTAATTATATTATTATAAAATAATTATATTATTATAAAATAATTATTTATTAATAATATGTTAATAATAATAATTAAATATTAAATAATTATTTATACTCATTAATTGAATGATTTATAAAATATTAGCTTATTCTTAATTATTTATCATTTATATTTATAAAAATATTTTATAAAAAATATTAATATATAATTATATTTGAATATTTGTAAATATAATTTATTTATTTAAAAACTATTTTAATATAAAATATATAATTAATAATTTATATAATATTACAAATATAATATTAATAAAATATATAGTATTTAATAACAATTAGATAATATATTTATCTTAATAACTTTATTAATTTAATTTATATTTGATAATATAATTAATAAATATAATATATAATTTGATATATAAAATAAATATATTACTTATAATAATAGGTAATAATTATATAAGCATTACTTATTTATTGAATAAGTATTTATATGTAAACTAATATATAATAAATTATTAATAATCTAAATAATAACTATAAATAATTATAGTTATTATAGATAATAACTATTATTTTTTCAATCTCATAAAATAATAATTTTAATAATTATAATATGTATAAACTAATGTTAAATACTTATAATTAAATAGATATAATTTATATATTTTAATAATTATTTAAATTAACCTTTATGTAAGTTAATTAAATTAAATAAATAATTTAATAATTTATAATAAATACCGAAATAATAATTTATTCCATTTTCGATGATGAAATGGAAGTGGATAACTTATGTTTCTACGTCTACTTATCTGCAATTTACAATATCTAGATCCACTTACAACTGTCGTTTCATGGTTAAATTTATACCTTAATGTGATGCAAATCTTTATATCGGTAAATGAATTAGATTGTAGGATAGTCATCAGTAATTAGGCCCAAATGGTCACTTATTAAATCTATAATATTATTTATATATTCATAGCTATATATCTATTAAAATCAATATATCTATTAAATTATTCTTATCATGCCTCAACAATTGTTAAATAATTAACAATATTTAATATTAGTATAACTAAAAAATAAGATTATTAATAATTAATTGTTATATCAATATTTTATAATTAGATATTTATTATTAAATTATATTAAATAATTAATTATTTTAATTATATTATTTAATTAATGTAAGTAGTATATTACAATACTAAATATATAATTATTTAATATTGTTTAATTAATATTATATTTATTATATATTATAATGATATATAATAAATATATAAATTTAATTCAGATAGATCTATTATTAGTATATTATTTTGAATAATATTTCCTTATAATAATCTTTTTCAAAATAAAATAAATTAATATGAACTGGTAATAATTATAGTTATTAATTATAAAATAGATCAAATATAATTTAATTTGATATTTTTATTAATAATTTTATTATGATACTTAATTGCAATTCTAAATAGTAATAATTATCTGAATCAATGACTCAATGTATTCGAAAAATTTATTTTAATGTTAATAATAATAAATATTAATAAATTAGTTTAAAAATTATTACTATTTAGAATCGTTATAACCTTTTGATTTGTCATAAAATAATTGTTTTAGTTAATACAAGCTTAGATGGAATAAATTAATTTATAATTAATATATATAATAATTTAATATATTAATTATTAAATATTATAATATATAATATTATATTATAATATTAATATATTATTATAGTATCAAATTAAATTAACATAAATAATAATATAACTAATTTATATTATTTAATAATGGCTTGGTAATTATAACTTATTATTTAGTATTTATAAAAAAATCATATTTGAGAATAAAAAAAGTTAACTTACAAATGCAGTGACAATGTTTGATTAAAGAATTCAAATTCAAAATCAAGTCGAATTTCATCCTTCTTGTACAAATTAATTATAACAAAATCTAATTAGTCGAACTTAAGTTGCTTGATTATTTTTCGAATTGAACTCATAAAAATCAAACTACATCTCAAAAATGGAGTAGAACTATTCAGTCCAACATCTAATGGCAAGCACATAACTTTTAGTTATATATATATCGATAAAAATATTAAAATATTAAATAAGTTAATTAATTAGATTAATATTATTTTATTCAATATTTATATTAATTGTAGTTTTATCATTTCAAATAATGTAATTGATAAGAACAATCATCAATATTGTTTAATATTAATACTAATTTAATATTGATATTAATATTAAGCTTTTTATTAATTGATAACTATTTGAACAATTAAATATTTTAATAATTATTATAAATCCTTACAATTAATAAGGATGATTATATTAAATTATTAAAAGTATGAACTTTTATTATGATAAATAAAATAAATCAATAAATTATTAATTAATAATTCATATTAAATCTAAGGGGTTATGATTTTAATAAATATTTAATTAGATTATATTAATTTATAATAAAATATTTAACAATTAAATTTATATATAATTATTTGAATATTGATTTTAATTTAAATATTTTAATTATTAATTTAAAATATTTAAATAATTATTAGTAACTAATTATTATATATATAATTAATTGTCTTTATCAAATTGGTTCAGTCTGTTCATACAAGCTTATTCGAAAGAAAATAATACTAATCTAACAATATTATCAAAATTAATAATTAAGAGATTTGAAAAATAAATTTATTTGTTAAACCAGTTCAAATAGTTAAGACTATATGAATAATTATCTATTTCAAATCATTATATTCTTTTATTTTATCATAAAACAAATGTTTTTGTTAATATAATTTTGTTTATAATAAAATAATATTAATTTATTAATATTTTGAAAATTAATAAGAGATTTAAAAAATAAATTTGTTTACCAAACTAGTTCAATTAGTTATAACAATTTAACAATTATTTATTTCATATTGTTATAACCCTTTTGTTTTATCATAAAACAATTATGACTATTGACATAGTCTTATTCGGAATAAAGTAATGCTAATTTATTAATATTCTAACAACTAATAAGTAACGAATTTAAAAAATGAATCGTTGGCCTGACCATTACAAATAGTTATGACTATTTGAACAATGATCTATTTTAAATCATTGACTTTTTATTTTGTCACAAAACACTTGTTTTTGAATTACAAGGAATATCTAATTAATATTTATATAGTATTTATATTCAAAATAAAACAACTATTTGAATATTATTCATCTTATTCTTAATTGTTATATTCTTATAATTAGCAATTTTGTTTGCAATTCAAATTATTTGAATATTATAATAAATTATTATTAATTTGTTTACAATGACCACTATTGATTAAATTATTTTAATATTTTTTTTATTTAAGCAATTATGTTTTATAATTATCGATTAGTTTCCTTGTACTAATCTGTATATTAATATATATTATGGAATATGAAATTATGTTATTAATCATTATATATATTAAATTAATTAAATTTAATAATTATTTGGACTGGTTCAAAAAATAGAATTAATTTTTTAAATCTCTTACTCATTAATTTTTACTCAATTATTAATATTTAGAACTTGCTTGGTAAACAATTTATTATTTAAATCTTTTACTTATTAATTTTAGAAATATTAATAAATTAATATCATTTTATTTTGAATAAGCTTGTATGAATAGAAATAATTGGTTTATGACAAAACAAATTATCATAACGATTTGAAATAGATAATTGCTCAAATAGTCATAATTGTATTCATACTATAATTATAATTATATAGATAATTCAAATAGTCTAATTTAAATTTATTTTATTGTTATGAATAAATTAAATATTATTCATATTAATATATTCACTAGAGAAATTATAATAAATTTCAAATAACTTAATTTAATTTAATATTTCTTAAGCAATTAATAAGTAATTTAATCTAAGTAATTTGTAATTAATTTATATTAACATTAATTATTAATGTTAAATTTTATAATTAATATTATTATAGTATTACTTATAATATTATAAGTATAGTTATTAACTTATTAATTGTAAAATAATATTTTAAACTATATTTAAAATAATTAATTGTATAAATATAAAATTATAAATTTCTTTTAGTCATAAACATTATAGTTAATAATTATTATAAATTAAAAAAATAATTATTCTTTTGTTTTAAAATTAATAAAAAAATTTTAAATCTCTTCCTTAGAAAACTTTGAAATATTAACAAATTAGTTTTATTTTATTTCGAACAAACTTGTACGAGCTGAAATAATTACTTTATGAAAAAACAAAAGGTCATAAGAATTTGAAATAGTTAATTATTCACATAATCTTAATTGTTTGAACTAGTTCAGCAAACATATTTATTTTTTAAATCTCTTAGTTAATAAATGAATTAGATTAATACTTAAGGATTAATCATGAAATTTAATCTATTAACAATTATTTGAATTAATTGAAATATAAATATTTAATTAAATTATTATTATAAATAATTAATTATACTATTTATTTTAAGTAACAATTAAATTAATTAAGTTTAATATATTGTTATTAATAATTATAACATTATTATTATTCAAATTTATTGTTATATTAAAAATGTTAATTAACAACAAATAGTTTAGTCATAACTGGATATGATAATTAATTATTATCAATATGTTCAAATAGTTAAATTATGGTTATATATTTCACAACATTTATTTATTAAATTATATATTATTAAAATGAATATATACTTATTAATCAATAAAGTTAATATTAATATCAATTCATAATACAATTTAATAATAATGATTATTATAAAATATTAATCTCAAATAAATTTAATATATAATTATCTGTTACTAATTATTATCTAATATTCCCAATTTATTCAATATTAACTTTTAAAATTTAATTTAATTATTATATATATAATTTGATTATAAATTAATAATTTGATTATTACAATTAATAAGTAATTAAATTATTAATTAATAATAATAATATTAATTGTTTAAATTTAATATTTTAAACTATATAATTGATATTTCATATTATATGTTAACATTTGAATAATATATATAAATATATTAAATTAATAATTAGTTAATATAAAAATTATGACAATTTATAATTAATATTTATTTTAAATAATTAACATAATTATTAATAAGTAACTAGTTATCATAATAACAATATTCTATATATCACTAGCAATTGTAACTATTTGAATTTGTTCGCTAAACAAATTTATTTTTTAAAACTCTTGCTTATTAACTTTCAAAATATTAAGAAATTAATATTATTTTATTTTAAATAAGCTTTTATGAACTAAAACAATTATTTTATGTCAAAACAAAAGGTTATAACTATTTTAAATAAATATTTTTCAAATAGTCATAACTATTTGAATTTGTCGATAAACAGATTTATTTTTTAAATTTCTTATTAGTTTTTGAAATATTAATAAATTAGTATTATTTTATTTCAAAGAAGCTTGTATGATAAAAAACAATTGCTTTATGACAAAACAAAAGGTCATTTATTAAATAAACTAGTATTAAATTTATATATTAACAATAGTTTATTTAATATTTAAATATTATAATTAAATATTATATTAATTTATAAATATTAATAACTAAATTAATTTAATTGTTAAATTAAGTATTTTATATAATATTAAATAAAAAATATAGATATATAATTACAATTAAAATAAATAATTAAGTATTTTAATTCAAATAGTAATTAAATTAAAAATATTTATTTATTTGAATAAATAAATATTAATAATATTTTGCAAATTAATATTAAAGATAATTAAAGATAATTAATATGACTGGTTTCATATTAAAATAATTATTAAAATATTAAAATAAATTGTTTTAAATAAATTATAATATTGTTAATTATTTATTATATAGATTAATTAATAAGTTAATATAATTCATAATAGATTATACTAAATTAATATTATTTAGTTATAATATTTTTACTAGTTATTAACTATATAGATTAACTTTTATTAATCTATTTGTTTTAATTATATAAATAAATTAGATTTAATATTTAAAATTAATATATATTATAGTATTAAATATAACTAGTAATTTTAATAATTATTTATAAATTAATTAAATATTTAATTATTATTTAATTAATTTAATAATTGTATAGATTATATAATTTAGTATAATCTATATAGTTATAATATCTATTTAAATTTATTATTTGATTTTAATAATATCAAATAACCATATTTATTAACTATATTATTTAATTTTATATTAATTTAACTAATATAAATTAATTTAAATATATAAATTATTAATTATTAAATATTTAATTTATTAATATTAATAAATATAAATATTAAATAAGTTAATTTTATTTGAAATAATTATGGTTAAAATTAATTATGAAAATAAATCGTTATTAATATCATTAATAATGCTAATTTGTTAATATTTAAAAACTTAACCAGTAAGAGATTTAAAAAGTAAATCTTCTTAGCAAACCATTTTCAAATAGTTTTGACTATTTTAAACATTATCTATTTCGAATCATTATAACCTTTTATTTTATCATCAAACAATTGGTTCTATTTACACTATTTTATTTGGAATAAAATAAAACTAATTTAATAATATTCTGAAACTTAATAACCAAGAAAATTAAAAAATAAATCCAATGTTGAACCGGTTGAAATAGTTAAGACTATATGAATGATTATCTATTTCAAATCATTTCGACCTTTTCTTTTGTCGTAAAACAATTATTTTGTTTGTACAAGCTTATTTGGATTAAAATAATACTAATTTAATAATATTTCAAAAATTAATAATTAAGAGATTTAAAAAATAAATTTGTTTATCGAATCAGTTCAAGTGGTTAAGACTATTAGAATAATTATCTATTTCAAATCATTTTGATATTTTATTTGGTTATAAAACAATTTTTTTACTTCATAAAAGGTTATTTAGAATAAATTAATACTAATTTAGTAATATTCAAAAAATTAATAAAAATGAGATTTAAAAAAAATAAATCTATTTATCGGACAAGTACAAATAGTTATTAGTATTTGAACAATTGTCTATTTTAAATCGTTATAACCAATTATCGATTCACACGATAATTGTTAATTTATTAATTATTAAATCTATTTAATAGATTGTGTATTTATATAATATATTAATTTTTTTGGCTTCTTGATTAAAAATAGTTAATAGCTATATCAATATTATATCTATTAATTAAAATATTTAATAATTATCTATTAAATATTTTGTTACTAAATTTATTGTTTAATTTTTACTATTTAAGTAATTGATTAAAAATTAAATATGTTTGTTTATTAATTGATTAAATAAATAGCTATTTGAATAATTTAATTATTTTGATTTGTCATAAAATAATTATTTCAGTTAATACAAGCCTAGACAAAATAAAATATAGTAGTTTATTAATATTTTTGAAATTAATAAGTAAAAAATTTAAAAAATAAATCAATTATTATTATACATTTAATTTTATAATTATATATTTGGGAGATCAGCCACTTCAACTGACCACTTATAGATTTAAGGTTTTATTAAATAATTTTAAGGATTAAAATTATTAAGATAGGTAAATAAAAAAATTTTTATAAATAGTTATAAATATTAACTAAACATTATAAGTTTTAAATTAATATTTATATAAATACTTAATATTATATAAATTATATCTCAATTATTATTAATAATTATTTAACAATTATTACTAATAATTAAATAATTATACTAATTTATTTCTAATCAAATTAATACAAATATGTTTATTATAACATTTTATGACTAAACAAAAGGTAAAATTATTTAATACTTATAGTTATACTTATAATATTATAATATTAATAATAGTTAAATTATAATATTTTAATTAAACATAATATTAATTATATATAATTGATATCAATTATTAATCAAGTTATATGTTATAATCTTAATTAAACTATGTTATAGTCTTAATATATCAATTTATTTAAAATTGATATTAGTTTATCAATTAATTCAAAATTAATAAGGAAAATTATAATAATTAATATAATTTACAAATATTGATAATATTCAATAATTCATATTAAATTAATTAATATTTAAGAATTAAATATAAATAATAATTATGATCATTGATATTATTAATATTCAAGTAATATCAATTTATTAATCATCTATTATATTTTATTATTTCAAATAATATAATATATTATTTAATATTAAAAATTATAATTAATATTTTAATTAATAATCTATTTTATATTAAATTATATTAATTATTGATTTTTATTAATTAATTTAAATAAATTTATAAATACTAATTTAACATAAATATTTAAAATAGAATAATAATTATCGAAAATAATTATTTAAATTAGTATCGATAATTTAAAAGATAATTATATTTCTTATAGTCTTAACTATTTAAACTTAAATTAGAATAATATTCAAATAGTTATATAAATATTAAACAATTAACAATTTTGAAAATTAATAAGTAAGAGTTTAAAAAATGAATTTATTTACGGAACCAATTTACCAATCAAGTTCAAATAGTTATCACTTTTTGAGCAATTATTTATTTAAAATCGTTATAACCTTTTGTTTTGACAAAAAAAAAATTATTTCAGTTCATAAAAGCTTATCCAAAATAAAATAATACTAATTTCTTAATATTTCAAAAATTAATAAGCAAGAATTTTTAAAAAATTAATTTGTTTACTAAACAAATTTAAATAGCTACGATGATTTGAACAATTGTCTATCTAAAATCGTTATGACCTTTTGTTTTGTCATAAAACAATATTTTTAGTTCATAAAAGCTTATTCAAAATAAAATAAAACTAATTTATTAATATTCCAAAAATTAATAACTAAGTGATTTAAAAAGTTAATTTGTTTATCGAATTAGTTCAAATAGTCATGTCTATATAATGTTTAAAGAAATCTGATATAATAATATTTGATTATTAATAATTTATTAATAAATATAATATTATATTTTTACTTAGAAATATTATAATTATTAATATAATATATTAATTTATAATATAATAATTATATTATTAAATATCATTTTTATATTATAGTTTATAAATATTATTTATAATTATAAATTCTTGTTAGTTAAATTAGATAATTTAATAATTATTATAAGTAATATTATCAATAAATAATAATTAACAATTATCGAAATATTTATTATAATTTATATTAATTATTATAGTAATTAATAATAACTAATTTTATAATTATAGATTTATAGTTAATTAAATACTAATTTAAAAACTATTAATTAAATAGTTGATAAGTAAATAAATAAAATTAAATATAATGATTAATTTCTTTTCATACAAGCTTGTTCATATTAAAATAATACTAATTTAATAATATTTCAAAAATTAGTAAGTAAGAGATTTAAAAAATAAATGTGTTTACCAAACCAGTTCAAATAGTTAGGTTTTGTCATAAAACATATGTTTCTATTCATACAAGTTTATTCGAAATAAAATAATACTAATCAATTAATATTCTAAAATTAATAAGTTGGAGATTTAGAAAAAAATTGTTTACCAAACAAATTTAATTAATCATGTCCATTTGAACTATTATCTATTTCAAATTGTTATGACATTTTGTTTTGTCCTAAAACAATTGTTTCTATTCAAACAAGGTTGTTCTGAATAAAATAATATAAATAAAAATGATTAAGTATTAAATATACTTATTTATTGATTATTTAATTTATATATAATTATTAAATAATAATTTAAAATACAAATCTATTTGATATAAAAATAAATATTTTGACTAATAATTAAATTATAATTAATATTTAATATTTAAAAATTTATATATATAATTAAATTAAATTCTTTTATATTATTTAATATATATTGAATATAATATTTATTTTAAATTGATTATTAAAATTAAATAAAATAATATTTAAAATAAATACAATTAGATTTACAACTAAGAATCATTTAAATTCTTAGTTATAATCTATACAGTTAATAATTATAACTAAGAATTGATTATTACTAATATACAAATAATTTAATTAGATAAATCTCATATGAATTAATTATTATTTAATTAATTTTATAACTTTATAAAATTAATTATTTAATTATTATTTAAATAAGTACTTATAATTAACTATAATATTAAATATTATTATTATTATTAATTTAAATAATATTAAAATTATTTAAATTAATTAATACTCAACTAATTTATGAATAATAAATTATAAATATAATATTGTTATAAATATTATAAGCTTTTATAATACTAAATAGATCATTATAGTTAAATAATTTATTTAATTATTATATATATATAATTCATTAATTGTTATAACTATTATAAATTAAAGTAAATATTTTACTTATAAATAATAATTATATTATATACTAAATATATACTATTTATTAATAATTAGTATTTAACAAAAAATTAATAATATAAATATATTATAATTAATGAATATATAATTTAAAATATTATAAGATTTAATAAATATAGTTAATTATTATAAATATATATTAAATTATAATAATATTAACATGATTAGCTTAACTTTAATTTAATTATAATACAATTAAATTAATATTAATTATTAATATTTAGTATTCAATACATTTAATTTAATTAATTTTAATTAAATTAATTTTATTCATTATCTTTAATTAATAAATATTAATTAAATTAATGTAACTATAACAATGTTTAATTTAACCCCTTATGATTCATATTAATAATTATAAAATAGATAGTTTCAAATTATATAGTTATTCTTATTATTATAATAATATTATTATTATTTAAGACAATTGTTTTTGTTAATAAAATTGAAATTAATATTAATAATTATTAATAATAAATTTAATATTAATATTAAATAACTTATTTCGATTAATAAGTAATAATATCATTGCTTATTTATACTAAATATTTATATAATTATAAATAATATAATTAATTTTTTAATAAATATAATCCTAATTAATCTAATACAATTAATATAATTAATTATCTATATGAATAATTATTAATAAAATAATTGTTCAAATAGTCATAACCCTAGTTTATTAATGTATTTATTAATATATTAATAATAATTTAATTTAAATAATATTATATTATTATTAATATATCATTTATAATATATATTTACTGAATTGTTTAGTATTAAATAAAAGTTTAATAATTAATAACTAATATCTAATGAATTAATAAAACATTATATTTAATATATTAATCAAATATAATTATATAATATTTATTATATAATAAATAAATTATTTATTATGATAAAGTAATTGATACTATTAGTTAACATATTATTAGTTAATATTATAAAATAATAATTATAATATAGATATAATTTATTAATAGTAAGATATTTAAAAAATAAATGTGTTTGCCGAACTAGTTTAAATAGTTAAAACTATTAACCTTTTATTTAGTCATAAAATATTTGTTATTAATCATGTAACAAATAAATATTTACGTTATTTATATAATTACTTATATTATTGAATAATCTGATAAGAATTAATTATATTAATCAATAGTTAAAATATATAATCAATTATATTATAATTATATACTGTTATTAAATCTCTTGTTCATTAATTTTTTGATTGTTATTTTTTGTTATATATATTAATTACATTAGTTAATTAAACTAAGATAAATAAATATAATATTTTAATATAACTATTTTATGTTATAACTAAATATATTAGTAATAAATATTAATTACTATAGTATAATATTATTAATTTATTATTACTATTAAATAAGTTAATTAATTATTTTATGATAGAACTAGTTAATATTATTTAATTTATTTATATAATTAAATTATATAATTTAAATTTAGTTTAATTAATTTCAATATACTAAAAATTAATATAATTAATAATTTGAGACAAGCATATTGAACTCAATCAATTAATTATTCACATTATTTGGGATACCAAAATAAATTATTCAAATACTAATTCTTATAAAACAATACTTTTTATAATTATTAATATTATAATTAATAAACTTTATTAAATATATAACCATAATTTAACTATTTGAACATTTAATTAGTAAATATAATTAATTATTTAATGATTATTATATTAAATTATATATTTATAATTATTAATTTAATAATAATATTTTCAATTATTTAATATTACATATTAATGATTATAATTATTAAAAAGTAAATACTATACTTCTGAATTAATATTAATTATATTTATAGTTAATTTACAATAATATTATATTGTATTAATGTTAATACATATTTAACATAATTATATTAATTATTATATATATTTTAATTCAAATGTAATATGTTATTACATTTAAAATAATTAAATAATTGGAGATATTAGTGTATAATTATTAACCAGAATAATAATTGTAAATTGTATTAATAACTTAATTTGTATAATTTATTATAAATTAATTTAAATTAATAATATTAATATTTAAATATTAATATAAATATTTAATTAATTTAATTTAATTAATATATTATCAATTAAATATCATAATTAAAGAATTAAGATAATTAATTAATAGCATAACAATAATAAGAAAATTTTATTATTAAATTTTAATAGAATATTTAATTAAATTAAATTAATTATATTTAATAATTAAATAATACTTTAAGTAAATTAATTATAATTAAAGGTTATTAATAATTAAATATAAGATATTTAATTGATTATTTAAAATTATTATATTAAAAAAATATAATATTAATTTTTTATTAATTATTAATACTAATATATTATTATATCTATTAACATAAATATTTCACATGATTAGCTTAACTAGTTCTGTAATTTCAATAACAATAAACAATTTAGTAAGTACTAATCAATAGTACTACTTTATAAAATAATATTTTATTAATTTATTAATAATATTTATTAATATTAATTATATTTTATTTGCTATTAATATATTTATATTATATAGTAATTTAATTGTTTAATCTGACAATAAATCTAGTAATATAAATAAATTATATTATTAACTTAAATATTAATAATTAATATTATTATTTGATAATATTAACTATAATAGATGTATTTATTAATAACTAATAATTATTATAAATATCTTATAAATTTTTAGTAAATATTATTAATAATTTATAATATTTGATTTATAGTATAATATAATATTATATAATTTATAGTTTAATATAAATTATAAGCAATAATTTATAGTATGACTAGAATAATATAATATATTATGATAATAATTAATTATTATTAATTATTAAATATAATATAATATATTATGATTTATTAATAATATTATATTATTTTAAACTAGTATTTGAATTATACTTTAACTTATAATAATATAATTTTTATAAATATTGCTAAACTACAACTTCTTAATTTTTGAAATATTAATAAAATAATATTATTTTATTTTGGAAAAACTTTTATATACTGAAACAGTTATTTTATGATAAAATAAAAGGTCATAATGATTTTAAATAGATAATTGTTCAAATAGTAATAACTATTTGAGCTTGCTCGATAAACAAATTTATTATTTAAATCTTTTACTTATTAATTTTAGAAATATTAATAAATTAATATTATTTTATTTTGAATAAGCTTATATGAATAGAAATAATTGGTTTATGACAAAACAAATTGTCATAACGATTTGAAATAGATAATTGTTTAAATAGTCATAACAATTGAATGTGTTCAAAAAATATATTTATTTTTAAAATTTTTATTTATTAATTTTTGGAGTTTTAATAAATTTATATTATAAATAATATTATAATATTATTAAAATAAATAAATACTATTAAAATAATTTATATTATTATAATTTGTTTATTAAATCTTTATAATTCAGTAATATAAATTAATAATAATTTAACATATTAATAATAAATTTTAGTATATAATTATATACTATATTACTAGTTATAATTATAACTATATAATTAATATTATTAAAATTATATATAATAATATTAAATAGATTATTATATATAATTAATAAGTTAAAAGTAAGTCTCTTAAACATAATATAATTATTATACTATAATATTGTAGTATTATTACTAAATTATATACATAAAATTTAATAACTTAATATAAGTTATTATTTATAAATATATTTTAAATCTCCTACTTAATATAATTAAAATTAATATAAACTATAAATAATACCTTATAATATTATGTTTAAAATCATAATATCTATTTTGTTTATTTAATAAATAATTATATTAAGTATAATTAAATATAAATTTAATAATATTAAAATTTTAATTAATTATAAATTTTTATTATTACTAAATATAATTTACTAATCTAATTATATATTATTAAATTTACATTTAATTATCTATTTGAAACCAACGCATATATTATAATAACAAAAATAAATTTGTTATAGACTACTTGATCGATTTTATCTATATTTAGATTTTAATTTAAGCTATATCATTAATATTTATTACCAAAACATGAATAAGCTTGAATATAACGTGAACAATTAATAATAATTATAATATTGAATATAACGTAAAAAATAAATTTGTTTACCAAACCAGTTCAAATAATTATGAATATTTATTAATATTCTAAAAATTAATAATTGTTATGAATAATAACTTAATAAATTGATTATTAACTATTTGATACTGAGGATTAAATTTATACTATTTAATTAATTATTGATTTTATCCAATTATAATATATTATAATAAATTATTATTAAATTATATCCTCAGCATCACCCCAAAATTGCTAAGGGGTGATTTGATACTAATAATTAACAATTATTATTATTTATTAATTAACAAATTAATAAACTACTATTTATTATAAGTAGAAATTATAACAAGAGCAATATAGTTATTATTTGTATAATAATATACTTGTTATACAAATATAATAAATTTAATTTTAATTTCAATTAAAATTAATATTGTAATAATAATTAGTAGATAATAATTTTCTTTCAAATGTTAATAAATTAGCATTTATTAATATAATCTGTGAAATATTATTAGATATAAATTATAATTAAAATTATAACTAATTAATAATATTAATTATAATTATTTGAATTTAATAATAATCTATTAAATTATAATTAATACAATAGGTAATATAAGTTAATTTATTATTTAATAACTATTTGAATTGATTCAGTAAAGAGATTTATTTTTAAATCTCCTATTAATTTTTGATAACTTAATAGATTATTAAGTTAATTAATAATTATAATTTAATATATAAATATTAATAGTTTAAATCTCTTTAATTGTAATTTATAAAACAATTGTTTCTATTCATACAAGTTTATTTGGAATAAAATAATACTAATATATTAACATTCTAAAAATTAATAAGTTGAAGATTTAAAAAATTAATTAGTTTACTGAACCAGCTCAAATAGCCATGTTTATTTGAACTATTATCCATTTTAAATTGTTATGACATTTTTATTTTGTTGTAACACAGTTGTTTCTTATCGATCAAATTGAAATAGTTATGACTATCTAAACAATTATCTATTTCAAAACATTACGATATTTTGTTTTATCATAAAACAATTGGTTCTGTTCATGCAAGTGTATTTTGAATAAAATAATATAAATTTATTAATATTCCAAAAATTAATAAGTAAAATTTTAGAAAATAAAGCTATTTTGTTAAATTAATTTAAAATGATAATTTTAAAATAATTAATAAATTATTGTCAATAATTTTAATAATTATAATATTTTTATTAAAATTATTATTCTTATATAATATAGTTATTATATATAGTAATAATTAATTGTTCTAATTAATATTTAAATTAATTAAATTATTAAAACTAATCATTATTATTTAATAGATTATAATTTTATTAAGAAAATTATTTGTTCAATATGCTTATTTATTAAACCCAATTATTGGATAATAATTATATATTTTATTAATTAAACCATAATTATTAGATAAATTATATTATGATTAAGCTTGTATGATAAGAAAATAAAGATATTAATATGAATTATTGATTTTAATTTAATATAACTAATAAATAAATAATTATATTTATTAATTTTCAAAATATTTAACAAATATTTTAATAATTATTATTAAATATGTTTTTACTAGTTATATTTAATACTATAATATATATTAATTTTAAATATTAAATCTAATTTATTTATATAATTAAAATTAATTAAAATTTTTACTTATTAATTTAAAATTAAAATAATTGTTACAATTAAATAATAAAATAATTTAATTACAATATATAATTTATTAAAATATAATATAAATATTTAAATTTTAAATATTAAAACTAATATATATTGTTTTAATATATTAATTTGTTTAAATTAAAAATAAATATTAAAATTTATTTTAAGTAACAAATATTGCAATAGCTTAATAATTAATACAAATAAATCTAATTATTTAATCTAATTATTAATAAAGTATTAATTAGTTATTTATATAAACTATTGTTATAAGTATAATACATATTGCATGAATATAATAAATTATATTATAATATTTACTATTATATTATTATAAATTATTAATAATTGCAACTATATATATAATAATTTTATAAGAAATTAAATTGTGATAAATATGCTTATAAAACAATTGATAACTATTAACAAGTTCAAATAAATAATTTATAATATTTGATAAATATACAATAATAATTATTATAAATTTAGAAATTATAATATTAACTTAGATTAATATTAATAAGGATTATTGTATTAAATTATTAAAATTTCATAACGTATAGATTTGAATAATTATCTATTCTAATTAAGTTTAAATCAATATAATATTAAATTAAGACAATTAATAAGTAAAGAAATAATTGTTTAATATTTATATAACTATTTTTTAATCTATATCTATTAAATAATTAATATAGATAATTAATAATTCAAATTGATCATTATTATTAAAATCTTAATATTTGATATTAAATAATTAATTAATTACTTGAAAAGTTTACTTGAATACAATGATAAAATATTGAATTAATAAAATTAATAAAATATTAAATAGAAATAATTATATTAATAAAATTATTAATAATTATTACTTATTAAAATATTAATAATATTTTAATTAATATTGATCAATAAAAATTAAACATTCAAATAGTTATGACTATTTGAACAATTATCTATTTCAAATTGTTATGACCTTTTGTTTTGTCATAAACTAATTGTTTCTATTCATAAAAGCTTATTCGAAATAAAATAATACTAATTTATTAAAATTCCAAAAATTAATAAGTAAAAATTTTAAAAAATAAATCTATTTACCTAGCAAGTTCCAATAGTTATGAGTATTTGAACAATTATTTATTTCATATTGTTATGATCTTTTATTTTATCATAAAACAATTGTTTTCTATTCGTACAATTTTATTCAAAATAAAACAATACTAATTTATTAATATTCTAAAAATTAATAAGTTGGAGACTTAAAAAATAAATCTGTTTACTGAACAATTTCAAATAGTCATGTTCATTTGAACTATTATCTATTTCAAATCATTACGACATTTTTTTGGTTGTAAAACAATTACTTCTATTAATACAATATTATTTAGAATAAAATAGTACTAATTTATTAATATTTTAAAAATTAATAAGAGATTTAAAAACTAAATCTATTTATCGAACCAGTTCAAATAGTTATAATTATTTGAAAAATCATCTATTTCAAATCATTATGATCTTTGTTTTGCTGTAAAATAATTGTTTCTTTTCGTACAAATTTATTCAAATTAAAATATTGCTAAATTAAAACAATTGTTTTATGACAAAACAAATAGCCATAATTATTCAAACTTGTTTGGTAAATAGATTTAAAAGGTATAGGTTCTATAAAAATTATAAAAATTTATTAACATATTAAATATAGTTAATATGTAAAAATTTAAAAAATAAACTAATTTAACTAAAATACGAGTTTAATGTTATGTTATTAAAATTATAATTGTTAAATTTATTAATTAATTTCTAAAAATAGCTTATAAAACAATTGATTAATATTATGTTATTAAAATATTGACATAACTATATTTATTGTTAAATATTATTTGATAAGGAACATTTTTGGATGGGGAGAAACTGTTTTATGGTGTGTGAGGTTGATGTTGGTGTTTGGCTTAGTGCTAGTGGTAGGTTTTGGCTGGGGTCGATGGTGCTTCATTGCTCAGGTGGGTGATCTAAGTGAGGACGAGACTGGATTTGCATGAGAGTAGGGATTGATGTTAGGGGGTAGGCCAAGGGCTAGTATTGGTAGGAGAGGAGTTTGTTGTGTGTTAATAATTTAATATAATAATCCTTAGTAATATTAATCTAAGTTAATATTATAATTTCTAAATTTGTAATAATTATTATTGTATATTTATCAAATATTAAAAATAGTATTTATTAAATATTATTATAAATTATTTATTTGAACTTGTTAATAGTTATCAATTGTTTTATAAGCATATTTATTTCAATTTAATTACTTATAAAATTATTATATATGTAGTTGCAATTATTAATAATTTATAATAATATAATAGTAAATATTATAATATAATTTATTATATTCTTGCAATATTTATTATACTTATAACAATAGTTTATATAATAAACTAATTAATACTTTATTAATAATTAGATTAAATAATTAGATTTATTTGTATTAATTATTAAGCTATTGCAATATTTATTACTTAAAATAAATTTTAATATTTATTTTTAATTTAAACAAATTAATATATTAAAACAATATATATTAGTTTTAATATTTAAATTTTAAATATTTATATTATATTTGAATTAATTATATATTATAATTAAATTAGATTATTTTTAATTATAACAATTATTTTAATTTTAAATTAATAAGCAAAAATTTTAATTAATTTTAATTATATAAATAAATTAGATTTAATATTTAAAATTAATATATATTATAGTATTAAATATAACTAGTAAAAATATATTTAATAATAATAATTAAAATATTTGTTAAATATTTTGAAAATTAATAAATATAATTATTTATTTATTAGTTTTATTAAATTAAAATCAATAATTCATATTAATATCTTTACTTTATTATCATACAAGCTTAATCATAATATAATTTATCTAATAATTATGGTTTAATTAATAAAATATATAATTATTATCCAATAATTGGGTTTAATAAATAAGCATGTTGAACAAATAATTTTCTTAATAAAATTATAATCTATTAAATAATAATGATTAGTTTTAATAATTTAATTAATTTAAATATTAATTAGAACAATTAATTATTACTATATATAATAACTATATTATATAAGAATAATAATTTTAATAAAAATATTATAATTATTAAAATTATTGATAATAATTTATTAATTATTTTAAAATTATCATTTTAAATTAATTTAACAAAATAGCTTTATTTTCTAAAATTTTACTTATTAATTTTTGGAATATTAATAAATTTATATTATTTTATTCAAAAAACGCTTGCATGAATAGAACCAATTGTTTTATGAAAAAACAAAATGTCATAATGTTTTGTAATAGATAATTGTTTAGATAGTCATAACTACTTTAACTTGATCGATAAGAAACAATTGTTTTACAACAAAATAAAATGTCATAACAATTTAAAATAGATAATAGTTCAAATGGACATGACTATTTGAACTAGTTCGGTAAACTAATTAATTTCTTAAATCTTTAACTTATTAATTTTTAGAATGTTAATACATTAGTATTATTTTATTCCCAATAAACTTGTATGAATAGAAACAATTGTTTTATAACAAAACAAAAGATCATAATGATTTGAAATAAATAATTATTCAAACAATCATAACTATTTAAACTCACTCGGTAAACAAATTTATTTTTTAAATCTTTTACTTATTAATTTTGGAATATTAATTAATTAGAATTATTTTATTCTAAATAAGCTTGTTTGAACAGAAAAAATTGGTTTATGACAAAACAAATGGTCATAATGATTTGAAATAGATAATTCTTCAAATAGTCATAACTATTTGAATGTGTTTAGAAAATAGCTTTATTTTTGAAAATTATACTTATTAATTTTTGGAATATTAATAAATTTATATTCTTTTATTTAAAATACGCTTGCATGAACAGAACCAATTGTTTTATGACAAAACAAAATGTCATAATGTTTTGAAATAGATAATTATTTAGATAGTCATAACTATTTCAACTTGATCGATAAGAAAATTCATTTTTTTAATTCTATTACTCTTTAATTTTTGGAATATTATTTTATCTCAAATGGGCTTATATGAATTGAAGCAATTATTTTATTACAAAACAAAAGCTCACAATGATTTGAAATAGATTATTATTCAAATAGTCATGACTATTTGAACTTGTTTGGCAAACATATTTATTTTTAAATCCTTTACTTATAAATTGTCAAAATATTAATAAATTAATATTATTTTATTTTGAATAAGCTAGTATGAACAAAAACAATTGTTTTATGACAAAACAAAAAGTCATAACAATTTAAAATAAATAATTGTTCAAATAGTCATAACGATTTGAACTTATTACTTAAATTAATATCTATATTTTAATATTTGTAACTATCATTTAAATATTAATTAAACTATTAATATTTATTGATTAATAGTTTAAATGAACATTTAAAAAGTATTATTATAGTCTATCATTTATTATTGTTAGTTATTTAAATAAAAATTATATAAGCATATAATCTTAATAATATATAAGATAAATAAAATATTTAATATATTGTAATTATTTATTTTTAACATATTATAAATAAAATTAATATATTAATCAAATATAATTATAACATTTATTAAACATTAATAAATTATTTATTAATCGATAACAATAAACTATTTAATAATTTAAATAATAATTAAATTAAATTTATTAATTATAACAATATTAACCATTAATATATTAATAAAATATAATTAGTTAATATAATAATTGATATTATTATTATCAATAATAATTAATTAAAATTATTATATACTATTATTTGAAATAGTTATTAATATTAATATTATTAATTATTATTAATTATTTAGTGTTAATAATTATTAATAATTATTTTTAAATAATATAAATCATATTATATAAAGTATAATAATATAATTAAATAGTTATAATTAGAAATAATCATAAGTATCTATTTCAAACCATTCAAATTTATTATAATTATAATATAATATAATATATTATAATACAATTATAATATAAATTATAAATTAATTTATGAGTATTATTAATATAATATTATATATAATATAAACTAATTTATTATTATATTATAATATAATAGATATTAAATATTAGTTAATTAGCAAATAACTTAATATGTTTATTAAGTTACTATATATAATTATTTTATATATAATTAAGTTATGATGTTTAACATATATCGAATATATGTTATATTAGTAAATATTATAAAGTTGTAATTAATAAAGTATTAATCCTTTTAATCTAATGAAATTATTATAATAAAGTATCATAATAAAAAAAAATTGTTAATAAAGTATATAACAATTTCAAAAATTTAAATAGTAATAATTAATATAAACAAATTAATAATTTAAACTTATTAATTTATAATTATTATTATAAGAAATTATATATCGAATAATATATTAACAAACTATATATTCTATAACTTAATAAACATATTAAGTAATAAGTAAATAAATCTATTCAATAACTATTAAAAATGACACATATTAATATTATAAGTTAATAGTTTATAAGTAAATTATTATTTTAAAATATTTTAATATTAGTTTATTTTAAATTAATTATATGTATTGACATTAATTATAATGTGTCAATTGATTAATAATTAGATTTATTTGTTAATTAAATTTAACAAGACTTTAAATATATAATTATATTCAATATAAATATACTATTAAAGGAATTATAATTAATTTAAAATAAATAAAATATTTATAAATCTATTGATCAGTTTGAATTCATATTATAAAAATTTGAAATTATAATTTAAATAATTAACTATAATAAGAAATTAGTATTATTTTATTTCAAACAAACTTATATTAACAAAAACAATTATTTAATGACAAAACAAAAAGTAATAAAGATTTGGAATAGACACTTTTTCAAATAGTTATAATTATTTAAACTATTTCGATAAATAGAATTATTTTCTAAATCTCTTACTTATAAATTTTTGAAATATTAATAAATTAGTTTTATTCTATTTCAAATAAACTTGTATGAGCTGAAATAAATGTTTTATGACAAAGCAAAAGTCATAGCAATTTCAAATAAAACATTTGTTCATATAGTCTTAACTGTTTGAACTAGTTCGGCAAAGAAATTTATTTTTTAAATCTCTTAATTATTAATTTTTAGAATATTACTAAATTAGTATTATTTTATTACAAATAAGAATGTATGAATAGAAACAATTATTTTATGATAGAACAAGGTTATAACAATTTGAAATAGATAATTGTTCAAATAGTCATAATTATTTGAACTAGTTTGGTAAATAGATTTAATTTTTAAATCTCTTATTAATTCTTGAAATATTAGTAAATTAGTATTATTTTATTTCGAATAAGCATGTATGTTGAAAAAAATTGTTTTATGACAAAACAAAAGGTAATAACAATTTGAAATAGATAGTTATCCAAATGGCCATAATTATTTGAACTGATTCAGTAAACAAATTTATTTTTTAAATCTTTTACTTATTAACTTTTGAAATATTAATAAAGGAGTATTATTTTTTTTAGAAAGGCTTTTATGAATCAAAACAATTGTTTTATACAAAACAAAAGGTCATAACAATTTTAAAAATACAACTGTTCAAATAGTTATAACTATTTGAACTTATTCAATAAACAAATTTATTTTTTCAAATCTCTTGCTTATTAATTTTTTGAATGTTAATAAATGAGTATTATTTTATTCCAAATAAGCTTGTATGAACTGAAACAATTGTTATATGACTAAAGAAAAGGTCAGAACGATTTGAAATAAATAATAATTATAATAATCTTAGTTATTTGAACTGGTTTGACAAACATATTTATTTTTTAAATCTCTTATTAATTTTCAGAATATTATTAAATTAGTATTATTTTTATCCAAATAAGCTAGTATGATAAAAAAACAATTGTTTTATGATGAAACAAAGATCATAATGATTTGAGATTGATGTTTGTTCAAATAGTCATAACTATTGAACTGGTTTGGAAACAACTTTAGTTTTTTAATTTCTTACTAATTAATTTTTGAAATATTAGTAAAGTAGTATTATTTTATTTTGGATAAGTTTTTATGAATTGATATAATTGTTTTATGACAAAACAAAATGTCATAATAACTTTAAATATATAATTGTCCAAATAGTCAAATCTATTTGAATTTGTTCAGTAAAGAGATTTATTTTTTTAAATCTCTTGCCCATTAATTTTTTGAATGTTAATAAATTAGTAATAATTTATTCTAAAAAAGCTTGTATGAACTGAAATAATTGTTTTATGACTAAAGAAAAGATCAAAACAATTTGAAATAGATAATTGTTCTAATAGTCTTAACTATTTGAATTAGTTCAGCAAACATATTTTATTTTTTAAATCTCTTACTTATTAATTTTTAGAATATAATTAAATTAGTATTATTTAATCAAATAAGCTTGTAGTAAAAGAAACAATTATTTTATGATAAAATAAAGATCAAAACTATTTGAGATAGATAATTGTACAAATAGTCATAACTATTTGAACTGTTTCAGTAAACAAATTTAGTTTTTAAATCTCTTATTAATTTTCAAAAATTAATAGATTAGTATTATTTTTTTTGAATAATTTTGCATCAACAAAAACAATTGTTTTATGACAAAACAAAAGATCATAATGATTTAAAATAGATAATTGTTTAAATGAACATGATTATATAAACTTGTTCATACACATTTATTTTTTAAATCTCCTACCTATTAATTTTTAGAATATTAATAAATTACTATTATCTCTTAATAAACTTGTATGAATAAAAATAATTCTTTTATGACAAAATAAAAGATCATAACTATTTGAATTTGCTTGGTAAACGGATTTATTTTTTAAGTCTTTTACTTTTTGATTTTTGTAGTATTATATTATTTCAAATACACTTGTATGAATAGAAACTATTGGTTTATGATAAAACAAAAGGTCATAACTCTTTCAATTAGATAATTATTTAAATAGTCATAACTATTTGAACATGTTAAGGAAATAGATTTATTTTTTAAATTATTACTTATTAATTTTTGTAATATTAATAAATTTATATTATTTTATTTGGAATAAGCTTACATAAATAGAAATAATTGTTTTATTAGAAAACAAAATGTCATAATGATTTGAAATATAAAATTATTCATATAGCCATAACTTTCTAAAGTTGTTCGATAAATAGATTCATTTTTTAAATCTCTTACTCATTAATTCTTGAAATGTTAATAAATTAGTGTTATTTTATTTCGAATAAGCCTATATGAACTGATAGAATTGCTTTATGATGAAACAAAAGGTCATAATGATTTGAAATAGATAATTATTTAAATATTTATGACTATTTGAACTTGTTCGATAAATATATTTATTTTAAAAATTTTTTACTTATTAATTTTTGAAATATTAAGAAATTAAATTTATTTTAATTTGAATAAGCATGTACGAATAAAAACAATTGTTTTATGATAAAACAAAAAATCGTAACGATTGAAATAAATAATCGTTCAAATAGTCATAACTATTTAACCTTATTTGATAAATAAATTTATTTTTTAAATCTTTTACTTATTAATTATTTGAATATTAATAAATTTGTTTTATTTTAATTGAAATAAGCTTGTATGAATATAAGAAATTATTTTATGACAAAACAAAAGGTTATAGCGATTTGAAATAGGTAATTATTCAAATAGTCATAACTCTTTGAACTTACTCAATAAACAGATTTAGTTTTTAAATATCTTATTAATTTTTGAAATATTAATAGATTAGAATTATGTTATTCCAAATAAGCTTGTACTAATAGAAACAATTATTTTCTGATAAAACAAAAATTCATAATGATTTGAAAAAGATTATTGTTCAAATAGTAATAACTATTTGCACTAATTAGGCCAACATATTCATTTTTTAAATCCGTTACTTATTAATTTTCATAATATTAATAAATTAGCATTACTTTCTTTCGAATAAAACTGTATCAATAGAAACAATTATTTTATGACAAAACAAATGGTCATAACGATTTGAAATAAACAATTGTCCAAATTGTTATAACTAGTTGAATTGGTTTAGTAAATAGATTTATTTTTTAAATATCTTATTAATTTTCAAAATATTAATAAATTAATATTATTTTATTCCAAAATAAACTTAGATGAACAAAAATATTTTGTTTATGACAAAACAAAAGGTCATAATGATTAAAAATAGATAATTATTCATATAGCCTTAACTATTTGAAATAGTTTGGCAAACAAATTTATTTTTAAATCTCTTAGTTATTATTTTTCATAATATTATTATATTAGTATTATTTTATTTTGAATAAGCGTGCATGAACAAAAATAATTATTTTATGACAAAATAAAAGGTTATAACAATTTGAAATATACAATTATTTAAATAGTCATAACTATTTAAACTAGTTGGGTAAACAGATTTATTTTTTAAATTTCCTACTCATTAATTTTTGAATTATTAAAAATTAGTATTATTATATTTTGAATAGGCTCATATGATGAACAACAATTGTTTTATGTCAAAACAAAAGTTCATAATGATTTGAACTAATTTGATAAATTGATTTACTTTTTAAATCTGAAACTTCTCAACTTTTGAAATATTAATAAGGTAATATTATTTTATTTTGGATAAGGTTTTATGAACTGAAATAATTGTTTTATTATAAAACAAAAGGTCATAATGATTTTAAATAGATAATTGTTCAAATAGCCTCGACTATTTGAATTTCTTTGATAAATAGATTTTTTTTAATTTCTTGCTCATTAATTTTTTGAATGTTAATAGAATAGTATTATTTTATCTCGAATAAGTATGTATAAACTAAAACAATTATTTTATGACTAAACAAAAATGTCAGAATGATTTGAAATAGATAATTATTCTAATAATCTTAAGTATTTGAACTAATTCGGCAAACACATTTATTTTTCTAAATCTCTTACTTATTAATTTTAGAATATTATTAGTTTAGCAATATTTTACTTCGAATAAGCTTGTATAAACAGAAACAATTGTTTTATGACAAAACAAAGATCATAACGATTTAAGATAGATAATTCTTTAAATAGCCATAACTATTTGAACTGGTCCAGTAAATAGATTTAGTTTTTAAATCTCTTATTAATTTTTGAAATATTAATAAATTAATATTATTTTATTTTAAATAATTTTGCATAAATAAAAATAATTGGTTTATGACAAAACAAAATGTCATAACGATTTGAAATAAATAATTATTCAAATAGTCATAACTATTTGAACTCACTCAGTAAATAAATTTATTTTTTAAACCTTATTAATTTTTAAAAAATTAAAAAATTAATATTATTTTATTCAAAATAAGCTTCCATGAATAGAACCAATTGTTTTATGACAAAACAAAAGGTCATTATGTTTTGAAATAGATAATTGTTTATATAGTCATAACTATTTGAACTTATTTGGTAAATAGATTCTGTTTTTAATTCTCTTCCTCATTAATTTTTGGAATATTAATAAATTAGTACTATTTTACATCAAATAAGCTTATATGAACTAAAACAATTGTTTTACTACAAAAGAAAATGTCAGAATGATTTGAAATAGATAATTACTTAAATAGTCATGACTATTTGAACTTGTTCGATAAACATAGTTATTTTTAAATGTTTTACTTATTAATTGTTGAAATATTAATAAATTAATATTATTTTAATCTGATTAGGCTTGTATAAGCAAAAACTATTGTTTTATAACTTAACAAAAAGTTATAACGATTTGAAATAAATAATTGCTCAAATAGTCATAACTATTAGAACTTGTTTGCTAAATATATTTATTTTTTGAATCTCTTATTAATTTTTGAAATAATAGTAGATTAGTATTTTTTTTATTTCGAACAAACTTATATCAACAAAAACATTTGTTTTATGATAAAAGAAATGGTCATAATGATTTGAAATAGATAATTATTTAAATAGTCATAATTATTTGAATTGGTTAGGCAAATAGAATTATTTTTTAAATCTCTTACTTATTAATTTTTGAAATATTATTAGATTCATTTTACTTTATTCCTAATAAGCTAGTATGAATTGAAAAAATTGTTTTATGACAATAAAAGGTCATAATGATTTCAAATAGATAATTGTTCATATAGTCTTAACTATTTGAACTACTTCACCAAACAAATTTATTTTTTAAATCTCTTAGTTATTAATTTTTAAAATATTATTATATTAGTATTATTTTATTTCAAATAAGCTTGTATGAATAAAAATAATTTTTTATGACAAAACAAAAGGTTATAACGATTTGAAGTATACAATTGTTCAAATAGTTATAACTATTTGAACTAGTTTGATAAATAGATTTATTTTAAAAATATTTTACTTATTAATTTTTGAAAAATTAATAAATTAGTATTATTTTATTTCGAATAAGCTTGTATGATAAAAATACAATGTTATATGACCAAACAAAAGGTACTAATGATTTGAAATAAATAATTACTAAAATAGCCAAAATTATTTGCACTAATTCGCTAAACAAATTCACTTTTTAAATCACTTACTTATTAATTTTTGAAATATTAATAAATTAGTATTATTTTGTTTCAAATAAGCTTGTATGAACTGAAACAATTATTTCATGATAAAATAGAATGTCATAACAATTTTAAATAGACAATTATTCCAGTAGTCGTAACTATTTGAATTTATTTGGTAAACAAATTTATCTTTTTAAACTCTTGGTTATTAATTTGCAAAATATTAAGAAATTAGTATTATTTTATTTTGGATAAGCCTTTATGAACTGAAACAATTGTTTTATGTCAAAACAAAATATCGTAACGATTTTAAATAAATAATTGTTCAAGTAGTTATAACTATTTAAACTTGTTTGGTAAATAGATTTATTTTTTCAAATCGTTTGCTTATTAATTTTTTGAATGTTAATAAATTTGGATTATTTTATTTCGAATAAGCTTGTAAGATATGAAACAAATATTTTATGACTAAACAAAAGGCCATAATGATTTGAAATAGAAAATTATTCTAATAGTTTTAACTATTTGAATTGGTTTGGCAAACACATTTATTTTTTATATCTCTTACTTATTACTTTTCATAATATTATTAAATTAGTATTATTTTTAACCGAATAAGCTTCTATAATCATAAACAATTATTTTATGACAAAAACAAAAGGTCATAACAATTTGAAATAGATAATCATTCAAATGGTCAAATCATTTTAACTAAGTCGGTAAATAGATTTATTTTTTTAATTTTTTATTTAATAGTTTAGGAAATATTAATAAATTAGTATTATTTTATTTTGTCTAAACTTGTATTAACTGAAATAATTGCTTTATGACAAATCAAAAGGTTATAACAATTTTAAATAGACAATTGTTTAAATAATAATAACTATTTAAATTTGTTTGGTAGATAGATTTATTTTTTAAAATCTCTTTCTTATTAATTTTTCAAATGTTAATAAATTAAGATTAATTTATTCTAAATAAGCTTGTATGAACTAAAATAATTATTTTATAACTAAACAAAAGGTCATAATGATTTGAAATAAATAATTTTTGTAATAGTCTTAACCATTTAAACTAATTCGATAAATAACTTTATTTTTTAAATCTCTTACTTATTAATTTTTGAAATATTATTAAATTAGTATTATTTGAATCCGAATAAGCTTGTACAAATAAAACAATTATTTTACGACAAAAGAAAAGGTCATAACGATTCGAAATAGATTATCGCTCATATAGTCTTAACGATGTCCAAATAAACCCCCCGATCGGGAAGTCTTTCGACCTCACTCACTTGATCAGCAAATGGGAAGCTTGAAAAAGCAGCTTTTCACTTCTTTCCAACCAGTTAAGTGGCTTTTGTTCCTTCTTCCATAAAATAAAATAAAATTGCTACTATAACTACAGGTGAAAGTGGCATGGGTCTTGTGTGATGGAGAAAAAATGACCAGAATCAAAACATAGACCTAATTCAATGAAGGATGGGGAGTATGGCTGAGATTCCAAATCTTAAGAGATTGAAAGAGTGTAGGGGACATATTCTACATCTTAATAGCCCCATGCTTTATTAGCACAGTGTTAGAGAATGGAGGACCAAACAATATGATAAGGTAAGAGCTTCGCGACGCTTAGTAGGAAGGTAATATTTCGCATGCTAAGGCATACTTAAGCATCAGAGCCCATAGCGCGATAGGAAAAAATCAATGTTTGGGTGGTGGAGAAGATGGTTCATATGATTTTTCCAAAGAAGGATTCCCCAATCATACATAATACAATACAAAATCGATTTTTCAACACGGAAAAATGGTGGAGAAATAATAATAGCAGGCATTGAGAGGACACATGCTAAATGTTTAACCTACTTCATTACTTGATAAATTAATTTATCTTTTAAATCTCCAACTTCTCAATTTTTGAAATATTAATAAAGTAATATTATTTTATTTTGGAACAATTATATATTGATAAAACACAAGGTCATAATGATTTTAAATAGATAATTATTTAAATAGTCATAACTATTTAAACTTATTCAGTAAACAAATTTATTTTTTAAAATTTCTTGCCTATTAATTTTATGAATGTTAATAAAATAGTATTATTTTATTTTGAATAAGCATGTATGAACTAAAACAATTAGTTTATGACTAAACAAAAGGTTAAAACAATTTGAAATAGATAATTGTTCTAATAGTTTTAACTATTTAAACTGGTTCAGCAAACACATTTATTTCTTAAATCTCTTACCTATTAACTTTTAGAATATTATTAGCTTAGCAATATTTTACTCCAAATAAGCTTGTATGAATAGAAACAATTATTTTATAACAAAACAAAGATCATAATGATTTGAGATAGCTTATTGTTCAAATAGTCATAACTATTTAAACTAGTTTGCTAAACAGATTTAGTTTTCAAATCTCTTACTAATTTTTGAAATATTAATAAACTAATATTATTTTATTCTAAATAATTTTGTATGAATAAAAAAAATTATTTTACGACAAGACATAATGTCATGATGATTTGAAATAGATAATAGTTCAAATGGATATGACTATTTGAACTTATTTAGTAAATTACTTTATTTTTTAAAATCTCCAACTCATTAATTTTATAATATTAATAAATTAGTATTATTTTATTTTGAATAAACTTATATGAATAGAAACAATTGTTTTATGACAAAACAAAAGATAATAACGATTTGAAATAAATAAGTGTTCTGATAGTCATAACTATTTGAACTCGTTCAGTAAACATATTTAAATTTTAAATCTTTTACTTATTAATTTTTAGAATAAATAAATTAGTATTATTTTATTTCGAATAAAATTGCTTGAATAGAAACAATTAGTTTATGACAAAACAAAAGGTCCTAACGATTTGAAATAGATAATTGTTTAAATAGTCATAACTATTTGAACGTATTCACAAAATAAATTTATTTTTTAATTTTTACTTATTAATTTTTTGAACATGAATAAATTTATATTATTTTATTCAAAATAAACTTGCATGAACAAAATCAATTATTTTATGACAAAATGAAAAGTCATAATATTTTGAAATAGATAATTGTTCAAATAATCATAACTGTTTGAACTTATTCAGTAAAAAGATTTTTTTTAGTTCTCTTACTCATTAATTCTTGGAATATTAATAAATTAGTATTATTTTACTTCAAATAAGCTTATATAAACTGAACAATTATTTTATTACAAAAGAAAAGGTCATAGTGATTTGAAGTAATTATAATTATTTGATCCAGTTCTATAAATAGAATTATTTTCTAAATCTCTTACTTATAAATTTTTGAAATATTAATAAATTAGTTTTATTCTATTCCAAATAAACTTGTATGAGATGAAATAATTATTTTATGATAAATCAAAAGGTCATAACAATTTGAAATAAATAATTTTTCATATAGTCTTAACTGTTTAAACTGGTTCAACAAACGAACTTAATTTTTAAATCTCTTATTAATTTTCAAAATTTTACTAAATCAGTATTATTTTATTTCGAATAAGCTTGTATGAATAGAAATAATTTTTTTATGATAAAACAAAAATTTATAACAATTTGAAATAGATAATTGTTCAAATAGTTATGACTATTTGTACTAATTCAATAAACAGATTTATTTTTTAAATATCTTATTAATTCATGAAATATTAATAAATTAGTACTATTTTATATCAAATAAGCTTGTATGTTGAAAAACAATTGTTTATGATAAAACAAAATGTAATAGCAATTTGAAATAGATAGTTGTTCAAATGGCCATAATTATATAAAATAAGACAGCAAATATTAATAAAGTAGTATTAATTTCTTTTGGATAAGCTTTTATGAACTAAAACAATTGTTTTATGACAAAACAAAAGTTCATAATGATTTTAAATAGATAATTGTTCAAATAGTCATAACTATTTTAATTTTTCTAGTAAATAGATTTATTTTTTCAAATCTCTAGCTTATTAATTTTTTGAATGTTAATCAATTAGTATTATTTTATTTCAAATAAGCTTATATGAACTGAAACAATTATTATATGACTAAAAGAAAGGTCATAACGATTTCAAATAGATAATTATTCTAATAGTTGTAACTATTTAAACTGGCTCGACAAACATATTTATTTTTTAAATCTCTTATTAATCTTTGAAATATTTTAAAATTAGTATTTTTTATCCGAATAAGCTTGTATGATTCGAAACAATTGTTCTATGAGAAAACAAAGATCGTAATTATTTGAGATTGATATTTGTTTAAATAATTATAACTATTTGAGTTGGTTTAGAAAACAATTTGTTTTTACATCTCTTGCTTATTAATTTCTGAAATATTAATAAAGTAGTATTATTTTATTTTGGATAAGTTTTTATGAACTGAACCAATTATTTTATGACAAAACAAAAAGTCATAAATGACTTTAAATAGATAATTGTTCAAATAGTAAAATCTTTTAAAACTTATTCGGTAAATAGATTTATTTTTATAAATCTCTTGCTCATTAATTTTTCAAATGTTAATAAATAAGTATTATTTTTTTTTTGAATAAGCTTGTATGAACTAAAATAATTGTTTTATGACTAAAACAAAAGGTTAGAATGATTTGAAATATATAATTGTTCTAATAGTCTTAATTATTTGAACTGGTTTGGCAAACACATTTATTTTTAAAATTTTTTACTTATTAATTTTTGGAATATTATTAAATTAGTATTATTTTAATCCAAATAAGCTTGTATAAAAGGAAACAATTGTTCTATGACAAAATTATAGTGATTCGAAATAGATAATTATTCAAGTAATCATAACTATTTGAACTATTGCAATAAACAGATTTAGTTTTTAAATCTTTTAACAATTTTCAAAATATTTATTGATCGGTAATATTTTATTCTGAATAAATTTGCATGAATATAAATAATTGTTTTGTGACAAAAAATAATCTCATAATGATTTGAAATAGATAAATTTTCAAATAGACATGACTATTTGAACTTGTTCAGTAAACAGATTTAGTTTTTAAATCTCCTACCTATTAATTTTTAGAATATTAATAAATTAGCATTATTTTTTTCTAAATAAACTTGTATGAATAAAAACAATTGTTTTATAACAAAACAAAAGATCATAACTATTTAAAATAAATAATTGTTAAAACAGTCATAACTATTTGAATTTGCTCTGTAAATGGATTTATTTTTTAAATCTTTTATTGATTAATTTTTGGAATATTAATAAATTGGCATTATTTTATTTCAAAAATGTTTGTATGAACAGAAACAATTGATTTATGACAAAATAAAGTGTCATAACTATTTGAATGTGTTCAAAAAACATATCTATTTTTTGAATTTTTACTTATTAATTTTTTGGAATATTAATAAATCTATATTATTTTATGCAAAAAATGTTGTTATGAACAGAAATGATTGTTTTATGAAAAAACAAAATGCCATAACAATTTGAATTTGTTTGGTAAATAGATTTCTTTTTTAAATCTCTTGCCCATTAATTTTTAGATATTAATAAATTAATATTATTTTATTTTGAATAAGCTTATATGAACTAATATAATTGTTTTATGACAAAACAAAAGGTCATAATAATTTGAAATAGATAATTATTCAAATAGTTATGACTATTTGAACTTGTTCAGTAAATATATTTATTTTTAAAATCTTTTACTTATTAATTATCGAAATATTAATAAATTAACATTATTTTAACCCAAATATGCTTGTATGAACAAAAACATTTGTTTTATGAACAACAAAAAGTCATAACGATTTGAAATAAATAATTGTTCAAATCGTCATAACTATTTGAACTTATTCGATAAACATATTTATTTCTTAATTCTTTTACTTATTAATTATCTTAATGTTAATAAATTTGCATTATTTTAATTGAAATGAGCTTGTATGAATAGAAAAAAATTATTTTATGACAAAACAAAAGGTTATAGCGATTTGAAATTGGTAAATATTTAAATAGTCATAACTATTTGAACTTGTTTGATAAATAGATTTTGTTTTTAAATCTCTTAGTTATTAATTTTTGTAGTATTAATAAATTAGAATTATGTTATTCTGAATAAGCTTGTACAAATAGAAATAATTATTTTGTGATGAAACAAAAGGTCATAATGATTTGAAATAAATTATTGTTCAAATAGTAATAACTATTTGCATTGGTCAGGCCAATGAATTCATTTTTTACATCCGTTACTTATTAATTTTTAGAATATTAATAAATTAGCATTACTTTATTCCAAATAAGACTGTATCAATAGAAATAATTATATTATAATAAAACAAATAGTCATAACGATTTGAAACAAATAATTGTTGAAATTGTTTTAACTAATTGAACTAGTTTAGTAAACAAATTTATTTTTTAAATCTCTTATTAATTATCAAAATATTAATAAATTAATATTATTTATTCCAAACAAACTTATATGAATAGAAATATTTGTTTTACGACAAAATAAAATGTTATAACAATTTGAAATACATAATTATTCATATAGCCTTAACTATTTGAACTGGTTTGGTAAACAAATTTATTTTTTAAATCTTTTAGTTATTAATATTCGTAATATTATTATATTAGTATTATTTTATTCTGAATAAACTTGTATGAATATAAATCATTGTTTTATGATAAAATAAAAATTTTTAATGATTTGAAATATATAATTGTTCAAATAATCATAACTATTTGAACTGGTTTGGTAAATAGATAATCTCATACTTATTAATTTTTGAAATACTAAAAACTTAATATTATTTTATTTTGAATAGGCTTGTATGATGAAAAACAATTGTTTTATGACAAAACAAAACTTCATAATGATTTTAAATAGCTAATTGCTCAAATGATCATAACTATTTGAACTCATTTCATAAATTGATTTATTTTTTAAATCTCTAACTTCTCAATTTTTGAAATATTACTAAAGTGATATTATTTTATTTTGGATAAGCTTTTATAAACTAAAACAATAGTTTTATGATAAAAAAAAGGTCATAATGATTTTAAATAAATAATTATTCAAATAATCATAACTATTTGAACTGGTTCGATAAACAGATTTATTTTTTAAATCTCTTATTAATTTTTGAAATATTAATAGATTAGTATTGCTTTATTCCAAACAAACTTATATGAACAAAAATATTTGTTTAATGACAAAAAAAAGGTCATAACGACTTGAAATAAATAACTATTCAAAGGTATAATTATTTGAACTGGTTAGGTAAACAGAATTATTTAAATCTATTACTTATTAATTTTTCAAATATTAATAAATTCACTTTATTTTATTTCGAATAAGCTAGTATGAATTGAAAAAATTGTTTTAGACAAAACAAAAGGTCATAACATTTTGAAATAGATAATTGCTCATATAGTCTTAAATATTTGAACTAGTTCAACAAACAAATCTGTTTTTTAATTCTTTAAGTTATTAATTTTTGAAATATTATTAGATTACTATTATTTTATTCCAAATAAGCTCATATGAACATAAATAATTGTTTTATGACAAAACAAAATGTTATTATGATTTGACGTATACAATTGTTCAAATAGTCATAACTATTTGAACTAGTTCGGTAACCAGATTTAATTTTTCAAATCTCTTACTTATTAATTTTTGAAAGATTATTTTATTTGAATAAGCTTGAATGATAAAAAAAAACATTTGTTATACGACCAAACAAAAGATTAATAATGATTTGAAATACATAATCATTGAAATAGCCATAATTATTTAAAATGATTCGATAAATAGATTCACTTTTAAAATCACTTATTAGTTTTTAAAATATTAATAAATTTGTATTATTATTTTTTAAATAAAAATGTGTGAACTGAAACAATTATTTTATGACTAAATAAAATGTCAAAATAATTTCAAATAGATAATTGTTCTAATAGTCTCAACTATTTGAACTGGTTCGGCAAACACATTTATTTTTTAAATCTTTTACTTATAAATTTTTAGAATATTATTAGTTTAGCAATATTTTTCTTCGAATAAGTTTGTATGAATAGAAACAATTATTTTATGATAAAACAAAGATCTTATCAATTTGAGATAGATAATCGTTCAAATAGTCATAATTATTTGAACTAGTCTAATAAATAGATTTAGTTTTTAAATCTCTTATTAATTTGTGAAATATTAATAAATTAGTATTATTTTATTATGAATAATTTTGCATGAATAGAAATAATTGTTTTATAATAAAACAAAATGTCATAATGATTTGAAGTAGATAATTGTTCAAACGGACATAAGTATTTGAACTTGTTTGGTAAATAGATTTTTTTTTAAATCTTAAACTTATTAATTTTTAGAATATTAATAAATTAGCATTATTTTATTTCAAACAAACTTGTATAAATAGAAATAATTATTTTATGATAAAACAAAATATCATAACAATTTGAAATAAATAATTATTTAAAAAGTCAACTATTTGAACTCGCTTAGTAAACAAATTTATTGTTTAAATCATTTACTTATTAATTTTTGAAATTTTAATAAATTAGAATTATTTATTTTGAATAAGCTTTTATTAACAGAAACAATTGGTTTATTACAACATAAAAAAGTCATAATGATTTGAAATAGGTAATTGTTTAAATAGTCATAACTATTTGAATGTGTTTAAAAAACATATTTATTTTTTAAACTTTTACTTATTAATGTTTGGAATTTTAGTAAATTTATATTATTTTATTTAGAATAAGTTTGTATAAACAAAAAGAATTGTTTTGTGACAAAATAAAAAGGTCATAATGATTCGAAATAGATAATTGCTCAAATATCAAAAACTATTTGAACTTATTTAGTAAACGGATTCATTTTTTAAATCTCTTACTCATTAATTTTTGAAATATTAATAAGTTAGTATTATTTTATTTTGAATAAGTATATATGTACTGATACAATTGTCTTATGATGAAACAAAAGGTCATAACAATTTGAAATAGAAAATTATTCAAATAGTTATTACTATTTAAACTTATTCAATAAACATATTTATTTTTTAAATCTTTTACTTATTAATTGTCAAAATATTAATAAATTAATATTATTTTAAATCGAATAAGCTTGTATGAGCAAAAACAATTGTCTTATGACAAAACAAAAAGTCATAATGATTTGAAATAAATAATTATTCAAATAGTCATAACTATTTAAACTTATTCGGTAAATAGATTTGAAATAAGCATGTATGAATAACAAAAAATTGTTTTACAACAAAAGAAAAGGTTATATAGCAATTTGAAATATATAATTGTGCAAATAGTCATAATTTTTTGAACATTTTTGGTAAACAGATTCACTTTTTAAATCTCTTATTAATTTTTGAAATATTAATAAATTAGAATTATGTTATTCTGGATGAGCTTGTACGAATAGAAACAATTGTTTTGTGACAAAACAAAAGGTTATAATGATTCGAAATAGATAATTATTCAAACAGTCATAATAGTTTGCACTGGTCAGGCCAACAGATACATTTTCTAAATCTATTACTTATTAATTTTCAAAATATTAATAAATTAGCATTACTTTATTTCGAATAAGATTGTATGAATAAAAATAATAGTTTTATGACAAAACAAATGGCCATAATGATTTGAAATAAATAATTGTTCAAATAGTTATAATTGATTAAACTGGTTTGATAAAGAGATTTATATTTTAAATCTCTTATTAATTTTTAAAATATTAATAAATTAATATTATTTTATTCTGAACAAACTTATATGAACAAAAACATTTGTTTTATGACAAAACAAAAAGTAATAACAATTTGAAATAGATAATTATTCAAATAGTCATAATTATTTGAACTAGTTTGACAAACAATAATATTTTTTTAAATCTCTTGCTTATTAAATTTTTTAATGTTAATAAATTAGTATTATTTTATTCTAAAATAATTATTTTATGACAAAACAAAAGGTCAGAATGATTTGTAATAGATAAGTATTCTAATAGTCTTAACTATTTGAACTGGTTAGGCAAACATATTTATTTTTTAAATCTCTTACTGGTTAATTTTTAGAATATTATTAAATTAAAGTTATTTTAATATGAATACGCTAGTATGAAAAGAAACAATTGTTTTATGACAAAATAATAATCATAATGATTTGAGATAGATAATAGTTCAAATAGTCATAACTATTTGAATTGGTTTGATAAATAGATTTAGTTTTTAAATCTGTTATTAATTTTTAAAATATTAATAATCAGTATTATTTATTTTTGAATAATTCTGTGTGAACAAAAATAATTGTTTTATAACAAAACAAAAAGTTATAATGATTAGAAATAGATAATTGTTCAAATGGACATGACTATTTTAACTTGTTCGGTAAACAGATTTATTTTTTAAATATCCTACCATTAATTACAGAATATTAATAAATCAATATTATTTTATTCAAAATAAAATTATATGAATAGAAACAATTGTTTTATGACAAACTTAGTCGGTAAACAAATTTATTTTTAAAATATTTACTTATTAATTTTTTGAATATTTATAAATTTATATTATTTTATTCAAAATAAGCTTGTATGACTAAAAATAATTGCCTTATGATAAAACAAAAAGTCATAACGATTTAAAGTATATAATTGTTCAAATAGTCATAGCTATTTGAACTTGTTCAATAAACATCTCTTATTAATTTTTGGAATATTAAAAAATTAGTATTATTTTATTTCAAATAAACATATTTAAACTTGTTCAGTAAATAGCTTTATTTTTTTAAATCTCTTATTAGTTTTCAGAACATTTAAAAATTAGTGTTATTTTATTTCGAATAAACCTATATGAATTGATACGATTCTTTTATGATGAAACAAAAAGGTCATAACGATTTGAAATAGATAATTATTTAAATAGTTATGACTATTTGAACTTGTTTGGTAAATATATTTATTTTAAAATCTTTTACTTATTAATTTTAAATCTTTCATTTATTAATTGTCGAAAAATAATTTTATAGCAAAACAAAAGATCATAACAATTTGAAATAAAGAATTGTTCATATAGCCTTAACTATTTGAACTGGTTTAGCAAACAAATTTATTTTTTAAATCTCTTATTTATTAATTTTCAAAATATTATTACATAGTAATATTTTATTCTAAATAAACTTATATGAACAGAAATAATTGTTTTATGGCATAATAAAAGGTTATAACAATTTGAAATATATAATTATTCAAATAGTCATAACTATTTGAATTGGTTCAGTAAATAGATTTGTTTTTTAAATATCCTACTTATTAGTTTTTGAAATATTAGTAAATTAAAATTATTTTATTCCAAATAGGCTTGTTTAATGAAAAACAATTGATTTATAACAAAACAAAAGTTCATAATAATTTGAAATAGATAATTGTTCAAATGGCCATAATTATTTGAATTGATTTGATAAACTGATATATTTTTTAAATGTCTAACTTATCAATTTTTGAAATATTAACAAAGTGATATTATTTTATTTCGAATAAGCTTTTATGCACTGAAACAATTGTTTTATGATAAAATAAAAGGTTATAATGATTTCAAATAGATATTGTTCAAATAGTCATAACTATTTGAACTTATTTGGTAAACAGATTTATTTTTTTAAATTTCTTACTTATTAATTTTTTTAATGTTAATAAATTAGTATTATTATATTTCGAATAAGCATGTACGAACTGAAACAGTTATTTTATCACTAAACAAAAGGTCAGAATGATTTGAAATAGATAATTGTTCTAATAGTCTTTAACTATTTGAATTGGTTCAGCAAATACCTTTATTTTTTAAATCCTTTTTAATTTTCAAAATAGTGATAAATTGGTATTAGTTTACTCTAAATAATTTTGTATGAATAGAAATTATTATTTTACAATCAAACAAATTATCATAACGATTTCAAATAGATAATAGTTCAAATGGATATGACTATTTGAACTTGTTCAGTAAATAGATTTATTTTTTAAATCTCAAACTTATTAACTTTTAGAATATTAATAAATTAGTATTATTTTATTTTGAATAAACTTGTTTGAATAAAAACAATTGTTTTATGACAAAATAAAAGATCACAATGATTTGAAATAAATAATTATTCAAATAGTCATAACTATTTGAACTTGCTTGGTAAACAAATTTATTTTTTAAATATTTTACTTATTAATTTTTGGAATATTAATAAATTAGTGTTATTTTATTCTGAATAAGCTTGTATGAACAGAAACAATTAGTTTATAACAAAACAAATGTTTATAATGATTTGAAATAGATACTTATTCAAATGTCATAACTATTTAAACGTGTTCATAAAAGAGATTTATTTTTAAAATTTTTGAAATATTAATAAATTTATATTATTTTATGACAAAACAAAAGGTCATAATGTTTTGAAATTGATAATTGTTCAGATAGTCATAACTATTTGAATTTGATCAGTAAATAGATTCATTTTTTTAATTCTCTTACTTATTAAATTAATATTATTTTATTTCAAATAAGCTTAGATTAACTGAATCAATTGTTTTATTACAAAACAAAAGGTCATGATAATTTGAAATAGATAATTATTCAAATAGTCATGACTATTTGAATTTGTTCGATAAACATATTTATTTTTTAAATCTTATACTTATTAATTGTTGAAATATTAATAAAATAATATTATTTTAATTCAAATAAACTTATATGAACAGAAACAATTATTTTATGACAAAACAGAAAGTCATAAAAATTTGAAATAGATAATTGTTCTATTAGTCATAACAATTTGAACTTGTTCGGTAAACAGATTTATTTTTTAAATCTTTTACTTATTAATTGTCTTAATATTAATAAATTTATATTATTTTCTTCAAAATAAGCTTGTATAAATAGAAGAAATCATCTTTTGGCTAAACAAAAGGTTATAGCAATTTCAAATAGATAATTATTCAAATAGTCATACTTATTTAAATTGGTTCAATAAATAGTTTCATTTTTTAAATCTCTTATTTATTAAATTTTAGAATATTAATAACTTAGTATTATTTTATTTCGAATAAGCTTATATGAACTAAAATAATTTTTTTATGACAAAAGAAAAGCCATAACGATTTGAAATGAATAATTATTCAAATAGCCATGATTTTTTGATCTAGTTCAGTAAACATATTTATTTTTAAAATTTTTTACTTATTAATTATAGAAATATTAATAAATTTGTATTATTTTAATTCGAATAAACTTGTATAAATAGAAACTATTTTTTTATAACAGAACAAAAAGTCTTAATGATTTGAAATAAATAATTCCTCAAATAGTAATAACAATTTGAACTGGTTTGATAAAAAGATTTATTTTTTAGATCTATTATTAATTTTTAAAATATTAATAGAGTAGTATTAATTATGAACAAACTTATATGGATAAAAAACATTTGTTTTATGACAAAACAAAAGGTCATAATGATTTGAAATAGATAATTATTCAAATAATCATAATTATTTGAACCGGTTAGATAAGCAGAATTATTTTTTAAATCTCCTACTTATTATTTTTAAAATATTAATAAATTCATTTTATTTTATTTTGAATAAGCTAGTATCAATTGAAAAAATTATTTTATGATAAAATAAAAGGTCATTACGATTTAAAATAGATAATTGTTCATATAATCTTAACTATTTGAACTGGTTCAGCAAACAAATTTATTTTTTAAATCTCTTGGTTATTAATTTTCGGAGTATTATTGGATTATATTATTTTATTTCGAATAAGCTTGTATGAACATAAATAATTGTTTTATGAAAAAATAAAAAAGATTTATTTTTTAAATAAATAATTTAAGCTATGCATTTGTTCAAAATAGTCATAACTATTTGAACAGATTCGATAAATAGATTTATTTTTTAAATTTCTTGCTTATTAACTTTTGAAAGATCAATAAATTAGTATTATTTTATTCTGAAGCTTGTATGATCAAAAACAATTGTTATATGACCAAACAAAAGGTAACATTGAATTTCAAATAGATAATTATTGAACTGGCCATAATTATTTAAACGGATTCGGTAAACAAAATCACTTTTTAAATCACTTATTTATTAATTTTTAGAATATTAATAAATTACTATTATTTTATTTAAAATAAGCTTGTATGAACTGAAACAATTATTTTATGTCAAAACAAAATGTCATAATGATTTTAAATAAATAATTATTCAAATAGTCATAACTATTTGAACTTGATCGATAAATAGATTTATTTTTTAAAATCTTTTGCTTATTAGTTTTTTGAATTTTAATAAATTTGGACATAATTTTGATTAAAAACAATTTGAAGGTCCTAACAATTTGAAATAGATAATCGTTCAAATGGTGATAATTATTTTAAATGATTAAATAAATAGATTTATTTTTTAAATTTCTTACTTATTAATTTAGGAAATATTAATAAATTAGTATCATTTTATTCTGTCTAAGCTTGTATTAATTAAAACAGTTATTTTATAACAAATCAAAAGGTTATAACGATTCAAAATAGACAATTGTTCAAATTGTAAAAACTATTTGTACTTGTTTGATAAACAGATTTATTTTTTTAAATCTCATTTTTATTAATTTTTCTAATGTTACTAAATTAGTATTAGTTTATTCTAAACAAGCTTGTATGAACTGAAACAATTGTTTTATAACCAAATAAAATATCAAAACGATTTGAAATAGATAATTATTCAAATAGTCTTAACCATTTGAACTGATTTGGTAAACAAATTTATTTTTTTAAATCTCTTACTTATTAATTTTTGAATTACTATTAAACTAGTATTATTTTAATCTGAATAAGCTTGTACAAACAAAACAAAACTTATATGAGCAAAAACATTTATTTTATTTTATTCCAAATAAACTAGTATGAATTCAAAAAAACTTATTTTATGCAAAAGAAAAGGTCATAAGAATTTGAAATAGATAATTGTTCATATGGTCTTTAATTATTTGAACTAGTTCAACAAACAAATTTATTTTTTAATTACCTTAGTTATTAATTTTTAGAATATTATTAGATTAATATTATTACATTCCGAATAAGCTGATATGAACAAAAGAATTATTTTATGATAGAACAAAAAGCTATAACAATTTGAAGTTCACAATTGTTCAAATAGTCATAACTATTTGAACTAGTTCGGTAAACAAATTTATTTTTAAATCTCTTATTAGTCTTTGAAAGATTAATAGATTAGTATTATTTTATTCCAAATAAGCTTGAATGTTCAAAAAGCTATTGTTATATGACCAAACAAAGGGTAATAATGATTTAAAATAGATAACTATTGACATAACCATAATTATTTAAACTGATTCAATAAACAAATTTACTTTTTAGATCACTTATTAATTTTTAAAATATTAATAAATTAGTATTATTTTATTTCTATGAACTTAAACAATTGTTTTATGACAAAACAAAAGGTCATAATGATTTGAAATAGACAACTATTTATATAATCCTAATTGTTTGAACAGTTTCGGCAAATAAAATTATTTTTTAAATCTCTTAGTTATTAATTTTTGAAATATTATTAAATTAGTATTATTTTATTTTGAATAAACTTATATGAATTGAAGTAATTATTTTATAATAGAATAAAAGGTCATAATGATTTTAAATAGATAATTGTTCAAACTGAAACTGGTTTAGTAAATAGATTTATTTTTAAATCTCCTACTTATTAATTTTTAAAATATTAATAAATTAGTTCTCTTTTATTTCGAATAGGCTTGTACAGTGAAAAACAATTATTTTATGACAAAACAAAAGTTCATAACATTTGAAATAGATAACTGTTCAAATGGTCATAATTATTTGATTGATTCAATAAACTGACTTTAAATCTCAACTTATCAATTTTTGAAATATTATTAAAGTAATATTATTTTATTTCGAATAAGCTTTTATGAACTAAAACAATCATTTTATGATAAAAAAAGATCATATTTATTTTAAATAGATAATTGTTCAAATAGCCATAATAATTTGAACTTGTTTGGTAAATAGATTTATTTTTTAAATTTTTTGTTTATTAATTTTTTGAATGTTAATAAATTATTATTATTATATTTCGAATAAGCATGTATGAACAAAATGATTTAAGATAGATAATTGTTCTAATAGTCTTAACTATTTGAATTGGTTCAACAAACACATTTTTTTTAAATTTCTTACTTATTAATTTTTATTAACTATTTGAACTGGTTCAACAAGCACTTTTTTTTTAAAATCTTTTACTTATTAATTTTTAGAATATTAATAATTTAGCAATATTTTAGTCTAAATAAGCTTGTATGAACAGAAACAATTATTTTATGATAAAACAAAGATAATAATGATTTGAGATAGATAATTATTCAAATAGTTATAACTATTTCAATTGGTTCGATAAACAAATTTAGTTTTTAAATCTCTTATTAATTTTTGAAATATTAATAAATTAGTATTATTTTATTTTGAATAATTTTGTATGAATAGAAACAATTATTTTATGACAAAACAAAATGTTATAACGATTTGAAATAGCTAATCGTTCAAATAGTCATAATAATTTGAACTTGTTCGATAAATCATTTTATTTTTTAAATCTTTTACTTTTTAATTGTCTTAATATTAATAAATTTATATTATTTTATTCGAAATAAGCTTGTATGAATAGAAAAAATTATTTTATGACAAAAATAAAAGATTATAGCAACTTCAAATAGATAATTGTTCAAATATTCAGAATTATTTAAACTTGTTCGGTAAACAAATTCATTTTTTAAATCCTTTAATTATTAATTTTAGAATATTAATAATTTGGTATTATTTTATTTTGAATAAACTTACATGAATTGAAACAATTCTTTTCTAACAAAACAAAAGGTCATACCGATTTGAAATAGATAATTATTCAAATAGTCATGGTTATTTAATTTAGTTAAGCAAACATATTTATTTTTAAAATTTTTTACTTATTAATTATCGAAATATTAATAAATTAGTATTATTTTAATTCGAATAAGTCTATATGAATAGAAACAATTGTTTTATAACAAAACAAAAAGTTATAATGATTTGAGATAAATAATTTGTCAAATAGTCATAATTATTTAAACTAGTTTGATAAATAGATTTATTTTTTAAATCTGTTATTAATTTTTGAAATATTAATAGATTAGTATTACTTTATTCCAAACAAACTTATATGAACAAAAACATTTATTTTATGACAAAACAAAATGTTATAACGATTTGAAATAGATAATTGTTCAAATAGTCATAATTATTTGAACTGGTTAGGCAAACAAAATTATTTTTTTAAATCACTTATTAATTTTTGAAATATTAATAAACTTGTTTTATTTTATTTCGAATAAGCTAGTATGAATTGAAAAAAATGTTTTATGATAAAACAAAAAGGTCATAACATTTGGAAATAAATAATTGTTCATATAGTCCTAAATATTTGAACTGGTTGGCAAACAAATTTAATTTTAATTCTCTTAGTTATTAATTTTTGGAATATTATTACTTTAGTATTATTTTATTCCAAATCAGCTTGTATGAAGATAAATAATTATTTTATGACAAAACAAAAGGTTATAACAATTTGAAGTATACAATTATTCTGTTGTTCAAATAGTCATAACTATTTGAGCTAGTTTGGTAAACAAATTTATTTTTGAAATCTCTTATTAATTTTTTATAGATCAATAAATTAGTATTATTTTATTCTGAATAAGCTGAAATGATCAAAAATATTTGTTATATGACCAAACAAAATGTAATAACGATTCAAAATTGATAATTGTTGAAATGGCCATAATTATTTGAAATGATTCAGTAAACAAATTCATATTTTAAGCCACTTATTAATTTTTGAAATGTTAATAATCTGTATTATTTTATTTTGAATAAAATTATATAAACTGAAATGATTGTTTTATGACAAAACAAAAGATCATAATGATTAGAAATAGATAATTATTCACTTCGTCTTTAACTCTTTGAACTGCTTCAGTAAATAGATTTATTTTTTAAATCTCTTTGTTATTAATTTTTAAAATATTATTAAGTTAGTATTATTTTATTTTTAATAAGCTTGTATGAATTGAAATAATTATTTTATAATAAAGCAAAAGGTTATAACGATTTGAAATAGGTAATTCTTCAAATAGCAACGGTTCGGTAAACAGAGTTATTTTTTAAATCTCTACTTATTAATTTTTAAAATATTAGTAAATTAGTATTATTTTATTTTGAATAGGCTTGTGTGATGAAAATTTTGTTTTATGACAAAACCAAAGTTCATAACAATTTGAATTAGATAATTGTTGAAATGACCATAATTATTTGAACTAATTTGGTAAACAGACTCACTTTTTAAATCACTTATTAATTTTTAAAATATTAAAATACTATTATTATTTTATTTTAAATAAGCTTTTATGAACTGAAACAATTGTTTTATGACAAAATAAAAGGTCATAATGATTTTAAATATACAAATGTTCAAATAGTCATAACTATTTGAATTTGTTCAAAAAATAGATTTATTTTTAAAATTTTCTTGTTTATTAATTTTTAAAATATTAATAAATTAGTATTTTTTTTATTTTGCATAAGCTTTTATGAACTGAAACAATATTTTTATAACAAAACAAAGGTCATAACAATTTTAAATAAGTAATTGTTCAAATAGTCATAAGAATTTAAGTTTGTTCGACAAACAGATTTATTTTTTTTAATTCTCTTGCTTATTGATTTTTTAATGTTAATATATTGGGATTATTTTATTCCAAATAAGCTTGTATGATATGAAACAAATATTTTATGACCAAACACAAGATCAGAACAATTTGAAATAGATAATTATTTTAATAGTTTTAACTATTTGAACAGGTTAGACAAACATAGTTATTTTTTAAATCTCTTACTTGTTAATAATTTTATTATTATTAAATTAGTATTATTTTTAACCGAATAAGCTTCTACGATCAGAAATGATTGTTTTATGACAAAACAAAGATTATAATGATTTGATATTGATAATTGTTCAAATAGTCATAACTATTCGAACTGGTTTGGTAAACAAATTTATTTTTTAAATATCTTACATATTAATTTTTAAAATATTAATAAATTAGTATTATTATTTTTTAATAAGTTTGTGTGATAAAAAACAATTGCTTTATAACAAAACAAATGGTCATAACGATTTGAAATAGATTATTGTTCAAATGGCCATAATTATTTTAACTAATTCAGTAAACAAATTTATTTTTTAAGTCTTTTACTTATTAATTTTAAAAATATTAATATATTAGTGTTATTTTATTTCGTATAAGCTTGTATTAACTGAAACAATTGCTTTATGACAAAACAAAAGGTCATAACAATTTTAAACAGATAATTGTTCAAATAGTAATAACTATTTGAACTTGTTCGATAAATATATTTATTTTTTTGAAATCTTTTTCTTATTAATTTTTCTACTGTAAATAAATTAGTATTAATTTATTCCGAATAAGCTTGTATGAACTAAAACAATTATTTTATGACTAAACAATAGGTTAAAACGATTTGAAATAGATAATTGTTCTAATAATCTTAATCATTTGAATTGGTTTGGTAAAGAAATTTATTTTTTAAATCTCTTACTTATTAATTTTTGAAATATTATTAAATTTGTATTATTTTAATCCAAATAAGCATGTACAAACAAAAAAATTATTTTATGACAAAGCAAAAGGTCATAATGATTTGAAATTGATAATCGTTCATATGGTCTTAACTATTTGAACTACTTTGGCAATTATATTTACTTTTTAATTTTCTTGGTTATTAAGTTTGGGAATAATATTAAATTAGTATTATTTTATTTCGAATAAAATAGTATGAACAAAACCAATTGTTTGATAGAAAACAAAAAGTTATAATGATTTGTAATAGATAATTATTCACATAGTCAAAACTATTTGAAATAGTTTGGTAAATAGATTTACTTTTTAAATCTCTTATGAATAATTTTCTAAATACTAATAAATTAGTATTATTTTATTTTGAACAAACTTATATAAACAAAAGCAATTGTTTTATGACAAAACAAGAAGTAATAACAATTTGAAATAGATAATTATTCACATAGTTACAATTATTTGAACTGATTCAGAAAATAGAATTATTTTCTAAATCTCTTGCTTATAAATTTTTAAAATATTAATAAATTAATTTCATTCTATTCCGAATAAACTTGTATGAGCTGAAATAATTGTTTTATGACAAAACAAAAGGTCATAACAATTTGAAATAGATAATTGTTCATATAATCCTAATCGTTTGAATTGATCTACACATGAATTTATTTTTTAGATCTTTTAGTTATGAATTTTTAGAATATTATTAAATTAGTATTATGTTATTGTGAATAAACTTGTATGAACAAAAATAATTATTTTATGGCGGAATAAAAGCTTATAACAATTTGATATAGATAATTGTTCAAATAGTCATAACTATTTGAACTAGTTCGATAAACAGATTTATTTTTTAAATCTCTTACTAATTCCTAAAATAAATTAGAATTATTTTATTTCAAATAAGCCTGTATGCAAAAAAATAATTATTTAATGACAAAACAAAAAGTAATAACAATTTTATTTCGAATAAGCTTGTATGTTGAAAAACAATTGTTTTATGACAAAACGAAAGGTAATAACAAATTGAAATAGATAATTGTTCAAATGGCCATAATTATTTGAACTAATTCAGTAAACTGGTTTATTTTTTAAATCTCTTATTTATTAATTTTTGAAATATTAATAAAGTAGTATTATTTTATTTTTGATAACTTTTATGAATTGAAACAATTGTTTTATGATAAAACAAAAGTTCATAATGATTTTAAATAGATAATTGTTCAATAATCATAATCATTTAAACCTACACAGTAAACAGATTTATTTTTTGAAATCTCTTGCTTATTGATTTTTTGAATGTTAATAAATTAGTATTAATTTTTTTTCTAAATAAGCTTGTATGAACTAAAACAATTATTTTATGACTAAACAAAAAGTTACAATGATTTCATATACATAATTATTCTAATAGTCTTAACCATTTCAACTGATTTGGCAAACACATTTATTTTTTAAATCTTTTATTAATTTTCAAAATTTTATTAAATTAGTATTATTTTTATTTGAATAAGCTTGCATATCAGAAATATTTTTTTATGACAAAACAAAGATCGTAACGATTTGAGATTGATATTTGTTGAAATAGTCGTAACTATTTGAATTAGTTCAGAAAATAGCTTTAGTTTTTAAATCTCTTGATTAATAATTTTTAAAATATTAATAAAGTAGTATTATTTTATCTCAAATAAGTTTTTATGAACTGAAACAATTATTTTATGATAAAACAAATGGTCAAAATGATTTTCAATAGATAATTGTTCAAATCATATCTATTTGAGCTTGTTCAGTAAGCAAATTTTTTTAAATCTCTTGCTTATTAATTTTTTGAATATTAATAAATAAGTATTATTTTATTCCAAATAAGCTTGTATAAAACTAAAATAATTATTTTATGACAAAACAAAAGGTTAGAATGATTTGAAAAAGATAATTATTATAATAGTCTTAACTATTTGAATTGATTTAGCAAATATATTTATTTTTTATCATTAAATTAGTATTATCTTAATCCGAATAAGCTCTTATGAAAAAATCAATTGTTTTATGACAAAATAAAGATCATAACAATTTGAGATAGATAATTATTCAAATAGTCATAACTATTTGAACTAGTTCAGTAAATAGATTTAGTTTTTAAATCTCTTATTAATTTTTAAAATATTAATAAATAAGTATTATTTTATTCTAAATAATTCAGTATGAATAGAAATAATTGTTTTATTACAAAATAAAAAGGTCATAACGATTCGAAATAGATAATTGTTTAAATAAACATGACTATTTAAACCTGTTTTAAATAGATTTTTTTTAGATCTCCTATCTATTAATTTTTAGAATATTAATAAATTAGTATTATTTTATTCTAAATAAACTTGTAAGAATAGAAACAATTATTTTATGGCAAAACAAAAGATCATAACTATTCGGACTTGCTTGATAAATACATTTATTTTTTAAATCTTTTACTTATTAATAAATTAGTATTATTTTATTTTGGATAAGTTTGTATGAATAGAAATAATTGGTTTATGACAAAAGCAAAGGTCATAACTATTTGAAATAAATAGTTATTCAAATAGTTATAATTATTTGAATGTGCTCAAAAAACATATTTATTTTTTAAATTTCTACATAGTAATTTTTGGGATATTAATAAATTTATATTATTTTATTCAAAAGAAGCTTGTATAAACATAAATAATTGTTTAATGACAAAACAAAAGATCAAAATGATTTGAAATAGATAATTGTTCAAATAGTCATAACTATTTAAATTTGTACGGTAAACATATTCGTTTTTTAAATCTCTTACTCATTAATTTTATGAATATTAATATATTTGTATTATTTTATTTTGAATAAGCATATATGAACTGATACAATTATTTTATGACAAAACAAAAGATCATAAAGGTTTGAAATAGATAATTATTCAAATAGTTATGATTATTTGAACTTGATCAATAAACATATATATTTTTACAATTATTTATTTATTAATTGTTGAAATATTAACAAATTAATAGTATTTTAATCAAATAAGCTTGTATGAGCAAAAATAATTGTTTTATGACAAAATAAAAAGTTATAACGATTCAAAATAAATAATTGTTCAACTAGTTGTAACTATTTGAACTTATTCAATAAATAGATTTATTTTTTAAATCTTTACATATTGATTATTTTAATATTAATAAATTTGTATTACTTTATTTGAAATAAGCTTGTATGAAGAGCAAAAATTGTTTTATGACAAAACAAAAGGTTTAACGATTTGAAATAGATTAAAGTTCAAATAGTTATAACTATTTGAAATTGTTCGATAAACAGATTCATTTTTTAAATCTATTACTTATTAACTTTTAGAATTTTAATAAATTAGAATTATATTATTTCAAATAAGCTTGTATGAATAGAAACAATTGTTTTGTGATAAAACAAAAGGTCATAACTATTTGCACTGGTCATAACTATTTGCGATATTATAGATAGTTATTGAAACTATCATAACTATTTGCACTAATCAAGCCAACAGATTTATTTTTTAAATTTGTTACTTATTACTTTTAGAATATTAATAAATTAGCATTACTTTATTCCAAATAAGACTGTATCAAAAGAAACAATTATTTTATGATAAAACAAATGACCATAGTGATTTGAAATAAATAATTGTTCAAATATTTATAACTAATTGAACTGGTTTAATAAACAAATTTAGTTTTTAATTCTTACTTATTAATTTTTCAAATATTAATAAATTAATATTATTTTATTCCAAATAAACTTATTTGAACAAAAACATTTGTTTTATTACAAAACAAAAGGTCATAACGATTTGAAATAGATAATTGTTTAAATAGTCATAATTATTTGAACTTGTTTGAAAAATAGAATTAGTTTTTTAAATCTCTTACTCATTAATTTTTCAAATATTAATAAATTTGTTTATTTTATTCCAAATAAGTTAGTTTGAACTAAAAAAATTGTTTTACAACAAAACAAAAGATCATAATGATTTGAAAGAAAGAATTGTTCATATAGCCTTAACTATTTAAACTAGTTCGGCAAATAAATTTATTTTTTAAATCCCTTAGTTATTAATTTTCAGAATATTATTACATTAGTATTATTTTATTCCGAATAAGCTTGTATGAACAGAAATAATTGTTTTATGATAGAACAAAAGGTTATAACAATTTGAAATATATAATTGTTCAAATAGTCATAATTGTTTAAACTGGTTTGGTAAACGGATTTATTTTTTAAATGTCCTACTTATTAATTATTGAATATTAATAAATTAATATTATTTTATTCCAAATAGGCTTATATGATGAAAAACAATTATTTTATGACAAAGCAAAAGTTCATAACGATTTGAAATAAATAATTATTCATATGGCCATAATTATTTGAATTGATTTGATAAACTAAATTATGTTCTAAATCTCTAACTTGTCAATTTTTTAAATAATAATAAAGTAATATTATTTTATTTTGGATAAGCTTTTATAAAATTGAAACAATTATTTTATGACAAAATAAAAAAAGACATAACAATTTTAAATAGATAATTGTTCAAATGTCATAACTATTTGAATTTGTTCGGTAAACATATTTATTTTTTTTTAATTTCTCACTTATTAATTTTTTTAATGTTAATAAATTAGTATTATTTTATTTTGAATAGGCGTGTATGAACTAAAACAATTATTTTATGACTAAACAAAAGGTCAAAATGATTCAAAATAGATAACTATTCTAATAGTCTTAACTATTTGAACTAGATCAGTAAACACATTTATTTTTTAAATCTATACTTATTAACTTTTAGAATATTATTAATTTAACAATATTTTACTCCAAATAAGCTTGTATGAACATAAAAAAATATTTTAGGACAAAACAAAGATCATAATGATTTGAGATAGATAATTATTCAAATAGTCATAATTATTTAAACTGATTCGGTAAAGAGATTTAGTTTTTAAATGTCTTATTAATTTTTGAAATAGTAATAAATTAGTATTATTTTATTCTGAATAATTTTGTATGAATAGAAACAACTGTTTTATGACAAAACAAAATGTCATAACGATTTAAAATAGATAATAGTTCAAATGGACATGACTATATGAACTTGTTCGATAAACATATTAATTTTTTAAATCTCCAACTTATTAATTTTTAGAATATTAATATATTAGTATTTTTTTATTTCGAATAAACTTTAATGAATAAAAATAATGGCTTTATGATAAAACAAAAGATCATAACGACTTGAAATAAATAATTGTTCAAATGATCATAACTATTTGAACTCACTCAGCAAATAGATTTATGTTTTAAATCTTTTACTTGTTAATTTTGGAATATTAATAAATTAATATTATTTTACTCCGAATAAGCTTGTTTGAATAGAACAAATTAGTTTATGACAAAACAAATGGTCACAATGATTTGAAATAGGTAATTATTCAAATAGTTATAATTATTTGAATGTGTTCGAAAAACAGATTTTTTTTAATTTGTACTTATTAATTTTGTAACATTAATAAATTTATATTATTTTATTCAAAATAAGCTTGCATAAATAGAATCAATTATTTTACGACAAAACAAAAAGGTCATAATGTTTTGAGATAGATAATTTTTTAGATACTCGTAACTATTAGAATTTGTTCAGTAAATCGGTTCATTTTTTAATTCTTTTACTCTTTAATTTTTGAAATATTAATAAATTAATATTATTTTATTTCAAACAAACTTATATGAACTGAAACAATTATTTTATTACAAAACAAAATGTCACAATGATTTGAAAAAAGACAAATATTCAAATAGTCATGGCTATTTGAATTTATTCGATAAACATATTTATTTTTTAAATATTTTACTTATTAATTATCCAAATATTAATAAATTAATATTATTTTAATCCAAATAAGCTTGTATGAACAGAAACAGTTTTTTATGATAAAACAAAAAGTCATAACAATTTAAAATAAATAATTGTTTAAATAATCATAATGATTTGAAATTGTTTGCTAAATAGATTTATTTTTTAAATATTTTACTTATTAATTGTCTTAATATTAATAAATTTATAATATTTTAATTGAAATAAGCCTGTATGTTTAGAATAAATTATTTTATATCAAAATAAAAGTTTATATTGATTTCAAATAGATAATTGTTCAAATAGTCATAATTATTTAAACTTATTTGGTAAACATATTTTTTAAATCTTTTAATTATTAATTTTCAAAATATTAATAACTTAGTATTATTTTATTTTGAATAAGCCTATTTCAACTAAAATTTTTTTTGACAAAACAAAAGGTCATAATGATTTGAAATAGATAATTATTCAAATAGTTATGATTATTTAATCTAGTTTGGTAAATATATTTATTTTTTAAATTTTTACTTATTAATTGTTAAAATATTAGTAAATTAGTATTATTTTAATCTGAATAAGCTTAGATGAATAGAACTATTGTTTTACAACAGAATAAAAAGTCATAACAATTAGAAACAAATAATTGCTTAAATATTCATAACTACAAACTAGTTTGATAAATGATTTATTTTATAAATCTCTTATTAATTTTTAAAATATTAATAGATTAATATTATTTTATTTTGAACAAATTTATATGATAAAACCATTTATTTTATGACAAAACAAAAGGTCATAACAATTTGAAATAGATAATTGTTCAAATAATCATAGTTATGTAAACTGGTTAGGTAAACAAACTTATTTTTTAAATCTTTTACTTATTAATTTTTGAAATATTAATCAATTCATTTTATTTTATTCCAAATAAGTTAGTATGAATTGAAAAAACTATTTTATGACAAATGAAAAGGTCATAACAATTTAAAATAGATAATTGTTCATATAGTTTTAACTATTTGAACTGGTTTGACAAACAAATTTATTTTTTAAACCTTTTAATTATTAATTTTTGAATTTTTATTAGATTAATATTATTTTATTTTGAATAAACTTGTCTGAACAAAAATAATTATTTTATGATAGAACAAAAGGTTATAATGATTCGTAGTATACAGTTGTTCAAATAATCATAATTGTTTGAACTAGTTTAGTAAGCAGGTTTATTTTTAAATCACTTATTAATTTTTGAAAGGTTAAAAAATTAGTATTATTTTTTTCTAAATAAGCTTGTATGATTAAAAATAAAAGTTATATGACCAAATAAAAGGTAATAACGATTTGAAATAGATAATTATTGAAATAGTTATAATTATTTGAACTAATTCGATAAACAAATTCACTTTTTAAATCACTTAGTAATTTTTAAAATATTAATAAATTAGTATTATTTTATTTCGAATAAGTTTGTATGAACTAAAACAATTGTTTTATAATAAAACAAAATGTCATAACAATTTTAAATAACTATTGTTCAAATAGTCATAACTATTTCAATTTGTTAAGTAAACAATTTTATTTTTTTTAAACTCTTGCTCATTAATTTTTGAAATATTAAGGAATTAGCATTATTTTATTTTGGATTAGCTTTAATGAACTGAAACAATTATTTTATGTTAAAACAAAAGGTCATAATGATTTTAAATAAATAATTGTTCAAATAGTCATAACTATTTGAACTTGTTTAGTATATAGATTTTTTTTCAAATATTTTGCTTATTAATTTTTCAAATATTAATAAATTTGGATTATTTTATGATGAATAAGCTTGTAAGATCTGAAACAAATATTTTATGACAAAACAAAATGTCATAATGATTTGAAATACATAACTATTCTTATAGTTTTAACTATTTAAACTAGTTCGGCAAACATATTTCTTTTTTAAATCTCTTACTTATTAATTTTTGAAATATTATTAAATTAATATTATTTTCAACTGAATAAGCTTCTATGATGAGAAACAATTATTTTATGACAAAACAAAGATTTTAACGATTTGAGATTGATAATTGCTTAAATAGTCATAACTATTTAAACTAGTTCGGTAAACAATTTTTTTTTAAATATGTTATATATTAATTTTTGAAATATTAATAAATTAATATTATTTTATTTTCAATAAGCTTGTATGATCAAAAACAATTATTTTATGATAAAACAAAAGATCATAATGATTTGAAATAGATAATCATTCAAATGGCCATAATTATTTTAATTGATTCAGTAAATAGATTTATTTTTAAATTTTTTAATTAATAATTTAGGAAATATTAATAAATCAGTATTATTTTATTCCATCTAAGCTTGTATTAACTAAAACAATTGTCTTATGACAAATCAAAAGGTTATAACAATTTTAAATAAACTATTATTCAAATAATAATAACTATATGAACTTGTTTGCTAAACAGATTTATTTTTTTAAAATCTCTTTCTTGTTAATTTTTCGAATGTTAATAGATTAGTATTAATTTATTCTAAATAAGCTTATATGAACTAAAACATTTGTTTTATAACTAGAGAAAAAGTTAGAACAATTTGAAATAGATAAATTATTCTAATAGTCTTAACCATTTGAACTAATTCGGTAAACAAATTTATTTTTTAAATCTCTTACTTATGAATTTTTAAAATATTATTAAATTAGAATTATTTTAATCCATATAAGCTTGTATGACCAAAATAATTGTTTTACAGCAAAAGAAAAACTCATAACGATTTAGAATAGATAATCATTGATATAGTCTTAACTATTTGAACTGGTTCGATAATTAGATTTATTTTTTAATTTTCTTGGTTATTAAGTTTTGGAATATTATTAAATTAGTATTATTTTATTCTGAATAAAATAGTATGAACAGAACCAATTGTTTGATGACAAAATAAAACGTTATAATGATTTGAAATGGATAATTATTCAAATAGTCAAAACTATTTGAAATTGTTTAGTAAGTAGATTTACTTTTTAAATCTTCTACTGATTAATTTTTTAAATATTAATATATTAGTATTATTTTATTTTGAACAAACTTATATTAACAAAAATAATTGTTTTATGACAAAACAAAAAATAATAATGATTTAAAATAGATAATTGTTCAAATAGTTATAATTATTTGAACCGGTTCAGTAAACAGAATTATTTTTCAAATCTCTTATTAATTTTTGAAATATTAATAAATTCATTTTATTTTATTCCGAATAAGCTAGTATGAATTGAAAAAATTGTTTTATGATAAAACAAAAGGTTATAGCAATTTCAAATAGCTAATTGTTCATAGTCTTAACTATTTGAACTAGTTTGAGAAACAAATTTATTTTTTAAATCTCGTAGTTATTAATTTTTAGAATATTACTAGATTAGTATTATTTTATTTCGAATAAGCTCGTATGAATAGAAATAATTGATTTACAACATAATAAAATGTTATAACGATTTGAAGTATACAATTAGTCAAATAATTACAACTATTTGAACTGTTTCGATAAATAGATTTATTTTTTAAATTTCTTATTAATTTTTGAAAGATTAATAAATTAGTATTATTTTATTTCAAATAACCTTGTATAATCAAAAACAATTGTTATATGACCAAACAAAAGGTAATAACAATTTGAAATAGATAATTGTTAAAATGACCATAATAATTTGAACTGATTCGGTAAATAGATTCACTTTTTAAATCACTCACTTATTAATTTTTGAAATATTAATAAATTAGTATTATTTTATTTCAAATAAGCTTGTATGAACTGAAACAACTGTTTTATGATAGAATAAAAGGTCATTATGATTTTAAATAGATAATTATTCAAATAGTCATAACTATTTGAATTTGTTTGGTAAACAAATTTATATTTTTAAACTCTTGCTTATTAATTTTGGAAATATTAAGAAATTAGTATTATTTTATTTTGGATAAGCTTTTATGAACCTAAACAATTGTTTTATGTCAAAACAAAAGGTCATAATGATTTTAAATAAATAATTATTCAAATAATCATAACTATTTGAATTTGTTCGATAAACAGATTTATTTTTTAAATCCCCTACTTATTAATTTTTAAAATATTAATAAGTTAATATTATTTTATTTCAAATAGGTTTGTATGATGAAAAAAAATTGTTTTATGATAAAAGAAAAGTTCGCAATGATTTGAAATAAACAATTGTTCAAATGGTTATAATTATTTGAATCAATTCGATAAACTAATTTATTTTTTAAATCTCTAACTTATCAATTTTTAAAATATTAATAAGATAATATTATTTGATTTTAGATAAACTATTATGAACTAAAACAATTATTTTATGATAAAACAAAATGTCATATTTATTTTAAATAAATAATTGTTCAAATAATCATAACTATTTGAACTTGTTCAGTAAGCAAATTTATTTTTTAAAATTTGTTGCTTATTAATTTTCTAAATGTTAATAAATTTGCATTATTTTATTTCAAATAAAAATGTATAAACTAAAAAAATTATTTTATGACTAAACCAAAGGTTTGAATGATTTGAAATAGATAATTGTTCTAAAAGTGTTAATTATTTGAACTACTTTGACAAATGCAATTATTTTTTAAATCTCTTACTTATTAATTTTTAGAATATTATTAATTTAGAAATATTTTACTCTGAATAGGTTGTATAAATAGAAACAATTATTTTTATGATAAAACAAAGTTCATAATGATTTGAGATAGATAATTATTTAAATAATCTCAACTATTTGAACTAGTTCGATAAAAAGATTTAGTTTTTAAATTTCTTATTAATTTTTGAAATATTAATAAATTATTATTATTTTATTTTAAATAATTTTGTATGAATAGAAACAATTGTTTTACAACAAAACAAAATGTTATAATGATTTGAAATAGATAATAGTTCAAATGGACATGACTATTTAAACTTACTCAATGAATAGAATTATTTTTTAAATCTCTAACTTATTAATTTTTTAGAATATTAACAAATTAGAATTATTTTATTTCGAATAAACTTGTATGAATAGAAAATATTGTTTTATGACAAAATAAAATATCATAACAACTTGCAATAAATAATTGTTCAAATATTCGTAAATATTTGAACTCGCATGGTAAATAAATTTATTTTTTAAATCTTTTATTTATTAATTTTTATAATTTTAATAAATTAGAATTATTTTATTTCGAATAAGCTTTTATGAACAAAAACAATTGGTTTATGACAAAACAAAAGGTCATAATAATTTGAAATAGATAATTATTCAAATAGTCATAACTATTTAAACATATTCAAAAAAAATATTTATTTTTTAAATTTTTACTTATTAGTTTTTGAAATATTTATCAATTTATATTATTTTATTCAAAATAAGCTTGCATGAACAGAACCAATTTTTTATGACAAAACAAAATATCATAATGTTTTGAAATAGATAATTATTCAGATAATCATAACTATTTGAACTTGTTTGGTAAACAAACTCATTTCTTATTTCTCTTACTCATTAATTTTTTGAATATTAATAAAATAGCATTATTTTATTTCTAATAAGCTTATATGAACTGAAACAATTGTTTTATTACAAAACTAAAGGTCACAATAATTTGAAATAAATAATTATTAGATAGTCTTGACTACAGAAAACATATTTATTTTTTAAATCTTTTACCTATCAATTATCAAAATATTAATAAATTAATATTATTTTAATTTGAATATGCTTGTATGAACAGAAACAATTATTTTATGACACAACAAAAAGTCATAACAATTTGAAATAAATAATTGCTCAAATAGTCATAAAGATTTGAACTTGTTCAATAAATAGATTTATTTTTTAAATCTTTTACTTATTAATTGTCTTAATATTAATAAATTTGTATTATGCTATTCCAAATAAGTTTGTATAAACACAAAATATCATGTTATGACAAAACAAAAGGTTGCAACAATTTCAAATAGATCATTATTGAAATAGTCATAATTATTTAAATTTATTAGGCAAACAAATTCATTTTTTAAATATCTTAATTATTAATTTTCATAATATTAATAACTTATTATTATTATTTTATTTTGAATAAGCTTATATGAACAAAAATAAATTTTTTATGATAAAACTAAAGGTCATAACGATTTGAAATAGATAATTATTCAAATAGTCATGACTATTTAATCTAGTTCAATAAACATATTTATTTTTTAAATTTTTTACTTATTAATTATTGAAATATTAAAAATTAGTATTATTTTAATCTGAATAAGCTTGTATGAATAGAAATAATTATTTTATAAAAGAACAAAATGTCATAACGATTTGAAATAAATAACTGTTCAAATAGTCATAACTATTTGAACTCGTTTAATAAATAGATTTATTTTTTAAATCTCCTATTAATTTTTGAAATATTAATAGATTAGTATTATTTTATTCCAAACAAACTTATATGAATAAAAACATTTGTTTTATGACAAAACAAAAGGTCATAATGATTTGAAATAGATAATTGTTCAAATTATCATAATTTTTTGAACTAGTTAAGTAAACATAATTATTTTTAAATCTCTTATTAATTTTTGAAATATTAATAAATTCATTTTATTTTATTCCAAATATACTAGTATGAATTCAAACAAACTCATTTTATGATAAAACAAAAGGTCATAACGATTTAAAATAGATAAGTGTTCATATATTCTTAAATATTTGAACTGGTTTGGCAAACAAATTTATTTTTTAATTCTCTTACTCGTTAATTTTTGGAATATTATTATATTAGTATTATTTTATTCCGAATAAGCTTATATGGACAAAAATAATTGTTTTATGATAGAGCAAAAAGTTATAATGATTTGAAGTTAACAATTGTTCCAATAGTCATATATTTGAACTAGTTTGGCAAACAGATTTATTTTTTAAATCTCTTACTTATTAATTTTTAAAAGATTAATAAATTAGTATTATTTTATTATGAATAAGCTTGAATGATCAAAAATAGATGTTATATAACCAAATAAAAGGTTATAATTTTTGATAAATAGATAATTGTTCATATAATCTTAATTGTTTAAACTGGTTCGACAAATAGATCTATTTTTTAAATCTCTTATCGAAATATTATTAAATTAGTATTATTTTATTCTGAATAAGCTTATATGAACTAAAACAATTATTTTATGTCAAATAAAAAGTTTATAATGATTTAAAATAGATAATTGTTCAAATAGGAATTGATTCAGTAAACAGATTTATTTTTTAAATCTTCTTCTTATTAATTTTTTAATATTAATAAATTAATATTATTTTATTTCAAATAGGCTTGTATAATGAAAAACAATTGTTTAATGGCAAAACAAAAGTTCTTAATGATTTGAAATAGATAATTGTTCAAATAACCATAATTATTTAAATCGATTTGACAAACTGACTTATTTTTTAAATCTTAAACTTATAAATTTTTGAAATATTAATAAAGTAATATTATTTTATTTTGGATAGACTTTTATGAACTGAAATAATTATTTTATAATAAAACAAAAGGTCATATTTATTCTAAATATATAATTGCTCAAATAGTCATGACTATTTAAACTTGTTCGGTAAACAAATTTATTTTTCTAAATTTGTTGCTTATTAATTTTTTGAATGTTAATAAATTAGTATTATTTTATTTCAAACAAGCATGTATGAACTGAAAATTATTTTATGACTAAACAAAAGGTCATAACAATTTAAAATAGATAATTGTTCTAATAGTCTTAATTATTTGAATTGGTTCAGTAAACACATTTATTTTTTAAATCTCTTACTTATTAATTTTTAAAATATTATTAATTTAGCAATATTTTACTCCAAATAAGCTTGTATGAACAGAATCAAAAGGTTAAAATAATTTAAAATATATAATTGTTCAAATAGTCATAACTATTTGAATTGGTTTGGTAAACAAATTTATTTTTTAAATCTTCTACTTATTAATTTTTGAAATATTAATAAATTATTATTATTTTATTCTGAATAGGCTTGTATGATGAAAAACAATTGTTTTATAACAAAACAAAAGTTCATAATGATTTGAAATAGATAATTGTTCAAATGGCCATAATTATTTGAACTGATTTGATAGACTGATTTATGTTGTAAATCTAACTTATCAATTTTCAAAATATTAATAAAGTAATCTTATTTTATTTCTGATAAGTTTTTATAAATTGAAACAATTGTTTTATGATAAATTAAAAAGTTCATAACTATTTTAAATAGATAATTGTACAAATATTCATAACCATTTGAACTTGTTTAGTAAACAGATTTATTTTTTTTAATTTGTTGCTTATTAATTTTTTGAATGTTAATAAATTAGTATTATTTTATTTCGAATAAGCATGTAAGAACTGAAACAATTATTTTATGACTAAACAAAAGGTCAGAACGATTTGAAATAATAATTGTTCTAATAGTCTTAACTATTTGAACTGGTTCAACAAACATATTTATTTTTTAAATCCTTACTTATTAATTTTTAGAATATTATTAATTTAGCAATATTTTACTTTGAATAAGCTTGTATAAATAGAAATAAATATTTTAAGACAAACAAAGATCATAACGATTTAAGATAGATAATTATTCAATTAGTCATAACTATTTGAACTGACATGGTAAAGAGATTTAGTTTTTAAATCTCTTATTAATTTTTGAAATATCAATAAATTAGTATTATTTTACTTTGAATAACTTTGTATGAATAAAAACAATTATTTTACGACAAAACAAAATGTCATAACGATTTGAAATAGATAATAGTTTAAATGGACATGACTATTTAAACTTGTTCGATAAACAGATTAATTTTTTAAATCTTTAAATTATTAATTTTTTGAATATTAATAAATTAGTATTATTTTATTTCGAATAAACTTGTATAAATATAAACAATTGTTTTATGACAAAACAAAATATCACAACTACTTGAAATAAATAGTTATTTAAACAGTCATAATTATTTGAGCTTACTTGGTAAACAGATTTAGTTTTTAAAATCTTTTACTTATTAATTTTTGGAATATTAATAAATTTATATTAATTTATTTGAAATAAGCTTGTATAAACAGAACCAATTATTTTATGACAAAACAAAAAGTCATAATGTTTTGAAATAGATAATTGTTTAGAATTTCATAACTATTTGAACTTGTTCAGTAAACATATTCTTTTTTTTTAATTCTCTTACTCTTTAATTTTCAAAATATTTTATTTCGAATAAATTTATATGAACAGAAACAATTATTTTATAGTAGAACAAAATGTTATAATAATTTGAAATAGATAATTATTCAAATAGTTATAACTATTTGAACTAGCTTAGCAAATAATTTATTTTTTAAATCTCTTACTAATTCTTGAAATATTAATAAATTAGTATTATTTTATTTCAAAAAAGCTTGTATGTTGAAAAACAATTGTTTTATGACAAAACAAAAGGTAATAATGATTTAAAATAGATAGTTGTTTAAATGGCCATGATTATTTGAACTAATTTAGTAATTGGTTTATTTTTTAACTCTCTTACTTATTGATTTTTGAAATATTAATAAAATGGTATTATTTTATTTTTGATAAGCTTTTATGAACTAAAATAATTGTTATATGACAAAACAAATGGTCATAATGATTTTAAATAAATAATTGTTGAAATAGTTATAATTATTTGAACTTGCTCGGTAAATAAATTTTTTTTTTCAAATCTCATGCTTATTAATTCTTTGAATGTCAATAAATTAGTATTATTTTATTTCGAATAAGCTTGTATAAACTGAAACAATTATTAGATGACTAAATAAAAGGTCAAAACGATTTGAAATAAATAATTATTCTAATAGTGTTAACTATTTGAACTGGTTTGACAAGCATAACTATTTTTTAAATCTCTTATTAATTTTTAGAATATTATTAAATTAGTTTTATTGTTATCTGAATGAGCTGATATGATAAAAAATAATTGTTTTATGAGAAAACAAATATCATAATGATTTGATATTGATATTTATTCAAATAGTCATAACAATTTGAATTAGTTTGAAAAATAGCTTTAGTTTTTAAATCTCTTGCTTATTAATTTTTGAAATATTAATAAAGTAGTATTATTTTATTTCAGATAAGTTTTTATCAACTGAATAGAAATAATTATTTTATGACAAAACAAAAAGGTCATAACGATATGAAATAGATAATTGTTCAAATGAACATGACTATTTGAACTTGTTTGATAAACAGATTTATTTTTTAAATCTCTTACCTATTAATTTTTAGAATATTAATAAATTAGTATTATTTTATTTTGAATAAACTTGTATGAATAGAAAAAATTATTTTAGGATAAAACAAAAGATCATAACTATTTGAAATAAATAATCATTCAAATAGTCATAACTATTTGAACTTACTCGATAAACAGATTTACTTTTAAAATTTTTGCTTATTAATTTTTAGAATATTAATAAATTAGTATTATTTTATTTCGAATACGCTTATTTGAATAGAAACAATTGGTTTGTGAGAAAACAAAAGGTCATAATGATTTGAACATGTTCAAAAAATAAATTTATTTTTTAATTATTTACTTATTAATTTTTGGAATATTAATAAATTTATATTATTTTATTTAGAATAAGCTTGTATGAATAGAAAAGATTATTTTATGACAAAATAAAAAATCATAACAATTTGAAATAGAAAATTGTTCAAATAGTAATAATTATTTGAACTTGCACAGTAAACAAATTCATTTCGAATAAATTAGTATTATTTTATTTCGAATAAGCCTATATGAACTAATACAATTATTTTATAATGAAACAAAATGTCATAATGTTTTTAAATAGATAATTATTCAAATACTTATGACTATTTTAACTTGTTCGATAAACATATTTATTTTTTAAATCTTTTACTTATTAATTGTCGAAACATTAGTAAATTAATAGTATTTTAATCTAAATAAACTTGTATGAACAAAAATAATTATTTTATGATAAAACAAAAACTCATAACAATTTGAAATAAATAATTGCTCATAATTAATTGAACTTGTTTGATAAATAGATTCAGTTTTTAAATCTCTAATTAATTTTTGAAATATTAATAAATTAGAATTATGTTATTCCGAATTAGCTTGTAAGCATAGAAACAATTGTTTTGTAATAAAACAAAAGGTCACAATGCTTAGAAATAGATAATTTTATAAATAGTTATAACTATTTATACTGGTCAAGCCAACAAATTTGATTAGCCTTGAATTGATCCTTATTTTGAAATGACAAAACATTAAAGCTAAATAAACTTGATCAAGATTTTGAAAAAGGTTTATTTAGTACATGTTCTTAAGTTTTATATTTTGGTACTAAATAAATAATATGATTTTCAAAGCTTAAACAAACCTTTCTTGGTTTCATATTTCTCAAACCAAATCTATCTTTAAAGATTATTTATTTGACCTTAAATGAAAGTCCAATTGTTGTTTTTAAAGTGAACTTATTCATTTTGGACTTAATACAATTTTAATAATATTGGTTTTGAGAAATAGATTAACTTAAGAAAGCTATTTTACAAGAACAAAGTTTTCCAACATTGAACTTCTTTTATTTTTTTGTATTAATTCACAAAGTCTTAATATTTGAATTTTATATGGTTGAAAAGCTCTTTGAGTCTACTTTCTAATGGATCAAACAAAATGAAATTCAAATTTTCTAAGAAAAGATTTTGAATTTTTACTAGACACTTTGCAATTGTCAAAAAAATTGCATAAGACGTAATTTTAAAAATTTACTATAATTCATACTCAATGAATTAGGTATTAATTTCTTATGGATAGAAAGAACTTTAAGTCTAGTTTCTAAATCTTCAAACGGTTTGTGATTTGGATTTATATAACTCAAGATATGATCAAATTAGTTAGTAGAGTGCAAAACAGGAGATAACCACTCAGCCACTGATAGGATCGATCCCCTCATGGAAGGGATCGATCCCCTCATGGAAGGGATCGATCCCCTCATGATTTTCAAGTGGAAAATGGTTCAAAACATGAACCAATCGATCCCTTCAAGCAAGGGATCGATTGGTTCTGGGGCGAAACACTCCAACGGCTACTTTTTGGTGCTTCCAATGGCTATTTTCTTCTCCCAAACACTTCTAACGGCTACCTTTTCAATTTCTCTATAAATTGGGCACTCCAACACACCAAGAAGATTGATGAATCAAGAGAGCAAGAGCCAACAAGCAATATTTTCATTCTCTCAAATAATCAAGAGTTTTTAGAGCTTCAAAGTCTATATCTTTGCATTTATTGTATCCAAATTATTTTTGTTGTTCATTCATCATTTTTTTGTCTATACCATTGTATACTTCAAATTAGCAAACACCCAACCTTTGAGAGGTTCTTAGAGTTGCAAAACACTTTAAAAAATTTTGTATTGTGTTCTTGTAAGCTTAAGGGGGAGGATAACTCTTAAGAGTGTGTAGTGTTGAGTTTGTAAAGCTTTGAGAAGATTGTTTGTAATCTTCAACACATAATGGATTGGAGCCTTGGTGTGGACAACCAAGAGAGAGGACGTAGGTGCCTTGTGGAAAAGGATCGAACCTCTATAAATCATTGTGTTTGATTTTTCTATCCTTATCTCTTTATAATTTATTATTGTTCATATTTGATTTTTAAGTTCATTAATTGTTATTGTTTTCATTATATTTTCATCAAAAGGGCTTATTGTCTTAATTTCCATTCAACTATATTGAAATTGTTGGATTATGGGGTTCAGCGATCTCCCTTAGGGACTCGGTATATCGATTCATTTGGGTGAGGTATCCCATGGTGGATCGGATTCCGGTGTATAACAACCCAACCTGTCGAGGCCCAATGGGTGAGGTATCCCATGAAGGCTTTGTAAAGCCCCTTATGTCCACCTGTCGCTTAATACAAGGCTTTGCGCTACCAAAAGAGAATAAGGAAATAGAGTTGCGCCTTCACTATTAGCTATAGCTTTTGGTGTAGTGGTAAGTGCTTGATCCTGAAAATTGGTATCAGGCGAGGTTACAGGTTCGAGTCCCCCAAGTGCCGTTAGGGGGGAGATTGTTGGATTATGGGTTTCAACTATCTCTTTTAGGGACTCGATATATTGATTCATCTGGGTGAGGTATCCTATGGTGGATCGAATTTCGGTGTATGGCAACCCAACCTACTGAGGCCCAATGGGTGAGATATCCCATGAAGGCTTTGCAAAGCCCCTTATGTCCACCTGTCGCTTAGTACGAGGCTCTACGCTACCAAAAGAGAATAATGAAATAGAGTTATGCCTTCACTATTAGCTATATCTTTTGGTGTAGTGGTAAGCGCTTGATCCTGAAACCTATTATTGGCCTTGAATTAATCAAGAATTTTGATTTGACAAAACAAAAATTTGCCTAATTTGAATCAACCTTGTCTAAGCTTGAAATGAACATTTTCGCACCCTTCTATCTTGCCAAAAAAAAAAAAAAACTAAAATATGTCAAATTCTAGAAAAAAAACATGTTTAGTGTAAGTTGTGATGGAAGGGATCGATCCTTTAAGGGAAGGGATCAATCCCATCCTTACCAAATCGATCCTATTTTCTTCCAGAACCAAAAATCCTTCAAGTTTTGGTAAAAACCAATCGATCCCCTCCCTGTAGGGATCGATTGGTTGAGGTTGCAAGATGACCAGATCAATCCCCTTAATCAAGGGATCGATCACTTTTTCATACAGAATGTTTTCTTCGTGAAATTTTCTAGAAAAGGGATCGATCCCCTACATAAGGGATCAATCACCTAAGGCAAGGGATCGATCCCCTCTTAAAGGGATCGATCGATTGTTCAAAAAAAATGCTCCCCAAGTGTTGAAACCCAAAAAACCAATCGATCCCCCCACATAAAGGATCGATCACCTAAAGAATAGATCAATCCCCTAAAGCAAGGGATCAATCAAGTAAGGTAAAACAGGCACAAAATCAGGTCTTCTCAAACATGAACCAATCGAGGGGATTGATCTCTTGAAGGTTAGAAACTCCCAACGACTATTTTTTTGTTAAAATTTTTACATGTTTAAAGCATTAAATGCATTCCAATGGGTCTCAACTTCTTTCTAACTATAAATCAAGCATTCCACTATAGACCAAGAGTAACAAGAGCTAAAGAAACCTATTGTTATTCACCTACCAATGCTGTAAAAAGAGAAAAAGTACAAAATTCATATTAGTTTTTCTCTACTTTCTTATCTATACCTTTATGTACTTTAACTTAACAAACACCTAACCTTTGTGAGGTTCTTAAAGTTTGCCAAACACTTCTAAATTTTTGTATTGTGAGTGTGTAAGCTTAAAAGGGAGGATAACCCTTAAGAATGTATATTGTTGAGTTTGTAAAGCTTTGTGAAAACGTAGTTGTAATCTTCATCTAATAATGGATTGAACTTCTTAGCAAGAAAGGCCAAGGAAAAGGACGTAGGTGCCTAAGAAATTATCGAACCTCTATAAATCTTGCTGTTAAATTCTCTAACCCTATCTCTTGTTTATATTCATCTATTGTGCTTATCTGTTTTGATAATTTATGGTTATTGAATATTATCTTTGAAAATTTTATTAAAACCAATTCACCCCCCTCTTAGTTTATTAAAAAGTTTTTTAGCTAACAATTGGTATCAGAGCTAGTACTCTTTTTTGTAGGTTTAACAACCCAAAAGTGATCCTGAAAATGGCTCAAAGAAATATGGTAATCAATGTAAAAGAACCATCCTCAAGCTACAAAAACTATACCAGCCAACAAGAGGTGTATCTCATGACAAATGAAACAGTTGCAATATCTCTTGAAAGTGAAGGGCATTCAATTGTTAGACTCCCTCTCTTTGTTGGTGACAACTACTCCTATTGTAAGACTAGAATGAGGTTTTTCATTCAAGTTAATGATTATGAAGTCTGGAGGGTCATCATAAATGATCATCAAATTTCAATGAAGATGACAGATGGTAAAGAGGTGATAAAGCTAGAGAGTGAATGGGATGTCAATAACATGAAGATGGCTCAACTTAATGCCAAAGCAATGTACACACTCTTTTATGCATTAGGACCAAGTGAGTATAATAAAGTTTTCTTGTGTGAAAATGCAAAGAAAATTTAGGATAAGCTAGTTGTCACTCATGAAGGTACAAATCAAATGAAAGAGACAAAAATAGGTATGCTTACTTATGATTATGAGCTGTTCAAGATGAAACCCGATGAAACCATCAGTGAGATGTCAAACCACTTCACCGACATCATTAATGGTTGTTTAAAGGCTCTTGGGAAGACATATTCAAATGTGAAGATGATGAAAAAAATTCTTAATAATCTACCAAAGAGAGTTAGGAAGCCAAAGTGACAGCCATTGAAGAGTTCAAACATTCTCACACACATTTTTTGGATGAATTAATAGGTTCTCTCCTCACTTATGAAATAAAAATCAAAATGGGATAAAAACCAGTCAAAAAAGGTGGCATTGCTCTCAAATCTACCTTTCAAGACGATGAAAAAAATTTTGCTCAAGAGGAGGATGATAAAGATGAAGAGATGGCTATGTTTGTAAAAAGATTCAAGAAGTTCATGAGAATGAACAAGTTTTCAAGTAGGAGAATACCACAAAGGGAGATGACTAAAGAGGAATCAAGTAGAAGAGAAAGGGATCAAATTATTTGCTATGAATGCAATAAATCGGGTCACATTAAACTTAATTGTCCTTTGTGAAAAAAGTAAAACATGACCAAGCCAAAGAAAAAAGCTATGGTAGCAACATGGAGTGATAGCGACTTATCCAATGATGAATCAAATAAGGGAAAAGTAGCCAACCTATATCTCATGGCTCTTGATAAGCTTAAGGTAACCTCTAATCCATGTGATTTAAATTCATACTCATTTGATAAACTATAAGATACCTATGATGAATTAGCTATAGAATTTGAGAACATGAGCATGAAATATAGAAAAATGGTCACTAAATTGAAACTAGAAAATGAGTCATTAACTAAAACAAAAGAAGACTTAGAAAAGGAAGTTGTGTTTTTAAAGGTAAATGTCAATGACTTGACTAAGAAAAATGAAAATCTGCATAATTCATTTTTTAGATTTTATATGGGTCATCAAAAGCTCAATGACATGCTAGAAACACAAAGAGCTTTCTTTGATAAAGATAGACTAGGTTATAATGATGGCAACAAAGAGACTCACTTGAAAAATTTTTTTATTAAGCCAAATGATTCATCTAGCATGTGTACACATTGTCATAAATTAGGTCATTCTATACAATATTGTTCTTTGAAGAAAATCACATATAGAGGTAAGCTCATTAGAAAAGTGTGGATTCCAAAAGGAATTAGCACATCTCAAGATGAGGCTACTAAAATGAAATGGATTCTAAAAGGCACAAAAATTATTTGTACTAACTCTCAAGGACCCAAGAAAATTTGGGTACCTAAAATAAAATTTTAATTGTGTTTTTGTAGGTGGATGAGCATTGCTACAAAGCCAATTCAAGTAAGAACAATCAATAGTACCATGATAGTGGATGCTCAAAACACATGACCGGAGACAAAACTCTTTTTAAGGACTTGAAAGTGAAAAGTGGAGGAAATGTTACATTTGGTGACAACTCAAAAGGCCAAATTGAAGGGATTAGCTCCATTGGTAACAATTCCTCTACTTCTATTGAAAATGTTTTACTTGTGAAAGGTCTCAAGCATAATTTACTTAGCATTAGTCAATTATGTGATAAAGGATTTAAGGTTGTGTTTGAATCCATGTGCTGTCAAGTAATTGATATCAAAACTAACAAGCTTGTTTTTGTTAGACACCATCAAGGAAACATTTATGTAGTGCATCTAGATGACCTATCCTCTAAAAATGTTTTTTTATGGCTAAAAAAAAATGAGAGTTGGATTTGGCATAGAAGGCTTGGACATGCAAGTATGCATGTAATTTCAAAACTTTCTTAAAATAATTTGGTTGTTGGTTTGCCAAAGTTGAAATATGAAAATGACAAGGTTTGTGATGCATGTGCTCAAGGAAAACATAGAAGAATTTCTTTCAAACCTAAGAATTGTATTTCAACTATTAGACCTCTTCAACTATTACATATTGATCTTTCTAGCCCTACTAGAACAATGAGTCTTGGTGAAAAACAATATGGGTTTGTTATTATCGATGATTTTACTATATTCACATGGGTTCTCTTTTTGCATTCAAAGAATGAGGCCTTGGAAAAATTCATCACTTTTAGCAAAAACTACAAAATGAAAAAGGTTATTCAATTACTAGTATTAGAAGTGATTATGGAAAGGAATTTAAAAATCTAGGCTTTAATGTATTTTGTAGTGAAAATGGTATTAGCCATAATTTTTCTGCTCCTAGAACTCCTCAACAAAATGGGGTAGTAGAAAGGAGAAATAGAACTTTAGAAGAAATGGCTAGAACTATGCTTTGTGAAAATAATTTACCTAGATATTTTTCGGCGGAAGCCATAAATACTTCTTACTATATTATAAATAGAGCTATGATTAGGCCAATTTTAAAGAAAACCCCTTATGACCTTTTTAAAGGAAAAATGTCTAACATAAGTTATTTTCATCCTTTTGGTTGCAAATGTTTTATTTTGAACAATGAAAAAGATGATCTTGGTAAATTTGATGCAAAAAGTGATGAAAGAATTTTCTTAGGATATTCTTTGAACTCAAAAGCTTATAGAGTTTTCAATAAAAAAACATTAGTGGTTGAAGAATCTATACATGTTATTTTTTATGAGTCTAACCCACCTCCGAGAAAGGTGCTTCTTGATGATGATGATGATGTAGGTATACTTCAAGAATGGATCAATGATGCATCTCATGACATTAAAGAGAAAAATCAAAAGGAAAAAAATGAGTTTCTAGAAGAGAGAGAGCCAAATCATCCTAGAGAAAAGAGATATGTCAAAGATAGTGAAATCATTGGTGATCCAACTCAAAAGGTAAGAACTATATCTTTTTTTAATGTGTGTAATTATGTTACTTTCTTATCCCATATTGAACCCAAAAATATAGATGAAGCATTAGGAGATGATCATTGAATTTTGGCCATGCAAGAGGAATTGAACCAATTTGAAAGAAGCCATGTATGGAATCTTGTACCTAGGCCTAGTGATTATCCCACCATAGGCACCAAATGGTTCTTTAGGAATAAAATGGATGAGAATGGGAATATCATTAGAAACAAAGCTAGATTGGTAGCTCAAGGGTATAGGCAAGATAAAGGAATAGATTATGATGAAACCTATACCCCGATAGCAAGGTTAGAAGCCATAAGGATGTTGCTTACTTTTACATGTTTTAAAAATTTTAAGCTTTTTCAAATGGATGTCAAGAGTGCATTTCTTAATGGTTTTATAAATGAAGAAGTGTATGTAGAGCAACCTCTCAATTTTGAAAATCCAAAATTTCCAAATCATGTTTATAAATTGACAAAAGCATTATATAATTTAAAACAAGCTCCAAGAGCTTGGTATGAAAGATTATCAAATTTTTTGATTAAAAATGGTTTTAATAGAGAGAAGGTTGAGACTACATTTTTTATTAAAACAAAATGTAAGGACATTCTCATAGTGCAAATTTATGTTGATGATATTATATTTGGTGCTACTAATGAAATTCTTTGTCAAGAATTTGCTAAAATTATGCAAGGTAAATTTGAAATGAGCATGATGGGAGAATTCACATTCTTCTTGGGATTACAAGTAAAGCAAACAAAAGATGGCACCTCTATTAATCAAGCCAAATCATTAAGGATTTGCTCATAAGGTTTGGATTAGGAGAATCAAAGCTTTGCTTGACACCAATGAGCACTTCAACAAAGCTTGACAAGGATGAAGGAGGTAAATGTGTTGACTCTAAACTATATAGGTCTATAATTGGTTCATTGCTATATCTTACTGTTAGTAGACCTAATATTATGTTTAGTGTATGTCTATGTGCTAGATTTCAATCATCTCCTAAAGAAACACATTTGTCTGCTGTCAAAAGAATTTTTAAATACCTTAAGGACACCCCAAATTTAGGATTATGGTATCCAAAAGGCTCTTCTTTTGCTTTACATGCCTATTCCAATGTGAATTTTGATGGGTGCAAAATTGATAGAAAAAGCACTTATGGTACTTGTCAATTGTTTGAAAATATGCTCATATCATGGTTTTCCAAGAAACAAAAATAGTGTTGCTCAATTTACAATTGAAGCTGAATATGTAGTAGCTGAAAGTTGTTATGCTAAGGTTTTGTGGATTAAGCAACAATTAGAGGATTTTGGAATAACCATGGATCATATTCCCATTAAATTTGACAATACTAGTTCCATCAATCTCACCAAAAATCTAATTCAACACTCTAGAACCAAACATGTTGAAATTAGGTATCATTTTATTAGAGATCATGTTCAAAAGGTTGATATTGTGCTTGAATATGTGAATACCTTACATCAACTAGCTAATATCTTCACAAAACCTCTTGATAAGGATAGATTTTATGCAATTAGAGGTGAACTTGGCATGATGAATGTTCCTTGAAATGCATTTCTTGATGTTATGATGAATTGTGCACTCTTGATTGTTCTAATGTGTGTTTATCTAAATTTTTCTGTTATTTGTGCATGATTGTATGCTTGAATGATCATATTGCATGTTTTTCAAATCTTTTTAATTATTTAAAAAAAATGCTATAGCTCAAACCAATCGATCCCCTTTAGGAATGGATCGATTGGTTCTTCACCTAGTAGCTAGATTAAAGGGAAAACATAGGAAATCGATCGATCTCTTTGGAAAGGGATCGATCGGATGAGTAGGTAATAGCCAATTTTTATTCAGCTCATAAATTGATTGATCTTCCTTAGGACAGGATCGATCGGGTATTCAACCAGTAGCTATAAGAAGGCTGAAATAAGCAAAATCGATCGATCATCTTTAAAACAAATCGATCGATTCCATGCAAAGACCTATAACTGATTGATCCCTTACTTCAACCAATCGATCAGGTCATGCTTTTTGGGCGTAATAAAGTCGGGTCTTCCCATTTTCACCGATCATTTCAGATTTTCTCTCTCATCTTCTCTAAACCTTAAACATTTTTCACCTAAAATTGCTCATCCCTAGCTCTTTTTTGTGTAAATTCTTTCATTCCAACTTGACCTCTTACCAAAATTCCTCTCTAAAACCCATCAATTTTACCTTAAAATGGCCCCGAGACCAAAGTTACTGCCGGACAAAGGAACCCCCTAAGGGAGGCATCAAGCACCACGATGAAGCCCTCCTTTAATCAGAACTTCAACAATCCAGAGGTAAAGGATCGATACGAGATGAACTTTGACTATCGAAAAGTCAAACATGGTAGGGTAATTTCTTTAGATTTCTTCTGCTTCATAGACTTCCCTTACTTGTATATCTTTAAGGCATTTGGTTGGCTATATTACTTGTGTATGAAGGGCCTGTTATTTGAGAACTTAGTAAGAGTTTTCTATAGTAATGCAAGCTGTATTCAAATTGAAGGAACAAATAAGCATTATCTTGATAGGTTTAGAACTTATGTGATGGGAAAGGAAATTTTAGTCACCAAGCAAATATTAGCTGAAGCTTTCAAGCTAGATGATGTGAGAGAAATAGACACTAGATGTGATATGGTGTAACTTGCACAATATATCTTTAGCAATCTAAATCTCTTGGTTACTCTCACTCAAGCCTCTCGATTACCCATGCATGATAGATTGCTCCAACTAATAGTTACCTATGTTCTAGCACCTTTTAAGACATAATACTCTATCATTAGAAAGTAAGATTATTGGTGGATGTATAAGATCAATAATATATAGAAATCAAATTTGGTGCATTTCATTTTTCATGATATGATGAGGGTAGTCCAAAACAAAGATATTACTTTGGTCTATGGGTATGCAATCAGTAATCTGTTAATGTATTTAGAGATAAATACTAGAGGAGACAAGCAAATGACCTTTAATGACCCCTTCAGTGTTCTTGGAGCTCCTACATTGCATAGCATGGGGTACATTCAAAATACAGCTAGATTGTGGGTCAAAAATGGTAACATTAGAGCTGCACAAGAAGAAGGGGAAGAGCAAGACCCTATGGATATACCTGAACAACCAGATGAACCCCCTACCTAACCATCCCACCCTCAAGGAACCTTAGAGATGTTATTACTTCAGATGAATAACTTGCATTCAATGGTTGACAGTATAAATACTCGATTGGAGACTATAGAGGAAACTCAGCATGAGCTGGTAACACAAGTTTGCCATCTTTGAGCTGATGTTGAGAACATGAGGTCTACATCTTTGTACATGGGGCAACCATCTTTTCACTCTCCTCATCCTCATCAGTCATCCCACTCTCCACCTCCACCACAATAAGCTTCACTAGTGTCATCCCTTGTGTTTTCCCACATATTTTATATTTTGTAAATGTAACTTTGCATTATCATTTATAGACTTTGATTTTTATATTAATGTAACTTATCTTTTATTCTCTTGTGGCTTGTGGCATTGTTATGTGGTTTGATGTTTGAAGTGCACTTGGGTGGCGTTGAATTGCTTATTCCCTTATTTTGATTTGCTTTATTTTTTTTGCTATGATAAAAAGGGGGAGAAATATTTGATGATATATTGGTAAGAAAATTTGATGATGCTTTGATATTGATGGTTATGGTGATATTGCTTTTACTTAGTTACCTTAAATCTTATGCCTAAATTCAGGGGGAGTTTGCCTTTCATAAGTTTAGGGGGAGCTTGTTTTCAAAATGAAAAATGTTTTTCTTGTAAATTTTTCATTTGGTTTTGTCATATCAAAAAGAGGAAGATTGTTGGCCTTAAATAATCAAGAATTTTGATTTGACAAAACAAAAATTTACCTAATTTGAATCAACCTTGTCTAAGTTTGAAATGAACATTTTCATCCTTCTATCTTGCCAGAATCAATTTGAAAACCAAAATATGTCAAATTCTTGAAACAAAACATGTTTAGTGCAAGCTGTGATGGAAGGGATTGATCTTCTAAGGGAAAGGATCGATCCCCTTACCAGATCAATCCTCTAGCAAAAGGGATCGATCCTATTTTCTTCCAGAACCAAAAATCCTTCAAGTTTTGGCAAAAACCAATCAATCCCCTCCCTATAGGGATCGATTGGTTGAGGTTGCAAGATGACCAGATCGATCCCCTCAATCAAAAGATTTATCATTTTTTCATACAGAATGTTTTTTTCATGAAATTTTTCAGAAAAGGGATCGATCCCCTACATAAGGGATCGATCACCTAAGGCAAGGGATCGATCCCCTCTTAAAGGGATCGATCAGTTGTTCAAACAGAATGCTCTCCAAGTGTTGAACCTAGAAAACCAATCGATCCCCCCACATAAGGGATCGATCACCTAAAGAACAGATCGATCCCCTAAAGCAAGGGATCGATTAGGTAAGGCAAAACAGGCATAAAATCAGGCCTTCTCAAACATGAACCAACCAATCCCCTAAGAGAAAAGATCGATTCCCTGAAGGTTAGAAACTCCCAATGGCTATTTTTTTACTAAATTTTTTGTAGGTTTAAAGCATTAAATGCATTCTAACGGGTCTCAACTTTTTTCTAACTAAAAATCAAGCATTCCACTGTAGACCAAGAGTAACAAGAGCTAAAGAAACTTATTGTTATTCACCTACCAATGCTGTAAAAAAAGAAAAAGTACAGAATTCATATTAGTTTTTCTCTACTTTTTTATCTATACCTTTGTGTACTTCAACTTAGCAAACACCTAACCTTTGTGAGGTTCTTAAAGTTTGCCAAACACTTCTAAATTTTTGTATTGTAGTGTATAAGCTTAAGGGGGAGGATAACCCTTAAGAGTGTATGTTGTTGAGTTTGTAAAGCTTTATGAAAGCTTAGTTGTAATCTTCATCTAATAGTGGATTGAACTTCTTAGTAAGAGAGGCTAAGGGAGAATACGTAGGTGCCTAAAAAAAAACCAAACTTTTATAAATCTTGGTGTTAAATTCTCTAACCCTATCTCTTATTTATACTCATCTATTGTGCTTATCTGTTTTGATAATTTATGGTTATTAAATATTATCTTTAAAAATTTTATTAAAATTAATTCACCCTTCTCTTGGTTTATTTCAAGTCTTTGAGCTAACAGAAATCATTATTTGGGAAGAATTTGGAGATATCCAATTCACCTCCTCTCTTGGATCACCATCTAACCTATAAAGCTAACAATTGGTATTAGAGCTTTGGTCTCTTTTTGTAGGTTTAACCACCTTGAGAAAAGATTTTATGGCTCAATTTTGGTTCCAAGATGGTGAAAAAGTCCTCAAAGCTCCTATGGTTGATAAATTTAAATTTTGTGAATGGAAAATGAGGATGAAGGTGTTCATTATAGCCTAAGATTTTAGAGCTTGGAATGTGATTGAAAAAGGGCTTAGAACTCCTTCAAATGATACAAAATACATGAGGCAAGTGATGGATGATGCCAAGGCCAAGTGCTTACTATATGGAGCTCTTGACTCCCACAAATTCAACTTGGTATCAAAGTGTCCAACCTCAAATGAGATATGGGAGAAGTTGGATGAAATACATGAAAGACAACAATCCAACCAAAATGCATCATGTCTCATGGCTCTTGAAGATTCGGAGGTAACCTCTAATTCTATTGATTCAAATTCATATGCTTTTGATGAATTGCAAGATGCTTATAATGAGCTATATGTTTAATGTGAATCAATGAAGAGGAAATATAAGAAAATGATTTCAAAGTTGAATGTAGAGAATGGGTTTTTAATGAATGTAAAAAATGCTTTGGAAAAAGAAAATGAAAAATTGAAAATAGATTTTGAAACCTCTCAAAATAGGTATGAAATTCTAGAAAAAGAGAATTTAGAATTGAGAAAGAAATTTAAAGTTTTGATGAATGAAAAACAAGAGCTTTTCAACAAGAGTTTAAGTAGTAAAATGATTAAATGCAATTTTTGTAATTTTTATGGTCATACTACACATACTTGTCCTATTAGAAGAAAAGTCCTATCTAGAATTAGGCAAGTATGGGTTCCAAAAGGAACAAGAGACTTGGTGACTAACTCTCAAGGACCCAAAGCAATTTGGGTACCAAAAATCAAATGAGATTATCTCTTCTAGGTGTGCTAGAGCAAGGAGCTACAATATGAGATTGAAGATTAAATACTCTAGACACACAATGGAGATAGGTAACCTCTAAACTTTTATGTAAAGAAGATTTGAATTTGGTTACCTATTCTTGATGAAATTTGGATGCTTGATTGATTATGAAAAATTTGGTTGCCTATTCTTGTTAGACATAGGATGCTTAATGGATATTGGTATATGCTTTATTGATATATCTTGAATATACCGATTTTACTTGAGAAAATGTGAGCTTGAATTGAACATGCATTTATTTTGCATAAATATATTTGTTGAAATGATTTTAGCATGAATGACCATGATGTTTAAAAATTACTCAATTTGTTTATAGTGCTTGGATCTTGTGAAATATTATTTAAACTTGATTGTTATATTCTAAATTGTTATAACTCTTGATTTATGAATTTATGAATATCTTGTGTTTAAATTATAAATATTATTGTTTGATTGTTCATCTTTTGATTTCTTATGAAATAGTCTTGAAATATGCTTTAATTCTTTATCCTTATTAATTCAAGATTTATTTCTTCTCTTGTGTTGATGAATTAATGAACATTATGTGCTTAAATGGAATATATTGATTCTTGGTTCATCTCTAGTCTTACTCAAAATATATGCTTGTATGATCATTAATTCAATTTGACCTTAATACTTGTGGTTTAAAATGCTTGAATTGTTATCCTCTTGATTTGTGATTTTGAATATGATGAACTACTAGCTTGCAAATGATATGTGTTATTGGTTCATCTATTGTTCTTGTCAAGTGTGTGCATATATGATAAACGTGATTTTTCTTGACTTGACATAGTTGCACCATGACTTAAGTAAATGAATTTCTTATGGTGCTTATTTTTAGCTTAAGTCATTGTTGATTATGGCCTATAATTTATGTAGACATATTTATGCTTTTATGCTAAAAATTCTCTTAAATATGTTTTTGATGATAAATATGTCTTCCTTGAGTTTTTTGTTTTGATATGGCCTAAAATTTATTTTGGCATATTCTTCGGTGATTTATTGAATATATATGAATATTGAATATGTCTTCTTTGTGTTCAATATTTCTAAATGATCTAGAAATGATTCATATTTTGCACATTACATGAGAACTTTAGCTTTAGTGCCAATATTGTGATACTTGATTCGTAACTTGATATATGGCCTCTAGCTTAAGTATATATATATCCCTTGCAATTGGCAACTTGTGTTTAGTGAATAAATTTTCTTTTGCCTATAATGACTTAGAATTTGGAATTATTTTCTAACAATTGGTATAATTTTTATCAATTGATTTTCTTGATGCTTCTAATGAAAATCTTTTGTCAAGAATATTTTCTAAGTCTATGCTAGGAGAACTTGAAATAAGCATAAATGAGCCTACATTTTTGGAATTTCAAGTATAGCAAACAAAGCATGTCATCCTTATCAATCAAGCCCAACTATATCAAAGATTAGTTCAAATGATGTGGATTGGAAAATTCAAAGCCAAATGAGCACAACAACAAAGCTTGACATAGATAGAGGTAAATGTATTGACTTTATGATATGATGTATGAGTTTGGATACATATACATGCTTGCTTTGATATGTGCAAATATATGATTTTGTGCTAGAACATATGAACACATTGCACAAATTAATCATCAAGCCACTTGATAGATATTGTTCTAACATTTTTGAAAGCTTAGATTGATTAATTCACCTTCATTGATATTCATGCCTAGTTCTTGATTGCTTCAATTAATAGTTTTTATTGCATGAATATTTGTTTGAATCTTTGGACATGGATATGAGTGGAATATATTGATTTTTTCTTTTTGATCTTTCAATTGCCTTGGTTCATGGATTATGAACTTACAAATTTGAAATTTATATGCATGTTCATTGATTGAGATCATTGAGATAGCATGTACCACATTATGTCTAAATGTTTGTATCTTTGTTGGTATATTGCTATATGTGATTTAAAATGCTTTTGCATATGCTTGTATGGTTCTGATTGAAAAATATGTTTGAATTGTATTTATGTACTTGCATATGTTTGGATTAAGAATATTGCTTTGCATTGAAATAATTTGAATTATAATTGAATAATTATGCTTTCATTATTTCTTTGCTATAACATATGTGCTCATCATATTTGGAGAATCATGCTTATATAATCTTTGTTATGACATGATGATAATTGAACCTCATTACTCATTAGTACTTATGATTTATTATATACATATGAGCTTTTGGTTCTTGTTTGGATAGGACAGCTTATGAAATATTACTACTATCATTTATGCATGTATTGAATGAATCTTTCATATGCTTGAAATATGTGTGCTTTATGAAATTTGTTGAATAAAGTTGCTAATAATTGGTAACAATTGGTATCAAAATTGCTAAAGAATTTTCTTTTAACTTTTATGGACACTTGTTTATGTATGTGCCTATCTTTGATATAGCTTGTACCTTTCATGTAAAATTATGTGTGCCTTAAATTGATTAATCCTTATTTTGAAAATGAGGAGAAATCTTATAATACAATTTTGCTTGATTTGTTTTCTGATAATAATTGGTATGCTTTTTTATGACATCTTTAACAATTGGTATCTATAACAATTGGTATCTATAACAATTGGTATGAGCTTATATGCATGTGCTTGAATTTATGCTTAATTGTTATTGATGTTTTAGGTTCTAAGCACATCTTATGATAACATGATTTATGAGTATATTGCATATCATTCATTATCCTTTGCTCATAAATTTCATGTAGTAAATTTGATGACTTGTGCTAAAATGCCAAATTTGGATACACTTATGCTTTTGTACTTGAATACATGTATGTGAACTTCATTGTGCATATTACACTTGATTACATGCATTCAAAATACTCTTGATATTATTGGTATCAAGCACTTTGTCCCATGCCTTGAATTGATTTCTCTTTCTTTTGAAATGACAAAAAAGGGGAGAAAATTTAGAGATATTTATTCTTGTATGCTTATTGCAATTGATATAGGAGTTTAAACATTTGGTATAAAGAGCATAAACAAAAAAGAGGAGAAATGTTTCATGAATATACTTGTTAATGATTCCTCTTTGTGTTTATTTGCTTATTAATATGCTCATGTGTTTTTGCTATGACAAAAAGGGGGAGAAATATCATATAGACAAATTTGCTTATGCTTGATACACATATGTTTATGTGTGCTTAATTGCTATATATGCTCTAACATATGTTTGTTGAGTTGTGTTGGATTAGGATGCATAAATTGAGGGGGAGTTTTGCCATTGGATTAGGATGCACAAATTGAGGGGGAGTTTTGCCATGCATTGTTTAAGGGGGAGTTTTCCAAAATATTTTTTCAAAATCCTAAATGTTTCAAAAAAAGATTTTCATCAAGCAAATTTATCTTTAAGTTTTTTCATATCAAAAAGGGGGAGATTGTTAGCCTTGAATTGATCCTTATTTTGAAATGACAAAACATTAAAGCTAAATAAACTTGATCAAGATTTTGAAAAAGATTTATTTAGTATATGTTCTTAAGTTTTATATTTTGGTACTAAATAAATAATATGATTTTCAAAGCTTAAACAAACTTTTCTTGGTATCATATTTCTCAAACCAAATCTATCTTTAAAGATTATTTATTTGAGCTTAAATGAAAGTCCAATTGTTGTTTTTAAAGTGAACTTATTCATTTTGTACTTAATACAATTTTAATAATATTGGTTTTGAGAAATAGATTAACTTAAGAAAGCTGTTTTACAAGAATAAAGTTTTTCAACATTGAACTTGTTTTTTTTTTTTTGTATTAATTCACAAAGTCTTACTATTTGAATTTTATATGGTTGGAAAGCTCTTTGAGTCTACCTTCTAATGGATTAAACAAAATCCAAATCCAAATTTTCTAAGAAAAGATTTTGAATTTTTACTAGACACTTTGTAGTTGTTAGAAAAACTGCACAAAGTGTAACTTTGAAAATTCACTATAATTCATACTCAATGAATTAGGTGATTACTTTTATATGGATAGAAAGCCCTTTAAGTCTAGTTTCTAAATGTTCAAACGGTTTGTTATTTGGATTTATATAACTCAAGATATGATCAAATTAGTTAGTAGAGTGCAAAATAGGAGATAACCTCCCAGCCACTGATAGGATTGATCCCCTCATGGAAGGGATCGATCAGGTCGTGATTTTCAAGTGGAAAATGGTTCAAAACATGAACCAATCAATCCCTTCAAGCAAGGGATCGATCAGTTATGGGCAAAAACACTCCAATGGCTACTTTTTGGTGCTTCTAACGGCTATTTTCTTCTCCCAAACACTTCCAATGGCTACCTCTTCAATTTCTCTATAAACTGGACACTCCAACACACCAAAAAGATTGATGAATCAAGAGAGCAAAAGCCAACAAGCAATATTTTCATTCTCTCAAATAATCAAGAGTTTTTAGAGCTTCAAAGTCTATATTTTTGCATTTATTGTATCCAAATTATTTTTGTTGTTCATTCATCATTTTCTTGTCTAAACCATTGTATACTTCGAATTGGCAAACACCTAACCTTTGAAAGGTTCTTAGAGTTTGCAAAACACTTTAAAAAATTTTGTATTGTGTGCTTGTAAGTTTAAGGGGGAGGATAACCCTTAAGAGTGTGTAGTGTTGAGTTCGTAAAGCTTTGAGAAGCTTGTTTATAATCTTCAACACATAGTGGATTAGAGCCTTGGTATGTACAACCAAAAAAGAGGACGTAGGTGCCTTGTGGAGAAAGACCGAACCTCTATAAATCATTGTGTTTGACTTCTCTATCCCTATCTCCTTATAATTTATTATTGTTTATATTTGATTTTAAGTTCATTAATTGTTATTGTTTTCATTATATTTTCATCAAAAGGGCTTATTGTCTTAATTTCCATTTAACTATATTGAAATCATTATTTAGGAAGAATTTGGAGAAATCCAATTCACCTCCCTTCTTTGATCACCATCTAACTTATAAAGCTAACAAATTCATTTTTTAAATCCGTTACTTATTAATTTTTAGAATATTAATAATTAGCATTACTTTATTTCAAATAAGACTATATGAATAGAAATAATTATTTTAAGACAAAACAAATGGTCATAAAGATTTGAAATAAATAATTTTTTAAATTGTTATAACTATTTAAACTAGTTTGGTAAAAAAAATTATTTTTTAAATCTCATATTAATTAAAATATTAATAAATTAATATTATTTTATTTCGATCAAGATTATATGAACAAAAACATTTGTTTTACAACAAAACAAAGGGTTATAACAATTTGAAATAGATAATTATCTATATAGCCATAACTATTTGAATTGGTTCGTTAAACAAATTTATTTTTTAAATCTCTTACTTATTAATTTTCATAATATTATTATATTACTATTATTTTATTCTAAATAAGCTTGTATGAAAATAAATAATTATTCTATGACAAAACAAAAGGTTATAATGATTTAAAATATATAATTGTTCAAATAATCATAATTATTTGAACTAGTTCAGTAAGTATATTTATTTTTTAAATCTCTTACTTATTAATTTTTAAAATGTTAATAAATTAGTATTATTTTCTTTTGAATAGGCTTGTATGATGAAAAACAATTGTTTTATGATAAAACAAAAGTTCATAATGATTTAAAATAGATAATTATTTAAATGGCCATAATTGTTTGAACTGATTCTAGAAACTAATTTATTTTTTAAATCTTCAACTTCTCAATTTTTGAAATATTAATAAAGTAATATTATTTTATTTTGGATACAAAAACAATTGTTTTATAAACAAGAGGTCATAATGATTTTTAAAATATAATTGTTAAATAGTAATAACTATTTGAACTTGTTCGGTAAATAGATTTATTTTTTAAAATTTTTTGCTAATTAATTTTCTAAATGTTAATAAAATAGCATTATTTTATTTCGAATAAGCATGTATGAACTGAAACAATTATTTTATGACTAAACAAAAGGTTAGAACAATTTAAAATAGATAATTATTCTGATAATCTTAATTATTTGAACTGGTTTGGTAAACAAATTTATTTTTTAAATCTCTTACTTATTAATTTTTATAACATTATTAGTTTTGCAATATTTTACTCTAAATAAGCTTGTATGAACTAAAACAATTGCTTTATGACAAAAAAATATCATAATGATTTGAGATAGATAATTGTTCAAATAATCATAACTATTTGAACTGGTTTAGTAAACAAATTTAGTTTTTAAATCTCTTATTAATTTTTGAAATATTAATAAATTAATATTATTTTATTTCAAATAATTTTGTATGAATAAAAATAATTGTTCTATGACAAAACAAAATGTCATAATGATTTGAAATAGTTAATAGTTCACATGAACATGACTATTTGAGCTTGTTTGGTAAACATAATTATTTTTTAAATCTTCAACTTATTAATTTTTAGAATATTAATAAATTAGTATTATTTTATTTTAAATAAAATTGTATGAATATAAACAATTATTTTAGGACAAAACAAAAGAGCATATCAATTTGAAATAAATAATTATTCAAATAGTCATAACTACTCGTTCGGTAAACAAATTTATTTTTTAAATCTTTTACTTGTTAATTTTGAAATTTTAATAAATTAGTACTATTTTATTTAGAATAAGCTTTTATGAACAAAAACAATTTATTTATGACAAAATAAAAGGTCATAATGATTTGAAATGGATAATTATTCAAATAGTCATAACTGTTGAATGTGTTCAAAAAATATATTTATTTTTTAAATTTTTACTTATTAATTTTTGGAATATTAATAAATTTATATTATTTTATTTAAAATAAGCTTGCATGAACATAACCAATTATTTTATGACAAAATAAAAGATCATAACAATTTGAAATAAATAATTATTCAAATAATCATAAAGATTTAAACTTGTTCGATAAATAGATTTATTTTTTAAATCTTTTACTTATTAGTTGTCTTAATATTAATAAATTTGTATTATTTTATTTGAAATAAACTTGTATAAATAGAAAAAATCATTTTATGATGAAACAAAAGGTTATAGTAATTTGAAATAGATATTTATTAAAATAGTCATAATTATTTAAACTTGTTCGGTAAATAGATTCTTTTTTTAAATCTCTTAATTAATAATTTTTGGAATCTTAATAACTTAGTATTATTTTATTTTGAATAAGCTTATATGAACTAAAATAATTTTTTTATGACAAAACAAAATGTCATAACAATTTGAAATAGATATTTATTTAAATAGTCATGGCTATTTGATCTAGTTCAGTAAACATATTTATTTTTAAAATTTTTTACTTATTAATCGTCAAAATATTAATAAATTAGTATTATTTTAATCCAAATAAGCTTGTTTGAATAGAAACTATTGTTTTATAACAAAATAAAAAGTTATAACAATTTGAAATAAATAATTGCTCAAATATCATAACTATTTGAACTAGTTTGATAAACAGATTTATTTTTTAAATTTCTTATTAATTTTTGAAATATTAATAGATTAATATTTTTTTATTTTGAACAAACTTATATGAACAAAAACATTTGTTTTATAATAAAAAAAAGATCATAATGATTTGAAATAAATAATTTTTCAAATAGTCATAATTATTTGAATTGGTTAGGTAAACAGAATTATTTTTTAAATCTCCTACATATTAATTTTTGAAATATTAATAAATTCATTTTATTTTATTCCAAATAAGTTAGTATGAATTCAAAAAAACTTATTTTATGACAACAAAATGCCATAACGATTTGAAATAAATAATTGTTCATATAGTCTTAAATATTTGAATTAGTTCAGCAAACAAATTTATTTTTTAATTCTCTTAGTTGTTAATTTTTGAAAGATTATTAAATTAGTATTATTTTATTTCGAATAAGCTTGTATGAACAAAAATAATTATTTATGATAGAACAAAAGGTTATAATGATTTAAAGTTTATAATTGTTTAAATAGTCATAACTATCTGAATTAGTTTGATAAAAAGATTTATTTTTTAAATTTTTTACTTATTAATTTCTAAAAGATTAATAATAAAGTATTATTTCATTTCGAATAAAGCTTGAATGCTCAAATACAAATATTATATGGCCAAACAAAATGTAATAACAATTTGAAATAAATAATTATTGATACTGCCATAATTATTTGAACTAATTTGGTAAACAAATTCATTTTTTAAATCACTTACTTATTAAACTTTGAAATATTAATAAATTAGTTTTATTTTATTTTAAATAAGCTTGTATGAACTAAAATAATTATTTTATGATAAAACAAAAAGTAGTAATGATTTTAGATAGATTAATTGTTCATATACTCTTAACTGTTTGGACTACTTCGACAAATAAATTTATTTTTTAAATCTCTTAGTTGTTAATTTTTGGAATTATTAAACTAGTATTATTTTATTTCGAATAAGCTTGTATGAACTGAAACAATTATTTTATAACAGAACAAAAGGTTATAACGAATTTAAATAGATAATTATTTAAATAAGAACTAGTTCAGTAAATAGATTTATTTTTTAAATCTCTCACTTATTAATTTTTGAAATATTAATAAATAATGTATTATTTTATTTTGAATAGGCTTGTATGGTGAAAAACAATTGTTTAATGACAAAACAAAAGTTTCTATCGATTTGAAATACATAATTGTTTAAATGACCATTATTATTTGAACCGATTTGATAAATTGACTTATTTTTTAAATCTCCAACTTATTAATTTTTGAAATATTAATAAAGTAATATTATTTTATTTTGGATAAGCTTTTATGAACTAAAATAATTGTTTTATGATAAAACAAAAGGTCATATTTATTTTAATTAGATAATTATTCCAATAGTCATAACTATTTGAATTTGTTTTATAAACATATTTATTTCTTAAATCTTTTACTTATTATTTGTCAAAATATTAATAAATTAATATTATTTTAATCCGAATAAATTTGTATGAATAGAAACAATTATATTATGACAAAATAAAAAGTCATAATAATTTGAAATAAATAATTTTTTAAATAGTCATAAAGATTTGAACTTGTTTGGTAAAAATATTTATTTTCTAAATCTTTTAGTTATTAATTATCTTAATATTAATAAATTAATCTTATTTTATTTGAAATGAGCTCGTATGAACAAAAAAAATCATTTTATGACAAAATAAAATGTTATAGCGATTTCAAATAGATAATTGTTGAAATAGTCTAATTATTTAAATTTGTTCGGTAAATAGATTCATTTTTTAAATCCCTTAATTATTAATTTTTGAAATATTAATAACTTAGTATTATTTTATTTCAAATAAGCTTATATGAACTGAAGTAATTTTTTAATGACAAAACGAAATATCATAACGATTTGAAATAGATATTTATTCAAATAGTCATGACTATTAATCTAATTTGATAAACATATTTATTTTTTAAAATTTTTTACTTATTAATATTGAAATATTAATAAATTATTATTATTTTAATCTGAATAAACTTGTATGAGCAGAAGCTATTATTTTATAACAAAACAAAAAGTCATAACAATTTAAAAGAAATAATTGCTAAAATAATCATAACTATTTAAACTGGTTTGATAAATAGATTTATTGCTTAAATCTCTTATTAATTTTAAAATATTAATAGTTTAGTATTTTTTATTTCGAACAAACTTACATAAACAAAAATATTTATTTTATGACAAAAGAAAAAGTCCTAATGATTTGAAATAGAAAATTATTCAAATATTCATAATCATTTGAACTAGTTAGATAAACAAAATTATTTTTTGGATCTCTGACATATTAATTTTTGAAATATTAATAAATTCTTTTTATTTTATTCTAAATAAGCTAGTATGAATTGAAAAAATTGTTTTATGACAAAAAAACGTAATTTGAAATAGATAATTATTCATATAGTCTTAACTATTGAAATTAGTTCGACAAACAAATTTATTTTTTAAATCTCTTAGTTATTAATTTTCTAAATACTATTATATTAGTATTGTTTTATTTCAAATAAACATGCATGAACAAAAATAATTGTTTTATGACAGAATAAAAGGTTATAACGATTTAAAGTATACAATTATTCAAATAGTCATAACTATTTAAACTGATTTGGTAAACAGATTTATTCTTTAAAACTCTTATTAATTTTCGAAAGATTAATAAATTAGTATTATTTTATTTCGAATAAACTTGTATGATTAAAAATTATTTTTTAAATCTCTTAATTATTAATTTTTGAAATATTAATAACTTAGTATTATTTATTTCAAATAAGCTTATATGAGCTAAAACAAAAGGTCATAATGATTTGAAATAGATATTTATTCAAATAGTCATGACTATTTGATTTAGTTTGGTAAACATATTTATTTTTTAAATTTTTACTTATTAATTATTGAAATATTAATAAATTAGTATTATTTTAATCTAAATAAACTTGTATAAACAGAAACTATTGTTTTATAATAAAACAAAATGTCATTACAATTTGAAAGAAATAATTACTCAAATAGTCATAACTATTTGAACTAGTTTGATAAATAGATTTATTTTTAAATCTCTTATTAATTTTTGAAATATTAATAGTTTAGTATTTTTTTATTCTGAACAAACTTATATAAACAAAAACATTTGTTTTATGACAAATTGATTAAAAAAATTTAGTAAAAAAATTCTAAATTTGAATGAAACAATGATGTTATTATATAAAAAGAAAATTATCTTATATATTGTAATTTATTGATAAATTAATTGTAAATCATAAATAACTTTGTAATAATTTAATTGATAACATAGTAGTAAATAATTGATAACTTAATAGCTAATTATTAAAAAGTTAGTAATAGATGAATGGTAATTATTAAATGCATAATAATATAGTAGTAAATTATTGAATTTAGTAGTAAATTACTAATAACATGCTAATAAATCACTTATAATTTAGTTGTATATCAATGATAATTTAGTAATAAATTCTTTAATCATTAATAATTTTATAGTAAATCATTGATAACGTCATAAAAAATTAGTTATAACTTTATAATAAATTATCAATAACTTAGTAGTAAATTATTCATAACTTAATAGTAAATCACTGATAATTTAATAATGAATCATTGATACCACAGTAATAAATTAGTGATAAATTAACTGTCAATCGGTGATAAATTTTTTTTATACTTAAAGTTTTTAATGATTAAACACTGTTTACTAGCAAGAGTGAAGTCAAAACTTAATAATAAATTATTTATAATAATAAATAAGTGTTAACTTAGTCGTAATTTATTAATAACTTAATGATAAATCAATTATAATTTAATTATAAATCAGTGATAACAATAAATTAATGATAACTTATAATAAATCAATTTTAGCTTAGTAGTAAAGTATGGATAACTTAATAATAAATTATTCATATTTTAATAGTAAATTAGTGATGTAACTAAATAGTAAATCATTGATAATATATAGTAGTTAATCATTGCTAACTTTGTATTTTTTTTGTTTTTATTGAATATTGATATAGAGCTATATATTTTTTAAATATGTGTAACATATTTGATTCATTTAAATTATTATATTTATTGCCATTTAATATTAAGGTATTGAATTACAAATATTTTATGGATATTGTACACATATAAATGATTAAAACAATATTCATGTGCCAATTACTATAACAACATAATTTTATTGAAAAAAATCAATTTTTGAAGTGAAAATTTGGAATGACTTTATCTAAATTTGTATGTCATTGATCGTCTGCTTGATAATAAATTAATTATAACTAGATTAATGTTATGTCTTTACTAAAAATAAATTGTTGTGTTATGTAGTATCTTTTATAACACTAATAGCAATTATACAAAAAATTCTTGTCTTTAAAGATATTTTTAAAATGAAAGAAACAAATAATGAGTATAAACTTATTAGAAAACACCATAGAAAAATTACCTAAGTTATTTTCTCAAGTACATAATATTTTAAATTAAAATATATATGATTTATTAATGCTAATAAAGTATGAATTTTATAAATTATAATTTTATAACAATATAAGTTAAATGATGAATTTTTTGTATGACTTATATTGGATTATAATTAAGTGTTCGTCGAATAAAGAAATTACTCCATTTTAATTAAAAAAGAGTTCAAATATTAAAAATATATTCATTATCAATTTTAAAGTCTAAGATTTAAAATATAGTTAAACTTCAAAATATAATAATATCTTTTGATATTTATCTAAAATAGGTTATATCTTATTAATTTTAGAATTCTTATATTTCATTATTTAGCAAACAATAATAATATTAAACCAAAGTTAATTGAGAAATGTATTTCAATATTTAAAGAACAACATAAAAATACTATTTGATTATGATAAAATATACTTTTAAGTGTTATTTAAACCGTTATTATAGTAAGTTATAATGATATTATGATAAAATATATTTTAGTAAGTTATACATATTTAATGGCTTTTTAAGAAATCAATATCCATTGTAAATATATAAATAAATATCATTGATGATTACATCGAGATAATAATAATTCTTGATTGCTTAAAATCCTTTTTTTAGAATATGTTTATAAATTAATATTTTTTAATTAGTAAAATTCATGTAAGTATGCATTTTTTTTACTATAAAATTAAACTACAAAATGATTTATATGACATAAATAAGTACATATCAAAGTAAGTGATCATAAAAAAGAAAACTTTATATATTTACTTTATTTCAAGCAACAAAAACTTTATAACAATATGGTTTCAAATCAAAATAAAAAATTTAAATTTTCAATAGCAAATAGATGAAAAACAAGAGTTTAAATGAATTCAACGATGATCAATTATTTCACAAATTTATAAATTAAAAATAAAAATCCATTATAAAAAAAGTTAAAAGAAAAAGCTCGAGAAAAAGCATAAAACAGAGAAGAAATAGAAGTACAAAATTCAATTTGATTGTGCTAGAAGACAATTATTTGAAAAAATTTAAAAAGAAAGAAAAAAATATATGAAAAATGAATGAAGATGATGACCTAAAACCAAAAAACTTAAAAGAAAACTTCTAAAAAAAGTTAAAATAGAGAAAGATTAAATATTTAAATATTTATTCATTTATTTGAATTTTAATTTCAAAATTTTGTTATATTTATTTTTTTCAAACTTAAATTTATATTTCCAATTTAATTTAGCATGATAATAGTTATTTCAATTTTATTACTATAAAAATATTAAAATTATTTTATTATATTAGAATTATAATTTAGTTAACAATTATGTGCTATATAATATATATTTATAACAAATTTCTTGTACAAATTGCTATAGCTTAGAAAGAAAAACAAGTTTTTATAGTTTCCAAAGGTGACGGCTTCATGACTTTCCAAGTTATGTGCAATTTAATAATATAAAATTTTGTTCTCATTTATTTGGATAAAAGTTGCTTGCACAACATGAAAACAAATGCTAATCGTCTAAATATAAAATATTTAAGGTTGGCCCAACAAAATAAGGCTATCTCATTTTGCAAAAGAAAAATTCTACTACATTTGCCTTAACATTATCCTCAGGTTAGAATTATTGAAACCAACATTTATTTTGTTGCCAAACATATACCATAAGCCAGCCAATTTCAAAACAAAATAATTTATTTCATATGGCACAAAAAATATGTACATCAAATTTTGTTCGGATTAATTTTAAAATTGAGTCAAAATAATTTGTTAAACAATTTTTATACTTGAATCTACTCAATTTAAAAAATATTATCATTAATTATTATCTCAATAAATATTTTAAATTTATTAAACCTTTAAATAAACCGAACAAATTAAATTTTATTCTAATTAATTTCATTTTAAAATTATTTTATCTAAATTATTTAGATTTGTGAGGGCTCAATAAAAAACTGTGACCTATCTTATTTTCAATTCTTACTATTCCATTATTTTATTTTAATTTCTTTGAATAAAAGTTAAAAAAAAAAAAAAAAGAAAGCCTGAAAGCTTTAAACAATTAAAATTCAAATAATTCCACTGATGAATTCAAGCCAATTGCCCACTGTATTGTTGTCTAACTTGTCAGCACAAAAATTGAACCTAAAGTCTCTCAAATCTCACAATATCAGAAATTTGACTTAAAGTGTTACTCAAATCTAAAAAAATTGGGGATTTGAACTGGATCTAACGCTTTAAATTGAGGCGAGAGACGAGGCCAATCTTTTCTAGAAAAACCTTTGAATGGCATTTTTTTCTGGAGGCCAATTTTTGGATGAAGAAGGCAATGCCAAAATTCCAACATGCCATTGCCTCCACCGGCAACCATGTGTACCACCATACCTTCCTGTCTTAAACCGCCACCACCATCCCATCCCCTTTCCTTTGCCAGCCGATCACCAACCCAACCCCACCGATCTCCGAACTACCCCACTAAGAACAGCTCCCATCTCCCTCCTACCCACCACCCACAGCCCTACTGAGATAGCCATCGAAACTACTAAAAAATAAATAGCAACTATCACAGCCAATAACAGAAAATAAAAAAACCAAGCCAGCAAAGCCAAAAAAAAAATGCAAACAACCACAGTCCTCTATTGAGGAATCCATCAGGAAAAAAAAAGAAAGAGAAAGGGGCCCGTTGAGGACGAAACGGGCTTTCGGTCATGGGATTTTTTTTTTGTTTTTATGAGTGATTTGTGAGAGTATTTTTAAGATTTTGGAAAAGCAGAGAAAAGAGCTATTTTTTGGGCGGTGGGAGCGACGGCGGCGTATGGATGTCAGCAGTGGCGAGGAGACTTTTGGATAATCCGAACAGGTAGAAAGAAAGGATGGAAGGGGAGAAACAACATACTTTGGTTTCAGGACGACCGGATGGCAAGAAGAGGGTGAACGGCAGTTTAAAATTTTGGGATAAAGTTTCAGATCTAAGCTATTATGAGGTGATTTGAGAAAAACAGAGGTTGAATCTGAGACGAGAAGGAAGAGAGGAGTCCACGGCTGAAATTTTGGAGCCAACTAACGTCAAACGGCGACGGTGAAAGGCGGTCGGGTCGGCTACTATCGTCGGGATCTGGGGTAGGGGAGAGTGGCCTAGTGTGTCTTTTTGGAAAGAAAATGTTGCTTTTTGAAAGAGAAGAAGAATGAAATGATATAAAAAAAAGTTTTGCATTTTACAGTATAGCAAAAAATGAAAAACACAGGTTTGATGCTCTTGACCCGACCCTCTTACAATGTTTGTATTTAGCAAAGTGATCAATGAACATGGAAATCGTTATAGCACATTTCTCTGATGATGTTGTAGATAATAAGGTATGTGCCTATAACATTTTTATTATTTTAATCGATGGCATTTGTATAATAGATCTTTATTATGGTCTGCAGCCAATTCAAGCTATTTACATAGATGAGATTAGTTCATATCTTTAGTTTGTGATACTTAATTATTTTGTTAACTCTGTCACTGTAAATTTTATTCTACAGTTTATACTCAGACTGCTTTATATTGCAATTAAAGTTAGATTTTCTGCTTTTATTGATGAGTTACAGTTATGAACTAACTCCTATTCCAAAAAGAAGAGAGAAAGAAAGAAAAGATGAAGATGAAAACAAAAACATTTTTTTGGTGGACTGTTATGATTATGTCAATTATCATTCATCCAAACCTATTTTTCCATGTGTCCATTTTAACTTTTTGACCATATAATTATAGATTCGTATGGAAACTCCATCTGGGATTAAGGACTCCATTCCTGCTTGGATCAAGTTCTCTGTTCAAGCACCAGGTGAAATCCCATACAATGAAATATAGTATGATCTGCCAGAAGAGGTATAGTTAGTGGCTGTTTGATCTTTGGGTTTTGTTGAAAGATTAGATAACTTATTCTTTTTAAACTATAAGCAGATAAAATATTTGGCGCTTGGAGAAAATCAGAAATACCAACTAATGTTTATATGATAATTTTAAAATGACTGCATGTGTGTGAAGATTTATAGATAAAAGCATGCATGTATGCTTGCACACAAATATGATTAATTGGTTATATAAACAAATAATGAATTTCTTATTCATCTTAGTATAGGTTGTTCTGATGAATGTCTTCCTTTATAATGTTAATATTAAGATCAATGCCCTTAAAGATTTTTAAGAGAACAATTTTGATTGGTTCATTTTCATATATGAAGTCAGTTTCTAAATTGTGTTCTCGCTTGTTCAAGTTTAATCATTGCATAGCACAGTCAACTTAGTTTAGTCTGTAATATGTGTCTTATCGTAAATTTTTGTACTCTCTAACCTGACTAATGATTTTTATATTGTAACAGGAAAAGTATGTATTCAAACATCCCCAGCCAAAAAGACTAAAATCACTTAAGTCTATGAATCACATGTTGGAATGAGTAGCATGGTATGGATCTTCCTTTCCCTTGCATGTAGCAAATTGTTATTCAACTCTTCTGTCTCTGTTATGAATTGCATTTTCTTGATTTATTTAATCTTAAAAGAGGAAACCTTAAGTTTGATAAAAAGCTTCATTAAATGCTATAACGTGTGGATCATATTTTTTATGCTATTTCTTTCAACCTTTCCTATGAAGTGTTCCTACAAGGTTTTGAGACCGAAAAGTAAAGCAGGAGGTTTTATAAGACAATATATTTTACAGGAAAACTTATCTTAGTATCTATATTTAAACTATCAATTTTACCCCCCCCAAAAAAAAAAAAAGAAGGAAGATAGAGAGACATTTTGACTTGCATTGAACATCTTAAGAGCATCAAACAGTATAGTTGTTTGGATATGCCTGTAAATTTTGAAACGAAACTTTCCTGCATCCTATAGGCGGGCTGGGGAAAATCTGTCTAAGCTAGCAAAAAGCCATGTAGGTGTATACGGCCTACTTTTCGTGTTTTTTGGTTAAAGGAAGTCCTTCCATTTGGATTATACTAAATAATGAGTATTACTTTAGTTAACGATAATGCAAATGCCAAATAGCTAGTGACTTGGATCTTTAGTAACTGCTTTGTGTATAAAAATATCTTGAATAGTAGTTTCAAATCAATAACATAAAAGTTGGTTTGATTGCATTTCATATGATTCTTCACCCATTTCTAAAGCCCACTAAGAAGCCTAAATTTGCAATTAAACCAAAATTTATCTCTAGTTTTTGTCATACTGTCATTCAAAGAAAATTTGTCCCACAAACACCTTTAGTCTTTATCTTCCATGGTACACTTTGGTACGGTTAATCCATTTCTTAGTTTTCTTAATATTATCAACTTTGAGATGCAGGAGCCAATAATTAACACATATGCCAACTTTAGAGATAATGTGCTTCCCCGCATTAAAAGACTTGGATATAATGCTGTTCAAATCATGGCTATTCAAGAGCACTTGTATTATGCTAGATTTGGGTATTATCTCCATCAAAATATCAGCTCATCTTTATTTGTTGTTGTTTATGTTTGTTAACTTGTACTAAAATGTTGTGTTTTGGATGTAAACAGAAATATTTCTTCAGAATTTAGTTTTGGTTATGAAAACTAACCTCTTCTACTTTTAACAAGTCGCATTTAATATGTTGCAGGTATCATGTGACAAACTTCTTTGCACCAAGTAGCCATTTTGGAACCCCTGATGATCTTAAGTCACTGATAGATAGGCTCACAAGTTGGGTCTACTTGTCCTTATGGATATTGTGCATAGGTAATAATTGGACTTGTAGGAGAATATCATTTCTAGAAACACACCCTTCAGCTTTATTTGCTGTTACAGTTTTTGTGCAAACAGTTTTTCCCAGCTTTTTCGTACCAAAAATAAAAATATAAACTTTTTTTCTTTTTTTTGTCCTGCTTAGACTTAATGGTCATTCTTTTGGTAGACTTGATGCAAATATGGCCATGAGAATTTAGGCTATTATTGGTCCTTGCTCTTCCTGTGTTTTCTCTAGTTGCTTTTGGCTTCCTAAATGGTTTCTAAAGAACAAACCTAAAAGGGAGAAAGTAAAGAAATAATTGTTTGAAAATATATATGATTAAATGCAATATAATTTGTAGTATAATTGTTCTATTAAAAGAGAAATCATAGTACTTTGTTCTACAAGAGATTATATTTTTTATTTTTAATTCTTTTAAAGTATTATCGTCTTTTCTACCCATACATACTTTCTGCTTCTGGAAGCAAAACGCTAGTAGCAAAAACAACTACCAAATGGAATCTTACTATATTGTTTACAATGAAAGTTTTTATCTTTTGCATGTCGTTAATGTTAAATTCTTTTCTAAGCTGTAGCAAATTTTTATTCAAGTATTTGCTCTGTTGCTTTGAGTGAGTAATCTTTTGCTATAAGTCTCAATTAATTTTTTATTCTTTTGTTAAATTAACTTATTAATTAATTTTCTCATCCATCTTTGTATCATACTAATGTTTGAGAAATACGGCCATGCATCTGATAATGTGTTAGATGGATTGAACATGTTTGATGGAACCGATGCTCATTACTTCCACTCGAGGTCAAAGGGTCACCATTGGATGTGGGATTCTCGCCTTTTGAATTATGGAAGCTAGGAAGTATGTACTTCTACTAAAACTTCTCTTAAACAATAGCTTGTTGAAATATTTTGGCTTCCTTCCATCCTATTGTGTGTAAATATTAATTTTTACTTGTTGCTTTAGGTACTAAGGTTTCTTCTTTCAAATGCAAGATGGTGGCTGAACGAATACAAGTTTGATGGGTTCAGATTTGATGGTGTGACTTCAATGATGTACACCTATCATGGGTTGCAGGTAATATCTAAGTGAGTTTGCAAATTTTCTATTTTGCTTGGTGTTATATAATAAGTTACTTGCTTGTTCAGATGTTAATTATCAAAGTTTTGACTTTATGTCTTTATGTTATATAGAGAAGTAGAATTGATGTAACATTTGGTTCTTGTAAGTGGTGAAGCATCATTTCTCTATGTTTGTTTCTTAACTAAATTCTCGAGGACTAAAGGTTGTTAGTGTCATTGCATCATTATAATGTATTATCCCGGCTTAACCTTTGTTTTCTTGAACTTGCTGTAGGTAGCATTTATTGGAAACTAAAATGAGTACTTTGGATATGCAACTAATATAGATGTTGTTGCCTATCTGATGCTGGTTAATCATATGATTCATGGGCTATATCCTGAGGCTGTCACCATTGGTTAAGATGTATGTTCTATAACTCTTCTTTGAGTCACATTGAGCATCCTTCAACTTATAATCGTTTATCTGTTCCAGAATTATGACGTCCCCTTTAAGCCCCCTGTCTCCTTTATAGCAACATTTGTTGCACTGGGTTGCGTAAATGGAATGAGGTTTCAATACTTTTTTACGTGATCCATGAGGATGCTAAGTGTAGAAATGGTTTTGAAAAAGTTTGCGCACATGTACTTGTGTGTGCGTAAGCCTACCAAACATTTGTGTATTGTACATGTTTTTCTAATTCTCTACTGCTTCATCACTTCTCTTCATGCATTAATTGAATTCATATGCCATGAATAAGTAGGTTACCCTGCTAGTAGTTAAGTGTTTTGATATTGTAGAATGAACTAAAGAATTGAAAAAAATGCTTGTTGTAAATTGAACTAATTTTTATTGTAGACCAAGAGTTATGGAAACATAGCAACTAAAGATGCCAAAAATGAAAATTCCAAAAACACTTGAAAGGAACAAACAAGAATCTCTAGAAATCTTAAAATATACTTGCTTTTCACATATTTCATCTTTTGTGCAAATAATTCACTTAAAGAGCTACTAGCACAATAAAAGGTAATTTATGTTTTACCCCTTAGAAATATTAGCATAGTAACATTTAATTGATAAAATGTTTATATTGGAGTGATTTAGTTGCTGATTTTCATATATTATTTGCAAAAATAACATTCATGTTTTATGAATGTTGAAGAGGAAAAGAAACAATAGTTGAAGGTAGACTTCCACCATCTTAAATTGTCATCTGTCATAATAATCAATTCTCCCCTGCTTTTCTCTGACTCTGACCCATGTGCTCTAAGATGTATGCCTTAAGAAATTGTAGTATTTGCAATACCAGCTGTTCATAAGTCAATGCTTATATCTTCTCTAAATGCAACTGTTGAAAGAAGTTAAAAGTTATCTAAGTTTGGTTTGTCAAAACATTTAGCTTAATGTTAAATGTGAATGTAAACATGGATCTTTATATATATATATATATATATATATATATGTGAGCATGAATGTTCTTCTTAATGTCTTAATGGGGACCAAAGATTAGGTGTATAGTCTGGTGCAGTTAGTATTCTTAAAAGCCCCAAATAGAAAAAGTTAAGAAGATAAACCCTGTCAAAGTTTCTATAATTAAGTGCGAAAGTCACCTTGCTTATGTAACAAATAATTGTATTAGCTAATTCATCTATTTAATGCCATGCAGTCTCAAGTATAAAAGAGAAGGTGACTGTGTTCTAAGTGCTTAGAAAGCTATGTTGATTTACATTGGCAGTGATCTATTGTCTATTTCTATATTTAAATAACATCTAATGGTCAATTCTACAAATATTAATTGTTTTTTAACAAAATGAGTTTGGTGTCTGGGAGATCTTTTGGCTTAATAATGCTGATTGTTCACCACCAATTCCCCATGGTTCTCAAGTGAAGGTAAATTACCTATAGATGAACATAAGTTTGGCTCTTGAAAGCTATTGTGCTTACATTCAAATGCTACTTGTTTATTATTTCCTTTTTCCTCTTTTTAAGTCAGAGTAAAAAGAAAGTACAAAAAACCTGCAACTCTTTCCCTGTAGATCAACAATGTATTTAACCTTTTGATCATGATCTGTGGACCAGGAACCTTTAAGTATGATGCTTCTTTTTTTACATTGATCCTATTACATGTGTATATGGTTTGAATAAATCACTGGTTTATACTACAACCTTTACAATAATTAATTACTAGAATTCATGACATAAAGGCATTGAAGTATTTAATGGGGTGGTCTTCAAGTCAATCAAAATTATTCGAGGTAGCTGAGTTCAAATCCAACTAACTCCTACCCCAAAAAGAAGGGAGAAAGAAAGAAAAGATGAGATGAAAAAAAAAATTTTTTCTGGTGGACTGTTATAATCATGTCAATTATCATTCATCCAAACCTCTTTTTCCATGTGTCCATTTTAACTTTTTGACCATATAATTGTAGATTCGTATGAAAACTCCATCTGGGATTAAGGACTCCATTCCTGGTTGGATCAAGTCCTCTGTTCAAGCACCAACTGAAATCCTATACAACAAAATATACTATGATCCACCAGAAAAGGTATAGTTAGTGGCTGTTTGATCTTTTGGTTTTGTTGGAAAAACTAGATAACTTATTCTTTTCAAACTATAAGCAATTGAAATATTTGGAGCTTGGGGAATATCAGAAATACCAACTAATGTTTATGATAATTTTAAAATAACTGTATGTGTGTGAAGATACATAGACAATAGCATGCATGTATGCCTGCGCACAAATATGATTAATTGATTATATAAACAAATAATGAATTTCTTATTCATCTTAGAGTAGGTTGTTTTGATGAACGTCTTCCTTTATAACGTTAATATTAAGATCAATGCCCTTAAAAGTTTTTAAGAAAACTATTTTGATTGGTTCTTTTTCATATATGAAGTCAGTTTTTAAATTGTGTTCTCGCTTGTTCAAGTTGAATCACTGCACAGCGCAGTCAACTTAGTTTAGTCTGTAATATGTGTCTTATCTCAAATTTTTGTACTCTCCAACCTAACTAATGATTTTAATACTATAATAGGAAAAGTATGTATTCAAACACCCCCAGCCAAAAGGACCAAAATCACTTACGTCTATGAATCACATGTTGGAATGAGTAGCATGGTATGCATCTTCCTTTTCCTTGCATGTAGCAAATTGTTATTCAACTCTTCTGTCTCTGTGCTGAATTGCACTTCCTTGGTTTATTAATCTTAAAAGAGGAAACCTTACGTATGATAAAAAGCTTCATTAAATGCTATCATGTGTGGGATCATATTTTTTATGCTATTTCTTTCAACCCTTCCTATGAAGTGTTCCTGCAAGGTTTTGAGATCGAAAAGTAAAACAGGAGGTTTTATAAGATAGTACATTTTATAGGAAAACTTATCTTAGTATCAGTATTTAAACTATCAATTTTAACCCCCCCCCAAAAAAAAAGATAGAGAGACATTTTAACTTGCATTGAACACCTTTAAAAGCATCAAACAGTATAGCTATCTAGAAAGGCCTGTAAATTTTGAAATAGAACTTTCTTGCATCATGTAGGCAGAGTGGCCTCTCTTAAAGAGAAAATCTGTCAAATTAAGCTAGCAAATAGCCACGTAGGTGTATATGGCCTACTTTTCGTGTTCTTTGGTTAAAGGAAGTCCAACCGTTTGGATTATACTAAATAATGAGTATTACTTTAGTTAATGATAATGCAAATGCCAAACAGCTAATGACTTGGATCTCTGGTAACTGCTTTGTGCATAGAAATATCTTAAATAGCAATTTCAAATTAATAACATAGAAGTTGGTTTGATTGCATTTCATTATGATTCTTCACCCATTTCTAAAACCCATTAAGAAGCCTAAATTTGCAATTAAACCAAAATTTATCTCTAGTTTTCGTCATACTGTCATTCAAAGAAAATTTGTCCCACAAACACCTTCAGTCTTTATCTTCCATGGTAAACTTTGGTATTATCTCCATCAAAATATCAACTCATCTTTATTTGTTGTTGTTTATGCTTATTAACTTGTACTAAAATGTTATGTTTTGGATGTAAACAGAAATATTTCTTCAGAATTTAGTTTTGGTTATGGAAACTAACCTCTTCTACTTTTAACAAGTTGCATTTAATATGTTGCAGGTATCATGTGACAAACTTCGTTGCACCAAGCAGCCATTTTGGAACCCCTGATGATCTTATGTCACTGATAGATAGGGCTCACAAGTTGGGTCTACTTGTTCTTATGGATATTGTGCACAGGTAATAATTGGACTTGGAGGAGAATATCATTTCTAGAAACACACCCTTCAGATTTATTTGCTGTTACAGTTTTTGTGCAAACGATTTTTCCTAGCTTTTTCTTACCAAAAATAAAAATATAAACTGTTTTTCCTTTTTTTTTTCCTACTTAGACTGTATGGTCATTCTTCCGGTAGATTTGATGCAAATATGGCCATGAGAATTTAGGCTGTTATTGGTTTTTACTCTTCCTATGTTTTCTCTAGTTGCTTTTGGCTTCCTAAATGGTTTCTAAAGAACAAACCTAAAAGGGAGAAAGCAAAGTAATAATTGTTTGAAAATATATATGATTAAATGCAATATAATTTGTAGTATAATTGTTCTGTTAAAAGAGAAATCATAGAACTCTGTTAAAAGAGAAATCATAGTATTTTGTTCTACAAGAGATTATATTTTTTATTTTTAATTCTTTTAAAGTATTATTATCTTTTCTAACCATACGTACTTTCTGCTTCTGGAAGCAAAAAGCTAGTAGCAAAAACAACTACCAAATGGAATCTTACTGTATTGTTTACAATGAAAGTTTTTATCTTTTGCATGTTGTTAAATGTTAAATTCTTTTCTAAGCTGTAGCAAATTTTTATTCAAGTATTTGCTCTGTTGCTTTGAGTGAGTAATCTTTTGCTATAAGTCTCAATTAATTTTTTACCTTTAGTTAAATTAAGTTATTAATTAATTTTCTCATCCATCTTTGTATCTTACTAATGTTTGACGAATACAGCCATGCATCTGATAATGTGTTAGATGGATTGAACACGTTTGATGGAACCAATGCTCATTACTTCCATTTGAGGTCAAAGGGTCACCATTGGATGTGGGATTCTTGCCTTTTTAATTATGGAAGCTGGAAAGTATGTACTTCTACTGAAACTTCTCTTAAACAATAGCTTGTTGAAAGATTTTGGCTTCCTTCCATCCTATTGTGTGTAAATATTAATTTTTACTTGTTGCTTGAGGTACTAAGGTTTCTTCTTTCAAATGCAAGATGATGGCTGGACGAATACAAGTTTGATGGGTTCAGATTTGATGGTGTGACTTCAATAATGTACACCCATCATGGGTTGTAGGTAATATTTGAGTGAGTTTGTAGATTTTCTATTTTGCTTGGTGTTATATAATAAGTTACTTGCATGTTCAGATGTTAATTATCAAAGTTTTGACGTTATGTTATATAAAGAAGTAAAACTGACGTAATATTTAGTTCTTGTAAGTGGTGAAGCATCATTTCTCTATGTTTGTTTCTTAACTAAATTCTCTTAAGGACTAAAGGTTGTTAGTGACATTCATCATATTACTTTGTTATAAGATTATCTCAAATTACTTTCTAATTGCACATTGAAATTTGAATAGATTGCAATAAATCGCATTTTCAAAGCTAAAAACATAAAGCAATAGAATTCTCAGATAATAACATTGTTTCAGTTGCCATTGATATAATAAGAGTTTTATAGGCACTCATAACAATTCTAACCCACTATCAAGATTATAAGTTATGTTTTCAGAAATTTTGACATTAAAAAAAATTACACAAAACACAAGGATAAGAAAGAATGAGATAAGTCAAACTATTTTTCAGTTGTAATCTCTATCATATCCCCCACTAGCAATTTTATTGCTTTCATTTAATGTCCACCTCAAAAAACAAATTTCTCTTTTCAAAGTCCAATTGTTCTACAACAATCACTCGGAAGTGTGAGAAGTGTGAGAAGTGTGAGAAGTGTGAAATTTCAGCAAATAGTATTGGAAGGAACGAAGATAAGCACACTGTTGGAGTTGCCACTAGAAGCAAGAAAAAAGTTTTATTAAGTTATAGATTATGTACAAACTTAGAAACAAGGAGACAAATCTTAAATGTGAGTAATTTTTTACCAAACATATATATATTTTATGTTTTAGTTCTTTTAAGAATTACATATTATAACTTGATAAATGTTATTCGATAGCCTTGATTGAAAAGTGAGAAAGTGATAGCAGTTTGGACAAGCAAAGGCAAAAAGTAGGTTGTTGAGGATGTAATTAGTACTTAAGAAAGTTAAGTCCTTGCTTCTAAAAGAAATAAAGGGAAACAAAAAACAAGAGAAGTTGAAAATTTATTCTGTTGACAACTGTTGCCAGCTATTGATGTTAACTATGTTTTTTTCTTGTTAGTGTCTTAAAAACGCTTTCTATTCAATCTTTTGTTGGTTGAATGTTTTCTATACTGAATGTTGGGTAAGAAACTTTTTGTCGACATTCATCAGATTACTTTGTTATAAGATTGCCTTTAGTATCAGATTGTCGTAGATTACTTTCTAGTAGCACATTGCAAGTTGAATATATTGCACTAAATCACATTTTCATAGCTAATAACATAAAGAAATAGAATTCATAGCTAATAACATTGATTTGATAGCCTTTGATACGATAAGAGCTTTACAAGCCCTTATCACAATCTTGACTCACTATCAAGCATATAAGTTAAGTTTTCAAAATTTTTTTGGTGTTGAAAAAGATTACAAAAAATCCAAGGATAAAAAAGAATGAGATAAGCCAAATTATTTTTCAGTTGCCATCTCTATCATGTCCACCACCAGTAATTTCATTGTTTTCTTTCAATTTTAACCTCAAAAAACTTACTTCTCTCTTCAAAGTCTAACTTTTCGACAACAACCATCGGGAAGAGAGCAATTTTAGCAAACATCATTGGAAGTCACAATGATAAGCACATTCTTAGAGTTACCACCAAAAAAAACCAAGACAAAAGTTTAATGAGGTTATGGATTATATATAAACATAGAAATTGGGAGACAAATCTTAAATATTAGTAATTCTTTACCAAACATATATATATATTTTTTGTTTTAGTTCTTTTAAGTATTACCTATTATAACTTGATAAATGTTATTTGATAGCCTGGATTGAAAAGTGAGAAAGTGATAGCAGTTTGGATAAGCAAAGGCAAGAGAAAGGTTACTGAGGATGCAATTGGTACTCAAGAAAGTCAAGTTTTTACTTCTAAAAGCAATAAGGGGAAACAAAAAACCAAAAAAATTGATATTCAGTTCTATTGACAGTTGTTGCTAGCTACTGATGTTAACTATATCTTTTTCTTGTTAATGTTGTAAGAATGCTTTCTATTCAGCTTCTGTTGGTTGAATGTTTTCTATACTGATTGTTGTGTTTGAACACTATCTATTGCCATTCATTAGATTGCTTTGTTATAAGATTGTATTTAGTATCAGGTTGTCTTAGACTACTTTTTAGTAGCACATTGCAAGTTGAGTATATTTCACTAAACCACATTTTCACAGCTAATAACATAAAGTCATAGAATTCACAGCTAATAGTATTAATCCAATTGCCATTGCAAATGGTTTTTTTATGCTCCTAATTGTTCAAAAATAAATTTTGATATTTTAAGTTTCAAAATCCTTTATTACTTGCACTCAATACTGTGAAAAATTAAAACCAATGCAAAGTTATTATGTTTCTTTGCTTGAACAAGTTTAAAACATTGGATTCAAGATATTCAAATTCATTTTTATTTAAAAACTTGCTAAAATAATATTTTATATTTTAAAACCAAGGCAAGTTATCATGTTTTTTTGTTTGACCAAGTTTAAAAGATTGGATTCAAAATATTCAAATTCATTTTCATTTAAAAACTTGATAAAACAATACTTCATATTTTAAAGTTTGAGTCTAACAAAAATTATTTTTAAAACAAAACATAAAATTTCAAAAACATTAAGTTTTGAGTGATCTCCCTAAGTTTGTGCATAAATATAAAAACAAGCTAGCACACAATTAATCACATCAAGCACTACTAACAATTTCACAAATAATATCCAAAAATCAAGATCATTCACGCAATCCCAAGATTAAGAGCATTCATATGTAATCCCACAAATTCCTTAGAGCATTCATGAATTCTCCTGAAAATGCACTAAAGCAAATAATATGAAACACAACGAAAATTAAAATTGTGCGAATGGTTTTTATATCACAATTTGAAATTGTGCAAATGGTTTTTTTATGCCCATAATTGTTCAAAAACAAATTTTGATATTTTAAGCTCCAAAATCCTTTATAATTTGCACTCAACATTGTGAAAAATTAAAACCAATGCAAGTTATCATGTTTCTTTGCCTGAGCAAGTTTAAAACATTGGATTTAAGATATTAAAATTCATTTCCATTTAAAAACTTGCTAAAACAATACTTCATATTTTAAAGCTTAACTCTAGCAAAAATCATTTTCAAAGCAAAACATAAAATTTTGAAAACATTAAGCATTGAGTGCTCCCCTTAAATTTGTGCATAAATATAAAAACAAGTTAGTACACAATTAATCACATCAAGCACCAATAACAGTTTCACCAATAATATCCAAATATCAAGATCATTCATGCAATCCCAATATCTAAAGCATTCATATGTAATCTTACAAATTCCTTAGAGCATTTTAAAAATAGCTTATAAAACAATTGATTAATATTTTGTTATTAAAGTATTGACATAACTATATTTATTGTTAAATATTATTTGATGAGGGACATTTTGGATGGGGAAAAACTGTTTTGTGGTGTGTAAGGTTGATGTTGGTGTTTGGCTTAGTGCTAGTGGTAGGTTTTGGCTGGGGTCGATGGTGCTTCATTGCTCAGGTGGGTGATCCAAGTGAGGATGAGACTGGATTTGCGTGAGAGTAGGGATTGATGTTAGGGAGTAGGCTAATGGCTAGTACTGATAGGAGAGGAGTTTGGTGTGTGTAGGTTTGGTTGGTACTAGTAGGGTTTATACTAGAGTAAGTGAAGGCCAGATGAAGGGATTTTTTGGTGTTAGCCGATATCTCGGGTAAAGTCTATATTGAGGCTTGGCTAGGTGGCATGAGGTGTTTGCAAAGGGTGCTGGGAAGTGTGCTCGAGCATAAGCCGATGCTTGGGTGTTGGTGCTTAGGGGTTATTGTTTAACTTATTAAAATTTTATAATAAATTAAATAAGTAATTAATAAATTACTTATTAATTTGAACAATTAATAACCAATATTGTCTGTTCATACAATCTTATTCGAAATAAAGTAACATAATTTATTTATTAATCTTTTGAATGTTAATAAATTAATATTATTTTATTTTGAAGAAGCATGTATGAACTAAAAAAATTATTTTATGACTAAACAAAATGTTAGAACGATTTGAAATAGATAATTGTTCTAATAGTTTTAACTATTTGAACCGGTTCCGTAAACACATTTATTTTTTAAATCTCTTACTTAATAATTTTTAGAATATTATTAATTTAGCAATATTTTACTTTGAATAAATTTGTATGAATAGAAACAATTATTTTATGACAAAACAAAGATCATAACGATTTGAAATAGATGATTGTTCAAATAATTATAACTATTTAAACTGGTTTGATAAATAGATTTAATTTTTAAATCTCTTATTAATTTTAAAAATATTAATAAATTAGTACTATTTTATTCTGAATAATATTGTATGAATAGAAATAATTGTTTTACGACAAAAAAAAATGTCGTAATAATTTGAAATAGATAATAGTTCAAATGAACATGACTATTTGAAATTGTTTAGTAAATAGATTTATTTTTTAAGTCTCCAACTTATTAATTTTTAGAATATTAATAAATTAATATTATTTTATTTCGAATAAACTTGTACGAATAGAAACAATTGTTTTATGACAAAATAAAAGATTATAACAATATGAAATAAATAATTGTTCAAATACTCATAACTATTGAAACTTGCTAGGTAAATAGATTTATTTTTTAAATCTTTTACTTATTAATTTTTGAAATTTTAATAAATTAGTATTATTTTATTTCGAATAAGCTTTTATGAATAGAAACAATTAGTTTATGACAAAACAAAAGGTCATAACGATTTGAAATAGATAATTGTTCAAATAGTCATAACTATTTGAATGTTTAATTTTTATTGATCAATATTAATTAAAATATTATTAATATTTTAATAATTAATAATAATTAATAATTTTATTAATATAATTATTTCTATTTAATATTTTATCATTGACATTGAAGTAAACTTTTCAAGTAATTAATTAATTATTTAATATAGAATATTAAGATTTTAATAATAATTATCAATTTGAATTGTTAATTATCTATATTAATTATTTAATAGATATAGATTAAATAATAGTTATATAAATATTAAACAATTATTTCTTTACTTATTAATTGTCTTAATTTAATATTATATTGATTTAAACTTAATTAGAATAGATAATTGTTCAAATCTATACGTTATGAAATTTTAATAATTTAATATAATAATCCTTATTAATATTAATCCTTATTATCATACAAATAAAGTAAAGAAATAAATTAAATAATAACTTTATTATAAGAACAAATCTATATATTATTAAATCATAATTTAATCATTTTAGTTAATTATATATAAATAGTATATAGTAATAATAAAGGATGGAAGGAGAGTGGATAAATAATGATTATAATCATGTAAAAAATAGATCTATTATTAATTCATACCAATTAATAATTTTATTATTAAGCTTATGGCTTATTTATAATTAAATAAACAATTATATAAATATTAATTTATAATAAATTATAAAATTATTATTAATGAAATCTATATTACCGAATAAATATTTAGAAAATCATAAATATTTATTTGATAATTTCTTTGCCTTCAATTCAAATAGTTAAGATTCTATGAACGATTATTTATTTCAAATTGTTATGACCTTTTCTTTTATTGTAAAATAATTGTTTTGTTCGTACAACTTATTCGGATTAAAATAACACTAATTTAATAATATTTTGAACATTAATAAGTAAGATATTTAAAAATAAATTTGTTTACTAAATCAATTCAAATTGTTAAAATTATTAGAATAATTATCTATTTCAAATCATTTTGATCTTTTGTTTAGTTATAAAACAATTGTTTCAGTTCATACAGGCTTATTCAGAATAAATTAATTCTAATTTATTAACATTTGAAAAATTAATATGAAAGAGATTTTAAAAAATAAATTTATTTACCGAACAAATTCAAATAAGTAAGTGAATTAAAAAGTGAATATGTTTACCAAATAAGTTCAAATAATTATGACCATTTCAATAATTATCTATTTCAAATTGTTATTACTTTTTATTTGGTTATATGACAATTGTTTTTTATCATACAAGCTTAATCGGAATAAAATAATACTAATTTATTATTTGTTAGCCTTGAATTGACCCTTATTTTGAAATGACAAAACATTAAGCTAAATAAGCTTGATCAAGATTTTGAAAAAGATGTATTTAGTACATGTTTTTAAATTTTATATTTTTTGGTACTAAATAAATAATATGATTTTCAAAGTTTAAACAAACCTTTCTTGGTTCATATTTCTCAAACCAAATCTATCTTTAAAGATTATTTATTTGAGCTTAAATGAAAGTCCAATTGTTGTTTTTAAAGTGAATTTATTCATTTTGGACTTAATACAATTTTACTAATATTGGTTTTGAGAAATAGATTAACTTAAGAAAGCTATTTTACAAGAACAAAGTTTTTCATCATTGAACTTGTTTTATTTTTCTGTATTAATTCACAAAGTTTTAATATTTGAATTTTATATGGTTGAAAAGCTATTTGAGTCTAATTTCTAATGGATTAAACAAAATCAAAATCCAAATTTTTTAAGAAAAGATTTTGAATTTTTACTAGACACTCTGTAGTTGTCTAAAAATTACATAAGGGGTAAATTTGAAAATTCACTATAATTAGTACATAGTGAATTAGGTGATGAACTTTGATAGAAAGCCTTTTAAGTCTAGTTTCTAAATCTTCAAACGGTTTGTAATTTAGATTTGTATAACTCAAGTTATGGTCAAATTAGTGAGTAGAGTACAAAAAGGGAAACAACCACCCAACTTGGACAGGATCGATGCCCTTAAGGAAGGGATCGATTGCTCTCTTATCCAGAAATGAATTTTTCGTTGAAATGGCAAGAAGGGATCAATCACCCCATTAACCAATCGATCCCCTACAAAAAAGGATCGATCAGTTAGGCTATTTTCAAAAGCAAATTAGTTCAAAACATGAACCAATCGATCCCCTCATGGAAGGGATCCATTGGATCTGAGCAAAGACATCTCCAACGGCTATTTTATCAAGCTTTCAATGGCTACTTTCACTTCCCAAGCATTCCCAACAGCTATTTCCTTAATTTCTCTATAAATTGAGCACTCCAACACACCAAAAAGGTTGATGAATCAAGAGAGCAAAAGCTAACAAGCCATATTTTTACTCTCTCAAATAATCAAAAGTTTTTAGAGCTTCAAAGTGCATATCTTTGTATTTATTGTATCCAAATTATATTCGTTGTTCAATCATCATTTTCTTGTACTTAAACTTAGCAAACACTTAGCCTTAGAGAGGTTGTTCTATTGTTTGCAAAATTACTTTTGATATACAAAGGTGGAAGAGAACAAGAGATAAGGTATCCTCTTGATATTGTAAGGGTAGAAGTTACTATCTAAGCCTTGAGAAAAAGATAGAGATTTAGTACAAGTAGGTTTGTATCTTGTAAGAATTTTTCTTCAATTAGTGGATTGAAGCCTTGGTGTGGATAACCAAGAGAGAGGACTAGGTGCATTGTGGAGAAGGACCGAACCTTTATAAATCATTGTGTTTTATTTCTCTATCCCTAACTCCTTACAATTTATTGTTGTTTATATTTGATTTTGGGTTCATTAATTGTTATTGTTTGCATTATATGTTCATCAAAAGTGCTTATTGTTTTAATTTTCATTCAATTATATTGAAATCATTTGTTTGGGAAGAATTTGGAGGAATCCAATTCACCCCTATCTTGGATCACCATCTCACCTATAAAGCTAACATTATTATTAAAGTATTTATGAATATTTAAAATTAATCTATATATATTATTATAATATTGTTAATTATTAATTTTTTATTTAATTTAACAATTAAAAAATTAATAACTGAATGTTAATAATTATGAATTTATTAATGATTGGAACAATTATTTAATATAAATAAATATTCATTCTAAAATAATTCTAAAATATATTTCAATTAATAATCATTAATTAATAACAAAAGTATTTAATAATTTAAATTAAATTATTGTTATTATAATTAATGTTAAATATTAATATTATTAATATTATAATATTTATACTTAATAATAATATTATTAATTAATATCTATTTATTTATTGTTAAATAAATAATATATAATATTAAATTAATTATATAATTAAATATTATATGTTTAATAATTAAATATAACTATTATTAACAATATAACTTATTAATATAAAATAAATTTGAATTTATGATTAATTTCTAATTATTGTTAAAAATTAATAATTAAATTATTATTAATATTAATAAGACTTAACTAATATATATTAATTAAATTATTTAATATACAATTATATATTAATTGTATACAATATTAAATAATTTTTTATATATATTAACAATTAATATGAAATATTAATAAATTAATATTTGTAAATGTTATTAACGATTATTAATTAATAATTTAATTACAAATAATAATATCAATTATATTTGAGTATAATATTAATTTATACTATAAATTATTAATAACAAATATTTAATTATATAAATTAAATTATTAATATTTAATAAAATGTTATTAATTAATTATTATAATTATTAATAATTTATGCATTAATAATTGTATTAATAATAATACAATTATTAATTATAACAATATTAACCATTAATTTATTAATCAAATATAATTATATAATATTTGAATAAAAAATTATTTTGATATTTAAAATATTAAATGACTCAATGTATATTTAGAATTAGGAACATTATTAATCCAAATATTATTATTAAATTTATTTATTTAATTAAAATAAATTAAAAGTAGTTATAATAATTAAATAATTAGAACACAACCCTAAGTCCTTATTAATTTTTGAAATAGTTCAAATTTAAATAGCTCAAATATCTATTTGAACTATTTTATTTCTATTTGTTTTATTTGATAATATTATTGAATGATAATACTCATCTTCAAAGGGAATTTTTGGCATATTAATAAATATTATATTTATATTTAATATTTTAGTTATTAAATATTCATTAAATAATAATTAATTAAATAATGAATATTTTATTAATCATTATTAAATAAATATTTCAGTATTAATATTTCTATTAATCGGGCATTATATCATCGAAATATTAATTAACAAATTAATAAAATGAAATATTATTATTTAATATTATTTTATTAATTAAAAATAATTAAAAAATAATTATTTAAATTAATATTTTAATAATATTATTATATTTTAATAATAATATTGAATTATTAATACTAATAATAATGGCTGAATAGAAAGTGTTCTTGCAACATTAACAAGAAAAACACACAGTTATATTATAATTAAAAGATTAATTAATTCAATCTTTATTTAATATTAATATTAAAATAAAATATTGACAATATAGTTCCCTATTTTAATTCAATATAAATAATTGTTATTAATTTAAAATGCTATTTCTATTAAATTTAAAATGAATTAGATTAATATAACATATATATAATAATAAAATTTTATATTATTTTATTTATTTTAAATAATTTAACTAATTGTTTTGAAAATTATTAATTAATGATAAAATAGTCATAACTATTTATTAATTTTAAATTATAATTATAGATAATATATAATTATTGTTTATATTTAAATAATATAAATACTATTTATATTATTAGCAAATATTAATTATTTATATAAAATAATTAATAATAATTAAAATTATAATTTATTAGTAACATTAATAATTTACTATTAATATTTAATTAAACTAATTAAAATATTTCACTGATAATAATATTATATTGTATATTATTAATAACTAATATTTATAACAATTATAAATATTGGATAAAAATAAATAATATAAATTTGTTACCCTATAAATAAATTATCAATATAAAAATAATTATTTAATTATTTTAACATAATAAATATAATGTCATATATATAATAATAAATTATATTTATTAATAATTTATTTAAATTATTTAAAAAATAATTATTTAATAATTTATATTAATAAAATTATTAATATATAGTTAATTAAATATTTATTAATTAAATAAGAATTAAGATAATTAATTATTAGCATAATAATAAGAAGAAAATTTTATTATTAAATATTTAATAGAATATTTAATTTAATTTAATTAATTATATTTAATAATTAAATAATACTTTAAGTAAATTAATTATAATTAAAGGTTATTAATATTTAAATATAAGATATTTAATTGATTATTTAAAATTATTATATTAGAAAATATAATATTAATTATATTAATATTAAATATATTAAATTGTTAAATAATTATTGATAATATAACTAATAGTTTATAAATATAATTATAAATATTATTAATAGTTATTAATTATAATTAAGTATATTATTATATACTATAATTGTTTACTTTATATGTTAATTATTAATATACTTTGAGAATTAAATAATTATACTTATAAATATATTATAATTAATGAATACAAATTATTTTAATTTAATATTATTATATTATTAATTATATTTCAATTATCTAATTTAAATTAATAATAAAGGTTCCCCAATTCATTATTAATTATTTGATATAGTTAGAATATATGAATATTATAAATCAATATTAAATATTAATTTTAATATCATGACTTAATTGATTATTCTAATTTAATATTAATTATATATTTATTTAATTTTTATTTTATTTAAATCATGAATAATTATGATTAATTAATTAGAACTTTGATTTATAAATAATTATATAAATATATATAAGAATATTATTCATATTAATTTAATTAAACAATTGTATATTTGATTTAATTTTATTAAAATTATAATTATTTTAATAAATAATAATATTATTTATATATTATAATATATAATATTATTTTATATTATAATCATATTAGTATTGTTGATATTATTAATTTTTTAATAGTTTAAAATTTAAACTAAATGTGTTAATATAACCATCATTTAATTTATAATTAAATTTATAATATCTATTAATTTAATAATGTTATAAAACTATATTGTTTTAAATCTAGAATTCATTGTATAGTTGAATGATATGGTTATATAATATAAAATAATATATAATTTTAAACAATATTATAGTTAATACATTATATTATAATGTTATAACAATTATATATTAAATTTAATCTAATAATTTTATATTATATTATATACAATTTTATAATTAATCATTATAATTAATTACTCATTTAAATAGAAATTATTATATCATTAAATATAATTATTATGTTATAATAAACAATTTGAAAATTTTATTATTCATAATTTAAATCTTTATTATATAATATTAAAATAATATTAATAAATTTTATAAGCATTAATTTTAACTATAATTTAATTATATAATTAAATAACTAATTATTTATATAAAATATTATTAAGTTATATATATTATTTTTAATATATGTTATAAGTTAAATTAATATTAAACTTATACTAATAAATTGTACAAAAATATTTTATATTTTTTGAATTATTACAAGTATATATTTAACTAGGTAGTTTAAATATATCGCTTTTGTTAACTATAATTAATAATTGTTATATTATTTAATAATATGTCTATATAGTAATGATTTTTATTAATAATTATATAAAAATATAATAAATTAAATTCTATTATATATTAATTAATTAATATATAATTAATATCATTATGATTATATTATGTATAATCTATTTTATTACAAATAGATAATAAATTAATATTATAAATTATATGTTATATAAAAATAAATAATTATATTTAATCAAAGATTGTCACAGCATTCTTAAGTTAACTTTTTTTATTCTAAAATATGATTTTTTTTTTAATTTCATGTTATCTGTGTGCTTTTTTTTTCATGCTATGATGTCACTTAGATGTCAATTGTTTCGGTAGTTAGTCTCCATTTAAGTTAATTAAATTTTTATATAATATTTAAAATTTATGATTAAAAAAATATTATACGCTTATTTGTATGGTATAGAGACTAAAAATTTATTTTTATTTTGTACTAAGTTAATAATTTATTATAACGTGTTTTTATAAATAATCAAGACAAAAGTGATTTTCAAGTATCTTAAAAGAGAGTTTTCAAATATTATTATAATATAATAATTAAATTTCAATAAAGATTATAGTATTTATTATAATTATTTAATAATAATTTAAAAAATTATAATAATAAATAATATTTATATATATTATAATACTATCGTAAATTATTATAAATAATTTATCAGATTATTTGACTATAATATAATAATATAATTTATTAAAATAATTTTTTCAGTTCATACATGCTTATTCAAAATAAAATAATACTAATTTATTAACATTCAAAAAATTAATAAATAAATTACATTACTTTATTTCGAATAAGATTGTATGAACAGACAACACTAGTTATTAATTGTTCAAATTAATAAGTAATTTATTAATTACTTATTTAATTTATTATAAAAATTAAATAAGTTAAATAATAACCCCCAAGCACCAACACTCATGCATAGGCTTATGCCAAAGCGCACACCCCAACACCCCTTGCAAACAACCCATGCCACCTAGTTAAGCCTCAGTATAGACCCTACTCGAGATATTGGGTAACACCAAAAAATCCCTTCACCTGGCCTTCACTTACTCCAATATAAACCCTACCAGTACCAACTGAACCTGCACACACCAAACTTCTCTCTTACTGGTACTAGCCCTTGACCTACCTCCTAACATCAATCCCTACTCTCACACAAATCTAGTCTCGTCCTCACTTGGATCACCCACCTAAGCAATGAAGCACCATCGACCCCAGCCAAAACCTACCACTAGCACTAAGCCAAACACCAACATCAACCTCACACACCACAAAATAGTTTTTCCCCATCCAAAATGTCCCTTTTCAAATAATATTTAACAATAAATATAGTTATGTCAATATTTTAATAACAAAATATTAATCAATTGTTTTATAAGCTATTTTCAGAAATTAATTAATAAATTTAACAATTAGAATATTAAATCTCTTACTTATATTAAACTCGTATTTTAGTTAAATTAGTTTATTTTTTAAAATTTTACATATTAACTATATTTAATATGTTAATAAATTTTTATAATTTTTATAGAACCTATACCTTTTAAATCTATTTATATTTAATCTTAGTTACTATATCCAAAAATATTTAGAATATATATTAATTATATAATTTAATATATAATTGTAATATATTATAGATAATTGTTCAAATATATAATTATAAAAATAATTATTGTAATAATTATATTATTAAATTGAAATAATACTTACTTATTATAATTATAACATTTATAAATAATAATTATTATTATATTAATAATTAATTTTAAATATTAAATTATTTATAAGATTAATGAAATTAATATATTAAATATATTATAATATTTAATATAATTTATAAATTAACTAAATTAATATATAATATAATAATATTAATAATATTTATATAATTTAATAATATTATAAATTATTAATATAATTATTATATTATAAATATATATACATAAGTTAATATATAATATATAATATTTAATATTAGATTAAATTAAGTTATTTATTATTATATTTGAACTATATTATAATCTAATTGAATATTTCATATTAATAATTATATAATATTATTAAATGATTAAATTAATATAAACTAAATAAATATTTTATTAATTATTCAAACAAAATTATTTTATCAATAATCTAAAAAATTAATCATTATTAATTATTAATAAGGTATATTTATATTAATAAAAATATTATATTCATTATTATAATAAATAATTATTATTTATTATTTACTTAATACAATTTGGATTAATTGTATTATTTTAATAAGGTAAATATTTATAATTAATATTTAAATTATAAATATTAATAATTATTTTAATGAATATTTTAATAATCAATTTATTAATTATTATTTTAATAAATTAATAATAATATTATATTATTATTACTAATAACATATATAGATATTATAGTATAAATATTAATTTATTAGTAATTTATTATTAACTAATTGATAAATTATTAATTAATTTTAAGAATTTTAAACAATAGTCTACAAATTATATTAAATAGTTTGACTTTTAGTTACATTCAAATAATACTATAATATTATTAAATTAATACAATAATACTTGTTTATAAATTATTAGTCCAAATTATCATTAATATAATAATTGAATGTTTTAGTATAAATTTATAACAAATTTATAAAAATTATGACAATTTGTTATTACTATTTATTAATATCAATAAATTGTATAAAAATTATTGTTAATATTATTTAACTAATAAATATCGTTAATTAACTATTTTATATTAATTACTATATTATTATAATAATAAATTATAATTGCTTATTAATTTTTGAAATATTAAGAAATTAGTATTATTTTATTTTGGATAAGCTTTTACGAACTGAAATAATTGTTTTTTGTCAAAACAAAAGGTCATAATGATTTTAAATAAATAATTGTTCAAATAGTCATAACTATTTGAACTTGATCAGTAAACAGATTTATTTTTTCATATCTTTTGCTTATTAATTTTTTTAATGTTAATAATTAAAAATTAAAAATTTTAAATATTTAAATTAAAATATATAATTTTTATTATTTAATTATCGATATTTATTAATAAATAAGCTATGAAATAATAATATAATTTATGAATTTGTTAAATAATTATTAAAAATAATCATAAATATTTTAATTATTGATTAATAAATTATTGATTATTGATTAATTATAATATTTTAATAATTTCTAAAGGATATAATAATTATTATTCAAATAAATTAATAAGTAAGAGATATTAATTTTTATATCTTTAATTAAATTAGCATATTTTAAACAACTAATATTTAATTAATCTCTATTTATTTCAAATTATTATCATAATTTACTTAATTAGTATCCATGGTAATAATATAATTTAATATATTATTATATCAATAATAAATAATATCCAAATAATATTAATAATAGATTTTCTAAGTTACTAAAAAAATAATTATAATATATTATTTATAAATTTAATTAATAATAATAGATTAATTGAATAAGTTAATACAATTATTAACATAACATAATAAATATATTATTATGATTATATTAGTAATTATTATATATAATAATAATTAATTGACATGTATTATAATTAATTTATATTATATTAATAAACAATTTAAATATTAATATTATATATTAATTATAATTTATAATAATAAATTATAAATAATCAACGAATAAATGCATTGATATAAGTAGTTAGTTTAAATTAATAAAATAATTAAAATAATTAATTATTATTAATTTTTAATAAAGTAATTATTATTAACATTTGGATGGTGCTTAAGCATGTGACCTATACCTGGCCATCAAGGCAAGGGCCAAGCCCCAATGAGTAGGAGGGCACAACGGTTGCCGTAAAACCTAGGGCACGAGCTTGGGTGGAATAGCCGTTGATGCCAATCTTAGTGGTAGTAGCAAGAACAATTGTTATATTATTACAACTCATATAAATATTTATAAATTTCTAATTATACTATTTATTTATTAAATAAGTATAATACTAATTAATAATTAAATATTATTGTTAGAGATTTAACAATTGTTTATATTATACTATAAACAAGAATTTATTATTATAAATATTTTGACAATAGTTTATTTAATAAATAATATAATAATAATTATAATATAACAAATAATGTAACATTAAATATTACAAATAAAGTATAAATTTTATTTGTAATATTCAAATAATATTAAATAATTTTAATTATTTATTTTATATTATAAATAATTTTTAATTAATAATTATTAGTAATATTAATTACTAATTTAATAATTAAATAAATAATTAGGTATAACATAAAGCAATATAGTTATGTACAATTTAATATAATAATTGAATTAAATATTTTATTAATTAAAATTAATTGTTATAACATAAAACAATAATAATTTATTGTTATTAATAAATTCATGATGATTGTATTATTTTATAAATAATAAGTTACAAATTAATTGTTATGATTTCCTTTTATTTCTTAATATTTATAAAATAATTAAATAATTATAATATAATAATATTATTACTTAATAATAATAAAATAGAATTAAATTAATATAATTATTAATATATATAAAAATTAAACTATTTATATATTATAAGATTATTAATATTTATTAATTAATTAATATTTATTTCATTAATTTAATTAATATATTATAAATTTATATAATATTTGTTAATATTATAAGATGAGCAATAATATAATAGAAAACAATTTCTATTAAAATTTATAGTAATTTAATATCATAATATTTTTAAAAATTGTATTATAATTAAATTAATAAATTAGATTTAATATTTAAAATTAATTTATATTATAGAATTAAATATAACTAGTAATTTTAATAATTATTTATAAATTAATTAAATATTTAATTATTATTTAATTAATTTAATAATTGTATGGATTATATAATTTAGTATAATCATACAGTTATAATATCTATTTAAATTTATTATTTGATTTTAATAATATCAAATAACCATATTTATTAACTGTACTATTACACAATTATATCATAATTATATCGTAATTATATTAGATACCTAATATTTATCATTAATGATAAATAATTATATAATTTAAAATTAATATTTATAGCAATGATTTATAATATTATATATTTGTAATAATAGATAATATATATAATATTTAAATATTAAATATTAATTTTAAATATTAAAACTAATATATATTATTTTAATATATTAATTTGTTTAAATTAAAAATAAATGTTAAAATTTATTTTAAGTAATAAATATTGCAATAGCTTAATAATTAATTCAAATAAATCTAATATACTATATATTAATCATAATTTATATAATAATTTTAATATTACTTAATATATACTATGAAATAATTAATATTAATAATTAATTAATAATACTTATTTAAATATAAGTTATATTAGTTATAAAAATATATTTATTATTAATATTTGATTATAAATGTTTATAATAATTATTAATAAATAATTTATATAAACAAAAATAATTAATATAACTATAACAATATATATGTTAATTATAATTTTAAATATAAATTAAAAGATTATGTTAAATTATATCTATTGTATTTATCAAATATAAATAAATAATTAATTAATAAATAATAATTAATTGATTTTATAATTTATTAAAATCAAATAGTCATAATTATTTGAACTAGTTATATAATTTAACTATTTTATTAATTACTAATAAATATAAGTTATTTATATTTATTAGATTAACTTATTCTAAAAATAGATTAAAAAATAATATATATTATAACAAAATCCTCAATCGCACAAATTTTAAAATTATAAAACTTATTAAAATTAATTATAGTAAATAAAATTAGTTATTTAAAATATTAATTATTAATTTATAATTGTTATAAGCAAGAGTAATTCAAATATTATATATTAATTATTTTAATAATTAATTAATATTAATTATTATAAATATAATATTATAATGTTAGTTACTATATAACTAATTAATATAATTTCAAACTGTTATAAAAATATATATAATATAATTCTATTTGAAATAGTTATAATTTCAAATATTTCAATAATTATTAAATTATTATAAGAAATAATAATATAGTTAAATAATTATTATTAATGATAAATATATTTATTAAAATTATCATACTAATTAAATATTTATATAATAATATAGAATAATAAGTTATTTTATATTATTATTTAATATATTTAAAAAATTAAGCTATTAGATATATTCTGTTACTATTATATTTATATAATTAAATCATTAAATATTCAAATGTTAATTAAAAAATTGTTTCTATTTAATAGACATAATCATTAGTATTTTACAAATACTAGGAAACTTATATTATATGATATGAAAATGACTATTTGCTTTTGATTTTTGCCAAAACATGAGGAATTTTTAGTTCTGGAAGAAGACAGGATCGATCTCTTTTGCTAGGGGATCGATCTGGTAAGAAGGGGATCGATCCCTTCTATCAAGACTTGCATTTTTCAGGCTCTGTTCTGAGAATTGGACTTGTTTTGGTTCTTAAATGGATTTTGAAAAGATAGAAGGGTGGAAAAATGTTCAATTTAAGCTTAGAAAAGATTGATTCAAGTTAGGCAAAAATTTTGTTTTGTCAAATCAAAACCTTTGATCAATTCAAGGCCAACAATTTCCCCTTTTTTGATATGACAAAATCAAATGAAAAATTTGCATGAAAAAAATTTTTCCTTTTGAAAAAAAACTCCCCCTGAATAATATAGCTCCCCCTGAATTTAAGCATAAGTTTTAAGCCAACTAAACAAAATTAATATCACCAAACCAATATCATTAAGATCATCAAAGCAAGTAATTTTTTTCATTCATACCAATATTTCTCCCCCTTTTTGTCATAGCAAAAAGGATAAGATAAAAGCAAAACTATAGAACAATCAATTCAAGGCCACTCATATCAGACATTAAACAACACAACAAGAGCACAAGCCATATAAGAATGAAAGATGAATTTCATTGATATAAATATTAAGTACCAACATTTACAAAACATAATGCAAAGATAGATTTTCAAAATTCAATGATGTGGGAAAATATAAGTAATGGCACTAGTGTAGTTCATTGAGGTGGAGGTGGAGAATGGGGAGATTGATGAGGATGAGGAGAGTGAGAAGAGGGCTACCCCATGTGCAGAGGTGTAGAGCACATTTGCTCAATGTCAACATGAAGGTGGCGAACCTGTGCTACCAATTCATTCAGCGTTCCCTCCATAGTTTCCAATCTGGTGTTCATACTGCCAACCATGGAGTGCAAGCTATTCATCTGAAGTAAGAGCATTTCTAAGGCTCTTTAAGTGTTGAATGGTGAGGTAAAGGGTTCATCTTGCGGTTTAGGCATATCCAAAGGTTCTTGCTCTTTCTCCTCTTCTTGTACAGCCCCAACATCACCCTTGTTAACCCATTGTCCAGTTGCATTCTGAACATAACCCATGCTATGCAATGTAGGAGCCCCTAGAACACTAAATAGGTCATTGAATGTCATCTGCTTGTCTCCTCTGGTATTCACCTCCAAATGCCTCAAAAGGTTACTTATTGCATACCCATATACCAAAGTATAATCTTTATTCTAAACGACCCTCATCATATCATGAAAAATGAAGTGCACCAAGTTTGGTTTCTGTCCATTCTTGATCTTATACATCCACCAATAATCTTGCTTCCTAATGGTGGAGTATTATGTCCTAAAAAGTGCTAGAATATAGGTAACAATGAGGTATAGCAATCTATCATGCATGGATAACCTAGAGGTTTGAGTGGGAGCAACTTGTAGATTGTGATCGCTAAAGATTTCTTGAGCAAGTTGCATCATGTCACACCTAGTGTTTGTTTTCCCCTTATCATCTAACTTAAAAGCTTCAGCTAGCACTTGTTTGGTGACTAGTATTTCCCTTCCCATCATATAAGTTCAGAATCTATCAAGGTAATGCTTATTTGATCTTTCAATCTGGACACAGCTAGCATTACTATAGAAAACTCTTACTAAATTCTCAAATAATATACCTTTCATGCATAAATAATATAGCCAACCAAATTTTTCAAAAACATGTAGGTAGGGGAAAGCTATTGATCGAAGGAAATCTATGGAAATTACCCTGCCAGGCTTTACTTCTCGATGCGTAAAATGCATCTCATACCGGTCCTTGGCATTTGAATTGTTGAAATTCTGATTGAATGATGGCTTCATTGTCCAACTTAAAGCCTTCCTTAGAGGATTTCTTCTGTCGGTGGTCACTTTGGTTTTTGGGGTCGTTTTGAGGGTTCTAAGGAGTAATTTCAGCAAGAGATCAAGTGAGAGTGAAGAAATTTGCAAGAGATGTTGGTAAAAAGGATCAATTTTGGGCAAAAAATGAGTGGGAGTGTTTAGGGTTTGGAGAGGATGAGTTTGGGAGGAAGATGAACCGAAGAGGAAAGTTGAAATGATCGGTCAAATTGAGGGAGCCCCGACTTTATCATGCCCAAAAGGCACGACCTGCTCGATTGGTTAAAGTATGGGACCAATTAGTTATGGTTCTTTGCATGGAATTGATCGATCATTTTTTAAGGGGATCGATTGGTTTTGCTTATTTCAAACTTCTTGTAGCTACTAGTTGAATACCTGATTGGTCCTATCCCAAAGGGATCGATCAATTTTGCATGGGTTTATCTAAAATTGGCTACTGCCTACACATCCGATGAATCCTATCCAAAGGGGATCGATCGGTTCCCTATGTTTTCCCTTTAATTTGGCTATGGGGTGAAAAACCAATCGATCCATTCCAAAGGGGATCGATTGGTTTTTGTTGCAACATTTTTTTAATTAATAGATTTAAAAACCATGCAATATGATCATTCAAGCATACAATCATGCACAAATCATAGAAAAATTTAGATAAACACACATTTGATTAATCAAGAGTGCACCATTCATCATAGCATCAATAAATTCTCTTCAAGGAACATTCATCATGCCAAGTTCACCTTTAATTGCATAAAATCTATTCTAATCAAGAGGTTTTGTGAAGATATCAACTAGTTGATGCAAGGTATCAACATATTCAAGCACAATATCACTCTTTTTAACATGATCTCTAATAAAATGGTGCCTAATTTCAATATGTTTTTCTTCTAGAGTGTTGAATTGGATTTTTAGTGAGATTGATGGCGCTAGTATTATCACATTTAATGGGAATATGATCCATGGTTATTCCAAAATCCTTCAATTGTTGCTTAATCCACAAAACCTGAGCACAACAACTTCTAGCTGCCACATATTTGACTTCAGTTGTAGATTAAGCAACACTATTTTGTTTCTTGAAAAACCATGATATGAGCATATTTCCAAACAATTGACAAGTACCAAATGTGTTTTTTCTATCTATTTTGCATCCACCAAAATCCGCATTGAAATAGGCATGTAAAGCAAAAGATGAGCCTTTTGGATACCATAATCCTAAATTAGGGGTGTCCTTAAGGTACCTAAAAATTTTTTTAACAGCAGATAAATGTGATTCTCTAGGTGAAGATTGAAATCTAGCACATAAACATACACTAAACATAATATCGGGTCTACTTGCAGTAAGATACAACAATGAACCAATCATAGACCTATATAGTTTAGAGTCAACACATTTACCTCCTTCATCCTTGTCAAGTTTTGTGGAAGTGCTCATTGGTGTTAAGTAAGGCTTTAATTCTTCCAATCCAAACCTTATGAGCAAATCCTTGATGTATTTGGCTTGATTGATAAAGGTGCCATCTTTTGTTTGTTTTACTTGTAGTCCCAAGAAGAATGTGAGTTTTCCTATCATGCTCAATTCAAATTCACCTTGCATAATCTTAGCAAATTCTTGACAAAGAATTTCATTAGTAGCACCAAATATAATATCATCAACATAAATTTACACTATGAGAATGTCTTTTTTTTGTTTTAATAAAAAGTGTAGTATCAACCTTCCCTCTATTAAAATCATTTTTTACCCAAAAATTTGACAATATTTCATACCAAGCTCTAGGAGCTTGTTTTAAACCATATAATGCTTTTGTCAATTTATAAACATGATTTGGAAATTTTGGATTTTCAAAACTGGGAGGTTGCTCTACATACACGTCTTCATTTATAAAACCATTAAGAAATGCACACTTGACATCTATTTGAAAAAGCTTGAAATCTTTAAAACATGCAAATGCAAGCAACATTCTTATGGCCTCTAACCTTGCAACCGGGGCATAGGTTTCATCATAATCAATTCCCTCTTCTTAACTATACCCTTGAGCTACCAATCTAGCTTTGTTTCTAATAATATTCCCATGCTCATCCATTTTATTTCTAAAAACCCATTTTGTGCCTATAGTAGGATGATCACTAGGCCTAAGTACAAGATTCCATACTTGGCTTCTTTCAAATTGGTTCAATTCCTCTTGCATGGCTAATATCCAATGATCATCTCCTAAGGCTTCATCTATATTTTTAGGTTTAAAATGAGATAGAAAAGTAACATACTTACACACATTATAAGAGGATCTAGTTCTTACCCCTTGAGTTGGATCACCAATGATTTCATTATCTTTGACATGCCTCCTTTCTCTAGGATGATTTAGCTCTCTCTCTATGTGTTGTGGCTCCTCTAAGAACTCATCATCTTCCTTTTGATTATTCTCCTCAATGTCGTGAGTTGCATCATTGATCCTTTCTTGAAGTATACCTACATCATCATCTTCAAGAAGCACCTTTCTCAAAAATGGTTTAGACTCATCAAAAATAACATGTATAGATTCTTCAACCACTAATGTTCGTTTATTAAAAATTTTATATGCTTTTGAATTCAAAGAATATCCTAGGAAAATCTCTTCATCACTTTTTACATCAAATTTACCAAGATCATCTTTTTCATAGTTCAAAATAAAGCATTTACAACCAAAAGGATAAAAATAACTTATGTTAGGCCTTTTTCCTTTAAAAAGCTCATAGGGGGTTTTCTTCAAAATTGACCTAATCATAGCTCTATTTATAATATAACAAGAAGTATTTATAGCTTTTGCCCAAAAATATCTAGGTAAATTATTTTCACAAAGCATGGTTCTAGCCATTTTTTCTAAAGTTCTAGTTCTCTTTTCCACTACCCCATTTTGTTGAGGAGTTCTAGGAGCAGAAAAATTATGGCTAATACCATTTTCACTACAAAATACATTGAAGCCAAGATTTTCAAATTCCTTTCCATGATCACTTCTAATACTAGTAATAGAATAACTTTTTTCATTTTGTATTTGTTTGCTAAAAGTGATGAATATTTCCAAAGCCTCATTCTTTGAATGCAAAAAGAGAACCCATGTGAATCTAGTAAAATCATCAACAATAACAAACCCATATTATTTTTCACCAAGACTCATTGTTCTAGTAAAAGATCAATATGAAGTAGTTGAAGAGGTCTAGTAGTTGAAATGCAATTCTTAGGTTTGAAAGAAGTTCTTCTACGTTTTCCTTCAGCACATGCATCACAAACCTTGTCATTTTCTTATTTCAACTTTGGCAAACCAACAACCAAATCATTTTGAGAAAGTTTTGAAATTACATGCATACTTGCATGTCCAAGTCTTCTATGCCAAATCCAACTTTCATTTTCTTTTTGAGCCATAAAATAAACATTTTTAGAGGATAGGTCATCTAGATGCACTACACAAATGTTTCATTGATGATGTCCAACAAAAAATAAGTTTGTTAGTTTTGATATCAATTACTTGATAGCATATGGATTCAAACACAACTCTAAATCCTTTATCACATAATTGACTAATACTAAGTAAGTTATGCTTGAGTCCTTTTACAAGTAAAACATTTTCAATAGTAGTAGAGGGATTGTTACCAATGGAACCAATCCCTTCAATTTGGCCTTTAGAGTTGTCACCAAATGTAACATCTCCTCCACTTTTAGCTTTCAAGTCATTGAAAAGAGTTTTATCCCCGGTCATGTGTTTTGAGCATCCACTATCAAGGTACCATGGATTGTTTTTGCTTGAATTGGCTTTGTAGTAATGTTCATCCACCTACAAAAACATAATTAAAATTTTGTTTTGGGTACCTAAGTTTTCTTGGGTCCTTAAGTGTTAGTACTAACAATTTTTATGCCTTTTGGAATCCATTTCATTTTAGTAATCTAATCTTGAGATGTGCTAACTCTTTTGGAATCCACACTCTCCTAATGAGCTTACCTCTATAAGTGATTTTCTTTAAGGAATAATATAGTATTGAATGACCCAATTTATGACGATGTGCACATAAGCTGGATGAATCATTTGGCTTAACAAGGAAATTCTTTAAATGAGTTTCTTTGTTGCCACCATTATAACCTAGTCCATCTTTGTCAAAGAAAGCTCTTTGTGTTTCAAGCATGTCATTGAGCTTTTGATGTCCCATATAAAATCTAGAAAATGAATTATGCAAATTTTCATTTTTCTTAGTCAAGTCATTGACATTCAACTTCAAGAGCTCAACCTTTTTTTCTAAGTCTTCTTTTGCTTTAATCAATGATTCATTTTCTAGTTTCAATTTAGATACCATTTTCCTATATTTCATGCTCACGTTCTTAAATTCTATAGCTAACTCATCATAGACATCTTGTAGTTCATCAAATGTGTATGAATTTAAATCACATGAACTAGAGGTTACCTTAGACTCATCAAGAGCCATGAGACATAGATTGGCTACTTTCCCTTCATTTGATTCATCATCGAAGAAGTCACTATCACTCCATGTTGCTACCATAGCTTTCTTTTTTGGCTTTGTCATATTTTGCTTTTTCCACAAAAGACAATCAAATTTAATGTGACCCGATTTGTTGCATTCATAACAAATAATTTGGTCCCTTTCTCTTTTACTTGATTCCCCTTTAGTCATCACCTTTTGTGGTCTTCTTCTATTGGAGAACTTGTTTGTCCTCATGAACTTCTTGAATCTTTTTGCAAACATGGCCATTTCTTCATCTTCATCATCTTTCTCTTGTCCAAAATTTTTTTCATCTTTTTGAAAGGTAGATTTGAAAGCAATGCCACCTTTCTTGATTGGTTCTTGTCCCTTTTTGATCTTTATTCCATAGGTGAGGAGAGAGCCCATTCGTTCATCCAAAGAAAGTGTGTGAGGGCTCTTGGACTTTTCAATGGCTGTCACTTTGGCTTCCCAGCTCTTTGGTAGACTATTGAGAATTTTTTTCACCATCTTCATATTTGAGTAAATCTTCCTAAGAGCCTTTAAACCATTAATGATATCAGTGAAGCAGTTTGACATCTCACTAATAGTTTCATCTAGTTTTTATCTTGAATAGTTCATAATCGTGAGTGAGCATGCCAATTTTATCTTTTTCACTTGATTGGTACCTTTATGAGTAACAGCTAGCTTATCCCAAATTTTCTTTGCATTTTCACACAAGGAGACTCTATTGTACTCACTTGGTCCTAATGCACAAAATAGTTTATGCATTACTTTGGTATTGAGTTGAGCCATTTTCATGTCATTGACATCCCATTCACTCTCTAGCTTAATCAGCTCCCTACCATCCACCACCTTCGTTGGAATTTGAGGACAATTTACAATGACCCTCCAGACTTTATAATCATTAGTTTGAATGAATAACCTCATCCTAATCTTCCAAAGTAGTTGTCACCAGCAAAGAGAGGAGGTCTAACAATTGAATCCCTTCACTTTCAAGAGATGCTGCAATTATTTCATTTACCATGAGACACACCTATTGTTGGCCAGTATAGTTGCTATAGCTTGAAAATGGTTTTTCCACATTGATTACCATATTTCTTTGAGGCATTTTCAAGATCACTCTTGGGCTGTTAAACCTACGAAAAAGAGTACTAGTTTTGATACCAATTGTTAGCTCAAAGATTTGGAATAAACCAAGAGGGGGTGAATTGGTTTTAATGAAGTTTTCAAAAACAATATTCAATAAGCATAAATTTTGCTAAACAATTAAACACAATAATTGAAAGTAAATAAGAGATAGGGATAGACAATATAACACCGTGATTTATAGAGGTTCAGTCATTTCTTAAGCACCTACATCCTCTCCCTTAGCTTCTCTTGCCAAAGAGTTCAATCCACTATATGAAGAAGATTACAATCAAGCTTCTTAAAGCTTTACAAGAACTCAACTTAACACACTCTTAAGGGTTATCCTCCCTCTTAAGATTACAAACTCAGAATACAAAATTTTTAAGTGTTTTGCAAACTCTAAGAACCTCTTAAAGGTTGGGTGTTTGCTAAGTTAAAGTACATAATAGTATGTACAAGAAAGTAGAGAAAAACTGATATGAATTCTGCACTTTTCTAACTTGGAACAGCTTTGAATGCTAGAGCAAATTAGTAAGTGAATAACAATAAGTTCTTGGCTCTTATTACTCTTGGTCTGCAATGAAATACTTGATTTATATGTAAGAAGAAGTTGAAAGCCGTTGGATAACATTTAATGCTTCAAACTTGTAAAAATTTCAGACAAAAAATAGCCGCTGAAAGTTTTTAGCCTTCAGGGGATCGATCCCTTGCTTAGGGGATCGATTGGTTTATGTTGGAGAATGCTCGATTTTGTGCCTAAATTGCCTTACCCGATCGATCCCTTTATCTAAGGGATTGATTGGTTCTTTAGGTGATCGATCCCCTATGTGGGGGGATCGATCCCTTTTCTCGATTTTCAGATTTGGGGAGCTTTCTGTTTGAGCAACCGATCAATCCTTTGAAAAGGGGATCAATCCCTTTTTTGGAAAATTGCATGACGAACACATTCTGTATGAAAAAGTGATCGATCCCTTGAATGAGGGGATCGATTGGTTTTTGCCAAAACATGAGGAATTTTCAATTCTAGAAGAAGATAGGATTGATCCCTTTTGCTAGGGGATGATCTGGTAAGGAGGGGATCGATCCTTTCCCTTAAGGGATCGATCCCTTCTATCAAAACTTGCATTTTTCTAGCTTTGTTCCAAGAATTTGACTTGTTTTGGTTCTCAAATGGATTTTGGCAAGATAGAAGGGTGGAAAAATGTTCAATTTGAGCTTAGAAAAGATTGATTCAAGTTAGGCAAATTTTTTGTTTTGTCAAATCAAAACACTTAATCAATTCAAGGCCAACAATGTCAAATCATTATGACTTTTTTTTTTGTCATAAAACAATTATTTTTGTTCATATAAGCTTATTCAAATTAAAATAATATTAATTTATTAATATTTTGATAAATTAATAAGTAAAATATTTTAAAAATAAATACATATATAGAACATGTTCAAATAATTATAACTATTTGAATAATTATCTATTTTAAATAACAAATAATATATTTCAAATTAATTTGAACATAATTTTTGTATGGTTATAATAAGTAATTATTATTTTTGTATAATAATTTATACAATTGATTTATAATTACATTTATATGTAAAATCGATTATACATATTTTTAAATATAATTGATTTAAAATTATCTTACATATTAATAATAATAGTTATACAATTATTAGAAATGTATAATTAATTACAATTATTAAATATCATATTAAAATTGATATGATAAGTTAATTATCAATTTTTTTTTATAAATATATATTTATATCACATATATTAAAATCAATTAATTGTGATAAAGTAATTGATACTATTAGTTAACATAGTATTAGTTAATATAGATATAATAGATTAATAATTAAAACTATTACACTTAATATCTATATTGATTATTAAATATAAATTATGTTTACATTAAATATAAACATCATAACAATTATTAATAATACTATTAATAATTATGTTGTATTAATAATTAGACTTTAATTATTTATTATTCATAATTATTTAATGAAACAATTGTTAAATTATAATAATTATTATATATAATAAAAATAAATTGATTAATATTTTCAAAATTATATTATTAATAATATTACTTAAATAAAAATATATTATAATAATAGTAAATAATTATTATTGATAAAATAAAATATCAATTTGTCAAACCAGTTCAATTAGTTATAACTATTATATTAATTATAATTAATTATAACTAATAAAATATTAGTTATTTAATATTCAATATATTTAATGAATATATAATTATTTAGTAATTATTATACTTGTTTTTATTATATTAAGCTAATATGATTATAAATTTATATTAAATTTAATAAACAATTATAATATTTTAAATATTTAATATAAAATATTAATTACCATTATAATTATAATTTTATAAATTATAAATAATTTATTATTAATAAAATATAATAATTATTATATTATATTTTATTATAAATATATAAAATTAGTTAAATAACATATTTTATTTTGATATGGGAAGAATCATATCAATAATTTTATTACATTCAAATAATTCTATTATTTGAAATTTTAATATTTGTTTAGTAACATTTTATTAAATATTATAGTATAAATTATATAATAGCTAATAATATATTGTTAGCCGTAAACAAATTAAAAAATTAATAATTTTTTAAATTATTAAATATAATTTATTTAATATTACAAATCTATTATTAAACTAACAATAATTAAAATGTTTATTATGGATTATTATGGATAATTTATATATTTAAATTAATATATCTATTCTATATATAATAATTAGTTACTAATAACTAAGATTAAATAATAATTTTTTTAATAAAATATAATAATTTAATATAAATTAGTTATTTGTATAATATTATTAATTTATAAAATTATATTTAATAGATAATTAATTATCTAACAATTATTAATATACTATAATTCAAATATGAATTGTTGGATTAGAACTAATGGCCTTTGTTTACAAATTAAAAACTAATTAATTAAGTAATTAATATATTAAATATAGTATGATAGAATTAAAACAATTATAGTAATAATATATATTATTTTAATAGTTAATAATATAAAATTAAATAGTTATAATTATTAGAACTAGTTTCGTAAGTAGAATTATTTTCTAAATCTCTTATAAATTTTTAAAATATTAATAAATTAATTTTATTCTATTCCGAACAAGCTTCTATGAGCTTAAATAATTATTTTATGACAAAACAAAAGGTTATAACAAGTTGAAATAAATAAATTTTCATATAGTCTTAACTATTTGAACTGGTTTGACAAACGGATTTATTTTTTAAATCTCATAATTATTCATTTCAAAATATTACTAAATTATTATTACTTTATTCCGAATAATTTTGTATGAACAAAAACAATTATTTTATGATAGAGCAAAGGTTATAACAATTTGAAATAGATAATTGTTCAAATAATCATAACTATTTGAACTAGATCAACAAATAGATTTCTTTTTTAAATCTCTTTTTAATTCTTGAAATATTAATAAATTAGTATTCTTTTATTTAAAAAAATCTTATTTGTTGAAAAACAATTGTTTTATGATAAAACAAAGGTAATAATGATTTAAAATAGATAGTTGTTTAAATGGCCATGATTATTTGAATTGATTCAGTAAACTGATTTATTTTTTAAATCTCTTGTTTATTAATTTTTGAAATATTAATAAAGTAGTATTATTTTATTTTGGATAAGTTTTTATAAACTAAAACAGCTGTTTTATGACAAAACAACTAGTCATAATGATTTTAAATAGATAATTGTTGAAATAGTCATAATTATTATAGATATAATTTATAATAAAGTATAAAAAAATTGAATAATTCAAATACATTTATTAAATAACTTATAATATTATATAAGTTCAAATAATTTATATAACTATTATATTTCTAAGTAAAAATATAATATTATATTTATTAGTAAATTATTAATAATCAAATATTATTATATCAAATTTCTTTAAACATTATACAGATATGACTATTTGAATCAATTCGATAAACAAATTAACTTTTAAATCAATTAGTTATTAATTTTTGGAATATTAATAAATTAGTTTTATTTTGAATAAGCTTGTATGAACTAAAACAATTGTTTTATGACAAAACAAAAAGTCATAACGATTTTAAATAGACAATTATTAAAATAGTCGTAGCTATTTAAATTTGTTCAGTAAACAAATTAGTTTTTTTAAACTCTTGCTTATTAATTTTTGAAATATTAACAAATTAGTATTATTTTATTTTGGATAAGCTTTTATGAACTAAAACAATTGTTTTTGGTTAAAACAAAAGGTCATAATGATTTTAAATAAATAATTGCTCAAATAGTCATAACTATTTGAACTTGATCGGTAAACAAATTTATTTTTTCATATCTTTTGCTTATTAAATTTTTGAATGTTAATAATTAAAAATTTTAAATTTTAAATATTTAAATTAAAATATATAATTTTTATGATTTAATTATCGATATTTATTAATAAATAAGCTATGAAATAATAATATAATTTATGAATTTTGTTAAATAATTATTAAAAATAATCATCAGTATTTTAAAATGTATATTTGATCTTTTATGAAAACTATCGATAATTAAAATAGATAATTATTTAGAAATCCGATATTTGAGACAAGGCAAATATCTAATTATTCAAATAAATTAATAAGTAAGAGATATTAATTTATATCTTAATTAAATTAGCATATTTTAAATAACTAATATTTCATTAATCTATATTTATTTCAAATTATTATCATAATTTACTTAATTAGTATCCATGGTAATAATATAATTTATTATATTATTATATCAATAATAAATAATATCCAAATAATATTAATAATAGATTTTCTAAGTTACATAAAATATTTAATTATTAAATAATTATTAATTGTCATATTATTAATAATTATGGCTAATAAATAATGTTCGTATTATTATATGATTAAAAAAAATCATCCTATAAAACTATGATAATTATTATTAAATATATATAATAAATTGACTACAAAAAATTATCTCATATGAACATTATTTCCTTTTGATAATTATTCCCTTTGAACTAAGGTGTCATTGCTTATATAATAAATCTAATAGCTTTAATTATTTGAATTTGTTTAGTAAATACATTGATTTTTTAAATCTCTTACTTATTAATTTTTAAAATATTATTAGTTTGGCAATGTTTTACTCCGAATAAGCTTGTAGAAACAATTGTTTTATGACAAAAATGAAGATCATAACGATTTGAGATAGATAATTGTTCATATAGTCATAACTATTTGAACTGATTTTGTAAACAAATTTAAATTAATAACAAATAAGTTATTAACAATAATATTTTTACAACTATAAAAAAATAATTTAAAGTTTAAATAAGTTTATTTGGAATTAATAATATAAATTATATAATAAAATAGCTAATTATAATTAATATTAAATTTGTTATATAATTTTATATTTTTTATATAAAATTTGTTTAAATAAGCAATAGTAGTCATAGAAAAATTGATTTATTATAAATTAACTATTTTAGTTAACAATTTTATTATTAATTTAATTAATAATTAATAATATATTATAATACTAATTGTTTATAGTTGAATAATTTATATAATTATTAATTATTAATTAATTATATAAATATATACTAATATTATATAGAAATATTATTTAAATTATTCATTTAAAAATTAAATTAAATTATTAATTATGAAATAAATTAATATATTATATTTATTGTTTATAATAAATTATTATTAATTTATATTATAGTTATAATGTTAGCTTTATAGGTGAGATGGTGATCCAAGAGGGGGGTGAATTGGATTTTTTCAAATTCTTTCCAAACAAATGATTTCAATATAATTGAATGGAAATTAAAACAATAAGCACTTTTAATGAAAATATAATGCTAACAATAACAATTAATGAACCTAAAATCAAATATAAATAACAATAAATTGTAAGGAGATAGGGATAGAGAAATCAAACACAATGATTTATAGAGGTTCGGTCCTTCTACATAATGCACCTACGTCATCTCTCTTGGTTATCCACACCAAGGCTTCAATCCACTAATTGAAGAAAAATTTTTACAAGATACAAGCCTATCTTGTACTAAATCTCTATCTTTTTCTCAAGGCTTAGATAGCAACCTCTGCCTTTACAATATCAAGAGGATACCTCACCTCTTGTTCTCTTCCACCCTTGTATATCAAAGGTAATTTTGCAAACAATTGAACAACCTCTCTAAGGCTAAGTGTTTGCTAAGTTTAAGTACAAGAAAATGATGAATGAACAACAAATATAATTTGGATACAATAAATACAATTAATTGAATCTTTAATTAATTATCATTATTTGAAAAAATCCAAATTCTTTGAATTAATTAAATTAATTTAAAATTTAATATTAACTTAATAATTAATAAAAATAAATTATCTATAAGTTAGGAATATGTTTAATTTATTAGTAACGATTTGAAATAAATATTAAAACTATTATAATTTATTTAATATATAACATTTTATTTCTATTTATATCATAAACATATTGATAATTAAGTCAATTTATAATATTGTATTATTATTAATTTATATTTATATAATTATTTAAATAACATCACATTATTATTAATATATTATAAATTATAAGATTATAAATTAATAATTATATATAATTTATAAATATAATAAATTAATATTATTTTATATTAAATTATAATTATAAAATATAAAATAATAATAAATTCTTTATTCTAATTTAATTTATAAAAATATAACGGTTATTTTTAATAAATAATTATAATGTAATATAATTAAATTATCATTAATAATTATATAATTGAACAATTATTTATGTCTGTTAGCTCAAAGATTTGGAATAAACCAAGAAGGGGGGTTGAATTGGTTTTAATGAAGTTTTCAAAAGTAATATTCAATAAGCATAAATTTTGCTAAATAATTAAACACAATAATTGAAAGTAAATAAGAAATAGGGATAGAGAATATAACACCGCGATTTATAGAGGTTCAGTTCTTCCTTAAGCACCTACGTCCTCTCCCTTAGCCTCTCTTGCCAATGAGTTCGATCCATTATATGAAAAAGATTACAATCAAGCTTCTTAAGGCTTTACAAGAACTTAACTCAACACACTATTAAGGGTTATCCTCCCACTTAAGATTACAAACTAAGAATACAAAATTTTTAAGTGTTTTGCAAACTCTAAGAACCTCTTAAAGGTTGGGTGTTTGCTAATTTGAAGTACACAATAGTATGGATAAGAAAGTAGAGAAAAATTTATATGAATTCTGTAGTTTTCTAACTTGGAACAGCTTTGAATGCTAGAGCAGATTGGTAGGTGAATAGCAATAAGTTATTGGCTCTTGTTACTTTTGGTTTGCAGTGGAATGCTTGATTTATAGGTAGGAAGAAGTTGAAAGCCGTTGGATAGCATTTAATGCTTCAAACCTATAAAAATTTCAGATAAAAAATAACCGTTGGGAGTTTTTAGCCTTCAGAGGATCGATCCCTTGTCTTAGGGGATCGATTGGTTCATGTTGGAAAATGTTTGATTTTGTGCCTAAATTGCCTTACCCGATCGATTGGTTCTTTAGGTGATCAATCCCCTATGTTGGGGGATCAATCCCTTTTCTGAATTTTTAGATTTGGGGAGCTTTCTGTTTGAGCAACAAAATAATCCCTTGAAGAGGGGATCGATCCCTTTTCTAGAAAATTGCATGATGAACGCATTTCGTATGAAAAAATGAATGATCCCTTGAATGAAGGGATCGATCTGGTTATTTTGAAACCCCAACTGATCGATCCCTACAGGGAGGGGATCGATTGGTTTTTGCCAAAACATGAGGAATTTTCAGTTCTAGAAGAAGGCAGGATCGATCCCTTTTGCTAGGGGATCGATCCCTTCTATCAAAACTTGTATTTTTCAAGCTTTGTTTCGAGAATTTGACTTGTTTTGGTTCTCAAATGGATTTTGGCAAGATAGAAGGGTGGAAAAATGTTCAATTTAAGCTTAAAAAAGATTGATTCAAGTTAGGCAAATTTTTTGTTTTGTCAAATCAAAACTCTTGATCAATTCAAGGCCAACAATTTCTCCTTTTTTGATATGACAAAATCAAATGAAAAATTTGCATGAAAAACATTTTTCCTTTTGAAAAACAAACTCCCTCTGAATAATATAGCTCCCCCTGAATTTAAGCATAAGTTTTAAGCCAACTAAACAAAATTAATATCACCAAACCAATATCATTAAGATCATCAAAGTAAGTAATTTTTTTCATTCATACCAATATTTCTCTCCTTTTTTGTCATAGCAAAAAGGATAAAATAAAAGCAAAACTATAGAACAATCAATTCAAGGCCACTCATATCAGACATCAAACAACACAACAAGAGCACATGCCATATGAGAATGAAAGATGAATTTCATTGATATAAATATTAAGTACCAACATTTACAAAACATAATGCAAAGATAGATTTTCAAAATATGTGGAAAAATATAAGTAATGGCACTAGTGTAGTTCATTGAGGTGGAGGTGGAGAATGGAGAGACTGATGAGGATGAGGAGAGTGAGAAGAGGGCTACCCCATGTGCGGAGGTGTAGAGCACATTTGCTCAATGTCAACACGAAGGTGGCAAACCTATGCTACCAATTCATTCTGCGTTCCCTCCATAGTTTCCAATCTGGTGTTCATACTGCCAACCATGGAGTGCAAGCTATTCATCTGAAGTAAGAGCATTTCTAAGGCTTCTTGAGTGTTGAATGGTGAGGTAGAGGGTTCATCTTGCGGTTCAGGCATACCCAAAGGTTCTTGCTCTTTTTCCTCCTCTTGTGCAGCCCCAACATCACCCTTTTTAACCCATTGTCCAGTTGCATTCTGAACATAACCCATGCTATGCAATGTAGGAGCCCTTAGAACACTAAATAGGTCATTGAATTTCATCTGCTTGTCTCCACTGGTATTCACCTCCAAATGCCTCAAAAGGTTACTTATTGCATACCCATATACCAAAGTATAATCTTTATTCTGAACGACCCTCATCATATCATGAAAAATGAAGTGCACCAAGTTTGGTTTCTGTCCATTCTTGATCTTATACATCCATCAATAATCTTGCTTCCTAATGGTGGAGTATTGTGTCATAAAAGGTGCTAGAACATGGGTAACAATGAGGTATAGCAATCTATCATGCATGGATAACCTAAAGGCTTAAGTGAGAGCAACTTGTAGATTGTGATTGCTAAAGATTTCTAGAGCAAGTTGCATCATGTCACACCTAGTGTTTGTTTCCCCCTCATCATCTAACTTAAAACATTCAGCTAGCACTTGTTTGGTGACTAGTATTTCCCTTCCCATCACATAAGTTCAGAATCTATCAAGGTAATGCTTATTTGATCCTTCAATCTAGACACAGCTAGCATTACTATAGAAAACTCTTACTAAATTCTCAAATAATATACCTTTCATGCACAAATAATATAGCCAACCAAATTCCTCGAAAACATGTAGGTAGGGGAAAGCTATTGATCAGAGGAAATCTACGAAAATTACCCTGCCAGGTTTTACTTCTCGATGCGTAAAATGCGTATCATACCGGTCCTTGGCATTTGGATTGTTCAAATTCTAATTGAAGGATGGCTTCATTGTCGAGCTTGAAGCCTTCCTTGGAAGATTTCTTCTGCCAGTGGTGACTTTGGTTTTTAGGGTCGTTTTGAGGGTTCTAAGGAGTAATTTCGGCAAGAGATCAAGTGGGAGTGAAGAAATTTACAAGAGATGTTGGTAAGAAGGATCAATTTTGGGTGAAAAATGAGTGGGAGTGTTTAGGGTTTGGAGAGGATGAGTTTGGGAGGAAGATGAACCGAAGAGGAAAGCTGAAATGATCGATTAAACTGAGGCAAACCCGACTTTATCATGCCCAAAAGGCACGACCCGATCGATTGGTTGAAGTATGGGATCAATCAGTTATGGTTCTTTGCATGAAACCGATCGATCATTTTTGAAGGGGATCAATCGATTTTACTCATTTCAAACTTCTTGTAGCTACTGGTTGAATACCCGATTGATCCTATCCCAAGGGGATCGATCAGTTTCGCATGGGTTCATCTAAAATTGGCTACTGCCTACACATATGATGAATCGTATCCAAAGGGGATCGATCGGTTCCCTATATTTTCCCTTTAATTTGGCTATGGGGTGAAGAACCAATCGATCCATTCCAAAGAAGATCGATTGGTTTTTTCTGTAGCATTTTTTTAATTAACAGATTTAAAAACCATGCAATATGATCATTCAAGCATACAATCATGCATAAATCATAGAAAAATTTAGATAAACACACATTTGATCAATCAAGAGTGCACCATTCATCATAGCATCAAGAAATTCACTTCAAGGAACATTCATCATGCCAAGTTCACCTTTAATTGCATAAAATCTATCCTAATCAAGAGGTTTTGTGAAGATATCAGCTAGTTGATGCAATGTATCAACATATTCAAGCACAATATCACCCTTTTGAGCATGATCTCTAATAAAGTGATGCCTAATTTCAATATGTTTTGTTCTAGAGTGTTGAATTGGATTTTTAGTGAGATTGATGGCACTAGTATTGTCACATTTAATGGGAATATGATCCATGGTTATTCCAAAATCCTCCAATTGTTGCTTAATCCACAAAACCTGAGCACAACAACTTTCAGCTGCCACATATTCGATTTCAGTAGTAGATTGAGCAACACTATTTTGTTTCTTGGAAAACCATGATATGAGCATATTTTCAAACAATTGAAAAGTACCAAATGTGTTTTTTCTATCTATTTTGCATCCACCAAAATTCGCATCGAAATAGGCATGTAAAGCAAAAGATGAGCCTTTTGGATACCATAATCCTAAATTAGGGGTGTCGTTAAGGTACCTAAAATTTTTTTTAACAGCAGATAAATGTGATTCTCTAGGTGAAGATTGAAATCTAGCACATAAACATACACTAAACATAATATCGGGTCTACTTACAGTAAGATACAACAATGAACCAATCATAGACCTATATACTTTAGAGTCAACACATTTACCTCATTCATCCTTGTCAAGTTTTGTTGAAGTGCTCATTGGTGTTAAGCAAGGCTTTGATTCTTTCAATCCAAACCTTATGAGCAAATCCTTGATGTATTTGGCTTGATTGATGAAGATGCCATCTTTTGTTTGCTTTACTTATAGTCCCAAGAAGAATGTGAGTTCTTACATCATGCTCATTTCAAATTCACCTTGCATAATCTTAGCAAATTCTTGACAAAGAATTTCATTAGTAGCACCAAATATAATATCATCAACATAAATTTGCACTATGAGAATGTCTTTTTTTTTGTTTTAATAAAAAGTGTAATATCAACCTTCCCTCTATTAAAACCATTTTTTACCTAAAAATTTTATAATATTTCATACCAAGCTTTAAGAGCTTGTTTTAAACCATATAATGCTTTTGTCAAATTATAAACATGATTTGGAAATTTTGGATTTTCAAAACTGGGAGGTTGCTCTACATACACTTCTTTATTTATAAAACCATTAAGAAATGCACTCTTGACATCTATTTGAAAAAGCTTGAAATCTTTAAAACATGCAAATGCAAGCAACATTCTTATGGCCTCTAACCTTGCAACCGGGGCATAGGTTTCATCATAATCAATTCCCTCTTCTTGACTATACCCTTGAGCTACCAATCTAGCTTTGTTTCTAATAACATTCCCATGCTCATCCATTTTATTTCTAAAAGCCCATTTTGTGCCTATAGTAGGATGATCACTAGGCCTAGGTACAAGATTCCATACTTGGCTTCTTTCAAATTGGTTCAATTCCTCTTGTATGGCTAATATCCAATAATCATCTCCTAAGGCTTCATTTATATTTTTGGGTTTAAAATGAGATAGAAAAGCAACATACTTACACACATTATAAGAGGATCTAGTTCTTACTTCTTGAGTTGGATCACCAATGATTTCATTATCTTTGACATGCCTCTTTTCTCTAGGATGATTTGGCTCTCTCTTTATGTGTTGTGGCTCTTCCAAGAACTCATCATCTTTCTTTTGATTGTTCTCCTCAATGTCATGAGTTGCATCCTTGATCTTTCTTGAAGTATACCTACATCATCATCTTCAAGAAGGACTTTTCTTGAAAATGGGTTAGACTCATAAAAAATAACATGTATAAATTCTTCAACCACTAATGTTCGTTTATTAAAACTTTTATATGCTTTTGAATTCAAAAAATATCCTAGGAAAATCTCTTCATCACTTTTTGCATCAAATTTACCAAGATCATCTTTTTCATTGTTCAAAATAAAGCATTTGCAACCAAAAGGATAAAAATAACTTATGTTAGGCCTTTTTCCTTTAAAAAGCTCATAGGGGGTTTTCTTCAAAATTGACCTAATCATAGCTCTATTTATAATATAACAAGAAGTATTTATAACTTCTACCTAAAAATATCTAGGTAAATTATTTTCACAAAGCATGGTTCTAGCCATTTCTTTTAAAGTTTTATTTCTCTTTTCCACTACCCCATTTTGTTGAGGAGTTCTAAGAGCAGAAAAATTATGGCTAATACCATTTTCACTACAAAATACATTGAAGCCAAGATTTTCAAATTCCTTTTCATGATCACTTCTAATACTAGTAATAGAATAACCTTTTTCATTTTGTATTTGTTTGCTAAAAGTGATGAATTTTTCCAAAGCCCCATTCTTTGAATGCAAAAAGAGAACCCATGTGAATATAGTAAAATCATCAACAATAACAAACCCATATTATTTTTCACCAAGACTCATTGTTCTAGTAAAAGATCAATATGAAGTAGTTGAAGAGGTCTAGTAGTTGAAATGCAATTCTTAGGTTTGAAAGAAGTTCTTCTATGTTTTCCTTAAGCACATGCATCACAAACCTTGTCATTTTCATATTTCAACTTTGGCAAACCAACAACCAAATCATTTTGAGAAAGTTTTGAAATTACATGCATACTTGCATGTCCAAGTCTTCTATGCCAAATCCAACTTTCATTTTCTTTTTGAGCCATAAAACAAACATTTTTAGAGGATAGGTCATCTAGATGCACTACACAAATGTTTCCTTGATGATGTCCAACAAAAAACAAGTTTGTTAGTTTTGATATCAATTACTTGATAGCATATGGATTCAAACACAACTCTAAATCCTTTATCACACAATTGACTAATACTAAGTAAGTTATGCTTGAGTCCTTTTACAAGTAAAACATTTTTAATAGTAGTAGAGGGATTGTTACCAATGGAGCCAATCCCTTCAATTTGGCCTTTAGAGTTGTCACCAAATGTAACATCTCCTCCACTTTTAGCTTTCAAGTCCTTGAAAAGAGTTTTGTCCCCGGTCATGTGTTTTGAGCATCCTTGAAAAGATTTTTATCCCTGGTCATGTGTTTTGAGCATCCACTATCAAGGTACCATGGATTGTTTTTGCTTGAATTGGCTTTGTAGCAATGCTTATCCACCTACAAAAACACAATTAAAATTTTGTTTTGGGTACCCAAGTTTTCTTGGGTCCTTGAGTGTTAGTACTAATAATTTTTATGCCTTTTGAAATCTATTTCATTTTAGTAATCTCATCTTGAGATGTGCTAACTCTTTTTGGAATCCACACTCTCCTAATGAGCTTACCTCTATAAGTGATTTTCTTCAAGGAATAATATTGTATTGAATGACCCAATTTATGACAATGTGCACATAAGCTGGATGAATAATTTGGCTTAACAAGGAAATTCTTTAAATGAGTTTTTTTGTTGCCACCATTATAACCTAGTCCATCTTTGTCAAAGAAAGCTCTTTGTGTTTCAAGCATGTCATTGAGCTTTTGATGTCCCATATAAAATCTAGAAAATGAATTATGCAAATTTTCATTTTTCTTAGTCAAGTCATTGACATTCAACTCCAAGAGCTCAACTTTCTTTTCTAAGTCTTCTTTTGCTTTAGTCAATGATTCATTTTCTAGTTTCAATTTAGATACCATTTTCCTATATTTCATGCTCATGTTCTCAAATTCTATAGCTAACTCATCATAGGCATCTTGTAGTTTATCAAATGTGTATGAATTTAAATCACATGAACTAAAGGTTACCTTAGACTCATCAAGAGCCATGAGACATAGATTGGCTACTTTTCCTTCATTTGATTCATCATCGAAGAAGTCACTATCACTCCATGTTGCTACCATAGCTTTCTTCTTTGGCTTTGTCATGTTTTACTTTTTCCACAAAGGACAATCAAGTTTAATGTGACCTGGTTTGTTGCATTCATAACAAATAATTTGGTCCCTTTCTCTTCTACTTGATTCCCCTTTAGTCATCACCCTTTGTGGTCTTCTTCTACTGGAGAACTTGTTCATCCTCATGAACTTCTTAAATCTTTTTGCAAACATGGCCATTTCTTCATCTTCTTTTTTATTAACAATAATTTGGACTAATAATTTACAAAAAATTATTATTGTATTAATTTAATAATATTATAGTATTATTTGAATATAGCTAAAAGTCAAATTATTTAATATAATTTGTATACTATTTTTTAAAATTATTAAAATTGATTAATAATTTTATCAATTAGTTAATAATAAATTACTAATAAATTAATATTTATACTATAATATCTATATATGTTACTAGTAATAATAATATATTATTATTATTAATTTATTAAAATAATAACTAATAAATTGATTATTAAAATATTCATTAAAATAATTATTAATATTTATAATTTAAATATTAATTATAAATATTTACCTTATTAAACTAGTACAATTAATCCAAATTGTATTAAGTAAATAATAAATAATAAATATTTATTATAATTAATGAATATAATATTTTTATTAATATAAATATACATTATTAATAATTAATAATGATTAATTTTTTGGATTATTGATAAAATAATTCTGTTTGAATAATTAATAAAATATTTATTTAGTTTATATTAATTTAATCATTTAATTAAATTATATAAGATTATAAGTAATAAATAATTACTTTATTCCTAATATTATTATTATGATTTATGATTAGATTAATCATAAATTATTATAACTACTTTTAATTTATTTTAATTATATAATTATATAGTTAATATTTATGGGTTTAAATTTTTAATTAAATAGTTAAACTTTTTATAATTAACAATCTTAATTATTAATATTTTACATATTAATATATTTCTATTATTAATATTAACAATTTAAAATTTAAAATTATCAATTTAAGGATATAAATTGTTATATTTAATTTTCAATTAAATTATATTTATTTCTATTTGTTAACTTTATTAATTAAAATTATTTGAATAGTAATTATAAACTAAAATAAACAATATTTTTATATACTATAAAACTAGTAATATTTGTTAAATAATAATATTAAGCCTTAATTAATATTAATTGAATAGTAATTATTTATTATTTATGATTATTCAATTATATAATACTAATTTTATCTAATAATTTTATAATAAATCTTCAATACAAATTATTATTATTTAATTTAAATTATTAATTATATTTATTAATAGTAAATATAATATTAATTAATAATTGTATTTAGGATTTATTATAAAATTTTAATATTTTACTAAATATTTATTTTATTATCTTTAATTCAAAATCAATTAAGTCATGAGTATAATTAATTATGATTTATTAATTTAATAATAATTAATAATATAAAATTATTGGTTTTAATATTTCAAATAATAAATATTGTTTAATTATTAAATATTTCAAATGGTTAAGACTATTGAAAAATTATATACTTCAAATCATTTTGACCATTTTTTAGTCATAAAAAAATTATTTCAATTCATACAAGCTTATTCAGAATAAATTAATACTAATTTATTAACATTTGAAAAATTAATAAGAAAGAGATTTAAAAAATAAATCTGTTTGCCGAACAAGTTCAAATACTTATTATTATTTGAACAATTATCTATTTTAAAATGTTATAACCATTTAATTTGTCATAAAATAATTGTTTTAGTTAATACAAGCTTAGATGGAATAAAAGAATACTAATTTATTAATATTTCCTAAATTAATAATAAATTTAAAAAGTAAATCTGTTTACCAAATCAATTAAAATAATTATGGCCATTTGAATAATTATCTATTTCAAATCATTATGACATTTTATTTTGTCATAATACAATTGTTTTTTATCATACAAGTTTATTCAAAATAAAATAATACTAATTGATTAATATTTCAAAAATAATAGGTAACAGATTTAAACAATAAATCTGTTTACCAAACCATTTCAAATAATTATGACTATTTGAATAATTATCAATCTCAAATCGTTAAAATTTTTGTTATTTTGTTTCATATTATATGTTACAATATAATGTATATTAATATAAAATATTATATTCATAAATCTAATCAATAATTAATATAATTAATATTGTAATATGAATAACAATAGATATGTTATATCTATAATAACTAATTAGTAAAAAATTGTATTTATTAAAATAATTTATATATTTATTTATAAATAAATAAGTATAATAATAACATTATGATATTATAATTTGATTATAAATTAATATTCACATATTAATTTAATTATATATATTTAATTAATAATATATTATAATAATTATAATAATTTATAAATTATTATTTATTAATTAATATGAATATATGTTATATTAGTAAATATCAAATCAAGATAAATTTGATAAATTGTTACTCCGAATAACAATTTGAAGTATACAACTGCTCTAATAGTTATAACTATTTGAAATGGTTTTGTAAATAAAGTTTTTTTTTAAATTTCTTACTTATTAATTTTTGAAAAATTAATAAATTAGTATTATTTTATTCCGAATAAGCTTGTATGATCAAAAACAATTGTCATATGACCAAACAAAAGGTAAGAACAATTTGAAATAGATAATAATTAACAAAATTATTCATAAATTAATCAAAATTATTATAATATATTTGTTTTAATTTCTATTATAACTTAATTTATATTAGGTTACTATTTAATATAAATATATTTATACTAATATAAATAATACTAATTTATATAATAATAATTTATTATTAATTTTTATATTATTTATATTATATTATTTATATAAAAAACAATTGCTTTATGACAAAACAAAAGGTCATTTATTAAATCACTTAGATTTTTACTTATGACTAAGTAATAATTATTTAATTATATATAATTAAATAAACTATTATTAAATTTATATATTAATAATAGTTTATTTAATAATTAAATATTATAATTAAATATTATATTAATTTATAAATATTAATAACTGAATTAATTTAATTGTTAAATTAAATATTTTATACAATATTAAATAAAAAACATAGTTATATAATTACAATTAAAATAGATAATTAAATATTTTAATTCAAATAGTAATTAAATTAAAAATATTTATTTATCTTAATAAATAAATATTATTAATATTTTGCATATTAATATTAAAGATAATTAATATGATTGGTTTCATATTAAAATAATTATTAAAATATTAAAATAAATTATTTTAAATAAATTATAATATTGTTAATTATTAATTATATAGAATAATTAATAAGTTAATATAATTCATAATAGATTATACTAAATTAATATTATTCAGTTATAATATTTTTACTAGTTATTAACTATATAGATTCACTTTTATTAATCTATTTGATTTAATTATATAAATAAATTAGATTTAATATTTAAAATTAATATATATTATAGTATTAAATATAACTCGTAATTTTAATAATTATTTATAAATTAATTAAATATTTAATTATTATTTAATTAATTTAATAATTGTATAGATTATATAATTTAGTATAATTTATACAGTTATAATATCTATTTAAATTTATTATTTGATTTTAATAATATCAAATAACCATATTTATTAACTGTATTATTTAATTTTATATTAATTTAACTAATATAAATTAATTTAAATATACTAATTATTAATTATTAAATATTTAATTTATTAATATTAATAAATATATATTTATTGAATTAATTGATATAAATATTAAATAAGTTAATTTGATTTGAAATAATTATGATTAAAATGAATTATTAAAATAAATAATTATTAATGTCATTAATAATACTAATTTATTAATATTTAAAAAATTAATCAGTAAGAGATTTAAAAAGTAAATCTACTTACTAAACCATTTCAAATTGTTTTAACTATTTTAAAAATTATCTATTTCGAGTTGTTATAACATTTTATTTTATCATCAAATAGTTGGCTCTGTTTATACTATTTTATTTGAAATAAAATAAAACTAATTTAATTATATTCTGAAACTTAATAACCAAGAAAATTAAAAAATAAATCTAATTGCTAAACTAGTTGAAATAGTTAAGACTATATGAATGATTATCTATTTCAAATCGTTATGACATTTTCTTTTGTTGTAAAACAATTATTTTGTTCGTACAAGCTTATTTAGATTAAAATAATACTAATTCAATAATATTTCAAAAATTAATAACTAAGAGATTTAAAAAATAAAATTTTTTACCGAATCAGTTCAAATGGTTAAGACTATTAGAATAATTATCTATTTCAAATCGTTCTAATATTTTATTTGGTTATAAAACAATTGTTTTAGTTCATAAAAGGTTGTTTAGAATAAATTAATACTAATTTAGTTACATTCAAAAAATTAATAAAAATGAGATTTAAAAAAATAAATATATTTACCAAACAAGTACAAATAGTTATTACTATTTGAACATTTATCTATTTTAAATCGTTATAACCTTTATTAAAATAATATATTAAATAAATTAATAATTAATAATCAATATAATAGCTTTATATATTATATCTATGTTTAATTCTAATTAATTAAAATATTAATTAATAATTTATTAATATTAATAACTATATTATCAATTTTAATATTAATAAAATATTAAACCTATTGTTTATATAAAGAATAAGGTTTGTTAGCTTTTTAGGTGAGATGGTGATCCAAGAGGGGGCGTGAATTGGATTTCTCCAAATTTTTTCCAAACAAATGATTTCAATATAATTAAATGAAAATTAAAACAGTATGAAAATGTAATACAAACAATAACAATTAATGAACCTAAAATCAAATATAAACAACAATAAATTGTAAGGAGATTGGGATAGAGAAATCAAACACAATGATTTATAGAGGCTCGGTCCTTCTCCACAAGGCATTTATGTCCTCTCTCTTGGTTGTCCACACCAAGGCTTCAATCCACTAATTGAAGAAAAATTCTTACAAGATACAAACCTATATTGTACTAAATCTCTATCTTTTTCTCAAGGCTTAGATAACAACCTCTACCCTTACAATATCAAGAGGATACCTTACCTCTTGTTCTCTTCCACCCTTGTATATCAAAGGTAATTTTGCAAACAATAGAGCAACCTCTCTAAGGCTAAGTGTTTGCTAAGTTTAAGTACAAGAAAATGATGAATGAACAACAAATATAATTTGGATATAATAAATACAAAGATATGGACTTTGAAGCTCTAAAAACTCTTGATTCTTTGAGAGAATGAAAATATAGCTTCTTAGCTCTTGCTCTCTTGATGCATCAACCTTTTTGGTGTGTTGGAGTGCCCAATTTATAGAGAAATTGAGGAAATAGCATTGGGAATGCTTGGGAAGTGAAAGTAGCTGTTGAAAGCTTGATAAAATAGCCGTTGGAGATGTCTTTGCCCAAACCCAATTGATCCCTTCTAGGAGGGGATTGATTGGTTCATGTTTTGAACCAATTTGTGCTTGAAAATAGTCTAACCGATAGATCCCTTTTTGTAGGGGATCGATTGGTTAAGGGGGTGATCGATCCTGTCCAAGCTGGGTGGTTGTTTCCTATTTTGTACTCTACTCACTAATTTGACCATAACTTGAGTTATAAAAATTCAAATCACATACCGTTTGAAGATTTAGAAAATAGACTTAAATAGCTTTCTATCATATAAAGTTCATCTCCTAATTCACTATGTACGAATTATAGTAAATTTTCAAATTTGCCCCTTATGCAGTTTTTAGACAACTATAGAGTGTTTAGTAAAAATTCAAAATCTTTTCTTAAAAAATTTGGATTTTGATTTTCTTTGATCCATTAGAAAGTAGACTCAAGGAGCTTTCCAACCATATAAAATTAAAATATTAAAACTTTGTGAATTAATACAAAAAAAATAAAATAAGTTTAATGTTGGAAAACTTTGTTCTTGTAAAATAGCTTTCTTAAGTTAATCTATTTCTCAAAACCAATATCGTCAAATTTGTATTAAGTCCAAAATGAATAAGTTCACTTTAAAAACAGCAATTGGACTTTCATTTAAGCTCAAATAAATAATCTTTAAAGGTAGATTTGGTTTGAGAAATATGAAAACAAAGAAATGTTTGTTTAAGCTTTGAAAATCATATTATTTATTTAGTATCAAAATATAAAACTTAAGAACATGTACTAAATAAATCTTTTTCAAAATCTTGATCAAGCTTATTTAGCTTAATGTTTTATTATTTCGAAATAAGGATCAATTCAAGGCTAACAGGGTTTATGATTATTCATTATTAATTTAATTAATAATATTTATAAAATATTTTAATAATTAATAATTATAAGAACTGGTCATATGAATTATCAATATTGATTTTTTTTTTAATTATCGATATATGTTTAACAAACAACTTTTAAAATGTTTATCGACAACTATATAACTAAAAGTTATGTACTTGCCATTCGATGTTGGATTGAATAGTTCAACTCCATTTTCGAGATGTAGTTTGATTTTTATGAGTTCAATTTGAAAAATAATCAAGCAACTTAAGTTCGACTAATTAGATTTTGTTATAATTAATATAACAAAATAAATATAATAATTAATAATTAATAAGTTAAATTAGTTAAATATATTTGTTAATATTATATAAATATTAAGCCTATTAAGAAGTTATTAATACTTATTATTTTATAAGGTATTAATAGTTAAGGTTAATATTAATTTACTATTAATATAAATTATTAATATTATAAACTCTATATTAACTAATAATTTAAATTAGATAATAAATTAATATTATAACTATTAATATATTTTAAGTATATAATAAATAGTATTTGAATAATTATATAAATTATAAAATATATACAATTATAGTAATAAAATTAATTATATGATTTTAAATATTGCTATAAATATTAATTTTAAATTATATAATTATTTATCATTAATGATAAATATTAGGTATCTAATATAATTACGATATAATTGTGTAAATAGTTATAATTATTTAAACTAATTTAATAAGTCGAATTATTTTCTAAATCTCTTATAAATTTTTGAAATATTAATAAATTAATTTTATTATATTTCGAACAAGCTTCTATGAGCTTAAATAATTGTTTTATGACAAAACAAAAGGTTATAACAAGTTGAAATAAATAATTTTTCATATAGTCTTAACTATTTGAACTGATTTGACAAACAGATTTATTTTTTAAATCTCATATTTATTCATTTTCAAAATATTACTAAATTATTATTTCTTTATTCCAAATAAGCTTGTATGAACAGAAACAATTGTTTTATGATAGACAAAGGTTATAACAATTTGAAATAGATAATTGTTCAAATAATCATAACTATTGAAACTGGATCAACAAATAGATTTCTTTTTTAAATCTCTTATTAATTCTTGAAATATTAATAAATTAGTATTATTTTATTTAAAAAATCTTATTTGTTGAAAAACAATTGTTTTATGACAAAACAAAAGGTAATAATGATTTAAAATAGATAGTTGTTTAAATGGCCATGATTATTTGAATTGATTCAATAAATTGATTTATTTTTTAAATCTTTTGTTTATTAATTTTTGAAATATTAATAAAGTAGTATTATTTTATTTTGGATAAGTTTTTGTGAACTAAAACAGTTGTTTTATGACAAAACAACTAGTCATAATGATTTTAAATAGATAATTGTTGAAATAGTCATAATTATTATAGATATAATTTATAATAAAGTATAAACAAAAATGAATAATTCAAATACAATTATTAAATAACTTATAATATTATATAAGTTCAAATAATTTATATAACTATTATATTTCTAAGTAAAAATATAATATTATATTTATTAATAAATTATTAATAATCAAATATTATTATATCAAATTTCTTTAAGCATTATATAGACATGACTATTTGAACTGATTCGATAAACAAATTAACTTTGTAAATCACTTAGTTATTAATTTTTGGAATATTAATAAATTAGTTTTTTTTTATTTTGAATAAGCTTGCATGAACTAAAACAATTGTTTTATGACAAAACAAAAAGGTCATAACAATTTTAAATAGACAATTGTTCAAATAGTCGTAGCTATTTAAATTTGTTTAGTAAACAAATTAATTTTTTTAAACTCTTGCTTATTAATTTTTGAAATATTAAGAAATTAGTATTATTTTATTTTGGATGAGCTTTTATGAACTAAAACAATTGTTTTTTGTCAAAACAAAAGGTCATAATGATTTTAAATAAATAATTGTTCAAATAGTCATAACTATTTGAACTTGATCGGTAAACAGATTTAATTTTTCATATCTTTTGCTAATTAATTTTTTGATTGTTAATAATTAACAATTTTAAATTTTAAATATTTAAATTAAAATATTTAATTTTTATTATTTAATTATCGATATTTATTAATAAATAAGCTATGAAATAATAATATAATTTATGAATTTTGCTGAATAATTATTAAAAATAATCATCAATATTTTAAAATGTATATTTGATCTTTTATGATAAATTACCGATAATTAAAATAGATAATTATTCAGAAATTCGATATTTGAGACAAGACAAATATCTAATTATTCAAATAAATTAATAAGTAAGAGATATTAATTTTTATATCTTTAATTAAATTAGCATATTTTAAATAACTAATATTTAATTAATCTCTATTTATTTCAAATTATTATCATAATTTTATTAAATAATATAAACTATATATATTAATAATTTATAAAATAATATTACAAAAGTATTAATAATTAATATTATTTATTTCAATTTAATTGTTTGAAATAATATTAATTAATTAAATTAATAAACTTGCATGAATAGAACTTATTATAAACTTTCCAGGTATATATAATTGTAATTAAAATAATAGAATACCAATTTTATTAATCATTATTAAAATAACTAATAATAATTTATTAGATAATAACTAATAATTATAAATTATTAAAACTATAGTCTTCTAATTATTTATTTTTAAATGATTTGGATAATAATATTATTTTACTGTTTGATTAATTAAACTAATATAATAAATATAATTATTTAATGTTATTTAAGTAATAAATTAATACTATTATAATATTTAATATTAATATTATTTTAATGTTATATTAATTAATAATATTTGATTATTAATTATTATTAAGTAATTATAAAATTTTGCTATATTAAATTGAATAGTTAATTCAAAACACTATAATTTTAATATTAAAAAATTATAATTAATTATAATTATAATAGTTATTATAAATATTAACTAATATATAAAATGATTATTAAATTGTTTTATTAAGCTTGTATGAATATTATTAATAAAATAATATAAATTTATTAAAACTCCAAAAATTAATAAATAAAAATTTTAAAAATAAATATGTTTTTTGAACACATTCAATAGTTATGACTATTTGAACAATTATCTATTTCAAATCGTTATGATAATTTGTTTTGTCATAAACCAATTATTTCTATTCATACAAGCTTATTTGAAATAAAATAATATTAATTTATTAATATTTCTAAAATTAATAAGTAAAAGATTTAAATAATAAATTTGTTAACCGAGCAAGTTCAAATAGTTATTACTATTTGAACAATTATATATTTCAAATCTTTATGATCTTTTGTTTTGTCATAAAATAATTGTTTCTATTCACACAAGTTTATTTGGAATAAAGTAATACTAATTTATTATTATTCTAAAAATTAATAAGTTAGAGATTTAAAAAATAAATCTATTTACCAAATAAGTTTAAATAGTCATGTCCATTTGAACTGTTATTTATTTCGAATCGTTATGACATTTTGTTTTATTATAAAATAATTGTTTCTATTCATACAAAATTATTCAAAATAAAATAATACCAATTTATTACTATTTCAAAAATTAATAAGGATTTAAAAATAAATGTGTTTTTTGAGGCAGTTTAAATAGTTAAAACTATTAGAACAATTATTTATTCCAAATTATTCTGATCTTTTATTCGATCAAAAAATAATCATTTTAGTTCATACATGCTTATTCGAAATATAGTAATACTAATTTATTAAAATTTAGAAAATTAATAAGAAATTTTAAAAAAATCTATTTATCGAATAAGTTTAAATAGTTATGACTATTTGAACAATTATCTATTTAAAATCATTATAACCTTTTATTTTATCATAAAACAAATGTTTCAGTACATAAAAGTTTTTCAAAATAAAATAATATTACTTTATTAATATTTCAAAAATTAAGAAGTTGGAGTTTTCAAAAATAAATCAGTTTATCAAATTATTTAAATAATTATGGCCATTTGAATAACTATCTATTTCATATCGTTATGAACTTTTGTTTTGTCATAAAACAATTGATTTTTTTTCATTATACAAGCCTATTTGGAATAAAATAATACTAATTTACTAATATTTCAAAAATTAATAAACTATTTAAAAAGTTAAACTATTTACTAAACTAGTTCAAATAGTTATGACTATTTGAACAATTATATATTTCAAATTGTTATAACCTTTTGTTATCTCATAAAACAATTATTTCTATTCACACAAGTTTATTTGAAATAAAATAATACTAATATAATAATATTCTAAAAATTAATAACTAAGAGATTTAAAAAATAACATATAATTATATATAAATATATTGATAATATAATATATAATATATATTATTATTTATATTAATTTAATTTGATACTATAAAACTTGAAATATTTATAAATAATCAATATTTATATTTAATATAAATTAAATAATAAATTAACTTATATTATCTATTGTATTAATTATAATTTAATAGAAATATTAGTTATTTAATTATCATAGATCAAATAAAATAACTATTTTATTATAATATTATAATATATTTATTATAATGTAATAATAAATATTTATACTTATGAATATATGCTATCGATTAGTACTATTATTTGAATGGTTTAAATAAATATAATAATTTAAATAAATTAGGACATCTAAGTGACAATTGTACAATTATTTATTTGTTATAACATAATATTATATTGATGTATAAATCACAATTAATAGCTTATATAATATATAATTTTAGTTAATAATCTATATTAACTGTATAGATTATAACTAAGAATATTTAAACAAAAGGTGATAAATTAGTATTATTAATAATAATAAAATTTTCATAATTGCAACAATTATCACTATTTAAAATTTTAATTATTTAATTAAGAATGTAATAAATAATGTTATAATAATAGATATAATAATAAGCCATAATAAAATAATAAGCTATTATATAAATTATTTGAAATAGATAATAGACAATTATTTATTTGAATAATTATACCTAATATTGGTATTATTATTTGTAATCTATATATTAATTAGTTATAATATTATTTTATTATAATATAGATAATATATTTTCAAAAATTATTTACTACAAATAATAAATTTTATTATTAATTTAGTAGTAATAATTGTATAATAATAAATTTAATTATTTAGTTATAATTAAATAGTTTTAAAGATAATAAAAAATATAATATATTTTGTATTAATATATCATAATATAGAGTATTTGTTTATAATATAAATTTAATTAGTTTAATTATATAAATATTTGTTTAATTAATAAATTGTTGTTACTAAAATAGATAATTTAATTTATATTAATATATATAAGGTTAAATTAATTATTATAATTAATAATTAATTATATTATTTAAAATATAATAATTAATAATTTTTATTATATCTATTAAACAATAAAAAGCTCCCATATATATTAATTATTAACTATTAATTTTTATTATATATTTTTTATTATTATATATAGTTATTAATTATTAAATAAATTAATAATTAATAAATAGATAAATCATTTTAATAATATAATATTAAAATTAAAATTATTTAATTTAATTATATTATATAAATTTAATGATAAACAAATTAAATTAGTTAAATAATCATTTTTATTAATTAATAAATAAATTAATATTAATAATAACTAAATTGATAATATTAATTATTACAAAAATTTTAAATTATTAAGTAATATTACTTAATAAAATTTAATGTTTTAGGACTGTCATAACGTTTGGAACCGGGGATCCATTGCTAGACATTGATTTGAGGAGTCGCCATCAATCTTTTTTATCTAGGTGTGATTGGTCACCTAAGGATCTATCCTTTTAAGGAACACCTAAGCCTAAGGGTCCCTAAAAGAATAGGTTCAGGTCTACTAACCAACATAGGTTTGAAAGTACGGTTATGTGCGAGAAAGGTTGTAGCACCTTCACAACGCCTATCGAAAGATGGTACCAACTTAATTTTGTGTTATCCAATAAGCTTTAAAAATTTACCAAGTAATTAATTATTGAAAATTATTCTCAATTGACTCTAATACTTTTAGCAGAAATTTGAGAAAATTCCTTCACCTCAAAAGTATGTAAGGAAACTACTGTTTCACTTGCAGAGGCTCTATTGTTGGATTATTTAATATTAAACAAAATTCAAAAAGGAAAAGAAATAAAATAGAAAAAAATAATGATTCAGCTTTAGATATAAATCATTTTCTCTTCAAAAACTCATTGCTTTTGTACAAGGAAAACTGATACTTTCAACTTTTCCTTAAAACGTTTTTTTTTTTTAGAAAATTTTTTTTTAAGGAAAATTGGTACTTCCAATTTTTTCCCAAAATGTTTTTCTGAAACTTTAATTTCGAGGAAAATTGATACTTTCAACTTTTTCTCAAAAAATTTTTTTAAAAAAATTTATTTTAAAAGAAAATTGATACTTTTACCTTTTCCTCAAAAATATTTTTTAGAAAATTATTTTCAAGAAAAATTGATACTTTCAATTTTTCCTTAAAAACATTTTTTTTCAAAAATATTTTTTTTTTGTTTTTGGAATTTTATTTTAGAAAAATCATTAAAAAATAAAATAAAATAAAATAAAAATAAAGATAAAATAAGGAATACCAAATAATTCTAATATAATAAATAATAATAATAATAAGAATAATTAAATAATTAAATATATATAAAAAAAAAACCTTTAAACGGCTCGGCTCAAGACAGAAATCACGGCTCGGATGACGCGGCTTGGTGGCTCGACTCAGCTGAAAAGGTCGGTTGAGGCATAGATCGAACCTAGGTCAGAAGCGGGTTGGCGCTACGGGTCGGGTCACCCGAATGGGAACACGCGGATCCTAAGGTTTTCTTAAGTGCAAAACAATGTCGTTTTAATAGGGTATAAAAGGCAAATACCTCCATTTTTTCACCAAATTTCCCATTCCCTCTCTCTCTTCCCTTCTTTTCCTCATCCCTCTCTCTACTTGAACCTAGATTCTGATTGAAACTCCGTCAAAATCTGACAAAAACTTACCGAAAACTTCAAATTTGATCAAAAAAATTGTTGGAAAATTCGTCGAATTCTGGAAAATTTCTAGAAATTTTCCAAAAAAAAAAACATCAAAAATTTTAAAAAAATTTCCCACAAATTCCTAATGCTATTTCTAATGCGCTAGAACCTTTTTAGCTTCTGTTTCCTCTCTGTGTCCCAGTGTGATCTCTGTGGACCTATTTATAGGGATTGATCAAAAGAGTTTCTGATTAATCCCAATTCCCTCTTAAATTGGGATTCAATCTTTGAATCCAATCTGGACTTTGATTGAATCCCAAATTCACGGTAAATTTCTAACTTTTTCTTATCAATATCCTTTAATCCCAGCCAAAGAAAAGAAAAAATAATAATAGATAAATAATAAATAAATATATATACATATATATATATACTAATCGATAAATAATAGATAATAGTTAATAATAAAAATTTATATACATTAATAGATAAATAATAATATATATTAATAGATAAAAAATATATATCAATAAATAATAAATAAGATACAAAATAAAAATATAAAATAGGCTTACCCATTTGGATCAGGCTCAAATGATCCGGGCCTGGACCAAATTGGGTGTCTACAGCTGCCCCTCTTTGCACATTTTCTATGAAATAGGAATTGTGCAAAGACGTAGACACCTATTCAAGACTCAACTTGACATTTTTTTTGCTTTTTTTTCTTTTTTTTTGGTTAAAATTTTGATCAAAGCCCCTCTAAGTAGAGGCTTAATGACTTTGAAAAAAATAAACAAAGTTCCTCTAAACAGAGGCTCCATGACCTCGAAAATAAATGGCTCCTCTAATCAGAGGCTCAACGACTTTTGGAAAGTAAATTGCTCCTCTATTCAAAGGCTCAATGACTTTGGAAAAATAAATGGCTCCTCTAAATAGAGGCATCACAACTTTGAATGTAAATGCTCCTTGACAATCATTTCCAAAGGAGTTAAAAATCATGTTTGAAGGAATTTCAGGAGATTATGCCCAAACGTCTTACAAATCAACCCTGATACCGAGAGATATCCTATTTCAAGGATTAAAAACTTACTTGACAAGCTTTTTCTCAAATTTGAAAATGTCTTCACATCTATCTTCTCCATATGGGATTTTGGAATACCCCTGCTTCTTGAATTTAAGCACTATATTTTCTTGAATGTAGTATATGCTATGCAATACGTGTGAAATTCAATGCATGCTATGCAAATATTGGCTAATTAATTCTTATTCAATTGTGGTACTCAAGTTTCTCAAGCCCTTTTCTTGGGCCTCGAACCCTTTGTTCTTCAAGGACCAAGTCAGCGTAACTCTTTATCATCTCTTTCATTTAATTCTAGTATCCTTTCTACAGGCAATCTCTTTCCAAATTCAATGTCCTTATCAAGAACTGAACATCTCAAATTTGCTTTTATCACTCTTAACCTTTCCAATGTAATGTAGTAATCTTTCATGTTATTATTTATTTATCAATCATTATTTCAATATCAAAAAGTAAGAATGTATTTACACATTTCTTCCATTACAAGGTATTAATGAGAAAAGAATAAGAATGATTAGGAAACAGTCAACAGAAAAGGCACACAAAGAGTGAAGTAGAATGTCTTTTATTAACAAAAATGTTGACAAACTTTGACCAAGAAAGAATTACAAAAATAGGCATAGGTAGACAATGCCCAAAAATGAACAATTGGACAATCATGATAATACATCTCAAGGTTCTTCTGAAAACCCAATCATCTGATGCACTTAACAACTTAGAGCTCGTTCGAATTTGCTAGCCTTTCGGCCAATGAATTTTTAGATTTGATGCTATATTCTCCTTATCTAATCTGCCTTTTTAAGTTTTCAACTTAGATAAACCTCCTATGACTCAAACCGCCCTTTTAGGGTTTTTGCTTTGAGTCTTCCTTTTTCATTTTTTACTTTTCTCTTTTTTTCATTTTTTTTTATCTTTTTTTCCTTTTAAGCATAGTATTTCTTCACAGCATCAAAATTTATAGGATGTGGCAAATCATTTCCATCCATCTCAATCAATATCAGTGCTCCACCTGAGAAAGCCTATTTCACCACATACGGCCTTTCTCAATTCGAAGTCCATTTTTCTCTATTATCGTGCTGGGTTGGGAGGATTCTTTTCAAGACCAACTCTCATTCTCGAAAGTAATGGGGTTGAACTTTTTTGTCATGAGCCCTTATCATTCTTCTTTGATATAGCTGACCATGGCACAATGCAATCAATCTCTTTTTCTCTGTGAAATTTAACTGTTCATAGCATTCTCGAATCCATTCAGCCTCTTCCAATTCAACTTCTTTTAGAACCCTCCAAGATGGGATCTTCACTTTCACTGGTAGTACAGCTTTCATCCCATAAACCAAAGAAAATGGGGTTACCCCAATAGAGGTGCGCACTAACATTCGATATGCATGCAGTGCAAATGGAAACTTTTTATGCCAATCTTTATAAGTCTTAGTCATCTTCTCAAGAAATCTTTTTATGTTCTTGTTAGCTACCTTAACTGCCTTATTCATTTTCGGATGGTATGGCGTTGAATTATGATGCTTGATCTTGTACTAGGCACATATTTCTTGCATCATTATGCTATTTAGATTCTTGGCATTATATGAAATGATTCTTTCTGAAAGTTTGTATCTGTAAATAATTTCTTTTTTTATGAACTTACAGACCACAAACTATGTCACACTCCCAAATGATGCTATTTCCACCCATTTTGTGAAGTAGTCTATCATCACAAAAATAAACCTATGCCCATTAGAAGCCTTTGGGGTGATAGGACCAATGACATCCATGCCTCACATTGAGAATGGCCAAGGTGGTGCCAAAACATGTAAAGTAGATGGCAGAGCATGGATCTTATTAGCATATATCTGACATTTATGGCATTTACGAGCATAGTCAATGCAATCATTCTCCATTGTCAACCAATAGTACCCTACTCTAATGATCTACCTTGCCATCATGTGTCTACTAGCATGTGCCCCACATATTCCATCATGCACCTCTTCAATGATTTTCCTTGCTTTAGCCTTACTTACGCATCTCAGTAATACTTGATCACGGCTTCTTTTGTACAAAACATTCCTATCCAAGAAAAAGCTCATAGCTAATCTTTGGATGACCCTTTTATCGTTCTCTGTTGCTTGAACTGGGTATTGCTAATCCTTAATATACTGTAAGATATCATAATACTAGGGCTTCCCATCCTCCTCTTTTTCTACATTAGAGCAATGAGTTGGCATATCCTTAACATCTAGCCTGATAGGCTGAATGTCAGTATTTTCATTAATTCGAATCATTGCAGCCAGAATAGCCAAGGCATCGACAATCAGATTCTCCTCTCGAGGTAAATGGTTAAACTGGATATCTTCAAACTGCTTTATCAACTCTAAAATATACTTATGATATGGAACGAGTTTTGAATCTCTCGTCTCTCATTCTCCTTTCAATTAATATATAACTAGAGCTGAGTCTCCAAACACTTTTAATACTTTCACTCTTCTATCTATAGCAACTTGTAAATCCATGACACATGCCTCATATTCAGCAATGTTATTTATGCAATTAAAATTTAATCTCACTGTTACAGGATAGTATTATTTTTTGGAGAGATTAGAATTGCCCCAATTCCATGTCCCAAGGCATTGGCAGCTCCATCAAAATACATTCTCCAATACTTTTCTTCATGCTTCCCCTTCTCTAATTGGGAAATAGTCATTAGATCTTCATCAGGGAATTCTAATCTTATTGGTTCATATTCTTCAGTAGCACGATTTGCAAAGAACTTCGTTATAGTACTCATTTTATTGCCTTTTAGCTTACATATATAATATTATATTTCGAGAGCATTACTTGCCATCTAGTAATTCTTTCAGACAAAGAAGGCTTCTTGAAGATGTATTTAATTGGATCTAGTTTTGTTATGAGCCATGTGGTATGATAGAGCATATATTGTCTTAGTCTTTTGGCAGTCCATGCTAATGCACAACACATTTTCTCCAATAAGGAATACTTGGATTCATATTTTGTGAACTTTTTACTCAGATAGTAAATAGCTCTTTCCTTTCGGTTAGACTTATCATGCTACCCCAGCACACATCCCATTGAATTCTCACACACTGTCAAGTATAGAATTAAGGGTTTCCTTGGAACAGGTGGCACCAACACTGGAAGATTTGACAAGTATTGCTTAATTTTATCAAAAGCCACTTGGCATTCCTCATTCCATTCTCCAGGATTATTCTTACGGAGAAGCTTAAATATGGGATCACATTTGTAGGTAAGCTGAGAGATAAACCGAGAAATGTAATTCAATCTTCCCAAAAAACCTCAAACTTCCTTTGGTGTACTCAGAGGTGACAAATTTTTAATGGCTCGTATCTTGTTTGGATCGACTTCAATCCCTCTTTCATTGACCACAAAGCCTAGTAACTTCCCTAACTTTACCCCAAAGGTGCACTTGGTTGGGTTTAACTTGAGCTGGAATCTTCTCAATCTCTCAAATAACTTTTTGAAGTTGGTGATATGATATTCATTTTCATGAGATTTTGTAATCATATCGTCCATGTACACCTCAATCTCTTTGTGCATCATGTCATGGAAGACCGTCACCATGGCCCTTTAGTATGTTGCCTTAGCATTCTTTAACCCAAAAGGCATGACTTTGTAACAAAAAATTTCTTACACAGTCATGAAAGTAGTTTTTTCCATATCACCTACAGCCATTTTTATCTGATTATACCCTAAGAACCCATCCATAAATGAGAAAATTGAATGCCTAGCCGTGTTATCTACCAGTGTGTCAATGTGAGGTAAATGAAAGTTATCCTTTGGGCTAGCCTTATTCAAATCATGATAGTCTACACATATTCGTACTTTTCCATCTTTCTTAAGAACTAGCATTATATTAGCTACCCACTTTGAATATTTAGCCACTTGTAGAAAACCTGCATCAAACTGTTTCTTCACCTCTTCTTTGATTTTTAATAGCATTTCAGGCTTCATCTGCCTTAGTTTTTACTGGACTGGTTTACATTCTGGCTTCAGGGGTAATCTATGCTCTACTATCTCCGTACTCAACCCTGGTATATCTTGGTAAGACCAAGCAAACACATCTATAAATTTTTGAAGTAGATCTTTCAAATGTTGTTTATCTTCTGATGGAAGTGAAGTGCCAATTCTGACCTCTTTCTTATTCTCTTTATCTCTTAGATTCAACAAGTCAATTATCTCTTGATAAGGCTTAATTGGCTTATTTTCTTGTTCGATCAATCTCATTAGGTCCGAAGGCATAACATATTCCTCAAAAATTTTTTTATTGTTAAGTTCATCAGTGTTAATTGAATTCTTAAAACTAACCTCTTGATTGTTATCATAATTATCTTCATGTTCATTTAAGGACATGAAATTGAATGAAATGGGATATGTTGGCAAGATGTGTTTGGAAAAATGGCAATAATGAAGATACAAGAAAAAATGAATGAAAATGTATCCTTCCTAATCTTTATTAGAATAATAAAAGATAAATGGCCCAAACAAGAAAGATCACCCCAATGCCCTGGGCAATAGCTATCGGGATGTATAATTACATTGAATTAGTTTCAAAGGTCAAAGGCATTTCAATGGCACTCTAATTGTTTAGCTCATAATCTGGCGAACAAAAGCGGACCCACCCTTTTTGCTTAAGCCCCACTTCATCTTCAATAACATGGATGGTTAACTGGGCAAAAGCTATTTGCATACTTTTTTTTGTATCTGGGTATATGAATCCTCCAGGTTTGAAAGTCTTATACAGGTGTGGGATAATCATTAGTCTTGTTGTTTTAGCTGCTGGCCTTCTCTTGATCTCCCATTCTGTTACTTCATAGCCTAGGCCTAGCCTTTCACTATTACCTACACTGTTGGGGGGTTTTCTTATTCCTTGCAAGTTCTTGGCCAATCCTATTCTTGGATACCAGCCCTTATTGATGACTTGGCTCATCATTATCTTTGAAAAAGGTTGATTTTTAAATCCTTCACCCACAGAGTTGACCAATTCAAAAGATCGATAAGAACACTCTTCCACTTTCTCGACAGCTTCCACATATGGGGCATTCAAAGGTTGGGTCACTAGCATGTCTTTCTCTCTAAACACTACCACTAACTGGCCTTCCATATTGAACTTAGTTTTTTGGTGAAGAGTAGAAGGAACAACCCCTGCCATGTGAATCTATGGCCTTCCTAGTAGACAGTTATAGGACGGAGAGATATCCATTACTTAAAATTTCACATTAAAAGTGCACAACCCAATTTGCAAGGGCATTTCGATATCTCTCAGGACTTCCCTTCTGGTCCCATCAAAAGCTTGCACTATCATCTGACTATCTTTCACATGAGAGTAGTCGATAGGTAGCCTTACCAAAGTTGACATAGGCATGACATTAATAGCAGAACCATTATTAATAAAAACTTTCACCATGATATGACTCTTGCAGTTGACTGTGATATGCAGAGCCTTGATACTTCTTCTTTCCTGTGGGGGAATCTCATCATCACTGAATGAAATATAATTTGGCATGACTAAATTTCTAGCCAGGTGGTTCACATATTCAACAGATACACTATGTGCCACATATGCTTGGTTCAATATTTTCAGCAGGGCATTTCGATGTGGTTCTGAATTCAATAGCAGTGATAATAATGAGATTCATGCTGGCATTTTGTTCAACTATTCAACAACTAAATATTCACTATGTTTTACCAACTTTAGGAATTCACAAGCCTCTTTTCTGACACCAACTTCGGACGATCCTCTTCAGGTTCCATTTCAGGGTTATTCCATTCTTCTCCTACCTTAGCTTTCTCTCTTCTAGCTTTCTCCAATATTTTTGGAGTGTAGCATCTTTCACTTCGAGTAATACCCCCTACACCAGTTATATTGGAGGTGTCAGTCTTAGAAACATTATTTTTTTACCTCTGAACCACTGTATCACAACTATATTTTTAGGGTATAGCTTTATTATCCTTATATGGGAAGGGAGTCGAAACTTTAAAAGTTACCGATTGAGGAATGAGTTTATCTAGGACTGACTTTGGCTTGTTCCCACAATGAATTGTCATCGACTTTGGAAATAAATTTGCATGCTTGTCAGTCATGGATATTTTAACATTTTTTGAAACTTCTCCCTCTTCATAGACTTTCAGCTAGCATGAATCCAAAAATATTTGTACCTTTTGGAGAAATTACTTACAAGTTTCGATAGGGTGACCAACTACACCATTATGATATTTACAACTAGTGCTTGCTATATACATTCCATGATAGCTATGCGAACTTACTAGTTGTATCATGTCAGCTTTCCACAAAACATCAAACAGCTGACTAAAAGGTGTCTTAATATCTGCCACTTTTCTTTTCAGATAGCACTCATGTTCATTACTCAGAGCATTCACATTGTGATTAGGCAAAGGATTGCTACTAACATTTGGTGCAGTTACCTCTCATGTATCAAAACTAATCATTTCATTCTTGATCAGTCATTGTACTTTATGTTTCAAGGCAGTATAATTTTTAGTGGAGTGACCAGCAATCCCATAGTGATAGTCACAATGGGCCATGGGATCATACCACTTAGGGAATGGTGGCTTAAGTAGTTCTAATTTACTAGGAGCAATCAGATGACTATTGTAAAGCTCACGATATAACTCTGTATATGTCATAAAGATTGGGTTAAATATAGGCTTTTCACAAGTGGTTCGTTGCTCTTGAGAACCTCCTATTAGGTTGGCTGGATGGGTTTGAAGTCTTGAGGTAGGTTGAGTGTTAGGACTGTATATGGCATTCTGAGGTCTAAAAGAAAGTTGACATGTTTGGGGGTAGGATAGCTGTGGGATGGGTTGGTATGGATAAGGAGAGGTGTTATTCACATCAGGATAATATGGGGGGTATCCTTGTGATAGGTATGGTTGATAACCCCTGAATTGTTGCTTATCAAAGCTCACAGCTTGAACTTCAGTCTCTTTCTTCTTCGAGGCCTTTTTAGTGAATGCTTCACCTCCTTCTAGCTTACCATTCTTGATGGCACTCTCAATAATTTCTTTCGAAATTACCATACCAGTAAAATTTTTGGTTACATTCCCTATCATCTTTTCATAATAGAGAGATTTTAAAGTGCTAACAAACAACATTGTAGTCTCTTTCTCAGTTAGAGAAGGTTGTACCTGAAAAGCTATATCCCTCAATCTCTAGACATATTCCTTAAAAGACTTATTTGCCTTTTTTTCTAGGTTCTGTAAAGACAAACGATCAAGAGGTAGATCCATAATATATCGATATTGATTAATAAAGTCATGAGTCATATCGCTCCAAGAACAAATACAGGTTCTGTCTAGCTAGACATACCACCTGGTAGCAGAGCCTGTAAGGTTATCTTGAAAAACATGCATTAATAGTTTTTCATTATAGGCATAGGCTGCCATCTTCCGATAATACATGGTGATATGAGTTTTTGGGCACTTCGTACCATCATATTTCTTAAATTTTGGTACTTTGAACTTTGGTGGAATGACTACATCCGAGACTAAACACAGCCCAGTAGCATCAATAGAACCATAAAATCCAATCCCTTTTACAGCCTGTAATCTTTGTTCAAGCATACTAATTTTTTAATTTTCTTGAGATTCCACCACTTTTGCTTTTTTTTTTCTCCTTCTTTTTCAAGTTATCTAGATTGAGAACTTGAATCAATTGTACTGCCTTTTCAATAAAGATAGAATTTACATAGCTATGGTAACGCCCTAGATTTGAAGCTGATGGAATTTTAAGGTATACAAGATATGTGAACTATTGTGATGGAATATCCTATATGGGCTGGGCTTGTTGTGGACCAAAACCTAGAGGATACAAAGGGTTGGCCACTTCTTGTGATGGGGGGCCTTGTTGGCTTGTATTTTTTTCTATTCCTTTTCCCTTGTTTAGCTTATTGAAAGCATCTAAAATCTTGCTCAACTTATTCTCAATCTTTTCCTATGTTTTTTCCAGCTTTTCAAATCTGTGAGAGTTTTCTTGTCTATTTGTCTAGCTCTAGCTCTTGTGTTATATTAGTGGGTGGGGTTCTTACTGGATTGAGCTATCCTTGAACCTTGAATACCATATTTTAGAATTAGCAAATTTATATGACTATCTCATGGTTACTTTGTTAAGTGTAATGAATGAGAATGCAATGAATGAAAATGCATGTATACAAAGACCATTTGCCTTGAGACGGTGCTTAACTAAAAGATTTCATTTATTCCAAAGAACTTTTATTTATATTGAGTATATCATCCTAGAGTTATAATCATAAAATCGTTTGATCAGCTTATACTGGGCCTTGGCTTCCTCGATAAAGTTTAAGAGACGCTGTCCATGTTCTCCTACTAGTGCCACCACTTGTTTTAATGCCTCTGCCTCTTCTACCATCTCTCTTGCCTTGCATACCCTTTTACAAATTTAGGTCGTTAGGTGCTTAATGTACTTCTATCTTCCTAAATTCTCTCTTTTACCACACCAGATTGGTATGATAACTCTCTATGCTCTCTAACCAATGCAGCAATATGGTCTTCTTGTTCATTCAACTTTTGTCTTAACCTGCTTAGGTAGCTATTCACATGTTATTCTCTGTCTGTACTTGGGTACTTTCTTCTTTCAATTCAGCATATTCTTGTTTCAATCTTGCATTCTTTCAGTCAGCTCAACAATTGTTATCTCTTTAGCTTATACCTTTACACACAACCTCTTATGTTCATGGTGTAACTCTAATAAGTCTTGGACAATTGTGTCACGCTTCCTAGCAATCTTGCAAACTTTGAGTTCATGCTTTTCGGCTCTTTCTTTTCATTGATCCCTCTCTTTTCAAAGTTTTTGAATCTCTTACTTTAACTTATCTTTTTTGAATTCAAATTCTTTTGTCGTAAGCTCCAATTCTGATGGTATCTCTTCAAGCTTTTCTCTTATTAGTGGTTGAGAGCTTTCATAAGCGAATACCATTTTTTGTCTTCATTTTGCTCTCCAAACCAAGTATCCAAGGGTGACCTTATCAGTGAATGATCCATGACTCACTCTTCGGGGGTTTTTTCATGTTTTAATCATCTCATTCATCCTCTAAAATGCTTTTGGCTCACTGTAAGAGAAATCTAACTGATGAAGCCTATGCGTCATAGGAATGAACTATTCTACCCCAAACTACCTTCTCACTAGAAGTGGTGCATAACTTGTTGCTCCCCAAAACCCAAAAATGGGACCACAGTATTATCTCTACACTGATACAGCATAAGTTCATGATTCATCCATGAGACCAACCATCTTACTTCGGCACTAGTCAATTTTTGTAGGAAAGCTATCCACTTCTTTTTAGACTTTTGTTCTGACCACCCACTTTCACAGAATTCCTTGATCGAAGCTCGATTACGGATAAAAAGCTTCAAGAAAGCACCTTTTCTCCATTCGAAATGGCTTTTCATCCATAAGTATAATAATTGTATGCAACCTATAAAATGCCCTCTATTTCGATAATAGTAACTCAAAGATCTGATAGTCTCTGCTAATATTACCGTTGAAAGGTTATAGCCATTAATCACATTTTCGAAGAAGTCAACCACCGCTATTTCAATATAACCCAAAACCTTTGGAAATATCACCATTCCGTATATAGCTAAGGCAAATACATCTAACCCCCATTCTTTGTTGGCATGTTGCACTAAAAACTCATGAAAGAACTTCCAAGGCAGGCAAACCTATTCTTGTTTCTTCTTTGTATGAGAATTCACAACTTCTTTGTCTATCCCCATAAGTCGAGCCAAATCCTTATGAAATCCTAACTTGTGTTTTTTGACATATATCTTATCAGGAGCCTTGAGGTGTAAACCCAACAAGGTCGAATATTCTTCGATGGTTGGTGTCATATCAATTTCATTGAAGATGAAACACTTGTATATAGGATCCCAGAATTACGCTGTAGCTCTGATTAGTTTATCATCGACAACTACTGTGAAAAGGTGTGCTATATGCTTGTGTCTCTGGCAAAACTTTTCTTGTCTAGCTGGGCTCATCTTTTTCTATATATCAACCAATTCTTCTAGATTATTTTGTTTAAGGAGGATAGATGTTTCTTGAGACAGGGTAGAATCATAGCTGATTGGTAAACAATCCCTCATCTTTAGTTGCATCTTTTGTGACTGGATTTTTACTTCATTGGATAGCTCACAAGGAGCTAATACAGATGAAGAGCAAACTAATCATTCTGTGAAGTCCATGAAAAACTTTTTGTTTAAGACCGTCTTTCAAGCAAATGTTCTTTATGCAACTTTATGATATGAGCATGAACCAATGCAAAAGAATGAGAGAAAAGGTTAGTATGCCCAAAAAAAAAGAATAAATAAATAACTAAGTAAATTAAAACATCACACAGAATAAGAGGAATGAACCTTATACTTTTGGTCAATTCTAAAAGGGAAGGATGACGACTTTATCTATAGGTTAGGTACTCTTAAGGTTCACTATATGTGGTTTGAGGTTAAAGTCTAAAGGTTCCCAAATTGCTCCTTACATCATTATCCATCACAGACTAGTAAGGCACCCTAATCTTTACCCATTACAGGCTACAAGTGAAAAGGGTTCAATTTGAGTGGGAGTATTTCGTTAGACACTGCGGAGGCATTAAAACTCACGAAAGCAATAGGTATTTTACTCCCTCCTAGAGGGACGGAGCTCAGGTATAGAGCTCATGTTATGCATATGCATATGAATGACATAATTAATAAAGTAAATAAACATGAATGAATAAAAAAATCTATACAAAAGGTTCAATTTTATTAGGCTTTTGGATAACACAAATTTATTTGCTGGCCTAACTCTCAGATGTCTCCAGTGGAGTCATCAAACTATCATAACATTTAGATCTGGGGATCCATCACTAGACATTGATTTGAGGAGTTACCACCAATCTTTTTTATCTAGGTGTGATTGGTCACCTAAGGAATCTATCCTTTTAAGGAACACCTAAGCTTAAGGGTCCCTAAAAGAATAGGTTCAGGTCATTATCTAGAATAGGGTTTGGGAGTACGGTTACGTGTGAGAAAGGTTGTAGCACCCTCACAATGCCCATCGAAAGATGGTACCAACTTAATTTTGTGTTATCCAATAAGCTTTAAAAATTTACCATGTAATTAATTATTGAAAATTATTCTCAATTGACTCTAATACTTTTAACAGAAATTTGAGAAAATTCCCTCACCTCAAGAGTATGCAAGGAAACTACTGTTTCACTTGCAGAGGCTCTATCGTCGAATTGTTTAATATTAAAAAAAATTCAAAAAGGAAAAGAAATAAAATAGAAAAAAAAATAATGATTCAACTTTAGATATAAATCCTTTTCTCTTCAAAAACTCATTGCTTTTGTACAAAGAAAATTGATACTTTTCAACTTTTCCTTAAAAGCATTTGAGAGTTTCTATTTTAAGGAAAATTGAAACTTTCAACTTTTCCTTAAAATATTTTTTTTTTAGAAAATTTTTTTTAAGGAAAATTAGTACTTTCAACTTTTTCCCAAAATGTTTTTCTGAAACTTTAATTTCGAGAAAAATTGATACTTTCAACTTTTCCTCAAAAATATTTTTTAAAAAAATTTATTTTTAAAGAAAATTGATACTTTCAACTTTTTTTCAAAAATATTTTTTAAAAAATTTTATTTTCAAGGAAAATTGATACTTTTACCTTTTCTTCAAAAATATTTTTTAGAAAATTATTTTCAAGGAAAATTAATACTTTCAACTTTTCCCTAAAATTTTTATTATTTATTTAGAAATTTTATTTTTAAGGAAAATTGATACTTTCAACTTTTTCTTAAAAACACTTTTTTTCAAAAATATATATTTTTTGTTTTTGGAATTTTATTTTAGAAAAATCATTAAAAAAATAAAATAAAATAAAAATAAAGATAAAATAAAGAATACCAAATAATTCTAATATAATAAATACTAATAATAATAATAATAAAAAGAAATAATAATAATTAATTAATTAATTAATTAAATATATATAAAAAAAACCTTGGAACGGCTCGGCTCAAGACAGAAATCACGGCTCGGATGACGTGGCTTGGTGGCTCGACTCGACTGAAAAGGTTGGCTGAGGCGCGAGTCGAACCTGGGTCAGAAGCAGGTTGGCGTTACGGGTCGGGTCGCCCGAATGAGAACGCACGGATCCTGAGGTTTTCTTAAGTGCAAAACGACGTCGTTTTAACAGGGTATAAAAAACAAATACCTCCATTTTTTCACCAGATCTCGTCTTCTTCCTTTCTCTCTCTTCCCTTCTTTTCCTCTTCTCTCTTTCTACTCAAACCCAGATTTCAGTTGAAACTCTGTCGAAATTTGGCAAAAACTTGTCGGAAACTTCAAATTTGATCGAAAAAGTCATCGAAAAATTCGTCGGATTCTGGAAAATTTTCAAAAATTTTCCAGAAAAAAAAACTTCAAAAATTCTAAAAAAATTTCCCAAAAATTGCTAATGCTGTTTCTAACGTGCCGGAACCTTTTTAGCTTCTGTTTCCTCTCTGTGTCCCTGTGTGATATCTGTGGACCTATTTATAGGGATTGATCAGAAGAGTTTCTGATTAATCTAAATTCCCTCTTGGATTGGGATTCAATCTTTAAATCCAATCTAAACTTTGATTGAATCTCAAATTCACAGTAAAATTTCAACTTTTTCTTATCAATATCCTTTAATCCCAGCCAAAGAAAAGAAAGAAAAAAACAATAGATAAATAACAAATATATATATACATATATATATAAATACTAATAGATAAATAATAGATAATAGTTAATAATAAAAATTTATATACATTAATAGATAAATAATAATATATATTAATAGATAAAAATATATATCAATAAATAATAATAACAACAATAAATAAATAAGATACAAAATAAAAATACAAAGTGAGCTTACCCATTTGGACCAGGCCCAATTAATCCTGGCCTGGACCAAATTGGGTGCTACAAGGACAAAACAAAAATCATAACAATTGGAGATAGATAATTGTTCAAATAGTTATAACTATTTGAACTAGTTCGATAAAGAGATTTAATTTTTAAATCTCTTATTAATTTTAAAAATAATAATAAAATAGTATTATTTTATTCTAAATAATTTTGTATGAATAGAAACAATTGGTTTTAGAACATTAATTTTTAAATAAATTTATTTTTAAAATTTTTACTTATTAATTTTTGGAACATTAATAAATTTATATTATTTTATTTGAAATAAGCTTGAATGAATAGAACCAATTGTTTTATGATAAAACAAAAGGTTGTAATGTTTTGAAATAGATAATTATTAAGATAATCATAACTATTTGAACTTGTTCGATAAACATATTTATTTTTTTAATTCTCTTTTTAATTTTTGGAATATTAATAAATTAGTATTATTTTATTTCAAATAAGCTAACATGAATTGAAATAATTATTTTATTACAAAACAAATGTTACAATGATTTGAAGTAGATAATTATTAAAATAGTCATGACTATTTGAACTTGTTTGGTAAACTTATTTTTTTTAAATCTTTTACTTATTAATTGTTGAAATATTAATAAATCAATATTATTTTAATCTGAATAAGCTCGTATGGATGGAAACAATTGTTTTATGACAAAACAAAAAAGTCATAAGAATTTGAAATAAATAATTATTCAGATAGTCATAACGATTTGAATTTGTTCGATAAATAGATTTATTTTTTAAATCTTTTACTTATTAATTGTCTTATTAATAACTATTTATAAATTATGTTTATAAATATAACTAAAAATTAAATAATTAATATAATATCAAACAAGTTTAATGTAATAGATTTAATTTATTTGATATATAAATATTATTACTTTCATATCTTAACAATATTATCAATTATTGTATATTTATCAAATATATTATTAAATTATTCTAAATAATATTAATTATTAGTAACTAACTTGTTCTAATAATAAATATAATAACTTAATCCTTTTGTAATATTATAATTATAATAGATTAGAATAATATAGTATTAAATTAGTAATATTTGATAATTATATTATCAAATAATTATTTATTTAAAATAGATAATTAGTAGAATAAATAAACAATTGTTTATTACTTAAATTTTAAATTAATTTTACTAATTATATAGTACTATATATTAATTAAAATAAATAATATATAATTGTTGTTTATAATAGCAAATATTATTTAAAATAGTTAATTATTTTTTTATTTAATTTACATATTAATATAATTAATTTAACTAATAAATTAAGTATTATTATACTATATTTATAAATGAATACTAAATATTATTAATTAAATTAAATTAATATTATTAAATATTATTATTATATATTATTATAATTATTGTAATATTGATATATTATTATTACCGATAATTAATTTTAATATTCATTAATTTTATAGTATATTAATGAAATATTATTAATAATAATTATATAATTACTAATATAATAATATTATATGTTTATAATTATACTTAATATCATAAATTAAAATAATTTAAAATTGATAATAAATAAAATTGCTTATAAGCATTTATTATATCTATTTCTAATTTTTTAACCCTAAATAATATTGATATTATTTTATTATTTGTAAATAAAAATTTATTTCATAATTTTTGTTATTTTATATTTTGTATATAAATATCTGAATTGTATATAATTAATTAAATTAATTAATTAATAAATTTAAAATTAATAAATTTTAATAAATATATTTATTCATTACAAATAAAAATATTTGTAATAATTAATATTATTATATAATAAATATATACATTTTAATTATAATTTAAATAAATAAATAATTTAATATAGTTTTGTTATTTGATTTATACTTTAAATATATTAATTAAACAATTAATATTTTATAAAAATATATAAATTAATTATTATATATTATAATTATATAATATTTGTATAATAAAATTATTTTTTTATAGTTATTTTTATAACTATTAAATAATAATAGTTAATTAAATAAATACTTAATTTATTTAATATATTAAATAAATTCTTTTTAATTATTTAATATAATAGAATATTAATTCATTAATATTATTAATTATCTAAATATTAGTTTGATAAATTATACATAACTATTATTCAATTGTTTAATAAAATTAATATTATTATATAATTAAATTAATAATATAATTATATAATATTTATTATATTATGATAAATATTTAATATTATATAATATTATATAATTATCCTAATAATATTAATCATTATGTTAATAATATTAAGTAATTATTAATATTAATTAAATTATAAATTAAGTACTTTTAATTTATTTTAATTAAATAATTATTATTATAAGCTAATTGAACATTTAAATATTAGTTATTTAATAATTATCAATTATATGAATAAATTATCCAAATATTATAATAATTATAATAATAATAGTTACAAAACATTCAAATAGTTTTTAATTTTCTCTTTAATAATAAATAATTTAAAAATTATTCTAATTTATTAAGCTAATAGTTAATTTATTGATATTACTTATTAATAATAAATATTAATTATTTATTATAAATTTTAATTTATCATAAATATTAATAATTACTACTAATATTTAATTCAATTAATATAATATAAGTTTAAATTATTAAACTAAAAATAATTAATATTTTTATAATATTAATAACTTTATTAGTAATTTCTATTATAATTATTAATAAATTTATCCAAAATAAAATAACTATTTTATTATAATATTATAATTATCTTAATTATTATTAATATTTATTTTTAATATTAAATATAAATTAATTTATATTATTTAATAATATAAATAATTATTATATATTAATCTATTTATTATATAATAATTATTTTATTTATTAATTATTTTAATTAATACTATAAATTAATAATTATAATATTAATAATTATTTAATTTATTGTAAAACTAAACCTATTATTTATAATATAATAAATTTAAATTTATATATTTATATTATTATTAAGAATAATTGATTATTATATCAATTATTTTAATAATTAATATAATAATTAAATTAAATTATTATATAATTTATTACTTATAATTATCAAATAGTAAAATTAATATATCAATGATATATTATAATATTATAATATTTATTTAAATAATAATTATAAATAAGGTATATTAATTTATAAAATAATAATTATAATATAATTATAAGTTACTAATATTATAATATTTTTAATTAATTTAATAATATTTATAATATATTAATATTTATACTAAGTAAATAAATTATAATGTAATTTAATACTATAAATTAATAATAATTATATTATATAATAATTATTTCATATTTCTGTTCATAGAAGTTTATTCGAAATAAAATAATACTAATCAAATAATATTTTGAAAATTAATAACTAAGAGAATTAAAAATAAATTTGTTTATCGAACCAATTTAAATATTTAAGACTATAATAACAATTATCTATTTCAAAACATTATGACTTTTTGTTTTGTCATAAAATAAAATTTTCAATTCATACTACAGTTAATAACTAGTAAAAATATTATAACTGAATAATATTAATTTAGTATAATCTATTATGAATTACATTAACTTATTAATTAATCTATATAATTAATAATTAATAATATTATAATTTATTTAAAACAATTTATTTTAATATTTTAATAATTATTTTAATATGAAACTAGTCATATTAATTATTTTAATATTAATTTGCAAAATATTAATAATATTTATTTATTCAGATAAATAAATATTTTTAATTTAATTACTATTTGAATTAAAATATTTAATTATCTATTTTAATTGTAATTATATAACTATATTTTTTATTTAATATTATATAAAATATGTCATTTAATAATTAAATTAATTTAGTTATTAATATTTATAAATTAATATAATATTTAATTATAATATTTAAATATTAAATAAACTATTATTAATATATAAATTTAATAATAGTTTATTTAATTATATATAATTAAATAATTATTACTTAGTCATAAGTAAAAATCTAAGTGATTTAATAAATGACCTTTTGTTTTGTCATAAAGCAATTGTTTTTTATCATACAAGCTTATTCAAAATAAAATAATACTAATTTATTAATATTTCAAAAATTAATAAGAGATTTAAAAAAATAAAATTTGTTTACCAAACCAGTTCAAATAGTTAGGACTATTTGAACAATTATCAATCTCAAATCATTGAGATCTTTTTTTGTCATAAAACAATTGTTTTCGATCATAGAAGCTTATTCAGTTAAAAATATTACTAATTTAATAATATTTCAAAAATTAATAAGTAAGAGATTTAAAAAATAAATTTGCTTGCGAAACCAGTTCAAATAGTTAAAATGATTAGAATAATTATCTATTTTAGATCATTCTTACCTTTTATTTAGTCATCAAATACTTGTTTCATATCTTACAACTTTATTTAGAATAAAATAATCCAAATTTATTAACATTCAAAAAATTAATAAGCAAAATATTTGAAAAAATAAATTTGTTTACCGGACAAGTTCAAATAGTTATGACTATTTAAAAAATTATTTATTTAAAATAGTTATGACCTTTTGTTTTGACATAAAATAATTGTTTCAGTTCATAAGAGCATATTTAAAATAAAATAATACTAATTTCTTAATATTTTGAAAGTTAATAAGCAAGAGTTTTAAAAAATAAATTTGTTTATCGAACAAATTCAAATATTTACAACTATTTAAAATAGCTTACTCCAATCTTGAAATAACATTTAAATTCATTATAATTTATTACATGATTATAATAGATTATAATTTCATATAATAATGAAATTATATAAATATTAATAAAATATTAATTGTTTTATATGAACAAATAAAATCATTATATGACAAACCAAAAGGTTATAGCGATTCCAAATTAATAATTATTCAAATGGCTATAATTATTTCAATTTATTTAGTAAATAGATTCATTTTTTAAATCTCTTAATTATTAATTTTTAGAATATTAATAACATGGTATTATTTTATTTCCAATAACCTTATATGAACTGAAATAAATTTTTTATGACAAAACAAAATGTTGTTTTAATTAATTACAAATTTTAATTGTAATTATATTGTTTAAAAAAATAAACAATAGTCATAACATTAAATGTTTTTTAATTAATAATTAATAGTACTATCAGAATATAATATATTTAGAACTATATAAATAAATTTATTTTATTAATATATTAAATATGTTAATAACAATTATAGTATTAAATATTTAATAATTATATATTAATTATAAATTAATTATTATATTATTTAATTATATATAATAATTGTTATATTATTCTATAATAATTATTATATATAAATATAGTATTATAATAATATTATTTAATATTTATATATTTTATATTCAAATAGTATATAAATAATAATTTAATAGTTATTATATAATATTTTATATAAATATTATTTGGATATAGTAACATAATAATATTAAATATTATTATAAATCTAATAACATTTTAAATTATTCATTTATAGTAATATTAGTTAATATAATTATTATTATATTATATTAATATAATAGATTTGTTAATATTATTAATAAGGAAATCAATTTACTAATTATTTATTAATTATTAATAAACCAATATTAATAAGGCTATAATTATATATAAATAAATACTATTATATAATAGTATTATTAGTATTATATAATTATATCACTATTAATTGTTATTTATAATTTATATTTAATAATTGAATATTAAATATAAATATTTAAATTAATAAATAAATATTAATTTATAATTATTATAAATATAATTATCATTTAATTTTGTTTATAAATAATATAACAAAATTTTATTAATAATCTAATTATATAGTATATAATTAGATTAAATTTAATTAATATGATAATTTATAATTGTTATATAATGATTTATTATAATTTAAATTTTTGAATAATTATCCTCTATTATCTAATAAATTATTTATAATTTATATAAAATTCTAATTAACTATATTTATTCTATTTAATAATATAAATTAATTTAAATAATTAAATTAATAATAATTAATATTAAAAAATTATGTAATAATTATAATTATTAATGATTATAATATTTTTATTATAAAAATACTTATATTTATATTAATTAAATTAATATTAATTATAATAATAAATAATAGTCAAAATATAACTAATAGTAATAATTTTAATTATTATTAATATTTCCAATATAATCATATTTAATTAATTATAATTTAATTATAAAATAGATGAAATAATAATATACTTAATTATTATAATAATTAATAAACACTAATACATCAATAAAATAATATTGAATAATATTATTATTAACTTATTATTAATAATATGTATGGACTATTATATTTATAAATATTTTAATTAATTAATTAAAGTTTATAAATTATAATATTTATAGTTATTCAGTATAAAAATAAATTTAATATGAATAATAATATTTATATTCGTATATAAACGTAATAATAAGTTCTATGCTAATTGTTATTATAGCTAATCTTATATAATATTATATTTATGGTCTTAATATAATTAATAGTTATATAATTTTAATTCAATATAGTATTAAACAATTATTATAATAGTTATAACCAATAAAAATTAATTTATTATATTTATTTTGAATATAAATTATTATAATAAGTTATAATAATTATTCTATATTAGAACAAGTCAATATACAATAATAATTATTGTATATAATTTAAATTATATATAACTCTATAAATTAAAGATTATTAATAATAGATTAATATTTTTCTACTAAATAAACGATAATTATTATATTATTAATTGTTAAATATATTATAGTAATTAAGTATCATAATAAAATTATTAATTAAAATATCAATATTATTATTTATTTAATTACTATAAATATTATTTTAAGATTATTTAATAATACATTTGAATACAATTATATTATGTTTAATTATATATTACTTATTTCATTATAACAGTCTAATACTAATAGATATTTATTTATCAATATTAAAATGATAGATATTTTTATAGTATTATAATTATAAATATATATTTACTATAATATAATTATATTTATTATAATCTTAATAAATAATTATTAATTTACTTATAATAAATTTATTTATTAAGACTATATAATTTATGAATATTATAATTATTATAGAATAATGTCAAATAATTAAGTATATTATTATTTAATCTATTTTATAATTAAGTTATAATTAATTAAATATGATTATATTGGAAATATTAATAATAATTAAAATTATTACTATTAGTTATATTTTGACTATTATTTATTATTATAATTAATATTATTACTATTATAATAATAATTAATAATATTATTATTTAAACTAACTAAGAATTTATTATTAGATAATTTAATTACTTAATTAATATTATTAATTATAAAGTAATTAATTCTTAAATAAATAATTTAATATTTATTATGAAAATAAATATATAACTAAACATATTAATTATTTTAATAAATTATAATTATATATTATAATTATTTAATGTGATTTATATTATAAATAATTATAACTATTTAATTGTATAATTTTATATATAATATGTAAAAATTAATTCTATTTTTTGAACAAATTCAAATAATTATTAAATTTAATTAATTTAATATATATAATGATTAATAATATAACCTCATATTCCATAATATATATTAATATATAGATTAGTACGAGGAAACTAATCGATAATTATAAAACATAATTGCTTAAATAAATAACAATATTAAAATAATTTAATAAATATTGGTCATTGTAAACAAATTAATAATAATTTATTATAATATTCAAATATTTTGAACTGTAAATAAAATTGCTAATTATAAGAATATAACAATTAAGAATAAGATGAATAATATTCAAATAGTTGTTTTATTATGAATATAAATACTATATAAATATTAATTAGATTTTCCTTGCAATTCAAAAACATGTGTTTTGTGACAAAATAAAAGGTCATAATGATTTAAAATAGATAATTATTCAAATAGTCATAACTATTTGCAATGGTCAGGCCAACAGATTCATTTTTTAAATTCATTACTTATTAATTGTTAAAATATTAATAATTAGCATTACTTTATTCCGAATAAGACTATATTAATAGAAATAATTGTTTTATGACAAAACAAAGGGTTATAACAATATGAAATAAATAATTGTTAAATTGTTATAAATAATTGAACTAGTTTGGTAAACAAATTTATTTTTTAATCTTTTATTAATTTTCAAAATATTAATAAATTAATATTATTTTATTCTAAACAAAATTATATTAACAAAAACATTTGTTTTATGACAAAATAAAAGAATATAACAATTTGAAATAGATAATTATTCATATAGCCTCAACTATATGAATTAGTTCAACAAATAAATTTATTTTTCAAATCTCTTAATTATTAATTTTCATAATATTATTAGATTAGTATTATTTTCTTTCGAATAAGCTTGTATGAACAGACTGAACCAGTTTGATATAGACAATTAATTCTGTATATAATAATTAGTTACTAATAATTATTAAATATTGTTATTATTTAAATATTATAAATATTTTAAATCAATAATTAAAATATTTAAATTAAAATCAATATTCAAATAATTATATATAAATTTAATTTTTAAATATTTTATTATAAATTAATATAATCTAATTAAATATTTATGAAAATCAAAACCCCTTAGATTTAATATGAATTATTGATTAATAATTTATTGATTTATTTTATTTAATATAATAATCCTTATTAATTGTAAGGATTTATAATAATTATTAAAATATTTAATTGTTCAAATCGTTATCAATTAATAAAAAGCTTAATATTAATATCAATATTAAATTAGTATTAATATTAAACAATATTGATAATTGTTCTTATCAATTATTTTATTTGAAATAATAAAACTACAATTAATATAAATATCGAATAAAATAATATTAATCTAATTAATTACTTGAAAATTAATTAACTTATTTAATATTTTAATATTTTTATCGATATCTATATAATTAAAAGTTATGTTCTTGCCATTAGATGTTGGATTGAATAGTTCAACTCCATTTTCGAGATGTAGTTTGATTTTTATGAGTTCAGTTCAAAAAATAATCAAGTAACTTAAGTTCGACTAATTAGATTTTGTTATAATTAATTTGTACAAGAAGCATGAAATTATAATATTATATTATTAAAATTATTAATTAATATTTATAATGTACTGAAAAATATATTAATATTATTATATATTTATTAATATTATATTATAATATATCAATATTACAATAATTATAATAATATATAATAACAATATTTAATAATATTAATTTAATTTAATTAATAATATTTAATCTTCATTTATAAATATAGTATAATAATATCTAATTTATTAGTTAAATTAATTATAATAATATGTAAATTAAATAAAAAAATAATTTTCAAGATATTATTAACTATTTTAAATAATATTTACTATTATAAACACAATTATATATTATTTATTTCAATTAATATATAGTACTATATAATTAGTAAAATTAATTTAAAATTTAAGTAATAAACAATTGTTTATTTATTCTATTAATTATCTATTTTAAATTAATTAATTATTTGATAATATAATTATCAAATGTTACTAATTTAATACTATACTATTCTAATCTATTATAATTATAATAATTATAATTATAATATTACAAAAGGATTAAGTTATTATATTTATTATTAGAACAACTTAATTACTAATAATTAATATTATTTAGAATAATTTAATAATATATTTGATAAATATACAATAATTGATAATATTGTTAAGATACAAAAGTAATAATATTTATGTATCAACTAAATTAAATCTATTATATTAAACTTGTTTGATATTATATTAATTATTTAATTTTTAGTTATACTTATAAAAATAATTAATAAATAGTTATTAATAAGACAATTAATAAGTAAAAGATTTAAAAAATAAATCTATTTATTGAATAAATTCAAATTGTTATGACTATCTAAATAATTATTTATTTCAAATTCTTATGATTTTTTGATTTTGTCATAAAACAATTGTTTAGAATAATTATACTATAATTATTATAGTTAAATAAATTAACAACATAATTATTATTAGTGTTAATATAATAACTATATATTATATTAATTTTATGTAAATAATTTAGTAATTAATTATATATAGTGAATATAATATAAATTACTATATATTAAATCTACTTAAATAATTGATATTATTTAATAATATATATTATATTAATAATCTAATATAAATTAATAATATTTTATATAAATTTAATATAATATCATTATGAACATTGTTAAGGATGGAAATATAATTATAACTTATATTATCTATATTATAAATTAACATAATATTAAATAAGTATATTTTGATATTAATATAAATTATTATTAATATAAATATAATCTAAGTTATAAACAAATTAATATAATATTATTAATATATTATAATTTATTAATTATTAGTATATAATTATAATATATTATTTCTTTAAATAATATTTAATATATATTACTTTATTTTATAAAATTGATATTTAAATCTCTTATTAATTTTCAAAATAGTAATAAATTAGTATTATTTTATTCTGAATAATTTTGTATGAATAGAAACAACTGGTTTTGGAACATTAATTTTTAAATAAATTTATTTTTCAAATTTTTACTTATTAATTTTTGGAACATTAATAAATTTATATTATTTTATTTGAAATAAGCTTGAATGAATAGAACCAATTGTTTTATGACAAAACAAAAGGTTGTAAAGTTTTGAAATAGATAATTATTAAGATAGTCATAATTATTTGAACTTGTTCAATAAACAGATTTATTTTTTTAATTCTCTTACTTTTTAATTTTTGAAATATTAATAAATTAGTATTTTTTTATTTCAAATAAGCTAACATGAATTGAAACAATTGTTTTATTACAAAACAAAATGTTACAATGATTTATTAATATATTAATGAATGATTGGGTTTTTATATAATATTACTAATAATAGTTATTAATAGTTATAAATTATAAGAATATAATTATTTAGCTTAATTATTTAATTTATCAAATAATATAATTTAAATAATAATATAATAAAACTATATAAAAATTAAGATTTGAAATAATACTAATTTAATAATATTTTGAAAATTAATAAGAGATTTAAAAAATAAATATGTTTTCTAAACCAATTCAAATAGTTAAAACAATTAGAATAATTATCTATTTCAAATCGTTCAAAACTTTTGTTTAGTCATAAAATATTTGTTTCGTGTCTTACAAGCTTATTCGGAATAAAATAATTCAAATTTATGAACATTTGGAAAGTTAATAAGCAAAAGATTTGAAAAAATAAATTTGTTTACCAAACAAGTTTAAATAGTTATGACTATTTGATCAATTATTTTTATAAAATCATTCTAACCTTTTGTTTTGATATAAATTAGATTTACTAATTAGACTATTAATACAATTATTTATTATTTAATAAATTAATTATCTTATTATAATAATATATATTTCAATTCATAATATATAAATTAAAAAATAATTAAAAATATAATCATTGATGTTTTCATTATTATTATAATGAAAATATAGTCTTAAATATATTATATCAAATTTCAATTTTATTAACAAAAACATTGTCTTAAATAATAATAATATTATTATATAAATAAATAATAACTATATAATTTGAAACTATCTATCTATAATTATTAATTATTGATAGATAATTGTTAATTTTCTTTTGTTTATTTTGTTCCAAAGGATAGAGAAGTGTCAAAGAGTTAATTAGAAAAACATAGCTTCAAACAATCTATGTCTATCTATATATATTTATTTAATACATTCATTTCACATACATAAAATTTAATTTTCAAAATACCATTATAGATCATATAGATTTTAATAATAATTATATTAGTTATATATTAAAAAAATCAATTATTATAGTATTAAATTAAATAATACTGATTATATTTAATATAATTTTTCAAACTATTTATCAATAATAAACTAATATTTTATAAATACTTTAATGATTTAATTAATTAACATTTCAAATATTATAATTATAATAATTTTAAATAGATAATTGTTTAAATAGTCATATCTATTTGAAATTATTCAGTAAACAGATTTATTATTTTAAATCTCTTGCTTTAATTTTTTTAATGTTAACAAATTAATATTATTTTATTCCAAATAAGCTTGTATGAGCTGAAATAATTTTTTTATGACTAAACAAAAGGATACAATGATTTGAAATAGATAATTATTCTGATAGTTTTAACTATTTAAACTAGTTCGGCTAACATATTTATTTTTTAAATCTCTTATTAATTTTTTAAATATTATTAAATTAGTATCATTTTAATCCGAATAAGCTTGTATGAAAGGAAACAATTGTTGTATGACAAAATAAAGATCATTATGATTTGAGATAGATAATTGTTCAAATAGTCATAACTATTTGAACTGGTTTAGTAAATAGATTTAGTTTTTAAATCTCTTATTAATTTTTAAAATATTAATAAATCAAAATTATTTTATTTTGAATAATTCTGTATGAACAGAAACAATTGTTTTATAACAAAATAAAAGGTCATAACAATTTGAAATAGATAATTGTTCTAATGGACATGACTATTTGAACTTATTCAGTAAACAGATTTATTTTTTAAATCTCCTACCTATTAATTTGAAAAATATTAATAAAGTAGTATTATTTTATTTTGAATAAACATATACGAATAGAAACAATTATTTTATGACAAAACAAAAGATCATAACTATTAGAAATAAAAAATTGTTCAAACAGTTATAACTATTTGAGCTTACTCGGTAATTATAACTAAGAATAAAGATACTTAAAATAATAATTTAAGTATTTTAAAATATTATCTATATTAGTTAATTATATATTTATAAGGATTATAATAATTTAAAATAATTTTTATATATTATTATAAATAATAATTAATATATAAATATTTTAATTAAATATATTAATCTATTTTTATTTAATTTAATTTAATTTATGACATTAATTAAATATTAATCTATTTTTATTTAAATAGTTTAATTATTAATATTAATTAACTAATGTTATAATTATCGTTAAATAAAATATTAATAATAATTTTTATTAATATTTAAATATTAATAAATATTTTAATTAATATTAATGTTAATTTTATTAATTTACAATATTATTTAATTAAGATGTAATAAATAATGCTATAATAATAGATATAATAATAAGCTATAATAAAGCAATAAGCTATTATTTAAATTATTTGAAATAGATAACAGACAATTATTTATTTGAATAATTATACCTAATATTGATATTATTATTTGTAATCTTTATATTAATTAGTTATAATATAGATAATATATTTTCAAAAATTATTTACTACAAATAATAAATTTTATTATTAATTTAGCAATAATAATTGTATAATAATAAATTTAATTATTTAGTTATAATTAAATAGTTTTAAAGATAATAAAAAATATAATATATTCTATATTAATATGTCATAATATAGAGCATTCGTTTATAATATAAATTTAATTCATTTAATTAATAAATTGTTGTTACTAAAATAGATAATTATTCTAATCATTTGAACTGGTTCCACAAGCAAATTTATTTTTTAAATCTCTTACTTATTAATTTTTGAAATATTATTAAATTAGTAATATTTTTAATCGAATAAGTAAATAAATCATTCATAAATTTATATAACTATTAATATAAATTTATAATTTATAATTTAAATTAAAATTATAAATATACTGATATTATATAAATATTAATTAATTAAAAAATACTAATCTAATAATATTATGAAAATTAATAATTAAGAGATTTGAAAAATAAATTTATTTGTTAAACCAGTTCAAATAGTTAAGGTTATATGAATAATTATCTATTTCAAATTGTTATACTCTTTTATTTTGTCATAAAACAAATGTTTTTGTTAATATAATTTTGTCTAGAATAAAATAATATTAATTTATTAATATTTTAAAAATTAATAAGAGATTTAAAAAATAAATTTGTTTACCAAACTAGTTTCAATTAGTTATAGCAATTTAACAATTATTTATTTCATATTGTTATAACCCTTTGTTTTGTTATAAAACAATTATTTCTATTGATATAGTCTTATTCGGAATAAAGTAATGCTAATTTATTAATATTCTAACAATTAATAAGTAACAAATTTAAAAAATTCAAATAGTAACTTATTTGTTAATATAATATAATTTATTAATATGAAATTTAAGTATAAGTAAATAATTATTATTTTAAAATTTAATTAACTATAATTACAATTTGAATATTACTTATATTAATAAAAATAATTTTAATAAATAAATTAATGAAATTAACAATTTTTTTAATTATGATTACATTAAATATTAATTTAATAATTAATAGTATTATTAATATAAAAATTTAAACTAAGAGTAATGCAATTATTTTTAATTATAACTTAAAATATTTATTATAGATTTATTTTTTAAAATCTTTTTCTTATTAATTTTTCAAATGTTAACAAATAATATAACAAATCTTTATAAGTTTTGTTATATAATATTTTAATATAATTTAATTAACTATATGTATAAATAAATAAATAATTTTTAAATAATAATTATATTATTAACTTTAATTATATTATTTAACTTAGTTATAAAATAATAATAAGAAATTATTAATTAAGCTTCAATTATATAAATAAATAAAATATTATATTATAAATTGTTATATTAGTATTGTGATATTATATATATTATATTAATTATTAATTATATCTATTTAAATTTACTTTTATATTATTGTTTTATTTAATTATAATAAGTTAAATTTATAATGTAAATTTATTATATTTTAAATATAACAAATTGTTATGACTTAAGTAATAACTCATGATTATTTAAATTAGTATTAAAGCATTATTATTATTTATAAATTATAATACAAATTAATCATAACAAAATAAATATATTACTTATATTAACAATTAGAATAAGTTAAATATTTATAATAATTATTGTTAAATTATATATTAAAATTACCATTTATAAACAAAAGTAGAATACTTGCTATGAATATAAATTATATTCATTAATGTTAATGAATGATTAGGTTTTAATATAGTATTAGTAATAATAGTTATTAGTAGTTATAAATTATAAGAATATAATTATTTATCTCAATTATTTAATTTATAATTATTATAATTATTAGCAATAATTGATTTTAGTAATTATAACAAAATCTAATCATAATCAATTCATACAACCTTAATATTATAATAAATAATAATATTAATTATAATTATTCTAAATATAAATTTTATTAAAATAAAATTTATATTTAATTAATTTGAAATAAAATAATTTTATTACATTTAGATAAACAAAATAAAGATCATTATGATTTGAGATAGATAATTATTATTCATAATTTTATAAGATTTAGTAATATTTAATTAACAATATATATATTAAATAATAAAAATAAATCTGTTTACATATAATTTTTTGTTATTTTATAATAAATTAATAGTGAATTATATTAAATTATTATTAATAATAATAGTTTATTATTAAATTTTATATTTAATAATTTAATATAATTGATATTATTATTTGTAATTAAATTATTAATTAATATTAATTATTTAGTGTTAATTATATAATTAATTTTATAATTAAACTCTTTATTATAACTTCATATTTAATTAATAATTTAATTACAAATAATAATATCAATATTAGGTATAATTATTCAAATAAATAATTGTACAATTGTCACTTAGATGTCCTAATTTATTTAAATTATTTTAAATTATTATATTTATTTAAACTATTCAAATAATAGTACTAATCAATAGTATATATTCATAAGTATAAATATTTATTAGTACATTATAATAAATATATTATAATGTTATAATAAAATAGTTATTTTATTTTGGATAAACTTTATTAATAATTATAATAGAAATTATTAATAAAGTTATTAATATTATAAAAATATTAATTATTTTTAGTTTAATAGTTTAAAATTATATTTTATAAATTGAATTAAATATTAATAGTAATTAATAATATTTATGATAAATTAAATTTTATAATGAATAATTAATATTTATTGTTAATAAGTAATATAAATAAATTAACTATTAGCTTAATAAATTAGAATAATTTTTAAATTAATTATTATTAAAGAGATTATCAAAAACTATTTGAATGTTTTATAACTAATATTATTATAATTATTATAATATTTGGATAATTTATTCATATAATTGATAATTATTAAATAACTAATATTTAAATGTTCAATAAGCTTATAATAATTAATATTTAATTAAAATAAATTAAAAGTACTTAATTTATAATTTTATTATAGTATAATAATTATTAACATATAAATTCATATGTTATGTACAATTTGTTTATTAATAATAAGTATTAGTTTACTGATAATAAATTATAGAATAATATTATAATAATATTAAAAATCTAAGATAATTAATAACATTAATTATAATAATAATTAAATAAATTATATTAATATAATTATTTATTGAATAGATTATAATTTGTATAGTATTTTATTATATAATTTAAATAATTATAATAATTATAATATTATAATATTATTAATTGTTTAATTATTTAAATTATTAATATTATAATTTATTGATATATACTAATTTAATAATATAACAATTTATTAATTAATATTTCTAATGTATAATAATGATAAATAGTAACTTCATTTATAAATATAGTAGAATATATAATTATAATTTAAAATTATGTAATATTAACAATTATATTTATCTATAATTATAAGTTAATTAATTGATTAATATTTTATATATTATTATTAAATTAGTTTAATATTCCAAAATTTAGTACTATATAATAATCATTACAAATATCAATGAATATTAGAATTATTGTTCAAATAATTCTAATATAATATTATAAACAATTATATTATAATATTATATTATTATTAAATATTAAATGTTAAATATAATTTTAAATTTTAAATTATAATTTGATTAATAATAAATTAAATTGTTAATTATATAATATTATAATTGTTATATTATAAATTTATAATATTAATTAATGATATTAATGCTTATAATTAAAATAAGATTTTTTAATAATACTATTTTTAATAAATAATATGACAATTAATATTATTGTTTATTAATTAATATTAAATTGAATTAACAAAAATATAAATACAAAAATAAACTTGAAAACATAGCTTGTTTTATAATAAATTCATAACATATAATTAATATAGTTTATTAATTTGTAACGTGATAAAATATCATTTTATAATTGTTAAATGACTTATGATAATATTAACATATAATAATTTATATATGTATAATTAATAAGTTAATATTTTTTAATTTATATAATAATCACTAGTTTATAATTTTAATTATTAATAAAATATTGATAGTTATAATAAATATAACATTATAAATATTAATAAATATTTTAATAAACTTATTAAACTGGGCGATATCTATATTTATTAATGAATAAATATATTACAAATTATAATTTAAATATATTAGTAATAAACTTACTATTTAATTATATAATTAAATATATTATATACTAATAATATAGTAAATTATATTATATTTATATATAATATAATAATAATTATTATTTGAACTGAATCGATAAACTAATATTATTAATAATTAACAATTATTTTAATAATTGTGTTATTAAAAATTAACATAAGATTTACAGTTTAATAATTTATATTATAATGTATTAGTAAACAATTAATTAATTATATTATAATTCCATAACTATTTTATAATTTAATATTAAATATAATTAATAATTATAATTTACTAATTAAAATATTATATTTTATGCATTATAATATATTATAAGAATTTAATTATATTTTAATATAATAATTATTGTAATAAACATATTTATTTATGCTTATATTAGATATAAAAGAAAGCATTTGTTCATTGTTTTTAAATTAATTAATATTAATTTAATTGTTTATTATAATTAATGTATATTTATAAACTTAAATTAATATACTTATAAATTAGTATATTATATATTATTATTTATGATATTGAGTAATCTAATATATTACTCAATGTATTAGATTAGATTATAATATATTAAATTATTAAATTATAATAATTTATATACAATTAATATTAACAATATTAACTGTTACTATATTATAATTATATAATAAATTAATATTAATTATTAATTTACAATTATATTATATTAATATTTTATTAAAAACTAATTATTTAATAAATTTATAAATAATTATAATTAATAATAATAGATTATAATTATTAATATAATTATGATAATTTGATTATTAATCTTATAAATTATTTATTAAATATAATACTATATTTATAATAATAAGTTTATAGAGATTATAATATTTCAACAATTCATATTCTATACATTATAATAGAATAAATATTTATAAGTATAATGTAGAAAGAGTTATTCTTAAATTATTATAACTTATAATAATTTAATATTTTATAGTATATTATAAAAATAGATTATATTTATATTATAATATAAATTATATTTATTTTATTTTAATGTATATAATACTATTCCCTTTTAAGCTTATTCTTAATTATATTATAATTATAAAACAAATAAGCATTTGGTTCATTATTATTATATATTAAATAGAACAATTGGTTCTATTCATGCAAGTTTATTTTGAATAAAATAATTTCAATTTATTAATATTCCAAAATTATTACAATTAGTTATAAATATTTTATTTCTTTTGTTTAAATTATACATAACTATTATTCAAATAGTTATTTAATTAAATATTTATTCCTAGAACCTTTTTGTTTATATTCAATTAATTATAGCTTAAGCTTTAATAATATAAAACAATTAATTACTTATAAGTAAATTACCCATTACTATCAATTATTTGATAGGTATATTTTATTATATAATATAATAAAATTAATATTATAAAAATATTAAATAAATATAACATTAGATAATAAAATATATATCATTAAACAGGAAATAAATATGTTAGTATAAACAATTTATTATTTATGATAGTTAATATATAATAGAGTTTATATAAATTATAAGATATTTTTATATAATAAATATATATTAGTATTTCTATTAAATCTATGTACTATTTTCATATTTACTTAATATTTAATTTTATATCATATAAATAATTATTTATTTAATTAGATAATTAAATAATTAATTATACTATTCATATATACATTTAATTATATTTTAAAACTGAATTAAATTAATTATAATTAATTAGTTTTTGGTTAAATATTTATAAATATAGTACAATAATATCTAATTTATTAGTTAAATTAATTATAATAATTATTAATTAAGTTAACTAATATATATAATAATATGTTGATTTTTTTATAAATACTAAATAATATTTTATAAGATTTAGTAATTTAAATATATATAATAATTTATGGTTAATTATAATATTATTAGTATAAATTATTTTCATATTAATTAAAATTATTTTAATTTATGATATATATATTATAGAATTAATTAATTAATAGATATTGATTTGTTAATATTATTTATATTTGTTAATTAATATATAAAAAATATTATATATTTTTTATCTTATAGTGTTTGAACGATTATCTATTTTAATATTAATAATATAGCCATAATGATTTATTTGAATAATTGTTATTATACATTTATAGTATAAATTAATTATTATTAAATTTATTGGTATTTTAATATTATAAATATTTAAATTATCCATAATAATTAATTTAATTAGACTATATATTATTAATTATTATTAAAACATTAATAAAAATTTATTAAACAATATTAGGTATAAATATTATTAATTAAATTAATAATGAATAATCATAAACCTTATTCTTTTAATTAACCAATTTGAGTTTGCTGTCTGATTGTTTTTTCTGGAGCTCAAAGTTGTTTCTCTTATGATTTTACTAGAGTCTTTGCATTCCATTGCTTCCAAAAAGTTGGTAACAATATTGTCTTTACATGTTATTGCCTATTTTGGATGTTACCCTTAAGAATATTTTTGTTTGACTGAAGCATTTTCTTTATTCAATAGCAAATAGGAAGGCAAAAGTCTTAGTATTTTCTTAAGAACCTGATATTGATGTTTACCCATGCATCGGTTGATCTTCATCTAACATAAGCATCTCACAAGTTTTATTCACTATTCTGTGTCTTATACAAACTTCAGAATCTCATTTCATAAGTTACTATTTTGATGAATGTTTAAAGTTGTTGAATAATATTTGTCAAGTTATAGTAGGTAATATTTAAGGAAATAAAACAAAAGAAATAAAAATGTTTGGTAAATAATTACTCACATTTAAGATTTGTCTCCCTGTTTCTATGTTTGTATATAATCCATAACCTTGTAAGACTTTTTTCTTGCTTCTAGTGGCAACTTCAACAGTGTGCTTATCATTGTGACTTCCAATGTTGTTTGCTGAAATTACTCTCTTTCCAATGATTGTTGTCGAAGAGTTGGACTTTGAGGAGAGAAGTTAGTTTTTTTAGGTTGAAATTGAAAGAAAGCAATTAAATTACTAGTGGTGGACATGGTAGTGATGGCAATTGGAAAATAATTTGGCTTATCTCATTCTTTCTTATCCTTGTTATTATCTAAACAAAATAATACTAATTTTTATTATTATAATTATTTATTATTAACAGTTTAATAATTAATTGTAATTAGTATTATTATATTATTATTAAACTACTAATTAATATTGTCATTATTTAATTATTATATTAATATTTATAATATTACTAATAATTAATATTATTATAATATAATAATTATAATATTTTTATAATATTAGTAATTTTGTTATCCAAAATTAGTTATGACTATTTAGTAGATTACTATTATTAATATAGTTATTAATTAAAATAAATTAACAAATATTAAAAAATAAATATTTTTATCTATCAAGTTTAAATAATTATGACGAACATTTATCTATTTGAAATCACAATAACCTTTTGCTTTGTCGTAAAATAATTTTTTCTGTTCATAGAAGCTTTTTTTGAATAAAATAATACAAATTTATTGAAAAGGGGATACTTATACCTATGCAATAGTGGCATTAGGCCTAAGTGGCCTGAGCAATAAGTAATAGGGCCAGGGCTGACATTGCCTACTTGAGCTGAGCTAGCAATCAATAACCCAATCGGGGGGTGACAAGTCAAAGTTAAGGTGGCTGATCTCCCAATAGTTTATCTTTAATAAACTTGTATGAACTAATGATGTTACAATTATTATAATTTTGAAATTTAACTATAATATTATTATAGCTTGTATGATTATTATTAATCATTATTAATAAAATAATGAATAAGTTGTACAGTCATTATAATTATTAATTTTTTAATAATTATTAGTATTATGAATAAATTAACTTAATTATTACTATTAATTATAAATTATATTAATAATATTATCCAATATTTCATAAATTGTTATTATATTTATATTTATTATTCATAAAATATAAATATATAATTATTGAAAATAATTATATTAATAAGCTTATAAGACATGAAACAAATATTTTATGACTAAACAAAAGGTTTGAACTATTTGAAATAGATAATTATTCTAATTGTTTTTACTATTTGAACTGGTTTAGCAAACATATTTAATTTTTAAATGTCATATTAATTTTTGAAATATTATTAAATTAGTATTATTTTTAATCGAATAGGCTTCTATGATTAGATACAATTGTAAAATAATTGTTTACATTCATACAAGCTTATTTTCAATAAAATAATATAATTTACTAATATTCTAAGGATTAATAAGTAAAAATTTAAAAAATAAATATATTTTCAAAACACGTTCAAATAGTTATTACTATTTAAACAATTATCTATTTCAAATCGTTATGACCTTTTTTTATCATACACCAATTGTTTCTATTCATAAAAACTTATTCAGAATAAAATAATATTAATTTATTAAAATTCAAAAAATTAATAACTTAAAGATTTAAAAAATAAATTTGTTTATCGAGCGAATTCAAATAGTTATGACTACTTAAATAATTATTTTATTTCAAATTGTTATGATATTTTGATTTTTCATAAAACAATAGTTTTTATTCATACAAGTTTACTCAAAATAAGATAATACTAATTTATTAATATTCTAAAAATTAATAAGCTGGAGATTTAAATAATAAATATGTTTATCAAACAAGTTCAAATAGTCATGTCCATTTAAACTATTATCTATTTCAAATCGTTAGGACATTTTGTTTTGTCATAAAACAATTGTTTCTATTCATACAAAATTATTTAGAATAAAATAATATTATTCTATTAATATTTTGAAAATTAATAAGAGATTTAAAACCTAAATCTGTTTACCAGACCAGTTCAAATAGATATGACTATTTGAATAGTTATCTATTTCAAATTGGTATGATCTTTGTTTTGTCATAAAATAGTTGTTTCTATTCATATAAACTTATTCAAAGCAAAATATTGCTAAACTAATAATATTGTTCTAAATATTAATAATTGAGTTTAATAATTATTACTATTAATTATAATCTATTAATTATCAATTATTGCTAATAATTATTAGTTAATATTAATTAAATTATAATCAAATTATAATATTATGATTATATTATAATTCATTTTAATAATAATATTATTTAGAATTATTATTAATAAATAATATTAATATAAATGTTATTAATATAACTTAAATTAATAAATTATATAATAATTATTATTATATTAAAATAATTAATTTAATAATTGTATAAATATATTAGTAAAAAAAAATATACTATTATTTATTTAAATAATTAATAATTGAAATATTAATAAAGTAATATTATTTTATTTTGGATAAGCTTTTATGAACTAAAACAATTGTTTTATGATAAAACAAATAAACTATTTTAATTATAATAAAATAATTTTATTATAAATATTGTAAATGATATTAAAAAGGAATAATAGATATTTAATTATCTATATGAATCCAATAGATTAATTACTTTTATATATTTGATTATATATATTACTGTAAGATTCATTATAATAAGTAAATTAAGTTTAACATAACTTATACAATTAATATAAGTTATTATTAATTTATAATCAAATTATAATAAAAGTTAATAAAAAAAATTGATATAATCTTTTATATTATTAAATTAATACTATAATAAATATATTATTATATATAATTTATAAAATATAAACATTAAATTTTAAATATTTAATTAGTATTATATTAATTTTTATAATAATTTTAACTATTTTTATTAATATTTAGTCTTAAAATGATTAAGATGTAATAAAAGAATTTATAATTATTATAACAGGTATTTTTGTTAATAACAATTATGTCTCTATATTATTATTTATTAATCATTTTATAAATTTAATTAATAATAAATAATCATTAATATATTATAATTTATATTTATATTAATAATTATAATATAAATTATAATTACAAACTATCAATAAATTAAATTAAATTTTTAATTATAATTTAATTTTATCTATTAAATAAAATAATTTAAGTTTTGGTGTGTTACAAAGAAAGTGAATTATAATTAAATTTCATATAGAAAACCATTTTTATCCAAAATTACAAATAATGCATAATTAATTGGTACAAATTTTGTGAGCGTTGTGGGGGTGCTAATCCTTCCCCACACATAACTGACTTAGTTAATAAATAATAGCTTACAATAAAATGAATAATAATATTATTATCAATAATATAATTATTAAAATATAATATATAATATTTTTCCTACTTTATTAACAAATTATTAATTTATTATTATAAACAATATTAAAAAATTATTTAATAATATAAATAAATTAATATTATAATATACAATATTATATAATATAATAATTGTCATAATTTATTATTAATTATAATATTAATTATAAATTTGATAAGTTAAATAAAATAAATTATTTTATAATTATTTATTAAAATTTTAAATAGTTAAATTAAATAATAAAATGATAAGGAATGCAACAAAATATAAACTATATAACATTATCACTATTTAAAAATTAGTAATTATAATTACTAATACTTATTGTATTATAATATAAAGTTATTATAGCTATATATCATATATTCATATTATTAATTATTTTTATAAAATCATTTTAAAAACATATTACTATTATTTTAAATTATAAGTAGATTTAATAATTAATAATTGTCTATTCATATTATTTATTAGATAATTAATCAAATATAATTAATAAACATATATTTATTAAAATATATAATATAATTATAAATAATACTAATTTTTTCTATTATTATTATCAAGTTATTTATTATTTAATTATATATATAATAATTATCATTAATTTCAAAATATAATTAATTATTTATTTATGACCTTTTTAATTTATAGCTTAAATAATTAATGAATAATATTATTTATTTATAATATTATAGCTTAATTATTATTTTAATTAATAAATTAATATAATAAGTTCAATAAATATTTTTATAATAATATAAATATAATTAATAAGCTAATATTTTATATATTATATTTATATATATTATTATATATAGTTAATTGAAATATAATAATTAATTATAAAATAATACTAATCTAATAATATTCTAAAAATTAATAACTAATAGAATTAAAAATAAATTTGTTATTTTTAATAATGAATTAGTATTAATAAATCTAATAATGAATCTCATACGTTATTTTTATGTCATAATGTTTTGAAATAGATAGTTGTTCAGATAAAGAGTAAAACCTTTGTTTATCATAAAACAATTAAAAATAACAATGACGATAGTAGTGTGCCATTTTGATAAATATTTAAATAAGCTTGCATGAATTTAAATGTTTTTTCAAGTTTGGAAATTTAATTATTTAAAGATTAATTTATTATATTTAACGAACCGTGTTATGATAGTTAAATGCATCAATTGCTTAGATTCATAAATAGACTTGAGGGCAAAGAACAATGTAGAATATGAATAAGTACTTTAATTTAATTATTTATTTTAAATTTATTATTCTATATAAATTTTATAATTATATAGAATAATTATATAGTTACTTGAAATTATATATATAATTGAATTATTTTATTATATATTTAATAAATTTTGATTATAATTTTTTATTCATTTTATATTATCTTAAGTTAAAAATACTATAGTTTTAATATGAATAAATTACTGTATGTCACATAATTAATATATTATATGACAATTATAAATTATATAAATTATATAATAAATTGTATATATTCGAATAAATTAGAAAAATTATATAACTTATAATTTAATATTAATAATTATTCTAATTATTTTATCCTTTTCTGTACCATATTTTAATTTGTGACTATTATCACAAATTATAAATTAATATAATAGTTAACACATTAATTAACCTTTTATTTATAATGAGGATATAAAACAATAATTGTATCATTATAATTTATAACTATATTAATAATCATATTAGTAAAGATTTGTTATAATTTTTAAATAACAATTTTTAAATCCCTTTTTTAAGTATAATTAAAGTCGATGAGCCTTTATTTGTCAAAGTTTATGGTGCCTCTGTTTAGAAGAACCTTTTATTTTTTAAAGTCATTGAACCTTTATTTAGAGGAGCTTTTATTTATTTTTCCAAAGTTGTTGAACCTCTGCTTAGAGGAGTTTTGTGTCATTTAGCCAGTTTGAGTGTCTGATTAAAAAAAACAAAAAAAATGAACCTGTTGGGATGATTATTGAATGTGAGGGGTATCTATGTCTTTGCATAATTCCTGTTGCACAGGAAATGCACAAATAGGGGCAGTTGTAGACTCCCCAATTTGTTCAGGGTGTTTATTTTTAACAATGAAAAATAAGAAAAATTCTAGGTGGTTGGATTTGTTTTGGATTCTTTTTTGTGAGGTTATTAAAGTTAGGATAAACTCAGAATAGAAGATTGGAAGAAATCGAAACTCTTTTCTTGTTTAGGGTTTTTAAAATATAATATTTTAATGTTATAATTAATGTTAATATATATAATTATTTATATAATTAATATATTAAAATTATATAATAATGAATTGATTTGAAATATTAAATAATATTTGATATATTAATGTTAATTATAATTTTATAAATGAAATTATATAATATTAACTATTTATTTATAATATATTAATAATAATTATAAATCAATTAATACTTAGTTTAATTAAGTTAATTATTATTTTAAATGTTACTATTTATAATAATATTAACTCATATTAATATAATAATATTAATATAACTATAAGTAAATTAACAATTATAACTTAATAAATAATACTATATACTTTTATATAGTTAATAGATGAATTAACTTAAATTAATTACAAGTTTGTTATATAGAGATTATAATACTTATAATTATAAATTATTATAAAATTAGTTACTATTTAAATTATTAATATTATAATCTCTATATTAACTAATAATTATACTATAATTATTATTATTACATTATAATTCAAAATAGTAATTATTATAAGATATTAGTAATTAATTTAGTAATAATTATAAACAATTATTAAATTTATATTATTAATTATTAATAATATATTATATACTTATTAATATTATTATGCTATTACTAATTGCAATTATTTTAAACAATTTATTAATTATTAAATCTATTTAATAGATTGTATATTTATATAATATATTATTTTTTTGGCTTCCTGATTAAAAATAGATAATAGCTATATCAATATTATATCTATTAATTAAAGTATTTAATAATTATCTATTAAATATTTTGTTACTAAATTTATTGTTTAATTTTTACTATTTAAGTAATTGATTTAAAAATTAAATATGTTTATTTATTAATTGATTAAACAAATAGCTATTCGAAAATTTTAATTATTTTGATTTGTCATAAAACAATTATTTCAGTAGAAGCCTAGATGAAATAAAATAATACTAGTTTATTAATATTTTTGAAATTAATAAGTAAGAAAATTAAAAAATAAATTATTTATTTAATTAATCAAAATTATTCATGATTTAAATAAAACAAACATTAAATAAATATATAATTAATATTAAATTAGAATAATCAATTAAGTCATGATATTAAAATTAATATTTAATATTGATTTATATTCATATATTCTAAATATATCAAATAATTAATAGTGAATTGGGGAACCTTTATTATTAATTTAAATTAGATAATTGAAATATAATTAATAATATTAAATTAAAATAATTTGTATTTATTAATTATAATATATTTATAAGTATAATTATTTAATTCTCAAAGTATATTAATAATTAATATATAAAGTAAACAATTATAGTATATAATAATATACTTACTTATAATTAAATAACTATTAATAATATTTATAATTATATTTATAAACTATTAATTATATTATCAATAATTATTTAACGATTTAATATATTTAATATTAATATAATAATTTTAAATAATAATTAAATATCTTATATTTAATTATTAATAACCTTTAATTATAATTAATTCAATTAAATTAAATATTCTATTAAATATTTAATAATAAAATTTTCTTATTATTATTATGCTATTAATTAATTATCTTAATTCTTATTTAATTAACTATATATATTAATAAATTTATTAATATAAATTATTAAGTAATTACTTTTTAAATAATTTAAATAAATTATTAATAAATATAATTTATTATTATATATATAACATTATATTTAATATGTTAAAATAATTAAATAATTATTTTTATATTGATAATTTATTTATAGGATAATAAACTTATATTATTTATTTTTTATTTAATAACAATAATTATTATAAATATTAGTTTATTAATAATATACAATATAATATTACTATCAGTTAAATATTTTAATTAATTTAATTAAATATTAATATTAATTTATTAATATTACTAATAAATTTTAATTTTAATTATTATTAATTGTTTTATATAAATAATTAATATTTACTAATATAAATAGTATTTATATTATTTAAATATAAATAATAATTATATATTATCTATAATTATAATTTAAAATTAATAAATAGGTATGACTATTTTATCGTTAATTAGTAATTTTCAAAACAATTAATTAAATTATTTAAAATAAACAAAATAATTTAGAATTTTGTTATTATATATATGTTATATTAATCTAATTCATTTTAAATTTAATAGAAATAGCATTTTAAATTAATAAATTAAATTAATTATTTAATTTCTATTATTATATATAAGGTTAAATTAATTATTATAATCAATAATTAATTATATTATTTAAAATATAATAATTAATAATTTTTATTATATCTATTAAATAATAAAAAGCACCCATATATATTAATTATTAATTATTAATTTTTATTATATATTTTTTATTATGATAATAGTTATTAATTATTAATAAATTAATAATTAATAAATAGATAAATCATTTTAATAATTTAATATTAAAATTAAAATTATTTAATTTAATTATATTATATAAATTTAATTATAAACAAATTAAATTAGTTAAATAATCATTTTTATTAATTAATATATAAATTAATATTAATAATAAATAAATTAATAACTAAATTGATAATATTAATTATTACAAAATTATTTATATTATTAAGTAATATTACTTAATAAAATTTAATGTTTTAGGGCAAAACAAAAATCATAACAATTGTAGATAGATAATTGTTCAAATAGTCATAACTATTTAACCTGGTTTGATAAAGAAATTTAGTTTTTAAATCTCTTATTAATTTTCAAAATAGTAATAAAATAGTATTATTTTATTATGAATAATTTTGTATGAATATAAACAATTGCTTTTGGAACATTAATTTTTAAATAAATTTATTTTTAAATATTTAATTATTAATTTTTGGAACATTAATAAATTTATATTATTTATTTGAAATAAGCTTGAATGAATAGAACCAATTGTTTTATGACAAAACAAAAGGTTGTAATGTTTTGAAATAGATAATTATTAAGATAGTCATAACTTTTTGAACTTGTTCGATAAATAGATTTATTTTTTTAATTCTCTTACTTTTTAATTTTTGGAATATTAATAAATTAGTATTATTTTATTTCAAATAAGCTAACATGAATTGAAACAGTTGTTTTATTACAAAACAAAATGTTACAATGATTTGAAGTAGATAATTATTCAAATAGTCATGACTATTTGAACTTGTTTGGTAAACTTATTTTTTTTTTAAATCTTTTACTTATTAATTGTTGAATTATTAATAAATCAATATTATTTTAATCCGAATAAGCTTGTACGGATGGAAACAATTATTTTATGACAAAAAAAAGTCATAAGAATTTGAAATAAATAATTATTCAGATAGTCATAACGATTTCAATTTGTTTGATAAATAGATTTATTTTTTAAATCTTTTACTTATTAATTATTTTAATATTAATAAATTTGTATTATTTTATTTGAAGTAAGCTTATATGAACAAATAAAATCATTATATGACAAACCAAAAGGTTATAACAATTCCAAATCAATAATTGTTCAAATGGTCATAATTATTTAAACTTGTTCGGTAAATGGATTCATTTTTTAAATCTCTTAATTATTAATTTTCATAATATTAATAACATGGTATTATTTTATTTCTAATAACCTTATATGAACTAAAATAAGTTTTTTATGACAAAACAAAAGGTCATAACAATTTGAAATAGATAACTATTCAAATAGTCATGACTGTCTAGGTAAACATATTTATTTCTAAAATTTTTAACTTATTAATTGTCAAAATATTAATAAATTAGTATTATTTTAATCCAAATAAGCTTGTATGAATAGTAACAATTGTTTTATAACAGAAAAAAATGTCATAAAGATTTGAAATAAATAATTGCTCAAATAGTCATAACTATTTGAACAAGTTTGATAAATAGATTTATTTTTTGAATCACTTTTTAATTTTTGAAATATTAATAGATTAGTATTACTTTATTCCTAATAAACTTATATGAACAAAATGATTTGTTTTATGACAAAACAAAAAATAATAATGATTTGAAATATGTAATTGTTCAAATAGTCATAATTATTTAAACTGATGAGGTAAATTAAAAAAATTAATGTTATAATTAATTATTATTTTAATTAATAATATATATTAATTAATTAAAATATTAAAAAATTTATAATAATATAAATTTAAATTAATATAATAATAGAGATAGTAAATATTAAAATATAAGACATTTGAATAACTTATTAATATAAGTTAGTTCTATTATTTAATATTTTAATATTTTGAATATTAATTATATTAATATTAATATAATATTTATTGAATAATATAATAATTATTATATTATATTTTATTATAAATATATAAAATTAGTTAAATAAAATATTTTATTTTGATACGGAAAGAATCATATCAATAATTTTATTACATTCAAATAATTCTATTATTTGAAAATTTAATATTTGTTTAGTAACATTTTATTCAATATTATAGTATAAATTATATAATAGCTAATAATATATTGTTAGCTATAAACAAATTAAAAAATTAATAATTTTTTAAATTATTAAATATAATTTATTTAATATTACAAAACTATTATTAAACTAACAATAATTAAAATGTTTATTATGGATTATTATGGATAATTTATATATTTAAATCAATATATCTATTCTATATATAATAATTAGTTACTAATAATTATTAAATATTATTATTAACATAACAAAACAAAAAATCATAACATGTTGAAATAAATAATTGCTCAAATAGCCATAATGATTAGAACTTATTTGGTAAACAGATTTATTTTTAAATCTTTTACTTATTAATTGTCTTAATATTAATAAATTTGTATTATTTTATTCGAAATAAGCTTAGATGAACAGAAAAAATTCTTTTATTACAAAACAAAGGTTATAGCTATTTCAAATAGATAATTATTCAAACAATCCTAATTATTTAAAGTTGTTTAGTAAACAAAGTCATTTTTTAAATCTCCTTATTATTAAATTTTGTGTTATTAATAAATTAGTATTATTTTATTTTGAATAAGCTTATATGAACTAAAACAACTCTTTTGTGACAAATCCAAAGGTCATAACGATTTGATATAGATAATTATTTAAATTGTCATGATTATTTGATCTAGTGTGGTAAACATATTTTTAAAGTTTTTTACTTGCTGATTGTCAAAATATTAATAAATTAGTATTATTTTAATGCAAATAAGCTTGTATGAATAGAAACAATTGTTTTACAACAAAATAAAAAGCCATAATGATTCGAAATAAATAATTGCTCAAATAGTCATAACTATTTGAACTAGTTTGATACATAGATTTATTGTCTAAATCACTTATTAATTTTTGAAATATTAATAGATTAGTATTACTTTATTCCGAATAAACTTATATGAACAAAAACATTTGTTGTATGACAAAACAAAAAGTAATAATGATTTGAAATATATAATTGTTCAAATAATATAATTTTTTTCAACTGGTTAGGTAAAAAGAATTATTTTTTAAATCTCTTATGTATTATTTTTTGAAATATTAATAAATTCATTTTATTTTATTTTGAATAAGCTATGAATTGAGAAAATTGTTTTATGACAAGACAAAAGGTCATAATGATTTTAAATAGATAATTGTTCATATAGTCTTAACTATTTGATTTGGTTCGACAAACAAATTTAGTTTTGAAATCCCTTAGTTATTAATTTTTGGAATATTATTATATTAGTATTGTTTTATTTTGAATAAGCTTGTATGAACAGAAATAATTGTTTTATGACATAACAAAAGGTTATAATGATTTGAAGTATAGAATTGTTCAAATAGTCATAAATATTTGAACGGTTCGGTAAATAGATTCTTTTTTAAATCTCTTATTAATTTTTGAAAGATTAATAAATTATTATTATTTTATTTTGAATAATCATGTATGATATAAAACAATTGTTATATGACCAAACAAAAGGTGATTACAATTTGAAATAATATCTTGTTAATACAATGAATATTATATATATTTTAAATATATATAATATATATTATATTAATATTTTAATCCAAAAGCTAACATATATTTATATTATAATTGTTATAAATTCAATATGTTTAATTAATAATCTGATTATTAATTATAATATTATTAGTTATTTAAAAAATAATTGTCTTTATTTACTAATAATTTTAATGACTTATTAATAATTATTATATATTAATAATTTTTAATTAATTTTTTAATATGAATTATATATAATTTGATTATAATATATATTATTAAAATATGGATATATTTTTTAATAATTAATATATTTGAAAAATGTTTTATTATTAATAGTATTATATTAAATAACTAATATTTTATTAGTTATTCTAATATTTATTTAATATTATTATAATAATAATATTAAATAATAATTTAAAATACGAATCAATTTGATATAAAAATAAATATTTTGAATAATTAATATTTAATATTTAACAATTTTTATATATATAATTAAATTAAATTCTTTTATATTATTTAATATATATTGAATATAATATTATTTTAAATTGATTATTAAAATTAAATAAAATAATATTTAAAATAAATACAATTAGATTTATAACTAATAATCATTTAAATTCTTAGTTATAATCTATACTGTTAATAATTATAACTAAGAATCGATTATTACTAATATATAAATAATTTAATTAGATAAATCTCATATGAATTAATTAATTCAATATCATAAGTTAATATACAATTGTTAATAATATATATATTATATTAATTACTCATTAATAAAATAATTTATTAGCAGCCACATCGAAATACATCCTCCATACCTCTTCATCACCTTTCTCTAACTCTAAGATGGCCATCAGTTCCTCATCTAGAAAATTAAGCTTTATTTATTATATCATATTCTGAAATCATCAGTTGCCATCTTACGATTCTTCCTGATAGTGATCGAAGATGTATTTGATCGGATCCGGTTTAACTATGAGCCAAGTTGTATGGTAAAGCATGTATTGCCTGAGTCTTTTAGCTGTCTAAGCTAAAGCACAACACATTTTCTCTAGTGATGAATACTTGGACTCATACTCTGTGAATTTCTTGCTCAGGTAATAAATAACTTCCTTTTTCTTGTCGGATTCATCTTGTAATTTAATGTAATTTAATTTATATTTATTTTCAAAATAATATCATTATATCAATGTATTATTATTCATGTTATTCATTATAATAATTAATTAACCATCAACTTTTCTTCCCTATTTTTTTAAGCAAACAGTAGGATTAAATGATAGAGAAGAAAAACTTATAAATATGTAGTATTTCAAATTCATTTTTCATGATGCTATTTTTATTAAATAGAAAATTAAATATTTATGAAACAATTAATTATAAATTGTAGTTTTTATAATTAGATAAATTATATAATATTTATAATTTGTGCAAGTGAGGATTTTGTTATAATATATATTATTTTTTAATCTATTTTTAGAATAAGTTATATCTAAAAAATATAAATAACTTATATTTATTAGTAATTAATAAAATAGTTAAATTATATAAGTAGTTCAAATAATTATGACTCTTTGATTTTACCAAATTATAAAATCAATTAATTATTAATTATTTATATTTTATAAATATAATAGATATAATTAAACATAATCTTTTAATTTATAATTATAATTAACATATATATATTGTTATAGTTATATTAATTATTTTTGTTTATATAAATTATTTATTAATAATTATTATAAATATTTATAATCAAATATTAATAATAAATATATTTTTATAACTAATATAACTTATATTTAATAAATATTATTAATTAATTATTAATATTATAATTAATATTAATTAGTTAATAGTATATAATTAAGTAATATTAAAATTATTATATAAATTATGATTAATATATAGTATATTAGATTTATTTGTATTAATTATTAAGCTATTGCAATATTTATTACTTAAAATAAATTTTAATATTTATTTTTAATTTAAACAAATTAATATATTAAAACAATAAATATTAGTTTTAATATTTAAAATTTAAATATTATATATTATCTATTATTACAAATATATAATATTAAAACCTATTGCTATAAATATTAATTTTAAATTATATAATTATTTATCATTAATGATAAATATTAGGTATCTAATATAATTATGATATAATTGTGTAAATAGTACAATTAATAAATACGGTTATTTGATATTATTAAAATCAAATAATAAATTTAAATAGATATTATAACTATATAGATTATACTAAATTATATAATCTATACAATTATTAAATTAATTAAATATTTAATTAATTTATAAATAATTATTAAAATTACTAGTTATATTTAATACTATAATATATATTAATTTTAAATATTAAATCTAATTTATTAATTTAATTATAATACAATTTTTAAAAATATTATGATATTAAATTACTATAAATTTTAACAGAAATTGTTTTCTATTATATTATTGCTCATCTTATAATATTAACAAATATTATATAAATTTATAATATATCAATTAAATTAATTAATTAAAGATTAATTAATTAATTAATATTAATAATCTTATAATATATAAATAGTTTTATTTATTATATATAAAATAGTTTAATTTTTAATATAAATATATTTTATAATATAATACTATTTATTAATAGTAAGTAAAAATAATTTATTAATATATTATAATTTATAAATACATATTATAATTTCAATTATTATTATTATGATATTATTATTAAAATATTTAAATAATATTTGTTATTAATTAATAATATTATAATTATATTTATATTATTAATAATTATAGTTAATATATTATTTGAATATTTAATTTAATATAATTTATAATAATTATAATATAATAATTATTAATATATAATTATATTTATAATTGGTAATATTATAAATAGTATCTAATATATCAATTTAGACTTGTATAAGTTATATAAATTAATTATATAATATTTATTAGTAACTATAAATATACTTGTTATAACAAATTTAATTTTGAACTAATAATTACAATTAATTATAAATATAATAATAGTTACCTTATTAATATAAATTTAAATCAAATATAATTATTTTTAACAATTAATTACTAAATTAATATAAATATATTATAATTAATAGTCATAATAGTAAATAATTTACTATTAATATAATTAATTATTTTGTTATAAACAATATATTAAATTAATATTATATAATTTTATTATATAATTAAATTTATAATAATAAAAATTATTGATTTAAAATAAGATTTGGTTAGTGTCGTACCTAGGAAATTATTTTGGTGATGCCAAAACGAATTTGGATTTGCAAGAAAAGGTTGAACCATTTTCAATGTCCAACTTCAACCATTTTGAGAAGCTCATCATTCTTTTTTTTTTTTTTTGGCAATCCCGAGCTTCCTATAAAACTATGATAATTGTGGTTTGCGAATATAGGAATCCATCTTTCAGCTGATGTATTCTTGAATGGTAAATTGGCTTAATGGAGTGAGCACTGAGCAATTTAATGAAATACATCGTTGGAAGTTTATTTAAATAATTAAATAATTTAAATATAATTATAATTAATGAATTTAATGATAATAATAATTGTTATTTAATTATTTATAAATTAATAATATTTAAATATAATCCTAATTAGATTTATAAATATATATTATAAATTATTATAAAAGTGTTTATAAGAATGTACATATTTATTTAATTAAAATGAAAATATGTACATTCTTAATGTTTAGAATCCTAAATAATCTAAAAAACTTATAATTATAATAACATTATTAATATAAAGACTATTAATAATATTTATAATCATATATATTATAATTATGTAAATTATTATAATTTAAATAATATATATAATTAAAAACTAATTTATTAGAAGATTATTTAGAATAAAATCATACTGATTTTACATAACAATATATAATTATAAATAACTTAATTATTTAAGTTTTATAATATTTTATTATATTAATTATAGTTTATATTAATTAAACTTAAATAATTTAAGTTTTTTTGTAGTATATAATTATTATTTGAATTATTTGTTATTAGTAATAATTATTCTAAAAGTTTAAAATATAGGTATATTAATATCTATAATAATTAATAATATATTATTATACATATAATTTTGAATATATACAAGCTTACTATATGTATTAATTATTATAGTAATAATAACTAGAATAAACTATTTGAACTAGTTTGACAAACACATTTATTTTTTAAATTTCTTACGTATTAATTTTTGAAATAATATATATAAATTAATTGTTATAATTATAATATAATATTTTATATTTTCACTATTTATTTTTAATTAATTAATAATTAAAATATATATTAAATTATTTAGTGATTATTAATTAATAATTAAATTAATTGGTTATTATATACTTAGCAATTGTCTTTAAATATTATAATAACTAATAAAATATTAGTTATTTAATAGTCAATATATTTAATGAATATATAATTATTTGGTAATTATTATACTTGTTTTTATTATATTAAGCTAATATGATTATAAATTTATATTAAATTTAATAAACAATTATAATACTTTAAATATTTAATATAAAATATTAATTACCATTATAATTATAATTATAATTTTATAAATTTTAATTTATTATTAACAAAATATAATAATTATTATATTATATTTTATTATAAATATATAAAATTAGTTAAATAAAATATTTTATTTTGATATGGAAAGAATCATATCAATAATTTTATTACATTCAAATAATTCTATTATTTGAAATTTTAATATTTGTTTAGTAACATTTTATTAAATATTATAGTATAAATTATATAATAGCTAATAATATATTGTTAGCTATAAACAAATTAAAAAATTAATAATTTTTTAAAATTATTAAATATAACTTATTTAATATTATAAAACTAACAATAATTAAAATGTTTATTATGGATAATTTATATATTTAAATCAATATATCTATTCTATATATAATAATTAGTTACTAATAACTAAGATTAAATAATAATTTATTTAATAAAATATAATAATTTAATATAAATGATTTATTTGTATACTATTATTAATTTATAAAATTATATTTAATAGATAATTAATTATCTAATAATTATTAATATACTATAATTCAAATATGAATGATTGGATAAGAACTAATGGCCTTTTGTTACAAATTAAAAACTAATTAATGAAGTAATTAATATATTAAATATAGTGTTATAGAATTAAAACAATTATAGTAATAATATATATTATTTTAATTATAATTAAAATATAATATATTTAAATATAATATAATATACATGTCAAATATGGATTATATTTATAGTTATAAAAAAATACGTTTATAGTGAGCAATATTAATCATAGTCATTTATTTATATAACAATTATATTAATAATATTAATTATTTATATTATAATTATATAATATTATAATATTTACTATATTAATTATTTATATATTGTTAATAAAGTATTATTATGTTAAATTTATACTAATAATATTTATTTCTATATAATAATAGTAATCATATTTATTATAATTTAATATCTTATCTAATAGTAGAAAAAATATAATAATTATATAATAATTTAATTATTATATTTAATAATAATTGTTAATATTTAAAATAATTGTTATTAATTTAAAATGAATTAGATTAATATTTAAGGATTAATCGTGAAATTTTAATCGTGAAATTTAATCTATTAACAATTATTTATTAATAATTATTAGTTAATAAGTTATAATAATACTAATTATTATAATAACTAATTGAAATAAATTATTTATTTAATAATAAATTTAGTATATATTTTATAATTAAATATATACTATAATTTAATAACTATTAATTAAAAATAGTTCACGTTATTATATTATAAATTATAATTCAATTAATATTATAAATTAGTATTAATTATTATTAATATTTTAATAATTAATATAAATGATTTTTACTTATTACTAATAATTAATATATATATTAGTTAAATATAACGATAATTTAACTATCATAACTAATTTTTTTGTTATTAATTATTACTATAAATCAAATAAGTATATTTAAATTCTATATTAATATGAAAATTATCTTATTATTTAATTATTTTGTTATTATAACATTTAAATATTAATATTATTTAAATAAATAATATGAATACTATAATCATTTATAATATTATTAAAAACTAGTTATAATAATTAGTCAAAATAATTCAATATTAATGATAATTTGATAATAATTTGATATTATTATTAATTGCTTGGATAAATTTAAATAAATAATTTACTAATTTATTAAAGTTTAATAAGTAATTTATTAAATTTAATTGTTATAAGATAAATTTATTGTTAAGTTTATTGTTATTCAAATATTAATAACTTATTATAAATTATAATCGATTAAAAAATCATCATAGATGATTTATTAAATACCTGTTATTTAATAAAATTTGGATAATTTATTCTATTAATTTATTAATTAGATAATTATTAATCCATGGTAGTTATTAAAAAACTATATTATTCCTTAGTCATGCTAGTTAAAATTATTTTATGTATTTACAATATTATTTATAAATAATAAATTGTTATTTAAACTTATAATGATAAGTTTAATGATATGAGGATAAGAATGGATATGATTTTAAATTTTTATTAGATACGAAAATGGAGACGGATAATAATGTACCCACCTTGTATCTGTACTCATACCCTACGTATATATTTATATATATTTAGTATATAGATTTTTTATTAAATAATGTAAATTATTATTTTAAATTAATTAGAATTAATATATTGTTTGAAAAATATATATTTATAAAAAATTATATAACTATACAAGATAAAAATAAAAAAATAAAATTTATTTATTATTTCTTTTAAAAATTATGGGTATGAAAATTACTTACACCGATTAAATACCAGTAAAGATAAGATAAATTTAAAATATCCTTTTGGTATAAGTACGGGGATGGATATAATATAAAAATCCAAAAATGATAATGAAAACAATTAAAATAACTTGGCTTATAAATTACAATGTTATTTTTAATCTTTTTTTAGCAATTATATAGTATAATTATCAATTTGGCTATTATAATTTAATATATTAATATAATTTCAATTTTAAACTAATAATCATTTATTAGTTAATATTTTAATATTATTACTATTTATTATAATAATTAATTTATATAGTATCATGTAATAATTTAATAAATTATTATAATTAATAATTTTTTGAATGTCAATAAATTAGTATTATTTTATTTCGAATAACATGTATAAGTTGAAGCAATTATTTTACAACTAAACAAAAGGTCACAACGATTTGAAATAGATAATTGTTCTAATAGTCTTAACTATTTGAACTGATTCAACAAACACATTTATTTTTTAAATCCTTACTTATTAATGTTTAGAATATTGTTAATTTAGTAATATTTTATTCTAAATAAGCTTGTTGAATAGAAATTAAATGTTTTAGGACAAAACAAAAATCATAACAATTGGAGATAGATAATTGTTCAAATAGTCATAACTATTTGAACTGGTTCGATAAAGAGATTTAGTTTTTAAATCTTTTATTAATTTTCAAAATAGTAATAAAATAGTATTATTTTATTTTAAATAATTTGTATGAATAGAAACAACTGGTTTTGAAACATTAATAAATTTATATTATTTTATTTGAAATAAGCTTGAATGAATAGAACCAATTGTTTTATGATAAAACAAAAGGTTGTAATGTTTTGAAATAGATAATTATTAAGATAGTCATAACTATTTGAACTTGTTTGATAAACAGATTTATTTTTTTAATTCTCTTACTTTATAATTTTTACAATATTAATAAATTAGTATTATTTTATTTCAAATAAGCTAACATGAATTGAAACAATTGTTTTATTACAAAACAAATTGTTACAATGATTTATTAATATATTAATGAATGATTAGGTTTTTATATAGTATTAGTAATAATAGTTATTAATAGTTATAAATTATAAGAATATAATTATTTATCTTAATTATTTAATTTATCAAACAATATAATTTAAATAATAATATAATAGTACTATATAAAAATTAAGATTTGATATAACACTAATTTAATAATATTTTGAAAATTAATAAGAGATTTAAGAAATAAATATGTTTTCTAAAGCAATTCAAATACTTAAAACAATTAGAATAATTATCTACTTCAAATCGTTCAAAACTTTTGTTTAGTCATAAAATATTTATTTCATGTCTTACAGGCTTATTCAGAATAAAAAAAATTCAAATTTATGAACATTTGGAAAATTAATAAGCAAAAAATTTGAAAAAATAAATTTGTTTACCAAACAAGTTTTAAATAGTTATGACTATTTGATCAATTATTTTTATAAAATGTTTTTGACCTTTTTCTATTATATATTAATATAATTAATTATTTATAACATAATTTTGGTCTAATTGAATATTCAATAATATTTTATTAATATGAATAATATTAAAATATATAATATGAATAATATTAATTAATTAAATATATTATATTATTTTTAATTAATATTAAAAATAAATATATTTAAGTACAAATAATTAACAAAATTTGTTATTATTAAATTATTTAATTTATATAATTACAATAATTAATTAATTAATATTAACTTATTAATTTTATTAATTAAAATTTATATTAATGAAGATTATATTTTATTATTAAATAAAAATAATATTGTAATTTATAAGCCAAGTTATTTTAATTGTTTTCATTATCATTTTCATATTTTTTATTATATCCACCCCGTACCTATACCAAAAGGATATTTTAAATTTAAGTTATATATTTATTATAACATTAAAATAACATTAATATTAAATTATTATTTAATGATTATAATGACTAAAATTAATATTTATTAGAATTAAAAGAAGTTGATTTATATAACTATTGGGTTTTATAGTGAGAATAATTAAATCAACTATAAATTAGTTAACTTAAATTTAATGAATTGATATTATATTATATTATATATATAATAATTGCTTATTATAATCCATATTATAATGTATATTAATATTTTAATATTTTAATATTAAATTATATTATAATTTGTATAATTATTAAAATTATTAGTAATTAATAACAATTACTAAATCTTGTTTAGTATTAATTATATAATTAATGTATTATTAATAGTATAATCTAATTTAATATTATATATTAATTATTGATATAATATAATAATTGTCATAATTTATTATTATTTTTAATTGTATAATATATTAATTATTATTAGTTAATAATTATTCAAATTAATAACAATTATTATTATTTATTATAATAACTTTAATAAAACCTTAAATCTATGTTAATAAATATAATTTATTATTAATAACAAATAATTATATCAATTTACTAATAATTGATACATTAAATTATAATAAGTATTTATTAAATTATAATATTAATAGTTAATTATTTGACTATAATTAGTTATATTAGAATTAACATTTTCAAAATTAATAAGTAAAAAAATTATTATAATCTATTTAGTTTTTAATTAGTATTAGAAACTTATTACAATTGTTAATAATATGCTTGATTTTCTAGATAAAGAACTAATGGCCATCTCAGAGTTAGAGGAAGATGATGAAGAGATATAGAGGATGTATTTCGATGGGGCAACTAATAAATTATTTTATTAATGAGTAATTAATATAATATATTATTATTATTATTAATTGGTTATGGATTATTAAACCATTATAATTATTATATTATATATTATATTTATTATAAGTTTATATATGTTATATTTATTATAATATAATTATAAAAATTATATTTTATAATATATTTTTGGATAAATTTATATTTCATATAAATATTATTAATTAATTAATAATACTAATAATATTATGGTTCAATTATTAATTATTCATAGATACATTTATTAATAATTTATAATTATTAAATATTATTAAAGTATATTTATAATATTAAATTGATAAATTATAAAAATATTATTTATCTAAAATATTAATAACCTCTTAAATTATAATATATATTAATATAAATTATTTTAGTTTATGTATTTAAATTATTATAATTTATCAATTTAATATTAAACAATATAATTATAATTTAATAATTTATTATTAAATTAATTAATTATAAAATTAGTATATTAATTGATTAATTTAATATTAAATCTATTTTGATTATATTATTGATAATACTTTAATCAAAAGTAATAATGTTAATTAGATTAGTAAATTAATTATAATATTAAGTTTATAAGTTAATAGTTAATGATACTCTATACTTATAGTAATCTAAATTTATTAATAAATTTATAATTTATATTAATAGAAATATTAAATCATTTATAAATAATAATTTATATATTATTATAATTTATAATATAATATAAATAAAGTATAATTATTTGATTAAATGACTATAATAACAAAACTTCTGAATAGCTTATTTTAAAATCAGTTATTTTAATCATTGAAAAGTTACAATTAATTTATTTTATTTACTATAATACTAAATTAATATTTAATTAATTATACTAAATAAAGATTATTATTATACCATTATTAATTTACTAATTACTAAATCTATTTAACGAAATAGTTCATATAATTTATCATTCTATATTTTATTATACTAAATTAATCTTAATATTAATTAATATTAATATAACATTAAATTTATTAAAATTGTATAAATAGAATTATAATTATTTTACTCATATTGATATATTAAATAGCTGCTTTTATAAAAAAATTATAAATTAATGTTAATTTAATAAATAATAATATCTTGTTATTTATTATTAATAATGTTATAATAATAATTTATTAATTTATAAATTAATTTGTAATGTGATAAAATATCATTTTATAATTGTTAAATGACTTACAATAATATTAACATATAATATTAATATTACGTATAATATTCATATTATATTGAATTAATAATAATTATTAATGTAATTCAATTAATTATGAAATTGTTATACCATAAATTTTAAATATAAATTATTATATTTAATTAATTTGTCATAAAACAATTGTATCAATTCATATAGGCTTATTCAAAATAAAATATTACTAATTTATTAATATTCTAAAAATTAATGAGTAAGAGATTTTAAAAAATGAATCTATTTACTAAACAAGTTTAAATAGCGATGACTATTTGAACAATTATCTATTTCAAATCATTATAACCTTTTGTTTTGTCATAAAACAATTGTTTCTGTTCATACAAGCTTATTTCGAATAAAATAATTAAATTAATTAATATTCCAAAATTTAATAAGCAAAAATTTAAAAAATAAATTTGTTTTTTGAACATGTTCGAATTATTATGACTATTTGAACAATTATTTATTTCAAATAGTTATGACCTTTTTTTTGTGATAAACCAATTGTTTTTGTCCTTACAAGCTTATTTTGAATAAAATAATTAAATTTATTAATATTCCAAAATTTAATAAGTAAAAATTTAAAAAATAAATTTGTTTTGTGAACATATTCAAATAGATCTGACTATTTGAACAATTATCTATTTCAAATAGGTATGATCTTTTTATTTTGCAATGAACCAATTGTTTTCGTCTATATAAGCTTATTCAAAATAAAATAATATTAATTTAATAATATTCCAACAATTAATAAGTAAAAGATTTAAAAAATAATTTAAATTAATATAATTTATTAGATTATTAGTATATAGATTAACAAACTTTAAAATCCTTAAATAGTAAAATAATTATTCAATTGTTAATATTAATCATATATAATTAATTTAATATATATTTATAATAATTAACTATATTTCATATTTTTACCATACTTTTAAAAAATTTGTAATATGATAAATAAATAATTAAATTAGTATTATTATTTAATTAATAAATAATTAATAACTAAGATATATATGATATAATAATATTAATATATAGGTTTATTAATAGTATATTAATTATGAATAAAAATTAATATTCATAATTTTAATACAAATAATTAAATAAATTTTCTATATTAAATAAATTATAATTTATTAATATAATTTCAAATATGCCTATTTAATAACTTATATTATACAATAGTTAATATTATAAATATAATTATAACTAGATTTTTATTATTGATTCAAAAAATAAATTTATTTTTTAAATCTCTTATTAATTATTCAATTTTTACTAAAATTAAGTTATTATAAAATAACTTTATTATTATATTCCATTAACTATATCTTAATAACACATTTATTATATAATATATAATTATATATAATAAATTATTTATTATACTAATTATAATTATAATTATCGAAAAACTATATAATAAGTTATGTTATAATTAAATATATAAATTGGTTTAATTAGTTATAAAATTTTAAATAATAATTATTTATTATTTAAAATTTAAATACCATAATAACTAAATATAGTTAATTTATAATATTAATTATAATATATATTATTAATTAATACTATTACATTTTCACTATATATTAATAAGTATATATTTTAATATAATTACTAAATATTTACTAAATATATCTATTATATATATTTATTTACTAAATTTAATAATTAATATTAATAAATTAAGCAAATATACAGTTGGTAAATTATTATATTAACAATATTAAAATATAATATTTTAATTTAATAATATTTATTTATATTTATCAAAATATAAATATTTATAAACTATATTATAAATATAGATAATCCATATTTCCACTCATATAATAGTAATTATATTATGTTTTAATCTTTATATTATTTTTTATATTATAATACTATATACAAGTTTATATTATATACTAATATAAAATAATATTTGCTAATTATTATTTATATTAATTATTAAATTAGTATCTATTATTAATAAATTATTTATATTAAATTCTATTAATAATATTAATTAAAGATAATCATTATTAGTAATTATTAGGATAATTATAATATTATTAGTATTACAAATTATTAATAAAATTATATATTAAAATAATAATTATTATCTATATAATTATAATTATAATTAATTATATTATAAATTATTTATTAAATTTAATAAATTATTATTTATTGTTAATTATTAACAATAGTATAATATCAATATTAGTAATATTAATTAACATATTTTAATTATTAATAATTGTTTACTTTATATCATGAATAACTTATATAGTCAAAATTGTTTATATTATTATTAAAATTATTAATAATTAAATAATCAAAATTATTAATTAATAATTTATTAAAAGTATTAGTTTAATATATTAATTAATATTTTGTTTAAGTTAATCTATTTATTATATAATAACTATTATATTATTAATTTTATTTAATTATAATAAAATAATTAATGTTATAATGATTGTTAATATTTAACTTTATAAATTAATATAAAGTTATTTCTTTATATCTTTATAAATAAAATAACTAATTATTTTTAATAGTAATTATTAATTTCTATTTTTATTATTATAATTAATTAATTAATCAATATTAATTAAATATTAAATGTTAATTAATATTATAATCATAATTAGTATTTTATAATTATATATAAATAACAAAAATTTAAACAATGTTATTATTTATTATTAGTATTAACTAAAAAAATATCAAATTAAAATATTAATAATATTTGTTAAAATTATAAATTAGTATTAGTTAATAATTGTTCATAACAATTATTTAATAATCTTAATGTAATAAAATGATTGAGTAATTTTTAATAAATATAAGTAAATTTAGATTCATAAGATTTATTATAAACTACCTACTTATAATTATTAGTGGATATCTTATTATATATTCTACTTTTGTTTATTATATTTATAACTATAATTAATATAATATATTACTTATATGTATATTTATAAGTATATATAAATTAATTATTAATAATAAATAATATAATAAATATTATATAATTATTAATAAATAATAATAATTATATTAACTAATATTGCTATTATTATAGAAAATTATAATAATACTAATTAATATAACTTTAAATAAATATTTTTTAATTAATTATATAATCGATTTAATGATTATGTATTTATAATAAAATATTTAATATTAAATTATTGCAATTTTTAATATTAATCAAACTTATTAATTAATTAATATATATAAATTACAATTACAAATAATAAATTATAAAATTTATTTCTATTTGATAATTAATATTATAAATTAACTATATTTAGTTAGTATGGTATTTAAATTTTAAATAATAAATAATAAATATTTAAAATTTATAATTAATTAAACCAATTTATATAATTATAATTATATAATAACTGATTATAATTACTATAATAATTGATTAGTAATTAAATATTTAATTAAATTCTTATTATAATAATCGATAATCGTTATAATTTTATTACTAAATCCAATATTATCTAATAAATTAAATATTAATTTAATTAATATATATTAATAATATTATATAATATATAATTGGATATTATTAATTATTATATATAATAATATATATAAATATTATACAATTATATAATACTTGATATTATTATATATTATTAAAAATAAATAATACTATTTTATGAATTATTATTAATATAGTTAAAAAATTATATAATAATATGAAGTATAGAATTGTTCAAATAGTCATAACTATTTAAACATATTCATATTTTAAACTCTTACTTATTAATTTTTGAAATTGTTAATTGTTTAATATTTATATATCTATTTGAATATTATTCTAATTTAAGTTTAAATTTATTCCAAATAGTTATGACTATTTAAACAATTATCTATTTCAAATCATTATGACCATTTGTTTTGTCATAAACCAATTTAAGTTATTATTAGATAAAATAATAAACTTATTAAAATAAAATAAGTTGAACAAACAACTATTTGAATATTATTCTAATTTAAGTTTAAATAGTTAAGACTATAAGGAATATAATTATCTTTTAAATTAATAATTATTTAAATTATCGATACTAATTTAAATAATTATTTTTTATAATTATTATTCTATTTTAAATATTTATGTTAAATTAGTATTTATAAATTTATTTAAATTAATTAATAAAAATCAATAATTAATATAATTTAATATAAAATAGATTATTAATTAAAATATTAATTATAATTTTTAATATTAAATAATATTTTATATTATTTGAAGTAATAAAATCTAAATAGATCATTAATAAATTGATATTACTTGAATATTAATAATATCAATGATCATAATTATTATCTATGTTTAATTCTTAAATATTAATTAATTTAATATGAATTATTAAATATTATCATTATTGTAAATTATATTAATTATTATAATTTTCCTTATTAATTTTGAATTAATTGATAAACTAATATCAATTTTAAATAAATTGATATATTAAGACTATAACATAGTTTAATTAAGATTATAACAGATAACTTGATTAATAATTGATATCAATTATATATAATTAATATTATGTTTAATTAAAATATTATAATTTAACTATTATTAATATTATAAGTATAACTATAAGTATTAAATAATTTTATCTTTTGTTTAGTTATAAAATGTTATAATAAACATATTTGTATTAATTTGATTAGAAATAAATTAGTATAATTATTTAATTATTAGTAATAATTGTTAAATAATTATTAATAATAATTGAGATATTATTATACTTTAGTAATTATTATTATTATTTATAATAATAGTAATTTATAAATTATCCATTTCATATCATTATTAATTATAGTATTATTTATAGATACTACTATAATTATATAATACTGAACAATTAGTATTATTTTATTAATTTTTCAAAGATTAATAAATTATTATTATTTTATTTCGAATAATCATGTATGATAAAAAACAATTGTTATATGACTAAATAAAAGGTGATAATAATTTGAAATAGATAATTGTTCTAATGGACATGATTATTTTAACTTGTTCAGTAAACAAATTTATTTTTTAAATCTCCTACCTCTTAATTTGCAAAATATTAATAAAGTAGTATTATTTTATTTTGAATAAACTTGTATGAATAGAAACTATATTTACTAAATTTATTATCTATTTGATAATAACAATTAAGTGTTTATAAATTAAAATTGTTATAATCTTTAATAATTATTATATTATAAGTTACGTTATAGTTATAAGTATTTAAATAATTTAATAATATTTATAATTTATTATTAATTATCTGAATATTGATTTTAACTTAAATATTTTAATTATTGATTTTTATTAATTAATAGATATCTAAAAAGATTTATTTTTTAGATCTATTATAATAAGTATTAATAATATTATAAATATAACTGTCACATTATAAATATTGTTTAATATTTTTTTTATAAATTAATTATTATAAATTAAATCTAATTTAATAGTATTATTAAAATATAAGCCAAACACCAGCATCAACCTCACACACTACAAAACAATTTTCCCCTATCCAAAATGTCCCTTATCAAATAATATTTAACAGCAAATATAGTTACGTTAATATTTTAATAACAAAATATTAATAAATTGTTTTATAAGCTATTTTCATAAATTAATTAATAAATTTAACAATTAGAATATATTATATTAAGTATTATAAAATATTATTAATTATAATCCTTTAAACTTAAGAATGGCCAAAATGATATTTTCTCTTTTCCACAAAAGTGACTTTTGATCCAAACAAAAAACAATTGAACACATCCTATAAATTCCCTCTCGCCCTTCCTTCAACAAAAATTTAGCGATCTAATTGTCTCTGCTAATATGGTTGGTGAAAGATTTATACCCCTATCCAATTGCTTATTTATTATAATTTTAATAAATAAAAAATTAATAAATTAATATTAAATTATAAAATAAACTAGTTTAAATTTTAATTAATATAATTATTAATTATATAATAATATTAATTCATATAATTAAATAGTAAATTATATTATAAATATTAATAAATAAAAGGAAATCATAACAATTAATTTGTAACTTACTATTTATAAAATAATACAATCATCATGAATTTATTTATAACAATAAATTATTATTTTTTATGTTATAACAATTAATTTTAATTAATAAAATATTTAATTTAATTATTATATTAAATTGTACATAACTATATTGCTTTATGTTATACCTAATTATTTATTTAATTATTAAATTAGTAATTAAATATTACTAATAATTATTAATTAAAAAATATTTATAATATAAAATAAATAATTAAAATTATTTAATATTATTCAAAGATTACAAATAAAATTTATACTTTATTTGTAATATTTAATGTTACATTATTTATTATATTATAATTATTCTATTATTTATTAAAAAAACTGTTGTCAAAATATTTATAATAATAAATTCTTGTTTATAGTATAATATAAACAATTGTTAAATCTCTAACAATAATATTTAATTATTAATTAGTATTATACTTATTTAATAAATAAATAGTATAATTAGTAATTTATAAATATTTATATGATTTGTAATAATATAACAATTGTTCTTGCTACTACCACCAAGATTGGCATCAATGGCTATTCTAGCCCTAGGTTTTGCAGCAACCATTGCGCCTTCCTATTCATTGGGGCTTGACCCTTGCCTTGACTGACAGGTGTAGGTCACATGCTTAAGCACCATCCAAATGTTAATAATAATTATTTTATTAATAATTAATAACTTTAATAATTTTATTAATTTAAACTAACTAATTATATCAATGCATTTATCCATTGATTATTTATAATTTATTATTATAAATTATAATTAATATATATAATATTGATATTTAAATTATTTATTAATTATAATATAAATTAATTATAATACATGCCAGTTAATTATTATTATATATAATAATTATTAATATAATCATAATAATATATTTATTATGTTATGTTAACAATTATATTAACTTATTCAATTAATCTATTATTATTAATTAAATTTATAAATAATAGATTATAATTATTTTTTTTAGTAACTTAGAAAATCTATTATTAATATTATTTGGATATTATTTATTATTGATATAATAATATATTAAATTATATTATTACCATGGATACTAATTAAGTAAATTATGATAATAATTTGAAATGAATAGAGATTAATTAAATATTAGTTATGTAAAACATGCTAATTTAATTAAAGATATAAAAATTAATATCTCTTACTTATATAATATAATATTATTGATAAGTATATATAAATATTATAAATATTTAACTTAGTTTAAATATTTATTATAAGCTAATTATAATAAATATAATATAATTATAATATAATATTAAAAATTATGATTTATTATAAAATAATAATACTATAATGTAAATAGATAATTATTTTAATATTATATTTATATATTTAATATAAAATTATTATAATTAGCTTATTATTATTTCAATAATATTATAATAAACAATAAAATATATATAAATTGTTTAAATATATATAATTTATAATATATATTTTAAATTAGAATAATATTCAAATAGTTATATAAATATTAAACAATTAACAATTTCAAAAATTAATAAGTAAGAGTTTAAAAAATGAATCTATTTACCGAGCCAGTTTAAATAGTTATGACTATTTGAACAATTCTATACTTCATATCATTATAACCTTTTGTTTTGTTATAAAATAATTATTTCTGTTCATACAAGCTTATTCAAAATAAAACAATGCAAATCTAATAATATTCCAAAAATTAATAACTAAGGGATTTAAAAAATAAAATTGTTTGCCAAACCAATTCAAATAGTTAAGACTATATGAACAATTATCTAATTCAAATCGTTATAACCTTTGTTTTGTAATAAAACAATTTTCTCAATTCATACTAGCATATTCGAAATAAAATAAAATGAATTTGTTAATATTTCAAAAATTAATAAATAAGAGATTTAAAAAATAATTCTATTTACCTAACCAATTCAAAAAATTATGCTATTTGAACAATTATATATTTCAAATCATTATTACTTTTTGTTTTTTCATAAAACAAATGTTTTGTTCATATAAGTTTATTTAGAATAAAAGTAATACTAATCTATTAATATTTCAAAAATTAATAAGTGATTTAAAAAATAAATTTATGTATCAAACTAGTTCAAAAAGTTATGACTATTTGAGTAATTATTTATTTCAAATTGTTACAATTTTTTGTTCTATTATAAAACAACTGTTTCTATTTATACAAGCTTATTTGGATTAAAATAATACTAATTTGTTAATATTTTGACAATTAATAAGTAAAAAATTTTAAAAAAAAGTATGTTTACCACACTAGATCAAATAATCACAACAATTTGAATAATTATCTATTTCAATGACCTTTTGCTTTGTCATAAAAGAATTGTTTCAATTCATATAAACTTATTCAAAATAAAATAATACTAATTTATTAATAATCCAAAAATTTACAATAAATAGATTTAAGAAATGACTATGTTTTCTAAACAAATTAAAATAATTATCTATTTGAAATAGTTATAACCTTTTGTTTTGTCATAAAAGAATTTTTTTCTATTCATCTAAGCTTATTTCGAATAAAATAATGCATATTTATTAATATTAAGACAATTAATTAGTAAAAGATTTAAAAAACAAATCTGTTTACCAAACAAGTTCAAATCATTATGGCTATTTGAGCAATTATTTATTTCAACTTGTTATGACTTTTTGTTTTGTCATAAAACAATTATTTCTGTTCATACAAGTTTATTCAAATTAAAATAATATTAATTTATAAATATTTTGACAATTACTAAGTTAAAGATTTAAAAAATAAATATATTTACTAAACAAGTTCAAATAGTCATGAATATTTGAATAATTATCTATTTCAAATCATTATGACCTTTTCTTTTGTAATAAAACACTTGTTTCAATTCGTATAAGCTTATTTGAAGTAAGATAATACCAATTCATTAATATTCTAAAAATTAATGAGTAAGAGAATTAAAAAAAGAATATGTTTATCAAATAAGTTCAAATAGTTATGATTATCTGAATAATTATATATTTCAAAACATTATGATCTTTTGTTTTGTCATTAAACAATTGGTTCTGTTCATGCAAGCTTGTTTCAAATAAAGTAATTTAAATTTATTAATATTCCAAAAATTAATAAGTAAAATTTTAAAAAATAAATATATCTTCTGAACAATTTCAAATACTTATGACTATTTGAAGAATTATATATTTCAAATCTTATATTTATCTATAATAATTATTATTATATTACAATTATCATATAATAATATGTTATCTAATTTTTATAAAGTATTATATTATAATTAATACAATAAATTATAATAAGTATACTATTATACTTATATTATCATTAATTAAATAAATAATATATTGATACTATATAAATATAAACAATAATTATATATTAACTTACTTTTATACTATATAATGACATTTATTATTTAATTTATTATTATATTATATATAAATAATCCTTAGTATTATAAACTTTATAATATAATTAATTTAATTAATAAATTTAATTTTTGGATAATAATATTTCAATATTTTTAATATAATTTATAAATTATAAAATGTTAATAATTTATAAATTTATACTTTAATAAATATATTTCGACAATTAGTTATATAATTGTTTAATTATTATAAAATTATTATGAGAAATATAATTTACTATGATTGTTATTATAATATTTTAATAATATTAGTTATTATTGAATAATTATAGGAAGAATAGTTTATTTAAATAAATATTAATTATAAATTATTTATAAATAATATTATTATTATAACAATTTGAATAGTAAGTAATACTAATTTAATAATATTTCAAAAATTAATAACTAAGAGATTTAAAAAATAAATTTGTTTACCGAATCAATTCAAATGGTTAAGACTATTAGAATAATTATCTATTTCAAATCGTTCTGATATTATTAATAAAATAATTAATATAAATATTATAATTGATTAAACAATTATACTAATAATTTATAACTATTTATAAATAATTAATTTAAAGTAATTATAATTAATAATTATATTAATTATTATAACAATTTAAGTATAATTTATTTAAGTCAATATCTTTAATATTAATTAATGTTATATGATATATTAATTATAGAAAATAAATTTAGTAATATAAATAATTACTAATATTTATTGTTTAATATGGCTATTGAATATATAATAAATAGTTATAAATAATTTGATACTTATATGTTGTGCTTTGACACTTCAGTCAATGCTCGATAAGAGAGTATAAAGGAGAGGAAATCAAAAAGTAGGTATATGGAGTTTGAGTTGATTTGGGGGTATCTGAAATGGGATACTTATACCTATGCAATAGTGGCATTGGGCCTAGGTGTCCTAAGCTATAAGTAACAGGGCTAGGGCTGACATTACTTACTTGAGTTAAGCTGGCAGTCAATAACCCAATCAGGGGGTGACAAGTCAACACCTCCATGTGCCCCAAGTGGTTAGTTGAGGTGGTTGATCTCCCAATAGTTTATCTTTAATAAACTTGTATGAACTAATGATATTACAATTATTACAATTTTGAATTATAATATTATTATAGCTTATATGATTATTATTAATCATTATTAATAAAATAATGAATAAGTTGTATATTCATTATAATTATTAATGTTTTAATAACTATTAGTATTATGAATAATTAACTTAATTATTACTATTAATTAATATTAATAATATTATCTAATATTTCAAAAATGGTTATTATATCTATATTTATTATTCATAAAATATAAATATATAATTATTGAAAATAATTATATTAATAAGCTTATAAGACAAGAAACAAATATTTTATGACTAAACAAAATGTTTGAACTACTTGAAATAGATAATTATTCTAATTGTTTTTTCTATTTGAACTAGTTTAGTAAACATATTTAATTTTTAAAATATTATTAAATTAGTATTATTTTTAACCGAATAGGTTTCTATGATTAGAAACAATTGTTTTATGACAAAACAAAAACTTTAATGATTTGAGATTGATAACTATCCAAATAGGCATAATTATTTGAACTAGTTTAGTAAATAGATTTATTGTTTAATATAAATAATTACTATTAATTAGTAATTACTTTATTATCTATTATAGTTTTCTAATTTATTAATTAATAAGTAAATGTATTATTATAGTTTCTATTCATATAGTCTTATTAATAATCCAAATATTAATATTATATAATTTAATTATAACTTATTATATAATATTCTTTGGTCAAATAATAAATCATTTAAGTTTAAATGAACATTAAATATTAGTTATTTAAAATATATAAATATTTTAAATAGAGATTATTAACTAATATTTTAAATAAATATTTGTATTTAATTAATTAATACTAAATTAATTTTATAATTAATCTAATAATTAATAACTTTAGATTAATATATTTACAATACTATAATATTGATAATAATAAAGTAGTATTATTTTATTTTGGATAAACTTTTATGAACTAAAGCAATTGTTTTATGACAAAACAAATGGACAATATTGATAATTGTTCTTATCAATTATATTATCCAGCAGCATAATAATAATTTTTATTATATCTATTAAACAATAAAAAGCTCCCATATATATTAATTATTAATTATTAAATAAATTAATAATTAATAAATAGATAAATCATTTTAATAATTTAATATTAAAATTAAAATTATTTAATTTTAGATAATTATTCATATTAAATAGTTATGATTTAATCAATAATATTTATATATAATTATTAATTATTAATTAATTTAAATAAAATAATATTTAAAATAAATAACTATTATGATTCATACATAATTATAATATAATACAAGCTTAAATGGAATTATATATAATAATTAATATACTAAATTATATAATTAAATCATAAGAAATATTATTTATAAATTAACTATTAATTTATACTAGTTATAATATAATTTATAAAGATAAATAAATTTAATAATTAACTGAATTTAATAGATAATTTAATAAATTTACTCTAATATAAATATCTTTATTTAATTAAATAAATTAAATATACTCCACTAAATTATTTTACACTGTAAAATAATCAATTAGAATATAATAATTAGGATTATTAAAATTAAATATTATTTTTACTAGTTATATTTAATACTATAATATATATTTAGTAATAATATAAATTAATAAATTTATTATTATATTAAAAATGCTAATTTAACATAATAATACTTATTATTAATAAATATATATTATTTTAAACAAACAATAAAACTATTTAATATTAAAATAAATATAAATTATAAATATATAATATAAATTATATTATATAACTTGATATAATAAATATTAATAATTAAGATAATTATCATATTATAATTATTACAATATATTTAATTATATATTGTAAAATAGTTAAATATTTATTAGTTTTAATAATGTAGATAATTATTATTCATAATTTTATAACATTTAGTAATATTTAATTAACAATATATATTAAATAATAAAAATAAATCTGAATAATTAATGATTATTAAATTGAATAGTTAATTCAAAATATGACTATTATTAATATTTATACTAATAAAATAATTATATTAAAATAATATTCAATTAATTAATAAATTATTATAATAATTCTTAATTTTTAATATTACTATTAATTATAATCTGTTAATTATAATACATAATTATTAGTATCATTATAAAATTGAATAATTATCTAATTTATTAATATAATAATATATTATAGTTATATTAAATTATAGTAATATTATAATTATATAATTAAATATTTGATAAACTTATTTATAGAAAAAATATATTTATAATATATTATAGTTTATAATTTATAATTTATTCATATAATTATTATAAATATATTTGATAATAATTATAAATATGATAATATCTAAATTTAAGGTCATTAATTATTTGTAATAATTAATAATTAAATATAATTATAGTTATGACTGTAATAAATTCTTTAAGAGTTTATTAAATATTATTTTAATAATACTATTTTATTCAAATAATTATTATTTAATTGTATATTAATTACTAAATTAATTTATTATATAATATTATATAACTATTTCAAATAGTTATTATATTTATCTTAATTAATATAATATTTAATTATATACCATAACGATCAGACAACACTGGTGGCAGACTTAATTGAGGAGAATACCTATATGTGGAAATGGAATATGATACACAAGATGTTTTCACGTGAGGAAGCAAAAGCAATATGTGCGATCCCCCTTAGCAAACTAGACAAGCCGGACACTTTAATGTTTCATTTTGATAATAAGGGGGAGTATATAGTGTGAAGTGGTTACAAGCTGTTATGTAAATTGTCACAGGAGGGTAGATTTGATCTAATTTAAATTATTTGGAAATAAAAAGTAATTAATTATTTAAAAAATACTTATTAAAATTTAATATAATTAATAATTTGAGGCAAGCATATTGAACTAATAATTTTTTAATAGATATATTAAAAAAATATAATATTTTAATATTAAATTATATAATAATTTATAATAATTATGATAATAAACATCCTTATAAATATATAATTAATATATTTATATAAATTATTATAATGATATTATTGTAATTTAAATAATTTCCAGATCATATAATTATAATATATTTATTATAATACCAAACAAGTTCATATAATCATGTCCATTTGAAATATATAATTTTTATTAATATTTAAATAATTAAAATAAATATTACATAATGGGTTATAACATAATTATATTATATTTATAATTAATATTAATATATAATAATTAAAATCTTAATATAATAATAAGTTATAAATTATAATAATAATTTAAATTATTTTATATATATTCCAGTTAAAATGATTATCAACTCTTTTAGAAAATATTTAAATTTATTAAATTATAACCGAATATAATATAATATTTATATTATTTTATTATAAATATTATTATTTAAATATTTAGTTTAAATATATGGATTATCAATAATTTTATATCATTATCTTCTACATCTCCTCCAAAAATATAATATTGAATTTCTAATATAGTTATAATTAGTTAATAATAGGTTATAATAAAATTCAGAAGTATCCACATTATTATTTCAATTAAATCGGATAAAACTAATTATAACTAATTATTAATTGAATAAATTAATTAATAAATTTATTAATATAATTAAATTATAATAAGTTCTAGTTATTATATTGTAATATAACTAGTTTATAAACTTATAATTGTTTATAATAATCTTATATTATAATATATACTAATTTATTATAATATTATAATATTTCTTAAAATATGAATTATAATATCGTAATTATGATAATTGAATTGATTAAGTTATTCATAATTAATAACTAATCATATATTATTTAATATAATTTAAATTATAATATTAAATTTATCTTGTTTAATAAATTTAATATTATATATAATTATTATATAATGATAATTATAATTTGTTTTATGACAAAACAATTTAATAAGTTATAGTATTAATTAATAATTAATAATTATTAATATTAAATTATTTAATTATAATATACAATATAATGTATATTAATAATTATTAACACTAAATAATTAATAATAATCAATTATATTAATATTAATAACTATTTCAAATAATAGTATATAATAATTTTAATTAATTATTATTGATAATAATAATATCAATTATTATATTAACTAATTATATTTGATTAATATATTAATGGTTAATATTGTTATAATTATAAATTAAATTAAATTATAATTTAAATTAAATTAAATTATTATTTAAATTATTAAATAGTTTATTGTTATCGATTAATAAATAATTTACTAATGTTTAATAAATGTTATAATTATATTCGATTAATATATTAATTTTATTTATAATATGTTAAAAATAAATAATTATAATATATTAAATATTTTATTTATCTTATATATTATTAAGATTATATGCTTATATAATTTTTATTTAAATAACTAACAATAATAAATGATAAACTATAATAATATTTTTTTAAATGTTCATTTAAACTATTAATCAATAAATATTAATAGTTTAATTAATATTTAAATGTAATTATTTAAATGATAGTTACAAATATTAAAATATAAATTATAATTTAAGTAACAAGTTCAAATCGTTATGACTATTTGAATAATTATTTATTTCAAATTGTTATGACTTTTTGTTTTGTCATAAAACAATTATTATGTGAAATGATTTATTAACAAATATTAGATTAATTAATTATATAATTAGATTTAATTATTACAAATCATTATGACCTTTTCTTTTGTAATAAAACACTTGTTTCAATTCATATAAGCTTATTTGAAGTAAGATAACACTAATTCATTAATATTATGAAAATTAATAAGTAAGAGAATTAAAAAAAAATATGTTTACCGAATAAATTCAAATAGTTATGACTATCTGAACAATTATCTATTTCAAAACATTATAATCTTTTATTTTGTCATTAAACAATTGGTTCTGTTCATGCAAGCTTATTTCAAATAAAATAATTTAAATTTATTAATATTCCAAAAATTAATAAGTAAAACTTTAAAAAATAAATATATTTTCTGAACAATTTCAAATAGTTATTAATATTCCAAAAGAATATGTTTACTAAATAAATTCAAATAGTTATGACTATCTGAACAATTATCTATTTCAAAACATTATAATCTTTTATTTTGTCATTAAACAATTGGTTCTGTTCATGCAAGCTTATTTCAAATAAAGTAATTTAAATTTATTAATATTCCAAAAATTAATAAATAAAACCTTAAAAAATAAAAATATTTTTTGAACAATTTCAAATAGTTATGACTATTTGAAGAATTATCTATTTCAAATCGTTATGACCTTTTGTATTGTTATAAACCAATTGTTTCTATTCATAAAAGCTTTTTTGAAATAAAATAATACTAATTTATTAAATTTCCAAAAATTAATAAGTAGAAGATTTAAAAAATAAATTTGTTTATCGAGCAAGTTCAAATAGTTATGACTATTAGAATAATTATTTATTTCAAATCATTATGATATTTTGTTTTGTCATAAAACAATTATTTCTATTCATACAATTTTATTTAAAATAAAATAATACTAATTTATTAGTATTCTAAAAATTAATAAGTTTGAGATTTAAAAAATAAATTTGTTAACTGAACAAGTTCAAATAGTTGTGTTTATTTGAACTATTATCTATTTCAAATCATAATGACATTTTGTTTTGTCGTAAAACAATTATTTCTATTCATGTACAATTTAGAATATAATAATAATGATCTATTAATATTTTGATAATTAATAAGAGATTTAAAAACAAAATCTATTTACTGAAATAGTTTAAATATTTATGACTATTTAAACAATTATCTATCTCAAATCTTTATGATCTTTATTTTGTCATAAAACAAGTGTTTCTTTTCATACCGGCTTATTCAATTCAAATAATACTAATTTAATAATATTTCAAAAATTAGTAAGAGATTTAAAAAATAAATGTGTTTGTCGAACTAGTTCAAATAGTTAAGACTATTAGAATAATTATTTATTTCAAATAATAAGTATTTGATCATACAAGCTTATTAGAAATAAAATAATAATAACAATTTATTAATCTTTCAAAAATTAATAAGAGATTTAAAAAATGAATCTGTTTACTGAACTAATTCAAATAGTTATGACTATTTGAACAATTCTATACTAATTAATATATTGAAATTATAATTAATTGATATATAAATATTAATCATACTATTTATTATATTTTGTTATATCAATTATAAATCAGTTATGTATAAGATTCATATTATATATTAATTTAACTATAATATAATAATATTATAAGATTTAATAAATATATAAAAATAAATAATTAATAAGATATTATATTTAACTAATAAATAAATAAATTATATTATAATTATAATATTTGTTATAAAACAATTATAATTTATTATTTATAAATTAATATAGTTATAAGTATATAAATATATAATTCATATTATATATTAATTTATAAATTAATTATATTTATCAATTATACTTATATAAAACAAAAAAGGTTTATTTTTAATTAAATATTATTATTTTATATTATAATTTATTTCAAATTCTATTTTATTTATTAATAGTCTTAATTATATAATAAATAATGAATACAAATATTATTTATAATTTTTTAGGACAATAATTACTCATTAATTCTCCAATTATATAGTATTAAATTTGTCATCTCAAATCATTGAGATCTTTTTTTGTCATAAAACCATTGTTTTCGATCATAGAAGCTTATTCGGTTAAAAATATTACTAATTTAATAATATTTCAAAAATTAATAAGTAAGATATTTAAAAAATAAATTTGCTTGCGGAATGAGTTCAAATAATTAAAATGATTAGAATAATTATCTATTTTAGTAACAACAATTTATTAATTAAACAAATATTTATATAATTAAACGAATTAAATTTATATTATAAACAAATGCTCTATATTATGATATATTAATATAGAATATATTATATTTTTTATTATCTTTAAAACTATTTAATTATAACTAAATAATTAAATTTATTATTATACAATTATTAGTACTAAATTAATAATAAAATTTATTATTTGTAGTAAATAATTTTTGAAAATATATTATCTATATTATAATAAAATAATATTATAACTAATTAATACAGAGATTACAAATAATAATATCAATATTAGGTATAATTATTCAAATAAATAATTGTCTATTATCTATTTCAAATAATTTAAATGACAGCTTATTATTTTATTGTAGCTTATTATCATATCTATTATTATAACATTATTTATTACATTCTTAATTAAATAATAAAAATTTTAAATAGTGATAATTGTTGCAATTATGAAATAAGTTATTATTAATAATAATACTAATTTATTACCTTTTGTTTAAATATTCTTAGTTATAATCTATACAGTTAATAATTTAATAAATTAAATTATTGAATTATATATTTAATAAGGATTTTAATAAATATTTAATTAGATTATATTAATTTATTTTATTTTATTTAAATCATGAATAATTAGGAATAATTAATTAGAACTTTAATTTATACATAATTATATAAATATATATATACAGATAAATTGTCATAATTTATTATTATTTTAATAAATTAGATAATTGTTTTAGATAAATTATTAACTAAATGATAACATATAATATGAAATAAATTTAGTTTTTAAATCTCATTTTTTTATAATTATTAATAAATTTAACCATTTCAAAAATTTAAATAGTAATAATTAATAATAAACAATATATTATTATAGAAATATATAATATTAATTAGCTAAAATTAATAATATTAAAACAAATAAGTTAATTATAAATAATAATATAATTACAATATTATATTATAATTGTTATAAATTATAATTAACTTATTTGTTTTAATAAGTATTATTAAATACTTAATTATATAATAACAATATTAATTATAATATTAATTATAAATTATTTATAATTACTATTATAATATTATCTAATATGATCGATAATTATATAAATTATATAAATTGTATAATTTAATAATAAAACTATTATTTTTTATACTTGATATAAATTATTTTTATATTAATTTATAATTAATTGTTATAAATGTATAAGATAATAAACTATTAATTAACAAATATAATATTTAATTATTGTTAATAATTAATAAAATAATAGTTATGACTTTTATTTATAACAAATTTTAATTATATTTATTTTTTAATTAACATATAACAATTAGATTATTAGATTATTTATTTATTATAATTATTAATAAATTAGATTAAATAATTAGATTTAATTATATTATAAGTTTTTATTAAATTAATAAATATTTAATTATTATAAATGTTAATAATATAATTGTAATATTTATATAATATTAAATAATAAATAATATTATTGTTCATAGTAATATTTTAAAATTATTTTGAATTATAATGAATTATAATATATATTAGTTATTTTTTCAATTAATATTATTTTAATTGAAATAAGCTCAATTATTACTATTATTATAATTATTAATTAAATAGTATAAATATATTATTTTTACTATTTTAGAATAATTAATTATATAATTATGAATTTATATTAATCCAAATAAGCTTGTATGGACAAAAACAATTGTTTTATGACAAAACAAAAAAGTTATAAGAATTTGAAATAAATAATTATTCAGATAGTCATAAGGATTTGAATTTGTTCGATAAATAAATTTATTTTTTAAATCTTTTACTTATTAATTGTCTTATTAATAACTATTTATAAATTATTTTTATAAGTATAACTAAAAATTAAATAATTAATATAATTAATATAATACCAAACAAGTTTAATATAATAGAATAATTTATTCGATATATAAATATTATTACTTTCGTATCTTAACAATATTATCAATTATTGTATATTTATCAAATATATTGTTAAATTATTCTACATAATATTAATTATTAGTAATTAACTTGTTCTAATAATAAATATAATAACTTAATCCTTTTGTAATATTATAATTATAATAGATTAGAATAATATAATATTAAATTAGTAATATTTGATAATTATATTATCAAATAATTAATTTATTTGAAATAGATAATTAATAGAATAAATAAAAAATTGTTTATTACTTAAACTTTAAATTAATTTTACTAATTATATAGTACTATATATTAGTTGAAATAAATAATATATAATTGTTGTTTATAATAGTAAATATTATTTAAAATAGTTAATAATATTTTTAAAATTATTTTTTTATTTAATTTACATATTATTATAATTAATTTAACTAGAAAATTAGATATTATTATACTATATTTATAAATGAAGACTAAATATTATTAATTAAATTAAATTATTATTATTATTATATATTATTATAATTATTGTAATATTGATATATTATTATTACTGATAATTAATTTTAATATTCATTAATTTTATAGTATATTAATGAAATATTATTAATAATAATTATATAATTACTAATATAATAATATTATATGTTTATAATTATAAATATCATAAATTAAAATAATTTAAAATTGATAATAAATAAAATTGCTTATAAGCATTTATTATATCTATTTCTAATTTTTTAACACTAAATAATATGGATATTATTTTATTATTTGTGAATAAAAATTTATTTCATAATTTTTGTTATTTTATTTTTTGTATATAAATATCTGAATTATATATAATTAATTAATTAATTTAAAATTAATAAATATTAATAAATATATTTATTCGTTACAAATAAAAATATTTGTAATAATTAATATTATTATATAATAAGTATATACATTTTAATTATAATTTAAATAAATAAATAATTTAATATAGTTTTGTTATTTGATTTATACTTTAAATATATTAATTAAATATTTAATAATTAATATTTTATAAAAATATATATTGATTATTATATATTATAATTATATAATATTTGTATAATAAAATTATTTTTCTATAGTTATTTGTATAACTATTAAATAATAATAGTTAATTAAATAAATACTTAATTTATTTAATATATTAAATAAAATCTTAATAATTATTTAATATAATAGAATATTAATTAATTAATATTATTAATTATCTAAATATTAGTTTGATAAATTATACATAACTATTATTCAATTGTTTATTAAAATTAATATTTATTATATAATTAAATTAATAGTATAATTATATAATATTTATTATATTATAATATATAATAATATTATATAATTATCCTAATAATATTAATCATTATGTTAATAATATTAAGTAATTATTAATATCAATTAAATTATAAATTAAGTATTTTTAATTTATTTTATTTAAATATTAATTATTATAAGCTAATTGAACATTTAAATATTAGTTATTTAATAATTATCAATTGTATGAATAAATTATCCAAATATTATAATAATTATAATAATAATAGTTACAAAACATTCAAATAGTTTTAAATATTCTCTTTAATAATAATTAATTTAAAAATTATTCTAATTTATTAAGCTAATAGTTAATTAATTTATATTACTTATTAATAATAAATATTAATTATTTATTATAAATTTTAATTTATCATAAATATTAATAATTACTATTAATATTTAATTCAATTAATATAATATAAGTTTCAATTATTAAACTAAAAATAATAAAATTTTTTATAATATTAATAACTTTATTGGTAATTTCTATTATAATTATTAATAAATTTATCCAAAATAAAATAACTATTTTATTATAATATTATAATTATCTTAATTATTATTATTATTTATTTTTAATATTAAATATAAATTAATTTATACTATTTAATAATATAAATAATTATTATAAATTAATCTATTTAATATATAATAATTATTATATTTATTTATCTATCAATATTAATTATTTTAATTAATACAATAAATTCATAATTATTTAATTTATTGTAAAACTAAACCTATTATTTATAACATAATAAATTTATATTTATATATTTATATTATTATTAAGAATAATTAATTATTATATCAATCATTTTAATAATTAATATAATAATTAAATTATTATAAATTTATTACTTATAATTATAAAATAATAAAATTAATATATCAATTATATATTATAAGATTATAATATTTATTTGAATAATAAATAATTATAAATAAGGTATATTAATTTATAAAATAATAACTATAATATAATTATAAGTTACTAATATTATAATATTTTTAATTAATTTAATAATATTTATAATATATTAATATTTATACTATATTAATATTTATACTAAATAAACAAATTTTATATTCGAAATAAAATAATACTAATCTAATAATATTTTGAAAATTAATAACTAGGAGAATTGGAAATAAATTTATTTATCGAATCAGTTTAAGTATTTAAGACTATAATAATAATTATCTATTTCAAAACATTATGACTTTTTGTTTTATCATAAAACAAAATTTTTAATTCATACTAGCTTATTTGAAATAAAATAAAACGAATTTATTAATATTTCAAAAATTAATAAGTAATAGATTTTAAAAAAAAATTCTGTTTACCTAACCAATTCAAATAATTATGACTATTTGAACAATTATGTATTTTAAATCATTTTGACCTTTTGTTTTGTCATAAAACAAATGTTTTTGTTCATATAAGTTTGTTCGGAATAAAGTAATACTAATCTATTAATATTTTGAAAACTAATAAGAGATTTAAAAAATAAATCTATTTATCAAATCGGTTAAATTATTATGGCTATTTAACAAATTATTTATTTTAAATCATTATGACTTTTTGTTCTGCTATAAAATAATTGTTTATGTTCATACAAGCTTATTCAATTAATTAATTATAAAATAATACTAATCTAATAATATTCTAAAAATTAATAGTTAAGTAAGTTTATTATTTAAATAGTATATCTTAATAATAACTATTTGAATAGTATTTTAATTTTATATTAATAATTATTATGAATTAAATTAATAAATAAATAATAATTATAATACAGGAATAGAATTCTTAATAGTATAATTATTAATTAACTAATTCCAAATAAGCTTTACTTGTTTATATAAAATTGAAAAATTAATTATAATTTTTGTTATTAAACAAAATATATTAATATAATTATGTAAATAATGTATTTATTATTAATAATTTAATAATATTGTATAATTTATTATAATTATAATTATATTATTTATATATTAATAAATATTAATATATAGTATTATTGTTAATGACTATAATAATAATTAATATTTGAATTATATGAAGGAAATCATATAGTATAATATTGACTTGTTAATATTATATAATTTTTAAATTATAATTATATATTATACTATATTTATAAATGAAGTTACTATTTATCAATTAACAATTTACTATAATATTTTTAATATTAATTATAACTAATTATAATACTAATTATCATTAGTATAATATTAATTATTATAATACTTATATTATATCTATATAATAATAACATAATTAATATTTTAAATACTAATTTTATAATTATATATAATATTAATAATAAATTAGTATTATTTTATTTTGAATAAGCTTATATTAATTGATCTAATATTTTCAATTATATATAACTAGTAATTATTACAATATTATTTATAAATTAGTATAAATTATAATAATTATAATAATATTATTATCATTATACTAATAAAATAATAAATATTATTAATAATCAAATATTATATTATTCGTTATGACAAAGTATAATATTTATTTAATATTTTTGGTTTTAATATAACATGTTATATAATTTATTTAATAACTATATTAATTATATAGTTTATATAAGATGAACTATAGTTATAATTACTATTAAGACACTAAAATAATTTGAATAATATATATTATAATTTATAATATTTACTTTAATGATTATACTAATATTTTAAATTCAAATATTTAAATAATTAATTAATAATTATAATTATTTATATTATTAATCTTAACTTAATTAGTATAACTAATAATATTACTAATTATATATAATAATAATATTTATTATAAATTTAATATTTAATAGTTATATAAATATTAATTATAACAATTTTTATCTATGTCATTATATATAATGATAATTGACCAATTAAACCAAATTTAATTATAATCTAAATATTAGATTAAATAATAATTCAATTAAAATTTATAATAAGATGTTTATTAATTATTTATTGTAATAAATTTAGATTAATTAAGCTTAACCTATTAAGTAATTGAATTTAAAGTATAATCACAATTGTTTGTGATTACTACGTAGTAATATATACGTAGGGTATTATATAATTTTGCTTATATTATAAACTATTATAATTTATTTATTAATAATTAATAATTGGCTTGAATAATTATTCTGTATGAACACAATTAATATTAATTTAGTATATATAACATATGCTTATATGTGAATTTTAATATTTAATATAATCAATTAATAAATTTATTAACTAATTTATATAATTATATAAAATATTATATATAATTAACTGTTTATTAAAATATATCAAAATATTAAAATAGTATTTGTTATAATTTTAATAATATATAATTTTAATTTTAATTTAATCTATCCTTATTATTTAAATGATAATTAATTTATTAGATAGAATAAATATAATAATATTTATTTATTTATATGAAAATACTAATTTAATATTTAATATTATAATTAATATTACAAATTATTTAATTTGTAATATATTAATTATTAATATTATAATAATTAGAATTTATAGATATAATTGTTTGTAATAATTATATTACAATCTATTTAAAAAATTATATTTATAATATATGTATTGGAGTTTATATTAAATTATAAATTATAAGTTATAATAATAACTAGGAAATATATAAGATATATTAATTATTTTATATATAATAATAATTATTAATATTAATATTATTTATTAAATAAAACAATTTAATTAATAATATTATCTAATATAATTTACTTTTATTAATTATATTATACTTAAATTATTATTAAATAATAATATTATTTAAATTAATTTAAATAAAGATTAAAATTATTATTAAATAAGTTATTTATTAATAAATATTGTTACTCATAAAATATTAATTAAACTACTAATTAATAATAATATTATTATTAAGTTATAATAATCTCTATTTTAAAATTAGTTTTAAATATATTTAAAAAATTTATTATATAGTATTATTATATAATTTAGTATTTTATCAAATAATTATATTAATGTATATATATTAAATAAATATATTATTTTAATAATAAATTTTTTGCTTAACTTATATGCTCGATAGTTAAGCAAAATAAATTTAAAATAAAATAAATTATATAAATTATTTATTATAAATAATCATTTTAAAATTATTTATTATAACTAATATAATCTATATTAGTTATAATATAATCATTTTAATCTACCATAGCTTTCATTAAAATTTTCTCAAAACCCACTGCTTTTACTTTTTCTCTACAACAGCTGCAAACCAACAGCAGTTATCCACCATCATCATTTGCATCCACATTAACAAGAGCTTATGGCTTTCTCTTTTTGTCATATATTTTTGCATTAGTAGATATTCAAAACTCTAATGATGAATTTCTAGTGGAATGCAATCATATGCAAAATCAATTCGCAATCAAGGAAAAATAGTCATGGGGTATCAACCTATATTATTTATATATTAATATTCATATATTAATAATTTTAATATTTATTAATTATACTATTAATTATTATATTTAATTATAATTAATTATTTATAATATAATTAAGCTATTAGATAAATATTAATATAAATATTAATTCTATATTAATATTAAACAAATTATTAAATATTAATAATTAATACGCATGTATTATAATATATCAAAATTATATATTTAGTTATATATAATAATTTGGTATAAGTAATTAAATTATGATATATTAGTTATAATAATTATCTAATATATAATTAAGCTAATTATTAGAATTAATAAGTAATTAAATTATTTTATTTCGAATAAGCTAGTATGAACAAAAATATTAATATTATTAATTCTATTATTTGTAATAATATGAATATATAATTATTCATATTAATAATAGTATTAATAATATTTAAATAAAATATTAAATTAATTTAACCAATAAATTAGATATTATTATACTATAATGATATATTGACTCAATATATTATAAATAATTATTTTATTTTATATAGTATTAATTATAAATAACTATATAACTAATAAACTTATTATTATTAATTTAAATAATATATTAATCTAATTACTAAACCAGTTTAAATAGTTAAGATAATATGAACGATTATCTATTTTAAATCATTATGACTTTTTTATTTTGTTGTAAAACATAAATATTTATATAGTTAAATTATATAATAGTTTAATAGTTTATACTTAATATATAATTATATTTAATAACTAAATATTTATTATTATAATAAATAAAATAATTGAATAATTTATTATATAATAATATACGAACAATAAATTTATAACTGATATATAAATTGAATTAATATGGATAACTAGTTCAATTAGTTATAACAATTCGAACATTTATTTATTTCAAATCGTACTAAATTAATAATTTGTTAATAAATTTGAATCGTACTTTTTATAATTTAAACTTATTAAAAGTTTTTTAATTGAGTTGTCATAAAACAACAGCTAAATAATTAGAAAAATATTACCTTTTAAATCTTTTAGTTATTAGTTTTTTATATTTGAAATCTTATAATTCAAATATTCATAACTATTTGAATATTATTCTAATTTAAGTTTAAATTCATTTAATTTAAAAATTATATATTTAATTTCTATAATAAATTTATAGTTACAATATTTTAACATCATTATTATAATATAAATATTTAAATATTTAAATTATATTTAATTTTATTGAATTAAATTGATATAATATATACCATAAATATTATTTTATTAATAATTATAATATTTAAATATGCAAATCATTTAAATACATGATTAATATGCTAACAATTTATATATAATATAATATATTATATATTATAATTAATATTTATTTAATAATAATAATAAATATTAATATTAAGAATTAATTTTAATTAATTTATTAGTATATCTCTATAATTTATTTAAATTAATTAATTATTAATAAAATAATTTAATATAAAAATTATATATTAATAATTATATATTTAAATAATTAATAAAACAAATTATATATATTATTAGATTTATAATATACAATATTATTATAATTATATAATAAACAATAATATTATTTATTATTTATAGTTATTATAATATTATAAAAATAATATTAAGTTATTTTATAAAATTATTATATATATTATAATGTTAATATTATAATAATTTTATATTATGTTAAAACAATAGTTTCTATTTTGTTACTCTTTAATTTTTGGAATATTATTTTAAAATATTAATAATATTAAATTTATATATATGATTAATTATTATTTAAATTATATTTGAATTAATATTAAGTCTTGATAATATATTGAATTATATATTATTATTAATTATACTATTGTTCAAATAGTATATTATAAATTATAAATAATATCAATTTATTAATATTAGAAATTATTCAAATATAATCATAAATTATAATAATATAATAACATTATTACCATAATATGAGATTATATAAATTTATTATTATATATAACTTAACAAATATAATGATATTAATAATTAACAATTGTTTTATAAAATTAATTATAATTAATATTTGATGTAGTTTATAATCTATTTTAAAATAAATTGTATAATGATTAATTAATTAATTATATAATAATATAATAATTAACAATCGTATAGTTAATACAATAATAATAAATTAATAAAAAATAATATATAATTTAATTATAATTAAATTTATAACTTATATATAATAATCTGTTAATAATAGTGAAATAAATATGCTAATATAATTATAACTTCTTTTATAAATTATTAATTATTAACATAATATAAACCAATTTTGTTTTAATAACACAAAATAATTATTATTATTATTTATAAATAATAATTAAAGATAATTAATTCAAATTTATTGTTATAATTATTGATTATAAATAATATAATAATTTAATTATAATTAATTATTTTAAATCACTTATTAATTTTTGAAATATTAATAGATTACTATTACTTTATTTCGAATAAACTTATATGAACAAAAACATTTTTTTATGACAAAACAAAAAGTAATAATGATTTGAAATATATAATTGCTCAAATAGTATAACTTTTTTAATTGGTTAGGTAAACAAAATTATTTTTTAAATCTCTTATTTATTAATTTTTGAGATATTAACAAATTCATTTTATTTTATTACGCTTGTATGAATTGAGAAAATTGTTTTATGACAAGACAAAGGTCATAATGATTTGAATTAGATAATTGTTCATATAGTCTTAACTATTTGAATTGGTTTGGCAAACAAATTTATTTTTTAAATCCCTTAGTTATTAATTTTTTGAATATTATTAGATTCATATTGTTTTATTTATAATTTTTTAACTTGTTTATTTATTATAATTATAGCTTATAATATGAATGTAATTTATATAATAAATATATATAAATTATTTATATATAAATAAATAATATATAACGATAATTATTTTTATAATTATAATAATTTATAATATATTCATTATATATTAATATTGATATAATTCTATTATTTGTAATAATATAAACAATAATAAGACAATTTTCATATTAATAATATTTGAATTTAATATTATATTAATTAATTCTATATTAATAATTTGATATATAATAATATAATTATATATTAGTTATAAAACTTTATAACCAATATTATATAATAATGATAATTTATTCTAAGTATTATATAAATAAATTATTAATTAATAATGATAATATTTTAATAATATATTTATATAAGTTAATATTATAATTAATTAAATAATTAATATATATTTAAATTTATTTATAATTTATAATAACTATAAATTCTATTATTTGTAGTTAATAAATATTAATTTATAGAAAAATTATATAATTACTTAATAATATGATTATAATTTTAATAATTATAATTTACAATTATTATTATTATAATATATTATGAATTTATTATAATTTATAAGCTTATAAATAGCTTATATATTGTTTATAAGCTAATAAACAATTTGTTATAAGTAAATATATAACAAGAGCAATATAGTTATATTTATTATAATTATTATTTAATTAATTAATTATAATAATTAAATATTATCAATTATTATAATTAAACTGTATATTTCTTATTATTATATGTTTAAAATTAATATTATATTTATAAAATTATTAATTTGAATAATATATTTAGTAATTTGAATAATTTTGTATGAATAGAAATAATTGTTTAATGATAAAACAAAATGTCATAACAATTTGAAATAGATAATAGCTCAAATGGACATAACTATTTGAACTTATTCAGTAAATAGATTTATTTTTTAAATCTCAAACTTATTAATTTTTAGAATATTAATAAATTAGTATTATTTTAGTCTCTATACCATACAAGTAATTATATTTAACAAACTTATTAATATAATAAATTAATATAATAAAGTATCATATGTAAACTATATCCCCAAATAGTTTAATCTATTTTTAAAAATACATATTAAAAACTTTAATTTACATTATTAATTTAATAAAAATTAATTATATTTAATTATTAACTTGGCTAATAATTGATAAACAAAATAAATTTAAAATTAATTTAGTAATAAAAATTATTAAAATTAATAAGTAAGAAATTTAAAAAATAAATTAGTTTACCAAACTAGTTCAAATATATAACTATTTGAACAATTGTAAACTTCAAATCATTATAACATTTTGTTTTGTCATAAAATACTAATTTAATAATAGTAATTATTTATAATAATAAATAATTATTATACTAATAATTTAATAAATTTATATAATAAATAGGCTTTCAAATTATAAATGTTACAAGAAAGTTATAAATAATTTAAACTATTAATAGTTTTATTAATAATTCATTTAAAATAATTATTAAATTAATTATAATAATTAAGACTTAAATTATTATAATTTGAAATTATTGTGAATTATTAAATTATACTTATCAATTTATATTTAATGTAATACTAATGTATAAATATTATTAATTATATATTTAACATATATTAATTTTCTATTTAATAAAAATAGCATCATGAAAAATGAATTTGAAATACTATATATTTATAAGTTCTTCTCTATCATTTAATCCTACTGTTTACTCAAGAAAATAGGGGAAGAAAAGTTGATGGTTAATTAATTATTATTAATTAATTATTAGTTATTATTAATATTTATATAGCATTAATTTTGTTCTATCATAAAATAATTATTTCTGTTCATACAAATTTATGCGAAAAAAATAATACTAATTTAATAATAGTATGAAAATTCATAATTAAGAGATTTAAAAAATAAATCCATTTGCTAATTTAGTTCAAATAGTTGAGACTATATGAAATAATAATTAATTAATATTAATATATATTATATGTTTAAATTTATTAACTATAATTAGTAATAATAATAATTATTATAATTTAACAATTATTTAACAATAGATAAATTATGATACATTAATTTATTTACAAATAATAGAGATTTATAATTAGAATAATATAATTCCAAAAATTTGAAATAGATAATTATTTATGAACAATTAATAAATTATTAATATATGATATTTAATGTTACAAATAATTATATATTAATTATTAATTTATAAAAATATAAATAATTTGATATTAATAATAATAATAGTATTTAAAAATATATTGATATAATTCTATTATTAATTATAACAAATTATTTATATGTTCATATTTAATATTTAATATTAATAATTAATAGAATACATAAATAGCCTAATTGTTAATTAAATAGTATATTAATAATTCAAATACAATTATTAAATTAGTATATACATAATATAATATGTATAAAATATTATAATTGAATAATAATTATTTAATTATTATTTGAAGTAACTATTAGTTATGATATATTAATAAAAATTTATTAATTATTGATTATACTAAATTATATAATCTATACAATTATTCAATTAATTAAATAATTATTAAAATTACTAGTTATATTTAATACTATAATATATATTAATTTTAAATATTAAATCGAATTTATTTGTATAATTAAATCAAATAAATTAATAAAAGTTAATCTATACAGTTAAGAACTAGTAAAATTATTATAACTGAATAATATTAATTTAGTATAATCTATTATGAATTATATTAACTTATTAATTAATCTATATAATTAATAACAAACAATATTATAATTTAATATATAATAATATGATATATTACTAAATTAATTATTTGATATTTATATATTAAATCTATAGATAATTGTTGAAATGACCATAATTATTTGATTATTTTATTATTAAACTTATGGCTTAATTCTTTTATATTATTTAAAAAGAATTAAAGATAATTTTAATTATTAATTTATTATATATAAATTCTTGTTATATATATTTTTACTTAATTATAAATAATTATAAATAATTAAATAAATAATAATTCTTATGATTTAAATATATAATTTAAATTATATAATTTATTAAATTATTAACTATAAATATTATTCAGTTATAATCTATACAGTTAAAATTTAAACAAAAATTTTAAATAATTTTAATTTTAATTATATAAATAAATTAGATTTAATATTTAAAATTAATATATATTATAGTATTAAATATAACTAGCAAAAATATATTTAATAATAAGTATTAAAAATATTTAATTAAATAAAATTTAAATATTTATTATATTTATGAATTAATTTAAATATATAATTAAACTAATTATTTATTAAAAACTTATAATTACAATCGTTTAATAATTATAAATAATAATAATTAATTTATATAATTTATTATTATATTATAAATTATAATTATGATAATTGTAATTATAAGTTTTTGACTGTGCCTTTCACTGCTTTTTTTTTATATATAATTTAATTATCTTTCCCACTCTTTTTTTAAATTTGATTACTATATTGCTTAATAATAATTTAATAATATTATTATAGTATGTAATATAAATATAGTTATATAAGATAAACAACAATTATTATTATTATTATAAATATTTAGTTAATATTATTAATTAAATATATAAAATAATATTTATTTTTTAAAATTTTTTCTCATTAATTTTTGGAACATTAATAAATTAATATTATTTTATTTTGAATACACTTGTATGAATAGAAACAATTTGTTTATGATAAAACAAAAGGTCATATCTATTTGAAATAGATAGTTGTCATAACTATTTATTAATGCAATTATAATAATTTAAGATTAATTATTAAATTAATAAGCTTAAGATTTAAAAAATAACTTTGTTTACCGAATAGGTGCAATAGTTATGACTATTTGAATAATTATTTATTTCAAATTATTATGACTTTTTGCTTTTCCATAGAACAATTGTTTTTGTTCATACAAGCTTATTCAAATTAAAATAATATTAATTTATTAATATTTTGACAATTAATAATAAAAATTTTTAAAAATATATATATGTTTACTGAGAAAGTTCAAATACTCTTAACTATTTGAATATTTATCTATTTCAAATCGTTATAACCAATTGTTTCATCATAAAACAATTGTATAAGTTCATATAGGCTTATTTCAAATAAAATGATACTAATTTATTAGTATTTAAAAAATTAATGAGTAAAAGATTTAAAAAATGAATCTATTTATCGAAAAAGTTGAAATAGTTATGACTATTTGAATAATTTTCTATTTCAAATCATTATGACATTTTGTTTTGTCATAAAAAAATTATTTCTATTCATACAAGTTTATTCCAAATACAATATAAACTCACAATAGATTAATTTATATTAATAAGTAATTATTAAATTAATCAAACTATTGTTTATTAATATTAAAGTAATATACCAATTGTTTTATAATATATAAATTATATTATATATAATTATTAATAAATTAATATAATTAAATATTATAACTAATATTTATAATATTAACTTATAAATAAGTTATAATTATAATTAATTATAATATTATATTTATAATATTTAATAATTTTATCAATTGTTTTAATAGTTATATTAATATTGTTATATAATATTATTATTATAACTATTGAAATAGTTATAATAGTATAATTATTGTGGTAAACAGATTATAATTAAATATTATAATTCAATAAATAGATTTATTATAACAATATCAAGATAAAATTATTATTTTATCATAAGTTATTTAACTATAACAATTATTTATAAGTATATTGTTATAATAGTTATTATTTTATAAATTAGCTTATTATTAATTTAAAACTTGCATACTATTTAATATGCAAAATTAATACTTATTAATAATATATAAATTGGTAATTTAATAATAGAAACTATATTTATATATTAAAATTACTAATATTATAATTATTATATTATAATAATATTAATTATTAGTATATTATAAATATTAATATAATAAATTAAATAATGACAATATTAATTAGTAGTTTAATAATAATATAATAATACTAATTACAATTGATTATTAAACTATTAATAATAAATAATCATAATAATAAAAATTAATCAGTAAATAATTAAAATTTATTATTAAAATCAATAATAATTAAATAATTAATTAATAAATAAAATTAATATTATACTTTAATTATAAAACTTGTATAATGAACATTTAAATGACAAACAATATTAAGTAATTATTATAATATATGCTCTGGACAATTTTTAATTTAATAATTATATAAAATTGTTAATATTAATATAACATTTAACTATTTGAATCCCGATTTGTATAATAATTAGAACGCTGTTTTATTATATAAGCAATTATTTATATATTAGTAATAATCGATATTAATAAGCAATTTTATAATATATCAATTTATATATTAATAATTTAGATAATTATTCTATTTTTAAAATTATTATTATTATTTGAAATAAAATAATATTACCTTTTTAAATTTGTTCGATAAAAAATTTTATATTTTTAAACTTTTGCTTATTAATTTTGGAAATATTAAGAAATTAGTATTATTTTATTCTAGATAAGTTTTTATAAATTGAAACAATTCTTTTATGTCAAAACAAAAAGTCATAACGATTTTAAATAAATAATTATTCAAATAGTCATAACTATTTGAACTTGTTCTATATTATTAATCATTTATTGTTTATAAATTTAATAATTAATATTTAACATATTATATTAAAATACCTGTTATGATAAAAAATTATAATATATTAACTAATTATCGATTAGTTAATATTATTGTTACTCATAAAATTTTAATTACTTATTAATTAATATAATTTATTCTATTATTTATTTGATCCATGATAATTAAATAACTAATATTTAAATGTTCAAATAGTCATAATTATTTAAACATTATCGATAAAAATAATCATTTTTAATATTTGTTAATTTGTATGATCATTCAAATAATTTCGTATTAATAAGTAAGAGATTTTATTTGTATTAATTATAATCCTTATTAATTATAATTAATTATTAATATTTATTATAATTATAATAGAAAATTAATATATGTTAAATTTTAATTGGATTATTAAATATATTAATAATATTAATAATTCATTCAATAGCCATTAATAATATTGTTAATTATTAATACAATTATTAATTAATGATTATTAAAAAAATTTTAGTACATACAAGCTAATTTGAAATGATATAATATAATTTTATTAACATTCAAAAAATGAATAAACAAGAAATTTTAAAAAATAAGTATGTTTATCGAACAATTTCAAATAGTTATAACTATTTGAACAATTATCTATTTAAAATCATTATGATCTTTTGTTTTATCATAAAATAATTGTTTCAGTTCAATAAAACTTATCCAAAACAAAATAATATTACTTTATTACTATTTCAAAAATTGAGAAGTTGGAGATTTAAAGAATAAATTAGTTTATCAAATCAGTTCAAATAATTATTTATTTCAAATCATTATGACCTTTTGTTTTATTATAAAACAATTGTTTTTGATCGTACAAGCTTATTCAAAATAAAATAATACTAATTTATTAACATTTTAAAAATAAATCTATTTGCCAAACCAATTTAAATAATTATGACCAGTTTAAATAGTTATTATTATTTGAACAATTATCTATTTTCAAATTATTATAACCTTTTGTTCTATCATGAAACAATTATTTTTGTTCAGACAAATTTATTCAAAAAATAATACTAATTTAATAATAGTCTGAAAATTCATAATTAAGAGATTTCAAAAATAAATTCGTTTGCTAAATCAGTTCAAATAGTTAAGACTATATAAAATAATTATTAATTAATATTGATATATATTATATGTTTAAATTTATTAACTATAATTATTAATAATAATAATTATAATTAATAGAATATTTATATTAGTCTAATATTAATTATATAGTATTATGAATTAATTATTAATTAGAATAATTAATTCTAATATTATAGTATTATAAATTTACTTAAATTTATAGTAAATAATTTATATAAATATAATATGAACAAATAATGTTATATATAATTACTTTATAATAATTTATATAAATATAATATGATATATTATTAATGTTTATATTAATTATAATAATATATTTAATTAAAGATAATTGTATTAATTTAAATATATTTTGAAATTAATATGGAAATGTTATATAATTAAAAAATTATAATTAAAAATATATTTATTATCTATTTGTCAATTAAATACATTTAAAACATTTTTCAAATTAGTATATTATATATAATTATCTTTATAATATTATAATTATAACAATTAATAAATTATATTATATTGTTATATAAAATTATTAGATAATTGTATATACACTAAATAATATAATTAATTATATGTAATTAAACGTATAATTACAATTTTATATTAATTCTATTTAATAAATTATTCTACAAAATAGAAATTTACAACATGGCATATTTAATTAATCAAAATAATTATAATTATAATTACAATTATAAGTTTACACTTACAAATGTAAATAAACTATTAGAAATATATTAATTAATACTATTATATTTTCACTATTTATAAGTTAATATTAATATTTACTATTATTTATTTATATAAATAAATTAAGTACTATAATTTTCTATTATATTTTAAATATATAATTTATTATAAATTTATAAGTTATACTATAATGTTAAATTAATATATTTAATTTAATTATTAATTAAATAGTCATAACTATTTAATTAATATAAGTTAAGCAAAAAATTATAATTATATTATTACAATTAATTATTATTATAATAATAAATATAATAATTTATAATTTATATAATTATATAAGTTATATAATTAATTAATTTAATAATATTTCTTAAAATTATTAAATATTATTAAATTAGTATTATTTTTAACTGAATAAACTTCTATGATAAGAAATAATTGTTTTATGACAAAATAAAAATCTTAATGATTTGAGATTGATAATTGTTCAAATAGTCATAACTATTTGAACTGGTTCGATAAACATATTTATTTTTTTAAATCTCTTACTTATTAACTTTTGAAATATTAAAAAATTAGTAAAATTTTATTTTGTATAAGCTTGTATGATAAAAAAAAATATTTTATGACAAAACAAAAGGTCATAACGATTTGAAACAGATAATCATTCAAATGGCCATAATTATTTTAATTGATTCAGTAAACAAATTTATTTTTAAATTTTTTACTTATTATTTTAGGAAATATTAATAAATTAGTATTATTTTATTCCCTCTAAGCTTGCATTAACTTAAATAATTGTTTTATGACAACTCAAAAGGTTATAATGATTCTAAATAGAAAATTATTCAAATGGTAAACAAATTTGTTTTTTTAAATCTCTTTTTTGAATGCTATTAAATTATTATTAATTTATTCTGAATAAGCTTGTATGATTTAGAACAATTGTTTTATAACTAAATAAAAGGTCAAAACGATTTTAAATAGATACTTGTTTTAATAGTCTTAACCATTTGAACTAATTTGTAAACAAATTTATTTTTTAAATTTCTTACTTATTAATTTTTAAAATATTATTAAATTAGTATGATTTTAATTAGAATAAGCTTGTATGAACAAAACAATTGTTTTACGACAAAAAGAAAAGATCATAACGATTTAAAATAGTAATCATTCATATTGTCGTAACTATTTTAACTAGTTCAACAATTAGATTTATTTTTTAATTTTCTTGGTTATTAAGTTTTGAAATATTATTAAATTAATATTATTTTATTCTAAATAAAATAGCATGAACAGAACCAATTGTTTAATGACAAAATAAAAGGTTATAACAATTTGAAATAGATAATTATTCAAATAGTGAAAACTATTTGAAATGGTTTGGTAAACAAATTTACTTTTTAAATCTCTTACTAATTAATTTTGTAAATATTAATAAATTAGTATTATTTTATTTTGAACAAACTTATCTTAGCAAAACAATTATTTTATGACAAAACAAAAAGTAATAATGATTTGAAATAAATAATTGTTCAAATAGTTATAATTATTTGAATTGGTTCGGTAAATAGAATTATTTTCTAAATCTCTTAAAATTTTTTGAAGTATTAATAAATTAGTTTTAATAGTAAATGTATTATTTTATTAATAAAATAAATAATTAATAAATAAATTAGTTTAACTATTTGAATTGATTCGACAAACATATTTATTTTTTTAAATCTCTTACTTATTAATTTTTAAAATATTATTAAATTAGTATTATTTTTAATAGAATAAGTTTCTATGATAAAAAAATAATTGTTTTACGACAAAACAAATATCTTAATGATTTGAGATTGATAATTATTCAAATAGTCATAACTATTTGAACTAGCTCGATAAACAAATTTATTTATTAAATCTCTTACTTATTAATTTTTGAAATATTAATAAATATATCAAATATAAATTAATATTTTCTAGTATTAATATAATAATTATAAATATTATTATTAATATCATATTATAAATATATTATATAATTAATTAGTTGTAATATTTATAAATATATAATGATTTAATTGTATGTTAATAAATACAAATTTTAATATTATTTGAAAGTTAAATATTATTTAATATTAATCATTAAATAAATTGTTATTAATAATCAATTCATTATTAATATTACTAAATATTAATTAGTAATATTAAAACAATTGAACATAATCATAATTATAGAATTATATTATATTATAATATAACTAGTTTATAAACTTATAATTGTTTATAAATTATATCTAATAATTTAAATTAGATAATAAATTAATATTATAACTATTAATATATTTTAAGTATATAATAAATAGTGTTTGAATAATTATATAAATTATAAAATATATACAATTATAGTAATAAAATTAATTATATAATTTTAAATTATTGCTATAAATATTAATTTTAAATTATATAATTATTTATCATTAATGATAAATATTAGGTATCTAATATAATTACAATATAATTGTGTAAATTGTTATAATTATTTGAATTGGTTTCATAAGTAGAATTATTTTCTAAATCTCTTATAAATTTTGAAATATTAATAAATTAATTTTATTCTATTCCGAACAAGCTTCTATGGCTTAAATAATTGTTTTATGACAAAACAAAAGGTTATAACAAGTTGAAATAAATAATTTTTCATATAGTCTTAACTATTTGAACTGGTTTGACAAACAAATTTATTTTTTAAATCTCATAGTTATTCATTTTCAAAATATTACTAAATTATTATTACTTTATTCTAAATAAGCTTGTATGAACAGAAACACTTGTTTTATGATATAGCAAAGGTTATAACAATTTGAAATAGATAATTGTTCAAATAATCATAACTATTTGAAATGGATCAACAAATAGATTTCTTTTCTAAATCTCTTATTAATTCTTGAAATATTAATAAATTAGTATTATTTTATTTAGAAAAATCTTATTTGTTGAAAAACAATTGTTTTATGACAAAACAAAAGTAATAATGATTTAAAATAGATAGTTGTTTAAATGGCCATGATTATTTGAATTGATTCAGTAAATTGATTTATTTTTTAAATCTCTTGTTTATTAATTTTTGAAATATTAATAAAGTAGTATTATTTTATTTTGGATAAGTTTTTAATACAATAATAATCATTTTATAATTGTAATTATATTTATTATTAATATAATATAATAATAAAATATTTATTATTAAAATAATATAAAGATAATTATTTTATAATATATTATATCATAATTATTTGTTTTGTTCATACAAATAATTATTAAAATTATTAAATAATATATATAAATAATTATTCAATTAATTGAACTATTTAAATATCTTAATATTATAATAATTAATTAAAATTATGTATATTAAAATATTTAATTTATATTTATTAAATTATATTTTATATAATATTATTATTTATAAAATAAATTATATATTAAATAATATATATAATAAACTATTATAATAGTAGTAATTTATAAATAGTTAATAATATAATGATATTATTAATATAGTATTATTAATATTATAATTATATTAATTACAATATTTTAAAATTTACTTGAACTAATGAATTGTTTAATTATTACAATTCAATTATTATTATTGTATTAAGAACCAGATTATTATAATATTATATTTAATTAATATATAATATTAATTTCTTATATAATTAATAATATTACTAAATATTATAGTTACATATAAGAATAACTAAATTATATATTAATATAATAATATTAATTATTAGTAATTAATAAAAAATGAATCTGTTTACTGAATAAGTTTAAATAATTATAATTATTTGAATAATTATTTATTGGAAATCGCTATAACCTTTTGCTTTGTCATAAAATGATTTTTTCTATTCATACAAGCTTATTTTGAATAAAATAATACAAATTTATTAAATTAAGACAATTAATAAGTAAAAGATTTAAAGATAAATCTATTTACTGAACAAGTTCAAATCATTATGACTATTTGAACAATTATTTATTTCAAATTGTTATGACTTTTTGTTTTATCATAAACCAATTGTTTATGTTCATACTGACTTATTCGAAATAAAATAATTTTAATTTATTAATATTTCGATAATTTATAAGTAAAAGATTTAAGAAATAAATATGTTTGCCAAACAAGTTCAAATAGCCATGACTATTTGAATAATAATCTATTTTCAAATCATCGTGAGCTTTTGTTTTGTAACAAAATAATTTTGAATTAATTAGTTTAAAATATTATAACTAATTCTAAAATAAAATCTATTTTTAATTAATTAATATTTAATTATAATTATTTCTAATATTTCAAATTAGCATAATAAATAATTATAATAGTTTAATCATATATATTTCAAGTGATAAATTAATTAGTATAAATTAAAAAAAAATTATTCTTGTGTTTTAAAATTAATAATTTTTTTTAAAATCTCTTCCTTAAAATTATTAATAATATATATTATTTAACTAATAAATAGTTTAATAAAATACTAATTTTTAATATTTAATTAATAATTATTAATGATAAATTAATTATTATAGTCATTTGGTTTAATAATTATTCTAATAGTACTAATAATATTTATTATTATAACTATAGTATATTTATATTTATATAGTTAGTAATATAATTAATATTACAATAAATTATTTTGTTGTAAAATAGTCTAATTTAATATATATTGTTAATTATAATTTACAATATAATATTTATAATATATTAATTAATTAAATTAATTAATTTATGAAAACAATTATAATTATTATTATATTTATTGTTATTATTTATTATAACAATATAACATAATTTAATATTATTTATTATAATAATTATTATAATAATTTTATTTAATATAAATATCTTATCTTATAATATTTTATTTTATAATAAATTTTAATAGTATAATTAATTATATTAATTACAATTATAATATAATATATTAATATTAATATATTAATTTTAATATTGGACATATATATTAATTACAATTACTAAATTATTATTAATTATAATAATTAATATTTATTATATTAAAATGATATACTTAATTATTTAAAATAAATTATTGTATTATTAATACAATAATTATTATTAATTATATATAATTATATATATTAAATATATATAAATTTATAAATTATAATAATTTATTATTTATATTAATTATTATTAAAACATTTAAGTATAATATAATTAATAAAATTATATTATATTAGATAATATTATTATTCAAATTATTAAATTATAAAATAATTATATTAGTAAGATAATTTAATTTTTTTATATATTTATAACAATTGTTTATAGTATAATAATAATATATTATTATGAAATATATAAAATTAAAGTTATTGTAATACTATAATTTATACTATAATATTTAATAAGTATTTTGTTCAAATAAGCTAACATGAATTGAAACAATTGTTTTATTACAAAACAAAATGTTACAATGATTTGAAGTAAATAATTATTCAAATATTCATGACTATTTAAACTTGTTTGGTAAACTTATTTTTTTTAAATCTTTTACTTATTAATTGTTGAAATATTAATAAATCAATATTATTTTAATTGAATAAGCTTGTATAGATGGAAACAAGTGTTTTATGACAAAGCAAAAAAGTCATAAGAATTTGAAATAAATAATTATTCAGATAGTCATAACGATTTGAATTTGTTCGATAAATATATTTATTTTTTAAATCTTTTACTTATTAATTGTCTTAATATTAATAAATTTGTATTATTTTATTCGAAGTGAGCTTATATGAACAAATAAAATCATTATATGGCAAACCAAAAGGTTATAGTGATTCTAAATTAATAATTGTTCAAATGGCCATAATTATTTAAACTTGTTCGGTAAATAATACTAATTTATAATTAAATAATATTTAATTAGATATAACTTAAAAAATTATTCGAATATTATAATTATTATAATATTGTAGTATATTATTTTAACTATTTATTCAAATATATACATATATATTTATTGATTTGAATAATTACTTAAAAAAATTAATAAAATCAATCTCAAAATATTTTAATTATTGATTTTAGTAATTATTTAAATAATTATTTTTTATAATTATTATTCTAATTCATAGCTTATTTATTAAATAAAATTAAATAATTTTAATTTAATTTAAAATAATTAAAATATTTATCATTTTAAATTATGGCCATTTTAATCTAATTAATAATTATTGATTAAAATAGATTTATTAATATTATTTAAAACAATAATACAATATTGTTTCAAATAGTATTAATAAAATATTAAACCTTCAAATCAGCCATACAACCATTTTCATATTTAATAATATTTTAATTAAATTATAATTGAGTTTAATTACCATATACAATATGTAATAATTCACTCACCAATAATTCAAATTATTATTAATTTGAATATAATTTCTTAATATTTATAATAATTATTTATGGTTTGAAATCAATTATATTTTGATAATTAATAAAAATATAAGCAGTAATTATAATTTAAATCCTTCAAATAAATAGATTAGATTAAAATGGCCATAATTTAAATCCTTCTTGGCTCTTGAAGCATCTTTTCCAATATCATGCCTCTCCCCTTCAGCTTTCCATGAATGATCTCTTGAATTAAATATAAATCTTAGTAATTATTATTATTAACTATTGAGCATATAAGTTAAGTAAAAAATTTATTATTCAAATAATATATTTAGTTAATATATATATACATTAATATAATTATTTGATAAAATACTAAATTATATAACAATACTATATAATAAATAGTGACAAGGAAAATAATTGACTTTTAGGTATTTGTTAACTAATTTTATTGCTAATATAATAATATTTATTATAAATTTAAAAATATATAACAATTATTATTAAATTTATTATTAATTATTTGATTAATAATTTAATATAATTATAATAGTATTAATTTATATAATAATACAATTTATTATAATTATTATTAAAATATAATATATTTATTGTTAAATATGAATAGATTATAATCATTAATTAATAAATTATAAATAGTTAATAATTATTACTAAATAATTATGAAAATTATTCAATTTTATAAAACAATAAAATAAATAATTTAACCTTAGAAATAATACTAATTTAATTAATCAAATAGTAAAATAAATAATGAGTACAATTATTATTTATAATTTTTGAGGAGAACAATTACTCATTAATTCTATTTTATTATAATATTAATAAATAACTATATACTTACTAAGTGATTTCTTTATTAATAATATTAAAATTTTATTAATTTTAAAATATAGTATAAAATTTTTTTATTATAACAAATTATATAATTCTAATTATTTTTTAATGTTTTATTATATAGTTATATTTAAACAATTATTAGAAATATTAATTTATAATATTTAATAACAAATTAAATTATAATTTAGTATCATAGCTAATATTTTTGATAGAATTATTATTTATAATAATCTAATTGTTATTATAATTAGTATAAATATTATAGCAATTATTTGTTATACGTTTCATAATTAGAATTATGAATAATAATATTTATATTCGTATAATAAAATCAAATTTGACTGATAAAATAATAATTTATAATACCAACTAGTATATACTATTTTTATAATTTGTATTAATTTTAATACAATAAATAATAATATATATAATATACTATTTATTATTATATATTAATTAACTTAAATTTAAGTTATAATAAATTATTATTATAATTAAAAATCGATAATTATTATAATATCAATATCTTATATTAATTAAAATTATAATTATATATCATTAAACAATTATATAATTTATATGTTTAATTAATTATACATATTCATAATTTATAAATATATTATATTTAATGTTATAATATAAAATTATAATTACTTTAAATTAATTATTTATAAATTAAGTATAATAATAGTTATAATTAGTACCATAATTATTTGAACTAATTTTGCAAATAGATTCACTTTTTAAATTGCTTACTTATTAATTTTTGGAATATTAATAAATTAGAATTATTTTATTTTGAATAAGCTTGTATGAACTGAAACAATTATTTTATGACAAAAAATCATAATGATTTTAAATAGACAATTGTTCAAATAGTCATAACTATCTGAATTTGTTTGACAAACAAATTTATTTTTTTAAACTCCTGCTTATTAAATTCTTTTTATTTTGGATAAGCTTTTATGAATTGAAACAATTGTTTTATGCCAAAAAAAAGGTCATAACGATTTTATAAAAATAACTAATCAAATAGGCATAACTTTTTAAACTTGTTTGGTAAATAAATTCATTTTTTCAAATCTTAAATTATTCATTTATAATTTAATAAACTTGTATGAACTAATGATATTATATTAGTATCATTAAAAAAATTATACTTGTATAATTAATTATTTATATATATTTATAAATAGCCTAGATGAAATAAAATAATACTAGTTTATTAATATTTTTGAAATTAATAAATAAAAAATTTTAAAAAATAAATTTGTTTGCTGAATCAATTGATATTTCAAATCATTATGACCTTTTTGAATTGTCATAAAATAATTGTTTTTGATCATACAAGCTTATTTGAAATAAAATAATAGTAATTTATTAATATTTCAAAAATTAATAAGAGATTTAAAAAATAAATATGTTTACCAAACCAGTTCAAATAGTTATGACTATTCGAACAATTATCTCTAATCATAGAAGCTTATTCTGTTAAAAATAATACTAATTATACTATTTATATCCTAATTTGAATAATAGTTATTATAATATGAATAATATTAATATTTAAATTAATATATATAAAAATCATCCAAATTATCATTTATAAATTTATTATATTAAATGTTATTGATATAATTATTACTTTAAATAATAACTATTAATAAGATAATTATTAATTATAATTATTAAAATTTAATGTTTAAAATAAATAATTAATATTTAATAATAATTTAAAATATTAATTAAATGATTATCTTATTTAATAACAATAAGCTTTATTATTAATATTATTCAAATTATACTATAATATCGATAATATTAATCGATAACAATAAACTGTTTAATAAGTACTAATGATAGTACTACTTTATTAATAATATTAACAAATCTTTAAATGTTCATTTAAATATTAGTTATTAATAAAATAATACATTTACTATTAAAATTAATTTATTAATACTTCAAAAAATTATAAGAGATTTAGAAAATAATTCTATTTACCGAACCAGTTCAAATAATTATAACTATTTGAACAATTATTTATTTCAAATCATTGTTACTTTTTGTTTTGTCATAAAACAATTGTTTTTGTTAAGATAAGTTTGTTCAAAATAAAATAATACTAATTTATTAATATTTAGAAAATTAATTCGTAAGAATTTAAAAAGTAAATTTGTTTACCAAACCATTTCAAATAGTTTTGACTATTTGAATAATTATCTATTTCAAATTGTTATAACCTTTTAGTTTTTCATTAAACAATTGGTTATGTTCATGCTATTTTATTTAGAATAAAATAATATTAATTTAATAATATTTTGAAACTTAATAACCAAGAAAATTAAAAAATAAATCTAATTGTTAAACCAGTTAAAATAGTTACAACGATATAAATAATTATCTATTTTAAATCATTATGACCTTTTCTTTTGTCATAAAACAATTGTTTTGTTCATACAAGCTTATTCTGATTAAAATAATACTAATTTAATAATATTTTAAAAATTAATAAGTAAGAAATTTAAAAAATAAATTTGTAAATGGTTAAGACTATTAAAACAATTATCTATTTAAAATCATTCTAACCTTTTGTTTAGTTAACAATTGTTCTAGTTCATACAAGCTTATTCAGAATAAATTAATAGTAATTTATTAGCATTCAAAAAAGAGATTTTAAAAAATAAATTTGTTTACCATTTGAACAATTTTCTATTTAAAATTATTATAACCTTTTGATTTGTCATAAAACAATTATTTAAGTTAATACAAGCTTAGAGGGAATAAAATAATACTAATTTATTAATATTTCCTAAAATAATAAGTAAGAATTTTAAAAATAAATTTGTTTACCATTTGAACAATTTTCTATTTAAAATTATTATAACCTTTCGATTTGTCATAAAATAATTATTTAAGTTAATACAAGCTTAGAGGGAATAAAATAATACTAATTTATTAATATTTCCTAAAATAATAAGTAAGAAATTTAAAAATAAATTTTTTTACCGAATCAATTGAAATAATTATGGTCATTTGAATGATTATCTATTTCAAATCATTATGACCTTTTGTTTTGTCATAAAATATTTGTTTTTGATCATACAAGCTTATTCGAAATAAAATATTACTAATTTTTTAATATTTCAAAAATTAATAAGTAGGATATTTAAAAAAAAAAATATGTTTATCAAACCAGTTCAAATAGTTATGACTATTTGAACAATTATCAGTCTCAAATCGTTAAGATCTTTGTTTTTTCATAAAACAATTATTTCTTATCATAGAAACTTATTCAGTTAAAAATAATACTAATTTAATCATATTTCAAATTTTAATAAAAGATTTAAAAAAGAAATTTTTTTGTCAAACCAATTCAAATAGTTAAAACTATTAGAATAATTATCTATTTCAAATCGTTCCAATCTTATGTTTAGTCATAAAATATTTGTTTTATATCTTACATGCTTATTTGGAATAAAATAATCTAAATTTATTAACATTCAAAAAAATAATAAGCAAAAGATTTGAAAAAATAAATTCGTTTATTGAACAAATTTAAATAGTTATGACTATTTAGACAACTAAACAGTTAATAATTTTAATTAAATTATTAATGTAGAATTAATTAATAATAATTAATATTGATATTAATAATAAATAATATTAATATTTAGTTATAATAATATTAACATTATTATTATTAGGTATTAGGATAATTTAATAATAAATTCTATTATTTGTAGTTTTTTCATATAATACTTTATAAATATTTGTAAATTATTAGTAATAAATATTTTAATTAATTACAATAACTATTATATTGTTCTAATTATTTAGCTGTTGTTTTATGACAACTCAATTAAATAACTTTTAATAAGCTTAAATTACTAATCTAATAATATTTTGAAAATTAATAACTAAGAGAATTTAAAATAAATTTGTTTATCGAACTAGTTTAAATATTTAAGACTATAATAACAATTATCTATTTCAAAACGTTATGACCTTTTGTTTTATCATAAAACAAAATTTCAATTCATACTAGCTTATTCAAAATAAAAAAAAAAAAGAATTTATTAACATTTCAAAAATTAATAAGTAAGAGATTTTAAAAAATAATTTTGTTGACCTAACCAATTCAAATATTTAATATTATTTACCGAGTAAGCTCAAATAGTTATAACTATTTTAACAAATTTTTTATTTCTAATAGTTATGATCTTTTGTTTTGTCATAAAACAATTGTTTCTATTCATACAAGTTTATTCAAAATAAAATAATACTGCTTTATTAATATTTTGTAAATTAATAGGTAGGAGATTTAAAAAATAAATCTATTTACTGAACAAGTTCAAATAATCATGTCCATTAGAATAATTATCAATTTCAAATTATTACGACCTTTTGTTTTGCCATAAAATAATTATTTCTGTTCATATAGAATTATTCAAAATAAAATAATTTTGATTTATTAATATTTTGAAAATTAATAGAAGATTAAAAAACTAAATCTATTTACTAAACCAGTTCAAATAGTTATAACTATTTTAACAATTATCTATCTCAAATCATAATGATCTTTATTTTGTCATACAACAATTGTTTCCTTTCATACAAGCTTATTCGGATTAAAATGATACTAATTTAATAATATTCCAAAACGTAATATGTTAGTCGAACTAATTCAAATAGTTAAGACTATTAGAATAATTATCTATTTCAAATCATTCTATCCTTTTGTTTAGTCATAAAACAATAATTTCAGTTCAAACAAGCTTATTTGGAATAAAATAATACTAATTTATTAACATTCGAAAAATTAAAGCAAGAGATTTAAAAAAAAATCTGTTTACTGAACAATTTCAAATAGATATGACTATTTAAACAATTATCTATTTAAAATTATTTTGACATTTTGTTTTGTCATAAAACAATTGTTTCAATTAATAAAAACTTATCTGAAATAAAATAATTCTACTTTATTAATATTTAAAAAAATTATTAAGCAAGAGATTTAAAAACTAATTCTGTTTTTCAAAGCAATTTTAATAGTTATGACTATTTGAACAAATATTAATCTCAAATCGTTATGATCTTTATTTTGTCATAAAAAAATTATTTTTTATCATATAAGTTGATTTAGATAAAAATAATACTAATTTAATAATATTTAAGTTAAATATTGTATAGATAATATTGGATTAAATTTATTTAAATTAATTAATTAATATAATATATGTTATTTAATATATTATATTGTAAATGATATTAATTATTAATATTAATAAAATATGTAATAATTAAATTAAGAAAAGGTCATATGAATTTGTGTTACATATTATAATTTATTTCAAAATAAATTTGTATTATTACTATAATTGTTTTAGTTCATACAATGCTTATTCAAAATAAAATAAAACTAATTTATTAATATTCCAAAAATTAATAACTAAGTGATTTATAAACAAATCATATTTGTACAAACTATTAGTAACAATTATCATAATTATTATGGAATTTATTATTTTTTAAATCTTACTTATTAATTTTTAAAATATTATTAAATTAGTATTAATTATAAATTAAATATCAATCAAATTTATAATTATTAACTATTAATAATGATATAACATTTCCATTCAATTATTATATTAACGATAATAATAATTTATAAACAATTATTATTGTATTAATTGAATATAACTAAAAGTCAAATTGCTTAATATAATTTATATAGCATTGTTTAAAATTATTAAAATTAATTAATAATTTTATCGATTAGTTAGTAATAAATTACTAATAAATTAATATTTATACTATAATATCTATATATGTTATTAGTAATAATAATATAATAATATTATTAATTTATTAAAATAATAATTAATAAATTGATTATTAAAATATTCATTAAAATAATTATTAATATTTATAATTTAAATATTAATTATAAATATTTACTTTATTAAACTAATACAATTAATCCAAATTGTATTAAGTAAATAATAAATATTTATTATAATTAATGAATATAATATTTTTATTAATATAAATATACATTATTAATAATTAATAATGATTAATTTTTTGGATTATTGATAAAATAATTTTGTTTGAATAATTAATAAAATATTTATTTAGTTTATATTAATTTAATCATTTAATTAAATTATATAAGATTATAAGTAATAAATAATTACTTTATTCCTAATATTATTATAAATAATAATAATCAAATATTATCATTAATATCTATGATTAGATTAATCATAAATTATTATAACTACTTTTAATTTATTTTAATTATATAATTATATAGCTAATATTTATGGGTTTAAATTTTTAATTAAATAATTAAACTTTTTATAATTAACAATCTTAATTATTAATATTTTACATATTAATATATTTCTACTATTAATATTAACAATTTTAAATTTAAAATTATCAATTTAAGGATATAAATTGTTATATTTAATTTTCAATTAAATTATATTTATTTCTATTTGTTAAATTTATTAATTAAAATTATTTGAATAGTAATTATAAACTAAAATAAACAATATTTTTATATTCTATAAAACTAGTAATATTTGTTAAATAATAATATTAAGCCTTGATTAATATTAATTGAATAATAATAATTTATTATTTATCATTATTCAATTATATAATACTAATTTTATCTAATAATTTTATAATAAATCCTAAATACAATTATTAATTAACATTATATTTATTATTAATAAATATAATTAATAATTTAAATTAAATAATAATAATTTGTATTTAGGATTTATTATAAAATTATTAGATAAAATCATTAATATTTTACTAAATATTTAATTTTATTATCTTTAATTCAAAATCAATTAAGTCATGAGTATAATTAATTATGATTTATTAATTTAATAATAATTAATAGTATAAATTATTGGTTTTAATATTTCAAATAATAAATATTGTTTAATTATTAATTTTTTCAAATGGTTAAGACTATTAGAATAATTATATACTTCAAATCATTTTGACCATTTTTTAGTCATAAAACAATTATTTCAATTCATACAAGCTTATTTAGAATAAATTAATACTGATTGATTAACATTTGAAAAATTAATAAGAAAAAGATTTAAAAAATAAATCTGTCTACTGAATAAGTTCAAATAGTTATTATTATTTGAACAATTGTCTATTTTAAAATGTTATAACCTTTTAATTTATCATAAAACAATTGTTTCAGTTAATACAAGCTTAGATGGAATAAAGTAATACTAATTTATTAATATTTCCTAAATTAATAAGAAATTTAAAAAATAAATCTATTTACTAAATCAGTTAAAATAATTATGGCCATTTGAATAATTATCTTTTTCAAATCATTATGACCTTTTTTATTTTGTCACAATACAATTGTTTTTGTATCATACAAGTTTATTCGAAATAAAATAATACTAATTGATTAATATTTCAAAAATAATAGGTAACATATTTAAACAATAAATCTATTTACCAATTAATTCAAATAATTATGACTATTTGAACAATTATCCATCTCAATTCGTTAAAATTTTTGTTATTTTGTTTCATATTATATGTTCCAATATAATGTATATTAATATAAAATATTATATTCATAAATCTAATCAATAATTAATATAATTAATATTATAATATGAATAACAATAGATATGTTATATCTATAATAACTAATTATTAAAAAATTATATTTATTAAAATAATTTATATATTTATTTATAAATAAATAAGTATAATAATAACATTATGATAATTATAATTTGATTATAATTTGATTATAAATTAATATTGGCATATTAATTTAATTATATATATTTAATTAATAATATATTATAATAATTTATAAATTATTATTTATTAATTAATATGAATATATGTTATTTTAGTAAATATCAAATCAAGATAAATTTGATAAATTGTTACTTCAAATAACAATTTGAAGTATACAACTGCTCTAATAGTCATAATTATTTGAATTGGTTTTGTAAATAGATTTATTTTTTAAATCTCTTACTTATTCATTTTTGAAAGATTAATAAATTAGTATTATTTTATTCCGAATAAGCTTGTATGATCAAAAACAATTGTCATATGACCAAACAAAAGGTAAGAACAATTTGAAATAGATAATAATTAACAAAATTATTCATAAATTAATCAAAATTATTATAATATATTTGTTTTAATTTCTATTATAACTTAATTTATATTAAGTTACTATTTAATATAAATATATTTATACTAATATAAATAATACTAATTTATATAATAATAATTTATTATTAATTTTAATATTATTTATATTATATTATTTATATAAAAAACAATTGCTTTATGACAAAACAAAAGGTCATTTATTAAATCACTTAGATTTTTACTTATGACTAAGTAATAATTATTTAATTATATATAATTAAATAAACTATTAGTAAATTTATATATTAATAATAGTTTATTTAATATTTAAAATATTATATTGATTTATAAATATTAATAACTAAATTAATTTAATTGTTAAATTAAATATATTATATAATATTAAATAAAAATATAGTTATATAATTACAATTAAAATAGATAATTAAATATTTTAATTCAAATAGTAATTAAATTAAAAATATTTATTTATCTGAATAAATAAATATTATTAATATTTTGCATATTAATATTAAAGACAATTAATATGACCGGTTTCATATTAAAAGATTAAAATAAATTGTTTTAAATAAATTATAATATTGTTAATTATTAATTATGTAGATTAATTAATAAGTTAATATAATTCATAATAGATTATACTAAATTAATATTATTTAGTTATAATATTTTTACTAGTTATTAACTACATAAATTAACTTTTATTAATCTATTTGATTTAATTATATAAATAAATTAGATTTAATATTTAAAATTAATATATATTATAGTATTAAATATAACTAGTAATTTTAATAATTATTTATAAATTAATTAAATATTTAATTACTATTTAATTAATTTAATAATTGTATAGATTATATAATTTATTATAATCTATAAAGTTATAATATCTATTTAAATTTATTATTTGATTTTAATAATATCAAATAACCATATTTATTAACTGTATTATTTAATTTTATATTAATTTAACTAATATAAATTAATTTAAATATATAAATTATTAATTATTAAATATTTAATTTATTAATGATTATATTAATTTATTAATATTAATAAATATAATTTATTGAATTAATTGATATAAATATTAAATAAGTTAATTTGATTTGAAATAATTATGGTAAAAATTAATTATTAAAATAAATCGTTATTAATATCATTAATAATACTAATTTATTAATATTTAAAAAATTAATCAGTAAGAGATTTAAAAAGTAAATCTGCTTACCAAACCTTTTCAAATAGTTTTGACTATTTCAAAAATTATCTATTTCGAATCATTATAACCTTTTATTTTATCATCAAACAATTGGTTCTGTTTATACTATTTTATTCGAAATAAAATAAATCTAATTGTCAAACCAGTTGAAATAGTTAAGTCTATATGAATGATTATCTATTTCAAATCCTTATGACTTTTTCTTTTGTTGTAAAATAATTGTTTTGTTCGTATAAGCTTATTTGGATTAAAATAATACTAATTTAATAATATTTCAAAAATTAATAACTAAGAGATTTAAAAAATAAATTTGTTTACCATATCAATTCAAATGGTTAAGACTATTAGAATAATTATCTATTTCAAATCATTCTAATATTTTATTTGGTTATAAAACAATTGTTTTAGTTCATAAAAGGTTATTTAGAATAAATTAATACTAATTTAGTAACACTCAAAAAATTAATAAAAATGAGATTTAAAAAAAATAAATCTATTTACCGCACAAGTACAAATAGTTATTACTATTTGAACAATTGTCTATTTTACATCATTATAACCTTTATTAAAACAATATATTTAATCTTTAACAATATATTAAATAAATTAATAATCAATATAATAGCTTTATTTATTATATCTATATTTAATTCTAATTAATTAAAATATTAATTAATAATTTATTAATATTAATAACTATATTATCAATTTTAATATTAATAAAATATTAAACCTATTGTTTATATAAAGAATAAGGTTTATGATTATTCATTATTAATTTAATTAATAATATTTATACAATATTTTAATAATTAATAATTATAAGAACTAGTCATATGAATTATCAATATTGATTTTTTTAAATTATCCATATATGTTTAATAAACAACTTTTAAAATGTTTATCAATATCTATATAACTAAAAGTTATGTACTTGCCATTAGATGTTGGATCGAATAGTTCAACTCCATTTTCGAGATGTAGTTTGATTTTTATGAGTTCAATTCAAAAAATAATCAAGCAACTTAAGTTCGACTAATTAGATTTTGTTATAATTAATATAACAAAATAAATATAATATTTAATAATTAATAAGTTAAATTAGTTAAATATATTTGTTAATATTATATAAATATTAAGCCTATTAATAAGTTATTAATACTTATTATTTTATAAGGTATTAATAGTTAAGGTTAATATTATAATCTCTATATTAACTAATAATTTAAATTAGATAATAAATTAATATTATAACTATTAATATTTTTTAAGTATATAATAAATAGTATTTGAATAATTATATAAATTATAAAATATATACAATTATAGTAATAAAATTAATTATATAATTTTAAATTATATAATTATTTATCATTAATGATAAATATTAGGTATCTAATATAATTATGATATAATTGTGTAAATAGTTATAATTATTTGAACTGATTTTGTAAGTAGAATTATTTTTTAAATCTCTTATAAATTTTTGAAATATTAATAAATTAATTTTATTCTATTTCGAACAAGCTTCTATGAGCTTAAATAATTATTTTATGACGAAACAAAAAGTTATAACAAGTTGAAATAAATAATTTTTCATATAGTCTTAACTATTTGAACTGGTTTGACAAATGAATTTATTTTTTAAATCTTATAATTATTCATTTTCAAAATATTACTAAATTATTATTACTTTATTTCCGAATAAGCTTGTATGAATAGAAACAATTGTTTTATGATAGAGCAAAGGTTATAACAATTTGAAATAGATAATTGTTCAAATAATCATAACTATTTGAACTAGATCAACAAATAGATTTTTTTTTAAATCTCTTATTAATTCTTGAAATATTAATAAATTAGTATTATTTTATTTAGAAAAATCTTATTTGTTGACAAACAATTGTTTTATGACAAAACAAAAGGTAATAATGATTTAAAATAGATAGTTGTTTAAATGGCCATGATTATTTGAATTGATTCAATAAACTGATTTATTTTTTAAATCTCTTATTTATTAATTTTTGAAATATTAATAAAGTAGTATTATTTTATTCTGGATAAGTTTTTATGAACTAAAACAGTTGTTTTATAACAAAACAACTGGTCATAATGATTTTAAATAGATAATTATTGAAATAGTCATAACTATTATATATATAATTTATAATAAAGTATAAACAAAATTGAATAATTCAAATACAATTATTAAATAACTTATAATATTATATAAGTTCAAATAATTTATATAACTATTATATTTCTAAGTAAAAATATAATATAATATTTATTAATAAATTATTAATAATCAAATATTATTATATTAGATTTCTTTAAACATTATATAGACATGACTATTTGAACTGATTCGATAAACAAATTAACTTTTTAAATCACTTAGTTATTAATTTTTAGAATATTAATAAATTAGTTTTATTTTATTTTGAATAAGCTTGTATGAACAAAAACAATTGTTTTATGACAAAACAAAAGGTTATAACGATTTTAAATAGACAATTGTTCAAATAGTTGTAGCTATATAAATTTGTTCAATAAACAAATTAATTTTTGAAATATTAAGAAATTAGTATTATTTTATTTTGGATAAGTTTTTATGAACTGAAACAATTTTTTTTTGTCAAAACAAAAGGTCATAATGATTTTAAATAAGTTATTGTTCAAATAGTCATAACTATTTGAACTTGATCAGTAAACAAATTTATTTTTTCATATCTTTTACTTATTAATTTTTTGAATGTTAATAATTAAAAATTTTAAATTTTAAATATTTAAATTAAAATATTTAATTTTTATTATTTAATTATAGATATTTATTAATAAAAAAGCAATGAAATAATAATATAATTTGTGAATTTTATTAAATAATTATTAAAAATAATCATAAATATTTTAAAATGTATATTTGATCTTTTATGATAAATTATCGATAATTAAAATAGATAATTATTCAGAAATTCGATATTTGAGACAAGGCAAATATCTAATTATTCAAATAAATTAATAAGTAAGAGATATTAATTTTTATATCTTTAATTAAATTACATATTTTAAATAACTAATATTTAATTAATCTCTATTTATTTCAAATTATTATCATAATTTACTTAATTAGTATCAATGGTAATAATATAATTTAATATATTATTATATCAATAATAAATAATATTAATAATAGATTTTCTAAGTTACATAAAATATTCAATTATTAAATAATTATTAATTTTCATATTATTATATGAATAAAAAAATCATCTTATAAAACTATGATAATTATTATTAAATATATATAATAAACTGACTACGAAAAATTATCTCATATGAACATTATTTCCCTTTGATAATTATTCCCTTTGAACTAAAGTGTCATTGCTTATATAAGAAATCTAATAGTCTTAACCATTTGAATTTGTTCAATAAACACATTAATTTTTTAAATCTCTTACTTATTAATTTTTAAAATATTATTAGTTTAGCAATATTTTACTCTGAATAAGTTTGTATGAATAGAAACAATTGTTTTATGACAAAACGAAGATCATAACGATTTGAGATAGATAATTGTTCATACAGTCATAACTATTTGAATTGATTTTGTAAACAAATTTAAATTAATAACAAATAAGTTATTAAAAATAATATTTTTGCAACTATAAAAAATAATTTAAAGTTTAAATAAGCTTATTTGGAATTAATAATATAAATTATATAATAAAATAGCTAATTATAATTAATATTAAAATTTGTTATATAATTTTATATTTTGTATATAAAATTTATTTAAATAAGCAATAGTAGTCATAGAAAAATTGATTTATTATAAATTAGCTATTTTAATTAACAATTTTATTATTAATTTAATTAATTAATAATTAATAATGATTCAAATAATTAAGACCATTTGAACAAATATCAATCTCAAATTGCTATGATCTTTGTTTTGTCATAAAAAAATTGTTTCTAATCATACAAGCTTATAATATACGTTATGACAATTAGTTACTAATATTTTTCAATCTAGAATCAATTTATTAATAATCAATATCGATACTTTTGTTATCAACTATAAGTAAGGGTATTATTATTTTAATAATAAATATATTGAAATTTAATATATTATTAACTATTTATACTATTAAATATTATGTTAATAACATATTTAATATTTTAAATATTAAAATAATTTTTTATTCAATTAATATAAGTTTAGATAATTGAACTAAAATATTAAATATAAATATAATATTTATATATTATCTAATTAAATTATTAGATAATACAATAAAAAATATTAATGTTCTCATAAATTAATATTATTCAAATAGTCATAACTATTATTTAAATAACAAATTACATTATTTAAATATAATTATATAATTTTTAAATAAATTAAGATAGATAATAGTTATGTTATAATTGATACTAATACAATGGGATATTAAACTAATTTAAAATTGTTTATTATTTATTTAAATAATTTAAGTAAAGAAATCTAATTAGGATTATATAACTAGATTAATAATTAAATTTAAATAATTTAAATAATATTAATTGTTTGATAGAATAATATATATTTACAACCGATTTAAAATATTATTAAAAAAAATATTTAATATTTTTATCTAACATTAAATATTAAATGCATCAATTGCTTAGATTGATTATATTTTAATTAACTATATAGTTTAAAATATAATTAATTAATTGTTGCTTAGATTATAATATATTAAATATTAAGATTTACATTAAAGTAATATACTATTATTTAATTAAAAAAATTAATTAATAATAAAATTAGTATATTAATTAATATATTGTATATTTAAAATAACTTAAATATACAATTTGTTTAATTATCGATTATCAATAATCGTTTTGACCTTTTATTTAGTCATAAAATAATTGCTTCAACTCATACATGCTTATTCGAAATAAAATAATACTAATTTATTAACATTCAAAAAATTATTAAGTAAGAAATTAGAAAAAAAATCTATTTATTGAACAAGTTCAAATATTTTTTACTATTTGAACATTTATCTATTTAAAATCATTATGACCTTATATTTTATCATAAAACAATTGTTTCAATTCATAAAAGCTTATCTAAAATAAAATAATATTACTTTATTAATATTATAAAAATTGATAAGTTAGAGATTTAAAGCATAAATTAGTTTATCGAATTAGTTCAAATAATTATGGCCATTTAAACAATTATTTATTTCAAATCATTATGAACTTTTGTTTTGCCATAAAACAATTGTTTTTCATCATACAAGCCTATTCAGAATAAAATAGTACTAATTTATTAATATTTAAAAAATTAATAAGTAGGAGATTTAAAAAATAAATCTGTTTATCGAATCAGTTCAAATAGTTATGACTATTTGAACAATTATATATTTGTAATCGTTATAACCTTTTGTTTTGTCATAAAATAATTATTTATCTTCATACAAGCTTATTTAAAATAAAATAATACTAATCTAGTAATATTATGAAATTTAATAAATGATAGGTTTAAAAAATAAATTTGTTTACTGAACCAATTCAAATAGTTAAGGCTATATGAATAATTATCTATTTCAAATGTTATATTCTTTTATTTTGTCATAAAACAAATGTTTTTGTTAATATAATTTTGTTTAGAATAAAATAATATTAATTTATTAATATTTTGAAAATTAATAAAAGATTTAAAAAATAAATTTGTTTACCAAACTAGTTCAATTAGTTATAACAATTTAACAATTATTTATTTTATATTGTTATAACCCTTTGTTTTGTCATAAAATAATTATTTCTATTGATATAGTCTTATTCGGAATAAAGTAATGCTAATTTATTAATATTCTAACAATTAAGAAGTAATGAATTTAAAAAATTCAAATAGTAACTAATTTGTTAATATAATATAATTTATTAATATAAAATTTAAGTATAAGTAAATAATTATTATTTTAAAATTTAATTAACTATAATTACAATTTGAATATTACTTATATTAATAAAAATAATTTTAATAAATAAATTAATGAAATTAATAATTATTTTTAATTATGATTACATTAAATATTAGTTTAATAATTAATAGTATTATTAGTATAAAAATTTAAACTAAGAGTAAAACAATTATTTTTAATTATAACTTAAAATATTTATTATAGATTTATTTTTTTAAATCTCTTTCTTATTAATTTTTAAAATGTTAACAAATAATATAAATCTTTATAAGTTTTGTTATATGATATTTTAATATAATTAAATAATAATTTAATATAATTTAATTAACTATATTTATAAATAATTAATTAATTTTTAAATAATAATTATATTATTAACTTATAATTATATTATTTAACTTAGTTGTAAAATAATAATAAGAAACAATTAATTAATATATTAATCAAATTATTAATTAAGCTTCAATTATATAAATAAATATATATTATATTATAAATTGTTATATTAGTATTGTGATATTATATATATTATATTAATTATTAATTATATCTATTTAAATTTAGTTTTATATATTATTATTTAATTTAATTATAATTAGTTAAATTTATAATATAAATTTATTATATTTTAAATATAAGAAATTGTTATGACTTAAGTAATAAGTCATGATTATTTAAACTAGTATTAAAGCATTATTATTATTTATAAATTATAATACAAGTTAATCATAACAAAATAAATATATTACTTATTTTAACAATTAGAATAAGTTAAATATTTATAATAATTATTATTAAAATATATATTAAAATTACCATTTATAAACAAAAGTAGAATATATAATATTAAAATACCTGTTATGAATATAAATTATATTCATTAATATTAATGAATGATTAGGTTTTTATATAGTATTCATAATAATAGTTAGTAATAGTTATAAATTATAAGAATTTAATGATTTATCTCAATTATTTAATTTATAATTATTATAATTATTAACAATAATTGATTTTAGTCAATTATAACAAAATCTAATCATAATCAATTCATACAAGCTTAATATTGTAATAGATAATAATATTAATTATAATTATTCTAAATATAAATTTTATTAATATAAATTTTAAATTTAATTAATTTGAAATAAAATAATTTGATTAGATTTAGATAAACAAAATAAAGATCATTATGATTTGAGATAGATGATTATTATTCATAATTTTATAAGATTTAGCAATATTTAATTAACAATATATATATTAAATAATAAAAATAAATTTGTTTACATATACTTTTTTGTTATTTTATAATAAATTAATAGTGAATTATATTAAATTATTATTATTAATAATAGCTTATTATTAAATTTTATATTTAATAATTTAATATAATTGATATTATTATTTGTAATTAAATTATAAATCAAAATATTATTAATTATTACTAATTATTTAGTGTTAATTATATAACTAATTTTATAATTAAACTCTTTATTATAACTTCATATTTAATTAATAATTTAATTACAAATAATAACATCAATATTAGGTATAATTATTCAAATAAATAACTGTACAATTGTCACTTAGATGTCCTAATTTATTTAAATTATTATATTTATTTAAACTATTCAAATAGTAGTACTAATCGATAGTATATATTCATAAGTATAAATATTTATGAGTACATTATAATAAATATATTATAATATTATAATAAAATAGTTTTTTTATTTTGGATAAACTTTATTAATAATTATAATAGAAATTATTAATAAAGTTATTAATATTATAAAAATATTAATTATTTTTAGTTTAAATCATTTAAACTTATATTATATTAATTGAATTAAATATTAATAGTAATTATTAATATTTATTATAAATTAAAATTTATAATAAATAATTAATATTTATTATTAATAAGTAATATAAATAAATTATTAGCTTAATAAATTATAATAATTTTTAAATTAATTACTATTAAAAAGATTATTAAAAACTATTTGAATGTTTTATAACTAATATTATTATAATTATTATAATATTTGGATAATTTATTCATATAATTGATAATTATTAAATAACTAATATTTAAATGTTCAATTAGCTTATAATAATTAATATTTAATTAAAATAAATTAAAAGTACTTAATTTATAATTTTATTATAGTATAATAATTATTAACATATAAATTCATATGTTATGTACAATTTGTTTAATTAATAATAAGTATTAGTTTACTGAAAATAAATTATTGAATAATATTTCAATAATAATTAAATAAATTATATTAATATAATTATTTATTGAATAGATTATACTTTGTATATTATTTTATTATCTACTTTAAATGATTATATTATTACAATATTATTAATTGTTTAATTATTTAAATTATTAATATTATAATTTGTTAATATATACTAATTTAATAATATAACAATTTATTAATTAATATTTCCAATATATAATAATGATAAATAGTTAATTGATAAATAGTAACTTCATTTATAAATATAGTATAATATATAATTATAATTTAAAATTATATAATATTAACAATTATATTGATATATAATTATAAGTTAATTAATTAATTAATATTTTATATATTATTATTATTAAATTAGTTTAATATTCCAAAATTTAGTACTATATAATAATCATTATAAATATCAATGACTATTAGAATTGTTGTTTAAATAATTATAATATAATATTATAAATAATTATATTATAATATTACTAATAATATTTTATTATTGATTTATTTTAGATTATATTAATATTAAATATTAAATGTTAAATATAATTATAAATTATAATTTGATTAATAATAAATTAAATTGTTAATTATATAATATAACAATTGTTGGAACATTAATTTTTAAATAAATTTATTTTTCAAATTTTTACTTATTAATTTTGGAACATTAATAAATTTATATTATTTTATTTGAAATAAGCTTGAATGAATAGAACCAATTGTTTTATGACAAAACAAAAGGTTGTAATGTTTTGAAATAGATAATTATTAAGATAGTCATAATTATTTGAACTTGTTCAATAAACAAATTTATTTTTTTAATTCTCTTACTTTTTAATTTTTGAAATATTAATAAACTAGTATTATTTTATTTCAAATAAGCTAACATGAATTGAAACAATTGTTTTATTACAAAACAAAATGTTACAATGATTTATTAATATATTAATGAATGATTGGGTTTTTATATAGTATTAGTAATAATAGTTATTAATAGTTATAAATTATAAGAATATAATTATTTAGCTTAATTATTTAATTTATCAAATAATATAATTTAAATAATAATGTAATATACTATATAAAAATTAAGATTTGAAATAATATTAATTTAATAATATTTTGAAAATTAATAAGAGATTTAAAAAATAAATATGTTTTCTAAACCAATTCAAATAGTTAAAACAATTAGAATAATTATCTATTTCAAATCGTTCAAAACTTTTGTTTAGTCATAAAATATTTGTTTCATGTCTTACAAGCTTATTCGGAATAAAATAATTCAAATTTATGAACATTTGAAAAATTAATAAGCAAAAGATTTGAAAAGATAAACTTGTTTACCAAACAAGTTTAAATAGTTATGATTATTTGATCAATTATTTTTATAAAATCATTCTGACCTTTTGTTTTGACATAAATTAGATTTACTAATTAGACTATTAATACAATTATTTATTATTTAATAAATTAATTATTTTATTATAATAATATATATTTCAATTTATAATATATAAATTAAAAATAATTAAAAATATAATCATTGATATTTTCATTATTATTATAATGAAAATATAGTCTTAAATATATTATATCAAATTTCAATTTTATTAACAAAAACAACTGCCTTAAATAATAATAATATTATTATTTATAATAAATAATAACTATATAATTTGAAATTATCTATTTATAATTATTAATTATCGATAGATAATTGTTAATTTTCTTTTGTTTATTTTGTTCCAAAGGATAGAGAAATGTTAAAGAGTTAATTAGAAAAACACAGCTTCAAACAATCTATGTCTATCTATATATATTTATTTAATACATTCATTTCACACACATAAAATTTAATTTTCAAAATACTATTATAGATCATATAGATTTTAATAATATTTATATTAGTTATATATTAAAAATAATCAGTTATTATAGTATTAAATTAAACAATACTAATTATATTTAATATAATTTTTCAAACTATTTATCAATAATAAACTAATATTTTATAAATACTTTAATAATTTAATTAATTAACATTTCAAATATTATAATTATAATAATTTTAAATAGATAATTATTTAAATAGTCATATCTATTTGAAATTGTTCAGTAAACAGATTTATTTTTTTAAATCTCTTGCTTTAATTTTTTGAATGTTAATAAATTAGTATTATTTTATTCTAAACAAGCTTGTATGAACTGAAATAATTGTTTTATGACTAAACAAAAGGATATAATGATTTGAAATAGATAATTATTTTGATAGTCTTAACTATTTGAACTAGTTCGGCTAACATATTTATTTTTTAAATCTCTTATTAATTTTTGAAATATTATTAAATTAGTATCATTTAAATCCGAATAAGCTTGTATGAAAGGAAACAATTGTTGTATGACAAAATAAAGATCATTATGATTTGAGATAGATAATTGTTCAAATAGTCATAACTATTTGAACTGGTTTAGTAAATAGATTTAGTTTTTAAATCTCTTATTAATTTTTAAAATATTAATAAATCAAAATTATTTTATTTTGAATAATTCTGTATGAACAGAAACAATTGTTTTATGACAAAACAAAAGGTCATAACAATTTGAAATAGATAATTGTTCTAATGGACATGACTATTTGAACTTATTCATTAAACAGATTTATTTGTTAAATGTCCTACCTATTAATTTGCAAAATATTAATAAAGTAGTATTATTTTATTTTGAATAAACTTATATGAATAGAAACAATTGTTTTATGACAAAACAAAAGATCATAACTATTAGAAATAAAAAGTTGTTCAAACAGTTATAATTATTTAAGCTTACTCGGTAATTATAACTAAGAATAAAGATACTTAAAATAAATATTTAAGTATTTTAAAGTTTATCTATATTAGTTAATTATATATTTATAAGGATTATAATAATTTAAAATTAATCTATATATATTATTATAAATAATAATTAATATATAAATATTTTAATTATATATATTAATCTATTTTTATTAAATTTAATTTAATTTATAAAATTAATTAAATATTATTTAAATATTAATCTATTTTTATTAAATAATTTAATTATTAATATTAATTAATTAATGTTATAATTATCATTAAATAAAATAATAATAATAATAATAATTATGATTTAAATATTATTAAATATTTTAATTAATATTAATGTTAATTTTATTATTTTACAATATTATTTAATTAAGAATGTAATAAATAATGTTAAAATAATAGATATAAAAAATAAGCTATTATTTAAATTATTTATAATAGACCATTATTTATTTGAATAATTATACCTAATATTGATATTATTATTTGTAATCTGTATATTAATTAGTTATAATATTATTTTATTATAATATAGATAATATATTTTCAAAAATTATTTACTACAAATAATAAATTTTATTATTAATTTAGTAGTAATAATTGTATAAAAATAAATTTAATTATTTAGTTATAATTAAATAGTTTTAAAGATAATAAAAAATATAATATATTCTATATTAATATATCATAATATAAAGCATTTGTTTATAATATAAATTTAATTCGTTTAATTATATAAATATTTGTTTAATTAATAAATTGTTGTTACTAAAATAGATAGTTATTCTAATCATTTTAACTATTTGAACTGGTTTCATAAGCAGATTTATTTTTTAAATCTCTTATTAATTTTTGAAATATTATTAAATTAGTAATATTTTTAACCAAATAAGTAAATAAATTATTCATAAATTTACAATTTATATTAAAATTACAAATTTAATACATAATTATAAATATACTAATATTATATAAATATTAATTAATTAAAAAATACTAATCTAATAATATTATGAAAATTAATAATTAAGAGATTTGAAAAATAAATTTATTTGTTGAATCAATTCAAATAGTTAAGGCTATATGAATAATTATCTATTTCAAATTGTTATACTCTTTTATTTTGTCATAAAACAAATGTTTTTGTTAATATAATTTTGTCTAGAATAAAATAATATTAATTTATTAGTATTTTAAAAATTAATAAGAGATTTAAAAAATAAAATTTTTTACCAAACTAGTTTCAATTGGTTATAACAATTTAACAATTATTTATTTCATATTGTTATAATCCTTTGTTTTGTCATAAAACAATTATTTCTATTGATATAGTCTTATTCAGAATAAAGTGATGCTAATTTATTAATATTCTAACAAGTAATAAGTAACGAATTTAAAAAATTCAAATAGTAACTAATTTGTTAATATAATATAATTTATTAATATAAAATTTAATTAACTATAATTACAATTTGAATATTACTTATATTAATAAAAATAATTTTAATAAATTAATTAATGAAATTAATAAATTTTTTAATTATGATTACATAAAATATTAATTTAATAATTAATAGTATTATTAATATAAAAATTTAAACTAAGAGTAAAGCAATTATTTTTAATTATAACTTAAAATATTTATTACAGATTTATTTTTTTAAATCTCTTTCTTATTAATTTTTCAAATGTTAACAAATAATATAGCAAATCTTTATAAGTTTTGTTATATAATATTTTAATATAATTAAATAATAATTTAATATAATTTAATTAACTATATGTATAAATAAATAAATAAATTTTAAATAATAATTATATTATTTAACTTAGTTATAAAATAATAATAAGAAACAATTAATTAATATATTAATCAAATTATTAATTAAGCTTCAATTATATAACTAAATATATATTATATTATAAATTGTTATATTAGTATTGTGATATTATATATATTATATTAATTATTAATTATATATATTTAAATTTAGTTTTATATTATTATTTAATTTAATTATAATCAGTTAAATTTATAATGTAAATTTATTATATTTTAAATATAACAAATTGTTATGACTTAAGTAATAAGTCATGATTATTTAAACTAGTATTAAAGCATTATTATTATTTATAAATTATAATACAAGTTAATCATAACAAAATAAATATATTACTTATATTAACAATTAGAATAAGTTAAATATTTATAATAATTATTATTAAATTATATATTAAAATTACCATTTATAAACAAAAGTAGAATACTTGTTATGAATATAAATTATATTCATTAATATTAATGATTGATTAGATTTTTATATAGTATTAGTAATAATAGTTATTAGTAGTTATAAATTATAAGAATATAATTATTTATCTCAATTATTTAATTTATAATTATTAGCAATAATTGATTTTAGTCAATTATAACAAAATCTAATCATAATCAATTCATACAAGCTTAATATTGTAATAGATAATAATATTAATTATAATTATTCTAAATATAAATTTTATTAATATAAATTTTAAATTTAATTAATTTGAAATAAAATAATTTGATTACATTTAGATAAACAAAATAAAGATCATTATGATTTGAGATAGATAATTATTATTCATAATTTTATAAGATTTAGTAATATTTAATTAACAATATATATTAAATAATAAAAAAATTTGTTTACATATAATTTTTTGTTATTTTATAATAAATTAATAGTGAATTATATTAAATTATTATTAATAATAATAGCTTATTATTAAATTTTATATTTAATAATTTAATATAATTGATAGTATTATTTGTAATTAAATTATTAATAAAATATTATTAATTATTTAGTGTTAATTATATAACTAATTTTATAATTAAACTCTTTATTATAACTTCATATTTAATTAATAATTTAATTACAAATAATAATATCAATATTAGGTATAATTATTCAAATAAATAATTGTACAATTGTCACTTAGATGTCCTAATTTATTTAAATTATTTTAAATTATTATATTTATTTAAACTATTCAAATAATAGTACTAATCAATAGTATATATTCATAAGTATAAATATTTATTAGTACATTATAATAAATATATTATAATATTATAACAAAATAGTTATTTTATTTTGGATAAACTTTATTAATAATTATAATAGAAATTATTAAAGTTATTAATATTATAAAAATATTAATTATTTTTAGTTTAATAATTTAAAATTATATTTTATAAATTGAATTAAATATTAATGGTAATTGTTAATATTTATGATAAATTAAAATTTATAATAAATAATTAATATTTATTATTAATAAGTAATATAAATAAATAAATTATTATTAAAGAGATTATTAAAAACTATTTGAATGTTTTATAACTAATATTATTATAATTATTATAATATTTGGATAATTTATTCATATAATTGATAATTATTAAATAACTAATATTTAAATGTTCAATTAGCTTATAATAATTAATATTTAATTAAAATAAATTAAAAGTACTTAATTTATAATTTTATTATAGTATAATAATTATTAACATATAAATTCATATGTTATGTACAATTTGTTTAATTAATAATAAGTATTAGTTTACTGAAAATAAATTATAGAATAATATTATAATAATATTAGAAATCTAAGATAATTAATAATATTAATTATAATAATTATTAAATAAATTATATTAATATAATTATTTATTGAATAGATTATAATTTGTATAGTATTTTATTATCTAATTTAAATGATTATAATAATTATAATATTATAATATTATTAATTGTTTAATTATTTAAATTATTAATATTATAATTTATTGATATATCTAATTTAATAATATAACAATTTATTAATTAATATTTCTAATATATAATAATGATAAATAGTTAATTGATAAATAGTAACTTTATTTATAAATATAGTATAATATATAATTATAATTTAAAATTATATAATATTAATAATTATATTTATATATAATTATAAGTTAATTAATTAATTAATATTTTATATATTATTATTAAATTAGTTTAATATTCCAAAATTTAGTACTATATAATAATCATTACAAATATCAATGACTATTAGAATTATTGTTCAAATAATTCTAATATAATATTATAAACAATTATATTATTTGTTAGCTTTTTAGGTGAGATGGTGATCCAAGAGGGGGTGAATTGGATCTCTCCAAATTCTTCCCAAACAAAAGATTTCAATATAATTCAATAAAAATTAAAACAATAAGCACTTTTGATAAAATATAATGCAAACAATAATAATTAACAAACCTAAAATCAAATATAAACAACAATGAATTATAAGGAGATAGGGATAGAGAAATTAAATACAATGATTTATAAAGGTTCGACCCTTCTTCACAAGGCACCTACGTCTTCTCTTCTTGGTTGTCCACACCAAAGCTTCAATCCACTATTGAAGAAAAACTCTTACAAGATACAAACATATCTTGTACTAAATCTCTATCTTTTTCTCAAGGCTTAGATAACAACCTCTACCCTTACAATATCAAGAGGATACCTCACCTCTTGCTTACAAGATAACCAAAATAATTTTTGCAAACTAAAATACCTCCCAAGGTTGAGTGTTTGCCTAATGAAGTACAAAGAAAATGATGAATGAAACACAACAATATTTTGGATACAAGAAATATAAAGGATATTGAATTTAAGCTCTAAAAACTCTTGATTCTAAGAGAAAATGAAAATATAACTTTTCAGCACATGCTCTCTTGCTTCATCAATCTTTTTGGTGTGTTGGAATGCCCAATTTATAGAGAAATTAAGGAAATAGCCATTAGGAATGCTTAGGAAATGAAAGTAGCCATTGGAGATGTATTTGCCCAGACCTGATCGATCCCTTCCAGAAGGGGATTGATTGGTTCATGTTTTGAACCAATTTGCCTTTGAAAATCACGACCTGATTGATCCCTTCCATGAGGGGATTGATCTTGTCAGTGGCTGGGTGGTTATCTTCTATTTTGCACTCTACAACTTATTCATGTTGGAAAACTTTGTTCTTGTAAAACAGTTTTCTTAAGTTAATCTATTTCTCAAAACCAATATTATTAAAATTATATTAAGTCCAAAATGAATAAATTCACTTTAAAAACAACAATTGGACTTTCATTTAAGCACAAATAAATAATCTTTAAAGATAGATTTGGTTTGAGAAATATGAAAACAAAGAAAGGTTTATTTAAGCTTTGAAAATCATATTATTTATTTAGTACCAAAATATAAAACTTTAGAACATGTACTAAATAAATCTTTTTCAAAATCTTGATCAAGTTTTTTTAGCTTTAATGTTTTGTCATTTCAAAATAATGATCAATTTAAGGCTAACAATCTCCTCCTTTTTGATATGACAAAACTTAAAGACAAATTTGCTTGATGAAAAACTTTCTTTGAAACATTTAAGATTTTGAAAGACATTTTGGAAAACTCCCCCTTAATTTATGGATCCTAATCCAACACAACTCACCAAACATATGTTAAAGCATATATATCAAATAAACACAATCAAACATATGCATGTCAAGCATAAGAAAATTTATCCATATGATATTTCTCCCCTTTTTTGTCATAGCAAAAAGGCATGAGCATATTAATAAGTAAATAAACACAAAGAGGCATCATTAACAAATATATTCATAAAACATTTCTCCTCCCTTTCGTTTATGCTCTTTATACCAAATGTTTAAGCTCCTATATCAATTGCAATAAGAAGAAATATCTCTAAACTCTCTCCCTTTTTTTGTCATTTCAAAAGAAAGAGAGATCAATTCAAGGTATGGGACAAAATGCTTGATACCAATAATATCAAGAGTATTTTGAATGCAGTAATCAAATGTAATATGCACAATGAAGTTCACATACATGTATTTAAGCACAAAAGCATAAGTGTATCCAAATTAAGCATTTTAGGACAAGTCATCAAATGCACTACATGAAATTTATGAGCAAAGGATAATGAATGATATGCAATCTAATCATAAATCATGCTAGGATAAGATGTGCTTAGAACCAAAAACTTCAATAGCAATTAACCATAAATTCAAGCACATGTAAACAAGCTCATACCAATTGTTAAGGATACCAATTGTTATCGCAAAACAAACCAAACAAAATTATATTCTAAAATTTCTCCTCATTTTCAAAATAAGGATTAATCAATATAAGGCACACACAATTTTGTATGAAAGGTACAAGCTATATCAAGGATAGGCACATAAATAAGCATCTATGAAAGTTTAAAAAATTTTTTTAGCAATTTTGATATCAATTGTTACCAATTGTTAGCAATTTTATTCAACAGCTTTCATAGAGGACACATACTTCAAGCATATGAGAGATTCATTCAATACATGCATAAATGATAATAGTAATCTTTCATAAGCTATCATATCCAAACAAGAACCTGAAAGCTCATATGTATGTAATAAATCATAAGTACTAATGAGCAATGAGGTTCAATTATCATCATGTCATAACAAAAAATATTCAAGCATTTTCCAAACATGATGAGCATATAAGCTATAGCAAAGAAATAATAAAAGTATAATTATTCAAATATATTTCAAATTATTTCAATGCATAGCAATGAACTTAATCTAACATATGCAAGTATCTAAATATATATTTCAATCAAAATCATACAAGCATATGCAAAAATATTTCAAATCACATATAGCAATATACCAATAAAGATACAAACATTTAGACATAATGTGGTACATGCTATCTCAATGATTTCAATCAATGGACATGTATATAGAATTTCAAAATTGTAAGTTCATAATCCATGAGTCAAGGCAATTAGAAGATTAAAAAATCAATATATTCAACTCATATCTATGTCCAAAGATTCAAACAAATATTCATGCAATAAAAATTATTAATCAAAGCAATCAAGAACTAGGCATGAATATTAATCAATCCAAGCAATTAACAAAGTTAAGACAAATCTTATCAAGTAGCTTGGTGATTAATTTGTGCAAAGTGTTCACAAATTCAAACATAATATCTCATTTTTGCACATATCAAAGCAAGCATTTATGAAATCATACATTAAACATTATAAATCATAGGCACATAGCATAGATTCAATACAATTACCTCCATCCTTATCAAGCTATATTGTTGTGCTCATTGTAGTTGAGTGAGGCTTTGAATCCTCTATTCCATGTCTTTTGAGCTAAGTCTTTGATGTACTTGAGCTTGATTGATGAAGATAACATTATTTGCTTGCTATACTTGAAATTCCAAAAATGTAGGCTCATCTATACTCATTTCAAGCTCTCTTAGCATAGACTTAGAAAAATTTCTTGACAAAGGATTTTCATTAGAAGCATTAAGGAAATCAATTGATAAAAATTATACCAATTGTTAGAAAACAATTCCATATTCTAAGTCATTATAGGCAAAAGAAAATTTATTTACTAAGCTCAAGTTGCCAATTGCAAGAGAGATATATACTTAAGCTAGAGGCCATATATCAATTTAAACATCAAATAGCACAAGAATGGCACTAAAGCAAAAGTTCTCATGTAATGTGCAAAAATCAAACCTTTTAGATCATTCATGAACACAAAATAGACATATTCAATATTCATATATATATATATATATATTCAATAAGTCACCAAAGAATATGCCAAAATAAGTTTTAGGCCATGTAAAAACTAAAAACTCAAGGAAGACATATTTATCAAAAAAATATTCAAGAAAATTTTAGCACAAAAGCATGAATATGTCTACACAAATTATAGGCCATAATCAACAATGACTTAAGCTAAAAATAAGCATCATAAGAAATTCATATACTTAAGTCATGTTGCAACCATGTCAAGTCAAGAAAAATCACATTTATCATATATACACACACTTGACAAGAACAATAGATGAACCAATAACACATATCATTTACAAGCAAGTAGTTCATCATATTCAAAATCACAAATCAAGAGATATATCAATTGAGCACAAGATCCAAAATATTTCACAAAATTAATAAAAATATTTAAGCACAAAAATAATTATATTTCACAAAAGTATTTCACAAATTAAAAATAGACAATTTAAGCACTTTCAAATCACAAGTATTAAGGTCAAGTTGAACCAATCATCATATGAGCACATACCTTGACCAAAAACATAGATGAACAAAGAATCAATATATATTACTTAAGCTCATAAAAATTTGTCAATTCATCAACACAAGAGAATAAATAAATCTTGAATTAATAAGGATAATGAATTAAATCATACTTCAAGATTACTTCATAAGAAGTCAAGAGATGAACAATCAAACATCAATATATATTATTTAAGCATAAGATGATCATCAATTTATAAAATCACAAATCAAGAGTTAAAACACTTATGTATAACACAATCAAGTTCAAAGAATTCACAAGATCCAAACATTATAAATAAATTTGAGCAATTTTAAACATCATGGTCATATAAGCATGTTTAACAATCATAAATCAATAAAAAATTTATCAACAAAAATATGCTCAAGAAATTTAACACCACAAACAATTTCAACAAGCATCTCAAACATACTTAAGAGCAAAATAAATGCATATTGAATGCAAGCTCACATTTTCTCAAGATTATGCAACATATGTCTTGTAATCAATGTTAACCAAATTTTGCATAATCAATCAAGCATTCAAATTTCATCAAAATAGGTAACCGAATTCAAATTCTCTTCAAATAAAAGTTTAAAGGTTACCAATTTCCATTGTGTGTCTAGAGTATTCAATCTTCATTCTCACATCGTAGCTCTTTGCTCTAGCACACCTACAAGAGACAATCTCATTTGATTTTTGGTACCCAAATTACTTTGGGTCCTTAAGAGTTAGTCACCAAGTCTCTTGTTCCTTTTGTAACCCATACTTGCCTAATTCTAAATGGGACTTTTCTTCTAATAGGATAAATATGTATAGTATGACCATAAAAATTACAAAAATTGTATTTAATCATTTTAGCACTTAAACGCTTCTCTAAAAGCTCTTGTTTTTCATTCATCAAAACATAAAATTTCTTTTTCAAATCAAAATTTTATTTTTCTAAAATTTCGTACCTAATTTAAGAGGTTTTTAAATCTATTTTCAACTTCTCATTTTGTTTTTCCAAATCATTCTTTGTACTCATTAAAAATTCATTTTCAACTTTTAATTTTCAAATCATTTTCTTATGTTTCAAATGCATATTTTCAAATTCAATTACTAAAATCATTATAAGCATCTTGTAACTCATCAAAAGTATCAGAGTTTGAATCATAAGAGTTAGAGGTTACCTTTAGTTCCTCAATAGCCATGAGACATGATGTATGTTGGTTGAAAATTTATCTTTCATATAGCTCATCCAACTTTCTCCATATCTCATTTGAGGTTGAACATTTTGAGACCAAGTTGAAGTTGTAATCATCTAAAGCTCCATAGAGAATGCACTTGGCCTTTGTATCATCTATTATTTGCCTTATGCAGTTTGCATCATTTGAAAGATTTTCAAGCCCTTTTTCAACTACATTCCAAGTTCTAAAATCTTAGGCCATTATGAACATCTTCATCCTCCTTCTCCATTCACAAAATTCAAATTTATCAACCATGGGAGCTTTGAGGACTTCCTCACCATCTTGGAACTAAAATTGAGCCATAGGATCTTTACTCAAGGTGGTTAAACCTATAAAAAGAGACCAAAGCTCTGATACCAATTGTTAGCTTTTTAAGTGAGATGGTGATCCAAGAGGGGGTGAATTGGATCTCTCTAAATTCTTCCAAAAAAATGATTTCAATATAATTGAATAAAAATTAAAACAATAAGCACTTTTGATGAAAATATAATGCAAACAATAATAATTAATGAACTTAAAATCAAATATAAATAATAATGAATTGTAAGGAGATAATGATAGAGAAATCAAACACAATGATTTATAGAGGTTTGGTCCTTCTCCATAAGGCCCCTACGTCCTTTCTTCTTGGTTGTCTACACCAAGGCTTTAATCCACTATTGAAGAAAAACTCTTACAAGATACAAACCTATCTTGTACTAAATCTCTATCTTTTTCTCAAGGCTTAGATAGCAACCTCTACCCTTACAATATCAAGAGGATACCTCACCTCTTGCTTACAAGATAACCAAAATAATTTTTGCAAACTAAAATAGCTCTTAAGGTTGAGTGTTTGCCTAATGAAGTACAAAAAAAATGATGAATGAAACACAACAATATTTTGGATACAAGAAATACAAAGGCTATTGAATTTAAGCTCTAAAAACTCTTGATTCTAAGAGAAAATGAAAATATAACTTGTTAGCACATGCTCTTTTGCTTCATCAATCTTCTTGGGCGTGTTGGAATGCCTAATTTATAGAAAAATTGAGGATAGTGACAACGCAACTCTATTTCCTTATTCTCTTTTGGTAGCGCAGAGCCCCGTACTAAGCAACAGGTGGACATAAGGGGCTTCGCAAAGCCTTCATAGGATACCTCACTCATTGGGCCTCGATAGGTTGGGTTGCCATACACTGAAATTCGATCCACCATGGGATACCTCACCCAGATGAATTGACATAGCGAGTCCCTAAGGGAGACTACTAGACCCCATAATCTAACATTATTGATTTATTTTAGATTATATTATTATTAAATATTAAATGTTAAATATAATTTTAAATTATAAAATTGATTAATAATAAATTAAATTGTTAATTTTATAATATAATAATTATTATATTATAAATTTATAATATTAATTAACGATATTAATGCTTATAATTAAAATAAGGTTTTTTAATAATACTATTTTAATAAATAATATGACAATTAATATTATTGTTTATTACTTAAATATTAATTAATATTAAATTGAATTAACAAAAATATAAATACAAAAATAAACTTTAAAACATAGCTTTTTTTATAATAAATTCATAATATATAATTACTATAGTTTGTTAATTTATAAATTAATTTGTAACATGATAAAATATCATTTTATAATTGTTAAATGACTTATGATAATATTAACATATAATAATTTATATATGTATAATTAATAAGTTAATATTTTAAAATTTATATAATAATCACTAGTTTATAATTTTAATTATTAATAAAATATTGATAGTTATAATAAATATAACATTATAAATATTAATAAATATTTTAATAAACTTATTAAACTAGGCGACATCTATATTTATTAATGAATAAATATATTACAAATTATAATTTCAATATATTAATAATAAACTTACTATTTAATTATATAATTAAATATATTATATACTAATAATATAGTCAATTATATTATATTTATATATAATATAATAATAATTATTATTTGAACTGAATCGATAAACTAATATTATTAATAATTAACAATTATTTTAATAATTATGTTATTAAAAATTGACATAAGATTTACAGTTTAATAATTTATATTATAATGTATTAGTAAACAATTAATTAATTATATTATAATTCCATAACTATTTTATAATTTAATATTAAATTATATTAAATATAATTAATAATTATAATTTACTAATTAAAATATTATATTTTATGCATTATAATATATTATAAGAATTTAATTATATTTTAATATAATAATTATTGTAATGAACATATTTATTTATGCTTATATTAGATATAAAAGAAAGCATTTGTTCATCGTTTTTAAATTAATTAATATTAATTTAATTATTTATTATAATTAATGTATATTTATAAACTTAAATTAATATACTTATAAATTAGTATATTATAAATTATTATTTATGATATTGGGTAAACTAATAATATATTACTCAATGTATTATATTAGATTATAATATATTAAATTATTAAATTATAATAATTTATATACAATTAATATTAACAATATTAACTGTTACTATATTATAATTATATAATATAATTAATATCAATTATTAATTTACAATTATAATATATTAATATTTTATTAAAAACTAATTATTTAATAAATTTATAAATAATTATAATTAATAATAATAGATTATAATTATTAATATAATTATGATAATTCGATTATTAATCTTATAAATTATTTATTAAAAATAATACTATATTTATAATAATAAGTTTATAGAGATTATAATAGTTCAACAATTCATATTCTATACATTATAATAGAATAAATAGTTATAAGTATAATGTAGAAATAGTTATTCTTAAATTATTATAACTTATAATAATTTAATATTTTATAGTATATTATAAAAACAGATTATATTTATGTTATAATATAAATTATATTTATTTTATTTTAATGTATATAATGCTATTCCCTTTGGAGCTTATTCTTAATTATATTATAATTATAAAACAAATAAGCATTTGGTTATTATAATTATATATTAAATAGAACAATTGGTTCTATTCATGCAAGTTTATTTTGAATAAAATAATTTCAATTTATTAATATTCCAAAATTATTACAATTAGTTATAAATATTTTATTTCTTTTGTTTAAATTATACATAACTATCATTCAAATAGTTATTTAATAAAATATTTATTCCTAGAACCTTTTTGTTTATATTCAATTAATTCTAGCTTAAGCATTAATAATATTTATATATTATTAATAATATAAAAAATTTAATTACTTATAAGTAAATTACCCATTACTATTAATTATTTGATAGGTATATTTTATTCTATAATATAATAAAATTAATATTATAAAAATATTAAATAAATGTAACATTAGATAATTAAATATATATCATTAAATAGGAAATAAATATGTTAATATAAACAATTTATTATTTATGATAGTTAATATATAATAGAGTTAATATAAATTATAACATATTTTTTATATAATAAATATATATTAGTATTATAATTTAATATTAGTATTTATATTAAATCATATACTATTTTCATATTTACTTAAATTAATAATTAAGTTAATATTTAATTTTATATCATATAAATAATTATTTATTTAATTATATAATTAAATAATTAATTATACTATTCATATATACATTTAATTATATTTTAATAACTGAATTAAATTAATTATAATTAATTTTTTTTGGTTAAATATTTATAAATATAGTATAATAATATCTAATTTATTAGTTAAATTAATTATGATAATTATTAATTAAGTTAACTAATATATATAATAATATGTTGATTTTTTATAAATATTAAATAATATTTTATAAGATTTAGTAATTTAAATATATATAATAATTTATGGTTAATTATAATATTATTAGTATAAATTATTTTCATATTAATTAAAATTATTTTAATTTATGATATATATTATAGAATTAATTAATTAATAGATATTGATTCATTAATATTATTTATATTTGTTAATTAATATATATAAAATATTATATATATTTTATCTTATAGTGTTTGAACAATTATCTATTTTAATATTAATAATATAGCCATAATTATTTATTTGAATAATTGTTATTATACATTTATAGTAAAAATTAATTATTATTAAATTTATTGGTATTTTGATATTATAAATATTTAAATTATCCAAATAATTAATTTAATTAGACTATATATTATTAATTATTATTAAAACATTAATAAAAATTTATTAAACAATATCATGTATAAATATTATTAATTAAATTAATAATGATTATAAACCTTATTCTTTTAAGTAACCAATTTGAGTTTGCTATCTGATTGTTCTTTCTGGAGCTCAAAGTTGTTTCTCTTATGGTTTTACTAGAGTCTTTGCATTCCATTGCTTCTAAAAAGTTTGTAAGCAATATTGTCTTTGCATGTTGTTGCCTATTTTGGATGTTACCCTTGAGAAGATTTTTGTTTGACTGAAGCATTTTCTTTATTCAATAACACATAGGAAGGCAGAAGGCTTAGTATTTTTCTTAAGAACCTGATATTGATCTTTACCCATGCCATTGGTTGATCTTCATCTAACATAAGCATCTCACAAGTTTTATTCATTATTCTGTGTCTTGTACAAACTTCAAAATCTCATTTCATAAGTCACTATTTTGATGAATGTTTAAAGCTGTTGAATAATATTTATGAAGTTAGAGTAGATAATATTTAAAGAAATAAAACAAAAGAAATAAAAATTTTGGTAAATAATTACTCACATTTAAGATTTTTCTCCTTGTTTCTATGTTTGTATATAATCCATAACCTTGTAAGACTTTTGTCTTGCTTCTAGTGGCAGCTTCAATAGTGTGTTTATCATTGTGACTTCCAATGTTGTTTGCTGAAATTGCTTTCTTCCCAATGATTGTTGTCAAAGAGTTGGACTTCTAGGAGAAAAGTTAGTTTTTTTGGGTTGAAAGTGAAATAAAGCAATTAAATTACTAGTGGTGGACATGGTAGTGATGGCAATTGGAAAATAATTTGGCTTATCTCATTCTTTCTTATCCTTGTTATTATCTAAACAATATAATACTAATTTTTATTATTAACAATTTAATAATTAATTGTAATTAGTATTATTATATTATTATTAAACTACTAATTAATATTGTCATTATTTAATTTATTATATTAATATTTATAATATTACTAATAATTAATATTATTATAATATAATAATTATAATATTTTAAAAATATTAGTAATTTTGTTATCCAAAATTAGTTATGACTATTTAGTAGATTACTATTATTAATATAGTTATTAATTAAAATAAATTAACAAATATTAAAAAATGAATATTTTTATCGATTAAGTGTAAATAATTATGACTATTTGAACATTTATCTATTTGAAATTGTAATAACCTTTTGCTTTGTTGTAAAATAATTGTTTTCTGTTCATAAAAGCTTTTTTTGAATAAAATAATACAAATTTATTATAAAATTGATCAAATCTACCTTCCTGTGATAGTTTATAATTTCAATTATTAAATCTCTTACTTATTAATGTTTGAAATATTTTAATTAATAATTTATTTTTAATAAAATAATGTTAATATTTGACTATTAATAACAAGAAATTATTAACTTAATTATAATAAAATAATTATATACATAAAATTTACTTTTCATAACTAATTTAATGATTTAATGATTAATAGTTAAAAGCATAAAAAACTATATTTTCAAAATAATAAATAAAAAATATCATTATAATCTATTAAATTATTTAATATTCTAACCTAATGCTCCACAAAGTATTGGCATAAGTCCTAGGCCCATGATAGTTGGTATCAGAGCAGGTTCTGGTTAAGGTCATGTTCAGTTTGCATTCAACGTGTTCACTAAAAAATAATTATTAAATATTAATTAATAAGTCAATTCTATACTTCATATCAATTTATTAATCATAATTTAATAATTTAAAATAAATTATTTTAAACTGATTACTAAAATACAAATAATTAATAAATTGTATTTTAATTTATTATTTGTATAATATTAACTGAATATAAATATCTATTTATATATTATATTTATTGTATTATATTTATTAAACAATGAAAATTAATATTAATAAATTAATTTAATAAGAATAAGAAAATCCTTAATATTATAATAATATATATAGATTAATTTTAAATTATTATTCATAACAGATAATTATGAATATTTTAATTATTATTCATAATTAATTAAAATATAAATATTTAATTATATTTATTAATCTTAATTTATTTTTAATTAATAATTAGATTACTTTATTAATATATAATATAATATTAATAATAGATTAATTATTATAAATAATTAATTACAATTATTTATATTAGTTTATTCAATTATTATTAAATATTTTGCAAATTATTATTATTAATTATTTAATAGTTATTAATAATTAATTATTATTCTAAAAATAGAAATATATTAATTTTCTATTTAATTAATTTATCCTTTATTATATCTTATTAATAATTATTATATTATATTAAACTTAATTAATATAATCAATTTAATTAATTAATATTGAATATTAAAATAAATAAATAGAATATTTAAATAATTAAATAATATTTAATTTAAATAGCAAATTAATAGATAAATAATTATCTATTTTCTTATTATTTTTTAAAATTGCTTGTTAATATCGATTATTACTAATATACAAATAATTGCTTATATAATAAAACAGAGTTCTAATTATTATAAAATTATATAATTAAATATTTATTTATTATAAAGAATTGATAATAATTATTTATTTTAATTTTTATAAACTTATACCTATTTTATTTATTCAAATATTAGTAATATATTTAATTAATAAGTTAAACATTTCCAAATATAATAAAGCTTTTTTAAATTGTTATTATCTAATCAAATTATTTTTTGAATCTTGATAAGGGATCGATTGGTTCTTGATAAATTGGCAAAAGTTTGGCTACCAGAAGAAAAATGCATCAATCCTTTTGGCCAGAGGATCGATCCCTTCTATCCCAAACATGGCATAACCCGTTTTGTTTCCAAAATTTGATTGTTTTAGTTCCTAAATGAGTTTTGGCAAGATAGAAGGCTGGAAAAATGTTCAATTTGAGATTAAGAGAGTTTGATTCAAGTTAGAAAAATTTTTCTTTTGTCAATTCAAAACTTTTAATTAGTTCAAGGCTAAAATAATTGTTCATATAGTCCTAAATATTCGAACATATTTGGTAAAAGCATTAAATTTTAATTCTCTTACTCATTAATTTTTGAATATTAATAAATTAGTATTATTTTACTTCAAAAAAGCTTATTTGAATTGAAACAATTGTTTTATTACTAAACAACAGGTCAAATAAGTTGAAATAGTTAATTATTCAAATAATCATGACTATTTCAACTTGGTCTACTACAAGTATCTGATGTAGGCTTTGGTTTATAGAAAGATTTTTTCGATCCAATCTTCTTGTCTCCTTTATAAATTTACTTTAGGGGATTATCTTGCTATTTGGTCACTTGTGGGCCTTCTATATATAAATTTGGAAGTTGGAGCTTTTTTTGACATTTAATAGCAATAATTTGTTCTTACTATACTTGAAAAGAAACAGTGACAAGGAAAATAATTGACTTTTAGGTATTTGTTCTACATATCATATAATTAATATGATTATTTTATTAACCTAATAAAATAGTTTAAACTAATATTAATTATAATAAATATTTAATATCTTAAATAACTAATATTTAAATGTTCATTTAAATGTTCGTTAATATAAACTAAATAAATATTTTATTAATTATTTTAATATAAGTTAAGTTTTATAATTAGAATTATTAAAATATTATATATTTTAATATTTGAATATTAATTAAAATATAAATTAATATTAAATAAGTAATTATATAATATATTATATAATTATTTAATATTAAAAATAATACAATATTGTTATGACCTATTGTTTTAATTAATATTAAATAATATTAATACTAATTTAATAATATTTTGATAATTAATAAGAATAATATTCACATGATAATTAAATGGTCATAATGATTTATTTTGTTAATTATCAAAATATGATTGGTGAGTGAATTATTATCTAATTAATTATTTATGATAAATATTATTAAATATTATTAATATTATTTAACGATATTAAAATCTATCTGTATATTTAATATGAATAATTATTTATTTATAATCTAATTATTTATATTAAATCATAAACAATTGTTAATAATCATAATAAATTAAATAAATTTATTAGGTATAATTGTCTTAGTTAATTATATATACAGTTAATCATAATTATATTTATTAAATTTAAGTATAATATTTAACTATAATAATTTATTAAATATATATTCTTATTATATAATTAATTTAGTAATTAATTATTATTAATATTAATTAATAATATCCATTAATTGTTTTAATTAATCTAGTTTGTACAGATAAATTATTAGATTTAATAATTTATATTAAATATAATTTAATATTGAATTCTTAGATCCACTTATTAATAAACAATAAGTTCAACCTCATACTGTATCCCAATTTGAGAAATAAGAGTCGTCCTTCAGCTTCTGCTCTGGCTTTGTACCCAACTCTAACAATTTTAAGAAAGCGAAAGAATTTAGCATTACAATAATAAATAAATTTAATAAAATATAAAATAATTAATATTTTATTAATATTTATATAATTTCATTATTTTATGAAATTATAATTTATTATAATCATATAATAAATTATAATGAGTTTAAATGTTATTTCAAGATTGGAGTAAGCTATTTTAAATAGTTGTAACTATTTGAATTTGTTCGGTAAACAAATTTATTTTTTAAAACTGTTGCTTATTAACTTTCAAAATATTAAGAAATTAGTATTATTTTATTTTAAATAAGTTTTTATGAACTAAAACAATTATTTTATGTCAAAATAAAAGGTCATAACTATTTTAAATAAATAATTTTTCAAATAGTCATAACTATTTAAACTTGTCCGATAAATAGATTTATTTTTTCAAATATTTTGCTTATTAATTTTTTGAATGTTAATAAATTTGGATTATTTTATTCTAAATAAACTTGTAAGATATGAAACAAGTATTTGATGACTAGACAAAAGCTAAGAACGATCTAAATAAGATAATTATTCTAATCATTTTAACTATTTGAACTGGTTTCGCAAGCAAATTTATTTTTTAAATCTGTTACTTATTAATTTTTAAAATATTATTAAATTAGTAATATTTTTAACCGAATAAGCTTCTATGATAAAAAAATAATTGTTTTATGACAAAAAAATATCTCAACGATTTGAGATTAATAATTGTTCAAATAGTCCTAACTACTTGAACTGGTTTGGTAAACAAATTTATTTTTTTTAAATCTCTTATAATTTTTGAAATATTAATAAATTAGCATTATTTTATTTCAAATAAGCTTGTATGATTAAAAACAATTGCTTTATGACAAAACAAAATGTCATTTATTAAATCACATAGATTTTTACTTATGACTAAGTAATAATTATTTAATTATATATAATTAAATAAACTATTATTAAATTTATATATTAATAATAGTTTATTTAATATTTAAATATTATAATTAAATATTATATTAATTTATAAATATTAATAACTGAATTAATTTAATTGTTAAATTAAATATTTTATATAATATTAAATAAAAATATAGTTATATAATTACAATTAAAATAGATAATTAAATATTTAATTCAAATAGTAATTAAATTAAAAATATTTATTTATCTGAATAAATAAATATTATTAATATTTTGCAAATTAATATTAAAGATAATTAATATGATAAGTTTCATATTAAAATAATTATTAAAATATTAAAATATATTGTTTTAAATAAATTATAATATTGTTAATTATTAATTATATAGATTAATTAATAAGTTAATATAATTCATAATAGATTATATTAAATTAATATTATTCAGTTATAATATTTTTACTAGTTATGAACTGTATAGATTAACTTTTATTAATCTATTTGATTTAATTATATAAATAAATTAGATTTAATATTTAAAATTAATATATTATAGTATTAAATATAACTAGTAATTTTAATAATTATTTATAAATTAATTAAATATTTAATTATTATTTACTTAATTTAATAATTGTATAGATTATATAATTTAGTATAATCTATACAGTTATAATATCTATTTAAATTTATTATTTGATTTTAATAATATCAAATAACCATATTTATTAATTGTATTACTTAATTTTATATTAATTTAACTAATATAAATTAATTTAAATATAAATTATTAATTATTAAATTATTAAATTATTAATGATTATATTAATTTATTAATATTAATAAATATATATTTATTGAATTAATTGATATAAATATTAAATAAATTAATTTGATTTGACTTCATTATGGTTAAAATTAATTATTAAAATAAATCGTTATTAATATCATTAATAATACTAATTTATTAATATTTAAAAAATTAATCAGTAAGAGATTTAAAAAGTAAATTTGTTTGCCAAACCATTTCAAATAGTTGACTATTTTAAAAATTATCTATTTCGAATTGTTATAACCTTTTATTTTAACATCAAACAATTGGTTCTGTTTATACTATTTTATTCAGAATAAAATAAAACTAATTTAATAATATTTTAAAAATTAATAATCAAGAAAATTAAAAAATAAATCTAATTGCTGAACTAGTTGAAATAGTTAAGACTATATAAATGATTATCTATTTCAAATCGTTATGACCTTTTCTTTTGTCGTAAAACAATTGTTTTGTTTGTACAAGCTTATTTGGATTAAAATAATACTAATTTAATAATATTTCAAAAATTAATAACTAAGAGATTTAAAAAATAAATTTGTTTACCAAATCAGTTCAAATGGTTAAGACTATTAGAATAAATATCTATTCAAATCATTATGATATTATTAATAAAATAATTAATATAAATATTATAATTGATTAAATAGTTATACTAATAATTTATAACTATTTATAAATAATTAATTTAAAGTAATTATAATTGATAATTACATTAATTATTATAACAATTTAAGTATAATTTATTTAAGTTAATATCTTTAATATTAATTAATATTATATGATATATTAATTATAGAAAATAAATTTAGTAATATAAACAATTACTAATATTTATTGTTTAATATGGCTATTGAATATATAATTAAATAGTTATAAATAATTTGATACTTATATGTTGTGCTTCGACATTTAAGTTAATGCTCGATAAGAGAGTATGAAGGAGAGGAAATAAAAAAATAGGTATATGGAGTTTGAGTTGATTTAGGAGTATCTGAAAAGGGATACTTATACCTATGTGATAGTGGCATTGGGCCTAGGTGGCTTGAGCTATAAGTAACAGGGCCAGGGCTGACATTGCCTACTTGAACTGAACTGTAGTTGTAGACACCCAATTTGGTCCAAGCCCGGATCAATTGTGCCTGGTCCAAATAGGTAAGTCTATTTTCTTTTTTTTTTTTTGTATTTTACATTTTTATTTTATTTTTATTATTATTATTGTTTTTTTATATATATATATTTTTCTTTTATTTTTATCTTAGGTATTTACTTATTTATTACTACTATTTATTAATATATATATATATATCTTTATTATTATTATTATTATTTTCTTCTGTTAATATTTATATGTATATCATATTATATGTTATATGTTATTTAATTTTAATTTATCTGTTAATTTTTTTATTTATCTTATTTATTTGATTTTTTTATTTCTTTGATTTATTCGACTGAAATTGGATTGGGATTCAATCAGAAGAGTCCATGTTGGATTCAATGATTGAATCCCGATCCAAAGAGGAATTGGGATTGATCAGAAACTTTTCTGGTCAATCCCTATAAAAAGGATCATTAGGAACAGAGAAAACACAGAAAAAACAAAAAAAAACAGCTACTGGTTGAGAGAAAAAGGCATACAGAAGAGATTTGAGGGCTAAAAAAGGGTTTAGAGGCATTAAAATAGCTTTAGAAATCGAAAAAAAAATTTTGGAGATTTTTCGACGAAATTTTTTTCTGGAAATTTCTGGAAAATTTCCAGATTCCGATGAATTTTTTGATGGACGTTGAATTTTTCGACGAAGATTCGACCAAGTTTGAAGTTTTCGGCTAACTTCCCAGTTTTCGGCAACATTTCTAGAAACCGATCAATTTTTCCAAAATCCGGTGAATATTCAACCGAAGTTTTTCGGGTGTTTTAAAGAGAAGGGAGAGAAAAAAAAGGAAGAGAGAGAGGGAAGAGGCTCAGTCTGCTGAAAAAACGAAGGAATCAGCCTTATATACCCTCCCAAAACGACGTCGTTTTTGCGTTAAATAACCTAGAGGATCCGTGCGTTTTACCAAGATCCGACCCGACCCGAACGTCGATCCGCTTTTCGACCCGCGCGTGATCTGCCTCCTCGAGCCGATCCGAGTTCTCTGAGCCATTTTTCTTCCTTAAGCCAAGCCGAGTCGAGCCGTTCTACGGGCCGTTCCAGGTTTTTTTTTTAATTAATTAATTAATTAATTAATTAATTAATTTTTTTATTATTAGATTAGGATTATTTAATATTCTTTTATCTTTATTTTATTTTTATTTTTGTTTTACTTTTCTTTATTTTTTTATTTTTTTATATTTTCACTTTTTTTTTTATTTTCTTTAAATAAAATCCAAAAAAAATATTTTTGGGGAAAAGTTGAAAGTATCAATTTTCCTTAAAAATAAATTTTCAAAAAAAAAGGTTTTTGAGGAAAAGTTGAAAGTATCAATTTTCCTTAAAAATAAATTTTCAAAAAAAGGTTTTCGAGGAAAAGTTAAAAGTATCAATTTTTCTTAAAAATAAATTTTCAAAAAAGGTTTTTTGAGGAAAAGTTGAAAGTATCAATTTTATCAATTTTCCTTAAAAATAAATTTTCAAAAAAGGTTTTTTGAGGAAAAGTTGAAATCAAAAAAAGGTTTTTGAGGAAAAGTTGAAAGTATCAATTTTCCTTAAAAATAAATTTTCTAAAAATATTTTTGGGAAAAAGTTGAAAGTATCAATTTTTCTCAAAATTAAAGTTTCTAAAAAAATATTTTTAGAGAAAAGTTGAAAGTATCAATTTTCCTAAAAATAAATTTTCAAAAAAAGATTTTTGAGGAAAAGTTGAAAGTATCAATTTTCCTCGAAATTAAAGTTTCAAAAGAATATTTTTGGGGAAAAGTTGAAAGTATCAATTTTCCTTGCACAAAGACAATCATTTTTTTCTTTTATTTTTTTAATGTTAAATAATCCGACGATGGAGCCTCTGCAAGTGAAACAGTAATTTTTTTGCATACTCCTGAGATGAGGGAATTTTTTTAATTTTCTGCTAAAAGTATTATAGTCAATTGAGAATGATTTCTAATAGTTAATTACTTGGTAAAATTTTAAGGCATATTGGATAACATAAAATTATGCTGGTACCATCTTTTGATAGGCATTGTGAGGGTGCTATAATCTTCCTCACACGTAACCGAACTCCCGAACTCTGTTCTGGTTAGTAGACCCGAACTTATTCTTTTAGGGACCCTTAAAATTAGGTGTTCCCTGAAAGGACATATTCCTTAGGTGACCAATCACACCTAGATAAAAAAGATTGGTGGCGACTCCCTTAAGTCAATGTCTAGCAATAGATCCCCGGATCTAGATGTTATGACAGCTTGGCGACTCCACTGCAGAACTCTGAGAGTCAGGCCAACAAATAATTTATGTTATCCAAAAGCTTTATAAAATTAAACCTTTTTGTATATATGTGTTATTATTCATTCATGTTTATTTACCTTGTTAATTATGTCATTCATATGCATGCGCATAACATGAGCTCTATACCCGAGCTCCGTCCCTTTAGGAGGGAGTAAAGTACCTATTGCTTTCATGAGGTCTAATGCCTCCATAGTGGCTAGCGAAATACTCCCATTCAAATTGAACCTTTTTCACTTGTAGCCTGTAATGGGTGAGGATCAAGGTGCCTTACTAGTCTGTGATGGACAATGATGTAAAAAATAATTTGAAAACCTTTAGACTTTGACCTTAAACCACATATAGTGAACCTTAAGAGTGCCTAAACCTAGGATAGAGCCCTTTCTACCCAATGATAGATATACCCTGAAATTAAGACACAAAAAGGGTGTTTATCTAATCATTTTGATTGTTTAACTTTGTGCATCATTTTCATTATCATATGTAATATTATGCATCAGCATCACTTTCATTTCATCCATGAAACTAATTATGTTGTTTGTTTGATTTTATGCATCTGCATTACTTTCATGATCATGTTTTAACAAAATCATTTGCATCCATTTCATATTAGATTTTATTCAGGAAGATATACATTTCATTCGTGCATCAAAGCATCATACATAAAGCATAGCATAACATTACTAATTCTAAGATATGGTACTCAAGGTTCAATGATAGCTCCATCTAGGGAGAACCCTGCCCATCGATACAACACAAGATCCAGAGCCAGACAAATGGAGCAGAAAAATTCTCACAGATTTGAAAAGATAGAAAAAGCACAGGAGAAGATGAAAAGTGAGTTGAGCAAAATTTTGGATGCTCTCAATAAGTTGAATAAGGGAAAAAGAGTTGAAGAAAATACAAGCCAACAAGTTCCCTCACTACAAGAAGTGGCTGACCCTTTGTATCCTCCAGGTTTTGGCCCCCCTCAAGCCCAGTCTACTCAAGAGGATCCACTGCAACACTTCACCTATCCCACATATCCTGGAATACCGCCAACTTCCAACCCAGGGCATTATAATAGCTATGTAAATCCTGTCTTTACTGAAAAGGCAATAGAACTAATTTTTGATTTAGATGATTTAAAAGAGAAGGAAAAGATAATAGTGGAAACTCAGAAAAGCTCCAAGATTAGTATGCTAGATTAAAGGCTACGGGCTCTAGAAGGATTGAGTTTTTATTGGTCAGTTGATGCTGCTAGGCTCTGCCTAGTCCTTGATGTGGTCATTCCTCATAAGTTCAAAGTACCAAAATTTGAAAAATATGACGGTACAAAGTGCCCCAGAACTCACATCACAATGTATTACATGAAGATGGCAGCTCATGCTCATGATAAAAAACTATTAATGCATGTCTTTCAGGATAGCCTTACTGGCTCTGTGGCCAGATGATATGTTCAGCTGGACAGAACTCGCATTCGTTCTTAAAGCGATATGACACATGACTTCATCGATCAATATTGACATATTATCGATTTGGCCCCTGATCGTTTTTCTTTACAGAATCTAGAGAAAAAGGCAAACGAGTCTTTTAAAGAGTATGCCCAGAGGTGGAGGGATATTGCTTCTCAAATACAACCTCCTCTGACTGAGAAGAAGACTACATTACTGTTTGTTAGCACTTTAAAACCTCTCTATTATGAAAAGATGATAGGGAATGTAATGAAAAACTTTGCTGATATGGTAATTTCGGGAGAAATTATTGAGAGTACCATCAAGAATGGCAAGCTAGAAGGAAATGAAGCATCTAGCAAGAGAGTCTCGAAGAAGAAAAAAATTGAAGCTCACGCTGTGAGCTTTGATAGATAGCAATTTGGAGCTATCAACCCTACTCACTACCAGAATATCTGTCCTATTACCCTACTGTAAATAATATTTCCCTTCACTCATACCAATCATTTGTACAATCATCATACCCCCAAACATATCAAACCCCTCATAGGCCTCAAAATACCATGTACAGTCCTAACAATCAGCCTACCCCAAGACCTCAAAATCACCCAACTAACCCCATTGGTGGTTCGCGGGAGCAACGAACTACCCGTGAGAAACCTGTGTTTGACCCAATTCCAATGACTTATATAGAATTATATAAGGAGCTTTACAATAGTCATTTGATTGCCCCAAGTAAATTGGAACCCCTCAAGCCACCTTACCCCAAATGATATAATCCCACAGCCTACTGCGACTACCATTATGGGATTGCCGGTCACTCCACCGAAAATTACACCACCCTGAAACATAAAGTGTAACGGTTGATCAAGGATGGGATGATTTGTTTTGATACGAGAGGGGTGACTGCACCGAATGTTAGTGGCAATCCTTTATCGAATCATAATGTGAATGCTATAAGTGAAGAACAGGAGCGCCATGTGAAGAACAGGAGCGCCATGTGAAGAAAGGAGTGGCAGATATTAAAACACCTCTCAGCCAACTGTTTGATATTTTACAGAGAGCTGACATGATACGACTAGTAAGTCCACATAGCTATCATGGAGCATATATAACTGGTACTAGTTGTAAGTATCATAATAGGGGCAATAAGCCATTCCATTGAGACCTGTGAGCAGTTTCACCAAGAGGTGCAAAAACTCTTGGATTCACATCAAATGGAGGTCTATGAAGAAAGAGAAGACTTAAAGAATGTTGAGGTGTACATGACTGATAGGCCTGTAAAGCTGTTTCCAAAACCAATGACAATTCAGTGTGGGAACAAACCGAAGTCAATCATAGACAAACTCCTCCCCAGGTCGATAACTTTTAAAGTCCCGACTCTTTTTTCGTACAAAGATGATAAAGCTGTACCTTGGAGATATGACTGTGACACTATAGTTCAAGGGCAAGAAAAAGATGTCTCCAAAGCTGATGCTTTCAATATAACTGGTGTAAGAGGCATTACTCAAAGTGGGAGGTGTTACACTCCAAAAATGTTAGAGAAGGCTAAAAGAGAGAAGGCTAAAGAAGGAAAAAGATGGAATAATCTTGAAATAAGACTTGAAAAAGATCATCCGAAGCCAGTATCAGAAAGAGAGGTTTGTGAATTCCTGAAGCTGGTAAAACATAGTGAGTATTCAGTTATGGAATAGTTGAATAAAATGCCAGCTCGAATCTCATTATTATCACTATTGTTGAACTCAGAGCCACACTGAAACGCCCTACTGAAAGTGTTGAATCAAGCATACGTGGCACATAACGTATCTGTTGAATATGTGAACCACCTGGCTGGAAATCTAGTCATGCTAAATCACATTTTATTCAGCGATGATGAGATTCCTTTGGAGGGAAAAAGAAATGCCAAGGCTCTGCATATCACAGTCAAGTGCAAGAGCCATATCATAGCCAAGGTCCTTATTGATAATGGCTCTGCTATCAATGTCATGACTATGTCAACTTTGGCAAGACTACCCATCAACTACTCTCACGTGAAGGACAGTCAGATGATTGTGAGAGCCTTTGATGGGACCAAAAGAGAAGTCTTAGGGGATATCGAGATGCCCTTACAAATTGGGCCATGCACTTTTAATGTAAAGTTTCAAGTGATGGATATCTCTCCATCCTACAGCTATCTGTTAGGAAGACTATGGATACACATGGTAGGAGCTATGCCCTCTACTTTGCACCAGAAGATCAAGTTCAATGTAGAAGGTTAATTAATAGTGGTAGTTGGAGAGGAAGACATGCTAGTGACCCAACCATTGAACACTCCATATGTAGAGGCTGTCGAAGAAGCATTGGAATGCTCCTATCAATCTTTTGAATTGATTAATTCTATAGGTGAAGGATTTTAAAATCAACCTTTTTCAAGGATAATCATGAGCCAAGTCATCAACAAGGGCTAGTATCCAGGATTAGGGCTAGGCAAAAACTTACAAGAAATAAAAAAACCTCTGACAATAATAGACAATAGCGACAGGGTAGGCCTACGCTATGAGATAGCAGAATGGGAGGTCAAAAGAAAGCCATCAGGAAAGACAACAAGACTAATGGTTATCTCGCACCTATATGAAATTTTCAGACCTGGAGGATTCATGTACCTAGATACAAGAAAAAGTATGGAAGATGCTTTTACCCAGTTAGCCATTAATGCTGTTGAAGATGAAATAGGGCTTAATCAAGAGGAGTGGGTTCACCTTTGTCCACCAGATTATGAGCTGAATAATTTGAATGCCATCAAGATGCCTGTGACTTTTGATTTTGATACAATGTAATTGTAATATCTCAATAGCTATTGCCCAAGGCATTAGGGTGATCTTTTTTGTTTGGGCCATTTATCTTTTATTATTTTTAATAAAAAATAAGAAGGATGCATTTTCATTCATTTTTTCTTGTGTCTTCATTATTTCCATCTTTTCAAGCACATCTTGCCAACATATCCCATTTCATTCAATTTCAGGTCTTTAAATGAACATGAAGATAATCATGATAACAATTAAGAAGTTAGCTTTGAGAATTCAATTAACACTAATGAACTTGACAATGAAGAGAATTTTGAAGAATATGTTATGCCTCCTGACTTAATGAGATTGATTAAACAAGAAAATAAGCCAATTGAGCCTCATCAGGAGGTAGTGGACTTAGTGAATTTAAGAGATGAAGAGAATAAGAAAGAGGTCAAAATAGGCACTTCATTTTCATCAGGAGATAGGTAACGATTGGCAGACCTCTTTCAAAAATTTATAGATGTATTTGCTTGATCTTACCAGGATATGTCAGGGCTGAGCACAGAGATAGTGGAGCACAGATTACCCCTAAAACCAGAACGTAAGCTAGTTTAGCAGAAACTAAGACGGATGAAGCCTAAAATGCTACTAAAGATTAAAGAAGAGGTAAAGAAACAATTTGATGCAGGTTTTCAACAAGTGGTTAAGTATCCAGAGTGGGTAGCCAATATAGTCCCAGTTTTTAAGAAGGATGAGAAGGTATGAATGTGTGTAGATTATCGGGACTTGAATAAGGCTAGCCCAAAGGATAACTTTCCTTTACCTCATATCGACACACTGGTAGATAACACGGTTAAGCATTTGATTTTCTCTTTTATGGATAGTTTCTTAGGGTATAATCAGATAAAGATGTTGCAGATGATATGGAAAAGACTACTTTTATGACTATGTGAGGAATCTTTTGCTACAAAGTCATGCCTTTTGGGTTAAAAAATGCTGGGGCAACATATCAAAGAGCCATGGTAACACTCTTCCATGACATGATGCATAAAGAGATCGAGGTGTATGTAGACGATATGATTGTAAAGTCGTGTGAAGATAAAGATCATGTCACTAGCCTCAAAAAGTTATTTGAGAGGTTGAAAAGATTCCAGCTCAAATTAAACCCAGCCAAGTGCACCTTTGGGGTAAAGTCAGGGAAGTTGTTAGGCTTTGTGGTCAGTGAAAAAGAAATTGAAGTCGATCCAGATAAGATACGGGCCATTCAAAATCTGTCACCTCTCAGCACACCAAAGGAAGTTCGAGGTTTTCTAGGGATATTGAACTATTTTTCTCGGTTTATCTCTCAGCTTACTTACAAATGTGATCCCATATTTAAGCTTCTTCATAAGAATAATCCTGAGAAATGGAATGAAGAATGTCAAGAGGTGTTTGATAAAATTAAGCAATACTTATCGAACCCTCTAGTATTGGTGCCATATGTTCCAGGAAAACCTTTAATTTTATACTTAGCTATATGTGAAAATTCAATGGGATGCGTGCTGGGGCAGCAAGATGAGGCTAGCCGAAAGGAGAGAGCTATTTATTATTTGAGTAAAAAGTTTACGAAATATGAATCTAAGTATTTTTCATTAGAGAAAATGTGTTGTGCATTAGCGTGGACTGTTAAAAGACTCAGGCAGTATATGCTCTATCATACTATATGGCTCATAGCAAAACTGGATCCAATTAAGTATATCTTCGAGAAGCCTTTTTTGTTTGAAAGAATTGCTAGGTGGCAAGTAATGCTCTCGAAATATGATATTATATACGTGAGCCAAAAAGCAATAAAAATGGGTGCTATAGCAAAATTTCTTGCAGATCGTGCTACTGAAGAGTATGAGTCAATGAAGTTGGAATTTTTTAATGAAGACCTAATGACTATTTCCCAACTGGAGGAAGGGGAACATGGAGAAAAATATTGGAGAATGTACTTTGATGGAGCTACCAATGCCTTAGGGCATGAAATTGGGGTAATTCTGATCTCTTTAAAAGAATAATACTGCTCTATAACAGCAAGGTTAAATTTTAATTACATAAATAACATCACTGAATATGAGACATGTGTCATGGGCTTACAAGCTGCTATAGATAGATGAGTGAAAGTACTGAAAGTGTTTGAAGATTTAGCTCTAGTTATATATCAGTTGAAAGGAGAATGGGAGACGACAGATTCAAAACTCATTCCATATCATAAGTACATTCTAGAGTTGACGAAACAATTTGAAGATATCCAGTTTGACCACTTACCTCGAGAAGAGAATTTGATTGCTGATGCATTGGCTACTCTAGCTACAATGATTTGAATTAATGATAATACCAACATTCAGCCTATCAAGTTAGATGTTAAGGATATACCAGCTTATTGCTCTAATGTAGAGGAAGAAGAAGATGGAAAGCCCTGGTATTATGACATCCTACAATATATTAAGGATCAACAGTACCCAGTTTAAGCAATAAAAAATGATAAAAGGGTCATTCGAAGATTGGCTATGAGCAGGGATCAAGTATTATTAAGGTGCGTAAATAAGATTAAAGTGAAGAAAATCATTGAAGAGGTGCATGATGGAATATGTGGGGCACATACCAGTGGACATATGATGGCGAGACAGATCATGAGAGTAGGATATTATTGGTTGACGATGGAGAATGATTGCATTGACTATGCTCGTAAATGCCATAAATGCCAGATATATGCTGATAAGATCCATGTTCTACCATCTGCTTTACATGTTATGGCACCATCATGGCCATTCTCAATGTGGGGCATGGATGTCATCTGTCCAATCACCCTAAAGGCTTCTAACGGGCATAGATTCATTTTTATGATGATAGATTACTTCACAAAATGGCTAGAGGCAGCATCATATGCAAGTGTGACACGCTCTGTGGTTTGTAAGTTCATAAAAAGAGAGATCATCTGTAGATATAGATTTATGGAGAGAATTATTTCAGACAAGCTAAGAATATAAATAGTAAGATGATGCAAGAAATATGTGCTCAATACAAGATCAAGCATCATAATTCGGTACCATACCGTTCGAAAATGAATGGGGCAGTCGAGGCAGCCAATAAGAACATAAAAAGAATTTTGGAAAAAATGATCGAGATTTACAAAGATTGGCATAAGAAGTTGCCATTTGCATTACATGCATATCGAACGTCAGTTCGCACCTCTATTGGGGCAACCCCATTTTTTTTGGTTTATGGGATGAAAGCTATACTACCAGTGGAAGTAGAGATCCCCTCCTTAAGAGTTTTAAAAGAAGTTGAGTTGGAAGAAGCTGAATGGATTCGAGAATGTTATGAGCAGTTAAATTTCATAGAAGAAAAGAGATTGACTGCATTGTGCCATGGTCAGCTATATCAAAAAAGAATGATGAGGGCTCATGATAAGAAGATTCGACCCCATTGCTTTCGAGAAAGAGAGTTGGTCTTGAAAAGAATTCTCCCAATTCAGCACGATAGTAGAAGAAAATGGACTCCAAATTGGGAAGGACTGTATGTGATGAGACGGACTTTTTTAGGTGGAAAGCTAATACTGACTGAGATGGATGGAAATGATTTATCCCATCCTATAAATTCTGATGCTGTGAAGAAATACTATGCTTGAAAAAAATGAAAAAATAAAAAAATGAAAAAAAAAAGTGAATGAAAAAGGAAGACTCAAGGCGAAAACCCTAAAAGGGCGGTTTGAGTCATAAGGGGTTTGTCTAAGTTGAAAACCTGAAAAGGCAGCTTAGATAAGGAGACAACAACATCGAATTTGAAAGTCCACCGACATGGAGGCTAGCAAATTCAGAAGAGTTCCAAGTTGTTAAATACGCTAGAGGGTTGGGTTTTCAGAAAAAACTTTGAGATGTGTTATCATGATTATCTGATTGTTCATTTTGGGCTTCGTCCTCATACTTATCCTTGTAATTCTCCCTTGGCCAAAATTAGCCAACATTTTGCTAATAAGAGACATTCTATTTCATTCTTTGTGTCTTTTTTTGGTGATTATTTCTCAACCATTCATATTCCTTTCTTCCTAATACCCCACCATGGAAAAAATGTGCAAATGCATTCTTACTTTTTGAGTTTAAAATAATGATTGATGGATGAATAACAACATGAAAGATTTTTACATTACATTGAATAAGTCAAGAGTGATAAAGGCAGAATTGAGATGTTCAACTCCTGATTAGGACATTGAATCTGGGAAGAGATTTCTTACAAGAAAAATGTGAGTGGAAGAGATAATTAAGAGCTACATTGGCTCAATCTTAGAAGAGTAGTGTAATTGGATCTTTGAAGAATCAAAAGGCTTGATGCCTAAGAAAAGAGCTTGAGAAACTTGAGTACCATACATTGAATAAGAATTAATTGGCTAACATTTGCATAGCATGTGTTGAAATTCATATGCATTGCATAGCATATACTACTTTCAAGAAAGTATAGTGTATAAATTCAAAAAGCAGGGGTGTTCCAACAACCCACATAGAGAAAAAAGATGTGAACATATTTTCAAATTTGAGAAGAAACTTGTCAGGTAAGTTCCTAATCCTTGAAATAGGACATCTTTTGGTATCAGAGTTGATTTATAAGACCTTTGGGTATAATCTCCTGAAATTCCTTCAAACACAATTTTTAACTCCTTTGGACATGATTGTCAAGGAGTAATTTACTTTTCAAAGTCGTGGTGCCTCTGTTTAGAGGAGCAATTTACTTTTCAAAGTCGTGGTGCCTTTGTTTAGAGGAGTAATTTATTTTCCAAAGTCGTGGTGCCCCTGTTTAGAGGAGCAATTTACTTTCCAAAAGTCGTGGTGCCTCTGTTTAGAGGAGTAATTTACTTTTCAAAGTCGTGGTGCCTCTGTTTAGAGGAGCAATTTATTTTTCCAAAGTTGTTAAGCCTCTGATTAGAAGAGCCATTTATTTTTTCAAAGTTGTTGAGCCTCTGATTAGAAGAGCCATTTATTTTCCAACATTTTTATTTTCCAAAGTCGTTGAGCCTCTGATTAGAGGAGTCATTTATGTTTCTCAAAGTCGTTGAACCTCTGCTTAGAGGAGCTTTGATCAAAAATAAAAAAAAAACAAAAAAATAAAAAATGTCGAGTTGAGTCTTGGCTGGGTGTCTACGTCTTTGCGCAATTTCTGTTTCACAGAAAATGTGCAAAGATGGGCAGCTGTAAACACCCAATTTGGTCCAGGCCTGGATCAGTTGGGCCTAGTCCAAATAGGTAAGTCTATTTTCTTTTTATTTTTTTATTTTTATTTTTTTGTATTTTACATTTTATTTTTATTTTATTTTATTATTATTATTATTATTGTTTTTTTTATTTTTTTTCTTTTATTTTTATGTTAGGTATTTACTTATTTATTACTACTATTTATTAATATGTATATATCTTTATTATTATTTTTTTTCTTCTGTTAATATTTATATGTATATCAGATTATATGTTATATGTTATTTAATTTTAATTTATCTGTTAATTTTTTTATTTATATTTATTTGATTTTTTTTATTTCTTTGATTTATTCTGCTGAAATTGGATTGGGATTCAATCAGAAGAGTCCATGTTGGATTCAATGATTGAATCCCGATCCAAAGAGAAATTGGGATTGATCAGAAACTCTTCTGATCAATCCCTATAAAAGAGATCCTCAAGAAAAGAGAAAACATAGAAAAAATAGAGAAAAATAGCTACTGATTGAGAGAAAAAGGCATACAGAAGAGATTTGAAGGCTAAAAAAGGGTTTAGAGGCGTTAGAATAGCTTTAGAAATCGGAAAAAAAATTTTGGAGATTTTTCGACGAAATTTTTTTTTGGAAATTTCTAGAAAATTTTTAGATTCCGGTGAATTTTTCGACAGATGTTGAATTTTTCGATAAAGATTTTGACCAAGTTTGAAGTTTTCGGCCAACTTCCCAATTTTCGGTAACATTTCCAGAAATCGATTAGTTTAACTTCTAGCGAAAAACTCAAATTTCGACGAAAATTTCCAAAATCCGGTGAATATTCAACCGAAGTTCTTCGGGTGTTTTAGAGAGAAGGGAGAGAAAAGGAAGGAAGAGAGAGAGAGAGGAGGTTCGATCGGCTGAAAAAATGAAAGAATCAGCCTTATATACCCTCCCAAAACGATGCCGTTTTTGCGTTAAATAACCCAGAGGATCCACGCGTTTTGCCAAGTCTGACCCGAGCGTCGACCCGCTTTTCGACCCGCGCGTGATCTACCTCTCCGAGCCGTTAGCCGAGCCGAGCCAACATTTCGAGCCGAGTTCTCCGAGCCATTTTTCTTCCTTAAGCCGAGCCGAGTCGAGCCATTCTCTGAGCCACTCCAGGTTTTTTTTTTTAATTTATTTATTTATTTGTTTTTTTATTATTAGATTAGGATTATTTAATATTATTTTATCTTTATTTTATTTTTATTTTTGTTTTACTTTATTTTATTTTATTTATTTTCACTTTTATTTTGTTTTATTATTTTATTTTCTTTAAATAAAATCCAAAAAAAATATTTTTGGGGAAAAGTTGAAAGTATCAATTTTCCTTAAAAATAAATTTTCAAAAAAAAGGTTTTTGAGGAAAAGTTGAAAAGTTGAAAGTATCAATTTTCCTCGAAATTAAAGTTTCTAAAAAAATATTTTTAGGGAAAAGTTGAAAGTTTCAACTTTTCCTCGAAATTAAGGTTTCCAAAAAAATATTTTTGGGAAAAAGTTGAAAGTATCAATTTTCCTCGAAATTAAAGTTTCAAAAGAATATTTTTGGGGAAAAGTTGAAAGTATCAATTTTCCCTACACAAAGACAATCATTTTTTTTCTTTTATTTTTTTAATGTTAAATAATTCGACGATGGAGCCTCTGCAAGTGAAACAGTAGTTTTTTTGTATACTCCGAGGTAAGGGAATTTTCTCAATTTTCTGCTAAAAGTATTAGAGTCAATTGAGAATAATTTTCAATAGTTAATTACTTGGTAAAATTTTAAGGCTTATTGGATAACATAAAATTATATTGGTACCATCTTTTGATGGGCGTTGTAAGGGTGCTATAACCTTCCTCACACGTAACCGAACTCTCGAACTCTGTTCTGGTTAGTAGACCCCAACCTATTCTTTTAGGGACCCTTAAACTTAAGTGTTCTCTGAAAGGACAGATTCCTTAGGTGACCAATCATACCTAGATAAAAAAGATTGGTGGCGACTCCCTTAAGTCAATGTCTAACGATAAATCCTCGGATCTAGACATTATGACAGTAGTTAATAACTCAATTGGGGGGTGACATGTCATCACCTCCATTTGCCCCAAGTGGTCAGTTAAGGTGGCTGATCTCCCAATAGTTTATCTTTAATAAACTTGTATGAACTAATGATATTACAATAAAAGAGGATACTTATACCTATGCGATAGTGGCATTGGGCCTAGGTGGCTTAAGCTATAAGTAATGAGGCCAGGGCTGACATTGCCTACTTGAACTAAGCTGGTAGTCAATAACCCAATTGGGGAGTGACAAGTCAACACCTCCATTTGCCCCAAGTGGTCAGTTAAGGTGGCTAATCTCCCAATAGTTTATCTTTAATAAACTTGTATGAACTAATGATATTACAATTATTATAATTTTGAAATTTAACTATAATATTATTATAGCTTGTATGATTATTATTAATCATTATTAATAAATAATGAATAAGTTGTATATTCATTATAATTATTAATGTTTTAATAACTATTAGTATTATGAATAATTAACTTAATTATTGCTATTACTTATAAATAATATTAATAATATTATCTAATATTTCATAAATTGTTATTATATCTATATTTATTATTCATAAAATATAAATATATAATTATTGAAAATAATTATATTAATAAGCTTATAAGACATGAAACAAATATTTTATGACTAAACAAAAGGTTTGAACTATTTAAAATAGATAAATATTCTAATTGTTTTTACTATTTGAACTGGTTTAGCAAACATATTTAATTTTTAAATCTCTTATTAATTTTTGAAATATTATTAAATTAGTATTATTTTTAATCGAATAGGCTTCTATGATTAGAAACAATTGTAAAATAATTGTTTACATTCATACAAGCTTATTTCGAATAAAATAATATAAATTTAATAATATTCTAAGGATTAATAAATAAAAATTTAAAAAATAAATCTATTTTATAAACATGTTCAAATAGTTATTACTATTTGAACAATTATCTATTTCAAATCGTTATGACCTTTTTTTGTCATACACCAATTGTTTCTATTCATAAAGGCGTATTCAGAATAAAATAATATTAATTTATTAAAATTCAAAAATTAATAACTTAAAGATTTAAAAAATAAATTTGTTTATCAAGTGAATTCAAATAGTTATGACTACTTAAATAATTATTTTATTTCAAATTGTTATGATATTTTGATTTTTCATAAAACAATAGTTTCTATTCATACAAGTTTATTCAAAATAATATAATACTAATTTATTAATATTATAATACTAATTTATTAATATTCTAAAAATTAATAAGTTGGAGATTTAAATAATAAATATGTTTACCAAACAAGTTCAAATAGTCATGTCCATTTAAACTATTATCTATTTCAAATCGTTAGGACATTTTGTTTTGTCATAAAATAATTGTTTCTATTCATACAAAATTATTTAGAATAAAATAATACTATGTTATTAATATTTTGAAAATTAATAAGAGATTTAAAAACTAAATATGTTTACCAGACCAGTTCAAATAGTTATGACTATTTGAATAGTTATCTATTTCAAATTGGTATGATCTTTGTTTTGTCATAAAATAATTGTTTCTATTCATATAAACTTATTCAAAGTAAAATATTGCTAAACTAATAATATTCCATAATTTTTAATAATATTGTTCTAAATATTAATAATTGAGTTTAATAATTATTACTATTAATTATAATCTATTAATTATCAATTATTGCTAATAATTATAAGAATATAAAAAATTATTGCTAATAATTATTAGTTAATATTAATTAAATTATAATCATATTATAATATTATGATTATATTATAATTCATTTTAATAATATTATTATTTATAATTATTATTAATATATAATATTAATATAAATGTTATTAATATAACTTAAATTAATAAATTATTATTATTATATTAAAATAATTAATATTTAATAATTGTATATAATATATTAGTAAAAAAATATATACTATTATTTATTTAAATAATTAATAATTGAAATATTAATAAAGTAATATTATTTTATTTTGGATAAGCTTTTATGAACTAAAACAATTGTTTTATGATAAAACAAATAAACTATTTTAATTATAATAAAATAATTTTATTAAAAATATTGTAAATGATATTAAAAAAGAATAATAGATATTTAATTATCTATATGAATCCAATAAATTCATTACTTTTATATATTTGATTATATATATTACTGTAAGATTCATTATAATAAGTAAATTAAGTTTAACATAACTTATATAATTAATATAAGTTGTTATTAATTTATAATCAAATTATAATACAAGTTAATAAAAAAATAATTGATATAATCTTTTATATTATTAAATTAATACTAATTTAGGGTTTTAATAATAAATATATTATTATATATAATTTATAAAATATAAATTTTAAATATTTAATTAGTATTATATTAATTTTTATAATAATTTTAACTATTTTTATTAATATTTAATCTTAAAATGATTAAAATGTAATAAAAGAATTTATAATTATTATAACAGGTATTTTTGTTAATAACAATTGTGTCTCTATATTATTATTTATTAATCATTTTATAAATTTAATTAATAATAAATAATCATTAATATATTATAATTTATATTTATATTAATAATTACAATATATAAATTATAATTACGAACTATCAATAAATTAAATTAAATTTTTAATTATAATTTAATTTTATCTATTAAATAAAATAATTTAAGTTTTGGTGGTTTACAAAGAAAGTGAATTATAATTAAATTTCATATAGAAAGCCATTTTTATCCAAAATTACAAATAGTGCATAATTAATTGGTACAAATTTTAAGGGCGTTGTAGGAGTGTTAATCCCTCCTCACAAATAACTGACTTAGTTAATAAATAACAGCTTACAATAACATGAATAATAATATTATTATCAATAATATAATTATTAAAATATAATATATAGTATTTTTCCTACTTTATTAACAAATTATTAATTTATTATTATAAACAATATTAATAATAATTTAATAATATAAATAAATTAATATTATAATATACAATATTCTATAATATAATAATTGTCATAATTTATTATTAATTATAATATTAATTATAAATTTAATAAGTTAAATAAAATAAATTATTTTATAATTATTTATTAAAATTTTAAATAGTTAAATTAAATAATAAAATGATAGGGAATGCAACAAAATATAAACTATATAACATTATCACTATTTTAAAATTAGTAATTATAATTACTAATACTTATTGTATTAAAATATAAAGTTATTATAGCTATATATTATATATTTATATTATTAATTATTTTTATAAAATCGTTGTAAAAACAAATTACTATTATTTAAATTATAAGTAGATTTAATAATTAATAATTGTCTATTCATATTATTTATTAGATAATTAATAAACATATATTCATTAAAATATATAATATAATTATAAATAATACTAATTTTTTCTATTATTATTATCAAGTTATTTATTATTTAATTATATATATAATAATTATCATTAATTTCAAAATATAATTATTTATTTATTTATGACCTCTTTAACTTATAGCTTAAATAATTAATGAATAATAATATTTATTTATAATATTATAGCTTAATTACTATTTTAATTAATAAATTAATATAATAAGTTCAATTAATATTTTTATAATAATATAAATATAATTAATAAGCTAATATTTTATATATTATATTTATATATATTATTATATATAGTTAATTGAAATATAATAATTAATTATAATATAATACTAATCTAATAATATTCTAAAAATTAATAACTAAGAGAATTAAAAATAAATTTGTTATTTTTAATAATGAATTAGTATTAATAAATCTAATAATGAATCTCATATGTTATTTTTATGTCATAATGTTTTGAAATAGATAGTTGTTCAGATAAAGAGTAAAACCTTTGTTTATCATAAAACAATTAAAAATAACAATGATTGTAGTAGCGTGCCATTATGATAACTATTTAAATAAGCTTGCATGAATTTAAATGTTATTTCAAGATTGGAAATTTAATTTTTTAAAGATTAATTTATTATATTTAACAACCCTATTATGATAGTTAAATGCATCAATTGCTTAGATTCATAAATAGACTTGAGGGCAAAGAATAGTGTAGAATATGAATAAGTACTTTAATTTAATTATTTATTTTAATTATATATTTTAAATTTATTATTCTATATAAATTTTATAATTATATAGAATAATTATATATTTACTTGAAATTATATATATAATTGAATTATTATATTATATATTTAATAAATTTTTATTATCATTTTTTATTCATTTTATATTTTCTTAAGTTAAAAATACTATAGTTTTAATATGAATAAATTACTGTATATCACATAATTAATATAAATTATATAATAAATTGTATATATGCTAATAAATTAGAAATATTATATAACTTATAATTTAATATTAATAACTATTCTAATTATTTTATCATTTTTTGTATCGTATTTTAATTTGTGACTATTATCACAAATTATAAATTAATATAATAGTTAACACATTAATTAACCTTTTATTTATAATGAGGATATAAAGTAATAATTGTATCATTATAATTTATAATAATTATTCTTATAAATTAAATTATAAGTTATAATTTATAACTATATTAATAATCATATTAGTAAAGATTTGCTATAATTTTTAAATAACAATTTTTAAATCCCTTTTTTAAGTATAATTAAAGTCGATGAGCCTTTATTTGTCAAAGTTGTGGTGCTTCTGTTTAGAGGAGCATTTTATTTATTTTTCCAAAGTTGTTAAACCTCTACTTAAAGGAGTTTTGTGTCATTTAGCCAGTTTGAGTGTCTGATTAAAAAAAACAAAAAAAGGGAAAAAAATAATAAATGAACCTATCGGGATGATTATTGAATGTGAGGGATGTCTACGTTTTTGCACAATTCCTGTTGCATAGGAAATGCACAAAGAGGGGCAGTTGTAGACATCCCGATCTGTTCAGGTTGTTTATTTTTAATAATGAAAAAAATGAAAAATTAGGAAAATTCTTACGTGGTTGGATTTGTTTTGGATTGTTTCTGTGAGGTTATTAAAGTTGGGATAAACTCATAATTGAATATTGGAAGAAATCGAAACTCTTTTCTTGTTTAGGGTTCTTAAAATATAATATTTTAATGTTATAATTAATGTTAATATATATAATTATTTATATAATTAATATATTAAAATTATATAATAATAAATTGATTTGAAATATTAAATAATATTTGATATAATAATGTTAATTATAATTTTATAAATGAAATTGTATAATATTAACTATTTATTTATAATATATTAATAATAATTATAAATCAATTAATACTTAATTTATAAATCAATTAATACTTAATTTAATTAAGTTAATTATTATTTTAAATATTACTATTTATAATAATATTAATTCATATTAATATAATAATATTAATATAACTATAACTAAATTAACAATTATAACTTAATAAATAATATTATATACTTTTGTATAGTTAATAAATGAATTAACTTAAATTAATTACAAGTTTGTTATATGAATTTATACAATTAATAATTATTGTTATATAGAGATTATAATACTTATAATTATTAATTATTATAAAATTAGTTACTATTTAAATTATTAATATTATAATCTCTATATTAACTAATAATTATACTATAATTATTATTATTACATTATAATTCAAAATAGTAATTATTATAAGATATTAGTATTTAATTTAGTAATAATTATAAACAATTATTAAATTTATATTATTAATAATATATTATATACTTATTAATATTATTATGCTATTACTAATTGCAATTATTTAAATAATTTATTAATTATTAAATCTATTTAATAGATTGTATATTTATATAATATATTATTTTTTTGGCTTCCTGATTAAAAATAGATAATAGCTATATCAATATTATATCTATTAATTAAAATATTTAATAATTATCTATTAAATATTTTGTTACTATATTTATTGTTTAATTTTTACTATTTAAGTAATTGATTTGAAAATTAAATATGTTTATTAATTGATTAAACAAATAGCTATTCGAAAATTTTAATTATTTTGATTTGTCATAAAACAATTATTTTAGTTAATACAAGCCTAGATGAAATAAAATAACACTAGTTTATTAATATTTTTGAAATTAATAAGTAAGAAATTTAAAAAATAAATTATTTATTTAATTAATCAAAATTATTCATGATTTAAATAAAATAAACATTAAATAAATATATAATTAATATTAAATTAGAATAATCAATTAAGTTATTATATTAAAATTAATATTTAATATTGATTTATAATATTCATATATTCTAACTATAACAAATAATTAATAGTGAATTGAGGAACCTTTACTATTAACTTAAATTAGATAACTGAAATATAATTAATAATATTAAATATTAAATTAAAATAATTTGTATTCATTAATTATAATATATTTATAAGTATAATTATTTAATTCTCAAAGTATATTAATAATTAATATATAAAGTAAACAATTATAGTATATAATAATATACTTAATTATAATTAAATAACTATTAATAATATTTATAATTATATTTATAAACTATTAATTATATTATCAATAATTATTTAACAATTTAATATATTTAATATTAATATAATTAATATTATATTTTTAATATAATAATTTTAAATAATCAATTAAATATCTTATATTTAATTATTAATAACCTTTTAATTATAATTAATTTACTTAAAATATTATTTAATTATTAAATATAATTAATTCAATTAAATTAAATATTCTATTAAATATTTAATAATAAAATTTTCTTATTATTATGCTATTAATTAATTATCTTAATTCTTATTTAATTAATAAATATTTAATTAACTATATATATTACTAAATTTATTAATATAAATTATTAAGTAATTATTTTTTAAATAATTTAAATAAATTATTAATAAATATAATTACTATTGTTATATATATGACATTATATTTAATATGTTAAAATAATTAAATAATTATTTTTATATTGATAATTTATTTATAGGATAATAAATTTATATTATTTATTTTTTATCCAATATTTTTAATTATTATAAATATTAGTTTTTAATAATATACAATATAATATTACTATCAGTTAAATATTTTAATTAATTTAATTAAATATTAATATTAATTTATTAATATTACAATAAATTATAATCATAATTATAATTAATTATTTTATATAAATAATTAATATTTGCTAATATAAATAGTATTTATATTATTTAAATATAAATAATAATTATATATTATCTATAATTATAATTTAAAATTAATGAATAGGTATGACTATTTTATCGTTAATTAATAATTTTCAAAACAATTAATTAAATTATTTAAAATAAATAAAATAATATAGAATTTTATTATTGTATATATGTTATATTAATCTAATTCATTTTAAATTTAATAGAAATAGTATTTTAAATTAATTAATTAAATTAATTATTTAATTTATATTATTATATATAAGATTAAATTAATTATTATAATTAATAATTAATTATATTATTTAAAATATAATAATCAATAATTTTTTAGTTAAATTATTATGACTATTTAACAAATTATTTATTTCAAATCGTTATGACTTTTTGTTCTGCTATAAAATAATTGTTTATGTTCATACAAGCTTATTCAATTAATTAATTATAAAATAATACTAATCTAATAATATTCTAAAAATTAATAACTAAGTAATTTTATTATTTAAATAGTATATCTTAATAATAACTATTTGAATATTATTCTAATTTTATATTAATAATTATTAGGAATTAAATTAATAAATAAAATAATAATTATAAATATCTATAATTATAATACAGGAATAAAATTCTTAATAGTATAATTATTAATTAACTAATTCCAAAAAAGCTTTACTTGTTTATGTAAAATTGAAAAATTAATTATAATTTTTGTTATTAAACAAAATATATTAATATAATTAGGTAAATAATGTATTTATTATAATAATTTAATAATATTGTATAATATATTATAATTATAATTATATTATTTATATATTAATAAATATTAATATATAGTATTATTATTAATGACTATAATAATAATTAATATTTGAATTATATGAAGGAAATCATATAGTATAATATTGACCTGTTAATATTATATAATTTTAAATTATAATTATATATTATACTATATTTATAAATGAAGTTACTATTTATCAATTAACAATTTACTGTAATATTTTTAATATTAATTATAACTAATTATAATACTAATTAAAATTAGTATAATATTAATTATTAAATTAGTTATAATAATAAATATTAATTATTATAATACTTATATTATATCTTTACAATAAAAAAATAATTAATATTTTAAATAAATAATTTTATAATTATATAGAATATTAATAATAAATTAGTATTATTTTATTTTGAGTAAGCTTATATTAATTGATATAATATTTTCAATTATATATAACTAGTAATTATTACAATATTATTTATAAATTAGTATAAATTATAATAATTATAATATTATTATTATACTAATAAAATAATAAATATTATTAATAATCAAATATTATGTATTCGGATTATACCTATTTTATTATTTTAATATAAATAAAAAATATTTATTTCAAAAGATCATATTATAATTATATAATATTATAATAGTTTTATTTAAATACTTCGTTATAACAAAGTATAATCTTTATTTAATATTTTTAGTTTTAATATAACATGTTATATAATTTATTTAATTACTATATTAATTATATAGTTTATATAAGATGAACTATAGTTATAATTACTATTAGGACAATAAAATAATTTGAATAATATATATTATAATTTATAATATTTCATTTGATGATTATACTAATATTTTGAATTCAAATATTTAAATAATTAATTAATAATTATAATTATTTATATTATTAATCTTAACTTAAGTAGTATAACTAATAATATTACTAATTATATATATAACAATATTTATTATAAATTTAATATCTAATAGTTATATAAATATTAATTATAATAATATATATATCATTATATATATAATGATAATTGACCAATTAAACCAAATTTAATTATAATCTAAATATTAGATTAAATAATATTCAATTAAAATTTATAATAAGATATTTATTAATTATTTGTTGTAATAAATGTTAATAAATTTAGATTAATTAAGTAAGTTTAACCTATTAAGTAATTGAATTTAAAGTATAATCACAATTTTTTTGTGATTAATACGTAGTAATATATACGTAGGCTATTATATAATTTTGCTTATATTATAAACTATTATAATTTATCTATAATATTAATATTATTATATATTTATTAATAATTAATAATTGGTTTGAATAATTATTCTGTATGAACAAAATTAATATTAATTTAGTATATATAACATATGCTTACATGTGAATTTTAATATTTAATATAATCAATTAATAAATTTATTAACTAATTTATATAATTATATAAAATATTGTATATAATTAACTGTTTATTAAAATATATCAAAATATTAAAATAGTATTTGTTATAATTTTAATAATATATAATTTTAATTTTAATTTAATCTATCCTTATTATTTAAATAATAATTAATTTATTAGATATAATAAATATAACAATATTTATATTTAATTTAATATTTAATATTATAATTAATATTATAAATTATTTAATTTGTAATATATTAATTACTAATATTATAATAAAAAATTAATATTATAATAATTATAATTATAGATATAATAGTTTTTAATAATTATATTATAATCTATTTAAAAAATTATATTTATAATATATGTATTGGAGTTTATATTAAATTATAAATTATAAGTTATAATAATAACTAGTAAATTTATAAGATATATTAATTATTTTATATATATAATAATTATTATATATTAATATTATTTATTAAATAATTTAATTTAATTAATAATATTATATAATATAATATAATTTTATTAATTATATTATACTTAAATTATTATTAAATAATATTATTATTTAAATTAATTTAAATAAAGATTAAAATTATTATTAAATAAGTTATTTATTAATAGTTATTGTTACACATAAAATATTAATTAAACTACTAATTAATAATATTATTATTTGGTTATAATAATCTCTATTTTAAAATTAGTTTTAAATATATTTAAAAAATTTATTATGTAGTATTATTTTATAATTTAGTATTTTATCAAATAATTATATTAATGTATATATATTAAATAAATATATTATTTTAATAATAAATTTTTTGCTTAACTTATATGCTTTATAGTTAAGCAAAATAAATTTAAAATAAAATAAATTATATAAATTATTTATTATAAATAAATAATAAATAACTAATATAATCTATATTAGTTATAATATAATCATTTTAATCTACCATAGCTTTCATTAAAATTTTCTCAAAACCCACTACTACTTTTTCTCTACAGCAGCTACAAACCAACAACAGTTATCCACCATCGTCATTTGCATCCACATTAACAAGAGCTCATGGCTTTCTCTTTTTGTCATATATTTTTGCATTAGTAGATATTCAAACTGAGACTAATGATGAATTTATGGTGGAATGCAATCATACGCAAAATCAATTCGCAATCAAGGAAAAATAGCCTGGGGGTATCAACCTATATTATTTATATAGTAATATTCATATATTAATAATTTTAACATTTATTAATTATACCATTAATTATTATATTTAATTATAATTAATTATTTATAATATAATTAAGCTATTAGATAAATATTAATATAAATATTAATTATATATTAATATTAAACAAATTATTAAATATTAATAGTTAATACGCATGTATTATAATATATCATAATTATATATATAGTTATATATAATAATTTGGTATAAGTAATTAAATTATAACAAATTTAATTAAATTATGATATATTAGTTATAATAATTATCTAATATATAATTAAGCTAATTATTAGAATTAATAAGTAATTAAATTATTTTTTTCCGAATAAGCTAGTATGAACAAAATATTAATATTGTTAATTCTATTATTTGTAATAATATGATATATAATTATTCGTATTAATAATATTTTAATAAAATATTAAATTAATTTAACTAATATATTAGATATTATTATACTATAATGATATATTGACTCAATATATTATAAACAATTATTTTATTTTATATAGTATTAATTATAAATAATTATATAAAAATAATTATATAACTAATAAACTTATTATTATTAATTTAAATAATATATTAATCTAATTACCGAACCAATTTAAATAGTTAAGACCTTTTATTTTGTTGTAAAACATAAATATTTATATAGTTAAATTATATAATAATTTAATAATTTATATATAATAATTTAATAATTTATACTTAATATATAATTATATTTAATAATTAAATATTTATTATTATAATAAATAAAATAATTTAATAATTTTTTATATAATAATATATGAAAAATAAATTTATAACTAATATATAAATTGAATTAATATGGATAACTAGTTCAATTAGTTATAATAATTTGAACATTTATTTATTTCAAATCATACTAAATTAATAATTTGTTAATAAATTTGAATCGTACCTTTGTAATTTAAACTTATTAAAAGTTTTTTAATTGAGTTGTCATAAAACAATAGCTAAATAATTAGAAAAATATTACCTTTTAAATCTCTTAGTTATTAATTTTTTATATTTGAAATCTTATAATTCAAATATTCATAACTATTTGAATATTATTCTAATTTAAGTTTAAATTTGTTTAATTTAAAAATTAAATATTTAATTTCTATAATAAATTTATAGTTACAATATTTTAACATCATTATTATAATATAAATATTAAAATATTAAAATAATATTTAATTTTATTGAATTAAATTGATATAATATATATACCATAAATATTATTTTATTAATAATTATAATATTTAAATTATGCAAATCATTTAAATACATGACTAATATGCTAACAATTTATATATAATATAATTATATATTATAATTAATATTTATTTAATATTAATAATAAATATTAATGTTAATAATTAATTTTAATTAATTTATTATTATATCTCTATAATTTATTTAAATATATAATTATTAATAAAATAATTTAATATAAAAATTATATATTAATAATTATATATTTAAATAATTAATAAAACAAATTATATATATTATTAGATTTATAATATATAATATTATTATAATTATATAACAAACAATAATATTATTATTTATTATTTATAGTTATTATAATATTATAAAAATAGTATTAAGTTATTCTATAAAATTATTATATATATTATAATGTTATATATTATAATAACTTTATATTATGTTAAAACAATAGTTTCTATTCTGTTACTATTTAATTTTTGGAATATTATTTTAAAATATTAATAATATTAAATTTATATATATGATTAATTATTATTTAAATTATATTTGAATTAATACACTATTAATATGACCAATTAATATTAAGTCTTGATAATATATTTAAATTATATATTATTATTAATTATACTATTGTTCAAATAGTATATTATAAATTATAAATAATATCAATTTATTAATATTAGAAATTATTCAAATATAATCATAAATTATGATAATATAATAATATTATTACTATAATATGAGATTATATAAATTTATTATATATAACTTAATAAATATAATGATATTAATAAATAACAATTGTTTTATAAAATTAATTATAATTAATATTTGATATAGTTTATAAACTATTTTAAAATAAATTGTATAATGATTAATTAATTTATTATATAATAATATAATAATTAACAATTGTATAGTTAATACAATAATAAAAAATTAATAAAAAATAATATATAATTCAATTATAATTAAATTTATAACTTATATATAATAATCTTTTAATAATAGTGAAATAAATATGATAATATAATTATAACTTATCTTATAAATTATTAATTATTAACATAATATAAACCAATTTTGTTTTAATAACATAAAATAATTATTATTATTATTTATAAATAATAATTAATTCAAATTTATTGTTATAATTATTGATTATAACTAATATAATAATTTAATTATAATTGATTATTTTAAATCACTTATTAATTTTTGAAATATTAATAGATTAGTATTACTTTATTCCGAATAAACTTCTATGAACAAAAACATTTGTTTTATGATAAAACAAAAAGTAATAATGATTTGAAATATATAATAGTTCAAATAGTATAATTTTTTAAATTGGTTAGGTAAACATAATTATTTTTTAAATCTCTTATTTATTAATTTTTGAAATATTAACAAATTAATTTTATTTTATTTTGAATAAGCTAGTATGAAGTGAGAAAATTGTTTTATTACAAGACAAAGTTCATAACAATTTGAATTAGATAATTGTTCATATAGTCTTAACTATTTGAGTTGATTCGGCAAACAAATTTATTTTTTAGGTCCCTTAGTTATTAATTTTTTGAATATTATTAGATTCATATTGTTTTATTTTGAATAAGCTTGCATGAATAGAAATAATTGTTTTATGACAAAACAAAAGGTTATAATGATATGAAGTATAGAATTGTTCAAATAGTCATAATTATTTAAACTGGTTCGGTAAACAGATTCATTTTTTAAAGTCTTACTTATTAATTTTTGAAATTGTTAATTGTTTAATATTTATATAACTATTTGAATATTATTCTAATTTAAGTTTCTATTAAAAATTGTATCAATTATTAATAATTAAATTATTGGTATACAGATATATTATATCTTAATTTATATATTATAAATATATGTTTAAATATTATAATATATAATATTTGTATTAACAAATAATATTAATAATTTCAATTAATAGTATATAACTTAATTTAAATTATAATAATATAATTATAATTTTATATAAATTAAATATTGGATATTTATATAATGTTATAATAAATATAACAATATAATAATTAATTATTTTATATATTAATTTAACTTATTAATATTATAATAATTTATAATTGTATTAATTATAAAATTAATACATACTTTAATAAATTATATTATATTAATATAATTTTTAATAATAATATATTTAAATTTAATAATTTACTTTAGAAATATTAATAAATTATATAAATATATAATTATTTATAATTATAAAGTAACTATTCATAATATATAATTATTATTAAATTATGTAAATTATTATTAATTTATTAAAAAATATTTAAACAAAAGGTAATAAATTAGTATTATTATTAATAATAAATTATTTCATAATTGCAACAAAATCACTATTTAAATTTTTTATTATTTAATTAAGAATATAATAAATAATGTTATAATAATAGATATAATAATAAGCTATAATAAAATAATAAGCTATTATTTAAATTATTTGAAATAGATAATAGACAATTATTTATTTGAATAATTATACCTAATATTGATATTATTATTTTCACAAAGCATGGTTCTAGCCATTTCTTTTAAAGTTCTATTTCTCTTTTCCACTACCCCATTTTGTTGAGGAGTTCTATGAGCAAAAAAATTGTGGCTAATACCATTTTCACTACAAAATACATTGAAGCCAAGATTTTCAAAATCCTTTCCATGATCACTTCTAATACTAGTAATAAAATAACCTTTTTCATTTTGTATTTGTTTGCTAAAAGTGATGAATTTTTCCAAAGCCTTATTCTTTGAATGCAAAAAGAGAACCCATGTGAATCTAGTAAAATCATCAACAATAACAAAACCATATTGTTTTCCACAAAGACTCATTGTTCTAGTAGGGCCAAAAAGATCAATATAAAGTAGTTGAAGAGGTCTAGTTGTTGAAATGCAATTCTTAGGTTTGAAAGAAGTTCTTCTATGTTTTCTTTGAGCACATGCATCACAAACCTTGTCATTTTCATATTTCAACTTTGGCAAACCAACAACCAAATCATTTTGAGAAAGTTTTGAAATTGCATGCATACTTGCATGTCCAAGTCTTCTATGCCAAATCCAACTTTCATTTTTTTTTTGAGCCATAAAACAAACATTTTTAGAGGATAGGTCATCTAGATGTACTACATAAATGTTTCCTTGACGATGTCTAACAAAAAACAAGTTTGTTAGTTTTGATATCAATTACTTGATAGCATATGGATTCAAACACAACTCTAAATCCTTTATCACACAATTGACTAATACTAAGTAAGTTATGCTTGAGTCCTTTCACAAGTAAAACATTTTCAATAGTAGTAGAGGGATTGTTACCAAAGGAGCCAATCCCTTCAATTTGGCCTTTAGAGTTCTCCCCAAATGTAACATCTCCTCCACTTTTAGTTTTCAAGTCCTTGAAAAGAGTTTTATCCCCGGTCATGTGTTTTGAGCATCCACTATCAAGGTACCATGAATTGTTTTTGCTTGAATTGGCTTTGTAACAATGCTCATCCACCTACAAAAACATAATTAAATTTTTGTTTTGGGTACCCAAATTTTCTTGGGTCCTTGAGTGTTAGTACTAACAATTTTTGTGCCTTTTGAAATCCACTTCATTTTAGTAATCTCATCTTGAGATGTGCTAAGTCCTTTTGAAATCCACACTCTCCTAATTAGCTTACCTCTATAAGTGATTTTCTTCAAGGAACAATATTGTATTGAATAACTAATTTATGACAATGTGCACATATGCTGGATGAATCATTTGGCTTAATAAGAAAATTCTTTAAATAAATTTCTTTGTTGCCACCATTATAACCTAGTCCATCTTTGTCAAAGAAAGCTCTTTGTGTTTCAAGCATGTCATTGAGCTTTTGATGTCCCATATAAAATCTAAAAAATGAATTATGCAAATTTTTATTTTTCTTAATCAAGTCATTGACATTCAACTCAAAGAGCTCAACTTCCTTTTCTAAGTCTTCTTTTGCTTTAGTCAATGATTCATTTTTTAGTTTCAATTTAGATACCATTTTCTTATATTTCATGCTCATGTTCTCAAATTTTATAGCTAACTCATCATAGGCATCTTGTAGTTCATCAAATGTGTATGAATTTAAATCACATGAACTAGAGGTTACCTTGGACTCATCAAGAGTCATGAGACATAAATTGGCTACTTTTCGTTCATTTGATTCATCATTGAAGAAGTCACTATCACTCCATGTTGCTACCATAGCTTTCTTCTTTGGCTTTGTCATGTTTTGCTTTTTTCATAAAGGACAATCAAGTTTAATGTGACCCGGTTTATTGCATTCATAGTAAATAATTTGGTCCATTTCTCTTCTACTTGATTCCCCTTTAGTCATCACCCTTTGTGGTCTTTTTCTGCTGGAGAACTTGTTCATCCTCATGAACTTCTTGAATCTTTTTGCAAACATGGCCATTTCTTCATCTTCATCATCTTCCTCTTGTCCAAAATTTTCTTCATCTTTTTGAAAGGTAAATTTGAGAGCAATGCCACCTTTCTTGATTGGTTCTTGTCCTCTTTTGATCTTCATTTCATAGGTGAAGAGAGAGCCCATTAGTTCATCCAAAGAGAGTGTATGAGGATCTTTGGACTCTTCAATGGCTGTCACTTTGGCTTTCTAGCTTTTTGGTAGACTATTGAGAATTTTTTTCACCATCTTCACATTTGAGTAAGTCTTCCTAAGAGCTTTTAAACCATTAATGATGTCGGTGAAGCAGTTTGACATCTCACTAATGGTTTCATATGGTTTTATCTTGAATAATTCATAATCGTAAGTGAGCATGCCAATTTTTATTTTCTTCACTTGATTAGTACCTTCATGAGTAACAGCTAGCTTATCCCAAATTTTTTTTGCATTTTCACATAAGAAAACTCTATTGTACTCACTTGATCCTAATGCACAAAATAGAGTATCCATTACTTTGGCATTGAATTGAGCCATCTTCATGCCATTGACATCCCATTCACTCTCTAGCTTAATCAACTCCCTACCATCCATCACTTTTATTGGAATTTGAGGACAATTTACAATGACCCTCCAGACTTCATAATCTTTAGTTTGAATGAATAACCTCATCCTAGTCTTCCAATAAGAGTAGTTGTCACCAGCAAAGAGAGGGGGTCTAACAATTGAATGCCTTTCACTTCCAAGAGATGTTGCAACTATTTCATTTACCATGAGACACACCTTTAGTTGGCCAATATAGTTGCTATAGCTTGAGGATGGTTCTTCCACATTGATTACCATATTTCTTTGAGGTATTTTCAAGATCACTCTTAGGCTGTTAAACCTACAAAAAAGAGTACTAGCTTTGATACCAATTGTTAGCTCAAAGATTTGGAATAAACCAAGAGGGAGGTGAATTGGTTTTAATGAAGTTTTCAAAAACAATATTCAATAAGCACAAATTCTGCTAAATAATTAAACACAATAATTGAAAGTAAATAAGAGATAGGGATAAAGAATATAACATCGCGATTTATAGAGGTTCAGTTTTTCCTTAGGCACCTACGTCCTCTCTCTTAGCTTCTCTTGCCAATGAGTTCAATCCACTATACGAAGAAGATTACAATCAAGCTTTTTAAAGCTTTACAAGAACTCAACTTAACACACTCTTAAGGGTTATCCTCCTCCTTAATATTACAAACTCAGAATACATAATTTTTAAGTATTTTGCAAACTCTAAGAACCTTTCAAAGGTTGAGTGTTTGCTAATTTAAAGTACACAATAGTATGTACAAGAAAGTAAAGAAAAACTGATATGAATTCTACACTTTTTTAACTTGGAATAGCTTTGAATGCTAGAGCAGATTGGTAGGTGAATAGCAATAAGTTCTTAGCTCTTATTACTCTTGGTCTGTAGTGGAATACGTGATTTATAGGTAGGAAGAAGTTGAGAGCCATTGGATAGCATTTAATGCTTCAAATCTGTAAAAATTTCAGATAAAAAATAACTGTTGGGAGTTTTTAGCCTTCAAAGGATCGATTGGTTCATGTTGGAGAATGTTCGATTTCATGCCTAAATTGCCTTACCCAATCGATCCCTTCATCCAAGGGATCGATTGGTTCTTTAGGTGATCAATCCCCTATGTGAGGGGATCGATCCCTTTTTTGGATTTTTAGATTTGGGGAGCTTTCTGTTTGAGCAACTGATCAATCCTTTGAAGAGGGGATTGATCCCTTTTTCTAGAAAATTGCATGATGAACGCATTCTGTATGAAAAAGTGATCAATCCCTTGAATGAAGGGATCGATTGGTTTTTGCCAAAACATAAGGAATTTTCGATTCTAAAAGAAGACAGGATCGATCCCTTTTATCAAAACTTGCATTTTTCAGGCTTTGTTCCAAGAATTTGACTTGTTTTGGTTCTCAAATGGATTTTGGCAAGATAAAAGGGTGGAAAAATGTTCAATTTAAGCTTAGAAAAGATTGATTCAAGTTAGGCAAATTTTTTGTTTTGTCAAATCAAAACTCTTGATCAATTCAAGGCCAACAATGTCAAATCATTATGACTTTTTGTTTTGTCATAAAACAATTATTTTTGTTCATATAAGCTTATTCGGATTAAAATAATATTAATTTATTAATATTTTGATAAATTAATAAGTAAAATATTTTAAAAATAAATACATTTATAGAACATGTTCAAATAATTATAACTATTTGAATAATTATCTATTTTAAATAACAAATAATATATTTCAAATTAATTTGAACATAATTTTTGTATAGTTATAATAAATAATTATTATTTTTGTATAATAATTTATATAATTGATTTATAATTACATTTATATGTATAATCTATTATACGTATTATTAAATACAATTGATTTAAAATTATCTTACATATTAATAATAATAGTTATACAATTATTAGAAATCTATAATTAATTACAATTATTAAATATCGTATTAAAATTGATATGATAAGTTAATTATCAATTATTTTTTATAAATATATATATTTATATCACATATATTAAAATCAATTAATTGTGATAAAGTAATTGATACTATTAGTTAACATAGTATTAGTTAATATAGATATAATAGATTAATAATTAAAACTATTACACTTAATATCTATATTGATTATTAAATATAAATTATGTTTACATTAAATATAAACATCATAACAATTATTAATAATACTATTAATAATTATGTTTTATTAATAATTAAACTTTAATTATTTATTATTCATAATTATTTAATGAAACAATTGTTAAATTATAATAATTATTATATATAATAAAAATAAATTGATTAATATTTTCAAAATTATATTATTAATAATTTTACTTAAATAAAAATAGATTATAATAATAGTAAATAGTTATTATTGATAAAATAAAATATCAATTTATCAAACTAGTTCAATTGGTTATAACTATTATATTAATTATAATTAATTATAACTAATAAGATATTAGTTATTTAATAATCAATATATTTAATGAATATATAATTATTTAGTAATTATTATACTTGTTTTTATTATATTAAGCTAATATGATTATAAATTTATATTAAATTTAATAAACAATTATAATATTTTAAATATTTAATATAAAATATTAATTACCATTATAATTATAATTTTATAAATTATAAATAATTTATTATTAACAAAATATAATAATTATTATATTATATTTTATTATAAATATATAAAATTAGTTAAATAAAATATTTTATTTTGATATGGAAAGAATCATATCAATAATTTTATTACATTCAAATAATTCTATTATTTGAAATTTTAATATTTGTTCAGTAACATTTTATTAAATATTATAGTATAAATTATATAATAGCTAATAATATATTGTTAGCTATAAACAAATTAAAAAATTAATAATTTTTTAAATTATTAAATATAATTTATTTAATATTACAAATCTATTATTAAACTAACAATAATTAAAATGTTTATTATGGATTATTATGGATAATTTATATATTTAAATTAATATATCTATTCTATATATAATAATTAGTTACTAATAACTAAGATTAAATAATAATTTATTTAATAAAATATAATAATTTAATATAAATTAGTTATTTGTATAATGTTATTAATTTATAAAATTATATTTAATAGATAATTAATTATCTAACAATTATTAATATACTATAATTCAAATATGAATTATTGGAATAGAACTAATGGCCTTTGTTTACAAATTAAAAACTAATTAATTAAGTAATTAATATATTAAATATAGTATTATAGAATTAAAACAATTATAGTAATAATATATATTATTTTAATAGTTAATAATATATAATTAAATAGTTATAATTATTAGAACTAGTTTCGTAAGTAGAATTATTTTTTAAATCTCTTATAAATTTTTAAAATATTAATAAATTAATTTTATTCTATTTCGAACAAGCTTCTATGAGCTTAAATAATTATTTTATGACAAAACAAAAGGTTATAACAAGTTGAAATAAATAATTTTTCATATAGTCTTAACTATTTGAACTGGTTTGACAAACGGGTTTATTTTTTAAATCTCATAGTTATTCATTTTCAAAAATTACTAAATTATTATTACTTTATTTCGAATAAGCTTGTATAAACAGAAACAATTATTTTATAATAGAGCAAAGGTTATAACAATTTGAAATAGATAATTGTTCAAATAATCATAACTATTTGAACTGGATCAACAAATAGATTTCTTTTTTAAATCTCTTATTAATTCTTGAAATATTAATAAGTTAGTATTATTTTATTTAGAAAAATTTTATTTGTTGAAAAACAATTGTTTTATGACAAAACAAAGGTAATAATGATTTAAAATAGATAGTTGTTTAAATGGCCATGATTATTTGAATTGATTCAGTAAACTGATTTATTTTTTAAATCTTTTGTTTATTAATTTTTGAAATATTAATAAAGTAGTATTATTTTATTTTGGATAAGTTTTTATAAACTAAAATAGCTGTTTTATGACAAAACAACTAGTCATAATGATTTTAAATAGATAATTGTTGAAATAGTCATAACTATTATAGATATAATTTATAATAAAGTATAAAAAAATTGAATAATTCAAATACATTTATTAAATAACTTATAATATTATATAAGTTCAAATAATTTATATAACTATTATATTTCTAAGTAAAAATATAATATTATATTTATTTGTAAATTATTAATAATCAAATATTATTATATCAAATTTCTTTAAACATTATATAGATATGACTATTTGAATTGATTTGATAAACAAATTAACTTTTTAAATCACTTAGTTATTAATTTTTGGAATATTAATAAATTAGTTTTATTTTGAATAAGGTTGTATGAACTAAAATAATTGTTTTATGATAAAATAAAATGTCATAACGATTTTAAATAGACAATTATTCAAATAGTCGTAGCTATTTAAATTTGTTCAGTAAACAAATTAATTTTTTTAAACTCTTGCTTATTAATTTTTGAAATATTAAGAAATTAGTATTATTTTATTTTGGATAAGCTTTTATGAACTAAAACAATTGTTTTTGGTTAAAAATAAAGGTCATAATGATTTTAAATAAATAATTACTCAAATAGTCATAACTATTTGAACATGATCGGTAAACAGATTTATTTTTTCATATCTTTTGCTTATCAATTTTTTGAATGTTAATAATTAAAAATTTTAAATTTTAAATATTTAAATTAAAATATATAATTTTTATTATTTAATTATCGATATTTATTAATAAATAAGCTATGAAATAATAATATAATTTATGAATTTTGTTAAATAATTATGAAAAATAATCATCAGTATTTTAATATGTATATTTGATCTTTTATGAAATTATTGATAATTAAAATAGATAATTATTCAGAAATCTGATATTTGAGACAAGGCAGATATCTAATTATTCAAATAAATTAATAAGAGATATTAATTTTTATATCTTTAATTAAATTAGCATATTTTAAATAACTAATATTTAATTAATCTCTATTTATTTCAAATTATTATCATAATTTACTTAATTAGTATCCATGGTAATAATATAATTTATTATATTATTATATCAATAATAAATAATATCCAAATAATATTAATAATAGATTTTCTAAGTTACATAAAATATTCAATTATTAAATAATTATTAATTATCATATTATTAATAATTATGGCTAATAAATAATGTTCATATTATTATATGATTAAAAAAAATCATCCTATAAAACTATGATAATTATTATTAAATATATATAATAAATTGACTACGAAAAATTATCTCATATGAACATTATTTCCTTTTGATAATTATTCCCTTTGAACTAAGGTGTCATTGCTTATATAATAAATCTAATAGTCTTAATTATTTGAATTTGTTTAGTAAATACATTGATTTTTTAAATCTCTTACTTATTAATTTTTAAAATATTATTAGTTTAGTAATATTTTACTCCGAATAAGCTTGTATGAATAGAAACAATTATTTTATGACAAAATAAAGATCATAACGATTTGAGATAGATAATTGTTCATATAGTCATAACTATTTGAATTGATTTTGTAAACAAATTTAAATTAATAACAAATAAGTTATTAAAAATAATATTTTTACAACTATAAAAAATAATTTAAAGTTTAAATAAGTTTATTTGGAATTAATAATATAAATTATATAATAAAATAGCTAATTATAATTAATTTTAAATTTTGTTATATAATTTTATATTTTGTATATAAAATTTGTTTAAATAAGCAATAGTAGTCATAGAAAAATTGATTTATTATAAATTAACTATTTTAATTAACAATTTTATTATTAATTTAATTAATTAATAATTAATAATATATTATAATACTAATTGTTTATAGTTGAATAATCTATATAATTATTAATTATTAATTAATTATATAAATATATACTAATATTATATAGAAATATTGTTTAAATTATTCATTTAAAAATTAAATTAAATTATTAATTATGAAATAAATTAATATATTATATTATATTATTTATAATAAATTATAATAAATTATTATTAATTTATATTATAGTTATAATGTTAGCTTTATATGTGAGATGGTGATCCAAGAGGGGGGTGAATTGGATTTCTCCAAATTCTTCCCAAACAAATGATTTCAATATAATTGAATGGAAATTAAAACAATAAGCACTTTTGATGAAAATATAATGCTAACAATAACAATTTATGAACCTAAAATCAAATATAAACAACAATAAATTGTAAGGAGATAGGGATAGAGAAATCAAACACTATGATTTATAGAGGTTCGATCCTTCTCCACAAAGCACCTACGTCCTCTCTCTTGGTTGTCCATACCAAGGCTTCAATCCACTAATTGAAAAAAAAATTTTACAAGATACAAGCCTATCTTGTACTAAATCTCTATATTTTTCTCAAGGCTTAGATAGCAATCTCTACCCTTACAATATCAAGAGGATACATTGCCTCTTGTTCTCTTCCACCATTGTATATCAAAGGTAATTTTGCAAACAATTGAATAACGTCTCTAAGGCTAAGTGTTTGCTAAGTTTAAGTACAAGAAAATGATGAATGAACAACAAATATAATTTGGATACAATAAATACAAAGATATAGACTTTGAAGCTCTAAAAACTCTTGATTCTTTGAGAGAGTGAAAATATTATTTATTGGCACTTGCTCTCTTGATACATCAATCTACTTGGTGTGTTAGAGTGCCCAATTTATAGAGAAATTGAAGAAGTAGCCATTGGTGTGCTTACGCCCAAAACTGATCGATCCCTTGCTTGAAGGGATCGATTGCTTAATAGGGTGATCGATCCCGTATGTGGGGAGATCGATCCCTTTTTTGGATTTTTAGTCCTGGGAGCATTCTATTTGAAAAAGCAATCGATCCCTTCTAGAGGGGATCGATCTATCTATGCTGGGTGGTAGTCTCCTGTTTTGCACTCTACTTACTAATTTGATCATATCTTGAGTTATACAAATCCAAATTACAAACAGTTTGAAGATTTAGAAACTATACTTAAAGGGCTTCTTATCCATATAAAATTCATCACCTAATTCATTGAGTATGAATTATAGTGAATTTTCAAAATTACCCATTGTGCAGTTTTTTTGACAACTAAAGAGTGTCCAGTAAAAATCAAAATCTTTTTTCAAAAAATTTGGATTTTGATTTTGTTTGATCCATTAGAAAGTAGACTCAAAGAGATTTCCAACCATATAAAATTCAAGTATTAAAACTTTGTGAATTAATACAGAAAAATAAAATAAGTTCAATGTTGGAAAACTTTGTTATTGTAAAACAACTTTCTTAAGTTAATCTTTTTCTCAAAACCAATATTATCAAAATTGTATTAAGTCCAAAATAAATAAATTCAATTTAAAAACAACAATTGGACTTTCATTTAAGCTCAAATAAATAATCTTTAAAGATAGATGTAGTTTGAGAAATATGAAACCAAGAAAGGTTTGTTTAAACTTTGAAAATCATAAACCAAGAAAGGTTTGTTTAAACTTTGAAAATCATATTATTTATTTAGTACCAAAATATAAAACTTAAGAATATGTACTAAATAAATCTATTTCAAAATTTTGATCAAGTTTATTTGTCTTTAATGTTTTGTCATTTCAAAATAAGGATCAATTCAAGGCTAACATATAATAATAAAATATTATTTAATTTTATTATCTTTAATTTAAATAATTAGTTATAATTTTTTATTATAATTATTTGCTAATTATTATAATTAATAAATTATATAAATAATTATTTTATAATTATTTGTTTATCTTATAATGTATTATAAGCCTTTATTATATTATAAGCTATAATACTTATTAAAATTATATATAATTGATTATATGGCTTAACTTATAACAATTATATTAATAATAATATTAATTATTTATATTATAATTATATAATATTATAATAGTTTATTATTAAAAATTATTTTAATAATTATAAAATAATTATTATATTTATATATAATAAATTACATATTATTAATATATAAATAATTATCAAATGATTAATTTAAATTATTTATACTAACTATTATAAAACAATAATTGAGTAAATTAATTATCTGATAACTATTAACTTTAAATTATTTATTTCAATTTATTAGAATTAAGTAGATTAAATCATTTTAATATTCATATTATACTATATTTAATATTAATTTATTTAATTGTACAATTGTTTTATGACAAAACAAAAGCTTATAAAGACTTTAAATAATTAGAACAACTATTCAAAAAGTCAAATCTTTTTGTACTTTTTCGATAAATGGATTTAGATTTTTAAATCTCTTACTCATTAATTTTTTAAATGTTAATAAATTAGTATTATTTTATTCTAAATAAGCTTGTATGAACTAAAATAATTATTTTATGACTAAACAAAAGGTCAAAATGATTTGAAATAGATAATTGTTTTAATAGTCTTAACTATTTGAACTAGTTTGGTAAACACATTTATTTTTTTAAATCTCTTACTTATTAATTGTTGGAATATTTTTAAATTAGTATTATTTTAATCCGAATAAGCTTGTATGAAAAGGAACAATTATTTTATGACAAAATAAAGATCATAATGTTTTAAGATAGATAATTGTTCAAATAGTCATAACTATTTGAACTATTTCAGAAAATAGATTTAGTCTTTAAATCCCTTATTAATTACTTTTTGAAATATTAATAAATTCATTTTATTAATACAACTGGTTAGGTAAACAGAATTATTTTTTAAATCTTTTACTTATTAATTTATGAAATATTAATAAATTCATTTTATTTTATTCTTAATAAGCTAGTATGAATTGAAAAAATTGATTTATGGCAAAAAAATAATTTAAAATAGATAATTGTTCATATAGTCTTAACTATTTAAATTAGTTTGGTAGATAAATTTATTTTTTAAATCTCTTTGTTATTAATTTTTGAAATATTATTATATTAGTATTATTTTATTTCGAATAAACTTATATGAACAGAAATAATTATTTTATGACAAAACAAAAGGTATTTGAAGTATATAATTGTTCAAATAGTCATAATTATTTAAACTAATTTGGTAAACAAATTTATTTTGTAAATCTCTTACATATTAATTTTTGAAAGATTAATAAATTAGTATTATTTTACTTTGAATAAACTTGTATAATCAAAAACAATTATTATATGTCCAAACAAAATGTAATAATGATTTGAAATAGATAATTTTTGAAATGGCCATAATTATTTGAACTGATATGGTAAACAGATTCACTTTTTAAATCACTTAATTATTAATTTTTGGAATATTAATAAATTAGTATTATTGTATTTTGAATAAACTTATATGAACTTTTGGGACAAAACAAAAGATCATAACGATTTTCAATAGACAATTGTTCAAATAGTCATAACTATTTGAATTTGTTTAGTAAAAATATTTTTTTTAAATTCTTGTTTATTAATTTTTGAAATATTAAAAAATTAGTATTATTTTATTTTGGATAAGTTTTTATGAACTAAAACAATTATTTTATGTCAAAACAAAAGGTCATAACGATTTTAAATATGTGATTGTTCAAATAGTCATAACTATTTAAATTTGTTCAATAAATGAATTTATTTTTTCAAATCTTTTGCTTATTAATTTTTTGAATGTTAATAAATTTAGATTATTTTATTCCAAATAAGCATGTAAGCTATAAAACAAATATTTTATGACTAAACATAAGATTGGAATGATTTGAAATAGATAATTATTCTAATAGTTTTAACTATTTGAATTGGTTTGGAAAAAAAATTTCCTTTTTAAATCTCTTATTAAATTTTGAAATATTATCAAATTAGTATTATTTTTAACTAAACAAGCTTCTATGATAAGAAATAATTGTTTTATGACAAAACAAAAATCTTAATGATTTGAGACTGATAATTGTTCAAATAGTCATAACTATTTGAACTAGTTCGATAAACATATTTATTTTTTTAAATCTCTTACTCATTAATTTTTGAAATATTAAAAAATTAGTAATATTTTATTTCAAATAAGCTTGTTTGATCAAAAACAAAAGGTCATAATGATTTGAAACAGATAATCATTCAAATGGCCATAATTATTTTAATTGATTCGGTAAACAAATTTATTTTCAAATTTCTTACTTATTATTTTAGAAAATATTAATAAATTAGTATTATTTTATTCCTTCTAAGCTTGTATTAACTTAAATAATTGTTTTATGACAAATCAAAAGGTTATAATGATTCTAAATAGAAAATTGTTCAAATGGTAAACAAATTTATTTTTTTAAATCTTTTTTTTGATGCTAATAAATTATTATTAATTTATTATGAATAAACTTTTATGAACTAGAAAAATTGTTTTATAACTAAAGAAAAGGTTAGAATGATTTTTAATAGATAATACTCTTAAACATTTGAACTGATTTGTAAACATATTTATTTTTTAAAATTTTTTACTTATTAATTTTTAAAATATTATTAAATTAGTATTATTTTAATCAGAATAAGCTTGTACGAACAAAAAATTTGTTTTACGACAAAAGAAAATGTCATAACGATTTAAAATAGATAATTATTCATATTGTCGTAACTATTTTAACTGGTTTAACAATTAAATTTATTTTTTAATTTTCTTGGTTATTAAGTTTCAAAGTATTATTAAATTAATATTATTTTATTCTAAATACAAAAGCATGAACAGAATCAATTGTTTAATGACAAAATAAAAGGTTATAACAATTTGAAATAGATAATTATTCAAATAGTCAAAACTATTTGAAATGGCTTGGTAAACAAATTTACTTTTTAAATCTCTTACTAATTAATTTTCTAAATATTAATAAATTAGTATTATTTTATTTTGAACAAACTTATCTTAACAAAAACAATTGTTTATGACAAAATAAAATGTAATAATGATTTAAAATAAATAATTATTCAAATAGTTATAATTATTTGAACTGATTCGGTAAATAGAATTATTTTCTAAATCTCTTATAATTTTTTAAAGTATTAATAAATTAGTTTTAATAGTAAATGTATTATTTTATTAATAAAATAGATAATTATTCTAATAGTTTAACTATTTGAACTAGTTCAGCAAACATATTTATTTTTTAAATCTCTTACTTATTAATTTTTAAAATATTATTAAATTAATATTATTTTTAATAAAATAAGTTTATATGATAAAAAACAATTGTTTTATGACAAAACAAATATCTTAATGATTTGAGATTGATAATTATTCAAATAGTCATAACTATTTGAACCGACTTGATAAACAAATTTATTTCTTAAATCTCTTACTTATTAATTTTTAAAATATTAATAAATTTATCAAATATAAATTAATATTTTATAGTATTAATATAATAATTATTAATATCATATTATAAATATATTATATAATTAATTATTTGTAATATTTATAAATATATAATGATTTAACTATATATTAATAAATTCAAATTTTAATATTATTTGAAAGTTAAATATTATAATATTAAATATAATAGTCATTATATAATTTATATAATAATAAACAGTATATAATTAGCTTATTCTTAATTATTTATTAAGATTATAATTTACAATTTAATAAATACTTATTTATTTAATTATTTATATATAGTACCTATTTATAATTAAGTTTAATAATTATAATAAATAAATAATTATTTAATATTAATCATTAAATAAATTGTTATTAATAATCAATTCATTATTAATATTACTAAATATTAATTAGTAATATTAAAACAATTGAACATAAACATAATTATAGAATAATATTATATTGTAATATAACTAGTTTATAAACTTATAATTGTTTATAAACTATATCTAATAATTTAAATTACATAATAAATTAATATTATAACTATTAATATATTTTAAGTATATAATAAATAGTATTTGAATAATTATATAAATTATAAAATATATACAATTATAAGAATAAAATTAATTATATAATTTTAAATTATTGCTATAAATATTAATTTTAAATTATATAATTATTTATTGTTAATGATAAATATTAGGTATCTAATATAATTACAATATAATTGTGTAAATTGTTATAATTATTTGAACTGGTTTTGTAAGTAGAATTATTTTCTAAATCTCTTACAAAGTTTTGAAATATTAATAAATTAATTTTAGTCTCTTCCGAACAAGCTTCTATGAGCTTAAATAATTGTTTTATGATAAAACAAAAGGTTATAACAAGTTAAAATAAATAATTTTTCATATAGTCTTAACTATTTGCACTAGTTTAACAAAAGGATTTATTTTTTAAATCTCATAGTTATTCATTTTCAAAATATTACTAAATTATTATTACTTTATTTCGAATAAGCTTGTTTGAACATAAATAATTGTTTTATGATAGAGCAAAGGTTATAACAATTTGAAATAGATAATTTTTTAAATAATCATAACTATTTGAACTGGATCAACAAATAGATTTCTTTTTTAAATCTCTTATTAATTCTTGAAATATTAATAAATTAATCTTATTTTATTTAGAAAAATCTTATTTGTTGAATGTTAGCTTTTTAGTTGAAATGGTGGTCCAAGATGGGGATGAATTGGATTTCTCCAAATTCTTCCCAAACAAATGATTTCAATATAATTGAATGGAAATTAAAACAATAAGCAATTTTGATGAAAATATAATGCAAACAAGAACACTTAATGAACATAAAATCAAATATAAACAACAATAAATTGTAAGGAGATAGGGATAGAGAAATCAAACATAATGATTTATAGAGGTTCGATCCTTCTCTATAAGGCACCTATGTCCTCTCTCTTGGTTGTCCATACCAAGGCCTGAATCAACTAATTGAAGAAAAATTCTTGCAAGATACAAACTTATCTTGTACTAAATCTTTATCTTTTTCTCAAGGCTTAGATAGCAACCTCTACCCTTACAATATTAAGAGGATACCTCACCTCTTATTCTCTTTCACCCTTGTATATCAAAGGTAATTTTGCAAGCAATAGAACAACCTTTCTAAGGCTAAGTGTTTGCTAAGTTTAAGTACAAGAAAATGATGAATGAACAACAAATATAATTTGGATACAATAAATACAAAGATATGGACTTTAAAGCTCCAAAAACTCTTGATTCTTTGAGAGAATGAAAATACAGCTTGTTGGCTCTTGCTCTCTTGATTCATCAACCTACTTGTTGTGTTGGAGTACCTAATTTATAGAGAAATTGAAGAAGTAGCTGTTGGGGATGCTTGGGAGAAGAAAATAACCATTGGTGTGATTCTGCCCAGACCCGATTGATTCTTTCCTTTAGGGGACTGATTGGTTCAAGTTTTATACCATTTTATGCTTAAAAAACATGAGTCGATCAATCCTTTCTGTGAGAGGATCGATCTTGTCAATGGCTGGGTGGTTGTATCCTATTTTGCACTCTACTCACTAATTTGATCATATCTTGAGTTATATAAATCCAAATCATAAATCGTTTGAAGATTTAGAAATTAGACTTAAAGAGCTTTCTATCCATGTAAAATTCATCACTAATTCATTAAGTATGAATTATAGTGAATTTTCAAATTTACCCCTTGTGAAGTTTTTTTTTACAATTGCAGAGTGTCTAGTAAAAATTCAAAATCTTTTCTTAGAAAATTTGGATTTTGATTTTGTTTGATCCATTAGAAAGTAGACTCAAAGAGCTTTCCAATCATATAAAATTCAAATATTAAAACTTTGTGAATTAATACAGAAAAATAAAATAAGTTCAATGTTGGAAAACTTTGTTATTGTAAAACAGCTTTCTTAAGTTAATCTATTTATCAAAACCAATATTATCAAAATTGTATTAAGTCCAAAATGAATAAGTTAACTTTAAAAACAACAATTGGACTTACATTTAAGCACAAATAAATAATCTTTAAAGATAGATTTGGTTTGAGAAATATGAAAACAAAGAAAGGTTTGTTTACACTTTGAAAAACATATTATTTATTTAGTACCAAAATATAAAACTTAGGAACATGTACTAAATAAATCTTTTTCAAAATCTTGATCAAGCTTATTTAGCTTAATGTTATGTCATTTCAAAATAAGGATCAATTCAAGGCTAACATTGAAAAACAATTGTTTTATGACAAAACAAAAGATAATAATGATTTAAAATAGATAGTCGTTTAAATGGCCATGATTATTTGAATTGATTTAGTAAACTAATTTATTTTTTAAATTCTTGTTTATTAATTTTTGAAATATTAATAAAGTAGTATTATTTTATTTTGGATAAGTTTTTAATACAATAATAATCATTTTATAATTGTAATTTATATTTATTATTAAAATAATATAAAGATAATTATTTTATAATATATTATATTATAATTATTTGTTTTGTTTATACAAATAATTATTAAAATTATTAAATAATATATATAAATAAATAATTATTCAATTCATTGAACTATTTCAATATCTTAATATTATAATAATTAATTAAAATTATTTATATTAAAATATTTATTTTATATTTATTAAATTATATTTTATATAATATTATTATTTATAAAATAAATTATATATTAAATAATATATATAATAAAATTTTATAATAGTAATAATTTATAAATAGTTAATAATATAATAATATTATTAATATAGTATTATTAATATTATAATTATATTAATTTAATTATAATATTTTAAAATTTATTTGAACTAATGAATTGTTTAATTATTACAATTCAATGATTATTATTGTATTGAGAACTAGATTATTATAGTATTATATTTAATTAATATATAATATTAATTATTTGTATAATTAATAATATTACTAAATATTATAGTTAAATTATAAGAATAACTAAATTATATATTAATATAATAATATTAATTATTAGTAATTAATAAAAAATAAATATGTTTATTGAACAAGTTTAAATAATTATAATTATTTGAACAATTATTTATTGAAAATCGTTATAACCTTTTGCTTTGTAATAAAATAATTTTTTCTACTCATACAAGCTTATTTTGAATAAAATAATCTAATTTATTAAATTAAGACAATTAATAAGTAAACTATTTAAACATAAATTTGTTTACTGAAAAGTTTAAATCGTTATGACTATTTGAACAATTATTTATTTCAAATTGTTATGACTTTTTGTTTTGTCATAAAACAAATTTTTTTGTTCATACCAGCTTATTCAAAATAAAATAATATTAATATATTAATATTTCGACAAGTTATAAGTAAAAGATTTAAAAAATAAATATGTTTGCCGAACAAGTTCAAATAGTCATGACTATTTGAATAACAATCTATTTCAAATCATTGTGAGCTTTTGTTTTATGAAAAAATAATTGCTAGTATTATTAACAAAATAATTTTGAATTAATTAATTTAAAATATTATAATTAATTCAAAAAATAAATCTAATTTTCAATTAATTAATATTTAATTATAATTATTGGTAATATTTCAAATTAGCATAATAAATAATTATAATAGTTTAATCATATGTATTTCAAGTGATAAATTAATTAGTATAAATTAAAAAAATAATTATTCTTGTGTTTTTAGAATTAATAAATTTTTTTTAAAATCTCTTCCTTAAAATTATTAATAATATATATTATTTAACTAAAAAATAGTTTAATAAAATACTAATTTTTTATTATTTAATTAATAATTATTAATGATAAATTAATTATTATAGTCATTTGGTTTAATAATTATTCTAATAGTACTAATAATATTTATGATTATAACTATAGTATATTTATATTTATATAGTTAGTAATATAATTAATATTACAATAAATTATTTTATTGTAAAATAGTATAATTTAAAATATATTGTTAATTATAATTTATAATATAATATTTACAATATATTAATTAATTTATGAAAACAATTATAATTATAATTATATTTATTGTTATTATTTATTATAACAATATAATATTATTTAATATTATTTATTATAATAATTATAAAATATTTAAGTATAATATAATTAATAAAATTATATTATTTAGACAATATTATTATTCAAATTATTAAATTAAAAAATAATTATATTAATAAGATAATTTAATTATTTTATATATTTATAACAATTGTTTATAGTATAATAATAATATATTATTATGGAATATATAAAATTAAAGTTATTGTAATACTATAATTTATACTATAATATTTAATAAGTATTTTGTTCAAATAAGCTAACATGAATTGAAACAATTGTTTTATTACAAAACAAAATGTTACAATGATTTGAAGTAGATAATTATTCAAATAGTCATGACTATTTGAACTTGTTTGATAAACTTATTTTTTTTAAATCTTTTACTTATTAATTGTTGAAATATTAATAAATCAATATTATTTTAATCCGAATAAGCTCATATGGATCGAAACATTTGTTTTATGACAAAACAAAAAAGTCATAAGAATTTGAAATAAATAATTATTCAGATAGTCATAACGATTTGAATTTGTTCGATAAATAGATTTATTTTTTAAATATTTTATTTATTAATTGTCTTAATATTAATAAATTTGTATCATTTTATTCGAAGTAAGCTTATATGAACAAATAAAAATCATTATATGACAAACCAAAAAGTTATAGCGATTCCAAATCAATAATTGTTCAAATAGCCATAATTATTTAAACTTGTTTGGTAAATAATACTAATTTATAATTAAATAATATTTAATTAGATATAACTTAAAAAATTATTCGAATATTAGAATTATTATAATATTGTAGTATATTATTTTAACTATTTATTCAAATATATATAAATATATATTTATTGATTTGAATAATTACTTGAAAAAATTAATAAAATCAATCTCAAAATATTTTAATTATTGATTTTAATAATTATTTAAATAATTGTTTTCGATAATTATTATTCTAATTCATAGCTTATTTATTAAATAAAATTAAAAAAATTCTATATTTATTAATAGAATCTAATTAATATTTAAATATTTAAATTATTAATATTAAAATAAAAATTAAATAATTTTAATTTAATTTAAAATAATTAAAATATTTATCATTTTAAATTATGGCCATTTTAATCTAATTAATAATTATTTATTAAAATAGATTTATTAATATTATTTAAAATAATAATACAATATTGTTTCAAATAGTATTAATAAAATATTAAACCTTTAAATAAGCCATACAACCATTTTCATATTTAATAATATTTTAATTAAATTATAATTGAGTTTAATTACCATATACAATATGTAATAATTCACTCACCAATAATTCAAATTATTATTAATCTGAATATAATTTCTTAATATTTATAATAATTATTTATGGTTTGAAATCAATTATATTTTGATAATTAATAAAATTATAAGCACTAATTATAAATTAAATCCTTCAAATTAGCCCTTAAATGTTCATTTCCTCTCTACACTCTATAATCTTTGCAATCGCCTTTCACATTTTTTGGCTCTTAAAGCATCTTTTCCAATATCATGCCTCTCCTCTTCAGCTTTCCACGAATGATCTCTTGAATTAAATATTAATCTTAGTAATTATTATTATTAACTATCGAACATATAAGTTAAGTGAAAATTTTATTATTAAAATAATATATTTATTTAATATATATACATTAACATAATTATTTGATAAAATACTAAATTATATAATAATACTACATAACAAATTTTTTAAATATATTTAAAACTAATTTTAAAATAGAGATTATTATACCTTAATAATATTATTATTAATTAGTAGTTTAATTAAATAGTTTAATTAATATTCTAAAAAATAATTAATAACTTTAATTGTTATTATTAAGATAATAATAATGTTATAATTAATAATAATTAAGATAATAATATAGTTTATCATTATTATATCTATTAAACTATTATAACATTATTAATATGTAAAATATAAAATAATTATTATTTTAAATATGTTTTAATATATATAATAATTATAATAAATATTTATTATTATCGTATTAATAATATTATCAAAACTAATACATTAAAATAACTTAAATTACGATAATTAATTATTTTTATTTTGGATAATTAATACAAATAAATCTAATTATTTATTCATACCTATTAATAATTTTATTAATTATCTATAACCCCTTAGATTTAATATTATTTTATAATATTATTATTATTATAATTATAAATATTTAATATTATTATAATAATTATTATTAAATAATAATTTAAAATATGAATATATTTGATATAAAAATAAATATTTTGAATAATTAATTAAATTATAATTAATAATTAATATTTAACAATTTTTATATATAATTAAATTATTTTATTTTATATTATTTAATATATATTGAATATAATATTTATTTTAAATTGATTATTAAAATTAAATAAAATAATATTTAAAATAAATACAATTAGATTTATAACTAAGAATCATTTAAATTCTTAGTTATAATCTATACAGTTAATAATTATAACTAAGAATGATTATTACTAATATACAAATAATTTAACTAGATAAATCTCATATGAATTAATTAATTCAATATCATAAATTAATATACAATTGTTAATAATATATATTATATTAATTACTCATTAATATAATTTGATAAAATAATTTTGATTAAGTTTTAGATTTAATTATTTACAGATTAATTTTTACAATTATTAAAATAAATAAATAACTAATAAAAGTTATTTATTATAATAAAATATATTAATAATTAATAGTTATTAAATGTTATATTTTAAATTATAATTATAATGATTAATTATAATTATAAACAATCAATTATATTAATAATTGAAAAACTTAATTTAGTTAATTAATAAGTACTAATCAACAGTAATTAGATATTAGTTTAATAATTTAATTAATTATATAATTGTTATATAATAGTTTAATTCATAACTATTTGAATTATAACAATATATTCTTTTATATACTATTTTATATAATAAATAGTTTAGGTATTTTAATATAATAGTTAATCATATAATCTTAATATGATATAAGTAATTTATTAATATAACTTATATTATAATATAAATAATATATATAAGTATAATAATATTACTAATAGAAGACTTATATTAATAATTCATATTATTATAATTATAATATGTATAGTTAGTATACATACCTATAATAGTCTATTTATATTATAATTATAAAAATCATAAATTACAATAATTTATAAGAAAGATTGTTATTATAATTTTAATATATGAATTATTATTCAATTAATATTATTATAATTTTAATTAGTATGAAAACAATTATTATTATAATTATAATTATAATATTAATTCAATTATAATAAATCATATTATTTTTAATATTATTATTAATTTTATTAATTAAATTATAATATTAAAATTGAAATTATTTTAATTTACATTAATAAATTATTTATTAATTTAATAAATATTATTACCGAATATTACCGGATAAATGCTTATTAATTATAAGTTATAATTATATTTTTAATGAACTTAATGTTAATATTTTCATAATTATAATATAAATTAGTGTTATTTATAATTTAATTATTGAGTAATTATTTTGACAATAAACAATTTAATTATATATAATTATATAATTCTATTACTTGTAAATTAAAATTAATTAATTTAATAATTTTAATTGGTTCATTTTATTAAATATTAATAATTATAACTTAATAATAAAATAATTATTATTTTATGTTATTATAACATAATGCTTTATGACAAAATTAGGTATTAGTTTATTAAATTAATACAATAATAATTGTTTAAACAATTATAGTATCATAATTATTAAAACAATTATTTATAAATATAAATATAGATAATGGTAATAATATTATATATTAATTAAATTTATATTTTAGAAAATGAGGGTTCTCATAGGGATTCTCATCTAATATAAACTTATTATTTGTTACTATTAATAACAATTGTGACAATATTTGGATATTAATAATTATTTTAAATATATAATCAGATTATATAATAATTAATAGTTACAATTATTAATTAACTGTAATATTTAATTACAATTTAATAAATTATTATTAATTTTCCAATTATATAGTATTAAATTTGTAAAAACTAATAGTCTAATATAATTACGATAAACTGATTTATTTTTTAAATCTTCAACTTCTCAATTTTTATATTAATAATTTATTGTAGTAATTATAATTTAATAATTATAGTAATAAGTAAAAGATTTTTATAATAAATTAATTCTCAAAGTATATTAATAAAGTAATAAATTATTTTATTTCACCCTAATTTTAAACTAATGAATTTATTAATATATAATTAATTAATAATAAATCATATTATTATCATTTTATAATATAACTATTATAATATATAAATCTATTATTGTTTATTTAATATATCTAATAGTTATTATTTAATTATATGCTAATTATAATAATTATAATATTATAATATTATAAATTTTGTCGTAAAACAATTGTTTTGTTCATACAAGCTTATTCTAATTAAAATAATACTAATTTAATAATATTTTAAAAATTAATATGTAAGAAATTTAAAAAATAAATTTGTTTACAAATCAGTTCAAATGGTTAAGACTATTAAAACAATTATCTATTTAAAATCGTTCTAACCTTTTATTTAGTTATAAACAATCGTTCTAGTTCATACAAGCTTATTTAGAATAAATTAAGAATAATTTATTAGCATTCAAAAAAGAGATTTAAAAAAATAAATTTGTTTACCATTTGAACAATTTTCCATTTAAAATCATTGCAACCTTTTGATTTGTCATAAAACAATTATTTAAGTTAATACAAGCTTAGAGGGAATAAAATAATACTAATTTATTAATATTTCCTAAAATAATAAGTAAGAAATTTAAAAATAAATTTGTTTACTGAATCAATTAAATTAATTATGGCCATTTGAATGATTATCTATTTCAAATCATTATGATGTTTTGTCATAAAATATTTGTTTTTGATCATACAAGCTTATTCGAAATAAAATATTACTAATCTTTTAATATTTCAAAAATTAATAAGAGATTTACAAAAAATATATATATTTATTGAACCAGTTTAAATAGTTATGACTATTTGAACAACTATCTGTCTCAAATCATTAAGATCTTTGTTTTGTCATAAAACAATTATTTCTTATCATAGAAACTTATTTAGTTAAAAATAATACTAATTTAATAATATTTCAAAATTTAATAAGAGATTTAAAAAAATATTTTTTTTACTAAACCAATTCAAATAGTTAAAACTATTAAAATAATTATCTATTTCAAATCGTTCCAATCTTATGTTTAGTCATAAAATATTTGTTTTATATCTTACATGCTTATTTGGAGTAAAATAAGCTAAATTTAATAACATTCAAAAAATTAATAAGCAAAAGATTTCAAAAAATAAATTTGTTTATTGAACAAATTTAAATAGTTATGACTATTTAGACAACTAAATAGTTAATAATTTTAATTAAATTATTAATATAGAATTAATTAATAATAATTAATATTGATATTAATAATCATAATATTAATATTTAGTTATAATATTAATATTATTATTATGAGGTATTAGGATAATTTAATAATAAATTCTATTATTTGTAGTTTTTTCCTATAATATTATATAAATATTTATAAATTATTAGTAATAAATATTTTAATTAATTACAATAACTATTATATTGTTCTAATTATTTAGCTGTTGTTTTATAACAACTCAATTAAAAAACTTTTAATAAGTTTAAATTACTAATCTAATAATATTTTGAAAATTAATAACTAAGAGAATTAAAAATAAATTTGTTTATCGAACCGGTTTAAATATTTAAGACTATAATAACAATTATCAATTTCAAAATATTATGACTTTTTGTTTTATCATAAAACAAAATTTTCAATTCATACTAGCTTATTTGAAATAAAATAAAATGAATTTATTAATATTTCAAAAATTAATAAGAGATTTAAAAAAATAATTTAGTTTACCTAACCAATTCAAATATTTAATATTATTTACCGAGTAAGCTCAAATAGTTATAACTGTTTAAACAAATTTTTATTTCTAATAGTTATGATCTTTTGTTTTGTCATAAAACAATTGTTTCTATTCATACAAGTTTATTCAAAATAAAATAATACTACTTTATTAATATTTTGTAAATTAATAGGTAGGAGATTTAAAAAATAAATCTGTTTACCAAACAAGTTCAAATAGTCATATCCATTAGAACAATTATCTATTTCAAATTATTATGACCTTTTGTTTTGTCATAAAACAATTGTTTCTGTTCATATAGAATTATTCAAAATAAAATAATTTTGATTTATTAATATTTTGAAAATTAATAAGTGATTTAAAAATTAAATCTATTTACTAAATCAATTCAAATAGTTATGACTATTTGAACAATTATCTATCTCAAATCATAATGATCTTTATTTTGTCATACAACAATTGTTTCCTTTCAATACAAGCTTATTCGAATTAAAATGATACTAATTTAATAATATTTCAAAAATTAATAAAAGATTTAAAAAATAAATATGTTAGCCGAACTAGTTCAAATAGTTAAGACTATCAGAATAATCTATTTCAAATCATTCTATCCTTTTGTTTAGTCATAAAACAATTATTTCAATTCATACAAGCTTATTTGGAATAAAATAATATTAATTTGTTAACATTCGAAAAATTAAAGCAAGAGATTTAAAAAAATAAATTTGTATACTGAACAATTTCAAATAGATATGACTATTTAGACAATTATCTATTTAAAATTATTTTGACATTTTGTTTTATCATAAAATAATTGTTTCAGTTAATAAAAACTTATCTGAAATAAAATAATACTACTTTATTAATATTTCAAAAATTATTAAGCAAGAAATTTAAAAACTAAAGCTATTTTTCAAAGCAGTTCTAATAGTTATGACTATTTGAACAAATATTAATATCAAATCGTTAGGATCTTTTTTTCGTCATAAAACAATTGTTTTTTTTATCATATAAGCTAATTTAGATAAAAATAATACTAATTTAATCATATTTAAGTTAAATATTATATAGATAATATTGGATTAAATTTATTTAAATTAATTAATTAATATAATATATTATTTAATATATTATATTGTAAATGATATTAATTATTAATATTAATAAAATATGTAATAATTAAATTAATGAAAGGTCATATGAATTCGTGTTACATATTATAATTTATTTCGAAATAAATTTGTATTATTACTATAATTGTTTTGTTCATACAAGCTTATTCAAAATAAAATAAAACTAATTTATTAATATTTCAAAAATTAATAACTAAGTGATATATAAACAAATCATATTTGTACAAACTATTAGTAACAATTATCATAATTATTACAGAATTTATTATTTTTTAAATCTCTTACTTATTAATTTCAAAATATTATTAAATTAGTATTAATTATAAATTAAATATCAATCAAATTTATAATTATTAACTATTAATAATGATAAACATTTCCATTCAATTATTATATTAACAATAATTTGGACTAATAATTTATAATAATTATTATTGTATTAATTTAATAATATTATAGTATTATTTGAATATAACTAAAAGTCAAATTGTTTAATATAATTTGTATACTATTGTTTAAAATTATTAAAATTAATTAATAATTTTATCAATTAGTTAATAATAAATTACTAATAAATTAATATTTATACTATAATATCTATATATGTTACTAGTAATAATAATAATATATTATTATTATTATTAATTTATTAAAATAATAATTAATAAATTGATTATTAAAATATTCATTAAAATAATTATTAATATTTATAATTTAAATATTAATTATAAATATTTACCTTATTAAACTAGTACAATTAATCCAAATTGTATTAAGTAAATAATAAATAATAATTATTTATTATAATTAATGAATATAATATTTTTATTAATATAAATATACATTATTAATAATTAATAATGATTAATTTTTTGGATTATTGATAAAATAATCCTGTTTGAATAATTAATAAAATATTTATTTAGTTTATATTGATTTAATCATTTAATTAAATTATATAAGATAATAAGTAATAAATAATTACTTTATTCCTAATATTATTATTATTATTTATGATTAGATTAATCATAAATTATTATAACTACTTTTAATTTATTTTAATTATGTAATTATATAGTTAATATTTATGGGTTTAAGTTTTTAATTAAATAGTTAAACTTTTTATAATTAACAATCTTAATTATTAATATTTTACATATTAATATATTTCTATTATTAATATTAACAATTTTAAATTTAAAATTATCAATTTAAGGATATAAATTGTTATATTTAATTTTCAATTAAATTATATTTATTTCTATTTGTTAACTTTATTAATTAAAATTATTTGAATAGTAATTATAAACTAAAATAAACAATATTTTTATATACTATAAAACTAGTAATATTTGTTAAATAATAATATTAAGCTTTAATTAATAGTAATTGAATAATAATAATTTATTATTTATAATTATTCAATTATATAATACTAATTTTATCTAATAATTTTATAATAAATCCTCAATACAAATTATTATTATTTAATTTAAATTATTAATTATATTTATTAATAATAAATATAATATTAATTAATAATTGTATTTAGGATTTATTATAAAATTATTAGATAAAATTATTAATGTTTTACTAAATATTTAATTTTATTATCTTTAATTCAAAATCAATTAAGTCATGATATAATTAATTATGATTTATTAATTTAATAATAATTAATAATATAAAATTATTGGTTTTAATATTTCAAATAATAAATATTGTTTAATTATTAAATATTTCAAATGGTTAAGACTATTGAATAATTATATACTTCAAATCATTTTGACCATTTTTTAGTCATAAAACAATTATTTCAATTCATACAAGCTTATTCAGAATAAATTAATACTAATTTATTAACATTTGGAAAATTAATAAGAAAGATTTAAAAAATAAATCTGTTTGCCGAACAAGTTCAAATACTTATTATTATTTGAACAATTGTCTATTTTAAAATGTTATAACCTTTTAATTTGTCATATAATAATTGTTTCAGTTAATACAAGCTTAGATGGAATAAAATAATACTAATTTATTAATATTTCCTAAATTAATGAGAAATTTAAAAAGTAAATATGTTTACCAAATCAGTTAAAATAATTATGGCCATTTGAATAATTATCTATTTCAAATCATTATGACATTTTATTTTGTCATAATACAATTGTTTTTATCATACAAGCTTATTCGAAATAAAATAATACTAATTGATTAATATTTCAAAAATAATAGGTAACAGATTTAAACAATAAATCTGTTTACCAAACCATTTCAAATAATTATGACTATTTGAACAATTACCAATCTCAAATCGTTAAAATTTTTGTTATTTTGTTTCATATTATATGTTACAATATAATGTATATTAATATAAAATATTATATTCATAAATCTAATCAATAATTAATATAATTAATATTATAATATGAATAACAATAGATATGTTATATCTATAATAACTAATTAGTAAAAAATTTTCTTTATTAAAATAATTTATATATTATTTATAAATAAATAAGTATAATAATAACATTATGATATTATAATTTGATTATAAATTAATATTAACATATTAATTTAATTATATATATTTAATTAACAATATATTATAATAATTATGATAATTTATAAATTATTATTTATTAATTAATATGAATATATGTTATATTAGTAAATATCAAATCAAGATAAATTTGATAAATTGTTACTTCGAATAACAATTTGAAGTATACAACTGCTCTAATAGTCATAACTATTTGAAATGGTTTTGTAAACAGAGTTATTTTATAAATCTCTTACTTATTAATTTTTGAAAGATTAATAAATTAGTATTATTTTATTCCGAATAAGCTTGTACGATCAAAAACAATTGTCACATGACCAAACAAAAGGTAAGAACAATTTGAAATAGATAATAATTAACAAAATTATTCATAAATTAATCAAAATTATTATAATATATTTGTTTTAATTTCTATTATAACTTAATTTATATTAGGTTACTATTTAATATAAATATATTTATACTAATATAAATAATACTAAGTTATATAATAATAATTTATTATTAATTTTAATATTATTTATATAAAAAACAATTGCTTTATGACAAAACAAAAGGTCATTTATTAATTCACTTAGATTTTTACTTATGACTATGTAATAATTATTTAATTATATATAATTAAATAAACTATTATATTAATTTATAAATATTAATAACTAAATTAATTTAATTGTTAAATTAAATATTTTATATAATATTAAATAAAAAATATAGTTATATAATTACAATTAAAATAGATAATTAAATATTTTAATTCGAATAGTAATTAAATTAAAAATATTTATTTATTTGAATAAATAAATATTATTAATATTTTGCATATTAATATTAAAGATAATTAATATGATTGGTTTCATATTAAAATAATTATTAAAATATTAAAATAAATTATAATATTGTTAATTATTAATTATATAGATTAATTAATAAGTTAATATAATTCATAATAGATTATACTAAATTAATATTATTCAGTTATAATATTTTTACTAGTTATTAACTGCATAATTTCACTTTTATTAATCTATTAGATTTAATATTTAAAATTAATATATATTATAGTATTAAATATAACTAGTAATTTTAGGAATTATTTATAAATTAATTAAATATTTAATTATTATTTAATTAATTTAATAATTGTATAGATTATATAATTTAGTATAATATATACAGTTATAATATCTATTTAAATTTATTATTTCATTTTAATAATATCAAATAGCCATATTTATTAACTGTATTATTTAATTTTATATTAATTTAACTAATATAAATTAATTTAAATATAAAAATTATTAATTATTAAATATTTAATTTATTAATGATTATATTAATTTATTAATATTAATAAATATATATATATTGAATTAATTAATATAAATATTAAATAAGTTAATTTGATTTGAAATAATTATGGTTAAAATGAATTATTAAAATAAATCATTATGAATGTCAAATAATACAAATTTATTAATATTTTAAAAATTAATTAGTAAGAGATTTCAAAAGTAAATCTACTTACTAAACCGTTTTAAATAGTTTTGACTATTTTAAAAATTATCTATTTCGAATTGTTATAACCTTTTATTTTATCATCAAACAGTTGGTTCTATTTGTACTATTTTATTCGAAATAAAATAAAACTAATTTAATAATATTTTAAAACTTAATAACTAAGAAAATTAAAAAATAAATCTAATTGTTGAACCAGTTGAAATAGTTAAGACTATATGAATGATTATCTATTTCAAATCGTTATGACATTTTCTTTTGTTGTAAAATAATTGTTTTGTTCGTACAAGCTTATTTAGATTAAAATAATACTAATTCAATAATATTTCAAAAATTAATAACTAAGAGATTTAAAAAGTAAATTTGTTTACCGAATCAGTTCAAATGGTTAAGACTATTAGAATAATTATCTATTTCAAATCATTCTAATATTTTATTTGGTTATAAAACAATTGTTTTAGTTCGTAAAAGGTTGTTTAGAATAAATTAATAATTAATATATAATATTAATTACTTATATAATTAATAATATTACTAAATATTATAGTAACATAGAAGAATAACTAAATTATATATTAATATAATAATATTAATTATTAGTAATTAATAAAAAATAAATCTGTTTACTAAATAAGTTTAAATAATTATAATTATTTGAATAATTATTATTAGAAATCACTATAACCTTTTGCTTTGTCATAAAATGATTTTTTATGTTCATACAAGCTTATTTTGAATAAAATAATACAAATTTATTAAATTAAGACAATTAATAAGTAAAAGATTTAAAAATAAATCTATTTACTGAACAAGTTCAAATCATTATGACTATTTGAACAATTATTTATTTCAAATTGTTATGACTTTTTGTTTTATCATAAAACAATTGTTTTTGTTCATACCAGCTTATTCGAAATAAAATAATATTAATTTATTAATATTTCGATAATTTATAAGTAAAAGATTTAAAAAATAAATATGTTTGCCAAACAAGTTCAAATAGTCATGACTATTTGAATAATAATCTATTTCAAATCATCATGAGCTTTTGTTTTGTAACAAAATAATTTTGAATTAATTAGTTTAAAATATTATAATTAATTCTAAAAATAAATCTATTTTTTAATTTATTAATATTTAATTATAATTATTGGTAATATTTCAAATTAGCATAACAAATAATTATAATAGTTTAATCATATATATTTCAAGTAATAAATTAATTAGTATAAATTAAAAAAAATATTCTTGTGTTTTAAAATTAATAAAAAATTTTTAAATCTCTTCCTTAAAATTATTAATAATATATATTATTTAACTAATAAATAGTTTAATAAAATACTAATTTTTTATTATTTAATTAATAATTATTAATGATAAATTAATTATTATAGTCACTTGGTTTAATAATTATTCTAATACTATTAATAATATTTATTATTATAACTATAGTATATTTATATTTATATTTATATAGTTAGTAATATAATTAATATTACAATAAATTATTTTATTGTAAAATAGTCTAATTTAATATATATTGTTAATTAATTTATAATATAATATTTATAATATATTAATTAATTAAATTAATTAATTTATGAAAATAATTATAATTATTATTATATTTATTGTTATTATTTACTATAACAATATAATATTATTTATTATTATATTAATTTTATTTAATATAACATTAAATATCTTATCTTATAATATTTTATTTTATAATAAATTTTAATAGTATAATTAATTATATTAATTACAATTATAGTATAATATATTAATATTAATATATTAATTTTAATATTGGACATATATATTAATTACAATTAATAAATTATTATTAATTATAATAATTAATACTTATTATATTAAAATAATATACTTAATTATTTAAAATAAATTATAGTATTATTAATACAATAATTGTTATATTTTTACTAAATATTTGAATTATTATTAATTATATATAATTATATATATTAAATATATATAAATTTATAAATTATAATAATTTATTATTTATAATAATAATTATTAAAATATTTAAGTATAATATAATTAATAAAATTAAATTATATTAGATAATATTATTATTCAAATTATTAAATTATAAAATAATTATATTAATAAGATAATTTAATTTTTTTATATATTTATAACAATTGTTTATAGTATAATAATAATATATTATTATGGAATATATAAAATTAAAGTTATTGTAATACTATAATTTATACTATAATATTTAATAAGCATTTTGTTCAAATAAGCTAACATGAATTGAAACAATTGTTTTATTACAAAACAAAATGTTACAATGATTTGAAGTAGATAATTATTCAAATAGTCATGACTATTTAAACTTGTTTGGTAAACTTATTTTTTTAAAATCTTTTACTTATTAATTGTTGAAATATTAATAAATCAATATTATTTTAATCCGAATAAGCTCATATGGATGGAAACAATGTTTTATGACAAAACAAAAAAGTCATAAGAATTTGAAATAAATAATTATTCAGATAGTCATAACGATTTAGATTTGTTTGATAAATATATTTATTTTTTAAATCTTTTACTTATTAATTGTCTTAATATTAATAAATTTGTATTATTTTATTCGAAGTGAGCTTATATGAACAAATAAAATCATTATATGACAAACCAAAAGGTTATAGCAATTCCAAATCAATAATTGTTCAAATGGCCATAATTATTTAAACTTGTTTGGTAAATAATACTAATTTATAATTAAATAGTATTTAATTAGATATAACTTAAAAAATTATTCGAATATTATAATATTGTAGTATATTATTTTTAACTATTTATTCAAATATATATTTATTGATTTGAATAATTACTTGAAAAAATTAATAAAATCAATCTTAAAATATTTTAATTATTTATTTTAGTAATTATTTAAATAATTATTTTTGATAATTATTATTCTAATTCTTAGCTTATTTATTAAATAAAATTAAAAAAAATTCTATATTTATTAATTGAATCTAATTAATATTAAAATATTAAAATAAAAATTAAATAATTTTAATTTAATTTAAAATAGTTAAAATATTTATCATTTTAAATTATGGCCATTTTAATCTAATTAATAATTATTGATTAAAATAGATTTATTAATATTATTTAAAACAATAATACAATATTGTTTCAAATAGTATTAATAAAATATTAAACCTTCAAATCAGCCATACAACCATTTTCATATTTAATAAGATTTTAATTAAATTATAATTGAGTTTAATTACCATATACGATATGTAATAATTCACTCACCAATAATTCAAATTATTATTAATTTGAATATAATTTCTTAATATTTATAACAATTATTTATGGTTTGAAATCAATTATATTTTGATAATTAATAAAAATATAAGCACTAATTATAATTTAAATCCTTCAAATCAGCCCTGCAATGTTCATTTCCTCTCCACACTCCACAATCTTTGCAATCCCAGACTCTTCCATTGCAATAGCCTCTCACACTTCTTGGCTCTTGAAGCATATTTTCCAATATCATGCCTCTCCTCTTCAGCTTTCCATTAATGATCTCTTGAATTAAATATTAATCTTAGTAATTATTATTATTAACTATTGAGCATATAAGTTAAGTAAAAAATTTATTATTAAAATAATATATTTATTTAATATATATACATTAATATATTTATTTGATAAAATACCAAATTACATAATAATACTATATAATAAAATTTTTAAATATATTTAAAACTAATTTTAAAATAGAGATTATTATAACTTAATAATATTATTATTAATTAGTAGTTTAATTAAATAGTTTAATTAATATTCTAAAAAATAATTAATAACTTTAATTGTTATTATTAAGATAATAATAATAACGTTATAATTAATAATAATTAAGATAATAATATAGTTTATCATTATTATATCTATTAAACTATTATAACATTATTAATATGTAAAATATAAAATAATTATTATTTTAAATATGTTTTAATATATATAATAATTATAATAAATATTTATTATTATCGTATTAATAATATTATAAAAACTAATACATTATAATAACTTAAATTACAATAATTAATTATTTTTATTTTGGATAATTAATACAAATTAATCTAATTATTTATTCATACCTATTAATAATTTTATTAATTATCTATAACCCCTTAGATTTAATATTATTTTATAATATTATTATTATAATAATTATTATTTAATATTATTATAATAATAATCCTTAATTAATAATTTCAAATAAGAATCTATTTGATATAAAAATAAATATTTTGAATAATTAATTAAATTATAATTAATAATTAATAATTAACAATTTATATATATAATTAAATTAAATTCTTTTATATTATTTAATATATATTGAATATAATATTTATTCTAAATTGTTTATTAAAATTGAATAAAATAATATTTGAAATAAATACAGTTAGATTTATAACCAAGAATCATTTAAATTCTTAGTTATAATCTATACAGTTAATAATTATAACTAAGAATCGATTATTACTAATATACAAAGAATTTAACTAGATAAATCTCATATGAATTAATTAATTCAATATCATAAATTAATATACAATTGTTAATAATATATATTATATTAATTACTCATTAATATAATTTGATAAAATAATTATGATTAATTTTTGGATTTAATTATTTATTGATTAATTTTTATAATTATTAAAATAAATAAATAACTAATAAAAGTTATTTATTATAATAAAATATATTAATAATGAATAGTTATTAAATGTTATATTTTAAATTATAATTATAAACAATCAATTATATTAATAATTGAAAAAATTAATTTAGTTAATTAATAAATACTATAGTAATTAGATATTAGTTTAATAAGTTAATTAATTATATAATTGTTATATAATAGTTTAATTCATAACTATTTGAATTATAACAATATATTCTTTTATATACTATTTTATATAATAAATAGTTTAGGTATTTTAATAAAATAGTTAATCATATAATCTTAATATGATAAACTAATTTATTAATATAACTTAATTATAATATAAATAATATATATAAGTATAATAATATTACTAATATAATACTTATATTAATAATTCATATTATTATAATTATAATATGTATAGTTATTATACATACCTATAATAGTCTATTTATATTATAATTATAATAATATATAAGAAAGATTGTTATTATAATTTTAATTAATATGAAAATAATTATTATTATAGTTATAATTATTATATTAATTCAATTATAATAAATCATATTATTGTTAATATTATTATTAATTTTATTAATTAAATTATAATATTAAAATTGAAAGTATTTTAATTTTTATTAATAAATTATTTATTAATTTAATAAATATTATTATTAAAATATTATTACCGAATATTACTGGATAAATGCTTATTAATTGTTAGTTATAATTATATTTTTAATGAACTTGATGTTAATATTTTCATAATTATAATATAAATTAGTGTTATTTATAATTTAATTATTGACTAATTATTTTGACTATAAACAATTTAATTATATATATAATTATATAATTCTATTATTTGTAAATTAAAATTAATTAATTTAATAATTTTAATTGGTTCATTTTATTAAATATTAATAATTATAACTTAATAATAAAGTAATTATTATTTTATGTTATTATATCACAATGCTTTATGACAAAATTAGCTATTAGTTTATTAAATTAATACAATAATAATTATTTAAACATTTATAGTATCATAATTATTAAAACAATTATTTATAAATAAAAATATAGTTAATGGTAATAATATTATAAATTAATTAAATTTATATTTCAGAAAATGAGGGTTCACATAGGGATTCTCATCTAATATAAACTTATTATTATTTAATTTGTTACTATTAATAACAATTGTGACAATATTTGGAAATTAATAATTATTTTAAATATATATAATCAGATTATATAATAATTAATAGTTACAATTATTAATTAATACAATTTAATAAATTATTAGTAATTATCCAATTATATAGTATTAAATTTATAAAAACTAATAGTCTAATATAATTACAATAAACTAATTTATTTTTTAAATCTTCAAATTCTCAATTTTTATATTAATAATTTATTGTAGTAATTATAATTTAATAATTATAGTAATAAGTAAAAGATTTTTATAACAAATTAATTCTCAAAGTATATTAATAAGGTAATAAATTATTTTATTTCACCCTAATTTTAAATTAATGAATTTATTAATATATAATTAATAATAAATTATATTATTATCATTTTATAATATAACTATTATAATATATAAATTTATTATTGTTTATTTAATATATCTAATAGTTATTATTTAATTATATGCTAATTATAATATTATAATGTTATAAATTATTAGTTTGTATACGAGCTTATTAGTAATTAATATAATATAAGTATAAGACTATTAATAATAATAAATTATTTATAATATAATTATAAATAGTAATTATTTAAATATCTTAATTTATATATATGTTATATATATTATATTTACATATAGTTATTTTAATACTTACTTAATAATTATATTTGAACATTCAAGATATAAATGTTATAATATAAATAAATTAATATTATAATATATAGTATTTACTATAATTATTTATTTAATACTCATAAATAATTTTTATGAGGGCTCGTAAAACTCTTATTATATCACTGGCAATTGGATCAAAGTTATTAGGTGTGAATTTTGTTGCTTTATGTTATTAGCTATGCAAGTCTATTAATAAATTTAATTAAAATTATAATACTAAAAATATTTTAATACTAAATCTTGTTTAGTATTAATTATATAATTAAATTAAATTATTAAATATTAAATATCCAAAATGTTCCAAAAATTATTAATAGTCATAAGAAAATTTGATAATTATACAAATATAATTATTTGATTAATATTTATAATTAAAATATTATTACTAAAATTAGCAATTTCAAATAATTGTACTAGTTTAGTATTAATTATTTAAAGAAAATAATATATCTTTAACAATATATTAAATAAATTCTTATTCATTATTTAATATAATAGAATATTAATTAATTAATATTATTAATTATCTAAATATTAGTTTGTTAAATTATACATAACTATTATTCAATTGTTTAATAAATTTAATATTATTATATAATTAAATTAATAATATAATTATATAATATTTATTATATTATAATAAATATTTAATTTAAATATTTAATATATAATAATATTATATAATTAAATAAATTAAATATATTATAATAGTAAACATTTACTTGTCAATTATTATAATTTGACTTATTATATAATTTAACTATTATATTTAATTTATTAACTATTATTATATCTATTAATATTTAATATTACAGATTGTTATTAAATAGTCATAACTAATTTTATATACGTAATATTAATTGAATTATTAATAAAATTAATAAACTATAATTAATATAAACAATAATATTAATAATAAATTTATTGATATTTCATAAATTTTTTATTAATAAGTAGGAGATTTGAACAATTAAAATAATATAATATTAAGATTTGATATTAATAATTTATCATATTAACAATTTGAAGTATACAACTGCTCTAATAGTTATTTATTTATAATTTAATTAATATTATCCAAAATAATAATATCTTATTATTTATTATAAAAAATCTCCAAGCAACTCCACCTCTGAAAATTTGTAACAATTATAATATGAATATAATTATAGTATAAATTATTTTCTATTATATATGATATATAAAAAATAATTATTAATTAATTAAAGTTTATAATTTTGAATAAAATCAATTGTTAATTATAATTGTGTATTAGATTAATTAAGTTAACTAATTTATTCTATTGATTAATGATTATAATCTATTCATATTAATTATTATTGTACTTAATTTATTTAAAATAGATAATTAATAGAATAAATAAGTTTATTACTTAAAATTTAAATTAGACTTATATAATATTAATTTGATTATTATAATTGTTATCATATACTTATTTAGTTTTATAAAACAATTGTTTATTAATTTATTAATAATTTTTTAAATAATTTATTTAAATTATATATTAATAGTTTAGTGATTAGTTGTTAAATTTAAAATTATTGTTAATTTATTTATTACTAATCAAATTGTGATTATGGATAATTATTCAATTTTATAATGATACTAATAATTTTGTACTATAATTAATAGATTATAATTAATTCTAATTAATTAATTAGAATTAATTATTTTTTGTTATTAGGGTATTAATACAATGAATATTAATAGTGAATATATTAATTTTTCTAATAAATTATTTATTATAACTTAAATGTTTATAATTTCAAATAATTATACTATTAATTATTAAATTTATTATTAATTATTTAGAATTTAATTATAAAATATATTCATAATAATTTAGTATGTTTAATTAATAATATATAAATAATATTATATATGATATAACTAATTAAAATAGTAATTTATATAATATTACTAATAATTAATATTATTATAATATTAGTAATTTTGTTATCCAAAATTAGTTATAACTATTTAGTAGATTACTATTATTAATATAGTTATTAATTAAAATAAATTAACAAATATTAAAAAATGAATATTTTTATCGATCAAGTTTAAATAATTATGACTATTTGAACATTTATCTATTTGAAATCGCTATAACCTTTTGCTTTGTCGTAAAATAATTTTTTCTGTTAATAGAAGCCTTTTTTGAATAAAATAATACAAATTTGTTATAAAATTGATCAAATCTACCCTCTTATGATAGTTTATAATTTCAATTATTAAATCTCTTACTTATTAATGTTTGAAATATTAATAATTAATATTTTAATTAATAATTTATTTTTAATAAAATAATGTTAATGTTTGACTATTAATAAAAAGTAATTATTAACTTAATTATAATAAAATAATTATATACATAAAATTTACTTTTCATAACTAATTTAATGATTTAATAATGAATAGTTAAAAGCATAAAAAACTATATTTTCAAAATAATAAATCAAAATAATATCATTATAATCTATTAAATTATATAATATTCTAACCTAATGCTCCACGGAGTGTTGGCATAAGTCCCAGACCCATGATAGTTGGTATCAAAGTAGGTTCTAGTTATGGTCATGTTCAGTTTGCACTCAAGGTGTTCAATACAAAATAATTATTAAATATTAATTAATAAATCAATTATATAATTCATATCAATTTATTAATCATAATTTAATAATTTAAAATATATTATTTTAAACTAATTTCTAAAAACGAATAATTAATAAATTGTATTTTAATTTATTATTTGTATAATATTAACTAAATATAAATATCTATTTATATATTATATTTATTGTATTATATTTATTAAATAATTAAAATTAAAATTAATAAATTAATTAAATAAGAATAAGAAAATCCTTAATATTATAATAATAAATATTATAATAATATATAGATTAATTTCAAATTATTATTCATAATAGATAATTATGAATATTTTAATTATTATTCATAATTAATTAAAATATAAATATTTAGTTACATCTATTAATCTTAATTCATTTTTAATTAATACTTTTTAATTAGATTACTTTATTAATATATAATATAATATTAATAATAGATTAATTATTATAAATAATTAATTACAATTATTTATATTAGTTTATTCAATTATTATTAAATATTTTGCAAATTATTATTATTAGTAATTATTTAATAATTAATAATTAATAATTATTATTCTGAAAATAGAAATATATTAATTTTCTATTTAATTAATTTATCCTTTATTATATTAAACTTAATTAATAATTATATTAATTAATATAATCAATTTAATTAATTAATATTAAATATTAAAATAAATAGAATATTTAAATAATTAAATAATATTTAATTTAAATAGCAAATTAATAGATAAATAATTATCTATTTTCTTATTTTTTTAAAAAATTACTGGTTAATATCAATTATTACTATTATACAAATAATTGATTATATAATAAAACATAGTTCTAATTATTATAAAATTATATAATTAAATATTTATTTATTATAAAGAATTGATAATAATTATTTATTTTAATTTTTATAAATTTATACCTATTTTATTTATTCAAATATTAGTAATATATTTAATTAATAAGTTAAACATTTTGAAATATAATAAAGCTTTTTTAAATTGTTATTATCTAATCAAATTATTTTTTGAATCTTGATAAGGGATCAATTGGCTCTTGATAAATTTGTAGAAGTTTGGCTACTGGAAGAAAAATGGATCAATCCGTTTGGCCAGGGAATCGATCCCTTCTATCCCAAACATGCCATAAACCCGTTTTGTTTCCAGAATTTGTTTGTTTTAGTTCCTAAATGAGTTTTGGCAAGATAGAAGGCTGAAAAAATGTTCAATTTGATTCAAGTTAGGCAAAATTTTGTTTGTCAATTCAAAACTTTTAATCAGTTTAAGGCTAAAGTAATTGTTCATATAGTCATAAGTATTTGGACATATTTAGTAAAAGGATTAAATTTTAATTCTCTTACTCATTAATTTTTGAATATCAATAAATTAGTATTATTTTATTTTTAAAAAAAGCTTATTTGAACTGAAGCAATTGTTTTATTACTAAACAACAGGTCAAATAAGTTGAAATAGTTAATTATTCAAATAATCATGACTATTTCAACTTGGTTTGCTACAAGTATTTGATGTAGGCTTTGGTTTATAGAAAGATTTTGTCAATCCAAGCTTCTTGTCACATTTATAAATTTACTTTGGGGATTATCTTGCTATTTGGTCACTTGTGGGCCTTCTATATATAAATTTGGAAGTTGGAGCTTTTCTTGATATTTAATAGCAATAATTTGTTCTTACAATACTTGAAAAGAAATAGTGACAAGGAAAATAATTGACTTTTAGGAATTTGTTAACTAATTTTATTGCTAATATAATAATATTTATTATAAATTTAAAAATATATAACAATTATTATTAAATTTATTATTAATTATTTGATTGATAATTTACTATAATTATAATAGTATTAATTTATATAATAATACATTTTATTATAATTATTATTAAAATATAATATATTTATTGTTAAATATGAATAGATTATAATCATTAATTAATAAATTATAAATAGTTAATAATTATTACTAAATAATTATGAAAATTATTCAATTTTATAAAACAATAAAATAAATAATTTAAACTTAGAAATAATACTAATTTAATTAATCAAATAGTAAACTAAATAATGAATACAATTATTATTTATAATTTTTTAGGAGAACAATTACTCATTAATTCTATTTTATTATAATATTAAAAATAACTATATACTTACTAAGTGATTTATTTATTAATAATATTAAAATTTTATTAATTTTAAAATATAGTATTAAATTTTTTTATTATAACGAATTATATAATTCTAATTATTTTTTAATGTTTTATTATATAGTTATATTTAAACAATTATTAGAAATATTAATTTATAATATTTAATAACAAATTAAATTATAATTTAATATCATAACTAATATTTTTTATAGAATTATTATTTATAATAATCTAATTGTTATTATAATTAGTATAAATATTATAGCAATTATTTGTTATACTTTTCATAATTAGAATTATGAATAATAATATTTATATTCATATAATAAAATCAAATTTGACTCATAAAATAATAATTTATAATACCAACTAGTATATACTATTTTTATAATTTGTATTAATTTTAATACAATATATAATAATATATATAATATAATATTTATTATTATATATTAATTAAGTTAAATTTAGGTTATAATAAATTATTATTATAATTAAAAATTGATATTTATTATAATATCAATATCTTATATTAATTAAAATTAAAATTATATGTCATTATACAATTATATAATTTATATGTTTAATTGATTATACATATTCATAATTTATAAATATATTATATTTAATCTTATAATATATAATTATAATTACTTTAAATTAATTATTTATAAATTAAGTATAATAATAGTTATAATTAGTACCATAATTATTTGAACTAATTTTGCAAATAAATTCACTTTTTAAATCGCTTACTTATTAATTTTTGGAATATTAATAAATTAGAATTATTTTATTTTGAATAAGCTTGTATGAACTAAAACAATTATTTTATGACAAAACATCATAATGATTTTAAATAGACAACTGTTCAAATAGTCATAACTATCTAAATTTGCTTGATAAACAAATTTATTTTTTTAAACTCTTGCTTATTAAATTCTTTTTATTTTGGATAAGATTTTATGAATTGAAACAATTGTTTTATGTCAAAACAAAAGGTAATAACAATTTTATAAAAATAATTGATCAAATAGTCATAACTTTTTAAACTTGTTTGGTAAATAAATTTATTTTTTAAATCTTAAATTATTCATTTATAATTTAATAAACTTGTATGAACTAATGATATTATATTATCATTAAAAAAATTATACTTGTATAATTAATTATTTATATGTATTTATAAATAGCCTAGACGAAATAAAATAATACTAGTTTATTAATATTTTTGAAATTAATAAGTCAAAAATTTTAAAAAATAAATTTGTTTACTAAATCAATTGATATTTCAAATCATAATGACCTTTTAAATTGTCAGAAATTTAAAAAAATAAATCTATTTACTAAATCAATTGATATTTCAAATCATTATGACCTTTTTGAATTGTCATAAAATAATTGTTTTTGATTATACAAGCTTATTTGAAATAAAATAACACTAATTTATTAATATTTCAAAAATTAATAAGAGATTTAAAAAATAAATATGTTTACCGAACCAGTTCAAATAGTTATGACTATTTGAACAATTATCAATCTTAAATCATTAAGATCTTTATTTTGTCATAAAACAATTATCTCTAATCATAAAAGCTTATTTTGTTAAAAATAATACTAATTATACTATTTATATCCTATTTTGAATAATAATTATTATAATATGAATAATATTAATTTTTAAATTAATATATATAAATCATCCAAATTATCATTAATAAATTTATTATATTAAATGTTATTGATATAATTATTACTTTAAATAATAACTATTAATAAGATAATTATTAATTATAATTATTTATATTTAATGTTTACAATAAATATTTAATATTTAATAATAATTTAAAATATTAATTAAATGGTTATCTTATTTAATAATGTAAGCTTTATTATTAATATTATTCAAATTATACTATAATATTGAAATATTAATCGATAACAATAAACTATTTACTAAGTACTAATCGATGTACTCTTTATTAATAATATTAACAAATCTTTAAATGTTCATTTAAATATTAGTTATTAATAAAATAATACATTTACTATTAAAACTAATTTATTAATACTTCAAAAAATTATAAGAGATTTAGAAAATAATTCTATTTACCGAATCAGTTCAAATAATTATAACTATTTGAACAATTATTTATTTCAAATCATTATTACTTTTTGTTTTGTCATAAAACAATTGTTTTTGTTAAGATAAGTTTGTTCAAAATAAAATAATACTAATTTATTAATATTTAGAAAATTAATTAGTAAGAGATTAAAAAGTAAATTTGTTTACCAAACCATTTCAAATTGTTTTAACCTTTTATTTTATCATTAAACAATTGGTTCTGTTCATGCTATTTTATTTAGAATAAAATAATATTAATTTAATAATATTTCGAAACGTAATAACCAAGAAAATTAAAAAATAAATCTAATTGTTGAACCAGTTAAAATAGTTATGACGATATAAATAATTATTTATTTTAAATCATTATGACCTTTTCTTTTATCGTAAAACAATTGTTTTGTTCATACAAGCTTATTTTGATTAAAATAATACTAATTTAATAATATTTTAAAAATTAATAAGTAAGAAATTTAAAAAATAAATTTGTTTACAAATCAGTTCAAATGGTTAAGACTATTAAAATAATTATCTATTTAAAATCATTCTGACCTTTTGTTTAGTTAACAATTGTTCTAGTTCATACAAGCTTATTCAAAATAAATTAATAATAATTTATTAGCATTCAAAAAAGAGATTTAAAAAAATAAATTTGTTTACCATTTGAACAATTTTCTATTTAAAATTATTATAACCTTTTTATTTGTCATAAAATAATTATTTAAGTTAATACAAGCTTAGAGGGAATAAAATAATACTAACCAGTTCAAATAGTTATGACTATTTTAACAATTATCTATCTCAAATCATAATGATCTTTATTTTGTCATACAAGAATTGTTTCCTTTCATACAAGCTTATTCGGATTAAAATGATGCTAATTTAATAATATTCCAAAACTTAATATGTTAGCCGAACTAGTTCAAATAGTTAAGACTATTAGAATAATTATCTATTTCAAATCATTCTATCCTTTTGCTTAGTCATAAAACAATTATTTCAGTTCATACAAGCTTATTTAGAATAAAATAATACTAATTTATTAACATTCGAAAAATTAAAGCAACAGATTTAAAAAAAATAAATCTGTTTACTGAACAATTTCAAATAGATATGACTATTTAAATAATTATCTATTTAAAATTATTTTGACATTTTGTTTTGTCATAAAACAATTGTTTCAGTTAATAAAAACTTATTTGAAATAAAATAATACTACTTTATTAATATTTCAAAAATTATTAAGCAAGAGATTTAAAAACTAAAGCTGTTTTTCAAAGCAGTTCTAATAGTTATGACTATTTGAACAAATGTTAATCTCAAATTGTTATGATCTTTGTTTTGTCATAAAACAATTATTTTTTATCATATAAGTTGATTCAAATAAAAATAATACTAATTTAATAATATTTAAGTTAAATATTAATAGATATATTGGATTAAATTTATTTAAATTAATTAATTAATATAATATATATTATTTAATATATTATATTGTAAATGATATTACTTATTAATATTAATAAAATATGTAATAATTAAATTAACGAAAGGTCATATGAATTTGTGTTACATATTATAATTTATTTCAAAATAAATTTGTATTATTACTATAATTGTTTTAGTTCATACAAGCTTTATTCAAAATAAAATAAAACTAATTTATTAATATTCCAAAAATTAATAACTAAGTGATTTATAAACTAATCATATTTGTACAAACTATTAGTAACAATTATCATAATTATTATAGAATTTATTATTTTTTAAATCTCTTACTTATTAGTTTTCAAAATATTATTAAATTAGTATTAATTATAAATTAAATATCAATCAAATTTATAATTATTAACTATTAATAATGATAAACATTTCCATTCAATTATTATATTAACGATAATAATAATTTATAAACAATTATTTTTGTATTAATTTAATAATATTATAGTATTATTTGAATATAACAAAAAGTCAAATTACTTAATATAATTTGTATACTATTGTTTAAAATTATTAAAATTAATTAATAATTTTATCAATTAGTTAGTAATAAATTACTAATAAATTAATATTTATACTATAATATCTATATATGTCATTAGTAATAATAATATAATATTATTATTAATTTATTAAAATAATAATTAATAAATTGATTATTAAAATATTCATTAAAATGATTATTAATATTTATAATTTAAATATTAATTGTAAATATTTTCCTTATTAAACTAATACAATTAATCCAAATTGTATTAAGCAAATAATAAATAATAAATATTTATTATAATTAATGAATATAATATTTTTATTAATATAAATAGACATTATTAATAATTAATAATGATTAATTTTTTGGATTATTGATAAAATAATTTTGTTTGAATAATTAATAAAATATTTATTTAGTTTATATTAATTTAATCATTTAATTAAATTATATAAGATTATAAGTAATAAATAACTACTTTATTCCTAATATTATTATAAATAATAATAATAAAATATTATCATTAATATCTATGATTAGATTAATCATAAATTATTATAACTACTTTTAATTTATTTTAATTATATAATTATATAGTTAATATTTATGGGTTTTAATTTTTAATTAAATAATTAAACTTTTTATAATTAACAATCTTAATTATTAATATTTTACATATTAATATATTTCTATTATTAATATTAACATTTTTAAATTTAAAATTTTTAATTTAAGGATATAAATTGTTATATTTAATTTTCAATTAAATTATATTTATTTCTATTTGTTAAATTTATTAATGAAAATTATTTGAATGGTAATTATAAACTAAAATAAACAATAATTTTATATACTATAAAACTAGTAATATTTGTTAAATAATAATATTAAGCCTTAATTAATATTAATTGAATAATAATTATTTATTATTTATCATTATTCAATTATATAATACTAATTTTATCTAATAATTTTATAATAAATCCTCAATACAAATTATTATTATTTAATTTAAATTATTAATTATATTTATTAATAATAAATATAATATTAATTAATAATTGTATTTAGGATTTATTATAGAATTATTAGATAAAATTATTAATATTTTACTAAATATTTAATTTTATTATCTTTAATTCAAAATCAATTAAGTCATGAGTATAATTAATTATGATTTATTAATTTAATAATAATTAATAATATAAAATTATTGGTTTTAATATTTCAAATAATAAATATTGTTTAATTATTAATTATTTCAAATGGTTAAGACTATTAGAATAATTATATACTTCAAATCATTTTGACCATTTTTTAGTCATAAAACAATTATTTCAATTCATACAAGCTTATTCAGAATAAATTAATACTAATTTATTAACATTTGGAAAATTAATAAGAAAAGGATTTTAAAAATAAATCTGTTTGCTGAACAAGTTCAAATAGTTATTATTATTTGAACAATTGTCTATTTTAAAATGTTATAATCTTTTAATTTGTCATAAAACAATTGTTTCAGTTAATACAAGCTTGGATGGAATAAAATATACTAATTTATTAATATTTCCTAAATTAATAAGAAATTAAAAAATAAATATATTTACTAAATCAGTTAAAATAACTATGGCCATTTGAATAATTATTTTTTTCAAATCATTATGACCTTTTATTTTGTCACAATACAATTGTTTTTTTTATCATACAAGCTTATTCGAAATAAAATAATACTAATTGATTAATATTTCAAAAATAATAGGTAACATATTTAAACAATAAATCTATTTACCAACTAATTCAAATAATTATGATTATTTGAACAATTATCAATCTCGTTAAAATTTTTGTTATTTTGTTTCATATTATATGTTCCAATATAATGTATATTAATATAAAATATTATATTCATAAATCTAATCAACAATTAATATAATTAATATTATAATATGAATAACAATAGATATGTTATATCTATAATAACTAATTATTAAAAAATTGTATTTATTAAAATAATTTATATATTTATTTATAAATAAATAAGTATAATAATAACATTATGATAATTATAATTTGATTATAAATTAATATTGACATATTAATTTAATTATATATATAATTAATAATATATTATAATAATTTATAAATTATTATTTATTAATTAATATGAATATATGTTATATTGGTAAATATCAAATCAAGATAAATTTGATAAATTGTTACTTCGAATAACAATTTGAAGTATACAACTGCTCTAATAGTCATAACTATTTGAATTGGTTTTGTAAATAGATATATTTTTTAAATCTCTTACTTATTAATTTTTAAAAGATTAATAAATTAGTATTATTTTATTCTTAATAAGCTTGTATGATCAAAAACAATTGTCATATGACCAAACAAAAGGCAAGAATAATTTGAAATAGATAATAATTAACAAAATTATTCATAAATTAATCAAAATTATTATAATATATTTGTTTTAATTTCTATTATAACTTAATTTATATTAAGTAACTATTTAATATAAATATATTTATACTAATATAAATAATACTAATTTATATAATAATAATAATTTATTATTAATTTTAATATTATTTATATTATATTATTTATATAAAAAACAATTGCTTTATGACAAAACAAAAGGTCATTTATTAAATCACTTAGATTTTTACTTATGACTAAGTAATAATTATTTAATTATATATAATTAAATAAACTATTAGTAAATTTATATATTAATAATAGTTTATTTAATATTTAAATATTATATTAATTTATAAATAATAATAACTGAATTAATTTAATTGTTAAATTAAATATATTATATAATATTAAATAAAAATATAGTTATATAATTACAATTAAAATAGATAATTAAATATTTTAATTCAAATAGTAATTAAATTAAAAATATTTATTTATCTGAATAAATAAATATTATTAATATTTTGCATATTAATATTAAAGATAATTAAAGATAATTAATATGACTGGTTTCATATTAAAAGATTAAAATAAAATTGTTTTAAATAAATTATAATATTGTTAATTATTAATTATATAGATTAATTAATAACTTAATATAATTCATAATAGATTATACTAAATTAATATTATTTAGTTATAATATTTTTACTAGTTATTAACTGTATAAATTAACTTTTATTAATCTATTTGATTTAATTATATAAATAAATTAGATTTAATATTTAAAATTAATATATATTATAGTATTAAATATAACTAGTAATTTTAATAATTATTTATAAATTAATTAAATATTTTGTTATTATTTAATTAATTTAATAATTGTATAGATTATATAATTTAGTATAATCTATACAGTTATAATATCTATTTAAATTTATTATTTGATTCTAATAATATCAAATAACCATATTTATTAACTATATTATTTAATTTTATATTAATTTAACTAATATAAATTAATTTAAATATATAAATTATTAATTATTAAATATTTAATTTATTAATGATTATATTAATTTATTAATATTAATAAATATATATTTATTGAATTAGTTGATATAAATATTAAATAAGTTAATTTGATTTGAAATAATTATGGTAAAAAATAATTATTAAAATAAATCATTATTAATATCATTGATAATACTAATTTATTAATATTTAAAAACTTAATCAGTAAGAGATTTAAAAAGTAAATCTGCTTACCAAACCATTTCAAATAGTTTTGACTATTTCAAAAATTATCTATTTCGAATTGTTATAACCTTTTAGTTTATCATCAAACAATTGGTTCTATTTATACTATTTTATTTGAAATAAAATAAATCTAATTGCCAAACCAGTTGAAATAGTTAAGACTATATTAATGATTATCTATTTCAAATCGTTATGACCTTTTCTTTTGTTGTAAAATAATGTTTTTGTTTGTACAAGCTTATTTGGATTAAAATAATACTAATTTAATAATATTTCAAAAATTAATAACTAAGAGATTTAAAAAATAAAATTGTTTACCATATCAATTCAAATGGTTAAGACTATTAGAATAATTATCTATTTCAAATCATTCTAATATTTTATTTGGTTTATAAAACAATTGTTTTAGTTCATAAAAGGTTATTTAGAATAAATTAATACTAATTTAGTAACACTCAAAAAATTAATAAAAATGAGATTTTAAAAAAATAAATCTATTTACCACACAAGTACAAATAGTTATTACTATTTGAATAATTGACTATTTTAAATCGTTATAACCTTTATTAAAACAATATATTTAATCTTTAACAATATATTAAATAAATTAATAATAAATATAATAGCTTTATTTATTATATCTATATTTAATTGTAATTAATTAAAATATTAATTAATAATTTATTAATATTAATAACTATATTATCAATTTTAATATTAATAAAATATTAAACCTATTGTTTATATAAAGAATAAGGTTTATGATTATTCATTATTAATTTAATTAATAATATTTATACAATATTTTAATAATTAATAATTATGAGAACTAGTCATATGAATTATCAATATTGATTTTTTTTTAATTATCGATATATGTTTAATAAACAACTTTTAAAATGTTTATCGATATCTATATAACTAAAAGTTATGTACTTGCCATTAGATGTTGGATTGAATAGTTCAACTCCATTTTCGAGATGTAGTTTGATTTTTATGAGTTCAGTTTGAAAAATAATCAAGCAACTTAAGTTCGACTAATTAGATTTTGTTATAATTAATATAACAAAATAAATATAATATTTAATAATTAATAAGTTAAATTAGTTAAATATATTTGTTAATATTATATAAATATTAAGCCTATTAATAAGTTATTAATACTTATTATTTTATAAGGTATTAATAGTTAAGGTTAATATTATAATCTCTATATTAACTAATAATTTAAATTAGATAATAAATTAATATTATAACTATTAATATATTTTAAGTATATAATAAATAGTATTTGAATAATTATATAAATTATAAAATATATACAATTATAGTAATAAAATTAATTATATAATTTTAAATTATTGCTATAAATATTAATTTTAAATTATATAATTATTTATCATTAATGATAAATATTAGGTATCTAATATAATTATGATATAATTACGATATAATTGTGTAAATAGTTATAATTATTTGAACTGATTTTGTAAGTAGCATTATTTTTTAAATCTCTTATAAATTTTTGAATTATTAATAAATTAATTTTATTCTATTCCGAACAAGCTTCTATGAGCTTAAATAATTGTTTTATGACAAAACAAAAGGTTATAACACGTTGAAATAAATAATTTTTCATATAATCTTAACTATTTGAATTGGTTTGACAAATGGATTTATTTTTTAAATCTCATAGTTATTCATTTTCAAAATATTACTAAATTATTATTACTTTATTCCGAATAAGCTTGTATGAATAGAAACAAATGTTTTATGATAGAGCAAAGGTTATAACAATTTGAAATAGATAATTGTTCAAATAAACATAACTATTTGAACTAGATCAACAAATAAATTTTTTTTTAAGTCTCTTATTAATTCTTGAAATATTAATAAATTAGTATTATTTTATTTAGAAAAATCTTATTTGTTGACAAACAATTGTTTTATGACAAAACAAAAGGTAATAATGATTTAAAATAGATAGTTGTTTAAATGACCATGATTATTTGAATTGATTCAGTAAACTGATTTATTTTTTAAATCTCTTATTTATTAATTTTTGAAATATTAATAAAGTAGTATTATTTTATTTTGGATAAGTTTCTATGAACTAAAACAGTTGTTTTATAACAAAACAACTGGTCATAATGATTTTAAATAGATAATTGTTGAAATAGTCATAACTATTATAGATATAATTTGTAATAAAGTATAAACAAAATTGAATAATTCAAATACAATTATTAAATAACTTATAATATTATATAAGTTCAAATAATTTATATAACTATTATATTTCTAAGTAAAAATATAATATAATATTTATTAATAAATTATTAATAATCAAATATTATTATATTAGATTTCTTTAAACATTATATAGACATGACTATTTGAATTTGATAAACAAATTAACTTTTTAAATCACTTAGTTATTAATTTTTGGAATATTAATAAATTAGTTTTATTTTATTTTGAATAAGCTTGTATGAACTAAAACAATTATTTTATGACAAAACAAAAGGTCATAACGATTTTAAATAGACAATTGCTCAAATAGCCGTAGCTATATAAATTTGTTCAATAAACAAATAATTTTTGAAATATTAAGAAATTAGTATTATTTTATTTTGGATAAGCTTTTATGAATTGAAACAATTATTTTTTATCAAAACAAAAGGTTATAATGATTTTAAATAAATAATTGTTCAAATAGTCATAACTATTTAAACTTGATCAGTAAACAAATTTATTTTTTCATATCTTTTGCTTATTAAAGTTTTGAATGTTAATAATTAAAAATTTTAAATTTTAAATATTTAAATTAAAATATTTAATTTTTATTATTTAATTATCAATATTTATTAATGAATAAGCTATGAAATAATAATATAATTTATGAATTTTATTAAATAATTATTAAAAATAATCATAAATATTTTAAAATGTATATTTGATCTTTTATGATAAATTATCAATAATTAAAATAGATAATTATTCAGAAATCCGATATTTGAGACAAGGCAAATATCTAATTATTCAAATAAATTAATAAGAGATATTAATTTTTATATCTTTAATTAAATTAGCATATTTTAAATAACTAATATTTAATTAATCTCTATTTATTTCAAATTATTATCATAATTTACTTAATTAGTATCCATGGTAATAATATAATTTAATATATTATTATAGCAATAATAAATAATATTAATAATAGATTTTCTAAGTTACATAAAATATTCAATTATTAAATAATTATTAATTGTCATATTATTAATAATTATGGCAAATAAATAATGTTCATATTATTATATGATTAAACAAAATCATCTTATAAAACTATGATAATTGTTATTAAATATATATAATAAATTGACTACGAAAAATTATCTCATATGAACATTATTTCCCTTTGATAATTATTCCCTTTAAACTAAGGTGTCATTGCTTATATAATAAATCTAATAGTCTTAACCATTTGAATTTGTTCAGTAAACACGTTAATTTTTTAAATATCTTACTTATTAAATTTTTAAATATTATTAGTTTAGCAATATTTTACTTTGAATAAGTTTGTATGAATAGAAACAATTGTTTTATGACAAAATGAAGATCATAACGATTTGAGATAGATAATTGTTCATATAGTCATAACTATTTGAATTGATTTTGTAAACAAATTTAAATTAATAACAAATAAGTTATTAAAAATAATATTTTTGCAACTATAAAAAATAATTTAAAGTTTAAATAAGCTTATTTGGAATTAATAATATAAATTATATAATAAAATAGCTAATTATAATAAATATTAAAATTTGTTATATAATTTTATATTTTGTGTATAAAATTTATTTAAATAAGCAATAGTAGTCATAGAAAAATTGATTTATTAGCTATTTTAATTAACAATTTTATTATTAATTTAATTAATAATTAATAATGATTCAAATAGTTAAGACCATTTGAACAAATATCAATCTCAAATTGCTATGATCTTTGTTTTGTCATAAAAAAATTGTTTCTAATCATACAAGCTTATAATATACATTATGACAATTAGTTACTAATATTTTTCAATCTAGAATCAATTTATTAATAATCAATATCGATACTTTTGTTATCAACTATAAGTAAGGGTATTATTAGTTTAATAATAAATATATTGAAATTTAATATATTATTAACTATTTGTATTATTAAATATTATATTAATAACATATTTAATATTTTAAATATTAAAATAATTTTTTATTCAATTAATATAAGTTTAGATAATTGAACTAAAATATTAAATATAAATATAATATTTATATATTATCTAATTAAATTATTAGATAAAACAATAAAAAATATTAATGTTCTCATAAATTAATATTGTTCAAATAGTCATAACTATTATTTAAATAACAAATTACATTATTTAAATATAATTATATAATTTTTAAATAAATTAAGATAGATAATAGTTATGTTATAATTGATACTAATACAATGGGATATTTAACTAATTTAAAATTTTGTATTATTTATTTAAATAATTTAAGTAAAGAAATCTAATTAGGATTATATAACTAGATTAATAATTAAAATAATTTAAATAATATTAATTATTTGATAGAATAATATATATTTATAACCGATTTAAAATATTATTAAAAAATATATTTAATATTTTTATCTAATATTAAACATTAAATGCATTAATTGCTTAGATTGATTATATTTTAATTATATTTTAATTAACTATATAGTTTAAAATATAATTAATTAATTGTTGCTTAGATTATAATATATTAAATATTAAGATTTACATTAAAGTAATATACTATTATTTAATTAAAAAAATTAATTAATAATAAAATTAGTATATTAATTAATATATTGTATATTTAAAATAACTTAAATATCCAATTTGTTTAATTATTGATTATCAATAATTGTTTTAACCTTTTATTTAGTCATAAAATAATTGCTTCAACTCATACATGCTTATTCGAAATAAAATAATACTAATTTATTAACATTCAAAAAATTATTAAGTAAGAAATTAGAAAAAAAAATCTATTTATTGAACAAGTTCAAATATTTTTTACTATTTGAACAATTATCTATTTAAAATCGTTATGACCTTATATTTTATCATAAAACAATTGTTTCAGTTCATAAAAGCTTATCTAAAATAAAATAATATTACTTTATTAATATTATAAAAATTGATAAGTTAGAGATTTAAAGCATAAATTAGTTTATCAAATCAGTTCAAATAATTATGGCCATTTAAACAATTATCTATTTCAAATCATTATGAACTTTTGTTTTCTCATAAAACAATTGTTTTTCATCATACAAGCCTATTCAGAATAAAATAGTACTAATTTATTAATATTTAAAAAATTAATAAGTAGGAGATTTAAAAAATAAATCTGTTTATCAAATCAGTTCAAATAGTTATGACTATTTGAACAATTATATATTTCTAATCGTTATAACATTTTTGCTTTGTCATAAAACAATTATTTATCTTCATACAAGCTTATTCGAAATAAAATAATACTAATCTAGTAATATTATGAAATTTAATAACTGATAGATTTAAAAAATAAATTTGTTTACTGAACCAATTCAAATAGTTAAGGCTATATGAATAATTATCTATTTCAAATCGTTACCTTTTGTTTTGTCGTAAAACAAATGTTTTTGTTCATATAAGTTTGTTCGAAATAAAATAATATTAATTTATTAATATTTCAAAAATTACTAAGAGATTTAATAAATAAATCTATTTACCATACTAGTTCAATTAGTTATAAAAATTTGAACATTTATTTATTTCAAATCATACTAAATTAATAATTTGTTAATAAATTTGAATCATACCTTTTGTAATTTAAACTTATTAAAAGTTTTTAATTGAGTTGTCATAAAACAACAGCTAAATAATTAGAAAAATATTACCTTTTAAATCTCTTAGTTTTTAATTTTTTATATTTGAAATCTTATAATTCAAATATTCATAACTATTTGAATATTATTCTAATTTAAGTTTAAATTTGTTTAATTTAAAAATTAAATATTTAAAGATTTTTTTGTCCTAAAACAATTATTTTTGTTAATATAAGTTTGTTTGAAATAAAATAATATTATTTTATTAATATTTAGAAAATAAATCTATAAGAGATTTTAAAAAAAAATCTGCTTACCAAACCATTTCAAATAGTTTTGACTATTTCAATAATTATTTATTTCAAACCATTATAACCTTTTATTTTATCATCAAACAATTGGTTCTGTTCATACTATTTTGTTTAGAATAAAATAATAATAATTTAATAATATTTTGAAACTTAGTAACCAAGAAAATTAAAAAATAAATCTAATTGTCAAACCAGTTCAAATAGTTAAGACTCTATGAATGATTATCTATTTCAAATCATTATGACATTTTCTTTTAACGTAAAATAATTGTTTTGTTCATACAAGCTTATTTGGATTAAAATAATACTAATTTAATAATATTTTAAAAATTAATAAGAGATTTAAAAAAGTAAATTTGTTTACTAAATCAGTTCAAGTGGTTAAAATTATTAGAATAATTATCTATTTCATATCATTTTGATCTTTTGTTTAGTCATAAAACAATTGTTTCAGTTTATACAAGCTTATTCAGAATAAATTAATACTAATTTATTAACATTTGAAAAATTAATATGAAAGAGATTTAAAAATATTTTTTTTATCTTTGATTAATTTTTACGATATTAATATTTTAAATATTTTAAAATTTAACAATTACAGATTGGACAATTATTAACAATTATTCATATTAATATTTATTATTAATATGATAAGCTTATATAATATTTAAGGATATAAATCCTTACTTATTAAATAAATAATTAATAAAAATATAATAAATTTATTATTAATTTATTATATTAATATTTATAATAATATTATCCAAATATTATACATTTAAATAACTAATAATTAAATGATAGTAAATATTATTAATGTATTAAAAACAAATAACCATTAATGTTAAACTATTTAATTATAATTTTTTATTAACATTTAAATTATATGTAATTAAATTAATTAAAACTTTTGAAATTACTATTTGATTTAATTATATAAATAAATTAGATTTAATATTTAAAATTAATATATATTATAGTATTAAATACTATATAACTATTTAATAATATTAATTATTTTTAAAATTAAATATTATAAATTATAAATTGTTTATATTCATACCAATTTTGATAATTATGACTATTTGAATAATTATCTATTTCAAATCATTATGACCTTTTGTTTTATCATAAAACAAATGTTTTAGTTCATATAAGTTTGTTTGGAATAAAATAATACTAATCTATTAATATTTCAAAAATTAATAAGAGATTTAAAAAATAAATCTTTTTATCAAACCAATTCAAATAATTATGACTATTTGAGCAATTATTTATTTCAAATTGTTATTACTTTTTGTTCTATTATAAACAATAGTTTCTATTCATACAAGCTTATTCAGATTTAAATAATACTAATTTATTAATATTTTGACAATTAATAAGTAAAAAATTAAAAAAATAAATATGTTTACCAAACTAGATCAAATAGTTATGACTATTTAATTTCAAATAATTTAAACAATTGTTTAAATTAATTACTATTTGTAATTTATACTATAAATTAATAATTAACAAATACCTAAAAGTCAATTATTGTTTTAAATACCTACTGTTTGCTCAAGAAAATAATTTATTAATAGATATTAGATAATATTTAAAATGATTTATTATATAATAAATATTTGTTAACAAATTTAACAATTACCATTATATCAATTAACGATATTATAACATTTTATCATAATAAATAATTAAATTATTAATTAATAATAATAATTAATTATTATTATAAATATATTATTTAGTATATTAATAAATTATATACTTAATTATTATTTAGTAATTTAATATCATAATATATTAGATACAATATATTTATTATGAATAATTTTATATATTGAATTGAATTATAATAAATAATTCAATTATGAAATATTAATAAATTCATAATTTTATAATTATAATAATATTAAATTATTATTATAACTTATAATAAATAACTTAATGACTATTGCTAATTAAATTAAATTTTAAATATAATTATATCAAATAATTTTAATTATAACTTATAATTAATTATAATATTAATAGTTAATAGTTATTATTAATATTTTGTTAACTATTATTGTCAAACAATTATCGTTATGTTATTTAATTATCAATATATATGTCTAATTAAATTATATAATAAATAATTATTATATAATATATAATATACAATTATAATTACATATTATAATAATTACTATGATTCATAAAATATTATTAATAATATTTAATTATAATAATTTATTAAATTATTACATGATACTATATAATTAATTATTATAAAAATAGTAATAATATTATAAATTTAACTAATATATGACTATTAGTTTAAAATTGAAATTATATTAATATATTAAATTATAATAGCCAAATTGATAATTATACTATATAATTACTAAATAAAGATTAAAAATAATATTGTAATTTATAAGCCAAGTTATTTTAATTGTTTTCATTATCATTTTCAAATTTTTTATATTATATCCATCCTCGTACCTATACCAAAAGGATATTTTAAATTTATCTTATCTTTGCAGGTATTTAATCGATGTGAATAATTTTTAAAAGAAATAATAAATAAATTTTATTTTTTATTTTTTTATTTTTATCTTGTATAGTTAGATAATTTTTTATAAATATATATTTTTCAATAACAATATATTAATTCTAATTAATTTAAAATAATAATTTATACTATTTAATAAAAAAATGTATATACTAAATATATATAAATATATATGTAGGGTATGAGTACGGATATGAGATGAGTACATTATTATCCGTCTCCATTTTTGTATCTAATAAAAATTTAAAATCATATCCATTCTTATCCTCATATCATTAAACTTATCATTATAAGTTTAAATAACAATTTATTATTCATAAATAATATTGTAAATAACATAAAATAAACCAACTATAATAATAAGTTTTTACTTATATAGTTGATTAATTAAATATAATAATATTAAAATTATTATATAGATATTATAGTATAAATATTAATTTATTAGTAATTTATTAATAAGTAAAATTAATATTATTAATAATAATAATATTTGTAATAATAATATAAAAATTAATAATAATTACTAATAGTTAACATTGGAAAATATTGAAATTATTTTATATTAATATCATAAAAAACTCTTCACATTTTGTCACTGGATATAGTATTATTTTATTATTATTTTGAATAATAATATTATTATATAATTATTTTAACTGATTTAGTAAACAAATTTATTTTTTTAATTTCTTACTTGTTAATTTAGGTAATATTAATATTTAGTATTATTTTTTTCATCTAAGCTTGTATTAATTGAAACAATTGTTTTATGCTTAATCAAAAGGTTATAAAGATTTTAAATAGACAATTGTTAAAATAGTAATAACTATTTGAACTTGTTTGGTGAACAAATTTATTTTTTTAAAATTTAATCTTTGAATAAATTTATATGTACAAACTAAATTAAAATAAATAATTACAAATTATATTAATTATATAAATATAATTCAATTAATTATAATTAAAATAAAACTGATAAATATTATCAATTTAAAATTAATATATTAATTTATTATATATAAATAATATATAAGTATTACAAAAGATTAATTATTTAATCTATAATAATATAATTAATTGTTTTTACAAAATAATTATATAATTATTATTAATTATTAATTAATATATTATCCGTATACCAAACAAGTTCAAATAGTTATTTGAATTATTAATATTATATAATATAAAGATCATAATAATTTATTTAAATAATAATTGATGATTAATAAATTATTTATTTTAAATATTATTTTATTTAATTGTAATAATCAATTTAAAATATATTAATAAAAAATTAAATATAATACAAGCTATTTCTATTAATTTATTTTAGATGATTTAAATAAGTCAAAACTATTGCAATTATTTAAATTAAAAATAAAACTAAATAATTATATTATTATAAATATATTATTATCTTAATTATTAATAAAGTATTGATTAATTATTAATTATAATTATTTAAATTTATTATATAGAAATTATATAATAATATTATTAGGATAATTTTAATTATTATCATAATACTAATTTTAATCTATTATAATTGATTTAATAATTATAATTAATATTTTAATCTTTATTAAATAATAATTTATACATTTAAATAACTGATATTTAAATGTTCAAATAGTCATAATTATTTAAACTTGATCAATAAAAATATTTATTTTTTAATATTTTTTAATTTGTATGATAATTCAAATAATTATAAAACTATAATAATTATTAATTTATAATTAAATTTGTAATAAATATTACATTTAATTATTACTTAGTTTCTAACAAAACTATTTATATTATTAATTATTAATAATTAAATGTTTATTAATAACATTTTTATTAATGTTAGATTAGTTTAAATAACAGGTATTTAATAATATAAATACTATTAATAAAGAATGCTTATATATTTATAATTTTAAATATAAAAGAGGTTCTAATTTAATTTAACAAAGGATTAGATTAAATCTTTTGATCATAACAATTAAATAAATTGATTATTAAAATTAATAAAAAAGTTTAATAATTTTTATATATAATATTAAATAATTATCCAAAATAATTAATTAAATTTAGTTAATTTTAATTATATAAATAATTTTAATTATTTTTAAATAATTTAAAGAATTAAATTAATACTTTAAAGAATTATATATAATAAAATTAAATATACTCTAACTGTAAGGTTTGTATTGTTTACTAACCAGTTCAAATAGTTAATTGAAATAGATTAACTGTATAAATTATATCAAATAGAATATTTTAATAATTAGTTATAACTAAATATAATATAAGAGATTTATATATAGTATAAATATATAACTCTATACTTCATATCAATTTATTAATTATTATATATAATAATAATTTATACATAATAGATTACTAAAAAATAAACTAAGTCAGTAAACTGATTTATTTTTTAAATCTCTTAATTTTCAAAATATTAAGAAAAATAGTATTATTTTATTTTGGATAAACTTTTGTGAACTAAAACAATTGTTTTATGACAAAACAAAAATTCACAATGATTTTAAATAGATAATTGTTCAAATAGTCATAAATATTTGAACTTGTCCGATAAACAAATTTAGTTTTTCAAATATCCTGCTTATTAATCTTTCAAAAGTTAATAAATTAGTATTATTTTCTTTCGAATAAGCTTGTATGAACTGAAACAATTATTTTATGATTAAACAAAAGGTCAAAATGATTTGAAATAGATAATTATTCTAATAATCTTAACTATTTGAACTGATTGGCAAACACATTTATTTTTTAAATCTCTTATTAATTTTCAACATATTATTAAATTAGTATTATTTTTATCTGAATCAGCTTATATGATAAAAAATAATTGTTTTATGACAAAACAAAGATCATAACAATTTGAGATTAATATTTGTTCAAATAGTCATAACTATTAGAACTGCTTTGAAAAACAACTTTAGTTTTTAAATCTCTTGCTTAATAATTTTTGAAATATTAATAAAGTAGTATTATTTTATTTCAGATAAGTTTTTATTAACTGAAACAATTATTTTATGACAAAACAAAATGGTAAAATAATTTTAAACAGATAATTGTTTAAATAGTCATATCATTTGAAATTATTCAGTAAACAAATTTATTTTTTAAAATCTCTTGTTTTAATTTTTTGAATGTTAATAAATTAGTATTATTTTATTCCAAATGAGCTTGTATGAACTGAAATAATTGTTTTTTGACTAAATAAAAGGATAGAACGATTTGAAATAGATAATTATTTTGATAGTCTTAACTATTTGAACTAGTTCGGTTAACATATTTATTTTTTAAATCTCTTATTAATTTTTGAAATATTATTAAATTAGTATCATTTTAATCCAAATAACCTTGTATGAAAGGAAACAATTGTTGTATGACAAAATAAAGATCATTATGATTTGAGATAGATAATTGTTCAAATAGTCATAACTTATATTAATATAATTATTAAAATATATTTATTATACTAATAATATTATATTTAACTATAATACTATAAATTATTAAGGTTTTAATAATGATTATTAGTACTATATTTATATTATAATACTATTATTCAATTTATATATATTATAATTATAATTATAATATTATAATATTATTTGTTATTAAAATATTTAAATAATTAATAATATTTTTAATTATATATTAAATAAATTAATTTAAATATTAATATATATCGAATTAATTAATATTAATACAAGCTATTATAACATTAAATTTTTATATTAATACATATATTAAGGATAAATTAGTTTTATATTTAATTATAATTTATTATATAAACTATATTTAATTATTATCATTAAATAATTAAATGGTATTATTATATTATTATTAAACTACTAATTAATAATAATATTAATTATTATATTAATATTTAATAATATAATATTGATTAATATTTAAAAATATATTAATTATAATCATAATAATCCAAATATTATAATTTTCAAACAATTATAATTAATTAATAAAATAAAATAGTAATTAATAATAATATTATTAATTAAATTATAAATGATATTTAATTATTAAATAATATTAATAACATATAAGATTATACTTTAAATTCAATAATATTATAATATTTAAAGTTAACTTATTAATAAAAATAATAATAAAATAGTTTAAATTAATAAAATTATTAAAATTATTAATTATTAATAAAAATAAACAATAGTATACAATTCAGAAACAATTGTTATAAATAATATAACATATAGATATTATTTAATTTATATTATTAACTCAGTTTATTATATATTGTTATTAATTAATATTAGTTAATAAATTTTAATAAATTACTTATTAAACTTTACTATTTAGTTAAGATATAAAAATTAATATCTCTTACTTATTAATTTATTTGAATAATAATTGTTATTTATTTAAGCAATTATGTTTTATAATTATCTTAATTATAACTCAGTATAATTTTATTTGTTGTATAACAAATAAATAAAAATTCTTAATAGTTTAATAAGAGATAATAAGTAATACTTAAATATACAATTTGTTTAATTATCGATTATAATATCCAAATATTACTATTTAAAACATTTATTTAAAACAAATAACCATTAATATTAAATTTATAAAATATTAAATATTAAATTATATTGTAATATAATTATAATCTTATTCGATTATTAATTTATTTTGGATGATTTAATATTCTAACTATTTAAAAATTAAATATAAATATTAAATTATATTATATATAATATTAATAATTATTGTATAATATATATTATTATATTTAAAAATAATATAGTTATCTATTTTTATCTCATATGTTCAAATTAAATAAATTATTATTAAAATTTAATATGAGATTTATGTTAACCTTGCTATTTTTGTGAAGGGGGTGTAGAACACCCAACCATTTGATTTGAGCAATGCCATTGTTAGTTAAATCCTTGAGAATTGTATAAAATGACCTTTGTATATATGGAAAGCTTTTATTCAAGCTTTGTGTTCTTTGGCATTTAGATGTTATGATTGAATGAGTTGCTGAAATATAATTCTTGCATATAGGGATTTTACATGCTCATTATCTAAATAACTAAATTCAAATATATCTATATATATTATATATATATGTATATTATATTTATTATTTATAAAATAATTATAATATAACAATATATATTAGTTATTATCTAATAACTAATATAGTTATATTTTAAATTATATTAATAAAGATTTATTTTTTAAATTTCTTACTTATTAATTATTTTTATAATAATAATAATAATTTATTAGTTAATTAATACCTAATTAATTTTATAATAATATTACTAATTATTAATAATCGTAATTATAATTAATTAATATATAATAAATATAATAGTATTTATATTAAAATAAAATGAATTCATATTATAAATATTTTAGTATTTTATTAAATAAATTATAAAATTATATTATTATCTAATAGTATAAGTTATAATATAATTATTAAGTTTATTAAGGTTATTAATAATTATATATGAAGTCTATTTAATAATTTATTAAATTATAATATCAAATTTAATTAATAATATTAAATATTACTATAATTACTATTATAATTATATTTATTTATTTATAATTATATTAGTTACTAATTAATATCTTATAATATTAATTAATAAAGTATTGATTTATTTAATTTAATATTACTTAATTAATATAATATAATTTTTTATTATATTCTAATTAAAATTTAATATTATTATAATTAAGATAATTATAATAATTTAATATATATCTTTACTATAAATTTATTATTTATATTTCATTAAATAATATTAATTTATTATAAAAATAATTTATTTTATTAATTTTAATAATAAATAATTATAATTTAATATTTAGAATAATTATTATTTTGATTTAATTTATATATTTATAATATATAATTAAATAATATTATAATTAATTATAAATTTGTTGAAATATGATTATATTTTAATATTAGTTAAATTATAATTTATAACAATTATAAAATTTACTTAATATAAATAACATTCATTATTGTTATACTAATATAAACTAATTATTTATAATATAAATAAATTTATTATATAATAACATAATTTATTGTTACGTTATATTATAATTATATCATAATTAAATAACTATTTTAATTGTATAATTTAAAATAATACTAATTTTAAAATAATATTAAATTATAATATTATTTTATTATAAAATAATAATTTATTTAATTTCATATTTTAGTATTAGTTATATTTAGTAAATAATTAATATATAGAAATAAAACATTTATTTATTTTAATATTAAGGTATATAATTATATTAGTATCATAAATAATTATTCATAAATATTAACCTTTTAATATTAAGGTATAATTATAATCTATATATAAATAGTAAATTAAATCAATATATTTAATTATTATTAGTTATAATTATTTTAATAATTTATAAATTAACAATTGGTTTAATAATATTGATTTATTTTAAAATATTAAAATCTATTATTAATTACAGCATTAATATTAAGTAAGAAATAATAAAATTGTTTATATAATCAATATTGTATATTTATATTTTATTATAAAATAATTTTAATTTACGCTATATAATTAAATATTATATTATTAAATTAATATTACTTATTAATTGTCAAATATAAATTTATATTTTTATAATTAAAAATATAATTTTATTAAATAATATTACAAAAGTATTTATTTCAATTTAATTTTTTAAAATAATATTAATTAGTTAAATTAATAAACTTGCATGAATTGAACTTATTATAAACTTACTAGGTATATATAATTGTATTTAAAATAATAGAATACCAATTTTATTAATCATTATTTTATAAATTATTAAAACTATAGTATTCTAATTATTTATTTTTAAATTATTTGGATAATAATATTATTTTACAATTTGATTAATTAAACTAATATAATAAATATAATTATTTATTGTTATTTAAATAATAAATTAATACTGTTATAATACTTAATATTAATATTATTTTAATGTTATATTAATTAATTGATTAATATAACAAATTAATAATTTATAATATTTGATTATTAATTATTATTAAGTAATTATATAATTTTGCTACATTAAATTGAATAGTTAATTCAAAATACTATAATTTTAATATTAAAAAATTATAATTAATTATAATTATAATAGTTATTATAAATATTAACTAATATATAAAATTATTATTAAATTATTTTATTAAGCTTGTATGAATATTATTAATAAAATAATATAAATTTATTAAAACTTCAAAAATTAATAAATAGAAATTTTAAAAATAAATATGTTTTTTGAACACATTCAATAGTTATGACTATTTGAACAATTATCTATTTCAAATCGTTATGACAATTTGTTTTGTCATAAACCAATTATTTCTATTCATACAAGCTTATTCGAAATAAAATAATAGTTAATTTATAATATTTCTAAAATTAATAAATAAAAGATTTAAATAATAAATTTGTTAAGTATAAATATTTATTAGTACATTATAATAAATATATTATAATATTATAATATAATAGTTATTTTATTTTGGATAAACTTTATTAATAATTATAATAGAAATTATTAATAAAGTTATTAATATTATAAAAATATTAATTATTTTTAGTTTAATAATTTAAACTTATATTATATTAATTGAATTAAATATTAATAGTAATATTAATATTTATGATAAATTAAAATTTATAATAAATAATTAATATTTATTATTAATAAGCAATATAAATAAATTAACTATTAGCTTGATAAATTATAATAATTTTTAAATTAATTATTATTAAAAAGATTATTAAAAACTATTTGAAAGTTTTATAACTAATATTATTATAATTATTATAATATTTGGAAATTTATTTAGATAATTGATAATTATTAAATAACTAATATTTAAATGTTCAATTAGCTTATAATAATTAACATTTAATTAAAATAAATTAAAAGTACTTTATAATTTAATTATAATATAATAATTATTAACATATAAATTCATATGTTATGTACAATTTGTTTAATTAATAATAAGTATTAGTTTACTGAAAATAAATTATTGAATAATATTATAATAATAATTAAATAAATTATATTAATATAATTATTTATTGAATGGATTATACTTTGTATATTATTTTATTACTAATTTAAATTATTATAATATTACAATATTATTAATTGTTTAATTATTTAAATTATTAATATTGTAATTTGTTAATATATACTAATTTAATAATTAACGATTTATTAATTAATATTTCCAATAAATAATAATGATAAATAGTTAATTGATAAATACTAACTTCATTTATAAATATAGTATAATATATAATTATAATTTAAAATTATATAATATTAACAATTATATTTATATATAATTATAAGTTAATTAATTAATTAATATTTTATATATTATTATTAAATTAGTTTAATATTCCAAAATTTAGTACTATATAATAATCATTATAAATATCAATGACTATTAGAATTATTGTTCAAATAATTATAATATAATATTATAAGCAATTATATTATAATATTATATTATAATATTACTAATAATATTATATTATTGATTTATTTTAGATTATATTAATATTAAATATTAAATGTTAAATATAATTTTAAATTTTAAATTATAATTTGATTAATAATAAATTAAATTGTTAATTATATAATATAATAATTGTTACATTATAAATTTATAATATTAATTAACGATAATAATGCTTATAATTAAAATAAGGTTTTTTAATAATACTATTTTTAATAAATAATTGACAATTAATATTATTGTTTATTAATTAAATATTAATTAATTAATATTAAATTGAATTAAAAAAATATAAATACAAAAATAAACTTTAAAACATAGCTTGTTTTATAATAAATTCATAATATATAATTAATATAGTTTATTAATTTATAAATTAATTTGTAACATGATAAAATATCATTTTATAATTGTTAAATGACTTATGATAATATTAACATATAATAATTTATATATGTATAATTAATAAGTTAATACTTTTTAATTTATATAATAATCACTAGTTTATAATTTTAATTATTAATAAAATATTGATAGTTATAATAAATATAACATTATAAATATTAATAAATATTTTAATAAACTTATTAAACTAGGTGACATCTGTATTTATTAATGAATAAATATATTACAAATTATAATTTCAATATATTAATAATAAACTTACTATTTAATTATTAATTAAATATATTATATACTAATAATATAGTAAATTATATTATATTATATTATATATAATAATTATTATTATTTGAGCTGATTCGATAAACTAATATTATTAATAATTAACAATTATTTTAATAATTGTGTTATTAAAAATTAACATAAGATTTACAGTTTAATAATTTATATTATAATGTATTAGTAAACAATTAATTAATTATATTATAATTCCATAACTATTTTATAATTTAATATTAAATTATATTAAATATAATTAATAATTATAATTTACTAATTATAATATTATCTTTTATGCATTATAATATATTATAAGAATTTAATTATATTTTAATATAATAATTATTGTAATGAACATATTTATTTATGCTTATATTAGATATAAAAGAAAGCATTTGTTCATTGTTTTTAAATTAATTAATATTAATTTAATTATTTATTATAATTAATGTATATTTATAAACTTAAATTAATATACTTATAAATTAGTATATTATATATTATTATTTATGATATTGAGTAATCTAATACATTAAATATTAAATTATAATAATTTATATACAATTAATATTAACAATATTAACTGTTACTATATTATAATTATATAATATAATTAATATTAATTATTAATTTACAATTATAATTATATTAATATTTATTAAATACTAATTATTTAATAAATTTATAAATAATTATAATTAATAATAATATATTATAATTATTAATATAATTATGATAATTCAATTATTAAACTTATAAATTATTTATTAAATATAATACTATATTTATAATAATAAGTTTATAGAGATTATAATATTTCAACTATTCATATTATATACATTATAATATAATAAATATTTATAAGTATAACGTAGAAATAATTATTCTTAAATTATTATAACTTATAATAATTTAATATTTTATAGTATATTATAAAAAGAGATTATATTTATATTATAATATAAATTATATTTATTTTATTTTAATGTATAAAATACTATTTCCTTTTAAGCTTATTCTTAATTATATTATAATTATAAAACAAATAAGTATTTGGTTAATTGTTATTATATATTAAATAGAACAATTGGTTCTATTCATGCAAGTTTATTTTGAATAAAATAATTTAAATTTATTAATATTCCAAAATTATTACAATTACTTTTAAATATTTTATTTCTTTTGTTTAAATTATACATAACTATTATTCAAATAGTTATTTAATTAAATATTTATTCCTAGAACCTTTTTGTTTATATTCAATTAATTCTAGCTTAAGCATTAATAATATTTATATATTATTAATAATATAAAAAAATTAATTACTTATAAGTAAATTACCCATTACTATTAATTATTTGATAGGTATATTTTATTATATAATATAATAAAATTAATATTATAAAAATATTAAATAAATATAACATTAAATAATTAAATATATATCATTAAATAGGAAATAAATATGTTAATATAAACAATTTATTATTTATGATAGTTAATATATAATAGAGTTAATATAAATTATAAGATATTTTATATATAATAAATATATATTAGTGTTATAATTTAATATTAGTATTTATATTAAATCTATATACTATTTTCATATTTACTTAGTATTAATAATTAAGTTAATATTTAATTTTATATCATATAAATAATTATTTATTTAATTATATAATTAAATAATTAATTATACTATTCACATATACATTTAATTATATTTTAATAATTGAATTAAATTAATTATAATTAATTAGTTTTTGGTTAAATATTTATAATTATAGTATACTAATATCTAATTTATTAGTTAAATTAATTTTAATAATTATTAATTAAGTTAACTAATATACATATTAATATGTTGATTTTTTATAAATACTAAATAATATTTTATAAGATTTAGTAATTTAAATATATATAATAATTTATGGTTAATTATAATATTATTAGTATAAATTATTTTCATATTAATTAAAATTATTTTAATTTAAGATATATATATTATAGAATTAATTAATTAATAGATATTGATTCGTTAATATTATTTATATTTGTTAATTAATATATATAAAATATTATATATATTTTTTATCTTATAGTGTTTGAACGATTATCTATTTTAATATTAATAATATAGCCATAATGATTTATTTGAATAATTGTTATTATACATTTATAGTATAAATTAATTATTATTAAATTTATTGGTATTTTAATATTATAAATATTTAAATTATCCATAATAATTAATTTAATTAGACTATATATTATTAATGATTATTAAAACATTAATAAAAATTTATTAAACAATATTAGGTATAAATATTATTAATTAAATTAATAGTGAATAATCATACACCTTATTCTTTTAAGTAACCAATTTGAGTTTGCTGTCGATTATTCTTTTTGGAGCTCAAAGTTGTTTCTCTTATGATTTTACTAGAGTTTTTGCATTCCATTGCTTCCAAAAAGTTTGTAAACAATATTGTCTTTGCATGTTGTTGCCTATTTTGGATGTTACCCTTGAGAAGATTTTTGTTTGACTGAAGCATTTTCTTTATTCAATAACACATAGGAAGGCAAAGGGCTTAGTATTTTCTTAAGAACCTGATACTGATGTTTACCCATGCATTGGTTGATCTTCATCTAACATAAGCATCTCACAAGTTTTATTCACTATTCTATGACTTGTACAAACTTCACAATATCATTTCATAAGTTGCTATTTTGATGAATGTTTAAAGCTATTGAATAACATTTATCAAGTTATAGTGGGTAATATTTAAGGAAATAAAACCAAAAAAATAAAAATGTTTGGTAAAGAATTACTCACATTTAAGATTTGTCTCCCTATTTCTATGTTTGTATATAATCCATAACCTTGTAAGACTTTTGTCTTGCTTCTAGTGGCAGCTTCAACAGTGTGCTTATCATTGTGACTTCCAATGTTGTTTGTTGAAATTGCTCTCTTCCCAATGATTGCTATCGAATAGTTGGACTTTCAGGAGAGAAGTTAGTTTTTTTTAGGTTGAAATTGAAAGAAAGCAATTAAATTACTAATGGTGGACATGTTAATGATGGCAACTGGAAAATAATTTGCCTTATCTCATTCTTTCTTATCCTTATTGTTATCTAAACAAAATAATACTAATTTTTGTTATTATGATTATTTATTATTAATAGTTTAATAATTAATTATGTTGGCCTTAAATTGATTAAGAGTTTTGATTTGACAAAATAAAAATTTGCCAAACTTGTTTCAATCTTGTCTAAGCTTAAATTAAACATTTTTCCACCCTTCTATCTTGCCAAAATTCATTTGAGAACCAAAACAACTCAAATTCTTGAAACAAAACATGATTTATGCAAGTTTTGATAGAAGGGATCGATCCCTTCAGGGAAGGGATCAATCCCTTCCGGGAAGGGATCAATCCCTTCCATTACCAGATCGATCCTGTTTTCAACTAGAACCGAAAGTTCTCAAGATTTGGCAAAAATCGATTGACCCCCTCCCTGTAGGGATTTATTGGTTAACAGAACGGATCGATCCCCTCATTTAAGGGATCGATCACTTTTTCATATAGAATGCTTTCCTCATGCAATTTTCCAGAAAAGGGATCGATCCCCTCACATAGATGATCGATCACCTAAGGCAAGGGATCGATCGATTGTTCAAACAGAATGTCCCCCAAGTATGAAAACCCAGAAAAGGGATCAATCCTTCCACATAAGGGATCGATTATCTAAAAGAACAGATCGATCCTCTCAAGCAAAAGATCAATTGAGTAAGGCAAAATAGGCATAAAAGCTCAAACATGAACCAATCGATCCCCTAAGGGAGGGGATCGATCCCTTGAAGGCCTGAAACTCCCAACATCTATTTTTTGTCCAAAATTTCTACAGGTTTGAAGCATTAAATGCAATCCAATGGCTCTCAACTTTTTCCTAACTATAAATCAAGCATTTCACTGCAGACCAAAAGCAACAAGAGCTAAAGAAACTTATTGCTATTCACCTACCAATCTGCTCAAGCATTCAAAGCTGTAAAAAGAAAAAAAAATACAAAATTCATATCAATTTTTCTCTACTTTCTTATCTATACATTTGTGTAGTTCAACTTAGTAAACACCTAGCCTTTATGAGGTTCTTAAGGTTTGCCAAACACTTCTGAATTCTCTGTATTGTGAGTGTGTAAGCTTAAGGGGGAGGATAACCCTTAAGAGTGTATGTTGTTGAGTTTGTAAAGCTTTGTGAAAGCTTAGTTGTAATCTTTATCAAATAGTGGATTGAACTTCTTAGCAAGAAAGGCTAAGAGAGAGGACGTAGGTATCTAAGAAAGGACCGAACCTCTATAAATCTTGGTGTTAAATTCTCTAACCCTATCTCTTGTTTATATTCATCTATTGTGCTTATCTATTTTGATAATTCGTGGTTATTGAATATTATCTTTGAAAATTTTATTAAAACCACTTCACCCCTCTCTTGGTTTATTCCAAGTCTTTGAGGTAACAATTGGTATCAAAGCTAGTACTCTTTTTGTAGGTTTAACAGCCCAAGAGTGATCCTGAAAATGGCTTAAAGAAATATGATAATCAATGTGGAAAAACCATCATCAAGCTACAACAACTATACCTGTCAACAAAAAGTGTGTCTCATGGCAAATGAAACAGTTGCAACATCTATTGGAAGTGAAGGGTATTCAATTGTTAGACCCCCTCTCTTTGTTGGTAACAACTACTCCTATTGGAAGACTAGGAAGAGGCTATTCATTCAAGCAAATAATTATAAAGTCTAGAGGGTCATTGTAAATGGTCCTCAAATTCCAATGAAGATGGTGGATGGTAAGGAGGTGATAAAGCTAGAGAGTGAATAGGATGTTAATGACATGAAGATGGCTCAACTCAATGCCAAAGCAGTGCACACACTCTTTTGTGCATTGGGACCAAGTAAGTATAATAGAGTCTCATTGTGTGAAAATGTAAAAAAAATTTTAGATAAGCTAGCTGTCACCTATGAAGGTACAAACCAAGTGAAAGAGATAAAATAGGCATGCTTACTCATGATTATGAGCTGTTCAAGATGAAAATCGATGAAACCATTAGTGAGATGTCAAACCGCTTCACCGACATCATTAATGGTTTAAAGGCTCTTAGGAAGACATATTCAAATGTAGAGATGGTGAAGAAAATTCTCAATAGTCTACCAAAGAGTTGGGAAGCCAAAGTGATAGCCATTGAAGAGTCTAAAGATCCTCATACACTTTCTTTAGATGAACTAATGGGCTTTCTCCTCACTTATGAAATGAAGATAAAAAGGGGACAAGAACCAGTAAAAAAAAATGGCATTGTTCTCAAATCTACCTTTCAAGAGGATGAAGAAAATTTTGCTTAAGAGAAGGATGATGGAGATGAAGAGATGGCCATGTTTGCAAAGTGATTCAAAAAGTTCATGAGAATAAACAAGTTTCCAAGTAAGAGAAGACCACAAAAGGAGATGACTAAAGGGAAATCAAGTAGAAGAGAAAGGGATCAAATTATTTGCTATGAATACAACAAATCGGGTCACATTAAACTTGATTATCCTTTGTGGAAAAAGCAGAACATGACCAAGCCAAAGAAGAAAGCTATGGTAGCAACATGGAGTGATAACGACTTCTCTGATGATGAATCAAATGAGGGAAAAGTAGCCAACCTATGTCTCATGGCTCTTGATGTGCCCAAGGTAACCTCTAATCCATGTAATTCAAATTCATACTCATTTAATAAACTACAAGATGCCTATAATGAATTAGCTATAAAATTTGAGAACATAAGCATGAAATATAAAAAAATGATCAGTAAATTGAAACTAGAAAATGAGTCATTGACCAAAGCAAAAGAAGACTTAGAAAAAGAAGTTGAGCTCTTGAAGGTAAATGTCAATGACTTGACTAAGAAAAATGAAAATCTACATAATTCATTTTTTAGATTTTCTATGGGTCATCAAAAGATCAATGACATGCTAGAAACACAAAGAGCTTTCTTTGATAAAGATGGACTAGGTTATAATGGTGAAAACACAGAGACTCACTTGAAGAATTTCCTTGTTAAGCCAAATGATTCATCTAGCATGTGTGCGCATTGTCATAAATTGGGTCATTCCATACAATATTGTTCCTTGAAGAAAGTCACTTATAGAGTTAAGCTCATTAGGAGAGTGTGGATTCTAAAAGGAGTTAGCATATCTCAAGATGAGGCTACTAAAATGAAGTGGATTTCAAAAGGCACAAAAATTGTTAGTACTAACTCTCAAGGACCCAAAAAAATTTGGGTACCCAAAACAAAAATTTAATTGTGTTTTTGTAGGTGGATGAGCATTGCTACAAAGCAAATTCCAATAAGAACAGTCAATGGTACCTTGATAGTGGATGCTCAAAACACATGACCGGAGATAAAACTCTCTTTAAGGACTTGAAAGCGAGAAGTGAAAGAGATGTTACATTTGGTGACAACTCAAAAGGCCAAATTGAAGGGATTGGCTCTATTGGTAACAATTTCTCTACTTCTATTGAAAATGTTTTACTTGTGAAAGGTCTTAAGCATAATTTACTTAGCATTAATCAATTATGTGATAAAGGATTTAGGGTTGTGTTTGAATCCATGTGCTATCAAGTAATTGATATCAAAACTAACAAGCTTGTTTTTGTTGGACACCGTCAAGGAAACATTTATGTAGTGCATCTAGATGACCTATCCTCTAAAAATGTTTGTTTTATGGCTAAAAAAAAAAATGAAAGTTGGATTTGGCATAGAAGGCTTGGACATGCAAGTATGCATGTAATTTCAAAACTTTCTCAAAATAATTTGGTTGTTGGTTTGCCAAAGTTGAAATATGAAAATGACAAGGTTTGTGATGCATGTGCTCAAGGAAAACACAGAAGAATTTCTTTCAAACCTAAGAATTGCATTTCAACTACTAGACCTCTTCAACTATTGCATATTAATCTTTTTGGCCCTACTAGAACAATGAGTCTTGGTGGAAAACAATATGGGTTTGTTATTATTGATGATTTCACTAGATTCACACGGGTTCTCTTTTTGCATTCAAAGAATGAGGCTTTGGAAAAATTCATCACTTTTAGCAAACAAATACAAAATGAAAAAGGTTATTCAATTACTAGTATTAGAAGTGATCATGGAAAGGAATTTGAAAATCTAGGCTTTAATATATTTTATAGTGAAAATAGTATTAGCCATAATTTTTCTGTTTTTAGAACTCCTCAACAAAATGGGGTAATAGAAAAGAGAAATAGAACTTTAGAAGAAATGGCTAGAACCATGCTTTGTGAAAATAATCTACCTAGTTATTTTTGGGCAGAAGCCATAAATACTTCTTGCTATATTATAAATAGAGCTATGATTAGGCCAATTTTGAAGAAAACCTCTTATGAACTTTTTAAAGGAAAAAGGCCTAACATAAGTTATTTTCATCCTTTTGGTTGCAAATGTTTTATTTTGAACAATGGAAAAGATGATCTTGGAAAATTTGATGCAAAAAGTGATGAAAGAATTTTCCTAGGATATCCTTTGAATTCAAAAGCTTATAGAGTTTTCAATAAAAGAACATTAGTGGTGGAAGAGTCTATACATGTTATTTTTGATGAATCTAACCCACCTCTGAGAAAGGTGCTTCTTGATGATGATGATGTAGGTATACTTCAAGAATGGATCAATGATGCACCTTATGACATTGAAGAGAAAAATAAAAAAGAAGAAGATGAGTTTCTAAAGGAGCCACAACACATAGAGAGAGAGCCAAATCATTCTAAAAAAAGGAGGTATGTTAAAGATAATGAAATCATTGGTAATCTAACTCAAGGGTTAATAACTAGATCTTCTTTTAATGTGTGTAATTATGTTGCTTTTCTATCCCATATTGAACCCAAAAATATAGATGAAGCATTAGAAGATGATTATTGGATTTTGGCCATGCAAGAGGAATTGAACCAATTTGAAAGAAGCCATGTATGGAATCTTGTACCTAGGCCTAGTGACCATCCCACCATAGGCACCAAATGGGTCTTTAGGAATAAAATGGATGAGAATGGGAATATCATTAGAAACAAAGCTAGATTGGTAGCTCAAGGGTATAGGCAAGAGGAAGGAATAGATTATGATGAAACCTATGCCCCGGTAGCAAGGTTAGAAACCATAAGGACATTGCTTGCATTTGCATGTTTTAAAAATTTTAAGCTTTTTGAAATGGATGTCAAGAGTGCATTTCTTAATGGTTTTATAAATAAAGAAGTGTATGTAGAGCAACCTTTCAGATTTGAAAATCCAAAATTTCTAAATCATGTTTATAAATTAACAAAAGCATTATATGTTTAAAATAAGCTTCTAGAGCTTGGTATGAAAGATTGTCAATTTTTTTGATTGAAAAAGGTTTTAATAGAGAGAAGGCTGACACTACACTTTTTATTAAAACAAAAAGTAAGGACATTCTCATAGTACAAATTTATGTTGATGATATTATATTTGGTGCTACTAATGAAATTTTTTGTTAAGAATTTGCTTAGACTATGCAAGGTGAATTTGAAATGAGCATGATGAGAGAACTCACATTTTTCTTGGGACTACAAGTAAAGCAAACAAAAGATGGCACCTTCATTAATCAAGCCAAATACATCAAAGATTTGCTCATAAGGTTTGAATTGGGAGAATCAAAGCCTTGTTTAACACCAATGAGCACCTCAACAAAGCTTGACAAGGATTAAGGAGGTAAATGTGTTGACTCTAAACTATATAGGTCTATGATTGGTTCATTGCTATATCTTGCTGCTAGTAGACCTGATATTATGTTTAGTGTATGTCTATGTGCTAGATTTTAATCATATCCTAGAGAACACATTTTTCTGCTGTCAAAAGGATTTTTAGATACCTTAAAGATACCCCAAATTTAGGATTATGGTATCCAAAAGCTCTTCCTTTGTTTTACATGCCTATTCCGATGCGGATTTTGGTGGGTGCAAAATTGATAGAAAAAACACTTATGGTACTTGTCAATTATTTGGAAATAAGCTCATATCATGGTTTTCCAATAAATAAAATAATGTTGCTCAATCTACAACCGAAGCTGAATATGTAACGGTTGGAAGTTATTATGCCCAGGTTTTGTGGATTAAGCAACAATTGAAGGATTTTGGAATAACCATGGATCATATTCCCATTAAATGTGACAATACTAGTGCCATCAACCTCACTAAAAATCCAATTCAACACTCTAGAACCAAACATATTGAAATTAGGCATCATTTTATTGAAGATCATGTTCAAAAGGGTGACATTCTACTTGAATATGTTAACACCTTGCATCAACTAGCTGATATCTTCACAAAACCTCTTAATAAGGATATGCAATTAGAGGTGAACTTGGCATGATGAATGCTTTTTGAAGTGAAATTCTTGATATTGTGATGTATGGTGGACTTTTAATTGATTAAATGTATGTTTTTTGAATTTTTCTTTGGTTTGTGCATGATTGTAAAATGCTTGTTTGAATGATCATATTGCATGGTTTTCAACATGCTACAGCAAAAACCAATCAATCCCCATTGGAATGGATTGATTGGTTCTTCACCCCGTAGCCAAAGTAAAGGGAAAATATAAGGAATCGATCGATCCCCTTTGGGACAGGATCGATCGGGTGTAAAGGCAGTAGCCAATTTTGTTGAACCTAAGAAGAATTGATCGATCCCCTTTGGGACAGAATCGATCGAGTGAGAAGGCAGTAGCCAATTTTGCTGAACCCAAGAAGAACTGATCAATCCTCTCTTTGACAGGATCGATCGGGTATTCAACCAGTAGCCAAAATGACTTGGAAAGGTGCAAAATCGATCGATCCCCTTCAAACCCAATCGATCGGTTCCATGTAAAAGCCCAAAACTGATCGATCTCCCACTTCACCTGATCGATTGGTTCATGAATTTTAGGCGTGATAAATTCGGGTCTTCACCTGTTTGGTCGACCTTTTCATCTTTCCTTTCCTATTCATCTTCTTCCTTAACTTTTTCTCTTTACACCCTAGATATTTCCACTAAAAATTGACTATTTCTCTTACAAATTTCTCTTGTAAACTCGCTACCCATCATTTTTTACTTATCAAACTCATCTCTCATGGCACCCAGAACCAAAGTCATGGTTGGCTGATGAAACCCTCCTAGAGAGACTTCAAGCTCCACTATGAAGCCTTCTTTCAATCAAAATTTCAATAATCTCGATGCCAAAGAGCCGTATGAGACACACTTTGTTCATCAAAAAGTAAAACTTGAAAGGGTAATCTCACTAGACTTCCTTCAATCTATAGAGTTTTTTTATTTGCATACTTTTGAGTCTTTTGGATGGATGCCTTACTTGTATATAGAGAGTCGCTTATTCGAGAATCTAGTAAGAGTATTCTATAGTAATGCTAGCTGTGTTCAAATTGAATGAACAAATAGGCATTATCTTGATAAGTTCAGAACATATGTAATGGGGAAGGAAATCTTAGTAACAAAACAAGTGCTAGCTGAGGTCTTTATGTTAGCTGATGAAGGAGAGACAACTCCTAGATGTGACATGGTGCAACTAGCTTAAGATATCTTTAGGAATCCCAATTTATAGGTTGCTCCCACATAAGCCTCTAGGTTACCCATGCATGATCGGTTGTTACACTTTATTGTAACCCATATGTTAGCCCCTTTTGGGACCCAATACTCCACTATTAGGAAACAAGATTATTGGTGGATGTACAAGATCAAGCATGAACAGAAATCAAATTTGGTGCACTTCATTTTTAATGACATGATGAGGATTGTCCAGAATATAGATGTTACTCTAGTATATGGGTATGCTATAAGTAATTTTTTGAGACATTTGGAAGTAAACACTAGAGGTGATAGAGAGATGCATGTTAATGAACCATTTAGTATTCTTGGGCCTCCCACATTGCATAGTATGGGGTATGTTGAAACTTCAGCTGGCCAATGGGTTAAAAAGAGGGATATTGGTGTTGCACAAGGGGAAGAGGAAGAGCAAGACCCTGTCGATATGCCTACACCTCAAGGAGAACCCCCTAGCACACCTTTTGACACTCAAAGTGCCCTAGAGATGCTCTTACTTCATATGAACAGCCTAAACTCGGTGGTTGGCACTATGAGCACTAGATTGGAGTCCATGAAGAAAACTCAAAATGACCTTATGGCACAAGTCCAGCATCTTCGAGCTGAAATTGAGCATATGAGGTCTACTCCTTAGCACATGAGACAGTCTTCGCATTACTCTCCTTCTCTACCTCCATCTCTTTATTCTCCACCTCCATCTCCACCTCCACCTCCACCTCACTGAAGCCTTTTTACTGCCATCTCTTATGTTTTCCCATATCTTTTGTAAATATAACTTTGCATTATGGCTTGTAGACTTTGATCTTTATATTAATGCAACTCATCTTTTATTCTCTTGTGGCTTGTGGCATTGTTGTGTAGTTTCATGTTTGAAGTGACCTTGGGTGGCCTTGAATTGCTTATTCCCTCATTTTGATTTGCTTCATTTAGTATTTTTGCTATGAAAAAAAGGGGGAGAAATATTGGTATGAAAATTTGATGATGTATGAAAATCTGATGATGTTTTGATATTAATGGATATATTGATGGTTATGGTGATATTACTCTTGTCTAGTTGCCTTAAATCTTATGCCTAAATTCATGGGGAGTTTGCCTTTCATAAGTTCAGGGGGAGCTTCTTTTCAAAAGGAAAAATATTTTTCATGCAAATTTTTCATTTGATTTTGTCATATCAAAAAGAGGGATTTTGTTGGCCTTGAATTGATTAAGAGTTTTGATTTAACAAAATAAAAATTTTCCAAACTTGTTTCAATCTTGACTAAGCTTAAATTTAACAATTTTCCACCCTTCTATTTTGCCAAAATTCATTTAAGAACCAAAACAACTCAAATTCTCAAAACAAAACATGATTTATGCAAGTTTTGATAGAAGGGATCGATCCCCTCAGGGAAAGGATCGATCCCTTCCATTACCAGATCGATCTTGTTTTCAACCAAAACTGAAAGTTCTCAAGATTTGGCAAAAACCGATCGATCCCCTCCCTATAGGGATCGATTGGTTAACAGAACGGATCGATCCCCTCATTTAAGGGATTGATCACTTTTTCATACAGAATGCTTTCCTCATGCAATTTTTCAGAAAAAGGGATCGATCCCCTCTTAAAGGGATCGATCGATTGTTCAAACAGAATGCCCCCAAGTGTGGAAACCCAAAAAAGGGATCAATCCCCCCCACATAGGGGATCGATCATCTAAAAGAACAGATCGATCCCCTCAAGCAAGGGATCGATCGGGTAAGGCAAAATAGGCATAAAATCGGGCTTTCTCAAACATGAACCAATCGATCCCTAAGGGAGGGGATCGATCCCCTGAAGACCTGAAACTCCCAATGGCTATTTTTTATCCAAAATTTATGCAGGTTTGAAACATTAAATGCAATCTAACAGCTCTCAACTTCTTCCCAACTATAAATCAAGCATTCCACTGCAGACTAAGAGTAACAAGAGCTAAAGAAACTTATTGCTATTCACCTACCAATCTGCTTAAGCATTCAAAGCTATAAAAAAAAAAGAAAAAGTGCAGAATTCATATCAATTTTTCTCTACTTTCTTATCTATACATTTGTGTACTTCAACTTAGCAAACACCTAGCCTTTGTGAGGTTCTTAAAGTTTGCCAAACACTTCTGAATTCTCTATATTATGAGTGTGTAAGCTTAAGGGGGAGGAAACCCTTAAGAGTGTATGTTGTTGAGTTTGTAAAGCTTTGTGAAAGCTTAGTTGTAATCTTCATCAAATAGTGGATTGAACTCCTTAGCAAGAGAGGCTAAGGGAGAGGATGTAGGTGCCTAAGAAAGGATCAAACCTTTATAAATCTTGGTGTTAAATTTTCTAACCTGTCTCTTGTTTATATTCATCTATTATGCTTATTTATTTTGATAATTTGTGGTTATTGAATATTATCTTTGAAAATTTTATTAAAATCAATTCACCCCCTCTTGGTTTATTCCAAGTCTTTGAGCTAACAAATTATAATTAGTATTATTATATTATTATTAAACTACTAATTAATATTGTCATTATTTAATTTATTATATTAATATTTATAATACTACTAATAATTAATATTATTATAATATAATAATTATAATATTTTTATAATATTAGTAATTTCATTATCCAAAATTAGTTATGACTATTTAGTAGATTACTATTATTAATATAGTTATTAATTAAAATAAATTAACAAATATTAAAAAATGAATATTTTTATCGATCAAATTTAAATAATTATGACTATTTGAACATTTATTTATTTGAAATCGCTATAACCTTTTGCTTTCTTGTAAAATAACTTTTTCTGTTCATAGAAGCTTTTTTAGATAAAATAATACAAATTTATTATAAAATTGATCAAATCTACCTTCCTGTGATAGTTTATAATTTCAATTATTAAATCTTTTACTTATTAATGTTTGAAATATTAATAATTAATATTTTAATTAATAATTTATTTTTAATAAAGTAACGTTAATATTTGACTATTAATAACAAGCAATTATTAACTTAAGTATAATAAAATAATTATATACGTAAAATTTACTTTTCATAACTAATTTAATGATTTAATGATTAATAGTTAAAAGCATAAAAAACTATATTTTCAAAATAATAAATCAAAATAATATTATTATAATCTATTAAATTATTTAATATTCTAACCTAATGCTCCACAAAGTGTTGGCATAAGTCCTAGACCCATAATAGTTGGTATCAGGCAGGTTTTGGTTAAGGTCATGTTCAATTTGCACTCAAGGTGTTCAATAAAAAATAATTATTAAATATTAATTAATAAATCAATTCTATACTTCATATCAATTTATTAATCATAATTTAATAATTTAAAATAAATTATTTAAAACTAATTACTAAAATACAAATAATTAATAAATTGTATTTTAATTTATTATTTGTGTAATATTAACTGAATATAAATATCTATTTATATATTATATTTATTAAATAATTAAAATTAATATTAATAAATTAATTTAATAAGAATAAGAAAATCCTTAATATTATAATAATATATATAGATTAATTTTAAATTATTTTCATAATAGATAATTATGAATATTTTAATTATTATTCATAATTAATTAAAATATAAATATTTAATTATATTTATTAATCTTAATTCATTTTTAATTAGATTACTTTATTAATATATAATATAATATTAATAATAGATTAATTATTATAAATAATTAATTACAATTATTTATATTAGTTTATTCAATTATTATTATCATTAATTATTTAATAATTATTAATAATTAATTATTATTAAACATTTTACAAATTATTATTATTATTAATTATTTAATAATTATTAATAATTAATTATTATTTTGAAAATAGAAATATATTAAATTTTTGTTTAATTAATTTATCCTTTATTATATCTTATTAATAATTATTATATTATATTAAACTTAATTAGTAATTATATTAATTAATGTAATCAATTTAATTAATTAATATTAAATATTAAAATAAATAGAATATTTAAATAATTAAATAATATTTAATTTAAATAGTAAATTAATAGATAAATAATTATCTATTTTCTTATTTTTTTAAAAATTGCTTGTTAATATCGATTATTACTAATATACAAATAATTGCTTATATAATAAAATAGAGTTTTAATTATTATAAAATTATATAATTAAATATTTATTTATTATAAAGAATTGATAATAATAATTTTTTTAATTTTTATAAACTTATACCTATTTTATTTATTCAAATATTAGTAATATATTTAATTAATAAGTTAAACACTTCCAAATATAACAAAGCTTTTTTAAATTGTTATTGTCTAATCAAATTATTTTTTGAATCTTGATAAGGTATCGATTGGTTCTTGATAAATTTGTAGAAGTTTAGCTATTATAAGAAAAATGGATCAATCTTTTTGGCCAAAGGATCGATCCCTTCTATCCCAAACATGCCATAAACCTGTTTTGTTTCCAGAACTTGTTTGTTTTAGTTCCTAAATGAGTTTTGGCAAATAGAAGGCTAAAAAAATGTTCAATTTGATATGAAGAGAATTTGATTCAAGTTAGGCAAATTTTTGTTTTTTCAATTCAAAACTTTTAATCAGTTCAAGGCTAAAATAATTTTTCATATAGTTATAAGTATTTGAACATATTTGGTAAAAGGATTAAATTTTAATTCTCTTACTCATTAATTTTTTTAATATTAATAAAATGGGAATTATTTTATTTCAAAAAAGCTTATTTGAATTGAAGCAATTGTTTTATTACTAAACAACAGGTCAAATAAGTTGAAATAGTTAATTATTCAAATAATCACGACTATTTCAACTTGGTTTGCTACAAGTATCTAATGTAGGCTTTGGTTTATAGAAAGATTTTTTCAATCCAAGCTTCTTGTCTCCCTTATAAATTTACTTTGGGGATTCTCTTACTATTTGGTTATTTGTGGGCCTTCTATATATAAATTTGGAAGTTGAAGCTTTTTTCAACATTTAATAGCAATAATTTTTTCTTACTATACTTGAAAAGAAACAGTGACAAGGAAAATAATTGACTTTTAGGTATTTGTTCTACATATCATATAATTAATATGATTATTTTATTAAGCTATAACAAGATATAATATAATATTTATATTATTTGATTATAAATATTATTATTTAAATATTTAGTTTAAATATATGGATTGTTGGATTATGGGGTCCAGCGGTCTCCCTTAGGGACTCGGTATGCCGATTCATTTGGGTGAGGTATCCCATGGTGGATCGGATTCCAGTGTATGGCAACCTAACTTGCCGAGGCCCAATGGATGAGGTATCCCATGAAGGCTTTGCGAAGCCCCTTATGTCCACCTGTCGCTTAGTACGGGGCTCTGCACTACTAAAAGAGAATAAGGAAATAAAGTTACGTCTTCACTATCAACTATAGCTTTTGGTGTAGTGGTAAGCACTTGATCCTAAAAATTGGTATCAAAGTGAGGTTGCAGGTTTGAGTCCCCTAGGTGCCGTTAGGGGGGAGATTGTTGGATTATGGGGTCCAGCGGTCCCCCTTAGGGACTCGGTATGCCGATTTATTTGGGTAAGGTATCCCATGGTGGATTGGATTTCGGTGTATGGCAACCCAACTTGTCGAGGCCCAATGGGTGAGGTATCCCATGAAGGCTTTGCGAAGCCCCTTATGTTTATATGTCGCTTAGTACGAGGCTCTACGCTACCAAAAGAGAATAAGAAAATAGAGTTGCACCTTCGCTATCAGCTATAGCTTTTGGTGTAGTGGTAAGCGCTTGATCTTGAAAACAAATTGTTGGCCTTGAATTGATCCTTATTTTGAAATGACAAAACATTAAAGCTAAATAAACTTGATCAAGATTTTGAAAAAGATTTATTTAATACATGTTCTTAAGTTTTATATTTTGGTACTAAATAAATAATATGATTTTCAAAGCTTAAACAAACCTTTCTTTGTTTTCATATTTCTCAAACCAAATCTATCTTTAAAGATTATTTATTTGAGCTTAAATGAAAGTCCAATTGTTGTTTTTAAAGTGAACTTATTCATTTTGGACTTAATACAATTTTGACAATATTGGTTTTGAGAAATAGATTAACTTAAGAAAGTTGTTTTACAATAACACAGTTTTCCAACATTGAATTTGTTTTATTTTTCTGTATTAATTCACAAAGTTTTAATATTTAAATTTTATATGGTTGGAAAGATCTTTGAGTCTACTTTCTAATGGATTAAACAAAATTAAAATCCAAATTTTTTAAGAAAAGATTTTGAATTTTTACTAGACACTCTGCAATTGTCAGAAAAACTGCATAAGGGGTAACTTTGAAAATTCACTATAATTCTTACACAGTGAATTAGGTGATGAACTTTAAATGGATAGAAATCTCTTTAAGTCTAGTTTCTAAATCTTCAAACGGTTTGTAATTTGGAGTATAACTCAAGTTATGATTAAATTAGTGAGTAGAGTACAAAATAGGAAACTACCGCCCAACATGGATAGGATCGATCCCCTCTAGAAGGGATCAATTGGTTTTCAACCAGAATGCCCCAGGACTGAATTTTCGGAAAAGGGATCAATCCCCCCACATAGGGGATTGATCGGTTAGGCAATTTTCAAGTGAAAAATGGTTCAAAACATGAACCAATCGATCCCATCATGGAAGGGATCGATCAGTTCTTGCCCAGAATGCTTCAACAGCTACTTTTTCATGCTTTCAACGGGCATTTCTTCACTCCAAGCTTCCCCAACGGTTAGTTCATCAATTTCTCTATAAAGGGGGTACTCCAACACACCAAGAAGATAGAGGAATCAAGAGAGCAAGAGTCAAGAAGCAATATTTTCATTCTCTCAAATAATCAAGAGTTTTTAGAGCTTCAAAGTCTATATCTTTGTATTTATTGTATCCAAACTATTTTTGTTGTTCATTCATCGTTCTCTTGTCTATACCTTTGTGTACTTCAACTTAGCAAACACCCAACCTTTGTGAGGTTCTTAGAGTTTGCAAAACACTTCATTTTTCTGTTTTGTGAGTTTGTAAGCTTAAGGGGGAGGATAACCCTTAAGAGTATATTGTGTTGAGTTTGTAAAGCTTAGAGAAGATTGGTTGTAATCTTCAACACTTATAGTAGATTGAACTCCTTGGCAAGAGAGGCTAAAGGAGAGGATGTAGGTGCCTAAGGAGAGGATGTAGGTGCCTAAGGAAAGACTGAACCTCTATAAATCGCGGTGTTATTTTCTCTATCTCTATCTCTTATTTACTTTCAATTATTGTGTTTAATTGTTTAGCAAAATTTGTGCTTATTGAATATTGTTTTTGAAAACTTCATTAAAACCAATTCACCCCCCTTGGTTTATTCCAAATCTTTGAGCTAACATGGATTATCAATAATTTTATATCATTATCTTCTGCGTCTCCTCCAGAAATATAGTATTGAATTTCTAATATAGTTATAATTAGTTAATAATAGGTTATAATAAAATTCAATAGTATCCAGATTATTATTTCAATTAAATAGGATAAAACTAATTATAACTAATTATTAATTGTATAAATTAATTAATCAATTTATTAATATAATTAAATTTTAATAAGTTCTAGTTATTATATTATAATATAACTAGTTTATAAACTTATAATTGTTTATAATAATCATATATTATAATATATACTAATTTATTATAATATCGTAATTATGATAATTGAATTGATTAAGTTATTCATAATTAATAACTAATCATATATTATTTAATATATCAATATTATTAATTAATATTATTTAAATTATAATATTAAATTTATCTTGTTTAATAAATTTAATATTTTATAATGATAATTATAATTTGTTTTATGACAAAACAATTTAATAAGTTATAGTCTTAATTAATAATTAATAATTACTAATATAAAATTATTTAATTATAATATACAATATAATGTATATTAATAATTATTAACACTAAATAATTAATAATAATTAATAATATTAATATTAATATTAATAATTATTTCAAATGATAGTATATAATAATTTTAATTAATTATTATTGATAATAATAATATCAATTACTATATTAACTAATTATATTTTATTAATATATTAATGGTTAATATTGTTATAATTAATAAATTTAATTTAATTATTATTTAAATTATTAAATAGTTTATTGTTATTGATTAATAAATAATTTATTAATGTTTAATAAATGTTATAATTATATTTGATTAATATATTAATTTTATTTATAATATGTTAAAAATAAATAATTATAATATATTAAATATTTTATTTATCTTATATATTATTAAGATTATATGCTTATATAATTTTTATTTAAATAACTAACAATAATAAATGATAAACTACAATAATATTTTTAAATGTTCATTTAAACTATTAATAAGTATTAATAGTTTAATTAATATTTAAATGTAATTATTTAAATGATAATTACAAATATTAAAATATAAAATTAATTTAAGTAACAAGTTCAAATCGTTATGACTATTTGAATAATTATTTATTTCAAATTGTTATAACTTTTTGTTTTATCATAAAACAATTATTATTTGAAATGATTTATTAACAAATATTAGATTAATTAATTACATAATTAGATTTAATTATTATAAATAATTATGACCTTTTTCTTTTATAATAAAACACTTGTTTCAATTCATATAAGCTTATTTGAAGTAAGATAATACTAATTCATTAATATTCTAAAAATTAATGAGTAAGAGAATTAAAAAAAAATGTTTACCAAATAAGTTCAAATAATTATGACTATTTGAACAATTATCTATTTCAAAACATTATGATCTTTTGTTTTGTCAATAAACAATTGGTTCTGTTCATGCAAGCTTATTTCAAATAAAGTAATTTAAATTTATTAATATTCTAAAAATTAATAAGTAAAACTTTAAAAAATAAATATATTTTCTGAACAATTTCAAATAGTTATGACTATTTGAAGAATGATCTATTTCAAATTGTTATGACCTTTTGTTTTGTCATAAACCAACTGTTTCTATTCATAAAAGCTTTTTTGAAATAACATAATACTAATTTATTAAAATTCCAAAAATTAATAAGTAGAAAATTTTAAAAATAAATCTGTTTACCGAGCAAGTTCAAATAGTTATGACTATTAGAATAATTATTTATTTCAAATTGTTATGATATTTTGTTTTGTCATAAAACAATTATTTCTATTCATACAATTTTATTTGAAATAAAATAACACTAATTTATTAGTATTCTAAAAATTAATAAGTTTGAGATTTAAAAAATAAATTTGTTTACCGAACAAGTTCAAATAGTCATGTTTATTTGAACTATTATCTAGTTCAAATCATAATGACATTTTGTTTCGTAGTAAAACAATTATTTCTATTCATGTACAATTATTTAGAATATAATAATACTGATCTATTAATTTTTTATAATTAATAAGAGATTTAAAAACAAAATCTATTTACCGAAATAGTTCAAATATTTATGACTATTTGAACAATTATCTATCTCAAATCTTTATGATCTTTGTTTTGTCATAAAAAAAGTGTTTCTTTTCATACTGGCTTATTCAATTCAAATAATACTAATTTAATAATATTCCAAAAATTAGTAAGAGATTTAAAAAAGTAAATGTGTTTGCCGAACTAGTTCAAATAATTAAGACTATTAGAATAATTATTTATTTCAAATAATAAGTATTTGATCATACAAGCTTATTCGAAATAAAATAATAATAACAATTTATTAATCTTTCAAAAATTAATAAGAGATTTAAAAAATGAATCTGTTTATCGAACCAATTCAAATAGTTATGACTATTTGAACAATTCTATACTAATTAATATATTGAAATTATAATTAATTGATATATAAATATTAATCATACTATTTATTATATTTTATTATATTAATTATAAATCAATTATATATAAGGTTCATATTATATATTAATTTAGCTATAATATAATATTATAAGATTTAATAAATATATAAAAAAATAATTAATAAGATATTATATTTAATTAATTAATAAATTAATTATATTATAATTATAATATTTGTTATAAAACAATTATAATTTATTATTTATAAATTAATATAGTTATAAATATATAAATATATAATTCATATTATATATTAATTTATAAATTAATTGTATTTATCAATTATACTAATATAAAACAAAAAAGGTTTATTTCTAATTAAATATTATTATTTTATATTATAATTTATTTCAAATTCTATTTTATTTGTTAATGGTCTTAATTATATAATAAATAATGAATACAATTATTATTTATAATTTTTTAGGAGAACAATTACTCATTAATTCTCCAATTATATAGTATTAAATTTATCAATCTCAAATCGTTGAGATCTTTTTTTGTCATAAAACCATTGTTTTCGATCATAGAAGCTTATTGGGTTAAAAATATTACTAATTTAATAATATTTCAAAAATTAATAAGTGAGATATTTAAAAAATAAATTTGCTTGCGGAACCAGTTTAAATAGTTAAAATGATTAGAATAATTATCTATTTTAGTAACAACAATTTATTAATTAAACAAATATTTATATAATTAAACGAATTAAATTTATATTATAAACAAATGCTCTATATTATGATATATTAATATAGAATATATTATATTTTTATTATCTTTAAAACTATTTAATTATAACTAAATAATTAAATTTATTATTATACAATTATTACTACTAAATTAATAATAAAATTTATTATTTGTAGTAAATAATTTTTGAAAATATATTATCTATATTATAATATAATAATATTACAACTAATTAATATATAGATAACAAACAATAATATCAATATTAGGTATAATTATTCAAATAAATAATTGTCTATTATCTATTTCACATAATTTAAATAATAGCTTATTATTATATCTATTATTATAACATTATTTATTACATTCTTAATTAAATAATAAAAATTTTAAATAGTGATAATTGTTGCAATTATGAAAGAATTTATTATTAATAATAATACTAATTTATTACCTTTTGTTTAAAAATTCTTAGTTATAATCTATATAGTTAATAATTTAATAAATTAAATTTATTTAATAAGGATTTTAATAAATATTTAATTAGATTAGATTATATTATTTTACTTTATTTAAATCATGAATAATTACGAATAATTAATTAGAACTCTGATTTATACATAATTATATAAATATATATATACGGATAAATTGTCATAATTTATTATTATTTTAATAAACTAGCTAATTATTTTAGATAAATTATTAACTAAATAATAACATATAATATTAAATAAATTTAGTTTTTAAATCTCATTTTTTTATAATTATTAATAAATTTAACTATTTCAAAAATTTAAATAGTAATAATTAATATAAACAAATTAATAATAAACAATATATTATTATAGAAATATATAATATTAATTAGCTAAAATTAATAATATTAAAACAAATAAGTTAATTATAAATAATAATATAATTATAATATTATATTATAATTATTATAAATCATAATTAACTTATTTGTTTTAATAAGTATTATTAAATACTTAATTATATAATAACAATATTAATTATGATATTTATTATAAATTATTTATAATTACTATTATAATATTATCTAATATAATCGATAATTATATAAATTATATAAATAGTATAATTTAATAATAAAACTATTATTATTATTTATACTTGATATAAATTATTTTTATATTAATTTATAATTAATTGTTATACATGTATAAGATAATAAACTATTAATTAACAAATATAGTATTTAATTATTGTTAATAATTAATAAAATAATAGTTATGACTTTTAATTATAACAAATTTTAATTATATTTATTTTTTAAGTAACATATAACAATTAGATTATTATATTATTTATTTATTATAATTATTAATAAATGAGATTAAATAATTAGATTTAATTATATTATAAGTTTTTATTAAATTAATAAATATTTAATTATTATAAATTTTAATAATATAATTATAATATTTATATAATATTAAATAATAAATAATATTATTGTTCATAATAATATTTTAAAATTATTTTAAATTATAATGAATTACAATATATATTAATTATTTTTTCACTTAATATTATTTTAATTGAAATAAGCTCAATTATTACTATTATTATAATTATTAATTAAATAGTATAAATATATTATTTTACTATTTTAGTATAATTAATTATATAATTATGAATTTATATTAATCTGAATAAGCTCGTATGGATGAAAACAATTGTTTTATGATAAAACAAAAAAGTTATAAGAATTTGAAATAAATAATTATTCAGATAGTCATAACGATTTGAATTTGTTTGATAAATAGATTTATTTTTTAAATCTTTTACTTATTAATTGTCTTAATATTAATAAATTTGTATTATTTTGTTCGAAGTAAGCTTATATGAACAAATAAAATCATTATATGACAAACCAAAAGGTTATCGCGATTCCAAATCAGTAATTGTTCAAATGGCCATAATTATTTAAACTTGTTCGGTAAATAAATTTATTTTTTAAATCTCTTAATTATTAATTTCAGAATATTAATAACATGGTATTATTTTATTTCCAATAACATTATATGAACTGAAATGAGTTTTTTATGACAAACTAAAATGTCATAATGATTTGAAATAGATAACTATTCAAATAGTCATGACTGTTTAGGTAAACATATTTATTTCTAAAATTTTTAACTTATTAATTGTCAAAATATTAATAAATTAGTATTATTTTAATCCAAATAAGCTTGTATGAATAGAAATAATTGTTTTATAACAAAACAAAATGTCATAAAGATTTGAAATAAATAATTGCTCAAATAGTCATAACTATTTGAACAAGTTTGATAAATAGATTTATTTTTTAAATCACTTTTTAATTTTTGAAATATTAATAGATTAGTATTACTTTATTCTTAATAAACTTATATGAACAAAACCATTTGCTTTATGACAAAACAAAAAGTAATAATGATTTGAAATATGTAATTGTTCAAGTAGTCATAATTATTTAAATTGATTAGGTAAATTAAAAAAATTAATGTTATAATTAGTTATTATTTTAATTAATAATAATATATATTAATTAATTAAAATATTAAAAAAATTATAATAATATAAATTTAAATTAATATAATAATAATAGGATAGTAAATATTAATAATATAAAACATTTAAATAACTAATTAATAAAATATTATATTAATAACTTATTAATATAAGTTAGCTCTATTTTTAATATTTTAATATTTTGAATATTAATTATATTAATATTAATATAATAATTATTATATTATATTTTATTACAAATATAAGAAATTAGTTAAATAAAATATTTTATTTTGATATGGAAAGAATCATAACAATAATTTTATTACATTAAAATAATTCTATTATTTGAAATTTCAATATTTGTTCAATAACATTTTATTAAATATTATAGTATAAATTATATAATAGCTAATAATATATTGTTAGCTATAAACAAATTAAAAATTTAATAATTTTTTAAATTATTAAATATAATTTATTTAATAGTACAAAACTATTATTAAACTAACAATAATTAAAATGTTTATTATGGATAATTTATATATTTAAATTAATAAATCTATTCTATATATAATAATTAGTTACTAATAATTATTATATATTATTATTAACAAAACTAAACAAAAACTTATAACATGTTGAAATAAATAATTGCTCAAATAGTCATAATGATTAGAACTTGTTTGGTAAATGGATTTATTTTTAAATCTTTTACTTATTAATTGTCTTAATATTAACAAATTTGTATTATTTTACTTGAAATAAGCTTAGATGAACAGAAAAAATTCTTTTATTACAAAACAAAAGGTTATAGCTATTTCAAATAGATAATTATTCAAACAGTCCTAATTATTTAAATTTGTTTAGTAAACAAAGTCATTTTTTAAATCTCTTTATTATTAATTTTTGGATTATTAATAAATTAGTATTATTTTATTTTGAACAAGCTTATATGAACTGAAATAATTCTTTTATGACAAATCAAAAGGTCATAACATTTGAAATAGATAATTATTCAAATTGTCATGATTATTTGATCTAGTGCGGTAAACATATTTTTAAAATTTTTTTATTACTAATTGTCAAAATATTAATAAATTAGTATTATTTTAATGCAAATAAGCTTGTATGAATAGAAACAATTGTTTTACAACAATACAAAAAGTCATAATGATTTGAAATAAATAATTACTCAAATAGTCATAACTATTTGAATTAGTTTGATACATAGATTTATTGTCTAAATCACTTATTAATTTTTGAAATATTAATAGATTAGTATTACTTTATTCCGAATAAACTTATATGAACAAAAACATTTGTTGTATGACAAAACAAAAAGTAATAATGATTTGAAAAATATAATTGTTCAAATAGTATAATTTTTTGAACTGGTTAGGTAAACAGAATTATTTTTTAAATCTCTTACTTATTATTTTTTGAAATATTAATAAATTCATTTTATTTTATTTCGAATAACTTAGTATGAATTGAGAAATTTGTTTTATGACAAGACCAAAGGTCATAACAATTTGAAATAGATAATTATTCATATAGCCTTAACTATTTGAATTGGTTCGGTAAACAAATTTATTTTTTAAATCCCTTAGTTATTAATTTTTGGAATATTATTAGATTAGTATTATTTTATTTTGAATAAGCTTGTATGAATAGAAAGAATTGTTTTATGACATAACAAAATGTTATAATGATTTGAAGTGTAGAATTGTTCAAATAGTCATAATTATTTGAACTGGTTCGATAAACAGATTCATTTTTTAAATCTCTTATTAATTTTTGAAAGATTAATAAATTATTATTATTTTATTTTGAATAATCATGTATGATAAAAAACAATTGTTATATGACCAAACAAAAGGCGATAACGATTTAAAATAATATCTTATTAATACAATGCATATTATATATATTTTAAATATATATAATATATATTATATTAATATTTTAATCCGAAAGCTAACATATATTCATATTATAATTGTTATAAATTCAATATGTTTAATTAATAATCAGATTATTAATTATGATATTATTAGTTATTTATTTAGTAATAATTTAAATTACTTATTAATAATATTATATATTAATAATTTTTAATTAATTTTTTAATATTAATTATATATAATTTGATTATAAATTATTATTAAAGCTTATAATAAGATTTATTAATAATTCTTATGAATATTAATAATTTCAAATTGTTATTTAAGATATTTTTCATACAATTTATAATATGAAAAATATAGTCGTAAAATATCATTATATTTGCAATAATTTTTTATACTAATTATTTATTTAAAATTTTTATATTATATATAAAAAGAAATTTTTTTTTGCTAAAAACTCTCTTTTAAGATACTTGAAAATCATTTTTGTCTTGATTATTTACAAAAACACGTTATAATAAATTATTAACTTAGTACAAAATAAAAATAAATTTTTAGTCTCTATACCATACAAATAAGCGTATAATATTTTTTTTAATCATAAATTTTAAATATTATATAAAAATTTAATTAACTTAAATGGAGACTAATTACTGGAACAATTGACATCTAAGTGACACCATAGTGTGAAAAAAAAGCACACAGATAACATGAAATTAAAAAAAAAAAATCATATTTTAGAATAAAATAAGTTAACTTACGAATGCCATGACAATCTTTGATTAAAGAATTCAAATTCAAAATCATGTCAAATTTCATGCTTCTTGTACAAATTAATTATAACAAAATCTAATTAGTTGAACTTAAGTTGCTTGATTATTTTTTGAATTGAACTCATAAAAATCAAACGACATCTCGAAAATGGAGTTGAACTATTCAATCCAACATCTAATGGCAAGTGCATAACTTCTAGTTATATAGATATCGATAAAAATATTTAAAAAATTAAATAAGTTAATTGATTTTCAAGTAATTAATTAGATTAATATTATTTTATTTGATATTTATATTAATTGCAGTTTTATTATTTTAAATAATATAATTGAAAAGAATAATTATCAATATTGTTTAATATTAATACTAATTTAATATTGATATTAATATTAAGCTTTTTATTAATTGGTAATGATTTGAACAATTAAATATTTTAATAATTATTATAAATCCTTACAATTAATAAGGATTATTATATTAAATTATTAAAAGTATGAACTTTTATTATGATATATAAAATAAATAAATAAATTATTAATCAATAATTCATATTAAATCTAAAGGGTTATGATTTTAATAAATATTTAATTAGATTAATTAATTTATAACAAAATATTTAACAATTAAATTTATATATAATTATTTGAATATTGATTTTAATTTAAATATTTTAATTATTATTTTTGTTAATTAATAGATATCTAAAAAGATTTATTTTTTAGATCTATTATTAATTATTAATTTTAATAAAATAATAATATTCCCCATACTAAATTATTATTTTTTAAATCTCTTAGTTATTCATTTTTAGAATATTGCTAAATTAGTATTATTTTATTTTGAATAAGCTTGTATGAACAAAAACAATTATTTTATGATAGAACAAAAGGTTATAATAATTTGAAATAGAAAATTGTTCAAATAGTCATAACTATTTGAATTAGTTCAATAAACTGATTTATTTTTTAAATGTCTTATCAATTCTTAAAATATTAATAAATTGGTATTATTTTATTTCAAATAAGCTTGTATGTTGAAAAACAATTATTTTATGACAAAACAAAATGTAATAACAATTTGAAATAGATAGTTGTTTAAATGGCTATAATTATTTGAACTGATTGGGTAAATTGATTTATTCTTTTAAATTAGCTACTTATTAATTTTTGAAATATTACTAAAGTAGTATTATTTTATTTTGGATAAACTTTTATGAACTAAAACAATTGTTTTATGACAAAACAAATGGTCATAATTATTTTAAATAAATAATTGTTCAAATAGCCATAATTATTCAAACTTGTTCGGTAAACAAATTTAAAAGGTATAGGTTCTATAAAAATTATAAAAATTTATTAACATATTAAATATAGTTAATATGTAAAATTTAAAAAATAAACTAATTTAACTAAAATACGAGTTTAATATAAGTAAGAGATTTAATATTCTAATTGTTAAATTTATTAATTAATTTCTGAAAATAGCTTATAAAACAATTGATTAATATTTTGTTATTAAAATATTGACATAACTATATTTATTGTTAAATATTATTTGATAAGGGACATTTTGGATAGGAAAAAACTGTTTTGTGGTGTTTGAGGTTGATGTTGGTGTTTGGCTTATATTTTAATAATACTATTAAATTAGATTTAATTTATAATAATTAATTTATAAAAAAATATTAAACAATATTTATAATGTGACAATTATATTTATAATATTATTAATACTTATTATAATAGATCTAAAAAATAAATCTTTTTAGATATCTATTAATTAACAAAAATCAATAATTAAAATATTTAAATTAAAATCAATATTCAGATAATTAATAATAAACTATAAGTATTATTAAATTATTTAAATACTTATAAGTATAACGTAACTTATAATATAATAATTATTAAAGATTATAATAATTTTAATTTATAAACACTTAATTATTATTATCAAATAGATAATAAATTTAGTAAATATAGTTTCTATTCATACAAGTTTATTCAAAATAAAATAATACTACTTTATTAATATTTTGCAAATTAATAGGTAGGATATTTAAAAAATAAATTTGTTTACTGAATAAGTTCAAATAGTCATGTCCATTAGACCAATGATCTATTTCAAATTGTTATCACCTTTTGTTTGGTCATATAACAATTGTTTTTTATCATACATGATTATTTGAAATAAAATAATAATAATTATTAATCTTTCAAAAATTAATAAAATAATATTAATTATTTAGTATTATATAATTATAGTAGTATCTATAAATAATACTATAATTAATAATTATATGAAATAGATAATTTATAAATTACTATTATTATAAATAATAATAATAATAATTAATAAAGTATAAACAATTATTATTGTATTAATTTAATAAATATAATGTTATTATATTTTTAAATTCATATGATTATATTTAATTATATATAATAATATTATATTATATTATTAAATAATAATAATTATAATATTATTATTATTTTTAATATTTAATAATTAAATATTATATTAAATTAGTATAATTTAATCTCTTCCTTATTTAAATTATTAAAATAATTATACTATTAACTAATATATAATTATAATAATAATTTAACTAGTATTACTTATAATTGAATAAATTTATTAAGTATTTAATTATATTAATATAATTATAAAAATATTTAATATATGAATATCAATATTTTATGACAAAATTGTATAAATATGTATTATATAAATTAATTATAAACAAAATGGGATAGTAGAAAGGAGAAATAGGACTTTAGAAGAAATGGTTAGAACCATGCTTTGTGAAAATAATTGACCTAGATATTTTTAGGCGAAAACCATAAATACCTCTTGTTATATTATAAATAGAGCTACGACTAGGCCAATTTTGAAGAAAATTATTAAAAAATTAAATTGACAATATTAGTATTAATTTTATTTGAAATTATTCAATTGTTTAATTGAATAAACTTAATTATAAAATATAATTATAGTAAATTATATTTAATATTAATAAATAGATTCGATAATACTAATTTTAGATAATAATTATAAAATAAATTATTGTAGTAATTTTAGTTTAAAATTAGATTATAATTTATAATCTTTATTCAGTAATAATAGTATTATTAGTTAAATTATTATATATTAATAATTATGAATAAATTAAATTATTTAAATAATAAAGCTTATAATAAGATTTAACTAATTTTATAATTTGATTCTGATAGTCAATTCAATATTTATTAATCAATAAACAATGAACAAACAATGAATATTAAAATGATTTATAATGAATATGAGTAAAATTAATATTAGTAATTAATTTATAGTCATATTTATCATAATAATGATAATAATAAAATATTATAGATTTTATTGATATAAATAAAATTAAGTATTATATAACAAAAATTATGAAATAATAGAATTAATAAATTCTTGTTTATCATATAGGTAATACTATAAATAACTATTAATTATAGTTATAATTAATTAACCTAATATAATTATATTATTATTTATTATAGTAATTTAATTAGATAATATATACAATAATAATAAATATATATAATAATTATATATAGTAATTTAATTAGATAATATATACAATATCGTTAATTATTAACAATTATAATAAATATATATAATAATTATATATAATTATACATAATATAGTTTATTAATAATATTATAATATTAATTGCTTATTCTTAATTATAAAAATATTAATTGAACTTACTATATTAATTTATTAATATAAATTAATTATATGTATAATTATTAGTACAACAATATAGATTTTAATATAATAAATTTATCTTTAATAAATTAATATATAATTTATAGTATTATAATTTAATAAATATAATCGTAAAATAGTATAGATTATGTATTATAATTATAATTATAATTATATCACTAGAGAAATTATTTATTAAATTGTTAATTATATAATATAATAATGAATATATATAATATTCATTATATATTCAAATAAGTTTATAATTATTATATATAAATATTAAGTACATAATAATAAGTATTTAATTATAAATAGAAATATAATATTTAATAAGTTAATTAATTATATAATAATTTATATATAATACTATATATTAATTGTACCTTTTGTTTTGCAAATATTATACTATAACTATTTATAGTATTAATAATGATATTGTTTATTATTAATTTGTTTATAATTGTTATAATTAATAACAATTATAATTTATAATAATTTATTTAATTCATTTTATTATATTTGAATTATTAATATTATGATTATAATATTATAATTGTAAATTCATTCAAGCTAATTTATAATTATATTAATAATAGATATAATTTGACTATATTAATTATAATAATATTATATTTATTATATATTATAATCATATTTTATAGTATTAAATAATATTAATTCATTAATGTTAATTAAATAATTAAATATTAATTATTGATATAATTAATAACAATAACAAATTATTGCTAAATATTATAATCTAATATTAAATTTATTTAATATTTCAAGTCATTATAAAATAGTTAATTAAATAAAGTTAATTAATAAATTTATATTTAATCAATTTATTATATTTAATAGATTTTATATTATATAATAAATTCATTGTTTGTTCAAATGGACATTATAAACCAATTAGATTTATAAATCATAATTTAGTCCATAAATATATTAAATTCTTAATAAATTGAGTTTAATAAATTAATAAATATAATATTATTATATTATTATATATAATTAAGTTATTATATATAATTGAGTTTAATTACCATATACAATATGTAATAATTCACACACCAATAATTCAAATTATTATTAATTTGAATATAATTTCTTAATATTTATAATAATTATTTATGGTTTGAAATCAATTATATTTTGATAATTAATAAAAATATAAGCAGTAATTATAATTTAAATCCTTCAAATCAGCCCTGAAATGTTCATTTCCTCTCCACACTCCACAATCTTTGCAATCCTAGACTCTTTCATTATAATTGCCTCTCACGCTTCTTGGCTCTTGAAGCATCTTTTCCAATATCATGCTTCTCTTCTTCAACTTTCCATGAATGATCTCTTGAAGAAGCACCAAGGTGGTTACGTCCCTACCATTCTTCATGGAAAGAATGTGCCTATAACAAAGGTTGATGTCAAAGAAAGAGTGGTAGAGATCAATCATGTGTTGGTTTCCCATCTGGATATTTTTCTTGAAGGGCCTTTAACAATTCTTGGTGTTCTTAGTCCATTTACCTCTATGGATCCTCTATATGGTGATCAGAGTTGGGATCATATTCAAGCATCGATATGTGATTCTAATCTTAGCTTGGTTTCAGAGGTTACTGATACCAAGAACATGGTTGAATGGATACATATTATCCATTGGCTAAGCTCCAAGGCATTTTTACTTAATTATTATTATCAAATAGATTAAAATATATAATTCTTAGTTATAATTATAATAATTAAAAATATTTATAATAATCAAATATTTTTTAAACTTTATTAATCTATTAAATCAATTTTATTTATTATATTAACCTATGAATAATATTATACATATTACAATAAATATTAATTAATAATTTTTTAAATAACTTTAATATTTAACTTTATAAATTAATATATTTGTAATCAAGCAACTAATACGATATATATTATTTATATATATAATTAATATTTATTAGTTTATCATTATTAAAAGAATAAATTAGTTAAAATTTATTTTAAGTAATTATTTAATTATTATATTACTTAAATTAATTAAATTTAATATTAATAAATAAATAGAGATTATTAACTAATAGATATTTACTAATAACTATCATTTAAATAATAAGTTAAGATTTTAATTTAAGTAACAATTAAATAAAATTTAATTAAATAATTTTCTATTTAAACTATAAACTAAATTGACAAATCTATATAATCTTATATAATCTGATTAATATAAAATAACTAATATTAAACTAGAAACTATAATGCTTAACTATTAATTTTGTTTGTTATATAACTAAATTAATTATATAATATTTATATTAATCAAATATTAATAACTTATTATAAATTATAATCAATTAACTTAAATTAAGGCATAATTCAAATTTAATTGTTATAAATTATTAATTTAAATTTAAATTTAAATTTATTTAAATTATAATTAAATTTAATTATTATAACTTAGAAATATTTCATAATTTATAAATATTTAAAATTTCAAATAAATTAATAATTAATTATTAATTATTAATTAAAATGTATATTTAAATTAACAATATTAAAATATTGTTATTAATAATAAAAATTGTTTTATTATAATTATATAATAATAAACTTATTTAATTTGTTTTATGACAAAACAATTATTAATATTTAAATAGTTTATCATTATAATAATTGAAGATATAATAATCATTATTCAAATAAATTAATAAGTAAGAGATATTAATTTTTATATCTTTAATTAAATTAGCATATTTTAAATAACTAATATTTAATTAATCTTGTTGGCCTTGAATTGATCAAGAGTTTTGATTTGACAAAACAAAAATTTGCCTAACTTGAATCAATCTTTTCTAAACTTAAATTGAATATTTTTTCACCCTTCTATCTTACCAAAATACATTTGAGAACCAAAACAAGTCAATTTCTCAGAATAAAACCTAAAAAGTGCAAGTTTTGATAGAAGGGATCGATCCCCTCCCTACCAGATCGATCCCCTAGCAAAATGGATCGATCCTGTCTTCTTCCAGAACTGAAAATTCCTTATGTTTTGGCAAAAACCAATCGATCCCCTCCTTGTAAGGATCGATCAGTTAGGGTTTCAAAATGACTAGATCGATCATTTTTTCATACAGAAAGTGTTCATCGTACAATTTTCCAAAAAAGAGATCAATTGGTTGCTCAAACAGAATGTGTTGATCGTGCAATTTTCTAGAAAAAGATTGATCTCCTTTTCAAGGGATTGATCGGTTGCTCAAACAGAAAGCTCCCCAAATCTGAAAATCCAGAAAAGGGATTGATCCCCCTACATAGGGGATCGATCACCTAAAGAAGCAATCGATCCCTTGGATGAAGGGATCGATCGGGTAAGGCAATTTAGGCATGAAATCGAGCCTTCTCCAACATGAACCAATCGATCCCCTAAGACAAGGGATCGATCCCTTTAAGGCTAAAAACTCTCAATGGCTATTTTTTGTCTAAAATTTTTATAGGTTTGAAGCATTAAAGCTATCAACAGCTCTCAACTTCTTCCTACCTATAAATTAAGCATTCCACTGCAGACCAAGAGAAATAAGAGCCAAGAAAACTTATTGCTATCACCTACCAATTTGCTTAAGCACTCAAAGTTGTTCCAAGTCAGAAAAATGCAGAATTCATATCAATTCTTCTCTATTTACTTGTCCAAACTGTTGTGTACATAAAATTAGCAAACACCAAACCTTTGTGAGGTTCTTAGAGTTTGCAAAACACTTCAAATTTTTGTATTATGAGTTTGTAAGCTTAAAAGGGAGGATAACCCTTAAGAGTGTGTTGAGTTGAGTTCTTGCAAAGCTTGAAGAAGCTTAATTGTAATCTTCTTCATATAGTGGATTGAACTCCTTGGCAAGAGAAGCTAAGGGAGAAGACGTAGGTGCCTAAGAAAAGACCGAACCTTTATAAATCGTGGTGTTATATTCTCTATCCCTATCTCTTATTTACTTTCAATTATTGTGTTTAATTGTTTAGCAAAATTTATGCTTATTGAATATTGTTTTTGAAAACTTCATTAAAACCAATTCACCATCTCTTGGTTTATTCCAAATCTTTGAGCTAATAACTGGTATCAGAGCTAGTACTTTTTTTATAGGTTTAACAGCCCAAGAGTGATCCTGAAAATGGCTCAAAGAAATATGGTAATCAATGTGAAAAAACCATCTTCAAGCTATAACAACTATAGTGGCCAACAAGAGGTGTGTCTTAGGGCAAATGAAACAGTTATAATATCTCTTGGAAATGAAGGACATTTAATTATTAGACCCTCTCTCTTTGCTGTTGACAACTACTCTTGTTGGAAGACTAGGATGAGGTTGTTCATTCAAGCTAATGATTATGGAGTCTGGAGGGTCATTGTAAATGGTCTTCAAATTCCAATGAAGGTGGTGGATGGTAAGGAAGTGATCAAGTTAGAGAGTGAATGGGATGTCAATGACATGAAGATGGCTCAACTTAATGCCAAAACAATGCATACACTCTTTTGTGCATTGGGACCAAGTAAGTACAATAGAGTTTTCTTATGTAAAAATATTAAAAAAATTTGGGATAAGCTAGTTGTTACTCATGAAGGTACCAATCAAGTGAAAGAGATGAAAATTGGCATGTTCACTCATGATTATGAGTTATTTAAGATGAAACCAGATGAAATCATTAGTGAGATGTCAAACCGTTTCATCGACATCATTAATGGTTTAAAGGCTCTTGGAAAGACTTACTCAGAGATGGTGAATAAATTCTCAATAGTCTACCAAAGAGCTGGAAAGCCAAAGTGACAGCTATTGAAGAGTCCAAAGACCCTCACACACTCTTTTTGGATGAACTAATGGGCTCTCTCCTCACCTATGAAATGAAGATCAAAAGGGCACAAGAACCAATCAAGAAAGGTGGCATTGCTCTCAAATCTACCTTTCAAAAAGATGAAGAAAATTTTGGACAAGAAAAAGATGATAAAGATGAAGAAATGGCCATGTTTGCAAATAGATTCAAAAAATTCATGATGAACAAGTTCTCTAGCAAAAAAAGACCACAAAGGGAGATGACTAAAGAAAAATCAAGTAGAAGAGAAAAAGACCAAATTATTTGCTATGAATGCAACAAATCGGGTCACATTAAACTTGATTATCCTTTATGAAAAAGGTAAAACATGACAAAGCCAAAGAAGAAAGCTATGGTAGCAACATAGAGTGATAGTGACTTTTCTAATGATGAATCAAATGAAGGGGAAGTAGCCAATCTATGTCTCATGGCTCTTGATGAGTCCAAAGTGGATAAACATTGCTACAAAGCCAATTCAAGCAAGAACAATCCATGATACCTTGATAGTGGATGCTCAAAACACATGACAGATGATAAAACTTTTTTCAAGGACTTGAAAACTAAAAGTGGAGAAGATGTTACATTTGGTGACAACTCAAAAGGCCAAATTGAAGGGATTGGCTCCATTGGTGTTTCTTGATGATAATGATGTAGGTATACTTCAAGAATGGATTAATGATGCACCTCATGACATTGAGGAGAACAATAAAAAAGAAGATGATGAGTTCTTGGAGGAGCCACAACACAGAAAAAGAGCCAAATCATTTTAGAAAAAAAAAGGTATGTTAAAGATAATGAAATCATTGATGATCCAACTCAAGGGGTAAGAACTAGATCCTTTTATAATGTGTGTAATTATGTTATTTTTTTATCTCATTTTGAACCCAAAAATATAGAAAAAGCCTTTGGAGATGATCATTTGATATTAGCCATGCAAGAGGAATTGAACCAATTTGAAAGAAGCCAAGTATGGAATCTTATACCTAGGCCTAGTGATCATCCTACTATAGGCACAAAATGAGTTTTTAGAAATAAAATGGATGAGCATGGGAATGTTATTAGAAACAAAGCTAGATTAGTAGCTCAAGGGTATAGTCAAGAAGAGGGAATTGATTATGATGAAACCTATGCCCCAGTTGTAAGGTTAAAGGCCATAAAAATGTTGCTTGTATTTGCATGTTTTAAAGATTTCAAGCTTTTCAAATGGATGTCAAGAGTGCATTTCTTAATGGTTTTATAAATGAAAAAGTGTATGTAGAGCAACCTCTCAGTTTTGAAAATCCAAAATTTCCAAATCATGTTTATAAATTAACAAAAGCATAATATAGTTTAAAACAAGCTCTTAGAGCTTGGTATGAAAGATTGTCAAATTTTTTGGTAGAAAATAGTTTTAATAGAGGGAAGGTTGATACTACACTTTTTATTAAAATAAAAAGAAAGACATTCTCATAGTGCAAATTTATGTTGATGATATTATATTTGGTGCTTCTAATGAAATTCTTTGTCAAGAATTTGCTAAGATTATGCAAGGTGAATTTGAAATGAGCATGATGGGAGAACTCACATTCTTCTTGGGACAACAAGTAAAGTAAACAAAAGATGGCACCTTCATCAATTAAGCTAAATACATCAAATTTGCTCATAAGGTTTGGATTGGAAGAATCAAAACCTTGCTTAACACCAATGAGCACTTCAACAGAACTTGATAAGGATGAAGGAGGTAAATGTGTTGACTTTAAACTTTATAGGTTTATGATTGGTTCATTGCTATATCTTACTACTAGTAGACCTGATATTATGTTTAGTGTATGTTTATGTGCTAGATTTCAATCTTCATTTAGAGAATCACATTTATCTGTTGTCAAAAGAATCTTTAGGTACCTTAAGGACACCTCTAATTTAGGATTATGGTATCCAAAAGGTTCATCTTTTACTTTACATGCCTATTCCGATGCAGATTTTGGTGGGTGCAAAATTGATAGAAAAAACACTTCTGGTACTTGTCAATTGTTTGAAAATATGCTCATATCATGATTTTCCAAGAAACAAAATAGTGTTGCTCAATCTACAATTGAAGTCGAATATATGGTAGCCGAAAGTTATTGTGCTTAGGTTTTATGGATTAAGCAACAATTGGAGGATTTAAGAATAACCATGGATCATATTCTCATTAAATGTGACAATACTAGTGCCATCAATCTCACTAAAAATCCAATTCAACACTCTAGAACCAAACATATTGAAATTAGGCATCACTTTATTAGAGATCATGTTCAAAAGGGTGATATTGTGCTTGAATATGTTGATAACCTGCATCAACTAGCTGATATCTTCACAAAACCTCTTGATAAGGATAGATTTTATGCAATTAGAGGTGAACTTAGCATGACGAATATTCCTTGAAGTGAATTTCTTGATGTTATGATGAATAGTACACTCTTGACTGATCAAATGTGTATTTATCTAAATTTTTCTATGATTTGTGCATGATTGTATGCTTGGATGATCATATTGCATCATTTTTAAATCTATTAATTAAAAAAAATGCTACAACAAAAACCAATTGATCCCCTCTGGAATGGATCGATTGGTTCTTCACCTTGTAGCCAAATTAAAGGGAAAACATAAGGAACCGATCGATCCCCTTTGGACAAGATCAATCAGATGTGTAGGCAGTAGCCAATTTTAGATAAACCCAGGCAAAACCAATCGATCCCCTTGGGATAGGATCGATCGAGTATTCAACCAATAGCTACAAGAAGTCTGAAACGAGCAAAACCGATCGATCTCGTTCAAAAATGATTGATCGAATCCATGCAAAGAACCATAACCAATCGATCCTTTACTTCAACTGATCATCGGGTCATATCTTTTGGACATGATAAAGTCGGGTCTCCCTTAATTTGATCGATCATTTCAGCTTTCCTTTTCGATTCATCTTCCTCCCAAACTCCTCATCTCCAAACCTTAAACACTCCCACTCATTTCTCACCCAAAATTGATCTTTCTTACCAATATTTCTTACAAATTTCTTCACTCCCACTTGATCTCTTGTCGAAATTACTCCTTAGAACCCTCAAAATGGCCCCAAAAACCAAAGTCACCATCGACAAAAGAAATCTTCTAAGAGAGGCTTCAAGCTCAACACTGAAGCCAGCCTTTAATCAAAATTTTAACAATCTAGATGCCAAGGACTGGTATGAGATGCATTTTGCACACCGTGAAGTAAAGCCTGTGAGGGTAATCTCGTTAGCATTCTTTTAATCCACAGTTTTCCCCTATCTGCATGTTTTTAAAGAATTTGGTTGGCTATATTATTTATTCTTGGAAGGTATATTATTTGAAAATTTAGTAAGAGTTTTCTATAGTAATGCTAGTTGTGTTTAGATTGAATGATCAAATAGGCATTACCTTGATAGATTCAGAACTTATGTGACGGGGAGGGAAATACTAGTTACCCAATAAGTGCTAGTTGAAGCTTTTAAGTTAGATAATGAGGGGGAAACAAACACTAGATGTGACACAGTGCAACTTGCTCAAGACATCTTTAATGATCACAATCTACAAGTTGCTCCACTCAAGCCTCTAGGTTATCCATGCATGATAGGTTGCTGCACCTCATTGTTACTCATGTTCTAGCACTTTTTGGGACATAATACTCCACCATTAGGAAACAAGATTATTGGTGGATGTATAAGATCAAGAATGGAAAGAAACCAAATTTGGTGCACTTCATTTTTCATGACATGATGAGGACAATTCAGAATAAAGATTCTACTTTGGTATATGGGTATACAATAAGCAACATTTTGAGGCATTTGGAGGTGAATACCAGAGGAGACAAGCAGATGATATTCAATGACCCATTTAGTGTTCTAGAGGCTCCTACACTGCATAGCATGAGTTATGTTCAAAATACAGCTAGACAATATGTTAAAAAGGGTGATGTTGGAGCTGTACAAGAGGAGGAGGAAGAGCAAAAACCTTTGGATATGCCTGAACCGTAAGATGAACCCTCTACCTCACCATTTAACACTCAAAGAGTCTTAGAAATGCTTTTGCTTCAGATGAATAGCTTGCACTCCATGGTTGGCAGTATGAACACCAGATTAGAAACTATGGAGGGAACGCAGAATGAATTGATGGCACAAGTTCGCCACCTTTGTGCTGACATTGAGCAAATACGCTCTACACCTCCGTACATGGGGCAGCCCTCCTCTCACTCTCCTTATCCTCATCAATCTCCCCATTCTCCACCTTTACCTCAATGAACTATACTAGTGCCATTACTTATGTTTTCCCACATCATTGTATTTTGAAAATCTATCTTTGCATTATGTTTTGTAAATATTGGTACTTGATATTTATTTCAATGAAATTCATCTTTCATTCTCATATGGCATGTGCTCTTGTTGTGTTGTTTGATGTCTGATATGAGTGGCCTTGAATTGATTGTTCTGTAGTTTTGCTTTATCTTATCCTTTTTGCTATGATAAAAAGGGGGAGAAATATTGGTATGATTGAAAAAAAATTACTTACTTTGATGATCCTAATGATATTGGTTTGGTGATATTGATTTTGTTTAGTTGGCTTAAAACTTATGCTTAAATTCAGGGGGAGTTTTTTTTTCAAAAGGAAAAATGTTTTTCATGCAAATTTTTCATTTAGTTTTGTCATATCAAAAAGAGGGAGATTGTTGGCCTTGAATTGATCAAGAGTTTTGATTTGACAAAACAAAAATTTGCCTAACTTGAATCAATCTTTTCTAAACTTAAATTGAATATTTTTCCACCCTTCTATCTTGCCAAAATACATTTGAAAACTAAAACAAGTCAAATTCTCAGAATAAAACCTGAAAAGTGCAAGTTTTGATAGAAGGGATCGATCCCCTAAGGGAAGGGATTGATCCCCTCCTTACCAGATCAATCCCCTAACAAAAGGGATCAATCCTGTCTTCTTTCAGAACCAAAAATTTCTCATGTTTTAGCAAAAACCAATCGATCCCCTCCATGTAGGAATCGATCGGTTCAGGTTTCAAAATGACCAGATCGATCCCCTCATTCAAGGGATCGATCAATTTTTCATAAAAAAAGTGTTCATCGTACAATTTTCTAGAAAAGGCACGATCGGTTGCTCAAACAAAATGCGTTCATCGTGTAATTTTTCAGAAAAGGGATCGATCCCCCCACATAAGGGATCGATCACCTAAAGAACCAATCGATCCCTTGGATAAAGGGATCGATCGGGTATGGCAATTTAGGCATGACATCAAGCCTTCTCCAACATGAACCAATCGACCCCGTAAGACAAGGGATCGATCCCCTGAAGGCTAAAAACTCCCAACGGTTATTTTTTATCTGAAATTTTTATAGGTTTAAAGAATGCTATCCAATAGCTCTCAATTTCTTCTTACCTATAAATCAAGCATTTCACTGCAGACCAAGAGAAACAAGAGCCAAGAAAACTTATTGTTATCACCTACCAATTTGCTCAAGCACTCAAAGCTATTCTAAGTTAGAAAAGTGCAGAATTCATATCAATTCTTCTCTATTTACTTGTCCAAACTGTTGTGTACTTAAAATTAGCAAACACCCAACCTTTGTGAGGTTCTTAAAGTTTGCAAAACATTTCAAATTTTTGTATTGTGAGTTTGTAAGCTTAAAAGGGAGGATAACCCTTAAGAGTGTGTTGAGTTGAGTTCTTGTAAAGCTTTAAGAAGCTTGATTGTAATCTTCTTCATATAGTGGATTGAACTCCTTGGTAAAAGAGGCTAAAGGAAATGATGTAGATGCCTAAGGAAGGATCGAACCTCTATAAATCGCGGTGTTATATTCTCTATCCCTATTTGTTATTTACTTTCAATTATTGTGTTTAATTGTTTAGCAAAATTTGTGCTTATTGAATATTATTTTTGAAAACTTCATTAAAACCAATTCAGCCCCCCTCTTGGTTTATTCCAAATCTTTGAGCTAACAAATCTTTATTTATTTCAAATTATTATCATAATTTACTTAATTAGTATCCATGGTAATAATATAATTTAATATATTATTATATCATAATAAATAATATCCAAATAATATTAATAATAGATTTTCTAAGTTACATAAAATATTCAATTATTAAATAATTATTAATTGTTATATTATTAATAATTATGGCTAATAAATAATGTTTATATTATTATATGATTAAAAAAATCATCCTATAAAACTATGATAATTGTTATTAAATATATATAATAAAGTGACTATGAAAATTTATCTCATATGAACATTATTTCCCTTTGATAATTATTCCCTTTGAACTAAGGTGTCATTGCTTATATAATAAATCTAATAGCCTTAACCATTTGAATTTGTTCAGTAAAGACATTGATTTTTTAAATCTTTTATTTATTAATTTTTAAAATATTATTAGTTTAGCAATATTTTACTCCAAATAAACTTGTATGAATAGAAACAATTGTTTTATGACAAAACGAAGATCATAATTAAATTATATTTAATAATAATATAACAATTATTAAAATAATTATAATTTAATAATAAATATTTATAAATATTATATTTGAATATAATTAATTAATTAAAATAGATAAATTAAATTATAAATATTTAATAATAAATAATAATAATAGCTTATGATAATATACTATATTTATTGTATTAATAATTTTATTAATTATATTTATAATTTATCTAATAATTAAATTTTTAATAATTTAATATAATTTTATCTAATAATTATTCAATTATTAGATAAAATACATTTATTTAAAAGTAAATAGTTATTAAATAAAATTATTAATACAATAAATATAATTATTGTATTAATTTATAAAGATTAATTTAAGTTATTATATTAATAAACTATAATATCATACAAATAAAGTGATTGATAAAATAGTAATAACAATTATATATAATAATTCAAATACTTAATAATGATTAAACAAAAGGTCAGAATAATTGAATAATTATTTAATATTAGTTAAATAATAATAAATTATTATAATTTATCTATATTGCCATCCTTATTTAATTATAATTTATTTTTATAATTGTATTCAAATGTATTATTATATTACATTATAATTAAATAATTATATAAATTTAATTTAATTGATATATTCTATTATTAAATTATAATAATAATTATATAATATATTTTATAATAAATTTGTTTAATAATTAATAATATATTATTAATTAATAATTATATGTATATAATTTTTGTTTACTAAATTTATATAAATATTATAGTATCTATATAATATAAATATTCTATAATTGATATGTAATAATATAATATATACAATTAATAATATTATGAATTTTATGTTTACATTAATGTTAATTAAATGTTATATAATTTATATTATTGAAATATTTATTTAATAATGATTAATAAAATATTCATTATTTAATTAATTATTAATTAATGAATATTTAATAACTAAAATATTAAATATAAATATAATATTTATTAATATGCCAAAAATTCCCTTTGAAGGTGAGTATTATCATTCAATAATATTATCAAATACAACAAATAGAAATAAAACAATTCAAATAGATATTTGAACTATTTAAATTTGAACTATTTCAAAAATTAATAAGATTTAAAAAAAATAAATATGTTAGCTAAATTAGTTCAAATAGTTAAGACTATTAGAATAATTATCTCTTTCAAATCATTTTATCATTTTGTTTAGTTATAAAATAATTATTTTAGTTCATACAAGTTTATTTGGAATAAAATAATACTAATTTATCAACATTTGAAAATTTAAAGCAAGAGATTTTAAAAAATAAATATGTTTGCTGAACAATTTCAAATAGATATGATAATTTAAATAATTATCTATTTAAAATTATTTTGACATTTTGTTTTGTCATAAAACAATTGTTTCAGTTAATAAAAACTTATCTGAAATAAAATAATACTACTTTATTAATATTTCAAAAATTATTAAGCAAGAGATTTAAAAACTAAAGCTGTTTTTCAAAGCAATTCTAATAGTTATAACTATTTGAACAAATATTAATCTCAAATCGTTATGATCTTTGTTTTGTCATAAAACAATTATTTTCTATCATATAAGCTGATTTAGATAAAAACAATACTAATTTAATAATATTTTGAAAATTAATAAGTAAAAGATTTAAAAAATAAATGTGTTTATCGATCAGTTCAAATAGTTAAGATTATTACAATAATTGTTTATTTCAAATCATTCTTACCTTTTGTTTAATCATAAAATAATTGTTTTAGTTCATACAAGCTTATACAAAAGAAAATAATTCTAATTTATTAACTTTTGAAAGATTAATAAGCAGGATATTTGAAAAACTAAATTTGTTTACCGAACAAGTTCAAATAGTTATGACTATTTGAACAATTATCTATTTAAAATCGTTGTGAATTTTTGTTTTGTCATAAAACAATTGTTTTAGTTCACAAAAGTTCATCCAAAATAAAATAATACTACTTTTCATAACATTTTGAAAATTAAGAGATTCAAAAAATAAATCACTTTACTGACTTAGTTTAAATAATTATGGCCATTTGAACAATTATCTATTTCAAATCATTATTACCTTTCATTTTGTCATAAAACAATTGTTTTTCAGCATACAAGCTTATTTGAAATAAGATTGTTAGTACCTTTTGTTTTGTCATAAAACAATTATTTTTGAATGTATAAGTTTATCTGAAATAAAATAATACTAATTTATTAATATTTTAAGAATTAGTATGAGATTCAAAAAATAAATATGTTTACCAAATAAGTTCAAATAATTATGACTATTTGAATAATTATCTATATCAAATTGTTATAATATTTTGTTTTGTCATAAAATAATAATTTTTGTTCATATAAATTTATTCAAAATAAAATAATACTAAATTAATAATATTCTAGAAATTCATAACTAAGAGATTTAAAAAATAAATTTGTTTGTTGAACCAGTTTAAATAGTTAAGACTATATGAATAATTATCTATTTTAAATTGTTATGACCTTTTGTTTTGTTATAAAACAATTATTTCAGCTTATACAAGCTTATTCGTAATAAAATAAAACTAATTTATTAATATTTCAAAAATTTATAAGAGATTTAAAAAATAATTTTATTTATTGAACTAGTTCAAATAATTATAACTATTAGAACAATTATATATTTCAATGTGTCATAACCTTTTATTTTGTCATAAAATAATACTAATAAAATAATATTTTGACAATTAATAACTAAAAGATTTAAAAAATAAATTTGTTTGCCAAACCACTTCAAATGGTTAAGGCTATATAAATAATTATCTATTTCAAATACTTATGACATTTTATTTTATTGTAAAGCAATTTTTTTAGCTCTTACTAACTTATTCAGAATAAAAAAAATTGAATGTATTATATTTCAAAAATTAATAAGTAAGAGATTAAAAATATAATTTTGTTAGTCGAAGCAGTTCAAATAATTATGAATATTTGAACAATTATCTATTTTAAATCGTTATTACCTTTTGTCATAAAACAGTGTTTTTGTTCATATAAATTTGTTAAGAATAAAATAATATTAATTTATTAATATCTTGAAAATTATTAAAAGATTTAAAAGATAAATCTGTTTGTTAAACCAGTTCAATTAGTTATAACTATTTGAACAATTATTTATTTCAAATTATTATGACCATTTGTTTTATCATAAAACAATTGTTTCTATTCATATAGTCTTATTCAGAATAAAGTTATGCTAATTCAAAATTAATAAGTAATGGATTTAGAAAATGTATCTGTTAGCCTGATCAATGCAAATAGTTATGATTGCTTGAACAAATATCTATTTCAAATTGTTATGACCTTTTGTTTTATCACAAAACAATTGTTTCTGTTCATACAAGCTTATTCGAAATAACATAATTCTAATTTATTAATATTCCAAAAATTTACAAGTAAGGGATTTAAAAAATGAATCTATTTAATGAACAAGTTCAAATAGTTATGGCTATTTGAACAATTATCTATTTCAAATTGCTATGACCTTATGTTTTTTCATAAAACAATTTTTTCTATTCATACAAACTTATTTCAAATCTATTTACCGAATAAATTCAAATATTTATGACTATTTGAATAATTATTTATTTCAAATCTTTATGACCTTTTGTTTTGTCGTAAAACAATTATTTTTGTTCATAAAAGCTTATTCGGATTAAAATAATATTAATTTATTAATATTTCGATAATTAATAAATAAAAGATTTAAAAAATAATTATGTTTATCAAATAAATTCAAATAGTAATAACTATTTAAATAATTATCTATTTCAAATTGTTTTGATCTTTTGTTTTTTCATAAAAAATTGTATCAATTTATATAGGCTATTTGAAATAAAACAATACTAACTTATTAATATTCAAAAAATTAATGAGTAAAAGATTTAAAAAATGAATCTGTTTATCAAACAAGTTCAAATAGCTATGACTATTTGAACAATTATCTATTTCAAATCATTAAGACCTTTTATTTTGTCATAAAATAATTGTTTACGTTCATACAAGCTTATTTTGAATAAAATAATATAAATTTACTAATATTCTAAGGATTAATAAGTGAAAATTTAAAAAATAAATATATTTTCTAAACACGTTCAAATAGTTATGACTATTTGAATAATTATCTATTTCAAATCGTTATGACATTTTTTTGTCATACACTAATTGTTTCTATTCATAAAGGCTTATTTAGAATAAAATAATATTAATTTATTAAAATTCAAAAAATTAATAACTTAAAGATTTAAAAAATAAATTTGTTTATCCAGCAAATTCAAATAGTTATGACTACTTAAATAATTATTTTATTTCAAATTGTTATGATATTTTGATTTTTCATAAAACAATAATTTCTATTCATACAAGTTTACTCAAAATAAGATAATACTAATTTATTAATAATCTAAAAATTAATAAGTTGGAGATTTAAATAATAAATATGTTTACTGAATAAGTCATGTCCATTTAAACTATTATTTATTTCAAATCATTAGGACATTTTGTTTTGCCATAAAACAATTGTTTCTACTCATACAAAATTATTTAGAATAAAATAATACTATTTTATTAATATTTTAAAAATTAATAAGAGATTTAAAAACTAAATTTTTTTACCAGACCAGTTCAAATAGTTATGACTATTTGAATAGTTATCTATTTCAAATTGGTATGATCTTTGTTTTGTCATAAAATAATTGTTTCTATTCACATAAACTTATTCGAAGTAAAATATTGCTAAACTAATAATATTGCATAATTGTTAATAATATTGTTCTAAATATTGATAATTGAGTTTAATAATTATTACTATTAATTATAATCTATTAATTATCAATTATTGCTAATAATTATAAGAATATAAAATAATTATTAGTAAATTATTAGTTAATATTAATTAAATTATAATCAAATTATAATATTATGATTATATTATAATTCATTTTAATAATATTATTATTTATAATTATTATTAATATATAATATTAATATAAATGTTATTAATATAACTTAAATTAACAAATTATATAATAATAATTATTATTATATTAAAATAATTAATATTTAATAATTGTATATAATATATTAGTAAAAAATTATATACTATTATTTATTTAAATAATTAATAATTGAAATATTAATAAATTAATATTATTTTGTTTTGGATAAGCTTTTATGAACTAAAACAATTGTTTTATGATAAAACAAATAAACTATTTTAATTATAATAAAATAATTTTATTAAAATTATTGTAAATGATATTAAAAAGGAATAATAGATATTTAATTATCTATATGAATCCAATAGATTCATTACTTTTATATATTTGATTATATATATTACTAGAAGATTCATTATAATAAGTAAATTAAGTTAACATGACTTATATAATTAATATAAGTTATTATTAATTTATAATCAAATTATAATACAAGTTAATAATAAAATAATTGATATAATCTTTTTATATTATTAAATTAATACTAATTTAGGGTTTTAATAATAAATATAATATTATATATAATTTATAAAATATAAACATTAAATTTTAAATATTTAATTAGTATTATATTCATTTTTATAATAATTTTAACTATTTTTATTAATATTTAATCTTAAAATGATTAAGATGTAATAAAAGAATTTATAATTATTATAACAAGTATTTCTGTTAATAACAATTGTATCTTTATATTATTATTTATTAATGATTTTATAAATTTAATTAATAATAAATAATCATTAATATATTATAATTTAAATTTATATTAATAATTATAATATAAATTATAATTACAAACTATCAATAAATTAAATTATAATTATAATTATAATTTAATTTTATCTATTAAATAAAATAATTTAACTTTTGGTGGGTTACAAAGAAAGTGAATTATAATTAAATTTCATATAGAAAACTATTTTAATCCAAAATTACAAATAGTGCATAATTAATTGGTACAAAATTTGTGGGCGTTGTGGAGGTGATAATCATTTCCCACACATAACTGACTTAGTTAATAAATAATAGCTTACAATAAAATGAATAATAATATTATTATCAATAATATAATTATTAAAATATAATATATAGTATTTTTCCTGCTTTATTAACAAATTATTAATTTATTATTATAAACAATATTAATATTTATTTAATAATATAAATAAATTAATATTATAATATACAATATTATATAATATAATAATTATCATAATTTATTATTAATTATAAATTTAATTATAAATTTAATAAGTTAAATAAAATAAATTATTTTATAATTATTTATTACAATTTTAAATGGTTAAATTAAATAATAAGATGATAGGAAATGCAACAAAATATAAACTATATAATATTATCACTATTTAAAAATTAGTAATTATAATTACTAATACTTATTGTATTATAATATAAAGTTATTATTGCCATATTTTATATATTTATATTATTAATTATTTTTATAAAAACAAATTACTATTATTTAAATTATAAGTAGATTTAATAATTAATAATTGTCTATTCATATTATTTATTAGATAATTAATCAAATATAATTAACAAACATATATTCATTAAAATATATAATATAATTATAAATAATACTAATTTTTTCTATTATTATAATCAAGTTATTTATTATTTAATTATATATATAATAATTATCATTAATTTTAAAATATAATTATTTATTTAATTATGACCTATTTAACTTATAGCTTAAATAATTAATGAATAATAATATTTATTTATAATATTATAGCTTAATTATTATTTTAATTAATAAATTAATATAATAAGTTCAATTAATATTTTTATAATAATATAAATATAATTAATAAGCTAATATTTTATATATTATATATAATTATATATAGTTAATTGAAATATAATAATTAATTATAAAATAATACTAATATAATAATATTTTGAAAATTAATAACAAAGAGAATTAAAAATAAATTTGTTATTTCTAATAATGAATTAGTATTAATAAATCTAATAATGAATCTCATATGTTATTTTTATGTCATAATGTTTTGAAATAGATAGTTGTTCATATAATGAGTAAAACCTTTGTTTATCATAAAACAATTAAAAATAACAACGACTATAGTAGGGTGCCATTGTGATAACTATTTAAATAAGCTTGCATGAATTTAAATGTTATTTCAAGATTGGAAATTTAATTATTTAAAGATTAATTTATTATATTTAACGAACCCTGTTATGATAGTTAAATGCATCCGTTACTTAGATTCATAAAGAGACTTGAGGGCAAAGAACAATGTAGAATATGAATAAGTACTTTAATTTAATTATTTATTTTAATTCTTTATTTAAAATTTATTATTCTATTTAAATTTTATAATTATATAAAATAATTATATATTTATTTGAAATTATATATAATTGAATTATTTTATTATATATTTAATAAATTTTGATTATCATTTTTTATTCATTTTATATTATCTTAAGTTAAAAATACTGTAGTTTTAATATGAATAAATTACTGTATATCATATAATTAATATATTATATGACAATTATAAAATATATAATTTATATAAATTATATAATAAATTGTATATATTCAATAAATTAGAAATATTATATAACTTATAATTTAATATTAATAATTATTTTAATTATTTTATCATTTTCTGTACCATATTTTAATTTTTGACTATTGTCACAAATTATAAATTAATATAATAGTTAACACATTAATTAACCTTCTATTCATAATAAGGGTATAAAACAATAATTATATCATTATAATTTATAATAATTATTCTTATAAATTAAATTATAAGTTATAATTTATAACTATATTAATAATCATATTAGTAAAGATTTGTTATAATTTTTAAATAACAATTTTTAAATCCCTTTTTTTAAGTATAATTAAAGTCGATGAGCCTTTATTTTTCAAAGTTGTTGTGCCTATATTTAGAGAAGCATTTTATTTTTCAAAGTTGTGGTGCCTCTGTTTAGAGAAGCATTTATCTTTCAAAGTCGTTGAGCCTCTATTTAGAGGAGCCTTTTATTTATTTTTTCAAAGTTGTTGAACTTTTGCTTAGAGAAGTTTTGTGTCACTTAGCTAGTTTAAGTGTTTGATTAAAAGAAAATAAAAAAACAAAAAAAGGGAAAGAAAACAAAAAATGAACCTGTTGGGATGATTATTGAATGTGAAGGATGTCTACGTCTTTGCACAATTCCTATTGCACAGGAAATACACAAAGAGGGGTAGCTGTAGACACCCTGATCTATTCGGTGTGTTTATTTTTAATAATGAAAAAAATAAAAAATTAGGAAAATTCTAGGTGGTTGGATTTGTTTTTGATTGTTTCTGTGAGGTTATTAAAGTTGGGATAAACTCAAAATTAAAGATTGGAAGAAATCGAAACTCTTTTCTTGTTTAAGGTTCTTAAAATATAATATTTTAATGTTATAATTAATGTTAATATATATAATTATTTATATAATTAATATATTAAAATTATACAATAAAAAATTGATTTGAAATATTAAATAATATTTGATATATTAATGTTAATTATAATTTTATAAATGAAATTATATAATATTAACTATTTATTTATAATATATTAATAATAATTATAAATCAATTAATACTTAATTTAATTAAGTTAATTATTATTTTAAATATTACTATTTATAATAATATTAATTCATATTAATATAATAATATTAATATAACTATAAGTAAATTAACAATTATAACTTAATAAAAAATATTATAAATTGCTTATTAATAATAATAAATATAATAAATATATTTATTAATATAGAAATTATTAAATTATTGCAATATAATAACAATATTATATTACTAATATTATAAATAAAGTAACTTTATATAATTATATAAATTCTATATTAAATTAATATTATACTTTAATTATAAAATTTGTATAATGAACATTTAAATGACAAACAATATTAAATAATTATTATAATATATGCACTAGATAATTTTTAATTTAATAATTATATAAAATTGTTAATATTAATATAACATTTAACTATTTAAATCCTGATTTATATAATAATTAGAACTTTATTCTATTATATAAGCAATTATTTGTATATTAGTAATAATCGATATTAACAAGCAATTTTATAATATATAAATTTATATATTAATAATTTAGATAATTATTCTATTTTTAAAATTATTATTATTATTTGAAATAAAATAATTTTACCTTTTTAAATTTGTTATAATTATAATATTGATAATAACATTGATTAAAAATAATATTAATCTATAACATAGATTAACATAATTAACTTATACAAATAATTGTATATAAATACAATTATTAATATAGTATTAAATATAATAATATTATATTTTAATATAATTGTATAATATGTATTAATTAATAATTTAATTAATATAATTACATTTATATACTTTTGTATAGTTAATAAATGAATTAACTTAAATTAATTACAAGTTTGTTATATTAATTTATACAATTAATAATTATTGTTATATAGAGATTATAATACTTATAATTATTAATTATTATAAAATTAGTGACTATTTAAATTATTAATATTATAATCTCTATATTAACTAATAATTATACTATAATTATTATTATTACATTATAATTCAAAATAGTAATTATTATAAGATATTAGTAATTAATTTAGTTATAATTATAAACAATTATTAAATTTATATTATTAATTATTAATAATATATTATATACTTATTAATATTGTTATGCTATTACTGATTGCAATTATTTTAAATAATTTATTAATTATTAAATCTATTTAATAGATTGTATATTTATATAATATATTATTTTTTTGGCTTCTTGATTAAAATTTGATAATAGCTATATCAATATTATATCTATTAATTAAAATATTTAATAATTATCTATTAAATATTTTGTTACTAAATTTATTGTTTAATTTTTACTATTTAAGTAATTGATTTAAAAATTAAATAAATAGCTATCCAAATAATTTAATTATTTTGATTTGTCATAAAACAATTATTTCAGTTAATACAAGCCTAGAGGAAATAAAATAATACTAGATATTAATACTTTTGAAATTAATAAATAAGAAATTTAAAAAAATAAATTATTTATTTAATTAATCATAATTATTCATGATTTAAATAAAATAAACATTAAATTAATATATAATTAATATTAAATTAGAATAATCAATTAAGTCATGATATTAAAATTAATATTTAATATTGATTTATAATATTCATATATTCTAACTATATCAAATAATTAATAGTGAAATGGGGAGCCTTTATTATTAATTTAAATTAGACAATTGAAATATAATTAATAATATAATAAATATAAATTAAAATAATTTGTATTCATTAATTATAATATATTTATAAGTATAATTATTTAATTCACAAAGTATATCAATAATTAATATATAAAGTAAATAATTATAGTATATAATAATATACTTAAGTATAATTAAATAACTATTAATAATATTTATAATTATATTTATAAACAATTAATTATATTATCAATAATTATTTAACATTTTAATATATTTAATATTAATATAATTAATATTATATTTTTTAATATAATAACTTTAAATAATCAATTAAATATCTTATATTTAATTATTAATAACCTTTAATTATAATTAATTTACTTAAAGTATTATTTAGTTATTAAATATAATTAAATTAAATTAAATTAAATATTCTATTAAATATTTAGTAATAAAATTTTCTTACTATTATTACGCTATTAATTAATTATCTTAATTCTTATTTAATTAATAAATATTTAATTAACTATATATTAATAAATTTATTAATATAAATTATGAAATAATTATTTTTTAAACAATTTAAATAAATTATTAACAAATATAATTTATTATTATATATATGACATTATATTTAATATGTTAAAATAATTAAGTAATTATTTTTATATTGATAATTTATTTATAGGATAATAAATTTATATTATTTATTTTTATCCAATATTTATAATTATTATAAATATTAGTTATTAATAATATACAATATAATATTATTATCAGTTAAATATTTTAATTAATTTAATTAAATATTAATATTAAATTATCAATATTACTAATAAATTATAGTTTTAATTATTATTAATTATTTTATATCAATAATTAATATTTGCTAATATAAATAGTATTTATATTATTTAAATATAAACAATAATTATATATTATCTATGCTTGTAATTTAAAATTAATAATTTTCAAAACAATTAGTTAAATTATTTAAAATAAATAAAATAATATAGAATTTTGTTATTATATATATGTTATATTAATCTAATTCATTTTAAATTTAATAGAAATAGCATTTTAAATTAATAAATTAAATTAATTATTTAATTTATATTAATATATAATGTTAAATTAATTATTATAATTAACAATGAATTATATTATTTAAAATATAATAATTAATAATTTTTATTATATATTTTTTATTATGATATATAGTTATTAATTTTTAAATAAATTAATAATTAATAAATAGATAAATCATTTTAATAATTTAATATTAAAATTAAAATTATTTAATTTAATTATATTATATAAATTTAATGATAAACAAATTAAATTAGTTAAATAATCATTTTTATTAATTAATAAATAAATTAATATTAATAACAACTAAATTGATAATATTAATTATTACAAAATTATTTATATTATTAAGTAATATTACTTAATAAAATTTAATGTTTTAGGACAATACAAAAATCATAACAATAAGAGATAGATAATTGTTCAAATAGTCATAACTATTTGAATTGGTTCAGTAAAGAGATTTAATTTTTAAATCTCTTATTAATTTTCAAAATAATAATAAAATAATATTATTTTATTCTGAATAATTTTGTATGAATAGAAACAATTGGTTTTGGAACATTAATTTTTAAAATTTTTACTTATTAATTTTTGGAACATTAATAAATTTATATTATTTTATTTGAAATAAGCTTGAATGAATAGAACCAATTGTTTTATGACAAAACAAAACTTTGTAATGTTTTGAAATAGATAATTATTAAGATAATCATAACTATTTGAACTTGTTTGATAAACATATTTATTTTTTTAATTCTCTTACTTTTTAATTTTTGCAATATTAATAAATTAGTATTATTTTATTTCAAATAAGCTAACATGAATTGAAACAATTGTTTTATTACAAAACAAAATGTTACAATGATTTGAAGTAGATAATTATTCAAATAGTCATGACTATTTGAACTTGTTTGGTAAATTTATTTTTTAAAAATATTTTACTTATTAATTGTTGAAATATTAATAAATCAATATTATTTTAATTCGAATAAGCTTGTATGGACAAAAACAATTGTTTTATGACAAAAGAAAAAATTAATAAGAATTTGAAATAAATAATTATTTAGATAGTCATAGCAATTTGAATTTGTTTGATAAATAGATTTATTTTTTAAATCTTTTACTTATTAATTGTCTTATTAATAACTATTTATAAATTATTTTTATAAGGATAACTAAAAATTAAATAATTAATATTAATATAATATCAAACAAGTTTAATATAATAGATTTAATTTATTTGATATATAAATATTACTACTTTTGTATCTTACCAATATTATCAATTATTGTATATTTATCAAATATATTATTAAATTATTCTAAATAATATTAATTATTAGTAATTAACTTGTTCGAATAATAAATATAATAACTTAATCCTTTTGTAATATTATAATTATAATAGATTAGAATAATATAGTATTAAATTAGTAATATTTGATAATTATATTATCAAATAATTAATTTATTTAAAATAGATAATTAATAGAATAAATAAACAATTGTTTATTACTTAAATTTTAAATTCATTTTACTAATTATATAGTACTATATATTAATTGAAATAAATAATATATAATTGTTGTTTATATAGTAAATATTATTTAAAATAGTTAATAATATTTTAAAAATTATTTTTTATTTAATTTACATATTATTATAACTAATTTAACTAATAAATTAGATATTATTATACTATATTTATAAATGAAGACTAAATATTATTAATTAAATTAAATTAATATTATTAAATATTATTATAATTATTATAATATTGATATATTATTATTACCGATAATTAATTTTAATATTCATTAATTTTCTAGTATATTAATGAAATATTATTAATAATAATTATATAATTACTAATATAATAATATTATATATTTATAATTACAATTAATATCATAAATTAAAATAATTTAAAATTGCTTATAAGCATTTATTATATCTATTTCTAAGTTTTTAACACTAAATAATATTGATATTATTTTATTATTTGTAAATAAAAATTTATTTCATAATTTTTGTTATTTTATATTTTGTATATAAATATTTGAATTGTATATAGTTAATTAAATTAATTAATTAATAAATTTAAAATTATTAAATATTAATAAATATATTTATTCATTACAAATAAAAATATTTGTAATAATTAACATTCTTATATAATAAGTATATACATTTTATTATAATTTAAATAAATAAATAATTTAATATAGTTTTGTTATTTGATTTATACTTTAAATATATTAATTAAACAGTTAATAATTAATATTACTTTAAATATATTGTTTAAGATTAATTATTATATATTATAATTATATAATATTTGTATAATAAAATTATTTTTGTATAGTTATTTGTATAACTATTAAATAATAATAGTTAATTAAATAAATACTTAATTTATTTAATATATTAAATAAATTCTTATTAATTATGTAATATAATAGATATTAATTATCTAAATATTAGTTTGATAAATTATACATAACTATTATTCAATTGTTTAATAAAATTAATATTATTATATAGTTAAATTAATAACATAATTATATGTTATTTATTATATTATAATAAATATTTAATTTAAATATTTAAATATTTAATATATAATAATATTATGTAATTATGCTAATAATATTAATCATTATGTTAATAATATTAAGTAATTATTAATATTAATTAAATTATAAATTAAGTACTTTTAATTTATTTTAATTAAATATTAATTATTATAAGCTAATTGAACATTTAAATATTAGTTATTTAATAATTATCAATTATATGACTAAATTATCCAAATATTTTAATAATTATAATAATATTAGTTACAAAACATTCAAATAGTTTTTAATATTCTATTTAATAATAATTAATTTAAAAATTATTCTAATTTATTAAGCTAATAGTTAATTTATTTACATTACTTATTAATAATACATATTAATTATTTATTATAAATTTTAATTTATCATAGATATTAATAATTACTATTAATATTTAATTCAATTAATATAATATAAGTTTAAATTACTAAACTAAAAATAATTAATAGTTTTTAAATATTAATAACTTTATTAGTAATTTCTATTACAATTATTATTAAATTTATTCAAAATAAAATTACTATTTTATTATAATATTATAATTATCTTAATTATTATTAATATTTAATTTTAATATTAAATATAAATTAATTTATGTTATTTAATAATATAAATATTTATTATATATTAATCTATTTGTTATATAATAATAATTATATTTATTTATCTATCAATATTAATTATTTTAATTAATACTATAAATTAATAATTATAATATTAATAATTATTTAATTTATTGTAAAACTAAACCTATTATTTATAATATAATTAATTTATATTTATATATATTATTATTAGGAATAATTAATTATTATATCAATTATTTTAATAATTGATATAATAATTAAATTAAATTATTATATAATTTATTACTTATAATTATAAAATAATAAAATTAATATATCAATTATATATTATAAGATTATAATATTTATTTAAATAATAAATAATTATAAATAAGGTATATTAATTTATAAAATAATAACTATAATATAATTATAAGTTACTAATATTATAATATTTTTAATTAATTTAATAATACATATAATATATTAATATTTATACTAAATAACTAAATTATAATGTAATTTAATACTATAAATTAATAATAATTATATTATTTAATAATTATTTCATGTTTCTGTTCATAGAAGCTTATTCGAAATAAAATAATACTAATCTAATAATATTTTAAAAATTAATAACTAAGAGAATTAAAAATAAATTTGTTTATCAAAGCAATTTAAATATTTAAGACTATAATAACAATTATCTATTTCAAAACATTATGACTTTTTGTTTTATCATAAAACAAAAATTTCAATTCACACTAGCTTATTTGAAATAAAATAAAATGAATTTATTAATATTTCAAAAATTAATAAGTAAGAGATTTAAAAAAAAATTTGTTTACCTAACCAATTCAAATAATAATGACTATTTGAACAATTATATATTTTAAATCATTATGATTTTTTGTTTTGTTATAAAACAAATGTTTTTGTTCATATAAGTTTATTCGGAATAAAATAATATCAATCTATTAATATTTTGAAAAATAATAAGAGATTTAAAAAATAAATCTATTTATCAAATGAATTAAATTATTATGACTATTTAACAAATTATTTATTTCAAAACGTTATAACTTTTTGTTCTACTATAAAATAATTATTTATGTTCATACAAGCTTATTCAGTTAATTAATTATAAAATAATACTAATCTAATAATATTTTAAAAATTAATAATTAAGTTAGTTTGTTATTTAAATAGTATATATTAATAATAACTATTTGAATACTATTCAAAATTTATATTAATAATTATTATGAATTAAATTAATAAATAAATAATAATTATAAATATCTATAATTATAATACAAGAACATAATTCTTAATAGTATAATTATTAATTAACTAATTCCAATAAGCTTTACTTGTTTATATAAAATTGAAAATTTAATTATAGTTTTTGTTATTAAACAAAATATATGAATATAATTAGGTAAATAATGTATTTATTATTAATAATTTAATAATATTGTATAACATATTATAATTATAATTATTAATTTATAATTACAATTATATTATTTATATATTAATAAATATTAATATATAGTATTATTATTAATGACTATAATAATAATAATTAATATTTGAATTATATGAAGGAAATCATATAGTATAATATTGACTTGTTAATATTATATAATTTCAAATTATAATTATATATTATACTATATTTATAACTGAAGTTACTATTTATCAATTAACAATTTACTATAATATCTTTAATATTAATTATAACTAATTATAATACTAATTAGCATTAGTATAATATTAATTATTAAATTAGTTATAATAATAAATGTTAATTACTATAATACTTATATTATATCTATATAATAATAAAATAATTAATATTTTAAATAACTAATTTTATAATTATTTATAATATTAATAATAAATTAGTATTATTTTATTTTGAATAGCTTATATAAATTGATATAATATTTTCAATTATATATAACTAGTAATTATTACAAATACTAATTATTACAATATTATTTACAAATTAGTACAAATTATAATAATTATATTATTATTATACTAATAAAATAATAAATATTATTAATAATCACATATTATATTATTTAGATTATACCTATTTTATTATTTTAATATAAATAAAAAATATTTATTTCAAAAGGTCGTAATTATAATTATAAAATATTATAATAGTTTTATTTAAATACTTCGTTATAACAAAGTATAATCTTTATTTAATATTTTTAGTTTTAATATAACATGTTATATAATTTATTTAATAACTATATTAATTATATAGTTTATATAAGATGAACTATAGTTATAATTACTATTAGGACAACAAAATAATTTGAATAATATATATTATAATTTATAATGTTTGATTTAATGATTATACTAATATTTTAAATTCAAATATTTAAATAATTAATTAATAATTATAATTATTTATATTATTAATCTTAACTTAATTAGTATAACTAATAATATTTATTATAAATTTAATATTTAATAGTTATATAAATATTAATTATAATAATTTATATTTATATCATTATATATAATGATAATTGACCAATTAAACCAAATTTAATTATAATCTAAATATTAGATTAAATAATAATTCAATTAAAATTTATAATAAGATAATTATTAATTATTTATTGTAATAATTTTAATAAATTTAGATTAATTAAGTAAGTTTAACCTATTAAGTAATTGAATTTAAAGTATAATCACAATTGTTTTGTGATTAATATGTAGTAATATATACGTAGGGTATTATATAATTTTGCTTATATTATAAACTATTATAATTTATCTATAATATTAATATTATTATATATTTATTAATAATTAATAATTAGTTTGAATAATTATTTTGTATGAACATAATGAATATTAATTTAGTATATATAACATATGCTTATATGTGAATTTTAATATTCAATATAATCAATTAATAAATTTATTAACTAATTTATATAATTATATAAAATGTTGTAGATAATTAACCGTTTATTAAAATATATCAAAATATTAAAATAGTATTTCTTATAATTTTAATTTAATCTATCCTTATTATTTAAATAATAATTAATTTAATAGATATAATAAATATAATATTATTTATTTATATGAAAATACTAATTTAATAATTAATATTATAATTTATTTTATCTGTAATATATTAATTATTAATATTATAATAAAAACTAATATTATAATAATTAGAATTTATATATAATTTTTTTTAATATTTATATTATAATCTATTTAAAAAATTATATTTATAATATATGTCTTGGAGTTTATATTAAATTATAAATTATAAGTTATAATAATAACGATTAAATATATAAGATATATTAATTATTTTCTATATATATAATTATTATTATTAATATTAATATCATTTATTAAATAAAATAATTTAATTAATAATATTATCTAATAAAATTTAATTTTATTAATTATATTATACTTAAATTATTATTAAATAGTATTATTATTTAAATTAATTTAAATAAAGATTAAAATTATTACTAAATAAGTTATTTATTAATAAATATTGTTACTCATAAAATATTAATTAAACTATTTAATTAAACTACTAATTAATAATATTATTATTAAGTTATAATAATCTCTATTTTAAAATTAGTTTTGAATATATTTAAAAACTTTATTATATAGTATTATTATATAATTTAGTATTTTATGAAATAATTATTTATATATATTAAATAAATATATTATTTTAATAATAATTTTTTTGCTTAACTTATATGCTCGATAGTTAAGCAAAATAAATTAAAAATAAAATAAAGTATATAAATTATTTATTATAACTAATATAATCTATATTGGTTATAATAGAATCATTTTATAATATTGTAAATAATTATTATTTAATAATATATTAATTTTTAAAATATAATAATACAATTATTTAACTTGTTTATTTATTATAATTACAGCTTATAATATGAATGTAATTTATATAATAAATATATAAAAATTATTTATATATAAATAAATAATATATAACAATAATTAGTTTTATAATTATAATAATTTATAATATATTCATTATATATTAATATTGATATAATTCTATTATTTGTAATAATATAAACAATAATAAGAAAATTTTCATATTAACAATATTTGAATTTAATATTATATTAATTAATTCTATATTAATAATTTGATATGTAATAATATAATTATATATTAGTTATAAAACTTTATAATCAATATTATATAATAATGATAATTTATTCTAAGTATTATATAAATAAATTATTAATTAATAATGATAATATTTTAATAATATATTTATATAAGTTAATATTATAATTAATTAAATAATTAATATATAATTATATTTATTTATAATTTATAAGAATTATAAATTCTATTATTTGTTGTTAATAAATATTAATTTATAGCAAAATTATATAATTACTTAATAATATAATTATAATTATAATAATTATAATTTACAATTATTATTATAATATGTTATGAATTTATTATAATTTATAAGCTAATAAACAATTTGTTATAAGTAAATATATAACAAGAGCAATATAGTTATGTTTATTATAATTATTATTTAATTAATTATAATAATTAAATATTGTCAATTATTATAATTAAATTGTATATTTCTTATTATATTATATGTTTAAAATTAATATTATATTTATAAAATTATTAATTTGAATAATATATTTAATAATCTGAATAATTTTGTATGAATTGAAATAATTGTTTAACGATAAAACAAAATATCATAACAATTTGAAATAGATAATAGTTCAAATGGACATGACTATTTGAACTTATTCAGTAAATAGATTTATTTTTTAAATCTCAAACTTATTAATTTTTAGAATATTAATAAATTAGTATTATTTTAGTCTTTATACCATACAAGTAATTATATTTAACAAACTTATTAATATAATAAATTAATATTAATATTAAATAATTAATATTTATCTATTATTTTAATTATAGTTAATAATTAAATAATATTTAAAAGGTTAAAGTATCATATGTAAACTATATCCCAAATAGTTTATTCTATTTTTAATTAATAATTAAATCATTATATTTTTAAAAATACATATTAATAAATTTAATTTATATTATTAATTTAATAAAAATTAATTAAATTTTAAAAACTATAATAAACTAATTATATTTAATTATTAGCTTGGCTAATAATTGATAAACAAAATAAATTTAAAATTAATTCAGTAATAAAAATTATGAATTTATTATATATAAATAATATATAAGTATTACAAAAGATTAATTATTTAATCTATAATAATATAATTAATTGTTTTTACAAAATAATTATATAATTATTATTAATTATTAATTAATATATTATCCGTATACCAAACAAGTTCAAAAAGTTATTTGAATTATTAATATTATATAATATAAAGATCATAATAATTTATTTAAATAATAATTGATGATTAATAAATTATTTATTTTAAATATTATTTTATTTAATTGTAATAATCAATTTAAAATATATTAATAAAAAATTAAATATAATACAAGCTATTTCTATTAATTTATTTTCGATGATTTAAATAAGTCAAAACTATTGCAATTATTTAAATTAAAAATAAAACTAAATAATTATATTATTATAAATATATTATTATCTTAATTATTAATAAAGTATTAATTAATTATTAATTATAATTATTTAAATTTATTATATAGAAATTATATAATAATATTATTAGGATAATTTTAATTATTATCATAATACTAATTTTAATCTATTATAATTGATTTAATAATTATAATTAATATTTTAATCTTTATTAAATAATAATTTATACATTTAAATAACTAATATTTAAATGTTCAAATAGTCATAATTATTTAAACTTGATCAATAAAAATATTTATTTTTTAATATTTTTTAATTTGTATGATAATTCAAATAATTATAAAACTATAATAATTATTAATTTATAATTAAATTTGTAATAAATATTACATTTAATTATTACTTAGTTTCTAACAAAACTATTTATATTATTAATTATTAATAATTAAATGTTTATTAATAACATTTTTATTAATGTTAGATTAGTTTAAATAACAGGTATTTAATAATATAAATACTATTAATAAAGAATGCTTATATATTTATAATTTTAAATATAAAAGAGGTTCTAATTTAATTTAACAAAGGATTAGATTAAATCTTTTGATCATAACAATTAAATAAATTGATTATTAAAATTAATAAAAAAAGTTTAATAATATTTATATATAATATTAAATAATTATCCAAAATAATTAATTAAATTTAGTTAATTTTAATTATTTTTAAATAATTTAAAGAATTAAATATAATAAAATTAAATATACTCTAACTGTAAGGTTTGTATTGTTTACTAACTAGTTCAAATAGTTAATTGAAATAGATTAACTGTATAAATTATATCAAATAGAATATTTTAATAATTAGTTATAATTAAATATAATATAAGAGATTTATATATAGTATAAATATATAACTCTATACTTCATATCAATTTATTAATTATTATATATAATAATAATTTATACATAATAGATTACTAAAAAATAAACTAAGTCAGTAAACTGATTTATTTTTTAAATCTCTTAATTTTCAAAATATTAAGAAAAGTAGTATTATTTTATTTTGGATAAACTTTTGTGAACTAAAACAATTGTTTTATGACAAAACAAAAATTCACAATGATTTTAAATAGATAATTGTTCAAATAGTCATAAATATTTGAACTTGTCCGATAAACAAATTTAGTTTTTCAAATATCCTGCTTATTAATCTTTCAAAAGTTAATAAATTAGTATTATTTTCTTTCGAATAAGCTTGTATGAACTGAAACAATTATTTTATGATTAAACAAAAGGTCAAAATGATTCGAAATAGATAATTATTCTAATAATCTTAACTATTTGAACTGATTGGCAAACACATTTATTTTTTAAATCTCTTATTAATTTTCAACATATTATTAAATTAGTATTATTTTTATTTGAATCAGCTTATATGATAAAAAATAATTATTTTATGACAAAACAAAGATCATAACAATTTGAGATTAATATTTGTTCAAATAGTCATAACTATTAGAATTGCTTTGAAAAACAACTTTAGTTTTTAAATCTCTTGCTTAATAATTTTTGAAATATTAATAAAGTAGTATTATTTTATTTCAGATAAGTTTTTATTAACTGAAACAATTATTTTATGACAAAACAAAATGGTAAAATAATTTTAAACAGATAATTATTTAAATAGCATATCATTTGAAATTATTCAGTAAACAAATTTATTTTTTTAAATCTCTTGTTTTAATTTTTTGAATGTTAATAAATTAGTATTATTTTATTCCAAATGAGCTTGTATGAACTAGAATAATTGTTTTTTGACTAAATAAAAGGATAGAACGATTTGAAATAGATAATTATTTTGATAGTCTTAACTATTTAAACTAGTTCGGTTAACATATTTATTTTTTAAATCTCTTATTAATTTTTGAAATATTATTAAATTAGTATCATTTTAATCCAAATAACCTTGTATGAAAGGAAACAATTGTTGTATGACAAAATAAAGATCATTATGATTTGAGATAGATAATTGTTCAAATAGTCATAACTTATATTAATATAATTATTAAAATATATTTATTATACTAATAATATTATATTTAACTATAATACTATAAATTATTAAGATTTTAATAATGATTATTAGTACTATATTTATATTATAATACTATTATTCAATTTATATATATTATAATTATAATTATAATATTATAATATTATTTGTTATTAAAATATTTAAATAATTAATAATATTTTTAATTATATATTAAATAAATTAATTTAAATATTAATATATATCGAATTAATAAATATTAATACAAGCTATTATAACATTAAATTTTTATATTAATACACATATTAAGGATAAATTAGTTTTATATTTAATTATAATTTATTATATAAACTATATTTAATTATTATCATTAAATAATTAAATGGTATTATTATATTATTATTAAACTACTAATTAATAATAATATTAATTATTGTATTAATATTTAATAATATAATATTGATTAATATTTAAAAATATATTAATTATAATCATAATAATCCAAATATTATAATTTTCAAACAATTATAATTAATTAATAAAATAAAATAGTAATTAATAATAATATTATTAATTAAATTATAAATGATATTTAATTATTAAATAATCTTAATAATATATAAGATTATACTTTAAATTCAATAATATTATAATATTTAAAGTTAACTTATTAATAAAAATGATAATAAAATAGTTTAAATTAATAAAATTAATAAAATTATTAATTATTATTAATTATTAATAAAAATAAACAATAGTATACAATTCAGAAACAATTGTTATAAATAATATAACATATAGATATTATTTAATTTATATTATTAACTCAGTTTATTATATATTGTTATTAATTAATATTAGTTAATAAATTTTAATAAATTACTTATTAAACTTTACTATTTAGTTAAGATATAAAAATTAATATCTCTTACTTATTAATTTATTTGAATAATGATTGTTATTTATTTAAGCAATTATGTTTTATAATTATCTTAATTATAACTCAGTATAATTTTATTTGTTGTATAACAAATAAATAAAAATTCTTAATAGTTTAATAAGAGATAATAAGTAATACTTAAATATACAATTTGTTTAATTATCGATTATAATATCCAAATATTACTATTTAAAACATTTATTTAAAACAAATAACCATTAATATTAAATTTATAAAATATTAAATATTAAATTATATTGTAATATAATTATAATCTTATTCGATTATTAATTTATTTTGGATGATTTAATATTCTAACTATTTAAAAATTAAATATAAATATCAAATTATATTATTTATAATATTAATAATTATTGTATAATATATATTATTATATTTAAAAATAATATAGTTATCTATTTTTATCTCATATGTTCAAATTAAATAAATTATTATTAAAATTTAATATGAGATTTATGTTAACCTTGCTATTTTTGTGAAGGGGGTGTAGAACACCCAACCATTTGATTTGAGCAATGCCATTGTTAGTTAAATCCTTGAGAATTGTATAAAATGACCTTTGTATATATGGAAAGCTTTTATTCAAGCTTTGTGTTCTTTGGCATTTAGATGTTCTGATTGAATGAGTTGCTGAAATATAATTCTTGCATATAGGGATTTTACATGCTCATTATCTAAATAACTAAATTCAAATATATCTATATATATTATATATATGTATATTATATATATTATTTATAAAATAATTATAATATAACAATATATATTAGTTATTATCTAACAACTAATATAGTTATATTTTAAATTATATTAATAAAGATTTATTTTTTAAATTTCTTACTTATTAATTATTTTTATAATAATAATAATTATTTATTAGTTAATTAATACCTAATTAATTTTATAATAATATTACTAATTATAAATAATCATAATTATAATTAATTAATATATAATAAATATAATAGTATTTATATTAAAATAAAATGAATTCATATTATAAATATTTTAGTATTTTATTAAATAAATTATAAAATTATATTATTATCTAATAGTATAAGTTATAATATAATTATTAAGTTTATTAAGGTTATTAATAATTATATATGAAGTATATTTAATAATTTATTAAATTATAATATCAAATTTAATTAATAATATTAAATATTACTATAATTACTATTATAATTATATTTATTTATTTATAATTATATTAGTTACTAATTAATATCTTATAATATTAATTAATATAGTATTTATTTATTTAATTTAATATTACTTAATTAATATAATATAATTTTCTATTATATTCTAATTAAAATTTAATATTATTATAATTAAGATAATTATAATAATTTAATATATATCTTTACTATAAATTTATTATTTATATTTCATTAAATAATATTAATTTATTATAAAAATAATTTATTTTATTAATTTTAATAATAAATAATTATAATTTAATATTTAGAATAATTATTATTTTGATTTAATTTATATATTTATAATATATAATTAAATAATATTATAATTAATTATAAATTTGTTGAAATATGATTATATTTTAATATTAGTTAAATTATAATTTATAACAATTATAAAATTTACTTAATATAAATAACATTCATTATTGTTATACTAATATAAACTAATTATTTATAATATAAATACATTTATTATATAATAACATAATTTATTGTTACGTTATATTATAATTATATCATAATTAAATAACTATTTTAATTGTATAATTTAAAATAATAATAATTTTAAAATAATATTAAATTATAATATTATTTTATTATAAAATAATAATTTATTTAATTTTATATTTTAGTATTAGTTATATTTAGTATATAATTAATATATAGAAATAAAAACATTTATTTATTTTAATATTAAGGTATATAATTATATTTATAACAATTATATTAGTATCATAAATAATTATTCATAAATATTAACCTTTTAATATTAAGGTATAATTATAATCTATATATAAATAGTAAATTAAATCCATATATTTAATTATTATTAGTTATAATTATTTTAATAATTTATAAATTAACAATTGGTTTAATAATATTGATTTATTTTAAAATATTAAAATCTATTATTAATTACAGCATTAATATTAAGTAATAAATAATAAAATTGTTTATATAATCAATATTGTATATTTATATTTTATTATAAAATAATTTTAATTTACACTATATAATTAAATATTATATTATTAAATTAATATTACTTATTAATTGTCAAATATAAATTTATATTTTTATAATTAAAAATATAATTTTATTAAATAATATTACAAAAGTATTTATTTCAATTTAATTTTTTAAAATAATATTAATTAATTAAATTAATAAACTTGCATGAATTGAACTTATTATAAACTTACTAGGTATATATAATTGTAATTAAAATAATAGAATACCAATTTTATTAATCATTATTTTATAAATTATTAAAACTATAGTATTCTAATTATTTATTTTTAAATTATTTGGATAATAATATTATTTTACAATTTGATTAATTAAACTAATATAATAAATATAATTATTTATTGTTATTTAAATAATAAATTAATACTGTTATAATACTTAATATTAATATTATTTTAATGTTATATTAATTAATTGATTAATATAACAAATTAATAATTTATAATATTTGATTATTAATTATTATTAAGTAATTATATAATTTTGCTACATTAAATTGAATAGTTAATTCAAAATACTATAATTTTAATATTAAAAAATTATAATTAACTATAATTATAATAGTTATTATAAATATTAACTGATATATAAAATTATTATTAAATTCTTTTATTAAGCTTGTATGAATATTATTAATAAAATAATATAAATTTATTAAAACTTCAAAAATTAATAAATAGAAATTTTAAAAATAAATATGTTTTTTGAACACATTCAATAGTTATGACTATTTGAACAATTATCTATTTCAAATCGTTATGACAATTTGTTTTGTCATAAACCAATTATTTCTATTCATACAAGTTTATTCGAAATAAAATAATAGTTAATTTATAATATTTCTAAAATTAATAAATAAAAGATTTAAATAATAAATTTGTTAAGTATAAATATTTATTAGTACATTATAATAAATATATTATAATATTATAATATAATAGTTATTTTATTTTGGATAAACTTTATTAATAATTATAATAGAAATTATTAATAAAGTTATTAATATTATAAAAATATTAATTATTTTTAGTTTAATAATTTAAACTTATATTATATTAATTGAATTAAATATTAATAGTAATATTAATATTCATGATAAATTAAAATTTATAATAAATAATTAATATTTATTATTAATAAGCAATATAAATAAATTAACTATTAGCTTGATAAATTATAATAATTTTTAAATTAATTATTATTAAAAAGATTATTAAAAACTATTTGAATGTTTTATAACTAATATTATTATAATTATTATAATATTTGGATAATTTATTTAGATAATTGATAATTATTAAATAACTAATATTTAAATGTTCAATTAGCTTATAATAATTAACATTTAATTAAAATAAATTAAAAGTACTTTATAATTTAATTATAATATAATAATTATTAACATATAAATTCATATGTTATGTACAATTTGTTTAATTAATAATAAGTATTAGTTTACTGAAAATAAATTATTGAATAATATTATAATAATAATTAAATAAATTATATTAATATAATTATTTATTGAATGGATTATACTTTGTATATTATTTTATTACTAATTTAAATTATTATAATATTACAATATTATTAATTGTTTAATTATTTAAATTATTAATATTGTAATTTGTTAATATATACTAATTTAATAATATAACGATTTATTAATTAATATTTCCAATAAATAATAATGATAAATAGTTAATTGATAAATAGTAACTTCATTTATAAATATAGTATAATATATAATTATAATTTAAAATTATATAATATTAACAATTATATTTATATATAATTATAAGTTAATTAATTAATTAATATTTTATATATTATTATTAAATTAGTTTAATATTCCAAAATTTAGTACTATATAATAATCATTATAAATATCAATGACTATTAGAATTATTGTTCAAATAATTATAATATAATATTATAAACAATTATATTATAATATTATATTATAATATTACTAATAATATTATATTATTGATTTATTTTAGATTATATTAATATTAAATATTAAATGTTAAATATAATTTTAAATTTTAAATTATAATTTGATTAATAATAAATTAAATTGTTAATTATATAATATAATAATTGTTACATTATAAATTTATAATATTAATTAACGATAATAATGCTTATAATTAAAATAAGGTTTTTTAATAATACTATTTTTAATAAATAATTGACAATTAATATTATTGTTTATTAATTAAATATTAATTAATTAATATTAAATTGAATTAAAAAAATATAAATACAAAAATAAACTTTAAAACATAGCTTGTTTTATAATAAATTCATAATATATAATTAATATAGTTTATTAATTTATAAATTAATTTGTAACATGATAAAATATGATTTTATAATTGTTAAATGACTTATGATAATATTAACATATAATAATTTATATATGTATAATTAATAAGTTAATACTTTTTAATTTATATAATAATCACTAGTTTATAATTTTAATTATTAATAAAATATTGATAGTTATAATAAATATAACATTATAAATATTAATAAATATTTTAATAAACTTATTAAACTAGGTGACATCTGTATTTATTAATGAATAAATATATTACAAATTATAATTTCAATATATTAATAATAAACTTACTATTTAATTATTAATTAAATATATTATATACTAATAATATAGTAAATTATATTATATTATATTATATATAATAATTATTATTATTTGAGCTGATTCGATAAACTAGTATTATTAATAATTAACAATTATTTTAATAATTGTGTTATTAAAAATTAACATAAGATTTACAGTTTAATAATTTATATTATAATGTATTAGTAAACAATTAATTAATTATATTATAATTCCATAACTATTTTATAATTTAATATTAAATTATATTAAATATAATTAATAATTATAATTTACTAATTATAATATTATCTTTTATGCATTATAATATATTATAAGAATTTAATTATATTTTAATATAATAATTATTGTAATGAACATATTTATTTATGCTTATATTAGATATAAAAGAAAGCATTTGTTCATTGTTTTTAAATTAATTAATATTAATTTAATTATTTATTATAATTAATGTATATTTATAAACTTAAATTAATATACTTATAAATAAGTATATTATATATTATTATTTATGATATTGAGTAATCTAATATATTAAATATTAAATTATAATAATTTATATACAATTAATATTAACAATATTAACTGTTACTATATTATAATTATATAATATAATTAATATTAATTATTAATTTACAATTATAATTATATTAATATTTTTTAAATACTAATTATTTAATAAATTTATAAATAATTATAATTAATAATAATAGATTATAATTATTAATATAATTATGATAATTCAATTATTAAACTTATAAATTATTTATTAAATATAATACTATATTTATAATAATAAGTTTATAGAGATTATAATATTTCAACAATTCATATTATATACATTATAATATAATAAATATTTATAAGTATAACGTAGAAATAATTATTCTTAAATTATTATAACTTATAATAATTTAATATTTTATAGTGTATTATAAAAAGAGATTATATTTATATTATAATATAAATTATATTTATTTTATTTTAATGTATAAAATACTATTTCCTTTTAAGCTTATTCTTAATTATATTATAATTATAAAACAAATAAGTATTTGGTTAATTGTTATTATATATTAAATAGAACAATTGGTTCTATTCATGCAAGTTTATTTTGAATAAAATAATTTAAATTTATTAATATTCCAAAATTATTACAATTACTTTTAAATATTTTATTTCTTTTGTTTAAATTATACATAACTATTATTCAAATAGTTATTTAATTAAATATTTATTCCTAGAACCTTTTTGTTTATATTCAATTAATTCTAGCTTAAGCATTAATAATATTTATATATTATTAATAATATAAAACAATTAATTACTTATAAGTAAATTACCCATTACTATTAATTATTTGATAGGTATATTTTATTATATAATATAATAAAATTAATATTATAAAAATATTAAATAAATATAACATTAAATAATTAAATATATATCATTAAATAGGAAATAAATATGTTAATATAAACAATTTATTATTTATGATAGTTAATATATAATAGAGTTAATATAAATTATAAGATATTTTATATATAATAAATATATATTAGTGTTATAATTTAATATTAGTATTTATATTAAATCTATATACTATTTTCATATTTACTTAGTATTAATAATTAAGTTAATATTTAATTTTATATCATATAAATAATTATTTATTTAATTATTTAATTAAATAATTAATTATACTATTCACATATACATTTAATTATATTTTAATAATTGAATTAAATTAATTATAATTAATTAGTTTTTGGTTAAATATTTATAATTATAGTATACTAATATCTAATTTATTAGTTAAATTAATTTTAATAATTATTAATTAAGTTAACTAATATACATATTAATATGTTGATTTTTTATAAATACTAAATAATATTTTATAAGATTTAGTAATTTAAATATATATAATAATTTATGGTTAATTATAATATTATTAGTATAAATTATTTTCATATTAATTAAAATTATTTTAATTTAAGATATATATATTACAGAATTAATTAATTAATAGATATTAATTCGTTAATATTATTTATATTTGTTAATTAATATATATAAAATATTATATATTTTTTTTATCTTATAGTGTTTGAACGATTATCTATTTTAATATTAATAATATAGCCATAATGATTTATTTGAATAATTGTTATTATACATTTATAGTATAAATTAATTATTATTAAATTTATTGGTATTTTAATATTATAAATATTTAAATTATCCATAATAATTAATTTAATTAGACTATATATTATTAATGATTATTAAAACATTAATAAAAATTTATTAAACAATATTAGGTATAAATATTAGTAATTAAATTAATAGTGAATAATCATACACCTTATTCTTTTAAGTAACCAATTTGAGTTTGCTGTCGATTATTCTTTTTGGAGCTCAAAGTTGTTTCTCTTATGATTTTACTAGAGTTTTTGCATTCCATTGCTTCCAAAAAGTTTGTAAACAATATTGTCTTTGCATGTTGTTGCCTATTTTAGATGTTACCCTTGAGAAGATTTTTGTTTGACTGAAGCATTTTCTTTATTCAATAGCATATAGGAAGGCAAAGGGCTTAGTATTTTCTTAAGAACCTGATACTGATGTTTACCCATGCATTGGTTGATCTTCATCTAACATAAGCATCTCACAAGTTTTATTCACTATTCTGTGACTTGTACAAACTTCACAATATCATTTCATAAGTTACTATTTTGATGAATGTTTAAAGCTATTGAATAACATTTATCAAGTTATAATAGGTAATATTTAAGGAAACAAAACCAAAAAAATAAAAATGTTTGGTAAAGAATTACTCACGTTTAAGATTTGTCTCCTTATTTCTATGTTTGTATATAATCCATAACTTTGTAAGACTTTTGTCTTGCTTCTAGTGGCAGCTTCAACAGTGTGCTTATCATTGTGACTTCCAATGTTGTTTACTGAAATTGCTCTCTTCCCAATGATTGTTATCGAAAAGTTGGACTTTCAGGAGAGAAGTTAGTTTTTTTAGGTTGAAATTGAAAGAAAGCAATTAAATTACTAATGGTGGATATGTTAATGATGGCAACTGGAAAATAATTTGCCTTATCTCATTCTTTTTTATCCTTATTGTTATCTAAACAAAATGATACTAATTTTTGTTATTATGATTATTTATTATTAATAGTTTAATAATTAATTATGTTGGCCTTGAATTGATTAAGAGTTTTGATTTGGCAAAATAAAAATTTGCCAAACTTGTTTCAATCTTGTCTAAGCTTAAATTAAACATTTTTCCACCCTTCTATCTTGCCAAAATTCATTTGAGAACCAAAACAACTCAAATTCTCGAAACAAAACATGATTTATGCAAGTTTTGATAGAAGGGATCGATCCCTTCAGGGAAGGGATCAATCCCTTCCATTACCGGATCGATCCTGTTTTTAACTAGAACTGAAAGTTCTCAAGATTTGGCAAAAATCGATTGACCCCCTCCCTGTAGGGATTTATTGGTTGGCAGAACGGATCGATCCCCTCATTTAAGGGATCGATCACTTTTTCATATAGAATGCTTTCCTCGTGCAATTTTCCAGAAAAGGGATCGATCCCCTCACATAGATGATCGATCACCTAAGGCAAGGGATCGATCGATTGTTCAAATAGAATGTCCCCCAAGTATGGAAACCCAAAAAAGGGATCAATCCTCCCACATAGGGGATCGATTATCTAAAAGAACAGATCGATCCCCTCAAGCAAAGGATCAATCAGGTAAGGAAAAATAGGCATAAAAGCTCAAACATGAACCAATCGATCCCCTAAGGGAGGGGATCGATCCCTTGAAGGCCTGAAACTCCCAACAGCTATTTTTTATCCAAAATTTCTGCAGGTTTGAAGCATTAAATGCAATCCAATGGCTCTTAACTTTTTCCTAACTATAAATCAAGCATTTCACTGCAGACCAAAAGCAACAAGAGCTAAAGAAACTTATTGCTATTCACCTACCAATCTGCACAAGCATTCAAAGCTGTAAAAAGAAAAAAAATGCAAAATTCATATCAATTTTTCTCTACTTTCTTATCTATACATTTGTGTAGTTCAACTTAGTAAACACCTAGCCTTTATGAGGTTCTTAAGGTTTGCCAAACACTTCTGAATTCTCTGTATTGTGAGTGTGTAAGCTTAAGGGGGAGGATAACCCTTAAGAGTGTATGTTGTTGAGTTTGTAAAGCTTTGTGAAAGCTTAGTTGTAATCTTTATCAAATAGTGGATTAAACTTCTTAGCAAGAGAGGCTAAGAGAGAGGATGTAGGTATCTAAGAAAGAACCGAACCTTTATAAATCTTGGTGTTAAATTCTCTAACCCTATCTCTTGTTTATATTCATCTATTGTGCTTATCTATTTTGATAATTCATGGTTATTGAATATTATCTTTGAAAATTTTATTAAAACCACTTCACCCCTCTCTTGGTTTATTCCAAGTCTTTGAGGTAACAATTGGTATCAAAGCTAGTACTCTTTTTGTAGATTTAACAGCCCAAGAGTGATCCTGAAAATGGCTTAAAGAAATATGGTAATCAATGTGGAAAAACCATCATCAAGCTACAACAACTATACCTGTCAACAAAAGGTATGTCTTATGGCAAATGAAACAGTTGCAACATCTATTGGAAGTGAAGGGTATTCAATTGTTAGACCCCCTCTCTTTGTTGGTAACAACTACTCCTATTGGAAGACTAGGATGAGGCTATTCATTCAAGCAAATAATTATAAAGTCTAGAGGGTCATTGTAAATGGTCCTCAAATTCCAATGAAGATGGTGGATGGTAAGGAGGTGATAAAGCTAGAGAGTGAATGGGATGTTAATGACATGAAAATGGCTCAACTCAATGCCAAAGCAGTGCACACACTCTTTTTTGCATTGGGACCAAGTGAGTATAATAGAGTCTCATTGCGTGAGTATAATAGAGTCTCATTGCGTGAAAATGCAAAAAAAATTTTAGATAAGCTAGCTGTCACTTATGAAAGTACAAACCAAGTGAAAGAGATAAAAATAGGCATACTTACTCATGATTATGAGCTGTTCAAGATGAAAATCGATGAAACCATTAGTGAGATGTCAAACTGCTTCACCGACATCATTAATGGTTTAAAGGCTCTTAGGAAGACATATTCAAATGTAGAGATGGTGAAGAAAATTCTCAATAGTCTACTAAAGAGTTGGGAAGCCAAAGTGATAGCCATTGAAGAGTCTAAAGATCCTCATACACTTTCTTTAGATGAATTAATGGGCTCTCTCCTCACTTATGAAATGAAGATAAAAAGGGGACAAGAACCAGTAAAAAAAAATGGCATTGTTCTCAAATCTACCTTTCAAGAGGATGAAGAAAATTTTGCTCAAGAGGAGGATGATAGAGATGAAGAGATGGCCATGTTTGCAAAGCGATTCAAGAAGTTCATGAGAATAAACAAGTTTTCAAGTAGAAGAAGACCACAAAAGGAGATGACTAAAGGGAAATCAAGTAGAAGAGAAAGGGATCAAATTATTTGCTATGAATACAACAAACCGGGTCACATTAAACTTGATTGTCCTTTGTGGAAAAAGCAGAACATGACCAAGCCAAAGAAGAAAGCTATGGTAGCAACATGAAGTGATAGCGACTTCTCTGATGATGAATCAAATGAGGGAAAAGTAGCTAACCTATGTCTCATGGCTCTTGATGCACCCAAGGTAACCTCTAATCCATGTAATTCAAATTCATACTCATTTGATAAACTACAAGATGCCTATAATGAATTAGCTATAAAATTTGAGAACATAAGCATGAAATATAGAAAAATGATCAGTAAATTGAAACTAGAAAATGAGTCATTGACCAAAGCAAAAAAAGACTTAGAAAAAGAAGTTGAGCTCTTGAAGGTAAATGTCAATGACTTGATTAAGAAAAATGAAAATCTACATAATTCATTTTTTAGATTTTATATGGGTCATCAAAAGATCAATGACATGCTAGAAACATAAAGAGCTTTCTTTGATAAAGATGGACTAGGTTATAATGGTGAAAACAAAGAGACTCACTTGAAGAATTTCATTGTTAAGCCAAATGATTAATCTAGCATGTGTGCACATTGTCATAAATTAGGTCATTCCATACAATATTGTTCCTTGAAGAAAGTCACTTATAGAGGTAAGCTCATTAGGAGAGTGTGGATTCCAAAAAGAGTTAGCATATCTCAAGATGAGGCTACTAAAATGAAGTGGATTCCAAAAGGCACAAAAATTGTTAATACTAACTCTCAAGGACCCAAGAAAATTTGGGTACCTAAAACAAAAATTTAATTGTGTTTTTGTAGGTGGATGAGCATTGCTACAAAGAAAATTCCAATAAGAACAGTCAATGGTACCTTGATAGTGGATGCTAAAAACACATGACCGGAGATAAAACTCTCTTTAAGGACTTAAAAGTGAGAAGTGAAAGAGATGTTACATTTGGTGACAACTCAAAAGGCCAAATTGAAGGGATTGGCTCTATTGGTAACAATTCCTCTACTTCTATTGAAAATGTTTTACTTGTGAAAGGTTTCAAGCATAATTTACTTAGCATTAGTCAATTATGTGATAAAAGATTTAGGGTTGTGTTTGAATCCATGTGCTGTCAAGTAATTGATATCAAAACTAACAAGCTTGTTTTTGTTGGGCACCGTCAAGGAAACATTTATGTAGTGCATCTAGATGACCTATCCTCTAAAAATGTTTGTTTTATGGCTCAAAAAAAATGAAAGTTGGATTTGGCATAGAAGGCTTGGACATGCAAGTATGCATATAATTTCAAAACTTTCTCAAAATAATTTGGTTGTTGGTTTGCCAAAGTTGAAATATGAAAATGACAAGGTTTGTGATGCATGTGCTCAAGGAAAACACAGAAGAATTTCTTTCAAACCTAAGAATTGCATTTCAACTACTAGACCTCTTCAACTATTGCATATTAATCTTTTTGGCCCTACTAGAACAATGAGTCTTGGTGGAAAACAATATGGGTTTGTTATTATTGATGATTTCACTAGATTCACATGGGTTCTCTTTTTGCATTCAAAGAATGAGGCTTTGGAAAAATTCATCACTTTTAGCAAACAAATACAAAATGAAAAAGGTTATTCAATTACTAGTATTAGAAGTGATCATGGAAAGGAATTTGAAAATCTAGGCTTTAATATATTTTGTAGTGAAAATGGTATTAGCCATAATTTTTCTGTTTCTAGAACTCCTCAACAAAATGGGGTAGTAGAAAAGAGAAATAGAATTTTAGAAGAAATGGCTAGAACCATGCTTTGTGAAAATAATCTACCTAGTTATTTTTGGGCAGAAGCCATAAATACTTCTTGCTATATTATAAATAGAGTTATGATTAGGCCAATTTTGAAGAAAACCCCTTATGAACTTTTTAAAGGAAAAAGGCCTAACATAAGTTATTTTCATCCTTTTGGTTGTAAATGTTTTATTTTGAACAATGGAAAAGATGATCTTGGAAAATTTGATGCAAAAAGTGATGAAAGAATTTTCCTAGGATATCCTTTGAATTCAGAAGCTTATAGAGTTTTCAATAAAAGAACATTAGTGGTGGAAGAGTCTATACATGTTATTTTTGATGAATCTAACCCACCTCTGAGAAATGTGCTTCTTGATGATGATGATGTAGGTATACTTCAAGAATGGATCAATGATGCACCTCATGACATTGAAGAGAAAAATCAAAAGGAAAAAGATGATTTCTAAAGGAGCCACAACACATAGAGAGAAAGCCAAATCATTCTAAAAAAATGAGGTATGTTAAAGATAGTGAAATCATTGGTAATCTAACTCAAGGGTTAAGAACTAGATCTTCTTTTAATGTGTGTAATTATATTGCTTTCCTATCCCATATTGAACCTAAAAATATAGATGAAGCATTAGAAGATGATTATTGGATTTTGGCCATGCAAGAGGAATTGAACCAATTTGAAAGAAGCCATGTATGGAATCTTGTACCTAGGCCTAGCGACCATCCCACCATAGGCACCAAATGGGTCTTTAGGAATAAAATGGATGAGAATGGGAATATCATTAGAAACAAAGCTAGATTGGTAGCTCAAGGGTATAGGCAAGAGGAAGGAATAGATTATGATGAAACCTATGGCCCGGTAGCAAGGTTAGAAACCATAAGGACATTGCTTGCATTTGCATGTTTTAAAAATTTTAAGCTTTTTGAAATGGATGTCAAGAGTGCATTTCTTAATGGTTTTATAAATAAAGAAGTGTATGTAGAGCAACCTTCCGGTTTGAAAATTCAAAATTTCTAAATCATGTTTATAAATTGACAAAAGCATTATATGTTTAAAACAAGCTTCTAGAGCTTGGTATGAAAGATTGTCAATTTTTTTGATTGAAAATGGTTTTAATAGAGGGAAGGCTGACACTACACTTTTTATTAAAACAAAAAGTAAGGACATTCTCATAGTGCAAATTTATGTTGATGATATTACATTTAGTGCTACTAATGAAATTTTTTGTTAAGAATTTGCTTAGACTATGCAAGGTGAATTTGAAATGAGCATGATGAGAGAACTCACATTTTTCTTGGGACTATAAGTAAAGCAAACAAAATATGGCACCTTCATTAATCAAGCCAAATACATCAAAGATTTGCTCATAAGGTTTGAATTGGGAGAATCAAAGCCTTGTTTAACACCAATGAGCACCTCAACAAAGCTTGACAAGGATTAAGGAGGTAAATGTGTTGACTCTAAACTATATAGGTCTATGATTGGTTCATTGCTATATCTTGCTGCTAGTAGACCTGATATTATGTTTAGTGTATGTTTATGTGCTAGATTTTAATCATATCCTAGAGAAACACATTTTTCTGCTGTCAAAAGGATTTTTAGATACCTTAAAGATACCCCAAATTTAGGATTATGGTATCCAAAAGCTCTTCCTTTGTATTACATGCCTATTTCGATACGGATTTTGGTGGGTGCAAAATTGATAGAAAAAGCACTTATGGTACTTGTCAATTATTTGGAAATAAGTTCATATCATGGTTTTCCAATAAACAAAATAATGTTGCTCAATCTACAACCGAAGCTGAATATGTAACGGTTGGAAGTTATTATGCCCAGGTTTTGTGGATTAAGCAACAATTGAAGGATTTTGGAATAACCATGGATCATATTCCCATTAAATGTGACAATACTAGTGCCATCATCCTCACTAAAAATCCAATTCAACACTCTAGAACCAAACATATTGAAATTAGGTATCATTTTATTAGAGATCATGTTCAAAAGGGTGACATTCTACTTGAATATGTTGACACCTTGCATCAACTAGCTAATATCTTCACAAAACCTCTTAATAAGGATATGTAATTAGAGGTGAACTTGGCATGATGAATGCTCTTTGAAGTGAAATTCTTGATATTGTGATGTATGGTGGACTTTTAATTGATTAAATGTATGTTTTTTGAATTTTTCTTTGGTTTGTGCATGATTGTAAAATGCTTGTTTGAATGATCATATTGCATGGTTTTCAACATGCTACAGCAAAAACCAATCAATCCCCATTGGAATGGATCGATTGGTTCTTCACCCCGTAGCCAAAGTAAAGGGAAAATATAGGGAACTGATCGATCCCTTTTAGGATAGGATCGATCGGGTGTAAAGGCAGTAGCCAATTTTGTTGAACCTAAGAAGAATTGATCGATCCCCTTTGGGACAGGATCGATCGAGTGAGAAGGCAGTAGCCAATTTTGCTGAACCCAAGAAGAACTGATCAATCCCCTCTTTGACAGGATCGATCGGGTATTCAAGTAGTAGCCAAAATGACTTAAAAAGGTGCAAAATCGATCAATCCCCTTCAAACCCAATCGATCGGTTCCATGCAAAAGCCCAAAACTGATCGATACCTGATCGATTGGTTCATGAATTTTAGGCGTGATAAATTCGGGTCTTCACCTGTTTAGTCAACCTTTTCATCTTTCCTCTCCTATTCATCTTCTTCCTTAACTTTTTCTCTCTACACCCTAGATATTTCCACTAAAAATTGACTCTTTCTCTTACAAATTTCTCTTGTAAACTCGCTACCCATCGTTTCTTACTTATCAAACTCATCTCTCATGGCACCCAGAACCAAAGTCACGGTTGGCCTATGAAACCCTCCTAGAGAGACTTCAAGCTCCACTATGAAGTTTTATTTCAATCAAAATTTCAACAATCTCGACGCCAAAGAGCCGTATGAGACACACTTTGCTCATCAAAAAGTAAAGCCTGAAAGGGTAATCTCACTAGACTTCCTTCAATCCATAGAGTTTTCGTATTTGCATACTTTTGAGTCTTTTGGATGGATGCCTTACTTGTATATAGAGAGTCGCTTATTCGAGAATCTAGTAAGAGTATTCTATAGTAATGCTAGCTGTGTTCAAATTGAATGAACAAATAGGCATTATCTTGATAAGTTCAAAACATATGTAATGGGGAAGGAAATCTTAGTAACAAAACAAGTGCTAGCTGAGGTCTTTATGTTAGCTGATGAAGGGGAGACAACTCCTAGATGTGATATGGTGCAACTAGCTTAAGATATCTTTAGGAATCCCAATTTATAGGTTACTCCCACACAAGCCTCTAGGTTACCCATGCATGATCGGTTGTTACACTTTATTGTAACCCATATGTTAGCCCCTTTTGGGACCCAATACTCCACTATTAGGAAACAAGATTATTGGTGGATGTACAAGATCAAGCATGAACAGAAACCAAATTTGGTGCACTTCATTTTTAGTGACATGATGAGGATTGTCCAGAATAGAGATGTTACTCTAGTATATGGGTATGCTATAAGCAATCTTTTGAGACATTTGGAAGTAAACACTAGAGGTGATAGAGAGATGCATGTCAATGAACCATTTAGTATTCTTGGGCCTCCCACATTGCATAGTATGGGGTATGTTGAAACTTCAGCTAGCCAATGGGTTAAAAAGGGGGATATTGGTGTTGCATAAGAGGAAGAGGAAGAGCAAGACCCTGTCGATATGCCTACACCTCAAGGAGAACCCCCTAGCACACCTTTTGACATTCAAGGTGCCCTAGAGATGCTCTTACTTCATATGAACAGCCTACACTCGGTGGTTGGCACTATGAGCACTAGATTGGAGTCCATGAAGAAAACTCAAAATGACCTTATGGCACAAGTCCAGCATCTTCGAGCTGAAATTGAGCATATGAGGTCTACTCCTTAGCACATGGGACAGTCTTCGCATTACTCTCCTCCTCTACCTCCATCTCCTCATTCTCCACCTCCACCTCCACCTCACTGAAACCTTTTTACTGCCATCTCTTATGTTTTCCCATATTTTTTGTAAATATAACTTTACATTATGGCAAGTAGACTTTGATCTTTATATTAATGCAACTCATCTTTTATTCTCTTATGGCTTGTGTCATTGTTGTGTAGTTTCATGTTTGAAGTGACCTTGGGTGGCCTTGAATTGCTTATTCCCTCATTTTGATTTGCTTCATTTAGTATTTTTGCTATGAAAAAAAAAGGGGAGAAATATTGGTATGAAAATTTGATGATGTATGAAAATCTGATGATGTTTTGATATTGATAATGATGCTTTGATATTGATGGATATATTGATGGTTATGATGATATTACTCTTGTCTAGTTGCTTTAAATCTTATGCCTAAATTCATGGGGAGTTTGCCTTTCATAAGTTCAGGGGGAGCTTCTTTTCAAAAGGAAAAATATTTTTCATTTGATTTTGTCATATTAAAAAGAGGGATTTTGTTGGCTTTGAATTGATTAAGAGTTTTGATTTAACAAAATAAAAATTTGCCAAACTTGTTTCAATCTTGTCTAAGCTTAAATTAAACAATTTTCCACCCTTTTATTTTGCCAAAATTCATTTAAGAACCAAAACAACTCAAATTCTCAGAACAAAACATGATTTATGCAAGTTTTGATAGAAGGGATCGATCCCCTTAGGGAAAGGATCGATCCCTTCCATTACCAGATCGATCCTGTTTTCAACCAGAACCGAAAGTTCTCAAGATTTGGCAAAAACTGATCGATCCCCTCCCTATAGGGATCGATTGGTTAACAGAACAGATCGATCCCCTCATTTAAGGGATCGATCACTTTTTCATACAGAATGCTTTCCTCATGCAATTTTCCAGAAAAGGGATCGATCCCCTCTTAAAGGGATCGATCGGTTGTTCAAACAGAATGCCCCCAAGTGTGGAAACCCAAAAAAGGGATCGATCCCCCCACATAGGGGATCGATCATCTAAAAGAACAGATCGATCCCCTCAAGCAAGGGATCGATCGGGTAAGGCAAAATAGGCATAAAATCGGGCTTTCTCAAACATGAACCAATCGATCCCCTAAGGGAGGGGATCGATCCCCTGAAGACCTGAAACTCCCAATGGCTATTTTTTATCCAAAATTTATGCAGGTTTGAAACATTAAATGCAATCTAACAGCTCTTAACTTCTTCCTAACTATAAATCAAACATTCCACTGCAGACTAAGAGTAACAAGAGCTAAAGAAACTTATTGCTATTCACCTACCAATCTGCTTAAGCATTCAAAGCTATAAAAAAAGAAAAAGTGCAGAATTCATATCAATTTTTCTCTACTTTCTTATCTATACATTTGTGTACTTCAACTTAGCAAACACCTAGCCTTTGTGAGGTTCTTAAAGTTTGCCAAACACTTCTGAATTCTCTATATTATGAGTGTGTAAGCTTAAGGGGGAGGATAACCCTTAAGAGTATATGTTGTTGAGTTTGTAAAGCTTTATGAAAGCTTAGTTGTAATCTTCATCAAATAGTGGATTGAACTCCTTAGCAAGAGAGGCTAAGGGAGAGGATGTAGGTGCCTAAGAAAGGATCAAACCTCTATAAATCTTGGTGTTAAATTTTCTAACCTGTCTCTTGTTTATATTCATCTATTGTGCTTATTTATTTTGATAATTTGTGGTTATTGAATATTATCTTTGAAAATTTTATTAAAATCAATTCACCCCATCTTGGTTTATTCCAAGTCTTTGAGCTAACAAATTATAATTAGTATTATTATATTATTATTAAACTACTAATTAATATTGTCATTATTTAATTTATTATATTAATATTTATAATACTACTAATAATTAATTTATTATAATATAATAATTATAATATTTTTATAATATTAGTAATTTCGTTATCCAAAATTAGTTATGACTATTTAGTAGATTACTATTATTAATATAGTTATTAATTAAAATAAATTAACAAATATTAAAAAATAAATATTTTTATCGATCAAATTTAAATAATTATGACTATTTGAACATTTATTTATTTGAAATCGCTATAACCTTTTGCTTTCTTGTAAAATAACTTTTTTTGTTCATAAAAGCTTTTTTAGATAAAATAATACAAATTTTTTATAAAATTGATCAAATCTACCTTCCTGTGATAGTTTATAATTTCAATTATTAAATCTTTTACTTATTAATGTTTGAAATATTAATAATTAATATTTTAATTAATAATTTATTTTTAATAAAGTAACGTTAATATTTGACTATTAATAACAAGCAATTATTAACTTAAGTATAATAAAATAATTATACACGTAAAATTTACTTTTCATAACTAATTTAATGATTTAATGATTAATAGTTAAAAGCATAAAAAACTATATTTTCAAAATAATAAATCAAAATAATATTATTATAATCTATTAAATTATTTAATATTCTAACCTAATGCTCCACAAAGTGTTGGCATAAGTCCTAGACCCATAATAGTTGGTATCAGGCAGGTTTTGGTTCAGGTCATGTTCAATTTGCACTCAAGGTGTTCAATAAAAAATAATTATTAAATATTAATTAATAAATCAATTCTATACTTCATATCAATTTATTAATCATAATTTAATAATTTAAAATAAATTATTTAAAACTAATTACTAAAATACAAATAATTAATAAATTGTATTTTAATTTATTATTTGTGTAATATTAACTGAATATAAATATCTATTTATATATTATATTTATTAAATAATTAAAATTAAAATTAATAAATTAATTTAATAAGAATAAGAAAATCCTTAATATTATAATAATATATAGATTAATTTTAAATTATTTTCATAATAGATAATTATGAATATTTTAATTATTATTCATAATTAATTAAAATATAAATATTTAATTATATTTATTAATCTTAATTCATTTTTAATTAGATTACTTTATTAATATATAATATAATATTAATAATAGATTAATTATTATAAATAATTAATTACAATTATTTATATTAGTTTATTCAATTATTATTATTATTAATTATTTAATAATTAATAATAATTAATTATTATTAAACATTTTGCAAATTATTATTATTAATAATTATTTAATAATTATTAATAATTAATTATTATTTTGAAAATAGAAATATATTAAATTTTTGTTTAATTAATTTATCCTTTATTATATCTTATTAATAATTATTATATTATATTAAACTTAATTAGTAATTATATTAATTAATATAATCAATTTAATTAATTAATATTAAATATTAAAATAAATAGAATATTTAAATAATTAAATAATATTTAATTTAAATAGTAAATTAATAGATAAATAATTATCTATTTTCTTATTTTTTTTAAAATTGCTTGTTAATATCGATTATTACTAATATACAAATAATTGCTTATATAATAAAATAGAGTTTTAATTATTATAAAATTATATAATTAAATATTTATTTATTATAAAGAATTGATAATAATAATTTTTTTAATTTTTATAAACTTATACCTATTTTATTTATTCAAATATTAGTAATATATTTAATTAATAAGTTAAACACTTCCAAATATAATAAAGCTTTTTTAAATTGTTATTGTCTAATCAAATTATTTTTTGAATCTTGATAAGGTATCGATTGGTTCTTGATAAATTTGTAGAAGTTTAGCTGCTAGAAGAAAAATGGATCAATCTTTTTGGCCAAGGGATTGATCCCTTCTATCCCAAACATGCCATAAACCTGTTTTGTTTCCAGAACTTGTTTGTTTTAGTTCCTAAATGAGTTTTGGAAAAATAAAAGGCTAAAAAAATGTTCAATTTGATATGAAGAGAATTTGATTCAAGTTAGGCAAATTTTTGTTTTTTCAATTCAAAACTTTTAATCAGTTCAAGGCTAAAATAATTGTTCATATAGTCATAAGTATTTGAACATATTTGGTAAAAGGATTAAATTTTAATTCTCTTACTCATTAATTTTTTTAATATTAATAAAATGGGAATTATTTTATTTCAAAAAAGCTTATTTGAACTGAGGCAATTATTTTATTACTAAACAATAGGTCAAATAAGTTGAAATAGTTAATTATTCAAATAATCACGATTATTTCAACTTGGTTTGCTACAAGTATCTAATGTAGGCTTTGGTTTATAGAAAGATTTTTTCAATCCAAGCTTCTTGTCTCCCTTATAAATTTACTTTGGGGATTCTCTTGCTATTTGGTTATTTGTGGGCCTTCTATATATAAATTTGGAAGTTGAAGCTTTTTTCAACATTTAATAGCAATAATTTTTTCTTACTATACTTGAAAAGAAACAGTGACAAGGAAAATAATTGACTTTTAGGTATTTGTTCTACATATCATATAATTAATATGATTATTTTATTAAGCTATAACAGGATATAATATAATATTTATATTATTTGATTATAAATATTATTATTTAAATATTTAGTTTAAATATATGGATTGTTGGATTATGGGGTCTAACGGTCTCCCTTAGGGACTCGGTATGTCGATTCATTTGGGTAAGGTATCCCATGGTGGATCGGATTCCAGTGTATGGCAACCTAACTTGCCGAGGCCCAATGGATGAGGTATCCCATGAAGGCTTTGCGAAGCCCCTTATGTCCACCTATCGCTTAGTACGGGGCTCTGTGCTACTAAAAGAGAATAAGGAAATAGAGTTACGTCTTCACTATCAACTATAGCTTTTGGTGTAGTGGTAAGCACTTGATCCTAAAAATTGGTATCAGAGTGAGATTGCAGGTTCGAGTCCCCTAGGTTCCGTTGGGGGGGAGATTGTTGGATTATGGGATCCAGCGGTCCTCCTTAGGGACTCGGTATGCCGATTTATTTGGGTAAGGTATCCATGGTGGATTGGATTTCAGTGTATGGCAACCCAACTTGTCGAGGCCCAATGGGTGAGGTATCCCATGAAGGCTTTGTGAAGCCCCTTATGTCTATATGTCGCTTAGTACGAGGCTCTACGCTACCAAAAGAGAATAAGGAAATAGAGTTGCGCCTTCACTATCAGCTATAGCTTTTGGTGTAGTGGTAAGCGCTTGATCTTGAAAACAAATTGTTGGCCTTGAATTGATCCTTATTTTGAAATGACAAAACATTAAAGCTAAATAAACTTGATCAAGATTTTGAAAAAGATTTATTTAGTACATGTTCTTAAGTTTTATATTTTGGTACTAAATAAATAATATGATTTTCAAAGCTTAAACAAACCTTTCTTTGTTTTCATATTTCTCAAACCAAATCTTTCTTTAAAGATTATTTATTTGAGCTTAAATGAAAGTCCAATTGTTGTTTTTAAAGTGAACTTATTCATTTTGGACTTAATACAATTTTGACAATATTGGTTTTGAGAAATAGATTAACTTAAGAAAGTTGTTTTACAATAACACAGTTTTCCAACATTGAATTTGTTTTATTTTTCTGTATTAATTCACAAAGTTTTAATATTTGAATTTTATATGGTTGGAAAGATCTTTGAGTCTACTTTCTAATGGATTAAACAAAATTAAAATCCAAATTTTCTAAGAAAAGATTTTGAATTTTTACTAGACACTCTACAGTTGTCAGAAAAACTGCATAAGGGGTAACTTTGAAAATTCACTATAATTCTTACACAGTGAATTAGGTGATGAACTTTAAATGGATAGAAATCTATTTAAGTCTAGTTTCTAAATCTTCAAACGGTTTGTAATTTGGAGTATAACTCAAGTTATGATTAAATTAGTGAGTAGAGTACAAAATAGGAAACTACCGCCCAGCATGGATAGGATCGATCCCCTCTAGAAGGGATCAATTGGTTTTCAACCAGAATGCCCTAGGACTGAATTTTCGGAAAAGGGATCGATCCCCCCACATAGGGGATTGATCGGTTAGGCAATTTTCAAGTGAAAAATGGTTCAAAACATGAACCAATCGATCCCCTCATGGAAGGGATCGATCGGTTCTTGCCCAGAATGCTTCAACGGCTACTTTTTCATGCTTTCAACGGGCATTTCTTCACTCCAAGCTTCCCCAACGGTTAGTTCATCAATTTCTCTATAAAGGGGGCACTCCAACACACCAAGAAGATAGAGGAATCAAGAGAGCAAGAGTCAAGAAGCAATATTTTCATTCTCTTAAATAATCAAGAGTTTTTAGAGCTTTAAAGTCTATATCTTTGTATTTATTGTATCCAAACTATTTTTGTTGTTCATTCATCATTCTCTTGTCTATACCTTTGTGTACTTCAACTTAGCAAACACCCAACCTGTGTGAGGTTCTTAGAGTTTGCAAAACACTTCATTTTTCTGTTTTGTGAGTTTGTAAGCTTAAGGGGGAGGATAACCCTTAAAAGTATATTGTGTTGAGTTTGTAAAGCTTAGAGAAGATTGGTTGTAATCTTCAACACTTATAGTAGATTGAACTCCTTGGCAAGAGAGGCTAAGAGAGAGGATGTAGGTGCCTAAGGAAAGACTGAACCTCTATAAATCGCGGTGTTATTTTCTCTATCTCTATCTCTTATTTACTTTCAATTATTGTGTTTAATTGTTTAGCAAAATTTGTGCTTATTGAATATTGTTTTTGAAAACTTCATTAAAACCAATTCACCCCCCCTTGGTTTATTCCAAATCTTTGAGCTAACATGGATTATCAATAATTTTATATCATTATCTTCTGCGTCTCCTCCAGAAATATAGTATTGAATTTCTAATATAGTTATAATTAGTTAATAATAGGTTATAATAAAACTCAATAGTATCCAGACTATTATTTCAATTAAATCGGATAAAACTAATTATAACTAATTATTAATTGTATAAATTAATTAATCAATTTATTAATATAATTAAATTTTAATAAGTTCTAGTTATTATATTATAATATAACTAGTTTATAAACTTATAATTGTTTATAATAATCTTATATTATAATATATACTAATTTATTATAATATCGTAATTATGATAATTGAATTGATTAAGTTATTCATAATTAATAACTAATCATATATTATTTAATATATTAATATTATTAATTAATATTATTTAAATTATAATATTAAATTTATCTTGTTTAATAAATTTAATATTTTATAATGATAATTATAATTTGTTTTATGACAAAACAATTTAATAAGTTATAGTCTTAATTAATAATTAATAATTACTAATATAAAATTATTTAATTATAATATACAATATAATGTATATTAATAATTATTAACACTAAATAATTAATAATAATTAATAATATTAATATTAATATTAATAACTATTTCAAATGATAGTATATAATAATTTTAATTAATTATTATTGATAATAATAATATCAATTACTATATTAACTAATTATATTTTATTAATATATTAATGGTTAATATTGTTATAATTAATAAATTAAATTAAATTATTATTTAAATTATTAAATAGTTTATTGTTATTGATTAATAAATAATTTATTAATGTTTAATAAATGTTATAATTATATTTGATTAATATATTAATTTTATTTATAATATGTTAAAAATAAATAATTATAATATATTAAATATTTTATTTATCTTATATATTATTAAGATTATATGCTTATATAATTTTTATTTAAATAACTAACAACAATAAATGATAAACTACAATAATATTTTTAAATGTTCATTTAAACTATTAATAAGTATTAATAGTTTAATTAATATTTAAATGTAATTATTTAAATGATAGTTACAAATATTAAAATATAAAATTAATTTAAGTAACAAGTTCAAATCGTTATGACTATTTGAATAATTATTTATTTCAAATTGTTATAACTTTTTGTTTTATCATAAAACAATTATTATTTGAAATTATTTATTAACAAATATTAGATTAATTAATTATATAATTAGATTTAATTATTATAAATAATTATGACCTTTTTCTTTTATAATAAAACACTTGTTTCAATTCATATAAGCTTATTTGAAGTAAGATAATACTAATTCATTAATATTCTAAAAATTAATGAGTAAGAGAATTAAAAAAAAATGTTTACCAAATAAGTTCAAATAATTATGACTATTTGAACAATTATCTATTTCAAAACATTATGATCTTTTGTTTTGTCATTAAACAATTGGTTCTGTTCATGCAAGCTTATTTCAAATAAAGTAATTTAAATTTATTAATATTCCAAAAATTAATAAGTAAAACTTTAAAAAATAAATATATTTTCTGAACAATTTCAAATAGTTATGACTATTTGAAGAATGATCTATTTCAAATTGTTATGACCTTTTGTTTTGTCATAAACCAACTGTTTCTATTCATAAAAGCTTTTTTGAAATAAAATAATACTAATTTACTAAAATTCCAAAAATTAATAAGTAGAAAATTTTAAAAATAAATCTGTTTACCGAGCAAGTTCAAATAGTTATGACTATTAGAATAATTATTTATTTCAAATTGTTATGATCTTTTGTTTTGTCATAAAACAATTATTTCTATTCATACAATTTTATTTGAAATAAAATAACACTAATTTATTAGTATTCTAAAAATTAATAAGTTTGAGATTTAAAAAATAAATTTGTTTACAGAACAAGTTCAAATAGTCATGTTTATTTGAACTATTATCTATTTCAAATCATAATGACATTTTGTTTCGTAGTAAAACAATTATTTCTATTCATGTACAATTATTTAGAATATAATAATACTGATCTATTAATTTTTTATAATTAATAAGAGATTTAAAAACAAAATCTATTTACCGAAATAGTTCAAATATTTATGACTATTTGAACAATTATCTATCTCAAATCTTTATGATCTTTGTTTTGTCATAAAACAAGTGTTTCTTTTCATACTGGCTTATTCAATTCAAATAATACTAATTTAATAATATTCCAAAAATTAGTAAGAGATTTAAAAAAGTAAATGTGTTTGCCGAACTAGTTCAAATAATTAAGACTATTAGAATAATTATTTATTTCAAATAATAAGTATTTGATCATACAAGCTTATTCGAAATAAAATAATAATAACAATTTATTAATCTTTCAAAAATTAATAAGAGATTTAAAAAATGAATCTGTTTATCGAACCAATTCAAATAGTTATGACTATTTGAACAATTCTATACTAATTAATATATTGAAATTATAATTAATTGATATATAAATATTAATCATACTATTTATTATATTTTATTATATTAATTATAAATCAATTATATATAAGGTTCATATTATATATTAATTTAGCTATAATATAATATTATAAGATTTAATAAATATATAAAAATAAATAATTAATAAGATATTATATTTAATTAATTAATAAATTAATTATATTATAATTATAATATTTGTTATAAAACAATTATAATTTATTATTTATAAATTAATATAGTTATAAATATATAAATATATAATTCATATTATATATTAATTTATAAATTAATTGTATTTATCAATTATACTAATATAAAACAAAAAAGGTTTATTTCTAATTAAATATTATTATTTTATATTATAATTTATTTCAAATTCTATTTTATTTGTTAATGGTCTTAATTATATAATAAATAATGAATACAATTATTATTTATAATTTTTTAGGAGAACAATTACTCATTAATTCTCCAATTATATAGTATTAAATTTATCAATCTCAAATCGTTGAGATCTTTTTTTGTCATAAAACCATTGTTTTCGATCATAGAAGCTTATTGGGTTAAAAATATTACTAATTTAATAATATTTCAAAAATTAATAAGTGAGATATTTAAAAAATAAATTTGCTTGCGGAACCAGTTTAAATAGTTAAAATAATTAGAATAATTATCTATTTTAGTAACAACAATTTATTAATTAAACAAATATTTATATAATTAAACGAATTAAATTTATATTATAAACAAATGCTCTATATTATGATATATTAATATAGAATATATTATATTTTTATTATCTTTAAAACTATTTAATTATAACTAAATAATTAAATTTATTATTATACAATTATTACTACTAAATTAATAATAAAATTTATTATTTGTAGTAAATAATTTTTGAAAATATATTATCTATATTATAATATAATAATATTACAACTAATTAATATATAGATAACAAACAATAATATCAATATTAGGTATAATTATTCAAATAAATAATTGTCTATTATCTATTTCACATAATTTAAATAATAGCTTATTATTATATCTATTATTATAGCATTATTTATTACATTCTTAATTAAATAATAAAAATTTTAAATAGTGATAATTGTTGCAATTATGAAAGAATTTATTATTAATAATAATACTAATTTATTACCTTTTGTTTAAATATTCTTAGTTATAATCTATATAGTTAATAATTTAATAAATTAAATTTATTTAATAAGGATTTTAATAAATATTTAATTAGATTATATTATATTATTTTACTTTATTTAAATCATGAATAATTACGAATAATTAATTAGAACTCTGATTTATACATAATTATATAAATATATATATACGGATAAATTGTCATAATTTATTATTATTTTAATAAAATAGCTAATTATTTTAGATAAATTATTAACTAAATAATAACATATAATATTAAATAAATTTAGTTTTTAAATCTCATTTTTTTATAATTATTAATAAATTTAACTATTTCAAAAATTTAAATAGTAATAATTAATATAAACAAATTAATAATAAACAATATATTATTATAGAAATATATAATATTAATTAGCTAAAATTAATAATATTAAAACAAATAAGTTAATTATAAATAATAATATAATTATAATATTATATTATAATTATTATAAATCATAATTAACTTATTTGTTTTAATAAGTATTATTAAATACTTAATTATATAATAACAATATTAATTATGATATTTATTATAAATTATTTATAATTACTATTATAATATTATCTAATATAATCTATAATTATATAAATTATATAAATAGTATAATTTAATAATAAAACTATTATTATTATTTATACTTGATATAAATTATTTTTATATTAATTTATAATTAATTGTTATACATGTATAAGATAATAAACTATTAATTAACAAATATAGTATTTAATTATTGTTAATAATTAATAAAATAATAGTTATGACTTTTAATTATAACAAATTTTAATTATATTTATTTTTTAAGTAACATATAACAATTAGATTATTATATTATTTATTTATTATAATTATTAATAAATTAGATTAAATAATTAGATTTAATTATATTATAAGTTTTTATTAAATTAATAAATATTTAATTATTATAAATTTTAATAATATAATTATAATATTTATATAATATTAAATAATAAATAATATTATTGTTCATAATAATATTTTAAAATTATTTTAAATTATAATGAATTATAATATATATTAATTATTTTTTCACTTAATATTATTTTAATTGAAATAAGCTCAATTATTACTATTATTATAATTATTAATTAAATAGTATAAATATATTATTTTACTATTTTAGTATAATTAATTATATAATTATGAATTTATATTAATCTAAATAAGCTCGTATGGATGAAAACAATTGTTTTATGATAAAACAAAAAAGTCATAAGAATTTGAAATAAATAATTATTCAGATAGTCATAACGATTTGAATTTGTTTGATAAATAGATTTATTTTTTAAATCTTTTACTTATTAATTGTCTTAATATTAATAAATTTGTATTATTTTGTTCAAAGTAAGCTTATATGAACAAATAAAATCATTATATGACAAACCAAAAGGTTATCGCGATTCCAAATCAATAATTGTTCAAATGGCCATAATTATTTAAACTTATTCGGTAAATAAATTTATTTTTTAAATCTCTTAATTATTAATTTCAGAATATTAATAACATGGTATTATTTTATTTCCAATAACCTTATATGAACTGAAATGAGTTTTTTATGACAAAATAAAATGTCATAATGATTTGAAATAGATAACTATTCAAATAGTCATGACTGTTTAGGTAAACATATTTATTTCTAAAATTTTTAACTTATTAATTGTCAAAATATTAATAAATTAGTATTATTTTAATCCAAATAAGCTTGTATGAATAGAAATAATTGTTTTATAACAAAACAAAATGTCATAAAGATTTGAAATAAATAATTGCTCAAATAGTCATAACTATTTGAACAAGTTTGATAAATAGATTTATTTTTTAAATCACTTTTTAATTTTTGAAATATTAATAGATTAGTATTACTTTATTCTTAATAAACTTATATGAACAAAACCATTTGCTTTATGACAAAACAAAAAATAATAATGATTTGAAATATGTAATTGTTCAAGTAGTCATAATTATTTAAATTGATTAGGTAAATTAAAAAAATTAATGTTATAATTAATTATTATTTTAATTAATAATAATATATGTTAATTAATTAAAATATTTAAAAAATTATAATAATATAAATTTAAATTAATATAATAATAATAGGATAGTAAATATTAATAATATAAAACATTTAAATAACTAATTAATAAAATATTATATTAATAACTTATTAATATAAGTTATCTCTATTTTTAATATTTTAACATTTTGAATATTAATTATATTAATATTAATATAATAATTATTATATTATATTTTATTACAAATATAAGAAATTAGTTAAATAAAATATTTTATTTTGATATGGAAAGAATCATAACAATAATTTTATTACATTAAAATAATTCTATTATTTGAAATTTCAATATTTGTTCAATAACATTTTATTAAATATTATAGTATAAATTATATAATAGCTAATAATATATTGTTAGCTATAAACAAATTAAAAATTTAATAATTTTTTAAATTATTAAATATAATTTATTTAATAGTACAAAACTATTATTAAACTAACAATAATTAAAATGTTTATTATGGATAATTTATATATTTAAATTAATAAATCTATTCTATATATAATAATTAGTTACTAACAATTATTATATATTATTATTAACAAAACTAAACAAAAACTTATAACATGTTGAAATAAATAATTGCTCAAATAGTCATAATGATTAGAACTTGCTTGGTAAATGGATTTATTTTTAAATCTTTTACTTATTAATTGTCTTAATATTAACAAATTTGTATTATTTTACTTGAAATAAGCTTAGATGAACAGAAAAAATTCTTTTATTACAAAACAAAAGGTTATAGCTATTTCAAATAGATAATTATTCAAACAGTCCTAATTATTTAAATTTGTTTAGTAAACAAAGTCATTTTTTAAATCTCTTTATTATTAATTTTTGGATTATTAATAAATTAGTATTATTTTATATTGAATAAGCTTATATGAACTGAAATAATTCTTTTATGATAAATCAAAAGGTCATAACATTTGAAATAGATAATTATTCAAATTGTCATGATTATTTGATCTAGTGTGGTAAACATATTTTTAAAATTTTTTACTTACTAATTGTCAAAATATTAATAAATTAGTATTATTTTAATGCCAATAAGCTTGTATGAATAGAAACAATTGTTTTACAACGATACAAAAAGTCATAATGATTTGAAATAAATAATTACTCAAATAGTCATAACTATTTGAATTAGTTTGATACATAGATTTATTGTCTAAATCACTTATTAATTTTTGAAATATTAATAGATTAGTATTACTTTATTCCGAATAAACTTATATGAACAAAAACATTTGTTGTATGACAAAACAAAAAGTAATAATGATTTGAAAAATATAATTGTTCAAATAGTATAATTTTTTGAACTGGTTAGGTAAACAGAATTATTTCTTAAATCTCTTACTTATTATTTTTTGAAATATTAATAAATTCATTTTATTTTATTTCGAATAACCTAGTATGAATTGAGAAACTTGTTTTATGACAAGACAAAAGGTCATAACAATTTAAAATAGATAATTATTCATATAGCCTTAACTATTTGAATTAGTTCGGTAAACAAATTTATTTTTTAAATCCCTTAGTTATTAATTTTTGGAATATTATTAGATTAGTATTATTTTATTTTGAATAAGCTTGTATGAATAGAAAGAATTGTTTTATGACATAACAAAATGTTATAATGATTTGAAGTGTAAAATTGTTCAAATAGTCATAATTATTTGAACTGGTTCGGTAAACAGATTCATTTTTTAAATCTCTTATTAATTTTTGAAAGATTAATAAATTATTATTATTTTATTTTGAATAATCATGTATGATAAAAAACAATTGTTATATGACCAAACAAAAGGTGATAACGATTTAAAATAATATCTTATTAATACAATGCATATTATATATTTTAAATATATATAATATATATTATATTAATATTTTAATCCGAAAGCTAACATATATTCATATTATAATTGTTATAAATTCAATATGTTTAATTAATAATCAGATTATTAATTATGATATTATTAGTTATTTATTTAGTAATAATTTAAATTACTTATTAATAATTATTATATATTAATAATTTTTAATTAATTTTTTAATATTAATTATATATAATTTGATTATAAATTATTATTAAAGCTTATAATAAGATTTATTAATAATTCTTATGAATATTAATAATTTCAAATTGTTATTTAAGATATTTTTCATACAATTTATAATATGAAAAATAGTCGTAAAATATCATTATATTTGCAATAATTTTTTATACTAATTATTTATTTAAAATGTTTATATTATATATAAAAAGAATTTTTTTTGCTAAAAACTCTCTTTTAAGATACTTGAAAATCATTTTTGTCTTGATTATTTACAAAAACACGGTATAATAAATTATTAACTTAGTACAAAATAAAAATAAATTTTTAGTCTCTATACCATACAAATAAGCGTATAATATTTTTTTAATCATAAATTTTAAATATTATATAAAAATTTAATTAACTTAAATGGAGACTAATTACTGGAACAATTGACATCTAAGTGACATCATAGTGTGAAAAAAAAGCACACAGATAACATGAAATTAAAAAAAAAAATCATATTTTAGAATAAAATAAGTTAACTTACGAATGCCATGACAATCTTTGATTAAAGAATTCAAATTCAAAATCAGGTCAAATTTCATGCTTCTTGTACAAATTAATTATAACAAAATCTAATTAGTCGAACTTAAGTTGCTTGATTATTTTTTGAATTGAACTCATAAAAATCAAATGACATCTCGAAAATGGAGTTGAACTATTCAATCCAACATCTAATGGCAAGTGCATAACTTCTAGTTATATAGATATCGATAAAAATATTTAAAAAATTAAATAAGTTAATTGATTTTCAAGTAATTAATTAGATTAATATTATTTTATTTGATATTTATATTAATTGCAGTTTTATTATTTCAAATAATATAATTGAAAAGAATAATTATCAACATTGTTTAATATTAATACTAATTTAATATTGATATTAATATTAAGCTTTTTATTAATTGGTAATGATTTGAACAATTAAATATTTTAATAATTATTATAAATCCTTACAATTAATAAGGATTATTATATTAAATTATTAAAAGTATGAACTTTTATTATGATATATAAAATAAATAAATAAATTATTAATCAATAATTCATATTAAATCTAAAGGGTTATGATTTTAATAAATATTTAATTAGATTAATTAATTTATAACAAAATATTCAACAATTAAATTTATATATAATTATTTGAATATTGATTTTAATTTAAATATTTTAATTATTATTTTTGTTAATTAATAGATATCTAAAAAGATTTATTTTTTAGATCTATTATTAATTATTAATTTTAATAAAATAATAATATTCCCCATACTAAATTATTATTTTTTAAATCTCTTAGTTATTCATTTTTAGAATATTGCTAAATTAGTATTATTTTATTTTGAATAAGCTTGTATGAACAAAAACAATTATTTTATGATAGAACAAAAGGTTGTAATAATTTGAAATAGAAAAATGTTCAAATAGTCATAACTATTTGAATTAGTTCAATAAACTGATTTATTTTTTAAATGTCTTATCAATTCTTAAAATATTAATAAATTGGTATTATTTTATTTCAAATAAGCTTGTATGTTGAAAAACAATTATTTTATGACAAAACAAAATGTAATAACAATTTGAAATAGATAGTTGTTTAAATGGCTATAATTATTTGAACTGATTGGGTAAATTGATTTATTCTTTTAAATTAGCTACTTATTAATTTTTGAAATATTACTAAAGTAGTATTATTTTATTTTGGATAAACTTTTATGAACTAAAACAATTGTTTTATGACAAAACAAATTGTCATAATTATTTTAAATAAATAATTGTTCAAATAGCCATAATTATTCAAACTTGTTCGGTAAACCGATTTAAAAGGTATAGGTTCTATAAAAATTATAAAAATTTATTAACATATTAAATGTAGTTAATATGTAAAATTTAAAAAATAAACTAATTTAACTAAAATACGAGTTTAATATAAGTAAGAGATTTAATATTCTAATTGTTAAATTTATTAATTAATTTCTAAAAATAGCTTATAAAACAATTGATTAATATTTTGTTATTAAAATATTGACATGACTATATTTATTGTTAAATATTATTTGATAAGGGACATTTTGGATAGGAAAAAACTGTTTTGTGGTGTTTGAGGTTGATGTTGGTGTTTGGCTTATATTTTAATAATACTATTAAATTAGATTTAATTTATAATAATTAATTTATAAAAAATATTAAACAATATTTATAATGTGACAATTATATTTATAATATTATTAATACTTATTATAATAGATCTAAAAAATAAATCTTTTTAGATATCTATTAATTAACAAAAATTAATAATTAAAATATTTAAATTAAAATCAATATTCAGATAATTAATAATAAACTATAAGTATTATTAAATTATTTAAATACTTATAAGTATAACGTAACTTATAATATAATAATTATTAAAGATTATAATAATTTTAATTTATAAACACTTAATTATTATTATCAAATAAATAATAAATTTAGTAAATATAGTTTCTATTCATACAAGTTTATTCAAAATAAAATAATACTACTTTATTAATATTTTGCAAATTAATAGGTAGGATATTTAAAAAATAAATTTGTTTACTGAACAAGTTCAAATAGTCATGTCCATTAGACCAATGATCTATTTCAAATTGTTATCACCTTTTGTTTGGTCATATAACAATTGTTTTTTATCATACATGATTATTTGAAATAAAATAATAATAATTATTAATCTTTCAAAAATTAATAAAATAATACTAATTATTTAGTATTATATAATTATAGTAGTATCTATAAATAATACTATAATTAATAATTATATGAAATAGATAATTTATAAATTACTATTATTATAAATAATAATAATAATAATTAATAAAGTATAAACAATTATTATTGTATTAATTTAATAAATATAATATTATTATATTTTTAAATTCATATGATTATATTTAATTATATATAATAATATTATATTATATTATTAAATAATAATTATAATATTATTATTATTTTTAATATTTAATAATTAAATATTATATTAAATTAGTATAATTTAATCTCTTCCTTATTTAAATTATTAAAATAATTATACTATTAACTAATATATAATTATAATAATAATTTAACTAGTATTACTTATAATTGAATAAATCTATTAAGTATTTAATTATATTAATATAATTATAAAAATATTTAATATATGAATAACAATATTTTATGACAAAATTGTATAAATATGTATTATATAAATTAATTATAAACAAAATGGGATAGTAGAAAGGAGAAATAGGACTTTAGAAGAAATGGTTAGAACCATGCTTTGTGAAAATAATTGACCTAGATATTTTTAGGCGAAAGCCATAAATATCTCTTGTTATATTATAAATAGAGCTACGACTAGGCCAATTTTGAAAAAAATTATTAAAAAATTAAATTGACAATATTAGTATTAATTTTATTTGAAATTATTCAATTGTTTAATTGAATAAACTTAATTATAAAATATAATTATAATAAATTATATTTAATATTAATAAATAGATTCGATAATACTAATTTTAGATAATAATTATACAATAAATTATTGTAGTAATTTTAGTTTAAAATTAGATTATAATTTATAATCTTTATTCAGTAATAATAGTTATTATTAGTTAAATTATTATATATTAATAATTATGAATAAATTAAATTATTTAAATAATAAAGCTTATAACTAATTTTATAATTTGATTCTGATAGTCAATTCAATATTTATTAATCAATAAACAATGAACAAACAATGAATATTAAAATGATTTATAATGAATATGAGTAAAATTAATATTAGTAATTAATTTATAGTCATATTTATCATAATAATGATAATAATAAAATATTATAGATTTTATTGATATAAATAAAATTAAGTATTATATAACAAAAATTATGAAATAATAGAATTAATAAATTCTTGTTTATCATATAGGTAATACTATAAATAACTATTAATTATAGTTATAATTAATTAACCTAATATAATTATATTATTATTTATTATAGTAATTTAATTAGATAATATATATAATAATAATAAATATATATAATAATTATATATAGTAATTTAATTAGATAATATATACAATATCGTTAATTATTAACAATTATAATAAATATATATAATTATACATAATATAGTTTATTAATAATATTATAACATTAATTGCTTATTCTTAATTATAAAAATATTAATTGAACTTACTATATTAATTTATTAATATAAATTAATTATATGTATAATTATTAGTACAACAATATAGATTTTAATATAATAAATTTATCTTTAATAAATTAATATATAATTTATAGTATTATAATTTAATAAATATAATCGTAAAATAGTATAGATTATGTATTATAATTATAATTATAATTATATCACTAGAGAAATTATTTATTAAATTGTTAATTATATAATATAATAATGAATATATATATAATATTCATTATATATTCAAATAAGTTTATAATTATTGTATATAAATATTAAGTACATAATAATAAGTATTTAATTATAAATAGAAATATAATATTTAATAAGTTAATTAATTATATAATAATTTATATATAATACTATATATTAATTGTACCTTTTGTTTTGCAAATATTATACTATAACTATTTATAGTATTAATAATGATATTGTTTATTATTAATTTGTTTATAATTGTTATAATTAATAACAATTATAATTTATAATAATTTATTTAATTCATGTTATTATATTTGAATTATTAATATTATGATTATAATATTATAATTGTAAATTCATTCAAGCTAATTTATAATTATATTAATAATAGATAGAATTTGACTATATTAATTATAATAATATTATATTTATTATATATTATAATCATATTTTATAGTATTAAATAATATTAATTCATTAATGTTAATTAAATAATTAAATATTAATTATTGATATAATTAATAACAATAACAAATTATTGCTAAATATTATAATCTAATATTAAATTTATTTAATATTTCAAGTCATTATAAAATAGTTAATTAAATAAAGTTAATTAATAAATTTATATTTAATCAATTTATTATATTTAATATATTTTATATTATATAATAAATTCATTGTTTGTTCAAATGGACATTATAAACCAATTAGATTTATAAATCATAATTTAGTCCATAAATATATTAAATTCTTAATAAATTGAGTTTAATAAATTAATAAATATAATATTATTATATTATTATATATAATTAAGTTATTATATATAATTGAGTTTAATTACCATATACAATATGTAATAATTCACACACCAATAATTCATATTATTATTAATTTGAATATAATTTCTTAATATTTATAATAATTATTTATGGTTTGAAATCAATTATATTTTGATAATTAATAAAAATATAAGCACTAATTATAATTTCAATCCTTCAAATCAGCCCCGAAATGTTCATTTCCTCTCCACACTCCACAATCTTTGCAATCCTAGACTCTTTCATTACAATCGCCTCTCACGCTTCTTGGCTCTTGAAGCATCTTTTCCAATATCATGCTTCTCTTCTTCAACTTTCCATGAATGATCTCTTGAAAAAGCACCAAGGTGGTTACGTCCCTACCATTCTTCATGGAAAGAATGTGCCTATAACAAAGGTTGATGTCAAAGAAAGAGTGGTAGAGATCAATCATGTGTTGGTTTCCCATCTGGATATTTTTCTTGAAGGGCCTTTAACAATTCTTGGTGTTCTTAGTCCATTTACCTCTATGGATCCTCTATATGGTGATCGGAGTTGGGATCATATTCAAGCATCGATATGTGATTCTAATCTTAGCTTGGTTTCAGAGGTTACTGATACCAAGAACATGGTTGAATGGATACATATTATCCATTGGCTAAGCTCCAAGGCATTTTTACTTAATTATTATTATCAAATAGATTAAAATATATAATTCTTAGTTATAATTATAATAATTAAAAATATTTATAATAATCAAATATTTTTTAAACTTTATTAATCTATTAAATCAATTTTATTTATTATATTAACCTATGAATAATATTATACATATTACAATAAATATTAATTAATAATTTTTTAAATAACTTTAATATTTAACTTTATAAATTAATATATTTGTAATCAAGCAACTAATACGATATATATTATTTATATATATAATTAATATTTATTAGTTTATCATTATTAAAAGAATAAATTAGTTAAAATTTATTTTAAGTAATTATTTAATTATTATATTACTTAAATTAATTAAATTTAATATTAATAAAAAATAGAGATTATTAACTAATAGATATTTACTAATAACTATCATTTAAATAATAAGTTAAGATTTTAATTTAAGTAACAATTAAATAAAATTTAATTAAATAATTTTCTATTTAAACTATAAACTAAATTGACAAATCTATATAATCTTATATAATCTGATTAATATAAAATAACTAATATTAAACTAGAAACTATAATGCTTAACTATTAATTTTGTTTGTTATATAACTAAATTAATTATATAATATTTATATTAATCAAATATTAATAACTTATTATAAATTATAATCAATTAACTTAATTTAAGGCATAATTCAAATTTAATTGTTATAAATTATTAATTTAAATTTAAATTTAAATTTATTTAAATTATAATTAAATTTAATTATTATAACTTAGAAATATTTCATAATTTATAAATATTTAAAATTTCAAATAAATTAATAATTAATTATTAATTATTAATTAAAATGTATATTTAAATTAACAATATTAAAATATTGTTATTAATAATAAAAATGGTTTTATTATAATTATATAATAATAAACTTATTTAATTTGTTTTATGACAAAACAATTATTAATATTTAAATAGTTTATCATTATAATAATTGAAGATATAATAATCATTATTCAAATAAATTAATAAGTAAGAGATATTAATTTTTATATCTTTAATTAAATTAGCATATTTGAAATAACTAATATTTAATTAATCTTGTTGGCCTTGAATTGATCAAGAGTTTTGATTTGACAAAACAAAAATTTGCCTAACTTGAATCAATCTTTTCTAAACTTAAATTGAATATTTTTCCACCCTTCTATCTTACCAAAATACATTTGAGAACCAAAACAAGTCAAATTCTCAGAATAAAACCTAAAAAGTGCAAGTTTTGATAGAAGGGATCGATCCCCTCCCTACCAGATCGATCCCCTAGCAAAAGGGATCGATCCTGTCTTCTTCCAGAACTGAAAATTCCTCATGTTTTGGCAAAAACCAATCGATCCCCTCCCTGTAAGGATCGATCAGTTGGGGTTTCAAAATGACTAGATCGATCACTTTTTCATACAGAAAGTGTTCATCATACAATTTTCCAAAAAAGGGATCAATTGGTTGCTCAAACAGAATGTGTTCATTGTGCAATTTTCTAGAAAAAAGATTGATCTCCTTTTCAAGGGATCGATCGGTTGCTCAAACAGAAAGCTCCCCAAATCTGAAAATCCAGAAAAGGGATTGATCCCCCTACATAGGGGATCGATCACCTAAAGAACCAATCGATCCTTTGGATGAAGGGATCGATCAGGTAAGGCAATTTAGGCATGAAATCGAGCCTTCTCCAACATGAACCAATCAATCCCCTAAGACAAGGGATTGATCCCTTTAAGGCTAAAAACTCTCAATGGCTATTTTTTGTCTAAAATTTTTATAAGTTTGAAGCATTAAAGCTATCAACAGCTCTCAACTTCTTCCTACCTATAAATTAAGCATTCCACTGCAGACCAAGAGAAACAAGAGCCAAGAAAACTTATTGCTATTACCTACCAATTTGCTCAAGCACTCAAAGTTGTTCCAAGTCAGAAAAATGCAGAATTCATATCAATTCTTCTCTATTTACTTGTCCAAATTGTTGTGTACATAAAATTAGCAAACACCCAACCTTTGTGAGGTTCTTAGAGTTTGCAAAACACTTCAAATTTCTGTATTATGAGTTTGTAAGCTTAAAAGGGAAGATAACCCTTAAGAGTGTGTTGAGTTGAGTTCTTGCAAAGCTTGAAGAAGCTTAATTGTAATCTTCTTCATATAGTGGATTGAACTCCTTGGCAAGAGAAGCTAAGGGAGAGGACGTAGGTGCCTAAGGAAGGATCGAACCTTTATAAATCGTGGTGTTATATTCTCTATCCCTATCTCTTATTTACTTTCAATTATTGTGTTTAATTGTTTAGCAAAATTTATGCTTATTGAAAATTGTTTTTGAAAACTTCATTAAAACCAATTCACTACTTCTTGGTTTATTCCAAATCTTTGAGCTAACAATTGGTATCAGAGCTAGTACTTTTTTTATAGGTTTAATAGCCCAAGAGTGATCCTGAAAATGGCTCAAAAAATATGGTAATTAATGTAAAAGAACCATCCTCAAGCTACAACAACTATAGTGGCCAACAAGAGGTGTGTCTTAGGGCAAATGAAATAGTTATAATATCTCTTGGAAGTGAAGGACATTTAATTATTAGACCCTCTCTCTTTGTTGTTGACAACTACCCTTATTGGAAGACTAGGATGAGGTTGTTCATTCAAGCTAATGATTATGGAGTCTGGAGGGTTATTGTAAATGATTTTCAAATTCCAATGAAGGTGGTGGATGGTAAGGAAGTGATCAAGCTAGAGAGTGAATGGGATGTCAATGACATGAAGATGGCTCAACTTAATGCCAAAACAATGCATACACTCTTTTGTGCATTGGGACCAAGTGAGTACAATAGAGTTTTCTTATGTAAAAATATAAAAAAAAATTTGGGATAAGCTAGCTGTTACTCATGAAGGTACCAATCAAGTGAAAGAGATGAAAATTGGCATGCTTACTCATGATTATGAGTTATTTAAGATGAAACCATTAGTGAGATGTCAAACCATTTCACCGACATCATTAATGGTTTAAAGGCTCTTGGAAAGACTTACTTAGAGATGATGAATAAATTCTCAATAGTCTACCAAAGAGCTGGAAAGCCAAAGTGACAGCTATTGAAGAGTCCAAAGACCCTCACACACTTTTTTTGGATGAACTAATGGGCTCTCTCCTCACCTATGAAATGAAGATCAAAAGGGGACAAGAACCAATCAAGAAAGGTGGCATTGCTCTCAAATCTACCTTTCAAAAAGATGAAGAAAATTTTGGACAAGAAAAAGATGATAAAGATGAAGAAATGGCCATGTTTGCAAATAGATTCAAAAAATTCATGATGAACAAGTTCTCTAGCAGAAGAAGACCACAAAGGGAGATGACTAAAGAAAAATCAAGTAGAAGAGAAAAAGACCAAATTATTTACTATGAATGCAACAAATCGGGTCACATTAAATTTGATTATCCTTTATGGAAAAAGTAAAACATGACAAAGCCAAAGAAGAAAGCTATGGTAGCAACATAGAGTGATAGTGACTTTTCTAATGATGAATCAAATGAAGGGAAAGTAGCCAATCTATGTCTCATGGCTCTTGATGAGTCCAAGGTGGATAATCATTGCTACAAAGCCAATTCAAGCAAGAACAATCCATGATACCTTGATAGTGGATGCTCAAAACACATGACCGAGGATAAAACATTTTTCAAAGACTTGAAAACTAAAAGTGGAGGAGATGTTACATTTGGTGACAACTCAAAAGGCCAAATTGAAGGGATTGGCTCCATTGGTGCTTTTTGATGATGATGATGTAGGTATACTTCAAGAATGGATTAATGATGCACCTCATGACATTGAAGAGAACAATAAAAAAGAAGATGATGAGTTCTTGGAGGAGCCACAACACAAAGAAAGAGCCAAATCATTTTAGAAAAAAGAGGTATGTTAAAGATAATGAAATCATTGGTGATCCAACTCAAGGGGTAAGAACTAGATCCTCTTATAATGTGTGTAATTATGTTATTTTTTTATCTCATTTTGAACCCAAAAATATAGATGAAGCCTTTGGAGATGATCATTTGATATTAGCCATGCAAGAGGAATTGAACCAATTTGAAAGAAACCAAGTATGGAATCTTATACCTAGGCCTAGTGATCATCCTACTATAAGCACAAAATGAGTTTTTAGAAATAAAACGGATGAGCATGGGAATGTTATTAGAAACAAAGCTAGATTAGTAGCTCAAGGGTATAGTCAAGAAGAGGGAATTGATTATGATGAAACCTATGCCCCAGTTGCAAAGTTAAAGGCCATAAAAATGTTGCTTGTATTTACATGTTTTAAAGATTTCAAGCTTTTTCAAATGGATGTCAAGAGTGCATTTCTTAATGGTTTTATAAATGAAGAAGTGTATGTAGAGCAACCTCTCAGTTTTGAAAATCCAAAATTTCCAAATCATGTTTATAAATTAACAAAAGCATTATATGGTTTAAAACAAGCTCTTAGAGCTTGGTATGAAAGATTGTCAAATTTTTTGGTAGAAAATAGTTTTAATAAAGGGAAGGTTGATGCTACACTTTTTATTAAAATAAAAAGAAAGACATTCTCATAGTGCAAATTTATGTTGATGATATTATATTTGGTGCTACTAATGAAATTCTTTGTCAAGAATTTGCTAAGATTATGCAAGGTGAATTTGAAATGAGCATGATGGGAGAACTCACATTCTTCTTGGGACAACAAGTAAAGCAAACAAAAGATGGCACCTTCATCAATCGAGCTAAATACATTAAGGATTTGCTCATAAGGTTTGGATTGGAAGAATCAAAACCTTGCTTAACACCAATGAGCACTTCAACAGAACTTGATAAGGATGAAAGAGGTAAATGTGTTGACTTTAAACTTTATAGGTTTATGATTGGTTTATTGCTATATCTTACTGCTAGTAGACCTGATATTATGTTTAGTGTATGTTTATATGCTAGATTTCAATCTTCATTTAGAGAATCACATTTATCTGTTGTTAAAAGAATCTTTAGGTACCTTAAGGACACCTCTAATTTAGGATTATGGTATCCAAAAGGTTCATCTTTTACTTTACATGCCTATTTCGATGCGGATTTTGGTGGGTGCAAAATTGATAGAAAAAACACTTCTGGTACTTGTTAATTGTTTGAAAATATGCTCATATCATGGTTTTCCAAGAAATAAAACAGTGTTGCTCAATCTACAATTGAAGCCGAATATATGATAGCCGAAAGTTATTGTGCTCAGGTTTTATGAATTAAGCAACAATTTGAGGATTTAAGAATAACCATGGATCATATTCTCATTAAATATGACAATACTAGTGCCATCAATCTCACTAAAAATCCAATTCAACACTCTAGAACCAAACATATTGAAATTAGGCATCACTTTATTAGAGATCATGTTCAAAAGGGTGATATTGTGCTTGAATATGTTGATACCCTACATCAACTAGCTTATATCTTCACAAAACCTCTTGATAAGGATAGATTTTATGCAATTAGAGGTGAACTTAGCATGATGAATATTCCTTGAAGTGAATTTCTTGATGTTATGATGAATAGTGCACTCTTGACTAATCAAATGTGTTTATCTAAATTTTTCTATGATTTATGCATGATTGTATGCTTGAATGATCATATTGCATGGTTTTTAAATCTATTAATTAAAAAAAATGCTACAACAAAAACCAATTGATCCCCTTTGGAATGGATCGATTGGTTCTTCACCCTGTAGCCAAATTAAAGGGAAAACATAAGGAACCGATCGATCCCCTTTGGATAGGATCAATCAGATGTGTAGGCAGTAGCCAATTTTAGATAAACCCAGGCAAAACCGATCAATCCCCTTGGGATAAGATCGATCGAGTATTCAACCAATAGCTACAAGAAGTTTGAAACGAGCAAAACCGATCGATCCCATTTAAAAATGATTGATCGAATCCATGCAAAGAACCATAACCAATCGATCCTTTACTTCAACTGATCATCGGGTCATGCCTTTTGGACATGATAAAGTTGGGTCTCCCTCAATTTGATCGATCATTTCAACTTTCCTTTTCGGTTCATCTTCCTTCCAAACTCCTCATCTCCAAACCTTAAACACTCACACTCATTTCTCACCCAAAATTGATCTTTCTTACCAACATTTCTTGCAAATTTCTTCACTCCCACTTGAGCTCTTGTCGAAATTACTCCTTAGAACCCTCAAAATGGCCCCAAAAACCAAAGTCACCATCGACAAAAGAAATCCTCTAAGAGAGGCTTCAAGCTCAACACTGAAGCCATCCTTTAATCAGAATTTCAACAATCTAGATGCCAATGATCGGTATGAGATGCATTTTGCACACCACGAAGTAAAGCCTGTGAGGGTAATCTCGTTAGCATTCCTTTAATCCATAGTTTTCCCCTATCTGCATGTTTTTAAAGAATTTGGTTGGCTATATTATTTATTCCTGAAAGGTATATTATTTGAGAATTTAGTAAGAGTTTTCTATAGTAATGCTAGTTGTGTTTAGATTGAATGATCAAATAGGCATTACCTTGATAGATTCAGAACTTATGTGATGGAGAGGGAAATACTAGTTACCCAACAAGTGCTAGTTGAAGCTTTTAAGTTAGATAATGAGGGGGAAACAAACACTAGATGTGACACAGTGCAACTTGCTCAAGACATCTTTAATGATCACAATCTACAAGTTGCTCCCACTCAAGCCTCTAGGTTATCCATGCATGATAGGTTGTTGCACCTCATTGTTACTCATGTTCTAGCACATTTTGGGACACAATACTCCACCATTAGGAAACAAGATTATTGGTGGATGTATAAGATCAAGAATGGAAAGAAACCAAATTTGGTGCACTTCATTTTTCATGACATGATGAGGATAATTTAGAATAAAGATTCTACTTTGGTATATGGGTATGCAATAAGCAACCTTTTGAGGCATTTGGAGGTGAATACCAGAGGAGACAAGCAGATGATATTCAATGACCCATTTAGTGTTCTAGAGGCTCCTACACTGCATAGCATGAGTTATGTTCAAAATACAGCTAGACAATATGTTAAAAAGGGTGATGTTGGAGCTGTACAAGAAGAAGAGGAAGAGCAAAAACCTTTGGATATGCCTGAACCGTAAGATGAACCCTCTACCTCACCATTTAACACTCAAGGAGTCTTAGAGATGCTTTTGCTTCAGATGAACAGCTTGCACTCCATGGTTGGCAGTATGAACACCAGATTGGAAACTATGGAGGGAACCCAGAATGAATTGGTGGCACAAGTTCACCACCTTTGCGCTGACATTGATCAAATGCACTCTACACCTCCGTACATGGGACAGCCCTCCTCTCACTCTCCTTATCCTCATCAGTCTCCCCATTCTCCACCTTTACCTCAATGAATTATACTAGTGCCATTACTTATGTTTTCCCACATTATTGTATTTTGAAAATCTATCTTTGCATTATGTTTTATAAATGTTGGTACTTGATATTTATTTCAATGAAATTCATCTTTCATTCTCATATGGCATGTGCTCTTGTTGTGTTGTTTGATGTCTGATATGAGTGGCCTTGAATTGATTGTTCTGTAGTTTTGCTTTATCTTATCCTTTTTTCTATGATAAAAAGGGGGAGAAATATTGGTATGATTGAAAAAAAATTACTTGCTTTGATGATCCTAATGATATTGGTTTGGTGATATTGATTTTGTTTAGTTAGCTTAAAACTTATGCTTAAATTCAAGGGGAGTTTTTTTTTCAAAAGGAAAAATGTTTTTCATGCAAATTTCTCATTTAGTTTTGTCATATCAAAAAGGGGGAGATTGTTGGCCTTGAATTGATCAAGAGTTTTGATTTGACAAAACAAAAATTTGCCTAACTTGAATCAATCTTTTCTAAACTTAAATTGAATATTTTTCCACCCTTCTATCTTGCCAAAATACATTTGAGAACCAAAACAAGTCAAATTCTCTGAATAAAACCTGAAAAGTGCAAGTTTTGATAGAAGGGATCGATCCCCTAAGGGAAAGGATTGATCCCCTCCTTACCAGATCAATCCCCTAACAAAAGGGATCAATCCTGTCTTCTTCCAGAACCAAAAATTTCTCATGTTTTAGCAAAAACCAATCGATCCCCTCCATGTAGGAATCGATCGGTTTAGGTTTCAAAATGACCAGATCGATCCCCCCATTCAAGGGATCGATCAATTTTTCATAAAAAAAGTGTTCATCGTACAATTTTTCAGAAAAGGCACAATCGGTTGCTCAAACAAAATGCGTTCATCATGCAATTTTTCAGAAAAGGGATCGATCCCCCCACATAAAGGATCGATCACCTAAAGAACCAATCGATCCCTTGGATAAAGGGATCGATCGGGTATGGCAATTTAGGCATGACATCAAGCCTTCTCCAACATGAACCAATCGATCCCGTAAGACAAGGGATCGATCCCCTGAAGGCTAAAAACTCCCAACGGTTATTTTTTGTCTAAAATTTTTACAGGTTTGAAGCATTAAATGCTATCCAATAGCTCTCAATTTCTTCTTACCTATAAATCAAGCATTCCACTGCAGACCAAGAGAAACAAGAGCCAAGAAAACTTATTGTTATCACCTACCAATTTGCTCAAGCACTCAAAGCTATTCTAAGTTAGAAAAGTGCAGAATTCATATCAATTCTTCTCTATTTACTTGTCCAAACTGTTGTGTACTTAAAATTAGCAAACACCCAACCTTTGTGAGGTTCTTAAAGTTTGCAAAACATTTCAAATTTTTGTATTGTGAGTTTGTAAGCTTAAAAGGGAGGATAACCTTTAAGAGTGTGTTGAGTTGAGTTCTTGTAAAGCTTTAAGAAGCTTGATTGTAATCTTCTTCATATAGTGGATTGAACTCTTTGGTAAAAGAGGCTAAAAGAGAGGATGTAGATGCCTAAGGAAGGACCGAACCTCTATAAATCGCGGTGTTATATTCTCTATCCCTATTTGTTATTTACTTTCAATTATTGTGTTTAATTGTTTAGCAAAATTTGTGCTTATTGAATATTATTTTTGAAAACTTCATTAAAACCAATTCAACCCCCCTCTTGGTTTATTCCAAATCTTTGAGCTAACAAATCTCTATTTATTTCAAATTATTATCATAATTTACTTAATTAGTATCCATGGTAATAATATAATTTAATATATTATTATATCATAATAAATAATATCCAAATAATATTAATAATAGATTTTCTAAGTTACATAAAATATTCAATTATTAAATAATTATTAATTGTTATATTATTAATAATTATGGCTAATAAATAATGTTTATATTATTATATGATTAAAAAAAAATCATCCTATAAAACTATGATAATTGTTATTAAATATATACAATAAAGTGACTATGAAAATTTATCTCATATGAACATTATTTCCCTTTGATAATTATTCCCTTTGAACTAAGGTGTCATTGCTTATATAATAAATCTAATAGTCTTAACCATTTGAATTTGTTCAGTAAAGACATTGATTTTTTAAATCTCTTATTTATTAATTTTTAAAATATTATTAGTTTAGCAATATTTTACTCCAAATAAGCTTGTATGAATAGAAACAATTGTTTTATGACAAAACGAAGATCATAATTAAATTATATTTAATAATAATATAACAATTATTAAAATAATTATAATTTAATAATAAATATTTATAAATATTATATTTGAATATAATTAATTAATTAAAATAGATAAATTAAATTATAAATATTTAATAATAAATAATAATAATAGCTTATGATAATATACTATATTTATTGTATTAATAATTTTATTAATTATATTTATAATTTATCTAATAATTAAATTTTTAATAATTTAATATAATTTTATCTAATAATTATTCAATTATTAGATAAAATACATTTATTTAAAAGTAAATAGTTATTAAATAAAATTATTAATACAATAAATATAATTATTGTATTAATTTATAAAGATTAATTTAAGTTATTATATTAATAAACTATAATATCATACAAATAAAGTGATTGATAAAATAGTAATAACAATTATATATAATAATTCAAATACTTAATAATGATTAAACAAAAGGTCAGAATAATTGAATAATTATTTAATATTAGTTAAATAATAATAAATTATTATAATTTATCTATATTTCCATGCTTATTTAATTATAATTTATTTTTATAATTGTATTCAAATGTATTATTATATTACATTATAATTAAATAATTATATAAATTTAATTTAATTGATATATTCTATTATTAAATTATAATAATAATTATATAATATATATTTTATAATAAATTTGTTTAATAATTAATAATATATTATTAATTAATAATTATATGTATATAATTTTTGTTTACTAAATTTATATAAATATTATAGTATCTATATAATATAAATATTCTATAATTGATATGTAATAATATAATATATACAATTAATAATATTATGAATTTTATGTTTACATTAATGTTAATTAAATGTTATATAATTTATATTATTGAAATATTTATTTAATAATGATTAATAAAATATTCATTATTTAATTAATTATTAATTAATGAATATTTAATAACTAAAATATTAAATATAAATATAATATTTATTAATATGCCAAAAATTCCCTTTGAAGGTGAGTATTATCATTCAATAATATTATCAAATACAACAAATAGAAATAAAACAATTCAAATAGATATTTGAACTATTTAAATTTGAACTATTTCAAAAATTAATAAGATTTAAAAAAAAATATATGTTAGCTAAATTAGTTCAAATAGTTAAGACTATTAGAATAATTATCTCTTTCAAATCATTTTATCATTTTGTTTAGTTATAAAATAATTATTTCAGTTCATACAAGTTTATTTGGAATAAAATAATACTAATTTATCAACATTCAAAAATTTAAAGCAAGAGATTTTAAAAAATAAATATGTTTGCTGAACAATTTCAAATAGATATGATAATTTAAATAATTATCTGTTTAAAATTATTTTGACATTTTGTTTTGTCATAAAAAAATTGTTTCAGTTAATAAAAACTTATTTGAAATAAAATAATACTACTTTATTAATATTTCAAAAATTATTAAGCAAGAGATTTAAAAACTAAAGCTGTTTTTCAAAGCAATTCTAATAGTTATAACTATTTGAACAAATATTAGTCTCAAATCGTTATGATCTTTGTTTTGTCATAAAACAATTATTTTTTATCATATAAGCTGATTCAGATAAAAATAATACTAATTTAATAATATTTTGAAAATTAATAAGTAAAAGATTTAAAAAATAAATGTGTTTATCGATCAGTTCAAATAGTTAAGATTATTACAATAATTATTTATTTCAAATCATTCTTACCTTTTGTTTAATCATAAAATAATTGTTTTAGTTCATACAAACTTATACGAAAGAAAATAATTCTAATTTATTGACTTTTGAAAGATTAATAAGCAGGATATTTGAAAAACTAAATTTGTTTACCGAACAAGTTCAAATAGTTATGACTATTTGAACAATTATCTATTTAAAATCGTTGTGAATTTTTGTTTTGTCATAAAACAATTGTTTTAGTTCACAAAAGTTCATCCAAAATAAAATAATACTACTTTTCATAACATTTTGAAAATTAAGAGATTCAAAAAATAAATCACTTTACTGACTTAGTTTAAATAATTTTGGCCATTTGAACAATTATCTATTTCAAATCATTATTACCTTTCATTTTGTCATAAAATAATTGTTTTTCAACATACAAGCTTAGTTGAAATAAGATTGTTAGTACTTTTTGTTTTGTCATAAAACAATTATTTTTGAATGTATAAGTTTATCTGAAATAAAATAATACTAATTTATTAATATTTTAAGAATTAGTATGAGATTCAAAAAATAAATATGTTTACCAAATAAGTTCAAATAATTTTGACTATTTGAATAATTATCTATATCAAATTGTTATAATATTTTGTTTTGTCATAAAATAATAATTTTTGTTCATATAAATTTATTCAAAATAAAATAATACTAAATTAATAATATTCTAGAAATTCATAACTAAGAGATTTAAAAAATAAATTTGTTTGTTGAACCAGTTTAAATAGTTAAGACTATATGAATAATTATCTATTTTAAATTGTTATGACCTTTTGTTTTGTTATAAAACAATTATTTCAGCTTATACAAGCTTATTCGTAATAAAATAAAACTAATTTATTAATATTTCAAAAATTTATAAGAGATTTAAAAAATAATTTTATTTATTGAACCAGTTCAAATAATTATAACTATTAGAACAATTATATATTTCAATGTGTCATAACCTTTTATTTTATCATAAAATAATACTAATCAAATAATATTTTGACAATTAATAACTAAAAGATTTAAAAAATAAATTTGTTTGCCAAACCACTTCAAATGGTTAAGGCTATATAAATAATTATCTATTTCAAATACTTATGACATTTTATTTTATTGTAAAGCAATTTTTTTAGCTCTTACTAACTTATTCAAAATAAAATAAATCAAATGTATTAATATTTCAAAAATTAATAAGTAAGAGATTAAAAATATAATTTTGTTAGTTGAAGCAGTTCAAATAATTATGAATATTTGAACAATTATCTATTTTAAATCGTTATTACCTTTTGTCATAAAACAAGTGTTTTTGTTCATATAAATTTGTTAAGAATAAAATAATATTAATTTATTAATATCTTGAAAATTATTAAGAGATTTAAAAGATAAATCTGTTTGTTAAACCAGTTCAATTAGTTATAACTATTTGAACAATTATTTATTTCAAATTATTATGACCATTTGTTTTATCATAAAACAATTGTTTCTATTCATATAGTCTTATTCAGAATAAAGTTATGCTAATTCAAAATTAATAAGTAATGTATTTAGAAAATTTATATGTTAGCCTGATCAATGCAAATAGTTATGATTGCTTGAACAAATATCTATTTCAAATCGTTATGACCTTTCGTTTTATCACAAAACAATTGTTTCTGTTCATACAAGCTTATTCGAAATAACATAATTCTAATTTATTAATATTCCAAAAATTTACAAGTAAGGGATTTAAAAAATGAATCTATTTAATGAACAAGTTCAAATAGTTATGGCTATTTGAACAATTATCTATTTCAAATTGCTATGACCTTATGTTTTGTCATAAAACAATTTTTTCTATTCATACAAACTTATTTCAAATCTATTTACCGAATAAATTCAAATATTTATGACTATTTGAATAATTATTTATTTCAAATCTTTATGACCTTTTGTTTTGTCGTAAAACAATTATTTTTGTTCATAAAAGCTTATTCGGATTAAAATAATATTAATTTATTAATATTTCGATAATTAATAAATAAAAGATTTAAAAAATAATTATGTTTATCAAATAAATTCAAATAGTAATAACTATTTAAATAATTATTTATTTCAAATTGTTTTGATCTTTTGTTTAGTCATAAAAAATTGTATCAATTTATATAGGCTTATTTGAAATAAAACAATACTAACTTATTAATATTCAAAAAATTAATGAGTAAAAGATTTAAAAAATGAATCTGTTTATCGAACAAGTTCAAATAGCTATGACTATTTGAACAATTATCTATTTTAAATCATTAAGACCTTTTATTTTGTCATAAAATAATTGTTTACGTTCATACAAGCTTATTTTGAATAAAATAATATAAATTTACTAATATTCTAAGGATTAATAAGTAAAAATTTAAAAAATAAATCTATTTTCTAAACACGTTCAAATAGTTATGATTATTTGAATAATTATCTATTTCAAATCGTTATGACCTTTTTTTGTCATACACCAATTGTTTCTATTCATAAAGGCTTATTTAGAATAAAATAATATTAATTTATTAAAATTCAAAAAATTAATAACTTAAAGATTTAAAAAGTAAATTTGTTTATCCAGCAAATTCAAATAGTTATGACTACTTAAATAATTATTTTATTTCAAATTGTTATGATATTTTGATTTTTCATAAAACAATAATTTCTATTTATACAAGTTTACTCAAAATAAGATAATACTAATTTATTAATAATCTAAAAATTAATAAGTTGGAGATTTAAATAATAAATATGTTTACTGAACGTCCATTTAAACTATTATTTATTTCAAATCATTAGGATATTTTGTTTTGCCATAAAACAATTGTTTCTACTCATACAAAATTATTTAGAATAAAATAATACTATTTTATTAATATTTTGAAAATTAATAAGAGATTTAAAAACTAAATTTTTTTACCAGACCAGTTCAAATAGTTATGACTATTTGAATAGTTATCTATTTCAAATTGGTATGATCTTTGTTTTGTCATAAAATAATTGTTTCTATTCATATAAACTTATTCGAAGTAAAATATTGCTAAACTAATAATATTACATAATTGTTAATAATATTGTTCTAAATATTGATAATTGAGTTTAATAATTATTACTATTAATTATAATCTATTAATTATCAATTATTGCTAATAATTATAAGAATATAAAATAATTATTAGTAAATTATTAGTTAATATTAATTAAATTATAATCAAATTATAATATTATGATTATATTATAATTCATTTTAATAATATTATTATTTATAATTATTATTAATATATAATATTAATATAAATGTTATTAATATAACTTAAATTAACAAATTATATAATAATAATTATTATTATATTAAAATAATTAATATTTAATAATTGTATATAATATATTAGTAAAAAATTATATACTATTATTTATTTAAATAATTAATAATTGAAATATTAATAAATTAATATTATTTTATTTTGGATAAGCTTTTATGATAAAACAAATAAACTATTTTAATTATAATAAAATAATTTTATTAAAATTATTGTAAATGATATTAAAAAGGAATAATAGATATTTAATTATCTATATGAATCCAATAGATTCATTACTTTTATATATTTGATTATATATATTACTAGAAGATTCATTATAATAAGTAAATTAAGTTAACATGACTTATATAATTAATAAGTTATTATTAATTTATAATCAAATTATAATACAAGTTAATAATAAAATAATTGATATAATCTTTTTATATTATTAAATTAATACTAATTTAGGGTTTTAATAATAAATATAATATTATATATAATTTATAAAATATAAACATTAAAATTTAAATATTTAATTAGTATTATATTCATTTTTATAATAATTTTAACTATTTTTATTAATATTTAATCTTAAAATGATTAAGATGTAATAAAAGAATTTATAATTATTATAACAATTATTTCTGTTAATAACAATTGTGTCTTTATATTATTATTTATTAATGATTTTATAAATTTAATTAATAATAAATAATAATTAATATATTATAATTTAAATTTATATTAATAATTATAATATAAATTATAATTACAAACTATCAATAAATTAAATTATAATTATAATTATAATTTAATTTTATCTATTAAATAAAATAATTTAACTTTTGGTGGGTTACAAAGAAAGTGAATTATAATTAAATTTCATATAGAAAACTATTTTTATCCAAAATTACAAATAGTGCATAATTAATTGGTACAAAATTTGTTGGCGTTGTGGATGTGCTAATCCTTCCCCACACATAACTGACTTAGTTAATAAATAATAGCTTACAATAAAATGAATAATAATATTATTATCAATAATATAATTATTAAAATATAATATATAGTATTTTTCCTGCTTTATTAACAAATTATTAATTTATTATTATAAACAATATTAATATTTATTTAATAATATAAACAAATTAATATTATAATATACAATATTATATAATATAATAATTATCATAATTTATTATTAATTATAATATTAATTATAAATTTAATAAGTTAAATAAAATAAATTATTTTGTAATTATTTTATTACAATTTTAAATGGTTAAATTAAATAATAAGATGATAGGAAATGCAACAAAATATAAACTATATAATATTATCACTATTTAAAAATTAGTAATTATAATTACTAATACTTATTGTATTATAATATAAAGTTATTATTGCTATATTTTATATATTTATATTATTAATTATTTTTATAAAAAAATTACTATTATTTAAATTATAAGTAGATTTAATAATTAATAATTGTCTATTCATATTATTTATTAGATAATTAATCAAATATAATTAATAAACATATATTCATTAAAATATATAATATAATTATAAATAATACTAATTTTTTCTATTATTATTATCAAGTTATTTATTATTTAATTATATATATAATAATTATCATTAATTTTAAAATATAATTATTTATTTAATTATGACCTATTTAACTTATAGCTTAAATAATTAATGAATAATAATATTTATTTATAATATTATAGCTTAATTATTATTTTAATTAATAAATTAATATAATAAGTTCAATTAATATTTTTATAATAATATAAATATAATTAATAAGCTAATATTTTATATATTATATATAATTATATATAGTTAATTGAAATATAATAATTAATTATAAAATAATACTAATATAATAATATTTTGAAAATTAATAACAAAGAGAATTAAAAATAAATTTGTTATTTTTAATAATGAATTAGTATTAATAAATCTAATAATGAATCTCATATGTTATTTTTATGTCATAATGTTTTGAAATAGATAGTTGTTCATATAATGAGTAAAACCTTTGTTTATCATAAAACAATTAAAAATAACAATGACTATAGTAGGGTGCCATTGTGATAACTATTTAAATAAGCTTGCATGAATTTAAATGTTATTTCAAGATTGGAAATTTAATTATTTAAAGATTAATTTATTATATTTAACGAACCCTGTTATGATAGTTAAATGCATCAGTTACTTAGATTCATAAAGAGACTTGAGGACAAAGAACAATGTAGAATATGAATAAGTACTTTAATTTAATTATTTATTTTAATTCTTTATTTAAAATTTATTATTCTATATAAATTTTATAATTATATAAAATAATTATATATTTATTTGAAATTATATATAATTGAATTATTTTATTATATATTTAATAAATTTTGATTATCATTTTTTATTCATTTTATATTATCTTAAGTTAAAAATACTGTAGTTTTAATATGAATAAATTACTGTATATCATATAATTAATATATTATATGACAATTATAAAATATATAATTTATATAAATTATATAATAAATTGTATATATTCAATAAATTAGAAATATTATATAACTTATAATTTAATATTAATAATTATTTTAATTATTTTATCATTTTCTGTACCATATTTTAATTTTTGACTATTGTCACAAATTATAAATTAATATAATAGTTAACACATTAATTAACCTTCTATTCATGATAAGGATATAAAACAATAATTATATCATTATAATTTATAATAATTATTCTTATAAATTAAATTATAAGTTATAATTTATAACTATATTAATAATCATATTAGTAAAGATTTGTTATAATTTTTAAATAACAATTTTTAAATCCCTTTTTTTAAGTATAATTAAAGTCGATGAGCCTTTATTTTTCAAAGTTGTTGTGCCTATATTTAGAGAAGCATTTTATTTTTCAAAGTTGTGGTGCCTCTGTTTAGAGAAGCATTTATTTTTCAAAGTCGTTGAGCCTCTATTTAGAGGAGCGTTTTATTTATTTTTCCAAAGTTGTTGAACTTTTGCTTAGAGAAGTTTTGTGTCACTTAGCTAGTTTGAGTGTTTGATTAAAAGAAAATAAAAAAACAAAAAAAGGGAAAGAAAACAAAAAATGAATCTGTTGGGATGATTATTGAATGTGAGGGATGTCTACGTCTTTACACAATTCCTATTGCACAGAAAATACACAAAGAGGGGTAGCTGTAGACACCTTGATCTATTCGGTGTGTTTATTTTTAATAATGAAAAAAATAAAAAATTAGGAAAATTCTAGGTGGTTGGATTTGTTTTTGATTGTTTTTGTGAGGTTATTAAAGTTGGGATAAACTTAAAATTAAAGATTGGAAGAAATCGAAACTCTTTTCTTGTTTAAGGTTCTTAAAATATAATATTTTAATGTTATAATTAATGTTAATATATATAATTATTTATATAATTAATATATTAAAATTATACAATAAAAAATTGATTTGAAATATTAAATAATATTTTATATATTAATGTTAATTATAATTTTATAAATGAAATTATATAATATTAACTATTTATTTATAATATATTAATAATAATTATAAATCAATTAATACTTAATTTAATTAAGTTAATTATTATTTTAAATATTACTATTTATAATAATATTAATTCATATTAATATAATAATATTAATATAACTATAAGTAAATTAACAATTATAACTTAATAAATAATATTATAAATTGCTTATTAATAATAATAAATATAATAAATATATTTATTAATATAGAAATTATTAAATTATTGCAATATAATAACAATATTATATTACTAATATTATAAATAAAGTAACTTTATATAATTATATAAATTCTATATTAAATTAATATTATACTTTAATTATAAAATTTGTATAATGAACATTTAAATGACAAACAATATTAAATAATTATTATAATATATGCACTAGATAATTTTTAATTTAATAATTATATAAAATTGTTAATATTAATATAACATTTAACTATTTAAATCCTGATTTATATAATAATTAGAACTCTATTCTATTATATAAGCAATTATTTGTATATTAGTAATAATCGATATTAACAAGCAATTTTATAATATATAAATTTATATATTAATAATTTAGATAATTATTCTATTTTTAAAATTATTATTATTATTTGAAATAAAATAATTTTACCTTTTTAAATTTGTTATAATTATAATATTGATAATAACATTGATTAAAAATAATATTAATTTATAACATAGATTAACATAATTAACTTATACAAATAATTGTATATAAATACAATTATTAATATAGTATTAAATATAATAATATTATATTTTAATATAATTGTATAATAAGTATTAATTAATAATTTAATTAATATAATTACATTTATATACTTTTGTATAGTTAATAAATGAATTAACTTAAATTAATTACAAGTTTGTTATATTAATTTATACAATTAATAATTATTGTTATACAGAGATTATAATACTTATAATTATTAATTATTATAAAATTAGTGACTATTTAAATTATTAATATTATAATCTCTATATTAACTAATAATTATACTATAATTATTATTATTACATTATAATTCAAAATAGTAATTATTATAAGATATTAGTAATTAATTTAGTTATAATTATAAACAATTATTAAATTTGTATTATTAATTATTAATAATATATTATATACTTATTAATATTGTTATGCTATTACTGATTGCAATTATTTTAAATAATTTATTAATTATTAAATCTATTTAATAGATTGTATATTTATATAATATATTATTTTTTTGGCTTCTTGATTAAAAATTGATAATAGCTATATCAATATTATATCTATTAATTAAAATATTTAATAATTATCTATTAAATATTTTGTTACTAAATTTATTGTTTAATTTTTACTATTTAAGTAATTGATTTAAAAATTAAATAAATAGCTATCCAAATAATTTAATTATTTTGATTTGTCATAAAACAATTATTTCAGTTAATACAAGCCTAGACGAAATAAAATAATACTAGATTATTAATACTTTTGAAATTAATAAATAAGAAATTTTAAAAAATAAATTATTTATTTAATTAATCATAATTATTCATGATTTAAATAAAATAAACATTAAATTAATATATAATTAATATTAAATTAGAATAATCAATTAAGTCATGATATTAAAATTAATATTTAATATTGATTTATAATATTCATATATTCTAACTATATCAAATAATTAATAGTGAAATGGGGAGCCTTTATTATTAATTTAAATTAGACAATTGAAATATAATTAATAATATAATAAATATAAATTAAAATAATTTGTATTCATTAATTATAATATATTTATAAGTATAATTATTTAATTCACAAAGTATATCAATAATTAATATATAAAGTAAATAATTATAGTATATAATAATATACTTAATTATAATTAAATAACTATTAATAATATTTATAATTATATTTATAAACAATTAATTATATTATCAATAATTATTTAACATTTTAATATATTTAATATTAATATAATTAATATTATATTTTTTAATATAATAACTTTAAATAATCAATTAAATATCTTATATTTAATTATTAATAACCTTTAATTATAATTAATTTACTTAAAGTATTATTTAGTTATTAAATATAATTAATTAAATTAAATTAAATATTCTATTAAATATTTAGTAATAAAATTTTCTTACTATTATTACGCTATTAATTAATTATCTTAATTCTTATTTAATTAATAAATATTTAATTAACATATATTAATAAATTTATTAATATAAATTATGAAATAATTATTTTTTAAATAATTTAAATAAATTATTAACAAATATAATTTATTATTATATATATGACATTATATTTAATATGTTAAAATAAATAAATAATTATTTTTATATTGATAATTTATTTATAGGATAATAAATTTATATTATTTATTTTTATCCAATATTTATAATTATTATAAATATTAGTTATTAATAATATACAATATAATATTATTATCAGTTAAATATTTTAATTAATTTAATTAAATATTAATATTAAATTATCAATATTACTAATAAATTATAGTTTTAATTATTATTAATTATTTTATATCAATAATTAATATTTGCTAATATAAATAGTATTTATATTATTTAAATATAAACAATAATTATATATTATCTATGCTTGTAATTTAAAATTAATAATTTTCAAAACAATTAGTTAAATTATTTAAAATAAATAAAATAATATAGAATTTTATTATTATATATATGTTATATTAATCTAATTCATTTTAAATTTAATAGAAATAGCATTTTAAATTAATAAATTAAATTAATTATTTAATTTATATTAATATATATAATGTTAAATTAATTATTATAATTAAAAATGAATTATATTATTTAAAATATAATAATTAATAATTTTTATTATATATTTTTTATTATGATATATAGTTATTAATTTTTAAATAAATTAATAATTAATAAATAGATAAATCATTTTAATAATTTAATATTAAAATTAAAATTATTTAATTTAATTATATTATATAAACTTAATGATAAACAAATTAAATTAGTTAAATAATCATTTTTATTAATTAATAAATAAATTAATATTAATAACAACTAAATTGATAATATTAATTATTACAAAATTATTTATATTATTAAGTAATATTACTTAATAAAATTTAATGTTTTAGGACAATACAAAAATCATAACAATTAGAGATAGATAATTGTTCAAATAGTCATAACTATTTGAATTGGTTCAGTAAAGAGATTTAATTTTTAAATCTCTTATTAATTTTCAAAATAATAATAAAATAGTATTATTTTATTCTGAATAATTTTGTATGAATAGAAACAATTGGTTTTGGAACATTAATTTTTAAAATTTTTACTTATTAATTTTTGGAACATTAATAAATTTATATTATTTTATTTGAAATAAGCTTGAATGAATAGAACCAATTGTTTTATGACAAAACAAAACTTTGTAATGTTTTGAAATAGATAATTATTAAGATAATCATAACTATTTGAACTTGTTTGATAAACATATTTATTTTTTTAATTCTCTTACTTTTTAATTTTTGGAATATTAATAAATTAGTATTATTTTATTTCAAATAAGCTAACATGAATTGAAACAATTGTTTTATTACAAAACAAAATGTTACAATGATTTGAAGTAGATAATTATTCAAATAGTCATGACTATTTGAACTTGTTTGGTAAATTTATTTTTTAAAAATATTTTACTTATTAATTGTTGAAATATTAATAAATTAATATTATTTTAATCTGAATAAGCTTTTATGGATAAAAATAATTGTTTTATGACAAAAGAAAAAATTAATAAGAATTTGAAATAAATAATTATTTAGATAGTCATAGCAATTTGAATTTGTTTGATAAATGGATTTATTTTTTAAATCTTTTACTTATTAATTGTTTTATTAATAACTATTTATAAATTATTTTTATAAGGATAACTAAAAATTAAATAATTAATATTAATATAATATCAAACAAGTTTAATACAATAGATTTAATTTATTTGATATACAAATATTACTACTTTTGTATCTTACCAATATTATCAATTATTGTATATTTATCAAATATATTATTAAATTATTCTAAATAATATTAATTATTAGTAATTAACTTGTTCGAATAATAAATATAATAACTTAATCCTTTTGTAATATTATAATTATAATAGATTAGAATAATATAGTATTAAATTAGTAATATTTGATAATTATATTATCAAATAATTAATTTATTTAAAATAGATAATTAATAGAATAAATAAACAATTGTTTATTACTTAAATTTTAAATTAATTTTACTAATTATATAGTACTATATATTAATTGAAATAAATAATATATAATTGTTGTTTATATAGTAAATATTATTTAAAATAGTTAATAATATTTTAAAATTTATTTTTTATTTAATTTACATATTATTATAACTAATTTAACTAATAAATTAGATATTATTATACTATATTTATAAATGAAGACTAAATATTATTAAATATTATTATAATTATTATAATATTGATATATTATTATTACCGATAATTAATTTTAATATTCATTAATTTTCTAGTATATTAATGAAATATTATTAATAATAATTATATAATTACTAATATAATAATATTATATATTTATAATTATAATTAATATCATAAATTAAAATAATTTAAAATTGCTTATAAGCATTTATTATATCTATTTCTAAGTTTTTAACACTAAATAATATTGATATTATTATATTATTTGTAAATAAAAATTTATTTCATAATTTTTGTTATTTTATATTTTGTATATAAATATTTGAATTGTATATAGTTAATTAAATTAATTAATTAATAAATTTAAAATTATTAAATATTAATAAATATATTTATTCATTACAAATAAAAATATTTGTAATAATTAACATTCTTATATAATAAGTGTATACATTTTAATTATAATTTAAATAAATAAATAATTTAATATAGTTTTGTTATTTGATTTATACTTTAAATATATTAATTAAATAGTTAATAATTAATATTACTTTAAATATATTGTTTAAGATTAATTATTTATATTATAATTATATAATATTTGTATAACTATTAAATAATAATAGTTAATTAAATAATTAATTAATTAATTTGATATATTAAATAAATTCTTATTAATTATTAATATAATAGAATATTAATTAATATTATTAATTATCTAAATATTAGTTTCATAAATTATACATAACTATTATTCAATTGTTTAATAAAATTAATATTATTATATAGTTAAATTAATAACATAATTTAATATAGTTTTGTTATTTGATTTATACTTTAAATATATTAATTAAACAGTTAATAATTAATATTACTTTAAATATATTGTTTAAGATTAATTATTATATATTATAATTATATAATATTTGTATAATAAAATTATTTTTGTATAGTTATTTGTATAACTATTAAATAATAATAGTTAATTAAATAAATACTTAATTTATTTAATATATTAAATAAATTCTTATTAATTATGTAATATAATAGAATATTAATTATCTAAATATTAGTTTGATAAATTATACATAACTATTATTCAATTGTTTAATAAAATTAATATTATTATATAGTTAAATTAATAACATAATTATATGTTATTTATTATATTATAATAAATATTTAATTTAAATATTTAAATATTTAATATATAATAATATTATGTAATTATGCTAATAGTATTAATCATTATGTTAATAATATTAAGTAATTATTAATATTAATTAAATTATAAATTAAGTACTTTTAATTTATTTTAATTAAATATTAATTATTATAAGCTAATTGAACATTTAAATATTAGTTATTTAATAATTATCAATTATATGAATAAATTATCCAAATATTTTAATAATTATAATAATATTAGTTACAAAACATTCAAATAGTTTTTAATATTCTATTTAATAATAATTAATTTAAAAATTATTCTAATTTATTAAGCTAATAGTTAATTTATTTACATTACTTATTAATAATACATATTAATTATTTATTATAAATTTTAATTTATCATAGATATTAATAATTACTATTAATATTTAATTCAATTAATATAATATAAGTTTAAATTACTAAACTAAAAATAATTAATATTTTTTAAATATTAATAACTTTATTAGTAATTTCTATTACAATTATTATTAAATTTATTCAAAATAAAATAACTATTTTATTATAATATTATAATTATCTTAATTATTATTAATATTTATTTTTAATATTAAATATAAATTAATTTATGTTATTTAATAATATAAATATTTATTATATATTAATCTATTTGTTATATAATAATAATTTTATTTATTTATCTATCAATATTAATTATTTTAATTAATACTATAAATTAATAATTATAATATTAATAATTATTTAATTTATTGTAAAACTAAACCTATTATTTATAATATAATTAATTTATATTTATATATATTATTATTAGGAATAATTAATTATTATATCAATTATTTTAATAATTGATATAATAATTAAATTAAATTATTATATAATTTATTACTTATAATTATAAAATAATAAAATTAATATATCAATTATATATTATAAGATTATAATATTTATTTAAATAATAAAAATTATAAATAAGGTATATTAATTTATAAAATAATAACTATAATATAATTATAAGTTACTAATATTATAATATTTTTAATTAATTTAATAATACATATAATATATTAATATTTATACTAAATAACTAAATTATAATGTAATTAATACTATAAATTAATAATAATTATATTATTTAATAATTATTTCATATTTCTGTTCATAGAAGCTTATTCGAAATAAAATAATACTAATCTAATAATATTTTAAAAATTAATAACTAAGAGAATTAAAAATAAATTTGTTTATCAAAGCAATTTAAATATTTAAGACTATAATAACAATTATCTATTTCAAAACATTATGACTTTTTGTTTTATCATAAAACAAAATTTTCAATTCACACTAGCTTATTTGAAATAAAATAAAATGAATTTATTAATATTTCAAAAATTAATAAGTAAGAGATTTAAAAAAAAATTTGTTTACCTAACCAATTCAAATAATAATGACTATTTGAACAATTATATATTTTAAATCATTATGATTTTTTGTTTTGTCATAAAACAAATGTTTTTGTTCATATAAGTTTATTCGGAATAAAGTAATATCAATCTATTAATATTTTGAAAACTAATAAGAGATTTAAAAAATAAATCTATTTATCTAATCAATTAAATATTATGACTATTTAACAAATTATTTATTTCAAATCGTTATAACTTTTTGTTCTACTATAAAATAATTATTTATGTTCAAACAAGCTTATTCAGTTAATTAATTATAAAATAATACTAATCTAATAATATTTTAAAAATTAATAATTAAGTAAGTTTGTTATTTAAATAGTATATATTAATAATAACTATTTGAATACTATTCAAATTTTATATTAATAATTATTATGAATTAAATTAATAAATAAATAATAATTATAAATATCTATAATTATAATACAAGAACATAATTCTTAATAGTATAATTATTAATTAACTAATTCCAATAAGCTTTACTTGTTTATATAAAATTGAAAATTTAATTATAATTTTTGTTATTAAACAAAATATATGAATATAATTAGGTAAATAATGTATTTATTATTAATAATTTAATAATATTGTATAACATATTATAATTATAATTATTAATTTATAATTACAATTATATTATTTATATATTAATAAATATTAATAGATAGTATTATTATTAATGACTATAATAATAATAATTAATATTTGAATTATATGAAGGAAATCATATAGTATAATATTGACTTGTTAATATTATATAATTATAAATTATATACTATATTTATAACTGAAGTTACTATTTATCAATTAACAATTTACTATAATATCTTTAATATTAATTATAACTAATTATAATACTAATTAGCATTAGTATAATATTAATTATTAAATTAGTTATAATAATAAATGTTAATTACTATAATACTTATATTATATCTATATAATAATAAAATAATTAATATTTTAAATAACTAATTTTATAATTATTTATAATATTAATAATAAATTAGTATTATTTTATTTTGAATAAGCTTATATAAATTGATATAATATTTTCAATTATATATAACTAGTAATTATTACAAATACTAATTATTACAATATTATTTACAAATTAGTAAAAATTATAATAATTATATTATTATTATACTAATAAAATAATAAATATTATTAATAATCACATATTATATTATTCAGATTATACCTATTTTATTATTTTAATATAAATAAAAAATATTTATTTCAAAAGGTCGTAATTATAATTATATAATATTATAATAGTTTTATTTAAATACTTCGTTATAACAAAGTATAATCTTTATTTAATATTTTTAGTTTTAATATAACGTGTTATATAATTTATTTAATAACTATATTAATTATATAGTTTATATAAGATGAACTATAGTTATAATTACTATTAGGACAACAAAATAATTTGAATAATATATATTATAATTTATAATGTTTGATTTAATGATTATACTAATATTTTAAATTCAAATATTTAAATAATTAATTAATAATGATAATTATTTATATTATTAATCTTAACTTAATTAGTATACCTAATAATATTTGTTATAAATTTAATATTTAATAGTTATATAAATATTAATTATAATAATTTATATTTATATCATTATATATAATGATAATTGACCAATTAAACCAAATTTAATTATAATCTAAATATTAGATTAAATAATAATTCAATTAAAATTTATAATAAGATATTTATTAATTATTTATTGTAATAATTTTAATAAATTTAGATTAATTAAGTAAGTTTAACCTATTAAGTAATTGAATTTAAAGTATAATCACAATTGTTTTGTGATTAATATGTAGTAATATATACGTAGGGTATTATATAATTTTGCTTATATTATAAACTGTTATAATTTATCTATAATATTAATATTATTATATATTTATTAATAATTAATAATTAGTTTGAATAATTATTTTGTATGAACATAATGAATATTAATTTAGTATATATAACATATGCTTATATGTGAATTTTAATATTCAATATAATCAATTAATAAATTTATTAACTAATTTATATAATTATATAAAATGTTGTAGATAATTAACCGTTTATTAAAATATATCAAAATATTAAAATAGTATTTCTTATAATTTTAATAATATATAATTTTAATTTTAATTTAATCTATCCTTATTATTTAAATAATAATTAATTTATTAGATATAATAAATATAATATTATTTATTTATATGAAAACACTAATTTAATATTTAATATTATAATTAATATTATAAATTATTTTATCTGTAATATATTAATTATTAATATTATAATAAAAACTAATATTATAATAATTAGAATTTATATATAATTGTTTTTAATATTTATATTATAATCTATTTAAAAAATTATATTTATAATAAATGTCTTGGAGTTTATATTAAATTATAAATTATAAGTTATAATAATAACGATTAAATATATAAGATATATTAATTATTTTATATATATAATAATTATTATTAATATTATTAATTAAATAAAATAATTTAATTAATAATATTATCTAATAGAATTTAATTTTATTAATTATATTATACTTAAATTATTATTAAATAGTATTTTTATATAAATTAATTTAAATAAAGATTAAAATTATTACTAAATAAGTTATTTATTAATAAAATATTGTTACTCATAAAATATTAATTAAACTATTTAATTAAACTACTAATTAATAATATTATTATTAAGTTATAATAATCTCTATTTTAAAATTAGTTTTGAATATATTCAAAAACTTTATTATATAGTATTATTATATAATTTAGTATTTTATGTAAAAATATATATTAAATAAATATATTATTTTAATAATAATTTTTTTGCTTAACTTATATGCTCGATAGTTAAGCAAAATAAATTAAAAATAAAATAAAGTATATAAATTATTTATTATAACTAATATAATCTATATTGGTTATAATAGAATCATTTTATAATATTGTAAATAATTATTATTTAATAATATATTAATTTTTAAAATAAAATAATACAATTATTTAACTTGTTTATTTATTATAATTACAACTTATAATATGAATGTAATTTATATAATAAATATATAAAAATTATTTATATATAAATAAATAATATATAACAATAATTAGTTTTATAATTATAATAATTTATAATATATTCATTATATATTAATATTGATATAATTCTATTATTTGTAATAATATAAACAATAATAAGAAAATTTTCATATTAACAATATTTGAATTTAATATTATATTAATTAATTCTATATTAATAATTTGATATGTAATAATATAATTATATATTAGTTATAAAACTTTATAATCAATATTATATAATAATGATAATTTATTCTAAGTATTATATAAATAAATTATTAATTAATAATGATAATATTTTAATAATATATTTATATAAGTTAATATTATAATTAATTAAATAATTAATATATAATTATATTTATTTATAATTTATAAGAATTATAAATTCTATTATTTGTTGTTAATAAATATTAATTTATAGCAAAATTATATAATTACTTAATAATATAATTATAATTATAATAATTATAATTTACAATTATTATTATAATATATTATGAATTTATTATAATTTATAAGCTAATAAACAATTTGTTATAAGTAAATATATAACAAGAGCAATATAGTTATGTTTATTATAATTGTTATTTAATTAATTATAATAATTAAATATTATCAATTATTATAATTAAATTATATATTTCTTATTATATTATATGTTTAAAATTAATATTATATTTATAAAATTATTAATTTGAATAATATATTTAATAATCTGAATAATTTTGTATGAATAGAAATAATTGTTTAACGATAAAACAAAATATCATAACAATTTGAAATAGATAATAGCTCAAATGGACATGACTATTTGAACTTATTCAGTAAATAGATTTATTTTTTAAATCTCAAACTTATTAATTTTTAGAATATTAATAAATTAGTATTATTTTAGTCTCTATACCATACAAGTAATTATATTTAACAAACTTATTAATATAATAAATTAATATTAATATTAAATAATTAATATTTATCTATTATTTTAATTATAGTTAATAATTAAATAATATTTAAAAGGTTAAAGTATCATATGTAAACTATATCCCAAATAGTTTATTCTATTTTTAATTAATAATTAAATCATTATATTTTTAAAAATACATATTAATAAATTTAATTTATATTATTAATTTAATAAAAATTAATTAAATTTTAAAAACTATAATAAACTAATTATATTTAATTATTAGCTTGGCTAATAATTGATAAACAAAATAAATTTAAAATTAATTTAGTAATAAAAATTATTAAAATTTATAAGTAAGAAATTTAAAAAATAAATCTATTTACCAAACTAGTTCAAATATATAACTATTTGAACAATTGTAAACTTCAAATCGTTATAACCTTTTGTTTTGTCATAGAATATTAATTTAATAATAGAAATTATTTATAATAATAAATAATTATTATACTAATAATTTAATAAATTTATATAATAAATAGGCTTTCAAATTATAAATGTTACAAGAAAGTTATAAATAATTTAAACTATTAATAGTTTATTAATAATTCATTTAAATTAATTATTAAATTAATTATAATAATTAAGACTGAAATTATTATAATTTGAAATTATTGTGAATTATTAAATTAATAAATATAATTTCATTATATTAAATTATACTTATCAATTTATATTTAATGTAATACTAATGTATAAATATTATTAATTATATATTTAACATATATTAATTTTCTATTTAATAAAAATAGCATCATGAAAAATGAATTTGAAATACTGCATATTTATAAGTTCTTCTCTATCATTTAATCCTACTGTTTGCTCAAGAAAGTAGGGGAAGAAAAGTTGATGGTTAATTAATTATTATTAATTTTAACAATTATTAATTAATTATTAGTTATTATTAATATTTATATAGTATTAATTTTGTTTTATCATAAAACAATTATTTCTGTTCATACAAATTTATTAAAAAAAAACTAATTTAATAATAGTCTGAAAATTCATAATTAAGAGAATTAAAAAATAAATCCATTTGCTAAATCAGTTCCAATAGTTAAGACTATATGAAATAATTATTAATTAATATTAACATATATCATATGTTTAAATTTATTAACTATAATTAGTAATAACAATAATTATAACATAATAATTATAATTTAATGATTATTTAACAATAGATAAATTATGATACATAAATTTATTTACAAATAATAGAGATTTATAATTAAAATAATATAATTCCAAAAATTTGAAATAGATAATAGACAATTATTTATGAACAATTAATAAATTATTAATATACGATTTTTATAACATATAATAATTAAATAATATTTTTAATGTTACAAATAATTATATATTAATTATTAATTTTAAAAATATAAATAATTTGATATTAATAATAAAAATAATAATAGTATTTAAAAAATATTAATATAATTCTATTATTAATTATAACAAATTATTTATATGTTCATATTTAATATTTAATATTAATAATTAATAGAATTTATAAATAGCCTAATTGTTAATTAAATATTATATTAATAATTCAAATACAATTATTAAATTAGTATATACATAATATAATATGTATAAAATATTATAATTGAATAATAATTATTCAGTTATTATTCGAAGTAACTATTAGTTATGAAATATTTATAATAAAATTTATTAATTAATGATTATACTAAATTATATAATCTATACAATTATTAAATTAATTAAATATTTAATTAATTTATAAATAATTATTAAAATTACTAGTTATATTTAATACTATAATATATATTAATTTTAAATATTAAATCTAATTTATTTGTATAATTAAATCAAATAGATTAATAAAAGTTAATCTATACAATTAATAACTAGTAAAAATATTATAACTAAATAATATTAATTTAGTATAATCTATTATGTATTATATTAACTTATTAATTAATCTATATAATTATAATTAACAATATTATAATTTAATATATAATAATATGATATATTACTAAATAAATTATTTGATATTTATATATCAAATCTATAGATAATTGTTGAAATGAGCATAATTATTTGATTATTTTATTATTAAGCTTATGGCTTAATTCTTTTATATTATTTAAAACGAATTAAAGATAATTTTAATTATTAATTTATTAAATATAAATTCTTATTATATATATTTTTACTTAATTATAAATAATTTTAAATAGTTAAATAAATAATAATTCTTATGATTTAAATCTATAATTTAAATTATATAATTTATTAAATTATTAACTATAAATATTATTTAGTTATAATCTATACAGTTAAAATTTAAACAAAAATTTTAAATAATTTTAATTTTAATTAATTTTAATTATATAAATAAATTAGATTTAATATTTAAAATTAATATATATTATAGTATTAAATATAACTAGTAAAAATGTATTTAATAATAATTATTAAAAATATTTAATTAAATATTTATTATATTTATGAATTAATTTAAATATATAATTAAACTAATTATTTATTCAAAACTTATAATTACAATCGTTTAATAATTATAAATAATTATAATTAATTTATATAATTTATTACTATATTATAAATTATATTAAAAAAACTACATAATATAATTATAAATTATAATTATGATAATTGTAATTATAAGTTTTTGACTGTTCCTTTCACTGCTCATTTTTTATATATAATTTAATTATCTTTCCCACTCTTTTTTTAAATATGATTACTATATTACTTAACAATAATTTAATAATATTATTATAGTATATAATATAAATATAGTTATATAAGATAAAAAATAATTATTATTAATATTATAAATTTTAGTTAATACTATTAATGAAATAAATAAAATAATATTTATTTTTTAAAATTTTTTCTCATTAATTTTTGGAACATTAATAAATTAATATTATTTTATTTTGAATGCGCTTGTATGAATAGAAACAATTTGTTTATGATAAAACAAAATGTCATATCTATTTGAAATAGATAGTTGTTCAAATAGTCATAACTATTTATTAATGCAATTATAATAATTTAAGATTAATTATTAAATTAATAAGTTTAAGATTTAAAAAATAACTTTGTTTACTGAATAAGTTCAATAGTTATAACTATTTGAATAATTATTTATTTCAAATCATTATAACTTTTTGCTTTTCCATAAAACAATTGTTTTTGTTCATACAAGCTTATACAAATTAAGATAATATTAATTATTAATATTTTGACAATTAATAATAAAAAATTTTAAATATATATGTTTACCAAGAAAGTTCAAATACTCTTAACTATTTGAATATTTATTTATTTCAAATCGTTATGACCAATTGTTTCATCATAAAACAATTGTATAAGTTCATATAGGCTTATTTGAAATAAAATGATACTAATTTATTAGTATTTCAAAAATTAATGAGTAAGAGATTTAAAAAATGAATCTATTTATCGAAAAAGTTGAAATAGTTATGACTATTTGAATAATTTTCTCTTTCAAATCATTATGACGTTTTGTTTTGTCATAAAAAAATTATTTCTATTCATACAAGTTTATTCCAAATACAATATAAACTCACAATAGATTAATTTATTAGTCTTAACAATATTAAGACTTATTAATTATATTAATAAGTAATTATTAAATTAATATATCTTTAAGTTATATAGAATTATTAAATTAATTAAACTATTTTTATAATATTAAAGTAATATAACAATTGTTTTATAATATATAAATTATATTATATATAATTATTAATAAATTAATATAATTAAATATTATAACTAATATTTATAAATTAACTTATAAATAAGTTATAATTATAATTAATTATAATATTATATTTTATAATATTTAATAATTTTATCAATGGTTTTAATAGTTATATTAATATTGTTATATAATATTATTATTATAACTATTGAAATAATTATAATAGTATAATTATTGTGGTAAACAGATTATAATTAAATATTATAATTCAATAAACAAATTTATTATAACAATATTATGATAAAATTATTATTTTATCATAAGTTATTTAACTATAACAATTATTTATAAGTATATTGTTATAATAGTTATTATTTTATAGATTAACTTATTATTAATTAAAACTTGCATACTATTTAATATGCAAAATTAATACTTATTAATAATATATAATTTGGTAATTATTAATAGAAACTATATTTATATATTAAAATTACTAATATTATAAAAATATTATAATTATTATATTATAATAATATTAATTATTAGTAATATTATAAATATTAATATAATAAATTAAATAATTACAATATTAATTAGTAGTTTAATAATAATATAATAATACTAATTACAATTGATTATTAAATTGTTAATAATAAATAATCATAATAATAAAAATTAATCAATAAATAATTAAATGTTATTATTAAAATCAATAATAATTAAATAATTAATAAACAAATAAAATTAATATTATACTTTAGTTATAAAACTTGTATAATGAACATTTAAATGACAAACAATATTAAATAATTATTATAATATATGCTCTACGCAATTTTTAATTTAATAATTATATAAAATTGTTAATATTAATATAAATTTAACTATTTAAATCCCGATTTATATAATAATTAGAACTCTATTTTATTATATAAGCAATTATTTGTATATTAATAATAATCGATATTAACAAGCAATTTTATAATATATCAATTTATATATTAATAATTTAGATAATTATTCTATTTTAAAAATTATTATTATTATTTGAAATAAAATAATATTACCTTTTTAAATTTTTTCAATAAACAAATTTATTTTTTTAAACTTTTGCTTATTAATTTTGGAAATATTAAGAAATTAGTATTATTTTATTCTAGATAAGTTTTTATAAATTGAAACAATTCTTTTATGTCAAAACAAAAAGTCATAACAATTTTAAATAAATAATTATTCAAATAGTTACAACTATTTGAACTTGTTCTATATTATTAATCATTTATTGTTTATAAATTTAATAATTAATATTTAACATATTATATTAAAAATACCTGTTATGATCAAAAATTATAATTTATTAACTAATTATCGATTAGTTAATATTATTGTTACTCATAAAATATTTAATTACTTATTAATTAATATAATTTATTCTATTATTTATTTGATCCATGATAATTAAATAACTAATATTTAAATGTTCAAATAGTCATAATTATTTAAACTTGATTGATAAAAATACTCATTTTTTAATATTTGTTAATTTATATGATAATTCAAATAATTACGTATTAATAAGAGATTTTATTTGTATTAATTATAATCCTTATTAATTATAATTAATTATTAATATTTATTATAATTATAATAGAAAATTAATATATGTTAAATTTTAATTGGATTATTAATATTATTAATAATATTAATATAATATTATTAAAAATATTAATAATTTATTCAATAGCCATTAATAATATTGTTAATTATTAATACAATTATTAATTAAACATTTTTTAGTACATACAAGCTAATTTGAAATAATATAATATAATTTTATTAACATTCAAAAAATTAATAAGCAAGATATTTAAAAAAGTAATTTTGTTTATCGAATAAATTCAAATAGTTATAACTATTTGAACAATTATCTATTTAAAATTATTATGACATTTTGTTTTATCATAAAACATTTGTTTCAATTCAATAAAACTTATCCAAATTAAAATAATATTACTTTATTACTATTTCAAAAATTGAGAAGTTGAAGATTTTAAAAATAAATTAGTTTATCAAATTAGTTTAAATAATTATTTATTTCAAATCGTTATGACCTTTTGTTTTATTATAATACAATTGTTTTTTTATCATACAAGCTTATTCAAAATAAAATAATACTAATTTATTAATATTTCAAAAATTAATAACTAAGAGATTTAAAAAATAAATCTATTTACCAAACTAGTTTAAATAGTTATTATTATTTGAACAATTATCTATTTCAAATTATTATAACTTTTTGTTCTATCATAAAACAATTATTTCTGTTCATACAAATTTATTCAAAAATAATAATACTAAGTTAATAATAGTCTAAAAATTCATAATTAAGAGATTTAAAAAATAAATCCATTTGCTAAATCAGTTCAAATAGTTAAGACTATATGAAATAATTATTAATTAATATTAATATATATTATATGTTTAAATTTATTAACTATAATTAGTAATAATAATAATTGTAATATAATAATTATAATTAATAGAATATTTATATTAGTCTAATATTAATTATATAGTATTATGAATTAATTATTAATTAGAATAATTAATTCTAATATTAATTCTAATAATAACTTTTTCAAGATCCTAGGATACTTCAATAGGTTAATCTTCAAGATCTTCATCTTCAACCAACATAACTATCTTAAGATTTAGACAATCAAAATGTATATGCTGAAATCCTTGGCATTTAAAGTTTTTTTAGGTTTGAGTGTTGATACCACTAGATTGTGGTTTGTTGGGAATGGTTCAATCCTTCTTTAAGGGTAGATTTGAAGGGGGTTTGGTAAAAACACTAGTTTTGGATGTGTTTCCCTTGTGAACATATTCTTCGACTAAAAGATCCCATTGCCTCAAGCTATGGAACAAAAGAAAGACGTCTTGCCAAAAGTTATCTGAGAGATACTTCCTTTTCAACTCTCTTTTCATTTTCTCCTAAGTTACAATTTTTCTCCTGCCCTCTTTTTCCCTTTGCTTCTTCAAATTTTCCCACCAAAAGGATGTATGCTTTCTAAGTTTGATGGCCACTAGCTTCACCTTACAATGTTCATGGGCATCATGGTATTTGAAAAGGTGCTCCATTGTGTGTAGCCAATCTAAGAACTTTTTAGGTTGCATTTTCTCTTTAAACTCAAAAATCTCTATTTTCGAATGAAATATGCTATGTTAAAATTAGTTTCTGCGTAGATAGTCTTTAACTTGTCGTGGGTGAGGTGGAGTGCTACTGTTAGAATTGTTATTGTTTTCATGGTATGGATTGGCCTCTCCTTTATCTTTTTTGTTCCTTCTTCCTTACCACCTTATCTCCTCTCTTTATTATTATATATGCAAATGTTATTGTAGTTGATGGATTTGTTGTCGCATCTTTTCTATGAAGGCATCTTTTGGGTCAACGTTTGTAGTTGTTGCAACATCAATGTTGGCTTCAACATCTTATGCTGGTGCTTGACAACGATGACCTTTCATAGTTTTGATACCAATTTGAAGTTGAAAATTAATGGTTGAGATGTTGAAGAGTAATTACAAACAGAAAAGCTCACAAAGAAGACAACTCACAAAAATTTGAATAATGAAAAAAATATGATTATTAGATTAAAAGGGATAAAAGTTCACCACCAATACTAGACACTAGGGGATACAGGCACACTACCCTAATAACTCTAGTCAATGATATAGAAGTATAGAAGTTCACCACTCTAGGATAAAACAATCCACCTAAGAGATATATAACTTGAAAACAATCTAAAAGATTGCTTAAGGATAAAACAAAACCCTATTCTCTACCTTCTACAAAGAATAGCCAATAATAAATAAGCTAGAAACATCCTTCAAAGCATGAGAGTTTTAGAGATTTGATTGCTAAATTGATGGGATTGACTTCAATCTTGTCATGCTGAAATGGTGCCTCAAATAATGGGATTTGCATGTGAACATAATAATTTGTAATGTGAACACAATTATCTACCCATTTACTCTTGCAACTCACATGATAATATATTGAATATTTGGTGTCTAGGTTCATCTATGAATATAACCATAATTCTCATCCATCTTCATGCTCTCATTTTCCAACTAGTGTGAATACAATCTCTCTATTCTAGCCCACTTTATTTCTACATTTGTTTTGTTAATTTGGAGCAAGGATAGGCCTATCTTATTTTGGATAAGTCCTCCTTAGTCTCAGCCCAAGTTGTAATATGTGTTGGTACTCCAGTGTCAAATGTTTAGTTTAATAGCTTTCTTCCAATTTTTTTTTAAGTTTTATTGCTTTTAAGCTTTTCTTTACTACAATTTAAGATTGTACAAGTTTCTTTTTAGTTTTCAAAGCAATTTAAGTTTTAGTTTTAAAGTTTCTTTTTTATTTGATGTTTGCATGTTTTAATTATTCAATTTTAGTTTGGTTTTCAAGTTAATGCTTTGGTATTGATTTAATTTTCTATTATCTAAGTTAGTTAAGATTAGTTTTGTTAGATTTCCATGTTCTTAGGTTTAACTGAATTTGGTTAAGGTTTAATTAAATTAATTTGTTTAATTTGCATGCTGCTTTGGTTGTTTAGATTATTTCGATTTTTATTCAATTTAAAGCATATAGAATTTATCTTTAGGTTGCTATTAAAGTGTTTTTGCATGATTATATGTTTAGTTTACTTTTGCATAACTAGGTTTTTATTATACATTGTTGCCTATATTTAATTTAAGTAATCTTGCATGCTTTCGGTTTAATTTCAGGTTCTTGCATAATTTAAGTTTTGGTTAGATTAATTTAAGTTGCTTGCATCTTAATTCGTAAGTTACTTGTTGTTTACATTAGTTTAGATTTAATTTCAACTTAATTTATTGTTATTGTAGGTTTGTAGTTTAATTGCAATAATTAGATTCTGTTTTGATTAGTTTACTTAGTAATTGTGTTCTTATTCTAATTTCTCCAAATATAAGTAATGGTGGGACAATTTCAGTACTTAATTCACTATATTTATAACCCTCATGGGAATGATAATCTACTTACTTTATGTTACTTGTTTCGGTTTTATGCACTTATAAATTCTCAACCAACTTGCTTATTAGATTCATCGACAATGGCTATAAGTGCAAATGGGAGATTATTATTATTATATGCCCTATGGCCAATTAGATTGACTATATAAAAATTTCTTGTATTTAACACTTCATTTATAAAGGCAATCTCTATCTTCAAGTTTGTTTATGTTCAACCATATACTTACCGTATAAGGTAAAGTCCATGGAATAAATATGCTTTGCAAAGAGAATTACAAATAAGTTGTAATTATGATATCTTTATTGCATCAAAGCATTGTTCATAAAATTGTTCCTAGTCAATGCTTAATTAAGAAATAGATATTGATATAAACACTTGATATAGATACATGTTTATGCTCTTACTTAGGAAGTAAACAACCAATCTCATAAGTTTAAGTATGGATATACTTGAGCTAAATTTGTAGGTGCTTGTCACAAGAACAAGTATACTAAACATTACCTATATGACTTGAATGTGTAAGAAAATATTCTCCTGTGGTGGCTGAATAAGTGGTCATTTAGCTTGAGATCATTATCCAACTTATATGACAAGTGATATACTTTGATATCATTCCTGTAATGGTCCTAGCCAATAAGGTGGTCTTTAGGTGTATTATGAATCAAATGGAGTTAGAGGAACGATCAAGATAGGATTCATCACCCTAAGTGATATCTTATTGTTCTTGAGAAATAATTAACTATTAAATATTTGCAAAGTGAAATGAAATTTTGAATATGATTCAAAGTTCAATTTAGGAGTCAATGAATTTGGGAATCAAGAATCACAAGTTGGACTTGGTTGAAAGAAAATTTAGACTTTTAGGGACTTAATTGTTTAACTTCAAGTCCACAAGGTCAATATATGTAGTGGTAAAAATACAAACTTATTTGGAATATGAGTTAGATTGGGGGTTACCAAATTCACCTTCACATACAAAGCTTTAATTGTCTCTCATGTATAATGTATAATGTAAGTACTAAATTTTGCAACTAAATTAACCAATGTTTTTTAGTTTCTCAAATTAACAACATTTGGCATAAAAGACTTTTTGGTAGATCGATAGTCATTTAGTGGATCTATAGGCCCAATTAACCCCAACAATGATTGAATTTCACCCAAGATAACGGGGCTAAGAAAACGCCATTGATCGGCACATGCATCTGTCGATCAATAAGGAAGAGTCCAATTTGAGTTATGAATGAAGTGTGGACAAAATTTGGTCCTTCTGTGGTAAAAAAAAAAAAAAAGATCTAGCCGATTGACAATCAATCAGCCAGTTGACTTGCACATTCAAGATAAGGATAAAGTGATAATTCTAATGATATATCACCTGATAGTTTTTCAGATACTCATCCCAAAAAGCTATCAGATGGAAGATAAAGGTTTGGTGACTCTTTAATCTTCCTCTTGAAATTTTCTTCAAATTGATAACCAAAAACTTCTTGCATATTTTAAACTTTTCCACTTCAATTCTAGTTTAAATAGAATTAAGATAATTCCAAATTAACATAGGATTTCCTCTTTGACTAGAATAACAGGGAGGTTTAGACTTTTCAACTCAAGCCATAATTTAAATACCATCTATGCTAATTATATCAACTCAGCATCCGAGTCATCTCTGTTGACAAAGAATAAAGCAAAATTAACTCATATAAGCACTAAAAATAACTTTATTTTATAAAGCTATCATCCAGACATGCCCAAATCCTATTCTTCATTCAACACACCTAAACTATTCTTCTCTTAGTAATTCAAGCTCTAAGCCTTCCCCTAGAAATCCTCCCAATGCTCTAAGGAAATCTCATCATTTTTCTCATTCCAAGCCTTCAAAAACTTTCCTCAACCATCCCTAGCCACCTAAATAGCTTTACGCCTTAGCCTAAGCCTTTTGCTTAGCTTTACGCCTTAGCCTAAGCCTTTTGCTTATCCTGAACCTCCGCCTGTAAGCTGTTGAAGCTTTAAAAAAACCCATAACACAATCTAGCCAATTGTCACGCCATTCAATCTACCAAAATGTCCTTTAATAAATACTCTAATATTTTTTATTTTTATCACCTGAACTCTACCCATATGATATAGAAAATATCCATTAACTATCCAAATATACTAAATGCCCGTTTGTTAAGTTAAATTTGACTTCAACTAATTTTAATGTTTATTATTAAAAATAAATTAATAAATGAAAATAAACTCGTAAAAAATAAATTAAAAGTTTAAAAATTATTTAGAAGATTTAATGAATTAATTTAATTTAGTATTACATTAATAATAAATAATTTACAAATAAAAAATTTATTATTTATAATCAAATTCAATTAAAAGATATTCTAAAAGTACTATCTGAACACTTAAATCTTATTTGTATCCGATTATAGGATATTTTATTCTAACTTAATTGAATGTATTATAGCTAGATATCCATTACCATCCCTGAATTAAAATATAAATTGCATCGGCTAAGTGGGCAAAAAAAAAAAAAGGAAAATAGGCTAGATTTTGATTGGTGAAAAGATACATTAAACAAACGGTGTTCTAATGTTGCTGCTTCAGTTTTGTTGATGCTGTCCCCATGTTAAAAAGAAGGGAAAAAATAGAGGAAATTTTGAAAAGTTCCAAAGCTTTCAAACTATGCTTGTCTCATCCTTTCCCCATCCCACTCGATCTCCCCATCTTTCTTTACTACCGGTGATATCACTAGCAATTTATATCACTCTCTCTCTTTCTTTCGATCCAGCATTCTCTCCTTTATTCCCTTTATCTCCCTGGCCTCTTCCTATAGGAGGAAGATGGCAGATGAATGAAGATGGAAGGTTTGGAACTTAAGATCTTATGTTAGTTTTTTTTTTTTTTTTTTTTTTTTTTGTTAATAACGATATTTTTGCCCCACTTGATTTAGAAAGATTTTAGTAAATTCCATTCTGTTGTTGTTTGAAGAGAATTCAAGTTTGCAGGAAAAAAATTGAGAACATGTTTGTGGGAAAGAAATATATATATATATATATATATATATAAGCTGAATTATAATTTGACTGAAAAACGAAACAGATTAATAATTTCACAAAAGCCTACGTGGAAAAACATTTTAAGGAAAGCCAAGTGGCAGCCATGTAAAAGCCGTGTTTTACATTTTCAATCCACATCATCTTTCTGCTATCTAACATTATCATATTTTAATAATGATTAGATTATGCCTAAAATACCAAATCTCAAATGTTTAAAACTAAAATAGAAGACACAAAGATTAACAGTTTTATCTTTTTCTTAATGGTCACGAAATAACAATCTTGATTTCGTACTGAAGCCAGTCATTTCAGAATAGATCCCGAGTAGAAATCAAAATGACCATGAAAATCAAGTTTTCACGTTTCTATAACATAATTTAAACTAAAACTGAAATTCCAAATTCAAATTAGCAAACATGTTTATCCAATTTCTCTCTCCACAAAAAAGAAAATACACAAGAAAAATCATTACCAAATGCTTCCATAGTCGACGAAACCCAAAATACATCAAACAACAAAAGATCAATACACTGCCGATTGTTCTGTCAAGTTCCATGCTTGGGAATCATATTCCAGGAAAAATTTTATAAACATAAATTTTCACAAATGGAGGAGCCCTGATTAGACTAGTTTATCAAACAGTATTATCGAGCTGACAGAATAAGCTTCCATTATGATATACCCAACTTAAGTTTGACTGACGTAAAGAACAGGGACCAACCCAGCCATTTTACCATCCCTTCCGGGCCGCTTTTTCTTCACCTGCAACAAATGTATGTGATATTAGTACACTGGCCACGCTACACACTTCTCAGCAAGACAGTCGGCTTCATATAATGTTTTGGATTGGTAAGAATGTAGTTCAAATATTTAGCAGAATGTAGTCCTATCACGTACTCCATAACAAACTAATAATTGATATTAGATATCTAATATTAACCAAGGTCATAACTGCAACCTTCTCTATTAGTACTTACATAAAACCATCCATCAACTTCATACTCAATCTCAACCTCTTCTCCAGTTGTTAAACTCAACTGCAATCAAAGAAACCATGATTAATCATCTACGCATAGGCATCCAAACCAATGAGAGAATTGGCTTATAACAGCAAGATTTAAAATCAGATATATCATATGGAAGAAACCTAATTGACTAAAATGTCTATACAATAAAAAATCTTAACACAATTTCTTATGAATATGCAAAAATCAAAACAGTGGTTAATGCTGAAACAAATGCAAGCAAAACTGTTGTGAACAATGAAATGTTCGTTCTAATTTCAAAGACAATCCCTGCAAGCAGAGTCAGCTTACCTCATCATCTCCACCTGCAGTGAAATCATACAATGCAGTCCCAAATTGTGGATGTCCAGAAGACACCTGATCATCATCCTGGGATTCAAAACTCTGGGACCCATGGCCAGATAAGGGGTTTTCAAATGAATAATACCGATCTATGCCAGGTGATGTGTATGGTGGAGGCTCTTCTCTAATCTGAGAATGTCTGATGACTCAGAACCAAAACATAAATCTGCAGATACCAGAATAGATTGCATAGGGCCAAGGAACACTTACCGGAGAACCAAGACCCTCATACATTGTCGAAGGATTGTTAAATCTGCTTCCCCCTGATGTCTCCTGCTAGAGAAATTTAAAACAATGTAAAAATGAAAATAAGAAGAAACAATAGTAACATTCTGTCCACTTTGTTAACAATTAATGAGAACAATTCTTGTGTCAAGAACAAATGCCCAAAGTTGAAGAAACATGTGCATGCACTACTAAAGAAATCTTTTACTTGTTAACTTTGCACCATATATCAAGCAGCAATTCATAACAATTAATTAGAGGACTACTACCATGAGGTAGGATCTTTCACAGGGAAGAGAGCCTCCTTAAATTTCAAATGTGTACAATGCTACCAGCTGTACTGTAACACCATTAATGAAAAACTAACAGCAAAAGCATGCATTATCCCTCCATGGTACTTACATTATAAATCAAATGATTATATAACAATCCCTCCATGGTACCTAGCGATTTGATTATGTAACAGTTATCTTTTATTTTAAGAATTTTAACCTAGTCTAAAAATGATTATATAGTTGAAAAAGACAAAGGTTTCATTGAAAGTCAATACATAATAATAAATACACAATTTAATTTTTATCCATTTATATTGCATTGGAGAAAACCTTTTTTTTCTTTATTTTCCAAACAATACAATAATCTTACCAGCAAATTAAGGGCATAGTCTATAGCAGAGGGAAGCATAACTTTATAAATCAAAGGATAGTACAATGAAAATAGACATACTTATGCCCAATACTTCTTAATCAACCAATGAAAAAAAAAAAAAAAACAAGCAGTTTGCTGCTTCAAGTTAGTACGTAATAGTAACACATCCCTTTTGAGAAACTGGTATGAATGAAACGATACTTCTTACAGTATGTAAGAAGAATCACTGAATTATCTATTTATCTTATAAAAGAAAATTATTCACCTAAATTGAAAAGCCATATATTATTAAAACAGAATATTGATTGCATACATACCGAGGGTTGTGCAGCCCCATAAGTAGTTGGTCTTGAACTGAACAATGAAGGATAGCTCATTCCGCCGAAGTGAGATGATATGGAAGTTTCAATTGATCCCGTTGACTCTGGAGAAGATGACCCTGATGACCTAACATTGTCTTCCTGCAGTTCAAGAAACACTAATGAAAGAGTATCTCAAACCACTACAAAATGCGCATAGTTCAAACTCCAACTCCATATATAGAGGTGGCAATTAGGGGGTTTCAGATTGAGCTATCTTCGTCAGGTTTGCTGAGTTCAGGTTATCACAGTTTTGATCAATTCAAGCTCAGATCCATTTGGTTTCAGTTTGGATTTGGATCTTTTTGGGTTTAGGGTGTGTCATATTCGGACCATTTTGGGTTCAACCCATCAAGGTTGGGTTTTGAGTTTGAGATTCATATAAGCTATAGCCATTTCTATAAATTGGAATGCATTAATAATCACTTTTTTGATACATCATTGGTTATGTAATAAGACAAAAATGTAAAAGAACAAAATTGAAATTTAAAACAAATTGATTAATATTTGTATCAATATAAATGATAGTATAGTTTTGTCTATACACTCAAGTTTTGTCTATTCACTCACTATTAGTATTTTTGTGTGCTTTTTATTTTATCTTTTTATTCATAATTTTTAATAGAATTTCAATTTTTCATGAATTTCTTATATCTAACTTTTTTCTCTTTTTTTTCCTTTTTGTCATGAATTATAAGCATTAACATTAGATATAGTAATATAGGCAAATTTTGAATTAGAGCATTGAATAGAGGAGATTATTAAAAATAGTACCACTTACTGTTCATAAAGAAAATACCAAATTAAGAAGAATACCATTCAATGGGTAAATTTATTGGCATAACCTTAACGCTTAGAAATTATAACAAATTCAGCATCGTGGTATTTAGAACTAATTGATAATATTGTTTTAATTTTAACATTTTACCATGTTGACAATTTATCATTCAAGAAGAAAATAACTTAAATAAATATTGATCAATTAATTTGCATAATTTACTAAAAGTTTGCAACAATAAGTAATCAATAATCATGATATTTAAAATTAATGAATATAAGGTTGAATTGGTTTTAACATTTGACCATTTGGGCACTAATGATTAATGAAGAATCCAAGTTTTATAGGTTTCAAGTTGGTTCGATCTTGAGTTTCAGGTCATTACAGGTTCAAGTTGTGTTGAGACAGCCTGTTTCAGGTTCGAGTAATATCTTGTTTAGATTTTCTGGTTTGTGGGTCTTTGATTTTTTCAATCAATCCCAGTTGCACCAGGTTTTCGGGTCTAGTCAGATTTTGCCACTCAATCAATCTATACAAACCAACTTCAGAGGGATTTGGCAGAATTCATACCTCCATTTCTGTAGTCTCCAAAAGTGTCTTGGCCCACATATCATCATAACTAACAGAAGGTCTAGAGATGATGTTCTCCTCATCAACATCTGGAGCATCAGTTCCAGCACCCGCAAGAAATTCATTGACCTAGCATGAAGTAGAGATGATATGAACGTCGCTTGGAACATTATTACTCACAACTTAAAAATGAAAAAGGTAAAAGTCGCATAAGAGTAATCTTGCAACCATCAAATAAGACTCATCTTAAGGTTTCAAATTACTCTTGGCAAGTAACAATAGGAACTTCTCTCTCAATATAAACATTATGATACAAGAAAACCTTCTGGAGTTGGAAGCCATCCTCAAACCTTTTACACAACCAAAAAAAACATAATTAAGGCTAAAGATACCATACCTCTTATTGGTAAAATTAGATAAAAAATAAAAAAGAAGTGTGCAAGCTCTAATCGTAGGGTCAAAAACAACAAAAAGCAAGGGTGTGGCGATTTAAAGTATGATAGAGCTTGAAGGCTGCTCCATAAAAGTTAATAGCCTTCTATCATGATTGGGAGGTTAATGCCTCTCTATAGATATGAAAGTCTCTATAGATATGAAAGTCATTTCCATAACCATTAGAAAATGGCTTCCAACTTATCAGAGTTCAGAAGCATGAAAGCAGTTAAAGTAAGACACCAAGTATGCTCTCTACCAAAAGATCGATTACAATAGTGACGCACAACCATATAACGCTTATCTATGTTATTTTATATTCCATGGTATGTAGTTAAGTTTTAAACTTCAATTAGGGTAAATTACAAATACTTATACACCCATATGGTTTAAAGTTTTCCCACCTAACAACCTTTTTTCCTTTTCTTGACATTGGCACCCTTTGGTTCACTTAAGTTTGCAAGGGAGGTTATGCTGCTAATTTCATCCAATAAAATTACAAAAAGACGTCACATTTAAAATTTATATTTTTGGTTCACCCTTAAATGTAGTTTTCTAACTTTTTGGGTGAAATTAACATGACCCTCTCTAGGAAGAGAACTGAACTACAGGATTCCAAATGTGGGAAGGAAAAAATCACAAGGCCTTAGGTGGGAAAACTTCATGCAAAAAAAAATAAAAATGACAGGTATTAAGTTGGAAAACTACAAACCAGACAGCGTAAAGTGTACTTTACCCTTTTAATTAAGTGGTGGGATGACTAATGCATAACCTACCAATATATTCGGAGAAGGTTAAATTATAATTATTTGTAATCAAGGGATAAAACTAAAGAGATGTTGCAGCCCTAGAATATACAGTCATTTAGGCTCAATAAGCAGCCATCTTGTTTTTACCTATCATGGACTACAACACTAGTATTTCTCCTTCAACTTCAATTCTACATCAATTTCTGCCATAATTATATTTTATTTACCTCTTCAATTTCTAAACTACATTAAGTACCTTCAAAGAAGTCCCTCCCAGGTCAAATTGGCACCCAATTTTCTGATAGGTTGGAACTTAGGAAAAGCCAAGTTTATAATTCATGAACAGGGAAATATTACTTATGCCAATTTACGTCTTATCATACATATCGATGGAGGTGGTTATTCGGTTCTTAGAGGGATCTTTACAGCAAGGATTGTGCACATACCAGCAAAGGAACATTTCAAAATGCTTACTTTTGAACTATTATAGCCCAACCAATGGAAGCTGCTTTGTTTGATACGTTAGCAGCATAAGTAAAACACTAAAATAAATAAATGAATGTATCCGTTCAAGGATGCAAATAAGAGCTAATGAGTATATCATGTTATTTGAGCTCAATGTGAACCATAGATACTCTACTTATTCTTTGCTGCTCATAATACTGGATTACATGAACAGATACCATCTTAGTCCATAGGAGAGATACCAAGAACTCGTCAAGGAGATAAAAGAGCCTTCACAAATCGTTTAGATGAAAATCAATTCATAAGCAATATTTTGGTTACTACAAAGTGGATTCCTCAAGATACTAGTCATCAGTTTGTACAACAGAGTACAATCATATTAAATATAATTTCTATCCTCAGATAACCTTCTAGTTGATCAGTCAAACACCTCTACTGTAATATAAAATTATTGATCCTATAATAATTGTTATTCCCATGGATCTGCCTAACTATTGTATCACTCCCCAAACCACACACATACGCACACACACATACACTAGGCATCGGAATCCAGAATCATAATTCTTAAACAGAAGAAGCATTGCTAGAATCAAAATCATGTAAAACTTAAATTTCTTACCCTGTTCATTGCTGGGACATCACCAAGGTTGACTGCCCAAGCATTTACTAGATCATCATCAAGTGTATCAGATTCAGCAGCGGCCGGTTTAGATTCATAAACAAGATCAGAAATTCCAGTGGCAACAGCTGGATCACTCAAACCAGTTGATGCACTAATATTATGCCGTGTGCGATATATATTGATAAGTTTCGCACTTCACAAGATTTAAGAAAAAAAAATGAGAAAACATTGTGACTTTAAAATAGAATGAAATACCAGAAAAGTGGAAACAGAAGCACATGGAATGAATTTCATGTTGTTCAAACAAGAAAGATATTGTTTCCCTTTCCCACTTCAAAAAAATTGTAACAAGCTTTTACCTTATTGGCCCCAAAGGGAGATACTTCGCTCGTGGCACATAACAATACAGTGAAACAAGATCCAGCAACCTCTCATGGGTTTCGTATAATTTCTTAAGTTCTTCATCTTTCCATTCCTTATTTGCATTATCATGGTTCCGTATTTCCCTGATTAAGGTTGACAGGAACTCATTCATCTTTATGAAAGGAAAGGAAAGTTATAATGAAGTACGAAAGTTTTTTACTCATACTTGATTAGGTCATCTTGTGCACTATACATTTCATCAAGAACTTTGATCATCGGAGTTATTAGAACTCCAAGCCCTGTACCACTGGCTCCTTGATCTTCTCCGTTACTGAGAGGCATTTCCGATAACTGAGACTGCACACCACCATGTGCTAAGGCATGTAAAAATTCATAGATCTGTAGCCTAAAAGGCTCACCAGACCGGATTGCTACTGTTGTAAGAGCTTGAGCAGCAACAATGCGAACCTAAGTTGTACATACAAATCAAACAGAACAAAGAAACTTAGAAATTATCATGTCAATCAACAAAACTACAGCAAAGTTACAACATTCTAGAAATAACTATTTACAATGAATGCATGTTAACTTCAAGAATATACCATTTGCTCAACTATTAAATGGAACAAACACTTGAACCAAATAGTTTTACACCACGTCATAGAACTTTTATTTTCTACTGCAACCTCTACAACAATAAAAGGAAAATGATGTCTCCTAGGCTCTACAGCAGCTCACTTTTAAACATCAACAAGCTCAAAGTTGCACCTTTTCCAAGATAAAAAGGGGATCATTGTAACGAATTCAACAGTCTGGGTAGAGCAAGCTGGAGATAAGATAATCAGGTTAATGCATTCTTTGCAGGCCTTTGTCTCCTAACAGTTTATTACCTGATGAAGCTTAAGGCAAACAGCAACGACAAAAACAACACCCTAGCAAACATTATAAACAACTATATATATATATATATATTTCCAGAGTCATCAACTTTCGATAAGAAGGCAAAGCACTATTATCATTGAAGATTGAGGCAGAAACAAGCAAGCAAGGTAAGTGCTTCCAGTATACAATTTTAACAAACATAGTGAGCTTTAAAAAAGAACATATACCATGCTAGTACATGTATACAACTTGTAAAATTATAAAAGAAAAATAAGTGCTCTAAATCTAAGAAAGAAGTTAAATTCTGGCGTAAGAGTTTGTGAGATCTGTTTTTATTGTGCACCAGAATCCATCTAGCATAAAAGAAAATTTTGTTTTTTATGAAATGAGTCTAGAGGTGGCAATCGTATAGGTGGTCTTGGATTTAGGTCATTTTGAATCATTTAAATTTAGATTATTTTGTGTTTCAAACACTCACTTCATGTCATTTTGGGCTAGAGTCTCCTAGGTTCGGGTCATTTAGTTTTGCCTCACCTTAGCATTAGATTATTCTGAGTTTGGTTCCATTTCGGTTTAAGTTACTCAGATTATTATCATTCACTTTTCCTACAATAATTTGAATCAAATTCAAGACACTTATAGCAATAATTTGTATTACTATTTCCAATCAAATTAAAATTTAAAATGAGAAATAAATGTTAGCAATGCTCAATTTGGGCCAATTAAAACATGGGATATTTGGATTGGTTCATTTCAAAGTATGGTCACTTTAGTTTTTAGGGTTATTCACATTTGAGCAGTTAACTCTTAAAAGTTAAATCAAATTGGGTCAATTAAAGTATTGGGAGGTAGGTTAGATCTTTCAAGTTAGGCCGCCATTTTTCAGCTCAAGGTAAATCTTATAAAAGTATCACATGCCACAGCTTTAGGATGGTCAAAAATTAAGAAAAAACAAGATGACATGTTTATGCATCTAACAAAACCAAGAAGATTGGTTAGGTTGATGTCACACAAGCTAGTGTCCTTGATGCACGACAAAGAAGCTAATTGAGGGATTAATTTACTTAAAATTTTATTTTATTAGGCTTAATTGTAAATTTTATAGGTTTATGGTTATATTTGGTATTTTACATTTATATTATGTTTTAAGATCTTAGTTTGGGTTCCTTTATCCTATTAGATTTTGCTACAAGTCTATTTCAAACCAAATATTTGTTGAAGTTATAATGTAAATGGGAGTCTATTTGTTTTAGGATTAGAGATGCCAAGAAAACAATAACAATTGTTTGGATCAATAGACACTAGTAAACCATAAGCATGAATTACCCCCATACTACCAAGGAACTGTAGTGTGTTGTGCAACAATGTAGAAAACCCTAAACTTTTTTTGGATAGAGAAAGAAGGGAAGGGAAGGGAAGGGAAAGGAGGGAAAGCAGTACTCATTTCATTCTCAAGAAAACAATTTAAAAGAAAAGGAGGAACTTGGAGGATACATGTAACCCTACAAAACCCTTCAAATTTTCTTCTTTATTTTTTAAACCTCACTTCAAAAATATTTTAATCTATAAGACAATTTTCCTCTGGTTAATAATTCATTCTAGCATATAATTGTTGAAGGAACATAATAAGTTATCATTTCTTTTCCTTCAAACTCTTTAAAATAAAGAAGCCGGTAAGATTACCATCCTTTTCCATTTCCTCTTCCTTTTCTAGTAATCCAAACAAGATACCTTTGCACTCTTTTCCTCTCTTTCCATATCCATTGATGCCGTTCTCCCCTTAGATCCCATAATAAGCTGAGGCTAAAATTGTTTTGAGAGGGAATGGTATGTATGAAAAAAAGGAGAGATGAGTTTTTTCTTACCAAGTAACCCATTTAAATTAAAAAAGAAATCTTGCTTTTGATTTTATTTTTTAATCTTCCCTTTCTATCTTTCACTTTTACCTTTCTTACCAAGCAAACCTAAGAAATTAAAAAAAAAGGATTACCAAAGGGAGAGGAACTACAGGAAAAAGTGGATACAATGCATATTACAGATAAATTAACATATCCATTTTAAGGAAAATATAGGGAGTACTTCCTACAAAAGCATGTATCCACTGTGTCAACTACACACCAGAATAATATTCCCTTTGTCGCAAAAAGCATGTCCCATTTCAACTTTTGATGGTCAAAATTTTTCAACTTTGACCTTTTATTTTTTTATATTTATTATTGAGAAAAATATGAAAAATATAACTCAGAAACTTTGATAAAATAGTTTTTAAATATATATTTTGTAAACTTAATTAATTAAACTATTTAAAATAATAGAGTTCAAAGTTAGAAAATTTTGACTACAAAAAGGTCAACTATGACAATTTAACTGGGATAGAGGAAGTATGATTTAACTTAGGCATTAGCACATATGAGTTAATACAAGCATGTGGCTTAGAAACCATGACACCAATTACAAGCCTTAGTTAATGTTGATTACAGTTGGACACAGCATAATATTCTGATCTCACTACCATAGCAATCCTAAAATACAGGCAATAAAGATTTAACCAAAGAAGAAACATGTCAATTGAAACTCATACCTCCCAGCTACCGCTGAAAGCACACCTCTGGAGTCGAGTCAATGCACCAGCTAGAGTGGGATTACGTGAGCTGGCAGCAGCAACCATTTTATCCGCATCTAACATCATTAATGCAGTACCAGGAGGCGTCGCAGATTCCCAAGCATATTCTGAAGCAGCATAATTAGCATTTTCCCCGAGGAACCACACCTGGCAGATGCTCAGTTTAGCACAGGACTGACTCAAAATGCAAGAATAGTTCAATTGAATAAAAAAGATCCTTACAGCTGCTTGGACTAATCTCTGTAATGCCAGAGCCGACTTTGGATCAGATGCAGATACCCTGTCTACTGATGTAAATCCTGACATTGATCCAGGCTGTGGTGGTGGGAGGTCAAGAACAATTGTCACTGCTTCCAAGGCTGTATGTTTCCCATCAGGACCAGCTCCAACAAGACATGTCTAATAACAAAACAATAATTTAACCAATCAATATATTTAGGGACGGCAAAACCCAATCCATTCCATCCCATGGATTTTACACCAGTCCACACCAAATGGGGCGGTATGTGTATCTTTTGAAACTTAAACTAAATTTGGTATATCAAATTTGTATTAGACATTTTTATTCCAATATAAAATTATGTTAAATATTATTGTGTAAACTAATCTAAATGATATACAAAAAAAAAAAAAAGTTATAGTTATTCACTTTAAGATAAAAATACATTACATAATTTTTTTGTTAAAAATTTGATTAAAATGATTTACATAAATCATTAAAAAAAATCACTGGAGGCAAAGGCAGGGGAGAGGGAGGATGAGGCAATTTGTGCCCCCATGTTGCTCCATTGCCAATCCTAGCTATGTTTCATTTCCCCCGATTATATAATATTTTAACAATAAATAGGTAAAGCAGTTGAACAATGATTTAAATCAATGCATATATTTGTAACTTCTATTTAACATAAAATTACCTACAAGCCTACAAGCACACAAACAAAGAAATCAAAGAAAATAAACTTAAATGTAAAAAGAATAAAAGACAATTAAAAGCAAGTATCCAACTAATATGTGCAAGTACATGCTTAACCCACAAATAGAGAAAATTTCATAGCATTGTTTGTAAAGTTTGGCTCAAATATTATTTTTGTCCCAACAATCTCAAACGTCACACATATGTCCTCAAACTTCAAATTTGTATAAAACACTCCTTCCATCCACTAACTCTTTCATGCCAACTAGAAGTTACAGCTAAGCAACAGGTGTTACCAATTGTGAGCTAACAACTTATTCAACTATTAGATTGATGAAAGAATTTTTTCAATAAGAATTAAAAGTTTGAGTACAAAAAATGTGGCATTTTAAACGATTAGGATGAATATATATTTGAGTTAAGTTCTAGGGACAACACAAGCAATTTACTCTACAAAAAGTAACGGCAGATGAAGTAACAGGTTTAAAATCTATCATCAAAGAAGATTGAAAGGAAACTTACTTTCCAAAGAAGTTGTAAAACATCAGCATCGATCTTCCCTGGAACTTTAGTAGCAAAGATCCTGGCAAGTTCAAGAAGAGTGACAGCCATATCTGGTGTCGCCTGGTAAAGCAGTGAATTAAAACATTAAATGTACCATACCATCATCTTCTGTTTATGCATTAGTACCAAACCTAAATGAGCTCAAAGTTTTAGGGGCACAGCACAACATGTGCACTAAAAAATCAATTGAATTTTAATTTCTAAACCACTTTTTGGATTATGTAACAGGTTGTAACCCTGTCCAGCCCTTCATCCACCTCAAGCCAATGCATAAACTCAAATCTAGGACCTAAAACTTTTTTAATGGGGGTAGCTTCCTGAGACATTGTTGTGTAAAATCCAATTTCAGTCAACATCCTATGAAATTTCCAAAGGCACAGAAAGATTGAAAGTTTTACCTTTTTAAACGGTTTTTAAACAGTTTAAGTACAGACTTGATCCTCGTAATTTACAAATTTATGAATTTTGGTCCCTTTTCTTTTATTTCAATTAAGTCCATGGATTTCTATTAACAGTTAATTTTTATCCCTCAATCAATAAGCACCATTAAATTGATGAGATGAATTATCGAATTGATAACATGGGAAGTTACATGTCTTTTTTTTTTTTTTCAAAAAGAAACATTGCACATCAATTCAGAAGAATGTTTTTAAAATAATACTAAAATTTGTTTGCAAGTTCTACAGTTAGGTTGATGTGTCACATGTCCAATTGGCCACAAAAGAATCTCATAATTCATTAGATACTTTTTATGAATATCAACCAAGTATCGTAAGTCAATTGGTCCTAGTTATTCAATCATTTGATAAGTAGAGTCATTCTTTGATAAATGATCACTCAAAATGACTAATGATCACTATGAGTCTGACTCAATAGAATTTGATCATTTTTTTTTTTTTGGTCATTGAGATGGATTACTAAACCAAGAATTCTCTTTCTTTACCATCCATAAATCACTGTTTGCAACCCAAGATTCTATTTTATCATCAATCCAATCACCGCTCACAATTTTTCTTTTCCTTGTCAATGAGTTGATCTCTTTAATTGTACAACTTAGATGTCTCATATTTTCTCAAATTGTTGTAACTTGTCATGTCAACATAAATGTAGCAATTCATCAATTTTATAGCCCATGTCATCAATTCTACAATCCATGTCATCAATTGAATGGTCCATGTCATCAATTTAATGGTGCTTATTGACAAAGGGACCAAAATCAACATTTAATTAAAATAAAAAGACTTAATTTGTTAAAATAGAGAACGAGGGACCAAAATCTACAATATTATTATGTGGACCAAATGCATACTTCAACCTTGGTAAGCCTTGTGCTTATGTGAGCCCAATGGCACAGAAATATTAACCAAGCTAGTCATTTCACATGTTTTTCATTACAATTCAATTTTACTCACCCTAACTTACTATTAGAAGAAGAGCATCTCTAGGGTTACATGTGACATACCATGGCCCATTCAGTTATAGAAAATATTTTCCATTTACCATCTCCTTTTTTACTCCAAATATATCAATAGCATAGGATAAGTATTTCAATTTTCCAAAATAGGAAAAAAAAAGTTTACTTAGTTAAACTAGTTGAAACAATTTAAAACAATTATCTAATTTTCTAGAAAATTGAAAAACAAGGGTTTCCAAACTTAGTTATTTAGTTACTCCATTGATCATATACACAGAATGGAGATGGAAAGTTAAAAAATATATTCAAACCAAACAAGCCCTTGGTTTTAGGATTTATCCCTTTTAGAAATAACCAAATTATTGTAATATTCTTTTAGAATTTGCTCCATTTTGAACCTAAGAGGGGATTTTTTTCATTTAATTGTAAGAAATTTTAACTTGAATTTCAAAAAGAGAAATTCTATTCACAGCCACAATTTTGTTCCCTACAACCAAAAATTATAAGTGTGCTTCTAAATGCACCACAATTTTTACTATTCACATCCTTTTTTTTTTTCAAATTTTTTTTAAATGAAATTACTTAAATACCCTTCTCAAGTTTTTGAATATTCATATTCGGTAACTTTTATGGCTTTTCAAAAATGCATTTCCAAAAAGTTTTATAACTTTTTGGAAATGAACACTTTTCGGAAATGCATTTTGGTAAGTATCAAGAGTAAAATTTTACCAAAACTTACAAAAAAAAATTGATTAAAATTTTTTTATGAATTAGTGTAAGGAAAAAAGTTATTATTAAAAAAAATCATAAATTTTAAAATTAATAAAAAATTTACTTTTACTATTTTGATTTTATAACCTTTTGGAAATGAACAATTTGCGGAAATGCATTTCCATAAATGTTAGGGGTAAAATTTTATGAAAAATTACCAAAAAATATTTATATTAAAATTTTTTATGAATTAGTGTAATGAAAAAAATTATTACTAGAAAAAATCATAAATTTTAAGATTAATAAAAAAAATTACATTTCTTATTTTGATTTTAAAGAGAATAAAAAAATTAAATTAAAGATAAAATAATAACTGTAATTTTTTATAAATTTAAATTTTATCATTTTTTAATTAATTTTTTTATCGATTATTAAAATTTTATTATAACTCTAACTAAATTGAACTCTTTAGAGAAATCTCTCCATCTACTTATTACTATGAGTTTCTTTAATTAGTATATTAGATTAATAAAATTGTGTAATATTCAATAATATTACTTGTACAATTTTAAAGAATTTCAGTTTTTATATGTTGATTAGATCTGATAGGGCTTTCATCATCCTTTGTAACATCGAGACATGAAATATTTAATTAGAACCTTATAAGATTTTATTATTTTTCTAAGATCAAAATAGTAAAAATAACTTTTTTATTAATTTAAAATTTTAAATTTTTTTTCTAATAATAACTTTCCATTACACTAATTCATAAAAACTTTTAATAAATTATTTTTTGGTAATTTTTTTTTAAAATTTGACTCAAACATTTTTCATAAATGAATTTTCGAAAAAGTTATAAATATTCAAAAAACTTGTGAAAAGGATATTTAAGTAATTTCACTTACAAAAAATTAAAAAAAAATGGGATGTAAAGAGCAAAAATCTTGGCGAATTTAGTCCCTCTCATTTATAATTTTCATTACAAAATTACCCTTGAATCAAAATTACTTTATTATCCCCAATAAAATTACTTTGTAACCTTCACAACCCAACAACACCTAAACCATATATATTAGACTCCATCTTTTCTAGTTAGAGGATGCCAAAAAAGGAGGTAGTGAAAACAGAGATAAAAACAATGTTCTCTGTATTGGTTTTTTCAAAAAGAAATCCCCAACTATATAACAGACCTGATATATATAAAGAAACCCACAAAATCAAGACATAATCATCCAAACATAGAAAGAAATAAAAGATCAAAAATATAAATCGCAACAAATCAAGAAATTGATCCTGATTTGATACATAATCTGTCAACACTCCTTAAGTTGGAAAATAGCTATTTATCATTTTCACTTGCCAACAAGAGTCTCAAAGCTTGTTTTATGTAGTCCTTTTGTTAGGATACATGCTACTTGTTGTTTTGTAGGAACATAGGTCATATAGGTCACTCCCAAATCAATCATCTTTTTGATAAAATGCCTATCAACTTCCACATGCTTCGTTCAATCATGATGCACTAGATTATGAGCAATACTTATAGCAACCTTGTTATCACAATACAATTTCATAGGGTATTCAACTATCATCTTCAATTCTCCCAAAAGTCTCTTCAGCCAGATAAATTCACAAGTTCCTTATGCAAGAGGTCTAAATTCTTTTTGAAACAAAATTCCTCTTCCAGAAGTACCCTTCAAATATTGTAGAATGCTGTGAACCACCTGTAGATGTTCCTCTTTTAGATCATGCATAAACTGACTGACCACACTCACTACATAGGCTATGCCAGGCCGAATATGAGAAAGGTAGATTAATCTCCCAACCAACCTTTAGTAAAGCCCTTTATCAACTCCCCCTTTGTTTTCTTAACCTAGCCTATGATTTGGATCAATAGGAATACTTGCAGCTTTACTCCCTATAATGCTTGTTTCTTTTAGCAAGTCTAGCACATATTTCCATTGAGACAAGAATACCCCCTATTTGGAATATGCCACTTCAATCCTAAGAAAGTACTTGAGTTTGCCCTATTCCTTGATTTCGAACTCTCAAGCTAGTTGGGTTTTGTCTCTTCTTCTCCTTTTCATCATTCCCAGTGACAATAATGTCATCAAAATACACTAGAAGCATAGTAATTTTGTCTTCTTTCAAGTGTTTGTGTAACGCCCTCAATCCCACATTAGAAGAATGTGTAGATAAGGAATGATATATATGTAGAAATCTAAACCCAACCTTATGAGGCAACTTTTGTGGGACAAAACCGTGAAACCTTCAAGTCAAAGTGGACAATACCTCGCAAGTTAGGTGCAAGTCTCCATAGTTTGATAAATAAAATGTGATCACCTTGACTCTATCTATAGCCAAATCTCACCATTGCTTTAGTTAACCTTTCAAACCACGCCCTTGGTGATTGTTTTAACCTGTACAAGGCCTTTTTGAACTTAAAGACTTTATTAGGACCAAACTCTTCCTCAAATCCTGGTGAGGGTTCCATGTACACTGCTTCCAAATCTCCATTGTATCAAATTGTTGGAGTTCCCATTCAAAATGAATAGCAAGGGACAATAGAATTCTTACTGTATTCATGTTTGCTACTGGAGCAAAGGTTTCTCGATAGTCTATCCCATAAGTCGATGTATAGCCTTTCGCAACTAACCTTGCTTTATATCTCTCAAGAGTTCTATGTGATTTAAACTTCATAGTATAAATCCACTTGCAAACAATTGTTCTCTTGCCTTTAAGACATGAAACAATGTTCCAAGTATTATTATTTTCCAAGGCCCTCATCTCTTCCCTCATTGCACGTCCAATTTTTGTCTCCTAAAGCTTCTTGTACTGTTTTTTGGAATTTCAAATGTGTGGGAAAACATTTAGTTACAAGTGGTTGTATTTTGTAATCTGTTGATTGTAATCTGTATATATCTGTATCCCTAAAATTGAGAATTTGTATCTCTAGAATTAAGGACAGAATATCAGGATAGACAATTCCTTGATTTGTAAGGATTAGATTTAGGAATATTTAGTTTCCTAGTTTACTCTCTAGTTAGTTGTTTTTAAATCTATGGTGTTTGTATGATTCGTAACACAAGTTTTCAATATACTCTCATTTTTTCCACATGGTATCAGAGCTTTAGACTCTTATTGGGAAGAAAATTTCTCAGCCTTCATTGCCGAATTTTTTTTTTAGGCCTTCATAGCCAAATTTTGTTAAATCTATCATACTTTTATTTTGTTCCTTTTTGGCCTTCATTGCCTATACTTGTTTCAGTCCTGAGAAAGGTAATCATGTCATAAATAGCAGAATCTGCCGCTACTACTCGATTTGGAGAAGTAACAACTGGTCAAACCACAGTGAAACTATAGAATATCCAAGCTGCATACAGGTTGAATGGAAAGAACTACTTGAAGTGGTCTCAGTTGGTTCAAACCTTTCTAAAAGGGAAAGGAAAATTGAGCCATCTTCTTGGCACTGGTCCTGAGAAAGGAGATCCAAAATTTGAGGCTTGGGATGAAGAGGATTCTATGGTTATGTCATGGCTGTGGAATTCTATGACGCCAGATATTAGTGACACTTATATGTTTTTGTCCACGGCCAAAGACATTTGGGAATCAATTCGTCAAACCTATTCCAAAGTTAAAGATGCTGCTCAAGTCTATGAGGTCAAGATCAAGACTGCAGCTCTCAAACAAGGGAATAAGTCAGTCACAGAGTATGCTATTCTTCTTAAAAATCTTTGGCAAGAGATGGATCACTATCGGTGCATAGAAATGAAATGCAGTGAAGATGCAACAACTTTGAAGAAATTTATTGAAAAAGATCGAGTCTATGATTTTCTTGCTGGACTGAATGTTGAGTTTGATCAAGTCAGAGTCCAAATTCTAGGAAAACAAGATCTGCCTTCTTTAAATGAAGTGATATCCATGGTTAGAGCAGAAGAGGAGTGATGCTTGACAGTGTGCATGTAGAAGGATCTGCTATGGTCTCTAATGGTGGGAAGAACCAAAGCTTAGAACAATTACCAGTCAGTGAGAATGGGAAAGGTGATTCGGCTAAAACTTCAAATCGTGACAATCTTTGGTGCACCTATTGCAAGAAGCCAAGGCACACCAGAGATCGTTGCTGGAAACTACATGGAAAACCTTCAACTTCAAGCAAAGAATGGGGTTATAAAGGAGGACAGCCAAGAAATCAAGGACAAGCTCACGTGACTGCAATGGAGTTAAGCCAGGAGAAGTCTCAGAAACAAGGAGAGTTGGATAAAAAAGAGATTGAGAAACTGCGAAGCCTATTGGGAACTCTTGAAAAGGCTACTGGTGTATGCTCCTTGGCACACTCAGGTAAGGACTCTGGTGCAGGTAAAGTCTCTAATTCTCATGGATTAAATGTCTCAGATAAATGCATTAAGAGTTCTTAGGTCATTGACTCAGGAGCCACAAACCACATGACACATTCTTCACAAAAGTTTAGTACATATACCCTATGTCCTGGTACTAAGAAAATTACTGTTGCGGATGGTTCACTTACTACAGTGGCAAGATTAGGAGATGTTCAAATTAATCCCTCATTCATTCTTAAAAATGTTCTTCATGTTCCTAGATTGTCTACTAATATGATATCTATACAAAGACTTACTAGAGACATGAATTGCAATGTGACTTTTTATCCCTCTTACTGTGAATTTCAGGACCAGGGTTCAGGGAAGAAGATTGGACTTGCTAAGGAGAAGGATGGACTATACTATCTTGAGACATCCAACAACATAAGCAATATCAAGAATAGTTTACCTTTGTCATTTCTTTCTGAACAATCTTCCAATAAAGACAAAATCTGGCTTTATCATTTTCGTCTTGGACCCCCTTTTTTTGGAACTTTGAAAAACATGTTTCCTTCTTTGTTCAAAGGATTAAACGTTGAAGAGTTTCATTGTGATGTTTGTGAACTTGCAGACGTGTATCTTTTCCAATTAGTAACAAAAGAAGTTCTACTCCCTTTTACTTGATTCATAGTGACATTTGGGGTGCCTCTACAGTTCCTAATATTTTTGGGGCAAGATGGGTTGTGTCATTCATAGATCACTGTACCAGGGTTTCTTGAGTTTTTTTACTTAAATCCAAATTAGATGTGAATTGTGTGTTTTTTAGCTTCCAAAACATGATCCAAAATCAATTTGGAGTGAGAATCAAGAGATTTAGGTCTGATAATGCAAGAGACTATTTCAACCAGAGTCTATCCACCTATATCCAAAATGAGAGGATTATCCATGAGTCATCTTGTGTTAATACTCCACAGCAAAATGGAGTGGCAAAGAGAAAAAACAGCCATTTACTAGCCACAACCCTAGCCTTCCTTTTTCAAGCAAATGTGCCTAAATCTTACTGGGGAGAAGCTGTTCTCACTGCTACACACATTATAAATAGGTTACCTTCAAAGGTTTTGGGATTTAAAACTCCTATGGAACTACTCTCACAATTCTATCCCAACCTTAATACCACAAACAACCTCGCACCTAGGATATTCGGTTGTACATCATTTGTTCATGTTCACAGTCATAATAGGGGAAAGTTGGATCCGAGAGCAATTAGGTGTATCTTTGTGGGGTATTCATCAACTCAGAAAGGGTATAAGTGCTATCATCCTCCTACCAAAAAGTTCTGTGTGTCTGCAGATGTCACTTTTGAAGAAAGTAAACCATTTTTTACTCAACCTTATCTTCAGGGGGAGACATCATTTATAGAAGATAAGGATAAAGACTTCTTTTTGCTTGACTTGTCATCCTCCTCCAAAACAGTTTCACCCATTAATTCTTTTGAGCCTAAACCCATTTCTTCAGAGTCCAAGTCAAACACTGATTCTAAATCTGAACCCATTCCAAACATAGAAGTTGTGACTAAGGATAATACTATTCTTGATTCTGTGAAAGAATTACAGGTGTACTCAAGAAAGAAAGTTCCAGTTCCTGAACCAGTGCAAATCCAAGAACCTGATCCTAACTCTGGAAATGAGGTAATTACAGTCTCTAATTCTATTTCTCAAAATGAGCATGACTCTCCTAAAATTAGTGATTATGATCTACCTATTGCCATTAGGAAAGGAACTACAGAATGTACTAAACATCCATTATACCCAATTTCTAATTTTGTGTCATTTGAAAAGTTTTCACCATCCCATAAGAATTTTCCTGTGAGCCTAAATACTATTTTTATTCCAACTACATTATCTGAGGCATTATCTAATGAGAAATGGAGGCAGGCGATGAAAATAGAAATGGAGGCCTTAGAGAAAAATAAGATATGGGAGCTGGTAGAGTTACCTGCAGGAAAACATCCAGTTGGGTGTAAATGGGTTTTCACTATAAAGTATAAGGCAGATGGTACTATTGAAAGATACAAGGCCAGGCTGGTGGCTAAAGGCTACACTCAAACTTATGGAGTGGATTATCAGGAAACTTTTGCTCCAGTTGCCAATATGAATACAGTTAGGATTTTATTATCCTTGGCAGCAAATTACAATTGGCAGCTTCAACAATTTGATGTAAAGAATGCCTTTTTACATGGTGATTTGGAAGAAGAAATATATATGAAAGTTCCACCGAGATTTGGTGGTCATCTAGAAGTAAAAAAGGTATGCAAGCTGAAAAAGGCTTGATATGGCCTTAAACAGTCTCCTAGGGCCTGGTTCGGGAGATTTGCCAAAGTGATGCTAGGAATGGAATATAAACAGTGTCAAGGGGATCACACATTGTTTATCAAGCACTCAGATTCAGGGAAGGTCACAGTTCTATTAGTATATGTTGATGATATAATTGTAATTGGAGATGATGAAAAAGAAAGAGAGTCTCTAAAACAGTGTTTGGCCAGAGAATTCGAGATAAAAGAGCTAGGGAGATTGAAGTACTTCCTAGGAATTGAAGTAGCCCACTCACGTCATGGTATTTTTATCTCACAACAGAAATATGTTATGGATCTTTTGAAGAAAACTGGGAAGCTCGCATGTAAACCTACAAGTACCCCTATAGATCCCAATCATAAGCTTGGAGAAGCTAATGAAGATGCTGCTGTAGATAAGGGGATGTACCGGAGATTAGTTGGAAGACTTATTTATCTCTCACATACTAGACCTGACATAGCATATGCTGTGAGTGTGATAAGTCAATTTATGCATAGTCCTAAAGAAGTACACCTACAGGCTGTCTACCGTGTACTACACTATTTGAAGGCTAATCCTGGGAGAGGTATCTTGTTTAAAAAAAATTCAGGGTTGGTACTAGAGGCATATACAGATGCTGATTATGTAGGTTCAGTAACCGACAAAAGATCTACCTCAGGCTACTGTACTTTTCTAGGTGGTAATCTTGTAACTTGGAGGAGTAAAAAACAGAATGTGGTGGCAAGATCAAGTGCTGAAGCAGAGTTTAGGGCAATGGCTCAAGGAATTTGTGAACTACTATGGTTAAAGATTATTCTAGAAGACTTGAAGATCAAATGGGATGGACCAATGAGAGTTTACTGTGATAACAAATCTGCAATAAGCATTGCACACAATCCTGTGCAACATGACAGAACAAAACACATTGAAGTAGACCGGCACTTCATAAAGGAAAAACTAGACAGTGGATTGATTTGCACCCCATATGTATCAACTAAGGGTCAACTTGCAGATGTGCTGACTAAAGGTCTCAACAGTGCAATATTTCAGGAAATTATTTCCAAACTGGGAATGAAAAACACCTATTCACCAGCTTGAGGGGGAGTGTGGGAAAACATTTAGTTACAAGTGGTTGTATTTTGTAATCTGTTGATTGTAATATGTATATATCTGTATCCCTAAAATTGAAAATTTGTATCTCTAGAATTAAGGACAAAATATCAGGATAGACAATTCTTTGATTATAAGGATTAGATTTAGGAATATTTAGTTTCCTAGTTTACTCTCTAGTTAGTTGTATTTAAATCTATGGTGTTTGTATGATTCGTAACACAAGTTTTCAATATACTCTCATTTTTTCCACAACTCTCATTTTTTCCACAAAATGAATTCAAGAGAAAGAGAAAGCTATTGTGTCACGTGGAGAGATAATGTGACAAAATAAAGTTGGATATGGGATGTTGGGTGCACTTTCGTCTCCCTTTTCTCAAGGCTATGGGAAGGTCAAGGTCACTCTCTAGGATAGGCTGGTTATCACATGAAACAGAATCATTAGCTTCAAAAACAGGTATATTTAAAATGCCTTCATTACCTGCACTCAAGTTAGGCTCATGGATCTATTTTGATACTTGTGAGGGCTTTACTCTCCTTGAATATTGTTGTCGTTGCTTCATGGGAGCTTCTAAAAGCTGGTTTTTTGGATCCACACTAGGTTCAAGGCTCTGTAAGTTTGAACATTCTACAGGAACGATCTCGATTTCATTTGCTAAAGGTAGAACTTCTACTGGAATGGTCTCAGTTTCAATGTTTTCAATAGCTATTATAGGTTTTGATATTTGAATTTTCATCAGAATAGGTACATGAGAAACTTTGCAGAAAAGATGTAAAACCTGAGCACGCATCTTCCTGAATTAGTTCTCCCCCTGAAGATGAGTAGGAAAGGCATGTAGAATGGTTCACTTTCTTGGAATGTAATATCCATGGATACAAAGATTCGATAGGTAGAAGGATCATAACTTTGAGTGGTGGAATAACCAATGAAGACACATTTTTTAGCACGAGGATCTAACTTAGACCAGTTGGTTTTGTGAATGTGTAAGTAGGCTATGGAACCAAAAACTTTTAAGGAAAGACTTCGAAGGGAGACAGAATCAAGAAAGTGTTTGAATAGGGTGGATAAAGGGCTCTTATTTCCCAAAACTTTTGAAGGAAGTCAATTGATGAGATAAGCAACTGCAACGACTGCTTCACCCTAAAGAAATTTTGGGACATTTGATTGGAATAACAGGGCACGAGTTACTTCTAAAAGGTGGCGATTTTTTTGCTCAACAACCCCATTTTGTAGAAAACCGATTCTTAACCAGATTTGATTAGGTGTCATTCATTTAGGATTTTAGTTGTTTCCTAAATAAAAGGGATTTGGTTCATTGACCAAATTCCTACTTGGTACTAGCCATTTATTGTTAGAGGATTTTTAGATGATTTATTATTACCTCTAAGATATAATGGGATTTGTCAGATTTGATGTTTTAGCTATATATATATACTCTATAAAGTTTTTTAAGAATTCATAAAATAAAATTCTCATGAATTCTTCATGGTATGAGAGCGTTCATCCTAAATTATCAAAACCTATATATATATATATATTTTTTTTTTCATTTTATCTTTCTATCTGCTCCATGGCCAACAACACAGGTGTGTCCAAGCCCCCTATTTTGCCTATCACTGGTCACAAACTCAATGGACAAAACTTCATCCAATGGTCTCAATGATGCTGTTTGTCTGTGGAAAAGGAAAGGAAGATTATCTCACGAGAATGGCTATTTCACCCAGCAAGGATGACTCGAAGCACTGAATCTGGAAGTTAGAGAGTAGCATGATAATGTCGTGGTTGATCAATTCTATGAGTAATGAGATTGGTGAGAATTTCATGTACTACAAAACTGCCAAAGCAATTTGGGATGCTACGAAAGAAACCTACTCCAACGTAGACAATACGTCTAGAATATTCGAGATCAAAAGCATTATACATGACCTATGGCAAGGAGACTCTTCTATCACGAAATATTTTAATTCCTTAACTCATTATTGATAGCAATTAAATATCTTTTAAGAAATAGCATGAAAGTGCCCCGATGATAACCAACAATACAAGAAAATAGTGGAGAAGTATCAAGTTTATAACTTTCTACTTGGTCTAAACAAAAGCCTTGATGATGTTCATAGGAGAATTCTTAGCATCAAACCATTACCCAGGATCTGAGAAGTTTTCTTTGAGATCCGTCAAAAAGAAAGTAGAAGAAAAGTGATGCTAGAGACATCATGCAATCCACAAGAGACAGAAAATTCAATGCTTGCTGCATGAGGACCAAAATCCTACCAAGATGGTGAAAATCAATAGAAGAAAGGTAACAAACCTTGGTGTGACCACTACTAGAAGTTAGGACACATGGGAAACCTACTGACTACAAACCACATTCTACTCGAAATAGAGTCATGGAAATTCTGCCATCACCGAGACAACTCCAACACCCCCAGAATCAAACCTGTTCAGTAAAAAGCAGTTGGAATTCCTTCAAAAAATTGTTTAGCAATCTCTTTAGAACACTAGGTCAGTTGTAAGCATAGCATCTGCTGCACAAAAAAGCAACTCTCTCAATGCTCTACTTGTGCAAAATGGAAAATCAAGCTCTTGGATTTTTTATTCAAGCACATCAAACAACATGATTGGTGATACATCGGTGTTCCATAAATACAACCCATGTTCTGAAAACCTCACAATTCGAATAGCAAATGGGTCACTCTCTGGGATAGCCGGGACAAGTTCAGTCATTATTTCAAAGGGCATAACACTTGACTCTGTTCTTCATGCACCTAATTTAGATTGCAACCTTTTGTCTATTAGTAAAATTACGAGAGATCTTAATTGTGTTACTAAATTTCTTTCTAACATGTGTGAATTTCAGGGCTTGGATTTGGAAAGAAGATCGACAATGCTAGGATGTGTGTTGGACTCTATCTCCTTAAAGATGATGAATCTAAGAGACGATCATGGAAAAGTGCTTGTTCAGTTTCATCTTCTAGTAAGAGTAAAGAAAATGCAGTCATGTTATGGCACTATCGTTTAGGACGTCCAAATTTCTTGCATCTCAAAAAATTATTCCCTGATCTATTCAATAAAGATTCCGAATCTTATCAATGTGAAATTTGTCAGTTTTCCAAACATACTCTCAATTCATTCCAAGTCAACCATACAAATCAAGTCATCCTTTTTCTATGATCCATAGGGATGTTTAGGGACCATCAAGGGTTAACAATATTACAAGCTCTAGATGGTTTGTTACCTTCATTGATGATCACACTAGAGTTACATGGTTGTTCCTCGTGAAGACAAGTCAAAGGTTAATTCAATATTTCAAAATTTCAACAAGATGGTGCAAACTCAATTTCAAGCAAAAATTCAAGTGCTTAGAAAAGATAATAGGTGAGAATACTATCACTCAGTTCTTGGATCTTATTAGATCAAGGAATTATTCATCAAAACTCATGTATTGAAACTCCTCAACAAAACGAAGTTGCCGAGCGAAGAAACAAAAACCTAATGGAAGTTGCAAGATCTATTATGCTAGCCTCTCACGTCTCGAAACATTTCTAGGTAGAGGCAATCCTGACAGCAGCTTTTCTTATCAATAGGATGCCTTTTCGAGTACTAAAATTCCAAATCCCTAATCAAACACTTCTCAAAACCTACCCTTATGTCCAAATCATTTCTTCCATACCAATCAAAGTGTTCAGATATACTACCTTAGTTCATATACACCAACAACAATGCAGTAATCTAGACCCCAGATAACTTAGGTGTATATTTCTTGGCTACTCACCTAACCAAAAAGGCTACAAATGTTATTCACCAACTACCAGAAAGTTTTACACTTCTATGGATGTCACCTTTGAGAATTAGCCATTCTATCCCAAAGCCGATATTCAGGGGGAAAGTTTTAGGGAATATCAACTTTGGAGATTGAGCCATCATCTGATGCTTCCTCTACTTGTCTGCCAATTCAAATTCCCATTTCAAATAATTCTTCTTCTTCTTCCGAAGCAACTAGTCATCTTGAGTCTCCAAAATCTCCTAAAATCGTGCAAGAGACAAAAGCTAAGGAAATGATTATATACTCAAGGAGACCGAAATCTCAACAAGGGATAGCGACTTGTACATCTCCAACATAGAACCGAGATTCTGAACCAAATCCAAGGACTTTTGAAATTCACACAGAGAACACAATTACTAAACCTATCTTTGATGATTTTCCTAATGATCTTGATTAGCCCATTGCTATAAGAAAAGGTGTGAGATCATGTACTCAGCACCCTATTAGTAACTTTGTTTCCTATGAAGGGTTGTTTCCTACTTACCGAGCACTGGATACGTCATTAACTGATGTTCATATACCAAATACCATCCAAGAAGCGCCCGAACAATCAAAGTGGAAAGGTGAGGTAATGGAAGAAATACAAGCACTAGAAAAGAATGGCACATAGAAAATTATTGATCTTCCTGAAGGAAAGAGCCTATTGGGATGTAAGTGAATTTTTACTATCAAACACAATACAAACGAAAGTGTGAAAAGATTCAAAACTTGTCTTGTGGCTAAGCGATTCACTCAGTCTTACAGGATTGATTATGAGGAGACATTTGCTCCTATAGCAAAATTGAATTCTATCCATGTTACTATCACTTGCTGCAAACCTAGATTGGCCTTTTCACCAATTCGATATCAAAAATGCATTTCTGAATGGTGATCTAGTGGAAGAGGTCTACATGAAGATTCCTCCAAATTTTGACAACCAAGACAACATCGACAAGGTGTGCAAGCTTTAGAAATCCTTATATGGCCTCAAACAATCTCCTCGCGCCTAGTTTGATTGTTTGACTAAGGCTATTAGAAAAAATGGGTTCTTACAATGCCAATCCGACCACACTATATTTGTCATTCATCAAATAGCAAGATTGCTATTATGATTGTTTATGTTGATGATATTGTCCTCATAGGAGATTATGAAGAGCAAATAGTCGGATTGAACACTCTTCTAGCTAAAGAGTTTGAAATAAAAGACTTGGGACAGCTTCAATATTTTCTTGGCATGGAAGTAGCTCGATCAAGAAATAGTATTTCTGTTTCACAACGAAAATATGCACTTGATCTTCTCAAAGAGACAGGGATGCTTGGGTGTAAACCAATGGATACTCCAATGGACCCAAATGTCAAGATGGGAACAAGAGATGGAAGTCCTCTTGTAGACCAAAACAGATACCAGAGACTTGTGGGAAAATTAATTTATTTGGCACACACTAGACCTGACATTGGCTTCTCTATAAGTATGGTGAGCAGATTTATGAACAATCCTACAAAGATACACATGGAGGTACTATACCGGACCCTTCAATACTTTAAAAAAAATCCGAGCAAAGGGTTGCACTTCAAAAAAACACTAAATAGAGATGTGGAGATTTTCTCAGATGCAAATTGGGTGTGGTTTTGTGACAAACCAAAGGTCAACTATAAGGTATTGTATATATGCGTGGGGCAACTTGGTCACTTGGAAGAGAAAGAAACAAGCAGTGGTAACTCAAAGTAGGGATGAAGTTGAATTTAGGGCTATGTCTCACGGGATTTGTGAAGGAATATGGATTAAGAGAATGCTACAGGAATTGAAGAAGTCACCTAGGAATTCAATAAAACTGTTTTGTGATAAAAAAACAGCTATTAACATTGCCAAGAACCATGTTCATCATGAACGAATGAAACATGCAGAGATTGATCGCCACTTCATCAAAAAGAAGATTGAAGAAGACGCATTCAAATTGGTCTACACTCAACAAAACATCAGACAACCGACATCCTCACCAAGGCTCCTCATCGCGGCAATTTCGAGAATTTGAAGTCCTAGTTGGGTATGATTGATATCTACCACCCAGCTTGAGGAAAAGTGTGGAAAACCAATTCCTAACCATATTTGATTAGTTGTCATTCATTTAGTATTTTGGTTGTTTCATAAATAAAAGGGATTTGGTTCATTGACCAAAATCCTACTTGGTAGTTTCCATTTATTGTTAGAGGATTTTTAGATGATTTGTATTATCTCTAGGATATCATAGGATTTGCCAAATTTGATGTTTTAGCTATATATATACTCTTTTACTCTAGAAAGTTTCTTAAGAATTCACAAAATAAAATTCTCATGAATTTCTTCATGTTGGGGTGTGTCAACATAGTATTACTCATGAATGATACCCTCTTTTTCAAAAAATAAGAAAAGAGTTAGATTAAAATAATCTCTGGCATTGTCAAATCGAATTCTTTTGATTTGTTCCCCAAATTGTGTAGAAATCATTTTGTGGAATTGAGGAAAGATGGTGCTAAATTCTTATTTTTCTTTCATGAGAAGCAACCAAGTTGTGTGAATGCAATCATCAATAAAATAGACAAACCATCGTGCCCCATTAACATTAGGAATTTTTTATAGACCCCAAATATTAGAGTGGATTAGAAAGAAAGGTTTATTGCTCTTTATTGATTTTGTAGGAAAAGAAACATGATGATGTTTTGCAAATTGACAAACATCACAATGAAAATCAGTAAGAGGAAAATTTTAAAACAAAGAAGGAAACATGGACTTTAACAAAAGAAAAAAAAAGATGTCTAAGGTGCAAATGATATGCCCAAACTTGAGATTTATTCGAAGAAGCTAGAAAAGCCAAAAAAGAAGGTGGTTGGTAAAAGATGGGTTGGTACTCTATTCCACAACTTTGCAAGTCTTCAATGTAGTATAGCCAATCACGTTCTCTAGCAAATCCAATCATTTTCCCTGAGACTAGTTCCTAAAAGACACAATGAGAAGAGAAAAAAGTTATTTTACAACGAAGTTCTTTTGTCATCTTATGAATGGATATGAGGTTAGTGGATAATTTAGGGATATGTAGGACATTTTTAAGGGATATTAAAGGTGTCAAACGAATACTTCCCTCGTCAACAATAACAATAGGAGATCTATCTGCTACTATAATTTTTTGATTTCCAAAGGTGGATTTATAATTAGTAGCACTATAGGACATGTGATAGGTTGCACCAAAATCAACAACCCATTAACTCAAATGTGCAGTACTTGAAGCTCTAGAAATTTCAATTAAGAGACGCATACCCACTTAGGCAAGAGAGTAAGAACCTGAAGATTTTTCGAGTGATTCCAAAAGGCGCCTTAGCCTTTCCATCTCCTCCCGATTAAATTCCTTTAACTCTTCCTTGTTTTGAGCACCTGTTTCCAGATTTACCTCTTCCTTGTTGGTGAGGTTGGCTTGGCCTTCAGTATGACCCTTAAACCCCCCAGTTCGAGCCAAAACTTGTGCCTTACCGTGTAGTTTGAAGCAGATATCTCAAGTACGGCATGGTTTGTTACACTATGAACACCACAGCCGATCTCTGTTAGATTGTTTTTACAAGTCTAGCCGATTACTATCACTTGGCTTAGTTCCTTATTTCCTCCATCTCCAATCTTTCAAGATACCATAGTAGTAGCTTCACATGTAAGGCGTCCCAACATAACTCCTCGACTCTTTTCAGCCCTTACAATGGACAAAATTTCACGAAGTGTTGGGATTGGATCCTTACCAAGAATTTGCACGCTGATTTGATCATACTTACCACTCAACCCTACCAAGAATTCAAACATTCTATCATGCTCCAAAAGCTCCTAGAAGATCTAAATATCTTCACTATTTTTCATCTTCAAGTCATGGTAGTAATCAATTTCCAGCCATAAACCTTTCATCTTGATGTAGTAGTCAATGATGGACATGTTTCCTTGTTTAGTGGAAGCAATCTGCACTTTCAACTCATGGACTAGTGCAATATCCTTCTTCTTAGACTAAGTCTATTTTAGTGTCTCCCATGTGGCTCTTGCAGTGGAGAGAAACATCCCATTCCGACTAATCTCTATTTTCACAGAGTTCCACAACCATGACATAATCATAGAATCTTAAGCAACCCATGTCTTAAAACTTGGATCTTCAAAGCTTAGGCCATCACTAGTCAAGTGACCTATCTTCCCTCATCCCTTGAGGAAGGTTCAGACAATCTGACTCCAATCAAGACAATAAGATGGATTCATACTCAGTAGTTCATTGTTTGAATCAATCAAGTGATGATCATTCACATTGGACAACGAATTAGCAGTAGGTTCACCCATAGCCACAGATGGCATATCAGGTAAAGAGGCAGTGGAGGTTGTTGACATCTTCAAGTCAATTGCCTTATTAGGGAAAGGAGATATTGCAATGAAGGCAAGAAGAAGGAAGAAAGGTATAAGGCAATTAAGGCCACAATAAAAGAGAAAAAGAAACTAGAGGAAAGGGTCTAATACCATATAAAAATTCTATGTAAATTCCTTCTTGTATTATTTACAACAGAGCTACACAATATATATAGACAAAAGACAAAACTCTAATTACAGGAAAGTGTCTATCAAAGGAAAAACAAATAAAGTAAATAAATGAAAATAATGGGGCAATCAAATCAAATCAAGTCAAAGGATCAAATCCTTAATTTCTAGTTATCAGATCCCTAATTTCTAGCTATTTGAAATAGGAAACTTAGGAATAATTTTAGGAATCTTAACATCTTGCATTCGCGATTTTAAGTGAAATTTTCGGAAAAAAAAAATGCACCTTTGGATGTCAAGAGTTTGGATGCTTTTGGCTGCAATTCATGCGTGGGTTTCTAAGTACATAGGTGCCTAAGGCGTGGGTGCATTATTTTGGCAGTGAGGGCTATAATGTAAATGCAAAAAATGTTTACTTGGATGTATTCAGCAATTTTTAAAAGAAATAGTTTGAAATATGGCTATACTTAGTAAGGTGGCTAAAATAAGCAATATTGTGACTACAAATAGAATTTCTCTTCCAAAAAAGTATGTCATTGCTCCATCTCACTCTTTACTACAAGTAATTTCAAAGAAAAACACATTCCTTTACTTTGAATCCAAGTTTACTACAAAGTCTAAATCAAATAGAAGAGTTTCTACTATCATTTTTTTGGACTCGAAGAATTCTACTATCAATTCTAAATCTGCAATAATGATTACAATGGTAATGATGTACTTGAAGTGATTATTATGTAGTATATGATTTTGAAATATTAAGGAAGGATATGGATCAAGTTTTCTTTCATGCTAGTGTTGCATGAAACCCAAATCCTCTTACTTCTTTAGTTACAAGAATTCTTGAATATGATCCTACATGGAAAGTGTTTTCTCAGAAGAGAAGCAATACAATTGACCTTTTTCTGAAGATTGCATAGCATTAACATATGTCATACTGATATGAGAATCAATTTCTTATACAGCAAATGCATAAACAAACAAGTCTAACATGCATTCCTAATAATGTAAGGTTATCACAAATAACATTAATGCATATGCTGATTTGTTAGAGATAACAGAGTGAAGATGATGTTCAGCAATCGTGTTGTGTGAGAATAAACTTCCACCAAAAAAATTATAATTTATGCACGAGCAAATTAATAAAAACTAAATATTTCAGCAATTCAGTTTCTTTTAGTCATTTTAATGAATGTTGACTTGTTTTAGTCGATGTTAATTGTACATCAGATGTTCATTGCCATTAATTATTATAGCCACGCATTGCAAACAAGAAATAAAGTTGTGAAGACAGCAACCATCAAAAGAAGATAATCTGTTAAAGATCAAGTATTTAACAAAAGTTTTTCATCCTGCAAAAGCAGATTATGAGTTGTGTCCATTGTGTACCTTAAAACGGGCATGCAAAGTCAGCAAAACATCGTTCAATAGTGTTGCTGGCCAAGTTGGGTCAGAGAGCTCCGATGCAATAATGGATTTTAGCTCATCAAATGATTCATGTGGACTTTGCATCCAAATCAATGCCTTGATTACCATTGCCCGAACATAAACACACTCACATGCCACAGTTGTTCTAACTACTTCCATCAGTGAAGCTAGCATACCTGCAATTGTATCCTTGCCACCGGCTGCATTAGATATAGAGGTGTTTCTTCGGATACCTACTGTAAAAGAACAAAGAATGTAAGAATTGTCTAACTGTAATCAGAAAACTATCATGAAGTCAACATTCCACACATTCTGAAATTAGTTAGATCATCAAAATTCATCAATCATTAATTTAACTACCTACAATAAACACACAAGTTTAGGAGAAACTAAGATATGTGTCATCTAGCATTTACATACAGAAAAAACAAGAAACAAGGGCACATATGTAATTAGTAAAAGTGTAAAACAAATATGACAAATGGGATGCTTATAACACCATGATCAATAATAGCTGCACTTACAAGGAGAATAAAGCTGAGCAATACCCAAAAAAGAAATCTAATTTACATATTACCTGAAGTCCAGAATATAAGAAAAGTGTACCAAATGATTATACGACATAGAAAGAAAACGGTTAAACCAAATTCAATCACCATGAAGTATAAAATACCAAGGTAACATTTAGGAACACGAATTTGAATTTGGGATATGCATTCCACATTCATGTATTTGAAGTGTATAAATTTAAAATACCTAGTCAAAAATTCATTGTTTGGATAAAATATAAGGATTGAGGATGCAAATATGAATTTGCCTGATTGAGAATTTTTATCATTCAAAAAAATACAGCACATTTCTATATATTGATGGCAAATTAATTGAAATTTGATCAACACTTATAGACCCATTTAAAAGAATGAAACAAATGAATTTAAGAAAGAATAGGGGATTATTATTATTTCTTTTTTTTAGAAAGCAATAGTTTAAGTCAACACTAAAAGCATTCCTAGTTATTGACCAGTTCTACTTATAGTATTCACTACACCAATTATTACTTATGTAATCAAGGATTAACATCACAAGAATTTTTGGGCGCTGTGATCTAGAAACCCTTGTGGACCCCATATCTGTCAATGACTGAAAAAGTTTATGAATGGCAGCATCTGCAAATACTGGAAATACGAGAAATGACCAACTTTTTGTAGAAATCTGATTCTCCTATGTTAGTGCAGATCTGATTCTCCTACATTAGCGCAACTTGATTTCCTAATTTATTTTGCGAATATTTCTCATTTACTTTTTTGATTTAGTTAACTATTCTGATCGTCAAGGTTTATAGGGATTTGTTTCTATTTTAGAATAGAATAATTCTCCTTCCTTTTATTATTCTTAGTTTTCTGTTTCATGTAAGTTGTTTCCTAATAAAGAACTTTGCTGTTCCTATTTATTTAGATGTACTCCTTCATTGTAGATAGAATAAGAAGAAATAAGGACAATTGTTCTTTACGTTTTCTACATGGTATCAGAGTAAGTCAGCCTAAATCATTAGATTGTAGCCACACGAGTTTCCATTATGGCTAGTAGGAGTGAGAACTCTTCTTCTGCGGAGCTATGGCAAGAGGAAAGTCAAAAAGAGGTGATGCTCCAACAAACCCTTCAAAACAAGTCTGCAACCTTCGGAACTAATTTACTAGTACAAAAAGGTAATTTCCTAAACGCCTCAAGTGTTCAACAGGGAAATTCACAATCTTGGATTGTTGATTTAGGAGCATCAAATCACATGACTAGAGATGCATCCTTATTCAACACATATAAACCTTGCTATGATAATGCTGTTGTAAAAATTGCTAATGGCTTTCTTTCAAAGGTGGCAAGAATAGGTTTTATTGTAGTTTCGAAAGACAACACTTGACTCTGTCCTCCATGTCCCTAATTCAAGCTGTAACCTACTTTCTATTAGTAAGCTTACGAAAGATGTTGTGTCACTAAATTTTTTCCCAACTTGTGTGAATTTTAGGAATTGGGCTCGAAGAGGATTATTGGCAGTGCTAGGATGTGTGCAAGGCTCTACCTTCATCAAGAAGATACACTTAAGAGGCCACAAAACTCTTGTACAGCCTTAGCCTTTAGTACTAGTAAAGATGACCTTATCATGTTATGGCATTTTAGATTAGGACATCCAAATATTTCATACCTAAAAAGGCTATTTCCCTCATTATTCAATAACATCTCTAAAGATTATTAGTGTGAAATTTGTCAACTTTCTAGGCACACTCAAAATACCTACCTTAACATTTCCTATAAATCATTTCAGCCTTTCTCAAAGATTCATAGTAACATTTGGGGACCATCAAGAGTTAATAATATCACAAGTTCTAGGTGATTTGTTACATTCATCGATGATCATACTCAACTCACTTGGGTATTCCTTATGAAAGAAAAATCCAAGGTTAGCCAAATCTTTCAAAACTTTAATAGCATGGTACAAACCCAATTCTAAGCCAAAATCCAAGTCCTTAAAACTGACAATGGAAGGGAATGCTTCAACTCTATTCTCGGCCCTTACCTTAGCAATCATGGCATTATCTATTAAAGCTCTGCGTTGACACTCCACAGCAAAATGGGGTTGCCGAACACAAAAACAGACATTTGATAAAAGTGACCAGATCCCTCTTGTTGACTTCCAATGAGCCTAAATATTTTTAGGGAAAAGCTGTCCTCACTGCAACTTATTTGGTTAACCAAATGCCTTCTCGAGTTCTTGGCTTTAAAAAACACCTTGTCAAACTCTCCTTGTTTGCCCACAAACTCGGCTAATCTCTTCCATTCTCATCAAACTCTTTGGTTGCATTGCCTTTGTTCATATTAACCAACAAAACCGCAACAAGCTTGATCACAAAGCCTTAAAATGCATCTTCCTTGGTTATTCCCTAAACCAAAAGGGCTATAGGTGTTACTCACCCATTACGAAAAATTCTATAGCTCTATGGATGTCACCTTCTTTGAGAATCTTCCATACTATAGCAAGAATGATATTTAGGGGGAGAATACTACTTACGAATATCAATTCTTAACTGTTGACTTGCCAATATCCCAATCAACCCCTTCAAAACCAGATTCTTAACCTACCCAACCTATCAGCCATGTAGATTCCAAAACCCAACCTGTTCAAACAACTCTTAACTCTTCAAACCCTAAGGTTATGCAAGAAAAAACAAAAGAACTAATATTCTACTCAAGGAAGCAAAAACCACAAGAAGAAGTGGACAACTGTACACAACCTAACACTAAAAATCAAACTGTTTCGAGTCTCCAAGAACCTGAAACTAACATAGGTAATGTCCCTATTGAATCTGAAACTAAAACTTGTAAGCCAGCCGGTGACCTTGACATTCCTATTGCATTAAGAAAAGGTGTGAGATCATGCACCCGGTAACTTATCTGCAAGTACATCTCATATGACAGGGTAAATCCAAACTTTCGAGCCTTTACTACTAATCTTGACAATGTGCGGATTCCAAAAAATTACTTAGGAAGCCCTCAATGAACCAGATTGAAAGGCAGCAATTCTTGAAGAAATCAAGGCATTAGAGAAAAATGGGACATGGGAAATTTCAGATTTGCCCAAAGGGAAAAACTTGGTTGGATGTAAGGGGATCTTCACAATAAAGTACAATCTAGATGGAAGTATAAACAGCTTCAAAGCTAGACTTGTTGCAAAAGGGTTCACTCAATCCTATAGGATAGACTATGAAGAGACATTTGCTCCAATAGCCAAACTCAATTCAATTAGATTTCTGTTGTAACTAGTAGCCAACTTGGATTGGCCTCTTCACCAACTTGATATCAAGAATGCATTCTTAAATGGTGACTTGGAGGAAGATGTCTACATAGAAATTCCCCCTGGTTTCAAAAGGCTAGACAACATGGGCAAAGTGTGCAAACCCCGAAAATCTTTATATGGACTTAAACAATCTCCTCAAGCTTGGTTTGAACGATTGACCAAGGCAATGAAGAGGTATGGATTCCTGTAATGTTAATCTGACCATACTATGTTTGTTAAGTTCACTAATGAAGGAAAAAGAGTTATTCTTATTGTTTATGTGGATGATATCATAATCACCGAAGACCACGAGGAAGGAATAGATGACTTGAAGAAGCTCTTTGCAAAGGAGTTTGAAATAAAAGACTTGGGGTTCCTTAAATATTTCCTTGGAATGGAAGTGGCTCAGTCTAATAATGGAATATCAATATCTCAGCATTAAGTATGTACTTGATCTACTTAAAGAAACCGACATGATTGGATGCAAACCTGCCAATACACCCATGGACTCAACTAATAATATTGGAAGTGAAAATGGAAGCTCTCTCACGGACAAAGGGCGATACAAAAGACTAGTTGGGAAGCTTATTTACCTCTCCCACACACGACCTGTATCGGGTTTGCAATAAAGATAGTGAGTAGATACATGAATAATCCAATCAAGGAGCATCTCAAGGCTGTTCATCACATCCTACAGTACTTAAAGAAGAGTCCTAGCGAAGGTTTATATTTTAAGAAGTCAATAGATAAGGCAGTCGAGTTGTACACAGATGCTGACTGGGCTAGATCAATAACAGATAGAAGGTTCATTATTGGATATTACACTTATGTTTAGGGTAATTTGGTCATTTGCAGAAGAAAAAAGCAAGCTATTATAGCTAGGAGCAGTGCTAAGGTTGAGTTTAGAGCAATGTCCCATGGTATTTGTGAAGGAATTTGGCTGATGAGGTTACTTGGAGAATTAAAAGTTTAGACTGTGACATCTATGACACTGTTTTGTAACAATAAGGCTACTACAATTATTGCAAAAAATCCTGTTTATCATGATAGGACCAAGCACATAGAAATGGACCGACATTTCATAAAGGAAAAGATAGAAAATGGGTCGGTCAAACTAGCGTATATCCTTACAAGTTCACAAATTGCAAATATTCTGACTAAAACTCTTCCTAGAAGCATTTTTGATGGATTGAAATCCAAGCTGAGTATGATTAACAGTCATAACCCAACTTGAGGGAGAGTGTAAAAATCTGATTCACCTACAGTAGTGCATATCTAATTCTCTTACATTAGTGCAGCTTGATTTCCTAATTTATTTTGGGAATATTTCTCATTTACTCTTCTGATTTAGTCAACTATTTTGATTGTCAAGTTTTTGAGATTTGTTTCTATTTTATAATAGAATAATTCTCTTTCCTTTTATTATTTTTGGTTTTCTGTTTCATGTAAGTTGTTTCCTAATAAAGAACTTCACTATTCCTATTTGTTTAGATGTACTCCCTCATTGTAGATAGAATAAGAAGAAACAAGGACAATTGTTCTTTAAGTTTTCTACACTTTTCCTTTATTTTTTTCTTTTTTCCTCAACCAAATAAGATGCCAATTTCTGCCAATCATTTCCCCCCACTTTCCTCATGGCATTAATTTTCCTTCAAAACAGTTGAAAATCTTACAGGAAGAAAGCAAAGGCAAACTCAAGAGAGAAAGGAATCAAAGGAACAAATATGGCTTCTCATGGCAAGTGATCACCGTAGGGAAATGCCTCAAACAATGGTGATGCTAGAGTTTTCAGTGCAGGCTCATCAGAGCTGCCAGTATGTATGAGAAAGTGTAGGGACAGAGAAGGAGACAAAAGAAGCAATGAACAAGTTATTGAGGACTCAAAATGCATTTAATTGCACATGCACAGGTTCAATGGGTGTTTATTAAAGTACATGGATTTCGGCTCCTCAAATTCTTTGTGGATTTAACCCAAGTTCAAAACAATGCTGTTTACCAAAACAAAAAGATAGATTTCAATTGGAGACGAAAATTCAAATTCACCCAACCCAATTTCAGGGTACCAAACAGACCATAACTGATCGGTTCAAACAAACCAAAAAGAGTTCAAGCATAAATCAGATTTGAAAGCAGCTAAATATGCAACCTCAAAATAAAAATTCTTGTTTTGCTTATAGTAATCTGAAAAGAAAATTCAATTTACTGATGCAAACAATCAAGAACACCAAAATCAATCATTAAGGTACCTTAAATATTACATGAAAGACCACATGATAGATATGAACCAAAACAAAGTAAAAACAAAAAAAAAAAATTAATAGATTAATGAATAAATAACATTACCTTCTGGATGAGAGTTGTCATTCATATCTGAATCAAGAGAATCTGCAGTGTCAACAAATCTACTCACATAAGCTCCTTCATCAAGATCTTGTAAGCCTACAGCGTATGCTGCAGCTCTGCTTTTTCCCATCTCCTGAACCACTCTAGCAGCAGCATGGAGTACTGGTCTAGAGAAACTACGGAAAGAACTCTCCAACCTGATTAAGATGGAATGTGAAAACCATGAAAGGTGGATAACAAATGGGGACAGTAACAACTATTATGCCATTCTTCAAATAGCAAAATCTTTCAAAACAATCAAACCACATAAAGATATTAAGTTCAACCATAGAAATAGGTGGAAGGGGGAAAGAGATTTATAAACCTTCTCATTACAAGTTTAATAAGGGGCTGCGAGCGCCTTGTCTTTTGAGATTTGTCTTTGGAATTTGATGGTGCCTCTGGTAACTTTAAAATCTCCCTAGTTAAACGGTACCACCCTGCAGCCCGCTCTTCTGTCCTGTAGTAAATAAATGAAAGACCAGAAACTTGTGATAATAATGTATTTAAGCAACTACAGCCATCTAAAAAAATGATGACAATGGAACAAAGATAGGTCAAGAAGAAAAATAAGATAAAGAGCATACGTTTCAGCATTATCATGTTTACCCAATATACATAAAATCGCCTCAAAACAGACTCTTTCACTGGGATCCAGCAGGAGTTGATAGAGCACAGAGTTGAACTGAGATTTGATGTCAGACCTCTCTATGCAAACACAGTTGTGAAACCAGTCATCTAAAGCATTTAATAAATGCAAGCAGACTTTGTCCAATGCACTTACCATCTAATGATCGAGCTCTCGATATTGCATAGCACAACCTGGCCAGTGAAACTCTAGCAAGCACATCATGCAAATGGAGAACATCCAGCAATGCCCCTGATTCATGTAATACCCGAAAAAATCATAACAGCAGTACCAAGAAAATGTGATAAGCAGGGGGCATAAAGCAGAATAAAGGATATAAATAAAACCTTAAACTGCCAATGACAACTTTTTTCAACAGACAAACGGAAGACAAGATTCAATATTTAAAGTTGTTTATGAAGTGAATCCTAGCAGACAAAGAGCATGTTTGGATGAGATAGTTTTATAAAGGATTTCCTTTTAAGGAGGGACTTAAAATTCCAATAACCAATTTTTTCAAGTTGGCAATTTAAGAAAAGGTATTTTCAAAATTCATTGGTAATTTAGCAGGGATTTGGGAATCCAAATACCTTTCACAATGGACTTAAAGTAAATATAGTTCTCTCTGCTCTTTATTATCTAAATATAAACACAGAGGAGGGTACCACTTTGGCAGACTCTCTACTTCTCATCACTCTGTTCTCAATGTTAACAAGGTATCAAAGCAACCACCTTTGCTACTGCCTTAACCTTGCCCTTCAAAATTAACCTTTTCTTCAAAAACAAAATGCCAGCATCATCATGACATCAACTTCCAGGTAGGGTCAAATAACATTACCAGTAAGAGTGCAACCCATCATTCATCAAAATCATTCAATCAATGTTAGAATTTGTGGGTGTTTGAGGTCAATTTTTCAGAAAGAAAAAAAAAAAGAATCATGGTTCAAGGTTTAAAACAAACATTATCTAATTTCTGAATGATTTCAGCATTTTCAAACTTATGCAGCTGATCTGCTGAACTACATGTTCTTCAACGAACCAAGGAAAGCAAGCCAAGCCCTTTCCTCAGTCAATTGCATCCCTATTGCTCACCTTCTCCCATCAGTACTTTCGGACCCACATCATCTCTTAACAACATGCTATCTGGTTCTTTAATGAGCATCAAATCCCTCTCTGTTATGCAAACTTCTGTTTTTTTTCTATGATGAACCTATGCCATGATATATATATATATATCTGTAGCACTTGAGGTGGTGAATCAACTTTCTAATGGTAACTGTTCAAATATACACCAAAACACTGACTGGTACATTAAATAAACAGACTCAAGGCAATTAAAGTGTATTTGACAGACCTAGGAAAGTATTTCACTCTTGCTTAGTCCTTTCAAGATTCTGTTGAGAAGTCAGAATAATGTGTACAAGCAAATGCTCAAGTTCATTATTCCTCATGGAATTCTATAGAACCGAGAGTAGGAAATATGTGTACGCACCTTGGTACATGTATGTTGGTATGAGAGTGTCTTAAGTTGATTTGTACTAGTCATCTAACTCGTGTGATCTATCCCTTACATTTTTTTAGCTCAAAAAAGTAATAGATCTATTACTGAATATCCTTCTGAATTCAAGTACATTTCTGAGGAGTTAAAAATAGTCTTCAACCACTTTTGTTAATATTCAAGAAGAGTTTTGTAACAAGTTGGGCATACATATGATAATATATGTGCTCCAGTTTGATGGGCAGTCTTAAGGATTTAATGAAAGGATAAATCAATTAATGATTCTTATAATTGTATCAAATACATAGTAGTCTACCACATTGGTAGACTTTTTATATTACACCTCAATAGGTATAATCTCCAAAATCCATTCTAAAAGGTATCTTTGTTGCACCCCACAACCAATACCACAATAACACTTGCCAACCATCATACTTCAGCACCTCAGCAATCATCTGTCTACCACCCCAAATTTATGCCACCTCTAAAACAGCCAGGACTGCCATATCCAGTACCATTGTGAATTTGAGTCAAAGATGATGGTGGTCACTAGTAGCAACGGTGAAATGGAATACTTCCATGGAAGAGAATTTAAATATATATATATATATGAGACTAGATAAAATTCTATTCTTTGGAGCAATAATACACAATAATTCTAGAAATTTTAAATTTGAATAATGCATTTCAATTTCCATTATTTCAAAATTCTATGGAAATTAAAAATAAGTCAACCAAACACAACTTTGCTCAACTTAGCCATAAACAGATCAAATTACTTTATCAAAATGTAGTAAGATACATTAATATAAGTATTTTTAAGAATTTAAAAAATGTCCCACAGAAATCACTTAGGCAAAATACTAGTACCTATTAAATTAAACATCAAAACTTATCGAAATAACTTTATCATTGTAAACTTTACATGAAATAAATATCTCTATCAATAACTTTCAGTTCTCATTTTAAGCTATTATCTATTACTATTTCTTATCTCTGAAGAACTAAAGTTTTTCTAATTATTTAAGGCCAAATAGTTTAACCAATATTTTCCTTTCAGTTTCTCTTGAATAGACTCATAATCCGTAAACATCAAAATTTTCAAAATAGTATAAGATAAAACACTCAGCATAGCAAGGAAGAAAATAATGACATTATGGAGAAGAATGATCGGAATGAATACCTCCTGGAGCAACAAGCTTTCCTGCATATATGTGAAACACGTGTTAGGCACTCATAAAGGCAACAAACTTCACACAAGAACTTGAAGACCTACATTTTCATAAGGTAGCACCAATAATCCCAAAGTAAACACTAAGAAAAAAATATGAAATTTCAACTATCAGAATCAGAAAACTCGATATCACAATCAGCAAAAAGCTACTTGAAACTGAAATTATATTGGTACTAACAACTAACAAGCTAAAACTAAAACCCTAAGACAAATACAAATACCAAATATAACCCTAAAGTACCCATACTAGAAATAGCACTAACACCCATAAAACATAATAGAATAATAAAAAGAATTATTAAATAATTTATAATTCTTCTATCAGTTTCCTTTTTATAAATTCCTATAACAGTAACTGCAAAAGAAATGTTTAAGAATTTAACCTCACCTAAAGCCATTGCAACTGCATAAGGGTCTCTTATGGCCAATTCAGAGATGATTTCCAAAGAGTGCCTCACAGCTACAGGATCAGCAAATGAAATCCTGCAATGAAGAGTTAAGAAATTTCAACATCAAATGATACCAGAACTACAACATAATCAAAAATAATATACCAAATATAAGAGGCATCTCATTCAAAATTTTGCAAGCTCGAGACTCCCACAATTAAAACCAATATTTACACAAGCAGAATATATTTCGACAGATTTTGGGACCAAACTGATAAATCTAGTAACAAAAAAAGTCGATGAAAGGGGAAGATAAACTTTTATCAACAAAAAACATGAAATTGGAAATCAAACACCAACAGAATGTAATCGAACAACTATACTAACTTAACCAATATGCTAGCTCAAAAAACAAAAAGAAGGCCACAAATTCTAAGTTGAATAATTGAACAAAAAACCAAGGAAACAAGAAATAGGAAAAATGTTAATGTTGAATAATGTATTAGTATTACCCCAAATTCAAATAAGAACACAGGTATATGTAGAGTAAAAACCATTTTATGTTTCTGAAGCTACAAAAGAAATTGTAAACTAACTTCTCATGTCAGCAGCTAAAACCACCCCTATTAGACCAAATTGCGACCAAATAATAACTTTTCACAAAAAATAAATAAATAAATAAACCCAAAGTCTCATTTCAACAAAGAAACCAGCTTATGAACATTGCAGGACAAAACTCATATCACTCAAATACTTGAGTACTCACATGCTACAGAAGGCAGTTAAATGGAACCAATAGCTAACACACTTATGCAATTTACAGACTTTAACAAAAACTGGAGACTAGAATGAACAGAAAATTACCCCTGCACAGCACGATGCAAAAATGCCGGATTTCCTGGATCCAAAGGAAGTCTTCTCAGAGCACTTAGAGCAGCATATTGTAGATTACTTCGGATGATAGACTGAAAAGTCAATGTCGCAGAATAAATAAATAAACAAAAAAAATTGTCAAGAAAAATCTTATTTAAGCAAGCATACAGTTGTGGCTCAATGTAATAAACAAGTTACAAGAGTATAACCATAAAAATGCATGCAAAGAGAAGAAAGGAACATAATAAGTGCAAACTACATAACCTGTTAATCAAAGTCAAAACATATTTTTCAACAATTTATGCAGCATAAATAAGAATCTACCCCTAAATCAACACAGTGCAAACATTTTTCAGTAAAGGAAGGACAAACCCAGAAATCATAGGCTCCAATTGGTCCTCTATAAAAGATGAAATGTTTACTACAGATGTGGGCAAGTCTGCCTACCTGGGCTTTACACTAACCTAAGGTTCGAAATTTTGGTGATTTAGGGCTTATGGCTATGTATAAATTATGGTTAGGCTGAGGAAAACTAGGGTATGATTTAGCTGAGATTTTGGTCTAAAAAAGCATGAGAAAGCCAGGGAAATGTTGCTGGGTATTTCGGAAAGCAGTAGAAATAGAATATAGCTGAATTATGGCTGCCGTTTTGAAGCTCTGAATAGTAGCCAAGAACACCATCCCAAGAGAGAAAGGTACAGAAAAGTCAAATCATTCAATCACAAACTCTCAACAATTCGCAAAAATTAAATGCTTTTTTAAAAATAAATCTACCAATTCCAGCAATTCAAAGATACAGAAAAGATAAAAACTCACTAACCCTCCTCAGACTAGGATTTCTAAAACCATTAGAATTAGTACAAAGGCTAAAACAAATATAAAGTAAGGACTAGAGAACAACTCCAATAACTAAACTAAACCCAAAATACGACACAGTATTCAATGACTGAAGCCCTTTCTAGCCAAACAGGAAATTGATAATGCACTCCTAGACACCAAAACTCAATTAAACTGATAATATACTACTGTAAAATGCTACCAAACTTGTTAAGGAGTGAAACTGGAAGGAATGATGGCATTACCATATTCCTTTACAACTATATCAAGCAATTTTGTCTGTATAATAAATTGTAAGGTAGAATTATTGCCCTCCAAATCTTCCAAAATTTGGAGGGCTTTAACGAAGGGTACATGGACATCTCCAGTTTGCTCCCATTCCATTAAACTGTATCATAAACAAGGTAAAAAGTAGAGTACACTACCCTTCATACAATCAAAGGGTGAGAGAATGAAAACAGTAAGATAAAGGCTCATGGATCTAAAAGTGAACATCACTGTTATGCAAGAAACCAAGACAGATGTACCAATAAAGGATATAGACAAAGGCCCATCACTTGGTACAGAATGTAGCAAAGCATATTGTTAACAACATGCATTCAGAATTTTAGCACTAAGCACAACCACAAGCAGATATTCTTACCTCTTTATCACCACCTTTAGCACCAAAAATACCTTTCTTACGTTTGTGTGGGACATCAGCAACCTAAAAAAGAACATAAAAATTTGTAGAACCATTCAAAAACTAACCAAATTATCCTACAAAGCAAATTTGCAATATTATAAATTTTCACATGCCAAAAAGCAAGAATAAACAACATTTTCTATTAAGAGTGAACAAGATAAACCTCTGTCAACTCTATGAATGTATTGCAAGCTTAATTCAAAAACCTTAAATTAAGCAAACCAGAAAAATAAGAAATTATTGACATTTAATTCCCCAATATATATGAAATTCCGACAAGAAATATGATGGAGATTGCACGGAAAGGAAAACAAATATCATGGACATTCCTTCAAAATGATAGCATCTAATACTAGGCATTAATATTTAATCACCACGCTATCACATCCTAAGCCCTAAAAACCACTAGATATTTTGCTTATAACCCATATCATTCTTCCCAACAAAGTTTCATTTCAAAACAATTACAAATCAATGACAAGATCATGATTCTAGTTCACACAAAATTTCTAGTTTGTTAAGTTTCAAGTTTGTGTTAAATCTCCATGAACCTAGGCCAGACTTGGCTTCATATCCTAACAAAAAAAAATCTGTAAAAACACCTCGCAGCCACCTCTAAGGGAGGTCCTAAATGAGGTGCTTGCCTTTGGCACCTAACCCACGTCTTTCAACTGGCAAAGGTGCATAAAAGATGCTATAGTTTACATTGACAAAGAAAAAGGCAAAACATGTGCAACAAGTCTTTTACAAGGACAACAATAGTAACATCATCCATGTAAACGTTTTCATTTAGATAAAGGTATCACATCACTCAAAAAAAGTAAAACAAGTCATTAACTTTAACCATTGTGCAATAAAACCCTCTGTCTTATTGGGTTTAATTAAACCTTCCAACTTTAGTTTTAGGTTAACCAAGTCCAACTAATAATACAAATGATCACATTAGAGATGTGTCACTAGCATCCTTTAAAAAGTAACCAAAACATCTACACTTTAATCTTAATTAAACTAATTAAAAGATCTAAACTTTAATCTCAATTAAACTAAATAAAAAAAATTTAATACTAATTCAACTTAATAAAAAATTACAAACAAAATTTAAAAAAAAAAAAAACCAAACTTAGCCACAAATGCCACCAAGCACTACTAATGTCTTGTTGCTTTATCATTAAAACTACCACATTCAAATTTGAAAACCCTAACTAAATCTTATTTGTTAATTCTGCAAAGAAAAGTTAATGACAACATGCAATTTTAGCATTGTATCTCATGAATGGTAGAAAGAAGAATACAAGGTCTAAAAGATATTGGATATAGTTAAACACAAACAAGAGGAATAAATCACTAACTGCAAAAAAATGAAAAAGAAAAGTAGAAAAAATCAAAAGAGCAAAGTTACTTTTGCTGAGATTAGAGAAAAAAATTTTTAAAAAAAAAGTATTAATAGAAAGAAGATTAATCCAAAATGGAATATTTATGTGTGTACATGTATGTGTGTGTGTATACTTCTTTCCCCCCCATGAAGCTCCCAAACCTTGTTGTCATTTTCTTCCTTTCTTGTTGTCTTGAATTTTTATAGAACATCTTTATATCAGGTATAGTTGGTAGGATGAAATGGATGAAGCATGATATATATACATATACTAGAATTGGGCAAATGGTGTTCTGAAACGAAACAAAAAAAAAAGTGTTTTGGAAGAGAATAATAAGTTAAAAAAAATTATGGGTATTTTTTTAAAGTGAAGAGACATATGCATCCTTAATTTTATATTTTTTATAATAATTTTATTTATTTTTTTGTGTAACTTGACTCATGACTCCAGACTCAATCAAAGGTTTATAAGTGGTATAGATAAGTACGGATTTGTATAAAAGCTTTTTTGGACACAGAAGTCCATCCTTATAGATTATATCTCTAAACTGTCATTTTATATTAATTTTTGTTAAATATAATTATTAATTAATAATAGGATCTGTATTATAAACAAGGAAGAGTTTTAAATACATTAAATCACTTTAATAAAAAAGTTTACTTTCAATATAATAGTAATTTATGAAAAATGATAAAATAGAAATTAACTTGTCATCTCTCTTTGAGAAGATAGAATGCTAATAAGCTAATTGAGGGATTAGATTACTTAAGATTTTATTTTGTTACTCGTATTATGGAGCTTAATTGTAGAATTTTATAGGTCTAGGATTATATTTAGTATTTTACATGTATATTAGGGTTTAGTATTGTTGTCATTTTCTTATTCTTTTAAGTTTTGTTTTTAAGTAAAGTTTATCAGATTTCTTATTAGGAGTCTTAACTATTTTTTTTAAAGTCCTACTAGGAATTCGAGCTCTAGTTCTTTACATATTAGGGTTGGTAGTAACCTATATAAATATCCATATACTCTTTCTTTTAAAGACAGATTATTATGATAAGAAATTTTTCAGCATTATAGCTACAGTGATTGTGTGATGCAATCCTAAGGAACCCTAGGTATGATGCTTAATTTCTTTCTTCTTGGTTTTGTGATGCAATCAAGGAACCCATGTGTGAACCTTAGGTAGTTTGCCTAGTTTCTTGATGCGATAAAGTTGTAGTCCTAGTCAACTAAGACATAATTTCAATCTAGTTGGGGTTGGTCACATAAATCCAGTTGATTCCATTCCAACAAGCAAGGGCATATCCTATGAAGGATCCAAGAAGCCAAATCTTCAACCCTGCATGCTGTGGTCTAACTCTAGTTTTCATTTTCCCACATGGATAGAATTTCTCTTACACACTAGGGTACCATAAGTCAACCAAATTTTAATCACCCTTCATTCCACACTCAGTTAAAGCCACTTACCTAGTTACAAGTAAGCTGGCATGTGTTTCTTTTACAAAAAATACATAATTTTCATTTTCATAAAAAGAGATAGAGAAAAACTGCTTGGGGGTTATGAAGAGAAAATGTCTTTTGAAAAATGAGAATGAAAGTATTATTCTCTAAAAAATAAAATTGTTGTTGTGTTTGTTTTCAAGCAAAATGGGAAAGAAAGTTGAAAGATAAAGAAAACATGAAAAAATACTTTCCATTGAACAAGCTGCATCAACTGCTCAATTTCAAAATTTTAGAAAAAAAAATAATATTTTATGGTAATGGCATTCACATCAAACAAATGCACCCCGGTTGAAAGGAATGAACTGATATTTGTGATTGGCCAAAAAAAAAAAAAAAGAAAAACTATTGTGGAGCGTATGGATGGACCAAAAAAAAAAGACAATAAACTGATATTTGTGATTTGTTATCACTTTCTTTGGGACAAAGACGACACCCTGCAAACCTTCTTATATGTTTATTTTAAGAAAAGAGGAAGAATAAAGTTATCATTACTATTCAATTTAGGATGGATTAGACGACAGCTCTACATTGATTAGTTGAATAGTACCTTTTTACTTTCTAATCTATTCAAGACTGGCATCAAACTCATAGGAAAGTAAATAAGACATTAACAACATATATGAATATCTTTGAAAGAAAAGCAAATATCAGTAATTGAATTACAATAAGAACGGCTCTCTTGAACTCATAATTATGGCATTTGGAATCCAACCAAAACCAACTTGGCATCTCCAAAAGTCAAGTTGTTTGATAGCCACTCCTACAAATCAAGTAGCTACTACCCATTCCTTCCCCCCCCCCCCCCCCCCCAAACCAAATCCTCAAAACCCTGGCCACAAAGCATATCATACAGCCAGCCAAGCACGCTTCCCTTTTCTTGTAGCACATTTGCTTAGAGCATCAATTTGGTAAATCACTACAGATCGACAACCCTACAACTCACCCCTCTTCCCTTTTAACCAGAAACAGAAATTTCAAATTTCTTGGGGAATTCAAATGTCCATGTCTAGCGTATAACAAAAAGAAATGGTGCGGTACTATGCAGATATTCATGAAGAAACCAATGGACGCACCTTATCAAGAATGCCAAACACAATTTCATACAATCTGGACAAAACCTCAATGTTGCTTGGAGGAGCATAAGTAAGAGCCTTTAGAGCTTGCAGTCTTCTCGCATGAACTTCAAAAATGGTAGACAATAAAGGTCAAACATAAGGAAGATAAAAAAATAATGCTTCTACTTTCAACAGGAAACAACTGGTTAATTTGCAGAAAAGCAAGTTTTTTATGAAACAACAATAAAAATGGTCCATAAAGCAAACAAGTAGAAGATCATTTGTTCTTTTCACTTCCTTTTAAAGGAAAACACTAATAAAGCATTTCATCATGAACAAACAAAATGGAGTATCAAGGATTTAAACAATCTAAAATTATGCACTATAGCCAATGCACGTGGTGAATCAAGCTTGGAAAAGAGAATCTTTACATTCAACATCAGTGTTTGTGGCCTCTGTTGTAAGCTGATTAACTATTCGTGGTACAACATCGGCCCTGGTTACCCCTCCAACAGCATCAATGTCAGCCAAAGCATCCCAGTTTGGTGTGGGGATTCCACCGCCTGGATTTAGACCCTGGGAACCAGAATCTGCTAAAATTCTGGCCAAGTAATAATAGACATAGCGCAGGACAGTCCTATCCTCACACTGTTGATCAAGCTGTATGATGAAGAAGAAATGACATCGAGAAACAAAGCTTCATTGTATCAATACATTGTTTGATTAAAATGCCCAAGAAGAATGTATAACACTAGAGAATGGAAGATAAAAGAAACACATACCATGAGAAGAGATGGTGCCAAAGAAGGGTCAACAGAATTGTACACAGCAAGTTTGGGAAACACATGATGCACCAGCTGCTTCTGAGAACTTTTCTATTATCAAAATTATGAGGGGAAAACCAATATATTACCAAGAGAATCTCCAAAATAAACCAAGAAAAGAAAAGGCAAAAAAAAAAAAAAAAGGAAAAGCATCCAATGTTTACTTGATCAGACGCAGCAGCAAGCTCATGAATACTCCTCGCAAGTTGTGCATACGATACAGGCTGAAAAATCACACACAAATTGCATTGAACTATAAAAGCCCTACTAAACACCAGAAAATTAAATTTAACAATAAAACTTAGCTTTAAAACTAACTTATTGGCGTCTCAAAGTCTATGATTACCGAATTTAAAATTTAAAAAAAGAAACAAAACAGATCGATTCAGAACCCTAACTAAGAGAGATCGAGAGTGAGAGAGATGCCTTACCTTCTTCTGCTTCTGCTTCTGCTTCTGGTGAGGAATAATGTTAGAACGGACGGGGTTAAGAGCTGCCTTAGCCACAGAAATGGTATCATTTTGGATCTGCATCAGAGCCGCTCTCTTGGACTTCTTCTCGCCCAATGTGGTCTTCGTCGACAGATGCTGTTGCTGCATGGCAGAAGGGGACGCTGTCGCTGTCGTCGATGATGTAGATAAAGAAGACGATGAGGATGATGCCGCCGGAACCGGCGCAGGGTCTGCCGTTATCAGATCCATGAGCGTCGTCCCCGAAGAGTCCTTCAAGAAAAAGTAAAGTATAATATTTTTTTCTTTTTTCTAGACTAGAAAATCCGGAGCGTGTTGTAAAACAGCTTACCACCATGTTTGCTTAAAACTGAAATGAAGTGTGATATGCAATTCTACACACAACACAGAGCGATGCAGAGATAACAACCACCGCTATGCGAAAAAAAACTCACTAAGACATAAAAGAGGCCAAAATCATGATATTACAAAATGAAAGAAATATAATTAAATAAAATGCTATTATTCTTTCACAGAGGAAGTCAAAAGTAATTTACACCATTTTGTTGGGTTGAAAATTGGGTATAGAAATTAATTATGGCTTAACCATTACCCAATTAATTAAGGCTTAACCCTTATTATTAAATCGGGTAGATCGGCTTAACCATTTTTAATTTGGGTAGATTTTATATAAAGATAGTAGAAGTGCCCAGCTACGCTGGTTAAACTTTTTATTTCAAAGTATAAATTAATATTTTTAATGCTTAACTTTAAAAATATATTTTATAATTAAGATCAAAATAAAAATGCTCCTAAAATTTAAAACATGATACTTAATTACTTTATAATTTGTTTTATTATTTTTTATCCAAAATTGTTACCTTTTCTGTTTTGTTTTTATTTTTTATCTAAATTAATACTATTTTTCTAAAAATTCATATTCTCAGTCTCAAATTTCATTATCTCTTTCTAAAACCAAACTAATTTTGTCTCTAACTTCTCTCTCTAACCAAACCAAATCCCTTAAGCATTCTCCAACTTCTCTTTACCAATTTTAAACTCAAGAACAAAACCCAAAAATCAATTAAAAAATCACTATTTGCTTTGCCATTGATTGTTAATCTTGGCCTATTTCCTCTTCGGTATGGCACATTTCCTCTTTTTTCTTATCTATTCAATACCCAACAAAAGTTCAATATCTAAGAAAAGCTATCGTTACCTTCATCTTTATTTGACCACTCCAAGATATAGACTAAAACCCAAAACCTTTCAAATCGTCACTGTCATTGTTCACCACTTAAGAACCCTAAAACATTATTTTTTTTTATTTTATTTTAAAACCCCAAAGAAAAAAGCTCCACAACAAAAAAAATCGAAAACTCTTATAATGAAAATTTTTTATTTTGTTTTCTATTATTTTGTGGGTGTTTTACTACTAATTTGTATATATGATTGCTTGCCAATGAATGATTGTTAATTTTGCACTACTAAATGGGTTTTTTTTAGGTTTGGTTAATTGTTGATTTTAGGTTCACTAATTACTAATAAAATGAGCACTAGCAATGATGCTAGTGATGAAAGTAGCTCTAGTTGTCTAAGCATTGCCATCTACAAACCCCACGAAAACAAATGATATAAGGTGGAAAGCAATTCAAGTTATCAAATCTTAGAAGGTAGACTTGGACTTTAAGCACTTTAGGGTGTTATGGAGACTAGGATGTAGGGATATAAGTAGTGTTTATCTATTAGAAATGACTTAATGGTGGTGGTAGTTTGTAGATTTTGGTGACTTAAAGTTATTGTTTGTGGATTGGTTTGGATTTAAATAGAGATTTAGTTTGGTGTTAGAGAGAGAAAATAAATTTTTAAAGAGAAAGTACGAATTTAGATGAAGAGTAAGAGAAAAAATAAAAAAATAAAAAGTAATAAAAAAAAGTAACGGTGTTGGTAAAAAAACAATAAAACAAAATCATAGGGTAGTTAAGTTTCACGTTATAATCCTCAGTGAGTACTTTCATTTCGACCTTAATCATATGGTATATTTCTGAAGTTAATCTTTTTTTAATAAAAAAAATATATATCTAGTTGATTTTATGATATGAATTTAAAAATTTTTAATAAAAATGTAATAATTAATTAATTATATTTTTATATTTTTTATTTTTTGTTAATTATTTGAAGTTAATATTTATTTAATAAAAGTTTTTGTTATATTTTAAATTATTTAAAAATAACTATATTCCATTTTATTAATCTTTAATTAATATATTTTAATGTGATTTCATAAATTTAATTATACCTTTAAATAAAAATTAATAAACATAAAAAAAATATTAGAACATAATTGATCAATTTTATTTTTTTTATAAAATTTAGATTTAAATCCTTAGGCTATAAATGGGTAAATAATAACTCATTCTCCAAATTAACTTGACATTGGATCATATTTAAATTGTTGGATTCCACAACATAAATCTTTCATACCAAATGTAAGAATTCCTTACTAAAAATTGTTCAAATGCTTGTCCGACTATTTCTTTCTCTCATTTTCCTTCTTTTCTTCTCGTGAAAGACTTTTCCTCTCTATTTTTTTATTAATGGCTGAATGGCTTTCTCATTAAAAAAATTTTGGGTGACATGCTATTTGTTGGTTTTTAAACTATTTATGGTAGTTTCATGTTTATGGTATGTAATCACCCATTATGGGCGATTATCCCAACATCTCTCACTTGCACAAAATGGGTGCCAAACTCTCATAATCTCGAGAATATTTTTCTTTATTCTTTGCATTGGGTTTATATAAAGAAATAAGTTGTGTAAATAGCATACTTTGAAAGCTCAGTTGCTATAAGATTATTAGGTACATATAGCAATTTATAATCAAATCCAATCACTTATATAATTGTTAGGTATGTATAGTAACTCTCAAGTATAAGTAGAGTAAGTATACAGCACCTAGACCCATTTAGTCACTTTCAAGTTTCTTACGATCTCTGTTTCATCATATTTCATGATATAATTATTTATTCATATTTATGTTTGACATTTCAAACATAATTGGTCAACTTATGAATAAAGCCAAATGTGACACCAGAATGATCTTTCCTTATTCTAGAATCTTTCAATTTCAATTCAACTGCTATCTAGATATGTTTCATTAGATTGAATTATCCATGACTATTGGCAACAATCCAAGATAGCTAACATTGAACTAAAACTTTAAAAAATAGTCGAAAGTCCTTAAAGGTACTAAATATGAAATCTTCTAATTTCAAGGTTACATAATAAAAAGTATAAATCTATTCTTCTATTACCCCTATTACTCTAACAATACACATGTGGTATGAAACGCATGTTATGGTATTACTCTTTTTTTTTTTTAAAAGTGTATGTCTTTCATCATTTATATATCAATACCGTACAAGTTATAGTTCAAATGCTTCTAGTATCTAACTTAAATCAACAACTCTATTTGATTTCATTTAATTAACAAGACTTTCACTTGACATATTAAGACAAACAAAGTGAATTATGGGTTTATTCACTTTTGATCAAAAATCTAAATATCGAATAACCTCATCTTGATCCATTATCAAGGTGATTCCATTTTAAGCTTGGACTCTAATCCATAGCTTAAAACTAATTTCATCTCTATGGTGTCAAAATATTGAAGTGATTGCCTTTGTAAGAAGGCCAATCATCTATCTAACATACTTTTTGAATCATATCATATATGTACATATGTACATGTATCTCAAAATAAAGTACTAAATTTTACTGGTATTAATTGTATTCAATATAAGTAAACTTAAATGAGAAAATATCATACATTGTTCATATAGAACTTGATAGCAACAAAATATATAAAAATTTTACATATTAACATGGTGTAAAAATATAAACTTTTAGATGATTTTTGGTGCTTTTCATGCTATTTTCACAGCTTTAGGTTTTTTAATATCAAGACTTATTTTCATGCAAGCCATGTATGTGATAATGCAAATCTCACATTTGGCCCAACCATGCAAGCTCCATGCTACCCACCATTGGTATAAATTCAAGCATGCACAAGCCTAATTGAATCCTAATCCATTTGGCCAAAGTCAATTTGCAAGATAAACATGTTTCTTTGATAAGCCATGAAGAGAATGGCTTACACAAGTATACTATCACTTTTGGTTATGCAAGAGGGAAGAAAAAATTACAAGCATTTGGACATTTCAAGCTCAATCCATTTAGCCAAGAAGAGTTTAAAGCTAATCATAAGTTTTTTACTTTATCTTGAAGAGTTTTGACAAAATAAGGACTTTATCACTTTGAAGATCAAGAGTTTGAATAAAAAATAATTTATCTCCTTTTGAAATCTCATCTTATTCGAACATATAGGAAATTGATCAAGATTGTATCAAATAAAGATCAAAGGCTAAATCATTACATTCGACCAAAGCATTTCGAGAATGACGAGTTTTATTTTTGTGTGTAACCTTAAGGATTAAGATAAAGCTTTATCTCTTAGTTTTTGAATTAAACTCAATCACTTTTAACGCCCACCCCTTTGGTCAAACCTAAGCCTATAAATAGGTAAGGCCATTCACTTATTTCATCATCATTCTCCTCACTTCTCTTCTTTCTTCTAGTTTTTAAGTTTTTTTTTAATTCTTTTAGTTAAGGTTTTTGGCTTAGGTGATAGATTTACCAATTACTAAGTTCTTATTCTTTAAATCTTTTTCAATGAAGTAATGTTTTCATTCAAAGATCTCTTTTCTTGTTTTCTTGTTTACAAAATCTTGTTTATTGTTTTCTTTAATTTCAACTAAAGCATTCTTTTTCAAAGATTGATCCAAGTTTTATTTATTTTCTTTGCAAGATTTGGCTACATGTTCTTTCTTGTTCTTTAATTTTTTCATGCAACCTTTATTTACTTTAAAAACATTTCGGCATTATTGTTTACAATCTTTTAATTCATTAGTTTGTAATCTTTTAAGTTTTGGTTTTAGGATTAGTTGTTGACATTAATCTTTATTTCCCAAGTGATAGTTGGTGAAATTTAGAACCCTACCATACATCACACCTTTAATCTTTACTTGATCCTTGTCTATTTAAACCTTGTAACCCTAAAACCCTGAATATTCATTTGTTTAGATATAGGATCTCAACCTTTCACCTTTGGTACTTGTGAATTACCTAACATTATATTCTATAATCTTTAAAGAGGCGATATTGGAATAATCCTCTTTATTACTTGATTTGTGCACTTACAGGCTCTATATGAAAAGCAACAATCAAGTTTTTGGTACTATTGTCAAGAATTATAATAATGTTTTCAATATTAATAAAGAATTCCTAAGCTCCCATAATCTAAACTTTTTTTTTATTTTTGTTTATTTTTTTTATTTTTTTCTTATTTGCATGCATAGATATAAAAGTGATAACTTAGCTTCAATTGATCAAGAGATAGATAGAACTTTTAGAAGAAGAAAAAAAGAGTAATCAACACCACTAGCATTTACTCCTATGGTGAATGCAAATAATGAAGGGAAAAAAACTTTGAAAGATTAAGCAGTTCCTAATGTAGATGGTTTTTAGCCATCCATTAGAAGGCTAGCTATTCAAGTTAATAACTTCAAGCTAAATCCTTTGATTATACAAATGGTCCAAACTTTTATGCAATTTGGAAGACTACCAAGCGATGATCCCAATTTACATCTTTATAATTTTCTTGAACTCTATGATATTTTTTGTTGCAATAGTGTTTCTAGTGAGGCTATTAAACTAAGATTATTTCTTTTTTCTCATAAAGACAATATGAAATATTAGCTATTTTCTTTACCACCAGGCTTAATTACAACAAGGGATGATTTAGTTAAAAAATTTTTGGCGAAATTTTTTCCATCAACAAATATTGTAAAACTAAGGATGAGATTACCACTTTTATGCAAGCTAATGGTGAAACTTTATATGATGGATGTGAGAGATTTAAAAAATTGTTTAAAAAATACCCACATCATGATTTACCCTAGTGGCTCCAAATTCAGATATTTTATAATGGTCTCACACCACTTATGAGAACCATTTTAGATTTAGCTACTTGAGGGGCTGTAATGAGCAAGACTCCTGAGGAGGCTAAAAGCTAATAGAAAATATGGTTGTCAATAATTACTAGTGGGATATGGAAAGAAAGGTCAACAAAAATCTACTAGTTTATTTGAAGTTGATGCTATTACATCCATTAACTCTCAATTGGTTGCCTTTACAAAAAAGATTGAAGCCCTAGGAAATCAAACATAAGCCAAAATTATTAATGCCATACAAAGTCCCTTTTATATCTTATGACTTATGTGAAAGACTCCATTCCTTAAAAAGATGCTAATATAAGGTAGAACCTGTTCACTACATCTAACAAAACAAATCAAGCAATAATTCCTTTAACAATACCTCAAATCCTAGCTGGTGAAACCACCCTAACTTTTCTTGGAACCAATCCCACCAATAACCACCATCCTAATCCACCAAATTATAACTCTTTTCAAGAAAAGAAACCTACCTTTGAGCACATGTTGGGTTAATGCAAGCTAACAATGCCAACATCCAAAACTAAGCTATATTCATAAAAAACTTAAAAAATTAAATAGGTCAACTTGCCCAAGCCAGCAAATAGCCTAGTAGGTACCTTACCTAGTAACATTAAAACCAACTAAAAAAGATAAGATAAAAAAAGGATGCAATGTAGTATATTCTTTGAGAGATGTTAGGATAGATGATTTTGATGAGAAAGATGATGAACCCATAATGGTCAACCTACCTAGCTTTGTAAGATAACCTAAAGTGAATTTCATTGAAAAAGAAGATATTCTTAAAGATAAAAAGCTTTTAAGACTTGGTAGAGTAATCTTAAATGGTTTTGACCCCATAGCATTAAAGGCTTCTGAAGCTATTGAAACTTGTGAAGAAGATCTTGAGAAAGAAAATGATAAGATAAACTATAAGAAATATCCAAAAGAATACATTGAAAGGTCTCTTAAAGAAGGGCAAATGTTGCTATAAGTAGGAAAAGTATTAGTAGAAAGCATTCCACCTAAAGAGATAGCCCAAGGTGAGCTTGCCCAAAATAACCAAAGAGATAAGGTAATGTTAGAAAAAAATCTTTAAGAAGAAGATCCTAAAGAATAAGAAATAAAGATTTAAGAGAAAGTTCAGCAAATGCTAAGGATGACTGTCAGAATGTATAGGCAGTGTTTTAATATTAATCCACCTACCCCAAGGCTTGTTCCAAAAGAGTTACCTAAGGAACTAAAAAAAGCCACATTCTTAGATGATTATAGCCCTAAGCTTTAATAACTCATATCCAAAAAGTTAAAAGATCTATGAAGTTTTATTATACCTTGTATGATTGAAAAATTAAAATTCTTTAATGCTTTTTATGATCTTGGTTCAAGTATAAATTTAATGCCATGAGTGTTTTTATGTAGCTAGGTTGTGGAAAGCTAAAACCTTCAACATTCAACATTAAGTTTGTTAATCAATTTGCTAAGTTACTGCAAAGAACGTTAAAAAATGCCTTGGTGAAGTTGAAAAATGTGCTTTCCTTATGGATTTTGTTCTTTTAAATATGAAGGATGATTAGGCTCCATTACTCTTAAGTAGACCTTTCCTATTCACTACCAAAGTCATGATAAATGTATATGAAGCTAGCATTACCCTTAGTTTTAGATATAAGAAAATACAATTTGTATCTACAGGGTATGGTGTGATACGACATGAAAAAGGTATTAGCGCAATTAAAGAATTTAAAAAAACCCTAAAAGAGTCCAACCTATTAATAAAGCTTTTTGACCCTTTGAAAAACTTAGCAAACCCTAGCTACAATTTTGTCAATCTTTCTATAAACTCAAGTTAGTTTATGTAATCCTTGCTAAGAGAGTTAGCCCATCTCTTTAAATTATGTCTGTTTATGTTATACCATAAAAAAGGCAACAAGAAAAGCTCCATCCAAAAAAATGAAATGATTCTGCATAGATTTAGAGAAAGTCAAGCTTGACTAAATTTAGCGTTGCTTGGAAAGTAACCCAAGTTTTACTTTAATGGTTATGATTTTTTATTTTTTTATTTTTTTTAAGACAAATATGTTTTAATATTTTTGTTTAAGTTTTTCTTTTAAAAATGAAAAGAAACAAGAATGATGCCTCATGGATATTCGACCTTTAAGAAATTTTTGGGGAGTATTTCTTTTTCTTTTAAGTTTTTGATATATGATATCATGTAAGTGTAGGGAAGAAAAAGAAAACTTTTTTATTTTAACTCATCTATGCTTTTAAAACCAAATTGACTTGCTAAACTTCATTATAATATTCACTTAGTTGAAAATTATATATATTCTCTTAAATGACTAAAGCATGATATGGAGTGTAAGTATGAATATAGTAGGAACTTAAAAAGAATTCTTCAACATGTATTTTTGTTTTTTTTTATATGATTATTATATATGCATTTCTATTCTCTTTATATGGAATGCTATAATTTTTGTGAAAGATTGTGAAATATGGATTTGCATAAAATTTAAGATTTGAATAAGTGCTATAAAATTCATCTACTCAATCTTTAAGGTGAAATCTTAGACTGTATTTGACTCAAAAGATGATTTAGCTAGTTTTTTAGATCGTTTGAGCTTTTTCAAGCCCATCTTATGATAATGCATCCTTAGTACCATTATTTTAAGCTTATTTACTAATTCTTTCCTTTGTTTACTTGGTCATATTATAAGCCCAATAAGCCTTTTATTTGATTATTGTTATCCTTTTTTTTGTTGTCCTAACCCACTATACTTATTAATGTATCATGGACATATTCTTGTATTTAAGAGGAAAAGAGGCGCAAGGAAAGAAAAAAAATCGACAATCATGAAAGGTAAAGCCTAATAAAGTAAAAAATGGCTATCATTAAAAAAAACCAAAAATACAAAGCAATAAAGAATGCTTCACAAGTCAAGTTTCAAAAAAGAGCTCCTAATTGTTCGATGTCCAAGAACTAAAGAAAAAATAAGCTTAGAGTTTTGAGCCTAAAAATTTCATTTTTCCTACCTTGACCCAAACCTTATATTATTAGCCTAAAAGACCTTTTAATATTAAGTTGAATATGTAGGTCTAATATTAGTGGAAAGGGATAAGAAAAGTGGATATATGAAGCCTATTCTATCTTTAAATGAAAATGTGATAAAGTGTTTAACATTTTATTTGCTTGAGTTATATGCATGATTTAAAGGTGGAATAGATTTGTATGTATGATTAGCATAAGTCATTAAAAGCTTGCTTGTGAAAAATATTCCTGTGACTATATTTATTCTTAATTTCATATTATGCAATAGTATATATTAAGAGTTTTGTATAAGTTTTGACTTTGAGGATGCTTATAATGTTTTTTAGTTTTATTGATTTACGATTTTGCTTGAGGACAAGCAAAGATTTAAGTGTGAGGGTGTGAAAGCATAAAAATATATAGAGATTTTACATGTCAAAATGATGTTAAAATTTAAATTTTTAGATGATTTTTTATGTTTTTCATGCTATTTTCATGGTTTTAGGTTTTTCAAGCTCAAGATTCATTTTCATGCAAGCCATGTATGTATTAATGCAAAGCTCACATTTGGCCCAACCATACAAGTTACATGTCGCCCACCATTGGTCCAAATTCAAGCATGCATAAGCTTAATTAAATCCTAATCCAATCGATCAACATGAATTTGCAAGATAAACATGTTTATTTGATAAGCCATGAAAAGAATAACTTGCATAAGGACACTATCACATTCAGCTATGTAAGAGAAAAGAAAAAATTACAAGCATTTGGACTTTCTAAGCTCAATTCATTTGGCCCAGGGGAGTTTGAAGCCAATTATGAGTCTTTTGCTTTATCTTAAAGAGTTTTGATGAGATAAAGACTTTTATCACTTTGAAGATCAAGAGTATGAATAAAATGCAATTTATCTCCTGTTGAAATCTCATCTTAGTTGAACCTAGGAGGAGATTGATTAAGATAACATCATAGAAAGATCAATGGCCAAGATCATCACATTCGGCCAAAGCATTACAAGAATGAAGAGTTTGATTTTGATATGCAACCTTGAGGATTAAGATAGAGACTTATCTCCTAGTTTTTGAATTAAACTCAATCACTTGTAAAGCCCACCTCTTTGGCTGAATCTAAACCTATAAATAGGCAAGGCTATTCACTTGTTTCATCATCCTTCCTTACTTCTCTTTTTGCTTCTAGTTTTTAGGTTTTTTCAGTTCTTTAGTTCTTTTGGTTAAGATATTGATTTAGGTGATAGATTTGCCAATTATGGGATTCTTGTTTTTCAAATCTTTTTCAATCAAGTAGTGTTTTCATTCATAGATCTCTTTTTTTGTTTTCTTGTTTATAAAATCTTGTTTCTTGCTTTCTTTAATTTCAACTAAAGCATTCTTTTCCAAGATTGATCTATGTTTTATTTATTTTTTTTGCAAGATTCGGCTACATGTTCTTTCTTATTCTTTAATTTCTTTCATGCAACCTTTATTTACTTCAAAAGTAATTCGACATTTTTGTTTACAATCTTTTAATTCTTTATGTTGCAATTTTTTAAGTTTTGGTTTTAATATTAGTTGTTGGCATTAATCTTTGCTTCTCAAGTGACAGTTGGTGAAATTTAAAACCCTACCAACATCACCTTTAATCTTTACTTGATCCCTGTCTATTTAAACCCTTTAACCCTAAAACCTTAAATATTCATTTGTTTAGATATAGGATCTCATTCTTTTGCTTTTTGTACTTGTGAACTACCTAATATTACATTTTATAATCTTTGTGGAGATGATATCAAAATACTTTACTTTATTACTTGATTTATGTACTTACAGGCTTTATACGAAAAGTAACAATGAAAACTATTCAATTAGTACGTATGCTTTAACATTTATGCAATCTTAGAGATCTCATGTGACTATTAAACACATCTCTAGGTATAGGCTTAAAAATTGGATTTGTGATCATCTTATGTGTTGAAATGTACTGTATGTTAACTTTTTTGGGCTACCATGTCTCTTACATAGTTATACTTAGTATCTATATGTTGGTCTAAGAATGATAGTGGGATCCTTAATGAATGTGATTATGGCTTGATTATCATAATTCACCAACATTGAGTTGGATTCATTCTTTTCAAATCCCAAATGATTTAATAATCTCTTAAGCCAAACAACCTCTTGTACTACTACTAAAAATACTATAAATTTAGTTTCCATTATGGATAGTGTTATACAAGTCTATTTCTTACTACTTTATGAAATAGACCCATTATTCAGTAAGAAAGCATAGCCAAAGGTAGATTTTTTTTCATCTAAATCTCTTTTCTAATCAACGTCCATATAGTTGATTAAATGTAAATCACTTTCTTGATAGTGCAGTGAATAATCCATGTGTTTTTTAGATATCTCAATATCTTTTTAGTGGCTTTCTAATGGGGTTGACTTATATGGATTTATATTTGCTTACCATATCTAGAGCATAGTAGATGTTCAACTTTGTACACATCATAACATACATAAGGCTTCTAACAATACTAGAGTAAAAACTTTTGCCATTTGTTCCTTTTTTGTGTAGTCTTGGATACATTATCTAGCTAAAGTCTTCACTTTTCACCATAGGAGCATCTATCATCTTGCAATCTTATATATTGAATCATTCTAGAACTTTTTAACATATTATTTTTATGAAAGAGCTAATAACTTCTTGGAACGATCTTTCTTAATTTTACACCAAGTACGTAAGCCATTTCACCCATGTTTTTCATTTTAAAATTTGAGAACAACTAGGTTTTCACCTTAGTAATATACTCTTTATCATTACCCGTTAATAGTATGTTATCCACATAAAGTGAAAAGATCACAAATTTATCTTTGTCTCTTTTAACATACACATAGTGATCCTCATCAATTATGACAAAATCATATAAAATTATCACTTAATGAAATCTAATGTACCATTGTTTGGAATATTGTGTAAGGCTGCAAATCAATTTTAATAGCCTTTCCACTTTGTGCTCTTGACCTTTGTCAATGAAATCTATAGGTTGTTCCATATAGAATTCTTCTTCTAGTCCTTTATTTAGAAAAGTAGTTTTCACATACATTTGATGTAACTCCAAATCTAAACTGTTTACAATGACTAGTATTAAGCGTATTAAGGTAAATTTCACAATAGGAGATGAAGCTTTTTTATAATTAATTCCTTCTTGTTGAGTATAGCCCTTCACTACTAGATGGGCTTTATATTTTTCAATTGTCTCATCTGACTTACACTTAATCTTAAGAACCTATTTGTTCCTAATCATTTTGTATCCTTTAGAAAAATCAATCGTTTCCCAAACATAATTTGATCTTGTAGGCTTTATCTTAGCTTTCATTGCTTTCATCCATTTTTTTTGAAAGATGAGAGAGCTTTTTTAACATTTCTTGGCTCTTTTTCATCATGTGGGGTAATAAAAAATGCTTCCCATTCTATGTCAAAATGACGTTGAAGAATATTTCCATGATTACTTTGTCTGACTTGTGATTCTTGGGAAATTAATTCACCAAATTCATCATATTTAGTCATGTTTCACTTAGATGAGTTACTATTGGTTTTTGATCAGAAACATACATAATTGATTTGGAACTAATAAATCATTTGCTTTCTTAATCTCATAAAGAGACATTTCCTGATCTATCTCACCTCTCATTGGAAATTCACTTTAAAAAAAAAGTGGCATCTTGAGACACAAATTCAGTTATACTCCCACTTGATTATTCACCTATAAATATGTATCCCTTTGAATACTTTGAGTATATGAAAAATGTACTCTTTTTGCCTAAAAGGCCTAGCTTGCCATGTGGATAAACAATCTTATGTACATAGATAGTACAACCTAAGGTCTCAAATTATTAAGATCAAGTTTTTTCCCAATCTATGATTGATAAAGGGTGAACGTAACCAATTTGAAAGGTACTGTATTGAGTATATAGGCAATAGTTAATAATGCATCACCCTAAAAGGTAATTGACAAATTTGCTTGGGCCATCATAAACCTCATTATTTCCATAAAAGTCCTATTTCTTCTTTCCACAACATCATTTTGTTGTGAAGTCCTAGGAATGGTCAACTGCCATCAATACCTTTTTCAACATATAATTGTCTGAACTAATTAGACAAATATTCACGTCATTAGTCCGTTCTTAACATTTTAATGTTTTTGTCTAATTTATTCTCTACCAAGGTCACATATTTTTTAAAGCACCCTAATTTTTTAGACTTGTGAGTAATCAAATAGATGAACTTGAAACATGTAAAATTATCGATGAATGTGATGAAATAGTGACCTTCTTTCTGTGACTTAACATTTATCGAGCCATAAATGTTGGAATGTATTAACTATAATAGAACTTCAGCTCTAGTTCTTTTACTAAATGGTTTTTTTATCATTTTTCCTTACAAACAACTTTCACATAATGGTAAATTAACTTTCTGAATAAGGCCTAGTAATCCCTTTTTTGCTAATCTATCCATTCTTTGTTGACCTATATAACCAAGTCTAGCATGCCAAATATTCACATCAATATTCGCATCAGAATCAATCATAAGAAAAAATCTTAGATAATTGTACAGAGCAATATTTAACATAATAAAACCATTTGACAAAAATCTAGATCCATAATAAGTTGAATCAAAATACAAACTTAAACCTATATTATTGAAATTCAAAACAAATCCTAAACAAAGAAAAAAGGTGACAGAAACTAAATTTCATCAAATATTGGAAGTAAAAAGTACATAATATAGGATAAGGGTTTTTTCACCACACATGTGTAGCTTGCATGTGCCAATTCCCTTTACATCAATCTGTGAATTATTTCCTACATAAATACATTTTGTTTTATGTAGAATCTGACAAAAATCCGTGAACACATTCTTGACTCATGCTACATGGTCTATGACCCTTGAGTCTACAATCTATAAAAGATGTTATTTAGTCATCATAATAGGTTTAGAAACAAAAATAGTACTTTTAGCATTACGTAAAAATGCATAAAGAAACTAGAAAGGTATCAATGCATAATTGAGTTAAGAAAGATAATTTCAACTAAAAATTATGAGAATTAAGGCTTAAAATAAGGTTTCATAAAGTTCATTTGAGCTTTACAAGTCATAAAAGAAAAGGGTAAAAAGAACTCTCTTAAAAGGCAATGAAGCATAATTACACTAGTTGTGGTTTTTGCTAGGCTTTTACCATCACAAATCCTTCAAATTGTGTCCAAATGATCCAAATTTACACATGAAATAATTATGTATTTAGGAGTATTTTTGCCAAGAATCACATGTAACAAACCAAAGTATAGGAGAAATTACACTAAAAATGAGTAAAAAAATACTAACATTTTAGTATAATCAAACCTCCAAACTTAAGCTTTTGTTTGTCCTCAAACAAAATAGGATTGAGCAAAAATCATCATATACTTTCAATGCCTTATTCAACATGAATGCCTTATGGATTGATCAATGAATATAACCAAAGTAAAATCATGAACATATGCTAATATACAAAAATCAACCTAGGCTAAGCTCATTCCTAATGATGGTTCCAAAAGCAAGCAATACTCTCACACATCCTTGCATGAAATCTAGTAATGATATGCAAAACATGAAAATTCAAAAACAAAGAGCAATAAAGTATGCTTAAGTTTCATATGTTTACTTATCACATCTCTCTCCATTAATGTAGATAAACACATAACCAAGAACCATTTAGGACTTTAATAAGCTTATGATTTGAGGCTAGCATCAACATATGATAAATGACATTTTATGCTCAAATACTTTTAAAATCATGCAATAAACTTGAATCAACTTTTAAACATACAATAGAACCAAAAAAATCAAAACAGAAACTTAATTAAACCAATATATGCATAAACCAAAAATAACAAAACCCTAATCTCATGCAATTTCTTAAAACCTTAATAATAAAAACCCTAAGCTAAATCAAACAAACTCTAAATATGTAATACTAAACTAAAATCAATTGAAATATCAAAAATAGAAACTGATTAAATTGGAAAACACTTAAACATAATAGAATATATAAGATTATAAACAAATAAATCAAGATTAAAACCTAAACATGCAATCTAACTAAAATAAGCTAAAATTGAATTTAAATCAGCCTTAAACTTAATAACTAAAACACTTAAACAAGATTTAAATTGCAATTGAATAAATTAAACCAAAACAAAACATTAACCTAAATAGATTAAATCAAAATAAAGCAAGAAACACAACTTATAAAAGCAAGATTGCAAAACCAAATGAAAATTTCAATCTTTAAACTAAATTGAAAAGAAACTTAACTAGAATTTAATTGCTTGAAAACTTAAAACCAATGTAGTAGAACTAATCTTGAAAATGAAAAAAATTAAAAAAACAATAAATCGTAAAAAAAAAAAACTTTAAAACTAATAAAAACTTTAAAACAAGAAAACTAAAATCACTAATAAGTTGGTTTGTCACCATAACCCCTTACACCATTTATTTTAAGACTTAATGATGTATTTATAAGCTAAGAAAAACCCTAGAGTATTCAACCAAGAAGGATCTCCAAGAGAGCTTGCACTTGTGTTTCGATTGGACTTAAACTCTTCACTCCAATAATGCTTCTTATGGTTGAATAATTAGAAATCTTTAAAAAAAGTGACTATTATTGACTTATAGATCATATCCATCATATATCAAATCAAATCATGCATAAAATAATACAATAACTAAATTTTGCTTGCCACAAAAATTGTATTCGACCAACATGAATCAATCTTCTTGAATGTTGTTTGAAATTTCCTTGATCTTATATCCTTCATGTATTCCATGACTTGACTTGAATTCTTAGAGAAAGAAATTAGAGTTTTAAACCGTGTAGAACACTTCGTTAATGCCACTTATAGTGAATAAAATTAAGTGCTTCATGTAATCCTACTCTAGGTAGTAATAAGAATACCAACTCCTAATCCATATAGGAAATCCAAATCCTAGTAGGAAAAGTAATTAGAATTGCCACATTATCATGCCACATCATCTTTTTTAACTAATAAGAAAACTCTTTATACCATGTCATCCATTAGTAATCCCATTTACACCTACATAAGCTGTCATGGACTTGAATTCACTTAAAATTACAATTCTGCCCTTCATTATAAATGAAATTTCTATCTTAATTCTTGTATGTATGAATTTTCAGCATTTTTCTTCAAAATTGCATCATTCTTATTCAATTAAACTTGCCAAAATCAAACTTAAACTTCTTTCCCATTTTTAACTTCAATATTTTCAAAAAAATAAAAAACTTACAAGAATATCACAAACATCTATCTTATGCATAAAAAATCATCAAGATTGATAAAAAATCATTAAGAATCTTCAAGATTTACTTTTTTTTTCAAGAAAACCTATAAAACAGAAAATTATGCCATTTAGGAGTAAAAAGAACATTAGTTTACCAAGAACTAAGCAAAATACTCATTTAAGCACTAAAAATAAGCGTAAATAACTTTATTTTATAGAGTTATCGAGGTCTAGTGTATTTGCATTTTACATGTCATGGTTTGCACTTAAATATTTTACATTTTTTGTTCATTTTGGGAATAGCTTTCATGCATCATTTTAGGCAATTTTTATGTCCATATTAAGGCAGTTCAATTAACTTTTATAGTATGATATAGTTTTAGAGTTTTGCATGTAGTATACTAGGTGTTCAATAAAATGCCTTAAAGAGCATTTGCATAATTTTTGTTCAATTTTAACTTAGGTTTAAGGTAGTCTTTAATTTTTGCTTTTAGGACATTTTTTTATGTATTCCAGTGTCATTTTCATGTTTAAATTTTGTTCTTTGCATGTTATGCATTTTAGGTTAGGTTAGGATTTTAAGTTAATTTTTAATTTAAAAATGCTAAATTTTTTTTTTATATTTTGTTAGGTTTAATTTTCTATTTTAATTGCTACCTTCCAAGTTTTAATTTTTATCCCTTCTCTTTTTAGATGCAATTTCATTTTATGCCTTTAACTTTGTTTAGTTTAATTTATGGTTTTGTAATTTTCTATGTTTAGTAACTTTTCTATTTTTAGAAAATATCATTTTTAGTAACTGTCCATTTAATGCTTTATTTTTCATAATTTGTAGTTGAATTAGGTTTAATTTACTTTGTAATTTTATTAGATTTAATTAGTCTAGTTAGTTCACTTGAAAATTTATATAGAATCAGATATTTTTGAATTGTCAAAATTGGTACTTACCCTTAGTTTAGAACTTCCAATCCCTAAAGAGACGATATCTGAATACTTCCTATCTTTATTACTTTTACGACTCATACATTTACGGTACTTCTAAAGGGTAGCAACAAAGGGGCATAATGAATTTAAAGAGTTGAATAATTGGTTGGTAGTAGTCAAGCTTGATTATAACTAGCACTACTTGAGGGTAACCCAAATTTTAAATTTCAAGTTTGGCATACTTAGGTTTGGATTTCTTTATTTCTTTTTTCATTGGGCTAGGTAAATGCTTTAATTTATTTGATTTTATTTTGTATGAATAACTTACGAAAGCTAGAAAAAAAGAAGCTATGGCTGATGTGTGGCATAAATATCATTTTAACGAAAGATAGAATCTGTTATTGAAAGTTTAGTAGAGTATCTCTTTTCTTTTTATACTATATTGATTAGATTTATACATTAAGAACAATCTGTCACTCAAGTTTGAGGGAGAGAATTTAGGTAATTATTTTTAAAAAATTATCTAATTATCTATTTTGAGCTTAAATTGTCATGCTTTGAATCATTATATAGCTTTGATTATTTTCTCATAATCCATGTTAAACTTTGATTGACTTTGATTATAGCTTATTAGAAAAAGAATCAAGTAGTGAAAGCATGCGATGAGTTCTTGATTTAGTTTATATTTAGTTGTGATATTTTCATATTCTTGAGCTTTTAATCTTGATCATAGAGATGCATGCATGTTTAGTTAAAGCCTATGTGGATATTGAGTTTGCATTGAACTTTAAAGTTATGTTATAATTTTAGAATTTGGTTGAGCATTTATTGAGGCAAAATCGTAAGATTACACTTAACTAGTGAGATGATTTAGGTAGTTTTTTTCATTGTTTGAGCCTTTATTATGTTTATCCTCAGTCACCTCATTTAAATGTGTATGAATACTTTTTTTGTTTTCGTCTACATGAGTTAGCCACCCTTTGAAATATTTTCTCTATCTTTTTACCTTACCCTATGTGCATATAAATTAATCAAAGCCAAAAATATTAGAGCTGTGTTACATTAGGAATGAAGAGTAAAGGTTGAAAAGAAAAAAAATAGTGTGTAAATTCTATTTGAGCAATCAAAAAGTTAAAAAATAGCTTAAAACAAAAGAAAAGAATGCTTTATTTTTAAATGCATATTGATTGAAAAAGAAAAAGAAAAAAAGTAAAGAAAAAGTGGAAGAAAGAAAGAAAAATCTAAGTTTGAGTGTGTACAATTCTCTTGAAAGTTTGAGGGTGTACAATTCTCTTGAAAGCTTTCAATTACAATAAGAAGATCCTACGTTATACATGTATAGAGATTTTGACCTTAACTTTACATTACAAGCTTAAATAAAGACTTATTCATTTTGGTTAAATGTGTAAGTCTACATTAGTGGAGAGAGTGTGAAAAGCAAACTTATAAAATTTATGCATGTTTTAAGGTGATTTGTTAATTCATGTTTGCATAAGTTTTATTTAATGTCTTGCATTGATATGTGCTAGATTATACACACACACACAAAAAATTTCAACTAAAAGGTAGCTAACTCTTGAATACATTTTGTATTTAAGTTATCTTTATGATTTTCTCTTAAATTATTGATAACTTTATAAAATAAAATTATTTAGACTTGTTTTTGGTGCTTAAATGATTGATTTTTGCATGGTTCTTGGCAAAATAGTGTTCTTTTTAATCTTAAATAGCATAATTTTATGTTTTGTAGGTTTTTTTAAAGAAAAGAATGAATCTTGGCATTTCTTGACAAATATTGGATGATTCTTAATCATAAGATGGATGTTTGGAATGTTTTTGGAAGTTCCTGAAATCTAGATTTAAAGAATGAGAAAAAAGTTCAAGATTGGTTTTGGCAAGTTTAATGGAGTTGAAATTATCCAATCTTGAAGAAAAATGAAAAAAAAATTCATGCAAAAATTGATGTAAGAATCTAAGCAATAATGAATGGCAGAATTGTACTTTCAAGTGAATGCAAGTCCATGGTAGCTTAAATAGGTGTACGTGCATGGGATTACTAATAGATGATATGGCATGAAAAGTTTTCTTATTGGTTAAGAAATATGATGTGGCAATTCTTTTTTTTTTATTCCTACTTGGATTTGGATTTTTTATTTATACTAAGGTAGTATTCCTAATTGTACCTCGAGTAGAATTTATGTGGGCTATAAATATTATTCATTATGAAATATGAAAGAAGGCTTTGTGTTGAAGTCAAACTTTTTTTTTTCTCCAAGAATTCAATTCAAGCCATGTGTTACAAAGAAGAGTGCAAGATTGAAGAATTTGATGCAAGTTTTTGGAAAATTGATTCACCATGGCTGAATGCATTTTTCTTGGCAAGCAAGATTTGGTTTTAAGTTTTTTATACATAATTTAAGTTGATATATGATGTGTATGATCTAGAAGTCAACAATAGTTTACAAGATTTCTTTTTGAAAAGTTCTAGTTGGATTCAACTACTGGAAGCATTCTTGGATTCAAGAAACCAAGTTCAATTAAACTTTTGCATGTTGCCAATCAGGAACAACTTATTTGTGATTTAGTTTCCTTGTTTCTAAGTTTTCTTTAGTATTCAAGTTTCTATTTTAAAGCTTTTATGTTCTTTTAATTTTTTGGTTTTCAAGATTAGTTTTAGTACATTGTTTTTAAGTTTTCAAGCAATCAAAATTGGGTTTTAAGTTTCTTTTCAACTTGGTTTATTGTTTTTAGTTTAAAGATTGAATCTTTTCATTAGGTTTTGCTTTCTTGCTTTTATAAATTATGTTTCTTATTTTTTTTGTTTAGACCTATTCGGTTAATGTTTTGTTTTGGTTTAATTTATTTAATTGCATGTTAAATCTTGTTAAAAGGTTTTCGATTATATTGTTTAGGAGTGATTTTAAATTCGGGTTTTAGCTTAAGTTGTTTAGATTGCATGTTTAGTTTTAAATCTTGATTTAATTGTTTAAGTTCTTGCATGTTCTATTTGGTTTAATTGTTAATCAAATTAATCAAGTTCTATTTTAGATATGTTAATTGATTTTAGTTTATTATTGCATATTTAGGTTTCATTTAATTTGGTTTAGGATTTTTATATTAGGGTTTTATTATTTTTAGTTCTTGTTTATTGGTTTAATTTAGTTTTTGTTTTTATTTATTTTGGTTCAGTTACATGTTTAATGATTCATTTAGGTCTATTGTATAGTTATAAAGATAATTAAGGTTTCTATTTTATTGAATTGCATGTATTGCATGATAATTGTTTAGAGTTTATATTTGAGTTTTGATTTTTATTGCTTTATTGATTTTAGTTTTTATTCTTTTGTTTAATGTCGCATGTTATTTAGTTTAATTCCAATTAGTTCATGTTAATCGGGTTATATAAGTTTTGTTTCTTATGCTTTTGATTTATATTGCATGTTTTGTTGTTTAATTGATTTTGGTTTATGGTCTATTGCATGTTGGTTGATTTAGTATTACTTAATTCACATGTTTTCTATTGTACATATAGTGCATTCCATATAAATGTGTCTCATCACTCATACACTGGGTCATTACATACACTCGAAAAATGATATGATTCCCATTGTACTCACATTATAAATATATTTCAATTCATGCAAACATGTCTTGTAGCTTGGTGAACATGCATGAAAAATATGATTCTCATCGACCTTTAATGGTGCAAGCATTGCATTGTAGTGAGGTAGGCTTTATACATTCACAAATTCATCATGAAAACATCATGCCATTCATGTATTCTCATAACATCCCATCATTCAGTGAATAAAAAGTGTACCCTATTGGTTTAAAAAAAAAAGAGTTCAATGTCCTAAAGTTGTTGCAAGAAAAGTCATGATGAAGTCCAGGTTTTTTTTTTTTTGAAATTATTCTTCTTTTCATCTAAATTTAGCAAGAGTGTCAAAAGATTGAATATAGGAAATGATTGGGCATCTCGAAGTGAAAAAGCCTAAGATGAAAAATAACATTGTGGAAAAACATGGTTAATGATCATAAACAACATTTGGCCTTCTAGTTTTATCAATTCTTGAAAATAGATTGTTGTTTTTCAAAAAATAAGGGCTTTTAGTTTTTAGACTTTTGTAAATAATAACATATTGATTGATCAAATTTGATTTGTAAATATTGAGTGAGGTAAATTAAAAAAAATTTATTTGCAATTGTTTGAGAATAAAGTCCCATTTAAGTAGTTTTCAAGATATTCAAAATTTTTTGAAAAAATAAGTCTTTTCAAAGGGAAATACGCTTTTTAAATAGCAAGAATATCAAAATAATCAGTGATTACTATAAAAAAAAACTCATCCAATACTTTCACACCTTTTCTTGATCGCTCCCACGCTTCATTCTTTTTGAATAACCCCAATCAGCAGTCATATTTCTTTAAGGGATATGAATTTCAATTTGCAAACCTTATCATCCTTTGATATATTGAGATAATAATATTTTCTTGGGCAATGAACAAAATAGGCCAATTTTGAAAAATTCATTTTGAAAATCAGGCACGTTACTATTTTAATTTTTTTAATTAGTAATTTAATATGTGTCAAATTTTGTCAATATAATTGAACCATCCATATTCTTTCAATGACCATAAAGATAAAACATGCTTGAACTTTCTTTCTTAAATAGCTGTTGTTTCACGTCTTAAGGCATATTGACAAAAAGAAGCAAAATTCCTTCTCACCTAAAGACAATTTGTTTCGAGTATAAATACCTTTTCCTTCATTTTACCAAAAATACCGGACATTTGGAACCAAAATAAGCCATTTTATGAATTGTGTGATCAAATTTAGGACATCCCAAACAACTTGATAAGAACCTTGAGTGGAAAACTAGATGGGGTATCAATTACAAAAAAACCGAATGGTGGTTATAACACAAAAAAAAAACAACAAAACAAAACAACAAAAAAAAAAACAAAAAAATGAAAAAAAACCTTTTATCTATTTTTTCAAGTAATTTGCTTTTCTAAGTGATCATATTTGAAATGATGAATGGCCATCTTTCTCTATCCTTTGCTTATGAAAAAAATTATCCACTTGCTACCTATTTAAGCTTATTAAATTTATAGTTCTCAAAATGAAGCCTCGCCAAGGATCATCTTTTAAATTGGAGGGCAAAAATAAGGATATCTTTAAAAGCTCAACTTCAAAGAAAGTGTCTGACATTAAGAACGTCTAACATGCACCTCGAAGATGAGAGTTCGAGATAAAAAGTAAATGTGGCTTTAGTTGAAATCCTAAGAATTTAAAAAAGTATATTTTTAAAGATGAAATCAAATATTTAAAAAGAAAAGAGCAAAGAAAGAAATGCACTTTGAAAATAAGAGTATGGGTAAAAAGTGAATGAAGCTTCAGGAAAATAGAATTCAAAAAGTTGATTGCTAAATATGAAGTCAAATGTTCCAGAAAAAAAGAGGGGGGAAAGCAAAGAAAAAAAGAAATACACATTGGAAATGAGAATCTAGAGTAAAAAGTGGATGAAGCTTTAAGAAAATAGAATTGAAAAAAGTAGAATGCTAAAATTGAAGTCAAATATTTCAATAAAAAAGAGAAAACAAAAGAGGAGAAGAAAAAAAGGAGCAAAGAAAGAAAGGCATGCACCTTATTGATGGGAGTCTAAGGCAAAAAGCAAATAAGGTTTTAATTAGAATCCCAAAGAAAAAAAGGAGATAGAATTCAAAAAAGAAGAATGCTAAAAATAAAGTCAAATATTTCAAAAAAATGAAAAAGAAAAAAAAAAGAAAAAAAAAAGAAAAGGAGAGAAATAGCAAAGAAAGAAAGGCATGCACATTGAAAACGAGAATCCAAGGTAAAATGTGAATGAGGGTTCAGTTAAAATCCTAAGTAAAAAAAAAAAGATAGAATTCAAGAAAGAAAAATGCTAAAGTTGAAGTATAATGTTTCCAAAAAAAAATGTTTCCAAAAAAAAAAAAGAGAAAATAAGAGAAAAAGAATAAAAAAAAAAGATGAGCAAAGAAAAACAGACACATGACTTCTTGTTTAGCGAATGCTCCATAAGATCTTTGGCCTAATTACCATGAATAATATATTTTGAGTCATTTATCCATTCTTTTATAACCCCGAACCTTAGCCTACATTACATACCTTGAAAAGTCCATTTTGATCAAATATGGACACTTGAATTGTAGAGCTATGTCCTTGAAAATTTGTATATACCTCTTATTTGGCAAGATCTTTCCAAATTCTTCATTGTTAGAAAATATATCTCTAAGGTGAAAGCCCAAAAAGGGTAATTTAAAGCTACAGTTACTCTTGAGACCCCAAAAAAATTTTAGAGTTTCAAGGTTATATTCGAAATAAAAAGTCATGATACAAAACCTTTTAAAGATTAGTACCGATTAAAGACTTTGCATTTCATCGAAGCGAGAAAATAAAAAATTAGCTCTTTTCTCTTCCCAAATCTTGTTGAAAAATATTAATTAGTTTTGATGCACATTGAAGTATCATGTTTTTAATAAAAGAAGAGTGTTTTAGAAAAATTATCTCTTTTGTGAGCCTAAGAGAAATCCTTGCAACCCTTGTCGAGCATTTCTTAAAATATGCCATCAGTGGAAAATTTGAATTATCAATCACCTCATCCATAAATATTCCAAATAGCAATCATCGAGCCTTTTTTGAAATAAGCCTACTAGTGAAAAAATTAAATTGCCAATCATGGCATCTATAAGCATTCCAAATAGTAATCATCAATTTACAAAACACTTTATGTGAAACAATTTTGTGATTACTTTGGAAAGTTTGAAGATTAGTTGAGCATTTTTGTACAAGATATTGAGATCATTTTTGGTGAAGAGTGAATCTTGAAATTTTGAACAAAGAATTTTTGAAGAAAAAAGAAACAAAAAAAAAATTCTTTGAATTTGCATCAATTGCAAAAGACATTTAACTGGCATGCTAAAAAAATCACATTTACATTAATTAGATGTGCATCATCAAAAAGACATTTAATCTGTATGTTGTAAAAACAATAAAGAGCCTTCACATTTGCATCACTTGCATTCACATTTCTATCATGAGAAGGTTATTTGATATGGAAAAAAAAAAGGAAAGACAATGGCATTTATACTTGCATGTGCATTATGAGAAAGACATTAGATCTACATGTTGCAAAAATAAAAAAGAAAGACACTCGTATTCATACTAGCATTTACATCATGAGAAAGACATTCACATTTATAGATGCAAAAAGATATTCACATTTGTGTCACTTGCATCTATATCATGAAAAAAGACATTTGTATTTGCATCACTTGCATATACATCGCAAAAAAGATATTTGCATTTGCATCACTTGCATTCGTATTTGTGTTTGCATCATGAGAAAGACATTTGCATACACATCTACATTTGCATTTGCATCACTTGCATCTACATCATTAAAAAAGACATTCACATTTGCATCACTCGTATTCGTACTTACGTGTACATCATTAGAAAGACATTGACATTCACATCTACATCAGAAAAAAGACATTTGCATTTACATCGATTGCATTTACATCAAAAAGACAATATTCACATTTACATCGCTTACATTTGCATCACAAGAAAGACATTCGCATTTGTATCGCTTACATCTATAACATTAAAAAAGACATTCGCATTTGCATCAGTTGCATCTACATCACAAAATAGACATTCGCATTTGTATCACTTGCATTTGCATCATAAAAAAAACATTTGCATTTGCATCTCTCACATTCATACTTATATATACATCATGAGAAAGACATTTGTATTCATATCTGCATCATAAAAAAAGACATTCGCATTTGCATCTCTTGCATATGCATCACAAAAAAAGACATTTGTATTTGCATCACTCACATTTGTACTTGCATGTGCATCTTGAGAAATACATTTGTATTCATATCTACATTCGCATTTGCATCACAAAAAAAGACATTTGCATTTGTATCACTCACATTCGTACTTACATGTGCATCATAAGAAAGACATTTGCATTCACATCTACATTATAAAAAAAGACATTTGCATTTATATCACTTGTTTTTGCATCACAGGAAAAACAATTGCATTTACATCGCTTGCATCTACATCACAAGAAAAACATTCACATTTGCATCACTTGCATTTGCATCATAAAAAAGGATATTCGCTTTTGTATCACTTGCATTTGCATCATAAAAAAAGACATTCATATTTATATCACTTACATTAACATCATAAAAAAGGATATTTGCATTTGTATCACTCGCATTCATACTTGTGTTTGCATCATGAGAAAGTCATTTGCATTCACATCTGCAGCACAAAAAAAAAAAAACATTTGCAATTGCATCACTTGCTATGCATCACAAAAAAAGACATTTACATTTGCATCACTTGTATTTGTATTTATGTGTGCATAATGAGAAAGACATTTGCATTCACATCTACATTTACATTTGCATTGCTTGCATCTGCATAAAAAAAAAGACATTCATATTTGCATCACTTGCATTTGCACTTGCATAAGCATCATGAGAAAAACATTTGCATTCACATCTACATCATAAAAAAATATTTGCATTTGCATCACTTACATCTGCATCACAAGAAAGACATTTGCATTTGTATCACTTGCATTAGCACTTATATGTGTATTACGAAAAAGACATTTGTATTTGCACCATAAGAAAGAAATTTACGTTTGCATCATGGCATCTGCATCCTAGGAAAACGTATGTGTAGGGGCATTTGTATGAAAGGAACATTGTCATTTGCATTGTGGAAAAGTCAAATGTATTTGCATTAAGCATTAGCATTCTTGCATTTGCATCAACATTTCCATTTGCATCATTTGATGGGAATAGACATTTGTAACATGATTGCGTTTATCAACTTTCAAAATATTAGGAAAAAAAAGAGAGAGAAAAAGTGAGTTTATCATGAAAATATGAAACAAAGAAAAAATAGTTTGACAGGAGATCAGAACATCAAAATGGCTTGAAAAGTTAAAAGAAAAATGATATGCAAAAAGTAAAGTAATTGTTGAAAAATATGATACAAGATAAGACTTAAGTCTAGTTAAACTGGAACCTAGATGTATTTCTAAGACCTTTGGATATAATTTCTAAGACATCCGGGCAAAACATTTTAATTTTTTAAAGTTTTAACGCCTCTATTACGAGGATCATTCAAAGTTTTTTTAGATTTGTAAGACTTTAGGCATAATTTCCAAGACTTTCGTGCAAAAACATTTTAACATTTTAAATTTTCAAAGTTTCAATGCCTCTATTATGAGAAGCATTCAAAGATTTTGAGATTTGTAAAATCTTCGAGTATAATCTCTAAGACCTTTGGCATAATCTATAAGTCTTTCAGACATGATTCATAAGTCTTTCGAGTTAAATCTATTTTAATTTTGAGATTTTTTAAGACCTCTAGGAATAATTTCCAAGACCTCCAGGTAAAACATTTTAAAATTTTAAAGTTTCAATGACTCTATTATAAGAAGCATTCAAAGATTTTTTTAGATTTATAAGACCTCTTAGCATAATCTTTAAGACTTCGAGCATAATCTGTAAGTTTTTCAAGCAAAATTCGTAAGTCTCTCAAGCTGAATCTATTTTAATTTTGAGATTTGTAAGACCTCTGGGCATAATCTCTAAGACCTCCGAATATAATCTATAAATCCTCCGGGCAAGATTCGTAGGTCTTCCAAACTGAATTTATTTTAATTTTGAGATTTGTAAGACCTTTAAGCATAATTTCTAAGTCCTTCGAATAGGATTTGTAAGTCTCTTGAGCTTAATCTATTTTAATTTTGAGATTTGTAAGATCTTTGGACATGATCTCTTGTTTTATTTCCAAAAGTTATTGAGTTTTTGTTTAAATTTGTTTGCAAATGGCCAAGTTTGTTAAATTACAAAAAAAAAAGCAACAAAAACAAAACAAAACAAAACACAATAAAAAAAATAAAACAAAAAAATATAAAGAAAAATAAAAAAAAAAGAGAGAAAGAAAAGAAAAACAAGATTTTAAAGTTTCAAAGCCTCTGTTTGGGAGGTGCTATTTTAGACAAGATTTCAGAGTTTTGAAGCCTATGTTTAGGAAGAGCCATTTTTAAAAAGTTTCAAAGCTTCTATTTAGGGGGAACCATTTTCAAAGTTTTAAAACCTCTATTTAGAGGGAGCTATTAACAAAAGCAAAAAAAAAAAAAAAAACTCTGTTCGGGGAAAGCCATTAACAAAAGTAAAAGAAAAAAAACTCTCAAAAGCATCATCTGAACAAAATTATTGTCTATATCTTTGAATTATTTCTAATTCTTAGAAATATGTAAAGAGAGGTAGGTGTAGATACTGAATTTTGTCTTAAACATTTTAGCATAGTTGAACAAAGCCCATTTGAAGCCTGTAAAAAAAACCCCTTAAAGAGCCCACAAAATGCATTGATATTTAGGCCTATAATAAACAAAGAAAAATAAGACCTGTATGGTTACTGTCAAACTTTTTTGCTTGAAATTTATATGGATGACACCTTTTTGCGTGGATGCATGGAAAATAAAAAATAAATGAAGCAAATAAACCCCAAAGTCAATTTCAATCAAAATTGCACAAAAAGTGGTCAAAATGAATAGAATCGGGGTTAATCCTCAAAGTTCACAACCTAATTGGAATCAATATAGTTTAAAATGAAATTTGGTAATTTTTAAAACACTAAAAGTTTTTATTGCATTGGGGGAAGTATAAAAATACTAAAATGCCCTTTTAAAGGGTATTTTTGTAATTTTGCCTTCCCAAGTTTGGATTTTAATGAAACTTTTCAGATTTTAATTTCATAATATTTCTTAATTTTTGGTACATTTAAAATCATAGCAATACCCCAAGAAGTGTGAAATTACGAAAATACTCTTATAAAGATATTTTCATAATTTACCCTTCTCAAGCTTGAATTTTCATGAAACTTTTTAGATCTTAATTTCATAATATTTTATGATTTTTGATGCATTTAAAATTAGAGAAGTACCCCAAGAAGTGTAAAATTATCGAAATACCCTGATAAGGGTATTTTCGTAATTTACTTTCTCGAGATCAGATTTTCATGAAACTTTTTAGATCTTAATATCATAATATTTTATGATTTTTGATGTATTTGAAATTATAGTAGTACCCTGGAAAGTGTAAGATTACTAAAATATCCTTATAAGAGTATTTTTGTAATTTGACATTTTCAAGCTCAGATTTTAATAAAATTTTACAGATCTTAATTTTATAATATTTCATAATTTTTGATGTTTTAAAATCTAAAAAATGAGCATGGGAACATTGGTTTCTAAGAAAATGGCTTAAATATAAAAAAACTTTGCACTTGGGATAAAATGGTCTTTTCATGGGTTTAAAAGCTATAAAAATCTAACTTTTACAGTAAATAATGTAGACCATTGGATCTCTCATTAATCTTGATCCAATGGCCAAAGTTTGCTTTTTGAAAAAAAAAAAGAAACTTTGGCCCTTGATGAGATTGGATCCAAAGGCTTATAGACAACAAGAAAAGAAGATATTTTTAAAAGAGGAGTTACCAAAGAATGGGGCCAAAGAAAAAGAAATGGAGGAGTTTGCCAAAAAAAAAGGGAAAGGAAGATGAGAAAGGAAAAAGGCTTGACAAAAGAACTTGGTCAAACAAAAAGTGAAAGTTGCTACCTTTCGGAAGACCATAGGAAAGGTAACTTTTTTATTTTTAGTTTCATTGGTTTTCATGCATGTGATGGGTATTATGTTTTACTTATAAACTCTAATAGAAAAAGTTGCTTTCTTGCTGAAAAATAAGAGCTGGTTAAACTGAAATAAGGTGGACATTGTTTTGCAAGCTCTTTGTTGGCTCATTCTAAGTTAATGCTATCTTGAGGATTTAAAGGTGTGGGCTCACATTATTAGGACCATGATAGTGACCTTTAATCAATCAAAGGAAGCCCCTTTCCTTTCTTTCAAGTCTGAATTCACGTAAAAGTTTTTAGAAGCAGTCTCATTTTGGTGTATAGAAGCTTATGGCTTTCCATGTTCAGTTTATAATTGCTGAGGGGTCAAATAAGAACATTCTAGGAGAAGTTTAGACATCTTAGTTTCTTATAACAAAAGAGAAAAGAAGGCTGTGTTTTAAGGTTACAAAAGGAGAAACGTAGATTAGTTATTATTATCTTCTTTTAGCCTTCTATGGATTTTAAAATCTTATTAAGTTTACTGACTAGGGTATCAAAAGTAATGTTTTCTTTTATAAAAGAGAGCTTTCTGTTCTAAAAGATAAGTAAGAGCAAAAAGGTTTTCAGTGGTTTCTTTTCATGCTTTTCATTCTTACATGTAGTATGGCTCCAAGTCTTTTTGGTTTGCTACAATATTTTGGTTCATATAATTCATTTCCTAATGCTTCAATCTTGACCAAAATTTTTCTATTATTTATTTATTTAATATCATATCCTCTCTCGATTTGATGTTTTGGAAGTTGTTTCTAGTACAATCTCCAATCCAGGTTTTGGATGCTTTATTGTGTTGATCGATTTCTAAAGTGTTCAAACAATATTAATCTTTGTTGTATGATGATTTCTTGTAAAAACTAGGGTCTTCTCATTTCTTTTTGTTATTGATTATGTTATCTCGCTTAGCTTAAAAGCCATCCCGTACTTTGCTTTTTTGGATTTATTTTCATGCATGCTTTATATTAAGAAAAGTCTTCTAAAAATTATCAAAGTATTGGAATATTTAGAAGTTTCTTTTCAATACGAAAAATTTTCATTTTATAGTTATTTCCTATAATTTGAATAGTTTTTCTTAATAAATAAAAGAGTGTTTTTAGAAATGAATATATTTGTAGATAATTATATTATTACATAACTTTTAATAATTAAAAAAAGCAAACAAAAAATATTCAAGGATGAAATCCTAAAGAAATCTGAATAGTGATTCTTTAGGAATCTTTAGGTAAGAAAACCTATCTACAATGCTGCCAATGTATTGGAACATTTAGATTAATTTTCAATAAATATTTCTTGTTTTTTATAAATGGCATAGAAATGAGTTTTTAGAAAATATTATTTGTTTTTAAAATTATAGATATTGTATTTTATAGAAATAAATATGAACCACCGAGGATAAGATTTTTGAAAATTCTAAGTAGTGATTTTTAAAAATTCCTTAGATGAGATGATTTCTTTTAATATTACCAAGATATTGAAATATTTTTAGGAATTCTTTAATATAAGGTTCTTATTTATTTTTCAAGCATACTAAAAATTTAAAAATATGTTTTTAAAGAAAACTAAAAAAATTAAATTTTAAATACCAGAAATTAAGACCGTTTTAGTTAATATTAAAAAAAACACATAATTAATTGATACTATTTTAAACGGGCATTGTGGGGGTGTTAATCTTTCCCTATGCGTAATCAACTCCTGAACCTAAACTATTTTTTTGTAGACCCAAAAATTATCTTTTTAATAAATTTTAATTAATTTTAAAATTTTATTAAGGAGATAAGTTTTAATAGGTGGCTAATCACATATAGCCAAAAAAAATTGGTGGCAACTCCATCTTTTGTTTTTCAAATTTGTTTAGTAGTCCCTAAAATCATTATGACAGTAGTAGTATATTTTGATGATATTCTGGTGTAGAACAAAAATAAGGACTGACACTTGAATCATCTACAACAACTGTTTTGCATATTGAAGGAATAAAAACTTTATGCTAACCTTAAAAAGTGTAGTTTCTTTACTTTCGGCCTTGTGTTTCTAAGGTTTGTGGTGTCAAAGGAAGGAATAAAGATGGATCCCAACAAGGTTGAGGTAATTTTAAATTGGCCAACACTAGCATCTTTGCATGATATCTAAAGCTTCCATGGCCTTGCATATTTTTGTAAGTGGTTCCTTAGTAGTTTTAGCTCACTATAGCTTCTATCTTCGATTGTTTGAAAAATGAAGCTTTTAAATGGACCAAAAAAAGCCCAACATAGCTTTGAGCTCATTGTGACTAAGATCATTGAAGCTTCTATCTTGTCCTTACTAGATTTTGATAAAGTGTTCGAGATGGAATGCGATGCATCCAATTCTGGAATAAGAGCTATTTTAAGTTAAGGAGGAAAGCATATAATATTTTTTAGTGAAAAGCTCAATGAAGCCAAGATGAAGTATTCAACTTATGACAAGGAGTTCTGTACCATATATAAAGTTTTATTCCATTAGAGTTAGTATCTCTTTGCTAAGCCATTTGTCGTATATTTAAACCATGAGGCCTTGAAGTTTATCAATATCCAGCACAAGCTCAATCAAAGGCATACAACTTAGGTAGAGTTCTTTTAACCCTACAATTTTACTATCAAATACAAATCGAGAACTTAGAATGTGGTGGTAGATACTTTGAGTTGAAAGCACTCTTTATTGGGGACTATGGCTGTTAAAGTTATTGGATTTGATGTGATCAAAGGGTTCTATAAGGTAGACTTTTACTTTGGCCAAATTTGGGAAGAATGCAAGCAAGAACCACATAACTTAGTTTTTATTGCATGATGGATATCTGTTCAAGGCTAATAGCCTTTACGTTCCCTCATGTTCTTTGAGATAGGCCTTAATCAATGAGGCTCATGATGGTGTACTAGGTGGATACTTTGAAAGGGACAAGACATTTACTTTTTTGTAAGACAAGTTTTATTAGCTGATAATGGAAAAGAATGTGATGAAACACCTTGAATGATGTAGAGTGTGTATCACTACCAAGAGTCATGGTTAAAATACTGGATTGTATACTCCACTACCCATACCTAATGCTGTTTGAAAGGATGTTAGTTTGAACTTTAAAGTTGGACTACTTAAAACTTGAAGGAACAAAGACTCCATCTTGATGGTTGTGGATCATTTTTCCAAGATGACCCATTTCATTCCTTGTACCAAAACTATAGATGCCTTTTATGTTTTTAATTTGTATTTTAAGAAAATTGTAAGGCTACATGGAGTTCCTAGATCCATGGTATCTGATCGGGATTCCAAATTTCTTAGTCATTTTTGGTGCACCTTTTGTAGGAAGCTTAGCACCAATCTCAAGTATAGTTATTCTCATCATCCTCAAATAGATGATCAAATAGAAGTAACAAGTCATAGCTTGAGCAACTTTTTAAGAAGTTATATGTGAAAGAAAATCAGGTAGTGGGATCTTGTTTTACCTTAAGTAGAGTTTGCCTACAACCACTTACCAAGCCAAACCACTGGTTGCAGCCCTTTTGAAGTGGTGTATGGTAAGAATCCAATTAGCCATTTAGATTTAGTTCTTTTCCCTACTAATCAACAATTTAGTGGAGATGTAAAAAAATGGCTAATGGTATCAAATGATTGCATGAACAAGTGAGAGCTAAGATTTTATAGCAAAATAAGAAATATAAAAAGATAACAAACAAGCATTGAAAACATATAGAGTTTAAAAAAGGTGATTTGGTGTGGATTAACTTGCAAAAAGAGAGATATTTTCCAGAGAAGTTTGGCAAATTACAATCTAAGGTAGATTGTCCATTTAGAATTCTCCCATGCATTAGGGAATGCCTACAAGATAGAGATTTTCGACACTTATGGATTATCTTCCACCTTCAATATTGCTAATTTGTCACCCTATCATGTTGAGAAGATTAATTCAGACTTGAGGACAAGTCTTTTCCAACCAGAAGAGATTTGCCCTGGAGTGTCAACACATCTTATAACTTTGACTGAGACTAAGAAAGACTTATCCAAAAATAAAATGAGCCTATCCTTGGTTCAAATCTACTAAATAAACATAGAAATAAGGCAAACTGGAATAGAAAGATTGTGTTCACATTAGCTAGAAAAAAAGAGCATGAAGATGGATGGGATTATGGTCAGATTCATTATCATGTAATTTGTAAGAATAAATGGGCAGATAATTGCATTCACATTACAAATTATTGTGTTCACATGTAAATCCCATGATTTTAGGCACGATTTTAGCAATTTAATCTATGAAGTTCCCCTATTTGGAGAGATGTTCCTAGCTTATTTATTTTCTATTATTATTTAGTAGAAGGCAGAATAGAGTTTTATTTTATCCTTAAGCATTCTTTTAGATTATTTTCAAGTTTTAGATCTCTTAGGTGGATTTCCTAATGTGGTGAACTTTTATAGTTTTCTATCCTTGATTAGAGTTCTTAGGATGGTGTGTCTGTATCCCTTAGTATCTAGTATAGGTGGTGAACTTCTATCCCTTTTAATCCAATAACCATATTATACCATTATTAAATTTCTTGTGAGTTATCTTCTTTGTGAGTTTTTCTATTTGCAATTACTCTTCAACATCTCAACCATCAATTGCCGGCATCATCCTTGCTTGTGTGTCCATGCCATGTCAATTGCATTTGAATTTTGAATGGAGATATGGAAGAGATTCGGCCAATTTGAATTTTCCTTCATGTTCATGCTTGATTTCTTTCATTTAAGCTCAAACTCTTTTGAAATTTAAAAGACTCCTCATATATCATCCTTTTTACTTTGGTCGAATATGCTTGCATGATTATAGGTTTCTTGGTTTGGCTTGGATGTCGACTTGGATCAATTCTAGACTTCTCATGTTTGCATGGGCTTTTGAATTTCCCATCTTGCATGGCCAAAAGCTTCATAGGTTTAGTGGTTGGCTTCCTTGGTCTTTGAGTATGTTTGTCACCTTTACATGGAATGCATGGCTTGCATGTATGGCTGAATTTTTGGTCACCTTTGCATGTTTTTTATGGCTTTCAAGCATTTTTTATCAAAATAAGCTTTGCATGTTCAAATTCTTCAACCAACCTCATGAAACAAGAGTTTAAACATGTTATGGATAAAATAGAAGGAATTTAATAAGAATTACCATAAATTTTAAAATTTTTAGACAAAAATGACCTTGGAAAGACCATACTTTTACAATCATCATTAAATCTCATAAAAGTCCTACAATAAGTAGGAATAAGAGAAATCCAAATAAAGGTAGGAATCCAAGTTAATGGAGGAAAACTATGAGTTATGTGGCCTTTTTCAATTTAGACAGAATTTCTAAGCCATCATGCGACATAAGCATCCAAGTCATCTTTCTTGGCCAATAAGAAAAGACTTGCTGCTATGTCATCCCACAATGATCCCATACATGTGCACCTATATAAAACACCATGGACTTGCACTCAATTCTTTAAAATTTAATCTACCCGTATATAGCCGAACTTGTATTTTCTTCATTATTGCATGACTTTCATGAAGTTTTCATCAAGATTTAACTATTATTAAATTTAAGGTGCTACTTTCACATCTTGCACAAATTTTTGCACTTTCACTCCAAGATTTTTCAAGAACTTAAAGAATTAACAAAAACACTTTAAGAACTATGTAGGATTCATCCAAATGTATCAATAATTATTCAAGATTGATCAAGAACTTCCAAGATTCTTTAAGATTCACCAAGATTCAATCTTGCTTTCAAGTTTTCTTACAAAATAGCAAATTAAGCACATTAGGAGTAAAAAGATCTTTATTTAGCTAAGAACTAAGCAAAATTCACATATTTAAGCACTGGAATAACTTTATTTCATAAAGTTATCACAAAACTAAAATGAATTTAACTACTACCTAATGAAAATTATAAAAATATAAGATTAAACATTAAGATAAGCATCTTATCTACCAAAACAAATTAGAATGCATAACATGAAAATTAATTAAACATGAAAGTATCTAAGTAGCTCGATGACACAAATAGACATATGTGATATTTATGCATGAAAATTAACCCTAATGTACTAAATGCCTCTCGGTTTAATGCATGAATAACCAAAATTGCAATAAAAACCCAAATGACATAAAAAGAGATTACATGAATAATGTAAAGGAAATACGAAAATGAACCTAAAATGTATTAAGTGAGATTCGATCTATACTAACATAACTAACTAACACAAATTAAAATGACAGTATAAAATGCTATAAAATAAATTGCAAATGTAAATGATGTGAATTTTAGAATATGAAATAAACAATAAAAGCTAGCTAAACTTAAAATAGAAAATCAGCAACTATGTAAGCTTAAATAACATGAAACATTAAGCATAACTAGGAAAATTTAAAGAACCATGAGGTAACATTAAACATAAGAAGCATGGGAGTAAAATAAGATATGAACAAGTAAATACACTTAATAAAATAGCCTAACAAACAACAATATATAGCTCAAACAGAAATTAAAGTTGCAACAAAGTAATAAAAACCTATAATAAAATTAAAAAAATAGTGATTCAAGTTACTTGAAGCCCATAAGTGATTTATCAACTGAATGGCATTCAAGAACCATCTTTATCATGCCTAACCAACTTAGCTTCATTGTCTAACAAATGGTGGCCAACTAGGAGAAAAGTAAGCATGCTCATGTGCTTTTCATGGATGAGAAAGAGATTGTCCAAATGGACCACTTAAAAGCTCATAGCAATTCTCTTCTAGCTTAGGTAGATTTGGCACTATATGTGGGAGGTGGTTCCTTTTGTCCTCAAGTGCAACCCATATAATGTCTACTAGTTGGATCAATCATACTCCATCCTTATGCAAACTCACTAGTAATTTGAGCATCAAAGTGCCAACTCAATGCCATGTCATTTCTAGCTTGGATAAGGCCTTTGTAGCATTTGTCTTTCTTGCCATCTTGTATAGCTATAATTTGTCTTCTTGTATCATGTATTTCACATATAGTCTCCCAATATGGCTTGTGATTGATTGGTGATTTCTGCAGGCCATACCAAGTAATAAAGTAACAAAGTTAAGTTATCATCCCACAAAGATTGGCAATTGATCACCTAGTCCAAGTACATATTATCAACACACTCTTACTATAGTTAATTATATTGAAAAGTTGAATAATTTTTTGAGTTAAGCATAAAAGTAAAACATGAGTAGAAAATTTAATGCATAAACTAAAAGTAAGCTAAAGCATGAACAAGAAACATAACAACAAGTAAAATAGTAGCATAAAAAAATGAAAGTAATTCAAATAGTAAATGAACTCAATTCTAAACTAAGAACATGAAAAACAAAGCAGGAATTAAAGAAAAACAAAAAGTTAAGTGCATGAACATAAAAGAGCATATGAAAACTGAAACTAGCAACTAGTGCAAATGCAACTTTGAAAAGAAAATGAATCTAATCTAATGCAAGTATTTAAATGCAAATGAACTTTAAAAACATTAGATTAACATGAATTTAAATGTAAGAAATTGAAAGTGATTGTAAATAAATGTAAGAACTTTATAGTATTTGAAACTAAAACTTGATCTAAGTGCTAAAATTTAAATGTACTTGAATTTAAAACCTAGATCTACAACAATTAAAAGTAAATGAACTTGAACTAAGCTAAAGAAACTTAAATCAACATGTAAATAGTAAATGCAAGTAAAGAAATCAACTAAATCAATCCATTAACAAGCTCAATAAACTTCAACAAAAAGTAAGTGCGAGAAATGTAAAAGCAAAGCAACTAAAATTGAAATATGCTAAACAGTATTTAAAAATAGAAATTTAAGTACAAGTAAATAAAATTTAGCTAAGTAAATAAGTGAATGAACAAGATCAAATCAAGAAAAGAATGAACAACTGCCTAGCTAGGAGAGAACACTCCACAAGTGCTGTCACTACTTGCTGCTATCTTTATTGCCAACTTTTTAGCCAAATCTTTCAAGATTTAAAAAAAATTATAGATTGAATTTTAAAATGAACTTTTCAGAATTCAAATGCAATAATTTGAGAATGTGTAAAAAAACAAAAAGATGGATGGGTCAAATAGAGATGGATGGACAAATGTAGATGGTCAGAGATGGCCAAATGAATAAGGGTAGATGGACGTGATGGTTAGCTGATGGATCAGGATAAACGCATAGGGCTAGATGGATTGGGATAATAGACTAGATAGACGAGGATGCCTGGATGGATAGATTGAAAAGACCAATCGATTGGATAGGGACTGACAGATTAGGATGGATGGATACGGAAAGCGAACAAGGTCAGTGGTCAAGGATGAAAAGATTGATTGGATAGACTATGATGGACAGGAATGGAAGGATAGGTTGAATGGAGATAGATAAAGGGATAAGGTTAGACCGGTGGGGACTTCAAGAAAAATGAAGATAGTTAGACAGAGAAGCGAATGGATTAAGATGTATGGACAGATAGGGCAGGATGGATGGACTAGAATTGTCGGTTAGACATATACGTATGGATGAACAAGGATGAACAAACTATCAGAATGTGATGAATGAATGAAGACGACTGGATAGATGGAATGCGATGGATGTGAAGGGAATTATGCACCATTATAAAGTTAAAGCAATAGAGTTTTTAAAATTTTAATTCCCTAAAGCCAATATCAATTAATAAGATTATACAACAACTTTACAAGCATGTATAGGTTTCGGCTTAAGTGCTTACCTTGGATGCCAAAATTCTTTTGGTTGAATTCAGTGACCTTTCAAATAGTTTTTCAAGCCAAAAAACTACCCAAGTGTTTAGCCTCTAATGGTGATCCACACAAACTCTTATGAAAAGACCTTCTCTAAGGTTTGGTAGAACTCAAAGCCATACTCTAGCCACTAAATGTTTGCAAAAACTCTTTTATTTTCTTGAGTTAAACTTTTTCTCTTAGGTTTATTCTTTTTTTTTTCTAGTTCTTTTCAAGAAAAGATGGCTTAATGTTCCTTTTATAGATGAAGCATTCATCCACATTATGTTTAATGCTTGGATGTGAATTTCCACAATTAATCCTATGCTAGTCGAATGTACCAAAATCAAATTAAGTATAACTTAATTTGTTCCAATTTTAATATTTCAGAATTGTCCTATTGTGTGTGACCCATAGGTTCTTTAACATGTTGGCAATAAACATAAACATTGTAAACCTTAATATTCGACTATGGATGAAACAAACCTTTTGTCTTCATCACTAATTCTCTAATTAGCCAATCTTATGTTTATAGATCATGATCGATGCTAACTTCATTGCCATGACCCCTAATTGCTAAAGAAAAGTCAATATGGATTGACAACCTATCCATGAATGGTCTTAGTGTATAATTAATATCCTTTCATCACTTAGTGTCTCGGTTTGAACATCGAGTATAGTTTAGTGTCTACTTAATCTTGTTAACCATGTTAAGTCTTGTCTTTGTCATTAACTCACAAATAAGCTTTAGAATAATTTTAAATTCTTATTTCACTTTGGCCAAAGATTTCTTCTCAAGTTAACTTAATCAAGACTAGTTGAGATACTATCTTAATCACACAAGGTGATGAATCCTATCTTTATTGAATCCTATCTTTATTACTTCATACATCTTCATATTTGAGCTTTTAAGGTGAAATATTAGACATAATTGAGTTAGGAAAAATATTTATGCCATCATTGGACTGTTTAAGCCTTTCAAGCTAACTCTAATATATATATCTTTAGTCACACTATTTGAGTTTTATGATTCTTCATTTATTTATAAACCCACATGATAACTATAGACTTTGTATCATTTTCCATTTTCTTGTCCCTTCCCTATGTGCATATGGATCATTCATTTCAAGTTAGGGAGCTATGTTATATATGTTGGAATGGGTTTTATTTAAAAATATATATATATATATATATATGAAAAAATATAAAAAAAATGAAATGAGAATGAATATAAAAAAAAAGAATAAAATGTGGAAGAATAAAGAAGTAAATAAAATTCAAGTTTAGGGAAAAGTGGTATAGGTTTGAAAATTCTCTTTTATTTCAAAATCAAAATGGTCCTATGCTAGTGATGCATGATTAGGGTATTTAAACCTAAAATGTCTTTTTTTGTCACCTTTAACCTAGCTTAACATTACAAGTTTAAAAAGACCTAAGGATATTTAATTTACTGATGATCTACATTAGTAGAAAGGGATGCGAAAGGTAAACGTATGAGATATAGGTGCTCTTTGCTAACACTTTGTTAAATCCTTGATTGTATATTCACATCTAGATGATCTTTATTGATATGTGAAGAACAATACACCCTTCAATCAAATTGATGCATGATCTATGATGACTTTTGTGATTAGTGCTTGTTTATATTGACCTTAAGCTATAGTCATTATGCAATTTTTAAGGCATACATTATTAATTGATCATGAGAAGTTGAATTAACTCATAGCTTGATTTTGATTTTGCTTGAGGACAACCAAAAAATTAAGTTTGGGGGTGTGATAATTCTATATTTTATAGAATTATCCTAGGCTTGATTGAATGAATTTTATCACTTTGAACTTAATTTTAGCTTATTCTTTTTCAAATTCATGCAAATTCCCCTAAACTTGTTTATTTTGTGATTTATGTAGGTTACTAAGTTAAAATTGCAAATCAAGGTCAACAATTGGAGGTACAAAGATCCCATAATTCTATGAACCCCAAAACTGAACCATGTAGATCAAGATGGTGCAAGAATGCCAACCTATGCTTGTGACAAAGACAATGTATTGTTGCAGTGTACGAGTTTGGAAACCCGATCGCCAGATATGGGAAAAATTAAAAAGAAAATGGGGCTAAAAAGCATTTTCAATAAAAATCAAAACAATGAGTCATCACCAATCCTTTTTAAGGTGTGGTTGGCGCCTAAAAACTTTATCCTTCTACTAAAACATTTAAAACAAGTTTAAATTTTATTAAAAGAACAATTTACAGTTTGTGAAAATCATATTTACATCTAGGAGTCGGTTATACATAAGGAAGGGTTAGTGGCCCATAGTGCCTGTTAAAAATGGTACAAATTGATTGCTTGTTATCCTTAGATTTTGGTAAAAATAGTTTTATTTTAATATTTAAAATTAATTCCTTACTTTTAATGATTTATTCCAAAAAATTGAATCTTTTTTTTTTAAAAAAACAAAACATTTTTTTTTATTTTTAATTTTTTAAAAGCAAATTTTTTTTTTTATCAATATGAAAAGGTCTTAAGTATGAATATATATATCTTTCACCCTTCTATATTTAAGAAGATCTTAAAAAACATTTCTAACTTAGGGGTTCTCAAATTGCTCCAAAAAAACTGAGATAATACCTCGCATAAATGATAACCATTGAGAGTCCCCTTATATTTAGGCCATATCTCAAAAGTTATCTTAAGTTGAGATATTATCTTATTTTAAAATATTTTTCATAAAAACCCCATTTATAAAACATATGCGATATGCATGAACATAATAATATATAATGTATGCATGATAATTAAACATGAATGATAAAGTATGAATGCATGTGACAATAAACTAAAATGAAATGCAAATGCATGAATGTGATCAAGTTGGTTCTAAGGTTTGGGTTCATAAGGTTTAAGGTAGGTTTAGGTTCAGGTTCAAGTTCAAGGTTGGTTTAGGGTCTAGATTACAGTTTAAGGTTTGGTTTAAGGTTTAGAGTTTAAGATTTGGTCTAGGGTTTAAGGTTTAAGGTTTAGAGTTTATGGTCTAGGGTTAGGTTTATGGTTTAGGGTTAGGTTTAGGGTTTAGGGTTTGCATGGAGAATGCATGTAATAAAATTGCCAAAATGCCATTGATAAAAATGCAACCTTTAATGCATGGAATATGAATGATTATGGAAACAAACATATTACAACATTAGGCATATTTACAAATATATTACAAACTAAACATGCATGCAATAAACATTGTAAAATGGATCAAACACAAAGGTTGAAGAAATAAAAAAGATTCAGCCAAGCCATTTCATAGAGAAATGTTGTACCAAACATTTAAGACATGTCTCCATCATTTTTGTTTTGAATTAAAACACATGTAAACAATATAAAATTTATCAAAATGCTTCTAATCTAACACTTTTATTCATTGAAGATTTCATCAAACACATAGAAAACTTGAAAAACAAACAAAAAACACAAGCAAACACACTTGATATGAACCACATTTAGCCACTAAGCATTAAAGGGAGATTCAACTAATCATGGGGGAGCTTGGCCAAATGCTCCCATAGCTTCCTACAATCATTCTATTTAGCTAGAGCATGCATAAAAAACTTATCAAACTATAATATAAAAGCATTTTTATTATAAAAGGAATTTCACCAAATATGTAATAAATTTCCTAAAAAAGAAACTATAAGAACATGCATGCTAGCCAAACATATCACATAAACTACTAATATAATCAACAATCTTGCAAAAAACAAATAGTTTATCATTGAAATCATCCATAGGCTTCATTTAAAGTAAGAAAAACATTCAAAATAACCCCATGGAGGTTCGACCATGGAGGATCAAAAGCTTGGTCAAACCTCTAAATGGGCATTCATGGTGGATTTTTTTGCTTTACTCTATCTCTTTTGTTTCAATCTAAACTATTAATTAGTTTGTTGAATTTTTGGACCAAGCTTTAAGTTATGAAGGAAGACAACTATGGAGGAAATTGTTTTCTGATAAAAAATAAAAAAAAAGGGATAGACGATATGGAAACTATGGAAAATGCTATGAAATGGTATGAAATGCAATGAAGAAATAGTAAAAATTATACCTTCAATGAAGCTCCCAAAATTTTTTTTTTCTTTTTTCTCCTTCGTGCCACTATCTTGGCTAACCTTCTCCTTCCATTCTTAGCCTTAAATGATGAATACATATCCCATGCAAATGCATGATAGCCCATTTGATAAAAATTCCATCTAAAAGCTACTATTCTTCCCTTGTTTACTTTCCAAGCAATTAACTTTCTCCCTTGGATCAAGGCCTTTGAATGATCAATGGTTCAAGATGAATCTAGTAAAAAATGAGGCTCTGAATCTAGTTGTAAATATGTGAAATGACTAATTTGCCTTTTTGAAAGTTTTCAAATTTTTACATAATTTTCTTGGAAAACCATGATCCCTTTATTTGTTATTGTGATTTTAAATTACCAAAAAATTAAAATAATATAAAATTATGATCTGAAAGTTTTCTTAAAAAATCTACCTCGAGAATGTCAAATTATGAAAATACCTTTAAAGGGTATTTTTATAATTTCATACCTTTCAAGGTGCGATCAAGGTTTTCAAAGCACCAAAAATCATTAAATATTATGAAAGCACGATCTGAAAGTTTTTATAAAAAACTGACCTCAAGAAGGTCAAATTACGAAAATACCTTTAAAAGGTATTTTAATAATTTCACACCTTTTGAGATACGATCAAGGTTTTTAATTCACCAAAAATCATCTAATAGCATTAAATCATGACCTGGTGCTTTTTACAAAATTTTGACCTTAGGAAGTCAAATTACAAAAAATGCCCTTACGATCATTTTAGAAATTTCACATATCTCGAGGTGAGATCAGGGTTTTCAATTCATAAAAAATATGAGATATTTTAAAAATATGATATGTAAGTTTTCACAAAAATCCAACTTTATGAAAGTCAAATTATAAAAATATCCCTGAAGGGCATTTCGATAATTTTATCTTTGTTGAAGTGGAATAAGAGTTTTCAATGCATTAAAATCACTAATTTCAATTCCAAGCCTTATTAACCTTATTATCAATCTTCTTAAAATCCTCTTATTATTTTTTGATGCATGCTTAGGATATTTCTAACTTTTAACATATTGTATAATGTCACAATACCAAGGCTGACCGTCAGTTTTTTCATCTACACTGGTGTAGTACGTTGAAAATTCAAGGGTCTACATCTTGATAGGCTAAATTTTGGCATGTGCATTCAGTTTGAACATTGCTGACAATGTAGCTAGAGCATTAGCTGTTTGATTTTTTTCTTAAGGCACATGCTAAAACTGGATGTCTTCAAATTGCTCTGCAAACCTAGCAATAAATCTTTTATACAATACCAGGTTCAGGCCCTTATTTCCCATTTGATAACTCTATAAAATAGAGTTATTTAGGCATGTTTTTAGTTCTTAAATGAGTGATTTTTGCTTGGTTCTTAGTAAAATAATGTTCTTTTTACTCCTAAATGGCATAATTTTCTATTTTGTAGGTTTTGTTTCAAAAAAGAGTAAATCTTAAAGATTCTTGATGATTCTTGATCAATTTTGATATTTTTGATGCATAAGAAGTAATCTTTTAAAGTTGTTGATGAATCTTGATTTTTTAAGAAATCTTAAAGGTAAAGAATGCGAAAGAAGTTCAAGATTGGTTTAATGGAGTTTTATTTAGTAGGAATGATACAATCTTGAAGAAAAATGAAGAAAATTCATGCAAGATTCAAGTTGGTTATCTCGATAATAATGAAGGTTAGAATTGTAATTTCAAGTGATTACAAGTCCATGGTAGTTTATGTAGGTGCACGTGCATAGGATTACTAATGGATGATAAGGCATAATGAATTTTTTTATTGGTTAAGAAAGATGATATGGCATAATGATGTGGCAATTCTAATTACTTTTCCTACTTGGATTTAGATTTCCTATATGGATTAGGATTTGGTATTTTTATCTTTGCTTAGAGTAGGATTACATAAAGCATTTAAATTTTGTTCTTTATGGGTAGCACTAAGGAAGTGTTCTTCATTGTTTTAAACTCTAATTTTTCTCCAAAAATTCAAGCCAAGCTGTGGAGTACATGAATGATGCAAGATTGAAGAATTTGATGCAACATTTAGGAAAGTTGATTCATATTGGTCGAATGTGCATTCTCGGTAAGCAAGATTTGGCCATGGCTTTCTTTTATGTATGATTTGAGTTGATAGATAGTGGATAAGATCTAAGGTCAAAAGTAGAGTATAAGTTTTCTATTTGAAGAGTTTTAGTTGGATTTAACAACAAGAGGCATTCTTAGATTGAAAAGTTCAAGTCCAACTGAAACTATGCAAAGCTCTTTTCAAGACCTTTTGGCCGAACCTACCTATTGTATTCTTGTGCTTATAAATACATGTTTAAGTCTTAGAAATAGTGTGTAACTAAAGGGTTAGGGGGGCAAACCAACTTATTAGTGAATTTTTTAGGGTTCTTATTTTTATGTTTTCTTAAAGCTTTCTTTAGTTTTTAAGTTTTTGTTATAAAGCTTTTATTGTTTTTTTAGTTTACTAGTTTTCAAGATTAGTTTAAGCACATTGCTTTTAAGTTTTTAAACAATCAAAAATTGGTTTGAAGTTCTTTTCAATTATTTTAGTGTTATTGGTTTCAAGATTGAATTTTTTAGATTAGGTTTTGTTTTCTTGCTATTGTGAATTGCATCCTTGCATTTATTTTAGTTTAATCCTTTTGGTTTTTATTCTATTTTGGTTTTAATTATTTAACTGCATGATAAATCTTATTTAAAACATTTGGTTATATTGTTTAAGGTTGGATTTTAATTCGGTCTAAGTGGTTTAGTTTGTATGTTTAGGTTTAAATCTTGATTTATTTGCTTTAGTTCTTACATATCTAATTTGGTTTCCATAGTAATTGATGTAAATGAACTTTTGTTATTGATTTTAGTTTAGTTTTGCATATTTAGGGTTTGTTTAATTTGGTTAGGGTTTTTATATTAGGGTTTTAAGAAATTTAATGAGATTAGGGTTTTGAATTTTAAGGTTTCATATATTGGTTTAGTTTCTATTTTGATTTATTTTAGTTTAAGTGCATGTTTAAAAGATTAATTTAAGTTAATTGCATAGTTTCAAAGATATTTAGGGTTTTGGTTTAAGTTGTTTTTGTTGCATGATTTGCATGATAATTTGATTAGGGTTTATATTCGGCTTTGCATAATTTGTTCTTTGTAGTTTGGTTCTTATACTTTTGATTTATATTGCATGTTTACTTGTTTAATTATATTTGGTTTATGATATTTAGGTTTATTCTAGTTTGGTTTTGATTATTCGCATGCTCAATTAAATTTATATAGTTTCGATTTTAGTTTATTGTTGCTTAATTGATTTCAGTTCAATATTAGTTGCATATTATAGTTTATGTTTTGCTTGTTTTGGATTATTTGAAATTAGTTTAGTTTATTTTAGTTTGTTTGTATTAGTTTGCATGTTTTAGGTTTTATTTGATTAGTTTATATTATCTTTGATTTGATTTTTTTAGGTATAAAAGTTTTGGATGTACAATTTTGGTACTTGTGATATCATATACACAATCTCTATGGGACAATATTTTTATTCTTATCCTTATATTACTTATCGATTCTGTGCACTTGCAGAAATCCAATCAAGTTTTTGGCATCATTGCTAGGGATTGTTGAAGAAGTATTCACAATATCAATACAAATTTCTTTGCTTCTAGCTTAGATTTTTTTTTTCTTGTTTTTAACCTATTTGGTTATTATTGTTTTGTTTGCCAAGAATTGAGAGTTCTAATTTAGTACCCTTAGATAAAGAAATTGAAAAAACATTCAAAAAGTTTCAAAAGGAAAAGAAGTAAACAACTCTTATTTCACTTATGGCTGATCAAATACAAGAAATCAGAGAACACTTAAGGACTATGCTGTCCCTTAGCTAGATGGTTTTCAACCAAGCATTAGTAGGTTGGCTATTTAGGCCAATAATTTTGAATTAAAACCATCTATTATTAATATGATTGGCATAGACACCTAATTTTGTTCGGGATATTTTATCACTTTAACTTAGGATCAATTTTGCAGTTGGGCTTTGATCATCAACTTTTTAAGTTCATTAATGGTCAATTTTTAAATGCTCAAGGATAAGGCCCAATAGGGGCCCCATAGTGTGGCCCATTGCATTGGTCCGAATAATAGCCGAAATGGCCTAATAAAAGAGTTATCCTTAAAGCCTATCAATAGCTTGTTATTGACCATGACAAATAAAAAAATATAAAAAATATATAAAAACATATATAAAAATAAAATATAAAAATTTTTAATTTTTTTAAAAAATATATGTTTTAAAAAAATATATAATAAAATAGAGCTTGTTTAAAAAAAACTAATAAAATTCTAGAGGCCCAATAAAAAAAGTGAAATAAGCCCAAAACATGATCAATAAGTGGGCTATTTAGGAGTTAAAGCCATGTTAAAAAAAAGAAAGCATGAAGGCTTGGTAAGGCAAAGACACGAAAGGGCAACGTAAGGGGGGCTCAATGAAAAAACTACATGAGGGAGAAGTGAATAAGAAACTATTGCATGCATGGCATGAAAACGTGCGTGAAAAATGGCTTGTGTGTGGGAGATAAGGGGGAGAACCAAAAACCAAAAGAAAAGAAATGAAGTTTAAGCGGCCATGGGGAGGAAGAGAAAAGAGAAAAAAGAACGAAAAAAGAGACAGCATAAAAAACAACCCACTCACTAACAAGAGCAATGATGGTTATGAGAGGCAAGGAAAAGAAAAAAAGGCAGGAGCAATGGTGCATCGATGGAGACAATAGAAAACAAAAGAAAAGAGTAGTAGTGGCAATAGAAAAAACTAGCAACTTTAAAAAACGAGGAAGAAAAAACTAGGGAAAAATATATAAAGCAATAGTGGAAGAGTAGCAATCAGCAGCACTAGAAATAAAAAATAAATAAATAAAAAAAACCAAAAACAAAAAGGGCATGAAGAAAATAAAAACCTACAAAAAAAGAGAGGGAGGTCTCACAAAACCTAAAAAAAAAAACATGTGGAGGTAGAAAAAAAGAGATTTTTCAAGAGAAAACAGACAAGGCATTTATCAAAAAGAAAGGAAAAGAAAAAAAGAAAGAGAAACTGGCTAATGAGAGAAAGTAGTAGGGCATGGACTAAGGAAAAAAAGCAAAAAAGAAAAACAAAAAAAAAGAAAAAAGTTGGGAGAACAAAAAAATGAAAATTTACAGGTAAAAAGTTTTAGTAGCAAAAATTGAAGTAAAAAAATTTTAAAAAAACTGAACAAAAAGAAAGGAGGAATCAAGCAAGTAAGGATGCGAGAGGATGTGAAGGAAAAAGAAGGGAAAAGGTTACTTGAAAAAAAATTTGAATAGGAAAAAGAAGGCTATGGCAAAAACTAGCAAAGGCAAATAAAATTAAAGGAAAACCAAACCAAGAAAAAAGAGAAGCAAAAAAATAAAATGAAAAAAGAGAGGAGAAAGAGCTAAAATAGGCAACAAAGGAGCAGAAAACCAATGACTAAGCAGAAGAAGAGACATTGCAAAAGAGCAAAATAGGAAAACCTAAGCAAAAAAATAAAAGGAAGAAGAATGGAGCTGCATAAAATAGGAAAATGAAAGGTAGCAAAAAATTCAAAGAAAAAAAAGGAAATGGGAAGAAGGAAAACCAAAAAAAAAGAGAATAGGAAGAAACACTAGCAGCAAAAAAAAAAAAAAGGTAGCATTTTATTCTTTTTTCTCAATTAAATCACATTCATGTTTTATAATGCATGACTTGTATGCTTACCATTTTTTTTTAAAACAACAAAAATTTTTTTTTTTAAAAGATAAAAGAATAAAAAGATTTTAAAGAAACCAAATGGAAAGGTTATAAAAGTTTTTTAAAAACTAACAGCATGTTGAAAGTAGCCTAGGATGGGTTCAGTTGGAGGGTGTTTGATTGTTCGTCAAAAATAGTTTCCTTGCTTATGGTGTTAACATGAGGCAGCTTTTTTAAAAAAAAAACCAAAAAAGGGTCATAGAATTTTAGGAAAAGAGCTCTTCTTAGTTTCTGGTTCTTTTTGCTATTCTTATGAGCAATATTAACTAAAAACAAAACTTAAAAGTTTGAGTCTTGCTTGTTTTTACATGAAGATTCCTTGCATAAGCCTTAAAGATTCAGAACTTCCATGTTTAGTTTTTGGTTTCTTTCTTTTGTCTATGATCCATTTGTAGTAGCTTAGAGCTCCTTCACTTGCATGCCAGTTATCTTATGTATTTAGAAAAGCTTAAAACATGTCATTTGTTTTTAGTTTGTTTTCCTCACAGTGACTTGTAGGGAAGTTTAGATCTTTTTTTGATTTGTTTTATTTTTATGCATATTTTAACTATTTATGTTCATGCACGTATTTCTTATGCTGTTCAAATAGAAAGTAAATTTTCATACATGTTTAATTTCTTTGTTAGTTAAATTTTTATGCTCATTTTAGTTTTTTATGTAACTTGGTTTCCATGTTTAAATTACTTTAGATGTAATTTATTCCCAATGCACTTTAAATTCAATAATTCCATCATCTTTTAAAAAAAGTAATAATAAAAGTAAATAATAAAAATATGTATAAAAAATACTAAAAGTTTTTGAAATCCCTACTTAGATATTAGGAGGATAAAAATTGAATTTTAAAATAATAATAATGATAATAATAATAATAATAATAATAATAATAATAATAATTTTGCCTAGATGTTGAAAAATTATTAAATAATAAAAATAAAGATAACAAAAGATCAATAAATAATAATAATGATTAAATGATTAATGAAAATAAGTAAAAATAAAAAATCCATTTTTTTTAGAAAAATAGATAAGGGTAAGTAAGTAATAATAATAATTTAAAAGAAAAATAAAATATATAAAATATAAAAATTCAATTTTTTAGAAAGAAATTATAGGAAACGAGCTTACTCCGAAAGTTTACATAGAAGTTGGAGATTTTTATAAAGGTTTGTAAAGTTTTGAAACCTTAAAATGAACCTTAAAGGAAACCCTAAATGAAACTTTAAATCTTAAGTAAACAACTCTAAACCCTAAAACCCTAAACAAGACCCTAAAGCCCTAAACGAGACCTTGAAACCCTAGATGAAACCCTAACCTTAAATAAACCCTAAAACCCTAAATTCATTTGAAACCTTAAAATCATCATAATATTCAAAGGTTTATATGAAAACATTTTGTCAAATAATTTATTCTTGAATGTTGCTTAGATGATGGGGTATTTAGAAAATTTTATTTTATTCATAATTTTTGTTTAATTTTATATTTTTAAAATAATAAAATTAAATAAAGAATATAGAATAAAAAATGAAAAAAATGAGATTTTAAATATAAAAGGTCACACTCAAACTTTGCCTAGAAGTGGGAGAGTCCAGGTGATCTTTTTATATTTAAAAACCTGATCTTAAATGGTCTTAAATTTAATCTCCTTATCATTTAAGACACGTTTGCATATATTTATTTTCTTGCACTTATTGTGCAAATATATGCATTTCAATTATTGTTGTCTATGGTTTACTCTAACCTTTTCCATTTTTATATCATAAAGAGCTTATTTTAGAAAATTGATTTCAAAAATAAATAAATAAATAAGTTTACAATAATATTCCGAGGAACATAATTTTTAGTACTCTGCCTAGATATTGGAGAGTCACCAATAATTATCATTTTCAAAAAATATTATTTTTATTTTTAAGGAAATGTTATGTTAAATCTTAGATGAAAAAGACTATCTTTAAATTTTATCTATATGTTGGAGAATTATAAGGTAATCCTTTAATTTAAAGATTTTTATAATATTTCTAAATAAAGATTTTTAAATTTATTTTTTTCTTATGAAGGGAATTATAATTAAATTTTATATAAAAACTATTTTTTCCAATGATATAAGTAGCGCATGATTAATTGGTACTAGTTTTATGGGTGTTGAAGGGTGCTAATTCTTCCTCACGTGTAACTGATTTTTGAACCCAATCCTATTTTTGTAGACCAAAATTTTCTTTTTAATAAAGTTTAAACCCGTTTTATTGTTTTATTATAAAGGTAAAATTTTTGGGTGGCCAATCATACCTTAAAAAAGTTTAGTGGTAACTCCTTGTGTTTTTCTCGATTTTCAATGACTACATCTAGCAATCGAGTCTCTAGGCTGATACATTATGATAGCTTGGCAACTCCACTAGGGACTTTTAAGATTCAAGAAAAAAAATTTTAATCATGCACTATTAAAAATTTTGGATTTAATTGGTTTTATTTTATATTTATTTTAATTCCTTTTATTTGAATTTTTTTTAAAAAAATTAATTAATAAATTAAATGTTAGTTATTATCTTGTTTTGATTTGTTATTTGTTATTTGTTGATGTTGTTTTGTTTAATATATTGTTTTGCACATTTTTGCATATTCACCTGCATGTATAAACTCTAGACTAAGGCTTTGCCTTATTTACAAGGAAGTGAAGTAGCTATGCTTTCGTGAAGTGATAACCTCTGCATTTGCTAGCGAAACAATTCCACTCAGATCAAATCTTTTTTGTTTGTAGCATGTAATGGGTGAGAATTGGTGTACTTAGTCTGTAATGGATGATGATGTAAGGTTTGATTGGGGAACCTTCAGACAAATAAATCTCAACCCAGCATATCATGAGCCATAGGAAGCTTGCCTAGGGTTGAGCCATACCTTCTTTTAGAAAATAACCAAAAGTTAGGACAATGTTATGTTATGTTATTTTGTTGTATTATATGGTTGCTATGTTGTTTCTATTATTTGTTTGTTTTGAATTATTGATTCATTTTATTTTTATATTCTTTAATTTTGTTGCATATATTATATAGGCACTATATTTTAAGATATGGTATTTGTATTAGGCCAATCATCAGTAAAAAAGGTTCTCATGAAGCCATTAGTAGTGTTAGCCTCTTGTGGGACCTATTTAAAAGAAAAACTAGTCAAAAAGCATCTAGGAAAAAGAATACCAATCTTTTTAATAGAAATTACTTAAGAGTAGGATATATGAGGTATTTTTATGCAATTTGTGTTTAAGATAATAGTGCAAATAAGTTAGGATAAAAAAGAGTCCAAATAAAAAAGAATAAAATAAGGGAAAAATGATTTTGGATAGGTAAAGAGCTTGTCATCTTTTTGAAATTCAATAATTGTATTCTACATTCATTGCTAAAATGATTTGTATATTATGGGTTGTTTCATTCTTATAGTTACATTTGCATCATTTTCATACTCAGGCAGTCATAAACATATTCTATGTAGCATGTAAATTAGGAATTGTTTTGTGTCATTTATTTATTTTTCAAGAATAATAGCATAAACATTTTGGTTAAACCTTTAAAATAAAATCCTTGTTTTAGTGTGTATAAGAAGTTGAAAATATGGAAGATCAATAAAAGGCCCAAATTAGCGTGTTACAATGCAATCAAGAGGAGTTTGGTCTTGACATTAGAGAGATGGCAAAATAGCTCACTAAGTTGACAAAGATGGTTGATAGGCTTAAGGAATTTATTTTGGTGCCTTTTCAAAGGTTCTTACCAGTTTTAGCTCAAGTAAATCCTATGAATTCATGGAACTATGATCAATCGATTCCTACTGGGCCTAGTACATTTTTTGAGCATGCTAAAGCATTCAATGGTTTGAGCAATAATGAGGGTATGGATAAAATCATAAAAAGGGATAAGTGATTTGACCATGCAAGTGTCTTAGCTCTAGAATTTGATTTTCGGGATGCAGTCACTAGGTTCCATGCAATCTTCATCAATTGCTTTGAATCCAAACTTGTATTCAAATCCTTTTCATGTCTGTTTCAACCTCCTTTTCAAGCACCCTAAAGTTTCATGCAGTCCCTGAGAAGTCCACATCTCCAAACTTCCCTTCCTTAGTCACTTATCTAGCTAATTGCTCAACTTTGAACCTTTGAACTACCACCAAATCTTTGGACTCCTAGTCAACTTATTCCCTAAAAATTACCCAAGAAAAAGAAATAGTTAGATCTTATCCCTATTTCATATGGAAAACTCTATCCCTATCTATTTGAGAGATACTTTGTTGCCCCTATGCCTTCACAACCATTAAGGCCTCTGCACCCATAATATTTTGACCTAAATGCAAGATGCGAATACCATGGTGGTATTATAGGGGATTCCATTAAGAATTGTAAGGGTTTCAAACACAAGGTGCAATCACTTATAGATGCGAAATGGTTTGATCTAATGATAATATGGGATTAAAGGTTTAGGAACAATGAGAAGGGGATGGCATGATGATGAACATAAATAGGATTCTTGATTAAAATAAGGTCTCCAAGTGATAGGCTGCTAGGGAAAATAAAATGGTTCATGGATTTCTTTTATTTGGAAAATGTTTTATTTTATGTTGATATGATGTTGCCTTTCAAACCTAGATATGTGAATTATGGTTTGTCTTTAATTCTTGTTTTTTTTTTTTCAATTTTCACACTTTTCACTAAAGAGCTTTGTCATTTGTGCATTCATTCATTCATCCATATATGTATCCACTCAATAGAATGTAATTCATGTGTGCTCTAAAAAAAGAAGGATTTGTTTTTTAGAATAATCACTACAATTTCTTCTGAAAATAAAAAAAGAATATTGATTTGATAGAAGAGATGGATGAAATTATTGAGGGACTTTTTACTTAAGGAAATGATCAACCTGAAGGACCTAGCTTAGGACCCATAAGGGAGAAGTCATCGAATCTAGATGAACAAAAAAAGTATAGTCTCTTAGAAGAAAGGATTCAAGTTGTTGAGGGCAAATGAATCTCAATTAGTTCCGATGTGGTTACTCTACCTAAGTTTAAGGTTTTGGCATTTGAGAGGGATAATGGAACTGGATGTCTTGAGACACATTTGGCTTAATACTATCACAAAATGGTTGGATATGCCAGTGATGAAAAGCTGCTTATTTATGTTTTTCAAGAAAGTTTGACTAGGGTAGTAGCCAATTGGTATTATAGTTTGAAAAGTAGCCAAATTTGTACTTAAAAAGATTTATCTTCAGTATTTTTGAAGCGGTACTAACACATGTTGGAGATGGTTCCAAACTGATTAACCCTTCAAAACATAAGAAAGGCCTTAATGAGAGCTACAAAGAATATACTGCTAGATGAAAATAGGTTGCATTGTAAGTTTGACCACCTTTAACTAATAGGGAGTTGAACTATTTATTTATGGATACCCTTTTTTTTTCTTTATTATGATAAGCTGATTGGTAATATATCCTCAAAATTTGTTGATTTACTATGCTATAGGCAGAATTAAGGATAGGATAAAAAAGGAAGGATTATAGATGCCAATGTAGAAATTCTTAATAAAAGGTAAGGGAATATTTTTGATGAATTTGCCTAAGAGACAATTGTTGAAGGGCGAACTGAGAGAAACCTCACCATGATATAATAAGATTTGGTAAATGATTATTCTTAATGGTCACCCTATTATTCCCGACTAACATCTTAGGTTGGTAATTTTCCTTAACCACTTCATCTTTGTGCTTTGGTTTCTTTGCCACAAATATTTACAAAACAAATGATCATCCCAAGCTATTTACATAGCCATAAGAGAAGAAAAGTGAAGGTGTATCATTCACTCCTAACGTCTTGTGTTGAGATTTTCACCTAACTTGTCAAAAATCATATGATTTTTATTGTCCTTGTAAAACCTAAAAAGCCTTATTACTCAAAGTGGTATAATCCAAATGTTAAATGTAAATTTCATGATAGGGTCAAAGGGCATTCCATAAAAAACTTATTACCTTCAAAGATATAGTTCATGCTTTAATTAATGTTGATCCCAAGAAGTTTAAAGAACTAGTTAGTGGTTTTTATGATTGATAGCGATGGAATTGTGAGTCAATGATGCTAAAGTTGAAGTGCCAAGTGGGGAACTTTTGTTTTTATAACTTTGAATGTCATCTTAAGAGTACTATTGGGAATGCAAATTGTTGTGTCAAGTTTGAATGTTTGCATCGTAGGAGTGGACATTGTACATCATAATGTTATATAGATTTATATTGTCATTTGATGTCTTTTTATTTTCTTTAAATTTTGGATTTATAATTTTTTTTTTTAAAGGAAAAAGAGTAAAAAAGGAATTGTAGATTTGAATAAAGTCCCACATAGTTAAGTCTTAAGGTTATAAAAAAGAGAAATGACTTAAAAAAAAAAGAAAAAGAGAAAAAAAGAGAAAAAAAGAGAAAAAAGTGGAAAAAAAGTTTTGAGTCTTGAATGAATTGGCAATCACTATAAGGAATTTTTTAAATGCCTAAAACACCATTTCTTAAATCATTCAATTGATTCCATCCATCAGTTGTGATCTTTTAAAAGCCATTAATTTGAACTTGTGAACCTTGCCTTCACTTGATAGTGTCATGATATCAAAGGGTGATTTTTTTTCCAAGGTAATGAACAATGAAATAGCTAATTGAAAAAGTAAATTTAGGATTCCTAGAAGTTCAGGCATACACAACTTCTTTTGAAGAATTCAGATTTTGTAATTTAATGCATCAATGTTACACTGTAACTACAAAATTTTCAAAATCAAAGCTACCATAAATCTTGTAAAATAAGCTTAGACTTATCAACCTTTTAGCCTTTTACCCAAAAATTAGCCTGGCTCATGTGTTTCAAGGGCATGTTGCTTAGACTTACCAACCTTTTAGCCCTTTTTCCCAAAAATTGGCCTGGCTCATGTGCCTTAGGAACACGTTGCTTGGATTTACCAACCTTTCAGTTTTACCAAAAATTGGCTTGACCTATGTGGCTTAGGGGCACATTGATTAAAAACTTACCAATCCTTTAGTTTTATCCTAAAATTAGCTTCGTCCAATGTTTTGGGGGCATGCGGATTAGAAAAGAATATCTTATGGCCTTTAAGTCAACGTGAGTTATGGTTAACCTATTTATTCTCTTTTTAGTAAAGTGACATGGACCATTTGATACTTTAAATGGGTTCATTCTACTTGACCCTTTTCTCATTCATTTTACATGATTCTTTTCTCGCAATAACTTTCGTTAAAGATGGTTTGTTAAATGGTGCATCTTTTATGAAACACAATAGTGGCAAAATGAATTTAGGTATAAATTATGAGGGATATGTCAAAAAAATAACAAAAAAAAAGAAACAAGGAAGAAAAGAAAGGAAAAAGAAATGGAAGAAAAAAGAAAGGCAAAAAAGAGGAAGAAAAATGGTTATGATACCATGTATTCAAGAAATTTGAATAAATCCAAACAAAAATTTTTTTTTTGAGAAACAATAAAAAAAAACACAATAAAGAAAAAAAAACCCAAACGCCCAAAATAGAAAACAAAAGAAAAGTGAAAAAAGCTAATAATCCAAAAAAAAAATTTTTTTGAAATAAAATTCTTTATTCAAGGTCATTTTTTTAAAAGGAATTTCTTATCAATTTAGGTCATCATGCTTGAAATGACAAATGGCCATCTTTTATCATTGCTTCAAATGTTGAAATTTATTCCTTGCTACCCTTTTAAGCTTTATATATTTTCTCTCAAAAATGAACTCTAATTAAGGATCATCTTCTATACTAGGAGGCAAAAAAGGATGCATTCAGGGGTTAAAAAGTGGTTATATCCATATGGAATCCTATATGTTGGGGCAAAGGCCCAATATAAAAGATTTCAAAGTTTTGAATCTATTTAGAGAAAAAAAGAGAATAAAAAAAAGAAAAGTGAAGAAAAAGAAAAAAAAAAATGAAAGAGGAAAAGAAAGAAAGAAAGAACAACAAAGAAAAGGAAGGGAAAGAAAGAAAAAATGAAATGAATCGGTGGAAAGCATAAAAAAATGAAAGGGAATATACCTTCGAGTGTATCCTTTAAATGAAAGAATGATCCTTAGTTTTAATTACCCTTAAACACTTGTTTTGGACCTTTCTAGCCTTTTCTTTGATAACCCTAAACTTTAGCCTATGTTACATCTTATGAAAAGTCCTTATTGGATTAAGCAAGGATACTTTGAAATTAAAGAGCTTCTCTTAGAAATAAAAAAAAAAAACCATGAAACCTATAAATCTTTTGGTCTTTCTTTATTACTTAGTTTTCTGTTTGGACCATTATCCCTTTTTGGATAAGTTTGAATTCTTAAGTGCATAAAAAAGGAAAAAATGAAAAAATAGAAAAAATGAATGTGCCTCTAGGGTGAAAACTCTATAAGAGAGCAGTCTAGAGTGAACCTTAAAGGTCACTTATAATGCTACATGAGGTGGATGCTAAACAAACGTAAGCCAAACTTTTTTGAAAGATTCAAAATATCAAAGTCCCTAAAGTTTGGGAAGGGTTAATTTAGAAAATCTCAACCTTTTTCCATTCCTAAATAGCCTTTCAAAATCTCAAGCCTTTATAGATAACCTTGACATATATCAAAATGTCACATTTGAATGCTAAAAAAAAGTGTTAAACATGTTTGGTTTTCAAGGGATTCACGTTTTTAGAAAAACTTATGTTTCATTTATGAGTTTGCATGGAAAAAGTATATTTTTCTTTTATCCCCTTCAAGTGGAGAAACTCTTTTGAATGAACAAAAAACCTCAATATGTTAAACCATTTAATTCATTTGGAAAGAAAATTTCACCTTTTTCATTTCTAATAGGGATTGCCAATTTTTGAGACAAATTTTAAGCCCAGTTTAGTAGGCGTCAATTAAAATTTAAGCTTAGTCTAGCTCGCACCCAGGTTTTAAGCCTAAATTATCTGGCACCAATGAAGATTTAAGCTTAGTTTAGCTAGCACCTAAATTTTAAGCATAGTTTAGCTAGCACCCAATTAAGTTTTAAGCCTAAATTAGCTGGCACATAAGCCAGTTTAGCTGGCACATAAGCCAATTTAGTTGGCACATAAGTCTAGATTAATTGGTAAATAAGCCTAGATTAATTGGCATATAAGCCCAGATTAACTAAGAACGTATGCCCTTTTTATTCCTTTTAAGTGTTGAAGTCTTTTTGAATCAATAAAAATCTTTGGTTATAAAACCATCTAATCCATTGGGGAACAAAATTTTTTCCTATTTCATTTCTAATAAGGATTGCCAATTCTCCAGAAAATTTAAGTCTATCTAAGATTTATTCCTAGTTTAGCTGGCACTTAATGAAAAATTTAAACCCAATGTAACTGGTACCCAATGATGATTTAAGCTCAGTTTATCTGGCACCTAATGAAATATTTAAGCCTAGTTTATCTAGCACCTAATAAAATTTAAGCTCGATTTATCTGGCACTCATGAAAAGATTTAAGCCAGTTTAGTTGGCACTCAATGAAGTTTTAAACCCAGTTTAGCTCAGACCTAATAAAAGATTTAAGCCTAGTTTAGTTGGCATCCAATGAAGTTTTAAGCCTAATTTAGCCAAGACCTAATAAAATATTTAAACCCAGTTTAGCTGGCATTCATGAAAAGATTTAAGCCCAGTTTAGCTAGCACCCAAAAAATGATTTAAATGTAGTTTAACTGGCACCCAATGAGATATAAGCCCAATTTATCTGGCATTCATGAAAGATTAAGCCCAGTTTAGCTAGCACCTAATGAAATTTAAAGCCCAGTTTAGTTAGCATCCAATGAAAGATTTAAGCACAGTTTGGCTGGCACTAATGAAAATTTAAGCCTAGAATTATTTGGCACCTAATGAAATTGAAGCCTAGTTTATTTGACACTCATAAAAAGAGTTAAACCCAGCTTAACTGGTATATGATGAAATTTAAGTCCGGTTTAGCTGGCACCCATGTTTTAAGCCCAATATTAGCTGGCTCGTAAGCCTAGAATTAGCTAGCGTGAAAAGATTACTTGGCATGTAGGCCTAGATTTACAGTCACTTTATTTGATTTAAGGTTTGATCATAATCACTTTATTCGACTGTAGTTTAATCTCAATCATTCTTATCTCTTGACTCATGATTTAATCCTAGTCATCATAAAAAAAAGAAAAAAAACATAAAAAAGCAAACAAACAAAAAAAAGTAAAAACAAAAAATAAAAACAAAAACAAAAACAAAAACAAAAACAAAAACAAAAACGAAAACAAAAAATTCTTGTCGTAGGAAGTAATGTTCGGACAAAATTGTTGTCTATGTTTTTGTATTATTGATGATTCTTAGAAAGATACAAAGAAAGGCAACTATAGATACCTAATTTTATCTGAGATATTTTATCACTTTAACCTAGACTCAATTTTGCAATTGGGCCTCAATCGTGAATTTTTTGGGTCTATTAATGATCCATTTTTAAATACTAAAGGATGAGTTCCAATAGGAGCCAAATAGTGAAGCCTATTGCATTGGCTCGAATAATACCCAAAATGGCCTGATAAAAAGCTTGATAAAAAAGTTATCCTTAAAGTTTATCAATGGCTCGTTATCAATCGTGATAGATAAAATAATAAAAAATATAAAACATATAAACACATATAAAAAATAAAATATAAAATGTTTAAGTTTTTTCTAATTATATAGTTTATAATATATATAATATATAATAAAAGAGTACTTGTTTAAGAAAATAATAAAATTCTGGAGGCCTAATAGAAAAAGTTGAAATAAGCCCAAAACATGATCAAGAAGTGGGCCATTTGGGAGGTAGAGCCATGTAAAAAAAAAGAGAGCATAAAGGCTCGAATTGCATGAAGGCAAGCCATGTAAGGGCAACATGGGGGGCTTAATGAAAAAACTGCATGAAAGAGAAGTGAACAAGAAATTGTTACATGCATGAAATATAGCTTGTGTGTGGGAGGTAAGGGGGAGAACCAAAAACCAAAAAAAAAAGAGAGAAAGTTCAAGCAACCATGGGGAGGAAGAGAAAAAAAAAAGAGGTAGCATTAAAAACAACCTAGTCAACAGTAGGAAAAATAGAATATTATGAGAGGCAAGGAAAAAAAGAAGAAGGTAGAAGCAGTGGCACACCAGTGGAGACAATCAAAAATAAAAAAAGAGAGTTGTAGTGGCTATATAAAAAATTGGTAGCTTAAAAAATACAAGGCAAAAAAAAAAAAAAACTAAGGAAAAAATATATAGAGTAGTAGTGGAAGAGAGGCAATTAGCAACACTAAAAATAAAAAATAAAAATGAAACAGAAAATAAAGAAAGGAAACCAGAAACGAAAAGGCTAAGAAAAAAATAGAAACAAAAAAAAAGAGAGGAAAGTCTCGTAAAACTTGAAAAGAAAAAGCGTGGAGGTAGAAAAAAGAAGGCTTTTCAAAAAAAAAATAGATAAAGCATTTGGCAAAAAGAGGGAAAAGAAAAAAAATAAAAATTGGCAAATGGGAGAAAGCAGTAAGGCATGGACCAGGGGAAAAAAAGCAAAAAAAAAAAAGATACAAAGAAAAGGAAAGGAGTTGGGTAGAATAAAAAAATGAAAATTGGAAGAGAAAGAATGCAAGGAAAAAGAAGTTTCAATAACGAAAACTAGAGCAAAAAAATTGAAAAAAATTGAATAAAAAGAAGGGAGGAATCAAGCAAGCAAGGACGGGGAAAAATGTAGAGGAAAAAAGAGGAGGGAGGTAACTTGAAAAAATTTGAATAGGAAAAAAAAACTACGAAAAAAATTGGCAAAGGAAAAAAATGTTGGTAGTATAGAATGTGGTGCATCTCACATTTGATAGAAAGATTTAATTATTGATGAATAAAAATTAATTTTTGTATTAATTTTATTCATATTTTAAATAATTATGCTTGAACAAAAACAATTATCATATGACAAATGGTCATAACTATTTGAATATAAATAGATTATTATTCATAAAGGTCATGATTATACATAAAGTCATAACCATCTGAATAGAAGTTTATGTCTATTCATTCATTATAAATAAATCTTTTAGTATAACCATTTTCACTACTTCTGATTGGAGAGTTTGAGGCTTTGTTGTATCTTAAAGGCATAATTGCCTTTAAGAAAGTGTTCTTCACACGTTAAAGACAAAATTCTTTTTTATTATTTCTCTTTTCTTATTTATTTTTTCTCACAATTTAAAGGCAATTATAAGAAAGTTATATTTTGCATAAAGAAGATATAAGGACAAGAAATTAGCATGATTTAGAGATAAGTATTAGAGAAGGCTCAAGGTGTCAAAAGATTAATGTTTCTATGGATCCAAATGGTAATTTTCATAAAGATCTTGATTAAAGGTATGCATTTTTTTTTTTTGCATAATTGATGGTAAAAAAATTGATTGAATGGGATAAACACATCAACAATTTATTTCATTAGTGTGTAAAGTCAAAACACAATATGCAAAATATTGATTACATTGTATAAGTTTATGCATATATTGAAATTGACTCCACAATTGGGTTTAATGAATTGTATTATATCTATTTGAAAAATCGATGCTTATAAAGATTGGGATGGGAAATAGCCTAAAAACATAAAAGAGAAAGACATAAATTGATCTGTGACCAAAAGAATTATCACTTGTTATAAAGTAACAAATTAAATTGGGTTCTAAAGGAATGTTTGATTGTTTAATTATCATGTTTTGTTTATATATAGAACAAGCAAATTATCCCATGGTTTCTATGAAAACAATTGAAAATAAGTAAAGGTATTTACCATGAAAAATTAGATATAAGTGGATAATATATGCAAAAAATAACATTTGGTTGCAAGATTAGTTTTATTTTTAAATCATGGCACCAAAATTAAAATAATAAGTTGAGTCAAGCTATTTGTATGGTTTTTATCTTTTTGGTCATTTATAAATCAAATGTTTATATATGTTTTTAAATTTATTATTGGTTTAAATTTTGACTTGTGTTCAATTTTCATGAAAACCAATTAAAATTAAAGTGATGTATGTGAATAATTATTTAGATTTGGTATTTCATGGATTAATTGGTGGATAATAAACCAAATAATTGTTATTATCAAAAACATGGTTAGTGTGACAGGTATTTTTGCTTGCTAGTGTATTACATTAGAAGTGATTTTACAAAATAAAATTTTATTATGAACAATCACAAAGTTGAAATCATAAATAGCCATCAAAGAGTTAATAAGGGTTACAAAAAAGCATTGTTTCTTTTCGCATATGGGATATTGATTAAATGAAAAGGCATGTCATTAAAAAATATTGAAGCATTTGTTAGTTACTAGCATTTTGAAGGATGCTCATCAACGTCTAATTAGGCATGCTTATAAATTAAAAAAAAACATGCAAATTCAATGTTCCAAAGGCACCAATACATGCTTATTTTTAATTCCATTTTGTGAAGGCATGGAGAACATTGGTTCATTTTGCCATATATTATGAAAATGAAATGAATGAGATGGAATTTTTTTTCTTATACATATAAGAATGATATAGACTATGAAGATAGAATGCCATTATTCAATTAATACATTATTGATTAAAGATAATAAAGATATTTTTACTTCTTGTACTTAAAAAAATGGCCTTTTGTAGGCTGTTAAAATAAAAAGTGAACAAGTTCCTAAAGTTTTCAAAAGTTTCATGACAATGGTAAGGATGTGACTGGTTATACACCATATTAACATCTTAGATAATAGAATTTGTGAAAGTCGTAAGCCTTAGAGTTAGCCAATTAGTGATTTAACTAATGTAAACTTATCACAAATTTTTGCATGAATTATGAGTAGAACTGATATTATAATTATTGTTTATTCTATTTTATGAAAATGATTCTTTGGATTCATTTTCATGCGTGTTTAATTTCTTTATTAGTTAAATTTTTATGTAACTTAGTTTCCATTTTTAAATTACTTTAGATGTAATTTATTCCCATTGCACTTTAAATTCATTAATTCCATCATGCATTCTCAAAATTAAAGATAATAATTAAAGTAAATAATAAAAATATGTATAAAAAATACTAAAAGTTTTTGAAATCCCTACCTAGATGTTGGAGGGAATAAAAATTGAATTTTAAAATAATAATAATAATAATAATAATTTCACCTAGATGTTGAAAAATTATTAAATAATAAAAATAAAGATAGTAAAAGATTAATAAATAATAATAATAATGATAAAAATGATTAACGAAAATAAGTAAAAACATAAAAATCCATTTTTTTAGAAAAATAGATAAGGGTAAGTAAATAATAATAATAATAATAATTTTGAAGAAAAATAAAATATATAAAATATAAAAATTCAATTTTTTTTTAAAAAATGATAAGAAACGAGCTTGCTCTGAAAGTTTGTCTAGAAGTTAGAGATTTTAGGAAGGTTCATAAAGTTTTGAAACCTTAAAATGAAATCTTAAACGAAACCCTAAATCTTAGGTAAACCTTGAAATTTAGGGAGATTTCGTAACTTTTCTTGCAATATTTTTTAGTATTATTTTCATAGTTATTTTTAGTAAAATTTGGGATAACAATGTTCATAAAATGCTTGAAATTTTTTGTAGAATAACAAAAGAAAGATCCAAAACACGTTGGTGCATGGGTGCATGGGAAGAGCACTAAAAATGCTAGGCGTTACAAGCTTGGATAGAATGGCAAAGCTAGAGGCTGAGTTGGCACTTTAAGAGACTATGATCAGCTACCATTTTGACCTTATGGATCAACATTTTACACATGAATTCAGCTTGCAAAGTGTTGAAGAAAAGCCAAGCACTAGTGTACTAGCATTACAACATTAGCAGAATAGGGAAAGCTCTAAAAGCCCAGCTACTTGGAAACTTTTCTAGATATTTCTTGCACCTTAAGCTCCTCCTCTCTGCCTATAAATAGGGGGAGGGGGCTGCCATTTGAAGGAGAGTTAGATTAGGATTTAAATTTTTTGTTTTTTACTTTCCTACACTTTTTTCTGCACTTTACATTTTCTTAGTTGCCAAACATTTTTTCCAATCTTTTTCCTTTGAATTTATTACAATTTTACTGTTTCTTAAGTGTTTTTAAGTGCTCTTTTATAATTTTTCAATAAAATTTCTATTTACATTCATTTTCCAGCTCAAATCTACTAATTTCTCATTGATATGCAAAACAGTTTTTGAATCTATATGCTTTGACCTATATGCGGTTTTCAGTTCATAACTCATTCAAATCTTGCTTTTTTTTGCTCAAATTTTTTTTTGTAATTTCCTAATTCATTTAGTTGCAACATAGTTTAAATTAAGCTTTAAACTCACATCACAGCATTCCAGATCAAGCTTTGAAATTCTACTTAGATGCAGGTGATAGGTGTAGGCCAGATTGATCGATCAACTTTGGCATGGAACTACTCTCTCCTTGGTGATTTCTTTTCCATCTTTTCACTCTAAATTCTTAATTTTACTTGTTTACTTGTTGATTCTTGGTTGATCCAATTTTTTGCTTACTTGCATACTATTTGGATTCTTAGCTGATTAAGTTATTTTATCTTTAATTTTTTTTGTAGATTTTTTATTAAGTCTTGTAGGAAACTCATTGTTAAATCTTGCTTTAGCTCATTTTTAGTTCATATTCCGTAAAATCTTTTAGATCTTTATTTTTTTACTCATAAAATAGTAGAGTTTTAATGTGGTTTACAATTTGGTTTGGTTTGATCAAGTGACTACTATAGTTTCTTTTCTGTTTTTGATCTGTTCTTTGATGCTCATATTGTTCTTTAGTTAATCTTCAAGATCAAAAATAATGTTCATGAAATTTTGCAGAAAGTAGATTCATATTTTCAACTCAAAATTGATTTCCAAATTTGCCAAACAAATTCAGTTTTCATACTTTTGGTTTTATTTTTACATTTCATTTTTAGTTTTTATTTTGCATGCCACATTCAATTTCAGTTCTTTTATTGTTCTATCCATGTTAATTTTATATTCATGTAGTTGCATTTGAATTCAATCAAATTTTCATCAATGAATTTTAAATTTTCAAAATTTGTTTTCTTTTATTTTTGGTTTCAAGTTACACTTGGAGTGATGTAATTTTACCTTTACATATAAACTGTAAATTTGTTTTCACCTTAGATCTTTAGTAGTTATTGCAAGTTTGAGTTTAATTTCATGAATTTTGTTGCTATTTAGATTCAATTTAATCATTGAATGATAGTTTGCATTATTCTATAATAGCTACGATTTTCATAAATTCATCCTTAGTTTCTGTTTTGGCTTAATAAGTGAGTTTTGTGGTTTTAGTTCTTAATTTTTCTTTAAAATATGAGTTCCTTTAGTTTAGCTATTGTAGTTTACACTTCTAACATTTATTTTACCTATTATTTTTGCTCATTTTCTCATATTACTTAGTATTACACTTTTTTTGCTTATTTCAATTTATTTTTATAGATACTTATATTTCATGCTTATATTGTAAAAGCAACTTTAATAAGAGTAGGGTGATAATTGGTATTTAACTTAGGAAGTTCTACCTAATCTTTGTAGGATGATATATTGATTATTACTTATATAGCCTATGCACTTATAGATTTTTTTGTATCAAGTTTTTGGCACTATTGTTGAGGATTAGAAGTTAAGAGTCCTAGGTTAATTTTAACCTTCACCATATTCTTCTATAGATTGGTTCCTTTTAGTGTACATCTTTAGGCTAGATCTTAGGCTTGCTTCAGTTTTAGGTGTACATAGCCTATTTTCCTTTATTATTCACTTAGATGTATTTAGGTTTCCACTTCTAGGTTGTGCTTTGGTCTAGTATTCTCATGGGCCATATATGCACTCACTTAGCAATCATGAGTTGATCCCTTTAGATCTTGACCTCATGGCTACTCGTAAGAGGATTAGGAGGGAGAGACAAATCTATCCTACCATCATCATGGCTGAGCAAGAAACTAGAGCTCGTAGGGATTATGATGTGCTTGATCTTTAGGGATTATGATGTGCTCGATCTTTATGGTTTTCAGCCTAACATTAGAAGGCTAGCAATTCAAGCTAACAATTTTAATATTAAACCTGTAATCATCCAAATGATATAGTAGTCGGTTCAATTTAGTGGTCATTTAAGTGATGATTCGAATGCTCATCTTTAGGATTTCTTAGAGATTTGTGATACTAAGGATGCCATTAAGCTTAGGTTATTTCCATTTTCCCTTAGCAATAGAGCCAAGAGTTAGTTAGCCTCTATGCCACACCATTTAGGATGATTTAGTGCAAAAGTTTATAGCTAATTTTTTCTTCAAGCTAAGATGGCCAAGTGTTAGAATGAGAACACTACACTTGCCCAACATGACTCAGAGACCTTGTATAAGGCTTCAAAAAGGTACAACAAGTTCCTGAAGTGGTGTCCACACCATGAATTACCAAAATGGGTGGAAATTCAGATTTTCTATAATGGGTTAGTGCCAATACTAAGGCACTTTTAAATGCTGCATTAATAGGTGCTTTGATGAGTAAAACTTTTAACATAGCTTATGAGCATATTGAGGATATGGCGACTAATAATATCTGAGGAGAGCTTTGAAGGTGTATGAGATTAGTGTGCTTATAATGCTTAGTGCTAAGCTAGATTTTTTAGCCAAATTTTTAAGGTCTCTACATTATAAGGTTACACCCTCAAAGCCTAATCCTAATCATTCTAGTTTTACTCATACCTATAGTTCCTTAGCTATGTGTGATGTATGTGAGGTAGAACACCTAAAGAAGTCATGTTTGAGCACCTATAAAGACAATTCAATTTATAGGATAGAACCCTAGACCACCCAACAACCCCTATGTTCCCATATATGGAGGAATAACCTAGTTCAGTCTATCCAATCCCTTCAAGTACTATAGCAACTTCAATACACTAGATCACTTTACCCATCAAGTTTTCAATAGCTATCTTTTCAGCACTAGCATCTTTCATAACACTATATACCTACATATCCATCTATGCCACCCTTAAAGAAAAAAACCTTGGCTGAGGATCTCTTAGGTTTTTTTGTTAAGGCTTAGACCTCATTTATGCAAAACTAGAACACCATGTTTCAAAACCAATCCACACCATAAAAAACTTAAAGACTCAAATTGATCAGTTATCGATCCTCTTTAGTACCCAACCACAATGCTCCTCACCCATACAGAGGTCAATCCTAAGAGGGAGGGGAAAAAGCACTATAAGGCAATCACACTTAGGAGGTAGTTAAGTAGTGGTTAGGGCTTGATAGGTTTTTAAAATGTGGCAAATAAAGAGTTTGGTGATGATAAGCCTGATAGAGACCTAGTTTATGATGGGGAGAAGCATAAGAAAAATGAGGTTGTAGTACCCAATTACCATAGATACCATCTTCTAGTGCTTTACCCAATTTATCTAGGCTTGCTCTTTGTAGAGTTGAGCTATCTAGACTATATAATCCTTTTCCTCAAAGGTTTGAAAAGCAAAAGGAAGAGAACCAATTCTCTAAATTTCTTAAGGTGTTTAAGAAGCTGCACATTAATATCCCATTTATAGATGCCTACCTATGTAAAATTCATGAAAGACATTATCTTTTGAAAGAGAAAATTGGATGATTATAAGATAGTTACACTTACCAATGAGTGCATATCTATGATTTAGAGAGAACTACCTATAAAGCTTAAAGATCCTGATAGTTTTACCATTCCATGTACTATAGGTAATATGTCCTTTGATAGAGTCTTATGTGACTTAGGTGCTAGCATTAACTTAATGGTTGGTCTAGTTTATAGAGATTAGGCATCAAAAAGGCTAAACCCACCTTAGTTACTTTGCAGTTGGCCAACAAGTCACTGAAATACCCTAGAGAGATTGTGAAAGATGTCTTGGTTAGGGTAGAGAATTCATTTTACCTACTGACTTTGTGTATCTAGATATGTAGGTGGGTCACGAGATTTAATTAGCTTAGGGAAACCCTTTTTAGCCACTTCTAGGGCTTTGATTGATGTGTAAAAAAAAGAATTAACTATGCGAGTTTAGGATCAAAAAGTCATTTTTCATGTTTATAAGGCTTTACCATTATCGATGATTTTGATGAGTGCTCGAGAGTAGAAGTAACTAGTGATATGATTCATGATATTTTTCACTTAGAGCATCGTGTTTCACTTTTTGAGGACTCCTCTATAGTCAATAAAGTATAAGACATGGATTTAAGTGAGAATGATGGTAAGATACCAATAGCCTTTACTTTTTGATTTGCATCACCTTCTAGTGACGAGCCTTTAATTGATCTTGACACTCTCCTTAAAGTGATTAGACCTTTAGATTTAGATTCACCACATTATGAGATATTTCATTTTGATGATGCTTATCAAAGTCTTACGAAGTTTAGGGTTGATGGTCTAGTTGTTATTAATGGGACATCATTATTAGTTGATTTACTGGTCTTTAAGCAATTTTAGTTTTATCATACTTGTCATAGTCCTTTAAAGAGGGAGGGTATGGATATGATGCAAGAAAGATATGATATGGTTTATGTTGATGATAGGCTAGTTGACTAGATTAAAAAATTGAAAGTTACTTACCTTAATCCTTCTAGGTGTATGGTTTAGGGTTTTCTTGATAAGTTTACTGCTACTCAGGCTTTCCCACATGATCCACCATTAGACCATATTTGTGATGAGATGGTAAAAATGGAGGTTTTGAAATGGTTGGATTCAAGAATTAAGTGTGGAGTGATTACAATGAACCTATAAGGTTAAGCTTGTTTTGATAAGTCTAGCTTTCAACTTAAAAAAAGGCTTCTTAGGAGGCAACCCATATTTTTCTTTTCATGTTTTTCTTTTTGTTCATACTTGTATACATATGTGTTTGCATGATTGTTTCTTTTGCACATTTGGTTTTTCTCATTTGTACATAGTTGTCATCTTTTTTTCATTTGGTTAGGTTGTATATACTTGTTCATGTGTTCTTTTTATCTTTCGATTATACTTTTCATTGTATATATTGATATAGTTTTTTTGGGTAGTTATTTCTTTGTTTTGTAGGATACGTACGAGCTTAAAGATGATGCACTAGTTTCGGCCAAAGCATTGATGGAAGATTTAGCCACCATGCCTCCATGATGAAGAGAGAGTTTCCTTATTCATTTCTTTTATGCTTTATTATTGATGCTTACATATTGAAGACAATGTGTTGTTTAAGTTTGAAGGTATTAGAAAATTGCTCAAAATTTAAATTTTTTTTTGAAATTTCCTTAATTTTTGCCTTGAAATTAAGCTTAACATATGATAGCTTGAATAATATTATACTTGTTTTTTATTAATTCTTCATGAAGCTAAGATAGATAGAGTTTGAGAATGAATATAGCTTGAGAAAAAGATTGAATGTGAGTTAAATACGAGATGATGCTTAGGTTTAGTGAATTCTTAAATATGGTATTCATTTGTGAGTTAATGCTTGCAAACACCTAATTTTGTCTGGGGTACTTAATCCTTTTAATTCGGGGTTGGTTTTCGTAATTGGGCCCAATCTTTATTTTTCAAATGCAATATACAACCCATTTTTAAATACTCCGTATAAGGCCTAAAATGGCCCAATAAAATGTCTGATAAAGGCCCAATTTTAAAAGCGTATTAATGATCATAATAATTATAATAATAATCATAATAAATATATCAATATGTCAAATTAAATTAAATTAAAAAATTAAATTAAATTAAAAAATTTAAAATTTAAAATTTAAAATTTTAAAAAACAAATAAAAATAAATAATAAATAATAAATTTAAAATTTAAAAATGAAATAGTAATAAAAATGATAAATAATAAAAAAAAGACAAATAAAAATGGGCTTTGCCTAAAAGTTAATTTAAAAACCCAAAATGCATTAAAGTCCAAATATGGCCTAAAAACTAAAATAATCAGTTGGCCCACTTTAAAAGGTTGTAAATTGGCGTGAATATTGGACCAAGAATAAAGCATTAAAGCTCAAAACAAGAAAAAAAAAACTAAAAGTGGCATGAAGTGCCATGCATGTGAGAGAAGGCGGCATCAAAAATTACCATTTCACAAGTTAAAAAATTGAAATTGCCATGCATGAATGTGGGGCATTTGTGGGTAGCTAGAACACGGGTAAAATGGTAGCAAAAAAAGGGTGCAAAAATAAAAAAAAGATAGGCAAAAACGTGGGAAGGAGCATGTCGAAAATGGAAAACTGAAAGCTAAAAAAAAGGGAAAAAACATAAAGAAAAAAAAGAAAAAAAAATTGAGGGGCAAACAAATGGAGAAAAATAAGGAAAAGCTGAAAAACCAAAAAAGTTATACTATAGCAGAAGCATAAAAAAAAACAAAAAAGCACTCTGAAGCAACAAATGCAATAACTACAGCAAGGAAAGAACTGGCAGAAGTAATGGGTAGCAAGATAGTAGAAAAAAAAGCAACAATACAGTCAAATAAGATAGGTAATAAGTGAAAAAGAAGCAAAACTGGAAACAAAAAGAAGGAAAAGGAATGAGTAGCAAAAAGAGAGGAAGTAGTAGCGCAAGAAGTAGTTGCAAAGGTTTTTTTTCTTCTTTTTCCTCTTTTATTTCTTCTTCACTGAAATTTTGTTCTTCTTCTTATCGCATGCTCATAATTTCCCCTTCTAGTTTCATTTTTATGCCTTAACATGTGCATGTGTTATTATTTTCTCCCTTCTATTTGGCATGAACTTTTAATCCTGTTTTTGGTGTTTTGTGTCCATGCGTGTTTAGTTGTTGATAATAATTTCAATATACTTTGTTTTAGGTTCATGGGGAAGTTGATGTTGCCATGTTTACCTCTCATTAATTTGTTTGTTATCTCCTTTTGTTATCCACCCATGCTCTTGGCTTTTGATGGATTGGAAAGTAGTTGCTTTAGGGTTCCAACAATATGAGATTTTCATTTTGTAGCTTGTTAAACTCTTTTGGCATGAAAGTTGTATGCTTGAAACCTTAGTTTTTTCATAGTTAATTGGCATGCTTATGTTCTTTGATTATATTATAGACATTTTAATTGTTATTTGCATTTAAAAAATTTCCTAAAATATAATAATGAAAATTAATAAAAAGATAACTTTTTTTAAATTCCTACCTAGATGTTGAAGGGATTCAAAATCAAGTTTCAAAATAATAATAATAGTAATTTCACCTAGTGTTGGAAAATTACTAAAAAAATAAAAATAAAATGATAAAAGATAATAATAATAATAATAAAAAAAATTTTAATAGAATAAGGAAAAATATAAAAATTCTTTTTTTTAGAAAAATTATAAAGAAAAACTTGTTTTGAATGTTTGCATAGATGTTGGAGATTTTTAAAGAGTCTCATAAATTTGTAAATAGATCTTTAGGTAAACTTAAACCCTAAATGAGACCCTAATGTAAAACTCGAAACCTTATGTAAAATCCTAAACCCTAAATCAAAACCCAAAATGAAACCCTAAAATGAAACTTTAAACAAAACTGTAAATGAAACCCCAAAATGAAACCCTAAAATAAAACTCTAAAATAAAACCTTAAATGAAACCCTAGTTGAGTCCTTAAACCTTAAAGTGAAACCTAAAGTAAAATTCTAAACACTAGGCAATACCTGAAAACCCTAAGTGAAACCCTAAACCCTAAACCGTACATCTCATTTTTTATATTAATGTGCACATTCATAATGCATATATATGTTGGTTCTAATTATTGATGTTTAATATTAATTATATTATTTTTCACTTCTACTACATAAAAAGTTCTTAAAAATTAGCTTTAAACAAATAAAATTAAAATAGCATTACATGAAATATAAGTGTTGGTACTTTGCCTAGATGTTGGAGAGTTACCAATAATTATCATCTATGAAGAATGTTATTTTATTATTTTTAAAAGGAATATTCGATAAATTTTTTATAAAATGATTATCTTTGAATTCTGCCTTTATATCAGAGAATTCAAAAATATTTCTTTAATCTAAAATTTTGTAATATTCCTGAACAAAGTTTTTTGTTAATTGATCTTTTTTCTAAAAGATATAGGGAATTATAATTAATTTTGTATAAGAACCATTTTTATGCTAAATTATAAATAATGCATGATTAATTGGTACCATTTCTGTGGGCATTATAGGGGTGCTAATCCTTCACCATGTGTAACTGACTCTTGAACTCAATCTTGTTTTCATAGATCAAAATCATCCTTTTAATAAAGCTTTAAACCCATTTGATTGTTTTATTAAAAAGATAAAATTTTTGGGTCACCAATCACACCCTAAAAAGATTGGTGGCAATGCCCCATGTTTTTTCACGATTTTAAATTTTTATGTATAGTGATCGAGTTTTCATACCGATATGTTATGACAATTTGGCACTCCACTAGGGACATTAAGAGAGCTAGGCCAAAAAATTTAATTATGCACTATAAAAAATTTTAGATTTAATTGGTTTAGTTTGATATTTATTTTAATTCCTTTTATTTTAATTTTTTTTAAAAATATGTATAAGTTAATAAACAAAATAAATTGCATGTTAGTTATCACCTTGTTTTGATTTTGTGTTTATTTATGTTATTTTGATTAATATGTCACTTTGTACACCTTTGCATATTCACTTGCATGCATGAGGTCTAGAACTAGGTTACATCCTTATTAGGAGGAAGTGAAGTAGCCACGTTCTCATAAGGTGATAAACTTTGCATTTGCTAGTGAAACATTTCCACTATAATAGAACTCTTTCCATTTGTAGCCTATAATGGGTAAGGATTGGTATGCCTTATTAGTTTGTAATAGATGATGATGCAAGGTTGATTTGGGAACCTTTAGACGAGTAAATCTTGACTTGGCATATCATAAGCCATAGGAAGCCTGCTTAGGGTAGAGTGATTCTATTTTTTAGAAAATTACCAAAGGTTAGGACACTGTATATATTCTATTATTTTTGTTATTGTTATTATTTATTTGTTTAGATCCTTGATTTCTTTTATTTGTATGGTATTTAATTTTGTTGTATACATCATATAGATACTACATTTTAAAAGGGGTATTTGTATTAGGTTAATTAATAGTAAAAGAAGCACGCATGAAGCCATTAGTAACATCAACCTCTAGCAAGGATTATTTGTAAGTCAAAAGCCAATTAGAAAACATCCAAGGGAAAGAAGGAGATTGCCTAGTGGTTGGTTATGTTTCTACACTTTCACAATTGGCGCATGTTGATTTGAGTCAGAGTGATGTAGTCAAATTAGAAACCATATGGCAATAATGGGGAGTAGAAAAGATGGATTCTTTTTCAAAGAAATATGGGGATATGGCATTGCTCCTGTTGGTGAAGATTGATGAGTCACTAGTTAAGGCTATGATTTAGTTTTGGGATCTATCTTATTGGTGTTTTATATTCAACCAACAAGCTTTGGCCCTTATAATTGAAGAATATTCATCTTTATTCTGGATAGAGTCTACCAATCAAGACAAGATCTATTAGAAGGAGCAAGAGACTCTGAATACAAAAAAAGGTTAGCCAAGATTATACAAATAAGGGTCAAGGAGATAGACAAGCATAACAAAGAAAAGAATGAAGTCGAGACCATTCTATCAGTCTTACTATTAAAGCATATAAAGAAGTATCTTGATGATGATTGGGGACTAGATTTGGTTGCTTTAGCCATGTATGGGTTGATGATATTCCCTAAGGTATTAGAACACGTAAAGGCATCGATGGTTAACTTTTTTGAGCAGTTGGATAAAGGTATAAATCCTTCATCGACTATTCTAGTAAAGACCATTAGATTGCTTAATTTTTGTTGAAGAAAGGATGAAGGGTGATTTATAAGATATACTTAATTGCTTTTTGTTTGTCTTAGAAGTCATTTTTGGGGAAAAGAGAAGATTTCGTTTTGGCCTTTCTTTATTCATTTTGTTCCCATTAAGGAGTTTGTCACCAAGGAATGGCATAAGGATTGGACAAAAGGTCAATGGATGTCATTTTTTCTAAAGCTTACTAGTGATAATGTAACATGGAGAGCACCATGGATGTTTCCTACAGCCATTTTGTATAGTTGTAGAAACGAATCATAGGCACCATTGCTAGGGATATGGAGGGCAATAAGTTATGCACCTCTCATAATTTAGAGGCAATATGATTCTTGTCAGTTCATCCTTATTACTCATGGACTTAGTTCGCTTGCATTTGACTATGAGGCACCTAGTTATATGAAAAAGATCTGGAGGTCATTAAAGCATGAAAACTAATTAATTAGATGAACTCAGCTAGATATGCGGATAATGATATAAAAAAGTACCTTGCATGGATAATGAAGATAGTCAATAAAGTTAGGCCCCTACCAGTAGATGTTTTGGATTGTTTACCCACTCTTACTTTAAAGCCAGTATTGTAAACTCTTGAAATTACTTAGTGAGAGTTTGAGATTGAAAGAAAGAAAATGAAGAAAGAGAAAATTGTAATGATAGATCAGGTCAAATAGTTGAGGTATGATTTGATGATGAGAGCTGATACATTATAGAAGTTGACAAAAAGCAAAAGGTGTTCGAAAGAGATTTACAAGATCTTCACCATGAGAATAAGAGATTGAGTATAGACATTGGACCTTCGAGGGGATCAAAGAAAGATGTGGAAAAACTAAGAAAGATGGTGGAGTATTGGAAGAGTAAAGCTTAAGAAAAAGAAGAAGTGATCTCTACACTTACTAAAGAATAGCAAGCATGGAAATATAACCTTTTGGGAGGTTTTACATAGGTAGCCAACTGCCAAGAGGAAAACAAAAAACTAAGAGTCGGATTGAAAGGAGAATAGAATAGGAGTTCTGATTTGCAAAAAGAGAAAAAGGCTTTAGAACAAGAGCTAATGAGCTTGAAAATTCAGTTGGTTAATAATTAGAACCACATAGATAAGATTTTGACTAAATGGCAATAGAAGGATGATTATTGGGCCCACACTTGTAATATAGAAGTGAAAGTTCAGGAAATGTGGAAAGTGGAGAGCCTATGAAGGTAATAGTATATAAAGCACTTAACGTCTCATATCTACAAGGTTATTCAGAAAGCAAATGAAATGGTAAAGAGAGCTGAAGAACTTGAGCAAGAGGTTGTATTGACTTAGCATTGTAGTTAGCAATTATTGAGTTTCTTATATGAAGCTAGGGAGCATTATGCTCAAATTAGGTGTTTTTATAGTTTTAATGCAAGAATGATTGATTGATGCATAGAGATTTCTATGGTTAATGAATGTTTCTTTTTACTTAGATTGATTTAAAGCAATACCTCTTTTGCATTACATTACATTCATTACATACATGTAAATTAATAAAAGCAAAATAATAATAATAATAATAATAATAATGGTTATACCTTGCATTCTAATTCATGGTTAATAAAATGAGGTTCAAGGATAACGAAACCAAAGAAGTCAGGTCAAGCAATTTCACACAAGTATAATACCCACTCTAATTCTTAAGTTCTGAAAGAAGATAATCCAACTAGGTTTGAGAAGGTAGAAAAGGCACAAGAGGAGAAAAGGGAAAGAGTGATGGAAATACAGTTGAATATTTAGGCATGATGTCCGAGTTAAGACAATTGTTAACTAGCTCCCTAAAAGGCAAAGAAGTTGCTAGCACACAAGGATTAAGAGATAGGATTAATATAGAGGAATCAACATATTCTCTGGGATTTGCTCCACCTCGAGTTCATACTTCCCTAGGAATCTATTTACAACCACTAGCCATATAATTTTTCACTTTTGTTGGACCTTCTGTTAGTCAACCATACTCTTACATTGGTGCTAGACCTTCTATTACTCAACCTTAGGTACATGTGAATGTCAATCTAGGATTAGGTCCTATCGATCCTATCATTGTACCAAATTTAGATGATCCTATTAAATAGAAAGAGCTACGTGGCATGTTTGTGCCAGTAGTGAGTGGTGAGATAATAACATTAGAGTGCTAACACATCTTACAACTTGGGCTGAGACTAAGGAGGATTTATCCAAAAATAAAATAGGCCTATTTTTTATCCAAATTCATTAAACAAATGTAGAAATAAGTTGGGTTGGAATATAAAGGTTGTGTTTATACTAGCTAGAAAAGGAAAGCATAAAGATGGACAGAAATATGGTTAGGTTCATGATGAACCTAGCACCAAATATTAAGCACATTATCAATGTGCAAGGCTATAATTTACAGGAGTAAATGGGGTAGATAATTGTGTTCACACTACAAATAATTGTGTTCACATGCAAATCTCATGATTTTAGGCACCATTTCAGTAAGACAAGATTGAAAGCAATCCCATCAATTTAGCAATCCAAAAAAAAGGCAATCTTTTAAAGCTTCCATGCTTGGAGGGATGTTCCTAGCCTATTTATTTTCCATTATTCTTCTACAAAAAGAATAGAGTTTGTTTTATCCTTAAGCAATCTTTAGATTGTTCTCAAGTTATGTATCTCTTAGGTGGATTACCTAGAGTGGTGAACCTCTATAGTTCTATATCCATGATTAGAATTCTTAGGGTGGTGTTTTTGTATCCTTTAGTGTCTAGTCTTGGTGGTGAACTTCTATCCTTTTAATCCAATAACCATATTTTTCTATTATTCAAATCTTGTAAGTTGTCTTCTTTATGAGCTTTTTTAATTTGCAATTACTCTTCAACATCTCAATCATCAATTCTTGACATCAAATTGGTATCAAAGCTATGGTGGGTCATCATCATCAAGGACCAATAAAAGATGATGAAGCCAACAACAATGTTGCAATAGTTACAAATAATGATCCAAAGGATGCCCTCATAGAGAAGATGCTACAACAAATTCTACAAGTACAACAACAACTTCATTACCATGAAAAAAGAAAAGAGGCAAAGTAACATGAAAAGAGAAATGGTGATGAAGATGATGAATTCAACCTTTTTCACCATACAAACAACCATGATTTAGATAATAGCACTCCACCACCTTACTAAAATGTGAGAGAATACCTATGCAAAAACTAACCTTAATATAACATGTTCAAGTCAAAGATGGAGATTTCTAAGTTTGAAAGAAAGATGTAGGTAGAAGAATTCATTGATTGGTTGCACACAATGGAACACATATTTGAATATCATGATGCTTGAGAACATTGTGAAGTCATGTTGGTGGCTACCAAGCTTCGAAAACATGCTTCACTTTGGTGGGAGACTTGAAAAAGCAATAAAAAAGAGAAGGCAAAAGCAAAATTACAACTTGGGATAAGATGAAATGAGAGTTGAAGAAGAAATATCTTCCAAACAATTCTTGTCAAGATATTTTCTTCAAACTCCGTAATTTGAAACAAAGGGATCTTTTAGTGAAAGAATACATTAACAAGGGAAACACATCCAAGACCAGTTTTTCTACCAAACCTCTTTCAAATCTACCCCTAAAGAAAGAATGAGCTGTTTCCAACAAACCACAATCTAGTGCCAGCACTTAATCCCAAAGAGACTTCAAGTGCCAAAGACTTGGGCATATACATTCTAAGTATCCAAATCTCAAGATAGTTATGTTGGTTAAAGATGAATGTACTAGGAATTGATGGTTGAGATGTTGGAGATTAATAGTGAATAGAAAAACTCACAAAGAAGACAACTCACAAGAATTTGAATAATAACAAAATATGATTATTAGATTAAAAAAATAGAAGTTCAGCACCAAAACTAGATGCTAAAGGATACAGAAACACCATCCTAAGAATTCTAATCAAGGATACAAAATAATAGAAGTTCACTACTCTAGGAAATCCACCTGAGAGATATAAAACTTGAAGAAAAATCTAAAAGATTGCCTAAAGATAAAAAAAACTCTATTCTGCCTTCTACCAAAGAATAATAAAAAATAAATAGGCTAGGAACATCCCTCCAAGCATGGGAACTTCATAGATTGAAATGCTAGAATTGTGCCTAAAATTATGGGATTTGTATGTGAACACAATAATGTGTAATGTGAACACAATAATTTGCCCATTTACTTCTGTAAATTACATGATAATGAATATGACCACAATCCTATCCATCTTCATGCTTTTTTTTCCAACTAGTGTGAACTCAATTTCCCTATTCTAGCCCACCTTATTTATGTATTTGTTTAGTGGATTTGTCAAGGATAGGCCTATCTTATTTCTGGATAAGTCTTCTTTAGTCTTATCCCAAGTTATAAGATGTGTTAACACTTCGAGTTAATCTCCTCTGGTTGGAAAAAACTTGTCCTCAAGTCTAAATTAGTCTTTTCACCATGGTAGGGTGACAAATCAGTAACCTTAAAGGTGGAAGATACTCCATAAGTGTTAGGAAGCTATATCTTGTAGGCATTCTCCCAATATGTTACCCTTGAATTGATCCTTATTTTGAAATGACAAAACATTAAGCTAAATAAGCTTGATCAAGATTTTGAAAAAGATTTATTTAGTACATGTTCTTAAGTTTTATATTTTGGTACTAAATAAATAATATGATTTTCAAAGTTTAAACAAACCTTTCTTGGTTTCATATTTCTCAAACCAAATCTATCTTTAAAGATTATTCATTTGAGCTTAAATGAAAGTCCCATTCTTTTTTTAAAGTGAATTTATTCATTTTGGGCTTAATACAATTTTAATAATATTGGTTTTGAGAAATAGACTAACTTAAGAGAGCTATTTTACAAGAACAAAGTTTTCCAACATTGAAGTTGTTTTATTTTTATGTATTAATTCATAAAGTTTTAATATTTGAATTTTATATGTTTGGAAAGCTCTTTGAGTCTACTTTCTAATGGACTAAAAAAAATTAAAATCCAAATTTTCTAAGAAAAGATTTTGAATTTTTAGTAGACACTCTGCAATTGTCAAAAAAACTGCACAAGGGGTAATTTTGAAAATTCCCTATAATTCGTACTCAATGAATTAGGCAATGATTTTATACAGTTAGAAAGATCTTTAAGTCTAGTTTCTAAATCTTCAAACGGTTTGTAATGTGGATTTGTATAACTCAAGATATGATCAAATTAATAAGTAGAGTGCAAAATGGAAGACTACCGCCCAGCATAGACAAATCGATCCCCTCTAGAAGGAATCGATTGCTTTTTCAAATAGAATGCTCCTAGGACTGAAAATCCAGAAAAAGGATCAATTCCCCCCACATATGGGATCGATCGCCCCATTAACCAATCGATCCCCTACAAAAAGGGATCGATCAGTTAGGCTGTTTTTAAGTGAAAAATGGTTCCAAACATGAACCAATCGATCCCCTCAAGCAAGGGATCGATCGATTCTGGGCGCAAGCACACCAACGGCTACTTTTTCATGATTCCATTGGGCATTTCTTGACTCCAAGCTTCCCCAAAGGCTACTTCTTCAATTTCTCTATAAATTGGGCACACCAACACACTAAAGGGATTGATGAATCAAGAGAGCAAGAGCCAGTAAGCCATATTTTCATTCTCTTAAAGAATCAAGAGTTTTTAGAGCTTTAAAGTCTATATCTTTGTATTTATTTTATCCAAATTATATTTTTTGTTCATTCATCATTTTCTTGTACTAAAACTTAGCAAACACTTAGCCTTAGAGAGGTTTTCTATTGTTTGCAAAATTACCTTTGATATACAAAGGTGGAAGAGAACAAGAGGTGAGGTATCCTCTTGAGAGCTTTGTAATGAGATTGAGTAAAATACTACAAAGGGTAGAGGTTTCTAACTCAAGCCTTAGAAAGAAAAAGATAGGTTGTATTTTCATTTCAAGAATAGTAGATTGAAGCCTTGGTGTGGATAACCAAGAAGAGAGGATATAGGTACCTTGTGGAGAAGGACCAAACCTCTATAAATCATTATGTTTGATTTCTTTATCCTTATCTCCTTACAATTTATTATTGTTTATATTTGATTTTAGGTTCATTAATTATTATTTTTTGCATTATATTTCCATCAAAAGTGCTTATTGTTTTAATTTCCATTCATCTATATTGAAATCATTGTTTGGGAAGAATTTGGAGAAATTCAATTCAACCCGGATCACCATCTCACCTAAAAAGTTAACACAATGTGTTGGAGAATTCTAAATGGACCATCTACCTTAGGTTGTAATTTGCCAAACTTTCATGAAGAAAATCTCTCTTTCTATAAGTTAATCCATACCGAATTACCTTCTTTGAACTCCACATATTTTTCGATGCTTGTTTGCTACCTTTTTGTATTTCTCATTTTGCTACAAAATCTTAGCTCTCACTTGTTCATGCAATTGTTTGATACCTTTAGCCATTTCTTTTGCATCTCTACTAAATTGTTGATTACTAGGAAGAGGAGCAAAATCTAAAAGGCTAATTAGGTTTTTACCATACACCACCTCAAAAGAGCTATAACCAGTGGTTTGACTTGATGAGTGATTGTAGGCAAACACCACTTGAGGTAAAATAAGATCCACTACTTAATATTTTTTTCCCACATAACTTTTTAAAAGGTTGCCTAAGCTGTTGTTGGTTACTTTCGTTTGACCATTTGTTTGAGGATGATGAGAAGAACTATACTTGAGATTGGTGCCAAGCTTCTTCTAAAGGGTGCACTAAAAATGACTAAGAAACTTGGAATCCCGATCAGATAGCATGGATCTAGGAATCCATATAGCCTCATAATTTCCCTGAAATACAGATAAAAAACATGAGATCCATCTATAGTTTTGGTACAAAGAATGAAATGGGCCATCTTGGAAAAATGATCCATAACCACCATGATGGATTATTTATTCCTTTGAGTTATAGGCAGTCCAACTACAAAATCCAAACTAACATCCTCCCAATGAGCATTAGGTATGGCAATGGAGAACACAATCCAGTGTTTTGACTATGACTCTTGGTAATATGGCACACTCTACATTGTTAAAAGTGTTTTATCACATCTTTCTTCATTTTCGACCAATAAAACCTGTCCTACAAAAGAGCAAGTGTCTTATCCTTTCCAAAGTGTCCATTTAGTGTACCATTATGAGCCTTATTGATTAAGGCCTATTTCAAGGAACATGAAGGAATGCAAAGGCTATTAGCCTTGAAGAGATATCCACCATGCAACAAAAACTAGTTGTATAGTCTTTGCTTGCATTTTTCCCAAATTTGGCTAATGTAAGGGTTTACCTCATAAAGCCCTTTAATCATATCAAATCCAATACAATCAATAGCCATAGTCCTTAATAAAGAGTATTTTCAACTCAAAACATTTACCACTATATTTTGAGTTCTTAATTTGTGTTGATAGTGAAGTTATAGGCTTAAAAGAACTCTACCCAAGCTGTATGCCTTCAGTTGTGTTTGTGCTGGCTATTGATAAGCTTAAAGCTTTATGGTTTGAATATAAGACAAATGGCTTGGCAAGGAGATACTAACTCTAATGGAATAAAACTCTATATATGGTATAGATCTTCTTGTCATAGGTTGAACACTTCTTTTTGGCTTTATTAAGCTTTTCATTAAAAAATGCTATAGGCTTTCCTCATTGACTTAAAACAACACCTATTCCAAAATTGGATGCATCACATTCCACCTTGAACACTTGGTCAAATTTTGGTAGGAACTAGATGGGAGTTTCAATGATCCTTGTCTTGATGAGCTTAAAGCTGTGTTAGGCTTCTTTGGTGCATTTAAAAGCTTCATTTTTCAAACATTTGATGATGGGAGCCATAATGGAGCTAAAACACCAAATGAAGTGCCTATAAAAAGATGCAAAGCCATAGAAGCTTTGGATATCATGTAGAGATGCCGATGTTAGCCAATTTAAAATTCCCTTAACGTTGCTGGGATCCACCATTATTCCTTCTTTTGACACTACAAACCCTAGAAACACGGGGCTGGAAGTAAAGAAACTGAATTTTTTAAAGTTAGCATAAAGTTTTTGTTCCCTTAATATGCAAAACAATTGGTGTAGATGATTCATGTGTTGGTCCTCATCTTTATTGTACACTAGAATATCATTAAGATATACTACTACATATCTACCAATACAAGGTTAAAGGATATGATTCATAAATCTTATGAAAGTACTAGGAGCATTAGATAAACCAAAAGGCATTACCATATATTCATATAGATCATCCTTTGTCTTGAAGGCTATTTTTCACTCATCTCCAAGCCTCATTCTGATTTGATGATAACCATTGTGTAAGTCTATCTTAGAGAAAATAGTTGCTTTATGTAATTGGTCCAGCAAATCAACTAAGCACGAAATAGGAAAATGATAGTTAATTGTGATTTTGTTGACCACCCTACTATACACGTACATGTGCCATGATCCATCTTTGTTAGGCACTAAAAGGGTTAGGACTACACAAGGGCTTATGCTTTCACACACCATTCTTTTTCTCACCAATTCATCAACTTAGCATTACACCTTTACATGTTCATTACAACTCATCCTATAAGCTGCCTTGTTGGGTAGAACAACTCCTGGGATAAAGTTTATGCAGTGTTGAATGTCCTTCATTGGTGGTAGACTATTTGGTAACTTTTCTTGAACAATATCTTGAAATTTTGCCAATAATGGTTGTATCACTGCAGGAGGCTCCTCATAATCTTCATTCTCCTCAATCAGTACTAGTTTATATATAGTATCACCTATCTTAATTTCTTTTCTATAATTGGCCTTGGTAAATAAGCTACTTCATTCCTCTATAGTTGGTTTTAATATCACTATAGGCTTGGTAGGGCCTAGGATGATTTTGTATCCATACTTTACAAATGTGTCAGTGTTGTGGTAACAATCATAAATAACCCTCTTATCATTATGTCAAGGTCTTTCGAGTAGTAAATGGCAAGCATCCATAATAGCTACATCACACCACACTTCATCCTTATATTACTTTCTTATGAAAAAAAGAACCAAACACCTCTTGCTAACCTTGATTTCATTCTCTTTTTACAGCCAAGGCAACTTATATGGTTGGGGGTGATCCACTATTTTGAGGCTTAATTTTTGTATCATAATAATAGAAACAACATTTTCAAAACTTCCACTATCAATTATAATATCACGTACTTTCCCATAGGTGGTACATTGAGTGTGGAACACATTTTTATGCAACCAATCTTCTTTCTTAGCAGATGCGATACTCAAGTTGCATTGTATGACTAAGGATGCTCCATAATCACCATAGCTTACCTTTTCTTCCTCTTCAGCCAACTCCTTTTCATTTTCCTCTAAGTCTTCCTCTACTGAGTAATAGTTTTCTTATTTGGGCATTTTGCGGTAATGTGTCCAAACCCTTGACATTTAAAACACTTTTTGGTTTATGCACTAGACTAAGGCTTGCTTGTTGAGGTTTCAAATTTCTTTTAGGGCTATTTTGGAATGGGCTTAAAAGGAACAACATTATTAGATGAGCCACCTATATTGATATAGCTTTCTCGAGACCTAAATCTCAAATTGCTACTATGGGCCTCCTTTTGTTGTCATTCTACCTTAAGGGCAAGCTTGTGTACATCATTGAAAATCCAATAGGGTTATAGCTATACCATATTAGCTATCTTAATCTTCAACCCTTTAATATACAGTGCAATAGTTTGCTTCTTTTGTTCCATTAGTTTTTATTTTAACATAAGGTGATCAAACTCAACTGTATACTAATCCATTGAGAGATCTCTTTGCTTAAAATTATGAAGCCTAAGAAAGACGTCTTAATGGAAGTTGTCTGGGGATACTTTCTCTTCAACTCTTTTTTCATCTTCACTAAGGTTACAATTTTTCTCTTAAAATTTTCCCACCAAAAGGATGCATGCTTTCTAAGTTTAATGGTCACTAGCTTTGCCTTGCGATATTCAGAGGCATTATGATATTCAAAGATATGCTTTATTATGTGTAGCCAATCTAAGAACTCTTTAGTTGCATCTTCCCTTCAAACTTAAGAATTTTTATCTTCGGATTAAATAAGCTATGTTGAAGTTGGTTTCTGCATAGATAGTCTTTGACTTGTCATAGGTGAGGTGGGGTGCTATCATCAGAATCATAGTTGTTTTCATAGTATAGATTGGTTTCTCCTTTATATTCTTCATTCCTTTTTGTTACCTCTTTATCTCTTATTTCTCTTCTTTATATGTAGCTATTGTTATAGTTGAAGGATCTATTACTGCATCTTTTCTATGAAGGCATCCATTAAGTCAACATTGGTGTTAGCTTTAACCTCTTTTGCTAGTGCTTGATGACGATGACCTACCAAAGCTTTGATACCAATTTGATGCTAGGAATTGAGGGTTGAGATGTTGAAGATTAATAACAAACAGAAAAACTCATAAAGAAGACAACTCATAAAAATTTGAATAATGGTAGAATATGATTATTGGATTAAAAGGGATAGAAGTTCACTGCCAAGACTAGACACTAAGGGATACAGAAACACAACCCTAAGAATTCTAATCAAGGATATAGAATAATAGAAGTTTACCACTCTAGGAAATCTACCTAAGAGATACAAAACTTGAAAAACATTCTAAAAGATTACTTAAGGATAAAGAAAACTCTATTCTGCCTTCTACCAAAGAATAACAAAAATAAATAGGCTAGAAACATTTTTTCAAAAATGAAATCTTCACAAATTGAATTGCTAGAATCATGCCTAAAATTATAAGATTTACATGTGAACACAATAATCTATAATGTGAATGCAATTATCTACTCATTTACTTTTGCAAATTACATGATAATGAATTTAACCACAATCCCATCCATCTTTATACTCTTCTTTTCTAGCTAGTGTGAACACAATCTCCTATTCCAGCACACCTTATTTCTACATTTGTTTAGTGAATTTGGACCAAGAATAGGCCAATCTTATTTTTTGATAAGCATTTTTAAGTCTTAACCCAAGTTGTAAGATGTATTGACACTCCAAGGTCAATAAAGATCTTGAAAATGCTAAAAGAGAACCAATTGAAGTAACCTAAGATCTTGAAAGATGTTAAGGAGACTTATGGTGATCTTGAATCCTTACCATTATACAATACAACTTGAGTGATATGCATATAGAGGAAGAAGATTGGTTGTACAAGAATAAATTTCACACTAAGTGCACTGCTCATGATAAGATATATGAAGTGATTGTTGATAATGGTAGCTTTGAGAATAAGGTATCCATTCTTTTGATGTAGCGATTGGATCAAAAAAACATGGACCATCCTTATCCCTACAAATTGTCATGGTTGCAATGAGTAAATGAGATCTAGATCAAAAAATATTGTTTGGTTGCATTCTCTATAAAAAAACACTTTAAAGATGAAATATGGTTGCCCCATAGATGCTTACCTTCCAAAGTCCATTGTGTTCAATTGAAATTCCAAGTTCTTAAGTCATTTTTGGTACATTATTCAAAGGAAATTTATTACTAGTCTTAATTACAGCCCTTATCAGCATTTCCAAGCTAATGAGCAAACTAAAGTTATCAATCATAGCTTAGAAATTTTCTTACAGAGTTATGCAAGAAAGAAACTAAAACAATGGGAACTTGTTTTACTACAAGTGAAGTTTGCCTACAACTATTCACCAAGTTAAACCATTGGTTGCAACCCTTTTAAAATTATTCTTGCTAAGAATGTAATCTGTCATTTGGATTTAATTCAACTTTCTATACTAACTAGCATTTTGATGGAGATGTAGAAAAAAGAGCCAAGAGTATCAAAATATTTCATAAACAGGTTCAAAATAAGATTTTGTAGAAAAATGAGAAATATAAAAGGGCAATAATCATGCATCGAAGACATGTGAAGTTTAAAGAACATGATTTAGTGAAAGATTACTTATGCAAAGAAAAGTTTTCGCAAGAGAAGTTTGGTAAGCTACAGCCTAAGGTAAATGGCCCATTTCAAATTTCATAATAAATTAGAGAGAATGCCTATAAAATAGAGCTTCTCGACACGTATGGAGTATCTTTCACCTTTAATGTTACAGATTTATCACCCTACCATGGTGAGAATACTAATTTAGACTTGAAGATAAGTCTTTTCTAACTAGAGGAGATTGACACCAGAGTGCCAACACATCTTACAACTTAGGCTGAGAGTAAGAATGACTTATCCAAAAATAAGATAGGCCTATCCTTGGTCCAAATCGACTAAACAAATGTAAAAATAAGGTGGGCTGGAATACAAAAGTTATGTTCACACTAGCTAAAAAAGGAAAGCATAAAGATGAATGGGATTATAGTCAAATTCATGGATGAACCTAGGCACCAAATATTAAGCACATTATCAATGTGCAAGCCTATAATTTGCAGGAGCAAATGGGTAGATAATTGTGTTCACATTATAAATTATTGTGTTCACATGCAAATCCCATGATTTTAGGCACCGTTTTAGTAATAAAGATTGAAGGCAATCCCATCAATTTAGCAATCCAAAAAAAAGGCAATCTTTTGAAGGTCCCATGCTTGGAGAGATGTTTCTAGCCTATTTATTTTTTGATATTCTTTGTAGAAGAATAATAGAGTTTGTTTTATCCTTAAGCAATCTTTAAATTGTTCTCAAGTTATGTATCTCTTAGGTGAATTTCCTAGAGTGGTGAACTTCTATAGTTTTGTATCCTTGATTAGAATTTTTAGGGTGGTGTTTTTGTATCCCTTAGTGTCTAGTCTTGGTGGTGAACTTCTATCCCTTTAATCCAATAACCATATTCTGCCATTATTCAAATTCTTGTAAGTTGTCTTCTTTATGAGCTTTTTCTATTTGCAATTACTCTTTAACATCTTAACCATCAATTCCTGGCATCAAATAAAAAATAAGTATAATCTGTTAAAAAAAACTAAAAGCAGTGGAAGGGAATGACATTTATGGGAGCATGGATGCCAATGTGGAAATTCCTAAAGAGAGGTAAGGAAATATTTCCAAAGGATATGCCGAAGAGATAATTGTTGAAGGGTGAAATAAAAGAAACATCATCATGATACAAGAAGATTTGATGGATAACTACTCCTAACGATCACTGTATTATTTTTAATTGACACATTGAACTAGTAATTTTCCTTAAACACCTCATTTGTGTGCTTCAATTTCTTTGCCATAAATATTCACAGAACAAAGGATCAACCCAAGCCATTCACAAAATCGTAAAGGAAAAAATTTCAAGATGTCCATTCATTCTCAATGTTTTATGTTGAGCTTTTTACCTTATTGGTCAAAAATAAGATGATTTCTATTATTCTTGCAAGACCCAAAAAGTCACCCTACCAAAATGGTATGATCTCAATGCCAAGTGTAAATTCCATTATAGGGTTAAAGAGTATTATATAAAAGACTGTACTACCTTAAAAGATATAATTTAGACTTTGATTGACTTAGATCCCGCTAAGTTTAAAGAGCTAGTTAGTGCTTTTAATGATTGATAGTGGTGGAATTATGAGTCAATGATACTGAAGTTGAAACGCCAAGTGGGGAACTTTTGTTTTTGTAACTTTGAATGTCATCTCAAGAGCACCATTGGGGATGTGAATTTTTGGATCAATTCTTTATGTTTGCGTTGCATGAGTGGACATTGTGCAACATAGTATTTTAAGGATTTTATTGGATTTATATTATCATATGAGGTCTTTGTATTTCTTTTAAATTTTGGATATAGTAGTTTTTCTTGAAAAAGAATTAGAAAAAAATGGGGAATGTTAGATGTGAATAAAGCCCCATATAGTTAAATCATATAGTTATAGAAAGACAAATGCCATATAAAAAAGGAAAAAGCAAGAAAAAAAAAGAAAAAAAATTGGAAAAGGAGAAAAGGAAAATGTTTTGTGATTAAAGAAAGCTCTTGAATGAGTTGGCCATCACCATTAGAAATTTGTCAAATAACTAAACCCTTTTTCTTAAGCCTTTCTGATGATTCCATTCAGTAGCCATGACCCTTTAAAAGCCATAAAATTGAATTCAAGAACCTTGCCTTCACCTGATAATGTTATGATATCTAAAGGTGATTTTTTTTCCAAGGCAATGAACAATGAAACATCTAATTGAAAAAGGAAGAAAAAAATTTAGATTCCTAGAAGATTAGGTAAACATGATATTTTTTTAAGAATTTAGATGTGGTAATTTAATGTGTCAATGTTACATTGTAGTTCCAAAAATTTTTCAAAATCAAAGCCAACCCAAATCTTGTAAAATGACCTCAGATTTACCAACCTTTTAGCTCTTTACCCTAAAATTGGTCTGGCTTATATGTCTTAGGGACATGTTGATCATAAGAGAAATACCTCATTACCCTTAATACAAGATGAGTTATGATCAACCCATTCATTCCCTTTTTAGTAAAGTAATATGGACCATTTGATACCTTAAATAGGTTCATTCCACATGACCTTTTTTTTCGTAATAAATTTTATTAAGGGTGGTTTCTTAAAAAAAGGTATCTTCCATGAATCGTATTATTGGTAAAGTGGATTAACATATGAGTCACAAAAGGGTTAGTCAAAAAAAAAGAAAAAAAAAGTAAAAAAGTTAAGAAAAAAAGAGAAAAAAAAGACAAAAGAAAAATAATTATGACATCATGCACTTAGAAAATTCAAATAAATCTAAATAAAGACCTAACAAATCAAAAATTTTGAAAGAAAAACCAAGATGAAAAAGCCAAAAGAAAAGTCAAGAAAGTCAATAATTAAAAAAAATTAAAAAAAGAAAGAAAGAAAACTTTTGAAATGAAAACCTTTTTTCAAATTCATTTCTCCAAAGGGAATTACTCTTCAATTTAGGTAACCGTGCTTGGAATGACAACTGACCATCTTTCATCATCTTTTAAAATCTTAAAATCTATTCTTTGCTACCCTTTTGAGGCTGATAAAATTCTTTAAAAATAGAACCCTAACCAAGGATCACTTTTCACACTAGAGGGTAAAAATGATGCATTTAGAGGTTTAAAAATGGTGATGTCCACATGGAATCCCATGTGTTGGGGCAAAGGCCTAATATAAAATTTTCCAAAAGTTTTAAATCCATTCAAAGAATAGGGAAAAAAGAAAAGTGAAGAACATGAAAGAAAGAAGAAAAAAAAAAGAAAAACAAAGGAAAAGAAGGAAAAGAAAAGAAATGAATGGGTGGAAAGCATAAGAAAAATGGTAGGGAATATACCTCAGAGTGAATCTTTCAAATAATAGAATGATCCTTAGTTTTAATTACACTTAAACACTTGTTTTGGGCCTTTCTATCTTTTTTTTTTGACAACCCCAAACATTAGCCTATGTTACATCCTATGAAAAGTTTATATTAGATCAAGCATAGATGTTTAAAAATTGAAGAGCTTCTTTTGCAAAATGACCATTGAAACTCATGAATCTTTTGGTCCTTCTTTATTATTATTTTTTGTTGGATAAGTTTGAATTCTCAGGTGCATGATGTGATAATGAATAAAAATAAGAAAAAAGAAGAAGAAATAAAAAAAAAAATACGGCTCTAAGGTGAAAACCCTCAACAAGGCAATATAGAGCAAACCTTGAAGGCCACTCCTAATGCTAAATATGGTAGATGCTGAACAAAAATAAGCCAAGCATTTTTAAAAGATTTGAATATCAAAGTTCTAAGAGTTTGAGAAGGGTTGATTTTTGAAAATCTCAGCCTTATTCCATTCTCAAATAACCTTTCAAAATCTCAAGCCCTTACAGCTAACCATGACATATATCAAATCGTCACATTTGAAAGCTAAAAAAAATGTTTAACATGTTTGATTTTCAAGAAATTCATGTTTTTGGAAAAACTTATATTTCATCTGTGAGCTTGCATGGAAAAAGTATATTCCTCTTTTATCCTTTTCTGGTGGAGAAACCTTTTTGGATGAATAGAACTTTCGTATACTAAACCATTCAATCCATTCGAAAAGAAAATTTTTACTTTTTTCATATATGATGGGATCGCCAATTCTTGAGAAAGAATTAAAGCCTAGACTATTTGGCTCTAATGAAAATTTAAACCCAGATTAGCTACCACCTAATGAGAGTTCAAGCTTAACTTAGCTGGCACTTAATGCAAATTTTAAGCCTAGTTTAGCTAGCACCCATGAAAAGATTTAAGTCCAGTTTATTTGTCCCTAATGAAATTTTAAACTCATTATAGTTGGCACCTCATGAAAAAATTTAAGCTTAGATTGTCTGCCACTTAATGTAGAATTTAAACTTAGTTTAGCTGGCACCCCATGAAAAGATTTAAGCCTAGTTTATCTGGCCCCAATGAAATTTTAAGCCCAGTTTATCTAGCCCTAACAAAATTTGAAGCCTAATTTACTTGGCACCCAAAAAAAATTTAAACCTACTTTAATTAGCACCCAATGAAGTTTTAAACTAGTTTAGCTGGTCTTTATGGAAGTTTAAGCCTAGTTTAACTGACACGTAAGCCTAAAATTAGCTAGCATGTATGCCCAGAATTAGCTGGCATGTAAATCTAGATTAGCGATTTTTATTTTACCACTTTTGTTGTTGCTTGGGTCATTTTTTATTTTTTGATTTGTGGTGTTGTCCTAGTCATTCTATATTTTTTGACTTGCAATGTCGTCTTGATCATTCTTTATTTTTTGACATGTAGTGTTGTCCCAGTCGTTCTTTAATTTCTTAACTATGATGTTGTCCCGATGGTTCTATATTTTTCAACTTGTGGTGTTATCCTAGTCATTCTTTATTTTCTAACCTACAATGTTATCCTGGTTGTTCTTTATTTTCTAACCTGTGAAGTTATCCTAGTAATTCTTTATTTTTCAACTTGTAGTGTTGTCCTAGTCTGACTTGCAGTGTTGTCTAGGTCATTCTTTATTTTTTAACTTGTGGTATTATCCTGGTCATTCTTTATTTTTTACTTGCAATATTGTCCCGATCATTTTTTATTTTCTAACTTGTGGTGTTGTCCTAGATGTTCTTTATTTTAGACTTGCAGTATTGTCCTAGTTGTTCTTTATTTTGGACTTACGGTGTTGTCCTAGTCATTCTTTATTTTGATTGGTGGTGTTGTCTTGATTGTTCTTTATTTTCTAACTTGCGATATTATCCCAATCTTTCTTTATTTTACAACTTGCGGTGTTGTCCCAATCATTCTCTATTTATGACTTGCGATATTGTCCTAGTCATTCTTTATTTTTCAACTTATGGTGTGGTTTCCATCGTTCTTTATGTTCTAACTTGTGGTGTTTTCTAGTCATTCTTTATTTTTCAACTTACTATATCACCCTGGTCATTCTTTATTTTCTGACTTATGGTGTCATCTCGATCATTCTTTATGACTAACTCAAGGTTTAATCTTGAGCCTTAAAACAAAAAACAAAAGAAAAATAAAAAAATAAAAAACAAAAACAAAAACAAACAAAAACAAAAACAAAACAAAACAAAAAGAAACAAAAAACAAAAAATCTCATTAGGAAGTAACATCTGGACAAAATTATTCTCTATGTCTTTGCATTATTCTTAGTCCTCATAAATATATAAAGAGGGATAGCTATAGATACCTAATTTTGTCTAGGGTACTTTAATCTTTTAATTCGGAGTTGGTTTTCCCAATTGGGCTTAATCTTCATTTTTCAAGCCCAATATATGACCCACTTTTGAATACTCCGTATAAGGCATAAAATCGTCCGATAAAAGGCTCGATAAAGGTCCAATCTTAAAAGTGCATTAATGACCATAATAATCGTAGTAAACATATAAATATATAAACTTAAATTAAATAAATTTTTTTTAAGTAAATTTAAAAAATTAAAAAATTAAAAAATAAATAAAGTATAAAAAATAAATTTAAAATTTAAAAATGAAATAGTAATAAAGATGATAAATAATAAAAAAGATAAATAAAAATAAAAAATAAAAAAAGGGCTTGGCCTAAAAGTTAATTTAAAATCCCAAAATGCATTAAAGTCCAAATATGGCCCAAAAATAAAAAAATCAGTTGGCCCACATTTAAAGGTTGCAAATTAGAGTGAATATTAGACCAAAAATAAAGCATGAAAGCTCAAAACAAAAAAAAAAGTGGCATGAAGCCCCATGCATGTGAGAGGAGGTGGCACCTAAAACTGCCATGCCACAAGTTAAAAAACTAAAATTACGATGCATGGGTGTGGGGTGTTCGTAGGCAGCTAGAACACCAATAAAGTGGTAACAGAAAAATGTGCAAAGACAAAAAAGAAGGGAGGCAAAAACATAGGAAGAAGTATGTGGAAAATGGAAAATTGCAAGCAGAAAGAAAGTGAGAAAACATGAAGGAGAAACAATAAAAAAAAATTAGGCTGCAACCAAACAAAAAAAATGGAGAAGTTGGAAAAACAAAAAAAAATGTATTATAGCAGAAGCACAAAACAGAAATAAAAATGCATACTGAAGTAACAAAAGCAAAAACTGTAGCAAGGAAAAAACAAGCAGAAGCAACAAGTAGCATGATAGTAAAAAAAAAACAATAATACAGTAAAACAAGACAGATAATAAGGGAAGAAGAAGCAAAACTAGGAACAAAAGGAAGGAAAAAGAATGAGTAGCAGAAAAAAGAAGAAGTAGTGGTGCAGCAAGAGAAGAAAGTAAAAATCCAAAAAAAAAATGTACCAGAAAAAGCAAAAAAAAAAGCTGGGCAAGGTCATGAGACCAGAAAAAGGCAAAAAAACAAAAAAAACAAAAGATGCAACAAAGATAATAGGAAGAAAGGAAGCAAAAAAAAAAAAAGAAAAAAGAAAACTAAGAGGTTCTGTAGGGATGATTTTTTTTCTTATTTTTCCTCTTTTCTTTATTCTTCACTGAAATTTCATTCTTTATCTTATCGCATGCTCTTAATTTCCTACTCTAGTTTTCTTTTTATCTCTTAACATGTGCATTTGTTATTCTTTTCTCCCTTCTCTTTAGCGTGAACCTTTAATCTTGTTTTTAGTGTTTTATGTCCATTTGTGTTCAATTGTTAATAGTAATTTCAATCCACCTTGTTTTGAGTTCATGGGGAGGTTGATATTGCCACGTCTACCTCTCGTCAATTTGTCTGTTATCTCCCTTTGTTATCGACCCATGCTCTTGGCTTTTGATGAATTGAAAAGTAGCTTGTTTAGGGTTCTAATAATATGAGATTTTCATTTTTTAGCTTGTTAAACTCTTTTGGCATGAAAGTTGTATGCTTGAAACCTTAGTTTGTTCATAGTTAATTGGCATGCTTATGGCCTTTGATTATATTTTGTACATATTAATTGTTATTTCCATTTTAAAAATTTCCTAAAATATAATAATGAAAATTAATTAGAAGAAAAGATTTTTTAAATCCTTGCCTAGATGTTGAAAGGATTCAAAATCAAGTTTTAAAATAATAATAATAATAATAATTTCGCCTAGATATTGAGGAATTATTAAAAAATAAAAATAGAATGATAGAAGATTAATAAATAATAATAATAATAATAATAATAAATTTTAATAAAATAAGAAAAAAATCTAAAAATTCTTTTTTTTTAAATTATAAAAAGTAAGCTTGCTTTAAGAGTCTACTTAGATATTGGAGATTTTTAGTGAGGCTTATAAATTTGTAAAATGGAACCTTAGATAAACCCTAAAACCCTAAATGAGACCCTAATGCAAAACTCAAAACCTTAGATAAAACCCTAAACCCTAAATCAAAACCTTAAATGAAACCTTAAAATGAAATCTTAAAAAAAACTCTAAAGCAAAACCCTAAACGAAATCCTAGGTGAATCACTAAACCCTAAAGTGAAACCCAAAGTGAAATTCTAAACCTTAGGTGAAACCCTAAACCATAAAGTCCAAAACCTTAGGTTAAACCCTAAACTTTAGGTGAAAACTTAAGCCCTAAAATCCCAAAGCTCCAAAAAACCCTAAAGTTTTTAAGAACTTGTATAAAAATCTTTTATGAAATAATCTGTTCCCAAATGCAACCTATATGATGGGATATTTAGGAAATTTTATTTCATTAAGAATTTTCACACATTTTCCCAACTTAAAATAAATTGGTTCGATTAAAATAACAAATATAAAAATATAAAATAATAAAAATAATAGGACAAGGTTTTAAATATAAAAAGTCACACTCAAACTTTGCCTAGATGTTGAAGAGTCTAATGGTATCTTTATATATGAAAATCTGATTTCTAAATTCACATTTGATCATCATTTGCACACATCTTATTTTTTATATTACTATGCACATTCATAATGCATATATATATTTGTTCTAATTATTGATGTTTAATATTAATTATATTAATTATCATTTTCACTACATAAAAAGTTCTTAAAAATTAGTTTTAAACAAATAAAATTAAAATAGCATTTCACAAAATATAAGTGTTGGTACTCTGCCTAGATGCTAGAGAGTTGTCAATAATTATTATTTACAAAGACTGTTATTTTATTATTTTTAAAAGGAATGTTGCAATAAATTTTCAATGAAAAGATTATCTTTGAATTCTACCTTTATGTTGTAGAATTCAAAAATATTTCTTTAATCTAAAATTTTCGTAATATTCCTAAACAAAGTTTTTTATTGATTGATCTTCTTTCTAAAAGATATAGGGAATTATATTTAAATTTTGTATAAGAACCATTTTTATCCTAAATTATAATTAGTGATGATTAATTGGTACCAATTCTATGGGCACTGTAAGGGTGCTAATCCTTCCCCATGCATAACTGATTCCCAAACTTGATATTATTTTCATAGATCAAAACTGTCTTTTTGATAAAACTTTATACATGTTTTATTGTTTATTAAAAACATAAAATTTTTGGGGTGGCCAATCACACCTTAAAAAAGATTGGTGGTGACTCCTTATGTTTTTTCACAATCTTAAATTTTTACATCTAGCGATTGAGTCTTGGATCGATATGTTATGATAATGCTTTGAACATTGAATTGCATTTTTTTGTCTAGTATTGATTATGTGAGCATGAGGTTGTTTTTGCATTAGTTTTTAGAGTTTTGTTTCATGATTCTAGAATTTATTTCGATCATTTCTCAAGGTGAAATCCTAGAGGACACATGATTAAGGAAATGATATAGGCCATCTTTGGATCGTTTGAGCCTTTCAAGCCATCCTTGATACAATATTTCCATAATCACCCCATCTGAGCCTCATGATATCCCTTTTTTTTTTGTTTTGAAACCACATTATAAGCCATTAGCCTTATTTTGTATATTTCCTATCTTTTTGGTCCCTTGCCCTATATGCATTAGGACATTCATGTAATATTTATGAGCTATGCATCATTAAAAAGGAAGGGTAGAGCTTGAAAAAATAATGGGAAATTAAAATAAAAAATAAAAGTCAAGCTGGCTTAGCAAAAGAAAAAAAAAAGAAAAACAAACACCATAAAGTGGTGAAAAAGTAAAGAAAAAAAGAAAAGAGAGAAAAATGGGCAAAATCAAAGTTTGGGGTGATTCTGTAGTCAAGCTTACCTTTCTTACCTTGAAAGCTCAATTATGGATGATCCTAGATATATCATGCATTGTTAAGATACTTGAGCCTAAATTAACTTTTATCATACTTTGACTTTAGCCTTACATTACAAGCTTAATAAAGTCTTAAATGACCCTTGGTCATTTGTTTATCTACATTAGTAGAGAGAGATGTGATAAGCAAACTTAAGAATATAAGCATAGTTTATCGATCTTTGTTATTAAAGTTTCAGGTTGCATACCATTACTAGATTTCATATAAGGATTTGTAGGTGGTGTTGTTTGCTTAGGGAACCGTAGTAAGGAATGATCTTAGCCTAGGTTAATTATTGTATATTAACACTTCTTCATGATTTTACTTTAGTTATATCCATTGATTTATCCATGAGGCATTGAAGGTATAGTATGATTCTTGCTCAATCTTGTTTTGCTTGGGGACAAGCAAAATCTTAACTTTGGAGGTTTGATTGCACTTGAATTTTAGTATTTTCATGCTTATTTTTAGTGTAATTTTCCATATATTTTGGCTTGTTCCTTGGATTTTTGGCAAAATTGCTCCTAAATGCACATTATTCTCATGTGCAGGTACAAATAATGAAAATGATGAATTTTAGTCAATTTGGATACCATTTGGAGGAATTTTTTGTGAAATTTGTGCAAATGTCCTAAACTAGTGTCAATTGGCTACATTGAAATTTAGGAAGATTTCTTGATTTTTCTTGTAATATTTTTTTAGTATTATTTTCATAGTTATTTTTAGTAAAATGTACGATAAAATTGTTTATAAAATGTTTGAAATTTTTTGCAAAAAAAGAAAAAGAAATATGCAAGACACATTAGTGCATAGGAGGAGCACTAAAAATGCTAGGTGTTACAAGCTAGGATAAAGCACCAAAGCTAGAGGCTGAGTTGGCACTTCCATTTACATTCATTTTTCGGCTCAAATATGCTAATTTCTCATTGATATGCAAAACTATTTTTGAATTTGTCTACTTTGACCTATTTGTAGTTTTCAAATCATAACTCATTCAAATCTTGCTTATTTTTGCTCAAATTTTTTCATAGTTTCCTAATTCATTTAACAACAACACGTACCATAGCATTCCAAATCAAGCTTGGAAGTTTCGGCAGATGCAAGTGACAAGTGTAGGCCAAACGTGATCCATCACCTTGGTGTGGAACTACTCTCTCCTTGGTGATTTGTTTTCACTCTAAATTCTTAGTTTTACTTGTTTACTAGTTGATTCTTTCTTGATCCAATTTATTTCTTTACATTTGACTGCTGTTTGGATCACATTTGTAGTGCATACTTAGTTTTCTCCTTATTTGATCACTATTTGGATTCTCATCTGGTTGAGCTATTTTTTTCTTTAATTTATTATGGATTTTTTGCTAAATCTTGTAGGAAACTCATTGTTGAATCTTACTGTAGCTCATTTTTTGTTCATGTTCTCTAAAAGTTTTTAGATCTTTATTTTTATGTTCATAAACTAGTAGAGTTTTAATGTAGTTTGCAATATGTTCTGGTTTGATCAACTACTTTACTGCATTTTCTTTTCAGTTTTTGATCTTTTATTCGATGTCTCATATTGTTCTTTAGTTAATCTTCAAGATCACACTTAATGTTCACGCAATTTTGCACAAAGTACATTAAATTTTTAGCTCAATGTTGATTTCCAGATTTGCCAAAAAAATTCAATTTTCATACTTTTGGTTTATTTTTGCATTTCACTTTTAGTTTTTATTTTGGATACCATGTTCAATTTCAATTCTTTTATTGTTCTATCCATGTTCATTTTATATTTATGTAATTGCATTTGAATTCAATCAATTTATCAGCAATGCATTTTAAAATTTTTAGAATTTCTTTTTTCATTTTTAGTTTCAATTTACACTTGGAGTCTTGCAGTTTAACAATCACATATAAACTGCAAATTTGTTTTCACCATAGATCTTCACTAGTTCTTATAAGTTTAAGTTTTATTTCATGAATTTTGTTGCTATTTAGGTTTAGTTTAATCATTGAATAATAATTTGCATTGTTCTTTAATAGCTATGGTCTGCATAATTTCCACCTTAGTTTTAGTTTAGGCTTAATAGGTGAGTTTTATCATTCTAGTTCTTAATTCTTCTTTCAAATATGAGTTCCTTTAGTTTAGCTACAGTAGTTTAAAGTGCTAACATTTATTTTACCTATTATTTTTGCTCATTTTCTCATATTACTAAGTATTACATTTTTCATGCTTATTTTTATTTTATTTTTGTAGATAATTAGATTACATGCTTATATTGTAGAACCAACTTTAGTAATAGTAGGGTGATAACCGGTATTTAGCTTAAGAAGTTCTACCTAATCTCTATGGAACAATAACTTAACCGAAAGGTCACTATTATTACTTGAACAACCTATGCTCTTACTGATTTTTTGTATCAAATGACTAACTTAAAGACCACAAATTCCTTAAGAATGCATTTGGTTCAGGGGAATCCATAAAATTTTCCCTGGAATCTTAATGGTGGGTATTTGATTCCCACACTTGGTTCAAGGTAATCAAATTACAGGGGAAAATGTCAAATTCTCAACAATACCCAAAGTCTCAAAATCATAAACCTACCTCTCCTTGTGGTATTATAGGATTTCAGGGGAAAATGTGCCTTATTTCCAAATTTGACCTAATTAAAAAAATGATAAAATAACTGTTACTCTTTTGAAAATCATGTCTGGAAGTGATTGAAACTTAGTTGTGGGTTTTTGTATAAAAAATATTTTTTTATATTATAATAAAAGGGTTTGGCATGAAGAAAACACCTTAAATAATCTATTTATATTTTTATAAAAATATTATTTAAGGCATATTTTTGTATATAAAACATCTTAAATAATCCTTTTATACTTTCATAAATGGATTGTTTAAGGTGTTTTTATACAGAAAACACCTAAAATAATCCTTTTATATTTTAAGGTTTAATAGTTAGGGTTAATATTTTTATTAAAGGATTATTTAAGGTGTTTCTATACAGAAAACACCTTAAATAATTCTTTTATATTTTAGGGTTTAGGATTTAAGGTTAATATTTTTATAAAAGGATTAGTTAAGGTCTGTATAGAATAATTCTCTTATAAATTAAAGGATAATTATTAAATGATCCATAATATAAAAAAATAAAAGAATTATTTAAAGCGTTTCTATACAAAAAATGCCTTAAATGATCCTTTTACAAATAAATTAAAGGAACATTTTTAATTTTTTATCCATGATATAAAAAAAGTCGCAAACGTAATAATTGATCCTTTTTTTTTAACAATTTTTCCTATCAATTTCTATTACTCAAAAAAGTGCCAAATGCCTCAATTGATGATATTTTATAAACAAAAACAGCAATCAAATAAAAACAAAGACATCATTTGTCGTTTGAGTATTTATTATTAATAAAATAAAATGAAAAGTTGCTATCATATATGTCAAAGAGATTATGGTAATTGTATAGGAATTAATATACGCAAATTTCCCTTAACCAAATGAGTGAATCTAAACACGACATGCCCTGAAATGGAAAAAAACCTCGGGTATCACACTTTCCCCTAAGATTTTGTGAACCAAACACCTCTTAAGGAGAAGTTTTAGTTGTAAGCAAACCTTTCTATTTTGAATAGGATTTGGTGAAACCTTAGATTGGTTCTACTCCATGTATGATTTAGATACCTAAAAGGTTTAGGATTTAAGAAATTGGATTTCATTAAGACTCCATATCAAATTAGAATTCCTAAATGGTTTATGATTGCTACTTTTCATGTAGTTTACAAGTGCACAAATCAAGTAATAATAAAGGAAGTGTTCCAATATCATCTTCCAAAGGATTATAGATTGTAAATTTTGGGTTGGTCTTCAAGTACCAATGGCAAGATCTTAAAATCCTATATTTAAACAGATGAAAACTTAGGTTTGGCTGTAGATCTAAATAAATAAAAGATTGAAAAGGCAATGTAGGCTTAGATCTCACTTAACCAATTGTCACTTGGTAAGCTAAAGGCCAGAACCAAAATAAGATCTAAAAAAAAAAATTACAAACTTAAAAACAAAGTGAAATTGAGATTGCCAAATGCTTGTAAAGAACTTGAAATATTGATTGCATTGAAATAAAAGCAATAGGTAGAAAGAATGTATATGCCAAAACTTGTAAAGAAAAAATAGGAATGCTTAAATCAAACTTGTAAAATAAAGATAATGCTTTGCTAAAAATAAGAAAGTAAAAACAATATTTGAAACTAGAATAATGAAAGAAAAGATCTCAAAAAAAAATTTCTTTAATTAAAAGGAAATAATTTAAAGAATAAAAACTTTGGTTATTAGCAAATCTGTCACTTAAGCCAATAACTCAAACTAAAAAGAAAATAACTAAAGACTTAAGAGAGAAAAGAAGAATAAGATAATGGATGATGGAATGGGGTGAATGGCCTCCCTATTTATAGTGAGGGATTTGCCATGAGGGATAATTTTACAAGATTTTGATTTAAATTCAAATACAAATGGATGAAGCCATCTTGATCTTCAAATGAGACATGATCGAATGAGACTTTTTCTTCTTAAGAATGCTTGGTTGAATGGGATGTCTAGGAAGCAATCTTAGCCTTTGATCATTGTTTAATACCAAACATGATTAAATCTCCACTCTTGGTTCAGTTAAGATGGGTTTCAAAGCAAAGTGATTGATTCTTATCCAAACTCTTGAGGATGTTGCTTGAAAATCTTCAAAGAAATGAATGAAAGAATCATTTTCCAACATAAGCATCCTTGGCAGAATCCCTTAGTGTTCTTATAGGTTTAAAATTCTTCAACTGATCATTATCTTTTTCTTGGATTTGAAATAGTTGCATGATAGAGTCCTTATGCCTTTAAAATTGCATGAAGCTCACTTTTAGTGTGGCCAAATAAGATAAAGTGATGGAATCCTTGAAGTTGCAAACTCTTTCAAATTTGCATTATCCTCTCTTGCAAATGTGTTGGCCAATTGTCAAAGATATGTTCTTGTGCATTTCAAATACTTGCTTTGTGGCATGGTTAGATGAATTTGGGCCAATATGGTTCGACTATAAGCTTCCAAGATAGGGCCAAAAATGCTCTTTGCATGCTTGCATACATGGATTGTATAAAGATGGAGTTCTTGAACTTGAAACCCTAAATCATGAAAACAACATGAAAAATACCAAAAATCAACCAAATTTAAAATTTAGCACCACTTTTAGCATGTAAAAACACTATATATTATGGTGCTATCATATAACCCCACACTTTAATCTTTGCTCATCTTCAAGCAAAAACCTCAAATCAACAAAACTAAAAACCATTATACATACTCACAAAGTAAAAAATTACATAAAATTCCTACCATGCACTATTACATAATACAAAGTTAACTATAAAAATAGAGTTACAAGAAATTCCTTCAAAAACAAGCTCCCAATATCTTATGCTTTTTACATATATACATATACTTCATCTTTATTTCATGCATATAACTCAAGTAAAAAGAATGCAAAACACTTTATCACATTTCTATTCAAAGAGAGACTTCACATGTTCATTTTCCCCATCCCTCTCCATTAATGTTAGACTTACCTACTTGACTCAAAATCAAAAGGTCTTTTAGGCTTGTAATGTAAGGTTTAGGTTAAGGTAGGAAAAAGAAAATTTTTGTTCAAAACTTTAAGCTTACTTTCTTTGAAATTTCTTGGACTTTCAAAAGTTGAGTGTTTTTTTTTTTTAACTTTCACTTTTGAGGCATCCTTTATTCTTCACGACATCTTTTTTTTTTTCTTTTTGGAAAAATACTAGCCATTTTTGGCTTTATCTAGCGTTGCCTTTGTTTTTGCCATTTTCTTGCTTTCATTTCTTGCACCTCCTTTCCTCCTGAAATCATAATCATGTAAAGGCTTATTGGCTTATTATGCGGCTAAATAAACAAAGAAAAGGGAATAATATAATAGGCTCAAAATAAAGGTGCTAGGGATGCATCATTAAAAGTGGGCTTGAAAAAGGCTCAAATAATCCAAAGAATTACCTAGATCATCTCTTGAATCAAATACAGTTTAAGATTTTGCCTCAAGGGTTGAATAGGTGAATTCTATAACACTTATTCATATCCTCAAATCTCTTACAAATCCACATTTTATAAACTTTCACAAAAATTATAGCATTTCATTATAAGATAATAGAAACATATGCATAAAAATCATAGCCAAAGAAAAACATGCTTAAGAATTCCTTTCAAGTTCCATTATAGCCATAATTAAACTTTATATCATACTTTAGTCAATCTTGGAAAATATTACTAAGTGTGCATAATAATGAGATCTAGTATGTCAATTTGGTTTGAAAATAAACATGGGATCATAATTTTCAAAAATATTTAAGTTCAAGAAGCTTTCTTTTCCCCCACACTTAAATTGAATAGTGTAGAAAACAAAGGAAAAAGAAATACTCCCCTAATTTATTTAAGGCTGAATTTTCATTGTATAAGGCATCATCCTTGCTTCATTTCATCCCTAAAAAAAACTCAAACAAAAATATTATAAAACATACTTGTCTTAAAAAATAAAAATAAAAAACCATAAAAATAAGATTTAGGTTGCCTCCCAAATAGCGCTAGTTTTGATTAAGCTTAACCATCATTATATCTATGGCTTATGTTGTCCCTTTAGGAGGGAGTTTTCCTTATTGCCTCCTTTTTTACAAAATGACATAAATAGAATTGGTCTTAAGAGGTTTATGAGCTCTCTTAATAGGGATAACATACATAAAGCTTGAGTTCTTTATAGGGTTGACATGGTTGGAGCTAGGGGTTGCCAAATGGTTTTGCATCATAGAGTAAAGAGGTTTATCTATTAGGTCAAACTCCTTAAGGTTTTCTTTTATCTTGACTATATTTACATCATCTTTATCTCTAAACACACCTTACCTTTAAGTCACAAATTACAGCTTTTTATTTTAAATCTAAGGGTAAGGCTAGAGTTGTAGACATCTACTAATGCTTTGGTAGTCAATAGGAAAGGTCTCCCTAACAATAATAGAGCTTTATCATCCTCCATGTCTAGAATAATAAAATTCATAGGGAAAGCATATTTACTACCTTTCATAAGCACATTTTTCAACCTTCCTTATGGTAAATTGGTAGATTGGTCAGCAAATTTAAAGTTGAACTTTGCAGGCTTTAGCTCTCCACACCCTAGATGCATAAAAATATTCAAAGGCATTAGATTTATACTAGAGCTAGGATCACAAAGAGCATTATCAAATTTTAAATGTCTAATTTTATAAAGAATAGTAAAACTCCTTAGAACTTTTTACTTTCTAGGTAGGAGTTGTTAAAGTTTAAGGCTACAATCTTTTAAAAATATGGCTTCCTTTAACTCTTTAAGTAGCTGCTTTTGAATATGCCTTGGGACAGGTGATGTTATATTGAAACACTGCCTATACATTATAGTAGTCATCCTTAACCTTAGTTGCACTTCCTCATGGACTTCCTTCTCTTGATCCTCTTTTTCTTCTTGTTGATCTTCTTTTTAGATTACTCTTTCTTAAGTTGTTTCTTTAAGCTTAGGCTGAATGCTTTTTAATAGTGCTATCTTTACTTGCAATAACATTTTTCTTTCTTCAACAAACCTTTTAATATACTCTTCAAGATCTTCATATTTTATTTCAACATATTTTTTCTTAAGGCCATCCTTATATTGTTTAATATTTTCAAGGGTTTTTAATGCCATGGGGTCAAAACCTTACAAAATTTCTCTACCAAATCTCAATAGTTCTTCATCTTCTAATATGTCCTCATTTCCCATAAAATCTACTTCAGGTTGTTTCATAAAACTAGAGAGGTTTGCCACTATAGGTTCATTCATAAAATTATCCTCTTCATCAAAATCCTTCATCCCATCATCTCCTAAAGAATAGATAGCATTACATCATTCCTTGCCTTATTTTTTGGGGTTAGATTCAATATTGCTAAGCAAGGTACCTACTAGGCGATTAGCAATGGCTTGGGCTAGTTGACCTATTTCGTTTTCAAGGTACTTGATTGATATATCTTGGCTTTGGATGTTGGCATTGTTAGCTTGCATCAATTAGGTCAACATATCATTAAAACTCGATTTCTTTCCTAGGGTAAGTTATAAGTTGGTGGATTGGGGTGGTAGTTATTTTTTGGTCATTGGTAGGTTAGTGGTTTGATTGGTTCCAAGAAAAATTTAGGTGGTTTCACCATCTAGGGTTATAGATCTTACTATAGGATTTTAGTTAGGCTTAGATTATTAGATGTATTGGATAAGTTTTATCTTAAATTGGCATCTATCATAGGAATGGGGTCCTTTACATATATCACATAACATAAAAGGGTTTTGCATTGCATTCACATGGTTGGTTTGTAGTTGGGCTCTTAGGACTACTATCTTTTTGGTTAAGAAAACTCATTGGGAATTGATGGAGGTGATAGTATCTATCTTAAATAAACCGTATACATTTTACTTACCTTTCTTTCCATGCCCCATTGGTAGTTGTTAGCACCATATCTTTAATCATATCATTTGCTTCCTTAGGAGTCTTGCTCATAATTACCCTTTCAGTAGGTAAGTCTAAAGTGGTTCTCATGTATGGTGTGAGACCATTGTAAAAAAATTATACTTGTAGCCACTAGGGCAATTCATGATTTGGGCACTTCTTTAATAGCTCTTTGAATCTTTCCTATGCATCATATAGTGTTTCACCATTTGCTTGGAGAAATGTGGTGATCTCATTCCTTAGCTTTGCTATTTTGGCTAGTGGAAAAAACTTTGCCAGACACTTTTATACCAAATCATCCCATGTTGTGATTGAGTTAGGTGGTAATGATGTCAACCAACATTTTACCTTGTCCCTGAGAGAAAAAGAAAATAGTCTTAGCCTAATAGCTTAATAAAAAACACCATTATAGCAAAATGTATCACATAATTCAAAAAAATTAGAAAGGTGAAGATTAGGATCATCGCTGGGTAGCCCTGTAAATTGTATAGAAGTTTGGATCATCTGTGTTTTTGAAGACTTAATCTCAAAGTTGTTTATTTGAATAGCTGGCCTTCCAATGGATGGTTGAAAACCATCTAAATTGGGAACTACATAGTTCCTTAAGGTTCTTTGCCCTTCATTGTTTGCATTAGCCATTAGTGTTGGTGCATGTGTATGTTGATTGCTCTTTTCTTTTTCTTCTAAAGGTTCTTTCAATTTCTTGATCAACTAGAGCTAAGTCAACACTTTTGGATCTGCACATACAAACATGAAGAGATCAAAGAAAAGAAAAAGAAAAATAAAAATTAAATAAAAAAAGGGTTTAGATTGTAAGAGTTTAAGAAATCCTTAGTGATATTGAGAACACCGCTATAATCCTGGCAACTATGCAAAAAACTTGCTTGCTACTTTTCATATAGCTTGCAAGTGTGTAAATGAAATAATAATAATGGAAGTATTCCAGTATCATTTTCTAAGGGATTATAGAATGTAAATGTTGGATTGTTCTTTAAAAACCAATGGCAAGATCTTAAAATCATCTATCTAAATAGATGAAAACTTGGGTACGATTGCAAATCTAAATAAATAGAAGATTGAAAAGGCAATATAGGCTTATATATCAATTAACCAATTGTCAGTTGGTCAGCTAAAGACAAGAGGCAAAACATGATCTAAAAGAAAAAATTACAAACTTAAAAACTATAGACACCTAATTTTGTTTGAAATATTTTATTTTTTAAATTAGGACTTGTTTTTGTAATTTGGCCTCAATCATCAATTTTTTGGGTCCATTAACGGTGCATTAAAAATGCTCAAGGATAAGGCCTAATGTGGGTCCCATAGTGAGGCTTGTTGCATTGGCTCAAATAGTACCCAAAATGGCCTAAGAAAAGCCCAGTAAAAAAGTCATCCTTAAAGCCCATCATTGGCCCATTGTTGGCCATTAACTATCAATAAAATATAAAATATAAAAAAAATAAATATAAGAAAATAGATATAAAAAAAATAGGTTTTGGCCCAAAATAAAATTGTGAGAGCCTAATTTAAGCTAAAATAAAAACAAGTGAAAAACTTAAATTTAGCCTAAAAATAAAAGCCCAAGACATAGCCCATTTGGCCTAGCTAGAATTATGCATGGAAGTGAAGATGTTTGAAGACACATGAATGGCAAAAATGGAAAACATGCATTAAGTGCATAATATGGAGAATGTGGGTGCGTGAAAGGGGTAAGGAAAAAATGGCTCATAAAATAGAAGAGCAGCGAGGCGTTAGAGGGGTGGTGAAAGCCAAACCAAAAAAAACTTGAAAGAAACATAGGAAAGTCAAGCAAAAATGGGAATATAAGAATAACAAAGGAAGCCAAGCAAGTGGGGGAGCTAGTTCATGACAAAAAGAGGAGAGGTGGCTAGTAGAGCATTCGAGCAATAAGGTATTCAACTAAGAAAACCAAAAAAAATGAAAAAATGAAGAAGTAAGCAAAAGGTTGAAGAGCAGCTAAAAAATTAAAATCTAAAAAGGGAAAAAGAGAGAAGAAAAGCATTCAAGCATGCAGCAAGTAAGAAAAAAGATGCATATAGAAAGGTAAAAAAAGAAAATAAAAAAATTAAATAAAAACTAAAAAAACCAGTAGGAAAAAACAAAATAAAGAGGAATGTGAAACGTGAACCAAAAAGAAGAAAAAGGAAAGGTTAGCAACATCAAGGAGGTAGCCAAAATTGAAAAAACTAGAAGAAAGTAAAAGAAAAAGAGCAAAAGGCAAAAAGCAATAATAATAAAAAAAAGGCCAGCAGCAACGATTGGTGGAAAAAATAGCAGAAAGAAGGAAGAAAAGTGCAAAATAGGAACCAAAAATAAAATAAAAAAGATGAGAAATAAACATTTGGCAAAAAAGAAAAATAAAAGGAAAAAAAAAGAGCTGCATGAAATAGTGAAAGGAAAGGCAGTAGAAAAACAAGATAAAAAGAAAAAAATGAGAAGAAGAAACTAAACAAAAGAGAGGAGAATGAAACATTGGTAGTAAAAAGATAGCATTTCATTTGTTCCTATCAGCTAGATCACGTTCATGTTTTTACAATGCATGACTTTTGTGCTTATCTTCCTTTTAAAAAAAAAAAGTATGAAGAGCTTTTAAAGAAACAAAAGAGAAAGGTTTCAAAAGTTTTTTTTTTCTCAAAATAAAAACATGTTGGAAGTAGCCTAGGGTGGGTTTTGTTGAAAGGTTTAAAGCATTCAAGTTTTTTGCTATTCTTCAAAAATAGTTTCATGGCTTAGAGTGTTAATGTGATGGATTTTTTTAAATAAAAAAAAGGCCATAGAACTTTATGAAAAGAGCCTTTCACAGTTTTATGGTTCTTCATGTTACTTTCGTGGACAATATTAACTAAAAATAAAACTTAAAAGTTTGAGTCTTGCCTTTCTTGCTTGTTTTTACGTGAAAATTCCTTATAGGAGCCTTAAAGCTTCAAACATTCCATGTTTAGTTTTTTGTTTCTTTCTTTTGTACATGGTTCATTTGCAACAAGTTAGAGCTCTTTCGTTCACATGCCGATTATCTTATATATTTAGAGAAGTTTAAGACTTTAACAGGTCTTTTGTTTTTTAGTTTGTTTTCCCTACATTGACTAGTGGAAAAGTTTAGACTTATTTTTTATTTTTCATGCACATGTCATATCCTCATGTTCATGCACGTTCTTTTTATGTTGATTTAGTTTAATTACAATCATAATTTCATGAATTTTTTGGTTGAATTTCTATGTTTTTGTTAATTTTGTGTAATTTAAATATTTTTATCTTTTTGATGCAATTCATTTTCCATGCGTTTTAGTTTTATGAAAAATAAAATAAAATAATAATAATAATAATAATAATAAAAGAATGAAAAAATGTGTGAAAAAAATGAAAATGACGATCTTTGAAACCCTGCCTAGATGTTAGAGGGAATCCAAATTATGTCTTTGAAAATTTAATTTTTCCTAGATATTGGGAAATTAAAAGAAAATTTAAATTAATTAAAAATTAAAAATTAATTTCAAGATTCAAACCCAATTCAAGAAAAGTATAAGAAAATCTAAAGCCTAGTCCAAGTTGGCTTCTTATTTAAAAAGGCACCCCAGGTTTAAAAGTAATTACAAAGCATTCTTTTCTCTTGAAGAAAGCCCTAGCCACCACCTACTTATCTTTCTAACTTTATGATTCTTTGTATTATTGTTCAATAAATAGCTAGCTTAGGCATGAAGAAAAATCATGATTAGGGTGATCTTTAGTTTATTAGCTTTCTTATTGTTTTCTTTTAAGTTTTTATTGTTCTTAAGTCTTTTTTTTTTTGCTACAATTTAAGTTGTTCAAGTTTATTATTAGCTTCCAAGGCAAATCAAGTTTCAATTTTCAAGTTTAAGTTTTTGTTTTAGCTTTTTCAATTCAAATCAATTTAAGTTTATGCAATTTATTATTGTTAACAATTTTAGTTTGGTTTCCATGGTAATGCTTTGGTATTGATTTAATTTTTTGTTATCTAAGTTAGTTAATATTGATTTGGTTAGACTATATATTCTTAGGTTTAATTGGATTTGGTTATAGTTTAATTAAGTTAGTTTATTTAAATTGCATGCTACTTATTTTATTTAGATTAGTTTTGATTTTAATTCAATTCAAAGTATATAGAATGTATCTTTAGGTTGCTACTAGAGCATTTTTGCATGATTATACGTCTAGTTTACTTTTGCATTATTAGGTTTTTATTATACATTATTGCTTGCATTTAATTTAAGTAATCTTGCATACTTTGGGGTTAATTTCAAGTTCTTACATAATTTAAGTTTTGGCTATATTAGTTTAAGTTGGTTGCATCTCAATTCATAAGTTATTTGTTGTTTGCATTAGTTTAGGTTTAATTTCATCTTAATTTATAGTTATTACTTGTTTGTAAGTTTAATTACATTATTTAAGTTCTGTTTTGATTAGTTTTCTTAGTAATTGCATTTTTATTATGATTTCTCGAAATATAAGTAATGGTGAGACAATTTTATTACTTGATTCACTATATTTACAATCTGCGTGGGAATGATACTTTACTTTATATTTCTTAATTCGATTTTGTGCACTTGCAAATTCTCAATCAAGTTTTTGGCACCATTATTAAGGATTGATGCATTTGATTCAATAATGATACTAAACATCTTCATTGTAGTATGGAGTTTATTTTTCTTTTCTAATTTGTTAGATTCTTCTTATGTTGAATGCATAAAGCTGAAATTTCTAGTTTATTGCCCTTAGATAAAAAAATTGAGAAAACTGTTAAAAAGATAAAGAAGGGTAAAAAGTAATCAAATCTTGAGCAACCAATGGCTGAAGCAAGAGAATCAAAGAACACCAAAGGACTATGCTTTCCCACAATTAGATGGCTTCCAACCTAGTATTAGAAAGCCAGTCATTCAGGGCAATAATTTTGAATTGAAGCCATCTATTATAAACATGATTTAGAACTTAGTCTAATTTAGTGGGTTACCCAATGATGACCCCAATTTACATTTTTCTAATTTGTTAGAAAATTTATGACACTTTTAAGCATAATGATGTTACTAATGATGCCATTAGACTAAGATTTTTTCCTTTTTCTCTCAAGGACAAGGCAAAGAGTTAGCTGACTTCTATTTTATAAGGCTCCATCACTACATGGGATCACCTTGCTCAAAAGTTTCTAGCAAGATTCTTCCTATCAGCCAAAACTACTAAGATGAGGAATGATAGCACTACATTCCAACAATTTAAGGCTGCATCCATGTTTGATGTGTGGAAGAGTTCCAAAAAGTTATAGAGGAGATGTGAACACCATGGTTTGCTTAAGTGGTTGCAAGTACAAATATTATATTAGACTGGTGGTGCAAGTTGGAATAACCATAAATGTTATTGATGGTGGAGCTTTGATGACTAAGTTAATTGATAAGGCATATCACTTGATAAAGGAGATGGCTATAAACAATTATGAATGGTCTAATGAGAGGTTAGCTCCAAAGAAAACAACCAGGTATATCAATTTGATGCCTTAATCACCTTTACTTTTGAAGTTGCTACCTTAGCTATAAAATTTGATTCTTTAGGAACGAACTCTACACACAACCATGTTCAAGCCATACAAAGTCCTTTTGCCTTGTTTGATATTTGTAGAGGGAGCCATTTTCAAGATAGGTGTCATATTAGAGTTGAATCTATACAATTTGTTGCTCAACAAGAGCAACAATTTAACCCATACTCAAACACCTATAAATAAGGTTGGAAACACCATCCAAACTTTTCTTAAGTTAGTAACTAGGGGTAAGCATCCACTTACCATTCTAGACCCATACACCCTTCTAGTTTCCAACAACCACAACAACCCCAATATCATTCACTTCCTTCACTTTAAAAAAAAAAAAAACCTTTTCATGGAAGCGATGTTTACCCAAATCCAACAAAACCAAGCAGCCTTCATAAAAAACCTTAAGGTTTAAATGGGTCAATTAGTGAATGCCTTTAATAATTGCCTTTCAGGAACATTTCCTACTGCTACTGAGTCAAACCCTAGAAAAGAAGGGAAGAAGAATTATAAGTTTATAACCTTTACGAGTGGGAAGTCCTTGATGATAAGCCTATTAAACCCATACCTAAAGTAACCTTCAAAGAGCCATTGGTGGAACTTATGGGTGAAAAAGAAGATGAAAAGGAAAAGAAAGGAAATGGAGTTGAAAAACCATTAAAAGAGCAAGTCCTTTTTAAATGTTCATCTAAGACAAAAGTTAAGGTATTTCAGCCACCTATTCCGTTCTCTCAAAGGTTTTATAACCAGAAAAGGACTAGCAATTTGCTAAATTTGTTGAATTTTTTAAGAGTATCCAAATCACAATTCCTTTTGCTAATGCCATTAAGCAAATGCCAAACTATGCAAAGTTCATGAAAGACATCATCTCAAAGAAAAGAAAGTTAGAGCTTTGTGACATCGTTACACTTACTGAAGAATGTAGTGCAATTTTACAAAAACGTTTACCTCTTAAACTTAAAGATCCATAGAGTTTTACTATTTCTTGCACTATTGGTAATCTTTTCTTTGATAAAGATTTGTGTGATCTTGGTGTAAGTATTAACTTGATGCCTTTATTTATTTTTTATGAGATTTGGACTTAGAAAGACAAAGCCTACTTTGGTCACTCTTATTGATGTATCTTTTAAACACCCAAAATGTGTTATTGAAGATGTGCTAGTGAAAGTGGACAAATTATTTTCCTAGCCAATTTCTTGGTGTTGGATATGTTGGAGGATAATAAAGTTCTAATCATTGAGGGTAGATCGTTTTTAGCTACTAGAAAGGCATTATTCATATTCAAAAAGGTGAACTCACCATAAGGGTTGAAGATCAATAGGTGACGTTCAATATGTTTAAAGCAATCAAATACCCTAGTAGTGTTAATGATTGTTTAAAAGTTAGTGAGTTGAATGAGATAGTGTAAGAAAAATTTGGGGAAGAAAACATTACTGTAGAGAAAGTAGGACTAATTAAATAATGTTTTTATGTACTAGATGTTAGGATGGTGAGAGATGTACTTACAGAGGGAACAAACAATTATGGAATGTTGGAGCCATTAAAATCATTTAATAGTCTTATGTCACCAGCCACCCACATTAGAACTCAAACCACTACCTTACCATCTTAGGTATGCATTTTTTATGGAGTCTTCTACCTTACCTATTATAGTTTTGGCTACCTTAGATGATGTGCAAGAGGATAAATTATTTGATGTGCTTAAAGAACATAAAAAAGGAATTATAGCCAATATTAAGGGGATAAGCCCTTTTGTGTACATGCATAAGATTCTACCTAAAGACAATTACAAGGCTACCATTAAACATCAAAGGCACCTAAATCTAGCCATGGAAGAAGTTGTAAACAAAGAAATCATCAAGTGGTTAGATGTAAGCATTATTTATCCAATTTATGATAGTTATTTGGTTAGTCCTATTCAATGTAATCTGAAAAATAGGGAATGATTATGGTGACTAATGATCATAATGAACTCATCCTAACAAGAGTGGTCACTAGTTGGAGAGTGTGCACAGGCTATAGAAAGCTTAATAAAGCAACTAGGAAAGATCACTTTTCACTTTCCTTTATTGATCAAATGCTTGATAGATTGGCTGGCCATGAGTTTTATTGTTTTTTGAATAGTTATTGTGATTATAATCAAATAGCCGTTGCACCTAAAGATCAAGAAAAGACTACTTTCATATGCTCTTATAAGACTTTCTCTTTCAAAAACATGCCATTCGGCCTATGCAATGCATTTGCCACTTTTCAAATATGCATGATAGCTATATTTTCTAAATGGTGAAAGACTTTTAAAGGTATTTATTAATGATATTTTTGTTTTTGATGATTCTTTTGATTTATGGTTAAGCCATCTTGCTAAAGTGTTGAAAAAATGTAAAGAAACCAACCTAGTACTCAATTGGGAATGATGTCACTTTTTGGTGAAATAAGGTGTAGTACTAGGTCATAAGGTCTCTTCTAAGGGGATTGAAGTTGCTAAAGCCAAGATTGAGGTAAGAAGTTGCCATTTCCAAATTTAATTAAGTGTATAAGGAGTTTTCTTGGCCTTGCTAGTTTTTATAGAAGATTTATTAAAGACTTCCCTAAGATCTCCAAGTTGCTATGCAACTTGTTAGAGAAGTATGTAAAGTCTAAATTTGATGATGCATGCTTAAATACTTTCCAAACTTCGAAAGAAAGATAGGTGACTACCTCAATCATTGCATCCCTTGATTGGAGTTTACCTTTTAAATTGATATGTGATGCAAGTGATTATGTGATGGGGACTATTTTGGGAAAAATGAAGGACAAGATTTTTAATCCTATTTATTATGCTAGTAAAACCTTAAATGAAGCACAGCTAAATTATGCCATAACCAAAAATGAGTTACTTTCCATTGTCTTTGCTTTTGAAAAGTTTCGTTCATATTTGATTGGCACCAAAGCAGTGGTGTACACTGACCATTTAGCCATCAAGTACCTTATTGCCAAGAAAGATGCCAAGCCAAGGTTGATTAGATAGGTTTTTCCTCTACAAGAGTTTGATTTAGAGAATAGAGACAAGAAAGTAACTAAAAATCAAGTGGCCAACCATTTTCCTAGGTTGAAAAAGGAAGCTTTACAAAGTGAGATGATCCATAAGTCTTTCTTAGATAAGCAACTCTTCACCTTCAAAAGTTTACCATGGTATACAAATTTTGTTAATTACATAGTAGGTAATCTTCTTCCTATTGATTTTACTTTCAAAAAAGAAATAAATTTCTTAATGATGTTAAATATTATGTATGGGATGACTTTTTCTTGTTTAGGCAACATAAAGACCAAGTTTTAAGGTGTCTTCTTATAGAAGAAGTAGAAGACATTCTAAAGCATTGCCACTTATCTAATTATGGTGGACATTGTGAAGGTGCAAGAATGGAGGATAAGTTGCAACAATCTAGTTTGTATTGGCCAAGTCCTTTTAAAGATGCTCATGAGTTTGTTTTCTAGACATGATAGGTGTTAAAGAGCTAGAAATCTCTTAAGAAGACATAAGATGCCTCTCACTAATATTCCTGAAATGGAAATTTTTTATGTGTGGGGGATTGACTTCATGGTTCTTTTTGTTTCTCCCTATGGCATCCTAGACATCTTATTAGCAATAAGGTATGTGTCCAAATAGGTGGAAGCAATTTCTTTTCCTTCCAATGATGCTAGGGTGGTTTTCAGATATCTAAAAAAAAACATCTTCACAAGATTTGGCACACCAAGGGCAATCATAAGTGATGAAGGATCCCACTTTTGCAAGAAGATTTTTGAAGCTCGACTTGGGGTAAATCATAGGATAGCCACTACATATCATCCTCAAACAAGTGGCCAGTCTGAAGTGTCTAATAAGGAAATAAAGAGAATTCTTAAGAGGATCATAAATACTTCTTGGAAAGATTGGTCAATTCAGCTTGATGACTCTTTATGGGCATATTACACTACATTACCCCTTTAGGTATGTCTCCAAAACAATTGGTTTATAGGAAAACATGTTATCTTCCTATGGAATTAGAAGGTATATTAGGTAGTCAAGAACTTAAACTTTGATGCAAAAGCTATTACTAAGGAAAGATTGCTTCAATTAAATGAGCTAGATGAGTTTAGACTCCATACTTATGAAAGTGCCAAGTTATTTAAAAAAAAAAAAACCAAGAAGTGGCATGATAAGAAAAATATGGAGAAACACTTTGAGTCTGGTGTTGCTTGACAATCACAAGTGTATGGGCCTTACAAGTAATATAGATAAGAAGTTTCGAGTATTGCCTTTATGGCATATCTAGTCAAACTGAAAATTTTTGTTTTTCTAATTAACCTCATGGAATTAAAAAATAAAATTACCAAATATTTAAAAGCCTAATTACTACAAATTATGAAAAGTGAACTTAAACTAAAAAGTAAGCTTACTTAAAATAGAAAGTACCAAACAAGGAAAATTGTTAAAAATAGTAAGTTTCTAAAAATAGCAAATCTAAATCAGAAATTAACCCTAATCATATTTACCCTAATTTATAACTAAATACACCTAAGCTAAATTGCATGGATAAAAATTAATTGAATCATAAAAACATGAATTAAAACTAAACCTACAAGCTAAACAAGTCAGCAACAATAAGGCAAAAATTACAAAAGACATGAAGTAAAACTCAAACATGATTCAAATTGAAAATTAAACACTAAAACAATGAAATTAAAGGTTGGAATTTAAATTAAACATGCAATTAACATACTGAAACAAAACCTAAATAATTACATGACTTAGTAACTTTAAATACTAAAGAAACATGCATGAGATGAGTGAACATAAAAACAACTTGCACTTGCCTTAAATAGGCTTGAAATGGAGCAATTGACCTATAGGAACTAGACCACAAAAGCAAACAGAAATGGATGCAATCTACATGCAAAAACCAGACTAAAAATATGCAAATGAATGCTATTAATGACCTAATATGATGAGAAAATATGAACTAACCAAAAAGAACTATAAAAACTAGGTTTAGTACTTTAAAATGAACTTGAAAACAAACCCAAAAGGTATAGGTGAGCATTTTCTAAAAACAACTAGAATTTACACAAAATAGTAGACAAGTTTGGTAAAGAAATCCAACTTAATCTAATGTCCTAATGAGGTGAATGCTAGCAAAACTAAAAATTCCTACATGCAATGCGAAAACCATGAGCATAGCATCAAAATAGACTTAAAGATGGACAAAATATGTAGGAAACTCAAACCAAAAACCAAACATAAAGTGAAGAAAAACTAATTGAAAAAATACATGAGGAATGGAAGGAAAAATGCATGAAATTAAAGTCCTATGTTTAAGACATTTAATCAACATGCAATAAACACCTAAGCATGATTTAATAATGATTCAGGTAAGCTACAAGTGCATAGGCCATATAAGTAACAATAGAGACTATAAAAGTCTAGATGTCAATCCCATAAGGATTATTTAAAGAGATTCTTAGCTTAAGTACCTTTTATCCCCATGCCCTATCTAAAGTTAGTTTGATCAATCATTATCTATAAAAATGAAGCTAACTAGGAAAATGAAATCAAACAAAGCACAAAATATATTTTTAACAAAAAGCAAACTACGAACATGTAAAATGAGTAATGTAACAAATTCAACAAAATTAGTGACAATTTAATTGAATAAAATTTAACATGGTTTAAAATGTTACTCTAATCTACTAATAAAAAATAATAAGAAAAATCAACATAACAAAAAAAATAGTAACTTAAATAAAAAATCAAAACAACTTCCTATAAGCAAATGTAATTAACTTCATTTAACTACTAACTTCCAAGTAAATAACTTACTAAAAACTTTTTTTAAAAAATGAATCAAGCAAACTAAAAATAAGTAATTTGAAATTGAAAACAAAATTGAAATGAAGTGAAAAACAACTTTAACTGAAAATCCAAAAGAAAAAAAATAAAACCAAACAAGTTGCAAAACTATAACTTCAACAAGAATTTTACAATCAACGTGCTACAAAATTTGATAAAGTTGAGTTGTAAATTGAAAGGTCAGTAAATAAACTTAGCTTGAAACAACATGAAAGTGCACGTTATTAAAGAAAATCACAAAATCTAATCTAGAAACATGAAAACCAAAGTTGACTTTGAAATCTAGTTACTATCGATTATTAGCTTGAAACATAGATCTAGAGTTCTAATTGAGGTTTTAAATGAAACTGAGCTACAACAACATATATCTATGAGTTAACTAGATAAACGAAGAAGAAAATTGCATGAATGAATGGAAAAATCAACTTAAGGAACTCAAATTCCAAACTAGTGCAGATTTTAGAAAAGCAATACATAGTCAACAAAAATTAACCAAATAGCACTTAAAAGCATGAAATAAATTATACAAATCAAGCTAAGCAAGGTAACTAATAGAGCTAATGATCCAAAGAGAAGAATAATGCAAAGCAATTACCAAAGTGGAGAGAAGATCCACACTAAAACTGATTTTCATGTTTGGTATGCATCTATCACCTACATCCATGCTTGACTTCCAACCTTGATCTAAATCAATGTGCTCGAAGTTTAAATCTGGAATTCAACTATGTTGTAGCTCTATAACTTAGGAAACTATGAAAAAAGCTTGAGGAAAAACAATGAAGATTTGATAGAGATATGAACTAAAACCACAGATAGGTCAAAGTTGATAGATTCAAAAATAGTTTTGCATATCAATGAGAAATCAGTAGATTTGAGCCAGAAACGAATGTAAATAGAAATTTTATTGAAAGATTCTAAAAGAACACTAAAGAAACTTAAGAAACTATAAATTTACAATGAAATTCAAAGGGAAAATGTTAGGAATAGAGTGTTTAGAAACTAAGAAAATGTAAAGTGCAAAAAAGAAAATGTAATAAAATAAAGGAACAAAAATTTAAATCCTAAACTAACTCTCTTCTTATGGCCGGTCCTCTCCCCCTATTTATAGGTAGAGGGGAGGAACTTAAGGTCCTAAAAAGTATTTAGAATGATCTTTAGTTGTTGAGCTTCTAGAGCCTTTGTGCTAGTGCACTAGTTGTGTTTGTTTGGTGCCCAGTTTCATCAATAATTTTGCTGGCTAAATTCACATGCAATTGATGAATCAATAAGTCAAAATAATGGCCAATCAAAGCCTCCTAAAGTGCCACATAAGCTCCTAGCTTTGGTGCTCTTGAACCCAGCTGATTATGCCTTGAACTTTTGGTGTTCAATTTAGCTTACTCTCCTATGCACTTTCATGCTCTATGTTATTCTTGCATTTTTCATTTCAATTTTTTTCTTTTTTTTTTTTGAAAAACTTTTAAATGCTTTATGAACATATTTATCTTATGCATTACTAAAAAAAATAACTATGAAAATAATACTAAAAGAATTATGCTAGAAAAATCAAGAAAACTCCCTAAATGTCAATGTAGCATATTGACACTGATTTAGGCCATTTGCACAAATTGCACAAAAAAAATCCTTCAAATTGTATAAAAATGTCCAAAATTCCTTAATTCCATTATTTATACCTACACATGAGATAATGTTCATTTAGGAGTAATTTTGCCAAAAATCCTAAGGAACAAGCCAAAATATAAGTCAAATTCCACTAAAAATAAACATGAAAAAGTTAAAATTTTAATGCAATCAAACCCCGAAACTTAAGCTTTTGCTTGTCCATAAGCAAAATAAGAATGAGCAAGAATCATACTATACTCTCAATGTTTCATTCAACATGATTGCCTTATGGATTGATTAATGGATATAACTAAAACAAAATCATGAATAAGTACTAGTATATGAGGATCTACCTAGGCTAAGATTTTTCCTAACTATGGTTCCACAAGCAAGCAACACTTCTCACATATCCTTGCATGAAATCTAGTAATGTTATGCAAAACATGAAACTTTAATAACAAGGATCAATAAAGAATGCTCATGTTCAATAAGTTTGCTTATCACATCTCTCTCCACTAATGTAGATAAACACATGACCAAGGATGATTTAGGACTTTATTAAGCTTATAATGTAAGGTTAGGGTCAAGGTATGAAAAGTCATTTAGGCTTAAGTACCCTAACAATGCATCACATATCTAGGATCATCCATAATTAAGCTTTCAAGGTAAGAAAGGTAAGCTTGAATTAAGAATCACCCCTCAAACTTTGTTTGTGCCCATTTTTGTTTCTTTTCTTCTTTTCTTTGCTTTTTCACCCCATTATTGTTTTTGTTTTTGTTTTTTTTTTCACAACTTTTTTATTTTTTTTCTTTTGCAAGCTAGCTTGATTTTTTTCTCTTCTTTTCAGGTTTTTTTTTTCAAATTTACCATTCTTTTCTAAGCTTCATCCATCCTTCCTAATAATGCATAACTCACAAATGGTGCATGAATGTCCTAATGCATATAAAGCAAGGGACCAAAAAGATAGGAAATATTAATAAAAAGGCTATAGGTTTATAATGTGCTTTCAAAACAAAGAAAAGGATATTAAAAGGCTCAATGGGGTGACTATGAAAAAATTATATCAAGGATGGCTTGAGAGGCTCAAACAATCTAAAGATGGCCTATATCATTTCCCTAATCACGTGTCATCTAATATTTCACCTAGAGAAGTGATCAAAACAAATTCTAAAATCATGAAACACAACTCTAAAGATCAATGCAAAAACAATCTCATGCTCACATAATCACTCACTAGATTAAAAATGCAATTCAATGTTTAAAAGCATCAACTCGCAATTGAATACCATATTCAAGAATTCACTAAACTTAAGGGTCCGTTTGTTTTGTAGAAAATGACTTTTGGAAAATGATTTTTGGAAAATGTTTATATTTTCTTATTTGAAAGAGATTTTTTGTCATTTGGATGAGTTAATGAAAAATATTTTATGTTGATTGGTTGTTTTTCGAAAAATCTATTTTTTAAAATAATATTAATATAACTATTAAAATATTCAAAATTATTTATTATTAAAATATATTAAAATTATTTGTTATTAAAATTATTAATATTAAAAGATAATTATATTTTAATAATAATATTTAATATTAAAATATTATGTTCATATAAAAAACACTTAAAATAAAACTATTTCTTATTCTTTATATTATTTATTAATATATTATATTAATAGTATATTATTTATTAAGAATATCTTATTTATTAATATATTATAATATTTTTTATAAAATATATTATAATATTATTTATAACTAAAATTATGCTCAAAAGTATTGATAAATAGTTTTAATTATAGAAAACTTTTTTTTCAAAAATGTCTTCTCTTTTTAAAATCCATTGGACAATTTCTAAAAAAATGGCCTTATTTTCCATTAATCAGGAAGTCATTTTCCATTGACCAGCTAGTTTTCCACCAAACAAATACCTGAAAATGCGAAAATCATTTTCTGAAAGTCATTTTTTTACGAAATAAATGAAGCTTAAGTATCATCTCATATTTCACACATATTCAATCTTTTTCTAAAGCTATATTCATTTTCAATCTCTACCTATCATTGGCTTCATGAAGGACTAATAAAAGAAAGCATAATAAGCTACCATATGTTATGCTAAATTTTAATGCAAAAATCAAGGAAATTTTGAATAATTTTTCAAATTTTGAGCAATTTTCCCACCCCCCTAAACTTAGCCAACACATTGTCTTCAATGTGTAAGCATCAAGTAATAAAGCATGAAAGAGAGGAACAAGGAAACTCCTCTATCATTATGGGGGTTGGTGGCTAAATCTTCCATGAAAGCTTTAGCCGAAAATAGTGTATCCATTTCAATCTCTTATTCAACCTACAAAACAAAGAAACTACATTAATATGTGCAAAGAAAAGTATAATAGAAAGAAAAGAAATGAACACATGAACAAGTTTGACAACCTAATTGAATGAACAAAAATGACAACTATGTACAAATGAGAAAATCGAATGTGTAAACGAAACAATCATACAAACACATATGTACACGAGCATGCATAAAAAGAAATAGCAAGAAAAATCAAACTTGGGTTGCCTCCCAAGAAGCACTTTATTTAAAGTCAAAAGCTAGACTGTCAAAATAAGCTCAACCTTATAGTTTCATAGTAATCACTCCATACTTAATTCCTGAATCCAACCATTCCAAGACCTTTCTCTTTACCATATCATCACAAATATGGTCTAATGGTGGATTATGTGGGAAAGTAGGAGTAGCAATAAACTTCTCAAGAAAACCCTCAACCTTACACCTAAAAGGACTATGGTAAGTGGGCTTTGATTTTTGTATCTGGTCAACTGGTTTATCATCAACATGAAACATATCATATCCTTTTTGTATCATATCCACACCTTTCCTTCTAAAATGATTATGATAGATAGATTAAATTAAAAGTGCTCAAAGATCGATAAGTAAACTAACAATGATGTCCCCTTTAATAAAAACTAAACCATCACCCCTAAACTTAGAAAGACTTTAGTAAGCACCATCAAAATGGAATGTCTCATAATCTAATGAATCTAGATTTGAAGGTCTAATGACTCTAAAGTGAGTATTAGGATTAATTAAACACTTGCCACTAGAAAGTGGTGTAAATTGAAAAGTAGATGCTATCACTATCTCACCATCATATTAACTCAAATCCATGTCTTTTACATCCTTGACTACTGAGGAGTCTTCATAATGCAAAATAGGGTGCTCTAGGTATAAAACATCATGAATCACATCACTAAATACCTCTACCTTTGAACACTTATCAATATCATCAAGCAATGGTAAAGCTTTAAAAACATGAAAAGTGACATTTTTTATCCTAAACTCGCATTGTCAATTCCCTTTTTTGGACATCAAAGTTTTAGTTGTGACTAAAAAGGGTCTTCTTAGAATAATTAGGATCTCATTATCCACCTCCATAGCTAGAACCATAAAATCAACAAGTAAAATGAATTTTTTTACCCTAACCAAGACATCTTCCACAATCCCTCTAAGGTATTTCAATGATCAATCGACCAACTACAAAGTAACTAAGGTGGGTTTAGCCTTTTTTATGCCTAATCTTAAAAAAATGGACTAAGGCATAAGTTAATGCTAGCAGGTCACACAAGGCTCTATCAAAGGATATATGACTTCCCGTATATGGAATTATAAAACTACTAAGATTTTTAAGCTTCATAGGTAGTTCACTCTAAATCATAGATGTGAGCTCACTGGTAAGTGTAACTATTTTTTAATCCTCCAATCTCTTATTCCGAGAAATAATGTCCTTTATGAATTTTGCATAGGTTGGCATTTACTCAAGTGTATCTACAAATGGGATATTAATGTGTAGCTTCTTAAACACTTTAAGAAATTTAAAAAATTGCTTATCTTCTTTTTACTTTTTAAACTTCTAAAGGAAAGGAATATAAGGTCTAAATGGCTCAACTTTAGGAGGAGTGGGCCTAGATAAACTTAGTAAAGCACTAGAGGATGGTGTTTGTGGTAACTAGGTAATAATAAATACTACACCTTCATCCTTTTTCTTACTCATCTCTATATCATGAACTAGGTCTCTATTAGGCTCACCCTCATCAGACTCCTCATTTGCCACATCCTAAGAACCTATCGGGCCCTGGCTTCTAGCTAACTACGTCTCACTCCTAAGTGTGATTACCTTACAATGTTCCTTCCCCTCTTTTCTAGGGTTGACCTTTGTGTTACTTGATAAGGTGCCCTATGGTTGGGTACTACGGAGGGTCACTAATTAACCAATCTTAGTTTCTAAGTTCTTTATAGATGCAGACTGGTTTTGAAACATAGTAGTCTAGTTCTAAAACATGGTGTTCGAGGTCTGTATGAATGAGATTTAAGTTCTAATAATGATACCTAAGAGATCCTCAACTAAAGATTCTTTCTCAAGGGTTGGCATAGATGAATGTAGAGGTGTGTAGTGTTTGGGTGTTGCTACTACTATATGATTGGTACTAAAAACTATTCTAGGATTAAGTGCTATAAGCTTACTAACCTCGTACACCTTTAAAACTATTCTAGGATGCTATCTCTCATTTAACCACTAACAATTATTAGTTGCCATATCTTGAATAAGCTCATAAGTTATGTAAGAAGTCTTACTCATTAAAGAACCTCCTGATGCAGCATTTAAAAGTGTCATAGTGTAAGGCATTAGCCTATTATAAACAATCCAGATCTTCAGCCATTTCGATATTCCATGGTGAAGACACCACCCTAAGAGCTCCTTGTATCTTTCCCATGCTTTATACAAGGTCTTTGAGTCATGTGGGGCAAATGTAGTGATCTCACTCCAAAGCTTAACCATCTTTGCCAAAGGAAAAAATTTAGCCATGCAATTCGACACTAAATCATCCTAAATGATGATGGAATATGGTGGCATCAAAGTTAATCAAATCTTGGCTCTATCTCTAAGGGAAAATAGAAACAATATAAGTTTAATGGCATCCTCAGTAACACCATTCTATTTGAACATATCATAAATCTCTAAGAAATCTCATAGATAAACATTTGGATCCTCACTCGAATGACCATTAAATTACACTGACTACTATATTATATGGATAATTGTAGATTTAATCATGGAATTATTGGCTTGAATTGCTAGCCTTTTAATATTAGGTTGAAAACCATGAAAATTGGGCATAGTAGAATCCTTAAGAGCTCTAGTATCTTACTCAACCATGGTGATGGTAGGATCGATTTATCTTTCCCTCCTAATCTTTCTACAAGTAGCCTCAAACTTAAGATTTAAAGGATCAATTAATGATTCCTAACTAAGTGCATACATGGGCTATAAAAACACTAGACCTAATGATCAACCTATAAATGGAAACCTAAGTATATATAGCTAAGGAACAAAAATAATCTACAAAAGGAAACAAGGATATATACAACTAAAACTGAAACAAGCCTAAGCTCTAGCCTTAGGTATGTGAAGTTGGTTTAGAAGAGTGTGGTGAAGATTGATATTAACCAATTTATAGAAGAGTAATGAAAAAGAACATCAAAACAACTATCTATAACCAAATGTAACTAACTTTATTTAACTACTAACTTCCAATTAAAGAACTTATTAAAAACTTCTTTGAAAAAATGAATCAAGCAGATTAAAAATTTGCACAAACATTGAGCAATTTCAAGTTCAAAACAGAATTGAAATGAAATGAAAAACAACTTTAATAAAAAAATCCAAGAGAATAAAAATAAAACCAAACAAATTGCAAAACTATAAATCCAACAAGAATTTTACAATCAATGTGCTACAAAATTGATGAAGTTGAGTTCTAAATTGAAAGTGCAATAAGTGAACTCAGCTAGAAACAACATGAAAGTGCACATTATTAAAGAAAATCACAAAATTTAATCTAGAAACATGAAAACCAAAGCTGACTTTGAAATATGGTAATTATTGATTATTAGCTTGAAACTTAGATCTAGAGTTTTATAAAAGGTATGAAATCAAACTGCTAGAAAAACATATATTTATGAGTTAACTACCTAAAGCAAAAAGAAAATTGCACAAATGAATGGAAAAATCAGCTCAAGGAACTCACATTTTGAACTAGTGTAGATTTTACAAAGTAGTACATATTTAACAAAAATTAACCAAATAGCACTTAAAAGATTGAAATAAATTGCACAAAATTACACTAAGCAAGGTAACTAATAGAAATAAAGATCCAAAGAAGAAAATAATGCAAACAAATTGCCAAAGTGGAGAGGAGATCCATGCCAACATTGATCTTCATGATTTGGCCTACACCTATCGCTTGCATCCATAAGTGACTTCCAACCTTAATTTAGATCAATGTGCTACGATTTTGAAGATGGAATTCTACTATGTTGTAGCTCTATGACTTAGGAAACCTGATAAAAAACTTGAGCAAAAATAATGAAGATTTGATAGAGCTATGAACCAAAAATCGCAAATAGGTCAAAGTAGATAGATTCAAAAACAATTTTGCATATCAATGAGAAATTAGAAGATTTCAGCTAGAAAATGAATGTAAATGGAAATTGTACTTAAAAATTATAAAAGAGCACTGAAAAACACGTATGAAACTATAAATTTACATTGAAATTCAAAGGGTAAATGCTGGAAATAAAGTGTTTGGTAACTAAGAAAATGTAAAGTCTAGAAAAGAAACTGCAGGAAAGTAAAGGAACAAAAATTTAAATCCTAACCTAACTTTCCTTTTATGGCCACCCTCTCCCCCTATTTATAGGCAGATGGAAGGAGCTTAAGGTCTTAAAAAATATCTAGAATGATCTTCAGTTGCTGGGCTTTTAGAGCTTTCTTGCTCTTTCTTGGTACATGGCTAGTGCACTGGTTATGTTTGTTTGGTGCCTAGATTCTTCAACAATTTTACAGGGTGAATTCATGTGCAATTGATGATTCAATGAGTCAAAATAATGGCCAATCAAAGCCTCCTAAAGTGCCTTGTAAGCTCCTAGCTTTACCACTCTTGAATTGAGTTGATTATGCCTTGCATTTTTGGTGTTCAATTCAATTTACTCTCTGATGCATTTCCATACACCATGTTATTCTTGTGTCTTTCATTTTGATTCTTTTTTTTTTTTTCTGCAAAAACATTTAGACACTTTATGAATATATTTATCCTACATTTTATTAAAAAAACTAACTATGAAAATAATACTAAAAAAATTATGCAAGAAAAGTCAAAAAAATTCTTTAAATATTAATGTAGCATATTGGCACTAGTTTAGGCCATTTCCACAAAATGCATAAAAAATTCCTCTAAATTGTATAAAAAAATCTAAAATTCCGCAATTCCATTAATTGTGCTTGCACATGAGATAAATGTGCATTTATGAGTAATTTTGCCAAAAATCCTAAGGAACAATCCTTCAAACTTAAATGTGCAATTTAAGTTTTTCAAGTTTATTTTCAATTTTCAAGGCAATTCAAGTTTCAGTTTTCAAGTTTAAGTTTAAGTTCTTGCTTTTTCAATTCAAACCAATTTAAGTTTATGCAATTTATTACTGTTTCTCTTTAATTTGATGTTTTCATGTTTTAATTAATGAATTTTAGTTTGGTTTCCAAGTTAATGCTTCGGTGTTGATTTAATTTGCTATTATCTAAGTTAATTAATATTAATTTGGTTACACTACATGTTCTTATTTTTAATTGGATTTGGTTAAGGTTTAATTAAGTTAATTTGTTTCAATTGTGTGCTACTTAGGTTATTTAGATTAGTTTTTGTTTTAATTCAATTCAAAGCATATATAATTTATCTTTATGTTGCTATTAGAGTGTTTTTGCATGATTATATATTAAGTTTGCTTTTGTATGATTAGGTTTTTATTATACATTGTTGCTTGCATTTAATTTAAGTAATCTTGCATACTTTGGGTTTAATTTCAAGTTCTTGCATCATTTAAGTTTTGGTTAGATTAATTTAAGTTGGTTGGATCTTAATTCATAAGTTATTTGTTGTTTGCATTAGTTTAGGTTTACTTTCATCTTAATTTATTGCTATTGCATGTTTCTAAGTTTAATTGCATTATTTAAGTTATGTTTTGATTAATTTACTTAGCAATTGCATTTTTCTTTTAACTTCTCCAAATATATGTAAGGTGAGACACTTCTTTACTTGATTCACTCTATTTACAATTCTGGTAGGAATGATTCTCTACTTTATATTACTTATTCCAATTCTGTGCACTTACAAATTCTAAATCAATAAACCCAACCATTTGCTTGCATAAGATCCTACTAGAAAAGGGCCATAAAGCAACAATTGAGCAAAAAAAGTGCTTAAACCTTGCCATGAAGGAAATTGTAAAAAAAGAAATCATCAAATGGTTAGATGCTCATATATTTACCCTATCTTCATAAACTCTTGGGTAAGTTTGGTGCAATGTGTATCAAAGAAAGAGGAATGATAGAGGTAGCCAATAATCACAATGAGCTTATTCCAACAAGAACCATCACCAGATGGAGAGTAGGCATGGATTTTAGAAAAACTTAATAAGGCTACACGAAAGGATCACTTCTCATTGCTATTCATGGATTAGATGCTTAATAATTTGGCCAAGCATGGATGTTATGGCCTATTTAATGGATATTCTGGCTACAACCAAATAGCCTTAGCACCATATCATCAACAAAAGACCACATTTATGTCTTTATATGGTACATTCACCTTCAAGAGAATGCCTTTTGTGTTATTCAATTCTCTGGCCACCTTTTAGCGATGCATGATGGCAATTTTCTTCGATATGGTGGAAGACATCTTGGACTTATTAATGGCTGATTTTTCAGTCTTTGGTAATAATTTTAACCTGTGTCTAACTAATTTGTCCAAGGTTCTACAAAAATGTAAGGAAACAAATTTGGTACTCAACTGGGAGTAGTGGCACTTCACGTTCCAAGAAGGAATCGTACTAGTGATTGAAGATTTTTGCAAGTGCGCAAATCGTTCGAGTAATAATAGTGACCTAAGTTAGTGTATCACTTCCATGAAAATCAGCTAAGAAGTTTAGGTTAAATACCTATTATTCCCACCTTCAATCTAAAGTTAATTCAATCCATTAAAGGAAACATTACTAAGCTAGTCTCAACAAGCATGTAAAGCGAAAGAAGAGAAATACATATAATAGGAAAACATGTACATTAAATGCAAGATAAGCATGCTTGAAAATTTAAGAAAACAATAGGTAAATTGTATTGAATTAATTCTAACATCATTAAAAGTAAATCTAAGCTATTAAACATAAATTAGGAAGCTAAAATAACAAGCAAACAACAAGTGAAAGGTTGAAACACGAAATTTGAACATAACCAAAATTAACTACCTTCTAACCACCATTAACTAACTGCCAAACTTCAAACAAAATGTTATGCTAATGCTACATGAAATTGATCCAAACAAATTCTTTGATGTAAAAATAGTAAGGAAACATGAAACAAAACACAATTGAATTGCAATTACTTAAAAAAAATCACAAAGAAAGGTTGAAAATAAACAAAATCAAACTAACTTCTAAATTTAGAAATGCAATTGATTTGAATTGATAACTTAGATTTACAATCCCATAATGCAAGTGAACAAAAATTAAGCTAAGAATTCTTAAATCTACAAGACCACTACAAGATTCAACAAAGAAATCAAAGAAAACAATGCATTAACAAGCTCAATGGGCTTCAACAAAAACTGAATGCAAAAAATAGAAAAGTAAAGTATTCAAGTGAAAATTAGCTAAACGGGCTTAGAAAACATTAAATTTAAAGCAAGGAATTGAATCTAAGTAAGTAAGCATATGAATTAACAAGATTAAAGTGAGAAAGAATGGATTGAATGCTTAGCAATGAGAGATAAATCCTTAAGTAATGTCACCACCTGATCACTTCCTCTACTGCTAGATTTTCAACCTAAATTTTCTAGACTTCTAGAAAATTTTGTGGAATGAATTTGAAAGTGAAATTTTCTAGATTTGTAATGCTATGACTTGATAGTTTATAGGAAAAAATTGAATGAAAACTTGCAAGAATTGAATCAGATCTGATATGAAAACATAACTAACTTAGTTACAAAATAACTTGGGGTTAGTTACAAAATAAATAAAAGAAATATTGAAAACAATATAGGCTTTAATCTAGACTTCACCTACTATCACTGGGAAGTAAAAGAATATAGCCATAAACTAGATCTAAAAGAACAAGAATTAAAAACTTGAAAACAAGAGAGAGTGATTACTGAATGCTTATAAAGAACTTGAAACAATGCTTGCATAAAAATAAACTTGTAGACCATCCAAAAGAATAGCCGAAACTTGTAAAGAGTAAAAGCAATTGTAAATCAAACTTTAAAATAAAAGAATACTTGAAAAGAAAGAGATCTTGGAAAAATACTTCTTTGATTGAAAGAAAAATAATTTAAAGAACAAAACTTTGGTTATTGGTAAATCTGTTACTTAAGCCGACACCTCAAACTAAAAAGAAAAAAACTAAAGAACTAAATAACTAAAGAGAGAAAAGAAGAATGAGATGAGGGATGATAGAATGGGTGAATGGCCTCCCTATTCATAGTGAAGGATTTGGCCAAGGGGGATAGGATTACAAGTTTTGATTTAAATTCAAATACTAATGGATGAAGGCTATCTTGATCTTCAAATAGGCATGACTGAATGTGGACTCTTGTTTCTTTGAGAGTTTAGCCGAATAGGGTCTTTAAGAAGTAATCTTGGCCATTCATCTTGTTTTGCACATCTTGATCTTACTTCATGAAAAGTTTGACTAAGACTTTTGAATTTTAAGGCAATGTAGTTGATTCTTATCTAATCATTTTGCAAAAGCCCTTCATTTATCAAAACTCTTTATTGGATAAGTTACAGAGTCCATCATGAACACAAACACTCTTAGCCAAATAGGATAAAGATTGGAGAGTCCTTGAGCTTGCAAACTAAGCTCCATCATTTCTTGCATTTGAGATGGTTAAATGGATAGAGTTTTAATGCATGTTTAACTCTTCCAAGAGCAATCAAAAGAGTTTTTCTTGGATGAAAACACATTTGGCTGAATACAAGAGAGAGTCTAAAATCAAAGTCACCCAAATCTTTTGAAATGACCACAAGCACACTAGCCTCTCAGTTCACTCATCTACCCTAAAAATTACCTTGTCTAGTATCTTGGGGCACATTGACCAAAATGAATGTCCTCATTGCCCTTAAAACAACCTAAATTATGATCAACCCTTGTCATGGAGTAACATGGATTCCTTGACATTTTAAATAAGTCTATTCCACATAATCCTTTTTCTTGTATTTACCTTCACCAAGGGTGTTTTGTTAACGCATGATATCTTTCTTGATTGTTGGTTGGGCATGCAAAGAAAAAAAGAAGAGAAAAATTTTTGGTTATGACATCATGCACTTGAGACATTCAAATAAATCTAAAAACAAAAAGGTTTCAACAAATTCATAAAAAAAACCCAATAAAAGAAAACCAGAGAGTTAAAAAAAAAACCTTCTTTTTTAAAAAAAAACCTTTTTTAAAAAAAAACCTTTTTTTTTTTAAAAGAATTACTTTTCAAATTTGAATGACTTATTCCTAAGATGATAAATAACCATCTTTCTTCTTCCTTTTACAAATATAAAAATTAGCCCTTGCTACTTTTTTGAGCCTAATGAAAATTCTTTCAAAATGAACCCTAACCTAGGATGACCCACCACATTAAAAGGCAAAAAATATGTATGTAAGGGGTTAAGTATAGTTATGTTCAAGAACAAACCACATATGTTGGGCGGCAAAATGTATAATAAAAGGCTCCAAAGTTTTGAATCCATATAAAAAAAAGGAAAAGAAAGAAAAAAAAAAGCAAAAAGATGAAAAAATAGGAAAAAGGAAAGAAATGAAAAAAAGACCAAAAAATAAAAAAAATAAAAGAACACAAAAAAAATGAGAAAAACAAAAGGAAAAAATGAATGATTGAGTGAATAGCATGGAAAAATAAAAGGATATACACCCCAAAGTGAATCCTGCAAATAAAAAATTGAAGGAAAAATGAAAAATGGAAAAAAATGATGGAAAAAACAAAAAAAAAAGAGGAAAAAAAAGAGGGAGAGAAAAAAATGAAAAAAAAAGAATGATTGGGTGAAGAGTATAAGAAAATAAAAGTACATATGCCTCAAAGTGAATGCTTCAAATGAAAAATTGATCCTTAGTTTAATCACCCTCAAACACTTATTTTGGGCTTATTTATCCCTTTCTTTGGCAACCACGAACCTTGGTTTACATTCCATCCCAACAAAAATCCATATTGGATCAAACATGGGTGCTTAAAATTAAAGAACTTCTTTTTAAGGAATGACCATTAAACCTAAATATTTTTTGTCTCCCTTTATTCCATATTTACTTGTTTAGACCTTTAACTCATTTTAGATAAGTTTGAATTCTTGAGTGCATGGTATGATAATCAATAAAGAAAAAAAAGTAAAAAGAAAAAAAAAGAAAAGAAAGAAATATGAATGTGGCTCTAAGGTGAAAACTATACAAAAAGATAGTATAGAGTGAACTTAGAAAGCCTTAAAGCCATTCCTGATGTTAAGCGAAATAGATGCTAACCAAGGGTAACCTAGACCCATGATAGATTTGAAGAAGTTAAGATCTCCAAAGGTTTGAAAAACAAAAATAATTTTTTTTTAAATTAAAGCTTTATTTCCTCATCCCTAAATAACTTCCTAGAAATTTGAGCCCATCACAACTAGCCTTGCCATCCATCAAAATGCTATATTTGAAAGCTAAAGAAAGTGTTGACATATTTGATTTTCAAAGGATTTAGGCTTTTTAAAAAAAAAGAAAAAAATTGTGTCATTTGTGAGCCTACATGGAAAAGTATACACCATTTTTATCTTCTATAGGTGGTGAAATCTTTTGATTAAACTAAAACCTCCACATGCTAAACCATCTAATCTATTAAAAAAATTTTCACCTCTTTCATTTCTAATAATGAATGCCAATTTCCTAAAGATTCCTAATATCACATTTGTTTAGATATTTCATTTCTTTTTGATCATGGAATTTAATTATGTGGGCAAATTTTGTTGACCATTTGGAAAAATTTTAAATAACCAGTCACACATTTTATGAAAAATAAAGAAATCATGTAAGAATCTTTAGGCCCATTTGCATTCAAGAAAGAAAATTATTTTTCATGGAATAATTTATGTTGTTGAAAATTGAAAAAAAAATGTTTCCAAAAATGATGGTTTGTCTTCTAGTTTTCACAATGAAATCCAAAATGCAAATTGCATGTACATAATAGAAAAAACATATGCATTTGCTTAGGGACACTTATATTTGCATCATATTAGAGCTTATTGGCATTCCCTATTGTAATGATTGATCATTTATGTCTGCAAATCTTTGAAATTTGTGAATCTTTAAAATCTCTTACGAAATTTTAAAACTTATAAATCCTTGACTCTTGTAAAACTGCAAAAATTGTGAACCTTTGACTCTTATGAATCTTTACAGTTTGTGATTTTTTAATCCCTCGCATGAAATCTTGAAGTTTACATACCCTTGACTCTTGTGAATATTTGAAACCAGAGAATCATATACTCTACTGTAAATTTAGATCATCTAAGCTGTGAATCATTTTTTCTGTTATGAATCTAAAATCCTCCAAACTGATAATCATTTATTCTACTATAAATCTAGAGTCTTCAAACTATGAATCATTTACACTTATGTGAATCTAGAGTTTATCCAACTTGTAAACCATTTACCATACTGTGAATTTAGAGTCTTCAAATTGTGAATTGTTTACTCTAATGTGAATCTAAAGTTCTTTCAAACTATGAATCGTTTACTCTATTATGAATCCAAAGTCGCCCAACTGTGAATCAGTTACATTATTGAATCCAAAGTCTTCCCAACTATGAATCATTTATTGTGATTCCAAAGTCTTTAAAACTATGAATCATTTACTCTGTTATAAATTCACAGTCTTTAAACTATGAATCATTTAGTCTGTTGTGAATCTGAAGTCTTTCAAACTATGAATCATTACTCTATTATGAATCTAAAGTCTTCTAGCTATGAATCACTACCTTTGTCGTGAATCCAAAGTCATCAAACTATGAATCATTTACTTTATTGTGAATCTAGAGTCTTTCAAACTATGAATCATTTACTCCATTGTGAATCTAGAGTCTTCTAATTGTGAATTGTTGCCTTTATTGTGAATCTAGAATCTTCTACCATTGAACTATGAATCGCTACCTCTATTGTGAATCTAGAGTCTTCTAATAGTGAATTATCCTTTTAGCGTGAAGTATGAAACTTTTGAAGAATCTTGGTGTGAATCCTAGCCTTTCATAAATATGAAGTCTTTCAAACTATGAATCATTTACTCTGTTGTGAATCTAAAGTCTTCTAATTATGAATCATCCTTTTGGTGTGATGTCTAAAACTTTTAAAGAATCCTGGTATGAGTCCCAGCCTTTTAGTGTGAATCTCAAACCTTTCGAAGAATCATGGTAAGAATCCTAGTCTTTTGATGTTAATCTTAAAACTTATAAAGAATCTTGGTGTGAATCCCAACCTTTTGGTTTGAATCTCAAAACTTTTGAATAATCCTAGTATGGATCCTAACTTTTTGGTGTGAATATCAAAACTATTAAATAATTTGGTTTGAATCCTAGCCTTTTAGTATGAATCTTGAACAATTTGAAAAAATTTGGTGTGAATCACAACCTTTCAATATGAGTCTCAAACTTTTTGAAGAAGTCTTTCAGTGTGAATCCTAAATCTTTAAAGAATCCTAGTTGAATTATAGCCATTCCAATGTGAATTCCAAACTTTTAAAAAATCCTCATGCTAATCTTGGTCTTTCGGTGTGAATCTCAATCCTAGTGTGAAACTTATCCTTTTCATTGTGAATCTTGAACCTTTGTAAAATCTTGGTCTGAATCTTGAACCTTTGAAGAATCTTGGTGTGAATCTCAAATCTTTTGAAGAAACCTTTTATAAATCTTAAACCTTTTGAAAAAAAACCTTTTATGAATCCCAAACCTTTTGAAGAAACCTTTTATGAATCCTAGCCTTTTGGTGTGAATCTCGAACTTTTAAAAAGCCCTTTGGTATGAATCCCAGCCTTTTGGTGTGAATCTTGTAAACCTTTTATGCAACCTTGATGTTAATCTCGAGAATTTTTCAATGTAAATCCTGAACATTCAATGAAAATCTCGAAAACCTTCGATGTGAATCAAAAGCCTTTGAAAAAATTGTTAATGCAAATATTAAAAAAAACAAAAACAAAAATATAAAAAACAAAGAACCCTCTTCCAATATCAAAACAAACAAACAGCATAAATGAAACCTTTCAGCCCTTGGCCCCAAACAAAATTAGTACTTTTGTTCTTTGCATTATTTTCGATTCTAAAAAAATGCAAAAAGGGACAACTATAGACACATAATTTTATTCGAGAAAAATCTCAACCATTTGTGAAGCTTTTAAAATTTAACCTAGTTCAAATCCAACATCTCTCTAATTTTGATAAGGTTTTAAAATTAAAATTCAGATTAATTTGACCCAAATGCCCCAAAGTCAACTCTGATCAAATCGATCAAACTTGATCAATAATGTCAAAATTAGTCAAACAAAGTAAAAGTTAGACAAAACTTGCCCAAAATGGATAAAACCCTAGTCAATCCTTAAAATTTATAACCAAATTGAAATCAATATGGTTTAAAATTAAAACTTGTGATTTTTAAAGTACCAAAAAGTTTGATTGAAGTTCAAAAAGTGTAAAATTACCAAAATACCTTTAGGAGTATTTTTGAAATTTAGCTTTCTCGAAGTAAATTTTTGTGAAAACTTTTAGATCATAATTGAATTTTTTTAATGATTTTTTTATGCATTGAAAACCTATATCACACCTTGGAGATGTGAAATTACCAAAATGCCTTTTAAAGGTATTTTTGTAATTTGACTTTCCCAAGGTCAGACTTTTGTGAAATGCTTTAGATCATGGTTTAATATTATTTGATGATTTTTAAAATTTTGAAAACTTTGATTGTACCTCTGGAGGTCTAAAATTATGAAAATACTCTTTAGGGGTAATTTTGTACTTTGATCTTCTCGAGTTCGTCCTTTGTGAAACTTTTCATATCATAATTTTATAATATTTGATAATTTTTGGTGCATTTAGAATCATAGCAATACCTCAAGAGGTGTAAACTTACCTAAATACCTTTAGGGTAATTTCGTAATTTGACCTTTTTGAGGTAAGATTTTCATAAAAATTTTTAGATCTTAATTTCATAATATTTCATGATTTTTTGTGCATTAAAATTACAAAAATGAGCATGATACAAGAAATGGCCTAAATATTGAAAACTTTATAGTAAAGGCCAAATGGTCTTTTCAATTGGTTTAAGGTTGTAAAAATCCAACATTTGCAATGAACAATGTGGACCATTGGATCTCATGAGGAATTTTAATCTAATGGCTAAAGTTTGCTCCTTAGATTAAAAACAATGGGAAAATTTTGGCAATTAGATGAGTTTTAATCCTAGGGTCCATACTCAATCCTAATAAGATTTTTTTGTGGCTTATTCTTCACTCATAAGGGGACTTTTTGCTGCATGAAACCAAAGAGCTAGAAATGCAAAAATAGAGGAGGAAGAACACATGACAAAAAAAAAAGAGAAAATTTCTTTATTGCTTGCTTGTTTGAATATAGCTTTTCTCAACATCTATCGTTGCTTTTTTGGTTTTTTTTGCATCCTCATCACATTTTCATTATGTTTCATCCATTTCTTTATTGATTTTCTTAAAGGTTTTGGTTTATTTTCTTGCTCAAAGTTTGAATCAAACTTTATCCAATTAATCAATAATTGGATTAAAGTTAGAAAAAAAGCCAAAACAACACAAATCCACCATTGAAAAACCCAGTTTGAGGTTTGGCGAACCTCCCTTCCCATGGCCAAGCCTCCTCTTAGCTTTCTCTCTAAATGTGTTCTTTGATTCTTTTGCTACCTATAGGTGTTTGGTTGATGGTGCACTTTCTATTTGCTAGTTTATGGTCTAGGTTGATGATATAAAATGGTGTTTGGCTCATACTCTAGTTGCTTATATTTTCTTTGTTATTTTAGCTTGTTTCAAGTTTGATAAATGTCTTGTTATGTTGAATATGTTCTTATGTGATTGAAAGGTAAATAAACTATGTTTGGCTTAAATGAAGTTAAAATGTGGTGATGAAAATTCCATAAAGGTTCAGCCATGGTAAGTTTCTTGTTTGGCCAAACCATTTTCTTCTTTTAGTGATGATTTGTTACTTGATTTCACATGTTTGATTGTTATTTTTCATATGTTTACTAAGTTTTCAATGTGTTAGGTTAATTCTTTAAATGGAAAAATGCTAGTTTGTTAGGTTGATTTTTGAAGTTGTTTGGTTAGGTTTATTGATGGAAGAATGGTGGAACATTCAAACAAGTTTCAATTTTTTTTTTCATGTCTAATTCATTTTGTTCTTAAATTTTTATACATTACATGTTTATGATATTACGTTTGAAAATACCTTATTTTATAATTATTTTTCAAGGTTATGTATTTGGCACATGCATTCATTAATAGCATTTTTGTAATTTTCATTTATTTCATATCCATTTCCATAGAACAAAAAAAAATAATTGAAACCTCAAACTTGAAACCTAAAAATTTAAAACCCTAAATTCCATCAAACCCTAAACCCCAAATCCTATGAAATCCTAATGCCCAAACCCTAAACTTCAAATCCTAAATTGACACCCTAAAATAAAACCCTAAAAACTTAACCCTAAACCTAAACCCTAAATTCCAAACCCTAAATGATTATTGTTCTTAGACAAGAGAGAAGTAAAATTCTAAGTTGTTTTCTCCTCATGTGCTACCCTTTTTTTATAGTGCTTTTTTATCTTCATGTAAATCCTACCCTTAGTAGAAATATCCATTCAAACTAGGATTTCCTAGTCAACTTAAGAAAAACAACTCTAAGTAGGATAACCAAGTGCTCTTCTAATCAAGATAAGAATTCTGAGCCAATGTAGGATTTCCGAATCAAAATAGGAAATCCAACTCAAAATAGGAAAACCTTCTTAAACTAGTATTACTACGGGTGATTTGGACTTTTCTAAATATGGATGGAATTTCTAAGTCAACATGCCACATAAGCTTCCAAGTCATCTCTTTTTACCAATGAGAAAAGCCTTGCTGCCATGTTATCCATTTGTAATCCTATGCATTGCACACTACATAAACTACCATGTATTGCAATCAACTTGAATTTACTTTTTTGCCCCCTATAATGGCCAAATCTTCCTTAGACAATTATTGCATGAATTTTTTGTATTCTAACAAAATTGAATAATTATTCACTTGCATTAGGTCTACAACACTAGTCTTGCATAAATTAAGCACTCCAACTTCAAGCTTTCTAGGAATTCCAAGAATTCAAAAGACTTTACTAAAAACCTATCAAGATTGATAAAAAAAAACTCCAAGATTCTTCAAGATTAATCAAGATTCAATCATTTCTTCAAGATGTCCTACAAAAGAGCAAATTAAGCTTATTAAAAGTAAAATAAATCTTATTTAGCTAAGAACTAAGCAAAATTACCTCATTTGAGCACTCAAAATAAGTCTAAATAATTCTATTTTATAGAGTTTTCACTTATTCCTTTAATATCTGCTATTAACCAAGCAAAAGCCTTTTGTGTTCCATCAATACTTCTAGCAACTTCTTTTCTTACTCTTTGTTCAAGGCTATAGAGATAATGATTGTAAGGGTAGATGATTGGCCTAAAAATGTGTATCTATGGTGGGATGGCAATGGCTCGAGTTTCAAAACTAGGTTTCTTTAATTAGGGGTTTGAGATTTTCTTTAAAATGGCCTCAGCTTGTAGTCTTTCTTTGGCTCATCTAAACAAAGGGTTCTTAACCTTACGTCTTCAACATTCCATGCCCTAGATCTTTTTGAAAGGAGTTATTTGCTTATTTGGGATATTTCATTACTTTATTGATGTTAAAGGTCACATCTTGATCTTGTACCTTTATCATGAATTCGATCTCGTGCATATCAATTAATGCCTTTCTAGTTTTTAAAAAGGGTATTCCCAAAATGATTACCACTCTTACATTTTCTTCTATGCCTGGCACAATAAAGTCAGCTGGGAAGTTAAGTTTTCCTACTTGGACTAGCAAATCTTCTCATATCTTTTGGGCATATAAGGGACCAATCAACTAGTTAAATTATCATTGTCGTTGGTTTCAGCTCTTTTACGTCGATCTTCCTAAAAATAGATAAAAGCATGACATTAATGCTGATGCTAATATCACATAAGGTTCTATCAAAATATCAACTATCTATGGTACAAGGTATAGTGAAACTCCCTAGATCTTTGAGCTTTGGTGGTAGCCCTTACTGTAGAATGGTGTTACACTCTCTCACCATAGCAATTGTTTAAAATCTTTTAATCTCATTTTTTTTTAGAGGATTTACTTCATAAATTTGGCATACTTTGGCATATGTTTGATGCAAAAGGAATGGTGACTTTGAGGTTTTTGAAGATTTCTATGAATTTTTTAAATTATGTATCTTCCATTTGACATGAAAATCTATGGAAATGGGATAGGTGGATGAAACAGTTGTGACTTTGTTGATCCTTCAGTGTGTGTTTCTTTTGTGATAAACTTTTCCTCTTCTTTCGCCTCTTTTTCTTTTTCATTATCTACATTGACTTCCACCAATGGTTCTTTGAAGGTTGCTTTAGAGGTGGTTTGTGTAGGCTTATCTTGAAGATTTTTCCACTCCTAAAGGGTAAGGCAACTAACTCTTCATGAGGTGTACTTTTAACAAGGTGTTGGAAAAAATCTTTGGTTAGCTGGCCTATTTTGATCTCTAAGATCTTAATGGATCTTCAATCTCCAGGCTTTTAATGGATACAACTTGATAGCACCTAAAATTATACTAATTTGCTACTTAAACTGGGTGCTAAATTGCAAATTTTGGTCAATTTTGGTGCCCTTGATATTGTTTTTATGCTTTTTAAAGTTTAAGGCTTGTAGATGTGATTTCCATGTAATTCATGCATACAACCATGCAAAGTCAATTTTTGGCCATACAAAGAGGCCAAAAGCTAAACCTTATTAGTCCATCATCCCTAATCCATACAGTTAAGAGAGAAAGATTTTATGCACACATGAAGTTTTTCACTTGCATTAGGATACATACATTCAGCCAAATCAAAATGCAAAAGAAGTAAAATATATTTAAAGAGATTGTCAAGCACAAGGACCCTCAAATCCCCAATGCAATTGGCCATATCCATTTCAAAAGTTTTAAGAAATTTCAAGATCACTTAGACACTATCCTTTTCAGCCAAGAGTGTTGAGATTGAGAAGGACATTTTTGCTCATCCTTTAAAGAATTGTGATAAAGGAAAGATTCTAGCCATTTGAATTTCAAGAGATTGGATTAAATTCAGCTACATCTTCTGGCAATCCAAGCCTTTGCTTAACCAATTAAGAAGATTGAATCAAGATGAAAGCTACAAAAATTAATGTCAAGATAGATTGCTAAGAACCCCCTCAATTCGATCAAACTCTTTAAGAATGAAGAGTCCACATTTGGCCAACTACTTCAAGATGAGGATTAGCTTGATATTTAGCATTTGGATTAAATTCAAACTCTTATAAATCCTATCCTTATCATAGCCAAACCTAAGCTTATAAATGGGTAAGGATTCTTCACTTGTTACCATCCCACTTTTCACCATTTGTCTTAATTAGGTAAACTCTGCAAGTGCTTAGGCCATACAAATAATAATAGTGACCAAAAGATCAAAATGTCAATCCTATGAGGATTAGCTAAATAGGTTCCTAAACTAAGTACCTTTTATCCCCATAACCTTATAAAGTTGGTTTGATAAAAAAGTAAGCATGAAAATTAACTACAAAAATAAAAGTGAATAAAGCATCAAAAATATAAAGCTAAGTAAATGAAAAAATGAACAAGAACAAAAATCAAATACATGCTATAAAATGTAAAATGTAGTAGCTAAATCAAAGAGAAAACAAATTTGAAGTATTGAAGTGATAAAAATGAAAGATATAAATAACATTGCAAAATCGAAAATTCTTAACTAACCTAGACTAAGCCATAACTTGCAACATAATATCGAATCTAAATGGAAACAAGGTAATGAACTAAAGCTCAAAAATTGCAAAAACAAGTAAAGGACTATAGTAAAGACAAGTATGAAATTCAAAGAATAAAAAAAATGAAAGTGCAAACCAAAAGCTAATGCCAAAATCTAGAAATTCAATTGGATTGATGGAAAATTAAACTAAATCATGTAAAACTAAATGGATACAAGCTGTAAATTGGAAGAACACTTAATGAAAATCATGAGATTTCAAATTTAAGAACAAAAACTAAAGAAAATTTGCAAGATTCAACGAAAGAAAGTGGAAACCAAAATTGATTTTGTAAGTTGGAAACTAACAAGTCATGGAAGAAAAATTAGATCCGCAATTCTCTAGAGGGAATGAACTAAAATTGAGCTAATCAACCTAGATCTATGAGTTAACTGCCTAAATAAATAAGAAAATAACATGAATCAGCAAAGAAATTAGCTCAATGAACTCAAATTCAAAAGCAGTGCAGAATTTGAAAAAACAAAACCTCATCGAAGAAATTTAACCAAACAACAATGAAAAGTATGAAATAAATTGCACAAAATTAAATTAAGCAAGGTAACAAGTAGAAAAAAAGATCTAGATAAGAAAAGAATGCAAACAAATGGCCAAAGTGGAGAGAAGTCCATACCAAATTGGTTACTCAAAATTGGAATTGCACTATCACTTGCATCCAGCCAAAAATTCCAAGCTTGAATTGGAATGCTGTGGTCTAAATTTGAAACTTAATTTTTACCATGTTATAGCTAAGTGAATTAAAAACTATGAAAAAAAATTTGTGCAAAAACAAGTAAGATTTGATGGAGATATCACCCAAAAACCATAGGTAGGTTAAAGTATACATATTCAAAAGCAGATTTGAGTATCGACGAGAAATTAGTAAATTTAAGCTAGAAAGGAATTCACATCGAGGTTTTATCAAAATATTCTAAAAGAGAACTTAAGCAAATAATCCCACATCAAATCATGTTATTTGAACTTCACATATCTTCGATGCATGATTATTTCCCTTTTATATTTCTTATTTTTTTGCAAAATTCTATTCTGAACCTGTTAATGAAATATTTTGATACTCTTGGCTCTTTCTTCTACATCTTCATCAAAATGTTGGTTAGTGTAAAGTTGAATTAAATTCAGAAGACATATTGCATTCTTACTAAGAACAATTTCAAAAGGGTTACAACCAATGGTTTGACTTGGTGAATAATTGTAGGCAAACTTCGCTTCTAGTAAAACAAGTTCCCATTATTTTAGTTTCTTTCTTTCATAACACTTCAAGAAAATTTCCAAGCTATGATTGATAACTTTAGTTTGCTCATTTGTTTCAGAATGATGACAAGGGTTGTCATTAAGACTAGTAATAAGCTTCCTCTAAAGGGTGTACCAAAAATGACTTAAGAACTTGGAATCTTGATTGAACACCATGGACTTTGGAATATCATGTAACTTTATGCTTTCTCTGAAATACCAATAAAAAATATGAGAAGTATCTATGATTTTTTTACAAGGGATAGAATTTACCATCTTGTAAAAAAATCCACAACCACCATGATGGAATCCTTCTATTGAATACTTGGCAATCCCACTACAAAGTCCAAATTGATATTATTCCCTCTAAAATATTCTCTTAATGTACCATCATGAACTTTGGTGACAATGGCTTGTCTTTAAGGACAATACAGGTAATTAGCTATGAAGAGAAAGCCATCACGTAACAAAAATTGGTTATGTGACCCAAGCTTGCATTCCTTCCAAATTCTGTGAAAATAAAAAACCTCTTCATAAAGTTTTTTGAGCATATCAAAGTCAATAACTTGTTCAGTCATAGTTCCTAATATGGAGTGCTTTAGGCTCAAAGCTTTTGCCACCATCTTAGGAATTCTAGATTTGTTTTTTATGGTGAAGTAATAAGATTAAAGAATCTCCATCCAAGTTACCTGCCTTTGATTGAACTTGTGTTGGCTATTAATGATCTTCAGCACCTTATGACCATAATATAGAACAAATGACTTGGCAAGGGGATATTGACTCCAAAGGAACAAAGCTTTATAAATAGCATAGAACTTATTGTCATAAATTGAGTACTTTCATAAAAAATCATTGAGCTTCTCACTAAAGAAGGTAATTGGTTTTCTTTGTTCATTAAAGCAATCATCATGGGGGCTACATCACACTATACTTCATCCTTATAGTGTTTATTTGTAGAGAATGCAACCAAACAAAGTTTGTTGATCTTGATCTCATTTCCTTATTACAATCATGACAACTTGTAGGGATGAGGATGTTTCATGTTTTTTTGATCCAACCGTCATAAGAAGAGAGTGGATACCTCATTGTTAAAGTTGTTACTATCAATAATCACTTCACATACCTTATCATTAGTAGTGTACTTAGTGTGGAATTTATTCTTATGAAACAAGTCTTTTTCTTTTACTTACACATCACTCAAGCTATATTGTATAATAAGTAAGGATTCAAGATCACCATAGGTCTCTTTAACATCTTCTTCAAGATTATGGGGTGCTTCAATAGGTTCTCTTTCAGCATCTTCAAGATCTTTATCTTTAACCAACATAACTATCTTGAGATTTGGACATTCAGTATGTATATGCCTAAGTCTTTGGCACTTGAAGTCTCTTTGGGTTTGATTATTGATAGTACTAGATTATGGTTTGTTGGGAATGGCTCTATCCTTTTTTAGTGATATATTGAAAGGAGTTTGGTCGAAACACTGGTCTTGGGCGTGCTTTTCTTATTAATGTATTCTTCTATTGAAAAATCCATGTGTTTCAAATTATGAAGTTTGAAAAAAATATCTTGATGAAAATTGTTTGGAAGATATTTCTTCTTCGACTCTTATTTCTTTTTCTCTCAAGTTGTAATTTTTCTCTTGCCTTCTCTTTCCCTTTACTTTTTCAAAATTTCTCACTAAAAAGATACATGTTTTCTAAGTTTGATGGCCACTAGCTTCACCTTGCGATATTCGAGGGCATCATGGTATTCGAAAATGTGCTCCACTATGTGTAGCCAATCTAAGAACTCTTTAGGTTACATCTTCCCTTTGAACTTAGGAATCTCTATCTTTAGATTGAATATTCTATTCTAAAGTTGGTTTTTGCATAAATAGTCTCTGACTTGTCATGGGTGAGGTGGGGTGCTATCATTAGAATCGCTAGTGTTTCTATGGTATGGATTGGTTTCTCCTTTATCTTTTTCATTCCTCCTTCTTTGCCTTCTTATCTCCTCTTTCTTTTCTTATATATGCAGCTATTGTTATAGTTGAAGGATATGTTGCCATATCTCTTTTATGAGGACATCCTTTAGATCAACATTGGTAGTTGTTATAACATCAATGTTGGCTTCAACCTCTTCTACTGGTGCTTGATGATGTTGACTTACCATAGCTCTGATACTAATTTGATGCTAAGAAGTGATGGTTGAGATGTTGGAGATTAATAGCAAACGAAAAAACTCACAAATAAGTCAATTCACAAGAATTTGAATAATGCTGAATATGATTATTGGATTAAAAGGGATAAAAGTGCACCATTACGATTAGACACTAAGGGATACAAAAACATCACCCTAAGAATTCTAATTAAGGATACAAAATAATAAAAGTTCACCATACTAGGAAATTCACCTAAGAGATATAAAACTTGAAGAACAATCTAAAAGATTGCTTAAGGATAGAGAAAACTCTATTCTGCCTTTTACCAAAGAATAATAGAAAATAAATAAGCTAGGAACATCCCTCCAAGCATGGGAACTTTATAGATTAAATTGCTAGAATCATGTCTAAAATCTTGGGATTTACATGTAAACACAATAATCTGTAATGTGAATGTAATTATCTATCCATTTACTCCTATAAATTATATGATAATGAATCTAATCATAGTCCCATCCATCTCTATGCTTTTCTTTTTCAACTAGTGTGAACACAATCTCCTTTTTTTAGGTCACGTTATTTCTACATTTGTTTAGCAGATTTGGACCAAGGATAAGCCCATCTTATTTTTGGATAAGTTTTCTTTAGTTTCATCTTACATTGTAAGATGTGTTGGCACTCTAGTGTCATGTAGCTTTTGGTTTTTTCCTTCTTGGTCTTCTACATTTTTTGCCTTATAGCTTTATTTAGTTTGGTTTCTATTTGCTTTACTTTTTTTTTTGGTTTGTTTCTCCCTAATGCCCATATTGCTATTGGATGCTTGTTTTGCTTCTTCTCTACATTTTTTGCTTTTTGTTTTTATGCTTACTCTTCCTTTCTTTTCCTTATGGCTTTTTCTTGATTTTTTTTTTATTTCTGCCTTTCCTCTTTGTTTATATATATTTTTTTGCTTTTCAATTTGCATTTCTTTTCTTGCTTGCCCTCTTTTATTCAACTTTTTATTTTCGTTTCTTTTGCTTTTCGTCAATTATGGTTCACTTATTCTTGTCACTGTTAATCTTTTTTTTTTGTTTCTTTCCTTCCCTTTTTATCTTTTTTTTTTTGCTACCTCTATTTTGCCTTTCATATTGCCAGGTTTTTTCACTACTTGTCTTTTTTTATGGCAACCAGTTTTTTTCCTTCCTCATTTTTCCGCTCTATATTTTCCTCTAGTTTTTTCCTTTCCCATACCCTATCACATCTTCATACAACCATCCCCATGTTCCAACTATGCCATGTTGCATAATTTTTGCGTTAAGTGTTTCAATAGCTTTTCCTTCTGTTCATGTGATTTCCATACAACCATTTTATCAACTTTTCTTGTAGCACATCATCCATGACATGCATTTTCTATTTAAAAAGTTTTTGTTTCTCTTTGCTACCATTTTCAGGTTATATTTATATATATTTCATTTATTTATTATTTTATTGGCCATTCATTCATTTTTTTAGGCTTTTTCCTTTTAGTTTTTAGGCTTATTTTAAGTTTGCTTATTTGTTTCACTTAGGCTCTGTTTTGGGTGATTTTGGGCCAAGCCTTTTAGCTTTTTTTTTGTTTTTATATTTATATTTATATTTATATTTACATTTTGTCATACAACATTTTGCTATTATACATATATTTTTATATGTATTTTTAATATTTTTAATTGTTCTAATTTATTATTATTATTTATTTAATGGCCAACAATGGGCCATTAGTGGGCTTCTTTTAAAATTGAGACTTTATCGAGCCTTTTTATTAGGCATTTAAAAGTGGGTCACGTGTTGAGCTCAAAAAATGAAGATTGGATCCAATTGCAAAAACAAATATAGATTAAAAGGAAAAGTATCCCGGATAAAATTAAGTGTCTACAACTGCTCCTCTTTGCATATTTTTGAGGATCAAGAATAATGGAAAGACATAAACAACAATTTTATTTGGATAATACCTTATAAAATCCTTTTTTGTTTTGTTTTTATTTTTTATTTTGTGTTTTTTGTGTTTTTAGTTTTTTTATTTTTTTAGTTTTTTAGGTTTGTTTTTTGTTTTTATGAATGATCGGGACAACATCATAAGTTAAGAATAAAAGACGATTGGGACAACATTGCAAGTCAAAAATAAAGACCGACTAAGACATCGTTGCAAGTAAAAAATAATGAATGATCACGATAACACCATAAGTCAGAAATAATGAATGACTTAGACAACACCATAAGTCAGAAATAAAGGACGACTGAGACAATACCAACGTCAAAAAATAATGAACGACTGGTACAATACCGCTAGTCAAAAATGAAGGACAACCAGGACAACATCATAAGTCAAAAAAATAATTAATGATCGGGACAATACCATAAGTTAAAAAACAAAAAAAGACTAAGATAACATCACAAGTCAAAATAAATAATAATCGGGATAACACCATAAATCATAAATAAAGGACGACTACGGCAACACCAAAAACTAAAAAATAAAGGATGATTGGGATAACACCACTAGTCAAAAAACTGAACACTAGGACAATATCATAAGTCAAAAATAAAGAATGACTTGGACAATACCATAAATCAGAAATAATGAACGATCAGGATAACATCATAAGTCTGAAATAATGAATGATAGGGACAACACCATAAGTCAAGTAATTACGAATGACTAGGATAATACCACAAGTTGAAAATAAAAGACTATCGAGATAACACCACATGTCAAAAATAACGAACAACTAGGACAACACTAAAAGTCAAAAATAAAAAACGACCACGACAACACCATAAGTTAGAAATAAAAAATGACCACGACAATACCATAAGTTAGAAATAATGTATGACTGAGACAACACCACAAGTCAGAGACAACAAACGAATAGGAGAACACCACAAGTCAAGTAATAACGTATCAGTTTAGAGACTTGATCATTAGACATAAAAATTTAATATCATGAATAAGCATAGAGAGTCACCACCAATCTTTTTTAAAATGTGATTGGCTACCAAAAAAGTCTATCCTTTTAATAAAACAATGAATTTGTTAAAAAGACAATTTTGGTCTATGAAAATAGAATCAGATTCAGGAATCAGTTATGAGTGAGGAAAGATTAGCACCCCCATAGTACCTATAAAATTGGTACCATTTAATCATGCACAAATTATAGCTTTAGACAAAAATGGTTTTTATATGAAATTTAACTATAATTCCCTTTATCTTTTAGAAAGAAAATCAATTTAAAAACTATTGGGAAATATTATGAAAATCTTTAAATTAAAAAATTACCTTATATTCTTTGAAAATGAGAATTATTGGTGACTCTCCAACATCTAGCAAAGTACCAAAAATTGTATTCCTTGAAATATTATTTTAAACATATTTATTTATTTATTTTTGAAATTAAATTTCTAAAGGAAACTTTCTATGGTATAAAAATGAAAAAGGCTATAGCAACCATATTTGAAATGCATGTATATGAATAATGTGTGCAAGAAAATTAATAAATGCAAATGTGCCTTGAATAATGGGGAGATTTAAAATCGAGATTGGATCTTTAAATATAAAAAGACCATCTAGACTCTCCAACCTCTAGGCAAAGTTCGGGTGTGACCTTTCACATTTAAAACCCTAATTTACATTTTTATTCTTTATTATTTTAAATTATGGAATTATACAAAAATTCTTAATGAAATAATATTTCCTAGATACCCTATCACCTATGCAGCATTTGGGAAAAGATTATTTCACAAGAAGTTTTTATACAAATCCTTGAATTTTATGGTGGTTTTGGGGTTTTTGGTAGACTTAGGTTTTTATTTAAAGTTTTAATATAGGGTTTCGAGGTTTCATTTAGGGCTTAAGAGTTTACCTAGGGTTTAGGGTTTCACCTAGGGTTTAGGATTTTATTTAGGGTATTAATAGAGGGTCTCAATTTAAGGTTTTATTTAGGGTCTCAACCTTAGGATTCTAATTTTAGGGTTTTAATTTTAAAGTTTCAGTTTAGGGTTACACTTTAGAGTCTTGATTAAAATTCCATAAACTTAGAAATCTCTCTAAAAAATCTCTAACATCTAAACAGATTTTTCAGACCAAGCTCATTTTTATAATTTTTCTAAAAATTAATTTTTATATTTTTTTGTAAAAGCTCACTTTTTATAATTTTTCTAAAAATTGAATTTTTATAATTTTCTCTTATCTCCCTTTTCAATAAAAAAAATTTATTTATCATTTATGTATTTTTTATTACATTATTTTTTTTTGTTTCAATAATTCCCCTACATCTAGGTAGAATTATTTATTATTATTATTTTTTTAAAGAATTTAACTTTTATTCCCTACAACATCTAGACCGGGGTTTCTTTTAAAATTTTTATTATATAATTTTGCATTGTCACTCAAAAAAAAAGTGTGTGATAGTATTAATAATTTTAAGTGCAAAAGGAATGAATTTCATCAAGAGCAATTTAAAACATGGGGAATTAATTTACATGCAAGCTAAGATAAACAGAGAAGACATGGCATCTAGGCGAAGCTTTAAACTTCCTAGTCACTACAAGACTAATCACCATGAAAGGTCATCATGCAAACAAAATAACTAAATCAAGTGCCCATGCCATCGTACTAACATATTCAAAAAGTGAAGTTTTGGACTCTTTCAACCATGTATATGGAACTGGTCACCATGAAAGACCTTCATGCAAACAAAATGACTACATCAAGTGCCTATGCCAACGTACAAACATATTTAAAAAGGGAAGTCTTGGATTTTTTTCAACCATGTATAACTAACAATTGTAATGAAAATAAAAATGGAATTCATGACCATGAGTGATTAACAGTGAAAATCAAACATGGAAGCCATGAAGAGATTGAAGCTTTATGCTTCCATAAAGAAGCCGTTTGCAAAAAGGAAAAACCACAACAACCAATATTCTGCATTTTTTAAAAAAAAAGAAAGGATAAAACCAAAACCTTTCACGTGAAGCCTTATCTTTTTTTTTTTTTTTTGCCGTTGTTTACGTCTTCAAGAGCTACCACTTTTCTGTTGATTTCTTCCTTTCTTTTCGTTTTCTGCTCTTCCTTATCAGCGCGTAGCTTCCCTTCTTTTTCAAGTTTTGTGTTTCTTCCGGTCCCTGTTTCTGCGCTCCTTTTTTGGTGTTTGTTTTTGCTTTCACTGTTTTTTTCTTCCCCTTCAGTTTCTTTCATTTTCATCATTCTGCCTTTTTGGTTTTCTGGTTTGCCTTTCCTTTCCAGTTTTGCTTTTTCCTCACGGGCTGCCTGCTGCAGCTTTCTTTTTCCCGTTTCCTTCTTCGTTTTTGGCTGTCTTAATTTTCTGCTTATTTCTTCTCCTTTTTCTGCTTCCCGTTTTCAATTTCTGGTCCCGTCTCCGCTCTTTTCTTTTCATCCTTTCCTTTTCTTCTTTTCTGGTTCTTGTTCCCTGACACACCACTCTTGGTTCCTGCTGGTTTGCGACTTTTTCTTTTCTGCTTCGTGCTGCAGTGCTTCCCCTTTTTCGCCTCACGTTACTACCATTTCAGCCCACGTCCCATGCAACTGCATGAAGCAGTTTTTTTTCCCTTCACAATTCCATGCGCAGCAAGCAGTTTTCCATGGCAGTTTCTTCACGTGCAGCTTCATGTTCCATGCATTTATTTTGCATGAGTTTTTCCTTTCCCTTTCACGTGATTTTCATGCTTCCTTTCTTCTTTTATGAATCTAGCCCTTTCTTCATTTTTTTTGTTTTTGAAGTAACCACTTCTTTTTTACACGTGAAATGGCCAATGATCACGAGGCCATGTCCCATTCGGGCCTTTTGTTTTCGTTCATCTTGGATTCCTTCTTCTTTTGGCTCCCAAGCTCTTTTTGTTTTTAGATATGATTTTATAATTTTTTTTGGCCAAAATTTTCTTATATATATTTTTATTTTAATTATTTAATTAATTATTAATTATTTGGTTTTTTGTTTAATGTATCATTAATTCGGGCCTACACAATGGGCTTCATTGTGAGGCCCATGTTAGGCTTCACCCTAGAAGTTTTAAAACTAGATCATGTACTAGGTCCAAAAAATTAATGCCAAAGCGTAATTGCAAAATCGAGTTTCAGTAAAAATAATAAAAAATTTTAGATAAAATTTAGTGTCTACAATTGTCCCTCTTTGCCTATTACAAAGAATAAAAAATAATGCAAAAATATAAACAACAATTTTGTCTAGATACTACTTTCTAAAACCCTTTTTTTGTGCTTTTTGTTTTTTGTTTTTATTTTTTTGTTGTTTGTTTTTCCAAAAAGAATGAAGAACGATCGGAACAATACCACAAGTCCAAAAATTAAGAACGACGATAATAATACCATAGGTTGAAAATAACAAAATGATCGGAGCAACACCACAAGCCGAAAATAACGAACGGCTAGGACAACACCACAAGTCAGAAAATAAGGAGTGACTATGACAACACCACAAGTCAAAAAATGAAGAGCGACCAATCTAAAAATAAGGAGCAACCAAGACAACACCACAAGTCGAAAAATAATGAATGACTAGGACAACACCACAAGTCAAAAAATAAAGAGTGACCAAGACAACGCCATAAGTCAAGCAATTAATGGATAAAATTTCTTCTCGATGCCAACTAAACTAGGCTTAAATTTTCATTAGGTGACGGATAAAATGGGCTTAAATTTTCATTTGGTGCCAGTTAAACTAGGCTTAAATTTTCATTAGTGTTAGATAATCTGGGTTTAAATCTTTCCATGGGGGCTAGGTAATCTAGTCTTAATTTTTGTTGGTGCTAGCTAAACTAGGCCTAAATCTTTCCTTGACGTGCTACGTAAACTGGGCTTAAATTTTTATTAGGTGTCAGCTAAACTAGGCTTAAATTTTTTCATGAGGTGCTAGATAAACTAGGTTTAAATCTTTCCATGAGGGCCAGGTAATCTAGGTTTAATTTTCATTGGGTACTAGCTAAGCTGGGCTTAAATTTTTCTCTAAGGTGCAAGATAAATTAGGCTTAATCTTTCTATGAGGGCCAAGTAATCTAGGCTTAAATCTTTCCCTGAGATGCCAGATAAACTGGGTTTAATTTTCACTGGATGCTAGCTAAATTTGGCTTAAATTTTCATTGGCACCAAATAATCTATGTTTAAATTTTTCATCAAGTGCCAACTAAACTAGACTTAAATTTTCATTAATACTAGTTTTAAAACCTAAGTGCCAACTAAAATGGGCTTAAATTTTGGGTGCCAGCTAAAAATCTTTTCATGATGTGCCAGTTAAACTGAACTTAAGTCTTTCATTGAGTGCTAGCAAAATTGGGCTTAAATCTTGAGTGCTGGCTAAACTAAGCTTAAATCTTTTCATTAATGCCAGTTAAGCTGAGCTTAAATCTTTTCATTAGTGCCAAATAAGCTGGGCTTAAATCTTTTCATTAAGTGTCAGCTAAATTAGGCTTAAATCTTTAATACTAGATAAACTGGACGTAATTTCTTTGATACCAGATAAATTGGGCTTAAATCTTTAATATTAGATAAACTGGACTTAATTTCTTTGATACCAGATAAATTAGGCCTAAATCTTTTCATGAGTGCCAAATAAGCTGGGCTTAAATCTTCATTGGGTGCTAGCTAAGTTGGGCTTAGAACTTTTCACCGACTGCTAGCTAAACTGAACTTAAATCTTTTTTAGGGCCAACTATATTGGACTTAAATCTTTTCATGGATGCCAACTAGATTGGGCTTAACTTTTTCTCGAGAATTGGCAATCCCTATCAAAAATGGAAGAGGTGAAATTTTGATTGAATGGTTCAACACATTTAGGTTGTTGTTCATTCAAAAGGGTTTCTCCACCTAAAAGGAATAAAAGAAGCATATACTTTTTCCATATAGGCTCATAGTTGGAACCTAAATTTTCCAGAAACATGAATTCCTTGAAAATCGAACATGTTAAACATTTACTTTAGGCTCCAAATGTGACATTTAGATTTATGTTAAGATTAGTTATAAAGGCTTTAGATTTTGAAAGTTATTTAGGAATGGGAAAAGGCTAAGATATTTGAAATCAATCCTTCCCAAACTTCTAGGACCTTGATATTTAAAATCTTTCAAAAAGGTTTGGCTTATCCTTGTTTAGCATTCAACTCATTCACTATTAAAAGTGGTATTTAAAGTTTGCTCTAAACTGCCCTTTTATTAGGTTTTCACTTTATAGCCATATTCATTTTTTGTTTTCTTTTTCTTTTTTTTTATTATTACACCATGCAGTTAAAAAATTTAAACTTATCCAAAAAGGGAAAATAGTCTAAACAGAAAATTATACAATAAAAAGATATCAAATGGTTCATGGTCATTTTTCCTAAAAAAGCTCTTCAATTTTAAGCCTTCATGCTTAATCCAATATGAATTTTTCATAGGACATAACGTAGGCTAAGATTTAGAGTTGTCAAAAAAAAGGGTAAACAGGCCCAAATCAAGTGTTTAAGGGTAATTAAAACCAAAGATCATTCATTCTTTCATTTGAAGGATTCACTCTAAAACATATTCTTTTTCATTTTCTTATGCTTTCCACTTCATCATTTTCTTTTTTTTTCCCTTTTTTCATTTTTTTCTTTGCTCTTCTCATTCTTTCATTTTTTTTTCTCTTTTTCTTCACCTTTTTCTTTTGCATTCTTTCACTTCTTTTTTTCCCTTAGTGGATTCAACCTTTTTGGTGAATAGAATTGTTTCTGGTGCAGAAACACGAAAATTATTTATAAAATGAAACATTTTGATTTCTTCATTCTTAGTGTTTCTAGAAAAAGAAGTATGTGAATTTAACACAGAATTTACAAAATGATAATAGGATTGGTTATCACCTATACCTTGCTAAGATGGATTATCTCCTGCAAATATTGAAATTTTACCTGTATGATGCATGCTGTTTGATAGAAGATAAATTGCTGACCAGTTGATTGAAAGGTCATGCGAATTGGATTCAATATCAGAATTTGTTATTTTGATACGAAGACATAAACACTTTTTAATGTTTTTGTCAAAAATAGAAATAAAATAGTTTGATTTAACTTAGCAAAAGAGAAACAAGAAAAACTTGATTTCTACTCTTATAAATATATTATTGAAAATTTTAAGTATAAAATGGAAAACACAGAAGATCTGTAACAATGGATTGATAATCTTCAAGCTATTGAGACTTTTTATGAAAAACATAAAGGACTCTTTATTAAGTATAATTATCATTATATGTTTAACTATGGCACAATCAGTGTTTGTGGTGAATAAGCAAATAGTGATTTAGTAGCTGATAATTTTGAGATTCTTGCTACTAACTCAATAGTCAAGGATGAACCAGTTTCATTAGATGAAACCACATCATATGACACTGATAGTTCTGAAGATCAACCAGATCCAAAACCAAATCAAATTTCCATCCCTTAACCAGAAAAGCGTGGGAAGAGAAAAGCATCTGCATTATCTAACCCAGATATTAATGGTATTTTAAGATTTCTAGATTTGCTAGATCTAGATATTATGGATCAACATTTTCCTCATTTGAAAGAAAAATATTCTCACCTAAACAAGGATGAGATAAAACAAACATCTGAATCTGCCAAACAAGTTAGGTTAAGATTGAAACCCCCGTTATCGATTCGTTAAACAAATGACCAGTTTCACAAGATGGTACTTATTTAGATCTAACCAAAGTCCCTTTCAAAGACTATAGAAAAACTATAGACGATTGGGCACAATCCATGTCTATTGTTGTCACAGGTTACAAGGAGCAATGGAACAAATAATGATTCCTCAACTATTTTTGTGGTACATGGCAAGGTGATGTCCTACAATTTCTCAAAAAATGGAAAACTACAACCCTTAGAGAACAGCAGAAATCAACATTGTTAGCCGCAGGAAATATTCCTCAACTACTAAAAAATTTAACCCAAATCTTGAAAAATGGGTTTTGTGAAAGTACAGAATCTCTAGATCCCACACAAGAAGCTCAATTTATTTTATCAAAATTAAAATTATGTGATATTTGGAATCTTGATAATTTCTCTAAAAAATATCTTTCTGAATATCAAAAATTGGATGAAAAACATTCAAAGTTTTGGTTACAACAATATTTTCTCAAACTTCCCTCACCATGGGATGAATTATGTTCACAAAATTATCCTATTTATTTAAAGTTAAAACTCAAAATAGTTCATACTACAAATCCAGTATCGAACTCTATGATACTCTTGGATGTAGAATACACTATGTTTGACTCAGATAACAGAATACTGTTTCAAGCAAAAAGCTGCTAAGTAGGTAAAGTCCAAACTTTCGTATAAACAATGTACAAAGATTTTGGAAAATGAATTTGAATTTGGCTGTAATAAATAGTCTTTTTTAAAGAAAAATAGTTTTAAGAAAAAACAAAAATATCTTCGAAAAAAGTGGAAACCCTTACAAGTTTTAAGCCTAAAAAAGGCAAATTTGTTGTTAAAAAGAAGAAAAAATCTTCTAAACAAAATTGTAAATGTTTTCTATGTGATCAAGAAGGTCACTATGCAAATAGTTGCCTTAACAAAGGGAAACGTGCCAAGAAAATTATCAAAAAACTTGATGAAAATTTTCTTTAAATTTTTTTTGCTGATAAATTATTTGACGAAGAGATCTATTATGAAGTTTTTTCTGAAACTGATTATAGTTCTTCTGACTATGAATCTTATTTTATTTTTATGCTGAATGCTGAATGCTGAATCTAACCAAGACAATGTTTTAGTCACATCTTTCACAGGTACAACAACTATCGAAGGCGAAGGTATGATTAAACTCAAAAATATTAAAAACTCATTCTATTTCTGAAGAAAAAATCAAAGAATTACAACTCATCAAATCAGATGAGATTTACAAAACAAGTTGGATTAAAAAATTCTAGCCTTGGTATAAACGCTCTATAGAAAAACTATCTGGTGATACTGTTGCCAATGTTTCTAAACAAGGATCAATCAAAATTCCTCTTTTTACCAAAAAGAAAATAAAGCATTTTCTTTCCAAATATCCAAAGGTCAAATACATCCATATAGGTATGATTTTGATCACCATTAAACTACTATTTTCATCTACAAAAGATATTCCAATAATAGCTATTTTAATGGATAATCGTTTTAAAAATCCTACTAATGCTGTAATTGGTGGAATCTAATCCAATTTAGCAGCAGAAGTAATTTTATTTAAAGTTAAACCAAAATGTTTTATTTCTATTTTTGATGAAAACATTGAAAAATGTTTATATCTTCGTATCAAAATAACAAATTCTGATATTGAATCCAATTCACATGACCTTTCAATCAACTAGTTAGCAGTTTATGAATTTACTAATACTATAAATACTTTTATCAAACTGATAGATTCAAATATTATAGAAATTTTTGAACCAAATAGTTTTGATTCAGAAATCAAACCAAAAATGGTCAATCTCGAAGATTTATCTATCCCAAAAGGATGGTGTCTCAAAGATATTTCTACTACTTCTGAAAAACAGAAAGTACCAAGCTTAGAACTTTTCTCATCAGGAAAAAATCTTTACTTCAAAAATCCACATGATCAACCAGTTTTAATCCAAACCTGGTTTTACCCCCTACAAATACTTTTGATCATCAACAAGATGATGATGTAGAGAGTATAACTAGTAATCAATCTTTTTGTACTCCTTATCGAAGTTCTTTTTCAGGTTTTCACAGTACAAATAGTGTAGAAACCCTACGACGAGCAAACAACATGCATCATACAGGTAAAATTCCAATATTTATAAGAGATAATCCATCTCAGCAAGGTACAGGTGATAACCAATCCTATTATCATTATGTAAATTATGTGTTAAATTCACACACTTCTTCTTCTAGAAACACTAAGAATGAAGAAATTAAAATGTTTCATTTTACAAATAATTTTCATGTTTCTACACCAGAAACGATTCTATTCACCAAAAAGGTTTGATATTATACTTATATACAAGGTTATTTTTATTTTCAAAATTATAAACCATATAGTTTAGATATTTTGATTGACACAGGAGCAACAATCTCTAACTGTTGACCTAATGCTTTTATCTTCAACCCTATGGCAAAACATAAAGCATCATATTATAATATAGGAATTGATGGTAAGGAAACCATTGTTAGCTTAAAAGCTAAAAATGTTCCTGTTGATTTAAATGATAGGAAGTTTATAATTCCTAAAATATTATGTTTTCCTAACATGCATGGAGACATCTCACTAGGAAATAATTTTATTCATAAATATTTACCATTTTTTGTCTTATTAGATCATCTTACCTTTACTATTGATAAAAAATCAATAGATTTTCCTTTATTATCAAAGCATAAACATGTTTGTGATAGTGGTTTTCACCTAAAAATAACCCATATTTCTGAAATTAAAGCTATAAATGAAAAACATTGGCTTTATAGGATTTTGCAAGAAAACTTCAGTGAACAACCATTGAAACTCTAGAAGTGAAGTCCAAGATATTGTGAACTTACTCTTCATGATCCAAAATAGATTATCAGAGTAAAACCCATGATCTATACCAAGCAAGATATATATGAATTCGAAATTCAAATTTCAAAATTGCTTGACAAATGTCTGATAGAACCAACACCAGTCCCCACTCCAGTCCAGCATTTTTGGTAAGAAACCATTCTGAGATCAAACGAGGTAAACCCTGTATGGTTATCAATTATAAGAAATTAAATCAAAATCTAGTTTTTGATGGCTATTTTATTCCTCGAAAAGATGTTTTGATAAATTTAGCTAAAAATGCTAAATATTTTTCTAAGTTTGATTGTAAATCTGGCTTTTGGCAAATCATGCTTACAGATTTATCTAAACCCTTAATTGCTTTTAGTGCACTAACAGGCCACTACCAATGGACTATTATGCCTTTCGGTCTATGCAACGCCCCTCAAATATTTTAGTGTTGGATGGATAATATTTTTAGCAAACATAAACAATTTTGTTGTGTTTATATTGATGACATTTTAGTATTTTCTAATACATTGGATGAACACAGGAAACACCTGAATATTATTGCTCAAGAATTTATTCTACATGGTATTATTTTGAATCCTAAAAAGTTAAACTCGAAAAAATTGAAATAGAATTTCTTGGTCTTAACTTATCTGCAAATGGACTAACATTGCAGGATCATATTATCTCAAAGATCAAGGAGTTTTTAGAACAACTGGATAACGTCAAACAGCTACAATAATTGTTAGGTATACTTAATTATGACATGTAATTTTTTAAAAACCTTTCTAAAACAAAAGGTTATCTTTTGCGTAAATTGCGTAAAGATAATGATTTTTCTAGACCATAACAGATTTTGATATTGTCAAACAGATCAAATCAAAACTAACCACTATTCCTAAAGTCTATCTACCTAAACAAGAAGACCTATTAATTTTAGAAATAGATGCCAATGATGAACATTGGGGATGTGTCCTTAAAGTAAAAAATCTTCATTAAAAAGATGAATTGATTTGTGGCTACAATTTTCATAAATTCAAACTGAATGAAATAAATTATATTATCTTTGAAAAAAATTTATTAGCCATAAAAAATGGTGTACAGTGATTTCACATCTTTTTAGCCCTTGAGATCTTTGTTATCTGAATAGATACCAAGCAGTAAGAAACTTTCTCCAAAACAGAAAGCTCTCTGGTAATCCCAGGAGAATTAGGTGATATAATAGTCTTTGTCAATATCATTTTCAGGTAGAGTTAATCAATGGAGACAAAAACTCCTTGCAGACTATCTGAGCTGACCACATGGATCGAGGAAAACAATCTATCCATGACACAGGCGAATGGAGAACTATCAAGAAGAAAACAAGTAAAAAATCTTCTTCTTCTTCTTCTTCTCTAAGACCCTTATTTTCTCTACAAATCCTAACCCATGATTTAGCTTTTACAATAATCCTAATCAAGGACTATATCTCTACCAACAACCACTATATAGACCTTCTTTTATGAGGATTCAACCAGAATTCTCTTAATTTGCTCAATACCCAAATGAATGGACACCTATGAGTTATTCTCAAATAGTTTCTTCAGTAGAACAACTGCTTGAAAGAACAAAACTCTCTAACCCAAAGATCAAAGATTTTTATAATCCTGGACTTGAACCACAAGTCTACAATTTGTTGAACAATGTTTGGAAATTCTATCTCTTAGAAAACAAATCTAGCTTCCGAAAAGGGATGACCAAATTAGCTGAATTCTTAGTCAACCAGGCTAAAGAATTTTAGAGTTTTAAAGAAAGATTTCCAAAGCCTTCTATCAACTAATCTGCTAAAACAATAAGATATTGATTTCTTTGTTTTGGAAGAAAATCAATACAGTATTCAAGAGATAAACAAGTTCTTGAATTTATGTGAATATTTTGAAAATTATAATTCCTCTAAGCTAAACAAGCTTAGGAGAATTCTTCTTTTTGAAAAAGCTACGATATTCCTAACCAAGGAATTATTCCAGCAAATTAATTCTTTTATTTTATAGTCAACAAAAAAACTATTGATAGAAAAATTTTCTGATTGTTATACTTCTACTTACATGTATAATGTTCAAACCCATTTGGACATCACCATTTTTAAACCCCTAAATGTATCCCTCTTGCCTCCAATGTAGAGGGTGATCTTTAGTTGGGGTTTATTTTAAAAGAAAATTAATCAGGCCTAACACGGTAAGAAAGGATAAATTTTTACATTTGTGAAAGGATAATGAAAGATGGTTATTTGTCATTTCAAGCATGATCACCTAAATTAAAAAGCAATTCTTTTTAGGAAAATGAACTTGATGAAAGGTTTTTCATTTCAAAAGGTTTTTTTTTCTTTTTTTTTTTGAATTATTGGCTTTCTTGACTTTTTTTGGCTTTGTCATCTTGGTTATATATTTTTTTTTTCAAAATTTTTGTTTTGTCAGGTTTTTATTTGGATTTATTTGAATTTTCTAAGTGCATGCTCATAACCAATTTTATTTTTCCTTTCCTTTTCTTTTGTTTTTTTTCTCTTTTTTTTTTTTTTTACATGTCCCCTCATAACTCATACCTAAGTTCATTTTGCTAGTAATGCATTTCATGGTGGATGCCCTATTTTAGTGAAGCATCTTTAATGAAAGTTATTACAAGAAATGGGTTATGTGGAATGAACGAGAAAGGGTCATATGGAATAAACCCATTTAAGGTATCAAATGATTCATATCACTTTACCAAAAAGAGAACGAATAGGTTGATCATAGCTTAAGTTGTCTTAAAGGCAATGAGGTTTTTCTTATCTGATCAACGGACTACTGAGATGTATGGGTCAAGCCAATTTGAGGTAAAGAGTTGAAAGGTTGGCAAGTTTCATTATCAACATGCCCTTGAAACACATGGGCTAGCCCAATTTTTTTGGTAAAAGGATTGAAAGGTTGTTAAATCTTAACAACATCCTCCTAAGACACATAAGTCAAGCCAACTTTTGGGTAAAAAGCTGAAAGGTTGGTAAGTTTGAGGTCACTTTATAGGAGTTAGGTTGGTTTTGATTTTCAAAATTTTTTTGGAGTTATAGCGTAACATTGACACATCAAATTATGGCTTTTAAATTCTTGAAAATATCATATATGCCTGATTTTTCTAAGAACCACATTTTCTTTAAAATGATTGTTTCATTGTTCATTGTCTAGGAAAAGAATATCACTTTTTGATATCATAACATTATTAGGTGAAGGCAAGGTTTATAAATTCAACTTCATAGGTTTTGAAAAGTTATGGCTGCTGAAATGGAGTCAACTGGATTATTTAAGAATTGGTGTTTAGGTATTTGAGAAATTCCTAATAAGGATCGTAAACTCATTTGAGGCTCAAAAGTTCTTTTTTTTATTTTTTTTTTTACCTTTTTTCTTTTTCACCTTTTTATCCTTTTTTTTTAATAACATTGGAACCTAACTATGTGGGGCTTTATTTAAATCTAACATTTTCTCCTTTTTACTAATTCTCTTTCAAAGAAAGCCTATAAGTCTAAAAGTTAAAAGAAACATCAAATGACAATGTGAATCCATGATACACTTATGATGCATAAGATCTATTCATGCAATACAAACACTCAAACCTAACCTAAAAATTTATATTCACAATAGTACTCTTAAAATGACACCCAAACTTACAAATACAAGTTCCCTACTTGTCTATTCAACTTTAGTATAATTGACTCACAATTCTACCACTATAAATCGTTAAAAGCACTAATAAGCTCTTTAAACTTTATGGGATATGAGTCAATCAAAGTATGAATCATATCCTTAAAGGTAATACAGTCTTTTATAGAATGCCCTTCAAACTCATCATAGAATTCACACTTTCCTAATCCTTATGTGCTAGCAATTTCTTTGCCTTTTAGGGAGCTCATTAATAATTATCTTTACTTGGGCATCTATGCCTCGATATTTAACTATATTTCCCTCATTTCTCCCTTCTCTCCTTATGTGCCTTCTTGACCTTCTCAAGCCTAGTTGAATTCTCTTCTTCCATATCTTAAGAATTAGAGTGGGTATTATACTTGTGCAGAACTTGCTTGAGCTAACTTCTTTAGCTTTACTATCCTTGAACCTTCTTTTAATAATCATGAATTAGAATGCATGGTATAATCATTATTATTATTATTATTATTATTATTATTATTATTATTGTTGTTGTTGTTGTTATTGTTGTTGTTGTTGTTGTTGTTGTTGTTGTTGTTGCTATTGTTGTTAATTTACTTTTATTAATTTACATGTATGCAATGAATGTAATATAATGCAAAAGGGGTATTACTTTGGATCAATCTAAGTAAAAATAAACATTCATTAACCATAGAAATCTTTGTACATCTATTAATCATTCGTGCATTAAAACCATAAAATATCTAACTTGAGCATACTGCTCCCTAGCTTCACATAAGAAACTCAACAATCACTGACTATAATGCTGAGTCAGTATGACCTCTCATTCAAGTTTTTCAACTCTTTCCACCATTTTGTTTGCTTTCTACATAGCTTTGTAAATTTGAGTAGGTAAGTACTCTATGTATTGTTGCCTCCCTAAGCTTACTGCTTTCCATATTTTCAGAGCTTCTACTTCCATATTATAAGTATAAGCCTAATAATCTTGTTTTTTTGGCCATTCAATCAATATCTTATCTGTGTGATTCTGATTATTGACCAACTGAATTTCCATTCTCATCAACTCTTGCTCTAAAACCTTTTTCTCCTTTTGCAAATCAAAACTCCTATTTTGTTCTCTTTTCTATCTAGCCCTTAGCTTCTCACTTTTGTTTTAGGACTTGGCTACCTTTGCAGAGACTTCAGAAAGTTTACTTTTCCATATTTGCTATTCTTTGGTGAGTGCAGAGATCACTTCCTTGTTTTCTTAACTTTGCTCTTCCAATATTCCACCATCTTTCTTAATTCGTCCACATTTTTCTTGGATCTTTTTAAAGGTCTAATATCTATCCTCAATCTCTTATTCTCTTTTGAAGATCTTGTAAATCTCTTTTCAACACTTTTTTCTCTTTGGCCAACTTATGTAATGCATCATCTTTCATCATCAAATCATACCTCAACTAGTTAAACTAATCTCAAACATTTATTAGTAGGGCCCTAACTTCATTAACTCACTTCGTTCTCCATTTAGGGTACCCTTTTACAATATTATCTGCATATTTGGTATGGTTCATCCGATTAATCAACTTCTACTCCTTAGTGACCTTTCAGACATTTTTCATATAACTAGGTGCCTTAAATTCAAACTCGAATGAACTAAGTCCATGAGTCATAGGGATGAACTGACGAAAATCATATTGCTTTTGAACCATGAGAGGTGCATAACTCACTACCCCCTATTTCCCTAGCAATAGTACCCATTACTCATATCCACAACTATAAAAATTGGTTGTGGAAAACATCTAATAAGCCCTTCATGTTACATCATCACCAGTAAGCTTTAGAAAGAACAACATCCATTGACCTTTTATCCAATCCCTTTGTTATTCACTCATGACAAACTCTTAATAGGAACAAAATGAATGGAGAAAAGATGAAATGATACATTCTCTTTTCTTCAAAAATGACTTTTAAACCAAACAAAAAATAGCTGAGCTTATCCTATGAATTGTCTCTCACCCTTTTTTTTATAAAAATTAAGTGATCTAATGGTTTTTGCTAAAATAGTCAATAAAAGATTTATACCTTTATCCACCAGCTAAAAAGTTGATCACTGATGCCTCTACATGTCCTAATACCTTGGGGAATATCCTCGACCTTTACATCACCAAAGAAAACAAATCCAATCCCAAATTAGTATCAAGATGCTTCTTTATACACTCAAATAGAAAGGCTGACAGAATGGTCTTGACCTCTTTCTTTTCCTTTTATGCCTGTTTGTTTCCTCAACCCTTATTTGCATAATCTTAGCTAACTTCTTTCTATATTCGGTGGTCTTTTACTCCTTTTAATAAATCTTGTCTTGATTGGCAGACTCTATCTAGAGTAAAGAAGCATATTCTTCAATTATAGGGGCTACGTTTTGTTGGTTGAACATGAAACATCGATAAGATGAATCTTAAAATTGTATCATAGCCTAAACTAGTGACTTATCAATCTTCACTGACATAAGTAGTGTCATATCCTATACTTCTTCAAAAAAGACTCATTCTTTTCTACACCACATTGTTGCCATAAGGTTTCTAACTCGACTATGTCATTCTGACTCAAATCCACGTGCACCAAATGTGGAAGGTAGAAAAATAACCAACCCCTAAGCAGTCTCTTTCTTTCCTTTAGATTTTTTTTATTGGCTTTTGATTTCCAAATAATTCTTGTTAGAGGCTGACGCTATTGATGGCTTCATGAGTGCTTTTTTTACCATTGATTGACCTAAAACAAATAACCTTCTTAAAATGCAATATCTATATGACGTATGCAACAAAATTGAATCCTAAACAAATAAAAGACATAAAAAATCCAAACTACCAAATAATAACACAACAAACATATCATACAACAAAAATAACAGGATATACATAGTGTCTTAACCTTTGGTAATTTTTTAAAAAAGGTGGCATGACTCTACTCTAGGCAGGCTTCCTATAGCTCACAATATGCCAAGTTGGGATTTATTTGTCTAAGGGTTTCCAAATCAACCTTACATTGTCGTCCGTTATAGACTAATAAAGCACACCAATCCTCACCCAATATATGTTACAAATGGAAATGGTTTAATCTGAGTGAAAATGTTTTGATAGCAAATGCAAAGATTATCACCTCACGAGAGTGTAGTTACTTTACTTTCTTTTATTAAGGACAGAGGTTAAGTCTAGATCTCATGTATGTAAGTGAATTTGCAATAGTGTGCAAAAATATACGAAGCAGTATATCAAAATAACATAAATGAATCACAAATACAAAATCAAAACATGATAATAACTAACATGCAATTTATTTATTTATTTCATATATATGTGTTTTGAAAAAAAATTAAAATGAAGGGAATTAAATTAAATATTAAGTAAAATCAATTAAATTCAAAACTTTCAATAGTGCATGATTAGAATTTTTGGCTTGACTTTCAAAGGTCCTTAATGGATTCGCCAAGCTATCATAATGTGTTGGTTCAAAGACTCGATCACTAGAGCTAAAAATTTAAGATCATGAAAAAACATTAAGAGTCACCACCAATCTTTTTTAAGGTGTGATTGATGACCCAAAAATTTTATCTTTTTAATAAAACAATGAGTTTATTAAAAAGATAATTTTGGTCTACAAAAATAGAAAAAGGGTCGAGAGTCAATTACGCATAGGAAACCATTGGCACCCCTACAATGCCTATAAAATTGGCACTAATTAAGCATGCACTATTTATAACTTTGGACAAAAATGGTTTTCATATTAAATTTAACTATACTTCTATTAGCTTTTTAGGTAAGATGGTGATCCAAGAGGGGGGTGAATTGGATTTCTCCAAATTCTTCCCAAACAATAATTTCAATATGGTTGAATGGAAATTAAAACAATAAGCACTTTTGATGAAAATATAATGCAAATAATAACAATTAATGAACCTAAAATCAAATATAAACAACAATAAATTGTAAGGAGATAAGGATAGAGAAATCAAACAAAATGATTTATAAAGGTTCGGTCCTTCTCCACAAGGCACCTACATCTTCTCTTTTTGGTTGTCCACACCAAGGCTTCAATCCATGATTCTTGAATTGAAAATATAACCTATCTTTTTCTTTCTAAGGCTTAAGATAGAAACCTCTACCATTTGTAGTATTTTACCCAATCTCACTACAAAGCTCTCAAGATGATACCTCACCTCTTGTTCTCTTCCACCCTTGTATATCAAAGGTAATTTTGCAAACAATAGAACAACCTCTCTATGGCTAAGTGTTTGCTAAATTTAAGTACAAGAAAATGATGAATGAACAACAAATATAATTTGGATACAATAAATAGAAAGATATAGACTTTGAAGCTCTAAAAACTCTTGATTGTTTGAGAGAATTAAAATATGGCTTGTTGGCTCTTGCTCTCTTGATGCATCAATCCTCTTGGTGTGTTGGAGTACCCAATTTATAGAGAAATTGAAAAAGTAGCCGTTGGGGAAGCTTGGGAAGTGAAAGTAGCCATTGAATGCATGAAAAAAATAACTGTTGGTGTGATTCCGCCCAGAGCCAATCTATCCTTTCCTTGAGGGGATCAATTGGTTCAAGTTTTATGCCATTTCATGCTTAAAAAACACAACCTGATTGGTCCCTTCCATGAGGGGATCGATTCTGTTAATCGTTGGGTGGTTATCTCCTATTTTACACTATACTCACTAATTTGATTATATCTTGAGTATATAAATCCAAATCGCAAACCATTTGAAGATTTAGAAACTAGACTTAAAATACTTTCTATCCATATAAAATTCATCTCCAATTCATTGAGTACGAATTATAGTGAATTTTCAAATTTACCCCTTGTGTAGTTTTTCTAACAACTACAGAGTGTCTAGTAAAATTTCAAAATCTTTTCTTAGAAAATTTGGATTTTAATTTTGTTTGATCCATATAAAGTAGAATCAAAGAGCTTTCCAACCATATAAAATTCAAATATGAAAAATTTATGAATTAATACAAAAAAAATAAAATAGGTTCAATGTTGGAAAACTTTGTTATTGTAAAACAGCTTTCTTAAGTTAATCTTTTTTTCAAAACCAATATTATCAAAATTGTATTAAGTCTAAAATAAATAAATTCACTTTAAAAACAACAATTGGACTTTCATTTAAGCTCAAATAAATAATCTTTAAAGATAGATTTGGTTTGAGAAATATGAAACTAAGAAAGGTTTGTTTAAACTTTGAAAATCATATTATTTATTTAGTACCAAAATATAAAACTTGAGAACATGTACTAAATAAATCTTTTTTAAAATTTTGATCCAATTTATTTATCTTTAATGTTTTTTCATTTCAAAATAAGTATCAATTCAAGGCTAACAATCTCCCCATTTTTGATATGACAAAACTTAAAGATAAATTTGCTTGATGAAAAACTTTTTTTGAAACATTTAAGATTTTGAAAGACATTTTAGAAAACTCCCCCTTAATTTATGCATCCTAATCCAACACAACTCACCAAACATATGTTAGAGCATATATATCAAATAAGCACAATCAAATATATGCATGTCAAGCACAAGCAAATTTGTCCATATGATATTTCTCCCCCTTTTTGTCATAGCAAAAAGGTATGAGCATATTAATGAACAAATAAACACAAAGAGTTATCATTAGCAAATATATTCATGAAAATTTTCTCCTCCTTTTTGTTTATGCTCTTTATACCAAATGTTTAAACTCTTATATTAATTACAATCAGCATACAAGAAGAAATATGTTTAAGCTCTCTCCCCCTTTTTGTCATTTCAAAAGAAAGAGAGATCAATTCAAGGCATGGGACAAAATGCTTGATACCAATAATATCAAGAGTATTTTGAATGCATGTAATCAAGTGTAACATGCACAATGAAGTTCACATACATGTATTCAAGCACAAAAGCTTAAGTATCTCCAATTTTAGCATTTTAGCACAAAATCAGTCATTCAATCTAATCATATGAAATTTATGAGCAAAAGGATAATAAAAGATATGCAACCTATTCATAAATCATTTTATCATAAGATGTGCTTAGAACCTAAAACATCAATAGCAATTAAGTGTGCATTCAAGCACATGTATACAAGCTCATATCAATTTTTATGAATACCAATTGTTAAAGATATGTTATGATAAAACATACTAATTGTTATCACAAAACAAATAAAAAAATTGTATTATAAGATTTCTCCTCATTTTCAAAATAAAGATTAATTAATATAAGGCACACACAATTTTGCATGAGAGGTACAAGCTATATCAAGGATAGGCACATAAATAAGCATCTATGAAAGTTCAAAAAACTTTTAGCAATTTTGATACCAATTGTTGCTAGATTTTAGCAATTTTATTCAACACCTTTCATAGAGCACACATACTTCAAGCATATGAAATATTCATTCAATAAATGCATAAATGATAATAGTAATCTTTCATAAGCTACCCTATCCAAACAAGAACCAAAAGCTCATATGTATATAATAAATCATGAGTACTAATAAGCAATGAGGTTCAATTATCATCATGTCATAACAAATATTATATAAGCATGATTTTCCAAACATGATGAGCACATATGCTATAGCAAAGAAATAATGAAAGCATAATTATTCAATTATAATCCAAATTATTTCAATGCAAAGCAATATTCTTAATCCAAACATATGTAAGTACATAAATACAATTCAAACATATTTTTCAATCAAAACCATACAAGCATATGCAAAAGCATTTCAAATCACATATAGCAATATACCAATAAATATACAAAACATTTAGACATAATGCGGTACATGCTATCTCAATGATCTTAATCAATGAACATGTATATAAAATTTTAAAAATATAAGTTCATAATCCATGAGTCAAGGCAATTGAAAGATAAAAAAACAAATCAATATATTCAACTCATATCCATGTCCAAAGATGAAAACAAATATTCATGCAATAAAAACTATTAATCAAAGCGATCAAAAACTAGGCATGAATATTAATGAAGGTGAATTAATTAATCCAAGCTTTAAAAAATATTAAGACAAATTTTATCAAGTAGCTTGGTGACTAATTTATGCAAGGTGTTCACAAATTCAAACATAATATCTCATTTTTGCATCTATAAAAGCAAGCATTTATTAAATCATGCATTAAACATTATAAATCATAGGCACATAGCATAGATTCAATACAATTACCTCCATCCTTGTCAAGCTATGTTGTTGTGCTCATTGTAATTGAGTCAGGCTTTGAATCATCTATTCCACATCATTTGAGCTAAGTCTTTGATGCACTTAGGCTTGATTGATGAAGATGACTTGCTTTACTTGCTCCACTTGAAATTTCAAAAATATAGGTTCATTCATGCTCATTTCAAGTTCTCCTAGCGTAGATTTAAAAAATTTTCTTGACAAAAGATTTTCATTAGAAGCACCAAGAAAATTATACCAATTGTTAGAAAACAATTCCATATTCTAAGTCATTATAGGCAAAACAAAATTTATTCATTAAGCACAAGTTGCCAATTGCAAGGGAGATATATACTTAAACTAGAGGCCATATATTAATTTAAAGATCAAATAGCACAAGAATGGAACTAAAGCAAAAGTTCTCATGTAATGTGCAAAAATAAAATCTTTTAGATCATTCATGAACACAAAATAGACATATTCAATATTCATACCAAGGAATATGTCAAAATAAATTTTAGGCCATATGAAAACTAAAAATTCAAGGATGACATATTTATAAAAAAAATTCAAGAAAATTTTAGCACAAAAGCATAAATATGTCTACACAAATTATAGGCAATAATTAGCAATGACTTAAGCTAAAAATAAGCATAATAAGAAATTCATTTACTTAAGTCATGTTGCAACCATGTCAAGTCAAGAAAAACCACATTTATCATATATAAACACACTTGACAAGAACAATAGATGAACCGATAACACATATCATTTAGAAGCAAGTTGTTCATCATATTCAAAATCACAAATCAAGAGATATATCAATTGAGCACAAGATCCAAAATATTTCACAAAATTAATAAAACATTTAAGCACAAAAATAAGCATATTTCACAAAATATCTTTCACAATCAAGAGATAAACAATTCAAGCATTTTAAACCACAAGCATTAAGGTCAAATTGAATTAATGATCATACAAGCATATATCTTGACCAATACTAGAGATGAACCTAGAATCAATATATTCCATTTAAGCACATAATGTTCATCAATTCATCAACACAAGAGAAGAAATAAATCTTGAATTAGTAAGGATAAAGAATTAAAGCATATTTCAGGACTATAAAAAAAAATCAAAAGATGAACAATCAAACATCAATATTTATGATTTAAGCATAAGAGCAAGCACATCACAAAGGTATTTCACAAATTAAGAAATAAACAATTTAAGCTCTTTCAAATCACAAGTATTAAGGTCAAGTTGAATCAATCATCATTTATGAATAAAGAATCAATATACATATATATATATATATATCACTTAAGCACAAGATGTTCATCAATTCACAAATCAAGAGTTATGACAATTTAAAATATAACAAAAAAAATTTCACACATCCAAGCATTGAGAACAAATTGAGTAATTTTAATCAACATGGTCATATAAGCATATTCAACAATTACAAATCAATATGCATAAAAGTCACAAAAATCATTTCCATCATGCTAAAATCATTCATACAAGTATATTTATGCAAAATACCATAGGATAAATCATTCAAAGCTTAATAGGTTTAGGATTTTGATTTTTTCACTTTAAAACTCATTTTTGCTTGAAAGATACCTTAATAAATCTCAAAACTAGTCAAGCTCATTTTTAACCAACTTGAACCATTCCAACAAATTTCAAATGACAAAACAAAGTTGTTCAAGTGGTCACAAAGAAAACAAAAAGTCAACTCTTAATCCCTATATTTCCTTGAAAAAGGCTATTAAGATAGGCAAATATGTTTAAACACACATTTAAGTTCTTCAAACCATTTAGAAAAGTCTTACATCACAATTAATTTCAATAAGCAACTCAAACATACTTAAGAGCAAAATAAATGCATATTCAATTCAAGCTCATATTTTTTTTTTAGGATTATGCAACATATGTCTTGTTATCAATGTCAACCAAATTTTGCATAATCAATCAAGCATTCAAATTTCATCAAGAATAGGTAACCAAATTCAAATCCTCTTTAAATAAAAGTTTAGAGGTTACCCATCTCCATTGTGTGTCTAAAGTATTTAATCTTCAATCTCACATTGTAGCTCATTTCTCTAGCACACCTATAAGAGACAATCTCATTTGATTTTTGGTACCTAAATTGCTTTGGGTCCTTGAAAGTTAGTTACCAAGTCTCTTGTTCCTTTTGAAACCCATACTTGCCTAATTCTAAATGGGACTTTTCTTCTAATAGAACAAGTATGTATAGTATGACCATGAAAATTACAAAAATTACATTTAATCATTTTAGTACTTAATGAACTATTAAAAGCTTTTGTTTTTCATTCATCAATTCATCAAATTTTTTTTTTCTAAAAATTCATTTCTACTTTGGGAGGATTTTAAATCTATTTTCAACTTTTCATTTTCCTTTTCTAAAATATTTTTTGCATTCATCAAAAGATCATTTTCAACTTTCAATTTTGAAATCAATTTCTTATGTTTGAAATGCATATTTTCAAACTCAATTACTAAATCATTGTAAGCACCTTGTAACTCATCAAAAGTATAAGAGTTTAAATCACAAGAGTTAGAGGTTACCTTTGGTTCCTCAATAGCCATGAGACATAATGGATGTTGGTTGGAAATTTGTCTTTCATGTAGCTCATCCAATTTTCTCCATATCTCATTTGAGGTTGAGCATTTTGAGACCAAGCTGAAGTTGTAATCATCTAAAGCTCCGTAGAGAATGCACTTGGCCTTTGCATCATTTATTATTTGCTTCATATATTTTGCATCTTTGGAAGGAGTATTAAGCCCTTTTTCCATCACATTCCATACTCTAAAATTTTGGGCCATTATGAACATCTTCATCTTATTTTTCTATTCACAAAATTTATATTTATCAAACATAGGAGCTTTGAGGACTTCTTCACCATCTTGAAACCAAAATTGAGCCATAAGATCTTTACTTAAGGTAGTTAAACCTATAAAAATAGACCAAAGCTCTTATACCAATTGTTAGTTTTTTAGGTGAAATGGTGATCCAAGAGGGGGGTGAATTGAATTTCTCCAAAATTTTCCCAAACAATAATTTCAATATAGTTGAATGGAAATTAAAGCAATAAGCACTTTTGATGAAAATATAATGCAAACAATAACAATTAATAAACCTAAAATCAAATATAAACAACAATAAATTGTAAGAAGATAAGGATAGAGAAATCAAACGCAACGATTTCTAGAGGTTCGATCCTTCTCCCCAAGGCACCTACATCCCCTCTTCTTGATTTTCCACACCGAGGCTTCAATCCACTATTCTTGAATTGAAAATACAAGCTATCTTTTTCTTTCTAAGGCTTAAGATAGAAACCTTTACCCTTTGTAGTATTTTACCCAATCTTACTACAAAGCTCTCAAGATGATACCTCACCTCTTGTTCTCTTCCACCCTTGTATATCGAAGGTAATTTTACAAACAATAGAACAACCTCTCTAAGGCTAAGTGTTTGCTAAGGTTAAGTACAAGAAAATGATGAATGAACAACAAATATAATTTGGAAACAATAAATAGAAAGATATAGACTTTGAAGCTCTAAAAGCTCTTGATTATTTTAGAGAATAAAAATATGGCTTGTTGGCTCTTTCTCTCTTGATGCAGCAATCCTCTTGGTGTGTTGGAGTTCCCAATTTATAGAGAAATTGAAGAAGTAGCCATTGGAAAAGCTTGGGAAGCGAAAGTAGCCGTTGAATGTATGAAAAAAATAGTCGTTGGTGTGATTTCACCCAGACCCAATCAATCTATTCCTTGAGGGAATCGATTGGTTCAAGTTTTATGCCATTTCATGCTTAAAAAACATGACCCAATTGATCCCTTCCATGAAGGGATCGATCCTGTCAATGGCTGGGTGGTTGTCTCTTATTTTGCACTATGGTCACTAATTTAATCATATCTTGAATTATATAAATCCAAATCACAAGCCGTTTGAAGAGTTAGAAACTAGACTTAAAGATCTTTCTATCCATACAAAATTTATCACCTAATTCATTGAGTACGAATTATAGTGAATTTTAAAATTTACCCCTTGTGCAGTTTTTTTGACAACTACAGAGTGTCTAGTAAAAATTCAAAATCTTTTCTTAGAAAATTTGGATTTTGATTTTGTTTGATCCATTAGAAAGTAGACTCAAAGATCTTTCCAACCATATAAAATTCAAATATTAAAACTTCATGAATTAATACAGAAAAATAAAATAAGTTCAATGTTGGAAAACTTTGTTCTTGTAAAACAACTTTCTTAAGTTAATCTTTTTCTGAAAACCAATATTATCAAAATTGTATGAAGTCCAAAATAAATAAATTCACTTTAAAAACAACAATTGAACTTTCATTTAAGCTTAAATAAATAATCTTTAAAGATAGATTTGGTTTGAGAAATATGAAACCAAGAAAGGTTTGTTGAAACTTTAAAAATCATATTATTTATTTAGTACCAAAATATAAAACTTAAAAACATGTACTAAATAAATCTTTTTCAAAATTTTAATCAAATTTATTTATCTTTAATGTTTTTTCATTTCAAAATAAGCATTAATTCAAGGCAAACAACTTCCCCTTATCTTTTAGAAAGAAAATTGATTTAAAAATCTTTATTTAAGAATATTACGAAAATATTTAAATTAAAGGATTACCTTATAATTCTCTAACATATAGGCAGAATTTAAAGATAGTCCTTTTTGTCTAAGATTTATCATATCATTTCCTTAAAATTAAAAATAATATTCTTTGAAAATAATAATTATATTCCTCACAACATGTAGGCATGGTACCATAAATTATATTTGTTAGAATATTATTTTAAACTCATTTATTTTTTTTATTTTTGAAATCAATTTTCTGAAATAAACTTTGACATAAAAATGGAAAAGGCTATAGTAACCATAAACAACAATAATTGAAATGCATGTATATGCATAATGTGTGGAAGAAAATTAATATATGCAAAAGTGTCTTGAATAATGAGGAGATTTAATTGGGATTGGGTCTCTAAATATAAAAAGACCATCTGGACTCTCAAACCTCTAGATAGAGTTTGGGTATGACCTTTCACATTTAAAACCCCATTTTACATTTTTATTCTTTATTATTCTTCATTATTTTAAATTATGAAATTATACAAAAAACCTTAATGAAATAATATTTCTTAAATACTCCATCACCTAGGTGACATTCAGGAACATATTATTTTGTGAGATGTTTTTATACAAATCCTTGAATTTTATGGTGGTTTCGATGTTTTGGGAAGACTTAGGTTTTTATTTAGGATTTTAATATATGGTCTCAAGGTTTCGCTTAAGGTTTAAGATTTTACCTAGGGTTTAGGGTTTCACTTAAGGATTATGATTTTCTCTAGGGTTTTGATTTAGGGTTTTAATATAAGGTCTCAATTTAAGGTTTTATTCAGAGTCTCGACCTTAGGATTTTAATCATAAGGTTTTAATTTTAAAGTTTTGGTTTAGGGTTGTGTTTTAGAGTTTTAATTAAAATTCCATAAACTTATGAATCTCTTTAAAAAATCTCCAACAATTAGGCAAATTTTTCAAAGGAAGTTCATTTTTATAACTTTTCTAAAAATTAATTTTTATACATTTTTCTGTACAAGCTCACTTTTTAGAATTTTTCAAAAAATTGAATTTTTATATTTTTCTCTTATCCCCCTTTTAATTAAAAAATTTTATTTATCGTTTATGTATCTTTTATTACTTTATTTTTATTATATTTTTCTAAAATTTGAATTTTTATATTTTTCTTTTATCTCCCTTTTAATTAAAATATTTTATTTATCATTTATTTATCTTTTATTACTTTATTTTTATTATTTCAATAATTCCCACATATCTAAGCAGAACTATTTATTATTGTTATTATTGTTTTAAGAATTTAATTTTTATTACCTACAACATCTAGACCGGGGTTTCTTTTAAAATTTTTATTATATAATTTTGCATTGTCATGAAAAAAAAAGTGTGTGATAGTATTAATAATTTTAAGGTGCAAAAGGAATGAATTTCATCAAAAGCAATTTAAAAACATGGGAATTAATTTACATACAAGCTAAGATAAATAGAGAAGATGTGGGCATGCAAAGCTTTAAACTTCCTAGTCACCATGAGATTAATCATCATGAAAGGTCATCATGCAAACAAAATAACTAAATCAAGTGCCCATGCCAACGTACAAACATATTCAAAAAGTGAAGTTTTGGACTCTTTCAACCATATATAGGAAACTAGTCACCATGAAAGACCATCAAACAAAATGCGTAAATCAAGTGCCTATGCCAACGTATAAACATATTTAAAAAGGGAAGTCTTGGATTTTTTTCAACCATTTATGACTAACAATGGTAATGAAAATAAAAATGGAAGCCATGAAGAGATGAGTCATTAACAATGAAAAACAAACATGGAAGCCATGAAGTGATTGAAGCTTTATGCTTCCATAAAGAAGCCATTTGCCAAAAAGAAAAACCACAACAACCAATATTCTGTATTTTTAAAAAAAAAAAGAAAGGAGAGAACCAAAAACTTTCATGTGAAGCCTTATCTTTTTTTTTTTGTTGTTGTTTACGTCTTCAAGAGCTGCCAATTTTCTGTTGATTTCTTTCTTTCTCTTCATTTTTTGCTCTTCTTTTTCAGCGCCCAGCTTACCTTTTCTTTTCGGTTTTGTATTTCTTCCAATCCCTATTTATGCTCTCATTTTTTGGTGTTTGTTTTGGTTTTCACTATTTTTTTTTCTTCCGCTTCCGTTTCCTTCATTTTTTTGCATTCTGTCTTTTTGGTTTTTTGGTTTGCCTTTCCTTTCCAGTTTTGCTTCTTCCTCACGGGCTGCCTATGCAGCTTTTTTTTTTCCTATTTCCTTTTTCACATTTGGCTGTTTTGCATTTCTGCTTATTTCTTCTCTTTTTTTTGGTTCCCGTTTTCAATTTTTGCTCCCCGTCTTCCCTCTATTCTATTCAGCTTTTCCTTTTCTTCTTTTATGGTTCTTATCCTTTCTCATGCCACTCTTGGTTCCAACTGGTTTCTGCCCTTTCTTTTTTGCTTCGTGCCCCAGTGCTTCCCCTTTTTTGCCTCATGTTACTGTCATTTTAGCCCACGTCCCATGGAACTGCATGAAGAAGTTTTTTTTTCCCTTCACAATTCCACGCGCAGTAGGCAGTTTTCCCTGGCAGTTTCTTCACGTTTAGCGTCACGTTCCATGCACTTATTTTGCATGAGTTTTTCCTTTCCCTTTCACGTGATTTTCATGCTTCCTTTCTTCTTCTATGAACCTAGCCCTTTCTTCATTGTTTGTTTTTGAAGCAACCACCTTTTTTTTACACGTGAAATGGTTAATGCTCACGAGGCCATGGCCCATTCAGGCCTTTTGTTTTTGTTCATCTTGGATTCCTTCTCCTTTTGGCTTTCCAAGCTTTCTCTGCTTTTATATATGATTTTATATATTTTTTTTGGCCAAAGTTTTCTTATATATATTTTTATTTTTATTATTCAATTTTTTTTAATGTATCATTAATTCAGGCCTATACAACGGGCCTCGTTGTGAAGCCCATATTAGGTCTGACCCTTAAACTTTTAAAAATGGATAGTGTGCTAGGCCCAAAAAATTATGGTTGAAGCTCAATTGCAAAATCGAGCCCAAGTAAAAAAAATAAAAAATCTCAAATAAAATTAGGTGTATATAATCACTAATATATTATCATTTATTTTATGATGATTATAGCCTTTAATGACCTTTTTTTCCATAAATAGTTGACAAAATCTAACATCACAAAAAAGGCATAAGATGATGTTTGATTTTATTGTCATAGTAGATTCACAATAGGTGATGATATTTGGCATTATCACATTAGACTTTTAGCAATAGCGCAAACGTAAACATGACAAACGTTATGACATTTAATTTTTTATCACGAAATATATATGATGATGAAAAACAAATATTTAGTGACATTATTTTATGTTCCACTAATAGCCAAATTTATTTTAGTAAATGGATATAACTTAAAGAAAATCATAAACATAGTTTAAACATGAAGACTCATTCAAGAGTAAGCTCCCTTCCAGTTGCAAATTTTCCCGTGTGTGTATAATCTATCTCATATCAACGCCAGGCATTCAATTAAAGTTCTACAAACATGAATTTAACAAATCACCTTAAAGAATTCACAAATTTCTTAAAGTTTGCTTTTCACATACTCTCTCCACTAATGTAGCCACACTTAACCCAATATCAATAGGTCTTTATTAAGCTTATATATTAGCCTAGGGTTAAGATAAGATAAAGGAAAATTTAAGCTAATAATCCATACACATGCATTACTTAGGATCTTTTTATTTGATTAGAGAGCTTTCAAGAGAATTGTATAACACCAATCTTAGATTTTTCTTTCCTTTTATTTTTTTTTCAACTTTTCTCCAAACAATATGCATTGTCACTTGAGCATCATTTTTCTTTTTGTTTGAAATTGTTTTTTAGCCTTTTAAATTGTTCAAACATACTTTGCACCCTCTTTCTTTTTTTTTTTTTTCTTTTTTTTACTCCATCTTTCCTTCCAATGTAACATAGCTTTTCTTATTTTGATTGATTGATCCATATGCACATAAGGTAAGGTAGAAAGACAAAATAATAATTCAAAGGGTGGCTATTTCATATAGGTTAAAAACAAAGAAAAGGGAATATATATATATATATATTAGGCTTAAAAGGGGTAACTAAGGATAAAAATATAAAGGTTAGGTTGAAAGGCTCAAATAATCCAAAGATGCCTAAATCATCTCCTCAATTAAATGTAATATATGATTTCACCTTAATAGATGCTCAAACAAATTCTAAAATAATCACATAACTTTAAAGATAAATGTAACTACACATTTACATAAACTTTACCCAAACATGCTTGCATCCTAATGATTAAGACTAAGTGCTCAATAATGTGAAAATATAACAATTAAAAAGAAACAAAATCAAGAATTCATCCTACACTTCACTAAATTCATTCTTTTGCAAAAGCTATAATTAAAGTCAATTAAAGTCCTATCATTGGGTTATGAGAAAATAATTAAAGGTAGCAATATAATGATTCAAAGCATAGCAATATAAGCTTAAAAACAAAAAATTTTAAAAATTTTGCAAAAATTTTCTCCCCCTAACTTGATCAACACATTGTCCTTAATGTATAAAAATAGAATAATAAAGCACACAAGGAAAACAAATCCTCCCTTAATTCACCAAGATTGAATCTTGAATTGTAAGAATTATCCATGTGCCAGATATTATCCTACCTTTCTTGTTCCTTATTCCTACAAAAGTAAAAGCAAACAAAACAAGCTTTACGTGTTCTTAATAAAAACCAAAATAATAAAACTAATCCTAACTATGCAAAACTAAAATTTAAAACTTAGGTTGCCACCTAAAAACTGCTAGTTATAGTCAAGCTTGACTACTATAAAAAATCCTCATCCTTGTAAATTTACCACACCCTTATTTATAGAAGCATCCATCCATTTAACCATTTTTTTTTTTGACATTCTCATTAGGATGGTGCTTTAAAGCATTGGGTGTGTACAACTACATCAACATGACTTCCTCTTTCCTCTTCATTTCAGGTGACTTTGATTTCACCTCCTTCTTTATTGGTTTCTTATTCCTTTTAGCATCCATTAACTTGTTTTTCCTCTTTGTTGGACTTAAATAAATTAGCTCATTCTTAGCATTTTATCCATTAGCATCTTTCTTCACAAAATCCACCAAAAACTTATTTTTCTTAAAGGTGCTAGGGGTCCTAACTTAAATGTTGTCTCCCTAACTTGGAACCTCATAATAAGCTCCTTCTTGTGAGCATCAATTAAAAACCTAGACATAGCTAAGAATGGCCTCCCTAAAATAATAGGGATCTCTTTATTATCAACTATGTCCATCATAAGAAAATCCACTAGGAATGCATACTTATCAATTTTCATAAGACATTGTCTACCATTCTCAAAGGATGCTTAAATATATATATCAATCAATTTCACATAAGTTCTTAAAAGCTTCAAGTCTACAACACCTAATTTCCTAAAAATATACAAGGCATTAAATTAATACTTAAACCAAGATCACATAAAGTTTTTTTAAATGAGATAGAACCAATAGAACAAGGAATAGAAAAACTCCCTGAATAAGTAAACTTTTATGGCAAATTCCTTTAAAGCAAGATGTTACACTCATCAGTAAGTATAAGATTCTTTAATTCAATAAGTAGCTTATCCAAAATAGGCTTTTTAAATTTTTGTGTAAGAGTGAATTGCTACCCATATGGAGCAGACATCTTTAGAGTAAGCTTCTTTTTATCTTTATCTTTATTTTCCTTACCTTGAATTTTGTCTTTTCCTTACCCTTTTCTTCCATAACTTTAATAGTTGGCTTGGCCTCAACTAATGGTCTTTCATCAATTGATTTTTTAACCATAACATCATGAATCATTTTATCATCCAACAACCCTCATTTGCTAATTCCTTTTTCATATTCATGCCTTCTATCTCAAGCTTATCATCCTCTTTAATTTCATATTCACATTGATCTTTTTTAGTGTCTTTCACTTTTTCTTCAACAAGCTTGACAAAACTAAGCATGTCCACTAAAACAAGTTTTTTTTTATCTTCAACTCATCATCAGAATTAACTTCCTTCACACCTTTAATCAACTCATCTTTTTAGGTGATGATGGAATTCCATCACTCTTTACCTTGTCTTTTTGGGTTTTTTCGAAAGTATTAGACATGGTTCCTTGGGGGTGGTTTATGAGGGCATTAGCAAGTTGACCCATTTAAACCTCAAGATTTTTAATGGAAGCTACTTGGTTTTGTAAGATTTAGGTGAACATCCCTCCCATGAATGGTTTCTTTTCTTAGGGTAAGGGAGGTGAATGGTATTGGGTAGTTATAGTTGATGAAAACTAAGTAGGTGCATGGGTCTAGAATGGTAAGTGGATGTTTGCCCCTAGTTATTACCCCAAGAAATGTTTGGATGGTGTTTCTAACCTTGGTTATAGGTATTTGAGTATAGGCTAACTTGTTGCTTGGATTGAGCAACAAATTGGATAAATACGGCTCTAATATAACACCTATCTTAAGAATGGTTCCCTTTCCCACAAATATCACACAAGATAAAAGGACTTTATATGGTTTGATAATGGTTAGGTGTAAAGTTATTTCTTAAAGAATCAAATATTTTAGCTAAGGTAGCAGCTTAAGAAGTAAGGGCGGTTAGGTTATCAATCATATACCCCAGTTATTTTTTTTAGAACTAACCTGTCATTAGTTCATTCATAATTGTTCATGGCCATCTCCACTATCAAGTCATATGCCTTATCAATTGACTTGCTCATCAAAACTCCACCAATAATAGTATTTATCTTGCACCACTAGCCTATTATAAAATATTTGGACTTGTAACCACTTGGGCAAACCAAGATGTAAGCATCTTCTCAATAACTCCTTATATCTCTCCCATGCATCAAACAAGGATTCAGCTTTACATTGTTGGAATGCAATATGTCATTCATCATCTTGATAGTTTTGGCCAATGGGAAGAATTTTGTTAGAAACTTTTGAACAAGATCATCCCATATAGTGATGGAGCTCGATTAAAAAGAAGTTAGCCAACTCTTTCCTTTATCTTTAAGAGAAAAAAGAAATAATCTTAGTCTAATGGCATCATTGGTAATATCATTACACTTACAAGTATAACAAATTTTCAAAAAATTAGACAAGTGTAAATTGGGGTCATCACTGGTAACCCACTAAATTGGATTGAAATTTGAATCATGCTAATGATAGATGGCTTTAATTCAAAATTATTTGCTTGAATGGCTAGCCTTCTAGTGCTAGGTTGGAAGCCATCTAATTGCGAGATAGCATAGTCCCTTAATGTTATTGATTCTCTTAATCTTCAACCATTGGTTGCTTAATAGTTGCTCATTTTTCCCCCTTTCTATCTTTTTAAGAGCCTTTTCAATTTCCTTATCTAAGGGTACTAAACTAGAAGTCTCAGCTATATGCATGAAACACAAGAAGAATCTAACAAATTAAACAAGAAAAATAAACTCCAAACTACAAAAAAGATGTTTAGTATCAATATTGAATTAACTGCACAAATCCCCAACAATGACACAAAAAACTTGATTGAGAATCTGCAAGTGCAAAGAATCGAAACAAGTAATATAGAGTAAGTATAGTATTGTTCCCATAAGGATTGTAAATAGAGTATTGTTCCCATAAGGATTGTAAATAGAGTGAATCAAGTACTAAAATTGTCTCATCATTACTTATGTTTGGAGAAATCATAATAAGAATGCAATTACTAAGTAAACTAATCAAAATAAAACTTAAATAATGTAATTAAACTTAAAAACATGTAATAACAATAAATTAAGATGAAATTAAACCGAAACTAATACAAACAACAAGTAACTAAGTGAATTAAAATGCAACCAACTTAAATTAATCTAATTGAAACTTATTATGTAAGAAGAAACTAAACCCAAAGTATGCAAGATTACTAAAATTAAATGCAAGCAACAATGTATAATAAAAACTTAATGATGCAAATGTAAAGTAAACAGATAGTTATGCAAAAACACTCTAACAACAACCTAAAGATAATTTCTGTATGCTTTGAATTGAATTAAAATCAAAACCAATCTAAACGTCCTTAGTAGCATGCAATTTAAACAAATTAACTTAATTAAACCTTAACCAAATTCAGTTAAATCTAAGAACATGCAATCTAACCAAATTAATATTAATTAACTTAGATAACAAGAAATTAATTCAATACCAAAGCATTAACATGTAAACCAAACTAGAATTGATTAATTAAAACATGAAAGCATCAAGTTAAAGATAAACAATAGTAAATCACATAAACTTAAATTGATTTGAATTGAAAAATAAACAAGAACCAAAACTTAAATTGCTTTGAAAACTGAAAGGAAATGTGAAGAATCTTACATTACAGTAAAGAAAAGCTTAGGAACAATAAAACTTTTTTAAAAAAGGAAGAAAGCTATTAAATTAAAGATTAGTCGTCACCCCAATCATGATTTTTCCTAATGCCTAAGCCAGCTATTTCTAAAACAAGAATACAACAAATCCTAAAGTTAGAAGGATAGGTAGATGGTGGCTAGGGCTTCTTTTAAGAGAAAATAATGCTTTGTAATTACTTTTAAACCCTTGGTAGTCTTTTTGAATAAGAACTCTAACTTGGACTAGGCTTTAGCACTTCTTGGGCCTTTCTTGAATTGAGCTTAAATCTTGAAATCAATTTCTTAGCTTTTAGACTTATACTTCTAGTTGAAAAGTTTTTGGAAAAGAGAGAGTAAAATTTTGAGTTTTGTTATCCTCATGTACTACCCCTTTTTTATACTGCTCTTCTATTTTCATGCAAATCCTATCCTTTGTAGCAATACCCATTCAAAATAGGATTTTCTAGTCAAAGTGGGAAACCTTCTTGAAATAAGAAAACTAAGGGCTATTTGGACTTTTCCAAGTATGGACAAAACTTCCAAGTTATCATGCCACATAAGCCTCAAAATCATCCCTCTTCACCTATTAGAAAAAACTTGATACCATGTCATCCATTAGTAATCCCATGCATGTGTGCTTACATAAAACACCATGGAGTTATAGTTAATTTGAAATTACACGTCTATCCCTAATAATAGCCAAGCATCATTTAAACAATTCTTGCATGAATTTTCTAAAATTTTCAACAAGATTTATCAATTCTAGCTAAAATAGATTCAGCAAAGCAAATCTTGCAAATTCATTATTTCAACTTCAAGATTTCAAAGAATAAAAAAGAACTCATCAGGAACAGTCCAAGATTACTCCAAATGTACCAAGAATCATCCAAGATTGATCAAGAAACTCCATGATTCTTTAGGATTCACCAATATTCAATCTTTTCTTCATGATTTCCTAGAAAACATCAAACTAAGCACATTAAGAGTCAAAAAAGCTTATTTTACCAAAAACAAAGAAAAAGTAACTCATTAAGTATTGAAAATAAGTCTATTTTATAAGTTATCTGAAAGTTACATTTCCAAAATTTTTAGGAGTTGTTAAGAGAGCTTAAATTACACCAAGTCTCTACATAAGGGAGAGTTAAAAAATTACTTTAGCTTCTACTCAACCTTTAGAAGCCAGGAATCAATCTTGATGTATTTGTGAGAAGTGATTCACTCATATTCAACCAAGATTCAAGAAAGAAGTAAAATTTCTTCAAGAACTCAATCCAAATAGACCATTAAGACTTTTCATTTATAAATAGCTAGGAATTAGACTTAGGAAAATCATGGACTAGCGGTGATAGACCAATCATCAGTCTTAAGTTTCCTTTAAATGTTCTTTAGTTTTAAGTTACAAATTATCTTTAAATTCTCATTTAAATAGCTTTTAATTTACTTAATTGTTCTTGTAATTAAAATTTTAATTTAGCTTCTTAGTTATTTTCAATTTAGTTTTGTTACTTTTAATTTGTGTTTAAGTTCTTTAATTTTCAAGTTAAGTTTGTTCTTGCAATTTTAAAGTATTGATTTCCAATTAAAATTCCAATTTTCAAGATTTTGTCACTTTTCATTATTCTATTCTTATTAGCTTAAGTTATCACATTAGCTAGTTAACTCTATTCTATAATTTAGCATTATTTTAGTTTTAATGTTATGCATGTTAATTACATTTATTGCATTGCGTTTATTAGGTAAATTTGCTTCATAGGATCATTAGATTCAATTAATGCATTGTTTTAATTAATTCAATTTAGACAATTTAGGCTTATTGGTTTCTATATTAACTTTATTTTGTATTATTAATTGCTTGTTGGTTTAATTAAATTAGCTAATTTTGGTTTGCATAGTTAGGTTCTTCCATTAGTTTGATATAGTTAGAGTGTTATAATTAGTTTGAATATAGTTAATGTGTTATAATTTTGGTCATTACTATTAATTTATTTACAATTGATAGCAATAAAATTTATTGTGTTTTACAAGTCCATTTTAGCTCAAAATTTTGAAATTTTGCTTGAATTTTGGTGTGTTTAATGTGTGGTTTCTTGATTTTTAGGTTTAATGTATATGAGACATGAAAGCCATGCGATTCCTTACAAGGCCATACAATTCCGTGCAAGATTTGGTTAATCATAATCCATTTAATATTTGGCCAATACAAGATGGGAGTATAGTTGAATCCAACTTGGAATAGGAATCCTACAAGCATTTGATTATTAATGATTCCTACATATATTTGGCTAAGAAGGGATTTTTTTAAAAGAGGACTCTTTGATTATCTTGAAAGAGTTTTTATGCAATAACACTATCAAAGACTAGAGTTTACATTCAAGAAGGTCTTTTGGAGATTTTTCTTAAAGGTTTATGATTAAATCAACTATATGGCCTTGGATGATCAAACCTAGCTAAAACTCTTATCAAGATCACAAGATGATGAATGGCATGACACATGTATGATCAAGATCAACCAAAGAGACCCATTCAGCCAAGACACTCCATAATTGAAGACTTCATGTTCGGCCATACCACTTCAAGATCAAAATAAAGCCTAATTTTCTTAGAGTTTGATTTACAATAGGACTTTGTAATCCCAATCCTCTTTAACCAAACCATCCTCTATAAATAGGGAGGCTCTCTTCACTTGTAACACATCCCATTCCACAACACTTCTATTCTCCCTCTTTTCTTTTTTCTTTTTAGATTTCTTCAAATTTTCTATAGCTTTTTTATATCTTGGCTAAGTTGACACACTAGTCCAAGAACCAGTACAATCTTGTTTTCTTTAAGGTTTTTTTGATACAAAGTTTTGTTTGCATTTTTTTAATACAAGCTTTCTTTATTTACTTTTCATGCACAATTCTATTTCCTTTACAAGCATTCAAGATCTTGTTTTATATGCTTTCTTATTTTTAGCCAACAGTCAATGTTTCCTAAAGCTTTTGATTTTTTAGTATTCTTATTATATTCAGCCAATCTTAAGAACTACCAAGTGACAATTAGTTTGTTATTTCTTAGCTTATATACATAATTGCTCTTAATGCTTTCTTTTGTTTACATTATTTACTTTTACTTGCAATCAAGCACTTTTTTCCAATCTTTTACATATAAAGCTAGTAGATTAACAACTTTGGTACTTGAGTTACATCCAACAATCACAATATATAATCCTCATGGGAACATTATTGATTGCTACTTTTCATATAGTTTGCAAGTGCACAAATCAGGTAATAATAATGGAATTATTCCAGTATCGTCTCTTAAGGGATTATAGATTGTAATGTTGGGTTACTTACAAGTACCAATGATGAAAGCCTAAAATATCATATCCAAACAATTAAAAATTTAATGGTTTTGGTCACAAAGAAAAGAAAAGAAATATTTGAAAGCAATTGTAAGTAAAGATCTTGACTTCACCAATTGCCACTTGAGAGGTAACAGAATATAGTGAAAGATTGGATCTAAAAAGAAATAAGTGAAAACTTGAAAACAAGAAAAATAGAGATTGTTGATTGCTTAGAGTAATCTTGAAACAAAGATTGCATGAAAATAAACTTGTAGAGCATGAAATAGAGTGATGGTCGAAACTTGTAGAAAGTAAAAGAATACTTGAATCAAATTGAAAAGAAGAAGTAAGCTTTCCCAAAATAGAAATTAGAAAAACAAGATTTGAAACTTTAAAACAATAAAAGAATAAATCTTGGAAAAGATATTTCTTGTATTAAAATAAAAAATTTAAAGAACAAAAGCTTTGTTATTTGCACATTTGTCACATAAGCCAATAACTAAACTAAAGAAATAAAAAAAACTAAAAACTGAGAACTAAAAGAGAGAAAAGAAGTGAAAAATAGGATGATGAAATAGGGTGAATGGCTTTCCTATTTATAAAGTGGGATTCAGCCAAAGGGGTAAGATTTACAAGATGTGTTTTCAAATTTAAACTCTAGGTAATAAGGCTTATCTTCATATTCTAAGAAAGGATGATCGAATGGGACTCCTCTTGTTTGAGTGTGCTTGGTCGAAGGGGGTCTTGAAGAAGTGATCATGGCCTTTGATCAATGTGTGATTAATCCTTGATAATCTCTACTCTTGGATTCGACTAAGGCTTAGGATTTCAAAAATAGTTTGATTTTTCTTTAATTATCTGGATAATTATCTTGCAAATTCCTTCCTCTATCAAAACTCTTCATTGGATAAGCTAAATAGTTCATCATAAGCATAAACACTCTTAACCGAATGTATTTAATCTTCATTTTGGTGAAAATTGCATCAAGCCCTTCTTAAATGGAGTCTTGGTCAAATGGAAGAGAGAAGAATCCTTGTGCATGCTTAACTCAATCAAAAAGAGTTTTTCTTGGATAAAGCACTTTTGGTTGATCATGCAAGAGTCTATTGAATTTCTTTAAATATCACAAGTGTGCTTGGTGTCCTTTTGGATGTAAGCTAGTCGAAATAATGCAGAGTCATTATACAAGCAAAATTTCTTCATGGCAAGCAAAGGAGTCATTCTTGAATCAAATCTTTTTTGGCCGAATATAAGGCAGAATCCATGTGCAAATAGAACTTTATCTTGGTTTCATGGATGGATGAATGTAGATCAATGTGGTTCGGCTATGAGCTTCCAAGACTGGGCTGAAAATACCCCTTGTATGCTTGTATGAAAATAAAGGCTATGAGCTGAAAACTTTAAAATCATGTAAAAAACATAAAAAATACAAAAATTAATAAAAATTTTAAAATTTAGCACCATTTTTAGCTTGTAAAAACATTATATAATTTGGCGCTATCATACCCTTATACTTAAATTTTTGCTTGTCCTAGAGCAAAACCTGAAATTAACAAAACTAAAGATCAATAAGCATACTCACAAGGTCAAAAATTGCACACAATTCCTATCATGCACTATTTTATAATAGAAACCTAATTATAGATATAGAGTTACAATAAATTCCTTTAAAAACAAGCTCTCAATATCTTATGCTCATTACAAATATACATTTACTCAATATTTAATTCATACATATAACTCAAGTAAAAAGAATGCAAAATACTTTATCACATTTCAATTCAAAGATAGAATAGACTTCATATGTTCACTTTCCCCATCCTTCTCCATTAATGTTAGACTTACATATTTGACTCAAGATAAAAAGGCCTTTTAGGCTTCTAACGTAAGGCCTAGGTTAAAGTAGGAAAAAGGAAATTTTAGGCATAAGATTTTAAGCTCACTTTCTTTGAATTTCTTAGACTTTGAACAGTTGAGAGCTCTTTTTAAAGCTTTAACTTGTGAGGCATCATTTTATTCTTTGTATTTATGGCTCCTTTTAGAAAAAAAAAAATGCTATAGCCATTTTAAGCTTTTGTTAGGCTTTGCCTTTTTTTTTTTTTTTGCCATTTTCTTTCTTTCATTTCATTCCTTGCACCTCCCTTCCTCCCAAATACATAGAAATGTCTATAATACACAAGTAAGCACATTTAGGTTAGTAAAACCAAATAAGGATAATAATTAAAGAAAAGGCTTATTGGTTTATTATGTGGCTAAATAAACATAGAAAAGGGAATGTAATAAGCTCAAAATATAGGTACTAGGGATGCATCATAATAGGGTGGCTAGAAAAAGGCTGAAACTATCCAAAGAACCGACTAGATCATCTTTTGAGTCAAATATAGTCTACGATTTTACCTCAAGGGTTGAGTAGGTGAATTTTAGAACATTTATTCATATTATTAAATCTCATGCAAATCCACATCTCACAAACTTTAACACAAATCATAGCATTTCATATAAAGAGAATAGAAACACGAGCATAATAATCATATCCAAAGAAAGACATGCTTAAGAATTCTTTTCAAGCTCTACTACATTTATAATTAAACCTCATATCATACTTTAGTCATTCTTGGAAAATATATGTAAATCCAACAAAGTGAGCATAATATAGAGATTTAGTATGCCAATTTGGTTTAAAAGAAAAAATGGGATCACAAGTTTAAAAAACATTTAAGTTCAAAAACATCTTCCCCTCAACTTAAATTAAACAATGTTTCAAAACAAAAAATAAGGGAAAAGAAATACTCCCTAAATTTACTTTAAGGTCGAATGTCTATAAGGCATCTTCTTACTTCACTTTATCCCTAAAAAGAAAAACAACTCAAACAAAACTTTGAAACATACCTATCCTAAAAAACTAAGAAAACAAAAAGCATAACCATTAAAATAAAACTTAGGTTGCCTTCTAAGCAGTGCTAATTTTGGTCAAGCTTGACCATCCCTAAATCTATGGTTCATCTTATCCCTTCAAAAGGGAGCTTACCTTGTTACCTCTTTCCTTATGGAATAACATAAATAGACTCAATTTTAAGAGGTGTACCAATTTTTCTAGTAGGGATAACATACATAGAACTTGAATTTCTTTTAAGGTTAAAATGATTAGAGCTAGTGGTTGGCAAATGATTTTGAATCATAGGATCAGGAGGTTTATCTATTAGGTTAGACTCCTTAAGGTTTTCTTTTACCATGACTGTATTTACATCATCTTCATCTCTAATTACACTACGCCCTCCAGTTACAAACTACAGTTTCTTGTTTTTGAATCTAAGGGTAAGGCTAGAGTTGTAGACATCTATTAATGCTCTAGCAATCAATAGGAAAGGTTTTCCTAATAGTAATGGAGCTTCATCATCCTCCATGTCTAAAACATCAAAATCCATAGGGAAAGTATATTTACCAACTTTTACAAGCACATTTTTCAATCTTCATTGTGGCAACTTGGTAGATCGGTCAACAAACTTAAAGTTGTACTTTCTAGGCTTTAGTTCTCCACATCCTCACTATAAAAAATATTCATAAGCATTAGATTTATACTAGAACCAAGATCATAAAGAGTATCATAAAATTTTAAATGTCTAATTTTACAAGGAATAGTAAAACTTCTTAGATCTTTTTACCTTTTAGGTAAGAGTTGTTGAAGTTCAGGGTTGCATTCCTTAAAATATGTAACTTCCTTCAACTCTTTAAGTAGCTCATTTGGAATAGGCCTTAGGGCAGGTGGTGTTATGTTAAAACACTACCTATATATTCTAGTAGTCATCTTTGGCTTTGTTTACACTTTCTTTTAGTCTTTCTCCTTCTCTTCTCCTTCTTTTTCTTGTATAGCCCTTTCTTGAACTATTTCTTCTTGCTCGATTGAATGTTTTCTAATAATGCTTTTCTTACTTCCAATAGCAGTTGTCCTTCTTTAGCAGACCCTTCAATGTACTTTTTTGGATCTTTTTCATATTCCATTTTAATAGTTTTTTCTTTTAGGTTTTTTTTAATATTTTTGAAAGCCTCTAATGTTATGGGGTCAAAACCCTCAAGAGTTTCTCTTCCAAATCTCAAGAATTCTTCATATTCTAATATGTCTTCTTTCCCCACAAAATTTATTTAAGTTAGTTTACAAAATTAGGAAAGTTTACCACTATAGGTTCATCAATGAAATTATCCTCCTCATCAGAATCATCTATCCCATCATTTACCGAAGAATAGATGGCATTACATCTTTTCTTGCCTTATCCTTTTAGGTTAGATTCAGTGTTGCTAGGCAAGGTACCTATAGAGCAACTGGCTATGGCTTGGGCTAGTTGACCAATATGGTTTTCTAGGTTCTTAATTGATGTAGCTTCGCTTTAAATGTTGGCATTGTTGGCTTACATCATTGGATCAACATATCTTTAAAATTGTATTTCTTTTCATGAGGTGGGTTGTAAGTTGGTAAATTGGGGCAATAGTTGTTGTTTTGGTTGGTGGTTTGATTGGTTTCAAGAAAAATTTGGGTGGTTTTGCATTACGGTAGGTGTTGTTATTTGCCTTAGATTGCTAGATGTATTAGACATGTTTTGTCTTATATTGACATCTTTCATTAAAATGGGGACCTTCACATATATCACATGACACAAAAGGGTTTTGGATAGCATTCACATGGTTGGCTTGGGGTTGGTTTCTTAAGGCTTCAATTTTTTTGGTAAGACGGATAAATAGGAATTTATGGAGGTTATGGCATCAATTTCAAATAAACCAGTAGATTTTTTAGTTGCCTTTCTCTCCATCCCCCACTAGTAGTTGTTAGCAGTCATCTCTTTAATTAGCTCATTTGCTACCTCGAGAGTCTTGCTCATAATTGCCCCTATAGCAACTAAGTCTAAGATGGTTCTCATGGGTGATGTGAGACCATTATAAAATATTTGAATTTAAAGCCATTGGGTAATCCATGGTATGGGCATTTCCTTAATAACTCCTTGAATTGTTCCCATCCATCATATAATGTTTTAGCATTTGCTTGCAGAAATGTGAGGATCTCATTTCTCAGCTTTGTAGTTTTAGTTGGAGGAAAAAACTATGCTAGAAACTTTTAAACCAAATCATACCATGTGGTGATTGAACTAGGTGGTAATAGTGACAACCAACTTTTTGCCTTGTCCCTGAGAGAAATAAAAAATAATTTTAGTCTAATAACTTCATAAAAAATACCATTATAGTGAAAAGTACCACATAATTCAAGAAAGTTTGAAAGGTGAAGATTAAGATCATAGCTTGGTAACCTTCTAAATTGCATAAAATTTTGGACCATTTGTATAATTAAAGGCATGATCTTAAAGTTGTTGGCTTGAATAGCTAGCCATCTAATGGATGGTTGAAACCATCTAGATTAGGAACTGCATAGTCCATTAAGGTTCTTTGTTCCTTATTGTTTGCATTAGCCATGAGTGTTGGTGCAGGTGGTGCTAATTACTCTCTTCTTCCTCTAAATGTTTTTTCAATTTTTTGATCAACTAGAGCTAAGTCAACACTTTTAAATTTGCACATGCAAATAAGAAAAGATCAAAGAAAAACAAAAGAAAATAAATAAATAAATAAAAAGTTTAGATTATAGGAGTTTAAAAAATATTGAAAACACTACTATAATCCCCTACAATGACCCCAAAAACTTGATTATTGCTTTTCATATAGCATACAATGCACAAATCAAGTAATAATAATAGAAGTATTCTAGTATCATTTCTCAAGGGATTATAGGTTGTAATGCTGGGTTGCTCACAATTACCAAAGATGGAAGCCTAAAATCTTTATATCTAAACAATTGAAAATTTAGGGGTTTTGGTTGCAAAGAAAAGAAAAGAAATATTTGAAAGTAATTGTAGGTAGAGATCTTGACTTCACCAATTGTCACTTGAGAGGTAAAAGAATATAGCCAAAGATTGAATATAAAATAAAATAAGTGAAACTTGAAAACAAGAAAAATAGAGATTGTCAATTGCTTAGAGTAATCTTGAAACAAATATTGCATGAAAATAAACTTGTAAAAGATGAAAGAGAGTGATGGCTAAAACATGTAGAAAGTAAAATAATGTTGGAATCAAACTTAAAGGTAGAAGAAAGCTTTGCCAAAACAGGGAACGGAAAAAGAAGATTTGAAACTTTAAAACAATAAAAGAAAAGATCTTGGAAAAAATACTTTTGTATTGAGATAAAAGAATTTAAAAAAAAAGCTTTCTTATTGGCAAATCCATCACCTAAGCCAATAACTAAACTAAAGAAATAAAAGAACTAAAGATAAAGAACTAAAAAAGATAAGAGAAGTGAAGAATGAGATGATGAAATAGGATGCATGGCCTCTCTATTTATAGAGTGCGATTTAGCCAAAGGGTAGGATTTACAATACGTGTTTTTAAATTCAAACTTTAGGTGATAAGGCTCATCTTCATCTTCCAAGGAGGGATAACAGGATAGGACTCTTCTTGCTTGAGTGTGCATGGCCAAATGGGGTTTTGAAGAAATGATCAAGGCCTTTGACCAATGCTTGATTAAATCTTGATAAATCTCCACTCTTGGATTTAGCTAAGGCTTGGGATTTCAAGAATAGTTTTTTTTTTTCTTCAATTATCTTGATAATTATCTTGTAATTTCCTTCCTTTATCAAAACTCTTCATTGGATGAGCTAAAGAGTCCATCATAAGCACAAACATTCTTGGTCGAATACATCTAGTCTTCATTATGGTGGAAATCACATGAAGTCTTTCTTGAATGGAGTATTGGTCAAATGGAAGAGATAAAAATCCTTATGCATGCTTAACTCAATTAAAAAGAGTTTTTCTTAGATAAAAACACCTTTGGCCAATCATGCAAGAGTCCATGGTAGCTTGAACTTCTTCAAATATCACAAGTGTGCTTGATGTCTTATTTGAAGTGAGCTAGCCGAATGCATATAGAGTCATTATGCAAGTAAAATTCCTTTATGGCTAAGCAAAAGAGTTACACTTGAATCAAATCTCTTTTGGCCAAATATAAGGGAGAGTCCATGTGCAAATAGAACCTATCTTGGCTGCTTGGATAGATGAATGTGGTCAATGTGGTTTGGCTATAAGCTTCTAAGATTGGGCTAAAAATGCTTCTTACATGCTTGCTTGCATGGCTTGTATGAAAATGAAGGCTATAAGCCTAAAACCCTGAAATCATGAAAACAACATAAAAAGTACAAAAATTCATCCAAATTTTATAATTTAGCACCATTTTTAACATGTAAAAACACTATATAATTTGGTGCTATCAAATACTTTACTCACTCATTACTATTACTTGATATGATCTGTGCACTTGCAAGCAATATAAAAATAAATTTTTTGGCATCATTGTCGAGGATTATTTTAGTGTTCAAAGATCAATATCAATAAGGGTTTCTACTACTTTGTAATCTAAACAATTTTACTTTTATTTGTTTAATATATTTTGATCTTTTCTTTGTTTGCATGTGCAGATCTCATAGTGTTAATTTAGCTCCATTTAACAAGGAAATTGAAAGAACATTTAGTCGTTTAAAGAGAGAACAAACACCTACACAAAATAGAAGTCTAATGGCAAATGCAACAAATGAAGGTTAGAAAGCTTTAAGGGGCTATGTTGTTTCTAACCTTGATGGATTCCAATCATCCGTACAAAGGCCAACACTACAAGCCAATAATTTTGAGATAAAGCCTTCAACTGCTCAGATGGTCCAAACTTCTATTCAGTTTGGAAGGTTGCCAAATGATGATCTAAACCTTTATCTCTCTAACGTTTTAGAACTTAGCAACACTTTTAAATACAATGGTGTTTTTAATAATGTTATAAGACTAAAACTATTTCCTTTTTCTCTCAGAGATAAGATAAAAAGTTGGTTGTCTTTACTTCCATCCAACTCCATCGCCACATGGGACAATTTAGTCTAGAAGTTCTTCAGCAAATTCTTTCCACCTATTAAGATGGTGAAAATGATGAATAGAATTACAACATTAAGACAACTTGATGGTGAAACCCTATATGATGCATGGGAAAGATACAAAGAACTATTGCAAAAAATCCATATCATGGCCTTTAACAATGGCTGCAAATTCAGATTTTGTACGATGGGCTAATGCCACCTATGCAGACTAGTTTAGACTCAAAACTTGATGGTGAAACCCTATATGATGCATGGGAGAGATACAAAGAATTGTTATGAAAATGTTCACATTATGGCCTCCCATAATGACTATAAATTTAGATTTTCTACAATAGGATAACACCAACTATATGAACTACTTTATACTTAGCCGCTAAATGAGCTATAATGGGAAAGTTAATGGATAATGCATATGAGTTGATTAAGGAGATGGTTGTGAACGACTACTAATGAGGTGGCTGTGAACAACTACCAATGAGGTACTGAAAGAAAGGTACATAAAAAAAATTGTTGAGGTTTATGAATTAGAGACATTCACTTCAATCACATTATAATTAGCTAGCCTTACCAAAAATATAGATGCCCTAGAAACCCAAACCTCAATCATCCTTGTCCAAGCCATCCAAAGTTCATTAATAACTTATGATATTTAAGGACTATATTATGTTGATAGATGCCAATTCAAGGTAGAGTTGGTCTAATATGCATAACAAACCAAGCTTGCCTACAATACCTACAATAATACTTACAACCTAGGCTAGAAGAATCACTCAAAACCAACCCACCCACCAAAACACTATCTAAACTAAAACATTTTCCTAAACCAATAACCACATAATCCACCCCAAGAAAATAATACAAAATCCAACCTTAAGAAACAAGGTAAGGAAATGTGCAATGTTTTATATTCTTATGGGAAATAAGGGACCTATTTTTTCTGAAGAAGAGGATAATCTTATGGATAAGCCTATAGTGGTGAATTTGCCAAGCTTTGTGAAATAGCCTGACGTGGAATGCGTAAAAGAAGAATTGGTAATGGGTGATAAGGAATTACTTTGGTTTATATTGGAGATTCTTACAAGTTTCAACCTAATGGTAGAAGTTCAAGATAATTTTTTCTAAAATAATGAACTTGAAGAGATAGATAGGAACCATGAAATAGAGAAAGACCATAAAGAAAAAGTTCAAGAAGAGGAGGAATATATGAATTCAACAAGGGATGATGAAGAGCTTTTACAAGTTAGAAGAGTGCTCTTGAAGAGTATATAACTTGAGGTGAAGGAAGTGTAAGAGTAAAACCGTAAGGTAAAAAGTGTTAGAATAACTCTAAGGATGTTAACCTAAAGGAAGACATTCAAAAAAGCCCAATAAATGTCAAAACCTAAATGGAAAGAGCTACTTAAGAAGCTAAAGACTGTTACACTTATTTATGAGTGTAGCCCTACATTTTGATAAATTATTCCAATAAAGTAAGATGACCCAAGGAGTTTCACTATACCTTATTCTATTGGTCACTTCTATTTTGATAAGGTTTTATATGATCTAGGTTCTAGTATAACTTTAATGCCTTTGCATATTTTTATGTAGTTGGGAGCTGGTATATTGCAACCTCTAAATTTCAGCAACAACTTTGCTAGTAGATCTATAAAAAAACTATAAGGAGTATTGGAAAATGTACTTGTGAAAGTGGGTAAATATGTTTTTCCTATTGATTTTGTTGTTTTAAATATGAAAGATAGTGAGGCCTCAATTCTATTAGGTATACCTTTCCTTATGGTCTCAGGTGCTTTAATTGATGTTTATAACTATAAGGTCACATTAAGATTTAAAGATAAAAGAATTACCTTTAAAATTGGTAAAGCTATTTTTAGAAACGATAAAAAAGATGTCCAAGAGATATCTATAATAAAAAGATAAGGAAAAACTCATGAATAAAGAGCCTAACCAAACCAAAAAGACTAGCCCAAAAGCCCAATAGTGAAAACCCACTCAGCCAGCCCTAAGAACCCAACTCCTTGTAAGCCCAAGACACATTCCCTTAGTGTAAATTCAAAAGACCCAAGGTTGAACCCAAATCCTATTTATATGATCCTTGCTAGGAGAGCTAGTCTAACTTCTAAGGCCAAATTTGTGTATGTGATACCACAAAAGCTATTACAATAAGGGAAACTCCTTCCTAAAAGAAAATGGTAATCTTCAATTCTTAAGTATGGTCAAGCTTGACCAAAATTAGCATTATTTGGAAGGCAACCTATGTTTTACATTTTCAAACTTTATATTTTCTTTGTTTTTGTTTAGGAAAGGTATGCTTTTATCTTGTTGTTTGTTTTTAGTTGTTTTCTTAGGAATGAAGAAAAGATGAAAATGATGTCTTGACAAGTTTCAGCCTCTCAAGAAGACAAAGATAAGCGAGTATTTCTATACCCTTAATGCTTTAATATTTCAAGTGAATCATTGTGCAATTCAAGTTTAAGGGAAGAAAACTTTTTACACAAAACTATTTTGAAAAGCTTTTCAAAGTATTCCTAAAAATCTTTGTTTTTAAACCAAGTTAACATGCCAAAAATCATTATAATGCTAACTTAGTTGATTTTTCATAATTTATTCATAATGACTTAAGTATGATATTAAGACAAGTATGAATGTGATGAAAGCATGAAATGATGTCTTAAGTATGCTATTCTTTGGATTATGATTTTTATGTTTTATGTACTAAATTTTAATCTTTGATATGCATCAATTTGTGTGAAAATTTTGTGAGTATAAAATTGCATAAAGTTTTGAAGCATGAGTATAACTTTAGAATTTGCCTACTCAACCTTCGAGGAGAAATCTTAGACTGTATTTGATTTAAAAAGTGATTTAGGCATTTTTTGGACCATTTGAGCTTTTTCAAGCCCACTTATAATAAGGCATCCCTATTACCTTTATTTTTTAGCTTATATATTCCATTTTCTTTATTTATTTACCCATAATAATAAGCCTAAACCTTTTTCAATGAAATTTCCCTCTTATTGCTTTTACCCAACTTGTATTGCTTATGCATGTTAGGGACAAAGTTAAAAGAAAAAATTTGCATTTGGGAGGAAGGGAGGTGCAAAGCAAGGCAAAAGAATAAAAGCCAAAATGGCTAAAATAAAAAAGAAAAGCAAAAATGTAAAAGCTAAATTACCTATATGAAAAAAAAAAAGTCAAATAAAAATGCCTCAAGTCTTAAAAAGTTTTAAAGTTTTCAAATTCCAATGTTAGAAAAAGTAAGTAAAGGATTATGAGCCTAAAATTTTCTTTTATCTTACTTTGACCTAAGCCTTACATCACAAGCCAATAAAGACCTTTTGATCTTGAGTCTAGTAAGTAAGCCTAACATCAGTGGAAAAAGAATGAGGAAAGTAAACCTATGAAGGTGCTCTATCTTTGAATTGATATGTAATGGCATATGTTGTATACTTTTTGCTTAGATTGTATGTATAAATTAGAAATAGATTAACTTTACATACATGAGAGTTTTATGAAACTAAAAGCATAATTTTGAATAAATTTCTTGTCTAATTATGTTTATTGCTATCTTTCTATTATACTATAGAGCATGATTGATAGTTTGTGAAATTTTAACTTTGTATGCATTTGTATTGATTATTAGTATAGTTAACTTGAGGACTTAACTTAAAGGACAAGCAAAAAGCTAAGTGTGGGGGTATGATAGAAGTAAAATTTATAGTGTTTTGCAAGTCCCTTCAACTCAAAATTTTGAAAATTTGCTTGAATTTGGTGTGTTTAATGTGTGATTTCTTGATATTTAGGTTTAATGCATATGGGATGCAAAGACCATTTGAGGCCATTCAAGGCCATGCAATTCCATGCAGTATTAGGTTAATCCTAATCCATTTAGTATTTGACCAATGCAAGATGGGAGTATAGCTAAATCCAATTTGGAATACGAATCCTACAAGCATTTGGTTATTAAAGTATCTTATTTGGACAAGGACTCCTACGTGTATTTGACCAAGAAGAGATCTTATTAAAAGAGGACTCTTTGATTATATTGAAAGAGTTTTTATGCAAGAAGAACACTATCAAGGAAATAAAGGCTAGATTTTCTATTCAAAAAGGACTTTTGGAAATTTATCTTAAAAGTTTATGATCAAAGCAACTATATGGCTTTGATCATAAACTCTTAAGATAAATTTCCAAAAGTGGATAATCAAGCCTATCTGAGACTTTCATCAAGATTGCAAGATGATGAATGGCATGACACATGTATGATCAAGATCAACCTATGACCCATTTGGCTAAGACACTCTATAATTGAAGACTCCATATTTGGCCATAGCACTTCAAGATTAAGATAAAGCCTAATCTTATTAGAGTTTGATTTATAATAGGACTTTATAATTCCAACCGCCTTTGGCCGAATGTTTCTTTATAAATGGAAAGGCTCTCTTCACTTTTAACACATCCCATTCCACAACACTTCTCTTCTCTTTTTTTCTTTTTTTCTTTTCAATTTTCTTTAGATTTTTTATAGGTTTCTTACAAATTGGCTAGAGTGACAAACTAGTCTAAGAACCAATACAATCTTGTTTTCTTAAAGCTTTAATACAAAGTTCTATTTGCATTCTTTCAAAACAAGCTTTCTTTATTTACATTTCATGCATAATTTTCTTTTCTTTACAAGCATTCAAAATCATGTTTTATATGCTTTCTAATTTTTAGCCAATAGTCAAACTTTTCCTAAAGCTTTTGATTCTTTTAGTATTCTTGTTATATTCAGCCAATCTTAAGAACCACCAAGGGACAATTGATTACCAACAATCACAATACATAATCCTTGTGGGAACAATACTCTACTCACTCACTACTATTACTTGATGCGATTTGCGCACTTACAGGTGATATAAAAAGCAACAATCAACAATCTCTGTAGGAACGATACTCTACTCATTAATGCACTAATGCTTGATCCATATACTTATGGGTAGCACAACAATTGCTTTCTTATCCTTTAGCATTTTCACCAACCACCATTTCTTGGACTTTCCTTATATACTTTAATAAGTTGTTTACTATTTTTTCATTTTTAATAGCTTCTTTATAGCTAACCAGATCTCCACTACTAGCTACCCAGGCAAATGCAATAATTTCCTAAAAACATGACTTATGCTTTCTTGTTCATTTTCCTCTCCTTTTTGCAATTGAAAAATATGGTGTTGAGGGCTATTCGGATGAAAATTGATATGGAAAACTGACATGTACGGGCTATGAAGGTGTCCAAATCCACTTATGGATCTTCATTTTTAATTGAAATTTGCATTTTAGTTACTTTTACTTTTAAATTTGCTTTGTTGTTCGTTCCTTTCTTCATTTCTAGAATTTGTAACTTTATCCCAATGTAAAATGATCTTTTATATTAAGTTGTGTTTCCCTACCCCTGTGATAAGAAATTGGGATGATTAAAGGTTTAGTTGTTTGAATGAATTAGTTAAATTGCCAAGGTAGCATTCAAATTTCTACCTAACAGTATGTTCTAGAAATATGAATGATTGTGAAAGGTAAGAATCATTCTTATGCAGGTGATGAAAAATATTTAAAAGATAAAATTGAGTGCGATCATATATAGATTTATGTTAAGCAATAAAATTTGAACTACAAGTAACAAAATAAATAGATCTTTTAATGTAGTCAAAATTTTGTTGGTAAGTTGATCAATGACATTTGTAAAGGAATTTTTAAAAAATAAACTTCTCTTTAAGTAATTACAATAGCCATGAATAAGTTTATCCAGGAATATTGTAATCTCATTAGTAGGGCAAAAGCTAAAAAAAAGCATGCAAAATGTACTATACTATACTATATTGAACAATCCCTTTTTTATAGCTATAGTTAGATCCATGAGTAATATCACATAGCAAAAATGGCAAAACCATGCATGCATAGATAAGGTGTGTCCTTAACCTTGACAAATGATTTTAATGAGGCAGCTGAAATGATGGTGTGGACTCACTTTCAAGTGGAGAAGGGAAAGGATCTGGCATAGTATCCCAAGACAGGGAAAAGTTTTCATTCTTCTTACGCCTTCGATCTAAAATGGCTGGTTTAATTGGCGTTTCGACCATTTCAACAGTGCAAGTTAACATAGTAACAATCTTAGACATGGGAGGTCTTTGGTTTGGATGAGGCTGGAGGCAAAAGAACGCTACATTTATTGCCCGTAACACATCTTCCTTGACCAACCCATCATGTGTCACTCGTAGGTCTACCAGATCAAGTACACGTGATTGCTCAAACAACTTCCATGCCTAGCTAGTATCAACACAATAATCAATCAATTAACTAATTAATTAATTTATATCATTTCTATAATTAAATATTAAATACAAAAGCATACATATTCTGGAAGGTACTGCATTTCTGATGGTAAAGTAAGATCTGTGTTCTTCCTGCAGCTAATTATTTCAAGCACAAGAACTCCAAAGCTATATATGTCTACTTTTTCAGACAATTCTCCTCTGATCGCATATTCAGGAGCTGTGTAGCCTCTGAACAAAACCAGATGCAATGAAACATAAGTTACAAATACACAGTCATGTGATAAAATCCAAAATCCAATAAAATTACTGTTATACCAAATACACATCCATAATGAAATCAATTCAAAGATTAATGCACCAAAGTAAAAACATACACATATACACTCCTAATTCATTTCATCTAAAAAACACATGTTTTTTTCCCTAAAACACAATATTAGAAACAAATATTGATAATTTTGGTTATACTTTATCATTGGTCCTTGACCTATTGAAATGTTTCATTCTAGACTTCCACGATTTGACTCAAATTATTAAAGGTTAGACATTTCCTATATATATATATATATTGATAATCCATTTCCTAAAAAAAAAAACCCAACTTTAAAATACATATAAGTAAATAATGCCTATTTCATTTCATACTTTTAAAATGATAGAAAGTTTTTTGATTAAAAGCTTCAAAAAAAAGTGTTAAGATTAAATTTTGCAAATAAATTAATCTCAGGAAATATATAATCCACTAATGTCCATGCAAAACTTAAAGTTACATCTAGGTTTAGATTGCAAATATATTTTTTAACTCGTCTTATCTTCTCTCATTTTTTGGATTCTTCATTTATTTCACTCTTCGACATTTTTCTAGAAATGTTATAAAATTGAAAACAATTGGAATCTAATTAGCCTTCAAGATTTTAAACTAAATAGAATTTTACGACCCAACATTGTCGGGGTAATTCTAGTTCATATATTCATCATTTTTTACCTTGAAATATGACAATCCGAAAATGTGTTGAAATTAGGTTGTAATGTAAATAAAGGATAACGACCGATATCTTTTTGTATGAGTTTATAGATGCTAGATGAATGAAATTGATTCTGATTCTAATCTAGAAAAAGGAAGGAAAAAGGTGAGGGTTAGATAGAAGTGGAAGAAGAGAATTAATCAAGAAAGGAAAAAAAAAAAAAAAGAAACCAAAAAGAAAAAAATATGCTTAATCAAAATAATCTTGTGATCTAAGCTTGACATTGAATGAAAGGAGTTAGATTCATATTTAAGTTTTTAAAGAAAGGGAAATAAGAAGAGTAAAAGAGGGATAAAGAGAAAAATATTGTGTTGGGTCAAGTAGATCCAAACTGATTAGTATAACAGCTTAAATATTATGCAAACTAGTTAGTATATCCGTTTAAATATTATGTTATTTTTAATATGAGTTAAGTTATAATTATATTTTAAATGATATTAGAGACATGTTCCTAATAAAATTGATGTGTTATATGAATAGGCACATATATATTTGTGAAAATTAATAAGATGTGTTAATTCTAATTGCTATACTCTATTTTCTTAACTTTTTCTTATATAATCTTCAAGTATACATTTAGAACCTTAAGACTTGGATTATAAAAATTTGTGGTCAACTTTAGTAACTATTCCATAAACTAGAAAGAATAAAAAAGCTATTGAAAGAGTACAATAAGAAGTAGATTCTTGAAGATGTATGAAGTAAATATTGATAAATTGATCTTGGGAAATTAAATTAGCGTTGGGGTAGGTAATTGTAAATCTTTTAATATTACTTCATTGTAACCAAGCATAGTATAATTATTTTAACAAGTTAAAATGATTTTTAATGGTGAAAATTTAAACACATACTTTAGACCAAAACTTGTATGTACCCTAGTGTAGTATGACTTTGTGGTAAAATTTTGATATTCAAAGAACTTATATTTTGGGAGAAAAATCATAGTCAAACTATAAAAAAAAAAAAATTAAAATTTTAGCTGTAGCTTTTCTCACATGTTTGGACTTTGAGGCATGAAATTTACATGATTAGAATCTTTGTCTCATAAGCTTTCCATGAATGTAATATTCAAAATTTTTCACTGTGTGATTAATATGAGTTAAGGATTTAAAGTTCAAAAGACTAAACTGAAAAATAAAGCAAATTTTTTTGATAAAAAAATTGTCTTTTAGTTGTGCAAGTGCCACGTGGGGGGCACGTGTAACGTCTTTTTTGGCATAGTTTTTAAAATAGACTTTTACAAAAAATTTTCAAAATTAATTTGTGAACTTTCATATATTTTCTAGAATATAAAAAAATTATGAAAATATATATTTTTTAGTTTTCTTATGACATCATATAATTTTTGTCTTTAAAATTCACTCTCACAATTAGTTGGAAATTAATTTTTCTTAACAAATAAATATTTTGGTCCAATAATTGATAATTATGGCATTAATATTTAGTATTTAGATATATATATATATTTTTATGGAATATAGTTTTCATCCATGTCACTATGTCATATGCCATGATTATTTTATTTTATGCAGGTGATGAAAAATATTGCATAATCTGGATAAAAAGAATAAGTCTCCATATTTTACTTTAAATAGTTGACATTTTATTTCATCTTATAGAACTAAAGATGATTATGGATCTTACAAGTGAAATTTTCAATATTACAAAAAAAATTATGGTTCGATATTACAAAAGAAATTATGGTTTAATTATTTTTGTGATAAAGGGAATATGATAACTAAAAGTACAATAATAGATTTTTCAAAAGAAGTTTAATGGAATAATAATGATATATAACATAGGAAGATCTGATATCTTCTATATAAAATAGTCTTTAAAACTATAACTAATAGCATAGATTCACTTGAGCAAGGGAATATGACCCAACATAAAGGCATAGAGGCCTACAAAGTTTAAAAAGGATTGGAAGTGCGTGATGATCATATTAAAGAGTTTAAGACTTTGTAGACTTGCTAAACAAATGTAGCATGAATAAAAATTGAAATTTGGTGGAACAACTATAACTAGGCTTCGTAACTTAATGGTTAAGTTTCATCAATATGTTACAAATCTTTCACACTTTATGATAGAACAATTAAAGGTGATGTTTGTAATGATAAGAGGGTTAAGAGTGGATTAAACTGAACTCACTAATGAACAATAGGTTCAATTAGTTATAAACTCCCTTGTTGAGGCTTTTTAGAGCCTAGTAAAATTGGTGCTAACTCATATTGATAATGTAAGAACTTTAGATGACACCTCATCATCCTTAACTTGAATAGGAGCATAAAAGGGCAACCCATGCTATTTGCTAATGTAGCTCATGCTAATTAACGCAACGGAAAATGGCCTAAGCATAATAACAAAATGGAGCTAAGCAGAAGAATTCTAAAAATTTAGCACCAAAAGATAGCAGTGTGGCCGAGCATAGAAAGAAGAACATCAACAAAGTTAAATACTACAACTGTGAAAAATTTGAATCACTTAGCTTATGATTATTTTGAGTAAAAAAAAAGTTAAACTCAAGCCTAGCTCTGCTAGCACTTATATTTATTTACATGTTCTTATATTGTTGGTAACTACCCATAATTGGTGGGTTACATCGCATGAAACCAACTGCCTTATGTGACTTATATTATTATCATGAAACTACTTTAGGTAATTTTCATTAGAATAAAAAAAGGTCACCCATAACTCCTGTAAAACATGATGGCATTCAACCATTAATAAAAAACAATAACTAAGGGAAAAAAGGGTTTTCTCACAATAAAAAAAGAGAGAAAAAGAGATAGAGTAATTAGACAGGGATCGTATAGTTGTCAAGAGGAATTTTTACTTTAATGTATTGAAGGACTAACACTATGGATACAAACAATTTTCCTATTTGATAGCACCAAATTATATAGTGTTTTTACATGCTAAAAGTGGTGCTAAATTTTAATTTTTAGATGATTTTTTGTACCTTTTATGTTGTTTTCATGATTTTAGGGTTTCAAGCTTATAACCTTCATTTTCATGCAAGTTTGCAATGAGCATTTTTAGCCCAATCTTGGAAGCTCATAGTCGAACCATATTGTTCCACATTCATCCATTTATGTAACCAAGATAGAATTTTATTTGCACATGGACTTTTTCTCATATTCGACTAAAAGAGATCTAATATAAGTGTGATTCCTTTACTTAGCCATGAAGGAATTTTGCTTGCATAATATCTATACATGCATTCGAGTAACTCACTTCCAAAAAAAGAGCAAGCATACTTATGACATTTGAAGAAGTTCAAGCTACCATGGACTCTTGCATGATTAACCAAAAATGTTTTTATCCAAAAAAAAAATCTCCTTTTGATTGAGTTAAGCATGCACAAGGATTCTTATCTCTTTCATTCAGCCAAGACTCCATTCAAGAATCACTTTATGCAATTTTCACAAGAATGGAAACTAGAAACATTCGGCCAAGAGATTTTGTGCCAATGATGAACTTTTTAGCTCATCCAATTAAGAGTTTTGATAAAGGAAGAAATTTGCAAGATAATTATCAAGATAATTGTAGAAAAAATCAAACCACTTTTGAAATCCCAAGCCTTAGTCGAATTCAAGAGTGGAGATTTATCAAGAGGAGTCCTATTCAGTCATACATCTTTAGAAGATAAAGATGAGCCTTATCACTTAGAGTTTGAATTTAAAAATGCATATTGTAATTCCTATCCCTTTGGCCAAATCTCACTCTGTTAATAGAGAGGCCATTTACCACATATCATCATCCCATTCTTCACTTCTTTTCTCTCTTTTAGTTATTAGCTTTTAGATCTTTTATTTCTTTAGTTTAGTTATTGGCTTAAGTGACAGATTTGCCAACAACAAAGCTTTTGTTCTTTAAATTCTTTTATTTCAATGTAAGAAGTATTTTTTCCAAGATCTTTTCTTTTATTGTTTTAAAGTTACAAATCTTGTTTTCCAATCTTTATTTCGAAAAAGCTTACTTTTACTTTTAAGTTTGATTCAAGCATTCTTTTACTTTCTACAAGTTTTGACTATCACTTTCTTTCGTGCTCTATAAGTTTATTTTCATGCATACTTGTTTCATGATTACTCCAAGCAATTGGCAATATCCATTTTTCTTGTTTTCAAGTTTTTACTTATTTCTTTTTAGATCCAATCTTTGGCTATATTCTTTTACCTCTCAAGTGATAGTTGGAGAAGTCAAGATCTCTACCTACAATTTCTTTAAAATCTTTCTTTCTTTTTTCTTTGCAACCAAAACCCTTAAATTTTCAATCGTTTAGATATAATGATTTTAGGTTTTCACGTTTGGTAATTGTAAACAACCCAATATCACAATTCTATAATCTCTTGGGAGACTATACTAGAATACTTTCATTATTATTACTTGATCTGTACACTTGCAACCTATAATAAAAGTAAAAATCAAGTTTTTGGCACCATTCGCAAGGATCGTAGTGGTGTTCACAATATCAATAAAGATTTCTTAAACTCTTATAATCTAAACACTTTTTCTTTTATTTATTTTCTTTTATTTTTTGGCTTTTCTTTGATCCTTTCTTATTTGCATGTGCAAACCTAAAAGTATTGACTTAGCCCTAGTTGATTAAGAAATTGAAAAAAACATTTAGAAGAATAAAAAAAGAGTAATTAACACCACCTGCACTAACACTCATGGCTAATGCAAACAATAAGGGGACAAGGAACTTTAGAGACTATGTAGTTCCCAATGTAGATTGTTTTCAACCATCCATTAGAATGCCAACAATTCAAGCCAACAACTTTGAGATCAAGTCTTTAATTATACAAATGGTCTAAACTTTTATGCAGTTTAGAGGGTTACCAAGTGATGATCCTAATCTTCACCTTTCTAAATTTCTTGAACTATGTGATACTTTTTACTATAATGGTGTTTTTGATGAAACTATTGGACTAAGATTATTTCTTTTTTCTCTCAAAGACAAAGCAAAAAGTTGGTTGTCATCATTACCACCTAGTTCAATCATCACATGGGATGATTTAGTTTAAAAGTTTGTAGCTAAACTCCTTCCACCAACTAAAATAACAAAGCTAAGAAATATGATCACCACATTTTTTGTAAGCAAATGGTGAAACATTATATGATGGATATGAACAATTTGAGGAGCTATTAAGAAAATGCCTACACCATGAATTACCCTAGTGGTTTCAAATTCAAATATTTTACAATGGTCTCACACCATCCATAAAAACCACCTTAGACTCAGCTACTCGATGAGCAATTATGAGCAAGACTCTTGAGGAAGCAAATGAGCTCATTGAAGAGTTGGTTGTTAACCACTACCAGTGGGGATTGAGAGAAAGGTAAGTAAAAAGTTTGCTAGTTTATTTGAAATAGATGCTATCACATCCATCAATTCATAATTAATCACCCTCACCAAGAAGATAAAAGCCTTAAGAAACCAACCATAAGCCAACCATGTGAATGTTATCCAAAAGCCTTTTGTGTCATGTGATATATGTGAAAGTCCCCATTCTAGTGAAAGATGTCAATATATGATAAAACTTATCCAATACATCTAGTAATCTAAGCCAAACAACAATCCTTATAATAATATCTACAACCCTAGATAGTGAAACCACCTTAATTTTTCTTGGAACCAATCAAACCACCAACCCACCAATAACTAAAACAATAACTATTGCCCTAATCTACCAACTTATAACCCGTCCTAAGAAAAGAAACCCAATTTTAAGGATATGTTGACCTAACTAATACAAGTAGACAATACCAACATTCAAAGCCAAGCTGCATCAATCAAGAACCTAGAAAACCATATAGGTCAACTAGCCCATGCTATAGCCAATCACCCTATAGGTACCTTGCTTATAAACATTGAATCCAACCTTAAAAGATAAGGTAAGGGAGGATGTAATGTTGTCTATTCTTTGGTAAATGATAACCATAGCAAATCACCCTATAGGTACCTTGCCTAGAAACACTAAATTTAACCTTAAAAGATAAGATAAAGATGTATGTAATGATGTCTATTGTATGGTAAATGATGGGATATAGGATTCTAATAAGGAGGATGATTTCATAGATGAACTTGTAGTGGTAAACTTCTCTAATTTTGTGAAGCACCCTGAAGTAGATTTTATGGGAAATGAAGACATATTAGAAGATAAGGAACTCTTGAGATTTGAAAGAGAAATTATGGAGGTTTTTGACCTCATGGAATTAGAGGCCCCTAAAATATTGAAGAAAAACACTAGAGGAAGAAACTACTAAAATGGAATATGAAAAAAATCCTGAAGAGTACATTGAAGGGTCTACTAAAAAAGGGTAAATGCTACTGCAAATAGGGAAAACATTATTAGAAAGCATTCATCTTGAGCAAGAACGAGCTATCCAAGAAGAAGATCTATAAGAAAAAAAAAAGGGAAGAAAGTCCAAGAAAAAGTACAACAAAAGCTAATGATGATTGCCAAAATGTATAGGTAGTGTTTCAACATAACACCACCTATCATAAGGACTATTCCAAATGAACCGCTTAAAGAGTTGAAGGAAGTCACATTTTTAAAGGAATGTAGCCCTAAACTTTAACAATTCCTACTTAGAAAGCAAAAACATTCAGGGAGTTTTACTATTCTTTACAAAATTAGACATTTAAAATTTTATAATGTTTTTTATGATCTTGTTTCTAGCATAAATCTAATACCTATGAATATTTTTATACAGCCAAGATATGAAGAACTGAAGCATGCAAAGTACAACCTTAGGTTTCTTGACTAATCTGCCAAGTCAACATAAGAGAGATTGAAAAATGTGCTTTTAAAAGTTAGTGAATATGTTTTCCCTATGAATTTTACTATTTTAAACATAGAGGATGATGAGGCTCCATTACTGTTAGTAAGACCCTTCTTATTGACTGATAGAGCATTAATAGAGCCTTACCTTTAGATTCAAAAACAAGAAGTTGTAGTTTGTAACTGGAAGGTATGGTGTAATTAAATATAAAGATGATGTAAATACAATCAAGGTAAAAGAAAACCTTAGGGAGTTTGACCTAATAGATAAAACTCCTAACCTTATGATGCAAAACCATTTGGCAACCACTAGCTCCAATCATGTCAACCCTATAAGAAATTTAAGTTTTGTGTATGTTATCCCTGCTAGGAGAACTAGTACACTTTTTAAGATTGAGTCTATTTATGTTATTTCACAAAAAATGAGGCAACAAGGTAAGCTCCTTCCTAAAGGTACAAGATGAACAATAGATTTAGCAATGGTCAAGCTTGACCAAAACTGGTGTTGCTTAAGAGCCAATCCAAGTTTTATTTTAATGGTTATGCTTTTTGTTTTCTTAATTTTGTAGGATAGGAATGTTTTAATGTTTTGTTTGAGTTGTGTTTTTTAGGGGTAAAGTGAAGCGGGTAGATGGCTCATAGACATTAGGCCTTTAAGTCAATTTAGGGAGTATTTCTTTACACTTGTTTTTTGTTTTGAAACATTGTTTAATTTAAGTGGGGAGGAAAAGATGCTTTTTGAACTTAAATGCTTTTTAAAATTGTGATCCTATTTTTACTTTCAAACCTAATTGACATACTAAATCTCTGTATTATGCTTACTTAGTTGAATTTGCATATATTTTCCAAGAATGACTAAAGTATGATATGAGGTTTAAAATATGAATGTAACGAAACTTGAAAAGAATTCTTAAACATGTCTTTCTTTGGATATGATTATTATGCATATATTTCTATTCTCTTTATATGAAATGCTGTGATTTTTGTGAAAGTTTGTGAGATATGGATTTGTATGAGATTTAAGGATATGAATAAATGCTTTAGAAGTCACTTACTTAACCCCTGAGACAAAATTCTAGACTATATTTGACTTAAGAGATGATCTAGGCAGTTATTTGGATAGTTTGAGCCTTTTTCGAGCCACTTTGTTATGATGCATCCCTAGTACCTATACTTTGAGCCTATTATATTCCCTTTTCTTTGTTTATTTAACCAAATAACAAACCAATAAGTCTTTTCTTGATGATTATCCTTACTTTGGTTTTACCTAACCTAACTATGCTTACTTGTGTATTATGGACATTTTTATATATTTGAGAGGAAGGGGGCACAAGGAATGAAATGAAAGAAAGAAAACAACAAAAACAAAGGCAAAGCCTAACAAAAGCCAAAAATGGCTATAGTATTTTTTTCCAAAAAAAAAAAAGTACCATAAATACAAAGAATAAAATGATGCCTCACAAGTCAAAGTTCCAAAAAGAGCTCCCAATTGTTCAAAGTCCAAGAAATTTAAAGAAAGTAAGCTTAAGGGTTTTTAAGCCCAAAATTTTTTTTCTTATCTTGACCTAAGCCTTACATTACAAGCCTTAAAGACTTTTTGATCTTGAGTCAAGTATGTAAGTTTAGTAATAGTGGAGAAGGATGAAGAAAGTGAACATATGAAGTCAATTCTATCTTTAAATTAAAATATGATGAGGTATTTTCCATTTTTTTAGTTGAATTGTATGCATGAATTAAAGATTGAGTAGATGTATATGTGTAATGAGCATAAGATATTAGAAGCTTATTTTTCAAAGAATTTTCTTAGAACTCTATATCTATAGTTAGCATTGTATTATGCAATAGTGCATCATAGGAATTATATGTAATTTTTGACCTTCTATGTATGTTTAATGATCTTTAGTCTTATTGATTTGAGGTTTTGATTAAGAATAAACAAATATTTAAGTGTAGGTGTATGAGAGCACCGAATGATATAGTGTTTTTACATGTTAAAAATGGTGCTAAATTTTAAATTTTGGATGAATTTTTGTACCTTTTATGTTGTTTTCAAGATTTTAGGGCTTCAAGCTCATATCTTTATTTTCATGTAAGAAGCATTTTCAGCCTAATCTTGGAAACTCATAGCCAAACCACATTAATGCACATTCATTCATCCCTGTGGCCAAGATAAAGTTTTATTTGTACATGGACTCTTCCTCATATTTGGCCAAAAGAGATCTAATACAAGTGTGACTCCTTGACTTAGCCATGAAAGAATTTTGCTTGCATATTGACTATACGTGCATTCAGCTGGCTCACTTCTAAGAGGAGATCAAGCACACTTGTGATATTTGAAGAAGTTCAAGCTACCATGAACTCTTACATGTTTGGCCAAAGGTGTTTTTATCCAAGATAAACTATTTTCAATTAAGTCAAGCAAGCACAAGGTTTTTATCTCTTCCATTTGGCCAAGACTCTATTCAAGAAGGACTTCATGCAATTTTCACAAAAATGGAGACAAAATACATTTGGCTAAGAGTGTTTGTGCTCATAATGGACTATTTAGCTCATCCTATAAGGAGTTTTGATAAAGGAAAGAATTTGCAACATAATTTCAAGATAATTGAAGAAAAATCAAACTATTCTTAAAATCTTAAGCCCTACTCAGATCAAAGAGTGAAGATTTATTAAGATTTAATCAAGCATTTATGAAGGGCCAATATCATTTCTTCAAAACCCTATTCAGCCATGCACACTCAAGCAAGAAGAATCACATTTGGTCATGCATCCTTAGAAGATGAAAATGAGTCTTATCACCTAGAGTTTAAATTTGAAAACACATATTGTAAATCCTACCCCTTTGGCTAAATCCCACTCTATAAATAAGAAGGCAATTGACCCTATTTCATCATCCCATTCTTCATTTCTCTTTTCTTTTTTAGTTCTTAATTTTTTGTTCTTTTATTTTTTTAGTTTAGTTATTAGCTTAGGTGAAAGATTTTCCAATAACAAAGTTTTTGTTCTTTAATTTCTTTTATTTAAATACAAATATTTTTTCCAAGATTTTTCTTTTATTGTTTTAAAGTTTCATATCTTTTTTTTCCAATCTCTATTTCAGCAAAGCTTACTTCTACTTTGAAGTTTGATTCAAGCATTCTTTTACTTTTACAAGTTTTGACTATCACTCACTTTCATGCTCTACAAGTTTATTTTCGTGCAATCTTTGTTTCAAGATTACTCCAAACAATTGGCAATCTTTATTTTTCTTGTTTTCAAGTTTACACTTATTTCCTTTTAGATCCAGTCTTTGGCTATATTCTTTTACCTTTCAAATGACATTTGGTGAAGCCAAGATCTTTTTCTACAATTGTTTTCAAATCTTTCTTTTCTTTGCTTTGCAACCAAAACCCACCCCTAAATTTTCATTTGTTTAGATAATAAGATTTTAGGCTTTCACCTTTGGTAATTGTGAACAACCCAACATTACAATCTATAATCCTTTGGAAGACGATACTAGAATACCTCCATTATTATTACTTGATCTATGCACTTGCAGGCTTTACTAAAAGTAACAATCAATTTGTGATTTTGTTTAACAATTAATAATTCAAGTTAAGCTTTCGATCCACTTTTGCTTAACAAGTATATATGACTTTGTTCGTAAATATATCTTACATATAGTTTATCTTACATTGGTATCAAAGCTAGGATTGGCTTATATTCTAGTTCATTTGTATGTTTTTCATAATTGAAATATGATATGTTCTTGCATGATTACGAACATCCATAGGAGTTTACTTAATTTTTATGTTCTTGGTATAATTAATGTTGTGATAATTCTTGGAATAAACAAAATGGAGTAAATGCCATTGGTGTTTTGCTGTTTTGGATTTTTTTTTGTTTCTAGATAGGTGTCTAAATACCTTAAACAAAAAATTATATATATTTTTGTCCTTCATTGACTTTGGGATGTCGAATCATAAAAGAATGATGGAGATAAGTCTTAATCATTTTTTTTTACTTCTATTGACTCATGAATTCATGATTTTTTGTCCTATGTTGTTATAGAAAATTAGGACTATTTTTGTGAAGACTCCTATTGTTATGAGAATGCTGGTGTAGTTTCTGAGAGTGATAAGGCTAATAGCAGAATTGATGCAATACCGAATGGATCAAATGATGATATTGAAAGATATATCATCAAGGTCAATGGCATGATCCAAGAATTGGTCTATCATGGCTGCATGCACATTGGGAATGACTATATCAAATATGAAATGCTGATGGGTACCCTTTTGACTCCTAAATGAAATAATCTTCTTCCAGATGTTTAGATGTCTTTGGAGAGTGTACCTAAGTGGGAAACATTAATTAAGAATTTTATGAAGGAATATGTGAAAATGGAAGCAAAGAGAAGTATGACCCTCTCGTCTACCTAAGTCTGCATAATAGGAAATAAAAAATTTTTGAACCTCTATGGATGAGCAATGTGAATGTAGGACTATTAAAGGAATTTATAAAATCTATCCCTGTTCTTAGACAAGTCATTCGAAATTATTAGGAACATGTTTTATTAACATTTAGTATGTATATATAGGAACATGTTTATGGATTCAAATTATGTTTTCATAATACTTGCTTGTTTGAAATCAATATATATGTGTTATTGATTATATGTTGGTAACCTTATGGTTTATGGGAGTTTTAAGATAATTAATTTGTTCTATCTTAGAATGATTGATTTTGCACAATAAAATAAATTAGTGATAATCAAACACATTTAAAAAATAAAATTTCATTGTGAACATAGTGACCTCTTCGTTTCATTTTTATGTGAATGATTGTCACTATTTTATTTGTGACATTGTGTCAAAAATTAGAAGTGTACAATGCTAGGCATTAATTACTGCTTATGTCTTTTGAATGTAGAATTATACTTTGAAACGGCTTCTACTTCTAAGAACATTATTGCTAAGTTAAACAAGGGTGAGAAACTGAATAGGGACAATTATGAGAACTGGAGTATGAAAATCAATATGTACTTCAAGAACAAGAGGTTCTTGATGTTTTGAACAATGTCCTTAATGAGCCTAAGGAAAAGAATACATCCCAACATAGGAAGGACAAAGCGGCTTATGAGGTCTAGATAAAGAAAAACTCCACTGCATGCATTACATTGCTTAATAGTATGGAAAATGATATTATACATGAGTTATTATCTCATGGAATAGCCAAAGAGATATGGAGTGCCCTGAAAGCAAAGTTTGGTGCAACTTTAGTTACCAAACTAAGGTAGCTTATTATCAGGTTTGACACATACAAGAAACACCTAATCATAATATGAGGCAGCATGTGAAAAAGATGTCAAACATGATAAGTAGGTTGAAAGAGGCTAGCCACACTTTGATAGATGAACAATAGGTTCAAGCTATTTTTCATTCTTTGCCACATAGCTAGGAGCACATGAAAGTGCACTTTACCCATAATAAGATTATAATGACTTTCAATAATGTTTCCATCATTTTTAACTACAGAAAGATCGTATGGAAGCACCTAAGCCTAGTGCTAATGCTTATATGGCCTCATCTAGTTCAAAAGAAGCTTTACGCTTCAAGCACAAGCCACATGATGGGAACAAAAAGAAAGCTCCTAAGAGGCCAAAGAATGGCCAAACCGGTAAAAGATAAGGTTTCAAGGCTCATCCTAACAAAAACTAATGAGCCAAAAAAAGTACAAACCCTTAAAATATTTTTATATAATGCTAAAAGTACTATGTTTGTTTCTAGTACTATTATAATAACTGAATCACATCCTTTATGGACTGCAGACTTAGGGGCCATAGACCATTCAGCACGAGACAAAAATGCATTCGTGGATTTTCGTCAAATTTCATATGAAACAAAATGGATCTATGTAAGAAATAATTCACGGATTGAAGTGAAAGGAATTGGCACTTGTAAGCTATGTGTGCAAGGTGGAAACACCTTTATCCTACATGATGTACTTTTCACTTCTTACATTCAATGAAATTTAGTTTCTGCCACTATTCTTCTTACGACTTATTTTGAATTTCACCAATACTAGTTTAAGTTTGTATTTGGATATAACTTATTATGGATCTATATATTTGTCAAATGGTTTTATTATGTTAGATACGATTTCATACAATAATCTAAGCTTTTCCCTCATGATTGATTCTAATGTGAATATTGATGTGAATATTTGGCATGCTAGACTTGGCTATATAGGTCAACAAAGAATGGATAGTTAGCAAAAGAGGGATTACTGGGCCTATTGAGAAAGTTAATTTACCATTATGTGAAAGTTGCCTAGCATGAAAAATGATAAGAGAACCATTTGGTAAAGGAACTATAGCTGAAGTTCTATTGCAATTGATACATTTTGACATTTATGGCTCGATGAATATTAGGTCATGGAAAGAAGGTCAATATTTAATCACATTCATTGATGATTTTACATGTTTCGAGTTCGATTATTTGATTTCTCACAAGTTTGAAACATTAGAGTGCTTTAGAAAGTTTGTAACCTTGGTAGAGAATCAATTAGACAGAAACATTAAAGCATTAAAAATGGACTAAGGACATGAGTATTTGTCCGATCAATTTAGACAATTACATGATGAAAAGCTATTGATAAGCAATTGGCCATTCCAAGGACTCCAAACACAATAATGTTATGGAGATAAAAAATAAGACTCTTCCAAAAATGGTGAGGTCTTTGATGGCCTAAGCAAATTTGCCAATCACCTTTTGGGGTGATGCATCGTAAACTATTGCCTATAAACTCAATAAATTAACTTCCAAGTTGGTTATGTCTATCTTTTATGAATTATGGACTGGGAGAAAACCTGATCTCAATAATTTGAAACCTTGGGGTTGTTTTACCTATGTATATGAGACCACTCATCCACATGGAAAGCTGGGTCCTTGAGGCAAAAATAGTATGTTTGTAACATACTTTGAGCATTCAAAGGGATATGTGTTCATAGGTGAATAGTTAAGTGGAAGTGTAACTAGATTTGAATCTTAGGATGCTATTTTTTTGGAAAATGAATTTAAAAAAAAATATGTGAGATAGATCAGGAAATGTCTCTTTATGTGATTAAAAAAGCAAATGATTTGTTAGTTCCAAATGAATTAATGCATGTTCCTCATGAAAAATTAACAATATCTTATTTAAGCAGAAGCATGACTAAAAATGATAAATTTGGTGAATTAGTTTCACAAGAATCATAAGTCAGGCGAAGTAATCATGAAAATATTCCCTGACATTGTTTTGACATATAATGGGAAGCATTTTTTATTATCCCACAAGTAAAGAATAGCCAAGAAATGTTAAAGATGCTATCTCATCTTTTGTAAAAAGAAAAATAGATGAAAGTAACAAAAGAAGAGATGGAGTTTATGAGATCAAACTATTTTTGGAAACTATTTGATCTACCTAAAAGACGTAAAACAATTAGAAACAAACAGGTTCTCAAGATTAAGCATAAGTCAAATGAGATAATTGAAAGATGTAAGGCCCATTTGGAAGCAAAAATGGAAACTCAACAAAAGAGAATTGATTATGAAGAAACTTTCTCTCTTGTTGTGAGATTTACCCTGATACACTTACTGCTAGTTATTATAGCCAGTTTAGATTTTAAGTTACATCAATTGGATGTGAAAACTTCTTTTCTAAATATAGGATTTGAAGAGGAAATCTATATGGAACAACCTATAGATTTCATTGACAAAGGTTAAGAGCACAAAGTGTGCATGCTATTAAAATTGATTTATAGTCTTAAAAAATCTTTCAGGTAATGGTATATTAGTTTTCATTAAGCGATAATTTCATATGATTTTATCATCATTGATAAAGACCACTGCGTATATGTCAAAAAAGACAAAGATAAAATTGTGATCTTGTCACTTTATATGGATTACATACTGTTGGTTAAGAATGACATGAAGTATATCATTGAGGTGAAACCTGGTTGCCTTCAAATTTTAAAATGAAGGACATGGGTGAAGCAGCTTACATACTTGGTGTAAGAATTATGAGAGATTGTTCTAAGAAGTTAGCTCTTTCATAAGAGTAATACATTAAAAAAGTTTTGGAATGATTCAATATACAAGATTGCAAGCTGATAGATACTTTTATGCTGAAAGGTAAAGGCTTCCTTAACTAGAGAATATGTCTTAAGACTCCACATGAGAAGGAATAAATGCAAGAATTCCTTACTTTAGTGTTGTTGGAAACCATATTTATGCTATAATATGTACAAAGTCAAACATCTGCTATGCCATGGGCATAGTAAGTAGATATCAATCTAATCTAGGTCAACCTTATTCAAAACCATTAAAAGGATATTGAGATATCTAAAAGGCTTTATGGATTATTCATTGTGCTATTAAGGAAGTGATTTGCATTTGGTTGCTTATATAAATGCCGATTGAGAAAGAGATTTAGATAAAAGAAAATCTACCTCTGGCTACATTTTCTTACTAGATAATGGGGTTATTTCATGGAGCAGTAAAAACCAAACTTGTATAGCACTATCAATAAATGAAGTTGAATTTACAACATTTTTCAGCGATAGTGTCAAATGATATTTGGCTTAAGCGATTTTTGAATCATTTGGGATTTGAAAAGGATGAGTCCAACTCAGTGTTAGTGAATTGCAATAGTCAAGTTGCAATTGCATTCACAAAAGATACCAAATATCATTTTATGACCAAACATATAGATACTAAATATAACTACATGATAGACATGGTTGCACAAAAAAAAGTTAACATGTAGTACTTTCTATGCATAAGATGATTACATATCCATTTACTAAGCCCAAACATAAAGATGTGTTTAATAGCCATGTAAGATCTATAGGATTGCATAAATGTTGATGTACATGTACTGATTGAACAATTTTATATGAATAATGAATGATATTTTTCTCATTTGAGTTAACTTATATTAAATACAATTAATGCCATTAAAGTTTAGTACTTTGTTTTTTAGATGCATGCACACTTGTATATGTATATGTACATATATGATATGATTCAAAAGGTATGTCAAAAGATGATTGGCCTTCTCATACAAGTAATCACCTTAATGGTTTGGCACAATGGAAATGAGATTAGTTTTAAGCGATGGATCGAGAGTCTAAGCTTAAAATGGAATCGCCTTGATAAGGGATCAAGATGAGATCATTTGATATCGAGATTTGTAATCGAAAGTGAATAAACCCACAATTCACTTTGTTTGTCTTAATATGCTAGGTGGAAGTCTTATTGATTATATGAAATCAGGTAGAGTTATGGACTTAAGTTAAATACTAAAAGTATCAAACTATTACTAGTATGATATTAATATATAAATGATGAAAGACATATACTCCTCAAGAAAAAAAGAGTAATACCATAGTATGTGTTTCATAATATTACCTATACAATATTAATATATAAATGATGAAAGACATACACTCCTCAAGAAAAAGAGAGTAATACCGTAGTATATGTTTCATAACACATGTGCATTGTTTGATCAACAAGGGTAATATAAGAATAAATCTATGCTATTTATTGTGTGAGACCTTTGAGATAAGAGGATCTCATATTTAGCACTCCAAGCACTTTCAACTATTTGTTAAAATTTTAGTTCAATGTTAGCTATCTTAGATTTATTGTCGATGGCCATCAATGATTCGATCTAATGGGACATAATTGGATAGCAATAGAATTGAAATAGAGAGATTTTAGAAGAAGGGAAGATCATTCTGGTGTCATATTTGGCTGTATTCATAAGTCGACCAATTATATTTGAAATGTCAAACATAATTGTTAATACACTAGTGTATAATGCAAAATGATAAAAGAAAGATAATGAGAAACTTGAAATGTGATTGAATGAATCTAAGGTGTTGCATACTTACTCTACTTATACTTAAAAGTTACTATACATACCTAACAATTGTATAAATGACTAGATGTGATTATGAGCTGCCATATACATCTAACAGTCATATAGCAACTGAGCTCTTGAAGTATGCTAGCTGCATAACTTATTTTCTTGTATGAACCCGATGCAAAGAATAGAGAAAATGTTCTTGAGATCATAAGAGTTTGGCACCCATTCTATGCAAATGAGAGATGTTGGTAACCACCCATAATGGGTAAGTTACACCCCATGAAACCAACTATCGTAGGTAGTTTATATTATTATCATGAAACTACTTTAGGTAGTTTTCATTAGAAGTAAAAAAAAAAAAAAAGGCTACCCATGTCTTCTATAAAACATGATGGCATTTGGCCATTAATAAAAAATAATAACTAAGAGAAAAAAAAAAGGGTTTTCTCATGAGAAGAAAAGAGAGAAAAAGAGATAAAGCAATTAGGTAAGGATTATACAACTTTCAAAAAAAATTCTTGTTTCAGTGTATTGAAGGACTTATGCTATGGATATGAACAATTTTCATATTGTGATTTTGTTTAACAACCAGTAATTTAAGTTAGGCTCTCGCTTTCACTTCCACTTAATAAGTAAGTATATATGATTTTGTTCGTATATATATCTTACATGTAATTTATCTTACATATATATTACTTATTCTCTTTTTTTTTTCGATTATAGATTCAAGAGCAACAAAACATATAAGTTAGGATTGAGAAGAATTTGTAAATTAAAATTAAGTTTCAACAACAAACCATTATGCTACCATAGGTAATGAAAATTGGGTAGAGGTCCTTGGTGTTGGAACCTACCAACTCAAGGTGTTTAATGGGTGCTCCTTTTACATAATGTGTTGTATACACTATCAATTCAATGCAACTACTTTGATTTATTTCTTTATTGAAGTTGGGATTTCTTTTTTCATTTTGAGTGTATTTAGTTGGATATTTGTTTAGAAAATAAGTTATTATAGTCATGGTTATTTGAATAATGATTTGTTTACATTGGATTTGGAATATAATAGTAGTTATGCTTTTTATGTTGAATCTTTTTTTGATAAAATGTCTAATTCTATTAAATGACATAAATGATTGGGTTATATTTGCCAAGATAGGATGAAAAAGGTGGCTAAAAATGGCCTATTCTTTGCTTTATAGTAAAAACTTGCAGGAAACCTTTTAATATGACAAGAAAAGGACATTTCAACTTTTGAATCTAATCCATTTAGATATTTATGGACCAATGTATGTGAAGGAATACCATTGGCAGGATTATAAAACTCTTGTTTAAAACTCTTGATTTTGAGAAATATGACAGGACTAAATGCCCATTGGCCTACATAATAGATAGTGGCTTGGTAAGGCCTGTTAAGAGTAGTGTTGATGAAGTTAAAACCCTAATGGGTCAAGTGTTTGAAAACTTAGTCAAAGTTGACATGCTTCACCTAATTCCCTCAAAACAAGAGATCCATCATAAAGACTATGATCTAGCCCAAACATGTATTTATCATATGAATATGGTAGGATACTCAATTTAAAATTGTGGTGTGTTTCACCAAATGCTACAAATAATGATGGATTCATCTTTAGTAGAGTTTTATGAATAAGATGATCAAAACACAATGAATGCGATGGAATGAGGGTCTTCAAGAAGTATGCCCACCAAATATCACTTAAGTTGATAATGATTTATTGTAATGAAAAACCAAGTGGGGTGCAAGAATAATCCTTGATAAATGCAGTAGGAGGAGAATCTTTAGAAAATATGTTCCCAAGTTTATGCTTAAACTAATAACTATCTTTTACAACCCAAAACCAAGCTCGATGAAAAAACAACCCATTTTTTCCTATGAAACCTATAATAATTCGAGTCCATAGCCTATTCCTTTATCAGAGTAATAAGGTAATGCCATGCAAGTATGATTATAATGTCATGGCATAAGAATAAAATGATCGTCAAGTTGCAAATGATCCAAATGCCACTAGTACTACAAATATAACTAGGGTAGGTGGAATGACAAGGAATGGGAGATGTTATACTCCTGTAATGATAGAGAAGGCTCAAAAAGGAAAAGCTAAAGAATGAGAAAAAATGTTGAAAGAAAAATATAAGACTCATTCTATAGTGGCTTGAGATGCACAATATAAAGAACCTATCATAAAAAAAAAAGGCTATGAGTTCTTAAAGTTAATTAAATATAGCGTAGTAATGTAGTTGAACAAGATGCCTGCTTGAATTTCTTTGTTGTCACTATTATTGAATTCTAAATCGCATCAAAATACCCTACTGAGAGTGTTGAATCAAGCACATGTGGACTATAATATCTTTGTTGAGAATGTTGACCATATTGTAGGAAGTATTATGGTTTTAAATTTCATAACTTTCAATGATGATGAAATTTCACCTAAGGGATGGGACGGTACCAAGGCCCTTCATATCACTACTATGTGCAAAGGTCATATCATAGCCAAAGTTCTTATTGACAATGGCTCTTCAATCAATGACATGACCATGATTACCCTAACAAAATTAACCATTGATGTATCACATATGAAGACCAACCATATGGCAAGAAAGACTTTCAATGAGTCTTGAAGGAAAGTGTTAGGGGATATTGAAATACCAATGCAAATAGGGCCATGTACTTTCTTTATAAAATTTCAAGTCATGAATATTTTGCCATCTTATAGCTGCCTATTAGGACGACCATAAATTCATATGGTAGGAGCTGTCCTATCATTTCTGCATCAAAAAGTAAAGTTTATAGTTGAACATTAACTGATTAGTGTTTTTGAAGAAGATGAATAGTTGGTAACCAAGCCCATGATTGCTCTATATGTAGAGGTTACAGAAGAGGCATTGCAGTGCTTTTTTAGATCATTTGAATTCATCAATGCAACTTATGTAGGGAAGGGGTCGAAACTACTCACTCTATGCTTATCAAGTGCAATTGGAATGGTTGTCAAATAAACACTTGGTAAAGGATGGTGTGTTAGATATGGACTTGGAAAAAATTTGTAAGGAATCAAGGAGCCATCAAGAGTATTTGAAAATAATGAAAGGTTTAGATTGGGATTTAAAGTCACTGTGATAGAAAGAAAAAAAACCATGACTAAAAAAAAAAAAAAGAGATTGGCTTGGCTTAAAGGATGTAAGCCAGAATATAAAAGAATGATCATCCCTTAATTGTATGATACATTTCATTTAGGCGGATATACCCATTCTAATCTACTAGAGGTCACACAAAGGGAACCTATGCTAAACTTGGGAAAAGCCTTTTTTAAACTCCATATCTATATGGTAAGAGATGCAGTAACAACCATTCAGAAAGATAAGCTTCTTGTTTATCCATGTCTTATGAGTGAAGAGTTGAACAACTAGAAATCAATGAAGTTGCCAGTTATCCTTAAATCTTTCACAAAGTAATGCAGTGAGTTAATTTTTTGCAACGCTTATGCCCAAGGGCATTTGAAAGAATTTTATATGGGCTTATCTTTCCTTTATCATTTCAATAAAATGACTAGTGTTTTTCATTTGCATTCCCTCTATTATTTCATTCATTCAAAGTTACAATTTCCTTTTCTTTTTCTTTTCCCACATATACACCTACATCATTTCAATTTCATTAATTTTTAGGTTTTTAAATAATGAACACAAGGATAATGATGATGACAATCTAAGATTTGACTTTGAAAAACTTATTCATATTGATGAACTTGATAATGAAGAGGATTCGAATGACAACAATTTACCCCCTGATTTATTAAAACTAATGGAACAAGCAAGGAAACAAATTGAACCTGATGTGAAAGCTACATGCATAGTCAATTTAAGTGATGAGAAAAATAGAAAGGAGGATAAGATGGGCACAACCCTTTCACACACAGAAAGAGGAAGGCTAGAAGAATTACTTCTTGAGTTTATTGATATGTTTGTATGGTCATACCAAGATATGCCAGGACTCGGTTTAGATATTGTAGAATATCAATTGCCATTGAAACCAGAATGTAAGCCATAATGTAAGCCTGTATAGTAGAAATTGAGGCGCATGAGGCAAGACATGTTGTTAAAAATAAAAAAAAGGTAAAAAAGCAATATAATACAGGCTTTTTGGAGGTAGCCAAATACCTGTAATGGGTGGCTAATATAATCTCAGTTCCCAAGAAGGATGGAAAAGTTTAAATGTGTGCAGACTTTAAAGATTTGAATAGAGCCAGCCCAAAAGATAATTTCTCTTTGCCTCATATTAATACTTTTATGGATAATACTGCTAAGCACTCCATATTCTCTTTCATGGATAGTTTTTATGGATAAAACTAAATTAAAATGGCCCTTGCTGATATGGAAAAAACTTTGTTACTATGTGGGGCATGTTCTGCTATAAAATTATGCCTTTTGGATTGAAAAATGTAGGAGCTACTTATCAAAGAGCTATGGTAACCCTTTTTCACAACATAATTCAAAAAGAAATAAAGATGTATGTGGATGACATGATTGCAAAATCTTGTGAAAGAAAGGACCATGTTACCAATCTCAGGAAGCTGTTCAAAAGATTACGAAAATATCAACTCAACTTAAACCCAGCTAAGTGCACATTTGGTGTTAAGTTATGAAAATTGTTAGGGTTATGGTTAGTGAGAGGGCATTGAAGTTGATCCAGATAAGATACTTGCCATCCAAAACTTATCTCCCCTATGAATGAAAAAGAAGTAAGGGGTTTTCTAGGAAGGTTGAATTACATTTCCCACTTTATTTCTCAATTTACTGTTAAATGTGACCCAATTTTCAAGTTGTTTCAAAAACATGATTCGAAAAAATAGGATGAGGAATGTCAGTATGCCTTTGAAAGGATTATAGAATACTTATCAAATCATTCAGTGTTGGTATCGCTCGTTATGAAGAAACATTGATTTTGTATCTTATAGTGTACGACCATTCTAAGGGATGTGTGTTAAGGAAACAAGATAAAATGGGCAAGAAAGAGCAAGCTGTCTATTACTTAAGTAAGAAGTTCACTGAATATGAGTCTAAATATTCCTAATTGAGAAAAATGTGCTACGCATTAGCTTGGATAGCCCACAGACTCAGGCAATATATGCTATACCACACTACTTGGTTAATAGTAAGGTTAGATCCTCTTAAGTATATTTTTGAAAAACCATCATTGTCAGGAAAGTTAACAAAATGGCAAGTCATACTTTCTGAATATGATATTGTATATGTATCACAAAAGGTGATCAAAAGAAGTGTGATAGCTGAATTCTTTGTAGAGTGTGCAACTAATGATTATGAGCCTATGAAATTGGACTTTCCTGACGAAGATTTAATGACCATATCCCAAATGGAGAAAAGGGAACCAATCGAAAAGTCATGGAAAATGTTCTTTGATGGAGCTTCGAATGCTTTAGGGCATAGGATTAGAGTAGTTTTGATATCCTTTAATGGAAATTATCATCCAAGCACTGTAAGATTAGATTTTAATTGCACCAACAAATGTGGCAAAATACAAAGCATGCATAATGGGCCTACAAATGGCAATTGAAAGAAAGATTAAAGTGTTAGATGCCCATGGAGACTCGGCCTTGGTAATCTATTACTAAGTGGTGAACAAGAAACAAGAGATCCAAAGTTGGTACAATACCAAAAGTATGTGGTAGATTTGATCAAACAATTTGAAAATGTCCAATTTTGTCATGACCTTAAAAAGAAAATCAAATGGCTGATGCTTTGGATACATTGAATGTGATGTTTAAAGTGTGTGATAAGATGGAAATCTAACCTATCCTATTAAATGGGCAAGGATCACTAGCACATTGTTCCACTATTGAAGAAGAGATTGATGGCCTACCTTGGTACTATGATATCATGCAATTTGTCAAGCACCAATAATACCAAAAACATGCATTAGAAAATGACAAACAAATTATCAAAAGATTGGCTATGGGATTTTTCCTTGAAGGAGAAATTTTATACAAGAAAAGTTGGGATCAAATGCTATTAAAGCCAAGAAAATGCTATAAGAAATGCATGAAGGAACTTATGGAGCACTTGCAAATGGCCACATAATGGCTAAACAAATCATGAAGCCAAGTTATTATTAGTTGACAATAGAGAGTGACTATATCAACTATGTTAAAAAATGCCATAAATGCCAGATTTATGCAGATAAGATTCATGCTCTTCCAATCCCTTTACATGTTCTCACAACTCTATAGTCGTTCTCCATGTGAGGGATGGATGTAATTGGACCCATCACTCCAAAAGCTTCTAATGGACATTGATTCATTTTTGTAGTGATTGACTATTTTATAAAATGGGTCAAAGTAACTTTTTAAGCTAATATGACAAGGGCAGTGGTATGCAAGTTTATAAAAAGGGAGATAATATGTTGATATTGCCTTCTAGAAAAGATCATGTCTAATAATGCTTGCAATTTGAATAGCAAGATGTTAGTGGATGTTTGTGCTCAGTTTAAAGTGAAGCACCATAATTCAGCTCCATATTGCCTAAAGATGAATAGAGCAGTAGAGTTGCCAATAAAAATATCAAGAGGATAATAGAAAAAAATGACTGATACTTATAAGAACTAACATGAAAAGTAACTTTTTACACTGCATGGTTATAGGACATCAATGTGCACATCTACTAGGGCCATTCATTTTTCACTTGTATATGGGATGGAAGCTGTGCTGCCAATTGAGGTGGAGATTCCTTTTTTAAGGATCTTGAAGGAAGTAGATTTAGAGGAAATTGATGGGTCCAAAATCATTACGAACAATTGAACCTCATTGAAGAGAAAAGGCTTATAGATCTTTGCCATGGTTAGTTGTACCAAAAAAGAATAATTCAAGCACATGATAAAAGAGCTTGATTTAGGCATTTCCGTGAGTGAAAATTAGTTTTAAAGAAAATTCTTTCAAATCAACATGATAATCAAAGAAAATGGACACCAAATTGGGAAGGTCCATATGTAGTCAAAAAAGCTTTTTCAGGTGGAGCATTGATCTTGGCAGAGATGGATGGGGATGACTTGCCAAACTCGATAAATTCAGATGTTGTAAAAAAATACTATGCCTGAGAAGAAGACGAAAAAAACAACAAACAAGAAACCACAAAAAAGGAACAAGATAAAAAAATAATAACAACAAAAAGAACAAAAAATAAAGGAGGACTCATAATTGAAAACCTAAAAAAGGTAGTTTGAGTCAAAAGAAAGGATCTAAGTTGAAAGCCTAAAAAAATGACTTAGATGCAAATGAAATATCCAAGTATAGGGGCAATGCCCAATACAACTAACTTGAAAAGATTACATGTATTAATGGAATGGGTTTTTAAGAGGAAAAATTTTAGAATATTGTTCATGATTGTCAGAATCTTCACTATCTAAATACAATTCTCTTGTTTAAACTAGTGTTCAAGCTTCTTATTGGACATATCCTTGTACCTTTCCATAATAAATATTCACCTTTCTCTAATTTACCTTGCTTATGATAATCTTCATTCTCTAAAATGTAGGAAATGCTAATTCATTACACTATTCATGAAATTTGAAATATGATAAACAATTGATAATATTCATAACAGGTTTTACATTATTTTGTGAAAATCAAGGATAATGAAGTTAAAAAAAAAGACAAAAAAAGGGGAGATTTGGAAAAGCACATATTTTCAAATTCATCAAATCAAAGTAAAAACTTGTTAGAAGTAGTGTTGGATAATGATATCAGCAAATGATCATCGTAGTTCACAAGAAAGTAGCTCCTAGAATATGCAAATCGGGATTGAGATTGGTTGTTTCAAAAAAAATGAAAATTAGAAAAGATTGACTTAAAGAACCTTGTTACCACAATTTGGATGCGTCATATTAGTTTCTAATAATACTTGCATTACATATATTGCATTCATTGCATTCATTAATTACATTTAATATATTTATAAGAAAAATTTGAACTTTTTTTTAAGGAAAAATCATTCAAGTAAAAGACTAAACTATGAGAAATTATTTTGAAATAATCACAACTTGTGAAACCCTCGAGCCATAACATCATGAGTCATTTCTAATCCAGTTTCAAAATTAAAAAAAAAAAAAGAAAAGAGAGAGAAAAGAAAAACAAGATTTTTAAAGTTTTAAAGCCTTTGTTTGGTAAGAACCATTTTCAAACAAGTTTTTTTAAAGTTTCAAAACCTTTGTTTAGGGGGAGCCATTTTCAAATAATATTTTTAAAGTTTCAAAGCCTCTGTTTATGAGGAGCCATTTTCAAGCAAGCTTTTTAAAGTGTTAAAGCCTCTGTTTAGAATGAGCTATTTTCAAACAAGTTTTTTAAAGTTTCAAAGCCTTTGTTTAAGGGGAGCCATTTTCAAGCAAGTTTTATAAAGTGTCAAAGGTTTTGTTTAGGGAGAGCCATTTTCAAACAAGTTTTTTAAGGTTTTCAAAGCCATTGGTTAGGAAAAGCCATTTCCAAACAAGTTTTTTTTAAAGTGTCAAAGCCTCTGTTTAGAGGAAGCCATTTTCAAGCAAGTTTTTTAAATGTCAAAGCCTTATTTATGAGAAGCCATTTTCAAACAAAATTTTTAAAGTGTCAAAGCCTCTGTTTAGGAGGAGCCATTTTCAAACAAGTTTTTTTTTTTTTTAAGTTTCAAAGCCTCTATTTAGGGGGAGTCATTTTCAAACAAGTTCAAAAAAAAAAAAAAAACTCTCAGAAGCATCATTCAAACAAAATTGTTGTCTATGTCTTTGCATTATTTCTATTCTCAAAAATATACAAAGAGGGACAATTGTAGACACTAAATTTTATTCGGAACATTTTAGCATAGTTAACCGAAGCCCATTTACAACCCATAAAAACTACACAAGTTTGCTTATTTAGAGACCCAAACAAAGTCCATTTGAAGCCCCTAAAAAGGCCCCTTTAAGAGCCCATAAAATGCTTTGATATTTAGGCTTAATAAACAAAAAAAAAATGAGACCTGTATGGTTATTGTCAAATACTTTCGCATGATATTTATATGGATGATACCTTTTCATGTGGATAAATAAGAAATAAAGAATAAATGAAATGAGTAAATCCCAAAGTTAACTCTGGTCAATTCCAGTTAAACTTGGTAAATAGAGTTATAATTAGTCAAATAAAGTCAAGATTACACAAAACTTGGTCAAAATAAATAGAACTGGGGTCAATCCTCAAAGTTCATAACCTAATTAGAATCAATGTGGTTTAAAATTAAATTTGGTAATTTTTTAAAACAATAAAATTTTTCTTACACCTCGAAAAATGTGAAATTATCAAAATACCCCTACAAGGTTATTTTCGTAATTTGGCCTTCCTGAGCTCAGATTTTTATGAAATTTTTTGGATCTTAATTTCATAATATTTCAAGATTGATGCATTTGAAATCATAGCAATACTCCAAGAAGTGTGAAATTACCAAAATACCCATTTAAGGGTATTTTTGTAATTTAACCTTCTTGAGCTTTGATTTTCATGAAACTTTCTAGATCTTAATTTCATAATAATTCATGATTTTTTGTGCATTTGAAATCATAGCAGTACCTCAAAAAATGTGAAAATTATCAAAATATCCCTATGAGGGTATTTTCATAATTTGGCCTTCCTAAGCTTGAATTTTCATGAAACATTTCAGATCTCAATTTTATAATATTTTCATAATTTTTGATGTTTTACAATCTCAAAAATGAGCTTGGGAACATTGATTTCTAAGAAAATGGCTTAAATACCGAAAACTTTGTACTAGGGCTAAAATGGTCTTTCCATGGGTTTAGAGGCTATAAAAATCCAACCTATACGGTGAGAAATGTGGACCATTTGATCTCTCATTGATCTTGATCCAATGGCTAAAGTTTGTTCCTTAAAAAAAGAAAAAAGAGAAACTTTGACCCTTGGATGAGATTTGATCCAAGGGTCTATATTCACCAAAGGAGATATTTTTTAAGTGTTTGGTGCTTTGAAGAAGGGGTCTACTGAAGGGAAGAAAGAGGAAAACTAGAAAAAAGAAAGAGGAGTTTGTAAAAAAAAAAAAAGGAACATGGAAAGATCGAAAAACCCTATAGAAGAGAGTTTCAAGCTAGTATAAATAGGATAAAATGAAAAAAATAGGAGTAAAGGTAGCTTCATGACTATCTTTTTTCATGGGGCTATCTAATTTTCTTTTCACTTTTCTTCCTAGGAAAGATTTTTTATAGTTGCTGCATCTTTGTGTCACCAGATTGATGATTTTAGTAAGGTAACCAGCAAATAGAGGATAAGATAATGCAAATACATTCTAGTTTTATATTAAAAAAATAATATCCTTTAATTCTAGTTTAGTTGTTTTCCTCCTTTCAAAGAGTAATAGTAAATGAAATCTCCATTACCCCATACAGTTCATGTGCTGTATGTGTAAAAAATTGTTTCTTTTTGTTTCTTAAAAATAAGAATGGAATTGGTTCTTGGACATGCTAGGGCTTTAACTTCTTATTTGGAAATGAATTTAAACCTTTTTTTGTTGCCTTTAGGGAAGATGGAAAGCAATGAGTCATTTTTCATGCACATTTTTGAAAATATGGGTTCTTTAAACTAGTTGTTTACTTATTATAACAAAGGGAGAGATAGGCTTTGCTTTTAAACCTAAGAAACAAAAAATAAAAAATGCTAATTAGTTCTTCTTTTTTTTACCCATTAGCTATTTATGGGAATCAAGAACTAGTTGCTTACTTATTATAACAAAGGGAGAGGTAGGCTTTACTTTTAAACCTAAGAAATAAAAAATAAAAAATGCTAATTAGTTCTTCTTCTTTTTACTTATTGGCTATTTATGGGAATCAAGATTTCCCTTTAATTAAGTTTGCTGTTAAGGAATTAAAGGAAGTGATTTTATGGAAATGAAGTTTTTGTTCCAAAGAGCAAGCAAAGTTAGAAAGGGTTTCAAGTTAGCTTTCTTTATTCTTTCATGCAGCATGATTTCAATTGGTTTTTAAGCTATTATAGTGTTTTCATTTATATAGCTTATTTTTATGTAAATGTTTTAGTGTTAATTGAATTGGCTTCCTTTTTTCTTTACACGCCATGTGTATTTTCAGCTTGACATCCTGGAAGTTGTGGTCAATATAGTTTTAAGTTGATTTATTTAATGCTGTATTGTACTGGGTTATTGATTTTTAAATATTCATTAGGTTTACTGGTCCTTGTTGTGTGATGGTTACTCATGGGAAGGCTAGAGTTTTATTTTTTTTTTAGTTTGGGTTTTTATTTTTTAATAGCACTATCCCACCTAGTTCAAAGTCATGTTTTCTCTTCTTTTTGGGTTGTTCACAACTTTACAAAGGTTTAAAAAGATGCTGAATTTTTTTTTACAATAAGGCTTATTTTCATTCACATTTTATACCATCATTTATATTTCTCTAATGTTCTTTCAAATATGATTATAATTCAAATCCAATGCATTTTCTTTTTATTGCTAGTTTGGTTAAATTTCCATGTTCACTTTAATTTTTACGCAATTCAATTTTTGCACTTTAACTTATTTTAAATGCAAATTAGTTCCCATGCACTTTAGATTTGTGTAAAACAAATAATAATAGTAATGATAATAATGATTATGATGATGAAAATTTTCGATGATGATTTTAAAGAAATCTAAGTAGTGATTCTTTAAAATATCTAGGTAAAAATAGTTTTCTGAAAAATATTACCAAAGTAATAAAGTATTTAGGAAAATATTTAATACAAAAGATTTTCATTCATTTAGTTTCCTAAAATTATGTTAGATGTTGATGTAATTATTCTTTTACTAATGAAATTAACATAATAATACATGAGTATTGTGATTAATTAATTTTATCTTTAAAAAAAATAGTTCATTAAAAATAATAATACTAATTAAAAAAATTAGAATTAAAATAAAAAAAGTAAATGCAATCTTCAATGATGGGATTCTAAGAAAGTTCGAGTAGAGATTCCAAGAGAGCCCTAAGTGAGAAAATTCTTTTAAAATACCAGTAAAATATTAGGGTATCTAGAGAAATTTCAATAAAAGATTTTGTTTACATTGTTCCTTTAACAAAAATTCTTAGTGGTAATTGTAAAATAATTAAAGAAGATTAAAACATAATTAAAATGAATAATAAAGTGTATAACATAATAATAAGTACTATATATTTTTCATGTGCATATTCTACTTTATTGTTTGCATTACATATTAATAAATGAAATAAAAATTTTTGATGATAGGATTCTAGGAAGTCCAAGTAGTGATTCTCAAGAATTCCCTATATGAGAAAAGATTTCTAAAAATTACAAAAGTATTAGAATATTTAGAAACTCTTTTCAATACAAAAATTTTAATTAATTTCAACAATTCTTATAAAAAGGTAAAAATATGAATATTTATAAAAGCATGCATTTTTTTAAATAATAAAATTAAGTAATGAGAATTTTTTATGATGGGACTCCGAGAAATCCGAGTAGTGATTCTTAAGAATTTCCTAGGTAAGAAAAGTCTTCTAAAAATTGCCTAAGTACTAGAATATTTAGAAGTTTTTTTTCAATATGAAAAATTTCCATTTTATAGTTATTTTCTATAATTTGAACAGTTTTTTTAATAAATAAGATTGTGTTTTTTTAGGAAATAAATATATTTGTAGATAATTGTATATTTACATGACTTCTAATATTTTTTATAAAAAAACAAACAAAAAATCTTTAAGAATGAGATCCTAAAGAAATCTAAGTAGCGATTCTTTAGGAATCTTTCAGTAAGAAAATCTATCTAAAATGTTGCCAATGTATTGGAACAGTTAGATTAATTTTCAATAAAGATTTTTTATATTTTTTATAAATGGCATAAAAATGAGTTTTAAAAAATACTATTTGTTTTTAAAATTATAGATATCATATTTTATTTTTTTAACATAAATATAAGAAACAAATATGAACCATTGAGGATAGAATTTTTTAGATTTCCAAGTAGTGATTCTTAAAAATTTCTTAGATGAGATAATTTCTTTTGATATTGTCAACATATTGGAATATTTTTAGGAATATTTCAATATAAGGTTCTTATTTATTTTTCAAGGATACTAAAAATGAAAAATATGCTTTTAAAGAATTAAGTAAATTAATTTTTAAATACCAAAATTAAGACATTTTTTAATCAAAATTAAAAGATACCACATGATTAATTGGTATCGTTTTAAATAGGCGCTGTGGGGGTGCTAATCTTTTCTCACACGTAACTGACTCACAAACTCAAATTGTTGTCATAGACTCAAAAATTATCTTTTTAATAAATTTTAATTAATTTTAAAATTTTATTAAGAAGGTAAATTTTAATAGGTGGCCAATCACACTTAGCCAAAAAAGATTGGTGGCGACTCCATCTTTTGTTTTCAAATTCATCTAGTGGTCACTAAAACCATTACTACAATTAATAGACATTTGTTTCATTGTTGGAATGGTTAGTATATATCAAAGTAATCTTGGAGATGATCATTGGACTACTCTCGAAAAGATTTTTAAAAATCTCAAAAGAACATCTTAATAGACATTATTGCACTAGGCAAAATTGTCTTTAGTTATATTTCTATAGGAGACATGGTTGTAGTTCTTTTTACCAAACCACTCTATTACAATGTTTTTGGTTAAAAAGTTGGAGCTTAGGTTTATGTAAAATTTGATATGGTTGTACTATTGGTCAAAATTTTGTTATTGAGATATAAGTTACTTTTTCAATTTAAATCAGTACACTTTATCATATCTTAAGTATAGAATGTCACTAGGCTTAAATTTGTCCTCTCACACAAATGATCACTAAAGCTTTAATGCATGCAAAATGAGACATGTGACAATTATAGCACTAATAGTGAGGTACTAGTGATCTTATTGCTTTTACTAATTAAACAAAATAATTATCTTTCATTGTCACCTTAGTAAATGATTAAGATGAGATTATTACTATTAATTAAAGCTAGAGGAGTTTCACATCTCCATAAATCTAGTATACCCAATGTGAGTGTTTTTTGAGAAGTTTTATATCTCTATAAGCTAGTATAGCCAAATCTAATAAGATAATGGCTAGATCTAGCCATAAAGTGGGGAGGGTAGGGAGATGTTAGGGAGAGAAGAAGGGGATGGGAGAAAAAAAAGAAAAGATATATTTTATTTTATTTTTTATTATTTTGGTTGTTTTAAATTTTTGTGAAAATGGAAAAGGAAAAAGTTTACAAGAAATAAAAAATGTAATAAAAATTATAATTTTGTATTTTTTATAGAATAAAATTTATTTTATAAACCTTTTTAGTCTTTAAACAAAAAAACAAAGAAATATCTTATAAAAAAGAAAAAGGAAATAAAAATTTATTTTAAATTTTTACTATATATTTTCATTAGTTTACCACATGTACAAATTTGAATTGTTTCCTTTGATGATGTGACAATATTTATACACATGCGAAATCTTATTAAGGGGCTTGCCCTAAATATTTAAGCCCAAGCCAACACATATTTGATTGAGCTTCAAGACATTAATTAATAAAGTGAGAGGAGCTAATTAAGACAACAAAATATAGGTTAAATTAGGCTAACAATCATTGTATTATTGAAATTTTAAAATTTGTCTATTTATTGTAATTCATACAAATGTAGTCCTTATGCTATTTTGATTTAATAATATTAGTACAATCATTAATTCTACTAAAGTTTTGTTGCTAAAAATATTGACATGACTGTTGATTTGATGAAGTAGACATTGACTTTGCTGATGTGACAACTTGAATGAATAAAATCAATTATCAAATTATGCAAATAATTTCTATATTCATAAGAAATTTGAAATTTAATTCCTCTAGTGTAATTCAAAAAATTTCGTCCTCGTACAACTTGAATTTAAAAATGTTGGTTTAATTACAAGTGTGTTTAGTAACTCTTTGTTAACTTTGCTACGTAGTCATTGCCATATTTGGTGTGGCATTGACTTTGTTAACATGACAACTTAGGCATATGAAATAAGTTTATTTTGGTTGACATGGCCTTTTTTAGTTAAGGGATCAATCCTATTTCAAAAGGGATCGATCCTTTTTAGCTTAAAAACTCTAATGAACATTTTTGTTAAAGAATGGATTGATCTTCTAAACTAGTGGATCAATCATATCTACTTGCATTTGAATTTTATTCAATTTAACCTTAAATTTTATAAAAAAAAGGGCATTAATTAAAAAAAATCTTCCTTGTTTTTTATTAGGTGAATCAAAGAGAGAGAGCAAACTAGGAGATTGAGCGAAGACATTAGGAGGGTGATGTAGACTTTAAGAAAGTTGGACTTAAATTCTTCAAATCGAAGCTAGGTTTATTCTAAGTGAGATCTTTCCCAGTAAATTGATTCAAGTGAAGAATAAATCAAATCAAAAACTTTTTGTGCTTTGTTATTACTTTGTTTTACTTAAATTTTTATACTTTTCCATCTCAAATATACCAAATTAGAACAAATTCTACAAACTATGTCTTCTCTATAATTTATTTATATATGTTTTCATTTAAATAAAAATAATGTTTTCTAGATTTAGATTATTAAATATAAAAAATAGAGAGATTTATTTTTGATAAACTCCAAAATGTTGACAATAGAATTTTTTTATGGGTAACTAGGTTTTTAAATAGTTATAAAAATTTTTTAATTGAACTTATATTAATTAACTTTAAAGAAAATAATATTAAATAATAATTGTTTATTTAAATAATATTTTTATATCTTTTAATACATATATTAATATTAATATTAATATAATAATATTTTGTTAATTAGAGTTTTTCATCTATAAGAGATCTATCCTAATGAAAAAAAATGTCAAGTTTACCAAAATAAATTGGTTTTATCTATGCAAGTTGTTAGTCAACAAATTTAATATGGTAAGTAAAGTTAAAGGGAAGTAACTAATCTCATTATAGACTTGCTCGAAGGACAGACCAATACAACTCGAAAGCGCGTTTAAGTTCTAAGAAGATTTGAACAAAAAATTAAAACCTATTAAATGGGTTTGGAAAAAAAAATTTTGTTCATTTAAAATTTAGGCTGAGCCTCAGACACAAGAATTAAAGCTCGTACCCAACCCTAATTTCATAACTGTAATTAAATTATTATAATTACAAAAAATATTTGTAAATTTTTGTTTCAATATTTTATTTTTTTTAAAAAGTATTTTTTTTTATTCTATAAATTGGCTTAATGGGTAGCTTGGGTTTTATTTTTTTCACATGGGTTGGGCTGAGAAAAAATTTAGATTCGAAATATCGGGTTGAATCAAACTTGGATAGTATATAAGCTATAAATGTCAAGCATGGAACTAACCCATGAACACCTCTATCACATTGATAATTGGATCAATATTATCAAATTTAATTTATATGATTTTTCAAAAATAAAAAACAAGCTTATAAGAAGACAAGATTTTTATGAATTATACTAGAACCACTAATGTTCAAATTTTATGTAAGTACGTAGATAATTAAAATATATGTTGGTTAAGACGTGCTTTCCATAAGTGAAGTAGAAAAAGAAGCAACAGTACCAGTTTCATGAAAGTCAGTTTTGAAACTTGTGAAGATTTGAAGACAGGGAACAGTAAAAAATGCTGATAATGTTTTTCAAAACATTAATGCAGTGGTGAATGGATTTCAAAACATTAGTAATTGTGGTGGTTCATTTTGTCGCCTAGAATGTAAATGCCTTTGTCCTGCTATTATGGGAGTTGCTGTATAATCACTCTTCTTATAGCAGGGATAAGAAGAGAAATGAATCTATACTAACCAGAAAATAGAGAGTTGATTTCATATATGCTTCACGAGTTGTTTATTACGTAGGGTTGGAGAAGAGGCTTACAAAGTTCCAGCAAATGTGGTGCTGAGATAAGCTTCATCGTCGGGAAAGAACCTAGCCAGCCCAAAATCTCCAATCCTTGGGTGAAACTTGTCATCAAGAAGAATGTTGCTTGCTTTTATATCTCTGTGAACAATCCTTAGATGCGAATCCTCATGTAGATACTGAAGCCCTCGAGCTATGCCTACCATTATTTGAAACCGAGTGTCCCAGTTCAAGAAGATAACGCTTTTTCCTGTGTCATAGGACATTTTAAGTACAAAATTAGTATTCTCGAGTTGGAGAATTTTTGCATTAGAAATGGTTTTAAGCTATGAAGCATGAACAAGTACATAGACACGGACACATACACATGATACATGTGTAATACAATACAGATATAATAATATGATAATTTTTAAAAAATTAAGATACGGATATGATAATAAAAAATAAATTTTGTATATTATAATCATCAGTTAAAAATATATAGTAAATAATGGATTGATTTTTAAAAGATATTTTTCTTGTGAAAAAAAAATGATAATAGACATATCAATAAAATAATATATGGTGTCATTATCCATATGATAATCATCTTTTTTTTTTTTTTTTTCTCCTTTGTTGTATCTACCCAAATTTGACCCGTATTCGGCATGTCGTAAGCGTTAAAATGCCGAATGCAAATATGACACAAGTACGCGAGACATTCAGAAGTCTACATGCTTCATAGGTTTTAAGCAAAATCATGATATGTTTCTTTCAGTAATCAGGAACCTTCATATCAAACTATTGACTGAGTGGAAAATTTTCTCGCTTTATATTAGTGATCAATTTCACAAAAATTAAAAAACTACCACGGCTGCAAGCCTGCAATAATGCCAACTAGTCATTAGCACAACAGTTGGTCTCGTCAAGTTCACGTGTAGCAAATGACATTTGTTTGAGATTTGAAGGATACTTATGAGATAGTTCTTTGGCTTAATGAGTTTTGGGTGCATGATATTGTGAAAGAGAAAAAAAATAGTGACTGTACTCTTGAAAGTTTACTAATAAAAAATTGTAGATCTTGTCACAATAAAAGTTGTGTATTGTATTTGGTTATTTGTTTTTAATTGAGTATTTGTCATAATGAACTAATATCTAGTTAACGCAAAGCAAGAGAAAACAGAGAACTGGGGTGAGTTATACCATATATTATGTGGTCCAAGCTACCATTCTTCATAAATTCATATACGAGCAACCGTTGAGCCCCATCTGAGCAACATCCCAAAAGGCGAACCAGGTTCTTGTGTTGGATACTTGTGATCATCCTCACCTCTGCAAGAAACTCTGATTCTCCTTGATGGGATTTGTCATGGGACAGTTTTTTCACAGCAACCAATCTTCCATCTCGTAACTTTCCCTATCAAAAGTCAAAAGAAAAAATCTTAATATTTCCTACCAAATTATACCCTTCTTGCTTTTATTGTATGTTTCAAATGACCTATGCACCCTATATATATATATATATATATATATATATATATATATATATATATACCCAAAAGCTACAAAACATTGAGCTTTTTAAGTTGTAAGATAACTGACTGAAACATTGCTTATCTAGTTGATCCAGTGTTTCTCAAATGATTTTGCAATCTTCAACTTTAGACATTAAAATTAAAGAGAAACATATCGACTCATATCTTACACTATAGATATACATGGAAATTAAATATATACATACACGCTAATGCACCAGATAATAAGTTCAATTGGTTGTATCAAGCTTGCTTACTTTGTAGACAGGCCCAAATCCACCTCTGCCAAGGAGATTCTCGGGGTGAAAATTCTTGGTTGCCCTCTTTAACGTCTTGAAGTCAAAATAGCTGATAGTTCGTAGGTTCCCACTAAATAAATCTGGCGATGCTGCAAGAGACAGAAACTTTAGCAGCCAATGATTTCTAAGGATAACACATTCTTTATCTGTTATTCATCAATTCCATTACCTGCCCGCCTTGCAGTTTGTGACGTAAATCTCATCATCCCTGCTGGCTTGAAAATTTTCCAATAGATTGCTATCATAATCAATAATATTATTAGCACAACAATCCCTCCGAGGAAAAAGAATAAGGAAGAAGGTGCCATCAGAGACCAACTCCTTAACTTTAGTTTGAGATTATATCACTGCAAGAATAAGCATAAAACGTATGTATTAAAATTTATATCCAGAATCAGAAGAGCAGAATTTGGTAGAACAAGACAAAACATTGGAAAGTAATGCAGTAGTAAGGCCAAAAAGTTGAGCAGACATCATCCATAAACAACATATAACCCTTTGTAATCTCCAGTTTAGAGCATGTACATATGACTCATCAAGCTCTGGCCATGGTATGAACAAGACCAATCCAAGTTAACTTCTGGTGCTACCTATCATCGCAACAATTTACAACCAGCCAATCGATCATGATTTTTGCGATGCCATATTCCTAATTTATCATAGAAATGAAAGAAAATAAAGTCCATAACTTGCCTGCGTTGCAATACTGGGGGAGCCATTATTGAAGTCTGAGTAGACACCCAGTCCCGGTCAAGACTGTTTCATTGTGACTTGGAATACAAAACAGCAACATAAGTTGTTTGCCTCGAGTTTGCCACCTTATTCAATTTTAAAATTTCTTCTTTTTTGGGCAAAAACTTGAAGGATGGAGACAAGATTCAATGTTGCATTGTTTTAAACGATGGAACGGAATTGCAAATTTGTGTCCTTTAGGATGGAGCGTATATGTAATAATAAAAAAAGGTGTGCCGTTCGGACTCTAGACAATCAAACAGTCTGAGTGCCGGCCCCTCCGGTTTCAACGCCTACAGTATTTTGTTTTCTTTTTTTTTAACCTTTTTTTTCTTGAAAATATGATAATATTTCTTTTTGTTTGTGGTTGCAGAGAATGCTCTAGTCATAATATCACAATGCCCTTATTTTTATTGGTTTCTTTTATTTTTCATTTTTCTTAAAATTTGATTTCTTTCTATTGCAGATAAAATGTTGCCTTTGTTTTGACAGAATTCCGCTCTTCGGCTGGAATCAAAGTTTTGTCTCCAGTGAGTCAAACACTCCTTAATCCTCCAGAAATTATAGAGAAGGTAAGCGAGACGAGAAGTTTGGTATTTCAACAGAGTTTGGAACTTCTGTGTCGAGGTTGTCTGTTGTTGGCTTCGAGATGCTATTGTCGTTATTACTTGATTGCTACTTTCCTAATTGCAATTAATGTCTAGAAAAAAATAATATAGAAGGGAGGGCCATCACTGAGTTGTCAATCCTTTTCGAAGCTTGCTGGGGGAACCCTCATGGGCATCATCCCCACTTTCAGTTGACTTTTCATCAATTCCTTCCAGCCGCTAGGGATGTCGGAAGCTGTGAGATTTTACAAGATCCAACATCAAGGAACTCGGGTATGTGGAAAAAGATGAGGTATGGAGCAGTCAACGTTTCAGAGGTGTGCCTTTGTTTTTAAAGAGTTCTCCATTGAAAAAGGAATCTCTATGTGCATGGTGAATGACTCCTTTAGTCCTTTTAAAGGTGGCGAATCAGAACCATGGAGAAAGTTGAGGGAATCACTAGGTGACAAGTCTAGGTATGATTTGAATTTTTTAGGCCTGAGATTTGAATTAGAGATGGCAATATTATGGAGTATATATTTAGGCAAAGGTATCATTTTCTAGGATGTGTTTAATTTTTTAACTGCTAAATATACCATTGGCAATGCATCATGTAGATATATGATAGATTACCTTTGTACTTGAAGTACATTGTTGTTTTGTGACAAGCATGGAAAAACTTTTGGTTAACTTTATTGTTTGAGTTCCTTGTAACTAACACTACAATAAAATAGAAGATTAGTGGCAATTTTACAGCAGCATTTCACTTACAAATGACACTAGCTTCCGTGTTTTTATAAAACCTAAGGCATTTATTATCAAAAAGCCACTAAATATTCAAATAACAACGTTTTTACTTATAAACGCTACCCAAGACTTGATATTAGTACCGTTTATGGACTAAAATGCCTTCAATTATCCTATCTTAAAATTTTGAGTGAATAGTAAAAATGTTTTTGGCAAAAAATAGCTTGAATGATCCAATTAAAAAAATTGATAAGGGATTATTGAAGGTGTTTTTGGTAGACAACGCTTTAAATAATCTCCTCATAAGAAAATGTATGTGATTTTTGAAGGCATTTTCTACAAGAAATGCCTTTAATAAATGCACAAAAAAAATCCACAGGACTATTGAAGGCGTTTTTGGTAAAAAATACCTTCAATAAATATCTTATCAAAATTTAAGAATCATACGGTTGTTAACCATAAGGTGGCAAGTTCGATCCCTCATTTTAGCCTTTTTTGGGGTTTTTGCAATGATTATTTGTAACGGATTATTCTGGGTATTTTTTGGGCAAAAACGCCTTCACCAATCGATTTAAAAAATTTTGGAGATGGAATATCGAAAGCGTTTTTGACAGGAAAACGCCTTTAATTATCTACAGGAAAAATATGGAATGGATTCTTGAAGGCATTTTTGGCTAAAAGCGTCTTTAATAATCCAATCAATAAATTTTTAAGTGGGATTATTAAAGGTGGTTTTTGTAAAAAATACCTTCAATAATCCATACAAAAAAGTTGTAGTAGATTCTTGAAAGTGTTTTTGGCCCAAAAGGCCTTTAATAATCTAGACAATAAATTTTTGGGTGGGATTATTGTAAGTGGTTTTGATCAAAAACACCTTCAATAACATTTTGTTAGGGAATATTCAAGGTATTTTCTTACTAAAAACGCCTTCAGTAATCCCATCAAAAAAACTTTTGTTTAATTATATATGTGAAGTCAGTTGTAGGTTTATGCCCAAAAAACATTTGGTTTATATATGTAATACTACGAATTACATTTTGAAATTTACATTATGAACATTCTTGTATTTCAATAAATTGATCGCACATCTGAATTTAAAAATGATAATGTTGCCATATTAATATACTTTTCTCAACTAATCGTACTTAATATATGTGTATTCATATAAAAGAAATATATACCAATAATATTAAACCAATACCCCAATCTATAAACTTAAATTATTCATTCAACATGGCATGTTAAAAATATTATAACAAATGATCCTCATATATTTACATTCAACCAATAATGTCCAACCTTAAGGTTTATCAATAAATAATAATACATACTCACACCATTCAATAATAATACATCCTCATATATTTACATTCTACCATGAAACTTTCTTTACTCTCCCACTAAAAAAAAAATATTAAAAGTAAATGTTAATAAACGAGAATATAATTTAGCTTTTTATTTTTTTAAAGATATAATGACTTTATGAAATTTATACTAACCTTGAATGATGTGGTCATAAAATCATATCAAACTATCTTCCGCATAAAATGAAGGACATAATATCCACATTCAATATTTTCGGATTGATGAAGTATCTAAAAATTAAATTTAGTGGGTTTAGGAAACATTTATCTACACAAACTCAACATAAAAGAATAAATTTCACATTTACCGGTAATGACACCCATTTTTTCTTTGCCTTCTTATTGGATGCAGATATTACCCTAAATTGAAAAGAAAAAAATTACTTAATACATAAATAAAATTACTTATGAAGAAACAGAAGATATATAATATAATAACATGTAATACCTCTTTATAAAAGTTTAGATTTTGGCGTTAGGCATCACCATTGGATTAGCTTAATGAAGTAAGTACAGCATTAAGGATTTGGTATCAATCACAATAAGCACCCAATGATAACTGCAAAATAATAAGAATAATATACTCAGATTAGGCATCATATCAGATTCAGATAAGGTTGGAATAATTATTTGTATGAATATAACTTACTACGCTATACAGGAGCAAATAATAATTAGCCAATTTTTGCATGCTGTTTATCACATGTTTAGCACGAAAAGCGACTGTGCCACTCTACTCACTAATGAAGTTAGGATCAACGAATCTAAATTTATGGGTCAACTATCTCGCTTTGACCTTTCTATATAGGAAGCTGCACTATAACAATTAATAATACTAGTTAGTATTACACCATAATATAGATTAATACATATTGAGTGTTTATATTTGTATTTATAAGCTAACCTCATATAAGTAACAATATCAATAGCTGATATTTCATCCAGTTTACAAAATTCTTTAACCTCATCCACACCAATGTAAGAAAATGATGGTTTATCAAATGACCCTTCTTCAAACTCAATGGTTATACAGTTTTCTCTGGATAAATGATCGAGTGAATAATTAGATAACTCATCCATGATAGCCTAAGCAAGGGTCATACTCTGAGTCCTAATATCCTGCTATAATATATAATGAAATATAAGTATTAAAACCAAATCAATAAATATAATAAACAAATTAATATTAAACTTATAAACAAAATCATACTTCATGGCTAGTAGCGGAGGTTGGGTTCCCTATTTGACTTGCAAAAGAAGCTTGTCTTATGTGGACGACGCTATCCGATTGGCCTACAGGCATGCTATACTGCATTACTACCAATATGGCCTTTAAAGCAGCGAGTTTTTGCTGTTGCTTATTGAGGTGTTGCTCTTGGTCATCAAGTCATTGCTATTGTTGCTCAATGATTGCTTCATATTATGCATTTGTGATTTACGAGGTTTTGGGTTGATTACTAAAATCTTTGATGGCAACACAAATTTACCAACCTTATGAACTCGACCAGGCCTTTCTTTAGCTCCTAATGCTAAAGATAAAGGATCTTTGCCATACTGAATTGCCAGTTCACCAAATTTAACTTTGGTAACATAATCATCCTGAAAGACAATAATAAGATAGGCTGTAACAACAAATCTATACAAGCTAGTATAAAGTCATGCATACAACTATAATGCCAATCATACATGATATTAAATAAGCAGTTATACATACAATCTTTTTAGCCATTTCTTCGATTACTTCATCTGTAAAAGATCTATCTTTTCATAGATGTCCTTGTTTCTAGACATCCCATCTAAAAGTTTTGGTGCCAGAGCTTGCTGATTTCTATTAAATTACCATAATATAAGAATCAAATCAATGAAATAAATGCTGATAAATATTCGTTAATGAGTATAAAACAAGTGCGTGAATACTTACAAGCTCATACTTCACATTTGCATATCTATTTCTCACTATTTAATGGTGATATATTTGTTTGGCCTGAATGTTCCATTAGTTTTCTTTGATTTTCTACAAAAGAAAGAAATTATGTCAATCACATATAAAGATATCGAATATATTGCATAAAATCTTATAAACAATTTTTTTAGTAATGGGTTTACATACTGAGAAATCTTCTGATAGCCAATCTCTAACAAAATTTCTCCAATCTTCAACACTTATTACATTTTCATATGACATAGGTGGAACAACCAATACATCACCATGATCAGTCGATGGTAAAATATATTAGGTTGTCAATCTACTTTTAAAGTCTCTGAATGCTTTCCTAGCAGATTACAACACAATTTTTTTTATAGTCAATTGAGATGTCAAACCATTCCTAAATAATTTAACACAATTAGTATGAACACATTAAATTTCAATTAAATGATCATTTAACTAATTTTATGAAATAGTTGAATAAACATACCACAATTGACTACCATACACCATCATTTAGATCATTAGGAACTCGTTGCCAATTGGTTTACGCAATTGAAATGCTACTCCGGATGATGGCACCAATACGAGTAGCCAGCTTGGAAGCTCTTTCAAATACAGGCTACCCACTTTGACTGAAGTCAACGTGAATTTTTGTGTCACTCACTTTAATTTGTTTATTTCATCCCTTTCTTTTTCTTTTTTGGCCTACAGGTGTGTCTTGTGTATGTTTAGTAAAAGGAGAATTATGTTGTCTAGAGTCCATAATACTTGTGATTTTGATCATAGTTATACGAATACACCAAATTGAGTGTCTAAATTTAACAATATATATAATTAAATACAACCAATACCATAGTACGTACAGAAACACCATTCAATAAACCAATCAGCAATGTGTTCAGAAACACCATTCAGCGAACCATTTAGCATATCGATATCATACAATACCATTCAACAAAACAATATCACACAATACCATTCAGCAAATCACAATATTTAAAGAAAACTACATAGAAACAGCATACACATAAATGAAAGGTACTTGGATGATGATGGTTATGATGAATGAATAAAAATATATATGCATATGTAAATAGTAAGGAACCAAAAAAAATACCTCTATCGAGTAATATAAATAATACAGTAAACAAAAATAAAGATATATCGATAAATAGAAAGGTGTGCGCTGCTGAGTTGTTGAAGGTCAATGGCGACAATAGAGATAAAGAAACCAAAAGTCTGATAGAAATGTGTTTATGGGCTTGGTTTGGTTGATTAATGTAGCTTTTAATCATTCTCTGTACTAGCAGTTTGTGATTCCGATGTTCAAGACAAGAGAATGAATATAAAAATTATAAGTGAAGACATTTTTTTGAAAAAAAATACCTTCAATAATCCCCTTAAAATTTTACTAGGTGTTTTTTACTAAAAGATGCCTTTAATAATCCAAAAAAAAAATTTCAAAGAAAATTATTAAAGGCATTTTTCCTCAAAAAATGCCTTCGATAATCCCCTTAAAACTATTGAGGCATTTTTAATAAAAAATCACCTTTATTGATATTCTTATGATAAAAATGGAGGGAATTATTAAAGGTGTATTATGCAGAAAATGTATTTAATAAATTCCTTCAAAAAATTAGAGCAAATTAGTGAAGGCATTTTTCTGGAAGAAACGCCTTCAATAATTCATTTAAAATCATTGAAGTCATTTTATACTAAAAGATGCCTTAAATAATCCCAAACAATTTGCTCAAAGGAAATTATTGAAGTTGTTTATTCTCAAAAAACACCTTCAATAATTCCATACAAAAATTATTGAAGGTGTATAATGCAAAAAACGCCTTCACCAAATTCTTCAAAACTATAACAAATTAGTGAAGGCGTTTTCTACTAGAAGATGCTTTCAATAAATTCCTTCAAAAATTAGAATGAATTAGTGAAGACATTTTTCTCGAATAAACGCCATCAATAACCCCTTAAAATTTTAGTAGTAGAATATTGAAGGCATTTTCTGCTACAAGATGCATTTAATAATACCAAACAATTTTTAATAGGAAATTATTGAAGGCATATAATGCAAAAAATGCCTTCAATAAATTTCTTCAAAAATTAGAACAAATTAGTGAAGGTATTTTTCTCAAATAAACGCCTTCAATAACCCCTTAAAATTTTAGTAGTGAAATATTAAAGGTATTTTCTGCTACAAGACATCTTTAATAATCCTAATAAATTTTTAATAAAAAATTATTGAAGCCGTTTATTCTAAAAAAATGGCTTCAATAATTTTGTACAAAAATTATTGAAGGTGTATAATGCAAAAAACGCCTTTAATAACTTTATTAAAAAATTAGAACAAATTAGTGAAGGCATTTTTCTTGAATAAACACCTTTAATAACCCCTTAAAATTTTAGTAATATAATATTAAAGGCGTTTTCTACTAAAAAAGCCTTTGATAAATACATTATAAAAATTAAAGAAAATTAGTGAAGGCATTTTTCGGGCATAAATGCCTTTAATAATCACCTTAAAATTTTACTATGAGACTATTGTAGGTGCCTATAATATACCCAAAAAATATTTAAGAGGAAATTATTAAAGGCGTTTTTGTTAGTAAACGCCTTCAATAATGCAGTCCAATTAAATTGTCCCCAAATTTAGCATATCTAATCACTAACTTCAAGCTTCTTCTTAATTATTCTACTATTTCTCTTTCCAGACCAACTACAATTTGTTTTTCCTTTCCTTCAGTTTTTAGAACCCTATTTTGACTATCATTAGTTATTTACTTTAGCTTTTACTTCATTCTACTATTCTTTCAGCATTTGCAATTTGTGATATTCTTTTTGGTTTAAAAATTTTCTCTAAAACCCACCATCCATAAATACCCTTTTGGAACCCATCATCCACTTCCCTTTCCCTTTCATTTTCTTTTTTTTTTGGGTTTCCTTTGAACCCTTTTTTACCTTATTTCAACCCCAACAACAAATACTCTAGGGTATTGTATAGGTTAACAGTAGAGTTTTAAATGCTTTATATCAAGTAGCTGAGAAAATACTTCATAACAAGGAGTTTTCATCTTTTGTAAATATTGGTCTTGTTATTATCTTTTGTTTAAAACATAGTAAACTTAAGTATTTTACATGTTCATTTTCATATAAATTATTTATATACATTTGGTCAAATAATGTAACAAGTACTAAATGGATAAGAGTTGGATGTAAAAGTCAAGATTAAGTCAAGAGTATAGAGATGGAGTGGAAAATTTTTTTAATTTTGCATTTGAGAATACAAGTGAAGATAATATGATGTTATGCCCTTGTGTGAGATGTGCTAATATCGATTGGCAAATGCGTGAAGTTCTTTTCGAACATTTAATTTGTATTGGATTTGTCTTGAGATATGTTAATTGGTATTTTTATGGAAAGTCTATACCATCAAGTTCTTCTACTAGAGTTCCTTAAACTTTGAGGGCTTCCTAACACCAATATGATCTTTTTATAGCTAATGACATTGAAGGCATGTTCAAGATGCTTTTAATATTCATAACTAACATTTTCATAATTCGTCTCCCCAAAATGATGGATTTAATCAGTCCAATGTTAAAATGAATGAATTTGGTAAACCTAGGATAGGTGCAGGTGACCAACAACCTAGAGAATAAGCATTAAAGTTTTATAGGTTGCTTGAGGATATGAATGAAGAACTTTATGAGGGATTAAAGCATTCAAGGTTATCTTTCTGTGTTTGTCTATTTCGCTTAAAATGCTTATGTGGATGGACAGGAAACTCTCTGACTTTATTATTAGAGTTTATGAAATAAATGTTTCCGTTTGCAAAAATTCCTAAATCTTGTAAGGAATCAAAGAAGATGATCAAGGATTTGGGTTTTAGATATGAAAAAATTCATAGTTATCCCAATGACTGCATGTTGTATTAGGGTGATAGAAAAAAATAAGAATCATGTCATTTGTGTGGTATTTCTCATTGGGTGGACAAAAACCCCGATGAAAGGTTCAATGAGGATAGTGATGAAGTCTATGTCAAAAAGAAGCCTGTTAAGGTTTTATGTTATTTTTCATTAATACCAAGACTTCAACGACTCTTTATGTCTTCCAAAACTACAGATTCAATGAGGTGACATCATGAAAAGTGGATGAATAATGGATCATTAAAGCATATTATAGATTCTTTGGCATGAAAATCATTTCATTATAGGTTTCCAAACTTTGCATCTGATCCTCAAAATGTTATGCTTGGACTAGCATCTGATGGATTCAACTCATTTAAAATGATGAGTACTCTTATAGTACTTGGCTAGTTGTATTGATTCCTTACAATTTGCCACTATAGATTGCTATAAAGCAATATTCATTTATCTTGTCTATGATAATTCCTAGAAAAAAAGTCAAAGTAATGATATAGACATCTGCTTACAACCTTTTATTAAAAAGTTAAAGCAATTATAGGAAGGAGTTGAGACTTATGATACTTCAAAAAAAGAGAACTTCAATATACGTGCTGCTTTATTATAGACTATAAATGATTTTTTTGCTTATGTGAATTTATCTAATTAGAGTATAAAAAGTCGTTATACTTATCTATGTTGTGCTGCACAGGCATGTTTGAAGTGGTTACCTAATGGTAGGAAGTTCTGTTATATGGGACATCATTGATGGTTAGATGATAATCTTTGATTTAGATTCTAAAAACATCTCTTTGATGGAATTGAAGAGTTGAGGAGATCGCCTTTACGAATTAGCAGGTCTAATATCTTGTCAAAGTTAAAAGATATCAATTTCACTTATGAAAAAATGACCCTATCAAGAAAAAGAGTGAGGGACATATTTGAAAGTGTTTGGCCTCATATTATGCAACTTGGTGATACTAATACTCAAGTTGGTGATCTTAATGTTCAAAGTGATGAAGAGGACGATGAAAAAGATGATCCCAATGAGTTTGAGTTGTGAAAAAAAATAAGTATCTTTTTTTAGTTACCTTATTGGGAATATAATTATATAATTTATTATATGATAACCTTGATTTGATGTACATAGAGAAGAATGTTTGTGAAAATTTTATCGGGACAATTCTTAATGTGAATAGAAGATCAAATGATGACTTAAATAGTTAGCTTGACATAGTTGATATGAGGATTTGCCTTGACCTTCATCCAAAGTTACTTGCTAATCGCAAATATCGATTGCCTCTTGGCTGTTTTGGGATTTCTAAAGCTGAAAAAGATGTGTTTTGCAAGGTTTTGAAAAATGTCAAAGTTTTAGATGGCTATGTATCAAATATATCGAAATATGTGAATTTGAAGGAGCAAAAACTTTTTTCATTGAAGTCACTTCTACGATAATTGAATTAAGTAGAATATTTAAATCTCTATGTGAGAATTGTATGAATGTGGAAGAGCTTGATAAACTTTAAGATTGAGCCGCGATTACTTTATGCCATTTAGAGAAGATTTTCCCTCCAAACTTTTTCACTATTATGATACATTTGGTTATCTACCTTCCATATGAAGCAAAAGTTAGTGAGCTAATTTATTATCGATGAATGTATTCTATCGAAAGGTATTATTTGTTAATAGATTGATTAGGTTGTTATTGATGATCATGCCACTCTAGTTAAAAAGATATATGACTAATGTTTCATACGATAGGTTTTTGGGGAGGCTAAAGTCTTATTGTCGCAATAAACACTATCCGAAAGGTTCTATTGCTGAAGGATATTTAGCAGAAGAATGTATGACATTTTGTTCTTGTTATTTGGATGATGTTGAAATAAGATTTAATAAACCATCGAGAAATGTTGGTATGCAGCATATTGATTTTGCCTACACTTATCTTTTTGAAAGTTTTGGACAACCAATAGGCAAAGCTGACATGATGAAGTTAGATGATAAATCATGGACACAAGCACATCGATATGTTATTTTCGATCATGACTCAATTGAATCATTTCGTATGTAAGTTTTCTTACAAGGAAATAATTCATTCCATTAATCATAGATTATTGTATTTTTCTTGTTGTTAATACTTTATCATGATGTTTTATAGTGAGTATAGAAATAATTTGAGAGCTTGTGCACATTATCGATGATTAAACTCTCGAGAGCTTGATAAGTTGTTCATTAAAAACTTTCATGAATGGTTAGGAACAACTGTAAGTAATGCCATACTTCCCATTATGAGAAATCTATATAGAATGCTTACGGTATAACTAACATTAATAACATATATATATTTATTCCACCTTTTATAGGTTTGGAGTGGAAGGCTTGTTAGTGAAGAGGTGAAGTGTCTTTCACAAAGTCTAAATAGGATTGTGAAATGATACAAAGGGTTCATCATCAATGGATTTAGATTTCACACTAAATCCTGTGAGAGGTTTAGAAGTACACAAAATTTAGGAGTTGTTGTTACTTCATCCATTACTAGCTATGCTACTATTAGGGACACAAACCCTTTGAGGGAAATGTTGACTATTATGGCATGATTAACGAATCATTAAGTTGGATTGTTATGGCAAATGGAAAGTGGTCTTATTTCGGTGTGATTGGGCTGATGTGAATAGTGCAAGGGCTTATGTGATTAGGCTTATGTTTTTTCATCTCAACTCAAACAAGTTTTTTATTTTAAAGATCCTAAAAAATTGGGTTGGTTTGTTGTTCTTTGAATAGTTGATATGGGGTTAGATACCAAAGATGATGTTAAACATGGAACTAAATGTTATCCTTTTGTTGAACAAAACTTGGATGAAAATATCTCCAGTACCTATGCTCAGTGGGTCCACAAAGATGTTAATGAAGACATTTATGAACCATGATGGATCATCTATATTTTGTAATTCAAATATTTAAAACATAATGTAGTAAATGCTTGTATATAATTAATGTTGCATTCACTATTGTATATTTATTGTATTCTAAATCATACATTATCTTTTGATTTAATTAAAGCGATATGTTATTTATATATCGTAGGTTATGATTTCTTAATTTTCAATGTCTTTATATATGTTCAAAACTAATATCTTTTATATATTCCCTTTAATGACGTAGATAAGCTACAATGCAAAGGAGTAGATTGAAAGGAATATTAGTTCAAAACCGTCTGCGGCATATGTTGATATTGGCTATGGACTAAATCCTTTGAAGGGGAATGAACATATTATCAATTCTAACTTAGTCACTTCTAACCCTTCAACTGCTATTGGATCTAGCAATATGGGAGGTCCAAGTTTAGATAGTATCCTGTCAATTGATTATGCTTTAAATTTGAATACAAGTATATATACCCCATATTTAGAATTCGATTATAATGATTAAAGCATTGGCATTTTACTAATTGATTTTTTATTATTTGCAGTTGATAACAATGGTTAACGAAAGACCAGAGGGAGGACAACTTTGAAGGAATTGTTTGCACTACCTCCGAATGAGTGTATTGTAGTATCTGTAAACTCTGATAGGCAATCAATTTGTGAAGAGGCTTAACTGTTGGCTAGATTTCTAGGCATGCTTGCCCGTAATGGAATGAAATTGCCTATTCATTATGAAACATGGCATAAAGTTTCAGCAGAAGTTAAGGTCGATGCTTTAAACTTTATTGAGGTATAAGTATAATTAATTACATATCAAATATAATTATTTTATTTTTTGTTTACTTATTCAAACTTTTCTTATTGTATTATTACAGTTAAGATTTGTACTTGAAATGCCAACTTTATTTGTGCTTAAGTCATTAGGAAAGAAATGGAAAGACTATAAGCATAATTTGAAGAATAAGTTTTTCAATCAAAATACTACTATAGAGGCGACAATGGAAAATCTATCCCGTAATATGATTAGGTGGCAATATGAACAATTAGTTAGAGTTTGGTTCTCAAGAAAAGGAGAGGTACTAATTTATAACTTTGTATTGTAGAATGAAATAATGAAAGTATTTTATGCTTGAAGTTGGTAATATTTGTATTTCTACCATATACATAATTATGTTTTATGACAAGAAAGAGAACAAATTGGGATTGGTAGCAGAAAGCAACAAAAATATAGCCACATAAGTGGATCAAAAAGTTTTGCAAGAAAGCAAAAAGAAATAGTAAGTTTATAATTTTAAACTTATTCTAATGAAAGAACTTTTTGTGCTGTTAAAAGGTAAATATGCAAATTAACATTTATTTTTCTGTTTTAATAGTTTTGATAGTTTCAATACATGATATTAAACTTATTGAAAGTATTGAACTTAGTTGCCACAGTTGATATGTATGAAAAAGTTATTGTTTACGTCTATTTAGGTAAAAATATAATTTTGTTGTTATTGTTCTATTTTAACAGTTTGGATAGCTTCAATACTTGATATTAAACTTGTCCGATTGATTAAACTTGGTTTCTATGGATGATATATGTGAAAAAGTTGTCATTTATGTATACTTGGGACTATTTTGGCCTTTAAAAGGCAAAAGTACATTATAAACTTTTGGATGGCTTTAAACAATTTGTATGGCTTTAATCCATGATATTAAACTTGTCCAAATAATTGAATTTGGTTTCCATGATTGATATGTGTGAAAAGTCAAAATACTTTTATTGTTTGCATCTGTTTAAGACTATTATGTTGTTAAGGGGCCAAAATATATATTTACGATTATATTTATATTTTAACACATTAGAAGATTAAATACATGATATTAAAATTATTCAAAATTTTTAAACTTGATTGACAGGTTTGATATGCATTAATAAGTTGTAGTTGATATGTATGTAACAATAACATATGTTTTTGTATAGGAGATTGAGATGGGTGGTAAAATTGGACTGTGAAACTTTTTTGCTTAACACACACAAAAAAAGACGGATCTTACATGAATGTCGAAACAAAAGAAATTGTGGTAATTTGTAACATCTATTTTAACAAAAGTAAATATTTACTCTTTTTAACATATTATCAATTAATCATTAAACTTGATAGTTGTATGTGACTAATTTACAGGAGAAAGCGAAAGAGAAAATGACTACTAAGATTGAAGTAGCATTTGATAGTTCTATCAACATGCAAGAATTGGAAAATCAATATTCATAGAAGTTGCTAAAAAAGAAAGGCATGTACGGGTTTGAGGCCTTGGATTGGGTCCAACACCATCTACCTACTATGGACATAGCTCTCAATAATTTACATTCTCAGCAAGTCAGTATTTGCAAGACATTTCGATATTAAGAGAGGAGTTGCAAACTATACAACAATATTTCCAGCAAATGGAAGCAGAAAAAAATTAGGAGTATGCCAAAATTGAGGAAGAACATGCTAGAATAGAGCAAGAGCATGCAAAATTTTAGTAGTTGCTTGATCAATTTGATCATCTTATGAATTTTATGCAACAACAATTTCCAGGAACTGATCTCGGTGGTCCACCAACTTAGGTATTAAATTTAGTAAATATTTATATTTTTTAATATAAATATAGCTTACTATGAAGTGTTAAAAATTGTATGGTATTATTCAATAGGTTTTTAAGCAAGCTAGTGACCAAGTGAAAAAATTCCTTCATCAATTGGTAGTTTCCCAAATCTATACAATCATCAATTTCATACATTTTTATTTTATTTTTGTTAATGTATTAAAAAAATTGAATGTTATTATACTAATTATTAAACTTTTTGTTAATTAGATGCATATTTGAACATGATTAAGTATTTATTAATTTCATTTTCTGAATTTAAGTTTGTTTTTATTTCTTTTAACATTTCTTGTTAATGAAAATAATAAATATTAACAAATTAAAAAAATTAAATTTCTTATTTAAAAAAAAATAAAATTTTTAATTTCGTAGTGTCCATAGTCAAAGATGCCATTAAATGAATAATTTAGTAGCGTTTGTACCATAAAATGCCATTAAAATTAGCGATATTTTTTTTATATAGCCGTTGCTAATTTTACGACTTCTTATCATATAATTGCCCCTATATTAATAAAGTTTTTCTAATAAAAATGCCACTAAATTAGTAGTGTTTCAAATATACAAACACTGCTAAAATAGTACCATTTTTCGGATACAAATGCCACTAATATTGTGGTGTTTTCCAAATACAAACACTGCTAATATAGCAACATTTTTCACATACAAATGCCGCTAATATAGCGACGTTTTATAGAAAACACTGCTATTTTTCCTGACACGTGTATAGCCAACACTCTTATTGGTGTTTGTTGCAAATGTCACAAATATTTTAGTGGCATTTATAAATGCCGTTAAACATTGAAAAAAATGCCACTAAAAACCTACTGTAATGTAATCAAGGACCTGTATGATCAGAATAGGTTCAATCTATAGGTCCCATAAGCTTAAGTTGATTTGGGTGAATATGAGGCTTGTCTAATTTCTTCCTTGCTTACAAGTTTCTTCTGTAGTATCAAGCTGAGGAGAAAAAGATCTTAAACTCTCATTATTTGTGCTTTTTCTTTCATCAGCTTTAGGGGATGATTATAAGTGCCTAGCAGAAAAACATAAAAATGAGTCTGGTTATAATTGTGATTACATCATCTGTAAACAGTGGCTTTGCAAGGATAATTGCAATGAAAGCTTACTCTTATCACAATTCAATTGAAGCCTAGAGAAGTAAACTACTATGAAATCCATGGTGTAGCTAGAAATGTCATTCAATAGAGTCAAAAACAAATTCTTTCTTTATATTATTTATTTTTCATAAAATTATAGTTTCTTTCTTTTTTTCAAACAAATGGTATTCTTTATCTTTTTTATTAATTTATTTTTTTACTTTTAATCTTTGAAAATAGAAAAAAATGTATATAAAGATTAAAAAATATCATTTAAAATATAAAAATATGAGTATATATTTTCATACAAAATCTCTAAATAATAATGCCATTACAAAAATTAAGCATTACAAAAATTAAGTACAAATAGTTAAAAGAAAAATAGTATTATCTTGCATAACAATGAAGTTTTAAGTTTGACAAGTGAGATTGGAGAGTTAGCATGTATCTGTTAAGATATATTTAAAAAATAATAAATTATTTAATTATTAAATAAACATTTTAAAACCGGTTGTTTCGCTTGTGAAATTTAAAAATTTGACCATCGATTTTATGAATAATCCAAAAGGAAATCTTCAAAATATTTTTTTACAATTTTTTTAAAGAGTTTTCATATTTTGAAAATCATCTTTAATATATCAAAAGTATTTATTCAATATATGTAATTAAACAGTTCATCAAGTTATCTTTTATTGGTTTAAGTAATAAATTTTTTACTTCTTTCCACTACTAAAAGGGTTCTTTGTATATTGCTAGTAAGATTTTGACTTAGTGGCAATAAGAAGATCTTAAAACATTGAGTTATCAACTCAAGTTTGGTTAAACTTTATGATGGATTTATCCAACATATATTGGTTCATTGTTTGATTGGCTTGTCTATTAGATTTAGTTCATTGATATTTTGTGCGCAATATTTTAATATGATTATAATTTCTCTTATATTAATAACTTCATAAAAAATTTATCTTTTGTATAATCAATCACAATTGGTAAAATCAAAACTAATTTTAATATTAAAAAAACTAATACATAAATAAAATTAATATTTTTCTAGTCTAAACTACTCTTTATATGATATCTATTTTTCACTAATTACTTATTGACCTCATACTATTTTATTATATTATAAATTGATTTTTAAATTTTCATTTCAGTATGGTCAATTTATCTTAAATTTTAAATTTAGTAAAATTAATTTATGATTTATCTTAAATTAATGCATATATTAGAGAAGAATTTCAAATTTCAATGGGGCCAAATGCCCCAATTTTCTAATGTGGCTATGCCACTATGTAGAATGCACTGAATATCAACAATAGAATCCAAATTACCCTTAAATGATCATTTAACATTTTCGATAATAAGTAAATACATCAAATTGCATACCGATTTCCAAGAGTTTAGGGAGCACATTTATAGCTAGTACAAAAAGGTAAAGACACATATGATGAGACCCATAAAGACATTATAGAGGCTCATATGGTCCATTATCTTGATTGGCTGGATCAAGACCCTATTATGCCATCCCTTGGTAGGGCCAAAAAACTTCAATTGACCCTTGAATTGCCTTGTAGACAAAATTTGATCCAATTGAATACTTTGATTAGTGAAGTTGAGGAAAAGAAACTCATATTCAACATAATGATCACTTGCATGGAAACTACACCAAATAGGGTCTTTTGGGCTTTTGCATGTTTGGGTTTTTTATGGGCCTAAGCGTGTCATTAGCCTAGTATATAGGTTTTGCATGGCAGGCCTCATATTTGGGCCTTGTGTGTGGAAGATATGGAAAGAGGAAAATTTTGCAACTTTATGATAGATTTGATGTTTTATAATCTTTCATATTTATTTAGGTAAATTTGAGAGACTTCCTAGTTGACCAAATCAATAAAAGATCTCATTACTTAGGAATATCTTAGATATTTCTATTTCTTTGTAATTACCGCCCATGATTTACTTTAGGAGTATTATCTAGCTACCCTTTTTATATATAATCTATATGATGTAATAGCTAGCGACTTTTGGATTATTCATCAATAAAATTTAGAATTGCATACTTGTATTCTCTTTAATTCTTATCTAAACAATACCTTTGTTTTATGGAAAGTTAACCTTGATTCTTATCACTTTTCCTTCGTTCTTTCTAAGAATGTGGTGAATCAGCCCATTATTTTTTGATTTTGGCATGCAAACTTTTTAGTCAATTGAATTTTGGTTTCTTCTTTCATTTCTTTTGTTTAACCAAACCTAAACAAACCACAAAATAGTTTCCACTTTTGGGTGCAACATATTGGTACCAAAATGTAGGTTTTCATTGTTTTTGATTTTTTGTATTATGCTTATGAGTTGCTTGGATGAGAAACAAATACCTAGTCTTGGGTTGCAAGCCTAGCCAAACACATTGAGGATTTCAAGATCAAGATGAGGCAACCATGGTCCAAGGTCTGAGATGGAATCCCAAGAAGCATGATTGGCCAAGACTCTTCAAGAATGAACATTCCACTTTCGGCCAACTCCCTTAAAGATCAAGATAATTTGTATCATGAAGAGTTAGGATAAAATTGGAATTGTAATGTTAATCTTCACCCCTTAGCCAAACCCACCTCTATAAATGGAAAGGCTTGCTGTTATATCCATCATCCCACACTTCCCATTCTTTGTTTTTTCTTAGTTCTTAGTTTTTTTAGTTTCTTTTTAAGTTTCTTTTTATTAGGCGAAGGTGACAGATTAGTCATTACAAAAATTCTTGTTTTCTTAAATTTTGATTCACTATACAAATATTCTTTTTTTTTAAAAAGTAGCATTTGGTTTTTCAAGCTCTTTTCTTGTTCATAGTATTTGGCTATTGCTTTTAGATTCAATACAAGTTCAGTTTGTGCATGATTTTTTCAACCATTTTTTTCTTGTACTTTTATTCTATTCAGCATTCAGAAATCTTCTTTCTTTCTTTCTTTCAAGTTTTGCCTTCTTATTTCCTTAAAATCTAGTTTTGGCCAAATCTAATACTTGCCAATTGATAGTTGGTTAAGTAGATCTAGGCCTATACAATCTTTCTTTTATTCTTTTATCTTTTTTTTTTTTTTGCAAATCAATCAAAGTTTTCATTAGTTTAGATATAAATGTTTATTTTATCAACTTTGGTACTTCAATCCACCCAACATTTTAATTCTATAATCCTTGTGGGAAGATACTCTTACTCTCATCACTTTATTACTTGATTAAGATTTGTGCACTTGTAGGCATTAAGAAAATAAACAATCAAGCTTTTGGCACCATTATTGAGGATTATAGTGGTGTTTGATTCAATGTCAATAAGGATTCTCTAATCTTTTCTAATCTAAATGTTTATTTTCATTTGTTTTTATCTGTTTTGATTTTTTCTTGTTTGTATAGATAGATCTAAAAGTGTTGACTTAGCTCCATTCGACCAAAAGATTGAAAGAAATTTAAAGCATATAAGGATAAAGCAAACAACACCACCTAACCACCAGTGGCGAATACAAACAATGAAGGTCCAAGAACTTTGAGGGATTATACTATCCTTAGTGCTTATGGTTTTCAACCATCCATCCAAAGGCTAGCCATACAAACTAATAATTGTAAGATCAAGCCTTCAACTATACAAATAGTCCAAACTTCTATATAGTTTAGCAGTTTACCAAGCGATGATCCTAACCTTCATTTGTTAAATTTTCTTGAATTATATGATACTTTTAATTATAACAGTGTTGTAAATGATGCAATAAGACTAAGGCTTTTTTTTTTCTTAAGGACAAGGCAAAGAGTTGGGTATCTTCACTACCATTTAAATCAATTACCACTTGGGAGGATTTGGTACAAAAATTTATACCAAAATTCTTTTCGACTGCCAAGACTGCTAAGTTAAGGAATAAAATCACCACCTTTATATGAGTGGATGGTGAGAATCTCTAAGACACTTAGGAGAGAGTCAAAGAGCTATTAAGGAAATGCCAACAACATAGTCTTCCCAAATGGCTATAGATTCAGATATTCTATAATGATCTCAGTATAGATATTCTATAAAAATTGTCTCCTTCATTTTATTGCCAAAAATTTAGGCCATTAAGTGTACAAATTATGCATTATAAACCTTTGAAAAATTTTAAAAATTACAAATTCAAAATTAGCTTCCAACTACACTAATGAACCTATTATCTTTCAGCCACTTGTAAAGTTATGACAAAGGTAGTAAAGCACTAATAAACTAAAAGTAACATTTCCAAATGAGAGATATAAGAATTAGGACTTGAAATAAGATTTTACTAAGCTAAATTATGCTAAGGAAATATAGAAGAAAGGGTTGAGAAGAACTCCTATAGATGACAATGTAGCACAAGCACACTAGTTTTGATCTTTTCTCTCTTTTAATACCAAAAATCCTCCAAAATGTATCCAAAATCTCCAAAATTCCTCATTTTTTTCCCTTTTTCAAGAGAAATTGCGCCTAAAAGAGGTAAAAAAATGCTAAAATTTTAATGCAATCATGGCTGCTAAAGATGTTATCAATTAGACCTAAATGAATCTCTAGATTCTTGGTGGAAGTTACTTGTTCTTGAAGAAGAGTGTCTTGCATTTGAAGAACAGCAAACTATTGTGATGCAATTGTATTGAGCATTTCTTCCTAAGATCATGTTTGCTCTTAAGAAGGAAAAAACTATTGTGATGGAAATCGTTATGGTGTAGGAAATTAATCTAATGATGGAGAGTTGATGGATATTTTGGATCTGAAAGGTATTGAGGAGACAAGTCGTAAGGTTGAGAATATTGTGGTGGGTTGGGATATTGTTGTGAAGGATATTAAGGTAGGGAAAATTCAATTTGGTAAGTCGATGAATAGATAAGTATAAAATTGAATGATTGCTACTGATTCATATCCCATAAAGGACTTAGATGATTTTTTCACCCTAGAGGGTTGGTGTTTAGACATAATTCAAATTGTTGACTATCTTGGTAGCCCACAAACTAAATAGGTTCAATGGTAATCGGACACCTATTACTAAAGTGATCTCTACCACAACTATTACAACATGGAAATAGGCTTAAGGATCAATGGACAAGGCTAGGGTCATTTTGAGCTCCAATGGTATCTATTTTATTAGCCAGAGTTAGTATTTGAGAGGTTAAGGCTTTAATGGTTTGTAATTCACACTCATCAGTAGCATTCCTAAACCTTAAACTCTCATATGACCGTTGGTTTTGAAATTCAAACTCAAAAGGGGAAGTGAAATCTCTAAAGGTATTATGCCCTAAAGGTTCAGTCATAATGTTTTGAAATCCATCGATGTGAGATAAGGTATAATCACTCTAAAACCTAAGCTTAGAAAGACTTGATAGGTTATCGTAATTCATAAAAAGAAATTAAAAGCTAAAATAATTTGTATATAAACTAAGAAAAAAAATGATCTGAACTACACTTAGGCATGCTTGGTATTAATATTAGTACTAAACTACATCTAGAATCCTCGACAATGTCTCCAAAAACTTATTGCCAACACCATAAATATATGGCTCATAAAGTAATAAGGTGGAAATTTTGATTCCGAGTGTCGTCTCTCAAGAACTGTGGTGGTATCTAGAGCCAACTACTAAAATTGGACACCCTAGGTATATTCCAATCTAACAAAAATTATAGAGCTTGAAATTTTAAAGAAACATTAAATTTAAATTGCAAATAATTAAATTGCATAAATTTAAAGTACATGAAAAATAAATTACACAACAAACAACTAATAAAAATTGTATGAAAAATAAATGGAAATGGATGAAGTAATAAGGCATGTTATCATAAAAAGAAAGCTCTAGGGTTTTAATTTCACTTAATTGATTCACTTGGTTTATTCTCTTCTCTTTAATTAAAAATTCCTAAGTAAATTTTTAACTGAGAATGTCAGTTTATTCACAAGTCTATGTCTAAACATGTGAAAATCTCTTTGCCACTTAAAATCCTATATGTCTATAGTGATTCCAACTTTCAAAAACTCATTAAGCCTAAAGCCCTTATTATGGCTACACATGCAAGTAAGAATATTTCTATCTTATCTATGCATATGTCATTTTAATAAGTCTAGAACTTTAGTTCCCTATGTCTAGTTATACTAAAGTTCCCATTAACTTTTCCTCTTAAGGATTATTAAGGTTACTAATTTCCTAATAAATTTATATCTAATTAGAAAAATGATTTGGTTGTTAGGTCCTTATGTCTAGTAGTATTAACAACCCCCAAATCACTTTGTCAAGTTACTTTAGGTTTCTAATTTATATAATTAGTACAATATAATTAGGAGCACTAAGCACAAATAAAATGACCAATTTAACTAGGTAAAACACCGAAAAGAGGAACAATAAAATCAAAGTACAAGTTAAGCTACATTAGAATCCTAGATGGAAAATTTTAGTTCGTAATTATACTAGGAGACGATAATAACATGTATACATACAACATAATGGTTTTATGAAATAAAATAAAATTAATTAAAAAATGTAAGCAATGTTCAAGTAAAAAAATTACTTGAGAATTAACTAACATGAAATATAAAGTGCTTAAAATTTAAATGACTACAACAAAAAATTAATAGAACTACGAGATTAAAGTTTTTAAGAGCCATAAAGGTGATTTCTCAACCTTAAGCTCTATTACTATCCTTATCTTAAACATCCTTCATAAGACATACTTCATAAACTAAAATGAACCACAAATGATCAATAATTTATAGGCAAATAGCCCTCAAATGAAACATGGCAACATGTAAAACCAAATCTGAACATATTTTTAAACTTTACCTAAAAGTAAAATTTGATGAAGAATTTGAAGAAAGACCAAAGGTGGACATTTAAAGGACTTAACAATCAATTGATATCAAGTTTTAGAGTTAAAAAATCATGAAAATTAGGATGCAACATGAGCTAGAAAGCTAGAACTAAAATTTGGAAATTCTAGAAGTGTAAAACCGAAACTAACTAGTGCTTTATTCCACAAATTAAAACTAGAAAATAAAAATGCATATTAAGAAGAACAATGTTGGAAATTAAAGACAAACAATCCTTAAAAACATATGAAATTAAGTTTTCAAAACAACTAACCGAATGAAAAAGAAATTAAATAAGAACTAAGAGAATTGAAAACAGTTTTATGCCTAAACCAGAACCCATTTTTTTCTCCTAAAAACTATCTAAAACACCAATTTTTCTTCAAGGATGAGTTGTATCCTACCCTCCTATATCTCCCCATTTTAATGACCATCTTTGAATTGAAAATTATCACACTTAATTAGGCAAGATAGCCAACTATCATCTTTAGAAAATGGAGACAACATCTTTAAACTTAATGCACAACTAGCTCACAAATTTTCTCATTTAATCCAGTTGACTTAGAGTCATGGAGAACATGTGTTTGAGTGTGTAAAGTGTACAATATTGGCTAATGTGTAGGGTGATTGGCTTAGTTTTGAATGAAATAGTAGCTGGTTTTCCTTTTTGGCAGTTGAGTTGGCAACATGCAAGGTGATAGCATGCTTTTGCATGTTTTTTGAAAATTCCCCAATTCTTTCTTAATGTCAGCTATGATTTTAGGGTAGAGGCTTATCCATATTTAGGCCATTTTGAAGTGTAAAACTTTGCATGAAATATACAAGACATGGGTGGTTAAATTCCTTTTCTATGTAGCCAAAGTTTGTAAGTTTATAAGTGGATTGGTAGCTTTAAACATGTAAAGCATTTTGTCCAACTTCCATTTTCTTTGGAGCAATCCACATAACCTTTATTTGTTGCCTTTTTTCAGCCTATAAAATGAACATTTAAATATCATCCAATGTGGCTTAAGTTTAGCTTCAATTCAGCTCATTTAATAGCTTTAAGTCTTTTAAGAATCAACCTTAAAAACAACCCACAAGTGATGCCACTATTGTCTTATTTTCTTCAAGTCTTTGACTAGCTTATTGCATCCAATTTAGCTTCCACATTTAGATCTTTAATTCATCCACTTGACCCTGAATTAACCTCTTCAAATGTATTTTCAATTTAATTCACCTCAATCTTTCTTTTTCTTACAATTAGGGTGACTAGCACATTTAGGTAAAAAATGGATTAATTCAAGCAAAAATTAAGTATATAAGTGTTATAATTTAACATAAAACTCTATGATAATTCTATAAAAAATATAATGATAATTAATTATTTTCAGTTAGATGTAAGTTAATTTCAGTTATTAGTTGTTAGTTGTTGTTTCGTTGTAATTTAAGCTTTCTAATTTCAGTTTCTTAGATTAGAATTACATTCAAAGCATGTTAGATTTAATTCCTAGTATTTTAGCTATTTTTTTTTTTATTTTTTATGTATACTTACTTCATATGTTATAGGTATGTACTTTGTTAATAGTATGTTTTACTTATGGTTTTCTATTCTTATTACCACTAGCTTACTTTTGTATACTTTTTTTTATTAAATTAACTATAGAGGCAGTATGAAGATAATAGGTGATGACCATAATATTTATAGCTTTTTGCAAGTCACTTTAGACTTAAAATTTTGAAAAGATCTATGAATTAAGGGCCTTAATGTGTTTAAAATCATGATTTCAAGTTTGCATGAAGAAATGAGTTGACTTGGATGTAAAAGTCAAAATCCAAGCAGTCACCATGAAAAGGTGATATACACCATTTGGCCATGCATACAAGAGAAGGGCTAAAATCCATGCATTGTTGGCATCATGCAACTAATATTTTAGGTGAGCCAGAAAAGGCCAATAGTGCAAGCTAGTGTGTTCGGCCAAAAAGAAAGATTGCATAAGGACTCTTTTCATTTTTAAAGAGTTTGAAGTTAAAGGAAACAAATCAAGAAGATCATGGAATCAATTTAAAAAACCAGCCAAATCTTCCAAACTGATTGCATTTTAAAAGAGTCTGAAGCTAAAGGAAATAAATAAAGAAAGCCATAGAATCAATTTCAAAAACTAGTAAAATCTTCCAGACTCTCATTCAAAAGTGTCTAGGTTTAACCCCTTAGCCTAAGCTGTGTACTATAAATAGGCTACTCTAGCTCACTTGAAAAGTATCCTTCATCCCTCATTTCATTTTTCACTTCACTTCATTTCATTTCTTTTTAGTTTTCAATTTTTAAGAGTTGTCTTATAGTTTCATTTATTTTCAACTAGGGTGACAAACTAGCCTACATTTATTGCTTTATTAAGTTTAGCTTTTAATACAAATTCAATTTCCAATTTTATTTAAAAGCTTTTTTACTTTACTTTGCATGCATAATCTACATTTCTCAAACACCATTGTTTACTTTCGAAAGCTTTTAAGTTTTATTCTGATCATCTCCATTCACTTGTTATATTTGGCCATCATTCATTTTCTTTACAAAACTGTTTGTTCTCTTATTTTTTAACACTGTTTACTTGTAATCTTGTTTTCTTCTTTATTTACATTTTGTGGCTAGCTTTTACTGCTACCAAGTGATAATTGGTGAGCTAGGTGTTCAACCCTTACAATATTCATGTTCTTTTGTTTTACTTCAAGTAGAAACTTTTTTGGTTTGTCTAAATAAAAGGTTTGAAGGAATCATTTTGGTACTTAGCCTTGCACCCCAACATAATCCTTGAGAGAATGATAACTTTACTCATACTTTATTACTTGGATGCGACCTATGCACTTGTAGGCTAAAAAGTAGCAATCAAGTTTTTGAAACCATTGTCAGGGATTATATCAATGCTAGAAGACCAATATTGATAACACTTCTTTCTGCTTTATAATTTATATTTTTATTTTCTTATTCTAATGTGTTATTTTTTTTTTGTTATGTCTAACTTTTATTGCAATAAGGCCAGAACCTTTGTGGACTATGCCGTTGCATCATTTGATTATTCCTACATTCAACCTCCATTCCAAAATACTAGATTAAGAAGTGCTATTGAAAGGTATGACTTAGACCTTCTTCAACCATAACCTCATAATTAGCCTTTTTAGCCAAAAAGATAGATACGCTTGAAAAAATCAAAATCCTAGTCATGACCATTTAGTTTAAGGCTCATTTTATAACTGTAATGTCTATAATAGGTAATACTATAATGATAGGTGTTAAGATAACTAATCCAACTTATACCTAAACACCTACACTCAAGATGCATACGAGAGCAGTCAATAGCAGTTATCCACATATACCCTTACATATCTTATAAACCTTTCATCATAACAATACTTTTTTTTAGCATACATTCCACCTTAAGAAAAGAAGTGTGGATGAGATGCTAACCTAGCTTACGTAAACTCAGAATCTAATCCAAAACCAAGCCACATCCACTAAAAACTTGAAAACTCAAATAGGCTAGCTAGCTAATGCCATAGACAACTGCCCATTAGGAACCTTGCCTAGTAACATAGACTCTAACCCTAAGAAACAAGGTAAGGAGGCATGCAATGATATGTACTCTTATGGGAAAAAAAGGCTTATTTTTCTAATGATAAAGATCTAATGGATGAGCTTATGGTAGTGAACCTACCTAGTTTTATGAAAGAACCTGATGTAAAAGACGATTGTGAAGAAATGGTAGAAGTGAATGATCATTCTGATGAAAGAAAAGTAGAATCAGTTTAGGGATTGGACATTTTCTAAAAGTCTAGCAGTAGTCCCATTAAAGGTAAGTCTAAGCCTTCTAGTCTACCCTTGCCAATTCCCCAACCCTACAATGATCAAATGTATGATATGGAATTAAATGGTGTAGCTAAGAAAGTTGATGAGGGATGCTTATTTGAAAATTTGCTTGAACCTTTAGAAACACCCCTTGTGAAGCTTAAGCAAAATGAGGAAAACACATCACTCAACCTAGCAAAACTAACCATAGAGATTAACCCTATAGTTTTCATGGTTGTACCTTTTTTACTAGTACTAAAGCCAGTGCCTAGTTACCTTAGTTTAGCTAGTGCTATAATGAAGACATTACTAGAGGTAAAAAATTTAGCCATAATAATTTAGCACCATTGCCATTTGGTGCTTGTCAATAAAGATATGGTAAGTGAAAGACCGTTGAATGGGTAGATGCTGGTGTTAAGTTAGAGTAATTATGTTACCTTTTAGATTTTTTAGGTATGGTCCAACTTGACCAAAACTAGCATTGCTTTGGAGGTAACCCAAGTTTTATATTTTTAAGTTTTACATTTCCTTATTGAGTTTACATTTTCATCATTTTCTTAGAACATGTATGCTTTTATCTTGTTTGTTTCTGTTTGTTTTTTGAAATAAGGATGAAGCTAAGATGTTTAAAGGAGTCCAAACCGTTCGGTGTTAAGAGACAAAGATAGGGGAGTTTTTCTTTACCTTAGCCTTTTAACTATTTTAATTAAAATATAATGCAATTCAAATGTGGGAGGCAAATCTTTTGTGCTAAAAACATTTTTCATGAAAATTTTTAAGTAGTCCCTAAAATCTTTGTTTTCAAACCAAGTTAACATGCCTTTAGTCATGATAATGCAATCTTAGTTAATTTTCCTTAAATTGTTCATCAATGACTTAAGTATGATATTAAAACAAGTGTGAATGTAGTGAAGCATGAAATGATGTCTTAAATAGGTTTTTCTTTGGATTTTGATTTTTATATTTTATGCATTTTAGTCTTGATCTTTGACATGCATCAATTTTTGTGAAGAGTAGTGTAAGTATGTAGTTGCATAAAAATTTAAGGTATGAGTGTAACTTTAGAATTTGCCTACTCAACCCTCAAGGCAAAATCCTAGGTTATACTTGACTTAAGAGATGATTTAGGCATTAAAATCCTAGGTTATACTTGACTTAAGAGATGATTTAGGCATTCTTTAGATTGTTTAAGCTTTTTCAAGCTCACCTATAATAAATCATCCTTAGTACCTTTATTTTGAGTCTTTATATTTCCTTTTCTTTGTTATTTAGCCACAATAATGAGCCCAAGCTTTTTTTTATGTTTTATCCTTCTTATTATTTTCACCCAACCCATATTGCTTATGCATATAATGGATATAATAAAGATAACAAAGTTATATTTGGGAGGAAGGCACAAGGCAAATGAAAAGCCAACATGGCTAGAGGAAAAATAAAAGAAAAGCCGAAAATGGCTAAGTAAAAAAAAAATCAAAATAAAGATGCTTCAAGTCTTAGAAAGTTTCAAAGTTATCAACTCTAAAAGTTTCAAAATAAGCAAAAGGGTTCTAAGCCTAAAATTTCTCCTTTTTCTTACCTTAACCTAAACCTTACATTACAAGCCAATAAAAAACCTATTGATCTTGAGTCAAGTATGTAAGTCTGCACTAGTGGAGAGGGAACAAGGAAAGTAAACATATGAAGTATGCTGTATCTTTAAATTGATATATGATGGCATATTTAACATACATTTTGCTTAGATTACATGGATATATTAGAGATAGATTAACTTAACATGCATGAAAGTTGCATGAAATTGAAAGCTCACTTTTGAATGAGTTTTATGTCTAATAATGTTGACATCTATCTTGACATTATACCATAGTGGATGATTGATAATTTGTGAAGCTCTGACTTTGAGCTTATTTATTTCAATGTTAGCTTTGTTAATTTGAGGATTTTGGTTGAAAAGAAGCAAAAACCTAAGTGTGGGGTGTGATGACCATAAAATTTATAGCTTTTTATAAGTCACTTTAGACTTAAAATTTTGAAAAATTTCATGAATTGAAGGCCTTAGTGTGTCAAATTCATGATGTTCAGGTCTGTATGAAAAAATTAGTTAACTTGGAAGTCAAAGTCAAAATCCATACAATCACCATGCAAAAGGTGATAAGCACCATTTGGCCATGCATAGAAGAGGAGGACTAAAATTCATGCATAGTTGACAACATGCAGCCCATATTTTAGTCGAGCCAAAAATGCCCAATAGTGCAAGCTAGCATGTTTGGCCAAAGAGGAAGATTGCATGAGGACTTTTTTCATTTTTAAAGAGTTTGAAGTTAAAGGAAACAAATTCTTTCCATTCTAATAGAGTTTGAAGCTAAAGGAAATAAATCAATAAGATCATGGAATCATTTTCAATAACTTACTGAATATTTTAGATTTTCAATCAAAAGTGTCTAGGTTCATCCTTCTTAGCCTAAGTCATCCATTATAAATAGGTTACTGTAACTCACTTGAAAAGTATCCCTCATCCCTCATTTCATTTTTCACTTCATTTCATTTTATTTCTCTTTAATTTTTTATTTTTAAAAGTTTTCTTGTAGTTTCATTTATTTTTGGCTAGGGTGACGGACTATCCTACATGTTTTATTTTATTAAGTTTAGTTTTCAATACAAAATTGATTTCCATTTTCATTTCAAAGCTTCTTTACTTTACTTTGCATGCACAATCTAAATTTCTCAAGTACCATTGTTTACTTTTAAAAGCTTTTAGGTTTTATTTTTGATAATTTCCATTCATTTGTTATATTCGACCATCATTCATTTTCTTTAAAAAATCATTTGTTCTCTTATTTTTCAACTTTATTTACCTTGCAATATTGCTTTCTTCTTTATTTACTTTTTGTGGCTAGTCTTTATCGCTACTAAGTGATAGTTGGTGACCTAGGTGTTTGCCTTTTATAATATTCAAGTTCTTTTTTTCTATTTTGACCAGCAACTTCTTTGGTTTGTCTAAAAGTAATGTTTAAAGGAATCACTTAGGTACTTGACCTTACACCCCAACATAATCCTCAAGGGATGATAACTCTACTCTCACTTTATTACTTGGATGTAACCTATGTACTTGCAGGTTAAAAAGTATCAATCAATAGGTACTTAGTCTAGGTATTTTTAGCTAATGCTTGTAGGAATCTTGGCCTTAGGTCACTATTGTTACTTGAATGATTTGTAAGCTTGTGAAAATCTTCGATTAAGTTTTTGGCACCATTGTCAAGGATTAGCTGTCAAGAGTCTTAGGTTAATATCATACTTCACCATGCTCATCTATAGATTGATTCACCTTTAGTGTACATTTGCTAGGCTAGTCACTAACTTACCTTATTTATTGTTTCCTTAGATTGCACACAATCTAAGTTTCTTTGTTGTCACATTTCATTAGTTGTCCATACATAGAATAGTTACTTAGTTTTCATAGCTTTCGCACATTTTAGACTAGAATATAGGCATCACTATTTAGTTTCCATAGTTTTGGTATAGAGAGGTTAGTCTAGATAGTTTAACTATACATAACTATTATGTTTTTGTTTAGGGTTTATTTCACTTTTCATGTGGGAATCCAAGCCTTATGAGGTAGCCAAGCACCGTAAAGACCATGCAAGACCTTATTATTCTAAAGATTACTTAGTATTATGTCCAAATGATGCAAGGGAAGCCAAAAGAAAGTTGGCTTTTAAAGATTTAGATGTGAAATTAGACTTATAGTGAATAACTTAGAAACCTTTATCCATAAATTCTCAAGCCAAAATGAAAATGTTAAAGTGCATGGTGGAAACTACCATCATATTAGGTGTCCATATGATCAACAATTTTAATCTTCTTCAAACACCTACAATAATCAACCTTGGGGGAATCATCTTAAGAATAAGTGGAAAACTAGTCTAAGGCATTTCTTTAGTTTACCACTCATGTACACCCTGATTTATTTCACCAAACCTTCATTTCCACAGTACCTTTCACCACCCCTATATTCTCCACCATCACCACAAGTACCTTAAGTTTCACATTATGTTCCAACACAATAATATTTTTTTTCATCACACACCAGTCATTTTCACATCACCTCTCATCCACACAATATTCACCATCACTTCTTATAAAGGAAAAAAACCATCCCTTAAGGAGATGTTAACTGAAGGGCATCAAACCATATCAAAACTCCTTTAAGACCAACAAAAGGCATGCATTAGGAATTTTGGGCAATGTGGTCAAAATGCATATATTTTACATACTTGCCCTCAAGAGCCTATGCCTAGCATTATAAAGACAAAACCTAGTTAGTTAGATCATTATAGGAGGGTAACTTTGTTATGGTTTGATGATGATGATGAACTCATTGTGTAAAAGATGTCACATTTTGCAAAAGTTAAAAAAAAAGAAATAATGGACATTCAGGATAATTCTATGGCTAGGGAAGTTGATAAGAATGGATCATTTATGGAAGTTAAGAAAGAGAAGCATTCAATAAGAAATTGAGCCTAATATTCCACTCATGCCTTTTTTAAAATTCTTTAAAGATCACTTACCCGATTGTATGGAAATTAATAAGGTAGATAGATGTGTTGATAAGGCAAGCTTGTTAGATAGATTATTTAAGCCTTTAGACATATTCCTTTTTGAATCTAGTATTGAACTTAAGGATGAAGATGAGCTAATTAGTAAAGAACTTACTTGTCTAGTAGCTTCTTTATTCATGATCCTATACTCAAAGCTTTAGACACCTTATTCGTTAAGCTTCCTTAAGATAGACTATCCATGGAGGAAAAAAATAAATGGAAAAGATTTTGAAAAAGATGGCTCAATTCCCTACATTGATTTGCAAAAAGGCCATAATGAGTGTCCTATTCAAGAAAACTTTGAGCTTCATAGTTTACAGATGCCATTTCCATTTTTCTTTGATAATCCATTATATGATGAGTTGGAAAATATGTGTTTGAAAACCCACTTTTCAAAAATAGTAACGAGGGTCGTTTGACTCCACCACCAGACACAACCCTGTTGAGCTTTTACTTATACCATTTATTGAGTAATTTTTCATTTTAGAGTCGAAACCCATGTTTTCCATCATGGTACCTAATTCATTGGTACTGAAGCCAATGACCACCTCTATTAGATCATATTGCAATATACTTAGAATATTCATAAAGGTGGGATATAAATCTACCCTTGAGCATTGAAATCATTTAAAGATTGTCATTTCATATTTGGTGCAAAAGAAAAGAATAAAGTGGGTAGATGCAGGAAGGAAATGTGGTGTGATTCTCTAACACTGATAAAAGTCAAGCTTTTGACTTTAAATAAAGCACTTTTTGGGAGGCAACCCAAATTTTACTTTTCATGTTGATTCTTTTTGTTTACATTTACATATTTTGATGTTTTCATTTGCTTATTTTGTTGTTTCTTTGTACATATTGATGTTGTTTCTTTATGTAGTTGTTTTCTTTGTTTTATAGGTTGAATAAAAGCTTGAAAAGAGGAAGCACAAGTTTCAGGCCAAGGTTACATTTACTTTTGGCTACCATGCTTCCAAGATAATAAAGGAGTTCCCTTGTTCCTATTATATGCTTCATTTTTTTTGGCTTACACATTGAAGACAATGTGTTCTTTAAGTTTGGGGGTATGGAAAAAATGCTTAAAATTTTTACAAAATTTTTAGAGTTTTCCTTAAGTTTTGCCATTAAAATTAAGCTTAACTTGTTATAACATAAATCATTAGAATGCTTTCTTGGATTAGTTTTTCATAAAGCCAATGATAGGTAGAGATTGAAAATGAATATAACTTTAAGAAAAGATTGAATATGGTGTGAAATATGAGATGATGCTTAGGTTTAGTGACTTTGTGAGTATGAGTTTTCATTTGTAAGTTAATAATTTTATCATTGAATTCCATTTTTTATCTAGTACATGATTATATGAGCATGAGATTTTTTTTCATTAGTCTTTGAAATTGTGTTTTATGTTCTAAAATTTATTTTGATTATCTATCAAGGTGAAATATTAAAAGACTCATGAGTAGGGAAAGGATATAGGCCATATTTAGATCAAATGAGCCTTTTTAAGCTAACCTTGAATTAATTCTTCCATAGTCACCCTTTTGAGCTTAATGATACTTTTTTTTGTTATGAAACCACATTATAAACCCAAGCTTTAATTTGATATTTCCTATCTTTTAATCTCTTACCCTATGTGCATTAAGACAATCATATATCTTTTTTGAGTTATTCATTATAAGGGAGAAAGGGTGGAGCTTCTAAAAAGGTAGAAAAAAATGAAAAAAAAGAAATAAAAGAAGAGAAAAGAAAAAAAAGGAAAAGGAAAATAAACAAGCTAAAAAGTGCTTGCAAAAGAAAAAAATTATGAAAGAGAAAAGAAAAGAAAGAATGACAAGGAAATAAAATGGTAAAAAGCAAAAGAAGAAAGAAAAGAAAGAAAAAGCAAGCTAAACGTAAGTTTAAGGGTGATTCTATAGAAAAGCTTAAACTTATTTCCTTTAAGATCTCAACAATGAATGATCCTAGATAAAGTATTAGTATTGTGAGAATATTTAAGCCTGAAATGACTTTATCATACTTTGACCCTAGCCTTACATTACAAGCTTATAAAGTCCTAAATGTTTAACTACATTTATGGAAAGAGATGTAATAAGCAAACTTATGAAACTTGATCACACTTTATTGATCTTTGTTTCTGAATTCTCACATTTTACATAACATCATTAGATTTCATGCAACAATTTGAGAGATGTATTGCTTGCATTTGAAACCATAGTTAAGAAGAAACTTGACTTAGGTTGATTTTTGTAGATTAGCACACGTTCATCATTTTACTTTTGTTATATCCATTAATCAATCCAAGAGGTATTCATGATGAATGAAGCATTGAAAGTTAGTGATAATTTTTGCTTAATCTTGTTTTACTTAAGGACAAGCAAAAGCTTAAGTTTGGGTGTTTGATTGCACTAAAATTTTAGAATTTTATCATACCTTTTCAGCACAATTATTCTTGAATATTTGATTGATTCTTAAGAATTTTTGCAAAAATACTCCTAAATGCATAAATATCCATTGTGTAGGTAAAAAAATGTAAAAAAATGAAATCTAGAACTTTTGGACTTATTTTTGAGGCATTTTGGTGTAAAAAGCTATGAAAGGCCGAAATTAGTGTGCATGTCCTTCTATTGCCATTCATGAGAGACTTTTAGAGATTTTTTCAGGTTTTCCATTTATTAGTTTCTTACATTTTACTTTCTTTTCTCTTTAAATAGTTTCCTCTTTATTCTTTTAGAGGGCTATTTAGGAGAAAATTACTTTAATTTTCTAGCAAAATTTGCTTTTCTTGATTTTATTTTACATGAACTTTAAAAATCTTTCAATAAAAGTTCAAGTTCTTTAAGATTTCTTGTTCAATTTCGTGTATTTTCATTGATTGCTTAAATTTGTTTGGCAGAATTTTCAACTAAGGTAGTTATAGTGTTTCCATTAGATCTTTATCAATTTTTGTGAGTTTTGATCCAATTCTTTTCTATGGACTCTTAATTCATACTTATATAAATCTGAAAATTTTTTTGTTCAAATTCATTATACAAAACTCTAAAAAGTTTCAATTTGTATCTAGTAGTAAAGTTGGTATTTGAGTGGGTAACGGCACTTGAAGGCACTTTTCTCCTAGTTAGGCAATTAGTTTAATCTTTTCTTACTTTGCACTTTTTAATTGATGTGTTTACTTGGAAAGATTCCATTGCTTGCCTTTAATTCCATGATTTTCAATTTTGTTTCAATGATTTTCTATTACATGCTCTATTTTGTTCTTCACTACACTCAGTTTTTGTTCTAGTTCATTGAGCTTGATTTTTCATTGTTTTCTTGAATTTCTTTGATGAATTTGATAGTAATCTTGTAGATCTAATTTGCTTTAGCTCAATTTTAGTTCATTTGATTTGTAGAAATGTATATCTAAGTTTTTCCATGCATTTGGTTAATTTCCAATTTTGAATTTCTAATTTCGATTAGCACTTTTCTTATTGATCTTGTGATTTTGGTTCTATAATTGCCTTTCAATTGTGTTTTGATATTTGCTTACTTACTGTTCTTTAATTAAGAAGTTATTTGGATCAATTTTAGGAAGTTTTTAGATTACATTTCCTTTGGAAGTTAGTTATTAGTTTTTTTTTGGTTACATGTTAGTTAATTTTAGTTATTAGTTGTTAGTTGCTATTTTGTTGTTATTTGAGCTTTTAAATTTTAGTTTCTTAGATTAGAATTACATTCAAAGCATGTTAGATTTCATTCCTAGTATTTTAGCTATTGTTTTGAATAGGTTTTTAAGTATGCTTGCTTTACATGTTATAGGTATGTCCTTTGTTAATAGTATGTTTTGCTTATTTTTTCTACTCTTGTTACTACTAGCTTACTTTTGTATACTTTTTTTAATTGAATTAACTATAGAGAAAGTGTGGAAATACTAGGTACTTAGTCTAGGCCATTTTAGCTAGTCCTTGTGGGACAATATCTCGACCTTAGGTTATTATTATTACTTGAACGATCTATGCGTTTGTAGAAATCCCCAATCATCATGACGCTTGTATCATCTATCCCACTTCTAATAGTTCATGGGTTAGCCCAATGCATTACAAGCTGAAAATGGGTGGAGTAATTGTTGTCTTTAATAACAATAATGAGCTCATCTCCATGAAGATTGTTATCGATTGGTGTATGTGCATAGACTATCACAAGCTCAATAAAGTGACCAAGAAAGACCACCTTTTGTTTCTTTTTATTGACTAGATGCTCGATTGGTTATTTGAATATGAGTCTTACTATTTCCTTGATGGTTAATTTGATTATAACTAGATCACCATCGCCTTAGAAGATCAAGAGAAGACCACATTTACCATATGAGACCTTTGCCTTTTGGAGGATGCCCTTTGAATTATGTAATGCACCTGCTAACTTTTAGTGGTACATGATGGCCATTTTCTCCGATATGGTAGAGGATTTTCTTGAGATTTTTGTGGATGATTTCCCTATTTTCAGAGATAGCTTCACATAATGCTCGGCTCACCTTAGTTTGGTCTTAAAGAGATGTGAAAAAACCAACTAACTATTAAATTGGGAAAAGTTTCATTTTATGGTACAAGAAAGATTGGTACTAGGCCACAAGTTTGATAATTCTATTTTTTATAAAAATATCATAGGATTTTTATGCTAAATTTTTATACTTCTATACTTGATTTTTGCTTGATTAAATCAATTTTCTACCTAAACATGCTAATTGTCCTAATTGTAGGAAAATGGAAGATTGAGGTGGATTAAATTGGAAATACATTTGAAGGGGCAAATTCAAGACAAGTGGCTGAATTAAAGAGCTAATTTGGAAACCAAATTGGATGCAAGAGGCTAGACAAAAACTTGGAGACAACAAGGTAATAATGGCATCATTTTTGTGGGCTATTTAAGGGTAGTTTTGTAAGTTATTTGGAGCTGAATTTAAGTTAGCTTTGAGCCATAATTGAAGATATTTATTTAAGCTTGAAATTATAATTTTATAAGCTGAAGTTGGAAGCAAAAATTGGTGCAAACACCCAAGGTAGTCACATTTTAAATGGCGCTAGCAATGAGCATTTTATTTGGCTTTAAGAGTTGTACATTTTATTGTTATTTAAGTTAGCTAGCTGTCCATGAGCTACATGGGAAGGAAAATGGTGAATTTCAGACCTTGAAGAAGCTTGGAAGAGGTGGAGAAGTTGCAAAGACCAGAAGCCAATGCAAAGCCACTTGCCTAAATTATTCAAGCCAAATCAAGTGCGCATGAGCTGCATGGAATGTAAATTTCTACCGAGGCTAGGTAGTCACCGTTTTGGAGGGAATTTTGGGGCCAATTCTGCGAAGATAACTTGGAATTTTCCTCATTTCCCAATAGATGGCAAGAATACACAAGGATCTATACAAGAACATGCAAAGATGAACAAATCATGGATTGCCAATTATTACCCAATGCTACCAAATTTCTTCTTTTATGTTGCTTTTGATTTTTAGGGTTTGAGAAAGGCTTTTTGTTGCAAAAATTAGAGGGTACATGACCATGTAAATGAGGAATAAGATTGAAAAAAGGAGGTAAAATTCATTAAAATAGGAATATGGTGCATAAACATTTCCCATTGCTACCAATTTTCAGCCAACATACCTCACACATGGCTAATTAGGATCCTTTCACTGGACCACACTTGGAAGCTCACATGATGGACGAATGACATAGACAAGAGAGCCTTTGCATTTTCTTTTTTTTTTTCAACTCCAAAACAATCCATGTTTGAGCTAGGATTTTAAGGGTTGAGTTGTATTATTAAAAGCCATTGATTGCCATTTAGCCCTTGTTTTTGGGTTATTTTTTTAAATTTCAAACACTTGGGTTATTCTTAAGCTAAATGAGGAGCCTTTTTTTTTTTTGGTTATTTTCTTAGCCAATTTATTTGTCATTCAATTATCTTTCATGTCTTAAGCTCCATTTCAAATTTCAAACACTTTGGTTACTTTTAAGTTAATGAAATTTCAATCTTTAGCTACTTTGTTTCCAACACTGTTTTGTTGTTTTTTTTCCACTATGTTCAGTTTGGTTTTTCTTTAAGTTTCTACCATTTTTATGTTGTTTGATCTTGGATTTGGGTTGAGGATGAAAGCTTAAAGTGGCCTCGAGTTTGAGAAATCATATAAGGGGTCTTAAATGGCTTGATTTTATTTTAGCTCATTTTATTGTTTAGTTTTCATGCACTGTTTTCAACCTAGTTTTTCACCTATTTCTATTTGGTTTTTGGACCTACTCACCTATGCATTTTTTTTTATATGTTTTTTAAGTCTATTTTCAAGATATGGCTTTACATTGAGTACATCATGGATATAACTTTAGTTACGCTAGCATTTAGGCAACAAGGTCCACGTGGTTCTCATTTTTCATGATGCATTTTCAGCACTATTTTTGTCTCTATTCTGTTCGATTTTTTGGGGTTGGTTCTTCTAGGTTTTTTGTTGCATTTTAAGTCTAATTTAAGTTCATGATGTTTCTTTTAATGTTTCCATGCATCTCATGTTATCTTTTCTTGCATTATAGCTCATAGGTTTATTTAGTGGTCCATTTTGTTTTATTTTATTACTTTTCTTTTTCAAGTACTATGTAGTTCGGTTTTGGCTATTTCCAGCCCTATAAAAATTCATCTTTAGGTTATTATTCAAGTCTTGTTTATGTCATTTGCTGCCATATAGATTAGGTTGCATTTTTTTAGTTGCTTACATGTTACTATTTGAAGTGTTTGATGAAATGCCTACTTGGAATTCAATCTTTTCATTTTATGTTTAAATGTTTGGTTAGGATAAGTCTTTAAATCTGGATACAATAGTTAAATGATACACTTTAGGTCATTTTCATGTTTAAATCGTGTGCATTTACAGTCTTGATTGGTAGGGTAATGTCCATGTCTGTTGAGGGTTTATTTCTAAAATGTTTAACTTTACATTTTTGTCCTTTTGCTAGGTTTTAGGGACTAATTTTTGTTGCTGTTCCAGGTTCTATTCCAACCCCTAAATTTGCTAAATTTGGTCTTTAATTTGTGCCTTTAGCTTGCCTTTACAATTATGCTTGCATGTATGCTTGTTTGTTAGTCAAATTAAGCTTCATTTACATGTTTATTTGGTTTTAATTGTTGTTAATTTGCTTTGTAATTTAGATTTATGATTTCATGTATTTGTGTTTTTGCCATAGCCCATATACCATTTAGTTCATTTTAAGATTTTAGTTCCATGCCATTTACCGTTATGTTCATGCATTTAAATGTCATTTATGGTTTAGGTTACTATTTAGGGTAAATTGCAATCTTATTTCTTTTCATTCAATTTAATTTCATATTATGCATGATTAATTATTGTATTTTACTTTTATAATTTCTATGCTTTAATTTAGAACCATTTTAGTTAGGTTTTAGATACTTTCCTTTTTTAACAACTATTGTTTTAGGTAACTTTCCACTTTTAGTAACTTTTTAGGTTAATTTAAGATGTTTTTCATAATTTGTTAGTAATTAGGGTTAAAGTTTCATTTGGTATAATTTTTAGTTTTAATTAGTTGTTAATATAGGTTTAATTTAATTAATTTAGTTTAATCAAACAAAAATTTCCCTTTGATCCAAACATATCCTAGATGTCTAATTTCAGTAATTTGCCTTAGACTAGAAACCCAATCTTTAAAGAGATGAGAGCTCAAAATACTTTCAATCTATATTAATTGTGCGGCTCGTACACTTGCAATACTCTTGCATGGCCACCACCGAGGTTTCTTCCAAAGGCATTGAGGTTGATCATGCTAAAATTGAGGTCATTGAGAGACTTTCACCTACTACCACAGTTAAAGGTATTTGGAACTTTCTTGGGCATGTTGGTTTCTATAGTTGGTTCATTAAAAATTTCTCCAAGATCTCTAAGCCCTTATGCAATTTACTTAAAAAATAGGTGCAATTTAGATTTGATGAGTCATACATGACTGCTTTTAGGACCTTGAAAAAGAAATTGATCTTGACATCTATCATTGTAGCTTTTGATTGGGACCTTCCTTTTGAGCTTATGTGTGATGCTAGTGACTACATAGTTAGGGTAGTTTTAGGACAAAAGAAAGGTAAGTTATTCCATGCTATCTACTATACAAGTAGGATTCTTTCGAATGCTCAACTTAATTTTGCCACCATAAAAAATGAGCTTTTAGCTATTGTTTTTGCATTTGATATGTTTTGCTCCTATCTCATCAGTGTAAAAGTGATAGTCTACATCAATCACTCTACCATCAAGTACTTGATAGCAAAAAAAGATGCAAAGCCTAGACTTATTTGATGGATCCTTCTTCTTCAAGAGTTTGATTTGGAGATTAAAGATAGGTCTAATAATTAAGTCATTGATCATCTGTCTAGGCTAGTGGAGTGAGTAAGACTGTAAAAAATGAGACATTCCTTGATTAGCAACTCTTTACTTATGGCTACTCCAGTTTACCTTGGTATATAGACTATGTTAACTTCTTGGTTATAAAGGCCTTCCTCCAAAATTGTCCTACCACTAGAAAGGAAATTTTTGCATGATGTCAGGTACTATGTTTAGGATTAACTTTATCTATTCAAATAATGCAAGGATCAAATCTTTAGAAGGTATGTCCCCATGCATGAAGTAGAGAGCATACTTAGACATTTTCATACATCAAACTATAGAGGACATTTTGCATGAAAAGAAACTGTAGTTAAAGTGCTACAATCTAGTTTCTATTAACCTGCGTTGTTTAAGGATGCACACTTGTTTGTCTCCCAGCATGATCAATACCAACAAGTGGGGAACATCTCAAAGAGACATGAAATGCCCCTAAACAATATATTTGAAATGAAAATTTGTGATGTGTGGGGTATTGATTTCATGGGACCTTTCACCTTATCCTATGGTAACCTCTACAACTTGGTAGTGGTTGACTATATTTCTAAATGGGTGAAAGCATTGGCCTTACCCACTAATGATGCCAAAGGGGTCATGAACTTTCTTAGGAAGAACATTTTTACTCATTTTAGGGCACCTAAAGCTATTATTAGTGATGAAATGACCCATTTCTGCAACAAACACTTTACAGGGCTTTTTGTGAAATATGGAGTCTTGTATAAAGTTGGTACTAGCTACCACCCATAGATTAGTGGCTAAATTGAGGTGTTAAATAAGGAAATTAAAAGGATCCTTCAGAAAGCAATGAATCCCTTAAAGTTGGATTGGTCAAAGAGATTAGACAACTCACTTTGGGCATACTAGACCACCTTCAAAACTCCTATAGGGATGTCATTATACCAGCTGAAATTAGGAAAACATGTTACCTCTTAGCTGAGTTGGAACATAAGGCATTTTATGCTTTACAAAATCTGAACTTTGATTTGAATGCAACTAGTGAAAAGAGATTGTTGCAACTTGATGAGCTTGATGAGTTCAGATTACAAGCCTATGAAAGCTCCAAGCTTTACAAGGAAAAGGCAAAAAAGTGGCATGGCAAGAAAAACTTGGATAGGAGCTTCAAGGCTAGCTAGCAGGTGTTGCTCTCTAATTCTCAATTAAAGCTCTTTCCAAATAAGTTGAAACCTATGTGGTAAGAGTCCTTACATGATCACATGCGTAATTTCCCATAGGACCATTGAAATTATGGATGAGAACATGAAAAAAACATTCAACGTGAATGCGTAAAGGTTGAAGCACTATTTTGGTGGAGTTGTTGATCAGTTTTAGTTTGTAATTCTATTTTTTAAGCCATTTTGAGCTTTAAAAGAATATCAAGCCATAAACTACAAATCAACACTTCTAGGGAGGCAACCCAAGCTTCTTATCCCTTTTTCTTTCATTTTTTTAATGTTTTTATTTAGTTCATGTTTGCTAATCCCTTCTCTTTTGTTCCTTGTAGATATGAATAAAGGCACCATTTGGACTTACATGATTACATTCGAAACAATAGAAAGGGATTTTTAGTTTTTTGCAACTTACATTATGCTTTGCTTTTTGCTTTGTTTCATTTTCTATTTGTGCGCTTTGTACCCAAGAAAAATAAAGTTGATCATAGGAACTTCAAGGAAAAACCTCAACCAGTTAGGAGAGTGTTCTTCACCTCTTATGCTTAAATTCATATATGCCTACACATTGAGGACAATGTGCATTTTAAGTTTGAGGGTGAGAAAAATTTAGGCCAAATTTTCAAAAATTTTCAAAAATTTGTTCAAACTTAGGATCAATTGGCAGTTGGTATGAGTTTTTAGTATGCTTCCTTGGGTTGATTGTTATTGATCCTATGATAGAAACCATGATTGACTTGAAAATAACTTTGGGAAGAGAATAAACTTAGCCAAAGTATGAGATGAATTTTAGAATTTGTTGATATTTGATTGCAAGCTTTCACTTGTAGGTATATGTTCTGATCATTGAATTGTATGTCATTTAGTGATTGTTTATGTTAGCCTAGGAATTGCATTTTATTTTTGAAGTTGTGCCTATGTTCTAGAATTTGTCTGATCACTTTTCAAGTCAAAATTCTAGGTTACACTAAATTAGAGAAATGACTTAGGCCATCCTTGGATCAATTGAGCCTTTCAAGCCAACTGTAATGCATATATTTGTAGTCACCCCTTTTAGGCCTTATGTTACCCTTTTATTGTTAAGCACCCATATCAATAAACTTAGACCATTTCTTGCATTTTCATATTTGTTGTCCCTGCCCTATGTGCATAAAGATCACTTATGACATAATTAGAGAGCTATGTCATATTTGGGATACGAGAAAAATAAAAAAAAAAATAAAAGGAAGAAAAAAGAAAGAAAAAATATCTCAAAAAAAATAAAGAAGGTGGAAAAAGTTCAAGTTAGGAGGTGCTAAAGCCTTGGAAGCTCTCTAATTGGTCTTGTAATGCAAGATTAGAGCACTTGAACCTAAAAAAATCTTTTCTATCCTACCTCTACCTTAGCCTAACATTACAAACTAGTAAAGACCTAATGATCTCGAGTTTAATGTTGGCCTAACATTAGTGGAGAGAGGTGACAAAGGTAAACTTATGGAATGTATGTGTACTTTGATTATGTTGTGTTAATTCCATGGTTGTGTATTCATAGCTAGATTGCAAGAAATGATATGTGTTAAATAATGCACACAAAGGAACTTCAATTGAATAGATGCACATTCTTAGATAATTTTGATGCCTACCATTAGTTTGGGATTTACCTTAAGTTATAATCATCATGCAATTTTTGAAGAAAAATTTTCTAATTGATCATAGGAAGTGAAATTTACTTTTAGCATAGGTTGATTTTGCTTAAGGACAAGCAAAAGGTTTAAGTTTGAGGGTGTGATAATTTTATTTTTTATAGAATTATCATATGCTTAATTGATTGATTTTATGTCTTACTTGATCAATTTTTGCTTAATTAACCACCTATTTTTTTTAATTGTTGCATGTGTAAGTGAATTGGAAATATGCCCAAACCTAGTGCCTTCATGCTAGCTATGGCCAAACCTAATGGGGTAATTGTGCCAAGGCCTTTGTGAGGGATGCTAGGGAGGTGAAGTGAACTAGGTATTTGGAGGAAAAGAAGCCATGAAGATATGAAACAAGTTGCCAAGCCATGACTAAGGGATGCCCAAGCCATGAGCTAGCAATTAGCTTGTTTAAGCTTTATGTCTTACATTTTGTAGCTTGCATTGTATGGAGCTGAATTAGGGAAGCCGCAAGCTAGTTTTGGAAACCTTAAAGAGGAAGAAAGCCAAGAGAACAAGCTAAAAATCTAACTAAAATTGAAGCAAGAGAACTAGCTATTAATGCAAGAAAAAGTGAGGGACCAATTCGACCACAAAATAAAAGTTAGGACCATAAGGAAAGGGACAAGTAGCTACCATTCTTTTTATCTCTAGTTTGCACAGTTTGGAGGGACTTTAGGATGGACAGTTCAGAGATTGTCTCATGGATAAGGTTGATTGGAGAAGCATATGGGGTCATTTAAAGGGCATATATGCATTAGAGCCAAGTTAACACCAAGTTGTTAGCTCAAACCAGATTTAGTTTCTTACCTCATTCCAGTTGCCAAATGGCTCATTTTGAGTGATGATATGAAAGCTCACATGTCCTAAGTGGAGGTTAGCTTAACAATGCACAAAATGGAGAAGAAAATAGCCTTATAAGTCATGGTTTTTCCTTGTTTCTAGCCAATAGCAAAAATTTATCTTCCAACTGGCCTATTGGGATGGTGACGGTGGCTCAAAAAGGGACCATTGTAGGGTTGAGTTGGGACTAGAAGAGTGCTTTTCAAAAAAGTCATGTGAGGAGAGAAAAGGGTGTAGCCAACTAGTTCTTGAAAATTTTTTCATTTTTATTTTCTTTGTTCTCCTTACAAGTGACGTCTTGGTCAACAACACTCTTGCTGTTTTTGCTTGGGATTTTAAGCTTCATTTAACTTTGTTCTTCATGCTTTAAATTAACTTTCTTTATGATTTAAAGTTATATTTGTTGTACCAAGCTCACAGTAAAATGCTACTTTTGTTTATTTAAAGTTTTTATCAATGAAAGTTTGTATTTTTTATTTTATTTTTCTAGCTTCTTCTCCTTTCATTTCCAGCCCTATTTCACGTTATGCTTGAGCTTATTTTTGTATCTAAATGCTTCATATAAGGCCCAAAATGCCCCGACAAAAGGCCCAATCATAAAAGCCCATTAATGGCCATAATAATAATAATAATAAGTATATAAGCATATAAAATTATAAAATTAAAATTAAAATTAAAAATTAAAACTTAAAATTTTAAATTTTAAATTTTAAAATTTAAAATTGAAAATGAAAAATTGGAAAATAAACGAATAAAAGGAAACCAAATAAATAAATTTAAATATAAAAATATAATAAAAATAAAATAATTAAAAAAATAAAAAAGGTTTAGCCCAAATAAATTATAAAAGAAGCCCGTAATATATGCATTAAAAAAAAAAGAAAAAAAAAAGGTGAAGGCTGGAAGCATGTTCGGCTGGTAACGTGGAGAAGGAAAGGGGGCATGAACGTGGGATGCATGAGGCAGAAAACTAAACAAGCAGGACGTGGAAATGAATGGGTGAAAAGAAAACGTAAGGAGAGGAAACAAACACTGAAGAAACAAACTGCCAAGAATAAAAACTGGCAATAACAAAAACAAAAAAGGAAGAACGTGGGGACTGCATGAGGAAACTGCAGCAACGTGGAAGGAATGGAACTACCAAAAAAAAAAATGGAGGCAGCGGAAATAGAGGGGAGGCAGCAGTGCAAAAGGTAGAAAAAAAAAAAAAAAAAACCAGAAGAGATAGAGAAAAAGGGAAGAAACTGGCAGTAAGGAAAAGGTGGAGAGGGACAGCAGTTGAAAAGGAAGGAGGAAGTAGTTTTGAAAAAAGGGGAAGAAAACAAAAACTGCAGCAAGCAAAAATGGAAGAAATATGAAATAAAAGAACAAAATCAGTAGCAGCGTAAGTAGTAACAGGGACGAAAGCCGGAAAGTGGAGGGCGGCAAGCAAGCAGTAGAAGAAAGTTGCAGTAGAAGAATCAAACGTGAAAACGGAAACAAGCTGGGCAAAAACTGAACAGCAGCAGTGGAAAAACAGGAGAAAAAGCTGGAAACAGAAGACAAATTGAAAGCAAAATGCAAAAAACAAAGGAGCAGAACAGGAACTAGAGGAAAGTAAGCAAAAAAAAAAAAAAAAAGAAAAGCAAAGAAAAGAAAAAATAAGTTAAGCTTTCCTGCATTTTCAGGTTTACTTCTACTTTGTTATTTTTCTTTGCACGTAATACTTACACGGTTCTACTATAATCCACAGCAAATGGAGGTTGTAAATATTTTAGGGTTTATTAGTTGGATATACAATGGAAAAGCTTTAGGGGGTTGTATTCTGAAACAAAGAGTTCAGTCCACAGTCCTTAGGAAATTTTGTTTTCTCCATTTGACAGATTGCATGATGCATTTGCTTGAGTTCTTGTAGGAGGAGAAAGTTTGAATATTGTTCCCTTACGTAGATTAAGAATGAAAATTGAACAAACTCACTAGTTCTCGTTGGATTGATTGATCTTTCAATGTCATCCCTATGTTAGGAAGCATTTAGATTAGGTTAACATTAACATGAAATTAATCAGGTCTTATATATAAATATTAATTTTTAGAAATTATGAAATACAAGTCTGCTTAGTTGTTGAATATTTTAGAGAGGTTCGTAAATTTCTAAAATCAAAACCAAACCCTAGAATGAAACCCTAAATCGTAGGTAAAAACTAGGTAAAATCCAAAACCTTGGGTAAAATCTAAAATCCTAGGTGAAACACTAAACACTAGGTAAAATCTTAAACCCTAAAGGAAACCCCAAAACCCTAGGTGCAACCCTAAACTTTGGGTCAAGTCCAAAATTTTAATCCATTCAAAATCCTAAAATTTTAAAGATTTATATGAAAACTTTTTATGAAATAATCTATTCTTGAACGCTGTCTAAATGATGGCATATTTAGGGAATTTTGTTTCATTAAGAATTTTCTTATATTTCCATAACTTAAAATAAAAATTTTAAAGAATAAAGAATAAATAACCAATAAAACAGGATTTTACATATACATAGTCACACCCAAACTCTATTTAAATGTTAGAGAGTCAAAGTAGTCTCTTTATATTTGAAAACTCAATTTCTAAATTCATATTTTATCCTCATTTGCATACATCTCATTTTTTATATTAATGTGTACATTCGTAATGCATATATAGGTTTGTTCTAATTATTGATGTTGAATATTAATTATATTATTTTTTTATTTTTTACTCCTTAAAAAATTTTTAAAAATTAAATTTAAGTAAATAAAATTAAAATAGCATTTCATAAAATATAATTATTGGTACTCTGCCTAGATGTTGGAGAGTCATCAATGATTATCATTTACAAAGAGTATTATTTTATTATTTTTGAAGGAATGTTACAATAAATCTTAGATGGAAAGACTATCATTGAATTTTGCTTTTATGTCACGAAATTTAAAGGTATTTCTTTAATCTAAAATTTTCATAATATTTCTAAATAAAAGATTTCTTTAAATTAATTTTCTTTCTAAAAATAAAGGGAATTATAATTAAATTTCATATGAAAAACCATTTTCATCCAAAATTACAAATAGTGCATGATTAATTTATACCAATTTTGTGATCGTTGTGGGGGTGCTAATCCTTTCTCTCATGTACCTGACCACTAAACTTGATCTTATTATCGTAGACCAAAATCATCTTTTTAATAAAGTTTTAAACTTGTTTTATTATTTTATTAAAAAGGTAAAATTTTTGGGTGACCAATCACACCCTAAAAAAGATTGGTGGCAATTCCTCATATTTTTTCATGATCTTAAATTTTTATATCTAATAATCGAGTCTCTAGACTGATACGTTATGATAGCTTGGCAACTCCTCTGGGGATCTTTTAAGAGTCAGGCCAAATTTTTTTTTAAGTATACGCTATTAAAAATTTTGGATTTAATTGGTTTTATTTAATTTTTAATTTAATTCCCTTTATTTTAATTTTTCAAAAAAATACATAAGTTAATAAATAAAATAAATTGCATGTTAGTTATTGCTTTGTTTTAATTTTGTGCTTATGATTTATTTGTATTATTTTGATTAATATGTCACTTTGCACACCTTTGCATATTCACTAACATGCATGAGCTCTAGATCAGGCTCCATCCTTATTAAGCGAAAGTGAAGTGGCTACGCCTTTGTGAGGTGATAACCTTTGCATTTGTTAGTGAAACACTTCCACTCATATCAAACTATTTCCATTTGAAGCCTATAATAGGTGAGAATTGGTGTGCCTTATTAGTCTGTAGTGGATAATGATGTAAGGTTGATTTGGAAACTTTTAGATGAATAAATCTTAACCCAACATATTATGAGCCATAGGAAGCCTATCTAGGGTAGAGCCATGCCACCTTTTAGAAAATTACCAAAGGTTAGGACATTGTATGTATTCTATTATTTTTGTTGTATAATATGATTGTTTTGTTATTGTTATTATTATTATTTGTTTGTTTGGATCTTTCATTTCTTTTATTTGTATAACATTTACTTTTGTTGCATACATCATATAGATATTACATTTTAAGAGGGTTATTTGTTTTAGGTCAATCAACAGTAAAAGAAGCACTCATGAAGTCATTAGTAGCATTAGCCTCAAGGAAGAATTATTTGAAAGTCAAAAGCCAATCATAAAGCACAAAAAAAAAAAGATTATTTAGGGATTAGTGCATGTGGATTGGAGTTAGAATGATGTAGCTAAATTGGAAACTATATGGCAACAATAGGGAGTACAAAAGAATGAGTATTTTTTGAAGGACTGATGAGGCAACGCTCATGTTAGTGAAGATTGATGAGTCACTAGTTTGGGATGCAATATAGTTTTAGAATCCATCTTATCGTTGTTTTATGCTTAACCAACAAGACTTAGCCCCTATAATTGAAGAATATTCATATTTACTCTGGATAGAGCCTGCCAATTAAGATAAGTTTTTTGAAAGAGCAAATGACCACCAAATATAGAAAGAAGTTAGCCAAGATTATCAAATAAGGGTCAATGAGATAGATAAGCATAAAAAAGAAAAGAATGGGGTTGAGACCATTCCATCAACCTTTCTATTAGAGTATATAAAAAAGTATCTTGATACTAATTAGGCATTGGATTTGTTTGCTTTGGCTGTGTATGGGTTGATGATATTCCCCAAAGTATTAGGACATGTAGACTCATCAATGGTTGACTTTTTCAAGCAATTGGATAAAAGTACAAATCTTTCACTAACTATTTTAACAGAGACCATTAGATCACTTAATTTGTATCAGAAGAAGGGTGAGGGGCAATTCATAGGATGTGCTCAAGTGCTTTATGTTTAGCTTAGAAGTCACTTTTAGGGAAAAGAAAAAATTTCATTTCAGCCTTTCTTTATTCATTGTGTTCCCATCAAGAAGTTTGTCACTAAAAAATGGTGGAGGGATAAAACAAAAAGTCAATGGAGGTCATTCTTTTTAAAGCTTACTAGTAAGGATGTAACATGAAAGACACCTTGGATGCTTCCCACAGTCATTTTGTACAGTTGTGGAAATGAGTCATGGGTATCATTATTAGAGATATAAGGGGCAATGAGTTATGCACCTCTCATAGTTCAAAGGCAAAATGACTCCCATCAATTCCTCTCTGCAAGTCATGGACTTAGTTCACTTTAGTTTGACTATGTGGCACCTGATTATATGAAAAGGTCTGAGAGGTCATCAAGGAGTGGAAGTTGATTAATCAGATATACAAAGTCAGATATGTAGATAATGTTATGAAAAAGGGTTTTGCATGGAAAATGAAGAGACTCAATGAAGTTAAGCCCTTACTAGTAATGTTTCAAATCAGTTGCTCACTCATACTTCAGAGCTAGTATTGTTAGCTCTTGAGATCACTTAGCAAGAGTTCTAGATAGAAAGAATGAAAATAAAAAAAGAGAATATGACAATGATAGATCAGGTTAACCAGTTGAGGTATAATTTGATGATGGAAAATGATGGATTACAGAAGTTGACTAAGGAGCAAAAGGTGTTGAAAAGAGATTTGCAAGATCTTTGCCAAGAAAATAAGAGATTGAGGATAAACATTGGACCTTCAAGGGGATCCAAGAAGGATATGGAAGGACTAAAAAAGATGGTGGAGTATTAGAATAGTAGAGCTCAAGAAAATAAGGAAGTTATCTTTGCACTCACTGAAGAACATCAAAAGTGCAAAGATAAACTTTCTAAAGTCTCTACAAAGGTAGCCAAGTGACTAGAGGAAAACGAGAAACTAAGGGTCAAACTGAAAGGAGAACAAAATAGGAGTTCTAATTTGCAAAAGGAGAAAAAGCTTTAGAACAGGAGTTGATGAGCTTGGAAATCCAATTAGTCAACAATCAAAACCACATAGATAAAATTTTGACTGAATGGCAAGAGAGAGAGGATTATTGGGCCCATACTTGTAATATAAAAGTGGAAGCTCAGGAAATGAGGAGAGCGAAAAGCTTAGGAAAGTAATAGTATATAGAGCACTTAACTTCTCAAATCTATAAGGCGGTGCAAAAAGCCAATGAAATGGTGGAGAGAGCTAAAGAACTTAAGCGAGAGGTCATATTGACTCAACATTGTAGTCAGCGATTATTGAGTTTCTTATGTGAAGCTAGGGAGCAGTATGCTCAAATTAGGTGTTTTTATGGTTTTAATGCAAGAATGATTGGTTGATGTCTAGAGATTTCTATGGTTAATGGATGTTTTTTTTTACTTAGATTGATCCAAAGCAATACTTATTTTGCATTACATTACATTCATTGCAAACATGTAAATTAATAAAAGAAAACTAATAATAATAATAATAATAATAATAATAATAATAATAATAATAATAATAATAATAATAATAATAATAATAATATTGATAATAACAACAATAATGATTATACCATTCATTTTAATTCATGATTAATAAAATGCAGTTTAAAGATAGTGAAGCTAAAGAAGTTAGCTCAAACAGTTTTGCACAAGTATAATACCCACTCTAATTCTCGAGTTATGGAAGAAGAGAAGTAAGCTAGGTTTGAGAGGGTCAAGAAAGCACAAGAAAAGATAAGAGAGAGAGTAATGGAAATACAGTTGAATATTAAGGAACAGATGTTCGAGTTAAGAAAATTATTAACTAGCTCCTTAAAAGGCAAATAAGTTGCTAGCATATAGAGATTAAGAGAGTGTGAATTACATGATAGGGTTGAAGGGCATTCTCTAAAAGACTATACTGCCTTCAAGAATACAATTCAGGTTTTGATTGACATAGATCCTGAGAACTTTAAAGAACTGATTAGTGGTCTTGATGATAGATAATGGTGGAGTCAGTGATCAATAATGCTAAAGTTGAGGTGTTAAGAGGGAAACTTTTGTTTCTATAAGTTTGAGTGTCATCTTAAGAATACTATTAGGAACGTGAATTTTTGGTCATGTTTAAGTGTTTGTGTTACATGAATAAATCTTGTGCATCATAGTGTTCCATAGATTTATATTGCTATTTATGAATTTGTATTGTGCATCATAAGTGTGCATCAAAATTTCTTTTAAATTTTGGACTTTTAGGTTTTCTTTGAAACAAAAAATAGTAAAAAGGGAAAAATTATTAGATTTGAATAAAGCCTCACATAGTTAAGTCCTAAGGTTATATAAAGAGCAATGCTAAAACAAAAAGCAAAAAAGAAAAAAAAAAGAAAATAAGGGAAAAAAAGTTTTGAGTCTCAAAATAGTTGGTGATCACTATTAAAAAATTTTCAAATACCTAAACACTTTTTCTTAAGCCTTTTAGTTGATTCCAATTAGCAGTCATAACACTTCAAAAGCCATAACATTAAATTCATGAATCTTGTCCTCACCTGATAATGTTATGATTAAGGGGTAATATTATTTTTCAATGTAATTAACAATGAAACATCTATTTAAAAAAGGAAGAAATAAATTTGGATTCCTAGAAGATCAGGCAAGCATAACATTTTTAAAAAATTTAGATGTAGCAATTTGATATGTAAATGTTACACTGTAGTTCCAAAAATTTTTCAAAATCAAAGCCAACTCAAGTCTTGTAAAATGATCTTAGATTTACCAACCTTTCAACTTTTTACCCTAAAATTACCTACTCCATATGTCTTGAGGGCATGTTGATAAAAAAAGAAAGACCTTATTGCTGTTAGGACAACGTGAGTTATAATCAACCCATTCATTTTATTTTTGGTAAAGTGATATAAACCATTTGATACCTTAAATGGGTTTATTCTATATAACTCTTTCTCATTCATTTCATATAACTCTTTTCTTATAATAGCTTTCATTAAGGATGGTTTATTAAAATGGGGCTTCTTTCATGAAATGCATTACTGGCAAAATGAATTTAGATATGAGTTATGGGGGGTATGTAAAAATAACAAAAAAAAAGAAAAAAAAAAGAAAAAGGAAAAGAAAAATGGTTATGACATCATGCACTTAAAAAGTTAAATCAAGCTAAATAAAGTCCTGACAAATTCAAAGTTTTAGAAAAGAAACAAGGAAAAACCAAACATGAAAAGCCAAGTGAAAGGCCTAAGAAAGACTAGATAAAAAATGAAAAAAATTTTGAAATGAAAACTTTTCTTTAAGTTTATTTTTCCAAAGGGAATTGAAAAAAACTTTTCTTTAAGTTCATTTTTCCAAAGGGAATTACTCTTCAATTTAAGTGATCATGCTTGAATGACAAGTGGCCATCTTTCATCATCTTTTCATTGATGTGAAAATTTATCCTTTGCTATCCCTTTGAGCTTGATAAATATTCTTTCAAAATAAATCCTAACTAAGGATCACCATCCATATTGAAGGGCAAAAAAGGATGCATTTAGGGTTAAGAATGGTGATATCCAAATGGAATCCCTTATGATAGGGCAAAGGCCCAATATAAAAAAAACATTTCCAAAATGTTTTAAATCCACTTAGTAAAAGAAAAGAAATTGAAGAAAATGAGGAAAAAGGAAAGAACAAAGAACAAAGGAAAAGAAAAAAAAGAAAAAGAAGAAAAGAAATGAATAGATGGAAAGCACAAAAAAATGAAAGGGGATGTACTTTAGTGTATGTTTCAAATGAAAAATGGTCTTTAGTTTTAGTTACCCTTATACACTTATTTTTATCTTGTCTATCCCATTTTTTTGAAAGCCCCAAACCTTGGCTTACGTTACATCTTATGAAAAATCCATATTGGATTGAGCATGGATGCTTAAAAATTAAAGAGCTTTTCTTGAAAAAAATGGCCTTAAAACCCATAAACCTTTTGGTCCTTTTTTATTACTTAATTTTTTGTTTGGACCACTAATCCCTTTTGATTAGGTTTGAAAATTTTAAGTGCATGGTGTGATAATCAATAAAAAAATAAAAAAAAGGGAAAAATAGAAAAATAAATGTGGCTTAGGGTGAAAGCCCTAAAAAAGGCTGTCTAAAGCAAATTTTGAAAGCCATTCTTGATATTAGATAAGGTGGATGCTAAACAACAATAAATCAGACCTTTTTGAAAGATCCAAAATATCACAGTGCCAAACATTTGAGAAAGGTTAATTTGAAAATCTCAACCTTGTTCCATTCCTAAATAACTTTTCAAAATCTCAACCCTTTGTAGCTAACCTTGATGCATATAAAAATGTCACATATAGAGGCTAAAGAAAGTGTTTAACATGTTTGATTTTCAAGGGATTCATTTTTTGGAAAACTATGTTTCATTTATGATCTTGCTTAGAAAAACTATATGCCTCTTTTATCCCTTTTAGGTGGAGAAACCTTTTTGAATAAACAAAAACCTCTATATATTAAATGATTCAATCCATTTGAAAAGAAAATTTTTACCTTTTTCATTTATGATAGGGATCGCCAATTCTTAAGAACTTAAGCCTAATTTATCTAGCACTCAAGAAAATTTAAGCCTAGTATAGCTGGCACCATTGAAGTTTTAAGCCCAGTCTAACTAGCACAATTGAAGTTTTAAGCCTAATTTAGTTCGCATTCATGAAAAAATTTAAGCCTAGTTTAGCCAGCATACAATGAAAACTTGAGTCCAATTTATCTGGCACTCAAAAAAATTTAAGCCCAGTTTAGCTGATATCGATGAAAGATTTAAGTTCAATTTAGCTGACACTTATGAAAAGATTGAAGCCCAATTTATCTGGCACTTAAAAAATTTTAAGCCTAGTCTTACTAGCATTGATGAAAGATTTAAGCCTAGTTTAGCTAGCACTCATGAAAAGATTTAAGCCTAGCTTAGTTAGCACTAAAGGAAATTTAAGCCTTGTTTAGCTAGCATCCCATGAAAAGATTTAAGCCCAGATTAGTTGGCACCCAGATTTTAAACCCACTATTAACTGGCACCAATGAAAATTTAAGCCCAATTTAGTTGGCATCTAATGAAAGATTTAAGCTCAGATTACTTAGCCCAATAAAGTTTTAAGCCTAGATTACCTAGTCCAATAAAGTTTTAAGCCCAAATTACCTAGAACTCATGAAAAATTTAAGCCTAGTTTATCTAGTACTCAGAAAAATTTAAGCTTAGTCGAGCTGGTACCAATGAAAATTAAGCCCAGTTTAGTTGACACCTCATGAAAAGATTTAAGCTTAGTTTGACTGGCATCAATGAAAGATTTAAACCTAGTTTATTTGACACATCATGAAAAGATTTAAGTTTAGTTTAATTGGCACTAATGAAAATTAAGCCTAATTTAGCTAACACCTCATGAAAAGATTTAAGTCCAGTTTAATTAGCATCCAAAGAAAGATTTAAACCTAGTTTATCTAGCATTTCATGAAAAAATTTAAGTCTAGTATTCACTAGCACTAATGTAATTTTAAGCTCATTTTATCTAGTATCTCATGAAAAGATTTAAACCCAGTTTGTCTAGCACCAATGGAAATTTAAGCCCAGCTTATCTAGTACCTCATGAAAAGATATAAGCCTAGTTTAGTTGGCACTTAATGAAAATTTTAAGCTCAATTAGCTTGCACTAAGGAAAATTTAAGCTAGCTTAAGTAGCACCAGTGAAAATTTCATCTTGATCATTCTTTATATCTGGCTTATGATATTGTCTTGATCGTTCTTTATTTTTGACTTGCGATATTATCCTAGTCATTCGTTATACTTGACTTATGGTGTAGTCTCGATTGTCTGTTATTTTTTACTTCCAGTGTTGTCTCGATCATTCATTATTTCTAGCTTGTGGTGTTGTCCCGGTCATCTTTTATTTTTGTCTTATGGTATTGTCCTAGTCATTCATTATTTATTTCTTACTTAGGGTCTTGTCTTGGTCGTTCTTTATTTTTGACTTGTGATTTTATCTTGGTCGTCATTTATTTTTGACTTATGGTGTTATGCCGATCATTCTTCAACAAAAAAATGAAAAACAAAAATAAAAACAAAAGAACAAAACAAGGAAAAAAAACAAAAAATAAAGCAAGAAAAAAAAACAAAAAAACAAAAGCAAAAAAAAATTCCCTTAGAAAGTAATATCAAGATAAAATTGTTATATGTCTTTACATTACTCTTGATCTTCAGAAATATACAAAAAAAGGCAACAATAAATACCTAATTTTGTCCAGTTACTTTGTAATCTGGGTTTGTTCTTGCAATTAGGCCCGATCTTCATTTTTCAAGCCCAATATATGATCTACTTCTAAATGCTCTATATAAGGCCAAAAATGGCCTGATAAAAAGCACAATCGTAAAAGTCCATTAATGGCCATAATAATAATAAGTATATAAGCATATAAAATTATAAAATTAAAACTTAAAACTTAAAACTTAAAACTTAGAACTTAAAATTTAAAAATTTAAAATTGAAATTGAAAAATTGGAAAATAAACAAATAAAAAGAAACCAAATAAATAAATATAAATTTAAAAATATATAATAATGTATATAATAATATAATAAAAATAAAACAATAAAAAATTAATAATTAATAATTAAAAAAATAAATTAAAAAAAAAGTTTAGCCTAAATAAATTATAAAGGAAGCCCATAATATATGTACAAAAAAAAAATGACGTGAAAGCTAGAAGCGTGTTCGGTTGGTAACGTGGAGAAGGAAAGGGGGCATGAACGTGGGATGCATGAGGCAGAAAACTAAACAAGCAGGACGTGGAAATGAATGGGTGAAAAGAAAAAGTAAGGAGAGGAAACAGAAACTGGCAGTAACAAAAACAAAAAAGGAATAACGTGGGGAGGACTACATGAGGAAACTGCAGCAATGTGGGAGGAACGAAACTACCAAAAAAAAAAAACAAAAACTGGGGCCAGCGAAAATAGAGGGGAGAAAGCAGCGCAAATGGCAGAAAAGAAAAAACTGGAGGAGGTAGGAAAAAAGGGAAGAAACTGGCAGTAAGGACAAGGTGGAGAGTGAGGGTAGTTGAAAAGAAATGAGGAAGTAGTTTTGAAAAACTGGTGAGAAGAGGAAGAAAACAAAAGCTGCAGCAGGCAAAAATGGAAGAAGCGTGAAATAAAAGAAAAAAGTCAGTAGCAGCACAAGCAGTAACAGGGAGGAAAGCCAAAAAGTGGAGGGCAGCAGGCAAGCAAAATAAAAACTGCTGTAAAAGAATAGGGCGTGAAAACCGAAACAAGCTGGGCAAAAAACTGGACAGCAGCAGTGGAAAAACAAGAGAAGGAGCCGGAAACAGAAGACAAATTGAAAAGAAAATGCGAAAAACAAAGGAGCAGAACAGGAACTATAGGAAATTGAGCAAAAAAAAAGAAGCAAAGAAAAGAAAACAGTAAGTTCAGCTTTCCTGCATTTTCAGGTTTACTTCTACTTTGTTATTTTTCTTTGCATGTAATACTTATACGGTTCTACTATAATCCACAGCAAATGGAGGCTGTAATGTTTTAGGGTTTATTAGTTGGATATACAATGGAAAAGCTTTAGGGGCTTTTTTTTTTTTAAAAAAAAAAGAGTTCAGTCCACAGTCTTTAGGAAATTTTGTTTTCTCCATTTGACAGATTGCATGATGCATTTGCCTGAGTTCATATAAGAGGGGAAAGTTTGAATATTGTTCCCTTAGGCAGCTTAGGAATGAAAATTGAACAAACTCACTAGTTCTCCTAGGATTGATTGATCTTTCAATGTCATCCCCGTGTTAGGAAGTATTTAGATTAGGTTAACATTAACATGAAATTAATCAGGTCTTGTTTTTTTTATTATTTGCGATATTCATCCTTTGTCTTCATGTTTTTTGAACGCAAGGCTGTATGTTCATTTCGATGATTATGCAATTTTCATATTTTCATTTACTGTTTATATAGTTGATCTTTCGTATATTTCAGGTTTATACCAAAAGAAATAAAAATAGAACAAATAATAATAGTAATAATAAATAAAGATATACGTTATAAAAAAGTGTTTTGAATTCTTTGCCGGATGTTGGAGGGAGCTCAAAATCATTTTAAAATAATAATAATAATAATAATAATAATAATAATAATAATAATAATAATAATATAGCAAAAAATAAATAATAGTTCTGCCTAAGTGTTGGGGAATTATTAAATAATAAAAATAAAATAATAAAAGATTAATAAATCTTAATAATAATAAAATTTTTAATGAAAAGGAAAATAAGTAAAAAAAAATATATAAATTAATTTTTAGAAATTATGAAATACAAGCCTACTCTAAAAGTCTGCCTAGATGTTAGAGATTTTTAAAGATATTCGTAAATTCCTAAAATCGAAACCTAATTAAAACTTTAGAATAAAACCTTAAACCTTAGGTAAAATCTGAAATCTTAGGTAAAGTCTGAAACCTTGGGTGAAACCCTAAACCCTAAACCCTAAACCCTAGCTAAAATCTTAAACCCTAAATGAAATCCCAAAATCCTAGGTGAAACCCTAAACTTTAGGTCAAGTCCGAAATCTTAATCCATCCAAAATCCCAAAATTTTTAAGGATTTATATGAAAACTTTTTTATCAAATAATCTGTTCCTAAACATTACCTACATGATGGAGTATTTACGAAATTTTATTTTATTAAGAATTTTCATATATTTTCATAACTTAAAACAAAACTTTTAAAGAATAAAGAACTAATAACCAATAAAACAGGATTTTACATATAAATAGTCCCACCCAAACTTTGCCTAGATGTTAGAGAGTCCAAGTGATCTCTTTATATTTGAAAACCTGATTTCTAAATTCATGTTTTATCCTTATTTGCATACATCTCATTTTTCATATTAATATGTACATTGATAATGCATATATAAGTTTGTTCTAATTATTGATGTTCAATATTAATTATATTACTTTTCACTTTTTAGTGCTTAAAAAGTTCTTAAAAATTAATTTTAAGTAAAAGAAATTAGAATAGTATTCCATGAAATATAATTGTTGGTAATCTGTCTAAATATTGCAAAGGTATCAATGATTAACATTTACAAAGAGTGTTATTTTATTATTTTTGAATGAATGTTATGATAAATCTTAGATGGAAAGATTATCTTTGAATTCTACCTTTATGTTGAGAAATTTGAAGGTATTTTTTTAATCTAAAATTTTTATAATATTCCTAAATAAAGATTTCTTTAAATTAATTTTCATTCTAAAAATAGAGGGAATTATAATCAAATTTCATATAAGAAACCATTTTCATCTAGAATTACAAATAGCATATAATTAATTGGCACCAATTTTGTGGGCATTGTGGGGGTGCTAATTTTTTCACACACAACCAACTTTCGAACCCGATCTAGTTGTCTGAAACCAAAAATATTTTTTTAATAAAGTTTTAAACCTATTTTATTTTTTTATTAAAAAGATAAAATTTTTAGATGGCCAATCACATCATAAAAAAAATTGGTGGCGACTCCCTAATTTTTTTTATGATCTTAAATTTTTACATATAACAACTGAGTCTTTATACCGATACATTATGACACTTTCCAATCCATGAAAAGCTAAGAGCATGGGTGAATAAGAAAGGAAGATCACAAACAAATTAACAAGAGGTAAACGTGGCAACAACAACTTCCTCATGAACCCGAAACAATGTAAATAGAAACTACCATCAACAACTGAACGTGCATGGACATAAAACACTAAAAATTGGATACAAAGTTCATGCCAAAGAGAAAGAAGAAAAAAATAATGCATGCAACATGTTAATGCATAAAAACGAAACTAGAAGAGGAAAATAAGAGCATGTGACAACAAGAAGAACAAAGTTTCAATGATAAAAAAGAAAAAACAAACCTTTGCTATAAAACCTCTCGGTCTTTTTTTTTTTTTTTTGCTTCCCTGTTGCCTATTTGCTTTTCATTACTGCTCAAAAAATTTTTATTTTTCTTTTCTGGTTCTTGTCCTTGGTGTTGTTGAATCCTGTTACTGCCATAGCCCTTCTTCTTGTTTCTACCTAGTTTTAGCTATCACTGGCGTGTCCTACTGTGCGTGAAGACCCCTCACTTGTCTTTTGTTTTTTGTTTCTTTTCCCTCTTTTTTTGTTGTCATGCATGTTTTTTCATTCTTTTTTGGTTCTAGTTTTTTCTGCTACTCTTTTCCTATTGCTTGCTCCTATCTTCTCTTTGTTTGCAATTTCTTCTTCACTGTTTCTAGCTTCAACTTTTGGTTTTCATTTTTTTACTATTATCTTTTTAGCCCACTACCACTTGCCTTTTCTTTGCACTCTTTTGCTATTTCTTTACTTATTTTTTCTAGCTTGTTCTACTTCTTTGTGGTGCATGTTTGCTACCTATGTTTTTGCTTTCAATTACTTTCTTGCTTATAGTTTTCTTTTTTTTTTTTCATCTACCCGTTGCTATATTTTTGCCTGCCATGTTTTTACTTCAAGTTTTTTCTTTCTGAACCACCACCCCCATCTATTTCCTCTTTTTTTTTACTTCTTAACTACTGCGAGTTTTTCCCCTTCTGCTTCAGTTTTTTGTTGCCTGTCGTTGCCAAACCTCCATGCAATCTCCTTGTTCTTATGCATTTTCTTTCATTTTTTTTAGCCTTCCTTCACATTCCATGGCATGGCTTTTCATCAATTTTCCTTACTTTCACATGTCCATGTGTAAGCCACTTTCATGCATATGTTTTATTTTATTTTGCATGGCTTTACCTCTAAATGAGGCTAACTGAATGGCCTATTTTGGCCATATTTTGGGCTATAAAAAAAAGCCTTTCGATTTGGATTAAGCTTTATTTGTTAAGTTTATGGTTTCAATTGGGCTTTTTAAGTTTCTTTTTATTATTGCTATTTTTATTTTGTTTAAGGCCAAGTTATTTTTATTTATTTTTATATTTATATTTATATTTATTATTATTACTTTTTATATTTTTATATTTTTATTATATTTATTATTTTTTTACTTAATGGTCAATAATGGTCCATTAATGGATTTTTAAAAGGAATCATTAATCGACCCTTTTATTGGGCCTTTTATCGAGTCACTTTGGGTATTATTCGAGCCAATGCAATGGGCTTCACCATGAGTCCACATTAAGCCTCATCCTTAAGCATTTAAAAATGAATCATGTTATGGGCTTGAAAATTGATGATCAAGGCCAAATTACAAAGACAAATCCAGATTAAAATAACAAAATGTCCTAAACAAAATTAGCTGTCTCCAACTTTTTTTTTTTTGGTTTTGTAGGTTGTAAAAGGTATTTTATGGAACTTTACAAAAAGGTAGCAATCTATGAGGCTTTAACAATGACATCTATAATAATAAAGGGAATTTCCTTCACCTTTCACACTTAATTTCTTTGTTGTTTCACATTGAGGACAATGTGTATTTTAAGTTTTAGGGTACAAATGAAATTTGTTCAAAATTTTCCAAAATTTTCATGCAATTGTGCTTAAAATGCTTTTGCTTTAAGTCATTACTTTGCTTTCCTTAGTGGATTTTTCATAATCCAATGATAGAAATATGATTGCATTTGATTATAGCATAAGGAAAAGAATGAATGTCGTGCAAAGCATGAGAGGAATTTTTGAGTAGGTTGCTTGATGATTGCAAGATTTCATTTGTGAGTATATCTTTTGATAATTGAATTACATGTTATTTAGTGCATACTTATGTGATCATGAAATTTTTTACATTTATCTTTAAAGTAGTGTTCATGTTCTGGAATTTGTTTGATCATCTATTGAGGTGAAATCCTAGGCAACATTGAACTAAGGACATGATTTAGGCTATCGTTAGATCATTTGAGTCTTTAAAGCTAACCTTGATCATATTTTTCACAATCACCCCTTTAGAGCTTGATACTATCCTTTTTTTATTATGCAACCACATTAATGAGCCTAGCCCTTGGATTCTATTTTACCTATCTTTTATCTTACCCTTTATGCATAGTTTTTATGCATCATGCATGACAATTCTATTTTTGAACATTTCTTGATATTTGATAAAGCTAAATATAGTTAGAATATATTGATAATCAGTACTTATTCTAAGCTTCCAACGATCAATCCCTGAGGAAACAATACTCTACTTTATCATTTTATTACTTGAATGGCCTATGCACTTATAGTCCTGATCAAGTTTTTAGGACACTTGCCTAGGACTAAGAAGCTAGTCTTTAGTCTAATATCATCCATCGATAAGCTCTATAGTAGATTAGCTCATCAAAATTCCATAGCTTTTACTGTAGATAGGTTAGTGTAGATAGCTTTAGTATAAATAGTTATTAATTTCTTATTTAGGTTTTATTTTACTTCTTATGTGGGAATTCAACTTTTATATGGCAACTGAGCACCATAAAGACCTAACTAGACCATTTTCTGTTGATGATTACTGAGTATAATGGTCATGTGATGAAAAGAATGCTAAAAGATAGGCAATCTTTAAAGCTTTATCCACATAATTAGGCTCTCTAACAAATGAGATAGAGGTCAATAAAACTAAAAGTGATCCTAAGCCTAATCTAGTCCATCAATTTCCAACCTAATATTCTAATGGTAAAGTGCATGGTGGAATTTACAATAGTATTGGTTTACCCTTGACCAACAAACCCAATCTTACTCAAACACCTACACTAGTCAAACTTAGAACAGTAATCCTAAGCACATTTTAGGATACTAGCTTGAGGCAATCCTTTAGTTTACCACCTAAGTACACCTCTACTTATCCTATTGAGCCTTCATTTCCATAATAACCTCACCACCCTAATATTCTCCACTATCATTATCATTCCTTTAAATGCCATATTATGTTCCACCATAATAATATTTTTCTTCATCACAATACCATTCATCTTCATATCACTTTTCATCTACATTATATTCACTACCATCTCTCCAACAAGAGAAAAAGACATCCCTTAAGGATAAATTCCTCCAAACTCAAGAGGCATTTAGTAGGAATCTTGTGCAATTTGGTCAAAATGCACATAGATAAATACTTACCTTCAAGATTCCTTGCCTAGTACTATAAAGTCAAAACTTAGTTGGGTAGATAAAGAGGAATGCACATTAAAGGATGATTTGGGGAAAAGGGGTGTAATATGGTTTTATGATGATTATATGGAGCCCATTGTGGTAAGGATGCCACATTTTGTTAAAGTTGTAGATGAAGGGATTGTGGAAATAGAGGACCAGTTTATCGCTAGAGAGGTTGATGATTACGGATCATATAGGGGAGTTAAGAAAGAAGATAGCATTTAAGAACAAGTTGATGTTCATATTCCATTCATGTCATTTCCCAAATTCATTAAAGACCACTTACTTAATTATGTGGAAATGGATGAGAAGGATAAATGTGTTGATAAGGCAAAGTTATTAGATTAATCACTTAAGCCTTTAAACACATTTTTTGTTAAATCTAATAGTGAGCTTAAAGATGAGAAGGAACTCATTAGCAAAGAATTTATTTATCTAGTTGCCTATCTATTCCATAATCTTATGCCCGAAGCTTTAGACACCATATTCTTTAAGCTTCCTCAAGAAAGACCATCCATGAAGGAAAAAGCAAACAAAAAGGCTTTTAGAAAGGATAGATAAATTTCTTACACCAAACTATAAGAAGGTCATAGCGAGAGTCATATTCAAGAAGAATTTAAGCCTTATAGTATAACCATGCCATTTCCATTATTCTTTGAAAATCCATTGTTTGATGAGTTGGAAATGCATGTGCTTGAAAACCCATTTTTCAAAAATAGTAATTGGGGCCATTTGACTTCACCACTAGACATAACCCTCGTTAATCTTACACCTATACCATTTTTGGAGGATTTGTCCATCTTAGAGCCTAAACCCATACTTTTCTTGGTGGTACCTAATTCATTGGTATTAAAGCCAATGAGCACCTCTATTAGGTTAGATTACAATATGCTTAGACTATTCATAAAGGTGGGATACAAATCAACCCTTGAGCACCTAAGTCATTTAGAGATTATCATTACATAATTGGTGTAAAAAAAAATGGGTAAATGGAGGAACAAAATGTAAAGTGAATTTTTAAAACCAATGAATGTGAAGCTATTACCTTTAATTGGGAGGCAATCCAAGTTTTACATTTCATGTTTTGTTCATTTACTTATTCTTTTTGTTTTGCTTATATTTCTATATACATATTGATGTTTTTTTTTAAGTATTTTCTTTTTTTTGTAATTGAATAAAAGCTTGAAAACTAGGAGCACAAGGTTTAGCAATACACTTCATGCATTTGGCCACCATGTTTCCAATGATGATAGAGGACTTCCCTTGTTCCTTTCTTATGCTTTATTTCTTTTTGCTTACACATTGATGACAATATGTTCTTTAAGTTTGGGGGTATGGGAATATTGCTCAAAATTTTTGCAAACTTTTTCAAAATTTCCTTGAGTTTTGCTTTGAAATTAGGCTTGACTTGTTGTATCTTAAATCATTAATATAATTTCTTTGATTAGTTCTTCATGAAGCCACTGATAGGTAGAGATTGAGAATGAATATAACTTTATGAAAAGATTCAATATTGTGTGAAAAATGAGACGATGATCAAGTTTAATGAAATTTTTAGTATGAGTTTTCATTTGTGAGTTAATACTTTAATCATTGAATTGCATTTTTTATCTAGTGCATGATTATATGAGTATGAGATTTTTTTTTTATTGATCTTTAAAGTTGTGTTTCATGTTCTAGAATTTGTTTTGATCATCTCTTAAGATTAAATCCTAGATGAAAAATGATTAGAGAAATGATATAGGCCTCTTTGTATTAATTGAGCCTTTCAAGCTAAACTTGATCGAATTCTTCCATTGCACCCATTTTGAGCATAATGATACCTTTCTTTATCATTAAACCACATTATATACCCAAGCCATTGTTCTTATATTCTCTACCTTTTGGTCCTTTACCCAACATTCATTAAGGCATTTATGCATCATCTTTGAGCTATGCATTATTAGGGAAGAAAGGTAGAACTTGAAAAAAAAAATGAAAAGAAGAGAAAACAAAAGAATGAAAAAGAAAATTAGTGATAGAAGCCTAAAATATAGTGTTTTTACATGCTAAAAGTGGTGCTAAATTTTAAATTTTGGTTGATTTTTGGTATTTCTCATGTTGTTTTCATGATTGAAGGGTTTCTAGCTCATGTACTCCTTTTTTATGCAATCCATGCATGCAAGGAGCATTTTTTACCTTATCTCGAAAGCCTATAGCCAAACGAGATTGGCCTAAATTCATCCAATCATGTGACAAAGCAAGTGTTTGAAGTGCATAAGGACACTCCCTTGACAATCGGCTAAGATATTTGCAAGAGAGGATAATGCAAGTTTGAAAGAGTTTGTAACTTTAAGGATTCCATCACCTTATCCTATTCAGCCACACCAATCTTAAGGAGAGTTTCATTACAAGTTTAAGGGCACAAGGACTCTATCATACGACTATTTCAAATCCAAGAAGAAGATAATGATCAATTGAAAACTTTCAAGCCTAGAAAAACATTAAGTGATTAAGCCAAGGATGTTTGTGTTGGGAAAGGATTCTTTCATTGATCTTTTTGAAGATTTTCAAGCTACATCTTTAAGAGTTTGGATAAGAATCAATCACTTCACTTTGAAACCCATCATAGCCAAACCAAGAGTGCAAATTTAATCAAGTTTGCATTAAGCAATGATCAAAGGCCAAGATTACTTTCTAAACATCCCATTCAGCCAAGCATTCTCAAGAAGAAAGAGTCCCATTCGATCATGCCTCATTTGAAGATCAAGATAGCCTACATCTATTAGTATTTGAATTTAAATCAAAATCGTGTAAAGTTATCCCTTTTGGCTGAATCCCTCATTTAAATAGGGAGGTCATTCACCTCATTTCATCATCCTATCCCTTATCTGATTATTCTCTTCTCTCTTTAGTTCTTTAGTTCTTTCTTTTTACTATGAGTTATTGGCTTAGGTGACAAATTTGCTAATAACCAAAGTTTTTGTTCTTTAAATTATTTCTTTTCAATTAAAGAAGTATTTTTGCAAGATCTTTTCTTTCATTATTCTAGTTTCAAATATTGTTTTTACTTTCTTATTTTTAGCAAAGCATTCTCTTTATTTTACAAGTTTGATTCAAGCATTCCTATTTTTCTTTACAAGTTTTGGTGTATACATTGTTTCCACCTATTGCTTTTCTTTCAATGCAATCATTATTTCAAGTTCTTAACAAGCATTCAACAATCTATATTTTTTTTTATTTTTAAGTTTGTAATTATTTCTTTTAGATCATGTTTTGGGTCTTGTCTTTAGCTTACCAAGTGACAATTGGTTAAATGAGATCTAAGCCTACATTGCTTTTTCAATATTTTGTTTATTTAGATTTGCAATGAAACCTAAGTTTTTATCTATTTAGATATAGGATTGTAAGATCTTGCCATTGGTACTTGAATAACAACCCAACATTTACAACCTATAATCCATTGAGAGATGATACTAAAATACTTCCATTATTATTTACTTGATCTGTACACTTGTAGGCTATATGAAAAGCAATAATCAAGTTTTTTGCACCGTTGCTGGGGAATTATTGGTGTTCTCAACATCAATAAGGATTTCTTAAACTCTTATAATCTAAACCTTTTTTCTTTATTTACTTTTATGTTTCTATTTTTATTTGTATGCGAATATCCAAAAGTGTTGACTTATCTTCAATTGATCTAGAAATTGAAAGAACCATAGAAGAAGAATAAAAGAGTAATCAACACCACTTGTACCAACACCAATGGCTAATGTAAATAATGAGGGGCAAAAAACCTTAAGAGACTATGTAATTCCTAATTTAGATGGTTTTCAACCATTCATTAAAGGCCAGCTATTCAAACAATTAACTTTGAGATCAAGCTTTCAATAATACAAATGGTCCAAACTTTTGTGCAGTTTGGAAGGCTACCAAGCAATAATCCTAATCTTTAACTTTCTAATTTTCTTGAATTATATGATACTTTTTGCTATAATGGTGTTTTTGACAAAGCTATTAGACTAAGACTTTTTTTTTCTCTTAGGGATAAGACAAAAAGTTGGTTAACATCATTACCACTTGACTCAATCACAACATGGGATGATTTGGTGCAAAAGTTTTTGGCAAAGTTTTTCCCACTAGCTAAAACAACAAAGCTAAGGAATGAGATCACCACATTTCTCTAAGCAGATGGTGAAACACTATATGATGCATGGGGAAGATTCAAAGATTTATTAAGGAAGTACCCATATCATGAATTACCTTAAAGATTGCAAATGCAAATTTTTTATAATGGTTTCAGACCACCCATGAGAACCACTTTAGACTCATCTATTAGAGGGGTAATTATGAGCAAAACTTCTGAGGAAGCAAATGATCTAATCGAAGAGATGGATGCCAATAACTACCAGTGGGGCATGGAGAAAAAAGTAAGTAAAAAGTCTATTGGTTTATTTAAGATAGATGTTATCACCTCCATTAATTCCCAGTTAACCACCCTAACCAAAAAGATGCAGCTTTAGGAGCCCAACCCCAAACCAACCGTGTGAATGCAATCCAAAACCCTTTTGTGTCATGTGATATATGTGAAGGACCCCATTTTAATGGAAAATGTTAGCTTGAGAAAGCAACTATTCAATTTGTTCAACATCATAAGTTACCCATCCTTGAGACCCTAGTGCACCAACAATCTACCTTACAAGATCAAGGCAAATCCATTAAAAACATTGAATTTCAAGTTACCACACTGGCTAAAGATCTCTTCAAGCAACAAGATAAGGTAATAGCTATAACTTTGAGGAGTGGAAAAACTCTACCCGATGAAGCACCTACTCAAAAAGTGACCCCCAAGTTGCCAAAAGTAAGTGTAAAAAGTATCAAACATTTTTCAAAAGCTCCCTCAAGGTTGAAGGATTCAAAAATTCCATTTCTTCAAAGATTCCAGTGGCAAAAAAAGGAAAGACAATTTTTAAGTTTTGCTAAACTCTTTAAAAACTTGCAAGTCACCATTCATTTTACTGAAGCCATAGAATACATGCCTAAATATGCAAGTTCTTAAAGGCAATTTTGTCCGAGAAACGAAGATGGGATGATCATGAAATAGTGGCAATTGCTCAAGAATGCAATACCATCATACAATAGAGGATACCACCGAAACTAAAAGATCCAAGGAATATTACTATTTCTAATATTATTGGTATTCAGTATTTTGATAAAGAATTATGTGACATTGATGCAAGTATTAATGTAATGCCTTTACTATTTTTAGTACACTGAGAAAAAGAAAACTCAAACCAACAATTACAATAATATAGTTGGCTGACAAATCTATCAAACATCCTGAAGGTGTGGTTGAGAACTTAATGGTATGAATCAAGGCTGATGCTCCCAATAGATTTTATGGTCCTAAAAATTGACAAAGAGGTCAAAGTTTCAGTCACATTAGTGAAACCTTTCTTAAGAATGGGAAAAGCCATAATTGATATGCAAAATAGGGAACTAACAATGAGCATGCATAATGAAAAAGGAGATCTTTCACATTAAGGTATATAAAATGTTCGAACAAATTAAGAGGCAGTTGGAGTCATAATAACAAGTGCAGAAACAGAACGTAAGGTGAAAACAACAATCAAACTATCTATTAGAAGCCACTAGTTGTGGAATTAAAGCCCTTTCCATCTAACTTAAGGTATGCATTCCTTGGTGAAGCATCCACTTTCACAATTGTTATCTCTTCAACTTTGAGCCAACAGCAATAGGTAAAGGTGCTAGAAGTACTAAAAAAGCATAAAAAGCTATTTGCTTGATCAGTAGCAAACATCAAAGGTATAAGCTTGACTATATGCTTGCATAAGATCCTGCCAAAAAATGAGCACAAGGCAACAATTAAACAGCAAAGGCATTTAAATTTTGCCATGAAAGAGGTGGTCAAGAAAAAAGTCATTAAATCACTGAAAGCTGGAATTATTTATCCTATTTCAAATAGTTCATTGTAAGCCTAGTTTAGTGTGTACCAAAGAAAGAAGGCATGATAATGGTGACCAATTAGAATAATGACCTGATCCTTACATGAACTATAACTAGATAGAGGGTTTGTATGGATTATAAAAAATTAAATAAAGCCACTTGCAAGGATCATTTTCCCTTTCCATTTGTAGACTAGATGCTTTATAGATTGGTAGGACATGAGTATTACTGCTTACTCGATGGGCATTCTAGTTATAATCAAGTACCTATAGCCTCTTCAAATCAAAATAAAACCACTTTCACTTGTCTATATGGCACTTTCACTTTCAGAAGAATGCCTTCTGGGTTGTGCAATGCTCCTGCAACATTCTAACAATGTATGATGGCAATCTTCTCAAACATGGTAGAAGAAATCCTGAGGTATTTATGGATGATTTTTCAATTTTTGATGATAACTTTGAACTATGTTTGGCTAATTTGTCTATGGTACTCAAAAGATATGAAGAAACCAACCTAGTACTAAACTAGGAGAAATGTCATTTAATGGTGCAAGAAAGGATTATACTTAGGCATAAAGTATCTGTAAAAAATAATAGCAAATGATTGACCAAAAATAGATGTGATTGAAAGATTACCTTCATCAATATCAGTTACAGAGATTTGAAGTTTCTTAGGACATGTTCGTTTATATAGGAGATTCATTCATGATTTCTCTAAGATCTCTAAACCGTTATGCCAACTATTGGAAAAAGATGCCAAGTTTAAGTTCATTTTGTGTAAAAGTGTTTCAAACTTTAAAAGATAAGTTGATTACTACACCTATTCTCTCATGACCTAATTGGAAACAACCTTTTGAATTAATATGCGATGTAAGTGATTTCACAATAGGGGTTGTGTTAGGCAATGAAAAGACAAGGTCTTTCACCTTATCCACTATGCAAGTAAGACTCTCAATGATGCCCAGCTCAATTATGCTACTATAAAAAAAGAATTACTTGTCATGCTCTTCATTTTTGAAAAGTTCAAACCCTATTTGATGGGAACAAAAGTGGTTGTATAAATAGATCATGTAGCTATATAGTACTTGATTACAAAAAAAGATACAAAACCATGTTTGATAGATAGGTGTTATTATTACAAGAGTTTGATCTAGAAATGAAAGAGGAAAAAGTTACAAAAACCATGTAACGGATCACTTGTCAAAGATCAAAAGAGAAGGCAATGATGAGGAGTCTATTCAAGAGTTATTTCTTGATGAACAACTCTTAGCCATTCAAAGACCACTATGGTATGTTGACTTGGTAAATTATCTTGCAAGTAATGTTCTCCCACCTAATTTAACTTATTAACAAAAGAAAAAATTCTTACATTATGTTAAGTATTGCATTTAGGATGACTCATTCCTATTTAAGTAATGTAAAGACTAGGTATTACAAAGGTGTGTTTTTTAGGATGAGGTAAAAAACATTTTGCAACAATGCCATGCTTCAAAATATATAGGGCACTATAGAGGGGAAAGAATAGCAGCTAAGGTATTACAATGAGGTTTTCATTGGCCTACCTTGTTTAAAGATTCATATAGATTTACTACTTAGTGTAATAGATGTCAAAAGGTTGGAAACTTGACCAAATGTCCCTCAATAGTATCCTAGAAGTTGAAATCTTTAACATTTAAGGGATAAACTTCATGGGGCCATTCGTGTCATCTTAAGGAAATTTGTATATCCTACTAGTTATGGATTATGTCTCAAATGGGTTAAAGTAATTGCTTCACCTTCCAATGATGCTAAGGTAGTACTTTGATTTTTGAAGAAGAACATTTTTTCAAGGTTTGGTACACCTAGGGCCATTATAAATGAAAAAGGTACTCATTTTTGCAATAAGATCTTTGAGAAACTACTAGCTAGATATGGAGTGACCCATAAGATTGCCACTGCATACCATCTTCAAACAAATGGGTAAGTTGAGGTCTCTAATAGAGAGATAAAAAGGATTTTTAAAAAGATAGTCAATCTTTCTAGGAAAGATTGGGCAACCAAATTGAATGATTCATTGTGGGCTTACAAGATGGCATACAAGACCCCTTCAACAATGTTTTCTTATCAATTAGTCTATAAGAAAGACTGTCATCTACCTATAGAGTTGAAGCATAAAGCTTATTAGGCCATCCAAAATTTAAACCTTGATCAAACTTTAGTTGGTGAAAGAAAGCTACTAAAATTGAATGAATTGGATGAATTTTGATTGCAAGCCTATGAATATACCAAGCTATACAAAGAAAAAATGAAATAAAGACATGACAAAAAGGTAATGGAAAAAGAATTTCGAGTTTGGACAAAACGTGTTGCACTTCAACTCAAGGTTAAAACTATTCCTTAGAAAACTAAAGTCGAGATGGAGTGGACCCTTTATTATGACCCAAGTTTTTCCTTATGAAGTAGTAAAAATTATGGATAGAGAAGAAAAGTAACCTTTTAAGGTTAATGGGCATCAACTAAAAGTATATCAAGGAGGGACCATAAGATAAGTGGAGGAAGTTGTGTGTTTAACTGAGACATAGATTTAAGGATGTCAAGCTTAACCAAAACTGACATTGTTTTGGAGGCAACCTAAATCTTGTTTTTATGGTTCATGTTTTCATTATTTTTGGGATAGGTATGTTTTTAACATTTTTGTTTAAGTTGTTTTTCTTTTATTTGTAGGGATGAAATGAAGCAAGGATAATGCCTCATACAAATGGAAATTTGACCTTAAGTAAATTTGGGGAGTATTTCTTTTTCCCTTGTTTTCTACATTGTTAAATTTAAGTGTAGAGGAAAATAAAGCTTTTTGAACTTAAATGTTTTAAAAATTATGATCCCATGTTTGCTTTCAAACCAAATTGACATACTGGATCTCATTATTATGCACACTTAATTGATTTTGCATATATTTTCCAAGATTGACAAAAGTACGATATGAAGTTTAATTATGGTTATAGTGGAACTTGAAAGGAATTCTTAAACTTGTTTCTCTTTGGACATGATTTTTATATATATGTTTCTATTCTTTTTTAATGAAATGCTATGATTTTTGTGAAAGTTCGTAAGATGTGAATTTGCATGAAATTTGAGAATATGAAATAGTGCTCTAGAATTCACCTACTCAACCCTTAAGGTAAAATCTTCAACTATATTTAACTCAAGAGATGATCTAGGCAGTTTTTTAGACTATTTAAGCCTTTTCAAGCCCAGTTTTAATGATGCATCCCTAGTACCTTTATTTTGAGCCTATTATATTATTCCCTTTTCTTTGTTTATTTAGCCACATAATAAGCCAATAAGCTTTTTCTTTGATTATTATTATTTTTTGTTTATCGAACCCAATTGTTCTTACTTGTATTATGGACATGATTATAATTTTGAGAGGAAGGGAGGTGCAAGGAATGAAAGCAAGAAAATGTCAAAAACAAAGGCAAAGCCTGATAAAGCCAAAACTGGTTATTATTTTCCCAAAAAAGGAAAAGAAAAAAAAAAGATATCTTGAAGTATAAATTATGCCTCAAAAGTTAAAGTTTCAAAAAGAGCTCTCAACTTTTCAAAGTCCAAGAAATTTCAAAGAAAGTAAGCTTAGGGTTTTGAGCCAAAATTTTCATTTTCCTACCTTGACCCAAGTCTTATATTACAAGCCTAAAAGACTTTTTCATCTTAAGTCAAGTATGTGAGTCTAAAATTAATAGAGAAGGAAGGAGAAAGTAAACATATGAAATCTATTCTATCTTTGAATTGAATTATGTTGAATTGTTTTGCATTCTTTTTACTTGAGTTATATGTATGAAATAAAGTAATAGCGCCAAAATATATGGAGTTTTTAATGTCAAAATAGTGCTGAAATTTAAATTTTTAAATGATTTTTAGTGCTTTTCATGTTATTTTCATGGCTTTAGGTTTTTTAAGCTCAAGATTTCATTTTCTTGCAAGCATGTAGGAAGCGTATTCAACCTAATAATGGAACCTCAATGTTGATCATCTTGATCCATATTCATGCAATTTCAAGCTCACTTAGATTCCACCATATTCAATCAAGATATTAGAATTTTGAGACAAGCATGCTTTCTTTGTTTAGTCATGAAGAGAATGAATTGCACAAGGACTCTATCATATTTGGCCATGCAAGGGAGAATAAGAAGTTGCAAGACCATGGACTCTACAAGCTCAATCCATTCAACCAAAGAAAATTTTATCCAATAATGACTTTTATACTTAGCATTGAAGAATTTCAAGACACCAAGAACTCTTTTTTATTTGGCCAAGAGTGGTTGTGCTCATGATGGACTCTTTGCTGATCTAATGAAGAATTTTGGTAAAATAAGAAGTCTGTAAAGTAATTATCAAGATAATTGATGAAAAATCAAATTATTCTTGAAATCTCAAGCCTTAGCCAAATCCAATAGTGGATATTTGATCAGGATTGCTTCAAGACATGATGAAAGACCAAGACTACACCATCAAGACCCCATTCGACCAAGCATGCTTAAGCTTGAAGAAGTCTTATTTGGCTATGACTCTTGAGAAAATGAAGATAAGCTTATCACCTAAAGTATGAATTTGAAAATACAACTTGTAATTCCCACCCTTTTGGTTGAATCCCACCTTATAGATAAGAGGCCATTCACCTCATTCCATCAAGCCACTCTTCACTTCTCTTCTCTCTTTTAGTTCTTAGTTCTTAGTTATTTTATTTCTTTAGATAAGTTATTAGCTTAGGAGATAGATTTACCAAAAATAAATCTTTGCTCTTTAAATTCTTTTTTAATTAAGAAGTATTTCATTCATGATCTTTCTTTTCTTATTTTTAATATTCAAATCCTGCTCTTGTTTATTTTAAATTCAGCAAAAGCAATTTTTATTTTTCAAGAGACAAGTTCTTTTATTTTCCTTGCAAGATTTGGACATCACTCTTTTCTTTATTGTTCTTTAAGTTGTTTTCATGCAATCCCCAATTTTTTTAAAAGCATTTGGCTATTACTTTATTTTCTTGTTTTGTAATCTTTTAATTATTATTTTATTAAATTTAGTTTTTAGCATTACTCTTTTACTATCCTAGTGACAATAGGTGAAGTTAAGAACCCTACTACCACATTGCCTTTTATCTTGATCCCTATAACCTTAAAACCTTAATTTTTCATCTATTTAGATATAAGCTATTAGACTTTCACTTTTGGTAATTGTGAGCAACCCAACATTCTATTCCATAATCCCTGAGGAGATGATATTGGAATACTCCACTTTATTACTTGATCTATGCACTTGCAGGCTCTCTACGAAAGAAGCAATCAAGTTTTTGGCATCATTGCCAGGGATTATAGCAATGTTCACAATATCAAGAAGAATTCCTAAGCTCTTATAATCTAAACTTTTTTTTGTTTATTTATTTTTATTTTTCTTTTGTTTGATCTTTTTTTGTTTGCATGCATAGATCCAAATGTATTAACTTAGCTTTAGTTGATTAAGAAATTGAAAGAACCTTTAAAAGAAGAAGAAAATAGCAATCAACACCACTACACCTACTTTAATGGTGAATGCAAATAACGAAGGGCAAAGAACTTTGAGGGACTATGTAGTTCTTAATACAGATGGTTTTTAACCATCTATTAAAAGGCTAGCTATTCAAGCCAACAACTTTGAGATAAAGCTTGTAATTATACAAATGGTCCAAACTTCCATACAATTTGGAGGATTATCAAGCGATGATCTAAATCTCCACCTTTCTAATTTTCTTGAATTATGTGACACTTTTCACTATAATGGTGTTTCTAATGAAGCAATAAGACTAAGATTGTTTCTTTTTTCTCTTAAAGACAAGGCAAAAAGTTAGTTATCTTCTTTACCACCTGGTTCAATTACAACTTGGGATGATTTGGTCCAAAAGTTCTTAGCAAAATTTTTTCCACCAATAAAGATTGCAAAGCTAAGGGATGGGATTACCACTTTTCTGTAAGTTGATGATGAAACTCTATATCATGGATGGGAAAGATTTAAAGAATTGCTAAGAAAATGCCCACATCATAGACTACCCTAATGGTTCAAGATTTAGATCTTTTACAATGGTCTCACACCACCTATGAGGACCACCTTAGGTTTAGCTATTGGATTGAAGAAGTAAATAAGCTTATAGAAGAAATGGCTACTAATAATTACCAGTGGGGCAAGGAAAGAAAGGTTAGTAAAAAAGTCTACTAGTTTACTTAAGGTTGCTATTACTTCTATTAACTTCCATTTAGCTGCTTCACCTAGAAAATTGAAGGCCTAGGAAACAATCCTAAGCCAACCCTATAAATGCTATATAAAACCCTTTTGTATCCTATGACATGTGTGAAGCAACCTATTCTTTAGAAAGATGCCAATTTAGGGTAGAACCAGTCCAATACATCCAACAAGCCAAACCAAATTGCAATCCCTATAGTAATACCTACAATCTTGGATGGCAAAATCACTCAAACTTCTCTTGAAACTAACCAAACCACCAAACCACTACCAACCAAAATAACAACTATCACCTTAATCTGCCAAACTATCACCCACCCCAAGAAAAAAAACCTACATTTGAGGATATGTTGACTCAATTAAGGCAAGCCAACAATGCCAACATATAAAGTCAAACTACATCAATCAAAAACCTAGAAAACCAAATTGGTCAACTTAACTAAGCCACAGCTAATTGCCTAGTAGGTACCTTACCTAGTAACACTAAAACTAAACTAAAAAGGTAAGGCAAGGAGGGATGTAATGCAATCTATTATTTAGGAGGTGTTAGTTGGATAATTCTGATGAAGAAGATGGTAAACCTATAATAGTAAACATAACTAGCTTTGTAAGACAACCTGAAGTAAATTTCATTGGAAAAAGAGGATTTTTTAAAAGATGATGAGATTTTAAGACTAGGTTGAGAAATTTTAGAAGGTTTTGACCCCATGGAATTGAAGGCCCTTGAAGACATAGAAACTTATAAGGAAAACCTTATGGAAGCAAATGTTGAGATGGATTATAAAGAGGATCTAGAAGAGAATATTGAAGGGACTCCTAAAGAAGGACAAATGCTACTACAAGTAGGGAAAGCACTACTATAAAGTATTTAGCTTGAATCTAAAAGCATAGTCCAAGGTAAGCCTATTTAAAATGACTAAGAAGAAAAGGTAACACAAGAAAAGATCATGAAAAAGAAAAAAAAAAGGTCTAAAAGGAAGTTTAACCAGGCCCTAGGATTACTATTAGAATGCATCGATAGTATTTCAACATAGAAACACTTACCCCAAGGCCTATTCGAAAAAAGATACTCAAGGATTTAAAAGAAGCCACATTCATAGAAGATTGCAACCCTAAACTTTAACAACTCCTACCTAAAAAGCATAAAGATATAAGGAGTTTTACTATACCTTGTAAAATTGGAAAATTAAAATTCTTTGATGCTTTTTATGATCTTGGTTCAAGTATAAATCTAATATGCCTATGAATGTTTTCATACAGCTAAGTTATGGAGAGCAAAAGCCTTCCTAGTTCAATAGTAAATTTGCTAATCAATCTGTTAAGTTACCACAAGGAATGTTGAATAATGTTTTAGTGAAAGTTAGAAAATATGTATTCCTTGTGGATTTTGCAGTATTAAACATAGAGGATGATGAGGCTTTATTACTTTTAGGAAGACCTTTCCTATTTACTACCAAAGCCCTAATAGATGTTTATAATGCTAGCCTTACCTTTAGATTTAGAAATAATTTGTAACTATAGGGTATAGTGTATTAAGAGATGAAGAAAGTGTTAGTGCAATCAAAGTCAAAGAAACCCTGAAAAAGTCTAACCTATTAGATAAGCCCTTGACCCTTTAAAACACTTAGCAGACCTTAGCTCCAATCATGTCAAACTTTTTAAAAATTCAAGCTTAGTTTATGTGATCCCTACTAGGAGAGTTAATCCACCTCTTTAAATAAAGTCTATTTATGTTATACCACAAAGAAGAAGGCAACAAGTAAGCTCCCTCCAAAGGGGTAAGATGATTTTGTATAGATTTAGGGGTGGCCAAGCTTGACCAAAACTAGGCAACCTAAGTTTTACTTTAATGATTATGATTTTTTATTTCTTTTATCTTTTGTTTTAGTGTTTTTGTTTTTAAGGATAAAAAGAAGTAAGAATGATGCCTCATGATGTTAGGCTTTAAGAAATTTAGAGAGTATTTCTTTTTCCTTTGAGCTTTTTGATACATGATTCTATTTAAGTATGGGGGTAAAAGAAAACTTTTTTATTTTTTGGAAATTGTAACTCATCTTTGCTTTTAAACCAAATGGACATGCTAAATCTCACTATGATGTTCACTTAGTTGAAAGTTGCACATATTCTTTTAAAATGACTAAAGTATGATATACAATTTAAGTGTAGATATAGTAGAACTTGAAAAGAATTCTTAAGCATGTTTTTTTTTAGATATGACTTTTAAGCATGCATCTTTATTCTCTTTATATAAAATGCTATGATTTTTGTGAAAGATTGTAAGATATGGATTTGCATGAGATTTAAAATATGAGTAAGTGCTCTAGCATTCACCTGCTCAACCCTTAAGGAAAAATCCTAGACTATATTTGAATCAAGAGATGATTTAGGCAGTTCTTTGGACTATTTGAACCTTTTTCAAGCCTACCTTGTGATAGTGCATCCTTAGTACCTATACTTTGAGCCTAATACATTATCCCTTTTCTTTGTTTATTTTAGCCACATTACAGCCTAATAAGCTTTTTCTTTGATTATTGTTATCCTTCCTTTTGTTGACTTAACCTATTATGCTTACTTGTGTATTATGGACATATTCTTGTATTTGGAAAGAAAAGAAGTGCAAAGAGAGAGTGAAAGAAAGAAAATGGCAAAAGTATGAAAAGCAAAGCCTAATAAAGCCAAAAATAGCTAAGTTCAAAAAAAAAAAGAGAAAAATGCCAAAAATACAAAAAAGAATAAAGTGATGCCTCACAAGTCAAGTTTCAAAAAGAGCTCTATTTGTTCAAAGTCTAAGAAGTTCAAAAACAAAATAAGCTTAGGGATTTTAAGCCTAAAAATTCCCTTTTCCCTACCTTTACCCAAGCCTTACATTACAAGCCTAAATGACCTTTTAATTTTGAATTGAATATGTAGGTTTAACATTAGTGGAGAGGGATAAGGAAAGTAAACATATGAAGTCTATTATATCTTTAATTGAAATGTGATGAAGTGTTTTAGATTCTATTTACTTGAGTTATATGCATGAATTAAAGATGGAGTATATTTCTATGTATAAATAGCATAGGATATTGAAAGCTTGCTTTTGAAGAAAATTCTTATGACTCTATGTTTATTCTTAACTTTGCATTATGCAATAGTAAATGATAAGAGTTTTGTATAATTTTTTTACTTTAAGGATGTTTATAGTGTTCTTCAATTTTGTTTATTTATGGTTGTGCTTGAGGACAAGCAAAAATTCAAGTGTGGGGTTGTGATAGCACCAAAATATATAAAGTTTTTATGGGTCAAAATGGTGCTAAAATTTAAGTTTTTGGATGATTTTTAGAGCCTTTTATGTTGTTTTCATGGCTTTAGGTTTTTAAGTTCAAGACTTCATTTCAATGCAAGCCATGTATGCAAGCATGCAAGGAACATATTCAACCTAATAATGGAAGCTCCATGCCACCATCTTGATCTATATTCATGCAATTTCAAGCTCACTTGGACTCCAGCACATTTAGCCAAGACAAAATTTTAAGACAAGCATGCTTTCTTTGCTTAGCCATGAAGAGAATGAATTGCACAAAGACTCTATCACATTTGGCCAAGCAAGGGAGAAAGAGAAGCTACATGACCATGGACTCTACAAGCTCAATCTATTTAGCCAAAAAAGATTATATCAAAGAAGGATTTTTTTACTTAGCATTAAAAAACTCTATGACACCAAGAACTCTCATCTGTTTGGCCAAGAGTGGTTTTGCTCATGATAGACTCTTTCACTCATCCAATGAAGAATTTTGATGAAACAATAGATGTGTTACATAATTAACAAGATAACTAATGAAAAATCAAATTATTCTTGGAATCCCCTTAGCCAAATCCAAGAGTGGAAATTTGATCAAGATTGCTTCAAGACAAAATAAAGGGCCAAGATTGTACCATCAAGACCCCATTCAGCCAAGCTTGCTCAAGCTTGAAAAAGTCCTATTCGGCTATGACTATTGAGAAGATGAAGATAAGTTTATCACCTAGAGTTTGAATTTGAAAATACAACTTGTAATTCCTACCCCTTAGGTCGAATCCCACTATATAAATAAGAAGGCCATTCATCTTATTCCATCAACCACTCACACTTCTCTTCTCTCTTTGAGTTCTTAGTTCATAGTTTTTTTATTTCTTTAATTGAGCTATTGGCTTAGGTGATAGATTTGCCAATAAGGTTCTTTAAATTCTTTTTCAAACAAGAAGTATTTCATTCAAGATCTTTTTTTTTCTTGCTTTTAAGATTCAAATCTTGTTCTTGTTTTCTTTAAATTCCATAAAAGCAATTTTTATTTTTTAAGATCCATGTTCTTTTATTTTCTTTACAAGATTTGGTCATCACTATTTTCTTTATTATTTATTAAGTTGTTTACATACAATCTCCATTTTTTTTATAAGCATTCAGCTATTAACTCTATTTTCTTATTTTACAATCTTTTAATTATTGTTTTATTAAATTTAGTTTTTGGCATTAGTCTTTTACTTCCCTAGTAATAGTAGGTGGAGTTAAGAACCCTGCTTACACATCATTTTTAATCTTTTCTTGATCCCTATAACCTTAAAACCCTAATTTTTCATCTATTTAGATATAAGCTATTAAGCTTTAACCTTTGGTACTTATGAACAACCCAACATTCTATTCTGTAATCCCTTAAAAGATGATACTAGAATACTCCACTTTATTATTTGATTTGTACACTTGCAAGCTCTATATGAAAAGTAGCAATAATAAGGTTTGAGTAGATGTGTATGTGTAAAGAGCATAAGATATTGGGAGGTTGTTTCTTAAAGAAGTTTTCTAACTCTATGTTTATAGTTAGCTTTGTATTATGCACTAGTGCATGATAAGAATTTTATATAAATTTAGACTTTATGAGTATGTAGAATGATTTTTAGTTTTGTTGATTTAAGGCTTTCACTTGAAGACAAGCAAAGATTTAAGTGCGGGTGTATATTATTGCACCTTAAAATATAGTGTTCTTACATGCTAAAAGTGGTGCTAAATTTTAAATTTTGGTTGATTTTTGGTGTTTTTCATGTTGCTTTATGATTTAAGGGTTTCAAGCTCATGAACTCTATTTTTATACAATCCATGTATGCAAGCATTAGGTGTGTCTAGCTCCATCAACATGACTTTTTCTTTTCTCCTTTTCATTTTAGGTGGCTTTAAGTTCATCTCCTTTTTTACTGATTTCTCCTTTTTAGCATCCATCATCTTCTTTTTCCTCTTAGTTGGACTTAAATAAATTAGCTCATTCTTAGCATTCCTTCCATTTACATATTTCTTCAAAACATCCATAAAAAACTTATTCTTTTTAAGGGTGCTAAAGGTGCTAAACTTAAATACAATCTCCTTATCTTGGAACCTCATAATAAGCATCCCTTTGTGAACATCAATTAACGACCAAGATATAGCTAGGAATGGCCTTACTAAGGTAATAAAGATTTTCTTTCATAAGCTATATTCATCACAATAAAATCCACTAGGAATGCATACTTATTAATTTTCAGAGGAACATTTTCCATCATTCCTAAAGGATGTTTAATAGTTCTATTAGCCAAATGCACAAAAGTTCTTGTAGGCTTTAAGTCTCCAATCCATAATTTTTGAAAAATTTACAAATGCATTAAATTAAGACTTAAACTAACATCACATAAAGCTTTTTCAAAGAAAATAGAACCAATAGAACAAAGAATCGAAACACTCCTTAGATCATTAAACTTTTATGGCATATTCCTTTGAAGCATGATGTTACACTTATCTGTAAGTGTAACATTCTCTAATTCAGCTATAAGCTTATCCAAATTAGACTTTTTAACTTTTTCTACAAGAATGAATTACTGCTTACATTAGGTCCTTGGAGTAAGCCTTTTTTTATCTTCATCTTTGCTTGTTTTGCTTGAATTTTAACTTTTTCCTTACCTTTCTCTTCCACAACTTCAATAGTTGCCTTGGCTTTCACCAATGGTCCTTCTTTAATTGATTTCTCAACCGTATCATTATGAATTATTCCATCATCCAATAGCCTCTTCTTTGTTGATTTCTTTTCTATAGCCATGACTTCTACCTCAAGCTCATCTTCATTTGGATCTTCTTCAATTTCATCTTCACATGGATCTTCCTCAATTTTCTCCATTTTCTCTTCCACAACTTTCACAAAACTAGGCATATTCACCATAATAGGTTTTTCCATCTCAAACTCATCATTAGAATCAACTTCACCCTTACCTTTATTCAACCACTTATTTTTTTTATGATGATGGAATTGCATTGCTCCTTACCATGCCTTTTTGAGTTTTGGTCAGTGGTACTAGGCAAGGTTCCTTGGAGGCAGTTTATGAGAGCACTAGCAAGTTTACCCATTTGAACCTGAAGGTTTTTTATGGAAATTACTTGGTTTTGTAGTATCTGGGTGATAATCTCTTCCCTATAAGGTTTTTTTTCTTGCAATAAGGGAGATGATGGTGTTAAAGTTGTTGTGCTTAATGGAAACTAGGTGGTTGAATGGGTCTAAAATGATAAGGGGATGTTTGCCCTTGGTTATTACCCTAAGAAATGTTTGAGTGGTGTTTCCAACCTTGATTATAAATGTTTGAGTATAGGTTAAATTTTTGCTTGGGTTAAGCAACAAGTTAGACAGATTTGACTCTAATAAGACATCTATCTTGAGAATGGTTCCCCCAACAAATATCACACAAGGCAAAGGGACTTTCTATGGTTTAAACATGGTTAGGTGTAGAGTTGGTTCCTAAAGAATCAAATTTTTTAGCTAAAATAGCAACTTAGGAAGCAAGGGTGATCAAGGCACAAGTTCATACACCCTAACTAGTTTATTTGGAGCTACCCTTTTATTAGACCATTCATAATTGTTTATAGCCATCTCTTTTATCAAGTCACATGTTTCATCAATTGACTTGCTCATCAAAGCTCCACAAGCAACAGCATCTATGGTTGTTCTAGCTTGTACCATTAGCCCATTATAAAATATTTAGACTTGTAACCATTGGGCAAAACATGATGTGGGCATCTCTTCAATAACTCTTTGTATCTCTCCCATGCATTAAACATGGATTCAGCCTTAAATTTTTAAAATGCAATGATTCATTTCTCATCTTAGTGATTTTTGCGAATGGGAAACATCTTGCTAGAAACTTTTGAACAAGACCATCCCATGTAATGATCAGCTAGCTTTTTGCCTTGTCTCTTAGAGGAAAAGAGAAAAAGCCTTAGTCTAATGGCATAATTAATAATAACATTATGCCTAACGGTATTACAAATTTCTAGAAAATTAAGTGTAAATTGGGGCCATCACTAGGTAACCCACTAAATTGGACTAAATTTCAAATGATGTTAATGATAAAATGGTTTCAGTTTAAAATTATTGGCCTAAATGGTTAGCCCCCCATTTAATTATGGGATAGCATAGTCCCTCAGTGTTCTTTGATTCTCTTTTTGTTTAGCCATTAGGTGTTCAAGAGTTACTTGCTTTTTACCCTTTTATCTTTTTAAGAGTTTTCTCAATTTATTTATCTAAGGGTACTAAACTAAAACTCTCAGCTTAATGCATGCAACACAAGAAGAATCTAACAAATTAAGAAAAAAACTCTAAACTATGAGAAAGATGGTTAGTATCAATATTGAATCAACTACACCATTTTTCAACAATAGTGCCAAAAACTTGGTTGAGAATCTACAAATGCACGAAATCAAAACAAGTAATATATAGTAAGTAGAGTATTGTTCCTAGGAGGATTGTAAATAGAGTGAATCAAGTAGTAAAGTTGTCTCACCTTTATTTATATTTGGAGATTTTAGAATAAAGATGAATTGTTATGCAAACTAATAAAAAGCAAAACTTAAATAATGCAATTAAACTTAAAAACATGTAAAAATAATAAATTAAGATGAAATTAAATATAAAATAATGTAAACAAGTAACTAAGTGTATTAAGATGCAACCAACTTAAATTAATCTAACCAAAACATAAATTATGCAAGAACCTAAAATTAAACCCAAAGTATGCAAAATTACATACATTGAATACAAGCAACACTATTGATAATTCAATTTTTTATAGGATTATCATGTGGTTAATTGTTTAATTTTATGTCTTATTTGATCAATTTTTGTTTAATTACCCACTTAATTTTTATATTTTTGCATGTGTAGGTGAATTGGAATTATGCTCACACCTAGTGCCCTTGTGCTAGTAATGGCTGAACCTATTAAGGGAAATTAGCCAAGGCATTGCAAAGGAAGCTTAGGAGGTGAGATAAGCTAAAATTAATGAAGAAAAGAACCCATGAAGATGAGACACAAGTTACCAAGCCATGTCCAAGGAGTGCCCAAGCCATGAGCTAGCAACTAGTCTTGTGTAAGCCTCATGACTTGCATTAGCTAGCTTGCATTGTATAGAGCTAAATTTGGGAAGATGAAAACTGGTTTTAGGGAACCTAAAGAGGAGGAAAGCCAAGCTGAAAAGCCATAAATCAAGCTGAATCTTAAACCTAAAGTATCAATAAAAAGAGATCATAAAAGAGAGGGCACCAATTTCACTACAAGACAAATTGGCACCACAATGAAAGTGACTCTTTTTGTGTTCTTTTCATACAAGTTGATTCGCACTATTTGGAGGGGATTTATGGCTAAAACATATAAAGAATGCCTATGATGAGGTGGCTTTTTGGTGGAAATTGATTGGCGAAACACATGGGCATATCTAAGTTGGCATAAATGATGGGAGCCAAGTCAGCACCAAGCTGCCAGTCTAGACTAGATTCAACTTGTTGCCTTATTCCAGTTTCCAATTAGAGGTTTTAAGTGGGGAAAAGGATGCTTACATGTGCCTAAAGTGGAGGTATGAAGGTAGATCATTGGGCCAGCTCAACATGCAATAAAATGGGGAGAAATTGACCTCACAAGTCATGGTTTTGGAGTTGTCTACCAGCAACATTTTTTCTACATCCCAACTAGTTTTTTCAAGGCCAAGATGAATTAACAAGGACCATTGGATGGCTAGGAAAAGACCTAGGATAGCTCTTTAAGTAGGAAAGCTTAGGATAGAATAGGTAAGCCACACCTTTCAATTCAAAACACTTTCCATTTTCTGTTTTCATGGTTTAAATGATGCCACTGGTAAGTAGTTTTCTAGCTAACCTTGTCAAAGCTTCTTTAGCTCCCTTGAAGTTGTTTTTTTCTCTTTTATTTAGTTCATTTTTAATGTCATTTTTATTCTACTTTCCCAGCACTTGCATATTATTCTTCATTTAATTTTATTTACTTACATTTTCTTGAATGCAATTTTTGTTTCCACCCAAAAATTTCCAACCCATTTTAAAGATTTTTCTAGCTAATTTCGACCTTATTTTGACCTTGATCTTGTGGAAAAGGAAGGCTTTTAATGGCTAGATGAACTCTTATTAATCAATAGCCATCAAAAGGCTTGATTCTTATGTGTTTGATTTTTCTTCCCTCATTTAATTTCTTGCTTGTACTTTTCTACCCAGCTTTGTATTTTTTGCCGATTTCCAGATATTGTCTCTTTTATTTTTCCAAAAAGTTTGCATGATGGTGGAGTTATTTAAAGCTTGAAAGGGATGGCCTTGGATGCTAGATTGATGGATACATCATAGGGCTTAAGGGCTTGACTTTTTACCTATTTATTTACTTGCACTTTATATTTGTTGCCCTTTAATTTTTTTGCCCTGTTTTTACATTTTGCTTTTGAATTTTTGTTTTTGTTTGCATATTGGTTTTATGCTTCTATTATGTTATTAAATCATGTTTAAGTGTTTATTGCATGTTTGATTAAATGCCTTAGACATAGGACTTTCATTTTATGCATTTTTCTTCCATTTTCTTGCTTTTTTAAATAGTTTTTCTTAAATTTGTATGCAGTTTTTAGTCGAGTATCCTGAATATATTTTGGTGCATTTTTAATTTTATTTTGATGCTATTTCATGGTTTTCACATTGCACGTAGGAATCTTCAATTTTGTTAGCATTTACCCTATTAGGTCATTATCTTCGATTTGAGTTCTTACCAAACTTGTCAACAATTTTGTGTAAAATCTAGAAGTTTTTAGAAAATGCTCACCTACACCTTTTTCATTTGTTTTCAAGTCTATTTAAGGTAATAAATGCATTTTTTAAAGTTTCCTTAGATTAGATCATGTTTGCATAGTATTTTAGTTCATAGGTCCTAGTTTCCATGCATGTTAGTATTCCAGTTTTATCTTAATTTTCTTATTTTTTTTGTCATTTTAAAACAATTTTCATGCATCATTTTAGTTCATTTTTAGGTTTATTTTAAGTTAGTTCATTTAAATTTAATAATGCCACTTCATCTTAGGTCATTTTCTTAGTATTTAAGCTCATAGGTTTAATTTCATGGCATTTAGTAGTTTGATTTGCATTATATTTTTTTGCCCAATTTGGTTTGATTTTGTGATGACTATTAAATATAGTGTTTACTAGCCCATTTTAGTTTCAAAATTTGAAAATTTACTTGAATTTATTAATTTTTATGTTTGAATTCTTTATTTTTAGGGTTTGATACCTTTAGACATGAATGCCATGCAATCCATGTAGGATTCTGCCAAGCACAAGATCAAGCAATATTCAATCATGCATGGGAGAGCTATTGCCAAATCCAATTAGCTCAAGGATGTCTTATGTACATTCAGCTATTGAAGGAATTATTATCACATAAGGACTCTTTTTATTCAATTTATAAGAGTATTTAAATGCAAGTTGGACATTTTAAAAGAAAGTAAAGGCTAAAGTTTTAATTCAAGGAGGATTATTTGATTTTCTTCTTAAGAAGTTTGAAATCAAGTCAACCAAATCAATAAGAGTTTTGTCTTGTGTATGCCTCAGCCGAATATGTATTTGATTTCAAGATAAACAGCTTAAAAATGAGTCTTGGATTTTAATCCTAGCCAAAACTCCCTTCAAAAATTCAAGATGATGTGACATGGCAAGATAAGGGTGCATTAAAGACTAATCCAAGAAGACCAATCAGCCAACACATGTTTCTTTGAAGATCCCACATTCGATCAAACACTTCCAAGATCAAGATAACTTGAAATCTTGTAGGAATTCAAATTAGAATAGGACTTTGTAATCCTATCCCCATTTGGCTGAACCTATGCCTATAAATAAGTGAGGCATCCTTCACTTGTAACACATCTCACATCCCACAACACATCCCTTCTTCCTCTTTCTCTTTTCTCTAGTTTCAATTTTTCTTTAAAGTTCTTATTATAATTCTTTTTACTTTTGGTTAGCGTGACATACTAACCATAGCATAGTTTTGTTTTATCAAAGCATTCTTTTATACAAGTTTTCTTATATTTCCATTCAAGATCTCTTTTCCTTTTCTTTCACAAGCAATCTTTCAATTATTTTAAGTTTCAGTTTTCAATCTTGATATCAATTTTGCTCTTCTAAGTTTTTTTTTTTTTTTTTGCAATTAGCCAACCCACATTCTTTACAAAACGTTTGGTATTTTTTAGTTTACAAGTATATTCACCCATCCCTTGAAACTACCAAGTGATAGTTGGTTATTTTGGCTTTTAGTATATACACAATGTCAATTAACACTTTTCATTATTTTTTTCATTTGCTTTTCAATACAAACAGTCACTTTTTTATTTGTTTAAATTTAAAACTAGTAAAACATCACCTCTGGTACTTCATTTTATAACTAACACATAATCCTTGTGGGAATAATACTCTACTTCATCACTTTATTACTTGATAACAATCTATGCATTTGTAGCTTGAAAAGTAAAAGGAAGAGAAGCAATTCTCTAAATTTCTTGAGGTGTTAAGAAGCTACACACTAATATCCCATTTACGGATACACTTGAGTAGATGCCAACCTATGCAAAATTTATGAAGGACATTATCTCTAATAAAAAGAGATTAGAGGATTATGAGATAGTTGCATTCACCAGTGAGTGCATATTTATGATTCAAAAAGGACTACCTAGAAAGCTTAAAGATTTTGGTAGCTTTACCATTCCTTATACTATAGGTAGTATCTACTTTGATAGAGTCTTGTGTGACCTAAGTGCTAGCATTAACCTATACCTTAGTCCATTTTTTAGAGATTAGGCATAGGAAAGGCTAAACCCTCCCTAGTTACTCTATAGTTAGCCGACAAGTCACTGAAACACCCTAGAGGGATTGTAGAGGATGCTTTGGTTAAGGTAGAGAAATTCATTTTACTTGCTAACTTTGTGGATCATGAGATCCTGATTATTTTAGGAAGACCTTTTTTAGCCATTGTGAAGACTTTAATTGATGCACAAAAAAAGGAATTGTCTATGCGAGTTTACGATCAAAAGGTCATTTTTCATATTTTTAAGGCTTTACCATTCTCTGATGATTTTGATAAGTGCTCGAAGGTATAGGTATTTAGTGATGTGATTCATGATGTTTTATACCTAAAGCACCCTATTTCACATTTTAAGGACTCCTCTATAGTTGAAGAGGTAAAGGACATGGATTTGAGTGAGGATGATGGTGAGATAGAGATAGCCTTTACTTTTCAATTTGCACCACCTTTTAGTGGTGAGCTTTTAGTTGATCCTGACACTTTCACTATAGTGATTAGACCTTCAAATTTAGATTCAATAGATTATGAGATATTCCATTTTGATGATACTTATTAAAGTTCTGAGGGTCATGGTTAAGTTGTTATTGATAGGATCTCATTTTTAGTTGATTTATCAATCTTTGAGTAGTTTCAATTTAGTCATACTTATCATAGTCCTTCTAGGAGGGAAATTGCAGCTATGAAGCATGAATGATATGATATGGTTCATGTTGATGATAGATAGGTTGACTGGATGCCAAAACCAAAACCCATTTGCCTTAGACCTTATAAGTGTGAGGTTAAGGGTTTTCTTGAGAAGTTAATTGCTACTCCTAGTTACCTACATGATCCATCATTAGACTATAGTTTTGATAAAATGGTAATATGAGAGATCTTGAAATGGCTAGATTCAGGAATTAAGTGTAAAGTGTTTATTATGAACTTATAGGGTTGAGCTTGTTCTGATAGTCTAGTTTTTTACTTTAAATAAAAGCGTTTCTTAAGAGTCAATCCAAGTTTTACTTTTCATATTATTTCTTTTTGTGCATGCTTATGTACATATGTGTTTGCATGATTGTTTCTTTTTAGACATTTGATTTTTCTCATTTGTACATAGTTGTCATCTTTGTTCATTCAATTAGGTTGTATATACTTGTTCATGTGTTCATTCTTTTCTTTTGGTTATACTTTTGATTGTACTTATTGATGCAGTTTCTTTGTATAGTTGTTTTCTTATTTTGTAGGATGAATATGATCTTAAAGCTAGAAGCACTAGTTTAGGCGAAAGCTTTGATGGGAGATTCGGTTACCACTCCTCAATGTTGATAGGGGAGTTTTCTTGTTCCTTTCTCTTTTGCGGTTTATTGCTTGATGCTTACATATTGAGGACAATGTGTTGTTTAAGTTTGGGAGAATGGGAAAATTGCTCAAAATTTGAAAAATTTTTCAAATTTTCCTTAACTTTTACCTTAAAATTGAGCATAACATGTAGTAGCTTGAATCATTACTATACTTTCTTTGATTAGTTCTTCATGAAGCCAATGATAGGTAGAGATTGAGAATGAATATAACTTTATGAAAAGATTGAATGTGGGTGAATTATGAGATGATAATTAGGTTTAGTAAATTCTTGAATATGGCATTCATTTGTGAGTGATGTCTTGAACATTGAATTGTATTTTTTATCTAGTATTGATTATGTGAGCATGAGATTTTTTTTTTTTTTTGCATTAGTCTTTAAAGTTGTGTTTTGTGATTCTAAAATTTGTTTTGATCATTTCTCAAGGTGAAATGCTAGAGGACACATGATTAGGGAAATGATATAAGCCATCTTTGGATCGTTCGAGCCTTTTCATGCCAACCTTGATACAATATTTCCATAGTCACCCCATTTGAGCCTTATGATACTTTGTTTTAATACCACATTATAAGCTTATAACCTTATTTTGTATATTTCCTATCTTTTTCATCCCTTACCTTATATGCATTAGGATAATCATGTATGTTTGTGAGCTATGCATTATTAGGGAAAAAGGGTGGAGTTATTTACATTTCAAAACTTGCTTCTTTATTTTTCTTGTTATAATCAGCCAACCCCTTTTTTACCGAGTGTCCATCATGTCTAGCTTGGCATTCGACCTTTACATTGTTTTTAATTTTAAACAAGCTCCATCATTTTTTTTTATATGTCTAAATATAAAGTGTGAAATAATCCATTTTGGTACCTGGTCTCACACCTATAACATAATCCTTGAGGGAATGATAACTCTATTTTACCACTTTATTACTTGGATGTGACCTGTGCACTTGCAGGTTAAAAAGTAGTAATCAAGTTTTTGGTACCATTGTCGAGGATTATATTAGTGCTAGAAGACCAATATTGATAACACTTCCTTCAACTTTGTAATTTAGATTTTTTTTTACTTTTACTTGCCTTTATTCTATTTTGATCTTTTCTTATTTGCATGCACAAATTGAGAAGCATTAATTTAGCTTTACTTCACAAAGAGATTGAAAAAAAATTTTAGCAACTTAGAAGAGAGCAAGCACCCAACCTAATCACCATTGCCAATATAGCAACTAAAGGTCATAGAACACTTAGGGACTATGCTATTCTCAATCTTGAAGGTATTCAACCATCCATTCGAAGGGCAGCGACTAATCCAACAACTTCAAAATCAAGCCTTCCATAATCCAAATGGTCCAAACTTCTCTGCAATTTAGAGGTCTACCAAATGATGATCCTAATCTCCATATCTTAATTTTTCTTGAATTATAAGATACCTTATGATACAATGGAGTTTTTAATGATGTAATTCGACTAAGGTTATTTATTTTTTCTCTTAAGGACAAGGTGAAAAGTTGGCTATCTTCATTCCCAATTGGTTTGATCACAACATAGGATGACCTAATACAAAAGTTCTTTGCCAAGTTCTTTCCACTAGCCAATACGGCAAAGATGAGGACCAAAATCACTATCTTCTAGTAATATGATAGAGAAACGCTACATGATGCATGGGAAAGGTACAAAGATATGCTTTAAAAGTGCCTGCACCATGGACTCCCATAATGGCTCCAAGTATAAATTTTCTACAATGGGTTGACACTATCATAAGAACCACTATAAACTCAACCGTTGAAGGTGCCATTATGAGCAAATCAGTTAGAGAGGCCTATGACCTAATTGAAGAGATGGTAGCCAATGACTTCCAATAGGGCATCGGGTTCATAAGAAACCTTTTGGGTTATCCAAACTTGATACATGATAGCACCTAAATTTATAGTGATTTCACAAGTTAAAATGGGTGGAAATTTTAAAATTTGGTCTAATTTGGTGCTATTAATGCTATTTTCTTTATTTTTAAAGTTTAAGACCATGGAATGTGATTTATATGCAATCAATGCTTGCAAGCATGCAAGATAGTAATCGGCCATGTAATAAGGATAACTAGTTGAGCCTTATTAGCCTTCTATTTGGCCAAGAGATGAATTTTACATGCATAAGGACTCTGTATCCATTTGGCTGGATCACTTCCAAAAAGATGTGATGTACATTTGAAGAATTTCACTAGCATTGGGACATATACATTCGGTTAAATCAACTTCCAAAAGGATTGCAAACATACTTAAAGAAGTTTAAGCATATAAGCACATTAAAAGCATTCGATTAAAGTTTGAATTTAACCATGAGTCTTTGATAACCCATTTGAAGAGTTAAGATAGAAGAAGAACTTAGCAAAATAAATCTCAAAATTAATTGAAGAAAAATCAAATAAATTGTTTTAGATCCCAAACCTTAGTTGTACCTTTCATCAAACAAGATCAAGATGTGCACTCCATGATGAATAGCCAAGATGAATCCCAAAGACCCATATTTGGCTAAAACATTTAAAGGCCAAGAGTCCCATTTAGCCATGCTTCCTTTAAGATGAAGATGAGCTTTATCCTTTAGAATTTGAATAGGAATTGATCTTGTAATCCCTATCCCCTTTTAGCTGACCCTCCACCTATAAATAGAGAGGCTAGTTCACATCTCAAGCATCCCATCTCATTCTTCATATTCTTTTTTTCATTCTTCTTTAGTTTTTTTTTAGTCTTTAGTCTTTTAGCTTTCTTTATAATTGGCTTAGGTGACAAATTTACCAATACAAGTGTTTTCTAAATTTTGTTTTTTAATCAATGTATTCTTTCACACAAATTCTAGTTTTTTTTTAAACTTTCATACACTTTTTTTGGTTTTACAACATTGTTTACAAGTTCTTATATTTTTAGCAATCATTCTTTCTCATCCTATTCTTTTTAGTTTTTAATCAAGCAATCATATTTCTTTCATTTAAGTTTTAGTTCATGTAATCTTGTTTTATGTTTCTACAACTTTCAACCTCTTTTGAACTTATTGTTCTCAAAGTGTAATTCTTATTTTCTTTAAATCTTATTCATTTGACCACAATCCTATTACATATGAAGTGATAGTTGGTTAAGTAAGATCTAGACCTAAATTGCTTTCAATATTTCATTCTTTAATTTGCAAATCAACCTAAGTTTTCTTAATTTAGATATAAAAGTTTAGTCTATCACCATTGGTACTTGAATCCACCCAACAATCAATTGTATAATTCTTGTGGGATGATACTCTGATACTTATCACTTTATTACTTGATTCAATTTGTGCACTTGCAGACATTGCAAAAATAAGTAATCAAGTTTTTAGGGATTGTAACGATGTTCGATTCAATATTAATAAAGATTCTCTACTCTTTTGTAATCTAAATATTTACTTTTATTTACTCTTTTCTGTTTTGATCTTTTCTTGTTTGTGTACACAAATCTAAAAGTGTTGACCTAGCTCTTATTGATCAAGAGATTGAAAGAACTTTTAGATGACAAAGAAAAAAACAATCAATACTACCTGCACCAATGACAATGGCGAATGCAAATAATGAAGGACGAAGAACGTTAAGGGATTATACAATCCCTAATGTTGATGGTTTCCAAACATCCATATGAAGGCCAACCATTTAAGCAAACAACTTCAAAAGCAAGCCTTCAATAATCCAAATGGTCCAAACTTCTATATAGATTGACAATCTACCAAACGATGATCTTAATCTTCACTTATCTAATTTTTTTAGAATTATGTGATACATTAAAATACAATGGTGTTTTAAATGATGTAATGTGACTAAAACTTTTTCCTTTTTCTCTTAGGGACAAGGTGAAAAGTTGCCTATCTTCATTACCATCTGGCTCTATCACAAGTTGGGAGGAACTGGTGCAAAAGTTTCTTATGAAGTTCTTTCCACTTGCAAAGACTACCAAGTTGAGGAATGAAATCAATACTTTTATGCAAGTGGATGGTGAAAACCTTTATGACACATGGGAAAGATTTAAAGAGTTGTTGATAAATTGTCTGCACTATGGTCTTTTCCATTGGTTGCAAATTCATATTTTTTATAATGGTCTCACTCCATCTATGAGAACCACTTTGCATTTAGTTACTAGAGAAGCCATTATGAGCAAAACTACCGATGAGGCCTATGAATTGATCGAGGAGATGGCAGCCAACAATTATCAATGGGTATGGAAAGAAAGAGAAATAGGTAAAAGAGATCTTGAACAAACCATGATGACTATCTAACTAGTTGATTGGTCCCTTAGACATCTTGAAGGCATAGCAAAAGTTTAATGGTATAAGTGGGCAAATTGATATTCGCAACTGATTTCATGATTTTAGACGTGAACAAAAATGTCTAAGTGCCAGTTATATTAGGAAGACCCTTTTTAAGAACTAGAAAGGCCATGATTGACTGCAAAAGGGGAAAGTAATAATAAAGGTGTATGATCAAGAAGATACACTCAACATGAAATCCTCCAAAAAGGTGAAAGCTCGAGAAATTTTTAAAAAAGCTGGACCTATAACAATGTGCTCTAAACCAAGAAAAGATTTCAAGGTGGAATTATTACCTATTTAAAGTCTTAAACCCTTCATTGAGGAACCCCTAACATTGGAGTTAAAGCCTTTACCATCTCAACTTAGGTATGTATTCCTTGGTGAAGCATCAATTTTTCTGGTTGTCTTTTTTGCAGCCCTAAGTAGAAAGCAAAAGGATAAGTTGTTAGTGGTATTAAAGAAACATAAAAAGGCATTTTCTTGGTTGATAGTAAACATCAAAGGTATTAACCCCACTATATGCATGCATAAGATTTTGCTAGAAGATGACCATAAGGCAATGATTGAACAACAAATGCATCTAAAAGCTACCATGAAAAAGGTAGTAAAAAAAAAATTATCAAGTGGTTAAATGCTAGATCATCTATCCCATATTGGACAGTTCATAGGTGAGTCTAGATCAATATATACTAAAAAAGAGAGGAATGATAGCAGTCACTAACAAGCATAATGAGTTGATTCCAATAGGGGAATGTTACTCTTACTTGATTGATTATCCAATAAGGGGTAGCTTGATGTTATTTTTATAGGGGAAGCATTTAGCCATATTAGGTTTAATGCTTGGAATACAAATTTCCACAATTATGCTAGTTGAATGAACTAAACAAGTGAAACTCTTTCTCTTGTTTTTATTTCCTCTATTTTTGGTCATGCCAAAATCAAATTAAGTCTAACTTAATTTGTCCTAATTTTAATTTTTCACAATTGTCCTATCGTGTGTGACCCATTAGGTTCTTTAGCATGTTGGCAATAAACACAAGCATTGTAAGCCTTAGTATTTGGCAATGGATGAAACAAACTTTTTGTTTTCATCACCAATTAGCCAATCTTATATTTATAGATCATGATCAATGCTAACTTCATTGCCATGACCCCCAATTGCTAAAAAAAAGTCAATATTGCTTGACAAACTATCTATGAATGATCTTAGTGTATAATTAATATCCTTTCATTACAAAGTATCTCAGTTTGAACATTGAGTATGGTTTAGTTTGTACTTAATCTTGTTCAACTATGTTAAGTCTTGTCCTTGACATTAACTACTAAATAAGTTTTAAAATAATTCTAAAATCTTATTTCACTTTGGCCAAAGATTTCTCAAGTTAATGCAATCAAGACTAGTTGAAATACTCTCTTAATCACACAAGGTGATAAGTACCATCTCAATTACTTCATGCATTTTTATATGCCTCATGTTATACCGAATAATACTTGATTGGAGCATTCTTGGTTAGAACTATAAGTAAAGTAAAATAAAAGTATAACATTCATCATATAAGACCATAAGTAATCTCAAGTCAAAGGATCACTGATACAACCATCACATAATAATGTCGCTATAGACAATATGTGAACTACCATATAACATTCTCATATTAGGTCATGTTTAATGAACTTGTTCTTATAACAAGCACCAATATGTTAGCTCAAGTTTACCAAACTTCAACCTATAAGATCAGTTGCTTACTTCATAAGTAAGAGCATAACTATGTGCTAGTCTTAACGACTTTTGTCAATTTCCTCTCATTGATAAATCATTGACTAGGAACAATTTTGGAGCGTATACTTTTATGTAATGATGATCTCATAATTACAATCTCATTGTAATTCCCTTGCAAAGCTTTATTTATATTTTGAGGACTTTATCATATAAGCATCAACATTGAAATATATGTATACATGCTCATTGATAAACAAACAAGGGCTTTATAAGATATCAAATATCAAAGTAATACAAATATGACAATATCTTAGCCAAAATATGATTTAGCTTAAAGGGTAAATACCAACAGGATCACCATTAGAAGCTGCACATTTAGGTAACTTTGTGGCTTAGGAAACAACTTGGAAGATCACTACTTTGAAGTAAAATAGTTTTGGCAAAAGAGGTATATATTCTTGGCTGAAACTCATATTTATATACATATATTATTTGTTTATATGATCTTGTTGATTGATCTTAGCTTTAGGGAATTAAAAATTTTAAAATTTTGCTGTTTTAACTCTATATGATTTTGCATAATTCCCTTCATTTAGAACCCTAATTTGGAAGGAACTTAGCCTTGGTTGATTCTTATAGATTATTTCAAGTTTTTGATCTTCCTTTAGTGATATCCATGTTAATGATGATTTTAGCAAATTCTTGTTTTGTTTGATAAAAGCAAATGCTTGAGTTTGGGGGTGTGATAATTCTCTATTCTTATAGAATTATCATATTTTCTAGGACATTTTATAGTGAATTAGTGCTTGATCCTTGAGATAATTAAGCAAGAATACTCTTAAATGCACAATTATTCTATGTGTAGGTAAAAATCATGGGAAAAAAGGAAAAACCATGAATTGAAGTCATTTTTGGATGCATTTTGGTGGAATAGTCACTCAAAGGCCAACCTAGTGCCTTAACCTTATTGCTTTGCCATTTAAAAAAAAAAAATTCCTACTTTTTCATCCTTACTTTCTTACGCATGATTAAGCATATGGAACTTCATTTCAAGCTTAACTTTTTATATTTTTCATGATTTTTAATCCCTTTTAGCTTATGGAAGTAATGGCTACATTTATAGTAAGTTTAATTAAGCTATTATAAAAAGCTCTTGTTTTCTAAATTCTTTCTTTACTTTAATACAAGCATTCTTAATTTCAAGTTCTCTTCTATTTTCAGTGTACAAGTTGATTTAAGCAATCTTTTTTTCTTTACAAACATTTGGCCATTTATAGCACCTATAAATATAGTGATTTTTATATTAAAATTAGAGCTAAATTTTAAATTTTGGTTGATTTTAGTGCCTTAATGCTTATTTCATGGTTTTTGGGTTTCAAGCTTATGGAGTTCATTTTCATACAAACCATGCATTATGCATGCAAGGAGCACATTTGGCCCTATCTTAGAAGCTTATAGCCGAATCTTAATGCTTCTCATCATTCATCCATGCAGTGAAGCAAAACAAATTAAGGTATTTTAATTACATTGGAACTTGGCTTGTGCCTAAAAGAAGTTGTGTCCTTAAAGGACTCCAACATATTTGGCCATATCCCTTTCCAAAAAGACTTCATGCAATTTCAAGTACACAAAGACTATACACCATGTGGCCAAAAAAAAGTTTTATCCAAGAATGACTCTCTTATTTAACCATGAAGAAATTGCAATGAACAAGGACTCTTATCTTGCATTCAGCTAAGATAAAAATCCAAGAGAATTTCAAGCACTTTTAGGCTCACTTAGACACTACCCTATTCGACCAAAGAAGGTTTTATGCAAGTAGGACTTTTGTTACTTAGCTTCGAAGAATTTCAAATGAAAAAGGATTTTATTTCTTTGAAATTTAAGAGTTTGGATAAAAACAATTTATTTTGTCTTGAATCCCACCTTAGCCAAACCTACCTAGAAGAATGATTCAAGATGGAAGCTACAAAGATCAAATGGCCAAGATTAAATCCCAAGATACCATTTGGCCAAGACCACTCCAGCATAAAGAGTCCCATTTGGCTATGATGCTTTAGAGATCAAGATTGAGCTAAATCATGTAGCATTTGAATTTAAATACAACTGTTGTAATCCTATCCCTCTATGGTTGAACCCTTCACTATAAATAGGAAGGCCATTCACCTCATTTCATTATCCCTCATCCCATTTTTCTCATTTGTTCTCTTTTTTATTAGTTTTTTTCTTTAGTTTTTATAAGTTTAGTTATTGGCTTAGGTCACAGATTTGGCAATAACCAAAGCTTTGTTCTTTAAATTCTTTTCTCGAATTCAAGAATATTTATTTTTCAAAGATCTCTTTCCTTCCAAGCATTCTTTCTTATTAAAGTTTAAATTACAATTTCTTTTATTTTTTACAAGTTTTAACAATTATATATTTTTTTACAAGTTTAATTCAAGCATTCCTACTCTAAAGCTAAGTTTCGACCACTTTAATCTTTTACATTCAAGTTCTTTAGTTTTATGTTTGGCAATCTCAAGTTTTTTTGTTTTTAAGGTTTTCATTCTTGTTATTTTTAGATCTGGTTTTAGTTATTGTCTCTAGTTTACCAAGTGACAATTAGATAAGTGAGATCTAAGCCTACATTACTCTTTGTTTTCTTATTTTGTAATCAACCCTGAAATTCTAATTGTTTAGATATAAGATTTTAGGATTTCAACTTTGGTAATTGAAAGCAACCCAACATTTACAATCTATAATCCCTTAGGAGACGATACTTGAATACTTTCATTTTATTACTTGATCTGTGCACTTTCAAGCTATATAAAAAACAACAATCAGCCATTATTCTTTTTCCATACAAGCTTTTGGTTTTTGATGACTTTTGTTTATTCCTTTCTTTCAAGCTTTTACAAGCTCAATTATTTGGCCTTCATAGTTCTTTCTTATTTCTAGTTGCAATCTTTGATTCTTAGATCTAGTTAGATTCGCCCTAACCCAAGATTTTCAAAGTGACAGTTGGGTATGAAGATCTTGGCCTACATTGTTCTTTATATGTTTTTATTTATTTGTATTTGCAATCAAATCAAGTTTTCATTTGTTTATGTATAAAGAGTTAGTTTATCAACTTTAGTAATTGAAATCCACCCAACAATTCAATTCCATAATTCTTGTGGGATACTCTACTTTCATCATTACTATTGCTTATTATGATCTATGCATTTACAGGCATTACCAAAAATAGCAATAAAGTTTTTGGCACTATTGCTAAGGATTATAGTGATGTTTAATTCAACATGAACAAGGATTTTTAACTCACTTCTAATCTAAACATTTATTTTTGTTGCTTTATTGTGTTTTGATAATTTCTTGTTAGTATGCATAGATTTAAAAGTTTTAACCTAGCTCCACTTGATAAAAAAATCAAAAGAACTCTAAGGCATTTAAGAAGAGAGCAAACAACACCACCTACACCAATACCAATGGCAAATGCAAACAATGAAGGACAAAGAACTTTAAGGGATTATGCTATTTCTAATGCTAATGGTTTTAACCATATATCCAAAAGCTGACCATACAAGCAAACAATTTTGAGATCAAGCCTTCGATTATTCAAATGGTTCAAACTTTTGTATAGTTTGGTGGTTTACCAAGCAATGATCCTAACTTTCACTTGTCCAATTTTCTTAAATTATGTGATATTTTAAAGTATAATGGTGTTTTAGATAATGCAATAAGACTAAGATTTTTTCCTTTCTCTTATGGACAAAGCAAAGAGTTCATTAACTTTATTACCATCTAGACGAATCACAACTTGGGAGGATTTGGTGCAAAATTTTCTCACAAAATTCTTTCCACCTTGTATGACTACCAAGTTGAGAAACGAAATAACCACCTTTATGCAAGTTGATGGCGAGAATCTTTATGATGCTTAAGAAAGATTCAAAGAGCTATTGAGAAAGTGTCCACATCATGGTCTTCCCCAATGGCTTTAGATTCAGTTATTCTACAATGGTCTCAGTATTTCAAGAGAATTATCTTAAATTTAGCTATTGGAAGAGCCATTATAAGCAAGATTGCTAAAGAAGCACATGATCTAATAAATGAGATGGTAACCAATAATTATCAAAGAGGTATAGAAAGAAAGGCATATAGAAAAACTACTAGTGTATAAGAACTTGATGCCTTTACTTCCATTAAATCATAATTAGTAAACTTGACCAAAAGATTGAAGCTTTAAGAACCCTATCCCAAATTGCCCTTGTCAATGCCATACAAAACGCTTTTGTGTCTTGTGAAATCTGTAAGAACCTTATACTAGTGAAAGATGCCAATTTAAAGTAGAAACAATCCAGTATGCCCAACAATCCAAGCCTACATACTTCTTATATAGTAATTCCTATAACCAAGGCTAGCAAAACCACCCTAACTTTTATTGTAACCAACCTAACCACTAACCAAAATAACAATTTTTGCCCAAACCCACAACCTTATAACTCATCCCAAGAAAAGAAAACTAGTTTTGAAATGATGTTGACCAAACTGATGCAAGCCAAGAATACAACTATCCAAAGCCAAGCTACATCAATCAAAAGCCTCAAAAACCAAATAGGTCAACTTGCTTAAGTTATAGCCAATTGACCCTTACGAACCTTACCTAGTAACACTAAGTCAAACCCTAAGAAACAAGGTAAAAAAATATGAAATGTCATATACTCTTACAGTAAAGATGGTATGTATGATTTTGATGATGATATTATGGATGAGCCTATGGAGGTTAACCTGTCTAGCTTTATTAAATAGCTTAAGGTAGATTTTATTAGGAAAGATGATGTGATGAATGATAAAGAGCTACTAAGATTTGGTAGGGAAGTTTTGGATAGCTTTAAGCCAATGGCTTTATAAGCCCCTAAGAGTATTGACCCCTATGAGGAGATGGAAGACAATTTTGAAATTGACAAAGACCCTGAGTATATTCTAAATAAGGACCATAAAGAGTTTATTGAAGGTTTAGCTAAAAAAGAAAAGATGTTGTTACAAATGGGAAATGTACTTCTTGAAAGTATTCAACCAAAGGTGGGGGAAATTTAAGTGTAAGAAAAAGAAAACCTCAAAGTTAATGAGAATGACTCCAAGAATGTCCACTTGAACACAAACCTTTGAAGTAACACCTCTAACACCTAGGCCTATACCAAAATTGCTACTCAAAAAGTTAAAGAATGCCACTTTTATGGAAGAATGCAGTCTTACACTTAGACAACTTCTTCCAAAAAAGCAAAAAGATCTAGGGAGTTTTACTATATCTTGTAAAATTAGTCATTTAAAATTTGATGAAGCTCTTTGTATCTTAGATCTAGTATAAACTTGATACCTATGAATGTTTTCATGTAGCTAAAATGCAATGTACAAAAACCTACAACATTCACTATTAAGTTTGTTAATAGATCTGCTAGAAAAACCATAAGGAATGTTGGAGAATATTTTGGTAAAAGTTAGAAAGTATGCTTTTCCTGTGGATTTTGTGGTATTACATATTGAGGATAATGAAGCCTCTTTACTATTAGGTAGACCTTTCTTATTGACATCAAAAGCCTTAATTGATGTGTGCCCCATTCATTATTTGGCCTTGAAGCCAACTTTGGGAAGTATTTCTTTTTCCTAGTGCTTAAATATTTTATTTTTTAATATTGCTTGATGTAAGTGTGAGGGGAAAAGAATGCTTTTTGAACTAAAATAGTTTTCAAAATCTTTACCCTAATTGCTTTGTTTTAAACCAAATTGGCAAGCTAAAATCTTTATTTTGAAAACCTAGTTAATTTTTCATGAATTGTTCAAGAATGACTTATGTATAATATGAAGAGAGGTATAAATGTAATGAAGCATGAGATAAGTTCTTGAGTATGTTTTGGTTAAGTAAGAATATTGTGTGTATGTTTTTAGTTTTGATCTATGAGATGCATTAATTTTTGTGAAAAGTTTATGGATATTAAATTACATAGAGATTTAAGATAGTGAATGTATTAGAGCATTTAGAATAATTTTTTACAAAAATTTTTTGTCTATTTTTTAATAAATAGAATAAGAAGTGAAGTTTTTTTAATATTATCAGAATTAAATTTTAGTTATCATATTTTATTACATGCATTTTGAAGATAAATATGAACCACTGATGATGGAATTTTTAAAAATTTCGAGTAGTGATTCCTAAGAAATCCTTAGCTAAAAAAACTCCTTTTGATATTGTCAAAGTATTGGGATATCTTTTAGAATTTTCAATAGCCAAGGTTGTTATTTATTTTTCCAACCAAGATTAAAAAAATAAAGATAAAAATTTGCTTTTTTTTACTACATTAAAGAAAATTAAGAAAACTAAATTTAATTACCAAAATTAAGACCTTTTTAGTCGAAATTAAAATGATAACACATAATTAATTGGTACCATTTTTTTACAGGCGCTTTGGGAATGCTAATCTTCCCCATGAGTAACTAACTCCCAAACCCAAGCTATTTTGCAGACCTAAAAATTATCTTTTTAATAAAATTTTAATTAATTTTAAAATTATTATTAAAAAGGTAAGTTTTAATAGGTGACCAATCATGTTTAGCCAAAAAGATTGGTGGTGACTCTTTTTTGTTTTCAAATTTATTGAGCGGTCCCCAAAACTGTTACAACAACTTGGCGAGTCCTCTGGGGATATCACCTTTTTAGAGAGTTAGGCCAAAAATTAATTAAGTGTTATCCTTAATTTTGATTTAATGGTCTTAATTGGAATTTAACATTAATTTTCTTGATTTTGATTTTATTTTTAAATAAAAATAGTAACAAAAAATTTTACATACATTTGATCTTAATTATATCATTTGTTAATTATTTATTTTATGTATATATATTAAATTGTGGGGCATGTAGGGTAGAGATTACAATGTTATTTTTTTTCACACACATGATGACACATTTCATATCATGCCGTGAGGTGATAACCTTTGCAATGGCAAGCAAAATACTCCCACTCAAATTGAACCTTTTCCACTCATAGCCTATAATTGGTGAGGATTGAAGTGCCTAACTAGTCCTATGTGAATGCCAGTAAGGAACAATTTAGGAATTTGTTGACATATAAATCCTCATTCAACATGTAGTGGCCTTAAGGGACTGGCTTTAGGTAGAGTCATGCCAATCCTTTTTGTAGAAAATTACGTGAATTAGGGCATGAGAGAAATATTTCAATACAATATATATTTGGTATTGAATAGTGTAAAAAAAAAGAAAAAAAGGAAAATAAAAGAAAAATATTCTTTTAATAAATTGACTTATAATTCAATTCAACTAATGCTTATTCAAAATTTGCATCTTCGAAAAATATTTTTCAAAAAAAATAAAAGAAAAGACTTTTTCATTAGTATTTTCCAACAAACAAAATAAAAAAACAAATTTTTTGAAAAAAAAGGTTTTTTATTTTTTTGACCAAATAAAAAGCAAAAGCATAAAAAAAAAGAAAAATTTCTTGAAGTATTAGTAATCTTATGTGCTTGTTTTTCTATAAGAAAATGTTTTCTTGAGTTATTATTGTTATTTTCTTCTAAAAAAAGCAAAAAAAAAAAAGGCAAAAAAAAAGGAAACAAATAGAAAAAGGTTTTTTTAATTTCTTTGTATGACTAATAAAAAACAAAAACATGAAGAAAAGAGAGATTTTACCCCTTTTATTTCAACCAAAATTTTCTTTTGAATTTAGAATCAAGTTGTTTTGTATTTATTTTGTGTTCCTAGATTTTGTTTTTTTTTTTTAAAAAAAGAGAAGTTTTGAAACTAATCAAATTGGCTTATAGGCCTTGCAAAAAAATGAAAAGAAAAAAGGCATTAATTTACTCTTTCGCATTTCATTTAAAAGTCTTCCTTTACTAATTTTTCTAAGTTTTTCATGTTTTCTCAGGATTGTTACATGCTTCATTTTTTATATAAGGCATTAAAAATGTTTATTTTGGATAGTCTGAAAGTGAGATTTTTAAGGAATTTCAAGAGTTACGAATAGGACCCTTTGTTAGCGAGTTATCTTGGAAAGTCAAGGAATGGTCCAAAAATAAGTAGCAGGTAGGAGAAGAATAAAATGAAAAGAATGAAAATGAGAAAAGATGGAAAAAAGAAATAAAAAGACACATCTAATAAATTTTCTTTAGGGCATATTATTTGATTGGTTTAGTGTTTGCTCAAGATTTGCATTTTTAGGAATTTACAAAAAAGAGAGTTGTGATTTTGAATTTTATCTTGGGTAGTTCATTTAACCCTTTTTATGGTTATCTCATCATGTTTTGCATTTGAAAATAAAAACATAGTACATGCACTCCATCTCATACCCAAATGTTAATGCCAATTTCATTAGATTTGCATTGTGCATGCATTATATCCCATGCATAAAATATGCTAGTGCATCTCATACAAGTATGTTTCATCAATTATATATATTCCTCTCCTTACTCATTTAGTATGTCATTGTATTTCATACATGTAGATTCATGAATGATATGATTCTATAAAATGTGAATTGTACAAATACCATTTCATACTAGCACATCATCTCTTGTAAAATAGGATATTGCATTCCATGCATGTACATTCACATGATTTCTATTGTGCATATAATGCATTTCATATAAATGTGTTTCATCACTCATGTACTGGGTCATTACATTATGTGCCTATACTCATAAAATGATATGATTCCCATTGTACTCACATTATAGATCCACTTTATTTCATGTAAATATGTTCTATTGCTTGGTGAACATACGTGGAGAAAAGTATGATTCTTATCAAATTTTAATGGTGTATACATTACATTTTAGTGAGGTATACCTCTTACATTCACAAATTCATCATGGAAACATCATGCCATTCATGTATTCTCATAACATCCCATCATTCAATGAATAAAAAGCACTCCCTCTAGGTGAAAAAAAGGGGTCCTAAGTTTTTGCAAGAAAAAAATCATGACAGAAGAAAGTTTGATGGAGTCTAGTTTTTTCAAATTACTCTTCTTTTCATCTAAGTTTGGCAAAAGCGTCAAAGGGTTGAATATAGAAGAGAATTGGGCATCTCAAAGTGAATAAGCTCAAGATGAAAGATAACATTGTGGACATGGAAAACATGGTTGATGATCATAGAAAATATTTGACCTTTCTAGCTTTGTGCCAACTCTTGAAAGTAAATTGTTGTTTCTAAAAAAAAAAAGCTTTCAATTTTTTTTATTTTTGTAAATAATAACATATTGATTAATCAAATTTGATTTGTAAATGTTGTTTTTTATATTTTCTTATGCTTGTGTGATATAAATTCAAAAAAATTAATTTGCAATTGTTTGAGAATAAAGTCTCATATAAACAGTTTGCAAGATCCTTAAAATTTTTTTTTTGGAAAAAAATAAGCCTTTTCAAAGGGAAATATATGTTTTTGCAAACGGTGAGAATCTTGAAGTAACTGGTGATTATTTTTAAAAAGTAAACTCATCCAACACCTTTACACCTTTCTTTGACCACTCATATGTTTCAGTCCTTTTGAATAATCTCATTCACCAGTCATAATGCTTAAATGGGCATGAACTTCAACTTCAAAACTTATCATCATTTGATATATTGAGATAATAATCTTTTCTTGGGCAATGAACAAAGGAAGCCAATTTTGAAAAATTCATTTTGAATTTCAAAAACCAAGCAAGATACTCTTTCAAATTTTTAATTGATAATTCAATGCGTGTCAAATTTTGCCAATATGATTGAACCATCCAAATTCTTTCAATGACCATAAACACAAAAAAAAATGCCTAAACCTTTTCTTTTAAATAGCCCTTATTTCACATCTTAAGGCACTTGACTAAAGGAAGCAAAATTCCTTCTTACCTAAGATAATTTGTTTCATGCATTAATACATTTCCCTCTCATTTTACCACAAATGCCAAACTATTTGAACTAAAATGAGCCTTTTTATGAACTGTGCAATCAAATTTGGGATATTCTACAACTTGATTTTCACTATCATAAGAACCTTGAGTAGAAAAACAAGATGGGTAATCAATCACGCAAATATGATTAATGGTTATAACATAAAAATAAAGAAAAAAAGAAAAAGAAAAAGAAACCTTTTGTCACTTTCTTGAAATAATTTGCTCTTCTAACTAAGTGATTGTGTTTGAAATGATGAATGATGAATGACGATCTTTCTCTATCCTTCACATATAGAAAAATTACCACTCGCTACCCATTTAAGCCTATTAAATATCTTGTTCCAAAATGAATCCTAACTAAGGATCGTCTTTTACATTAGAAGGCAAAATAAGGATATTTTCAATAGCCCAACTTTAAAGAAAGTGCTAACGTTGAGAGCATCTAACATGCACCTTAGAGATAAGATTCGGGGGCATAAACTGAATGAAACTTCAATTAGAATCCCAAGAATTCAAAAAAGTAGATTATTAAACATGAAGTCAAATATTTTAAAAGAAAAAACAAAGAAAGAAAGACATGCATCTTAAAGATGAGTGTTCAGGGTAATAAGTGAATAAAGCTTTAGTTAGAATTCCTAGTGAAAAGGAAGATAGAATTCAATTAAATGGAATGCTAAAGTTGAAATCAAATGTTTCAAAAAAAAAACATGCATCTAAAACATGAGAGTCCAGAGTACAAAGTGAATAAAGTTTCTATTAGAATTTAAAGTAAAAACTAAGATAGAATTCAAGAAAGTAGATTGTTAAAGGTGAAGTCAAATGTTTAAAAAAAAAAAACAAAGAAAGAAAGACATGCATCTAAGAGATAAAAGTCTAGGGCCAAAAGTGAATAAAACTTCTATTAGAATTCCAAGTAAAAAAGAAGATAGAATTCAAGAAAGTAGAATCCTAAAGTTGAGGTCAGATGTTTCCAAAAAAGCAAGAGCAAAGAAAAAAAGATATACACCTTAGAGATGAAAATTCAAGGCAAAAAGTGAACAAAAGCTTCAGTTAGAATTCTAAGTAAAAAAAGAAGATAAAATTCAAGAAAGTAGAATGCAAAAATTAAGGCCAAATGTTTCCAAAAAAAAATAATAAATAAAGAAAGAAAGACAATGACTTTTTGTCTAGAGAATGCTTCATAAGATCCTCGGCCTAATTACCTTGAATAATATTTTTTGAGCCTATTTATCCATTCTTTCAGAACCCTAAATCTTGGCCTATATTATATACCATGAAAAGTCCATTTTGATCAAATGTGGACACTTAAATTGAAGAGCTATGTCCTTGAAATTTTGTATATACCTGTTATTTGGCAAGATTTTACCAAATTCTTCATTGTTAGAAAATATAACTCCAAGGTAAAAATCCAAAAAAAGCAAATTAGAGGTAGAGCCAGTCTTGAAACCCCAAATGAATTTTAGAGTTTTAAGGTTTTATCTAGAATAGAAAGTGTGATATAGAACCTTTTAAAGACTTTGCATTTCACCAAAAAGTGGAAATAAAAAAACCAATCTCTTCCCAAATCTTTTTTGAAAAATAATGATTAGTTTTGACACATATTGAAATATCATGTTTTCAATAAAAGAAAAGTATTTTAGAAAAATCAACTCTTTTGTGAGCCCCCAAATCTTTTCAACCCTCATCAAGCCTTCCTTGAAATATGCCCACCAATAAAAAAATTAAATTATCAATCACCCTATCCATAAGCATTCCAAATAGTAATCATCAATTTGCAAGAGATTCAAAAGTTATATGTTTTTAATTTTTCTCATTGATTATGGAAACACTTTATGTAGGGCAATTTTGTGGTTACTTTAGAAAAGTTTGGAGATTAGTTAAGCATTTTGTATAGAATACTGATATCATTTTTAGTAAAATGTAAACATTGAAAATTTGAATAGAGATCTTTCAAAGAAAAAAATAAAAAAAGGGCATTTGCATCACTTGTGTATGCATCGTGAGAAACATTTTTGATCAAAAGTAAAAAAAAAAAAAAGTTTATTTGCATCACTCACATGTGCATAATGAGAAAGACATTCATATTCGCATCTACATCATAAGAATGACATTTGATCTACATGTTGTAAAAACAAAAAAAGATATTTGCATTTTTATCGTTACATCTGCATCATGGAAAAAGTATTTGAAAAGGCATTTACATGAAAGGAACATTGGAATTTACATTGTGAAAAAAAGTCACATGTATTTCCATCAAGCATTCTCATTTTTTATTATGCAAAGAATAACACTAGTTTGATCTAAATAGTTATTCAAGTTATTAGAAAAAAAATAACAACTCCTACTGGCACACTAAGCCCAATCTAGTTGGCACTCAAATTAAACCAAGCCCAATCTAGCTAGCACTTAAATCAAACTAAGCCCAGTCAAGCTGGCACCCAGATCGAACTAAGTCCAGTCAAGCTAGCACCCAAGGTAATCTCTAAAAACTCTAGGCAAAACATTTAAATTTTCAAAGTTTCAATGCATTTAATTATGAAGAGTATTCAAAGATGTTAAGATTTGTAAGACCTCTGAGCATAATCTCCAAAACCTTTAGGCAAAACATTTTAAATTTTCAATGTTTCAATGCCTTTGATTGGGAGGAGCATTCAAAGATGTTGAGATTTGTAAAACCTGTGTGCATAATCTCTAAAACCTCCAGGAGAAACATTTTAAAATTTCAAAGTTTCAATGCCTTTGATTAGAGGAGCATACAAAAATCTCAAGATTTGTAAGCATTTGTTTTATTTTTCAAAAGTTGTTAAGCATTTTTTTTCAAATAGTCAAATTCATAAAAAAAAAAAAAAACAAAACAACAAGACAAAAAAATAAAAATAAAAAACAAAAAAAAAACAAAAATGAAAAACAAAACAAGAAACAAATTGAAAAACAAAAAAAAAAAAAGAAAGAGTTATCTTTCTTTTTTCTTAAAAGTATTATCCATACAAAATTATTGTCTATGTCTTTGTATTATTTTTGTTTCTCAAAAATATGGAAAGAGGGGGAGCTATAGACATCTAATTTTGTCCGAAATGGTCTAATATCATTAAACTAGGCTCGTTTTACAAAATACCACAACGGAGATCAAAATTGATAATTTTAAAATGACTTATGTTTTTTAGCCCAATTAAACCCAAGATAATCATCGAATAAGGCTTAGAATTGATAAAAAAAAAAAGAAAAAGAAAAGTCAATTAAGAGCCCATTTACAACCTGAAAAAAGACCCTATTGCAAGTTTAATAAATGGCCCATTTTAAAGCTTAAAGTGTGGTTTATAATGCAGCCTTTTTCCTTTTACGAAGCCCAAAATGAAACCCAAATGGAGTCCATAGTGTGGCCCTTTATTTGGCTAATAAATGAAAAAAAGAAGAATAACTTGAATGAAAAATGAAAACCCACATGAAAGGGTGCTTAAAAACATATGATGGTTAGACTAGGGTACAATCAGCTAAAAATAAGTTGATTTCCTGTAAAGAGGAAGGAAAGACATCATCTGTAGAATACAAAACAAAAAAAAAAAAACAATGTTAGTGGCCTACCAGATTAGTGGCATAGTTGTGGAGAATAGAAGAAAATGACAAAAAGTAAGGGTTGGTAAAGGGTCTGGTAGAAGTTTAAAAAAAATAGGCTTTTAAAGAAAATGGAGGTTTTTATAGAGGCTTATGGTGGAGATTTTTTTGGACAAAAAGGGAGAAGTTGTAGAAGAAAAATGAGAGAATGAAAAGGCTATAAAAAAAGAGAAAAATAGAGTTTTTTTTCGAAAAAAAAAAGATAAAAAAGGGAAAAGAAAAAAAAACCAAAGGAATAAAAGGAGGAAAAAGGGGAAGGATGTTAAAAGTTTTCTTTGGTAGAGAAGCAAGCCAAAACTCTACTAAGGTTTGAAAAAGGTTTGTTTTCGGCAAACCTACAGTTTTATTTTCCTTATGTTTTATGTTTGCATAAGTTCTTTTCTTTTTCAGTTATGATGTTGGTGTTTGCCTATTTAGACATTAAAAGATGATTTTTAAAATAAAAAAAAATCATTTATAAACAAGTAAAAGAAAGGCTTTAGGTTTTACTTCCATTTAAAACAAGACAAACAAAAATAAGAAGAAAAGAGAAGTCACCGGTTCACAAAGAAAATATAGAAATAGTAAGATAGAGGAAATAGGGGACTGGAGTCTTCCCATTTTCGTTATTTGCTTGATCAATAACTTACAACTTTAGTTTGTCCATTGATTATAGTTTTCTTTTTTTTTTCTTATTTTATCATTTGCTTGTGGAAATTCTGGATCATTCTACCTGGGGTTTGGCTACTAGTTTTAAGTTTAATGTCATTTTTATTTTTATTTAATTTTTTTATGGGCTGTCTATGCACCTTGAAACTTAAAATGATAAAAGGGTGATCTTCTTCCTTTTTGGAATCGAAAGGCTTTCCAAAATGTGAAACAAGGAATGGTTTTAAAAGTTTTTCTTTTTTATGTCCAAAAAGAAAACAACGATGAAAAAAAATTGCTCTTCATAAGGTTGGCCATGTTTTCTTGATGCTTATAAAGGTCTGAAATTTCATGGTTTGTAAGTCATGTTTTCTAGTCTATCATTCCTTGTTTTGATAAAAAAAAACTTCATGAAAGCATAAAGAAACCATTGACATTTGAAGATGCAACCAAAAAAGGTTTCCAAATCAAGTTCCCATGCCCCTTGAAAGTCCACCTTTCAAGTTTCTCACCTAGGTTTGAGCTTGTAGATAAAATTTCTTTTAAATAAATTGTTGGTTGCCGCATGAGCTTAAGGCCTCATTGTTTTAGTTTCTGTAAATATTTTTTACATTGATTAAGTACACAAGAGCATAAAGCTCCATCACCTTCATGTTAGGTGTCTTGCCTATTTACTTTCCTTTTATAGCATCCAGTTGCTTTATCTATATATTGGTTGATTGCTCAAGGGGAGGAAAGTTCAAAACTATCACATTTGTTGTCTAGTCCTTCATCTGCAGGGTGGGAATGTAAAAAATTAATTATTTAAAATTAAATCATCACTTTAAAACCTTATCTCCTATATGTCTTATCCTATGCTTCAAATAGGTTAATCAATGATTTAGTACACTTGACTTTCATTTATGTTCATCTTTTTCATTTTTTATTAAGTTCAATTCAAGCTTTTAAAAAAAAAGTTCCACCGTGAATACCCATTAAAGCTTTCATGCCTATTTCATGTTTTTCTTTTATTTGGTCGCTTGTTCATTGGAAAAAGTTAGGACTTTCCATGCTTATCTATGGTGGCTATTTATAAAAATATTAAGCTAGGTTACTATTATTGCAAAGCCTCCACTATGAATTCTTTGGAAAAGTTTAAAGCTTCAATATCTTTTTCTTATCCTACCTGCCATATGCCTATTCCATGCCTATTATTACTATAAGTTCTAAGTGATCATTTAAGGGGGAAAGAAAGCCTAAAGGCTAAGCCTTTATACCATGGCCCCACCATACATTTGTTTTGGCTTTAAGTTTAATAAAAGTTGTTAATAGATAATAAGCCTAATATATGTTATTATACTTGTCTCTCATTCTATGTACATTTGTTTCATATTATTTAAGTTTGATTGAAGTTTAAATCTCATGCACTATAATCTTTTTCTTTTAAAATTTTTATGCTTAATTTATTTCATGCAAATTGATCTTTCATGGCATAAGTTATTATGATGATGATTATTATTATTATTATTGTTATTATTTTATATGCAATATATTTTATTTGCACTCTAGTTTCGTGTCAAAAAAGAAATAATAATAATAATAATAATAATAATAATCTCTAAGGATAAGATTTTTAAAAAGTTCTACTAGCGATTCTCTAAAATCTCTAGGTGAGGATATTTTTCTAATAAAAAATTACCAAAGTAATGGAGTTTTTAAGAAAATATCCAATACACAAAATCTTCATTCATTTATCTTCCTAAAAATATATTTTTCATTAAGTGATTTTATAAAAAAAAAAAAGATAATAATAACAACAACAATAATAATAATAATAATAATAATAATAATAAATATTTTTAGAAATTATGCCATGATACTTGAAAATTATGATTAACTATTTTTGCTTTTCAATAAAAATAATAATAAAGAATAAAATTAGGATTAGAATAAAAATTTGTAAGAAAAGAAAACGTTAATGAAATCTCCAAGAATGGGATTTTAAGGAAGTTCGGGTAAAGATTCTTAAAAAATCTCTAGGTAAGAAAGTTATTTTAAAATACTACCAAATTATCAGAGTATCTAGAAAAACTTTTCAATAAAAGATTTTATTTTCTTTGTTCCTTTAAAAAACATTTTAATAATAATTATGAAATAATTAACAAATTAAAATAAAATTAAAATGGGTAACAAAAAATATAGTAGAAAGAAAATAAGTAATATATTATTTGTACATATTCTACTTTATTGTTTGCATTACATAATCTTGAACATATCGTGAGTTTACAATTATGGGATTCCAGGAAGTTTGAGTAGTGATTCTCAAGAATTCTCTAGGTGAGAGAATTCTTCTAAAAATATTGCCAAAGAATTGGAATAGTTAGAATGATTCTCAATATAAAAAATTATCGTTTACTTTTCACTTTGAAAAACGAATTTTCATATAATGCAATAGCATCCCAAATTAATTCATATGCATTATATTTCACATATATCAATTATAAGTGTAAATGAAACTTCCAATGATGGGACTCTGAGAATTCTGAACGGTGATTCCCAAGAATTCCCTAGGTGTGAAAAGATTTTTAAAAATTATCAAAGTATTGGAATATTTAAAAACTCTTTTGAATACAAAGATTTTATTTCTTTATTTTTTTCTTTAATTCAAATAATTTTCTTAAATAGAGATAAAAATATAAAATATTTATAAAAGTATGTATTTTTTTAGGAAATAAACTAATAAATGATTATATTATTGCATAACTTTAAAATATTAATAATTATTAAGAAAATGATGAAGAAAAATGAAAATGAAAAAAATGAAATCTTCAAGGATGAGATCTTAAAGAAGTTTGAGTAGTGATTCTTTAGGAATCTCTAGATTAGAAAATTTATCTCAAGCCAATGTATTGGAGCATTTAGAATAATTTACAACAAAGATTTATTGTCTATTTTTTTATAAATAGAACAATAAATGAAGTTTTTTTGGTATTATCAAAATTAAATTTTAGTTATCAATTATCATTTCATGCATTTTGAAGATAAATATGAACTGCTGATGATGAGATTTTTAAGAAATCCTTAGATGAGAAAGTTCATTTTGATATTGCCAAAGTATTGAGAAATTTTTGGGAATTTTTTAATGAATAAGGTTCTTATTTATTTTTCCAACCAAGATAAAAAATAAAAATAAAAATATTTTTTTACTATGTTAAAGAAAATTAAGAAAATTAATTTTAAATACTAAAATTAATATCTTTTTAGTCAAAATTAAATGATAACGCATATTTAATTCGTACCCTATTTTTACAAGCGTTGTGAGGGTGGTAGTCTTTCCTATGGGTAAGCAACCCCCAAACCCAAACTATATCGCACTCCTAAAAATTATGTTTTTTGATAAAGTTTTAATTAATCTTAAAATTATTATTAAAAAGGTAAGTTTTAATAGGTGATCAATTACACCTAGCCAAAAAAGATTGGTGGCAACTCCTTTTTGTGTTCAAATTTATTGAGTGGTCCCCAAAACTATTATAACAAATAAGATAGAATGTATGTACCATCTATTAACATGTGCATAAAATGGAATGTCTGTCCTATCTATTGATGTGGATGAGATGAATGCATGCATTATCCTATTATGATGTGCATGAGATAGGTTAAATATATTGTCTTATTATTTGCAATCATAATAAAAATGTATGAAAAAATGAAATGCAAAACATGAAACAACATTCAAACTCAAAGCTTTTTACTTTTTAGAAGGAGGAAAAATCCAAAAAAAAAAAAAACATGAAATGCAATAACACAAAATGACTAGGATTCAATTTTTTTTTCTTTTTCCACTTTTGTTGTTTTTGTTTCTTTTGATTTTTTTGGTTTCTTTTTAACAATCACACAAAATTGACTAAGATTTAAAGATTTTTTTTGCATTTTTGACTTTTATTATTAAGGCAATAAACAAATAACTTAAGAAAAACCTTTCATTTTTTTTGTTCTTATTGCCAAATTTAGACATAAATCAAATGAATCGTACTCATGAGAGAAAAAAAATTTATTGGAAGTATTTTTTTCTTTTTTCAACTTTTTTTTTTAAACCCAAGGATTGTCTTTTCTTAATGATTCTTTTCTTTTCCTTTTTGTTAAAAGAAATAATACAAAACTATCAAATTCATAGAAAACAAACCAAAAAAGTGAGGGTTGTTCCTTCGTGTGAGTTATTTAGGGTAATTACTATGGAAAGGGTGTGGCCTTGCTCTACTTAGGGCTAGCTCCTTAAAGTTCATTATAAGCTAAGTTGGGAATTGACACATCTATGGTTCCTAAATTGCTCTTTACATCATCATTCATTATAGACTAGCGTAGCACCCTGATCTCAGCCATTACAGACTACAAATGGAAAGGGTTTAATTTGAGTAAAAGTGTTTCATTAGCCATTGCATGAGGTTTAATTACACCTCACAAGGGCGTAACTACTTTACTTCCACCTAATTGGGGTTAAAACCTAAGTATAATGCTTATGCATAAAACGCAAATGTGAGCGTGTGAGAAGGAACAAACAAACTTTTCACACTTTCCTAAACTACCCATATCCTAAATGCCCACAAATATTGAAAACAAAATAAAGAATAGTAATAAATAATAAATGACATAATTAAAATATACATGAAATGACATAAATAAAATATGCAAGAAATGTAAAATACACACTTTTTTATTTTTTTAAATAGAGAAATTAAAAACAAAACGCTATTTTTTTCATTTTTTAAAATTTTTTTTGAAAACAAGGAAATTAAAATCAAGAAATATTTTTTTCTTCTTTTTTCATTTTTTTTCAAAGTTTCCACTTTTTAAGAAAAAAAGAAAATCAAAATCAAAGAAGTAAGTTTAAACACTAATTAGGACCACTAAACTAAGATTCAAGATAACATGCAATCAATATTTAGCATGACTTTCTAAATGTGTCACCAGTGGAGTCACCAAGCTGACATGATGTGTCAGGACCTGAGGTCGGGCTAACCCAAAAGTCAGACAAATGGGAAAATTTAGAAAGAGTGAGGAGATTAAAAATATTTTTAATAAAAATGAAACAAGAAGTTGCCACCAATCTTTTTTAAGGTGTGATTAGCCACCCAAAAATTTTTATCCATTTAATAAAACATTTTTAAATGGATTTAAAAGTTTTAGAAAAAGAAAAATTTTGTGGTCTATGAAATTAGAGTTGAATTTGAGAGTCAGTTAAGTGAAGAAGGATTAGCACCCACACAACACCCATTGTCATAATGTTTAGATCTATGGACCTATCATTAGACATGGATTAAAAAAGTCACCACTAATTTTTTTTTTTGGTTTAGGTGTGATAGGTCACCTGATAGAATCCATTCCAATTAAAGAGGAGTCCTAAGATTGACTTAGGTATCTTTAAATAGTAGATTCTAATCGATGAAATTAGATTTTAGGTTCGGGAGTATAGTTACACGTGAGGAATATTATAGCACCCTTACAGCACACATCCAAAGGATAATACAAGTTTGGTTTCAAATTATCCAAGCCTTAAAAAATATTTTTTTAATTTTACCAAATCATTTAATTATTGGAAATGAATCCTAAATTTGCTCCAATAGTTTGGTAGCAATTTAAGATAATTTCCTTATGTTAGGAATATTCATAGAGACTAATGTTCTACTCTAAAGAGACTCCATCATCAGGTTCATTAATATATTTTTATTTAAGAAAATAATTAATAAAATCTTCCAATAGTTTGGTAAGATTTACTTTGATGCATATCTCCCAATAGTTTAGTCAGATTTTCTTGTAAATTTATTTTTAGAAAATGTATTAAATCTTCCAATAGTTTCATATGATTTAATTTAAGATTTAAATTCTCTAATAGTTTAGTAGGATTGAAAAAAAATATATATTTTTGTTTTTTTAACTCTTTTCTTAATTATAATGCAAAAATTATCATACAAATAAATATAATATATAAATTATCATACAATTAATATAAAATAACATGCAAATATATTAAACTTATGCCAAAACAAGAACTGAAAATAAATTAATAAAAATATCATGCAAAAATAAATATATATTTTTTATAATGTTAACACAATCAAAATAATAAATATTAAAATAAAAAAATAGAAATATAATAAAAAATAGAAAATAAAATGAAAAAAGAAAAGGAAAAACTTGTGTTATGTGTCGAGTCAGAGCACAGGTCTTCATACGAGTTCACACGGGTCAGTTGGATCCTGACTATTCCAAAATGGTGTCATTCTAATGTGGGTATAAAAACCAAAGTTTTGTTTTTTCCTTCAAACTTGCCTTCCCCCTCTTTCTAAGAACATTTCCTCTGACCTTTCTCTAAGTCCCCCCATCAAAAACTTCAAAGTTTCCTAGACTTCAAACAAAAACCTTGTGTCTGGCTCTAGGAAACTCAACTAACTGCCAAAAACTTCAAATGTTTCCAAAAAAATTGATAAACAAAGAACACCACCAAAAAACCACCATTCTAGCCACCATGACTTTGCCGGATTTTCAAGCTCCATTGAAAAGTTCTTAAAAACCCAAAAAACTTAGTAATCCTAGAAATTCAAATTAAACCTTAGACATTCATACCAAATATACTTGAAATCTTCCCAAAATAAAAAAAAAATCTAAAAAAAAAATTTGAAAAACCAAAATCTAGGGAGAAAATCCCAAACCTAACCCAAAAAACTCCAAATCCTAGAATTTCCCAACCCTAACTAGAAGTCAAAGCCCTAATTTGCAAAAAACTTTGATAAGTTCCAACAATCCAAATTTTGAAATCCCAAAAATTTCAAAATAAAAAAAAGCCCTAAAACCTACTTAGAAAACTCCCCAAAGATTCCCAAAAATAAAAAAACCACAAAAAAAAGAAAAAACTCCTTTCCTTTTCCAGGAATCACTAAAAATCCCCCTGCTCACCATTTATGGTTTTTGTCCATTTATAGGGATTAAATCCCTTTAATTATAGAAATCAAAATGACTATGATCTGGGATGTGATTTGATTATATGATTTTATTGTGAATTTAACTCTAGAATTAAATCTTAAAAATTTCTCTTAATCATTTTCACTAAATTTCATTGAAACTTTCTTTTCCCTTTTTTTTGACTTTTTGAGAAAAAAATAAAAAAAGTAAATAAAAATAAAAATTTTTCAATTGGGCCTAAAGCGTTCCAATGGAGCCCAATTTATAGCCAAAGCTTGTTCTCCAACCTTGGGAAAATACCAAACAAAATAAGGTGTCTATAGTTGCCCTTCTTTGCACAGTTTCTATGACACAGGAATTGTACAAAGACAAAAAAAAAACATCCATTTTGTTTGAGTCTAGAAAAACTAAAAACTTTTAATGTGAAATCCAAAGGTTCACAATTTGGAAATTCAAGGTTTGTTACAAATTTGCAAAGATTTGCAAAGCTCTATAACAAAAACTGAAAAAGTTTAAAATTTCAAGATTCACAAAAAATTTGTAATGATTTCAAAATTTGCTAGGATTCAAGATTTGCAAAGGTTTCTAGATTCGTAAAGATTTTCCAAATCATAATAGACTCAAGATTCTCAAAGGTTTCAAAGATTCAAGATTCGCTAGATTCCAAGTTTCACAGACATTCTAGATTTGCAAGATTCCAAGTTTACAAGGATTTCAAAATTTGTAGAATAAAAGACTTGTAATAATTTACATTCATAAGAATTCTTAAAAGTTTTAGATTCTCAAGAATTGAGATCTGCGAGAATTCTTAAGAGTTTCAGATTACAAGAAATGGAAGATTCACAAAACTTTTAAATTCACAAGAATTTCAGGTTCATAAAAATTGGAAAATTCACAAAAACTCAAAAAATTCACAAGAAATTCAAAGATTCATAAGAGTTTTAGTTTTGCAAGAAATTGAGGTTCGCAAGAGCAAAAAAATCAAAGATTCACAATAGCTTCAGCTTCACAAGAAATTCAGGTTCATAAGAAATTTAGGTTTGCAAGAATTTTCATCGTTGTAAAGATTTGCAAACTGTAATTCACAAACAATATTCAAAGATTCGCATTCAAAGGATAAAAAATTCATAGATTCACATCAAAGATTTCAAAGCTCACTTCCAAAATTCAAATATTCTCATTCAAAAATTTAAAGATTTACACCCAAAAATTAAAAATTTTCATTCGAGAATTTTAAGGATTCATATCCAAAATTTAAAAGATTCTCATTTGAAAAATTTTGGGATTCACATCCAAAATTTTTAAAAGATTCTTATTTGAAAATTTTAGGATTTATATCCAAAATTTCAAAGATTATCATTCGAAAATTTTGGGATTCACATCTGAAATTTCAAAGGTTCTTCTTTAAAAATTTTATGGCTTTACACCTAAAGATTCTCATTAAAAAAAAAATTAGGGCTTCACACCCAAAACTTCAAAGATTCTTATTTGAAAAGCTCCTTTAAATAAAGGCTCTATAACTTTAAAATTTTGAAAAGTTTTTCTTGTAAAAAAAAAAAATCTCATTATAGAAGGTCATCCTCATTCGAGGATTCAAAAATCAAATCAAAATCAAATTCTTCTATGCAATAAATGTTAATGCAAATGTCTTCTATATGTTGCAAATGTAACAATCCAAATTCTTACTAAATGATGCAAATGCTAGTGTTCTACTATAATTCAAATGTTCTCTACATAATGCACCTCCATGCCCTAATAATGATGCAAATGCAATTATCAAGGATTTAAATACAATGTAAACACAATGTATGTAATGCATATGTCACTAAATCAATGTCATGAAATTTTAATTGTGGTACAAGATTTTCAAAACTCTACCATCCCTTCTTAGCTTCTCAGCATTAATGATTTTAAAACAACTTTCATCACTCAATCCATGTTGTTTCCCCATCTAGTGACAACTCATAGGTTATATTGACCAATCCATCATTGTATTCATAACTGAGTCATCTCATTTACCCTTTTCAAATCATCTTCTATAGCTTATTTCATTTTTATCATCTTAGATTTCTTTCAAAAGATTGAAAAAATTTTTTACGAACATTGTCATTCATTTATTTATCATCATTGCAATTTATGACACACATGATATATTTTTTGAATTCATTTAGGGGATGCAAACACAAAAAAAAAAAGTATTCATTATCAAAATGAAGTCTGGCTAATAGCAAATTAAAGGTGAACAAAAGCAAAATATTACGAAAATGAGATATTAACATTTAGAATAATGACTGTTCAGACAATCTTCAACTCTAACTAAGAATTCTTTCTAAAAAATACACTTTATTGATATTCTCAATCTTCAAACCAATCATCACCCATATTATTGGAATCCTTCGATGAAGCTATTTTCTCAAGTCTTTATTTTACTTAAACCACCCTTTCGAGTTTTTAGTTAAAGTTTTCCTTTTTTCTCTATTTTTTCTTTTTTTTTACTTTTTGTTTGTTTTATTTTTTTTCATTTTTTCATTTATTTGCATAACCCTTTCTCATCTTTTCTTTTTATATCTTTTTCCTCTTTGATCTATCAATGATACTTTGATCAAAACTTTAAGCAATACAATGGCAAATCTACCTTAATTCAATTTATGATTTTTTAATTTGAGTATTCATATTTGATCAAAATGAACTTTTAAAGGATGTAACATAGGCTAGGGTGAAGAGTTATGAAAGAAATGGACAAAACAGGCCCAAATTGTATTTGAAGAGTTATCAAACCAAGGATCATTTCTTTTCATATAGAGCACCTTGACATTTTGCCCTATCAATTTCTCTTTTATTTCTTTTTTTTTTGTCAAGAAAAATTTGAGCACAAAAGGGCTTTGCCTCTAACATCGGAGTGTCAACACATCTTACAACTCAGGCAAAGACTAAGTAAGATTTATCCAAAAATAAGATGGCCATATCGTTGGTCCAAATCCACTAAATAAATGCAAAAATAAGATGGGTTGGATTTAGGAGCTTATGTTCAGACTAGCTAAAAAAGAAGAGTATGAAGATGGATGAGATTATGGTTAGATTCATTATTATGTAATTTGCAAAAGTAAATGGGTATATAATTACATTCACATTATGGATTATTGTGTTCACATGCAAATCTCATAATTTTAGGCACGATTTTGGCAATTCAATTTGTAAAGTTCCCATGCTTAGAGAGATGTTCCTAGCCTATTTATTTTATATTATTCTTTGATAGTAGGCAGAATAGAATTTTTTTATCCTTAAGCAATCTTTTAGATTGTTTTTCAAGTTTTGTATCTTTTAGGTAAATTTTTTAGAATGGTGAACTTTTATTGTTCTGTATCATTGATTAGAATTCTTAGGGTGGTGTTTCTGTATCCTTTAATGTCTAGTCTTGGTGGTGAACTTCTATCTTTTTTAATCCAGTAATCATATTCTACCATTATTTAAATTCTTATAAGTTGTCTTTTTTGTGAGTTTTTTTGTTTATTATTAATCTCCAACATCTCAACCATTAATTCTTTGCATCAAATTGGTATCAGAGATATAGCAAATTGTCATTGTCAACCACTAGCAAAAGATGTTAAAGCTAACACTGATGTTGTAGTGATTACAAACATTGACCTAAGGGATACCTTCATAGAAGAGATGTGGCAACAAATCTTTCAACTCCAACAATAGTTGCATATGCAAAAAGAGAGAGGGGAGATAAGGTGGCAAGAAAAGAGGAATCAAAAAGATAAATGAGAGGCCAATCCATACCATAAAAATAATAACGATTGTGATGAAAGCACCTTACCTCACCCACGACAAGTAAGAGACTACCTATGCAGAAACCAACTTCAACATAACATATTCAAACTAAAGATAGAGATTCTTAAGTTTGAAGAGAAAATACAACCTGAAGAGTTCTTAAATTGGCTACACATAGTGGAGCACATTTTTGAATACCATGATGCTCTTGAACATCACAAGGTGAAGCTAGTAACCATCAAACTTAGAAAGCATGCAACCTTTTAGTGGGAAAATTTGAAGAAGCAAAGGGACGAGAGGGCATAAGAAAAATTACAACTTGGGAGATGATGAAAAAAGAGTTGAAAAGAAAGTATCTCCTAGATAAATTTTGGCAAGACGTCTTCCTTAGGCTCTATAACTTGAAGGAAAAATATCTCTCAGTGAAAGAGTATATAGCTGAGTTTGACCATCTCATGTTGAGATACGAATTAGTGGAATAAGAGGAACAGATTATTGCATGGTACCTTGGAAGATTGAAGATCAAGATAGCTAATGTGGTATAGTTACAATCCTATTGGACTTTCAATGAAGTATGCAAGCTTCCCCTTAAGGTGGAAAGACAATAAAAAGAGGCCCGAGGTAGCAACTTGAGATTTAGGTCCAGAAAAGGCTTTATAAATAAAGGTAGCTTATCCAAAATCATTGTTCCTTCTAAGCCCATTCCAAAGCAACCCTAAAAGAAAGATGGAACTTTAACAAGTAAGCCGCAGTCTAATACATAAACCATAAGGTGTTTTAAGTGTCAAGGGCTTGGACACATTACCTCAGAATGTGACTCTAGTAGAGGAAAACTTGAAGGAAAATGAAAAAGAGTTGGTTGAAGAGAATCAAAACCTTAAAAGAAGATTTAGTCTTACAATGCAGCTTAAGTACCGCACTTACTAAGAAAGAAGATTGGTTACATAAAATGTGTTCTACACTCAGTGTATTGCCCACGGGAAGGTATGTGATGTTATAATTGATAATAAAAGTTTTGAAAATGTTGTTTCTACTTTTATGGTGTAGAAATTAAGCCTCAAAATAATGGATCACCCTCAACTATATAAGTTGTCTTGGCTACAAAAAGAGAATGAAATCAAGGTTAGCAAGAGGTGTTTGGTTTTTTTTTCCATAAGAAAGTAATACAAGGATGAAATGTGGTGTGATTTAGCACCAATTGATGCTTGCCATTTATTGCTAAAAAAACCTTGGCATTATGACAGGAGGGTTATTTATGATTGTTACTGCAACATTTACACATTTGTGAATGGTGGATGCAAAATCATCCTAACCCCTACCATGCCCATAGTGATGTCAAAACCAACCAAAAGGGAAGGAAGTAGCTTGTTTACTAAGGCCAATTACAAAAATAAGATTAAGATGGATGGTATTATGTATGCACTAATGCTGATCGATGAGAATAAAGATAGTGATGAGCCTCTCGCAATAATACAACCATTGCTAGTAGAATTTCAAGATGTTGTTTAACAAGAGTTACTAGTTGGTTTACCACCAATAAGGGACATTCAACACTACATAGACCTTATCCCAAGAGCTATTCTACCTAACAAGGTAGCCTATAGAATGAGCCTTAAAGAGTATGAGACGTTGCAACTCCAAGTTGATGAATTGATGAGAAAAGGAATGGTGCTTGAAAGCATAAGCCCTTATGTAGTGCCAACCTTTTTGGTACCCAAGAAGAATGGATCATGGAGCATGTGTGTGGATAGTAGAGCGGTCAACAAAATCATAGTTGACTATCGCTTTCATATTTTGCACTTAGATGACTTTTTAAACCAACTGTATAGAGTAACTATTTTCTCCAAAATAAACCTACGTAGTGGCTATCATCAAATCAGAATGAGGCTTGGAGATGAGTGGAAAATAGCCTTCAAGATAAGAGATGGTCTTTATGAATGGATAGTGATACATTTTGGTTTATCCAATGCTCCTAGTATTTTCATGAGATTTATGAATCATATCTTTAAACCCTGTATTGGTAGATATGTAGTAGTATATTTTGATGATATTCTGGTGTACAGCAAAGATGTGGACCAACACTTGAATCATCTACACCAACTATTTTGCATATTGAAGGAATAAAAACTTTATGCTAACCTTAAAAAGTGTAATTTTTTTACTTTCAGCCTTGTGTTTCTAGGATTTGTAGTGTCAAAGAAAGGAATAAAGATAGATCCTAGCAAGGTTGAGGTAATTTTAAATTGGAAAACACAAGTATCTTTATGTAACATTCAAAGCTTCGATGGCCTTGCATCTTTTTATAAGCATTTTATTAGGGGTTTTAGCTCTATTGTGGCTCTCATCACTAAATGTTTGAAGAATAAAGCTTTTAAATGGACTAAAAAAGCCTAACACAGCTTTGAGCTCATCAAGAAAAAGATCACCAAAGCTCTTATCCTATCCCTACCAAATTTTGATTAAGTGCTCAAAGTGGAATGTGATGCATCAAATTCTAAAATAGGTGCTATTTCAAGCTAAGGAGGAAAGCCTATAGCATTTTTTAATGAAAAGCTTAATGAAGCTAAGAATAAGTATTCAACCTATGACAAAGAGTTCTATGCCATATATAAAACCTTATTCCATTGAAGTCAATATCTACTTGCCAAGCCATTTGTCCTATGTTTAGACCATGATGCCTTGAAGTTCATCAATAGCCAGTATAAGCTCAACCGAAGGCATGTAGCTTGGATAGAGTTCTTTCAAGCCTACAACTTCACTATCAAGCACAAATCGAGAATTCAAAATGTTATGGCATATGCTTTGAGTTGAAAGCACTCTTTATTAAAGATTATGGCTGTTAAAGTTATTAGATTTGATGCGATTAAAAGGCTCTATGAGGTAGACCCTTACTTTGGTTAAATTTAGGAAGAATGCAAGCAAGGACCACATAACTAGTTTTTATTACATGATGGATATCTTTTCAAGGCTAATAGCCTTTGCATTTCTTCATGTTTTTTGAGACAAGCCTTAATCAATAAGATTCATGATGATGCATTAAAGGGACACTTTGGTAGGGATAAAACACTTGCTTTTTTGCAAGATAGGTTTTAGTGGCCTAGAATAGAAAGGGATGTGATGAAACACCTTGAATGATGTAGAGTGTGCCACATTGCCAAGAGTCATGGTCAAAACATTGGATTGTATACTAATCAACAATTTAGTGAAGATGCAAAAGAAATGGCTGAGGGTATCAAACAATTGCATGAAAAAGTCACAACTAGGATTTTACAGTAAAATAAGAAATATTAAAGGGCATCAAACAAGCATTAAAGACATGTAGAGTTCAAATAAAGTGATATTAACTTATGGAAAGAGAGATTTTCTTTCAAGAAAGTTTGGTAAATTACAACCTAAGGTAGATGGTCCATTTAGAATTCTCCAACACATTGGAGATAATGCCTACAAGATAAAGCTTTCCTATACTTATGGAGTATCTTCCACTTTCAATTTTGTTGATTTGTCATCCTACCATGGCAAGAAGACTAATTCAGACTTGAGGACAAGTCTTTTCCAACCAAAAAAGATTGATACCGAAGTGTCAACACATCTTACAACTTAGGCTAAGACTAAGAAAGACTTATCCAAAAATAAAATAGGTCTATCTTTAGTCCAAATCCACTAAACAAATGCAAAAATAAGGTAAGCTGAAATATGAAGATTATTTTCTCACTAGTTAGAAAAGAAAAGCATAAAGATGGATGAGATTGTGGTTAGATTCATTATCATGTAATTTGTAAGAGTAAATGAGCAAACAATTGCATTCACATTACAGATTATTGTGTTCACATGCAAATCCCATGATTTTAGGCATGATTCTAGCAATTCAATTTGTGAAGTTCTTATGCTTGGAGGGATGTTCCTAGCCTGTTTATTTTCTATTATTCTTTGGTAGAAGGCATAATAGAATTTTTTTTGTCCTTAAGCAATCTTTTAGATAGTTCTTCAAGTTTTGTATCTCTTAGGTGGATTTTCTAGAGTGATGAATTTCTATTATTCTGATCCCTGATTAGAATTCTTAGGGTAGTGTTTCTGTATCCTTTAGTGTCTAGTCTTAGTGGTGAACTTCTATCACTTTTAATCCAACAATCATATTTTGCCATTATTTAAATTCCTGTGAGTTGTCTTCTTTGTGAGTTTTTTTGTTTGCTATTAATCTCTAATATCTCAACCATTAATTCTCGGCATCAGCCCCTAACATCATTAAGGATCTCAGCATTTCAACCTTTCTCAAACTATGCCCCAATGTAGGGGTAATCCTTAGTTAAGGTTTCATGAAAGAAAATTTTAACAAGCTTAAATGGGGTAGCAAGGGATAATTTTATTCTTTTTGTAAATGATAGAAGAAAGATGACCATGTCTCATTTTAAATATGAATACTCTTAATGAAGAACATTCATTGACTAAAAAATAAAGATTGTATTATGCATCAACTTTATCTTTCAGTGAGCCAAATTTATCTTTTTTTATTTAGCAATCTTAATGAATCAACTATCTTAATTTATTAATCATATCATCACGAATGATATTGTCAAAATCGAATCTTGAATTATTGTCATGACTATCTGAACATTCATTATTTGGAATCAAATAATGGATATGGGGAAAAATGTGATAAAGTAAAAGTATATAATGATGATTTATACAAAAAAAGAGGTATCATAAAAATGTATCATATCTGCCACTTTTATTAAAATGATAATAAATAAGATAAAATTCAAGTACATAAAAGAAATCATTATTTCAAAAAAAATCTTAAGATGATAAGTAGTTTCAATTAGCCTTCCCAAAATTATACCCCTAGACGATCAAGTAAAGGGCCTTTGTGGACATTCAACTCCCCTAATTTGTTAAAGCTCATTGAGCCTACTCAAATCAAACTTTGCACCTTATGCTTGAAAGTAGGGCAGATTTCTATGGAGTGACCCACATTCCAATTATGGTAATCACATATGGCATTAACATTGTAACATTTGGGATAAGGTATTTTCGATGGTTCCAAAAGGATTGGGGATACCAAGTCATTTTTAACCAATTCTGAAAATAGCTTCACATAGGTTATAAGGATAGGATCAATGTGAGCTCTCTCTTAGTTGCCTTTGGTTCTTCCTAAAGCACTCACTTGACTATTAGGCCTCAAAACTAGTGTAATAATTGGATTAGACTACTTGAAAGGTTGATTAGCAAAGGCTTGGGTAGATATTGCTTATGGTTGGGTAATAAGGTTGGTAAGGAACTGGTGCAATATTATTGATTGTAAGGTAATAAGCAAGATGAACAAAATATGGATATGGAGCATAACCTTTGAATTGTTACCCTTCAAAACTCACCACTTGGGCTTCAGCTTCTTTCTTTATAGACATCCCACCTTTCTTGGCACAGCTGGCCTCTCATTCCTCAAGCTTGTAACTCTTGATGGCATTTTCAATAATCTCTCCTAAGATCACCATATCAACAAAGTTCTTTGTTGCATTCCTTATCACCTTCTCATAATAAGATGCTTTAAGGGTGCTTATGAATAAAACTGTTGTTTTTTTCTTAGTCAAAAGGGTTGAATTTGAGTAGCCATATCCCTTCATCATTGGTCATATTATTTGAATGACTCTATTGCCTTTTTCTCCATGCTCTATAAAAAAAGGCGATCAAGAGCCATGTCTATAATATGATATTATTGATTGATGAAGAAATGAGTCAAATCCTTATATGATCAAATATGAGTCTTGTACAATTAAACTTACCACCTGGTAGCAGAACTAGTTAAACTATCTTGGAATACATGCATGAATAGTTTCTCATACTAGCGTAGACTACCATCTTTCGACAATACATGGTGACATAAGTTATCGGATACTTAGTACCATTACACTTTTCAAACTTTGAAACTTTGAATTTCAAAGGAATCATAACATCTTGGACTAAACAAAGGTTGGCAGCATCCATAGAGCCATAAAAATCTATCCCTTCAATAGACTTCAACCTTTCTTTAAGCATGTTCATCTTATAATCAACTTTTGAGTCTTCCAAAACCTCAACAATTTTCAATTTCTCTTTTGAGATGTCCAAATTAGGAACTTGGACAAGTTCAACTGCCTTTTTAGCAAGGGCAAGATTATTGTAGCTTTGGACATTCCATTTGTTGGGTGTAGGTGGCATTTTTGAGTAAGTATAGCTGTAAAAAATGCAAACTATTATGATGAAAAACTTAGAGTGGATTAGACCTAATATGGACCATAACCCAGAGGATATAGAAGATCACCAATGTCATGTGAAACATCTTCTTCTATCACTTTTCCTTTATTCAACTTGCCCAATCCTCAAGGATTTTACTTAGCTCTCCTTTAATCTCTCCTTAGGCCTTTTTTAATTTCTCAACACAGTTTGTATTATCTTCTTCTATTCTTCTAGCTTAAGCTTGAGTTTTGTACTTGTTGTGAGTTAGTCGAACTATTTTTGAACCTTAATTATTCACAATTAGGGTGCAGATTTAGAGTAATGTTTATATAACCATTAGATTATGCATAAATTGAATGCAGAAATGCACAAATACAACATGGAGGATTTAATGATGTAAATGCATGCATACACAATAAAAGAAAAGGGCTAGTAAAAAAAATGATATGTACAAAGAATAATATATACAAAAAACTACATAAAGGGTTAGTATACAAATGTAAAAAAAAAAAGTTACAAAAATAAATGTCCCATCATATGTTTTATTTAGGATTTTCTAACACAAGGGAATGCATGACTTTAACCTAGGTTCAAACCCTTAGGGTTTACATGCTAGGTTTAAAGGTTTGACAATCTATGGGTTGTCAAATTGTTTCTTATATCATATCCATTATAAACTAACAAGGCATTCCAATCATCACCCATTATAGGCTACAAATGGAAAGGGTTCAATTTAAGTAAAAGTTTTTCGCTAGCCCATGTAGGGACATGAAATCTCATGAAGGCACAAATACTTTACTCTCTCTTATGGGACAAAACCTAAGTGTAGAGCTCATGTTATGCATATGCAAATGAATGATAGATATATAAAATGAATACATAAACAAATAAATGAAATACAATTAAGAAAAAAATCTTAAATTTATTAGGTTAGTCTTGGATAACAAGAAATCATTTACTGAATTGACACTCGATGTCCCCAGTGAAGTCACCAAATTATCATAACTTATAAATCCATGGACCTACCATTAAACATGGATTAAATGAGTCGCCACCATTCTTTTTTTTGTTTAGGTGTGATTGGCCACTTGACAGAATCTGTCTCTTTTAAAGAGGAGTCTCAAGATTGACTTAGGTATCTTTAAATATTAGATTCTAGTCCATGAAATCAGATTTTAGGTTCAAAAATGCAGTTACATGTGAGGAAGGTTATAGCACCCTCACAGCGCCCATCCAAAGGATGGTACCAATTTCATTTCAAATTATCCAAGCTTTAAAATATTCTTGTAATTTTACCAAATTATTTAATTATTGGAAGCTAATCCTAAATTTACTCCAATAGTTTGGTAGCAATTTAAGAAAATTTCTTCACCTCAAGAGTATTCATGAAGACTAGTGTTCCACTCTGAAAAGGCTCTATCATCGGGTTCATTAATATATTTTTATTCAAGAAAATAATTAGTAAAATCTTTCAATAGTTTGGTAAGATTTACTTTGATGTAGATCTCCCAATAGTTTGGTGAGATTTCTTTGTAAATTTAGTTTTAGAAAATGTATTAAATCTTTCAATAGTTTGGTAAATTTTAATTTAAGATTTAAATCTTCCAATAGTTTGGTAGGATTGAAAAACATTTTTGCTTTTTTTTAACTTTTTTTTTTAAATTATAATGCAAAAATTATCATGCAGACAAATATAATGTATAAAATATTATGTAATTAATATAAAATATCATGCAAATATATTAAACTTATGCCAAAATAAGAATTGAAAATAAATTAATAAAAATATCATGCAAAAATAAATATATATTTTTATATCATTAACACAATGAAAATAATAAATAAAAAAATAGAAAAAAATCACAAACAAAAAATAAATGAAAAAAGAAAAAGACAAACCTATGATACAGGTCTAGTCGAAGCGCAAGTCTTGACGCGAGTTCACACAATTAGCCAGATCCTGATTATTCCAAAACAACATCATTTTGATGTGGGTATGAAAACCAAAGTTTTGTTTTTTCCTTTAAACCTACATTTCCTTCTTTCTCTCTTTCTAAAAACATTTCCTTTGACCTCTCTCTAAGTCTCTCTATTGAAAATTTCAAAGTTTCCTAAACCCAAGCCAAAAACCCAATGTCTAGTGCCGAAAAATTCAAACGACCGTCGAAAACTTCAAATGTTTCGAGAAAAAATGATAAACAAGAACACCACCTAGAAACCACCGTTTTGGCCACAGTGACTTCGTTGGAATCTTCAAGCTCCATTGAAAAGTTCTTAAAAACCTAAAAAAACCCAATAATTCCTAAAATTTCAAATTAAACCCAGACATTCATACAAAAAATACTCAAAATCTTCCCAAAATAAAAAAAAATCTAAAAAACAAATCTGAAAAACCAAAATCCAAGGAGAAAATCCCAAACCTAACCCAAAAGATTCCAAATCCCAGAATTTCCCAACCCAAACTAAAAGTCAAAGCCTTAATTTCTAGAAAACTTTGATAAGTTCTAGTAATCGTAATTTCCAAATCCTAGAAATTTTAGAATAAAAAAAAAAACCTAAATCCTACCTAGAAAACTCCCTAAAGATTCTTAGAAATAGAAAAACCTCAAAAAAAAAAAAAACTCCTCTCTTTTTCTAGGAATCACTAAAAACCCCCAACTCACCGTTTGTGGTTTTTGTTGTTTATAGGGCAAAGAATAACATTAGCACCTTCATTAAATATTATTACCTTTAGTAAAAGCTCCTTCGTTTAAAGTTCCCTCACTAAGAATCTATAATAAATGCTTTATTGAATGTTACTTCACTTGAAAGAAGAAGTGAAAATAACGTAAAATATGATAGGGTTCTTAGGTTAATTCCACTATTGGAATGTTTCTGAAAGTTTGCCTTGGTTGATTATATATGGAAATAGTGATAGCACTTAATTATATAGTGTTTCTAAATGTTAAAAATAGAGCTAAATTTTAAATTTTGGATGATTTTTTATGCTTTTCATGTTGTTTTCATGATTTTAGAGTTTCCAACTCAGCCTTCATTTTCATGTAATGAGCAATTTTGGCCTAATCTTAGAAGCTTATAGCTAAACCACCTAGATCCACTTTCATAGACTTTCACTTGCACAAGACTCTCCCATGATGCATTCAGCCACCTTTATACCAAGAAAGATTGTATACAAATCTAAACTCAGATGCACTCTATCATGTTTAGCCAAAGAAAAGTTTGATCCAAGCATGACTCATTTGCTTAGCCATGAAAAAATTCTGTTTGATTAAGGACTCTATATTTAGCTATATCATTTTTAAAGGGGAATGAATTACACATGTGATATGTAAAGAGTTTCAAGCTACTATGGACCTTAGCATGATTAGCCAAAGGAGTTTTATCTCAAAAAGAACTTTATCCATTCGGCTATGCAAAAGAGAAGCTTAATTTGCAAAATCTTGGATTCTCTAAGCATTATCTTATTCGACCAAGACTTCATCCAAGAAAGCCTTCATGTAATTTTCACCACAACAAAAGCTAAATACATTTGGCCAAGAAGAATTAGAAGTCCATCACAAATTTATTTGCATAACCTTGAAGGTTTTTGCTTGGAGTAGGATTTTATCCTTTTGAATTTTAAGAATTGGATAAAAAGTAAATTATTTCTTCTTGAATTTCATTTTACTCAAACCTAAGGAGGGGATCTGATCAATATTTATTAAGACATGATGAATTGCCTAGATTGCATTTTCAAAGTACCATTCGGCCAAGCACACCCAAAAAAGAGAAGTCCCATTTGGTCATGCATCTTTAGAAGATAAAGATCAAGCTTATCACCTAAAGTTTGAATTTGAAAACAATTCTTGTAAATCCTACCCTTTGGTCAAGCCCTCTACTATAAATAGCGAGCCTATTTACCCTATTCTATCATCCCATTCCTCACTTTTTTTTTCTTAGTTTTAGTTTTTTTTATTTCTTTAGTTGAGTTATTGGCTTGGGTAACAGATTTGCCAATAACAAAGCTCTTGTTCTTTAAATTAATTTTTAATCAAAGAAGTATTTTTTTAGAGATCTCTTTTGCATTTTATATCTTGTTTTCTTTTCTTAATTTTGGCAAAGCATTCTTTTCTTTTGCATGTTCAATTCAAGCATTCTTTATTTCTTTACAAGATTTAGCTACCACTTTTTTTTTATGCTTTTCATGCAGTCTTTATTTCAAATATCTACAAGTAATTTGACAATCACTCTTTCTTTTTTTTCAATTCAAATCTTGTTCTTTTAGATTTTTTTTTGTGGCTACATTCTTCTACTCACCAAGTGATAATTGGTTAAGTGAAATCTAAGCCTACACATTACTTTTAATGTTTACTTTCCTTTATTTTGCAAACAACCCCCAAATTTTTAATTGCTTAGATATAAGATCTTAGGATTTCATTATTGGTACTTGAAGAGCAACCCAACATTTCAATCTATAAGAATACTATATGGTAGTTCGCATTGTGTCTATAGGTACATTCTTATGTGATGATTGTATAAATAATCCTCTGCTTTAAGATTACTTATGATCTTATATGATGATTGATATACCTTAACTTTTCCTATGGTTATAATCATGAATGCTCTAGTCGATATAGTTGGGTACAATATGAAACATATGAAGATGCATGAAATAATCAAGATGGAATTCATCACTTTATGTGATCAAGAGATTATCTCAATTAGTCTTGATTGAATTAACTCTAGAAATTTTTAACCAAAGTGAAATAAGAGTTTAAAATTATTCTAGAGCTTTTTTCACTTAATGCTAGTGACAAGACTTAACATGGTTGAACAAGATTTAGTAGACATTAAACCATACTCAATGCTTAAGCTAAGATGTTTAGTGATGAAAGGATATTAATTATACATAAAGACCATGCACAGATAGGTTGTCAAGCCACATTGACTTTTTTTAGCAATTGCGGGTCATGATATTGTGGCTAGCATTAATCATGATCTATAAATATGAAAAAGGCTAATTACAAAATTAGTGATAAAGTCAAAAAGTATGATTCATCTAAGTTTGAACAAAAGGATTACAATGTTGACCCTAATGGGTCACACATAATAAGACAATTATTAAAGATTAAAATTGTTACAAATTAAGTTGGACTTAATTTGGATTAGGTTAGACCCAAAAGGTAGAGAAATAAACAAGAGACACAATATCTACTTGTTATAGTAATCGACAGGCATAAAGGATAATTAGCAATTAAGTTGCTTGTACATAACCTTAAAGTAGCCAAACCCTCCTCTATATAAGGAATATTAGTTGCCCCTCTCTTAAAACATTCTAAGAAGAATAGAGTACACACTTCATTTTATGTGTTGAGAACAAACTTGAGACAAAAGAAAATAGAAGGTTTTACAATATTCACCATCTAGAGTATCCATTTTATTCCTCCTATCCTTGAATAAAGTTCTTTTATAGTTGTTCGTATCGATCACCATTAGAGGTTGCACGTTTGGACAACTATTGGCTTGCTAAAACCAATTCGGTGAACTCTCACTTAGTGCAAAGTGAAATTGACATAAGTGGTAATATACTCCTAGCTAAAACTAATTGTTGTGCTTATATGATCTTCTTGATTGAACTTGGCTTTATGGAGTTGAAAATTTTTAAAATTTCTATTACTCTATATATTGATACACAATTCCCTTAATGGCACATCTACATTTTTCTTTTATTTTTAACACCATGAAGTCTGAGAAGACAAGTTTTCCTACTTAGACTAACAGATCTTCCACCATTCCTTCTAGGCGTCTGAAGGACCAATCAATTAGTTGAATTGTCACTATTGTTAGTTTCAGCTTTCCTACATCGATCATTCTAAAAATGGATAAAGGCATGACATTAATACTAATGTCAATGTCATATAAAGCTTTATAAAAAATATTGACTACCAATGGTACAAAGTATAGTGAAACTCCCTGGGTCCTTGAGCTTTAGCGGCAACCCTTGTTGTAGGATGGTGTTGCATTATCTTGCCACTACTTGTTTCAAAACCTTTTAATTGCCTTTTCTTAGAAAGGATTTCTTTCATAAATTTGGCATACTTTGGTATATTTTTTATGGCTTTAGAAAAAAGAATGTGGGTTGAAGGTTCTTGAAGATTTTTGCAAATTTTCAATTTGTTTATCTTCCCTTTGATGCTAAAATTTTTATGAAAACATGATAGGTGGACAAAATGGTTGTGATTTTGTCAATCCTTAAGTGTGAGCTTTGTTTGCTATAAACTTCTCATCTTCTTTGACATGCCTTTCTTTTTCATTATCTAATATGACTTCCTCCAATAGTTCTTTGAAGGTCACTTTAAGGGTGCTTGATGTAAATTTTTCTTGCAAGATTTTTCCATTTCTAAAGGTTAGGGTAGTTGACTCTTCATAGGGTGTACTTTCAATAGGGTGGTTAAAGAGGACTTTGGTTAGTTGGCCTATTTGAATTTCTAGGTTCTTAATGGATGTGGCCTGGTATTAGAGATGTGGTGGTTTGGTTTTAGAGAATTTGATAGAACATCTTCTCTAAGTTGAGTTTCTTTTCTTTAGGTGGATGTTAGAGTTGTTGTTGTTGGCAAAAATTTGAAGGTTGGGTAGTGTTCTGGTGGTTGTTCTAGAAAAAGTTTGAGTAGTTCTTCTAGCCAAGGTTATAGCTATCGCTATAGAGATTGTGTGGTTGTTTGGTTTAGGTAGCATACTAAATGGTTTTGATCTTACATTGGCACATATTGGTTAAGTGTGGTTTTTCAAAAATTTCACAAGTCAAGTAAAGGCTTTGGATGGCTTAGACAAGAGATATTGGTGATTGGGTTCCTAGTTCTTTTAACTTTGGGGTTAAGGCAGCTATTAGGAAGTAATAGAAGTAAAAGTGTTAGGTTCATATACCATAAATACCTTCTTACGGAGTATCTTTTCAGCACCCCATTGCTAATTTTTGGCCTCCATTTTCTCGATCAAATTGTAAGCTTCTTTAATGGATTTGGCTCATCAAGGCACCTCGTGTATCTGAGTCAATTGTTGTTCTTGTGGGTGGCATCAGACTCTTGTAGAAAATTTACACTTTGAGCCATTTTGGTAGCCCATGATATGAACACTTCCTTAGTAGCTCCTTGTATATCTCCAATGAATTATGAAGTGTTTCTCTTTCAAACAATTGAAATACGGTTGTCCTATTCCTCATTATTGTTGTCTTGGTAGGTGGAAAGAATTTGGTTAGGACTTTTGCACCAAATTGTCCCATGTTGTGATTGAGCTACATGGAAGTGAAGATAGCCAACTTTTCGCTTTATGCCTAAGAGAAAAAGAAAAAGCCTTAGTCTTATTGCATCAAAGAAACTCCATTGTATTTAAAAATATCACAAACTTCAAGAAAAAAATATGGAGATTGGGATCATCATTGGGCAAACCACCAAATTGCATAAATGTTTGGACCATTTGGATGATTAATAGCTGTAGATACCTAATTTTGTCCGAACAAAATTTCAACCACTTTTAAAACACAAAAAATTCAACCCAGCTCAAATCCAATAGTTTTTCAAATTTTGACAAGTTTTTAAAATTAAAAATTAGACCAATTTCACCCAAATACTCCAAAGTTAACTTTGGTAAAAAATGGTCAAACTTGGCCAACAAAAGAAAAATTAGTCAAACAAAGTCAAAATTGCACAAAATTTGATCAAAATGGATAAAACCTAGGTCAATCCTCAAAGTTCAAAATCAAAAATGGAATCTGTGTTGATTAAATTGAAATTTGAGATTTTTAAAACACTACAAAACTTTTTATATTTCGAAAAGTGTAAAATTACCAAAATACCTTTAGGGGTATTTTGGTAATGGTAATTTGGCTTTCTCGTAGTTGAATTTTCATGAGAATTTTCAAACCATAATTGAATTTTTTTAATAATTTTTGACTCATTGAAAATCTAGATCATACCTTGGGAGGTGTGAAATAAGCAAAACGCCTTTTTGGGGTATAATTGCCATTTCATCTTCTCGAGGTTCGAATTTCGCAAAAAGCTCTAAATCATGATTTTAAGTATTTGATGATTTTTAAAATTTTGAAAACCTTGATTGTACCTTGGAAGGTGTGAAATTACAAAAATGCCTCTTATGGGTAATTTTGTAATTTAACCTTTTTGAGGTCAATTTTTAGCAAAACTTTCTATATCATAGTTCTATAATATTTGATGAATTTTAGTGCATTTAGAATCACAGCAAGTGTGAAATTATCAAAATACCATTTTGGATGTATTTTTATAATTTGACATTCCTGAGGTCAAATTTTCACAAAAATTTTTAGATCTTAATTTCATAATATTTCATGATCATTGGTGCTTTGAAATCCTAAAAATGCACATGGTAACATTGATTTCTAAGAAAATGGCTAAAAATTGAAAACTTTATACTAAGGGCAAAATGATCTTTTCATTGGTTTAAGGGCTTTAAAAATCACACATTTGCAGTGAACAATAGGGATCATTATATCTCATAAGAAATCTTGATCCAATGGCTAAAGATTGCTCTTGGATTAGAAATAAGGGAGGAATTTTGGCCCTTGGATGAGAATTGATCCTAAGGTCTATATTTAATATAAGTTTTTTTTTGCTTCTTCTTCATTCAAGGGAAAACTCTTTTTGCAGAAAAAAGAACTACTGAAGAAATGTGAAGGATAAAGGAGCTCGTGGAAAAGATAATTGGGAGAAAAAAATTTGTGAAAAAAAAAAGGAGAAAAATTCTTTATGCTTGGTTTTGAAGTTATACTTTCATAACACCAATTTTCCAATGTTCATGCATTTTCCATCACATTTCATAACATTTCCATGCTAGTTTAATCCATTTTCTTTGTTTTTCTTAAAGCTTTTTAGTTCTTTTTTTTTACTTGGAACTTAAAACAACTTTATCCAATTAACTAATAGTTGGATTGAAGCCAAAATTCAACTGAGAAAAAAACACAAATCAACCATAGAAAACAAGTTGGACGTTCGGCCATGGTGTGTTCTTGTTTGGTCAAACCTTGTCTTGGCCTTCTTCATCTCTTTGTTGCTTCAAATGTTGGCTTATGGTGCTTAAATGATGATTATATGTTTGATTAGCATGTTTTGTGGTTGATTGAATATATATGTTATTGTTTGGCTACCATTTTTGTTCATATAAATTCCTTGTCATTTTTGGATCATTACAAGTTTATTGAAGTTGTTTTAATGCCATAAATCTCTTCATGAAGTAAGTTCCAAGTGATCATTGCTTTGTATAGATGAAATGACACAAAAATGGAAGTAAGAAAATATCATGAAGGTTCGACTATGGTTTGCATGTGTTTGGCCGAACCTTGTTCCATGCTTTTATGATTTTTGGTTTTTTGATCCATGCTTTATGCTATGTTTTATGATGTTTGGCAATTTTCTAACATGTTTAAATAAAAATTTTTATTGAAAAAATGTTGTTTGATGGTTGTTTTTTGTGGATTTTTGAAGTTTTTTGGTTACGATGAATGATGAATAATGGTGGAACATTCAAACCAAAATTTAAAGTTTTTCCATATTTGATCCATTTTTGTCTTGAAACTTAATGCATTATATGTTTGTGATATTAAGTTTGAAAATACTTTAGTTTATAATTATGTTTTTAGGTCATGTGTTTGGCACATACATTCATTAATGAAATTTTTGTAATTTGCATTCATTTCATGTCCATTCTCATAAAACCCAAAAAATAAAAAATGAAACCCCAAACTTGAGACCCGAAACCTAAAATCCTAAACCCTAAACTTTAATTTGGTTTTCAAAGTAAAAGAAAGAAATGTTTTAAATTAAGATAACACCTTAACAGGTGCTAAAAAAATGTTTTAAAAAAATATAATCATTGAAATCTTGCCTAACTATAGAAGAATTCAAGATAATTATTATTTATGAGAGGTGTTATCTTGGTCTTACGGGACAATTTGCAATGATCATATTTACTTTATGAACACTATTTTTTTGGAAACTTAAACAACTCTTATCATATTGGGGAATTGCCTGACCGCTTGAATCAATATTGCCTGCCTGCACAATGTAAGAGCCTGCCACTCCACCCTTTGCATACGTTGCCATAACAGATCCTTCGATATTTAAAATTCCCTCATTTTGGCCCTCCCAATCATAATAGGCAATCCGAAATGTTGATCTTTCTCTGGAGTCTTATTAACTCCCTATTGCATCATCACACTCTCCCTCAGACCAGTAGGAATATTAGAACTGAACTAGACAACCGAACACATACTTAAGAAACCGGACATACCAGCACTGCTTTATAATTTTGTGCGAGATGATGACCACAATTTTATGTCTTTTTTATTGTAATTTCATTGCTTCACTTTAACATTTTCAACCAAACATACTAGACCTAGTTAAAATCAAATCCCACCTCCAACATGTAACCGCGCGGACCCAAAACTCATTCTCCATCGAACCAAGAACGTGACCCTGTTTACGATTTTTTTGTTCATTTTTCCATAAAATTGTGTCGTATCATTGCTCCTATTTTAAGCAAAAAAAAAAAAAAAATGCTGTAATGTTCTTTGCTTACTAATTAAGAAAGTGAATATGTAAATCTGGTTACCAATTCCTATAGCGTAGTGCGGATGTCCTTCTAATAACATACATTAACCTGCTCCCTCGATCTAGAAGGGGGAAAAAATGAACGAGGACCTTAATCCATTGCCTGTTTGAAAGGCAAATGAACTTTCAATGTAATTGGAAAGGCAGAAAAAACTTGAAATGTTTTGGCTAGATAATAAGAGATCTTGAGATTAGACATGAACACATTTTGGAATAACTATAAGGACACCAAAATTATGTATGAAAGCCCTATCTAACCAATATTTAGTTTTCAGCTTTGTTCGGATTAAGATGGACAAAACTCAAATAAGAGACTACATAATGCTGTGAGCAAAATTATACAAGGGTAACTTCTTTTCCATGGATGGTTGGGGAGATTCTTAACTTCTTTGATGCTAGTAGGCAACGTTGAACTCAAATCATATAACTCCTGAAGTTCCTGAGGTGAATTCACGGCTTTATTTCTTGTTGAACATGCCAAATAAGGATTTAATGGCATTAATGGCACTCTCATTGATAAATGATTCATCAAACCTTTTAAGCAAAGGCTCAAACTCCTCTGAAGTTTTTAAATTGGCTAGGTCAGGATCTGTCCGGATTCTCTGTTAACAGTAGCAACAAGTTCGTCAATAAACTTGATTAACAAATCAAAGTGCATGCAGTGCAATTGATTATTACCTTAAAGTCTTCAAATCCTGCCTGCAAGGCATTTTCAAGTGCTGACAGCCCAGCTTGAATCTGTAAACAGTTTCAATGCGGAAAATGATTGCATGGATTTAATCAAGAAGCCTGATTATGCATACTTCAACACCAACTCAGAAACTTATTCCATGTTAACCAACAAACTCAAAGTGGTAGTCCAGTAAAGAAGCCTGGATAGTGGATATTTTTGTTTGTTTGTTATGCCAAAACCCATACTTCCCAAATCAATATAATATAAATAAAAGATGCAAGGATATTCTTTTATCAACTACCTGATTAAGCTTTGAATAAGAACATGCCACATTGTAACTCACTACTGATGCTTCATCAGGCTCTGGCTTTGATCCCAATACAGACTCAAATTTCTCCAGTGCTTGCTCATATTTGCCGCTCCTTCCCAATAAAAGAAAAGGAAGTAGATATCAGATGGATAGAGCTTTTCAGAACCATAGCTCAGAAACTAATACTAAACCTATTTAGGTGCTCAAACATAATTGGATATGCATGAGAATTTGATGTTCTTGGAAGAGGACTGAATCATAAATATAGACATGAGCAAAGGACAAGTTTTGAAATTACATCAGACATTACCTGTATAGTTGCAACCCTTCACGAAGATCCATTGCTCTGCGTTCTTTTTGTTCCTTTTTCCTTAAATAGTTTTGCATCTGAGATTCGAGCAATACATTGCAGACACTATATTGGTGTTATAATATAGAAAGGGTATAACTAGAAGTGAAGGTTACGAAATTATCTAGCATGCAATTTCAGATGGGAACCGATTGCCAAGTTTGCCAGAGAAATTACTTGGATTTCCCTCACTCTGTTACTAATTACTCCAGAGTTCCTCTCAGCTCTAATAATCTCCTTCTCTGTCAATTCACCTCCATCATCAACTTTCCCTGGAAAACGCCAATATTTTTCTCATCACCACGCAGCATTCACAAGGGCATTGCAAGTTTTGATTGCCAACAAAATTTAATTCTGAGCAAAGGCTAATGTGTATTTATAATCATATTCAAGAATAGGTTGCTAATCATTTGTCTCAAAAAGTAATTGTTCTCTCTTTTTTATTTTAAATAAAGAGAAAAAGGAGAAGAAGCAAGATCAGGGTGATAACATACCATATCTCTTCTGCATTTTCATAAGCAGTGGACCAATTCTCTGGCGGATGGTGTACATTGTCCTCCCATATTCAGCGGCAGGCCATATTTCTGTCCCAAACACTGCACTGCATTCCCATCAAGAGTTCATAGGTCACCATCTAGTTCTAATTTGGTGTGGCAGTTGGGAAATTAACCAGACATCCAACACTCCACTAACAATATCTTATCCATGGAGAATGGAATCTGACAAAATGATTGAAGTTGCCCACAAGGACTTAAAATTGAACAAATGAAATAAAATGATGGGAATGAATATGAATCTGTGATGCCGTCTTTCGTTAGTTGACAAAAAGATGAGGAAACTAAAGAAAAACAATTTAAAACAAACAAGTATATCATATGCAAATACAAATATACGAAACCTGGTGGCAAGTACTTTGTCTCCAACAGTGAAAACCCCAGCCTTATCAGCTGCTCCACCAGGCAGAATAGCATCAACGTAAGTTCCACCATCTCTGCCTTTTCTGAATTTCAGCCCATAAGGCTGCTCAATCTCTACCTCATACTCCTCGTACTGCTCTTCAAGTCTTTCCATCTCCTGATTTGTTGTTTGGGACTCAGCTTCCGTTGCTTTGACGACCAAAACTGACGGCTTTTGCTTCTTGCAACTGCAGAAAGACGCTGAAAAAGTGCTCGAAAATGAGCACTTCTTGCTGAATACAACATGCTTGGTTAAGAACAGAGGTTGTAATGGCGACGAAGAGCAGATAGATGGATAAGTGCCGGGGGCCAAAGTCATGGTTGATTCAGTTGATTGAGTTCGTCCCTATGTTTTGTGGTAAGAAAATGTTTTCAAGTTGTAAGCGATGAAACTCCAAAGCTTTGACAAATGTGATTGGCCAGAAAACTGTTGCTCAGGAAACGGCTGTGGATGACAGGGGACTCCTCTTCAATATTCAGTTGGACCAAATCAAAACACGTGTCCCTCCATTTTTCCATTGGGAAACGCCATGCTGGCAGATCCTCTCTCAACACTGGCCTCTGATCTTTCTCTCGGCCTTATTTTAATAAATGAGGTGCTTTTTTTTTTTTTTGCGATAAAAAATTTCATTAATAAATTAAATTATTATTATTATTTTTTAAAAATATTATATTAAATTAAAATATAAAAAATATTTTTTAAAATTTAAATTTTAAAAATCAAAATTTATAAATTTTATAATTTTATTAAATCTAATACTTAAAATTGAATTTTTATCCAACAATTAGTATGAAATTGATTACATTAAAATTTTAATATTTTATCATTTTTTAGTACAATTTTTAGTGAATAATTGTTTCTTTCTTCATAAATTTGGCAAAATTATTCTTAATTGCCTAAATATTCAATATGTAGGTAAAAATATGAGAAAAAGAGAAAAAATGTAATATTTTGATTCAATTTAAATGCATTTTGGTGCAAAAAATGTCATTAGGCTGGAACTAATGTGCATTTGCTCAAATGCCATACTTAGGAGATTTTTCTTACATTTATCTTTTTTACTTCCTTTGCTTAATTGAGCTTTATTGAAATTTTAATTAAAACTTTATTCTTCATATTTTTCTTGTGAAAATATCCATTTTAGCTCATTAATGCTTGTCATATTTCAAGTAAAATTACATGAGTTAAATTTGTGTCACTTACATAGGTATGGTTTTTAAGCTATAATTGGAGCTGAAATCCAAAGCTTTATAAAGTTAATTTGGCAATTAAATAGCTCTTATTTGATTGGAATTTGAAGAAGAAAGGGAGTTACGATTGGCACCTAAAATTGGAAAAAAGAAGCAATCACAACCATTAGATGCAAATATGATGAACAAGTGAAGATGGCACCATTTCTAGGATTCAAAAGGAAGGCCAATGGGTAGTTGTTTACTTGGCAATTTGGAGGCTTCTCATTGGTTATAATTCTGACTTTTTGAAGCTTACAAGATCAAAGGAAGAAAGTTTGAAGTGAAGTGAATTAAAGCAAACTAGGAAGCTTATGAAGCAAGATTGGATGATGTGAAAATATCTAGCCATGCGGCATCTAAGGTGGCATTTTTTTATGATTTGATTGGTTGGAACACATCATCCTTGGCCTATAAATAAGATGGATGGTTGGCCAATTGGAAGAGTTTTTACAATTTTTTATATTTTTTCATTTCTTGCATTTTTACTTTCATGTTAATTTTCTCTCTAGTAGTTTCCTTCTTATTATTTTAGGGGGTTGTTTGGCAAAAAATTTCTTTTCTTGCCTTTATTTTACATGCACTTTAAGATTCAATCAATAAAAGTGCAATTCCTTCAAGTTTCCTTGTTCAATTTCATGTATTTTCATTGATTGTTCAAATTTGTTTGGGTAGCTGTGGTTTTCACTTCATATCTCTTTCAAATCTTGCAAGTTTTAATCCAATTTTTTTTTTATAAACTCTCAATTCATATCTCTTTAAATCTAAAAAATTTCATTTTCAAATTCATTCCACAAAATTCTACAAAAATATGAATATTTTTGGTTGGAGATACGATAATAGAGTAGGAGATCAAGTGATGACAACACTTGAAGATTCACGTCTCCTTGTTAGGCGATCAATCCAATCTTTTCTCACTCTTATCTTATTAATTTATATGTTTACTTGCTTAGATTCAATTATTTTCTTTTTGTTCCATATTTTTCAAAAATTTTTAGATGATTTTCTCTTGAATACTTTGTTTATCTCTTTATTGCATTCTGTTCTTGTTGAAGTTCATTGAGCTTGATTTTGCATTGTTTCTTTTGATTTTTTTGTTGAATCTTGTAGTAAACTTGTAGCTCAGTTTCATTTCATTTGCTTTGTAGGTTTGTGGATCTAAGTTTTTCTCTTAATTTAGTTAATTTCCATATTTGAATATCTATTTCACTTTGCACTTTTCTTATTGTTCTTGTGATTTTGCTTCTTAAATTGCTATTAAATTGCGTTTTGATTCATGTGTACTTACTATTTTCTTAATTTAGAACTCGTTTGGATCAATTTTAGGAGGTTTCTAGATCATATTTCCCTTAGAAGTTAAAAGGTAGTTAATTTTGGTTCTTAATTATTAGTTGCTATTTGGTTATCACTTGAGCTTTCTAATTTTAGTTTCTTAGTTTAGATTTACTTTTAACATGTTAGATTTAATTCATAGCACTTTAGTTGATGCTTTGTTAAGTTTTGTTAGTATGCTTGCTTTGTATGTTATAGATATGCTTTCAATGATTAGTGTTTCTTGCCTTTGGTTTTTTATACTTGTTGATACTAGTCTCATATTGTCTACTCTCTTTGATTGAATTAACTTTAGGTTGAGTGTGAATATAATAGGTACTTAATCTAGGATTTCTAACTAATCCCTATGGGACGATATCTTTACTCAGGTCACTTTTATTACTTGAACGATTTGTGAGCTTGCAAAAATCATCAATCAAGTTCTTAGTATCGTTACCAGGGATTAAAAGTCAAGAGTCTTAGGTTAATATCATGCTTTGGCATGCTCATCTATAGACTAATTCACCCTTAGTGTACATATGATAGGCTAGTTACTAACTTGCCTTGATCTTGTTTCTTTAGGGTGTGCAAAACTAACTTTTTTATTGTCGCATTTCATTAGTTGTACAAACTTTGATCTCTCATTTAGAAGTTGTTTATTTAGTCTACTTGTCCTTATGGCTGATGTATGCACTCAACTGGAGTCATGAGTTGATCCTTCTAAATCCAAAGATAAAAAGCACTCTTAAGAGACTTAGAAGGGAGAGACAAGGGATCCTATCATAATGGCCAAACAAATTAGCATTAGGAGGCCAACCATTCAAGCCAATAACTTTGAGATTAACTTGCAATCATCCAGATGATTCAAAATTCAATGCAATTTAGTGGTCAAACAAGTGAGGACCCTAATGCTCATCTATAGGATTTTTTGGAGATGTGATATTTTCAAACATAATGGTGTTACTGAGGATGCCATTAATCTTATGTTATTTTCTTTTTCCCTTACAGATAAATCGAGAGTTGGTTAACCTCTATGCCACCAGATTCCATTACTACTTGGGATGATTTAATTAAAGTTTATGGCTAAGTTTTTTCCTCCAACCTCGATGGCTAAGTTTAGAAATAATATTTCCATTTTTGCCAACATGACTCAGAGACCTTGTATGAGACATTGGAAAGATACAAGGAGCTCTTGAGGAAGTGTCCACACCATGGACTACTAAGATGGTTAGAAATCTAGATTTTCTATAGTAGGTTGATACTTGCCACTAGGACTATACTAAATGTTGTTGCAAGTGGTACCCTTATGAGTAAGACTTTTGATATTGCTTAGTATTTGATTGAGCACATGGCTATTAATAACTGTCAAGGTCTAATGGGAGACAAAATCTTAGGAAAGCCTTAGGAGTGTACGAACTTAGTGAGTTTAATGTTTTAAGTGCTAAGTTATATTTCCTAGCCAAATGTATTAAGTTTTTAAATATTAAGGCTACATCTTTTGAGTCTAGTCATAGTGAGCTGAGGTCTACCCATAGTTCAGTTACATGTTGTGAGGTTTGTGGGGTAGGTCATACAAGTGATTCATGTCCTAGTTAGACCAAGAGTGTCCAGTGCTTAGGTCAAAACACTAGGTAGCTGAATTTGTGGGGTAGGTCATACAAGTGATTCATGTCCTAGTCAAACCGAGAGTGTCCGGTACTTAGGTTAAAACACTAGATAGCTGAATAAACCCTATGTTTCCACATATAACCTTGGATAGAAGAATAACCTAGCTTTCTCATGGAATCAACAATAAAGTCAAAATGCTATTCTTGTTCAATCCACTCATGCTACTCAATAGCTTTATTTTGCCAAACCATAAACCCTCATAGTTTTCACCTTATTTCATATCAGCAGCATCACCCACATCTATACACTTCTTAATACCAACCTTTTCCATCTTTTGAGAAGAAATCTTTAATTAAGAATCTTTTGAGTTCCTTGATTAACACCTAGACTGCTTTCATGTAAACCTAGAATACCATGTTTTATAACCAGACTACATCCATTAAAAGCTTAAAGACATAGAGAGTACAGTTAACTACTCTATTTAGTATTGACCCAATAGCACTTTACCTAGTAACACTAAAATTAACCTTAAAAAAGAAAGCAAAGAACAATGCAAAGTAATCAACCTTAGAAATGGTAAGCAATTAGCTAGTGAGCTTGTCCAAAATGAACTTATTGATGTAGTAAAGGAGTTTAAGGATACGAAAGAGGAAGTCATAGTTTAAAAGGAAGAAAAAGTTAAGAAGGCTGATAAGATGGTTGTACCTACCCAAACACCTACCCATATTTCAGTACCTAGTAAAAAGGTTTCCCTTAGAGATTCTAGAAGCAAAAAGAGAAGAAACAATTCTCCAAGTTTTTAGATGTGTTTAGGAAGCTTCACATTAACATCCTTTTTTACAAATGCATTAAAGTAGATGCCTACTTATGCCAAGTTTATAAATGGCATTATCTCCAAAAAAAAAGAGATTAGAGGATTATAAGATAGTGGCACTCACCAGTGAGTGTAGTTCACTAATTCAGAAAATACTACCTACAAAGTTTAAAGACCCTGAGAGTTTTACCATTCCTTGCACCATTGGTAGTATGCCATTTGATATTGGTAGTATATCCTTTGATAGGGCTTTGTGTCATTTAAGTGCTAGTATCAATTTGATGCTTCATTAATTTTCAAGAAGCTAGGCATAGGAGAAGCGAAACCCACTTTTGTGACTTTATAGTTGGCTCATCGTTCGCTGAAATATCTGAGAGGGATAGTAAAAGATATACTAGTTAGAATAAATAAATTCATTTTTTCTACTGATTTTGTAGTCTTGGATATAGAAGTAGATCATGAGATCCTGAACATTTTAAGGAAACCTTTTGAAGCTACTGGTAGAGCTATCATAGATGTGCAAAAAAGGAAGTTGACTATGAAAGTTCAAGATCAAGAGGTCAAATTTAATGTTTTTAAGGCTTTGAAATATATTGACAATTCTAATGAGTGTTTTAGGATAGAGGTGCTTAGTAGTTTAGTGAATGATGTTTTCCAAATTGAGCACCTAATTTCTTACCTTAAGGAACACCACCCATAATCGATAATATAGCAAACATGGATTTAAATGATGGTGGTAAAGATATAGTTATGGTCTTTACAATTTGATTTACACCTACCTATAGTCATCCTTTATATGTATTGGAGTCTGTCTTTAAAATGTTGAAAGTCTCTACTATAGATCTAGCAATTTTAGAGCTTAAACAATTACCCTCACATCTTAGGTATGCCTACCTAGGAAAGGATGATATTATGCCTATGATCATTTTAGCTTCATTGATTAATGATCAAGAGGTTGAGATGTTGTTTATGCTTAGAGAGTATAAGTTAGCTTTAGGATGGTCCATAGCTAATATTAGAGAAATACTTTTTTTTTCTGCACACATAAGATTTTGATGGAGTATGGATATAGACCAACCATAGAGCTTCAGCGTCATCTAAATCTAGCCATGAAATAAGTTGTTAAGAAAAAAAATCATCTAATGGCTTGACACTAGAATCATATATCCGATATTGGATAACTCATGAGTCGGTCCAATTTAGTATGTGCTAAAAAAAAAGGGATGCTTATACTATCAAATGAAAACAATAAGTTGATACCCATTAGGACTGTGACCGGTTAGAGAGTTTGTATGGACTACTGTAAGGTAAACAAGGCTATTAGGAAAAACCACTTTCCTTTACATTTTATTGATAAGATATTGGATAGGTTATTCAAACATGAGTTTTATTACTTTCTTGATGAATACTCCAAATATAACCAGATAGCTATAACACCTGATGATCAGGAGAAAATAACCTTTACATGTCCTTTTTAAACTTGTGCTTTTAGGAGAATGCCATTTAAACTATGTAATGCACTAGCTACATTCCAAAGATGTTTGAGGGCTATATTTTCTAACATGGTAGAAGAAATCTTAGACCTTATATTCCTTATGAGTTCATAAGAAGAGCAACCTTATGAGTGACTCCATACTTAGCTACCAAGGCATCAAAATCCTTATTACAAAATTATGAGTCCTCATCACTAATGATCACTCAATGGGTTTTAAATCTAGCAAATATGTTCTTTTGCAAAAAGCTAAGAACTACCATGGCATCATTAGTAGATAAAGTTATCACCTCTACCTATTTAGACACATAATCCAACAGCATCAAAACGTAATGGTTATGATAGGATAAGATAAATGGATGCATGAAATCTAAACCCTAAACATTAAAAATCTCAACCTCAAGAATAGGGTTTAAGGGCATTTCATTTCTCCTAGATAGGCCCCTAACTCTCTGACATCTATCACACTTTTGAACAAACAAGTTTGCATCTCAAAATAGAGTAGGCCAATAAAATCCTAATTGAAGCACTTTTGCATTTGTTCTTTGCCCACCAAAATGTCCACTATAATAAGAAGAATGACATTGTCTCAATATATCTTCAATTTCCTTCATATGGACACGTTGTTTCAAAATTTGATCCTTACATTGCTTAAACAAATAAGGCTCATCCCAAACATAATACTTGACATCATGCAAAAATTTCTTCTTTTGATGACATGATTGCTCAGGGGGTAAAACTGCTCCAACTATATAATTCACAAAATCGGCATACAAATGCAAATTATCATGCCTAAATGTCATCAACATCTCATTAGGAAAGTTTTCATTAATACTCAAATCACCGTCAATATCACCATTGTCTAACCTAGAAAGATTGTTAGCCACATGGTTCTCTGATCATCGTTTATCTCTAATTTCCAAATCAAATTCCTAAAGTAGGAGAATCCATCTAATTAACCTAGATTTTGCATCTTTTTAGTCTTGAGAAACTAAATAGTAGAATGATTAGTGTAAACTATGAATTTAGAATCGCATGCTCACATAATCAATACTAGATAAAAAATGCATTTCAATATTCAAAACATCACTCACAAATAAGTACCATATTCAAGAATTCTCTAAGCCTAAGCATTATCTCATATTTCACACACATTCAATCTTTTCCTAAAGTTATATTCATTATCGATCACTACCTATCATTAGTTTCATGAAGAACTAATCAAAACAAGCATAATAATAATTCAAGCTACCACATGTTAAGCTCAATTTCGAAGCAAAAATCATGGAAAATTCAAAAAGTTTTGCAAAGAATTTTAAAAAATTCCCCTAATATCCCTAAACTTAAACAACACATTATCCTCAATGTGTAAGCATCAAGCACTAAAGCACAAAAAGAAGAATAAGGAAACTCCATAGAGGCATGGTGATTGAATCTCTAATCAAAGCTTTGGCCAAAACTAGTGTATCCATTTCAAGCTCTTATTCACCTACAAAATAAAAGAAAATACCTAAAACAAGAACAAACACCAATATATACAAGAAAAGGTAAGCCTTTATTAGGGCATTTTGGGCGTTCATTTAGGCTTATGCAACGGGCCTCACTATGGGGCCCACACTAGGCCTCATACTAAAGCATTTAATAATGGATCATGTAATAGGCTTGAAAAGTGAAGTTGAGGCCCTATTACAAAAACAAGCTTGGATTAAAATAATAAAATATCTCTGACAAAATTAGATATCAATAAAGTGTTGACTTGACTTTGTCATTTTTTCCTAGTAACTTTTCACAACTTGTAATGAATTTCAATATGCATCAGATAGAAGTAACATTTCCACATTTGATGAATATGCTTTTCACAGCCAAAAAATCCATTAAGAATAAAAAACGTAAGGCTTTTCTAGTTTTTTCATCTAAGGCCATTAAAAAGTCAGCCAAGAAGAAAAAAAGTAAGAAGCTTGATAAGAAAAGAGATGTAAGTAAGGCTATCAAGCCTATTAGCAACATTAAGAAGGATAAGGCTGTATGTCACCATTAAGGTAAAAAAGGTCATTGGAAAGGGAATTACAAGGTCTACTTGACAAGCTTGAAGAATAAGAAGTCTAAAGAGACTTATACTTTAGGTATGTTTATGATTGAAGTCTAAAGAGACTTTTACTTTAGATATGTTTATGATTGAGATCAATCTATCTTTTTTTAACACATCTTTTTGGGTATTGGATACCGAATGTGGTTTTTACTTATATAATGATATATAGGGACTAAAGAAGAGTAAATACCTGAAGAAGGGAGAGGTGTCCTTGTGTGATGGAAATGCACAAGTGTTGTTACCTATGTCATGGGGATTTATTACTTACCTTCACTTTTTGGTTTAGTTTTAGAACAAAAGGATTGTTATCATTTTCTTGCCATAACTCGAAACATCATTTTAGTTTCTTATTTATGTATGAATGATGAATACTCATTTAATATTAAAGGCAATAATTGTTCCTTTTATTTAAATGATATGCTATATGGCATGTGAATGTATGATATTGGCTTATATGTTCTTAGATTAAACAAATTTAGTAATAAAATCACTAGAAAAATGCTAGGAATAATGCTAAAAAAATTCATGAAAAAAAGGTTCAAGAAAACTCCCTTAAAAGCAATCTACCTTAATGACACTAGTTTTAGGCCATTTTCATAGTTTGCACCAAAAATCCTCCAAAATGTATCTAAATTTATCAAAATTCCTTATTTTCTCCATTTTTACCTACACATAAGACAATTGTGATTTTAGGAGTATTTTTGCTAAGAAATGCTAAAGAACAAGCTAAAATAATAGTCAAATTGTACTAAAATTAAGCACTAAGAAGCTAAATTTTATAATGCAATCAATCCCCCAAACTTGAACTTTTGCTTGTCCTCAAGCAAAACAAGAATTAGCATGAATCACATTATACTTCCAATACTTCATTCAACATTATAACCATATGGATTGATTAGTAAATATAACTAAAGTAAAATCATAAACAAGTGTTATTAAACAATAATCTACCTAGGCTGAGAGCATTCCTAACTAAGGTTTCACAAGCAAACAACACTTTCCACATCTTCTTGCATGAAATCTAATAATGTTATGCAACTCATGTAACATTATAACAATGATCAATAAAGCATGCTCATATTCCATAAGTTTGCTTATTACATCTTTCTCCACTAATGTAGATAAACACATGACCAATGATCATTTAGGACTTTAATAAGCTTGTAATGAAAGGCTAAGGTCAAGGAATGATAAAAGTCATTAGGCTCAAGTGCCTTAACAATGCATTACATGTCAAGGATCATTCATCATTGAGCTCTCTAGGCAAGAAAGGTAAGCTTGGCTAAAGAATCATCCCCTAAACTTTCATTTTATCCATTTTTCTTTCTTTTCTTATTTTTTTTACTTTTCATGACTTTATTGTGTTTCTTTTTTTTTCATGATTTTTTTTCAATTTTTTTCATTTTAAAAATTTTTTTTTCAATTTCTCATTCTTTTTCCAAGCTCCACCCTTCATTCATAATAATGCATAGCTCACAAATGTACATGAATGTCCTAATCCATATAGGGCAACGGACTAAAAAGATAGGAAACATCAAAATTACGTTATGGGCTTGTAATGTGGTTTTAAAACAAAGAAAGAATAATAAGGCTCAAAAGGGGTGACTATTGAAATATTGTATCAAGGATGGCTTGAAAGTGTTAATCGATCCAAAGATAGCCTATATCATTTCCCTAATCAAGTGTCCTCTAAGATTTTGCTTGAGAGATGATCAAAATAATTCTAGAATCATGAAACACAACTCTCCAATGAAAAAAAAAATCTCATGCTCACATAATCAATACTAGATAAAAAAATACATTTCAATATTCAAAACATCACTCACAAATGAATACCATATTCAAGAATTCTCTAAGCCTAAGCATCTTCTTATATTTCACACACATTTAATCTTTTCCTAAAGCTATATTCATTATCAATTACTACCTATCATTGGCTTCATGAAGAACTAATCAAAGCAAGCATAATAATGATTCAAGCTACCACATGTTAAGCTCAATTTCAAAGCAAAAATCAAGGAAAATTCAAAAAATTTTATAAAGAATTTTCAAAAATTCCCCTAATATCCCTAAATTTAAACAACACATTGTTCTCAATGTGTAAGCATCAAGCACTAAAGTATAAAAGAGAAGAATAAGGAAACTCCCTTATCATCATGGAGGCATGGTGATTGAATCTCTCATCAAAGCTTTGGCCAAAACTAGTGTATCCATTTCAAGCTCTTATTTACCTACAAAATAAAAGAAAATACCTACAACAAGAACAAACATCAATATGTGTAAGAAAAAGTAAGCAAAATATATGAAAGCAAAAGATAAAATGTAAAGCATGGGTTGCCTCTCAAGATGCAATTTATTTAAAGTTGAAAGGTAGACTATTAGAGTAAGCTCAACCTTGTAGGTTCATAATAATCACTCCACACTTGATTCCCAAATCCAACCATTTTAAGACCTTTCTTTTTACCATATCATCAAAACTATGGTCTAATGGTAGATCATGTAAGAAAGCAGGAGTAACAGTAAACTTCTTAAGAAAACCCTTAACCTCACACCTAGAAGGACTAAGATAAGTGGGTTTTGGTTTTGGCATCCAGTCAACCAGTCTATAATTGACATAAATCATATTATATCATTATTACAACATATCCACACCATCCCTCCTAGAAGGACTATGATAGGTATGACTAAACTGAAACTGCTCAAAGACTGGTGAATCAACTAAAAATGAGATCCCATCAATAACAATTAGACCATCACCCTTAGGACAATGATAAGTATCATAAAAATGGAATGTCTCATATTTGATGAATCTAGATTTGAAGGTCTATCACTCTAAGGAGAGTGTCAGGATCAACTAAATGCTTGCCATTAAAAGGTGGTGCAAATCAAAAAGTAGAGAATATTAGTATATCCTCATCATCCTCACTCAAATCCATGTCTTCTACTTTTTCGACCACAGGGTCCTTAAAATATGAAACAAGGTGCTCCAAGTGTAAAACATCATAATCATATCACTAGATAGCTTTACTCTCAAGCACTCATTAAAATCGTTAGGGAATGGCAAAGCTTTAAAAACATAAAAAGCAACCTTCTGATCATGAACTTGCATAGTCAATTTTTCTTTTTACACATAAATCAAAGCCCTAACAATGGCTAAAAATGGGTCTCTTTAAAATAATCAGGATCTTACTATCCACCTCTATCTCTATAACCATAAAATCGACAAGTAAAATGAATTTCTCTAGCATAACCAAGACATCCTTTACAATCCCTCTAGGGTATTTTAGTGACCTATCAGTCAACTATAGAGTAACTGAGGTGGTTTTAGCTTTTTTTATGCCTAATCTTTGAAAAATGTACCAAGGCATCAAGTTATTGCTAGCACCTAGGTCATATAAGGCTTAATCAAAGGAAATACTACCTATAGTACATGGAATGGTAATACTACTAGGATATTTAAGCTTTGTAGGTACTCCTCTCTGAATTACCAATGTACACTCACTTATAAGTACAACTATCTCATAATCTTCTAATCTTTTTTTCCAAGAGATAACATCCTTCATAAACTTTGCATAGGTAGGCATCTACTCAAGTGCATCTATAATGGGTTATTACTATATAGCTTCTTAAACACTTCAAGAAATTTAGAGAAATGTTTCTCTTCCTCTTGCTTCTCAAATCTCTACGAGAAAGGAATGTAAGGTCTAAGTGGCTTAAGTCTAGAAAGAGTAGGCCTAGATGAACTTGGTATAGCACTAGAAGATGGTATCTATGGTAAATGGGCAAAAATAGGTACTACCCCTTCATCTTTCTTCTTGCCCTTTCCCCATCGTGAATTAGGTATTTATTAGGCTCATCACCATCAGACATTTCATTTGCCACATCTTAAGAACCTATTGAGTCCTAGCCACTAGCTAATTATCTCCCACTCCTAAATATGATTGCTTTGCAATGCTTCTTCCCTTCCCTCTTATGGTTGACCTCTGTGTTATTAGGTAAGGTGCCCTATCGTCAGGTACTAAAAAAGGTCGCTAACTAACCAATTTGGGTCTTTAAGTTCTTTATGGATGCTAAATAATTTTGAAACATGATGTTTTGATTCTAGAATATGGTGTTTTAAGTTTATATGAATGAGATCTAAGTTTTAATCATGATACCTAAGAGATCTTCAACTGAGGTTTCTTCTTAGGGGTTGGTATAGATGAAAATATATGTATGTAGTGCTGTGAAGGTTATTGCTAAAAAAGTGACTACTAAAAACCTGTTAGGTGAAGTGGTACAGTGTAACCTAGACCATATGTGGGAACATGAGGGTTGTTAGGTTGCCTAGAGGTATGTCTTAAATAATGGATACTCTCTCAATGAGTGCTTGGACATGACTCTTTTGGGTGTACTATCTTGCATACATCACACATAGCTAAGGAACTATGGCTATGAGTAAACCTAAAATAACTAGGACTCAGCTCTGAAGGTGTAACCTTACTATGTAAAGACTATAGATTTGGCTAGGGAATCTACCTTTACACTAAGCATTGTAAGCTCACTAACCTCGTACACCCCCAAAGCTTTCTTAGGATGTTGACTCTTATTCAACCACTAACAATTATTAGTTGCCATATCTTTAATAAGCTCATAAGCTATATCAAAAGTCTTACTCATCAAAGTACCTCTTGATGCAGCATCTAAAAGTGTCCTAGTGTTAGGCACTAACTCATTATAAAAAATCTAAATCTTCAGCCATTTTGGTAGTCCATGGTGTAGACGTCACCTTAGGAGCTCCTTGTATCTCTTCTATCACTCATACAAGGTCTCTGAATCGTGCTAGGAAAATGTAGTGATCTCATTCTAAAGCTTGGCTATCTTGGCTGAAGAAAAAATTTAGCCATGAACTTTTGCACTAAATCATCCTAAGTAGTAATGGAATCTAGTGGCATCAAGGCTAACAAACTCTTGGCTCTATCTCTAAGGGAAAATGGAAATAACCTAAGCTTAATGGCATCATCAATAACACCATTCTATTTAAATGTATTACAAATCTCCAAAAAATTCCAAAGATAAGCATTTGGATCCTCACTCAAATGACTACTAAATTGCACCACCTACTTTATCATCTAGATGAGTGTAGGTTTGATCTCAAAATTATTGGCTTGTATGGTTGGCCTTCTAATGCTAGGTTGAAAACCATGAAGATTGAGCACAGTATAATCCTTAAGGGCTCTAGTGTCTTGCTCGACCATAAAGATAGTAGGATCAGTTTATCTTTCCCTCATAATCCTCCTATAAGTAGCCTCAAGCTCAAGATCTAAAAGGATCAACTCATGATCCCTAACTGAATGTATACATGGGCCATAAAAACACTATACCTAGTAAAGCACTCTTAAAAATAAAACTCTAAGTATGTACACCTAAAACTGAAACAAATCTAATTTATAGCCTAAGGTATGTACACTAAAGGGACCTAATCTATAGAAAAGTATGGCAAAAGTTGATATTAACCTAGGACTCTTAAATCCTAATCCTTGACAATGGTACCAAAACCTTGATTGGGAAAACTCTACAAGTGCTTAGGTCGTACAAGTAATAATAGTGACTTTTCAGTCAAAATATCATCCCACAAAGATTAGATAAAAAGGTTCTTAAACTATATACATATTATCACCATACCTTTTTAAAGTTGGTTCCATAAAAAAAGTAAGCATGAAAATTAACTACAAAAATAAAAGTGAATAAAGCATAAAAAATATAAAGCTAAGCAAATGAAAAAAAAATGAACAAGAATAACAAGTATATAAATGATGTCAAATGAAAAAAAATGCAATAACTAAACAAAATGAAATCATAATTAAAATGAAAATTAAGAACTAAAAGTCACAAAATTCAATTAATTAGCCTAAACTGAAACTAAAAGGAAAATTATGAAAATCGTAAGTAAATGAACATTACAAATTGAACAAACTTCTAGCTACTGTTTTGCATTAAAATTTCACATGATAAATTTAAACAAGCTGGAATTTTGAAGCTCTATAAGAGAGCAACATGAAAAATCACTTTGAAAAGAAAAAATCAAAGAAAGTCTAAACAAACTCAATGGAAGAACCAATGAAATCGAAACTAGTAACTAGCTTATAAATTGAACTTGAATCAACTATTTTAGAACTAAATGATGCATAAACAAATGCAAATGAGCTGAAAATGAAAAGATCAATTAAGGAACTAGAATTAAAATTGATTTAAAGAATAAAAAGTGTAAGAAAATGTAAGATCTAACTATGAAAAACTAAAACAAAAATTGAAATTCCATCATAAACTCACTAAGTTGATAAGAAAAAAAATTAGATCTATAAGCTTCTAATGAAAATGAACTAGAACTGAGCTAAGGAATGATTTATCAACAAGTTTTCTATAAGATTCAACCTAAAAATCATAGAAATTAACAAGGAAATTAGCTTAGTAAGCTAGGAAACCAAACAATGCACAACTAAGTAGAAAACAAAGCATGAACAACACAATTAATCCAAACAGCTATCAAAAACATGAAACAAATTGCAACAAAATAGAAATAGGCTAGAGAACAACTAGACATAAGAGATAAAAGGTTGGAAGGATCAAACAATTTTCCAATAGGAGAGAAGAGTTATGCTCAATCTTAGATATCATGCTTGGACTGCACTGGATCCAAATTTCAACCTCAAATAGCAAGAATTTACTATATTTTTTGGGAATGAATTTGATTCTAATTTTTGACTATGTTAGAGCTAATGAGCTAAGAAACTATGAAAGAAATTGGACCAAAAACAAGTAAGAAATGATTGAGTTCTGATTAAAACATTGAAACTAGGTCAAGTGCGAAAATGCAGAAATAGATTTGAGATCAACAAGAAAACTTGAAGATTTGAGCTAGAAATCAATAAAATTTGCAAGTTTCATTGCCAAAATCATAAAGAAAACTGAAAAATACTTCAGGAAATGTAAAAGTGTAATAAAAATCAATAGAAAAACATGAAGATCAAGGGCTATTTTTTTGCTATGAAAATAAAATGTAGTAAAGGAAAGTGTAGAAATTAAAGAATAAGAAAAATAAATCCTAAGCTAAAGTCTCCATAAAATGGCTGGCTCCACTCTATTTATAAGCAAGTGAGTGGTGAATGGAGCCCAAAAAAGTTTTCCAAAATATCTACAGTGAGGTGAGCTTCTAGAGACTTCTTCTCTCCTCATTTTTGCACTCGGTGCATGGCTATGTGGCTTTTTCTTCAACAATTATAAGCGTTCCTCCTGCTTTTTTCCACTTCCAAAAAGTCCAAGTTATGACCAATGAAAGCTCTCCAATATGCCATGTCATCACCTCTTGAAGTCTTCTTTTGAATGCCACAATGTGATGCCCAATTCTTATGCAAATAAAGGTTGCATTCCAAGCCACTAGTGCACCATCTTTTCTTTGTTAAGCCTCTTACATGGATGTATGTTTTCATTCTTTGCTAAAAAAATATTTCAAGTATTCCATGAGCAATTTAACAATAAAATCACTAGAAAAATAATGGAGTAATGCTAAAAAAAAGTCATGGAAGAAAGGTTTAAGAAAACTCCCTCAAAAGCAATCTAACTTAATGACACTAGTTTTAGGCCATTTTCACCATTTGCACCAAAAATCCTAAAAAATGTATCTAAATTGATCAAAATTCCTTATTTTCTCCATTTTTACCTACACATAAGACAATTGTGATTTTAGGAGTATTTTTGCTAAGAAATGCTAAAGAATAAGCTAAAAAATAGTCAAATTGCACTAAAATTAAGCGATAAGATGCTAAAATTTTTAACGCAATCAATGATGTTCTCAATATAAATGTTAAGAAGGCTAAACTAGATAAACCTAATCAATCTTACTTGTGGCATTCTAGGCTTAGTCACATCAATGAGATAAGAATCACAAAGATACCTAAATAAGGATGCTTTGATCCTTTTGATTATGAATCATATGGAACTTGTGAATCATGTTTGCTTCGAAAGATGACCAAATCACCTTTTACCAATAAAGAAGAAAGAGCTAGTGTGATTTTTGGACTAATACATTTGGATGCATGTGGCCCAATGAACACAAATGCTAGATAAATCTAATTAACCTTACTTGTGGCATTATAAGCTTGGTCACATCAATGAAACAAGAATCACAAAGTTATATAAACAAGGATACTTTGATCCTTTTGATTATGAATCATATGGAACTTGTGAATCATGTTTGCTTAGAAAGATGACCAATCACTTTTTACCGATAAAAAAGAAAGAGCCAGTATGGTTCTTGGACTAATACATTCGAATGTATATAGCCCAATGAACACAAATGCTAGAGAAGGATACTCCTATTCATTACATTCACTGATAATCATACAAGATATGTTTATGTGTATTTAATGAAATAGAAGTTTGAATCTTTTGAAAAGTTTAAAGAATTTAGAATGGAAGTTGAAAAGAAAACTAGCAAAAATATCATGACACTTTGATTTAATCAAGGTGATGAATGCTTAAGCCATGATTTTTTAGGTTATCTAAAAGAGAATGGGATTCTCTCATAAAGGACTCTACCTAAAACACCACAACATAATGGAGTTTTTGAGAAAAGAAATAGAACCTTGTTAGACATGGTCTGATCCATGATGAGCAATTTAAAATTTTCCATATCCTTTTGGGTTATACACATGAAACAACCACTTATCTTCTAAATGTAGTTACATCTAAATCTATTGACAATACACCATATGAGATGTGGAAATGTGAAAAACCTAACTCATCACACATAAGGATTTAGGGATGTGATGCTTATGTGAAGCATACACAAGCTAACAAGTTTAGAGCTAGATCAATTAAGTGTAAATTTATGGGATATCTAAAAAAAACCATTAGATACTATTTCTACAACTCTAAAGAACAAAAGGTGTTTGTTTTTAGACATGCTATCTTCTTGGAAAAATAGTTTATCCTTGAAAAGAACAAAAAGAGTAAAGTAGAACTTGAAGAAGTTCAAGAAACACAAATTGACACAAGAATGGAACTTGGGCCAATAACGAAGGCATTAAGTATGTAACCAATAGCTCAAAGTTCACAAGATCTCTGTAGGTCAAGTACGACTCGCCAAGCTCCTAAGAGATATTGATTTCTTATGGATAAGGATGAGTTGATGATAAATGATGACCCTACTACCTATCAAGAAGTAATGTTTGACATTGATTCTAAAAAATGGCATGAGGTCATGAAATCTGAAATGGAAACTAGGTATGCAAACCAAGTATGGACTTTAGTGGAACCACCTAAAGGGATAAAATCCATAGGGTGCAAATGGGTTTTCAAGAAGAAAACTAACATGGATGGCAATGTACAAACATACAAAACAAAGCTAGTTGCAAAAGGTTATAATAAAAAACAATGAGTTGATTTTGATGAAACTTTTTTGCCAGTAGCCATGTTAAAATCCATTAGGATTTTGCTTTCTATTGCCACATATCTATGAGATATGGCAAATGGATGTTAAAATAGCATTACTTAATGGGAATTTGCAAGAGGATGTGTACATGACACAACTCGAGGGTTTTGAATCCAAAAGAATGCTGACATTGTGTAAGCTTCAAAGGTCTATCTATGAACTTAAGCAGGCATTAAAGAGTTGGAATATGCATTTTGGTGAAGCAATTGTAGAATTTGAATTCATAAAAAAACATAGATGAACCTTGTGTATATAAAAAGACAAGTGGGAGTGCAATTTTTTTCATAATGCTATATGTGGATGACATTTTGCTTATAGGAAATGATATACTTATGCTACAATCTACCAACATTTGGTTATAAAAAAAGTTCTCCATGAAGGATTTGAGAGAAGCAACATATGTGCTAGGCATAAGGATCTATAAAGATAAAGCAAAGGGGTTGCTTGGTCTCTTATAATTTGGATACATAGATAAAGTGCTAAAAAGGGTTAGCATGAAATAATAAAAAAGGTGATTCTTGCCAATGTCGCATGGCATCTATATTTCTAAGGACATGTGTCCTAAGACAAAAATTAAGAAAGATAGCATGAATAAAATTCCATATGCTTCGATAATTAGATTCATTATGTATGCATTGATATGCACAAAGCCTAATTTCTTATATGGTGTAAGCATAACAAGTAGATATCAAGTAAATCCACGTGAATGTCACTAGAAGACCATGAAAACATTCCTTAAGTACTTAAGAAGAACTAAAGACATGTTTTTTCATTTATAGTAGAGCTAAATTTCTTGTTAAGGGCTATTGTGATGCAAGCTTTCAATCTGATGAGGCTAATAACAAGTCTCAAAATGGCTATGTTTTTACTCTAAATGGTGGAGAAATGAGTTGGAAATGTTCCAAATAGAGTACAACTATTGACTTTGCAATTGAAACTGAATACATCTTTGCATATAAGGCTACAAAAAAGGTTATTTGGATCAAGAAGTTCATAACTAAACTAAGCATTGTTCTTAGCATTGTTGATCCAATAATAATCTATTGTGATAATAATAAAGCTATTACTCAAGCCAAGGAACCAAGTCTCATCAAAGATCCAAACATGTATTAAGGTGATATCATCTCACTAGAGACTTTGTTTCTAGATTTGATATTAAAATTGAACGAGTACCCACTGAGGATAACACTGTTTATCCTTTTACTAAAGCTATGTCCCAGTAAAAACATGATAAACATTTAGCCAAATATGGTATTAGATTCATAAATGATTGGCTTTAGTGTAAATGGGAGATTGTTGCTATTTACCTTTCAAGCCAAATTATATTTTGGCTAAAGTATTGATATATTTATAGTACTTTGATATTTGATATCTTATAAAGGTCTTATTTTTTTATCATTGAGCTTTTAGACATATATTTCAAAGTTGATGTTTATATGATAAAGTCCTTGGAATATAAATAAAGCTTTGCAAGGGAATTACAATAAGATTGTAATTATGAGACCATCATTGCATAAAAACTATATGTTCTAAAATTATTCCTAGTCGATACTTTATTAATAAGAAGACAATAACAAAAGCTATTGAGACTAGCACATGGTTATGCTCTTGCTTATAAAGTAAGCAACCAATCTCATTGGATGAAGTTTGGATAAACTCGAGCTAACATGTGGGTGCTTGTTACAAGAACATATTCACTAAACATGACTCGATATGAGAATGTTATATGGTAGCTCACATAGTGTCTATAACTACATTCTCATGTGATAGTTGTATTAGTGATCCTTTGACTTGAGATTACTTATGATCTTATATGATAAATATTATACTTTGGCTTTACTTTACTTATGGTTTTAACCAAGAATGCTCTATTCAAGTATTGTTGGGTACAACATAAGGCATGTGAAGATGCATGAAGTAATCAATATGGGATTTATCACCTTATTTGATTAAGAAAGTATCTCAACTAGTCTTAATTGAATTAACTTGAGAAATTTTCGGCCAAATTGAAATAAGAGTTTAAAATTGTTCTAAAGCTTATTTGTGAGTTAATGTCAAGGATAAGACTTAACATAGTTGAACAAGATTGAGTAGACACTAAACCATACTCAATGTTCAAACCAAGAGACTATATTATGAAATGATATTAATTATACATAAAGACCATTCACGGATAGGTTGTCAAGCATATTGACTTTTCTTTAGTAGTTGGGGGTTATAGTAATGAAGCTAGCAACAATTATGATCTATAAATATAAGATTGGCTAATTTAAGAATTGGTGATAAAGACAAAAAGTTTGTTTCATCCATTTACAATGCTTGTATTTATTGCTAACATGCTAAAAACCTAATGGGTCACACACAATAAGACAATTGTGAAAGATTAAAATTGGGACAAATGAAGTTAGACTTAATTTGATTTTGGTATAACCAAAAATAGAGGAAATAAAAATAAGAGAAAGAGTTTCCCTTGTATGGTACTTTCGATTAACATAGGTTAATTGTGGAAATTTGTATTCCAAAATTAAACCTAATTTGGCCGAATGCTTCCTCGATAAAATGAACACCAAGCCACCCCCTTTTGTAACAAGTGAGTTAGAGTAACCAACCAAGCATCTAGAGATCACTTAAGAAAATACATGATGTCTTGCTAACACTTACTAGCAATAGTGTGGCTTTGAGTTCTACCAAACCTTAAAGAAGGTTATTTCATAAGAGTTCATGTGGATCACCATTAGAGGCTGAATACTTGGGTAGCGTTTTGGCTTAGAATCTACTTGGAAGATCACTATATTGAACCAAGAGATTTTTGGCATTCAAGGTAACACCTTTAGCCAAAACTATACATGCTTGTATATATATGTTATTTGTATAATCTTATTGATTGATCTTGGCTTTAGGGAATTAAAATTTTTAAAAAATTTTGCTATTTTAACTCTGATAATGATACATAATTACCTTCATAAGTGTCATTTAGCAAAGAGTCATGACCTTAAATTGTTAATAAAAAGTCAATGTGGTTTAACAAACCTACTTAGTGTACTTAGTTTCTTAAAATAATTATCATCCTTTCAACAATTAATATCTGGATTTAATTTTGAGTATAGATTAATGTCTACTCAAATTGTTTAGCCATATAAAGTCTCTACTTAAGACATTAACTCTTTTAATAATTTTTTAAAACCATTTCAAAATCTTAACGTAATTCAGCCAAAGATTCCTTGAAATAATTCATATTAAAACTAATGAGATATACTCTTGATCAATCAAGGTCAGGAATCTTATATTGATTACTTATGCATCTTGATATGTTTCATGTTGTATCAAACAATATTAATAAGAGCATTTATCATTATAACCATAACTGAAAATAAAATATAATATTTTTCATGTAAGATCATTAGTAATCTTAAGACAAAGGATCACTTATACAACTTACCACATAAGAATGTTGGAAGAGACAATATAAGTGATTTACCAAATGGTATTCTCATATTGGGTCATGTATAGGGCTTGTTGTAATAAACACCCACATGTTAGCTCAAGTTTATCCAAACTTTCACTTTTGAGATTGTTTGTTTGCTTCTAAGATAGAGTATAACAATATGATAATCTCAATAGCTTTATAAATATCTTATCTTGACAAATTATTGGCAAAGAATAATTTAAGAATAATGGTTTAATGCAATGATGATCTCATTTTCATGACGATTTTGCTTGAGGACTTGACCATTAGATGAATTTTAAGAAATACAAAAGAGTTGCCACCAATCTATTTTATTTAGGTGCAATTAGAAACTAAAAAAACTTACCTTTTTTAATAAAATCTTAAAATTAAGTAAGATTTATCAGAAAGATAATTTTTGATCTACGAAAAACAAAGCTAGGTTTTGGAATACGTTACGATAGGGAAGAATTAGCACTTCCACAATGTCCATTTTAAAAGCAATGTCAATTAATCACGTGTTATCCTTTTAGTTTAGATTAATATGGTCTTGATTTGATATTTTAAAAATAGTTCCCTTAATTTGTTTTATTGCAACCAAAAACATATTTTGTTTTTATCAATTTTATTTAATTTTTCTCATTTTTATAATAGGGATTTTATTTTTGTTTGAAAAATAAACAAAAACCTGATGTATTGAAAAGTTCTCAAACCACACCAATACTCTGGCAAAGTAAAGATAGATTTCCTCACCTAAGGATTTCTTAGTAATTACCACTCAAACTTTCTTAAAACCCCTTCATCTGAAGCTCGTGTTCATTTTCTTATTTAACATGTACACATATGATGCATTAATATATACCATTTTATTTATTTCTTCAAAAAATATTTTTATGTTTAAATTAAAACATAAAACATGAGCCTTTTGTATTGAAAATTCCTCTAGATACCTTAATAGGCTGGTCGCATTTTAGAAAAAATATTCTCACGTAAGGTTTATTAGAAATCACTACTAGGATTTCTCTATAATCCCATAAATCCTTGGAGAGTCACATTTACTTTATTTATTAACATTTCAAAATATAAACTTTGTAACAATAAAATTTAAAAATATAGTTATTCTTTAAAAGTATTTTTCATTCAAATTTATTTATTTATTTTTACAAACCATATTAACTAGAATCAAAGTAATTAAATACAATAAAATAATAAATAAAAAAAGAAAAAGGAAAATAGATATACCTAAATGAAGCCTTTAGAATTGAACCCTAAACCATTAACTAAAAGGGCCTAAATCTAGCAGCCCAATCTCTTAGGAAGGGTTATGAGTTAAACCTCAAATAATATCTGGGTTGGGTCTAAGTTAGGGGCCAACATATAAAATGTCATACTTGTCATTGGCAACATCACCAATAAGCATCTTCCATCATCGTCCAACATCTTCTCAAACCCAAATCTTTAGCAAAACTCCTTTCACCCACCTCTTTCACTTTCTAAGCTTAGATTATGTAAAATCCTTTTTGTAAAAGTCTAGATCTACACAAATATTTGGCCAACACAACCCCAAAATTTCTATATCCATCACCTGCCACAGTCATATCTCCTTGTATGTTCTTCTCTCTTCAATTTACACCAAATTTGGAGCCAAAAATCCCAACAAAACTATGGAACCAAAAATACCCCTTAATTATTGTTGTCTGTAATGCCACGTACCACCGAAAGTGTCATCTCCTTTTTTTTTTGCTTTCCCTCTACTCTTCCTTTCCATAAGTTCCAACTATTTCAAAATAACTCAAAACCAAGCCCTAATGAACTAACCTAAAATTAGAACTCCAACTCTCTTTTGTTTTTTTCCTTGGTTGATTTTTTTGGTATCTGGTTATGTTGTGTATGATGTGTTATTGCTTTAGAAGAAATTGTGGCTAGGTTTATTTTCTATTGGTAGATGTTTAGGATAACTTTTGGTGGCAAGAAAATTATGGTTTAAGTGGTAGGTAAAGCTAGGTTGGTCTCTATAGTAGTAGTGTTTGGACTTTTGGTTTTTGTAGTATATGTTGTCGTAAGTAGATGGTTGATGTTTGGTTGTTTTAAATGGAGGGTTAGAGGGCTATGGTGGACCTAGGCTCTGGTTAGGCTAGTTCAGGGCTACTGGTAATGAAGAGATCTATATATAATATCTATGGCAGTTTTGGTGATGGTTTTGGGTATGATAATGGTAAGAGTTTTGGTAGTGAGTCTCGAATATATACAAGGTAGGATTTTTGTATTCCCCTTATAAATTGCCTCTCCTAGTTTGTGAATTTGCTCAATTATTGTAAGATTAGGTATCTGATAATGGAAGCTTAGGAACTAGTTTTTTAGATTATTGCTAGCATGGGTTGATGAGCTTTCTAAACTTTAGGTGCAACATCTTAGATTAATTGGTGTTAGAAATCGATCGGGTAAAAGTGGAAGAGCAAAGAAGAAGATTTGAAATTGAGGGACAACTAGGAAGAGGGGAAAAATGGATTTAAGGGGAAAAAAAGTGAATGGAGGCTGCTTATGTGGCAACGAACCTTCTCACTTTATGTTTTTTTTTAATTTTTTTCTTTTGTTTATTATATTTCAATTTTTAATTTCTTTTTAAATTAATTTTAATAAAATAATCTTAGGCTTTACAATTTAATTTAGGCTTACAACTAGACTCTAGGCTTTTATTGGGCTTTCAAATCTTAAGTGCAAATAGCTTAATTTTGAATCAACCTAAATTGGATTCAAGCTCACGTGAAATAAATCACTCAAGAAAAATTTGATCTAAAGACAAAGTTCATTTAGGCTTAACAAGAAATAAAATTAAAGTGTCCACTTGGGTCCAAATTAGGATATCTTAATCAATAGTAAAAATCAAATCGAATTGACTTATTGAAGGGAATCGTTTATCAATATAAAGAATATTAGCAGTGGAATTTTAAAAATTTTCAACTCTTTAAAGCCAAGATCAATTAACAAGATCATACAACCACAACAATTAGTTTTGGCAAGTAGTATATTACCTCTTATGTTGACTTCATAGGCAAGTAGTATATTATCTCTTGTGTTCACTGAATTTGTTTTAGCTAGCCTAAAGCTATCCAACCATCTAGCCTTTAATAGTGATCCACATGAATAAGATGAAATAACCTTCTCCAAGGAATGAAATCTCTAGCAAGTGAGAGTTGATTGCACTCCTTGTGTTTTCTCTCAATTATTCTCAACACACGAGATGTCTATTCTTTTAGAATGCTACATAAGAGGGGGTGGTTTAACTTCTTTATATAGAGACAAAAGGTAAGTCAAAACCCAAAGGTTTTAGGGTTTCTTTATGCTTAATTATATTCTTAATTAAATAACCCCTTGACCAAGTCCTACTCTTAATATGATTACTTGGTCGGCCATACAATGGTCCACTTATATTGGACTTTTGTATGTTTCTCTATATTGGATTTTAACCCAATAAATTAAGTTCAACTTAATTTATCCAAATTTTAATATTTCACAACATATCCTACTATGTGTCACTCATTAGGTTCCTTAGCATGTTGGCAATAAATATACGCACTAAAATCCTTATATTCAGACTTAGATGAATCAAACCTTTTAACTTCATCACTAATTCTCTAATCAACCAATCTCATGTTTATTGATCATGATCCCTAATTGCTAAAGAAAGTCGATATGGCTTGAAAACCTATCATTGAATGGTCATAATGTATAATTAACATCCTTTTATCACTTAGTATCTTGGCTTGAATATTGAATATGGTTTAGAGTGTACTCAGTCTTGTTCAACCATGTTAAGTCTTGTCCTCAACATTAACTCACAAATAAGCTTTAGAATAATTCTAAACTCTTGTTTTGCTTTGGCCAAAGATTTCTCAAGTTAATTTAATCAAGACTAACTGAGATACTCTCTTGATCACATAAGGTGATGAATCCCATCTCGATTACTTTATGCATCTTCATAAGCTTTATTTTATACCCAACAATACTTAACTAGAGCATTCTTGGTTAGAACTATAAGTAAAGTAAAGATAAAGTATAACATTCATCTTATAAGATCATAAGTAATCTCAAGTCAAAGGTTCACTTATACAACCATCATAAGAGAACATAGCTATAGACACTATGTGAACTACCATATAGCATTCTCATCTTAGGTAATGTTTAGTGAACTTATTCTTATAACAAGCACCCACATGTTAGCTTATGTTTACTCAAACTTTAACCTATAAGATCGATTGCTTTCTTCGTAAGCAAGAGTATAACTATGTGCCAGTCTCAACATTTTTATCAATGTCTTTTCTTGTCAAAGAATAGACTAGGAATAATCTAGGAATAATGCTTTAATGCAATGATTATGTCATAATTACAATCTCATTGTAATTCCCTTACAAAGCATATTTATTCCACTGATTTTATCTATAAGAAATAAGTAATATTAATCATGTTTATACTATCTAATAGATAAAGTATGTCGTTGATCTTAATAGAAATGCATAATATGACATGTATCCCATGGCCAATCTGATAGCACTAAAATATATAGAGATTTTACATGTTAAAATGGTGCTAAAATTTAAATTTTTTGATTATTTTTTGTGCTTTTCATGATATTTTCATGGCTTTAGATTTTTCAAGCTGAAGATTCAATTTCATGCAAGCTATGCATGAAATCATGTAAAGCTTATATTTGGCCTAACCATGCAAGTTCTATGCCGCCCACCATTGGTCCAAATCCACAAGCCTAATTAAATCCTAATCCATTTGGCCAAGGTGAATTTACAAGATAAGCATGTCTTTTTTATAAGCCATGAAGAGAATGACTTGTACAAGGACACTACCACATTCGGCTATGTAAGAGGAAAAGAAAATTTGCAAGCATTTGGACTCTCCAAGCTTAATCCATTCGATTAAGAAGAGTTTGAACCCAATAGTAAGTCTTTTGCATTATTTTAAAGAGTTTTGACAAGAACTTTATCATTTAAAGATCAAGAGTTTCAATAAAATGCAACTTATCCCCTCTTGAAATCTTATCTTAGCTTAACCTAGGGGGGAGATTGATCAAGATTGCATCACATGAAAATTAAAAGATCAAGATTGAATCACATTAAAATCAAAGGCCAAGATCATCACATTCGACCAAAGCATTTTAAGAATGAAGAATTTGATTTTTGTATGCAACCTTAAGGATTAAGATAGAGCTTGATCTCTTAGTTTTTAAATTCAATTGAATCACTTGTAAAGCCCACCTTTTTCTATAAAAGATAAGTTAGTTCACTTGTTTTATCATCCCTTTCTTCAGTTTTTTTTTTTTTGCTTTTAGTTTCTAAGTTTCTTTAATTCTTTAGTTCTTTTAGTAAGGTATTGGCTTAGGTGATAGATTTGCTAATTACCAAGTTCTTATTCTTTAAATCTTTTCAATCAAGAAGTGTTTTCATTCAATGATCTCTTTTTATGTTTTCTTGTTTACAAAATCTTGTTTCTTGTTTTCTTTAATTTCAACTAAAGCATTCTTTTCCAAGATTTATCCAAGTTTTCTTTATTTCTTTGCAAGATTCAGTTACATGTTTTTTCTTGTTCTTTAATTTCTTTCATGCAATCTTTATTACCTGAAAGTAATTTGGCATTCTTGTTTACAATCTTTTAATTCTTACTTTGCAATCTTTTAAGTTTAGGCTTTAAGATTAGCTGGTGGTATTAATCTTTGGTTCCCAAGTGACAGTTGGTGAAGTTTAGGACCCTGTCGTATATTACCTTTAATCTTTACTTAATCCATGCAATTTAAACCCTAAACCTTGTAACCCTAAAACCTTGAATATTCAATTGTTTAGATATAGGATCTCAGCCTTTCACCTTTGGTACTTATGAACTATCCAACATTACAATCTATAATCCTTGAGGAGACAATACTTGGAACACTCCATTTTATTACTTTTCTCTGCACTTTTATTTTCTTATTCTTTAAAATAAGGCTGTTTGGCAGTTGAGTTTCTTTTATTTCCTAAGGAATTTTACTTTTCCTATATCAATTTTCAATGTACTTTTATATTTTCTTAATGAAATTTCAAATTTGTCACATTTTTGCATTCAATTTCAATTGATTTCATGCATTCTTCAAATTTATTTTCAAATTTGTAGTTTTGACCTTTTGTGGTTTTTGGATTAGTTCTTGATGAATTATAGCTTGTTTTGAGCCAAAAATTTTTTCTTAGATTCCTATGCATATATCTTTAATTCTAAAAAAAGTTAGCTTTAAATTCCATCCAAAAAAGTACACAAAATTCTCCAAGTCATGCCTAAACTTAGTTGACAGATTAGTTCTTTACATGAATGGTAGGATAGCAAAGATATACTCTCTTCTTGGCATTTGGTTTGCTTTTTTTTCACTTCACACACTTAGATTTACAAGTTTACTTATTAGTTTTCAATTGATTGCATTTATTTTTATGAATTTACTTCCATTTGGATAGATTTTGTTGAACATGCTCTATTTGTTTCCAAATTTGTGTACTATTTAAGTTGCTAGTTCAATGAACTAATTTTCCTTTTATAAGCAGTGATTTATTTGCTAAATTTTGTGGTGAACTTATTGATGAATGTTGCTTTAGCCTAGTTTAATCATTCTAGAAAATCTCCATATCTAAATTTTCTTTTGCTAACTTGATAGTTTCCTCTACTCAACTCAATGCGGTTTTCACATTTCTTTCTTGATCTTTCCCATTTTCTTTCCAGTTCATGTTCTGTAATTTGCTTTTTCTCATAGTTTCTTTAAGAATTTTCAATTTCTAGTTCATCTTTAATTGATTCTACATGATATAGATTCAGATTTTAGATTGACATTTAGTTTCTAGATTTTCTCATATACTCGATTTTTACTCTTTTTTATTTGATTTTGCAATTTTCCTTCCTAATCTACTTCTTACTTGTATTTTCCCTTTAGTTCACTAATTCTTCTTGAAATTTTTGGTTTAATTCCATTCAAATTAATACAAGACTAATCCAATGTCTTTGATTGAATAGACAATTTTCAATTTTGAAAGTATGCTTTTGGTGTTGCTTGCTCATGTTAGTTTTGCATTTTCATCCTTCAATCTTTACTTCAATTACATTTTAGCATTAATTAGTTTACTATTTTTGTTAATTCTCAATTTTTTTGGATAAATTCTTGAGTATTTTTAGTAGTTATTTTAGTTCGAAGTTGAGTAGTTAGTTAGAATTAGTTAAAGTTAGCTATAGTTAGTTATAGTTAGTTGATATGGTTACCTTACTTTAGTTGCTATTTTGTTTCAATTTTTGCTTGCTTTTTTTAATTCTTAGTTTAGAATGACACTTTAATTCATGTTTACTCTTTGATTGAACCAACTTTAGAAGGGTGTAGGGATAATAGATACTTAGGCTAAGGAGTTCTTTACCTAATCCTCATAGAAATGATACCTTGACCTAAATGTCACTGTTATCACTTGTACAGCCTGTGTGCTTGCAAAATTCACCATTAGATATTGAACAGAGTTATGCATCATTAAACAGAGTTAAAGCAGTGGAATTTTTAAAATTTTAATTCCCTAAAGCCAAGATCAATAAACAAAATTATACAAACATATAACTTCACAAGCATGCATGGGTTTTGGCTTAGACGCTTACCTAGAATAAAATTCCTTTAGTTAAATTCAGTGACCTCCCAAATAGTTTTCTAGGCCAATAAGCTGCCCAAGAGTTCAACCTCTAAAGATGATCCATATTAACTCTATGAAAGAACCTTCTCTAAGGTTTGGTAGGACTCAAAGCCACATTATAACTAGTAAGTGTTTGCAAGACCTCTTGTATTCTTTTAGTGAAACTTTTTCTCTTAGGTTTGTTCTTGTTTCTTCTCTAGTTACATGCGAGAGGGGGTAACTTGGTGTTCCTTTTATAGGTGAAACATTCAGCTACATTAGGTTTAATGCTTGGAATGCAAATTTTCACAATTAAACCTATGCTAGCCAAATGTACCAAACAAGGGAAACTCTTTCTCTTGTTTTTATTTCCTCTATTTTCAATCATATCAAAATCAAATTAAGTCCAACTTAATTTCTTCTAATTTTAATCTTTCATAATTATGTTATTATATCTGACCCATTAGGTTCTTTAGCATATTGGATATAAACACAAGCATTGTAAGCCTTAGTATAAAGCTATAGATGAAACAAAATTTTTGTCTTCATCACTAATTCTCCGATTAGTGAATCATATGTTTATAAATCATGATCAATGTTAGTTTCATTTTCATGACCCCCAATTGCTAAAAGAAAGTCAATATAGTTTGACACCTATCTATGAAAGGTCTTAGTGTATAATTAATATCCTTTTATCACATAGTGTCTCGATTTGAACATTGAGTATGGTTTAGTATCTACTCAATCTTATTCATCAATGTTTAGTCCTGTTCTTTACAGTAACTCATAAATAAGCTTTAAAACAATTCTAAAATCTTATTTCACTTTGGCTAAAGATTTCTCAAGTTAATGCAATTAAGACTAGTTGAAATACTCTCTTGATGACACAAGGTGATAAGTACCATCTCAATTACTTCATACATCTTCATATGCCTCATGTTATACCCAATAATACTTGACTGGAGCATTCTCGGTTAGAACTATAAGTAAAGTAAAATCAAAGTATAACATTCATCATATAAGATCATAAGAAATCTCAAGTCGAAGGATCACTTATACAACCATCAAATGAAAATATAGCTATCGACACCATGTGAACTACCATATAGCATTCTCATATTGGGTCATATTCAGTGAACGTGTCCTTGTAACAAGTACCCACATGTTAGCTCAAGTTTATCCAAAATTTAACCTACGATATTGGTTGCCTGCTTTATAATCAAGAACATCACCATATGCTAGTGCCAACAACTTTTGTCTATGTCCTCTTATTGATAAAGCATTAACTATGAACAATTTTGAAACATATAGCTTTTATGCAATGATGATCTCATAATTACAATCTTATTGTAATTCTTTTTCAAAGCTTTATTTGTACTCTAAAAACTTTATAATATAAGCATCAACATTGATATACATATACACAAGCTCAATGACAAAGAAATAAGACCTTTATAAGATATCAAATATGAAAGTATTACAAATATGATAATATCTTGGCCAAAATATGATTTGGCTTGAATGCAAATACCAACAATCTCCCTCTTGCACTAAAGCCAATCAATCATGTATCTAATGCCATAGTTGACTAGATGCTTATCATATTTTTGCTAAGACATAACTTTGGTAAGAGCATCATCAATGTTATCCTCAGTGGGTATTCATTCAATTTTAACATTACCTCTAGAAATAAAGTTTTTAATGAGATGATATCACCTTAATACATGTTTGGATCTTTGATGAGACCTTGGTTCATTGGCTTGAGTAATAGCTTCATTGTTGTCACCATAGACTATTATCGGATAAACTATGCTAGGAACAATGCTTAGTTTAGTGATGAACTTCTTGATCCAAATGGCCTCTTTTACAGTATCAGATGTATTATGTATTCAATTTTGGTTACAAAGTCTATAGTTGTACTTTGTTTGAAACTTTTTCAAGTCACTGCTCCACTACTCAAAGTAAAACATAGCCACTTTAAGATTTACTATCATTCTTGTTGAATTGAAAGCTTGCATCAAAATAGCCCTTAACAAGTAGTTTGGCTCGACCATAGACAAGAAACATATCTTTAGTTTTTCTCAAGTACTTAAGAATTGTTTTCACGACCTTTTAGTAACAGTCACTTAGATTTGCTTGATATCTACTTGTTATGCTTAAAGCATATGAGATATTAGGCCTTGTGTATAACATTGCATACATAATGGATCCAATTTTTAAAGCATAAGGAACCTTATTCATGTTATCTTTCTCAATTTGTGTCTTAGGACACATCCTTGGAAAGATTTATTCTATGCAACACTAGTAAGAATCCTTTTTTGGATTCTTCTATGGTAAAACTTTTAGCACTTTATCTATGTATCCAGATTGTGAAAGACTAAGTAACCTCTTTGATCTATCTCTACAGGTCCTTATGCCCAGCAGATATGTTACTTCTCCCAAATTTTTTCGTGGAAAACTTCTTTGATAACCAAATCTTGGTAGATTATAGCATGGGTATAGTGTTTCTTATAAGCAATATGTTATCCGTAAATAGCACTATGAAAACGATACCACTCTTGTCTTCTTGTATACATAAGGTTCATGTACATTTTTATGAATCTTGATTTTACAATTGCCTCATCAAGACATATATTCCAAAGATAGACCTTTGAAGCTTACACACCATGTCAGCATTCTTTTTGGATTCAAAACCTTTAGGTTGTGTCATGTATGTCATAACATATCAGTCTAGAGACTCAATTGCTATACGTAAAAAAATTTAAAATAAAAAAAATCAGAAGTTGCCACCAATCTTTTTGAGAATGTGATTGGCTACCCAAAAATCTTATTTTTTTTAATAAAACGATAAAATGGTAAAGTTTATTAAAAAGACAAATTTGGTCTATGAAAGCAAGATTGGGTTCTGGAGTTGATTACACTTGGGGAAGGATTAGCAGCCCCACAATGCATATAAAATTGGTACCAATTAACCATGCATTACTTATAGCTTTAGACAAAAATGGTTTTTGTTCTTATATGAAATTTAATTACAATTCTCTTCATTTTTAAGAAATAAAATTAGTTAAAAAACTTTATTTAGGAATATTATGAAAATCTTTAAATGAAAAAAATACCTTCAAATTCCTCGACATAAAGGTAGAATTCAAAGATAGTCTTTCCATCTAAGACTTATCATATCATTCCTTTAAAAATAATAAAATAATATTTTTTCTAAATGATAATTATTGATGACTCTCTAACATCTAGATAGAGTACTAACACTTATATTCTATGGAATACCATTTTAATTTTATTTGTTTACAACAAATTTTTAAGAACTTTTTATATAGTAAAAATGAGAAATAATATAATTAATATTGAATATCCATAATTAGAACAAACATATATATATGTATTACAAATGAACACATTAATCTAAAATCAAAACATATGCAAATGATGCTAAAATGTAAATTTAAGAATCAGAATTTCAAATATAAAGAAACTGCCTGAACTCTTCAACCTCTAGACAGAGTTTAGGTGTGACTATTTATATTTTAAAAAATCCTATTTTTATTGTTTATTTTTTATTTTTTATTAAAATTTTTATTTTGAAATATGGAATTATGCAAAAGTTCTTAATGAAATAAAATTTCTCAAATACCCCATCATCTATGCGGTATTCAGGAATAAATTATTTCACAAAATATTTTCATACAAGTCCTTAAATTTTATGTTGGTTTTGGGGTTTCGGGGTTTCAAGATGTCATTTAGGGTTTAGGGTTTCCACCTAGGTTTTTAAGGTTTCACACTTGAGGTCTCGTTTTAGCATTTCACATTAGGGTTTCATTTAGAGTTTCAAATTAGGACTTTAAGGTTTAGGTTCTTACATAGGGGTTTCGTTTAGGGTTAACATTTTAGGGTTTTAAGTTTTCACCTAGGGTTTTAATTTTGGGTTTTAGGTTTCACAAATTTACAACCCTCTCTAAAAATCTCCAACATCTAAGTAGATTTTCTGAAACAAGCTCATTTTTTTATAATTTTCAAAAATTAATTTTTATATATTTTTCTATACAAGCTCACTTTTTATAATTTTTCTAAAAATTGAATTTTTATATTTCCTCTTATCTCCATTTTCATTAAAAATTTTATTATCATTATCATCTATTATTTATTATTTAATAATTCCCTAACTTCTAAGTAGAATTATTATTTTTAAAACACGATTTTGAATTTCTTCCAACATCTAGGCAAAGATTTCAAAATTGTTATCTTTTTTTTTTCAAACACATTTTTCATTCTTTTTTATTATTATTTTTTATTTTACACAATGCTAAAATGCATGGAAAATGGATTGCATCAAAAGCATAAAAGACTTAATTGCATAAAATTAACATAAGCATAAAAATCCAACCAACAAAGAAATTTAAAATGTAATTAAATTTAATCAACATTAAAGAAATGTGCTCAGACGCAAGTGATATAAAACATGCACAAAAAATAAATGTTATTGAGAACAAACAATTTTAATCCCCTATTAAAAAAATCCTCCATCTTCTTCATTGTTAGTTCTTGGTTTTATATTCCTTTTAGCAATTTGAAGTCTTAAACTTTTAAACAACTACTGAAGAAGAAAAAAACTAAGATCAAACAGACCCTAAATGATATAAATGATGCTGTGAAATCAAACCACAAAAAAAAAAAAAAAAAAACCAACGAAAGGCAAGGAAGGAAAGGCAACATCCTATCACATACGTTTACACAAGAAAGGCATGAAAACTTACCTTTTTCGTTTCTGTTTTTATGTCTGTTTGTTGCTTTTTGGCTTCCTCCCTTTTGCTCAATTTGTTTTCGTTTCTGCCTCCTCTTTTCCTTCTGTTTCAGCCTTGGTTTTCCTACATTTTCCTGCGTCTAGCCCCCACACACTTCTTTTTTTTTTTTTTGGCTTTCCTCCTCTTCCGTTTGCTTTCTTATTTTCCTGCTGCTTCCAGCATTGTTTTCTGCCAATGTTTTTTAGATGCCAGTTTCTTTTCCTTTTGCATTATGCTGCTTGCTTTTATTTTTTGGTTGCTCTTTTTCTGCTCCCCACGTCTCCTCTTTTTTGCTTAGTTCCTCCTTGCTTTCATTTTCCTGCTTCCTCTTTCTTTGCTTCCTGCTGCTACTGTTTCGTTTCCTTACTTTCTGCTTCACCTTTTTTTTTGCTCTAGTTTTTCTGCCTTTTTAATTTTTGTTTTGCCTGGCTATTTTGATCTTCCCTTTTCCGTTAGCTTCTACTCTTTCTTCTTTTTCTTTTATGCTGCCTGCTTCCGCTCACGTTTTTATCACTGCCCAGTTTTTTGTTTGTCTTTTGTTTTGTTGCAGGTTTTTTTACTCAAGGTCCCTTGCTTCTTCCGGCTTCTACTTTTTAGTTTCTGTTGCTACACACCCACGCCTTCATCTTTTTTTGCTTCCTTCTTTTCCTCTTTGACTTTTTTGTTTCAGTTTTTTTCTGCTTCTTCACGTTGCCAGCATGCCGTTTTCTTCCCTTGCTCCTTCTCTTCTTCGTGGTCTCTCCCATTTGCCAGTTATCTCCCTTTTCTGGTTTGCTTCCACCTCTTTTCTTCCTGCTTTTCTCTCCTTTTGGCTTCTAATTTTTTTCTGCTTTTTTCTGCCCTGTCTTGCACATTTTCCATTTTGTTCTACAGTTTATTTTTCCACCAAAAATCCCCCACGTTTGCAGCATTTGGCAGTCCTCTCTTCTCCCTTTTCTTGGTTTCCCCTTTTCAGTTTTTGTTTCTCTTCAAACACGTCCCCTTCTGTAACGGGCCACCTCCTTTTCCTTCCTCTTTTATTCTTTCACGACATGCACATGCATTTTTTAGATGCCTTTTCACGTGGTAGCTCATTTCCATGTTTTGGACATTCAAAATTTTTGGTAATATTATAACTTCAATTGGACCCTCAAAATTTCATTTTGGGGCAAGCTATTTTTTATTTCTTTTATTTTTTTATATTTATATTTCTTCTTTTTAATATTATTATTTCCATATATCTTATATTTTATAATTTAATTTTTTATTTATTATTATTTTGTTTAACGGCCAACAATGGCTCGCTAATGGACTTTCATAAATATGGGCCTTTATCAAGCCACTTTGAGTATTATTTGGGTTTTATACAACGGGCCTCGCCGTGGGACCCACATTGGGTCTTATCCTTGAGCAATGAAAATAAAATGTGTAATGGGCTTGAAAATTTTGTGGTTAAAGCCCAATTGCCAAACCCGAGCCCAAGTTAAAATATCTCAGACAAAATTAGGTGGCTACTGCTGCCCCTCTTTGTATATTTCTGAGGATTAAGAATAATGTAAAGACATACATAACAATTTTGTTTGGATACCACCTTTTAAAACCTTTTTTTTTTGTTTTTATTTAAGATTTGGGATTGAACCATGAGTCAAGTAATAAAGAATAATTGGGATGATACCGCAAGTTAGAAAATAAAGAATGACTGAGATGACACCACAAGTCAAAAAATAAAGAATGAGCAAGATGACCGTAAGTCAAGTAATTAAGAATAACTGAGATGACACTGCAAGTCAAGTAATAAAGAATGATCGGGATGACACCGTGACTCAGAAAATAAATAACAACTGAAACAATACTACAAGTTAAAAAATAAAGAATGACTGGGATGACATCACAAGTTAAGTAATAAAGAACGACCAGGATGATACCGCAAGTCAAGTAATTAAGAACAACCGAAATGACACCGCCAGTCAAAAAATAAGGAATGACCAGGACGACATTGCAAGTCAAGTAATAAAGACCAATCGAAATTAAATTTTTATTGGTGCCACCTAGACTAGGCTTAAATTTTTCTTGGTGCCAACTAAACTGGGCTTAAATTTTTATTAGGTGCCACCTAAACTAGGTTTAAATTTTCATTGATGCTAAATAATTTAGGTTTAAAAACTGAGTGCCAACTAAACTAGCTTAAATCCTTTCTTATGTGCCATTAAAACTAGATTTAAATTTACATAGGGTACTAGCTAAACTGGGCTTAAATTTTCATTGGGTGCCACCTAGACTAGGTTTAAATTTTCATTGGTGCTAAATAATTTAGTCTTAAAAGCTGAGTGCCAACTAAACTAGCTTAAATCCTTTCTTGTGTGCCATCAAAACTAGATTTAAATTTACATAGGGTACCAACTAAACTGGGCTTAAAACCTGGATGCCAACTAAAGTAACTTAAAATTTCATTAATGCCAAAAAAACTAGACTTCAATTTTTTCAGAAGTTGGCAATCCCTACTAGAAATGAAGAAGGTGAAAAATTTTTTTCCAAATGGATTGAATAGTTCAATACACTAAGGTTTTTGTTCATTCAAAAGAGTTTCTCCACCTGAAGGGGATAAAAGAGGCATATATTTTTTTTAATGTAGGCCTATAGATGTAACATAAGTTTTTCAGAAAACATGAATCCCTTGAAAATCAAACACGTTAAACATTTTCTTTAGCCTTCAAATGTGACACTTTGATATACATCAAGGTTAGTTGTAAAGGCTCGAGATTTTGAAAGGTTATTTGGGAATGGGAAAAGGTTAAGGTTTTTGAAATCAACCCTTCTCAAATGTTTAGGACTTTGATATTTCAGATCTTTCAAAAAGGTCTAGTTTATCTTTGTTCAACATCCACCTTATCTAGAATTAAAAGTGGCTTTCAAATTTTGCTTTAGGCTGCCTTTTTTAAGGTAGTAAAGGATAAATTTTAAATTTTGAAGGGATGATGAAAGATGGCTATTTGTCATTTCAAGCATGATCGCCTACATTAAAGAGTAATTCCCTTTGGAGAAATGAATTTAAAGAAAGATTTTCATATCAAAAGTTTTCTTTCTTTTTTTTTTTTTTTGAATTATTGGCTTTCTTGACTTTTCTTTTGGCTCTTTTTTTTCAAAATTTTTGATTTATCAGGTCTTTATTTGGATTTATTCAAATTTTCTAAGTGCATGATATCATAACCATTTTTCTTTTATCTTTTTTTTTCTATTTTTTCTTGACTTTTTTTACTTTTCTTTTTACTAATCCCTCTATGACTCATACATAAATTCATTTTACCAGTAATGCAATTCATTAAAGATGCCACATTTTAACGAACCACCCTTAATGAAATTTATTATGAGAAAAGAGTTATGTGGAATGAAGGAGAAAAAAGGTCATATGGAATGAACCCATTAAGGTATCAAATGGTTCATATCACTTTTACCAAAAAGAGAACGAATGGGTTGTTCATAACTCACATTATCTTAAGGGCAATGAGGTCTTTCTCTTTTGATCAAATGCTTTAAAGACACATGGGTCAGGCCAATTTTGGGGTAAAAAGTTGAAAGGTTGGTAAATCTAAGATCATTTTATAGGACTGGGGTTGGCTTTGATTTTAAAAAATTTTTAGAACTACAGCATAGCATTGACACATCAAATTACCAAATTTGAATTCTTAAAAAATGTCATGTTTGTCTGATCTTCTAAGAATCCAAATTTTTTTCTTCTTTTTTTAATTAGATTGTTCATTGTTCATTACCTTAGAAAAAATATCACCTTTTGATATCATAACATTATCAGGTAAGGGTAAGGTCCATGAATTTAACTTTATGGCTTTCGAAAAGTCATGGTTATTGAATGGAATCATTTGAAAAGCTTTAGAAAAAAAGGGTTTAGGTATTTTACAAATTTCCAATAGCGATCACCAACTCATTTGAAATGTTTCTTTAATCATAAAACTTTTTTTTTTCTTTTTTTTTCCTTTTTTCCTTTTGTTTCTTTTTGTTTCTAGCTTTTTTCTCTATTTTTTATGGCATTTCTTTTTCTATAACTATAAAATTTAACTATGCGAGGCTTTATTCACATCTAACATTTTTTCTTTTTTTCTAATTTAAAAAAAAAACCTACAATATCCAAAACTTAACGAAAATACAAAGACCTCATATGATAATACAAATCCATAAAACACTATGATGCACAATGTTTAGTCATGCAATGCAAATAGATAAACTTGATCCAAAAATTCACATCCTCAATGATACTCTTAAGATAACATTCAAAGTTATAAAAACAAAAGTTTTCCACTTGGCACTTCAACTTCAACATCATTGACTTACAATTCCAGCCCTATCAATCATTAAAAGAACTAACGAGCTCTTTTAACTTTGTGAGATCTGAGTCAATCAAAGTTTGATTATATCCTTAAAAGCAGTATAATATTTTATAGAATGCCTTTCAATCCAATCATAAAATTCACACTTAACATTAGGATCATACCACTTCGGGTAGGGTTCTTTTTTGGGTCTTACAAGAACAACAAAAATCATATGATTTTTGAGCAGTAAGGTCAAGAGCTCAGTGTAAGACAAAGGGAGTGAATGGTACATCTTGGCTCTTTTTCTCTTATGGCTTTATAAATGGCTTGGGTTGATCCTTTGTTTTATGAATATTTGTGATGAAGGAACTAGAGCACACAAATGAAGTGGTTGAGGAAAATTATCGACCTGTGGTGTTGGTTGGGAACAATATGATGACTATTGGGAATAGTTATCCATCAAATCTTTCCGTATCATGGTGAAGTTTCTCTTATTTCATTCTTCGACAATTATCTCTTAGGCATATCCTTTGGAAATATTTTTCCTTACCTTTCATTAGGAATTTTCACATTGGCATCCATGCTCCCATAAATGTTATTTCCTTTCCATAACTTTTAATCTTTCTTTTAACAGATCGTACTTATTTTTTATCTCACCACTCACTACTAGCACAGGCATGCCACAAAGCTTTTCTTGCTCAATAGAATCATCCAAATTTGGTATAATGATAGGATCAATAGGACTCTATCTTAGATTGACATTCATATGTACCTAAGGTTGACTAGTAAAAGGTCTAGCACCAACGTAAGGCTGGGGTTTATTAACAAAACATATAGCAAAAGTGAAAGGTTGTGTGGTTGGTGATTGCAAATGGATGCTTTAGGAAAAATGAACTCGAGGTGGAGCAAATCTTGAAGAATATGTTGATTCCTTTATATTAATCCCATCTCCTAATCCTTATGTGCTAGCAAATTTTTTGCCTTCTAGGAAGCTAGTTAATAATTGTCTTAACTTGGACATCTATGCCTCGACATTCAACAATACTAGCATCATTGATTGATGATCAAAAGGCACGACTTCTTTTAGTTTTACGTGATCATAAGTTAGCTATAGGTTGGTCCATTGAAAACATTTGAGATATTAGTCCATCTTTTTGCACACATAAGATTTTAATGGATGATGGATTCAAACCAGCCGTAGAGATGCAATAGAGGTTGAAAGTGGCTATGAAAAAAATGGTGAAAAAGGAGATTATTAAATCGATAGATGTTGGGATCATATATCCAATTTCAGATAGTGCATGGGTTAGCCTGATTCAATATGTGTCTAAAAAAGGTGGGATGACTATGGTATAAAATGAGAATAATGAGATGATTCCTACTATGACTATTATCAAATGACAGGTTTGTATTAATTATCAAAAGATAAATAAGGCAATAAGGAAGGATTATTTTCCTTTACCTTTTGTTGATTAAATGTTAGATTAAGTATCTGGACATGAGTATTATTGTTTCTTGGATGGATATTTCAAATACAATCAAATAGCTATAACACTCAAAGACCAAGAGAAAACTACTTTTACTTACCCTTTTGGTACCTTTGCCTTTAAGAAAATACCTTTTGGACTTTGTAATGCACCAGTACCTTTCAAATATGCATGATGGTGATTTTTTTTATATGGTAGAAGATTTATTTTAGGTGTTCATGAATGATTTTTTTATCTTAAGAGATAGCTTTGAGGATTGTCTTGATCATTTAGCTTGTGTTTTGACTAGATGCAAGGAAACCAACCTAGTGCTAAATGGGGAGAAATATCATTTTATGGTTAGAAAGGGAATAATGCTAGGTCATAAGGTTTTTGCCATAGGTATTAAGGTTGATAGAGCTAGGATTAAGGTGATAGAAAGATGGCCACCTCTAACTACAGTTAAGGGTATTAAGAGTGTTCTTAGACATGCAAGATTTTATATGAGATTCATTAGAGACTTTTCCAAGATTTTTAAACCCTTGTGTAAATTGTTTTAAAAGGAGGTGAGGTTTAAATTTAATGATGATTGCTTGCATGCTTTCCAAGCACTTAAAGAGAAATTAGTTTCTACTCTAGTCATTATAGCACCCGATTGGTCTCCACCATTTAAGCTTATGTGTGATGCTAGTAACCATGTAGTATGAGCTATTCTAGGTTAGAGGATAGGAAAGTAATTTCATACTATATATTATGCAAATAAAACTTTGAATGGTGCTTAGTTAAACTATGCTGCAATTGAAAAAGAGCTATTAGAAGTTGCATTTGCTTTTGATAAGTTTCATTATTATACATAGGCTCCAAAGTTATAGTTTACATTGATCATGTTGCAATTAGATATCTTATGATAAAGAATGATGCAACGCCTAGTTTGATTAGGTGGATTCTCTTCTTACAAGAGTTTGATTTGGAGATTAGAGATAAGAAATGATTAAAGAACCATGTGGCTGACCATATTTCTAGATTAGACAATGGTGGTATTGACAATGATTTGAGCATCGGTGAGACTTTTTCTGATAGGCAATTAATGACATTTCAACATGATACCTTAGCTTGGTATGTTGGTTATGTTAATGTCATTGTTGGTGGAGTTTTACCCCCAAATCTATCATTCCCCCAAAAGAAAAAGTTTTTGCATAATGTTTAGTATTATTTATAGGACGACCCCTACTTGTTTAGGTAGAGTAAGGATCATATCTTGAGGTGATGTGTCCAAGTGGAGGAAGTTGATGATGTATTGAGACATTGTCATGCTTCTGATTATGGTGGACATTTTGGAAGACAAAGAACTATAGCTAAAATGCTTTAATCGTGATTTTATTTGCCCGTTTTGTTTCAAAATGCACATTTGTTTGTTCAGAGGTGTGATCAATGTCAGAGAGTTGGGGAGGTGTGATCAATGTCAGAGAGTTTGGAACATAACTAAGAGACATGAGCTTCCTCTAAACTCGATTTTAGAGGTTAAGATCTTTGATGTATGGGGTATAAACTTTATGAAACCTATCATTTTTCTTGTAGGAACCACTATATATTGATGGCTATGAATTATGTTTCGAAATAGGTAGAGGCAATAGCTTTGCCTACTAGTGATGCTAGAGTAGTACTTAACTTTTTGAAGAAAAATATATTTTTCAAATTTAGAACCCTTTGAGTCATCATTAATGATGAAGGATCCCATTCTTGTAATAAGGTATTTGATGCATCAGTAGTGAAGTATGAGGTCATTTATAAGGTTGCCACAGCTTATCATCCATAGTGTAGTGGTCAAGTAAAGGTGTCAAATAGGGAAATCAATTCCATACTTAAGAAAAGTGTGAATCTGAGTCATCAGGATTGGTCTAAGAGATTACATGATGCATTTTAGGCATATAAGACCACCTTTAAGACTCCGATTAAGATGCCTATCAGTTAGTATATGAGAAAGCTTGTTACTTGCTAGTAAAGTTGGAACACAAGGCATATTCGACTTATTTTGGATGTATTTTGGTGCAAAAAGCTATGAATGGCGCAAACTAGTGTGCATATGTTCCAATGCCTTACATGGGAGATTTTCTTACCTTTTTCTTTATGATTTCCTTAGCTTATTTGAGCTTAATTAAACTTCATTTCAAGATTTAATCTTCATATTTTTAATGTAAAATATCCTTTTTAGCTCACCAGTGCTTTGTCACCTTTGCAGTATTTTTACATGTGCCAAAATGGTGATATATGCATTGGTGTAGCTCTAAAGCCACAATTGAAGCTAGAATTTCTCATAATTTTTCATGGTCAAAATGGCATCTAAATGGCTCTCATTTGGATGGAATTTGAAGAAGGAAATTAGTTACTTTTGGTGCCTAAAAGGGGAGCAAAAGAATTAATTATGATATTTCTACGAGCACATAGGTCGTTCAAGTAATAATATAAACTTAAAGTCTAGATATTATTCCCACAAGGATTAGCTAAAGAAATTATTAATCTAATTACCTTATATCCCTACACTCCTTATAAATTGATTCAATTGAAAGGTTTACACAAAAGTAAGCTAGCATCAACAATTAAAGAAAACGATAAGCAAATGCATGTAACTAACAAAAAGTAAATCTACAACATATGAAATAAGTAAACTAAAACATTAGCTACAGTTCCTTGAATGAAATTTAACATGCCTTGAATACAAATCTAAACTAACAAACTAAAAATAACAAGCTTAATTAGTAATAAAACAATAGCTTACAAGTGAAAATTGAAAATAGCTACCTTAACTACCATTTAGTTACCTTCTAATTTTCAACAATAGAATTATCTAGAAACTTTTTAAAAATGGATTTGAGAAACTTGTAAATTGCAAGAAGAAAAAGTAGACTAAGATAAAAAATGCAATTAAAGTGCAAGTAATAAAGAGAAATCAGAAGAACTATCAAGAAAAGTGATAATTGAAACATGAAATTTAAATCTAAAAACTAACCAAACTTAGAGGAAAAATTAGATCTACAATCTATAGATCAATGAAATGAAACTAAACTAAAGTAACCTAGATCTACTAGTTTACTATCTAAATCAACAAAGAAATTGCAAGACACAATGAAAAATCTAGCTCAATGAACTAAATCAAAAACTAAGTGCAATAAAGAACAAAACAGAGCATGTAATAGAAAATCATCCAAACAGAATTAGAAAACATGAAATTAAAGGCAAGGAATTGTACCTAAACAAGTAAGCACATGGGTTAACAAGAGAAAAGTGAGAAAAGAGTAAACTAATAACCCAGCTAGGAGAGGAAAGTCTTATAGTGTTATCACTCACTTAAGCTTCAACTCTGCCACTAAATCTAATCGAAATTTTCAAGAATTTTTTGGAATTTTGTAGAAAGAATTTAAACTTCAAATTTTCCAATTTTGTAGATATATGAATGTAGAATTCACAGTAAAACAATTTGGCTCAAAACTCAAAAAAATTGAATGAGATTGATGCAAAACCCATAACTAGGTCAAATGTAAAATTAGCCAAACAAATTTGAGATTCAAATCAAATTGCATGAAATTGAACAAGAAATCTTAAAGAACATGAACTTTTATTGATTTCATCTTAAAAGGCATTTAAAATAATGGTAGAAAAGTAAATTCTGCTGAAAAATAAATGCAATTTCTCCCAAACAGCCCTCTAAGAGAACAAGAGGAAACTATTTTAAAAGAAAAGAAAATAAAATGCAAGAAACTAAAAATTGGAAAAAACTGTAAAAATCTTTTCAAAATCTCCAAATGGTTAACCAACCAAAATGTATGAAAATACTAGCTAAGTTGCTACATCTTTTAGGTCCTTTTAACTCATCTATCTTGCTTCATTAGCTTTCTTGTTTGCTTCTTCTTGCTTCACTTCACTTTAAGCTTTCTTCCCTTGATCTAATTCCAAAAAGTCATGTCTAATGAGAAACCTTCAAATTGCCAACTAAATAGCTGCATTTATTCCCTCTTTGAATTCTCAAAATGGTGCCACAAGCTTTGATCACTCATCAAATGCATCAAATGGCATACATTGAATCCTTACTTCCAATTTTTGGTGTTAATCTTGTAATCAATTTCTCCTTCAATTTCCAACTAATATTGACCATTTAGTTGCCAATTTATGCATGAAAAGTTTTGAAAAAATCTAAAAAATTTTCAATTCCAAAAATGGCTTCAAACCACACTAGTGCACTAGTCACCATTCTAGCACATGTTAAAATTTTGCAAAGATGACAAAGCACTAGTGAGCTAAAATGAACGTTTTCAAATAAAAAATAAGACTATTAAAGCTTTTGAAGCTTGAAATAAAGTTCAATTAAGCTTAAGTAAGCTAAAGAAATCATAAAAGAAAAGGATAAGAAAATCTCTCATAAGTGGCATTATAGCATAAGCACACTAGTTTTGGCCTATCATAGCTTTTTACACCTAAATTCCTCCAAACTAAAAGCTTCAAATTTCCTCATTTTTCATATCTTCATCTACACTTTGAATATTTATGCATTTAGGAGTATTTTTGCCAAAATTCACAAGGATCAAGCCAATATTCAAGAGAAATTATACTAAAAACATATGATAAAATGCTAAAATTTTAGTGCAATCAAACCCCCAAACTTAAGCTTTTGCTTGTCATCAAGCAAAACAAGATTGAGTAAGAATCATTGCTAACTTCCGAAGCTTCATTAATCATGAATGCCTTATGGATTGAATAATGAATATAACTAGAGCAAAATCATGAACATAGGCTAATCTAAAAAAATCAACTTTAGCTAAGTTCCTTCCTAGCTATGGTTCCAAGTGCAAGCAATACTTCTCTCAAATCCTTACATGAAATCTAATGATGTTATGTAAAACATGAAAATTCAAAAAATAAAGGTCAATAAAGTGTGATCAAGTTTCATATGTTTTCTTATTACATCTTTCTCCAGAAATATAGTTAAACACATTACTAAAGATCATTTAGGATTTTATAGCTTGTAATGTAAGGCTATGGTCAAAGTATGATAAAAGTCATTTTAGGCTTAAGTACCTTAACTATGCATTACTTTGTCTAGGATCATTCAATGTTGAGCTTTCAAGGGAAAGAAGTTAAAGCTTATACTAAAGAATCACCCTCAAACTTAGTTTTTGCATACTCTTTTTTTCTTTTCTTTCTTTGCTATTTCACCACTTTTAATTTTTTTTTCTTTTCTTTTCTTTTACAAGCTTTTTTTAGTTTGTTTCTTTTCTTTTTCTTCTTCTCTTTCTTTTTTTTTCATTCTTTTTCCAAGCTCCACCCTTCATTCCTAATAATGGATAGCTAAAAAATTATGCGAGAGTGTCCTTACGCATAAAGGGTAAGGGACCAAAAGGTAGGAATCATAAGAACAAAGGCTTGGGTTCATAATGTGGTTTCATATCAAAGAAAAGTATCCTTAGGCCCAAAAGGGGTGATTGTGAAAAAATTATGTCAAGGTTAGCTTTAAGGCCTCAAACAATCCAAAAATGGCCTATATCATTTCCCTAATCATATGTCCTCTAGGATTTGCCTTGAGGGATCATCAAAACAATTTCTAGAACATGAAATACAACTTCAAAGACCAATGAAAAAAAATATTTCATACTTACATAATCAAGCACTAGATAAAAAATGTAATTCAGTGATCAAAGTACTAACTCACAAATGAAAACTCATACTTAAGAAGTCACTAAACCTAAGCATCATCTCATTTTTCACCCAATATTTAAGCTTTTCCTAAAGCTATATTCATTATTAATCTCTACCTATCATTGGCTTTGACTGGGTCAATCTACAAATGCATCAATTGTACAAGTAATAACAGTGAACTTTCAGTCAAAATATCATCCCATAGAGATTAGGTAAAGAAATTCTTAGGCTAAATACCTATTATCACTCTACTCTTCTATAGTTGGCTCAAATCACCAAATAAACATAAAAATTTAACTATGAAAATAAAAGCAAATAAAGCATAAAAATGTAATACTAAGTAAACGAACAAATAAATAAGAACATTAGGTGAATGAATGCTAAAATATGTAAATTGTAGTGGCAATATCAAAATAAAGCAATCATGAATGAAAAATAAAGTGAAGAAAAAGAAAACTACAACTAAACATGTAATCTACGTAAAACCAAGAATGAAAGGTTAATCTATCTAAAACATACTTACAATACTAAATTGAACTTAATTTAAATGGCAAGGTAAATAATCTAATATCTAAAATTGAAAAATCATATAAGGGACTAAACTAAAAGCAAGTTTAAAATGCAGAGAAGAAGTAAAAGTTGTAAAACCTCAAGTAAAAAAATTCAAAACTATGATTATCTTACATTGTTGACAAAACCAAATTTGATCTACTATTTTACATCCAAAATGAAACATAAACAAATGAAAGTAAGCTCAAAAAATAAAAGTACTATCAAGTAACATCATGGAAGCCAAATGGAAAAGCAAAGGTTGAAGAAAAATGGCACAATCTAATTGAAGAACAACTAAACCAACAATAGTAACTAGTTTATAACTTCAACTTTAACCAATTGATCTAGATCTAAATGATACTAAAACAAATGCAATGAGATGGAAATGAAGAGATCAACTAAGGAACTAGAATTAAAACTAGTTTGAAGAACAAAAAGTGCAATAAAATGCAAGATCTAACTAAGAAAATCTAAAACAAAATTTGAAATTTCACTCATGACTCATTGAGTTGGTCAAAGAAAAATTAGATCTAGAATCCTATGGTGAAAATGAACTTAAACTAAGATAAGGAACAATTAATCAGCAAGTTTACTATAAAATAAAATAAGAAAATTGTAGTACAATAAAGAAAAACAAGCTCATTGAACTAGCCACTCAAAATCTACACAAAATAGTAAAAAATTGAATAGTAACTAAACAAATCATCCAAATAGCCATCAAATTCGTAAATTAAATTGCAAAAAAATGAAATTAAAAAAGTAAACTAGTAAATCTAAAAGTTCAATATTTGAAAGAAACACACCAAATGCCTGGAGGAGAGTGGATTCACACCAAAACTGGTTGTTCATGCCTGAATTGCACTACTACCTGCTCCCAACTGTGACTTCCAAATTTGATATGGAACAACGTTGCTTGAATTTGAAGCTAAATTTTTACTACGCTATAGCCTTACGAGTTATAAATCTATGAAAAAAACTTGAGCTAAAAAACGTAAGAATCATTGATTTTTGATCAAAAGAGTGCAACATGGTAGATGCGCAAATTGAAATCTAGATTTGAGTTCAACATGAAAACAAAGGAATTTGAAGAGGAAATCATGAGAAATTGTAAATTTCATTATGAAAACCTTAAAGAACATTGAAAAAGAGTGTAGGAAACTTAAAATTACAATAAGATTCAATGAAGAAAATTGGAATTAAAACCATTTGGTAAGAAAGAAAATGCAAGAAAGCAAAGTGTAGGAAATGCAAAATGCAAAAATTTAAAGAAAAAAAAATTTTAATCCTAGGCTAAAGTCTCCCTAAAATTGTTGGCTATCCCTTTATTTATAGGCATGTGAGTGGTGAATTAAGCCCCAAAAAATCTTTTCAAAATATCTAGAATAAGAGGTCTTTTAAAGACTTTGTCCTCATTGTTTTACTTTATTGCACGCTAGTTTTGATGCCCAAGTCTTTAAGAGTTTGCAACTTTTTCTTTCGTGCATATTTGTTGAACGAAAAAGTCATTTTAATGACCAATCACATCTCATTAAAGTGCTAGTTCAACTCTCTTTTTGGTCCTCTTTTGAATCCTAGCTTTAGTGCTAAATGCACAACTTGAACTCATCTCATGCACTTCAATATGGTTTTTTTTCTTGTTGCTATTTCTTGCATGCTTTATGTTTTCATTTTTTTTTTTTTTACTGTAAAAATTTCAAGCATCACATGAACATGTTTGATATACAATTCACTAGAAAAACTATGAAAATAATACTCACAAATCATAAAAAAAAGATCAAGAAAAACTCTTTTAAAATCAATGTAGCTTATTGATACTAGTTTAGGCCATTTGCACAAATTGCACCAAAAATCCTCCAAATTATATCGAAAATATCCAAAATTCCTTGTTTTCTTTATGTGTACCCACACATGCGACAAATGTGCATTTAGGAGTAATTTTGCTAAGAATCCCAAGGAACAAGCTAAAATATGAGTAAAATTGCACATAAAATGAGAATGAAAATACTAAAATTCTAATACAATCATGCTTCATGAAAAACTAATCAAAGAAAGCACACTAATGATTCAAGCTACAACAAGTCAAGCTAAATTTCAAGGCAAAACTAAAGGAAAAGTAGTAATTTTATAAAAATTTTGAGCAATTTTCCTATACCCCCAAACGTAAAGAACATATTGTCATCAATGTGCAAGCATAAAAGAAATAAAGTACAAAAGAATGGAACAAGGGAACTCCCCTATCATCTTGGAAGCATGGTGACCAAATGTGAAATGTAAATTGTTGAAACTTATTGTGCTCTTAGCTTTAAACTTTCAAGCTTTTATTTCACCTACAAGACAAAAAAGAAAAAACATGTACAAAAAGAACAAACATTAATATGTGCAAGGAAATATAAACAAAACAACAAAATAAGCAAATAAACAAAATGTGAAATGTAAAACTTTGGTTTCCTCCTAAGAAGCACTTTAATTAAAGTCAATAGCTTGACTTTTATTGGTGTTAGAGAATCACACCACTTTTCTTTCTCGCATCTACCGATTTTATTTTTTCTTTTGCATCAAATGTGTAATGATAAGCTTTGAATGACCTTGGTGATCAAGGTTAGATTTGTGCTATACCTTTATGAATATTCTAAACATATTGCAATCCAACCTAATAGAGGTGTTCATTGGCTTCAGTACCAATGATATGGGTACCAACATGGAGAATATGAGTTTCGACTCTGAAATGTGAAATTCCTTCATGAATGGTATAAATTAATTAAGCATAAGGGGTGAGAAGTCAAAGGTATCAAGTTGAGAATTAGTGGTTGGGAAAATTTTTAAGCAAGTAACGACTTTCTTTATGTCATCATCATCCAAATCCTAAACATTATCAACTTTTGGCCTTTCTTTCAAAGTTTTATTTATTGCCTCCTTATCCTTTTCACTAGGCTCATCAATTGTGTCAAAAAGTGGGTTTTTAACCATATGCATTTCCAAATCATCATACAATGGATTCTAAAAAAACAACAGAAATGGCATTGTGTACTATGAGGCTTAATTTCTTATTGATTAGGACCATTATTAAGACCATTTTGCAGCTCAATGTAAAGGATTGAACCATCCTCTACACAATCCATATCATTCACTTTTGCCTCCATGAATGGTTTATTTTGAGAAAACTCTAAGAATGAAGTGTCTACAACTTCAAGTATAAGATTATGGAATTGAAAAGCTAGTAGACAAGTAAGTTTTTTATTAATAAGTTTCTCCTTGTCCTTAAGCTTAATACTAGATTCAAGAAAAGATGTATTTAATGGCTTAAGTGATCTATCTAGTAAGCTTGCCTTATGAACACATCTATCATCTTCATCCATATCCAAACAGTTGGGTAACTGATCGTTAAAAAATTGATGAAATGGCACAAATGGAATATCAATATCAACTTCTTCTTGAATACTTTCATTTTTCTTATCATCCCTAAATGATCCATTCTCATCAACTTCCTTAGCCATATGCTTGTCCTTTACCTCCACTATTTCATTCGACACAACTTTTACTTAATATAGCAAATTCACTACAATAGGTTCCTCTTCATCATCAATCCACATCAAATTTCCCTTCTTATAATGATCCCTTAAAGCACACTTATTCTTATCCAACCAATTAGGTTTTAACTCTATAGTACTAGGCATAAGATCTTGAACGCAAATATTTAAGATATTTGCATTTTGACAACATTGCCCAAAATTCCTAACGAATGCCTCTTGTTCGTCTTAGAGGAGTTGTTCTGAGTTTAAAGCATTTTAGTTAACATCTTCTCAAAGGATGGTTTCTTTCCTTATATAAGAAATGGTGGTGAATATTGTGCAGATGGGAAGTGATGTGAAGATGAGTGCTATTATGATGAAAAAAAGCTTATTGTGGTTGCACATAGTGTAGCAGTTAAGGGACTTATAATGGTGGTGGAGAATATTGGGGTGGTGAAATGTATTGTGGAAATGAAGGCTTAGTAGGATAAGTCAGGTTGTATTTATACTATAGGGATTTTGGTTTTTAACAGCATTTTTTGTACTGTTTAGCGACATTTGCGAAAACATGCCACGTAAAGTGTCACCTATACACATGTCATGGTAAATAATGACATTTTCAAAAAAATGCCTCAATATTAGCGGCATTTATATCTAAAGTGCCACTATTTTAGTGGCGTTTATATCTTTGAGATGCCGTTACTTTAAAGGTGCTTAAATCTGAAAATCGCTCAATATTAGCGGCATTTTTATCTTTTAGTCGTTGCTATTTTCAGTGACATTTTTATGAGAAAAATGCCATTGCATTAACGGTGTTTGTAACAAAAAATGTTATTACTTTAGAGGTGTTTGAATCTAAAAATGCCTCAACATTTACGGTGTTTGTATCTTTTATGCACCGCTAATTCAGTAGTGTTGTATGACAAAAATGCTATTATTTTAGTGGCATTTCTATAAAAAATGCCACCTAACTAGCGACATTTACTAGAAATAGTGCCGCTACTTATAGTGGCATTTTATGCTACAAACGCCATTAAATTATTCATTTAGCGGCATTGCCCAACGCAAACACAACCATTATGTAAAAATGTATTTTTTTTAAAATTTCTTATAATAAATTTTATTTTCAGTAAAGAGCTTAAATTTAGAAACTGAAATTAATATTAACTTCATTCACATTTAAATATCCATCTAATTAATACAAAGTTTAATAATTAGTATAATAACATTCAAATATTGTAAATACATTAACCAAATAAAAAATTAAAATGTATGAAATGAATGCTACATACATTTTGTTGGCTGCCAATTGATGAAGAAAAATTTTCACCTTGGTCACTAGCGTGTTTAATAACCAACTGAATAATACCATACAATTTTTAACACCTCATTGTATGCTAATTTTTTATTTAAAAATTTTAATATTTACTAAATATAATACCTGAGTTGATGAAGCACCAAGATCATTTCCTGAAAATTGTTGTTGCACAAAATTCATAAAATGATCGAATAGATCATGCAATTGCTAAAATTTTACACGCTCTAGCTCCATTCTAGCACGTTCTTCTTCAATTTTAGCATGCTCATGTTCTCTTTCTGCTTTCATTTGCTAAAAATATTATTGCATAGTTTGCAACTCCCCTCTTAATATTGAAATGTCTCGCGAAGACTGACTTGCTGATAGTGTAAATTATGGAGAGTTATGTCCATAGTAGGCAGATAGTGTTGGAACCAATCTAAGGCCTCAGACCCGTCTATGCCTTTCTTTTCCAGCAACTTCTATAAATATCCGATTTTTTATTTTTTGCATGTTGAGAGAACCTTCAAATGCTACTTCAATCTCAGCAACCATTTTCTCTTTCGCTTTCTCCTGTGAATTTGTCATAAACAACTATCAAGTTTAATGATTAATTGATTATATGTTAAAAAGAGTTAATATTTACTTTATGTTAAAAGAGATGATACAAATTACCACAATTTCTTGTGTTTCGATATTCATGTAAGATCCATCTTTTTTTATGTGTGTTACACAAAAAAGTTCCACATGTCCAATTGTACCACCCATCTCATTCTCTTATACAAAAACATATGTTATTTGATAGGATACATATCAACCACAACTTATTTATGCATATCAATTCTGTCAATCAAGTATTAAAATTTCGAATAACTTTAATCTCCTTTATTTATATTTTGACCCTATAACAACATAACAGTCTTAAATATATGTAAAGAATAAAAGCATTTTCGGTTTTCACACATATCGATCATGGAAACCAAATTCAATTATTTTCTCTCGGTTTAATATGAAGGATTGAAGCCATTCAATATGTTGAAAGGCATCCAAAATTTATTTGTATATTTACCTTTTATATGCAAAAATATTCCCAAACAGACATAATTGACAACTTTTTCTCCCATATCAACCATAAAAACCAAGTTCAATCAATCGAACAAGCTTAATATTAAGTATTGAAGCTATCAAAAGTGTTAAAATACAACAATAACAACAACAAGATAATAAAGTTGTAAATATACGTAAACAATAACTTTTCATACATATCATCTATGTAACTAAGTTTAAAACTTTCGATAAGTTTAATATCATTTATTGAAACAATCAAATCTATTAAAACAGAACAATAAATGTTAATTTCTATATTTACCTTTTAACGGCAGAAAATGTTCATCATTATAATAAGTTAATTATCATAAACTTATGATTTCTTTTTGCTTTCTTGCAAAACCTTTTGATCCACTGGTGTGGCTATATTTCTGTTGCTTTCTGCTACCAATCCCAATCTGTTCTCTTTCCTGTCATAAAAAATAATTACATATATGATAGAAATACAAATATTACCAACTAAAACCATCAAACACTTTCATCATTTAATTATATTATACAAAGTTATAAACTAATACCTCTCTTTTTCTTGAGAACCAAAATCTAACCAGTTGTTCATATTGCCACCGAATCACATTACGAGGTAGATTTTGCATCATCACCTCTACAGTAATATTTTGATTGAAATACTTATTCTTCAAACTATGCTTATAATCTTTCCATTTATTTTTCAATGACTTAAGCACAAATGAAGTTGGTATTTCAAGTACAAATCTTGACTATAATAATACAATAAGAAAAGTTTGAATAAGTAAACAAAATGTAAAATAAAAATTTTGAATATATCTAATTAATTATACTAATACCTCGATAAAGTTTAACGTATCGACCTTAACTTCTTCTGGAATATTATCCATGTTTCATAATGAATAGGCAATTTCATTCCATTACGGGCTAGCATGCCTAGAAATCCAGCCAATAGTTGAGCCTCTTCACCAATTGGTTGCCTATCATAGTTTGTAGGTACTACAATATGCTCGTTAGGAGGTATTGCAAACAATTCCTTCAAAGTTGTTCGACCTCTGGTCCTCCGTTGACCATCATTATCAACTGCAACAAATATAAAATATATTTGTAAAATCGTAATACTTTTATCATTATACTCAAATTTTAAAATTGGAGTATATCATACCTACGTTAAAATTTAAAGCATAATCAATTGATAGGGTACTATCTAAACCTGAACCTCCTGTATTGCCAGATTTAATATCAGTTGAAGGGTTAGAAGTGACAGAGTTAGATCCGACAGTACATTCATTTGCCTCCAAAAGATTCAGTCCAAAGCCAATATCTATAGGTGCCGCAGACAGTTCTGAACTAATATCTCTGATATGTTTTCTTTTTAACCTACTTCTCCGTGTTGTAGCTTACCTACATCATAAAAATGAATATAGAAAAAATGTTAGTTCAGAAGAGATATAAAGACGTTTTCAATTTAAGAAATCAAAACCTACGATATATAAAGAACATATCGATTTAATTAAATCAAAATATAATGTATGATTTAGAAGACAATAATTATACAATAACGAATGTGACATTATTTACATACTATTATTTACTACATTATGTCTTTAACACTCGAATTACAAATTATAGGTGCGCAGAATAATGGTTCGTAAATATCTTCAGTAACATCTTCGCAGACCTACTGAGCGTAGGTACTGGAAATATTCTCATCCAAGTTTTGTTCAGCAAAAGGATAACATTTAGTTCCATGTTCAACATCATATTTGGTATCTACATCATCTTTGGTATCTAACCCTATATCAAATAAGTCTTTAGGTGTGTTTCGAAAAACTATAAACCAACCGAATTCTTTCAGATCTTCAGAGTAAAATACTTATTTAACTTGAGATGAAAATATATAAGGTTCATCAATGAGTTGTTGTCCAGTGTGAAGTAATCAAGAAAAATTCACAAGTGTAAATTCGTACTAAGCTTTCTTAAGACCTCTCGCACTATTCACAGCTGCCCAATTACACTGAAATAAGATAACTTTTCACTTGCCATAATAATCCAACTCAATGATGTCATTAATCATGTCATAATAGTCAACATTTCCCTCTATAGGGTTTGTGTCCCTAGCACTAGCATAGCTAGTAGTTGGTGAAGTCATAATAACTCCTGAATTTTATGTACTTCTAAATCTCTCACGGGATTTTGTGTGAAATATAAATCCATTGATGATGAAACCTTTGATCATTTCACAATCCAGTTTGAATAGTGTGAAAAACACTTCACCTCTTCACTAACAAGCCTTCCACTCCAAACCTATAAAGGTGGAATAAATATATATATATGTTATTAATGTTATTTTTACTGTAAGCACTCTATGTAGATAAAAAAATAATGGGAAGTATGGCATTACTTACAATTGCTCCTAACCATTCATGAAAGTTTTTAGCCAACAACTTATCAACCTCTCAAGGGTTTGATCGTCGATAATGTGCAGGATCTCTCAAATTATTTCTATACTCACTATAAAGCATCATGATAAAGTATTAATACTAAAAGAAAACACAATAAATTATGCCTAATGTAATGAATAATTTCCTTGCTAAACAACTTACGTGCGAAACGATTCAATTGAGTCATAATGAAAAAGAACATATCAATGTGCTTGTGCCCAAGATTTATCATCTAACTCCACCAATTCAGCTTTGCCTATGGGTTGTCCAAAACTTTGAAAAAGATAATTGTAGGCCAAGTCTGTATGCTACATACCAATATTTCTCAAAGGTCTATTAAATCTCGTTTCAACATCTTCCAAATAATGAGAACAAAATGTCATACACTCTTCTGCTAAATATCCTTCAGCAATAAAACCTTTTGGATAGCATTTGTTATGACAATAAGACTTTAACCTCTCCAAAAACCTGTAGCATAAAACATTAGTCATATGTTATTTTAAGTAGATTAGCTTGATAATCAATAAAAATGTAATCAATCTATTAACAAATAATACCTTTCAATAGGATACATCCATTGATAATAAATTGGCCCACCGACCTTTGCTTCATATGAAGGTGGATAACCAAATGCATCATAATAGTGAAAAAGTTTGGAGGGAAGATCTTCTCTAAATGGCATAAAGTAATCGTGGCTTAATCTTGAACTTTGTCAAGCTCTTTCATATTCATACATTTTTGACATAGAGATTTAAATATGTTACTCAATTCAATTACCACAAAAGTCACTTGTTTTGACATTGATGAGTGTAAAGCAATTGGAAGTAAGTCTTGTATCAAAATGTAATAATCATGTGACTTCAATAAAGAAAGTTTTTGCTCTTTCATATTCACTCATCTTGATTATTTGACGCATAGCCATCTGAAACTTTGACATTTTTCAAAACCTTGCAAAGCACATCTTTTTCGGCTTTAGAAATCCCAAAATAAGCAGTAGGCAATCGATATTTGCCATTAGGAAGCAACATCAGATGAAGGTTTAGGCTAATCCCCATATCAACTAGGTCAAGCTGACTTTTTAAGTCATCCTTGGATCTTCTATTCACATTGAGAATTGTCCTAATAAAATTTTCACAAACATTCTTCTCTATGTGCATCAAATCAAGGTTATGGCATAATAAATTATATTCCTAATACGACAACTCAAAAAATATACTTCTTTTTTTTCACAACTCATACTCATTGGGTTCATCTACTTTATCATCCTCTTTATCACTTTGAACATCAAGATCACCAACTTTTGTATGGCTATCACCAACTTGCATAATACAAGGTCAGACACCTTCAAAGATGTTCCTCACTCTTTTCATTGATGGAGTCATTTTTCCATATGTGAAATTGATATCTTTTAACTTTGACAAGATATTAGACCCACTAATGGGTAAAGCGATCTCCTCAACTCTTCAATTCCATCAAAGAGATATTTTTGGAATCTAAATCGATGATTATCATCTAACCATCGATAATGTCCCATATAACAGAACTTTCTACCATTACGTAACCACGTCAAACAAGTCTATGCAGCATAACGTGGACAAGCACAACGACCTTTTGTACTCTAATCAGATAAATTCACATAAGCAGGAAAATCATTAATAGTTTATAATAAAGCAATACGCATATTGAAGTTTTTTGCTTTTGATGCATCATAAGTCTCAACTCTTTCCCATAATTGCTTTAACTCTTTAATAAAATATTGTAAGTAGATATCTATATCATTACCCGGACCTTTTTCCCTGAGAATTATCATAGACAATATAAATTATTATTGCTTCATAGCAATCTATGGTGGCAAATTATAAGGAATCAATGCAACTGGCCAAGTATTATAAGAAGTACTCATCATTTGGAATGGGTTGAATCCATCAGAAGTCAATCCAAGCATAACATTTCAAGGATCAAATGCAAAGTCTAGAAACCTAGAATGAAATGACTTTTATACCAAAGAATCTGTAAGATGCCTCAATGATCCATCATCCATACGCTTCTCATGATGCCATTTCATTAAATCTGTAGTTTTAAAAGACATGTAGAGTCATTGAATTCTTGGTATTAATGGAAAATAGCATAAAACCTTAATAGGTTTCTTTTTGACACATACCTCATCACCATCATCATTCAACCTTTCATCGAGGTTTTTATCGACCCAACGAGAAATACCACACAAATGACAAGGCTCTTGATTTTTTTTATCCCCCTAATATAACATGCAATCATTGGGACAACTATGAATTTTCTCATATCCGAAACTTAAATCCTTGATCATCTTTTTTTATTTCTTACAAGATTCAGGGATTTTTGCAAAAGGAAACATTTCTTTCATAAACTATAATAACAAAGTCAGAGAGTTTCCCGTCCATCCACATAAGCATTTTAAGTGAAAAAAACAAACACAAAAAGATAACCTTGAATGCTTCGATCCCTCAAAAAATTGTTCATTCATTTCCTCAAGCAACTTATAAAACTTTGATGCTTTTCCTCTAGGTTATTGGTCACATAAACCTATCCTAGGTTCACCAAATTCATGCATTTCAACATTAGACTGATTAAATCCTTCATTTTGGGGAGAAAAATTGTGAAAATTTTGGTTATGAAAGTTAAAAGCATCTCACTACATGCTTTCAATGTCATATGCTATAAAGGGATCATGTTAGTGATGGGGAGCCTTTAATGTTGAAAGAACTGTAGTGGAAGACCTTGACGATACAAACTCTCCATGAAAATACCAATTAACATATCTCGATAGAAATCCAATACAAATTAAATGCTCATAAACAACTTTACGCATTTGCCACTCAATATTAGCACATTTCACACATAGGCATAATATCATATTATCTTCACTTGTATTCTCAAATGCAAAATAAAGAAAATTTTCCACTCTATCTCTGTACTCTTAACTTTTGAATCCAACTCTTATCCATTTATTAGCTGTTACATTATCAGACCAAATGTATATAAAAAATCAATATGAAAATGAACATGTACAATTGCATAGTTTATTATGTTTTAAATAAAAGATAATAACAAGGCTAGTACTTACAGAAAATGAGAATTCCTTGTTGTGAAGTAATTTATCAGCTACCAAATATTATAATTGTTAAAACTCTGCTGCTAACATAGACAGTACCCAAGAGTATTTGTACTTGAGGTTGACATAAGGTGAAATAATGCAGGTTTTGTAGAAATTTTTTTCACCAAAAAGAAAATCGCAAATTGCAAAAGCTGAAGGAATAGTTGAATGAAGTAAAAGCTAAAGTCAATAAGTTATGAATAGTCAAAATAGGATTCTAAAAGACAATGCTCGAATACTAAAAGCGAAAGGAAAGGGAAAGTAAATTGTACTTAGTCTGGAAAGAGAAATAGTATAATAATGAAGATGAAGCTTAAAGTAGGTGATTGGATGTACTAAGTTTGGGAAGATTTTTATTAGATAGGATTATGGAAGGCATTTACTAACAAAAAATGCCAACAATAATTCCCTTCTAAATATTTTTTGAATATATTATAGGCATATTGAACATATCGCCACACAAATTCTAACACTGTTATTGAAGGTGTATATCTAAGAAAGATACCTTTAATAATTCCTATCATAGTTTGAAGTTAATTACTGAAGGCGGTTGCAGAAAATAATGCCTTCAATAATTTCCCTAAAAAACTTTTCTCGGATTATTAAAAGCGTATTTTATTATGAGATGCCTTCAATATACCATGATGGTAATGGAAGGCATTTATTAGAAAAGGCACCTTCAATATACCATTAAACCTAGAAATCCATTACTGAAGGTGTTTGTTAATAATAGACGCCTTTAAAATTTTCCCACTTAATATTTTAAGAATTATTAAAGGTGTCTTCTACTGTAAAATGCCTTCTATATACCACCACACAAATTATAACATTGTTATTGAAGGTGTCTATTTAAGGTAGATGGCTTTAATAATTCCTATCACAATTTGTGTATGATTACTGAAGGTGGTTTCAGAAAACAACGCCTTTAATAATTTTCCTAAAAAAATTTTTTCGGATTATTAAAGGCGTCTTTTATTATAAAACGCCTTCAATATACCACGATGGTAATGGAAGGCGTTTATTAGAAAATGTACCTTCATATATACCTTTAAACTTAGTAATCCATTATTGAAGGCATTTGTTAATAACAAACACCTTTAAAATTTTTTCACTAAATATTTTAAAAATTATTAAAGGCGTCTTCTACTGTAAAATACATTCTATATATCACTACACAAATTGTACCACTGTTATTGAAGGAGTATATTTAAGATAGATGCATTTAACAATTCCTATCACAGTTTGTATATAATTACTAAAGGCGATTGCAGATAACAATGCCTTCAATAATTTTTTAAAAAAATTTTTCCTGATTATTAAAGGTGTCTTTAATTATAAAATGCCTTCAATAATTTTCTATAAACTTTTGAAATCCACAATTATTGAAGGCGATTTTTTAGTGAAAATGCCTTTTATAATTTTTTAGAATTAGAAAAGGCATTTTTTTTTATAAAATACGCCTTTAATAAGTTGGTTGGACAATTTTAAAGGCTTATAATTAAAGGCATCTTTTTTGTAAAAAATGCTTTTAATAATCTTCAAAAAAAATTTCTCACTTAAAATTTTGGAAATTATTAAAGGTGTCTTTTACTGTTAAATGCCTTGTATATACCACCATATAAATTCTAACACTATTATTGAAGGCGTTTATCCAAGAAAGATGCATTTAATAATTTCTATCATAGTTTGTAGATAATTACTGAAGGCAGTTGCAGAAAACAACGCCTTCAATAATTTCCCTAAAAAACATTTTTTGGATTATTAAAAGCGTCTTTTATTATGACATGCCTTCAATATACCACGATTGTAATGGAAAGCATTTATTAGAAAAGGCACATTCAATATACCTTTAAACTTAGTAATCCATTACTGAAGGCATTTGTTATTAACAAATGCCTTCAAAATTTTCTCACTTAATATTTTAGGAATTATTAAAGGTGTTTTCTACTGTAAAATACCTTTTATATACCGCCACACAAATTCTAACACTGTTATTGAAGGCGTATATCCAAGAAAAATGCCTTTAATAATTCCTATCATAGTTTGTAGATAATTACTGAAGGCAATTGCAGAAAACAATGCCTTCAATAATTTCCCTTAAAAAATTTTCTTGGATTGTTAAAGGCGTCTTTTATTATAAATCATTTTCAATAATTTGTTATAAACTTTGGAAATCCATAATTATTGAAGGCGATTTTTTACTAAAAATACCTTTTATAATTTTTAAGAATTAGAAAAGGCATTGTTTTATAAGAAACGCCTTTAATAAGTTGGTTGGACAATTTTAAAGGCTTATAATTAAATGCGTCTTTTTTGTAAAAACTACCTTCAATAATTTTCAATAAAATTTTCAAGTGATTATTGAAGGCATTGTTCCATGGAAATGCCTTTAAAAATTAATTTTATATTCATTTCCCTACCTTGAACATAGGAATTTGCAGAGCGCTAGTAGACAAAACAATTAAAAGCTGCGTTATTCAACCAAACAAACCAAACCCTTAAACACATTTCTAGCAGACCATTGCTTTCTTTCTCCTATTCCTCACCACCGACCTTCAACAAATCACCACTACGAATGTCTATTTTAACTGGTAAGTCTTATTTTTTTTAGTTTACTGTATTATTTATGCCTTCAATAAAGAATTTTTATTTTTTTAGTTCCTTAATATTGACATATGCGTTTATATATTTTTATTAACATCATCGTTAGCATAGTCGTCCAAGATTCTATTCATATTGCAAGTATATTGTTTCTATGTAGTACGTATTAAATATTGTGGTTTATTAAACCTTGTTGACTGATATTGTATTGTTGAATGGTATTGTAGATATTAGGGGTCTGAAAAATATTTCATGCTGAATGGTTTGCTAAACCTTATTGTCTGATATTGTTTTGCTGAATGGGTTTGAATGAGGGCTGAATGGTGTTTTTGAGTGGTTGCTGAAGGGTGTGTATGAGCACATTGTTGAATGGTGTGCTACATGCTGTTTCTGTACATAGTATGGTATTGGTTGTATTAAATTAAATACAATGATCAATTTAGAAGGTCATATTATGTAATTCGTATAATTATGATTAATATGGCAGGTAATATGGACTTCGAACAACATCATTCTCCTTCTAATGAACATGCAGAAGAAAAAAGTGTAGGCCAAAAAAGAAAGGAAAGGGGCCCAAATAAATAAATCAAAGTGACTGACACAAAAATTCACATTGACTTCAATCAAAGTGGGCAGCTTGTGTCGAAAAAAGCTGCTAAGATGGCCATTTATATTAGGGCCATCATCCGTCGAAGGATTTTAATTACGTACACCGATTGGCTATGAGTTCCTGATGATCTAAAGGATGAGATATGACAGTCTGTTATGGTATGTTTATTCAACTATTTCATAAAATTTGCTATATGATCATTTAATTGAAATTCAATGTGTTGATGCTATTTGTGTTAACTTATTTATGAACAGTTTGATGTCTCAATTGAGTGTAAAATGATTGTGTTACAATCTGCTGAAAAAGTTTTTAGAGATTTTAAAAGCAGATTGACAACCCAATATATTTTAGCCCTGGCTGGTGAAGGTGATGTTTTAGCTGTTCTACCTGCGGTATAGGCAGATGTCATAAATGTTGAAGATTGGACAAATTTTATGCAACATTGACTTTCAAAAGATTTCTCGGTATGCAAACCCATTACCAAATTAGTCAAAGTTTATAAGTCTTTATGCAATATAGCTTTTGATCTTCAAATGTGATTGACGTAATTTTTTGATTTTGTAGAAAATCAAAGAACAACATCGGGACATTCAGGCCAAACAGCAATATCACCATCAGACAGCAAGAAAAGGATATGCAACTGTGAAGTATGAGCTTCTATGTATTCGCACACTTATTTTATAGTCATTAATCAATATTTATAAACATTCATTTCATACATTCTAATGTTTTTATTATGATAATTTAATAGGAATCGGTGAGCTCAAATACAGAAGTTTCCAAATGGGATGTCTAGAAACAAGAACATCTACAGAATGATGGATTATTTGTAAATGAAGCAACCGAGAAAATGGCAAAAAAGATTGTATTTATAATTACTTTTTTGATATAATGTATGATTGGCATTGTGGTTATAAGCATAAGTGTATACTAGCTTATGTAGATTTGTTCTAACAGCCTAATTTATTATTGTCTTTCAGGATAATTATGCTATCAAAGTAAAATCTTGTGAACTAGTAACCCAATATGGCAAAGATCCTTTATCTTTAGCATTAGGTGCTAAAGAAAGGTCTGGTCGAGTTCATGGGGTTAGAAAATTTATCTTGCCATCAACGTATTTTTGTAAACAACCAAAAACCCTACGAATGATAAATGCATAATATGAAGCAATAATTGAGCAACAACAACAACAAATTAATGACCAGGAGCGACACCTCAATGACCAATAGCAAATACTCGCTGTTTTGGAGTCCATGTTGGCAACAATGCAGTAGGTTATGCCAGTACCCCAGCCTAATAGCATCATCCCCATACGAAAAGCTTCCATTACAAGTAAGGAAGCCATCCCATCATCCACTACCACCTAAGAAGTATGATATTGTTCATAATTTGAATATTAATTTGTTTATTATATTGATTGATTTGGTTTTAATATTTATATTTCATTAAATATTGTAAGAGGATGTTCAGATTCAAAGTCTGACAGTTGCCCAAGCCTTTATGGTTGAGTTAACAAAATATTTGCTAGAGAATTGTACCAACAAAAACTTCATATCCATTGAGTTTGAGGAAGACTTATTTTATAAACAATCATTTTCTTTCATTAGTGTGGCTGAGATGAAAGAATTTTGTGAAATGGATGAATTATCAGCTGCTAAAATTGTTACTTATATGAGGCTAGTTTATAAATACAAATATGCACATTCAATATGTAATAAGTTATTATTAGAGTGTAATACTAACCAGCAGTGTTGATTGTTATCATGTAGCTTCCTGTATAGAGAGCTAAAAGAGAGACAGTTGATGAACAAATTTAGATTCATTGACCCCAACTTTATTAGTGAGCAAAGTGGCACAGTCATGTATCATGCTAATCATGTGATCCTATGCACGAAAAGACTGGTTGATTATTATTTGCTCACGTATAATACGCGGTAAGCTATATTCCAACCTTAATTACTCCAACCTATTCATTCTATGATCTGATGCGTATTCTGAGTATTGTTATTATGTTGCAATCATCATTAGGTGCTTATTGTGATTGACACCAAATCCTTAACGCCATACTTTCTTAATTCAGTTAATCCAACAGTGATGCCTAACCTCGATATTCAAAATTTTATAAAGAAGTATTATAGTACTTTATTATATATGTTTTGTTTCTTCATAAGAAATTTTATTTATGTTCCCACTAATTTTTTTTCTTTTCAATTTAGGGTAATATCTACATTCAATAAGAAGATAAAGAAATCAAAATGGGTGTCATTACCGGTAAATGTCAAATTTATTCTTTTAATGCTGAGTTTGTGTAGATAAATATTTTCTAAACCGACTCAATTTAATTTTCAGGTACCTCGTCAACCCGGTAATACTGAATGTGGATATTATGTCCTTTGTTTTATGCGGGAGATAGTGTTACATGATTTTATGACCACACCATTCAAGGTTAGTATAAATTTCATAAACTCATTATATATTCAAAAAAATAAAATGGTACTTTATGTTCTCATTTCTTAACATTTACTTATGATTTTTTTTTTTAGTGGGAGGGTAAAGAAAGCTTCACGAAAGAGGAGCTGGATGAAGTCCATAATGAATGGTGTAATTATATATTGTCATTTATCAATGTTGATAAACCTTTAAGTTAGACATTGTTGGTTGAATGTAAATATATATGGAACAAATTGTTATAATGTTTTTAACATGCCATATTGAATGGAAACTTTAAGTTTTTACATTGGGGGTATTGGTTTAATATTATTGTTATACTTAATATGAATACACTATGTGTACTTAATAAATTACTAAGTACGATTATATCATAAAAGTATATTAATATGGCAATGTTATCATTTTTAATTTCGGATGTGTGGTCAGTTTTTAAAAATACAACAATGCTCATTATGCAAATTCCAAAATGTAATTCATTGTATCATATATATAAACCAAATGTTTTTTAGGCATATATATACAACTGACAGCAAATGTTTTTCTGGGCAAAAACCTACAACTGACTTCACATATAAAGTATAAATTATGTTTTTTTGATGCAATTAATGAAGGGATTTTTAGCAAGAAAACGCCTTCAATCACCCCTAACAGAAAACATTGAAGGCGTTTTTTTACCAAAATCGCCTTCAATAATCCCCCTAGGAAATTATTGACTGGAATATTAAAGGCATTTTGGGCAACAAAATGCCTTCAATAATACTAACAAAAATTAATCGAATGGATTATAATGGGTGTTTTCCTCGGGTAAAGCCTTCAATAATCCCAACAAAATGTTTATGAAGGCATTTTCAGATATAGCCATCTCCAATAATCTGACCATTAAAATTTATCGTTGAAAATATTAAAAGAGTTTCGAGCCAAAAACACCTTCAACCATCCCATCCAAGTTTTGTCTATGGAATATTGAAGGCATTTCTTAACAAAACCACCTTTAAAAATCCAAAAAAAAAAATTTACTGATTGGATTATAGAAGGTGAGTTCGGTCAAAAACGCCTCCAAAAATCAACTCGATATTTTTCCTATCGATTATTAAAGGTGTCTCTCCACGAAAAATGCCTTCAATATTCTATAAATTTTTTTTAAAGCAATTGGTGAAGGCATTTTTGCTAAGAAAACGCCTAGAATAATCAATAACAAATAATCTATGCATAAACCTAAAAAAAGTCTAAAGGACAGATCGAACCAACAACCTTATGATAAACATCCATATGATCCAAACAATTTGATAAGCTTAATATTGAAAAACTTTTTGTAGAAAATAAATTTAATAAGCCTAGGAAAATTGTTAGTCTAAATATTAAAGGCATTTCTTATAGACAACGCATTCATTAATCTCATACAATTGTTTATGACATGATTAGTGAAGGTGTTATCTGCCAAAAAATGCCTTAACTATTCACGAAACTTTTAATAAAAAATATTCAAGGCATTTTAGTCGAAAAACACCTCTAATATCAAGTCTTGGGTGGCGTTTATAATTAACAATGCTGCTATTTGAATATTAAGTGGCATTTGGATAATAAACACCTGAAGTTTTATAAAAACATGAAAGCTAGCAGCGTTTGTAAGTGAAAGGCCACTATAAAACTGCCGTTAATATGCCATTTTATTGTAGTGTTAGGTGGTGAACTAAAAGAATGTCTTGAACTAGTATCCCATATATTTGTAAGATGACCCTCCCAAGTTTGAGTAGTGTAGGTGTTTAAGGAAAATTGGAATTCTTGGTCATAAGTACACTTATCACTAAGGTTGTTTCCACCAAGCATTTTTCTATTTTCATATTGTCGTAGGAATTTATGGACAATGGCCTATAGATTAATTGCTATAAAGTTGAATTTTTCAAATAAATCTTTAAAGGTCGACTTTATTTTGGCTTTGTCTTCATCACTTTACCATGGTTCTAAGTACTAAAATAATAACCTAAAGGATTAGCATAGTCCTCATGGTACTCGATTACCTTATAAGACTTGGATTCCTAAATGAGAAGAAAAACAAATCCTAAGCAAAAACATAATAGCTATGCATACAAATATTAACTATGCTATCCTATCTATACCAAATCTATGGAAACTAAAGGGTAATGCATGTATTCTAAGTTAAGCTATGCTAAGGTTAAGTAAACTAAGCAACTATCCTAAGCTACATAAACTAAGTAACTATTCTAAGTATGTACAACTAATGAAATGAGATAACTAAGAAAGTTAGCTTATGTTCAACCTAAGGAAACAACAAGAAGGCAAGCTAATGACTAGCCTAGCAAATGTATACTAAAAGTGAACCGACCTATAAAAGAGCATGGTGAAGCATGATATTAGCCGAGACTTATAACTTCTAATCAATGGCAATGGTGCCAAAAACTTGGTGGTGATATTTCTGCAAGTGCACAGGTCATTCAAGTAATAATAAAGAATTAAAATCTAAATATCATTCCCACGATGATTAGCTAAATATATTCTTAGTCTAAGTACCTTTTATCTTTACACTTCTTCTAAAGTTAGTTCAATCAAAAGGTTTACATAAGAGTAAGCTAGCATCAACAATTAAAGAAAACTATAAGCAAATGCATGTAACGAATAAGAAGTAAATCTACAACATGTGAAGCAAGTAAACTGAAAAAAAATTCATCAAAACAATAGCTAAAGTTGCTTAAATGAAATTTAACATGCTTTGAATACAAATATGAACTAAGAAACTAAAAATAACAAGCACAATTAACAACAAAATAGTAGCTTACAAGTGAAAACTAAAAATAACTACCTTAACTACCTTTTAGTTACCTTTTAACTTTCAGTAAGAGAATTATCTATAAACTTCTTAAAAATGGATCCAAACAACTTGTAAATTGCAAGAACAGAAAGTAAACTAAAACCAAAATGCAATTAAAGTGCAATTAATAAAGAGAAATTGTAAGAACTATCAAGAAAAGTGAAAAATGAAAGCTAAAATTTAAATATGAAAACTAACCAAAATTGGAGAAAAAAATTAGATATACAACTTTATAGATCAAATGAACTGTAATTGAGCCAAAGTAACCTAAATCTATAAGTTTACTATCTAATTCAACAAAGAAATTGCAAGAAACAATGAAGAATCTATCTCAATGAAGTAAATAAGAAATTGAGTGCAATAAGGAACAAAACAGAGCATCTAACAAAAAATCATCCAAACAGAATTGAAAAACAAGGAATTAAAGACAAGGAATTGAAGCTAAACAAATAACCATATGGATTAACAAGTGACAAGTGAGAAAAAAAGTAAACCAATCAACCAGTTAAGAGAGGAGAGTCTTGAAGTGATATCACTCACTCAAGTTTTAACTCTACTATTGGATCTAATAGAAACTTTTAAGAATTTTTTAGAATTTCGTAGAAAGAATTTGAACATGAAATTTTTAGATTTGTAGATATATGTAGAATCCACAAAAATTTTTAAAAAATGGCTTAAAACTCATAACAATTGATGGAGATTTGATGCAAAGATCATAACTAGGTCAAATATAAAATTAGCCAAACAGATTTGAGATTAAAATGAAATTACATAAAATTGAGCAAGAAATCTTAAAGGACATGAACTTTTATCAATTGAGTCTTAAAATGCATGTAAAATAAAGGCAAGCAAAGTAAATTTTGTTAGAAAATAAATGCAACTTTCTCCTTAACAAGCCTCTAAAAGAACAAGGAAAAAACTATTTTGAGAGAAAAGAAAACAAAATGCAAGAAATTAAAAACTGGAAAAAACTGTAAAAGTCTTTTCAAAATCTCCAAATGACCTGCCAACCCTCTTATTTATAGGCCAAACGCAAGGTGGTTCAACCAATCAAAATGCAAGAAAATGCTAGCTATGTTGCCATATCTTCTAGATCCTTCAAACTCGCTTATCTTGCTTGCTTACCTTCCTTATTTGTTTCTTTTTTCTTCACTTCACTTCACGCTTTCTTTCTTCATCTTATAAGCTTCGAAAAGTCAAAATTATATGTAGACACCTAATTTTATCTAGATACTTTCCCTTGTAATCCAAGCTTACTTTCACAATTAGGCTCGAACTTTATTTTTTAGGCCCAATATACAGCCCACTTTCAAAATGCTCTATATAAGGCCCAAAATGGCCCGATAAAGGCTATTTGTAAAAAGCCCATTAATGGCAATAATAATAATAATAATAATAATAATAATAATAATAATAATAATAATATAAAAGTGAACTATAAAAGCCCACAAGTGAAGGGTTGTTTTCAAAGCCTAAGATAGATAAAAAAAAAAAGCTTGTTCGATTGGGCCTAGATGAATGCAAACCATGTAGACAAACATGACTGGAAGCCATATGCCAAAACATGCAAAAGTACCATGAACCAGGAAAAAAAGTGGCAACATGGGATGTGAGACTAAAAAAAATTGAATGGAGAAGCAAACAAAAATTAAAAAAAAAAAACTATTTAAGAAATGGGAGAGGTCTTGTGGCATCATGGAGCATAGAGAACAAAAGAGGAAAAGAAGAAACTGAAACGAGGCATGGAAAGAGCTAGCAACGTGTGTGCATGAATGAACAAAAAGAGAAATGAGATAAGAATGGTTGAAAATTAAAATAATAAAACCAGTGGAAAAAAAGAAAAAAAAGGAAACTACAGGCCAAAAGTGGCAGAAAAAAATGAGAGAAAGAATAGGCAAAAAAAATGAAAACTAGTACCAAAAAAGAAAAAAATAAAAAAAGATAAATGCAATAAATGGACAGACAAGGAATGGCAGTTTAAAGAAAAAGGTAAGCAACAACAAAAAAATAACAGAAATAGAACTAAAAAATAGAGTAGAAGAAAAAAAGAGGTAGCAAATTAGTGCAAGAAAGAGAAAAGGCAACAGTGGAAAAGAAACTAAAAAAATAATCTAGAAAATAGAAGAGAAAGGGAAAGAAAAGCTTTCAGTTGGTTTTTTTTCTCCATTCTCTGTGGTTTGTTGTTTCTTTTCTGCTGCATGTGATTAGCTTTAAAGAGTTTAAAAAGTTTCCTCCCTATGCAATGTAGAATAGTTTATGCACCTTTCTTCATCTTTTTTCTATGCGATTTATATATATATAAAGGTTAAATGATGCAGATGTCACATGATTACATGGCATATTATTGTCTAAATTGGTATATAAAATATTAAGGTTTTGTTGTTACTCTATAGTTTTGCTTCCTCCGTGGGTGGCAAGAAAATAGGATTTAAGATTTAAAACTTCACTCACTCTTTATTGGTTGATAGATTGTGCATGAATTATTAGTGATTCGTAAAAGTTTTTCATTGATGCTTGTTGTCTTGCATTCGTGCATGTAGGCTATGTGAAGGAAGTATGAATAGTCATGATTTTTTTTTTTGGCATGCTAATTACTTTCATTTGCATGATGGTTGTGTGGGAAGTGGGAAGTTTTATGTGTTTATTGTTTTTTTCATGTTATTGGAATTTTTAGGTCTATTTTAATTTTCATGTATTTTCTAATATTATTTGATTTAGTTTAGCTTTGATATAATACATTTCCAAACACTTTGAATAATAATAAAATAAAAGGGAATAATATTGACAAGCTTGTTTTTTAACAATAATAATAAAGATAATGAAAATAATAAAACAATAATAATAATAATAATAATAATAATAATAATAACAATAATAATAATAATAACAATAATAATAATAATAATAATAATATAATTATAAAAATAACAACAGAAAGATTTTAAATTTCCTGCCTAGATGTTGGAGGGAATAAAAAATCATGTTTTTTTTAAAAAATAATTTCGCCTAGATGCCAGGGAATTATTAAACAATAAAAATAAAATAATAAAAGATTAAATAATAATAATAATAACAATAATAAATTCTAATGAAAAGGAAAAATACATAAAACATAAGAATTAATTTTTAGAAATTATGAAATATGAGCTTGTTCTTAAAATCTGCTTAGATGTTAGAGATTTTTAGAGAGGTTCATAAATTCCTAAATTGAAACCTAATTAAAACCCTAAACCCTAGGTAAAATCTGAAACCTCAGGTAAAATTCAAAACCTTAGGTAAAATCCAAAACCCTAGGTGAAACCCTAAACCCAAGGTAAAATTTCAAACCCTAAATGAAAACCCAAAGCCTTAAGTGAAACACTAAACTTTAGGTTAAGTCCAAAATCTTAATCAATCCAAAATCCCAAAATTTTTAAGGATTTATATGAAAACCTTTTTATGAAATAATCTATTCCCAAATATTACCTAGATGATGGGGAATTTCGAAAATTTTATTTCATTAAGAATTTTCATATATTTCCATAACTTAAAATAAAAATTTTAAAGAATAAGAAATAAAAAAACTATAAAACGAGATTTTAAATATAAATAGTCGCACTCAAACTCTACCTAAAGGTTGGAGAGCCCGGGAGGTCTCTTTATATTTGAAATCCTAATTCTTAATTTTGTATTTTATCAGCACCTGCATATATCTCATTTTTAGAATAATGTGTACATTCATAATTCATATATATGTTTATTGATGTTTTAAATTAATTATTTTATTTTTTGTTTGTTACCACATAAAAAGTTTTCTTAATTTTTGTTTTGTTTTGAACAAATAAAATTAAAATAGCATCCATGAAATATAATTATTGGTACTCTATTTAGATGTTCGAGAGTCATCAATAATTACCATTTACAAAGAATGTTGTTTTATTATTCTTAAAGAAATGTTATGATAAGTCTTAGATAGAAAGACTGCCTTTAAATTCTACTTTTATGTCAAAGAATTTAAAGGTATTTCTTTAATTTAAAGATTATCATAATATTCCTAAATAAAGATATTTTTAAACTAATTTTATTTCTAAAAGATAAAGGGAATTACAATTAAATTTCATATAAAAACCATTTTTGCCCGAAATTATAAATAGTGTATAATTAATTGGTACCAATTTTGTGGGCATTTAGGGGTGCTAATCCTAAACCTTAAACCGACTCCCAAACTCCATTTTATTTTCATAGACCAAAATCATCTTTTTAATAAAGCTCTAAAACCCATTTTATTAAAAAGATAAATTTTTAGGTGGCTAATCATACCCTAAAAAAGATTGGTGGTGACTCTCCGTATTTTTTATAGTTTTTAAAATTTTACGTCTAGTGATCGAATCTTTAAACCAATACATTATGATAGCTTGTTGACTAAAATTAGGATATTTTAATAGTCAGGCCAAAAACATTAATTATGCACTATTAAAAATTTTTTGATTTAATTGGTTTTATTTGATATTTAATTTAATTCCTTTTCTTGTAATTTTAAATATATATATAGGTTAATAAAAAAATAAATGCATGTTAGTTATTATTTTGTTTTGATTTTTGTTTTTGTGATTTATCTATGTTGTTTTAATTAATATACCACTTTACACAGCTTTGCATATGTACTTACATGGATAGGCTCTAAACCTGAGCTCAGTTTTTTTTGGAAAGAAGTAAGTAGTTACGTTCTTGTGAGGTGAAAACTTTTGTATTTGCTAGTGAAACACTTTCACTCAAATTGAACCCTTTCCATTTGTAGCTTGTAATGGGTGATGATTGGTGTGCCTTATTAGTTTGTAGTAGATGATGATGTAAGGTTCAAACTAAGATCCTTTAGATAAATAAATCCCAACCTAGCATATTGAGGACCATAAGAAGCTTGCCTAAGGTAAAGCTATGTCACCTTTTTAGAAAATTACCAAAAGTTAGGATACTATATATATTCTATTATTTTGTTGTATTATATGGTTGCTATATTGTTTCTATTACTTGTTTGTTTTAAATTATTTATTCATTTTATTTTTTTATATTCTTTGATTTTGTTGCTTACATTATATAGGCATTATATTTTAAAAGGGGGTATTTGTTTTAGGCCAGTCATCAACAAATAAAGACAAAAGAAAAAGGTAAAAAAAAGAGTTATCATGGAGCCATTAATGGTGTTGACCTCCTGTAGAAATTATTTAAAAGTTCAAAACCATGATATTTTTTTCCATAAAAATTACCTAAATTAGGATATATGGGCATTTTGATACAGTTTATGTTTAAGGGTAATAATAGTATAAATAAAGTTAAGATGAAAAAAAAGATGAAAAAAAAGGCAAAAAGAGCAAAAAAGATTTAGGATAGGTAAGAAGTTGTTTTCTTTTTAGAATTTTGTTATTTCATTCTACATTCATCATTAAGTTGATTTGTATATTTTGGGTTATTCCATTTTTGTATATATTTTTACATCGTTATCATATTTAAGTAGTCATAAGCATATTATATATAGCATGCAGATTAAGAATTGTTGTGTCATTTCTTTATCAAGAATAATAGCATAACTATTTTGGTTTAAACCCTTAAAGTAAGGCATTTGTTTTAGTGGGTATACGAAGCTAAAAATATGAAAGATCAATTGGAAACCCAGATTAGTGCATTAAAACGCAATCAAGAGGAGTTCGGTCATGACATTCGGATGATGACAAAACAACTCACTGAGTTAACAAAGACAGTTGAAGAGTTTAAGGAGTTTGCTTTGGTATCTTCTCAAGGGTCCTTACTAGTTTTAGCTCAAGTAAGTCCATAAACTCAAGGAGTCATGGTTAACTGATTCTTGTTAGGCCCAGTATGTTTCCTAAATGTGCAAAAGCATTTAGTGGTTTGAGCAATAATGAAGGTCTAGACAAGATTGTGAAAAGGATGAATAATCTAACCATTCAAGTTTCAGAGCTCCAGAAGTGGATTTCTAAGATAGAGTCACTAGGTTTCATGCAACCTTTACTAACTATTTCAAACTCAAACTTGCTTTCAAATCCTTCTTATGACTGTTTTTGGCCTGCTTTCCAAACATTTACGATCAGGCCTTAAAACTTTCCAAAAAGTCCATATCTGAACCAAAATCTTTAGCATTCATTTCCTAACCACTTGTTCAACCAATTGCTCAATTTTGAATGTTTGCACCACCACCAAATTCTTAGACTCCTAGTCAACTTGTTGCCTAAAAATTACCTAAGAAAGAGAAATAGTTAAATCTTCTCCCCATTTCATATGAAAAACTCTTTCCCTATCTATTTGAGAGACACCTTGTTGTCCCTGTGCCTTCAAACCCTTTAAAGCCTCCATACCCAAAATGTTTTGACCTAAATGCAAGATGTAAATACCATGGTAGGCATATGGGACACTCTATTAAGAATTATAAGGGTTTAAAACACAAGGTGCAATCACTTATAGATGCAAAATTATTCAATCCAACTACAACAGGGGATTAAAGATTTAGGAATAATGAGAAAGGGATGGCAAGATGGTGAACATGGATGGAACTATTGTTTAAAGAAGGTTTTCAAGTGATAGGTTGTTTGGAAAATAAAATGCTTTATGAATTTTTTTCTATTTGAAATTTGTTTTTTTATGTTCACATGACGTTATCTTTTGAACTTAGATATGTGAATTATGGTTTGTCTTTCATTTTGCCTCTTTGCCAATTTTCATACGTTTCACTAAAAAGCTTTGTCATTTGTGCATTTATTCATTCATTCATCCATTTATGTATCCATTGAATATAATGCAAATCATGTGTGCTCTAAAAGAAGGAATTTTTTTTAGAATAATCCTTACAATTTTTCTAAGGATCAGGAGAATATTTGATTTGATAGGAAAGATGGAGGAGATTATTGAGGGACTTTTTGCTCAAGAAAATGATCGACCTAAAGGACATAGCTTAGGACCTTTAAAGGAGGGGTCATGGAGTTTAAATGAACGGAAGAGGTATAGTCTCTTGGAAGAAAAGATTCAAGTTATTGAAGGTAAAGATAAATTTTATGATGCAAAGGAATCCCAACTAGTTTTAGATATGGTTATTCTGCCCAAGTTTAAGGTTCCAACATTTTAAAAGTATAATGGAACTAGATGTCCTAAGACATATTTGGCACAATACTCTCATAAAATGGTTTGGTATGCCAGCGGCAAAAAGCTACTTATTCATATTTTTCAAGAAAGTTTGACTGGGGCAGCAATTAATTGGTATTATAGTTTAGAAAGTAGCCAAATTTGTACTTAGAGGGATTTATCTTAGGCATTCTTGAAGTGGCACTAGCACATGTTAAAGATGGTTCCAAATCAATTAACCCTTCAAAACATGAGAAAAAGCCCAAATGTGAGTTACAAATATATGCTACTAGGTGGAAAAAGGTTGCATCACAAGTTCAACCACATTTAACTAATAGGGAGCTAAATTCCTTTTTTGTAGATACCCTTCTTTCTCCTTGTTATGATAAGTTGATTGGTAATATGTCCTTAAATTTTGTTGATTTGTTATTTGCTATAGGTAGAATTGAGGATGCAATAAAAAAAAAAAGAATTACGAATGCTAATATGAAAATTCTTAATGAAAGGTAAGGAATATTTTTGACAAAAATGTTTAAAAGATAATAATTGAAAGACAAAAAAGAGAAGCCTCACCATGATACAAGAAGGTTTAGGGAATGACTATTCCCAATGATCACCATATTGCTCCCAATCGACATTTTGGGCTAATAATTTTTGTCAACCACTACATTTGTATGCTCCAGTTCTTTTGCCATAAACATTCATAGAACAAAAAATCAACCCAAGCCATTCACAAAGTTGTAAGAGAAAGAGAGTTGGGATATATCATTCACTCTCAATGTCTTACGTTAAGCTCTTCACCTTACTTATCAAGAATCATATGATTTTTGTTGTCCCTATAAGACCTAGAAAGCCTCTTTACTTGAAGTGATATAATCCCAATGTTAAATGTGAATTTTATGATAGGGTTCAAGGGTATTCCATAAAAAATTATACTATTTTCAAGGATACAGTTCAGGCTTTGATCAATGCGGATCTCATAAACTTTAAGGAATTGGTTAGTAGTTTTGATCATTGATAGTGAGAAAGTTATAAGTTAGTAATGCTAAAGTTGAAGTCTTAACTGGGAAACCTTTATTTCTATTTGTTTGAGTGTCATCTCAAGAATATTACTGGGAATGTGAATTTTTGGGTCATGTTTGAATGCTTGCATTATGTGAATAGATCTTGTGCATCATGAGTGTTTCATGGATTTATATCATCATTTGATATTTTCAATTTCTGTTAAATTTTGGACTTGTAATTGATAAAAAGGGTGAAAATGTTATATTTGAGAAAAGCCCCACATAGTTAGGTTCCAAGGTTACAAAAAAATATACCCTAGCAAAAGTGAAAAAAGAAAAAGACAAAAAAGAAAGTTTTAAATCTAAGAGGAGTTGGTGATTACTATAAGGAATTTCTCAAATACCAAAACTTATTTTCTAAATCATTCAGTTGATTTCATCCACCAACCATGACCCTTCAATAACCTTGAATTTGAATTTGTGAAACTTGTTTTCACCTGATATTGTTATGACATCAAAGTGTGATATTCTTTTCCAAGATAATGAGCAATGAAACATCTAATTGGAAAAGGAAGAAAGAAATTGGATTCTTAGAAAATCAAGCATTTATGACATTTAAAAAAAAAAAATTCATATGTGGTAATTTGATGTGCCAATGTCATGCTACTCTAAAAAAATTTTAACATCAAAGCCAACCCAAGTTTGATAAAATGACCTCAAACATACCAACATTTCAGTTCTTTAGCCCAAAATTAGCCTGACCTTTACATCTCAGGGGCACGTTGATTAGAAAAGAAATACCTTATTGCCTTTAAGGTAATTTGAGCTATGCTAAACCCATTTGTTCTCTTTTTGATGAAGTGACATGGATCATTTGATACCTTAAATGGCTTTATTCCATATGACCCTTTCTCGTTCATTTTACATTACTATTTTCTTGTAATAACTTCATGAAGAATGGTTTGCTAAAATAGGACATCTTCTATGAAATGCATTATTGGCAAAATGAATTTAGGTATGAGTTATGAGGGGTATGTTGAAAAAAGAGAAAAAAAAGAGAAAAATGAAAAAAGAAAAGAAAATTGGTTATGACATCATGCACTTAAAAAGTTGAATAAAGCCAAATAAAGTCTTGACAAATTCAAAGTTTTGGAATAAAAACAAGGAAAAAAACAAAGTGAAATGCCAAGTGAAAATGCCAAGAAATACTAGACAAAAAAATGAAAAGACTTTTGAAATGAAAACCTTTCTTCAAATTCATTTCTCCAAAGGGAATTGTTCTTCAATTTATGTGATCATCCTTGAAATGAAAAATGGCCATTTTTCATCATCCAGTTAAATCTTAAAATCTATCCTTTGCTACCCTTTTAAGCCTAATAAAATTCTTTAAAATTATGAACCTTAACTACGGATCACCTTTTACACTAGGGGGTAAAAAAAGATGCATTAAGGGATAAAAAATGGTGATGTCCATATGGAATCCCATGTGTATAGTCAAAGACCCAATATAAAAGTTCTTAAAGTTTTAAACCCACTCAATGAAAGAATGTAAAGAAAAAAAGTTAATAAAATGAGGAAAAAGGAAAGAAAGAAGAATAAAGGAAAGTAAGAAAAAAGAAATAAAGAAATGAGATGAAATGAATGGGTGCAACGCACAAAAAAATGAAAGGGAATGTACCACAAAGTGAATATTTCAAATAAAAGAATAATCCTTGGTTTTAATTACCTTTAAACACTTATATGGGCTTGTCTATCCCTTTTTTTGGCAAACTGAACCTTAGCCTATGTTGTATCCCATGAAAAGTTCATATTAGATCAAACATAGAAGCTGAAAAATTGAAGAGTTTTTCTTGAAAAAATGATTTTGAAACCTATGAACCTTTTTGGCTCTTTATTATTTAATTTTTTTTTTGGACCATTAACCCTTTTTGATTAGGTTTAAATTTTTAAGCGCATGGTGTGATAATTAATATAAAAAATTAAAAAAAAAATAAAAAAGATAAATATGGCTCTAGGGTGAAAAACCTAAAAAGGTAGTCTATAGTAAATCTTAAAAGCCACTCATAATGCTAAATATGGTAGATACAGAACAAAGATAAGCCAAACTTTTTTGAAAAATCTAAAATACCAAGGTCTTAAAAGTTTGAGAAAGGTTGATTTCAAAATTCTCAACTTTTTCCATTTCCAAATAACCTTTCAAAATCTCAAACCCTTACAGCTAACCTTGACATATATCAACATGTCAAATTTAAAGGCTAAAAAAATAATTAAATATGTTAAGTTTTCAAGGGATTTATGTTTTTCAAAAAACTTATGTTTCATATGTGAGCTTGCATAGAGAAGGTATATGCCTTTTTTATCCCCTTCAAGTGGAGAAAACCCTTTTGAATGAATAAAAACCTTAATGTGTTAAACCATTCAATCCATTCAAAAAGAAAATTTTCACCTCTCTCATTTCTAATAGGGATAGGCAATTCTCTAAAATTTAAGCCTAGTTTGGCTGGCATCAATGAAAGATTTAAACCCAGTTTGACTAGCATCAATGAAAGATTTGAGCTCCATTTGACTAGCATCAATGAAAGACTTAAGCCCAGTTTAGTTGGCACATCATGAAAACATTTAAGCCTATTTTAGCCGGCATCCAGGTTTTAGCCCAGTTTAACTAGTACCAATGAAAATTAAGCCCAATTTACCTAGCCCTCATGAAAAAAATTCAATTTGGCTAGCATCAATGAAAGGTTTAAGCCTTGTTTGACTGACATCAATGAAAGATTTAAGCTTAATTTGACTAGCATCATTAAAAAATTTTAGCCCAGTTTAGTTAACACCCAGGTTTTAAGCCCAATTTAGTTAGCACCAATGAAAATTAAGCCTAGTTTATCTAGCATCAATGAAAGTTTTAAGCCAATTTGACTAGCATCAATGAAAGAGATTTAAGACTAGTTTAACTGGCATCAATGAAAGATTTGAGCCCTTTTAGTTAGCACATCATGAAAAGATTTAAACCCAATTTAGCTAGCACCCAAGTTTTAAGCCCAGCATTAACTAGCACTAATGAAAATTTAAACCTAGTTTATCCAGCATCTCACAAAAAGATTTAAGCCCAATTTTGCTAGCATCAATGAATGATTTAAACCTAATTTGATTAGCATCAATAAAAGATTTAAGCTTAGTATGACTAGTATCAATGAAAGATTTAAGCCCAGTTTAGCTGACACATCACGAAAAGATTTAAGCCTATTATTCATTGGCACTAAAAGAAATTTAAGCCCAGTTTATCTGCTACCTCATGAAAAAATTTAAACCCAATTTGGCTGGCATCAATGAAATATTTAAGCCTAGCTTAGCTGGCATCAAGTTTTAAGCCCAGTATTAGTTGGCACCAATGAAAATTTAAGCCCAGTTTAGCTGATATCTAATGAAAGATTTAAGCTCAATTTAGCTAGTACTCAATGAAAGTTTAAGCCTAGATTACTTGGCCCTAATGAAGATTTAAGCCCAACTTAGTTGGCACTTAATGAAAAATTTATGCACAATTAGCTACCTTCAAAGAAATTTAAGCCCAGTCTAAATAGCACCAATGAAAATTTCATCTCTGTCATTCTTTATTTTTTGACATGTGGTGTTGTCCCGATCATTCTTTATTTTTTTTTTACTTATGATGTTGTCCCAATCATTCTTTATTTTCTAACTTACGATGTTTTCTCATTCGTTCTGACTTGCAATGTTGTCTCAGTAGTTTTCTATTTTTTGACCTGCAATGTTGTCCCAATCATTTTGTATTTTTTGACTTGTGGTGTTGTAAAAAAAACAAAAAACAACAAGCAAAAAAAACCAAAAAATATAAAATAAAAAAATATAAACCCAAAACATTTTTACCTTAGGAAATAATATCCGGACAAAATTATTGTCTATGTTTTTGTATTATTCATGATCCTAACAAATATGCAAAAAGAGGAAACTGTAGACACTTAATTTTATCTTTTCCTTATAATTTGGGCTTACCTTTGCAATTGGGCTCGATTTTTATTTTTTAGGCCTAATGTACAGCTCACTTCCAAAATACTTCCTATAAGGCCTAAAATGACATGATAAAGGCCTATTCGTAAAAAGCCCATTAATAATAATAATATATAAAAATAGACCATAAAAGCCCACAAGGGAAAGGTTGTTTTTAAAGCCTAAGATAGATAAAAGGGAAAGGTTTGTTCAATTGGGCATGTATGAATGCAAACCATGTAAAAAAAAGGTGGCTAGAAGCCACATGCAAAAAATGTAAAAATGCCATGAGCCAAGAAAAAAAGGTTGTTGCATGGGATATGAGACAAAAAAACTGAATGGAGAAGCTGCTAAAAAAATTGTTTGAAAAATGGGAGGGGTCGCATGGCATCATAGAGCATGAAGAACGAAAAAAAAGAAGAAGAAACTGAAAAAAAAGTGGGAAGAGCTGGTAATGTGGGTGCATGAAGAAACAAAAAGAGAAAGGAGAGAGGGACAGTTGAAAAGAAAAATAATAGAACTAATTGAAAAGAAGAAGAAATAGGCAACTAGAGACCAAAAATGGCAGCAAAAAAATGAAAAAAAGAATAAGCAGAAAAGAAATGAAAACTAGTACCAAAAAAACAAAAAAAATCAAAAGAAGAAGACAAATGCAGAAAATGGAAGGCAGTTTAAGGAAAGAGGTAAGTAGCAACAAAATATGTAATAGAAACAGAACTGAAAAATGAAATAAAGGAAAAAGAGCGGTAGCAGGTCGATGTAGGAATGAGCAAAGACAGGAGTGGAAAAGAAACAAAAAAAAATCCAAAAAAAGAGAAGAGAAAATGAAGGAAAAGCTTTTGGTTGGTTTTTTTTCTCCTTTCCCTATGATTTGTTGTTTCTTTTCTATTGCATGTGATTAGCTTTAAAAAGTTTAAAGTTTTTCCTCCCCATACAATGTAGAACAGTTCATGCACCTTTCTTCATCCTTTTTTTATGGGATTTATATATATATATAAAGCTTAAATGTCGCAGATGTCATATGATTACATGGCGTATTATTGTCCGAATTGAAATATAAAATATTAAGGTTTTGTTGTTATTCTGTAGTTTTGCTTCCTCTGTGGGTGGCATGAAAACAGGATTTAAAACTTCACTCACTATTTGTTTATTGATAGATTGTGCATGAATTATTATTGATTCATAAAACTTTTTCATCGATGCTTGTTGTCTTGCATTCGTGAATGTAGGCTGCGTCTAAGAAGTATGAATATTCATGATTTTTTTTTTTGGCATGCTAATTACTTTCATTTCCATGATGGTTATATGGGAAGTGGGAAACTTTATGTGTTTATTGTTTTTTTCATGTTCTTGGAATTTTTACGTGTTTAATTTTCATGTACTTCCAATATTATCTGATTTAATTTATCTTTGATATAATACGTTTTCGAACATTTTGAATAATAATAAAATAAAACCAAATAATATTAAGAAGCTTACTTTGTAATAATGATAATAAAGATAATGAAAATAATAATAATAATTATTATAATAACAATAATAATAATAATGTAATTATAAAAATAATACAAAAAGATTTTAAATTCCCTGTCTAAATGTTGAAGGGAATAAAAAATTATTTTTTAAAATAATTTCGCCTAGAGTTGGAAAATTATTAAACAATAAAAATAAAGTAATAAAAGATTAAATAATAATAACAATAATAAATTCTAATGAAAAGGAAAATATATAAAACATAAGAATTAATTTTTAGAAATTACGAAATATTAACCTACTCTGAACATCTACCTAGATGTTGAAAATTTTTAGAGATGTTCATAAATTTCTAAAATTGAAACCTAATTAAAACCCAAAAATGAAACCTTAAACCCTAGGTAAAATCTAAAACCTTAGGTAAAATCTGAAACCTAGGTGAAACCCTAAACCCTAGGTAAATTTCAAACCCTCAATGAAATTTCGAAACCCTAGGTGAAACCTTAAACTTTAGGTCAAGTCTAAAATCTTAATCTATCCAAAATCTCAAAATTTTTAAGGATTTATATGAAAACCTATTTATGGAATAATCTACTCTCAAATGCTACCTAGATAATGGGTGTTTAGAAAATTTTATTTCATTAAAATTTTTTATATATTTCCATAACTTAAAATAAAAATTTTAGAGAATAAAGAATAAATGGAATTTTAAATATAAATAGTCGTACCCAAACTTTGTCAGAGGTTAGAAAGTCTAAGTGGTCTCGTTATATTTGAAAACTTGATTCTTAAATTCGTTTTTTATTATCATCTGCATATATCTCATTTTTAGAATAATATGTACATTCATAATTCATATATAAGTTTGTTGATGTTTAAAAATAAATAGTTTATTTTTTCGTTTCTTACTACATAAAAAGTTTTCTTAAAAATTTTTAGTTTTAAACAAATAAACTTAAAATAGCATTTCATGAAATATAATTATTGGTACTTTACCTAGATATTGGAGAATCATCAATAATTACCATTTACAAAGAATGTTGTTTTATTATTTTTAAAGGATTGTTATGATAAGTTTTAGATGGAAAAACTACTTTTATGTTCTGCCTTTATGTCAAAAAATTTGAACGTATTTCTTTAATGTGAAGAATTTTATAACATTCCTAAATAAAGATCTTTTAAAACTAATTTTATTTCTAAAAGGTAAAGGGAATTATAATTAAATTTCATATAAAAACTTTTTTTGTCCAAAATTATAAATAGCACATAATTAATTGGTATGGATTTCGTGGGCATTGTGGGGGGTGCTAATCCTTTCCAACACATAACCGACTTCCAAACCTGATTTTATTTTTGTAGACGAAAACCATCTTTTTGATAAAGCTCTAAACTCATTTTATTAGAAAGATAAATTTTTGGGTGGCCACTCACACCCTAAAAAATATTCATGGCGATTTCCCGTATTTTTCATAATTTTTTAATTTTATGTCTAGCAATCGAGTCTCCAGACCGATATGTTATGACATTATATCCAATGATAAGCCTTCAAATTTCCAAATAAATTGCTACATTTGATTCCTTTTTTAATCCTAAAAATGGCACCACAAGCTTTAATCACCCATTAAGTGCATCCAATGGCATACATTGAATCCTTGCTTCTAATTTTTTGCACCAATCTTATAACCAATTTCTCCTTAAATTTTGAACCAAATACAAACCATTTAGTTGCCAATTTATGCATGAAAAATTATGGAAAAATCTAGACCATTCTAGCACATGTAAAAATACTACAAAGGTGATAAAGCACTAGTGAACTAAAAAAGACATTTTCAAATGAAAATATGAGAATTAAAGCTTGAAATAAAGTTCAACTAAGCCCAAGTAAGAAAAGGAAATCATAGAATAAAAGGATAAGAAAATCTCCCATATGTGGGATTATAACACAACCACACTAGTTTTGGTCTTTCATAGCCTTTTGCACCAAGATGAGTCCAAAAGCTCTAAATTTCCTCATTTTCATATTTTCACCTACACATTGAATATTTATGCATTTAAGAGTATTTTTTCCAAAATTCACAAAAAAACAAGCATATATTCAAGAAAAATTACACTAAAAACATATTATAAAATGCTAAAATTTTAGTGTAATCAACACAAGCCATGTGATGCATTTGATTGATGATCAAGCTTATAAAAGCAAATTCTTGAATTCAAATAGCAAGCAAATGGATAGTTGCTTGGCATTTTAAAGGCTTCTATTAGATATAATTCTATCTTTTTGTAGCTTATAAGATCAAAGGAAAAAGTTTGAAATAAAGTGAAGAGAAGTAAATAAGGAAGCTAAAGGAGCAAGAAAGATGACTTAGAAGACTTTAGAAAATATGGCATCTTACTGAGCATTTTCTTGCAGTTTTATTGGTTGAACTACCTCATCATTGGTCTATAAATAGAAGGGTTGGCCAGCCATTTGGGAGACTTTTAGGGACTTTTTTTTTTAGATTTTCCATTTTTTAGTTTCTTGCATTTTACTTTCTTTCCTCTCGAAATAGTTTCCTCGTTATTCTTTTAAAGGGTTATTTAGGAGTAAACTGCATTAATTTTCCAACAAATTTACTTTTCTTGCCTTTATTTTACATGCACTTTAAGAATTTTTCAAAAAAAGTTCATGTCTTTAAGATTTCAAGTTCAATTTCTTACAATTTCCATTGAATCTTAAATTTGTTTGGCTAGTTTGCATTTAAGGAACTTGCAAATTTTCCATTGGGATTCAATCAATACTAATGAGATTTAATCCAATTTTTTTTTGTGGATTCTTGATTTATATCTCTATAAATCTAAAAAAGATCATGTTCAAATTCTTTCTAAAAATTTTTAAAAAATTCTTGAAAATTTCAATTAGATTTGGAAGCTAAGTTGAAGCTTGAATGAGTGATAGCAATTCAAGATTCTTATCTTTTAGCTAGGCAATTGATCCATTTTTTTCTCAGTTTTTGTTTCTTAATTCATGTGTTTACTTGGTTAGATTCATTTGCTTGCTTTTAATTCCATGAATTTCAATTCTATTTGGCTATTCTTTTATTAACGGTTTCGCTTTTGTTCTTCATTACATGCAATTATAGATCAAGTTCATTAAGCTAAGTTTTTTATTTTTTTTTCTTATGAATTCTTTGTTGATTTGGATAGTAAACTTGTAGATCTAGATTAATTTAGCTTAGTTTCAATTCATTCAACTTGTAGAAATGTAGATCTAATTTTTCTCTTTAAGATCAGTAACTTTCATATTTAAATTTTATCTTTGGTTTTAGTTGTTCTTGCTAGATTTGAGATTTTTGCTTCTTCAAATGCCTTTCAATTCTATTTAGATTCTAGGTCACTTACTATTTTTATAATTTAGAAGTTGCTTGGATCAATTTCTAGGAATTTTCTAGAGATTTTTCTTATTAGAAGTTAAAAGGTAGCTAGTAGTTAGTTATTTTTGGTTACATGCTAGTTAATTTCTGTTACTACTTGTTAGTTATTCGTTGATTGTTAATTGAGCTTTTTAATTTTAGTATCTTAGTTTAAAATTATATTCAAAGCATGTTAGATTCAATACAAGTTACTTTAACTATTGTTTTGCTAATTTTTCTAGTTTACTTGTTATAGATTTTTTTTTTGTTAGAAACATGTATTGCCTATGGTTTTATTCAATTATTCTTGTTAGCTTAGCCTTGTATACACCTTTTGATTAAATCAACCTTAGAGGGAGTGTGAGGATAATAGGTACTTAAACTAAGTATTCTTTAGCTAATACCTGTGGGATGATATCTTAACCTTTGGTCACTATTATTACTTGAACGATCTATGGGCTTGTAGGAAATATCGTAATCAAGTCTTTGGCGTTGTTGTCAGGGATTAGAAGTCAAGAGTCTTAGGCTAATATCATGTTTCACCATGCTCCTCTATAGATTGATTCACCTTTAGTGTACATACTTTAGGCTAGTTACTAACTTACCTTGATTTTGTTTCTTTAGGGTGTACATAAGCTAGCTTTCTTTGTTGTTGTCGATACTTAGAATAGTTACTTAGTTTACATAGCCTGAACATAGCTTAGACTATAGAACATACATCTTTCTTCACCTTCCATAGCTTTAGAATAGATAGGTTAGTGTAGATAATTTTAGTATGCATAGCTATTATGTTCTTGTTTAGGTTTTATTTTACTTTTCACGTAGGAATCCAAGCTTTATGAGGTAACTGAGCACCATGAGAACCATGCTAAACCTTATTTTTCTAATAATTACTAAGTAATATAGTCAATTGCTAAAATGATTTGTGTGTTACATTTAGTGGCATAGCCAAAAATATAATTTAATGTGGTCAAAATATAATTACAGCTATATTTTTATTTATTTTTGGTTGAATCTCTTAAAATTACAATTTTTTCTCTTTTTTTTTTCAAATACTTGGTGTTTATAGCTATATTTTTATCTATTTTTGGTTGAATCTCTGAAAATTATAAATTCTTTCTTTTTTTTTCAAATAAATGGTGTTCTTTATTTTTTTAATAATTTATTATTTTCTTAACCATGAAAGTAAAAAACTGTATAAAAATGGACTAAAAGATTATATTTTAAAATACACAAATATATGAATATAAAATTTTTTATATAAAATCTTTAAACAATCTCATTACAAAAATTAAATGCAAATATAGCAAAAATAAAAAAAGGTTTTTATGAGAGTGGAAATTAAAATTTTATAAGTGAGATTGAAGAGTTAACATTTATTCATTTAGATATATTTAAAAATAATAAAACTATTTATTTATTAAATAAAACTATAGCAATCATCTAATTTTGTTTGTAGATTTTAAAAATTTGACTGTCGATATAAAGAATAATAATTTTAAAAAAATCTTAAATATAAATATATCTTTTTACAATTAACGTCAACATTTTTTATATTTTGAAAATTATTGTTAATACATTACATGCATTTCTTTAATATATGTAATCAAAAAATTATTCATCAAGCTATTTCCTATTGGTCTAACTAACAAAATTTTCAATATTTCATTACCGAAAAAGTGCTTTATATGCTGCCAATGAGGCATTGGCTTAGTAGCAAGAATAAGATATTGAAATTTTAAGATCTTAGATTTAAGTTTCATCATATGAGAGTTTGACCCAATTTTATGTTGAATTTATCCAACTATGTGTTTGTTAGTTGCTTGGTTAGTTGTCTCTATGATACAATTCATTGATTTCGTATAATACTTAAATATAATTGTAATTTCTCTTATACTAATAACTTTATATGGTTGTAGTTCTAATTGATAAAATCAAAACTGGTTTTAGCATTAAAAAACTAGTAAATAAATTAATACAAGAAATTATTTCATCTACCATCATTGGTGAAGTTTTTAGATTTCACAAATGGGATTAAGAAAGATAATACTAAAAATTTTCTTCTCTCAATGACACATTCTATGATATCTATTTTTCATTAATTATATGACCCCAAATCATTTTCCTATATTACATATTGATTTTTAAATTTTCATTTTCATGAGGCTAATTTCTCTCAAAATTTACTTTTTAGTGGAGTTAATTATGATTATCATATATTAGTCTATTTATTATAGAGGATTTTCATATTTCAATGGGGTCAAATGACCTCCCATTTATAATGTGGCTATGTCACTAGTTACATTATAATAATATCTCATAATGTGATATAGAATAAATTCATATAATCTTTTTTTAATTATACATGTTATCAAAATAAATTTATTGTGTTTAGTTTCAATTTTAAATTCCCTTATCATATCTTGCTTTTCTATCAATCTTTAATCCATACTTCTCCAATATGACATATGGTATTAATATAAACCAAAATTCCATTATGATCCAATTTTGATCGATAATAGATATTAAAGGGCTTTACAATATTTGATTGGTTTGAGATTAATAGGTTTTTCTTTTTTCTTTTGAGTTATTAGGTGTTTCTCTATGTTAGGTTGCTAATAAGTCATTTTTGTGTTAGGTTGCTAAATATTTTTCTTTGTGTTGAGCTGCTAATGGAAAGCTAACTTTTTAGAAGTGTAGTAAACTTTACACTTCTATATAACTTTCTTTTGATATATCACAATTAGTTTGTACAACAACTCTAACTATTTTTTTTATCCAATTATGATGACAAACAAATTATTTTTTAGACTTAAACAATTAAAAATACAGCAAAATAATACGACAAGAAAATGTTATGAAAAAAATATGAAAGCAAAATGGTTTAAAATTTTAGTTAAAACTATATATAGTTTTAACAAAACAAAAAAAAATGTATTTTATGTTTTTTCATTAACACGAAATTTTTATATGAAACATTAAACAAATATATGAATTGCTGATATTTATATTATATGAATGCATAAATTTCTCAGTCTACTATTTTTTAATAAATTAATTGATATTTTATCATTATTGAAATTAGTTATGTTAGCTCAAAGACTTGAAATAAACCAAGAGGAGGGTGAATTGGTTGATAATAAAATTTTCAAAAATCAATACTTAATAAGCATAAATTCTATAAAACAATTTATCTAAGCAAATGAACACAATAAATGAGAGTAAACAAAAGATAAAGATAGAGAAATAGACACCAAGATTTATAAAGGTTCAGTCCTTTCTTTAGACACCTATGTCCTTTCTCTTTGTCTCACTTGCCAAGGAGTTTAATCCACTGTGTTGTAAAATACAACCTAGCTTCTCAAAGCTTTACATAATTAACACCACAAACTCTTAAGGGTTATCCTCCCCTTTAAGCTTACAATCTCATAATACAAAGTTTTAGAAGTATTTTGCAAACTTAAAGAACCTCTCTAAGGTTGGATGTTTGCTAACTTGAAGCACACAACAAGATTAACAAGAATTTGGAGAAAAACTGATACAAGATGAATTTTTTGCACTTTCTCTCTTTGAATTGGTTTGAATGCTTGAACAAGATCGTTGGTGAAGGTAATAAGTTCTCTTAGCTATACTTACTATTAGTCTACAGTAAAAGCCTTCATTTATATGTAAAAATGAGTTGATAGTTGTTGCTTTGCATTTAATGCTTCAAACTTACAAAATTTCAGACAAAAAATAACCGTTGGGACTTTTTAGGCATCGGGGGATCAATCCCCTCATGTAGGAGACCAATTGGGTCAATTATGTGAAAGCCCAATTTTATTCCTTAAAAACTTTACCTGATCAATTAGGTAATGCACTTGATCGATCCATTCCTTAGGTGATCGATCCCTTATGTGGAGGGATCGATCCCTTTTGATGATATTCAAACTCATTTTACTTTCTGTGTAAAAAATAGATTGATCCCTTTAATGGAGGGATTGATCCCATGCTTAGGTGATCGATCCCCTATGTGAGGGCATCAATCCCTTTTGTGCACTTTCAAACCCAGATTACATTCTGTATAAAAAAAGATCGATCCCTTTCATAGAGGGATCAATCAAGTAAGCATATAACCCTAACCAATCGATCCCTACATGGAGAAGATCAATTAGTTCTTGCCAAAATTCCATGAGATTAGCTTCTGAAAGAAAAATGGATTGATCCCTTTGTCAAAGGTAAGGGAGGGGATCGATCCCTTCAATCCAAAACATGCCTTGACCCATTTTGTTTCGAGAATTTGCTTTGTTTTAGTTCTTAAATGAATTTTGGTAAGATAGAAGGCTAAAAAAATGTTCAATTTAAGATTAGGAAAGTTTGATTCAAGTTAGGCAAATTTTTATTTTGTCAAATCAAAACTTTTAATCAATTCAAGACCAACAATCTTCCTCTTTTTAATATGACAAAACCTAGTGAAAATTTTGCTTAAAAACATTTTTCCATATGAAAAACAAGCTCCCCTTGAATATAAGCATAAAGAAATTTAAGAGATTTTAAAATAACTAAGAACAAAAACAATGTCAATATCATCAAATGGGAATTTGTTCATACCATCAAGATCATCAGTCAAATAGAAATTTTTCATACCATTACCTCTCTCTCTTTTTTTTCATAGCAAAAAGGATGAAGTTAAGCAAAGGGAGATAGCAATCAATTCAGGGCCATACCAACTCAATTTGACAACATAAGGTTATACCAATCTCAATGTCAAGCAATATACTAATCATCAAGCAATATACCAATACACAACCCACAATTTCACAAGCCAACTTTCAAAGTGATATAACAAATATCATAATGAAAAGGAAATATAGATTTCATTAATATAAACATGAAATGCCAAAGTTTGATAACAAACCATAATGCAAAGTATTTTTAAGAAAAAATTTTAAACATAAAAAAAATACGGGAAAACATATGAGGAATGGCACTAAGAAGGATCATTGATGAGAAGGTGAAGAATGAGGAGAATGAGAAAAATAAGGGAAGTGTTGCCCTATTTATTGTTGTGCAGACCGTATTTGTTCAATATCAGCTCTAACTTGGTGAACTTGAGAAACTAGCTCATTTTGAGTCTCTTCTATGTTTTCTAATCAAGAATTCATAATCCCAACCATGAAATGTAGATTGTTTATCTGAAGCATAAGCATTTCTAAAGCTTTTTAGGTATCAAATAGTGGGGTAGAAAGTTCTCCTTAAAATGCTTCAAGAATATATGAAATTTCATGTTCTTCCCCCTTTTATTATATAGCCCCAATATCAATTTTTCTAACCCATAAACCTGTTACATTTTGAATATATCCCATACTATGTAGAGTAGAAGCACCAAGAACACTAAATGAATCATTGAACACTATCTTTTTATCTCATTTAGTATTAATGTTCAATTTTCTCAAAAGATTACTGATTGCAAATCCATAAACCAATATATAGTCTCTATTTTGCATTACCCTCATCATATCACTGAAAATAAAATGCACCAAATTGGATTTTTCTTGATGTTTGATCTTATACATCCACCAATAATCTTGCTTCATAATGATTGAGTATTGAATGCCAAAAGGTGCCAATACATGAGTCACAATAAAGTGTAACAACATATCATGCATTGACAGCCTAGTGGTATGAGTAAGAGTAACTTTTAAATTGTCATTTCTAAATATGTCTTGAGCTAGTTCCAACATGTCACACCTAGTGTTGGTGTCTCCTTCATTATCTAGCATGAATGCTTCAACTAACAATTGCTTAGTAACTATAATTTCTTTGCCCATCATATAGGTTTTAAATCTATCAGCATGATATCTATGTGACCCTTCAATTTCAATACAGCTAGCATTAATATAGAATACCTTCACTAGATTCTAAAAAAAAAGTCCATCCATACATAAGTAATTTATCCATCCAAATCTCTCAAATACATGTAAATAAGGGAATTCTATAGATTGTAGAAATTCAAGTAAGATTACCCTTCCATGCTTGACTTTTCTATATATAAAATGTGTCTCATATCTTTCCTTGGCATTAAGATTAGTAAAATTTTGATTGAATGAAGGCCTTATTAATGAGCTAGAAGCCTCCATTGAAGGATTCCTTCTTGTCTTTGGAGCCATGAAAATAATGAGATTGAAATAGGTAAGCTTATGCAAAATTGATGAATAAATTGGTGATTGTAGATAATAAGTTGTATAATATATTTGAGAAAGGCAAGAAGGATGAGTGAATGTGGTAGTTTTAAAAAAGGGATCAATTTTTTAGAGTCAAAAATTTTGTGTGATTTGATGATTTTTAAGGATGATTTTTGCAAGAAACCAAGTAGAAATGAAGCAATTTGCCAAAGAATTTAGTTAAAAAGATTAATTTTGAAAGAAAATGGAGCAAAAATTTCTAAGGTTTGAGGAAGTGTATTTGGGGAAAAAGAAGAACAGATGAAAAGGCTGGAATGATTGGCCAAAGAGAAGAGACCCAATTTTGACAAAGCCAAAATAGTGCGCATAGTGCCAATTATGCATGACCCGATCGATCAGTTATAAATGGGGATCGATCGGGTATAGGTTTGTATTGGACTAATCGATCAGTTTCTTATATTTTCATGCAAGTTGGCTACTAGATGGAGAGCCAATCGATTCGATCCAAGGGGGATCAATCGGTTCCTCAATGTTTTCCTTTAATTTAGCTACTAAAAGAATAACCAATCGATTCAATCTAAAGGGGATTGATCGGTTTTAGCTATAGCATTTTTTAAAAAAAATTTAAGAAACCATGCAACATGAACATTCAAATATGCATCATACATCATACACAAGATTAAAAAAAATATTAAGATAAACATACATTTGATCAATCAAGGTAGCAACATTCATCATAAAAAGGTAGCAACATTCATCATACCATCAAGAAATTCATTTCAAAAAGCATTCATCATACCAAGTTCACCTTTAATTGCATAAAATCTATCCTTATCAAGAGGTTTTGTGAAAATATTAGCTAATTGATGCAAGGTATCAACATATTCAAACACAATATCACTTTTTTGAACATGATCTCTAATAAAGTGATGCTTAATTTCAATATGCTTGGTTCTAGAATGTTGAATTGGTTTTTTAGTGAGATTGATGGCACTAGTATTATCACATTAAATGGGAATATGATCCATGGTAATTTCAAAATCCTCAAATTGTTGTTTAATTCACAAAACTTGAGCACAATAACTACCGGCTGCTACATATTCGACTTTAGTTATGGATTGAGCAATACTATTTTATTTCTTGGAGAACTATGATATGAGCATGTTTCCAAATGATTGACAAGTGCCAAAAGTACTCTTTTCTATTAATTTTGCAACCACTAAAATTCACATCAGAATAGACATGTAAAGCAAAAGACAAATCTTTTAGATATCATAGTCCTAAATTAAAAGTGTCCTTAAGGTATCTAAAAATTCTTTTGACAGTAGATAAATGTGATTCTCTAGGAGATGATTAAAATTTAGCACACAAACATACACTAAACATTATATTCGATCTATTTACAGTAAGATATAGAAATGAACCAATCATAAACCTATATAATTTAAAGTCAACATATTTACCTCTTTCATCTTTGTCAAGTTTTGTTGAAGTGCTCACACATGTTAAGCAAGGCTTTGATTCTCCCAATCCAAACCTTATGAGCAAATCCTTGATATATTTGGCTTGATTGATGAAGGTACCATCTTTTGTTTGCTTTACTTGTAATCTCAAGAAAAATGTAAGTTTTCTTATCATGCTTATTTCAAATTCACCTTGCATAGTCTTAGATAATTCTTGACAAAAAACTTAATTAGTAGCTCCAAATATGATATCATCAACATAAACTTGCACTATCAGGATGTCATTTCCTTTTGTTTTAATAAAAAGTGTAATATTAACCTTCTTTCTATTAAAATAATTTTCAATTAAAAATTTTGGCAATCTTTCATACCAAGCTCTATGAGCTTATTTTAAACCATATAAAACTTTTATCAATTTATAAACATGATTTAAAATTTTAAGATTTTCAAAACCGAGAGGTTGTTCAACATACACCTCTTTATTTATAAAACCATTTAGAAATGCACTCTTGACATCCATTTGAAAAAGCTAAAAGGTTTTTAAACATGCAAATGTAAGCAACATTCTACTGGCTTCTAACCATGCAATCGGGGTATAGGTTTCATCATAATCAATTTTTTCTTCTTGACTATACCCTTGAGCTACCAACCTAGCTTTGTTTCTAACAACATTCCCATACTGATCCATGTTATTTTTAAAAACCCATTTGGTGCCTATAATAAAGTGATCATTAGGCCTAGGTACAAGATTCCACACTTGGTTTTTTTTAAATTGGTTCAATTCTTTTTGCATAGCCAATATCCAATGATCATCTCCTAAGGCTTCATCTATATTCTTGGGTTCAATTGAGATAAAAAAGTAACATAATTACACACATTATAAGAAGATCTAGTTCTTACCCCTTGAGTTGGATCATCAGTAATCTTACTATCTTTGACATATCTCCTTTCTCTATGGTGATTTGGTTCTTTCTCTATACATTATGGCTCCTTTAGAAACTTATCATCTTCCTATTGTGTGTTCTCCTTAATGTCATGTGATACATCATTAATACATTCTTTGAAGTATACCTACATCATCATCATCAAGAGGCACCTTTCTTGAAAGTGGATTAGAATCACCAAAAATAATATGTATAGACTGTTCAATAACCAATGTTCTTTTATTAAATACTTAATAGGCTTTTAAATTCAAAGAATATCCTAGGAAAATCTCTTCATCACTTTTTGCATCAAAATTTTCAAGATCATCTGTTTTATTGCTCAAAACAAAACATTTATAACCAAAAGGATGAAAATAACTTATTTTAGGCCTTTTTCCTTTAAAAAGTTCATAGGGAGTTTTCTTTAAAATTGACCTAATCATAGCTTTATTTATAATATAACAAGAGGTATTTATGGCTTTCACCCAAAAATATCTAGTTAAATTATTTTTACAAAGCATGGTTCTAGCCATTTCTTTTAATACCCTATTTCTCCTTTCTACTATCCCATTTTGTTTAGGAGTTCTAGGAGCAAAAAATTGTGGCTAATACCATTTTCACTACAAAACACATTAATGCCTAGATTTTCAAATTCTTTTTCATGATCACTTCTAATACTAGAAATTGAATAACCTTTTTCATTTTGTATTTTTTTGCTAAAAGTGAAGAATTTTTCCAAAGCTTCATTCTTTGAATGCAAAAAAAGAACCCATGTGAATCCAGTAAAGTCATTAATAATAACAAACCTATATTGTTTTCCACCAAGACTCATTGTTCTAATAGGACTAAAAAGATCAATATGAAGTAGTTGAAATACAATTCTTAGCTTTAAAAGAGATTTTTTTATGTTTTCCTTAAGCACATGCATCATAAATCTTATCATTTTTATATTTCAATTTTGGCAAACCAATAACCAAATCATCTTAAGAAAGTTTTAAAATTACATGCATACTTGCATGTCCAAGTCTTCTATGCCAAATCTAACTTTCATTTTCTTTTGAGCCATAAAAATAAATATTTTTAAAGGAAAGATCATCTAGATGCACTACATAAATATTTCCTTGAGGATGTCCAACAAAAACAAAATTTATTAGTTTTGATATCAATCACTTGATAGCATAAGGATTCAAACATAACTCTAAGTCTTTTATCACATAATTGACTAATACTAAGTAAGTTATGCTTAAGTCCTTTTACAAGTAAAACATTTTCAATAGTAGTAGAAAAATTGTTACCAATGGAGCCAATTCTTTCAATTTGGCCTTTTGAGTTATCACCAAATGTAACATCTTCTTTACTTTTAGCTTTTAAGCCCTTAAAAAGAGTTTTATCTCTGATCATGTGTTTTAAGCATCCATTATCAAGGTACCATGGATTGTTCTTACTTGAATTTGCTTTGTAGCAATGCTCAATTCATTTACAAAAACATAATTAAATTTTTGTTTTGGGTACCTAAACTTTCTTGGGTCCTTGAGTGTTAGTACTAATAATTTTTATGCCTTTTGGAATTCACTTCATTTTAGTAATCTCATCTTGAGATGTGTTAACTCCTTTTGGAATCCACACTCTCCTAATGAGTTTACCTCTATAAATGACTTTCTTCAAGGAATAATAATGTATGGAATGACCTAATTTATGACAATATGCACATATGCTAGATGAATTATTTGGCTTAACAAAAAAATTCTTTAAATGAGTCTCTTTGTTGCCACCATTATAGCCCAATCCTTCTTTATCAAAGAATGCTCTTTGTGTTTCAAGCATGTCATTGAGCTTTTGATGTTCCATATAAAGTCTAGAAAATAAGTTTTGCAAATTTTCACTTTTCTTAGTCAAATCATTGACATTCAACTTTAGGAGCTCAATTTCCTTTTTAAAGTTATCCTTTGCTTTAGTTAAGAATTCATTTTCTAGTTTCAACTTAAAGATCATTTTCCTATATTTCATATTCATGTTCTCAAATTCTATGGTTAATTCATCATAAGCATCTTGCAATTCATCAAATGTGTATGAATTTAAATCATATAGATTAAAAGTTATCTTGGGCTCATCAAGAGTCATGAGACATAGATTGGCTATTTTCTCCTTATTTGATTCATATTTAGAGAAGTCACTATCACTCTATATTGTAACCATTGCTTTATTATTTGGTTTTATCATGTTTTACTTCTTCCACAAAGGATAATCAAATTTAATATGACTTGATTTATTGTATTTATAGCAAATAATTTGCTCTCTTTCTCTTTTACTTGATTCTCCTTTAATCATTTGCTTTTATGGTCTTCTTCTACTTGAGAACTTGTTCATTCTTATAAACTTCTTGAATCTTTTTGCAAACATGGCTATCTCTTTATCTTCATCATCCTCTTTTTATCTAAGATTTTCTTTATATTCTTTAAAGGTTGATTTGAAAGCAATGCCACATTTCTTGATTAGTTTTTGTCCCCTTTTGAGCTTTATTTCATAGGTAAGGAAAGAACCCATTAGTTCATCCAAAAAGAATATGTAAGGATTTTTAGACTCTTCAATGACTGTCACTTTAATTTTTTAACTTTTTGGTAGACTATTAAGAATTTTTTTCACCATCTCTACATTTGAGTAAGTCTTCCCAAGAACTTTTAAACCATTAATGATGTCAATGAAGTAGTTTGACATTTCACTAATAGTTTCATCTTAAATAACTCATAATCATGAGTAAGCATGTCAATTTTTATCTTTTTCACTTAATTTGTACCTTCATAAGTGACAGCTAACTTATCCCAAATTTTTTTTGTATTTTCACACAAAGAAACTCTATTGTACTCATTAGGCCCCAATGCATAAAATAGTGTATGCATTGCTTTGGCTTTGAGTTGAGCCATCTTCATATCATTAACATCCCATTCACTCTTTTGCTTGATCATATCTCTACCATCCACCTTCTTCATTGGAATTTGAGGACCATTTATAATAACCTTTCAAACTTCATAATCATTGACTTGAATAAATAACCTCATCCTAGTCTTCTAATAGGAGTAGTTGTCACCAACAAAGAAAGAAAGTCTTACAATTGGATGACCTTCACTTTTAAGAGATATTGTAACTGTTTTCATTTGCCATGAGACACATGTTTTGTTGCCTATTGTATTTATTATAGCTTAAAGATGGTTGTTCCACATTAATCACCATATTTTTTAAGCTATTTTCAAGATCATTATTAGGTTGTTAGACTTACAAAAAGAGTATTAGCTTTGATACCAATTATTAGTTCAAAGACTTGAAATAAATCAAGAGAGGGGTGAATTAGTTGATAATAAAATTTTTAAAAATCAATACTTAATAAGCATAAATTTTGTAAAATAATTTTATCTAAGAAAATGAACATAATAAATGAGAGTAAACAAGAGATTTAGATAGAGAATTAGACACCAAGATTTATAGATGTTTGGTCTTTTCTTTAGGCACTTACGTTCTTTCTCTTAACCTCATTTGCCAAGGAGTTTAATCCACTATGTGTTATAAAATACAACCTAGCTTTTCAAAGCTTTACATAATCAACACCACAAACTCTCAAGGGTTATCCTCCCCCTTAAGCTTATAATCTCACAATACAAAGTTTCAGAAGTGTTTTACAAACTTAAAGAACCTTTCTAAGGTTAGGTGTTTGCCAACTTGAAGCACATAACACTATTGACAAGAGAATTTGGAAAAAAACTGATACAAGAAGAATTTTCTATACTTTTCTCTCTTTAAACTAGTTTGAATGCTTGAATAAAATGGTTGGTGAAGGCAATAAGTTCTCTTAGCTATACTTGCTATTAATCTACAGTGAAAGCCTTAATTTATAGGTAGAAAGGAGTTGATAGCCATTGCCTTGCATTTAATGCTTCAAACTTATAAAATTTTAGATAAAAAATAGCCATTGGGGCTTTCTGGGCATCAAGGGATCGATCTCCTCATGTAGGGGATCGATTGGGTTAGTTATGTGAAAGCTCATTTTAATGCCTTAAAAACTTTACCTGATCGATTAGGTAATGCACTTGATCAATCCATTCATTCGGTGATTGATTCTTTATGTGGGGTGATCGATCTCTTTTGTTGATTTTTAAACTTATTTTGTTTTCTATGTAAAAAATAGATCAATTCCTTTAATGGATGGATCGATCCCGTGCTTAGGTGATCAATCTCCTATGTAGGGGGATTGATTCCTTTTATCCATTTTCGAACCTAGATTACATTCTATATAAAAAAGAGATCAATCCTTTTAATGGAGAGGGATCGATCAGGTAAGTATACAACCCTAACCAATCGATCCCTACAGGGAGGGGATCTATTTGGTTCTTGCCAAAATTTCACAAGATTAGCTTTTGGAAGAAAAATGGATCGATCCCTTTATTTAAGGGATCAATCAGGTAAGGGAGGGAATCGATCCCTTCTATCCAAAACATGCCTTGACCCATTTTGTTTCGAGAATTTGCTTTGTTTTAGTTCTTAAATGAATTTTAGCAAGATAGAAGGCTGAAAAAATGTTTAATTTAAGATTAGGAAAGTTTGATTCAAGTTAGGCAAATTTTTGTTTTGTCAAATCAAAACTTTTAATCTATTCAAGACCAACAAGTTAATGTAAATATTCAAATACTTTTACTAATATAAATACGTATATTACTTCTTTTTTCCTATTCATTTTTAAGTGTCTAAATTAATTTATAACTTTATTACACTCCTATATGCACGAGCTTCTATATAACAATGGATAATATTAGATTGTATTTATTATTTAAGTCATGTAATTTGGGGATACAAATAGCAATTTAGAGATAGACAAAAATGATAATTGTTTTTATATCTCTTAAGGGTCATAATGGTGTATTTAGTTGAGAAATTTTTAAATTTTGAAGAATTTTGAAATGTTAACATTTTAAAATGTATCAATTTGAAATAACATAATTTGTAATTGCATTATTTGGAGAATTAATTTTTAGAAAGAAATTTTAAATATTAGAATTTGATAAGATAAAAAATAACTATAATAAAAAATAAAGATATTAAAATAAAAAACAAAATACTAAAAAATATATGCATATGAATAACATTAGATTGGTAAAAATGTGTAAATATTACTAATAATATAAAAAATTAAAAAAACTTATAATGAGTTTTTTAGTTGAAATTGAAGGAAACAAAAGTTGTGAAAATAAAATAGTAAATGTTGACTTCTTTTTATAAAACCGAAGGATTTCATAAATTCACCTTCCCAGGTGAAATTTGAAAAAGATTATTTAAATATTCCAAAAATTTTCATTTAAATTTAAAATTTTTGATAATTATTTTGTGAAATAAAATACTTTCATTTTAGAATTTTAAAGTTCTTTTTACAAATGAGATTTTTTTTTTCTTAAAATTTTTTATTCAAGCGCATCCTAAAAGTATTCTTAAATTTTCTTTTATCAATTTTACCATTTATCCTTTTCTTTTCATAAATTACAACTGCTAGCACATAATTAATATTTCTTTTAAAGAGCATCAAGTTGTAATTCCCCGGATTTTATTTATTTCTGCCTTAACGTTGGTTGTGCATAACTAGTTATACTATTTATTTGAAATTTCACACGGTAAAAATTAATCGGTAATCATCACTGATGTAAAATAATAATAAGAAAAGAGAGGCAGAAAGCATATAAGGAGGAGTCATATTGGTGCTAGTAATTAGAAAAAACAAATTGAAGATGGAGGGCTTGAAGGTGTGGAGGCTTTCCTCATCAATTTCTAGGCCTTCAAGTTTTAGACAACTATTTGGATTGGGCTCTTCCTCTTGTCTAATCCTGCGCTGCTCAGATGGCGGCGCTGCCACCACCTCCAACACCAGACTGCCCTCTCGCAACCTACGGTCTTCGACATCCACTTCCACTTCAGACCGTGAAGCCGTCCGTGCCATCCGCCTGAAAAAGGTGGAACAATTGCGGAGCAAAGGGTTGGAGCCGTATGCTTATAAGTGGGATAGAAGTCATAGCGCTAGGGAGCTGCAGGAAATATATGAGAATCTAAACAATGGGGAAGAGTTGGATAGTGAGAGTCATCATGTCTCCATTGCCGGCAGAATTGTGGCTCGCAGAGCCTTTGGAAAACTTGCTTTTCTCACTTTAAGAGATCAAACGGGCACTATTCAGGTTCTTTTTTGGTTTCTAATTCATAATCTGTTTTAATCTCCCATAATAATGTCATTAACATTTCGATTATATTTCTAAAATGGTTGTACTGTAGCTATACTGTGAGAAGGAAAGGCTTTTGAATGATCAGTTTGAGCATTTAAAGACACTAGTTGATATTGGTGATATATTGGGTGCTTCTGGCTCTATCAAGCGGACTGAGAAAGGTAAACTTCTTTATTGCACAAAATTCACTCTGCTTCTGGCTCCCCTTAAACTTAATTTCATTACATTGTTTATTTGCTTTACTGTTCAGGGGAGCTATCCGTTAAGGTGGATTCCTTTGCAGTTCTTACAAAATCTCTACTTCCGCTGCCTGACAAGTTTCATGGTTTAACTGACATTGATAAGCGTTACCGTCAAAGGTGATTTGTTATTTCCAACTTCTATTTTTTCTTTTTGATATTCCTTGTGAATCATCTTAAATTGCACTCTGTCAAACCACATATTTCCAATCAATCCCATTGTCCAGGTAGTAATTTATAATCTTTCTGATCTCCTCAAATTATTTTTGCTGGATATGTGAGCTTTTTTCTTCATTTTCCCCTTCAAAAAAAGATAAGAGACATTCTTAATTCGTGCTTGTCTTTATTTAACATATTCTCATTTGACAATTTTTTATCATGGCATTAGTAACATACTTCATCTTTTACTCATTAAGATATCGGATCAAAGAAGTTTTTTAGTGCATAATTACTACTTGTCCGATAACATATTGCAAATTGTTTGATGCCCTTTATGTGTTTTATTCTTGGTGTTTCTTTTGATATTGCTAGTGTTTCACCCCTTTGACCATATCCCCCTCCTCCCATTTTTAGGTATGTTGATATGATTGCAAATCCTGAAGTAGCTGATATATTTCGGAAACGAGCAAAGGTGATTTATTTCCACTATCTGGAATGATATTGAAATGACCTTTTATTTTGCTGACTATTAGATTGTTCTTATAACTCTTTAAGGGTGTGGTTTAGGGGAAGTAAGATTACCTTTGGTAATTTGATTCCTCTCACAAGATCACCTAGCACATTTTCGGTAATCTCACATTTTCGCGTTTGGTTTGTCTGGTCAGAATGTAAGATTCATGTGTTTGGTTGACGCGAATGTAAGATTACCTAATGATATTTTTAACTAAACCACCCTTTAAAACGAAAAAAGGATGTTATGTTCAAAGGATTAATCCTTTGTGAAGGGGATTGATCCCTATTTAAAATGGATTGATCTTTTTTTTTTCAACAAAGTGATGCCTGAGGGCTTTTATGCTCTAAGGGATCGGTTTGCATTAAGCGCTATAAATTCTACCTCTATTTCTAAGTTTCCCAGCATAAGATATTCTACTTCTATTTTAAGGCCTCGTTTAGCATTGAGGTTTAAAAGTGCTGTTGGTTAAAAAGCTCATTTTCACCGCAACCTCAATGCTAAATAGGGTGAAAATTTTTAGCTTTGCGGTAAAAAAGTTTGGTTTTGCAAACCAAATGCTAAATCTCTTTAGCGGTGTGTTTGCAGTTGAAAAGCATTGTTGGAAGGTAAAATTATATTTTATCCTTATAACTTTAAACTTTTATTATTTTATACATATTTTTTGGACATTTCAATACACCAATAACACTTTTTCACAGCAATGGTAAACACTTAAAATTTTTAAACCACATATTTCTAACAACACTTTTAAATACACTTTTTTTCAACCGAGCTTTTCCAAACTGCAATAACAATACTAAACTAGACCTAAGTTTCTTTGTATAAGGTATTCTATCTATATTTTAAAGTTTTCTAGCAACTAATGCCACAGCCACAAACAACAAAATTGAAGCATACTCTCCATTTGCCTCATTTGCAAAATAATCACTATAATCATTTGCATCTTTTTTATTGGTAAATGAGCTATAACTGTTTAAAACAAATATTTTAGTATGGTAACATATTGCTATATAATGAAAGCAATCAAAACAGAATCATTAAATGCTACAAAAATGCTAGATAATGAAAGCAATAAAAAACAAGTAATTAGGAATGAAAGGGATAAACAATACAAGTCAAAACTCAAAAGCTAGGAAGCATGGACATGGCAGCAACCCCTTCGTACCGGTGTCGTATCAGCATCCACGACGGAATACACATGGGACATGTTAGGACATGGCCAAAAAAAAAAAAAATCATGTTGGGCACGGTCTTGACATGTCCCAACATGGATAGGCACCAAAAAATGATAAAAATGATGGAGGCTGAATATATTTTTGTAGATCTATGCTTTTCTAGTTGGTTTTTGGATAATCTAATTGAATAGGAACAAGGAGAAGGTTGAGAGGAGTTTTCTAATTTTTTTTGGAGGAATTCCAACACTGGTGGACGATGGCCAACAATTGGAAATTGAGTAAGGGGTGGGAGAAAGAAAAGGAGAAGAAAAAGGAAGGAAGAAGAAGGAGGAAAAAAGGGAGAAAAAAGGAAAGAAAGAAAAAGAAGTGGCGCCTCATGTCTTGATTTTGGGAATTTGTCTTAATTTTGGCAAGGGCATGTTTTTATCAGATTTTCTGATCTAATAAAACTGCTAATAGGACAAACATATTAAGTTATTAAGCCAAACATGACTCTTAGCATTTTTAAAATAATTATATATCTTTGTTTTTGAAGGGGGAATAATTATATATCTTATATATTTAAAAGTGAATTCTTTTATCATATAATTAAATATATTTTATATGTGAAAAAGTATTTTTGTGTAATGACAAAAGATCTTTGTGAAGAATTTGATTATATATTAATGAAAGTATTAATATTTACATTTGCATTGAATATTTTTACATAAAAAATATAAAAAATATTTTTTATTGTTGTTTCCTCGCCTTACCCATCTCCTCATCTTTAGAAATTCCCGCATCATCGTGTCCGTGTTGTGTTGTATCCATATTACATGTCTATGTTCATGCTTCATAGCTCAAAGGCCTCAAAATGTATTTAACAAATGGTTTAGGATCCATTACCAACACCATGCAACAAGAAATCCAAAAAGAAGTTAAAAAATGTATTATTGGCCTACACTAGACCCATTTGCCTATCACACTAAAACTTAGTTTTGATCAAAATTCAAAACAAATCCCTTGGATTGAGAAAATCATCTCATAACTTAAGCAATTGCTGAACATATAACAAAAACCATAGATTTGCAACATAGTAAAAGGAAAAAGAAGAAAGAAACAATTCATGAATTTCTACCCATTATTCCTGTATTCATCTCAAGCAATGTTAGCCAAGGCATAAACTTTAAGACATCACAGCTTATGAGATATGGAAAAAAGAGACTCTATAAGACATAAAAACCTAGGAAAAAAGTTTCTCTAAATCGAACAAAAAGTTCAATATTTAACTCTTACTTAGATCTATCTAATTTTCACTTGGAGTGGTTTGAGGTGTGGAAGGCATGTGTTAGGCATTTGGAAGCTTGTGGAAAATTGTGGAATCAAAAGGGACTACATAGTCACAAATTTCAGCTCACGCCATGTTGGACATTTTTGTATGTTTGTTTGTTGTTTTTTTTCCTTGCTTTCTTGCTTATTTGGCAAGCCTATGTGGCATTTTTGAACTCTAATTTTAGCCACTTTGTTGCCCCTTGTAAGTTTTGTAATCACCTTCTATCTTTTTGTTTTTTTTAAATTTTACCTACATCTAAGACTAAGCAAAATTAGGTGAAAAATTAAATTTAATCACTAGTACTTAAGCAAAATTAGTCAATTAAGTACTATAGCTCTATAAAAATAGAGTTATCACACCTTTAAACTTAAACTGTTGCTTGTACTTGAGCAAAATAAAACATGCTAGAGTCAAAATGTACTTTCAATGTTAACTTTATCTTAGTTTCCTCAAAAATTGCCTAATGATCATAAACTAAAGAAAATCACAAACATTGACTAAGCAATGAGAATCATTCATGAGTAAGCATCCTTCTAATTGGATTCTCGTGTATTTGTGTAATGTATTTTCTCATTTCATTGCATGAAATCCGATTAAATTTATGAAACATGAAATTAACCTAGAATCTCAAAAGAGTGAACAAATTTCATAAGTTTGTTTTTCACATCTCTTTGTCTTCCAATTTTTTTCCTTGTTTTATTGTGTCAAGCTTATTTTAGGGGCTTTTAGCGAGCATTTTTCTTTTCTTTTCTACTCTAGAGTTAAGGCAGCAGCTCATTGTTTCAGTTTTGGCACTTTAATTTCTGTTTCAGATGTGATTTTTGTGAAGATGAGGATGGTAAGGAGAAGCCTCAAGGTTGAGACATCACCTTAGGTGGCTTCTTCTCACTTGAATCTTTGATTTTACATTTTTAATGCAATTAATTTCAAGTTGTGTTTGCTCTTTAAAATTCCTGCATTTTAACTTTCTTGCTTTTTAAATGTATTTTCTATTTTTTGGTGTAATTTCATGAAAGATAAGGATGGTTGAAGGAAGTTTTAAGGTTGAGACGTCATGTTAAATGGCTTCCTCCACTTGAATCTTGGATTTTGTATTTTCAGTGCATTTAATTTCATGTTGATGTTGCTTTGTAAATTTTTTGCACTGTAAGTTTCAAGTTGTTTAATTTTCATGCTCTTTGCCTTTCATGCTATTTAAGTTTATGCACTTTTAATTTCACGCTATTTAAATTGTGTCATTTAATTTCATTGGTTATTAATTTTCTTGTGTTCTTTAAATTGCCATGCCATTTACATATATGTTCTTAAGATTCCTTGTTCCTTTGTTTTCAAGTAATGCTCTTAAATGTCATTTTTAAGTCCATGATATTAGTGTAGTTTCTAATTTTAAATCATGCTTTAGTTTTCTGTAATCATCCTCTTAAATTTACTTTATTTGCATTTTAATTCTAGGTTAGTTTTGGATTTAATTTTCTTGCTTGCATTAGGTTCTGTTTGATAAACTGAAAAATGTTGTGCAGAAAAATTAAGTATTGAATTTTTAATACTAAATTCGATAAGTACTGAATTTGAATTATGAAAATTGTTGGGTATTTTACTTAAAATTAAATGCTGAATATAAATATATTGTTTTATAACTATAAAATATTAAAATTTGAAAATTTATCATTTTACATTTTTATTTTTATTTTCATTGCTGTCAATGAAGTAATTTTTTAGGGAAGTAATTTTTTTAGGGATAATAATTTAAAAAAATTTAAAAGAAAAATTTACTGAACTTTTTCTGCATAAAGTGATAAGTAGGTTTTTATCTACTTATCTTATTAACACTTTTTGGTTGAAAATTTTCTATTAAGCAGATTTTAAAATTCATTATCAAGTGCATTGAATAAAATTAAATTGTTGAAAAATTTCATTTTCAATGCATTGAAAATTTGCAATATGTTATCAAATGGGGCCTTAATTAAAATTTTGACAGATTTGGATTTATTAGGGTGCTAAATTTTAGTAGTTAGCAAAGATCACCATTGAAATCCGTATGGGACTAAAACTCTTACTCTATCACTATATTACTTGTCAACCCATACACTTGCATTGTTTGTGTAACAAGTTGGCTGCTACTGTCATTGTTGGTGAGGGGAGAAAAAGAAATAAGAAAAGAAAATAAGAATTTGGAATTTTGGCTTGTTATTTTTGGACATAGGAAGGGTAAATTGGACCAACAATTACATTTCTTGAGGGCAAAATAGGAAAAAAATTACATTTCAGCCAAAATGTAACAAAACATTAGGAAGAGATAGGTTTTTGATTCACTCCAACTTTCTCGTAATTTGGCATTTTTGGTAATCTCACATTTCCAACGCTTAGGAATGTTGTTGAACCAAACTAGTTAATTTGATTATGGAAAGTAACATTCTGATTAGTAATCCTATTTTCTCCGAACCAAATTCCCCTTAATAATTTGGTTATTTTGTCACTAGAGTGACTTGCTTTTTTACACTCTAAACATCCTTTGGTTGCTCATTGAACCAAGAGAAAAGCTACTTGTTCTTTGGGGATATAGTGTAATTCATCTCTCTAAAACTACATCATTAATTGGTTCACATTTTTTATGTCCATTATGATATTGGTTTATAACCTTTGACAAAAGGAATTATTATGTTGCAAATTTTTCCTTTTCTTGCAAATATCTACCTTTCTTGCTTTCCATAAACCAGGCAAAACTTTGTTTTGGTCATGTAGCAAATCATAGAGCCATTGGTTATCTTTAGAGGATTTATGCATTCTTATTGCAAGGGTTTCAATAATAATATTGATAGGTATGTTGTAGACTTGGCAATTCGTGTATCTATATCATGTTTGTGTCATGTCAAACAGATGTAAAACACGAAAAATTGTTGTGTCAAAGTTGTGTTGACACGGCTAACACAAAACATATTTTTTGGTTTTTGCCAAACCATATATGATTTTTGTTAAAATTTTAAGTTGCGTCTCTTTTGTGTTTTCTTTCATATCATTTTTGTGTTATGTTTAAAGTTATTAGGTCTAGTATATTAGATATGTTAAAATGTGGATATGTTGATGGGATATTTATATTGATTTTGAAAATTTATGGATATCAATAGAGATGGCAAAATGATCCCAAAAACTCACTCAAACCTGATTTCTCAAAAAAGTAAAAGTCCAAATCTGAGAAAACCCAAATTTGAAATGGCCGTAACTTGAATAATCCTAACCCAAAAAAGACGACACAAACTTGAACTGAACTTGAATAATCATGCTAAATTGGTTACATCTTTCATAAAATTTTAAAAATGACTTGACTAGTTCAAATTCAAACTTGAGCCAAATCTGAAAGGGCCCGGACCAAAAAAGATCAGGAATTCATGATGCTTGGAATCTGAAACGACCTGAAGCTGAAATGATTCAAATCTGACATGTGGCACACTTGAAATGCTTGAACCTTGCCAAAAACACCTGTTTGTCACCTCTAGATATTAATGAGAGTTAAAACTTTGAAGCGAAATTAGAATACATTAATTGATAGATTTTGCATAGGATTTCTTAATTCAGTAAGTGCAGTATATTAAAATATCTAAAAACTAAGGATAAAATGTTATTTTGTGTTGATTACTTAAATAATGTTATTATATAATCAAAAGTACAAATATTTTCTATTTAATGCTGATGAGTTTAAAATACTATCAATCTATGACACATTTTATTAGTAAATTAAAAGATAGATAGCATCATCATTATGTTATCAATAAAGTTGAATTTGTGTGATGGCGAGGATGTAAAGCTTTGGATTGTGGCTTAGAAGTTTGGCTCTTTTTAATGGAATTTTACAGAAAAAATATTGGTTATGTCACACATCAGGATTCTAGCGTTGAGATCACCACTTTAAGAGCAAAATATCTAAAAAGGTTTCATAGATTGTAATATTCTGTTAATAGCCTGATTTATTAAGCAATAAATGTGGGTAGCAAATTAAAAAAAAAGGGATTTATACTGAGACCCCTTGCTTCTTGAATATCCACCAACATTACTTGAATCTTTCCAACAAATGAACTGTGGGTAAGTTATCATTTGGATTTATTTCAAGCCTGCTCTAACAAATTTTTTTTCTCATTTTTCTACTCTAGCATTGCTTTCTGATATTGTTGATTGCCTAAAGTATTGTCTGTATTTTTTAGCATGCTTGTTTCTTTAGTGAACTATAAATTATCACTGGGAGAAAAGCTTAACTAGCTGAAGTTCTACATTTGTAAAGTTTTTTCATCATTGGTTATTGATTTGATAAAATATATGAACCATCTGGTTGTCTGTTTTGAACAGTCTGAACTTGTTTAAAATGGCTATAAACTTACAGATTGCTTTAATATCTACGTATATTCATGTGTATGTCTTGTTTTTCTGGTGCCTATATGATTTGAGCTTTAATGCCTAAAATTGTATTGTTATTAACCTTTTTTCAAGTAGATTGTGAGGGAGATACGAAAGACGGTGGAATCTCAAGGTTTTGTCGAAGTTGAAACTCCAGTTCTGCAGGTTAGTGAATAAATTCAAAGTTTTTCTGGGTGTTGGCTTTTCAGATAGTGATACATGTTTTATTGATGCTTTCTTTTTCCTTTAACTGCATGGAGCATAAAAAAATATAAGGCTATCCTGATGTTGCCTTTTCATCTAACTTCTTTGAAACCTTTTCTTGTTCATTAAGCAAAAAGATTGTTCATTCTTCTAGGAGCCGATGGGAATTCAAATAGCTTTTCTATCTATTGGGATGTTAATGGAGTGGTCTTTAATGTCAAAAACCCTACTTAGGAAATGGGTATATTTACTTTGTTTCACATTGGCTCTTAGGGACCTTGATACGTTTAGAGCAATAAAGTCTAATTTGCGGATGTCTCCAAAAAACAAATATGTATGGTTTGTTTGCTTTTTGAAAACAAAATCATTTGCCTTTTCATTTTCATAAAAAACAGAAAATGACGGTCAAAAGTTGTTTGGTTGTTAATATATAAAATGTTCTCTAGAAATGAGAAGAAAGTAGGCTGAATTTTGAAAAGAAGAATAAATTTGTTTTCAGTTCTTCAAGTAAAACATGGAGAAAACACTAAAAACGGTAAATAAACACAAGCGTCTTCAATCTATGGTCTAAAAAAATTGCCAAGTATTCACACAGAACACAAATCAAGAAGCACATGGTTAGTAAAATCAATTCCTTTTTTTGAAACACTTATTCTTATTTGATTGATTAATTGATTGAAAGATTAAGCTTGGAATAAACTAGAGAAGGCACAATGATCAAGAAAATGTGCATTGCATATATATATATATATATATTTGTTTTTCTGCATTTCTTTTATGCCCTTACAGCCCCTTTTTTTTATATACATTACCTCTATTTCTAGAACTTAAAGTTTAAATAAGGTAACAATTTTTTTGTTTGACAAAGATGATTCACTATCAACGCTATTGTTTATGAATAGTGATCGTTATTGTGAATAGAAAGTGATCGATTATTTTTCAGTTTGAGGTGAATTGAGAAAAAATTCATTTAAGCCAAACAAATGAAATAAAAAACTTTTACCCTTATGAACTGTAGAAATCTGATTCTCCTAAATTAGTGCACATCCGATTCTCCTACTTTAGTGCAGCTTGATTTCTTAATTTATTTTGGGAATATTTCTCATATACTCTTTCGATTTAGTCAACTATTCTGATTGTCAAGTTTTTAGGGATTTGTTTCTATTCTATAATAGAGTAATTTTCCTTCCTTTTATTATTTTTTGTTTTCTGTTTCATGTAAGTTTCCTAATAAGGAACTTCACTAGTCCTATTTATTTAGATGTATTCCTTCAGTGTAGATTGAATAAGAAGAAATAAGGACAATTGTTCTTTAAGTTTTCTACATGGTATCAGAGCAAGTCGGCTTGAACCATTAAATTGTAACCACACAAGTTTCCGTTATGGCCAACATGAATGAGAACTCTTCTTCTGCAGGGCTAGGCATAAGGAAAGTCACAAAGAGGTGATACTCTAACAAACCCTTCAAAACAAGTCTGCAACCTTTGGAACTAGTTTACTAGCATAAAAAGATAATTTCCTAAACGCCTTAAGTGTTCAACGGGGAAATACACAATCTTGGATTGTTGATTCAGGAGCATTAGATCACATAACTGGAGATGCATCCTTATTCAACACATATAAACTTTGTTATGATAGTTCTCTTGTAAAAATTTTTGATGGCTCTCTCTTAAAGGTGGTAGGAACAGGTTCTATTGTAGTTTCAAATGACATAACACTCGATTTTGTCCTCCATGTCCCTAATTTAAGCTGTAACTTACTTTCCATCAGTAAGCTTACGAAGGACAGATGTTGTGTCACTAAATTTTTTCCCAACCTATGTGAATTTCAGGAATTGGGCTTGGGGAGGATTATTGGCAGTGTTGGGATGTATGCAGGGTTCTACTTTTTTCAAGATGAGGCATTTGAGAGACCACAAAACTCTTGTACAGCCTTAGCCTTTAGTACTAGTAAGGATGACCTTATCATGTTATGGTATTATAGATTAGGATATCCAAATATTTCATACCTAAAAAGGTTATTTCCCTTATTATTCAATAACATCTCAAAAGATTTTCAATATGAAATTTGTCAACTTTTCAAGCCACGCGAAATACCTACCTTAGCCTTTCCTATAAATAATCTCAGCCTTTCGCAATGGTTCACAGTAACATTTGGGGACCGTCACGAGTTAACAATATCACAGGTTCTAGGTGGTTTGTTACATTCATCAATTATCATACTCGACTCACTTGGGTATTCCTTATGAAAGAAAAATCTGAGGTTAGCCAAATCTTTCAAAACTTCAATAGCATTGTACAAACCCAATTCCAAGCCAAAATCCAAGTCCTAAAAACTGACAATGGAAGAGAATACTTCAACTCTGTTCTCGGGCCTTACCTCACCAATGATGGCATTATCCATCAAAGCTCTTGCATTGACGTTCCACAACAAAATGGGGTTGTCGAATGCTAAAACAGATATTTGATAGAAGTGACCAGATCTCTCTTGATTTCCATTGTGCCTAAATATTTTTAGGGAGAAGCTGTCCTCACTGCAACCTATTTGGTTAATTGAATGCCTTCTTGAGTTCTTGGCTTTAAAACACCTTGTCAAACTCTCCTTGCTTCCTACCCACAAACTCGGTTTATCTCTTCCATTCCCATCAAACTCTTTGGCTGCATTGCCTTTGTTCATATTAGCCAACAAAACCATAGCAAGCTTGATTCGAAAGCCTTAAAATGCACATTCCTTTGTTATTCCCCAAACCAAAAAAGCTATAGGTGTTACTCACCCATCACAAAAAAATTCTATAGCTGTTTGAATGTCACCTTCTTTGAGAATCTCCCATACTACAGCAAGAATGATATTTAGGGGGAGAATACTACTTAGGAATATCAATTCTTAGTTGTTGATTTGCCAATTTCCCAACCAACCCCTTCAAAATCATATTCCTAACCAGCTCCTTCAAAACTAGAATCTCAACTAGCCCTTTCAAGACTAGATTCTCAACCTACCCAACCTATCAACCATGCATATTCCGAAACCCAACCTGTTCAGGCAACTGTTGACTCTACAAGCCCTAAGGTTATGCAAGAAAAAACAAAAGAACTGATAGTCTACTCAAGGAAGCAAAAACCATAGGAAGAAATGGATAACTGTACATAGCCTAGCACTAAAAATCAACTTGATATGAGTTTCCAAGAATCTGAAACCAACATATGTAATGTCCCTATTGAATCTGAAATTGAAACTTGTGAGTCAGTTGGTAACTTTGACATTCCTATTGCATTAAGAAAAGGTGTGAGATCAAGCAGCCAGTACCCTATCTATAAGTACATCTCATATGACAGCTTAAATCCAAACTTTCGAGCCTTTACTACTAACTTTGACAATGTGCAAATTCCAAAAAATATTCGGGAAGCCCTTAATGAACCAGATTGGAAGGCAGTAGTTCTTGAAGAAATCAAGGCACTAGAGAAAAATGGGACATGGGAAATTTCAGATTTGCCCAAAGGGAAAAACCTAGTTGGATGTAAGTGGATCTTTACAATAAAGCACAATGTAGATGGAAGTATAAATTGGTTCAAAGCTAGACTTGTTGCAAAAGGGTTCACTCAATCCTATGGGATAGACTATGAGGAGGAGACATTTGCTCTGGTAGCCAAACTCAATTCAATTAGAGTTCTATTGTCACTAGCAGCTAACTTGGATTGGCCTTTTCACCAACTTGATATCAAGAATGCATTCTTAAATGGTGACTTGGAGGAGGATGTCTATATGGAAATTCCTCTTAGTTTCAAAAAGCAAACCAACATGGGCAAAGTGTGCAAATTTCGAAAATCTTTGTATAGACTTAAACAGTCTCCTCGGGCTTAGTTTGAACGGTTGACCAAGGCAACGAAGAGGTATGGATTCCTTCAATGTCAATCTAACCATACTATGTTTGTTAAGTTCACTAATGAAGGAAAAAGAGTTATTGTTTATGTGGATGATATCATAATCACCGGTGACCACAAGGATGGAGTAGATGATTTGAAGAAACTCCTTGCAAAGGAGTTTCAAACAAAGGACTTGGGGTTCCTTAAATATTTCCTTGGGATGGAAATGACTTGTTTTAAGAATGGAATAACAGTGTCTCAGCGTAAGTATGTGCTTGATTTACTCAAAGAAACTAGCATGATTGGATGCAAACCTACCAATACACCCATGGACTCAACTTGTAAATTTGGAAGTGAAAATGGAAGCTCTCTCATTGACAAGAGGCTACACCAAAGACTAGTTGGGAGGCTTATTAACTTCTCCCACGCACACAACCTGATATCGGGTTTGCAGTAGGGATGGTGAGTAGATACATGAATAATCCAACCAAGGAGCATTTTAAGGCTATTTATCGCATCCTACAGTACTTAAAAACGATTCCTGGTGAAGTCTATATTTTAAAAAGTCAATGGGCAGGCCAGTTGAGGTGCACACAGATGCTGACTGGGCTCGATCAGTAATAGATAGAAGGTCCTCCACTACTCGATATTGCACTTATCTTTGGGAAAATTTGGTCACTTGAAGAAGTAAAAAGCAAGCTACTGTAGCTAAAAGCAATGCTGAGGCTGAGTTTAGAGCAATGTCCCAGAGTATTTGTGAAGGAATTTGGTTGATAAGGTTACTTGGAGAAATAAAAGTTCAAACTGTTGCATCTATGACACTGCTTTGTGACAATAAGGCTATTATAAGTATTGCCAAAATCCTATTTATCATGATAGGGCCAAGCACATAGAGTTGGACCGACATTTCATGAAGGAAAAGATAGAAAATGGGTCAGTCAAACTGGCCTATATCCCTACAAGTTCACGAATTGCAGATATTTTAACTAAAGCTCTTCCTAGAAGCATTTTTGACGATTTGAAATCCCAGCTGAGTATGATTAACATTCATAACCCAGCTTGAGAGGGAGTGTAGAAATCTGATTCTCCTCCATTGGTGCAGATCCGATTCTTCTACACTAGTGTAGCTTGATATCCTAATTTATTTTGGGAATATTTCTCATTTACTCTTATAATTTAGTCAACTATTCTGATTGTCAAGTTTTTAGGGATTTATTTCTATTTTAGAATAGAATAATTTTCCATCCTTTTATTATTTTTTGTTTTCTGTTTCATGTAAGTTGTTTTCTAATAAGGAACTTCACTATTCCTATATATTTAGATGTACTCCTTCATTGTAGATTGGATAAGAAATAAGGACAATTGTTCTTTAAGTTTTCTACATGAACTACTTTTTCTTTACTTTTTGTTTAATAGTATTATGCACCTTTATAATGATTTTTTTTTTTACCAAGAAAGAATATATCTATTTTGTTAACAACAACATCCATGAATACAAACAAACATATCCACAACAGTAGTAGAGAAATACATAGCATACAGAAGTGTCTCAAAACTCTCATCCTAGCTAAATAGCCTTTATTCTGGAGGTGGTGGTAGACTGTCCTCGTCAAGAATCCATACCAAGGAGGATGGAAGTTGCATGCCCCAGCCAGTTTGGTACATCCCTTTCTTGGATTAGGAAACTACCCTGTCGGCTGCCATGTTGACGTTCCTATACACAAGCTCCACTTTCTTCTTAGGAATAAGATTCAGCAATTTATGAATATTTAGTATAATTGGCCTTATTTTCCAATTCTTCTTTTGTTACATACTATCTGACAATGAACCTCTTGTGAATCTGTTTACATTATAATTTTTTGAATTTTTTTTCTATTGCCAATTTAACGCCATCTTTTACTGCCAATGTTATCAGTTATTAGAGCACTTTCAGCATGTAAATGATTTTTCGAATCTGCCACCACCTCACCTTCGGCATTCCTGGCCAAAGCCCCAGTTCCAGCCGCACTAGTCCTAGGATCAAAAGCACCATCACATTTACTTTTTATCTACCTATTCTCAGGTAGAGCCCAATGTTCTGAGATTTTTTCCTGTTGTCCATCATCTTCCTTATCTTCATTTATCAAACATTCTCTAGCATGAATGAGTTCTTTAGCAGCTATCTTCATTCTAAATATGGCTTAGCATCCATCTACCTCCGTATATTTAATTATTTCACATCTAATCTTCTAAATAAACGAGCGGGTAGCCATAAGCGTCTGTTCTGTACCCTCCATACCTTCGAAAATCTCAGGAATCCAATTCTAAAAAGTGCTTATGGACTCCTTGTTAATCCGTAGGCCATGACATGCTACAAACCAAACTCCTCTTGTCAATTCACACAACAAAATCATATGCTCAACTGATTCCTCTTCTCTTAAACATAATGGGAAAATATGATCTCTCACTACCTTTTCTTAAAAAATTTGGATCAACAGGCACAACGTCACTGCATAATGTCCACAGAAAATTCTTAAACTTATCAGGAACTTTCAGAATCTGTATTGTCTTCCAAACTGCTTTATCTATATATGAGAGAAAGATAATGAACTATTGACAACCATTTGACCATATTTTAACACTTGATAACCAGACTTTACTTTAATGTAACAACTATTATTATGTGGCCATATCAGTAGATCCTTGCCTCCTTGCTGGCATATAGGATTCTTGCTGTCACTTTTAAATCATGCTTTAGTTTTCTGTAGTCATCCTCTTAAATTTACTTTATTTGCATTTTAATTCTAGGTTAGTTTTGGATTTAATTTTCATTAACTGACAAAATTTGAAAAGGTAAACAAGAGCAAGTGAAAACTGGTTTTAGAAACTGAAAATAAGAAATGGAAGCTCAAGGTTGTAGAAAATGAAAATAAAAAGTAAATATTTCCTAAAACCAAATATGCCCATAGTTTCTTGACCCTTCCTTTTACATTTTTTTAAAAAAATTTTTCACTTAAGCAATTTTTTACTTTTATTATTTACTGACTAACTGTATTATGGAACTGTAGTGCTGCATGTACAATAGGTGGACATTGAAAGGAATTTAACTGATTAATCTTGAAAGTTACACTGAAGTTCAAGGTTATGGAGGAGTTGAAATCTCCTTAGAGGCTTTAAAGATATTCTCTTACTATATAATTTAAGTGCGTGGAATCATTTTGCATCATTTTCATACTAGAAATATTTTGTAAAGGCACTTGAAAAAGCTGACACTGGAGTTGTTGCTAGTGTTTGAAAATTATATGCTACCATTTTTTTCAGTACATAAAAGTGTGTATCACAAATCTTATGTAATAGTACTTATTGAATTATTTATTTTATTGATTTATTTAGTTTTACTTGCCCTTTTTATTTAGTGGTGTAGAAGTAATATGTTTTAGGGGTATTTGACTTTTAATTAATTTGATCAACTAGGGAGCAGCTGGTGGGGCCGAAGCAAGACCATTTTTGACATATCATAACTCCCTTGGAAGGGATCTTTATCTAAGAATTGCAACTGAACTTCACTTGAAAAGAATGCTGGTGAGATCCTATGCATTTTAATTACCATTTTCCATGCAAAATTTTGTGGTTTTTGCCCTTGATTCATTAATAAAAAATAGTGGATTTATAACTTTAGGAATTTAAACCTCAAGGCAAGATTGAGGTGGAGTTCCTTAAGTTCGTGAGGTTCCTAACTAAAACAGTTAAATAAAAACTAAAAATGAAAATAAAACCTGCTATATAGATAGAACTGCATGAATAGATGAATGATTAGTTAAAAATGAATTAAAATAACTATAGAAAATTTAAACAATTGTTGATGAACACGAAGAACTTATCATAATCCTTTTCTAGTTAAACAAATATTTAAATAAAATATAGAACCTTTTATTTCTTTTTTCTTTGATAAAAATAAAAAAGAAAAGAAATCAAAACTCGTTTACTCATTCGGGTTATGTTTCTATTTAAGCATTTTTAATTGAAACTTCATAGACACCATTTAAGTTTTGACCTACACCATTTGTATATGAGAAACTATTTCATTATATTTTCTTGTGATTATGCTATTTAGTTTATGACTTGTAGCTTTGTATTTTATGTCGGATGTATTTGTTGATACTAAGTTGATGGGGTTGTAGCATTGAGTGTCAAGTGTGGATGTGTAGGACACGTGTTTCAATTTTTTTCTCACATTTTCCTTTTATTTAGAGGGTCAATACTTCATACTCATGTCTGCTTTAACATTTTTTGAAGAAATTGCTAGAATGAAATTATTTTATTTTTCTATATTTTTCTTATTACGATACTAGAATTGCATGAAAATATATAGGCTAAAGACTGAACATTCGCAGTCTTAAAACCCAAAATTTTCATGCATGAAAATAGCTAATCAAAGGAATAATTTACTCTCTACACATAATAGGAAAATATCTAATGAATTTGGTGTAATTACCTAAATCACTCTTTATTCTAAAATAAGAAACTTAACAAAAATAGACAAAGTCAACTAATCAAGTAATAATGAAAATTAGATTTCCATACTCCCCCTCAGGTTGGGTGGTAAATGTCAATCATGCCCAGCTTGGACTTCAGATTCTCAAAGTTGTTTCGAGAGAGAGCCTCAGTGAGTATGTTTGCAGTTTTGGAGGCATGTGGGAATTTAAACTAATCTAACAATTCCTTCCTCCATCTTCTCTTTGATGAAATGACGATCAATCTCCACATGTTTAGTCCTATCATGATGAACATGATTCTTTGCTATACTTATGGCGGCTTTATTGTCGCAGAATATCCTCATGGATTCTTCTGCAAAGACCTTTAACTCCCTTAACAATTTTTTTAGCCAAATTTCCTCACATGTGCCTTGAGACATAGCTCTAAACTCGGCTTTTGAGCTATTTCTAGCCACCATAGATTGCTTCTTACTTCACCAAGTAACCAAATTTCCCCACACATAGGTACAATAACCAATAGTTGATCTTTGGTCAATAACAGATCTAGCCCAATCAGCATCAGTGTAAATTTCAATATTTCGGCGTGATGTCTTCTTAAAAAATAACCCTTTGCCAGGACTCTTCTTTAGGTACTATAAGATTCGATACACAACCTTTAAGTGTGCCTCGATTGGGTTGTTCATGAATCTGCTTACCATGCTAATTGAAAAATTGATATCTAGTCTTGTATGAGAGAGGTAGATGACTTTCCCAACAAGTCTTTGATATCTGCCCTTATTTGTTGATGCATTTCCGTCTTCCATTCCTACCTTATTCATTGTGTCCATAGGGGTGTTAGCGGGCTTGTATCCAAACATTCCTGTTTCCTTTAATAAGTCTAGAACATACTTACGTTGTGAAACAGAGATGCCATTCCTTGAGTGAGCTACCTCTATGCCAAGAAAATATTTGAGATGTCCTAAATCTTTGATTTCAAATTCTTTGTCTAGGAGGTTCTTTAGGTTGCTAATTTCTTCCACAGTCTCTAGTAAGAATAATGTCATCCGCATAGACAATAAGAATGGCTATTTTTTTCCTTCAAGAAAATGTTTGACAAACATGGCATGATCAGTTTGGCATTGTGAAAAACCATACTTTTTTACCACTTTTGTTAGTCTATCAAACCATGCACATGGGGATTGTTTAAGACCATATAAAGACTTTTGAAGCTTACATACTTTGCCAGAATTGTCTTGGTTTTTGAATCCTGGAGGGATTTCCATGTAAACTTCTTCTAGGTCACCACTAAGAAATGCATTTTTGACATCTAGTTGGTGGAGTGGTCAATCTAGATTTGTCTCAATGATAATAACACTCGGATTGAGTTAAGTTTAGTAACTGGAGCAAATGTCTCCTCATAGTCAACACCATAAGATTGAGTAAATCCTTTTGCAACAAAACGATCTTTGAATCTATTAATACTTCCATCTACATTGTGCTTGACAGTAAAAATCCATTTACACCCAACTGGATTTTTCCCTTTGGGTAGTTCTGAAATCTTCCATGTTTTGTTCTTTTCTAGGGCCTTGATTTCTTCCAAAATAGTCATCTTCCATTTTGGTTGCATGAATGCTTCATGAATATTATTGGGAATGTGCATATTGTTTAGTGTGGTAACAAAAGCCCAATAACTGGGTGATAAACCTTCATAAGAAACCACATTACAGATTGGGTGTTGAGTACATGATCTCACACCTTTCCTTAGAGCAATCGGTTGATCAAGATCATCAAAAGATTCAATTAAATCAAATTCAATAAAAGTGTTACCTATGTTGGTTTTAAGTATCTCTGGAATCGGTTCAAATTCTTGGTTTTACTTTGAAAGTGTACATTCTCCTAGATCTTTCTAATAAGTTTTATGTCTTCTTGAATAGACAATCAATTCTTTGTTTGTTTTCCCTTGTGTGGACTTCGGGTTTGGAAGATCTAATTGGATGTTTTGGACTTGAAAGGAAGTTGGAGGATCTGGTTGGATGTCTTGGAAGTGAAAGGGAGTTTGAGAAGTGTTTGGTGGTTCGATAATAGGATATTCCCAAACCTGATATTCCTGTGTGATTGGATTCTCCCCCTGAATGCAATTTTGGGAAAGTAAGGTTGATTTTCAAAAAAGGTAACACTCATGGAATGGTAGACTTTCTTTGCTACTGGTGAGTAACACTTGTATCCTTTTTTATTTGGGGAGCATCCGAGAAATATGCATTTGATGGATTTCGGATCGAATGTGCTTTGGTTTTGTTGGTTGATAATAACAAGTGCAGTGCATCCAAACACTTTAATGGGAATAGACAAGATGATTCGAAGGTAAGGATAGTAACTGAGAAGGGATTGGCAAGTGCTTTGAAATTTTAGGACTCGAGAAGGCATTCTGTTTACAAGATATGTAGCAGTAAGAACAATCTCCCTTCAAAAAATGCTTAGGTACATGGGCAGCAATCATGAAGGATCTTGCAACTTTCAACAAATGTCGATTTTTTCTTTCAGCAATGCCATTCTGCGGAGGAGTGTCAATACATGAGCTTTGATGAATTATACCATCATTAGATAGGATCTAAGAATTGAATTGTCGGTTCTCAACACTTGGATTTTGGTTTTGAATTGAGTTTGGATCATATTGTTGAAGTTTTGGAATAGCTGGCCCACTTCTGATTTTTCCTTCATGAGGAATACCCAAGTAACCCTAATGTGATCATCAATAAATATGACAAACCATCTAGAGCCAATAATATTATTTACTCTGAAGGGACCTCAAATGTCACTGTGTATCATTGAAAAAGGATGGGATGATTTGTAAGGTTGATTAGCATATGTGGTATGAGTATGGTTGGATAGTTGGCAGACTTAACATTTAAAGTTGTTAGGATTTTGATTGAATAATGAGGGAAACAACCTTTTGAGGTACAAGAAATTTGGATGACCTAACTGATAGTGCCACAACATGATATTACTATCTTTATTATTATTGGAGGATGAAGCCACACAAGAGATCTTTTGATTTTGTCTTTCAGAATCATTAGCTCTTAGGATATAGAGTCTTGCACACATCTTAGCATTGCCAATTATCTTCCTCGAGTCCAAATTGTGAAATTCACACATCTTTGGCAGAAATTTATTAACACACTTAAGGTCTCTTGTAAGTTTGCTTATAGATAGTAGATTGCAACTTCGATTTGGGACCAAACAGAATAGAATCAACTGTTATCTTTTTGGAAATAATAACAGAACCTGTATCAGTTACTTTTGAAAATGACCTATCAGCAATTCGAACTATGAAGTTTTCATGACATGGGTTGTATTTACTAAATATAGATGCATCCCTAGTCATATGGTTTGAAGCTCTGTAATCCACAATCCATGAATTTGATTTCTCTAGTTTTACACTTAAGGCACATAGAAAATTACCTTTTTGTGCTAAAAAACTTGTTCGAATAGGAGTGGTAATGTCCTGCAATGATTGGGAAACACTAGCTCCGGTGTTAGAGGTAATCTCCGATGTCGGGCTCTCTTTTTTGCTGGCCATGCTGGACACCGAGTGCAAATTTTCATAGTTCAGATCGTGTTATGATACTATGAAGAAATCTCTAAAATAAAACTAATTTATTTTTCTATATTTTTCTTATTACAATACTAGAATTGCATGAAAATATATAATCTAAAGAATGAATATTCTCAGCCTTAAAACTCAAGATTTTCATGCATTAAAATAGCTAATCAAAGGAGTAATTTACTCTCTACACATAATAGGAAAATATCTAATGGATTGGTGTAATTACTCAAATCACTCCTTATTTTAAAAATATGAGCCTTAAATAAAATAGATAAAGTCAACTAATCAAGTAATAATGAAGATTAGATTTCCACATGTTCAATATGTATTTGACATGGATACTTGAGGAAAAAAGTGAAGAGTTGGAACAAAATAAGTGGATTCTCTAAATACCTGCTTTCTTTTTCCATAATAAGCTCAATACTTTATCAAACGAATCAGTGGTTAGTTTGGTGAGAGTTTCATGGTTCAGATTATTTTCTTCTCTCTGATTGTGTTTAATTATGTGTTTCAAGCTTTAAGATGTCCAAAGTTTACAGTTGCGTAGCCACCACAATAAACAACGACAATAACAGAGGAAATGCTTCATCTGGTTTTCCCAAAATGGCTTCCTGGAAGAAGTCTTTTTTGTGGGTGGCATGTTCCTTGAAATATAATATTTTCTGTTGTTTACATGACACTAGGGAAAATATTCTGTTGTCTAGATCACCTGTGAAAAATATTTTCAACCAAGGCAAAATTTTCAAAATTTTCTACCATGGAACATTTTCAGAAAAAATTTTACTTTTATTAACACTACAAAAATTTTCAACGCTCTATATTATAATATTGGTATTTTTTGGAATTTAAAATTGCTTGTGACTTGATCTTGTTTTGACAACATAGCGTAGTGTTCATTATAATATTCTTGGGGATAGGGGGGGTTTGTGATTTGATGATGTTTGGAAATGCCAAAGGGAGAGTACTTTTTGACCTAAATTTAGGGTGGTTTTTCTAATCCATACTTCTCTTTTCAATTTGTGTATCGTGGAAAGGAAATTGAATAATGTATATCTAACATACAACTTCTAGGTTTTGTTGGATATCATACCTGAATTTCTTTCATGGAGTGCACTCTTAACCATATTTTTTTGCCACTAATCTTAACCATTGTATGTCAAGTAGTCCTTTTGCTTGGAAAAATACCAAATCTTTTTGTGGTCGCTTTTTGTTTCTTTCCCTTTTGTTTAGCAAGGAGAGAATATTAAACGAACACAATATATCCAGTATGTTCTGCAGTCATATCAGCATAGAGGAAGGTAGGTTATTAAAAACATCGAATGGGCAGATTTTCTATCTTCATTGGCATCTTTTATGTTTCCCAAATTGGAATGACAATGAAAAACACAGCGACAGATAAGAGAACAATTTATCTCTTCCCCTTCTTTTGCACAGACAAGTAAGGGAAAACAATATCCATTCTCTTTGCATAAACTTTTCTATCCTCCTATGAAGCATGAGTGAAATAACCAATTTTGAGTGAGTTTATTTCCAAGCATGTTCTGGCGTCAACAAGGCAACTGTCAATTATGATGTGAGCAAGTAGGTGGGATCCATGTGCATGTAAATGTGATTGATTTCTTGGGAGAAGGAAAGTGTGCATGCAAAAGGGCCAGCCAACAATTTTCTTGGTTTTTTGTTCTTTGTTTTTTCCCCTTTCCTCTTATCTTTCCATCCTTAGCGTCTGATTCTGATATTTGCTTGTCTCTTAATTTTATACCCAACAACATTTATATCTTCTAATGACAGGTTGGAGGATTTGAAAAAGTATATGAGATTGGTCGGATATTCAGAAATGAAGGTATTTCAACTCGTCATAACCCAGAATTTACGACCATTGAGGTATTTATAAAAATATCAAATGCTGATTCCTTGCTTGGTTAGTGGAAATGTGCTTCATATGCTTTCACCTATTAAAATTGTTTTGTGAAGCCCTGATCTTCATCATTTTTGCTTGATTTAGATGTATGAAGCATATTCAGACTATCAAACTATGATGAACATTGCCGAGGAAATTGTTACGCGATGTGCTCTTGCAGTCCATGGAAAGCTCACCATTGATTACCAGGTAATGAATGCATTTCTTGGCTAATAACAATACTTAATTTTATTCCCAGAGGTTCTAGATTTCTAGTTTCTCAGTTATTTACATTTTGGTTTTATCTGTTTGGGACAAATATTGAAACATCTAATGTATGCCTTCCATGCAGGGGGTTGAGATACATTTGGAGCGGCCATGGAGGAGGGAAACCATGCACAATCTTGTTGAAGAGGTCACTGGGATTGATTTCACTGAATTGGGAAATGATCTTAAAGTTGCTAAAGATGTTATTTTGAAGGCACTTGGAGTTGGGCTCGATATTAAGGACAAGTTTTCCATTGAATCCTGCCCTTCACTTGGTCACCTCCTTAATGAGGTCAGTCTTCATTAATTTTCCATGAATGTTAGTTCCTATAGATTTAATTACAAAATAATGTAATAAAAGTTATTTGCACAATAGGAATGCAAGTATAGTTATGGATTGAGAACTGAATAAATTTCATACAAGGAAATGCAATTCCTGTTTGACCCTAAGCTTGAAAAACAATAGATAACAATAAAGTATTCTCAAAGTTCTTCACCCCTTTTCCATCTCTAAGTGAGCAATACATGGAAATTTATTGCTAAGAAATCCGTTAGTGAGGGCGGGGGGTGTAGAATTCACAAGACCATAAGCTGAGTGTAGACAGTTTCTCTATTTGGATTTATTTTACTTTCAGTTTTTTCTAGTACCAGGCCATTGATAGTTGCAATAAGCCTTTGGTATATTTACCTTCTCCAGGTTTTTGAAATTTTTGTTGAGCCAAAGCTTTTGCAACCTACATTTGTTTTGGACTATCCCATGGAAATATCTCCTCTTGCCAAACCACACCGGAGGTATGGAAGTTTAACAGAGAAGTGGTGGCATACATATGCAATGTTACATACGTGGATTTAAGCAAATACTTACCTTCACTTTCAGAATTATTTCCTCTTAGTAGTCTGGAAAACAGGCATGCAGGTTTGACTGAGAGATTTGAACTCTTCATTTGCGGTCGCGAGCTGGCCAATGCATTCTCTGAGTTGACTGATCCTTTGGACCAGGTAATAATGATACACCTTTTTTAGGCAAAAGGGTCAAAAAAGCCCTTAAACTAAAATTCAATAATCATCCAAGCCCCTATTGTTTTTTGGCAATCAATTAAACCCTCAAACATGTATCTTCACCGATTGAGCCCTTGTTAGAAGAAAATTGTTTAATTGTTTTTGTCCAATCAAGGGCCTATTTGATTGTTTAATTGTTTAATTGAGCCCTTGTTAGAGGAAAATTGTTTAATTGTTTAATTGAGTTGTTTGAGAGTTCAACTAGGTGAAAATAGATGTTTAAGGGTTCAACTGATTTAAAATAGAAGATTCAGGCCTTGATTGATTGCAATAAAATATCATGAGCTTAAATGGTTATTGAATTTTTGTTTGAGGGCCTTTTTGACCCGTTTACCTTTTTTTTTATACGCTAAAATTGGTGACTTTTATGACTACCTATTATGCAAATGATGAGCATTTGGATATTTTTACCATCAGCATAAGTCATCGTAGTGGGTTCTTAGTTGTTGTAGGTTAAGTTTCAATGATTTCTTTTTCTATGTGTAGTGTCCATTATGGAAGTGTGTGAATAAGTTGAAATATATGCTTTCAGTTTTTCTTTATCTGCTTACCTTCTCAATGGCCGTATATGGAATGCCTTTTATCCTTGTTGGGAATGGTACTAAAATGAGTTAAGGAACTGATTGCTTTTCCCTTGATTTCAGAAATAGCATATTTTATGAGTTTCCATGTTTTGTCAATTTGACCATCTTTTTAAACATTGTCGTGCTTTGTTGACATTGCCTAACAGTTAACCCCCCCCCCCCCCCCCCACCCCTTCTCTCTGTTTAGTTTGTTTCCTCTCCATGTGCTTTACATCAAAATTTCTTTTCCATCTTTTCTTTCTGTGGAATGGAGAAGACTTCTAACAACCCCTCAAAATGGCTGAACTTTGAAATACTTTTGTTTATGAAATAAAATTATGTTTGTGCTTATCAATTTTCTTGACAAGATTGTTATTTCTGTGTGAATAGCTTTGGACAAGTAATATAAACAGGCAATGAATGGGTTGGAATAGTTGATGTGATTGATGCCTCACTGGTTCATTTACAGCCAGCGTGTGCATGTCTCCTTCATGAGATGCTTATTTGTTTATTACTCTGACAAAACTTTATAACGTGTTTAACGGCTTTCAAGATATAAAGCATGGTTGAAGAGTCTTACAAAGTCTCTTTCGGAATGATTTGCGAGATCATTGACAATGTTCTTGTGAACAGTGACTTTCCGTTGGTTTTAATTGTCATTCGTTTCCAATGGTGGCAGAGAGCCCGCCTGGAAGAGCAAGTAAGGCAACATAACAAGAAGAGAGCAGAAGCTGTTTCAGTCACAGATGGCACAGAAAAAAATAATAAAAATGAAGAATCTATGTATGAAGTAACTCTCGACGATGATTTTCTTACTGCTCTGGAATATGGAATGCCTCCAGCTTCAGGAATGGTATACTTATCTTGTTTGCAGATATTAACATATCATTCTTGTTGAATTTGTCATTCCATCTAATCACAAAGATGCTGGGTTATGACTGAGCCTGGTGCTTGCTATTGCTGCTTCTAAAACTGATCCTGTTCCGATAATTTTGAAGCTCCGATTGTCTTGAAATTATATTGTTGCACATAACCTGCATTTTCCATAACATACATCCATTGCTTTCGCTGTGCGTTTCTAAGCAAATCCTGATTGAACATTCTTGTTTGTAGGGACTTGGAATTGACAGGCTGGTGATGCTTTTGACGGATTCCGCCAGCATCCGGGATGTCATTGCTTTTCCTGTTCTAAGGATTTCGCACTAATGGCAGGATGACTCTACTAGATATTCTTAATTTTTTTTATTTCCCTTGAACATCCAATATAGGTCCTTTGTGGCCCCGGGATTTTGCATTGCTGGCAACATTGCCTTGTTTTTTTCTCAAAATTATCGATATCTTCTAGTTGATTTAGGCTGTATTTACACATTCTTGGATTTTGGCTTTTGTTTAGTCTAAATGTTTAGTTGATCGATCTGTTGATGCAACTACTAATCTTATTAATAAATTGTAACTTAAAAACTGTAGGAAATCATGATATTGAAAGGTTAAAATCGATTACTATAACTTTGATTTGATTTAAACGAGAATGGTGGTCGTGCTTTTCATGGGGTTATCTTTAAAAAAATATATTTATATAAAATAACATCAAAATTAAATAATATATAACAACAACAATAACAATAATATAATAACAACAATGGTAATAAAGATATTTATGTTAAATTATTAATGTTGTTAAAATTACATTGATTAAAAAATGAATTGATAATTTGAAAGATTTATTCACAATCAACTATGGTCAAAGGTCAATGGGGTATGTTGTCTTAGGTGTTTTGTTTTTTTATTTTTGGATGAATAAAGTTGTTCGGTTGTAAAATAATAATTAGTTTTCCATACAAAAATAATTTTTAGTATCATAAAGTTTTCCGCTAAATAGCATTTTAGAAAATATCGTTTCCAATAGGCAGCAATGATCAAGCAAGTTGTTTGAGAAAAATGAAAAAAAAAAAGTGAAAATAAAGGAGAAAAAAATTTTTAAGGAAATAGAACTGAAAGAAGCTCATGTCGAGTTACACCAAAAGTTCTGACGAATTTAAAGAATTCAATAAATGTTGAGAAATGAAAAAAAAATTGAAACCTAAAATACATAACAATATGAAATGTCACTCAATTTAAAAATAATGTAAGAAATTGTTTTTAATAAAAATAAAAAGAATCAAATGATAATGATGATTTATGTAAACAAATTTATGACTTTTTTTAAATACTTGTTGATCACCATAGTTAATACAAAAATTAAGCTTAAAAACCAATGCAAAGAGAAATTAAAATAAAAAAGAAACTTCCAAAAATGTAATTAAGAAAAGTGGGAGAACAAAAAGGAAACAAAAAGGTTAAGAAGATAAAAGTAAAAAAAGAAAGAAGAAAAACTATGTACGCATGGAAGAGTAAAAGGGAAAGAGTCGTAAAGATGGCAATGGATCGGGTCAAAGCATATTTTTGCTTGCCGCACCTTTGACCCAATCTTCTTACATCTTTACCCGATCCCCTACTCACCTTCGATCGGAGTTTTTAGCAACTTTGAACCATAATGAAAAGGTTCATCTGACTACGGCTCACTCTGACTTAAATACTCAAAATTTTGCAAATTATAAAAAAAACTAATTTGTGGAAAAAGAAAAGCATTTTTATAGGTTTACACTTAATACTCTAAACTATGTCCAAATTTCAAATTATTCAAGAAAGAAATGATCAAGTTTTGACAGTTAAAAACCCAAAGAAATAAAGGACAAGTTAAAAGGATGTAACTTTGTAACCATTAGATGAAACCAATAGTTGATTCCATAAGTGCAAATATGGGCTTTTACCTCTTTTCCTTATTGATTTTGATAAGGACAAAAGAAATCTAGAGTCATCCTAAAAGAAAATGGTATCAATTGCATCAAAAATTTTATGACCTAAATGAAATTGATCAAATTCAAGATTAGAGGTTACAAAAACATCAACAAGAAACTAAAACAATCAAATTAAAGCAAACATCTGTAGACAAAATCTACAATTTTACAATTGCAAATTTAATAGTTCAAATTATACCAATAGTTATTGTATTTTATTGGAATTTGAAATTTAGTCCTTTTATTGTAATTCATACTAATGTATTCGTTATATTATTTTTATTTGATAATCATAGTTCAATCATTAACTTTGTCCAATTTTTGCCATTAAAAATTTTGATTTGACCATTGACTTTGCTTAGGTGGCATTTTCATTGGTGAATATGATTAGGCTATTGTTGGGAATTGGAAATCTAGATTCAAAGTAATATGTGGCAAAATCAAAAAATTTTCAATCCTTTAAGCCTTGGATCATGTTGATAAGATCATAACAAATATATATATGTAATTGTAAAGGTAATTTTACTTACTTTGCTTGTGATGGTGTCAAGAACGCTTCAAGAACCACAAGCTCGGTTGTTGCAAACCAATAGCTATCCAAGTGTTAGCCTCTAATGGTAATCCACACAAACAAGGTGAAAGAACCTCTTCCAAGAGATGGGAAGAACTCAAAACCAAAATCTCTAGCTAGTGATATTAGTTGACTGTTCCTTTTGTGTTTTCTCTAAATTGTTCTCAACACATTAGATGTCTATTCTATTAAAATGTTACAAGAGAGGGGGCGACTTAAGTTCTTTATATAAAGACAAGGAGTAAGGAAAAGCCTTAGGGTTTTCTTATGCTTAATTATATTTTTAATAGAATAACCTATTAGCCAAGTCTTATTCTCAATAGGATTACTATATTGGCCAGCCATAAAATTTTCTATTTAATATTGGGTCTTTGTATGTTTTTCTATATTGGGTTTTAACCCAACAAATTAAGTCCAACTTAATTTGTCCCAATTTTAGCATTTCACACCATGTGTGATCCATTAGATTCCTTAACATGTTAGCAATAAATATAGGCAATGTAATCCTTGGTTCGGATTAGATAAATTAAACTATTTTGACTTCACCATTAACTCTCTAATTAACTAATCTTATATTCATATATCCTAATAAATACTAGCCATATTGCCATGACCTCTAATTGCTAAGGAATGCTAAAGTGGTTTGATAGCCTATTCATGAATGGTTTTGTAGTATAATTAATATCTTTTCATCACTTAATATCTTGGTTTAACATTTAGCATATATTAGTGTCTATTTAACCTTGTTCAACCATATTAAGTCTTGCTTTTGACATTAATCTTGAATAAGCTTTAGAATTATTTTAAAACCTTATTCCATTTTGGCCAAAGATTTATTAAGTTAATTCAATTAAGACTAAGTGAGATATTCACTTGCTCACATGAGATGATGTCACATATTGATTACTTGATGCATCTTCATGTGCCTCACGTTATACTCAACAATACTTGACTAAAGCTTCCATGATTAGAACCATGAGTAAGCAAAGTCAAAGTATAACATTCATCATATAAGATCATAAGTATACTCAAGTCAAAGGATCACATATACAACCTGTTGGTATTTACCCTTCAAGCTAAATAATTTTTTGACTAAGACATTGCCATATTTATGATACTTTGACATTTGATGTCTTATAAAGGTCTTGTTTATTTATCATTGAGCTTATTTACATGTATTTCATTGTTGATGCTTATATGATAAAGTTCTCAAAATATAAATAAAGCTTTGTAAGGGAATTGCAATAAGATTATAATTATGAGATCATCATTGCAAAAATGCTATAGGTTTCAAAAATTGTTCCTAGTCAATGCTTTATCAATAAGAGGATATTGACGAAAGTTATTGAGACTATCACATGGTTATGTTCTTACTTATAAAGCAAGCAATCGATCTCATAGGTTGAAGTTTGGGTAAATTTAAGCTAACATGTTGGTGTTTGTTACAAGAACAAGTTCACTAACTATAACCCAAGATGAGAATGCTATATGGTATATCACAGTGTTTATAACTACATTTTTATGTGATGGTTGTATAAGTGATCCTTTGACTTGAGATTACTTATATTCTTATATGATGAATGTTATACTTTGACTTTATTTATAGTTTTAACCAAGAATGCTCCAATTGAGTATTATTGGGTATAACATTAGGCATATAAAGATGCATGAAGTAATCAAGATGAGATTTTATCACCTTGTGATCAAGAAGGTATCTTAATTTGTCTTGATTGAATTAACTGAAAAAATCTTTGGCCAAATTGAAATAAGAGTTTAGAATTGTTCTAAAGCTTATTTGTGAGTTAATGTCAAAAACAACTTAACATGGTTGAACAAGATTGAATAGATACTAAACCATACTCAATGTTCAAATCGAGATATTATGTGATAAAAAGGATATTAATTACACATTAAAACCATTCATGAATAGGTTGTCTAGTCGTATTGACTTTTTTTAACAATAGAGAATCATGACAATGTAGCAAGCATTGATCATGATCTATAAATATAAGATTGGCTAATTAGAGGATTAGTGACAAAGTCAAAAGGTTTGATTCATCTATAGCCAAATGTAAAGGCTCACAATGTTTATGTTTATTGCCAACATGCTAAAGAACCTAATAGATCACACACAATAGGACAATTGTGAAAGATTAAAATTGGGACAAAATAAATTGGACTTAATTTGGTTTTGGTGATAGCACCTAAATATATAGTGTTTTCACATGTCAAAAATGGTGCCAAAATTTAAAATTTGGATGATTTTTGGTGCTTTTCATGTTATTTTCATGGTTTTAGGTTTTTAAGCTTAAGAACTTCATTTTCATGCAAGCCATGCATGTAAGCATGCAAAGGAGAAATATTGGCTCAATTTTGTAAGCTTATTGCCATCACACCTTGATCCATATTCATGCAATTTTAAGCTTATTTGGACTTATCATGTTCGACCAAATAAGAAATGTGATCCAAGCATGACTTCTTTGCTTAGCCATGAAGAAATTATGTTGCATAAGGACTCTACTCACTCGGCCTTGCAAGGGATAAGCTCAATTTGCAAGATCATGGACTCTACAAGCACAATCCTATTCAGCCAAGACCATTCAAGAAAAGCTCCATGCAATTTTTTCACAATGAAAACCAGGTACATTCGACTAAAAGAAATTTAAAGTTCATCATGAAGCTGGTTGCTTAGCCTTGAAGAATTTAACTTGGAGTAAGATTTTATCCATTTGGACTTCAAGACTTGGATAAAAATCAAACTACTTTTGAATTTCCAAGCCTTAGCCAAATCCAAGGGAGGAGATTGATCAAGATTTAATCAAGATTCAAGCTAGGGCCAAGATTGCATCATCAAACCCTCTATTCGACCAAACTCTATAATAATGAAGAGTCCACATTCGGTCAACTACTTGAAGATGAGGATTAGCTTGATCCTTTAGCATTTGAAGTAAATTCGAACTCTTGTAAAGCCTATCCCTCTCATAGCCAAAACTATGCCTATAAATAGGCAAAGTCTCTTCACTTGTTTAGCATCCCATTCACACCTTTTCTCTTTTCTCTCATTAGTTCTTTTCTCTTAGTTCTTTACTTTTTTAGGTGAGTTATTGGCTTAGGTGACATATTTGCCAATAACCACAAAACTTTTGTTTCTTTAAATTCTTTTAATTAAAGAACTATTGTTTTCAAAATCTATCTTTTCTTGTTTTCAAGTTACAAATCTTGTTTTCTTTTCTTTATATTCAGCAAGCATTATTTTTCCCAAGATTGATTAAAGCTTTCTTTTATTTCTTGCAAGATTCAACCATCATTTTCTTTTCTGATCTATAAGTTATTTTCATGCAATTTTTATTCAAAGTTTATTTCAAGCAATTGACACTCTCAAGTTTTTTTATTTTTTAGTCTTTTTAATCTTGTTTTTCTAGATCTAGTTTTTGGCAATATTTTTTTACTTTCCAAGTGACAGTTGGTGAAATCAATATCTCTAGCCACATATTGTCGTTAATCTTTATTTTCCCTACAATCAAACTTTGAATTCCCATTTGTTTAGATATAAGATCTTAAGGTTTCACTTTTGGTAATTGTGAACAGCCCAACATTACATTCTATAATTCCTAAGGAGACAATATTAGAATACTTCCTTTTATTACTTGATCTATGCACTTCTAGGCCATATATAAAAAATAGCAATCATTTGGTATGACCAAAAATAGAGGAAATAAAATAAGAGAGAGAAACTTTCCTTGTTGAAAGCATTCAACCAAACATGTGATATATTTGCAAATATACAACTTATACATTAGGAAAAATAAAAGAAAGAAACTTTTCTTGTTGAAAGCATTCGGCCAAACATGTGATATATTTGGAAATATGCAACTTATACATTAACCTAATGTGGCTGAATGTCCTTCTATAAAACAAAAATTAGCTGCGACCCCTCTTGGAAGATAAAAGGTATATTAGATGCAAAATAAGCTAAGAGCAACTATAAGCAAAAACTTGAGAAAAAATAAAAGTCTTTGTAAACACTCACTAGCTAGAGTGTCATTTGTGTTCTTCCCTACCTTAGAGAAGGTTCTTTCACAAGAGTTCGAGTGAATCACCATTAGAGGTTGCACATTTGGTTAGCTTTTTGGGTTGGAAAACAAATTGGAAAATCACTACCTTGAAGCAAAAATGTTTCGGCAAAAAAAGTACATAATCTTGGTCGAACCCAAATTTATATGCTTGTATTGTATGTTTGTATGATCTTGTTGATTGACAAATGTACAAAGCCAAGCTAGTTGCAAAATGTTATAATGAAAAATAAGGAGTTGATTTTAATGAAACCTTTTCACCAGTAGCCATGTTTAAAATCCATTAGGAATTTGCTTGCTATTATCGCATACCATGACTATGAGATATTGCATATGGATGTAAATTTGACATTCCTTAATAGGGATTTGCAAGAGAATGTGTACATGATGCAAGCTGAGGATTTTGAATCCAAGGAAAATGCTGACATGTTGTGTAAGCTTCAAAGGTCTATCTATGGATTTAAGCAAACATCAAGAGTTGGAATATACATTTTGATGAAGAAATTAAATAATTTAGATTCATCAAAAATGTAGATGAACCTTGTGTATATGAAAAGACAAGTGGGAGTGCAATTGTTTTCATGGGGTTATATGTGAATGACATATTGCCTATTGGAAATAATATACCTGTTCTACAATCTATCAAGATTTGGTTATCAAAGAAGTTCTCCCTAAAGATTTGGGTGAAGCAATATATGTGCTTGGCATAATAGATCAAAGAGGTTACTTGACCTTTCACAATCTGGATATATAGATAAAGTACTAAAGTGGTTTAGCATGGAAGAATCTAAAAGGGGATTCTTGTCAATGTCTCATGGCATAAATCTTTTCAAGGACATGTGTCCTAAGACACAATTTGAGAAAGATTGCATGAATAAGGTTCCATATGCTTTGGCAATTGGATTCATTATGTATGTCATGCTATGCATAAGAACATATATCTCTTATGCTTTAAGCATAACAAGTAAATACTAAGCAAATCTAGGTGAATGTCCTTAGAAGGCTGTGAAAATGATCTATAAGTACTTGAGAAGAACTAAGATGTGTTTCTTGTCTATGGTGGAGCCAAACTCCTGGTTGAGGGCTATTGTCATGCAAGCTTTCAATTCGACATGGATGATAGCAAGTCTCAAAGTGGCTATTGATTCAGATATTCTATAAACACACAAGCTATACAAGTAATAATAGAGACTATAAAAGTCTAGATTTTGATCCCACAAAGATTAGCTAAAGAAGTACCTATTATCCCTACACGCTTTCTAAAGTTGGCTCAATCGAAAATTTGTACAAAACTAAGCTAGCTAGAATAATTGAAGAAAATAATGAACGAGAAACATAATGCCAGCAATAAGTAAACTTGTGATATATAAAATGAGTAAAGTAGAAAAATGTACAAAAACAATAGCTAAAATGAATTGAAATGAGTTCAACATTGTTTAAATGTAATCCTAATCTAAAGTGTTAGCTTTATAGGTGAGATGGTGATCCATGAGGGAGGTGAATTAGATTTTTTCAAATTTTTTCCCAATAAATAATTTCAATATAATTGAGTGAAAATTAAAACCAATATCAAAATATGATGCAAATAACAATGAATTGATGAACTATAAGCAAATATAAACTATAATCAAAATAAAAAGATAGAGAGAGAAAAATCAAACACAATGATTTATAGAGGTTTAGTCCTTTTCTATAAGGCATCTATGTCCTCTCTTCTTGGTTGTCCATACCAATGCTTCAACCCACTAATCTTGAATGAAAATTACAACCCTATCTTTTTCTCTCTAAGGCTTAAGATTCTCTACTTTCTAGGCTAAATAGTAACCTCCCAATCTTATAGAATTCAAGAGGATACCTCACCTCTTGATTACAAAATCACTTAATAAAATACAAATTTAAAACGCCTCTCAAAGGCTAAGTGTTTGCCTAATGAAGTACAAAGAAATTTGATGAATGAACAACAACAATAATTTGGATACAACAAATACAAAGATATAGACTTTTAAGCTCTAACAACTCTTGATTCTTTGAGAGAATGAAAATATAACTTGTTAACTCTTGTTCTCTTAATTCATCAACCTTTTTGGTGCGTTGGAATGCCCAATTTATAAAGGAATTGAGGAAATAGCCATTAGGAATGCTTGGGAAATGAAAAACCATGTTTTCTTCGTTTGAAACTAGCCGTTAGAGCTTGCTTGGAATGAATGGGTCGATGGGTATTGATAAGAGATCGATTGATTCTTCAATTTCACTCAATTTTTGACCATTATAGTAGAGGGGATTGATTGGTTTTAGTACCCGATCGATTGGGTTAGGTAGGCTTTGTATTCCCAATGATTCTATATGAACAGTACCATTAGTAGTATCCTGTTTTGCACTTTATTCACTAATTTGATCATATCTTAAGTTATACAACTCAAAATGAAGAACCGTTTAAAGATTTAGAAACTAGATTTAAAAATATTTCTGTCCATATAAAATTCATCACCTAATTCATTGTATTGGAATTATAGTGAATTTTCAAAACTACCCCTTGTGCAGTTTTTAGATAACTTTGAAGTATCTAATAAAAATTTAAAATCTTTTCTTAGGGAATTTAGATTTAGATTTTGTTTGATCCATTAGAAAGTAGACTCAAAAAGCTTTCTAACCATATAAAATTCAAATATTAAAACTTTGTGAATTAATACAAAAAAAATAAAACAAGTTCAATGTTGGAAAACTTTGTTCTTATAAAACAACTTAAATTAATCTATTTCTCAAAGGCAATATTATCAAAATTGTATTGAGTTTAAAATGAATAAATTCACTTTAAAAACAACAATTGAACTTTTATTTAAGCTCAAATAAATAATATTTAAAGATATATTACATTTGAGAAATATGAAAACAAAGAAAGGTTTGTTTATACTTTGAAAATCATATTATTTATTTAGTACCAAAAATAATAAAACTTAAGAAGATGTACTAAATAAATCTTTTCCAAAATCTTAATCAAGCTTATTTAGGTTAATGTTTTGTCATTTCAAAACAAGGATCAATTCAAGGCTAACATAAATAATCGAAAATTACAAAAGCATTTAACAAGTGAAATAGTAGCTAAAAGAGTTAAATCGAAAAAACTAATTAGTAACCGAATTTAACTAACTTAACTAACTTCCAACTTCTAACAAAAGAAACAGCTAGAACGTGCAAAAACAGTAGCTAAACCAAGATCAAAACAAGATTAAAATGAATTCAAGTAGCAAAAATGCAAGATCTAAGAAGAACAGGCAAAACTGAATGTAAAATTCAAACCTGAAAATTGAATGTTCAACAAAGAATGAAAGCTAAGCTAATGCAAATTGAATGAATTTAAACTAGAAATTGCAAAAACAAAGGTAATTGAAAATAAAAAAAAAGATTGAAGAAGAATCGAAGTAGCAAAAATGTGAAAATCAACTAGAAATTCAAAACCAAAAGGAAGAATTGAAAAATGGAAACTAAAAATTCATTGATTAAAACTTAGATGTACGGCTTTCTAAGGGGAATGGACTTAAACTGAACTGAAGTAACATAGATATATGAGTTTACTACTTACATCAACAAAGAAATCACATGAATGAACCAGAAACTCAGTTCATTAAACTCAAATTCAAACTGAATGCAAGAACAATGAAAACAGAACAGCTACATCAAAATCTAGCCAAATAGAATTTAATTGCTAGAAATTTAAAGCAATCAAATGAAATTTAACAAGTAACAGATGAATTGAAGAGTTTAAAGTGAGAATAGAAGCAACCAATTGCCCAGCTAGGAGAGGAGAGTCTTGAAGTGCTGTCACTCACTCAAGCTTCAACTCTGCCACTCAATCTAGCAGAAGTTTTCAAGATTTTTTCTGGAATTTTGTAGAAAGAATTTGAGTGTAAAATTTTCCAGATTTTTAGATATATGAATGTAGAATTCAGAAAAAAAAAAGTTTGGCTGAAAAATCACAAAAATTGATGGAGACTTATGCAAAAATAGCAACTAGGTTAAGAACATGAATTGCTGAACAGATTTGAGTAACAATTGAAATTACATCAAATTGAACATGAAAACTTAAAGTTCTTGAACTTTTATTGAATGAATCTTAAAGTGCATTGAAAATAAAGGTAGGAAAAGTATATTTTTCTGGAAATTAAATGCAATTTTCATCCAAACAGCCCTTTAAAAGAACAAGGAGGACATCGTTAGGAGAGAAAAAAAAGTAAATTGCAAGGAAAGTAATAATGTAAAACTAAGCTACTCCTCTTCAAATGACCAGCTACTCTCCCCTATTTATAGAAAAATGGTAGATGTTTCTACCCCTAAAATAATTGAAGAAAAATCCAAGTTACTACTAGCGTTCTAGATCTTTCTTCCTCCTTTCCATGAATTCCTTTGCTTGCTTGTTTGGCTCCTTTACCTCCCCTTTCTTTCAAGGCCTCTTCTCATGATCCCTTGAACTCCAAGTAGCCCAATTATGACCAGTTGAAGGCCTTTAAATAGTCAACTTAGCAACGCCATTTGGTTTCCTTTGAATATCCAAAGTGGTGCAAAAATGCATTTGATCATGTGATTCTTGCATCCATGACAAGCTTGCATCTTTGCTCATGCATTTGGGCTCCAATTGTAACAAATTGTTCCTTTATTTTGCAGCCAAAATATAGGCCATTAAATGGACTTTTTTGCCTTATGATCTTTGAAAAACTTCTGGAAAATTGCAAGTCCAAAAATAGCTTCCAACTACACTAATACACCTATTACCTTTCAAGCATGTATAATGATACTAAAAAGGTAATAATGCATTAATGAGCTAAAAATATCATTTCCAAATTAAAAACATGATAATGAAGACTTGAAATAAAGTTTCGTTAAGTTCAATTGAGCTAAAGAAATCATAAAAGAAAGAGTTAAGAAAAACTCTCATAGATGACAATGTAGCACAAGCACATTAGTTTTGCCCTTTTTTAGCTTTTAGCACAAAAAATCATCCTAAATGAATGTAAAATATTCAAAATTCCTCATTTTTCATATTTTCACCTACACATTGAATATTTGTGCATTTAGGAGTATTTTTGCCAATATTCAATAGAAATTGCACTAAAAAGAGGTAAGAAAATGCTAAAATTTTAGTGCAATCAACTATGTTTTTACTCTAAATGGTGGAGCATTGAGTTGGAAAAGTTCCAAATAGAGCACAACTATAGATTCTGCAATCAAAGTCGAATACACCTCTGCATCTGAGGCTGCAAAAAAGGTTGCTTGGATCAAGAAGTTTATAATTGAACTAAATGTTTTGCCTAGCATTGTTGATCCTATAACAATATGTTGTGACAATAATGGAGCAATCACTCAAGCTAAGGAACCAAGGTCTCATCAAAGATCCAAAAATGTATTGAAGTGATATCATATCATTAGAGATTTTTTTTTAGAGGTGATGTTAAAATTGAATGAATACCCATTGAGGATAATGTTGCTGATCCTTTTATTAAAGCTTTGACCTAATAGAAACATGATAGGCATGTAATCAAATATGGTATTAAATACATGGATGATTGGCTTAATGCAGATTGTTGGTATTTCCCTTTCAAGCCGAATCATCTTTTGGCAAAGATATTGTCATATTTATGATATTTTTATGTTTGATATCTTATAAAAGTCTTGTTTATTTATCATTAAGCTTATTTGTATGTATTTCATTGTTGATACTTATATGATAAAATTCTCAAAACATAAATAAAACTTTGTAAGAAAATTACAATAAGATTGTAATTATGAGACTATCATTGCATAAAAGCAATATGTTTCAAAAATTGTTCCTAGTCAATGCTTTATAAATAAGAGGATATTGCAAAAGCTGTTAAGACTAGCACATTGTTATGCTCTTGCCTATGAAACAAGCAATCGATCTACTAGATTGAAGTTTAGGTAAACTTGAGCTAACATATGGGTGCTTGTTGTATGAACAAGTTCACTAAATATAACTTGAAATGAGAATGCTATAAGGTAGTTCACATAGTGTCTATAATTACATTCTTATTTGATGGTTGTATAAGTGATTCTTTGACTTGAGATTACTTATGACCTTATATGATGAATGTTATCCTTTGACTTTACTTGTCGTTCTAACTAGGAATGCCCTATTTGAGTATTGTTGATATAACATGAGTCATATAAAGATGCATGAAGTAATTAAGATGGGATTCATCACCTTGTATGATAAAAAAAATATATCAATTAGTCTCGATAGAATTAACTAGAAAAATCTTTGGCCAGAGCGAAATAAGAGTTTAGAGTTGCTTTAAAGCTTATTTGTGAGTTAATGTCAAGGACAAGACTTAGCATGGTTGAACAAGATTGAGTTGACACTAAGCCATACTCAATATTCAAGTTGAGATATTAAGTGATGAAAGGATATTAATTATACATTAAGACCATACACAAATAGGTTGCCAAGCCATATTGACTTTTTTTAGCACTTGGGGATCATGACAATGTGGCTATCATTGATCATGATCTATAAACATAAGATTGGCTACTTAGAGAATTAGTGATGAAGTCAAAGGGTTTGATTCGTCTATAGCCAAATGTAAAGGCTCACAATGCTTATTATTGCCAACATGCTAAAGAGCCTAATGGGTCACCCATAATAGGACAACTGTGAAAGATTAAAATTGTAACAAATTAAATTGGACTTAGTTTAGTTTTGTTAAGATCAAAAGATAGAGGAAATAAAGCAAGAGAGAGAAGTTTTCCTTGTTGAAAACAATCGACCAAGTATGGGATATATTTGAAAATGTATGACTCATGCATTAACCTAATGTTGTCGAATGTCTTTCTATAAAATATATATTAGCTACCTCCCCTCTTAGACAATAAAAGGCATATTAGATGCAAAATAAGCTAAGAGCAACTGTAAGAAAAAATTTAAGAGAAAATAAGAGGCTTTGTAAACACTCTCTAGCTAGAGTATAGTTTGTGTTCTTCCCTACTTTAAAGAAGGTTTTACACAAGAGTTCATTTGGATCACCATTAGAGGTTGCACGTTTGGGTAACTTTTTGGCTTGGGAAACAAACTGGAGGATCACTACCTTGAAGGAAAATAGTTTTGGCAAAAGCGGTACATAGTCTTTACCAAAACCCATACCAAAACCCATATTTTTACACATATATTGTATTTTTGTATGATTTCATTGATTGATCTTGGCTTTAGGGAATTAAAAATTTTAAAATTTTGCTACTTTACTGACTATATTGATCCATAATTTCCTTCACAATCATCACATGAGAATATTGCTATAGACACTATGTGATCACCAAATAGCATTCTCATATTAGGTTATGCTCAATGAAGAACTAGTTCTTGCAACAAGCACCCACATTTTAATTCAAGTTTACCCAAACTTCAACTTTTGAGATCAGTTGGTTGCTTAATAAGTAAAAGTATAATTATGTGCCAGTCTTAATAGCTTTTATCAATATCCTTTCTTAACAAAGCCTTAACTAGGAACAATTAAGGGGTAATGCTTTCATGCAATGATGATATCATAATCACAATCTCATTGTAATTCCATTACAAAGCATATTTATTCTAATGACATTATCTATAAGAAGTAAATATATATTTATACAAACTCATACATAATGAATGTTTTAGATATTATAGTAATTGCTTAATATGACATGTATCCAATAGCCAATATGATTAGTCTTAGGGCATACACCAACATCTCCTGCCTACATTAATACCAATTGCCTTGGTATCAAGTGGCAATCATGGGATAGTGGTATAGTAAAAGATGTGCTACATTTATCCTTTGTAGGAATTCATTATACTTTTGGATCATTTCTCTTAATTATCTAATTGTAACACCTCAATCCTTAATTGGATCATTTTTAAGATCTTCATTCCTTTTGCTTATGTAATGGCTCTATTATTCTTAACAATGCTTAGAATTATATAGTTCGATTTTTGAACTTTCTTGGGAAAAAATTCTTCTTTTGCTACCTCAAAGAGAGAATTGTATTTGGCGTAAGTTTATAGAATTAATGGTCATATTATGTTTGAAACTCTTTCAAACTTATTATGCCATCATCTATAGTAAAACATAATCACCTTGTAACGTCTTATTATCATTGTCTAATGATAGCTAAATGTGAAGCAACCATCTATATGGTTTCAGCCTTTCCATATACTAAAACCTTTATTATATTATGTAACATATGAATTTAATAGATAAAATTTTTTACTATTGTATTATATCCATGTTATCTTTTTATTTTCTTGTGTTTCATGACATATGCCTTTAGAGATATTCATGTAATTCAATATAGGTAAGTGTCATTTTGCTAAACTCATTTAGTATCTTGTATATGTTAAAGCTATCTAACATAGGCAAGGATCTACTATTAGATTCCACTATACTAAACTCTTTTAGCTTTTTGACTATGTTTATAGATTAGGAGAGTTATGCAATCCTTAGAATATTGTTATAAATCTTATCCTGTTATGTGTATCCATTATGGAAATTTTCTTTGGTTAGCTAAATCTACTATAGATTATAGCATAGGTACTTGGTTTCAAATGAGCTATATGTCATCTCATAAAGTTCGATCAAAGTTATTATAATCCTACTAACTTCTTGTACACACAAGGTTCATCTTTGTCTTTGATGATATCAAACTCCTTTGATTATCTCATATAACTGAATGCTCCAACTTTTTTTGTGTAGTCTTATCACTTATGAGAAATACATATTTGTCTATAAGAAATCTATATTTCTTTTGAGATTAACGTATCCTACACATCATTTGAAGTTTATGTGTTCTTTGAGCTTTTGATTGCACACTCAATGCCTTACTTTCTAGCTCATTTTCCATCAAAATGTTTAGTTTATGTTCTTAAATTTTTAAAGTTCTACTTTACTCCAATTGTATTTTCTGGAATGAATAATTTTTTTAGAAAAGTCGCATGCTTTGAAACAAAAATTTTGTTCAACAAGATTGTAGAATTAATATCCAATCTTTTGGATGTCCACAAAGTTACATTTATCCAACTAAGCTCCAAGTTTATTAGATGATACATACTTCACGTAAGTTGTGCATTTTTCCAAATCCTTTAATTATTACATGTGTGGAATTTTTTCCATTCCATATCTCATATGTTAATATGTCAATAGATTTGGATGGAGCCTTTGTTTAGTAGGCAAGTGGTGGTATCTAAGGCATATCACTAAAGGAAATAGAAATACTATATCTCAAGGATCGAACTATGTCCAACATAGTTTAGTTTCTCCACTTGAAATTGTTAAGTTCAATTGTAGAGTTTCAAATGGAGTCCATTGTGAAAGAATCCATTTCTCTTTTAGATAATCCAAAGTTCTTGGGTTAAGCTTTCCACCTTGATGGGATCTTGGTGTTAAGATACTTTGCCAATTTGATTTTCAATCTCACTTTTAAATTCTTTGAACTTTTGAAAAAAGTTAGACTTATGATTCATTAGATGCACACAACCATATCTTGAATGGTCATTAGTGAATGTTAGTGAAGTAGGAACATCTTTCTATTAGCATTTAGATTCTTTGGACAACATACATCCAAATGTATAAGTCCAAAAGCATACTAGCTATTTTATCATTTTCAAGTAAAAGGTAATTTGATCATTTCCAAAGCAAATATGATTCACAAGTTTCATAGGATTCATAATCATCAGGATTAAGATATCCTTGTTTATGTTTTGTGATTCTTGTTTCTTTAATATAACCATCTACAATGCCATATGTAAGATTGATTTCGTTTATCTATTTTAGTTTTTCTTAGAATTTATATCAAGAATTTGATTTTATACTTTTTTGAAGTTCCTTAAATTTGTCATACAAACGAGAACTTCATTTAGTATCTAATACTAATGAATGAAAAGTTTTCTCAATCATAAATTGTGCTTAAAGTTGAAATTTCACTAAGTTCATTCTTATTTAGGCTTTATCAAATAAAACTCTCAATTTTATCTTCCAACAGCCTATCTTGCCATCATATGACAAGTGCTATTGTTTTTTTCCTTCTTAATTCTACACTTAGCCTAATGGCCTTACCAACTTCGATTCTTGGCTTTTTTTGCTTTCTTCTTCTTAAATGAACTATTCTTAATCTTAGAAGATGAAATAAGAACAAAAATACCCTTTTGGTGTTGCTTTAGAAACTTAAAACTCATGATAGCCAATATTATATATATGGCTTTATCAAAATCATCTTTATTATTTTGATAGATTTCTAGTCTCTTAATATCCTCAACAGGGATATGTATGATAGCATTAAAATATAGTGTTTTACAAGTCATTTTTGGTTCAAAAATTTTGAAATTTGATTAAATTTAGTGCATTTAACATATGTTTTCTTGATCTTTAGGTTTAATGCATACATGATGAGAATTCCATGCAAGTTCAAGCAAGATACATACAAGATTAGGTCAACCTAATCCTTGTCTTATTTGGCTATGCAAGACAAAGATTAAGCAAAATCCCATTGGATTAAGGACTCTTAAATTCACTTGGAGGAAGGAATCTTAATAGCACTAGAACTTCTACATACATTTGGCTACACAATTGAGATTTTGGTCTACAAAATTGATTTCTTCATTGATTTACTTTTCTTTGCAATCACAATCACTCTTTCCATTAGTTTACATATAAGGCTAGTAGCATATCACCTTTGGTACTTGGTTTCACCCAAAATTTCAGTTATATAATCTTCTTGAGATGATATCCTACTCACTCAATACTACGATCAATGCACTTGCAAGCATCACAAAATGTAGCAATCAAGGTTTTATTGCTGTGGCTAGGGATTATATCAACGTTTAAATCAATATCAAGAAGGATTTCTACTCCCTTGTAATTGAAACACTTTTCTTTTATTTGTGTCAATTGTTTTGATCTTTTCTTTATTTATATCTATATCTTGAAGTGTTGACCTAGATCCGTTTGACAAAGAAATCAAAGAACCTTTAAGCATTTATGAATAGAGTAAACAGCACCATCAACTTTAATCCAAATGGCAAATGCAAACAATGAGGGATAAAAAATATTAAAGGACTATGTTGTTCTTAAAGTGGATTGATTTCAACCATTTGTAAGAAGGCTAGTGATCTAAGCAAATAATTTTGAGATAAAACCTTCAATTATACACATGGTCCAAACTTTTGTATAGTTTGGAGGGTTACCTAGCAATGATCTAAATCTCCATCTTTCAAACTTTTTAGAATTATGTGATATGTTCAAATGTAATGGTATTTCTGACAATGCAATCAAACTAAGACCTTTTTTTCTCTCTCAATGATAAGGTAAAGAGTTGGCTCTCTTTTTTGCCATATGATTTAAACATCACATGGGATGATTTGGTACAAAAGTTCTTCATAAAATTCTTTTTACTTACTAAGATGGCCAAGTCGAGGAATGAAATCATGACATTAATACAATGTGATGGTGAGAATCTATATAATGCATGAGAGAGGTTTTAAAAGTTGTTGTGCAAGTGTCTACACTATGGTTTCCCACAATGGTTGCAGATACAAATTTTTTGCAATGGATTGACACCATCAGTGAGCACTACACTTGATTTGGCTGTAGGATGAGCCATAATGATTAAGACCACTGAAGAAGCACATGGGTTGATAAAAAAGATGGCAACAAACAATTATCAATAAGGTATGGAATGCAAGGTACACAAAAAGTTTGCTGGTGTTATTAGCTTGACACTCTCACATTTATGACATCATAGTTGGCTAACTTAACAAAGAAAATAGATGCCCTAGGAACCCTATCCTAAACTACCCCTATTCATGTTATCCAAAGGCCTTTTATTACTTGTGAAATTTGTGAAGGACCACATGCCACTGATAAATGTCAGTTTAGAATAGAAAAGGTCCAATATGCCCAACAACCCAAGCTTGCTTATAACCCATATTGTAATACTTATAACCCTGGCTAAAGGAACGACCCAAACTTTTCTTGGAGTTAAAACCAACCCAACCATCAATCCACTAACCAAGACCTAAACTTTTGCCCACCACCATACAGCCCACCCAAAGAAAAGAAACAAGCCTTTAAGAAATGTTCACCTAATTGATGCAATCTCATAACTCTACCATTCAAAGTCAAGCTGCATCCATAAAGAACCTTGAAACATAAATTGGCCAACTAGCTCATGCCATAGCCAATCAACCTTTAAGAGCCTTGCCTATTAATACCAAATTGAACCCAAAGAAACAAGTTAAGGAAGCATGTAATGCTATATATGCCTATAAAAAGGAAAAGGATAAATTATTTTGATGATGATGATTTAGATGAGCCCATAGTAGTTAATTTGCCTAGATTTGTGAAACAACCAGAGGTGGATTACATTGAGAATTGGACAATAGGGGATGAGAAGTTGTTTCAATTTGGAAAGGAAATTTTGATATATTTTGATCACATAGCTTTAGAAGCTCCATAATGTATTGAGTATAATGAAAAGATGGATGGAAATTATAAGAGAAAAGGAGGACCTTGATAAATACATTGAAAAAGAAAATCCATAGGAGGAATTCGTAGAGGATAATTTCTACAAGAGAAGATGAAGTGCTCATTTAAGTTGGAAGAACATTGCTTGAAAACATACAACCTGTTAATGAAGAAGGGTAAGAAGATGAAGAAATGACCAAAAATGTCAACTCAAAAGGATACATCCAAAATAGCCTAAACAACACCAAAGTTGAAATGGAAAGAGCTACTTACGGAGATAAAGACTATTATACTTGCTGTGTGTGTAGCATTGCACTTCAACAAATTCTTCCAAAAAAGTAAGATGATCCAGAGAGTTTTTCCATACCTTGTTCAATTGGTAGTTTATATTTTTTATGAAGTTTTTTGTGATTTGGGGTCTACTATTAATTTAATGCCCATGAACATTTTTATGTAACTTGGGGCTGTTACATTAAAGTCTCTAACTTTCAGTAAGAAATTTATTGATAGGTCTGCAAAGAAATCCCAAAGAGTGTTGGAGAATATACTTGTGAAAGTGGGTAGGTATGTTTTTCTTATGGATTTCGCTATATTACATATGAAGGATTGTGAAGCCTTATCTTGTTTGGTAGACCATTCCTTATGACCTTTAGAGCCTTGATTGATATACACAATTATGAGGTCACTTTAAGATTAAAAATTTCGTTCAAAACTAGGCAAGGTATTCCTAGGGATGATGAAGATGCAGAAGATGTGTCTAAGGTTAAAGGGAAACATAAAGTTAGGGAGCATAATCGAATCCACTAACTCCAAGTCCAAAGTTGTAACACCACCTAGCTATTGCACAATGCCCTGAACCTTGCAAACCTAAAATCAAGGCTTGAAGTCTTAACCAAATGCCCTAATGGTAACCCTAATTCCAATTTATGTTATACTTATAAGGAGAGTTAGTACATTGATTGCACTTAAAATTTAACTTTTTCCTATTCATTTTTTGTGTTATTTTCCTTACATTTTGGTTGGTTTTTTAGGATTTTTAGTAAAAAATACTCCTAAATGCACATTTTATCTCATGTATACATGAAAATAATGGAATTAAGGAATTTTGGACATTTTAAAAATAAATTTGGAGGAATTTTTTGTGCAGATTGAGCAAATGGCCTAAACTAGTGTAAATAAGTCACATTGATCAAAGAAAGAGTTTTCTTATTTTTTTTCACATATTTTTTAGTATTATTTTCATAGGATTTTTTAAGTAAAATGTAGGATAGAAATATTTATAAAGTGCTTAGAATCTTTGCAAAAACAAAAATGAAAGAGGCAAGAAAAGTTTGTGCTTGGACATGCATGCATGGGTGCATGATTAAAGGAAAATTATGAGGCGTTAGTTGGGATCAAAGGCACTAAAGAGCTTAGATAAGTTGGCATTTTTAAAGGCTGTGAATGGCTATTATATTGACTTCTTGAAGAAATTATTACACATGAAAATGAAGTGCAAACTTATTGAAAAAAAATGCCAAGAACTAGGTGCAGCATCAGCATACCAATCGAGCACCAGGAGAAAGAAGGCTCAGCAAGCCCTGCTATTTGAAAACTCTTTTAAAATTTTTTTTAGACTTAAGCTCCTCCCCTTTGCCTATAAATAGGGGGAGAGGGCTACCAATTAGAAGGGAGTTAGATTAGGATTTAATTTTTTTTCTTTTTTTACTTTCTTGCACTTTCTTTTCCACAATTTTCATTTTCCTAGTAGCTAAACATTATTTTCTAGCATTTTCCCTTTGAATTTCTTTGCAATCTTACTATTACTCAAGTGTTTTTAAGTTTCTCTCATAATCTTCCAATACAATTTGCATGTGAATTCATTTTCTAGTTCAAATCTACTACTTTCTCATTGACATGCAAATTTATTTTTGAATTTGCTACTTTTGACTTACCTACTATTTTTTGATGATATCTCATTCAAATCTTGCTTGTTTTTGTCAAAATTTTTCATAGTTTCCTAATTTAATTAGTTACTACATATTCAAAATTCAGTCTTAAACTCGTACAATAGCATTCTAGATCAAGCTTGAAAGATTCATTTGGATGTAGGTGATAGGTGTAGGTTAGATGTTATTAATCAACTTTGGCATGGAACTACTCTCTCCTTGGCTAGCTGTTTGTTTTCTTTTCACTCTAAATCCTTAGTTTTACCTATTTTCTTGTTGAATCTTTCTTAATCCAATTTAGTTCTTTACATTTTATTAGCTGTTTGGATCAAAATTGTTGAATATATTTTTTTAGTGCTTAGTTGTGTATTGTTTGGTTTCCTAGCTTAGTGAGTTGATTTCCTTATTAATTTCTATGATTTTTAGGTTGAATCTTATAGAAAACTTGTTGATAAAGTGTTCCTTAAATTAGTTTAAGTCCATTTTCATTATAGGATATTAGATATAATTTTTTTTCTTTTCAATTCAGTAAGTTGCAAGTTGAAATTTGAAATTTTGTTTTAGATTTTCTTGGTCAAATCTTGCATTTTCTTGCACTTTTGTTCTTTAAGCTAGTTTTAATTGTAGTTCCTTAATTGATCTTTTCATTTCCAGCTCATTTGCGTTTGTTTATTTATCATTTATATCTAAAAGAGTCAATTCAAGTTCAGTTTATAAGCTAGTTACTAGTTTCAGTTTCATTGGTTCTTTCATTGAGTTTGTGTAGATTTTCTTTGATTTTTACTTTTCAAAGTGGCTTTTCATGTTGTTCTTTTATAGAGCTTTGAAATTCTAACTTATTTAAATTGATCATGTGAAATTTTAATGCAAAACAATAGCTAGAAGTTTGTTCTATTTGCAATGTTCATTTAGTTATGGCTTTCATAATTTTCCTTCGAGTTTCAATTTAGGTAGTTAATTAAATTTTATGATTTTTAGTTTTTAATTTTCATGTTAAATATGAATTCATTTAGCTCAGTTATTGCTTTTTTTTTTTTTTTTGACATCATTCATATACTTGTTATTCTTGTTCATTTTTTTCATTCACTTAGCTTTATATTTTTATGTTTTATTCACTTTTATTTTTGTACATAATTTTCATGCTTATTTTTTTTATTGAACCAACTTTAAAAGGGTATAAGGATAAAAGGTATTTAGTTTAGGAACCTCTTTAGCTAATCCTCATGTGATCGAAATCTTGACCTTTTGGTCATTATTATTATTTATAGGACTTTTGCACTTGTAGAATTGCCTAATGAAGTTTTTGGTGTTGTTGCCAGGGATTAGGTGTAATTAGTCTTAGGCTAATATCATGCTTCACCATGCTTTTGTATAGATTGGTTCACCCTTAGTGTACTTTTATTAGGCTAGTTACTAACTTACCTTATTTTTGTCTCCTTAGGAAGTTTACATAAACTAACTTTCTTTGCATAGGTTTTTGTTTAGGATTTGTTTTTTTCTTTCCCATTTAGGGTTCCAATACTTATAAGTTAGTTAAGCATCATCAGCCCATAAAAATTTGACCAAAAAATTTGACTCTATAGAAAATCTAGTAGAAGCCATTAAAGCTATGAGTGATTTGAAACCTACTTTTGTCCATAACTTTCCAAGCAAACATGATAATGGTCAAGTGTATAGTGGAGATTACCATAGTGCTAGGTGTCCTTATGACCAATAATTCCAATCTTACACAAACACTTACATTGTTCATGCTTAGGAGGGTTATCGTAAAACCATGTGGGATACTAGTTTAGTACATTCCTTTAGTTCACCATCCAATTACTCCTCAACTTATCCTACTAAGCATTCATTTCCCCAATACCCTTCATCACCCAAACATTCTCCACCATCACTATAAATACCTCAAGTGCCACACTATGTTACACCACAACAACAATTTTCTCCATCACGGTGCCATTCAGCTTGATATCACTTTCCATCCACACCATATTAACCATCATTTTATAGATAAGAAAATAAACCATCCTTTGAAGAGGTGTTCACTGAATTGCTCCAAACTTAAGAAAAATACCAGCAAGTCTTAGAGGCATGCATTAGGAATTCTAAGCAATATGATCAAAATACACATACCTTAAATACTTACATTTTAAATCCTACACCTAGGACTATAAAGTCAATACCTTGTTGGAAGGAGAAGGAAGAGCATACATTAGGGAATCATTTGAGGAGAAGAGGTTTGATATGGATTGATGACAATGATGATGATGAGCACATTGTGTTGGTGACACCACATTTTATAAAAGTTATGGAAGAAGATATAGAGGAGGCAAAGGAAAAATTTAGAGCTAGGAAGTTAATGATAATGGATCATTTAAAGGAGTTAAGACAGAGGATAACATTCAAGAAGAAGTTGAGCTTGATATTCCAGTCATGATAATTCTCAAGTTCTTTGATGATCATTTACTCGACTGTATGGAAAAACATGAGATGGGTATATGTATTGATAAGGTGAGCCTGTTAGATATATCACTTAAGCCCTTAGACATATTTCTTCTTGAATCTAGTATTAAGCTTAAGGAGGAAGAGGAACTCATTAATAAAGAACTTACTTGTCTAGTAGCTTTTTTATTCCTTGATCTTATGTTCGAAGCTATAAACACCTCATTCTTAAAGCTTTTTCTATATAAACCATCTATAGAAAAGAAAGTGAATGATATAGATTTTGGAAATGATGCTTCAATTTCTTACCTTGAGTTGCAAAAAGGTCTCAGCAATGGTCCTAATCAATAAGAAAGTGAATCTCATAGTATATCAATGTATTTTCCTTTATGTTTTGAAAATCCATTATGTGAAGAGTTAGAATTGCATTGGAATTGCATGTGTGTGAAAACCCATTATTTAATGATTGTGATGAGAGCTGTTTAACTCCACCATTAAATACAACCTTTGTTGAGCTTACACCTTTACCATATATAGAGGATTCTTTCATTGTATCGATATTCTCCATAGTATAGTGGTACCTATATCATTGGTACCGAAGCCAATAATGACCTCTATTTGTCCATATTGTAATATACTTAGATTATTCGTAAAGGTGGAGCCTAATTCTATCCCAAAGCACTATGGTCACTTAGAGATCATCATTACATATTGGGTGCAAAGGAAGAAAATGAAGTAGATAGATTCAAGAAGGAAATGGTGTGATTCTTTAACACTAATGATAGTTTAGCTTTTGACTTTAAATAAAGTGTTTCTTGAGAGGTAACCCAAGCTTTATATTCATGTTTTGTTTTCATATATTGTGCTTATCTTTTCTTGTCATATTGATGAAGTTTCTTTTGTAGTTGTTTCTTTGTTTTGTAGGATGAATAAGAGCTTGAAATGGATACACTAGTTTTGGCCAAAGCTAGATGAGAGATCCGGTCACCATGCCTCTATGTGATAAGGGAGTTCTCTTGTTCCTTTTTTTTGTGCTTTATTACTTTATGTTTACATATTGAGGACATTATGTTATTTAAGTTTGGGGGTATGGGAAAATTGCTTAAAATTTGATAAGTTTTTTTTTTTTTTGAATTTTCCTTGATTTTTGCCTTGAAATTGAGTTTAACATGTGGTAACTTGAATCATTATTATATTTTCTTTGATTAGTTCTTCATGAAGCTAATGATAGGTAATGATTGATAAATGAATATAGCTTTAAGAAAAGATTGAATGTGTGTGAAATATGAAATGATACTTAGGTTTAGTGAATTATTGAATATGGTATTCATTTGTGAGTGATGCCTATGAACACTAAATTGCATTTTTTTTCTAGTATTGATTATGTGAGCATGAGATTGTTTTTGCATTGGTCTTTAGAGTTGTGTTTCATGATTCTAGAATTTGTTTTGATCATTTCTCGAGGTGAAATCCTAAAGGACACATGATTAGGAAAATGATATAGGCCATCTTTGGATCATTTGAGCTTTCCAAGCCAACCTTGACTTATTATTTCCATAATCCCCCTATTTGAGCCTTATAAAGCCTTTTCTTTGTTTTGAAACCACATTTCAAGCCCATAGCCTTATTTTGTATATTTCCTATCTTTTTGGTCCCTTACCCTAAATATACATTAGGACATTCATGCACCATTTATGAGCTATGCATTATTAAGGAGGAAGGGTGGAGCTTGGAACAAGAATTGGAAAACAAAAAGAAAAAAAAAGAAAAAGTTATGAAAAAGAAAAGAAAAACTAAAGTAATAAAATTGTGAGAAAGCAAAGAAAATGAGAAAAGAAAGAAAAATAGGCACAATCAAAGTTTGGGTGGATTCTTTAGTCAAGCTTACCTTTATTACCTTGGAAGCTCAACTATGAATGATCCTAGACATGTGATGTATTATTACGGTACTTGAGCTTAAATGACTTTTATCATACCTTGATCCTAGCCTTACATTGCAACCTTAATAAAGTCCTAAATGATCTTTGGTCATATGTTTATCTATATTAGTAGAAATATATGTGATAAGCAAACTCATAGAACATGAACATGCTTTATTGATCCTTGATATTAAAGTTTCAAATTTTTTATAACATTACTAGATTTCATGCAAGGTTATATGAGAGGTGTTGCTTGCTTGTGGAACCATAGTTAGGAATGACCTTAGCCTAGGTATATTCCTATATATTAGCACTTGTTCATGATTTTATTTTGGTTATATCCATTGATCAATCTATAAGGCATTCATGTTGAATGAGGCATTGAGTGTATAGTATGATTCTTGCTCAATCTTATTTTGCTTGAGGAAAAGCAAAAGCTTAAGTTTGGGAGTTTGATTGTACTAAAATTTTAAATTTGTAATGCTTATTTTAGTGCAACTTTCCTTATCTTTTGGCTTGTTCCTTAGGATTTTTGGCAAAAATACTCCTATATGCACATTTATCTCATGTGTAGGTGCCAATAATGGAATTGAGGAATTTTGAACATTTTTTATATAAATTTGGAGGAATTTTAGGTACAAATTGAGCATATGGCCTAAACTAGTTTAAATAGGCCATATTGATCATAAAAGGAGTTTTTTTTATTTGTCTAGCATATTTTTTTAGTAAAACATAGGATAGAAATATTCATAAAGTGCTTGGAATTTTTGCAAAAAAAAAATAAAAATTGAAAGAAGCAAGAAAAGTTAGTGCTTGGGCGTGCATGCATGGGTGCATGATTGAAGGAAATTGCAAGGCGTTAGCAAGGATCAAAGGCACCAAAGAGCTGAGATGAGTTGACTTTTTTAAAGGTTTTGATTGGCTATTATCTTGACTTCTTGAAGTAGTTATTACATGTGAAAATGAAGTGCAAACTTGTTGAAGAAAAACACCAAGCACCAAGTACAACATTAGCACACCAATCCAACACCAGGAGAAAGAAGGCTTAGCAAGACCAACCATATAAAGATTCTTTTGGAATTTTTTTAGACTTAAGCTCCTCCCCTCTACCTATATATAGGGGGAGAGGGCTAGCAATGAGAAGAGAGTTAGATTAGGATTTAAAATTTTTCTTCTTTACTTTTCCTACACTTTTTTTCTGCAATTTTCATTTTCTTAGCAGTCAAACATGATTTTCCAGCATTTCCCTTTGAATTTCTTTGCAATCTTACTGTTTTTCTGGTGTTCTTAAGTGTTCTCTTAGAATCTTTCAATAAAATTTGCATTGAATTCTTTTTTAGCTCAAATCTACTAATTTCTCATTAATATGCAAATCTTTTTTTGAATCTGTCAATTTTGACCTACCTGTGGTTTTTTGATGTTATCCTATTCAAATCTTGCTTGTTTTTGTTCAATTTTTTTTCATAGTTTCCTAATTCAATTAGCCACAAAATATTAAAAAATCAGCCTCAAATTGGCACCACAGCGTTCCAGATCAAGCTTGGAAGATTAGTTTGGATGTAAGTGACAAGTGCAGGTTAGATGTGATCAATAAACTTTGGTGTAGGACTACTCTCTTGGCAAGTTGTTTGTCTTCTTTTCACTCTAAATCATTAGTTTTACTTGTTTACTTATTGAATCTTTCTTGATCTAGTTCATTTCTTTACAATTCATTAGTTGTTTAGATCAAAACTTTTGAATATATTCTATTTTGGGTACTGTTTGGTTCCTAGCTTAGTGGGCTGATTGCTTTGTTAATTTCTGCAATTTTTTGGTTGAATCTTATAGAAAACTTGTTGATATAGTGTTCCTTAACTTATTTTAAGTTCATTTTCTTTTTAGGATATTAGATATAATTTTTTTCTTTTCAATTCAGTGAGTTGCAAGTTGAAAATTGAAATTTGGTTTTAAATTTCTTAGCTAGATCTTGCTTTTTCTTGCACTTTTTGTTCTTTAAATCAGTTTTAATTCTAGTCCCTTAATTGACCTTTTCATTTCCAACTCATTTGCATTGTTTATGTATCATTTCGATCTAAAAGAGTTGATTCAAGTTTAGTTTATAAGCTAGTTACTAGTTTCAGTTTCATTGGTTTTTCCATTGAGTTTGTGTAGATTTTCTTTGATTTTTGCTTTTCAAAGTGATTTTTCATGTTGTTCTTTTATAGATCTTTGAAATTCTAGCTTGTTTAAATAGATCATGTGAAGTTTTAATGCAAAATAGTAGCTAGAGTTTGTTCAATTTGCAATGTTCATTTAGTTACGATTTTCATAATTTTCCTTCTAGTTTTGGTTTAGGCTAGTTAAATGAATTTTTTGATTTTTAGTTCATAATTTTTCATTTTAAATATGATTTCATTTTGTTTAGTTATTGCATTTTTTTTTCATTTGATATCATTCATATGCTTGTTATTCTTGTTCATTTTTTTTTATCTACTTAGCTTTATATTTTTTATACTTTATTCGCTTTTATTTTCGTAGTTAATTTTCATCCTTATGTTTTGATCAAACAAACTTTAGAAAGGTCTGGGGATAAAATGTACTTAGTTTAGGAACCTTTTTAGCTAATCTTGGTGAGATTAACATCTTGACCTTTTGGTCACTATTATTACTTGTACGACTAGTGCACTTGTAGAATTGTCCAATCATACACCTCCTAAAACTAAATATATTTATGTAATATCTCAAAAGTTCAAGCAACAAGGAAAACTCCCTCCTGAAAGAAAATGGTAATTTTATATCACTTAGGTATAATCAAGTTTGACCAAAACTAGCATGTTTGGGAGGCAACCTAAGTTTTACATTAATTGTTAAATTTCATATTTTTTTTGTTGAATTTTGTTTCCTTTATTTTATTAGGATATGTATGCTTTTGTCTTTTTGTTGTTTTTGACTTATTTTTGCCGGATGGATAGATGCAAAAGAGATGCCCAAAGAAGGATGAAAGTTTTGGCCTCTAAAGGAAAGTAAAAATAATGGAGTATCTCTTTTTCCCTAGTTCTTGAATGTTTTGTTTGAAATATTGTTTAATGTAAGTGTGGGGGAAAAAGAATAGTTTTGATCTAAAATTGTGTTTTCGAAACTTGTCGAAAATTTTTTCTTATTTGTTGTGTTTTCAAACCAAATTAGCATGCTATAATCATTATGATGCTAGCTCAGTTGAATTTTCATAAGTTGTTCAAGAATGACTTACGTATAATATAGGGAAAATTATGAACATAATAAAGCATGAGATGATTTCTTAAGTAGGATCTTCAGTTGAATATGATTTTTATGCGTTGTGCATTCTAATCTTGATCTTTGATATGCATTGATCTTTTATTAGGATAGGTATGCTTCTATCTTTCTGTTATTTTTGAGTTGTTTTTGTAGGATGGATAGATGCAAAAAGGATTCCTAAAAAAGGATGAAAGTTTTAGCCTCAAAAGAAAAGCAAAAATAGGGAGTATCACTTTTTCCCTAGTTCTTGAATGTTTTGTTTGAAATATTGTTTAATGTAAGTTTGGGGGAAAAAGAATACTTTTGGGATAAAATGTGCTTTTGAAACTTTTTAAAAGAATTTTCTTATTTGATTTATTTTCAAACCAAATTAGCATGCTATAATCATTATGATGCTAGCTTAGTTGAATTTTCATAAGTTGTTCAAGAATGACTTATGTATAATATGAGGAAAATTATGAATGTGGTGAAGCATGAGATGATTTCATAAGTAAGATCTTTGATTGAATATGATTTTTATGTATTGTGCTTTTTAATCTTGATCTTTGATATGCATTGATCTTTTATTAGGACAGGTATGCTTTTATCTTTTTGTTATTTTTGAGTTGTTTTTGCATGATGGATAGATACAAAAGAGATGCCCAAAGAAGGATGAAAGTTTTAGTCTAAAAGAGAAAGCAAATACCTTTTTTTACCTAGTTCTTGAATGTTTGTTTGAAATATTGTTTAATGTAAGTGCGGGGAAAAAAGAATACTTTTAAGCAAAAACTACAATTTTGAAACTTTTTAGAAAGGTTTTCTTGTTTGCTTTACTTTCAAACCAAATTAGCATGTTATAAACGTTATGATGCTAACTTAGTTGAATTTCATAAGTTGTTCAACAATGACTTATGTATAATATGAGGAAAATTATGATTATAGTAGAGCATGAGATGATTGCCTAAGTAGGATCTTCAATTGAATAATATTTTTATGCACTGTGCATTTTAATCTTGATTTTTTATATGCATTGATCTTTTATTAGGGCATGTATGCTTTTATATTTTTGTTGTTTTTGAGTTATTTTTGCAAGATGGATAGATGCAATACAGATGCCCAAAGAAGGATGAAAATTTCAACCTCAAAAGGAAAGAAAAAATAGGGGATTATCTCTTTTTCCCTAGTTCTTGAATGTTTTGTTTGAAATATTATTTAATGTAAGTGTGGGGGAAAAAGAATAGTTTTGAGTTAAAACTGTGTTTTGAAAACTTTTCAAAAAATTTTCTTATTTGCTTTGTTTTCAAACCAAATTAGCATGCTATAATCATTATGACACTAGCTTGGTTGAATTTTCATAAGTTGTTAAAGAATGACTTATGTATAATATAAGAAAAATTATGAATGTAGTGAAGCATGAGATGATTTCTTAAGTAAGATCTTCTATTGAATATGATTTTTATACATTGTGCATTTTAATCTTCATCTTTGATTGCATTGATCTTTGTGAAAGCATGTAAGATATTAAGTTGCATAAAAATTTGAAGAGTGAGTATGACTTTAGAATTTACCTACTCAACTCTGAAGGCAAAATTCTAGACTTTATTTGATTTAAAAGATGATTTAGGTATTCTTTGGATAGTTTGAGCCTTTTCAAGCTCACATTTAATAAAGCATCCCTAGTACCTTTATTTTTTGAGCCTTTTTATATATATCCTTTTTTTTTTGTTATTTAGCAACATTAATAAGCCCAAGCCTTTTCTTTGAATTTATCTTCTTATTGTTGTTACCCAACCCATATTGTTTATGCATATATTTGGACAAATCAAGAGAACAATTCTTTACATTAGGAGGAGGGAGGACAAAAAAGTTAAAAAGAAAAAAAAAGAGACAAGCTAAGTAAAAGAGAAAATAAAAACCAAAAAGGCTAAAGTCAAAAATGGCTGTGGAAAAAAAGAAAAAAAATGTCAAAATAAAGAGATGCCTTAAGTCTTGGAAAGTTCAAAGTTCTTAATTCAAAGTTAAATGTCCAAGAAATTAGAAAATGAAGTCAAAAAGATTTATGAGCTATCATGGGTTAAGACTTAAGCTCTGACCTGCGCGGCATCCATTCATCCAGTGTCCCAGATCAGCCTACTTGCCATGGTTCACACCCTTGTGAGGTATTGTCCGCTCTGGCCCTCCTGGCCTCACGATTTTGTCTTACAAAAGGTGCATCACAAGGGGAAGGTAGGTGTGAACCCTTTTATACTCCAGTGACCTTTCTTTTATGTCCGATGTGGGATTCGGGACTCCTTTTTAGGTTCATGACATTCTCTCTCACCCAACCTCATGACACCCTCGTCACAGAGGCTGGCCACCTTGCCTACCTCCCTCGAGGTGTTTGGCGTGGATTGAAAGTTTAGGGCTAGCTTTGATACCGCTTGTCACAGGTCGAGACTTAAGCTTCAAACCCACGTGGCTCCGGGACCTGAGCATCCACTTATCTGACGTCCCAGATTAGCCTGACTGCCACGATTCGCACCACCTCTGCCTTGTGAGGTGCCTTTTGTAGGACAAAACCATAGGTTGTATGAAATTGAAAGCTTACTTTTGAATAAGTTTCTTGTCAACTATGTTTATAACTATGTTTATATTATGCTATAATGCATGATTGATGATTTGTGAGTTTTTGACTTTGTGTGCATTTATTTGTTTTGATTATTAGTATAGTTGATTTAAGAATTTTGTTTGAGGATAAGCAAAAAGCTAAGTGTGGAGCTATGATAATACTAAAGTATATAGTGTTTTACAAAGTCATTTTTGGTTCAAAAATTTTGAAATTTGATCAAATTTGGTGCATTTAATGTGTGTTTTCTTAATTTTTAGGTTTAATGTTTATGGAACAAGAATTCTATGCAATTCCATGCAAGACCATGCAAGATTAGGTCAAGCCTAATCCTTATCTTATTCGACCATGCAAGAAGGAGATTAAGCTGAATCTCATTGGATTAAAGACTCTTAAATTCACTTAGAGAAAGGATTCCTAATAGCACTAGAACTTTTACATACATTTGGCTATCCCATATTGAAGAGGAATCCTACAAGCAATTGAAGAATTGAAGACTTATACTTTGATAAGGACTCTTCATTATATTTGGTCAAGAGAGATTTTGTAAGAAATCTGTGATCAATCTTTGAAGAGTTTAAATGCTAGCAAGACACTACATAAGAGTAAGCTAAGAATTTAGATTGAAGATGGACTTTTGTAAATTCTAGCTCAAGAGCTTGAATCAAATGCAATTGCATGGTCTTGATAACAAAGCTTAGCCGAATCAATCCTTCAAGAATGCAAGACATTTGTACAAACAAGACACTCTAAAACAATGCCATTTGGCTGAGACTCTCTAAGCATGAAGACTCCACAATTGGCCAACCACTTTAAAGGTCAAGATAGACTTTAGCACTTAAACTTTAGATAAGAATAGGACTTGTAATCTCAAATCTCCATCCTAGCCAAACCCACACTATAAATAAGAGGCTTTCTCTTGTATTTTAACACACTCCACTACACACTTCTCTTCTTTTCTTTTTTTTTTTTCTTATAGTTTTGGTTCTATTAGTTTCTTTTTATAGTTTGGCTAAGGAGACAGATTAGCCATTTTTCTAAAGTGTTTTCTAAATTCTCTTTAAATTAAGCATTTTTTATTTTCAAGATCCATTCTTTTCAAACTTTCATTCATTCTTTTCGGTTTACAAAGTATTTTTATGTTCTTTTAGTATTCAACAATCAAAGTATTTTTATGCTCTTTAAGTATTCAGCAATCATTCTTTCCCATTCTAAGTTTCAGTTTTCATTCAAGCAATCTTCTTTCTTTTTATTTGGTTACATGGAAACTTTGTTCAATTCTTATTTTATGTTTTTACAACTTTCAGCCTTAATCAATCTATTCTTTCTAAAGCTTTCAATTCTTTCTAAAAGCATTCTAGTTTATTCAACTACAATCCAAGAATTCCAAGTGACTATTGGACATTGAGATCTTGACCTGCACAATTGATTTCTTCATAGCTTTCTTGATTTACTTTTCTTTGCATTCACAATATGTCTTTTCAATAGTTTAGATATAAGGCCAATAGCATATCACTTTTGGTACTTGGTTCCACCCAACAATTCAATTTTATAATCCTTTGTGATGATATTATACTCACTCACTACTATACTTGATTACAATATTTGTACTTGCACGCATTACAAAACGTAGGAATCAAGGTAGAATCAAACAAACAAATTCCTTTCTTGGTTGAAAACTATTCTCAAGTCTTAGTACCAATCCAAGAAGTTTTGGCCAAGTTGGCATCATATATGCCACAAAGTGATAAATTATACTCTATAATATAAAAACCATACAAATATAAAGTATATACAAGTAAAAGTCATATTGCATTAAACCACTTTAGATATGGCCTTTTATCTTTTAATTGGTTGCTCCTACTATTCTTTTCAAATTAATAGCCCCACTACTATATAAAAAAATCACATTTTTCAAATGGGCTAGGATCCCATTAAGTTTATATAATCTTGAGTTACCTAACAAGCTATGATAAGTAAATTAGGTAGACAACTATACTTATCAATCACATCCAATGTGACTCCTGGATCAATTAGATGACTACTTATTGTTTAACCACATCATATGTGATTCACCTAATCAATGTTTTTAACTTCATATGATCATGAGTTTACCAATCCAAATCATATAAGTCCGTTAAGTAAGACCTATTAGGCATAACATATACATATTTCAAATTATGAGCACCTTAAGTTTACTTAATAAGCCCTATTAGTAGAAATTCTCATTATATTATGTCAATGGAAGGCAACTAATCATGTTGAAAAAGATGGACTTAATATTTAATGATGAACTTTTATTTAATTTAGGTACCAAATATTATGCATAAGACTTCATCATATATCATATATTTGTAAACTCATCATGCACTTTTTAAACATACATTGCATTTATCATATATCAAACATATCTATAAACTCTAGATGCTACTAATTTGGATGATTATGGACATTCACTATGGTACTTTCTTTCAGCCAATAAAGGAGCTAGATGGCCAAAAGCCTAGGGATTGGAATGATAAGACTTCCAAAGCTATCTTATCAAATCTTTTTAGTGCCATAAATTTTCATTATTGCAACTTAATTTTTATCTTAATTCTAACATATGTAACTATTACATCATTTAGAGAAAGCTTAAGTTAGATTCAAGGGGAGTAAGATAAGAAAATAATGTTACAATTTCATAATTCTAGAGATTAGGCAAGGCATACAAGCCTTATTTCAAAAGAAATACTATAAAGCACATAAATTATCCATCCATAAAAATATGTATAAAGGTCTTAGGTTCATACATTGGTATTTTCCATTCAAGAAAAACTATTTTTTTGGCTAAACATTGTCATACTTGTGACATTTTTGATATTTGATATCTTATAAAAGGTCTTAATTATTTATCATTAAGCTTGTATACATGTATTTTATAGTTAATGCTTATATGATAAAGTCCTCGAAATATAACTAAAGCTTTGCAAGGGAATTATAAAGAGATTGTAATTATGAAATCATCATTACATAAAAACTATATGTTCCTAAATAGTTTCTACTCGATGCTTTATCAATAAGAAAACATTGACAAAAGCTATTGAGACTAGCACGTGGCTATGCTCTTGCTTATAAAGCAAGCAACCGATTTCATAGGTTAAAGTTTGTATAAACTTGAGAAAACATGTGGGTGCTTCTTACAAGAACAAGTTCACTAAACATGACCAGAGATGATAATGCTATATGGTAGTTCACATAGTGTCTATAGTAACATTCTCATATGATGGTTGTATAAGTGATCATTTGACTTGAAATTACTTATGATCTTATATAATGAATGTTATACTTTGACTTTACTTATATTTCTAACAAAAAGTGCTATAGTCGAGTATTGTTGGGCATAATATAAGGCATAAAAAGATGCATGAAGCAATCAAGATGGGATTTATCACTTTGTGTGATCAAAAAAGTATCTCAAATAGTTTTGGTTAAATTAACTTGAGAAGTCTTTAACTAAAGTGAAGTAAGGGTTTAGAATTGTTCTAAAGCTTATTTGTGAATTAATGTCAAGGATAAAGCGTAACATGGTTGAACAATATTGAGTAGACACTAAATCATACTCAATGTTCAAGATGAGATAGTAAGTGATGAAAAGATATTAATTATACATTAAGACCATTTACAGATAGATTGTCAAGCCATATTGACTCTCTTTAGCTATTGGGGATAATGGCAATGTAGCTAGCATTAATCATGATCTATAAACATAAGATTGGCTAGTTAGAGAATTAGTGATGAATTTAAAAGGTTTGATCCATCCAAAGTCGAATGTAAAGGTTCATAATGTTTATGTTTATTGCCAACATGTAAAAAGAACCTAATAGGTCACACATAGTAGGAAATTGTGAAAGATTAAAATTGGGATGAATTAAGTTGGATTTAATTTGGTTTTGGTAAGACCAAAAGATAGAGGAAATAAAACAAGGGAGAAACTTTCTTTATTGAATATGTTCGACTAGTATGGGGATTAATTTGGAATTATTCAACTCATGCACTAACCTAGTGTGGCCAAATATCCCTTTATAAAAGAACATGAGTTTTCTCCCTTCTTGTAACACACAAGACATATTAGATGCAAAAATAAGCTAAAAGCAACTCAAAGCAAAAACTTGAGAGAAAACAAGAGGCTTTCAAAAACACTCACTAGCTAGAGTGTGAATTTTGTTCTTCTCATCCTTAGAGAAGGTTCTTTTACTAAAGTTAATATGGATTACCATTAGAGGCTACACATTTGCGTGGCTTGGAAAACAATTTAGGTGATCACTAGCTTAAAGTAAAATAAATTCAGCAAAAAAGGTACACACTCTTAGCTAAAACCCATAAATATGTATATATGGCTATTTGTATGATCTTATTGATTGATTTTGGATTTAGGGAATTAAAAATTTTAAAATTTTGCTACTTTAACTCTGCATGATGATGCATAATTCCCTTCAACATAATCATCCAATCATACAATCACATATAAATACCATGTTTGATTCAAGTTCATGATCTTACAAATCTATCTTTGGAATTAATATTAATATCATATATTCAAATATTAACTCAACCATTATGATGCAAGGCTTTAATTGGTTCAAATAACTCATTGTTTAGAACCTAGACAAATTAGGAGGACAGGGCCGAATATGTCTACTATATTCTTTAGGACTTGTAATTTGTAATTATTTATCCAAAACCATTTAGGATTTATGAATCAATTTGGATACTTAATTTAAATTGAAAATTCATGTCCTAAACCAGTTATGATTATCAATTAATTAAAATCCAAATCAAACTACTTATATTAGGAAATACTAGTCTTATTAAGATTAGTAGTTTAGTTCTAACCAAAATAGGATTTATAGTTCCTTATGCAGTTAGTAATCTTAAACTATTTACTACTATTAATTCAACTAAGATTCTTAATTTATTTTGGTTGTGCAAGTCCTAATCTAGTTATAATTACCAAATTAATTAAGATCCAAGTCAAACTACAAATTTTGAGTAGTCTTAGTCTAACTAAGATTTCTAGTTCTAGGTCATTTAGAAATCCTAAACCATTTAGGAATTCTAATTTATTTTGGAAGCTTAAAGAAATTTGATTTCTTAAGTCCTAAACCTTTTGGTAATCCAAATCGTACATGGAATAGAACTAATATAGGGTTTGACAATCCTATTCCAAATAGGAATATTTGCTTATGGTTAGAGCTTTTTTTTTTAGAAATTTATGGTCTTTGGGTTAGGCATCCAAAGTCATAACCTTTGAGCATTCAATCTAGAGTTTCAAACTATTTGACAGGCTCTAAATTACCTTTGGTTATGAGTCTTAAACCACAAGTAACAATTACTTAGGTTTTAAGAAAATAGTCAATTTTTCTTGATGAACAAGAAAGTAAATCTTGAAATCTTGATGAACAAATTCTCTAAGATTTCCAATCTTGATTACTAAGTTAGTTTTCTTTAAAATTTTAGTGAATAAGTTTTCAAGGCTCTTAACAATTAAGAACACTAGCTATAACATGAAAACATAATCCCATAATCATATTAGGGTTTATGAATCTAAACAATTTAGACATATAATGCTGTGAAGATAGTTTTTAAGGTAGATTTTGTTATTAATGTTTGAATGAACAAATCAACACCAAAAATTCTAAAAAGTTAGCACAATGATCAATATGACGTCTATTATCTTGTGTTAAAATTTTGTAGTAAACCTATATTCCTAGAGTGAGAATTAAATTTTCTTTTCCAATGTTGCTTGTTTTGCATAAAGTAGGAGAATGGCTTCAAACTAAATCTAATTTGTTTGGGTAAACCTCATTTTCAAATTTTAAACTAATGATGTTCTTTTAGTATAGAATCATGGGTTAAGATTTCATATCAATCATAGATTGTTAGAGAGAGAACCAAAACTTTCTTTATAAATACAACATTTTGCTAGAACCCAAAATAGTTTCTTAATTATGAAGTAAATTCAATCATAATAGGTAAACCACATCCATAAGTCAAGAAATTTAATCTCAATAATCATAACATTTTATTTTGAAATTCTAAAAGAATCAAATGAAAACAAAATTGGAAAACTCATTTTTCTAGCCTTCCCTTTACAATAGAATGATTATAATCAAAACACTTTTTGATATCAAGAGCAACCAAACAAGTTTTAGTTTGTGAGATCTAAATCAATGAGGTTCTGTTACCACTATTGGGAATTGAACATCTACATTCGAAGTACAATGAAACAAAATTTAAAAATTTTTAATTTCCTAAGCCTTGGATCGAATTGATAAGATCATACACAAATTATACATTTACAATCAATAAAGGCAGTTTTCTTACTCTGCTTGTGATTGTATCAAGAACATTTCAAGAATTGCAAGCTCGGTTCTGGCAAGCCAATAGTTATCCAAGCATCTAATCTCTAATTGTAATCCACATGACTAAGGCGAAAGAACCTTTTCCAAGGGATGGGAAAAACTTGAAAACCAAAATCTCTAGCTAGTGAGATTAGTTGACTACCATCTTTGATCTTTCTCTTAATTTTTCTCAACACATTAGATGTTTATTCTCTTAAAATGCTACAAGATAGAGGCCAACTTAAGTTTTTTGTATAATGACAAAGGGTAAGGTAAATCATTAGGGTATTAGGGTTTTCTTAGGCTTAAATTTATTATTAATAGAATAACCCCTTGACTAAGTTTTATTGTTAATAGCAATACTAGCATGGCTGGCCATACAATGTCTCATTTAATATTGGGCTTTTGTTGTTTCTTTATATTGGGTTTTAATCCAACAAATTCAATCCAACTTAATTTGTCTAATTTTAATATTTCATACCAAGTCCTATTGTGAATGACCCATTATATTTCTTAACAAGTTGGCAATAAATATAAGCATTGTAATCCTTGGTTCAGATTAGATAAATCAAACTATTTTGATTCAACATTAATTGTCCAATTAACCAATCTTATATTCACAGGTGAAGACCAATACTAGCTATATTACCATGACACCAATTGGTAAAGAATGTCAAGGTGGTTTAACCTATCCATGAATGATTTTGTAGTATACTTAATATCTCAGTTCAACACTGAGCTTGGATTAGTCTCTACTCAATATTGTTCGACCATATTAAGTCTTGCTAGTGTGCTGTATGAGTATAGGTAATTCAAGTAATAAAACTAATGGGTCATTCAAGTAATAAAAATAATAGGCTAAGTATTATTTCCTCAAGGACTGATTTGGGGTTTTTCTAGGTCTAAGTTCCAAGGAATAACCTGCTTAAACTATATTTAGCTCTATCAAACCAAGAAATTTAATTTACAATACACTTATACTAAAATAACAAAGCAAAATAAAAGCATGAAAGTAAACAACAAGGTAAGTAAAAAAATATAATTAAACATAGTACATTATAAGAAAATAGAGATTTGGTGGCCTTTTCTTAGTGGCATTTTACTACAAATGCCACTAATTGCTATGTTTTTATAACCTTAGTGACGTTTCTAGGATAAATGCCATAAAATAAACATACAATGGTGTTTGAAAATGTAAACACCACAAAGTGGGAAAATTTAGTGGTGTTTAAAGCTATAAATGCCTCTAAAATAAAATTTAAGGGTGCTTTTATAATCAAACGCCATAAAATTACAAATTTAAAAAAATTATTAGTTTGAAAAAATAATTATTAAATTTTATTTCCAAACTAAATGAGTTTTTTTTGTCATTAAACAGCTTTTTTTTTAAAAAAACGCCACTAATTTATGAAATTTAATGGTGTTTGTAATTAAAAACGCTATTAATTTGCAAAATTTACCAACATCACTAATTGATCAAACCAACCCCTTTATAGGTTTTATGTTATTTAGCAACTTTTTTCTTTTTGTAAAGAAGGCCTCCAATTTACGAATTTTAATGGTGTTTGTAAATATAAATGCCTCTAATTTTCCCCTAAAAATAAGAAATCTATGCCTTTTCTTTTCCCCCTTTTTCCTTTATGCCATTTGATTCCTTTGTGCAATTCTTTGTTGAAAATTTTCCTCTTGATTTTACTTCATTTTCCCTTCCTTTTCCTTTTCCTTTCCCATTCTTTTTCTTCAATTTTAACTGCATCGAATAACCCATTTTGCAAAATTGTGCTATAACTTTCAACGAAATTATGCTGCAACCCATTTCGGCAATTACTGGCAGTAAGGTAAAACCCAATTTAGTCAATGGTGATTTTTTGGTTGTCCATTTTGCTCTCCTCTCATTTGGGTGAATTCTTCCATGATAAACTTATTTTCTTCTATTTAGGTTTTATTATTTATTTTAAATTTAACAAATTAGTTTGTGGTTTCTAAATTCTCATTTAATGGTGGAAAATTTTTCCATGCAAACATGATAGTGTTAAGTATGATGATAATTTTATGTCTGTCCCATTTGCACAAATTTTTAACTCATGTAAACATGGTAAAGTGGTGGTGTGTCTTCTATTTTCTTGTAACCCTTCCTTCAATCTCTTAATTGGAAAACAAATTTGAACAAATCAAGATATCATTTATCATAAAAACAACCATGTTTGTTTTTAACTTAAAATCATCTCTGTTTTGTGCATATGAAGTGATATTTTCTAAGAGACTTTTTGCTTGCTAATGGTGATAACACCATTAAGGATGGCTATTTTTAGAATTTGAGGGCTAGAGATCATGTTAAATGTATGAGTGAATGCCAAAAAAAAATATATACTTGTTATTGTGTCTTTGGTTGTATCTCAGCAACATGTACTACAAACCAAATATGGAAAAAAATAATGAGTTCATCTAAAGTTTCAAATGGCATGGATAAAAGTGCAAGCTTATGAAAATTTTGTTGTTGTGTAAATGTTGGATTTCTTTTTTGTAGGTAATACTATCCAATGTATTACTGCTAGAAGGGTTTATTTGCATGGTTAACTTTTGCTTGAGTAGATTTTAAGTGGTTTATCTCATATTAATTTGTTTCGATCATGGCCAATCCTCTATGCTATGTAGATTAACTGTGACAAATGCATATTAGCAACCTTGATGCATGATGATAAATTACAAGATGGTTTTGAATATGCTTTTTAAGTACTAACCAAATGGTGTATGAATTTTTAATGTCATGCTTCGTACATTATTTGTTATCATAAAAAATTTAAGAGTTCTGATGCTTCAGCAATATTTTGGCTTTCTTTTTTTAGTGTGCCCTTCTCTATACCACTGTTTATGGCCAAAGAAGAATTCAAGTCATAAACTTATCCTTGCCATGCTCAAATATGCTAAGTAATTTGTTTCGCTCTGTTGACTTGAATACTTAATTTGCATATTTCTTAAAGCAAGGTATTTTAGTATGCATTGTACATTTTTCTTTACTTTTTTTTCCCTATTTGGTGAATTGCTTGTGCATAAAATTGGTTTTGTTTATTATGGCAAATATTGTGGAAAAAATTTGGTCATCTTCAAACTTTATATCTTCCTTTATGGCAAATATTATGGCAAAAATTTGGTCTTCTTTAGAAAAAATTTAAATATTTTTTATCGATTCATAATTTTGTTTTTTTCTTTTTACAGCATTAATCGGGATAACGAGATTGAGAAATGATGGTAAAATAGATGATCATTCATTTTGGTTTAATTATGTTTCCTATCTTTCTACTCCTTTGGCAGTCCTACTAGTCTATCCCATGATGTTTGCCATCCACAATCTTAATTCAAAGGTAAAATTTTCTTATTGGCCTATAGTTTAGAGTGTTTCAACCATGGCAACTGATAATTTTTTGCTTGTCAGACAGGAAACGGATGGTCTGCTTATCCTTCTATATTGTCAAAGATGATGGAATCTATATATCTTCTTGAGAATGGTGATGATACTTTAATATATTTTGAAAGCTCAGTGGATTCAAGTATCTTGCAATAACTTGTTGGCCTTACCTCAGTGAATGAGGTTCACACTCAAGTTATTTTGTTTGAATTCTTTTTAGAGTGTGTATGTTAACTTAAGTTCTCATTAAATGGTTAATACATAAGAAACAACTTGTGAGATGTGAACATAATCACACATGAAGCATTGAGACTAGTCAGGTTTGTATCTACTGCAAGATGAGCAAACTTAGGATATTTTGTTACGCTATTTATTTAAAAAATGAATTCACCATTTAAAAACTTAAATCAAATGGCCAATCATACATTAAATTGACCACTTTCATGTTGTAGTTCAAAATAACACTTAAAACTCCTTGTATGATGGGATTTTAGTTTGGGTGCTTAGTTTTTTATTCTTTGTAATAGTGTGAATTTCTTTTGGTGATTTATAGAGTATGCAATTTTTGGATTGGATGAGAAGAGTCTTGAAAGGTTTTGTTCTTGATGATTGAATAGTATGACATTCAAATAAGTGTCCTTGGATTCAAGTGTTAGGATTATTGGGTTATGGTTATCACTTGTAACATTTCAAAAAAGTAAAGGTGGGAAGAGAAAAGAAAAATAAACTATGGAAAAGGATGGGAATTTGTGCTATCAATTTTCCTCATTTTTTTTTTAGCTTTATTTTGTGTCTTGGCCCTTTCACCTACCTTGTAAGGACACTTATGCCTTTTTTGCAACATTTCTACATGTTTAGTTTGTGATGCAACAATATGACAATCCATTATCGAAAAAATTCAATAATGTAATAAATGTTACTCGGTGCCAAAGATGTTCCTACCTTTAGTATGATTAATGGTTCTTTCTTAGCTTTAATTTTTTTCCTAAGATAAAGCTTTATTCCATCTTTTTTATAGAAAATTTAAGAAGATTTCATTGTTTAATGTATTTTATCTTTATATTCTTTTGAAGCTTGAAATTATGCAGGAAGGTGGATTCATCAGGTCAATACATAGAATACCTCCCATGCAAACTATGACATTGCTTGTTGATAAATAGCCTGTGTGGAATATTAACCACAATTGCCTTTGATTTCTCTTACATAGTCCTTTTTCCTTTTCTTTTTGTTGTTTACTTTCCTTTTGTATAACTTACCCCTACTACAAAAATTCTTTCAACATGCATCATTTAAAGTTTTCTCCTTGTGTAATTGGACTTTTTTTGAAAAATACTTGGTCTTATATTTCTCATTATGTCTTTTAGTTTCTGTACCACAAATTATTTTGATTATTTTATCACTTAAAGCATGATTGAAAAGTTTCAACCATAACTGTTGGCACTGTTTGGTTAACCTTAGGAAAATATAAGCTTAACAATGGTGATTTTGGTCTATGTTTTTCACTCTGCTATATTAACAAGATAGAGTTGGTTCTTTAAAAGTAGGTGTCAAGTTTTTCAAAATTTGTGGGTTTAAAAAAGTTAACAGAGATCAGTTCTTATATTATCAAGGAACAAAGTTGACATGCAATTACTAAACTCTGTTGAATCCAAGCTGAACTCTGCAATAAACAATCCATTTTTTAAATACTTTTAATTTAAAAATATATTCATAAATTGTAGAATGCTCTTTAATTTCTTTTTGGTACTTTAAGTTGAAAATAGATTCATAAACTATAGAATGTTATTATATTAAATTTTGTATTACATGCATATTAGAACAAATTATGTATTTAGATATTTAAATATTTATAATATTTAGTTTATGAAGTTAAATTTATTTTTATTTATTTCAATAATTTTTTTATTTAATTATAGTAGTAAATATTGAACAACATAAAAGGAGTAAATTTCCTAATTCAGTGGTGTTTGGAGCAAAAATATTTGCTAAATGACCAAAAATTAGCAGCGTTTATGCCAAAAAATGCCATTATATTTAGGGATGCCCAAAAATGTTGTGAAATTTAGTAATGTTTTTCCTAGAAATGCTTCTAAATTTAGAGGTGTTTTTCTCAAAAACATTACTAAATTTAGTGGCATTTGTGCCCATAAATGCCACAAAGTTAGTGGCATTTTTTTTCTAAAACACTGCTATGTTCTCCGATGCAAGTATAGTCAATGCTCTTAATAGTGTTTTTGGCAAATGTTGCTAAACATAAGGAAAAAAGACTGCTAAAGACCTATTCCCTTGTAGTGGTAACATAATATGAAAATGAACAGGTAATTAAATGCAAAGAATCTATTATCAAAATAACAACATAATGTAAAAATATTGAAATGAATATAAGTATGATTGGCTAAAGGAGACTTAAACAGAAAATGTAAAGCTACTACTTCTAAGTAAGTCAAAAATTCAAAAGCATAAAAAAGAATGCAACCAAACCTAAGATTTATAAGAATGGATGTAAAACACAATAAAGAGAAACAATGAAACCTATATTTAACTTGAAATCAAATAAAATGCATGAAAATAAACTAGAACTGAACAAGGAAACATAAATTGAAACTAAAAATTAAAAATGGAATTCAAATCTAATGCATCTTAAGTCACTCAAATGAAAGAATGAACTTAAAATGAATTAAGATCAATAAGTTAACTTTAAAATGAACAAAAAGAATCAGCTCAAAATTCGCAAAAATAAGCTCAATAAACTCATTAACTTTCAACATCTAAAATAGAAAAAAAAAAAAAGAGGAATGAACATTTAACTAGCCAAACAACATGAAAAAACATGAGCTAAAGGGCAAGGAAAGGTAAGTCTACAAGTAGACATATTAAATAACAAGTGAGACTAAGGAAAGAGCAATGGACCAACTCCTAGCAAGAAGAAGAAGTCACCATAGTTGTTGTCAACACCACTTCCTCATCTATTGCCAACAACCAACTCACCACTTTCAAGATTTTTAGAAGAAAAAGTAGATTGAATCTAATGCTAAAATTTCCAAAATTGAGGAAATATGAATGAAAAATATATAGTAACAATTTTAGATAAAAATCGCATAAAAAATTAGAGATAAAATGCCAAAACTGAAACTATGCAATAAGAGAAAACTACCAAACAAATTTGAAAACTCAATGGAAATTGCAAGAAATTGAACTAAAGGGCAAGTGAAAAGGTAAATTGCATTAAGAAAACTATAAATGTGCAAGAAATTTAAAGTGCATGAAAGGGCATTTGATTATTGCTTTTTAAGCTTGCAAATTCACACGACGCTATCAAGTAATAATAGTAATGAAATAGAGTATTGTCCCCTTAAGTATTATATCTTAGGTGTAAAACCAAGTACCAAAAGAGATTCCTTCTAACTTTATATTTAGATAAATCTAAAGGATTGGTTGATTGAAAATGAAAGTAGAAGTGCCAAAAATGTAAGAAGCGATTGCCAAAATAACCAACTATCCTTTACTAGTAATGAGGTTGGTTGATTATACAAAATAAAAGAAAGCTATTTTGAAGTGTAAATGGAAACCATATACTTGTAAAATAAAGTTGGTCGATTGTAAAACATAATAATAGAACTTAAACTAGAAAGCTTTTAAAGTAAAAGAAACATAATAGAATGATGTGTGCATGTAAAATAGAGAAAGAGATTTGTTATTAAAAGTAGAAATAGAATTTGTATTATGAAAAAGCTTTCAAAACAAAACCATAACCAGTCTGTTACCTTAGTTGAAATTAAGAAGAATTACAATAGAAACTATAAAAATCAAAAACTAAAAAAGGGTGAATAGAGTAAGGGATTGAAGATGGAATGCTTTACAAGTGAAATAGCCTAGCCTATTTATAGCACTAGGTTCAGCCAAGAGGGATTAAATCTAAACAGTTCTACTTTAGCTTAAATTTTTTAAAAGATTGAAATGTAGTTTTGAACTTGATGTGGGAAGCTTTAGGATGAGATAGAGCTTTGTTAGCTGAATGGAATTCCTTCATTGGTCCATTTGTGCTTCCATGCTTATGTGTCTTGCCAAATCAACATTATCTTAAAAATTAAATAGCATCTTTGGCTAAATTGAAGCTTTAAAACCATATCTTCCTGATTAGGTTTACTTGAGTAAAATCTCTTTATTATAAGAGTCCTTATTGCACCATAAGTGTTGCCTTTGGCTTCTTAATGTATGTTTTACAAATAAAGATTTTCAAGAAAAAATGTTTTAAAATAAGATAATATCTCAAGTAAAAATAACCTTTAAGAATCTAGCCTGAATATAAGGGGACTCTCAATGGTTATCATTTATGTGAGGTATTATCTCAGTTTTGATGGGACAATTTGAAAATTCCTAAGTTATAGGACTTTTTGAAGCTTTGCCTAAATATAAGAGGGCGGAAGAAATATCTAGATACTTTAAATTTTTTTTCTTAATCCAAAAATAAATTTTTTTTGGTATTTTTCAAAAAAAAAAGATTAAAATAATTTGTGATCACAAGAAAATCAATAAAAAAAAGAGATTTGATTTTTGCAATGAACAAATGAAAGTAAGGAATTAAACTATAAATATTAAAATAAGATCATTTTTACCAAAATTCAAGAATAAAATGCAATCAATTAGCACCTTTTTCAACAGGTATTGTGGGGTACTAATCTTTTCCTACACGTAATCGACTCTTGGACCAACTTTAATTTTACAGACCACAAATATTCTTTTAATAAGCTTTAAACTTGTCTTAAAAAATTTATTAAAAGGATAAATTTTTGGGTGACCAATCACACCTTAAAAAAATTAATGGCGACTTGGTTTGGATTTTTATTGAAAATGCTTTTTACTTGCTTTTCTCCCATGCATAGGGATTAGATTCTCGGATCCACACATTGCGACACTAGCTTGAAGGAAAACTAATTCGGTAAAAAGGTGCATGCCTATAGCTAAAATCCATGTGTATAAATGTGTGTGGTATGTTTGTATGATCTTGTTGATTGATCTTGGCTTTGGGGAACTAAAAATTTTAAATTTTTGCTGCTATAACTCTGTATATTATACATAATTTGCTTTAAAAATGTTGTGCAATTCAAGTGTAGGGGATGGATCTCTTTTGTGCTAAAAATGTTTGTTTTGAAAATTTTAAAAAATATCCCTAAAATTTTGTTTTCAAACCAAATTAACATGCCTATAATCATGATAATGTTATCTTAGTTAATCTATCATAAATTGATTATAAGTGACTTAAGTATGATGTTAAGATAAGTGTGAATGTAGTGAAGCATGAGATGAAGCCTTAAGTAGGTTTCTCTTTTGATTATGATTTTTAAGGCATGTGCGTTTAACCTTAATCCTTGACATGCATAAGTTTTTGTAAACAGTCATGTTAATATAAAATGGCATAAAGATTTAAGGCATAACTATAACTTTAAAATTTGGTTATTTAACCCTGAGGAAAAGTTTTAAATTGTACTTGACTTAAAAAATGATTTAGACAATCTTTGAACCGTTTGAACCTTTTCAAGCCCACCTATGAATAAAACATCCTTAGTACCTTACACTACTAGAAATCAAATTGTCATCGATAGATTTTTGCTGATAGATTCCTTTCATTGGTAAATATTGATGGATTACTGAAGAATCATAATTATAGAATAATGCAATATTCATTAAAGGAATATCGATGGAATTTATTGATGAAGACAATTTTCATCGTTATTTTGTAGGTAAAAATTACATGAGATATTCAATAGTTGATGCCAAAATTACCAACAAAATAATTTGTTGATAAATTTTTTATCAATAGTTTACTTTGTCGGTACTAACACAAAAATTTTTATCGATAAAAATTTCATCAACAAGTTCATTAAAACTAAAATTGAGAATTCTCCTTTCTTCTATGGCCCAATCCCAAATCCTCTAAATCCCTATCCTTGAAATCCCTAACCTTCATTTTCTCTCTCAACCCCAAATCCTCCAAATCCTTATCCTTAAAATCCCAAACCCCTCTTTTCTTTCTCCCAACTTGAAATCCCTAACCATCATCAAACTAGTCTTTCCTTTTTTTGGCCAATGTACCGCTACCCTCGTCATCATGCTTCTCTTCTTTTATTATCATGCCATTGTTGGTTTTTCCAAGTATCTCTTCTTTACCTTATTTCTATTCATTCACACCCCTTTGCATTTTCATTTAATAGTGTGTCGATTCTAGGAGATTTCTATTATGATGTTACGTGTTTGAATTAAATTCTTGCATTGGTTACTGGTTTGTTTGGAATAAGGCAAGCCGACCATGAATTGTTTTGTTGCAATGCTTGAGTATTTCTATTTTTGTGTTCAAATACCTCCAATTTTTGTTAGTAACAGATGGTTTGATAAAAATATTTCTTTCTTTCTTTGATAGACAACTGCTACTAATATGGAGAATAGAATTTATGAAATGGAGAACCAGGGTGTACAATCAGACATGTTGGATTGATAGAACATCCTAGTGATTTTTCACTCCTATTTTTGTGCATTGATGATCTTTTAGATGAAATTTCTTACTTTAAATTTCTTCTCTCAAATATTTTAGATACATGAGTTAAGTGTAATTTTTACTTATGCATATCTTCTTGTTAAGACATTCTCATGCCCTTTCAATCAACTATTTTTTCCCATTATGTTATATGAATTCTTTTTTTTTTATTATTCTGTACTCTAATGGTTTTTCTTGATTGATGGTTTTAGATCATACGCCTTGAATGTATGTGCATATGGATGTGAATATGCTAAATAGTAGCCTTTGATTTGCTTTTTGTAGTTTGATTGGGGTGGTAATGTTTGATTTTTTATGGTGTAGAGATTAGTAAATAGAATATATGCTTTCCAATCCTATCCTCTATCACTTTGCATTTGCAATTTGTGTGTGGTTTATATATGGAATTTCCATGTTCCATCTTGCTTTCCATTAAGTGCTTAATTTCTTTATACATCTCACTTTATTTTCTTGTCTTCTTTATTTAGGCATTTGCATGTCATCATTTATTATGGTTAGAGGTGATGTAGATAGAATACATGTTTCTAATAGAATGAAATAGGTATATCAAGTTGGTCTTAATTGTATTTTATTTTTATTTTTTTTCATTATTTTGAACATTCAAGCCAAAAATTCTTTATGACATATATAGAATAATGCCTGCCGAATTGTATTCTATTATAGTCTTGTAAAAATTTCAGCATGCTGACAAATTGAAAATGATAGTATTTTCATTAAAAATCTAAATGTTTCTTGCTTTCTTAGATGATTGTGTTATTAGGAATAGTAGTTTTTAGCAAATATGGGTTCTATTTGATTGGTGATCCTTCCTTTTGCTTGCTTAAAGATGTAGCAAATTATGATATAGCTTTGTCAACACTTTCTCTCTATTTTTTATGTTATAGCTTTGTCAACCCTTTTTCCTTGCTACTCTATCTGGTTTGTACTTAAATGCCTTGTTTGTGATTTAAATAGGTGATTTATGCTAAGAACAAGGTTTTAACATGCTAAAAATTAGGGTGTTATCACATGATTAAAATAAAGGGTGTTTATTTGGCATGAACCCTCCAATCTATGCATTACACTTACATGTGTGAATATACACATAAGGGTAGAGAGTTTTCTTTGTATTTATATTCATTTGCATGCTTGTGTGCACACTCTACAATATAAATAAGATCATATTCAAATTTGCCGATTTTTTATTTAAAAGATTGTGATCATAGTAGATTTTGTCAAAAACTAAGCAATTAAGCTATTTGAATTTTAGATGAACCAACAATAGTCTAACCTAAGTCTTGCTTATTCTTTGATGGTTGAGAAGGATGCAGAGGTCTAGTGTGTTCAAACAACCAACAATTAGGTATGAACAAAACATTGGGAATGTTAAGTGGTGATCTTGAGTTGAAAAGAACTTGATTAACTATTCCTAATAATTTCATGCCTTAAGCAAAACTTCTGTTGTGGTGAAAATGTTTCTAATAAGACTGCTATGTTACATTGGTCTAATTTATTTTGCTAAAAATTGAAATAGTATGTCAAAGAGAATGAAAGGTTGAGAGCTATTTTAGGAGAATGGTGCATTCGAGCGACAAAGATACTTCCTTACAATCTCTCTATTTGTTATTGTTACTTTAGTCTGATTAGTAAATGAAGAACTTGAAAACATTTTGATTTCTAGAATGCACTAGAATGGCAACCTTTATCTTGCTCTCCATATGGGGCAAGTAAAATAAATATATTTCTTATGCATTTCAAGGCTACATTTCCTTTGCTCCATACTCTTTTTGTTTGCATTTGGCATGAGTAAGCATTTTTGTTATGAAAATAGGTGTTTTTTATTGTCTTTACTTTCATGAAAAATAACACCATTGATAACTTGATATTACTGCAAAGAAATCAAGACTAATTTATGTTCTTTCTTTTATTTGTTTAATTTGTAGATATGAGAAGGATCTGCTTGCATTTATTGGATGTAGTCATAGCTTAACAATAGAAAATGATGAGCTATGTAGTATGCACTATGAAGTAAGCTATTGGAAGGACATAATTTTGTAATTAGAATTTATAAACAATTTTGTAAAATATTATTTTTTTTTTATAAATGAAATGGAATGTTTTATTTATTTATTTTTTCTATTTGTGTATTTAGTATTCATATAATTACTTTAAAAATAAATTTAAAAATATAATAAAATGATAAAAATTATAAAGTAATAGTTAAATATGATTGAAAAATAATATTACCAATGAAATTTTAATTATTACCAACAGATTTTTAGTATTATTGATGAAATTTAGGCTATTACTCGATAGATTATTGACGGATTTTCAATCGAATTATTACCAATGAAATTTATCGATAAATAATTCTGTTGGCAATTATCAGCGAAATTTCAAATTTATTGACAGATTACTTTTACTGACTTGCCTATCACTGACTGAATTTTCCATTGGTAAATTTCGTCAATAATATATTTATCGATGAAATTTAAACTATTATTGATGAAAAATTCTGTCGATAATACCTTTTTTTTCTAGTAATGTTATTTTGAGCTTTAAAATTTCTTTCCTTTGTTTATTTAATCACATTAATAAGTCCTAGGCTATCCTATGAATTATCTATTCTTATTTTTATGCAATTCATTGCTTGTGTATGTTAGAGACAAAATAAAGAGAACAAGTCATATTAGAAAGGAAGGGAGGCGTAAGGATTCAAAAGTTTAAAAAAAAAAAGGAAAAAAAACAAAAAAGCCAAAAATGGCTATGAAAGGGAAAAAAAGATAAAAAAAAAGAGCCAAAAATAGCCAAAGAAATAAAGATGCCTCAAGCTTTGTAAAGTCTCAAAAGTTCTCAAGTTCAAAAAAAGTTTTAAAAGTTAGCAAAAAAAGTTTTGACCCTAAAAATATCATTTTTTTCTACCTTAACCCAAACCTTATATTATAAGTCTATAAAGACCTGTTGATTTGAGTCAAGTATGTAAATCTATATTATTAGAAAGAGACTAATGAAAGCACATATCTGAAGTATAAAGTAAATATATGAAGTATACTTTATCTTTAAGTTGATATGTGATAGCATATTTTGCATACCTTTTACTTAGATTGTATGTATAGATTAGAGTTTGATTAACTTCACATACATAAAAGTTACATGACATTGAAAATTTACTTTTGAATAAATTTTGTGTTTAATTATGTTCATAACTATCTTGATATTATATCTTAGTGCATCATTGATAACTTGTGAAACTTTGAGTTTGTGTGCATTTATTTTTTATTATTAGCATAGTTAATTTGAGGATTTTGCTTGAGAACAAGTAAAAAGTTAAGTGTGGGGTGTGATGACTACTAAATTTGTAGCTTTTATGAGTCTATTTAGCTTTGAAGTTTTAAAAATTATCTTATATTTTATGCCTTTAATGAATGAAATCTTGATTTTTAGGGTTTAGGTCAAAATGAATGTGACAACCATGCAAATCATGCAAGGAGATGGTGAAAGCATAAACCCAAGATCATTGTGTGAAAATTAAAAGACAACAAATGTATCAAAGAAATTAGGCATACCTGTTTGGGTAGTCATCATGAAACTACAGAAGTGAAATGATCCCGAAGTGGCTATGATCTTCCTCTTTGTTCTTCTCTCTCTCATAATAGTTTCTCAATGGTCAGTTATCGAATATCAGAAGTAAAAAATGGACCTTAGCCTATTATTTAAATAACTCTAGTAACATTTCCATTAAAGGTTACTAGGCTAAAGTCTGCACAACCGCTAAACCATAATGACCCAATAAGATGTGCAAAAGCTCACACTTAGGTGATCACATAAACTTAATTAGGCTCTTTGCTTGTCTCGTATTAGGACTAAATCCATTAGTTGATTTTATTAAATTAAAATCACCAATTAAAGTTAGCCCACTTATAGAAAATTCTAACATTCTATCACTTAGGCAATATTACTTAAGTTGTTTGATTTTAAGAAAACTTTACTTGAAAATAATATTCCAGGTTGATTTACTTTACTTTAATGTGGCCAAAATTAAAAAAAAAAACAATTTGGCCCTTGAAAAAATATCTTAATAATACTATCCAATAAAACCATCTAATACTGAATCATGGCAGCCTTTATGCTCTTTATTGACGTAAGACCAATCCATAGTTACAAGTACTAGAGACTTCATCGACAGTGGATCTCAATGTGGCTATGTAGCAAGAAAATAACACCTAAATGTGATATCATTGTGCCATTTTCATTGTTAATGCTCTTGCCAATTTCTCTAAACTTGCTAAAAAATCTCCACAACATCCAAATGTACCTATATGTCTCCTTAATATCCTCGTGGTCACTTGCTGGTATCATTTATGAGATATATCCAAAAGATATTAAAGTCATACTTAAGGCAGATACCAAGTCTTAAGACTTTATAATGCATACAACAAATTTTAATTTTCCAAAATGTACATGTACTAACATAATAAATAACAACATAGAATATTAACTAGTGATGATCATCATTCAAACATAGAATCAAATATCACATAGATATTTCAAACATAAACATGAAGGTCTCAACATGTTTACTAAATACTATAGGTCTTAACCCTTTAGTTAAAGGATTAATAGTTGTTTTATCAGTCTCAATATGTTCGACAACAACTTCACCATTTTTCACAAAATCCTTGAATTTGAGATATTTAATCACCAAATGTTTAGACCCACTAGTGCTCTTGTTGTTTTTAGAAAATAACACAATAGACTTATTATCACAATAAATTTTTAATGGTCTAGAGATGGAATGAGTAGTGTGAAGACCTCAAAATGAAATTCTTAAGCCAAATTGCCTACGTAGCAACTCCATAGCATGCTACAAACTTAGCTTGCATAGTATAGGAAGCTAAAAGTGTTTGCTTTACACTTTTCCAAATAAAAATATATCTTAATGTGGACTTCATGTCATCTTAAAAACCAGTAAAGTCAAAATTTATATACCTAACTATTTCAAGATTGTCCACCATTCTACAGATCAACATATGATTTTTGATCTTTTGCAAGTACCGTAGCACACTTTCTTAGCAACAACCCAATGATCCATACTAAGATTAGAAAGATATCTCCCAAGAACTCCTACTGCAAAAGCAATGTTTAGCCTAGTGCAAGCTTATGCATACATGAGATTCCCAATGCACTAAAATATGGTATGTTCTTCATAGATTCTTTCTCCAAAATATTATTTAAGTACTGACTAGATTAAGTTTGTCACTTTTTATAATGGGTGTATCTCTAGCCTTACAATTCTACATGTTAAACCTACTAAGCATACGATCAATGTAAGACTTTTGGGATAGTCCAATAGATATTGAGACATATCTCAATGAATTTCAATCCTAAAAATAAAGAAGGCATCCCCAAGATCTTTCATGTCAAAAGTCTTGGACAATAGCTGCTTAGTTTCATGTAACACACTAATATCATTATTGGTTAGCAAGATATCATCCATGTACAAAACAAGAAAGATGTACTTACTCCCACTAATTTTAAGGTATGTGCATTGATCAACTTTATTTTCCTTAAAACCAAGGGAAGTAATTACCTCATCAAACTTTAGATATCACTGCCTAGAAGCTTGCTTAAGGCTATAGATTGACTTATTAAGTTAGCATACTAAATGCTCATTTCCAGATTCTTAAAATCTCTTAAGCTATACCATATAAACTTCTTCTCTAAGATCATCATTGAGAAAAGCTATCTACACATCTATTTGATAAAGTTACAAATCAAAATGTGTACTAAGGCCATAATGATCCTAAAGGAATCTTTAGAAGACATTGGTGAAAAAGGTTTCATTATAATCCATTCCTTCCCTTTAAGTAAATCCCTTTACCACCAGTCTAGCTTTGAACCTTTAAATTTTTCCCTTGGAATCTTTCTTGGTTTTATACACCCATTTGCCACTAGTAGGTTTGCACCCATTTGGTAGTTTAACAAGCTCACAAACACGATTTTAAGCCATAGAATTCATCTCATTTTTCATTGCATTCATCTACACACCATACTGTGGATTGCTAATAGTTTCACCAAAAGTCACAAGATCAACAACATGACTAATTGATAGCACCAAAATATATATAGAGATTTTACATGTCAAAATGGTGCTAAAATTTAAATTTTAGTGCTTTTCATGCTATTTTCATGGCTTTAGGTTTTTCCAACTCAAGACTCATTTTCATGCAAGTATGCATGTACACCCAAGCCACCCACTATTGGTCCAAATTCAAGTATACATAAGCCCAATTGAATCCTAATGCATTTGGCCAAATTGAATTTCCAAGGCAAACATGTTTCTTTGATAAGCCATGAAGAGAATGACTTGCATAAGGACACTATCACATTCAACTATGCAAGAAAAAAGGAAAAATTGTAAGCATTTAGACTCTTCAAGCTCAATCCATTCGACCAAAAGGAGTTTAAAGTCAATCATGAGTCTTTTACTTTGTCTTGAAGAGTTTTGAGAAGACAAAGGACTTTATCACTTTGAGATTAAGAGTTTGAATAAAATGCAACATATCTCCTATTGAAATCTCATCTTAGCCAAACCTAGAGGGGAGATTGATCAAGATTACATCACATGAAGATCAAGGGCCAAGATCATCATATTTAGCCAAAGCATTTCAAAAATGAAGAGTTTGATTTTTGTATGCAACCTTGAGGATTAAGATAGAGCTTTATCTTTTAGTTTTTGAATTAAACTCAATCACTTGTAAAGTGCACCTTTTTGGTCGAACCTAAGCCTATAAATAGGCAAAGCCATTCACTTGTTTGAACATCGTATCCCACACTTCTCTTTTCTTCTCTCTTTTTTTTTCTTAGTTATTTAGTTTTTCTTTAGATTAGTTATTGGCTTAGGTGACAGTTCTACCAATAACCAAAGTTTTTTTCTATAATTCCTTTATTTTAAACCCAAGAAGTATTTTTCAAGATCTATTTTTCTTCTTTGTCTTCAAGCTTACTCTTTACATCCTCATTTTCGATAATCATCTTTATTATTCTAGTTTAATTTGTTTTCATGCAATCTTTGCTTTCTCAATTTTTTTTATGCAAGATAAGTTCTTGCCATAACTTTTTTCCTTACAAGTTTTTAAGTTTCGTGCTCTTGATCCCATTAATCTTTTACTTTCATAATTTCAAGATTTCATTATTCTCAAGTTTGCAATTATTATTTCTTTCAAGATCTTGTTTTGGCTCTTCTCTTTAGCTTATCAAGTGATAGTTGGTTAAGTGAGATTTAAGCCTACAATGCTTTCAATCTTTCTTTTCTTTTCTTTGCAACCAAAACCCAAGTTTTCATTTGTTTAGATATAGGATTTCAAGATTTTGCCATTGGTGATTATGAACAACCGAACATTATTTTTATAACCCTTGAGGAGATGATACTTGGAATACTCCACTTTATTATATGATCTGTGCACTTGTAAGCTCTATGAAAAAGGCAACAATCAAGTTTTTGGCACCATTGATAGGGATTATAGTGGTATACACAATACCAGTAAAGAATTCTTAAGCTTGTTTGGATATGCAGATTTAAAAGTGTTGACTTAGCTCCAATTGATCAAGAGGTGGAAAGAACTTTTAGAAGAAGAAGAAAAGAGTAATCAACACCAGTAGCACTTACTCGTGTGGTGAATACAAATAATGAGGGACTATGTAGTTCCCAATGCCAATGGTTTTCAGCCATCCATTAGAAGGCCAACTATTCAAGCCACTAACTTAAAGATAAAGCCTTCTATTATACAAATGGTCCAAAGTTCTATGCAGTTTGGAGGACTACCAAACGATAATCCAAATTTACATCTTTTTAATTTTCTTAAACTCTGTGATACTTTTTGTTACAATGGTGTTTCTAACGAGGCTATTAGACTAAGATTATTTCCTTTTTCTTTAGGGACAAAGTGAAAAATTGGTCGTCTTTTTTACCACCATGCTTAATTACAACATTGGGTGATCTAGTTTAAAAATTTTTGGCAAAATTTTTCTCACCAACAAAAATAGCAAAACTAAGGAATGAGATTACCACTTTTATGCAAGCTAGGGGTGAAACTTCATATGATGGATGGGAGAGATTTAAATAACTGCTTAAAAAATGCCCATATCATTGTTTACCCCAGTGGCTTTAAATTCAGGTATTTTACAATGGTCTCACATAACCAATGAGGACCACCTTAGATTCAGTTGTTGGAAGGGCTATAATAAGCAAGACTCCTTAGGAGGCTAATGAGCTAATAGAAGAGATGGCTACCAATAATTACCAGTAGGATTGAAAGAAAGGTCAATAAAAAATTAGCTGGTTTATTTGAAGTTAATGCTATTACTTCTATTAACTTTCAACTGGTTGCCCTTATAATGAAGTTTGAAGCCTTAGGAAATCAAATGCAAGCTAACCTAATTAACGCCATACAAGATCTCTTGGTATCTTGTGACATATGTGAAGAACCCCCATTCCTCAAAAAGATGCCAATATAGGTTAGAACCTATCCATTACATCCAACAAAACAAATCATGTAATAACCTATAGCAATACTTGCAATCCCGGCTAGAAAACCATCCAAACTTTTCTTGGAACGGACCAAACTATCAAGCCATTAACAATCAAATCAACAACTACCATACCAATCCACCATATTATAACCCATCTTAAGAAAAGAAACCTAAATTTAAGGACATGTTGACCCTGTTGATGCAAGCTAACAATGCCAACATCCAAAGCTAAGCTATATTTATAAAAAATATAGAAAATCAAATAGATCAACTTGCCTAAGCCAAAGCAAATTGCCTAGTAGATACCTTACCTAGTAACACTAAACCAACCCAAAAAGATAAGGTAAGAAGGGATGCAATGCAGTAAATCCTTTGGGGGATGTTAGGATGGACGATATTGATAAAAAAGATGATGAACCATACTGGTCAACCTACCTAGTTTTGTAAGATAACCTGAAGTGGATTTTATTAAAAGAAACGATATTTTGAAATATGAAAAGCTTTTAAGACTTGTTAAAAAAGTTTTAGAGGGTTTTAACCTCATGACATTAGAGACCCCTGAAGCTATTGAAACCTATGAGGAAGATCCTAAAGAAGAAAATGATGAGATGGACTATAAGAAAAATCTAAAAAAATACATTGAGGGGTCTCTTAAAGAAACGTAAATGCTATTACAAGTAAAAAGAGCATTAGTAGAAAGCATTCCACCTAAAAAGATAGCCTAAGGTGAGCTTGCCCAAAATAATCAATGATATGGCATATTGCTAGAAAAGGATCCTTAAGAAGAAGAAGAAGAAGAAGAAGAAGAAGAAGAGCTTCAAGAGGAAGTTCAACAAAAGCCAAGGATGACTACTAGAATGTATAGGTAGTGTTTTAATGTTAACCCACCTGGCCCAAGGCCTATTCCAAAAAAGCTATGTAAGGAACTAAAAGAAGCCATGTTCTTAGATGATTGTAGTCCTATGGCTTCAATAATTTTTGCCCAAAAAGTTAAAAGATCTAGGGAGTTTTACTATACCTTACATGATTGGAAAATTAAAATTCTTTAATAGTCTTTGTGATCTTAATTCAAGCATAAATTTAATGCCAACATGTTTTTGTGTAGCTAGGTTATAGAGAGCTAAAACCTTATACATTCAATATTAAGTTTATTGATCAATCTATTAAGTTACTACAAGAGATGTTGAAAAATATCTTGGCAAAAGTTAGAAAATATGCTTTCTTTGTGATTTTACTATTTTAGATATAGAAGATGATTAGGCTTCATTATTCTTAGGTAGACCTTTCCTATTTATTGCCAAAGCCATGATAGATGTATATGAGGCTAACATTACCCTTAGGTTTAGACTCAAGAAAATGCAACTTGTATCTACAGGCTATGGTGTGATAAGACATGAAAAAAGTGTTAGTGTAGCTAAGGAATTTAAGGAAACCCTAAAAGAGTCCAACCTATTAGTAAAGCCTCTTGATGCTCTGAAAAACTTAGTAAACCCTAGTTTTAATTTTGTCAATCCTTACAAAAACTCAAGCTCAATTTATGTAATCCATAATAGGAGAATTAGCCCATCTTCTTAAAGTAAGTCTGTTTATGTTATATCACAAAGAAGAAGGCAACAAGGAAAGCTCTCTCCAAAGGGATAAAGGGATTCTACATAGATTTAAGGATGGTCAAGCTTAACCAAAGCTAGCGGTGCTTAGGAGGCAACCCAAGTTCTACTTTAATGGTTATGATTTTTTATTTTTTTATTTATTTTCTTTTAGGAAAGGTATGTTTTAATATCTTTGTTTGAGTTTTTTTAGGGATGAAAAAAAGTAAGAGGATTCATTATGGATATTTGGCCTTATAGAATTTTAGGCAATATTTCTTTTTTCTTTGAGTTTTTAATATATGATTCCATGTAAGTGTTGGGGGGAAGAAAACTTTTTGATTTTAACTCATCTTTGCTTTTAAAACCAAATTGACTTGCTAAACTTCATTATGATGTTCACTTAGTTGGAAATTACATATATTCTCTTGAATGACTAAAGTATGATATGGAGTTTAAATATGGATATAGTATGAACTTGAAAAGAATTCTCAAGCATGTCTTTTCTTTAGATATGCTTTTTATGCATAGATTTCTATTTTCTTTATATGAAATGCTATAATTTTTGTGAAGGTTTGTGAAATATGGACTTGCATGAAATTTAGGATTTGAATAAGTGCTTTAAAATTCACCTACTTAAGCATGTCTTCATTTTGACTATTTAAGCCTTTTTCAAGCCCACCTTGTGATAATGCATCCCTAGTGCCATTATTTTGAGCCTATTTACTAATCATTTTCTTTGTTTATTTAGCCACATTATAAGCCCAATAAGCCTTTTCTTTGATTATTATTATCCTTTTTTTTGTTGTCCTAACCCACTATGCTTACTTGTGTATCATGGACATATTCTTGTATTTGGAAAGAAGGGAGGCTCAAGGAAAGAAAAAGAAAATCAACAATCATGAAAACCAAAGCCTAATAAAGCCAAAAATGGCTATCATTTAAAAATAAGAAAAAAAAGTCAAAAATACAAAGCAATAAAGAATGCCTCACAAGTCAAGTTTCCAGAAAGAACTCTCAATTGTTCAAAGTCCAAGAAAAAAAGAAAAAGTAAGCTTAGGGTTTTGACCCTAAAAATTCTCTTTTCCTACCTTAAGCCAAGCCCTTACATTAGAAGCCTAAAAGAACTTTTGATCTTGAGTTGAATATGTAGGTTTAACATTAGTGGAGAAGGATGGGGAAATTAGACATATGAAGTGTATTCTATCTTTAAATTGAAATGTGATGAAGTGTTTTACATTCTATTTGCTTGAGTTATATGAATAATTTAAAGATGAAGTAGATTTGTATGTATGATTAGCATAAGTCATTGAAAGCTTGATTTTGAATGACATTCTTGTGACTCTATATTTATTCCTAATTTCGTATTATGCAATAGTACATGTTAAGAGTTTTGTATAATTTTTTACTTTAAGGATCCTTATAATGTTCTTTAGTCTTGTTGATTTAAGGTTTTACTTAAGGACAATCAAATATTTAAGTATAGGGGTGTAATAGCACCAAAATATATAAAGATTTTACATGCCAAAATGGTGTTAAATTTTAAATTTTTCAATGATTTTTGGTGTTTCTCATGCTACTTTCATGGCTTTAGGTTTTTCAACCACAAGATTTATTTTCATGCAAGCCATGCATGTAATCATGCAAAGCTCACATTTGGCCCAATCATGCAAGCTCTATACTACCCACCGTTGGTTGAAATTCAAGCATGCACAAGCCCAATTAAATCCTAATCCATTTGGCCAAATTGAATTTGCTAGATAAACAAGTTTCTTTGATAAATCATGAAGAGAATGACTTGCATAAGGACACTATCACATTTAGTTTTGCAAGAAAGAAGGAAAAATTGCAAGCTTTTAGACTTTCCAAGCTCAATCCATTCGACCAAGAAGTGTTTGAGGCCAACCATGAATCTTTTGCTTTGTCTTAAAGGGTTTTGACAAGATAAGTACTTTATCACTTTGAGATCAAGAGTTTGAATAAAATGCAACTTATCTCCTTTTGAGATCTCATCTTAGCCAAACCTAAGGGGAGATTGATCAAGATTGCATCACATAAAGATCAAGGGCTAAGATCATCACATCAGCCAAAGCATTTCAAGAATGAAGAGTTAATTTTTCTATGCAACATTGAGGATTAAGATAGAGCTTTATCTCTTAGTTGTTGAATTAAACTTAATCACTTGTAAAGCCCACCCCTTTGGCCAAACCTAAGCCTATAAATAGGCAAGGCCATTCACTTGTTTCAACATTTCATCCCTCACTCCTCTCTTCTCTATTTTTTTTTATTAGTTATTTAGTTTTTCTTTAGATTAGTTATTGGCTTAGGTAATAGCTTTGCCAATAATGAAAGTTCTTTTTAGTAGTTCTTTTATTTTAATTCTAAGAAGTATTTTTCAAGTTCTATTTTTAAGCTTATTCTCTACTTTTTATTTTGACAATCATCTTTACTTTTCCAGTTTAATTTGTTTTCATGCAATCTTTGCTTTCTAAGATTTCTTTTATGCAAGATAAGTTCTTACAATAACTCTTTTTCTTACAAGCTTTTAAGTTTTGTGCTCTTGATCCTATTAATCTTTTACTTTTGCAATCTCAAGATTTCATTATTCTTAAGTTTGCAATTATTATTTCTTTTAAGATTTTGTTTTGACTTTTGTCTCTAGCTTACCAAGTGACAGTTGGTTAAGAGAGATCTAAGCCTACATTACTTTCAATCTTTCTTTTCTATCTTTGCAACCAAAACTCATGTTTCCATTTGTTTAGATATAGGATTTCAAGATTTCACCATTGGTAATTGTGAACAACCCAACATTATTTCTATAATCCCTAAGGAGACAATACTTAGAATACTCCTCTATATTACTTGATTTGTACACTAGCAAGCTCTATATAAAAAGTAGCAATCACTAATATCATAGTCACTCGCTCTAAGATAAATTACATAATCATTGGAGATGGTAGATTTTTTTGTCTAGTAGATCTCCTTAGAGGCATTTCAATCTTATTTTCTTGAACTTGTTGTACATCTATTAAAGCTAGATTAATTGGAGGAGGGCTTGTATCTAGTTGGCCTCTATTTCCTTTTTCTATGGCCACTATCATAATACAGCACTATGTTACAGGCAAAGGAATAGAGACATGTCTAATAGATTCATCATTGTTCACAATCTTTACCATACCCTAATCAACAATATCCAATTCATGAAACTTTGTCGCTTACGACTCTACAATCTTAGTTCCATGTGTAAGACAATAAAACCTATATCCCTTAGAATGGTCTGGATACCTTCTAAAAAAGCAACAAGTTCTCTTAGGTTCAGTCTTTCTTTCAAAAGGGTTATAGATTCTAACTTCTATAAGACATCCCTAAACTTGAAAGTGGTTCAAGCTAGGTTTCCTACCAATCCACAATTCAAATGGTGTTTTAGTAATTGATTTACTAGGTACCTTATTGAGCATATACAAGGCAGTTTTAATGGCTTCACCTTAAAGAGATTCAAAAAGATTGGTCTTATTCATCATATCCTTAAGGGTGCAATTAAGCCTTTCAGCCACACTATTTTGTTCAAGACTACTGAGCATAGTATATTAGGCAACAATCCCACACTCTTGTAAGTATTTGGCAAATGGTCCCATGTGCTGTCCAGTTTCACTATGTTTGCCATAATACTCACCACCACGATCAAACCAACAACTTTGATAATTTTCCCTAACTATTTCTTTACCTTAGTCTTAAAAATTTTAAATTTATCAAAAGCATTAGATTTTTCACCTAGTAGGCAAAGATACCCATAGCAGGAATAGTAATCACTAAAAGTAACAAAATATTTGTTACCACACAAAGTAGATGTAAGAGGTCCACTAATATCAATATGTACAATTTCCAAAAGGTCAGAACTACGAGTTACCCTTTTCTTCTTAGTCTTCGTTATTTTACCCTTTATGCAATCAACACAAGTGTCTAATTTTTGAAAAGTAAGGGATGGTAAATTACCATCCTTTACCAATCTTTGAAATCTTTCATAAAAAATGTAATCTGACCTTTTATGCCATAATAAGGAAGAGTTTTCTTTAATCAAGGATGTTTTAGACACTATCTATTTAACATTATTATAATTATATTCATTATTGAAAGCCAAACAAAATTTATATAAATTGTCAACAAGTTTAAATTCACCAACAACATTTGAATTTAAAACTAAGTAAACTTTTCCATTTCCAATGCCAAAATAGTAACCATGTTTGTCCAAAACAAAAACTAAAATCAAATTCCTTCTAAATAAAGGTACATAAAAAACGTTTTCCAAAACAAGTTCAAAGCTAGAATCCAAATTTAAACTTATTGTTCCTACATGACTAACATCTACTTCAGGATTGTTTCCAACTTTAAGTTTGGCCTCTTTCTCACTTGGCTGCCATTTGCTTTTAAACCCCTACAAGGTAACAGTAATATGAACAGTTGCACCACTATCAAGCCACCACAAATTTGGTGGGGCACTAACAAAGTAGGATTTAAAACAAATGAGCTAGTGAATTACCTGCTTGTTTATTCTTTTTCTCTAACCAAGCCTCATATTTAGTGCATTCAAATTTCATGTGACCTTTCTTCTTGCAAGAAAAACACTTGATATCTTTCTCAATGATAGCTTTAGGACCTCCTACCCCTTTAGTATGACCACTAGCCTATCCCTTCTCATCTTGAACTTTTTTATAAGCATTAGAAACAAATCTCCAAAATTTCCCATGATTTTTTTTTATAATTAGGTTTAGATGGGTAGTAGGATGGACACTTTCACTTTTTTCTTTCCTAAGTTTTTCTTGCTCAAAAACACATTTTGAGATGAGATCATTAACACTCCAAACTTTATTCATAACATTTTAGGCTGTTTTGATCTGAGTGAACTCAATAGGTAAGGAGTTAATGGCATGGTGAACAAAGAATTTGTCAGAGAGGACAATTTCATGAGAAGTCTATTTGGTTTGAATATGGATCATTCTCATAATAAAATCTTTAACATCACTTGCACTATCATATCTCATGCTCGTAAGCTCACTTGTAAGGTTCCCTACCTCAAACTTATTGGATCTTTGGTATCTATTGCCTACAACATTGTAGAGATCCCTAGCAATTTCAGTAGTATCCAACCCACTCAAAAGGTGTTTAGAGATAGACCTCTAAATGGCATACAGACACATACAATTTGCCCTTTCCCTTTTGGCAAAAAATTCCTTTTGTTCAGCAGTACTCTCATTAGTAAGATCAGTAAGCTTTGAAAAATGTAAGGCCATGTCTATCTCACTTATAACCAAAGCAAAGTTCAGATCTTCACTCCATCTCTTATAATTAGATCCATGTAGTACTTTGATAGTAGCTTGATTGTTATTAATAATAAAAGTCACTGTTGAAGACAAAATGCAACATCAATCAATGGGCAATATCGTAAATTTTATAGCAACGATTCATGATGTGCTAACAACTATTGAAAAGTCTAGGGACATCATCACAAACTCCCTTTTGGGTAGAGAATGCAAAATGCAATTAGGAACTTTCCATTTTAAGCTAATATGAGAATATCCTAGTTTTCAAAACCTATCCCCTTTGGGTAGATAGATTTTATAGACTGATATTTCCTCAACCATAATGCTTTATGTTCTAAAACAAATTACCCTACACATTAACCCTTTTGCATAGGTTAAGATAATTTAACAACCATCCTACAACCTTAGAATGATAAAACTTTGCATTAACTTCAATAAGTGAGCTGCTTTAGTAGCCAAGCACTTATATCAATTAATGAAAAATTTTTTCAAATCGGGAAATTTCATTAATTGTCTAAAATTCTTAGTTTGCATACTTAACCTTAATGTATGGAATGAACCATTCCAACTAAGATACTAAACCTAGATGTATCTCATTAAGTCCTATAAATAATGCTTATTGCATTTAAGCTTGGCTCTCGAACTTAATTTAAAACTGTTTTTAATTACTAACCAATTATGCACATAAAGTTCAACTTGAGAGTGCAAAAATATTTTAGTCCAACTAGGCAAAGTACTTACTACCATTAGACTCCCAAGATGCCAAAAATTTTATCATGAACTAAAGCAACCAAAATTATGTGCATAACATATAATAATTTCTTAATAATGCATGATCTTAAACAATAAATATTTAATGCACTCTAAAAATTCCAAAAAAAAAAACATAAAAAAATCAAAAATAAAATTCTAAACATGTCAAAAAAAAAAAACCGAGGATCAAAACTACCGTCAGACAGGCCCACACGTGCTACATGCACCTCCCCCTGCATGTGGGCTTCATCAAGCTCATGATTGGTCATCTTCTTCCTCTAGCCAAGTTGACCTAACTTGATTGGATCGATTTTTTAACCCATTTGGTTCTGGTTGAGGTTTTTTGTCATTTTTATGACTTTTTTGCAATTTTTATCAAATTGAAGTTTCAAACATTCAATTAAACTCATTTTCTATAAAGCCTATGCAAAAAATCAGATCAAAAACAACAAAAATAGGATCAATTTGAGAAAATTTTTGAATTCTTCAAACCCATAAACAACCTATTTTTGTTTTCTTGAAATTTTATCATTTTACAACAACATTTAATGAAATTAAACACTTTAATCCACATTATAACATATTAGGAACATCAAACATGGATCAGTTTCAAATCAAACACATAAAATGTTGATGATTTAATCAAAACTAGAATTTTTACCAAAATTGTAGCTGAAATTTTTGAACCCTAATTTCTCCCTCCATACATGGAATTAGAAAATGATCCTTATATGGATTTGATCCTCTTTCAAAAAGGAACAAAAAGCCCTTAATCAATTTTACCTAATAACGATTGGAATTTAAAAATTTTGGCAGCATAAAAAAACAACCCAAACAAGCAAATAATCCAAAAATTAATTAAATAATCATCAAATTAGGGTCCTAATTTCACACAATCGGGCTCTGATACTACATGAAAGGATAAAACCAAGATCATTGTGTGAAAATTAAAACACCATACATGTATATAAGAGATCAAGCATACCTGTTTGGGTAGTCATTATGAAAATGCAAAAGCGAAACGATATCAAAGTGGCTATGATCTTCCTCTTTCTTCTATATCTTGTAGCAGTTTTTTAATGGGTAGTTACCGAATATAAGAGGTGAAGAGAGGACTTTAGCCTGTTATTTAAATAACCTTGGTAACCTCCTCATTAAAGATTTACCGAGCCAAAGGCCTGTATAATCGCTAAACTATGCTGACCCAGTAAGATGTGTAAAAGCCCACACTTAGGTGATCACATAAAATTAATTGGGCTCCCATGCTTATCTCATATTAGGACTAAATCCATCAATCGATTTTATTAAATTAAAATTGCCAATTAATAATAGCCCATTTATGGAGAATTCTAACAGATGGCACGTATTAACCATGCATCGTTCGACAATGTATAAAGTGATATATCCAAACCAATTAGCTAAGGAAATATCATGCATTGTTTAGACAAAGAAGAGTTATAGTTGTAAATATCATGCATTGTTCAGACAAAGAAGAGTTATAGTTGTAAGAAGACTCTTTTGTTTATCTTAAAAGAGTTTTACTCCAGGAAGAACACATTAAATGTAGATAAAAGCTAGAGTTATTATGCAACAAGAACTCTTGAGTTTTAATCCAAGAGAATTTGAAATTAAGTAAACCTAATCGAATGAGAATTTGTCTTCAAAGTACTTTAGCTGAGTATGCATTTGCATTCAATATAAGTTGACATGGCAAGACACATAAGCATGGAAGACCAATCAAGGAATCCAATTCAATCACACAAGCTCCATCTCACCCTTGAAAACCCCACATTCGACCAATTGATTAGGTCAAATCTACAAGTGCATAGGCTATACAAGTAATGATAGTAACCTTCGGTCAAGATATCATCCCACAGAGATTAGGTAAAGAAATTCCTAAGCTAAGTACCTATTATTCCCATACGCTTCTATAGTTGGCTCAAATATGAACATAAAATCTAACTATGAAAATAAAAGGAAATAAAGCATGAAAAATGTAATACTAAGTAAATAAACAAATGAACAAAAACAATAGCTAAAATGCATGCTAAAAAATGTAAAATATAGTAGCAGTATCAAAATAAAGCAAGCATGAATGGAAAATAAAGTGATGAAAATGCAACTAAACATGCAAACTATGAAAAACAAAAAATGCAAGGCTAAAATCTAGCTAAAACATAATTACAATACTAAAATGAACTTTAAATGGCAAGTACAGTAAATGATCTAAAACTTAGAGATGCAAAATTACCAAGAAAACCAGCTTAAAAACAGATTTGAAATGCAAATGAAAAACAAAAATATTCAAAAACTCAAAGGAAGGATTGAACTACACTTAACTTGCAACATGAACCTATGCACATAAGCTATTGGTTTGACTTCTAAAATGAACATGAATCAAATGAAAACCAATTGATTTTAAGAAAACTAACAAAGAACATCATGAAGAACTAAATTGAAACATAAAAATGAAGAAATTCATGCATAAGAATTAAACCACAAATTGAGAACCAAAAACTACCAAATCTGCAAATGAATTGTAACTCACGGTTTAAAAAGCTAGAATGAACAAATTGAATTAAAATTGAACTGAAATTTAAAAGTATGATTAAAGAACTAAATAAAGATTCAGATTGTAACAGAAAACATGAAAGAAAACACACAAACAAGCAAGAACAACATGAACTGAATGTAAAGATTCAACCAAAACTCACTGAGTTAACAAAAGAAGAATTTAGATCTAGATCTTTATATTAAAAACGAACTTAAGCTGAGCTAAGGAATGATCAATCAACAAGTTTACTTCAAAATAAAACAAAAAAATCATAGTAAAATAAAGAAAAAATAGCTCAATGAACTATTATTTTAAACTCCATTCAAAACACAGGAAAATAGAACATATTCAACAAAAATCATCCAAATAGCCATCAAAAACATGAAATAAATTGCAAAAGAAATGAAAATAAGCAAGATAACAAGTAAATCTAAGAGATCAAAGGTTAAAACAATCAAACAATTTGTCAAGATGAGAGAAGAACTGGATCTCACCTCCTCCAGTTTCAACCAAAATTTGCAACAATTAACTGTTTTGATTGGGAATAAATTTGCTAATGATTTTCTACTATGTTAAAGCCTAACGAGCTAAAAAATTGTGAAAAAAAATTGGAGCAAAAACAGTATGAAATGATTGAGTTTTGAAGAAATCACTGCAACTAACTCAAGTGTGAAAATGTAAAAACAGAATTGAGATCAACGAGAAAACTTAAAGATTTGAGCTAGAAATCAATAAAATTTGTAAATTTCATTGCAAAAATCGTAACTAACACTAAAAAATACTTCAGGAAATGTAAATTTGCAATCAAAATCAATAGAGAAACATAGAAATCAAGGGCTATTTTGCATGTAAGAAAGTAAAATGTTGTAAAGGAAAATGCAAAAACTAAAGAACAAGAAAATTAAAATCCTAAGCTAAAGTCCTCCTAAAATGGCCAGCCCTCCTCATATTTATAAGTATGTGAGTGGTGAATTAAGGCCAAAAAAATCTTTCCAAAATATTTGGAAATGAGAGGTCTTCTACAGACTTCTTTGCTCCTTCTTTCACCCCTTATTCATGGCTGGTTTAAGCTTCTTTGCTTTCTTTGGTTGGAAGCCTTCCTTTCATGTGTTTTATCACTCCAAATAGTCTAAGTTTTAACCAATAGGAGCTCTTTATAATGCCATGTTAGCACCACTTGAAGTCTTCTTCAATGGAACCAACTTCTCATGGTTACATGAACTTCAATCGATGCCACTAGCTTGCCTATGTTTACTTCATCCTTCTTCATTTGTCTACCAAGAATTCAATTTATTAAATGAACAAATTATCATTAAAATCATTAGACAAATTCTAGAAATAATTTAAAAATTTATAGGAAAAAAAAATCAAGAAAACTCCCTCAATAAGTAATGTAAATCAATGACACTTATTTAGGCTATTTTCATAGTTTGCACCAAAAATCCTCCAAAATGTATCCAAATTGTCCAAAATTCCTTATTTTCTCCTTTTTTTTCTCCCTAAAAATGAAAAAAAATGTGCATTTATGAGTATTTTTGCCACAATTTGCAAGGAATAAGCTAAAATATAAGCAAAATTGCACTAAAAATGAGCATGAAAATACTAAAATTTTAGTGCAATCATCAACCTATATCAAGATCAAGATGACATGTTATCTTTTAAGAGTTTGAGTTTATGAAGAACTATATAGGCTTATACCTCCTTGGGTGAACTTAGTGTTGGTATTTGGCCTTGAATCTGAATCTTATTTTGGCTAAGACATTGTCATATTTGTAGTATTTTGATATTTGATATCATATAAAGGTCTTATTTCTTTATCATTGAGCTTGTGTACATATATTTCAATGTTGATGCTTATATGATGAAGTCCTCAAAATATAAATAAAAATTTGCAAAGGAATTACAATGAGATTGTAATTATGATATCATCATTGCATAAAAGCTATATGTTCCAAAATTATTCCTAGTCAATGCTTTATCAATAAGACATTGATAAAAGATGTTGAAATTAGCACATGGTTATGCTCTTGCTTATGAAGTAAGCATCCAATATCATAGGTTGAAGTTTGGATAAACTTGAGCTAACATGTAGGTGCTTGTTACAAGAACAAGCTCAATGAACATGACCCAATATGTGAATGCTAAATGCTAGTTCACATAGTATCTATAGCTACATTCTCATGTGATGGTTGTGTAAGTGATCCATTAACTTGAGATTACTTATGATCTTATTTGATGAATGTTATATTTTGCCTTTACTTATGGTTCTAAACAAGAATGCTTCAGTCAAGTGTTGTTGGGTATAGTATGAGGCATATGAAGTTGTATGAAGTAATCAAGATAGGATTCATCACCTTGTGTGATCAAAAGAGTATTTTAACTAGTCTTGATTGAATTAAATTGAGAAATCTTTGGCCAAAGTGAAATAAGAGTTTAGAATTATTCTAAAGCTTATTTGTGAGTTAATGTCAAGGACAAGACTAAGAATGGTTGAACAAATTATGCAAACACTAAGCCAACTCAATGTTCAAACTGATATACTATGTGATGAAATGATTAATTATACACTAAGACCATTCATGGATAGGTTGTCAAGCCATATTGACATTTTTTTAGTAATTACGGGTCATGTAATGAAGCTAGCATTGATCATGATCTATAAACATAAGATTGGATAATTTCAGAATTAGTGATGAAGCCAACAAATTTGTTTCATCCATAGCCAAAATGCTAAGGCTTACAATGCTTGTGTTTGTTGCCAACTTGTTAAAGAACTTAACGAGTCATGTAAAATGGGAAAATTGTGAAAGATTAAAATTAGAATACATTAAGTTGTACTTAATTTGAATTTGGTATGACCAAAAATAAAGGAAATAAAAATAAGACAAAGAGTTTCCCCTATTTGGTACATTCGGCTAGCGTAGGGTTAATTGTGAAAATTTGCATTCCAAGCATTAAACCTAAAGTGGCTGAAGGCTTCCCCTATAAAAGAAACATCAAGACATCCCTTCTTGTAACTAAGCATCTAGAGAAAAACTAGAAAAATAAAGAGAAAGAAGTTTTATTTAAGAAAATACAAAAGGTCTTGTAAACACTTACTAGCTAGAATATGGCTTTGAGTTCTACCAAACCTTAGAGAAGGTTCTTTCACAAGAGTTTGTATGGATCAACATTAGAGGTTGAACACTTAGGTAGCTTATTGCTTAGAATCTATTTGGAAGGTCATGAAATTGAGCCAAGTGATTTTCAGCATTCAAGGTAACACCTTTAGCAGAAAATATGCATGCTTATATATCCATGTTGTTTGTATAATCTTATTAATTGATCTTGGCTTTTGGGAATTAAAATTTTTTTAAATTCCACTGCTTTAAAACTGATAATGATGTTTAATTCCCTATAAGTGATATCTGATAGCACAAAAATTTATAGAAATTTTACATGTCAAAATGGTGCTAAAATTTAAAATTTTGGATAATTTTGGTGCTTTTCGTGTTATTTTCATGGCTATAGGTTTTTCAAGTTCAAGACTCATTTTCATGCAAACAGTGCATGTAACCATGCAAAGCTCACATTTGGCCCAACCATGCAAGGTCAATGCCGCACACATTGGTCCATATTTAAGCAATTCCAAGCTCATTTAGACACCACCACATTCAGCCAAAGCTAGATCTAAAGAGGATTGCATACAGCCCACTTACATTAGGACTTCTACACTATTCGGCCAACTCAAATTGCAAGAAAAGATAAAGCTTACTTGGATAAGTTAGATTCTATCTATTTGGCCAAATAGGATGAAGCATAATTAAAGATTTTAAGCTCATAAGGATACCAGAGCATTCAGCCAAAAGGTGTTTGTAGTTGAGCATGACTTTTTAAGATCACCCAATGAAGAGTTATGATTTAAATGACAAGACTTTGGATAAGAAGCAACTATTTCATCTTATAAGTTTACCTTAGTTGAATACATGAAGGAGATTACACCAAGATGGATTTCAAGACTTTAAGTCAGATCAAAGGCCAAGATTACTTCCCCAAAGATCATTCGGCCAAGACACTCAAATCCAAGGAGTTTCAATCACCAAGACTATTTTGAAGATCAAGATGAGTTTATCTTTTAGCATTTCAATATGACTTAAACTCTTGTATCCCTACCCCTTCTCTTGGCCAAATCCCATTCTATAAATAGGGAGGTCATTCCCTCATTTCAATCATCTCTCTCTTCAGTTCTATCTTTTGTTTTAGTTTCTAAGTTTCTTTAAGTTATTTATTTCTTTTAGTTGAGGTATTGGCTTAGGTGATAGATTTGCCAATTACCAAATTTTTGTTCTTTAAATCGTTTTCAATTAAGAAGTATTTTATTCAAAGATATATTTTCTTCTTTTTAAAGTATGCAAATCTTGTTTCTTGTTTTCTTTAATTTTAGCTAAGAATCCTTTTCCAAGATTGATCCAAATTTCTTTGGTTTCTTTGAAAGATTTGGCTACACTCTTTTTTACTTATTCTTTAATTTCTTTCATGCAATCTTTATTTCTTCAAAAGCAATTTGGCATTCTTGTTTATAATCTTTTAATTCTTGGCTTTAGGATTAGTTGTTGCCATTAATCTTTTACTTCTTAAGTAATAGCTGTCGAAGTTTAGAACCCTACCACATATCACTTTTAATCTTTACTTAATCCGTGTCTACTTAAACCTTGTAACCCTAAAACCCTACAAAGTCATTTCTTTAGACATAGGATCTCAGCCTTTCACCTTTGATACTTGTAAACTACCCAACATTACATTCTATAATCCTTGAGGCAATGATACTTGGAATACTCCACTTTATTACTTGATCTGTGCATTTGCAAGCTCTATATAAAATTTAATAATTAATATTAGAGCCTTGTCAATATAGATTATACAAATTAGAAGTTTGTTTAGTTGATCATGATATCAAAACTATTTTGAATGCAATATGTTGTTGTGATGTAAAGGCTAAAAAATTAATTTTTTCTATATTTTTTTGATTGGATTCTTTTAGAATATCAAAGCATGATGTCTTAGGATGATTGAGTTTGAATTTTATGATTTATGGATATCGTTTGCATGCTCAATGAATTTTTTGTTTGCAATCTGTCCATATAAAGAAAAGTTTGCTATAGTGACATTATGAAAATTGTTTCTCACTCTAGGGATGATATTTGACTATGAATTTTTAACACATGAAAATAGACGTATTGATGATCATAATGAAAAATTTTCAGAATTTTTTGAGTTGATTTGTTTGTCAAAAGTAGATGACATGTTCAGCCCAGAAATATGCTAGTGGTGGTTGGGCATGCAAAATATGCATATAATGCATGGTTACCCTAATATGATTATGGTAATTGGTTTTCTTGATGCAGCTGATATTCTTAAAAGTTATGAGAATTTAAAAACTTGCTCACTAAGACTTTATTGGGTAGTCAATATTGGGAATCTTAGGATACTTGTTCACCAAGATTTCAAGATTTGCTATCTTGATCACCAAGTTTGATGGACTGTTTTAAAAAAGTCAAAGTAATTGTTATTTGTGATTCAAGAATCATGACCAAAGGCATGAGAAAGCATGGGAAAGAGTTTAGAACTCTTGGATGGTGGCCAGTAGAGGTGGCATTGCAAAAGATGGTTGAAACTACCTAGTTTCCATAAAAAGTACCCTAATCGTAACTTACTTTCCTTCTTGGATTGGTTTTCAGCCAAGCCCTAGATTGATGCTATCTCTTGTTGAATTTGGATTCCTAAATAGTTTGGGTTTGAGAAATAAAATTCATATAAAAATCCAAATTGAATTGGATTTTTTAAATTGTTTAGAACTTCTAATTAATAAGAAACTATTTCACTACAACACCTAGTTAGACTAGGAAAATACCAACGCATGTAACTTGACTTGATTTTTATTGATTGGCATTCCTAAATAGTTTAGAGTGATGTCAACTTTGTTACATTAAAATTCAAGTAAAATTATAATTCCTCAATTGTTAAGGAAATTATGATTGCAAATTACATGTTCCTAAGATAATAGTTAAAAATATTTGGCCATGCTAGCTAAACATGTCTATGCCTTACATCACATTGAGTTGGATTGATAATTGATATATGATATTGATATTGATTTAAAGAATAGATGTGCAAGATCATGAATTTGAACCAAACATGATGATTATTGTAGTATGCATGTTAGTTATGAGATAAATATCAACTGTCATGGGCTCCAAATTTAAACCTGAAATCGTGCGGCCTAAAGCTAGGAATTGACTCCATATGCCTAAGTTTAACCTATGCAGCAAGCGTGCAGGTGCTATAACAACTGGAAACACAGAATACACAAGTTGAGAGAACAAGAGAATGTTGGAATATGCTATTTATTACTGAAGGAAAATGTGTTTGATGATGTATAAATAAAGGTAGGGCGACCCTCTATTTTTAGTTGAGAATGGGCTAAGACTCAAGCTCTAGGCTCATATAGTTGGATATAGGGATGGCCTCTTTTGCATCTCAAATCAATCCAAATGTCATGGTCCACACTAACATGTGAGGTACTGTCTGCTTTGGCCTATTGGACCTCACAGTTTTGTCTTTCCCAAAAGGTGCCTCCATCATAACAAGGCAACATCATCAGACACATTTGTCTTCAGTAATATACAGCATATTCTAGCATTCTCTTGTTCTTCTAGTTTGCATATTCCATCTTTCTAGTTGGTGTAAGACCCACATGCTTGTTGCATAGGCTAAACTTAGGCATATGGAGTCAATTCCTAGCCTAAGGCCATATGGATTCTAGTTTAAATCTAGAGCCAGTGTCCACAAGCTGGTTCAGGCCCAGGGGTTCTCTCCAAGTCGGGTGACAGTTCAAGTTCTAGCATGACAAAGTCTGACAGCCAATAGGACCAGGCCTTAAGGTGCACTAGAGGTCTAGGTTACAAGAAACCAGCCCAGAACAATGGTGTAGGCAATGATTAAGACTCCAGTAGCTCAGGTAAGGTGTTTAAGCTCGACATAGTCAAGCTAGGCCTAGGTGGAGGGAGTACAAGTGCATAGGTAGATACATGCAAGGGCACCCAGTTAAACCTAAGTGGGAGCACTGATGATTGAGGTACGAGCACATGGTTGGGCCTAAGTACAAACGTGCTTGAACACAGACTTGAGATAATCAAAGTTGGCAACATTGAGTCAGGCTTAGGTGTGGGCACGAATACAAGCCCAAATGCGAGTAGTGCTGAGCACAGGCTTGGAATTAACCAGGATAGATTCTCACTTAGATTGGATCAAAGATGCTAGGAATATGCTATAGCATCATATCCCTCAGAATCAAGGACTATATCATATCTCCTAAAATCATGATATTTAAACTAATGCAACCCTAGAGTTTAGGCATGTAACTCAGCAATAATTGTAAAGGGAACTCAACTATAAATAGAGAGTCCTCCACCCTCATGTAAATAACTAGAATCACAATCAAGGTAATAAGATCCTTACTCTTGCCTTAACCTTTCTATTTTTCTCTTATTTCCTTAGCTTGTGTATTTTGCCTTTCTAGTTGGCTTAGTGCCTGCTCGCTTATTTCATAGGCTAAACTTAGGCATATGAAGTCAATTCCTAACCTAAGGCTACACGGATTCAGGAATAAGCTGAGACTCAAGCTCTAGTTTCACACAATTCCAAGATACAAGGATGGCCACTTTTACATCCCAGATCAACCTAATTGTCATAATTCACACTGACTTGTGAGGTATTATCCATTTTGGCTCCATTGACCTCACAATTTGTCCCACAAAAGGCACCTCACAAGTTGAAAGTGGTATAAACCCTTATATCCCATAACCAACTCTAGTACATAGTTGATGTAGGATTCATGTCTTCTCTCTAAGACCATGACATCTTCCCCCACTCTTACGAAAGTCCACTATTCTCTATGGCACATCATTAGTACCTTTAAAATTGGCTTTGATACCAGTTGTCACAGTCCTAGGGAAAAGCCATGAATCTTATATCAACTATGTATTGGAGTTAGTCATGGGATATAAGGGTTCACATCACCTTCAACTTGTGAGGCACCTTTTGTGGGACAAAATCATGAGGCCAAGGGGATCAAATCGGACAAAATCTCACAAGTCAATGTGAACCGTGATAGTTAGGTTGATTTGGGATGTGGAAGTGGCCATCCCTATGTTTTGGAGCCATGCAAGCCTAGAGCTTAAGTTTTGACCTGTGACAAGTTCTTGATTTATTGTTATACATGCTAGAATTTATATGTGATAAATGCCATGTATAATTGTGAGATACATAATAAGATTACATGTATTAGATATATGATGAATTCTTATGCATGCTTGATGAGACCTATGATAAATAAAAAATCCCTCATGGAAAATATTAAGTCTTAATGCCTTCCATTAACATAAACAACTAAACTTTCTACTAGTGGGGCTTGTTAAGACAAAACTCAAGGTACTTATTATTTGAAATAAGGTTGTGTTAGGTTGTGTTATGGTTAATAGGTCTTATTTAACTATCATTGTATTATCCAAATGCAAAAAACTTGACCGTATAATGATAAAGGCAATAATTGGGTGAATTACATAAGATATGATTAGACAATGAGTTATCACCCAATTGGTCTAGGAGTCACATGAGGATGTGTTTGATAAGCAAGTTATCTACTTAATTTACTTATCATGGTTTGTTAAGACAAAACTCAAGGTTATGGTAAACTAAATGGGATCCTAGCCCACTAAAAAAATATGATTTTTCTGAATTGATAATGAAGGCTATTGATTTGATTAAAATAGTGGGAGCAAACAATAAATAGATTTAGACCTTATCTATATTGGTATTGAACAATATGAATTATACTTGTTTAATTTTATAGGTTGTAAAAATGAGTAATAACTTGTCACTTCATAACATACTTTATGCTAACAAGCTCATAAGGCCTAACTTCAATGATTTGTACCACAATCTAAAGCTTGTCCTAAGGTAAGAGAAAATACTTTATGTTCTTGATGAACCGATTCCATCAGAACCAAATTTTAGTGCTGATGATGCAATATGGCATGTTTATAAAACCCATAAAGGCCATACTAATTGAGCCGCATGTGTCATAGTGGCTAGCATGACCCCTGAGTTACAAAGGCAACATGAGAATATGGATACTTTGACAATCATGCACCTTAAAAAGTTGTTTAACAAATAAGGGTGAACTAAAAGATTTGAGAACTTTAAGGAATTATTCTGAATAGTGATATCTAAGAATACTTCAGTCAAAGTGCATTGTCTCAACATGATTAATTGGATTGAAAAGCTTGGACAATTGGGATTTGTGATGGATCATGAGTTAAGTGTTGATTGGATCTTGTCATCTTTTCCTAGTAGCTTTTCACAATTTGTAATGAACTTCAATATGCATTAGATGGAAGTAACATTACCACAATTTGTAATAAACTTCAATATACATTAGATGAATATGCTAGACATTACTAAAAACTCCATTAAAAATCAAAATCCTAAGGCTCTTCTAGTTTTTTCATCTAAGGCCAAAAAAAAGAGAGCTAAGAAAAAGGAAAGTAAGAATAAAAAAGAGGATGCAAGCAAGACTGTCAAGCTTGCTAGCAACATTAAGAAAGACAAGGGTGCCTGTCACCATTGCGGTAAGAAAGGTTATTGAAAATGGAATTAAAATGTCTACTTGGCAAGCTTGAAGGAGAAAAAAGTCTAAAGAGACTTTTACTTCAAATATGTTTATGGTTGAGATAAATCTATCTCTTTTTGACATATCTTTTTGGGTATTGGATACTGGATGTGGTTCTCATTTATGTAATGACATACATGGACTAAAAAAGAGTAGATGGTTAAATAAAAGATATGTGTCTATGCATGTTGAAAATGGCACAAGTGTTGTTACCTATGTTGTGGAGACTTATTATTTACATTTACTTTCTAGTTTATTTTTAAAACTAAAGGATTGCTATTATGTTCTTGTCATAACTTGAAACATCATTTTAGTTTCTTATTTAAGTATGAATGATGGATACTCATTTAATATTAAAGGCAATTATTGTTCTTTTTAATTAATTGATGTGTTTTATAGCATGGGAATGTACGATAATGGCTTATATGTTCTTAGATTAAACAATGATGTTCTCAATATAAATGTCAAAAAGGCTAAACTAGATAAACGAAATCAATCTTGTGGCATTGGGTTCGATCACATCAATGAAACAAGAATCACAAAGTTACATAAACAATGATACTTTGACCCTTTTGATTATGAATCATATGGAACTTCTGAATCGTATTTGCTTAGAAAGTGACCAAATCACCTTTTACTAAAATATGAGAAATAGTCAATGTGGTTCTTGGACTAATACATTTGGATATATGTGGCCCAATGAACACAAATGCTAGAGAAGGATATTCCTATTTCATTACATTCATTGATGATCATACAAGATAAAGTTATGTATATTTAATGAAACACAAGTTTGAATCCTTTGAAAAGTTCAAAGAATTTAGAATGGAGATTGAAAAGAAAACTAGTAAAAATATCATGACACCTAGATCTGATCGAGGTGGTGAATACTTAAGCCATGATTTTCTAGGTTATCTAAAAAATAATGGGACTCTCTCTCAATGGACTTAACCTAGAACATGACAACACAATGGAGTTTCCAAAAGGAGAAATAGAACCTTGTTAGACATGGTTTGATCCATTATGAGCAATTCAAATCTTCCTATGTCCTTTTAGGGTTATGCACTTGAGAGAACCACTTATCTTCTAAATATAGTTTCATCTAAATCTATTGACAATATATCATATGAGATGTGGAAAGGTAAGTTTACCTAACTTGTCACACATAAGGATTTGGGGATGTGATGCTTATGTGAAGCATACACAAGCAGACAAGCTTAGAGCTAGATTGGTTAAGTGTAAATTTGTGGGATATCTAATGGAAACTATTGATATTATTTCTACAACTCTGAGGAATAAAAGGTGTTTGTTTCTAAACTTGCTGCCTTCTTGGAAAAAGAGTTTATCCTTGAAAAGAACAATGAGAGTAAAGTAGAACTTGAAGAAGTTTAAGAAACACAAATTGACATAAGAATGAAACATGGGCCAATGGCTAAGGCATCAAATGTGTAGCAAAAAGCTTAAAGTATACAAGAACTCCATAGGTCAAGTAGAATTCACCAAGCTCTTGAGAGATATGGATTTCTTGTGGACTAAGATGAGTTGATCATAGATGATGATCCTACTACCTACTAAGAAGCAATGTTGGAAATTGATTCTAAAAAATAACATAAGGCCATGAAATTCAAAATGGAATCCATGTATGCAAACCAAGTACGGACTTTGATGAAACCACCTAAATGGATAAAACCCATAAGGTGCAAGTGAGTTTTCAAGAAGAAAATAAGCATGGATGGCAATGTACAAACGTACATAACCAAGCTAATTGTAAAAGGTTATAATAAAAAATAAGGAGTTGATTTCGATGAAACTTTTTCACTAGTAGCCATGTTAAAATCCATTAGAATTTTGTTTGCTATTGCCGCATACCATGATTATGAGATATGGAAAATGGATGTGAAAATGACATTCTTTAATTGGGATTTGCAAAAAGATGTGTACATGACATAAACCGAAGGTTTTGAATAAAAAAAAATGTCGACATGGTGTGTAAGCTTCCAAGGTCTATCTATGGACTTAAGCAAGCATCAAAGAGTTGAAATGGATATTTTGATGAATCAATTATAGAATTTGGATTCATAAAAAACATAGATGAACCTTGTGTATACAAGAAGACAAGCTGGAGTGCAATCATTTTCATAGTGCTATATGTGGATTACATATTACTTATAGGAAATGATATGCCCATCCTACAATCTACCAAGATTTGATTATCAAAGAAGATCTTCATGAAGGATTTGGGAGAAGCAGCATATGTGATGGGCATAAGGATCTATAGAGATAAATCAATGAGGTTGCTTCATTTCTCCCAATCTGGATATATAGACAAAGTGCTAAAAAGATTTAGAATGAAGGAATCCAAAAGAGGATTATTGCCAATGTTGCATAGAATAAATTTTTCCTAGGACATGTGTCCTAAGACATAAATTGAGAAAGACAACATGAATAAGGTTCCATATGCTTTGACAATTTGATCTGTTATGTATGTAATGCTATGCATAAGGCCTGATATCTCATATACTTTAAGCATAAGAAATAGATATCAAGAAAATCCAAGTGAATGTCATTGGAAGGCCATGAAAATATTCTTTAAGTACTTGAGAAAAACTAAGATATGTTTCTTGTCTATGGTGGAGCCAAATGCCTTGTTAAGGGGTATTCTGATGTAAGCTTTCAATTCGACAAGAATGAAAGCAAATTTTAAAGTGGCTATGTTTTTACTTTAATGGTGGAGCAATGAGTTTGAAAAGTTTCACACAAAGTACAACTGTAGACTCGCAACCAAAGCCGAATACATCTCTGCATCTGAGATAGCAAAAGAGGCCATTTGGGTTAAAAAGTTCATAATTGAACTAAGTGTTGTTCGTAGCATTGTTGATCCAATAATAGTCTATTGTGACAATAATGGAGTTATCACTCAAGCTAAGGAACCAAGGTCTCATCAAAGATCTAAACATGTATTAAGGCAATATCATCTTATTAGAGACATTTTTAGAGGTGATGTTAAAATTGAAGGAGTACTCACTATGGATAACATTGCTAATCCTCTTACTAAAGCTATGTTCCAATAGAAACATGACAAGCAAGTAGCCTAATATGATATTAGATACATGAATGATTGGCTTTAGTGTAAGTGGGAGATTGTTGGTATTTGCTCTTCAAGCCAAATTATATTTTGGCTAAGACATTGTCATATTTATAGTACTTTGATATTTCATATCTTATAAAGGTCTTATTTTTTATCATTGAGCTCGTGTACATATATTTCAATACTGATGCTTATATGATAAAATCCTTGAAATATAAATAAAGCATTATAGGGGAATTACAATGAGATTATAATTATGAGATCATCATTGCATAAAAGCTATATGTTTCAAAATTGTTTCAAGTCGATGCTTTATCAATAAGAGTACACTAACAAAAGCTATTAAGACTAGCATATGGTTATACTCATGCTTATGAAGCAAGCAACCAATCTCATAGCTTAAAGTTTGAATAAACTTGACCTAACATGTAGGTACTTGTTACAAGAACAAGGTCACTTAATATGACTCGATATGAGAATGCTATATGATAGTTCACATGGTGTCTATAGCTACATTCTGATGTGATGGTTGTATACATAATCCTTTGACTTGAGATTACTTATGATCTTATATGATGAGTGTTATACGTTCGTTTTACTTTAATTATGGTTCTAACAAAAAATGCTCCAATTGAGTATTGTTGGATATAACATGAAGCATATAAAGATGCATGAAGTAATCAAGATGGGATTCATCACCTTGTGTGATCAAGACAATAGTACAACTAGTCTTGATTGAATTACCTTGAAAAATCTTTGGCCAAAGTGAAATAAGAGTTTAGAATTATTCTAAATCTTATTTATGAGTTAATGTCAATGACAAGACTAAACATGGTTTAACAAGATTAAGTAGAAACTAAGCCATACTTAATGTTCAAACTGAGATACTATATGATGAAAGAATATTAATTATACGCTAAGACCATTCACGGATAAGTTGTTAAGCCATATTGACTTTTCCTTAGCAATTGGGTTCATGGCAATGAAGCTAGCATTAATCATGATCTATAAACATAAGATTGGCTAATTGAAGAATTAGTGATGAAGATAAAATGTTTGTTTCATCCATAGCTGAATGCTAATGTTTACAATGCTTATGTTTCTTGCCAACATGCTAAAAAACCTAATGGGTCACATATAATGGGACAATTGTGAAAGATTAAAATTGGGATAAATTAAGTTGGACTTAATTTGATTTTAGTGTGACCAAAAATAGAGGAAATAAAAATAAGAGAAAGAGTTTCCCTTATTTGGTACATTCAGCTAGCATAGGGTTAATTATGGAAATTTTCATTCCAAGCGTTAAACCTAATGTGGTCGAATGCTTCCTTTATAAAAGAAATATCAGGCCACCCCCTTTTGTAACTAAGTATCAAGAGAAAAATAAGAAAAATTAAGAGAAAGAAGTTTCACTCAAGAAAATACAAGAGGTCTTGCAAATACTTATGAGCTAAAGTGTGGTTTTGAGTTCTATGAAATCTTAGAGAAGGTTTTTTCACAATAGTTTGTATGGATCACCATTAGAGGCCAAACACTTGAGTAGCTTTTTGGCTTGGAATCTATTGGGAAGGTCACCAAATTGAACCAAGGGATTTTCAGTATTCAAAGTAACACCTTTAGCTGAAACTATGCATGCTTATATATACATGTTGTTTATATAATCTTTTTTATTGATCTCAGCTTTAGGGAATTAAAATTTTTTTAAAATTTTGATGCTTTAAATTTGATAATAATGCATAATTCTCTACACCTAGCATTATAAATACTAGAAATTCTTACTTGTAACAAAACAAACATATATTCTCCTTCTTTCTTTATTCTTCTTTTTACGATTTACTTAGTTTCCTTTATAATTTGGCTAAGGTGACAGACTAGTTATAATCTTGTTTTCTCAGGCATTCTTTCAATAAAAACTTTATTCTTATTCAAATCATTTGTTATTCACTTTGCACGCACAACTTGCTTTTTTTTTAAAAGCTTTTAAATCTCAGTCTTATGCTTACTTTACAATCGGCCAACATTCACTTTCTGTTGAAGCTTTTGACTTGTTTTTATTTTATTTTATCTTTAACCAATTCCTAAAACTACTAAGTGATAGTTGGTTAGGTTGCTTTCAGCCCATACATTTATAATTTCCATTGTTTACTTTCACTTTCAATTAATTATTTTGTTTACATTCACTTTCAATTCATTATTCTTTTGATTTGTTTAAATATAAAGTTAGTAAGACTTTCCTTTGGTTATTGGTTTTGCACCCAACACATAATCTTCATGGGAATGATACTCTACTTTTATCACTTTATTACTTGATAAGATCTATGCACTTGCATGCTTAAAAAGTAGCGATCAAGTCCCGAAGGGTTTTGTGACATTTGTTTGCTATATTCAGTAATGGGATCAGATTTGTTGCTTGATCACATCTTAATTGCCTAAGTGTTCTTTCAATCTCTTTATAAAATGGAGCTAGATTAACAATTTCAAGATCTGCACTTGCAAACAAAGAAAAGACCAAAATAGATTAAAGTAAGTAAAAATAGAAGGAAGTCTAAATTACAAAGTAGAAAATTTTGGTTTTGATATTGGTCTTCTAGCATCAATATAATCCACAACAATGGCACTAAAAACTTGATTGCTACTTTTTAAGCTTGCAAGTGCACAGGTCACATAAATTGATTAAGTAGGGTATCATTCCCACGAGGATTATGTTTGGGGTATGAAACCAAGTACCAAAGGAGATTCTTTCTAGCCTTATATTTAAATAGATAAAAGAAATGATTGAAACCAAATGTAAAAGCAATGGAAATTGCAAAGTGCCAAAAATGTGATAACCAAACGCGAAGCTAACCAATTAACACTTGGTAGCTCTAAAGGTTAAATCAATTATACAAGAAAATAGAATAAAATTGAAAGCTTGTAAAGAATATAATTTGGCTAAACATAAAGAAAGCAATAAAAGAACAAAGTTGAATCTTGCAAGCTTTCAAGCTAAAGAAAGTGCTTAAGAAATCAATGAAAGAGAGCTTTGAATAAAAATGTAAACAACTTGCATTAAAGAAAGCTTTGAAAACAAAACTCAGGCTAGTTTGTCACCTTAGTTGAATTATAAAGAAAATTGAAAAAAGAAAGAAAAAAAGGAAAATAATAATAGGGAAAGGAATAAGATGGGAAAGGATGCGATGTGTTTACAAGAAAGAACACCTAGCCTATTTATAGTGCGAGGTTCAGCCAAGAAGGGATCAAATCTAAAAAGTCCTACTTTACCTTGAAGTCTTGGAAGATTGATATATAATCCTAACCTTGATAAAGGCTAGTTGAATGCAAAGAACTCTTGTATAACATGGAGCTTGTGTTGGCTGAATGGAGTTCATTCATTGGTCCTCCCACTACAAGAAAACAAGGTATTATTAATGAAATTTTTCATTGGTATAAGCTTAAATTCTATCAATAATACATTTACCAATAGAATTTTCCAATGAAAAATTTCATCAATAGTAAGTGAGTTAATAATAGTATTTTGTTGGTAATTTTAAAATTTCGTTGGTAATTATTGATGAAAAATTCCACCGATAATATAATTATTCTATTGGTAAATATTTCATCAATAATTATGTTAGTGCTCTGTTAGTAAATATTCCATCAATAATCCATCGATAAGTGATTGATAATCCATCAATTAATATTGATTTTTGTTGGTAATTGATGGGTAATCTATTGGGAAGCCATTGTTAAGCTGTAAGTAATTGCTAATTTCCATCGATAAAAGCCAAAATTCCATAAGAAAATCTAAAATTTGTCAATAATTTGATTAATTCTATCAGTAATTATTTATGACATCTATAAATTAAAAATAAAACATGTACAATTCTCTTAAAAGTCTATTATTTGTTTATTATTCATTAAAAGTTAAAGATGAAATCTACATCATAAAGTTTATATCCATATAAATTCTAAAACAATCCAAATTATAAAGTTGAAATCCGTAAAATATAATGGTGCAAAACAACCTGAATCATCATAACACAAGTCATGAAAAACATGTTATTGTGCTACATCTCTTGGTCCAAAATTTATATTGCTGCCATCAAGTTTAGAGGTACCTCTGATTATGTTGGAGTAAATTGTCTAGACCTAATCAATTGCATCATTTAATTCATGATCGACCTAAGCTCAACCTTCAACTTAGTCCTTAACTCACCAATTTGTTGTTGCATTTAAGGTTGAAGAGGTATAAATGATGGACCACAAACTGATTGGGACATTGCTGCTATAGCATTGGACTAACTAAAGTAAAATAGTTCTTTAGATTTATCTGTAGATTAAAAGCCATATACATGAGTGCACGTAGCTTCAATCTCTCTTATAGCTTTAGTCCATACCTATAGATTGAAATCTAAATGATTGGAAAAGTTTTCATCATATTTTTGAGACAATGTAGCAGAATAGTTCTCCTACAAAAAATTAAAAACAATTATCATTATGTTTTACCTATAAATTTAATAAAGGCTCTATTTGCTTTGTGAAAAATGATTTTTGCATTTTCATGTGTTTGTTTGGTAGAAAATTGACTAGTCAATAGAAAATAACTTGTTGGTCAATGGAAAATAAGGCCATTTTTCTATAAATTATCTTATCCTTTTCAAAGGAAAATAATTTTATAGAACTACTTATCAATGTATTTTAGTATAATTTTACTCAAATTAGACCTTGTACATAATTTTTTTAAGCTCAAACTTAATTTGACCTGACCGAAATATTAATATATCAATAAATAATATATTTATTTAATTTTACTAAAAAAATTAAAATATTAATATTAAAAGTCTTTTTCCAGATTTAATTTTACTTAAAAAATTAAAACATTTATATTAATAGTTATATTAATATTATTTGAAAAATGAAACAAATTTTTCATAAAACAACCAAATAACTGAAAACATTTTTCATTAACTCTTCCAAACAATAGAAAATCTCTACTTTTCCAAAAAAATGTAAATATTTTTCATAAAGCATTTTATGAGGGTCAATTTCAACAAAACAAATATAACCAAAGTAAGACAACTTCAAATAGTTCACATTAAGATTTATTGAGAAAGGGAAAAAATTTAGACAAGTCATGATTGAATAAGCAAAAGTTTTCACCTTTCATAAAATCATTGCATTTCAATACGTACAGAACACTATCTAGTTTAATACTAAATTTCTTACAAATTTAACATTTTGAATTACTATAAAGTAGTTCATCAACAAGCACAATATACAACAAGGAATCCTAAAGCAAAATACATAATAGTTTTCACCTTTCACAAAATCATAGCATCATAATACACACAATACATTATCTAGTTCAATAAAGAATTTCCAAATTTTAACCTTTGAATTACTATAAAAGTAGTTCATCAACAAGCACAATGCATAAGAAACAAACAGCAAAATACTCAAAAATTTTCATATTTCATAAAGTCATTGTATTGCAACACACACAAAACACCATCTACTACAATAAAGAATTTCCAACAACATTTATGGTTTTTGAATTACTATAAAAATAGTTCATCAACAAGCACAATACACAATAAGAAACAGATAGTAAAATACTCAACAATTTTCACTTTTTACAAAGTCATTGCATTGCAATACATACAATACACTATCTAGTTCAATAAATATTTTCCAACAACTTATATGATTTGAATTACTATAAAAGTATTTCATCAACAAGTACAATACACAACAAGAATTACAAAGCAAAATATTAATAGTTTTCACCTTTCACAAAGTCATTGCATCTCAAAACACATAAGACCTTATCTAGTTCAATAAAGTAAGGCAAATTCAAAGCATTCTCAAAGTCATTGCAAAGTCACATACACTGACAACCTTGGACTTGTTGTCAACGAAATTATCACATTCTCTTAAACGTTTGTGAGTGTGATTGAAAAATGCTATAAATGTGGGTTTCTGTTGCATCTCTAGTGATTGCAATCATTTAGAGACATTCAATGAAATATATAACAATACAAGTTATATAATTTTGAAATGTAATGACAAAAATAATTCATGAAAAAATGTCATACCATTCTTGTTCTATGAATAGGAAATGCAATCGAACTAATAGTCTTGCCCCAAGGTGGAGACTTCACATGGACATTACATGAAGATAAAATAAACCACATCCCTTATGTAGAGCCTAATTTGCCTAAGTTGGAATGTACAAGCTACTAGCCTCCTATTGGTTTATTTGAATAGCCTTTCTCTCCTCCATGATGTGTCCAACAACTTGCCTACATGTTTTCTAGTTGGCAACACCTTATTAGACCATGTTGATGAAGTATACAAATGGACAAATGCAAGATGAAGATCACATTTTTTTTGCCTAGGTTTCTTTAAATTTTCCAAACAAATTTGAAGGTTGACATGGCCTTTCTAAGCTCATTTGTTGGTTGTAAGAAATCCTAGGATACTACCATATATAGAACATTATAGGGTAGCACCAAGGAGAGCTCTCTTTTTAGGTTTTTTTTTTTTTCTTTCTTTCTCTCAATTGATGCCTCCAACAACCAATCCTATGGTTGGCTTTGTTGAAAGTTGTTTGGCTCTATTCCTTCCTTAGTTTCCTTGTATTTTCTTCATATTCTAGCTACATTTCACTTGCCTTTAATTTACATTCTTGCTTACCATTTACATTTAACATTTAAGCCTAGTTTCACTTTGTATTTCAATGCAAATTTTAGTTTCTATTTTTGTTCATACTCAAATTGATTTGCTTTTATTTTTTACCTTTTTTACTTTGTTTTGAACTTGTTCTTGGCTTGAGGATGAAAGCCTAAGGTGGCATTAAGCATGATAAATCATCAAAGGGTCCTAAATGGCTAGAATCTACAATAGTTTCTTTTAATTTCAATTTTTTATGTGTTGATTTCAAGTTAGTTTTTCTTAATGTTCTGTTCAGTTATGGGTGATGGTTGCCTGCATTTTTTGTTCTTTTTTTAAGTATATTTTAAAGTTATGCTTTTAGATTTATGATATCTTTCATGTTCTTTAAGTTTGGGTAGCCATTTTAAGCCACCATATCCCTTTTATTTTCCACTTTCATGTGTGTTTTCTATGTTCATTTTTTTGCCTATTATGTCTATTTTTGTTGTGCACTTCAAACATGTTATTAGCTTGTTTTTATGTATATTTTAATATCTTGAAGTTAGATTTAAGGTTTCATTTCATGTCTTTTAATTTTTCTTAGCATTTAGGCCTTAGGTTTTAGTAACTTTCCATTTTATTTAACTTTCCCTATTTAGTAAGTTTAGATTTAATTTGTTAATTTCCACAATTTAGTAGTAATTAGGATTTAATTTACTTTGTTTAATTTAGGTTTAATTAATGTAGGGTTACTTTAGTAACTTCACCAATTATTTAGAGTCAAATATAATTTAGGTGCTCAATTTTGATACTTAGCCTTAAATCAATCACAATTTCAATCCTTAGAGAGACAATACTTGATACTTACTAACTAACTTGTGCACCCGTACACTTGGGGTACACCTATACAATCAACATCATAAAGATGTATGAGTAATCAATATAAGATTCAACAACTTGTGTGAATAAGAGAATATCTCACTTAATATTGAATTAATTAATTTATGAAATCTTTAGCCAAAATGGAATTATGTCTTAAACTAATTCTAAAACTTATTTGGGAGTTAATGTCAAAACCAAGACTGAATATAGTTGAATAAAATTGAATAAATACTAATTCATGCTTAATGTTAAACTGAGATATTAAGTGATGATAGGATATTAATTATATTAAAAGACTTTACAGGAATAAGTTGTCAAACCACATTGACATTCCTTAGCAATTGCGGGTCATGACAATATGGCTAGTAGTGATCGTGATCTATAAATATAAGATTGGTTAATTGAAGAATTACTAATGAAGTCAAAATAGTTTTGACTCATCTAATCATAACCAAGGATTATAATACTTACATTTATTACCAACATGTTAAAAAACCTAATGGGTCACACACAATAGGACATGTTATAAAAGATTAAAATTGGGACAAATTAAATTGGACTTACTTTATTAGGCTAAATTCCAAGATAGAGGAAGAAGTAAAAGTCCATTACCTTTACATTAAGGAAATCGATTGCATGGTAATTCTATTTCAAATAGAAGTTGTCTTACGCATACGCTAATAGAATAAGGATGAGGCCAAACCTTTCCTTTATATATAGAACATTATATATAGAGAACAACTAAGAGAATAGAGATGTCACGTGTTGTGAACAATTGAGAGAACACAAAAAGAAGATAGCCAAAAATCTGACTAACTAAATATTCAAGTTGTGTTCTTCCTATCCTTTGGAGAATATTTTTTCATCTTGTTTGTATGGATTACTATTGGAGGCTAGACACTTGGACACCTACTAGTATATTACAATCGAGCTTGAGGTTCTAGAATAGTTTTGACACCATTACAAGCAAAATAAGTAAATTTGCCTTAACCAAATCTTAGTATTATGTTTGTGTATGATCTTATCAACATGATTAAAGGCTTAGGGGGTTGAAAATTTTTAAATTTTGTTGTTTTATACTCTATTCATAGATGCTCAATTCCTAACAAAATCATCCCATGACATGCCTTCTATGTGAACTTTTCTAATAAGATCTTGTTGGTTTTGGGTAACCCTTGAAGTTGAAAGAACTCTAGCTAATGACTTTGAAGGTGCAAACTCTTGATGAAAATACCAACAAATGTAGCCCAAGAGAAATCCAATACTAATTAAATGTTCGAACACAACTTCAAGCATATACCAATCGATATTATCACACCTCAACACATTGATATAATATCAAATTATCCTTATTTGCATTCTTAAATACAAAATTAAGAAATTTTTCTACTCCCTCTTGATACTCTCAACTTAACCTCATTTTTTGTATCTAATTGTTATCATTTAGTACTTGCTACATTATAACTTAACCTCATTTTTTGTATCTAATTGTTATCATTTAGTACTTGCTACATTATAAAAGAAAAAGTCGTATAATTAATTTTATGACAATGAACTAACATATTTAATAAGAATAAGTATTACACTAAAAATAGTAATAACATACTATCACCAAAAAATTTATTCTACATTTTTTTATATATTCTATATCAGCTCTTTACAACTAAGGTCAAATTAAATAAATTGAACAAAAAAAATACATGATTGTTTAACTATAATAAAAAAATTTAACAAGACAAAAATCCAGATAAAAAATTAAATAATTTCATCAAATGAATAAACGCATGCTATAATACAAGATCTAGCCTTTACCTATCAATAAAATTAACATCTTTCAAAACCTTACAAAATAAAAAAAAAAAAATTCACAATAGTTCTAAATATGAAAAAGTTATAGCTTTTTCATTTTCACAACAGCCCTGACCATTGCTACTTGTTGTCAAAGAACAAGCTTGAGTGGCGATAGTCAACCAGAGTTACAATCTTGCAAATGGGTTTCAATTTGAGGAGCAACTGAAACCGAAATGGGTTTTGATTTGACGTAAATTTAAAGGAAAATTGAAAGGAAAAAAAAAAGGAAATTGAAAGGAAAAGGAGAGCGAAGCTAGAAAATCAATTTGGCGAGAGATGAGAAAAAAAGAGTTATAGGCAGAAGAAAAGGGGGCTTGATATCATATTCAATTTGAGGATATTTCGGAACATTTTATGATATAAATGTCACTAACTTATGTTTTAATAAAAGCACTTATTAGTAGAGATACTTATAACAACAAACTTTCATTAAATAATACTAAAATGTTGCATTTCAGATGAAGAAGAAGTTTCATAAAATTATATTTGTAAATATAATAAAATTTGAGAACTATTTCACTAAATTATAAAAATTAATGATGTTTTATGTAGTAAATACTGTTATTTAAATATTTAACCACATTTGAGACAAAAACACCGCTACGATTATAAAATATAAAAGCTGGTGACGTTTATTAGCGGAACATCATAAAAAAAAAATGCCATCAAATGTCCTTTTTCCTGTAGAGATTGTAGGCGTTCACATAAGCATTTGGTTGTCGTCTATCATGATTAGCGACAAACTGGCATGATTCAATGTTGAAAGGCAATTATTAAAATATAAATATAAAAATACATATTTATCATTCTACATTAATGGTATCTTGATGCATCTGTTGCTATCAAGTGTCTTGAAAAAGGAAAATACTAAATTTGCCTAAAAAGTTTATTAGTCTGCCGTTAAAGTCCTCAGATAAAAGGGTAAAATTTATGAGATCAGTGAGAATTTCCTTTCAATGAGTAACTCAATATAACATGTTCCAAAAATATATCTTATTAATTAATTAAAAATTTACAAACTCATTCTTTGTAACATTGTCCCTTTCTTTTTTCTTGAAATAATCCAATTATTACAGCCAGTACAAAAATTCCTAGCACGTTTTCTATCATGTACAGAAAGACACCTAGTAGATAAGTTGGCAGTCCAAAGCTACTTTAGCTTCTCCCCGTAAGACGGAAAAGCAAAAAGCTTCGCTAAAGCAGAATCATTTCTACTTCTTTTATCCATACACTAGGAATATATAACGCAACTAATGTAAAATATAAGCTACGAGTCTCTTGACTGGTAGTTGTTTGGCATTCCATTTTCCTATATTAGATTGCCGAAAAGGAATTATTTGTTGAGGTAGATGAAGAAATATTTGTTGATCGAATCTTAGATAGCCATTTGATAATCGATTATCATAGAATTGGCTCAGCTTTTCTTTAAGGACGACTCCTACGCAAACCTTGCTTGTTGCTTTTAATGTAAGTCTCTTCGTCTTTTCTCAGTACTTTTTTTAAGGCAGCACTAGCTTTTTCTACCTTTTGGCTTTCTCTTTTTTTTTTTCCCTTACCGGATTTTAACCATTTTCCTTGGTAACAAAATTTAAAGTTAACAAACATGCATACGGGACGGCGAAGCCCCACAAGCCAGATTAATATCCCAAAGGAATTTTAGTTACTGTACCAAAACAAAAAGAAAAAAGAAAGTCGTTTTAGCTCAAATTTTCATATATAAAAAGAAGGAATCTTTAATCACCTCAAATCAATACTGCCTAACATATTTTTTCTGGGATTTAAAAGGAGTTATGACTTAATTTTTCCATTTGATAGGAATAATGGCAATAAACATTAAGCTAATGGTTGATTTAGAAAATAGCATATGTTATTATGGATCTCGATGAATAGATTAAAAAATTTTTCATCCTTATCAAATATGTCGAAGAAAGGATATGGATTTTCTTTGTGAACAGATTTTCATGGCAACATCAACTATATTTGTTCCCGTAAAAAATTTCATTTTCTACTCTGAATGTACCTCCAAATCTCAAATTAACCATCTACAAATGTGTATACATGTAATATGTGCATGTGCAAACATCTTATTTTGGTTGGATAATTGGAATGCACGACATCTTAAAAGATATCTAAGCGGGCTATACAACTATTTTAAAAATGTGTTATGCAATTATGCATAGAAAAATGATTTGGGACAAAGACCTAAAGGCCAAAATAACAAATAAATTCCAAAATTTTACCTCTTTATCTAAAGATTTATTTGTGTGTGCAGTAAGATTCATTTTAGTGAAATTGAAATAAAGGTGACGATGAGATTAGTTAACGTAATAATGAGATTAAAATTAGAAATAAAATATGTGTTTGAATACAAAAACAGAGATAATGATGAGAAAAATTTTAAAAATTCTTTAAAGATATTAATTTAAAAGTAAATTGAAAAGATTATTTTGATACATATTTTAATTCCACTTAACATTTAAAAATATTAAAAAATTAATTATTTAAGGGTACAATTAAAAAAATGAATAGAAAGAGAATTTTATTTTTTAAATTAACTAAAATTATTTTAGAATTAATAAATGTTTGAATATAAGGATAAAATTGGATTAAAAGAATATTAGTGTGGGTAGAAATGTTCAAAGTGGGATGCAACGACTCACTACATCCCTTCCCCATCAATAGAAATTATTCCTCCCACTGATGCCACATAGGATCAATCACACTATGATTCTGCTGTCCAAATCAGGGAATTAAATAGCAACGTGATAGTATAATAATAGCGGTTATTTTGCGACAGCACTTTTGGCCGCCACCGTTATCTTAAAAAAAAAAAAGGAAGCAGTCGGGAATTTGAAACACTCCAAATGGTGCGTTGCTACCACAAGAGAATGCCATAAGGGGCAATAGCAAAAATAATAGTCTACTTTATTTTCGCTATTGCAACTATCCTCATTTTTTGTCCATATTTTTTATTTTTAGAAGAAAAAAATCAATTCATTCAAATTCAATCTCAAATAAAATCAAGTATAAAAGAACAAGCAATTTGAAGGTAAGAGTAAATTAAAATTACATTTTTTAAAAAAAAATTGTTGGCTTGCTGCAAATTGCTATCGAAAAAAATCTCTATCGATTGATCTTTGACTAGGAGGCTGAAAGGCTATGGGCTATGAGTTGAGCGTGAGTTGAAATTGGTGGGGGAGAAAGGAGGCAAAGATTGGAGAGCTCAATCAAGAAAGGTTAAGAGGGGAGGATTTTACTGATTTATTGATTTAAGGGTTTGGGTCCTTGTGAGAAAGATAAGAAAAAGATGAAGTGTGAAGAAGAAAACATAGAGGCTACACTCTGGAGGAATGGAGGCTGGGATGTGTGGGTATTGGACATTGGATTAAAGGTTGAGGTAGGAGGGTTTAGGGGCGATGAGTGGGTGAAAGCCGAAAGGAAATAAAGACTTAAAAAAAAAAAAAAGGATATTTGGAGAGATGTGGCCGGTGAGTGGGTTTGATAAATTGATAGGCATTAATGCTAGCTAGAGGGTATGTTTGGGGGGTGTAAATAGGTGAAAAGCAAATGGAAATTTTAGTAATTTTGTTATAATATTGAATATAATATTGGTTCAAGCAAAAATTTCGTACAAAATAAAATATGAATATATTGTTATAATCTTAAAAAAAAAATTATGAATAATTTTTTTAAAAAATAAAAATATAAAGTGTCATAAATTACTTTAAAAATCATAAAATAAAAATTTTTATGATTATTATTATAATAATTATATTTTTTAATGAATTTTGTAAAATTTTAAAAAATTCATGATCACGATAATCATTATAATTACAATGGTCTCCGTTATTTCTATAATTATAATAAATGTAACGCGATCGAAAATATGACTACAACCATAATTTAAATCTTTGGTTCAAATGAACAGTCATGTTGCAATTGCACAAAAATATGCTTAATCGCATCATGCCATGGCTATGATGAAATCCAAACTAAGCATAAGTAAGTTTGTAAAGTTTTAATATATTTAAATAAATTCGTGCATTTTAATTTAAATATAAATAAATTTTTTATTTTATTTAGTATCCAAATAAACTTTAACTTTTAATAGAAATTAAAATTTTTTTTTAAGAAATATATTTTTTTCCATTTTCAATCATGTCACTATGCCACGTCACTTTCTATGTAGAGAGAAAACGACCAATTGCAATTAATTGTAATAAAAATCAACTTTTTATTTGAAATAAAAATTTATTTGAATATAAATTAAAGATTAAAAATTTATTTAAATACAATAAAAAGTACCAAAAAAGAAAGAATTCAATGCTGCATTTATATTTTTAATATTTTAGTTACAAGCAAATTTACAATGATCATCAACCGGATGTGGTTGCGTTGCATATAGATCAAATTATATCAATCTCGTTCTTATAGGATATATTTGGTATACAAAATTATAATAAAATAAAATAAAATAATATTATGAATAAGATTATATTAAATAATATCATCTTATATTGTGTTTAATATGTGCAAGATTAAAATAAGATAATTTATTTATTGATTAAAATTATTTTTTTTTAAATTTTATATAATTTCAATTATTGATATAATTTTTAAAGATATAATAGAATATGTAAGTTTAATTTCATGGATTAAAAATAATTCTCTCCACTTTGAGATGATTGAATCATCTTATACCAATAAAAATGATTAATCCTTCTTATAATCATATCTCTTCATTTAAATACAAACTAAATATAATATAAAATTATTATTATTTTATCTTATCTATAATCCTATGCATCAAATATGATCATAGGAACTAATATTCTAAGATATTTTGTAACCCATGAGAACCTTAATTATAATTTAGAAGAGAAAGAGAAAGATAAAGGCGATTTGCAAAGCAATTCTATCACACTACGAAAAAGAAGAGATGGGGGCTTAACAAAAGCAAATTAAAGAAGAGTGGTGGGCTTCACCTTTAACTTTATCTTTACCGCTTCTTTTTCAATGCCAAACAGTGTCTTTAGCTCTCCCCAAGCCCTCTTTTTCCCTTTTTGTCTTTAACCTTGAACCCAGCGCCGGGAGGTTTGGATGCGCAGTGCCTCGACCACTGCAAGCATTTTACCCACTCAGTATCTTTTTTCACTGAACCCTCAAACACAGCTTAAGTACTAAAATCAGAACTCACCATCGACACTCGAAAAACAAAACCTTCAAGCTTCCAATTCATATGCTCTTCCCTTATCCCAACTATATCTATAGATATTATAGAACTCATGCTTTTATATTCTCCATTAAATAAAGAAACGCACTAGAAGACTAGAAACAAACTCCAGATAAGGCTAAATAATCATTCAAAGAAGCCACCAAATTAAGATGGAGATATTGTCACAGATGTGGTCATTCCTCGGACTCCTCACGGTCCTTCAGAACATCTTGCCCTCGCATCTTCTCTCCCTCCTCCACTCCTTCTACGAGTCCCTCCAAGACCTCTTCACCCCTTACTCCTACTTCGAGATCCCCGAATTCAATGGCTACTGCGGCGTCGATCCCAACGACCTTTATCGCCATGCCAACCTCTACCTCAACTCTGTCAACCCTTCTGCCACCTGCCGGCGTCTCACACTCTCTCGCTCCAAGTCCGCAAATTGCATCTCCTTCACTGTGGCTCCCAACCACACCATCCACGACACCTTCAATGGCCACAGCCTCTCATGGACTCATCATGTGGAGACGGTGCAGGACTCGCTAGAGGAGAAACGCAGCTTCACTCTCAAGCTCCCCAAGAGCCACCGCCAGACCCTCCTCAAGTCCTACCTTGATCACGTTAGTTCAACTGCTGAGGAATTTGAACGTGTGTCACGTGAAAGGAGGCTTTTCACCAACAATCGGCATGGGTCGTATGAGTCAGGCTGGGTATCCGTGCCATTCCGTCATCCCTCCTCATTTGACACACTGGCCCTTGAGCCAGAACTGAAGAAACAAATAACGGAAGACCTCACAGCTTTTGCAAGCGGGAAAGAATTTTACCACAGAATCGGACGTGCATGGAAACGAGGATACTTGCTCTATGGGCCTCCTGGGTCTGGCAAGTCAAGCTTGATCGCAGCAATGGCAAACTATCTTTGTTACGACGTGTATGATTTGGAGCTCACCAAAGTGACAGACAACTCTGAGTTAAGAGCTCTGCTGATCCAGACTACCAATCGTTCCATCATAGTGATCGAGGACATAGATTGTTCTGTTGATCTAACGATGGACAGACTGTCAAAGAGATCATCACGTTCACGGCCGCAGCCACCAGTAGCGATGAAGGGAAATGATTATCAGGAGAATAGCAGAGTGACCTTATCAGGGCTATTGAACTTCACTGATGGTTTGTGGTCTTGTTGCGGAGAGGAAAGAATCATAGTTTTCACCACCAACCACAGGGACAATGTGGATCCTGCTCTGGTTAGGTGCGGTCGCATGGATGTGCATGTCAGCCTGGGAAGGTGTGTGATGCATGCCTTCAAGGTCCTGGCTATGAACTATCTCAACCTCGACTACCACCCCCTGTTTCAAGCGGTGGAGAGTTACATAAGCTCTGGCGGTTCCTTAACTCCAGCTCAGATAGCGGAGGTGTTGTTGAGGAACAGATGGAATGCTGAAGTGGCGATGAAAGAGGTGGTGTCTGCCATGCAGTTGCAGTTGCAGACGCAGTATAATCAAGGCGGTGATGGGGCTGACTACGACGAGATATTGATGACTAGGTCTCCGGAGAGTGCGTTAGCTGTGGGGTCGCCAGAACCGTGGGACTCACCTCCTTTGAAGGTTGGCGGAAACGGGAAGAAAAGGAAAGAAGGGTCCAATGGAGAGAAGAAGGTTAATTTCTTAGTGAGGTTAAGGTCTTTGACCAAGTATGATTCTGACAAGAGAGTCTTATGAGCAATTAGAATCACCTGTACTCTCATTTTATTTTTATCAAGCATTTTCTTATTTGAATCATAAAAAAAAATTCGATTAATTTTAAATTAAATTACTCAAAATATAACTATATATTAATTTTATTTTCGTTAACAGAATAAAATTTATTAATCGATCGAATTTAATTTGATTAATTTTTAAGTTAACTAAAATATAGCATGTAATAAAGTTATATTATATTTTAAGCTATTAATATTTAATAATTCAAATAAATTAAATAAAATCATCAAACAAAATATTTAAATATTTAAATGTTAAATTAAAAATCCTAACAACATTAAACTTAAAATATCATTCAAACTGCTAACATTAAAAATAAATGTTTCATAAAACATAAGAATCATCTAATGCCTCCATCTAGAGGTAATAAAAACTAATGTGATCAATCCAAATTTATTTGAATCTAAGTTAACTGAAATTTAAATTGATGTAAATCATTTGATTTGAATTTGAATTGATTTGAATTCAAATTAATTCAAACACAAATCAACTTGAAACCAAAATGATTCAACTTTAAATTTAGGAAAAAATTAAATTAAAATTATTAAAATTTTATATTTTCATATTTAAGGGGAAAGAAAATACAAAAGTTGAAAAGTGTTCAATTAATTAATTAAATTGGTATATAAAATTTTATTAATGTTTTACTAATAAGTAACAACATATAAAAATTAATTGTTAACTTTAAACAAAATATAATTTAGAGGTAGAGTAATAAAATTATATTTATTTATTTTAATTATTAATATAATAGTTGTATTAAGTAATTGGTATTAAGATTAGTTGTATTAAAAATTAATATTTTAAATTTTCTTATGAACAAAGTTTAAAAATTATACAGTATAATTTGTATGTATACAATTATAATTATATTGTTTTTTTTATATACATAATTAACATTCAAAATCAAATTTTATAACTTAAAAATTAAAAACTAAACCAAACCAACCAAAGTGAAGTCATGTCATGCCATACCTACAGCAATAGATAATAGGTAATTATTATCTTCATTTTTCATTGTATATTTATGCTATTTACTATTGAAAATATCAATTATTTAAATTAGGTTAATATTATGTCTAATTAATATTGATATTTTAAAAAAGTTTAAAATTTTAAGATTGTACCGTTATATCAATTAAATAATCAATATTAAAGGTACATTTTTTATATTATTGTACTCTTTGGTGATGACTTTAATGGTAATTTTTTTTTGCCAATGATGGTGAGTTTTCTTTAAATTAGTTAGTTGGTTCTCATTTTCAATTCATACTAATAAGTAGATAAATATAATTGTATGAAAATATCAATATAAGTCACTAATATTAAATTAATAATTAATAAATAAAATATTAAAAATAAATATTAAATATAGCTAATAAAAACTCATTAATAATTTTTTTTTATCATAAACAGTGTTAATTTTATATTTAAATATAACCCAATTTCATATTATTAGCAAAATACTTTTAGTTATTTAACTTTGACATTTTAATTTTTATATAACTTAATTATATTTATTTGATTTTAAAAGGTAACAAATTAAATATGAATAATCAAAGTATTGAAACCCAATAATTCAAAGATCTAATTCAAAAAATCTGAGATCAAAATGATATGAACACGAATTGACCTAACTCGAATTTCCTTAAATCCAAAATGATCCAGCTTTTCTTGACTCGAGTTGATCTAAAATTGAAAAGATTGTAGCCTGAAATGATTCGATTATTCCTTGACCCAGACCCGACTTGATCGAAACTAAAATGTTTTGATTTTTCCTTAACCAAAATGATTCAACCCAAAATAGTCTAACCCAAATTTGATTGAACTCACTCACTTGCCTTCTCTAGCTTCATCTAAAAGCTCATCACTTAGAGTGTCTTTGAATGGAGAATTTTGAAAATTTTAAGAAATTTGAAATAGATGCATGTCACAATGCATCATTTCAAAATATTATCATTTGTACTTATTTTATTTAGATAAATATTTATTCCAAAGAAATTTAGTCTATCAGAATTCGATAAAAAATAATTATAAAAGAAGAATAATAATATTAAAGATAAAAAATATATGTATGAATAAAATGTACAATATGTATATCATTAGGTTAGTAAAAAATTATAGATATTATTAATAATATAAAAAATTAAAAAATATATTATAGTAAATAAAATAATTTTTTTTAGTTTTATATTTTATGGTGTGTCATGTGCAATAAAGAAAGAACAAATTTAGAGGAATTTTGAAAAACCACTTATTTAGGTGAAATTTCAAGAGGAAATTTAATCACTTCAAATTGCATCTTGAAATTTCACCTAAATTTTAAAATTTCTCTTATTTTCAGCCAAACAAATAGATTCATTTTTGAATTTTTAAAAACTTTGATTGAAATGAAATTCTTCCTCCAAATATCTCATCCAAACACATCATTATGCTTTTTACCCTAAGAAAGATTCATGCTGTCATGATATCCACCTGTAGTGAAAATAAGGGTTTGTTGTAGGGGAAAAAGCCAAAAATCCATTATGCTTCATTTTCTTTGCACAAATGTGATTGGACAAAACTGTAAATGCATAGGCCGTACAAGTAATAATAGTAACAAAAAAATCAAGTTGTTGATCCCACGAGGATTAGCTAAAGAAATTTCCAGACCAAATACGTTTTATCTCTATACCCTTTTAAAGTTGGTTCAATCAAAAAATAAGCATGAAAATTAATTATGAAAATAAAAGTGAATAAAGCATAAAAAATATAAAGCTAAGTAAATGAGAAAATGAACAAGAACATGTTGACAGATTAATTGTCAAATCAAGATCAATTTCCTGATTTGTTGGGATACCAAATCAGGATCAATTTCTTAATTTATTGTAATTTATATTTGTAGTCTTTTATTTGTTCTTATGTTTGGATGATTGTGTCTTGCTTTTATGGGTTCTTGTACATATCAATTCCTCTATATATTTGGGGATTGTTTTAATCAAATAGCAATGAGAGAACATTTTTTTATCTCTATTTTTATGGTATTCAAAGCAAGGTTTGTTCTTGCTTTTTCTTTTCTAATGGCCAAAATAGCCATAATTGGTGCCTCTTGAGAGAATAGATCAAAGATGATTTTTGAACCAATTATTGCATTTACTACAAAGTGCATAATTGTACAAAAGGGTAACTATCTCTTTGCTTTGGGTGCAAAATCATATTCTAAAAGGTTTTAGACTATAGATTCTAGGTTGTTTGATCATATGACTGGATGTCATGAATTTTTTTCAACATATAATCCATGTTTTGGAAACGTTAAAATTCGTATTGGTGATGGATCACTATCCTCTGTTGTTGGAAAAGCAAACATTAAAGTTTCTAATATGACACTATTTTTAGTTTTGCATGTTCCTAATTTAGCAAGTAATTTAGTGTCTATTAGTAAATTGACAAAGGACTTGAATTGTGTGGCTAAGTTCTATCCTTCATATTATGAGTTTTAGGATTTACTTTTGGGGAGGATAATTGGCAATACTAAGAAACATGAAGGCTTGTTTTACCTTGAGGATCCTTAACAAGTGAATAAACAAGTTTTGGCTCTAAATGGTGAATCTATTTCTGTTTCTATTGAAATTATGTTATGGCACAACAGATTAGGACATCCTAGTTTTCCATATCTAAAAACTTTTTTTCTTTTTTTTTAAAGAATAATGATGCCCATTTTTTTCATTGTGAAACTTGTCAACTTGCCAAACATACTCATGTTCCTTATCCTAGTCATTCTTATAGATTTTCTAAACCTTTTTCTTTAGTTCATAGTGATATTCGGGGACCTTAATGGGAAAATAACATAACTGAAACTAGGTGGTTCATAACTTTTATAGATGATCACTCACGAGCTTGTTGGGTTTAATTATTGAAGGAAAAGTCTGATGCTAAGGTAATTTCAGCTATTTCACAAATTGATTCAAGCACAATTCTACATAAAAAATGGGAAGGAATATTTCAATTCAATTCTTAGTGATTATCTAAAAGAAAATGAGATTTCTCATCAAAGTTCTTATGTTAACACCTCCTAACAAAATGGGGTTGCAAAACATAAAAATCATCATTTATTAAAAGTTGCTCGTGCTATAATGTTTACTAATAATATTCCTAAGTTTTTTTAGAGGAAAGCTATTTTAACAGCTCATACTTGATGAATAAACTTCCTAGTAGAATTCTCAATTTCAAAATACGATTGAACAAGTTACTTGAATCATATCCACAAACTAGGTTATTTACTTTTTTACCCCTAAAAGTTTTTAGTCGCACATCTTTTGTTCATAACAAAAGTCCATCTCATGGGAAATTAGAACCTAGAGCTATAAATTGTATCTTTCCTACTAAAAAAGGGTGTAACAAACATTTGTCTCATTAGATGTCACATTATTTGAAAATCAACCCTGTTATACAAAACCAACTTTTTAGGGAGAGATACTAGGTGAAGATAGGCTTTAGGATTTTTCCATTTTGCTTCCTATAACATTTACTATTCATGTTGTGTCACCAATAAAAGCTAAGTTGGAAACAGGGATAGATTCATCTATGCTTAATCATCAATAAAAAATAAAGTTTCATGTTTATTCAAGACATAAATCACAGCCTCAGGAAGAATAAACTTTTGTGCCCTAGTTGTATTGTTAAAAATTTGATCTACAAGTAAATTCTAAATTAAAAATACTGAGCTAACAACACCATCACCAATGAATACCGATCTGTAAGTAAATTTTGAATCAGAAAAGATTGTGCCTACCATACCATCACCAGTGAATACTTCACTTGATGATCTAGACATATCTATAGCACTTAGAAAAGGTGTGAGATCATGCATTCAACATCTATTGTCCAATTATCTATCCTAAAGTCATTTGTCTACTGCATTTCATACTATGATAAAAAAGGTTAAGGCAATTAAAATCTCATAAAATATTCATAATGCTTTAAAAATCCTAGAATGGGAAGCTGATGTACTTGAAAAGATGAGAGCATTAAAAAGGAATGAGACTTAGGATATTATGGAGTTACCTAGAGAAAAAACACTAGTTGGATGTAAGCGAGTGTTTACTATTAAGTATAATTTAGATGATGGAATAGAGAGATACAAAGCCCACTTAGTTGCAAAGGGATTTACTCAAACTTTTAGAGTAGACTACACTAAAACCTTTGCTCCGGTTACTAAATTGAATACTATAAGGGTATTGTTTTCACTAGCTGGTAATCTTAACTAGCCATTACACCAAATGTATGTCAAGAATGCCTTTCTTAATGGGGAGCTAGATAAAAAAGTTTATATGGATTTGCCACTTGGCTTTGAATGAGAAAATGATAGTAGAAAGGTATGCAAATAAAAAAAGTCTCTCTATGGTTTAAAACAATGACCAAAGGCTTGGATTGATCACGTTGAAAAGTTAGTAAGGAGACATGATTTAGCCAAGGACAAATTGATCATACTCTTTTTTTCAAACACTTTTTTTTCAAACATTCACAATATATAAAAAAACACTATTTTGATCGTTTATGTTGATGATATTATATTGATAAGTGATGACACTGAAAAAATAGAAAGGCTAAAGAAGACTCTTAAAAAAGAATTTGAACTTAAAGATCTTTGACAACTAAAATACTTTTTAGGGTGGAAGTTGAAAGAAGCAAGAACAACATTATTGTTTCCTGAAAAAAATATACAGTTGATCTTTTGAAGAAAACTAGTATGCTTAGCTATAAACCAGTTGATACAACTATAGATCCTAATGTAAAACTTGGAAAGAAATAAAGAATTCCAATAGATAGGGGAAGATATCAATGAGTAGTTGAAAAGCTGATCTATTGTCTCATATAAGACCCGATATTGCCTTTCTAGTTAGTGTGGTAAGTTAGTACATGCACTGTCTATTTGAGGAGCATCTTGAAGTTATGTATCAAATCTTAAGATATTTGTGGGCCACACCTAGTAAGGGCTTGCTGTTTGAGAAAAATGAACAAAGAAATGTGAAAGCATTTATAGATGCAAATTAGGCTAGACCAATTGAAGACAAAAAATCCACCTTTGGATATTATACAAAGGTTTAGGATAATCTTGTCAAATAGAGGAGTAAGAAACAATTTTTTGTTACTCAAAATAGTGCAAAAGTAGAATTTAGAGCTATTGCACAAGGAACTTGTAAACTTATTTGACTGAAGAGACTTTTGAAAAAATTGAAAATGATAGCTAAATACCCTATGAAACTATATTATGATAACAAGGCTGCTATAAGTATTGCTTATAATCTAGTCCGTCATGATTAAACAAAGCATGTGGAAGTTGATAGGCATTTTATCAAAGAAAAGATTAATATATAAGTGATCTATATGACTTATGTTCCTACAAAGCAACAGGTAACAGATATCCTAACAAAGGAACTACATAAACCAAACTTTGAGACTCTTGTTGACAAGCTGAGAATGATGAATATCAATTCTCCAACTTGATGGGTAGTGTTGACAGATTATGTATCAAATCATGATCAATTTCCTAATTTGTTGGGATTTATATTTCTAGTCTTTTATTTATTTCTATGTTTGGATAGTTGTGTCCTGATTTTGTGAGTTCTTGTACATATCAATTCCTTTATGTATTTAGAGATTCTTTTTAATAAAATAACACTAAGAGAACGTTGTTTTTATCTCTATTTTCAAAACATAAATTAAATGCATGCTATAAAATGTAAAATATAGTAGCTAAATCAATGAAAAAAACAAATTTGAAGTAAAATTGAAGTGATAAAAATGCAAGATACAAATAACATTGTAAAACTGAAAATTCTCAACCAACCTAGACTAAATCGTAACTTTGAAGTGATAAAAATGCAAGATACAAATAACATTGTAAAACTGAAAATTCTCAACCAACCTAGACTAAATCGTAACTTGCAACTTAATATGGAATCTAAATGGCAACAAGGTAATGAACTAAAGCTCAAAATTTGCAAAATCAAGTAAAGGATTATAGTAAAGACAAGTATGAAATTCAAATAATAAAAAACATGCAAGATTTATCATGAAAAGTGCAAACTAAAAGCTAATGCCAAAATCTAGAAATTCAAATAGGTTGATGGAAAATGGAACTAAATCATGTAAAACTAATGGATACAAGCTGTATATCGGAAAAACATTCAATGAACATCAAAAGCTTTCAAATTGAAGAATAAAAACTAAAGAAAAATTGCAAGATTCAACAAAAAAAAGTGAAAACCAAAACTGATTTTGTATGCTGGAAACTAACAATTCATGGAAGAAAATTTAGATTTACAATTCTCTAGAGGGAATGAACTAAAACTGAGCTAAAACAACCTAGATCTACAAGTTAACTACCTCAATCAATAAGAAAATAATATGAATCAATAAAGAAATTTGCTCAATGAACTCAAATTCAAAAACAGTGTAGAATCTGGAAAAACAAAACCCATCAAAGAAAATTAACCAAGTAGTAATGAAAAGCATGAAATAAATTGCACAAAATTAAACTGAGAAAGGTAACAAGTAGAAACAAACATCTAAATAAGAAAAGAATGCAAACAATTAGCCAAAGTGGAGAGTAGTCCATGCCAAATTGGTTGCTTAAAACTAGAATTGAACTATCACTTGCATTCAGTTAGAACTTCCAAGCTTGACCTGGAATGCTATGGCACGAGTTTGAAGCTAAATTTTATATATGTTGTAGCTCTATGAATTAGGAAACTATGATAAAAAATTGAACAAAATAAGCAATATTTTATGGAGATATCATCCAAAAACCACATGTAGGTCAAGTAGAAAGATTCAAAAACATATTTAAGTATCAATGAGAAATCAGTAGATTTGAGCTAGAAAATGAACTCAAATGTATATTTTATTGAAAGATTCTTAAAGAGCACTTAAAAAAACTTAAGAAACAATAAAATTACAATGAAATTCAAAGGGAAAATGCAACTAAGAAATTTTAAAGGGCACAAAAAAAAAGTACAAGAAAGAAAATGCAAAAAAATAAAAGAAAAACATTTGAAATCTTAAACTAACTCTCTCCAATTGGCGAGCCCTCTACCCCTATTTATAGGCAAAGGGGATAAGCCTAGGTCCTAAAATATCTAGAAAGATCTCCAATTGGCTAGGTGCTTAGAGCCTTATCCCTTTTCTGCATTTCATGGCTAAAGCGCTAATGCTTTGCTTTTTGGCTCCTTACATCTTCAACAGGTTTGCAAGCTAACTTCACTTGTATTTGACGAGTCACAAAGCAAAAATAAAAACCTATTATAGCCCTCTTAGGTGTCCCATTGGCCACTTTCTTGGTGCACTTGAACCTGCTTTACGTCTAACAATTATGGTACTCATCCCATGCACCATGCACCATGAACGTCAAGCATCCGTATGTCTTTCTTTTATATTTTTTTCTGCAAAATTTTCAAACATATCATGAATATTTTTATCCTACAATTCACTAAAAAAAAAATTATGAAAATAATACTAAAAAATTATTTAGGAAAAATCAAGAAAACTCCCTAAGTGTCAATTTTACCTATTGACACTAGTTTAGGCTATTTGCACAAACTGCATGAAAAATTCCTCCAAATTGTATAAAAAATGTCCAAAATTTCTTAATTCTATTATTTGTACCTACACATGAAATAAATATGCATTTAGGAGTAATTTTGCCAAAAAATCCTAATAAACAAGCCAAAATATATGAAAATTTGCCCTGAAAATGAGCATAAAAATAATAAAATTAATGCAATAAAAATGTCACAAATCATAGGCTATCTTTGTAATTTACAGAAATGATAAGAAACACTAACTACTTCAACTGGCCATGTAATCAATAAAGCCAAAGCATATGTAAAGTGAGTTATTAATCAAATAATAGTAATATAAAAAATAACAATTATATTACAAGTAAATAAAATTTTACCTTTCAATGTAAAGTAAGTCATTAATATCAAAGAGTACACTATGCTATGATCACAAATATATCTAAAAAAAGAATCAAGATTGACATTCATAAATTATTTTTAATTTATAAAAATAATAGGAAAATATATTTATACCATTTTCAAAATCTTCAAGTTCTTGTTGCTCTTTCATCATGTTAGCTTGGTTTGATAATTTTGAATCCAATTTAGAGCACACATAAGGGCTTGTACCATGTTAGGAAAAATTACTAAATGAATCAAGAACATATCCTCTTGTACTAAATGTAGACTCACAAGGAATAGCAAAAATAAGAATCACAAGGAATAGCAAAAATAAGAATAGTTAATCATCTTGAGCCAACTATGAAAGGATAGAAAATCTAGAGCTATTCACTTTCCACCACCTTAAAATATCAAAATTTTCAATATCAATCTCAACAACCTCATTTAGATACCTATCTAATTTTAACTTTTGTTCTCTATAATTTCAATCTCAACACACTTTTTGAATTTTTATAATCTAGAATAAGATTACCTCACATCTAGTTTTCTTCATTTTTACTATGACCAGCTGTTTGCCATAGCACTAGCTACCTTTGAATAGCTTTATGACTCTAGGATTAATGTGAGTTGTCATAAATGGGGGCAAACATGAAAAGAAGACATTCCAAGAAAGAATTGGGGCACTAGTACAACCAAAATCTCTTAAATCAATAACTTAAACTTTCATAAGAAATAATCCCACTCCCCATTAAACCAACCTTGGTGTCCTTTTCTCTAAAGCCTTTGAAAAACTAAAAAAATTTGGTAAGCTTCAGTCTTTGAAATTTGTCCTACTTGTAAGCTAGTTAGGTTTAATGTAGGAGATCGTAAAATTCCATATTTCCTTCTCCATGTAGACAGAAAAATAGTGCTACCATTTTTGGTTGGCAATCATAGTTTGGTTGCTATCTTCTATAATTTATCCTCTTATTTGCCTTTTTTGAAATTTCCTTAGCTTTTTATTTACATTTTCCTCCTTGTTAACTTGTTTTACATACAATTTTTGAAAGCAAAACACTTTGAAAAGAGAATGAAACTTCCATTTACATTTTTGTTTCTAGTTTTTCTTTACTTGGTTTTGCTTTTATTTTTCTTTAATTTTCATCTTTGTTTAAGCAAGATGAAGAGATGTATCTATTATGTTGAAATATCACCTATTGGGTACAATTCTACTTGAATCTATTGATTTCTATTTTTCTTGGATTTAATTTAAAGATACTTTGATACTAACTTGTAATTTCTATTTTGATGCATTTCAGTTCTAATGTTTAGGCTCTTTAAATTCTATTTACTTGCTATTTTTTTTATTTCCATTCTATGTTCTTTAAGTTTGATTGTTCATGTACTTTCTTTTTAATTTCCAAGTTTACTTGCCTTCATTTTTATGTTGTTAAGTTCTTGTACAAATTGTTGAGTTTCAATTATGCTCATGCTATTTTAATTTTGGTTTCATGATTTTTTACTTTCATGTTTTTTATTTTCTATGTTCTTTAAATTTCCATGCTATTTAAATTTCCATACTATTTACATTTCAAGTTGCTCTTTAAATTTGATGCATACCATTTACTTTTCAAGCAATTTAATTTCGAGTTCTTTAATTTTCATGCTTGTTTAGTTTTATACTCATTAGGTTCCATCACAATCTAATTTTTAAGCAATTTAAGTTCCATGCTTAATTTCATGTTATTATTTAGGGTTAAAGTTAATTCCATCTTTTAATTCAAATTATAGTTGAATATAGCTAGGGTGCTCAATATTAGTACATAGCATTAAATGACCACTACAATCCTTGAGAGACGATATTTAAGGTTACTTTGTATTACTTGTATGAGCTGTATACTTACGGTGAGCATAACAGTTAATAACCAACAACTTAGTGGAGAAGTATCAAAGTTTTATAGGTTGCTTGAGAATATGAATAAAAACCTTTATATGAGATTTAAGCATCTAAAGCTTTCTTTCTGTGTTTATCATTTTCACTCAAATGCTTATGTGTGGGAACTACAAAAATTTTTAATTTTAGTGGCAATAAAATTTTGAGGGTTCATAAAAGTGCCAATAATTTTCTATTTTTATTTTTATTTTATTGGCTTAATAAAATTGCCTATAGTAGCTTAATTTTTAAAGGCACTTTTAACCTACATATAATAATCTTTTCTCTTTCACTTAATAAAACACTCTTATATAAAGGTTATCTAAAGGTTCATTTAATAAAACACTCTTATCTGAAGGTTCATAACTTTTAACCCACACATAACTTTGCCTCTTTCACGTGACTTAATAACTTTCCTCTACAGCTATCATTTTTTCCTTAAATCTCTCTACTCTAAGTCTCAAATCTCTATCCCTTCGATCTTTCACTCTCACCACCCTCTTCAATCTCTCCTCGATTGCTATGAGCACTGCTACAATCTCTACTATAGACTACCAATTTTTGTTGCAAACTTTGATTTCCTCGCTAAAAATTTGCTTCTAACTAGGTATACATAATTTTCTCTACATTTTTTTGAATTTCATCTATTGTTTTCCAATCTAACCAATCTTTCTTTAATTTTTTAAAATCCCTAATTTTTTCCTCTAGTTTTAGCTCAATCATTGTGTTAAAGTTTGTATACGCTAAGAACAGAAACATTGTCTCTCCCGAATCTTTACTCTAATGCAAATGATTTCAAAATCTCTATTTCAGAGGTAACTTTTCTATTTTCTAAATCAATTTCTATAGAAATCTAAATACTTTGGACACCAATTTTATTTGAAACACTTTTAACATGATTGACACGGGCTCATTTGTGAACATTGGCCAAAACCATTAATATAGGACCATTAAGTCAACCACTTATGAGGACCATTTATAACCCATAAAGAGCCCACAAATTAGCCTACTTGGAGACCCAAAGTCAATTAGGGTCAAATTCGGTCAAACATGGTCAATAAATTTAAAATTAGTCAAATAAAGTCAAAATTGCACAAAACTTAGTTAAAATAGATAGAACCTGAGTTAATTCTCAAAATTCACAATCTAATTAGAATCAATGTGGTTCAAAAGTTAAAATTGATGATTTTTAAAATACTAAAATTTTTATTGCACTTAGGAAATTGAAATTACCAAAATACCTTTTAGGGGTATTTTCGTAATTTAGCCTTCTTGAGTTTAAATTTTCATAAAACTTTTTAGATTGTAATTTCATAATATTTCATAATTTTTGGTGCATTTAAAATCACAGTAGTACCCCAAAAGTAATAAAATTATGATTTTTCTTAAGTTGACCTTCCCAAGCTCGAATTTTCATAAAACTTGTAGATCTTGATTTTATAATATTTCATGATTTTGGTGTTTTAAAATCTCAAAAATGAGCATGGGAACATTGATTTATAAGAAAATGGCTTAAGTACCAAAAATGTATACTAAAGGCAAAATGATTTTTTCATTTGGTTTAGAGGCTATATAAATCCAACATTTGTAGTGAATAATGTAGAACATTAGATTTCTTATTGAATCTTGATCCAATGGCTAAAAAATGCTCCTTGGAAAAGAAAACGAGAAAGAAACTTTGGCCCTTGGATGAGATTTGATCTAAGGACCTATATTCACCAAAAAAGAGATTTGTGAAGGGTTTTCTTCTTTACAAAAAAGGCTAGTTATGAAAAGAGGGGGGCTCTTGGAAAAAAAAAAAGATGAAGGTTTTTGAAGTTTAGAGAAGGTAGCCGAAAATTGAAGAAAAGAAAAAAAAAAGGTAAAAAAATCAATAATAGGTGATAACAAAAAGAAAGAAGCAGAAACATTAATACAAATGGTAAAAAAAATTAAGGAAAACTTGATAGTAGATGCCAAACATGAGACTAAAAAACTTAAATAGAGAAAAAAAGAGAAGAACCAAGCGAACATTGTGGAAGAAAAAATTAAAAAAAAAAGAAAAAAGGAAAGATGGTTGTTTTGGATAATAAATACATGAACCAATGAGGCCTATGAGGAAAGCAAAACAAACGACTGAAGCAAGTAGTACAAATAAAAAAAATGGAACAAAAGAAAAGCAGGAAATGGGGACAAGCTTGGCAAGAAGCAAACAACAAAAAAACTAAGTTGCCAAAGTAGTTAAACGTGAAGAAGAAAATAAAAACTAGCAGTAAGCATTTGCAAGAAAAAAAACCAATAAAAAAAAAGAGTTAAGAAAAGGCATGAGGAATGAAAGAGAAGCCTCAATTTGACCTTTTCTTTATGTTGTACACCAGCCTGTATTCACAGATAATGAAGGGCCATCTTATTGCTCCAAAGTTTGTTGTGCCATTAAAGTCACCATACCCAAAATGGTATGACTCTAATGCTAAATGTGATTATCATTATGGTGTGGCCAGCCATTCTACTTAAAATTGCACAGCTTTGAAGTATAAGGTGCAAGAGTTAATAAATGAAGGCTTATTGAATTTAATTTTAAGGCAAAGCCTAATATCCATAAAAAACCTATCCCTAACCATTTCGATGGCAATACTAGTGCTGCATTAGATGGAAAAAGGGTCAAGAATGAAGAAATGGGTCGATGAAGTGGAGACCCTTATGAAAAAAAAAATTGATTGTTTAGTAAAGACAAACATGGCTATTCCAATAGTGGATGATAAAAGCAATTTAGATGATGAACATGATTATTGCTACCATGGGAAGAATGTAGGGCATGTGATCCAGGACTACCAAGGGTTTAAAGTGGTATTACAATAGTTAATAGATGAAAGGGTCATTGAGTTTTATGTTAAAGAGAATGTTGATGTGTGAACATGATAAGTGATAAATTGGAAGCACCTTTCATTTTGAAACCCCTTGCCATCTTTTATGATGAGAAAATAGAACTAGTTATAGAAGAGTCAGTACATTTCCCTAGGATGCCATGACAATTTATGTCCCTAGTCCTTTTCCTTGCAAGAGTGATCGGTCAATTCCATTGGACTATAACTGTGAAGTGGAAATTCAAACGTCTATAGATGGATTAACTTTAGAAAACAAAAAAGATAAACTCAAGACAAATATAATAAGAGTAGGAGGAATTACTAGAAATGGTTATTGGTATACTCCTGAAATGCTTGCAAGGGCTAGTAAAGGAAAGGCTAAAGAAGGAAAGGAAGTCACAATAGAAAAAAAGTCCTAATCCTATAGAAACAAACCTAGAGGTCTAGCCTGTGTTAGAAAATGAGGCTTGTGAGTTTCTTAAAGTCATCAAGCATCTTGAGTATAGTGTAGTGAACTCAATGTTGAAGTAGAAAGTTTTTAAAAATATAATGTTGTAAAACCAAATTTGACATGATGGTTAAAAGCTTAACTTGAAAATCTTTTGCAAGTTTTAGGTACCTTAAAAGCACATCTATTGCATTCACACATTTATGCATCTTATACATGTTCTATTTAATGTTAGTGGTGTCGAAAGATTAACTTTTGAGGGCATTTCTATTTTGATACACTAAATTTGAATTTTGACGCTAATAAAAGAGGTTTTCCTTATTTAGTTTGGGTTTTGTATTATATTCTGACATTGTGTAAATAGATATTTTGAGAAAAATAATGTGATAATTTTTTGTTTAAAGATTATTTCGAATAAAAAAACCCCACATAATTTGATTTTTAGATTATGAGAGTAAGGCCAAAAATTGTCTTGCGAGTCTTCAAACAATTGGTAATCATCATTGGAACGAATTTAATTCAAAAATCATTTTTTTTACCAATCACTTTTTGATCCATTATTTTGAGTGGCATGAGTTTAAGACTCAGAAACTAAATTTTCATGGTACCTAAAAGATGAGTTTCTATACGGGCAATGAACAAAATGGGCCAATTTTAAAAGTTCATTTTGAATTTCGAAAACCAAGCAAGGTACTCTTGCAAATTTTTAATTGGTAACTTAATGTGTGTCAAACTTTGCCAATATGATTGAACCATCCATATTCTTTCAACAACCTTGGACACAAAAAATGCTTGAACATTTTCTCTCAAGTAACTTATGTTCCATATTTTAAGGCTTATTGACCAAAAGAAACAAAATTCCTTCTTGCCTAAGATAATTTGTTTCATGTGTAAATACCTTTTCCAAAAATGCTAGATAGTTTGGAACTAAAATGAACCTTTTTGTGACCTATGTGATCAAATTTAGGATATCCCATACAACTTAATTTTCACCATCATAAGAATCTTAAGTGAAAAATAAGATGGGGCATCAATCATGAAAAAATGATCGATGGTTAGAACATAAAAGTAAAAAAAAAAATTGTTTATCTCTTCTTCAAATAATTTGCTCTTCCAACTAAGTAATCATAGTCAAAATGATGAATGGCCATCTTTCTTTATTCTTTGCATCTACCCATTTAAGCCTTTTAAATTTTCTTATTTCAAAATGAACCATGGCCAAAGATTATCTTTTACACTAAGGAGCAAAATAAGGATATCTTTAAGAGCCTAACTTCAAGGAAAGTGTCTAATATTAAGAGCATCTAATGTGTTATTTGAATATTAGAGCCTAGGGTAAAAAGTGAATAAAGCAATAATTAGAATCTTAAGAAGACAGAATTCAAAAAAGAGGAAAGTTGAAGTCAAATATTTCCCAATAAAAAAGAGAAAAAAAAAGATGAATAAAAAATGAAAGAGGACTCATGATTGAAAACCCAAAAAGGGCAATTTGACTTGAAGAAAGAATCTAAATTTAAAACCTAAAAAAGTGGCTTAGATGTAAAAGAATACCAATTTATAGGGGGTAATGTCCAGTACAACGAACACAGATGGATCAAGGGTATCAATGAAATAAGTTTTTAAGAGAAAAAATTTTGGAATGTTGTTCATGATTGTCTGAACATTCACTGTCTAAATACGATTCATTCATTAAAAAAATAAAAAAAATAAAGAAAGAAAGACATGCACCTCAGATATAAGAGTCTGGGGCGAAAAGTGAATAAGGCTTTAGTTAGAATCTCAAGTAAAAAAAAGAGAGATAGAATTCAAGAATGTTAAAGTTGAAATCAAATATTTTCACACAAAAAAAGTAAAGAAAGAAAGACATGCACCTTAGAGATGAAAGTCTGGGGTGAAAAGTGAATAAAGCTTTAGTTAGAATCCAAAGTAAAAAAGGGAGATAAAATTCAAGAATGAATGTTTCCTGAAAAAAAAAAGAATAAAATGCCAAAGATGAAAGTCTAGGATGAAAAGTGATTAAGGCTTCAATTAGAATCCCAGGTAAAAAAGGGAGATAGAATTTAAGAAAAAAGAATGCTAAAGTTAAAGTCAAATGCTTCCCAAAAAAGAAAAAGCAAAGAAAGAAAGACACATGGCTTTTTCAGCTAGAGAATGCTCCATAAGATCTTTGGCCTAATTACACCAAATAATATATTTTGAGCCTATTTATCCATTCTTTCAAAAGCTTGAACCTTGGCCTACATTACATACCTTGAAAAGTCCATTCTAATCAAATATAGACACTTGAATTGAAGAACTATGTCCTTGAAAATTTGTATATACCCATTATTTGGCAAGATTTTACCAAGTTCTTCATTGTTAGAAAATATAGCTCTAAGGTGAAAACCCAAAAAGGGTAGTTTAAAGCTATAACCACTTTTGAAACCCTAAAAGAATTTTAGAGTTCTAAGGTTCCATCCAGAATAAAAAGTCACGATGCATAACCTTTTAAAGGATCGATACCCATTAAAAACTTTGCATCTCACCAAAGCTTGAAAATAAAAAATCAACATTTTTTTCTTGTCAAATCTTTTTCAAAAAATAATGATTAGTTTTTGACACACTAAAATATCATGTTTTCAATAAAAGAAATGTGTTTTAGAAAAATGATCTCTTTTGTGAGCCCAAAAGAAATCCTTGTAACTCTCGTCGAGCCTTACTTGAAATATGTCCACTAGTGAAAAATTAAATTGACAATCACCCCATCCACAAGCATTCCAAATAATAATCATCAAGCCTTCCTTGAAATATGCCCACTAGTGAAAAAATTGAATTGTCAATCACACCATCCACAAACCTTCCAAATAGTGGTCATCAATTTGCAAGAGATTTGAAAGTTATGTGTTTTTAACTTTCTTCATTGATTATGGAACCACTTTATGGGGCAATTTTGTCATTACTTTAGAAAAAATTTAGAAATTAGTTGAGCATTTTTTACAAGATATTGAGATCATTTTTGAAAAAAAGTAATTGAAAATTTGAACAGAGATCTTTCAAAAAAGGGAAAAAAAAAAAATTACATTTGTATTAATTACATTTACATCATAAGAAAGACATTTGATTTGCATGTTGCAAAGACAAAAAAAGTCTTTGTATTCTCATCATTTGTGCTTACATGTTCATCATAAGAAAGACATTTGATTTGTATATTGCAAAAATAAAAAAAGTCTTTGCATTAGCATCACTTGCACTTACATATGCATCATAAAAAAAAATTTTATCTACATATTGCAAAAACAAAAAAAGTCTTCACATTTGCATCACTTATGTTCACATTTCCATTAGATCTGTATGCTATAAAAAAAGAGAGATGTACATCTGCAACATTACATCCACATCATAAGAAGTGTTTGTAGGGGCATCTACATGAAAGAGGGGATATTCATATTTGCATCACTTGCATTTGCACTTATGTGTGTATCGTAAGAAAGATATTCACATTCGCATCTACATCATGGAAAGACATCGTTAGTTGCATCACTTGCAAAAGATATTTGCATTTACATCATTTGCATCATAACTAAGACATTCGCTCTTGCATTATGTGAAAGGCATTTACATTTACACCATTGCATTTGCATCATATAAGTGTTTGTAGGGGCATTTACATGAAATGAACATTAGCACTTGTATTAAGGCAACCTGCAAGGTTTGAAAAAGTAGAGCTAATCTTGGACTTAAAATTGATTTGATTAAGAAACACATGGTATAAACTATTGATTGCATCTCTACCATTCAAGCTCATTTTAGTAATCACATGTATCACATACATTTCTTCTAATAAATGATGTTATAGGTTTTCATAAAAGGATATTAAGTGATATTAGAGTATTGTTCCTCGGGTTTCCCTTACATTGAGAAGAAACTTTATTCTTTACTTCTCGACTGATGGTGTTGTCTCAATCATCTTATCTTTTCGACTATTGGTGTTGTCCCGATTATATTTATTTTTTCTAATCCATAACATTGTCCTAATCATCTTTATCTTCCTGATCATGGGTGTTGTCCTAGTCATCTTTATCTTATTGACTGTTTGTGTTGTTTTTGTCATCTTATCTTTTTGACTGTTGGTATTATCTCAATCATCTTACCTTTTCGACTGTTGGTGTTGTCTCAGTCATCTCTACTTCTTGATCATTGGTGTTGTCCTGATCATTTTTATCTTCTCAATGTTGGTGTTGTCATAGTCATTTTTATTTTTTTGACCTATGTTGTTGTCTTGGTTATCTTTATTTTTTGACTTGCAGTGTTATGCTAGTCATATTTACTTTTTTAACTTACAGTGTTGTTTTGATCATATTTTTTTTTTCTAACCTATTATATTGTCCGGTCATCTTTATTTTTTTGACCTACAGTGTTGTCCCAATCATATTTGTTTTTCCAATCATTCGTGTCGTCCCAATCATATTTATTTTTTTGACCATTGTTGTTGTCCCGATCGTTTTTACTTTTCTGACTTACGTTATTGTCCTGATCATCTTTATTTTTTGACTTACGGTGTTGTCTTAGTCATCTCTATTTTTTGACTTGTGGTGTTATCCCAGTCATCTTTATGTTTCCAACCATTAGTGTTGTCCTGGTTATTTTACCTTTTTAACCATTGGTGTTTTACTAGTCATTTCCACTTCCCGACTTTAAGGTTGTCCTGATCATATTTGTTTTCTCGACCATTGGTGTTATTCCAGTCATCTTTATTTTTTTGACCCGTAGTACTGTCTCGATCATTTTTATTTTTTTGACTTGCGATGGTATCCCTGTCATTTTTTTTTTTTACCATTGGTGTTGTCTTAGTCATTTTTTTTTTTTGGCCTGTGGTGTTATCCCAGTCATTTTTATTTTTTGATTTGCGATATTATTCTAGTCACATTTATTTTTTTGACCTACGATGTTTTCCCAAACCATTTTTATTTTTCTAACTTGTAATGATGTCTTGCTTGTTCGTTATTGTTCAAAACAAAATAAAAGAACAAAATAAACAAAATAAAAGACAAAACAAAATCAAAACAAAACAAAACAAAAAAAAGGGAAAGAGGGGAACAAGGGTTCTTTCTCGCACTCGAAAGCATCATCCAGACAAAATTGTCATCTATGTCTTTGTATTATTTTTTATTCTTAAAAATATGCAAAAATGGGCAACTGTAGATATTGAATTTTGTTTGGAACATTTTTAACATGATTGACCGAAGCTCATTTGCAAACATGGGCTAGAACCATTAATATAAGACCATTGCATAAATCATTTAGAAGAATCATTTGCAGCTCATAAAGAACCCACAAATTAGCCCATTTGGGGACGTAAAGTCAACTCAGGTCAAATTTGTTAATAAAGTTAAAATTATCAAACAAAGTCAAAATTATATAAAATTTAGTCAAAATGGATAGAACCCGAGTTAATTCTTAAAATTCACAATCTAATTAAAATCAATGTGGTTCAAAAGTTAAAATTGATGATTTTTAAAGCACTAAAATTTTTATTGCACTTAGGAAATTGAAATTACTAAAATACCCCTAAGGTGTATTTTTGTAATTTAGCCTTCTCGAGCTTAGATTTTTATGAAACTTTTCATATCTTAATTTCATAATATTTCATAATTTTTTGGTGCATTTGAAATTACAACAGTACCCCGAAAATGTGTGATATTAGCATAATACCCTTTTAAGGGTATTTTCATAATTTAGCCTTCTTGAGCTCAGATTTTCGTGAAATTTTTCATATCTCAATTTTATAATATTTCATGATTTTTGATATTTTAAAATCCTAAAAATGAGTATGGGAACATTGATTTCTAAGAAAATGGCTTAAATATAAAAAACTTTGTACTAAGGATAAAATGGTTTTTTCATTTGGTTTAGGGGCTATAAAAATCCAACCTTTGCAGTGAATAATGTGGACCATTAGATTCTTACTGAATCTTGATCCAATGAAAAAAATATTTATCTTTAAAAAAAAAGGGAAAGAACTTTAGCCCTTGGATGAGAATTGATCCAATGACCTATATTCACAAAAAAAGAGATTTTTTAAGGGTCTTTTTCTTTACAAAAAGGCCTGGTCATGAAAAGAGGGGGGCTCTTGGGAAAAAAAAAGGAAGGTTTTTGGAGTTTAGGGAAGGTAGAGGAAAACCAAAGAAAAGAAAAGGGAAAAGGAAGAAAAATTAGTAGTAGGCGGCAACAAAAAGAAAAAATGGAAAAACATGAATAAAAATAGGCAAAAAATGTTTTGAGGAAAACCTGGCAGTAGATGCCTAATGTAAGACCAAAAAAACTAATCAAAGAAAAAGGAGGAGCCAAACGGACATTATGAGAGGAAAAATTAAAAATAAAGAAATGAGGAAAAGTGGTTGTTTTAAGGAAGAAATGTGAGAACCAAGGAGGCCATCGAGAAAAGCAAAACAAACAATTAAAGCAAGTAGTGAAAATAAAAAAAGAAATAAAAAAATGGAATAAAGGAAGAGTAAGAAATACGAAAAAATTGGGCAAAAAGCAAACAACAAAAAAACTAAGCTGCCAAAATAGCCAAACATGAAGAAGAAAATAAAACTTGACAGTAGGCATTTACAAAAATGAAAACCAAAAAAAAAAAAAAGAGTTGGGAAAAGACGTGGGGAACAAAAGAGAAGGGAAGAGGTTCAGGTAACCAAAACAAAAAAAAAAAAAAGTAGAAAAGACAAGAATAAGAAAGAAAAATTTGAAAAAAAAAAAACCAACAACAGAAGAAGAAGGAATAGAAAGGAAAATGGATGCCTTCATAAAAAACCTGAAGAGCCATATTCAAAGACAAAAAATGTAATTTTCTATAAGCTATAACCTTTGCATAGAACTTGAAACTTGCACTTTCTTTCACTCTCTTTTTTTTTTTTTACATTGGATCTGTAGAAGAAAACTAAAAGCTTCATTTTTTTATGTTTGTTATTTGTATAACATGTATGGAAGTTGAAATTTTTTTATGCCTATGAGTTGGTCTTGTTTGCTATTTATTCCTACATGTAGTCTTGTATCATTGTATATACACTGTTAATAGGAGCATGAAAGTTCACGTTTTATCTTTGCTTGTTGGCTTTAAGTGACAAAAAGGAAGCTTTCTGTAATAAAATAAAAAATTTTCCTAAAATATGAGAAAGAAATAAAGGCTTTGCCAAAAAAGATGGAGATAGTATTTGCCTAGGACAAACCATACAGTTTGCTTTATCCATTTCCATCTTGCAATTTTCACTATTGTGTTAAATTAGTTAAGGGCTATTTATCTTCAATATTTTATTAAATTTTTGTGCTTTTAATTCCCTATTTGTGTTACAAAATCAAGATGTGGATATATTAATAATAATAACTAAATAAATTTTAAATTTTTAAGTCCCTACCTAGATATTAGAAATAATAGAAAAGATCATGTTTTTTTTAAATAAAATAATTTCACCTAGATGTTGGGAAATTATTAAACAATAAAAATAAAACAAATAAAAATTTATCAATAATGATAATAAAATTTTAATAAAAAAAAATAAGTAAAAAATATAAATTCTTTTTTAAGAAGAATTATAAAAACGAGCTTGCTCTGAAAGTCTGCCTAGATGTTGGAGACTTTTAGATAAGTTTGAAAATTCTTAATTTGAACCCAAACCTACCCAAAATCTCAAACTCATTTTAAATTTATAAGGATATTCATGAAAATCTTTTATGAAGTAATCTATTCCCAAATGCTACCTAGATGATAGTATATTTAAGAAATTTTATTTCATTAAGAATTTTCATACATTTTTGCAACTCAAAATAAATTTGTTTTGTTAAAACAATAAGTATAAAAATATAAAATAATAAAAAATAATATGATGGGATTTTAAATATAAAAAAATCACACCCAAACTCTGCCTAAATGTTGGATAGTCCGAGTGATCTCTTTATATTTGAAAACCCTATTCTAAATTCGCATTTGATCATCATTTGCATATGTTTCATTTTTAAATTAATGTCCTCATTTATAATGCATATATATGTTTGCACTAGTTATGGACGTTTATATTAATTATATTATTTTTTTAATTTTTTTACTACACAAAAAGTTTTCTTAAAATTTTTTAGTTTTGAACAAATAAAATTAAAATAGCATGCCATGAAATATAATTATTGGTACGCTGCCTAGAAGTTGGAGAGTCATCAATGATTATCATTTACAAAGAATGTTGTTTTATTATTTTAGAAGGAATGTTATGATAAAACTTAAATAGAAATACTATATTCAAATTCTACCTTTATGTTAGAGACGTTGAAGGTATTTCTTTAATTTGAAGATTTTCATAATATTTCTAAATAAAGATTTTTTAAACTAATTTTATTTCTTAAAACAAAGGGAATTATAATTAAATTTCATATAGAAAATCATTTTTATCTAGAATTACTAATAGCACATAATTAATTGGTACCAATTTTGTGGGTATTATGGGGATGCTAATCCTTCCCCACACATAATCGACTCCCAAACCTTTTCTGATTTTGTAGACCAAAATCATCTTTTTAATAAAGCTTTAAACCTATTTTATTATTTTATTAAAAGACAAACTTTTTGGGTGGTCAATCACACCCTAAAAAAATTGGTGGCGACTCCTTGTGTTTTTCACGTTTTTAAATTCTTATGTCTAGCAATCAATTCTCTAGATCGATACATTATGACAAATACAAAATCATTTTTCTTCATCTTTAATTTCTCCTTAATGTGTGATTGATAATATTTTTGTTAAAGCTAGAAATTTATTTATTGATACAAAAGAAAAATTGCAAATATTGAAGTTTGAACTGAATATAAAACTTTTTAATTTTTTTTTATAAATTTCATTTTACATTATATATGCTTTTATTTGTTATATAGTTTTTGTTAGAGTTGTACAGCATTTTTGTAGCCAATTTTATCTTGCTTTCTGTCTTATATATTTTTTGTACAATATATATAAGTTGTTCTAATGTGTTGATTCCTTCGGTGCTTTATTAAATTATTTCAAATCATTAATAATCACCTCCAATTCTGCAAAAATAAAAATTGAGATTCCATATCATGAAAGGCCATGATCATAAACTTAATCATACAATCTTTATAATTTAGTTTTGAATGTTATGTATTGCATGTGTTTTTCTTGGTTAATGTTAAGGTATCTATCCAGTTTTGAATGGTCATAGATTTTTGTTTCATGGACGAAAAATGAAAAACTTGGAGAGTTTTCTCATAAATATATACTAATATATTGCTAGTAACAAAAGTTTGGTGTTAGATTTGGACTTGAATTGCTGACCAAATGCTAGGAAATAGACTTCTATGAGGCAGGTTACATAGCATGTTTTGTTCAAGATGACATGGTTTTATATATAATTTGCTTAATCCAATCTTGATTTAGGTAGAATGATATTGGTAGCTACACTACACAAAGAGTAGATAGGCAGCTTACTCTTAAAGAGTCAAAGAGGGTTGAGGCAAATATTATTTAGAAACAATGTATCCTTTGTTTATTAACTATAAAACCCTAAACCTATAATTCATCATAAAGTTTTTGCTATCTTATTAAAGATCACTATTATGATGCAAAACCCAGAATTCAAAACTCAACACCCAAAAAAATCTTTGATTAAAAAGAACCTATTAAAAAAATTAAGTTTTTTGTAGTTTGGTTTCAGATTGTTTAATATGGGTTCATTTGAATCAAGGAGATAAGCCTTGGTATTGGCAAAGACAAAGAAGAAAATGAAAGAAAAACTATGAAAAAATGTGAAGTTTGTAGAAAACTATAGGGAGAAAATGTGGTATAAAAAAATCTAAATTCTAATAACCTTTTTTTTTGTTTTAAAAGTTGTTTAAAACTATGATATTATATTATGCACTGAAGTTCAAATTCTAGAGTGAAGCTTGTTTTTTAGCTTTTGTGGATAACATAGTGAGTAACTTATGTCTTCAAAATCAACATTAGCTCTATGAGAGTTGGATGATAGGTGTCTTTTTTACATATTTTACCATTTCATTATAGAAATATTTGTAAATGCCAAATTATAATTAACTATGTTCTTGGATTTTGTTATTGCTTTATTGAGCGACCACATTAGCATTAGAAACTTGTAAAACTTTACAACCTTTAAATAATAGGTTTTATATATCTTCTCTTTACACGCAGTGATAGTCATGTATGCTATTAATTATATCTGAGTTAATCTTGGCCTAGTTAGCATTTAGCTGGTCATCGAAAAGTCTAAAGCTTAAAATTACCTTAACTGTATGGAACAAAACTCACATAAAAGACAGCCAACTAAAATTGAAAAAGAATCCAAGTTCTCACCCAGAAACTATTTTCCTTTTCCTAGGGATGACAATTTTGTTAAGAACCTAACTATTAAGGGAAACTAAAATTAACAAGTACAAATCATTACATATTAGTTTTAGAACTAAATATTCATTAAGTTTTAGGCTAAAATTAAAGCTTTAAGTACACCTATTTTGACATGGCACTTCTTATTTTCTAAATAGTCTTCTTCCATAAGTTACTTATTAATAGTTGGTTGGTTGACTAAAATACAAAAATTGAACAAACTTGAAAGCAAAAAAAATCATTTTAGCTTCACATCATGTACTAAGAGCCACAATGTTTATGTGTTTGTACTCACACATGAATGGGCATGCAAATAAACCACATAAAACAGCTTAAATTGTTTTTTCAGCAGTTAGGTATTTATACATGAAAATGAATGAAAATCATAATAGCACAAACATATCTCAAAACCATGAAGCATAATCCATGCTTTAGACTTTTCACCCTAAAAGGTGAAAGCTCGTATTCTTCTAAACAAAGATAATTTTTTAGCCTTTAAAGCTCCATTCATAGTTCAGACATAGTGAAGCAAAAACATGATTTAATTACAAAGTAGCCAATTATCTAATATCTTTATTATTCAGTTGCAAATCATGGTTACTTAAAAAATTAAACATAAATTACTAAAAGTAATTGTACAATATTACTTTTTAATACCATTTAAAAAATAAAGGTATCTATTAACAAGTTTAATATAAAAAATAAACAAAAATAAGGCCATTTTTAGCTATATGGAGTTTTTAAGCTTTGTCTAGTACATGTATCCAAATATTTAGTTTATTAATAGATATATGTTGCATTTATTGATAAATATTACAAAATACGTTTTTCTAAAAATGATAGTAAAATTTTCAGATCAGTACTTAATACTACTTCTCATTTTTGTTCCATTTAAGGTTTTGTTTATCAGATTTGTGCTCTAAAATTGATGACACTCTCTAATTCCCATCATAACATTTTGTTTCCATTATATTTGTGCACAAAAAAGAGAAAGTGATACTCGTCCATATTTGATTTAACCCTTTCTCAGGTAATGTTCATGTGCATATAACTTTTTAGAATAAATTTGATTTATATTATGCTATAATTCTTAAATTTTGCTTTATTTTCTAGGTTGTGTCATCCTTCATCATTGCTTGATTACTTTTTCCATAAGTATGGATAAGAGTTGGCTTAAAAAGTTTAATTTTAGTAGTAAATATATGCAAGAGGTTAGCCAATTTTTAAGATTTGCATTTAAGAATGCATGCCAGGATGGTATGATTTTATGTCCATGCATGAAATGTGTCAATATGCATTAGATACCATTAAAAGTTGTGTAAGAGCATTTGATTTGTAATATTTTTTTTTGTTTGGTTATACTAATTGGATTTGTCATGGTGAAACTTCATTGCTTGGTTATATGTTTCATTTACCAAAATGGTTTTTTCATTTTAAAAGCTCTCAAGAACTTAAATTTCCTAATGTTGAAGAGAGTTTAAGATTGATGAAAATGAAAATATAATTGATTTTTCTCAATTTTTTGGTGGAAGGAGTGATAGTAGACAATCCCAAGAAGAATAAAGAATTGTATCTGAGATTTAAAAAACAATCTAGATTATCTATCATAATAGAATTGTTTCAGGTGAAGGTTTCTAGTTGAAAAAGTAATGAGTCATTCAATTCCCTCTTTTCACTAATGAAAAAGATTCTTCCCTAGGGTCAAACCTTGCCTAATTCCTATCATGAAACTAAAAATATGATTAAGGAATTAGGTCTTGGGTATGTAAAGATTCATGCTTGTCTAAATGATTGTATGTTATACCTAGATGAAAAAGCAAATGAAAACTTGTGTTTTATGTATGGTGTTTCTAGGTGGGTGCAAAATGATAATGTTGATTTGGAGGGCAATTTTTATGGTAAAAAGAAAAAACTTATGAAGATGTTATGTCATTTTCCCTTGAAACCTATATTACAAAAATTGTTCATGTCTCCAAAAATGGCTTTTGCTATGGTATGGCATGATAAGGGTCAGAAAAAAAATGAAAAGACTAGGCATCCAATTGACTCTCTTGCTTGGAAATCTTTTGATTTGTGGTATTATGATTTTGCCTCAGACCCTTGTAATGTTAGGCTAGGCTTGGCTACTAATGGATTTAATCCATTTAGGATGATGAATAATAAGATAGTGTTTGGCTTGTTATGGTGATACCTTATAATTTACCCCTTTAGCTGCCCATGAAAGACTCAAGTTTTATTTTTTCCTTAATGATTCCAGGTAAGAGTAGAACTCAAAATGATATTGATGTTTACTTACAACCTCTTCAGTGAATTAAAAAAAATTATGGGAAGTTGATGTAAACACCTTTAATGTTTTTACTGGAGATAATTTTAGTTATATGTTGCTTTAATATGGACGATAAACAACTTTCCTGCATATGGTGATTTGTTTGGTTGGAATGTTAAAAGTCGATTTGCTTGTCCTCATTGTTCTGAGGATACATGCCATTTATGGCTAGATCATCGAGGCAAATATTGTTTCATGGGTCATCATTTGTTTTTAGATATTAACCATAAATTCCAAATTGATTCTTTTTTTTATGGCACTCAAGAACTAAGGGCTACCCCATTTTCACCTTTAGGAACTATGATTTAAGTCAAGTGGAAAACATGCATGTTACTTTTGGAAAGAAAATTCTAGTTTATTCTTATACTTGGAAAAAAAAAAAGCATTCTTTTTAGTTTGCTATATTGGGAGCACAATTTGTTGCGTTATAATCTATATGTGATGCATGTAGAAAAAATGTGTTTGATAATGTTTTGGGGACTTTATTTAATATCCAAAGGAAGATCAAGGATAATTTGAAGGCATGTCTAGGCTTACAAGCATTGGGTATATGAAAAGAACTACATCTAAAGGAAGATGGGGATGGTAGACTTCATATACCTCATCTGAGCTACTGAATGTTAACAAAGGAGAATGATGTTTTCTTAATAGTTTTCAAAAGTATCAAAGTTCCTAATGGTTTCTCTTTAAATATCTCCCAACATGTTAGTCTCAAAGATCACAAAGTTCTACCTTTGAAAAGTCACAATAACCATATATTGATGGAAGAGTTTTTTGGACTTGCATTACGTTGGCTTTTTCCTAGGGATGTGACCATAGTTGTGGTAAATTAGGTCAATCTTTTAAGTCATTATATGCTAAAGTTCTCCAACTAAAAGAGCTAGAGCAACTTTAGTCTAAAATTGTTGTCACTTTTTTTTTATTGGAAAAGATTTTTCCTCTTTCATTCTTTACCATCATGGTACATTTGGTGGTTCATTTGGCTGAAGAGGCAAAAATTACAGGACTTATTTACTAGAGATGTATGTATCCAATTGAAAGGTACAATTTAATAGTTAATATATTTTTTTTCATATTCAATTTGGTCTTTCAATTATTCAATTTGGTCTTTTCTTTATTTGTAATCCTTTTATTATGTTTTTCTTTGTAAATTGAAGTCTTATAAAACTAATAAGGCTCACCTAAAAGATTCGATTGCAGAAGTTTACTTGGCTAAAGAGTGTATTGTCTTTTGTTCAAGATACTTAGAAGAGTTTGAAACCCGATTCCATCCCCTAATTAGAAATTATGATATTCCTAATGAACCATGACAAAACTCAAGCTTAATTCCATGTTTAGTTGACCATTAGGAAAAGTACTAGGATTTGAGCTAGATGAAAAAAATGTGGGCACAAGCTCATTGTTATGTGCTATTTCAATGTGAAGCAATTCAGGAATTTCACTTGTAAGTTTTCTAGAAAGGCATTGTCTTTCTCTTAGAAAGTATTTTAATTAAATTGTAGTTAACTTGTTTAGGTTCTTTATAAAGAAATTGAGAAAAGTGTAAAAAGGCATCAAAGGTGTAGTCGAGCTCATCCAATTGAAATAAACGATATGATGAATTCTACATTTCATGAATTGTTTTCATGATTAGGTTAGTAATTTTCTAATTTATCATTTTTTTCTAATTTAGGGTCAAAATAACAACTTTTATACATTTTAATGTTAAATTAATTTGCAAAAATGGATCTTTTAGAAACTACAAAAGACATTAGGTATCTTTTTCAACGTCCTAATAAGGTGGCAACAAGATATACAGGTTATATTATCAATGGGATTAGGTTTCATACCAAAAGTCATGAGAGGAATAGAAAAACTCAAAACAGTGGAGTGGTTGTGATTGTAAAAACTACTCGTTATCTAGATGTTCGAAGTGGAGATCTTTTTGTTATGGAAGATACCTATAATGGAGCATCAACAGATATAATAGAAATTAATTTCTTTGATAAATTTAAGATTGTATTGTTTAGATGTGATTGGGTAAGCTTTATTAAAGGTAAAGGTATTAAGAAGGATCAACATGGATTTACTCTTGTGAATTTTTCATATTTAATTCATAAGGGGCAAGGATATAAAATGTGAACCTTTTGTATTTGCATCTCAAGCAAAACAAGTATTTTATGTACAAGATCCTTGGTATGAGAATTGGAAAATTGTATTGAATGCAATATCAAGAGATTTGTATGATATGGGTGTGCAATAAAATAATGAAGAAGATTGAATCTACTATGATCTTGTTTTCTTATAATTAAGAGATTTTTTTAATGATCAAATAGATAAGCCTTAAATTTGTGTTTTCCTCTTCACTTTATATATATATATTCCTTTTAACCTATTTTTTCTCTTTTGTGCAGGTTTTTTTAGCAGTGCAAAGGCTTTTTCTAAGGTGACCCCTCGCTATCTGTCCTTTAAGGTGACCTTTATAAGATATTCTTTGTAGAATATCTTACTGTTATGCAATGTTATGGTAAAAATTCATAAGCTTACAATAGGATTAAGTTATTTTAAAGTGAATTTGATATGAGGTATGTTATTTTAAGTTGATTGTATGTTGTAGCGTGAGCCACATAAGCTCAAATACCCTTCTGCTTCTAGAAAGTGAAATTTTGCAACCTCTTAACAATTTCAATTTTAGTGACTATCACATCAAGATGATAACATAATCATTTCCTTATAGCTAGCTCTTTTAAGCTAAAAGCATGATGATCATACATAACAAAGAACTTATGGTTGAGAAACTATTCTTATTATGCCATTATTGTCTTTTATTAGTATTATTATTATTATTATTAGAAGATTCTCAATTCGACTATAAGCATTATAGCAAATGCACTAATGGGTAATGAGTTGATAAACTAGAATGTGCTTATGGTTAATTGATTTTTATCCTACTTTAAAATTTTTTTAGTTTGGTTATTTGTGCATCTTGGAGAACTTCCTAGTTTATTTTTTTGTACATGTTGATTAAGTGTATGATTATGTATAAAGAAAACATGTATATGGAAGTGACTGCATAGTTGTACATGGCTATGGCTTCTTTGTTCATAATTATGTAACCTATTTTTTTCTCTTTTGTGTAGTTTTACTTCATTAGTCATCATGGTGAAAACTAAAAGCATGAGAAATTGTGTAATTGTAACTTAAGAAGAACAATGCAATGAGAATACTTCACAACAACATCAACCTTAATAAGATACTACTGAACAAAGTAATGCATAACTTTTTTTGAGTTGATTAAATTTTTATGTTTAATTTTTTTGCTAATTTTTCTCTTTTTAACTATTATTAAAATATCCTACTAGGAAGTGTGGCACTCGTGATCGCAACAAGATGGTTGATGTATGAAATCTTCCTCCTAGACAATGAATTAAAGTATGGTATAACAGTAAAGGTCAGCCCATTGGATGTGAAGCCCATGTCCTATCATCTTTTCTAGGGTTTTTTGCAGGAAATTTCTATTTACTCCCTTTGAACTACAAGACTTAGAGGAAGGTGCCTCGAATGTATAAGACAGACACCTTGAACCATATAAAAGAACAATTACATAATCTACAAATACATACAGTGTGAAATTTTTTTGCTTCCTTTGAATTCATTTCATCTTCTAGCTTTTTAAAGAACTTCTTTGTTTTGATTAGCTATCTCAATAATTTTTGCTTGTTTATAGGAAAAAATTTTGTTTCCTAAATGTCGGACTAATTGGTTATTCAAGTCACTAAGAAAAAAATGGAAGGATTATAAGGCTGACCTAAAAGCCAAGTACTTCCACTCTAATAATGAAGATGACTTGTTGCAAAACAAACCTCTTACTGTCCTAAATGATCAATAGGCATTTCTCATAGCATATTGGCTTTCACCTAAAGGAAAGGTAAGGTTTACATAAAAAATTATTAAAATTGATCGTGTTTGAATTTCACTATTTATGGTTTCTTGTTTTTTCATGATTGTAGACTCTTGTTGAATTGAAAAGTAATCAAAGAGCCAAATAAAATATGCTTCACACTACAGGTTAAAAAAGCTTTTCAACTCTTGTAGACAAAAAGGAATTTTGTTTCATTACTTTATTTTTTACCTTTTTCTATTTTTTTATTGAACACACAAAGAAAGCTTTGGTCATCAATGATAGGGAAGTAATTCTATACTTGATATATGTCTTACAACACTTCTATGTTTTATCCTATCATTATTTCTATGTTCTGGTTTTGTTATGGTTTTGGTTGCTTAATTTGGAGAAGATTATATTCATTTTATAACAAGTTAGCAGGAAAGATCAAGGTGATTAGCAACCTTGCATATCTTATTTTGTTATGTCATACAATTTTGCAATATAAGCTTTGACCAATGTTTTCAATTTGAAATAAGCCTTGGTTATGCTTTGCTTTGACAGTTGTTTTCTATTGAATTTCTAGTCATGGAGTGATTGTATGTGGACATGGGACACACTGTATTCTGTTACACTTTACACATGCTTCCTTTTCTATAAACAACTGTCAGTTGACTATTAAGCCTATGACTTGAATCACATAAATTTTTTTTATTTTTGTTAATTTCATATCATTGAATGTTGATATATTCTGTGTTAACTTTTGTGCCATATTAGTTCCTTGTAACCATAATTTTTTTTTCTTATTAATTACTTGTGACACTTCACATGTAGTAGGCTAGTTATTCTCATTACTTTCACGATCTATTTGTTACCCTATTCTCCCTTTTGTTTTGGTGGATAAATTGGGATTTTAGGTGTTTTGAGTATATGAATTTTTTGGAAATTCTATAGAATAATTTATCCCATACTGAATTTTGTTGGAGAATTTTCACAAGTGTTTCCTTGATGATCTAGTGTTTTATCATGCTTATGGTTTACTACAAAAAAATGATGTGGTTTGGCAGACCAATTCGTTAGGACTTCATGTTTTGATTGTCTTTAGTTTCAATAGCTTTTTTATTATCAACTAGAAGTTTGGACTGGTTTGCTACTTAGAAACCATATGAATAATTCTTGTTTCTAGATGTTTAGAAAACATATGCTCAATTCCCTCTATCTTCCTTCTATGTAATTGTTTAAAATTTTTGGCAAAAATTACTAGATTGAAAATTTCAGTTCATTTTCAATAATTTACTATTCATCAAGCCTTAGTTTTTATTTGGGTTCTATATTAAGAAGCTCTTAGTTTTTGTTTGGGTTTTATATTGGGTTTTGTTTGGGTTTTATATTAAGAAACATTCCAAACATAATATTTTATCTTTGTGGTAACAAAAACAAAGCAGCAGGGAGGAGCCAAACAAAATAAAACTATTTGTGATGACTCATGAATATAAAGACGAAAGCTTTATGGATGTTGTTGTTGCATAAGTTGTTATAAGTGGTTACTTGATTATAAAATTTCATTTACTAGTTGAATATCCATTACTGCTTTCACTTATTGGTTGAATATTTTATAGGAAAAGTTAAATGAGTTGTTATTTCAATGTTTTACCAACTTGGAGCAATCACAAGCAACAACTTCTTTAATGGATAAGGTTTTTGGTGAAGTCATGGGAAAGGAACATCTTGGTTTTATACAAGGGTTGGGATTAGGCCCTACACATACAAAGATTTGGGGTTTTTCTTCTTGCCACTTCCAAGCCTTGAATGAGGTTGAAAATAGTAGAGATAAAAAAGTACTTAGGCTATAAGAGAAGTTAGAAAGCTATGATAATTAAGGTTGGCAATTTGGAAGAAAAAGCTACTAAATTGTCAGAGTTGGAAGAAAAAGTTTCAAAAGTGAGCATACTTGAAGTCATGATAGCTTCGCTTAAAAAGGTAAATGTTGAGTCAGTTAAATTTGCAACTACCATCCAAAGCAGATTTTCACATGTGCCAAGCATAGACATCAACTCAACTGCTATACCAATGGGTAGTAGTTAAGTAACAACAATAAGTAGTATTATTAATTAGTAAATAATAGTTATTTAATAATCCAAAAATTGTATTCTATTGTAGGTTTCAGATGCATAGAGTTCATTAGGATCACTATATGCAAATAACTAAGGAAAAATGGAAACTTTGAGGATGATGCTATTACATTGGTATTTTGATAACTTTTTGGTAATTTGATAACTTTAGAATGATGTTCACTATTATACTTTGAGGATGATACTACTACATTATTGTTAATAATTGGTACTTTGATAACTTATTGGTGTTTTAATAGTTCTGGTATTTGTAATAGGATTGGTATTAGGTTGCAATTTGCCTTTGATGGTAATCTAATGTTCTTAATAGCTTGTAAACATTGACAAATGACAGTATTATTGAATTTTGCCAATTTTAATACTTATAAATTATGACATTGACAACCTCATTCCTAAGTCTTGTTTCTACAATTGTTGAAGAAAAGAAGAAAAAATAGTGGAATGGTATGCAAATATTTAGGTTGTTTTAAGTTAGAATACTATAATGTTATGAACCATTTTGTAGTCGTGTTTGAGGACTTTTGTTAACTGGCTTTCTGTATTTGCTTAAAGCTTTATGCTTTACAATATCTATATTCAAGTAAACACAAAAATGGCATTACTAGCTTCAATGAGTTTTCTTCTGCAATGGCAAAGTTAGCCTTGGAATTTCTTGGCATTAGTTTATCACCATAACCAAGATTTGAGTTTATGTTAGGTCATTATTTAGTCAATTTTTCTCTCTTTTTTTTATAAACATTATTTGGGGATGAATTATTGATGGATCTTATGTGAATTCTCAAAAAAACTTTGAAACAGTGTCATTCTGTATCTAAATTTGTCTTCAAGTTCATTTATTTATATGTTGGAAGAAAAAACTACTACCAGCCATTATATATATATATGTTGATTATATTGGTGGATTTTCTAATGGATCTATGTAATCTATCTGGTATTGCATTCAACTATTAATATTTTTGAACTTTTTGTATTTCAAGATTAAGTTTATTTAATTATGCTTTGAATTTGGAATGAAGAAAACTTGATTGGCTGTCAAAGGCAAAGTATGTATCCTTTCAAATGTACAAGAAATCCTCAAGTCTCCTTAAACACTTGGTTCTTCTCTTAATTATTGATGTCTACTTTTTATAATAACAATGATATAATTAGCCAAAAGAGAACCTTATGTTCTTCCAACATTATCCAAATTAGTTAGCAGTCATTCGAGAAATCTTGGGATCGATTTTAGCCTCATGGTCATGGATTGAAATATGCCAAGTAAGGTACAAAAATAACTAAAATAGATCTGACATTTTTTTTAGAATATGAAATTTATTTTTTAAAAAATAAAGTAAGACTCTAAAGGCAGTTTTAAGTGTCAATATAACTCACTTAATAAATATAAAAATTTGAATAAAATGTGACTTTTACCGGCATTTGAAAATGCCTTTAAAAGTTTTTTACTTATAAAAATGGTTTAAAGTGCCAGAAAAAGTCATGTCATCAAATACATGTGTAACTCCAATACCAGTAGCTTGACCATCAAAATGTTTTCACCAACACTCACTTAGCCGGTGGTCAACCAAAGCTCAAAAAACTACCGGTAATAGTAATAACGGCACTTTTTTAATCTTTTACTGACACTTATAAGTGACAATAAAAATGACTTTTTTTATATTGTGAATACAACCAAAATCTTTGAAATTAATAACCTAAACCTTCCCCAGAAAGAATCTCATTTGCCAATAAACCAACCTTGGTGTCCTTTTCTCCAAAGCCTTTGAAAAACTAAGAAAATTTGGCAAGCTCTAATCTTTGAAATTTGTCCTACTTGTAAGCTAGCTTAGGTTTAATTTAGGAGATTGCAAAATTTTATTTTTCTTTCTCTATGCAGATGAAAAGTAGTGCTACCATTTTTGGTTGGCAGTCATAGTTTGGTTGCTATCCTTTATAGTTTCTCCTCTCATTTGCTTCCTTTGAAGTCTTCTTAGCATTTCATTTATATTTTCCTCCTTGTTAACTTACATACAATTTGTGACAGCAAAACACTTTTAGAAGAGAATGAAACTTTCATTTACATTTATTTTCCAATTTTTGTTTACTTGGTTTTGCTTTTATTTTTCTTTGATTTTCATGTTTGTTTAAGCAAGATGAGGATGGTAGATGGTTTTCTATTAGGTTGAAATATCACCTATTGGGCACCATTCTACTTGAATCTACCAATTTTTTTTTTTTTGTATTTAATTTCAAGATACATGATCTTTATTTTCTATGTTCTTTAAATTTTCATGCAATTTAAATTTCATGCTCTTTAAATTTCCATACTATTTACATTTCAAGTTGCTCTTTAAATTTGATGCATTCCATTTACTTTTCAAGCAATTTAATTTCAAGTTCTTTAATTTTCATGCTTGTTTAATTTTATGCTCATTAAGTTTCATAAAAATTTAATTTCAAGCAATTTAATTTCCATGCTCTTTAAGTTTTATGCGCTTTTAATTTTATATTGCTTAATTATATAATGTTTAATTTTCATGCTTAATTTCATTTATTAGTTTAGGGTTAGAGTTAATTCCATCTTTTAATTTTCATTATAGTTTAATATACCTATGGTGCTCAATATTAGTATTTAGCATTAGGCCACCATTGCATCCTTGAGAGATGATATTTAGGGTTACTTACTTTGTTTTACTTGTACGAGCTATATACTTGAGTTAAGCGTAACAATTGATAACCAACAACTTAGTAGAGAAGTATCAAAGTTTTATAGGCTACTTGAGGATTTGAATGAAGAACTTTATGTGAGATCTAAGCATTTAAGGTTGTCTTTCTGTGTGCATCTTTTTTACTCAAATACTTATGTGGATGGATGGGAAAATTCATTGACCTTATTATTAGAGTATATGAAAAAAATGTTCTTTTTTGCAAAAAATCTCTGAATCTGGTAAGGATTATAAGAAGATGATCAAGGAGTTAGGTCTTGAATATGAGAAAATTCATAGTTGTTTACATGATTGCATGTTGTATTAGGGTAATAAAAGAAATCAACAATCTTGTCATGTGTGTGAAAATTCTTGTTGGTTGAACATAAACCCTAAAGAAAGCTTGAATGAGGATGACGATGAAGTACAATATAAAAAAGAAGTTTACAAAGGTTTTAAGGTATTTTCCATTAATACCAAGACTTCAACTAGTTTTCATATCTTCCTAATACTTAGATTCTATAGAGTGGCACATGATGAGCGAACAGATAATAGATCATTAAGGTATCTTGTTAATTTTTTGGCATGAAAATCATTTAACTCTAAGTTTCTAGATTTTGCTTTTGATCCATGAAATGTGATGCTTTGACTAGCATTTGACAAATTTAATCTGTTCAAAGTCATTAGTACTTCTTATATTACATGGCTAACTATCGTGATTCCCAACAATTTATAATGGTTTGGCTTAAAGCAACCTTCATTTATCTTATCAATGATAACTCCTAGAGCAAAAGGTCTTGGAATTGATATAAACATTCATTTACAACCTCTTATTGAAAAGTTAAAACAATTATAGGAAGAAGCTGAGACTTATGATCTATAAAAAAGGAAGAACTTTGATGTGCATGCTATTTTTGTTAACGAGTTTCATGCTTATGTGAATTTATTTGGTTAGAGCATCAAAGGTTGTTATGCTTGTCCTTGTTGTGTTGCACAAACATGATCGAAGTGGTTATATAATGGTAAGAGGTTTAGTTATATGGCACATGGCCGGTAATTAGATGAAAATCATCAATTTAGAATCCAAAAACATTTCGTTGATGGAATTAAGGTGTTCAGGAAAGTGCCTTACCTATGCTATTTTGTCTAAGTTAAAAGATATCAATTTCACTTACAAAAAAATGAATCAATGAAGGAAAAGAGTAAGAGAGATGTCTGAAAGTCTTTGATCACTCTGTAAATTAATAGTTATTTTTAGTGCTTAATTGCATGAATTATATATTTTTTTGGCAATATAATTTAATTTTCATCCCTAATTTGCTTAATTTGTTCATGGGAGGGAAATTTTGTAAAATAATGGAAAAGAATGAATTTTTGGCAGGTTTGATTGAATTTTGGAGCAACCATGCGAGATTGACAAAAAACCTCAATGCCGAGCTCAAATAAGGATTTTACAAGCTATTTGGAGTGAATTAAGCTGGAATTGAGTGTAGAAGTTTTAAGGCAGACTTGGCATTGTTTAGGCAGTGTTTGGGGTTCAAGAGAGTTCAGTTTTCATGCTTCCAATTTCACGCAAAACATGCAATTCAGTGCAGAATTTTTTAGGTAGTTTCGGTCAACACAGCAGGCAGATTTTAATATCCAGATTTTGGGCAATTTCATGGTGTTTCATGTAGGTGCACATGCATGAAATTATTTTGGATGACTTGACAGCAATTGGATTTTACTTGGACAAGATTGCTTAGTTGGCAGCTAACATGGCAAGAATTTAAATTGTATCCAAGAAAGTTTAAACCAAATTCTAGTTCCAGTCTAATTTGGAGCTGACGTGATTTAAGGCTGTTTGCATTGCGTGGCTTCATGAAGCTGAACATGAATGAGCTACTGTATGCAAGAGTTTAAATTCAAGCTTCTTGCTATTTTGAAAGGGCTAAAAATGGTTGCAAATTGTGAGATGTTGTACAGCTTTTTCGGTTTTACAAGCTGAAGTTGTTTAGATTTTTACAAGCTGAGCTGAAATTTTATGAATTGATTTGAGCTGAATTAATCAAGCTAAATTTAGTTTTGGAAAGATTTACTTGAAGTGGAAATTAAAGAATTAGAAGCTAAAAATTATTACTTTGCAAGCAAGAAAGAATCAAAGTTAAATTTGGAATTACTTTATCTCCAAGAAATCAAAAAATGCAAGTTGAATTTTGACTCTTGAAGCTCTGAAATTCTGAATTTAATTGAAGATAATATAGGAGAATTCTTGGAGAGAAATTGAGTCAAGTCAAGACTTGGTAACCAAGACTTCCCATAGTTGCTGCACCTATTGAAAACGTCTTGAAGAAATTTGCTTTTATAAATAGTGATGATTGTAGAATTTATAGCCTTTTATAAGTTCATTTAGCTTCAAAATTTTGAAAATTTTTATGAATTTGGTGCTATAATGTGTTGAAATAATAATTTTTAGGTTTGCATAAAGAATTTGGTTAATTTGAATGTAAATAGCATAATCCATGCAAACTATGCAAAGGTGACAAAAATGTGGTTATGCATGAACCATGCACTTTATGCAAAATTGGAGGATGATATTTGGCCAAGGCACAAAAGAGTCTACCAAAGCCTATTCAGCCATGCATCTAAGAGAAAATAAAACCAATACAAAAGTTAGCAATATGCAGCCCATGATGTAGTGACCCAAAAGCCAATGAATGATCATGTCATGTTTGGCCAAAAAAGAAGTTTATTTACATGAGGACTCTTTTTAATCATAAAAGAGTATTAAGCTAAGTAAAACAACTCAAGAAGGCCAAGGCAAGAGTTATTGTGAACAAAGGACTCTTTTCATAAAGAGTTCCTATTTAAGTGAAACAAATCATATGGTCTTGGAAATCAATTTAGTCGAATATCCTATTTAAATTTCAAGACAATGTTGACTTGACAAGACACCTATGCAAGGAAGCACATATGGACCAATGAAGGAATCCCAATTGGCCAATACAAGCTCCATATTATCTAAGAGCTCCCCACATTCGACCAAACTCTTCTCAAATTCCAAATCACATTTTAATCTTAAAAGAGTTTAAGCTAAAGTGGGGATTGTCAAGAGTTATCCTTTCCTTAGCCGAACCTGTGCTATAAATAGACTAGACCATTTCACTTGTAAAGCATTCATTGATCCCTTGTTCTAGTTCTACTTCCTTTCTCTTATTTTCTCTCTAGTTTCGGTTTCAATAGTTTCTTGTAATTCTTTTTAGTTTTGGCTAGGGTGACAAGACTAGTCAGTATTCTTTTGTTTTCTCAAGCTATTTTCAATACAAGTTTGTTTTTATTTTTAATCAAAAGCTTTCTTTTCTTATTTTGCATGTGCATTTTTTATTTTCCAAGCACCTTTTTTACTTTAAAAGCTTTCAAGCTTTGATTCTATTAGTACTATATTTCTCTTTACATTTGGCCAACCTTACTTTACAAGCATTTGATTTCTATTTAAATTTCAATTGCAACTAGCTTTCTTTTATTTTTCTTGTATATTCAACTAGCTCTTTATAACTATCAAGTGACAGTTGGTTAGCTTGGCATTCAGCCCTTACACTTTCATTGCCTTTAGTTTCACTTTTAATCAATCAACCTTTTTGATATGTCTAAATAAAAGTATGAAAAAATCTCCTTAACTACTTGATTTTACACCTTAAACATAATTCTCGAGGGAACGATGTTCTATTTATTCACTATTATTACTTGGATACAACCAGTGCACTTATAAGCTTAAAAAGCAGCAATCAAATAGCAAGCTACACAATTTCGAAGAGCATAGTTGGGGTGATATACCAATTATTAGCATATGTTTTCTTCAAGTTTTTTAAGTTTTCCTTAAGTTATGCAACTTTATTTGAGCTTTCTTTAATGCATTGTTCTTTAATTTAGGTTTACAATTGAAGTTTCTTTAATTTTAAGTTGTTACAATTTATTTTAATCTCTTTAATTTTAGGCTTAATTTCTTTAAAATTTCATTTACTGTCTTTAAAATTTTTTTCCAATTTTGAATTTAGTTCATGCAAGTTTGGTGTTTCAGTTTATGTAATTTTTATTATCCAGCTTTGAGCTTCTAGCAGTTTCGGTTTTTCTTGAATTTTCAGAATTAAAAATTTTCAATTTTTAGTATTAAGCTAGGAATTAATTCCCTGCATGTTTACAATTCTATTTTGCACAGTTTTAAGAATTATTTTAGCTACTGTTTTGGTTTCTGCATTAGTTTTAGGCTCAAAATTTTGTTTTTAGCATTTTTAAAATTTTACTGCACTTGGTCTTTAGCTAGTACATTAATTTAAATTATAATTCGGCACAAATGGTTACTGCATAAATTCTGTTTTCGGTTTTAAATTCTGCATTAATCTACTGGCATATCAGTTTTTAGATAGTTTTACAATTTCAAATTATTTAGCTACTGTTTTAATCAACAGCTTTTATTTTTAGTTACTGCATTAGGAGTTCAACTAAATTTTGCATTGTCGTTTTTGTTTCTGTCATTAGTTTAAAAACAGTTTAGACTTTACTACTTTATAGTTCTATTTAATGTGATTATTTCGGTTTTGCATATTAGCTTAATTAATTACTTATTTTCAAATTTTTTAAAAATTAATTAGAGTGTTTAATTTTGGTACTTACTTTAATTTATCATAATATTTAAGTTTAAGATCTTGAAATACAAAAATATAAAATCTTCATTAATTTTTTTTTTAGATATGTTTGGTCATAAATTAATTTTATATTATCTTATCAAACTTTAATTAAAAATTATTTTTTATTAATTTTAATATTTAAATATTAAAAAAATAACTTAAAACTTTCACCAAATAAATTTTCCTTTCACCTCCAAATAATAAAATAAATGTCATTCCCTTAAAAAAGTTTCATCGTCGTTGGATTAAACATTTTATAAAAGGTAAATTCATTTACATTCCTTTGTTATTTACAAATATTATTTACAAATCAATTTCAACACAAAACAATTATACAAACATATTAATATTCACAACATCAAATTAACTTTTTAAAATTTTTTATTATCATTTTTTGAAATTAAATCCTATATTATAGACTGATAAAATAAAATAATTAAAAACAGAATAAATAAAAAAATAAATAATGGCGTAAAAATTTTTTAAAAATTAAAAACCTGGTCAATGAAGTCAACGTCAAACGCGTCGGGTCTTTCTAGGGAACCTGCGTAGATCCTAAAGCGGGTCAAGCTTGAATTTTGTTTCTCTGATACTCAAACGGCACAGTTTTGATTTTACTATAAAACAAAAAACTCACAGTTTTCTTCATATCTTTTCTCATCCCTTCTCTCTCTAGCTTCCAAACGCCCCCTTTTCACTCGAGAGTTTCTTCCCTAAACCTAGAAAACAACCGAATGCTGTCGCTGTTTCCGCCGTCATCGTCGGCAACCGCCGATCACCAGCGTCCTGGCTCTTTCTAAACTCCCAAGCCACTTTCAAATCCTCAAGAATCAACATCAAATCGGCATAACTCAAAAACCCATAAGCCGGTCACAACCCATTATCTCTACCAGTCCTTGCCGTTCTCAACTTTGTCCGCCGTTTTAAAACCCAAAATGATAAAACCTTCCTTTCACCCTCTGACCAATGAAACCCAGAAATCCTTAAAAATAAAATCCTCGAAAATTTCCTTTTTTATTTTTGTTGTTTGTGTTTGATTGCTGCTATTTTCTGATAATTGTGTATATTGTGGGTTGTGACTGTTTTTTGTTAGGTTCGAGTGTGGGTGATTAAATTTCTGGGTTTGTTAGGTTAATTGAGCTTCTGGGTTAATTTGCTGGGTTTGGTTTTGTTTGGAGGCTAGTTTCTTTTCTTGGTATAATTGAGGCTAGGAATTACTGTCTGCGAATTGCTTCTAATTACTGTTCAAATTATCTCCCCGAATTGATGTATTTCTTGCTTATTTTCTCTGTTGATTCTTGTAGTTTCCCAAACTGAGATGCTTTATATTGAATTAAATTTTAAAGCTTGTAGGGAAGTATTGAACGAATCGAATCTTTTAAAATCCAATTCTTGATTTCTTCGCATGCCCTTTCCGTTCTGCATTAGATTGATGTCCAAGTATTGCGAAATTCAAGCGCTGTTTGATTTCTTTAAATCTTTCAAAGAAGATCACGAATCAAACTTTCCATATTTCAATTTTTATTTTGACAATTTTTGTTTTAATTCTCTCTATGTTTAACCTTTTTAACCGTCCAACTTTGACCAAAAAAATAAAAATAAAAAATAAAATAAAATAAAAGGAAAAGGATAAATAAAAACCTTGGGCGTTCTAAATGAGCTTAAGATTCAATGGCACAATTAAAGCCCCGTGAATCAAAAAATAATTTTACAATAAATAAAAAATTTGCATGAATTTATAGAGTCGTGAAAATTCAAAAATTTATAAATAATTTCAAAGATTAACAAAAGAAATTACAAAGTTTTGCAATTATAAAGATTTACAAATAATTTCAAAGATTAACAAATAAAATTTCAAACTTTCACATTCAAAATTAAAAAAATCACATTTGAAAATTTTAAAAAATTCACATCCAAAATAAAAATTTTTAAAAATTCACATTTAAATTTTAAAATTTTTCATTAAAAAATTTAGAAATTGACAACTAAAATTCAAAAAAATCGCATAGGAAAGATTCACATTTAGAGATTTGCATTTAAAAAATTTATATCCAAAATTTAAAAATTTACATTTGAAAGATTCACATTTGAAATTTTAAAAAATTCACTAAAAAGGCTTTTTCTTTATAAAGGCATTGTAATTTTGAAAGTTTACTCAAATATTTTCCTTATCCACATATTAAAAATTCTTTTATATCAAAATCTCATCTAGACAAGAAATTTCCAATATAAAGGTCTTATTTCGAAAAATTTTGCTTAGCCGAAGATCAAACAATTTTCTTCAATCTTATTGTTGAAAAATTTGCAAGATCGAGGATTAAAATTTTCATTCATTTTTTTCATCAAAATTTCCTTCAATCTAAGCTCAAATTTTAGTCTTTCAACATTTTTCTTCAATCGAGAATTGTCAAGTCCAAAATTCTTTTTCATAAAAAACTCTTAGTATTTCAATTTTGAAATCAAAAGTCGAAGTTAAATGCAATGAATGTCGTGAATGCAACACATGAAATAAAAAAATCAATGTTATGTATATCTAATTGTGGTAAAAAAAGTTTTTAAGACTCTTTTTTATATCTTATTTATTTTTCTGCTTCCCATTTTATTCTTCTTCAACTTCTTCAAAATTGGCCATTATGTGTATTAACTAATATATGAACCAAAATGTCATCATTTGATCAACAAATTTGAACCGTCAAAATGTTTTTTCTTTCATTTACAAGCCTTAAGGATCAACATCTTTTAGGCTTCTTTCATCATTTATACTTCGTCTTTAATCTGCCCAATCTTTTTCAACTGTCTTTTCAAATAGTGCAAAGGTCTTTTATATCACCATCAGTCATCTAGTAATCATTATCATTCCAACTCTATGATAAATGTAATCCATCAGATTTTTTTACTTCATTATGGGAAAGCAAAAATGGTGAAGAACAAGAAAAATTGAAGAAAAGATGTATGAGAATGAGTTTAGAAGGAACAAATAAGCAAAGGGATAATTTCAAAGCAAATCTCTAAAATAAGTATTTAGAAAGGTTGCCAACATCCAAGATAATGAATATTCAGATAATTTTAAACAAATTAATTAAAAAAAATTTAAAAAAAAATTCATTCCATTAATATTCTTGATCTTTGGGCTCATCAATCCAAACATTAGCCATACTCTATGGGATCCTCAAATAATATTAATCTTCATACATTAAAGATGCTTTTCAAGTCTTCAACTCTAATATCTCCTTTTTTATTTAAATCACCCTTTTGGATTTTCAATTTAAGTTTTCCTTTTTTCTCATTCTTTTCACATATTTCTCTCATATTTTTTCTTTTTATTTGTTTTTCTCTTCATCAATTAGTGAGGTCTCCATTAGAATCCCAATCAATTTCAACCAATCTCCATCACAAGCATGTTTTAATTCAATTCATGATTATCCAATTCAAGCATTTGCATTTGATAAAACTGGACTTTTAAGGTATGTGATGTAGGCTAAAGAGAAAGGTTATGAAAAACTAGATAAAATAGGCCTAAAATACTTGTTTAAAGGGTTATAAACTAAATGATCATTTCTCATCATGTAAACCACCTTGGCATTTTGCCCTATCTTTCATTGATTCTTTTTTCTTTTCTTCATTCCTTTTTTTTTTTCTTTCTTCTCTTTTTCACCTTTCATTTTGTATCTTTTCATCAATTTTCTTTTAACATAAGGATTCAAACACAAAAGGGCTTTGCCCTTGGGATCATTTAGGACATTTATTTTATTTTTTTATGAACAATTCCATTTTCAAAATTTGTCCCCCAGTATGGAAGATGATCCTTGGTGGGTTTCTGTTTAAGAAAAATCATAATAGGCTCAAAAGAGTGACAAATGGATAATTTAACTTTTTGAATGAAAAGGTAGAAAAAAGATAGTCATTTATCATCTTAAACATGAATACTCTCATTAAAGACCATTTATTGAATAAGGATAAACTTATGAATAAATCACCATAAAGGACCACATTCTGCATTGCTTTCATCTTTCAATGGGTGAAATTCTATGCTAATTTCATTACAAAAAAATTTAAATTCTTATTGCTTCAATGATCTAAACAAGTTGAATCTTAAATCATCAATTTCACTAATATGAATGATGCTTTCAAAATTGAATCATGAATTATCTTCATAATTCTTTGAACATTCATTACTTAGAATATGAGAATGGGTGAAATATAAAAGGATATATAAAGGCAATAGAATAGAAGAGGAAATATATTGAAAATGCATTTGCCATTTTATTGAAATGATGAAAGATAATTAAAAGACCAACATATATAAAAAAACTATCAAATGTTCATAAAACTTGCATTATTTCCTAAAATTCATAGTGATAAGCAATTATAAGAGCCTTTTAAAATTATAACCCTGTGTGGTTAGGCAAAGGTTTTTCAATAACATTCGACCTTGCTAGTTCATCAAAACTCACCAAACCTACTATGATCAAGCTTTGTACTTGTGATTGAAAGCAAGGCAACTTTTTATGGAATGACCCACTTCCTATTATGATAATCACATGTAGCATTAGCATCATACCATTTGGGATAAGGTGACTTTAAAGGTCCCACTTGAATTGGCGATACGATGTTATTTTTAACTAGTTTCAGGAAAAACTCAATATATGTCGTGGGAATAGGATCAATACGAGCTCTTTTTTTGTTGTTTCAAAATCTTCTCGAACCATTTGGCTAGTCATTAGTTTTTGAAATTGGTTTTGCAGCTGGTATAGTGTTAGGGCTAGGCACATAGATAGGTGTTTAAGGATGAAATGTTGGGTGAAAAATTGGTGTCAACATTGGCTGATAAGGATAAAGGTTTGGTGACACATTGTTTATAGAAGGATGGTGAAGTTGGTATATTGGGTACTGGTGAACCTGTTGCCTTTCATAAGTTATAACTTGAGTATCTCCCTCTTTTTTATTCAGTGTAACCCCTTTCTTTGCATTAGTTACATCACCACCTTTAACTTTACCATTATAGATTGCATTTTCTATTATCTCTCTAGAAATTACCATGTCAACAAAAATTTTAGTGACATTTATAAAAATGCTTTCATAGTATGGAGCTTTATGGTTATTAATAAATTGAATTGTAGTCTCTTTTCTAATGAGTGATGGTTGGGCTTCGACAACAAAATCCCTTCACCTCTAGGCAAATTCCTTAAAGTTTTCAATATCTTTCTTTTTCATGCTTTGCAAAGACAGATGATCTAGAGCCAAATTTATTATATGCTTTTATTGTGTGGTGAATACTTTTGCTAGTTCCCTCTAACCATGGATATGGGCTCTATCTAATTAGAAATACCATCCAATAAGGCTATCTTGAAAAATATGGATGAGCAACTTTTCATTATGTGTATAAGTAACCATTCTACGATAGTACACAATGACATGTGTTATTCTACATTTAGTTTCATCATACTTTTCAAACTTAAGCATTTTCAATTTTGGTGGAATCACTGCATCAGGAACTAGGCATAGTCCAACAGCATACATTGAGTCATAAAAATCCATCCTTTCAATAGGTTAGAGCTATTCCTCTATGAGATTCAATTTTTGTTTATATCCAAAGCCTTCTTTGATTTTTATTATACTTATTTTCAACTTCTCTTGTTCTTTTGGATCATCCAATTAGGAACTTGAGTTGGTTATGATGCTTTCACTTCAGGAATAGAAGTGATGTGTTCTTGAAAGTGAGTATGAATAGCTGCTAAAGGTATGTCGATATGAATATAGGGGCAACCTCTAGTAAATGGCATTTAAGGTTATGCCCTTTAGGATGCTTGAGCTTGGTATGGGCCAAAACTAGGTGGGTATAATGGATCATCAGTATTTTTGTTATGGACAATAACTTTCTTAACCACTGCTTTCCTTATTCAAAATTTTTAGCAATTCAACTATATTTTCTAATTACCCTTTCATATCCTTTAGTGCATTTTCCACCTTTTGAAAGTAAAAAACTTGTTCTTTTGCCATAATTCTAGCTTGATATAGAGTGTTGTATCACTTAAGATTGTTCAAAGATTGAGCTATCCTTGAACCTTTATTACCATAATTAAGGCACCATATTATGAGTGAATATGCATGAATAAGTATAATGCAACATAATCTAAAAGTTCAACTATGATGATGTATGAAAAATATGTTAGTATATATAATGTATACAAAAATAAAAAAAGCAAAAAAAATACAATTTTCAAGTAAAAGGTAAAAGATGTCCCTTCATGTGTTTTATTTTAGAGTTTTCTATATAAAAGGCATGGTTGGACTTTAACTTAAGGTTGGATCTTAAGGTTTGTCTATATGCCAAGCCATGACAACTAAAGGTTCTCAAACTGTTCCTTACATCATTGTCCATTATATACTAGTAAGGTACCTCAATTCTTCCCCCTATTATGGATCTAATGCATAAGGTTCAATTTGAGTGGGAGTTTTTCCTAGCTCACACAGAAGTTATTACCCTACAAGAGTGTAGGTATTTACTCCCTCTAAGAAAAGACAAAACTTGGGTCTAGAGCTTGATTGCTGCTTTTTAACCTGCAAGTACACAAATCGCATTTAAGTAATAAACTAGTAAGTAGATTATTGTTCCCTCAAGGATTATGAGATAGATGTTTAAAACCAAGTACTAAAATGATTTTTTCAACCTTATATTTAGATGATCAACCTTTGAGTAATAGCAGTTAAAACCAAAAGTAAGCTAAGGTTGTAAAGAAAAATGAATGTAGGCTAAATGGGGGACAAATGACAAGAGTGAAGTCAAGATTCTTCTAAGGCTAAATAAGGCTTAAAATAAGGGTGATGAAACTATAAAGATTGATTGCAATGCTAAACAAGATGAAAACTTATGAGCATTGGTGGTGGCCAAATATAACAGGAAGTAAGAAAGCAATATAGATGAAATAGGAAACCAAGTAAACCAAAAGCTTTATAAAACTAGGTGTGACCGAACATAAAGGAAATAATAAGTTGCATAAATGTAAATGGAAAGAGTAAGAAAATCAAATGCCTTTCTTTCTATGTTCAACAATTTGCTTTGGCTTTAAAGGAGATGTTTTTCCATTTTAAAGTGCTCCATACATTTTCAACAAGAGCATCCCAAATTGGAACAGTGATCTACCTCCACTTTATCTTTCTGTAGTGTATGATGTTACCAATTCCACATTTTTTTATTGCCAAATTCCCTCTCATCTGACAACAAGTCTTTCAATCAATTCTTGAAAATATTGTTCCATGTTCATTGAACTAGAGCATCACTTGACTAAGCCCACTGATTGGGATTTTTATACGAGCGCACAAGACATACAAGTAATCGTAAAGACTATAAAAGTCTGGATGTGTTGGTATTTTCCTTTCAAGTTGAATCATATTTTGGCTAAGATATTATTATTTGTAGTACTTTGATATTTGATATCTTATAAAGATCTTATTTCTTTATCATTGAGCTTGTATACTGATTGCATTAAAAATTTTAGCTTCTTACTGTTTAATTTTAGTGCAATTTGACTATTTTTTTAACTTGTTCTTTAGCATTTCATAGCAAAAATACTCATAAAATCATATTTGTCTTATGTGTAGGTAAAAATGGAGAAAATAAGGAATTTTGATAAGTTTAGATACATTTTGGAGTATTTTTGGTGCAAATTGTGAAAATGGCCTAAAACTAGTGTTATTAAGTTAGATTGCTTTTGAAGGAGTTTTCTTGAACCTTTCTTCCATGAAATTTTTTTAGCATTATTTCCAGCATTTTCTAGTGATTTTATTGTTAAATTTGCTCATGGGATACTTGAATTTTTTTGTAGCAAAAAAATGAGAACATATATGCATGCAAGAGGCTTAACAAGGAAAAGTTAGTGCACTAGTGGCCTGGAATGCAACCTTCATTTACATGAGAATTGGGCAACACATTTTGGCATTCAAAGGAAGACATCAAGAGGTGATGACATGGCATATTGGATAGCATTCATTGGTCATAACTTGGACTTTCTGGAAGTGCCAAAACTATGAGGAAGGCATGTAATTGAGGAAGATTTTTAAAGCCAAATAGCCATGAACCAAATGCAAAAGGAAGGAGGAAAGAATTCTCTAGAAGCTCACCTCATTGTAGATATTTTGGAGAGATTTTTTGTGGCTCCATTCACTACTCACCTACCTATAAATAGGAGTGGAGCCAGCCATTTTGGGGAGACTTTAGCTTAGAATTTATTTTTATGGTTCTTTAATTTTTGCACTTTCCTTTACTACATTTTATTTTCTTAGCAAATAAATAGCTCTTGATCTTCATGTTTTCCTATTGATTTTGATTGTACTTTTACATTTTCTTAAGTATTTTTCAGTGTTATTTACAATTTTGGCAATGGAACATGCAAATTTTATTGATTTCTAGCTCAAATCTACTGATTTTTTTGTTGATACTCAAATCTATTTTTGAAATTGCTAGTTTTAACCTACCTACAATTTTTTTTATGATATCTCATCCAAATCTTACTTGTTTTTATTCAAAATATTTTTCAAATTTTCCTAATTCAATTCACTACAACATATTAAAAATTTAGCCTCAAAATCATACCACAGTATTCTAGATTAGGCTTGGAAGATTCCTCTGGATGTAGGTGATAGGTGCAAGTCAGATGTGATCAATCAAGTTTGGCGTGGAACTGCTCTCTCCTTGGCAAGTTGTTTGCCTTCTTTTCACTTTAAATTCTTAGTTTTATTTTTTTATTTGTTAATTCTTGCTTGATCTAGGTTATTTCCTTACATTTCATTGTTGTTTAGATTACAATTATAGTGCACACTCTATTTTCTCTGTTTTTTAATGCTATTTAGTTTGCTAGCTGGTTGAGCTATTTTTCCTTTATTTTGCCATCAATTTTTTGTTGAAATCTATAGTAAACATGTATTTTGATCTTGCTTTCATTCAGTTTAAGCTCATATTTATTAGAAATTTTAAATTTGCATTTTCATTTTGTGAATTATTAAAATTCTATTTTAGCACAACAGTTGTTTGGTTAAATGTTTAGTTCCTTCATGCGACTTTTCTAAAATTTTTTATTTTCTCTTTACTTTCTCATCTTGTTTCTTAGTCAGACTTTAAATTTCTAGTTCATGTTAACTTAAGTTTGCATCAATTAGAGCTAGAATGGTACTTTCAAGTTCAGTTTCCATATTTTGCTATATTTTGGGTTTTCATGTTCTAGTTTAGATTTTTCGAGTTTTTTATTGCTTGCATTTCAAATATGTTTTTACTTTAAATCATGTTTAGTTCATTGCATTTCAATTTACCTACTATTTTGTACTTTATTTTACTTAGTTTACATTTTGCAATTTTACACCATACTATATTTTTGTGTTACATGCTTTGATTGATTTTAATTTTTTTTAGTTAGTTTAATAGCATGTTTTCTTTGTTTGATTGAACCAACTTTAGAAGTGTATGGGGATAATAGGTACTTAGCTTAGGAATGTCTTTAACTAATCCTCATGGGATTGAGATCTAGGCTTTTATAGCCTTTATTATTACTTGAACGGCCTGTATGCTTACAAAATTTCCACAATCATAGACATATATTTCAATGTTGATACTTATATGATAAAGTCCTAGAAACATAGATAAAGCTTTACAAGGGAATTACAATGAAATTTTAATTATGAGATCATCATTGCATAAAAAGCTATATGTTTCAAAATTGCTCCTAGTTGATGCTTTATTAATTAGAGGACATTGATAAAAGCTATTGAGATTAGCACATAGTTATGCTCTTGCTTACAAAGCAAGTAATCAATTTTATAGGTTAAAGCTTAGGTAAACCTAAGCAAACATGTGGGTGTTTGTTGTCATAACGTATAGATCTATGGACCTACCGCTAGACATAGATTAAAGGAGTCGCCACCAATATTTTTTGTTTAGGTATGATTGGCCACCTGACAGAATCTGTCTCATTTAAAGAGGAGTCCCAAGATTAACTTAGGTATCTTTAAATAGTAAATTTTAGTCCACAAAATTAGATTTCAAATTTATGAGTGTGATTACGCGTGAAGAAGATTATAACACCCTCATAACGTCCATCCAAAGGATGATACTAGTTTGATTTCAAATTATCCAAGTCTTAACCATATTTGTGATTTACCAAAATATTTAATATTGAAAATTAATTTTAAAATTACTCCAATAGTTTGGTAGCAATTTAAGGTAATTTTCTTACCTTAAGAGTATTCATAGAGATTAGTGTCCCACCCTGAAGAGGCTCTATCGTCATATTCATTTAAAATTTAATTAAAGAAATAATTATTAAAATCTTCTAATAGTTTGGTAAGATTTAATTTGATGTAGATCTCCCAATAGTTTTATAAGATTTTATTATAAGATTTTTTTTAGAAAATATATTAAATCTTCCAATAGTTTGGTAAGATTTAATTTAAGATGCAAATTCTGCAATAGTTTGGAAGGATCAAAACAAAATATTCTATTAGTAATTTTTTTTTTATGAAAATTGATTTATGAGATTTTTCAATAGTCTGGTAGAATTTATAAAATTTTAAATTCATGAGCAACTTCCAATAGTTTGGTAGGATTCGTGAATTCTCTTTAGAAACATTTTTATTATATCTTTTTATTCTAGAAAAAATGAAATTTATATAAGGATTTAAAGTAAAATAATAATAATGATAATAAATGAAATTAAAAGAAGAATTTTAAAAAATAAAAATAAAACAAAAAAATGAACTAGAAAAGAAATTAAAAATCTAGAAAAATAAAATAAATAAAAATGTAAATGGAAAATAAAATGAAATAAGGAAAAAAAAAAACCTATGATCAAGTCGGGTTTAGAGCACAGATCAGCATTCTGGTCAACGGATCAATGTGCGGATCCTAGGCCTTTAGAACGACATCATTTTGGCACAATATAAAAGCTTAAGTCCTTTGTTTTTTTCTTAGAATTACCTCAGCCTTTTCTCTCTCTAGCTTTCTTTTCTCTCTCTTGCCTCTATCTAGAAATCCTAGATTTGGTCATTGAAAATTAGGTTTGATCGCTGGTTTCAAGAAAACTAGTCGAAACTTGGTCAAAAACTTCAAATTTCACTGAAAAATTCAACCAAAAAATTCAAACCTTGAAACAAAAACTCAAAATTTTTCAAAATTTTCTAGAAACTCCCATTTTTTAGATTTTTCGGGATTCCAAATAGCTTTACTTTTTACCAAACTCAGAGACCCAACTATCAACTAATCCTAAAACAAATTTATCTAAATAGTAGCAAAACCCAAAATCGAAACTCTTTTTTTTTTCTTATCTGCTCTGTGTAATTTAGGAATTCATTTATAGGGTTCATTTAACACAAATTTAGGGATTTAACAGTGTTAATCTATGCTTGAATTCTATGATATTATTGCGGTCAATGATCCCACTGATTTTGGTTTCCAGTAAAGCCAATCCTTTTTGTTCGATTCACGTACGTAATTTTAGCAAACTTTTGTTGATCTGCTTTTCTTTTATGAAGAAAGAATAAATAATAATAATAATAATAATAATAATAATAATAATAATAATAATAATAATAATAGTAATATTGATTGGGCCTAAAGCCTATATCTGATCAACAATTACCGGGCTCAAAGCCCAAACAGAATAATACAAAATGCAAGAAACCCACACATGAATCCCTCTGAGGCCCGGCGATTTGAAAGTGATATGAATTGACAAATCAATCATACCCCAGATAGAAATGAGTGTCCACAGTTGCGCTTTTTTACATACTCTTATAAAACAAGAATGATGCAAAGACATCAATGGCCATTACGTCCGAACCTGAAAGCTAAAGTCAAATTAAGAATGTGAAAATGACTGAACTGAGTCTAAGTCAGAATTCATCAAAGTATACCAAAATAGAAAAATGATTGAGACTGAATTATGAAACAAGAAATTAAAATGATTTGAATTGAGCCGAGATCAAAATGAGTGACCAAGATTGAATCATGAGTTAAAAAATACAATGATCTAGACTGAGCTGAGATCCAAATAGGTGATCAGGATTGAATCGTGAGTCAAAAAAGGCCAAGATCAAAATAGATGATTGGGATTGAACCGCGATTAGAAAAAATAAAATAAGCTAGACCAAGCCGAGATCCAAATAAGTGACTGAGATCAAATCACAAGTAAGAAAAATAAAATGATCTGGACTAAGCCGAGATCAAAACAAGTGATTGGGATTGAATTGTGAATCAAAAATTAAAATAATTTGGATAGAGCTGAGATCAAAATAAATAACTGGGATCAAACTGTGAATTGGAAAAATAAAATGATCTAAAACAAGTTGAGATCAAAATGAGTGACCGAGATCATACCGTAAATAAAAAAAAATAAAATTATCTAGATCGAGCCAAGATCAAAATAAGTGACTAAGATCAAACCACAAATCAAAAAAGTAAAATGATTTGGATTGAGCCAAGATCAAAACAAGTAACCAAGATTGAGTCACAAATCAAAAAAATAAAATGATTTGGATTGAGCTGAGATTAAAACTTGGTATGTAATAACAGTAATGCGAATGATGCAAATGCATGTCCTATCTATGATGTAAATGCATGGAAATTTTGATTGTGGCATTAAAGTTCTCCAAACTCCTTCTTTTGTATCCCAATCTCTACATGCTTCTCGTGAAAAAAATCAAATATGCTTTTCGTCAATCAAAATAGACACTCGTCTTTCCTTTAAAGGGAATTTTCAAAACCAATACCTTTACCAAACTTTGAAGGTTTCATCTTTTGCCTTCATCTTTTTCAACTTTCCCAAAATAAATGCGCAATCTCTTATGACATTATTCAATTATTTGTCATTATCCCAATGTCAAAATATAAGATATGAATTATACATTTCTCTTATTCACGGCAAAGCATCAAATAGAAAGGAAAAGGCAAGGATTGAAAGTGAGAAATAGATAGAATGAAATGAATATTATTTATTCAGAGAAGAAACAAATTACAAATGATGGCAACGGGATAATATAAAGGTATATAAGAACGGCTATTCGGGTGTGAAATGCCCCTAGACAAATAATCAGATAATCATGACAACATATCTTGGATTTCTTCAAAAATTCAATCATATGATGCACTCAACACTTTAGAGCTTTTAAAAAATTCACTGATATTGACTTTGATGCACCTCACAATTGATGTCATATTCTTCTTATCCAAGTTGCCTTTATAGGTTTTCAACTTAGATAAACCTCTCTTTAGTTCAAGTTGCCCTTTCGGGTTTCCAATTTGAACTCTTTTTTTTTCTTTTCTCTTTTTTTTTTTAAGCAAAGTATCTCTTTATGGCATCAACATTTATGGGATTAGGAAGGTCATCTCCATCCATCTCTGATAAAATTAAGGCTCCTCCTAAAAATGCCCTTTTTACAAAATACAACCCTTCCCAATTTGGGGTCCATTTTCCTCTATCATTATGTTGACTTGGGAGGATTCTTTTTAACACCAATTCTCCATCTCGAAATTGATGAGGTTGGACCTTTTTGTCATAGGCTCTTATCATCCTTCTTTGGTATAGTTGACTATGACAAAATGCTACTAATCTTTTATCTTCAATGAAATTTAATTGCTCATAGTGCTCTTGAATCCATTCAACTTCTTCTAATCTCGTTCTCTTAAGACTTTCAAAGATGGGATTTCTACTTTCACTGGCAATACAGCCTCCATCCTATAAACCAAGGAGAATGGAGTTGCCCTAGTAAAGGTGTGTGCTAACATTCAATAGGCATGCAAAGCAAAAGACAATTTCTCATGCCAATCTTTACACGTTTCATTCATCCCTTTTAGAATCCTTTTGACATTCTTATTTGCAGCTTCTACTACCCTATTCATTTTTTATAGTATAGAGCTAAATTATGGTGCTTAATCTTGAACTAAACATATACTTCTTGTATTATCTTATTGTTTAAGTTCTTTGCATTATCTGAGATGATCCTTTTTGGTAGCCCATATCTACATATTATTTCTATCTTGATAAACTTGCAAACTACTAATCGAGTTACATTTGTAAAAGAAGCTACTTTGACCCATTTAGTGAAATAATTAATTATCACAAAAATGAATCTATTCTCATTTGATGCTTTTGGAGTAATGGGACCAATGACATCTATTCCCCACATAGAAAATAACCAAGGTGGTGCCAAAACATGTAATGCAGTGGGTGAAGCATAGATCTTGTAGACATAAATTTGGCATTTGTGACACTTTCGAGGATAATCAATGCAATTACCCTCCATTATTAACCAATAGTATTTGACTCTCATAATCTATCTTGCCATCATGTGCCCATTTGCATGTGCTTCACCTACACCGTCATTTACCTCCTCAATAATTTTTTTTGCCTCGAAAACATTTACACAACATAATAACATCTAATCTCTGCTTCTCCTATATAAAACCTCACCATCTAAAAGAAATCCCATAGCCAATCTCCTTAAAACCCTCCTATCATTCTCTATCGCCTAATCTGGTATTGCTGACTCCTTAGTTATCATAAAATATTATAATTCCAAGGGTTTCCATCTGTTTCCTCCATGTTGGCAAAATGTACTAGCATATACTTAACATCTAACTATATTTTAATGTTATTCCTAATTTGTATCATTGCAGCCAAAATGACTAATGCATCCGTGATCTAATTCTCTTTTCGAGGTAAATGTTCAAACTGGATTATCTCAAATTGTTTGTACAATTCTAAAATGTATTTATGGTATAAGATAAGTTTTGAATCTCTCGTTTCCCATTCACCTTTCAATTGATAAATAACCAAGGCTAAATCCTTGACACCTTTAATATTTTAATTTTTCTATCAAAAGAAGCTTGCAATCCTATAACACAAGCCTCATATTTAGCCATATTGTTGGTGCTATTGAAGTTCAATCTTGCTGTAATGGGGCAATAACACCCTTTTAGAGATATTAAAACTACCAAAATTCCATGCCCATTGCATTAGCAGCCCCATGAAAATACATTCTCCATGACTTTCCATTATCTTTATCCTCCTTTAATCTTGAAATGGTCATTAATTCTTCTTATGAAAAATTGAGTTTCATGGGGTCATAGCTTTCAACAACATGGTCTACAAAGAATTCGAGAATAATATTTGCCTTGATCGCCTTTTAGCTTATGCATACTATATCATACTTTGAAAGTATTACCTAGCATTTTGTTATTCTCCCTAATAATGATGGTTTCTCAAAGATGTACTTGGTTGGATCGAGTTTTTTCATAAGCCAAGTAGTGTGGTAAAGCATATACGGCCTGAGCCTTTTAGCTGTCTAAGCTGAAGCATAACACATTTTCTTTAGTGACGAATACTTGGACTCATACTCCATAAATTTCTTGCTCAAGTAGTAAATAGCCTTTTTCTTTTTGCCAAATCCATTTGCTATGCCAGCACACATTCCATCGACTTTTAATGAACCATTGTATACAAAAATAATGATCTTCTTGAAATAGGTAGTACTAATATTAGAGGATTTGATAGGTATTGCTTAACCTTATCAAAAGCATTTTGACTTTCTCCATTCCATTCTCTAGGATTGTTCTTTTAGAGCAGTTTAAAGATGGGATCACATTTAGAGGTAAGTTGAAAGATGAATTGAGAAATGTAGTTTAATCTACCTAAAAAACCTCAAACTTCCTTTGGTGTATTGGGCTGGGATAAGTTTTAAATGGCTTGTATCTTGTCTGGATCAACTTTAATTCCTCTTTCACTAACCACAAAATCCAGCAATTTTCTTGACTTGGCTTTGAATGTACATTTGGATGGATTTAACTTAAGCTAAAACTTCCTTAACTTCTCAAACAATTTTATGAGGTTAGGTATGGGTGGTTAATTGCAGACAACAATGGAAGACTGGGCCTGGGATGTGAAGTGAAAGGAATACGAGATGATAGGAGAAGAAAAAAGATGATGAGAAATATGTCAATGGTTATTCCCCACTTGTATGAAATATTTAGTTAGGACATACATATACCCAAGAGCTAATGAAAAAGCTAAAAGGGAATTAAACATGGAAGAAGCTTTTGTTGAACTATCCATCCAGATGATAAATAAAGATATCCAAATGGAGAAAGTGTTGGTTTATCCATCCCCACCAAACTTTGAACTGAAAAACTAAAGTGTCACCTAAATGCTTGTTGTCTTGGATACTTTTTTAATGTAATTACAACTCCCAACCACTTATGCCCAAAAGCATTGGGATGATCTCTTATGTATATGCCTCTTGTTATCCATTATTTCAATAAAAAATAGAAGAATACATTTTGTTCATTTCTTCTATCCAATCTACTTTCCCATTAAAACATTTCGCCATTTTCTCCTATTTCATTTAATTTCAAGTCCTCAAATGAATATGATGATAATCATAATAACAATCTAGGATTTAATTTTGAAAATTCAGTTAACACCAATGACTTGACATTGAAGAGGACTTCGAAGAATACATTTACCTCTAGATTTAATGAGATTAATTGAATAGAAGAATAAATCTATTGAGCCTTATAATGAAGTTACCGAGTGATCAATTTAAGAGATGATGAAAATAAAAAAGAAGTCAAGGTCGGTACCTTACTCCCAGTGGTTGATAAACAAGGATTAGAAAATCTATTTCGAGAATTTGTAGATGTGTTCACTTGGTATAACAATATATGCCTAAACTAGACACTAAGATAGAGGAACATAGGCTACCCCTGAAGCTTAAATGTAGGCCAATTCAACAAAAATTGATAAGAATAAAACCTAAAATGTTGTTAAAGATTAAAAAAGAGGTAAAAAAGCAATTTGATGTGAGCTTTCTACAAGTGCCAAATATCCTGAATGGGTGGCCAATATACTATCTATTCCCAAAAAAGATGAAAAGGTGTGAATGTATGTGGACTATTACGATCTAAATAGGGCTAGCCTAAAAGATGACTTTTCTCTACTGCATATTAATACATTGGTGGATAATACAACCCAACATGCGATTTTCTCTTTTATGAGTGGATTCTCCGACTATAACCAAATAAAGATAGCTCAAGATGATATGAAAAAGACTACCTTTATAACTATGTAGGGAACCTTTTGTTATAAGGTTATGCCCTTTGGATTGAAAAATATCAGGGCAACTTATCAAAAGGCTATGGTGATACTCTTCCATGGTATGATGTACAAAAAGATTGAGGTGTACGTAAAGGTACTAATCAAGTCAAGGAAACCAAAATCGGCATGCTTACTCATGACTATTAGCTTTTTAAAATGAAACTAGAAGAAACTATTAATGAAATGTTCAACCACTACACCAACATCATAAATGGTTTAAAGGCTATTGGGAAGACATGTTCCAATGTGGAGATGGTGAAGAAAATCTTGAATAGTCTACTGAAAAATTGAGAGGCAAAAGTGATGGCAATTGAAAATTCCAAAAATCCTCATACACTTTCTTTGGATAAACTCATAGGTTCTCTTTTTACTTATGAGATGAAGCTCAAATGGAATCAAGAACTAATCAAGAAAGGTGGAATTGCTCTTAAATCAACCATTCAATAAGAAGAAAATATTGAACAAGATGAGGTTGATGAGGATGAAGAAATGGCTATGTTTGTAAAAAGGTTTAAGAAGTTCATGAAGATGAACAAGTTCTCAAATAGAAAAAAATCACAAAGGGAAATAATCAAGGGAGAATCAAATAGAAGAGAAGGGATCAAGTTGTTTACTATGAATGCAACAAACTAAGTCATATCAAATTTAATTGTCTTTTATGGAATAAGCAAAATGCAATAAGGCCAAAAAAGTAAGCAATTGTTGCAACATTGAGTGATAACGACTTTTCTGATTATAAATCAAATAAAAAGGAAGTGGCCAACCTTTGTCTTATGGCTCTTGATAAGCCTAAGGTAATTTCTAATCCAAATGATTTAAATTCATACACATTTGATGAGTTACAAAATGTTTTTGATAAATTAGCTATAGAATTTGAAAGCATGAAGATGATTTATAGGAAAATGATTTTTAAGTTGAAAATAGAGAATGAGCTCTTAACTAAGGCAAAGAATGGAAAAAGAAATTGAACTTTTAAAATTGAATGTTGATGATTTGACTAAAAAAATGTGAATTTACAAAATTCTTTTATTAGATTCTATATAGGACATCAAAATCTAAATGATATGCTTGAAACTTAAAGACTATTCTTTGATAAAGATGAATTAGGCTATAATGGTGGTGACAAAGAAACCCAATTGAAGAATTTTTCTCGTTAAACCAAATGATTCATCTAGTACAATTGCATATTATCATAAATTAGGATATTTTATCCAATAATATTCCTTGAAGAAAGTCACTGATAGAGGTAAACTCATTAAAAGTACATGGATTTTGAAAGAGTTAGCACATCTCAAAATGAGATTACAACGATGAAATAGATTTCAAAAGGTACAAGAATTGTGAGTACTAACACTCCATAACCCAAGAAAGTGTAGGTACCCAAAGCAAAGGTTTTATTATGTACTTGTAGGTGGATGAGCATTACTACAAGACAAATTCAAGCAAGAATAATCCATGATACCTTAATAGTGGATGCTCAAAGCACATGATTGGATACAAGGTTCAATTAGAGGATTTAAAAGCTAAAAGTGAAGGAGATGTCACATTTGGAGACAATTCTAGAGGCCAAATTAAAGGAATTGGCTCTAATGGTAACAATTTTTCTACTACTTTTGAAAATCTTTTACTTATGAAAGGACTCAAGCATAATCTATTTATTATTAGCCAATTGTGCGATAAAAGACTTAAATTTGTGTCCGAATTCATATGTTGTCAAGTGATTAATATCAAGACTATCAAGCTAGTTTTTATTAGACATTATCAAAGAAATGTTTATGTGGTGTATTTGGATAATCTCTATTTTAAAAATGTCTGTTTTATGGTTAAAAAAAAATGGAAGTTGGTTTTGACATAGAAGACTCGAATATGTAAGTACATAAGTATGCATGTAATTTCAAAACTTTCTCAAAATGATTTGGTTGTTGGTTTACCAAAATTGAAATTTGAAAATAACAAGGTTTGCAATGTATGTGCTCAAGGAAAACATAGAAAAATCTCTTTCAAACCTAAAAATTATATTTCAACTACTAGACCACTTCAACTACTTCATATTGATCTTTTTGGTCCTACTAGGATTGTGAGCTTCAGTGGTAAACAATATGGGTTTGTTATTGTTGATGATTTTACTAGATATATATTAGTTCTCTTCTTGCATTCAAAGAGTGAAGTTTTGAAAAAATTTATGACTTTTAGCAAACAAATACAAAATGAAAAAGGTTATTCAATTTCTAGTATTAGAAATGATAATGGAAAAGAACTTGAAAACCTTGACTTTAATGATTTTGTAGTGAAAATGGTATTAGCCATAAGTTTTTTGCTCATAGAACTCCTCAATAAAATGGGTAGTAGAAAAGAGAAATAGAACTTTAGAAGAAATGGGTAGAACTATGCTTTGTGAAAATAATTTACCTAGATATTTTTGGACAGAAGCCGTAAATACCTCTTGTTTATAAATAGAGCTATGATCAAGCCAATCTTAAAAAAAACTCCTTATGAACTTTTTAAAGGAAAAAGGCCTAACATAAGCTATTTCCATCATTTTGGTCGCAAATGTTTTGTTTTGAAGAATGAAAAAGATAATCTTGGAAAATTTAATGCTAAAAGTGATGAAGGTATTTTCCTAGGATATTTTTTGAATTCAAAAGCTTATAGAGTCTTTAATAAAAGAATCTTGGTTGTTGAAGAGTCTATACATGTTATATTTGATGAATCTAATCCACATCTAAGAAAGGTTTCTTTTCATGATGATATGTAGTTTACCTCAAGAAAATATCAATGATGCATCACATGACATTAAGGAGAACATTCAAAAGAATGATGATGAGTTCCAAGAGGAATCACAACAAACGGAGTACGAACCAAATCACCATAGAAAAAATAAGTATGTCAAAGATAATGAGAATATTGGTGATCCAACTTAAGGCGTAAGCACTAGATCTTTTTAAATGTGTGTAGTTATATTACTTTTCTCTCTCATATTGAACCTAAAAACATAGGTGAAGCCTTAAGAGATGATCATTGGATATTAGCTATGCAAAAAGAATTAACCAATTTGAAAAAAGCCAAGTGTGGAACCTTGTACTTAGTTCTAGTGATCATCTTACTATAGGCACCAAATGGGTTTTTAAGAATAAAATGGATGAGCATGGCAAAGCTGTTAAAAACAAAACTAGGTTAGTAGCTCAATGGTATAATTAAGAAGAAGGAATTGCTTATGATGAAACCTATACCTTGATTCCAAGGTTATAAGCCATTAGGATGCTGATTGCATTTGTATGTTTTAAGGATTTCAAGCTTTTCAAAATAGAAGTGAAAAGCACATTTTTAAATGGTTTTATAAATGAAGAGGTATATGTAGAGCAATCTCTCAATTTTGAAAATCTTCAATTTTCAAATCATGTTTATAAATTGACAAAAGCTTTATATGGTTTAAAACAAGCTCTTAGAGCTTGGTATGAAAGATTGTGAAAGTTTTTAATTGAAAATAGTTTCAATAGAGGGAAGGTTGACACTATACTTTTATTAAAACAAAAGAAAAGGACATTCTCATTATGCAAGTTTATGTTGATGATATTATATTTGATGCTACTAATGAATCTCTTTGTCAAGAGTTTGCTAATACTATACAAGGCGAATTGAAATGAGTATGATGGGAGAGCTTACATTTTTCTTGAGATTACAAGTAAAGCAAACAAAAAATGGTACCTTCATCAATCAAGCCAGATACATCAAGGGCTTGCTCAAAAGGTTTGGATTAGAGGAATCAAAGCCTTACTCAAGACTTTTAAGCACTTCACCAAAACTTGATAAGGATGAAGGAAGAAAATGTATTGATTCTAAATTATATAGGTCTATGATTGGTTTATTGTTGTATCTTACTGCAAGTAAACCTAATATAATGTTTAGTGTTTGCTTGTGTACTAGATTTCAATCTTACTTAGAGAATCACATTTACATCCTGTTAAAAGGATTTTCAAATACCTTAAGGATACTCTTAATTTAGGCTTATGGTATCTAAAAGGATCATCTTTTGGTTTGTATGTTTTTTTTTTTATATCAATTTTGGTGGTTACAAAATTGATAAAAAAAAAGCACTATCGATACTTGTCAATTTTTCAAGAATATTCTCATTTCATGGTTTTTCAAGAAACAAAATAGTGTTGCCCAATCCACAATGAAAGCTGAATATGTAGCGATCAAAAGTTGTTGTGCTCAAGTTTTATGGATTAAACAATAATTGAAGGATTTTGAAATTATCATGGATCATATCCTATTAAATGTGATAATACTAGTGCTATTAATCTCACTAAAAATTCAATTCAATAAACAAGAACTAAGCATATTGAAATTAGACATCATTTCATTAGAGATCACATTTAAAAAGGTAATATTATGCTTGAATATGTTTATATCTTACATCCATTGGCTGACATTTTCACAAACTTCTTGATAGAGATAGATTTCATACAATTAGAGGTGAACTTGGTATGATGAATGCTCCATGAAATGCAATTCTAGATATATTTTCTTTTTGCTTGAACAAATGTGTGCTTATCTTGATATATCTTTGATGAATTGTTTATGATCATATTTATGATTAATTATTGCATTTTTGAATATAGCATACATTTTATTTGAAAAATGTTTTCAAAATTCTCTAAAAAAATATGCTACATGATGAACCAATTGATCCTGTATAAGGACACGATCGATTGGTTTTTCTTTCAGTAGCTAAAATTAGTTTGGGAATAACACAAACCTATCGATCCCCTAGGGGACTTGATCGATCAGGTAAGTTGGTAAACCATTAAAATGCCTCGTTTTGGCTAAATTTTTTTTGTTTTTCTTCAACAAAAACCCTACCCGAGCTTAACTATTCTTCTTCCCTATTCCATTCTCCTTACAACCCCTAACTCCCCTTCTCTCAAATTCACCAAAACTTATCCTTTTTAAGTAATATCTCTCTTAAAAAACATCTTTGTTCATTGATTTCTAGCAAAATCTTCATCTATTTTCATCAAAATCATCTTAACATCAAACAAAAAAATCTCCCATATGTTTCTCTCTCTAAATTATTGATTCCCATTTGCAAATCACTCATTCACTCAATATCTTTGCTCCTCACAGGCATATATAACTTCCTATCATCTACATTGTTAGTCCTTTCGTCAATTTCATAAAAGCTTACCTATTTTCTCATGTCCAATATTCCAAAAATTCCATGACACTTAAAACCAAAAGAAATGTTGGACCAAGAAAGAATCATCCAAGAGAGGTTTCTACCTCATCCATTAAACCTTCATTCAATTAGAATTTTAAGGATCCTATTGCTAAGGGGAGGTATGAAGCAAATTTTTCTCATAAGGAGGTTTAGCATGGAATAGTAACTTCTTTTAAATTCCTCTAGTCTATTGAATTTCCTTATCTGGACATGTTTAAAAATTTTAGATGGATGAATTTTTGTGCATGGATGGAATAGTCTTTAAGAATCTAATTAAGGTGTTTTATAGCAATGTCACATGTATTGAAATTGAATGAAATAGCAATAGATACTATATTGATAGGTTTAGAACATTTGTGATGATAAGAGAGATTGTTGTGAATAAATAATTATTGGCTGAGATATTTTTGTTAGATGATGAAAAGGACACAAATACTAGGTGTGATATGCTAGATTTAGCTTAAGAAATCTTTGAAAATGATAATTTGAGAGTTGCTATGACATAAGCCACAAAATTGCCTATGCATGATAGATTGTTGCATCTCATATTTACACATGTTTTAGCACTATTTGGCACTTAATATTCTACAATTAAAAAGCAAGATTATTGGTGGATATACAAGATTAAACATGAGGAAAGACCTAATCTTTGTGCATTTCATTTTTAATGACATGATAAGAGTGGTGCAAAATAGGGATTATACTCTAGTCTATAGGTTTGCTATAAGTAATCTTTTGAAAAAGTTGGGTATCAACACTAGAAGTAATAAAGAAATTATGTTTAATAATCTATTAAGAGAAATTGTGTTTAATGATCTATTAACTATTCTTGGTGTTCATATATTACATAACATAGGTTATACATGGAACGCTATTGGATTGTGAGCTAGAAAGAATGAAATTGGGGTTGAGCAAGAAGAAGAATAGCATGATGTTCAAGATATTCCTCAAAAAGGCCCTTTTAGTCCATAATTTAATGCTCAAGGTGCTCTACAAGTTCTCATGGTTTGATGAATAGTTTGCACTCATTGGTTAGGAAACTAAACTAAAAGCTTGAAAATTTGGAGCTAAGTCAAAATGCCACGAATGAAGAAATCCACCAAATAAGGATTGAAATGAACCAGCACTTCCACCATTTCCCACCTTATCTTCATTCACCACGGCCCATCCTTGATACCATGCCAAGGTTGTTTTTCCTACATATCTATTTTTCTTAAGTTTTTTATTTTCTTAAAAGCAAATTGCATTATTATTTAAACATTAGAACTTAACATTTTTAATAATGATATAAGCATTTCATTTCCATTTTGCATTTGATATCTTTTGTTTTGTGTTGCAAATGGTTGATAATTTGCTATGGCATTGATATGTAGTATTGAATTGATTTACTTTAGGGATATATTGAGTTTGAATTGTTATATCTCATTGTTGCCTTGAATTGATGTCATATTACTTTGGTTGTTTTATTCTTTTTGCTATGACAAAAAGTGGGAGAAAGTAATAAAAATGAAAATTTTGCTAAAAAGAGGAAGAAGGTTGGTAAAAAGGGGAAAAGGAATTAAATTTTGATTATATTGCTTAATTTCTTGGATTAAAAACATTATGTTCTTGCACATACTAAAAAAATGGAGAAGGTTTACTATTGCTAATTTGCTTGGATTAAAAAATTATGTTGCTACACATGCTAATAGGGGGAGAAAATTATTTGCTTTCAATACTTAATATAGGGGGAGAAATTTTATAAGGCAAATGCTTCAATGAATATTTGACAATGCCTTTACTTATTAATGCTCTTGATATTGTGCTTATTGTACTAACAATAATGGATGGATATACTTGTTGACGACTTGTTAAAAATTTTTCATGCTTAAATTTGAGGGGAGCTTATTTTCAAAAAGAAAAATGTTTTTCAAAGCAAATTTTATTCATTTGATTTTATCATATCAAAAAGGGGGAGATTGTTGGCCTTAAATTGATCAATTTATTTTGAAATGACAAAACAAAAGTTTGCTATACTTGAACCAAATTGATTTAAACTCAAATTGAAAGTTTTTCCAGCCTTTTATCTTACCAAAAATGTTTTTAAACCTAAACAAAACTTATTACATGAATCAAAAACATATTTGGGCACTTTGGGGTGGAAAGGATTGATACCCTCTTTGACCTAATCAATCCCCTATACAAAGGGATCAATTGATTTTTTTGCCTATATGCTCACCCATGTAAAATTTTCAAGAATTAATCGATCCTCTCCCCGTAGGGATTGATTGGTTAGGGTTTCAAAGTGACCCGAGCAATTCCCCCAGTTAAGGGATCAATCCATTTTTCATCCAAAAGCAAAAGTGTTTTTATTTAGGCCAAAAGGGATCGATCACCCAAGGCAAAGGATCAATCACTTTATTAAAGCAACCATTTGGGTACTTGACCCAATCGATCGGGTCTTGTTTAATGCACAAAAATAGCTTTCATTTTGCTTCATCCAATTGATCCCCTACAAGAAAGGATTGATCCAATCTTGCCCAAAAAACCCCTAATGGCTATTTTTTAAAAAATTTTACAAAGACTCCAAACATTTAATGCAACAATGACTATTTTCCACTCTCTACATATAAAAGGAGGTCTCTTGTCATATTACAAGCTATCAAGAAACAAGAAAACTTATTGCTTCTATCTACTATCTTCTCTAAGCATTAAAGTGCATTTGTTATGTGAAAAGTACAAAAAATTCATCTCATATTTATTTCTCTCTTGATATCCATCATAATTTTGATTTGTACTTCAAATTAGCAAACACCTAACCTTAGAAAGGTTCTTTGGGTTTGCAAAACACTTCAAAACTTGTATTGTGAGGTTGTGAGTTTAAGGGATCCTTAAGAGATTGTGTTGTTGATTGTATAGAGCTTTGAAAAGTTAGCTTTTAACATTCAACACATAGGTGATTAAACTCCTTGGCAAGTGAAGCTAGGCAAGAGGATTTAGGTGCCTATAAAAAGGGTCGAACCTCTATAAATTTCAATGTTTGATTCTCTATCTCTATCTCTATACTTTCAAGATTATTATTATGCTCATATTTATTGTGTTTATTTGTTTAGAAATATTAATTTATGAATTTTGTGTTCATTGGATATTAAATTGCTAAAAGTTCATAATCAACCAATTCACCCCTTATTGGTATAACTCAAGTCTTTGATCTAACAAAATTGAGATAACAACTCTCATAAATAATAATCAGTGAGAGTCCCCCTATAGTTAGACAAGATCTCAATGACTATATTTTCTATATATATTATCTTATGTTAAAACATTTTACTTTGAAAACCAATTTTGAAAACAAACGCATGAGATGCATGAACATAATAAAATATGATGAATGCATGATAATATAATAAGAATGACAAAGTATGAATGCATGATAATATAAAAATGCATGTAATGACAAGATAACATGCAATGCAAATGCATGATTAGTTTAGGGTTTAAGGGTTAGTTTTAGGATTTAGGTTATGGTTTAGGGTTTTAGATTTAGTGTTTAGAATTAGGGTTTGTGGTATCGGGTTTAGGGTTTATGGTTTAGTATTAGGGTTTAAGGTTTAGTGTTTCAAATTATAGTTTAAAATTAGGGTTTAGGGTTTGAAGTTTAAGATTTAGGATTTGGCGTTTTATGAAAATAGATATGAAATAAAAGCAAATTACAAAATTGCCATTAATGAATACATGTGCCAAAAGTATGACCTTGAAAAATAATTAAAAAACAAGGTGTTTTCAAAATTAAATCACAAACATGTTGTGCATGAAAATTAAAGAACAAAATAGATAAAAAAAAAATGACCAAAAAGAAAACTTTGAATTTGGTTGAATGTTCCACCACTTTTTCCTAAAAAAAAAAAAAAATCAGTCAAAACAACATCAATAAAAAGAAATCAGCCAAAACAACCTAATAAACTATCTTTTTTTTCATTCAAAAATTTAATCAAACATATTATAAAATTGAAATCAAGTAACAATTACTTTAAAAATGAAAACCAACCTAAGAACATCCATGGCCAAACCTTTATGGCTTTCCCATCCAACATGTTTTCATCTAGTTCAGTATTCAAACATGCATTGATCATCATAATATCCATCATTTGGAAGCATTTACATCATGGGAGAGGTTTCATCCAACATATAGTGAACTAAATGGAAAAGAAATCATAGGGCCAAACATTCGAAGCCCATCAAGATGCATATATTACATACAAGCTAAAATTTATGCAAGTAACAAACAAATTTACGATTTAATCATAATGAACATCATTAGGGAGCAAGCAAAACATCCATGGAAAACCAAAAAGAGGTTTGGCCATGGTGAACAGAAGGTTGGCCAAACCTCCAAATGATGTTTAGTGGTCTTGAATTTTTGTTGCTTTATTTTCCAACTCCAATCCAAGCCATGAACTTGCTAGAAGGAGTTTGATTCAAGCTTTGAGAACAATAAAACATGAAGAACTACAAATTTTTCAAAAAAAAAAGAAAGAAAACTAAATGGCATGAAAGATGTGATGAATGGCATGTAATGCGAAAGAAGAAGAACAAAAATGGGGGAAGAATTATACCTACTTTCAACCCATTAGAATTTTTCTTTCTTATTCCTTTTCTTTTTCTCATTTTTTTCTTTAGTTTTCTCCTTTGTGTTTCATTTCTACCTTTTTCTCTCTATTATCCAACATCAACAAGCCCTCTATGAAAAAGATGAAAAAAATCTCCCGATGTTGGATTAAAAACTCATCTAAAGGTCCATATTCCATCCTTGTTTGTGGTTGCAAGGTGTGGGCTTTCACCATTGGATTCAACTTTCCAAGAGGATCTGATAGCCTAGAATAAACACTACTAAAGATGAGATTTTTAAAGTTCTTGAATTAAGTGAAAAAATCATTTTACCCAAAATACAAAGTTTTTGGTCTTTAGGCCATTTTCTTGGAAATCAATGCTTCAATGTTCATTTTTGAGATTTTAAGCAACTAAAAATCATACATTAATGTGAAACTAAGATCTAAAAATTTTTGTGAAAATCCAACCTCGAAAAGGTCAAATTACGAAATTATCACTAAAAAGTATTTTAGCAATTTCACACCTCCTGAGATACTACTGTGATTTCGAATGTACCAAAAATCATCAAATATTTTAAAAGCATGATCTAAAAAGTTTTGTGAGAAATCGACTTCGAGAAGGTTAAATTGCATAAATACCTGTAAAAGGTATTTTTATAATTTCACACCTCATGATGTGCAATCAAGGGTTTCAAAATTTCAAAAATCATTTAAATATTATAAAACCATGATCTGGAGCTTTTTCGTGAAATACTGACCATGGAAAGGTCAAATTACAAAAAATACCCCTAAAGGGTATTTTAGTAATTTCAAATCTCTGAAGGTGCAATATGGGTTTTTAATGCATTAAAAATCATGAAAATACATTCAATTATGATCTAAAGGTTTTCACAAAAATCTGACTTGGAGTATGCCAAATTAAAAAAAACTCCTAGTGGTATTTTAGTAATTTTATACTTTTCGAAGTGCAATCAAACTTTTTAGCATTTTAAAATCATAAATTTCAATCTTAATCCATATTGAATCCATCTTGGTTGTGAAATTTTAAGGTTGACCTAGGTTTTATCCATTTTGATCAAGTTTGGCTAATTCTAACATTATGTGACCAAGTTTAACCAAATTTGACCAAAGCTAACTTCGAGGCATTTTGGTGAAATTGGAGCAAATTTTGGTTTTAGAAATTTATCAAAATTAAAGACATGTTAGATTTGAATAGGGTTGGATTTTAAGCACTTCACAAATGATTGGGATTTTGCCTGGACAAAATTTTATGTCCACAAATGGGTCATACATAATAGAACAATCTTAAGAGATTAAAATTAAGACAAATTATGTTGGATTTAATTTGATTTTGGTATGACCAAAAATAAATGAAATAACAACAAGTGAAAGAGTTTTGCTTGTAAAAATTTGCATTCTAGGCATTAAACTTAATGTGGCCAAATGCTTACCCTATAAAAGGAATATCAAACTACCCTTTCTTCTAACAAAAAGAAAAGAACCAGAGAGAAGAAATGATTGGGTAAACTCTGTAAGTGCACAGGCCGTACAAGTAATAATAAAGAATATAAAAATCTAGACGTTAATCTCACAAGGATTAGCTAAAGAATTTCCTAAACTAAATACCTTTTATCCCTAAACCCCTTCTAAAGTTGGTTAAAAAAAAAACATCCATGAAAATTTAAAATTCTACTAAAAAATTACGAGTAATCAACTAAAACTAACTACAAAATAAAGACATGAAACAAAATAACCAAATGCAATAGAAAAATTATAACTAGTCCTAATGCAAGAACAAATAACTAAAATAAAATGCATGATTTAAAATTAAATGTGAAATGCATGTATAAAAGTGATGTCAAAATGAAAAAATGAAAATAATAACTAAGCTGAAATTAACATCAACTAGAGACTGAAAATAACATATAGTAGAATCATGAGACAAAAGCTAGAGTTTGCAATTGTAACTAAGCTAAGCATCAAAAAAATTCTGGACTCTAAAATGAAATTTGAAACAACTATTAACCAACTTATATGGACTCATGATTTTAAGAGAAAAAAATGAACAGAATTTAGAAAAATTCCACCAATAGATGCGGCAACTAGAAAATACAAGAAACAAATGCAAAGTGTAAACTGATTTTTATATTTCCCAAATTGGCACAAATAAAACTAAATCTAAACTAAAAATTGAATGAGAAAGTAAAAGACTAAACAAAAAATTAAAATTGCATAAGAAAATATACAAATAATACACAAACAGTGTATAGAAACTAAATCCAACTCTGACGTATACTAGGAATGCAAGAAAATTCAAGAGAAAAAATTCAACAAGTGAGCATAGGTTGGAAAAAAACTTCATCTTAGCTAGAATAACACATATCTATAAGTTAAGTACCTAAATTCATAGGGAAATAGCATGAATAAATAGAAATCTCAGCTCAATGAACTTAAAATCAAAAACTATATAGAATCTACAGAAATAGAATATATTCAACAAAAATTAACCAAACAACAACTAAAAGCATGAAATAAGTTGTACAAAATGAACTTAACAAGGTAACTAATAGAACCAAGGATCTAAAAGAGAAAAAAAGCCAAACAAATCATCAAAGTGGAGAGAAGATCCACGTTAAAGTTGACTTTCATGTCTAGCTTGCACTTGTCGCCTACATCATATGTGATTTCTAACAATGATCTGAATTAATGTGCCATGAGTTTCAAGCTAATTTTTGACACCATTATAAGGCTATGAATTAGGAAACTAGGAAAAAAGACTTGACCAAAAACAAACAAAATTTGATCGAGTTATGATCTAAAAATCAAAAAAAGGTTAGAACTGGCAAATTCAAAAACTGATTCGAACATCCATGAGAAATCAATAGGTTTGAGCTAAAACATGAATGCAAATGTAAATTTTATTGAAAGATTTTGAAAGAGCACTAAAAAATAGCTAAGAAACAGTAAAATTACAATGAAATTCGAAGGGAAAATGTTGGAAAAAAGGTGTCGGCAATTAAAAAATGTAAAGTGCAGAAAAAAACCATGTAGGAAAGTAAAGAAACAAAAATTTAAATTCTAAACTAACTCTTCCCCTATGGCCAACCCTCTCCTCTTATTTATAGGCAGATGAGAAGAGCCTGAAGTCTAAAAATATTCTAGAAAATTCTTCATTTGGCTGGTGCTTTTGGAGCCTTCTTCTTTTTTGCTATTATAGCACTGGGTGCACTGGTTTGGTGCATCACGTCTTGTTGCTTCTTCAATCCAACTAGCAAGTTGATTTCATGTGTAAAATGTTGATCCACAAGGTCAAAATGGTAGCCAACCGCAGCTTCTTAAAGTACCAACACAACCCCAAGATTTGGTGCTCTTGAACCAGCTTGTAAAGCCTTGCATTTACATGCTCCTTCCATGCACCCATGCACCCATGCACCCATGCACCAATGTTCTTCTTGCCTTTCAATTTTTTTTCTGTAAAAAAATTTCTAAACATTCTAGGAATATTTTTTACCCTACAATCTACTATAAAAACAACTATGAAAATAATACCCAAAAAAGTATGTTGAAAAGTCAACCTTAAATGTCAATTTCACCTATTAACACTAGTTTAGGCCATTTGCATAAATTGTACCAAAAATTCTTCAAATTTGTATATGAAAAATTACACTAAAATAATCATGAAAAAGCTAAAATTTAAACACAATCAAACCCCTAAACTTAAGCATTTGCTTGTCCTCATGAAAAACAAGATTTAGCAAGAATCATACTATACTCTCAATACCTCATTCAACATAAATGCCTTATGAATTGATCAATGAATATAACTAAAGTAAAATCATGAATAAGTGTTAAGATACCAAAATTCACCTAGACTAAGATCATTCATAACTATGATTCCTTAAGCAAGTAACAACTCTCACATATCCTTGCATAAAATCTAGTAATGTGATGCAAAATATAACAACAATCAATAAAGTATACTCATGTTCCATAAGTTTGCATATTACATCTCACTCAACTAACGTAGATGAACACATAACCAAGGATCATTTAAGCCTTTAACAAGCTTGTAATGTAAGGCTAAGGTCGAGATATGATAGAAGTCATTTAGGCTCAAATACATTAATAATGCATCACATATCTAGGATCATCCATAGTTGAGCTTCCAAGGTAAGAAAGGTAAGCTTAACTAAAGAATCCCCCCAAACTTTGATTTTGCCAATTTTTTTTTCTTTTCTTCTTTTCTTTTCTTTTTCACCATTTATTTGTTTTCAATTTTTTTTCCTTTTCCTAAGAAACAAACCAAGGTTTAACCAACCTAAAGATATCCATGCAAAACCTTTATAGCTTTCCCATCCAACATATTTACATCTAGTTTAATATTCAAGCATGCATTGATCATCATAATATCCATTATTTGGAAGCATTTATATCATGGGAGAGGTTTCAACAAACATATAATGAAATGGAAAAGAAATCATGTGGCCAAACACTCAAAGCCAAACAAGATGCATATATCACATACAAACTAAAATTTATAAAAGTAACAAATAAATTTACCACTTAATCATCATGAACATCATTGGAGAGCAAGCGAAACATCCATGGAGAACAAAAAGAAGTTCAGCCATGATGAAAGAAAGGTTGGCCAAACCTCCAAATGATATTTAGTGGTATTGAATTTTTGTTGCTTGATTTTCCAACTCCAACCTAAGCTATGAACTTGTTTGAAGCAGTTTGATTCAAGCTTTAAGAACAATAAAATATGAAAAACTATAGATTTTTCAAAAAAAAAAAAAAGAAAATAAATGGCATGAAAGATGTGATGAATGGTATGGAATGCGCAAAAAAAAGAACAAAAATAAAAGAAGGATTATTCTGACTTTCAACCCACTAGAAATTTTCTTTCTTATTCTTTTTTTTTTCTCACTTTTCTTCTTTGGTTTTCTCCTTTGTGTTTCATTTATGTGTTTTTCCCTCTATTCTCCAACGTTAACGAGCCCCTTATGAAAAAAGATGAAAAAAATCTCCTAAGATTGGATTAAAATCTCATCTAAAGGTTGATATTCCATTCTTTTTTTTGGATGCAAGGTGTGAGCTTTCACTATTGGATTCACCTTCCCAAAAGGATCTAATGGCCTAGAATAAACACTAGCAAAGATGGGATTTTTAAAGTTCTTGGATCAAGTGATTTTCAACCATTTTGATGATTTTTAAAGTTCTTGAACTTTAAAATCAAGTGATACATATTCATTTTTATGATTTTAAGACATCAAAAATATAAAATAATATGAAACTAAGATCTAAAAATTTGTGAAAATTCAACCTCGAGAGGGTTAAATTATGAAATTACCACTAAAGGTTATTTTGATAATTTCATGCCTCCTAAGATACTGTTGTGATTTTGAGTACACCAAAAACCATCAAATATTTTAAAAGCATGATCTAGAAAGTTTTCACAGGAAACCGACCTCGAGAAGGTTAAATTACACAAATACTCCTAAAAGGTATTTTGATAATTTCACACCTCATGACTTACAATCAAAGGTTTTAGAATTCCAAAAATCATCAAATATTATAAAACCATGATATGAAGCTTTTCGCAAAATTTTGACCTTGGGAAGGTCAAATTTCAAAAATACCCCTAAAAAGTATTTTGATAATTTCACACCTCCCAATATGCAATATGGGTTTTTAATGCATTAAAAATTATGAAAATATATTCAATTACGATCTAGAGGTTTTTCACAAAAATTTGACTTCAAGTAGGCTAAATTAAAAAATACCCCTATGGGCATTTCAATAATTTTATACTTCTCAAAATGCAATCAAACTTTTTAGCATTTTAAAATCACAAATTTCAATCTTAATCCAGAATGATTTCATCTTGGTTGTAAAATTTGAATATTGACTTGGGTTCTATCCATTTACCAACTTTGGCTAATTTTAACTTTATTTGACCAAGTTTGATTAAAGCAGAATTTAGGATATTTTGGTCAAATTGGTCCAAATTTTAATTTTAGAAACTTATCAGAATTAAAGACATGTTGGATTTGAATTGGGTTAGATTTTAAAAGCTTCACAAATGGCTAAAATTTTGTGTTTACAAATGGGTCATACACAATAGAAAAATTATAAAAGATTAAAATTGGGATAAATTAACTAGGATTTAATTTGATTTAGATATGACCAAAAATAAATGAAATAAAAACAAGTGAAAGAGTTTCTCTTGTGTGGTACATTCAACTAGCGTAAGGTTAATTACGAAAATTTGCATTCCATACATTAAACCTATTGTGACCGAATGCTTCTCCTATAGAAGGAACATCAAATCATATCCTTTTACAACAATAAGAAAGGAACTAGAAAGAAGAAATGATTGGGTAAACTCTGCAAGAGCAGGGGCCATACAAGTAATAATAAAGACTATAAAAGTCTAGACATCATTCTCACAATGATTAGCTCAAGAGATTTTTAGACTAAGTACCTTTTATCCTCAAATCCCTTCTAAAGTTGGTTCAATAAAAAAAAATCCATGAAAATTTAAAATTCTACTAAAAAATTATGAGTAATCAACTAAAACTAACTAAAAAATAAAGACATGAAAAAAAATTAACAAAATGTAAGAAAAATTCTTATAATTAGTCCTAAATACAAAAACCAAAAACTAAAATAAAATGCATGATTGATAATTAAATGTGAAATGCATGTATAAAAATGATGTCAAAATGAAAAAATAAAAATAATATCTAAGCTAATTTAACATCATCTAGATATTGAAAATGACATAGTAGAATCGAGAGATGAAAGCTAAAGGTTGCAATTGTAACTAAGCTAAGCAAAAAAAATTCTAAACTCCAAAATGAAATTTGAAACAACTATTAACCAGCCTGTATGAATGCATGATTTTAATAGAAAAGCATGAACATAATTTAGAAAAATTCCACCAATAAATGCATCAACTAGAAACTACAAAAAACAAATGCAAAGTGTAAATTGATTTTTATATTTCTCAAATTGGCATAAATAAAACTAAACCTAAAATAGAAATTGAATGAGAAAGTAAAAGAATAAATGAAAAAAGAAAATTGTAAAAGAAAATATATAGATAATACACAAACAATGCATAGAAACTAAATCCAACTTTGACCTATATTAGAATGAAAGAAAATTTAAGATAAAATTTTCAACAAGTGATCATATGCTAGAAAAGAACTTCATCTAAGCTAGAACTACACATATTTATAAGTTAACTACCTAAATCAACAAAAAAATAGCATGAATAAACAACAAACTCAGCTCAATGAACTCAAATTCAAAGACTGCATAGAATATGCAAAAACATAATATATTCAACAAAAATTAACCAAACAGTAACTAAAAGCATGAAATAAATTGCACAAATTGAAACTTAACAAGGTAACTAATAGAACTAAGGATCTAAAGAAGAAAAAAAGCCAAACAAATTGCCAAAGTGGAGAAAAGGTCCATGCCAATGTTGACCTTCACGTCTGGCTTGCACCTATCTCCTGCATCCCTTCTTGACTTCCAACCATGATCTGAGTCAATGTGCTATGAGTTTCAAGCTGATTTTTGACACCACCATAGCCCTATGAATCAAGAAACTATGACAAAAGACTTGGCAAAAAAAATGCAAGATTTGATAGAGTTATGATCTAAAAATCGAAGAAAGGTTAGAATAAACAGATTCAAAAATTGATGTGAACATCCATGAGTAATTAGTAGATTTAAGCTAATAAAATAAATGCAAATATAAATTTTATTGAAAGATTCCTAAAGAGCTCTAAAAAATATTTAAGAAACAGTAAAATTGTAATGAAATTCAAAGGAAAAATGTTGGAAAAAAAGTGTTTGGCAACTAAGAAAATATAAAGGGTAGAAAAGAAAATGGAGCAAAGCAAAGAAACAAAAATTTAAATCCTAAACTAACTCTTCCTATATTTTTAGGCAAAGGAGAAAAACCTTGTCTTAAAAAAATTCTAGAAAATTCTTCATTTGCTTGGTGCTTGTGGAGCTTCGTTTTTTCTTCATGTTGTAGCATTGGGTGCACTGGTTTGGTGCCTCACATCTTGTTGCTTCTTCAATCCAACTTGCAAGTTGGTTTCACTTGTAAAATACTAATCCACAAGGTTAAAATGGTAACCAATCATAGCCTCTTAAAGTACCAACTCAGCCCCTTGCTATGGTGCTTCTGAACCAACTTGTAAGCCTTGCACTTGCATGCTCCTTCCATGCACCCATACATCAACGTTCTTCTTGCCTTTCAATTTTTTTTTCAAACAATTTCCAAACATTCTATAAACATTTTTATCCTAAAATTTACTAGAAAACAAAAAACTATGAAAATAATACTAAAAAAAATATGCTAGAAATGTCAAGAAAACTCCCTAAGTGTTAATTTTCCTTATTGACACTAGTTTAGGCCCTTTGCATAAATTGTACCAAAAATCCTCCAAACTTGTATCAAAAATATAAAAAATCTCTCACTTTCAGTATTTGTACCTACTCACGAGATAAAGATGAATTTAGGAGTATTTTTACCAAAAATCCTATGGAACAAGCCAAAATATAAGAAAAATTACACTAAAATAATCATGAAAAAGCTCAAATTTAAGTGCAATCAAACCTTCAAACTTAAGCTTATGCTTGTCCTGAAGCAAAACAAGATTGAGCAAGAATCATACTATACTCTCAATGCCTCATTCAACATAAATGTCTCATGGATTGATCAATGAATATAACTAAAGTTAAATCACGAATAAGTGTTAAGATACTATAATTCACCTAGGCCAAGATCATTCCTAACTATGGTTTCATAAGCAAGCAACACCTCTCACATATCCTTGCATGAAATCCAATAATGTTATGCAAAACATGAAACATTAATACCTAAGATCAATAAAGTATGCTCATTTCTACAAGTTTGCTTATCACATCTCTCTCCACTAAAGTAGATAAACACCTGACCAAGGATCATTTAAGATTCTAACAAGCTTACAATGTAAGGCTAGGATCAAGGTATGATTAAAGTCATTTAGGTTTAAATACCCAAACAATGCATCACATGTTTAGGATCATCCATAGTTGAGTTTTCAAGGTAAGAAAGGTAAGCTTAACTAAGAACCCCCCCAAATTTTGATTTTTTACATTTTTCTTTCTTTTTTTCTTTTCTTTGATTTTTCACCACTTTATTGTTTTTAGTTCTTTTTTTTGTTTTTCATTTATTTTTTTTCTCTATAGCAAGCTAGCTTGACTTTTTTTTTCATTTTCTCTTTTGTATTTTTTTTAATTTCTCATTCTTTTCCAAACTCTACCATTCTTCCTTAATTATGCATTCCCCCACAAGTAGTGCAAGAATGTCCTAATGCATATAGGATAAGGGACCAAAAAGATAAGAAATATCAAAATAATGCTATAGGCTTGTAATGTGGTTTCAAAACAAAGAAAAGGATATCATAAGGCTCAAATGTGGTGACTATGGAAAAATTGTCTCAAGGTTACCTTGAAAAGCTCAAATGATCCAAAGATTGCCTATATCATTTCCCTAATCATGTGCCCTCTAAGATTTTACCTCGAGAAATGATCAAAACAAATTCTAGAATCATAAAACACAACTTTAATTACAAATGCAAAAATAATCTCAAGCTCACATAATCAATACTAAATAAAAAAAATGTAATTCAATGTTTAAATCATCACCCACAAATGAATACCATATTCAAGAATTCTCTAAACCTAAGTATCATCTTTCACACACATTAAGTCTTTCCTAAAGCTATATTCATTATCAATCATTGCCTATCATTAGCTTCATGAAGAACTAATCAAAGAAAGTATACTAACAATTTAAGCTACCACATGTTAAGCTCAATTTCAAGGGAAAAATCAAGGAAAATTCAAAAAAATTTTAAATTTTGAGCAATTTTCTCGTACCTCCAAACTTAAACAACACATTATCCTCAATATGTAAGCATCAAGAAATAAAGTACAAAAGAGAGGAACAAGGAAACTCCTCTATTAATGTGGAGGCATAGTGGTTGAATCTTCCATCAATGCTTGGTAGAAACTAGTGCATCCTTTTTAAGCTCTTATTCAACCAACAAAATAGCGAAAACAACTATACAGAGAAACTACATCAATATGTACAAGAAAAGATAAGCAAAATATATGAAAACAAAACATGAAATGTAAAGCTAGGGTTGCCTCCCAATAAGTGCTTTATTTAAAGTCAAAACCTTGACTTTCACAAGTGTTAAAGAATTACTCCACACTTCATTCCCAAATCTACCCATTTTATTCTTTTCCTTTAAACCAAATGTGTAATCATCAGCTTTAAATGAATGCATTGCACATTGATAGATTTGTATCCCACCTCTATGAATGATCTAAGTATAATGCAATATGGACTAATAAAGGTGGTCATTGGCTCCAATACTAATGAATAAGGTACCATCATAAAGAATATGGGTTTAGGCTCTAAGATGAAAAAGTCCTCCATGGATGGTATAAATGTAAACTCAACAAGGGTTGTGTCTCATAGTGGAGTTAAACAACCCCCATCACAATCATTAAATAGTAGGTTTTCAAACACATACATTTCTAACTCATTATATAATGGACTCTCACATAATTGAGGAAATAGCATGGTTGCACTATGAGGTGTACTTTCTTATTGACTAGGACTATTGTTGAGACCTTCTTGCGACTCAAAGTAGGAAATTGAGTCATCATTTCTAAAATCCATATCATTCACTTCTTCTTCCATGAATGGTCTATTTAGAGTAAACTTTACGAATAAGGTGCCTATAACTTCAGGCATAGGATTAAGGAATGGAAAAGCTACAAAACAAGTTATTTCTTAATGAGTTAATTCTCATTCTTAAGCTTGAAACTTCGAGCATAAGATTAAGGAACGAAAAAGCTACTAAACAAGTAAGTTCTTTCCTAATGAGTTATTTATCATTCTTAAGTTGGAAACTAGATTCAAGAAAAAATGTGTCTAAGGGCTTAAGTGATCTATCTTGTAAACTTACCTTATAAACACATCTATCCACTTCATCTTTACCCAATCGGGTAAGTGATCATCAAAGAACTTAAGAAATGGCATGAGTAGAATGTCAAGCTCAACTTCTTCTTGAATGATATCCTCTCTCTCAACTCCCCTAAATGATCCATCATCATCTTTTCTAGCCCTAAATTTATCCTCTACCTTCACTATCTCTTCCTCCATAACTTTTACAAAATGTGGCATCTCTAACATAACAATCTCATCATCATCATCATCATTAATCCATTTCAAATCTTCTTTCTTCAAATGATTCCCTAATGTAAGCTTCTATTTTTCCTCCCAACAAGGTGTTGACTCTATAGTCTTAGGCGTAGGATATAAAAGGCAAGTATTTAAGGTATGTGCATTTTAACCATATTCTCTAAAATTTTTAATGCATACCTCTACGTCTTATTCGTACTTTTCTTGAGTTTTGAGCAATTCAGTAAGCATTTCCTCAAGGGATGATTTCTTTTCTTATGGAGGAGGTGGTGGTGAATATGGTGTTGATGGAAAGTGATGTGAAGAGGAATGCTATTGTGATGGAGAAAAATGTTGCTATGGTTGACCATAGTGTAGCACTTGAGGTACTTATGGTGATGGTGAAGAATATTAGGGTGGTGAAGGGTACTATGGATGTGAATGCTTAATAAGATAAGTCGGGGTGTACTAAACTGGTAAACTAAAGGAATATCCCAACCTAGTATCCCACATGTGCTTAAGATGACCTTCCCAAGTTTGACTAGTGTAGGTGTTTAAGTAAGATTGATAGTGTTGGTCAAATGGACACCTATCACTTTGGTAAACTCCACCACACACATGACCATTATCATATGGGCTTGCAAAGTTATCGACAAAAGTAGGTGTAGGATCATACCTAGCTTTAATGGCCTCTACCGCATTTTTTATCAAGTCAAATTTTTCTGTCAAATCTTTAAGGGCTGACTTTATTTTGGCATTGTCTTCCTCACTAGGCCATGGTCCTAGGTAGTTATTGAAATAATAAGATTTAGCAAGGTCCAAATGATGCTTGGTTCCTTCATAAGTATTAAAATCCTACATGTGAAAAAAAAAAAAAAAAAACAAATCCTAAACAAAATCCTACAAAAGAAAGTTAGTTTGTGTGCAATCGAAGAAAACAAAAACAAGGCAAGTTAGTAACAAACCTAACAAAAGTACACTAAGGTTGAACCAATCTATAGAAGAGTATGGTGAAGGATAATATTAGCCTAAGACTCTTTAGATTTAGTCACCAGCAACGGCACCAAAAATTTGATTGGACAATTCTATAGGTGCACAACCTGTACAAGTAATAATAAATACTATAAAAGTCTAGATGTCGATCCCACTAGGATTAGTTAAAGAAATTCTTAAACTAAATACCTTTTATCCCTACACCCTTCTAAAGTTGGCTCGATCAAAAAATAAGCATGAAAATTAACTATGAAAATAAAAGTGAATTAAGTATAAAAAATATAAAGTTAAGTAAAAGAGAAAATAAACAAAAACAAAAAGTAAATGCATGCCATAAAATATAAAATACAGTGGCTAAATTAATGAAAAAGACAAATTTGAAGTAAAATTGAATTGATTAAAATGCAAAATACAAACAACATTGCAAAACAAAAAATTCTCAACTAACCTAGACTAAACTATAACTTACAACATAATTTGGAATCTAAATGGCAACAAGGTAATGAACTAAAGCTCAAAAATTACAAAATAAAGTAAAGGACTATAGTAAAGACAAGTATGAAATTCAAATAATAAAAAAAATACAAGATTTAATGTGAAAAATGCAAATTGAAAGCTAATGCCAAAATCTAGAAATTCAAATGAATTGATGGAAAATGGAACTAAATCATGTAAAACTAAATGTATACAAGTTGTAAATTGGAAGAACACTCAATGAGCATCATGATATTTCAAATTGAAGAACAAAAACTCAAGAAAAATTGCAAGATTCAACAAAAGAAAGTAGAAATCAAAACTGATTTTATAAGCTAGAAACTAACAATTCATAGAAAAAAATTAGATTAACAATTCTCTAGAGGGAATGAACTAAAACTGAACTAAAGCACCCTAGATCTATGAGTTAACTACCTAAATCAATAAGAAAATAGCATGAATCGAAAGAGAAATTAGCTCAATGAACTCAAATTCAAAAACAATGTAGAATCTAGAAAAACAAAACCTCATCAAAGAAAATTAATCAAACAGCACCTAAAAGTATAAAAAAAATTGCACAACATGAAACTTAACAAGGTAACTAATAGAACTATGGATCTAAAGAAGAAAGAAAGCCAAACAAGTTGTTAAAGTGGAGAGAAGATCTACACCAAAGTTGACCTTCACATCTGACTTACACTTGTTACCTGCATCTATACATGAATTCCAACCTTGATCTGGATCAATGTGCTGCAAGTTTGAAGCTTATTTTTTAATAAGTTATATTTGTATGAATTAGGAAACTATGGAAAAAGGCTTGACCAAAAACAATCAAGATTTGATGGAGTTATGATCTGAAAAACTACACATAGGTTAGAATAGGCAAATCTAAAAATAGATTTGAACATCCATGAGAAATCAGTAGATTTGAGTTAGAAAACAATTGTAAATGAAAATTTTATTGAAATATTCTAAAATAACACTAAAAAACACTTAAGAAACAATAAAATTGTAATGAAATTCAATGGAAAAAAGCTGGAAATAAAGTGTTAGGCAACTAAGAAAATGTAAAGTGTAAAAAAGAAAATGCAAGAAAGTAAAGAAACAAAAATTTAAATCCTAAACTAACTCTCTCCCTATTTATAGGTAGAGGGTAAAAGCCTCAAATCTAAAAATATTTCAGAAAATTCTTCATTTGGCTAGAGCTTTTGGAGCTTTTTTTTTCTTGGTCCTGTAGCGCCAGGTGCACTGGTTTGGCATCTCACATCTTGTTGCTTCTGTAATCCAACTTGCAAGTTGATTTCACACGTAAAATGTTGATCCACATGGTCAAAATAGTAGCCAATCACAGCCTTTAAAAGTACAAACTCAGCCCATAGCTTTGATGCTCTTAAACCAGCTTGTAAAGCCTTGCATTTGCATGTTCCTTCCATACACCCATGCACCAACGCTCTTCTTGCCTTTCATTTTTTTTCTACAAACAATTTCCAAACATTATATGAACATTTTTATCCTACAATTTACAAGAAAAAATTACGAAAATAATACTCAAAAAATTATGCAAGAAAAGTCAAGTGTCAATTTTGCTTGTTGACACTAGTTTAGGTCATTTGCATAAATTGTATCAAAAATCCTCCAAATTTGTATAAAAAAATTCAAAATTCTTTATTTTCATCATTTATACCTACGTATGTGATAAATGTGCATTTAAGAGTATTTTTGCCAAAATAATGCTAAGGAACAAACCATAATATATGAAAAATTGCATTAAAAATAAACATGAAAAAGCTAAAATTTAAGTGCAATCAAGAAACAAGAACAAAACTAAGAGAAAAAGTTTCACTTAAGAAAGTACAAAAGATCTTCCAAACACTTATTAGCTAAAGTGTGGCTTTGAGTTCTACCAAACCTTAGAAAAAGTTATTTCACAAGAGCTCGTGTGGATCACTATTAAAGGCTAAACACTTAGGTAGCTTTTAGGCTTGGAGAACTATTTGGAAGGCCACTAAATTCAACCAAAGGAATTTTGGCATCCAAGGTAAGCACCTAAGCCAAAATTCATGCATGATTGTAAAGTTGCATATTTGTATAATCTTGTTGATTGACCTTGGCTTTAGGGAGTTAAAATTTTTAAATTTTTGCTACTTTAACATTGTATAATGATGCATAATTCTCTTTGTCAAATACATGCAAAAAGGCTAGAAAAATAAAGAGAATAGAAGCTAAAAGCTAGAAATAAAAAACTGACAAAAATTAATAAAAAAAAATCGAACTTGCATATCTAAAGTAAATGAAAGCTTGGAATGTGTTTACAATTTAAAGAGAAATTAGAACAACCTAAAGAATAACTTAAAAGAAAAAAGAAAAAGCTAAAAAATAAGTAAAAATGAAAAGATTTAAAGCCTTAAAAGAGGGGTTGGTTGGCCAGCAAAATTGCTGCCACCAAACCCCAATAGGCATCCTAATCTAATAGAAAATATGAAAAGCAAAAAACTTGGCTAGCACTCTCTCTCTTTTTTATAGCCAAAATATAGGACATTTTACAACATCTCCACTATCCAAAATAAGCTATCCCCACCTTCCATTCAACCATCACAGCCAAGGTAATTTTTGAGTTATTTTGAAGGTTGTCAAGCATGACTACAAGAGTTAAAATTTCTAGCTTAGCTCAAGCCCATGTGATGCTTACTTGGTTGGTCCAATGAGATATCTCCATACCTCCACCTTGGCTATATGTTGGTAGCTTGGTCCCCTCTTGAAATAAGTCATTTGGTAGCTAAAATGAGGCAAAAAACTAAATCTGGCCTGAGTTAGCAACCTGGTGTTGACTTGGCACCAATGCACATATGCCACTATGGATGACCCTACGTGTTTCTTCAATCAATTCCCATAAAAAAAAAAAAACCTTATTTGGAGACATTTTCTACATTTTTCCATCCATGAACCCCTCCAAACCATGTAAACTAGAAGCAATAAAGAGTGGCAGCAAATGTCCCTTTCAAGTGGGGTCTCAACTTTTATCTTGTTATGAAATTAGTGTCACCCCCCTCATTTTTCTTGCATTAATGGCTAGTTCTCTTGCTTCAATTCCAGAGTGTTTCATGTTTTGTTGGTTATTCCTTATGTCTATATTCAGCTCAAAAACTCAACTTGAAGCTCTTCTAAGTAAACTTGTGCAATAATTCAAAAGTAGCCCTCCCTCAAGCACACATACACCTTTCGGCTAGAACATTTTGTTGTCCTAATTTTGCGTTGGCTTCTTGGTGGCTCATTAACCTTTTCATGGTTCAATTAAGGCTTGGAATATAGCTTAATTTCAGCTTAATTAATAGCCTCAAAAGCTTGCAAAAACCAGCCACTCATAACCCACAAAGTGACGCCAAACAGCCCCCATGTATATCTTGAATTTCTAGCCAGCTTTTGCACCTTGTTTACTTCCAAATTTAACTCTTTAAATCAGCCACTTAAACTTGAAATTAACACTTCAAATGCAGCTCCAATTTAGCTCAAAACCAACCTTGAACGTAAGTCAAATATCATTGCAAATAGCTTTGAAAATCAATCTTCAATTCCACCTAATGTTGACACCATTTGCAAGCAGTTTATAACCCTTTTTTTGCTCCATTTTCAAGTTGATTTTAACCTTCCAACATAAGAGAATAAGGTGTGGGCATGATGCTTCAATTTTACCTACACATGAAATATAAAAAAATTAAATGGATAATTAAGCAAAAATTGATCAAGTGAGATATAAAATTAATCAATTAAGTACATGATAATTCTAAAAAAAATAAAATTATCAATGATCAAGGATGATGATAGGCTGGATCGAGACCTTATTGTGCCATCACTTGGTCCAATTCCTTATTTTATGGCCAAGAAACTTCAATCAGCCCTTGAATTACCTCTTAGGTAAAATTTGACTCAATTGAATGCTTTGGGTAGTGAAGTTAAGGAAAAGAAGCCCACATTCATGACACTGATCACTTGTATGGAAAACTAGGTCGAAAGTAGGCTTTTTGCAAGTTTAGGCTTTTATGGGCCAAAACATATCATAGGCCTAGTATATGGGCTTTGCGTGTGGAGGATTTGTTTGAATGGCTTACATGATAATTTATCAGATTAGTTATTTAGTTTAATTGATATTTTATAATTTTTTCTTTCCTATTTTCTTTTTGGTATATCTTTGCATATCTTGAAGACTTTTTGGACTTGCTAAATCTTTGCAAATCTTGGACATGTTCTAGATTTGTTAAATCTACAGGATATCTCAATAATTAAGAAAACTTAGGATTTATTCTGTTATTGCTACCCATCTTAGGATTTAGGTTTCTTTTTTGTGCCTTGCTATATAAAGGCTTTATAATTGCAATATATGACACTTTTTGGTTTATTCATCAATAAAATTCATAATTGCATACTTGTATTGTCTTCAATTCTTATCAAAACAATACCTTTGTTTTGTGGCAAATTAACTTCAATTTATACCATTCTTTTTTCATTCTTTCTAAAAGTGTGGCAATTCAACGCATTATTCTTTTGATTGTAACATGCAAACTTTTCAGTCAATTGAATTTTGATTTTCTTCTTTCTTTTCTTTTGTTTAACCAAACATAAACAAACCACAACACAATTTCTTCTTTTAGGGTGCATTACTAGATCTCTCAAATCAAAGTTTTTAATCACAACCACAAAACCAATATCTTTTCCAACATTTCTTACCCAAAAAATCAATGCTTCCTTACTACAAAACTCTCGCACAACAATTTGAATTATTACATTTTACATCTACATAAACTAATAATAAAAAACACAATCTTTATCCATCCCAAAGTTATCTTCAAAAACATAATATTTCCTTTTCAATAGTAAATGAATAATTACAATGATATTTGGAATTCAATTTTTATGGTGATTCATTCCATTTATCAGCGCAATTCCCAAATTATTCTTCATGTTAAAAAAATGAAAAAATTGTTATTAATATATTTCCAAAAATGTATTTTTATTAAATTCTCTAAGTTTTTAGATATGCATTTTCAAAACTTTACATTTTTTTAAAAATACATTTTCGTTACATTTATAAGTTCTTGGCAATGCATATCCAAAACTTTACAATTAATTCTAAAATTATTTAACAATTTAGACTCTATATATATCAATAATAGTAAGATCTTTCTATAAACATAAAGAGATTTTTGGCAATTCACATACAATTTACACAAAGATTTTTGAAATTAATTTTTGAATACTACATTTATGTTCTGGAAACATATTTTCAGAATGTGTAAATTTAAGGTTAAAATCAGCTTATCCAACTATATGGTCTGAAATATTTGTTGCTGCAAGTATTTTTCCCAAGTTCACTTTTCATTTTGGTAATGTACAAAATACTACAAATACTTTTACTTTGGTTTAGGATGAAAGGTTACAGAAACAAAAAAAAAAAAAAAAGAGACAAAAAGAAAAGAAAATGAGAAAGGAAGATGATGATGAAGTGCATATAGAGAATAGAAATGAATTCACTAACAGATATTTAGTTAAATGTTTAATAAAAATATTGAGGTGTATAAAACATAAATTTGGTTGTTAATACTCCCAAAAATCTTTGTTTAGCTAGTATTTTTTTTTTATTTTAAAACTTTTAATCTACTTTTAAACATCTCTACCCAATTACATATTTGACTAACAATAACATTACATGCTTAAGTTTTATTGAATCGATAACCTTCAAATGTAAGATCCAATGATATGTTAACTGATTAAATGGATAAAAAATCAAAATGTGACATAAAAGCAAAAAGAAGTGAGCGGCTTTATTTAGCTAATTTTTTGCTTTTTTCTGTTTTTTTATTTTTTTGTTATTTTATTTTATTTATTTATTTATTTTGTGAAATGAATAAAAGGAAAAAGAAACAAAATAGGGCGAGAAAGCAGAGAGAAGTGAGCGGCTTCATAAAATAAAAAGCGCCGTATTTGATTTTGTTGAGAGAGCAGTGAGCGGCTTCAGAAATCTAGTGTGCTGCAAGCTTTTTCATTCGGAGGCATTGTTTTTTTGAAGTAATTTTACATTTGTCCGCAGATCTTACAGAGAAAGTAATGGAAATAAAAGGGAAGACGGAGAATAAGGAGAAAGATTTTGTGTTGCAATGGGGAAACAGAAAGAGGCTTAGATGTTTTAATAAACTAAAAAAAGAGCACCGTTTTGGCAACGGCAGCAGCAGCAGGTCAACAACATCAGAGTCTTTACCTTTGCCAAAGATGGAGATGGCTTCACCTGTTGCCAATCGTCTCAACAGGTAAAAAAAATCGTTACCCAAATCCAAATTCTTCCTAATGTAGTAAGTTTATTTGTTTATTGATTACCCAAGACTTAGTTAGAATAACTGTAATCGTAGATCCGGAATTTCTTTTGACTGGAATTCCGATTTGGCAACAAATAAGCAAAGATCGGCATTGACATCGCCAGCCAAGGAAGATAGGTATTATGCAACAAGGGGATCGGGTTCCTTAGGATTGGATGATAATACAAAAGTTTTGATGGATCAACGGGTGAAGGAAGATACAGGGATTGTATGGCCGAGATTGTTCACCACATTATCTAGTAAAGAAAAGGAACAAGATTTCATGGCTATGAAGGGATGTAAGCTTCCTCAAAGGCCAAAGAAAAGGGCAAAGTTGATCCAAAGAAGCATTTTCGTGAGTCACTCTACTATTTTTATAATATTTTTGCTAAGATTGTTATCTTTTCTCATTTATCATTGTTCACCATTGTGTTAGTTTGTGTAGTTGGTAAGCCCTGGGACATGGCTATCAGACCTGTGCCAAGAGAGGTATCAAGTCAGGGAGAAGAAAACTTCAAAGAAGGTAACTTGTTTTGGCTTTTACACCATCTTTTTTTTTTTAATCAAATTATTTATTGTTTTGATCACTATCCTAGTCATTGTTTGCTCCAATCATTCAGAAACCAAGAGGACTGAAGGCTATGGGAACTATGGAAAGTGATTCAGAAAGAGTTGATACAGAGGAATGAATGAAACTCTGTCGCTTTTGGTCGCTTGGAGAGACAATTAGAGATTCAGCTTTTGCCCATATTTTATTTTATTTTGTTGATACCACTGATGAAAAACATTTCGAATTAATTTCAACCTTACAGTTCCAAAATCATAGATCCTATACCCAACAAATGAAGAAAAAACGATGGGTAATCTAAGTGAATGCCATACCAATCCAGAACATCTGAATTTTCAATACCTTGTTCTGGATAGGTCGGAAATCTTTGTTCAGAGATTAGGTTGACACATGCACATGTGGATTGCAATGTAACACACTCAATTTACGTTAAATCATTCTTCGAAGTCACGTTAGCGCTGTGCCGAACGAACACTTCAAAGTTCCAATGCGTGCCCCTCGTATTGTATGTGTATGATTGACTTCGGACGTAACAAATGATAAATAAATTCCATCTTTCAAAATTTTCATTTTCTTTCAATCCTCGGCTTTACTTGGTACGGCGGATGGCAATGGACCAAAGGCCGTTTATTTACAAAATTACTCATCATATTTATGTCTTCATCTTTAGATGGAACAATATAATTTTATTTTCATTTCTCCCATTTTCCACTCTACCATGTTAAAATATGAAAAGAAAATTATTTTTCCTCGACTTCCTATTTATATATCAAGGATGCAAATAGAAAAAAAAAAAAATCATGTTTTCCCTCTTCCTTACTATCCAAAATTTTCTTAAATTTTCCTAGGCAAAGTCTTGTGCAAAAGCTTAATGAATGCATGAGATCCCAGACGCGTAGGAACTCTTTTGCAGCGAGCCTCCACATGCTCCTATCCAATGAGTGACCAGAATTCGTTTGAGAGAGGATGCAACAAATAATTAAATTGGAATTATTCCAAAGATGGCTCGTTAAGATTATAAAAGCACTTCAAAACTGCAGCAGAAACTATCAAACCTTTTACAGCTGCAATGCCTTTCTACGTTCCCTAGTGGTTAGTAATTGTTTTTCTATTTTTCATTTTTTTTTTCCTTTTTAATTTCATTTACATGATCGGATCTATACTCCTCACAAATACCTACAAATGTACAACTAATCTCCCATGAGAACACTCTTCGGTTCTTTGCAAACACTAAAGATCCACGAAATACAAAGCTCGAGGAATCTCCAAACCTGATCTATCTGATCAATCATTGTATCCAGATAAAAACATGCCGGCACATACAGGAATGACATCTTTGAGAATGAATCAACATTATGCTTTCGGTGGTCATATGAACTGCCAACTCGCAGGCCATCCTTGCAGCTGAGAGCCCCAACGGCACTTTTACCTGTTACATGAGGCTTCAAATCAGTGACTTAACAGTCCACGAATTAACCATTTTTTGTTGTTGTGACATTTAAAACACAAAAGAAGCTAACTTCAATTAACACAAAAATAGCACAGTTCCCCAAGAAATCCGTTAATCAGTCTGTTGAATTACCTACTTGCTTTTTGCCTGATTTGGTCCAATAAGACCTGCCCGCAGGTGCACACAGTTCACGAACAACCCAAGCACCCAAAAGTTTTAGCAGAATGCCCTCAGCCCTAAAGACAAGCAGACTGAAGAAGCCACCACCCTAACTACAAAGGTTCCAAGATTATGGAAGCTTTTGTGAATACAGAAAGAACAAACGGTGCTTCTTCCCCAGGATGTATGGTTGTAGGCACTATTGTGTAACCCTTTGGATCAGGCTCCAAAACCATTTCACATGATATTTCTCGAGAATTAACATAATCTGTACCACCAACTGATTCGTGTAGGTAAATATTGTAAGCAGCACGACGACCACGAGTTTTGAGTATCCTCATTCCAATGTAGAACATCAATGAATCATGACTAGATTGATAATTTCTAAAACCAGCTGCGGTTCTTGAGAAGCTAACACCCTGAACAGTTAATACCACTTAAGGTTAGAAATTGAAACTCGAGAAAATGTAACAAACTAATTGAAGATTGGTTACACTGTATACCTGAGTTAAGGTGATGAACACATGAATTGGATACGATGCATCTGGACCACTTGCCCTCAATCGGAACTGGGGATTTTGATGCCATGAATTATAATCTTGACAGCCACCAGCACTGTAACCACGCCATTGTCCGTGGACAGAATAGCGCATCTCAGGAGGGTAGACCCGACACACATAAATTGATCTAAAGTGAATCTGAAAATCTTGCCAAGACATCCAGAATATACCATCTTTTGACTGTTCAAAAAGGAACAAATAAGTAGCACAGAAATGACAACTGCTAAAATAACAGGCTTAAGATAAATGCAATCATCCAATGATAAATGCCAAAGTAGGCAAAAAGCAACAACCTGAGGAACGTGCTTCAGCTTGTGCCTCATCCTATCAGTCCATTCCAAAGAGGAATCAGACCAGGGACCATTCCATTCAACTTCATTAGCCCAAGGGTTTCGAATTTGGACAAGCTTGTGTCCATCCACCTCTTTTACCTGGATAAGAAATTAATAAATGCGATTACCTCTTTCAACAATTCTTTAGCAGTTAATATGATATGTTGAGCAAAATATGAGGTTGCATTCCAATATACCTGCAGTAATGAGTATGCATGTCCTTGTACAATGCCACTGGAAGAAACATGCACATCAGAACCTGATGGACTTCCAGCACCAAGAAGAAATCCTTCCTGTTTAAAGCGCAACAACTGAGACCATAGTCTACCACTTGCAAGATCTATCTGGGCTTGGGGACTTCTCATATCAATCTCCTCACCAGCACCTCCAGTAAGGTCAACAAGTGCATCCTGAACAAGCCCACCTTCTAGTGCCTCATAAGAACCATGCAACTTTGCATACGCCTTCTCTAATATAGAGACCCATAGTTCATTACCCTTCCTGCTGGTGGCAAATGCTGGCTTGCCAGGAGATTCACATGGAATCCAATCATCAACGACAACAGGGACCCACTCACCCTGCAGAGTGTTGATAGCCAGAGTATGTCCAAGGATCAACATGCTAATTATATGTTGCTTGTCAACACATATACTATACATTTAACACCAGCAGCTACTTCATCAAAGAATCAGGCAACACTAGAAAGCCAATAATGTTTAAAAGATACGGATAAGGAAAATTTTAATCAGATGAAATGTCATTTTATTATATCACAAAGAAATAGATATTTCTTTCTACAAGCAGAATTGATACAGAATGAGAAGGAATAAAACAAAAAAAGAGCTAATTGAGAGATTAGCTAACTTAGGAATTAATTTTCTTACTCTTCTTGTATTTATGGGCCTTAATTGTAATACTTCATGGATCTAGGGTTATATTTGGTATTTTATATTTACATCAGGGTTTAGTATTGTTTTTTTACCTTATCCTATTAGGTTTTGTTTTTAGGTAAAGTTTTATTAGATTTCTTTTAGGAGTCTTACGTATTTTCTTTAAAAGTCTTATTTGACATAGGAATTCTACTTCTTTTAGGATTAGTAGATTATTAAATATCAATGTAGTTTTTCTTTTGAAACAGATAATTATGATAAGAGATATTTCAACATTATTGCTGATAAGAGATGTTTCAACATTATTGCTTTTTCATTGTCTGATGCAATCATCGTTCGGTGTAACCCAGTGACTCCTAAGGAACCCTAGGTGTGATACTTAGCATTTCTTTCTGTGTGATGCAATCAAGGAAGCTTTGGTGCGAAGCTTAGGTTATATTTCATTTTCTTCTTCCCTTTTTGTTATTCAGTTTTCATTATTTTCCTAAGAATTTCAGATTATTGTTATAAAAAAATCCTATCGCCTTAAGCTGTCTCAAGAAAATCTGAAAATGGAATCAAAACCAATTGTGCCAGACAGACATCCCAGTTCCTTTACCATCCAACAGCATTGTAAATAAATAAAGCCAAAGTATTTAAATGACTAGAAAGACAGTTCCAATAGTGTTCCTTCAATTTTCAACTGCTAATAAGCAATGAGCATTGCAAGCCCGAGCATAGACCTACAAGCACATTACCTGAATACAGAAGCGAACTGTATAGATTCCCTCTTCACTGTACTCTGGAGTAATAATCACTTCTGATATCCTCGAAACCTCTGTTAAAACAGCAACGGCACTCAAAAACCAACAATCTCCCAATCGCCCCTATTAAATTGGCAGACAAACGCTAATTAAAAAGAACTGAACCACTAAATTAACATTACTTAAGAAACATAAATGCAAAAGAAAATGTATGGGACAAAGGATAACATCATGGCAAACTAAGCTCATAAAATAATAAACCTGACAAACATCAGATGGATTTGCAGTGCCAGAAAATAAGCATGGACGGGAATCTAGATGACCTTTCACAATTTCAGTAGGTCTCATCCACTCCGAAACAACCTAGATTAGAAAGCCAAGACAAGGTCAGGATAACAATGAAATAAAGACACGAGACTGCAAAGGATTAGCCAGGAAAACACCTGCAACTTTGAAGAAGGATTACTCGGATCTATAAAAAGTGACTGATCATTTGGAGGGAACTCATTGTCAGTAAAATACATTTCACCTCGGGCAAAGAGGGCTTCTTTGACAGCCAACTCAACAGAGAGCATCCGCTGATTAATTTCTTCTTGTGTTTCAATCCTAGGTTTCCTATACCTTCTGGTAAAAGAATCCACATTAACCACAAAACCCTCACGCTGTGACCTCCTTTTCCTCCCACTTGAATACTGACCGTCCCAATCTACATCATCCCTATCATATAGGTCAACGTCTGCAGGGTCACTGTCCCATTCATCAACCTGAAGCAATAATAAATAAACAGATTTGAGTTATATATATTCTATAAATTGGTCAGATACAACACACCACACAAACACACAATCACAAATACATACACACATATATATATATATATATATATATATTAAATTTGACACAAACCATACCCTTGGGGGTGAATCTGCCCAATGCCAATTATCCTCGGGGATATCAATCAAGTTAAACTCAGTTGAGCAAATAGCAGCATGAAGAGAAGCAATCTCATCTTCATTTAAGCACCTTCCCCAGACAAAAACATCCATTATATGCATCTTAGACTCTGCTCCTTCACTATCTGACCTCCCAAATGCATCCATATCAATAGGCGGCCTAACACCAACCCAAACTTCAGTCCCTTGTTCCAAAATGCTATTACCCACAATCAAGGGCAAGCCAGTTTGATAGCCATCAAAACCACCATCTAAATAGCAAGTTGCCTCCCCTATATCAGCATCAATAGTCATTGTCACAATATGCCACCTGCAAAGCAATTGTAATCCTGGTAAGCTTGAATGTCAAAGAGGAAATACTTAAGCAGTAGATTATAAATATAGGGAAACTGTACTCTATTTCCCTGCTCCATAAAAGAAATCTAATATAGGTTATGAAAATAAACTCGTGAAAAAGGATCACAATGCATTGAGCAAGAAATTTTGGTGGGAGAAAAACTGATTAAAACGTATCTCCATTAAAAAGAAAAATGTCAAACCTTCCATCTGCAATACTTGTTGCACTGATACTCCACTCCTTTGCAACAGTTGTCTGTCTGTCACCCTTAGTAATCAATCTAAGTCCAACTTGTCCAGCCTCAATACCTTGTTCAGAACCCGCCACCAGAATTTCCCAGCAAACTCTTTTCTGGAATTCAGTCGCTAATAGACAAACTGGCCCAGACTCCGGTTGGATTGTCACTGCAATTGAAAAGCTGACCTTTTGACTTTCGCATATGCTTGGATCAATTTGGCCACAGTGTCTGCCAATTGTTGTTGGCTCATCATCAAGAATGCAAACAGCACCAGTAATTCCCGTCTGTCAATGACATATAGCTTTTTACCAAATTAAGAAATAATTATATCCAAAAGCACGGATCTGATAGATACTAAATGATACATTACACAAACCAGTACAACCCAAAGTGAGTAAAAAGTGAGTAAAAATACAGGTCTTACAAATTCATAATTATGTCTTTCAAAGGAATAAAAAATCACAAATTACAGTAGATGAATACACACACACATGAACTATAGACATTAAGGCAGAATGACTGCACATCTTACACTATAATATCCTGAAATCTAAAATATTTAGCAATATTAAGTCAATCAACATTTACCTCAACCAATGTATGTTTTAGTACTTTTACATCCATTCTTTTTCTTTAAAAAGAAAAACAAAAAGATAACTATTCAGGAGCAAACAACATAAGATGTGAGAAAATTAAACTTGTTAGAATAGCAATGTTAAACAGGTTTACATTTTTATAATTAATTAATGGCTTTCTATATATGATTTTAAATTGGTATAGCACACAATTACCTTAAAATAACATGCATGGCATCTATGAATCATGCAAACAAAATTAAACACTGAAAAATAAATGTAGAAAAACAATGAACAACCTCAAAATTAACTGATTACCTTCATATAATATATCAGATAAATAGAAGAAAATAATACTAGGTAAAGAAAAAAGATTTAATACTTGTACTTATTGATTTTTATTTAGCAGACAAGTACCTGAACATAATATACATCACAAAATGCAATCACATAGACTAAACTATCATGTCTCAGAATAAGCTAACTCATTCTGATATTTATAAACATAAATTTTTTAGAACTAGGAATTAACAGTTATTAAGAATAAGTATTTCTCATCAAATTATTTCTTAATAGGAAATTATTCCTTGTGACAGTAATAACTATCAAGGAGCAAACCATGCTGATATGCCAAAGGGATATAAATAAGATAAAAACAAATAGGGGAGAGGCTAACCGACAGCTTTTCAAAACATAAATAACAAGAAAACTTAACCTGAAGTGCTCGACGAACTAATTGAGCTGTACGTATCCTCCGTGCAATGCTTGAAACTCTCTCACGTGCAAAAGAATCCTCAAGAATAGAATCACCTCCAACTGCACGCACTGCAGCTGCCATGGCAGCAGCCTCCCGGCTGCCAGCATTAGGAATAGAAGAAATGAGGGAAGCTTCAATCTCCTTCCACTTACGTTCTTCCTTCTCCAGAAGGGCTTTTCTTCTCTCTTTACCTCTCCCCTCCTCTTCACGCCTCTGCATTAAGATTTCCTCTTCCATCTCCTTTTCTCTTATATAACTATAAAGTCATAACAAGAGGATTTAAAAACACAGTAGAAAGGTTGAATGATAGTGTGTAGGGTAAAAATAGCATATGAAAACATGTTAAAACAGTCGCTACCTCTCCTGGATGATTTCAAACTGTCTACGGTCTTCTGGCAGCCATTTCTTGATTTTCTTGGCACTTAGATCTGAGAACCCTATGCTGTCAAGAAAGAGGTTCAAGCGCACCTCATCCTGCCACATGTTTATGAAGCTATCATTAAAATTTGAAATCTACAGCTTCAAACATGAAAAGCACACAAGGCAATGACAAACCTGTACTCGTTCTGCCTTAGCAGTCAAACCAAGCAAAAGTAGTAAATAACCACCAAATTTATCCCACATGTAGACCCATTCAGTATCAATTGCCTCTTCCAAAGCCAAAATCCTTGCGTGCGCACACATTTCTCTTCTATAATCCACATCACTTGTAGGTTCATGCCGAAACCTCCTATAATATCTCATTCTGTGGAAGAACGATCCAGCAACTAGTTCCTCATTTCTCAGACGATCTCTCAATTTCATGACATCATCTCTGGGAAGCACAAAATTTCCTCCCTTATCAAGTGCAGCAGCAGGGTCTCCTACCAAAAGAGCTGCTGAGCTAGCAGACCTTTGTGGAGCGGAATATGTTCCAGATAAAGCATTTCTTGTCTGCATACATACATAACAACTTAGTGATCGGAAAAAAAAAAAATTCATTGAATCACAAAGATTTTCCTAACCAGACTACTCTGACATATAAATGGAAACAAGCAGAAAATAAGGAATGAATGGAATGGAATGGAACCAATACTGTCGAACACTACAAACAACTAAACAGTATCCCTGAAGACAAAAAAAAAAAAAAACATAAATGAACCTTTATGCATCTACTACGAATGAGGGAACAGAATGGATAATAATGAAGAAACATGAAAATGAAATTACAAAATAAAAACTTGGAAAATGGCAACGACTGCTTGCGGAAAAATACATTTAACTTCCCAGAGCTGCAAAACTGAAAAATTTACAAGACAGTGACAAGAAACATCTCTTCAAGAAGTGAAACTATTTGTTGAAACATCCCCACACACCTTAGTAGAAGATCTAGCAATAGCTTGGACAACAGTATCTTTGCTGAGAAAATGAACTGCATCTTCCATCATCTGTTAGAAATAACAAATGACATAAAGTTAAAAGGCTGCATGCATGTCAATTGAAATAGAAAAATGGAAACTTCTTTAGGGCAACATGCCCTAAAAATTTAGCTCCACGTTGCGGTGACAAGCACATTGGCAGATCAGACAGGACTCGCACCTTAAGAGTTAGGCACGGACGAGAAACAGCAAAGCCAAAGGCTACAACAAGGGTTACAGCAGATACAGCAGCACCAGCAAATGGTGGATAAATTTTCAAGCTAGCTACAACACCCCAGCCCTCAGTTGCAAGTGCAATCCCATACAGCACAAGAAATGCGGCACTGTAGGCAATTGATTGCCAAAAAATTAGATGTCAATAAATAACTGAACATTTAGATTAATCATTGAATTTAAGAATACCAACAGAAAAAGAAAATAAGGATAAACAAATGTAACCGAAGAAAAATTGGAAATCTATCAGACAAAAAAGAACAGTCTATTATAACAAACCTGACATTCTTTCCACAATCTGCATGAGCATCATAAACATATACAGGCAGTACTCGTGGAGAATAAACAACTATTGGAGGTGAAAGTAGAACCTACAGAAAAAAAAAAAGGGTCATTTTTGTAAAACAAAATGAAGTAGCACAAGCAGAAGAATCAGAAACAAAGAAAATAATACAAACTTTGTATTAAGACAACATAACTCACCGTCAGCGCTCTTCCAGCAAGGAGAAACAGAAATGAAAAATAACCAACAGATGCTCCAACAAAAGGTTTATCTGAAAAACAAAGTGAGATGTAATGATACCAATAGCATAAGTTTCAAAGTTATACATCAAAGCTATATTGGATTTTCTCAGATAAAGCACCAAATAATAATATAGGCAGGATAGCGGCTGTGTTCACCTTGAAACCAACCAACAAAAAATGCTGCCAAACCCAAAAGAAAAGCAAGGAAGCAAACCAAGAACATTTGTGTCCTGGTTAAATAGAAATTGTTTGATGCCCAATGGTGGATAACACCAATAGCTAGAACAATCAAGAGAAGTACTAACAGAAATGCTGCCCCGATCTGTTTGTGACTCAAAAAAGACAACATATTAGATAGGGAAATAACTATCGAAGGGTAAGCTAAAACAAGAACATCAAAATAAGCCTCACTTACTGTCCATGGCTTAATTACAACAATAACAGCAGAAATTGCACCAAGCAGAAGGAGAAGACCAATAGTGACAAATGCATATACACCTCTAGAAAGTTTCCAACCATCATCTTTCCTGCATAATAATAATAATAATAAACAAAAATTCCATAGTGAACTGTAATGGCGAACAATAAGTTAAAACAAATCATGTAAACAGTAGCAACATCAGATTGTGGCTTAAACTTTTGTTATTTGCTAAATTCAGAAGAAGTTTACAAACCATTTAACTAATCCAGAGCAAAGAGATAGCAGTGCCGGAATGCAAACCAATGGAAGTAAAGCAGCAAGAAAATCACCAGCTGTAGGAACCTGGTCATCCCTAGACTTCACAATTTTCAAATAGGAGGCACCGCAAAATGCCACAAGTACAACTAGAAAAATAGCAGCAGCAGAAAATAAGATAGAATGACAACCTCCAGCAAATGGATGAGATAATTGTTTGTTGAAATACGAACAAAACAACTTCAATTGATGAGCCAAAAGTAGAGTATGAAAATAAACAAAACATACCTGAGAATATACTGACACATATAGCAGAAGAGACAGAGAACCGGTATGTTGCAAACCATGAAATGATTGGAAGCACACCAGTAACTGCTAAAACAACTGCAGATGCCATTGCCCAGCCAAGGTAAGCAGATGATGCATAGGGGGAAGTAAAGTTTTTTTGTTCACCTGTCCATCCCTTGTACCCTAAATCCTCTAGAGGCTTCACAGACACAATTGCACCAAGTGCCAGTACAGAACCAGTAAATACCGTAATGCAAAGAGCAAGAAGAACAACCTGACAAAGACAGCAATGAATGTTACAACAGAACAGAGAACCCAATATGGTGAATTACTTTGAGAGAGTAAAATGATGTGTAATCAGAATTCTTAAGGAGTAACCAATCGCATCTCTTTTGACAGGATACTTCCAAAAAATGACAAAATCAGCAAAACAGGGAAACTGCATAAAAATTTCACTTCAGATGAGTACAGCCCGGATGAAACTAGCAACAAAAGCTTAGAAAGGATACCTTCTTGGCCATACTTTAGCTTAAAAAATACAAATAGAGATTGATCAATTTAGTAAGAAAGTCAAAACTTATTGCAGCATATCTTAAAAACTAGTCAAGCAAAAAGCATATCAAAATCAAAGGAACTACAATGCCAAAAGTAATGACATGATCTTGTCTAATTAGGTAAGTTCTACAAACTGAAAACTGCAAAAGAGCAAGAAAGACAAAAGACAAAAGTTTCCACCCACATTTTCGGAAAGAAGGAACAAGAGAATGCTACTGTTCCCTTTTGTTCTACCAGCAAATGACCAAAAGGCAAGGATTTTCTTCCTTTTAATTTTTCTGAGTTCTAAGATATGGTTTGCAACACAATAAGCATTTGAATTTTTCTAAGAATAAACTTAACAATCATCATGATAAATGGAGTATTTCTTGATGAGTTCAACTTTTCATTGAAGTGCAAAACTGGGGGGTCAAATAAGTAGCAGACTGATAGCACCTAACTATATAGTGATTTTACATGTTAAAATAAGTGCAAAATTTTAAATTTTGATAGATTTTTGGTGCCTTAATGATGTTTTCTTGATTCTATTGGGTTTAAAACCATGGAATACGATTTCCATGCAAACCATGCAAGCCCACATGCAAAGTTGATTTTCAACCATGCAAGGCAAGAATATAGCCGAATCCTATTAGCCTTCAACCACTTGATTCATTCGGCCAAGGGAGGAAGATTGCATGCATATTTGAAGTATTTCACTCGCATTAGGACATGTACATTCAGCTAGATCAAATGCAAGAGAGGATAAGAAGTTTGCAAGCACAAGGAATCCACAACCAATCAGCTAACGTACTTCCAAGTGAGATTAAGCAAGCATGTGCCATTTGAGGAATTTCAAGCTAACATGGACACTAGAGCATTCGGCCAAAGGTGTTTGTACTCCACCACAACTCTCTTGTGTCATCCTTTGAAGAGTTATACATGGAGAAGAACTTTAGCTATTTGAATTGCAAAAGTTTGGATTAACTTCAACTACACTGTCTTGTAATCCCAACCTTAGCTGAACACAAGATCAAGGGTGAAGCAAGATTGAAGCTACCATGATCAAAAGGCCAAGATGTAGCTCTAAGACCCCCATTCGGCCAAGCCTCTCCAAGCATGAAGAGACCATGATCGGCCAACCATTTGAAGATGAGGATTAGCTTGATCCTTTAGCATTTGAATAGGATTTAAACTATTGTAACCCTATCCCCCCTTTTGGCCAAACCTATGCCTATAAATAGGCAAGGCTTCTTCACGTGTTCATCATCCCACACACCCGTCCTCTCTTCTCTTCTTTAGTTCTTAGTTTTCTTGTAGTTTCTTGTTATTGGCTTAGGTGACAGATTTGCCGATACAAGATTGTTTTCTAAATTCCTCAATACAATTGTTCGTTAAATTCTTCTCAATACAATCTCTTTTATATTTTCAAGATCAAGTTTTCTACAAGCTTTCTTTTCTTTATAAGTTTCGGTTTCATTATTGTTTTCTTCATTACAAGTTTCAGCCATTGTTATTTTTGCTTTCTAAATTTTGGTTTACATGCACTTTGTCCTAATCTTTTATGCTTTCATTTTCTTTGGTTTTATTGTTCACAACTCTCGACTACATCATTCTTTCTTAATCTCATTTGTTCAACTCCTATTTCTCTTATTTACATTTGGCCACCCATCTCATACTTACCAAGTGACGTTTGCGTAAGATTGAGGCCTATATTGTTTTCAATCTTCCTTTTTCTTTGTTTTGCAATTCACTCAAGTATTCATTCGTTCAGATATAAGAGCCTAGATTGTCACCTTTGGTACTTGAATCCACTTAACAATCAATTCTATAATCCTTGTGTGAGACGATACTCTAATACTTATCACTTTATTACTTAACTCAATCTGTGCACTTGCAGACATTGCAAAAATAGGCAATCACAGACGAAGAAGTTATAATGACCATTCAAGTTACTGGTTTTGAACCGTTAAAAAAGCATCAAAAAATATCCTTTTTTATGTCATATTTTGGAGAAATTGAATGGGCAAGAAGTATAAATGCTACCACACAGGTTGCATGGAGGTTAGTTATTCAAAGGCAATCAATTCTGCATGCCAGAGGGGGTCTTTACTGGAGCAGATTCTATGAGAACTTCATTGGAAAAGATTAGGAGGACATCTGGCCAGAGGTAAACCAGGCATATGGTGAATGATTGCTATTATTGGCAGAAGATGCATGTTCAGCCTGTTAGAGAGGTAATGGGAATTTACAAAATACAAGTTTGTAAACTCCTTTACCACAACCAGAGGCTATGTGGGTTCATTTGAGCATGGACTTTCTGTTGGTGCTGCCAAAGACTGCAAAAGGATATGACTCCATTCTTGCAGTGGATCGATTCTAATTGGCACATTTTAAACCATGTTTCAAATATCAGATGCTCAACGTTGACTTGTTTTCAAAGAAATAGTGAGGCTACATGGCATTCCAACTTCTATAGTTTCTGATAAGTCAAATTCTAGGGAACTTTGAAGGAAGTTGGAAGTTGGAGACTGAATTGAAGTAATCTGGCATTTGCCAACCACAAACAGATGGTCAAATCAAAGCAACTGATAGTAGTTTGGGTAACATGTTAAGATGACTTGGTTTTCATCATGTTAAGGCTTTTGAACTTTGTTATCCAAACGCAGATTTTGCCTATAATGCGGTTAACTACAGAAAAGACACTATTTCAAGCTGCTTGTGGGCTTAAACCATATAAAATTGATTTAGTGCCACTGCCACATAAAGCCACATCATGGAGAGGCTTTCTTTGAATGTATTAGGTGAATGAATGAGGAGGTTAAGGATGCTTTGAAGGCAAGCAATGAATCTTATGCTACTACGGCCAACAGAAACAGATTCATAGTGTGGACAATGGAGGCAGCTGCCCCCACCAGATCCAAAAGGATAAAAGGATTATTAGTAAAAGACCAAAATGTTTGATGAACATAGATTGTTTTCCCCCCACTAAATAAATTGTCAAAGATATGTGCTACTATATAACTATAGGACTTTCAAGTAATTCATTGATTAGCAGGTGCTTAGCTTCTGGAAGGTTTTTAACTCTGTTTTTAGTTCTTTTACAAGGGACTCTTGGCCAATGTCTTTTTGGTCAGCAATTGATTGGTTTCTTGTTAAGGGCTTCCTTCAGGTTATTCTTGCTTGTTAAAGGGTGGACATCTGTACCATGTTCCATATGTTTTCAGTAGTATCTCTTTCGCCTTGGGTTATAAAAAGAAAATTCCAGAACATTTTTAAATGACAATGTTTAAAAAACTATAGACCAGTTAATTTTTATACCAAAAAAAAAAAATAGTGACTTTTTCATTGTTTTAAATTTTCTTTAAAAATTTTTTTTTTACTCCCTTTGGTGTTATAAGAAGCATTTTTTGTTTTATCTTTTAATGAAATTTTTTTAGGTTACAATATTTAAGTAAATTATCTAACCTATTATTACTTAATAAATCTGCCTCCAATGAGTACAAACCCTAGATCTGTCATTAATTGTCAACATACCTATCATGAACTGAAGTCAAGGAAGTTTGGACCATGCAATGTTTTTAAAGAAAATCAGCTCTAATGCCTGTGATAGAGATGCCCTCTACATAAAATGTGAGTCCCATATTTAATTGCATGATTTATATTCATTTAAGAGATTTAATGAGGAGGTAGCCACAATTAATGAACATGTTCATCAATTTCCAAGGTAAATTACTGAACACTGCATTGGATGTCAAGGAAGTAAAGTCTAGAAGAGGCAATTTTTTGTAAAGTGGTTGGGTGATCCAGCTTGTGAGTTTACTTAGATAGAAGAAGATGATTCAGATGGATAGCTTCAGAAATCTAAGTTAAAGCTCCTAAAGTTTTCGCAAATGAAAGCCTTTGTCAACCTGAGGTGATTGATGCAAGAGCATCCTAAAACTCTACTAAGTTTATTATAAGTTCTTTTCTGTTACTTATTTAGTTCTATGGTCAACTATATTTTTATTCTTATTAAGTGATCATACAAGTAGCCTTTATTTGTGTTCAGGGGCTAGGATTAAAAGCTGCTATCCCTTAGTATAAATAGTCTTTTCAACACATTAGGCAGCCATTATTATATTTGGATATTATTCGTTGGTATAGAACCCCCAACCCATAGTATAGTTTTTTTGTTCCAACTTCAATTTCACATCAATTTTAGCCTTTATAATGGTTTTCTGTAACTGTTTTAATTTTCTTTTATTGTTTCTATTTCTGCACAACATCACATGCTATCCCATTAAACTTTATAGCTTTTTATATTTTCCCTAACAATAGTGTCAAAAAAATTACAAGCTAAAAACCTTTAGATTGATCTTATGCCAAAAGCTAAAAATATTAATGTGTAAACTGTAAAAGAATAACAGAGCCAAATCCATAGAATCAAAGATCCTGAAGGCAAGTTGAAAGATGATTGAGACTGACTGACAAAGGAGCATTGGAAGACGTTGTGGGCAGGGAAAGAGAGAGAAGGGGCAGAACAAACCTCCTTTTTCCCAGGAATTTGATGATTTCCTGCAAGCCCTGCACACTGAACTTGAGGAACGCAAAATTGGTAGCCATTGCGGATCCATATAGGAATGGCAACAGATAGACAGGCTACCATGAGAGGAACAGTCAAAGACAATCCAAGAAGCACTGATGACTTGCTGCAGAAAGAAAAAGGATATTAGAGCATAACAGGCAATTAACCTGAGACCATAACCATAGTTGCAGTGCTAGTCTAAAGAAGAAATTGTTAATGGGAAACCAATAATGAAAAAGGAAAGATAATAACAAGAGGAACATTCTTAACAAGCATGTTATTATAAAATATATAGCTGTTAAACAATGAGCAAGAGATATTGAGTTCCACATAATTGAATTTGGTTTTAACCTCAGAATTTCTTTAAGTACTTAGAGAACCATAAAGAGAGATTACCATTCGAGGAGTAGGGGATCAAAAGCACTATTAATTTATATTTGTAATACCCATCACTAAAATGAAATCTTCAGGGAAAAAACAAAACGACACTTATAAGGTACATGACTGACATATATTACTGGCAAAACTAAAGCTCCATTCAATTGCTCTTTTGCTACTTGTTTTTTCCTTCTGGATGCAAAAAAGCAAAATTTGAGTTCAGATAAAAGAAACAAAAGGATCATAGATAAAAACATGTTATTGTTTTTAGATAGCAAAAAATGCATATTCTACTTCTATATAGACTTTTTTTTTTAATTCATGCTATATTCTAATTATTTGTCCACTTTTAATCAATAATAACTTTGATTTTGGCCTTTTTTTTTTTTACTTTACAGTAAATTTTCAAGAAGCAAAATGCAAGTACCAATCAAACAGAGCTTAAGTAGCTTACATTCTTAATTCCATATCCCGAACTAAAAATAAAAAACTTGGCCTAGCTAATGTACCAATAACAGAATGAACCAATGCAAAGCTGTTCAAAGAAATGATAAATAATGGTCCTGAAAGAAATATAGAAACTTCTTACAGCTTAATATTTCATTTTAACACATGCTCAAACACAACAAAATTAAAAGATAAATAGATAAAAGAACCCTGAATTTGGATGATCATATATAAATAAATAGATAAACAACCCTGTAGTTTTACATTACTGGTGGACTCTATGGGCAGCTTTTGTGTAGGTAAATTAATTGGAGTTGAAAGAGGATATTGAAGCAGAGGAAATTTAAAGAAATAAATTTTATATGATGAAAAAAGAATCATTTCTAGCAAATTAAAACCAAATACTTAGAAACATAACATAGCAATTCAACTGTGTCTAAAAATCTTAAATAAGACATCAAACTATTATCCACTTCACATATTTTATATGGCCAAAATCGGTATCAACTGAAAGGCAAAAAATCTAAACAAAGCAAAAAATATATTTAATTCATTCGTGCATAACATAAAGCATACCTTAGGAAGGAAAGCAGCAATCCAACACAAGTGCTGAGCAGCCAAGCAACAAAGCCATACTGAACAAAAAGAGCAGTAGCAACTTGAATTAATACCAGAAATGGTAATCTCATATTGGTTGCCATTACAATATTAATGGCCAAAAGAACAATGTTAAACACTGAAGCCAAAGGAAACAAAAGGAGTAAAACTTATTATTAACTTCTTCACTAAGGAAGAAACTTATTAAAAGATAAGGGAAGAAGGTTAAAATGAAGGCAACTGCAGCATAAAATATTTTTATTAGAGGCACACACTAAAAAGTCCACAGTTTTTATTCAATATCTCATTTATGCCCACTCAAGACAAGGAATGAAGGATGCACAACCTAAATGGCAAAATGCAACTCTGTAACACAACATTCTAGATACAAGACTACCAACCAACAATGAAGATTCGGACAACCAACCACCTTTAGTGATGTAAAGGTGTGTAACCATGAATAGGTGTAGTTTCACTCCAAAAGATAAATATACTCTATCAACTATGAGTACTAGGAGGTATCAGGGGGCAGGGGCCTCTCCTCAATGCTTAGCCCCTATAAGATAGCATTGTCAACTAAAATCAAGGGATGTGGAAAGTAGAAAGGCTATTTGACCCATATTTTCAAACAAGACTTTTCTACAAATGTTTAATCATCATGAAACTGACAACATAGGACAAGAAAAGTATAAGAAAGCATCTATCTAGGGATTGTCGTCCTGAAACCACTAGAATGTTCCTTCATGAACGAATAGGAGGAAATAGACAGTGACCATGTTTTAGGAAAACTGTATATTTGGCACACTAGTTGAAGCCAAAGGAGGCAGGATCATTAAAGAAGAGAATGCCTTAAAACTAAACAAATACACCAGTTGATTATGAAAATAAATACAAATTTAACCTGCATTTTTACAGCCAATAAATTGCAAACAACCACATTAAAGAGTTAGGAAAATCACAGTAACTTCTCAAGAGAAACCTCCTTAGAAAATAATAGGACAAACAAAATCAAGGAAATGCTCATACTAGCCATCAAATTCAATCTGAAACCAAATCATAATTTCATGTAGAAACGTCCAATATAAACTTGAGAAGAGAAGCATACCCTGCGAGGTTTTGGTGTCATGAGGGTTTCTTCTCCTTGAAGTGAACGAATGAAAGCCATGATTGAACAGACAACAGGAGATAAAAGCAGCACAGCAAAGCCAAATTCAAACTGCAAGGAGATACATACACAGAATCTACACATCAGCACACATATAACCATGCCAAACAACCTTATAACTGAGATCATTCTACAGCATTGTCTATTTACAATATTGAATTGATGTAAAACAAGTATATCAATCAGGACACTGCCAAGTGACATCAAATAAAATAAGCAACACCCCAGGGGAAGAAAGGCCCACTCACTTGCTGATGTGTAGCATTTATAATTTTGATCGTCTTTGGACGAAAAACTGCCACAATGATTGTTTCTATAATAAAGACAAAACTAAAGAGAACCCATGCTCGCTCTGGAGTACTTGCTATATGATGCAAAACAAGTCTGGACAACTTCAGCCACCTTTCAAGCCCTTGGAGTCTCAATTCTTCCGACAGAGAGATTTGATTGGGCATAGAATTATCAACACTATTGGAACCAACAACTGTGATATCAGTATTGTCTCCATGATCCCGATCTGCATCCAAACTACTTCTCTGCAATAATGCAAGTATAGTTGGATCCAAGCTCTTCTCCTTCAACATCATGGCAAAATTAGGATCCAATCCTTTATCTTGCAATAAACTAGTCAGTTCTCGATCACCATGTCTTACCCTCCTTTTCAGCATTGATGTAATCCTAGGATCACTCAACCTTTCTTGAAATGCAAGAGCTAAATTCAAATCTAACATCTGTTGATTTGCTGAAGTTGATGTACTAGACTCACAACCTTGGCTATCATGACCAGAACTAGAGCAAACCACAAGAGAGCTATTGGGATCAAAATTTTTCTCTAATGTTCCAACTTCATGCTCTTGGACAACCGAGCGATGAGAACTGCTATGCAAGGCTAAACTTGGTCTTCCACTATCTACACTCTTATCACTATTGATCCCCTCTTGAAAGCAGGCAGCTGTGTACATAACAAGATTATTCCAATTATTAGCATCAACCGAGCATTGTACCAAACCCCTGCTACTATCTTCAATAATATTAGTAAGATGACCTGCTTCAGCGCTACTACTGCGTTTCATGCTTGAGCCACAACCATCAGATGAACTAGAAGAACCATTTTGCTCCTTCCTTCGGAAACCTTCCCTAAGACGAATCACTGTGCTCTGCAAGGCATCTCTCCTGGCAGCTAAGGGGTTTGCAGCTGAAAAATGGCGAGAAACTGCAGCACCTAATAACACAGATGCTACAACTGCAAAACTAATACAATGCCCCAAGTACCTGAAGAAATTTCAAAAGGGAAAAAAAAAAAAAAAAGATAGCAACTATCACAATGCAATAGTAACAAAACCAACAATACTAGAGTCGTGGTAGAGTCTAGAACAAACCAGTAATGCACTCCAAAGCAAATGAGAAAAACCCGAGAAGTTCCAGCAACGAAAAGTGCAACAACACGACTTCTAAGAAGCTGAAACCCATATAAGCATGCTCCCATGTTCCAATCTACAGAAACAAAGGTAAGTTAACTAAATTTGCACAATAGAGATATGACTGCTGTACCAGGAAATCATTGTAAACAGCTAAAACAATATTAACACATTAGTTATTAGCATACCGAGAATGATAACCGCTGCAGATGTGATGGCCCCAAGCCAATGTGCATCCTTTGCTGTCAGACCATATAAGATAGAGTAGACAAGAAGAACAACAAGGGAGCCAAGGTAAAGAAGTCCAAGATTTGAAGCCCTACAAACAAAGGAAAAAATCTAAGGAACACAGTATGGTATGAAAATAAGTTCTTGGCAGAGCATAAAGCTTTTTACATAAGCAGTTAGAGAAGAAGGCATAAAAGGATATTAAGATTCGACACTGTGTATGCAATAGGTTCTTGAAGCATTCACATAGTTTATCTTGAAAGAGAGAGAAGAGGGTCTTGAACAATTAAACCATCTCTTCCTTAAGAGAGAAGTGGAGAAAAGCCTTAAAAAAATTGATAACATATAAGCATACTGGGAGGTATGTTAACCTGCTATATAAAACAGAATTCACTATCCCTATGGAATCTACAAACATTATTTTGCATCACGGTTATTCAAGACTCATCACTAAGCATGGTATATCATGAGAGATTTAATTACTCAGTACTCAAATAAATAAAACCAAAAACTGCTACCATTTGGCAATATTTCATAGAATGTCAAATATGAAGATCCATCATATTAGAGGGTGATCATCCTATTTCCATGCATGTTATTTCTTCAACAAAAATGGATGTTGTTATGTAAGAAGGCAGGTGCGACATACAATGTAAGTAAAAATGACTGATATGCACGGAAGAAGCAAAACCATGCAAAGAAATAGGGTCACCAGAGTATCAAAGCAAACACAATAAAATGGTTTTGCCTTCTAAAATTTAACATCTGAGTATCAAAGCAAATACACAAAACAAAAAAAAAAAATGTTTTACCTACTGAACTCCCGAGGATATAACTCATTAGGATCAGGTGGTTCTGGTAAACAAGACACAGGACCCATTTCTATACTATCAGAATATGCAAATTTATATGCCCTCCGGACATACTCATCGACATCCAAGCCATTTCCTGCACAAGATGATGCAATTGAATAGACAAGGGACAATAAGTTACAAGTCTAAACAAGAAAATAATTAAGAAAAAAAGCCATTAAATAATCTAGTGCAGCCACAAGATTAATGTCCTGGAACTTTCAGATGATACCATCACACTATAGTTGCATGTTTAACAAGGAACTGAAATGAAACTCATCAGGATAGCATTAGAGCAAAGGTTACCATTGAAGACCATGCGGCAGATAAAGAGCATATTGATTGCTAAGGCAATTGCTGATACACCAAAGAAAAATCCAGAAGGAGAATATCGCTCCGACGCACTGGAACCAGCCGTAACATACACAGCACAGAGTTCATATGCACAAAGCAGAGCAACAGCCAGCAGAAGTAGAAAAGCAACAGCCCCTGTCAGCAGAGTCAGAGCAGTATGAGATAAGGTAAAAAAGAATCATTAACAAAAGGAAATCACAGAAGATAATTAACAGCCAATCAAGAGAACCCACATAAACAAAACATAGTATCCTTAACATCAACACATCAACAAAGGATTCCAACAACACTTTCCTTAAACCAGTTGCTTATATAGATAGTGTCTTCCACCATTTCCCCTCCTAAACCAAAATAATTTTCTTTTTCCCAGACCATTAGCAAGCTATTTTTATGTTCCCTTCTACCATAAGTAAATATTTATAATATCACTGCCCAAGTAATGGCCATTTGGTCCAGCTGGAACTGAAGTCAAAAACACTGATCGAATGATGTTCTCCAAAAACCACTGGCAGATTAAAATTATTTGGACAAAAAAAAAAAAAAAAAAACTATATTTTGTCTATTTGAAGATCTTATTAATGGCAGTCAGCTTCTCATTGCAGTTCTTTCAGAAGCTCTGGTTTGAAGTTTCATCTTTTATAGAAGTTAAAAGTTGATATAGATAAGCCCCATTAGACTCAGCCTCAGCATTCTAGAGCAGAGAAGTTGCTCCAGAACCTGGGCCAAACAGGCACCAAAAGATCTTCAATAGTTTTCTAGTTTTATATGAAGCACATGTCCAATGTTGTTTAAATAGCACACCACTAACTCAGTGTCAAGTGGAGAGTGTTTATTTCTAGTCAATCTTCACCTGCTAACAAGAAAATAAATGAAACATAAATTAAAAAAAAAAACTTTCTACAATTTCTGTTGCTAGATACAATAAAAAACGTGTGCTGTAAAGCTATTCCATTCTAAGTAAAACTAGTCTGCTAAGGTGTAATGTCAATGGTTTTAGTTGGATAGCAGTCTTTTTAATACCAACATAATGCTCTTTTCCCTTCAAGAAATAAGCTTTTGGGCTGATATAGTTGAACTGTAACTTATTAGCCTCAGATGCTAATTCAAACAGAAAGGGGACCAAAACCATAAACTAAACTTTACTCAAATTCTTATTTCAGGATAAAACTTTCTATTTTGTCCAGTTTAGCATCAAACGTTTTTTGACACGTCATTTCAAGATAAATTTCCACTAATTAGAAGTTTGTCTCTTATGCACCATTTGATCGCATGAAGTGATAAAATAAAGACAAAGTGACAACACTTCACTTATTAAAAAGTTCAGCATAAATTAAAAAAAATCTCAATATTTTTTCTCATGGTCTCTTCCTCTTCCTTTACCCACCAAAAATCTCCCTTTTTCACTAACAAAGTTTCAGGTTGGTCATTGTCACTGCTGCTTCTCAGATCACCAACCAGCAGCTCCATTTCTTTCAATATCTCCTCTACTTCCTTTGTTCTTTCTTTCATTTTCCTTTGCTTCATATATTCTTTGAAACAACTATCATTCTCTCTCTTTCTCTCACCAACAAATCCACAAACCAGAGTCTCTCCTCTCTTTTTAAGCTTTGAATCCTTAACACAAAGCCATACACATTGCTGAATTTAGCTTTTCTATTTGATGGTTCTTTATTGATGAATTTTGATTATGGGTTTTTTGGGGTTGCTTGAGAACTGAGATTGCATTTATTTATTATTTACAAGCTTGTAGATTTTTGGAGTCTGATGAATTTTTTACGAATTTTGTGCTTATGATATTTTCATCAATTTTGGAAATATCTTTTCTCAAATTCAAACCCTAACATTCAAATCATAAGAAATTTAAACTTTTTCAAGAATATTTTGGTGATTCTTGCTCTTTGGCAAGACCAGTAAACCTCCACACCCCCCCTTTTTCTTGAGGATTTTTCATAAACTCGAATCTACTTCATTGCCTAATGTTGGCAAAATCTAAGGTTTCATCAGTGAAGTTGTGAAGCATTTCTCTTTTCGTTGATATTTTCCAAAAAGAGAACAATATAAAAGAAACAAAAAAAAAAAGAAAAAAGAAAAGTCCAATGGATTTTATTTTCATTTAAAATGTAGTTTGCATAAGTGGACATGTGGCACTATTTTTTGCCAAGTGGCATCGTTAAAGAACTTAACGGAGCATATAAGACACAGATTGAATTTCTGTTAAAATTTATCCTCATATGGACAGTTTTGAAATGTTTGATCCTAATTAGAATGAAATTAAAGGTTTATTCTCGAACTAAGAAATTGAATAAAGGTTTGATCCTAATTTAAGCATCTAGTCTAAAATAAAAAGATTAAGAGACAAGAGAAATGGGCAACTAGAGGCCAAATACCTGGTAAGACTCGCAAACAAGGGTCAAGAGAAAAAGAACCACCATATAACACTTTGTCCGACAATTAATAATTGCAGTATAATCTACTTAACCACATGTTGCTGTATAATCTAAGAACCATTCCTTTCTGTGGAGATCTAACATTCTTAAATTTACTTCTTCATTGCAGCCAACGCCTTTTCCCAGAATTAATTTTGTTCCTAATGAATTTTATTTCTATTTGTTAGTTTATGAAATTTTATATGTTCTTAAAAATCTACTCAGATGGACATATTCTTTTTCCTTCTGCAAAGACAGATGGAAATTTAGACTAATGTGATTAACTGCAAAGTTCACTCTAATGCAATAAAAGAACCACCACAAGACTTCAAAAAATTTTCAATCCATTGGAAATAAAACGACTAGGAAAAAAACATGGTTTTCTTTCTAGAAGGAAAATTAGAATTATCACCCTTTCAAGTTGAAGGGGAAAAAAAAAAGAAGCAGGTCATGAAGATGCATACTTGAGCTTTGCCATCGAGTCCTCCACCATAGCATGATTGAATAGAATGCCAATAAAAGAGCAGTGCCACCCATTATTACAGCCAGACCAACAATATCTCGGCCTAGTATTATGATTAGCCAGCATCCCCACACAATAAGCACCACAACTGGAGATACAACAACCGCCCATGCCAATAGAGATAAAAAAGCACATAGCATTCCCAGTTGAGGTCCTTGTAAGATATTCGGCCATTTTCTGGCAAAAATCCAACTGAAAAGAGGATGTAAAACAAGTATCAAAAGACAATCAGAAAAACGACATTATATCACAACCACTTCCTGTCCCCCCTCTTCCACCAAGAGAAAGGCACAGGGTGCACATGCATTTCATGCAGTAAGAAACAAGCCAATCATACTAATCAAAGTAGCAGTCACATTCAAAATATTTTTATAATAAGGTCATGAAGAGATAGCTCCACCCAGAGAATCAAACAAGAACAACAAATATAACAGAAATATACAAAATGTCTGAACATACTGAGACAATTGGTGAAGCAGGAAGAGAGGAAAAGATGCACAACTGAAAGAATTAATCAGTAGCAACTGATCAACTCAATATTCTTGGATAGATACCTTGGTCTCCAAAATTTTTCAAATCATCAAAGACAATGCCACTGTCTAATATTAAAACCCCCTATTAATATTTTAATCTGTCTAGTTGTTTCTTTTAGTAATAACCAACTGAAAGGACCAACATAAAAAAAAACTTCCCACTAGATATTCCAGTAGCGAAAACTAAAAACAAAAAGTAGTCAGGCAGTATATTTTGGCGACTTCAGGCCAGAAATGTTTATCTGTGAATGGTTCTACTGCATGAATACAGCTTCTTTTAGAGGAATTCTGGTTTGATTTCCTAAATTTGTGCATTGAAAGGTATGAGAAATAAATTTGTCTGGCACCCCACATAATTAAACTATCATTTGTATGAGAAAAAGAAACTTATCATCATGCCACTCAATAAAGGAAAAAACTTCAATATCCATTTACTTTTTCATTCACACCATACGTACACGAAAAAGCAACATTTTCCATCTTGCCACTTTTCTGTCCATTCTATTAACCAATAAATGGAACAGTGCATCCATTACCTTGCAACCAAAAATAAGCACAGAATCAAACATCACACATGAACAAACGTTTTTCCTGTTTTCAGGGGGTTTGTGAAAAAGGAAAACAAACAATCAAAGATTTTACAATTATTTTCTTTGCCCCAAACATAACAAAGGACAAAGAAAAAAGAACGAGAAAAGGATTAAAGTTGTTACTGTCTTGTAGGAAACATTACATTGTCAAGTATAGCAAAATTTTTGCAAGATCCTAATGGAGATTTTATGATGAATCTTGCACCAGTGAAGATGAACATTGTGAAAAATGAAAAGTACTTCAAAATGTTTTCTCAAAAGTCATAAAACATTTCATTCCTATGCTTCATCCATTCTTATAGCTATTAAACACCAAAACAGAATTATAAGCAAAACTAAAAATTCATGTTATTCCACATTTGCAAATACATCTTCAAGATGGAAAATCCAAAAAAAAAAAAAAATTTCAGACAATTTTATTTGAGACAAAACCTGCAAAACCACCTCTGAATAGACACACTTCTCAATGTATGATTTAGCAAGTTAGTTATATTGCAATAAGAATACAAAAAGCACAAAGGATGAGATCCCCAGGCACACTGCTCAATGTATGATTTGGCAAATTAGTAATAGAGTTAAAAGAATACAATAAGCAGTAAGAATGAGATCCCCAGTAAAGGTTGCATATTGCCTTTGCTACACTATCAAACATGAGAAACAACATTTTGGCTTAGTAAGGTTTAAAATTCATGTTTGTCAGCATTTCAAAACTTTAGACCTTTCTCATGTCACACACACCATATTTTGAGACTTTTGTTAACCTTCCATGATCATCTCCTTTTTTTCTCTGAGTTTCTCCTTCAACTATGGACTTTGTTCTTGTTTCATACATATGTATTCTTCTAGAAGCCAAACGTGGGGATCAGTTGACTAAAATAAGGCTTGTCAAATTCATGAAAAAGAAGGTTCTGGAAGAACCAGTAAAACTCCGAAAAGAATATAAGGATTACACAAACAGTGTTTTGACAGTTTTTCATCCAAGGGGAAATTTATTTACAGAAATGGCATAAACCAACAGACTTGTACAGGAAAAAAGTTGTATAAATGGCTGAATTCGTTGCAATTGGGATGAATTAGTTATTAAAATTTCCAGAAACAATAGATAAAATTAGATCATAAACCATATACTGGGATTCAACCAACCATAAACGTCAACCACATTAATAATAAAGCCAAAACAATAAATGGTTAATAATCAGCATCATAATTTGATTTAAATGCCATTAAAACATAAATCTCAGTTGTGTAATAATCAAAGCCAAAATGCATTCTAAACAATTCACTTACATACCAGAACACAAAAACGAAGCTGCATTTAGGTGCTTTATGATGTTGGCAACTATATCAGTAACAAAATTAAAGGTCGCAAAGTTAGATGGACTACCTATAAATCCGCCATGGGCGCCAATTGACGGCCCAGAGAATGCAAAATGAAGCTAAACCCAAAACCCCAAAAAGGGTCCCAGAAATCAAACAAGCCAGTGCAACCCCATCCCCTTCCATCGCTTCCTTCTCTCACCTTCAAACCAAAAGCAAAACCATTTTTTTATATTTCAAAGTTTAAAATAAAAAAAAAAGACAATAACAGATTAATAACTTCTATGTTTTAGGGAAAAAAAAAAGCGAAACCCATATAGAGAAGAGTGACAAAGAAATGGGTTTTACCTACTTAAGTGAAGCGAGCTTAATGGACAATCGCATGACGGCGAATTTAGGTGAGAGGAGTGAGTTTCGGGCATGGAATTGGGGGCTCTTCAACTAGGGCAAATAGGTCATTTAGCAGTGAGCTAGGGTTGAAATGTAGAAGAAGAAGAAGAAGTTTAGTATGAAGGTGAAGAGAAAAAGCGATGAGGTCTATTAGGGTTTTTTCTCATCTTCTTTGAGAAATCTCTCAAATACAAAAAGAAAAGAAAGAGTAAAGTTTAAAAGCCTACAGCTCTCTTTCCACTCTTTCGCTTCTCCCGTATGTCAACTGTGAACAGTTACTTAAAGTCAGAAGCAGACAATAAAACTAAAAACATTTAATAAAATAAAATAAAAAAAAAACCTTTGTAGAGAGAGAAAGTAAAGTGTGTTTCTGAGAGAGAGAGAATGGAAACACACTGAAAAATGATAGGCAAGGTGGACATAAAATATTTCGCAAAAAATGAAAGAAGTGGTCATGAAGTTGGGGGAATTACAAAAGGATTTCTAAATGCTATTTAGCTTTTACTTTTCAAACTCTACTTTTTTTTATTTTTTTAAAAAAATTATTTAATTATTTTTTTCACAATTATCTAATTGTTCATATAAAACAGGATTTATAATTTATTACAAATTTATTTTCAAAAAATTATAAAACTTATTAAAAATAAATTTTTAAAAAATTATATAACTTTACGAAATTCAAAAGATTATAACTTTTTTAAGGAAAATTTTCTAAAAGTATTTTATTAAAACTTTTTATTAAGTGATGAAATAAAAAATTAATTATTTAAAATTAATAAAAAAAAGTTGATCTTATTATTTTGATCTCAAAAAAAGCATAAAATCTCATGAAGTCTTAATTAAACATTTTATCTCTTAATGCACTCTATGAGGGGTGACAAATTAATTATCAGATTTAATCAATATCTGAAAGTTAAAACTTTTTGAAACTTATAATTAATACTATTGAATACTATACAATCTTATCAAAATCTAATATGATAATTTAAAAAATTCATCGTGATAAGTGGATAGAGAAATTTCTCCAAAAAATTTAATTTAGTTAAAACAATTATAAAATTTTAATTATTGATACCAAGAAAAAATATTTGTTAAACAAATGATGAATCTTAAATTTATAAAAAAAATAAATTTACTATTTTATTTTAATTTATTTAGGGTCTCATAAGATTTTATTTTTCTAAGCTCAAAATAGTAAAATTAAATTTTTATTAATTTAAATTTTATAATTTTTTTAAATAATAACTTTTTTCATTGCACTAATTAATAAAAATTTTTAATAAATTTTTTTTTTGTAATTTTTCTTAAATATTTTTTCTATGAACTGAATATAATGAATATTCAAAACTTATAAGAAAAGTATTTAAGTAATTTTACTTATAAAAAATTTTTTTAAAAAAATGTGAAGTGTAAAGAATAAAAGGTGTAGTATATTTAGAAATTTCCTTTTCTATAAGGTATGTTCTATTACATATTTTATTAACTAATACAATAAAATAAAACTATTACTTAAAAAATATTAAGTTAGAAAATTAATTACTAAAAAAAAGTTTAAAAAATTAATATGGAAATCATTTTTATCTTATCCAATGTTTTTGTCTTATTTAACTTGATGCAATTCTTCATCTTTCTTTCTATTTCAAGTGCCCCCAATCCCCACTCCCAATTCCTGTTCTTTTTTTTTTCACTTTTTTATCTTAAGTTATGTTTGGATTTGAGAGAATAGGAGAAAAAAGAAAGAAAAGTGGGGAAAGAAGAAACATTTCCCTTGTTGGATATTATTTATTTTAGAATAAAGAAAATGAAAAGAGATTGAACTTTTCTCCCTTTCACTCAAATACTCAATTTTTATAATTACCCTAACTTAGGAAAAAGTTAGGAAAATGAAAGCAATAAAAAAAATTTTAAATATAAAATGGCATTTATGTCATTTTTTTCTTCATTTTTCAAAAAATAAATTATAAACTTGATAAGTGATATTAATATTTTTCATCATACTTTTACTCGTCTCCTTACTTATTTTACTTTCTTATATCTTTTTTAGTTATGCTAAAGCCTTATTTTTATATTTTATTATTATTTCACAAATTTGAGAAAAAAAGAAAAAAAGTACATGAAAAAACACATATAATTGAGAAATTATGTATATATTAATGGAGCTTATTAAATTTGTAAGAAAATATTAATATAGTTCATTTACTAAAACATATTTAGATTCTTGAATTTTCTCATTAGAATTAATTTTTCAAAATATAAATATATTGAAATAATTCCAAACATACATTCTTTTATAAATTAATAAAAATCCATCTCTTTTATTGAATTTTTTTCTTTCGCTTTTACTTAAACAATTCATTTTTAAATTATTCACGTGATAAATAAAAATTTTATTTAAAACCGCTATAATCAAAAAAATATTATAATGAATGCTTTCTTTTCCTTTACACTCTTTAACTAATCAATGGTTATTAAGATTTCTTTTTTTTAATTAATTTTAGTTATCCAAATAAGAGGTGCATGAATTTTTTCCTTTCCTTTAAAAAAAACTTACTTTCCTTACTTTCTTTTCCTTTTCTTTATTAATGTTTATCCAAACTTAGAGTAAAAAACAACTACATATGATTTGGAAACATTTGTTCGCATTTAGCTAAAAAAAAATCAAAATCCCATTACTATCTCTCTTCGCGAAGCCCTCCCATTCTTTTCATTTATTTGTTACTAGAAAATTCTTTGAAAAAATCTAGCAAAGCAAAGAAAAAAACCTCGACAATGATTTAATAAAGATTGCAATCGAGGACATGGAGATTACTTTCATGTGGGATTTTTGTACATAAACATTTAGTTTATTATCTTTTTTTTATAGCAACCACCATTAGTGTCCAAATAGTTGCTTAGGCTCTTAGTTTTATTATCATTATCATTATCATCATTTTCATTTTCATCTATAAATTATTGGTAAATTTCTTGGTAGTGCTAACTTTAATCCTACTGAAACTACCACATTCTATGTTACCAAGTCAATGATGATAGCTAATATCCATAGCCCCCGCTTCCTTGTTAGGTAAAAAATAAATTTGTTATCTTTTTTTTTTTTATGAAATTTTTTTCATTTTTCTTAACATTTTTGGTTGTTGATTTGCTTTTTTAATTTCTTTTTAAACTTTATAGCTTTATTAAATTGTAAATTTAAAATGTAGCCATATTTTATTTCTTTTTTCTAAAAGGTTTCTTCCTCTTTGTAAAAGAAAATTTGAGTGTGCTAGAAAAATAAAATTAAAAAAAATAATGCATATTTACTTCAAAAGCGATTAGTGAACAAAATGGTGCATTATAAAGAACGAATATGTTAAAATTTTTGTCTTTTTTTTCCTTTTTTACAGGTAAAAGTAATGGCTTATTAAGTTATTTAACAACAATATTAAATAATCAACTAAAATGTTGAAGATACATTATTGAAAATAAAATGTCTCACTGCCAAGCAACTAATGTCTTGGGTGGTTTGCTGGTGATCTTGGAAATAATGCCACAATAATACACACATGATAAAAGAACCATCTTTGAAAGTGGATACACACACTGAAGCCATTGTTAAAGTAGTATTGACTTTTGTAATTACCTTTATTAGTTTTTTAATCATTCTTAAAAGTCTGCATAATGCAATATTTATGACATGGATGCTCACCATTGCCACTACAACATTAGTCATGTCTGGTACTACTTATACTAGACTTTTCTTACATTCTACCAATTTAAGTTGCCTTTTTATTCCATTGTGTTGTTCTACTTTGAATTGTATCTAACCTTTTAGAAAAACAAAGCACAAGGCTAAGAACACTAAACAATACATATTTGGTATGATCTTTTTAGTGTCTTTTAGTAACCCTCTTATAATATAATGGAACCATGAACAAAAATGGCTTCAAGGCATGCTGCAATAGCCATTTTGCTTAAGCTTATTTCATTACCACTAATTATGGAATGCAAGAGAGGTTGAATCGATAGCCTCCAAGATGCAATAAAAGCCTAAGTTTGGTTTACTTTGCATTAGAAAAACCAAACCACTAGACACTCCTTAGTGAGAAATGAAAGTACATTATCTTTAATAAAGTTTTTTGCAACAAACAATGCTAAAGAAATTAGCCTTTTAAGATAAAGTTAAGAGAAGGAAATGTGTAATTAGAATTGAATTGTCTTTTAAATAAACCTACATCAATCTCTATTTATAAAGATTTAATTTAAGATTATGACTCTTTTATTTTGTTATTTCAATTAAATATAACTTTCTTTTAATTAGAAATATGTCACTTTGAAAGATTACAAATATATTTGTTTATTAAATAGTTAAACTTTTCATATAAATAGAAATCACTATTTATGTTTTTTAAAATTACAATTCTTCATAAAAACAATGTTTTGATTTGACTCTTTCTACTATAGAATCATATTAATTTGATCATAAAAACTTTTTTTAAGCTATATTTTATCTTAACATAATTTCTTTTTGATATGTTTGTTTCTTAATCATATTTTCATTATTTTGAAAATATTTCTAACATTCCCTTATCTATTTTCAAAATAGAGCTAAGTTCTAGTACTTCTGGAAATCTAATTCATAAGTAAAAATATCATATATTATGATTTAAAATTTTTACCTTAGTAATATAGTGTTGTTGAGTTAGTCTAATTGAAATTGCTAAATCTTAGATATTTGAACCAACCAACATAAGCAACTAATCATGCACCATACCACACACTAGACTTCAAATCCTCACTAAAACATAATTTAGCAATGTTTTGACACCATTTCAATGGCCATGTATCTTTATATTCATGAATATTTTTCAAAGTCAAGCCTTTACTCTTAAATGCAGTACCACTTCTACTTATATAGGTGAACTCCATCAAGCATGCAACCATATAAGCATTCAAACATTAATTTGTCATGATATAGATTCTTAAGAGATAATTATCAACCTTCTTTAAACCTATGGTTCAAGTACTTATCCTTTTTTGGATGATTTTAATAATTTAAATACTTGTAGCCACAGTCAAATGATGTACTTAGACTCATTAAAACTTAAGACTTAATTTGTAATTAAGCATTGAGTTGAAGTTCCATCCTATGTTACTTATTTTAAAGGTTTAAGTCTCATCCTTTTTGAAGTCTTAAACACGATATCTTTATATAAACCTTTTGTCAATGGATCCATCAAGTTTTAACTTAACAAAAAATATGGTGATCATCTCATCTAAAATTAGTTGTCTAACATAACTATGTCTTAGACCAATGTGTCTTAACTTTTCATTGTTCATTCAATTATAAAACCTTGTCAATATAGCTTGACTATCATAACGAATAAAAATGAGTGACATTGGTTTTGGCAATAAAGGAACTTTAAAGAATAAATTCCTTAATCATTTTACTTTTTTACAATCAAATGCTAATGCCACAAATTCTAAGGCCATAGTAGAACCAATTATACATGTTCGTTTCTTAGAATTTCAAAAAATCACGCCCTCACTAAACTTGAATATCCATCCACTTATGGATGAAAAATTTTTCATGTTTATAATCCAACTTGTATTTGTGTAACCTTTTAGAACCAAAAGTTCACCACAATATGTAATTTTATATTTTATAAACTTCTTTAAATATCTAAAAACTATTGAAATTGCATTCCATGAAAATTACTTGGGTTATTTGTATATCTATTAAGTGTTTCAACTGTAAAAGTTGTATTTAGTCTTATGCATATCATTGCACACTTAAAACAACCTATTACATTTGCATATTCTAGTTGTGCAACTAGTGTTCCTTTATTTGAAGTTAATTTCAAACTAAGATCATAAGGTGTTGACATTACGACACCATCAAGATAACTAAACTTTTTTAAAATTTTCTTAATATAATGTGATCGTGTCACACTTTCCTAAAATCACATTTACAACATCCATGTCTTTCATAGGAAAATTGCTTAAAAGAAATTTTTTTAAGTACTTTCAACTTGTTCAAAGTTCATACCAAAGATTAACATGTCATCTACATATAAGCAAATGATGACACATTTATCTTTGTCAAACTTACTATAGATACATTTATTAGATTCATTTATCTTGATTCATTTACTAGTACCACGTCGTTAAAATTTTTATGTTATTGCTTAAGAGCTTATTTAAGTCCATATAACAACATGAATCAAATTTTTGATACCATTGCTTAGGAGTTTGTTTAAGTCCATATAATAACTTAATTAATTTATACACTTTCTTTTCTTGACCTATAAGTATAAACCTTCATCTAATTCACCATTTAGAAATGTCATTTTAACATCCATTCGGTGAATCTTAAATTTGTATGTAAAGTTAATGCTATAAGCATTCTAATGGTAGCAAGATGCTACAAGTACATAGGTATCAAAATAATCAATACCATGCTTTTATGTAAATCCCTTAGTAACAATTCTAGTCTTATACTTATCTATAGTTTCATTGGCTTTCATTTTCCTTTTGAAAATCCACTTGCAACTAATTGATTTGTAACTAGCAAGAAGATCAACTAAGATCCACGTATTATTTCCCATAATGGAATCATTTCATTATTTATAGCTTTTTTTTAATAAGCTACATCTTGAGACTTCATAGCCTCTTCAAATGTCATAGGATTCAATTTTACATTGAAGTTACATTCAATGTGTTTATTGACATTTTCTTTTATCCTTTCAACTAGGTATAATTAGAAATTTAAACTAAAGGTTTTTAACCTTACTTGCTATTTTGCTCGTTCTAAGTATAAGTTTATCTTCCTTACTTATAGCAATTTTTTTTTTTTGCTCTTGTGAGTCTTTTAAAGCATTTTTTTTAAAATTAGATTATAATTTGAATCTATATTCATCAAATATGGCATCTCTAATTCAATCACCATATTAATAAGCATTGAATCATTGGGTTCTATTGCCATGAACCTATATACCTTGCAATTCTGCACATATCTAATATATATAAAGTAAATTTCCTTTTCACCTAAATTCTTTTTTTTAGGTTTAGGAACCCTTACAATAGCTCTATAGTGCCATACCTTAAAATAAAAATATTTTAGGTTAGGCTTTCTTTTCTTCCATAATTTATATAGGGTTAACTTATTCCTTTTTTTAGGAACCCTATTTTGGTATGGCATGTTATTAATAATGCTTCACCCTAAAATCCTTGTCCAAAATCGAAATAGGACAACAAGGCATTGACCATTTTCGTTAAAGACCTATTCTTCCTTTCAGCTACACCATTTGATTATGAACAATAAGGTGGTGTAACTTTATAAACAATTCCATTATAAATAAAATAAAGTTAGGATCAAAATATTCACCCCTTATTAGTTCTTAATGTTAAAATCTTAGAATTACAATGCAATTCTATTTTATTTTTATAAGCTAAAAACTTATCTAATACTTTATCTTTAGAATGCATCAAGTAAAAATGGCAATATCTTGAGTAGTTATTAATAAAAGCTACAAAGTACCTTTTCCCACCAATTGATGGAGTATTATGTAAATCACACAAATCATTATATATAATTTTAGGATTTTGAACCTTTTTTAACCTTATTAAAAAGCATCGTTATTATCTTGGTTAACATGCATGTCTTACATTTGTCATCATTTCTTTTAATGCTTGGAATTAAACAAGATTTAAATATTATATTCATTCTATTATAATGTACATGTCTTAATCTATAATGTAAAAGATTAAAAGAATCAATTGAGTAGGTAAAAAATTTATTATTATTATTATTATTATTAAGAAAAAGTACATTAAGTTTAAACATGCTATAAAAGAAATAACCATTTCCCACAAATATGCCACTCTTAGATAAGATAAACTTGTTTCCTTCAAATACTAACTTGAAATCATGCTTATTAAGCAAACTAGTGGATACAAGATTTTTCTAAACTTTTAGAACATATAACATGTTAGTAATGGTCAATGTTTTACCATATGTAAATCCCAAATCAATGGACCTTCACTTTTGATTTTAGTAGTAGATGAATTTTCTATATACAACACACTACCTTCTTCCTCTTTAAAAGTTTTGAACAATGCTTTTTTAGTGTCTATATGTTTAATGGTATCGGAATCAATCCACCATATACCTCTTTGTCTTCAATGACATTGATTTTCAACAATCATTGTAATACAATTTTCTTTAATTATATTAGATAATTCTTTTTTTTTTTGTGATTGTAAGGTAATCTTTCTTGAAGTGTCCTTAACTTTCATAATAAAAGCATGCACCTTTCTTTTTCTTGAACTTTGTGGCTTTTGGTGAAAGTTCCTTTCTTTTTGTAGATGTGGATGGATTGGCATATTCCATTATATTGACTTTTGAAAAAAATAGATTCTTTCTTTTTATGACAATGATTTTCTAATCTAAGATGACTTGTAAGCTTTCTAAGATTAACATCCTTATTTTTATGTTTCAATATTTTTTTTAAAGTCTTTCTATGTTGGTGGAAACTTGTTAATGATAGAGGACTTAACAAATGCCTCATCCATTTCTATCTCATATTACTTGAACTTATTCAAGATAGTCTCAAGTTCAAGGAATTAATCCATGAACGATTTTAAGTTAATCATCTTGTACATATTCCACCTTAAAACAAGGAACTTTTTGGAGGTTACATCTTGTTTTATATGCCTTACATTAACTTGTCCCAAACCTCTTTAATGGATGAACATAAAATGTATGTATCAAACAAGGTATCAAATGTACCATTTAAAATGCAACCCATGCATGTGTAGTTATTATTCTCTCACTTTTACCTTTTATGAGTATCAATGTGAGTTTCATCTTCTTTCTCTTTTGGTCTTAGAGTGGTAAGAACATATGCAATCCTTAAAATGGTTAATAACATATGCATCTTTTGTTGCCATATTACAAAATTGCCTCCATCAAACCTTTCTAATAATTTGAAATTGGTTTTTATCTCCTTTATGGAATTGAACTTCCATATGTTGAAAAATAAGCCTTAAGATTATTAAAAATAATTAGGATAAGAACACCAAACAATGCAAATTTGATGTGATCTTCATTTAGTCTTCTAGTAATCCTCTTGTAGTGTAATAAAATCTTCAATCAAGAACGAAAATGGCTTTAAAGTGTGCTACAATTACCACTTTCCTTTAAGCTTATTTCCCCCTACCAATTATGATATGTAAGAGAGATTGAATTAAATAGCCTCCTTATAATGAAGCATGTTTGGTTTAGTTTGTACTAGAAAAACCAAACCACTAAATACTCTTAATGAGAAATGAAAGTACCTTATCTTTAACAAAGTTTTTTGTAGCAAACAATGCTAAATCAATAAACCTTTAAATAAAAAGTTGAGAGAAGGAAAAGTGTAATTAAAATTGAATTATCTTTCAAATGAACCCATATCAATATTTATTTATAAAGATTTAATCAAAGGTTGTAATTCTTTGATTGTGATGTTTCAATCAAATATCACTTCCTTTTAGTTAGAAATATGTTTTTTTGAATTATGAAAACATATTTGTTCATTTCAATAGTTAAACTTTTCATATAAAAAGAAATTAGTATTCACGTTTCTAAAAATTATAATTCTTCATAAAAAGCAATCTTTTGATTTGACTCTTTTTATTATAGAATCATGTTAATTTGACCATAGAAACTTTTCTTAAGCTATATTTTAGTTCAACATAATTTCTCTTTGATTAAGTTTCTTACTTAACCATATTTTCATTATTTTAAAAATATTTTTAACATAACCTACATAATTCTATGATAATACAAAGTTTATACATTCTTTTATCTCATTATTTCCTTGGATGTACTATAAATTGCTACACGAGTTTATTCTTTTTTGAAGCAATTGTAGTATATGCAATTGTTTAATTTTCCAAACTAGTGATGTGTCTAGCTGGCTTGTTACTACTTCATCAATTTGGATTTTTTAGAATATGGGTTTACTTTGCCTTACCCTTTTATTGTAATGCTTTTATAATATTTGTTTGTATTTGAGTGTCATGTGTTGTGCTTGACATAAGTTTTGTTTATATTTGCTTAGACATTTAAAAAATACTTCACTAGTTTGGACTATCATATTAATTAGGTAATAATTCACTAGACGATAATAGTCTATAGTTTTCAAATATCTAAGATAGCTGTGATTTTCTAATGATAAACATAAGATAGATTAAACAAATTAGGTTGAATAACTATATTGTTAGCCTTGAATTGATCCTTATTTTGAAATGACAAAACATTAAAGCTAAATAAACTTGATCAAGATTTTGAAAAAGGATTTATTTAGTATATGTTCTTAAGTTTCATATTTTGGTACTAAATAAATAATATGATTTTCAAAGCTTAAACAAACATTTCTTTATTTTCATATTTCTCAAACCAAATCTATCTTTAAAGATTATTTATTTGAGCTTAAATGAAAGTCCAAGTGTTGTTTTTAAAGAGAACTTATTCATTTTGGAATTAATATAATTTTGATAATATTGGTTTTGAGAAATAGATTAACTTAAGAACGTCATTTTACAATAATAAAGTTTTCTAATATTGAACTTGTTTTATTTTTTTGTATTAATTCAAAAAGTCTTAATATTTGAATTTTATATGGTTGGAAAGCTCTTTGAGTCTACCTTCTAATGGATTAAACAAAATCAAAATCCAAATTTTCTAAGAAAAGATTTTGAACTTTTACTAGACACTTTGTAGTTGTCAGAAAAACTACATAAGATGTAAATTTGAAAATTCACTATAATTCATACACAATGAATTAGGTGATGAAATTTATATGAGTAGAAAGCCCTTTAAGTCTAGTTTCTAAATCTTCAAACGGTTTGTGATTTGGATTTGTATAACTCAAGATATGATCAAATTAGTGATTAGAGTGTAAAATAAGAGATAACCACCCAGCCACTGACAGGATCGATCCCCTCATAGAAGGGATCGATTGGGTCATGATTTTCAAAGGTAAATTGGTTCAAAACATGAACCAATCAATCTCCTCATGGAAATGACTGATCAGTTTTGGGAAGAAACACTTCAACGTTTACTTTTTGGTGCTTTCAACGGTTATTTTCTTCTCCCAAACACTTCCAATGACTACCTCTTCAATTTCTCTATAAATTGGGCACTCCAACACACTAAAAAGATTGATGAATCAAGAGAGCAAGAGCCAATAAGCTACATTTTCATTTTCTCAAAGAATCAAGAGTTTTTAGAGCTTCAAAGTTCATATCTTTGTATTTATTATATCCAATTTTTATTTGTTATTCATTCATTATTTTTGTACTTAAACTTAGCAAACATTTAGCCTTAGAGAGGTTGTTCTATTGTTTGTAAAATTATCTTTGATATAAAAGGATGGAAGAGAACAAGATGTGAGGTATCCTCTTGAGAGCTTTGTAGTGAGATTGAATAAAATACTATAAAGGGTAGAGGTTTCTATCTTAAGCCTTAGAAAGAAAAAGATAGGTTGTATTTTCAATTCAAGAATAGTGGATTGAAGCCTTGGTGTGGACAACCAAGAAGAAATGATGTAGGTGCTTTGTGGAGAAGGATCGAACTTCTATAAATCATTGTGTTTGATTTTTCTATCCCTATCTCCTTACAATTTATTATTGTTTATATTTGATTTTAGATTCATTAATTGTTATTGTTTGCATTATATTTTCATCAAAAGTGCTTATTGTTTTAATTTCCATTTAACTATATTGAAATCATTTATTTAGGAAGACTTTGGAAAAATCCAATTCAGCCCCCTCTTGGATCACCATTTAACCTATAAAGCTAACAATTGGTATCAAACCTTTGGTCTTTTTTTGTAGGTTTAACCACCTTGAGAAAAGATCCTATGACTCAATTTTGATTCCAAGATAGTGAGGAGTCCTCAAAGTTCTTATGGTTGATAAATTTTAATTTTATGAATGGAGAAGGAGGGTGAAGATGTTCACAATGGCCCAAGATTTTGAAGCTTGGTTAATGATAGAAACAGGGCTTGAAACTCTTTTAAATGATGCAAACTATATGAGGCAAGTGATAGATGATACGAAGGCCAAGTGTATTCTCTATGGAGCTTTAGATCATTATAACTTCAACTTGGTCTCAAAATGTTCAACCTCAAATGCGATATGGAGAAAGTTGGATAAGCTACATGAAAGATAAATTTCCAACCAACATCCAACATGTCTCATGGCTATTGAGGAACCAAAGATAACCTCTAACTCTTGTGATTCAAACTCTTATACTTTTAATGAGTTACAAGAAGCTTACAATGATTTAGTAATTGAGTTTGAAAATATGCATTTTAAACATAAGAAAATGATTTCAAAATTGAAAGTTGAAAATGATTTTTTGATGAATGCAAAAAATGTTTTAGAAAAAAAAATGAAAAGTTGAAAATAGATTTAAAAACCTCTCTAAGTAGAAATGAATTTTTAGAAAAAGAAAATTTTGATTTGAAAAAGAAATTTGATGATTTGATGAATGAAAAACAAAATCTTTTAAAGAATTCATTTAGTACTAAAATGATTAAATGCAATTTTTGTAATTTTTATGGTCATACTACACATACTTGTCCTATTAGAAGAAAAGTCTCATTTAGAATTAGGCAAGTATGGGTTTCGAAAGGAACAAGAGACTTGGTGACTAACTCTCAAGGACCCAAAGTAATTTGGATACCAAAAATCAAATGAGGTGTGCTAGAGCAAGGAGCCACAATGTGAGAACAAAGATTGAATACTCTAGACACACAATAGAGATGGGTAACCTCTAAACTTTTATTTGAAGAGAGTTTGAATTTGGTTACCTATTTTTGATGAAATTTGAATGCTTGATTGATTATACAAAATTTGGTTAACATTGATTATAAGACATATGTTACATAATCTTAAGAAAATGTGAGCTTGCATTCAATATGCATTTATTTTGCTCTTAAGTATGTTTGAGATGCTTGTTAAAATTGTTTGTGGTGTTAAATTGCTTGAGCATACTTTTGTTGATAAATTTTTTATTGATTTGTGATTGTTAAACATGCTTCTATGATCATGATATTTAAAATTGTCTAACTTGTTTATAATGCTTGAATCTTGTGAAATATTGTTAAAACTTGATTATTTTATTCTCAATTGTTTTAACTCTTGATTTGTGATTTTAAAAATTGATGATCACCTTGTGTTTAAGTGATATATGTTGATTCTTTGTTCATCTATGTTTTTGGTCAAGATATGTGCTCAAATGGTGATTGGTTCAACTTGACCTTAATGCTTATGATTTGAAAATACTTAAATTTTTTATCTCTTGATTTTTAAAGTATTTTTAAATATACTTGCTCTTGTGCTAAATTGATTCATTAATTTTGTGAAATATTTTGGAACTTGTACTTAATTCACTTATCTTTTGATTTGGGATTAACTATTGATGAACTAATTATGTTTAATGATATATGTTGTTGTTCATCTATTATTCTTGTCAAGTGTGTGCATATATGATAAACATGATTTTTCTTGACATGACATGGTTGCAATATGACTTAAATGAGTTATTTTCTTATGATGCTTATTTTTAGCTTAAGTTATTGTTGATTATGGCCTATAATTTGTGTAGACATATTTATGCTTTTGTGCTAAAATTTTCTTGAATTGTTTTTTAAATATGTCTTCCTTGAGCTTTTAGTTTTTATATGGCCTAAAATTTATTTTGACATATTTCTTGGTGATTTATTGAATATATATGAATATTGAATATGTCTATTTTGTGTTCATGAATGATTTAAAAGGTTTGATTTTTGCACATTACATGAGAACTTTTGCTTTAGTGTCATTTTTGTGCTATTTGATGTTTAAATTGATATATGACCTCTAGCTTAAGTATATATCTCCCTTGCAATTAGCAATTTGAGCTTAGTGAAGAAATTTTCTTTTGCCTATTATGACTTAGAATATGGAATTATTTTCTAACAATTGGTATAATTTTTATCGATTGATTTTCTTGATGCTTCTAATGAAAATCCTTTGTCAAGAAATTTTTCTAAGTCTATACTAGGAGAACTTGAAATGAGCATGAATAAGTCTACATTTTTGAAATTTCAAGTGAAACAAGCAAAGCAAGTCATCTTCATCAATCAAGCCCATGTGCATCAAAGACTTGGTTCAAATGATGTGGAATGAAGGATTCAAAGCCTCATTCAACTGCAATGAACACAACAACATAGCTTGATAAGAATGGAGGTAATTGTATTGAATCTATGCTATGTGCCTATGATTTATAATGTTTAATGTATGATTTGATAAATGCTTGCTTTTATAGGTGTAAAAATGAGATATTGTGTTTGAATTTGTGAACATTTTGCACAAATTAATCACCAAGCTACTTGATAAAATTTGTCTTAATATTTTTTTAAAAGCTTGGATTGATTAATTCACCTTCACTAATATTCATGCCTAGTTCTTGATTACTTTGATTAATAGTTTTAATTGCATGAATATTTGTTTGAATCTTTGGACATGGATATAAGTTAAATAGATTGATTTCTTTGAACATGTTCATTGATTGAGTGCATTGAGATAGCATGTACTATATTGTGTCTAAAAGTTTGCATTTTTTTTGGTATATTGCTATACATGTTTTGAAATGTTTTTGCATATGCTTGTGTGATTTTGTTTGAAATATTACTTGCATATGCTTAGATTAAGTACATTGTTATGCATTGAAATAATTTGGACTATAATTGAACAATTATGCTTTCATTATTTCTTTGCTATAGCATATGTGCTCATCATGTTTGGAAAATCATGCTTCTATAATTTTTGTTATGACATGATGATAATTGAACCTCATTGCTCATTAGTACTTATGATTTGTTATATACATATGAGCTTTTGGTTCTTGTTTGGACATGATAGCTTATGAAAGATTACTATTATCATTTATGCATGTATTGAATGAATCTTTCATATGCTTAAAGTATGTTTGTTCTATGAAAGTTGAATAAAATTGTTAACAATTGGTAACAATTGGTGTAAAAATTGCTAAAGATTTTTTAACTTTCATAGATGCTTATATATGTGCCTATCCTTAACATAGCTTGTACCTCTCATGCAAAATTATGTGTGTCTTATATTAATTAATCCTTATTTTGAAAATAAGGAGAAATATTATAATACAATTTTGCTTGATTTGTTTTGTGATAACAATTGGTATGCTTATTGATGACATATCTTTAACAATTGGTATCCATAACAATTGGTATGAGCTTGTATGCATGTGCTTGAATTTATGCTTAATTGCTATTAATGTTTTAGGTTCTAAGCACATCTTATGATAACATGATTTATGAGTAGATTGCATATCATTCATTATCCTTTGCTCATAAATTTCATGTAGTAAATTTGATGACTTGTGCTAAAATGCCAAATTTGGATACACTTATACTTTTGTGCTTGAATATATGTATGTGAACTTCATTGTGCATATTACACTTGATTACATACATTCAAAATACTCTTGATATTATTGGTATCAAGCATTTTATCTTTTGCCTTGAATTGATCTCTCTTTCTTTTGAAATGACAAAAATGGGGAGAGAGTTTAGAGATATTTCTTTTTGTATGCTTATTACAATTGATATAGGAGTTTAAACATTTGGTATAAAGAGTCTAAACAAAAAGGAGGAGAAATGTTTTATGAATATATTTATTAATGATGCGTCTTTGTGTTTATTTGCTCATTAATTTGCTCATGCCTTTTTGCTATGACAAAAAGGGAGAGAAATATCATATAGACAAATTTGCTTGTGCTTGATATACATATGTTTATGTGTGCTTAATTGCTATATATGCTCTAACATATGTTTGTTGAGTTGTGTTGGATTAGGATGCATAAATTGAGGGGGAGTTTTGCCATGTTGGATTAGGATGCACAAATTAAGAGGGAGTTTTGCCATGCATTGATGGGGAGTTTTCCAAAATGTCTTTCAAAATCTTAAATGTTTCAAAGAAAGTTTTTTATCAAGCAAATTTATTTTTAAGTTTTGTCATATCAAAAAATGAGAGATTGTTAGCCTTGAATTGATCCTTATTTTGAAATGACAAAACATTAAAACTAAATAAACTTGATTAAGATTTTGAAAAAGGATTTATTTAGTACATGTTCTTAAGTTTTATATTTTGGTACTAAATAAATAATATGATTTTCAAAGCTTTAACAAACCTTTTTTTTTTTTTTCATATTTCTCAAATCAAATCTATCTTTAAAGATTATTTATTTGAGCTTAAATGAAAGTCCAAGTGTTTTTTTTAAAGTGAACTTATTCATTTTGGACTTAATACAATTTTGATAATATTGGTTTTGAGAAATGGATTAACTTAAGAAAGTTGTTTTACAATAATAAAGTTTTTCAACATTGAATTTGTTTTATTTTTCTTTATTAATTCACAAAGTCTTAATATTTGAATTTTATATGGTTAGAAAGCTCTTTGAGTCTACTTTCTAATGGATTAAACAAAATCAAAATCTAAATTTTCTAAGAAAAGATTTTGAACAGTGAATTAGGTGGTGAAATTTACATGGATAGAAAGCCCTTTAAGTCTAGTTTCTAAATCTTCAAACAGTTTGTGATTTACATTTTTATAACTCAAGATATGATCAAATTAGTGAGTAGAGTGCAAAATAGGAGATAACCACCTAGCCACTAACAAGATCAATCCCCTCATGGAAGGGATCGATCAGGTCATGATTTTCAAAGGTAAATTGGTTCAAAACATGATCCAATCGATCCTTTCATGGAAATGATTGATTGGTTCTGGGCGAAAATACTTCAACGTTTACTTTTTGGTGCTTCCAACGGGCATGTTTTTCTCCTAAACACTTCTAACGGCTACCTTTTCTATTTCTCTATAAATTAGGCACTCCAACACACCAAGAAGATTGATGAATTGAGAGAGTAAGAGCCAATAAGCCGCATTTTCATTCTCTCAATGAATCAAGAGTTTTTAGAGCTTCAAAGTCCATATCTTTGTATTTATTGTATCCAATTTTTATTTGTTGTTCATTCATCATTTTCTTGTACTTAAACTTAGCAAACACTTAGCCTTAGAGAGGTTGTTCTATTGTTTGCAAAATTATCTTTGATATACAAGGATGGAAGAGAACAAGAGGTGAGGTATCCTCTTGAAAGCTTTGTAGTGAGATTGGGTAAAATACTACAAAGGGTAGAGGTTTCTATCTTAAGCCTTAGAAATAAAAAGATAGGTTGTATTTTCAATTCAAGAATAGTGGATTGAAGCCTTGGTGTGGACAACCAAGAAGAGAGGACGTAAGTGCCTTGTGGAGAAAGATCGAACCTTTATAAATCATTGTGTTTGATTTCTTTATCCTTATCTCCTTACAATTTATTGTTGTTTATATTTGATTTTAGATTCATTAATTGTTATTATTTGCATTATATTTTCATCAAAAATGCTTATTGTTTTAATTTTCGTTTAACTATATTGAAATCATTTGTTTGGGAAGACTTTGGAAAAATCTAATTCACCCTTATCTTGGATCACCATCTAACCTATAAAGCTAACTTATATGTATGTAGGTATCTTTATATTTTGTTTTTAGATTTTAAAGATTGCCATATATGTACAGAAAACTGCTTTAGTGAAGAAATCACATTTAATAAATTATTTTTTCAATGTACATAATGCATATAAGAGATGTATATGATGCTTCTATCATATGAACATAGTGCTTTTAGGGTACTACATAATAGTTTTAAGATATATACATCTAGATATGTACATTTTATTATAATGCCAAAATCTTGATTGATGAAGTTCTACATTTAGGATTAATTGGTTGTTATTATTATAAATTTTAATTTATGGTTTTAAATAAAAAGTAGGCATTAATTGTTTATAGAATGGAGGAACTCATTTGTGATATGTACATATTACTTATAGGATACGTAGATAGTGTTTATAAGATATGTTCATAATACTCATAAGATACGTAATTAGTGCTTATAAGATATGTACATAGTACTTATAGTAATATATACATAGTACCTTTAGGTATATGCATAATGGTCACATAATATGTACATAATGTTTATAGGATATATACATAGTGCTTATAATATTGATTTTTTTGGTTTTCCCATAGGTTGTGAATGAGGAAAGGAATAAAAAATGTTATTAAAATTCAACATAATAATCTGTTCTCCCATAATACAATAAATTTTTAAGTTTTCCATTTTAAAACTTTTCATTTACTATCTGAATATGAGTTAGCTAATATTCTTCATATTGCTTCTAATTTTAGCATGCCTTTCTTTTAGTATTTTATTTGCTTATGTTTCCTTTGTAGTGCTAATTATAATGGAAAAAATCTAATAGGAAAAATGGTCTTGCCTCATTGTAGAAAAGGTTTTTTTAGAGGTTTTTAGTCTTTTATTTTTACGTTGTGATATCTATGAGCTTTGAAATTATATTCTAAACCTAATTTCTCTACCATTTATCCCCTTTTCTTTCAAAATTACATCTACTTTGGAGGCCATAGTGCCTTTAACAATGCCTTGGTTATTTATCCCATACAAAGAATATTGGTGTCTCTGTCTAACTCTATTATTGCATGTATAGTAGATTGTAATCATTTTATATGGCATGCGGTTTTGATTTGCTAATTATCTAGCATCAATTATTCTATTTTGTTTTTTTATGATGTTTTGCAATAGATTTTGAATTTGTCTATTACATTCAAAATTTTAGCTTTACTTTGTCACATTCATAATTTCATTTCATCAATGAGCCACCACCTTTAGTGTTGTTTCTCTGTTATTTATAAATTTTCATTTCAATAGGCAAATCAACTACAAATTAAAATCTTTTAATGTATTATTATGTATCTTAGACTCTTGTTTGTTTGAACTTTAAGGTTTGAACATTTAACTTTTATGGTTATATTATTTAACTAGATTGTGACTTATGCGGTGTACGAGATAATTTTATCTATGCAATATGTGTATACATAAAAATTAATATTCTTTTTAAACTTATATTAAAATATTTATAGTTTATAATTGATAAAATTCATATATTTGACTGAATTGTTATAAAAAAAATAAAATTTTTAAAAAAAGTGAGAAAAAAATGACATGTTTTCACTTTGTACCATCCTTATCTGCACTAATATTTATACACCTACAAATTTATATTAGATTAAAAATAAATTACATGTCTTTTTAGAAAAACAAAAACATATAAATTAGTGAACGATGAATTAAATAATTAAAAAAGTATTGGCATACTTTCCTTTTTGTAATCTTGATCAAATTGTTGTACAAAATATTAACAATGTTAGGAGATGTGGGAAATAAAGGAAAAAATGAATTGAAAAATATATTCCTTTTCATAAGAATAAAATTCCAATAATGATAGAATAGATCTTTAAAAAGTAAGTTGCAAACTAAAAAATAAGTTGCAACATAATAGAATATATCTTAAAAAAAGTTATAACTAAAAAAACAAAAACTAATATAGCACATAACATTTATAGTCTAAAATTTGAAATATTGGGTGGCAATTAGTATTACACAAATAAATTTTAAATTAATAACTTTTTTAAATTTTAAAAAAGACTTAATAAGTGATAAATATGAAATTAAATTTTTTACGTATATTTGAAATATAAATTTGATAATTAGAGTTGATATGGATATAATCCTTTCGATGATCCTATTATTTAGAGATTTAATATGAAAAAAACTATTTGAATATTCAATGCCTTATATAAAATTTTGAAAAAATAATTTTTGTTTTATTGAAATCAAGATAAAGCACATAATGGGTTGTTCAAATTTTGGGTAAATTTAATTTTTGTAATTTTTAAACATGTTGAAAGATTTTCATAATTAAATAATTTATTAAATAAGGTTATTTGATAAACAATTAAAATTATTCATTATAAAGATAATATCTATATTTTATATTTTTAATTTTAAAAAATAAATCTTTAGATTGATTTAGTTTGTGATTGTAATTTGAATAATTTTAATATTTGAATAAATTTAGGATTATCCAATATATAATTAAAATATTTTTCATATAAAAAAATTCTTACATGCTATTCAAACAAAATATCCGCATAGATGTTTACATGGTAAAGATTATAAAGAAATTTATAAAGATAAAAAAATCCTTTTTGAGAAATTTAAATTTAAAAAGAAATATTTCTAGATAGTGAAATCTAAATCATATAATATTAATTTTTAAGTTTTAAAATTTTAATACAATTTATGAAAATTTTGTTTTTTATTTTTGAGAAAAAATCATAAATAATTAATCATATGTAATTTGGGTAAGATTTTATTTTTGAAAATTTCAATATTTGAATTTGAATTATATATAATATGTGTTAATAAAATGAGATGTGTACATAAATGTTTATATGATAAATTTTACTAAGTATCTATATATCTTATAATATAATAAATATATATACATGCATATACATATACATATATACATATATATATGTATATGATTAGATTAATATATATATATATATATTAGGAGCTTTGCTTTATTGAAATTAATGTAGTAAAATTCTTTTATCAAGCAAGTTAAATGAATGTAATCTTTAACTGAAATTTGTCATAACTATGTTTGATATTTTTTTCTTGATTTTAGGATGAAACTGGATGAAGATTAAGAAAGTTTCATAGAATGAACCAAATAAGAAGTTTTGTAGAATGAACCAATTGGATAAAAGATTAGGATGTAACAGTTCTCTCATAATTAAGAGTGTAAATGAGTTAAGCCAAAATGATACAATGAGAGACTCAAGCTCAAATTCAACTTGAAACTTGTTGTTCAAAACTCTATTTGAGCTTGATCGAGTTATAATTTTTAAGCTTAAGCCTAACTCGAGATAAAAATTAAGTTACTTGAGCTCGCTTGATTAAGCTCGTTTATTAAATAAAAAAAAAGAGCTTAATTCCATGCTCGACTTTAAGTTTGATTATTTGTATTCAAACTTAAACTCGAATTGATATATAAGGGTAAAATAGTAACTTTAATAAAAATAATTAAAATATATATTAAAATATAAAAACTCGATTGACTCATGAACTGCTTGAGTTGAAATTAAGATGTTTAAACTTGGCTCTCTTAATAAGTTGAGCTAATTGAACTTGGCTCGACAATGAGCAAAACGAATTTGAGTTTTATTTGAATGAGTCCAAATAGCTTGTAAACACTAATGTATTATTTACACCTTTACTCACAATGTATTATGGGTTATTAAATTAAGTACAAAATAACTCACATATATGTACATAAAAGTAGAATTATAAGTACATTATATTTCCATTATATATACATTTGTCAAATTTCATAATAGGATATGTAGAATTATATGTACATTTGTTAAACTTCATAGTATAATATGTGGAAATATTATGATTTGAACCTTGACTATAGTATAAGGTTTAGTATGGATTTTTGATTTGAACCTTGACTGTAGTATAAGGTTTAGTATGGAATTTTCATCAATTAATATAAAAATTAAACATCTATTTTAGGGTTTCCTTGTGAGAGTTTCGTCTTGTTCTAAGATAGGTCTTGATTTTTGATTTTTCTTATGGGAGTTTATCATTTCGAAAGATGCGTTTCTTTCCATTGAGGTATAATGGAAGATCTGGAAGAATTGTGGAACAAGTTTTCTCTAATTAAGGAGGAAATATAAGATCCAATGATTGAGAATGCATAGGTTGAAGAGAAGTTGAAGGCAAGCAAAAATTGTCTTATGGGAAAATTTTTTTCATAAAAGGTAGTTAATAAAAGGCTATAATGGTGGTTTTACCCAAAATATAGGAGTTGGATGAGAACTTGAGTGTTTAGGAAATGGGGGAAAAGATTTTTATATTCAAGTTTTAGGATCAAACAACTAAGGATAGGATATTAACAAACCAACCCTGGACGTTTAATAAATTGTTGCTCTTGTTTAATAAGTTTGATGGCTTGGCAACTTTGTCTTCTATATGCATGGATTGGTGCCCTTTTTGGATCAAAGTCCATGGCCTCTCTCGAGGCTTGATGAATGAGAAGATCGATATAGTGCTTGAGAAGGCTATTAGAGATGTGAAGGAAGTAAACTTAGGACATGGTCAAACTGCAATAGGTTGCTACTTATATATTAGAGTTGTTAAGGGCATTTTAGGGTCCAAAAGGCAAAATAAACCTTTCACCCTAGAATGTGAGTCACCTATAGATAAGGGCAATTTAATCAATTTGGCCTAACTGAAGTGTTAAGCAAACCCGAATCTTGGGCTCTACATCAGCTCAACCACATTAGTTGACCACCTGATGGCATATGAAAATGTTGACTTGTCACCCTTGATTAAGTTGTTGATTGCCAACTCAACTTAGGCCAGCTACATTAGCTTTAGCCCAACTATTTGGAGCTTGAGCCGTGTAGGCCTAATGCCTTCATCGTAATAGGTATAAGTATTCCCTTTCAGGTATTCATAAACCAATGAAAATTTCAATTTTCATGTCTATTTTTTATCTTTTCCTCTTTCCCACTCTCTGATCAAGCACTGACTTAAATGTCAGAGCACAAATATTAGAGAAACCTCTAACTTTTGTTATTTACCTTCCCCTTCTCCTTGTGTTTTTAGGTTTTTGCCCTTTCATATATAGCTCAACACTAACATTTTGGCACGTCAGATAGGGAGACTTTAATCTAGCTGAGCTAATATTGCACCCAGAAAAATAGTTATTAAGGAAAGAGACAATGCTGCAGCTAGGATTAATACCCAGTTCAATAAGCCAAACCCTAACGACCTACATAGGTAGCTCCAACCATGGAACAATTTGAAACACTCATCCAATAATAACAATTCCTAAAAGAAATGATAAAGAACCTGACTTCACCATAAACCTTTGAAACACTGAATTTAACAATCCTAAAAAAGCCACCAACACAAAAGTTGCTAACTTATAATGATAGTGCTACCTCGTTAGTACTAGGGGTGAGCAAAAGTCGGTTTGAACCGACTAGACCGATCAAAATCGAGTGAATTCGATTGAATTCGATTGAATTAATTCAGTTTATTCAGTTTTAGTTATAATTGGTTTTTTAAATCGATTAAATTGGTTAATTTGATCGGTTTTCGATTTTTAAAATTGATAACCGCACTGACCAAATTAACCAATTTTATAATAATTAAAAATAAAAAAAATTGAGATAAATATTTTTATTTATTTATTTTTTTGTAAAATATTGTTGAAATTATTAAATTCTTTAGTAATTTAGCTTGAATGATACTAGAGTTTGAATTTTATTTGATTGAATTTGTGGTTAAATAATTATTCATAATAGGAAAAAAATGATAAAAAAATCGGTTATTTAACCGAACCAACCAAATCGAATCGATTTTGGTCGGTTTGGTTATGATCAATTATTTAATAATATTCGATCGATTCAGTTATTTGTTAAATGAAAGTTGGTTAAGTCGGTTATTGATTTTTTCAAACCAAACCGATTGAACCAATCGTTTACTCACCCTTAGTTAGCACTTGAAAAGAATGAAACACCCATTAACCATTACCCCATAAATACCTTAATATAGGCCACCACCCAAAAACCTAAATAAGCCACCTCATAAGCCTAGCTTAATAAGGACTTAGAAACTTAGATGGAGGCAAAGTAAAAGGAGTTAAAGAATAAAGCCTCCACCTTTGATAACAAATTAAAGATCTTGAAAATCTCTTTGTTTATTGAGGACATTGATTAAGCCTTACCACCAAAGGGATTTAAAATGTTGATTTTGAAACTTATGATGGTATTTCTAATCCCTATGATCACTTTAACCTTTACTAAACAACATGATGATATAGGGAGTAGACGAGCCTTTTATGTACAAAAGGTTTGCCATGATCTTAAAAGGGCTGTTAAGTCATGGCATAGTAGCTTGGAGTGAAGTCCACCTCTTCTTTCAAGTAACTCGACCATTTTTTTTTATCCTACTATGTTAGTAGCTTATGAATGAAAAAAATGATGTTGAGCTTAATATCTATCTATCAAAGAAGAAATATCCCTTTAAAAAAGTACGTCATACATTTTAATGTTAAGACTTTTCAAGTGAAAGACTTTGAATAAGCAACTGTAGTGGTTGCCCTGACAAGCAAATTTAAGTGACAAGGAATACCACTTCAAACTCACCCTCTCTTTAAAGCCATAAAAAATTGGCTTACTACTTTTAAATCTTGAAAAATATATCAATGTTGAAGCTATAATGAAAAACAATAGGTGAGAGAGGCTCATTCTCCTCTTTGACTCCAAAAAAGGATTAGAAATCTCTAATCCTCTATGAGGGACAAAATTTGAGGGTACCCTAAGTTAAAAAGCTCAAATAAAAGATAAAATGACTATATTGCAATGAATACCTTTTGAGAGAGGATTCTAATGCATAAGAATGGGACCCAAGCTCAGATGGCTTAAACCACTGAGGCAAAATAGTAAAAAGGACCTGATGAAAAGATGTGTATCCATAAAGACTATAATTATGACAAAATGGAAGGACAAACTTTGAAACCAAACAAAATGAGTGAGAGAAGTGCTTTTTTTGGTAAATGAAAGCAACAATATCATGTATCCCAATGGTAACTAACTATTTTACTTGGTATTTCATGAAAAGTGCTTATATATTTACAATGCACGTAGTTTGACCAAGTGGAGACCAACTTTGAAACTAAGCAAAATGAAAGGAAAAAAATGCTTTTTTTGGCAAATGAACACAACAATATCTTGTATCCCAATTAGAACTATCTATTTTGCTTAGTACTTTATGTAAAAATATAGATTTTTACAATTGAGGAAGTTTGGTCTAGTGGAAGGACCAATTTGGCAACCAAACAAAATAAAAGGGAAAATTAATTTTTTTGATAAATGAAAGCAACAATATCATTTATCTTATTAGGAAATATCTATTTTATTTTGTTCTTTATAAAAAAAAAACCTAGATTTTTAATATGGAAGAAGATTGACTGAGTTAAAGGAGCAACTTTGAAACCAATCAAAATGAATGAGAGCAATGCCTTTTTTTTTGGGAAACAAAAGCAACAATATCATGTATCCCAATGGAAACTATCTATTTTGCTCGATGTTTCATGAAATGAACGTAAAGTTTTACATTGGAGAAAGTTTGATTGAGTGAAAGAAAAACTTTAAAATCAAACAAAATGAAAGAAAGAAATGCTTTTTCAGTAAATGAAGGTAATGATATCGTATATCCTAATGGAAACTATCTATTTTGCTTAGTTTTTTATGAAAAAAATATTTTTACATGAAAGAAGTTTGACTGAGTGTTGAAACTAAACAAAATGGAAGGGAGAAATGCTTTTTTATTTTTAATAAATGAAAGCAACAATATCTTGTATCATAATGAGAACTATTTATTTTGCTTGGTTCTTTATGAAAATGATGTTGATTTTTAAGATAAAGGAAGTTTGATCGAGTGGAAGGACCAACATTAAAACCAAATAAAATAAAAAAAAGAAATACTTTTTGTTAAACGAAAGCAATAGTATGGTGTATCCTAATGGGAACTATCTATTTGCTTGGTTCTTTGTGATGAGAACATAGATTTTTACGTAGAAGAAAATTTGACTGAATGAGAGGACCAACTTTGAAAACAAACAAAATGAAAATGAGAAATGCTTTTTTTTAGTAAACGAAAGTAACAATAACGTGTATCAAATGGTAACTAACTATTTTGCTTAGTACTTTTGAAAAGTACTTATATTTTTATGATAAAAGATGTCTAACCTAGTCGATGGACTAACTTTGAAACCAAATAAAATGAAAGGGAGATATGCCTTTTTCTGTAAATGAAAGTAATAATATATTGTATCCCAACAAGAAATATCTATTTTCCTTAGTTATTTGTGAAAAGAACATAGATTTTTACGTGGAAGAAAGTTTAATTGAGTGGAAGGATCATTTTTGAAACTAAACAAAAAGAAAGGTATAAATGTTTATTTTGGTAAATAAATTCAACAATATTGAGTATCCTAATTAAAGCTATCTATTTTGCTTAGTTCTTATAGAAAAGTATAAAAACTCTTATGATGGAAGAAGTTGGACCAAATGGAAGGTCTAACTTTGAATCTAAATAAAATGAAAGTGTGAAATGTTTTTTTTCACTAAACAAAAGCAACAATATCATGTATTCCAATGGAAACTACCTAATATGCTTGGTTTTTCATGAAAAGAATGTAGATTTTTATGAGAGAGGATGTTTGATCAAATGAAAGGACCAACTTTGAAGGTAAACAAAATGAAATGAAAAAATGTATTTTTTGGTAAATGAAAGCAATAATATCTTGTATCTTAATGGGAACAATCTATTTTGGTTGGTTCTTCATGAAATGAACATAGATTTTTATGATGGAAGAAGTTTGACTTAATGGAAGAACTAATTTTGAAACAAAACAAAATAAAGGGAGAAATACTTTTTTTGGCAAATGAAAGCAACAATATCTTGTATCCTAATAAGAACAATTTAGTTTGCTTGGTTTTTCATGGAAAGAATATAGATTTTTATGACGGAGGAAGTTTGACCAAGTTAAAGGGCCAACTTTAAACCAAACAAAATGAAAGAGAGAATTGCTTTTTTTGATAAACGAAAGCAATAGTATCCTGTATCCCAATAGGAAATATATATTTTCCTTTGTTATTTGTGAAAAGAATATAGACTTTTATGTGGAAGGTAGTTTAACCGAGTGGAAGGATCAACTTTGAAACCAAACAAAAAGAAAGGGAGAAGTGCTTTTTTTGGTAAATAAGTGCAACAACTTTGTGTATCGTAGTGGGAGCTATCTATTTTGCTTGGTTCTTCAAGAAAATAACAAATATTTTTATGATGGAGGAAGTTTGATCCAGTTGAAAGACTAACTTTGAATTCAAATAAAATGGAAGGAGAAATGGTTTTTTGGTCAATGAAAGCAATAATATCATGTATCATAAAGGTAACTAACTATTTTGCTTGGTACTTCATGAAAAGAACTTATATTTTACAATGAGGGAAGTTTGACCAAGTGAAAAAACCAACTTTGAAACAAAAAAAAAAGAATAGGAGAAATGCTTTTTTTTTTTAAATAAAAGCAATATATTATGTATCCAAATAAGAACGATCTATTTTGCTTGGTTTCTCATGAAAGGATCATAGATTTTTATGTGGAAAGATGTTTGGCTGAAAAACTAATTAAGATTCTACAAACGTATAGATCGTACAAGTAGTAAGTTAAGATTGTTCCTACGAAGATTGAAAAAAAGTGATTTAATTACTAAAATTGGCTCACCCTTCTTATATTTGGAGAATTCAAAATAGAGATTCAATTTCTTATTAAATAATCAAAATTGAATCTAAGCGATGCAATTAAACTTGAAAACATGTAATGAATTAATATGAATTTAAACCTAAACTAATGCAAATAGCAAGTAATTAAATCAACTAAGATGCAAATAACTTAAATTAAGTTAAAATTGAAACCTTAATTATGCAAGAACTTGAAATTAAACTCAAAGTATGCAATATTACTTAAATCAAATTAAACAATATACAAGCAATAATATATAATAAACACCTAACATTCAAAAGCAAAATATAATGTCTCATAAATTCTATATGCTTTAAATTATATGCTAAACAAATTTAAGCTAACAACCCTAAAATAGTAACTTAACAAGTAGAAGTAATGTAATTTATACTCAGAAAACATGCAGTAATCATAAACTTAAGTAAATAACTAAAAATCATAATCGTGCAAATTAAGTAAAATAAATCAATTCTAATAAGCTTATCTTAACTTAATTAAACCTAATTAATCCTTAAAACATGCAAATGAAACTAATTAAACTTTAACTGAATTAAATTAAACCTAATAAAATACACTCTATTGAACTTAATCTTAGAACAATAACTTAACTTAAAATTGAATTAAATTAATAAACAAAACATGTAAATTGATTTAAACTTTATGAATTAAAACATCAAGACACCAAATTAAAGAGAAACAACATGTAAATTGCATAAAGTAAACTGCTTTGAATAAAAAAAACCAAAACAGAACTTAAATTTGAAAATAGAAACTCAAATTGCTTTGAAAACTAAAAAGAAACTTGAACAAATATAAATTGCTATAAAGAAAATTGAAGATTAACAAAAACTTAATAGAAAACTAGAAGAAAACTAATATATTAACAAGATTAGTTTGTCACTCCAATCATGCTTTTCCTTTGACTTAAGCTAGTTGTTTATAGAACAAGATTATAAGAAACCTTAAAAAAAGCTTTTGGTTCAGGGGAAAGTTAGATTAGAGGCTGGAATCTTGCTTTTTGTAATTTGATTCCTTACTTTGGTTCACAGAATCTAATTCCTAAGGTTTTCTAAAATACCTAATAGTGTCAAAAAAAGAGGATGATAACCCTAAATCAAAAACCCATATTTCCCTCAGGTCATTTAAGATTTTTTTGTGGAATGTAAAATTTGTTTCCGTTTTGACCTCAATAATAATTTTTTATGGTCAATTTTACTTTTGAAAATCAATGGAATTCCATGATAAATCGAGACCTATTATGACGCATAATAGGTTTTATAAATGTAAAATGATTACAAAGTTGCATTTCTAGCTACACAATTGGACACTAGCAATTATCATATGTATTTGAATTTTTATAAATGTAAATATTTGTTTTCAACGAATAAAGTTTCAAAAAGACAACATTTTTGAATTATAAACATAGTTGAAAGATGTATAAATACAATCGTATATAATATGTTATGAAAAAAATTAATTATAATAAAAACAACGTTTTTAAAAGAAAATTGTAGTAGATTGTTTCAAAATTAGGATTTTGAAATATTTTGTAGTTTTATAAGCACTACATGTTTAACATATAGTTGATTGCATAAAATAATAATAAAATAAATTTTATATTTTCAATATAACAACATTTTTTAGTATAGAAATGTATAATTGATAAAACCTAACTTTTTTTAATGTAAAAACTTAGTTGTTATTGGTAGAGTCAGTTAAATATTTATTTTGCTTTTAACAACGTTTTGTATGTAAAAAATGTAGTAATTGATAAAACTAAATTTTGGTTTATATTTATCTATATGAATGACTATGTTTTTTGTTTTAGAAACATAGTCATTGATAAACCGTAGTAATTGATCACCTAGAATTGATATTGTTTTTCATATATAAAATGTAGTTAAAATGAAATAAATAATATATTTCTATATATCAACAACATTTCTCATTATGGAAACGTAGTCATTAATAAAATGTAGTAATTGTTCAGTAATCATCTAGCAATGATCATTTTTTATATATATAAAGTGTAGTTGATAATAGAAAATAATAACAAAATAAATAAATATTTTTGTGATATCAATAATGTTTTTTTATTCTAAAAACATAGTAATTAACATATACATTTTTATTCTCCTATTTTAATTTTGTATAGTTATTCTATTTTGGTAAACCTGGAGTTTTAATCAAACCTTAGTGAGAACACCTATAAAATAGTGATTTTGTATATTAAAATTGGTTCTAAAATTTAAAATTTGGTTGATTTTTGGTGTCTTAAAGCTAATTTTCATGATTTTTGGGTTTCAACCTTGTGGACTTCATTTTCATGCAAACGATGTATATATGTATGGAAAGAACACATTCAACCTTATCTTGGAAGCTTAAAGCCAAACCCTAATGCTTTTCATCATTCATCCATGTGGCAAAGCAAGGTAAATTAAGGTGTTTTAATTACATTGGAACTTGACATGTGCCTAAAGGAATAAGTTGTGTCCATGAAAGATTTCATCATATTTGGCCATATCCTTATCCAAGAATGACTCGTTTGCTTAACAATGAAAAAATTCAAGTGAACAAGGATTCTTTATCTCCCAGTCGACTAAGATAAAAATCCAAGAGAATTCATTCAATTGCAAGCTCACTTGGATGCCACCTTATTTAGCCAATGAAGGTTTTATGCAAGAAGGACTTTTATTAGTTAGCTTCGAAGAATTTTAAATGGAAAAGGATTTTATCTCTTTGAAATTCAAGAGTTTGGATAAAAAGTAATTTATCTTGTCTTGAATCCCACCTTAGTTAGACTTGTTTAAAAGAATGGATCAAGATGGAAGCTACAAAGATCAAATGGCCAAGATTAAATCCCAAATGACCATTTAGCCAAGACCATTCCATCATGGAGAGTCCCATTGCTTTGGAGATCAAGATTGAGCTTTATCATGTAGCATTTGAATTTAAATACATCTTTTGTAGTCCTATCCTCTATGGCCAAACCTTTTACCATAAATAGGGATACCATTCACCTCATTTGATCATCTCTTATCCCATTTTCTCCTTTTTTCTCTCTTTCCTTAGTTCTTTTCTTTTGTGTTTAGTTATTGGCTTAGTGACAAATTTGTCAATAACAAAAGATTTATTTTTTTAATTTTTTTAATTTAAGAAGTATTTTTCCAAGATATTTTTTTCATTACTTTTAATTTCAAATCTTGTTTTTACTTTCTTATTTTCGATAAATAATCGGTTACAAGTTTGATTCAAGCATTGCTACTTTAATTTTTTACAAGTTTCAGCTATTACTTTTTTGGATGATATACAAGTTTATTTTGAGGCAATAATTATTTCAAGTTCTTTCCAAGCATTTGGTAATATCACTCTTTCTTTGTTTCCAAGTTTGCAATTATTTCTTTTAGATTTAGTTTTTGGCTACTCTCTTTGACTTTTTAAGTGACAGTTAGTGAAGTTAAGATCTAAACTAACATTGCCTTTCGAATTTTCTATTTATTTATATTTGCAACCAAACCCAAATTTTCATATGTTTAGATATAAGATTTTAAGATTTTGTTATTGGTACTTGAAGAGCTACCCAACATTTACAATTTATACTCTTTTAGGAGATGATACAGAGTACTTCCATTTTATTACTTGATAAGTGCACTTACAGCTCTATAAAAATCAATAATCACCTAGATCCTAGCCTTTTTGTTTCACATAATATCACCTTCTACCTTTATGATTACAACTTTATTTGATTTCGTTTAGCTTATCTTTATCATTATCCGATCAGTTTACTCTTGATTTTATACAATTGGGTTTATATTTTTAAGTTTCTGTAATATTTGTTTGCATTAGATGTCTTCTTGCTATATTACAAGATGTAGGTTATATCTTGATTTAAAAGCTGTTAATCTATCATATATGTTCTTACTATTTATTTTTTGTTGGATTTGGCTTAGATTTTGATATACTAAAATGTTTTATAGCTATTTGTTATTTGTTAGCTATGGCTTAGATCTTGATTTACCAAATTTATATTGTTGCTTTCGACACATGTTTCAACATTAACAAAAATCTTTCTTGTAAATAGTTATGACTCGTTTGTTAATAAGAAAGAAGATGTAATTGGTAATAATACTTATTTTGCAAATGAACTAGATAGAAAGTATGTTTCAACTATTGCTTATTGTTGCTGTGACATTAGTTACTATAAAACTTAGAAAAAGACATAAAATCTCTTATGCTGATCAAACTTTTGGTAGGCTTCGGATTATGTTATTAAACTTAAACAAAATAGTATTTGAGAGTGATATACAAAGTGTAGATAATTATAGAATGGATATTAGAGTTTTTATAAAATTATGTTAGTTGTTTCAAACACAAGAAGGATTAAAGGCATCTAAAAATATGTTAATAGAAGAGATAGTTATTAGCTTCTTTTACCTCATTGCCCATCATATGAAAAATAAAATTATGAAGTGTTAAGTAGTCAAATTTGGAAAGACAATTAGTAAGCAATTTCATGTTGTGTTGAAATCTGCTTTGAGACTGTATTTCTTGTTGTTTAAAAATCCAAAATCGATAACAGAGAATTCAATAGATAATGGATGCATATGGTTTAAGGTAATGCATTAATCATTATTTGCTTTGAATAAATTTTAATAAATCTCAATTTTGTATAATGTAGGAATGTATTAATGAAATTCTTTTGGGTTTAAGGTTGTTTAGGTGCCTTGATGGAAATTATATTAGGGTGAATGTAGACTCAATTGACAGGTTTGGGTATAGGTCTAGGAAAAATGAAATTACTACAAATGTTCTTGGTGTTTGCACACCAAACATGTAATTCATTTATGTTCTACTAGGATGGAATGGTTCTTCAACAAATGGCAAAGTGTTTAAGAATGCCATTACACGTGAAAATGGTTTAAAGATCCCATAAGGTATTAGCTTTCATATTTTTGTTTTAGTTATGCCATGGAACACATTTTAATTGTATATTAATGCATTATGACATTGGATTAGGTTTCTACTATTTGTGTGATGCAAGATACATAAATGAGAAAGGTTTTTTTGGCACTTTATATAGGCCAAAGATATCATTTGAATGATTGGAGGCTAGGACACTAGCCTATGACACCTTAAACAAATAAGATAAAGGAACATAGATTTTTACAAAGGAAGAAGTGTGATCAAATGAATGGACCAACTTTGAAACCAAACAAAATCGAAGCAATAATATCATGAATCCCATTGGTAACTATCTATTTGGCTTGGTTTTATGTGAAAAGAATATATATTTTTACATAAAAGGAATTTTGATAGAATGTAAGGACCAACTTTGAAACAAAGAAAATGAAAGGGTGAAATGTTTTTTTTGGTGAGTAAGTGCAACAATATTATGTATCTCAATGGGAACTAACTATTTTCCTTGGTAGTTCTTAAAAAAAACTTATATTTTTATAATGGAGGATGTTTAACCGAGTGGAAGGACTAGCTTTGAAATCAAACAAAGTGAAAGGAAGAAATATTTTTTTTAGTAAATGAAAGCAACAATATCATGTATCTTAATGGAAGCAATATACTTTTCTTGGTACTTCATGTAAAGAACTATATTTTTATGATGGAAGATGTTTAAATGAGTGGAATGACCAACTTTAAAAATAAATAAATGAAAAGGAAAAATATTTTTTATGATGTCTCCTAATGGTAACTAACTATTTTGCTTGGTACTTCGTGAAAAGAACTTAAATTTTTATGATGGATGATGTTTAACTATGTGGAAGGATGAACTTTTAAACCAAAAAAATGAAAGGAAGAAATGTCTTTTTTGGTAAACGAAAGCAATAATATTGTGTATCATAATAGGAAATAACTATTTTGCTTGGTTTTTCATATAAAGAACATAAATTTTTACTGTTGTTGATTGTGTGTGAGGCAACAGCCTATATCTAAGGCCAACATTTGTTGATAGTGTTTGAGGTAATTGTTTGCATCAAGGGCCAGCTACTCCTGATGGTGTTTAAGGCAATAACTCATTATGAGCCAACATCTGTTAATGGGATTTGATGCAACAACCTACACCAAGGGTCAGTATTTATCGATGGCATTTGAGACAACAGCCCACACCAAAGGCTAACATTTTTCAATGGTGTTCAAGACAATTGTTTGCACTAAGGGCGAGCTACTATCAATGGTGTTAGGGCAATAGCTCACACCATGAGCTAGCATTTGCTGATGGGATTTAAGGTAATAGCCCACACCAAAAGTCAACATTTATCAATGATGTTCAAGGTAATAAATAGGTTCAAGAACAGGACCTCTGTGCTTAGCATTTAGAAACAATCCTTTTCTTGAGGTTACAGACCCATTTTGTCGACTTTCTTTGCCCATATTGTTCCATCAATTAGAAGTTGTTCACTTTAGAGACCTGAAACAATTATAGTATGACCAGGCATGCATGGCATTCGATTTTTTAAAATTTCAAAGGCCTCCGAGGCAATACCAAACACCATACAATGTGTGGTGCTCTCTGACCGTGAGCTCTACCTTGAGTTAAGTCATTTCTAGGGTGGACAGGCCGTTAAACAGAAAATATAACTCTTCTTGATACCTCTGTCAACATCTTCAAAGTCCTAATGTTGTCATCAGCTGTCATGTCTTGGTTCAAGAATTTTAACTTGATTCCCTTTTGAAGTTTACACTAGATGTGCTACCAGATAAGCTTCCCTCATCTTTTAGGATCAACTAACCCATGTGCAAGTACCATTGACATGAAATCTTTCCCCTCTTCGACTTTTAAAATTCTTATTTGAATATTTGTTTCTACCCCTAAGATTTACACTGATAGTCATTTTGCTCGAGCTTGTGCTCTTGGTTTTGTAGAAACCACTGAGCCTTCTAATAACTTTATATTTGTATAGAATTATCATAGCTTTTTCAAACAATTAATCATGAATTATTACTTTATCTTTGAGAAAATATGATAAAAATATTTCTAATTGCACAACCATTCAATTTGTAGGTGAAAATATGAAAGTAGAGGAAAAATGATGATTTAAAGACAATTTGGGAGCATTTTGGTGCCAATTTCCTCAATTGACTGAACCTAGTGCTTGACTTTAACCAATTGCCACTTTTGGGATAAATTTCTTAACTTTTCTTCATTACTTCTTTATGCATGATTGAGCTTATGGCACTTCATTTCAAACTTATCTTTTTATATTTTTCATAATTTTTAATCCCTTTTAACTTATGGAAGTTATGGTCACGTTTATAATAAGCTTACATAAGCTAAAATAGGAGAAAATACTATTAGTGTTTGTAATGGATTTATAGCTAAGTTTTGGAGTTGAATTTTTCTAAATTTTTTAAAAACTTTCCATGGCTTATTTGGCATTTAGGTGGCTATTTATTGGATTAAATTTGAAAAAGGGAAACTATTATAATTAGTGACTAAATGAAAAAGAATGAATCAAGCTCAATCGTTGGAAGCAATCCTTAGTGGTCAAAAGAGTTGGCACCATTTTTTCTTGATTCAATTGGGGAGACCAATAATAGGTGTTTATGTGACAATAAGGAGGTTTCTTATTGGTTATAATTTTGATTTTTTAGAGTTGAATGGATCAAAGGAAAGAAGCTTGAAAAGAAGTGAAATGAAAAGAGCAATTTAAAAAGCTTATGAAGTAAGCTTTGATGACATGAAAATATCTTTCTATATGGAGTCTAAATTGCCATTTTGGAGAGATTTTATTAGTTGGGTGTAATTTAGAAGGAGAGTTTCATTTTTATTTTTTGAAATTTACTTTTCTTGTAACTTTTCTCTCTAAAGAGTTTCCTCTTTGTTTATTTAGAAGGCTATTTGGAAATAAAATTCCTTTAATTTTCTAGCAAAATTTACATTCTCGCACTTTAATTTTCATGCAATTTAAATACTTTGCAATGTAATTTCAATTCCTTTAAATTTCTTGCACATTAACTTACATTTTCCTTTACATTCTCAATGTTGTTTGGCTATTTTCGATACTGCACAACTTTCAATTTTTAAATTGAAACTTTATGATTTCTTATGATTTTTGAACTAAACCTTTTTTCTACAAATTCTTCAATTATTTCTCTTTAAATCTCAAAATTTTTACATTCAAATTTGTAGTACATATTTTTCAAAAAATATCAGCTAAAATATGCATGTAAATGAGGCATAAGGTAGGGATAGCACTTGTGATGGCTTTTCTGCATGCTAGGTGGCTATTCTTGATCTCTTCTACACTTGTCATTTTACTTGTTTACTTCATGTTTTACATTTCCTTGCACATAATTTGTTGCTTTTAGTTGCTATCTGGGTAAGTTTATTATTAATTGCTCTATTTTTTCTATTTTTACCTTTAGTCATGTTTTTAGTTCATTGAGCATGTTTCTTTAAATTTTGAGCTGATTTTTTTTCATGTTCTTTAAGTTTTGATGTTAATTGATGTTACTTTAGTTTGCCTTAAGTTCATTTGCTGAATTGAAATGTAGATCTAGGTTTTAAGATTCAAAATTTTGAATTTCTATTTTGAGATCTAGTTTTGGTTTTATGTGTTCTTCAATTTCCTTGCATTTAATTCATGCATTTTCATTATGCTGCTCTCAGAACTAGTTTATATTGATGTTTTTACATTCAATTGTATTTAAATTCTTTGCACATTAGTTCAGATCCTTTACTTTTCATGTTGATTTACGGTTTGATGCTCTTGTTAGAGGGTATGGTTTTTACACTTTCATATGGTTTTTGCACTTTCATATGGTTTTTGCACTTTCATTCTTAAGTTCATTTTTTGTTTTTCCATTTTAAATACAAGTAACATTCTGTTTTTAAACATTTCATGCATTAGATTACATGTTCCTTAGGTTTACTTTCATATGTTCATTGCCTTAGGTTAGTAGAAATGTAAATCACTTTCAACCTTTCAATTAAGCTAAATATAGTTAAAGTGTATTGATAATCGGTACTTAGGCTTAGACTTCCCAAATGATCAGTTTTCATGAAATGATACTTTACTCTACACTTTATTACTTGAACGGATTGTGCACTTGTAGTCACCTAATGACACTAAAATATATGTTTTACAAGTCTTTTTATATGCAAAACTTCTAAAATTTGATTGAATATGGTGCCTTTAATGTTTATTTTCTTGATCTTTAGGTATAATGCACATCGAACATGAAAGTCATGCAATTTATACAAGATGGTTCTATATTCAGCTAAGAGCATGAAGAATGAAATATACGGCCATATATTGGAGTTTATAGTTGACCACTTAGCCAAGAAAATATCATGATGAATTAGGCTAAAGAAAAGTTGTAGCAATAAAAGGACTCTTTATTTATTTTAAAAGAGTTTGACTCCGAGAAGAACACTACAAAAGAGGATAAGGATAGAGTTATGATACAAGGATTTCTACATATATTCTACTAAGAAGAAATCTTATAAAGCAAGGACTCTTTGATTATCTTGAAAGAATTTTTAAGAAAGATAAATATTTTTACATGAGATAAAGATAGGGGTTCTACTAAAGAAGGATTATTGAAGATTTATCTCAAGAGTTTTAACCTAAAATAACTATTTTAAAAAGATAAGCTCTTGGATATTTACTTAAGCCAAAACTTTATTTGAATTTAAGATAATGATGAAATGGCAAGACACATCAGTATGAAAGACCCATCATGGAATGCCATTCGAGCACACAAAGACTCCTATGTTCAGCTAACTCCTTTAAAGATTAAGAAAGACTTATCTCTTAGAGTTTAGATTGAAAAAGGACTATGTAATCCCAATCCCCTTCCTAGCCTAATCTACCTCTATAAATAAGCTAGGCCTTATCATTTGTAACACATCCCATCCCTCACTTCTTGACTCTTTTCTCTTTTTTTTTTCTTAGTTATTTAGTTTTTTATTAGATTAGTTATTGGCTTAGGTGACAGCTCTGCCAATAACCAAAGTTCTTTTTTGTAATATTTTTTATTTTAAATCCAAGAAGTATTTTTCAAGATTTATTTTTTTTTGTTTTCAAGCTTATTCTCTACTTCCTTATTTCTGGCAAATATCTTTACTTTTCCAATTTAATTTGTTTTCACGCAATCTTTGCTTTCTAATTTTTCTTTTATGCAAGATAAGTTCTTGCCATAATTTTTTTTCTTACAAGTTTTTAAGTTTTGTGCTCTTAATCCCATTAATTTTTTACTCTCGCAATCATAAGATTTCATTATTCTCAAATTTGCAATTATTATTTCTTTTAAGATCTTGTTTTGGCTAGTCTCTAGCTTACATGACAGTTGGTTAATTAAGATATAACCCTACATTACTTTCAATATTTCTTTTGGTTTCTTTGCAACCAAAACCTAAGTTTTCATTTGTTTAGATATATGATTTCAAGATTTCACCATTGGTAATTGTGAACAACCCAATATTATATTCTATAATCCTTAAGGAGACGATATTAGAATATTTCCTTTTATTACTTAATTTGTGCGTTTACAAGCTATATATAAAAAGTAGCAATCATGGTTTTAGTGTCATTATCAGGGATTATAGCAGTGCTCTCAATATCAGTAAATATTTCTTAAACTCTTATAATCTAAACACTTTTTATTTTTATTTGCTTTAATGTGTAGTCTTTTTCTTTTCTATTATGTCTAATTTTGATGGCAATAAGGACAAAACCTTTAAGGATTATGATGAGCCAACTTTTAAGTATTCCATATACAACCAACATTCCAAACTTCTCGACCATAGAGCACTTTTGAAAGATATGATGAAGACTTACTTATAGCCATATCCTCACAACTTGCATCGTTAACTAAAAAGGTAAATGCTATTGAAATATGGCGTACTCTTAATCATGTCTATTTGGTTTAGAGTTATCATGTCTATAATGGAGAATACTATAGTGATAAGTGTTATGGAAATACTATGGTGATAAGTGTCAAAATAATCAATCCTACTTTTACCTAAATACTTATACTTAAGATTTTGAGGATAATTTGAATTACCAATGGAAAAACAGTCAAGATCATCATACATATATACCCTAACCTACTTTATGAACCCCTTATCTCAACAATACTTTCCTCTACCATATAATCCACCTCCTTAATATCATTCATCACCACAACACTTTCCTTCATATGACCTACCATATTTTCTTCAAGAAACAAAACTTTTCCTTAATGAATTCCTCACAGAATTTATCCATAATCAAGCTAGCCTCCTCAAAACCCAAATTACCAATTTGAAAATCCTTAACAAACATACAGATTCAAGTTGGTTGAAAGTAGTAGAGTGCATATTAAAAGATAATCAAAAGAAAAAAAAAGGTGTATATGGTTGATAATGATGATAAAGACCTAATGAATGAGCCTATGGTGGTAAACCTACCTAACTTTGTGAAAATACTTGAAAAAGGTCTTAATGAGTGCATTTAGGAAGAAGACCCTAAAGAGTTCATGAAAGATTTAGTTGAAAAAAAAAGATGTTGATGCTAGTTACAAAAGCATTTTTGGAAAGTATATAACCTATTGAGGATGAACTATAAAAAGAGTACGAGATTGAGGAAAATCTCAAAGAAGAGCCAGATGATAAGTAACCTATTGTGATTAATGTGCTAACATTTGTTAAGGTGGTAGATTTTGAGGATGAAAAATTGAATTTAGGATCTGAACTTCAAAAAGGGCATAGTATTAGTTCTACAAAATTTTAGCGTGTGACTTATAGTTCACCTTTGCCAACTCCGCAAACCTATGAAGATCATAATTTGGAATTGAATAAGGTGGATGAGCTAGTTAATGAGGGTTGTTTGGTTGATGAATTACTCAAACTTTAGAAACACCCTTACTAAGCTTAAAAAAAAGGATGAGAACACATTAATCATTTTGATGAAACCTACCATGAAAGAACTTTAATTTTAGAAACCAACCTTACAATTTTCATGGTTATACCTTTTTTGCTAGTACTGAAGCTTGTTCCTACCTATCATAGCCCAGTTGTATTAATGACATGCTAGAGGTGAGAAATGTCGTCATAATGAGTGAACCTTACTGACATTTGGAGTTTGTCAATAAAGATGTGGTAAGTAGAAATATCATTAAATAAGTGGATACTAGTGTTAATTATGGGGCAACATAACCCCATAGACAAATGTATGGTTTAGCTTGACTAAAACTGGTTCTGCTTGTGAGGTAACCCAAGTTTTATTTTAATGATTATGCTTTTTGTTTTCTTAATTTTTCTTTTATTAGAATAGGTGTGTTTTTAATGTTTTGTTTGAGTTGTTTTATTTTTAACGATGAAGTGAAGCAAGGATAATGCCTCATGCAAATGAAATTCGACCTTGAAAGGAATTTAGGGAGTATTTCTTTTTTCCTTGTTGTTTGATATATTGTTCAATTTAAGTGTGGGGGGAAAAACAATGCTTTCTGAACTTAAAAGAGTTTTGAAAATTATGATCCCAATTTTGCTTTCATATCAAATTGACACACTAAATATCATTATGTTGCTCATATAGTTACAGTTACATATATTTTCAAAACATAATTAAAGTATGATATGAAGTTTAAGTATGGATATAATGAAACTTGAAAGAATTCTTCAGCATGTCTTTTTTTTTTATATAATTTTTATGCATATATTTCTATTTTCTTTATATGAAATGCTATGATTTTTGTGTAAGTTTGTAAATGCGAATTTGCATGAGATTTGATGATATGAATAAGTGCTCTAGAATTGACCTACTCAACTCTTGAGGTAAAATTCTAAATTGTATTTAACTCAAGAGATGATATAGGCAATTCTTTGGATTGTTTGAGCCTTTTTCAAGTCCACCTTGTGATAATACATCCCTAATACCCTTATTTTAAACTTTTACATTAATCATTTTATTTGTTTATTTAGCTACATTACAAGCCTAATAAGCCTTTTCTTTAATTTTTATCCTATCTTTTGTTGTTTTAACCCACTGTGCTTACTTCTGTATCATGGACATATTCTTGTATTTGGGAGAAAATGAGGTGCAAGAAAAGAAAAAAATGGCAAAAGTATATGCAAAGCCTAATAAAAGCCAAGAATGGCTAAATATTATTTTCAAAAGAAAAAAAGGAGAAAAAATGCTGTGAATAAAAGAAAAGAATAAAGTGATGCCTCACAAGTCAAATTCTCAAAAAGAGCTCCCACTTGTTCAAAGTCCAAAAAGCTAAAAAAAAGTAAGCTTAGGTTTATGAGCCTAAAATTTCCTTTCTCTTATTTTAATCCAAGCCTTACATTACAAGTCTAAAAGACCTTTTGATGTTGAGTGAAGTATATAAGTTGAAATGTAATGGAATATTTTGCATTCTTTTTACTTGAATTATATACATGAGTTAAAGATTGAGTAGATTCATATGTGTAAAGAGCATAAGATATTGGGAGCTTGTTTTTGAAAAAAAATCTTGTAACTCTATGTTTATGCTTAGCTTTGTATTATGCAATAGTACATGATAGGAATTTTATAATAGTACGTGATAGGAGTTTTATGTAAATGATTTTTAGTTTTGTTGATTTAAGGATTTTGCTTAAGGACAAGCAAAGATTTCAGTGTGTAGGTGTGATAGCACTAAAATATATAGTGTTTCACAAGTCTTTTTTTTGTGCAAAAATTCTAAAATTTGATTGAGTATGGTGCTTTTAATATTTATTTTTTTGATCTTTAGGTATAATGCACATAGGACATGAAAGCCTTGCAATTGATGCAACGTGGTGCAATATTCGGCCAAGAGCATGAATCATGCAATATTCGACTATGTATTGAAGTTTATAGCTGAACCACTTAGCCAAGAAAAGATCATAATGAATTAGGCTAAAGAAGAGTTGTAAGGTAAGAGGACTTGTTATTTATCTTAAATGAGTTTAACTTCAAGAAGAACACTACAAAAGAGGATAAGGATAGAGTTATGATATAACAAGAATTCTTACATTTATTTGGCCAATAAGAAATCTTATGGAGGAATGATTCTTTAGTTATCTTGAAAGAATTTATAGGCACGATAAATACTTTTACAAGTGATAAAGATAAGAGTTCTACTCAAGAAAGATTTTTGAAGATTTATCTTAAGAGTTTTAACCTAATACAACTACTTTAAGAAGATGAGTTATTGGATTTGAATTTAAGATAATGATGAAATGCAAGACACATCAGTATAAAGGACAAATCATGGAATCCCATTTGGCCACACAAAGACTCCTATGTTTAGCTAACTCTTTTAAAGATCAAGAAAGATTTATCTCTTAGAGTTTAGATAGAAAAAGGACTTTGTAATCCTAATCCCCTTTTTAGCCTAATTTACCTCTACAAATAGGCTAAGCCTCCTTATTTGTAACATGTCCCATCCTTCACTTCTCCTTTTTTCTCTCTGTTTACTAGGTGAGCATTATGATCCTCACTTGCTAGGCCACTGAATTAAACAAAAATCTATTTCAGTTGGATGATTGTAAACTTTATCTCAAAGTTATTGGCTTGTATTGCTGGCCTCCTAATACTAGGTTGGAATAATTCAAATCAAGCACAACATAATCTCTCAAAGTGGTTTTATCCATAAGATCAACTATAGTGTCTATATGAGTAAGATTAGCTTATCTCACCTTTTTTAGTCTTTAAAGAGTTTCTTTAATTTTGGATCTAATAAGATCAACTTACAACTCCTAACTTTGTGCATACACCAACCATTATGAAGTTTGGGTTAAGGAAACCTAAAAATCTATGTAAGTAAACCTAAAGTAAATATAAGTAAAACTATATGTATACTATTTACATTAAAACTATGTAAACTAAAATAATGTACACTAAAGGGTGAGCTAAACTACAAATGAGCATGTCTTGGTATTGATATTAGTCCTATGGTCAAGTTGTCAATCCCTAGCAATGGCACCAAAAACTTTATTGGAGTAAACTACAAGTACATAGGTCGTAACAAGTAATATAAGTGATGAGTAAGTATCATCTTACAAGGATTGAGTTACCTATAAGTTTAAGTACCAAAATACCTCTTAACTATATTTAAGTTGAACAACTTAAAGATAATGATCTAATACATAATCTAAGCTAATGAACATGTAAATTGCAAGTAAACTAAGGAATTAAACAAGCAAATGAACAACTAAACAAATGTAATCAATAATAATCTAAGAATATATGTAATAGGCAATAAATGAAATGAGCACAAACATACATGGAAGAAAAAACAATCAAACATGATAATAATTAAAAAATAGAATTTGAATCAGAACAATGTAAGAAAATCGAATATGAAAAATGCATGCGACAAGTAAGTAAATGACTTAATTCCTGAGTGCATTAATGAAATAACATGTACATGAACTAGATTTTATCAACATTGAGAATTAAAGCAATGAAAATCAACAAAATTGAAAGTAAAGAGCAAGAACCAAGAATACATTTTGAAAATAGAATTTAAATTGCAACAAATTAAATTAAAGAACTAAATCATCAAACATGAAATTGAGCTAAAGAGAAATTATAAACATAAACTATTGCAAGTAAATTGCAAGATCAACAAAAGAAATTAGTTGGAAAACAAAGAAAACAAGCTTGATGAACTTAAAGAAATTGAAAATGCAAAATACAGAAAATGAAACCAAACAGTAATAATACTAAAAATTCTTCAAGAAATTGCATGAAATGTGATGTACACAATGCAAAAGTGTCGTAAGTGTATGGATAGCACAAGTAATACTGAAGGTAAATAGATGGGTCCAGGATTGGGTTTCTAACCTAAGGCAAGCTACTGAAAGTGGACACCTATGATATATTTGGTTCAAAAAGAGATTTTCATAAAATTAATAAATTACCCTACAAGAATTAAACCTAAAAACTATGCCAAGTGAAATTAAACTTAATTACTAATCTATTATGAAAATTACTAAACTAACACTAAAACTTACTAAAAATAAAAAGTTACTAAATAAAGAAAGTTTCAATTATGGTTTTAATTAATCTAAACTACTAATTTAACCAAAATTAAAATGCATAGATTGCATGAAATTAAACTTTAAAGTAAATTTTCCAAAGTAATTAACCTACTTACTAATCAACATAAGATGAACCGATTAACCTAAAAATTTTAACCTACCTAAAGATGAAATTTAAGTCAACAAGCATGGGATTAAAGGACGTGAAATTGAAAGAGCATGTAAAATTAAAAAGTTTGAAGTATAAATTATGATTGAGAATAATGAACTTAAAAATTAAAAGTGCAATGGAAATGCAAATAGTAAGAAATAAAGTGCTTGATAGTAAATTATGAGAAACTAAAATTGTATAAAATTAAAGGACAAGCAAATTACTTAGCATAAATGTAAATAACATAAAAGCAAACTGTTGAAAATTTAAATTGTATGAAAGTAAAACAAGTAAGAAATAAAATCAAAATAGAAACTAAAGGCAATAACATATAAGCATGAAGCCTTTTATGTAATATCTCAACCTCATAGCATTTATAGATTATCCTTATCTAGCTCAAAAATCTAAGAAAATCTAAGAAAATCCAAGAACAAACAAGAAAACATCACTTAATTAGCTCAATCAACATTCTAGACAACCTTTCAAGTAGCTCATAGTTTGCACTAGCAATTCTAACAATTTGAACTTCAAATTTTATATGAACCTAGCTAACTAATGAATGAACATGTACATGAAAACTCAACACCAAAAAAAAAAAAAAATATAGAGTATAGTTGCTTCAATCTTAGATTTAGCTCAACACATATGGAATTTTGCTTTAAAATTATATAGAGACTTAACTAACTCATAGTTGAATAAGTAGCAAAATTATGAAGCAAATTGAAACCAAATTGAACTTGAAAAGTAACAAAAATTGAAGCAAAATTGAATCTAAAAACATAACAACATCTTGGAAATAGTTTTGAAAAAATATTATATTTGCATGTTCAAACGAAAGTATTTGATCAAGAGAAACTAATGTAAATCAAGCTAACAAGTATAGGAACAACATATGAAAAACTCATGATTAGATTAAACTGAAATCAATTTGAAAATTAATGAAATAGTAGCTAGCATCAAACCTGGAAACTAAAAAAAATAGTATTCAATGCAAACTAAAATTATAAGCTTAAATGGATAATGTTTACTTAAAAGAACCAAAGTAGAGCTATATAACAAGTAAAGGAATGTAAAAGAAACTTAAAAGAGATTTAAAACAAAGGGAAAAACAAAGAACAAAGGTTGAATAGCCAAGAATTTAGCATCTATGGAGCTATTAGCCATCGGAGTTACAGAAAAAAAAACCTAAAAGAGGCTCCCTTGTAATACCCTATATGATCCTATTTATAGTACAAACCTAGTATTTTATAACCAATCAATGGCCTCTAAAAAGCCAAGTCAGCTTTTCAATTATTGGATAAAAATTGGAAAGTAGACCCTCTTTAAAATTGTGACTACTCTTGGTTCATTGTCAATGAATTTTATTCAATGTAAAGCTTGATTGTGTGCACCAATGAAGAAGGGTTATGCAACCACTTCAAAAAGAATTAGATGGCCATGTTAGCTCCTCAAATGATGGAGAATGAAGGCTATAATATTTCTCAATTTGAGTTGCTAGATTTGGCAGCAACAAGCTGACTTGGTATCTTAGTTAGACTTTATCCATCTCACTTTTGCCTATGTGCTTGCATCCTAGTTGGAACAATCTTTTCCCACCATTATGCCAACTTATTATACTCACAAAATTTGAAAATTTTAGCCTTAAAACCATGAGTGGTAGTAGCCAAGAAAGGAGTAGCAGCTTGTGCTTTTCCTCGTAGTCCCTTATTTTGTCATCTAGTGCAATGGTCCCCAATTTGAGTCATCTATGATAGTAGCTTTTGAGTTAGCATTTTTGGATGACTTTTTCCATCATTAAGCTATGGAATTCATCTTGAAATCATCTAAGTTAATGCCACATCCTTGCATGACCACTTATGTATGGAAAAAAGATCACTCATGCATTAAAGGAAGGGTTTTGGTCTAAATTTTTTGAGAGGATGCGTTGGCCTTTTGTTTGTTGCTTTCGGCACTTGATTATCATCTTCATAGCTCCCAGTGGTGACCAAATGAATCTTAATGTAGCTTCCAATGGTTCTTGAATCCCTATGGCAGCTTACACAAGGTATGCTATAGTTTTCATAGCTCACATGCTCACATTTCACTATTTACCTACAATTAGAACAATTAACACAACTAGGTGGGAAATAGACTTAATTAAGCAAAATTAAAGCATAAAAGGATTACAATTAAGCATAAAAACCCTATGATAATTTTATAAAAATAGAATTATTAAAATGTAAAAGAAGCAATTGAAAAACTACCACTCAACTAAAGATCAATAAAGAGTAAACAAAGAAATTAGCTCAAACCACCACCTAGCCAGCGGGATTCACAACCAAAAGTAGTCGATCTCACCTTAAGCTATGAGAGTACCCAAAACTTCCAAAATTAATTACAATCAATGTAAAATGAATTTGAACATGAAATTTTATAGAAATATAAATTCAAAAGTCAAGAAAAAGTATATAAAATTTTAGAAAATTTTGAATAAGGAAATCATAATAATAAAATAACAACAAACTAAGTCTTATATCCTATAACTTTAGGGTCGATCGTATAAAAGGCAAAAAAATAAATCATGTTGGGTCATAGTTTTGAATTCTCTTGTGCTACTAATTTCTATAAAAAATAACTTTTTCATCCACTTCCTTAACCTTTATACCATTTTTTATTACTTGTTCCCACGAACAAGGAAATCATAAGGAAAAACTTGAAAAACTATAAGAACTTCAACATAGGAAAAAAAAAGCCAATGAAATCAAATGAAAATTGCATTGAATTGACATAAGATCAAGTGTAAAATGTTAAGAACAATAAAAGAAATGAAAAAAACATTTCAAATGTAAGTAAAAAAAAGTGCTAGAAAATAAAGGAAAATCTCATCTAAACAACTTTATTTATTGAAGAAAAAAGCTGCCAAAAGAGAGTTACAAAACAAAATTAAAGGAAAACTTCAAAAAATGAAAAATTCAAAAACTTTTTAAAATGCTACTCTCCTCTCCTATTTAGAGACAAAGTGTGATCTTCAATCAACTTCCTTCAAAATTTCACATCAGTTAGTTCATCTAAACTCTTCTAAAATCTTATGTGTCTTTTTCTTAGATCCTCTCTTCAAGTTATGTAAAAAATGTAACTTCTTAGATCCAAGTACATTTGTAAAGAATGAGTTAAAAGCCTTCAAAATTTCAAGTCAGGAAGTAACCATTGGCTTTTCTTTGTGATCACACTTGCACCACCAAAGCTTTTTACAAATTGACCACTTCATCTCCTTTCTTTCCAACTTCCTTTGAGCTTCAACTTTGGTGATCAATGTGACATATTTTTAGCCAATAAAAAGTCTTTATAACGCCAACTTAGCACATGATTTTTTTTTTTAAAATTCAGCTACTTTTTGGCTCCTAAAATGCCTTCAAAATCACACCAATGTAACCTTCTTCCTTTAAGCTCTAATGTAACTTCTACCAAAGCTTAACACACTTTACTTAACTTAAAAAATTATATAAGAATTTTAAACATTTAAAACATGACTCGAAATAAACTTATTCAGCTCTCATGCATATAAAATCATTCTAATTCTAGGTTATATATCCTCATGATTGGTAACTACGTTTACTTAGCTTAAATATATTTAAAATTATTTAAAAAATATATTTTAAAAAGATATTATTTTGTATATGTGGAATCCATTTATATTAATTTTTTTATTTTTGGCTTTTTATTTTGTTTTACTTTGCTTTTTAAAAAATATTTAACAACATAATATAAATGTTTTAGTTTAGGAAGGATGTTATAGTTGAGAAGGGTATTATTTGTCACATTAGCCATTTTGTTTGTTTTTTTATTTTTTTTTGGTGAGACCCACACTTTTGATTTTCTTATTAGTTTTTTTTTTTTTTTACTTTTTTTACATATTTTATTATAAAATAAATTATACTTTTTAAAGTGAAGCCCACTATTTTAATTGGTAGGACCCATATGTTTTTTCGATTTTGTATTTTTAATTTTTTAATTTTTAATTTTTAGTTTTTTAATATATTTTATTAAAAAAAATTATTTTTGGTTGGATTCATTACTTTTTCTTTCTTGTGAGTTCCATTTTTTTTTGTTTTTATTTTTTTATATTTTGTATATATAATGTTTTTCAATAAGGTCCATGATTTTTTTATGGGATTCATTTTTTTTGTTTTGTATTTTTTTCTCTTTTTCTCTTTTTGGTTATTTATAATTTTTTTAAACATATTAGTTATTTTTCAATCATATATTTTATGGGACTTGCTTTTATCCTTGTTTCTTTCTAAATTCTTTTATTTGGAACCAGGTGTTGTTATATTTTTTATTTATTTAATATTTAATAAATTTTTTTTATTTTTTAGTTTGGACTAACTTGATTCTAATTTTTTTCTTTTTATAAAAGTTTAATTAATCTTTTTTATATTTTATGTTTTTGTTAGACCCCCTTGTCGTGATGTCTCGAAACTTGGGGTGGGTGATTGAAAGCCAGACAAATGGAAATATTTGAAAAAACAAGGATTAAAATATTTTTGAAAAAAATAAAAGAAGAAGTCACTACTAATCTTTATTAAGATGTGATTGGCCATTAAAATTTTTTTTTTAATAAAACATTTTAAAATGGGTTTAAAAGTTTTAGAAAAAGAACAAATTTGTGATCTGCGAAATCAGAGATGAGTCTTGGCGTCGATCACATATGGAGAAGGATTAATACCCCTATAGCATCTATCGAAGACGATACCAATTGATTGCATGTTATCTTTTAATTTTAATTAAAACGGTTCTATTTTACTTAATGTTTAAAATTAATTCTTTTTCTTCTTTTCTTTTTTTTTCTTTTTTCTTCCTCTTTTTTGCCTTTTTTTATAAACAAAAATAAATAAAGTTTGTAAAAACAAAAACTTTTTTTTTTGCTTTGGACAAGATGAAAATACCTTAAAAGATCTCGATAATCATATTTACCTGAGATAGTATCTTATTTTAAAATATTTTACTTTGAAAACCAATTTTTGAAAATAAATGCATGAGATGTATGAACATAATAAAATATGATGAATGCATGAGAGAATAATATGAATGGCAAAGTATGAATGCATGATATTATAAATATGCATATGATGACAAGATAAAGTGAAATGAAATGCATGATTAGTTTAAGGTTTGAGGGTTGGTTTTAGGGTTTAAGGTTAGTTTTTTAGCGTTTAATTTAGGGTTTCGATTTAGGGTTTGGGGTTTAAGATTTGGTTTAGGGTTTGGTCTTGGTCTAGGGTTTCATGGAAATTTGAATTTAAAATTAGGGGTTTCAAGTTTGAAGCTTCAAATTTTGGGGTTTTTATGGGAATTGACATGTAATAAAAGCAAATTACGAAAATACCATTAATGAATGCATATGCTAAAAGCATGACCTTTAAAAAAAATTACAAACTTATGCAATTAAAAAACTAAATTACAAACAAGTTAGTCATGAAAAATCAAGTGCAAAATGAATCAAATACAAAAGCTTTTCCAACTTTTGAAATGTTTCACCATTTTTTTTTTTAAAAAAAAACCAACCAAACAAGCATTAAATTGAACCAAACAATCTACTAAACTATCCTTTTGTCATTGAAAAATTGATCTAGCACCTTGAAAACTTACTTAAGCATGACACAAACATAATCCATTAGAAAGAACAAAGCAACATTTGGCCAAGAATCAATCAAAGAGGTTCGACCAAGCATGGAAAATTGCTCGGCTGAATGCCTTCCCATGGTATACCACAACCTTCATTTAATTTGTCAAGCCAAACATGCATTAACTACATAAAAGCTTATAATATGAAAGAAATTATAACATTAACACCTTTTATCAAGTATTTTATGAATCAAAATAGCAAGAAGGTCATATAAGCAAAATCATCAACCAAAGACCAACATATCTCATTAACCAACCAAATTTATACAAATTCAAGGTAACTAGTCATTTAAACATCATAAACAAGATTGAGAAGTAAATGAAACATCAAATAAACCAAGAGGAGGTTCGGCCAACAAGAAGGACACTATGGCCCAAGTTTTATCTTGGTTTTTCAACGGTGGATTTGTGTTGTTTTTGTTTGGATTTCAACTTCAATCTAATATTGATTAGTTGCATGAAAATTGATTCAAACTTTGAGTAAGAAAATAAACAAAAAGCCTTCAAGAAAATTAATAAAGAAATGGTTGAAACACAATAAAATGCAATGAAAAATGTGATGGGGATGATAAAAATGCAAAGAATGGATGTTGAGATAGTATACCTTCAAGCAAAGCATCAAAGGTTTTTTTTTTTCTTTTTTTTCCTCACGATTTCCTCTTTATTTTTTTCCTTTGTTTTTTTTTTCTCTCTTTCATGAGCTAGTTTTTTGGTTTCTTCTCATGCAGACTGTCCCCTCCCCTCACATTGTAGAAGATGGTGGAAAATATCTTTGAAACATTGAATTATGGCTATAGGATCAAAACATCATCTAAGGGCCAAAATTTCCCCCTTATTTTTAATCCAAGGAGGAAACTTTAGCCATTGGATCAAGATTTCACATGAGATATAATGGTCCACATTTCTCACTACAAAGGTTATATTTTTATAGCCGCTAAACTAAGTGAAAAGATCATTTTATCCTTAATACAAAGTTTTCATTCTTTAGGCCATTTTCTTGAAAATCAATGTTCCCATGCTCATTTTTATGATTTTAAAGCATAAAAAATCATGAAATATTATGAAATTAAGATTTAGAAATTTTGTGAAAATTCGACATCGAGAAGGTCAAATTACAAAATTACTTTTAAAGGGTATTTTGCTAATTTCACATATTTTGAGGTACTGTCATGATTTCAAATGCACAAAAAATATCAAATATTATAAAATCATAATATGAAAAATTTGTAAAAAATTGACCTTGAGAACGTCAAATTACAAATTACACATAAAGGGTATTTTGATAATTTCACACCCTTCGAGTTACATTTAAGGATTTCAAAATTTTAAAAATTATTAAATAATATCAAATCATGATCTGGAGTGTTTCACAAAATTGTTCTTTTGGGAAGGTCAAATTGGAAAAATACGCCTAAAGGTATTTTTATAATTTAACACATTCCAAGGTGTGATATTGGTTTTTAATGTATTAAAATTCATTAAAAAATTTCAATGATGATCTAAAAGTTTTCATGAAAATTTCCCTTTGAAAAAGTTAAATTATGAAAATACCCCTAAAGGTATTTCTATAATTTTACACTTCTCAAAATACAATTAAACTTTTTAGTACTCTTAAAATCACAAATTTTAATTTTGATCCACCTTTATTCCAATTTGGTTGTGGATTTCGAATGTTGACCCATGTTCTATCCATTTTCACCAAGTTTGACCAATTTTGACTTTGTTTGACTAATTTTGACTTTGATGACCATGTTTAGCTAGGTTTTGACTAGAGTTGACTTAGGCACTTAGGTTAAATTCGTCCAAATTTTGATTTTAGAAACTTGTCAGAATGGAAAAAATGTTGGATGTAAACTATTTTAAATTTTAAGAGCTTTACAAATGGTCAGGATTTTGTCTGGGTAAAATTAAATGTCTACAGTTGCCCCTCTTTATATATTTCTGAGAATAAAAAATAATGGAAAGACAAAAAATATCGATTTTGTCTGGGAGCAAGGGTTGAGGGGGTTTTGTTTGTGTTATTTGTTTGCTTTCATGCTGAAGGAGTTTTTTTTATTTTGTTTTGTTTTTTAAGAAAGAGCTCCTATAAGCATAAGCATGTAACTTTAAAAATTAATTTTGAAAAGGGCTCTTATAAACATAGATATGTGACTTTAAAAATCTTTGTTTGGAAAAGGCACCTATAAACATAAGCAAATGACTTTAAAAATCTCTTTATTGAAAGTGCTCTTATAAACATAGGCATGAGACTTTAAAAATCTATCTGGAAAGGGCTTCTATAAACATAGGCAAGTGACTTTAAAAATATTTATCTAGATAAGGCTCTTATAAACATAGGTAATAAACTTTAAAAATCTTTCTAGAAAAGGCTCATATGAAAATAGGCAATGAACTTTAAAAATCTCTCTTGAAAGGGCTCTTATGAAAATAAGAAACAAACTTTAAATAATCTTTCAATAAAAGACTCTTATGAAAATAAGCTATGAAAATAGGCAATGAACTTTAAAAATCTCTCTTGAAAGGGCTCTTATGAAAATAGAAAACAAACTTTAAATAATCTTTCAATAAAAGACTCTTATGAAAATAAGCAACAAACTTTAAAAATCTTTCTAAAAAAGGGCTAATTTGGTTTTGAAAGAGTTTGAAAGGTCCCATTTTGGCAAGTTGGATTAGATAAGAAGCTCTTAAATGGAATTTTTATCTTCTTTAAAAAATTTTTTCTCATTTTTGGTTTTTCTTTTTATAATTTCATTCTTTAAATGTATTTGTCTCTTTAGGATCAAATTCATTCTGCATGCAATGTATGTGATGAATACAAGGAAAACAGTATGATTCCATTAATTTTATTCATATCATGAGATTGTACTTAAGGAAACAAGTTTTTCATGATAGAAAATATTTTTCAAATTTTACAGTTATGGCTAGGTCATCAATAGTCAAATTGGACTCATCTGATTGAAGTTTTTCTTTAATTCAAGCATCTATTTTCTTTAAATAGTTTTGCCTTGATCTCTAGTGGTTGTGTTATGAAACTCTGCTAAAAGAAATTTTCCTTTATTTCTTTTATCCTCTTTATTCGTTAGTCATCATTTTTGTTTCTCTATCATTATTATCCTTTGTTCAGTCATTATTCATTTTTCCATCCAAATTCATGTCCCTCATTTGGTATCATTTCTAGAGATTTTTTTTCTCTCTTTTTTTTAGAGCCTTTTTTGTTTATCTTGGTTATCCTAAAACCCTCTCTATGCATGTTTCAAGTTTGACTATGAGAATTATCATTCAATATCAACAATATCATGTTAAATGCAATGCCTTTTTTTAATTGATGAACAAAAAAATTTGAATGAAAAGTACAAAAGTTATTCATTGAAGTTTTAAAGATTTGATTCAAAAATATATGGTGAGAAGGAAATAAAGGTTTAATTAAGCATAAGAGAAAAGTAAACAATTGAAATGGTAATAAGAAACTATTTTCAAAATTGCTAAATACTAAACATTATGATGAATTCAGATAATTCATTCCTAATCTTTCTCTAAAAATCTTGTCTCATTAATCACTTTGAGTAATGCTAACTCATCAGATCACATCTTACCCTGAGCCTATCATTCAATGATTTGTTTTTTGTTTCCTCTATCTCAAATAATGTTGCTCCCATTGTCATCCTTTTTCAAGCTTAGAGCCTAATTTCCTTCTTATACCTAAGTTGCTTTTTCGAGTTATTAACTTAGGTATTCCCTCTATGATTTAGGTTATCTTTTTTTTAGGTTTTCAACTTGATCATCATTTCTTTCTTTTCTTCTTTTCTTCTTTTCTTTTAAGCATAGTATTTCTTGATAGCATTTGAGTTTATGAAACTTGGCAATTCATTTTCATCCATTTATGTCAGAATCAAAGCTTCACCAAAGAACACCTTTTTTGACTACATATAGGCATTTTGAATTGGGTGCACATTTACCTCTATTGTCATACTAATTGGGTAATATCCTCTTCAGGACTAATTCCTTTTCACGAAAGCATTTGGGACTTCATCTTCTTATCATGTGCCTTTATCATTCTCTTTTGGTACATCTAGCCATGATTGAGTGTTGCTAGCCTATTTTTCTTAATCAAATTCAACTATTTATAGCGATTGTGGACTCATTTAGTTTCCTCTAATTGTACTTTCATTAGAACCTTTAAAGAAGGAAGTTTAACTTTGATTGGCAAGATCACCTCTATTCCATATACTAGAGAAGAAGTAGTTTCCCCGGTAAAAGTGTGAACAGATGTTTTATATGCAAGCAGAGCAAATGGTAACTTCTCATGCCAATATTTATAACTCTTAGTTATTTTCTCCAATATCTTCTTGATATTTTTATTAGTGGACTCCACTACCTCAATCATTTTTAGATGGTAGGGTGTTGAATTATGATGACTAATTTTGAATTAAGTGTATACTTCTTTCATTATTTTATTATTCAAATTGTTGGTATTATTAGTGATGATCCTTTTTGGTAACCCATATCTATAAATTATTTCCTTTTCATAAATTTGCACACTATTAATTGAGTTATGCTGGCATATGATGCTATTTCCACCCATTTCCTAAAATAATCAATCACAGTAAAGATGAATCTATACCCATTTGAGGCTTTTAGGGTGATGGGTCTAATTACATCCATTCTTCATATAGAGAAAGGCCATAGAATGCTAAGACAAGTAATGGTGTAGGAGAAGCATGGATTTTATTTGTGTAGATCTAACATTTATGGCATTTTCTTATATAACTAATACAATCACTTTTCATGGTCAACCAATAGTAACTTGCTATCATTACTTGTTTAGCCATCATATGGCCATTAGTATGTGTTTTGCATATCCACTTATATACTTCTTTGATTATTTTCCTTGTTTATGCAACATTCACATGTCTTAATAGAACCTAATCCTAACTTTTTTTACTACCTTATCAAGTACAAATCCCATTGCCAACCTTTTCAAATTTGGTTTATCATTTTCTAATGCATTTTCAGAATACTTCTGGTACTTGAGATATTACATAATGTCAAGATACTAGGTCTAACCATTAGCTTCTTCTTCTACACTGGCATATGTGTTAGGAGTTCAAGAGTCTATATCTTGATAGGTTAATCTTAGTATTTGAATCTTATTGATAGTATGGCTAGAACATTAGCTATCTGATTTTCTTCCTGAGGCATATGTTGAAACTAGATGTTTTCAAACTGCTCTATCAACCTAGTAATGAATTTTTGGTATAAATCTAGGTTTGAGTCCTTTGTTTCCTATTCACCTTTTAGTTGATATATTATCAATTCTGAATCTCTAAAGAGTTTTAAAATTTTGATATTTCTATCTGAAGCCATTTGTATTCCTAGGAAGCATGCTTCATATTCTGCTATGTTATTGGTCCAGTAAAAAGATAATTTTGCAGTGTTGGGGAAATATTATCTTTCAAGAGATATCAATATATCTCCAATGTCATGCCCTATAGCATTTGATGCCCCAATAAAGAACATTTTCCATGTAGTATCCTTAGTTTTTTTTTTCTATTGACAAGATAGCCATAAGATCTTCATTTGGGAATTCAAATTGCATTGGCATATAATCATCAATAGCTCTATTATCTTGAAAATCAGCTATGAAACTTCCCTTAATAGCCTTTGAGCCATATATATAATATTATATTCAAAGAGCAATACTTACCACCTTTCTTTTCTTCTTGACAAAGATGGCTTTTTAAATATGTACTTAAGGGGATCTAATTTTGATATTAGCTAGGTTGTATGATATAACATATATTACTTGAGCTGGTGAGCAGTCCATACCAAAGCATAACACATCTTTTCAAGCTGTAAATACTTGACTTCATAATTAATAAATTTTTTGCATAGGTAATAGATGGCCTATTATTTCTTTCTTGTTTCTTCTCTTTACCCTAATAAACACCTTATAGAGGCTTCATTCATGGTTAATTACAATATTAAAGGCTTTCCTACCACTAGGGCCACAACACCAGTGGATTCATCAACTATTCTTTAATCTTGTTAAAGGCATCATGGTATTCTTCAACAACTTGAAGATAGGGTTGCATTTTGCTATGAGTTGAGATATGAATCGAGTCATATAGTTTACCCTTCCAAGAAACTCTTTACTTCCTTTTGTGTTTGTGAAGGAGTTAACTTTATAACTACCTAAATTTTATTAGGATCTACCTCAATTCCTCTCTTGCTAACTACAAATCCTAATAACTTTCTTGATTTCACCTTAAAAATGCACTTAGCTGGATTCAATTTGATTTGATATTTGTAAAGTTTTTTGAAAAGCTTCTTAAGGTTCTCTACATGATCTTCATCTTTTTAAAACTTCATAAGTATATCATCCACATAAACTTTTATCTTCTTATGCATCATATCATGAAATAGGGTGACCATAGCTCTCTGATAGATGGCACTAGTAATTTTCAGTCCAAATGGCATGACCTTATAATATTCCTTACATTATCACAAAAGTGGTTTTTTCCATAACCTCTTTTGCCACTTAATTTGATTATACCCAAAAAATATGCCCATGAAGGAAAATATTGAATGCTTTGCCGTATTGTCAACTAGAGTATCAATATGAGGCAATGGAAAATTATTTTTAAGGCTGGCCTTATTTGTATCCATATAATCCACACATATTCTCACTTCTCCATATTTTTCAATATTGAAACTATATTGGTGACCCATTTTGGACACTTAGTCATAGCTAGAAAGCCAGTGTCAAACTACTTTTTGACTTTTTCTTTGATCTTTAACAGTATCTCAAGTTTCATATGCCTTAGTGTTTGCTATACTGATTTACAATCTAAGATCAGTAGCAATTTATGCTCTATAATATTTGTGTTCAGCCTTGGCATATCTCAGTATGATTATGCAAACACATCTATATATTCTCTGAGCAATTCTTCTAATCTCCACCATTCCTTTTGTGGAAGAGAAGTACCACTTTTATCTCATTTGTATTCTCATCATCCCAAAAATTACTAAAATTTACAAGCTTTTGATAAGGTTTTATTACTTTTTTTCTTGCTCAACCAGTCCTATCAGATCTGGAGGTAAGATGCAATATTTTAAATCTTCATCATCAGGCTCATTAACTTGAACAAAATTCTCAAAACTAAACCCAGAATAATCTTACTGATCATCTATGATGTTCAATATTTGAAAACTTGAAAATTATTAAGATTGCAAGGATATATATGGATATTTCAGCAAACGATAAAAGATGTATTGGCAAAATAAAAAGAATGTTAAAAGGAAATGGATAGAAATGAAAAAGATTATGTTATGAAAAATATGTTGCATTCAACAATTTATTGATGATACTGAAAAAAATGCCCATACAAACCATTCGCATGCTCTTGAGAGAGGCAATTGGATTTGGTTCAAGGATAACTAAAGTAAACGAACAAGTCTTTAAACTTTACTATTGAAAAGAAATAAAAAATCTCATTCTTTGTTATCATTGCTTCATCCATTTCTTTTATCTTCAAATTCAATCTTGAGAATGCCTCTTTAACTCTTTTTGTTGGCATTCTTGCCTCTGATACTCTCGCTAAACATACCTTCTGAATGAAATGTGTAAAAAGGGTATGAAAACTTCATTCTTCTTTCATCTGTCTCCTGCCTCTTGAGCTAGACCATTATCTTCTCTTTTTTGTCTTAGATTACTTTCTTTCAATCAGTAATAGTCAGCTTGTATCCTAATCCAAACCTTTCATTGTTCTCTACAAACTCTGGCATTTCTTTCATTCCTTGAAGTTTTGGCCATAAACCTAGACCAAGCTATCATTTTTTTCTAACATCGATTTAACCATCATGCTAGTAGTCTTTAATAATTGAAGGGTAGGTATAGTTGAGCCTTCTCTTACATATGTGGTGCTATCAACCTTAAAGGCACGAAAAGAGTATTCACTTACTTCTTTTGTAGCTTCCACATAAAAGATTGTCAAAGTCTTGGTAACTAGCGTGTCTTCCTCTCTATCAATACAAACTTGTCTTTCATTAATCATAAACTTTATTTTTTGATGTAATAATGACAACATTTCCCTAGTGGTATGAATCCATGGTCTCCTTAACAAATAGATGTAGGATGGTAAGATATTCATGACTTGAAATTCAATATTGAATATGCAAGGTCCTATTTGTAGAAGAATCTTTTTGTCTTCAATCAATTATTTCTTGGACCCATCAAAGGCTTTAATTATCATGTAGGTATTTTTCATGTACGAAGGTTTGATCGGTAGTTTGGAAAGTGTGGCCATTAGCATTGTATTAATGGATGACCCATTATTAATCAATATTTTTGCCATGGTGTGGTTATTACACTTCATTGTAATATGTAAGGCCTTCACACTTTTTTGCTTTTCTAATGAAATCTCATCATCATTAAAGGCAATGTAGTTTAGAGCCACTATACTTCCTACAAATGGTCTACCTTTTCCACATAAATGTCATGATCCACATAAGCCTGATTTACTACCTTCAAAAGTGCATTCCTGTGGGGTTTAAAGTTTAACAATAAAGATAATAATGAAATTTTGGCTGGTATCTTGTTGAGCTTATCCAACATATTATACACACTATGCTTAATGATCTTTAAAAATTCATAAACTTCTTTTTTTGTCACAACCTTTTGTACTATACTATCTGATTCATTGCAATATGAATTTTTTCTTCATTTTTATCTCCTTTTGCTTCCTTTTTTTTTTTTCTTTTCTTGCTTGCTTTAATGTTTTAAGAGTATAAATTTGATCTCTCTAAGTCATTCTTCCAATGTCGGATATATTAGTTGCATCTCTAATGTTTTATTAGTCTATCCTTAGATTTTTACACCACAATCATATTTTTAATAGACCTTTTTGACATTCTTGTAAGAAAAAATGTTGGGTACATACGCAGTGATAGTTGCTTAGGAATGGGGAGTGGACTCGCTTGCCATCGGTTCTGGCTTATCATATAAAATGGTTAATGGTTCAAGGATAAACAACCCACTGATCCTTGATTTGCTGTTAGGCTTACTTTATCCTTTTCTTTTTCGTTGTAGAACTCAATAATTCCAGTATCTATCAATCTTTGAACTGTTTGTTAAAACTCATCATAGTCTTGGATTAAATGACCTTTCACTATTTCATGATATTTGCAGATCTGATTAGATCCCAAATGACTATCATTAATATTAAAGACCATTGTTTAGATCAAATCAACTTTGAACAAATAGCCATATACCACTTTCAAAGGAGTTTTCACTTTTCTTATCCACCTTTTGACTTTTTTTCCTTTCTCTATTGCATTGGTAGTACCTCAACATGGTTAGGTAATATGTTTCTCAATATTAGCCCTTGTAGGAGTATTGAAATTTAATAGTCCATCCTTTACCAATGCTTGCACTCTATACTTCAAAGTAGTACAATTTTCTAAAGAGTGGCCCATAGCACTAAAATGATATTCACATCAAGCGTTGAGGCTATACCATTTAAAAAATGATAGTTTAAGAGGTTCAATGGGAACTATATGGCTATGAGGTGGCTTTTTACGAGTTGTGGGTAAATATCAAAATAGGACATTGGAATTAGCTCAATGGGAGTTTTTTCTTGGATGGTGTAAAAATTTTTTTATTCGGGGGTAGGATTGCTTAATAAGGAAAAAGGTTGCATAGTTAGGGGTGGGAGTAAATTAGAGAGCTTTGGGTTTAAAATTAGGTTGATATGTTGGTGGTGGTGGTGTATATGGGTATGGTGTTTGCAATACTTGGTTGAAAGATAGGTAGTATGGTGTCTACGTGGGATATAAATGGTTAGGAATGAGTGGTGGGCTAGAAACTATCACTTTAAGGGTTTAAAATTTTTTCTTTTATGTTGCTACAGTCTTTTTAGTGCTTGAAGCCTCTTGACAATCAATTTTGCTGCTTTTGATAGCATTCTCGATCATTTCACTCGATATTAACTTATCGATAAAATTTTGGTAGCATTACCCACAACTTGTCATAATAAGGGGCTTTCAAAATGCTAACAAAATGAACATTGGTTTTTTTTTCTGTCAATGGTGGCTGAACTTGTGCAGCCATATCTTTCCACTTATATGCATATTCTTTAAAGAGTTAAGTTACTTATTTTTTCATATTCTATAATGACAACCTATCTAGTACCATATCTTCAACATGTTTATATTGTGCTACAAAAGCCTTAGCTAGATCCTTCCCAGAATGTGTCTTACTGCGATCCAATTAGACATACCATATTGTGGTAGATTTTGTAAGACTGTCTTGAAAATAATGTATCAATAGCTTGTCATTATGTGCATGATCGGTCATTTTCCTATAAAACATTATGATATGCACAGAAGAGACATTTCATTCCATCATATTTTTCAAAGTCGAACTTTGAACTTTGAAGAATTGCTAGATTAAGCACCAAGCTTAGCTCTTGGGCATCCATATTTACATACATATAATGTCATTTTATGGCTTTCAATCTTTCTTCCAACAGATCATACTTATTCTTCATTTTCATACTTTTCACAAGATCAAATGCCCCTTTTAGCTTTTTTTATTTCTTTCAAATCATCAAGGTTTGGCATGGTAATGGGATCAATTAGAGTGGACCTATGATTGATATTCACTTGAAAAAAGGTACTGGCATATTGTTGATGAGTGGCTGGTGGTGCTTGAGTAATATAAGGATAAAGATATGTAAACCTAGCATACATTGGCTCTTTTATTATAGTTTTTTCCCTTGTACCAAGTGTTTCAACAATGCTTTTTCCTTTAACTAGACTAGCTAACATTTATTTCAACTCTCTTATTTGTCTATCCATGTTCTATTGCATTTTCACAATTGTCTCTCTAATCTCTTATTGGGCTCTTTTCATTTTGTCCATTCGACTGACATGCTTATTTTTCATGGATTTTGTGTGGGTTTGAGTGTTGTGTGTAGAACCAACTAATCTTGTTTCTTAGAATGTGCTATCCTTAAACCTTTTATTGATTCCCAAAAATAAAAAATGTAGATATGAATCTTATTATTGGCTTTAAGAGATAGTTTTAAAATCTTCATATATTTAAATAAGACCTTTAACAATATCTCTTTGCTTTGAAAGTTTGACGAAAGTATGCTTAAAACCATCATTCCTTGTCCTTAACTAGCATGAAAAACAATGAATTCAAATAAATGATGCATGGTATGCAAGTCTAGTTTTATTATTATCATTGAGAAGGAACTTAAATTCCTTCCTATATTTAGGCAAGATTATTTAAAGACATTTTTTTCACCTTAAAAAGTTTGATGAAAGTATATTTACAACCACCATTCTTTTTCTCATCAACTCTTTTAAGCATACTTTTAAATATGAGCAGGGATATTCATTTCAAAATAATTTAAATTGATAAAAGTGTTCATTCATTACAAAAATTTCAAGTTCTACAACCTTGCCTAAAAATGCTGAACTTGCTCATATTATCCTAAAGATAATTTAAATTGGCAAAAGTCCTATAACTAGGGCTATAACAATGCTGAACTTGCTCATACTATCCTTTTGCTTCTTTTAAAAAATTTAAGAGAAGCTGACTATGACTACTAGTAGGAATGACCTTCTACCTCAAAGCTTTCACTTTTTAATCATTACCTTGACCTATCTAACTACCATTCAGATCTAAATACTAAGGTTGTCGATGTATATCTGTCTCCCCTAACTCTCAATCTTCTAACACTTGTGGGCTTTTACCACTTGATTGCAAACTTGTTTCCACTAAACTTTTTTTTCTTGCCATTGTCTATGTTAACGAGCAATGTAATCCTTATTTTCTTGCAATTGCATCTCCATGGCCTTGATTTCTAATCCAAGTGTATCTTTTTCCCCTTGAGTATCTAGATGCCTTTTCTTTTCACATCTTAACTCTTTCTTTAATTTTTCATTCTTTTTTTGGGTCTTGCTTAATTTTCTTTTGTTTATTGTGAGAACTTTGTGTGAACCCTTCTTTTCTCTCATTGTCACAGTGATTTTGTCTTCATTATCTTGAGCCCTACTCGCTAGAAGCAAACTTCATCCTTAAGCTACTCCATTTATCTCGGCCTTCACTTTTCTTTACCTTGTCCTTTAATTAAGCCCTTAGCCTTTGGTTTTCCAAGTGTAGCTCTTTAAGGTCATTCTGAGCCAAATCTCTCTCCATTGTCATTTTTTCTAACAAATCCTTTTATACACCTTCTCCATACTTCAGCTAACATATTTCCTTCACAATTTTTGGTTTTCTTTCTTTAACTTTTCCATCTCGACCTCAAGCTCCCTCTTAGCAATCTTTAACTCTAATGATGGTGGCTTAACCCAAGGGTCCACAAGCTATGCTATCTTTTGATCCATTGATAGCACCAAACCATTGACTCACTTGGCTCTCCAAACTAGGTATCTTGGAGTCACATATTTCTTCTTAATTTTAACTTTATTGTATGCCTTCAAGCTTTGGTCATAATGCCCACTTTGGCTATATAGCTTTTTATGCCATAGTCAAACTTTAGCTGATCTAATCCTCGAGTCATCAAATAAATTATTGGGACCTATATTGTTGTCTAACCATCAATTATGCATAACTAATGGCTCCCCAACTACCAAGCAATGGAACATAAGGCTGATCTTCATAACTATACATAATAGAAACTTGAGGCATCCACGGTGCTCTTTACCCCATTTCTTTCTAAGCTTTGGAATAAACTATCCATTGTTCCTTTGAAAAATTTCTAGGTCACTCTTTTGCATTGAACTCAGCAAATGGTGCTAAAAATTTCGTATAAATCAACAATGGAGCTCGATCAGTGCTCCAAAAATGCCTGTGAATCCTTATATACAATAGCTAAATACAATATATCAATATTCCTTTTCATTTCCTTTGGCAATAATTCAAAGATCTAATAGTTTCTGCCAAAATTGTTGATGAAGGGTTAATTTTTTATTCTAACTACACAAAGAAGTCCATTGCAGAAGCCTTTATATATATTAAAGCTTTTGAAAAGATCAGCAAACTGTAAACAGCCAAAGTAAACATATCTATAACTTAATCTTTATTCGAACTTTGAAGCATGACATTTTATAGAAAAGTTAATGGTACCTCTTCATCAAACCCTTTTTTCTTTTCCATCACTTTAACCTAAACCCCTATTATCTTCACTAACTTTTTCTTATACCCAGTCAACTCTGTGCTTTCTAATATACTCTATTGGGCTTTGGGAGCTCTAAATGTAATGAAGCAGAGTATTCTTCTATAGTAGGTGTCAGGTCTTCTTTAGTGAATGTGAAACACAGGTATACTAGATTCAAGAACCTTATAGTAGCTTTTAGCATCTGATCATTAGGTTTTAATGGTATTAATAGAGCAATATCCCTATACTTTACTGTGAATGTTGTCTTTCTTTTTGAACTCTATTGATTCCAAATACCTTTTAAAAATGTAATGCAAAAAGATAAATTAACAAACAACTTCTTTCATTCCACTTTTTAGTATTTTAATTTTTTTGATTTTTGATTTTGTGTTTTTTTTTTAGTTTTTTTTTCATTCCTAATGATTTCCTATGTCTTTTATTAAGAGCAACAAATGTAAAATTGTCAAATTAACAACAAAATGAAAATGAGAAAAGTAAAAGGTGTTCTTTGACTTAACTAGGGTAATTTCTATGGAAAGGGTTTAGCATGGCTTGACCTAAAGCTAGCTCCCTAGAGCTGATTAAATGTTAGGTTGGGAATTGACGTATCTAAGGTTTCCAAATTGCTCTTTATATCATCGTCTATTACAGACTAGTATGGCACCCTGATCCTCACCCATTATAAGTTATGAACAGAAAGGGATTAGTTTGAGTGAGAGTGTTTCACTAGCCATTATAGAGGTTTATACCCCACAAGGGCGTAGCTATTTTATTTCCCCCTTGTTAAGGTTAAAGCTCGAGTATAGAGTTTTATGCATAAAATGCAGATGTGAGTGTGCGCGAAGGAACAAACAAACCTTTGACATTCTCCTAAACTACCCCTAACCTAAATGCCCTACAAATATTAAGAACAAAATGAAAAACAACAATACATAATAAATGACATAATTAAAAGATGCATGAAATGACATAATCAAAATATGCATGAAATGGCATAATTAAAATCTGCATAAAATGACAAAAAACACACACACACACATACACACCCACACTCATTTTTTTCATTTTTTCCATTTTTCATTTTTTTGGGGGGAAAACATAAAAAATCAAAACATTTTTTTTCTTTTTTAAAATTTTTACTTTTTAATAATACATGAAAATTAAAATCAAGGAATTAAGATTAAACACTAACTAAGATCATTAAATAATGCAATCAATATTTGGCTTCACCCTAAAAAAATGTATCCTCAGTGGAGTCACCAAGCTATTGTGATGTCTTGTGACTTAGGGTGGGTGACACAAAAGCTTGATGAATGGAAAATTTTGGAAATACAGGGGCTAAAATATTAAAAAAAAAAACCAGCGAGTCCTTACCTATCTGTTTTAGGGTGTGATTAGCAACCTAAAAAATTATCCTTTTAATAAAACATTTTAAAATAGGTTTAAAAGTTTTAGAAAAAAAACAAATTTACAGTCTATAGAATCAAAGTTGAGTTTGGGAGTTAGTTACACGAGAGGAAAGATTAGCACCTTCACAGTGCCTGTTGAAGACAGTACTAATTGATTACATGTTATCTTTTAATTTTGATTAAAATGGTCCTATTTTATGTAATGCTTAAAATTAATTCCTTTTATTTCTTTTCTTTTCTTGTTTTTTCTTATTTCTCTTTTTTTTTTCATTTTAAGAAACAAAAACAAATTAAATTTTAAAAACAAAAAAGGTTTTTTTTTTTTTTTTTACTTTGGATCAAGATGAAAATACCTTAAATATCAAAACACTTCTTTCAGCCTCCTATAATTAGGTAAAGTTTCAAAAATATCTTTAATTTGAAGGTTTTCAAATTGCTTCACAAAATCGAGATAACAACTCTCATAAATAATAATCAACGAGTGTATCCCTATACTTAGGCAAGATCTTAAAAACTATATTTACTTGAGATATTATCTTATTTTAAACATTTTGGTATGAAAACAGATTTTTAAATAAAAATGCATGAGATGCATGAACATTATAAAATATGATGAATGCATGACAGTATAATATGAATCACAAAGCATGAATGCATGATAATATAAAAATGCTTGTGATGACAAGATAAAATGAAATACGAATGCATGATTAGTTTAGGGTTTGAGGGTTGGTTTTGGGGTTTTGGTTATGGCTTAGGGTTTAAAGTTAAGGTTTAGGGTTGTTTTTTATTGTTTAATTTAGGGTTTTAATTTAGGGTTTTAGTTTAGGGTTTGGGTTTAGGTTTTAGGTTTGATGGAGGGTTTCATTAGAATTTAGGTTTTCAATTTAGGGATTCCAAATTTTTTGGGTTTTATGGAAATGAACAAGTAATAAAAGCAAATTACAAAATAACATTAATGAATGTATGTGCTTAAAGCATAAACTTGAAAAATAATTACAAAATTATGCAATTAAAAAACTAAATTACAAACAAGTTAGTCATGAAAAATTAAGAGCAAAATGAATCAAACACAAAAAGTTTTTTTAACTTTTGAAATGTTAATTGTTGCTTTTTGTATATAGCCTGCAAGTGCATAGATTAAGTAATAAAGCAAGGTATTCTAGTATCACCTTATCAAGGATAATAGAATAAATTGTTGGGTTGCTCATAAGTTCCAAAGGTGAAACCCTAATGCCATATATATAAAGAAATGGAATTTAGGGTCTGGGATTGTAAGGATCAAGTAAAGATTAAAGGCAATGTGTAGGCAAGATTCTTAACTTCACCAATTGTCACTTTGGAAGTAAAAGACTAATGCCAAAAACTAGATCTAATATAACAAAGATTAAAAAGAATAGGCTGAATGCTTAAAGAAATCTTGAAACAAAGATTGCATAAAAAGAATTTGAAGAACAAGAAAATGAGTATAGGCTAAATCTTGCAAAGAAATAAAAGAAAACTTGGATCTTGAAAATAAAAACAATGGTTGCTGAATTAAAAAAAAAAAGATTTGTAAACTTGAAAACAAGAAAAGAATAGATCTTGAAATAATGCTTCTTTGATTGAAAGAATTTAAAGAAAACAAAATGATTTGTGGTTATTAGCAAATCTGTCACCTAAGCCAATAACTCATCTAAAGAACTAAAAAACCAAAAGAACTAATAAAAGAGAGAAGAGAGAAGTTAAGGATGATGAAAATGAGTGAATGGTCTCCTTATTTATAGTGAAGGGTTCGACCAAGGGACATAGGCTTCACAAGTGTTTGATTTCAATTCAAATACAATTGGATGAGCTTGATCTTGATCTTCAAAGCTTCATGGCCAAATGGGACTCTCCATGCTTAACTGCTATTGGCCGAAAGGATTCTTGGTAGATCAATCTTGGCCCTTTGCTTGCATCTTAATAAAATCTTGGATAATCTCTTCCATTAGATTTAGCTAAGGCTTGGAGTTTCAAGATCAAGTTGGTTTTTATCCAAGTCTTAAATTTCAAATGGATAAAATCCTACTCGAAGTGAATTTCTTCAAGCCTAAGCAACAAACATCACTGTAAGCTTCAAACTCATCATGGCTAAATACACCTAGCACTTATTACAAATAAACACATGGTAGCTCATTTGGAATTCCATTGGCTGAATGGATTAAACTTGTAGAGTCCATGGTCTTGCAACTTTTTCTTGTCCCTTGCATGGTGGAATATGATAAAGTCCTTATGCAACTTATTTTCTTCATAGCTACACAAAAAAGGCGTTTTTGGCTCAAAATTCTATCTTGGCCAAATGTGGTGGATTCCAAGTGAGATTTGAATTGCATGTGTGTAGATCAAGGTGGGTGGCACTGAGTTTCCATAATTGGGTCAATCATCTCTCTTGTATGCTTGATTGCACTAAAATTTTAGTATTTTTATGTTTATTTTTAGTGTAATTTTACTTATGTATTGGCCCTTAGGATTTTTGGCAAAATTGCTCCTAAATGCACATTAATCTCATATGTAGGTACAAACGGAGAAAATGAGGAATTTTAGTCAAAATGGATACATTTTGGAGGATTTTTTATGTAAAATTATGCAATTGGCCTAAACTAGCATTGATATACAACATTGACACTTAGGTAGTTTTCTTAATTTTCTTAATTGATTTTCTTAGTATTATTTTCATAGTTTTTTTTTTAACAAAATGGATGATAAAATATTCATAGAATGCTTAGAAATTTTGTAAAAAAAAAAGAAGGAAAAAAAGATATATGAAGCATGCAAGAAGGATGTTTGTGCATGGTGTAAGGGAGGCGTACCAAAATTTCAAAGTGTTTCAAGCTAGTGCAACAACACCAATTAGAGGGGCTGATGTGGCACTTTCAAAAGCTATGATTGGTCATTAAATTGACTACCAATTACATTTCAAAGAAGAACTTCTAAAGTGTTGAAGAAAAAGCCAAACAGCTATGCACCAAGTGTAAAAGTAGGGGAAAAAAACTCTCTAGAAACTCACCTCATTGTAGATATTTTGGAGAGATTTTTTGAAGCTTCATTCACCATTCACTTGCCTATAAATAGGAGTGGAGCCAACCATTTTAAAGAGACTTTAACTTAGGATTTTATTTTTCTTCTTTTTTAATTCTACACTTTACTATTTTTTACTTTCTTAGCAACCAAATAGCCCTTGATCTTCATATTTTTTTATTGATTTTGATTGTACTTTTACATTCTTCAACTATTTTTTGGTGTTCTTTACAATTTTGCTAATGAAACTTGCAAATTTGATTGATTTCTAGCTCAAATCTACTGATTTTTCATCGATACTCAAATTTATTTTTGAATTTACTAGTTCTGACCTACCTTCTTTTTTTGATGATATCTCATTCAAATATTACTTGTTTTTCTTCAATTTATTTTCATTATTTCCTAATTCAATTAGCTACAACATATTAAAAATTTAGCCTCAAACTCACTCCATAGCATTCCAGATCAAGCTTGGAAGATTCATTTGGATACAGGTTATAAGTGCAGGTAAGATGTGATCAATCAAATTTGGTGTGGAACTGCTATCTCCTTGGTGAGTTGTTTGCTCTCTTTCGCTCTAAATCCTTATTTCTACTTGTTTACTTATCGATTCTTGATTCAGTTTATTTTTTTACATTTCATTACTGTTTGGGTTTTTTTTAGATGATGTTTAGATTTTCAAATTCTATACCTGTTTTGAAATTAAGTTTGTTGAGCTGATTTCTTTATTGATTCATGCTATTTTCTTGGTTTATGTAGTTAATTCATAGATCTAGGTTGTTCTAGCTTAGATAAAGTTCATTTTTAGTATATAATTGCATTTTGAATTTTTTTTCTTTTGAATTTTCATGTAATGCAAAATATACCATTTATAAGTTAGCTTTTGTTAATTGTTTGCTTAATTGTTCTTCATATGTTTGGCTGCAATTTTGGATTTCATTTAGTCTTTTGCTTTTCCATCCATTTTCCAGATTAGATGTAGTTTTAATTGTGCCATGTAGGAGTCTCAACTATGAAGTATAAAAGTTCATTTATAGCTTGTGTTTAACTATTTTTGGTTTGTATTTTCTGTTTAGTTGACTTTTCTTTTACATTCATTTTATTCATTATCCTTTAGACCATGCATTTTCACAGGTTGTTTAGTGGTTGGTTAAAATAAAGTTCAAGTTTAGGAAAGCTTGCATGTTTATCTTTGTTTAGATGTACAATTGATAGTCTTGTGGTGATGTTCATTATAGGCGTTAATTATAGTTATAGGTTTTACTTTCAACTTTTTCTTGTTCATGTCATCTTTGTTCATGCATTTTATATTTGATTTTCAATTTTACATTTTATCTTAGATAGTATTTGTTTTTGCATTTTAGGTTTAGTTTCATTAAAATTGGTTACTATTTTAGATATATTTGCTTGCATTTCATGTCTTGAATGGTGCATTTTATTTTTTTAGCAATAATTCACTGTTTTTCATGACTTGTTTGTCTTATTTGATTTTAGTTAGTTACTTGTTTTTTTTATTAGAATTTTAATTTTGATATATTTTGTTTTAATTGATTTTAGTTACTTTACATATTAATTTATTTCCTTTGTTAATTTTGTCTTGGTTAATTTTTTATGGATATTCTGTGATTGTATCAGCTTTAGAAGGGTAAAGTGATAACCAGTACTTAGTTTAGGATGCTCTACCTAATCTTTGTAGGATTGATGTTTTGATTAAAAGGTCATTTTTACTATTTGTTCAACCTATATGCTTGTAGATTTTTTATATCAATGCTTGCATGCTTGGCTTGTATGAAATTAAGTCTTGAGCTTGAAAAACTTAAAATCATGAAAATAACATGAAAAACACTAAAAATCATCCAAAATTTTAAATTTTTGTTCCATTTTTGACACATAAAAACTTTATATATTTTGGTGCTATGACACCCCCACACTTAAACCTTTGCTTGTCCTCGAGTAAAACCTTAAATTAACAATACTACAGAATAATATAATTATCCTTAAAGTAAAAAATTATACAAAACTCCTATCATATATTATTGCATATTACAAAGTTAAAAATAAACAAAAAGTCATAGGAATTTTCTTTAAAAACAAGCTTTCAATATCTTATGCTTTTCATACATACAAACCTACTAAATCTTTAACTTATGCATATAACTTAAGGAAAAAAAATGTAAAACACTTTAGCACATTTTAATTCAAATATAGAATAGACTTCATATGTTCACTTTCCCTATCCCTCTTTACTAATGTTAAACCTATATATTTAACTCAAAATCAAAAGGTCTTTTAGTCTTATAATGTAAGGCTTGGGTCAAGGTAGGAAAAAGGGAATTTTTAGGCTAAAAAACCCTAAGCTTACTTTCTTTAAGTTTCTTGGACTTTGAACAAGTGTGAGCTCTTTTTGCAACTTTGGCTTGTAAGGCCTCACTTTATTTCTTTTGTATTTTTGGCATTTTTTTTCTTTTTTTTTATTGCTTAAGCCATTTTTGGTTTATTAGGCTTTGCCTTTCATGCTTTTGCTATTTTCTTCTTTCTTTCATTCTTTCCTTGCTCCTTCATTTTTCCCAAAATTATAAACATGTCCATACACAAGTAAGCACAATAGGTTAGGTAGCAACAAAAAAAATGATAATAATAATAAAAGAAAAGGCTTATTGGCTTATAATGTAGCTAAAATAAACAAAAAAAAGGGAATAATGTAAAAGTCTCAAAATAATGGTACTAGGGATGCATTATCATAGGATGCGCTTGAAAAAAGCTTGAACGGTTTAAAAAACTACCTAGATCATCTCTTGAGTCAAATACAATCTAGGATTTCACTTTAATGGTTGAGTAGGTGAATTCTAGAGCATTATTCAAATCCTTAAATTTCATGCAAATCCATATCTTACAATCTTTCACAAAAATCATAGCATTTCATATAAAGAGAAAAGCATATGCATGATAATCATATCCAAAGAAAAACATGCTTAAAAATTCCTTTCAAGTTCCACCATATCTATACTTAAACTCTATATCATACTTTAGTCATTTTAAGTGAATATGTGTAATTTTTAACTAAGTGAACATCATTATGAAATTTAGCATGTCAATTTGGTTTGAAATCAAAGATGGATTATGATTTAAAAAATCTTTAAATCAAAAAAGTTTTTTTCTCCCCTACACTTAAATGTCATAATATATCAAAAGCACAAAAGAAAAAATGATACTACCCAAATTTTTTTTAAGGTCGACTCTTAATTTGGTGTGACGCATCATCCTTACTTCTCTTCATCCCTAAAAAAAAAAAGGTTCAAACAAAAGCATTAAAACCATACCTATCCTAAGAAAAATAAAGAAATAAAAAAGCACAATCATTAAAGTAAAACTTGGGTTGCCTCCTAGCAATGCCAGTTTTGGTAAAGCTTGACCATCCCTAATTCATAGAGAATCATCTTACCTTTTCAAAGGGAGCTTACCTTGTTGCCTCATTCTTTGTAGAATGACATAAACAACCTTTGTTTAAGGAGGTGGATTAGCTCTTCTTGTAGGGATCATATAAACTGTACTAGAGTTTCTTAAAGGGGTTGACATGGCTGGAGCTAAGGGTTGTTAAGTGTTTTAAAAGGTTAGGAAGCTTATCTATTAGGTAATTCTTTTTAAGGGTTTCCTTTATTTTGATGGCATTAATGCCTTTTTCATCTTTCAGCACACCATACCCTATAGATATAAACTGCAACTTCTTATTTTTAAATCTAAGGGTAAAGCAGCATCATATATATCTATTAAGGCCTTGGTAATAAATAGGAAAGTTCTTTTTAATAGTAATGGAGCCTCATTATCCTCTATGTCTAAAATAGTAAAATTATGTCTAAAACATCAAAATCCATAAAGAAAGCTTATTTTTCAACTTTTACTAGAACATTCTTCAACATCTCTTATAGAAACTTGGCAAATTGATCAATAAATTTAATATTGAACTAGAAAGGTTTCAGCTCTGCACAACTTAGCTATACAAAAATATTCATAGGCATTAGATTTATGCTTGAACCAAGATCACAAATAGCATCAAAGAATTTTAACTCTCTAATTCTACAAGATATAGTAAAACTCCCTGGATATTTTTTCTTTCTAAATAAGAGTTGTTGAAGTTTAGGGCTGTAATCTTCTAAGAATGTGGCTTTTTTTAATCCCTTAAGCTGCTCCTTTTGAATAAGCCTTGGGAAAGGTGGTGTTATGTTAAAACATTACCTATACATTTTAACAGTCACCTTTGGCCTTGGTTGAACTTCCTGTTGAACCTTTTCTTCTTCTTCTTCTTTTTAGGGATTTTTTTTTTATGTTTTCCTTTCTCTTTGATCATTTTGGGTTGGCTTATCTCAGACTATCTTATTAGGTTCAAGTTGAATGCTCTCTAGTAGTGCTCTCCTTATTTGTAGCAGCATTTGCCCTTCTTCAAGTGACCTTTCACTATTCTCTTTTGGATCTTTTTCATAATGCATTTCAACATTCTTTTCCTCAAGGTCTCTCTCATAAGTTTCAATGTCTTTAAGGGCCTCCAATGTCATGGTGTCAAAACCTTTTAGAATTTCTTTACCAAATCTTAACAGTTCCTTACTACTTTAGGTTATCTTACAAAGTTAGGTAGGTTTACCACTATGGGCTTATCATCCTCCTTATCAAAATCTTTCATCCTATCATCTTCCAAAGAATAGATTGCATTACATACCTTTTTGCCTTGTCTTTTTGCATTGGTTTTAGTGTTGCTAGGTAGGGGTACCTGCAGGGCAATTTGCTATGGCTTAGGCAAGATGACTTATTTCGTTTTCTAGGTTTTTGATGGATGTAGCTTGACTTTTAATATTGGCATTGTTGGCTTACATTAATTGGTTCAACATGTCCTCAAAAATGGGTTTCTTTTCTTGGGGTGGGTTATTGGGGTGATAATTATTGTTTTGGTTGTTGATGGGTTAGTAGTTCCAAGAAAAGTTTGGGTGCTTTTGTCATCCAAGATTGTAAGTAATGCTATAGGGATGTTGTTAGGTTTGGTTTGTTGGATGTATTGAACTGGTTCTACCTTAAATTGGCATCTTTCTAAGGAATAGGGTCCTTTGCATATATTATAAGAGATAAAAGGGCTTTGTATAGCATTTAAAAAGTTGTCTTAGTATTGGTCTCCTAAGGCTTCAAATTTTTTTTTTGTGAGGGCAACTAATTGGGAGTTAATTGTAGTAATAACATCAATATTAAATAAACCAGCAAACTGTTTACTAACTTTTCTTTCCATGTCTTATTGATAATTGTTAGCAACCATCTTTTCTATAAGCTCATTGGCTTTTTTCAGGAATCTTGCTCATAATAACCCTTCCAGCAGTTGAATTTAAGGTGGTTCTCATAGGTGGTGTGAGACCATTATAAAATATTTGAATTTAGAGCCACTAGGGTAGTCTATGATTTGGGCATTTCCTTAGCAGCTCATTGAATCTCTCCTATCCATCATATAGTGTTTCTTCATCAACTAGTAGAAAAGTGGTGATCTCATTCCTTAACTTGGCAATCTTTGTTGGTTGGAAAAACTTTACTAAGAACTTTTAAACCAAGTCATCCTAAGTTGTGATTAAACTAGATGGCAAAGAAAAAAACCAATTTTTTGCCTTGTCCCTAAGAGAAAAAGGATATAGTCTTAGTCTAATAGCTTCATTAGAAACACCATTACAGTAAAAAGTGTCACCTAATTCAAGAAAGTTAGAAAAGTGGAGATTTGGATCATCACTTGGTAACCTTACAAAACTATATAGAAGTTTGGACCATTTGTATGATTAAAGGCTTTTATCTCAAAATTGTTGGCTTGAATAACTGGCCTTCTAATAGATGGTTGAATACTATCTACATTAGGAACTGCATAGTCCCATAATGTTCTTTGCCCTTCATTGTTTGCATTAGCCATAGAAGTTGGTGCAAGTGATGTTTTTGCTCTTTTCTTCTTCTTCTAAAGGTTCTCTCAATTTCTTGATTAACAAGAGCTAAGTCAACACTTTTAGATCTATGCATGCAAACAAGAAAAGATGAAAGAAAAGCAAAAGAAAAATAAATAAACAACTAAAAAAAGTTTACATTATAAGAGCTTAAGAATTCTTTATTGATATTGCAAACACCACTATAATCCCCAATAATAGAGCTAAAAACTTGATTGCTACTTTTTTATATGACTTGCAAGTGCATAGATCAAGTAATAGGGTGAAGTGTTCCAGTATTGTCTCCTTAAGGATTATAGAAAAAATTGTTGGGTTGCTTACAAGTATCAAAGGTGAAACCTTAATGACTTATATCTAAAGAAATGAAAATTTAGAGTTCAGTGTTACAGGGATTAAGTAAAGATTAAAGGTGATGTATAAGTAGGGTTTTTAACTTCACCAATTGTCACTTGAGAAGTAAAAGACTAATGCCAAAATCTAGATATCTAATAAAACAAAGATTAAAAGGTTGTTAAGTAAAAAAAATGGAATAGGCCAAATGCTTAAAGAAATCTTGAAAAAAAGATTGTATAAAATGAATTTAAAAAACAAGAAAATGAGTGTAGGCGAATCTTGTAAAAAAATGAAAGAAAACTTGGATCTTGAAAATAAAAACAATGGTTTCTGAATTTAAAGAAAAGAGAAACAAGATTTGTAAACTTGAAAACAAGAAAAGAAAAGATCTTGAAGTAAGGCTTCTTTGATTAAAAGAATTTAAAGAAAATAAAAAGATTTGTGGTTATTGGCAAATCTATTACCTAAGCTAATAACTCACCTAAAGAACTAAGAAAAAAGAGAAGAGAGGAGAAGTAAGAGCTGATGAAAATGAGTAAATAGTCTCCCTATTTATAGTGGAGGGTTCAACCAAGGGGGATAGGCTTTACAAGTGTTTGATTTCAGTCCAAATACATTTGGATGAGCTTGATCTTGATCTTTAAAGCTTCACGGCCAAATGGGACTCTTTATGCTTGAGTGTTCTTGGCCAAATGAATTCTTGGTGGATCAATCTTGGCCTTTGCTTGCATCTTGTTCAAATCTTGGATAATCTCCTCCATTGCATTCGCTAAGGCTTGGAGTTTCAAGATCAAGTTGGTTTTATCCAAGTCTTGAATTTCAAATGGATAAAATCCTACTTCAAGTGAATTTCTTCAAGCCTAAGCAACAAACTTTATGGTAAGCTTCAAACTCATCTTAGCCGAATGCATCTAGCCCTCATTATGAAAAAATATATTGTAACTCATTCAGAATTGCTTTGGCCTAATGGATTGAGCTTGTAACATCCATGGTCTTCCAATTTTTTCTTCTCCTTTGCATGGTCAAATATGATAAAGTCCTTGTGTAACTTATTTTCTTCATGGCTATGCAAAAAAGGCATGTTTGGCTTAAAATTATATCTTGGCCGAATGTGGTGGATTCCAAGTTAGTTTTGAATTGTATGTGTGTGGATCAAAGAGGGTGGCATTGATCTTCCATAATTGGGCTAAACATCCCTCTTGCATGAACTGAAGTATTGAGCTTGAAAAATCTAAAATCATGAAAATAACATGAAAAGCACTAAAAATCATCCAAAAATTTTAATTTTAGCACCATTTTGACGTGTAAAATTTATATATATTTAGATGCTATCAAATGTTCCACCATTTTTTTTGTTCTTTAAAAAACCAACCAAACAAACATTAAAATCAACCAAACAACTTACTAAACTATCCTTTTTCATTGAAAAATTAATCTAGCACCTTGAAAACTTACTTAAGCATGACATAAACACAATTCATTACAGAGAACAAAGCAACATTTAGCCAATAATCAATCAAAGAGGTTTGGTGAAGCGTGGAAAATTACTTGGTCGAATGCCTCCCCAAGGCATACCACAACCTTTAATTCATTTATCAAGCGAAACATGCATTAACCACATAGAAGCTTATAATATGAAATAAATTATAACATTAACACCATTTACCAAGCACATTAATGAATCAAAATAGCAAGAAGATCACATAAGCAAAATCATCAACCAAACAACAATATATCTCATTAACCAACCAAAATTTATATGAAATTTAAGCTAACTAGTCATTTAAACATCATAAGCAAGATTGAGAAGCAAATGAAACATCAAAGAGGCCAAGAGGAGGTTCAACCAATAAGAAGGACACCATGGTTAAACCCTCAACTTGGTTTTTCAATTGTGGATTTGTGTTGTTTTTGTTTAGATTTCAACTTCAATCCAACTATTGATTAGTTGGATGAAAATTGATTCAAACTTGGAGCAAGAAAATAAACTAAAAACCTTTAAGAAAATTAACAAAAACATTAATGAAACACCATTAAAATGCAATGAAAAATGTGATAGGGATGCTAGAAATGCAAAGAATGGATGTTGATATAGTATTCCTTCAAGCAAAGCAAAAAAAGTTTTTTTCTTTCTTTTTTTTCTCATGATTTCCTCTTTCTTTTTTTCTTCTATTTTTTTCTCTCTTTCATAAGTTCGTTTTCTGACTTCTTCTCATTCAGAATATCCTCCCCACATTGTAGAAGATTGCGGAAAATATCTTTGAAATATTGAATTATGGCTATAGGATCAAAACATCATCCAAAGGCCAAGATTTCCCTTTTTATTTTTAATCCAAGAAGCAAACTTTGGCCATTAGATCAAGATAATTTTGTTATTTTCTAGACTATACTATTGGAAAGGGTATGAAACCAAAATAGATTTTTTTTTTTTGCCAAAACCAAAACAAACTTGTTACTTATTCAAAAAGAATAGTGATGAATAAAAGAATTTAAGGCCACATCAATATAGTGACAAAAGAGTTGCATTTTTTAGAAACATAAGAACATATCTAATTTTATTTAGTTCAAATGGACATTTTGTACAATGCTGTACAACAGAAGCACGATTATGGTTCAAAAGGCAACTATGATCCCCCATGAATTATTAGGGTTTAAAAGCATATTTGCGTAATAAATCCAAAAGTAGAAAGGCTTGATTCATTTTATTAGGGTTGTTGCTATGATATAATTTAGCCTAAATTAAGGCTTCATAAGCACTGGATATGGCTTGTACTCTTTAGATAGGGCCTCATATATTATTTATTTATAATAACATATCTAAAATCAAATATCCATTTTTTAAAAAATACCAAAATTTTAAAATATATGATAAATAGTATTCCATTATAATTATAAAATAAAAAATACGATAAAATATTAAATAAAAATATGCATCAAGCCATAATTGCTCTAATTTGCACCATATTCCAATTTTGCAAAAATATTCCTACATTTACTTGTTTATTATATCAATTCTCACCATCATTCCAAATACCTTTCTTTTTTTTTTAATCCATAAATGGCCATAATATATGGTTAAATCAGTAGATGTGATCCAAACATTTATTTAATTCAATATTTCAATCTATTTTTTGAATTGGATTAAATTATCTGATTATTAAAAAAATAAAGTATAATTTAAAATTTTAATTTCAACATCTATAAATTCCAATTATATATTTAGTTGCACTTGGAAGAGGAAAACAAGTAGTTTCCAAGTTAGCGCTAGTGGATCATGCAAATCCAATCTAATATAAATGTACTAATTATTATAGCATCCTATGCGTAAAAAGAAATTGCATGTCAAGCAATCTTCAAAATGCAAAATTTGACATCATGGTCATGGAACTGGTAGCTCAACTTGACATGCATAGTACCATGTAATCTCAATCATCACATCAACTACCTAATGGACCCTCTTTTTATGCTGACTTGTCAATCCCTAAATGGAGGATCAACGTTCAAGTTAGCTTAGCTTGCCAAGTCATCTTGATCATAGGAATGACTGTGGCTACCCTAAAACCCCTCACCTTTAACTATAAATAGGGCCATCCAAGTGTCATTTAAATATATCATATTTCTCTACTTTCATACTTTTTCCTTCCTATTTTCCTCTTATACCAACCTTTAACATAAGTGTCAGACTGCAAACACTAGGAAAACTCCTAGCCTTTACCATTAACCTCTTTTTTTCTCCCTCTTATGTCTTTAGGGTTTTATTTCTCAGCTCAAAGCTCAGTACCAACATTGAGAGTGCAGGTACAGGGTTTTCATCATCTAGTTGATCTAAATACCATGCTGCCTAGAAAGAGAGTCTATGAGGAAGGAAAGCTAGCTATCTAAGCTGAAATTGAAACCCATACTAGGTAACCCATAGACCGATTTGCACTTACATAGGCAGGTCCTACGATGGAGCAATTCTAAGCCCTGACCCAATAGTTATAGTCCCTTAAGATGTGACTAAAATTCTTTATTTTCTTTATTTTTACCTACATATAAGAAATATGTGCATTTAGGAATATTTTTTGCATAATTTGCAAGGAATAAGCTAAAATATAAGGAAGATTGCACTAAAAATAAGCATAAAAAAGTTAAAATTTTAGTTTAATGAAACCTCTAAACTTAAGTTTTTGCTTGTCTTCAAGCAAAACAAAATCGAGCTAGAATCATCATATACTTTCAATGCTTCATTCAACATGGAAGCCTCATGGATTGATAAAGGGATATAACTAAAGTAAAATCTTGAATGAGTGCTAATATATAAGAATTTACCTAGGTTAAGATCATTCCTAACTATGGTTTCACAAGCAAGCAACACATCTTACATATCCTTACATGAAATCTAGTGATGTTATGCAAAACATGAAACATTAATAATAAGGATCAATAAAGCACGCTCATGTTCCATGAGTTTGCTTATCACATCTCTCTCCACTAATGTAGATAAACATATGACCAAGGATTATTTAGGACTCTCATAAGCTTGTAATGTAAGGCTAAGATCAAGGTATGACAAAAGTCATTTAGGCTCAAGTACCATAACAATGCATTATATGTCTATGATCATCTATAGTTGAGTTCTCAAAGTAAGAAAGGTAAGCTTGAATAAAGAATCAACCCTCAAACTTTGATTGTGCCTATTTTTTCTCTCTTTTTTTCATTTCTTTGCTTTTTCACCATTTTTTTTTAGAACTTTTTCTTCTTTTTTTTAATTTCCCATTCTTTTTCAAAGCTCCACCTTTCCTCCTAAATAATGCATAGCTCACAAATAGTATATGAATGTCTACCTATTATTGGCTTTATGAATGACTACTCAAAGAAAGTATAATAATGATTCAAGCTAGTACTTGTTAAGCTCAATTTTAGGGCAAAAATAAGGAAAATTCGAGAAAATTTTTTCTAATTTTGAGCAATTTTCCAATCAAAACTTGATTGGACAAAATTGCAAATGCACAAACCATAAAGGTAATAATAGTGATATTTCAGCCAAGATATCATCCCACAAAGATTAGGTAAAGATATTCCTAAGCTAAATACCTATTCTTCTAAAGTTGGCTCAATTAAACAAAGAAAAACATGGCATTAAACTAACTAAAAAAAATCAACCAAAGCATGTAACACAAGTATAGTATGGTTTAAAATTGCAAAATGTAAGCTAAGTAAAATAAATTGGAAAAATAGTAGGTAAATTGACATGCAATAAACTAAACATGATTTAAAGCAAAAATATATTTGAAATGAAAGCAATAAAAAAATTGCAAAATCTAAGGTACTACATGAAAATCAAAAGTATAACAAAATCTAGAAACTACAATTTCAAACTAGAAATATGGATTTAATTCATGTAAAATCAAATGAATATGAACTGAAAATTGGTAGTACATTGAAGGAACAACATGAGAAACTAAATTGGAGAACAAAAATTGGAAGGAATTACAAGAATCAACAACTAAAAGTGCAAAACAGAAATTGATTTTTGCTCATTAACAACTGATTTAGTGCAGAAAAATTTAGATATAGTATTTTCTAGAAAGAGTGAACTTGAAATGAGCTAAGGTAAGCTGGATCAACAAGTTTACTAAAAAATATAATAAAAAATTCGTAGCAAAATAAGAAAAATATAGCTCAACAAACTAAGTATCCAAATAGTGTGCAAATAAGCAAAAAACAAAGCATGATCAACAAAATTAATCCAAACAGCCATAAAAACATGAAATAAATTACAAAAAACTAAAAATAAGCAAGATGACAAGTAAATCCAAGAGATCAAAGCTTAAAGGAGAAAACAAATCACCTAGAGGAGAGAATAACCAAGCTACAACTTGAATTGCACACCTAATCTTCACAGCCTCCACTATTTCAACCTCAACTTATGAGAATTAACTGTATTGATTGGGAATGAATTTGAAGCTGAGTTTTTTATATGTTGAAACCTAATGAGTGAAAACTATGAAAAAAAATTGGAGCAAAAACAAATAAGAAATGATTGAGTTTTGATTAAAACATTACAATTAGGTCAAGTATGAAAATACAGAAATAGATTTGAGATCAATGAGAAAACTTAAAGATTTGAGCAAGAAATCAACCAAATTTGTGAATTTCATTACCAAAATTGTAAAGAGCACTAAAAAATACTTGAGCAAAGTGCAATCAAAATCAATAGCAAAAGATGAAGACAAAGGGTTATTTGTTTGCTAAGAAAGTAAAATGTAGTAAATGAAAGTGCATAAATTAAAAAACAAGAAAAATAAAATCCTTAGCTAAAGTCTCCCTAAAATGGCTAGCTCTTTTCCTATTTATAGGCATGTGAGTGATGAATGGAGCCTCAAAAACTCTCTCTAAAATATCTACAATGAGGTGCACTTCTAGAGACTTCTTTCGTTCTTGCTTTCTCACTTGGTGCATGGCTGTTTGGCTTTAAAACTCTTCACTAGTTTGCAAGCTTCACTTTATGCATTTTTGCCACCCTAAAAAGTCCTCTTTATAGCCAATAGGAGCTCTCCAAAGTGCCATGTCATCACCTCTTGAAGTCTTCCTTTGAATGCCAAAATGTGATGCCCAATTCTCATGCAAATGAAAGTTGTATTCTACGCCACTAGTGCACCATCTTTTCCTTGTTAAGCCTATTGCATGCATGTATGTTTTCATTTTTTGCTTAAAAAAGAATTTTAACTATTCCATGAGAAAATTTAACAATAAAATCACTAAAAAAAATGTTGGAAATAATACTACAAAAATTCATGGAAGAAAGGTTCAAAAAAACTCCTTTAAAAACAATCTAACTTAATGACACTAATTTTAGGCCATTTTCATAATTTGCACACAAAAAATCCTCTAAAATATATCCAAATGACCAAAATTCCTCATTTTCTCCATTTTTACCCACACATGAGAAAAATCTAGATTTAAGAATATCTTTTCCATAATTTGCAAGGAATATGCTACAATATAAGAAAGATTGCACCAAAAATTAGCATAAAAAGTTAAAATTTTAGTGCAATCAAGGCAATGATTTAAAGCATCACACCCCCGTAAACCTCTAAAATACATGACCTAGGCATTCTTGAAAGATTACTAGCTGAAAGGCAGTCGAGCTACAAGGATGTTAAAGCCTTGTCAACCTCACATAAAAAAAAACCCACTAACCCAGTTGGCAATTGTTGAACTCACACCTCAACACAAGCCATAACCCGACTTAGAGCAAAAGTCGAACAGAGATCTGGAAGCTATATTGCAGGCCATGGAGAATGAGTTGAAAGCAAAGGTTATGGCATTCAAGGATGAGCTCAAGTTCTTGGAGACCTTGCCATTTGCTGAGGAGATTAACAGAATAATGCCCCTAAAAAGATTCCAAATGCCGCCTTTGGAAACTTATTATGATACTTATGACTACTTATGACCCTCTTAATCATTTAGAGATTTATCAAACTAATGTGATGATGCAAGAAGTGAATTAAGCTCTTATGTACAAAGGACTAGCTACCACGCTCAAAAGGGTAGCTTGGTCCTAGTACAACAGTTTAAAACCAAAGTCCATTACAATTTTTAAAGAGCTTAGTCATGCTTTTCTATCTTGATTTGTGAGTAATAGAAGAATGAAAAAGACTACCCTAAGTTTGATGTCAATCTTCCAAGGCATAAATAAGTCTTTGAAAGACTATGTAACATGTTTTAACATAGAAGCCTATTAAGTAAAAGATTTAGAGTAGACTATTATAGTGGTCACCCTGACCAATGGACTCAATGATAAAGAGTATGACCTGAGTGACACTTTTCCTTGAATCACTAAAGACATTAGTTGATGTGCTACTTGTCATAAAAAGATATATCAATACTGAAGCTACAATAAAAAATCAAGGTTAAAGAGGCTCATCCCTCTTCATCAACGGTTGAGGTAAAAGAGGCTCATCCCCCTTTATCGATAATCAAGGTAAGAGAGGTTCATCTTTTTTCCTCAATTGAAAAAAAAAAAGAGAAATCTTCAATCCTCTCCCAAAAAAAAAACGATTAGGGTATCTTAGAACCAAAAGCCTGAGCAAACAAAAAAACTACATAGCACTGAACACCTTTAGAGAGAGGATTTTAATGCACATAAAAAGGGATCCTGAGCTTAGATGGCCAAAGCCATTAAGGCAAAACACAAAAAGAAATCTAATAAAAAGATACACTTTTCACCAAAACACTAGTTACAACATAGAAGACTATGTCAACTTGAATAATGAAATAAAAAGTCTAATCAGAAGAGGTTGTTTAAGTAGGTTTATGGACCGAACAAAATAAGGTCAAGGTAGGTTGAATTATAAAATGTCAAGGTAGGCCAAATTACAAAAAAGACAACTAGAAAGAAAAGGTAGGAAGAAATTAAGGGAATAAATAAAAAGAAAATTAAAGAAGTGGAGGTGGAAACTAGAGAAATGAGTGAGAAGAAGATGAAAGCCGATCTATAGACAACAGTCCCATTATGGGCATCATCAATACGATAATTGGTGAGAGCTTTACCTCAGCCAAAAAAAAGTTTAATCAAGGAATGGTAATGGCCATAGGGTCCTCGGCCAAGAAAGAAAAGAACTAGAAAGATGAAGTGATCTTTTTTAGCTCGAAAGACTTAGAAAGGATTCAATTCCCATAAAACGATGCAATACTTGTCACTATTGTGGTATACAATCAGATGGTGAGAAAGGTCCTATTTGATAGTGAGAGCTCGACTGATGTGTTACACTATGCCATGATGTGAAAGATAGGCATAAGGGAAAAAATGTTAAAACCATTCACTACCATTCTGATCAGTTTTAGGAATGAACAAGTGCCAATAAAATGAACTATCAAGCTACCAATCACATTGGGCATTAAGCCAAGAAGCATCACCTCAGTTATAAAATTTATGGTAATTGATGTTCCCTCTACATTTAACATGATCCTAGGCGTTAACCTAGCCAGTTTGTTATGAGATTGATTAGCTTAGCTCTTAATCTAAAGATCAAGTTTCTAAATCCAAACAAAGTTGGAGAGGTTAGAGGAGACCAATCCATGGCATAATAGTGTTATGTGACAATTATGAAAGGAAGAACTAGGAAGCAGATTAACAGTTTAGCCAAAGCTAAGGAACATAAAAAGACAAATGTGATTAGGGTGAAGGTCAAAAACTAAGACAGCCTTGGTAAAAAGTAATATAAAATTGAGAAGAAAAAAAATGTGTGTTTTTAAGCTGCTCTAAGCTCTTAAGCTATATAACTTTACATGCTACAAAATTTTTGCAATTTTTCATTAACTCTATAGAGGTGAGCTTTTAAGTTGGCATACATACATAAATATATGTCAACAGAATCAAGCTCCTAACCCGATTAAAGAAAATTTGAAATACAATTCTATACTTTGTTTAGCTTAACTTTCTACATGCCATCCTACTAATAATAAACTAACTACCACGTTAGGATTCATCCTTCTCGTAGAAAACATTCTTAACCTAACGGAAGAAATAGAAATAATTGATCAAAAACCAAAAAATGGTTGAAAACTAACTAGAACTAACATAAAAGCTCATCTCTATACTATTTTGAGAAAATAATTTTGAAAAATGCATGCAAATCGGAGTAAAGCTTGACCATAAAGAGCAACTAATTTAACTTTTAAGAGACAATGCTAACCTGTATGCTTGGACCCTATATGATATGCCTGGGATGGACCCTAAGGTAATGGTTTACAAACTAAACATGGATCCAAATATAAAGTCAGTTTGGCAAAGGAAAAGAACTTTTGCTCTAGATAGACAAAAGGTAATAGAGGGGTCATCAAACTACTAAAAGCAGGCTTTATGAAAAATGCATACTATCATGACTGGTTTGCCAATATAGTAATGGTAAAGAAGCATATTGAAAAATGAAGAATGTGCATGAACTACTAACCTCAATAAACTTATTCAAAGGATAGTTTTTCTCTACCTAGCATAGATCAACTAATAGATAAAAGTGCCAAAAATGGCCAGCTTAGCTTTATGGATGCTTACTCTTGCTATAATTAGATCAAAATGATAACAGAAGATAAAGAGAAAATAGCCTTCATAACTAAGAAAGATCTATATTGTTATAAGGGCATGCCCTGTAGCTTGAAAAACACTAGAGTGACCTGCCAAAGATTGGTGTCATAACGTTTCAATCTAGAGACTCAATCGCTAGACATCAAAATTTTAAAAATGTGAAAAACACAAAGAGTCACCACTAATCTTTTTTACATTATGATTGGCCACCCAAAAATTTTATCTTTTAATAAAACAATAAAAACGGTTTAAAGCTTTATTAAAAACATAATTTTATCTACAAAAAGAAATTGGATTCAGGAGTCTGTTATGTATAGGGAGGATTACCACCCCCATAATGCCCATCAAATTGGTACCAATTAATTATGTGTTATTTGTAATTCTGGATAAAAATGGTTTTTTATATGAAATTTAATTATAATTCCCTTTGTTTTTAAGAAATAAAATTAGTTTAAAAAAATCTTTGTTTAGGAATATTTATGAAAATATTAAAATTAAAGAAATACCTTCAAAGTCTCTAACATAAAGGCAAAATTCAAAGATAGTCTTTCCATTTAAGATTTATCATAACATTCCTTCTTAAATAATAAAATAATACTCTTTGTAAATGATAGTCATTAATGACTTTCCAACATCTAGGCAGAGTACCGAAAATTATGTTTTACAAAATGCTATTTTAATTTTATTTGTTTAAAGCTAAAAAAATTTTAAGAAAACTTTTTATGAAGTAAAAAAACAAATAATATAATTAATATTAAACATCAACAAACATATATATATATATATATATATGAATTATGAATGCACACATTATTCTAAACAATGAATTATATGTAGATGATGATAAAATATGAATTTAAGAATCAGGTTTTCAAATATAAAGAGACCACCTAGACTCTCTAACATCTAGGTAGAGTTTTGGATGTGAATTTTTATATTTAAAATCCTACCTTGTTATTTTTATTTTTATTTTTTTTATATTTGTTGCTTTAACAAAACAAATTTATTTTGAGTTGTAGAAATGTTTGAAAATTCTTAAGGAAATAAAATTTCCTGAATACCCCAACATCTAAATAGTATTCAGGAATAGATTACTTCATAAAAAGTTTTCATACAAATCCTTAGAAATTTAAAATGAGTTTAAGATTTTGGGTAGGTTTAGGTTTAAATTTTAAAAATCTATGAACCTCTCTAAAAGTCTCTAACATCTAGGCAGATTTTCGGAGCAAGCTCATTTTTATAATTTTTTTTAAAAATAAATTTTTATATTCTTACATTTTTATATATATTTCTTGTTTTTGCATAACATTTATTATTATTATTATTATTGTTGTTGTTGTTGTTGTTGTTGTTGTATCAAGCTAGAACATATAGGCTATAAATTACATATATATAATGATAACATAAAATATTAATCATGAAGTTAACACATAGAACATTAAACCAAGACATTATAATGCATGAGGCTCAAACTTAGGTACTAGAATAACATGAGAGAAATAAGGGTAGGCCTGCATGTGATATGCATGGGACCGATCCAAAACAAATATATTCAGCCCCTGCCCTCTACTTTAAAGCTCTCCTATATTAACAAATAATAAATAAAAAGGAAAAAGAAAATAAAAATAAAAACTTCTACACCTATATTCTATCTATGTCACCTTTTCATTCTACTTTGGATTAGACACTACAAAGAAGAAGAAAAACTGCCAATGTATTAGCTTTTTAATGCCTAGACCTCATTATTACTTGTAAAATTCTTAAAAACCAAGTCTGGGACCCACGGTTTGATTTAGAAGGGGATTCTATGCAACCTTAAGCCTAAAAGAATATAAGCTTAAGAAGTGAATTCCCATGGCAATGGGAAGGACGAAAATTGGTTTGAGAAGCAAGGAGCAACCTAAATAATAAGTACAAGAAAAATATAAACGGGTAAGATCGAGTCATATAAAGGCCCCATTGATGATTTATCAACCTAAAAACAACTATATACTATCTTCATCTAGTATCAAAGATCTTGAATAACAAAGATAATGATTCAAACTATAAGCAAGCAACCACCATGAAATCAAAATTGAATAGCAAAGATAGTCTCATTTTCCCCTCAAACTCTAAGTATTCTTTTCCATAGGTTGCATGAAATAGAAGCTAAAATGTTGGAAAAGAAGTAAGAAGCAACTAAAGGATTATAGGAAAGCCTAACCAAGGGAGGGAGTGTACTCGTAGCACTTAAAATGAGCTTGATACTGTGGCCATTTATTCAAAAGTTAATTATGCAATATAATGGATAGGTGGACAACATATTAGGAAAACTCAAGAGGATTTAAATAGAAATTAAAGTAAAAAGGCAATGAAATGTTAGCAAGGTAATACCTTACGAATGAACAAAGCCCAGATAAATGTCCTTGAAGTTTACAAGTTCTTTCTCTCTCTAAAGATTCATGGGAGGTAAGCTATAAACATAAAAGTAAAATGGGAAATTCTTTAGAAAACAAGGAGAACAACATAGGAAAAACTCTATGGGAGAGCTCAAACCATGACTGCCCATGGAAAATAAAGCATTATGGTATAGGCATCCCCAGTCGATTTCAGGTCCATTTTTTTACTAACCAATGATAGGGCATGAATGATAAAGAAGCAAGGATCTAAAGGGAAAAAAACTAAGGTATAATAACGCCATGGAATGATTCAAACTGTTGTTGCCATTAGAAAAGGCAAGAACCATTTTTCTAGCTAATAAAGAAGGCAACAAACACTTAAAGCTTTGAGCTTTTCCTACCCACAAAATAATACCAAGCAAGTAAATCAAAGAGCTTGCAAAGCCTCAAACTTTTTGCAAGTTTCCTGAAAAGGTCTGGCTTTAAACCATATAAACAACAACTTAAAAAGGACCTAGAGGCTACCAGCCTTCATTTTATATTTTTTATATGCATATGTCAAGCAGGATATATATATTACATGCGTTAACAAAGAAAAAGAAACAAAAAGTTTTACCTTTCGTTTTCATTTCTTGTTGTTTTTTCTTGGTTTTTCCTCTTCATTGGTTTTCATTTGTTCTCTATTTCATTTTACTTTTTTTGTCTTTTCCCCCAAAAAACCTTTCTTTTTTCAAGAGCCCTCTTTCTTCTTACAAAGAAAAAAGCCACTAAAATATCTTTGAAAAATTGAATATAGGTATTTGGATCAAATATCGTCAAGGAGCAATCTTTAGCCGTTGGATCAAGATTTGATATGAGATCTGTTGGTCCACATTATTCACTGCAAAGGTTGGATTTTTATAGCCCCAAAACCAAATGAAAAGATCATTTTACCCTTAGTACAAAGTTTTCAATATTTATGCCATTTTCTTAGAAATGAATGTTTTCATGCTCATTTTTGGGATTTTAAAGTACCAAAAATCATGAAATATTATAAAATTAGTATTTGAAAAGTTTCATGAAAATTCAAACTCGAAAAGGCCAAATTATGAAAATATCCCTAAAGGGTATTTTGGTGATTTCACACCTTTTGGGGTACTGCTGTGATTTCAAATACACCAAAAATTATGAAATTGAGATATAGAAAGTTTCATGGAAAAAAATCAACCCCAAAAAAGTTAAATTATGAAAATCCCAATAAAGGGCATTTTAGTAATTTTATACTTTCCCAAATGCAATAAAAATTTTTAGTGTTTTAAAAATCATCAATTTTAACTTTAAACCACATTGATTCCAATTAGGTGGTGAATTGTGAGAATTGACCCGAGTTCTATCCATTTTGACCAAGTTTTATGCAATTTTGATTTTGTTTGACTAATTTTAACTTTATTGACAAAGTTTGATCGGATTTGACCTGAGTTGATTTTGGAGATTACTTGCTTCATTTATTCTTTATTTCCCATACATCCCTGTGAAAATGTAGTCTCCATATAAATCCCATGCAAAAGAGTTTGATAGCAACCCTATTGGTTTTCTTTTCCTTTTGTTTATTATAGGCCTAAAATTGATGCATTTATGGGCTTTTAAAGTGGGCTTTCTTATGGGCTTTAAATGGGCTTTGTTTAGGCTTGTAATTGGGTCTCTAAATGGTTTATGTAATGGTCTTAAATTAATGGTTCTGACCCATGTTCACAAATGGGCCTGAGTAATCATGTTAAAAAATGTTTCAAACAAAATTTGGTGTCTACAGCTGCCTCTCTTTGCATATTTCAAAGAATAAAAAATAATGCAAAGACATAGATAACAATTTTATCCAGATGATGCTTTCAAGTGAGAGAGAGAGAACTCTTATTCCTTTTTTTAAAAAAAGATAAGTTCATAAACTACAAAAAAATCGATTAAGATTGGTACACAAGTTAGTGAATAAGAATGTTCAGGACTAAGTCGCGAATCAAAAATAAAAAATGACTAGGATTAAACCACTAGTTGAAAAATAAAAATGAATGGGATTGAGCCACAAGTTGAAGAATAAATATGACTAAAACTGAGCTGTAAGTCGAGAAATGGAAATGACCTAGATTGAACTACAAGTTTATGAATAAATATGATTGGGATTGAGCCGTAAGTCAGGAAATGAAAATGATTGCTATTGAACTACAAGTCAAAGAATAAAAATGACTGAGGACCAAACTTTGAGTAGAAGAATGAAAATAAAAATAATCAGGATTGAACTATGAGTCGAAGAATAAATAGGACTAGGATTAAATTATGAGTCGAAGAATGAAAATAATATGATTGAATTCGAGTCGAAGAATAAATAAGATTGGGATCAAACCATAAGTCAAAGAATGAAATGACTACAATTAAACCATGAGTCAAAGAAAAAATATGATTGCGACTGAATCATGAGATGAAAAAGTGACTTCGGTGCTCTATAAATTGATAGTCAAGGTTTTGAAGATCGCGTTAAAGGTAACCTTTCATCTTTGGGGCTAATTCTCTTAATCAAACCATCATCCTTGTTTGGAAAGAAACACATCCTAATTCTTTTAGACGTCTCATAAAGAGACCCTCAATACAAATTATCATAAAAATTTTGCAATGCATGCAATGATTATGATGAATTAGAAAGATGAGGATGCAACAATGATTTATATCATGTGCTTTCATTCATGTTAATTCAATTTTTGAGATTGGTTCAGTTGTTTTAAACTTTGAAGCTGCTTTTAATATTTTTCTCCTTCTAAATATTTCATTTTTATCATCTAGTTATTTCTCTTTCCTCTTATTTGGAATCTTAGACTTTTGATGGACCGGTCTGACTCTTGCTTGCCCTGAAACCTTCTTTGAATTCTTTTTTTTATCTCTTTTCCTTTTTCTTTCTTTTTATTTTTAGTAATCAATCAATTTTCCATTTCATTTTTTTTTACTTTGTATTACTATTTTTGTCATCCTTACACCTTTTTTTTAGCAACATGTTGGTCTATCATGAACATTATCAGTCATTATCCTAATTTCAAGTGAAAAATGCAGTGATTCCATATTCAAAGTTGAATATGAGAATTAGTTAATCATAGGGTATTTGTTTTAATTTTAGAAAGAGAAAGATGAGCTTTTCAAAACTTAAAAAATAGGTAATTCAAAGATATTTCGAGAATCAAATATCAGTTCTTTAAATGATGAACATTTGAACAACCTTGACCTACTCATACTAGATCTTTTCCCAAAAACTAGTTACATTTGCGATTTTACTATGTTTGATCTCATATAACTAATTCTTGCCCCATTTTTGCAATTGATGGAAACTTACCCCTAAAATTCATTTCCCTTAACTTTAATGCCAATTTATTTAGTTATGTACCATCCTTTCATTCCTTAAAGGGTTTTCTTCTAGCTTCACCTTCATTTAAACTTCTTTTTTAGGTTTTCAACTTAAATAATCCTTTTTTGGGTTTAGACAACCCTTTTTGGGTTTTCAATCTAAATTGTCTCATTTTTTTCTTTTTTTAAATTTTTTTGTTTTAAGCTTTTCTTTTTTTAAGCAAAAAATTTCTTAACAGTGTCAAAATTCATAGGATTTGGTAATTCATCACCATCTATTTTTGTAACAATTAGAGCTCTAACAGATAATGCCTTTTTTACCACGTATAGACCTTTCTAATTGGGTGTTCATTTCCCTCTACTGTCATGTTGAATTGGTAAAATCCTTTTCAAAACCAATTCACCTTTACTAAAGCACAAAAGTTGTATCTTTTTGTCATGTGCTCGCATGATTCTTCTTTAGTACATTTACCCATGACTAAATGCTAAAAACCTTTTTTCTTCAATGAGATTTAGTTGTTCAAAATGATCTTGAACCCAGTCTATTTCATTTAATTTTATCTCTATCAAAACCCTCAGAAAAGGAATTTCCACTTCGATTGGTAAAATAGCTTTTATCCCGTACACTAGTAAAAATAGGGTTACCCTTATGGAGGTTCGAATTGATGTTCTATAAGTAAGGCAAATGGTAACTTTTCATACTAGTCTTTATATATATCATTCATCTTCCCTAATATTCTTTTGATTTTCTTATTCGTAGCCTCTATTGCACCATTCATTTCAGGCTGTACAATGCTGAAAAATGATGCTTTATCCCAAATTGCACACATAATTCTTTCATCATCTTACTATTTAAGGTACTAGCATTATCAAAGATGATCCTTTTTGGGAGCCCATACTGGCATATTATCTATCTCTTTATGAATCTACACACTACTAATTTCATAGTACTAGCATACGAAGCTCCTTTTACCCATTTGATGAAGTAATCAATTATTACAAAAATAAAATGATGCTCATTTGAAGCTTTTGGGGTTATAGGTCCAATCACATCCATTCCCTACATAGAGAAAGGCCATGGTGGTGCCAAGACATGTAGTGGGATTGGAAGGAAATAAATCTTATCGCATAAATTTGGCATTTATGGCACTTTTAGGCATAATTGATGCAATCATTTTCTATTACAAAATAGCAGTAACCCGCTCTCATAATTTGTTTGGCCGTCATATGCCCATTGGTGTGTATTCCACAAATTCTTTTGTGCACTTCTTCAAGTATCTTTCTTACTTTAACAACATTTACACACCTTAGCAACATCTAGTCTTAGCTATTTTTTATATAAGATTTCTCTATTAAGCACAAATTCTGCTACTAATATTTGAATAATCCTTTTATCATTCTTTAAAGCTTGCTCAAAGTAATTTTGGCATTTGATATATTGCACAATGTCAGCAAAAAATCAACTATTGCACTCTTTTTTATGGATTTTTGTACACCATACACAATATCATATTCCAAAGTATAACCGGGCATATCGTTATCCTGCCTAATAGAAATGGTTTCTCAAAAATGTACTTGAAGGGATCCAACTTTGATATTAGTCAAGTCGTATGATAGAGTATATACTGTTTGAGCCAACGAGTAGTCTAAGCTAGGGCACAACATATTTTCTATTTAGGAATACTTGGCCTCATACTCTATAAACTTTTTGCTTAAATAGTAAATAGCATGCTTTTTTTTTACTAGTTTCATCCCTTTTGCCCTAGTACGCATCCTATCGATTTCTTATGCACCACTAGATACAAGATCAATGGCCTTCCTACAACTAGTGGTACCAACATTGGTGGACTTGTCAAATACTCCTGAATCTTTTCAAATGCATTTTGGCATTCTTCATCCTATTTACCTAGATTATTTTTATGAAGCATATTAAAAATTAGATCACATTTTAATGTAAGTTGAGATCTGAAGTGAGAAATGTAAATCAATTGCCCTAAAAAGCTTCTCATTTCCTTTTACATGTGTGGCACTATCAACTCTTGAATGGCTCAAATTTTATCATGTTCTATTTCCATATCTTTTTCACTAACTATAAATCCTAGCAATTTTTTAGATTTAACATTGAATGTGCTTTTGGTCATATTCAATTTGAGCTAGTATCTCCACAACCTTTCAAAGATTTTTTTGAGATTAGCTACATGAGCTTCCCCTTCCTAAGACTTAGTTATCATATCATCAATATATACATCTATCTCTTTGTGCATCATGTCATGAAAAAGGGTGACCATCGTTCTTTGATATGTGGTGTTAGCATTCTTTAGTCAAAAGGCATAACTTTATAGCAAAATGTACCCCACATTATCACAAATATGGTTTTCTCCATATCTTTTTGGGCCATTTTGATTTGCTTATAGCTAAAAAATCCATCCATGAATGAAAAAGGTAGAGTGCCTAGTGGTGCTATCCACAATGGTATCAATATGTGGTAATGGGAAATTATCCTTTAGGTATATTCAAGTCCTAATAGTCTACACACATCCTAACTTTTCTATCGATTTTAAAAATTAGGGCTATATTGGTTACCCATTCATGATACTTGGCTACTTCTAAAAAACCTATATTAAACTATTTCATCACTTCTTCTTTTATCTTTAGCAACATTTTAGGCTTTATGCATATCAATTTTTTTTGTATTAGTTAGCATTTTAGCTTTAAAGGTATTCTATGCTTAATAATATTTGTGCTAAGTTGAAGCATATATTGATAAGATCATGCAAACACATCCATATATTATTGTAACAAATCCATCAGTTTTTGTTTCTCAATCAGTGGTAGTAAAGTACCAATCATAACTTTTTTCTTATTTTCACCATCCCCCAAATTTAACAAGTAAGCGGATTCCCAATGGGGTTCTATGATTTTCTTCTCTTGCTCTATCCATTTTAACGGATCATAAGGCAAATCATAGTTTTCTAAATCAATATCATTATCAAGCTCGCTAATGTGAATTGAAATTTTGAAATCAGATCCAACATTATTGTCTCGGTCATCCATAATGTTCATTATTTAAAGACTTAAAAATAGGTACAATCATAAATAACTATAAATTGATTTTGGCAAAGGCAAGAAAATTTTGAATAATAATGAAAAAGAGAGAAAAAAATGGAAAAGATGGTATATGTGAAATGCATTGTATTCATCATTTTATTAGGATAATGAAAGTAAGCCCATACATTTGACCTTTGTATGCTCTTGGGCTAAAGTCATTGGAATTTTTAAGTTTGAATGGTTCAAGGATAACAGAATCAGTACATCATTCTTGGATCTCCTAACTTAAAAAGGAACATCATTTTATCTTGCATAACTTTCTTATCTATGCCAATCTAAATGTGAGAGAAAGCTTCTTCTAATCCTATCATTAGTTCACCCTTTTCAACTTTTGATGATCTAAGGTAGACATATCTGTCGAAGTGAAATGTTTTGTACAAATAGGGGAACACCATTTTTTCATTAATCGACTTTTGCCCTTTGAGGCATGCCATTCTCTTTTTTTCTTCTCTAGCATCATATTCTTTTTATCAATAGCAGTAGACTTGTTACCTAAGCCTCATTTTTCTTTGTTCTCAATCGTGCTTAATGCCTTATTAATTCCTTGAAAAGCTTTTCCTAAACCTTGTCTGGCTTGCTAACTTTTACTGATAGCCTGCTTTATCATCATATCTGTAGTTTTCAAAAATTAAAAGTTGATATCTTTGACCCTTCTCTGATATAACTAGCATTAGTTACTTCAAAAGCTCTAAATAAGCATTCAGTCATATCTTCTGTAGTATTGACATAAGAAGTGGTCAAGGTTTTTATCACTAATAAATCTTTTTCATTATCTAGACAAACTTATTTCCCTTTAACAATGAACATTACCTTCTAATGTAAAGACAAAGGCATAGCTCTAGTTATATAAATCCAAGGTTTTTCAAGTAAACAGCTATATATAGGTGTTATATCCATCACCTGAAATAGGATAATAAAAGTACACAGACCAGTCTTTAACGAAATCTCTATATTACCAATCACTTCTTTTCATGTTTTTTCAAAAGCCCTTACTATCATGTGGTTATTTCTCATGTAGGAAAGGTCTATTGGAAGCTTTGACAATGTAGTCATATGTATGATGCTAATAGATGACCCACTAACAATCAATACTTTAGCCATGGTGTGGGTTTTGCACTTGATAGTAATGTGTAGGGCCTTAACACTACCCCATTCCTCTAGGGGTATTTCATCATCATTGAAAGTAATAAAGTTAGGGGCTATAATATTTCCCACAATGTAATATATCTTCTTAACATAATTATTGTGTTCGACATAAGCCTAATTAAATACTTTTAATTAAGCATTCCTGTGTGGCTCTAAGCTTAACAATAATGACTATAAAGAAATGCAAGTTGGTATTTTGTTCAGCTAGTCAACCACATTATACTCGCTATGCTTGATGATTTTTAAAAATTCACAAGTGTCTTTCTTTGATACCGACTCTTTTACCTACACTTATAGGCTTACCACCTATTGAGTACCTTGACTTTCCCCTATGTTTTCTTCTCCTATCTTACATTTACCTTTTCTTGCCCTTTCCAACATTTCAGGAGTGTAACATTAGCCATTTTGAGTCATTTCTCCTTTGCCTATTATGTTTACAATATTCCTCATACCTGGATCGTTCAAGGTCATGTCAGGTCCTCATATCATAACATCATAATCTTACTTCCGCGAGACTGCTTTATCAGTTTGGTAAGGGAACAGACTAGGGACATAAATAGTAATTGGTGTCCTAAAAAAAGAGATAGTTTTCTTAACTACAGGCTCAGATTTCTTATCACAGAATACCATTAGAGGTTTAGGGATAAAAGACTAGCTAGGGTACTCATCATCCATTATATTCGCACTGCTTACATTATACTCATCATAAAATTTTATTACAGCTATGTTCATTAAACTTTGCAATATTCACTGAAATACTTCACATCTTTGAATTGAATGTCTGACCATTCTTTCATGGTACTTGCAAACCTAATCGTGGTTTTCATAGCTTCTATTGTCATTCAAAGACATCGGATGAATCATGCTTATCTTAAGCCAATAGTCATACACCTATTTAAAATTAGTCCTCACTTCATCTATGCATCTTTTGATCCTTACATATTTTCCATTACCTATACCATTAATCTTCCTTTTGGTGTGGTTTGGCAAATGATTTTCACTAACATTTGGCTTGAATTTAGTATCAAAAGTTAAGAGCCATTCATTTATTAAAGCTTGTACCTTATGTTTAAGTGTTATGCAGTTTTCAATGTAGTGTCTTGCCAATAGTCACACTTGACATTGGGGTCATACCAACTAGGTAAGGTGGCTTTAATGGTATCACATGAGCAGAGTAATAAAGTGGCCTCTCAACAACTGGGGGTATAAATCAATGTCAAACATGAGAATTGGGTCAAACTGAGGCTTTTTTGTGGGTTATTAGTTCAATAGGTTGGTTGGGAAAATAGTTGAGTTGGAGGTATGGGGGTGTAATTGGGTGGTTGAAGACTAAAGCTCGGTATGTGTGGTGGTTGTTACGGCACTTGGTAATAATAGGGCTATTGGGAGATTTGGTTAGTAGTAGGGTAATAAGGAGGGTATGATGGGTTTGGATTGTATGAAATAAATGAACAATGTGAGAAATTTTTGTAAGTAACTGTATATGTCTCATGCTATTCCTTTTTTTGATTTGCTGTCTTCTTTTCGAGCTATTCAATTTTGTCACTCTTGATGGTGTTCTCTATCATTTCTTCCGAAATCATCGTATCAGAAAAATTCTTTGTTGCATTTCCAACCAATTTGTCATAGTATGGTGCTTTTAGTGTGTTAAAGAATAACATAGCAATCTCTTTTTCAATTAATGTGGTTGGACTTAGGTTGCCATATCTCTCTATGAATGTGCATATTCCTTAAAGGTTTTTGTTGACCTTTTTTCCATATTTTGTAACAACAACCTATCAGGGGCTGTATCAAAGACATGTTTATACTGGGTGATGTACATTCCATCTTGCCATCGATCCAGTTAAACTATCTTGAAAACAGTGTATCAGGAGCTTATCATTTTAGGTATGACTTGCCATCTTTTGATAGAGCATGGTAATGTGAGTAGAAGGACATTTTGTTTCATCATATTTCTTAAAATTTGAGGTTTTGAATTTTATTGAGATAACTAAGTCAGGCACCAAACTGAGCTCATTAGCATTAATAACCCCATAGATATTGCTACCTTCCACTACTCTAAGCCTTTCTTCAAGTTGGTCATACTTGTTTCGTATTTCTAAATTCACAACCGGCTTTAACATTTCACATAACTTTTCTTATTTGGCTATGTCATTTAGATTCGATACCAAATATGGTCAACAGAAATAAATCCCAGGTTAACATTCAAATAAATCTGTGGTTGACTAGTATATGGATTGGTATAAGGCTAAGATTGTATATTTGGTGGTTGCACATGTATGCCACAAAGAGCTTGAACTTTGGGTAGGGTGAACCCTAATGGTTCTCTCGTATTAATCTCTTCTTCTGGTCTTGATGTACAAATAACTCCCTTACCCTTTAATGAACTGGATAACAACTGCCTTAGTTTAGCCATCTGTGCCTTAATACTTTATTGAATCTCCATTACTCTTTCCCTAATTTCTTCTTGCACCTTTTTGACTTTTTCAAACCTAGTTGCATTCTCTCCTTCCATGATTCAAACTTGAGAATGAGTGTTATATTTATGCAGGATTGATTGGCTTGGATTATTTGGTTTCGTTATCCTTGAACCTTAGTTTATTATCCATGAATTAGAGCGCATGATACAATATCATTATTATTATTGTCAATCTTTGCTTTATTAAACTGCATGTATAGAATGAATGTAATGCAATTGGGGCATTCTTTTGAATCAACTTGAACAAAAAAAATTTCATTAATTATAATATTTGTTATACATCATCCAATCATCCTTACGTTAAAACTGTATAAACATTTAACTTGAGCATTTTGCTTCCTAGCCTCATATAGAAAGTCTAATAACCGTTGGCTATAACCTTGGGTTGGTATAATCTCTCGTTCAAGTGCTTATCCTTTTCTGACCAATTTGCCTGCCTTTTGGATAGCCTTGTAAATTTTAAAGGTCAAGTGTTCTATGTATTACTACCTTCCTAAGCTTTCTGCTCTTCACATCTCTCAGGCTACTACCCCCATGTTGCATATATGGGCCCATCCATCCTCTTTTTCTTACCACTTTGTCAGAATCTTATCCATGTGGTTTTGGTTCTTGACTAATTGGTGTTCTAGCATTGTTAACTTTTGCTCTAATATCTTTTCCATAGTGAAATTCTTACTTTCTTCTTCCCTTATTCTAACCTTTAATTGGTTGTTTTCTTCGACAATTTTGAAAAACATGTCCTTCCATGTTTGTTGGTTTTGATTGAGAGTGACATTAGTTTCTTTGTACTCTCTGGCTCTACCTTTCTAGTACTCTATCATTTTCCTTAAATCTTTGGTTTCCCTCTTAGATCCTCTTAAATGCCTAATATCCATTCTTAGTTTTTTGTTTTCTTGAAGAGATCTTTTAAATCTCCTTTCAACACTTTTTGTTCTTTGGCCAGCTTGTGCAATACATTATTTTTCAACATCAAATCATATCTCAATTAATTAACTTGTTCTAAAATCGCCATATTTTCTTTCTCCATTTTCTTTCTTTCTACCTCAAATTCTTACTGGGTAATTTCAAGGGTTGTCAACATTGGCTTCAATGTAAGGGTGGGCAGCTATTTTAAAACATTTTTTGGCAATGGCCTAACTTCATTGATTCTTTTTGCTCTCCATAAAAGATAGCCTTCCACCACGTTGTTCACATACCTGGCAAGATTCATGCAATTAATCTATTTCCAAGCTATGATAACTTCCTAGACTTCTTTAATATAATTAGGTGCATCATAATCAAATTTGAGTAGGTTGAGTCCATGAGTCATAGGAATAAACTATCGAGAATCATATTGTCTTTGAACCATAAGAGGTGCATAGCTAATTGCCTCCCATATCCCTAACAACAAAACGAATGATTTGTCCCCACACTATATAATATGGCAGAAGGAAGCATCCATGGTGCTCTCTACGTTATGGCTTCACTCATGAGATTTAGAAAAAATGACATCCAATGCTTTCATATCCAATCTCTCTACCATTCTTTAGTAACAAACTCTTTGATTAGGACAAATTGAGTAGAGAAAGGTTAAAAAGACACTTTTTCTTTTCCTTAAAAGTGACTTTAAATCCAAATGTAGAGTAGCTAAGCACATCTAAATGAATCGATTTTTACCTTTCCTTCGATAGTGATTTAATGATCTAATGGTTTCGACTAGGATGGTCAAAGATAGATTTATGCCCTTGCCCAATTGCTCAAAGAAATCAACCACCGACACTTCCAAATACCCTAATACCTTGGGAAATATTACCAACTTATAGATCACTAAAACAAACATATCTTGCCTACAATCATCATTCAGATGTTTCTTTATGTGCTCTAATAGAAAAGTTGAAGGAATTGACTTGATTCCACTCTTTTCTTTCTTATGGTTAGCAATTTCCTCGACCCTAACTTCCATGATCCTAGCTAACTTCTTCCTAAACCCAATCGTCTTTTGTTCTTTCTAGTAAATCATGTATTGACCAACAGATTCTATTCGAAGCAAGGATAAGTGGTTCTCAGTAAGGGTCAAATATTCTTGGTTAAACATAAAGCATCGATAAGATGGATCCTGAAACTGCACCATGGCTCTAATTAGCTGTTCATCAATTTTTATCGACATAAGTTGTGCCACATCCCTATATTTCTTAGAAAAAGTTTCCTTTCTCTTTATTCCCCATTGTTTCCAAATAGCCTCTAATTCTAACATGTCACCTCGACTGAGATCCACAAACACTTACTGCAGAAGTGTTGAGATATAACAATCTCTTAAATAGTCTTATTCTTTTTCCTAGGTACTTTCTAACTGATTTTTAACCTTTTAATGCTTCTTACACATGGATGATACTACTATAGGCTTCATGAGAGCTTTTCTTGTTAAAGATTGGCCCAAAATGATACCCTCTTAAGAAATATGATACCTATATGACTCATACAGTAAAATTAAAGATAATAAAAGAATCAAATAAGTCATTAATGTTAATAAAATAAATAAATAAATAATCAAGCATAACATATAACAAAACAGAGTATACATAATGTCCTAGCTTTAGGTAATTTTCTTGAGAAAGACAACATAGCTCTATCCTAAGCTGGATCCTTCAGGCTTATTATATGCTAGGTTAGGATTTATGCATCAAAAGGTTCCCACACTATTCCTCACATCATCGTCCATTATAGACTAGTAAGGCTCCTTGATCCTCACATATTACAGGCTATTAATGGAAAGGGTTCATCTAAGTGGAAGTATTTCGCTAGCAAATACAGAGGTTATCACCTCATGAGAGCTTAGCTACTTTAATTCCTCCTTAAAAGGATGAAGCTTGGGTCTAGAGCTTATGCATGTCAATGTATATGCAAAGGTGTGCAAAGTGATATATTAATCAAAATAACATATATAAACCATAAACACAAAATCAAAAGAAAGTAATAACTAACATACAATTTATTTTATATATCAACTTATGTATTTCTTGAAAAAATAAAGGGAATTAAATTAAATATCAATTAAAACCAATTGAATCCAAAACTTTTAATGGTGCATAATTAAAATTTTAGGCTTGCCTCTCAAAAGGTTCCTAGTGGAGTTGCCAAGCTGTTGTAACGTATTGGTTTGGAGACAAAATTGCTAGATGTAAAAATTTAAAAATCTTAAAATGGGTTTAAAGCTTTATTAAAAAGATAATTTTGGTTTACGAAAATAGATTGGGTTTGGGAGTTGGTTACGTGTGGGGAAGGATTACCACCCCCACAATGCCCACAAAATTGATACCAATTAATTATGCACTATTTGTAATTCTAGATAAACATGGTTTTTATATGAAACTTAATTATAATTCCCTTTGTTTTTAAGCAATAAAATTAGTTTAAAAAATCTTTATTTAGGAATATTATGAAAATCTTCAAATTAAAGAAATACCTTCAAAGTCTCCAACATAAAGATAGAATTCAAAAAAAGTCTTTTCATTTAAGATTTATCATAACACTCCCTCTAAAATTATAAAATAACACTCTTTGTAAATGATAATCATTGATGACACTCTAACATCTAGGTAAAGTATCAACGATTATATTTCACAAAATGCTATTTTAGTTTTATTTGTTCAAAATTAAAATTTTTTTAAGAAAACCTTTTAAGCAATAAAAAAATGAATAATATAATTAATATTAAATATCAACAAACATATATATGAATTACGAATGTACACATTATTCTAAAAAATGGGTTATATATAGATGATGATAAAATATGAATTTAGAATAGAGTTTTCAAATATAAAGAGACCACATAGACTTTCAAACATCTAAACAAAATTTGGGTACAACTTTTTATATTTAAAATCCCACCATGTTATTTTTATTATTTTTTTACATTTGTTGTTTTAAGAAAACAAATTTATTTTGAGTTTCAGAAATGTATGAAAATTCTTAATGAAATAAAATTTCTTAAATATCCCAACATTTAGGCAGCATTTGGGAACAGATTATTTCATAAAAGGTTTTTATGCAAATCCTTAGAAATTTAAATTGAGTTTGGGGTTTTAGGTAGGTTTGTGTTTAAATTTTAAGAATTTATGAATCTCTCTAAAAGTCTCTAATATCTAGGCAGACTTTCAGAGCAAGCTTATTTTTATAACTCTTTTAAAAACTGAATTTTTATATTCTTACATATTTTATAGATATTTCTTTTTTTTCCATAAAATTTATTATTATTATTATTGTTTTTTGTTGTTGTATCCAGCTAGAACATATAGGGTAAAAATTGCATATATATATATATATATATTGATAACATAAAATATTAATCATGAAGTTAACACGCAAAGCATTAAACCAAGAAATTAAAATGCGCAAGGCTCAAACTTAGATACTAGAATAACATGAGAGACATGAGTGTAGGCATGTATATAATATGTATAGGATTGATCCAGAGCAAATATATTCAGCCCTTGCCCCTTTGCTTTAAAGCTTTCCTATATTAATAAATAAAAAATAGAAAGGAAAAAAGAAAATAAATAAACTTTTAGGCCTATATTCTATCTATGTCACCTTTCCATTCTACTTTGGATTAGACACTACAAGGAAGAAGAAAAACTACCAATATATCAGCTATCTAATGCCTAGACCTCATTACTACTTGCAAAATTCTTAAAAATCCAAGTCTGGGGCCCATGATTAGATTTAGAAGGGGATTCTTTGCAACCTCAAGCTTAAAAGAAAATAAGCTTAGGAAGTGAATTCCCATGGCAATGGAAAGGATGAAAACTTGTTTGAGAAGCGAGGACAACCTAAAAAATAAGTACAAGAAAAAAATAAATGGATAAGATCAAGTCATATAAAGCCCCCCTTAATGATCTATCAACCTAAAAACAATCATCTACTATCCTCATTTAGTATAAAAGATCTTGAATGGCAAAGGTAATGATTCAAACCATAAGCAACTAACCACCATGAAATCAAAACTGAGCAATGAAGATAGCCCCATTTTCCTACAAACTCTAAGTATTCTTTTCCATAAGTTGCATAAATGAAAGGTAAAATGTTGGGAAAGAAGTAAGGAGCTACTAAAGGATTCTAGGCAAGCAAATGAAGAGTGAAATAGACCAAGAACAATGGTCGAACCATGACTACCTAACCAAATGAGGAAGTGTAGCCATGGAACCTAAAATGAGCCTAATGCATGGCCATTTCTTCAAAAGTTAATTATGCAAAATAATGGATAAGTGGATAACATATCAGGAAAACTCAAGAGGATTTAAATAGAAATTAAAGTAAAAAGGCAATAAAACATTAGCAAGGTAGTAGCTTGAGAATGAACAGAGCCCAAATAAATGTCCTTAAAGTTTACAAGTTCTTTTTCTCTCTAAAGATTCATAGGAGGTAAGCTACAAACATGGAAGTAAAATGGGAAATTCTTTAGAAAACAAGGAAGGAAAACAACATGGGAAAAACTCTATAGGAGAGCTCAAATTGTGATTACCTATGGAAAACAAAGCAATATGGTTTGGACATCCCCAACCAATTTCAGGTCCATTTTTTTAATAACCAATTATAAGATATGGATGATAAAGAAGCAAGGATCTAATGGAAAAAAAAACCAAGGTATAACAACCTCATGGAATGATTCAAATTATTGTTGCCATTAGAGAAGGCAATAACCATTTTTTTAGCTAATGAAAAAGGCAGTAAACATTTAAAGCTTTGAGCTTTTCCTACCTACAAAATAATACCATGCAAGTAGATCAAAGAGCATACAAAGCCTTAAACTTTTTACAAGTTTCCTCAAAAGGTCTAGCTTTAAACTATATAAGCAATGACTTAAAAGGGACCTAGAGGCTACAAACCTCCATTTTATATTTTTTTAGATGCATATATCAAATAGGATATACATTACATGCATTAAAAAAAAAGAAAAAAAAAGGTTTTACCTTTCGTTTATGTTTCTTATTGTTTTTTCTTGGTTTTTCCACTTCTTTGGTTTTCATTTTTTCTCTATTTCTTTTTACCTTTTTTGTCTTCTCTTCTGAAAAACTTTTTTTCAAGAACCCCCCTTCTTCTTGTAAAGAAGAAAGCCACTAAAATATCTTTGAAAGATTGAATATAGGCCATTTTATCCTTAGTATAAAGTTTTCGATATTTAGGCCATTTTCATAGAAATCTATGTTTTCATACTCATTTTTGGGATTTTAAAGCACCAAACATCATGAAATATTATAAAATTGAGATTTGGAAAGTTTTGTGAAAATCTGAGCAAGAGAAGGCCAAATTACGAAAAATACCCCTGAGGGGTATTTTCATAATTTCACGCCTCCCAAAGTACTACTGTGATTTCAAATGCACCAAAAATCATGAAATATTATGACATTGAGATCTAGAAAATTTCATGAAAAAAAATCAACCTTAAGAAGTCGAATTACGTAAAAGCATTTTAGTAATTTTGTACTTCCTCAAGTGCAATAAAAATTTTTGGTATTTTAAAAATCATTAATTTTAACTTTATACCACATTGATTCGAATTACATTGTGAATTTTGAGAATTGACCCAGGTTATATCCATTTTGATTAAGTTTTGTGCAATTTTGACTTTGTTTGACTAATTTTAACTTTATTGATTAAGTTTGACTAGATTTGACCCGAGTTGACTTTAAGGCTTACTTGCTTCATTTATTCTTTATTTCTCATTCATCCTCATGAAAAGGTAGTCTTCATATAAATCTCATGCAAAAGAGTTTGACAGCAACCCTGCAGGTCTCTTTTTTATTATTTATTATAGGCCTAAATATTGATGTATTTTATGAGCTTTTAAAATGGGCTTTGTTTAAGCTTGTAATTAGGTTTCTAAATGGTTTACGCAATCATTGTTAATTAATAGTTCTTGCCCATGTTCACAAATGGGCTCGAGTCAATCATGTTAAAAAAATATTTAGGACAAAATTTGATATCTATAACTAGTCAACAAAGTTTTTAAGGATCAAGTTAGCTGAAATATTGAACTATACATAGACGACATGATTGTGAAAAGTAAAAGGTTGAATGAGCACTTGAAAGATTAAGATGAGACCTTCAATTCTTTTAAAAATTTCAACATAAGGTTAAATCTGAGCAAATGTCCTTTTGGGATCACATCAGGAAAATTCCTCAAACATATGATTAACAAAAAGGGCATAAAGGTAAACCCTACGAAGGTTAAGGCCATTCTTGACATGAAAGCACTAACCTTGATAAAGAAGGTGCAAAAGCTAACTGGAAGAATAACTGTTTTGAGCAAATTTATGTCTAGATCGATAAATCGATGCCTACCATTCTTCAAAATCTTAAAGAACATCCTAGAATTTAGATGGACACTTCAGTGTCAAAAAGCATTCAAGAGCTCAAAGAATTCCTTTCCTTTCCTCTTACTTTCTCTAAACCAAGGCCTGACAAGGTCCTATACCTGATATTGCTACAACTAACGAGGTAATTAGTTTAATACTAGTCAAAAAAGAAGGAGGGAAGTAGAGGTTGATGTATTTTGCGAGCAAAGTTTTAACAACATCCAAAGTGAATTACATTAGGATAGAGAAACTGACTTACGTAATTGTCACATCAACAAGAAAACTTAGGCCATATTTTCAAGCTTACACAATTAATGTTCTAACTAATTAGCCACTTTAGCAAATCCTACCAAAGCTAGAACTCTCAAGAAGACTGATCAAATAGATAGTACAGCTCAGTGAATATGACCTATATATACTTCCTAAGTTGACTTTGAAATCACAAATACTAACAATTTTATCATTGAATACACTTCAGCTCAGACCGATGAATAGCTTAAGGGAATCGATGAGGTCAAAGAAGAAGAAAGGTGAAGCTTTTTGTTAATGGTTCAGCCACTAATAAAAAAAGTAAGGTTGGGCGAATCTTGGTCAGCCTAGGAGACCTACAATTTTAGTATGCTCTAAAGTTCAGATTCAGAGCTTCGAATAATGAAGTCAAATATGAGGCATTAATTACCAGACTGAGACTAACTATCAAGCTAAATGTAAAATATATTATTATGTATAGTGATTCCCAACTTATGGTTATCTAGATAAATGGAGAGTTCAAAGCTCAGGAAGAAAAAATAAAAAAGTATTTGGACAAGGCACTGGCTCACTTGGCCATATTTTCTAAGGTCGAGGTCGAAAAACACCTTGGTCAATTAGTTGTCTAAACTAGCATCGCTATCCAAACACCTTGGCCAAGCTCATCTCATGTTTTAGTGAAAAAGCTAAAAGATAAAAAGCATTGATGAGAAACTAGTTTGCCAAATTGAAGAAAAAAATCATGGATGACTCTAATCTGAGCCTATTTGATGAATAGTGAACTAATCGATGACAAAACCAAACTAAGACTCTGATGAGAAAAGTTCCTCGATATACTATGATCAATGGAAAATTATACATAAAATATTTCAGTATGCCTTACTTCAAATGTGTAAATAGAGAGAAAGCAAACTATGTGCTTAGGAAATTCATGAAGGAATTTATGGCAACCACTTTGGACCTCGGCCACTTGCTTATAAGGTTCTCAGACAAGGTTAGTACTGGCCTACCAGTAAGACAAATGCAGCTGACCTGGTAAATAAATGTGACAAATGCTAAAGATTCACATACATACATCACCTCCCATTAATTGAGCTAACCCTTATCATCAATCTTTAGCCTTTCATGCAATAGAGAATGCATGTCCTCGATTTTTTCACCTTGGCCATAGGGCAAAGGAGATTCATATTAGTTGTAGTTGCTATTCCATAAAGTGGCTCAAAGTCGAGGCCTTAGCTACCACAACTAAATCTCAAGTTGAAAAATTTGTTTAGAGGAATATAGTCTGTAGATTCGATCTACCTCTATCCATAATAATGAACAATGAGAAACAGTTTGACAATTTGAGATTCAAAAAGTGGTGTTCCAATCTCTACATTGACTTAGGGTTCACTGTAGCTACACATCTTTAGTCCAACGATCAAGTTGAGATGGCCAATAAGACCATACTATAAGCCTTTAAGAAAAAATTAGATGAGGCTAAAGGTAAGTGGGCTAATAAGCTGCCTGATATATTGTAGGCTCTTAAGATGACCACCAAGGTCCTTATAAAGGAAACTCCTTTTAATTTAGCTTTAGGAACAAAAGTCATGGTGCTTGTGAAGATCACCCTTTCTAGCCTCTGAATTGAGCTCAGATTTGAAGAGGGGAACAAGGAGGCCTTTAGGATCAATTTGGTCTTGGTTGAAGAACAAAGAGACATAGCCCTAACCAAAATAATGGCTTATTAGCAGAGAGTATCTAATTTTTACAATAAAAGGGTCTGACAAGAGAGTACCAAGAAAGATGACTTGTTACTTTAAAAAGTTAAAGCTTCAAAAATTGGTGACCAAGGTGAGAAGTTGGCCCTGAATTATGAGGGCCTCTACATAGTTAAAGAGGTCATCCATGACGTGACCTACAACTTGCAAGATATGAATGCCAATCTCATATCAAGGACATGAAATGCAAACAATCTCAAAGGGTCTGACATGAGAGTATCTAATTTTTACAATAAAAGGGTCTGACATGAGAGTACCAAGAAAGATGACTTGTTACTTTAAAAAGTTAAAGCTTCAAAAATTGGTGACCAAGGTGAGAAGTTGGCCCCGAATTATGAGGGCCTCTACATAGTTAAAGAGGTCATCCATGACGTGAACTACAACTTGCAAGATATGAATGCCAATCCCATATCAAGGACCTGAAATGCAAACAATCTCAAAATCTACTATCAGTGAAAGAGTGTATAGCCGAGCTTAGTAGGATCGAGCTCATACTTGTACTATGCAATTTTAAAAGCTAAATAAAATTTTAAAATTGCTCAGACGATACTCAGTGTATGACAAAATCTAGAGCTAGAACATTAATCGAGCTCATACTCATAAAAAAAACACCTATAAGAAATTTTATTTGACTTACTAACAAAGTATGAAACCCAAAGTCTTTAGCTCAAATCAGTAAAAGCAGTTGTCTAATCTAACATTTGTAAGAAATTATTATACAGCATGCTAAGATCCAAAATCAATCTTGAAAAGCAGATTTAAAAATTAAAGTAACAAACTCAATACAATTTTACAACAAGCTGGCACTTTATTCAACGAACAAATTAGATTCTTAAGTTAATTTATCAAATCATTCTGATTGGCTTTAAGTTAAAACTTAAGCAATTATGAGTAATGAAAACCAACTATGAAGTAAAACAAGAAACAAATGGCAGAACTAAAACTTAGGTAAAAAACATATGCTTTCATTTCATTGACAGAATGTAAGTTGACAGAAGTTTTGTTAAGTGACCTTTACATTAATAGAAGTTTTGTAGAGTGGTCTTTACATTTAATCTAAAATCTTACATAAAATTTAATCTTAGAGTACAAAAATTGCTAAAAAAATTTTATCAAAAAATAAAAATTATCAAAAAGAAAAAGCTCTTTCTTCATGCCTCCCATATCCTTAGCTCCTCTATCTCTTTGTTCCTCAAGAACAAGAGTCAAAGGTCCACCAGCATTGGTCTTAGACTCGGGCTTAACAATTCTCTCCCCTATGGTGACCTCAATCTTGGTGTCTTCATCCTCATCATCATCCTCAACTTGTGTTGAAGCTAGCCTAGTCCTTATATTGTTTAAGCTAATGTCGATAAGTCTAAGTTCAACTTAGTAAATTTAAACTTCACCTTATCTAATGCCAAGTCAAAGGTGTCAAGAACATTCTTTTGAGCAAACTTGATTTATAGATTATAGTACTTCTTAGACGTCATGTAGATCTACATTGCTTGCTCTTTGGTCTTTTTTTCAACCTTTAATTTTGACCTCAGCCTAGCCACTTTGGCCAAAGCCTTGTTTAGCTTTAGGTCAGCTTCTTGCTAAAGGGACTCAACTATAACTTTTTGGATAAACATGTCTTCAAGCTTGGCTATACAATCTTTGACCTTTTTGCTGAGGTTAGCATTATTTTTCTTTGCACTAGCAAAGAAAGCCTTTAGACTCTTGTTGGTGTCAGTTGCAATGGAGAGGTTATGGGAATACTTCATAAGGTCTTGTTGGGTCTTATAATAGTGCACAAGAGCCTAATAGGCACTCATAAGTCCCTGCTTCAAGATTTGAGAAATTGAGTTGGGTTACTACCTCAGCTGGGTCTTGTAATAGTGCACAAAAGCTTGATAGGCACTCATAAGTCCCTACTTTGAGGTTTGAGAAATCGAGTTGGGTAGCTACCCTTTGACTTCAAAAAAAGACCAAACTTAGACTTGAATAAAATAAAAAAATTAGTTACAAAAAGTAAACTGAGCTAGAAGACATGCTTACTTTTTTTGGATAAGCTTACACTTGTAATCTTCCTAACCTCCTCAGGGTCTTCAAAAGCATTCTCTGAAGAGTGATACTTTAAATTGATTGCAACCTCAATACTACCAACTTACAAGGAAAGGCCTCGCTCATTGACTTCTTTTAGCTCTTACCAGTGGTTTGTTTATGCTTTTTTTGAGGCAAGAAAAAGCTTGGTGTGGGTTGAAGAGCTGAAAGATCAATTATTTTAATGCTCCCTTGAAGGGGCATTGAGTTAGATGGAGGCCTTCCCTTTTCTCTTCTACTTAAGGGAATGAGTAAAATAACTGAAATCAAAATCTCCCATTTAGGTCGAAATGTTTACAAAATGAGCTAAGTGTTAGAAAAAATTTATGAAAATGAACACTGTGTGGAGTTACCTTAAACCTCCCTCAATACTAGGTTTCTTTAACAATTTTAAAGGAGGTTAACTCATACGCATTTACAACCAACTCCCCCCTCTTTAAAAAAATCCAATATTTTATCCTGAGCAGTAAGGCTAAAAAAAGTCAAAGGGTCAACCTAGGCATCATAAAAAATGCTAGGAACATTAGTTATTTCTCATACTTCAAGCTCTCTCTTTTTATCTTTCCTTTTGTATAGAGGAATAATAGTTTCCAACTTTTTATTGAGCTTAAGCAATCCATGAAAATTTTCTTAACTGTCCGAGTTGTCATATAGAATCAACTTTTATTATAGGGATATTTTTTAATTATAAAAAATTCCCTAAATAGATTGACGGGTGGAAGAAGACCTAATTTTTACAAAGAATAATAAAAGTTATAATGTATCGAAAAGAATTGGGAGTGAGTTGAGTGATAGCTAAGTTACAAGAAAGAAAAAGTCCAATGATGAAAAAATGTAAAGAGAACCTTAAACCAACCATTATAAACTCTCAATACATCTAAATTTGGTGATATTCTAAGGAAGTAGTAACTCGAATATTGATGGTCAGCTCTGCTACATTGTACCCCTTTTTAGGAAAGACAAATCTAACCTTTAAAGAATGGACATGATGCAAAGAGCACATGTTAGGGCAATCCTTAGGATTGGCCCTACCCTTCAAGCTTTGCATCACGTTCTAGGGATTACACCCAAGTCACAAGGAATATAAAAAGGGACCTAATCTAACACATCATCCAAGGAAACCTCCCCTTTTTCACTTTTTCCCTTCATCCTCAACTTGGTTAGTTCTTTCTGCCTGTTCTTCATCTAGATCTTACTTATTCTCTAAAGATTTGCCATTAGATGACTTGTTCCTCAAGAAGGCAATAAGGGCCACCACCCAAATAGAAGCTAAGGTCTCTCTCACCATGAAAGAAAAAAAAAAGAAAGAAGCAAGAGATTCTTCAAACATTGACCCCAAACCAAGATTGGAACCTAAGATTGACCTAAAAGCTCATTGAGAAAAGATAAAAGTAAAAACTTCTGGTTGGAAAGAAGCAAAACAAGAAAAATGAGGAAGAAAAGAAGAAAAAGAAAGGTGAGGGCAAGAAAAAAGAATAGAAGAAGAAATGTTATTTATAGAATTTGGACTGACCTCTGACATTGGGGTTGGTACATTTTAAAAATCATAATCTATTGCAGTAAGAAGCTCATCTACCTTATAAAAGACCAACTCTCATCTAGGATGAGCATTATCTTCAATCATTGCTGATCAGTAGTAAACATTGGATTTAACCAAAAGGTAACTCGGGTATAATTCCTTCCTACAATCACAGAAGGGACTTCATCATCTGAATCCTATTGGCCAAGCTACCCTCCTTTTGGTTCTATCTTAAAACTCCTAAAACTTGAATCATAAGACATAATTAAAAGAAAAGAAACATACAAAACTAGATGAAGATGAAAAAGTCAGTTAAAATAGAATCAATAAGATTGAGGTAAAAAAAATAGATCAACATGAGAGTAAGAAAACTATAAAGTGAGAGATGAAATCCCTAAATGGCCTTTTATATAGCTAGTAGAGGGACTAGATGAATGCTTCAGATCATGCCATGTGTCTAAAATGATTATCGAGGATGACCTTTTGTATTCATAGCTTTGAATTTTTACCGTCTAATTGCCTCTGTCCTTATTAAATGTCATTTTCAAAAGGTAGATAGGCAAATTGATTATTTTACCTACCTACATCGGTCAAATACCTATGTCACATCAGGTCAACCATTTACCAAGTCAAAAATTAAATTTCAAAACAAAGAAAGAATATAAGTCCCATGTCAACCCAGGCAACGATGGGTCACCAGCTCATGATCAAATATAGCTCCTCTCGACATATAAATCACGTTAATAATCACTTATAAATTTGCCTAGTCCAACCTTTATTCACCCTGACATTCACAATTGTTCACTTTTTTAACTTCGAGTAGAACAGATTAGATATAAATTTCAGAGTCTACACTTAAGATTAAGCTTGGTACCATCAAGCACTTGTCAAGTCAGCACAAACCATAAAAAACCAAAACTACACTCAATAATCTGATACTCAGACTACTTGGTACAGGAACAAAATGTTAGGGGCATTTTTAGGTCCAATGGGCAAAATAGTCTTTCTCCCCATTAGAAGCTACCAACAGGCAACTAGGGGTATTTATGACTTTTGGGTCAACCTGACATGCACAGTACCATGTACGTTCGGCCACCTCATCATCCTACCCAAATGACCCCATTTTTATGGTAATTTGTCACTCCCTAAGTGGAGGATCAATGTCTAAGTCAACTTAGCTTACTAGGTCATCCTGACCATAGGATGGCTCATGGGCAGCCAAAAACGTCCCAAAAGCCCCCACCTTCGACTATAAATAAAGCCATCTAGGTATCATCTAGACATATCATATTCCTCTACTTTCATACTTTTTTTTTTTATTTTCCTCTTATACCGACCTCTGACTTAAGTTTCAGAACGTAATTGCTAGGAAAACTCCTAACCTTTGCTATTAACCGCTCTCTTTCTTCCTCTTGTGTCTTTAGGGTTTTATCCCTCAACTTGGTGCTCGACACCAATAACTTCCATAGATCTCCAAATTGATTTTTCAACCCCATAAGTGATTCATGGCCCTAAACCTTGCAGAAAAAAAAAATTGGGGGAATGAAATGCCTTTAATTCCAAAAGAAATAAGGCAATATACTTTTTGGTACACTATATCTTGGAATAGAATGGAACATAACAATAACAATTGGCTGATATTGGCACATGGTAAAAATCTAACATTTGCCATATTAGTATGTTATAAAAGGAATGGCTAGAACAAGATGTGTGTTTTAGTTATCAAGTTCAAATTGGCTATTAAGATTGATAGATATTTACTATACAGTATTCAAATAGCAAGTAAACCAAGTAAACTTTGATTTTCTAGATTCACAAATGAAGGCCATGTAATGATGCAAAAACTCTCCTTTTAAACTGGAGAAAAAGTTGACCACATAAAGCATATTGCTGGTGCCAATTACAGTATCAACCTCCCTTAACATTTAACTCTTCCTTTGGTTCTTCACTAACCACAGTTATGACAGTTTTTTCCATTGGAACTTCGTCCGAAAGCTGCAGAGGCTCCAATGAATCCACTATATCCCGCATTAGAGGCCTTGCTTTGGGATTCCGGTTCAAGCAATGATAAGCTAGCATGGCAGCTTTGTGAACCCCTTTAATAGGATAATCTCCTTCTAATCTTGGATCTATTAAGTTGAGTAATTTCTTCTTTTCTTTAAGTAGAGGAAGAGCCCAATCTGTGAGGTTCTGTTCACGGGCTGGTCGTGACTTGTCTAATGACTTCCTTCCTGTGAGAAGTTCAAGAAGTACAACGCCAAAGCTGTACACGTCACTTCGAGGAGTCAGATGTCCTGCATAAAATTGGCGGTGTGATAACGGTGTAAAAGCAAAATAAAAAGCCAAATGGCTAATATCAATTATTCAATTGGATTTGTCCCTTTTTACGTACTTTAAACAAGAGCAAGTGCCCTGATCAGCTCATAAGCTACCTCTGAGATGGATTAATTTTCAAGCCCATGAAAATATATAGTAGCTTACTTAGCTATTAATTCTTTGTATGATATTAAAATCAATTAGAGAAGAAAGTTCCACTCTTTTGATATCCATCCTTAAGAAAACTTAATGCATAATAGATAAAATGTTGGGATAAGCACTAGCAATAACTTACCAGTCATGATGTACTCAGGTGCTGCATATCCATAAGTTCCCATTATGCGAGTGGATACATGAGATTTGTCTCCCACCGGTCCATCTTTCGCAAGCCCAAAATCAGAGAGCTTGGCGTTGTAATCCTGTTTATTGAATACATCAAAGAAATTATAAAGGTAAGCTAAGGCTCTCACAGCAATATCTACAACTGATTCACATACTTGCCATAAAATCAAGCAGATTCTTTTGCATTTTTCTTCTATAGATGTAAGCTTGCTGTCATTTTTTGTTTGTTGAAATCGAGCGAAAATACTCGTATGCCTAGAGTTGCTTTTGGATATGTATATGGGAGAATATGCTCGTGTGTGTGTTCAGGTTTGTTTGGATTGAGGACTATTTTATGAATGTTGATGAAGATGTTTGTAATTTCTCTGTAATTAATGAATTTTTTCTTTCACCAGTAGGTACAAGTTAAGTTGAAGTGCCAGACCACCTTAAATTCTTATTAATTGCGTGTTTAGATTACACTTACATATTCTTGAATATTAATTGATTGCGAGTTTTCAATATATTATGTTATTAACTATACACCCTTGAGATTACCGTACGTATAGTTTCTCGTCTAGCTCCTAGAGTTTACTAAGATAGAGGTTAGTAGGTACTATATAAAGTGTAAAGAATGTACATTGTTGAAGCAATATAATTCCTTGTTTGCTAAAAAAAAAAAAAAAAGAGTACTAACCAGGTCCAATAGAATATTAGATGTCTTAAAATCACGGTAGATGACAGGTTTCTCTGCTTCATGGAGAAAGGCAAGTCCTTTTGCGGCACCCAATGCAATCTTCATTCTAGTTGACCATGGAAGAGGAAGCAATACTCCTGTAACAACGGATTTTTCCCTTAGTTACATATAAATAAGCAAAACTGCACACTACCCCTACCAAGATATCTGCAAAATTTGGTCACATTGGAAAATATCGGGTATCATATCAAATTAACTTTACCTCTCAATTTTGTTAATACTATAGATGAATTGAATAAATCTAAAACTGAATATATGAAATGTAAGTTTGGTAATCATAAGTGTGATTCAATTAAATGATGAGATAATACCAAAGAGTAGTTATTTTCGATATTTGGGATCAATTAATTAGAGCAATATTAGATAAAAAGGGATCTAAATCATAGGATTCAAGCATGATAGGTGAGGTGATGAAGATCGCCACATGCCTTTAAAGTTAAAGATGAAATTGTATAAAACAACCTTAAGACCTATATTATTATATATGACTGAGTGCTAGGCCGTTAAGAAACAACATGAGAAAAAAGTAAGCATAGCTCAAATAAGGATACTTAGGTAGATATGTGGTAAGACTAGAAGAGACAAAATTAAAAATAAAAAAATTCAAGGAAAATTAAGGGTAGTCCAATTTGAGAAAAAGATGAGAAAAAGTCGTTTGAGATGGTTTGGACATATGAAACATAGACCTATCTGTGCATCAGTTAGGAGAAATAAGTTTTTAGATTTGAGAGAGATCAAAACTTTTAGAGATAGATCATGAAAAACATGGATACAAATAATAAAAAATAATACGAGGTTAAGGAATTAGATAAAAAAATTATTTTTGATAAAAATGATTACACAAGAAAATTTAAAACTATGACTCAACATGATTTTTTTTTTTTTTTGACCTTTCATACAACCAACCCAAAAGTTATGGAACATAAAGCTTAGTTTGCTGTTCTTATACAATACTATAGGAAACTAGATGTGATCCTACTAAAACCATAGAGTTACCTCTGAGGCCTTTGTTCTATCACCTTGTTTTATAAAGAAGTTTTACTTCACTCATACAGATTGCTGGAAACCACACTAGTAGATTTTGGAATATGTATTTCTTTTAATTGCTTTGAACTCTGATTAACATACTGAATTGCTGTCTTAAAAACTATATATATATATATATATTTTGGTTCCATTTAAATGTGATTTGGCTAAGAATGATGAAAGTAGTCCCCTTGTTGTGGGGAACTGGAGTTCCCATTGATTGGAAGAGCAATGAAAGAGAACTCGTGTTAGCCTAATCAAATGATATTGTTTTCTTGTTGCTTAGTGATATAGTCACTCCGTTGTATTTGCTGGAGATATTTTCAAGATTCCTACAATGGCATGGATTTATTTATGTTTAGTGATGAAATGTACTTACTTGAAAAAAGATTGTTTTCCACACTACCACGAGCCATATACTCGTATATTAGTACACGGTGGTCATCTTCGCAGCAGTACCCAAATAGCTTCACTAAATTTGGATGAGAAAGCTGTCCCAGGAATATGACCTCCGCCTAATAGTCCAGAAAGCTTTTCATCAGACTGGCAGGAAACTCAAAGTTTAATACATGCAGCAGTGCAGAACAATGCAAATTTAGAAGTCTCAGTAGTGATAATAAACTTCTTTTTTCATTTTTCACAAAAATGAAAAAAAAAAAAAAAGAGTACCAGCCATTCCCTGTGTCCTTGATAACTGTTATCACCATCATGCACCTTTACAGCAACAGGAAGGGGCTGAAGTTGAAGCCCCACCCTTAAGTCCTCCGAAATGAAGCCTTTATAAACACTTCCAAAACCTCCTCCACCCAACACACGGTCTTGCCTAAAATTTCCGGTGATAATCTTCAACTCTTCAAAAGTGAATGCGATTAACGGATTTGCGGCAGAATCACGACGTAGGTCTTCTACTTCTTTGGGATTTGAAGGCAACTTGGTATCATCCCTCCTTTGTTTCTCTGAGGGACTCTGGTCTTTTGGAGACTCTGAAAAAGGAATATATGCTTATCTATACAAGCACAAATGGCATCATCTATTATGTAATTATTTTCATATCCTAAGAAGACCAGATTGCTTTCTGTTGTTGAAGGAGAGTTTGCAATTTACAGACCATATTTAACAACCATATGATCTTTCAGTTTGAATCCTAAATTGTTAGAGGCTTAAGTCAGGTGAACAGAAGAGTTCCTTGATTTGAACTGGTTGACGCAGAGCACCAACCTCAATTCTCTTTCAGTTTTTTAATTTCTATTCTAATTTACATTTATGATTTAACAAAAAGCTGCCCAACATTAATTCTTAATAAAGACTCATAAATCATAGACATAGACATAATTTAAATGTTTAGATATTATATCAGCAAGAATAAGTACAACAAAAGAAAATTGGAGTTAATAAATTCGCAGAAATTGAAGATAAAAAAAGAAAATAAATGGTAATTTTGAAGTAATAAATTATTAGAAATGTTTAGAAAAAAGTTATCAAAGTTTTGCATAATTAAGGGGAATTTCAAAAGATGGTCTAACACAAATTTTTATTAATTTGTATCATGTTCAAAATAATTTATATAAAATTAGTAAGAACAAAAATTATTTTTATAACTTTATGTTCTATATATATATATATATTTATATAAATTTAGTTGAAATACATATACAATTATCTCATGAAGTATATACATTTGGATATTGAGGTTATTAATTTTGTCTATAAACATTTGGATTAAATATTTTTAATCATGATGCCACGTAATAAATATTTTTGTGGATCAACTCAGTTTGTAATTCCCCGTATACTATTTAGATAAGACTAAGCGCACTACAGTGACAGGAACGCTTTTGCAAAACAAAAAAAAAAAAAAAAAACACTAGGCTTTTGAGTGGGAATAAAGAAAAGAAACGTACATTTTACTCTTTTCTTTTTCAATTCTAATGGCACAACAGTGTTAATATCAATAACATAATTCTGAATGAAAAACATTCTACAAAAAAGAGACATAAATCCCACAATACTAACACAAAGAATCTATGAACTTAGATAATGAAAGAAAAGCAACAATGAAAAGAAAATTCATGGTGGACACTGATTCCAATAAGAAAATAACTTATAAATCAAATGGTAAAATGCAAGCCAAGCAAAGAGAAGATAAAACAGAGTAAAACAGAGTACGTGCAACTTGAATTCACTTGCGTCATTTGTTTTTGAAAAAGAAAATTCCTTTACATAAATTTAATTAATAAAAAGAAAATCAAACAAACCTGACTTAGCATTAGATGAGACTCTGTAAATGGAAGGTTCCCACCTACACCAGCAATTCCCCATTCTAGGAAAAACCAGAAAGAAGCCAAGCAAGCACCAACTTCCTTCAAAAATAACGCATCATCAGAACCAAATTTATTTGAACCTCTCTTTATTCTTTACTAGTAAGAAGAAAAAATAAAACCCAAATCAGAAAAGAAAAAAAAAAAGAAGAATCTGTTATCATTAAGACAGAGCAATGTTATGCAAATTGCAAGTGTTGATGAGAGAGAGAAAGAGAGAGGGGAGAGAACTTCTTGATAGAAATGATGGGATGAATGCCGAGGTGGGGTTAGTTCTTGGCTATGGCGGTAATGGGCCCACAAAGAGGAGAAAGAGTGGTGTTTTGTTCGGGTTGGTTTTTGGTTCCTTTATTTTAACTCAAATGTAGCTTTCGTGCGCATTTCTTTTAGGCGTTTGGTTTGGTTGGCATATTCTTAGATTTTAAAAGAAAATTTGATTTAAAAAAAATTAATATTAAATATATATATAATTTCTTAGATTTATTAACTAAGTGATATAAGATTTTTGTTTAGTTTAAGAAATATAATATTATCTAATATAGTTTTTTATTATATATTTTTTATAACAGATAAATAATATGTAATATTTATAATATCGAATATGAATGAGATATAATACATGAATAATATATTAATTTTATTGAAATTAAATAATTTTTTAAAAAAATTTATATTTTATAATTTTATAATCTTAATTACTATTTTAACATTGATTATTTTTATATCCAAACAAAAAATAAACAAATCGACTTTTGAGATAAAGTCGACGAGGGAGCCATTAAAACAAATTTTATGGACATAGCCATTAAAACAAATTTTATAATTATTAATATTAAATAAAATATTTTAAATTTTTATATATGATAGTATTAAATAAAAATATTTTATATTTTATTTTAATTTTATTATGAATAACAATATTTATTATTTTTTGTCTTAAAAAAGTAATCTTTATTAAAATTTTAAAATTTCAAAAATAAAATTTTAATATCTACTATATTTTTATTTAAAAAATATGATTTTTATTAAGATATTAAAATTTTAAAAATATAATTTCAACATCTATTTTATTTTTTTATTTTAAAAATATAGTACTGGTTAAAATTATAAATAACAAAAATCACATTTATTTTAAAACTTTAAGATATTAAAAAAATAATATAATTTGAAAATAGATTAAGTGAGAAAAAAATGAGATAAAATTTTCACATTCCTTTGAAAATCTAATAAAATGTTAGTGAGAAGAAAGTTTTTTATTATCTTACTTTTTTTACATTATTAAAAATCTTTAAAAATTTTAAAAATCATATTTTATGAATCAAATTAAAAAATAAAATTTTAATAAAAAACCTTGCTTTTTCCAATCCAAACGCCCCTAATGCTTATTTTGATATCATCCCTCCGAAACCAATATTTTTCTATCGCTGTTCTTCGCTTGCTCAAACTACAAATAGCTAAATGTTCAAATCAGGTCTTCAATTTTATTCAACGTGTCATTTCAGTATCAAAACATTTTATTTTGTTCATATCAAGATGATGTTTTTGAAATCTCTCAAATAAAGGTAAATTTTAGCAGATGGGAGAACGTGTCCCCCGCATCGCTAAAGTGCGTAAAAAATCACAGACATAAAAATATTTTATTTTTTTTTCTAACAAAATTTGTCTTTAATTAATGTTTAATTGTAACTTTACAAGTCAAAACGCTTTTCTTTCTTCTTTCTTCCTCAAGTGATGACGTTTCATCGCCACCTGATATCTTTCTCTAATTGCAGGCTCCATTGAAAACTTTCAAACATTCAACTTTTTCTTTTCCCTTTCTCCCTTTCCTCACTAAAAACTTTCATTTATTTTCGCCTTAGCAGCTTTGTTGCCGTCACTGCCACTACTCAGATCACCGACAAGCTAACCCACATCTTTTCCTCTTCTCACTTTCTCTACTCTCTTTCCCTAACAAAACCAATACTCTCCTTTTAATTCTCTCTTTTAGTTTTGAAAACCTTACAAGTTAAATACACCACCAAAATTAGTTTTCTTTTAAGATTCCTTCTTTTGATGAAATTTTTTAAATGGGTTTTAGGTGGGTTGCTTGAGATCATTTGCTTGTGCTTTTAGAGGTTTGTACGTTTTTAATGTGGGTACTAATGAAATTTACTATATATTTGAATAAATATTAACAAAGAAATGAAAGGAAAAGAAAGTTTTTTAAAAGAAAGAAATGGATATATATAATCTTTGTTTAAATAATTAAAATTAATAAAAAAATAAATTTTAATAATCATTATTTGGATAAAGAGTGAAAAATAAAAAAAATAATTCGTTATAATAATTTTTTTTAATTATAACATTTTATTATTTGTGATTTTAGAGCATTTTTGGATAATGATATGTTTGTTATTTTGTTTAATCTTACAATTACTGTTATATCAATGATTTTTAATAGTGTAAAATGAAAAGATATTTTACAAATATGTATTGATTAATTTTGAGTTAGGTGACATCTCATAAACTTAAAAAATATATTTATTTATATTCAATCATTCATCAAAATCAAATCACCAAAAAATTATAAAAAAATTTTATATTAAAAGATATATATGAAACTTACTTTAAAAAAGATATGGCTTTGAAAATTTTACAAGATGATTGTAATTTGCTTAAGTTTTTTTATTAGATTTTTAGTACTAATAAAAAGATGAACATAATAGTTTTTTTATAAAATTTTTTTTTTCAACTTTCCTTTTCCTAGGTTTTTCTACAAATTAGGGTATTAAAAAAATTTGGTTACAAGAGAAACCAAAAGTTATTTGGTTTCCACCTCTTTCTCTTTCTTTTAAATTAAATATTTATCTAAACAAAGAAAGGGGATTTTGTTTCCTTTATTTTTTTTTTACTTTACTTTACTTTCCTTCCTCACCCTTCAATCCAAACATACTAGCCAAATTTTCATGAATTTTCTTGTTGAATTATATTTTTTTGCTTGATTCTGTTGAATTATATGACAAACATAAAATCTTGCTAATAACCAAAAAAAAAATCTTACTAATTAACTTATAAGATTTCATCTTATTACAAGGTACGAGAATTTTTGTTTCTAGTTTGGTTCGTCTCTTGAATCTTTCTTTGGAAAATATATTTGCTCTCTTCTGTTTTCAGTGATGAAGTTCTTTTTATTTTCATGTTTTATTTAATAATTTAAAGTAATTTTTTATTTAAAATAAATAAGATATTAATAAAAAAAAGTCAATAGATCGATAGGTATATCCTTTTTTGCCACCTGTCACTTTTAGAAACTTAACGACACGTCAAAGACACGCACCTTAATTTGCTAAAATATATCCTTAGTTGAGAGATTTCAAAAACACCTGATCCTGATATGAACAAAATAAAAGGTTTGATATCGAAATAATTCATTGAATAAAGGTTTGGTCATAATTTGAACATTACTATAGCCTTACCCTTGGGGTTTGGCATGCGTTTTCTCATTATACTCTCTAATTCCCTCCCTTTTGCTTGTCTTCCCACACACAACCATTAGACTTCAAATTACAATACTATCCATCAGCCGACGCTACTTCATCCAAATAAACTTTGTAACCACCTTACCTCCCATTGCTTTTTTTTTTTTTCTCTTTTTTATCATTTACTTTTGCTAATTAATTGTTACTTTATATTCTAATGCTATAAGGTGTACATCCATTCTTAGGGCGATGTGGTGGATGACTTAATTCTTTTCCCAATTAAATGTATTAATGAGTAATTTGTGTTTATGATTTTAGACATTTAAATCATGTTTGGTATACAAGATTATTATAAGATAGAATAAAATAATATTATAAATAGAATTAAATTAAATAATGTCATATTATTTTATGTTTGATGTATGTAAAGATTATGATAAGATAATTTATTTATTTGCTAAAATTATCTTTTATCAAAATTTATATAATTTAAATTATTGATATAATTTTTAAGAGTATAATTAAATATGTAAGTTTAATCTCACGAATTAAAGATAATCATCTTTATTTTAAGAAGATTGAATAATTTTATGCCAAGAGGATATTAATCTTCTTTGCAATTCACATCATTCTCTTTAGATACAAATCAAATATGATATATGATGATTATCATCTTATCATATCAATAATCTTATGCATCAAATATGACCTAAAACAATTAGGTACCTTAACTTGTAATACGTTTAGCAATTTACGTAACACTTTAAACTTTATTAACCAAGAAGCTTATCTAACTTAAACAACAAATCACAATGTGCCAACTATCTTATAAATGCCACATCAATTGTCACATATCGGCAACATGTTCCATTATTTCTTTTATTTTTAATTTCTAAAGTAAAAAGGAGAGAAAATTAGAAAAAAAAATCTAGAATAGAAAAAATGAGAAAAAAAAAAGAAAGAATATATCTAATAATCTAAAATATGATATGGTAATACGATACAAACATAATATAAAAAAACCAAAGGTGAGACTGCTTAAAATTTTAGTAATAACAATATATGGGTTTAACAAAATGAAAAAAAAATGTATTTTATGCTTTCATGTCGACATGAATTTTTGAGACACAATTTTCATGTAAAACACAAAATATATAAATTTTAGTATTTTACACAAATAAATACATGAATCACCAAGTATGAGAAAGAAAGAAAAAAAAATGAGAGAGATAAAAAAAAAAAGATGGGGTTGTCATCAACCTAGTTGGCCTTAAGGAACAGATGTTAACTCACATTTGGCTAATAAGCTCAAAGCCAACCAACTTTTTTTCCCTTCCCTTCCCTTCCCTTTTCCCTCTTTTTTTTTTCTTTTCACTTTCCTTCTCTTTGATTTTCCTTCTTTTCTTTTTTACCATTTTAAACTTTTCTATTTTTATATTTTTAATGAATTCTTAATTTAAAAAATAAAAAAGGAAAAACACTTTTGTTATTTTTACAACTTTTTTTAAATTTTTTCTAGAATTTTTAATTCAAAATATTTTTTAAAAATTAAAATATATGTTTTAAAATTTTCATGGTTTTAAGAAATCTTTTAATTCAAAATATTTTAAAAGATTTATAATTAAATAGTATTTTTTAATTTGTTTTATTTTTAAACTCATTATATATATTTAAAATTTTTAATTCAAAAAATTAAAAATATATTTTTTATTTTTTATTTTTTAAATCTTACAAAATTTTTTAATTCAAATACTTTTAAAGGATTTAAAAGAAAAAAATAATTGCCTATTTTATTTTTTGAAAGTTTTTAATTCAAAGCATTTCAAAATAAAAAATTCCCTTTGTTAATGCAACGCTAATGTATTCTATGAGTTAACATTCTAGTGACATTCGGAGATTTATTATTGGCTATTTAAGCCAAGTCAGCAATTTAGTTAATGGATTTAGCTACTAGATAAATTAATTAATTGACAAAAAACAAATTATGGTACCTAATTGTGATTTTTATTTGTTAGAAATCAAATCGTTGAAAGTGATATTATTCCAAGGACAATTACCCTAGCTAAAACAATATAAATCATCTTGTCAATCTTTGCTATTGATAAAAAAAGTTATTTTTTAATGATTATGAATAGTGTTATGGATTTAGTTGCCTTTGTGTTCAAGTTTTTTGAATTAATATTATTTTTTGTTTGAGTCATTTTAAGTTTGAACAAGATAATTTGGGATTCAAAGCTTTTCAAGTTCAAGTGATTGTTTCATATTCAAATTGTTTTCAAGTTAAATTTGAAAAGGAATTAATAGGTTTACAATTACCTACTCCAATGCCAATATGAATTCCCAAGATTGATTTATCAATTTTTACTTTACAAATCTCTTAAATTTATTTCTTGATCCTTCTCACCCAAGGAACAACTAATAAAGTTGCACACAAAGTTTCCACACTCTATGTCCTAAGGTTCAGTTGGATACTCAGTGTAATTGAGATTAACACTTCTTATTGATTTCCATAAGTACATGTGTGTTAGCCTTAAATTGATACTTATTTTAAAATGAAAAAACATTAAGGTAAAATTTCTTAATTTAGTACTTGTTTCTAAATTGATAAATCTATTTGCACTAAGTAAATAACTATGTTTTATTTGCAAAATTGGGTTAAATAGCTTTGAACTCAAAAAGAGAAATTATGCAAGTAGGTTTTTGAATGAAAAATGATTTAAGACCAAAACAAACTATTTTCTCCATTAAAGCCAAGTTTTATACAAAATTAAGAAAAATAGATTGTCCCCTTTTAGGATTGGTTCAACCATTCCTGAATAGAAACTAAGAATTTTGTTTAAAACCCAAAAGTAATGGATTCATTTAAAAGAGGATCGATTGGTTTTTTTTTTTTTAACAAAAGGTCTCTAATTGAAATTTGGCAAAAATGGATCTATCTATTATGAGAATGGATCGAGCATTTTTTACATAGGATTGATTCATTGTTAAACTAGATCAATCTGTTCTTTTTCTAGAAACTTGGTTTGACTTGTAAGGCCAAAAATTAATTGATGCTCTCTAAAAATAGATTAACCAGTTCAACCTTAATAGTTTCAAATGGTCATATTTCTTAGTGCATTAAATGCATTAAATGAAAAAAAAGGCTCTATTCTCATTTCTACTTATATAAAAAGGTCTGCCACCATATTATGAAGCATCAAGAGCTAAGAGAATTGATTGATATCCATTTTTCATCTTCTTTAAGCATTAAAAAAGCCATTCATCTATTTAAGAGCATAATTTCTTATTGCCTACTCAACCCTCTTGTTATTATTTATGCCTTTTATTTGTACTTCAAATTAGCCAATACCCAACCTTAGAGTGGTTTGTAAGTTTACAAAAATACCTGTGTTTAGCATTAAGATTGTAAGCTTGAGGAGAAGTGTAACCTTTAAGTGGTTCTTTGAAAAACTTAGAAAACCCATTAAGAGATTCATTGATTGATTGTATTAATAGCTTTGGAAAGGCTGGTTGTAACATTCAAAATATAGTGGATTAATCTCCTTGGATAGTGAGACTAAAAGAGAGGATATTAATGCCTCACAAAAAAATTACCTCGTAGAAGGATCGAACCTTTGTAATTCCTAGTGTTTGATTCTTTATCTCTACTTTTTTACCTTTCCAAGTTATTTATTTGAGCATATATATTGTCTTCATTTGTTTAGAAATCTATATTTGTGACTATTATTAGATTTGGTGCTCGAATTGTCAAAATTTCTAATTAACCAATTCACCATTTCTTGGTTTATTTAACATTTTAAATTAATAATTAATATCAGAGTTAATACTCTATTTTACAGGTCTAACAATCTAAGAGTGATTCAAATGTCTCAAAGCAATGTTGTGCTAAGTGGTGAGAAGAAACACAAGGCTTTTAAGTTTGTGAAGTATGAATTTTGGCAATGAAAAAAGATGAGTTTGTTCATCATGGCTTAAAGTCGTAGAGTATGAAATGTAGTATAAGAGGGTTTTAGAATCAACAAGAAGTATGTCTCATGGTAATTGAAACAGTTACCACATATTTTGGTAATAAAAGATATTCTGTTGTGAAACATCCTCTACTTATTAGTGAAAACTATTCATATTGAAAAATGAGTATGAAACTATTTATTTAAGCCAATGACTATAAAATATGAAAAGTAATTGTAAAGGTTCTTCTCATTCTAAAGAAAAGGGTGAAAGATAGAGAAGTTATCAAAAAAGAAAGTGAATAAGATGCGAATGATTTTAAGATGGCTTAACTCAATGTCAAAGCAATACATACACTCCTTTGTGCATTAAGTACTAGTAGAGTTTCCTAATGTGACAATATAAAGGAAATTTGGGATAAATTAGCTATCGGTTATGAAATTACAAATCAAGTCAAAGAAACTAAGATTGGCAGGCTTTCTCATGAATATGAACTCTTCAAGATAAGACTAGAAGAGACTATTGGAAAAACTTTTCAAGATGAATATGAACTTTTCAAGAAGAGACTAAAAAAGACTCTTCAAGATGAATATGAACTCACCGACATCATCAATGGATTGAAGGCTCTTGGGAAAACATATTTTAATGTGAAAATGGTGAAAAAAATCTTAAACAGTCTACCAAAAAGTTAAGAGGCAAAGGTGACAGCTACTGAATAGTTAAAATATCTTCATACACTCTCATTGGATTAACTTATTGGTAGTTTTCTAACCAATGAGATGAAAATCAAACATGAACACAAATAACTTAAAAAGTTGGAATGGCCTTCAAATCAACCATTCAAGAAAAATAAGAAAAGGTTGAACAAAGTGAAGTTGATAAGGATGAAAAAAATGGTCATGTTTACAAACAGGTTCAAGAAGTTCATGATGATAAATAAAATTTCAAATAGAAGAAGATCATAAAAGGAAATGATAAAAAGAGAATCCAATAGAAGGGAAAAGGATCAAATTATATGCTATAAGTGCAAGAAATTGAGTCATATCAAATTTGATTACTCTTTATGGAAGAAGCAAAATACAACGACACCAGAGAAGAAAGCAATGGTTACTATGTTGAGTGATAATGATTTTTTTTATAATGAATCTAATGAGGAGGAGGTGGCCAACTTATGTCTTATGGCTTTTGGAAAACCTAAGATAACTTTCAATTCTAGTGATTTAAATTCATACACATTTGATGAATTGTAAGATGCATTTGATGATTTAGCAATGGAATTTGAAACAATTAAAATGAAGCATAAAAAATGATTTTTAAGTTGAAAGTAGAAAATGAGTTTTTGACTAAGACAAAAATTGAATCAAAAAAGAAAATTGATGCCTTAAAATTTAATATTGATGATTTAACTAAGAAAAATCAAATTTAAAAAATCTTTTTCAAAATTCTATATAGGATATCAAAAGCTAAATAACATACTTGAAACTCAAAGAGCTTTCTTTGGCAAAGATGGATTGGATTACAATGGTAGCAATAAGGAAACTCATTTAAAGAATTCTCTTATTAAAGCATGTAATCCAAATGAAACATCTAGTACATGTGCATATTGCCATAACTTGGATCATTTTATGCAAAATTGTTCTTTAAGAAAAGTCACTTATAAAGATAAACTCATTAGAAATATGTTGATTCCAAAAAGAGTTAGCATATCTCAAGATGAGATTGCTAAGATGAAATAGATTCCAAAAGGTACAAGAATTGTGAGTACTAATGCACAAGGACCCAAGAAAGTTTGAGTGCCCAAGACCACAGTTTGATTGTGTATTGATTGCACTAAATTTTAGCATTTAATCATATCTTTCTAGTGCAATTTTTGGTGAATATTTGCTTGACCCTTGAGAAAATATGGTAAAAATACCCTTAATTGCTTAAATTTTCAATGTATAGGTAAAAATATAGAAAAAGTGGAAATGTGCAATTTTGGAGTCACTTTGGATGCATTTTGGTGCAAAAGTCTATCATTTGGCCAAACCTAGTCAAGCTTGTATAATTGCTACTTTTTGGGAGATTTCCTAACTTTACTTCATTACTACCTTTACTTATTTGAGCCTTAATTGAACTTTAATTCAAGCTTTATTCTTTATATTTTCCTTATTTAATTAGCTTTTTTAGCTCATTAAATGTTTGTCACTTTTGTAGTAGATTTGCATGAGCTAAATAGGAGGTAATGTAATAGGTGTAGTTTTGGAGCCAATATTAGAGCTAAATTTTTCTATAATTTTTCATGGCTTATTTGACATTTAGGTGGCTATTTATTCACTGAATTTTGATAAGGGAAACTACTATAATTAGGACCTAAATGGAAAGGAAGGATTCAAGCTCAACTATTGGATGCAATCAAATAGAGATGAAAAAAGTTGGTGCATTTTCTTAGATTTAAATGGAAAACCAATAACTTGTAGTTGATGTGGCATTTTGGAGGCTTTTCATTGGTTATGATTTTGACTTTTTGGAGATAAATGGATCAAAGGAAGAAAGCTTGAAGAGAAATGAAGTGAAGAGAAACAAACTAGAAAGCTTATGAAGTAAGATTGGATGACATAGAAATATCTTGTATATGTGGCATCTAAGCTGAAGTTTTTCTATAATTTAATTAGTTGGAACACATCATCCTTAGCCTTTAAATAAGACTAGTGCTAGCAAAAGATTAGAGAGTTATATTAAAGAGAGATTAGGAGTAGATTTTAGGATTTACATTTCTTGCATTTACTTTCATATTAATTTTCTTTCAAGTAGTTTCCTCCTTATTCTTTTATAGGGTTGTTTGGGAGAAAATTCCTTTAATTTTTCAGTAAAATTTGTTTTTCTTGCATTTAATTTTCATGCACTTTAAGATTCAAGCAATACAATTTAATTTTCTTTAAGTTTTCTTGCACATTTACAAGCTTTTCCTTTACTTTCTCAAAGTTGTTTAGCTATTTTCAACACTACACTACTTTTGATTTTCATATAAGATCTCTATGATTTCTTCTTGTTTTGCTTCAAAAAAATTTTTTTTTGAAAACTTCAATTCATAGTACTACAAATCTGGAAAGTTACATTGTCAAATTCTTTTTGCATTTTTTTTTCTTAAAAATCAACAAAATCTCGGCTAAAACTATGGTAGCAGAGGAGGCAGTAGGTGGTGATAGCATTTGTGGTGGCTTTTCTCCATGCTAGGCTATTGGTTGATTCTTGATCTCATCTACACTTGTTATTTTACTTGTTTACTTCAAGTTTTATGACTTTTTGCCTTTAATTTCATGTTTTTACTTGATATTTCATTGGTTTACTTTTAATTGCTCTGTATTTACATTTTCTACATTTGATTCTTATTGAAGTTAATTAAGCTTGTTAATGCATTGTGTTGATTGATTTCTTTATTTGATTTTGTAGTTAACTTGTAGATCTAAGTTGCTTTAGCTCAACTTAAGTTTATTTGCACTCTAGGATTGCATATCTAAGTTTTTATTTCAAAATTGTTGCTTTTCCAAATTTGAAATTAGTTTCCGTTTTGCAAGATTTCAATATTCCTTACCAATTTCTCTTAAGCAACTTCAATGCAATTGCATTTAAATCATGTTTCATTGATGTTTTTGCATTTAAGATTCTGTTTAGGTTGAATTCATTTAGGATCAAAGTGCATTTTTCACCTAAAGCTAAAGTGGTAGTTAATTCAATTATAGTTACTTTTGGTTTACACTAAAGTTTCATATCAATATTTGCACTTGCTGTTTGGTTGCAATTCTAGGTTTCTAATTCATGTTCATTAGTTTAGAATTACTTTTCTTGGATGTTTGAATTTAATTGATGCAATTTGGCTACTGTTTGGATGGAGATTGCATGTTATGTTTCTTTTACATATGCTTATTATGTTTTCGGTTATTGCCATTTACTACCTTGTTTTTTACTTTTGTGTTGAGCCTAGATTAGTAATACTTCTTGTATTCATAAGAATTAACTTTAGAATGAGTATGTGAATAAAAGGTACTTAGCTTGGACTTCTTAGCTAACCATCATGGGAACGATACACTAATTTCGATCACTATTATTACTTGAACGATCTGTGTGTTTGCAGAAAAGATCCAATCATGTATTTTGTAGGTGGATGAGCATTGCTACAAGGAAAATTCAAGCAAGAAAAATCAATGGTATCTTGATAATGGATGCTCAAGATACATGATTAGGGACAAGAGTTAATTTAAGGACTTAAAACCCAAAGGTAGAGGAAATATTACATTTAAAGACAACTCCAAAGGTAAAATTGAGGAATTGGTTCCATTGATAACTATTCTTCTACTAATATTGAAAATGTTTTGCTTGTGAAAGGTCTTAAAATAACTTGCTTAGGTATTAGTCAATTGTGTGATAAAACTTTTAAAGTTACCTTTGAATCTATATGTTGTCAAATGATTGATGTCAAGACTAACAAAATTGTTTTCATTGGACAACATCAAAGAAATGTCTATGTGGTGCATTTAGATTATCTATATTCTAAAAATGTATACTTTATGGCTAATAAGACAGATGAATTTTGGATATGGCATAGAAGACTAAGATGTGCTAGCATGCATATAATTTAAAAATTTGCACAAAATGACTTGGTAGTTGGTTTGCCTAAATCAAAGTTTGAAAATGACAAAGTGTGTGAAGCATGTGTTAAAGGAAAACATAGAAAAGGCTCTTTTAAACCAAAAACATGTATTTTTATTACTAAGTCATTACAAATGCTTCATATAGATCTTTTTGGTCTAACTAGGACAATAAGTCTTAGTGGTAAGCATTATGGCTTTGTCATTGTTGATGATTACGCTAGATATATATGGATTTTGTTTTTATCTCATAAAGATGAGGCCTTAGAGAATTTCATCTTTTTTTGTGAACAAATTCAAAATGACAAAGGATATTCAATTTCTAGTATTATAAGTGATTATGGAAAAGAATTTGAAAATCTTGGGTTCAATAACTTTCATATTGAAAATGACATTAGTCATAGTTTTTTAGCTCTTAGAACTCCATAAGAAAATGGGGTTGTTGAAAGGAGAAATAGAACTCTTGAGGAAATGGCTAGGACTATGCTTTGTGAAAATAATTTATTAAAATATTTTTAGGTTGAATCCATAAATATTTCTTTTATATTATTAATAGAGCCATGATTAGGCCAATTTTAAAGAAAATCCTATGGAAAAACTAAAAAAATAAATCTATGTGAAAAAGTAAGAGGAAAAACTAAATGTATATTGAAAAACTGCTCATTAAGAATTATACAAGAACCTTAGGTTTATATACAATTAAATAGGGGTTAAACTAGGAAATGAAATCTTCCTAAAAATTGATCCTATAATTGAGGGATTGTCTATCCTAATTTTTTATCCTTAATTCTAGGGATACAAATACTTAATTCCAGAGATACAAATATAAATACATAGATTACAAGATTACAACCATCTATAAATAAATGTTTTCCCACACTCCCCCTCAAGTTGGTGAATTGGTGTTTTTCATTCCCAGCTTGGAAATAATTTCTTGAAATGTTACACTGCTGAGACCTTTGGTCAACACATCTGCAAGTTGACCCTTAGTTGATACATAAGGTGTACAAATCAACCCACTGTCTAGTTTATCCTTTATGAAATGTCGATCTACTTCAATGTGTTTTATTCTGTCATGTTGCACAGGATTATGCGCAATGCTTATTGCAGACTTTTTATCATAGTAGAGTCTCATTAGTCTATCCCACTTAATCTTCAAATCTTCTCGGATAATCTTTAACCATAAGAGTTCACAAATTCCTTGAGCCATTGCTCTGTACTCTACTTCAGCATTTAATCTTGCCACCATATTCTATTTTTTACTCTTTCAAGTCATAAAATTACCACCTAAGAAAATGTAGTAGCCTGAGGTGGATCTTCTCTCAATTACTAAACCTGTATAATCAGCATCTGTATATGCTTTTAGAATTAGCCCTGAATTTCTTTTAAATAAGATACCTCTCTCAGGATTGACCTTTAAATAGTGCAATATAAGGTAGACAGCCTGTAAGTGCACTTTTTTAGGATTATGCATAAATTAAGTTACCACACTCACAGCATATGCTATATCAGGTCTAGTATGTGATAGATAAATGAGTCTTCCAACTAATCTTTGGTACATCTCTTTATCTACAGTAGCATCTTCATTAGCTTCTTCAATTTTATGATTAGGATCTATAGGGGTATTTACAGGTTTACATGTTAGCTTATCAGTTTCCTTCAGAAGATCCACACATATTTCTATTGTGAAATGAAAATACAATGCCGTGAGTGAGCTACTTCAATTCCTAGGAAGTACTTCAATCTCCCTAGCTCTTTTATCTCAAATTCTCTAGCCAAACACTGTTTTAGAGATTCTCTCTCTTTTTCATCATCTCCAGTTACAATTATATCATCAACATACACTAATAGAACTGTGACCCTCCCTGAATCAGAGTGCTTGATAAACAATGTGTGATCTCTTTGACTCTGTTTATATCCCATTGCTAGCATTATTTTGGCAAATCTCTTGAACCAAGCCCTAAGAAACTGTTTAAGGCCATATAAAGCCTTTTTCAGCTTGCATACTTTGTTTGCTTCTAGATGACCACCAAATCCCGATGAAACCTTCATATATATTTTTTCTTCCAAATCACCATGTAGAAAAGCATTCTTTACATCAAATTGTTAAAGCTGCCAATTGTAATTTGCAGCCAATGATAATAAAATTCTAACTGTATTCATCTTGGCAACTAGAGCAAATGTTTCCTGATAATCCATTTCATAGGTTTGAGTGTAGCCCTTAGCCACTAACTTGGCTTTATACCTTTCAACAGTACCATCCACCTTGTATTTTATAGTGAAAACCCATTTACACCCCACTGGATTTTTTCCTTTAAGCAACTCTACCAGTTCGCATGTCTTATTTTTCTCTAAGGGCTCCATTTTTATTTTCATGGCTTGCCTCCATTTCTCACTGGATAATGCCTCGGATGATGCAATTAGAATAGAAATAGTGTTTAGACTCACAAGAAAATTTTTGTGGGATGGTGAGAATTTTTCAAATAACACAAAATTAGAGATTGGGTATAATGGATTCTTAGTACATTCTCTGGTTCCTTTCCTAATGGCAATAGGTAGATCATAATCACTAGTTATAGTTTTAGGAGATTCATGCTCATTTTGAGAAACAAAGTCAAAAACTGTAGTTACCACATTTCTAGAGTTAGGATTAGGTTCTTGGACTAGCACTATTTCAGGATCTGAAACTTTCCTTCTTAAGTACACTTGTAATTCCTTCATAGAATCAAGAACAATATTATCTTTTGTCGCATTTTCTATATTTGGAATGGGTTTAGACTCAAATTCAATGTTTGACTTGGGCTAAGCAGAAATAGGTTTTAACTTAGAAAAATTAATAGATGAAAATGTTGAAGAAGGGGACAAAGACAAATCAAGCAAAAATAAATCTTTATCCTTATCTTCCATGAATGAAGTCTCCCCTTAAAGATAAGGTTGAGTAAAAAATGGTTTATTTTCTTGAAAAGTGACATATTCAGATACATAGAATTTTTTGATAGGAGGATGATAACACTTATACCCTTTTTGAGTTGATGAATACCCTATAAAGATACACTTAATCACTCTTGGATCCAACTTTCCCCTATTATGACTGTGAACATGAACAAATAATGTACAACCAAATATCCTAGGTGTGAGGTTGTTTGTGGTATTAAGGTTGGGATAGAATTGTGACAGTAGTTCCATAGGAGTTTTAAATCTTAAAACCCTTGAAGGTAACCTATTTACAATGCGTGTGACAGTGAGAATAGCTTCCCTTCAGTAAGATTTGGGTATATTTGCTTGAAAAAGGAAGGCTCAGGTTATGGCTAGTAAATGGCTATTTTTCTCTCTATCATTCCATTATATTGTGGAGTATTAACATAAGAGGACTCATGGATAATCCCTTCATTTGGAAATAGGTGGATGACTCTAGTTGAAATAGTCTCTGGCATTATTAGACCTAAATCTCTTGATTCTCACTTGAAATTGATTCTGGATCATGTTTTGGAAGCTTAAAAATATACTATTCACATCTGATTCGAATTTAAGTAAAAAAACTAAAGAGATCCTAGTACAATCATCTATGAATGAAACAAACCATCTTACATAAAAAATATTAGGAATTGTTGAGGGACTCCAAATGTCACTATGAATCAAGTAAAAGGGAGTATAACTTCTTTTGTTACTAATTGGAAAGGATAAACGTCTGTGCTTTGCAAGTTCATAAACATCACAATGAAAATCTTCGACATTTAATTATTTGAACAAAGAAGGAAACATGTTTCTTAAATTTTCAAAAGAAGGATGTCCAAGACGAAAATGATAAAGCTAGATTTTGTCTTTATTGGAAGATTTTTTAGACATAAATGACAAAGGTAAACTATTCTTGATATTACTTGTGTTATTTGATGTCTCAAGATAGTATAGTTCATCATTCTCCTTAGCAAGTCTAATCCTCTTCCCCGAACTCTGGTCCTAAAATTCACAATAAGAGGGATAAAAAGTCACTTTGCAATTCATATTTTTGGTAAATTTTTTTATAGATATCCGATTAGTAGACAATTGAGAAACATAAAGAACATTTTTTAGAACAAATGAGGGATTAACTTGAACATCTCCTAATCCTGCCACTGTAGTAAGTGAACCATCTGCAACAATAATTTTCTTATTACTAGGACATAGGGTATATGTACTAAATTTTTGTGAGGAATGTGTCATATGATCTGTGGCTCCTGAGTTAATGACCCAAGAACTCGTAATAGGCTTAATCGAGACATTTAATCCATGAGAACCAAAAGCTTTACTTGAACTAGAGACCTTACCCAAGGAACATACCACAGTAGGCTTTTCAAGGGTTTTCAATAGGTTTCTCAACTTTTCAATCTCTTCTCTGTCAAACTCTCTTTGTTTCTGAGACATCTGTAATACTTTGGTAATTTTTTCAGTTGATGCTTCCTCAAATTGGGTGGTAATGATATCTTTCTTTGAACTGAAATAAATCTTAAGATATAACCAAAAATGACTCTTAGCCATGAAGGCTAAATAAGGGAAAAATAAAATGGCTATGAAGGCCTTAACAAGATTCAACAATGAAGGTCTAAACATGGTTCGACAATGAAGGCTTAAAATAGAAGTCAGTAATGAAGGCTGAAAATTTTGCTTCCCAAAAAGAGCCTAAAACTCTGATACCATGTGAAAAAACTAAAAAATAAATCTATGTGAAAAAGTAAGAGGAAAAACTGAATGTATATTGAAAAACTGCTCATTAAGAATTATACAAGAACCTTAGGTTTATATACAACTAAATAGGGGTTAAACTAGGAAACTAAATCTTCCTAAAAACTAATCCTATAATTGAGGGATTGTCTATCCTAATTTTTTATCCTTAATTTTTGGGATACAAATATTTAATTCTAGAGATACAAATATAAATACATAGATTACAAGATTACAACTAGCTATAAATAAATGTTTTCCCACAAATCCTATATGAACTTTTCAAAGGTAAAAAACCTAAGTTACTGTTATCCTTTGATTGCAAATGTTTTGTTTTGAACAATGGAAAAGAAAACCTTGGTAAGTTTGATGCAAAAAGTGATGAAAGAATTTTTCTGAGCTACTTCTTAAATTCAAAAGCCTTTAGAATCTTTAATAAAAGAACATTTGTAGTAGAGGAGTCTGTACATGTTATTTTTTATGAATCTAATCCACCTTCAAGAAAAACAATCTTGTGATGATGATGATAGAGGCATACTTCAAGAAGATGGTGATGAGGCATCTAAAAACAATTTAGAAAATGATCAAAAAGTTCAACAAGAAAAAGCTAAAGATGAATAATTCCTAGAGCAACAGATCTAAAGAAAGCTTATATTTCCAAGAGAAAAATACTATGTTAAAGATAGTGCGATCATTGATGACCACATAAAGGGGTAAGAATAAGATAATTATATAGTATGTGTAACTATGTAAATTTTCTCTCAAAAATTAAACCTAAGAACATAGATGAAGTCTTAGGAAATGATCATTGGATTTTGGCTATGAAAGAAGAGTTGAATCATTTGAAAGAAGCCAAGTATGAAACCTAGCACCTAGACCTAGTGATAATCCTATTATAGGTACCAATGGGTCTTTAGAAACAAAATGGATGAAAATGACAATATTGTTAGAAATAAAGCTAGATAGTGGCCCAAGGGTATAGCCAAGAAGAAAGAATAGATTATGATGAAACCAATGCCCCGATTGCTAGATTAGAAGCTATTACAATGCTATTAGCATTTGCATGTTTCAAATTTTCAAACTTATTCAAATGGATGTTAAAAGTGTTTTTCTAAATAGTTTCATAAATGAAGAGGTATATGTAGAATAATCTCATGGTTTTGAAAATTTATGTTCTTCAAATGATGTATTTAAATTGACAAAAGCTTTATATGGTTTAAAAACAAGTTTTCTAGTGCTTGCTATAAAATATTATCAAATTTTTTATTGAAAAAGATTTCAATAGGGGAAAGGTTGACACTACTCTTTTTTTTAAGATAAAAGGCAAAAATATTCTCATAATACAAGTATATGTTCATGATATTATTTTTGGTGCTAGTAATAAATTTCTTTATCAATAATTTGCAAAAATCATGCGAGGTGAATTTGAAATGATCGTGATGGGAGAATCCACATTTTTCTTGAGATTACAAGTGAAGCAAATAAAAAATGGTACCTTCATCAGTCAAGCCAAATATATAAAAAACTTGCTCAAAAGTTTGGAATGAAGAGCTTAAAGCAATACTTAGCTCCTATGAGCACTTCAACAAAGCTTTACAGGGATGAAAGAGATAAATATGTTGATTCTAAATTATATAAGTCTATAATAGGTTCATTGCTTTATTTTTCTATAAGTAGACCTGACATAATGTTTAGTGTGTGCTTGTGTGCTAGATTTCAATAATCTTTTAGAGAATTATACTTACCATTAAATGTATATTTAGATACCTAAAGGACACTCTTAGTTGGGCTTTATGGTATCTAAAAGGATCATATTTTGCTTTGTATACTTATTCTTATGTAAATTTTAATGGTTGTAAAATAGATAGAGCATTTACATGTCAATTATTTGGGAATATGCTCATATCTTGGTTTTTTCAAGAAATAAAATAGTATTGCTCAATCCATAACCAAAGTCAAATATGTAGTTATTAGTAGTTGTTGTGCTCAAGTATTATGAATTAAACAACAATTAGAGGATTTTGGAATGACTATAGATCATATTTCTATTAAATGTGACAATACTAGTGCTATAAATCTAACCAAAAATCCAATTCAACACTCTAAAACTAAACATTTTAAAGTAAGGCATCATTCTATTAAAGATCATTTTAAAAAAGGTGACATTGTGATTGAATATATTGATACCTTACATCAACTAAATAAAACTAAACATAAAAAATTAATGTGCTAGATATAAAAAAACATGCTTCAAATATCAAATTATCATAAGTTCTTAAAAAATTGCTTGATGAATATAACTTAGAGAAAATCATAACCGTAAGAATCATAAAAATTATTTACGAACAAGTTAACTCTCATCAATTGTCAATTTTTGTGTGTGTGTGAATAATCTATCTTATATCAATGCAAAACTTTCAATTAAGTTATGCTAACATGAAATTAACACATCACCTTAAAGTATGCATAAATTTCATAAGTTTACTTTTCACATCTCTCTCTATTAATATTGCCACACTTAACCAAAGATCAATATGTCTTTATTAAACTTGTAATGTCAAGTTAAGGTCAAGGTATGATAAAGGAAAATTTAGGTTCATAAGCCTAAACATGTATTACTTAGGATCTTTTTAATTTTGAGAGCTTTTAAAAGATTTGGACAACCTCAAACTTAGCTTTTTCCTTTTTTCTTTTATTTCAAACAACAACTTTTCAATGATTTTGCATATATACCTTATTGTGTTCACATTTTCATCATTTTTTTTTTAATTCTATTTTTCTTTGTTTGAAAGCTATTTTCAATTTTTCTTTTGTTCAAATAGAATTTACACACTACTTTGTTTTCTTTTTTTTCCAAACTTCACTCTTTCTAATTAAACATAGCTCTCATATTGATTTGATTGATCCATATGCACATAGACTAAGGTAGAAAGATAAGGATAATAATCAAAATGTGGTTGTTTCATATAGGTTAAAAATAAAGAAGGGATATGTAAAGGCTCAAAAGGGGTGAATAAGGATGAACAATATAATGGTTAGCTTAAAAGGCTCAAATGGTACAAAGATGGTCTAAATCATTTCCTTAGTTAAGTGTAGTCTATAATTTCACTTCAAGAAATACTCAAACAAATTTTAAAATAAGATCATAATTTCAAAGATCAACATAACTCCACATCTACATAAATTTCAACTAAACATGCATACATTTCAATGATCAAGACTAAGTGCTAAAAAATATGAAAATACCACAATTGAAAAAAAACTTAAGAATTTATCTGATGCTTTCACTACATTATTTTCTAGAAAGTTATATTCAAAATCAATGAAATTCCTATCATTGGATTAAGAGAAAATAAACAAAGGAAGCAATATATTGATTCTAAACATGACAATTTAAGCTTATAACAAAAAATTTGAAAAAACTTTGAAAATATTTTGGAAAAATTTTATCTTCCCTAAACTTAAGTGACACATTGTCTTTAGTATGTAATAACAAATCAATAAAGCACTAAAGAAAGAAGAATACTCCCCTAATTCACCAAGATTGAATTTGAATTTTGTAGAAACATTCTATTGCCATACATCTTCTTAAGCTAACAACTTGTGGTTTAGCTTCCTTGTCCTAAGCTTCTCTAAGTTCCCCTTGCTTCTTACAAAAGAATAAAACAAAACAAATTAAAGCATGTATGTTCCTAAAGAAAGAGAAACCAAAATTAAAGTTTACTAACAATTTAAAAGTAGAACTTCAGTTGTCTCCTAAGTAGTGTTTTAGTTATAGTTTATAGCTAAACTACTTCTCATTAGGGTTAAGTTATTACCCCACACTTGATACCAGCATTCACCCATTTGATTATCTTTCTTTTAACCACCTTCTCATTTGTAGAAACTGAGTGGTACTGGTGCTTTGCAATAGTTAATTTATTCTTAACCTTTATAAATATTCTAAGTACATCCTTACATGGGCTAAGATAGTTAGTATTGGCTTCAGTACCAATGAAGAAGCTACCACCATGGAAAGTATAAGTTTGGTCTTTAAAGCTATGTGCTCATTCATGGGTGGTATTATTAGATTGAGTGCAATGGATGATGTGTCTTCATCTTTTTTAAGGGGTGTTTCTAAAGGCTCAAGTAAGTTTTGAAATAGACAACCTTCATTAACATGCTTGTCCACCATGTTTAATTCTAATTCATGTATTTGATCTTCACAAGGTTGGGGAATTAGCAAAAGTGGATGTAAGGCTTAAGAACTAGTTGACTAGGACTAATGCTAACCATTTCTTAACATTCAAGTCCCTTAATTAATCCATCATCCTTTAAAATTTTTATAAACCTTAACTGTCTAAAATAACTACACAGCGCTATACCACACCTAATATCAATATCATCCTTAATATGATAGCTATTTTCATCTTCATCTTTCTCTGCCAGTTGTTCCCTATAGTACTCCTTATCTTTTCATAAGGTGTTAGATTCAATATTTCCAGGTAAGATTTCTTGAAGGTTTGTGCTAAGGGCATTTACTAGCTGTTCAACTTGGACCTCAAAGTTCTTAAGAGAGGCTTGGTTTTGAAGAATAAAGGCAACCTAATTTTGGAGGATTTGGTTTAACACCTCCTTCAATGAAGGTTTCTTATCTTGAAGTGGGGAAGGATATTAGGATGGTTGTGGATGATACTGTGTGGGATAGAATATTGTGGTGGTGGAAAGTATGAAGGCTTAGTAAGATAAGTTAGGTTATACATAGGTGTCGAAGTAAAGAACTACCCTTGACTATTATCTCATGAGTAATTAGGATAGCCCTTCCAACCTTGATTGTAGGTGTTTGAAAATAGTTTAATTGTTGACTATAAACATAGCTATCACTATTGTAATCCTCACTTATATTTGTTTTGGAATGAATGGAAAGGATTACGATCATAGTTAGCATTAACAACATCTATCTTATTAGCTAGAATAGCTACCTACGAAGCTATAGCATTAGGGGCATCTAAGTTCAACCCACTAGTAGCTTGCCTAGACTCTAAGCAAGATGACTATAGAGTTTGGGAATTCTTTAAAAAGGGAGTAGACTAGCCCCCATGGTTCCCGACCTTATATGAATAGAACCCTGATGTAAAAAGAAAAAAATAGATTAGTACAAGAAAATAAATGTTGAATTATAAAAAAAGTGTGTTAGTATCAGTATTAATTATTCTTCTTCAATCCCTAACATCAACTCTAAAAACTTGATTGAGAATTTGCAAGTGCACAAAATCGAAATAAGTAATATAGAATAAGTAGAGTATCATTCCCACAAAGATTGAAATATATGAAAGAAAACTAAATATTTTAATTGTTCACCCTTAATTATATCCATAACAGAACTTAAAAAGTACAAATTGCAAGAAAAGCACTTAAAGAGAGAAAACACAAATTGAATTGAATTGAAAGCAAGAATAAAAATTTAAAAAAGCTTGAATTGAACTCAAAACAAAATAGAACTTGAATTTAAAAGAAAACTAAAATTGAACTTTGCATAAACTTAAAATAACTTAAAGAATGCTTAATAACATGAAAAGTAAGGAACAAGAAAATTTAAAGAAGCTAACTACTTTAGGTTGGGCTATCACTCTAAACCTTAGTTCTTTTTCTCCCTAAACAAAGGATAGCTATTTATAAAACAGGAATCCTAAAGTTAGAAAGATAAGTAGATGGTGGCTAGGACTTTCTTAAAAAAAAAGAATGCTTTGTAATTACTTTTAAACCCTTGGCAGCCTTCTTGAATAAAAACTTCAATTTGGACCATGCTTTAGCACTTCTTAGCTTTTCTTAAATTACACTTGAATATTTAAATCAAATGGTCTTATGTCAGATTCTTAGATCTTGGACTTATACTTTTAGTTGAAGAGTTTTTGGAGAAGAGAAAAATAAAATTCTAAGTTGTTTTCTTTTCATGTGCTGCCTCCTTTTATAGTGCTTTCTATATTCATGCAAATCCTATCCTTGGTAGGAATACTCGTTCAAAATAGGATTTCCTAGTCAACATAGGAAAACCAATTCTAAGTAGGAAAACCAAGTGCTTTTCCTAATCAAGGTAGGAATTCCAAGTCAAAGTGGTAAAACTTTCTTGAAATAGGAAAACTAAAGGCTATTTGGACCTTTTCAAGTATTGATAAAATTTCCAAGTCATCATGCCACATAAGCCTTCAAATCATCTTTCTTGGCCAATAAAAAAGACTTGCTACCATGTCATCTGTTAGTAATCCCATGCATGTGCGCCTACATAAAATACGATAGACTTGCATTTAACTTGAATTTACTCTTTTGCCCTCATAATGGGTAAACTTTCCTTAGACAATTCTTTGCATAAACTTTTTGAAATTTTCATCAAGATTGAGCAATCTTAAGTCTTGAGGTGTGGCATTCAAATCTTGAATAAATTTTTACACTTTCACTCAAAGATTTATAAAAACTCAAAGAATGAATAAGAACACATCAAGAACCCTCCAAGATTTAGTCACATGTATCAAGAATCATCCAAAATTGATCAAGAAACAATAAGATTACTCAAGATTCACCAAGATTGAATCTTTTCTTCAGGATTTCCTACAACATAGCAAATTAATCTCATAAGGAGTAAAAGGAAGCTTATTTTATTAAAAATAAAGCAAAAGTAACTCGTTTAAGCATTGAAAATAATTATTTCGTAGAGTTATCATCAATTATCTAATATTTTCACCTAGCTTCTAGATAGAGATAGATTTTGCACAATTAGAGGTGAATTAAGCTTAATGAATGCTCCATAAATGCATATATGATGATTTTCTTGATTGTTGTTGGTATACTTTGGCTTAAACAGGTTTCTCCATGCTTGAATATACTTATTAGCTTGTTCAAATGACGATAGAATGAAAATTATTTAATTTGATCTTTCAAGAGTAGAAATACACTACTCATTGAGTATTTGGGTATGCAACATTAAAAAATCAATCCATAAGTGTTTGATGAAGTCATGCATTGTGATCATGTTTGTGTGGTCATTTGAAACTTGTTAGAAGTGTTCATATTGTATAAACAATTTCCAAACAAATTTTCATGACTCAAGTAAGTAAAAATCAACATATTTGCATATTTTTCAAAAATTTGCTAAAAAATGGATACTATTCAAATTTTTTGTCATTTCAGTCAAAGACAATGTCAAAAATGATGTTTTTATATGTTTTCTTTCATCACACTAGTTAAAAGCATTAAACATATGAAACTTGGATAAAAAAGTTTTCAAAATATTATTTTGTTGCAAAAATAGCAGAACCAATCGATCTAGTTTTTTACCTAGTTTATTGGTCTGCTTACAAAAACCTTATTAACGGAATAAAACCAATAACCAGTCGATCCTATATCGAACCTGATCAATCCATGTTTATTGGTAGCCTAGTCACAGGGCATTAAAACATGAAAAGCCCTTATTTTTTCTCTCTCATCTCACTCGATTCTTTCCTCTCTTCTTATTCCCTAATTATTCCTCTTAAAAACCCTAACATTTCATCTCACAAATCTTTTCAAATTCATCATACTTTACTTAAATTTCTTGAAAATTTCTTCTTGTCTACATGATTACTTACATTTTCATTCCTTTAAAATCCTCTAAAACCCCACAAAAATCCATCACCCACTATTTTCTCCCTAAAAATCGATCTTTTTTGTGCCACCACTTAAATTTCTTCCTTCACTCCTTATTTTTGGCTCCCTTCAACATATATCCCTTATTATCACCCATATTTATCAATTTCCTCATGAATTTCACTCAAACAAGCATCTAACTCCTTAAACAAATTCGTCAAGCTCTACTTATGGCACCAAAACTAGACCACCCATAGTTTCATCATCTAGACATAGGAATTGATTGATACCGTAAGTGCATAGATCATAATAAGCAATAAAGTAGTGAGGAAAGTTTGTTTCCATAAAGATTGTAAATAGAGTTAAAACTAAGTACCAAAATTAGAATACCTTAATTATATTCAAACTAATCAAAAAGAGTAATTAGCTAATCTACTTATGCAAATCAAACTTAAATAACTAAAATAGCAAATTAAAATTAAAGTAAAACATGTAAAAGCACTAATCAAATGCAATAATAGCTAAATATAATCAAATAGAAACTGAAGAATAGAATAAAGTATGCAAATAACAAGTAAAACATAAAACAACTACGAATAATTATAAATCAATAAACTTAAAACTAAATTAAACCCTAAGATTATATAATTGAAATAATGCAAGAACTAAGAATAATAAGGCTTCAAAGTAAAGATAACAAAAATTAAACCCTAAGATTATATAATTGAAATAATGCAAGAACTAAGAATAATAAGGCTTCAAAGTAAAGATAACAAAAATTAAACCCTAAATATAAAGTAAGAAACTAAAACAATGCATAAAGATAAATTAAAACTAAAAGCAATAATAACAGCAATTAGTCGAAAGCAAAGTAAATTCATGTAGTTAAAACTCTAAATTAAAACTTAAATTTGAAATTATAAAGCATGGAGTCTAAACTAAAACATAAAACCTTTAGAGGGCATTTGGTTTACGAAATCTTAGATTTTGGGAGGTAAAGTGATTTAGGGGGAAAATGATATTGAAGGGGAATGTGTGATTCTTGGGTTTGTGTTGACATAGGGAATATAAGATTTTTGTGTTTGGTTCACAAGAATGTAAGATTACCTAATAAAGTCATTTACTATATTGTCTTTGATAACTTGTGAATAACACGTGACATTCACAACACTGATATGTGAATAACACAGTATTGTCCCTACATAGAGAAAACTCGTGAATCGACCTTTATAGTAAAGTCGACCCCTAAAACAAATTTTATGTGTAACAATATCAAGTAAAAATATTTTGGATTTTATATGTTATAAATATTTTTTATGTTTTCAACAAAATTCACGTTTTTATTTTAGAAACATTGTTTTTTCAATAAAGAATACATTTTTTTATCTTAAAAACTTTGTCTTTGTTGAATTCTAGAATATATTTTTCATGTTTTTAATAAAGACTGTTTTTTTTTATCTTAGAAACATCATATTTATTGAATTATGAAAAATATATATTTCAATGTTTTTAACAAAGATTGCATTTTTATTATAAACACCATCTTTTCAATAAAGATTACATTCTATATCTTAGAAACATCATTTTTATTGAATTTTGAAAAATATTTTTTTTCATAATTTCAACAAAGAATACATTTTCTATTTTAAAAATGTTGTCTTTGTTACAGTTGATCAATAACTACATTTTTATGACAAGAAATGTAATCATTGATATAGAGAAATATAAACCAAAATTTAGTTTTGTCAATTACTATATTTTTAACACATAAAACATAGTTAAAAGTAAAATAAATATTATACTATACTGACTTTACTAACAACTACGTTTTTATATAAAAAATTATATTCTATCAATTACTACGTGTTCATAGAAAGAAATGCTATTGATATTGAAAATATAAATTTTATTTTACTATTATTTTCTACGATCAGCTCTGTTTCATATGTTAAAAACGTAGTGCTTTTGAACCTATAAAAAAGTTCAAAATCTTAATTGCCAAGTATTCGATCATGTGGCTAAAATGTAACTTTGCCTAATTGTATGGCTAACAATGCAATTTGCATGTTAGAATGGGTTTGGATTTATTATGCAATTACATTGATTTTTAAGGGTAAAATAGATTGAAAAAAATTTATTGTTGAGGTCAAAACTAAGATAAAATTTACTTTCCTCTAGGAATCTTAAAAATCTTAGGGAGATGTGAGTTTCTAATTTTGGGCTATTTGGACACTGTTGGGAATCTTAGAATACTCCTAGGAATTAGATATCGTGAACCAAACTAAGGAATTAGATTACGAAAAGCAAGATTTCATTGGGTAATCTTACTTTCTCTTGGAACAAATGCCTTTTTAAAAATAATTTAAATCTAAAATTAAAGATTGCAAATAAAAGAGAAATAGAAACTTGAAATTTAAATTTAAATCTAAAATTAAAAATTGCAAAGAAAATAGAAATAAAAACTTGAAATTGAAATTTAAAAGCAACAGCAATAAAATTGAAATTGAATTTTAAAGGAACTTAACCATAAATTTGAAAGACCTTGAAGTTAAAGAACATAAAGTAAATAGCAAGAACTGAATTTGAAAGCACTAAATTAAAAAAAAAAACTTTGAATCAAGAATGAGAAACAAAAACAAGATTGGTCTCTCACTCTAATCAAAATTGAATTTGAAAGAAACCTTAAGGTTAAGGATTGATCATCATCCCAAGTCTTAAACTAAAATGAACTTAAAAGAGGAAGAAAATAATAAAAGAAAATCCTATAAAGCTATACAATGTGCTATCACTCCAACCATGCTATTCTTAATCCCTAAGCTAACTATTTATAGAACCAAGAATACAAAAAAGCTTAAATAGATAGGTAGAAGTGGTGACTGACTTTGATCAAATCCTTTTGTGGTTCAATTAAACTTAAATTTTTAAATGAAAAAGTCTTCTTGACTTGAATCTATGTTGTGCTAATTTATCTTGGCTTTTTTAATGTATGTAGATTGATTCTTGGAAACATTAAGTGCTGACTTGTCTTCAATCTTGTTGACTTGGTACTTACAAGACAAAAATCTCATACGGCTAGCTTTTTTTTTGTTAAGAATAGTCTTCTTCTCTTTTAAACTCTTTTGAGTAGTTTTCAAAGTCTTAATGTGAGCTGTTTTCTTAAATGGTAAATCTCCTATTTTCTTGACTTTGAGAAGTTTTAAAAGTTTTAAAGTTTTTAGTTACCAAGCTTTAATTCTTGAATGAATAAGTCTTCTTGACTTAAATCTTTGTTGTGCTAATTTATCTTGGCTTTCTTAATGTATACAGATTGATTCTTTGAAACATTAAGTGCTAACTTGTCTTTAATTTTGTTGACTAGGCACTTACATGACAAGAGTGTCATACAACTAACCTCTTTTTATTAAGAATAGTCTTATTTTCTTTTAAACTCTTTCAATTAGCTTTCAACGTCCTAACTTGAGCTGCTTTCTTAAATGGTACATCTCCTCTTTTCTTGACTTTGAGTAGTTTTAAAAGTCTTGAAGTTTTTAGTTACTTGTTATTTCCTAGACCCTTTCTTGATAAGTTCTTGAAGACTTAATCTCTAAAATTGAATATGTAAGTTCGGCTAAATCTTCTTGAAATCAGAAGTTGAAAGTTTCTTAGAAAGTGCTCTTCAAGTTGGAATAGCTTTTATTCTTTCTTGGAGTTTGCCTTAAAATAAAACTTTTCTTGATGAGAAGAAAATTAATTTTAAATCTAAATATCATGTTGATTGCTACTTTTTGTAATGACTACAAATGCATAGATCGTAATCAAGTAATAATAGTGAGCGAGTAGAGTATCATTCCATGAGGATTATGTAATTGAATTGTTGGGTGGAAATCAATTACCAAAGATGACTACTTACTATCCTTATATCTAAACTAATGAAAAGATTAGTTTAATTGCAAAGAAAACAATTGAAAAAAAATATAAAGAAGGATTTTATAGGCCAAGATTTATCTTTCCAATCATCACTTGAAATTCTTGCATGTGGCCGAATAAACTAGAAAGCTTTGAAAGAAGAAAGATTGATGTAGGTCGAAAGTTGTTAATGGCATAAAACAAAATTTGTAAACTGAAAGCTTGGAAGAAAAGATTTAAAGAAAGAAACCTAAATAGTCAAAAATAAAATAAAGATCGTAAATAGTATTGTAAATCGAAAATTGTGTAAGAAAGAAAGAAATCTTGAAAATAAAAGAATACTTTGATTTTATAAAAGAATTTAAAAAGAAAACTTAGTTATGGCTAATTTGTCACCTTAGCCAACTATAAAAAACTATAGAAAAACTAAAGAAACCAAAACTAAGAACTAAAAAAAGGAGATAAGAAGGTGAATTATGTTCTGGGATACAAGAAAGAGTCTCTTATTTATAATGTTAGGTTTGATTGTAGTAGGAATTAGGATTTCAAGTCTTTGTTATATCCAAACTCTACATGATAAGTTTTATCTCGATCTTTAAAAGAGTTGGCCGAATGTGGAATCTTGCTTCTTGGAATGCCTTAGCCTAATGGGATTTCTTGGATGTGATGTTGATCATTCATGTGTCATGCTATCTTGATCTTGCAATCTTGAAGGTGGTTTGACTAAGCTTGAATATCTTAGGCCATGTAGTTGCATCATATTTAAACTCTTGAGATAAAATTGCAAGAGTTCTTCTTCCATAATAACTCTTAGCCTTTACTACTGTGTAGTGTCCTTCTAGCATAAAAACTCTTCCAAGATTGATCAAAGAGTCCTTATCTTACAAAATAGCTACTTGGCAAATATAATTAGAAGTCATTGTCCAAGTATAGTTCTTCAATTTCCAAGTACAGGTAGGATTCCTTTTTTAAATGAAATAGCCGAATATATATAAAAATCATAGTGCAAGCAAGATTCCTTTATCCAAGTGAAATTAGTAGTCCTAACATCAATAGGATTTGACTAAACTTTCTTTCTTGCATGGCTAAACATTACAAGAATTAATCTTGCATGAAATTGTATGAACTTGTATGGTTTTCACGTCCTAAATGCTTGAAACCTAAAGATTAAGATAACATACATTAAACACACCATGTCCAATCAATTTTTAAAAATTTTGAGCTAAAACGAATTTGTCAAACACTATAAATTTTATTGCTATCACACTTCACACTTAACTTGTTGCTTGTCCTCAAGCAAAACTCTCAAATTAACTATACTATAATCAATATATATGTATACAGAGTCAAGGTTTCACAAATCATCATTCATACATTATAGCATAATACAAAGATAGTTAAAAACATAGTTAAACAAGAAACTTATTCAAAAGTAAACTTTTAATTTCATACAATTCTTATACATGTGAAATTAATCCATCTCTAATCCATATATGCAATCTTATACTTGTGAAATTAGTCTATCTCTAATCCATACATATAATCTATGTAAAAAAAATACAGTATACATATCAATTTAAAGTTAGAATATACTTCATATGTTTACTTTTCTCATTCCCTCTCCACTAATGTTAGATTTACATATGTGACTTAAGATCAAAAGGACTTTTAGGCTTGTAATGTAAGGCTTAGGTCAAGGTAAGAAAAAAGAAAATTTTAGGCTCATAACATTTTGCTTACTTTTTTGAAATTTCATGGACTTTTGATTTGAATTGAGAACTTTGAACTTTTTAAGACTTTGAGGCATCTCTTTATTTCAGCATTTTTTTATTGCCATTTTTGGCTTTTATTTTCTCTTTTGTCGAGCTTTTCTTTTTGACTTCTTTGATTTCTTTTTGCCTTTCTTCCTCCCAAATATATAGATTTGTTCTCTTAATTGTCCAATGCATTAGCAGTTTGGGTTGGGTAACAACAATAAAAAGGATAATTTAAAGAAAAGGCTTTAGGCTTATTAATGTGGCTAAAACTAAGAAAAGGAAATATAGAAAGGCTCAAATATTAAAGGTATTAGGGATGTTTTATTATGGGAGGGCTTAACAAGGCTCAAACTATCCAAAGCATACCTAGATCATCTCTTGAATCAAATCCAATCTAGAATTTCACCTCAAGGGTTGAATAGGTAGATTTTAAAGTTATACTCATACTTCAAATTTTAATGCAACTTAATATCTTACATAACTCTTCACAAAGACTTCTGCATATCAAGGATCAAGAGTAAAATGCACAAAACATAAAAATCATGCTCAATAAAAAAACATAGTAAAGAAATCATCTCATGCTTTACTACATTCATACTTTTTTTAATATCATACTTAAGTTATACTTGATTAACTTATCAAAAATCAACTAAGTTAGCATTATATTAACTGGGTTTGAAAACAAAGCATATAGATTTAAAAAAATAGTTTAGCTCAAAAAGCATTTTCCCCCCAAACTTAATTTAAACAATATTTCAAACAGAACAATTAAGAACTAGGGAAAAAGAAATACTCCCATATATTTGCTTTCTTTTTAAGGCCACAACTTGAGTTCTTCATTAGGCATCTCTTTGCATCTTTTCATCCTAAGAAAATAACTTGAAAACAATAAAAAAATAAAAGCATACCTGTCATAATAATATAAAGAAAACATGTAAACTTAACAATTAATATAAGACGTAGGTTATCTCCCAAGCAACACTAGTTTTAGTCAAGCTTGACCATACTTAATGACATAAAATTACCTTTTTCTTCAATAAGGAGTTTCTCTTGTTGCTTACGCCTTGAGGTATCATATATATAGATTTAACTTTAGGAGGTGCACTAACTCTTCTTGTAGGTATCACATAAGTTGGAATTGTGGTTACAATTGGGATATATGGTTTAGGACTTGGAGGATTGAACTTGGGTTTGCAAGAATAAGGCATTGTGGGCTAGCTAAGTGGGTTTTCAATTTTTGACTCATAGGTTGGTGGATTTGGTTAGGCTTCCTAACATTTGTTTTTTTTTTAACCCTAGACATAGCTTGTACATCTTCATCACCTTTAAGGATACCTTGTTTAGTTTTGAAAGTAATCCTCTTATCCTTAAATCTTAAAGTGACCTTATAATTGTAAACCTTAATCAAGGCTGTAAAAGTTATGAGGAATGGTTTGCCTAGCAAGATTGGTGCTTCACTATCTTTCATGTGTAATACAATAAAATCAACAAGAAAAGCTTACCTCCAAACTTTTACAAATACATTCTCCAACACTTCTTAGGGTTTTTTTACAAACATATTAGCAAATTTGATGCTGAATATTGGAGGTTTCAAAACACCAGCTCCTAGCTGCACAAAAATATTCATGGGCACTAGATTTATATTGGACCCTAAATCACAAAGAGCTTAATCAAAATATAGATTACCAATAGAACAAGGTATAGAGAAAACTCTTAAATCATCTTATTTTTTTGGAAGAATTTGTTGAAGTGAAAGGCTGCACTCATTAGTAAGTGTAATTGTCTTTAACTCCCTAAAAAGCTTTATCCATTTTGATTTAGATGTTGATTGTGCTACTTCGAAAGTCTCCCTTTGAGTTGACATCCTTGGGGTCATTCTTATTTTTTTTCACTTTTTGGTCTTCTTGCACTTCCTGTTTTTCAAGTTGTATACTTTCAAGTAATGCTCTTCCAACTTGAATAAGCACTTCATCCTTTCTTGCTGAATTCTCCTCAACGTATTCTTTTTCCATATCTTCATTTTGGATGTATGCCTTCTCTAAATCCTCCTCTTGAATGTATTCCTCAGGATTCTCCTCTATCTCATAATTTCCATCCATCTCTTCATTTTGTTCAATTGTTTTTAGAGTTTTTTACGCTATATGAACAAAGCTTGTCAAAATTTCCTTACCGAATTGAAGCAATTCCTTATCCCCCATTATTGAATTTTCAATATGTTCCACCTCAAGTTGGTTAACAAAGCTAGGTAAATGACTACTAAGGGTTCATCCATTAAATCATCATCATTAGAATAATATATCTCTTTCCTCCATATGAATATATGGCATTGCATGTTTCCTTGCCTTGTTTCTTTAGGTTGGATTTTGTATTACTAGGCAAGGCTCTTAGTGGGCGATTAGCTATGGCATGAGCTACTTGGCTTATTTGGGTTTCAAGGTTTTTTATAGATGAGGCTTGGCTTTGTTTGGTGGTGTTTTGGGTTTGCATCAATTGGGTCAACATTTTTTCATGGCTTGTTTTCTTTTCTTGAGTTGGCTTGTATGGTTGTGGGTTGGGTGAAAATTTGAATTTCTGCTGGTGGTTTGATGGTTAGGTTGGTTTTGGTTCTAAGAAAAGTTTGGGTGGCTTCTCTAGCTTAGGTTATAAGTGTTGCTATATGTGTTATAGACAACTTGGATTGTTATGCATATTGGATCATTTCTATCTTAAATTGGCATTTATCAATGGCATGTGATATTTCACGAAGTTCACATGTAACAAAAAGGCTTTAGATGGAGTAGACAGGTAAAATTAGGGATTGGGTTCTAAGGCATCAATTTTCTTAATCAAGCTAGCTAATTGTGAGGTGATTGATATGAGAGTGTCAAGCTCATAAACACTAGCAAATTTTTTATATACCTTTCTTTCTATACCCTATAAGTAATTATTTGCTGCCATCTCCTCTATCAATTCATTCGCCTCTTTCGTTGTCTTGATCATTATGGCTCTTTTAATAGCTAAATTAAGAGTGGTTCTCATAGATGGTGTTAATCCATTATAGGACCAAGGTGTGGACACTTTGGCAATAATTCTTTGAATCTTTCATACGCATCATATAAAATTTTACCATCTATTTGCATGAATTTTGTTATTTCGTTCCTCATCTTGCTCGTCTTGGTAGGTGAGAAAATTTTTACGAGAAACTTTTATACCAAATCCTCCCATGTAGTGATTGAATGGGATTGTAGTGAACATAACCAACTTTTTACCTTGTACTTGAGAGAAAAAGAAAAAAATCTTAGTCTAATTGCATCATCGGAAACACCATTATATTTAAGTGTATCACACAATTATAAAAAATTAGAAAGATGGAGATTTGGATCATTATTAGGTAAACCTCCAAATTGTACAAAAGTTTGGACCATTTGAATAATTGAAGGCTTTATTTCAAAGTTGTTTGCTTGAATAGCTAGCTTTCATATGGATGGCTGGAATCCATCCACATTAGGAACAGCGTAGTCCCTTAATGTTCTTTATCTTTCATTGTTTGTATTCGCCATTGGAGTTAGAGCAAGAGGAATTGTTTGCTCTCTTCATAAGTGCCTAAGAGTTCTTTCTATTTCCTTGTCAAGTGGAGCTAAATCAACACTTCAATATTTACACATACAAACAAAGAAAATATCAAAACAGTTTAAACAAATAAAAGTAAAATGTTTAGATTACAAAGAAGTAAAAATCCTTATTTATATTGATTCTTAAACACCAATATAATCCTAGAGAATGGTGCCAAGAACTTGATTACTACTTTTTATAATGCCTGTAAGTACACATATCGTAATCAAGTAAGAGTAGTAAGTGAGTAGAGTATCGGCCCATGAGGATTATATAATTGAATTGTTGGGTGGAAATCAATTACCAAAGATGACTACCTATTGTCCTTATATATAAACTAAAGAAAGATTGGTTTAATTGCAAAAATAACAATTGAAACAAAATATAATGAAGGATTGTATAGGCCAAGATCTATCTTTCCAACTATCGCTTGGAATTCTTATATGTGGTCAAATAGACTAGAAAGCTTTGAGAGAAGAAAGATTAATGTAGGCTAAAAGTTGTAAATAGCGTAAAATAGAAATTATAAACCGAAAGCTTGGAAGAAAAGATTTAAAGAAAGAAACTAAATAGTCAAAAATAAAATAAAGATTGCAAATAGTATTGTAGACCAAAATTGTGTAAAAAAGAAAGATATCTTGAAAATAAAAGAATGTTTTGATTTTAGAAAGGAATTTCAAAAAACTTAGTTATGACTAATCTGTCATTTTAGCCAAACTACCAAAAACTATAGAAAAACTAGAGAAATAAAAACTAAGAACTAAAGAGAAGAGATAGGAAGGTATTGTGTCCTGGGATACAAGAGAGCGCCTACTATTTATAATGGTAAGTTCGACTATATTGGGAATTAGGATTACAAGTCTTTGTTCAATCCAAACTCTATATGATAAGCTTTATCTTGATCTTCAAAAAAGTTGGCTGAATGTGGAGTCTTGTTTTTTGGAATGCCTTAGCCTAATAGGACTTTTTGGATGATGTTGATCATCCATGTATCGTGCTATCTTGATCTTGCAATCTTAAAGGTGGTTTGGCTAAGCTTGAATATCTAAGACCATGTAGTTGCTTCACATTTAAACTATTGAGATAAAAATGCAAAAGTCCTTTTTCCATAATAACTCTTAGACTTTACTCCTGTGTAGTGTCATTCTAGCATAAAAGCTCTTCCAAGATTGATCAAAAAGTCCTTATCTTGCAAAATCCCTCATTGGTCGAATATCATTAGGATTTTTTTTCCAAGTATACTTCTTCAATTTCATAGTGCATGTAGGATTCTTCTTCTAAATGAGATAGCCAAATATACATAGAAGTCATTTTACAAGTAGGATCCCTTTATCCAAGTGAAATTAGGCATCCTAACATTTATAGGGTTCAACTAAATTTTCTTTCATGCATGGCAGAACATTACAAGAATTAATCTTGCATGACATTTCATGAACTTGCATGGTTTTCACATCCCATATGCTTGAAACATAAAAATCAAGAAAATATACATTAAACACACCATATTCAATCAAATTTCAAAATTTTTGAACTAAAAAGAAGTTGTAAAACACTATATATTTTATCATTATTACATGTGCATGAGCCTTCTCTTTAGAAGTCTTTATATATCCATGCAAATCCTACCCTATGTAGCAATTAGTGCAATCTAAATAGAGATAGGATTTTCAAGTCAATGTAGGAAAACCAAGGGCTATTTGAACTTTTTCAATTTAAATAGAATTGCCAAGTCATCAAGCCACATAAGCCTTCAAGTCATCTCTCTTGGCCAATGAGAAAAGACTTACTGCTATGTCATCAATTAGTAATCCCATGCATGCGACTACATAAGTTACCATGGACTTGCATTTAACTTGAAATTACAATCTTACCTTAATCATAGCTGAACATGCCTTTCTTGATTCATATATACATGTTTTGAATTTTTCATCAAGATTGAACAGTTGTAACTCCCATAAGTTCAATTAAGCAAACATTGCATAATTTTCACACATTTAATCTAGGATTTCCAAGAATTAACAAGAACACATAAAAAAAGTCTAAGATTGATTCTACTGTATCAACAATAATCTAAGATTGATCAAGAACTTCCAAGATTCATCAAGTTTTAATTTTTTTTCCATATTTCCTACAAAATAGTAAATTAAGCACATTAGGAGTGGGACACTTAATTTTGTTTGGGATATTTTATCACTTTAAACCAGGCTCGGTTTGCAATTGGGCTTTGATTATAATTTTTTGGGCCCATTACATGATCTATTTTTAACGCTCAAGGATAAGGTCCAATGTGGACCTCATAGTGAGGCCCATTATATAGGCCCAAATAATACCTAAAATGACTAGATAAAAGGCTTGATAAAGGCCCATTGATGGCCATTAAGCACAAAAACATATATAATAATAATAATAATAATAATAATCATAATAATAATAATAATAATATTATTATTATTATTATTATTATTATTATTAAAATATCAAAAATTAAAACTTAAAAAATTATTAAATAAATGCATAAAAATAAAAAAAATTGGCCCAAAATCAATTAAAAAGCCCAAGCCACATAAGTCTAAGCCCAAAAATAAAAAGAAAATAAAATGGAGAAGGCCCAAAAAAAAATGGCCATAGGCCCATTCGGTCTTAGGAGAAGGTTAGGCGTAAAAAAAAAAGGCTGAATGAATGTGGCTTGAAGCCATTTGAAGCCACATGCAAATGACGGGAAAAGCATGCCGGGACGTGCAAAATATGGCCAACTGCTAGAAACGTGGGGAAGCTTATGGTGAAAAAACAAAAAGAAACCAGGAAACTGCCAGCAAAAGACGCAGGAAAAAGAGGCTAGATAACCAGCCATTTTACGTGGGCAGAAAAGCAACAAAAAAACTGCAGACAAAAAGGAACCAGTTTTAAAAAGCAGGAGGCGTGGACTAGCAGAAAAAAAGGGAAGAATTCAGGCCTTGGTGCGTTCGGGGGAGGAGCAGAAAACAGAAAAAACCTGCAGAAAGAAAAGGAGGCTGGATAAGCGAAGAAAATGGGGGCAAACAAATAAGGAGGGATGTGGAATGGAAAAGCAGAAAACGTGATAAAAAAAAACTGAAGAGGAAGCAGAAAACTGGGTGCGCAGAGGAGAAGCATTCATCAGTAGCGGAAAATCCAGTAAAAGGGAAAAGACAGACATGAAGAGCAATAAAGAAAGAAAGCGGGCGTTGAACACAGCAGCAGCAAGAACACAAAAAAAAAAAAAAAAAGAAAACGGAAGTGAAGCTGACGTTTGGACGTTTGTGGATTCATTCAGCAGAAGGTAAATTTTCTCTTTTACCTTTCCTACTTAACTGCATGAATTTTTTTTAGTAAATGTAGGTTTGGGTTCATTGTTTGAGCTTGCAATTTTCTGGTCTGTTAATGAGAGTTTAAAGCTTTGGCTTTCATTTTTACACATTTACGGGTCTGGTACATGTAAGCTGCTGTTCACGTTTCAAGTTTTGTTTTTCTGGATTTTGTTGTTTTCATTTCCTTTATCTACGTGTGGGTTGCTTGTATAGAAGCTCAAGCCTCTTCCTTTAACATTCTTTATTGTTTTATTGTATGAAGACTGGTTATGGTAAAAACAGCTTAAAGTTTTATACATTTGCTAGTTCCCTTGCGATTTAACCGCTTGTAGTTTTTTTTTTTTTTTTTCTTGGTTGTTGCTGTTACGTTCGGTTCTTGCCCTACTTGTTATCCGTGAGTGTTTTTTTTGTTCATCGCCCATGCGCATGGTTCTTGCTAGGTTGGAAAATTATACCATGGAGCTCAAAGCTTCATTATTCTGCAAAGTCCAAATCTTTGCATGGGGTTGTTTATAGGGGTAGGGAAAGTGTGCGCATGTGCATAGCTCCTTTTGGCGTGATGGTTGTTAAGGGTGGTTTGGTTTTCTTTCGTTCTTGGCATGAGGGTTATTGCATGGGTTAAAAAATAATAATACTAATGTAGATAATAAAATATAAAAAATTTAGGGTATATGAATGTTTAAATCTCTTTTTTTGCATAGTTATCATTACTATTTCTATTATTATATTCATGCTTATTTTGATTTTGGATTTATGTTTGATTTTGATAAGTTATTTACTTTGTATATGTATTAGCCTTTTTAATCGGCATGCTTATATTCTTTGATTGTATTTTATGCATTTTAGTTGTTATTTGCATTTTAAAAAAAACCTGAAAATTTAATAATAAATAATAATAAAAATTTTAAAATCTCTACCTAGATGTTAGAGGGAATTGGAAAAATATATTTGAAAAGTTAATAATTTCACGTGGATGTTAGGGAAATTATTAATTAATAATAGAAATAAATAATAAAAATAATAAGTTTTAATAAATATATAAAATATATAAAAATTTATCATTTAGAAAATTACAAAATATGAGATTGCTCCGAAAGTTTACCTAAATGTTGAAAATTTTTAAAGAGATTCGTAAATTACTAAACAACTAAAATGAAATCTTAAAATGAAACCCTAGGTGAAACCTAGAACCCTAAAATGAAACCTTAGGTAAAACCCTAAATCGAAGCCTTAAGAGTAAAACGCTAAATCAAAACCCTAACCCTAAATAAAGCTTTGAAACCCTAAACATTAGGTGAAGTCTAAAATCTCTAATTCACTCAAAACCATGAGACCATCCCAAAAATTCAAGAATTTTTGTGAAAACTTTTTGTGAAACAATTTGTTCCTAAATGCTGTCTAGATAATGGGGCATTTAGGAAATTTTGTTTAATAAAGAATTTTCGTGTAAGTCCTTAATCCTAAAATAATAATTAAATAAACAATAAAAACTAAAAAACGGGATTTTTAGATTCTAAATTCACAAACTCATATCTTTTAATTATTATTATTGTTTCCTTTTTTAATTGTGGTATCATCTTTTTTTTTTTTTTGCATAAATATCTTTGTTTGAAAAATATTATTTAAAAATAAATTTAAAATAATATTTCATGAAATATAATTTTTTGTATTCTGCCTAGATGTTAGAGAGTCCCCAATAATTATTATTTTCAAAGAACATTATTTTTATTTTTAAGGAAATGTTGTGGTAAATCTTAGATGAAAATGATTATCTTTGAATTTTACCTTTATATTAGAGAATTTTAATGTATTTCTTTAATTTGGAGATTTTCACAATATTTTTAAATAAAGATTTTCAATTGATTTTATTTCTTAAAAGTGAAGGGAATTATTATTAAATCTTAAAATGATATCATTTTTATCCAAAGCCAATGATAGTGCATGATTAATTGGTATAATTTTGTGGGTGCTGTGGGGTTGCTAATCCTTCTCATATATAATCAACTCTTGAATCTAATCTGATTTTCGTAGACTAAAATTATTTTTTTAATAAATTTTAAGCCCATTTTATTAAAAAGATAAAATTTTTGGGTGGTCATTCACACCTTAAAAAAGATTGGTGGTGACTTTCATGTTTTTCACGATTTTTTATTTTTACATTTAGCGATCGAGTTTCTAGACCAATACGTTATGATAGCTTAGTGATTCTACTAGTGAATTTTAAGAGTCATGCTAAAATTTTTTAATTATGCGTTATTAAAAATTTTAGATTTAATTGGTTTTATTTAATTTTTAATTTAATTCCTTTTTTTTAAATTTCTTAAAAAAATACATAAGTTAATAAATACAATCAGTTGCATGTTAGTTATTACTTTGTTTTGATTTTGTTTTTATGATTTTTTTATGTTATTTTGATTAATATATCACTTTGCACACCTTTGCATATTTACTTACATGCATGAGCTCTAGACCCAAGCTCTATCTTTGTTAAGAGGAAGTAAAGTAGCTACGCTCTCATAAGGAGATAACATTTGCATTTGCTAGTGAAGCATTTTCACTTAGACCAAACTTTTTCTGTTTGTAGCCTGTAATGGGTAAAGATTGGTGTGCCTTATTAGTCTATAATGGATGATGATGTAAGGTTGATTTGGGAACTTTTAGATGAGTAAATCCTAACCTGGCATATCGTGAGCCATAGAAAGCCTGCCTAGAATAGAGCCATGCTACCTTTTAGAAAATTACCAAAGGTTAGTACACTGTTATATTCTGTTATTTTGTTGTATAATATGGTTGCTATGTTGTTTTTCTTATTTGTTTGTTTTGAATTATTGATTCATTTTATTTTAATAGTTTTTAATTTTGTTGCATATATTATATAGATATTATATTTTTAAAAGGGGTATTTCTTTTAGGTCAATCATCAACAAAAAAAAAGTTCTCATGGAGCCATCAGTGGTGTCAACCTCTTGTTGGAATTATTTAAAAGTTAAAAGTTATGCCAATACCCAAATTAGGATATGTGGGGCTCTTTGACACAGTTTGTGTTTAAAAGTAATAATAGTGCAAATAAAGTTAGGATCGAAAAAAAGATTAAAAGAAGGAGTCCCAATAAAAAAAAAAGAAAAAGCAAAAGAAAAAAAAGATTTAGGATAGGTAAGGAGTTTGTTTTCTTTTCGAAATTTAATCATTTCATTCTATATTTATCATTAAGTTGATTTGTATATTTTGGGTTATTCCATTTTTGTACATATATTTGCATCATTATTATATTCAAGCATTCATAGATATATTTGGTGTAGCATGCAAATTAGGAATTGTGTTATTCATTTAGCAAGAATAATAACATAAGCATTTTTGGTTTAAATCCTTGAAATAATACGTTTGTTTCAGTGGGTATAAGAAGTTGAAAATATGGAAGATCAATTGAAGGCCCGAATTAATGTGTTAGAATGCAATCAAGAAAAGTTTGGTCATGATATTTGGGGGATGAAAAAATAGCACATTGAGTTGACGAAGACGGTTGATAGGCTCAAAGAATTTATTTTGGTGCCTTTTCAAGGGACCTTACCAATTTCAGTCCAAGTAAGTCCTATGAACTCATGAAGTTGTGATTAAATGATTCTTGTGGGGTCTAGTGCATTTCCTGAGCATTTTGAAACATTTAGTGGTTTGAGCAATAATGAAGGTCTAGATAAGATCATGAAAGGGATGAGTAATCTAACCATGCAATTATCTGAACTCTAAAATTTTATTTTCAAGATGGAGTTACTAGTTTCCATACGACCTTCACCAATCATTTCGAACTTAAACTTGTATTCAAATTCTTCTCATGTTTGTTTTCAACCTTTATTCCAAGCATCTAAGTTCAGTCCCCAAAACATCATACAATTTCTAAGAAATCCATTTTTCCAGCCTTCCATTCCCTAATAACATATTCAATCGATTCCTTAACTTTGAACATTTGCACCACCACCAAATTCTCAAATTCCTAGTCAATATATTACCCAAAAATTACCTAAGAAAAAGAAACAGCTAGATCCTATCTCTATTTCATATGGAAAACTCTATCTTCATTTGTTTGAGAGGCATCTTATTGTCCCTCTGCCTTCAGAGCTCCGTACCAAAAATATTTCAACCCAAATGCAAGATGTGAATACCATAGTGGGATTATGGGGTACTCCATTAAGAATTGTGAAGGTTTCAAACACAAGGTGCAATCACTCATAGATGTGAAATGGTTCAATCCAATGACAATAGGGGGTTAAAAATTTAAGAACAATGAGAAGGGGATGGCATGATAGTGAACTTGGATGGAATTTTTTTAAATTAAAGAGGGTCTACAAATGGTAGGTTGTTTGGAAAATAAAATGCTTTGTGAATTTCTTTTGTTAGTGAAATGTTTCTTTATGTTAATACGGTGTTGTCTTTCCAAATGTAAATATGTAAATTACAGTTTGTCATTAATTCTTGCTCGTATTCCAATTTTTACACTATTCACAAAAAAGCTTCATTCATTTATTTATTCATTCATCCATTTATGTATCCACCTAATAGAATGCAATTCATCTGTGCTCTGAAAAAATTTTTTTTTTCTAGAATAATCCTTGTAATTTTTTTTAAAGATCAAGAGAATATTGATTTGAAAGAAGAGATAAAGGAGTTTATCGAGGGACCTTTTGCTTAAGGAAATGATCAACCCGAGGGACCCAGCTTAGAACCCTTAAGGGAGAAGCCATGGAATCTAGATGAACAAAGAAGTTATAGTCTTTTGGAAGAAAGGATTCAAGATATTGAAGGTAAGGATGAATCTTGTGATGAAAGGGAATTTTAGTCATTTTAAGATATTCCATCCAAGTTCAAGGTTTTGACATTTGGGAAGTATAATGGAACTGAATGTCTTGGGACACATTTGGCTCAGTATTATCATAAAATGGTTAGGTATGCCAGTGACTAAAAGTTGCTTATTCATACCTTTCAATAAAGTTTGATCGGGGTAGCAACTAAGTGGTATTATAGTTTGGAAACCAACTAAATTCATACTTGGAGAAATTTATCTCGAATATTCTTGAATTGGTATCAACAAATGTTGGAGATGGCTTCGGACTGATTAACCCTTTAGAAAATGAAAAAGAGCCCCAATGAGAGCTATAAAGGATATGCTATTAGATGGAAAGAGGTTTTATCGCAAGTCCGACCACTTTTAACTAATAAAGGGCTAAATTACTTATTTATGGATACCCTTCTTTCTCTTTATTATGATAAGTTGATTGGTAATACATCTTAAGAATTGGTAGATTGTTATTCGCTGTGGGTAGAATTGAAAATGGGATAAAAATGAGAAGAATTATGAATGCTAATGTAAAAATTCCTAATGAAAGGCAAGGGAATATTTCTAACAGATATGCCTAAAAGATAATTGTTGAAGAGGTAACAGAATATTTTCGAAGGATATGCCCAAAAGATTATTGTTGAAGGGCGAAATGAGAGAAACTTCACCATGATACAAGAATGTTTAGTGAATGACTATCCTTATAGTCACCAAATTGTTCCCAACCAACACCTCAGGCCAGTAATTTTCCTCAACCATCTCATTTGTATGCTTTAGCTTCTTTGCACAAGCAATCATAGAACAAAAGATCAACCTAAGCCATTCAAAAAGTTATAAGAGAATAAGAGTCAAGGTGTATCATTCACTAATAATGCATTACGCTAAGCTTTTCATCTTACTTGTCAAAAATCATATGATCTCTATTGTTCCTATAAGACCTAAAAAGCCTCATTACTTAAAGTGGTATGATCCTTATGCTAAGTGTGAATTCCATCATGAGGTTAAAGGACATTTCACAGAAGATTGTACTACCTTCAAGGATAGAGTTCAAGCTTTGATTGATGCAGATCTCATGAAGTTTAAAGAACTAGTTAGTGGTTTTAATGATTGTTAGCAGTAGAGTTATGGATCAATGATGCTTAAGCTCCAAATGGGGAACTTTTACTTTTGTAACTTTGAATGTTATCTCAAGAGTACTATTAAGAATGTGAATTGCTAGGTCAAGTTTGAATGTTTGCATTACATAAGTGGACATTGTATATCATATATTTATATTATGATTTAAGGTCTTCTTATTTTTTTAAAATTTTGGATTTGTAAGTTTTCTTTGAAAAAATAATAAAAAGAGAAAATGTTAGATTTGAATAAAGTCCTACGTAGTTAAGCCCAAGGTTATAGAAAGAGAAATACCTTTAAAAATGAAAAAGTAAAAAAAAAAAAAAGAAAAAAATAGAAAAAAAAAGTTTTATGATAAAAAAAAATGAGTCTCGGATGAGTTGGTGGTCACTATTAGGACTTTTTCAAATACCTAAATGCAAATTCTTAAATGATCCAGTTGACTCCATTTCATTAGCTATCATCTTTTAAAAGCCATGAAGTTGAATTTGTAAATCTTGCTTTCACTTGATAATTTATGATATCAAAGGCTTATATTTTTTTCTAAGAAAATGAATAATGAAACAACTAATTGAAAAAAGAGAAAGAAAATGTGATTCCTAGAAGATTAGGCAAATATTACATTTTTTAAAGAATTTAGATGTGGCAATTTGATGTGTTAATGTTATGCTATAATTTCATAAAATTTTCAAAATCAAAGTCAACCCAAGCTCTATAAAATGACCTTAAATTTACCAACATTTCAGCTTTTTACCACAAAATTGACCTGGCCCACGTATCTTGAGGGCATGTTAATTAGAAAGGAAAGAACTCATTGCCCTTAAGATAACATAAGTTATGATCAACCCATTCATTCTTTTTTCGATAAAGTGATATGGACTAGTTGATATTTTAAATGGGTTTATTCCATATGACCTTTTTCTCCTTCATTTCACATTATCCTTTTCTCATAATAAATTTCATTAAAGGTGATTTGTTAAAATGAGACATTTTCCATGAATAGCATTATTAGTAAAGCAGATTTTTGTATGAGCCTTGTAGGGTTTAGTAAAAAGTAAAAAAGGTCAAGAAAAAAAGAGAGAAAAAAAGGTAAAAGAAAAATGGTTATGACATCATGCATTTAGGCAATTCGAATAAATCCAAATAAAGGCCTAACAAAGTAAAAATTTTGGAAGAAAAAAACCAAGATGAAAAAGCCAAAAGAAAAGTCAAGGAAACCAATAATTGAAAAAAAAAAAACTTTTGCAAGGAAAACCTTTCTTTAAATTCATTTCTCTAACGGGAATCGCTATTCAATTTAAGTGATCATATTTGAATTGATAAATGACTATCTTTCATCATCCTTTCATGAATGTAGAGATTTATCCCTTACTACTCCTATAAGCCTAATAAATATTCTTTCAAAATAAACCCTAAGGATCACCTTCCATAATGGGAGGTAAAAAATGATGCATTTAGGGGTTAAGAATAGCAATGTCCAAATAAAACCTCATGCATTGAGGCAAAGACCCAATATAAAAGTTTCGAAAAGTTTTGAATCCACTCAATGAAAGAATAAAAAACAAAAAGTGAAAAAATGAAAAGAAAGAAAAGGAAGAAAGAAGAACAAAGAAAAAGAAATAGAAGAAAAAGAAGAAAAGAAATGAATGGGTGGAAAATACAAGAAAAATGGTAAGGAATATATCTTAGAGTGAATCCTTTAAATGTAAGAATAATCCTTGGTTTTAGTTACCCTGAAACACTTGTTTTGGGCTTTTCTATCTTTTTCTTTTGACAACCCTGAACCTTAGCCTATGTTACATCCTATGAGAAGTCTATACCAGATCAAACGTGGATGTTTAAAAATTAAAAAGCTTCTCTTGAAAAAATGGCCATCGAAACCTATAAATATTTTGGTCCTTCTTTATTACTAAGTTTTTATATAGACTATTATCCTTTTAGTTGGATAAGTTTGAATTCTTAAGTGCATGGTATGATAATCAATAAAAAAAAAGAAAAATAAAAAAAATGAATGTGGCTCTAAGGTGAAAACCTTACATAGGGTAGTCTAGAGCAAACTTCGAAAGCCACTTCTGATACTAGATAAGGTTGATGTTGAATAAAGATAAACCAAACCTTTTTTAAAGATCCAAAATAATAAATTCCCAAACATTTGAGAACGGTTGATTTCAAAAATTTCAATCTTTTCCCATTCCCAAATAACTTTTCAAAATCTTGAGCCCTTACAGCTAACCTTGACATATACCAAAATGTCACATTTGAAGGCTAAATAAAATGTGTTAACATGTTTGATTTTCAAGGAATTCATATTTTTTGAAAAAACTTTTGTTTCATCTGTGAGCTTGTATGAAAAAAATATATGCCCTTTTTACCCTTTTAGATGGAGAAATCCTTTTGAATGAACAAAAACCTCTATATACTGAACCATTCAATCCATTTGGAAAGAAAATTTTTACCTTTTTTATTTCTAGTAAGGATTGCCAATTCTTGAAAAATTTTAACTCCAGTTTTTCTGGCATTAATGAAATTTTAAACTTAGTTTAGCTAGCACCATTTTAAGCCTAGTTTAGTTGGCTCTCTATGAAAATTTAAATCTAGTTTTTTTGGCACTTAAGAAAGATTTAAGCCTAATTTAACTGGTACTCAACTTTTAAGCCTAGATTATTTAGCACCAATGAAGTTTTAAGCCCAACTTAGCTAGCACCAAGTTAAAATTTAAGCCCAGTTTAGCTAGCACTCAATGAAAGTTTAAGCCCAAACTAGCTAGCAACCAAAAAAGTTTTAAGCCAGTTTTGCAAGCACCCAATGAAATATTAAGACCAATTTAGTTGGCACCAATGAAGATTTAAGCCTAGTATTAACTTGAACCCAGTTAAATTTAAGCCCAATTTATCTAGCACTTATGAAATGATTTAGGCTTAGTTTAGTTGGTACCCAATGAAATTTAAGCACAATTTAGCTGACACCCATGTTTGAAGCCCAGTATTAATTGGCACTAATGAAAATTTAATCCTAGATTATCTAGATATGAAAATTTAAGCCTAGTATAGCTGACACACAAACCCAGTTTAGCTAACACATAAACGTAGAATTAGTTGGCATGAAAGTCTAGATTAGTTGGCACGTAAACCTAGATTAGTAGTCATCTTTATTTTTTAACTTATGGCTTTATCTTAATCATATTTATTTTCTAACTTACGGCTTCAACTAAGTCATCTTTATTTTTTGACTTGCTATTTCATCCTAGTCATTTTTATTTTTTGACTTGTTGCTTCGTCCTAGTTATCTTTATTTTTTGACTTGTGGTTTTGCCATAGTCATCTTTATTTATTGACTAGTGGTTTCATCCCAGTTACTTTTATTTCTTGACTTACAATTTCATCCCTATCATCTTTATTTCATCTTTATTATCTAACTTGTGGTTTTGTCACTGTCATTTTTATTTTCTAACTTGTAGTTTCTGACTTGTGGTTTCGTCTTGATCAACTTTATTTGCTGAATTGTGGCTTCATCTCGGTTATTTTTATTTTTTGACTTATAGTTTTATCCTGGTCATCTTTCTTTTCTAACTTGCAGCTTCATCTTGGTCATTTTTATTTTATGACTTACAGTTTCATCCTAGTCATCTTTATTTTTTGACTTGTGGCTTCATCTCGATCATTTTTATTTTTTGACTTACGGTTTCATCCTGATCATTTTTATTCCTCGACTTACGACTTCCTCTCAGTTATCTTTTCTTTTTCTCACTTGCAATTTTATTTCAGTCATATTTATTTTTTGACTTTTGATTTTGTCCAAGTCATCTTTATTCATTGACTTGCAGTTTCATCTCAGTCATTTTTATTTTTTAACTTATGTATCAATTCTAATTATTTTTTGCAATTTATGAAATTTTCAACTAAAAAAAAGCAAAAGCAAAAAAACAAAAACAAAAAGAAAACAAAAAAAATGCTTCTTAGGAAGTAACATCTGGACAAAATTATTGTCTACATCACTGCATTATTTCTGATTCTTAGAAATATGTAAAGAGGGGTAGTTGTAAACACCTAATTTTGTCCAAGATTCTTTACCTTTTAATTAGGAATTAGGTTTTGCAATTAGGCCCGATCTTTATTTTTTGAGCCTAATATATGACTCACTTTTAAGTGCTCCATAGGCCAAAATGGCTCGATAAAGGTCTAATCTTAAAAGCCCATTAATGGCCATAATAATAATTATAATAATAAAAATATAAATAAATAAATAATCCAAATATAAAATATAAAAATTGAAAAATGCAATAGTAAGTATAATAATAAAATACTAATAATAATGATAAATAATACAGAAGGAATAAAACTTGAAAAATAAAAAAAGAAGCTTGGCCCAAAATTTAAAAACCCAAGATTAGCCTAATCAAATTAGGGCTCGTTATAGCCTAGAAGAAAAATTCTTTCATGTATGAAAGAAGGCCCTTTGGGGCACCTATTTGGTGCATGGCATGGGGTTCTTTACACATGAGAGGAGGCAGCAAAAAGAGAAACTATTTGTAAGAACGTGGATGCATGCAATGTGAAACACTTCATGAATGTAAGGAAAAAAAACTATAAGTAGTAGCACCAAGCAAACAAAACTGGTTGCAACAGAAAATATAAGGGGTAGGAAAATGAGGTGGTTTTCATGCCAAAAAAACTGGTAGAGGAAAGCCTGGTTAAAGAGAAAAGAAGATAAACAAAAAAAAAAGCACGTAGCAATAAAAAATTTTAAAAAAATGGCAATAAAGGGGAAGGCAACTAGAGCAGAAAGGTGCAAAAAAATAATGAAAACTAAACAAAGAAGAGAAAGGAAGGATGTGAAGCAAAATGGGAGAAAAAATAGAAAAGTGAAAAAAAGAAAGTACGAGGATAGCAAGCAAAAAAGAGAGGAACTAAAAACAAAAAAAGCTAAGGGCGAAGAAAAAGAAAAGGGATGTGAAATAGAAGTGGAAACATGGGAAGAAACATGCAAAAATCGTAAATAGAAAGCAGAGGAAGAATGTAGGAAAAAAGTTGAAAAAGCACAGGAAAGAAAAGAAAAGAAATTGCAACCAAAAAAATAATTGAAAGTGGCAGTAAACAAAAAATGTGAACGTAAGCGCAAACGAAGGAAAAGAAAAAAAAGTACCAAAAAAAGGTAGAAAGAAAAGTAAAAGAAAAGCTGGGGCGTAAAACATGACACTGATAGCCAAAATAGAAACCAAAAGAAAGGCAAAAGAAAAGAAATGTTTTGAAACAAAGAGGAACGCACCAACAAGGAAATAGGCGATAGCCAAAAAAAAAAAGAAAAATAACAGGTGATAGAAAAATGAAAGGTAGAGAAAAGTAAATAGCAAGCAACTAGAAGCAAAAAAAAAAAAAAAATGGTTACCTTTATTATTGCCGGTGAAAGCTTGAAGCTCTCATTCCATGGCTGTATTTTTCTAATATATGTTTCATTTTTTTTATGTATGCTTGTCTTGCATGGCCTATTATGATTTTTGTGCTTATTGTGTTAGGCTAGAAGCAATAAATAGAATAACACAGAAGCAATAAATCGTAATAAACCAACAGTAATAGACAGTAATCAACAATGTAAGAAAAATAAAACACACCAAGATTTACATGAAAAACCCTTCAGTGTGGAGGAAAAAAATCATGGATCACCAAAAAAAATCTCCACTATCAAATAATGGATATACAAAGTTCTTCTCTAGCTACAACTAGAGCTAATCAACAACTAGAGGAACAATTGAAGAAATCTCACAAAATAGGTGACTCAACAAATACACCCTGGATTTGTTCCTAGAGAGCTTTAAATCCGATCTTCGCCATTTAAAATGTATAACTCTGAATCATAAATCTATTGATAAAATTTTTGCTCAATCAAATTACGGATCAACTTCTATTCAACTAACTTTCTTTTATCCCTTTTCTCTCTATTTTCCTAGGTTTTTTCCCATTTTTTTCTTAGTTTTTGGCCCCACCTTCATTTTTACCTTAAAATAGCCTCTACATCTTTTTATTAAATAGCTAGGGCTCTATGTAAAAAGAAACAATAAGGTCTATGGCCTTTGATTGGTCCAAAACCAATTACATGGGGCTGGACCTCACTTTCTTAACAATCTTTTCCTCTAGCTATATCAAGAAGAGATTCATTACCATAGCAGTTTCATTTAGAATTTACCTTGGCTAAGGAACCCATCCAACTAAGTTACTGCAGAGCTTAAGCTTTTTTTTGGGAAGTAACTTAGTCAACATATCTGCTACATTCTCATTAGTATGAACTTTTTTCAATAGCATTTGCTATTTCTTAATCATCGAACGTAACCAGTGATATCTAATATCAATGTGCTTCATTTTAGCATGGTATATGGGATTCTTACTCAAATCTAAAGCACTCTAGCTATCACTAAATATCACATAATCTTTCTGATTCAACCATAATTCAAGAAGAAAATATTTCATCCAAAGCATTTTTTTACCTGCTTTGATTACTGTAATATACTCAGCTCTGTAGTTGACAAAGTAACACACTTTTGTAACTTAAATTGCTAAGATATAACTCTTTTTGCAAAAGTGAACAAATACCTTGAAGTAGATTTTTTACCATCAAGATCACTTGGCCATGTTAGTATCAATAAACTCTTCTAGAATTTGTTGAGAAACTATATAACTCAAGCATATTTTTGAAGTGCCCCTCAAATATTTGAAAATCCATTTCACTACTTCCCAATAAACTTTTTTTGGATTATAAAGAAATCTACTCACTACATCGACTGTATAAGCAATGTCAGGCATGTACAAACCATAAGATATATTAAAAAATCAATTGCAAAAGAATAGGCAACTAGATATAGCTAGTTGCTCTTCCTTAATTATCGACAAGATTTCTTACTCAGATAAAAATGGTTAGCAAGTTAATTACTAATTGATTTAGTATGTTGCATGTTGAATCTACTAAGTAACTGTTTAATATACTTTTCTCGTGACGACCACAGCTTTCCAACTTTTTTACCTCGAATAATGTCCATACCAAGAATCTATTTTGCTAGACCTAAATCTTTCATGTCAAAGGACTTAGACAATTATTCTTTCAACCTACGAACCATACCAACATATTATCCCATAATTAATATATCATCAACATCTAATAAGAGAATAATGAAGTTACCATCAAGAAATTTTCTAACATACACATAAGTATCCACTGTCATTCTTTTATGGTGAAGCTCACCATAAAAGAATCAAACTTTTTGTTCTATTGTTATGGAGCTTATTTCAAGCCATACAAGTTTTTCTTCAGTTTGTAAACTAAATGCTCTTTCTCTTTCACTTCAAAACACTCAGGCTGATTCATATAAATGTCTTATTGCAAGTTATCGTGCAAGAATATAGTCTTTACATCATGTTGCTTAAGTTCAAAATTCAAACTAGCTGTTAATCCTAGTACTACTTGAATGGAACTCATCTTCACAGCTAGAGAGAATATCTCATCAAAATCAATACTTGGTTTCTGAGAAAACCCTTTCACCATCGAGCTTTGTACCTCACTACCTTGTCACCATCTTTTTTCAACTTGAACACTCATTTATTTTTCAATTACCTCTTCCCTTTCAAAAGTTTAACAAGATCATATGTACTATTTTTTTTGTAATGACTCCGTCTCTTCTTTTATTGCTTTTAACTAATGCTCTCTATCCAAAGTAGCCTGCACATCTTAAAAGCTCTTTAGCTCCCCTTCACTTGTAACTAAAATAAAATAAAAACTTGGATACCTAGTGGAAGGCCTATACTCTCTAATAAATCTCTTAAGCTGAGGCTCTATACCACCTGATGCCGAAGGTAGTTCTCTCTACTCAACACCCTCTGGTGGAAAGTATTACTCACCCTGTTCAACGCTATTAGGTAGAGAAGATTGCACTCCCTGCTCAAAACTGATTGCATCTGGCTTATTCATATCCCTAAGTTCTATTTCTTGCTCATTTTCATCATTTGTGGCTCTTTTCAGTGGGACCTTTGTCGGTATTGAAACATCATATTCAATACTAGCCTTTGTAGTCTTCTTATTTTTCTCGAGGTCTGTTATGGTTTCTTTTTCATGGAAGAGCACATCTTTGCTTCTAACTGTCTTTCTTTTCATTAGATCCCATACCCTATATCCAAATTCCTCATCACCATATCCTACAAACACACATTGTATGGCTTTACTGTCAAGCTTTGACCTCTATTTTTTTGGCACATGCATGAATACTTTACACCTAAAAACTTTCAAGTGAGAGTATGAAGCATTTTTTCTCATTACACTCTTTTTAGATGTCAAAGCCCAAAGGAACTGATGGTGATCTGTTAAGCAAATAACAAGCTATGTTGATTGCTTCACCCTATAATGGCTTTGGTAATTTTGGCATCCTTAACATGCATCTGACTTTTTTTATAATGGTGTAGTTCATCCTTTTAGCTACAGCATTATGTTGCGGTATTCTAGGTTTTATCATCTCATGCCTGATCCCATGCTTTGAACAGTACTCTTTAAAGTCTTTGGATGTTATTCCCCACTATTATTAGTCCAAATACACTTCAAAGGCAGCCCTGTTATCCTTTCGATCATGGCATAAAATTTTTAAAAATATTGCAATACCTGGCTTTTATTTTTTAACATATACACTTAAGTCTTACATGAAACATTATCAATAAAAGTAACAAAATACCTACTACCACCTAATGACTCAACCTCGGTGGGACCACATATGCCAGAATAAATCAATTCCAATCTATCTTCTTTTCTTTGAGAACTTTTACAAAAAAAACCTCTACGATGCTTACCAAACAAATAATGATCACATGAATTGAGAAATGTACTTTTGGTCAAAAGAATGTGAGATTATCTTACCAAAACCTGTAACCCCTTCTCGCTTATGTGTGCCAACCTCTTATGTCATAAGTTTGCTGAAGTATCATCCTCAATGGCATTTATCTAGTTGTCATTTAATTGCATCCATGTCTTATACATTGTGCAATATAGTTCTTTTTTTACAACTACCATAGATCTTTTGAGAAGTTTTCATTACCCATTCTTTTGTTGACTCTCATATCCTTCCTTATCAAGGACATTAATAACAAGTAAGTTCATTTTCATATTCGAAATGTGCCTAACATCTTTCAAAGTCAACATGCAGCCAAATTCTCAACAATCTATGACACACTTTTGTTTCCCATCATAGTGCAACCAAATTCTTACTTTGTAAGTTGTAAACAACTCCCTCTTAAGAAACAATGATATGTCGCTCTTGTGTCAATTATCCACTCAATGTTGGGATCACCAACATGATTACAATCACCATATGTACAAATCAAAATAATTGAATCACTATTTGAATTCACTGTTGCAACATGGCCATAATCTAAACTCTTACTTTTCTCATCTTTTTGCTATTGCCTTAAGATTTTATAGTATCATTTTATATGACCTACTTTACCATAATAAAAACACTTCACTTTATCTTTGGACTTAGATCTATGTTTAGACTTACTATGGCCTTTTGAGTTCTGAACTCTGTCGATGTTTCTACCCCTATTCTCTATAACTAGAGCTTGATTCTCAGGGTCTAAATCTTTTTATCTTGCTTCTTCATTAATCATACTGTATTTTACCATCTTCAATGTTACCTTGTAATAATGAGCTGAATTAAGAACAGTTACAATTAGAGTATTCCAGTTGTCTGGCAATGAACCCAAAAGAAAAAATACCTTTATTTCATCATCCATCTTAAGCTCCATAGTAGTCATCCAATTAGATATATCTTCAAAATCACTCAAGTGGTCTGTAATCGATCATCCATCCCTATACTATAATGTTGTAAGCTTTTTAACAAGCATAACTTTATTCATTCCTATTTTTCTCTCATACAATGCTATCAATTTTTTTCAAATAATGTAGGCATCTGTCTTTTGTGCTACATGATGGAACACATTGTAATTAACCTATTTTTTTTATTGTAGCTAGCGTATTTATACCTAACTTCTTTAAGCTTTTATCTTTCATATCTACTGGTTTAGTCGAATCACCCAATATTGGCTCATACAAATCTTTGTAATATAAATGATCTTCCATCATAGGCTTTCAAATTGAATAATTTAATGTTGTCAATTTTATCATGGAACCTGTATCACCCTTTATGGTCTCAAATAGAATTTACTTCTATCTTGGGCTACTTCTGTATCGATGTCTCAAAATAACCCTTGTTTTAATACTACTTGTTAGGCCTAAAGCAATAAACACAACAATGCATAAGTAATATATCTCAATAAACCCGTAGTAATAGATAACAATCAATAATCAACAATGCAGAAAAAATAAAACACACCAAGATTTACATGGAAAACCCTCTAGTGTAGAGGGAAAAAACCATGGACCACTAGAAAAAATCTCACTATCAAATAATGGATATACAAAGTTCTTCTCTAGCTAAAACTAGAGCTAATCAACAACTAGAGAAATAATTAGAGAAATCTCACCAAATAGGTGACTTAACAAATACACCTTGGATTTATTCCTAGAGAGTTTTAAACTTGATCTTTATCATTTAGAATGTAAAACTCTGAACCATAAACCTGCTGACAAAATTTTAGCTTAATTGGATCACAGATCGACTTTCATTTAACCAACTTTCCCTTATTTTTTTCTTTCTATTTTTTTGGCTTTTTCTTCCCCTTTCTTTTCTTAGTTTTCGGTGCCACCTTCTTTTTTACCTTAAAACAATCCCCATATCTTTTTATTAAGTAGCTAGGGCTCTATGTAAAAAGAAAGACTAAGGCTTATGGCCTTTGATTGGTCCAAAATCAATTACATGGGGTTAGATGCTATTTTCCTAACATATTGGTGCTGTTCACGCCTTAAGCTTCTATTTCTATGTATTTTGTTGTTTTCGTTTCCCTTTTTTACATGTGGGTTGTTTTTATGAAACCTCATTTAACATGTTTTATTGTTATGTTGTATGAAGATCGATCCATGGCTTGAGGTTTTCATGTTTTTTGCTATTTTTACATAATGGTTGTAATTCTTTATGGCTTTCATGGTGAGAAAATTTTAATTCACATGTGTGCTGCCTTTGTTGCATGTTGATTATTTAGGGAAAAAATTGAAATTTTTTTTTTGAAGTTGCTACTCATGTTTGCTTTACTTAGGTTTGATACATGTTGGGTAAAGCATTATTTGTTTATTTTTATTGTTTATCGTTTATTTTATTTTTTTTAGTTTTAGATAAAATAAAAGAAATATGTGGAGACATTTAAATTAGAGTTTGTCTTTGTTTTTTTTTTTTTTTTGGTTAGCATATAAGAATTGCATAGGCTTGATTATGGGGTAAAATTAAATAATAATAAGCTTTTTCTAAAAAATAAAAAATTTGGTCCAAATTAATTAAAAAGCCTAAACGACATAAGTCTAAGCTTAAGCAAATAAAATTTAATGCCCAAAATAAAAAGAAAATAAAATTAAGAAGGCCCAAAATATGGCGATAGTTACATTCGGTCTTAGAAGAAGGGGTGGCATAAAAAAATTGAATGAAAGTGGCTTGAAGCCATTTGAAGCCATATACAAGTGTCACGGTCCTAGAGAGGAGCCATGAATCTCACATCGACTGTGTACTAGAGTTGTTCATGGAATATAAGGATTCACACTAGCACCTCATTGTGAAGTACTTTTTATGGGATAAAACCATAAGGCCAAGGAGGTGCTAAAGTGGACAATAGCTTTCAAGTTAGTGTGAACTATGATAGTCAGGCTGATTTGAGACATGAAAGAGGCCATCCCCATGTCCTGGAGCTGTACGAGCTTGGAGCTTAAGTTTTGACCTATGACAAGTGGTATTAGAGCTAGCTCTAGGGGTACTAGTGATGTGCCATCAAGGATGGTAAGCTTTCGTTAGAGTGGGGAAAGATGTCACAGTCTTAGAAAAAAGCCATAAATCCCACATCGATTATGTACTAGAGATGGCCATGGGATATAAGGGTTCATACTACGATTTCCTTATGAGATGTCATTTGTGGGATAAAATTGTGAGGCCAAAGGAGGCTGAAGTAGACAATACCTTACAAAAGTGTGAACCGTAATAGTTAGGCTGATTTGGGATGCTAGATGAGTCTATGCCCGAGTTTTGGAGCTGCACGAACTTGAAAGTTGAGTCTTGGCCTGTGACATAAAGATGTGCAAAGTATGACCAACTACTAGAAACGTGGGGAAGCTTGTGGTGAAAAAACAAAAAGAAACTAGGAAACTCTCAACAAAAGATGCAAGAAAAAACGTCTGGATAAGTAAGAAAAAAAGAAAAATGAAAATGCATGGATAAGGTTGGCAAAATGCATGAGAAGAAAGATTCATGAAAAAGGGAAAAAAATAAAACAGGGAAGGTTTTCTAGCAAAGAAGTGGGAAGCATCCAAAGCATAAGAGAAAAAAAATTAAGCAAAAAAACAAAAGCTAAACCAAAAGGAAAAGAGAGGCAAAACTAAAAACAAAAAAGAAAAGAAATGGTGACAGGAAAAGGAGAGAAAAGAAAGGCACATGGGAGAAGGAAACAACCATTTTTCATGGGTAGAAAAGTAACAAAAAAACTACAGATAAAAAGGAACCAGTAGTAAAAAGCAGGAGGCATGGATTAGCAAGAAAAAAAAGGAAGAATTAAGGCCTTGGTGCATTCAGGAAGGAGTAAAAAATAGAAAAAACCTGTAAAACTAAAAAGAGGCTCGATAAGCAAAGAAAAAGGGGGCAAAAAAATAAGGATGGGCATGGAATGGGAAAGTAGAAAATGTGGATAAAATTGAGGAGCAAGCAAAAAATTGGGTACACAGAGGAAAAACATTCATCAATAGCGAAAAATCCAATAAAAGGGAAAAGATAGATGTGAAAAGTAATAAAGAAATAAAGTAGGCGTTGAAGACACCAGCAGCAAGAACACTAAAAAAAATGGAAGTGAAGCTGATATTTAGACATTTGTGGATGCATTCAGCAGAAGGTAGTTTTTTTTTTTTTTCCTTTCCTACTTAGCTGTATGAATTTTTTTAGTATATATAGGTTTGGGTTCATTATTTAAGCATGCAATTTTCTAGTTTGTTATTGAGAGTTTAAAGCTTTGCCTTCCATTTTTACACATTTACGGGTATGGTACATGTAAGCTGCTATTCACATTTCAAGTTTTGTTTTTCTACATTTTGTTGTTTTCATTTACTTTCCCTATGTGTGGGTTGCTTGTATAGAAGCTCAGGCTTTTTCTTTTAACATGCTTTATTGTTTTATTGTATAAGGACTGGTTATGGTAAAAATAGCTTAAAGTTTTATACATTTGCTAGTCCTTTTCGATTTGACCACTTGTAGTTTGTTTTTTATTGGTTGATGCTGTTATGCTCGGTTCTTACCCTACTTGTTATCCATGAGTGTTTTCTTTGTTCATCACCCATGCACATGGTTCTTGCTAGGTTGGAAAATTATACCATGGAGCTCAAGGCTTCATTATTCTATGAAGTCCAAATCTTTGCATGGGGCTATTTATAGGGATAGGGAAAATGTGCATATGCATAGCTTCTTTTTGGGTGATGGTTGTTAAGGGTGGTTTGTTTTTCTTTCGTTCTTGGCATAAGGGTTATTGCATGGGTTAAAAAATAATAACACTACTGTAGATAATAAAATTTTAACATTTAGGGTATATGAACGTTTAAACGTTTTTTTTTTCTTTTGCATAGTTATCATTACTATTTATATTATTATAATGCTTATTTTGATTTTTTATTTTTGTTTGATTTTGATATGTTATTAACTTTGTATAAGTATTAGCCTTTTTAATCAACATGCTTATATTCTTTGATTGTATGTTATGCATTTTAGTTATTGTTTGCATTGTAAAAAAAATACCTAATATATAATAATAAATAATAATAAAAATTTTAAAATCCTTGTCTAGATGTTGAAGGGAATTAAAAATTATATTTAGAAACTAATAATTCTACTAGATGTTAAAGGAATTATTAAATAATAAGAAAAATAAATAATAAATAATAAGAATAATAAGTTTTAGTAACTATATAAAATATATGAAAATTTATCATTTAGAAATTTACAAAATATAAGCTTGTTTCGAAAGTTTGCTTAGATGTTGAAAATTTTTAGAAAAGTTTGTAAATTACTAAAAGCCTAAAATGAAACCTAGAATGAAAACCTAGGTGACACCCAAAACCCTAAAAAGAAACCCTAGATAAAACCTTAAATCGAAACACTAAGATTAAAATCCTAAACCGATACCCTAACCCTAAATAAAGCTTTGAAACCCTAAACATTAGGTGAAGTCTAAAAACTCAAAATCCTGAGACCATCCAAAAAATTCAAGAATTTGTATGAAAATTTTTTATGAAATAATTTGTTCTCAAATGCCGCATAAATAATGGGATATTTAGAAAAATTTTGTTTCATTAAGAATTTTCGTATAATTCCTTAATCCTAAAATAATAATTAAATAAAGAATAAAAGTTAAAAATCGAGATTTTAAGATCCTAAATTTACATACTCACATTTTTTAATTATTATTATTGTATCCTAGTTTAATTATGGCATCATCTTTTTTTTTGCATAAATATCTTTTTATGGAAAATATTATTTAAAAATAGATTTTAAATAAATTTAAAATAATATTCCTTGAAATATAATTTTTGGTACTCTATCTAGATATTGAAAAGTTACTAATAATTATCATTTTCAAAGAATATTATTTTTAATTTCAAAAATATATTATGGTTAATCTTAGATGAAAATGATTATCTTTAAATTCTGCCTTTATATAAGAGAAATTTAAGGTATTTCTTTAATTTAGAGATTTTCATAGTATTTCTAAATAAAGATTTTTAATTGAATTTATTTCTTAAAAATGAAAGGAATTATTATTAAATATTAAAATGAAACCATTTTTTTAGAGCCAATGACAATGCATGATTAATTGATACTAATTTTGTGGGTGCGTGCAAATGCTAATCCTTTCTCAAATGTAATCGACTATTGAACCAATCTGTTTTCGTATATCAAAGTTATATTTTAATAAAATTTAAACCCTTTTTATTAAAAAGATAAAATTTTGGGTGGATAATCACACCTTAAAAAAATTGGTGGCGACTTTTGTGTTTTTTACAATTTTTTATTTTTACATCTAACGATTGAGTCTCTGCACCAATACGTTATGACAATTTAAACTTGTATTTTTCTACATTTTGTTGTTTTCATTTCCTTTCTTTATGTGTGGGTTGTTTGTATGAAAGCTCCTTTAACATGTTTTATTGTTCTATTGTTTAAAGACTGATTCATGGCTTAAGGTTTTCATGTTTTTTGCCTTTTCTACAAAATTGTTGTAATTCTTTAAGGCTTTCATGGTGAGGAGGGTTTTGATTCACATGTGTGCTGCCTATGTTGCATGTTGATTGATTAGGGAAAATATTGAAAATTTATTTTCAAAGTTGCTACTCATGTTTGCTTTGCTTGGGTTTCATACATGTTGAGTAAAGTATTATTTATATATTTATTTGTTTATTGTTTTTTTTTTTTTAGTTTTAGATAAAATAAAAGAAATATATGGAGATGTTTAGCTTAGAGGTTGTCTTTGTTTTTCTTTTTTTTTAATTAGCATATAGAAGTTGCATAGATTTGATTAAAGGGTAAAATTAAATAATAATAATAATAATAATAATAATAATAATAATAATAATAATAAGCTTTTTAAATAATAATAATAATAAATAATAAATAATAAAAAGAGGGAATTAAAATTTGTGTTAGTAAAAAGAAATAATAATGCTACTAAAATGTTGGAGAATTATTAAGTATTAAATAAAATAATAAAATATTAATAAGTAATAACAATTTTAAATATAAAAATTAATTTTGAAAATTATAAAATAGGAGCTTGCTCTGAAAATTTACCTAGAAGTTGGAGATTTTTAGAGAGGCTTATAAATTTGTGAAACCCTAAACCTTAAAATTAAAATCCTAGAGCAAAACCCTAAAGTGAAACTCAAAATGAAACCATAAAATTAAAACCTTAAATGAAACCCAAAAAATCAAATTTTTCAATAAAACCTGAAACCATAATTCTTAAGAGGAACCTAAATCCCTAGGCTTTATTTGGAATTTTAAATTAAACTTTGCAGACCCTAAACTTGTCCAAAACCTCAAAATCGTTTTAAATTTTCAAGGATTTATGTGAAAATCTTTTTATAAAATAATATATTCCCAAATGCTGCCTAAATGATGGGATACTTTGAAATTTTTATTCCATTAAAAATTTTTATTTATTTCCACAACTTAAAATAAAATTTTTAATAAAGAATAAAAAATCGATAAACAATAAAACAAGATTTTAAATATAAATAGCCACATGTAAACAACTATCATATGGGTTAATATAAATCAAAAGCTAGGTTAATATCATGTAGGTGAAAACAAAGAAACGATATAGATAAGCTCAAATAGGGTGACTAAGGATAAATGTAATAAAAGTTAGCTTAAAAGGCTTAAATGATCCAAATATGGTCTAAATCATTTCCCTAGTTAAATGTAGTCTATGATTTCATCTTAAGAGATGCTTAAATAAATTCTAAAAGTAGAATATAACTTTAAAGATCAATGCAATCCCATATCTACATAAACTTTAAATAAACATTCCTACATCTACATGATCAAGACTAAGTGCTCAAATAGTTGGAAATATCATAATTAAAAAGAAATAAATTCCAAAAATCATCTCATGCCTTCACTACCTGCATTCATTGTCAAAAGTTGTAACCAAAGTCAATTAAAATTTTTATCATTGGATTGTGAGAAAATAATCAAAGAAAGCAATATATTAATTCTAAATATGGAAAACACCTAATCTTTCTAGACTGAATCTAGAATTGTTGGAATTCTCTATGTGCTACACATCAGCCTAAATTCCTTCTTCCTTGTTCTTAGAAAAGCAAAAGCAAACAAACAAGCATTGCCAGTTCCTAATAAAAACTAAAATAAATAAATATAATCCTAAGTATGCAAAATTGAAAATTAAAACTTGGATTGCCTCCCAAGCAGTGTTGAGTTATAGTCAATCAGCTTGACTATCTCAAAACTCTTCTTTCAAGGTGGTTTCAATGGCCTAAAGATAGATAGATGCACATAGCATACCATTTTAGTAAGAACTTTAGCCCAATGTTATCGTTCATAAAAACCACAACCATTATTTAATTTCAAAATATAATAAAAATCAATTACTTATGGTTTAAAAATATTGAAGGATGCCATTTGTTGATGTTTGTCAATCTTTTGAATTTGAACTTGCATAATAAGCTCTTTTTCCTTGACTTTTTCTTCTTCTTGATATTTTTCATTCATCACAATCTTTTCCCCAATAAATTCAAGTGGAATAGGCCTTTCAATATCCTCTTCACTCTTAAGATCTTTAACCTTACCTTTTTCTTTAATAGGTTCAAGAGGTGAAGGTTCTTCCTTTTAGGCTTGTTCTTGATTTTCTACCACAATTTCTTCCTCAATAAACTTAGATGTGTAGGCTCTTTAACATTTTTTTCTTCTTCAATATGGGTGATTGCTTCAAAATCTTTTTTGTTCAACATAATAGATTCAATATCACTAGGCAAATTCTTATAAAGGTTCTCATTAACACTAGCAATTAGACCCACTTGATCCTCAAGGATCCTAATGAAGCCTTTTGGTTATGAATCAATGCATTTTGATCTTGAATGATAGAATAAAACATTTTTTTCAAAGATAGCTTTTCCTCTTCAGTTGGAGCTTAATAAACCAAATTATTTGAATGCTTAAGCTCCAAAAAAGATGATAAACCATGATTACTATTCTAAGAAGGATGTTAATGACCTTTCCAACTTGGATTGTAAAAATTGGAATATGAAGTGTATTCCTAATTGATTGAACATCTTTCACTAGAATGGCTTATTCTACAAATTTTGTAAAAAATAAAGGGACTTTGAATGGCATTGGCTCTAAAAGTGTTAAAATTTTCATATGGCCTTTGATAGTCATTGGAATCCATTACATCTAGTAGTTCATAAGCTTCCTTAATAGACTTCTCCATTAAAGCTCCTCCAATTGCAACATCAACAATGGTTCTATTTAAGTTAACCAAACCATTATAGAAGGTGTGTACATGAAACCATATTAGCAGCCCATGGTAAGGACGTCTCTAGAGCAAGTTTTTATCTTTCCCATGCTCTATAAAAAGATTCAGAGTCATGTTTCCTAGAAGATATGATGTCATTCATCATTTTCATTGTTTTTGCTACTATGAAGAATTTTGCTAAGAAGTTGTGAGCTAATTCATCCCATGTAGTAATAGAATTTGGAGGAAGTGACCATAACTAATTCTTTTCTTTATCTTAGAGTGAGAATGGAAAAAATTGAAAGCCAATGGCATCATCAATAACACCATCATATCTAAATGTATCAAAAATCTCAAAAAAGTTGACAATATGTCTATTCAAATCTTCATTGGGCAAACCTCTAAATTAAACTAACTTTAGAGTTATTAGGATAATGTTTGGATCGATTTCAAAGCTTTCAATTTCAATTTTGTGCCTCTTAAAGCTCAACTGGATGTCATCCACTTGAGGCATGGCATAATCTCCAAATGTCTTTAGCTCCCAAGGATATTCCATGTTGTTCTGTATTAAGAAAATAGAAACTTAAAAAAAAGTAAAAAAAAAAAAGGTCTGAATTACAATTAGGTATGTGTGGTATCAATTTTAGCACTAAAATGCACCAATCCACAACAACAACGCCAAAAATTTGATTCATACTACAAGTCCATGGATCATTAGAAGCAATAAAGTAGTGAGTAAAAAGTTTGTTTCTATAGAGATTGTAAATAAAGTTAAGACTAAGTACCAAAATTAAAATACCCTTATTATATTTAGAATAATCAAAAAGAGTAACTAACTAATCTACTTATGCAAATCATACTTAAATAACTAAAATAGCGACTTAAAATTAAAGTAAAACATGTAAAAGTAATAATAAAATGAAATAATAGCTAAATATAAACAAAACAGAAACTGAATAGGAGAATAAAGTATGCAAATGACAAGTTAAATGTAAAACAACAATTAAGAATAATTATAAAGCAATAAACTTAAAACTAAATTAAACCCATGATCATAAAATTAAACTAATGCAAGAACTAATAACAATAACACTTCAAAGTAAAGATAATGTAATTGAAACCCTAAATCTAAAGCAAGAAACAAAAACAATGCATAAGTTGAATTAAAATTGAAAGCAATACTGACAGCAACTAGTCCAAAGCAAAGTAAATTCATGTAGTTAAAACTCTAAATTAAAACTTAAATATGAAATTATAGAGCATGGAGTCTAAACCATAATAGAAAACCTTTAAAAGAACTTAATTCTGAAATTAAAGATTCCAAAGAAACTATAAACATAAACTTGAAATTGAAATTTAAAAGTAGCAAGAATAGAATTGAAATTGAATTTTAAATAAACTTAAACATGAATTTAAAAGAACTAAATTAAACTCTTGGAATCAGGAATAAGCAACAAGAACAATATTGGTCTATTACCTCGATCAAAATTGATTTAAAGAACTTGAAAAACTAAAGTACAATTAACTAAGACTAAGAACTGGTTTTTCACCCTAAGCCTTAAACTAAAAAGAACTAAAAAAAGAAAGAAAACAATAAAAGAAAAGCCTATAAAGCTATGGGATGAGCTGTCACCCTAACCATGCTTTTTCTAAAGCCTAAGCTAGCTATTTATAGAATCAAGAATACAAGAAACCCTAAACAAATAAGTAGAAATGGTAGTTGGCTTTGATTAGATCTATTTGTGGTTTGGCCAAGCTTGAATTCTTAAATGAAAAAGTCTTATTGACATGAATATGTGTTGTGCTAATCTATCTTGGCTTTCTTTAATGTGTGTAGACTGATTCTTAGAAAGATTAAGTGCTATCTTGTTTCTAATCTTGTTGACTTGTCATTTACAAGACAAGAGTGTTGTATGGCTAGTCTTATTTTATTGAAAATAGTCTTGTTCTCTTTTAAACTCTTTCAAGTAGCTCTCAAACTCCTAACTTTGAGTTGCTTTCTTGAATGGTAAATATCCGCTTTTCTTGACTTTGATTAGTTTTAAAATTCTTGACATTTTCAGTTACTTGTTTTTTTTTTGAACCTTTTGGAAAGTTCTTGAAAATTTAAATCTTTAAAATTGAATATGTAGGTTCAGATAAGTCTTCTTGAAAATCAAAAGTTGAAAGTCTTCTGGAAAATATTCTTTAAGTTGGAATAGATCTTGTTCTTTCTTAGAGACTTCTTGAAATTTATCTTCAAGTAGGGCTATTTTTGAAAGGAAGAAAATTAATTTTGAATTTAAATATCATATGCATGTTGATCCATGTTTATAAGTCTTTATATATCCATGCAAATTTGAAGAAAATTAATTTTGAATTAAAATATCATGTGTATGTTGCCCCATTTTTAGAAGTCTTTATATATTTAGAAGTCTTTATATATCCATGCAAATCCTACCATAAGTAGTAATAAACGCAATCCAAGTAGAGATAGGATTTCCAAGTCAATGTAGGAAAGCCAAAGGTTGTTTGGACTTTTTTTAATTTAAATAGAATTGACAAATCATCATGCCATATAAAAGTTCAAGTCATCTTTCTTGGCCAATAACAAAAGATTTGCTACCATGTCAACAATTAGTAATTTCGTGCATGTTGCATTCAATTTGAAATTACAAATCTAACCTTAATCATAGCCAAACATGCCTTTTTAATTTTAACATGAATTTTTTGAATTTTTCACATCTTTAAAACACTTTTTTAATCAAAAATTTGAAAACTTCATTGCTAAAGATCGATATGAGGCAAAATTTACTCATCAAGACATTAAGACAAGAAGGATTATTAGTCTTGACATTTTAGGATCAATTGAATTTCCACATATTAATGCTATTGAGGAATTTGGATGGATTGATTATTTGAGCATGGAAGGAAGTGTGTTTAAGAACTTACTTAGGGTGTTCTATAGCAATGCTACTAGTATTAAAGTTGATGGTCATGGAAATAGATTCTATGTTGATAGATTTATGACTTATATGATGGGAAGATAAATTATTAGGTATAGGCAGCTTTTCGCTGAAGCTTTCATGTTAGAGGATAAGGGAAAAACAAACACTAAATGCAATCTAGTTAGCCTAGCACAAGATCTCTTTAAAGATAGTTCTATGATGATTGCTCAAACTTAAGCCTTTAGGTTGTCCATGCAAAATAGGTTGTTACACCTCATTGTTACCCATGTCTTAGCACCCTTTGGAACCTAATACTCTACTATTAGGAATTAAGAATAATGGTGTATATATAAAATCAAACATAAACAACTATGCAACTATGTGCACTTTATCTTCAATAATATGATAAAGGTAATTCAACATAGGGAATACTCATTGGTTTATGGGATAGCAATTAGCAACCTATTTAAAAAATTGGGTATTACTATTGGAAGTGATTCTGAGATTGTTTGAAATGATCCATGGGGTGTTCTAGGGCTACTTACATTTTATAGTATGGGATATATATAAAATAAACATGATGTATGGATTAGAAAGCATAGCGTTGCAAATAAGTAAGAAGAGGAACACAAGGATAATGATATTTGCAAAGAAGGTCCTTCAAGTTCACCTTTTGATACTTAAGGTGCTCTAAAAGTTCTTATGGCAAAAATGAATAGCATACATTCAATGGTTAGAAATATGAACACTAGGTTTGAGACCATGAAGATTACACAAAATGAGATCATTAAACAAATTCATCATGTGGGACTACTAAAGACAACATAGAACAATGCTTTTAACATTTTCTATTCTTTCTTCTTCAATTATGACCTACTATTGTTACTTAGCTAACATGGGTTTCCTACATATCAATTCTTTTTAAGCATTTGATTTTTTCATTTGGACAAATTTTTGTAACTTTTAACTTTACATCTTGCACATTTTCTAATCAATGGCATAACTTTCTCTATTTTACAGCTAAATTTGTGGTTAATTGTGTGATCTTGAGATAAACTGTTACTTTACATCTCTTATATGTTGGTAATTTAATTTTGCTATTTATACTTTTCTTTATAGTATATTGAGTTAAGCTTGCAAGTTGTGGAACATTGTATAGGTTTGACCCTCAATTGATATCTTGCATACACGATATAGATATGTTTAATACTTTTAATGTCAAGCATATTTTGGTAATCACATAACTTATGAGAATGCAAATATTTTATATATTTATTGCTCATAAATGTCATGACTTTTGCATGCTTGAAGTTAGATATATTTTGATGATAAAATTGCATATATATATTTAAGTAATGCTTAAATACATATAGTTTTTGTGTCTTGAATTTTTGTTGGAAGCTTGCTCTATCGGGAGAATTTTTGCTGAAAACTTGCTCTATCTATGCATGTGTAACTTAGTTTAAATGATGAAATCATTACAACGTACATACTACTTAGTCTAAATGATGAAATCATTGTAATGCACATAGCTTATGGTTTGGAAGGCTTCTACATATTGTTAAAATCTTTATGCTTGTTTTTGGTTGAATATGCTTTACTTGAAGGGGGCTTATTTTCTTAAAAAATTATTTTTCAAAATGTTCACAAGTTTAGAGGGAGTTTTTTTCTTCTTCATGTAAATTTACCCTTAATTTTAGTCATATAAAAAAAAGAAGATTGTTAGCCTTGAATTGATACCTATTTTGAAATGACAAAATATTAATGTTAAATTTTTTAATTTAGTACTTGCTTCTAAATTGATAAATCTATTTACATTAAGTAAATAATTAAGTTTTATTTGCAAAATTGGGTTAAATTGTTTTGAACTCAAAAAGAGAAATTTTGCAAGTCAGTTTTTGAATGAAAAATGATTAGAGACCAAAACAAACCTTTTTCTCTATTAAAGCCAAGTTTTATACAAAATTAAGAAAAAGGCATCAATCCTTTCCTTCTTGAACAAAAATAAGAATTTTGTTTAAAACCTTGAAGCAATCGATCCATTCAAAAGAAGATTAATTGACTTTTTTACAGAAAAGTCTCAGATTCAAATTTGGCAAAAATGGATTGATCCATTATGAGAATAGATCAATCAGTTTTTACATAGGATCGATCCATTAAATTGGATCAATCGGTTCTTTTTCCAAAAACTTGATTTGGCTTGATAGGCCAAATCCAATCAATCCTCTTAAAAAATGGATCGATAGATTGGCCCTAATAGCTTCAAATGGTCATAGTTTCTTAGTTTTTGTAGGGCATTAAATGCATTAAATGAAGGTAATGACTATTTTCTCATTTCTACCTATATAAAGAGGTCTCCCACCAATATGAAGCATTAAGAGCCAAGAGAATTGATTGCTATCTATTCTTCATTTTTGTCAAGCATTAAAAGAGCAATTGATATGTTTTATAGCATAGCCCTATCTTGTACTCAAATCTTCTTGTTATTATTCATACCTTCTACTTGTACTTCAAATTAGCTAACACCAAACCTTAAAATGGTTGTTAAGTTTGCAAGAGTGCTTATGTTTAGCCTTAAGATTGTAAGCTTGAAGGAGAGTGTAGCCCATGAGTGGTTCTTTGAAAAACTTAAGAAAACCATTGAGAGGTTCATTGATTGATTGTATTAATAGATTTGGAAGGGTTGATTGTGACATTCAACATATAGTGGATTGAGCTCCTTGGCTAGTGAGACTAAGGTAAAGAATGTGGGTGTTTTATTAAAGGATTGAACCTTTATAATTCTCAATGTTTGATTTTCTATCTCTACTCCTTTACCTTTCCAATTTTTTTTATTTGTGCATATATATTGTCTTCATCAGCTTAGACATATGTGTTTGTGACTATTGTTAGATTTGGTAATCAAATTGTAAAAATTTCTAATTAACCAATTCATTTTCCTCTTGCTTTATTCAATACTTTGAGCTAACAATGGGTTTATCTATATGGTACATATCTTAATCCTATTAACAATATACCTCTGATAGCACTTATGTGGAATATTTAGGAATGAAATTCTAACTTAACTCATTATACGAGGTAGATAATGCCTATTGATTGAGGAAAACTGTAAGTGCACGGGTTGTACAAGTAATAATAGTAACCAAAAGGTCAAGATGTTGAACCCATGAGGATTACCTCAAGAGGTTCCTAAATTAAGTATCTTTTATCCCCATGCCCCTCTAAAGTTGGCTCGATAAAAAAAATAAGCATGAAAATTAACTATGAAAATAAAAATGAATAAAACATAAAAAATATAAAGCTAAGTAAATGAAAAAAAATGAATAAGAAAAACAAGTATATGAATGATGTCAAATGAAAAAAAATGTAGTAACTAAACAAAATGAATTCATATTTAAAATGAAAATTAAGAAATAAAAATCACAAAATTCAATTAACTAGCTTAAACCGAAACTAGAAGGAAACTTATGAAAATCGTAACTAAATGAACATTGCAAATTGAACAAACTTATAGCTACTATTTTGCATTAAAATCTCACTTGATCATTTTAAACAAGTTGGAATTTTAATGCTCTATAAAAGAATAACATGAAAAATCACTTTGAAAAGAAAAAAATAAAAGAAAATCTGCATAAACTCAATAAAAGAACCAACAAAACCAAAACTAGTAACTAGCTTATAAACTGAACTGGAATCAACTCTTTTAGATCTAAATGATACATAAACAAATGAAAATGAGCTGGAAATGAAAAGATCAAATAAGGAAATAGAATTAAAACTGATTTAAAGAACATAAAGTGCTAGAAAATGCAAGATCGATCTAGCTAAGAAAATCTAAAATAGAATTTGAAATTTCAACTTGCAACTCATTGAATTGAAAAGAAAAAAAATTATATCTAGGATCCTATAATGAAAATGAACTGAAACTGAGTAAAGGAACACATTATCAACAAGTTTTCTATAAGATTCAACCTAAAAATCATTGAAATTAACAACGAAATTAGCTCACTAAGCTAGGAAACCAAACAATACACAACTAACCACAAACAGAATATATTTAACAATTTTGATCCAAATAGATAATAAAATGTAAAGAAATGAACTAGATCAAGAAAAACAAGGAAACAACTAAAACTAAGGATTTAGAGTGAAAAGAAGACAAACCACTCACCAAGGACAGAGTAGTTCTGTGCTAAAGTTGATTAATCACATCTAAATTGCACTTGTCACCTGCATCCAAATGAATCTTCCAAGTTTCATTAAGAAATCTATGGTGCGAGTTTGATGATGAATTTAAAATATCTTGTAGTTAATTGAATAATGAAATTACGCACAAAAATTGAAAAAAACAAGCAAGATTTGAATGAGATATAAAAAAAAAACTGCAAGTAGGTTAGAACTAGTATATTCAAAAACAAATTTGATTATTAACAAAAAATCAATAGATTTAAGCTATAAAATGAATTCAAATGCAAATTTTATTAGAAGATTCTGAAAGAACACTTAAAAAAGCTTGACAAACAGTAAGATTGAAAAAAAAATCAAAGGAAAAATGCTAGAAAATAATGTTTCGCTACTAGGAAAATGAAAATTATAGGGAAAAAAATACAGGAAAAGTAAAGAAGAAAAAAAATAAATCATAATCTACCTCTTGTTAATTGCCAGCCCTCTCCCCTTAATTTTAGGCAGAGGGGAAGAGCTTCAAGTATAAAAATTTCCATAAAAGATCCCCAAGCATTGGGGCATCTAGAGTCTTCTTCTTCTATTCATTACATAGCTACAACATTGGGTGTTATGATGCTGGTTGCTTGGGTGCTTTCTTTAACTGATTGCAAGTTTCTTTCACATGAACTTGTTGCTTTACAAAGTCAATTTCATTACTGATCAAAGCTTTTGAAAATGGCATGTCAACCACTTTTCTTAGTGCTTGATTGCAGCTTGAAATGCCCAGCATTTGCATGATCTTGCATGCACCCATGTATGCCCTTTTTCCTTCATCTTTCATATTTTTTTTTTGTAAAATATTTCAAACATTTTATGAATACTTTTAACCTAAAATTTACTAGAAAAAATTATGAAAATAATAATAATAAAAATTATGCTAAAAAAGTCAAGAAAACTTCATAAGTGTCAATTTGCCTATTGACACTAATTTAAGCCTTTTGCATAAATTATAAAAAAAATCCTCCAATTTTGTCTAAAAAATTTTGAAAATTCTTCAATTCCATTATTTGTACCTACACATGAGATAAATATGTATTTAGGAGAAATTTTGCCAAAAATCCTAAGGAACAAGCCAAAATATGAATTAAATTACACTAAAAATAAGCATGAAAAAGCTAAAATTTTAGTGCAATCAAACCCCCAAACTTAAGCTTTTGCTTGTCCTCAAGCAAAACAAGATTGAGCAAAAATCATCATATACTCTCAATACTTCATTCAACATGGAAGCCTCATTGATTGAATAATGGATATGACTAAAGTAAAATCATGAACAAGTGCTAATATACAAGAATCTACCTAGGCTAATATACAAGAATCTACCTAGGCTATGGTTTCACAAATAAGCAATACCTCTCACATATCCTTATATGAAATCTAGTAGTGTTATGCAAAACATGAAACATTAATAACAAGGACCAATAAAGTATGTTCATGTTCTATAAGTTTGCTTATCACATTTCTCTTAATTAGATAAACACATGACTAAGGATCAATTAGGACTTCATAAGCTTGTAATGTAAGGCTAGGGTTAAGGTATGATAAAAGTCATTTAGTCTCAAGTACCCTAACAATGCACCACATGTTTAGGATCAACCATAGTTGAGCTCTCAAGATAAGAAAGGTAAGCCTAACTAAAAAATCACCCTCCCAAACTTTGATTGTGTTCATTTTTCTTTCTTTTATTCTTTACTTTGCTTTTTCACTATTTTATTGTTTTTCTTTTTCTTTTTTCTTCTTTTGTTTTCACAACTTTTTTACTTCTTTTTCTCTTTTTTTTTTGGTTTTTTTTCTTTTTCTTCTCTTTTTTTCTTCAATTTCTCAAACTTTCCAAGCTCCACCGTTCCTCCCTAATAATGCATAGCTTACAAATGTACATAAATGTCCTAATGCATATAGGGCAAGGGACCAAAAAGATAGGAAATATCAAAACAAAGGCTATGGGCTTGTAATGTGGTTTCAAAACAAAGAAAAAGATATCATAAGGCTCAAATGGGTGACTATGGAAATATTATATCAAGGTTGGCTTAAGAGGCTTAAATGATCCAAAGATGGCTTATATCATTTCCTTAATCATGTGTTCTCTAAGATTTCATCTCTAGAGATGATCAAAACAAATTCTAGAATCATGGAACACTACTTTAAAGACCAATGTAAAAACAATCTCATGCTCACATAATTAATTCTAGATAAAAAATTACAATTCAATATTCAAAGCATCACTCACAAATGAATACCGTATTTAAGAATTCACTAAACTTAAGCATCATCTCATATTTCACACACATTCAATCTTTTTGTAATACTATATTCCTTATGAATCTATACTTATCATTGGCTTCATGAATAACTAATCAAAGAAAGCATAATAACGATTTAAGCTACCATATGTTAAGCTCAATTTCAAGGCAACAATCAAGGAAAATTCTAAAAATTTTGAGCAATTTTGAGCAATTTTTACATACCCCTAATCTTAAACAACACATTATCCTCAATGTGTAAGCATCAAGCAATAAAAGCACAAGAGAGAGGAATAAGAAAATTCCTCTATCATCATGGAGGCATGGTAGCTGAAAGTCCACTTCTAGCTTTGGCTAAAACGAGTGCATCCATTTCAAGCTCTTTTTCCAACCTACAAAATAAAGAAAATACCTATAACAATAACAAACATCAATATGTATAAGGAAAAGATAAGTAAAACAACAAAAATAAGCAAATGAAAGCAACATAAAATGTGAAACTTGGGTTGCTTTCTAAGAAGCACTTTATTTAAAGTCAAAAGCTTGACTTTCATAAGTGTTAGAGAATTACACCACATTTCCTTCCCGAATCTACCCGTTTCATTCTCTTCCTTTACACCAAATATGTAATCATAAGCTTTAAGTGAATGTGGTGCACATAGGTAGATTTGTGTTCCACCTTTATGAAAAATCTAAATATATTGCAATAAAGACCAATAGTGGTTGTAATTGGCTTCAATAATAATGACATGGGTACCACCATGGAGAATATAGATATAGGGTCTACAATGAAATAATCCTCCATAGATGGTATAGGTGTAAGGTCAACAAGGGTTGTGTCTAATGGTGGAGTCAAACAATTTTCATCACAATCATTAAATAGTGGGTTTTCAAACACATGTAATTCTAGCTCATCATATAATGGATTTTCAACGCACAAAGGAAAATGCGTGGATATATTATGAGGTTTACTTGTTGATTAAGATCATTGCTAAGACCTTGTAACTCAAGGTAGGGAATTGAGCCATCCTCTACAAAATCATTTTTACTCACTTTTTCATCCATGAATGGTCTATCTAGAGGAAGCTCTAAGAATGAGGTGTCTATAGCTTTAGGCATAGGATCAAGGAATAGAAAAGCTACTAGACAAGTAAGTACTTTCCTAATGAGTTCCTTTTCATTCTTAAGCTTGAAACTAGATTTAAGAAAGAAAGTGTCTAAGGGCTTAAATGATCTATTTAGTAAGCTCGACTTATCAACACATCTATCCACCTCATGTTGTTCCACACAATTAGGTAGATGATATTTAGCATGAGTGGAATACCAAGCTCAACTTCTTCTTGAATGCTATCCTCTGTCCTAACTCCCCTAAATGATCCATTATAATAAACTTCCCTAGCTTTAAACTTGTCCTTTGCCACCACTATCACTTCTTATATAACTTTTACAAAATATGGTGTTTCTAACACAATAGGCTTATCATCATCATCAATTCATTCTGTAGGATAAGTCAAGGTGTACTTAGGTGGTGAAGTAAAGGCATGTCCCAATGTTCTTAGGACAACCCTCTTAAGTGTGACGAGTGTAGGTGTTTAAGTGAGATTGGAAGTGTTGGTCAAAGGTACACCCATCACTATGGTAATCTCTACCATGCACTTCACCATTGTCATATTGGCTTGGAAGGTTATAGACTAAACTAGGCTCTGAATCATACCTAGCTTTAATGGCCTCTATTTGATTTTGTCTAGAGTTAAAATTTTTAGTCAAATCTTTAAAAGCCAACACTATTTTGGCATTGTCTTCTTTACTAGGCCATGGTCTTAGGTAGTCATGAAAATAATAAGGTTTAGAATAGTCCACATGATGCTCAGCTACCTCATAAGTATTGGAATCCCACATGAAAAGTACACTAACACCAAAACAAAAACCTATACGAAGAATTTTAGTTTGTGAGCAACCTTAAAAAAAAAAAACAAGGCAAGTTAGTAACTAGCCTAACAAAAATACACTAAGGGTGAACCAATCTATAAAAAAGCATGGTGAAGGATGATATTAACCTAAGACTTTTTACACCTAATCCCCGACAACGGTGCCAAAAACTTGATTGGGGAAAACTGCAAGTGTAAGCCGTACAAGTAATAATAGTCACAAAAGGGTTAAGATGTTGATCCCATAAGGACTAGCCAAAGTGGTTTCTAAACTAAGTACCTTTTATCCCGTACCCTTTTAAAGTTGGTTTGATAAAAAAAAAAAGCATGAAAATTAACTACAAAAATAACAAGCATAAAAGAAATGAAAGTAGGAACTAAAAAAAAGAAAAAAAATATAAAGCTAAGTAAATGAAAAAAATGAACAAGAATGACAAGCACATGAATGATGTCAAGTGAAAAAAATGTAGTAACTAAACGAAATGAAATCATATTTAAAATGAAAATTAAGAACTAAAAATTGCAAAATTCAATTAACTAGCCTAAATCGAAAATAGAAGGAAAATTATGAAAATAGTAACTAAATGAACATTGCAAATTAAACAAACTTCTAGTTACTCTTTTGCATTAAAATTTCACAAAGTCAATTTAAACAATTGGAATTTCAAAGCTCAATAAAAGAACAACATGAAAAATCATTTTGAAAAGAAAAAAATCAAAGAAAATCTGCACAAACTCAATGGAGGAACCAATGAAACCAAAACTAGTAACTAGTTTATAAACTGAACTTGAATAAATTTTTTTAGATTTAAATGATACAAAAACAAATGAAAATGAGCTGGAAATGAAAAGATCAATTAAGTAACTAGAATTAAGACTTATTTAAAGAACAAAAAGTGCAAGAAAATGCAAGATCTAGCTAAAAAAATCTAAAACAAAATTTGAAATTTCAACTTGCAACTAAAAAAATTATATCTAGCATCCTATAATTAAAATGAACTTAAACTAAGTTAAGGAACACTTTATCTACAAGGTTTCTATAAGATTCAACCTAAAACTCACCGAAATTAACAAGGAAATCAGCTCACTAAGCTTGGAAACCAAACATTACACAATTGACCACAAATAGAATATATTCAACAATTTTAATCCAAGTAGCTAATAAAATGTATAAAAATGAACTAGATCAAGCAAGATTCAACAAGTAAACAAGTAAAACTAAGGATTTAGAGTAACAAGAAGAGAAATAAATAGCCAAGGAGAGAGCAGTTTCATGCCAAAGTTGATTGATCACATCTGACTTACACCTACTACTTTTATTTAGACAAATCTTCCAAGCTTGATATGGAACACTATAGTGTGATTTTGATTTTGAAGTTGAATTTTTAATATGTTATAGCTAATTGAATAGGAAACAATGGAAAAAAATTGAACAAAAACAAGCAAGATTTGAATGAGATATCATCAAAAAATTGTAAGTAGGTTAGAACTAGCAGATTCAAAAATAGGTTTGAGCATTAACGAAAAATTAGTAGATTTGAGCAAGAAAATGAATTCAAATGCAAATATTATTGAAAGATTATGAAAAAAAACTTAATTACACTTGAGAAACAATAAGATTGCAAAGAAAATCAAAGGGAAAATGCTAGAAAATAATGTTTGGCTACTAAGAAAATGAGAATTGCAGAAAAGAAAGTGCAAGAAAAGTAAGGAAGAAAAAAATTAAATCCTAATCTAACTCTTTTTAATTGCTAGCCCATTCCCTCTATTTATAGGTAGAGGGGAGGAGCCTCAAGTCTAAAAAAATTTCATAAAAGATTTTCAAGCATTGGGGCATCTAGAGTCTTCTTCTTATGCTTGTTACATGGTTATAGTGCTGGGTGCACTAATGCTGGTTGCTTGGCTACTTTTTTCAATAGGTTGCAAGCTTCTTTCATGTGAACTTGTTGCTTCACAAAGTCAATTTGATGACCAATCAAAGCTCTTGAAAGTGCCACATCAGCCATTTTTCTTGGTGCTTGATCCTAGTTTGAAATGCTTAGCATTTTGCATGATCTTCTATACACCCATGCACATCCTTCTTCCTTCATTTTTCTTTTTTTTTTTTGTAAAATATTTTAAACATTTTATGAATACTTTTAACATACAATTTACTAGAAAAAAATATGCTAAAAAGGTCAAGAAAAGTCCATAAGTGTCAATTTTGCCTATTGACACTAATTTAAGCCCTTTTGCACAAATTGTACGAAAACTCCTCTAAATTTGTATAAAAAATGTTGAAAATTCCATTATTTGCACCTACACATAGATAAATGTGTATTTATGAGCAATTTTGCCAAAAATCCTAAGGAACTAGCCAAAATATAAATTAAATTATACTAAAAATGAGAATGAAAAATCTAAAATTTAATGCAATCACCTATATAGATGTACTAATAGGTTAGGGTCCACTTTTCCTACTCATATTTCAACATCACTCACTTAGACACATTAGGCATTAATGTATACTTTCTTATAAAGAACTTTTAATTGCCACTACCTTTCATATAGAAATTGGAGCATGTGACCAAATGAGAAGTCACCACTAAACTAACATAACATTACCACTCCATACATTTACACACATACACATAGACTATCAATTGGATGACAGATCAAACACAGCTTTATTTTATGTTATATGTGATGGATAAAATACATTTGATTTTAATGTAGATAATTAGTTTGGGATGCAAGATGAGACATATAAATAAGCTATGTTTGATTATCTACATTAAAAATCAAATATAGGGGAAGCATTCGATTACATTAGGCTTAATGCTTGAAATGCTAATTTTCACAATTAACCCTATGCTAGCCGAATGTACCAAACAAAGGAAACTCTTTCTCTTTTTTTTTATTTCCTTTATTTTTTGTCATACCAAAATCAAATTAAGTCTAACTTAATTTGTTCCAATTTTAATCTTTCACAATTGTCCTATTGTGTGTGACCCATTAGGTTCGTTAGCATGTTGGCAATAAACACAAGCATTGTAAGCCTTGGTATTCATGCTAATGGATGAAATAAACTTTTTGTCTTCATCACTAGTTCTCCAATTAGCCAATCTTATGTCTATAGATCATGATCAATGCTAACTTCATTGCCATGACACACAATTGCTAAAAAAAAGTCAATATGGCTTGACAAACTATCCATGAATGGTATTAGTGTATAATTAATATCTTTTCATCACATAGTATCTCGATTTGAGCATTGAGTATGGTTTAGTGTCTACTCAATCTTGTTCAACCATGTTTAGTCTTGTCTTTGACATTAACTCACAAATAAGCTTTAAAAGAATTCTAAAATCATATTTTACTTTGGCCAAAGATTTCTCAATTTAATTTAATCAAGACTAGTTAAGATACTCTTTTGATCACACAAGGTGATGAATCCCATCTTGATTACTTCATGCATTTTCATATGCCTCATGTTATACCAAACAATACTTGACTAGAGCATTCTTGGTTAGAACCATAAGTCAAGTAAAATCAAAGTAGAACATTCATTATATAAGATCATAAGTAATCTTAAGTCAAAGGATCACTTATATAACCATCACATGAGAAAGTAGCTATAGACACTATATGAACTATCATATAGCATTATCATATCGGGTCATGTTCAGTGAATTTGTTCTTGTAACAAACACCCATATGTTAGCTCAAGTTTATCCAAACTTCAACCTATAAAATTAGTTGCATGCTTCATAAGTAAGAGCATAACCATATGTTAGTGTCAACAACTTTTATTAATGTCTTCTTATTGATAAAATGTTGACTAGGAACAATTTGAAACATATAGCTTTTATGCAATGATAATTTGATAATAATAATCCCATTGCAGTTTCCTTACAAAGCTTTATATATTTTGAATATTTTATCGTATAAGCATCAACATTGAAATATACATATACAAGGTCAATAATAAAGAAATAAGACTTTTATAAGATATCAAATATCAAAGTACTATAAATAAGACAATATCTTAGCCAAAATATGATTCGACTTGCACTAAAGCCAAATCATTCATGTATCTAATACCATGTTTGACTACATGCTTATCATGTTTCTACTGGGACATAGCTTTAGTAAGATGATTAGTAATGTTATCCTCAACGAGTACTCATTCAATTTTAACATCACCTCTAGAAACAAAGTCTCTAATGAGATTGTAGACACCAAATTTTATCCAAAATATTTTTCAACATGATCGATCCGGGCTCATTTGTGAACAAAAGGCCAAGTCAATTTACAAGGACTATTTAAGACCTACAAAGATCTCATAAATTTGCCAATTCAAAACCCAAAGTCAGCTCGGGTCAAAGCGAGTCAAACAAAGTCAAGTTATGTAAAATTTGATCAAAATGAATAGAGTTCGAGTTAATTATGAACTTTCAAAACCTCATTGAAATCAAAGTGTTATTAAATTGAATTTGTGATTTTTTTTTCAAAACATTGAAATTTTCATTGTGTCTTGGGAAATGCCAAATTACCAAAATACCCTCAATATTGAGGGTATTTTTGTAATTTGACCTTTTCAAGCTCAAATTTTAATGAAAACCTTCCAGACCTTAATCTTATAATATTTCATCATTTTTTATACATCTAAAATCATAGTGGTACCTTGAGAAGTGTGAAATTACCAAAATATCTTTATAGGGGTATTTTTGTAATTTGGCCACTCTAAGATCAAAATTTCGTGAAACTTTCAGGATCTCACTTTTGTAATTTTTGGTGAGTTCGGAATCATAGTAGTATCCCAAAAAATATGAAATTACCAAAATACCCTATGAGGGATATTTTCGTAATTTGGCCTTTTCGAACTCAAAATTTGACAAAACTTTCCAAATCCTAGTTTTATAATATTTCATGATTTTTGATGCATTTGAAATTATAACAATACCCCGAGAAGTGTGAAATTATCAAAAAACCCTCGTAGGGATATTTTCATAATTTAGCCTTTTCGAGCTTAAAATTTCACAAATTTTTTCAGATCATAATTTTATAATATTTCATGATTTTTGGTGTTTTAAAATCCCAAAAATGACTATGGGAACCTTGATTTCCAAAAAAAAGGCCTAAATATCAAAAACTTTGCAATTAAAGGTAAAATAGTCTTTTCACATGTTTGAAGGGCATAAAAATATCATCTTTTTAGTAATTAATATGGACCATTAGATCTTTATTTGATCCTGATCCAATGGTCAAAGATGGCCCCTTTGAAGGAATAAAAGAGCAAGCTTTGACCCTTGGATGATATCTCATCCAAGGCTCCATGTTTATCAAGGTCAAGAGTTTTTTTTCTTTCTCACATGACCATTAAGGAGGCTGTGGGTTTCGGTCAAGAAAAAAAGAGAGGGAGGAAGCTTTTGGAAAAGAAAGAAAAGGGAGCAAAAAAACTAAAGGGAAGAGAAGCCAAGAGAAAATAGTAAGAGTGCAAAGGTGAGCAAGCATTGAAGGGCACCTATTTACTACTTCTATTCTTTGTTTTTAGGCAATCTTGTATTCCCCATAATCTACTCTACAAAGTGTTTTTCATGTGTTTCTTGTATGTTTTGTGTTTGCTATTTGTTGATAAAGTTTAAGCTGTATTTGATTAAAGTTTCTATTTTATTGTGTTCTTGCAAAAGAGATAAAGTTCTAAAGGGTGCCTATTTGCTACTTCTATTCTTTATTTTCATGCCATCTTGCACTCCTCATAATCTATTTTACAAAGTGTTTTTCATGTGTTCCTTGTATATTTTGTGTTTGCTATTTGTTGATAAAGTTTAAGCTGTATTTGATTTACGTTTCTATTTTATTGTGTTCTTGCAAAAGAGATAAAGTTTTAAAGGGCTCTTATTTGCTACTTCTATTCTTTATTTTCATGCCATCTTGCACTCCCCATAATCTACTCTACAAAGTGTTTTTCATGTGTTCCTTGTATGTTTTGCATTTGCTATTTGTTGATAAAGTTTCAAGCTGTGTTTGATTTATGTTTCTATTTTATTTTGTTCTTGCAAAAGAGATGAAGTTTTAATTTTGTTTTTTTTGGTTTGGTCGAATGATCCCTACCTCTTCCAATGGCAACTATAGCAACTGGTTTATCCTATAAAGTTAATAGCTTTTGCCCTTTCATCCTTCATGTCTAGCATCTAGTTAATAGGTGAAAAATGATTGAACAATTTGGACAATAACTGATGACCGAACTGTGCTACATGTATCCCCATGGGCAACCATGGTTTGGCTGGTCTTTCCACCCAGATTATGAAAGTTCTTTCTTTTGCTGGTCCCAGCCATCTTTGTTGGTATTTTTCCTTGCATGAGGCTTGGGTTTACTGGTGGGACTAAGAAGTTCATAGCTGAAAACTTTGGGAACGATGGTGCTGGTCCTTAAAAGATAAAAAGGGAAGTCACGAGAGCTGAAAGCCTATTAATGGTGGCTTACAACTATGATCCATTTGAGCTTTCTAAAAACATCATTTTTCAGACTCATAGTTCCTTACCTTTTGACATGGGAAGAAGTTTCAAACAAAAATAAAAATGGCTTACAAAATAGGGATTGATATATGGTCTGTAAGGGAAAAAAATTAACGTTCAAGTGTTCTTTTCTTTCTCTAACTTGTTGTCTTCACATAAGGGTTATTGCATATGATACTATGCATTTTTTTAGGTTCAGTATAAAGCATCAAGTTTGTTCCCAATAAAGATTTATTTTCATGTATGTTTAAATTTAACCATGCTTATATGTGTATTTTTATGTTGTTTTAAGTCATCTCTCTTGGCCAATAAGAAAAGACTTGCTGCCATGTCATCCATTAGTAATCCTATGCATGTATACCTATATAAAACACCATAGACTTGCATTCAACTTGTAATTACACATCTATCCCCAATCATAGCCAAACATCTTTTACACAATTCTTTCATGAATTTTCTAAAATTTTCATCAAGATTCATCAAATCTAACTCCCATAATTTCTACTTAGCAAATCTTGCACAATTTTCACACTTTCACTCCAATATTTCTAAGAACTCCAAGAATCAACAAGAACATATCAAAAACAGTCCAAGATTCATTCCAATGTATCAAGAATCATCCGAGATTGATCAAAAAATTCCAAGATTCTTCAAGATGTCCTACAAAATAGCAAATTAAGCACTTTATGAGTAAAAAGATCATTATTTTATCAAGAACTAAGCAAACGTAACTCATTTAAGCACTAAAAACAAATTTAAATAACTCAATTATAGAGTTATCAAACCCCCAAACTTGAACTTTTACTTGTCCTCAAGAAAAATAAATCTAAACTAGATAAAATAAAAATAATGTGCTAGAGATCATATACATGCTTCCAATAATTAGATTTTCATAAGTTCTTTAAAAATTACATAATGAATATAACTTAGAGAAAATCATATGCACAGATTAAACAATAGATTCATTCAAGAGTAAGCTCCCTTTTAGTTGCAAATTTCCTTATGTGTGAATAATCTACCTCATAGTAATGTAATACATTCAGTTAAAGTTATGGAAACATGAAATCAACACATCACCTTAAAGAATGCATAAATTTCTTAAGTTGGCTTTTCGCACACTCTTTCCACTAATATAGCCACACTTAACCAAAGATCAATATGTCTTTATTAAGCTTGTAATATCAAGCTAGGTTTAAGGTATGATAAAGGAAAATTTAGGCTCATAACCCTTACGCATGCATTACTTAGGATCTTTTTCTTTGATACGAGAGCTTTCAAGAATTATAACACCCCTAAACTTAGATTTTTCTTTCTTTTTAACTTTAGCTTTTTTACCTTCATTTTTTTCTTTTATTCCATTTCAAATAGAATTTCTACAAGCTTTCAAATAGCATTTCTTTTTCTTTTCACTTCGATGGATTCTGTTCTTATTTATTTCAAAGCAGTTTTCAGCTTTTCTTTACTTTGTATGCAATAGAATTTGCACACTACTTTCTTTTCTTTTCTTTCAACTCCACTCTTCCTTCCTAATTAAATATAGCTCTCATATTGATTTGATTGATCCCATGCACATAGTTTAAGGTAGAAAGATAAAGATAATAATCATAGGGTGGTTAAGGAAAACATATAATAGGCTTAAAAGGGTTGACTAAAGATAAACATATAAGGTTTGTTTGAAAGGCTCAAACGGTTCAAAGATGGCCTAAACCATTTCCCTAGTTAAGTGTAGTCTAGGATTTCAGCTTAAGAGATGCTCAAACAAATTCTAAAATTATAACATAGCTTCAAAGATTAATGTAACTCCATATCTACATAAGCTTTAGCCAAACATGCATGCATCTCTATGATCAAGACTAAGTGCTAAAAAATATGGAAATATCACAATTAAAAAGAAATAAATACAAAAAATCATCTCATGCTTTCACTACATTCGTTCTTTTCTAATAAGCTATAATCAAAGTCAATCAAAGTTCTATCATTGGATTATGAGAAAATAATCAAATGAAGCAATATAATGATTCTAAGCATGTACATTTAAGATCAAAATAAAAAATTTGAAAAGTTTTGAAAAAAAAATTTGCACAGATTTTTTCTCAATCCCCAATTTTAGTTACATATTATTCTCAAAGTGTAAAAACTAATCAATAAAGCAATAAAAGAAGAAGAATACTCCCCTAATTCACCAAGAATGAATCTAAACTTGTAGGATCATCCTTGTATCAATAGCTTGCTATTGGTTCCTTGTTTCAAGCTCTTCAAAGTTCTCTTACTTCCTACAAAAACAAAAACAAACAAATCAAAACATACATATTCCTAAATAAAGAAAAACCAAATTAAAGCTTACCATCAATTTAAAAGTAAAACTTAAGTTGATCCTAAGCAGTATTTTAGTTATAGTCTATAACTAGACTACTTCCCACTAAGGTTAAGTGATTACCTCACACTTAATAATAGCACTAACCACTCGATTTTCTTTCTCTTAAACACCTTCTTATTTGTAGGAACTAAGTTGTGTTGATGCTTTATAGCAGCTAATTTATTCCTAACCCTTATAAATATTTTAAGTATATCCTTATATGGACTAAGATAGGTTGAAACTGGCTTTGATACCAATGAAAGAGGTACCACCATGGAAAGTATAGGTTTAGGCTCTAAAGTTAAAAGCTCTTTTATAGGTGATATAGTTAGAGTGAATGCAATGTATGAGGTGTGCTCATCTTTAATTTTTACTAGGCTTAACAAGGTGTGTTTATAGAGGTTCAAGCATATTTTCAAGTAGACAACCTTCATCAATATGCTTATCCACCCATTCAATTCCAATTCATGTATTTGAACTTCACAAGATTGAGAAATTGACAAGGGTGGACTATAAGGCTTAGAAATTGGTTGACTAGGACTAAGGCCACCTCTTCTTGAAATTCAAGTCCCTTAATTGATCCATCATCCTCTAAAGTTTATATATACCTAGATTGCCTAGAATCACTATAAGAACTCTATACCACACCTAAGATTAACATCCTCATCACTATTAATGCTATTCTTATCTTTATCTTCTTCTGTCGATTGCTCCATCTAGTACTTCTCATTTTTTCATGAAGTGTTAGATTCGATATCTCTAGGTAAGGTTTCTTGAAGGTTTATGCTAAAGGTATTTATTAACTATTCAACCTACACCTCAAGGTTCTTAAGGAAGGCTTGGTTTTACAGAATGGCCGCAGTCTAGTTTTAAAGGGTTTAGTTTAACATCTTCTCTAAGGAAAGTTTGTTTTCTTGAGGTGGGGGAGGATATTGGGATGGCGATGGGTGATATTGTGTAGGATAAGAATACTGTAGTGGTGGAAGGTATGAAGGCTCAATAAGATAAGTCGAGTTATGCATAGGTGTTGAACAAAAAAATTGCCTTAACTATTGTCCCATTAGTAATTAGGATAACCCTTCCAACCTTGATTGTAGGTGTTTGATAAAGAATGCGACTATTAACTATAAAAATACCTATCACTATTGTAATCCCCACAATAAACATCGTATTGGTTTTAGAATGACTAAACAGGAATAAGATCATAGTTATCACTAATGGTATCAATCTTATTAGCTAGAATAGCTACTTGTGAAGCAAAAGCATTAACGGCATCTATGTTTGACCCATTAGTAGTCACTTACACTCTAAGCAATTAGATAACCATTGAGCTTAGAAATTCTCTGAAAAAGGTGTAGCATAGCCATTATAGTTCTTGGCCTTATATGAAAAGAACCCTAACATAAAAGGAAAAAAAGTCTAGTACAAGGCAATAAATTTTGAATTATAAAAAATGTATGTTGGTATCAATTTTAATTTTTCTTTTCCAATCCCCAGCAACAATGCCAAAAACTTGATTGAAAACCTGTAAGTGCAAAATCAAAATAGGTAATATAGAATGAGTAGAGTATTGTTCCCATAAAGACTGAAATATATGGAAGAGAACTAAGTTTTGAAATTGTTCACCCTTACTTATATCTAGAAAATAAAAAATTAGAATGCAAATAACTAAATAACTATTTAAATTAACTAACTATACCAAAGCCTAACTAAGCATGCAAAATAAACTAAATTAAACAAAACAAAATGTAAATTTGTTTAGCAAACTTAAAAACATGTAAATTAAGCCTGAACTAATATGCAAGATCATAAACTAATCAACTTAAACTTAAATCACAATGAACATAACTGAATTAAAGCCAATTAAATCCTAAAACATGCAAGGTCTATTAAACTTTAAACTTAACTAATTAAAATGAATTTAAACTTTAGAACATTAAATAGATTCTAAATTAAACTCAATAGCATGCAAACAACTTAACCTTAATGAATTAAACTTCAAACCACAAATTAAATTATGAACAAAACTTAAAGAGCACAAATTATATGAATTAAAAGCACTTAAAAAGAGAAAACGAAAATTGAATTAAATTAAAAGCAAGGATAGAAATTTAAGAAAGCTTGAATTAAATTGAAAATAAATAAAGCTTGAAAAAAAAAAAGAAAACTAAAATTGAACTTTGCAAAATCTTTAAATAACTTAAAGAAAGCTTAAAAACATGAAAAATAAAAAACAAGAAAACTTAAAGAAGCTAACTACTTTAGGTTGGGTTATCATCCCAAACCTGATTGCACTAAAATTTTAGTATTTTTATGCCTATTTTGAGTGCAATTTTCCTTATATTTTTGGCTTGTTCCTTAGGATTTTTTGCAAAAATACTCTTAAATGCATATTTTTCTCATCTATAGGTAAAAATTGAGAAAATGAGAAATTTTGGTCAATTTTGATACAAATTGGAGGATTTTTTATGCAAATTGTGAAAATGGCCTAAACTAGTGTTATTGAGTTACATTATCATTGAAGGAGTTTTCTTGATATTTTCCTTTATAATTTTTTGAGCTTATATCTATAAATTTTCTAGTGATTTGGATGATAAATTTTTTCATTAAATAATTTCAATTTTTTTCTAGCCAAATTAAGAGGGAAGTTGCAAAAATATGCACTAAAGAAGATAGTGCACTAGTGGCATAGAATACAACCTTCATTTGCATGAGAATTGGGCATCACATTTTGGCATCTAAAGGAAGACTTCAAAAGTTGATGGCATGGCATATTGGAAAGCTTTCATTGGCTATAACTTGCACTTTTGGAAGTGACAAAATGCATGAGGAAGGCTTACAATTGAGGAAGAACAAAGAAGCCTACAAATAGCCACGCACCAAGTGTAAAAGCAAGGAAGAAAGAAGTCTCTAGAAGCTCACCTCATTGTAGATATTTTGGAAAGATTATTTGGGGGCTTCATTCATCACTCACATGCCTATAAATAGGAGAAGAACCAGCCATTTTGAAGAAGACTTTAGCTTAGGATTCTATTTTTCTTTTTCTTTAATTTCAATACTTTCCTTTACTACATTTTACTTTCTTACCAAACAAACAGCCCTTGATCTTCATGTTTTTCTATTGATTTTGATTGCACTTTTACATTTCCTCAAGTATTTTTCTGTTTTCTTACGATTTTGCCAATGAAACTTGCAAATTTTGATGATTTCCAGCTCAAATCTTCAAGTTTTCTTGATCTCAAATCTATTTCTGCAGTTTCCCACTTGACCTAGTTACAATTTTTTTAATTAGAACTCAATCATTTCATACTTTTTTTGCTAAATTGTTTTCTAAGTTTTTTTTAACTCATTAGGCTATAACATAGTAAAAATTCAGCATCAAATTCATTCCCAATCAATACATTTAATTCTTGCAAGTTGAGGTTGAAATACTGGAAGCAATGAAGATCATGTGTGCAATTCAAGTTAGAGTTTGGTTCTTCAAAACTCTAGGCAATTTGTTTGTTCCTTTAAACCTTTGATCTCTTAGAATTACTTTTTATCTTGCTTATTTTCATTTTGTTGCAATTTAATTCATGGATTTGTTGGCTGTTTGGATGAATTTTGTTGACAGTGTTCTGTTTTCCTCTGTTTTGAGTAGATATAGATTCGCTACTTCATTGACCTTGTTTTTCATATTTTTGCTACGATTTTCTTGTTTGATTTTATAATAAACTTGTTGATTTAGCTTACCTTAGCTCAGTTTAAGTTCATTTCCTCCAGAGAATTGTAGATCTAATTTTTCTCCTATGAATTGTTAGTTTCTAGCTTTCAAATGCAGTTTCTGTTTTCATGTTTCTAGCTTAGATCTTGCAACTTTCTTTCATAACATGTACTTTAATTCTGTTTCTAGTTTAGTTCACTCACTGTTCTTACAATTACAATTCAATTTTACTCAATTTGAAGCATGTTGATCCAATTTTGCTGTTGATTTTCGGTTTTCCATGTTTCATATTAAAGTGCAGTTTGCAATGTCTTCTTTAATTACTGTGTTTACATCACTTTAATTTCACTTTTATTTTGTTTCAATCTCCATTTACATTCTGTTATTTTGTATCATTAGATTAGATTTCCATTTTAATTCTTATTAATTCATTGCTATGTTTTTGCTACTGTTTTTGCAGTTTCTTTTAGTTTACTTAATTTACATGTTGCCTTCATTTACTTTGTTTACATAACCATGTGTGATGTCTTGTTTGATTTTATCTCCTTAGAATAGCTTAATTTTCATGCGTTTTCTTTGATTGAACCAACTTTAGAAGGGTGTGGGGATAATAATACTTAGTTTAAGGATTTCTTTAGCTAATCCTTGTGGGATTGACATCTTGACCTTTTGGTCATTATTATCACTTGTACAGCCTGTGCACTTGTAGTTTTATCCAAATCAAGTTTTTGGCATTGTTGTTGGGGAATAAGTGTAAAGAGTCTTAGGCTAATATCATCCTTCAATATGCTTTTCTATAGATTGGTTCACCTTTTTAGTTTACATAGCTTAGGATAGTTACTTAGTTTACATAACCTTAGTGTAGATAGTTTAGACTTAGCTATTATATTTGTGTTTATGATTTATTTTCCTTTCCATGTGGGAGTCTAATTTTATTGAGGTAACTGAGCATCATGTGGAATATGCTAGACCTTATTTTAATAACTACCTAGGACCATGGCCTAGTGAGGAAGACAATGCCAAAATAGAATCGACCCTTAAAGATTTGACCGAAAAATTTGACTCTATAAAAAATCAAATGGAGAACATTAAAGATAGGTATAATCTGAAGCTTACTTTTGTCCATAACTTTCCAAACTCACATGTAATGGTCAAATGTATGGTGGAGTTTATCATAGTGATAAGTGTCCATTTGACCATCATTTCCAATCTTACTCAAGCACCTATACTATTCACACTTAAGAGGGTCATCTTAAGCACATGTGGGATACTAGTTCAGGACATTCCTTTAGTTCACCACCTCAGTATACCTTGACTTATCCTACTGATTATTCACTTCCACAATACCCTCTACCACCTTAATATTCTCCACCATCACTACAAGCTTCATAAGTGCCACACTATGTTCTACCACAACAACATTTTTCTCCATCACAACACCTTTCCTCTTTACATCACTTTCCATCCACACCATATTCATCACCATCTCCTATACAAGAAAAGAAACCATCCCTTGAGGAGATGCTCACTAAATTACTCCAAACTCAAGAAAAATACCAACAAGACCTAGACATATGCATTAGGAATTCTAGGTGATATGGTCAAAATGCACAAACCTTAAATACTTGCCTTTTAGATGTTATGCCTAGGACTATAAGGTCAAGACCTTGTTAGGAGAAGAATGAGGAGCATACATTAGGGAATCATTTGAGGAAAGGAGGTCCAATGTGGATTGATGATGATGATGATGATGATGATGAGCCCGTTGTGTTGGAAAAACAACATTTTGTAAAAGTTGTGGAGGAAAAGATAGTGGAGGCAGAAGACATACTTATGGCTAGGAAAGTTGATGATGATGGATCATTTAGGGTGGTTAAGATAGAGGATAGCATTCAAGAAGAAGTTGATGTTGCTATTCCACTCATGTCATGTCTTAAGTTCTTTAAAGATCACTTACCCGATTGTGTGGATAGGCATGAGGTGGATATATATGTTAATAAGGCAAACTTTCTAGATAGATCTCTTAAGCCATTAGACACATTCCTTCTTGAATCTAGTATTAAGCTTAAGGATGAGGAGGAACTCATTAGGAAAGAACTTACTTGTCTAGTAGTTTTTCCATTCCTTGATTTTATGCCCAAAGCTATAGATACCTCATTCTTAAAGCTTCCTCTAAATAGACCATCCTTGGAGGAAAAAATGAGTGAAAATGATTTTGAAAAGGATGGCTCAATTCCCTACCTTAATTTGTAAGAAGGTCTTAGCAGTGTTCCTAATTAGCAAGAAAATAAATCTCATAATATATCATGCAATTTCTTTTATGCTTTGGAAATCCATTATATGATGAATCAAAATTGCACGTGTTTGAAAACCCATTGTTTAATGATTGTGATGAGGGTTATTTAACTACACCATTAGACACAACCTTTGTTGAGCTTACACTTATACCATCCATGCAAGACTTTTTCATCTTAAAGCCTAAACCTATATTCTCTATGATGGTACCTTATTCATTGGTATTGAAGCCAATGATCACCTTTATTCATCCTTATTACAATACACTTAGATTCTTCATACAGGCAGGATACGAATCTATCCTCGAGCACCGAGGTTACCTAAGGCTTATGATTACATATTAGGTGCAAAGGAAGAGAATGAAATGGGTAGATTCGGGAAGGAATTGTGGTGTGATTCTCTAACACCAATAATAGTATAGCTTCTAATTTTAAATAAAGCACTTCTTGGGAGGTAACCCAAGCTTTACATTTCATATTTTGTTCATTTGCATATTTTGGGTTTTCATGTTTTGCTTATCTTTTTTTGTACATCTTGATGTTTCTTCTTGTTGTAGTTGTTTCTTTGTTTTATAGGTTGAATAAAAGCTTAAAGAGGATACACTAGTTGACCAAAGCTAGATGAGAGATTCAACCACCATGCCTCTATGATAATGGGGGAGTTTCCTTTTTTTTTTTCTTTTTTGTGCTTTATTGCTTGATGCTTACACATTGAGGACCATGTGTTCTTTAAGTTTGGGGGTATGGGAAAATTGGTCAAAATTAAAAAAATTCTTTTAATTTTCCTTGATTTTTGCCATGAAATTGAGCTTAATATGTGGTGGCTTGAATCATTAGCATAATTTCTTTGATTAGTTCTTCATGAAGCCAACAATAGGTAGTGATTGATAATGAATATAGCTTTAAGAAAAGATTAAATATGTGTGAAATATGAGATGATGCTTAGGTTTAGTGAATTCTTGAATATGGTATTCATTAGTGAGTGATTTTTTGAACACTGAATTACATTTTTTTATCTAGTCTTGATTATGTGAGTATGAGATTGTTTTTGCATTGGTCTTTAGAGTTATGTTTCATGATTCTAGAATTTGTTTTAATCATCTCTTGAGGCAAAATCCTAGAAAACACATGTTTAGGGAAATGACATAGGCCATCTTTAGATCGTTTGAGCCTTTCAAGCCAACCTTGGCACAATTTTCCCATAGTCACCCTATTTGAGCCTTATGATGCCTTTTCTTTGTTTTGAAACCACATTACAAGCCTATAGCCTTATTTTGTATATTTCCTATCTTTTAGGTCCCTTACCGTATAGGAATTAGGACATTCATGCACCATTAGTGAGTTATGCATTATTAGGGAGGAAAGGTGGAGCTTGGAAAAGAATGAAAAATTGAAAAAAAAATTAAAACAAAAAGAAAAAGTCAAGCTTGTAAAAGAGAAAAAAAAGGGAAAAAAAGGGAAAGAAAAGAAAAGAAAAAACAATAAAGTGGTGAAAAAGTAAAAAAAAAAAGAAAAGAAAGAAAGATGGGCAAAATCAAAGTTTAAAAGAGTGATTCTTTAGTCAAGCTTACCTTTTCTACCTTGAAAGCTCAATGATAAATGATCTTTGACATGTGATGCATTGTTAGGGTACTTAAGCCTAACTGACTTTTATCATACATTGACCCTAGCCTTATATTACAAGCTTAATAAATTTCTAAATGATCTTTCATCATATGTTTAGCTACATTAGTGGAGAGAGATGTGATAAGCAGACTTATGGAATATGAGTATACTTTATTGATCCTTGTTATTAAAGTTTCATATAAAGATGTGTGAGAGGTGTTGCTTGCTTATGGAACCATAGTTAGGAATGATCTTAGCCTAGGTAGATTCTTGTATATTAGCACTTGTTCATAATTTTATATTGGTTATATCCATTGTTCAATCCATGAGGCATTCATGTTGAATGAGGCATTGAGAGTATATGATGATTCATACATAATCTTGTTTTGCTTGAGGGTAAGCAAAAGCTTAAGTTAAGGGTTTGATTGCACTAAAATTTTTGTATTTTTATGCTAATTTTTATGCAATTTTCCTTATATTTTAGCTTTTTCCTTGAGAATTGCAAAAAAAATACTCCTAAATGCACATTTTTCTCATGTGTAGGTAAAAATGGAGAAAATGAGGAATTTTGGTCAATTTTGATACAAATTGGAGGATTTTTTGTGCAAATTGTGAAAATGGCTTAAACTAGTGTCTTTGAGTTACATTGATCATTGAAGAAGTTTTCTTGATTTTTTTTTATAATATTTTGAGCTTATTTTTAGAATTTTTTAGCAATTTTAATGATAAATTTGTTCATTAAATAATTTGAATTCTTTTAGCCAAATAAAGAAGGAAGTTGCAAAAATACGCACTAAAAAAGATGGTGCACTAGTAGCACGAAATGCAACCTTCATTTGCATGAGAATTGGGGTTCACATTTTGGCATTCAAAGCAAGACTTCAAGAGGTGATGACATAGCATATTGGAGAGCTTTCATTGGCTATAACTTGGACTTTTTGAAAGTGGCAAAATGTATGAGGAAGGCTTTGCAATTGAGGAAGAACAAAGAAGCCTATAAATTGCCATGCACCAAGTGCAAAAGCAAGGAGGAAAGAAGTCTCTAGAAACTCACATTATTGTAGATATTTTGGAGAGATTTTTTGGGCCTTCATTCATATGCCTATAAATAGGAGTGGAGCTAGTGATTTTAAGAAGACTTTAGCTTAGGATTTTATTTTTCTTCTTTAACTTTTGCACTTTCTTTTATTGTATTTTACTTTCTTAGCAACCAAATAGCCCTTGATCTTCATGTTTTTCTATTGATTTTGATTGTACTTTTACATTTCCTCAAGTATTTTTTAGTGTTCTTTACAATTTTTGCAATAAAAGTTGCAAATTTTATTGATTTCTAGCTCAAATCTTCAAGTTTTCTCATTGATCTCAAATCTATTTCTGCATTTTCACATTGACCTAATTGTAATTTTTTAATCAAAACTCAATCATTTCCTACTTGTTTTTTATCAAAATTTTTTCAAAGTTTTGACTCATTAGCTATAACATTAATATTATTATTTTTAAATAAATTTAAATAAAAGTGTATATTTTCATATAAAAAACTACCCAAAAAAAGAATAATGATAAAACATAAACCTTTCGTATTGAAAAGAAACTTCTAAATACTCTAATACTTTGGTAATTTTTAGAAGATTTTTCTCACCAAGAGAATTCTTGGGAATCATGACTCAGACTTCCTAAGATCCCATCATTGGAAATTTCATTTACACATAAAATCATGTAATGCAAGACAATAAAGCAAAATATGCATCTAAAATATATTACTTAATATTATATTATACATTTTTTTATTCATTTTAATATTATTTTAATCCTCTTTAATTATTTCCAATTATCACTAAAACTTTTGAAAGGAACAAAGTAAATAAAAATTTTTATTGAAAATTTTCATAAATACCCAAACAATTTGGTGGTATTTTAGAAAAATTTTCTCACTTAGGGATTTCTTAGGAATCTCTATTTGAATTTTCTTAGAACCCCATTCTTGGAAATTTCATTCACTTTTTCCTTTCTTAATTAATTTATTTTTTATTCTAATTTCATTACTAAAAGAGTCATTACACATTATTATTAACATCTATCAAAATTTTAGAAAAATAGATAAATGAAACTTTTTGTATTGAATATTTTTCCCAAATACTCTTTACTTTGGTAGTATTTTTAGAAAAATATCCTCATTTAGATAATTTGGAGTATCGCTTCTTGGATTTCTCTAAAATATCATTCTAAAAAAATTTCTTTCAGTTTATTATTATCATTATTATTATTATTTGTTTTGCATAAATCTAAAATGCAAGGGAACTAATTTGCATTTAAAATAAATTAAAATGTGAAAACTGAATCGTGCAAAAATTAAAGTGACTATGGAAATTTAACCAAACTAGAAATAAAAAGAAAATGCATGGGATTTGAGTTATAATCATATTTGAAACAACATTAGAGAAATATAAATGATGATATAAGACATGCATGAAAATAAGCCTTTTAGGAAAAAAAATTTCAACATCTTTTCAAACCTTTATAAAGTTGTCAACGACCCAAAAAGAAGAAATAGACATGACTTTGAGCTAGGTAGGATAGTACTATTAACCAATAGAAAAACTAAAATAGAATAAACTCGAGCCTTACCATAAGTATCCATCACACCACAAGGACAAGTAAACTCAATGAATATCTAAATATCAATAACCTAGTACAACATAGCATCAAATAAATCAACTTGGAAATGTATTGACCACACTTTCATGATGTCAAGCTAAAAATGCCCATGGCGTGTAAAGGAAAAGAAACCAATTCAATTAACACTGAAACACTTATATAAAATTGAGCTATGAAAACACTACAATAGCTAAAAAGCCATTGAAATCATGCCATAGGAAAGAACAAAGAAAGCCAATTTGGAAGCCTTTCTACCTTTCTGTAGCTTTTTCCTTTCTCTCTTTTGACAGTTTCCTCCCTTTCTCCCATTTAGTAGGTTCTTCCATTCTCCTTTTTGGCAAACTCTTCTCCTTTCTTTTTCTTTTTCCTTCTCTTTCAAACCTCCTCTATTCGACTTGCCTTTTATTTTTTCCAACCATTTTTTTCCTTCCTTTCTTTTCTGTGTTATGTCTTTCTCTCTCTTTCTTTCAGCACCTTTTTCTCCAATCCTTTCGATAGAGCTCTTTTTTTTTATGTGCTTCCCTTTTTTCTAGCCTTCTAGCCTTCTTTCTTTTAGTAGCAAACCCCCTATTTCTTGTCAAAAGTCAGCCCCTCAAAAAATCTCATTTTTTATGAATATAGACCCTTCGATGAAATCTCATCCAAGGGTCAAAGCTTTTCTTTTTTTTCTTTTCAAGGAACCATTTTTGGCCATTGGAGCAAGATCAATAAAAGGTCCAATGGTCCATATTATTCACTGCAAAGGTTGAATTTTTATATCCTCCAAACCCACGAAAAGACCATTTTACCCCTAGTGCAAAGTTTTGGGTATTTAGGCCATTTTCTTAGAAATCAATGTTCTTATGCTTATTTTTGGGATTTTAAAACATCAAAAAACATGAAATACTATAAAATTGAAATCTGAAAAGTTTCATGAAAATCCGAGCTTGGGAAAGTGAAATTACGAAAATTCCCTTATAGGGGTATTTTAATAATTTCACATTTTTTAGGGTACTACTATGATTTCAAATGCATCAAAAATCATGGAATATTATGAAATTAATATCTGAAAAGTTTCATGAAAATCCAAGCTCGAAAAGGCCAAATTACGAAAACACCCTTATAAAGGTATTTTGGTAATTTCATACTTTTTTGGGGTACTGCTGTGATTTTAAATGAGCCAAAAATTATGAAAATATTTTAAAATTAAGATCTGGAAATTTTCATGAAAATCCAAGCTCGAGAAGCCAAATTACGAAAATACCCTTATTGGGGTATTTTGGTAATTTTACACTTTTTGGGGTATTGCTGTGATTTCAAATGCACCAAAAATCATGAAATATTATGAAATTAAGACCTTAAAAGTTTCATAAAAATCCAAGCTCAGAAGGTCAAATTATGAAAATACCCTAAGGGGTATTTTAGTAAATTTCCATTTTTTTTTAGTACAGTAAAATTTTTTAGTGTTTTAAAAATCACCAAATTAATTTTAAACCACAGTGACTCCAATTAGGTTATGAACTTTGAAGATTAACCCTGGTTCTATTCATTTTGATCAAGTTTTGTATAATTTTGACTAGAGTTAACTTTGGGGTATACTTATTTCATTTATTCTATATTTTCCATACATCCATGTGAAAAGGTATCATCCATATAAATCCTATGTGAAAGAGTTTGACAGTAATCGTATGGGTCTCCTTTTTATTAGGCGTAAACATCGATGCATTTTATGGGCTTCTAAAAGGTTGTAAATGGGCCAAGTTAACCATTCTAAAATGTTTTAGACAAAATTCGATGTCTACAACTACCCCCTCTTTGCATATTTCTGAGAATAAAAAATAATACAAAAACATAAATAACAAATTTGTTCGAAAGAAGCTTTTGAGAGTTTTTTTTTTTGTTTTTTTTAATTAATAAACTTGATCATTTGTAAACAAATTTAAACAAAAACTCAAGAACGTTTGGAAATAAAACAAGAGATCATGCCCAAAGGTCTTATAAATCTCGAAATTAAAATAGATTCAAGTTGAAAAACTTATGAATCTTGTTCAAAAGAATTACAAATCTCAAAAATCTTCAAAGGTTCCTCATAATAGAGGCATTAAAACATTGGAAATTTAAAATGTTTTACCCGAAAGTCTTAGAAATTATGCCCAAAGGTCTTATAGATTATGCTCAAAGGTATTACAAATCTAAAAAATCTTTGAATGCTCCTCATAATAGAGACATTGAAACTTTAAAAATTTAAAATATTTAGCCCATAGTCTTAGAAATTATGCCCAGAGGTCTTACAAATCTAAAAAATCTTTGAATGCTCATCGTAATAGAGGCATTGAAACTTTAAAAATTTAAAATGTTTTACATGCAGACCTTGAAAATTATACCCGAAGGTCCTACAAATCTCAAAACTCTTTGAATGTTTCTTATAATAGAGGCATTAAAACTTTAAAAATTTAAAATGTTTTACCCAGAGATCTTGGAAATTATGCTCAAAGGTCTTGGAAATTATGCCTGGAGGTCTTAAAAATCTTTGAATGCTCATTGTAGTAGAGGCGTTGAAACTTTTAAAATTTAAAATATTTTACCCAGAGGTCTTGGAAATTATAATCAGAGTTTTTGGAAATATATTTGGGTGCCATCTTAACTGGGCTTAAGCCTTATCTTGTATCATATCTCTTCTTTTTCATTTTTTCAACAATCCCTCTACTTTTAGCAAATCATTTTTCTTTCAACTTTTCAAACCTTTTTGATATTTTTATCTCTTATCAAACTATTTTCTTCTTTTTCTCATATTTTCATGATAGACTTGTTTTTTTTTTTCCTTTCTTTTCCTTTTTTTTAATATTTACAAAGTTGATAAATTTAATCATGATACAAATTTCTATTCTTATCAAATGATGCTAATGGAAATGTCGATGCAAATGTCAATGCAAATGCAAAAATATGAATGCTTGATGCAAATACATTTGACTTTTTCACAATGCAAATGACAATGTTTCTTTCATATAAATGCCCCTACAAATATCTTTTATTAGGATGCAGATACCATGATGCAAATGCAAGTGATGCAAATGCAAGTGTCTTTCCTGTGATGCAGATGTAAACATTACAAATGCAAATGTCTTTTTAATGATGTAGATGTGAATGCAAATGTCTTTCTCATGACGTAGATATAAATGTCCCTTTCTTGTTTATGCAGATGCAAGCAATGCAAATGCAAATGTTTTTTTTTTTTGTGTGATGTAGAGCTGAATGCAAATGTCTTTCTAATGATGCACACATAAGTATGAATGCAAATGATGCAAATGCTAATGTCCTTTTTTATGATGTAGATGCAATTGATGCAAATGCGAATGTCCTTTTTCTATTATGTAGATGTGAATGCAAATGTCTTTCTCATGATGCACATGCAAGTATGAATACGACTGATGCAAACGTGAATGTCTTTTTTTGTGATGTAGATGAAAGTGATACACATGTGAATTTTTTTTTTGTGATCATACAGATTAAATGTCTTTTGCAATTGATGCAAATTTAAAGACTTTTTTTTTCATTTTTTTCAAAAAATCTTTGTTCAAAATTTCAAGGTTCACTCTTCATCGAAAATGATCTCAAAATCTTGTACAAAAATACTCAACTAATCTCCAAACTTTTTCAAAGTAATCACCAAATTATCTCACACGAAGTGTTTTCATAATCAATTAGAAAAATTAAACACACATAACTTTCGAATCTCTTGTAAATTGATGATTAGCATTTGGAATGCCTATGGATGGCATGATTGGCAATTCAATTTTTTCATTGGTGGGCATATTTCAAAGAAGGCTTGATGATTACTATTTGGAATATTTGTGGATGGGGTGATTGATAATTCAAATTTTCCATTGATGGGCATATATTTAAGGAAGGCTTGATGATGGTTGCCAGGATTTCTCTTGAGCTCACAAAAAAGATAATTTTTCTAAAACACTTTTCTTTTATTGAAAACCTGATATTTCAATGTGCATCAAAACTAATCAATATTTTTCAAGAAAGATTTGGGAAAAGAAAATGGTTGATCTTTTATTTTCACGCTTTGGTGAAATGTAAAGTCTTTAATGGGTACTAATCTTTTAAAAGGTTTTGCATTGTGACTTTTTATTTTGGATAGAACCTTGGAACTCTAAAAATTTTTTTGGGTTTTCACTTTAAAGCTATATTTTCTAACAATGAAGAACTTGGTAAAATCTTATCAAATAATAGGTATATACAAATTTTCAAGGACATAGCTCTTCAATTCAAGTGTCCACATTTGATCAAAATGGACTTTTCAAGGTACATAATGTAGGCCAAGATTCGAGATTCTGAAAGAATAGATAAATAGACTCAAAATATATTATTCAAGGTATTTAGGCCAATGATCTTATGGAGCATTCTCTAGATGAAAAGCCATGTGTCTGTCTTTCTTTTATTGCTCCTCTTCTTTTTTCTTTTTATGGAAACATTAGATTTCAATTTTTGCAATTAACTTCTTAGATTCTATTTTTCAAAGGCCTCATTCACTTTTTGCCCTGAACTTTCATATCTGAGATGCATACCTTTCCTTCTTTGCTTTTTTCCTTTTTTTCCTTTTTTTTTTTTTTAGAAACATTAGACTTCAATTTTAGCATTCTACTTTTTTCATGTCTATTTTCCTAAAGCTTCATTCACTTATTGCCTTGGACTCTTATTTTCAAAATGCATTTATTTCTTTCTTTCCTTTGAGTTCTTATCTCTAAGGTGTAATTTTTTTCTTTCTTTTCTCTTTCTTTTCTTTTTTGTGAACATTTGACTTTTTGTTTTTCAGTAATCAACTTCTTGAATTCTATTTTCTCTTGAAGCTTCATTCATTTTTTGCCCCAAACTTTCATCTTCGCCGTGCATTTCTTTCTTTCTTTTCTCTCTTTTTTTGGTTATTATTTTTTATTTTTTTAAAAACATTTGACTTCATCCATAGTAATCAATTTCTTTGAATTCTTAGGATTCCAACCAAAGCCACACTCACTTTTTACCTCAGACTCTCATCTACGAGGTGCATGTTAGATGTTCTCAATATCAGTTTCCTTGAAATTGGGCTTTTGAAGATATCTTTATTTTGCCCCCTAATGTTAAAAAAAAAAACAATCCTTGGCTGGGGTTTGTTTTAGGAACAATAAATTTAATAGGCTCAAATGTGAAGCAAGTGGATAATTTTTCTATAATCAAATGATAGAGAAAGATGGCCATTCATCATTTCAAACATGATTGTTTAGTAAGAAGAGCAATGTACTTGAAGAAATAGATAAAAATCTTCTTTTTGTTTTTGCTTTCATTTTTTTTGTTTTGTTTTTATTTTTTTTTTGTTACAACTATCAATCATTTTTATGTGCTTGATGCCCCATCTTGTTTTCTTATTCAAGCTTCTTATGACGATAAAATGTAAATCATATGGAATATCCAAAATTTGATTGCACAATTTATAAAAAGGCTCATTTTGGTTCAAAATTGTTTTGTATTTTGGTAAAATAAAGAAGAAAGATATTAAGGCATGAAACAAGTTATCTTAGGAGAAAAGGAATTTTGCTTCTTTTAGTCAATGTGCCTTAATACATGAAACAACAGTTACTTGAGAAAGAAAATTCATGCATTTTTCATGTCTATATCATCGAAAGAATTTGAATGGTTCAATCATATTAGCAAGATTTGATACACATTGAATTACCAATTAAAATTTTGAAAAAACATCTTGATTTTTGAAATTCAACCTAAATTTTTAAAATTGGTCTCTTTTGCTCATTGCCCAAGAAATGATAATGGTTTCAATATATCAAATGATAACAAGGTTCGTAAGTGGAAATTCATATCCCTTAAAAGATTATGATTGATAAGTAGAATTATTCAAAGAGACTAAAACATAATAGTGGTCAATGAAAAGTGTAATGGTATTGGATGAGGTTTTTATTTTTTATTTTTATAGTAATCATCAATTACTTTGAGATTCTTGCCATAAAAAATCATAAATTTCCCTTTGAAAAAGCCTATTTTTTTATTTGATCTTGAAAACTACTTATATGGGACTTTATTGTGAATCATTTCTTTTTTTTTTTTACGAAATAGTTTTCATTTTATGATTTTGAAAATTAATTATGTGGGACTGTTATTCAAACAAATGCATAGAGATAAAATTTCAAAGAAAAATCAAAAGCATTCATTTCTTCCAAAATAAAGTTTAACAAGATTAATTTAAATAACACCTAAGGACACCATGCACATGTCATACACAAAAGGTTAAAGGTTCAAAATAAAATCATTCTATCTTGATTTTTCAACACTCAAAACCTTCTTCTACATTTTAACTCTTCACATTTTACAATTGAACAAAGTCAACTTTCATTGTTCCATTAGTTCTGGAGCTAGAATACCGTTCTTGACAAAATCCTCAACCCTTTCCTTTAGCTGTCTACATTTTTTAGTTGAATGGCCAATTGCCCCAATATGATAATCACACTTGCCATTAGGATCATAAATCCTTATCAATGGATTAGGTGTTATTTTTAGAAGCACAGGAGTGAGGTATTAGCCTTTTATTAGCAAAGGCAAATGGTGAGAAATAGGGATTGAAAGTTTTTCTTATTCATTTCTTTTCCTTTCTGGATTTTTTGTTGGTCAGGTGGTAGGCTCAAATGTAGGGATAAGATCATGAATGGTCATTAAAGGAGTAATAAGGAAATTGACAAACAAAATAGTGAGTTCTTTTTCTGACAGAGGTGGTTTTACTTAGGTTACCATATCTCTCTATCTATATGCATATTGTTTAAAAGTTTCATTAGCTCTCTTTCCTATATTTTACAATGACAACCTATTAGGAGCCATATCTAATACATGCTTATATTGTGATAGGAAGGCCCTAGCCAAATCATTCTAGGAGAAAATCTTAGTTTGGTTTAGCTAAGCACACTACCTTGTTGCAGACCCGATAAGACTATCTTGAAAGCAATGGATCAAAACTTATAATCATGAACGTGGCCTGTCATCTTTCGGTAATACATGGTAATTTGTGTTGAATTGCATTTCATTCTATCGTACTTCTTAAATTTTGAGACTTTAAATTTTGATGGAATGATAAGATCAGGCATTAGACTAAACTTGTTGGCATCAACACTCCCATAGATATTATGGCTTTCAATTGCCTTCAGTCATTCTTCTAACAGATCATATTTTTCATTCATCATCATTTCTCTTTATGGATCCGACACCCTTTTTTATTTGCTCCCATTCTTTTGGATTATCTAAATTAGGCACGTTAATGGAGTCATAAAGAGTAGGCCTGGGATTGACATTTATTTAAACTAGAAGCAACTTACCAGAAGTATCCATATAAGGTTGATGAGTTGCTAGAGGTGCTTATAACATATTAGGGTCTTGAACATATGGATGTGTGAACCCAAGTGGACACAATGGTGCTTCAACTATTGTTTCCTCACTTACCTCATGGGTTTCAATGATTTATTTTCCTTTTATCAAACTTGCTAACATCTGTCATAATTCTAACAACTGTCTATCCATATTCTATTATATTCTTGTAAATGTTTCCCTGAACTCTCTTTAGGCCCTTTCCATTCTATTCATCTGACTTGCATTTTCATCTTCTATGATTTTGATAAAGCTCGAGTATTGTAAGTGCGTAGATTTAACTTATCTTGTTTCCTAGGATGTGCTATCCTTGAACCTTTTATTGACTACCAATAGTCAGAAATGCATGGCATGAATTATATTTTCAAAAATATCTTTTTGCTTCAAAGGTTTGACAAAAGTATATTCACAATTATCATTCCTTGTCCTTAGTTGGCATAAAAAATAATGAATTCAAACAAATGATGCATGATATGCCAGTCAAACTTTATTATTATTGAATGAGCTCAAATTCCCCATACATTCAAATCAGATTATTTAAAGACATTTTTTTGCCTCAAAAGTTTGGTGAAAGCGTACTTACAGCCATCACTCTTTTTCACAGACTCTTTTAAGCGTACCATTAAAATGAAATGTAAACAAAAATGTTTATTCATTTCTAAAAGTTTCAAGCTTACACATTATGAACCATCCTAGGACTAGGGCCAAAAAGTGCTAGACTTGCTTTTACTCCCCCTTGTCTCACTTAAGAAATCTAAAAATAATTGACCATAATTGTTGGGGAAGACAACCCTTTGCTTTAAAACTTCTACTTTTTATTCATCATCTTGGCTAGTTTGACTACTCTTACAGCACTGCTTGTTATTTCAATATGGATCAATGAAGGATTCCTATAAATAACTAGCTTTATTTCAGCATCAAAACCCAGATATCTAGCTTTCATCAGTCCTTGTATCCTATATTTTAAAGATGTGCAGCCTTTCACAGAATGGCCCATGATGCCAAAATCATATTCACGTCGAGCATTAGGGTCGTACCATTTGGGATAAGGTGGTTTGAAGGGTTTGATAGGGATAGGGGCTATGAGGTAGTTTTCTCGGAGCAGTAGGTATAAATCTATGTAGAACATGGGTATTGGGTCAATATGGGTTTTTCCTTTGGTGTTGCGAGAGTTTTTTTGTTTTATGGTTAGTTTACTTTACTGGAAAAATAGTGGTATAGTTGGTCTTAGAGTGAACTGGGAAACTCTGGGTCTAAAATTGTGTCAAGAAGGTGGTGATGAAATAGTATACTGAACAAGTGGCTATGAAATGTGAAGTGGTGGACATGAATTCAAGTGTGAAATTCTTGGAGGTTGCATGAAGTTTAGGGAACGAACCCTAGGTGTTTGGAAATGAGGTTGAAAGTAGTCATGAGAAGGACTTAAGTATGGGTTTGGACTCGGGATAGTTGGTGATGGTTGTTTGAAGCTAGGTGACTCCAGTTTGGAAATCAGACTTTTAAGCTCAATCATTTATGTAGCCAACTCATCCATTCTTCACTTAAGCTTACCCAAACTTTGGTCGTTGTTTGAATCACCCAATGCCTTAGTATGCTCAGGAAAAGTGCTGGAACTAATAAGAGCCAATTGATCTTGATTTAATGGAATTGAAAATGACAATAATCCTTGAAGAGTGACAAACTTAACCCTACCACTTTTAACCATTTCTATTAATTGATCAATATGTTATTTCATCTCACAAAGCTTGAGCCAAAATTTCTCTTGATTCAACTCTAATGTACTAATCCTTGCTTCTAATTGATCTTTTATTTTCACTATTCTACTTCCTACTAAGACAGATATTTTATTCTAGGACTTAGACCTAAAAATTTTATATTATTACCCTTATTGAATGAATGCTACAGAAATAATTTCTAACTTATATGACACATAGAGCATGTTTAAAAAAATGTCACGAAATGCAAAATGCCTAAGACAATGGATTTTTATATACAGGCCCAAATGGTAAAAGTTTCCTTATCTATGAATGTGTATACAAGGAATGTAATGTTATGTTGTAGTGAAGGTGGGATATGAAATGCAATGTATGTTCTATAAAACTCTACCATTCATGAATCCATATGCCTGAAATGTTATAACATGTTATATGAGTCATGAGATATATACCTATAATTAATGCAACATACTTGTATGGAATGTATGAATCTATCAAGTGCATGAGATATGTTTACATGGAATACTTGTGTTATGTCAACCTAATGAAACTAACACTACCTTAAAATATGTAATGAAATGGAGTGCGCACATTACCTATTAAGATGAGCATGGGAGGCATATATCATTTATCAACATGTGTATAAAATGTGATGCATGTACTATCCATTGATGTGGATGGGATGCATGTACTATCTATTAATGTGGATGGGATGCAATGCATGTATTATCTTATTATAATGTGTATCAGATGAGATGCATATACAATCTATTAGCATATATGGGATGAGGCATACATAATATCCAATTATTTTTTTTAACATGAAAAATGTATATAACAGATCAAATGAAAATGTGAAAGACAAAATAACATTCAAATTTAAAATTCTTTTTCTCTCTTTTTTTTTTTGAAAAAGGAAAAAAAAATTAAGAACACGCATTTTTTTATCACATAGAATAATTGGATGTGAAGATTAATCTTTTTTTTCATTAATTTTTATTTGGCCAAGAAAAAAATTTTAAGAAAAACCTTTATTTTTTTGAAAATTTTTTTTTTTTCTGTTGGATAATGTGAAAAAAATTTTCATTTTATTTTAAAACATTTCTGAAAATGCAAATTTTGGATAATTACAAAATGAATGAACTATATGTTAAAAGAAAATTTTCTTTTTTCTTTAAAAGAATTTTTTTTATTTCTTCTTTTTCAAGATTTTAATTTTACCTATGCCATTATTGTTTTACACTATTTCAGTTTTATTTACACCATTCATACACCTAAATAAAAATTGTATTGGAATGTTTCTTTGTGCCCTAATTCGGGTAATTTTCCACAAAAAGGATTGGCTTGGCTCTACTAGGTTGGTCCCCTATAGTTCATGATATGCTAAGTGAGGATTTATAATCTAAAAAGTTCTTAAATTGTTCCTTACTGGCATTCATATAGGACTAGTAAGGCATCCCGATCTTCACCTATTATAGGCCATGAATGGAAAGGATTCAATCTAAGTAAGAGTATTTTGCTTGCCATTATGAAGGTTATCACCTAATGACAGCATAGGTACTTTGCTCCCTCCTAACAAGGTTAGAGCTCGGGTATAGAGCTCATGCATTATATAAATGTGTCGTGTGTGAACAAGGGAACAAAGTATTATAATCTTATTCTAAGTACATAGTAATAGTACATACGAAGTATAAAATAAAAGATCAAATAGCAAATAAATGACATGGGTAAAATAAAATGTAGTTTTTCGTTTTTATTATTACCACTATTATTATTATTATTATTATTATTATTATTTATTAGAAAGAATTAAAATTAAGAAAATTAAAGTTAAATACAAATTAAGACCACTAAATCAAAATTAAAGATAACACATTATTAATTTTTGACCTAACTCATTAAAAAAATGACATCCCCAGCGGAGTCATCAAGCTATCATAACGGTTTTGGAGATTGCTAGATGAATTTGAAAATAAAAGATGGAGTCACCACCAATCTTTTTTGGCTAGGTGTGATTGGTCACCTATTAAAACTTACCTTTTAAATAAATTATAAAATTTATTAAAAAGATAATTTTTGGGTCTGCGAAAAAACAGTTTGGGTTCAGGAGTTGGTTACATGTAGGGAAGGATTAGCGCCCCTACAATGCCCATTTAAAATGACACCAATTAATTATATGTTATCTTTTAATATTGACAAAAATGGTCTTAATTTTTGGTATTTAAAATTTAATTTTCTTAATTTTCTTTAAAAATATATTTTTAATTTTTTAGTAAGCTTGAAAAATAAATAAAAACCTTATATTGTAAAATTCCTAAAAATATTCCAATATTTTGACAATATTTAAAGGAACCATCTCACCTAAAGAATTATTTAAGAATTATTACTCAAAATTCTCAAAAAATCATATCCTCGGTGGTTCATATTTATTTCCATAAAATATGATATCTATAATTTTAAAAAAATAAATAGTATTTTTTTAAAAACTCATTTCTATGCCATTTATATATATAAAAAAAGACAACTTTATTGAAAATTAATCTAGTTGCTCCAATATATTGGTGGCATTTTAGATAAATTTTCTTATCTAAAGATTCCTAAAGAATCATAAAAAATCATTACTCGGATTTCTTTAGGATCTCATCCTTGGAGATTTTTTCGTCTGATTTTAAAAATTATTAAAAATCATGTAATAATATAATTATCTACAAACATGTTTATTTAAAAAAACGCATTATTATTTGTTAAGAAAAACTATTCAAATTAAAGAAAATAATTACAAAATGGAAAATTTTCATATTGAAAAGAAACTTCTAAATATTTCAATACTTTGGCAATTTTTAGAACACTTTTCTTACTTAGAAAATTTTTGAAAATCACTACTTAAACTTCTCGAAGTCCTATCTTTGAAAATTTTTATTACTTAATTTTGTTATTAATATTATTATCTTTAAACAAATTTATTTCCAAAAGAGTATATTTTCATATAAAAAACTACTCAAATTAAGAATAATGATAAAATAGAAATCTTTCGTATTGAAAAGAAACTTCTAAATACTCAAATATTTTGGCAATTTTTAGAAGACTTTTCTCACCAAGGGAATTCTCAAGAATCACTACTTGGATTTCTTGAGGTCCCATCATCGAAAATTTTATTTACACATAAAATTATGTAATGCAAGACAATAAAGCAAAATATACATCCGAAATATATTACTTAATATTTTATTATATATTTTGTTATTCATTTTAATTATGTTTTAATCCTCTTTAATTATTTTCAATTATCACTAAAACTTTTGAAAGGAACAAAGTAAATAAAATATTTATTGAAAATTTTCCTAGATACCCTAATACTTTTGTGGTTTTTTAGAAAAAATTTTCTCACCTAAGGATTTCTTAGGAATCTCTACTTAGATTTTCCTAGAATCCCATCCTCAAAAATTTTATTTACTTTTTTGATTCTTACTTCATTAATTTATTTTTATTCTAATTTCATTACTAAAAGAGTCATTACACATTATTATTAACATCTATCAAAATTTTAGAAAAATAGGTAAATGAAACTTTTTTGTATTGAATATTTTCCTAAATACTCCATTACTTTAGTAGTATTTTTAGAAAAATATCCTTACCTAGATATTTTAGAGAATCGCTACTCATATTTTTCTAAAATATCATCTTCAAAAAATTTCATTCAATTTATTATTAACATTATTATTATTATTTGTTTTTGTATAAATCTAAAGTGCATGGGAACTAATTTGCATTTAAAATAAATTAAAGATCGAAAACTTAATCATGTAAAAATTAAAGTGAATATGGAAATTTAACCAAACTAGCAATAAAAAGAAACTGCATGGGATTTGAGTTATAATCATATTTAAAACAACATTAGAGAAATATAAATGATGATACATGACATGCATGAAAATAAGCCTTTTCGAAAAAAAAATTTCAACTTCTTTTCAAACCTTTACAAAGTTGTGAACGACCCAAAAGACTTTAAGCTAGGTGGAATACTACTATTAACAAATAAAAGAACCAAAATAGAAAAAACTCTAGCCTTCCCATAAGTATCAATCATGCCACAAGGACCAATAAACTCAATGAATATCTAAAGATCAATAACCCAGTACAACATAGTATCAAATAAATCAACTTGGAAATGTATTGACCACACATTCATGATGTCAAGCTGAAAATGCCCATGTCATGTAAAGGAAAAGGAAACCAATTCAATTAACACTAAAACACTTATATAAAAATAAGCTACAAAAACACTATAGCAGCTAAAAAACCATTAAAATTATGCCACATGAAAGAACAAAGAAAGCCAATTTGGAAGCCTTTCTACCTTTTGGTAGCTTCCTCCTTTCTCCTTTTTTTTTTTGGCAACTTCATCCCTTTCTCTTTTTTGGTTGCTTCTCCCTTCTCCCTTTTGGTAGACTATTCTCTTTTTCTTTTTCTTTTTCCTTCTCCTTCAAACCTTCTCTATTTGGCTTACCTTTTATTTTTTTTTTCAAGCTATTTCTTTCCTTCCTTTCTTTTCTATTTTATGTCTTTCCCTTTCTTTCTTCCAGCATCTTCTTCTCTAATCCTCTCAATAGACCTCTCTTTTTTACATGCTTCCCTCTTTTCTAGCCTTTCAGCTTTCTTTCTTTTAGTAGTCGACCTCTTCTTTCTTTTCAAGAGTTAGCCCCCTAAAAAATCTCATTTTGGATAAATATAGACCTTTGGATGAAATCTCATCTAAAGGTCAAAACTTCTCTTTTTTTTTTTCAAAGAACCACCTTTGGCCATTGGATCAAGATTAATAAAAGATCAATGGTTTACATTATTCACTGTAAATGTTAGATTTTTATATCCTCTAAACCCAAGAAAAGATCATTTTACCCATAATGCAAAGTTTTTGGTATTTAGGCCATTTTCTTATAAATCAATGTCTCATGCTCATTTTTAGAATTTTAAAATACCAAAATCATGAAATATTACAAAATTGAGATCTATAAAATTTCATGAAAATGCCCCTATAAGGGTATTTTAGTAATTTCATATTCCTTATGGTACTACTATGATTTCAAATGCATAAAAAATCATGAAATGTTATGAAATTAAGATCTGAAATGTTTTATGAAAATCTAAGCCTGGGAAGGCCAAATTATGAATATACCCTTATAAGGGTATTTCGCTAATTTCACACTTCTCGAGGTATTGTTGTGATTTCAAATGCACCAAAAATCATGACATATTATGAAATTAAGAGCTGAAAAGTTTCATGAATATCCTAGCTCGATAATGCTAAATTATGAAAATACCCTTTTATGAGTATTTTGGTAATTTCAAATTTTCTAGGGTACTGTTGTAATTTCAAATACACCAAAAATTATGAAATATTATAAAATTAAGATCTAAAAAGTTTTATGAAAATTTGAGCTCGAGAAGGCCAAATTATGAAATAACCTTATAGGGGTATTTTGATAATTTCACATTTCTCGGGGTACTACTATGATTTCAAATGCACCAAAAATAAAAAAAATATTATGAAATTAAGCATGAAAAGTTTTATGAAAATTTGAGCTCTGGAAGGTCAAATTACAAAAATACCTTAAAAGATATTTTAGTAATTTTGTACTTCTCTTAGTACGATAAAATTTTTTAGTGTTTTAAAAATCAAAAAATTTAATTTTAAACTACATTGATTCCAATTAGGTTATGAACTTTGAAGATTAACTTTGGTTCTATTCATTTTGATCAAGTTTTATACAATTTTGACTAGAGTTGACTTTGGGGTTTACTCATTCCATTTATTTTATATTTTCCATATATCCATGTGAAAAGATATCATTCATATAAATCTCATGTGGAAGAGTTTGACAGTAATCATATAGGTCTCCTTTTTATTAGGCCTAAATATCTATGTATTTTATGGGCTTTTAAAGTGTTGTAAATGGGCCTGGGTTAACCATGCTAAAATGTTCTAAACAAAATTCAATGTCTACAAGCAGCTTCAAAATTTTCTATAGTACTATCCTCTTTCTCCATTCCCTACATCTTGATCTAATGTTGTTTCATTTATTCTTGGGTTTTGAAACATTCACTATTTTTATGTATTCATAAACTTTTCTAAATATCATTAATGGTTTATAATCTTTAAGGCATTTCATAGTTTGGAAACCTTTAAGTAACTCCACATTTCTCATTATGTATGACATAACCTATTACTCTATAATGCTTCATTATTATATTTACTTATGTCTTATATGCAAAATCGATTGTTGAGGTATATTATGTTAACTTTTTTTGAATGAATACAAGCATTTCCCTTGCTTTTATTTAAAATTAATTGAGGATATTATGATCTTAAATTTATAATGCTCTTACTTATTGTCTTTAGCTTCGAATTGATCATCTTTTAGCTTTGAAATGGTTTTGCTATGATCTTGTATTTAAGCATTTCATATCATGTGAAAGATTCATTTTTGGGACATTAGTCCTTTCATTAAGCATAAAGAAGTAGCAAGTGGATAAACTTCATATTTGAGGAAAGTTGATGAAATATGATCATTTGCCATCTCAAATATGGTTGAAAACTTGAACCGATGATCAATCTTGATCTAAAGAGTTCTAGTCAAGGCAAAATTCTTCCCATTCATCTTTATCAACTACCAAGGTAAATTTAATTCTTTAAACTAGCTTAATGTGTGGGCCTTAGGTTAAGTTTATGCTTAGGTTAAGTTTATATATTATTATGATTTATTATGAATGAATTTGTAAATGATTTTATTAAATTGTTATGTTACTCAAATAATTTATCTACAGTAGGGGTATTTTGGCAAATTTACATACCATAAAGAATTATGCCATAATTAGATTTCTTATGCATTGCATTATACCATGTTATTTAAATTAGGAACAATTATATTATTTATATTGTAGATCATTAGGTTTATGATCATGTAGTCATTATAGATATTAAGATTAATTTAAATTTCATATATTTGTGCTTCTTTATTTTATCTTAGTTAGATTATGTTATTTATTCTTTGATGTCATTTATTTATTCATATTGTTTAATTATGTTATGTTTCATTTAATATATCTTATTTATTTATTCCTTATTTCAATTATGTTTTTCATTTATTATTACTATGAATGTAATAATTGTATGCTTACATCACAAATATTTTGATGACCCATGATTTTCATCCCACATATATATTTTTAGACATTCAAACTGTTCATAAATTTCTTGCTTGCACTAAGGATTGAGATGATGATATCAAATAACAAAATCAAATATGTGGACAAATATATAAAGGTTGGCTTTATTCCATCCAGGGTTTTAAGCTTTGATTTCTCTTAATCACGTACTCATAACCTTCAAAGCTACATTATTTGTAAAGACAAGACATGATGCCTCTAAAATTGGTATTGATTTTTGTACATAAATATAGCAAGTGGTGACTTTTGATTGAAATATAACCTAAATGCTATGAGAGTGTTAGGGGTGACACCTACAGCACTTACAATGGCACTTCACTGAAGATTGATTTCACTCTAAATTTTGCAAAGATTTGTATTATGTTATAACATTTAATCTTAACACATCATAACATTCATATGCATCATCTCAAATTGAATGTAGTGAAAAGCTAAAGACCATACTAGCCTAGCTTGTTTTCTTATCATTCCCTTTCAACCATAGCTAGTGGTGGTCTATAAGAGGTTTGATTCAAAAATCAACATTCTAGGTCTTAGGTGATAACACATGCATTGCATATGATTGAACTATAGAACTAAACCCTTTTGGAGAAATAAGGATGGAATAAATAATTATGGCATATAGATCAACTTAAAAACTATCCTTAAGACCTACCTTTTTGCTAAATCTTTATATTTGTTTGTATGTGTCCTAGTTGTTTCTATCCTAAAATTTTTATTGTCTATATTCCCATTGACATAGATCTTAGAATAACATTTCTTTTAAAAAAAATTCTGTCATTCATTTTTCCATGTCATTAAAAATTTATTCTTAATTAGAATTGTCATTTTTCTTTTCCAAGATTTAAAAAAAAAGGGTTAATATGTAATTTGGCCCTTAAACTATACCACTAATTACGAGTAAACATTGCAAGTGCATAGGCCATTCAAGTAATAAAAGTAATGAGTTGAGTATCATTCCTTCGAGAATTAGTTTAACGTTTGCCTAAGTCTAAGTACCAAAGGACATCTTTAAACTATATTTAGTTTGATCAAATTAAAGAAAGTTGATCTATAACCTAATCTATTCTAACAAAGCAAGGTAAATGCATGTAAGTAAACAAAGTAACAAAGCAAGGTAAAGTAAGGCAAGGTAAACAAAGCAACAAATGAACAAGAAAATGAACAAGTGAACAATTAAAGTAAATCCAACATAAGAATGAATGGAAATGGAAGCAATTAACATGAGAATAAATTAAAATGAGAACCAAAGCAATTAGATAATAAAGAAAAAAGTAGAAAATAACATGCAGAGTAAATAAAAGAATTGAAAAGAATATGCATGAAACAAGTAATCAAATAGTCTAAGATCTAAGTGCATTGATGAAGAATATGTAAATGAACATGAATGAAACCTAGATCTAACAAAATTTTGAGATCAGTTCGTGAAAACAAGAGGAAACCGAAACATAAACTCAAAACCGAACATGAAATCTAAAAACAAAATTCAAATTTTCAGCAAAGTAAAACCTAGATCTAGACTACAATTGGAAGAATGAACTTAAAAAAACTAAAGACATCAACGTTAGTAAGTAAACTTCAAAATATAAAGAAGAAACCTGCCCAAAACACTTAAAATTAAGTCCAATGAACCAAATTAAGTTTTAGCACTCAAAACAAAGAAACCAAAGTAAATCACATTCAAGCTAAGAAATCAACTAGTAAATGCTTCAATTTAAAGGCAAGCAAATGTAAATCAACATCTAAACTTAAGAAAAAACAAGGAATAATAGGGAAAAGAAATTGGATTGCCTGACAACTTATGCACATCCTCCTCTGCAGTAGTAGTAGCAACTTCAAAAATTTATTCCAAAAAATGTAAAATGAATTTTGCAATATAATTTTTCAAAAATGTAAACTAAGTAAAGAAATTGTAGTAAAAATTTAAGAGAAAAATCACAAGAAAATCATGATGAAAGTTGAAAAATTATAGGAAATTAGCCAAACAACATTGAAGAACAACTTGAAATTGAAAGAAATTAAATTGAAAATAAATTTATAAAGAACATTGAAAAATCTATAAATTACATAAAATGTAAAGTACTTGAATAGAAAATATGCAAGAAAAGTAATTTTTGGCAACCAAGAAAGTGAATGAAAACAAAAAAATAAATCTATTCTACACTACTTCTAATATGAAAATAAATACAGAAAGTAGATCTAATCTTTAATGAGCTCTCTATATGGTAGTAAAAAAGGTGTTTATAGGCAATTAGGGATGCGTTTGGACCAAAGAGAGAGCTGCATTTAGCCAAGTCAGCAAAAGAAATACACGTAGTAAATTTTCATGCTTTTATGGTAGCATTCAGTTTCTTCACTTCGAGAAGGATTTTAAATTGAATTTAGTGATCCAAGTGAGTTCAAGTGACTAAGGAAAGCTCTTTAAATGTCCAAGTCAACAACTGTATTGTTAGGTAAATAGGAGTGGAATTCTTAGTTCAAACAGTTTGCTACAAAATCATACATCAAGCTATATATTAGTTGGCCATAGTTTTTGTTATCGTGTTCAACCAAGCATCTGAATTTTACACTCTTTAGCTTCTTAATTATGGCACTTGTACTTTGGTTGATGCAGCTTAAAATTTCCAAGCACAATGGCAAATAGCATTCGACCTCTCAAGTTTCTTGAGTAGCTTCTTACTACTTCTTAGCTTTTTTTACTGGTCATTCTACTATTCATTAAGTCATAACCAAACTTGCAATTGTAGAAAATCAAATCTCATAAAAGGTAGCAAAGGAAAGCAACTTGATCATGCATTCATGTGAGCTAAATGAATTACTTGGATAAGCTTTTGACATCTTCTGCCTTCTTTTGCTAACTTAAGCTCTAATTTATTTCTAAAACTACCTAAATTATCATTTTTTCTTTTTTTTTTCATCTATACCTACACAGAAGAAAATTGTACCAATTAGGAGGAATTTTGAATTAAATTTCTAAGAGCTAAACAAAAAAAAATCATAAAGCACTATGATAATTTTATAAACTATAGAATTATCAACAACTTTTCACAATTTGGTACTTATAAAAACTCATGATTTGGCACCCCAACTTTCATTGTCTAATGTTGTTTGCCCTAAACATCAACTTTGATTATTATATGATGACATGGCAAGGAATCAATGAATAAAATTATGATATCAGTGTGTTTTCATTATCTAATATTTGTCGCACCATCATTTTTCCAAATGCTATTAATCAATGAGTTTGACAAAAGTAAAGCTACCAAATCGATAATTTTTTTATAGGTACCAAATCAAGAAAAATAATATAGTTTATGGGCCAATTTACACATTAACCCAAAAAATCAATGAATTGTATTCTTTTCCATTCACTTTTCTAGGTAACACTAATCCAATCTTAGTTAGAATTTTAACTTTCTCTTTTTAGTTTTTCAAAAAAAATCCTTCATGACTTATTTCTCATATCGGCAAAGACTTATTCTTAGTTAGATTTTAATTTCTCTTTTTAGGTTTAAAAAAAATGCCTTCATTTGTCTTCAAAAATCTTTTCCTTCTTAGAATTTCCACTTTCTTTTTCTAGTTTTCTAAAAAAAAGAATCAACTTCTTTATTTCTTAGTCATTCATTTTCCATGTCATGAAAATTTATTCTTACTTAAAATTACCATTTTCTTTTTCTATTTTTTTAAAAATCAAAGCCTTAAATTATTTTTTATTCATTTTTTCATTCCCATTCCATTTCTATTTTCTCTTTCCAGCTTTTCAACCAAAAAAAAAAAAGGAAAATATCTTTAACAATTTACCATTCATTCTCATGTGTCATGAAAGTTCATTCTTAATTAGAATTTCCATTTTCTTTTCTTAGTTCTTTAAAAAAAAAACACACACACACACACACACATATTGGTATTCAATCTCATGTCTTTAAAAATTCATTCTTAATTAAATTTTTTATTTTCTCTATTCATTTTTTAAAACAAAATCATTTATCATTCATTCTCATGTGTCTTCAAAACTTCAATTCTAGTTAGAATATTCATTTTATCTTTTCATTTTTTAGAAAAAAAATTCCTGATCATTCACATTACTTTTGACATTCATTTATTGTTATAATTTTCATTTTCTTTTAATTTTTTAAACTATTTTTCATTTATATTCTCATTCACTCATAGTTAAATTTTGATTTTATCTTTTTAATTTTTCAAAAAATTGTTTTGTCATTCACCTTCTCATTGTAGGATTTGGCTATGCTTGTCAAACAAACATAAATGCATAATAAAGTAGCATAAGGAAATATAAATAGAAAAAATCAAATCCAAACAATGGATCTATTTGTTGTGAGCATCATAATTGGCATACATTCATGTTTTTCAAACATGAACCTGGCTTATATCTGAAGTTATGGCTTGATAAAATCCAATAACTCAACTTCCTCCACTTGAATCTTCTACACCAAGGTCGTTTGGTACAACCAAAGTCATCCAAGTATTTAGCCTCTAACAATAATATACATAGATAACAAATTGAAACCTACTAGAGATTGGGATTGGGTTTAGTTGAAAGTCAATGCTAGTAGATTAAGGTTTCAAATCCTTCTTTTAAACAATTGCAACCAAATTAGAAATCTCATGGTAATTTCAAAGCAAGAAAACATTTTTCTTCTCTAGTCTCTAAATAAAAGAGGTGGACAAGCATGTATTTTATAAATAGAATGTTGCAAAATCTCAAGACCTAGAGGCAAGTGACCCAAAAGCTAGAAAAATGAGGAAATTTGAAAAATGAGAGCTAGAAATATTTTTTATAAAAATAAAACAAGAAGTCACCACCAATCCTTTTTAAGGTCTGATTGACCACCCAAAAATTTTGTCCTTTTAATAAAACATTTAAAATGCATTTAACGTTTTATAAAAAGAACAAATTTTCAATTTGTGAATTCAAAGTTTAAGTCTTGGAGTCAATTACGCATGAAGAAGGATTAGCAATCCCATAGTGCTCATCAAAGATGGTACCAATTGATTGAATGATATCATTTAATTTTGGTAAAAACAATCCAATTTTTTTAATGTTTAAAATTAATTATGTTAGCCTTAAATTGATCCTTATTTTGAAATGACAAAGCATTAAGCTAAATAAGCTTGATCAAGACTTTGAAAAAGATTTATTTAGTACATGTTCTTAAGTTTTATAATTTGGTACTAAATAAATAATATGATTTTCAAAGTTTAGACAAAACCTCTCTTTATGTTTTCTTATTTGTCAAATCAAAAGTATCTTTAAACATTTTTTATTTTAGCTTAAATGAAAGTCCATTTGTTGTTTTTAAAGTGAACTTAGTCATTTTGGACTTAATACAATTTTGATAATAATGGTTTTGAGAAATAGATTAACTTAAGAAAGTTGTTTTACAAGAACAAAGTTTTCCAACATTGAACTTGTTTTATTTTTTTGTATTAATTCACATAGCTTTAATATTTGAATTTTCTATGGTTGGAAAGCTCTTTGAGTCTACTTTCTAATGGATCAAACAAAATCAAAATCCAAATTTTCTAAGAAAAGATTGTGAATTTTTACTAGACATTTTATAGTTGTCTAAAAACTGCATAAAGGGTAGATTTGAAAATTCACTATAATTCGTACACAATGAATTAGGTTATGAATTTTATATGGATAGAAAGCCCTTTAAGTCTAGTTTCTAAATCTTAAATAGTGAGTCGAGTGCAAAATAGGAGACAACTATCTAGCTTTGATAGGATCGATCCCTTCAAGGAAGGGATCGATCAGGTAATGCCTTTTCAAGTTGAGAATTGGTTCCAAAACATGAATCAATCGATCTTCTCTTAGAAGGGATCAATCAAGTCATGATTTTCAAAGGCATAAATGGCACCAAAACTTGAACCAATCGATCCCCTCATGGAAGGGATTGATTGAGTAACCCCTGAAACAACTCCAACAACTAGTTTATCAAGCTTCAATGGCTATTTTCTTCTCCTATGCATTCCCAATGGCTATTTCCTCAATTTCTCTATATATTGGCCATTCCAACACACCAAGATGATTAATGAATTAAGAGACCAAGAGTCAATAGGCTATATTTTCATTTTTTCAAAAAATCAAGAGTTGTTAAAGCTTAAAAGTCTAAATCTTTCTATTTATTGTATCCAAATTATTGTTGCTATTCATTCATCATATTTCTTTATACTTTATTAGGCAAACACTTAGCCTTTGAGAGGTGTTTTAAGTTTGCATTTCTATTAAGTGATTTTGTAATCAAGAAGTGAGGTATCCTCTTGAATTTATGGGATTAAGAGGTTGCTACTCAACCTAGAAAGTAGAAAGTGTAAGGTTTCTATCTTAAGCCCTAGAGAGAAAAAGATAGGGTTGTAATTTCAATTCAAGATTAGTGGATTGAAGCCTTGGTGTGGACAACCAAGAAAATAGGACATGGGTGTCTTGTGGAGAAGGACTGAACCTTTATAAGTCATTGTGTTTGATTTCTCTATCCCTATATCCTTACATCTATTATTGTTTATATTTAATTCTAGGTTCATTAATTGTTATTGCTTGATTATATTTTCATCAAAAGTGCTTATTGTTTTAATTCCTCATTCATTTATTTTGAAATCATTGTTTGGAAAGAATTTAGAGAAATCCACTTCACCCCTTCTTGGATCACCATCCCACCTAAAAAGCTAAAATTGGTATCAAAATTTTGGCCTCTTTTTATAGGTTTAACCACCTTGAATAAAGATCCTATGGCTCAATTTAGGTTCCAAGATGGTGAGAAAATCCTTAAAGCTCTCATATTTGATAAATATTAATTTTATGAATGGAGAATGAGGATGAAGGTGTTCATAATGGCCCATGATTTTAAAGCTTGGAATGTGGTAGAGAAAGGGTTTGGAATTCCTTAAAATGATGCAAATGATATGAGGCAAATGATGGATGATGCTAAGGCAAAGTGCTTACTCTATAGAGCTTTTGACTCCTACATCTTCAATTTGGTCTCAAAATGCTCAACTTTAAATAAGATATGGAGAAAATTGGATGAGCTACATGAAAGAAAAATTTCCAACCAAAACACATCATGTTTCATGGCTCTTGAAGAGCCTAAGGTAACCACTAACTAAAGTGATTCAAATTCATATACTTTTGATGAAATGTAAGATGCCTTTGATGAGTTATGGAATTTGAGTCAATGAAAATGAAATGCAAGAAAATGATTTCAAAATTGAATGTTGAAAATGATTTTTTGATATATGCCTAAAATATTTTGGAAAAAATGAAAAATTGAAAATAGATTTTGAGACTTTTGAATATAGAAATAAAGGTTTAGAAAAAGAAAATTTTGATTTAAAAAAGAAATTTGATGAATTGATGAATGAAAAATAAAATCTTTTCAACACTTGTCTAAGTACTAAAATGATAAAATATAATTTTTGTAATTTTCATGGTCATACTACATATACTTGTCCTATAAAAAGAAAGTTCCATTTAGAATTAGACAAGTATGGGTTCCTAAAGGAACAAGAGACTTGGTGACTAACTTTCAAGGACCCAAAGCGATTTGGTACCAAAAATCAAATGAGGTTGTCCCTTGTAGGTGTGGTAGAGTAAGGAGTTACAATGTGATTTTGAAGAATGGAACTCTAGACACACAATGGAGATGGTTAACCTCTAAACTTTTATTTTAAATGAATATAAAATTGGTTGCTTATTCTTGTTGGACATAGAGTGCTTAATGGATATTAGTATATGCTTTATTGATATATCTTGAATATATCAATTTTACTTGATATATGTAAGCTTGAATTGAGTATGCATTTTTTGTATGTATTTTAATATATTCCACATGCTTGTTGATATTGTGTTTAATACTTATTTGCTTAAGATGCATGTTTAGAAGAATTCATGAATGCTCTAATGAATTTGTTGGATTACATGTGAATGCTCTTGATATTGGGATTGCATGAATGATCTTGATATTTTGATATTATTTGTGAAATTGACATTCTTGAGAACTTGTGCTTATGCGTGATTGTGTATATGAATGTTGGATATTGATGACATCACACATGCTTTGTTGAATTGTTATTGGTGCTTCATGTGATTAATTATGTGCTAAATTGTTTTTATATTATGCACAAACTTAGGGGGAGCACTTGAAGCTTAATGATTTTGAGACTTTATGTTTTGCTTTGAAAATAATTTTTGCTAGAGTCAAGCCTTAAAATATGAAATTTTGTTTTAGCAAGTTTTTAATTGTAAAATGAATTTGAATATCTTGAATTCATTTATTTAAACTTGCTTAAATAAAGAAAACTTGATAGCTTGTAGTGGTTTAAAATTTTCATGAGTGCTACATGCAAGTTTCAAAGGATTTTGGAGATTAAAATACCAAATCTTGTTTTTGAACATCTATGGGCATAAAAAACCATTTGGACTTTTTCAAAGTGTGATATAAAACTTTTCTAAATGGTTTGAAGAGCTTAAATGTGTGTTTACACATATTTACCCATCTTAATAGCCTTTTTCAAGGAAATATGGGATTAAAAGTTGACTTTTTGATTTCCTTGTTTCTAATACCAAATGACCACTTGAACAAGTTTATTTTGTCATTTGAAACTTGTTGGAATGGTTCAAGATGGTTAAAAATGAGCTTGACTAGCTATGAGATTTATTAAGGTATTTTTCAAGCAAAACTGAGTTTCAAAATATCAAAAATAAAAATCTTGGAAATATTAAGTTTTGAACAATTTATCTTATGGGATTTTGCATAAATATATTTGTTTGAATGATTTTGGCATGATAGAAATGCTTTTGTGTTTTTTATACATATTGATTTGAGATTGTTGAACATGCTTATATGACCATGATGTTTAAAATTGCTCAATTTATTTATAATGCTTGGATCTTGTGAATTCTTTAAAGTTGATTGTCATAATTTATGATGTTGGTGAATTGATGAACATCTTGTGCTTAAAAGATATATATTGATTATTTGTTCATCTATGTTTTTGGTCAAGATATGTGTTCATATGATGATTGATTCAAATTGAACTTAATGTTGTGGTTTAAAATGCTTGAATTGTTTATCTCTTGATTCTGAAAGATATTTTTTGAAATATGCTTATTTTTGTGCTTAAATGTTTTATTAATTTTGTGAAATATTTTGGATCTTTGTGCTCAACTGATATATCTCTTGATTTGTGATTTTGAATATAATGAACTACTTGTTTGTAAATGAAATGTGTTATTAGTTCATCTATTGTTCTTGTCAAGTGTATGCTTATGAGATAAATGTTATTTATCTTTACTTGACATGTTTGCAGCATGACTTAAGTGAGTGATTTTCCTATGATGCTTATTTTTAGCTTAAGTCATTGTTGATTATGGCCTATAATTTGTGTAGACATAATTATGCTTTTGTGCTAAAATTTTCTTGAATATGTTTTTGATGATAAATATGTCTTCCTTGAGTTGTTAGTTTTTATCTAGCCTTAAATTGATTTTGACATATTCCTTGGTGATTTATTGAATATATATGAATATTGAATATGTCTATTTTGTGTTCACGAATATGCCTTTAGCTTAAGTTTATATATATCTCCTTTCCAATTGGAAAATTATGCTTAATGAACAAAATTTCTTTTCCCTACTGACTTAGAATGTGGAATTCATTTCTAACAATTGGTATAATTTTTATCAATTGATATTCTTGATGCTATTAATGAATATTTCTTTGTCAAGAATATTTTCTAAGTCTATGCTAGGAGAACTTGGAATGAGCATGAATGAGCCTACATTTTTGGAATTCAAGTATAGTAAGCAAAGTTTGTCATCCTCATCAATTAAGCCTAGTTTGGTTAAATGAAGTGGATTGGAGAATTCAAAGCCAAATGAGTAGAACAACAAAGTTTGACATAGATAAAGGTAAATGTATCGACTTTATGATATGATGTATGAGTTTGAATACACATACATGCTTGCTTTGATTTGTGCAAATATATGATTTTGTGGTTGAACATATGAACACATTGTATAAATTAGTCACCAAGCTATTTGATAAAAATTATCTTAATATTTGTTAAAGCTTGGATTGATTAATTCACCTTCATTAATATTCATGCCTAATTCTTGATTGCTTTGATTAAAAGTTTTAATGCATGAATATTTAGTCAATGTATGAATTCTTGAAAATAGATACGAGTTAAATTGATTGATTTCTTTGAACATGGTCATTGATTAAAAATATTGAAATAGCATATACCACATTATGTCTAAATGTTTGTATCTTTATTGGTATATTGCTATATGTGATTTAAAATGTTTTTGCATATGCTTTTATGATTTTGATTGAAATATATATTTAGATACTTGCATATGTTTAGATTAAGTTCATTACTATTCATTGAAATAATTTGAAATATATTTGAATAATTATACTTTTATTATTTCTTTGATGTAACTTATGTGTTTATCATGTTTGGAAAATGCTTGAATAATCTTTGTTATGACATGATGATAATAGAACCTTATTGCTCATTAGTATTCATGCTTTTATTAAATACATATGAGCTTTTGGTTCTTGTTTAGATAGGTTAGCTTATGAAAGATTACTATTATCATTTATGCATGTATTGAATGAATCTTTCATATTCTTGAAGCATGTGTGCTCTATGAAAGTTATTGAATAAAATTAGTAACAATTGGTATCAAAACTACTAAAGAATTTTTTTTTTAACTTTCATGGACACTTGTTTATGTGCCTGTCCTTGATAAAGCTTGTACCTTTCATACAAAATTGTGTGTGCTTTAAATTGATTAATCATTGTCTTGAAAAGGAAGGGAAATCTTAGAATACAATTTTGCTTGATTTGTTGTATAATAACAATTGATATGCTTTATGATAACATATCTTTAACAATTGGTATGAGCTTGTATGCATGTGCTTGAATTTATGCTTAATTGCTATTGATGTTTTAAATTCTAAGCACATTTTATGAAAACATGATGTATGAGTAGCATGCATAATATTCTTTTATCTCTTTACTCATAACAATCATGACATGAATGATTTTGTGCTAAACTGTTAACATTGGATACACTTAGGCTTTTGTGCTTGAATACATGTATGTGAACTTCATTGTGCTTATTATACTTGATTACATGCATTCAAAATACTCTTGATATTATTGGTATCAAGTATTTTGTCCTATGCCTTGAATTGATCTTTGTTTCTTTTGAAATGACAAAAAGAGGGAGAGAGTTTAGAGATATTTCTTCTTGTATGCTTATAGCAATTGATATAGGAGCTTAAAATTTGGTATAAAGAGCATAAACAAAAAAAGGAGAAATGTTTCATGAATATATTTGTTAATAATGCCTCCTTGTGTTTATTTGCTCATTAATATGCTCATGCCTTTTTGCTATGACAAAAAAGGAGAGGAATATGATATGGGCAAATTTACTTGTGCTTGATATGCATATGTTTGATTTGTGCGTATTTCATATATTTGACTAACATATGTTTGTTGGGTTGTGTTGGATTAGGATGCATAAATTAAGGGGGAGTTTTTTCGTGCATTGTTTAAGGGGGAGTTTTTCAAAATATTTTTCAAAATCTTAAATGTCTTAAAGAAAGTTTTTTTTATCAAGCAAATTTATCTTTAAGTTTTGTCATATTAAAAAGGGGGAGATTGTTAGCTTTGAATTGATCCTTATTTTGAAATGACAAAACATTAAGCTAAATAAACTTGACCAAGATTTTGAAAAATATTTATTTAGTATATGTTTTTAAGTTTTATATTTTGGTACTAAATAAATAATATGATTTTCAAAGTTTAAACAAACCTTTCTTTATGTTTTCTTATTTCTCAAATCAAAAGTATCTTTAAACATTTTTTATTTGAGCTTAAATGAAAATCCAATAATTATTTTTAAAGTGAACTTATTCATTTTAGACTTAATACAATTTTGATAATAATGGTTTTGAGAAATAGAGTAACTTAAGAAAGTTGTTTTACAAGAATAAAGTTTTCCAACATTGAACTTATTTTATTTCTTTGTATTAATCCACAAAGCTTTAATATTTTAATTCTATATGATTGGAAAGCTCTTTGAATCTACTTTCTAATGGATCAAACAAAATCAAAATCCAAATTTTCTAAGAAAAGATTTGAATTTTTACTAAACACTTTGCAGTTGTCTAAAAACCGCACAAGGGGTAGATTTGAAAATTCATTATAATTCGTACACAATGAATTAAGTGAGAATTTTGTATGGATAGAAAGCCCTTTAAGTCTAGTTTCTAAATCTTCAAATGGTTTTTGATTTGAATTTGTATAACTCAAGATATAATCAAATTAGTAAGTAGAGTGTAAAATATCAGACAACCATCCGGTTTTGATAGGATCAATCCCTTTAGGGAAGGGATCAATTGATTTTTTACCCATAAACAATTTTTTTTTTTAAATGGCAAGAAGGGATCAATCACCTTATGTAGGTGATCGATCACCCCCTTGAACCAATGATCTCCTCAAGGAAGGGATCGATCAGGTAGTGCTTTTTCAAGCCAAGATTTGGTTTCAAAACATGAACCAATTAATCCTCTCTTGGAAGGGATTGATCGGGTTGTGATTTTCAAAGGTGTAAATGGCACCAAAACTTGAACCAATCGATCTCCTCATGGAAAGGATTGATCGGGTAGCCCCTGAAACAACTCCAATGGCTAGTTTTATCAAGCTTCAATGGCTATTTTCTTCTCCCATCCATTCTCAACGGCTGTTTCCTCAATTTTTCTATATGTTGGCCATTCCAACACACGAAGATGATTGATGAATCAAGAGAGCAAGAGTCAACAAGCTATATTTTCATTCTCTCAAAGAATCAAGAGTTGTTAGAGCTTAAAAGTCTACATCTTTGTATTTGTTGTATCCAAATTATTGTTGTTGTTCATTCATCATATTTTTTTGTACTTCATTAGGCAAACACTTAGCCTTTGAAAGGTGTTTTAATTTTGCATTTTCTATTAAGTGATTTTGTAATCAAGAGGTGAGGTATCCTCTTGAATTTGTGGGATTGAGAGGTTGCTACTTAGCCTAGAAAGTAGAGAGTGTAAGGTTTCTATCTTAAGCCTTAGAGAGAAAAAGATAGGGTTATAATTTCAATTCAAGATTACTGGATTGAAACCTTGATGTAAACAACCAAGAAGAGAGAATGTAGGTGCCTTATGGAGAAGGACCAAACCTCTATAAATTAGTATGTTTGATTTTTTTATCCCTATCTCCTTACATCTATTGTTGTTTATATTTGATTCTAGGTTCATTAATTGTTATGCTTGCATTATATGTTCATAAAAAGTGCTTATTGTTTTAATTCATCATTCAATTATTTTGAAATTATTATTTGGGAAGAATTTGGAAAAATCTAATTCACCCCCTATTGGATCACCATCTGACCTAAAAAGCTAACAAATTATTTTTAAAAAAATCAAAATAAAAAACAAATTAAATTTTAAAGCAAAACCTTTTTTTTTTTTTTTGTTTTAGATCAAGATGAAAGTGAATTAAATATTGGAACACCTTTTTCACTCTCCTATAATTAGATAGAACTTCAAAAATATTTCTAATTGAAGGGTTTTCAAATTACCTCACTAAAACCAAGATAACACTTCACATAAATTATACCATTGAAAATCCCCCTATAGTTAGGCTATATCTTGATGACTATATTTAATTAAGATATTATATTATTTAAAAACAATTTTTTCCTTGAAAACATATTTTTGAAAACAAATACATGATATGCATGAATAGAATACATGATGAATGCATGATATGAATGACAAGGTATAAATGCATGACAATTTAAGAATGTATGTAATGACAAGGTAAAATGAAATAAAACTGGATGATTATTTTTAGGGTTAAGGGTTGTTTTTTGGGTTTTGGTTGGTTTGGGGTTTAGGATTTTTTTTAGGGATTGGTTTAAGGTTTAAGGTTTAAGGTTTTGGGTTTGGGGATTGAGGTTTAGTGTTTAGAGTTTAGAGTTTGAGGTTTTGGGTTTTGGGTTTTGGGTTTTGGGTTTGGGGTTTTGGGTTTCAAATTTAGGGTTTCATGGGAATTTTGGGCTTCATGAAATTATGCATGTGACAATTACAAATGACAAAAATGCCATTTTGTTTCAGAGAAAATGGTGTGTAATGCATGTGACAAAAGCATGACATGAGATCAAAATAATTACAAACTTATGCATTTACAAAATTGAATCACAAACAAGTTTTGTATGAAAATTCAAGAGAAAAATAGATAAAAAATAACAAACTTTTGAAATTGGTTTGAATGTTTCCATCATTTTGTTCTTTAAAATCCAACCAAACAAACCAAAAACAATGATTAAAACCAAACATTAAACACCATTTTTTCATCAAAAATTTGATTCAACAACTTTTAAAATATGAAAATCATAACAAAAACATAATCAAATACATGAATGAAAGCCAAATTAGCTACCAAATGAAGAATCAAGATTCTGTTAACATGAATACACCCCCTGGCCAAAAGTTTCTATGACACCACAAATGTTCATCACCTCATCCAAGTTGAATATGTATGAAAACTTTATAAAACCATGCTAGAATAACTTTCTAATCATGTAAAGACATTTGACAAACATGTGATAAACAAATAAATTAAAAAATACCATGAAAATATGAACATAAGCCAAACATTACACAACTTATCAAAACCAACATCAAATGTACATTAAACACATAAAACAACAATCAAAGCTTCCATATACATGATTTAAAGCAAGAAAACTTTCAAAGCAAGCCAAGAGGAGGTTTGGCCATAAAGGGCGAATTCTTTACCAAACCTTCAAACTGGTTTCAATGGTGGATGTGTACTTTGTAACTTGATTCTTGTAATTTCAATCACAACTATGGTTTAGTTAGATGAACCTTGAACCAAGTTTGAATTAAAAAAAGGATGAATGAACTATAAAGTTTTTCAAGAAAACAAAAATAAATTAAAAAATCAATATGAAAATGTTATGGAAATAATGAAAATGCAACAAAAGAAAATAGGAATTTTACCTCCTCTAAGCTTTCTTCAATCTTTTTGCTTTCCTTTTTTTTTCTCCTTTCTTTTCATGTTTTTTTTCTTTGGTTTTCTCCCATATTTTTTCACAGCCTTTTCCAAGTTCTCAATATGTAAAAAATGTGGCCCTCTTAGTGAAGATGGTGTGGAAATAACTCTTTAAAATTGAATATTGGCCTTAGGATCATAAACTCATCCCCAAAATTCACATTTATTTTGGTTTCAAGGAGTCAACTTTAGCCATTGTATCAAAATTCCTAATGTGATCCAATGGTCTAGATTATTTACTACAAAGTTTGGATTTTTGCAGCCACTAAATTAAGTAAAAAAGACTTTTTTACCCCTAATACAAAGTTTTCTACCTTTAGGCTATTTTCTTAGAAATCAATTCTCTCATGTTCATTTTTGGGATTTCAAAGCACTAAAAATCATGAAATATTACGAAATCAAGATTTGAAATTTTTCATGAAAATCTAAACTTAGGAAGGTCAAATTACCCTCCAAAGAGTATTTTGGTAATTTTATACCTCTTAAGGTATCATTGTAGTTTTGAATGGACCAAGAATCATCACTTATTATAAAAAAATGATCTGAAAAATTTTACGAAAAAACCAACATCAAGAAAGTCAAATTGTGAAATTACCCCTTAAGGGTATCTTAGTAATTTCACACCTTCTAAGTTGTGATCAAGATTTTCAAAATTGTAAAAATTATCAAATAATGTCAAATCATTATATGAAATGTTTCACAAAATTTCGACCTTTAGAAGATCAAATTACAAAAATACCCCTAAAGGGTATTTTGGTATTTTCACATCTTCAAAGGTGTGATTTTGATTTTCAATGCATTAAAAATCATGAAAATATATTCAATTATGATCTAAAAGTTTTCAAGAAAATCTAACTTTAAGAAGGTCAAATTACAAAATTACCCCTAAGGTCATTTTGGTAATTTTACACTTTTTGAAGTGCAATCAAACTTTTTAGTGCTTTAAAAATTGCAAATTTCAATTTTAAAGCACATTGATTCCAATTGGGTTGTGAATTTTGAGGGTTGACTAAGGTTCTATCTATTTTGACCAAGTTTGACTAATTTTATTTTTATTTGACCAAATTGATCAAACTTGACTTCAAGGTAATTGGGTCAAATTGGTTCAAATTTTGATTTTGAAAACTTATCAAAATTAAAGAAATATTGGATTTGAATTGGGTTAAGATTTAAAGCACTACATAAGTGGTCAAATTTTATTAAAATTAAAGAAATGTTGGATTTGACCTAGGTCGAGTTTTAAAGCACTACACAAATGGTTGAATTTTGCTCAAACAAAATTAGGTGTCTACAGCTACTACTCTTTGCATATTTTTTAGAATAAAAAATAATACAAAAACTAAAGACATTGATTTTATCTAGGACCAAAGGTTGAAATAGACTAGTTTGTTCACTTGTTTTCATGTTGAAAGAGGTTTTTTGTTTTTGTTTTTGTTTTTGCTTTTGCTTTTATTTTTATTCTTTTGTTTTTCTTTTTCAAGAAGAGCTCCTATAGATATAGGCAGATGACTTTAAAAGTCAATTTGAAAAGGGCTCCTTTAAACATATGTAGGTGACTTTAAAAATCATTTTGAAAAGGGCTCTTATAAACATAAGTAGGTGACTTTAAAAATCAATTTGAAAAAGACTCCTTTAAACATAGGCAGATGACTTTAAAAATCAATTTGAAAAGGCTCCTACAAACATAGGCAAGTGACTTTAATATTATTTTGAAAATGGCTCTTATAAACATAAGTAGGTAACTTTAAAAATCAATTTGAAAAGGACTCCTTTAAACTTGGGTAGGCAACTTTAAAAATCAATTTGAAAAGGCTTCTACAAACATAGGTAGGGGACTTTAAAATCAATTTGAAAAGGGCTCTTATAAACATAGGTAGGTGACTTTAAAAATCTTTATGAAAAGGGCTCTTATAAACATAGACGGGTGGCATTAAAAATCATTTTTGGAAAGGGCTCCTAATAACATTGGCAGTGACTTTAAAAAATCGTTTTCAAAAGGGCTCCTATAAACATAGACATGTGACTTAAAAAATCTTTTTTAAAAGGGTTCCTATAAACATAGGCGAGTAACTTTAAAATTCATTTTGAAATGGGCTCCTATAAATATAGGCAAGTGACTTTAAAAATCATTTATGTAAAGGGCTAATATGGTCTCTAAAGAGTTTGAAAAGTCTCATTTTGGAAGGTTAGGTTGGATTAAAAGCTTTGACATGGATTTTGATCTCTTTTAAAGGATTCTCTTTTTTTTTAACAAAAAAATTCATTCTTCAAATGTACTTGTTTCTTTAAGATAAAATTCATTCTGCATGTAATATATATGGTGATTGTATGAAAAGCAATATGGTTCCCTAAATTTTGTTCATATAATGCACTTGTACTTATGGAAATAAGATTTTCATGATCATAAATATTCTTCAAATTTGTAGTTCTAGCTAGGTTATCAGCAATCAAACCAAAGTCATCTAATTGAAGTCTCTTTTTAGTTCAAGCACCTATTTTTTTTCTTTTCAAATCTTTTGCCTTGGTCTCTAGTAGTTGCCATGTGAAATTCTGCCAAAAGCATCTTTGCTTCTTTTCCCTTATCATCGTTATTCATTTTTTTATTTTTCCACCATCATTATCCCTTTGTTTAGTCATCATTCATTTTGCCATCCAAGTTGATATCTATCCTTTAGTATCATTTCCAATCTCTCCCTTTTTCTATTCATTTTCATTTTCCATTATTTCATTTTCATTTTCACTCATTTCTTCTTCTTTCTTCTTTTCTATTTTTTTATAGCCTTGTTTATTTATATTAGTTATCCTAAGACATTTTTTGTGCATGTTTCAAGTTTGATTATGAGAATTATCATTCATTATCAACAATATCTTGTTAAATGCAATGCCTTTTTTCAATCAAGAATAAACAAAAAGGTTTGAATGAAAATGACAAAAAGGTATTTATTGAAGTTTTAGAGATTTGGTTCAAAAGCTATGTGGGAAGAAGGGAATAAAGGTATAATTAACATAGGTGAAAAGTAGACAAATGAAATGGTAATAAGAAATTATTTTCAAAAGCCAAATACTAAAAATTAGGATGAATTCAGATCATTCACTCATGATCTTCTTCCAAGAATCCTATCTTATTAATGGCTTTGAGCAATGCTGGCTTATCGGATGGCAATCTTGCCCCCTAACCAGTCAATCAATGATCTGTATTCTATTTCATCTATCTTGAATCATAGTGTTGGCCCCATTTTCTTTCTATTTCAAGCTTGAAGCTCAATTTTCTCTTCTTTCCTTTCTATACCTAAGTTGCTCTTCTAGTTTTCAATTTAGGTATTTCCTTCTATGATCCAGATTGCCCTTTTTTGGGTTTTCAACCTAGATTCTCCTTTTCTTTTTTTTTTTTTTTTTCCTTTTTTTTTCTTTTTTCTAAGCATAGTATTTCTTGACAACATTTTAGTTTATGGGATTTGGCAATTCATCTTCATCCATTTCTATTAGAATTAAGGCTCTACCAGAGAATGCTTTTTTGACCACATATGGACCTTGCTAATTAGGTGTCTATTTTCCTTTGTTGTCATGCTGATTAGGCAGTAACCTTTTCACAACTAATTCCCCTTTATGAAAGCATTTGTGCTTCATCTTCTTATCATGTGCCCTTATCATTCTTTTTTAGTACATTTGGCCATGATTGAGTGCTGTTAGCCTTTTTTCTTTATCAAATTCAACTATTCATAACCATTGCGAACCCATTCAACTTCCACCAATTGTAATTCCATTAGAACCATTGAAGAAGGAATTTCTACTTCAATAGATAGACAACCTCCATTCCATATACTCGAGAAAAAGAAGTTGCCTTGGTAAAAGTATGGACTAATGTTTTATATGCAAGCAAATCAAACGGTAATTTCTCATGCCAATCTTTATAAGTCTCATTCATTTTCTTGAATATCTTCTTGATATTCTTATTAGCAGCCTCTATTGCCCTATTCGTCTTTGGACGGTAGGGTGTTGAATTATGATGGCTGATTTTGAATTAAGCGCATACTTTTTTCATCATTTTATTATTCAAATTGTTGGCATTATTAGTGATGATCCTTTCAGGCAACCCATAATGGCAAATTGTTTCCTTTTACACAAATCTACACACTACTGATCAAGTTATGTTGGCATATTACATTGCTTCTACCCATTTCGTAAAATAATTGATAACAATAAAAATGAATATGTAACCATTTACAGCTTTCGGGATGATGGATCCAATCACATCCATTCCCCATATAAAAAAAGGCCATGGAGGTGCCAAAACATTTAACGATGCAGGAGGAACATGGATTTTATCTATGTAGATCTGACATTTATGGCATCTTCTTCAATAATTGATACAATCACTTTTCTAGGGTCAACTAATAGTAACCTGCCCTCACTAATTGTCTAGCCATCATGTGACCATTAGCACGTGTCCCACATATCCCCTCATGCATTTCTTTGACTTTTTTTCTTGCTTCTACAGCACACACACACCTCAACAAAACATGATCTTGGCTTTTCTTATACAAGACTACCCTGTCTAGCATAAATTTCATTGCCAATCTTCTCAAAATTATTTTATCATTCTCTAAGGCATGTTTAGGATACTTTTGGTACTTCAGATATTGCGTGATGTCAAGATACCAAGGTTAACCATCAGCTTTTTTTCTACATTTGCACAATGTGCTAGAGATTCAAGAATCTATATCCTGACGAGTTGAATCTCAGTGTGTGCATTTAGTTTGAATATTGCTGATAGTGTGGCCAAAGCATTAATTATCTAATTTTCTTCCTGAGGCATGTGTTGCAAATGGATGTCTTCAAATTGCTATATCAGCATAATAATGAATTTTTGGTATAAAACCAACTTTGGGTCTGTCATTTCCTATTCACCTTTTAGCTAATAATTACCAGTGCTGAATCCCCAAAGACTAGGATACATGCTTCATATTCTACTATGTTATTGGTGCAATAAAAAGACAATCTTGCAGTGCTTGAAAAATATTCCCCTTCAAGAGACATGAATATAGCTCTTATGCCGTGTTGATAGCACCAAAAAATATACAGTTTTTACATGTTAAAATGGTGCTAAAATTTAAATTTTTGGATGATTTTTTTAGTGTTTTTCATGTTATTTTCATGATTTTCGGTTTTTCAAGCCCAAGACTTCATTTTATGCAAGCCATGCATGCAAGCATGCAAGAGAGATGTTCAACCCAATTATGGAAGCATAATGTCACCCACCTTGATCTACACACATGCAATTCAAATTTCACTTTTAATCCACCACATTCGTCTAAGAGAGAATTTTAAGCTTAACATATCTTTTTTGTGTAGCCATGAAGAAAATAAGTTGTACAAAGACTCTATTATATTTGGCCATGCAAAGGAGAAGAAAAAGTTGCAAAACCATGGACTCTACAAGCTCAATCCATTCAGCCAAAGCAATTCTAAAAGAGGTACCATGTATTTTTCCATAATAAGGGCTAGATGCATTCAACCATGATGAGTTTGAAGCTTACCATGAAGTTTGATGCTTAGCCTTGGAAAAATTCACTTGAAGTAGGATTTTATCCATTTGAATTGGATAAAAACCAACTTGATCTTGAAACACGAAGCCTTAATCGAATCTAATGGAGGAGATTTTCTAAGATTTGATCAAGATGCAAGTAAAAGCCAAGATTGATCCACCAAGAATCTATTCGGCCAAGAACACTAAAGCATGAAGAGTCTCATTTGGCCATGAAGCTTTGAAGGCTAAGATCAAACTCATCCAATTGTATTTGAATTGAAATCAAACACTCGTGAAGCCTATCCCTTTGCCTAAACCCTCCACTACAAATGCGGAGGCCATTCACTCATTTTTATCATCCCTCACTTCTCCTATTTTTTCTCTTTTCTTAGTTCTTTTGGTTATTTAATTCTTTAGGTGAGTTATTGGCTTAGGTGACAGATTTGCCAATGACCATAAAGTTTTGTTTTCTTTAAATTCTTTTAGTTTAAGAAACATTATTGCAAGATCTTTTCTGTTCTTATTTTCAAGTTTAGAAATCTTGGTTTTCTTTTTTTTAAATTCGGCAAGCATTTTTTTCTAAGTTATACCAAAATTTTATTTATTGTCTTTGCAATATTCGGCCAACCTTTACTTTCTTATCCTTTAAATTTTTTTATTCAATCTTTTTTTTTTTAAGTTATTCCAAGTATTCAACAACTACTTTTATTTGCTTTGCAACCTTTTAATCTTTATTTTATTATATCTAGTTTTAGCATTAGTCTTTTACTTCTCAGGTGGCAGTTGGTAAGGTTAAGAACCTTGCCTACACATCGCCTTTAATCTTTACTTGATCGTTGTAAGCCTAAACCCTAAATTTCCATTTATTTAGATATAAGCTATTTAGTTTCACATTTAGTACTTGTGAGCAACCCCATATTTTATTCTATAATATGTAAGGAGATGATATTGGAATACTCTACTTTATTACTTGATATGTGCATTTGCAAGCTTTATACGAAAAGCAACAATCAAGTTTTTAGCGCCATTATCGGGGATTAGAGCAGTGTTCACAATATCAATAAAGAATTCCTCAACTCTTAGACTCTAAACCTTTTTCTTTTGTTTATTTATTTTTCTTTTGCTTTTCTTTGATCTTTTCTTGTTTGCATGCACATATCTAAGAGTGTTGACTTAGCTCCTATTGATAAAGAAATTGAACGAACTTTTAGAAGAAGATGGAAAGAGCAATCAACACCATCGACATGAACTCTAATGGCGAATGCAAACAATGAAAGGCAACGAACATTAGGGGACTATTCAGTTCCTAATGTAGATGGTTTTCAACCATCCATTAGAAGGCCAGCTATTCAAGTTAACAAATTTGAGATAAAGCCTTCAATCATACAAATGGTTCAAACTTTTGTACAGTTTGGAGGGTTATTAAGCGATCATCCAAATTTCTACCTATCTAACTTTCTTGAATTAGGTGACACTTTTTACTATAATGGTGTTTTTGATGAAACTATTATACTAAGATTGTTTCTTTTTTCTTTCAGAGACAAGGTGAAAAGTTGGTTATCTTCTTTACCACCTAGTTCAACCACAACTTGGGATAATTTGACCCAAAAGTTCTTAGCAAAGTTTTTCCCACCAGCAAAGACTACCAAGCTAAGGAATGAGACCACCAATTTTTTGCAAGCTGATGGTGAAATTCTATATGATGGTTGGGAGAGATTCAAAGAGTTGCTAAGAAAAAAACCACATCATGGACTACCTTAATGGCTACAAATTTAGATATTTTACAATGGTTTCACATCACCTATGAGAACTACCTTAGATTCAGTTGCTAAAAGGGCAATATGAGCAAGACTCTTGAAGAAGCAAATGAGCTCATAGAAAAGATGGCTGCTAATAATTACCAGTGGGGCATGGAAAGAAAGGTTAATAAAAAGTCCATTGGTTTATTTAAAGTTGATGCTATTACTTCTATCAATTCCTAGTTAGCTACCAATCCCAAGTTAACCCTATAAATGCTATACAAAGCCCTTTTGTCTTTTATGACATATGTAAAGACCCCATTCCTCATAAAGATGCCAATTTAGAATAGAACTAGTTTAATACATCTAACAAACCAAATGAAACAACAATTTCTATAGCTTACAATCTTGGATGGTGAAACCACCCAAACTTTTCTTGGAACCACCAATCCACCAACAACCAAAACAGCAACTATCGCCCTAATCCACCAAATTACAACTCACCCTAAGAAAAAAATGCACCTTTGAGGACATGTGGACCTAATTGATGTAAACTAACAATGCTAATATTCAAAGTCAAGCTACATCCATCAAAAACTTGAAAAACCAAATAGGTCAACTTACCTATGCTATAGCAAACCACCCTGTAGGTACCTTACCTAGCAACACTGAAACTAATATAAAAATATAAGGCAATGAGGGATGTAATGCAATATATTCTTTGTGAGATGATAGGATGAAGGATTCTGATGAGAAAGATTATGAACCATAGTGGTAAACCTACCTAACTTTGTAAGACAACTTGGAGTAGATTTTATAAGAAATGAGGATATTTTGGAATATGAGGAATTGTTGAGATTTGGTAAAAAAATTCTAGAGGGTTTTGACCCATGGCATTAGAGGCCCCTGAAGACATTGAAACTTATGAAAAAGATCCTAAGAAAGAGAATGTTGAAATAGATTATGAAGAAGACCTAGACAAGTACATTGAAGGGTATCTTGAAGAAAGGTAAATACTGCTACAAGTATAGAGAGCACTACTAGAGAGCATTTAACCTAAACCTAAAAAGATAGTTCAAGGTGAGCTAGCCCAAATGTTCAAAGAGAAAAGGCAACACAAGAAAAAGTCCCTAAAAGAAAAATCTTGAAGAATAAGAAGAAGAAGAGGTTCATAAGAAAGTTCAATCAAGGCTAAGGATGACTGCTAGAATGTACAGGTAGTGTTTTAACATAACACCACCTACCCTAAGGCCTATTCAAAAAGAGCTACTCAAGAAATTGAAAGAAGCCACATTCTTAGAAGATTATAGCCCTAAACTTCAACAACTCCTACCTATAAAGCAAAAAGATATAATGATGAGTTTACTATACCTTGTAAAATTAGAAAGTTAAAATTCTTTGATACTTTTTTGTGATCTTGGTTCAAGCATAAATCTAATGCCAATAAATATTTTTGCGCAGCTAGGATGTGAAGAGTTGATGCCTACCCAATTTAATATTTAATTTACTGATCGATTTACTAAGTTACCATAAAGGATGTTGAAAAATGTTCTAGTAAAAGTTGGAAAATATACCTTCTTTGTGAATTTTGCTATCTTAGGCATGGAGGATAATGAGGCTCCATTATGGTTAGGAAGACCTTTTCTATTTACTACCAAGGCCTTAATAGATGTGTACGATGCTACCCTTACACTTAGATTTAAAAATAAGATGTTGCAATTTGTATCTACAGGTTTTATGTGCTAAGAGATGAAAAAGGTGTTAGTGTATCAAAGTAAAGGAAACCCTTAAAAAGTCTAACCTAATAAATATGCCTCATGACCGTCTAAAACACTTAGCAATTGCTAACTCCAACCATGTCAACCCCACAAGAAACTGTAGTTCAGTTTATGAGTTCTCTAAAAAGAAAGTTAGTCCACCTCCTCAAATACAGTCTATTTATATCATTCCACAAAAAAAAAAGCAACAAGGTAACGTCCCTCTAAAAGGTAAGATGATTCTTCATGGATTTAAGGATTGTCAAGCTTGACCAAAATTGGCACCGATTAAGAGGCAACCCAAGTTTTACTCTAATAATTATGCTTTTTTATTTATTTATTTTTCTTAAGATAGGTATGTTTTTAATGCTTTTGTTTGAGTTGGTTTTTTAGGGATGAAGAGAAGCAAAGATAATGCCTCAAACCAAATTAAGAGTCAGCTTTAAAAAAAATTTTAAGGAATATTTCTTTTTCCTATGTGCTTCTGAACTATTATTCCATTTGAGTATGGGGGGAAAAAACTTTTTATTTTAAGATTTTTGAAATCTCAATCCATCTTTGCTTTAAAACCAAATCGACATGCTAAATTTCATTATGATGTTCACTTAGTCAAAAATTACACATACTATGATATGGAGCTTAAGTATGGATATAGTGGAACTTGAAAGGAAGTCGTAAACATGTTTTTAATTGGATATGAATATCATGCATATGCCTCTATTCTCTTTTAATGAAATGTTATGATTTTTGTGAAAGATTCTAAGATATGGATTTGCTTGAAATTTAAGAATTTGAATAAATGTTATAGAATTCACCTACTCAACCCTTGAGGCAAAGTCTTATATTGTATTTGACTAAGATTATCTAGGCAGTTATTTGGATTGTTTAAGCCTTTTCCAAGCCTACCCTATGATAATGCATCCCTAGTACCCTTATTTTGAGCCTCTTACATTATTCCTTTTTCTTTGTTTATTTTAGCTATATTATATGCCAATAAGCCTTTTCTTTTATTATTATCCCTTCTTTTTTTTTTACCTAACCCATTGTGCTTACTTATGTATGAACGTGTTTGTAATTTTGAGAGGAAGGATGGCATAAGGAAAGAATGAAAGAAAGAAAAAAAAAATGATAAAAGCATGTAAAGCAAAGCCTAATAAAGCCAAAAATGGCTTGAGTAATAAAAAATAAAAATAAAAAGAAAGAGAAATGTCAAAAATAAAAAAGAAATAAAGTGATGCCTCACAAGTCAAAGTTACAAAAAGTGCTCTCACTTGTTCAAAGTACAAGAAATTCAAAGAAAGGTTAGGATTTTTTAGCCTAGAAATTACCTTTTTCCTATCTTGACCCAAGCCTTATATTATAAGCTTAAAAGACCTTTTGATCTTGAGTTAAATTTGTAGGTTTAACATCAGTGGAAAAGGATGGGAAAAGTGAACATATGAAGTCTATTCTATCTTTGAATTAAAATATGATGAAGCACTTTGCATTCTTTTTACTTGAGTTATATGCATGAATTAAAGATTGAGTAGATTTGTATGTATAAAAGGCATAAGATATTGAAAGCTTACTTTGAATGAAATTCTTATGACTTTATGTTTATTTTTAACTTTGTAGTATGCATTAGTGCGTGATAGGAGTTTTGTGCATGATAGGAGTTTTGTATTATTTTTTACTTTGAGAAATTTAGTATTATTGATTTTAGGTTTTGTTTGAGGACAAGCAAAGGTTTAAGTGTAAAGGTGTGATAGCAGCAAAATATATATAGCTTTTACATGTTAAAATGGTGCTAAAATTTAAAATTTTGGATGATTTTTAGTGCTTTTCAAGTTATTTTCATGATGTTAGGTTTTTCAACCTTAAGACTTCATTCATGCAAGCCGTGCATGCAAGGGAGATGTTTGGCCTAATTATGGAAGCTCAATGCCGCCCACTTTGATCCACATACATGCAATTCAAATCTCACTCGGAATCCACCACATTTGGCCAAGATAGAATTTTAAGCCAAACATGCTTCATTATATAGCCATGAAGAAAATAAATTGCACAAGGACTCTATCATATTTGGCCATGTAAAGGAGAAAAAAAAGTTACAAGACCATAGACTCTAAAAACTCAATCCATTCAAGCAAAGCAATTCCAAATGAGCTACCAAGTATTTTCGATAATGAAGGCTAGGAGCATTCGACCAAGATGAGTTTAAAGCTTACCATAAAGTTTATTGCTTAGCCTTGAAGAGATTCACTTGGAGTAGGATTTTATCCATTTGAAATTTAAGACTTGGATAAAAACCAACTTGATCTTGAAACTACAAGCCTTAGCTGAATCCAACAGAAGAGATTATCTAAGATTTGATTAAAATGTAAGTAAAGGCCAAGATTGATCCACCAAAAATCCATTTAGCCGAGAACACTTAAGCATGGAGAATCCCATTCAGTCATGAAACTTTAATGACCAAGATCAAGCTCATCCATATGTATTTGAATTGAAATCAAACACTAGTGAAGCCTATCCCCCTTGGCTGAACCCTTCACAATAAATAGGGAGGCCATTCACTCATTTTCATCATCCTTCATTTCTCTTCTCTTCTCTTTTTTCTTAGTTCTTTTAGTTTTTTAATTCATCAGGTGAATTATTAGCTTAGGTGACAAATTTAGCAATAACCACAAAGCTTGTCTTTTCTTTCAATTCTTTTAATTCAATAAGCATTATTGCAAGATCTTTTCTTTTCTTGTTTTCAGGTTTACAAATCTTGTTTTTTTTTTATTTAAATTCAGCAAGTATTCTTTTCTAAGATCAATCAAAATTTTCTTTATTTTCTTCGCCAGATTCGGCCAACTTTCATTTTCTTATTCTTTAAATTCTTTCATGCATCTTTTCTTTAAGTTATTTCACATATTCAGCAACTACTTTTCTTTACTTTACATCTTTTTAATCTTCATTTTATTAGATCTAGTTTTGGCATTAGTCTTTTACTTTCTAAATGACAGTTAGTGAAGTTAAGAACCTTGCCTACATATTGCCTTTAATCTTTACTTGATCCTTATAACCCCAAACCCCAAATTTTCATTTGTTTAGATGTAAGCTATTAGGTTTCCTTTAGTACTTGTGAGCAACCCAACATTTTATTCTATAATCCTTAAAGAGACGATACTAGGATACTTTACTTTATTACTTGATATTTGCACTTGCAAGCTCTATATGAAAAACAACAATCACGTGTTTCAAAGCATTTAATGCCTCATGAAAGAACATATTCCATGTAGTATCCCTAGGTTTTTCCTTTTCTATTGATAGGATAGCTATTAAATCTTCATTTAGGAATTCATATTACATTTGGCCTTTAATCTTTAGTAGACTTATCAACCAAAAAATTAGTTATAGCACTTCTCTTAATAACTTTTTAAGCCATATAGACAATATCATATTTAGAGAGCATAACTTGCCACCTTACTATTCTTCCTAATGCAGATGGCTTGTCAAATATGTACTTGAAAGCATTTAATTTTGATATCAAATAGGTTGTATGATACATACAGTATCTATTACCTAAGTCGATAAGCAGTCTATACCAAAGCATAACACATCCTTTCAAGCTAGGAATACTTGACTTCATAATCAGTAAATTTCTTACTTGGGTAATAAATGACTTACTCTTTCTTGTTTGTTTCATCTCTTTGCCCTAATACACATCCCACAGAGGCTTCATTCATAGTTAAGTACAATATCAAAAGCTTTCCTACCGTAAGGGCCACCAGTACTCATGGATTCATCAAATATCCTTTAATTTTGTTGAAACCATCCTGTCATTCTTTATTCCATTCCCCGGTATCATATTTTTTCAACAACATGAAGATAGGGTCGCATTTTGCTGTCAATTGATATATGAATTGGGCAATGTAAATTAATATCCCCAAGAAACTCTTTACTTCTTTTTGTGTTCTCGGGCATGTCAGCTTTGTAATTGTTTAAATTTTATCAAGATCTACCTCAATTCCTTTCTCACTAACCACAAATCCCAATAACTTTCTTGATTTCACTCCAAAAGTACACTTAGCCAAATTCAACTTGAGCTAATGTTAGTAGAGTCTTTTAAAGAGCTTTTTTAGTTTCTCTATATGATCTTTACTTTTCAAAACTTCATAATCATATCATCAACATAAACTTCTATCTCTTTATGCACCATATCATGAAAAAGGTTGACCATAGCTCTCTGATAGGTTGCACCAAGGTTCTTCAATCCAAATGTCATGATCTTATAACAAAATGTTCCCCTCATTATCACAAAAGTAGTCTTCTTCATATGTTTTTTAGCCATCTTGATCTAATTATACCTAGAATACCCATCAATGAAGAAGGGTACTAAATGCGTTGTCCTATTGTTAACCAGAGCATCGATATGAGGCAATGAAAAATTATCTTTAGGGCTCGCTTTATTTAGATTCCTATAATCCAGACACATCTTCACCTTTCCATCTTTTTTGGAACCAAAACTATATTAGCAACCTATTCAGAATATTAAGCCATGCTAAAAAGTAATCATCGAATTACTTCTTAACTTAATCTCGGATTTTTAACATCTCCAGTTTCATATGCCTTAGCTTTTATTATACTCATTTATAACCTAGGATCAGTGACAACTTATGCTGTATAATGTTTGTGCCAAGCCCTAGCATATCTTGGTATGACCATGTAAACACATTCATATATTCTTTGAACAATTCTTCCAATCTCAACCATTCTTCTTGTGAAAGAGAAGTACCTACGTTTATCTCATTTTTATTCTTACCATCCTTAAAATTAATCAAATCTAAAGGCAATAGGCTTTTATTACTTTCTCTTTCTACTCAACCAGTCTTATCAGATCAGGAAGTAAGATGTGATCTTCTAAATCTTCATCATTAAGCTCATTAATTTAAACAAAATTCCTAAAATTAAACCCAAAATAAACATCATGAACGTCTATGATGTTCAGTATTTGGAAACCTAAATATTATTAAGATTACAGGGATATAGATGGATTTTCAACAAAGAATGAAAGACATATTGGCAAAAATAAAAGACTATTAAAAGAAATAGATGGAAATGGAAAAGATTATGTCATGAAAAATGCGTTGCATCTAATATTTTATTGATAATATTGAAAAATAAGCCCATACAAATTATCTATATGCTTTTAGGTAGTGGCAATTGGATTTGGTTTAAGGATAAGTACAGTAAACAAATTGGTCTCAATCATTCAACCTTTGAAAGGAAACATTAAAATCTCACCCTATGTTGCCAATGTTTCATCAACCTCATCTAACCTTAAATTCAGCTTAAAAAAGGCCAGCTCAACCTCTTTTGTTCGCATTCCTATCTTTTACACTCTCGGTGGACATACCTTTTTAAATAAAAAGTGTCATAGATGTATGGAAATTCCATTCTTCCCTTATCCATCTCCTACCCCTTGAGGCTGGCCATTGTCTTTTCCCTCTTCATTTGTATAGCTCTCATCTTATCAGTAGTAGTTGGCTTGTATCCCAATCCAAACCTTTTTTTATTCTTCATAAACTTGAGTGCTTCTCTTATTCTTTATAATGTTGGCCCCAAACATAGGCCAAGCTATCATCTTTTTCTCAATATCTATTTAACCAACATTCCAATTGTCTTTAATAGGGGAGGTGTAGGTATAGCTGAGCCTTCTCACACATATGTGGTGTTAACAACCTCAAAGGCAATAAAAGAGAATTTAAGTGCTTCTTATGTAGCTTCTATATAAGAGGTTGTCAAAGTCTTAGTAACCAATAAGTTTTCTTTTCCATTGACATAAACTTGTCTTTCATCAACCACAAACTTTATAAAGATAATGGTATAGCCCTTGTGTTATTAATCCATAGTCTCCCAAACAAACTGCGGTAGGATGGTAAAATATTCATAACTTGGAATTCGACATTAAATATATAAGTTCTTATTTACAGTGGAATCTCTATATCTCCAATCACTTCTTTCCTTAACCCATCAAAGGCTTTGACTATCATATGGCTATTTTTCATGTAGGAAGGATTGACAAGTAACTTAAAGAGCGTAGTCATTGGTATGACATTAATTTATGACCCATTATGAATCAATATTTTTACCATGGTATGGCTTTTTTACTTCACTGTAATATGTAAGGCTTTCCCACTTCCTTACCTCTTTGGTAAAATCTCATCATCATTAAAGGCAATGTAGTTCGAAGCCACTATACTTCTTACGAGATGGTCTAACTTTTTATAAAAATATCATGATCGACATAAGCCTAATTCAGTACCTACAATAGTGCATTCTTATGGGGCTCGACATTTAACAATAGAGATAATAATGGAATTCTAGCTGGCATCTTGATGAGTTAATCCATTACACTATATTCACTATGCTTAATGATCTTTAGAAATTCACATGCTTCCTTTTCTATCATTAGCCTTTTGTACTACACTATCAGGTTCATTGTAATAAGGACTCTCTTTTTATATCTATTTCCTTCCACTTTATTTCTTTTTTCTCTGCTCACTTGCTCTAAAGCCTTAGAAGTATAAATTCAACCATTTCAAGTTATTCTTTTAACATTGGATATATTAGTTGCATCTTTGATGTTTGTATTGTTCGATCCTTGGATCTTTACATCACAATCATATTTCTAAGGGATTGCCTTACCATCCTTGTAAAGAAAAACATTGGGTACATATACAATAATAGCTACTTGGGAATGGGGAGTGAACTCGCTTGCTATTATTCTAGCTTATTATAGAAAATGGTAAAAGGTTTGGGGATAAACAATGCACCTGGTCTTTAACTAGCTATCATGCTTACTTTATCATTTTCTTCTTCATTATAAAATTCAATCCCAATATCCATCAATCCTTGACTATTTGCTTAAACTCTTCACAATCCTAGATTAAATGACCTTTCACCATTCCATATACCTTACAACTCTAATAAATCCTAGACGATTGTCATCAATATTAAGGACCATTGTTCAAAACACACCAACTTTGACCAAACAATCATATACTACTTCCAAAGGCATTTTCACCTCTCTTATCCAGCTTTTGACTTCTTTACCCTTCTTTATCACTTTGGTTGTTCTCCTAACATGGTTAGTGTTAGCTTTTTAGATGAGATGGTGATCCAAGAGAGAGATGAATTGGATTTTTCTAAATTCTTCTCAAACAATGATTTCAAGATAATTGAATGAGGAATTAAATCAATAAGCATTTTTTATGAAAATATGATGCAATCAATAACAATTAGTGAACCTAGAATCAAATATAAACAATAATAAATGTAAAGAGATAGGGATAGAGAAATCAAACACAGTGATTTATAGAGGTTTGGTTGTACTCCATAAGGCACCTACTTCTTCTCTTCTTGGTTCTCTACGCCAAGGATTCAATCCACTAATTGAAAAAAAAACTCTTACAAGATACAAACCTATCTTGTACTAAATCCCTATCGTTTTCTTAAGGTTTAGATAGCAACCTCTACCTATACAATATCAGGAGGATACCTCACATCTTGCTTACAAGATAACCCAACAGATTTTTACAAACTAAATACCACTCAAGGTTGAAAGTTTGCCTAATGAAGTACAAATAAATTTGATGAGTGAATAATACAATATAGCTTGGATACAACAAATATGAAGGATATGGATTTTAAGCTCTAATAACTCTTAATTCTTTGAAAAAATGAAAACATAATTTGTTGGTTCTTGCTCTCTTGATTTATCAACCTTCTTAGTGTATTAGAATGCCCAATTTATAGAAGAATTGAAGAACTAGTCGTTGGGGATGGTTTGGAGTTGAAAAAAAACTACTAAAGCTTGAAAAATTGCCGTTGGAGCTTTTTTAGGTATAAGGAATCGATTGGTTCTAATAAGGGATTGATCTCGTGTCTTACCCAATTGATCACTTCTTGTAGGGGATCAATACCTTTTGGTGTTTTTCAAATCCATTTTGTTTCTATAAGAAAAATCAATTGAACCATTACAACAGGAGATCAATTGGTTCAGCTAGGGGATCGATCCTATAACATAGGGGATTAATTTGGTCAAGTTCAGTGATTGTATCTTATTTTGTACTCTACTCACTAATTTGATCATATCTTGAGTTATACAATTCTAAATCAAAAACTATTTCAAGATTTAGAAACTAGACTTAATGGGCTTTCTATCCATATATAATTCATCACCTAATTCATTATATACAAATTATAGTGAATTTTCAAAACTACCCATTGTGTAGTTTTTTATACAACTGCAAAGTGTCTTCTAAAAATTCAAAATCTTATCTTAGAAAATTTGGATTTTGACTTTGTTTGATCCATTAGAAAGTAGACTCAAAGAGCTTTTCAACCATATAAAATTCAAATACTAAAACTTTGTGAGTTAATATAGAAAAATAAAACAAATTAAATGTTGGAAAACTTTGTTCTTGTAAAATAATTTTCTTAAGTTAATCTATTTCTCAAAACAAATTTTATCAAAATTATATTGAGTCCAAAATGAATAACTTCACTTTAAGAACAACAATTGAACTTTCATTTAAGTTCAAATAAATAATGCTTAAAGATAGTTTTGATTTGAGAAATAAGAAAACATAAAAAAAGGTTTGTTTAAACTTTAAAAATCATATTATTTATTTAGTGCCAAAAATAATAAAACTTAAGAACATGTACTAAGTAAATCTTTTTCAAAATCTTAATCAACCTTATTTAGCTTAATGTTTTGTCATTTCAAAATAAGAATCAAGTCAAGGCTAAGAATCTCCCCCTTTTTGATATGACAAAACCTAAAGATAAATTTGCTTAATGAAAAACTTTCTTTAAGACGCTTAAGATTTTTGAAAAACATTTCAAAAAACTTCCTTTAAACTTTGCATGGCAAAACTCCCTTGTAATTAATACATCCTAATCCAACACAACTCAACAAACATATTTAGTCAAATATATCAAATAAGCACAATCAAACATATATATGTCAAGCATAAGCAAATATGTTCATATGATATTTCTCCCCCCTTTTGTCATAGTAAAAAGGCATGAACAAATAAACATAAAAAAAAGGTATTAGCAAATATATTCATGAAACATTTTTCCCTTTAGTTTAACCTTTTTATACCAAATGTTAAAACTCCTATACCAATTGCTATAAGTATACAAGAAGAAATATCCATAATCTCTCCCCCTTTTTCTCTCATAGCAAAAGAAAAAAAAAATTAATTCAAGGCATAGGGCAAAATGCTTGATACCAATAATATCAAAAGTATTTTGAATGCATGTAATCAAGTATAATATGAACAATGAAGTTCACATGCACAAAACCATAAGTGTATCAAATTTAAATGTTATAGCACAATTCATTCAACTTAACCACATGAAATTTATGAGCAAAAGGATAATAAATGATATGCAACCTACTCATAAATCATGTTATCATAAGATGTGCTTAGAACCTAAGACATCATTAGCAATTAAGCATAAAATCAATCACATGCATACAAGCTCATACAAATTGTTAAGGATACCAATTGTTAAAGATATGTTATCACAAAGCATACCAATTGTTATCACAAAAAAAAAAATAAAGCAAAACTATATTCTAAGATTTTTCCTCCTTTTTAAAATAAGAATTAATCAATTTAAGGCACACACAATTTTGCATGAAAGGTACAAGCTATACAAAGATAGACACATAAACAAGTGTCCATGAAAGTTAAAAAAATTTTATAGCAATTTTGATACCAAATTGTTCCCAATTGTTAGCTATTTTGTTTATAAGCTTTTAAGGATCACAATATATTTCAAGCATATGAAAAGTTCAATCAATACATGCATAATAGCATTCTTTCATAAGCATATCCTATCCAAAACAAATATTCAATCATCATGTTATAGCAAAGAATTATACAAACATGATGAACACATATGCTATAGCAAAAAAATAATGAAAGCATAATTATTCAAATATATTCCTATTTATTTCAATGCATAGCAATGGACTTAATCTAAACATATGCAAGTATCTAAATATATATTTCAATCAAAATTATACAAGCATATGCAAAAACATTTCAAATCACATATAGCAATATACCAATAAAGATACAAACATTTAGACATAATGTGGTATATTCTATTTCAATAATCTTAATCAATGAATATGTTCAAAGAAATCAATCAATTTAACTCATATCTATGTTCAAGGATTCATGCATTGACCAAATATTCATGCATTAAAACTATCAATCTCATCAAAGCAATTAAGAACTAGGCATGAATACTAATCAAAGTGAATTAATAAATCTAAGCTTTCAAGAATATTGAGACAATATCTACCAAGTGACTTGGTGATTAATTTGTGCAATGTGTTCATATCTTCAACCACAAAGTCATATATTTGCACATATCAAAGCAAGCATGTATATGTATTCAAACTCATACATCATATCATAAAGTTAATATATTTACATCTATCCATGTCAAGCTTTGTTGTTGTGCTCATTTGGCTTTGAATTCTCCAATCCGCTTCATTTGAACCAAACTAGGCATGATTGATGAGGATGACATGTTTTATTGCTACACTTGAAATTTCAAAAATGTAGGCTCTTTTATGCTCATTTAAAGTTCTCCTAGAATAGACTTAGAAAATATTCTTGACAAAAAAACATTTTTTAATAGCATCAAGAATATCAATTGATAAAAATTATACTAATTATTAGAAAATGAATTCCATATTTTAAGTCATTATAGGCAAAATAAATTTTGTTCATCAAGCACAAGTTCCTAGTTTGCTATCAAATCATTCAATATTAACTAAAGCTATAGACCATTCATCATAATAAAAATCATATAGCACAATGGTGGCACTAAAGCAAAAGTTTTTAAGTAATGTGCAAAACATCAATCTTTCTAGATCATTTATGAACACAAAGAGGACATATTCAATAATCATGTATATTCAAGAAATCACCAAAGAATATGTCAAAATAATTTTTAAGCCATTTGAAAACTAAAAACTCAATGATGACATATTTATTACCAAAAACATAGTCAAGAAAATTTTAGCACAAAAGCATAAATATGCCTACACAAATTATAGGCCATAATCAACAATGACTTAAGCTAAAAATAAGCATTATAAAAGAATCATTTATTTAAGTCATGTTGCAACCATGTCAAGTTAAGAAAAATCATATTTATCATATATGCACACACTTGACAAGAACAGTAAATGAACAAACAACACATATCATTAAACACAATTAGTTCATCAATACTTAATTCTAAACCAAAAGATAAGTCAATTAAGCACAAGTTCCAAAATATTTCACAAAATTAATGAATCAATTTAACACAAAAGTAGGTATATTTTAAAAAATTTAAGTATTTTCAAATCATAAGCATTAAGGTTAGGTTGAATTAACGATCATTTGAGCACATATCTTGACCAAAAACATAGATTAACAATGAATCAATAAATATCACTTAAGCACAAGGTGTTCATCAATTTACAAATTAAGTGTTATAATAATTTAGAATATAACAATCAAGTTTAAAAAAAATATTTCACAAGATCCAAGCATTATAAACAAGTAACATGGCCATGTAGGCATTTTAAATACACAAATCAATGTATATCATATAAAGTGCATAAAGAAAAATATGAAACATATTCATCAAGCTAAAATCATTCAAACAAATATATTTATGTAAAAACACAATAAGATAATCCATTCAAAGATTAATAGGTCTAGGATTTTTATTTTTGCACTTTAAAACTCATTTTTGCTTGAAAAATACCTTAATAAATCTCAAAACTAGTCAAGCTCATTTGTAACCAACTTGAACCTTTCTGACAAGTTTAAAATGACAAAACAAAGTTGTTCAAGTGGTCATTTGGCCTTAAAAACAAGAAAATCAAAAAGTTAATTCTTAAAATATATTTCCTTGAAAAAGGCTATTAAGATGGGCAAATATGTTTGCACTTACATTAAGCACTTCAAATCATTTATAAAAGTTTTATATCACACTTTGAAAATGTCCAAATGGTTTTTATGCCAATAAATGTTCAAAAACAAGATTTGATATACTAAGTTCCAAAATCCTTTGACACTTACTATATCGCTAATGAAAAATTGAAACCATTGCAAGTTATCAAGTTTTCTTTGTTTGAACAGGTTTATATCATTGAATTCATGATATTCAAATTCATTTTACAATTAAAAGCTTACTAAAATAAAATTTCATATTTTAAGGCTTGACTCTAGCAAAAATCACTCTTAAAGCAAAACATAAACTTTCAAAATCATTAAGCTTTTAGTGCTCCTCCTAAGTTTATGCATAAATATAAAAATAATTTAGTACACAATTAATCACGTCAAGCACCAATAGCAATTTCATAAATAATATCTAAATATCAAGATCATTCATGCAATCCCAATATCAAGAGCATTCACATGTAATCCCACAAATTTATTAGAGCATTCATGAATTCTCCTAAAAATGTATCTCAAGCAAATAAGTATTAAACACAATATCAACAAGCATGAGATATGTATTAAAATCATACATTCAAGAGAAACAAAAAATGCCTACTTAATTCAAGCTCACATATATCAAATAAAATTGGTATATTCAAAATATATCAATAAAGCATATACCAATATCCATTAAGCACTCAATGTCCAACAAAAATAGGCAACCAATTTTATATTCACTTAAAATAAAAGTTTAGAAGTTACCCATCTCCATTGTGTGTCTAGAGTATTCAAAATTCAAATCGCAATGTAACTCCTTCCTCTAGCACACCTAAAAGAAACATTTTTCATTTGATTTTTGGTATCCAAATTTTTTTGGGTCCTTGAGCGTTAGTGACCAAGTCTCTAATTCCTTTTGGAACCCACAATTGTCTAATTCTAAATGGAACTTTTCTTTTTATAGAAAAAAGTATGTGTAGTATGATTGTGAAAATTACAAAAATTGCATATTGTCATTTTAGTACTTAATGAACTCTTTAAAAACTTTTGTTTTTCATTCATCAATTCATCAAATTGCTTTTTCAAAATGATATTTTCTTTTTCTAAAAATTAATTTCTACTTTGAAAGGTTTCAAATTTATTTTTAATTTTTCATTTTCTTTTTCCAAAATATTTTTTGCATTCATCAAAAAATCATTTTCAACATTCAATTTTGAAATCATTTTCTTATATTTCCTCTTCATTGATTCACATTCAACATATAGCCTATTATAAGCATCTTGTAATTTATAAAAAAATATATGAATTTGAATTAATAGAATTAGAGGTTACCTCGGATCTTCAAAAGCCATGAGACATGATGCATTTTGGTTGGATTGTTGTCTTTCATGTATTTCATCCAACTTCTCCTATATATCATTTGAGGTTAAACACTTTGATACCAAGTTGAAGTTGTGGGAATCAAGAGCTCCACATAGTAAACACTCGGCCTTGGCATCATCCATCACTTGCCTCATATAGTTTGCATTATTTGAAGGAATTCCAAGCCCTTTTCTTTATCACATTCCAAGCTCTAAAATCTTAGGCCGTTATGAACACCTTCATCCTTATTCTCTATTAACAAAATTCAAATTTATCAAACATAGGAACTTTGAGGACTTCCTCACCATCTTGGAACCTGAATTAAGCCATAAGATCTTTACTCAAAGTGGTTAAACCTACAAAAAAAAAAAACCAAAGGTGTGATACCAATTATTAGCTTTTTAAGTGAGATGGTGATCTAAGAGGAGAAGTAAATTGGATTTCTCTAAATTTTTCTCAAACAATGATTTCAAGATAATTGAATGAGGAATTAAATCAATAAGCACTTTTGATTAAAATATGATGTAATCAATAACAATTAATGAAATCAGAATCAAATATAAATAACAATAAATGTAAGGAGATATGGATAGAGAAATCAAACACAATAATTTATAGAGTTTCGATTCTTCTCCACAAGGCACCTACATCCTCATTTCTTGGTTTTTCACACCAAGGCTTCAATCCACTAATTGAAAAAAAAAAACCATTACAAGATACAAACCTATCTTGTACTAAATCCCTATCTTTTTCTTGAAGCTTAGATAACAACCTCTACCCTTACAATATTAAAAGGATACCTCACCTCTTACTGATAAGATAACCCAAATAATTTTTGCAAACTAAAATACCTCTTAAAGTTAAGTGTTTACCTAATGAAGTATAAAACAATTTAATGAATGAACAACACAATATAGCTTGGATACAACAAATATAAAAGATATGAATTTTAAGCTCTAATAACTCTTGATTCTTTGAGAAAATAAAAATATAACTTATTGGTTATTGTTCTATTAATTTATCAACATTTTTTGTGTGTTAGAATGCCCAATTTATAGAAAAATTGAAGAACTAGCTGTTTGGGATGTTTTAGAGTTGAAAAAAAAAAACTTTGAAGCTTGAAAAACTAGCTGTTGGAGCTTTTCTAAGCATAGGGGATTGATTGGTTTTGATAGGGGATTGATCTTGTGCCTTACTCAATCAATCTCTTCTTACGGAGGATTGATCCCTTTTGGTATTTTTGAAATCTATTTTGTTTCTATAAAAAAAATCATTCAATCCATTACAATAGGGGATCGATTGGTTCAGCCAAAGGATTGATCCTGTAACCCAAGGGATCAATCTAGTCAAGCTGATTGGTTGTATCCTATTTTACACTCTACTCACTAATTTGATCAAATCTTAAGTTATACAATTCCAAATGAAAAACTGTTAGAAGATTTAAAAACTAGACTTAAAGGGTTTTCTATCCATAAAAAATTCATCACCTTATTCATTATATATGAATTATAGTGAATTTTCAAATCTACCACTTGTGCAGTTATTTAGACAACTACAAAGTGTCTAGTAAAAATTAAAAATCTTTTCTTAGAAAGTTTGGATTCTAATGTTGTTTGATCCATTAAAAAATAAACTCAAAGAACTTTCCAACCATATAAAATTCAAATATTAAACCATTGTGAATTAATATAGAAAAATAAAGCAAGTTCCATGTTGGAAAACTTTGTTCTTGTAAAACAATTTTCTTAAGTTAATCAATTTCTCAAAACCAATATTATCAAAATTTTATTAAGTCCAAAACAAATAAGTTCACTTTAAAAACAACAATTGGACTTTCATTTAAGCTTAAATAAATAATGTTTAAAGATAGTTTTGATTTGAGAAATAAGAAGACATAAAGAAAGGTTTATTTAAACTTTGAAAATCATGTTATTTATTTAGTACCAAAAATAATAAAACTTAAGAACATATACTAACTAAATCTTTTTCAAAATCTTAATTAAGCATATTTAGCTTAATGTTTTGTTATTTCAAAATAAAGATCAATTCAAGGCTAACAGTTAGCCAATAGGTTTCCTCAAATATTGGGTTTTGTATGCATATTGAAATTTAATCAGCCATCCTTTATCAAAGCTTGTACTCTATACTTCAAAGTAGTGCAATCTTCTAAAGAGTGGCCCATTGCACCAAAATGATATTCACATTGGGCGTTGAGGTCATACTTTTAAGGTACAATAATTTGAAAGGTTTGATGAAAACTGGGGCTATGAGGTGGCCTTTCAGGAGTTATGGGTAAAGATTAGTATAGGACATGGGAATTGGGTTGATGGGAGTTCTTCCTCTAGTATTGGTAGTGCAAGGGTTTTTCTATTCTAGGGTGGGATTGCTTGGTGGGCAAAAGGTTACATAGTTAAGGTAGGAGTGTATTGGGGAACTCGGGTCTAAAGTTAGGTTGATATGTTGGTGGTCATGGTGGTGGAGTATATGGGTATAGTGTCTAAGATATATGGTTGGTAGATTAGTAGTAGGGTGTGTATGTGGGATATGGATGGTAGGGAATAAATGGTGAGCTAGAACTATCACTTTATGGATTCCAGATTCTTTTTTTTTTTTTGTTACTAGGGTCTTTTTGGTACTTGAGGCCTTTTAACCATCAATTTTGTTATTTTTGATAGCATTCTTAATCATCTCACCCGATATCACCATATCAATAAAATTTTTTAAAGCATTACCAACTAGTTACAGTAAAGGGCTTTCAAAGTGCTGACAAAGAGAATGGTGGCTTCATTTTCTATCACTGATGGTTGGACCTATACAATAATATCTTTCCACCTGTGTCATACTCTTTAAAGGTTTCGATTGCCCTTTTCTATATATCCTGTAATGACAACCTATCGGTGTTATATTTTCAACATGCTTATACTATACTATAAAGGCCTTAGCTAGATCCTTATAAAAATGTATCTTGTTGTGGTCCAGTTGGACATACCGCCTTACAGTGGACCTAATAAAACTATCTTGAAAATAGTGTATCAGTAGCTTATCATTGTGTGTATGACTAGTTATCTTTCTATTATACATTTTGATATGTGTAGAGGGACACTTCGCTCTATCATATTTCTCAAAGTTTACAAGTTTGAACTTTAACAAAATTACTAGATTAGGCATTAGGCTCAACTCTTGGGCCTTTACATAGCTTTCTTCCAACAAATCATACTTATTCTTCATTTTAGTACCATCCATAGGATTAAATATCCTTTTTAACTTTTTTTGCTCTTTTGGGTCATCAATGTTTGGCATGATAATAGGATCAAATGGAATGGATCTAGGATTGATATTCAATTGGACTGGCAATGGCTTGATAAAGGTACCAACATGTTGTTGATGAGTGGCTGGTGGTACTCAAGTAACATGCGAATAAGGATATGCAAACTAGACATACATTGGCTCCTTTACCGTAGTTTCTTCCCTTAGATCATGTGTTTCAACATTGCCTTTTCCTTTATATTCTATTGCAATCCCATAACTATCTCTTTGATCTCTTCTTAGGCCTTTTCCATTTTGTCTATCCAATCGGCATTCTCAATTTTCGTGATTCTTGTATGAGCTTGAGTGTTGTAAGTATGCAAAACCAACTAATCTTGTTCCTTAGGACATGCGATCCTTCAACCTTCTATTGATTCCCACAAGTCAGAAATGCATAATATGAGTTTTATTATTGGCCTCAAGAGATAGTTTAAAAAGCCACCTATATTTCGGTAAGACTTTTAACAATATTTCTTTGCTTTGAGTGTTTGACAAAAGTATACTTAAAATCACCATTCCTTGTCATTAGTTACCATGGAAAACAATGAATTCAAACAAATGATGCATGGTATATATCATAACATATCAGTTCGAAGACTCAATCGCTAGACATAAAAATTTAAAAATCTTGAAAAACATGGGAGTCACCACCAATCTTTTTTATGGTGTGATTGACCACTTAAAAATTTATCTTTTTAATAAAATAGGTTTAGAACTTTATTAAAAAGATAATTTTAGTCTACGAAAACAAGATTGGGTTTGGGAATCGATTACGTGAAGGGAAGGATTAAACTCTCACAACGCCCACAAAATTGGTACCAATTAATTGTGTGGTATTTATAATTTCAAATTAAAATAGTTTTATATAAAATTTAATTATAATCCTCTCTATTTTAGAAAGAAAATTAATTTAAAGAAATCTTTATTTAGGAATATTATGAAAATTTTAGATTAAAGACATGCCTTCGAATTCCCCGACATAAAGGCAGAATTAAAAGATAATCTTTTCATCTAAAATTCAAAAATTCATTGCAACATTTCTTTTAAAAATAAGAAGATAACATTTTTTGTAAATAATAATTATCGACAACTCTCCAACATCTAGGCACAGTACCACCACTTATATTTCACGGAATGCCATTTTAATTTTGTTTATTTTAAACTAATTTTTTAAAGAACTTTTGGTGTAGTAAAAATGGAAAGTAATATAATTAATATTAAACATAAAAAATTAAAACAAACATATATTTGCATTATGAATGTGGACATTAATTTAAAAACAAAACATATGCAAATGATAACAAAATGCGAATTTAAAAATTAGGTTTTCAAATATAAAGAGACCACCCGAACTCTCCAACATTTAGATAGAGTTTGGGTGTGACTATTTATATTTGAAATCCTATTTTATTGTTTTTATTATTTTATATTTCTATTTTTATTATTTTAACAAAACGAGTTTATTTGGATTTACGAAAATATATGAAAATTTTTAATGAAATAAAATTTCCTAAATACCACATCATCTAATTGGCATTTACAAACAAATTATTTCATAAAAAGGTTTTCATCTAAATCCTTAAAAAATTTTGAGATTTTGGATGGATCAAGATTTTGGACTTGACCAAAAGTTTAGGGTTTCACCTAAGGTTTTGGGGTTTCATTTGGAGTTTAAAATTTTACTTAGGATTTAAGGTTTCACCTAGGATTTTGGACTTAAGGGTTCCAATTTAGCGTTTCGACGTTAGGGATTTCAATTTAGGGTTTTAATCATAGGGTTTCAATTTAGGATTTCATGAACCTCTCAAAAAATCTCTAATATCTAGGTAGACTTTTGGAGTAAGCTCTTTTTTTATAATTTCCCAAAAAATGAATTTTATATTTTTTACTTATTTTCATTTTCATTAAAAATTTTATTATTATTAGGATTTATTAATCTTTTATTATTTTATTTTTATTATTTAATAATTTCCCTACATTTAGACAAAACTATTATTTATTATTTATTTCTATATTATTATTATTATTATTATTTTAAAACAATTTTGAAGTCTCTCCAACATCTAGGTACGGAATTCAAAACATTTTTTTATAACATATATCTTTTATTTATTATTGCTATTATTATTTGTTTTATTTTTATTGCTTTTGGTATAAACCTAAAATGTACAAAAGATCAATTATATAAACAATAAATTAAATATGAAAATTGCATAATCGTCTAAATGAACATACAACGTTGTGTTCGAAAAACATGAAGTCAAAGGATGAATACTGCAAATAATAAAAAAACAAGACCTGATTAATTTCATGTTAATGTTAACCTAATATAAATGCTTCCTAACATAGGGATGACATTGAAAGATCAATCAATCATAGGAGAACTAGTGAGTTTGTTCAATTTTCTTTCCGAATCTACCTAAGGGAACAATATTCAAACTTTTTACGCTTACATGAACTCAAGCAAATGCATCATGCAATCTGTCAAATGGAGAAAACAAAATTTCCTAAGGACTGTGGACTGAACTCTTTTTTTTTTCTTTTTTCTTTTTTTTTGAGAAAACAAGCCCCTAAAGCTTTTCCAATGTACATCCAACTAATAAACCCTAAAACATTTACAACATATATTTGCTGTGGATTATAGTAGAACCATGTAAGTATTACATGCAGAGAAAAATAACAAAGTAGAAGTAAACCTGAAAATGTAGCAAAGCCGAACTTACTGTTTTCTTTTCTTTGCTTCTTTTTTTTTTGCACACTTTCTTCTAGTTCCTGTTCTACTCCTTTGTTTTCCGTATTTTCCATTCAATTTGTCTTCTGTTTCCAGCTTCTTCTCTTGTTTTTCCGCTGCTGTTGTCCAGTTTTTGCCCAGCTTGTTTCGGTTTTCACGCCTGATTCTTCTACTACAATTTTCTTCTACTTCAGTTTTTATTTTCCTTGCCTGCTGACTTCCACTTTCTGTCTTTCCTCCTATTACTGCTTATGCTGCTGCTGACTTTTGTTTCTTTTATTTCACGCTTCTTCCATTTTTTCTTGTCGCAGCTTTTCTTTTCTCCCTCGTCCCGCCAGTTTTTCAAAACTACTTCCTCCTTGCTTTTCAACTGCCGTCCCTCTCCACCTTTTCCTTACTGCCAGGTTCTTCCCTTTTTTTCTATCTCTTCTAGTTTTTTCTTTTCTGCCTTTTGCGCTGCTGCCTTCCCTCTATTTCCGCTGGCTTCAGTTTTTTTGGTAGTTCCGTTCCTCCCACGTTGTTGTAGTTTCCTCATGCAGTCCTCCCCACGTCCTTCCTTTTTTGTTTTTCTTACTGCCAATTTTTGTTTCTGGCAGTTTGTTTCTTCAGTTTTTGTTTCCTTTCCTTCCTTTTTCTTTTCACCCATTCTTTTACACATCCTGCCTGTTTAGTTTTCTACCTCATGCATCCCACGTTCATACCCCCTTTCCTTCTCCACGTTACGAGTATTTGTTTATTTTCCAATTTTTCAATTTCAATTTTAAATTTTAAATTTTAAGTTTTAATTTTAATTTTAATTTTAATTTTATAATTTTATATGCTTATATACTTATTATTATTATTATTATTATTATTATTATGGCCATTAACGAGCTTTTACAATCAGATTTTTTATCGGGCCATTTTGGGCTTTATACGGAGCATTTAGAAGTAGGTTGCATATTGGCCTTGGAAAACGAAGATTGGGCCCAATTGCATGAACAAACCCAGATTACAAAATATCTAGATAAAATTAGATGTTTACAACTACCCTTCTTTGTATATTTTTAAGTATCAGGAATAATATAAAGATATAAACAATAATTTTGTTCGTATATTACTTTCTAAGGCAATTTTTTTGTTTTTGTTTTCTTGTTTTTTTCTTCTTTTGTTATTTTGTTATTTTTTTTTCTCTTGTTTTTGTTTTTTGTTTTGTTATTTTGTTTTTGTTTTGTTTTTATGTGTTTTTTTTAAGAACAACCGGAACAACATTGCAAGTTAGAAATAACAAATAACTAGAACAACATCACAAGTCAAAAGTAATGCATGACTAGGACAACACCGTAAGTTAGAAATAAAGGTCGACTAGGACAACACCATCAGTCATAAATAAAAGATGATTGGGATAATACCACAAGTTTGAAATAACAAACGACCAAGACAACATTACAAGTTAGAAATAAAAAATGATCGGGATGAAATTTTCGTTGGTGCTACTTAGACTCGGCTTAAATTTTTGTTAGTGCCAACTAATCGGGTTTAAATTCTTCATTGAATGCCGACTAACCTGGGCTTAAATCTTTGTTAGGGCTAGGTAATTTGGGCTTAAATCTTCATTAAGTACCAACTAAACTGGCTTAAATCTTTCATTGGATGCTAGCTAAACTGGGCTTAAATCTTTTTATGAGGTGCCAGATAAATTAGACTTAATTTTCATTAGGTGCCAGCTAAACTGGGCTTAATTTTTTTTTTTTAGAACTGACAATCCCTATTAGAAATGAAAAAAGTAAAAATTTTCTCTCTCAATGGATTGGATAATTTTGCACCTGGAGATTTTTGTTGATTTGAAAAGGCTTCATCATTTAAAGGGGATAAAAGGGACGTACACTTTTTCAACAAATATGAGCTAATCTGGACTTAAATTTTGATTGATGCCAACTAAATTGAGCTTAAAACTTTATTGGTTCCAGCTAAACTAGGCTTACATTCTCGAGAATTGGCGATCCCTATTAGAAATGAAAGAGGTGAAAATTTTCTTTTCGAATGGATTGAATGGTTCAACATATTGAGGTTTTTTATTCATTCAAAATGGTTTTTCCACCTGAAGGGGATAAAAGAGGCATATACCTTTTTAATGCAAGATCACGGATGAAACATAAGTTTTTTTAAAAACATGAATGCCTTGAAAATCAAACATATTAAACACTTTCTTTAGCCTTAATATGTGATATTTTGATATGTGTCAAGGTTAGCTGTAAGGGCTTGAGATTTTGAAAAGCTATTTGGGAATGGAAAAAGGCTGAGCTTTTTAAATCAACCCTTTTCAAACTTTAAAGACTTTGATATTTTGGATCTTTTAAAAAAGTTTGACTTATTTTTGTTCAGCATACACCTCATTCAATATTAGGAATGGCTTTCAAAATTTACTCTAGACTATCATTTTGTAGGGTTTTCACCCTAGTGCCACCTTCATTTTTATCTTTTTCTTTTTTTTTTCTTTTTTTTTATTAATTGATTATCACGCCATGCACTTTAGAATTCAAACTTAATAAAAAAGGTTAATGGTTCAAACAAAAAATTAAGTAATAAAGACCAAAAGGTTCATGGATGATCCAATTGTTCTAAGAGAAACTCTTCAATTTTAAGCCTAATGGTTGATCCAATATGGACTTTTCACAGGATGTAATGTAGGCTAAGGTTTGAGGTTGTCAAAAGAAAAGAATAGAAAGGTCCAAAACAAGTGCTTAAGGGTACTTAAGACCAAGGATCATTCTTTCATTTAAAAGATTCACTCTGGGTATATTCCCTACCATTTTTCTTGTACTTTTCACCCATTCATTTCCTTTTTTTCCTTTGTTTTTCTTTCTTTCTTTCATTATTTCTTTCTCGTTTTTTCTTTTTTTTTTTTTACTTTTCCTTTTTCCCTTTTCTCTTCACCTTCTTGTTTATTCTTTCACTTTTTTTTTCTCAAAGTGGATTCAAAACTTTTGGGAATTTTTATATTAGGCATTTGCTCCAACATACATGATTCCATTTGGACAACACCATTCTTAAACCCCCTTAATGCATCCTTTTTTGGCTTCCCAATATGAAAGATGATCCTTCTTAAGGTTTAGTTTGAAAGAATTTAATCAGGCTCAAAGAGGTAGCAAAGGATAGATTTTAAGATTTGAAGGTATGATAAAATATGGCCATTTGTCATTTCAAGCATGATCACCTAAATTGAAGGGCAATACCATTTTGGAAAAATAAATTTGAAAAAAGTTTTTTATTTCAATTTTTTTTTTGTTTGGTTCTTTTAACTTTTCTTTGGCTTTTTCATTTCAAAATTTTGTTGTTCCCTTTCCAAAATTGTGGATTGGTCAGGCCTATATTTAGCTTTATTCAACTTCTTAAGTGCATGATGTCCTAACCATTTTTTTTTCTTTTTTTTGTGTTTTTTATTTTTTTTTACATGCCCTCCAATAAGTCATACCTAAATTCATTTTGTCAATAATGCGTTTCCTGAAAAATTCCCCATTTTAGCAAACCATTCTTAATTGAAGTTATTATAAGAAAATGGTTATGTGGAATGAATGAGAAATGGTCATATAGAATAAACCTATTTAAGGTATCAAATAATCTGTCACTTTACCAAAAAAAGAATGAATGGGCTATTCATAACTCAAGTTGTCCTAAAGGTAATGATTAATGCGCCTTGAGACACATGGGCTAGGCTAATTTTTTCGATAAAGGGGTTAAAGGTTGGTAAATCTGAGCAACATGCCCCTGGGACACTTGAGCCAAACCAATTTTTGAGTAAAGAGCTAAAAGTATCGTAAGTCTGAGGTCATTTTATAGGACTTAGGGTGGCCTTGACTTTTAAAAGTTTTTTGAAGTTATAGCATAAAATTGACACATCAAATCACCACATCTGAATTCTTTTAAAAAAATGTCATACATGCTTGATTTTCTAGGAATCCAAAATTTTCCATTTTTAATTAGATGTTTCATTGCTCATTGCCTTAGAAAAGAGTACCACCCTTCGATATCAGAACATTATCAAGTGAAGGCAAGGTTCGCGAATTCAAATTCATGGCTTTTAAAGGGTCATGGCTAATGGATGGAATCAAATGAATTATTTAAGAAAAAGTGTTTAGGTAATTCTTAATAGTGATTGCCAACCCATCCGAGACATAAAACTTTCATGATTTCACTTTTTTCCTTTATTTTTTTAAGGCATTTCTTTTTCTATAACCTTGGGACTTAACTATGAGGGGCTTTATTCACATCTAACATTTTTTCCTTTCACTAATTCTCAAAGAAAACCTACATGTGCAAAATTTAAAAGAAATTGTAAACATCAAATGACAATATGAATCCATGAAACACTAATGAGGCACAAGATCTATTCATGCAATGCAAACACTCAAACGTGACCCAAAAATTTACATTCCTAATAGTATTCTTGAGATGACACTCAAACTTATAGAAATGAAAGTTTTCCATTTAACACTTCAACTTTAGTATTACTAACCCGTAACTTCCTCGCTATCAATCATCAAAACCACTAAACAATTCTTTAAACTTCATGGGATTTGCATTGATCAAAGCTTCAACTATATCTTGAAAGCAATACAATCTTTTATGGAATACCCTATAGTCCTATCATGGAATTACACTTAACATTAAGATTATACCATTTTAGGTAAAGAGGCTTTCTCAGTCTTATAAGGATAATAGAAATCATATGATTTTTGATAAGTAAGGTGAAAAGCTTAGTGTAAGACATTGGGAGTGAATGATAAACCTTGACTCTCTTTCTCTTACGGCTTCGGTTGATCCTTTGTTCTATGAATGTTTATGGCAAAGGAATTGGAACACAAGGATGAAGTAATTGAGAAAAATTACCAGCCTGAGATGTCGATTGGGGACAATATGGTGACAATTAGAAATAGTAATTCATCAAATCTTCCCGTATCATGATGAGGCCTATCGTATTTTACCCTTTAACAATTATCTCTTGGGCATATCTTTTGAAAATATTTCTTACCTTTCAAAAGAAATTTCCACATTGGCATCCATGCTCCCATAAATGCCATTCCTTTCCATAGGTCTTAGTCTTTCTTCTAACAAATCATACATAATTTTTGTCTCACCACTCATCATTGGCATAAACATGCCACATAGCTTTTCTTGTTTAATAGGATTATCCAAATTTGGTACAATGATAAGATCGACAGACCTAATCCTAGACTGACATTCATATATACTGAGGTAAATTAGTAGAAGGTTCATCACCAATGTAAAGATGGGATTGACTAATAGTAGGTCTAGCAAAAGTGAAAGGTTGTATGGCTAGTGGCTACAAAAGGATTCTTTAGGAAGTATGAACTCAAGGTGAAGCAAATCTCAGAGAATATGTTGATTCCTCTATATTAATCCCATATCCTAATCCCTATATGCTAGCAACTTCTTTGCCTTTTAGGAAACTAGTTAATAATTATCTTAACTCATACATCTATGCCTCGATATTCAATTGTATTTCCATCTCTCTCTTATATCTCCTCATGTACCTTCTCCAACTTTTCAAACCTAGCTAAATTCTCTTTTTTCATAACTCGAGAATTAGAATGGGTATTATACTTATGCAAAACCACTTGAGCTAACTTCTTTGGCTTCATTACCTTTAAACCTTTTTTATTAATCATGAATTAGAATGCATGGTATAATTATTATTGTTATCTTTATTAATAGTATTATTATTATTGTTAACTTGCTTTTACTAATTTACATGTACGTAATGAATGTAATGTAATGCAAAAAAGGTATTGCTTTGGATTAATCTAAGCAAAAAAAACATTCATTAACCATAGGAATCTTTGTACATCAATCAATCATCCATGCATTAAAACCATAAAAACACCTAATTTGAGCATACTACTCCCTAGCTTCACATAACTAATTCAACAATCGTTGGCTACAATAATGAGTCGATATGACCTCTCATTCAAGTTCTTTAACTTTTTCCACCATTTTGCTGGCTTTCTTTACTGCCTTGTAAATTTGTGAACTTAAGTGCTCTATGTATTGTTACCTTCCTAGGCTTTTCGCTCTCCACATTTCCTAAGCTTCCACTTTCATATTACAAGTTTGAACCTAATAATCCTCTCTCTCTTATCATTTAGTCAAAATCTTATCTATGTGGTTTTAATTATTGACCAACTGGATTTTCAGGCTCATCAACTCCTGTTCCAAAACTTTTATCTCTTTTTACAAATTAGAACTCTTATTCTATTCTCCTTTCAGTCTGACCCTTAGCTTCTTATTTTTCTCTTGCCAATTGGCTATCTTTGCAAAGACTCTAGAAAGTTTATCTTTCCATGTTTGCTATTCTTTGGTGAGATCACTTCCTTGTTTTTTTGAGCTTGACTCTTCTAATACTCTATCATTTTTCTTAGTTTTTCCATATCCTTCTTGGATCCCCTTGAAGGTTCAATGTTAATCTTCAATCTTTTGTTCTCTTGGTAAAGATCTTGCAAATCTCCTTTCAATACTTTTCGCTCCTTGGTCAACTTTTTTAATGCATCATCTTTCGTAATCAAATCATACCTTAATTGGTTGACCTAATCTACTTTTTTTCCATCATCCTTCTTTCCATCTCGAACTCTTGCTAAGTGATCTCAAAAGCTTATAGTATTGACTCTGAAGTAGGAGTATGCAATTGATCTAAAACATCTATTGGTCGAGGCCTAACTTCATTGACTTTTTTCGTTCTCCATGCAAGGTATTATCTATACATCTAATCTAGTTTATTTGTTTAATCAGCTTCCATGCCTTGATGACCTCTTGAACCTTTTTCATATAATTAGGTGCTTTATAGTCAAACTCAAATGCACTAAGTTTGTGAGTCATAGGGATGAATTGGCGAGAATTATATTGCCTCTAAACCATAAGAGGTGCATAACTCACTGCCCCTCATATCCCTAGCAATGGTACCTATGACTCATCTCTACAATTGTACAAAATGGCTATGGAAAGCATTCAAGGCACCCTCTATATTACATCATCACTTGTAAACTTTAGAAAGAACAATGTCCATTAACCTTTTGTCCAATCCTTTTGCCATTCCTTGGTGACAAACTCCTTGATGGGAACAAAAAGAATAGAGAAAAAATGAAATGATATCTTTTTATTTCTTCAAAAGTGACTTCTAAGCCAAACAAAAAACAGTTAAACACTTCTTACAAATCGATCATCACTCTTTCTTCAACAAAAATTAAATGATTTAATGGTCTTTACTAAAATAGTCGATGAAGGATTTATACCTTTATCCAACTGCTTGAAAAAGTCAACCACTAATGCCTTTACATATCCTAATACCTTAGGGAATATCATCAGCCCACACACGACTAAAGCGAACAAGTCCAATCCTAATCATCATTAAGATGCTTCATATATGCTCTAATAGAAAGGTTGATGGAATGGACTCGAACCTGTTCTTTTCCTTCTTATGCTTATTTATCTCATCGACCCTAATTTGCATAATCTTGGCTAACTTCTTTCTATATCTAATAGTCTTTTTCTTCTTTCAATAATTTTTGTCTTGATTGGCATACTCTATTCGAATTAAAGATGAATATTTTTCAATTATGGGGGCCAATTCTTATTAGTTGAACATGAAACACCGATAAGATGGATCCCAAAACTATATCGTAGCCTTAACTAGTGCCTCATCAATCTTCACCGACAAGAGTAGTGCCATATCCCCATATTTATTCGTAAAAGGCTCCTTTTTTCTACTCCCTAATGTTGCTATATGGTTTCCAATTTGGCTCCATCATTCTGACTCGAATTCACGTGCACCAACTATGGAAGTGTAAAAACATAACCAACCCATAAACAATCTTTTTCTTTTCCTTGGTTGCTTTTTGATTGGGTTTTGACTTCCAAATAATTCTCGTTGGAGGCTGATGTTACTAATGGCTTCATGAGTGCTTCCTTTACTACTGATTGACCAAAACAAATACCCCTTTTAAAATGCAATATCTATATGATATAAACAACAAAATTAAATGTTATACAAATAAAATAAATCAAATATACAAACAAACAAATAATATTAATAATAAAACAATCATATCATACAATAAAAATAACATAATATATATAGTGTCCTAACCTTTGGTAATTTTCTAAAAGGTAGCACGACTCTGCCCTAGGTAGGCTTCCTATGGCTCATGATATGCTGGGTTAGGATTTATTCATCTAAAGGTTCCCAAATCAACCTTACATCATTGTCCATTAAGACTAATAAGACACACCAATCCTCACCCATTACAAGCTACAAACAGAAAAGGTTTAATCTAAGTAGAAGTGTTTCACTAGCAAATGTGGAGGTTATCACCTCACGAGAGTCTAGCTACTTCACTTCCTCATAAAAGGACAGAACCTGAGTCTATCGATCATGTATGTAAGTGCATTTGCACAAGTGTGCAAAAATGTGCAAAGCAGTATATCAAAATAACATACATAAATCAAAAATACAAAATTAAAACATGATAATAGCTAACACGCAATTTATTTATTTATTTTATATATATTTTTAAAAAATTAAAAGGAATGGAATTAAATTAAATATAAATTAAAACTAATTAAATCCAAAACTTTCAATAACGCATGAGTAGAATTTTTTGCCTAACTTTCAAAATATCCCCAGTAGAATCACCAAGTTGTCATAACGTATCGATCCAGATACTCAATCGCTAGATGTAAAAATTTTAAAATTATGAAAAACATGATGAGTCACCACCAATCTTTTTCAGAGTGTGATTGGCCACCAAAAAATTTATCTTGTTAATAAAATAGGTTTATAGCTTTATTAAAAGACAATTAGGTCTATGAAAACAAAATTGGGTTCGAGAGTCAATTACGTGCGAGGAAGGATTAGCACCCCACAGCGCGCACAAAATTGGTACTAATTAATTATGCGCTATTTGTAATTTTAAATAAAAAAGGTATTTATATGAAATTTAATTATAATTCCCTTTATTTTTGGAAAGAAAATTAATTTAAAGAAATATTTATTTAGGAATATTATGAAAATTTTATATTAAAGAAATACCTTCAAATTTTTCCGATATAAAGGCAAAATTAAAAGATAATCTTTTCATCTAAAATTCATCACAACTTTACTTGTAAAAATAATAAAATAACATTCTTCATAAATGATAATTATCGGCAACTCTTCAACATCTAGGCAAAGTACGTCACTTATATTTCATGGAATGCTATTTTAATTTTGTTTGTTTAAAACTAATTTCTAAAGAACTTTGTGTAGTAAAAATGAAAAATAATATAATTAATATTAAACATAAAAAATTAGAACAAACATATATATGCATTATGAATGTGCACATTAATCTAAAAACAAAATATATGCAAATGATGATAAGATGTGAATTTAAGAATTAAGTTTCAAATATAAAAAGAAATGGGTCTGACTATTTATATTTAAAATCATGTTTTATTGTTTAATTATTTTATATTTTTATATGTTATTTTAACAAAATGAGTTTATTTTGATTTGCAAAAATGTATGAAAATTCTTAGTGAAATAAAATTTCTTAAATACCCATCACCTAGGCGACATTCATGAACAGATTATATCATAAAAAGGTTTTCATATAAATCCTTCAAAAATTTTGGGATTTTTGGTGGATCAAGATTTCGGACGTGGCCTAAAGTTTAAGGTTTCACTTAGGGTTTCAAGGTTTCATTTAGGGTTTAAAATTTTACCTAAGGTTTAGGGTTCACCTAGGGTTTCGGACTTAAGGATTCCATTTTGGGGTTTCGGCCTTAGGGATTTTAATTTAGGGTTTTAATCTTAAGGCTTCAATTTAGGATTTCAATTTAGGGGTTTTTAATGTAAGATTTCATGACTCTCTCTAAAATCTCTAACATATATAGGTAGACTTTCAAAGTTAGTTCATATTTTTATAATTTCCCAAAAAATGAATTTTATATTTTTTTACTTATATTCATTTTCATTAAAAATTTTGTAATTATTATTATGATTTATTAATCTTTTATTATTTTATTTTTATTATTTAATAATTCCTCTATATCTAGGCAAAACTATTATTTATTATTTTTTTACACTATTACTGTTATTATTATTTTTTAAAATGATTTTGAACTCCTTCTAACATTTAGGTAGGGAATTCAAAATACTATTATTATTTGTTTTAGTTTTATTTCTTTTCGTATAAACCTAAAATGTACGACAGATCAATTACATAAACAATAAATTAAAATATGAAAGTTGCATAATAATCTAAATGAACATGTAGCCTTGCGTTTGAAAAACATGAAGACAGAGGATGAATACGGCAAATAATATAAAAACAAGACCTGATTAATTTCATGTTAATGTTAATCTAATCTAAATGCTTCCTAACACGGATGACATTCAAAGATCAATCAATCCTAGGAGAACTAGTGAGTTTGTTCAATTTTCATTCCTAATCTACCTAAGGGAACAATATTCAAACTTTCTCCTCTTACATAAACTCAAGTAAATGCATCATGCAATCTGTCAAATGGAGGAAACAAAAATTTCCTAAGGACTGTGGACTGAACTCTTTTTTTTTTTTCTTTTTTTGAGAAAACAAGGCCCTAAAGCTTTTCCAATGTATATCCAACTAATAAACCCTGAAAATTTTACAATCTCCATTTGCTTTGGATTATAGTAGAACCGTGTAAGTATTACATGCAGAGAAAAATAACAAAGTAGAAGTAAACCTGTAAATGCAGGAAAGCCGAACTTTTCTCTGTTGTTATTATTATTATTATTTTTATTTTTATTTTTTTGCTCACTTTCCTCTAGTTCCTGTTCTGCTCCTTTGCTTTTCGCATTTTCCTTTCAATTTGTCTTCTGTTTCCAGCTTCTTCTCTGGTTTTCCCACTGCTGCTGTCCAGTTTTTGCCTAGCTTGTTTCAGTTTTCACGCCTGATTCTTCTACTGCAACTTTCTTCTACTACAGTTTTTGTTTTGCTTGCCTGTTGCCTTCCACCTTCTGGCTTTCCTCCCTGTTACAGCTTACGCTGCTACTTACTTTTGCTTGTTCTATTTCACGCTTCTTCCATTTTTGTCTGCTGCAGCTTTTGTTTTCTTCCTCTTACCAATTTTTTAAAACTACTTCCTCCTTCCCTTTCAGCTGCCGTCCCTCTCCACCTTTTCCTTACTACCAGTTTCTTCCCTTTTTTCTATCTCCTCCAGTTTTTTCTTTTCTGCCTTTTGCACTGCTGCCTCCCCTTTATTTACGCTGGCTCCAGTTTTTTTGGTAGATCCGTTCCTCCCGCGTTGCTGCAGTTTCCTCATGTAGTCCTCCCCACGTTCTTCCCTTTTTGTTTTTGTTACTGCCAGTTTTGGTTTTTGGCAGTTTATTTCTTCAGTTTTTGTTTCCTCTCCTTACTTTCTCTTTTCACCCATTGATTTCCACGTTCTGCTTGTTTAGTTTTCTATCTCATGCATCTCACGTTCATGCCCGTTTTTCTTCTCCACGTTACCAGCCGAACATGCTTCCAGCTTTCATATCTTTTTTTCTTTTTTTTTTTTGTACATATATTATGGGCTTCCTTTATAATTTATTTGGGCTAAATTTTTTTTATTTATTTTTTAATTATTTTATTTTTATTATATTTTATATATTTTTAAGTTTTTATTTGTTTATTTGGTTTCTTTTTTTTTTATTTATTTTCCAATTTTTCAATTTCAATTTTAAATTTATAATTTTATACACTTATATATTTATTATTGTTATTATAGCCATTAATGGGCCTTTACAATTGGGCCTTTCGTCGGGCGATTTTGAGTCTTGTATGGAACATTTAGAAGTGGGTCATATATAGGGCTTGAAAAACAAAGATTGGGCCCAATTGCAAGAACAAACCCATATTACAAAGTAACCAAACATAATTAGGTGTCTACAGTATACAATTCAATTTTATTATTATTATTGAAAAGGTGCTTAAATTACTTCTAGATTTAGGCGAGGTTATTAAAAGACATTCATTCCACCTCAAAAATTTGATGAAAGCATACTTACTATCATCATTTTTTTTTATGAGCACCTTGAAGCATACTATTAAATATAAGCAAGAATATTCATTTCAAGATAATTTAAATCAACATAAGTTATCATTCATTCCAACAATTTAGTTTTACACGTTGTTAACTGTCCTATAACAAGGGCCATAAAAATACTGATCTTACTCGTATTATCCTATTACTTCCTCCAAAAAATCTAAAGAAGTTGACTATAATTGCTAGTAGGGATGACCTTCTACCTCAAAGTTTTTACCTTTTCCATCATCACCTCAACCTACCTAATTGCTTTTCAAATTTGAGTACTAAAGTGGTCAATATACATCTATCTCTTCTGACTTTCAGTCTTCCAATATTTGTGGGCTTTTACCTCTTGGTTGCACACATGTTTTCATTCAATTTTCTTTTCTTTCCATTCTCTGGGAAGGCAAGCAATGTAATCCTTGTTTTAGAGCAATTACATCGTTATGGCCTTGATTTTTATTCCATGTGTATCTTTTTCCCCTTGAGTATCCAAACAGCTCTTCTTTTCATATCTCAAATGTTCCTTCAATTCTTTATTCTCCTTTTAGGTCTTACTTAATTCCTTTTTGTTTGCATATTTGGCTATAAAGGCTGTCTTTCTTTGTAAGTCCCATTGATTCCAAATACCCTCTAAACCTATCATGCCATTTCTTCTTAAATACAAATAAACCAACTCTGGCAATTTGAAAACATACCCATCTGTCAAATAGTCCCCTTCTATCTGTTACACGTTTTCTAACTTATCATTCATTTCATAAAACAACTTGCTTGCCAAAGACCCTACTTGAAACTCTTGAGATGCCATGAAAACCTCTATCAACAAATTATCTGGAATGTATATCCTTGATGTTTTATTTTAAAAAATGACGTATGCAGTAAACAACAAACAAAGAAAACATGAAAAACATAGAAAACACTAAAAGAATGCAATGCAAAAAGATAAATTAACAAGGAATTTCTTTTATTTTTTTTTAGTGATTTTTATTTTTTTATATTTTTAATTTGTTAAACGTTTTTTTTTGTTGTCATTTCTAATGATTTCCTATGTTTTTTATTCAAAGCAACAAATGCAAAATTATCAAATTAATATCAAAATGAAAATTATGAAGGTAAAATGTGTTCCTTCATGTGATCTAACCAGGGTAATTTCTATGAAAAAGGTTTAGCATGGCTCTACCTAAGGCTGGCTCCCTAAAGCTTATTGTATGTTGGGTCAGGAATTGACACGTTTAAAGGTTTTCAAATTGTTCCTCATATCATTGTTCATCATAGACTAGTGTGACACCCAAATTCTCACCTATTACAGGTTACGAGCGAAAAAGTTCAATCTAAGTAGGAGTGTTTCACTAGTCATTACGAAGGTTTACACCTACCAAGAAAATCTTTCCATGAGGAAATAGCTACTTTACTTCCTCCTAAATAAGGTTAGAGCCTAGGTATAAAGCTTATGCATGTAATATAGATGTTAGTATGTGTGAAGGAACACACAAACCTTTAACTATTTCATAAAAACTAACCCTATCCTATATGCCCCACAAATATTAAGAACAAATTAAAGTGAACATGTAATGTAGATGCGAGAGTATGTGAAAGAACACACAAATCTTTCACAATTTCCTAGAAACTACCCCTATCCTAAATGCCCCACAAATATTAAGAACAAAATAAAGAACAACAATATATAATAAATGACATAAATAAAACATGCATGAAATTACATAAATAAAATATGCATGAAATGTAAAACATACACACTTCTCTTTTTTTGCATTTTGTTATTTTTTTATTTTTTTCATTTTTTTAGGAAAACAAGAAAATTAAAATCAAAACATTTTTTTCATTTCTTTATTTTTTTATTTTTTTTATTTTTTCAAAATTTCTACCTTTTAAAAAAAATGAAACAATAAGAATTAATGAATTAAGATTAAACACTAATTAAAACAATTAAACCAAGATTAAGGATAACATACAATCAGTATTTGGCTTGACTCTAAAAAATGTGACACCAGTGGAGTCACCAAGCTATTACAACATCTTAGGACCTGAGGGTGGGTGCCCTTAAAGCCAGATGAATGGGGAAATTTGAAAAATGGGAGCTAAAAATATTTTTGATAAAAACAAAATAAGGAGTTGCCACTAATCTTTTTTAAGGTGTAATTGGCCACCAAAAAATTTTATTTTTTTAATAAAACATTTAAAATGGGTTTAAAGGTTTGTAGAAAGAACAAATTTGTGGTCTACGAAATTAGAGTTTAAGTTAATGAGTCAATTATGTGTGTGGACTGATTAGCACCTTTACAGTGCCTGTCGAAGATGGTACTAATTGATTGCATGTTATCCTTTAATTTTGATAAAAACAATCTTATTTTTTTAATGCTTAAAATTATTCCTTTTTGTAAAACAAAACAAATCAAAATTTAAAAACAAAACTCTTTTTTTTTTGTTTTGGATCAAGCTGAAAACTTTTTAAATATCGAAACACCTCTTTAACTATCTTATAATTAGATAGTGCATAAAAAATATTTCTAATTTAAAGGTTTTTAAAATTTTTCACTAAAACCAAGATAACACATTGCATAAATACTAATGAAAAGCCCCCTATAGTTAGGTTAAATCTCAATAACTATATTTAATTGAGATATTTTCTTATTTAAAAATAATTTTTCTTTAAAAAAATATTTTTGAAAACAAATACATGATATGCATGAACAAAATATATGATGAATGCATGATATGAATGACAAGGTATAAATGCATGACAATTTAAGAAGGTATGTAACAATAAGGAAAAATAAAATGCAAATGCATGATTAATTTTAGGGTTTGAGGGCTAGTTTTGGGGTTTGGGTTTGGGGTTTGGGGTTTAGGGTTAGGGTTTAGGGTTTAGGGTTAGGGTTTAGGGTTTAGGTTTCCAGTTTTGAGTTTAGGATTTTAAATTTATGGTTTCATGGGAATTTGGGGCTTCATGGAATTATACATGTGACAATTATAAATTACAAAAATGCCATTAATGATGCATGTGACAAAAGCATGACACGAGAACAAAATAATTACAAACCTATACATTTACAAAACTAAATTACAAACAAGTTTTGTATGAAAATTCAAGAGAAAAATGGATCAAACATAACAAACTTTTGAAATTGGTTTGAATGTTCCACCATTTTGTTCTTTAAAAATCCAACCAAATAAACATAAAAAAAAAAATTAAACTAAACATTAAACACCATTTTTTTTCATTGTAAATTTGATTCAACAACCTTAAAAACATGAAAATCATAACAAAAACATAATCAAATACATAATCAAAGCCAAATTAGCTACCAAATGAAGAATTAAGATTTGGTTAACATGAATACACCCCTTGGCCAAAAGTTTCTATGACACCTCCATAAATGGTCATCATCTCATCCAAGTAAAATATATATGAAACCTTCACAAACCATTCTAGTATAACTTTCTAATTATGTGAAGACATTTGACAAACATGTGATAAACAAATACATTCAGAAATACCACGAAAATATGAACACAAGCCAAACATTACACAATTTATTAAAACCAACATCAAATGTACATTAAACACATAAAACAACAATCAAAGCTTCCATATACAAGATTTAAAGGAAAACAACATTAAAAGCAAGCCAAAAGGAGCTTCAGTCATAGTGGGAGAATTCTTGATTAGTGGATGTGTTCTTTGTTACTCGATTTTATGATTTCATTCTCAACTATGGCTTAGTTGGATGAACTTTAAACCAAGTTTGAATTTAAAAAACAAGGATGAGGGAACTACAAATTTTTCAAGAAAGTAGAAAATAAAATAGAAAATCAATATGAAAATGTTATGGAAATGATGAAATGCAAGAAGAGAAAACATGAATTCTACCTACTCCAAGCATTCTTCAATCTTTTTCCTTTCCTTCACTTTCTTATTTTCTTTTCATATGTTTTTCTTTGGTTTTCTCCTTGTTTTTTCACAGCCCTCTCTAAGCTCTCAATATGTAGAAAACATGACCCTCTTGGTGAAAATGGTGGAGAAATATCTCTTAAAAATTGAATCTTGGCCTTAGGATCATAAACTCATTCAAGGGTCTAAAATTTACCTTTGTTTTTGGTTTTAAGAAGCCAACTTTAGCCATTAGATCAACATTTCTAATGTTATCCAATGGTCTAGATTGTTTACTGCAAATGTTGGATTTTTATAATTATTAAAACTAAGTGAAAAAATCATTTTGCCCCTATACAAAGTTTTTGGTCTTTAGGTTATTTTATTAGAAATCAATGTTCTTGTGTTCATTTTTAAGATTTTGAAGTATTAAAAATCATGAAATATTATGAAATTAACATTTGAAAATTTTTGTGAAAATCCAACCTCGGGAAGGTCAAATTACAAAATTACCCCTAAAAGGTATTTGGATAATTTCACACCTCTCAAGGTACTGCTATAGTTTTGAATACACCAAAAATCATCAAATATTATAAAAAAAAAGATCTAAAAAATTTTTTAAAAAATTAATCTTGAGAATATCAAATTACGAAATTACCTCTAAGGTGTATCATGGTAATTTCACACCTTTCAAGGTGCGATCAAGGTTTTTAAAATTTTAAAAATCATCAAATAATATCAAATCATGATCTAAAGTGTTTTAAAAAATTTTGAACTTTAAAAGGTCAAATTACAAAAATATTCGTAAATGGCATTTTGGTAATTTCACATTTCATGAGGTGTGATTTGAATTTTCAATGTATAAAAAACTATGAAAATATATTCAATTATAATCTAAAAATTTTCACGAAAATCCAACTTTGAGAAGGTCAAATTATGAAAATACCTCTAAGAGCATTTCGATAATTTTACACTTCTAAGAGTGCAACCAAACTTTTTAGTGCTTTAAAAATCATAAATTTCAATTTTAAACCACATAAATTCCAATTAAGTTATTAATTTAAAGGGTTAACCCAGGTTCTATCCATTTTTGACCAAATTTTACCAAAGTTGACTTTGGGGCATTTGGTCCAATTAGTTCAAATTTCGATTTTAAAAACTTGTAAAAATTAAAAAAATGTTAGATTTGGATAGGTTCAAGATTTAAAGCACTTCACAAATGATCCAATTTTGCTCGGACAAAATTAGGTATCTACATAGATTAAGTGCCTTATTTTGCAAAAATATACTTTTGACCTTTTACTTAATTAAACAATTTAATTAAGTCTTTTTTATGCAATTCACAATTCCATAACACTCAGTCATGTTTTAATTATCACGTCACCTCATTGTATTTGACCTATTAGGCTCCCAATAAGTTAGCAGTAAATATAAAATAATTCAATCATGAATTCTTTTTATATTTATAGATCTAAAGCATTATTTAGTAATGCATCATGACTACCAAAATGTTAAGAAAGTCAAGATAGTTTGACTAATCTTTTAGTGTATAGTATGTCAATATAATTAGATTCTTGCATCATATATCATAGAAAGATAGAAACCATGGTACAATGACTACCTTATAATCTTTTTATATATTAGTCATGCTACTTTTATATTAACCTTTTAGCTTAATTCCCTTGGCCAAGGACTTTTTAGTTAGTATAAGCAAGAATAAAAAAGATATGTCCCATCTATACCACTTTGGGTGATGAATGCTTTTTGGATCACTCATCCACTTTCACATGTTTCATGCCATAGCCAAAAGCATCTTTTTTAGGCATCAAGCACCCTAACCTATAAAAATGAAATCAAAGCATGATAATTCACATATAAAGTAACCTGGTATCACAAGTCAAAGGATTATTTACAGTATTGACACATGAAAGTATATTCCATCAACATTTGAGTGAAATACCAAATGAAACTCTAATAATGGGTCATGTTCCATGAACTTGTTCTTTAACAAACACCAACATGTAGTACCCAAGTATCACAAACATGTTCTAAGATGATATCCTCACCATGTAAGGAATCAAGAAAATCAGTGCTTTCATGAAGAAAACCCCCTAAACTAAAAGTTAAATTTTTTTAATATGAATAAGCTCAGCTTTAAACCTAAGTCCTTCCCCCCTTCATTTTTCAAAATTCCAACCTCAGACATGTTTGACGGCATTGGTGATCCAAAAGTCCAATAAAGATAATTTGTAACCTTGCTCCAACTTACAGGCTTAACCACTCCCCAACTCATAATTTCCTTTCCCATGACCTTAACCAAAGCCACCTCTAATTGGTTTCATAGCCAACCAATCGCCATCACCAAATATTGGGAAGAAATGACCCAAGCCTTTGTTTGACAATACTCTTACAACACATAGCTTGTCATCTACATCCATGACCTTAAAATCACTTAAAAAAACTTGATGAAAATTTTGTTGAATTCTTAACCTAGTTAAAAAAACCAAAGTTACCTTGATGATAACTAGATAGTTTGAGATGAACCAAGTGAGAATTATAGTGAAGAACCTCTTTTTAGTCTTTATGGCTAGCACATTGCTCTACCTTTATGCATCTTCGAACAACTATATGACTCAAACATTCAAGTAAAGGATGTTTTGTAAAAAGATTTTCAAACTGAAGATGCATTGTTTGTGGATTCAAATTGTGAAAAAGATTGAAGCAAATGTCATTAATTTCTTATGCAAATGACATTTTCCTAATCATCAATGTCAATGATGCTTTAAACTTTTATTGTATCAATTTCCAACATTCTAAAATAAAATCCTATTGAGAATGAGACTTGGTAAAAAGATTTTTATTAAGAATAAAATTTGGCCTGGAGATAATTCTATTTATAATAGAATTTGACAATTGTAACACTACCAGTATGAGACTTTGATGAATATTCTTTCGTTATTTAAAGTTCCTTAGTAGCCTCCTCTGTGTGTGCAATTGGTATTAGGACAATTATACTTCTATCTCTTGTGTTAATACAAATTAAGAGAAAACATAAAAGAGGGTAAACAATATTCTACTGGCATAGAATTCTACTAGACATCTTTCATCCTTTGAGATAGTTCTTTCTTCATTATTCGTATGGATTATTGTTAGAGGTAGATAGTTAGATAAGTGTTAGTTTGCTACAACCAAGCTTAAGGTTCATGGAAATATTGACATCATCACAAAAGAAAAGTAAGTCAAATATATCTTTGCCAATTAACCATATATGTTTGTATTAGTTCTTATCAATGTGATCCATAGTTTTAAGAAATTGAAAATTTTAAAATTTTGTTGCATTTATATTGTACTTGTATGATCAATTCCCAAAAAATGATGCATTGCAAAAGAGTTTGGTCTAAACTAATGATGCTTGCACTAGAAAAAATTGAATAAATTTTCTAGACAAAAAATTGATGCATTCAAGTCATGATTCCTTATGGTAGAAAAAGATTGCTTAAAGTTGGTTTAATGGAAAATGATGTGTTGATGGAAATGACTATTGGGAGACAATTTCGTTAATGATTTTCTTTTGAAGTTTTACTTAACTTTCATCTATGCAATGGTTTGGTGTTTGATAGCACTAAAATATATAATGTTTTACAAGTACTTTTTAGTTCAAAATTTTTTAGATTTGAGTGAATTTGGTGCCTTTAGTGTGTGTTTTCTTGACCTTTAGGTTTTATGTATTAGAAGTTAATTTCATGCAAATCCTACAAAATTACATGCAAGAATGCAAGATTAAGATAAGTTTGATCATTGTCTTGTTCGGCTATGTTAGAAGAAGAATAGTCAAATCCCATTTGTATTTGGTTTCTTAATTTCACTTGGATTAAAGAATCCTACTGGCACTAGAACTCTTACATACATTCGGTTATCTTATTTACAAGAAGACTCTTACATGCAATTGAAGATTAAAAACTTATTTTTGAAGAAGGATTCTTCATTATATTTAGCCAAGAGAAATTTTACAAGATAAGGACTCTTTGATCACCTATAAAAGACTTATTATAGAAGAAGGACTCTTGCAAGATGTATTTCAAGAGTTTGAATTCAATGCATCTACATGGTTTTGATAACCATGTTTAGCTTAACCTCTCTTCATGATTGCAAGATCAAATATGCAAGAACACATGAATGTCTAAGATCATTCTAAGAAACTCCCAATTGGCCAAGGCTTTCTAAAGTGCAAAATCCCATGTTTGTCCAACCTCATCAAGATCAAGATAGAATTAATCCATTAGAGTGTAGATTGGAATTGGACTTTGTAAACCTAATCCTATTATAGCCAAACCTACCATTATAAATAAAGAGGCTTTCTTATATTTAAAACATCATCCTATTCCACATATTATCCCTCGCCATTCTCTTATCTCTTTTTTAGTGGTTTCGATTTCTTTTAAAGTTTTCTATTTAGTTTGGCTAAGGTGATAGATTAACCATAACTAACTTGTTTTCTTAAATCTTTTCTTCAGTACAAGCATTCTTTTATTTCAAAATTCTTTTTTTAAGCATTATTTCCTTTATAATTGGTTTTACATTATTGTTTACAGGTCTTCAAAGTTTCGGCAATCATTCTTTCTTTTCCATTCAAGCTATTCAATTATATGCCATATAGTTCAAAGCTTTCTTTTATGCTTTACAACCTTCGGCCTTAATCAATCTTTCTTTCCAAAGCTTTCTAATCTTTATTTTACTATATCTATTCAACCATAATCAAAATACTTTCCAAGTGACTATTAGATAAGTAGATATAGGCCTACATAATCTTTTTTTACACTTTCTTTCATTATTTTCAATTGCTTTCAAATCAATCAATCTTTTTCATTAGTTTTCATAAGAGGCCAATAGTTGATCACCTTTGGTACTTGATTTCACCTAACAATTCAATTATGTAATCCTTATGGATAATACTCTACTCACTCACTACTATTACTTGATTATGATTTATACACTTACAGGCATTACAAAAAGTAGCAATCAAGCTTTTAGCATTGTTGTTGGGGATTATATCACTGTTTAAATCAATATTAATAAGGATTTTGTACTCTCTTGTAATCTAAACACTTTTCTTTTATTTGTTTAAAACTATTTTGATCTTTTTTTTATTTGTATATGCAGACATAGAAATGTTGACCTAGCTCCACTTGACAAGGAAATGGAAAGAACTTTTAAGTATTTGAAAAGAGAGCAAACAACACAACCAACACTAGCCCAATGGCAAATGCAAACAATTAGGGTCATAGTACATTGAGGGGCTATATTATTTCTAATGCTGATGAATTTTAACCATCCATAAGAAGATTGGCAATCTAAGCAAAAAATTTTGAAATAAAGCCTTCAATTATTCAAATGGTTTGAATTTCTGTACAGTTTGGAAGGTTACCAAGCAATGATCCAAATCTTCATTTATCTAACTTATTAGAATTGTGTGATATTTTTAAATATAATGGTGTTTCTAATTATGCAATTCAACTAAGATTTTTTCTTTTTTCTCTCAAAGACTAGGCAAAGAGTTGGTTAACATCTTTACCATTTGGTTCAATAACAACATGGGATGACTTAGTACAAAAGTTCCACGCAAAATTTTTCCTAGCTACCAAGATAGCTAAAATGAGGAATGAAATCATAACATTCATACAATTTGATGGTGAAAATCTATATGATACATGGGAGAGTTGTAAAGAGTTGTTGACAAAGTGTCCACACCATGGTTTCCCACAATGGTTGCAAATTTATACTTTTATAATGGATTGACAACATCAATGAGAACTACATTTGAATCAATGTTGGAAGAGCCATAATGAGTAAAACCATTGAAGAGGCACATGAGTTGCTAGAGAAAATGGTGTTAAACAACTACCAATGGGGTATGAAAAGAAAGGTGCATAAAAAGTTGTTGGTGTTGACGAACTTGACACTCTCACATCTATCATATCACAATTGTCTAGCTTGATAAAGAAAATAGATGCCATAGGAATCCTATCCCAAACTGTCCATGTTTATGCTATCCATAGCCCTTTCATTACTTGTCAAATTTCTAAAAGACCATAGGCCACAGGTAAATGCCCATTTAGGATAGAAATGAACCAATATTCCCAACAATCCAAGCCTACTTATAACCTATATAATAACACATACAACCTAGGCTGGATGAATCACCTAAACTTTTCTTAGAATCAAAACCACCCTAACCATTAAATCACTAACTAAAATTCAAATTTTTGTCCATCACCAAACAATCCACCCAAAGAAAAGAAAATAAGCTTTGAAGAAATGTTGGCCCAATTGATGCAATCCAACAATGCCATCATTCAAAGCCAAGCTACATCAATTGAAAACCTTAAAACCCAAATAGGTCAACTAGCTCATGCTATAGCCCATTGACCCTTAAGAGCCTTGCCCAACAGTACTAAATCTAACCTAAAGAAATAAGGTAAAGAAGCATGCAATGCCTTATATTCTTTAGTGAAAAAGTTATATATTATTTTTATGATGATCATGATTTTATAGATGAGCCAATAGTGGTGAATTTACAAAGCTTTGTGAAGTAACTAGAGGTGGATTACATTGAAAACTCAACAACAAAGGATGAGAAGTTATTATAATTTGGTAGGAACATTTTAACTAGTTTTAATCATATGGCTCTAAAAGCTCATAAAAATGTTGAGCCGAATGAGAATATGGATAGAAGTTATAAGATAGAGGAGGACCCTAAAAAGTACAATCAAGAAGAACATCCAAAGGAGGATTACATAGAGGAGAATTAATAATGGAGGATGAAGTGCTTATTCAAGTTGGAAGAGCACTTCTTGAAAGTATACAACCTGTTGAAGAGAAAATGCTAGAAGAGGATATACAACATGAGGATTGAGAAATGAAAAGAGTAAAAATGACCTCAAGGATGTCAACCCAAAGGGAGACATTTGAAGTAGCACAATCAACACCAAAGCCAAACTAGAAAGAGCTATTTAAGGAGATAAAAATAGTTACACTTGCTGAAAAGTGTAATCCTATACTTCAACAAACTTTTCCAAAAAAGTAAGATGATCTAAGGAGTTTCTTTATCCCTTGTTCCATTGGTAGTTTATATTTTGAAGAAGCCTTTTATGATTTAAGGTCAAGTATCAATCTGATGCCTATGAATATTTTTATGTAGTTAGGAGTTGGTGCTTTGAAATCACCAACATTCAGCATTAAATTCACTGACAGGTCTATAAAAAAACCCCAATGAATGTTGGAAAATGTTATTGTAAAAGTGGGTAGGTACATTTTTCTTACTGATTTTGTTGTCTTACATATAAAAGATAGTGAAGGCCCCATTTTGCTATGTAGACCATTTCTCATGACCTTCTAGAACCTTGATTGATGTACACAATTATGAGATCACTTTAAAATTTAAAGATAAGAAGCTTTCCTTCAAAACTAGATAAGGTATCCTTAGAGATTATGAAGATGAAGAAGTCATGTCTAGAATTAAAGAGAAACCTAAAGTTAAGGAGCATAATTGAACCCATCAACATCCAAGTCAAAAGTCGCAACACCACTTAGCCAACCCATGATGCCCTAATTCTTGCAACCCCAAGGTTTAACCTTCAAGTCTTAAACGAAATGTCCCTATAGTAAAACTGATTTTAGGTTATGTGATACTTGCTAGGAGAGTAAGTACACCTTCTAAAACAAAGTTTGTTTATGTGATACGTTAAAGGCACAAGCAACAATGAAAACTCTCTTCTAAAAAAATGAAGTAATTTTAGGTATGGTCAAGCTTGACCAAAACTAATGCTACTTGGGAAGCAACCCAAGTTTTAGATTTTCTTTGTTATTTGTTATTTGTTTTTAGGATAGGTATGCTTTAATCTTTTTATTGTTTTTGAATTGCTTTTGTAGTATGAAGTGATGCAAAGAAATGCCTAAAGAATGATGATAGTTTTGGCCACAAAGGAAAGCAAAAATAAGGAGTATTTTTTTTCACTATTTTTTAAATGTTTTGTTTAAAATATTATTTAAATTAAGTGTGGGGAAAAATACCTTTAAGCTAAAATTGTTTTTAAAATTTTTTTTTATATGCTTTGTTTTCAAACTGAATTACTATGCTATAATCATGATGGTGCTAGCTTAGTTGAGTTTTCATGAGTTAGTCAAGATTGACTTATATGATATGAGGAAAATTATATTTGTAGTAAAGCATGAGATGATTTCTTAGCATGTTTTCCAGTTCAATATAATTTGTCATGTTTTATGCATTTTGATATTGATCTTTGATATGCATTCGTTTTTCTAGAAATCACATAAGATATAAAGTTGCATAAAAATTTGAAGTATGAGTGTGACTTTAGAATTTACCTACTCAACTTTTGAGGTGAATTTCTAGACTGTATTTTGATTCAGGAGATGATCTAAGCATTTTTTGGACAATTTGAGTCTACATTTAATAAAGCATCCCTAGTACCTTTGATTTTAATCCTCTATATAGATATAGATATATATAAATATATATTTCTTTTTCTTTATTATTATTTAACCACATCAATAACCCAAACATTTTTTTTGAATTTATCCTTCCTTTTGTTGTTAACCAACCCAATAATGCTTATACACAAGTTGGACAAATCATGAGAACAATTCTTTGCATTTGGGAGGAAAGCAAGGAAATCAAAAAGAAAAAAATAAGCAAAAGCAAAAATAAAAGCCAAAATCACTAAAGTCAAAAATGGCAATGAAAAAAAAAATATATATATATAATGCCAAAATAAAGATCCTCAAGTCTTGAAAATGTTTCAAAGTTCTCAAAGTCAAATCTTTAGTGCACATTCAAAGATATAAACAGAAAGGATTATGAGCCTAAATTTTCATTTTCCTACATAGACCCAAGCCTTACATTACAAGCCTTAAAAATCTTTTAATCTTAAGTCAAGTATGTAAGTCTAACATTAATGGAGAAGGAATGAGGAAAGTAAACATATGAAGTGTATTTTATATTTAAATTGATATGTGATGGCATATTTGAAAACTTACTTTTGAATGAGTTTCTTGTTTAACTATGTTTGTTACTATCTTTGTATTATGCTATAGTGCATGATTGATAATTTGTGAGACTTTGACTTTATGTGCATTTGTTTTGATTATTAGTATTATTGATTTGAGAGTTTTAATTGAGGACAAGCAAAAAGTTAAATGTGGAGGTGTGATAGCATTAAAGTATATAGTATCTTATAAGTCTTTTTTAGTTTAAAAATTTTAAAATTTGAATGAATTTTAATGTGTGTTTTCTTGATCTTTAGGTTTTATATATTGGGACATGAATTTCATGTAAGTCCATGCAAAATTACATGCAAGATTAGGACAAGTCTAATCATTGTCTTGTTCAGCCATGTTAGAAGAATAATAGTCAAATCCTATTTGTATTTGGTTTCTTAATTTCACTTAGATTAAGGAACTAGAACTCCAACATACATACAGTTATCCTATTTATAAGACTTTTACAGGCAATTGGAGATTGAAAACTTATATTTGAAAAAAGATTCCTCATTATATTTAGCCAAGAGAGTTTTACAAGACAAGGACTCTTTGATCACCTTTAAAAGACTTATTATGGAAGAAGGACTCTTGCAAGATTTATCTCAAGAGTTTGTATTCAATGCAAGTACATGCTCTTGATAAATGATGTTTAGTCAAACCTTTCTTGATGAATACAAGATCAATTATGCAAGAACACATAAAAGTCCAAGATCATTCCAAGAAAGTCTCAATTGGCCAAGGCTCCCTAAAGTGCAAGATCTTATGTTCAACCAACCTCTTCAAGATTAAGATAGACTTAATCCATTAGAGTTTAGATAGGAATTGGACTTTGTAAACCTAATCCCACTATAGCCAAATCCACCATTATAAATAGAAAGGCTCTCTTATATTCAAAACATCATCCCATTGCACATATCATCCCTCACCACTTTTCTCTTTTATTTTCTTTAGAATTTTTTATTCTTTTAAAGTTTTCTTTTTAGTTTGGTTAAGGTGATAGATTAGCCATAACTAAGTTGTTTTCTTAAATCTTTTCTTTAATACAAGCATTCTTTTATTTCAAAATTCTTTCTTTAAGCTTTATTTGCTTTACAAATTTTGGTTTTACATTCTTATTTGCAAGTCTTTAAAGTTTTGGCAATCTTTCTTTCTAAGTTTCAATTATATGCCATATTATTAAATTTTTACTTTTATGCTTTTACAACCTTTAGCCTTAATCAATCTTTCTTTCCAAAGTTTTCTAATTTCTTTTACTTAGATTTATTTGACCACAATCAAAATACTTTCCAAGTGATAATTGGATAAGTAGATCTAGTCCTGCACAATCTTTCTTTACACTTTCTTTCATTATTTTCAATCACTTTCAAATCAATCAATCTACTCATTAGTTTAGATATAAGGTATAGTAATTGACTTTGGAACTTGATTTCACCTAAAAATTCAATTATATAAACCTTGTGGGATGATACTCTACTCACTCACTACTATTTTTATTACAATCTATGCACTTATCGACATTATAAAAAGTAGCAATTAGTGTGAGCAAGATTTTTCAAGACTATATGCAAAAGGTTGGTCAAAGAGATTTTATGAGAACAATTAATGAAGAAAATGGCCTTGCTTCATTCTAGTATTAAACAAAGTATTCAAAAACCATTTGATATGAAACTCTTTTTCCTAAGATGATCAACATTAAGCTCATGTTAAAAATTGTTACTTTAGAACCATGTTGGTCTTAATTCAAGAGAAAATGCGAATTGGTCTTTCACCATTGTGACTTTCACATCTCTTTTCTCATGATTGTGAATTTTTGCGCCCATTTCATGGTTGAAAATTTCAATAATCCATGATTCAATACTTAATGATTCAAAATCTTTGCTCCAACTTTTACCTAGATGGCTCATTTGGGTTGTCCACCTAGTAAGCATGCTTAGCTTTTGCTTAAGCCACCTTTTCATGTTTTCAACCTTGCATGTTTCTAGTTTTTTTTCACTTTTTGTGTTTTTTCCTTTCTACCAAGAAAGTTTCTTTTGTAATCTGTTATTACCCCATAAGTGATTTGTAAGATCAAGAAATTTCAATTTATCTAAAAGGACTCTTCTCATGGTCATAATAAGGTTTACATGTGTGTTTCTAAGGCTTAAGAAAGAATTGATATTGAAGGTTCAAAATCTTATTTTCTTTCCATGGGTTCCTAAATGTTAAGGATCACATGCTCATTTGTCCTTGATCAATCTACTAGCAAAAGATTCACAAGGCTAAGTAATTCCTCAAGGAGGACTTTTTAAGGGTTGTAAAGTCAAATTGACTATTGGAAAAAAAAAAGGTCAATTTGAGTAAAAAGTCTTAAAAAAATGCTGTAAAAGGTAAAAATAATGCATTATGCAGATGAAAAATGGTATGTTACACTTCTCATTTAGAAAGATAATTAATTCTTTGAATTTGAAAAACTCTTTTTGTTTCTTTTTTACTTATTTTGTTTTTACATAATATTTCTTTTAAAGATCTAGTCAATGATAAGATTAAGATGCAACACGCTATGAAAATGTACACATCATTAAGCTTTCAAGCTTGATGAATGATGGGTTTAAGAAAGACAAGTTTTAATGTATAGGTGTAAAGGGTTTTCAAATAGATCTTGTGTGTGCAATGGTGGAGGGTGATATGATGTAAGGTGCCAAATAAGGCCTTTTATCCTTGGAATCATTGGCTTGTGAATTGCCTCTTTCAAAATCAAAGTGCATCATAGAGTGATTCTTAATAGATATAATATTAGTAGAATTGTTATAAGGGTCAAAGTTGTTGAACAAGCAGGGATAATGTGTTTAACAAAGGTCTAAACAAACATCGCCTCTTATCATTTTAATTATTGATTACTTAACCTTAAAACAAGGTTCAAGATTGCTAAAGATCTTCAAATTTTTTCATATTGCATAGAATTTATTGTATGTTCTAGAACTAAATTTTTTACTTTTCTTCAAGGTATGGGACCTCAACATTATTTTATGTAAAGTCACAATAATTTTGATTGTTTAAGCATATTCTCTTGAAAAACAAAATCAATGAATTTTTGAAAGAATATTCATTAATAAAAAATTAATATTGATCATTTAGGAAAGAGTCATCTCATATAATTTCTCATAACAACATTAGGTACCAAGGTATGGCCATACATTCAGTAATAGTTATTAAGCCTTTACCAATTTCTCTATTTTTAACTTTCGTATAATTTGACTCATTATATTAAGTGTAACTTAATTTAACTGATTGCGAGTAAAAACTATAAATGCGCAAGTCATTCAACTAATAAGAGTAATGAGTTGACTATCATTCCCTCGAGAATTGATTTGGGGTTTACCTACGTCTAAATAGCAAGGTTTAACATTCTCAAACTATATTTAGTCCAATCAATTTACAAAATAACCTAATCTATGTACTAAAAACAAAAAATACATTTGCAAGGTAACATGCAAACCAAATAGAAAAATGCATCAAATATAAATCAACAAAGACTAAGATCTACGTACATTAATAAAAGACATGTAAATGAACAAGAATTAAACCTAAATCTAAAATAAAATTGGGGTAAATGCATGAAAATAAGAGGAAACCAAAACTGCATGTAGAAACATAAAACTAAAATCGAAATCAAAATTCAAATTTTCATCACAATAAAATCTAGATCTAGACTTCAATTTAAAAAAAGGAACTAAGTATATAAGCTTTAGTAATTAAATTTCAAAATTTACAAAAGAAATCAACTCAAAACACTTAAAAACAAGCTTAATTACTTAAAACAAAATCAACACTCAAAAACAAAAAGTAGATGTAAACAACATTCAAACTAAAAAAATCATAAAGAAAATGCATCAATTTAAAGGCAAGCAAAGGTAAATCAATATCCAAACTTAAGAATTAACAAGGAAAAAAAGAGAAAATGAAGTAAACCACCATCTAGCTAGCTAAAGAAGAGCGAAACAGCAACTCAACAATTGCTTCTCTTCATTTGCTAAGAACATTAGTTGTGACTTCCAAGATTTATTCTAGAAAATGTAGTGCGAATAAATTTTCCAGATTTATAGCTCAACAAGTGAAGAATATGCAATGCAAATTTCAAAGAAAAAGCACAAGAAAATCATAATGATCAAATGTAAAAATTGAAAGTAGGCAGTATATGAAATTAGCCAGACAAATTTGACGATTCAATGTAAAATTGCAAAAACCTGACTTAAATTACATGTAAAACTATAAAAAAACATTAAAAGAACCACAAATTGCATAAATTTTAAAGTGCTTGAATAGAAAATGTATAAGAAAAGTAAAGAAAATTCTCTTAAACAACCTTTTAAAAAAATCGAGAAAGCTATCTAGGGAGAAAATGTAAATGCAAAAAAAAGAAAAATTTTGAAAAATGCAAAAAAAATGTTAGAGTTGCTGCCCAATTCACCCATATTTATAAACTAATCATAGATATAGAATAGCCAATGAACTTCCTTTAAATGCCACCTTGGATGCCACTCGAGTGAGATATTTCCAACTCAGTTGTGCATCTCCTTTTATCATATTCTCTCTAAGTCATGTGGAAAATGTGTATCTTAGATCCAATGTATCATCAAATTGACCAATTAAGAGCTCTAGAATGTACAAGTCAACATGAAACCATTGGCCTTTCCTTGTGTTTACACTTGCACCACCAACATCCTCCATTTTATGTTTGGCTAGCTTTGTATTCACTTTGCAATTTCTTTAAGCTTCAACTTCGGTGATCCAACTAATGTAATTTTAACCAATGAAATGACCCCAAAATGCAACTCAATTCATTTAATTTCTTGATAGCACTTAAAAATATAGTGTTTTTACATGTTAAAATGGGTGCAAAAATTTAAATTTTGATTGATTTTTAGTGCCTTAATGCCTATTTTGTGATTTTTAAGGTTTCAAGCTTATAGATGAGGAAAACATGCAATCCATGCATGCAAAGGCATATTCAACCATGCAAGACGAAGGGCTAATTGAGCCTTGTTGGTGCAATCCCTTCAACTAAACAACAAGAGAAGAGTTTTATTTGCACATGGACTTTCGCTTGTATGCGGCCAAAGAGATTTAATCCATGAGTGAATCTTTTACTTAGCCATGAAGGGATTTTGCTTTCATAAAGACTCTAAATGCATTCGATTAGCTCATTTCCAAAAGGAGATCAAGCACACTTATGATATTTGAAGAATTTCAAGCTATCATGGACTCTTGCATGATCAGCCAAAGGTGTTTTCATCCAAGAATAATTCTATCCATTCAGCCATGTCAGATGTAAAAAAGGATAAAGCTTAGTTTATAAGCTCAAATACTCTCCAATCCTTAATGTATTTAGCCAAGAGCTAATTCAAGAAAGACTTAATGCAATTTTCACCAATATAGAGATTAGATACATTCAGCCAACGAGAGTTTAAGAGGTATCATGACATTGTGGCTTAGCTTTGAAGAATTTTGCTTGGAGAAAGACTTTATCTCTTTAAGAGTTGATGAAATTCAAATCATTGTGCTTGAAACTCATCTTAGTTGAACCTAATAAGAAGATTTATCAAGATTTCATCAAGCATTGATCAAAGGCCAAGATTGCTTCCTAGATATCCCATTCAACCAAGCATTCTTAAGAAAAAAGAGTCTTATTCAGTCATGCCTCATTTGAAGATCAAGATAGCCTTCATCCATTAGTATTTGAATTTAAATCAAAATCTTGTAAACTTATCCCCCTAGACTGAATCCCTCACTATAAATAGGGAGGCCATTCACTCTATATCATCCCTCATCTCATTCTTTTTTTCTCTTTAGTTTTTTAGTTCTTTAGCTCTTTTCTTTTTAGTTTGAGTTATTGACTTGGGTGACAGATTTGCCAATAACCAAAGTTTTTGTTCTTTAAATTATTTCCTTTCAATTAAAGAAGTATTTTTCCAAGATATTTTCTTTCATTATTCTAGTCTTAATTATTGTTTCTACTTTCTTTCTTTTGGTAAAGCATTCTTTTTATTTTACAAGTTTGATTCAAGCATTCCTATTTTTCTTTACAAGTTTTGGCATATACAATCTTTCCACCTACTATTTTTCTTTCAATGCAATCATTATTTAAAGTTCTTTACAAGTATTTAGCAATCTAAATTTCTCTTTGTTTTTAAGTTTGTAATTATTTCATTTTAGATCTTGTTTTGGCTCTTGTCTTTAGCTTACCAAGTGACAACTGGTTAAGTGAGATCCAAGTTTACATTGCCTTTTCAATCTTCTATTTATAGGTCTGCAACCAAACTCAAGTTTTCATCTATTCAAATATAAGATTCTAAGATCTCACCGTTAGTACTTGAAGAACAACCCAACATTTACAATCTATAATCCTTTGGGAGATAATACTAGAATACTTCTATTATTATTACTTGATCTATGCACTTGTAGGGTATACAAAAATCAACAATCAAGTTTTTAGCATCATTGCCAGAGATTATAGTGGTGTTCTTATTATCAATAAGGATTTCTTAAACTCTTATAATCCCTTTTTTCTTTTATTTACTTTTATTTTTCTTTTGTTTGATATTTTCTTATTTACATGCACAGATCAAAAAATATTGACTTAGCTCCAATTAATCAAGAAATTGAAAAAACTTTAAGAAAAAAAAAAGAGCAATCAATACCTCATGTACCAACACTAATGGGTAATGCAAACAATGAAGGGTAAAAAACCTTAAGGGACTATAAGGTTCCCAATTCAAAAGGTTTACAACCATCCATTAAAAGGCCAATTATTCAAGCAAACAACTTTGAGATCAAGCCTTCAATAGTACAAATGGTCTAAACTTCTATGTAGTTTAAAGGGATATCAAGCGATGATCCTAATCTTCACCTTTCTAATTTTCTTGAACTATGTGATATTTTTTGCTATAATGGTGTTTTTGATGAAACTATTAGACTAACTATTTTCTTTTTCTCTTAGGGATAAGATGAAGAATTGGTTGACATCACTACCACCTAGCTCAATCATAACATAGGATGATTCGATACAAAAATTTCTGGCAAAGTTTTTCCCACCAAGCAAAGCAGTAAAGCTAAGGAATGAGATCACCACATTTCTCCAAGCAGATGGTGAAACATTATATAATGCATGGGAAAAATTCAAAGATCTATTCAAGAAATGCCCACATCATGGAATATCCAAATAGCTGCAAATACAAATTTTTTACAATGGTCTCACACCACCCATGAAAACTACTTTAGACTCAGCTATTGGAAGGGCAAGTATAAGCAAAACTATTAAGGAAGTAAACAATCTAATTGAAGAGATAACTACTAACAACTACCTGTGGGGCATAGAGAGAAAGGTAAGTAAAAAGTTTATTGGTTTATATGAGATAGATGCTATCACCTCTATCAATTCCTAGTTAGCCGCCCTAACCAAAGATAGAAATCTTAGGAGCCTAATCCCAAACCAACCATATGAATGCAATCCAAATCCTTTTTGTGTTATGTGATATATGTGAAGGACCCCATTCTAGTGAATGATGCTAATTCAAGATAGAATCCATCCAATACATCCAACAATCTAAGCCTAATCATAATCCCTATAGTAATACCTACAACCCTAGGAGGTGAAACCACCTAAAATTTTCTTGGAACCAATCAAACCACTAACCCACCAACAACTAAAATAATAACTACCGCCATAATCCACCAACTTAAAACCCACCCCAAGAAAAGAAACTAAGTTTTGAGGATATGTTGACCTAGTTGATGCTAGCCAACAATCCCAACATCCAAAGCCAAGCTACATCAATCAAGAACCTTGAAAATCAAATAGGTCAACTAGCCCAAGCCATAGCCAATCGCCCTGGATGTACCTAGCCTAGCAATATTAAAGCCAACTCCAAAAGACATGGCAAGGAAAGAGGTAATGCTATCCGTTCTTTAAGAGATGATGGGATAAAGGATTCAAATGAAAAGGATGATTTTTATAGATGAACCTATAATAGTAAACCTTTCTAGTTTTGTGAAATAACTTAAAGTAGATTTTATGGGAAATAAAGATATATTAGAAGATGAAAAACTACTAAGATTTGAAAGAGAAATTCTATAAGGTTTTGACCTCATGGCACTAATAGCCCCTGAAAACATTGAACCATATGAGAATGACCCTAAGGAAAAAATGGTAAAATGGAATATGAAAAAGATCTTAAAGAATACATTGAAAGGTTTGCTAAAAAATAGCAAATGCTATTACAAGTAGAGAGCAATATTAAAAGCATTCAACCCAAGCCTAAAGAAATAGTTCAAAAAGGACCAATCCAAGAAGAAGATCAACAAGAAAAAAAAGAAGATTAAAAGGAGGAAGTCTAAGAAAAAGTGCAACCAAGGCCAAAGATGACTGTCAGAATGTATAAATAATGTTTCAACATAATACCACTTGCCCCAAGGCCTATTCAAAAAGAACTGCTTAAAAAGTTGAAGGAAGCCACATTTTTTAAAGATTGCAACCTTGAACTTCAACAACTCTTACCTATAAAGCAAAAAGATCTAGGGAGTTTTACTATTTCTTGCAAAATTGGACATTTAAAATTTGATGATATTCTTTATGATATTGGCTCTAATATAAATCTAATGCATTTGAATAGTTTTATGTAGTTAGGGTATAGAGAGCTAAAGCCTGTAAAGTTCAACCTTAATTTTGCTAATCAATCCACTAAGTTACCACAAGGAAGGTTGAAAAATATGCTTGAAAAAGTTAGTAAATATGATTTCCCTATGGATTTTGCTGTTCTAGACATGAAGGATGATGAAACTCCATTACTATTAGGGAGATCTTTCTTATTGACTACCAAAGTATTAATAGATATCTATAACTTTAACCTTACCCTAAGATTTAAAAATAAGAAGTTGTAGTTTGTGACTATAGGGTATGGTGTGCTTAGAGATAAAGATGACATAAATACAATCAAGATAAAAGAAACCCTTAGGGAGTCTGACCAAATAGATAAACCTCTTGACCTTATGATGTAAAACCATTTAGCAACTTCTAGCTCCAACCATGTCAACCCTTTAAAGTACTTAAGCTTTATGTATGTTATCCCTGCTAAGAAAGCTAGTAAACCTCTTTAGACCAATTCTATTTGTCATTCCACAAAAGGGGAGGCAACAAGGAAAATTCCTTTCTAAAGGGACAAGATAAGCCATAGATATAGGGATGCTCAAGCTTGACCAAAACTGGCGCTGTTTGACAGGCAACCCAAATCTTATTTTCATGGTATATGTTTTTTTTTTAAGGATAGGTATGTTTTTAATGTTTTTGTTTAAGTTTTTTTTTTTTTTTTATTGAAGGATGAAGTAAAGTAAGGATGATGCCTCATACAAAGGGAAATTCGACCTTAAGTAAATTTGGGGAGTGTTTCTTTTTCTCTTATTGTTTACATTGTTCAATTTAAGTATGGGGGAAAAGAAAGCTTTTTGAACTTAAATGTTTTTGAAAATTATGATCCCATGTTTGCTTTTAAACCAAATTGACATATTGGATCTCATTATTATACACACGTATTTGATTTTGCAAATATTTTCCAAGCTTGACTAAAGTATGATATGAAGTTTAATTATGGATATATTGGAATTTGAAAAGAATTCTCAAGTATGTTTTTCTTTGCATAAAATTTTTATGCATATGTTTATATTCTCTTCTAATGAAATGCTATGATTTTTGTGAAAGTTTGTGAAATGTGGATTTGCATGAGATTTGAGGATATGAATAAGTGCTCTAGAGTTCACCTACTCAGCCCTTGAGGTGAAATTCCAGACTATATTTGACTTAAGAGATGATATGGCAGTTTTTTTGACCATTTGAGCCTTTTTCAAGCCTACCTTTAATGATGAATCCCTAGTACCTTTATTTTGAGGCCATTATATTACTCTATTTTCTTTGTTTATTTAGCCACATAATAAGCCAATAAGCCTTTTCTTTTATTATTATCTTTTCTTTTATTTACCTAACCTAATTGTTCTTACTTGTATTATGGACATGATTATGATTTTTGAAGAAAGGGAGGAGCTAGGAATGAAAGTAAGAAAATAGCAAAAACAAAGGCAAAGCCTGATAAAATAAAAAAGGGCTATTATTTTTCCAAAAAAAAAATAGAGATGCCGTGAAGAATATATGATGCCTCAAAAGTCAAAGTTTTAAAAAGAGCTCTCAACTTTTCAAAGACCAAGAAATTTCAAAGAAAGTAAGCTTAAGGTTTTGAGCCAAAATTTCCTTTTTCCTACCTTAATCCAAGCTTTACATTACAAGCCTAAAAGACCTTTTGATCTTGAGTTAAGTAGGTAAGTCTAAAATTAGTAGAGAGGGAAATGCAAAGTGAACATGTGAAGTCTGGTCTACTTTGAATTGAAATGTGATGAAGTGTTTTGCATTCTTTTTACTTGAGTTATATTCATGAAATAAAAATTGAGTAGATGCATATGTGTAAAGAGCCTAAGATATTGGAAGCTTTTTTCTTAAGGAATTTCTTGTAACTCTATGTTTATAGTTAGCTTTGTGTTATGCAATAGTGCATGATAGAAATTTTATGTAATTTTTTACTTTGTGAGTATGTATAATGGTTTTTAGTTTTATTGATTTAAGGCTTTTGCTTAAAGATAAGTAAAGATTTAAGTGTGGGAGTCTGATAGCATTTAAAAATATAATGTTTCTACATGTTAAAATAGGTGCAAAATTTAAAATTTTGATTGATTTTTAGTGCCTTAATGCCTATTTTGTGACTTTTAGGGTTTCAAGCTTATAGATGAGGAAAACATACAATCCACACAAGCAAAGGCATATTTGACCACGTAAGACCAAAGGTTGGCCAAATCTCATTGCTGCAATCCCTTCAACCAAGCAATAAAAGAAGAGCATTATTTGCAAATGAACTCTCCTTTGTATGCGACCAAAGAGATTTAATCCATGAATAACTCATTTACTTAGCCATAAAGTAATTTGGCTTGCATAGGGAATCTACATGAATTTGGCTAGCTCATTTCTAAGAGGAGATCATACACACATGTGATATTTGAAAAATTTTAAGCTATCATGACTCTTACATGATCGACCAAAGTTATTTTCATCCAAGAAGAACTCTATCCATTCGGCCAACTCAAATGCCAGAAAGGATGAAGCTTAGTTTGTAAGCTCAAGAACTCTCCAATCCTTATCATATTCAAAAAAGACCTAATTCAAGGACTTTATGCAATTTTCACCAATATGGAGACTAGATGCAATCGGCCAAAAAGCGTTTAAGATGGACTATAACACTATAGCTTAGCATTAAAGAGTTTTGCTTAAAGGAGGACTTTATCTTTTCAAGAGTTGGATGAAATTCAAATCTTTGCTCTTGAAACTCATTTTAGGTTAATCTAAGGAAAGGATTTATCAAGATTTCATCAAGCATTGACCAAAGGCCAAGATTGTTTCCTAGACATCCCATTCAGCTAAAACTTATTGAGAAGAAAGAATCCTATTTGATATGCCTCATTTGAATATCAAGATAGCTTTCATCCATTAGTACTTGAATTTCAATCAAAATCTTGTAAATTCATCCCCATTGGCTAAATCCCTCACTATAAATAGAGAGGCCATACAACCCATTCCATCATCCCTAATCTCATTCTTTAATTCTTTCTTTTGTTCTTTAGTTCTTTCTTTTTAGTTTGAATTATTGGCTTAGGTGACAGATTTGCCAATAATCAATTTTTTTTGTTTTTTAAATTATTTCCTTTCAATCAAAGAAGTACTTTTCCAAGATTTTTTCTTTCATATTCTAGTTTCAAATATCGTTTTACTTTCTTATTTTTGACAAAGTATTCTATTTATTTTACAAGTTTGATTTAAGCATTCCTATTTTTCTTTACAGGTTTTGGCATATGAATTCTTTCCACCTATTGCTTTTCTTTCAATGCAATCATTATTTCAGGGTCTTTACAAGCCTTTGGCAATCTCAATTTCTCTTTATTTTTAAGTTTGTAATTATTTCTTTTAAATCTTGTTTTAGCTCTTGTCTTTAGCTTACCAAGTGAGAACTGGTTAAGTGAGATCCAAGCCTACGTTGCCTTTTCAATCTTCTATTTATTTAGATCTACAACCAAACCCTAGTTTTCATCTATTTAGATATAGGATTCTAAGATCTCACCATTGGTACTTAAAGAACAACCTAACATTTGCAATCTATAATCCCTTGGGAGATAACACTAAAATACTTCCATTATTATTACTAGATCTGTGCACTTGCAAGCTATACGAAAAGTAGCAATCAATTCTATTCAAAGTTTAGCTAAAACTAAATACTAAAGATGCCTTAAACCCACTTCTTATTATTACTCCCTTCTTTGAACTTCAATGCAATTCTTTACAAGACTTAAACAATTTTAATTAGCACAAAGAAAAAAAAAACAACTTAAGTAATTAAAACATGATTTAAAGGAAACTTATTTAGCTCAAATGCACTTAAACTCAAGTCAATTTAAGCTAGAAAATCCATCCAAATTGGCAATGACATCCTTCTAGCTCTATAATTGGCTAATGAAGTAATATTCCACCAAATGGCACCAATTTGCCTCCAATTTATCACAAAATTACTCTTTTTCCTCCAAAATCACAAATACCTACATAAAAGACATTTCCTTAATTAGGAATATTTTTCCACGTTTTCTTAAGAAACAAACAAGAATTCATCATAAAAGCCCATGAAAAGCTATGATAATTCTACAAAAATATAGAATTATCATTTACCTAATTTTAATCTTTCACAAGCGAAGTTGTATTGTGTATGACCTATTACATTCTTTAACATGTTAACTTTAATATAAGCATTATAGTCCTTAATTGAGTTCAGATTAGATAACTCAAAATCATTTTAAATTGATAATTAATTCTCAATTAATCAATCTTATATTTATAGATCCTGGTTATTATCTAATAATGAGTCATGACCTCAAATCGTCAAGGAAGATCAATGTGTTTGACATACTTATTAGTGCTTGGTTTCTCAGTATAATTAATATCTTTTTATCACTTAATATATCAATTTAACATTGAGCATAGATTAGTTTACTTTTCAAATAGACATAATTAGGCAAGCAAATGACTATTTGCCAATTGACCAACACTCTAGCCAATAGAAAGAAACAATTTTACCCCACTAGTGGATTAATTTAGGCTAGACTATGATTTACGCTTGTTTTGGGGCTTGAAGCAACCTAAAAAGAGGTTTTTGTTCAACACTGAGTGTTGCCAATCAATTATGAGAGTCCAATGTAGGCCAAGAATGAACCTGGACAAAATTTGAGATTCTTTTATAGGGAAAAAACTAACCTGATCATTAGTCACTAGTGTTGATCCATTATACATATTAAATGATCATATTAAATTTTGAAAAGGTAATTTTGGTGATTTATCTCTTAAGATTAATCCAAAGATAATTATTTAAAATTTAACTTTATAAATCTGTATTTATCTTTTCATTCCTACAATACTTTTGGCCTTCAACTATAAATAACCCTCTCCATTTCTAATTTTAACATACCGCAAGCATTTTGTTTCTCTCTCTTTAAGAAACTCAATTTTAAGCCTTCTTCAAACTTTTTCCCAAAGTTTTGAAGAACTCTATTTAAAACCTCCATTTCCAATTCCTAAGAGTCCTCTTCAATCACCTTATGTCCTTGAGGTAGCCTTGAGCCTTAGCCAAAATCCCCAAAACCTTTTAAACCTCTTCTTGACAAAATAGCAAACCATTCAAAACATGACCCAGCAAATTGGCACCCATAACTGTCAATCAGCTCCAACTTACCATAACACTTTAGCACCTCCACTTTCACCTATCACTTCCTTAACAACACGAAGCCTTCCCAACCACTCTAAGACATCATCCATAGTTTGGACACCCAGTTCCATCAAAGCTCCCACAAAGAGTCTTAGTTTCACTAAAACACTCCCAAAGAATCCTAATTCCACCAAAACTCTACTCTAAGAGTCTTGCAAAACTAAAGTTCTTCTTAATCTAGCTAAAACTCTACCCAATGGTCTAAAGAGTTCTATTCAAGGAAAAATGCCACTTAACTTAGCCCAACTCATATGCAAAGCCTATAGTGTTATAATGGATCTTGTATTAGCTAAATTCTCTCAAGTATAATTCCTACAAGCCTTTAGGCATCTTAGGCCTCTCATTAAATGATGAGCATGTTGACATATCATCCATGATCATGCATTATGTACTTTTAAGAATGCATGATGGTATGCTTTATAGTTGAAATTAGGATTTATTTTATCGTTTAAGGCGATGGCTATTTTTTATGTAAAATCAACGTCTAGTATGCCATGCATTATCTTGTCATTTAGAATACGTATATGAATAGGTTGTATCAAATATGCCCCCTAAGTATCTTATTAAACTATCATTATAATATGTTATTTAGATTAGGGTTGCATTTCATACTTCTTTGGTTATAATTCCTTGTTTTATATATATTAATGGCATGAATTGTTTTATTTATATAAATATGAATGATAACACAATGCCTATCTCATTAATGGTTGATAAATCACTCGAGATTACCAACCCATATATATCTTTCTGGATGTATACGTGATAGCACAAGACATATATAAAATATTCATATACACTATTTGTGTACAAAAAAAAGAGTTGGTACATACACCACAAGTGTATGAGCTATACAAGTAATATAGATAGGAAGTATTAGAGTATCATCTCCATAGGGATTAGGTGTCTAACCTAAAGGTAAGTACTAAAATGAGAAACCTAAGGTATATTTGGTTCTAAGAAAATTTTAAAAATTTACTAAATAAACTTACATGAACTAAAACTAAAAATTAAGCCAAATGATTTAAACCTAAATTACTAATCAAATTATGAAGACTACAATTAACTAAAAAATGACTAAAATTGAAAGCTGCTAAAAATGGAAAGTTTCTAAAAATAAAAAATTCTAATACTCTAAATAAAAAATTAAAAGTTATGATGAAATTAAAATGCTGCAAAAATAAAGGCAAGATTTACACTAAATAAACAGAATGAGTAAACTACAAATTGACCTACATGAAATTAAAACCCTAACATAATAGTGCATGAGAAGTAAGGCAAATGCATGGAAAATGAAACCCTAAAATAACTAAAAGGTATTAGACATAATCTAAATGACCTAAACAAAAATGCATGAAAATATAAATATAAATCAAGATACTAACTAAAATTAACAAGTTATAAAACTAACTTAATTAAAGACAAATTTTAACCCTAAATGTAGCTAACTTAAAATAATCATGCCACACAACATAAACTAAAATGAGCCTTAAGTATGTATAAACCTAAATACCTTAAAAGATTAGAACAAAATTTTAAACATTAAGTTAACAAAATATGCAATGTGAATTAACAAGAAAACAAGGCATTTAAGCAAAATTAAACTAAGGCAAGAACAAACATGCAAAGATAATTAAATTAACTAATTAATGGCATAAACAAGGATTAAAATTAACAAGATTAAGGATTGGAAAACATAACCTAAAAGCAGCAATTTAAAACCAAAAAATCAACCTAACAAAATAATAAAGGAAAATTATCAAACATTTGGTAAATTAACCTCTAAATGAATATTTAACTTAACTTACCATGCATCAAATGTATAAAACATGAATCAAACATGAAAATGACTCAAGAATGCAGCATTTTTACACTAAAAACATAATTAAAAACTAAACATAACAGTAGCTAAAAACCAAGACAATAAGCAATATCACATATTGACAAATGCCTAAAAAACTATATATGAAATGACTTATTATTAGGCCTAGGCTAAATGTAATCATAATAAAATTAAAAAGGCTTAATAAAGGATAGAATTGTAATTTTTAAGGGTTAGAACATTGTCCAAAACAAAACTGCAAACAAAATCTAAAGATAAAGATAAAAATAACTAATAAAAAGGACATATACACTAATATGCAAGGAAAACTAATAGGAAAAGCATAAATCATTAAGTAAATCATGAACTCAAAACAGACTTAAAATGCAGCAAAAGATTCGTAGGCAATATACCTCCAAAACTAAACAAAAAAGTTAAAAATAGAGTTGCAATATATTCTAAGGAAATGTAAAAAAACTCTAACATAGTACCTTAAATACTAACAAAACTTAACGAGCATGAAAAATACATTAAATCTAAATACAAGACACTAAAATAGACTTAAAGACAAGTAAAAAAATGCATAAACCTATTTCTAAAATTGAAAAGAACAATGAGAAAATTTGACTTGACTTGAAAACAACACATAAAAATTAAATGACAAGGAAAATATTAAGAACAAAAGTGCTAAAAAATTAAAGGCCTTAAGCAAACAATTAAACATGATAGAGATGCATGAAAATAAGATGAAACATCTAGCAAATAAGCACAAAAATCAATCTCAATAGACTACAAATTAAAAATGAAATAGAAATGAAAATGAAAATAAAGCAAGAACAATTAAAAGTAAAAACACTAAATGAAACTCAAGCTATTAAGACCCCAAATCTAATTTCTCATGCATTAGGTCTTCTTAGAATTTCATCCTCAAGCCATAAACAAGCTCAAACTAATGAGAACAAGGCTATAAAATAAAGAAAACAGCACTAGAAATGTAAAGATAGAAACTAAAATTGCATTAAAACATAAAACAAATAAAGCTTAAAATTTAAAGGAATTTGCTTGGTACGATAAAGGTAAATGAAAAAGGTTGTAAATAATTAACAAAAGGTTGTGAAATTACAATTTAAAGAAACAAAAACATAGCCTAAAGACCTATAACTAAGTCAATCATAGGGCTACCTAAAAATGGCATCATTAGCAAGGAATAAAAGAAATGAGAAAACTAAAAAATGAGGCTCCCTTTGTCTTAGCCCTAAATGTTCTATATATAACTAAAATCTAGGTATATTTATAGGCTATCATCATGCATAAAAATGGCCATGCCAACCCTTTAAAAGCTGGAGCAATTTAAGGTAGTCTATTATAGAAAAAAAGTGAACTTTCGTAACATTTTTTTCATATATTTTTAGCTTATGTGTGTTAGAATTTTTTGTAAGTGGGCTACTATTAATTGGTGATTTTAATTTGATAAAAATGGCATATGGATTTAGTCCTAATATGAGATATGCATAAAAGTCCAATTAATTTAGTATGATTACCTAAGTGTATACTTTGCACATCTTACTAGGTCAATGTGGTATAGTGGTTATGTAGGCCTTTGGCTTAATAAGCTTTTGATAGGGAGGTTACTAAGGTTATTTAAATATAAAGCTAAGGTTCCATTTTCACTTCTAATATTCGGTAATTACCCATTGAGAAACCACTAACGAGAGAAGAGCAAATAATGAAAAAGAAGAACATAGCCACTTTAGGGATCATTTCGCTTTTGTGATTTCACAATGACTACTCAAACAAGTATGCATGATCGTTTTGATTGATGTATGGTGTTTTAATTTTCACACAACGATCTTGGGTTAGTACTTACATGCAGTATCAGAGCCCAATTGTGTGCAATTAAGACCCTAATTTCATGTTAATTTAACTGATTTTTGGTGGATTGCTAGTTTGGAATGAAATCTTATGATTACCACAATCTAACTTTCTATCCTCATTTTTCCAAAATTGATTTAGGGCTATTGCTCTCCTCTGCAAGAAAATTAAAACCTTGTATGGATTGTTTCTTAATTCATCATATAGAGAAAGAAATCAAGGTTTAAAATTTTTTGTTCAAACTTTGAATCAAATTCAAGACTTTATTAAACCCTTGATATTTTACTTGTTTTAATCCAAAGTGACACATGATTGTTATTACCCATGTGTTTTAAGATTGAAACATATGTTTTAATTGCATGAAATTTAAGTTTTAATTGATAAATTGATAAGAAACCAAAAACGGGTTATGTATGGGTTTTCCATTCAAAATTTTTAGCTTTTGATTCATGGTGTTTTGATGCAATTTGAAGCATGTGCTTTGTAAATATATATATGTACATTAATTGAAGTTTGGAAGATTCAATTGCATAAAAAATCAAAGGAAACCATGAAAATTTAAAAAGAAAATTGAAATGGATTAAATATAGGTTTAAAAATCAAGTTTCTTTTGGTCAACTAATTTTTTTTAGTTTTTAATGTGGTTTCTCACATGGTTTTGATGAAATAATGGCTTAATTAAGTTTTGAAAACATCAATTTCATGAAAAATACAAGAAAAAGCATCAAAATTGAGTTTAAAATAGAAAACAGACCCAAACGGGTCAAAATAGGATCCAACTGGGTTGGGCTGACCCAATTAGAGCCTTAAAGGTTGAAGACAACCTCCCAACAGATACATGACAAAGCCCACTAGTGGTTGGTGGCGGGTGCGGAGAGTGTGGCTTACCCTAGTGGCTTTTTTTTGCTCAAATTGCTTATGTTCTACTTGGAATTTTATTTTTGATTTTTCTATTTATTTTTTATTTGAATGCATGAAATATTTATTATTTTATATTCATGCATAATTCATTAATTATTATATGTTATGCACATATTTTCTAAAAAATTATTTTATGACAAAATATTTTAGCATGTTATGAATCTATTGGAGGTATATACTCTCCCTATATATTGTTTAAAATTTACATACTCTCAGCCTAAATCTATATGCATAATTGAATAAATTTAGTAAAATTTGTTTTTACTAATATTTGGCTATCTATTTAAAAATACAACATGCATTATTTTGGAAGGCAAGTTAGGTTTAAACTCCATAAGGTTTTGGTACAATTAGTATCCAAATAATAACTTTATTTGGTAGTTTCATTTAATGAACAGATAATTTTTGAATAATTATTCATTTGAAAATTTTGGAGTTTATAATATTGCTTACTCTAATTTATATTTTCCATGACTATGTTAACATTATGTATCATTATTAATTTGTAAAATATTTTGTACATGATACATAAGAATAAAGTATTGATTGGAAATATTAAATTATCCATAAAATTCAAGATACTCGATTTGAATGCAATAAATTAATTTTGATCTAATGAGACACAATTGGTTAAATATCTTATAGGAAAGATCATACTTATAATTGTCCATCGAGATACATTTTAATTATTTGTGTCTCACATAGGAATGATCAGCTCTTAAAGTATTTAATGATCCAAAGAAACCTATTCAATTTAAGTATTTCACAAGGAGCAATCATATCTATAATAATCTTTAAAGATACATTTTAATTACTGGTGTATCATATAGAGCTATTGACTCTTTAATGACCCTAAAAGATACATCATGGTTAAGTATCTCACAAAGAGTGGTCAAAATGCATGCATCTGGTTAAGTATGCAAAACTATAGTTATGAGCAATCTAAAGTTTTTTCGTATAAGAATATATAATTATTAATATGGTTATTTGGTTGCCAAAGTGGCTCACTCAATAAGACTTGCAAGATTTTCTTATACGCAGGAATGGGAATATTTTCAAATTACCTTATATAATCGCCTACCCAAATGGGGTTATTGTGTTTGGTAATTTAGAGTGAACATGAAGCATTATGGTTGAGGTTATGTTGGTCTAGAAGGTCTATATGCTTAAAGGGGATATGCTTTTTGAAAACTAGAAAATTTACATATTGGTTTCACATGAAAAATTTCTAATCACATATTATATTCTATACCCAAAGAGGAGTTTGTGATAATGCATATGGACATTTCAGTTTTATTACAATAACACATTGTAGGCTAGTGCTATTTATGTGGATTATTGTTCATATGTGAAAGGTTGCATTTTTTTTTTTAATATTGAAGATGATTTGGTGATAACAAAAATTAAGTAACTTTAATTAAAAGAAATAAAAGTGATTTAGAGCTTAATTAAGTCATGGATGTTTTCTTGAACATAATCGTTAAGTATTAAACATTTTGTTGATTATTGTCTAATTGTTGAAATGTTGCATTTTATAACTATAAAATATTGTTTAAGTCATATGAATCCAAGAAAATAATTATCACATGCATGATCAGTAAGTCTGACATATTACTTTGTTTCAATATACATTGTTTGATAAAGTGATTTTATGAGTGATCATGCTTATGTAAAATTGTGACATGTGGAATTGAATTTGGTTCTTTTAAGAGCATGTGTTATAGGATATAAATATGTTTAGTAGACTTACAATATTTTAGTTTTATATATATTACATAATTATGATTTGAAATTTTAGGCATTAAGTTTAAAACTTAATAAAGTGCATAATATAATATATATATCCATATATATATTTAAGAAATTCATGTTCTAATGGGAATATAAAACATATTATTGGCTATAATGATTTATGAAAGACATTTAGATTTTATGCTAATATGCTAAAACAATTGAAGAGTATTATTGTTAAGGTTATGCAATTATGTTATGAAAGTAATAACATATGTTAAATAATTGCATAATAAATTTGTTTCACATAAATTATTAGACTAGCTTTTAAAATCTTTTGCATTTACAAAATACTTACTAAATCAAATATGCTCTTATGATATATTAATTGTTTTATAATATTGATATTATAATATGTTAAGAGAACAACAACTGAAAGGTTATTTCTTAGTAAGTATTTGGAGCATGGTTTCGGTATTATGAAATTTGGTAAATATTACCATAAAGATCCTGGATAATAAAAATAAATAAGTTGTGAAAGTAAATGGATATAAGTAAAAGTTTCAGTCTATAAGAATAGACAAAAATTAATTTTTCAAATTTCAAAGTATTAAAAGTTTTAACTAAAGTGTGCTATTGCTAAGGCTTCTTGGGCTAATTAGCCTTAATGTTTTTATCATAACTCATATTTGGTAATATTGAAAATCTTATATTCCTTACATGAATAAGAGAATGGGTTATACCATAATTATTGTTTGTATATGATTGTTTAGAAAAATATGCATTGTTGACATTCATCATATACTATATGTTGAGATTTATGGTATGAAAATTATAGCTTTGTTGAATCCCATGTATAAAGTGTCTACATTGGAAGATATTCTTTGTGGCCAATCAATTTTTTTATTTTGCAATTTCTTGTAATCATGCTTGGAAGATTGAAATGCCATAATAAAAGTACTATTAATTATTAAGCAATTTACTTAGTAGTATGGCATGTTAAATATTTATATTAATTGAAAGCATGATTATTGAGTATAACTTGAAAATTTTATGGTGCATAAAATGATAATGGGCATTCTATGTTTTAACCTTTTAGTGATCTATAGAGGTACATTTAGATTAGTATCTCATTTAGAATGATCACATGTATAAATAGACCTAAGAACTATAATGATAATGAAATTTTTTATGTTGTTATGGATTGTCTCTGAGTTACTACATGTGATTAAGTACCCAAAGGGAGTAATTATGTGTTTTTTAATTTAGAGATAATTATGCAACATTTTATGAAGTGAAAATATACATAAACCTAGGGAATTTATTTGCTTAAAGGGGATATATTTTTGAAAGTTTTTGTATTTTTCATTGTTTTATGGTGGGATCATACAAAGGAATAATGTTTTCTTTAAAAGAATGTCCAAAATTAAATTTGTAATGTGGCACCTTGATCGTTTTGATAAGACTAGTAAAGATATTAACTTGATTAAAATCTTACATGCTTAGATCATTTATTGGCCTTTATACTTAATTTCAAGATGCTGAGAAAAATATTATCATAAGTTAATGTCAACCATAAATGATAAGTTCTTGGATGCTTTGCACAACATAGTAAATGTATAAATTGTTGGTCATTTTAATTTATCACATTTAAGGATATACATTTGTTGTATACTATCTTATAATAGCCAAGAAGGTTAGTTTCCACACCAAAAAGTTTTAGACCTATTATGATATCTCAATTTATTTTAAGTAAAATGGGGAGTTGTTGAAATATAATTCCATTTTGACAAATATTTATTTTGGTTGTTTAATGCTCAATTGAGGTATTGGTTTGATTATCTTAGTTACCATTATCAAACCTACCAATTATCAATTTTAAACGGTATATTGTTATCATTTGTTGACAATGTGTTTTTAAAGAAAATTTAATATTTTCTTTTAAAGAACTCACATGTGAGGGAAAGAATATTGTTTTACACTTATCATATGTGTGAGAGTTTTGAGAAATGAAGTCCTGTGCAAATAAGTAAACTATTTGTTTTGTTTTTAATTGGTTCAGTTCCTTCCTTGATAATCTTCCCCAAATTTTGTTGGTTTAATCTTTAGAGAGAACAAGAATTTCAAAATTTTCTCTCATTTCACTTTCTTTGTTTTGAATTATATATGAACTAATTTTGAAAGTTATTTCAAAGAATGATAATACAAAGGTTTTGACATTTTTGCCAAAACTATTCTTTTAAAGGAAGTGAAAATTAGTAGGAGTTTTCTGTATATGTTTTAAAGTAGTAAAAACTCATAAATGCCCTAAAGTTATTGTTTTGGAAATATCATATGTGTTCAGGTCCATGAGAGTTAATAAGCTATTGATTAAGACATGTTTTAGATATAAAAGATTGATAATTCAATGAATTCCAAATTTATTGAAATGATCTCATGTTAAAACATTAAGATTTCATGTTGTACGAATATGAATATGAAATTTTGTTCATAATGTGTTAGTAATTTGTAAGTGGTTTCTTAAAGTGATATCATGGAAGTCCAAGAACATAGTGGTTATCACATTTGGCATGAGGGCAGACAATACATAATTATGTTATGACTCCATTTATTAAATTGCTCATTATTATTATTCAAAGTTTGATTGGATCATGTTTGTGATTTGCTGGATCAGTGGAAGTCATTGAGATTTGATTACATGATGACATATTTTCTCTATGAGAGGATAATGGGATTACTAAGCTCATAATATGGTATCTATTGGGTATTGGATTGAAACCGTTATTGTTTTGGGTTTCTTTACTTTGTTAAATGCATCGCATGTGATTGCTAATTACTTATAAGATATAATTTGAAATGAATTAGGCCATGAGGTACCATTAAGTTAAGTGGACATAATTGTTTTATGTATACGTCATAGTTGTTATTTGTATATATATTTAATATTTCATGTACACATTTCATATTAACATGTCAAATTATAAAATCTTAAAACTTGGTATCTATCTTAATTAAGACTTTAATGTCATTTGGGTATGTTTTATAAATGATACCAGAAGTAACCTTCAGGATAAAGAGGAGACAAACAGGCACATTGAGATGCATTGGAGATTTCTCAGCAAGTTTAGAGAAATTAGTAAGGACTAGTAATGAAAATAACACATTAAGATCACATTTAGGCATTATTATCTTGTGACATAGCCACACTAAGATCCATTGTCGATAGAGTCTCTAGTATTTGTAACCATGGATTGGTTTTATGTCGATAAAAGGCATATTAGATACCACGGTTTGGTATTAGATGGTTTTATTGGACAAGATCATTAAGATGTTGTCTCAATGGTTAAATTATTTTTAAAATTGTAGCCATATCAAAGTAAAAGTAAATCAGCATGAAGTCTTGTTTTCAAGTCAAGTTTTCTTAAAATCAAACAACTTAATCAATATTGCCTAAGTAGGAGAATGTTTAAATTTTTTGTAAGTGGGCTACTATTAATTGACAATTTTAGTTTAATAAAACTGGCTGATGGATTTAGTCCTAATACAAGACAAGCATAAGAGTCCAATTAATTTAATGTGATCACCTAAGTGTGGACTTTGCACATCTTCCTAGGTTGATGTGGTATAGTAGTTGTGTATGCCTTTAGCCCGGTAAGCCTTTGATGGGGAGGTTACTAAGGTTATTTAAATATAAGGCTAAGGTCCTCCTTCACTTCTAATATTCAGTAACTACCTATTAAGAAACAACTAATGAGAAAAGAGCGAAGAGGAAGACTATAGCCATTTTAAGGATTATTTCAATTCTACAATTTCACAATGCCTACTCAAACAAGTATGCTTGATCTCTTTGATTGATGAATGGTGTTTTAATTTTTACACAATGATCTTAGGTTAGCGCTTACAATATGATCTTTGCATAGGTGAACCAACAAGAAAAGGTTAACCAACCACTTATAGGATAAATAGATGGCTATGTCATCTTTTCAAGTGAGAGAGAATGAAGGCTAAAAAGTTCTCTAGGTTGACTTGGCAGATTTAGTAGTACACATACTAACATGGTGATCATGTAACATTCCACCTCACTTGTGCCCATTTGTATCATTCTAGTTGGACCAGTTGTTTCCTACTTTAAAGCCAAGTCACTCTATCTCCTATTCTCTAAATTTTTTAGCCAAAAGCCCTTCCAAAAATGTAGAGATCAACAACAAACTGAGTGACAGTAGTTATCCCTTTCATGTATGGTCCAAGCTTTGTCCTTTTGTGCCTTTTGTCCCCTATCTTCTATCACATGTGAGGTAGCTTTTATCTCATCATTCTTGGACAATTTCTAGCTAGATTTATGAGATGTAAGGTTGTCATTGGTCCTTTAATCCATTTTGGCTTATTCTTGTCCTTATTGGATGCTATATCACCTTCCTTTGTCCTTTTATGTTCATTTGATGCTTTTTACTTGGACCAATGCTTTTTCATCATTGTGCCACTTCACTAGCCATCAAAGCACCTTTTCCACCTTATTTCCATTCTACCTCATTTCCATGTTATTTTATCCCCCAATCAACTCACATCTTCTTACAATTCATCTTATATAAGGGGATGATTAAATCATGCACCAAAAGAGAGCATTTTGGTTTGGATGCTTTAAGAGATGTCTTGGTTACTTCTCATGGTCTCAATACTTCATTAGGGTCTTCAAGGCTCAAATAAGGTGTGTATTTCATCTCCATTTCAGCTCATATCCCCATGGTATTTTAAATAATGAAGGTATGGATTTGATAGCTTACATGCACATATTTCACTTTTTACCTACAATTAGAACAATTAACACAATTAGGTGGCAAATGGACTTAATTAAACAAAAATCAATTATAAAAGGGTTATAACTAAGCATAAAAATCCCATGATAATTCTATAAAAATAGAATTATCAAGTGTCATGCTTTTTAATTTATAAGCTAGTCGAGGTGTTGGTATAAAGTGGATAAGTAGACATTGGGTTTATCTTAGACAATGTTTAGAGTTTTGATTCCTCTAATATCTTGTTTACTTTCTCTGAACCAAGTTCTTTGGTGAAGACAAGATTGTGACCTTGAAACCGACATTGATTTTAGAAATATAAATAAATCGATTAGCAGTCTTAATCAAACCTTGGGTCTTAACACTAAAATGAACACTAAGGTTGAAACCCACACCACTCACAGTTTAACCATATTAACTCTCAAGTTTGATAATAACTCTCAAATAAGTTTTAGAACCATTTAAAACTTTGTTCCATTTTGGCTAAAGATTTCTTGAGTTAATTCATTTAAGACTAAGTGAGATATTTTCTTGATCACACAATGTGATGAATTCTAAATTGATTGCTTATACATATTCATTTGCCTCATGTTAGATCCAACAATAACTAACTAGATTATCCATTGCTAGAACTATAAGTAAGATCAGCAATAACTAACTAGATTATCCATGGCTAGAACCATAAGTATGAGAAAATAATAGTAAACATGCATCAAATAACACTACAAGAAATCTAATATATAGTGACGCTCAAAAAAGCATTGATAAAACCCCAAAATCCATCAGTATAGCACCATAAACCCTATACCGATGACCAAAATGTGTATTCTGATAAATTTTTAACTGTCAGTGTATCCTTTGTCGGTATAAACCTATGCTGATAGTTTTAAAATATTGGAATAGCTTACAGAGATATACCTATGGTTCAAGATCGTCAATAAATGTATTTCTATTGGTATAGTATCTATTATGTGTTCCACCATTATACCTTTTAGCAATAGTTAACACCCGTTAGTATAGACTTGTATGTTTTAAGTTTTTTGACCTATACCGATAGTTAATGCCTATCAATATAGATTTGTAATTTTTCTTACCTATACTGACCTTTAGCATCTGTCAGTATAGACTTGTATTTTTTAATTTTCTTACCTATACCGATGATTAGAGACTGTCAGTATAAAATTGTATGCTTTAATTTTTTTACCTTTACCAACGGTTTGAGATTGTCAATATAGACTTATATGTTTTAATTTTTTATTATATTTTAGTGACTGTTAGTATTATTTAAAATATTCCAACAATTAAGTGCGTTAGTATAAATATTAAGATGTTAGTAACTTTTTAAAAAAATTATATTTTCAATTATTAATATTAATTTATTTATAATCATAATATGATATGTTTTCATATAAACAAAAAAAAAAACACAATAAAGTAAAAGATATTTAATAACATTAAAACTACAAGTAAATTCTTTATAATCCATAAACTTAGTATAAGTGAGAAACTAAAGTCATTGTACAAAGTCTGATAAAACAAACATAGATAAAGGGTTACACAATTTCATCCTAAAAACCACAATCATAAGTTTATACCACCAGACACCTAAAGACCTTTTGATCACCTTAAAACCTCAATAAAACTCTGAACAAGATAATTTTAAAAAATCTATAAACAAACAAAAAATTGCAAAACCACCTCAATAAGAAAAAACATGCATACACCTATTACATGCCCTTTCCAAAACCAAAATATTTTAATTCATACAAAATATCACAAGTCTTGAAAAAGTCAACAAGTGTAGCTATATCATAGAACTGACAAGCTCAATGAACCCAGCTCACTAATAGTATTCAATATACCAATCAAGCATCATAAAACACAATAATCTTATTTCAACAAAGTGCTTAACATCCAAAACAAAACCAAATCTCTTTACAAACATAATGCTCCAAGTAAATAAACAATTTCTTAAAATAACTGACTCTATCATAGATTTCTACAAAGAAGCATATGCATAGCATAAAAAAATCCAATTATAAACATATACAGAAGGTAAGAAGGTAATCATCCATTCATATACCACTAGAAATAATTTTATATACATCTTATTCATTCATATATACAGAAGGTAATCATCCATTTATATACCAATAAAAATAATTTTATAAACATCTTATTCATTACTGTAATGCATGAATGAACAAGAAATAACCTAATTTGCATGTGTAATCTCCTTATTTTTTTAGTTTAATTCCAAATAATAACTTAATGAAACCAACCTAAGATTATTTTAGTCAATAGAACTATCATTAAACAAATATTTTCACTATACCATTCAAGTCTACAACTACAAAGCATGCATATATCATAAGGAAGCCTTTTCAAAGGAAAAAAAAAAGGGCAAGAAAACCTTCTAAAGGGAAAAAGAGCAGGCTTTAAATCATAGTGTAATTTAATGATTATGGCAAAGATGATGGGTAATGTTTCAAGATCAAAATTACATGATTCAAAACCTAGATTCAAAATTGATTTTGGCATTCTATCTAAGAAACAAGTATCAAGCAAAGCATTTTCATATATATATATCATGTGATGACAAGTTTACCATTTTCATTTTCATTAGGTTGATGACTTGAATCTAAAGAATGATAGTTTTCACGTGTGATTTTTGGAGCACTGCCAGCATCAGAAACCTAAAATTAATTCAAAAGAAATTTCAATAAGGTTCAAGATTCATGAGCAATATGACAATTTACAATATATAAACTAAAATATATGTTATATATACCTCTCTATTCATCATGTGAGTAACAGTATTTAAGATATCCATATTCTCATTATGAAATTGTATTTTAAGTATAGATAAGATAGTACTTAAAGTTTCTTTCAAGCCTTTAATTTCAGCCTTTAACTCTTGTACCTCTTCCTTATGCTAAACTAATTTAGAAGATGAAGGACAATATTGTTTAGATGAAGTAGATACTATAACCATGCAACAAACACACCATTTTCTCTTCAATCCTTTAACTTTTGAATAAGCATCATCTTTCCATGAATTCCTTTTAGATTCTAAGCACTAGTTTCGTTCAAAACTTGTTTCATGAGTTCCTAAAATTGTAAACAAACATTTTAGCATAAAGAAACAAAACATAAGTAAAAGCAAGTAATAACTAAATTAAATACCATAATTTCAACTGCTTTGTCATTCACAACACTTTCATCTTTACATGTACGAGAAAGAATATACACCTCAGCATGTGATGGTGGAATTCCATTAGCTTTTTATTTGTACGAAAGTACAATATTAATTATTATAATGACAAAATCGCACATACAAAAAGTAAACTTCATATTGATTTAACTGAGTGTGACAAGGAAAATTGATATATGTACTAAGGTTTGAATGATCCTTAAGAATGATTTTGTTTCTATGTAATAAGGCTCCTCTAATTTTAAATGGTTTGTTTTGTTTATCTCATTTTGTTCCTTTAAACAAATGAATAAGAAAAGATATATTATAATAAGTTTGTAATTATTATCATAATGTTAAAACAAAGTAAATAGTATATTTTGTAAACATTTACCTTTGCTTTATTAGTCAACCAATATGCAGTAAGAAACAAGATTGACTTTTGTCTACTCGAGAATCATCAACCTTTACAGCTATTTCTTTTGGTGTCTTGTGTTCATCATAAAATTTAGACTTCAATTCGTTCTTCCATTGCCTTCACCTAGTACCCATTTTTTTAGTGCTCAAGACTTAATTTTTTGAAATATTTCTTCATCAATGAGCTCATCAAAATCAGATTTGTGAGATTCAAACTTTGACTACAATTTGAGAAAGGTAATTGGAAAGAAAATGTCAATATGTATTATATGAGTTGCTACTATTAACTAGAAACTAAAAGATTATTGTCATGGCATTAGCTAGCAACTAAAACATTATCGTATTGATACCTCTAATGTTTTCACATTTCTTCCTTCTTATCATCCAAAATTTCATGCCAATTTGTATAATTAATTGGTCCAAAGCTAGGCATTCTCCCAATCCTATCAATGTATCGGGTTAAAGAGCAAGATTCATCATCAATAGGTATAGCATCATCATTGACCTTAACAACAACATGCTCCCTTTCTTCCTAATCCCAAATATCAGCCATACGTGTAGGACCTCAAGCTTTTTTATGTTAAACATTTCCTATATAGAAAAATTATATGTAAAAAAAACAATTAAATTCATTAAAAATTGTAATTGTATAATATTATAACACATAAAGAATTGTACTAGCAGTATATAGTGTTTACCTAAATTATGTTCAACATGTTCATCTTGATCTTCATTATTTATAGATTGAGAAATTGGTTCTTGAGATTCTTGTAGAGGCTCATGTTGTGAAGCTTTTGGATTTCAGGCACATGTTGTTCTTTAAATTGTGTTTGCAGTTGAGAACTAGATGCACGATTTGTCCTAGTGATATTCAATCATCTACGCTTTGCCATCTCAAGTCTAATAATACACAAAATATACTAAGTACAATATAATAGAGAACTTGATAGTGGCAAACCATATAAAGCACAAAGTACTATTTTATATATTACATGATCACACAAAATTAAGTAATTCAAGCTAGTAACACAAAAACAAAATATTAGTGAACTATGTCTTACATTGCAAAACCTTAACAACAATTTAAACTATTACATAGAATTAAAAAATGTCCTCCTCATTATGTTCATCTATAGGATCTTCTTTATCATACTCATTTTCCATCTCTGGAGTGACCTCCATTCCTTCATCATCAACTTCACTTCTAACCCAATTCGAAGTACCATGTGTGTCATCAAATTCAACATGGATTTCTCCATTTTCTTGCTCTTTATATAAGGATGATTCATCACCCCTATCAAATACATCTCTAAGTTTTACATGCTTGACAAGAACCTAACCATTATGTTTTTCATCCTTTACATAAAAAACTTTCTTAGCTTGTGATGCCAAGATAAAAGGATCATAAACCAAATTAGTTTCACTATGAGCTAGATGTGAAAAATTCACAAGAGTGAAACTAAATTTATCCTTCTTGCAACTTTTTTTTATATCAATCCAATCAGATTTAAATAATACAACTTTCATTTTACCAGTATAATTCAACTGAATGATGTCTTTTAAATTCCTATAATCGTTAACTTCCTTCTCAATAGGTTGTGCATCTTTTGTACTTGCATAACTCATCATCTTGGTTGTTACAACAACCACACTATTTTAAGTTTTCAAGTATCTCTCATGTGCCTTGGTCTGAAATCTAAAACCATTAATAATATAAGCAGTGTATATCCTAACAGTATTAGTTGGACCACAAGTAAGCCATCTAAGTAGATCTACGATGTTTGCATTTCTTTATTGATCTAAATTGGCAACCTATCCAATTTCATATTTGGTTAAAATAATAATCTAACTATAAAAACTTTAATTATATATTCCAAACCATGATGTGCGACATACATGATCATGAAACCAATCATGAAAAGTTTCACTTTACAACTTTTGTATCTTATATGGCGTAAGTTGAAGAGATCGATTACAGTATTAATAAATTGCTCACGTTTTCTACATGAAAAAAATTCTTAGAAGACTATACAATATACTACAAATGAAAATTATCAAGTATAATATGCATGTAGATAAGTGATCTTACTTTATAAAAATAGCAACATCAACAGAATTAAATAGCACATATCAATATGCTTGAATCAAAGTTGTAGCATCAAGTACAATTCATGAGACCCTTTTACACTTGTTAACATTAAAACCTTTACATTTTAATGTTCCCAACGATCTTTCTATAGTAGAAAGAATGGATATTTCTTCCTCTACGAAGGGATTATTGTCTTCATTTTAGATGGGTCGATTAAAAATAGTTTTCATCCCATAAAAGTATCTTGAACAAAAAGTTATGCATTCATTTGCTAAATACCCCTTTACAATTGAACCTTCAGGACAAGCTCTATTGCGCATATATGATTTAAGAGTAAGAACAAACCTATATAAATAACAGTTTAATAGAAAAGATCATTAGCAAACATCCTAGTTGAAATTTATATAAAAAAAATCTATAACACTTTAAGATATACCTCCCAGTAGGATATATCCATCAATAATGATTGGACCGATAATTTTTGCTTCATTTGCCAAATGGATAACTAAATGTACCATTATTATGAAAAAAGATAAAGGAAAAATCTTCTTTATTTCACATAAAATTGATGCAGCCCGAGACTCAAGTAATTCAAGCTTATGTTCTTCGAGAACTTTAGAACAAAGCTCTTTAACAGAGGTGCACAAATCAATAAAAAGCAAGCACACCTTATCAGGTAAAGACCATCGTATTGCTATAGGAAAAACTCTTGCATTAAGAGATGACAATCATAACTTTTGAGCCCTATTAGCTTCTGTTGTTTAAGTTGCACACAATGTGAGATATTTGAACAGTATTCATTTGGAGTTTTCATTTCCTTGATAATATTTAAAAAAGAATTTTTTTCAATTAAGCTCATTTGATATGAAGCTCGAGGCAAGTATTGGGTGTTAGTGCCAAGATGAGTCTTTGGATGAAGAACACTCTTTATACCCATTTCTACAAGGTCAAGTTGCACTTTGTAGTTATCCCTTGACTTCTCCTCTTACCCAATCAATGTACCAAGAATGTTATCACAAACATTCTTTTATGTATACATCACATCAAGATAGTGACGCAATAGAAAATATTCCCAATAAGGTAATATGAACAAAAATACTCTTCTTTTTCCATGGCCATCTTCATTACCATTCTATTGTACCAACTGTCTTAACACTTCACTCTCGAATGGTGGTAAAGGAGCACTTTTAGATTTTTAAGTCCCATCAAATGAGTTTTTATCATTCCAAAAACTATGATTAGGTTGTAACCACCTACAATGGCATATGTAACAATAATTTTCTACTATGTTATAACCACTTAGATGTAGTATCAAATCCACAGCAAGGACACGTATACTCTCTCTTGGTACTACCCAGACAAATTAGCTTATTCAAGGAAGTCGTTAATGGTCTAAATTAATGCTGCACGTAATTGAAAGTTTTGATTTTTTAAGGCATCAAAAGTCTAAACACTAACTTCCTAAAGTTCTTGTAACTCTTCTACCAAAGGTTGTAGGTATATATCTATATTGTTTCCAAGACCTTTTGGACCAAGAATAAGTAGGGAAAGAATAAACTTTAGCTATTTCATGCACATCCATAAAGGCAAGTTATAAGGTATCAATATAACAGGCCAAGTGCTATGTGTCACACTCATAGTTTTGAAAAGACTAAAGCCATCAAAATGCATTCCTAAGCAAATATTATGAGAATCTAATTTTTTTCAAGTTAAAGAATCTACAAGATGTCTTACACGTCTATCCTTAGTACATTTATACTCATGCCAAGTCATCAAGGGAGTAGTTTTTGAAGATATGAATAACCTTTGTAGTCTTGGAATTAAAGGAAACCAATGTAAAATCTTAGCAGCTTTTTTTTTTCTTTTCACACTATATATTGGGGATCACTTTCTACATTATTCAAGCTCTCTTTCCACCTAGAAGTGCCACATTTTGAACATATTTCTTCATTTACCTTATCATTCCAAAACAACATGCAATCATTGGGATACGCATGAAGTTTTGCATATCTTAAGCTTAAGGCAAAAATCATCTTTGCCAATTCTTGATAAGACTCTGGTAATGTATTACCCTCTAGCAAAGCAAGTTTCAAAACCTCTAACAATGTATTGAAAATTTATTTGTCCAACCATTAAAACATTTAATATGGAACAAATAGATTACAAAGGAAAACTTTATGAAGTTTTTGTAATTTGGATATAGTTCCTCGTCTGTATCTTTAAGTAAACCATAAAACTGGTCACTATCAATTCTATGAACATAGTGTTGCTCTTCACTTGTATCTCCAGCTTGTATGTTACCCACTTCAACATTCATAGCTCTTTCAGCCATCATATCATGTAATAAATCATGAATGTCAAGACCTAGCCCTCTTTCTTCATCATTAGTTGTTTCAATAGGTAAACATGTATCCAAGACCTCTTTGTGAAATACCCATCAAACATATCCTTTGAGAAAACCATTACATATTATGTGATCAAATGCATCTCTCCTACAAACTCTAAATGTGTTGACACATTTAACATAAGGATAGCAAATTTTTTAATCTTTAGATGATATTGCAAGGGTAAAATCTAAAAAACTAGCGACTACTTTTATGTATTCTTCACTAGCTCTTAATGTGAGATTTATCCATGCCTTATCGATAGAATGTAAAATAATTTGCCCTATTAATACAATTATATTTAATTTAAAAACTTAAATTAAAACAATAGCATTTAATTTTAGCACTAAATAAAATTTTACTATGTAAGCATAACGTCACATTTTCATTAAGAATAATATTTCAAACATACCTTTATAATTAAACTTATGTATTTTTAGGAGTAGCACAAACAAGATCAATTTTGGTTGAATATGTAAGAAAGAGGCAGAGGATAGAAGGAAAGTAGCTCAAAACAAAAACAAGAATATTTAAAATAACTCACAATTGCAAAAAGACAAAGTTTTAAAGCTTAAAAATTTAAACAAGGATTTTAGCTTAAAATTTTAAAAAATCAAAGGTGGGGGAGAGTGAGACAAAATAAGCTTCAAGCGAGAGAAGGACTAAAAGGCAAGGTAAGGACGATGGGAACAAAATTTTCACTACTTTTGTTTTAATAAGTTTAGATTTTTTTAAATGATTTTCATTCCCAAGATGTGGGAACATAAGGTAAGGACGATGGATTATTGAAGGTGTTTTTTGCTAAAAAAATACCTTGAATAATCTTTAAAAAATCTTGACAACTAGTTTTCATGGCATTTATGACCAAAAATGCCTTGAATAATCCCCAAAATTTTTTTATAGGAGATTATTGAAGGTGTTCTATGCCAAAAATGCCTTCAATAATCTCTTTTATTTTTTATGAGGGGATTAACCAAGGTAAAACATCTTGAATAATCCATTATAAAAAAATTGAATAGGGTTATTGAAGGTGTTTCTAGCCAGCAATGCCTTGAATAATCCCCTAATATTTTTTTGAGTGGATTATTAATATGTTTTTAGCTAAAAATACCTTGAATAATCCCTTTCATTTTTTTGGGATCATTCAAGACATTTTTGTGATAAAACACCTTAAGTAATCCTTTTTAGGCGTTATAAAGAGATTATTGAAGGCATTGTTTCTTAGAAAATACCTTGAATAATCCCTAACAAAATATTGAATGGGGTTACTGAAAGGATTTATGATGAAAAACACATCAAATAAATCCCGGATTATTAAAGGTATTATTGGTCAAAAACACCTTTAATAATCCCCTCCAATTTTTTAGAAGGGATTATTCAAAGCATTTTTTGTCAAAATGCCTTCAATAATCCCCTTTCATTTTTTTGGGATCATTTAAGGCACTTTTATGATAAAATGCCTTAAATAATCCCTAACAAAATATTGAATGGAGTTATTGAAGATGTTTCTGGCCAACAATACCTTGAATAAATCCTAGATTATTAAAAGCATTTTTGAATAAATCCTAAATTATTGAAGGTATTTTTGGCTAAAAACTCTTTTAATAATCCCCTCAAATCTTGTAGAGGGGATTATTCAAGGCATTTTCTACTAAAACTGCCTTCAATAATCCCCTACCATTATTTTGGATCATTCATTGCATTTTTGTGATAAAATGCCTTAAATAATCCCTTAGGGTTAGCCAAGGCATTTATGGTAAAAAACACCTTAAATAATCCCTTTCAAGCGTTTATGAGAAGATTATTAAAGGCATTTCTGGCTAAAAATGCTTTGAATAATTCTTGGATTATTTAAGGTATTTTTTTCCAAAAACACATTTAATAATCCCCTTCAATTTTTTAGAGGGGATTATTTGAGGTTTTTTTTGCCAAAAAAGCTTTCAATAATCTGTAATTTTTTTATTAGGACTATTCAAGGCATTTTTGGCTAAAAAATGCCTTGAATATTCCCTTACAAAAAATTGAAGGCTTTCTTTTAGTAAAATGCCTTTACTGATCATTTTTAAAATTCATTCCCCTATCTTTAACTTTGGAATCCTAATCTACTATCATAGAGAATGATTAAAAGTTGTATTCCAACCAAACTAAAACCCCTAAACCTATTTAGTTTGCCTTTGGGTTTCTTCATCTCTCTCATCGCTGCCAACCTTTAACAACTAAATGTCGTCACACCTCTCTTTTTATCGATATGTCCTTATTTTATTTATTTTTTATTATTTATCACCATCGGACATCGAGAAAGGGTTATGTAAATGTCAAGTATGAGCTTATAAGTATTCACACACTTGTTTTATAGTTATAAATGAATATTTCTGAACATTCATTTAATAGATTTTAATTCTTCTATAGTGTTAATTTATTAGGAATCATCTAGCTCTGATGCCAAAGTTTCTAGATGGGATGTGTGAAAATAAAGACATATGCGAAAGAATGGATCGTTTGCAGATAAAGCAACTAAAGAAATGGATAAAAAGATTGTATGTATAACTGCTCATTATATTACGTATGATTGGCTTTATGCTTGTATGCATGACTCTATAATTGTATAGATTTATTGTTATGGCATATCTTATTATTGTCTTTCAGGATGATTTTGCTATTAAAATTGAATTCAGTGAACTAGCAACCCACTTTGGTGAAGATCCCTTGTCTTTAGTATTAGGAGTAAAAGAAAGACATGGTCGAGTTCATGGGGTTGGTAGATTTGTGTTGCCATCAAGTTTTTTAGTAATTAACCCACAACCCCTTAAATGATGAATGAACAATATGAAGCAATCATTGAGCAACAATAGCAAAGACTTGATGACCAAAAGCAATGCCTAAATGATCAATAGCAATGACTCATAGCTTTGGAGGTGATGTTGGCAGCAATGTAGCCTAGCATGCTTGTAGGCTAGTTGGATAGTATCATCCAGCTAGGACAAGCTTTCGTTGCAAGTCAGGTAGAAAACCTAACCTCCGATACTAGCTATGAAATATGATTTTGTTTATTCACTTAATATTTATTTGTTTATTATATTTATTGATTTGGTTTTAATACTTATATTTCATTATATATTGTAGCAAGACGGTGGGACTCAAAAGATGACCCTTGCTCAGGCTGCCATTGATGTGTTATCTAATTATGTACTTGATCATTTATCCGAAAGAAATTGCATTACTGTTGAGTTCGAGAATGGGTTATTTGATCATCCATCGGTTTCTTACATTGAGAGGCTTGAGATTAAGGAATTTTGTATCATAGATGAAATATTAGCTTCTGATATTATTGTCTATATGAGGTTAGCTTATAAATTTAAATATGCAAAGTCAATATGTATTAATCTATATTACAATGTATTACTAACTAGTATTATTGATTGTTATTGTGCAGCTTCCTATATAAAAAGATTAAAGCGAGATAAATGATCCATAGATTCAGATTCGTTGACCCGAATTTCATTAGTGAGTAAAGTGGCACTATAATTTTTTATGGTTGACATGTGGGTCAATGCTTGCAAAAATGGGCCGATTATTTTTTGGTCTCGTATAATGCTACATAAGTTATATTCATACAAATAATTATTCCAACCTTACCTGAATCTGAGATGATGCCTAATCTAAGTATTATTTTGCAGTTGTTATTGACAGCTTATTGTGATTGATACCAATTCCTTAATGCCATACTTATTTAATTTCGCTCAACCAACGACGAAGCCTAACCCTGATATACATAATTTTATAAAGTTATTATATTATCTTGTGTTTCTTCATAATTACTTTTATTTTTGTATTAAGTACTTTTTTTCTGTTCAATTTAGGAGAATATCTGCAGTTGATAAGAAAGCAAAGATAAATTGGGTGTTATTACCAATAAATGTGAAATTTATTCTTTTATGCTGAGTTTGTTTAGATAAATGTTTCCTAAACCTACTAAATTTAGTTTTCAAGTACCTTGTCAACCAAGGTACACTAAATGTGGATATTATGCCCTTCATTTTATGAGGTAGATAGTTTTATATGATTTTATGACCACGCCATTTAAGATTAGCATTAATTTCATACAATCGTAATATCTTCCAAAAAAAAGCTAAATTATGTTCTCGTTTATTAACATTTACTTTTGCTTTTTTTTTATAGTGAGAGAATAAAGGAAGCTTCACGATAAACGAACTTGATGAAGTTCATAAAGAGTGGGCTGAGCATGTATTATCGTTTGCTACACCTTAAGGTTAGAGATTGTTGGTTGAGTGTAAATATATGCAATTCATTTTTTATAATATTTTTAACATGCCACGTTAAATGGATAATTTAAGTTTCTAGATTAGGGTATTGGTTTAATAGTATTGGTATATATTTGTTTTATATCAATTGGCAGCTTATATGAATACATATATATTAAGTACGATTATTTGAAAAAAGTATATTTATATGGCAACGTTATCAGTTATAAATTCAAATGTGTAGTTAATTTATTGAAATATGATAATGTTTGTAATGTAAATTCTAAAATGTAATTCATAGTCTCACATATATAAACCAAATATTTTATGGGCGTGAACTTACAATTGACTTGCATTCATTTTCAAACATGCTTTTCAAAATGGTAACTACTATTTCTCCACTTTTGTCAAGTCAAATGGCTTAAATTGAAGGCATTTTTTTGCCATAAATGCCTTGAATAATCCCTTTAAATGTTTATGAATGAATTATTGAAGGTATTTTTTACCAAAAAAGCCTTGAATAATCCTTTCCAATTTTTTAGATGGGATTATTGAAGGCATTTTTAGCCAAAAATACCTTCAATAATCTCCTCCCATTCTTTTGGGATTATTCAAGGCATTTTTGTGAGAAAACACCTTGAATAATTGCTTAGAAAAAATTGAATAAGGTTAGACAAGGCGTTTATAGCCAAAAACACCTTAAATAATTCCTTTCAATTTTTATGATAGGATTATTAAAGGCGTTTTTAGCCGAAAAACGCTTTGAATAATCTGTCAAAAAATATTGAATGAGTTATTAAAAGCGTTTCTGGCTAAAAACACCTTAAATTATTCATGGATTATTCAAGGTATTTTTAGCCAAAAATACCTTTAATAATCCATGAATTATTCATTTAAAAGGGATTATTTAATGCATTTGTAGTCAAAAACACCTTCAATAATCTCAGCATTTTTTTTGGAATATTCAAGGCATTTTTGCCTAGAAAACACATTGAATATTCCTTTACAAAAAAATAAAGGCGCTTTCTTTGGTCAAATGCCTTATGATCATTTTTTAAATTCATTCCCCTTTCTTAAACTTTGAAATCCCAAACTACTAATACAGTAAACGATAAATATTATTTTATAAAAAAAAACATTTACAAATAACATAGAAAAAGATTTATATGAATATAAATACTACATATATGTAGATTATTTATAATTTGACTTTTGATCTAGAATGATTTTAAAATTTTATGAAACCATATTAAAACTGAAATATTAATTGAAATAAATTAATATAATATTTAAATTTAAAAACTTTTTAATCTAATATTTAATTATAAATTTATTAATTAATATAATACTTACAAATTTTATTTATTAAAAAATCTAGCTTTTATTAAATTATAGTTTTTGAAAATTTTTATTAAAGGAAAATATTATGAATTAATTTTTTTTTTTAAAATTAGGAATTAATATTTTTTTAGCTTATACTGACGGTTATTATAATCATCAGTATATAATATATTTATACTGACAAATATTTATATACCGTCAGAAAAAATTTACCTATACCAACGGAGTTACAAAGTGTTGATACAGGCTCTGGTTATACTAACAGTAACAAAAATTCGTTAGTATAGGTACTTTTTACTTACATAATTTGACTATCAGTATAGATAAGTGTCAGTATATAGCATACTTATACTTATGGATAGTTATATACTATTAGAAAAAGTTTATCTATATTAACGGTTATATAAAGTATTAGTAAAGGTATGGTATATTATGATAGTATTAAAAATCTATCAGTAAAAGTCTCTTTTACTGATGCAATTTCACTGTCAGTATAACCAAGTGTCAGTATATGGTAAATTTTTTACAATGTAAGATCATTAGTAATTTCAAGTTAAATGATCACTCATACAACCATCAAATAAAAATGTTGCTATAGGCACTTATGTGATTTACTAAATAGCATTCTCATATCAGATCATATTTATTAAATTTATTCTTATAACAAGCACCTATATAGTAGCTCATATTTGTCTAAGTTTCAACTTATAAGATTAGTTGCTTGCTTCATAAATAAGAGCATAACTATGTACCAATCTTAACAACTTTTATCAATGCACTATCTTGATAAATTATTGACTACAAACAATTTAGGAATAATATTTTAATGCGATAATGATTTCAAAATTCTAATCTCATTATAATTTCCTTTAGAAACATATTTATTTCATGAACTTTATTTATAAGAAGTAAACGATAATTTAATTAATAATAGTAATGCCTAATAAGACATTTATCCCAATCTTTAATTTCAGGGCATACACCAACATCAAATTTTACCAACTTGAAAAATCTTTCTCATTCATTTTTCCCAACCGGTAAGCATCATTGATTTGAATTTTAAAAAAGATAAGTGTGTAATCGTTGCCAAATAATTGGAAATATTTGACATATACAAATTTCTATTTATTCTTACTATAGGTTGATATATTGAACTGCTATATATACTTTTTATTTAAACGTAAAAGATAAACTAAAAACATATATTGAACTTCTATATATACTTTTTATTTAAACATAATAGATAAACTAAAAACATCTTTATTTGAACTTAAAAGATAAACTAAAAAGCATAATAGACAATATCAAATGTATATTGATAGTTAATGAACAAATAAAATAAAATATAGCAATTTATGTTTGTATAAATATTGTAAAATTTAAGTTTCATATTTTTCTCACATTTTCATCTTAAATTTATTAAACTAGTTAATGATTATGTGAAACAATAAAATGTGAAATTAATTATTGCATTCAATTTTACAAAAACAAATGTTATAAAACAAAGATTTATAAAATTTCAAAATGATCAGAATTTTCAAATCCATTTGAATCTAAAACAGTTTGAATTCAAAATTATTTTAACTTTGAAATAACCCAAATTTAGAAGTGTCTAATAGCCTAAACTCGAAATAAATTATCTGAAATAATCCAACTCTGAAAGTGTTTAAACCCCAAAATAAATACCAATCTTAAATAACTCAAACCCAAAAACAATACAATTGGTCAAAAGCTTATAGAAAGTGTGCCAAATGAGAGTTTACCGTAAAACTTTTCTTTCTGCCGAGGTAGAATTTTCCTAAAAAATTAACTTATCAGGGACAAATAATTAAAAAAAAAAAAAAAAAAAAAAACCCAAAATAAGAGGAACTGTTAAAGAGAGAAAGCTAGCAATATACTAGGTTTAATAAGAAACTATTTTTTACATTTACTGTCGCTACAAAGAAAAGAAATTTTACCATGAAAGACTTGCCCTAAAATTCACTTATAAGCGATCTTTTATATATTTGGTCACTTAAGTCGTATATTTATGTTGTTTCCACTTCCCTAATTAATTATAAGTATACATTCAAAATCAAGACACATCATTATATTTATACTTAATCATTCAACGATCAAAAAAAAGTATAACATTTTCCTCTATAAATATATATATATATATATATTTTTTTTTTTTATAAAAGAAAGAAAATTTGAGGCCGCTACTAATTTATTACATGAGATCTAGTTGGTTTCTCCTGAGAGAGCAGGCAGTAGTTGGAAGATTGGAAAAAAGCACGAAGACGGAGTGATCTGTGTCACTCGCACTAATGTCGATTAGGATTCACCAATTGAATTATGAATTATGAGGAGAAGAAGAAAAAATTAGAAATTATTGCAGGCTTGCGCGTGGACTATTGCAACACAAATGTTTTTACTGCAGACAGACTAGTATAGAATGCAGCTTCTCCTACAATATTGTTGGTTCAATATTGCACGTTGTCTTTTCCCTCAATACAGCCACGGAGTCAAGCCAGGTAAACTAAATAGTCACAGTTTTTTTTTTTCAACTTTTGTTTTATATATACAAATAAACTAAATAAATAAAATTTTATTTTTATCCCAAAACCCAAAAGGGAAGGATATCTGTCTCCTCTCCCTCCAATTAAGATGAGAGGTGCTAACTGGCTTCTATTGAACATTATTGCAATAAACAAGGAAATGCAACGCAGTGGAAAGTTTGACGCCGTATGACTTGAGCTTATGTATAAGATTGTCATTTCTGTGAAAACTGTAAAAGGTTTAGCCTAACTGAAAGCGCCCTGTGGTTTGTTGATAAATTACTGGACTAAAATACCAAAATAAAAAAAATAAAAAAAAATTTGCTAAACCTAAGTGAAAACTTGATGAAGAGCTGGGAAGTAAATAAACATTAGGTCCAATGGTTCCCCTTAATTTATTGCTGAATTTGTTTCTGGAAAAGACTGCAGAATTAATGACATGGGACTGGAAGATAGGATGCTCAGCTGATTACCAATTTGTGCAATTTATGGGTATATCCTATCTCGTATGGGCATAGCTAGCATCACCATACATTCATAATCATAACCAAATCACTACTTTCATTGTCAACCTCTCTAATTTCAAGCACAAAACCTGTAACACTAACATAATAATGGCTTTCTTACATAAAATGATAATTAATGCGGATAATTAGAGAGTAATGTACAAGTTTTGCTCAACACAATCATAATACAAAGCAATAAGCATTTGTTGATTACAGGTATAATTGTTACCAATACAGTGGACAGTGGTGAGGTAAATGAATATCTGTTTCATCAATCATGCCTTAATTGCTATTGTCAATAATGTACATATTTTACCAATTCTGATCATGATCAGGTATATCCATTAACTAAACTGTCAATTATATACATTTTCTGTAAATGTATACTGATTGATATATAATAACTTTCCCCTAATAAAATAGCCAAAGTCATATCTTTGGGTGATTTAAGTGTGGCATCATTAACTTTTCATTAGTAGCATCAAATGGCTATCCTTGCCTAATCAAATTCTTAATGAAAACATTCAACTTGGTCCCGCCTGACAAGAACTGGTCATATGCCCTTGGATAATCAACAATCTGCAACGGGGCAAAACAGGCTATTCTCAATATCTTACTACAAGTGGTTCATGAGCTTTTGGTTACTAAAAGCCATGCAAAGGAAGAGACCAGTTTTTTCTAATGTCAAACATTCCAGAGAATCAAGATCAATTCGAAACTTTCTTTTGTGAACTATGTAAAAGACTGTCCACATATGACTCATATCAGATAATTCTGAGATAAGTACATGAACAGTTTAACTTTGAATAGTCACTTATGTGCTGTTTTTCTTACCAATACAAAATGTATTAAGACATTGCTTGGGCATGTGGACTTCAGCAAGAAAGTGAACTCTTGAATTTGATATAAACCTATTCTAACTTCTTTTAGGAGAAAATGATGCTGCTTTTCTGTTAGAACCACTTCATCAGTAATCCACAAGGAGGCATTATTTCAAATCAATATGCATGATAATTCTTACTTTTTCCCTCCTTTTTTCTTTCCTTTGCTTGTAAATTCTTGGCAAGCAGAACAGTAAGATGTTACTGATTCTATGATCAACTCCATCAAAATCCTGGTATACAGATGGCAGAAATAAGTCATAAATTAGGCTACTCTACCATAGCTAATGAATATCTTATCCTGGTATCCACGCAAAAGGCAGAGTAGATATCTATCCAGCTAAAAAAGTGTGCATTTGGTAAACAAGAAACATGAAAAATTTAGTTTCAGTTTGAGGGGTTGCATCCAGTATAGAGATTAAATTATACAGGAACATAGATCAAGATGGTGAAAATTGTAACTAAACTGGCTATCATTCTATAAGCAACACCATGGATTCCTGGTATATATTTTAACCAAGATGGAAAATAAGGAGGTCATATATTAGGCTACAAGAGTCTAATTACTTACTAACAGCTAATTTTTCATATCTTCAGTACTAAATATGTGCAGATACAGGGGTTGATAACCATTCAGCCAAAAGTATGTACATTTGCTAAATTAAAAACATGAAACATGTTATACTTAGTTGGTGGAGTTGTATTGAAACTTAGAGCTTAAATTAAACATGAATTTAAACAAAAAAAATTGATAAAAGGTGAAAATTTGGACTACACAAGCTATGCTACTATTACAATTCCACAAAGAATTATCAACCTATCAGTGTTGCCACTGAAATTCCTGCTTATTAAAGCAAACAATAGCTGCTTTACTTCAATCAAATTATCATGTTGCATTAAGATGCAATTATGGATTGCCATGAGAAATCAGACGTATAGCAGTAAAAAGGAAGTTCTAAGTGTTCATGAAGTGGAAGGTTAAATGATGTGAACTATATACCATAAGATTAGACGTGCTTCGCAAGTTTAGGCTTTTGATCATATGAACTTCTGATACGCAATATGCTTGAACACAATTTACGCAATATGTTAGCGAAAATTTAGCTAAGCAATGATTCAATGAGTGCTTAAATTTTTTTCTTTTTCTGTAAAATGTTATTGTTTTTTCTAAGAATAACAACTACTACCAGCTAGATGACACTATCCTTCTAGATCATTGCAAGGTTAGGTTGATTCCTTGAGCTTTGAAGCTTTGCTGTCTTCCATGTATAGGGGTATAATTGAAGCAAATATAATAATGTATAGCTGATAAGCTATAGTTTAGTTGGATTAGAAGAAAAGAATGAATTTATAAAGGAACCTTAATTATTCTATTTGAAGAGAAGCAATTGTAGCCTGGGGCAAGCTAAAGATCCCTTTCTTGTAGATGTTTTTATTAATCTTACTAAAGCAGTCTATACACTAAGGAAATTCTCATTTCTGAGCATCACTGGGTTAAGATACTCTTCACAGTTAGTACAAAACAGTGGCTCAGATGATGTAGAAATACCAAAAATAAGGACTTGACACTTCCAAGAGAAAAGAAATTAAGATAATGACGATTTCTGCAACTCTTATGGTAATCTATATTTACATTGATTTCAAACATGTATAGTAGCAACTAGGTTTAGGTATAGTTTCAGGGTACTTGTAGAATTAGTAGGAAAGAAGTTAGTCTAAGCTAATATTATATATCAAACAAATGCCTTGAAAAGATATGAGAAATTGTAGTTATCTTAGTCACTTAATCAACTATAATTTTCTTCAAGATAAAAAGGTATTATTCAATGCTCCATCCTCTATGGCTAAAAAGGGAAGCTGCTGCAAAGGTATTATTCTAGAGAATGATGAAAGGCACATGCATTGTGCTTTATGGTATTCATGGTATATGATGGAGCTTTATGAAGGTAGTCTTCACTTTTAATTCTAACCTACTATCCATGTATATAGGTGCAACAGTTAACACTACACAAGTTGAAATATCAGAAAGTGTGGTAAGGAGTATATCGGCTGTTAATTTCATCTTTGCCAACTAACTTTGAAGGGAATATATAATCATGGATTCAAAGAGGTATGTCAGTGTTGTTGCAGCCTTGAAAGACTTTAAGAACACGCTCTCTAACCATCGATCCCTTGGCCAGCCACCAATTTTCAGAATTATAAGTCAGCCTCTACTATACTATTTAACCCCAGCCAAAAAAATGGTTCTTCTATGGGAGACAATGGCTACTTATCATCTTCAATGCTTTTTGGGCCTATCCTTTGCTGTTTCACTTTATTTTATTCACACCACATCCGCATCACATGTAATTTTATAGCCAAAAAAGTGCTTCAGCTGCCTTTTTTGTCTTTCACTTAAATAATAATCTCAATATCTGACTATTCCCATGTTTTATTATTTACAAACTGAGTCATATTGTTTTATACATGCAGGTTTACATAGTTTATTTAGGAATCAACCAATTCCATGACCCCATCCTTACTTCAAAGTTTCATATTCAAGTCCTCTCCAATGTGTTTGCTAGGTTTTCACTTAATCTATTCTGACTGAACACATATTGTAATATAGTATACATGTTTTAATCTATACATTTTCCTCTCTAACTTTCTTTCAGTGAAGAAGATGCTAAACGCTCCATCCTCTATAGCTACAGCAATAGTTTATCCGGCTTTTCAGCAAAGCTCAATTCGTCTCAAGCAACCACCTTAGCTAGTAATTAGCTAGTCTACTTTTTTCTTCCTTTTCTAATAGAATACATATAAATACCTCATAGTTTAAAAAATTTATGGGTGCTTGAAGTAAATTTCCGATGATTACAAAATGTTGCAATTATGAGAAGAAAATATTGCATGCAGAGATGGAAAAGGTAGTATCAGTCTTCAGGAGCAAGACACTAAAGTTGCACACAACAAGAAGCTGGGATTTTCTAGGCCTTACTCTGGATGATAGTGAAGTTACTCCCTTTCAGTTTGCCTACGGTCATGAGGTAGTTGTTGGGATCTTTGACACAGGTATTCAACCATTATATTTTCCTTTATTTATCTATCAAGTTCAAATAAACTCAATCCCTGCATTAGTTAGCAGCTTCATTCTTTTCTGCAATGTAAACAGAGATTATTGCTGTATATGAAAGCAATTGGACATGTTTAACAGTAATTAACTTTGCAGCAGCAGTTTCATGGAGCTCCCTAGATGATCTTTCTCAAAAGTATATATATTTTGGTAGGATCTTTCCTTGTGTTTGATATAAATATTATATCCAACAAATAACGGCAGTTGTTGCCATTTCCGAATTTATTTGCTTCATATATATATATATATACACACACACACATATATATATCTTCTTTAATGGTTTGAAAAGATACAATGGCATAGGATTTGAACTCCTAAACAATAATAATTAATTACTAATTTATCTTGTAATTAACATAGTGTGCATTATTTGCTTTAACATCCGTATACATTTTTTATCGTATCTATATATAGCTAGTATGATCTGCTTTATCTTGATTTAGCTTAGGAAAAAAAAAAAGAGAGAAATAAATTAACTATTTGTTATTTCAACCGTATCCTTTCTAACGTCTAAAATGCCTATTCTATCTTTAAGGCGTATGGCCAGAATCTGAAAGTTTCCAGGAAATGCCTGGCATGGGACCAATTCCATCAACCTGGAAAGGAGTATGTGTCAAAGGAGAAAAGTTTGAGCCTGAAAAGGCATGTAACCGCAAATTAATTGGTGCACGTTACTATCTCAAAGGGTTTGAACAGGCATATGGGCCTCTGAACATGAGCAGTAACCCAGAATATAGATCAGCTAGAGACTTTCTTGGTCATGGAACGCACACAGCTTCAACAGCAGCTGGGTCTATAGTAAAAAATGCAAGCTTCTTTGGCATTGGCCAGGGCACTGCTAGAGGTGGAGCACCTTGGGCTAGGGTTGCAGTGTACAAAATATGCTGGGGTAAGAATCGTGTAGGAAGGTGCACTGAAGCAGATATCCTTGCAGCTTTTGATGATGCTTTGCATGACGGAGTTCATGTTATCTCTGCCTCGTTTGGTGCAACGCCTCCTTTGCCCCCATTCTTCGCATCAAGTGCTGATATTGGCTCATTCCATGCAATGCAACTTGGAATTACCGTAGTATTCTCTGCCGGAAATGATGGTCCGGAGCCATCACTAGTCCAAAATGTTGCACCATGGTCCCTTTGCGTGGCTGCTTCCACTATTGATCGAACTTTTCCAACAGAGATAGTCCTTGACAACAACTTCTCCATCATGGTAATTGATATGATCTCCGCCAATAGTTATGATTCCAAAAAAAAAAAAATGACTTTCTATAATTGAAATAGTCCCTATGAAAAATACGCCATCTAACTGGCAGACCAATTTCTTTTGACTTATTGAGTGAACCAAACATATGAATATCGATGATTGCTACTCTTTATCCTTCACCTAGGAAAGTATTCAATAAAGTGTCAGAAATTATATATAGCTGTTGACCAAAATATTTTTCCTAACTATGCTTGGTTTGCTGTTTTGTTTGTCTACTTTATGCATATTGTGGTTCTTGCATTGATTTAGTCCTAATTGTACAGGGCGAAAGCATAATTAGCAAAGAAATCAAAGGAAAACTGGCGAGTGCAGTCACCTATTTTTATGATGGGTTATCTCTCTCTCTCTCTTTCTCTGAATCTGTCAGTGATATTTATATATATATATATATGCATACATTGAATGCCACAGTACAAAGGCTTAATCGTTTAACAAAATCACTTTCAAACTTGTCTTACGTGGTGTTCCTACATGCCGCACTTTATGTGCAGAGTGTGCAACTCGGAGAACTGGAAACAAAAGTTAGCTACTGGGAAAATAGTCCTATGCTTTTACACTCCAGGACTAGTGTATGAAATGGCACAAGAAGCTGTTAAGACTGCAAACGGATCGGGTTTGATCTTTGCAGAACCCTTGACAAAGCCGATTGCAGAAGTTGAAGATACTATCCCTACACTACATGTCGACATTAGTCAGGGGACTGTAATAGGGAACTATCTGTCGGAATCCCCCAAGTAAGCAAAGTCATCTTCACTTAAATTGCTTCACATGGACTACATGATCCTACCTCGCTAGTAGAAATTATTTCCTAAAATTATTTCTGTGTTGACAAAAGAAGTCCTGCTCCCACCCCTACTATTAGTAACGGATTTAAGATTTTTTTTTTTTTTGTGTTCGCTTATAATTATATGAAAAACCGTCAAATTAATCTACCAATTTTATCAACCGAAAAGGTGTACAAAAAAATTTTGAAATGTCCAACAAAAAATTTTTTTTATTTTTAGGGGTGTTCGTAGATGTCTTACTTTAAGGGTGGATCTGCCATCTAATTAGAATAGCTATAATTAAAAGTAATAAATAGAATTTTCCCATAACGAAAGATGAGAAACTAAAGTACATCTTCTATTTTCTTTTTAGCAAACATACACGGTATATATATGTAATAATTTCCTGTCATGATCATAATGAAAGGGTTTCTAACATAAAATTTGTGTTCAATGTAGGCTGCCTGTAGTGAAAATAGCACCAACTAAAACAATTATTGGAAAGTCACCGGCACCTACCGTCGTATATTTTTCTTCTAGAGGACCAAGCACAATATCACCTGACATTCTCAAGGCATGTATAGCTTTAGCATACGAAAGCAGAAGTAATGGGTTTTAATTGTAATCTTCTAGCTAGCGGTTTGATTCTTTTTAATTAATTTTATGATTAACATGCATGATTTCTTTTGGTACTAGTGCAGAAACAGGCCCATGATAATTAGCATGCTAACTGTTTTTTTTTTTTTTTGTCGCTTTTATATAACAGCCAGACATCACTGCTCCAGGAATCAATATATTAGCAGCATGGCCTTCCCAAACTCCTCCAACTTTGCAGCCGAGCGATGGCCGTTTTGTGAAGTGGAATTTTCAGTCAGGAACATCAATGTCTTGTCCTCACGTTTCAGGAGTAGTCGCTCTTCTCAAATCTGTCCATCCAGAGTGGTCACCTGCAGCCCTTAGATCTGCTATCATGACCACAGGTAAAAAAGAAATAAGGAAGAAAAGGTGTTCTGCATCCCGTATACCATATGTTACTCTAGGCTATGTGGTTTCATTATTCATGCCTTAATCACCGGTTGATCATACTGATGAAATGCGATTCAATTAATATCTTTCTACTTCCTATTATTAATGCCTAAAATGCGCACTCGTCGTGGCAATGAAAGATAAGGAGCAAAAATATTAAATTTGTAATTTTCATAATGATGTGGAAATTAAAGTTTGGTATAAGCAGGAAGCTGTTACACTGACAATAATGTTTTGTTTTGGCTTCCCAGCTTCTAAAAGAGACACAAGCCATGATAGTATTCTGGCCGGTGGATCAGTGGCAGGTTCGAGTCCTTTTGACATTGGTGCTGGCCACATAAACCCTTTAAAAGCAATGGATCCAGGGCTTATTTATGACATGCAAACCAGTGACTACATTCTCTTTCTTTGCAACATCGATTATACCCAAGAACGAATAAAGAGGATAGTTCTTCCCTCTCCTGGTGTCGACACCAGCTGCAAGAATGTGTTTAAAACAAATGCAAATGTAAACTATCCATCCATCAGTGTCTCAAATCTCCAATCCACCTTGACCATCAAAAGGACCGTTCGAAACGTGGGTTGGGGGAAGACTGCAATTTATTATGGTACCGCCAAGGAGCCTGATGGAGTGGAGGTAGTCATCTGGCCAAGGGTCTTAATCTTTTCACCCTTGAAGCAACAAATCTCATATTACATCACTCTGAACCCACTAAAGAAGTCTCAAGGACGATATGATTTTGGAGAAATAGTTTGGTCAGATGGTTTCCACTATGTCAGATCTCCATTGGTTGTCCTTGTGAATATTTCTGCTGATTTCATAGTTCGCTCTACCATTTAATTTGTTACTTTCCGTCTTTAAAATCTCCTAACAAGGAAGTTTGAGCCTTTTCAACTTTTCATTTGTTGGCCTGGGTGGTGATTGATAATCACTTCACTGATTAATAAAAGCTGAGTTATTTGCATTTTCCTTTTAAAATATGTCCGGTATTGATATGTTGGCTTCTAAATTTTGTAATTATATATATATATATATATATATATATTGCCATATCCTGTCTGTTGCTGCAGTATTAAATATAATTTTTTTTATTTTATTGTTTTAACAATTTAGAATGAAATAAAACGTGCATAAAAAAATTATTTGTAATCTATAAATTTGTATCATAAATATTATATTCAAAAAAGTAATATAGTAAGCAAAAATTCCGGTAATTGTATAGTTCAACAGAAACGAAGTATAAATAAGTTTGTGCTTAATAATTTAACTAAAGTTAATTTGCTATAAAAACAAAATAATACTTCTAGTAATATGCTATTCAGATCTACTATTGTAAGAGATTATGATTTCAACACTTCATTTTTGCATTCTTTTAAACAGCAATGCAAAGAAAAATCAAACATTATTAGAAAGGTGCGCTTACACCTGAAATGATTTGAAATATGATTTTTTTTTTTTTCGGTATAATTTGTGCTAAAGAATGAACTGAGCATTGTATTTTTGTTTGCATTAAGGAAAAACAATTAAGTGACAAGAAAAAACCATTAGGATAAGGAGACATACAAAATTCCCTATCACTTAATTGTTTATGTGTGGGCCTACTATTTTTACAATTGTTAGCATCTTTACGAACACTTTAGGAGGGATCGATACAGACAAAAAAAATGGTTAACAGGCAAAACATTACAATAATATTATCTCAAAAGCAACCGTAGAAGTATTTGATTATAAAGGATTTTGAAGACATGGGAGCAAGAAATTCATAAATGAAAACGTGCCAGGAAAACACCATTAAAATGCAACTTGACATATCAACATTAGCAAAGAAAAACTTATATATATATATATATTTACATAGAAAGATCAATTTTAAAAAGTTTGATACAGTAAAAAAAACTTGAATTTGACTTAAAATTTGTCATTTCAAATTTATATCAAACTCGATTGAGTTTTAATTTTCAAGCTTAAAATTGACTTAAGATAAAAATCGATCTATTTAAGCTCGGTCATTAGGCTTGTTTATTGAATAAAAAAAGCTTGATTCTCATGATTGGCTTCAAGTTTGATTATTTATATTAGGCCCATTGGATATCAAGGGTATATCACATTTTTTTTATTGCTATTAATAGGGGTTTTGGTTTGCGGAATCTATTATTCCTACAGGGAGAATGATCCCTGAAAAACTATTGATTCCTAGCAAGGGGTGATTCTTCCTATCTTTGAAATATTAGATCCCTGTATTTGATTTGCGAATCTAAAGTTACATAATAAAAGCTTTTTACTATAATGTCTTTTTTTACATATAAATAATACATGACAACATTACAACTCTCAATTGTTAATTTTTAGTGAAGAAAAAATTGTCACTAAAAAAATAAAATTTTGTGAATAAAATTTATAGTGACCAATTTTAAAGTCATCACTTATTGCTACAAACAACTCCGTCACTATTGTATAAGTAACGATATATATATATATATATATATATCATGTTTTTAATTTCCTATATCCAATCTCAAAAAAGCAATATCCAAAATATAATTATCAATAAAACTATATTAGTATTTTTCTACCAAAAAACTAAATAATTACTAAAAAAAAAGTTTTAGTCTACAAATATGATAATGTCCAAGTGGAAATCTAAGCTAGAAATCCATAGATGATCCCACTAAAGTTTACTCTCCACTATTTTCCTACAAAACAAACAAAAAAAAAGTCAATGAATAGTAAAAAAATTATCTTATATAATTGTTATAATATTATTAATAAGTGACATTAATTATTTAACTATTGTACTTACATCATTACTTACAGAATTTGATGCAGATGCATTGGATAATAGACTAGAAATTAATCCTATACTTGCTAAACACACAAATACATCTTTCACTTATTTCAATTCCATAGTTTGTTTCTCAATAACCTATCTTGGGCTACAAGTTCTTTACATTTAGCTTCCATATTTTTTTAAAAGTTGAATGTTGGCCTTTTTTTTATTTCAGTAAGCCTTTCAATCTTTTTCTTTGCACATTTCTTTGCAGCCTCGGCTTTTGCAATAATGCAACTTTTTTTCATGAGAAGTAGATGTGATCCCTCTAACACCTACACCACATGAGTAATTTGACTTTGTCCCCAAAACAAGAGCAAAATGCTCCACTAGTGGTATTAGTTCAAATGAAATCTTCTTATGATTTTTCTCACCCTTTTCTTAAAGTTTGTTCTACATGGAAATGAATAATAATTAAAATTTATCAAATTAATAAATTTAGTATTAAATCAAAAACAAAATTTTAAATAATTTCTATACCATTATTTCTTCTCCATTTGGAACAAACCAAGTTCCATTAGATCTCATTTGCGTTGCCTTCCAAAGTGTCATAGCATCTAGCCATTCTTCTGAATCTTTATCTTTCTAAAGAACATAAAAGTAAATAACCAAGTAAAAGTACTATTAATTAAAAAATTGATCTAAAATAAGGATGAATTTGACTTTTTATTGTATATTAAAATTGATTTTACCATTTCATATGCCTTTTGAACAATATTGACTTTGTGCCAATAATGGATCCTATCTATTGATTTCCCCCATTAATTGTGTTTCATTCACTTTGAGCCTACGCTATGGTAAAAACATATTTTTATAACATAAATAACAAAATATAATTAAATTTATTCAATAACCAAACTACCTTAAATTTATTTGTAGTTCATTTATTGGCAATTAGCCATTGTCAATCTTTTGGATCCACATCAATTGGACAATTACTGCTCTTGAGATAGCTTTGGTACAAATGGCAATGACGATTCTTATATTGAGCTTACACTTGTTTCATCACATAGGGGTATACATTATTAGATAAAGTATACTTGTCTTATAACTCAAATAAAAAATTTAGAATAATATAACTTTAAAAACATAATAAAAAACTATATAAAACTCATTTGGATTTATTTACCTATATAAACCATAAAATGCATTATATATATGCCATATATTTTTACCTATTTTTTATCAACTTGCAATTCATTTGCCTACAGATTTTTAAGAATCTTCCTCCCAAAATAGACAAGGCATTTTTCAATGAGAAGTTTAGTAAACAAAACAACTCGGTTCACTTTCGCTTTCATTTTTTAATTTATTCATTTTTCAGCCAAAATCGACATAAAATAGGAATCATCTAACAAGATTTAGTTTTTGCGATAAAATTATATATATATAACATTGAAAACATAATAAAAAACTATATAAAACTCATTTGGATTTATTTACCTATATGAACCATAAAATGCAATACATATATATAAATGCCATATATTTTTACCTATTTTTAGTCAACTTGCAATCAATTTGCTTATAAATTTTTAAGAATCTTTCTTCTAGAATAGACAAGCTATTTTTCAATGAGAAGTTTAGTAAACAAAATAGCTAGGTTCACTTTCGCTTTCATTTTTGAATTTATTTAGATATCAGCCAAAATCAATTATAAAGTAGGAATCATCCAATATGATTTAGTTTTTGAGATAACATTATATATATAAATATATATATATATGTAAAGGGAAACAAAAACTAGACAATTGTTGATCATATTAAAATTTGTATTCAGAAAAGAACAAAAACTTTAAATATATGTATATGTAACATACCTTTAAAAAGATCCACATTGTCTTAATATAATTTTGAGCAATTTTTTTCCAACGAGTGACTTAAAGAGGTGTATTTTGTAGACACTTAATTTTGTCCAAGCAAAATCCAATCATTTGTGAAGCTCTTAAAATTTGACCTAGTCCATATCCAATATTTCTTTAATTTTTACAAGTTCTTAATATTAAAATTGGTCAAACCTTATCAAAACCAGTCAAATAAAATCAAATTTGATCAAAATTGGTCAAAAATGATCAAAATGGTTAGAACTTGGGTTAACTTTCAAAATTCACAACTAGTTAGAATAAATGTAGATTTTAAATTAAAATTTATGACTTTTAAAGCATTGAAAAATTTGATTGCACTTTGAAAAGAGTAAAATTACTAAAATGCCCTTAGAGATATTTTTGTAATTTAGTCTTTTCGAAGTCAAATGCTTCTAAAACTTTTAGGTCATAATTAAATATTTTTCAATGATTTTTGATGAATTAAAAACTTGGATCACACCTTGGGAGGTGTGAAATAACGAAAATACCCTTAAGGGTATTTGTGTAAATTGACCTTTTTGATGTTAAAATTTTGTGAAAAGTTACAGATCATGATTTAATATTATTTGATGATTTTTAAGAATTATAAAAACCTTGATCATACCTCAGAAGGTGTGAAATCACTAAAATATCTTTTAGGGGTACTTTTATAATTTGACTTTCCCGATGTTGATTTTTTGTGAAACGTTTTAGATCATGTTTTTGAATTATTTGATGATTTTTGGTGCATTGAAAACTTTAGCAGCACCTTCGGAGGTGTGAAATTACCAAAATAACCTTTAAGGGCAATCTCGTAATTTGACCTTCCTTAGGTCAAATTTTTATGAAAATTTTTGGATCTTAATTTCATATTATTTCATGATTTTTTATGCTTTAAAATCACAAAACTGGACAAGGGAGAATTATTTTATAAGAAAATGGCTTAGAAACTAAAAACTTTCTAATTAGGGGTAAAATGGTCTTTTCACTTGGTTCTAACAACATTAAAAATCCAATCTTTGGCAATGAGCATTCTTAACTATAAGATGATCTTAAGAAGCTAGATCCAATGGTGAAAGATGGCTTATTGCAAAGAAAACAAGGGATGAAAATAGACTATTAGATGCACTTTCAATCTAAGGGCTAGCATTTAATTTAAAAAGATATCTTTATTCTCTCATTTATGAGGGGGATGGATGGTTTTTGCAAAGAGGAAGAAGGTTGGACAAAAAAGAAGAAAAAAAATGGTGAAAAGAGATAAAAAAAAAATGGAAGAAAGATTGGAAAAGGTATAATTCCTATTTTTTTTCTTGCATTTCATTACATTTTCATCATATTTTCATAACATTTTCATATTGGTTTTCCATTTATTTTTCTATTTTCTTAGAAGAATTTATGATTTTTTCATCTTTTTAATCCTATATTGGTTTAAGAATTCATCATACTAAACAATAGTTGGGTTTGAAATCAAAAGGATCAAGTAAAAAAGAATACAAAATCCACCATTGAAACCATTTAAAGGTTCAGCCAAGCCATCTTACACCATGGCCAAACCTGCTTTTGGCTTGCTTTGAATGTTTTCTTGCTTTAGATTGTATATATAGAGGTTTTGATTGTTGGCTTACTTGTTTAATACATGGTTGATGTTTGTTGTGGGTAGTGTTTGGCTTGTGTTTATGTTTTCATGGTTTTTTTTTAATTTGTTAGTTTGTCACATGTTTGCAAAATTTCCTTGCATGATAAAAATGTGGTTTTGTCATGAAGTGATGAATACTTGTTGGAAATGCATATTTTAGTTGGATGAAATGATGAATGCTTGTTGGAAGTGCTATGAAACTTTTGGCCAAGATGGTTCTTGTGCTTGGCTAAAACTTGCTTTTTACTTTGTGGCCAAATGTTGCTTTGATTTCATGTATTTGATTATGTTTTTGCTATGTTTTTCTATTTTTCAATATGTTGCATCAAATTTTCAATGAATAAAATGTTAGATTAATAGGTTTTTCGGTGATTTTTATGTCAATTTGTTTGATTTTTAAAGGAAGAAAAATGGTGGTACATGTTTTCAAAGTTTGAAAAATTTTAGTATTTGATTCATTTTCCTCATGTTTTCACATGCACATCTAGTTTGTAATTTAGTTTTGTAATGCCTAGATTTTATAATTATTTTGTTCTCTTGTCATGTATTTTTCATGCATAAAATATTTTACATTTTTACCATTGGCATTCTTTTAATTTATTTTTGTTACATGCATTTTTCCATGAAACCCCAAATTTGAAACCCTAAACCCAAACCAATCCTTGACTCCATTTATGCATTTGCATTTCATTTTTTATTGTCACATGCATTCTTAAATTGCCATGCTTTCATATTATGTCATTCATGTATTCATTCATTTTTATTATGTTCATGCACACCATGCATATATTTTCAAAAAATATCCTTTCAAAGGAAAATGTTTTTAAATAAGATAATATCTCAAGTAAATATAGTTATCAAGAATTAACCTAAATATAGGGCGATCTTCAGTGATTATTAGTTATTTGAGGTGTTATCTTGAATTTATGAGGCAATTTGAAAGCCCCTAAGTTAGAGATATTTTCAAAGCTCTACCTAAATATAGGAGAGTAAAAAAAGTGTCTTGATACTTAAGGAGTTTTCACTTTGATCCAAAAAAATAAAATGTTTTGTTTTCAAAATTTGATTTGTTTTAAAAAAAATGTTTCAAATTTTTGTGATGAATTAATGAAAGAAAGAAAGGAATTAATTTCTAAACACTAAAATGGGAACATTTTAACTAAAGATTAAGGATAACATACAGTTAATTGAAATTGTTTTTGATTGGTACTATAAGGGTGTTAATCCTTTCTCACGCGTAGCTGACTCTCGAACCCTAAATCTAATTTTGTAAACCTCAATTTGTTCCTTTTGTAAAACCTTTATATCTTTTAAATGTTTTATCAAAAGGACAAAAAAATTTTGGTTGGCCAATCACATCCAAAAAAAGATTGATGGCGACTCCTTATTTTTTGGTTTTTATCAAAAATGCTTTTTCAAGCCCTTCCATTTTTCTCACTCCCCATCATCCAACGAACTGGCTTTTTTGGGTCTCGAAACATTGTAATAGTTTACAACTCCACTAGGGATACATTTTTAGAAAGTTAGGCCAAATATTGATTACATGTTATCCTATATTTTGGTTTAATGGTCTTAATAGGTTTTTTATCTTAATTCTTTGATTTTAATTTTCCTATTTTTCCAAAAAAATTAAAAAAATTAAAAAATGTTTTGACTTTAATCTCCCTGTTTTCAAAAAGAAAAAATTTAAAAAAAGTGTGTGTATATTTTGCATTTCATGTATATTTTAATTATTTCATTTATTTTAAAATTGCTTTTATTTACTTACTTTGTCTTAATAACTATGGGGCATTTAGGAAAGGGATATTTTAGGAATGTGTGAAAGGTTTGTATGTTCTTTTGCACACACTCACATCTACATTACATGCATAAGCTTCTATACCCTAGCTCTAACCTTTTTTAGGAGGAAATAAACCATTCACACTCTTATGAGGTTTGGCAAGCTTAACCATCCCTAAATCTTTCAAAATCATCTTATCCCTTTAGGAGGGAGTTTGCCTTGTTGCATCTTTCTCTGAGGAATGACATAAACATAACTAGTCCTAGGAAAAGTACTAACTCTCCTAGTTGGAATAACATAAATAAAGCTTGAGTTCATCATGGGTTTGGCACTACTAAAGCTAGGTGTTACCAAGTGGTTTTGTATTAGGGGATCAAGAGATTTAGCCACTAAGTCAGATTCCTTAAGGTTTTCCTTTACCTTTATTGCATTCACATCATCTTCATCCCTAAAAATACCATACCCTCCAGTTACAAATTACATTTTCTTATTTTTAAATCTAAGGGTAAGATGAGAGCTGTATACTTTAATTAAGGTTTTAGCAATCAATAGGAAAGATCTTCCTAATACTAATGGATTTTTAGCATCCTACATATCTAACACGGTAAAATCTACTTGGAATGCATGCTTACTAACTTTCACAAGCACATTTTTCAACATTCCTTATGGTAGCTTGGTAGACTGGTAAACAAATTTCAAGTTGAATCTAGTAGGCTTCAACTCTCTATATCCTAGTTACATAAAAACATTTAAAGGCATTAGGTTTATACTAGAGCCAAGATCACAAAGAGTTTCATCAAATTTTAAATGTCTAACTTTGCAAGAAATAGTAAAACTCCCTAGATCTTTTCACTTTTTGGACAAGAGTTAATGAAATGCAGCATTACAATCATCCATAAATGTGGCCTCTTTTAATTCCATAAATAGTTCATTTTAAATAGGTCTTAGTGTAGGTGGTGCTATATTAAAACATTGCCTATATATTTTTACGATGATCCTTAGCCTTGGTTGAACTTCCTCTTATATCTCTTTCTCTTGAACTACTTCCTCTTGGTTTGTTTTATCTTGAATTGTTTCTTCTTGACTTGCTTCCTTAAGCTCAGGTTGAATGCATTCTAAGAGTGCTCTTCCCACTTGTAATAACATTTGACCTTTTTCAACAGATCCCTCAATGTATTCTTCAAGATCCTCCTTATAATCCATCTCAAAATTTTTTTTTAAAAAGTTTAATGTTTCAAGGGGCTTTTAGTGCCATGGGGTCAAAACCCTCCAAAAGTTTTCTTTCAAACCTCAATGGTTCTTCATCTTCTAATATATCTTTTTTCCCCATAAAATCTACTTTACGTTGTTTTACAAAGTTGGAAAGGTTTACCATTACAAAATCATCCATGAAATCCTCCTCATCATCAGATTCATCAATCGCATCATCTCTAAATGAATAGATAGCATTACAAGCTTTCTAACCTTGTCTTTTAGGCTTGGACTCAGTACAGGGGGTTGGCTATTGCTTGGGCTAGTTGACCTATCTAGTTTTAAAGATTTTTTATTGATGTAGTTTGGCTTTGGATATTGGCATTATTGGCTTGTATCAACTAGGTCAACATATTTTCAAATTTTGTTTTCTTTTCTTAAGGTGGATTATAAGTTGGTGGATTAGGGTAAAAGTTATTGTTTTGGGTGTTGGTGGGTTGGTGGTTGGGCTGATTCTAAGAAAAGTTTGGGTGATTTCACCATCTAAGGTTGTAGGTGTTACTATACGAATGGTAGTTGGCTTGGATTGTTGGATAAATTGGATAGGTTTTATCCTAAATTGATATTTTTTGCTTAAATGGGGTCCTTTGTAGATATCACAACAAATAAAAGAACTTTGGTTGCATTCACATGGTTGGATTGGGATAAGGCTCCTAAGGCTTTTACCTTTTTGGTTAAGGCAGCTAACTGGGAGTTTATCAAGGTGATTGCATCAATTTCAAATAAACTAGTAGATTTCTTACTTACTTTTCTTTCCATGCCCCATTGATAGTTGTTAGCAATCATTTCCTCAATTAGCTCATTGGTTTATTCAGTAGTCTTGCTTATGATTGCCCTTCCAGCAACTGAGTCCAAAGTGGTTCTCATAGGTGGTGTAAGACCATTATAGAAAATTTTAAATTTGAAGTCATTGGGCTAATCCATGATATGGGCACTTTTTTAACAACTCCTTAAATATTTCCCTTGCATCATACAGTGTTTCACCATCTACTTGCATGAATATGGTGATCTCATTTCTAAGCTTAGCTGTTTTGGCTAGTGGGAAGAATTTTGCCAAAAATTTTTGCACCAAGTCATCCCATGTTGTGTTAGAAACAGGTGGTGGTGATGTCAACCAACTCTTTGCCTTCTCCCTAAGAGAAAAAGAAAAAAGTCTTAGTGAATAGCATCGTTAAAAACACCATTATAACAAAAAAATCACATAATTCAAGAAAATTTATAAAATAAAGGTTAGGATCATTGCTAGGTAGTTTTTGAAACTATACAGAAGTTTGGATCATTTGTATTATTGAAGGCTTGATCTCAAAATTATTTACTAGAATTGTTGGCTTATGAATGGATGGTTGAAAACCATTAAAATTAGGAACTGTATAATCATCAAGTTCTTTGAGCTTTATTATTTGTGTTGGCCATGAGTGTTGGTGTAGGTGGTGCTGATTTCTTTTTTCTTCTTATTCTAAAAGTCCTTTCAATTTCTTGATCAACTGGAGCTAAATCAACCCTTTTCAATCTACGTATATAAATAAGAAAATATCAAAAAAAAATTAAAGCAAATAAAAGTAAAAAAGTTTAGATTACAAAAGTTAAGAAATCCTTATTGATATTAGAAACATCGCTATAATCCCCAACAATGGCACCAAAAACTTGATTGCTACTTTTTGTATAGCTTGCTAGTGCACAGATAAAGTAATAAAATGGAAGTATTCTAGTATCGTCTCCTAAAGGATTATAGACTGTAATTGTTAGACAGCTTTCAAGTACCAATGTTGAGATCCTAAAATCTTATATCTAAATAAATGGAATTTTAGGGTTGATTGCAAAATAAGAAAATAGAAGAGTAATTAGACTTTGATCTCACTTATCTAACTATCATTTGGTAAGCTATAGATAACAACCAAAACAAGATCTAAAAAGCATAAGAATAGAAATCTTGAAAACAAAGAAAACTTGAGATAGTCGAACATGAAACTAAAGAACTTGAATGTGGAAGAATTATGATGGTTGAAACTTGTATTGCATTAAAGTAGGAATGCTTGAATCAAACTTGTAAAATAAAATAATACTTACCGAAAATATAAAAGTAAAGAACAAGATTTGTAATAAAAAATAAGAAAATAAAGTAATATTGCTTTGAAAAAAAAGAAATCTTGAAAATAAGTACTCCTTGAATTTAAAGAAAAGAATCTAAAAGAACAAAGCTTTTGTTATTGGCAAATTTGTCACCTAAGCCAACAACTAAACTAAAGAAAAACTAAGAAAAGAACTAAGAAAAGAAAAAAGAGTAGAAAGGAGAAGTGAAGGATGTGTTAAGAGGGATCATTTACAAGTGAAAAAGCCTAGCCTATTTATAGGCAAAGGTTCGGCTAGCGTTGCTAAGATTATAAAAATTTGATTTCAATTCAAATGATAATGGATGAAAGCTATCTTGATCATCAAAGAAGCTTGGCCAAATAGGATTCTTGGTTCTTGAAGAGGCATAGCCGAATGGGTGTCGTGAGAAGTAATCTTAGCCTCATTATCTTACTTAATGCAATTTTGATTCCAACTTCTTCATTAGTTTGGCTAAAGTAGGATTACATGATGAAGTAGTTGAGCTTGATCTAATTTCTTGCATTTTAAATGGCTAAAATCCTTCTCTATGTATAACATGTTTGAATGGATAAATCAAAAAGTCATAGTTGATCATAAATAGCCTTGGCCGAATATGGTAGTGTCCATAGTGGCTTGAAATTCTTCAATGCTAAGCAAAAAAGTCATGGTGGAGTTCAAACTCTTTTGGCTACATGGGGTAGAAGCCTTGTGCATTTAGATTTGCATGGAATCTTTTTGGAAAATTGATATGGTTGAATGGTGTATAAGTCTTTCATGGATGCAATTTATTCTATTGGCCATATGAACAAGTCCCAGTGCAAGTAGAAGTCTTGAATCTTACTTCGACTGAATACAAGGATGACTTGAAAGTCCATATACATGTAAAATTCTTCTTTGGCTGCATGTTTGAATGGCCTTGAACCAATGAGGTTCGGTTAAACCTTGATCTTGTATTCCTGAATATGTATCTTCATGTATGGGTTGTGTGTTTTCCTCATTCATAGGCTTTAAACCCTAAAATGCAATAAAATAACATTAAGGCACCAAAATTTGAACAAAATTTAAAATTTAGCACCAATTTTGCATGTGAAAATACAATATTTTTAGGTGCTATCAGACGATGATGTGAGGAATAATCTGAGAATCTTTAGATACGTCACATTCCAGTCCAACATATAATGAGCCTTAGGTAGAGCTATGCCAATCTTTTTCATAGAAATTACCTAAATTAGGATATATGAGGCATTTTGATACAATCCATGTTTAATGGTAATAATATTCCAAACAAAACTAAGATCTAAAAAAAAGGGAAAAGAGTCCAAATAGAAAGAAAGAAAAAAACAAAAGAGAAATTTAGGATAGGTAAAGAGTTTGCCATCTTTTTGGAATTCAATCATTGCATTTTACATTCATCATTAAGGTGATTTGTATATTTTGGGCTATTCCATTTTTGGAGATGTATTTGTATCATTTTCGTATTCAAGCATTTATAAACATATTCTATGTAGCAAGAATAATAACATAAACACTTTGGTTTAAACCCTTGAAATAAAATGTTTGTTTTAGTGGGTATAAAAGATGAAAATATGGAAAATCAATTAGAGGCCCGAACCAGTGTGTTAGAACACAATCGAGTGGAATTTGGTCATGACATTTGAAAGATGACAAAATAGCTCATCGAGTTGACAAAAATGGTTAATAGACTCAAGGAACTTAAATTGGTGCCTTATTAAGAGTTTTTATCAGTTTTAGCTCAAGTAAGTCCTATGAACTTATGAAGACACAATCAACTGATTCTTGTTGGGCCTAATACATTTCCTAAGCATGCTGAAGCATTTAGTGGTTTGAGTAATAATAAAAGTCTGGACAAGATCATGAAAGGGATGAGTGATGTGACCAAACAAATGTTTGAGCCCTAGAATTTTATTTCCAAGACAAAGTCAGCAAGTTCCATGCAACCTTTACAAATTGCTTTGAACCCAAACCTGTATCCAAATCCTTTTGACGTTTGTCTTTAACCTCTTTTTCAAGCATATAGGATTAAGCCCCAAAACTTTATGCAATCACTGAGAAGTCCATATCTGAACCAAAATCTTCAACCTTTCATTCCCCAACCACCTGTTTAGCTAATTTCTTAACTCTGCACCTTTGCATCACCATCAGATGCTTGGACACCTAACCAATCTGTTGCCCAAAAATTATCCAAGAAGAAGAAACAAATGGATCCTATCCCTATTTCATATGGAAAATTTTTTCCCTATTTGCTACTTGAGCAACATCTTGTTGCTCACATGCCTTTAAGAACTTTAAAGCCTTTGTACCCAAAGTAGTTCAACCCAAATGCAAGATACAAATACCATGGTGGGAATATTGAGCACTCTATTGAGAATTGTGTTCAAACACAAGGTGTAATCACTCATAGATGTAAAATGGTTTGACTTAACAATAATAATGGGTTAAAAATCTAAGAACAATGAGAAGGGGATGACATGATGATGAACATGGATAGGGTTTTGATTAAAGAAGGTCTTTAAGTGATAGATTTTTGGGAAAATGAAATGCTTTGTGAATTTCCTCTATTTGGAAAATGTTTTTTTAATGTTAATATGGTGTTATTTTTTTCAAACTTAGATTTATGAATTATGGTTTGCCTTTAATTCTTTCCCTTATTCTAATTTTCACATTTTTCACTAAAGAGCTTTGTCATTCATTCATTCATTCATATATCCATTTAATAAAATGCAACTCATGTGTGCTTTAAAAAGAAAGAATTTCTTAGAGAATAACCATGGTGATTTCTTATAAAGATCAAGAAAATATTAATTTGATAGGGAGCGGATAAAGGAGGTTATTGAGGGACCTTTTGTTCAAACAAATGATCGACTCGAAGAACCTAGCTTGGGACCCTTAAGGTAGGAATCATGAAATCTAGATAAACAGAGGAGGTATAGTCTTTTAGAAGAAAGGATTCAAGCTATTGAAGGTAAGGATAAATCTTGTGATGTAAAGGAATCTCACCTAGTTCTAGATGTAGTTATTCCACCTAAGTTCAAGATTCTGATGTTTGAGAAATATGATGGAACTAGATGTCCTAAGACATATTGGACAAAATATTGTCATAAAATGGTTAGGTATACCCATGACAAAAAGTTGCTTACTCATGTCTTTCAAGAAAGTTTGACTAAAGCAATAGCCAATTGGTATTATAGTTTGGAAAGCAGCCCAATTCATACTTGAAGGGATTCATTTTAAGAATTCTTAAAGAGATACCAATACATTTAGAGATAGCTCTAGATCAATTAACCCTTCAAATTATAAAAAGAGCCCTAATGAGAGCTACAAAGAATATGCCACAAGATGGAAAGAGGTTGCATTACAAGTCCAATCACCCATAATTAATAGGGAGTTGAATTCCCTATATATGGATACCCTTCATTCGCTTATTATGATAAGTTGATTGGTAACATGTCCTCAAAATTTACAAATTTGCTATTCGTTGTGGGCAAAATTGAATATGGGATAAAAAAGGAAAAATTATAAATGCCAATGTGGAATTTTATAATGAAAGGCAAGGGAATATTTCTGATGAATATGGCCAATAGATAATTGTTGAAAGGTGAAATGAAAAAAACCTCACCATGATACAAGAAGATTAGGTGAATGATTATTCCCATTGGTCACCGTATTATTCCTAATTGACACCTTAGGCTGGCAACTTTCCTTAACCATCTCATCTATGTGCTTAAATTCCTTTACCACAAACATTTATAGAACAAAATATCAATCCAAGCCATTTACAAAGTTGTAAGAGAAAAAGAGTCAAGACATATCATTCACTGCCAATGTCTTACACTGAGTTTTTCACTTCACTTGTCAAAAATCGTATGATTTCTGGTATCCTTACAAAACCTAGAAAGCATCCTTACCCAAAATGGTATGATCCCAATGCTAAGTGTGAATACCATAATGGTGTCGAAAGACATTCCATAGAAGATTGTTCTACTTTTAAGGATGCAATTTAGGCTTTGATCAATGCAGATCCTGCAAAGTTTAAAGAACTAGTTAGCGGTTATGATGATTAGTAGCAGTGGAATTAATGGTCAATGGTGTTAAAGCTGAAGCGCTAAGAAGGGAACTTTTGTTTTTAAGTTTGAATGTTATCTCAAAAACATTATTGGGATGTGAATTTTTAGGTTTGGCTTAAATGTTTGCATTGAATGAATCGATATTATGCATCGTAATTTCTCATGGATTTATGATTATTGTCATTTAAGGTTTTTAATGTTTTTTAAGTTTTAGATTTGTAGACTATCTTCGAAAGAAAAATAGTAAAAAGGAAGAAATTGTTGGATTTGAATAAAGTCTCACATAATTAAGTTCCAAGGTTATAAAAAGTGAAATGCCTTGAAAAAAGTGAAAAAGAAAAAAAGAAAAAAAAAGGAAAAAAAAGAAAAAAAAGTTTTGTGATAAAAGAAAATAGTCTTGGAAGAGTTGGCAATTGCTATTAAGTGTTTTCCAAATACCTTAACACATTTTCTTAAATTATTTAGTTGATTTCATCCATCAACCATAACCCTTCAAAAGTCATGAATTTGAATTTGTGAACCTTGCCTTCACCAGATAATGTTATAATATCAAAAGGTGATAATTTTTTTTAGGCAATGAACAATGAAATAGCTAATTACAAAACATAAAAAAAAAATGAAATTGGGATTCTTAGAAGATCAGGCATACACGATATTTTTTTAAGAATTCAAATGCGGTAATTTGATCTGTCAATGCTACATTATAGCTCCAAAAATTTTCAAAATTGAAGTCATCCTAAGTTTTATAAAATAACCTCAAGCATGCTAATCTTTTAGCTCTCAACCCCAAAATTATCCTGGTCTAGTATTTTAGGGGCACATTGATTAGAAAATGAAGACCCCATTAACCTTAAGACAATTTAAGTTATAATCAACCCATTCGTTCTCTTTTTATGGAGTGACATGGGCTATTTGACATCTTAAATGGGTAAATACCACATGTCCCTTTTTTTGCAATAACTTTCATTAATTGTGTTTGTTAAAAATGTTATCTTTCATGAATTGTACTATTAGCAAAGTAGATTAAGAGATAAAAGAAACCAAAAAAAAATAAAATAAAAGGAAAAAAATGTGAAAGAAAAATGGTTATAACATCATGCACTTAAAAAATTTGAATAAATCTAAATAAAAACCTAACAAATCCAAAATTTTGTAAACAAAATAAGGAAAAAACAAAAGGCACAAAATGAAAAAGCCAAAAGAAAAGTCAAGAAAGCCAAAACTCTTAAAAAGAAAAGAAGAAAAACTTTTGAAATGAAGAACCTTTCTTCAAATTCATTTTCCCAAGGAAACTGCTTTTCAATTTAAGTGATTATACTAGAAATTATAAATGACCATTTTTCATCATTCTTTCACAAATGTAAAAAATTTTCCTTTGTTATCCCTTTAAGCTTGATAAATTTTTTTCAAAAAATAACCTCTAACTAAGGATCACATTCCACACTAGTAGGTAAAAAATGATGCATTTAGAAGTTAAAAATGGTGATGTCTAAAAAAAATCATGTATGTTAAGAGTAAAGGCCCAATATTAAGGTTCCCAAAAGTTTTAAATCTATTCAAAGAAAAGGAAAATAAGAAGTAAAAGAATGAAATGAAAAAGTGAAGAAAAAGGAAAAAGTGAAAGAAAAAAAAAAAGAAGGGAAAAAAATAATATAAAATGAATGGGTGGAAAGCACAAAAAGATGATAAGAGATATACCCCAGAGTGATTTCTTTAAATGAAAGAATGATCCTTGGTTTTAATTGCCTTTAGATATTTGTTTTGGTCTTATTTATCCCTTTCTTTGAAACCCCAAACTTTCACATGCATTACATCTTATGAAAAGTCCATTTTGGTTCAAGTATGGGTGCTTACAAATTGAAAAGTTTTTCTTAGAAAAATGGCCATAAAACTCACGAACCTTTTGGTCCCTCTTTATTAGCTAATTTTTTGTTTAAACCATTAGCCCCTTTTGGATAAGTTTGATTTCTTAAGTGTATGGTGTAATAATAAAAAATAAATAAAAAATAAAAAATAAATAAAATGATGATGAATGTGGCTCTATGGTGAAAATCCTACAAAAGGGTAGTTTAGAGTAAACCTTGAAGGCCACTCCTAATACTAAATGAGGTAGATGTTAACCAAATGTGTTTTTGACTCATGGTTCAATTCTGATCGCTTATCTCTTGATTCATGATCTGGTTCCAACCATTCTTATTTTTTAACATCTGTGTCAATCCCCAATCACTAGTCATAATTTACGGATTAGTCTAAATCATTTTCAGCTAAAAAAATAAAAAATCAATAAAAAAAAAAACAACAAAACAACTAAGCAATAAAAATCAAAACAAAAAATAAAAAAAAAGCAAATAAAAAAAAATAAAACTCTATCTAGGAAGCCACATTTAGATAAAATTGTTATTTATATATGTGCATTATTCCTTATTGTCAAGAATATTTAAAAAAAGGTAGCTGTAGGCATCTAATTTTATCTAAAATATTTTATCATTTTAATATGAACTTGTTTTTACAATTAGGCCCTGATCTTTATTTTTTAGCCTATTACATGGCTCATTTTTAAATGCTCTTATACGAGACCCAATGTATGCTCCACAATGAGGCCTATTGTATAGGTCTAAATGAACCCCTAAATGACCTAATAAAAATCTTGAAATAAAAGACCCATTTCAAAACCCAAAAAAAAAAAAAAATACAGCCCAAAAAAATAAAAATCAAATAAGATAAAGGCTTGAATGGGCCATCAAACAAGGTCAAGAACAAAAGATCCATTTTGCTTGCATGTTGGGCTATTATAGGGACAAGAAAGTTTAACGGCTAGCTTTCTTTCAAAGCCCAGATGCCTATGTTTTCAACCTTGGGTTACATACATTACTTGTGATAACTCGATAGACTTATTTTTATTCCCATGGATGTTTTTTTTCTTTTTTTTTTATGTTACTTATGTTTAAATTCTTTGCATTATTTTTAATGACTACATAATTCAATTTCTCATGCTTTAATTCATTTTTAATGTCATTCATCTTCCATGCAATTTTAAATTTACACAAATATAATAATAATAATAGATTTTGAAAATCTTACCTAGATGTTAGAGAGAGTTCAAAATCAAGTTTTAAAAAATTAATTTCACTTAAATGTTGAAGAAATATTAAATAATAAAAATAAAAATAAATAATAATGATAATTGTAGACACTCTATTTTGTCCGAGAATATTTTTTTGGAATTAGGTTTCAACTGTAATTGAGAGATTTTTTGGATTTAATTCCAAAATCAATTGGCATTAAAAATGATGTGGAAAGATTGTCGAGATTTAATTCCATAATCAATTCACATTAAAATGATAAGGAGAGATTTTTGGGATTTGATTTTAGAATCAATTCTCATTAAAATGGAAATCAAATAAAATCACAGATTTAAGGGGAATTAATTAAGCATGAATTCCTATAAATTTGTGATCAAAGCAAATGAGGGAATTCAAAAAAAAAAAAAAGATTATGCAAAAACTCTTGAGAGAAAAGAGAGAAATTTGTTTAGAAACTAAGAGGTTTTAGGTTATGGGTTTGGTTCGTTTAGATTTTTTAGAATTGGGATTTGGTGTTTTTGGGTTTGAATTTCTGTAGGGTTTTGCATTCTAAGGATTTTTGGGTTTAGTTTTCTAGACAATTTGTAAGGTTTCTGGAAATTTTCTGATGGTTTTTGAGATTTATTCGTCCATTTTTAGAAATCAATTAGAAAGACGACAAAAGATAACCACTTAGAAAAAGAGGCATACTCAAACACTTTTGAAGAAAACCTTAAAATTGAAGGCACCCAAATCCACGTGTTTTACCATGCACAACCCAACCCAATCACAGGTTTTTCTTTTTTTCATTTTTATTTTGATTTTTTTATTTTGATTTTATCATTTTATATTTTAAGTTTTTTATTTCATTTTTTTATTTATTATATTTTGTTTATTTTTTTAGCAATTTTATTATTTATTAAATATTTTATAAAAATTCCTTTTATTATTTTATTTCTAAAAAATAAAAAAAATCTTTTCAAATAAATTTATGAATTCCACCAAAGTATTGGAGAATTTTCTTGGATTTAAAGTTTATGAAATCCACCAAAATATTGGAAAATTTCATAAATCAATTTAAAAAAATAATAAATAATAAATAATTTTTATCCTCTAAATTATTTGAGAATTACTTCAAATTAAGTCTTATCAAACTATTGAGAGATTTAATAAAATTCTCAAAAAAAAATTTAGAAATCTTTTTACAATAAAATCTCACCAAAATATTGAAAGATTTACTTCAAAGTAAATCTTACCAAATTATTGGAAAACTTTACTATTTTTTTTGAAATAAAATAAATTAATAAATCTGATGACGGAGCCTATTCAATGCAGGACCTTATTCTCCATGAATACTCCTGAGGTAAGAGAATTATCTTAAATTGCTACCAAACTATTGTGACAATTTTAAGACTAATTTTTAATATTAAATAATTTGGTAAATTACAAATATGATCAAGGCCTGAATAATCTGAAATCAAATTGGTACCATCCTTTGGATGGGTGCTGTGGGGGTACTATAACCTTCCTCACACGTAACCATACTCTCAAACCTAAACTCTGGTTTCATAGATTAGGATCTATTATTTAAAGATACCTAAATCAGTCTTGGGACTCCTCTTTAAATAGGACAGATTCAATCTAGTGGCCAATCACACCTAAATAAAAAAGATTAGTAGTAACTCCTTTAATTCATGTCTAATGGTAAGTCCACAGATCTATACGTTATAATAGTATAGTGACTATGCTAGGGACTCGAGAGTTAGGCCAGTAAAAGATTTCTTATTATCCAAGCCTTGCCTAATAAATTTGGGATTTTTTTCTCTTTTCTATTTTTTTTATTTTTATTACTTATATTTGTTAGTTATTCATTTATTTATTATATATATTTATCATTCACTTATATATATACATAACATAAAGTTCTCCACCCGAGCTTGACCTTTAGGAGGGAGTGAAGTACCTATGCCCTCATGAGATTTCATATCTCCGTATATGACCGTCAGATTGAACCCTTTTCACTTGTAGCCTATAATGGGTGAGGATCGGGGTTATTAGTCTGTGATGGACTATGATATAAAGAACAATTTGAGAACCTTTTAGAAGCAAATATAGTTAACTTTAAGAGCCTATAGATAAAGCCATGTCCTCCTACCTTTTATAGTTAACCCAAAATTTAGGGTCATATTGTTATTTTACTTGTTTTATAGTGTTAGTTTTTTTTTTTTTTTAGGTGACTAACCGATTTTCTTATCTTCTTTTTATTTCTTTTCTTCTTGTGCATATTCATAAACATACATGCAAATCGCATATTATGCTTACTAACTTTTTTTATTGTGTATGAATGGATTCATGCATCACTGCATTCATTTTTATGCATAATCTGAAGGTTCCATAAACATCATTCTAAATTTGCACATTGTAGGAAATTAAGGTTCAAGGATAGCCCAACACCAATACTATGCTGAGCTATAGCCAAAAAAATGGAACAAGATAATGCAAGTCATCTCGAAAGGATAGAAAAGGCCAGAAGATACTTGAAGGAAAATTAAGTAAGAATTTGAAAGCTCTAAAAAAGATGACCAGAGGGAAAGCAATAGAAGAACACATATCACATAAAAATACTAACCTACTATATCATCCAGGTTTTATTCTGTATCAGGCCTAAACCATTCCAAGCTTTCAACAACAATAGGCCACATTCCCAAATTACAATTAAGAGAATGTTTAGAGCTATACCAATCTTTTCTTCGCTGAAAAAATAGATGAGCCTATCCAAATTCCTAAAATGGATGAGACTAAAACAAAAGTGAAGTTACAGATAGCTGTGTCTTCGAAAGACTCTAAGATCAATCAAGCTATGAGCATGATTGAGGAAAGATTATGGGCTATAAAAGGCATTGATTTCTATGGATGCTGCTAACCTTTGTCTAGTTCCAAATGTTTTAATTCCTCCAAAATTCAAGGTACCAAAATTTTGAAAGTACGATGATACTAAGTACCCCATTACACACATCATAATGTACTGTTGTAAGATGGTAGCACATGTCAGTAATGAGAAATTGCTAATGCATATGTTCTAGGATAGCTTAACTAGGTCTACTACAAGGTGGTATGTTCAATTGGATAGAACTTACATTAAGTTGTAAAAGGATTTAACTCAATCCCTCATCAACCAATACTGCCACATTATAGATATGGCCCCAGATCATCTTTCATTATAGGGAATGGAGAAGAAAACATTTGAGTCTTTCAAGTAATATGCCCAAAGGTGGTGAGATATAGCTGCTCAGGTCCAACCATTCTTAACTGAAAAGGAAATAATGGTTTTGTTTGTAACCACTTTAAAGTCACCTTATTATGAAAAGATGATAGGAAATGTAACAAAGAACTTTGCTAATATAATGATCTCATAAAAGATTATTGAAAATGCCATCAAAAGTGGCACGCTTGAGAAAGAAAAAACTGATAGTGCTAAGAAAGAAGAAGATGAAGCCCAAACGATGAGTTTTGAGGAGCAATAATCCAGAAGTTATGCTTTATATCCACCATATGTTCATCCTGCTTACTACTCAGCAACTAATAATGTTGCATAAGTTCTTTACCTGTCTTATTTCCTAACCATAAACAACATCATTATAAATCCTCATTAACCTGTATATGGGCTTAATCCTGTTACTACACTATTTTTAAGGTCTAACAATCAAGCGAGTAGTTTAAGAAGATTTAGAGGTAATCAAGAGAGAGCTCATATTGATCTTCTCCCTATAACCTATACTAAACTATTTCTAGAATTGGTTAAGAATGACCTAGTATCCGTAATCTTGTTAGAACCATTAAAGCCACCTTATCTTAAATGGTACAATGTTAATGCCACATGTGACTACCATAATGGGAATGTGGGTCACTCCATAAAAACCTGCCTAGCTTTCAAGCATAAGGTGCAAAGTTTGATTTGATCAAGCTTGATGAGCTTTAATGAATCAAATGAGCTAAATATCCATAAAAACCTTTTGCCCAATCATCTAAGGGCATGACTTTAGGAAGGCTGATTAAAACTGATTATCATCTTAGGATTCCTTGAGAATATGAATTTTTTTTATGAACTTGGATTTCATCTTATTTTTCATCATTTTAATAAAAATGATAGATATGATGCATTTTCATGATATTCCTCTTTTGTGTGAATCACCATTATTTACTTTTACTTTCTCATACATTTTCTCATATCCATTCTTTAATTTTAAACAATGAATGTTCAAACAGTCATGATAATAATTTAGGATTCAATTTTGAAAACGTCATTCTTGATGATCCATTTGGTAAATTGAGAATGTTAATTCATTAGGATTACTAAATAAAAAAAAAGGATAAATCTAGTCAAGAGTTTGGAAAGTGATGCAACACATGATCTTTGCATCTATTTATTCATGAGTCTACTCTTAGTCAATAAATGTTCTTCATTGAGAGTATTCATGTTTAAAATGAGAAATGGCCATCTTTCTTCTATTCACCAAAAAAAAAGAGTAAAACTATCCCTTGCTACCCCATTTGAGCTTATTAAAATTTTTTTTAAAGGAACTTTAACCAAGGATCACTCCCACACTAGGGAGTAAAAGTTGAAAAGTTTGTTTACTCTTAGTAATTTTAGGGGCAAAGCCCTCTCATTCTTAAGTTTCTTGAAAAGTGATGAAAAAAAAGATTAAAAAAAATGAAGAAAAAAATTGATTGGGTAAAATGTCAAAGTGCTCTACATGAAAAAATGATCATTGATTACCTTACAAATACAATTTGGACCTATTTTATCCATTTCTTTGGCAACCTTTACCCTAGCCTATGTCACGTCCCATAAAAGTCCATTTTGAACGAATGTGAATACTCGATTTAGAAAATCATGAATTGAATTGGGACAGTTTTGCCATTAGATTGTTTAAAACTTTGATCAAAATGTCATTAATGAATAAAGGGGAAAAAGAAATGAAAAGAAAAAAATGAGAAAAAGGTGTGCAAAAAAAAGAAACAAATAAAAAAAAGGTAAAAAAACAACAAAAAGAATACAAAAAAAGAAGCAAAATGAAAGAAAAAAAATGAAAGAAAAAGGGAGACTTAAACCGAAAACCCAAAAGGGCAATTAAGTAAAGAATGAAAACTTGAAAACACAACTCTGTATGATGGTCCTAAGAATGAGGATGATATTGATAGAATCACATTTTTTAAAGAGAATTCTAAGTTTGAGTTCAAAATTGTCTGAACAATCATTATTTTGGATGTTAATGTCTTATTTGAATAAATCACAACATTTTTCCCTTGAGTTGTTTTTTACTCTATCTTTTGTTCTTTCAATAATAAAAACCATTTTTCTTATCCTTCACTAAATTGATATTCCCTGAATGAACTAAGAAAATGTATCATGTCTATCACTGATTTGAGTGATGGCAAATAAATGAATAACCTTTTTTATAAAGAGTTTTCCATTCTTTTGAAAGAAATCCAAGATGAGATGAATGAAAAAAGCATGAGAAAATGATTTACAATGGGGCAAACAAGGTGACTTGGTGATGAATTTAGTAATAGATTGGTTGACATGACCTATGAGTTATGACTAGAGGAAAATAATGACAAGGATTGGTTGATAGAATTTGTTTTATGATACCGAGAAGCTAAGAAAGAGCATGAGATGGTGGAATCTTAAGAACCTTATTACCACAATTGAAACCTCATAGCATGATTTTGTAACATTTGTATTACCACATTGTGTTTACATTTGCATCCTAGATAAGATATGCATTTGCATCATCATAATATCACTTCTCATTTTTTATCTCGACTCAATCCAGACATTTTCCTGATCCAGACAATATTCTGATCATTCATCTTCGACTACGACTTGGTCTTGTTCACTTTCAGACCCGCGGCATTGTCCTGATCATTCACCTACAACCTCAATTTGGTCTTGGTCACTTTTAAACTCGCAGCATCATCCCAATCATCCAATCTTCACTTAGTCCAGATCATTTTCTTAACTCATGATTTTATTCTGGTCAATTATCTTCGGCCTCGACTCAATCCCGATTACTTTATCTTCAGACTTGCAGCATCGCTTAGTCATTCATCTATGACCTTGACTCGATCTTGGTTACTTTCAAACTCATGGCATCATCTCATTCATCTGATCTCAGCTCGATCCAGATCATTTTCCTAACTTATGGCATCATCCTGGTCATTTATTTTCTACCTCGACTCAATCTTAGTCATTTCATTTTCTTGACTTGCGATTTCATCCCAGTCAATCATCTTCGGACTTGACTCAATCTTAGTCACTTTATTTTCAAACTCACAGCGTCATCTTAGTCAATTATCTATGACCTTGACTCGGTCTTGATCGCTTTTAAACTTACGACATCATTCTAATCATTCGATCTCAGCTCAATCTAGATTATTTTCCTGACTCACAATTTTATCTTGATCAGTCATCTTCAGCCTCGACTCGATCTTGGTCACTTTATCTTCAGACTCGTGGCATCGTCCCAGTCATCCAATCTCAACTCAGTGCAAATGATTCTCCTAACTCACAACATTGTCTTGGTCATTCATTTTTTATCTCGACTTGATCCTGATAATTTCATTTTCTTAACTTGTAATTTCATCCCTATCAATCATCTTCGGCCTTGACTCAGTCTTGGTTGCTTTATTTTCAGACTCGTAGCATCGTCTCGATCATTCATCTAAGGCTTTGACTCAGTTTTGGATCACTTTTAAACTCGTGACATCGTCTCAGTCATCCGATCTTGGCTTGGTCCAAATCATTCTTTTGACTCTTAACATCATCTCGGTCATTCATTTTAACCTCGACTCAATCCTGGTCGTTTTATTTCTCGACTCATGGTTTAATCCCGATCATTCATTTTGATCTTAGCTCAATCCATATCATTTTTCTAACCTCTGTGAAACTTGAAATCTTACAAATCTTTCAGTCTTGCGAATCTAAACATCCTTGTGAACTTGAAATCTTTTCAAATCTAGGATCTTTTCAAAACTTGAAATCTTACGAATCTTTCATTCTTGTGAATTTGAAAGTCCTTGTGAACCTAAAATCTTTACAAATCTAAAACCTTTATGAAACTTGGAATCTTACGAATCCTTCTTCCTTACGCATCTGAAAGTCCTTACAAACTTGAAATCTTTACGAATCTAGAACCTTTGCAAAACTTAAAATCTTGCAGATCTTCCATTCTTGTGAATCTAAAAATCTTGTGAATCTTAAACCTTTGTCATTTTGTTAAACTTTGAATATTGGGATCTTTCAACTTCTGTTATGAAACCTCACAAATTTTTTAATATCCAAATTGTGAATCTTTGGATTTAAAGTTGAAATTGTAAACTTTATTTTTTTGACCTACGGTTCAATCTCAGTCACTCATTTTGATCTCGGCTTAGTCTAGATCATTTTATTTTTCTAACTCACGGTTCAATCTCAATCGCTTGTTTTAATCTCGTCTCAGTCTAGATCATTTTATTTCTTATTTTGCAATTTAGTCTTGACAATTTTGGCATACTTTGGTCACTTTTTAAATCTCGATTTTTAGACCCAAATAAAATGGATGTCTTTTATCTTTGTGCAATTCTTGTTCCACAGAAAATGCATAAAAAGGGGTAGCGTAGACACCCTTTTTGTCAAGGAATATTTTTTTTTAAATTAGGCTTCAACTGTAATTAAGAAATCTTTTAGATTTAATTTCAGAATCAATTGACATTAAAAATGATATGGAGAGATTGTCGGCATTTAATTCCATAATCAATTCACATTAAAATGATAAAGAGAGATTTTTGGGATTTGATTTTAGAAAGAATTCTCATTAAATGAAAATCAAATAAAATCATAGATTTAAGGGGAATTGATTGAGCATGAATTCCTATATAAATCTGTGATCAAAGCAAAAGGGAAATTTCAAAAAAAAAAATTATATAGAAACTGTTAAGAAAAAAAGAGAAATTTATTTAGCAACCAAGAGGTTTTAGGTTCTAGGTTTGGTTTGTTTAGATTTTCTAGAATTGGGATTTGGTGTTTTTGGGTTTGAATTTCTGTAGGATTTTGTATTCTAAGGATTTCTAAGTTTAGTTTTCTAGACAATTTGTTAGGTTTCTAGAAATTTTCTGTCGGCTTTTGGGATTTGTTCATCTATTTTTGAAAATCAGTTAGAGAGAAGACAGAAGAATAACCATTTTAGAAAGAGAGGCACACTCAGACGCTTCTAAAGAAACTTGAAATTGAAGGCACCCAGATCCGCGTGTTTTACCATGCACAACCCAAACCAATCACTAGTTTTTCCTTTTTTCCTTTTTATTTTGATTTTTTGATTTTTTGATTTTTTGATTTTTTGATTTTGATTTTGATTTTATCATTTTATATTTAAAGTTTTTTATTTCATTTTTATTATTTATTATTTTTTTTATTTTTTTAGCAATTTATTATTTATTAAATATTTTATAAAAATTCCCTTTATTATTTTAGTTCTAAAAAATAATAAAAAAACCTTTTTAAATAAATTTATGAATTCTACGAAACTATTAGAGAACTTTCATGGATTTAAAGTTTAAGGAATCCATCAAACTATTGAGAAATTTCATAAATTAGTTTTTTTAAAAAAATAACTAAAAAATAATTTATATCCTTTAAACTATTGGAGGATTACTTCAAATTAAGTCCTATCAAACTATTTGGAGGCTTAATGAAATTCTTAAAAAAAATTTTACAAATCTTTTTACAATAAAATCTAATTAAAATATTGAAATATTTGCTTCAAAGTAAGTCTTACCAAACTATTGGGAGACTTTATTAATTTTTTTGAAATAAAATAAATTAATAAATCCGACGATAGAGCCTCTTTAAAGTGGAACCCTAGTCTCCATGAACACTTCTGAGGTGAGAGAATTATCTTAAATTATTACCAAACTATTGGGACAATTTTAAGACTAATTTTCAATATTAAATAATTTGGTAAATTACAAATATGATCAAGGCTTGAATAATCTGAAATCAAACTGGTACCATCCTTTAGATAGGCACCATGGGGGTGTTATAACTTTTCTCACATGTACCCATACTTTTGAACCTAAACTCTGGTTTCGTAGATTAAGATCAACTATTTAAAGATACCCAAATCGATCTTGAAACTCCTCTTTAAATAAGATAGATTCAATCAGGTGGCTAATTACACTTAAACAAAAAAGATTGGTAGCAACTCCTCTAATCCATGTCTAGTGGTAGGTTCACGGATCTATATGTTATGACAATAATGATAAAATTTTGATGAAAAAGAAAATATATAAATTCATTTTTTTGAAAAATCATAAAAAACGAGTTTATTTCAAAAATCTACTAAGATGTTGGAGATTTTTATAGAGGTTCTTATATTTTTAAAATCTTAAATTAAAGCCTTAAAATGAAACCCAAAACCCTAAATGAAACCCTAAAATCACTCAAAACCCCAAAATCATTCTAAATTTTTTAAGATTTGTATGAAAACTTTTGTGAAGTAATAAGTTCCTAATGCCGCCTAAAAGAAGGGGTATTTAGGAATTTTTATTTTATTAAGATTTTCATATAATCCTTAATTAAAACAATATTAAGATTAAATAAAAGAATAAAAATGAAAATGAGATCTTAAATATAAATAGTTGCATCCAAACTCTACTTAAAAGGTGGAGAGTCTCGGTGGTATTTTTATATTTAAAGATCCGATCCTAAATTCGCATCTCATCATCACTTATGACATATATTTGCATATATCCAATTTTATATTAATGTTTGCACTCATTATCCATACATATATATATATTTATTTTAATTATTAATGTTTATTGTTAATTATAGCATCCTTCATTCTTACTGTATAAAAAGTTTTAAAAATTTGATTTAAAAAAGAATAAATATAATTAAAATAACATTCCAAGAAAAATGATTTTTGGTACTTTACTTAAATGTTGAAGAGTTGCCAACAATTATCATTTGTAAAAAATTTTTTTTTTTATTTCTTCAAAAAAATGTTGTGGTAAATCTTAGATAGAAAGGATTACCCTTGAATCTTACCTATATGTTGGTGAATTATAAGGTTTCTTTAATATAAAGATTTTCACAATATTCCTAAATAAAGATTTTTAATTGATTTTTTTTTAAATGAAGGGAATTATTATTAAATCTTAAATAAAATATTTTTTTCCAAAACTATAGATAGAGCATGATTAATCGAAACCAATTTTATGGGTGTTGTAATTGTGCTAATTCTTCCCTATGCATAATCGACTCTCAAACCTAATCCTATTTTCGTAGATCAAAATTATCCTTTTTAATAAACTTTCAACCTGTTTTATTATTTTATTAAAAAGATAAATTTTTGGGTGGGCAATCACACCCTAAAAAATATTAGTGATGACTCCCTTTTTTTTGTTTTCTTGATTTTAAATGATTACCTCTACCAATCAAGTCTTCAAACCAATACGTTATGACATCAAGTACAAAGACATTGCCTTATTATTTATGGTGAAACCTAATGATTGGATGCTGAAGGTTGCAATAAGTTTTTAGAATCTGACATACCGATGCTTCACATTCAATAAAAAAGATATAACACCTACTATAGAAGAGTATTTTGCCTTAGTGCGCTTAAATTTGCCCAAGCCTAATAGAGTGTATTGAAAGCCATAGAAGTCATCAGGGTAAAAGAAAAAGTTAGCAAAGATAATCGAGGTTGAGGTTTAGGTGATTGATAAGAAGAAAAGAAATAGCGAGGGGAAACTATAGGTTTTCTTACGAGATGTTATAGTTTAAAGTTTCAATGAAAATCGGGTTATGGATATGTTTGTGTTAACGATTTACGGTTTAGTGATCTTTCCATGAGCTTTAGGGATATAAAGTCTTCCATGGTTGACTTTTTCATATAGTTGGAGCAAAAAATTAACCTTTCACTAACCATCTTGATAGAAACCATTAGATCCTTGAACCACTGTCGAAGGAAATAAGAGGGAATGATGATTGATTGTGTTTAACTACTTTATGTATAGATTTAAAATCATTTTTGGAGCACCGATCACACTCTATTGTTGCTCTATACCAAGTCCATAGGGCCTTTAGTTGAGTTCAATGCAAAGGAATGGCCTAGAAGTCTTTTTAAAAGATAGTGGATAGTGTTCTTTCGAAGCCTAGAGAGGGATGGGGTGATTTGGAAAGCACCATGGATGCCTCATGTCTCAATCTTGTATAGTTGTGATGCTTAACCTTAGGTTTAGTTGCTTTATATTTGAGGCACTATTTAGTATTTGGGGAGCCACTAGTTATGTACCATTGATGGTCAAAAGATAGTTTAGGTCTCAAAAGTTCATTTCGATGACACAAGGGCTAAATCAGATGGAATTCAACTATGGTACAAAAGGCTACATAACTAAAGTGTGCAGTATTACAAAAACATAGGGATAGACATTTCAATTAGAATTAAGCAGGTATATAAATGATGTAACCCTAGCATATCAAATCTAAAGGGTCAAGTGAGTTAATAATTTGGTACTACCATCTGATCAGGAATTAATCTAGCCAATTGACCTGTGAGCCAAGATACCACCATCAAAATTAGAGATTGCTAAGTTGGAGTTTAAGGTAGAAATGGATAAAATGAAAAAAGAAAACTAGAAACTATAAAAAAAAGATAGGTAAGCTGAAATATGAAGAGAAGGCATAAAAAGATAGGCTAAAGAAGATGACAAAAAATGAGACTTAGCTCTAAGTGATTTCAAAGAGTTACATTCGAAAAACCAAAGGTTAAAAGCTTAGTTAAAGGATAAAAGAAAGGAAAGCAAGTACCAATAAGAGGTAGAGCAGCTTAGGGAAGAAATATAATTTTGGAGACACAGTACTGAGATAACGAACATAGGATTATTGTAACAATACAAGAAAAGAAGGATTCACATAAAGCCCTCACAGTAAACAAAAAGAAGTTAAACAAAAACCAAAAAGAGAATAAGGAACTAAAAGAGGAGTTGAGAAACAAAAAGAAGAGGTGTTTAGTTGCTCAAGAAGAAAAGAATATACTTGGCATAAAGATCAAAGCCCTAGAACTACAATTGCAAGAAAACAAAGACCACAATGCTTTTCTACATAGAGAATGGCAAGAAAAAAAGATCGAATGGATACAAGTGTGCAACCAAAAGATAGAAGGTCGAGGGTAATGAAAGACTAAGGGGGCATTTGGTTCGAAAGAATTTGAGATTTTCCCTCTGAATATGTACTTATGAAAATGTGATTATCATGTTTGGTTCATAGGTATCTGATTCGTAAGGTAATCTTACATTCCTAATAGTACCCAAAAGTCCCAAAATTAAACACCCATCTCTCTTTGTAATTTTTTAAAATTTTTGGAGATAAGTTACTTTTAACCCACATTTGATCTGAATAAAAAATGCTTTCTTTCTATTTTACCCTTTTGAAAATAAACGTATGATAGGTTTTGTTTTTTTTTTTACAAATGTCAAATATTGTGTTTGTTGAAAATAAACGTAGTAATTATGATTATTTTTTCTAGAATATTTTTTAATTGAGTAGCAATTTTTTCCCACTTGATTATTGAGTTGCTATGCTTTATAACACAGTAAGTGCTATTATTTATTGTGTTTATTTTAATAAAAATGCATTGTTTAACTTGTACTTAACATTTTTGTATTTTCTCACTAGAATATCGTGTTTAAAGTATTTGAACTGCAATATTTATTATTATTTATTACATTTCTTTAAACAAAAATATAGTATTTGACAAGTTTTAAATTTTTAGGACATTGAAATTTGAGTTGTGAATGTTGACTTGCTAAAATAGTGAAGTCTGTAAAAGCTTCTTCAACTTTTTACTTGATTTATTTACTTTATTTTAATTTATTGCTATTTATACTTTATACGTTTGTGTCTGAATACTTTTTGTCATTTTTCAGAGTTTCATGCTTTCTATGTTGATTATTAGCTTACGACATGGAGAACTTTTTTTCTTGTTTGCAAGCGTGATGCAAGAACCAACACAAGTGATCCACTAGCATTAAAAGGTACACCATTGCTTCATCCGATCAATTACTACGTTTCTTTAAATCAAAATTTAGTGTTGGCCTTGAATTAATCAAGAATTTTGATTTGACAAAACAAAAATTTGCCTAATTTGAATCAACCTTTTCTAAGCTTGAATTGAACATTTTTCCACCCTTCTATCTTGCCAAAATCAATTTGAAAACCAACATATGTCAAATTCTCAGAATAAAACATGTTTAGTGCAAGCTGTGATGGAAGGGATTGATCTTCTAAGGGAAGGGATCGATCCCTTTTTTACCAGATCGATCCCATAGCAAAAGGGATCGATCATGTTTTCTTCCAGAACTGAAAATCCTTCAAGTTTTGGCAAAAACCAATTGATCCCTTCTTTGTATCGATCGATTGGTTGAGGTTGTAAAATGACCAGATCGATCCCTTCAATCAAGGGATCGATCACTTTTTTATACAGAATACTTTCTTCCTGAAATTTTTCAGAAAAAAGATCGATCCCCTACATAAAGGATCGATCACATAAGGCAATGGATCAATCGATTGTTCAAATAGAATGTTCCTCAAGTGTTGAAACCCAAAAAAGGAATCGATCCCCCATATAGGGGATCAATCACCTAAAGAACAGATCGATCCCTTAAAGCAAGGGATCGATTGGGTAAGGCAAAACAGGCACAAAATCGAGCCTTCTCAAACATGAACCAATCGATCCCCTGAAGGTCAGAAACTCCCAACGACTATTTTTTTGCTGAAATTTTTGTAGGTTTGAAGCATTAAATGCATTCCAACGGCTCTCAACTTCTTTCTAACTATAAATTAAGCATTCCACTACAAACCAAGTGCAACAAGAGTCAAGAAACTTATTGCTATTTACCTACCAATCTGCTCAAGCATTCAAAGCTATAAAAAGAAAAAAAATGTAGAATTCATATTAGTTTTTCTCTACTTTCTTATCTATACCTTTGTGTACTTTAACTTAGCAAACACCTAACTTTTTGTGAGGTTCTGAAAGTTTGCCAAACACTTTTAAATTTCTGTATTATGAGTGTGTAAGCTTAAAGGGGAGGATAACCCTTAAGAGTGTATGTTGTTAAGTTTGTAAAGCTTTGTGAAAGCTTCGTTGTAATCTTCATCTAATAGTGGATTGAACTCCTTAGCAAGAGAGGCTAAGGGAGATGACGTAGGTGCCTAAAAAAGGATCAAACCTCTATAAATCTTGCTGTTAAATTTTTTAACCCTATCTCTTGTTTATATTCATCTATTGTGCTTATTTGTTTTGATAATTTGTGGTTATTGAATATTATACTTGAAAATTTTATTAAAACCAATTCACCCCCATCTTGATTTCTTCTAAGTCTTTGAGCTAACAATTGGTATCAGGCTAGTATTCTTTTTTTGTAGGTTTAACTGCCCAAAAGTGATTCTGAAAATAGCTCAAAGAAATATGGTAATCAATGTGAAAGAACCATCCTCAAGCTACAATAACTATACCAACCAACAAGAGGTGTGTCTCATGGCAAATGAAACAGTTGCAACATCTCTTGGAAGGTAAAGGGCATTCAATTATTAGACCACCTCTCTTTGTTGGTGACAACTACTCCTATTGGAAGACTAGGATGAGATTGTTCATTCAAGCTAATGATTATGAAGTCTAGAGGGTCATTGTAAATGGTCTTCAAATTCTAATGAAGATGGTAGGTGGTAAGGAGGTGATAAAGCTAGAGAGTGAACGGGAGGTCAATGATATGAAGATGGCTTAACTCAATGCTAAAGTAATGTATACATTCTTTTATGCATTGAGATCGAGTATAATAGAGTTTCTTTGTGTGAAAATGTAAAAAAAATTTGGGATAAGCTGGCTGTCACCCATGAAGGTGCAAATCAAGTGAAAAAGATAAAAATAGGCATGTTTACTCATGATTATGAGCTGTTCAAGATGAAACCCATTGAAACCATTAGTGAGATGTCAAACTACTTCACCAACATCATTAATGGTTTAAAGGCTTTTGGAAAGACATATTCAAATGTGAAGATGGTGAAGAAAATTCTTAATAGTTTACTAAAGAGTTAGGAAGCCAAAGTGATAGCCATTGAAGAGTCAAACGATCCTTACACATTTTTTTTAGATGAACTAATGGGCTCTCTCCTCATTTATGAAATGAAGATCAAAAGGGGATAAGAACCAGTCAAGAAATGTGGCATTACTCTCAAATCTACCTTTCAAGAGGATGAAGAAAATTTTGGTCAAGAGGAGGATGATGAAGATGAAGAGATGGCCATGTTTGCAAAGAGATTCAAGAAGTTCATGAGAATGAACAAGTTCTCAAGTAATAGAAAACCACAAAGGGAGATGACTAAAAGAGAATCAAGTAGAAGAGAAAAGGATCAAATTATTTGCTATGAATGCAACAAATTGGGTTACATTAAACTTGATTGTCCTTTGTGGAAAAAGCAAAATATGACCAAGCTAAAGAAGAAAGCTATGGTTGCAATATAAAGTGTAGCGACTTCTCCGATGATGAATCAAATGAGGGAAAAATAGCCAACCTATGTCTCATAGCTCTTGATGAGCCTAAGTTTACCTCTAATCCATGTGATTTAAATTCATACTCATTTGATGAACTACAAAATGCCTATGATGAATTAGCTATAGAATTTGAGAACATGAGCATGAAATATAGGAAAATGGTCACTAAATTGAAACTAAAAAATGAGTCATTGACTAAAGCAAAAGAAGACTTAGAAAAGGAAGTTGAGCTCCTAAAGGTAAATGTCAATGACTTGACTAAAAAAATGAAAATCTACATAATTTATTTTCTAGATTTTATATGGGTTATCAAAAGCTTAATGACATGCTAGAAACACAAACAACTTTCTTTGATAAAGATGGACTAGGTTATAATGGTGGCAACAAAGAGACTCACTTGAAGAATTTTCTTGTTAAGCCAAATGATTCATCTAGCATGTGTGCACATTGTCATAAATTAGGTCATTCTATACAATATTGTTCCTTGAAGAAAGTCACTTATAAAGGTAAGCTCATTATGAGAGTGTGGATTCCAAAAGGAGTTAGCACATCACAAGATGAGGCTACTAAAATGAAATGGATTCTAAAAGGCACAAAAATTGTTAATACTAACTCTCAAGGACCCAAGAAAATTTGGGTACCCAAAATAAAAATTTAATTGTATTTTTGTAGGTGGATGAGCATTGTTACAAAGCCAATTCAAGCGAGAATAATCAATGGTAACTTGATAGTGATGCTCAAAACACATGACTAGAGATAAAACTCTCTTTAAGGACTTGAAAGTGAAAAATAGAGGAGATGTTACATTTGGTGACAACTTAAAAGGCCAAATTGAAGGGATTGGCTCCATTGGTAACAATTCCTCTACTTCTATTGAAAATGTTTTACTTGTGAAAGGTCTCAAGCATAATTTACTTAGCATTAGTCAATTATGTGATAAAGGATTTAGGGTTGTGTTTGAATCCATGTGCTGTCAAGTAATTGATATCAAAACTAACAAGCTTATTTTTGTTGGACACCGTCAAGGAAATATTTATGTAGTGCATCTAGATGACCTATCCTCTAAAAATGTTTGTTTCATGGCTCAAAAAGAAAATGAGAGTTGGATTTGGCATAGAAGGCTTGGACATGCAAGTATGTATGTAATTTCAAAACTTTATCAAAATAATTTGGTTGTTGGTTTGCCAAAGTTGAAATATGAAAATGACAAGGTTTGTGATGCATGTGCTCAAGGAAAACATAGAAGAATTTCTTTCAAACCTAAGAATTGCATTTCAACTACTAGACCTCTTCAACTATTGCATATTGATATTTTTGGCCCTACTAAAATAATGAGTCTTGGTGCAAAATAATATGGGTTTGTTATTGTTGATGATTTTACTAGATTCACATGGGTTCTCTTTTTGCATTCAAAGAATGAGGCTTTGGAAAAATTCATCACTTTTAGCAAACAAATACAAAATGAAAAAGGTTATTCAATTACTAGTATTAGAAGTGATCATGGAAAGGAATTTGAAAATCTAGGCTTTAATGTATTTTGTAGTGAAAATGATATTAGCCATAATTTTTTTGCCCTTAGAACTCCTCAACAAAATGGGGTAGTAGAAAGGAGAAATAAAATTTTAGAAGAAATGGCTAGAACCATGCTTTGTGAAAACAATTTACCTAGGTATTTTTGGGCGAAAGCCATAAATACTTCTTGCTATATTATAAATAGAGCTATGATTAAGCCAATTTTGAAGAAAACCCACTATGAACTTTTTAAAGGAAAAAGGCCTAATATAAGTTATTTTCATCCTTTTGGTTGCAAATATTTTATTTTGAACAATGGAAAAGATGATCTTGGTAAATTTGATGCAAAAAGTGATGAAAAAATTTTCTTAGGATATTCTTTGAATTCAAAAGCTTATAGAGTTTTCAATAAAAGAACATTAGTGGTTGAAAAATCTATACATGTTATTTTTTATGAGTCTAACCCACCTCTGAAACATGTGCTTCTTGATGATAATGATATAGGTATTTTCAAGAATGGATCAATGATACACCTCATGACATTGAAGAGAAAAATCAAAAGGAAGAAAATGAGTTTCTAGAGGAGCCACAACACATAGAGAGAGAGCCAAATCATCCTAGAGAAAGGAGGTATGTCAAAGATAGTGAAATTATTGATGATCCAACTCAAGGGGTAAGAACTAGATCTTCTTTTAATGTGTGTAATTATGTTGATTTCTTACCCCATATTGAACCCAAAAATATAGATGAAGCATTAGGAGATAAACATTGGATTTTAGCTATGCAAAAGGAATTGAACCAATTTGAAAGAAGCCATGTATGGAATCTTATACCTAGGCCTAGTGATCATCCCATCATAAGAACCAAATAGGTATTTAGAAATAAAATGGATGAGAATGGGAATATCATTAGAAACAAAGCTAGATTGGTAGCTTAAGTGTATAGGCAAGAGGAAGGAATAGATTATGATGAAACCTATGCCCCGATAGCAAGGTTAAAAGCCATAAGGATATTGCTTGCATTTGCATGTTTTAAAAATTTTAAGCTTTTTCAAACGGATGTCAAGAGTGCATTTTTTAATGGTTTTACAAATGAAGAAGTGTATGTAGAGCAACCTCCCGGTTTTAAAAATCCAAAATTTCCAAATCATGTTTATAAATTGACAAAAGTATTATATGGTTTAAAACAAGCTCCTAGAGCTTGGTATGAAAAATTGTCAAATTTTTTAATTGAAAATGATTTTAATAGAAGAAATGTTGACACTACACTTTTTATTAAAACAAAAGGTAAGGACATTCTAATAGTGTAAATTTATGTTGATGATATTATATTTGGTGCTACTAATGAAATTCTTTATCAAGAATTTGCTAAGATTATGCAAGGTGAATTTGAAATAAGCATGATGGGAGAACTCACATTTTTCTTGGGACTACAAGTAAAGCAAACAAAAGATGGCACATTTATTAATCAAGCCAAATACATCAAGGATTTGCTCATAAGGTTTGGATTGGGAGAGTCAAAGCCTTGTTTGACACCAATGAGCACTTCAACAAAGCTTGACAAGGATTAATGAGGTAAATATGTTGACTCTAAGCTATACAGGTTTATGATTGGTTCATTGTTATATCTTACTGCTAGTAGACCTGATATTATGTTTAGTGTATGTCTATGTGCTAGATTTCAATCATTTCCTAGAGAAACACATTTGTCTGCTGTCAAAAGAGTTTTTAGATACCTTAAGGACACCCTAAATTTAGGATTATGGTATCCAAAAGGCTCTTCCTTTGCTTTACATGCCTATTTTGATGTGAATTTTGGTGGGTGCAAAATTGATAGAAAAAGCACTTCTGGTACTTGTCAATTGTTTGGAAATATGCTCATATCATGGTTTTCCAAGAAACAAAATAGTGTTGCTCAATCTACAACCGAAATTGAATATGTAGCAGTCGGAAGTTGTTGTGCTAAGGTTTTATGGATTAAGCAACAATTAGAGGATTTTGGAATAACCATGGATCATATTCCCATTAAATGTGACAATACTAGTGCCATTAACCTCACTAAAAATCCAATTCAACACTCTATAACCAAACATATTGAAATTGGGCATCATTTTATTAGAGATCATGTTCAAAAGGGTGACATTGTACTTGAATATGTTGACACCTTGAATCAACTAGCTAATATCTTCATAAAACCTCTTGATAAGGATAGATTTTATGCAATTAGAGGTGAACTTGGCATGATGAATGTTCCTTGAAGTGAATTTCTTGATATTATGATGTATGGTGCACTCTTGATTGATCTAATATGTGTTTATCTAAATTTTTTTGTAATTTGTGCATGATTGTATGTTTGAATGATCATAATGCATGTTTTTCATCTTTTGGTTTGTAAATAGTGGCACTTGATCTTTATATCAAAATAATTTATCTTTCATTCCATTGTTATGTGCTATTGTTGTGTGTCCTAATGATTGATGATTAAGTGGCCTTGAATTGCTTATTCCCTCATTTTGATTTGCTTCATTCTTTTTGCTATGACAAAAAGGGAGAAAAATATTGGTGTGAAAATTTGATGATATATTGGTATGAAAATTTGATGATGCTTTGATATTGATGGTTATGGTGATATTGCTCTTGCCTAGTTGCCTTAAATCTTATGCCTAAATTCAGGGGGAGTTTGCCTTTCATAAGTTCAGAGAAAGCTTGTTTTCAAAAGGAAAAATGTTTTTCATGCAAATTTTTCATTTGGTTTTGTCATATCAAAAAGGGAGAGATTGTTGGCCTTAAATTAATCAAGAATTTTGATTTGACAAAACAAAAATTTGCCTAATTTGAATCAACCTTTTCTAAGCTTGAATTGGACATTTTTCCACCCTTCTATCTTGCCAAAATCAATTTGAAAACCAAAATATGTCAAATTCTCAGAATAAAACATGTTTAGTGCAAGTTGTGATGGAAGGGATCGATCCCTTTCTTACCAGATCGATCCCCTAGCAAAAGGGATCAATCTTGTTTTCTTCCAAAATTAAAAATCCTTCAAGTTTTGGTAAAAACCAATTGATCCCCTCCCTGTATCGATGATTGGTTGAGGTTGCAAGATGACCAAATCGATCCCCTCAATCAAAGGATTGATCACTTTTTCATATAAAATGCTTTTTTCATGAAATTTTCCAGAAAGGGATCAATCCTTTAGATAAGGGATCGATCCCTTCTTAAAAGGATCGATCGGTTGTTCAAACAGAATACTCCTCAAGTGTTGATACCTAGAAAAGGGATTGATCCTCGCATATAAGGGATCGATCACCTAAAGAACAGATCGATCCCCTAAAGCAAGAGATCGATCGGGTAAGGCAAAACAAGCACAAAATTGGGCCTTCTCAAACATGAACCAATCGATCCCCTAAGGGAGGGGATCTATCCCTTGAAGGTCAGAAACTCTTAACAACTATTTTTTTACTAAATTTCTGCAAGTTTGAAGCATTAAATGCATTCCAATAGCTTTCAACTTCTTTCTAACTATAAATCAAGCATTCCACTGCAGACCAAGTGCAACAAGAGTCAAGAAACATATTACTATTTACCTACCAATCTGCTCAAGCATTCAAAGCTGTAAAAAGAGAAAAAGTGCAAAATTCATATCAGTTTTTCTCTACTTTCTTATCTATACATTTGTGTACTTCAACTTAGCAAACACCCAACCTTTTGTAAGGTTCTTAAAGTTTGCCAAACACTTTTAAATTTCTGTATTGTGAGTGTGTAAGCTTAAGGGGAGGATAAACCTTAAGAGTGTATGTTGTTGAGTTTGTAAAGCTTTGTGAAAGCTTCGTTGTAATCTTCATCTAATAGTGGATTGAACTCCTTAGCAAGAGAGGCTAAGGGAGAGGACGTAGGTGCCTAAGAAAAGATCGAACCTCTATAAATCTTAGTGCTAAATTCTCTAACCCTATCTCTTGTTTATATTCATCTATTGTGCTTATTTGTTTTGATAATTTTTGGTTATTGAATATTATACTTGAAAATTTTATTAAAACCAATTTACCCCCCTCTTTGTTTATTCCAAGTCTTTAAGCTAACATGTAGTAATTGTTCAGTGTAATATTTTTATAATAATCATTTCTATGTTTCAATGAAGTTAAATGCAATAATTGTTTATTGTAATTTTTTTAAAACATGTAAAAAATTTTAATTACTACGTTTTGTTGAAGCTAAATGCAATAATTATTCATTGTAATTTTTTTAAAATAATTAATTCCTACATTTTTTTGAAACTAGATGCAATAATTATTCATAATAGTTTTTTTTTAAATAATAAGTATTGCATTTCTTTGAAGAAAAACATAGTAATTGTTCATTGGAATTTTTTTAAAACAATCAATTACTGTATTTTTAGACTTTAAAATGCAGTAATTATTTGTTGTAATATTTTTAAAATAATCAATTATTGAATTTCTAGGCTTTGAAACATAATAATTGTGGATTATATCCAACGTTTCTTAGATGAACTAAAATTAGTAATTTATTACTATTTCTTTAATAATTAGTCACTCGAATACTGCGTTTCTACAATTTGAAATGCATTATTTGTTGATTATTTTTATTGACAAATTGTTGTGCTTGTTATGTAGTGAAAGATATTATAGTAAAAATACATGATTAAGAAATATAACTTTTCTCTCAACCAAACACAGGAATCTAACAATCCAGTGCCATGAAGAATCACCCCTTGCTAGGAATCCACACTTTTTTAAGGACCATAATTTCCCTCAAAATTTAAGATTTTGTGAACTAAACACCCCTTGAGAGTCAAAAAAATAAATGTATATTGACCGTATTAGTATTCAGATCCGAAAGACAGTTAGACAGGCCAAAGTGATGATGAAAAAGGTAAAGTCCCTAAGGCAAGGAGTCGTTCCCACTAACAGTTATAGTCAGCTTCTTTTAGATTTATTGGATGAGGTGAAGAGGCAATATGAGCAAGTTCAACACTTTTATGGCTTTAGTTTTAGAAAGGTTCATGATGTATAGATCTTGTAATTTTTGGAATGAATGAAAACTTCTTTTGATTTGAATCATTTATAAATGAATATCTATGTTTATATTTAATAGTATGCTTAAAAATGCTAATGAAAAGGATGATGGTTGTGAATAGACTTTCATCAAACTTTTAAGGTTTAAAGGCCTTGTATATCATAGTGAAATGCAAAAGCCACACTATGGTGAATGTGTTAATTGATAATGAGTCCTCCATTAATGTTATACCAATAGCTACTTTGGTAAAGCTATCAGTTGATCCTTCTTACATGAAAAAAGTCATATAATGGTTAAAGCCTTCAATGGGTTAAGAAAGGAAGGGAACTAATAGGAGATATAGAGTTTCATTACAAATGGGACCTTGCACATTTAATGTCAAATTTTAATTTATAGATATTTCACCATTGTACAATTGGTTGTTGGAGAGACCATGGATTCATACCATTAGAGCCGTACAGTCATCTTTGTATTAGAAGGTAAAATTTTTTGTTGATGAAAAACAATTGTGTGTTGACGAAAATGAAAATTTGTTGATAACTAAAACCTTAACAACCTTTTATGTAGAAACCACAAAATAAGCACTTGAATCTTCTTTCTATGCATTTAAGGTTGTCAACCACATATGTAGGATAAGGCTTAACCATACTTGTTCCTTACATATAAAAAAAACTACTAGGATGATGGTTAAACATATGTTGATAAAAGGATGGTAGTGGTTTAGGTTAGGGGTCGACGTTATAAAGGATAAAAGGAGTGTCAGGGTTTATAAAAAATAAACAAAGGTTGATTCATGGTATATAGCGATAGTTGCTGACAAGAAAAAAATCGTACAAGAGAAAAAAGAAAAGAGGATGGCCTGTTTCAAAAGGGAAGAGATAGATGAAGAAAGAATGGTATGTTTACCCTAAAATGTTGAAAGTAAGAGTGCCAACAAATAAGATTAATGTTGTCTTCTTAAAACTGAATCTGAAACTTAGAGAAGTGGATAAAGCAATAACTACAGAAAAAGAGATATTTTGTTTCCTTTCAATGGTGGAATGTAGAGACTAGTTTGTTTACTTTCGTTATCATTGGATCAAAATCTAATTGCCTTTGCCCAATGGCATGCAGATAGTTTGTTTGTGCTTATTTTTCAACATTATTAATAAAATGTCAAATGCAATGCATTTTTCATGACATGATCTTTTTCATTCTATCTAATTCTTTTTACATTCTTTTATTCATGCTAATATATCTTTCATTCTTGCCAAAATATCTACCTATATCCATACAATTTTAATAATTTTTAGGTTTTCAAATATTGAACATCATGGATGATCACGAAGATTATTCCAAGTTTGATTTTGAAAATTTTGTTTAAGTTAATAAGCCTAATGATGAGGATTCAAAAGATTACATCTTATCTTTTGATCTTATAAAACTAGTAGAATAAGAAGAGAAATCAATAAAACCCTATCATGAACTTATTAATATGATCAATTTAGGGAATGATAAAAATAAAAAAAAAGAAAAAAAGGGTACGTTCGTTCCACAAGAAAAATGATGAAAGTTGAAGAAGTGGCTCAAGAAATATATAGATGTGTTCGTTTGGTCGTATCAAGACATGCCAAGGCTTGACATAGATATTGTAAAGCATAAGTTGCCATTGGTCTCGGATTGAAAACTAGTACAACAAAAGTTAAGGCATATGAAATTGGAGATGCTATTAAAGATAAAAAAAAAAAAGTCAATAAAAAGTTTGACGTTGGCTTCTTAGTAGTGACCAAATATCTTGAATAGGTTGCTATTATAGTCTTAGTGCCAAAAAAGGATAGAAAGGTAAGAATGTGTGAATTATAGGGATTTGAATAAAGCCAACCTTATAAATAACTTCCCACTATCTTATATCAATATACTGGTTGATAACATAACAAAGCATTCTGTATTTTCTTTCAATGGATAGGTTTTTTGGTTATAATCAGATAAAATGGCATAGGACATGGAAAAGACCACATTCATGATAATGTGAGGGATATTCTGTTATAAGGTTATGCCATCAAAATTGAAAAATACTGTTGCTACATATCAGAGGGCTATGGTCATCTTTATTCTATGACATGACATACAAGAAGATGGAGATCTATATAGATGATATGATTGCAAAGTCCTAAAAAGGTGAATATCATATGGAAAACCTTAAAAAGTTTTTTGAAAGGCTATGTAAGTATCAACTTAAGTTAAATATGATAAAGTATATGTTTAGGGTAAAGTTGAGAAAATTATCGAGATTTATGGTTAGTGAAATAATAATTGAGGTAGATCCTGAAAAAATTTAGGTGATTGCGAAGTTGACTCCCCTACAAAAACAAAAAAAGGTAAAAAGTTTCTTAGGGAGGTTGAATTATATTACCTGATTCATATCTCAGCTTATAGCAAAAAGTGACCATATTTTCAAGTTGTTGAAAAAATGTGACCCAGGGGAATGGAATGAAGAATGCTAGGATGCCTTTGACAAAATCAAAGAATATCTAATGAATCCACCAGCCCTTTGTAGTAGAAAAAACTTTAATCTTGTACTTAACCATGAATGAAGCCTTTATGGGATATATATTGGGATAAAAAGACCAAATTAGCAAGAAAAAATAGGTCATTTATTATTTGAGTAAGAAATTTATGGATTATGAAGTCAAGTATTCATAGCATAGATTGCCTATTAGCTTAGACAATATATGCTCTATCATACAACTTGGCTGGATCTAAATTGGATCCCCTCAAATATATATTCAAAAAATCATCTTTGTCAAGTAGAATAACAAGATGACAAGTCATGCTCTTTGAATATGACATTGTATATGTGGCTTAGAAGGTTGTTAAACAGAGTGCTATAGCTACTTTTCTTACTAATTAGGCTATCAATGATTATGAGCTGAAGATGTTTGAATTCTCAGATGAAGATTTAATGGTTAGTTTGTCAATAGAAAAAGAGGAATCCATGGTGGCTATGTGAAAATGTTCTTTAACGTGGCATTAAATGCTTTAGAACATGGCATCGAAGCCATACTAATATCCCTGAAAGGAGAATACTACCATTGCAAGGTTATCTTTTAACTACATCAACAATATAACAGAATACAAGGCATGCATCCTTAGTTTATAAATGGCTATGGATAGAAAAATCAAGACTTTGAAAGTTTTTGAAGATTCAACAATGGTAATTTATCAGTTAAAGGGTGATGGGAAATATAGGACTTAAAGCTAGTTTTATACCAAAGATTTATTAGTGGATTAATAGAGCAATTTGTAGATATTAGGTTCTAGTATGTTTAACGGTAAGAAAATCAGATGGTTGATGCTTTGGCCACCGTGTTAGCAATGTTTAAATTGAATGCAAATGTTGAAATTCAGCCTATCAGGATACAGACCCTTGAATTCCCAATACATTGTGCAAGTATAGAAAAAGAAGCTGATGGTTAACCTTAGTATCATGACATTGTACAATACATCAAGCATAAAAAATATCTAAAGCATGCATTAAAAAATGATAAAAGATTTTAAGAAGATTAGCAATGGGATTTGTTATTAGTGTGGCAATCTTATATAAGAAAAGCTGGGATCAAGTATTGTTAAGATGTGTGAATGATACAGAGGCAAAGAAAATAATTGAAGAAATGTATGAGAAAATATGTAGGACACATGCCAATGGTCACATGATAACTAGACAAGTAACGAAACCAGGATACCATTAGTTGATATTAAAAAGTGACTATATAAATTATGTAAGAAGATGTTATAAATGCTAGACCTACGCAGATAAGATCCATGCTCTTCCTATACCATTACATATTTTGGCACCTCTATGGCCTTTTTTTTATGTCAGGGATGGATGTGATTGGACCTATTACCCCAAAAGCTTCAAATGGATAATGATTTTTTTTGTGGTAATTGACTACTTCACAAAGTGAGTGGAAGCTACATCATATGACAATATAACTTGATCAATTATGTGTAGATTCATAAAAAAGGAACTAATTTGTCAATATAGGTTACCTTAGAAGATCATTATCAATAATGCCAATAACCTAAACAATAAACTGATAAAAAAAAGTATGCACTCAGTTTAAGATAAGCTATCATAATTCAATACCTTACCATCTTAAAATGAATGAGGTAGTAAAGGTCGCTAACATGAACATCAAAAGGATATTAGAGAAAAAAATTAAAACTGATAAGGATTGGCATGAGAAGTTGCTATTTGCTTTGCTTGCATATAGGAAGTCGATTACACTTTTACTAAGGCAACTTCTTTTTCTCTAGTATATGGAATGGAGGCAATTTTGCCAATTAAAGTAGAGATTCCTTCTTTAAAGTTATTGATGAAAGTATAATTGAAAGAAGAGGAATAGGTCCATAATTATTATGAGCAATTGAATTTGATTGAAGAAAAATGGTTAGCAACCTCAGCTATGATCAAATGTATCAAAAAAGAATGATAAGGGCATATAATAAGAAGATGAAGCCTAAATAATTTCATAGAGGAAAATTAGTTTTGAAAAGGATATTGCCTAATCAATATGACAATAGAGGACAATGGACACCTAATTGAAAAAGTCTATATGTGGTAAAAAAGGCATTTTCTTGCAGAGTATTAATCTTGGCAGAAATGGATAAAGAAAAATTACCAAATCCTATGAATTCAGATGCTGTCAAGAAATACTTTGCTTAAAAAAAGTAAAATAAAAGAAAAAAAGAGAAGAGAAGGGAAAAATAAGGAGGATCTAAGCTAAAACCCCTAAAAAAAGAACGATATGAGTCATAAGGGAAATACTTGAGTTGAAAACTCGAAAGAGCAACTTAGGTATAAGAAAGAAATTAGAGAAATAATTAGGCCATAAATTTGAAATACAAGGAAAATATAAGGTAACAACATGTTTGGTGGAAAGAAATAGAGGACAAAGCATCGATTGATAGGTCAAGAAGCATGATAGTATTTGATGATATAGTATTGATCAAGCCGTTAATGAAACAAGGTTTTTGAAAGAATATCAAAAATGAATGTTTTGGATTCATCCTAATGTTTAGTATTTGAAAATTTAAAAATGGATCTTTTATACCGTTTCATTTATCCATATTTCTTGTCACACCAAATTGTACATTTGTTTTCTTCCTTCTTAAAAATTTGTGAAACCAAATTATCCAAGATCATAATGGATACCCCTTTTGTTTTCTTTATTCATCCATTGATTGAAAAAGATATTGCATTTGACATGATATTGTTGATAATGAATGATAACTCTCATGATCAAACTTAAAGCATGCATAAATACGGTTTTAGGATAACAAAAATAAACAAATAAGGCTCACAAAAAAAAATATAACCATGAAAGAGGTGACAACTTTCTTCTCAACAAATTAGATGGTTCAAGATGTAAAGGTTTTAGTTCATTCAAAAAGGGCTTCACCACTTAAAGGGAATAAAATAGATGTATACTTTTCAAGTAGGCTCACAAATGAAACAAAATTTTTTCTAAAAATATGAATCTCTTGAAAACCAAAACATGTTCGACATTTTCTTTAGTATCTAAATATGGCATTTTAATTGATGCAAAGTCAATTGTGATAGGCTCAAAATTTTAGATCATTTAGGGATAAAGAAAGAAAGTTTAAATTTTCAATAATAATCCCATTTTATGCATTTTGAACTTTTTGGAACCTTGATATTTTTTAATCTTTCAAAGAGTATGGGTTGACTTTTAAGGCCTTCAAGGTTTGTTCTAGACTATCATTTTGTAGGGTTTTCACCCTAGAGCTATATCATCTTTCTTTCTTCTCTTTTCTTTTTTTTTTTTTTTCTTTCTTTTTTTTTAATAGAAATCAAGAATTGGTGAAAAGTGGATTTATAATGTTTTACCTCAAGTCACCATGTGATATATATAAGTATATATTGTATTATCTATTTAATTTTATATTTATATATCTAATATTAATTAAGTTATTATTTTATATTGTAATTTAAGATATTGCCATTTTAAATTCAATTTAAATGTCTATAGTAACTAAATTATCTCCATTTTCTTTCATTTGTTTATTTTTCCTTTTTTCTTTTTATTGTTCACTTTTTTATTAATTATTAATAAAATTATTATTTAATGTCTTAATTTAAAAGATTAATATTTTAAACTTAATTAGGATGTGTATATAATCTAATGAGCTTATTTTCCTTTTTTCTATTTTTTTCATTCTTTTTTGCTTTCTTTTATTTTTAGGCATTTTTTATTAAATTAATTTTGCACATCAAGTATGGTCAATGGAGATATTCACATGGTACCCCATTTGATTTTTTTTTTTTTACACTTTTTCACCTTTTTTATGTTTGATAATTAGATAAATTTTAAGATAAAAGGTATCGATTGATAAAGACATCAAAATAATTTGTATTCAACGGATTTCAATTTTCCTAATTCGATACGAGACAATTTTTGTTTAGAATCAAATCGAGTTAGGATAGATCGAGTTTTTTATGAGATACGAGATCGGAGCGAAAACGTGTTTAGAATGTTTTATCTATACTTATTTCAAAGTACATATAAAAGTTTATATTTATCATTAATTTAATTTTATATTTATATACAAGCATTCTAACAATAAAGTTATTATTTGATAATTAAAAATTATTTTTTAAACTCAATGAAGTGTTCATATGGCACTCTCTTTGAGTTTTTTTTAATTTTTTTAATTTTTTTTTCAGTTTTATTTTTAGATTTTTATATATTTATTGAAAAAAAAGAGGTCAATTTAAGTATCTAGTGTCATCTAAATTGGTTTGTTATCTTTTACTTTTTTTATTAAGTTAATTTTGCAAAAAAAAACAAAAAACAAAAACTCAATTAATAGGGATGACAAAAAAAAATTTAACCCATAGCAACGTTCGGGCATCCTCCTAATATTTATAATTTATACTAATTTGATATTAAAAGTATAAATTAATTCGATATTCTAAATAATTTTAGTAAGTTATCATATATGTTATATTTATTTTATTAAATTAATAATTTTAAATAAAATTATTCTTAATTTAGTTTCGGGTTAACATAAGTTATCATTTGTGGACACCATAGGGTGTCCACGTAGCACCCTTCCTTTCCTTCATTCTTTATTTTTTTAATTTTTTTAATTTATGTTTATATTTATATTTATATTTAAAAAAATTTTTATTTGTTTTTTCTTTTATTTTTTATTAGAAAAATTTTAAAAGAAAAGTTAATAATGGTAGGATAATAAAATAATCCATATCCGATTGATTTTTATTCATATCAATCAAACATAGATGCATTTTTTTAAATCAAGATCAAATCGAATTACTTTTAGATAAAGTTAGGTTCGTGACAAATTAAAGTATTATGCCTTGTCTCGGGTTTCAACGTAGCACCTTCCTCTTTTTGTTTTTTTCATTTTTTTAATTTTTTAAAAATTTTGTATTTTTGGTTTTACTTTTTCTTTTTTTATTTTTAAAAATTATTTTATTTTTATTTTTCATTAGATAAATTTAATAATAAAATAGCTTATTGATATAGAGATGACAAAATAACTTGTATCTGATTGATTTCGTTTGCTCTGATTCAATTGGTGTATTTTTTTTTAATTTGAGATAATTAGATTGAGTTTTTTTTTTTTTTTTAATTGAGTTCAGATCAAAGCATGGTTTCAGGTGTTATGTCTAGATCTTAGTATATATAAAAAATATATTTTTATTATTTATGTAATTATATATTTATATATGTATTGTATTAAGAATATTATTTATTATCTTAATTTAATAAATTCACGTATCACTCCATTTTATTTTTTTTTATTTTATATATTAGATAAATTTTATAAAAAAAAAAGTTAATGAATATATAGATGATATAATAACTTATATCCTATGAATTTCGATTTATAACGATCCAATCAATGTAATTTTTTTTTAATAAAGATTGTGTTAAGTTTTATCTATTTGAATTATTTGGGTCCAGTAGGTATCGAATTGGAGGTATTTTGTTCTAATGCTTGGAATATATAAAAGAATATATTTTATTATTTATTTAATATATTATATTATTTAAAATATTATTTAATAACTTGTTTTAATAAAAAAAACTTTATTTATATATTTAAGCTATAATTTATATTAAAAATATATAAATATTTGTCTATTATCTGTTAAAACTTAATGCAAAAATTTTACTTCTTTTATATTTAAAATATAATTTAAAAAATAAAAAATCTTGCAAATGAAAATCATATATCATATATAATATTATATTACAGAATACATGCTTACTTGATAAAATTTACTTATGGGTAATCTTATGTGGACAATCTATGGACACATAGGACAATTTTTTTAATTGTAGGAAATAATCTTATTATTTAAATTTAAAAAATATTTTAAATATTAAAAATCATATTTATTCAAATTTTTTATTTTATATAATTTATAATTTTTATCTTCATTTAAATGAGATAAGATTATTGAGATTATTCTAATAAAAAATAAAAATAAGATTTCATTTAAAATTAACCTAAGTATTTTTTTATATAAAACATGTATGTATTTTTCATCTTGCATTTAAATTATATAAGTACATTATAAAACAATTTTGAAGTTTTGGACTTCAATCCTTTATTTATTTATTATTATTATTAATAAAAAATAAAAATAAAATTTCATTTAAAATTAAACTAAGTATTTTTTTATATAAAACATGTATGTATTTTTCATCTTGCATTTAAATTATATAAGTACATTGTAAAACAATTTTGAAGTTTTGGACTTCAATCCTTTATTTATTTATTTATTATTATTATTATTATTATATAAAATGTGGGTATATTTAAAATATTATGGTTTTATTATTATATTTGTAATATATGTTTTCAAAATTTTTTGTATAATAGTCAGTAAAACTAAATGTAGCATGAAAAATGTGTATTATTATAATTTCATCATGTACAATAAAAATATAACCAACTCGTAATTTAAATTACTTTTATGTGTATAAAATAATTTAAATGTTATAAAAAAAACTTTTTTTAATAAGTTAAATAAGATCATAGGTCCACAATAACATATAATATTTATAGTTATTGTTTATTTGCATTATAATAATAATTTTAAAATTATTTCATATGTCCTATGATATATACAATTCCTTAAGAAAATAATTAAGACTAAAATAGATGAAAAAATATTTTTATATAGATGGTGAATTTAAATTTTCGTGTGGGTTTAAACTAACGTTACGTAGATAAAAATATAATAATATATGACAAAATATTCATTAACCAAATAATTAATTTTTAATTAAAATATTAATAAATTTAAAAACAAATTAAATTATTGATTTTTTAATATAAATATGCAACAAAAATTAAAACAAAAATATTCTTCATAAATTTAAAATCACATATATCTCTTCCATTTTTTTTAATTATCAAATACTTTATTATTAATTTCTTTATAAATGCATAAAACATATACCACTTTAAGTTTATTAATAATTAATAATATATGCTGCGTCATTTTTTTTCAATATTCAATTTTCCTTTAAGATTTATATTATTTTTGTAATTTTATTGTTTATTTTACTTAGATGAATTTTTTCTTTTGACATTATTTATTTATTTATTTTGTTTGTCACACATTTCTTGAATGATATTTTTTTTAATATTTTGATCAAAATCATAATTTAGTAAAGGTAATCAATACTTTTTTTAATTATTTAATTGATAATTCAATATATATGTTCTCTTAAAAAATCAATATTATATTTATATTCAATTCTTGATTCATATTTAATATCTCTTATTTTTCATATTTATTTTCAATATTTTGATCAAGATAATAATAATAAAATTTAATTTTCTTATGACATGTTAATTAATTGAATACATATTTATATTTTGTATCTTGTATTTTATATTTATCATAAAATTTTAAATTTAGATATAATTGTAAAAAAAATATATAAATTTTACAGCGTACATTTAAATAAATAAAACAATCCATGCGGGTTACAAACTAGTAATAATTAAAAATAAAAATTATAAGCAATAAAAAATATGACACGTGGCAGATTAGCATGGCGTGATTTTCAGTGATTGAAATTTGGAAGTAGAAGAAAAGTGTTCGCTGCAGAAAATGAAATTAGAGATGGGCACTGGTACTGCTTTGAGGAATATTATTGGCAGAAGATTTGGCCATGGTTGGAAGAGACCGTTTTCGACTGCTACTTGCGATGTTGAGAATCAACACAGCGCCAACGCCAACGCCAACACCAACGCCAAATCCATCAACCTTTACTCTGCAATCAATCAAGCCCTTCATATTGCGCTTGAAACTGATCCTCGGTTCGTTTCTTTCTAATTTCCTTATTATTTACGATTATTTACGATTCAATTCATTTTCCTTTTCCCATTTACTTCCCAGCGCATTTGTTTTTGGAGAAGATGTGAGCTTTGGTGGTGTTTTCCGTTGCACAACGGGACTCGCTGACCGATTTGGTAAATCTAGGGTTTTCAATACCCCTCTCTGTGAACAGGTTAGGTCAATGGGTGTCTATTATATTTCTGATTAGAATATAATATTGTATTGGTCTTTTTGAATAATTACTGTTTTGAGAAGATGTAGTTTCAATAATTTTCAAGCTTTAATAATCTTGTAGGGCATTGTCGGATTTGGTATTGGCCTAGCCGCAATGGTGAGTATGAGCATCGAATCAGTTGACTGCATAAGCTCAAATTTTCAACCTTTAAAACAGTTTCCCTTTCTAATCTATCTAATACAATCGCTATGTTCTTGTTTTCATCGAACAGGGAAATCGGGCCATAGCAGAAATTCAGTTTGCAGATTACATTTACCCTGCTTTTGATCAGGCAAGCGTCTTCTCTAGTTCTTTACTGTTCAAGTTCCCAATCTACACCTTTTTCTTTTCCTTTTTTTTTTTTTTTTGATTAAGCATAATTTATTCTTGTAGATTGTAAATGAAGCAGCCAAGTTTAGATACCGGAGCGGCAATCAATTTAATTGTGGAGGTATCTTTGGTCATTGATTCTAATGCTTAGCCTTTCATTCTGATTCTCTCAACCAGCACCTTTTATTTCTTTGCTTGATGACATTTCAAGCAAATTTCCAGGTTTGACAATAAGAGCCCCTTATGGCGCTGTGGGTCATGGTGGACATTACCACTCGCAATCACCTGAAGCTTTCTTTTGCCATGTTCCTGGTATCAAAGTATATTTCCACTTCCCGAGCTTCCTTTTCTTTCATTTATTATTCTCTGATGCTATCCTTTTCCTTCAAGTGCAGTAGCCCATTAGTACTTGCATGCTTAGGAAAACCATAGAAATAGCTTAATTTTGTATCTTTCAGATAATTAACTTCATGAAATCATACAGGTTATCATTGTGATGCAATCTGGGCACCATGTGCGCAAGTTGTAAATGGATTAGCAACCACAACACACAAACTTATGTTATTTCATTCTATTTTAAACTTTTCATTCTTTTAGCACTTACAGTTCATTTCCTCCTTTTCCTTCAAATGTACTATTGCCACACAGTTCTTTATCAGATAAAAAAGATATGCTCCATGTGAACATTTCCTAATTTGCCCATGGAAGAACTGAATAACTTTAGCTGACATTTTGCCGCGTACTTATTGCACTTTGAACTTGGGTATTTTTAACGGCAAGAACTATTGCATTATTTGTTCTATTGTCCTTTTCTTGTCCCTGTATGTTGGTCAAATTACTTCTTATTTAATTAAACCTTTATTGAGACATTTTGTTCAAATATATGTACACGAGGTTTTTGAAACATTTGACACTTTTTCTGGTTCCTAAACTTTCCATGCGAAATGACATCTTCTTGAAATTCATAAAGCCTTCTCCCTCTAAAAAGTGCTTCTCCTATAGGTGGTCATTCCTCGCAGCCCAATGCAAGCGAAAGGATTACTGTTGTCATGCATTCGTGATCCAAACCCTGTTGTCTTTTTTGAACCAAAGGTACTTGCTAAACGTATCTCAGATTGAAAGTTTCATTTGTACAGAATTTGTCCTTGATGATTTCTTTGACTAAAACTGTTAATGTTCCTTGGAATTCTAGTGGCTTTACCGTTTGGCAGTCGGAGAAGTGCCTGAGCATGATTATATGTTGCCTCTATCCGAAGCAGAGGTAACTGCTTCTTTCTGTTTCAATAGAAAATTCTGAATCTTAATTTAAAATCGTGAATGCAATACTTTAGGTGATTCGAAAAGGCAGTGACATCACACTAGTAGGGTGGGGAGCGCAACTCTCCATCATGGAACAAGCCTGTATTGATGCAGAAAAGGTTAGTAATTCTATTTCTTGGTTCTGTTGATCAATGACCATAGTGTGATACACAATAAGGAGCACTGATTTGATATGGTTATATGTTCAGGTTACTTTTAAAAATTTTTACCATTGAAACATTTAAATTCATTGTACTATGAGGTTTTGCAGGATGGAATTTCATGTGAACTTATAGATCTGAAAACTCTAATACCCTGGGACAAAGAAACTGTTGAAGCTTCTGTCAGAAAAACTGGAAGAGTTCTTGTGAGCATTATTTTTAGTAAGTATGAATATGTCCCATCAAATTGGTTGGCAGTTAATGTGTTCTTTTCTTCTGCATAGATTAGTCATGAAGCTCCAGTTACAGGAGGATTTGGTGCTGAGATCTCAGCTTCCATTGTTGAACGTTGCTTCTTAAGGGTAATTAATTCCATTTGCTTTCTTCTGTTTGTGGATTATTACAGTGAGCCTATTCAACTAGTTTCCTTTTTTTTTTTTTTTCTTTAGGATGGAATCCCAGGTCTTTTATAGGCACTAGCAATCTTATTTTTGCTCCTCTAATTCCTAAACACACTGCCACCACCAACCCCCTGCCATCCAAAACCAATAATATTAAAAGAAAAAACAGAAAGGAAATAAAAAAGAGGAGGTACAGCATGCTAAGTTGTCTTTCTGGTGACAAGAGTGCATGAATCGGAACAGAACTGACCAAAAGTTTCTAGAATTTGACCTTGTGGGATGGAAGTATGGAACTGACTCTAAGTTGCTACAATCTAGAAGGACTCATTAGCAGCATGGTTATGTGGAAAATAATTTGATTTAACTGACCTAGGATAACACCATGAGGTTCTCCATCCATATAAAATACTTACATTACCCAATGTAGTTGTTTTCAGGGCATCTGATTTTTGAAACAATTTTTTTTAGGAAATATCCTACTTTAAAATTACAACACATTTACATAATGTGTTTGCTGGTTTGATTGTACCCTGTTACGGAACATTTTTTGCACAGCATTTTGGTACTCGTAAATAGGTAGTTATGCTTTTTTGTGCCAAGTACCAACTTAAACTTTCTGTTGGATGCGTTTGCCATTGATGTTGAACCAACAGTTGTGCTATCTAGCAACAATAAATGCCAAAATTGGCTGTTCAATTAAAGAAGGCACGATGAGCTGGTGCTGTAGTTGGCAAAGAAAATAATGATTATTGTGCTTCCATAGGATGACATCTGACATTTATTGAAATAACTTTCAAACATTGTCAACATTCATTTCCTGCTAGGTATTTCTCGTTAGCACTATAATAAATAAAGTGAGCATGCAACAGTCATTGGCGGTTGAAATATACTGCTAAAATGGATGTTTTGGACAGGCAGGTATTGGATAAATGTTAAATGAAATGCATTTTGTTGTGCTTGTACAGTTAGAAGCTCCAGTAGCAAGAGTGTGTGGCCTTGACACCCCATTCCCTCTTGTTTTTGAACCCTTCTACATGCCAACGAAGAACAAGGTTATTTTTTCGTGGTCCTTCAATTTCAAAATTTTGGGTGAATTATCTGGCAACTTCACTAACATGTAGTCTATGGTGGTTACTCGTGTGCAGATATTGGACACCATCAAAGCAACTGTCAATTACTAGAAAAATTCCCAGATCTACATGACAATTGACGCATGTTCGTAAAGATGAAGACAAAAAAGAAATAATACTTGTATTATTGCAAATACCAATCCTTGCATCATGGGGATAGGAGCGTTGGCTTAAGGCAAGAACTGTTTCTACATCTTAACTCTTATTTTAAGTAGTAATAATAATAATAATTGCAAAGCATACCTTATTGAATTTTCTATCCAAGGTTCCTAGTTAGTTCCTATCTTTTGCTTTGATTTCTGAGTAGGCAATCACATTTCATTTGACACTATCACTGTCATTAGTCTTTCGTATTTCTTGTTTTTACATAAGGGAGAATTTAAATCTAGCCTTGAGAGCGAGAATAGATATATTTATTAGCAAGAAGTAACATCAATCATTTTAATTGAAAAAGACTGAATGAAATCTTAAAATATTAAAATGTGATACAATTTTATCTTTAGACAGTGCCATTGTAAGTTTAGATTTTTATTAAAAAAATAAAAAAACCTACTATAAATATGAGATGTACATCAAACTATCATATAAAAAACAAGATTTTCCTTAATAATTAATAATAAAAACAATTTTGGATATTAAATTCAGAAGGGACGACAAGCGCCACTGTCATCATGGTTGTAAAAATGCGACGAAGAATCAGTGGCCTTTTCAGTTTGAATCCGTCAACAACCGATAGAACTTGATTAAACAGGATTTAAATAGTTTGGTATTATTTAAATATTATTTACTTTATATTAAATATTATTTTTATTTTTTAAAATTCATCGGACCTTCATATCTCTATTTCTCTAGAGTGTTTTTTTTTTTTTTTTGTCAGTATTTCTCTAAAGTTTCATATTAATCATTTAACTTAATACATTTATTTATGAATATCGTTAAGGGAAGAGTGCCACTATGTAAGTCTTACATTCTTTTTAAATCTGTAGATCAAAATAGCTAAAATTGGAAGTAATATTTTTTATTCAAATTAATCATGAATTTAAATTTAGTTCTAATGAAAACCTATCAATAGGACAGATCGGGTTGGGTTTGGATCAAATCAATTTAGTTCAGATCATTTCGAATCTTAAAAATTTAAATTAATTTTAGATTGGGTCATTTCAGTTTAGTATTTCGAATTGATCATCGGGATTGTTTGGGTTAAGATCATTTCAAGTTTCATTTATTGATTTTTAGAATCAAATTAAATTAAATCTAAACATATTATTTCAAAAGTTCAAGTCAGATTTTCTTAGAATTTTATTAAAAACTAAAATAAAAAATAATATTTTAAAAGTAAATATAAATATTGTAATTTGTAAGCTTTAAATTGAAGTTAATATTTTTATAAATGAAAAAATATGTGATTTTATTATATTTGACAAATTTAAACACGACATGATAACGTGACGTCAAAATGATATGGGAAAAATTTTTTGGGTTTTAGAAAAATGTATTTCATGTTTAGCCATTTTGACACAAACTTTGGTACATGTATGATATAAAAAATATGTTTAATTAAAACATGCCATAGGTGTATTGTGGGAAAACATGTTAGTCACATTTAAAACGTTTTATAGGTTTTATATTTATTTTAATTTAATATTAATCTCTAAAGAATATTTTAAACTTTTAATTGTAATACAATATTACGTATTTAATATAATCATATAAAATTATTTTAAATATTTTTTATGATATGTATTTAATATAAAATTATTTTTTATATTAATAATATAAATAATTATTTTAGTATAACTGTAACTCATTATTTAATAGCTTATTATTTTAGATTTTAGTATAATTATAGCTCATTAAAATATTTTTTTTAAATTACATGATTAAAAATTAATAATATAATTATAATATAAATATAACATATTTAAACAAATTAATTGCTTGTTTTATATATTTTATTATAAATCACATGATAAGTGATGCTATATATAATTATAATAGATTATATAATTTATTCTAAACGATACATTGATATGTATGTATGTCCATGATAATTAAAAATATATAATTTATTTTAAATTATATTATAAATTATAACATATATATAAATTAAAATATACTAGTTTGATGTTAAAATATATATTAATTTGATATTTGCAATAATTTTAATAAGTTATCATTTGTGTTATATTTATTATTTTTATTTGTGTTGTATTTATTATTTTTATTAAATTAATATTTTAAAATAAAATTATACTTAATATGTCACGACATTTCGAGACCAATAAGTGTTCGTTTGCAGGATGATGGGAAATGAGAAAAGCAGGGTTTTAAAAAAGCATTTTCAACAAAAATCAAAATAAAAAATCGTCATAAATCTTTCTTAGGGTATAAATGGTTGTAAAAAAATTTTGTTCTTTTAATAAAATGTTTTAAAATGGGTTTAAAATTTTACAAAAGAATATTTTCATAGTCTACGAAAACAAAATTAGATGTAAGAGTTGATTACGCGTAAGGAAATATTAACACCCACACAGCGCCCGTTGAAAATTGTACTAATTGATTACATGTCCTATTCTAATGTTTAGAAATTATTTTTTTTCTTTTGCAAAACTTGAAATTTCTTTTCTTTTTTTTTTGAAAACAAATCAACTTTTTCTTTTGGAAATAAAACATTTTATTTTTGGATTAAGATGAAAAAGTCTTAAGTATCGAGATACCTTTTTCACTCTATATATTTAGGCCGAGCTTCAAAAGCATTTCTAACTTTAGGTTTTTCAAATTGGCCCATAAATCGACATAACACCTTGTATAAATGATAGTCATCAAGAATTCCCTTATATCCCCTTATATTTAGGTCAAATCTCGAAGACTATTTTTTACTTGAAATGTCATCTTATTTAAAAACATTTTTCTTTGAAAAAGTTTATTTATAAACTTTTTGCATGTATGCATAAACATGATAATAATATGAATGCATAATGATTTATATGAATGACAAAATATAAATGCATGACAATTTAAGAATGCATTTAATAACAAAGTGAAATGAAATGCAAATGTATGAATAGGATCAAGGGTTGGTTTTTGGGTTTTGATCGGTTTGAATTTTTAGGGTTTGAAGTAAGTTTAGGGTCTAGGTTAGGGTTTGTGGTTCGATTTAGGGTTTGGATTAGTTTGGGGTTTGGCTTAGGATTTAGGTTTAGTTTAGGGTTCAGGTTAGGGTTTAAGGTTTGGTTTAGGATTTAAGATTTGGTTTTAAGGTTTAAGGTTAGGATTTAAGTTTACGGTTTAAGGTTTAAGTTTAAGGTTTAGGGTTTAGATTTAAAATTTAAGGCTATGGTTTAGGGTTTAGTTTAGGGTTTCATGGGTGATTTAGGGTTTCGTGAGTGGTTTAGGGTTTCAAGGGTGGTTTAGTGTTTCATAGGTGGTTTGAGGTTTCATGGGTGCTAAGGTTTGATTGGTGGTTTAAGGTTTCAAGGGTGATTTAAGGTTTAGAGGGTGGTTTAGGGTTCATGAGTGGTTTAGGGTTTGAAATGTGGGGTTTCATGGGAAATGCATGTGATAAAAACAAATAACTAAAATGTCATTGGTAAAAATATTAATATTGATGCATGTGACAAATAACAAAAGTGCTATTGGTAAAAATGTAATTATTGATGCATGAAAAATACATGAGTAAGGAACAAACTAATTACAAGTCTAGGCATTTAAAACTATCTAACAAACTTAATGTGCATGTGAAAATATGATATAAATGGATCAAACACTAAAATTTTTTAAACTTTCAAGACATGTTCCACCATTTTTTTCTATTGAAATTCAAGCAAATAAACACAAAAATCACCAAACAACCTACTAAACTAGCATTTTATTCATGAAAAATTTAATCTAACACATTAAAAACTTGAAGAATCATGCAAGAACACAAGCAAGCAAGGATGAAAGAACCAACATTTAGCCACGAACAAGCTTGGAGGCTTCAACCAAGCATGGGAATGGCTTGGCCGAACCTCCCTAAGCCCTCCCACAACCATGTTGTCATTCCATTCAACTCAAACATGCATCAACCATCAAGGTATTCATCATATAGAAACATTTTAATCATAAGAGGAATTTCATCAAACATGTTACAAAATAAAATAATAAGGAAACCATAAAAACAAAAACATTAGCCAAACACCAAACACATATCATTAGCTAATCAAAATTCATGCAAAATACAAGAAAAATAATCATCTAATCACCATAAACATTATTTAGAAGCAACAAAATCATCAAATGGAATCAAAAGGAGGTTCGGTCATGGTGGATCCATGCTTGTCTGAACCTCTAAATGGTCGTAATGGTGGATTTGTTTTTTGTTTTTTGTTTTTTGTTTTTTGTGATCTTTTGTCTCAAATCAATCTATGGATTAGTTGATTGAGTTTTTAGATCAATTTAAAAGCTAAAAACAACCCAAAAAAGTAAATTTTCTCAAGAAGAAACAAAAAAAAAAATTGATATGAAAATGCAATGAAAAATCTATGAAATTAAAGAAAGGAAACTACAAATTATACCTCTAAGAAAGCTCTCCAACTTTTTCTATTTTTTTATTTTCTCCATTAATTTTTTTTTCAAATCCTAGCTTTTTCTTCTCTTGCAAATGTTCTCCTAGCTCTTTTCATGAAAAGAACAAAATATCTACCCTCCAATGTATACAAGCCTTTGGATTAAAAATTCAGCTAATGGTTACAAATTCTACCTTGTTATCTTGGGAAGGGGCCACCTTTAACCATTGGATCTAGCCCCGTAAGACCATCCTATGGTTGAGAATGCTTACTACCATAGATTGGATTCTTAATATTGTTAGAACTAAGTGAAAAGACCATTTTACCCCTATTAGAAAGTTTTTGGTTTCTAGGCCATTTTTTTGGAAAACGATGCTTCCTTATTCATTTTCATGATTCAAAAGCACCAACAATCATGAAGTAATATGAAATTAAGATATAAAATCTTTTGTGAAAATCTGACCTCATGAGGGTCAAATTACAAAAGTACCCTTAAAAGGCATTTTAGTAATTTCACACCTTCTAAGGTGCTGCCATGGTTTTTAATACAATAGAAATCATCAAATAATTTAAAAACAAGATTTGAAATGTTTTACGAAAAATTGAAAGTGAAAAGGTCAAATTACAAAATACCTATAAAGGGTATTTTAGTGATTTCATACCTTTTGAGGTACGATTAAGGTTTTCAATATTTCAAAAATCATCAAATAATATTAAATCATGATCTAGAGTTTTTCATGACATTCTGATATTAGAAAGGTCAATTTATGAAAATGCCCTTAAGGATATTTTAGTAATTTCACACTTTTCAAGATGTGATAAAAGTTTTTAATTCTCAAAAATCATTAAAAATATTTAATTATGATCTGAAGTTTTTTAAAATCCAACTTCAAAAATGTCAGATTACGAAAATATACCTAAAAGGTATTTTGGTAATTTTACCTTTCTCAAAGTGCAATTAGGTTTTTTAATGCTTTAAAATCAAAAATTTTAATTTCAAGTCATATTGATTCCAATTGGTTGTGAATTTTGAAAGTTAACCTGAATTATATCCATTTTAACCAATTTTGACCAAGTTTGACCTTGGGACGTTTGAGTCAAATTGGTTCAAATTTTGATTTTAAAAACTTGTCAAAATTAAAGAAATATTGGATGTAAACCGAGTAGGATTTTAAGAACTTTACAAATGATTGAATTTTGTCTAGACAGATTACTTATCTATAGTTACCCTTCTTTGAATACCTCTAAGAATAAAAAATAATGCTAAGATCAAAGATACTGATATTGTTTGAAACCAAGGGCTGAAAGGGTGTTGCTTGTGTGCTATTTGTTTGTTTTTGTGTTGGAGGTTTTTGTTTTTTTTTTTTGTTTTTTTTGCTTTCAAAGATTTTTGAAAATAAATCTAAATGAAAACTTTGATACTACCATTGAAGAATAAGATGAATTTGGATATCACCACCGAAGAGACCTCTGATATCATTATTGAGTAGAAATGACTTTGGATATCACCACCGAGAGGAATGCAAATTCAAATATGGATACTCAAATATCACCATAGAATAAATGTAAATGACTTCAGATTTCACCATCAAAGAGTACTCGGATATCACTATTGAGTAAACACAAATGACTTCAAATATTACCATCGAAGAGAATACAGATGACTTTGGATATCACAATTGAAGAATACTCAAATATCACCACCAAGTAAATGCAAATGACTTTGGATATTACTATTGAAAAAACTTAATTATCACCATCAAGAAAATTTTAAAAAGCTCAGATATTACCACCAAAATATTTAAAGCTATTCAGACATAAATATTCGGATATCATCATCAAGTAATTTTGAAAATTTTTTAAAATATCATCACCAAGAGAGTTTTAATGAAAGGTTGAATTTCACCACCAAGAAAATTTTAATGAAATTCAAACTTGAATGCTCGAATATCACCATTGAGTGGTGCATATAAAAATTTTGTTAAAAGACTTCAATAATGCTCGAATGTCACCACCGAAAAATATGACAAAGAGTCAAATATTATTATTAAGATTTAAAATTTGGATTTTGAACACTCAAATATCACCGTCAAGATTTGAAAACTTAGACTTTGAAGACTCGGATATCACCACTGAGATTTGAATGAAATATGGAGTTTTTGAATATTCACCATTGAGAAGTTTTAGCAAAATCCATATGCTATCACCAAAACATAAAGAAAACTCGGATATCACCACTGAGAAGTTTTTTAATCCACATATCATTGTAAAGCATGCAAAAAACTTGGATTATCACCATCAAGAAAAATGAATCATAGAAAAACATGTAGAAAAAAACTTAAATATCACCACCAAGGGAATTGAATAATAAAAAAAAGGTATTATCACCAGAAAACCTTGACACATTTTTTTCTTTTTTCTTAAAAACTTCCTTCTTTACTCTTCTACAACTGAAAGTGTTCTTGATTTCTTTTTTTTTTAATATTTACCAAATTTGACAAATGCAATGATGACACAAATGCCAATTCTTAACAAATTATACGAATGCAAATACAAGAATCCATGAGGGAATTTTTTCATGATGCATATACACAATGCAAATGCTAGTGACTTTTCCATGTTGCGGATGCCAATGTTCTTTCCATGCATATGACCCTACAATGATCCAGATGCAAATTTCTTTTTATGACAAATGTACCTAAAAAGATGCATGATAAATCTACTAGCAAATTTATTTTCCATGATGCAAATGCCTTTCATGAATGCAAATACCAATGTTCATACATGACATGAATGCCCCAAAGATTTAAATGTAAGTTTGAAAAATCAATTTCTTTCGAGTACTCTCTACAATTACAGAACTTGATTTTACAAATGCCAATACCTATGCAAATGCTAGAACTTCATGATTTTTATGCCCCAAAATGAATGACAACACCAATAATATTCCTTTTATTCAAAAGAAAATTCTTTCTTAATTATGCTTACCTTCTATTTCCTATCCAATTAAATCTTCAATTTTTTCCCAAAATGATCTCAACTCATCATTTTCTTATTCTTTCACCTATTCCATCTTATCTCTTTACTAGTTTCCATCAGGCTCTTTGATTTTTTTTTTTTTTCATTTTCAACATGCTTTCCTTTTTATTTTTAGTTTCAAATATACAATATGCAACATAGAACATGCATTTTGGACTCAATTACAAAAACAAAAATAATTACATTTTTCTTTCTTGAATCCAAACTAGTCTAAAGATTCCACAATTCATTCATTTTTTTGCCAAACACGATTTCCTTATTTTACACAAAACTGTATTATTGGTTATTCGAAATTTTTTCCAAAATGATCAATAAAATTTATCCCACATAATTAAATTCTTTAATTAAAGAGAATAAAATATATGAATAAATGTGACTTTAGGAATCTCTTGGGAATTGGCGTTCTATATTAGAAGTGAAAAAGGTGATAATTTTCCTTTCAAAGGATTGGAGGGTTCATCATTTAAAAGGTTTTAGTTTATTTAACAAGACGACAGTCGTTGCCGTTGTTGCCAGCTATACCAAGTCTTATGTCACCAATGTCATGGTTATCGGCCCTGGCCAGACAATCAACATTCTGCTGACCATCGATCAGTTGGTTGGGTCGTATTACATGGCTGCAAAACCATATGCAAGCACAACTGGTGTACAGTGAATTCCACAACATGCACATTATTTTTATTCATTTTTTTCCTTTTACAGCACACATTTTCTAACAATTTTCATTTTTTTTTTTGAAGGTTTTCATCAATATTTCACTTTAGTTAAAGTATGTCAATACCTTTTTATGATTTACTTTTATCTTTCAACTTTATTGTTTCAATATTTAGTAGTATTTTGATCAATATCACAATTTAATAAAGGTGTGTCATTCCACTTTTAATAATTCCACAACATGCATATTATTTTTTATTAAATTCTTTCTTAAGATATTTCAATACTTTTTACTTAAGGTATTTCAATACTTTTTTTTATAATTTAATTTTCTCTTCCATTTACTCAATTCTTCATTCTTCTTTTTTTTTTTTTTATACCATTTCTTAAGATATATTAAAATTTAATAAAAAGTAATCATTGCATTTTTTATAATTTAATTTACTTTTTTTTTATATTTTTAGCTCGAGAAAAATATGTAATCTTTGTATGGACTCTATAAATATAAAATATATATATATATATATATATATAAATTCACAATCTTTGGTGATGCATTGTATGAAAGTCTCATTTTTGTATGTTTTTTATTTGATCTTATGACATCATTTTTCTTGAAAAGTGTATATGAATTATCAACAGCCGAAACTTAGTTTCTCTTTACAATCTTGAGAGGAATTGAAAAAGATAAACATGCAAAAAGAAAATGAAGAAATGTTAGCAACATAATCACCCTGAGAGCAACCACTCCAAGAATAACAAAAGAGTCTCTAAAATAAAGAAGAACAGTTGAATTAATAATAAAGGATGTACATGATCAAAAAGTTTTTTCCTTATTTGATGTTGTTGCTGTAATGGTAATATTAGTAATTATTTTGTGTCTTTTTCTTCATAACTTAAAATATATATTTTCTCAATTTAAAATCACACACATTTATTGAATTAAATTTAAACAAATCTATCTTATCTATCACTTATGATTTATAACAACCTCTCATTTCTAATTTAAAATTGTAAACAATTATCTTTTTCACATTAAAGAAGTTTTAGCATTTTTGAGGTACCTTCTATTTTTAATTTGCAATAAATCAACATTTTAAAGATAGTATATCAATTTACAATTGTTAAGTTTCTAATTTAGTATATCCTTTAGCTAGGTTGTAATTGATGGCATCTCTTTATTGCTTTCTTTAATCAGATTGAATATCTTATTTAGATTTTTTTCTGGATCGATTCTAAACTTGTGGATATTCCTAATAAAGTGCTATTAAATTAATAAGTCATGAATCATATTATTTTTTATTCTTTTTAGACAAATAAAAATTTTTTAAATTTTTATTTAACATGTTTATGTTATTTTTATATTAAATGAAAATTAACCAGTGAAATTGTAAAAAAAATAGTAATTATTATTATTATTATTATTATTATTAAATTCTTTTAATTTTTTAATTCAAAATTGGTAATAATTCAAACCCTATAAATAAAAACAACGAACATGTTGTAACCTAACTATTATATGTATTTTATATATACTTTAAAAATATAAATTAAATAATATTAATTTATGTATCTATAAATATTTAAATAAATAAAATTAATTTATGCATTGCACGAGGTACAAACTAGTATAATATTATATTATAATATACATAAAAATATGATAAGATTTGCTTACGTGGACACTTATGTGGACAATCTATATTATTGACACGTAAGATAATCCTAAATAACTTTATTCAATCAATTATTCAATTTGTAAAAATTTTAAAGTTTCAAAATTTGCCTTTTATCCAAGTATTTCAAAGTATATTAGTTTTATCTTAATTTAAACATGAAAAAATATATCTCATACCTCACTCTTACCATATACATGAAATACAAAATTCAAATAGTTTTTAAAGTTTAAATTTATAAATCTTAGGAATCATAAAAAATTATATACTGTCTAAATCAATATTTACATAAATTTAAATAAATAAAGTTTGTAGTTGAATCACTATTATTTACCAAATTTTTTGTCTTTATTTTTTTTATGATTTAAAATAAAAGAAAAAGATATTTTATCTCAATTTAAAAATTATATTAATCTCTTTTATCTTAATTTAAAATTAAATTTGGACAAACTATATTTTTAAAATTTTAAATTTTTTTTATAAATTAAATAATTATAAAAATATATTTATGATTTCTTTTTACAATCAATATTTTCTTCTTTATAAAAGATAAAACAATCAGATTTTTGTAATAAAAATTTGGCTTAATAAAATTTCAAAACCAAACATGAAAAAATCTTTCATGATATATCATATGTGTAAATCTTAATTTTCATATTAAAATAATATATACTTTTAAGAGCACATGTACTTGTAAACAAGAGATTGATTTTCTCATTAAAATTTATAGGTTGTTTTTCTTTAATAATTCAAAGCTTTCATAATATATATTTAGATTCTTTCGTAATAATTTTATATATAGATGATTTTTGTAATTTTAAATTTCAAATTATAAATGATTATGAATATTTTTATTTATATATAATATAAAAATTAATATAAATTAAAACTTTAAATTATAAAAAATATAATAAAAAATTCCATGGGGTAAAAAAATCTAGTTTATCATATTTAGGAATTGAATATGAAAATGTAATTTAAAGTTTATATGTTATACATATAGGGAGTTTTGAGATAAATTTTATCAAATTTAAATACAAATAAAATGGTTATAATTTTTTACTAAGTCAATTTTTTAAAAATTTTAAATGTTTTTAAAATTAAATAATTAATTGAAGAGAGATCTATGTGACATATCTTATTGGGTATTTATTTATTCTCTAATTAAATCTCTCTCACATATATATATATATATATGATTTAAGGTAACTTAATTTTGTAATAATTGAAAAAAATAAAAATTTAAATCCAAAATGACTCGAATTTTTTTGAACTTAATTCCGTCCAACGTCGGCTTCTAACTAATCAAAGGAAGTTAGCCGGAAAGAAGAAAGAAATAGACCCTGGTTATGAGTTGGGCTGATGGGCATTGGGCTTACAGAGTCAAAGCCCAATTAAAGAAGGTGTTAGGGTTTTCGTTTGTGAGTGCTCTCTCGCTCTCTCTATATATTTTCAAGATTAGAGCCACAACTTCCCAACCTGCTCTGCTTTTCGCTTCTGCTAAAGAAGAAAAAACCTTGGAATGAGAAAATAAAATTTTTCCTATTTGATTTTTGTTTTAAAGGAAGGCCTAGTAATTGCAATTCTTTGATCTTTGTACTGAATGGATCAAAGGATCTATCATTAGGCCAAAGTGACGGCTTTTGTATGCGCAGCCTTCCTCTGCGTATACTCTCCCTTTAGCTCCGATTATCTTTTGTTTTTTAATAGGGGTTTTCGGTGACAAGGTAGATACATTATTTTCTTTTTTTTTTTATTTTTTAAACTAGATATAGAGATGAGAAGTGACGTGATGGAATATGATGAAATCAATCAGACGGATTCCCATTGATTCCAATGTGATAACATTACCAGCTACTTCTGATTCTTTCTCATGATCTTCTTTCTCTCTTTTTTTTTTTAATTTTTAAGAAATTATTATTTAAAATTTTTTTATTTTGTTAAGAAATTATTATTGTGATTAATCGAAGAATTTGAGGCCTGTGATGTTAGAAAATATTTGCTACTCTTGATGGGGGTTATCTCTTAAACCACCATCTGATGATTTTTGTCCACCAAGATCTCTGAGGCTTCTTTACTTTTCTCATATTCATGAATTTTTTTTAACTGAAGTCAAACTGAATTTGATTCTAAGTATAATGACTAATAATTAACGACAAAAGAAATCAAGTATTTTGGATTCTGAATTCTTTAAAAAAATATTTCTGTTTTTATTTTTTACTATTTAATAACAAATTTCGTTTTCTTTTTTTTTTCTAAATTTTATGAAAATTAATAAAAATTGTTTTTAAAATGAAAACAAAGGTTCTGGCAAAAAGAAAAACTGAAAGGAATGGAAATTTATTTGGTAAAATGACAAGTAAAATGTAGGGGTCGGTTGAAATTGTTGTGTATTTTATGTTTTATGTTTTCGAAAATTTCTTTTTGTTTTATTTTTATTTTATTGAATTTGAGAATATGTTTGGTAAGAATATTTTTGTTTTAAAAATATGAAAAAAAAAATAAGAAAATTAGTTGAAGTTTTTAGAGTCCATATGTTATTAATAATATAATGATCTTAATATAATAACATTTATTAATATATTAATATTAATATAATATTATTTATTTATTAATATATTATACAATAATATATTAATATATTATGTAGTAATATAATATTTATAAATATATTACATATTAATAAAATATTTTTAATAAATAATATTTATTAATATAATTAATAAATAATATAATATATTTATAAATATTATATTATTTATATAATAAATATAATATTATTTATTAATATAATAAAAAATATTATTTTATCATATGATAATTATATCGTTACTATAACAATTTAATTATAATTTTTGTGAATATTTTTCATACAGTAACAGTGTCAAATTGTTTTTAAAAAACTGAAAACACAATGTTTTTGTTTTTAACCATTTTCAAAATTTTTCAAAACTTTATTTTCAGTTTTGAAAAATAGAAAAAAAAGTAACCTATCAAATATGCTTTTGTTTTTAATGTTTAAAGAGATTGAAAATGAAAACAAAAAACAAAAAATGAAAATAAAAATAAACGGCCCCTAAATAATTAAGGTTATGCTAGTAAGTGTAATAAAAAATTTTTTTTGCTATATTAGATAATGTGTTTTTGTAACGCATTGATATTTCACTAAAAGAATTCTATTTACACTTTCATTTTTACTCTATCTCCCACTATTAAATATAGTCCAAATTCAAACTTAAATTTTTTATTTTTATTAAATACACCTTATCTCGCAACAATTAATTTTTTCGCTATACCCTCAGTATTTTTTTTTCTTCTCTCTTCAATCTCATAATCAAATTAATTCTAAATTCATCAAATTAAACCCAAAATTATATATTTTTTTAACCTTTTCATTTATTAAAAGTAAGATTTTGAGATTTATTTAGTTTGATTTGGTTTAAATGCGTATGAAAATAGATTAGGATTTACAAAATAGATTTTGTAGAATTCAAAGTTATAGAAAATGGATTTCTAAAAAACCTTTAAAGCTTTTTGAAAATTCATGTTCGAAGAGCTTTTAAGCTTTTTGAAAATCAATTTTTGAGAAATTTTATTTTCAAACATACAACATAAATTTTAAAGATTCACTTTTCAAAAATATATCATAATTTTTGAAAATAAATTTTTAAAAATTATACTATATTTTTAAAAATATAAAAAACTCAGATTCAATTGAGTATGAGAGAAAGAAAGATAAAATAAGAAGAAAAAGAGAAGAAGAAGAGATTAAAATTGTAATTTATTAAAAGATAATTTTGATATTTGTTATGTGAATATTTTTTAAAGAAAATTGATGGGTGTATAAAGAAATTTGGATGGTGTATTTACAAGCCTCGTTTCTCCAATTGCATTTAATATAAATATATTGTTGATTAAATGTTTAATTTGAGATTTAATGTTTGAGATTTTAATGTTTGCGATTAGGGGTATAATCGAACCGAGTCGAGCCGATACAGTGAGAAGTTCAAGCTCGAGCTTGACTCACAACTCGGAGCTCGATACTCGGCTCGAACTTGATCGAGTTTTATTTTTCAAGCTCAAGTTCGATTTGTGATCGAATTCGAGCTACTCGAGCTCACTCGATTAAGCTCGATTAATATGTAAAAATAAGCTCGATTCGTATTCTCGATAAAAGTTTGATTATTTATGCTCGAACTCAAACTCGGACTCAAAATATTTTATTAATTAAAATAATAAAAATATATTTAAACATAAAAGCTCGATTAGGCTCTCGAGCTACTCGAGTCGGATATAAGAATACTTAAATTCGGCTCGATCGATAAGTTGAGCTACTCGAGTTCGACTCGATAATAATCGAATCGAATCCGAGTAGCTTGTGAATACTAATATATCATTTACACTCTTATTTGTGATTAAATGTTTGCATGCGTGCACAAAACAAAATTTTTTAACGAGCTTGTAATGGTTATATTTACCATTAAATTCTTTATCTTTATCTTTGAAAAGCTATGCACAATAGATAAGATAAGATGATAATCATAATATATTATATTTGATTTATATGTATATAAAAAAAGATAGAATTACAAAAAAAATTAATTATTTTCTTAGTATAGGATGATTTAATCTTCTCAAAATAGAAAAGATTATTTTTAATCCATGAGATTGAACTTACATATTTTATTATACTTTTAAAAATTACATTAATAATTTAAATTGTATAAATATTGATAAAGAGTAATTTTGATCAATAAATAAATTATTTTATCATAATCTTTACACATATTAAATACAAGATAAAATGATATTATTTAATATAATTTTATTTGTAATATTATTTTATTTTATTTTATCATAATTTTATATACCAAATCTATTCTTAATTTATTATATATATAGTAAGAAGAGTTTTGATAGGGTAGCTTTCCTTAAGTTTACAATAAAAAAAAAAAGTAATGCTTGACTTAGGCTACGATTGAAATTAAAATGGAGCTACGGCTATTGTGAAAATTCAAATAAGCTGCATTGTCAGAGACGGATTTAAAATTTATATTTAGTGCAAATAAATATATTATATTAACTACCAATAATATTGGTATAATAATTTTATATTTACATTTTAAACAATTATTTAGTTTTTTTCTTTAATTTTTGAAAACATTTATATATCTTTTAATATTATAAAAAACACACTTAAGAATTTCTTTTATAATTAATGAGATCTAAAAAAAAAATTTTAGATTTATTTTTAATAATTATACTTACTTTCTTATATTTTAGTGAAGATAAAATATAAGAATCGCTGAAATTTTGAGCAATTTACTAATAATTAAAATTAATTTTCAGGATTGCAGTGGGGTAGCTGCCCCGGGCTAACCCACTACCCCCACCCTTGATCTGTCCTTGTGCATTGTACGGTGCAAGAATATGTGTTTTGGTAACGTTAATGGCACGGTATAAATGTATTCTCATCATGCCAAACTTCTAAAATTTGACTGGTGTTTTATGCTCCAATGAGAAAACTCACCCTCAGTGGCTCTTATCTCTCCCAATAAGTGTTCTTTTTTTTTTTTTTTTTGGCTTTTATTCTTAGGATTCTAATGATGCGGCATAAATGTATAGCTGATTCTTGTCTATTTATTTTTTTACTTTGATTTTTATTTAAAAGTTTTTAACATTTCCTGCCACTTGCATTTTTATTTTTTTAAAATTTATTTTGAATAAATATAATTATTATTTTTATATAAAAATAATTATTATCTTCTAAATTATTATCAATTTATGTAAATATATTATTAAAATTTTAAAATAATTTTTTATATTATTATTACTTTTATTAATTTCTAACATTTGATAACAAAGTTATTATTTGAAATAAAAGTAATTTTCGTAATTTTAATTTATAAATATCAAATTATAATATAAATTTTATTATATACAAGTTTTAATCTAATGTCCTTAATAGTAATTTTTTTCACATTACATTTAATCTCATCATTACAATTGTATTTATATCTAAATACATATTTTACTATTGATTTTAATTTCATTATTACATGAATCAATATTATCGTTTTAATAACTAATTTCATTTTCAATATTATTTTTCATCTTATTAGAATCAATATCATCATTTATTCAAATAAATGCTTAATTAATACTAATAAGATAGGTAAGCATTCCCAAGTATACAATAAAAATACAAATAATGCCCGACTTAATTGATGCTAGTAGGTTATCGTGCTTTCGTGGTGGTTAAAATATTTACATATGACTTTATATAATAATAATATTAATAATAATAATAATAATAATAATAATACTTAATAAAAAAATAATATTTATAAGTACCAATTAAAATGGAACACAAAAGTTTCAAATCAAATTAAAAATCTTCCTACCAAAAAATAGAGACAAACAAGTATCATATAAAGGAGAAAAAAGTATTTCCACAACAATCAAATAATAAATAACTTTTGGTTTTTTGTTTCGAATCTTTAAGATCATAAACCCTTCAATTGCTTGAGATTTCAACGAGGTAGAGTTAACTTGCAGAAAGGTGATAAGTTAATGGCTTCTACACATAAAAAAAAAAAATACTGACGTAATGAAAAGTTTTAAGTTGAAATAGAAATCTAATATAAAATTAAAACTTTAACTAATACAATAGAATTTGTAAGCTAATTCCATAATAGTTATATTAAAATATCAATAGACAAAACATTAAATTCAACATTACCAAGGGAGGCAACACAAAATAGAAACATGAAGACTTCACTTAACAACTTTGAATAGATGGAATTTATTATCATTCAAAAAATATAAGATTAAAGAACACAAACACATTAAGTTTTACTACATAAATTGAAATTCCAAAACCATGGGATAAATAATTAAAATTCTAGAACCAAAAATCAAGTTTTACTACATAAATTATACCACACTTTGCCATAGTTAGAAAATTATTGAAATACATGACCAAAAACAAAATTTGAAATACACATACCTTGAATTTCTCAAACGGACCAATCACAAAACTCTAATACTTTTAAGAAACTAACCTTCCCTGATCATCATGCTTATTGTAATGACAGGTACACCACACTACAGCAAAATGACGTATTAGCGGTAGTTTTATAATAGCATTTCACTTACAAACGCTGTTAGTTTCTATGTTTTTATAAAACTTTAGGCGTTTATTATCCAAACGCCACTAAATATTCAAATAGTGGCATTGTTACTTATAAATGCCACCCAAGACTTGATATTAGAGGCGTTTCTCAACTAAAACGCCTTGAATATTTTTTATTAAAAATTTCAGTGAATAGTTAAGGCATATTTTTGGCAGATAACGTCTTTAATAATCACGTCATAAAAATTGTATGAGATTAATGAAGGCGTTGTCTACAAGAAACACCTTTAATATTTGGACCAAAATTTTCGCAGGCTTATTGAATTTATTTTGTTCAAAAATACATTCAATATTAAGCTTATCAAATTGTTTGGATCGTACGGATGTTTACCATAAGGTTGTTGGTTCGATTCGCCCTTTAACCTTTTTTTTTTTGGTTTTTGCACAGATTATTTGTTATTGATTATTCTAGGCATTTTCTTGGCAAAAACGTCTTTACCAATTGCTTTAAAAATTTTTTCATAGAATATTAAAGGCGTTTTTCGTGAAGAGACGCCTTTAATAATCCATAGGAAAAATATGGAGTCGATTCTTGAAGGCGTTTTTGGTCAAACTCGCCTTCTATAATCCAATCAGTAAATTTTTTTTGTAATTTTTAAAGGTAGTTTTGTAAAAAATGCATTCAATATTTCATAGACAAAACTTGGATGGGATGCTTGAAGGCGTTTTTGGCTCAAAACGCCTTTAATATTCCCAACGATAAATTTTAATGGTCAAATTATTAAAGGTGGCTATATCCAAAAACGCCTTCATAAACATTTTGTTAGGGATTATTGAAGGCATTACTCGTAGGAAAATGCCCTTCATAATCCATTCGATTAATTTTTAATTGATATTATTAAAGGTATTTTTTGCCCAAAATGCCTTTAATATTCCACACAATAATTTTCTGGGGGGATTATTGAAGGTAATTTTGGTAAAAAATGCCTTCAATATTTTCTGTTAGGGGTGATTGAAAGCATTTTCTTGCTAAAAATGCATTCATTAATTGCATAAAAAAACATATTTGATATTGTATATGTGAAGTCAGTTGTAGGTTTATGTCCAAAAAAATATTTGCTGGCAGTTGTACATTTATGCCCAGAAAACATTTGATTTATATATCTAATACTATGAATTACATTTTGGAATTTACATAATGAACATTGTTGTATTTCAATAAATTGACCACACATCTGAAATTAAAACTGATAATGTTATCATATTAATATACTTTTCTGAAATAATCGTACTCAGTAATTTATTAAGTATATATAGTGTATTCATATTAAGTATAACAACAATATTAAACTAATACCCTCAATGTACAAACTTAAAGTTTCCATTCAACATAGTATGTTAAAAATATTATAATAATTTGTTCCATATATATTTACATTCAACCAACAATGTCTAATCTGAAGGTTTATCAACATTGATAAATGACAATACATAATCACACTATTCTTTATGGACTTTATCTAGCTCCTTTTCCGTGAACTTTTTTTACCCTCCCACTAAAAAACAAAATCATAAATAAATGTTAAGAAATGAGAACATAATGTACCATTTATTTTTTGAATTTATAACAAGTTTATGAAATTTATACTAACTTTGAATGGTGTGGTCATAAAATCATGTAACACTATCTCTTGCATAAAACGAAGGACATAATATCCACATTTAGTAATACCGGATTGACGAGATACCTGAAAATTAAATTGAGTCGGTTCAAAAAATATTTATCTACACAAATTCAGCATTAAAAGAATATATTTCACATTTATCGATAATGACACCCATTTCAATTTCTTTATCTTCTTATTGAATGCAGATATTACCCGAAATTGAAAAGAAAAAAATTAGTGGGAACATAAATAAAATTACTTATGAAGAAACAGAACATATATAATATACTGTAATACCTCTTTATAAAAGTTTGAATATTGGGGTTAGGCATCACCGTTAGATTAACTGAATTAAGAAGGTATGGCGTTAAGGATTTTGTGTCAATCACAATAAGCACCCAATGATGACTGCAAAATAATAATAATGATATACTCAAAATACGCATCAGATCATAAAATGGAGCAGGTTGGAGTAATTAAGGTTGGAATATAGCGTACTGCACATTATACAAGAGTAAATAATAATCAATCGGTCTTTTCATGCATAGGATCACATGATTAGCATGATACACGACTGTGTCACTCTACTCGCTAATGAAGTTGGGGTTAATGAATCTAAATCTATTCATCAACTGTCTCCCCTTCAACTCTTTATATAGGAAGCTACACAATAACAATCAACATTGCTGGTTAGTATTACACCCTAATACTAACTTACTACATATTGAATGTGCATATTTGTATTTATAAGCTAACCTCATATAAACAACGATTTTAGTAGCTGATAATTCATCCATTTCACAAAATTCTTTCACCTCCTCCATACCAATGAAAGAAAATGATTGTTTATCAAATAAGTCTTCCTCAGACTTAATGGATATAAAGTTTTCTCCAGATAAATGCTCCAACAAATATTTTGTTATCTCATCCATGGAAGCTTGGGCAAGGGTCATACTTTGAGTCTGAACATCCTCCTACAATATTTAATGAAATATAAGTATTAAAATCAAACAATCAATATAATAAACAAATTAATATTCAAATTATAAACAATATCATACTTCTTGGGTGGTAGTGGAGATAGGATCGCTTCCTTACTTGCAATGGAAGCTTCTCGTACGGGGACGATGCTATCAAGTCGGGCTACTGGTATAACCTGCTACATTGCTACCAATATGGACTCCTAAACAATGAGTTTTTACTGTTGGTCATTGAGGCGTTGCTCTTAGTCATTAATTTATTGCTGTTATTGCTCAATTATTGCTTCATATTATGCATTTCTCATTTATGGGGTTTTTGGTTGTTTACCAAAATATGTTGATGACAAGACAAATTTGCCAACCCCATGAACCCGACTAGGTCTTTCTTTAATGCCTAATGCTAAAGACAAAGGATCTTCACCATACTAGGTTGCCAGTTCATTAGATTTTACTTTGGTAGCATAATCATCCTGAAAGACAATAATAAGTTAGGCTATTAGAACAAATCTACACAAGCTAGTATACACTCATGCATACAACCATAATGTTAATCATACATTATATCAAAAAAATAGTTATACATATAATCTTTTTTGCCATTTCCTCGGTTACTTTATCTATGAAGGATCCATCCTTCCGTAGATGTCCTTGTTTCTAGACATCCCATCTAAAAACTTTTGTGTTTGAGCTCACTAATTCCTATTAAATTATCGTAATAAAAGAATCAGAATGTATGAAATGAGTGTTCATAAATATTCATTAATGAGTATAAAATAAGTGTGCGAATACATACAAGCTCATACTTCATATTTGCATATCCTTTTCTTACTGTCCGATGGTGATATTGCCATTTAACCCGAATGTCCCGATGTTGTTCTTTGATTTTCTACAAAATCAAGAAATTACGTCAATCACATATGAAGATCAAAGGCTATATTGCATAAAGACTTATAAACTTAGACTATTTTGGTAATGGGTTTGCGTACCGAACAATCTTCTGAAAGTCGATATTGAACAAAATTTATCCAATCTTCAACACTTATGACATCTGCATATGCCGTAGGTAGAATAATCAAAACATCACCTTCACCAGCCAGTGATAAAATATATTGGGTTGTCAATCTGCTTTTAAAGTCTCTGAAAGCTTTCCTAGCAGATTGTAACACAATCTATTTACACTCAATTGGGACATCGAACCATTCCTAAATAAGTTAACACAATTAGTAACAATACATTGAATTTCAATTAAATGATCATTTAACAAATTTTATGAAATAGTTGAATAAACATATCACAAACGGACTGTCATATCTTATCCTTTATATCGTCAGAAACTCATCGCCAATCGGTGTATGTAATTGAAATCCTCTTACGGACGATGGCTCCAATATAAGTAGCCACTTGGCAGCTTCTTTCGACACAGGCTGCCCACTTTGATTGAAGTCAACATGAATTTTTGTGTCAGTCACTTTGATTTGTTTATTTGGGCCTCTTTCCTTTCTTTTTTAGCCTACACTTCTTTCTTTTGCATGTTCATTAAAAGGAGAATGATATTTTTCGGAGTCCATAATACCTACAATATTGATCATAATTATACGAATTACATAATATGACCCTCTAAATTGATCATTGTACTTAATTTAATACAACCAATATCATATTATGTACAAAAACAACATTTAGCATACCATTCAGCAATGTGTTCATACACACCCTTCAGTAAACTACTCAAAAACACCATTCAGCATACGATTTAGCCCCCTAATTTCATTCAAACCCATTCAGCAAAACAATATCAGACAATAAGGTTAAGCAAACCATTCAGCATGAAATATGATTCAGACACCTAATATCATATAATACCATTCAACAATGTAATATCAGTTAACAAGGTTCAGTAAACCACAATATTTAATGCGTACTACATAGAAACAGCATACTTGCAATATGAATAGAATATTGGACGACTATGCTGATGGTGATGTTAATGAAAATATATAAACGCATATGTCAACATTAAGGAACTAAAAAAACAAAAATTCTCTATTGAATATTGTAAATAATATAGTAAACTAAAAAAAAAAAAGACTTACTGGTTAAAACAGAGGTTTGCAGCTGTGATTTGTTGAAGGTCAGGGGCGATGAATGGGAGAAAGAAACCAATGGTCTACTAGAAATGTGTTTAAGGGTTTGGTTTGTTTGGTTGAATAACGCAGCTTTTAATCATTCTATTTACTAGCCCTTTGTAAATTCCTATGTTCAAGGTAGGGAAATGAATATAAAATTAATTATTAAAGGCATTTCCATGGAACAACGCCTTCAATAATCACCTAAAAATTTTATTGGAGGTTATTGAAGGCATTTTTTTACACTTTAAGATTAAGAAGAATATCAAGAGAAAAACAAATACAACATGAATTTTTACACTTTTTTCGCACTAAAATGCTCTTTAATGCTTGAAGAAAATGATAGATGGAAGCAACAAGTTTTCTTAGCTCTTAATAGATTGAAATGTGGTGGGAGAGCTTTATTTATATGTTGAAAGTGGAAGATAGCCATTGCTTACATTAAGTATTTAGAGTTTCTACAAAATTTAAAAAAAAAATAGTTGTTGCAAGCATTTTGGGCACAAAAGGATCAATCCCCTCACATGGGGGGATCAATTGGGTTAGTTAAAATTCAAACAAATTTTTGTATAAAAAAACACAACCAATTGATCCATGCATGTTACCAATCAATCCCTTTTCAAGTGATCGATCCTTTAGTCTAGGTGATTAATCATTTTTCAAAGTTTAGAGCCAAAATTTTATTTTATGTAAAAAATCAATCGATCTTTTCATGAAGGGATTGATCTTGTCTTTAAAAACCTTGAACCAATCAATCCATATAAAGAGGCGATCGATTGGTTTTCATGAAAATTGCATGAAACTTCTTTCTGGCCAAAAAATCAATCGATCCCCCTGAGGAGGGGATCGATCCCTTCTATGTTACTTTGACTAATTTTGTTTTTAAACCATGCCAAATGAATTGAACATATTTTTTTAACTAGATAAAAAGCTAAAAAAATATTTAAATTAAGTTTAAATCATTTTAATCCAATTTTAGTGATTTTTTATTTTGTCATTTCAAAATATTTTATCAATTCAAGGCTAACAATCTTCCCTTTTTTGATATGATAAAACCAATAGTTAAAATTTGCTTTAAAAACATTTTTCTTTTTAGAAAAATAACCTCCTCTTGAATTTAAGCAAGATCAACAAAATTAAAGGGCCAGTTTTCATTATAGACAAAACAAATATACAAGGTAGAGGTCTCCCAAGCAACATAACAATTTATCAACTAGTAACATAATAATTTAGCAACAACTTTTCACTAGTAAATTTTCACAATACACAAACTAACTTCTCTCCTTTTTTGTCATAGCAAAAATTATCCAAGAGTAAGGCAACAATACTATAACCAATGTAAGATCAACTTGCTAAATCAATTCAAGGTAACAATACTATAATCAACACAAGGCCAATATCATTGAATCTTAATACCATAGCTTACCATAGCATCATAATATCAAGAATGAGAATAACCATAATAGCACCTCCATAGCAACACAATCGTGTACAAAAAACTTTGAATCTTAAAACCATACAAGCAAGAAAAGAAAAGTTAATGCCATTATATTCAAAGTACCAAAGTTGATGCTATAATAAACTATTTTTTAAAAAAAATTAAAAACTTAAAAACATTAAAAAAATGTAGGAAAAACATTTAGACTTGGCTCAAAGGATAGGTTGTGGTGGATGAGGATAAGAAGGAAAATAATGAAAATGCTACTCCATTTGCTTTTATGCAGTTCGAATTTGTCCATGTCAATCCTAACTTATTGAACTTGTGAAACCATTTCATTTTGGGTTAATTCAATGTTTTTCAATCTAGAGTTCATATCCCCAACCAATGAGTGTAACTTGTTCATTTGAGTCATAAGAATTTGCAAAGCTCCTTGGGTATTAAATGGTGGACTAGAATGGCTTTATTGGGGAATATCTTATGGAACTTCTTGTGGAATATCTTGAATCTCATGCTTTTTTTCATGCATAAGTCCAAGTTCACTTTTTTTAATCCATACCTTAACAACATTTTGAGTATATCCCACACTATGAAGCGTATGAACTCCAAGAATACTAGCAAGATCAGACACAATCTCTCTATCACTTCTAGTATTATAACCACCCTTTTAAGTAGATTGCTAATGGCTATCCCATATACCAAAGTGTAGTCCTTATTTTGAACAACCCTCATCATATCATTAAAAATGAAATGCACAAGATTAGGTTTCTCCTCCTGTTTGATCTTATACCCATCAATAATTTTGCTAAATTTTATAAATTTATGTACGTACATAAGTACGAATCTCCATTCCTATGGAACATATAGAAGTAAGGGTGTAAATGAACAGAGTTTTTTATGAACTGGTCATGAACATATTTGATTTTTATTTGTTTATTAAGTTTAACAAACAATTTTGAACAACATTTTTATGTTTGTTTATTAAACAAACAGAAAATGAATATAAGTCTATTTGGTTGGTTTATGTTTGTGAACAACCTTATTTAAAGTTAATTTAAAACTCGTTTATTTCTTATTTGTTTATTGTTTGTTTGTTGCTCCTTTATAATAAAACTAACAAAATTACAATTTTATCATTTATCCTAATTCTATTTTAAGGCTAGTTTATATTTATTTAGGGTTTTTTTATTTAAGATTTATTTATTGTTCATGAACATGTTTCATAAACATATTCATTTAATGTTCACGAACTAACTCGTTTAATTTAATTGAACCGAACATGAACAAAATATGAACATTTTACCATTTAAATGAATCAAATTCGAACGAATAGAGCAAATTTTCTTACAAAACATGAATTGAGACTAAACATCTCTAAAAAAAATGAAAAAACTATAGATATATGTTTATTTATTTATATTCGGTTCGTTTACACTTCTACATAAAAGTAGAACATCTCATGCTATGAATATGCTCTATATAGGTATTCTAAAATTTAAGTTATTTTTAATATTACTTCTTTTTTTTCTAAATCAATTTTCTTTTAGGTTTTATTTTTTTTGCTTCTCTTTAAGGAGTTTTGGCTAAACAACAAAAGCATAATGTATCTTTTTGAAACATGTACACATATTAGAAAATAGATTCCATTCAATTTTTCTAAAGGTTTTAAGATTTACTATTATACTAGTTTTAAACCCATGCGATGCATGGAAATATATTCATATATCTATAAATCTTATATAAATATAAATTTTTTTAAATGATAATATAAGCTGTGAAGTTTATGAACAACTTATAACTTATATAATCATTTTTATTTAAATTTATATATTTTCATAAAATAAAATAAATTAATTACATATTGAATATACTTATGCAATTATCATCAGTTTTAAAGAAAACTCAAACTATAATTTATTAAATCCAAGTAGTCTCTAAACAAAAAATAATAATGTTTTCGATTTCAAGAAATTAACAATTTCATCCTTAAAATCAATCTCGCATACAAACTTTTTTCATGGGAGATTCTTCCATAAGTTGTTGTTGTTGAAGCAAAGATGCAATAATTGATTCTTTAGTTTTTCTTGCTATCTTTGAAGTCGGTGTTATTTTACTAGATAAGCTAATAGATTTCACAGATGAAAGTGAAAAGATAGATAAAATAGCAATATATAATTTGACAATGGTTGAGTTATAATTTAGACTATATAATTTTATAACAAACATAATTATTATAATAATCTTATACATTATTCTTTTAATAATTTTTGACATTCAAGCTAAGGATCAAAATCATATACTTTATTCATTGTAAGTTTAGTATTACTTATACCAAGATTTTACTTGGTTGCTCTTGTCTCGAACAAAAAAAATTTACCTATGAGATCTTCAAATATCTTTTAGATTTTATAATCTCCATTTTCCTAAATCATAAGTATAAATATATCATTCAATTAATTTGAATATTAAATAATATTAAAATGATTTTTAACTCAATATCTTAACAAATATTTCATAAAGATCATCAATATCTCTATTAATTAAATTCTTAGCTTTTGTATTGAACTGTACGAATTTCGCCCTTCCAGAATTATCATATGCCTTAATATTCAACTTATACCTATAAAAAATGCAAAATTCTAAAACTATAAATATAATATAATAATTTAAAATACTTTTATTATCATCATGGAATAATAATTTTTTATGTATCAAATATAAAAAATATAAATACTAATTACCTTGGAGTTGGATTAGGGACATCAAACATTGCAGGAATAACATTGAAAATTTTCATCAATTTCAAATAGTTTCTTGTTACACCCACATGACATATAGTATCAACCAAAAGTGAAATTAACTTTCATGATAGTGACTCTACTAGTGAAAGACTTTCCCTATATATACCAAATCATCTTTAAATCAATCATCAACAAAAAAATATTAAAAAAAAAAGCTAATATCATAGTTAAAGAAATATAAAATATAAGTATAAAAAGAGAATAACCTTTTAGTACAGACCAAAAAATGATGCAAAGTCAAAATTAGAGAGAAAATTGAAATAGAGTTGAGTAGTAATCAGAAGATATAAAATTAGTGAAAAGTGGTTAAAGATGCATTATGCTTAACCTAGAGCTATTTATATAAAAAGTGTGTTGTAGGTTAATTAATAAGATAATTTTAAATTATGAAGTTAATATTGAGATAATAAAAATTATGAGTGAATAATGGTTTAACAATACCAAGTTGACTGACATTGAAATATTTTATTCTGCCATTAACATTTAGAGATCCGTTAATTTAGAACAATAAAACAAATTAAATTTATTGTATTTAATAATGAAAGTAAAATAAAATAAATTTTAATTAAATCAACGTGCATTAATATCTATATTTTAAAATTATAAAACGTTACAAATGAAATCAAATGTGCATTAATACTTTACCAAATGAAATTAATGAAATCATATCTAATGAAATATAAATATATCAATCAAATATAAATTAATAAAATATTTTATTTCATTAATTTAATAATGGAGAATTAATTTGATATATTTGCTTTCTATATTTACACATAAATACATTAATTACTCAAATGGATACTATACTTAATCAAATATAAATGTATCAAATAATTGATTAGAGAATCAATTAATTTATAATTGTAATTGTAATATTTATTAAATTATTAATTATATATTGATTGATTTAATTTGTCAAATTAAGAAAATTTTAAAATTTTAAAATTTTTAATATGAATTGAATTAAGAGTGATTTAAAGTCAATAATAAAAACATAAATATAGTCAATTAATAAGACAATTTTAAATTATGAAAGTTAATATTGAAATAATAAAATTATGAGTAAATAATTATCTAACAATGGCAAGTTGATTGATATTAAAATATTTTATTCTGCCATTAACATTTAAAGATCCCTTAATTTAGAACAATAAAATAAATTGATTTTATTATATTTAAGAATGGCAATAAAATAAATTAAATTTTAACTAAATCTACTTGCGTTAGTATCAAATAATAAAATTATAAAACGTTACAAATGAAATCAACGTGCATTAATATTTAATCAAATGAAATCATATTTAATAAAATATAAATGTGTCAATCAAATATAAATTAATAAAATATTTTATTCCATTAATTTAATTATGGAGAATTAATTTGATATATTTGCTTTATATATTTACACATGAAATACATCATGAAATACATTAATTACTCAAAGGGGTACTCTATTTAATCAAATATAAATGTATCAAATAATTAATTAGAGAATCAACTATTTTATAATTGTAATTGTTGTATTTATTAATCTATTACTTATATATTGATTGATTTAATTTGTCAAATTAAGAAAATTTTAAAATTTTAATACTTTTAATATGAATTGAATTGAGAGTGATTTAAAATCAATAATAAAAATAAAAATATAATCAATTTAATTTTTTGAATTATATTTGCTTTATATATTTACACATGAAATATATCAATTACTGGATACTATATTTAATCAAATATATATGTATCAAATAATTGATTAGAGAATCAACTATTTTATAATTATAATTATAGCATTTATTAATTTATTAATTATATATTGATTGATTTAATTTGTCAAATTAAGATAATTTTAAAATTTTAATACTTTTAAGATGAATTGAATTGAAAGTAATTTAAAGTTAATAATAAAAACATAAATATAAATCAATTTAGTTTTTTAATTATTTTAAATTAAAAATGTATAAAATAAAATAAAATACATTTATTAGATGTCAAGTGATAATTTAAAAACCGTCTACATGTCAATATTTTAAGTCATCCATGTAAAATTCTTTTCATTTTTGCCCAAAGCTTTGACTTTTATATATTTATATAAGATGTATTATAATCCTTTATCAATTTTTTTTCCAGAGGATTTTGTTACAGTAAATGGGCTTCAAAAAGGGATTTCATAATCATATACCCACATGTAAAATGTGGTAAATATGCACGTTCTCTGTCAGCATTTTTTCATTTTCATTCTCTTAATTTTTATGAAGAATTAAGGTATGTCAATTCTCAAAATTGGAGACCAAAAGACTAGGAGAATCGCAGAAAAACAATCATGCAATTTCTTCGGCTGTTGCCTTTACTGGTTCGTCATCACCCATCGCACAAACAGTAAAGTATTGGGAAAAAAATAAAAAAACAAATAATATTGTCCACATTATCCATTATTAATCTATATTTTTATTTTAAATGAAATATTGTAATCTAAATAAATGTTTTGTTCAAAAGGGGTGTAGAGTGACAGTGCCCCATAAATTGGGCAAATGCAATTTTCTACATGAGCCTTAAAGTTATTTTCCAAAATAGTTGGTAGTAGATTATATATTTTCAGGATTTGGTCAAATTAAAATTAATTAGTTAGGCAACGGTGAATTATAGTTTTATGAACATAAATCAAGATTGAAGCATTTCAAGTTCAACTCTTCCCTACATCATGCTGCAAGCTTAATGTTTTGGTCTGTCAAATTTAATCAAGCTAGCTTAAGTAAAAACTTTAAAAATTTGAAACATTAATTGTGAGGGAATTGTAACCTCCAAAATGGAGAAAATAGGCTAAAATGAGGCACGTGTTTTGTTATTTTTATTATTTTTATTAGTTTGGTCATTCTAAATCAATAGGTGTATAGATTGAACTTTGAAGCTGCTTATAATCTATCATCTCATTGAATAATATGATTGCACACATATTGTTGCAGCAGTTTTTTAACAATAGACAAAGCCATTTCTTATACGAATGCTAAATTTAATGGTTCACATGGATTTAACTTTGCTTCTGCATGTTATTAAAATCAAAATTTGATTGGTATAAAGATTTTGTGCTTTTTGATAAATTGAAAAAAAATTAGAATTGAAATATTATGTACTAAGTTTTTATTTTTAAAGATTTACATAGTAAATTTATTATATTAAAATTATTTGATGTACTACTAAAAATTAAGTTTTGGATAGATTTTTCAAATCGAATATTTTGTGGAATAGAGATATGATTTTATAAGTGTTTTGAATTGAAAACATTGAAAGAAAAGAATAACCGATTAAAAAAATAATATAAGATTAATGTAATTAAACAATATATTTTTTCTACTTACTTCAATTTTTCAATATTTTTTAATTAAAAACTTTAATTAATTGATTTTAAAAATAAATGGGTCAAATACTCATTTTACCCATGTACTATACACCTTCTAAAAGTTTAGTACCTAAAGAAATAAAATTATTAATTTCGTACTCTAGTTTCTATTCTATTATTCACTTTGATATATCAGGCTAATACTATTAGTTAACTTATTGATGTGACATTAACATTCAAAAAAATACTAACATATGTTAAAAAAATCTAATCAACACCAATCATCAATTGTCACATTAGCAATAAAAGAAAATATAAAAAAACTCTAAAAAGTTTAAAAATTTTTGAAAAATTAAAATAATTTGAACTATAAATTATAAAATATTAAAAAATAAAAGAATTAAATATTCAAAACAACAAAAATTTAATAAAAATCCAAAAAAATTCAAAACAAATTCTGAAAAACTCAAAAAAAATTTAAAATTTCTAAAAGATTAAATGGATAAAAAAATCAAAAACATTTTTTAAAAATATTGTAAAATTAAAAATATGAAAAATTTAAAAAAATTTAAAAAATCTAATAAAACAAAAAATTCTAAAAAATAAAAATCTTAAAAGTTTAATAAAAACAAAAAAAAAATTTAAAAATGAGAAGTTCAAAAAATATTTTTAAATGAAAATTTTAATAAAAAATTTCTTAAAACTAAAAAAAATTCATAAAAACTTAAAAAATATTAAAAATTTTAAAAATCTAAAAATTTTTGAAACTATCCAATGGACTTTAAAAATTTTTTCAAATTTTGAAAAATTAAAAACATCTCAAACTATTTTAAAATATTATAAGAAATTTAAAAAATTAATGAAAATTTGATAAAATAAAAAAATTGAAAATTTTAATAAAAATATAAAAATAAAAAAATGATGACATCAAAATATATAGAGTTCTTACATGTCAAAATGGTACTAAAATTTAAAATTTTGAATGATTTTTAGTGCTTTTCATATTGTTTTTATGGCTTTAGGTTTTTTAAGCTCAAGACTTCATTTTCATTGTTATAACGTATCGGTCTAAATACTCGATCGCTAGACGTAAAAATTTAAAATTTGTGAAAAACAAGAAAAGTCACCGCCAATCTTTTTTAGTATGTTATTAGCCACCCAAAAATTTTATCTTTTAATAAAACAATAAAATGGGTTCAAAACTTTGTTAAAAAAATAATTTTGGTCTACGAATCTTTATTTAGGAATATTATGAAAATTTTCAAATTAAAGAAATACCTTCAAAGTTTTTGATATAAAGACAGAATTCAACAATACTCTTTCTATTTAAGATTTATCATAACATTCATTTTAAAATAATAAAATAAGACTATTTGTAAATGATTATCATTGGTGACTTTTTAACATCTAAGCAAAGTACCAACAATTAGATTTCACGAAATGCTATTTTAATTTTATTTGTTCAAAACTAAAAATTTTTAAAAAAACTTTTTTTGCAGTAAAAATGTGAATAATATAATTAATATTAAATATTAACAAACATATATATAAATTATGAATGCATACATTATTCTAAAAAATGAGTTACATGCAGATGATGGTAAAATATGAATTTAAGAATTGGGTTTTCAAATATAAAAAAATCATCGGACTCTCTAACATCTAGGTAGAGTTTGAGTATGACTTTTTATATTTGAAATCTCGTCTTGTTATTTTTATTATTTGTTGTTTTAACAAAACAAATTTATTTTGAGTTGCAAAAATGTATGAAAATTCTTAATGAAATAAAATTTCCTAAATACTCCATCATTTAGGTGGCATTTGAGAACAAATTATTTTATAAAAGATTTTCATGCAAATCTTTAAATTTTTAAAACAAGTTTAGGGTTTCAGTTTAAGGTTTTATTTAGGGTCTCAATTTAAGGCTTTATTTAGGGTCTTGACCTTAGGGTTTTAATTTTAGGGTTTTAATTTAAAAGTTTCGGTTTAGGGTTGCACTTTAGAATTTTAATTAAAATATTACAAACTTACAAATCTCTCTAAAAAATCTCCAACATTTAGGTAAATTTTTAAGCTCATTTTTATAATTTTCCTAAAAATTGATTTTTATATATTTTCAAATATTTTCTTTTTCATTAAAACTTATTATTTATTAATCTTTTATTATTTTATTTTTATTATTTAATAATTTTTCAACATCTAGTCGAAATTATTAATTTATTATAATATTTATAACTCCCTCCAACATCAAGGCAATGACTTTTTTATTTTATACTTATCTTTTTACTATTATACTTGTTATTTATTTTTACAATTTTTATCGAAATAAGATAGAATTAATAAAATTAAAAAAAAATTAAGATAGACTATACCTAGAGTAATCTACATGAAAATTAAAATGCATAAAAATTAAAACAAACATGAAAATTAAACTTATAGGGAAATTAGGCATGCATGAAATTTACATTAAACTCAAACACCATAAAAAATAAAAAAAAATAATGTAAGGGTGTATATATATGGACCTAAACATAAGGCAAACAAGTTTGTAGCCTCCTTTTTTAAAACCTTTGTCTATTAATAACCTTTGTTACATATACTAACAATTTTCACTATTATTTCTTCAACTAAAACATAAGAAAGACCAAGCCAAAAACATGAACCAAAAGTCCCCATCTTTCACGTGAAGACACGCATGAAGAGAGCCATAAGGTTTTCTCTAACTGGAACCAAAATGAGATTCCACTTGAGTTTTAGCTTTTTTCATTATTTCATTCAAAACCAACAACTATGACATAAAGATGGAGTTTTGGGCTCCATAATAGCTCACATACAAAAGAAAAAAGGCATACAAAGGATAAAAGCTTTAAGCTTCCATGCAGTTAGTTTGATAAGAACATGGAAAATATGTAGAGACCAAAGAGGTTTCAAAGCCAAAAAACACAAAACTATAACAATAAACATGGATTAAGAAATAAGTGTGAATACTCCATATACCAGAAGAAAAAAAAACAAACAAGAAGAAACCTTTCAACAGATTTACCCAGCTTTTTTGGTTTGATTTTTTGCTTGTTCTTTACCTGTTTCTAATCTTTTCCCTTTTATTTGTAGTTTTGCTTTTTCCTTTTTCCCTTGGCCTCATGTTTTTTGCATCTTTTCCTTTTCCTCCACTTGCTGTGTGCCAAAAATCTCCCTTCTAGAACTATTTTTTCACCTTGTTCCCTGGTTTTTTCTTTTTTTTTTTATTCTAGCTTCACTTCTGGCATTGTTCTCTTTACCAACCCACTGATCGTGCCTCTATTCTCATGTCATTTTTATCTTTTTCTTTTATTTTTGCCCTGCCTTTTTTCCTTTTTTTTTTCCAAATTTTTTTTTCTATTTTCTTATTGTTTTTCAATCGCTTCTCCCTTTTGCTTTCTCTCTTCCTAAACTCCAAAAACTAGCCCCCCTTCTTCTTGTAAAGAAGAAAGCCACTAAAATATCTATGAAGGATTGAATATAGGCCTTTAGATCAAATCTCATCTAAAGGACAAAATTCATCTTTTTCTTTCTTTAAGGAGTAATCTTTAGCCATTGGATCAAGATTCAATATGAAATCTACTAGTCCACATTATTCACTACAAAGGTTCGATTATTATAGCCCCTAAACCAAATGAAAAGACCATTTTACCTTTAGTACAAAGTTTTCGGTATTTAGGCCATTTTCTTAGAAATCAATGTTTCCATACTCATTTTTGGGATTTTAAAGAACCAAAAATCATTAAATATTAAAAAATTGAGATCTAAAAAGTTTCATGATAATTCGAGCTTGAGAAGGCTCAAATTATGAAAATACCCCTAAGGGGTATTTTGGTAATTTCACACCTCCTATAATACTGTTGAGATTTCAATTGCACCAAAAATCATGAATATTATGAAACTGAGACCTGGAAAATTTCATGAAAATCTGAGTTTGGGAAGGCCAACTGTGAGATTTAAAAAGTTTCATGAAAAAATCGACTTAGGGAAAGTCAAATTACGAAAATCCCCTTAAAGGGTATTTTAGTAATTTTGTATTTTTCCAAGTGCAATAAAAATTTTTAGTGTTTTAAAAAATAATCTATTTTAACTTTAAACCACATTGATTCCAATAAGGTTGTGAATTATGAGAATTGACCTGAGTTCTATCTATTTTGATCAAGTTTTGTGTAATTTTGACTTTGTTTGACTAATTTTAACTTTATTGACCAAGTTTGATCGAATTTGACTCGAGTTGACTTTAGGGCCTAATCGCTTCATTTATTATTTGTTTCTCATGCATCCACATAAAAAGGTAGTCTTCATATAAATCCCATGCAAAAGAGTTTGATAGCAACATTATAGGTCTCATTTTTCTTTGTTTATCATAAGCCTAAATATTGATGTTTATTATGAGCTCTTAAAGTAGGCTTTCTTATGGGCTTTAAATTGGCTTTGTTTAGGCTCGTAATTAGGTGTCTAAATGGTTTATGCAATCGTCTTAAATGAATGGTTTTAGCCCATGTTCATAAATAGGCCTGGATCAATCATGTTAAAAAAATGTTTCGGATAAAATTTGATATTGAAAAATAAATATAACTAGAGCTAAGTCGCAAGAGGAGAAATAAAAATGACTTAGATTGAACCACGAGTTAGGAAATGAAAATGATAGAGATTGAAGTGCGAGTCAAAGAATAAATATGATCAGGATTGAGCTGTAAGTCGAAGAATAAAAATGACTGAGATTGAACCATAAGTTGGGAAATAAAAATGATCGGGATTGAAACTTAAATTAAAGAATAAAGATGATCAAGATTGAACCATAAGTCAAGAAATGAAAATGATCGAGATTGAATTGCCAGTCAAAGAATAAAAAATGACTAGGACTAAACCGTAAATCAAAAATGAAAATGACCAAGATTGAACTGCAAGTCGAGAAATAAAAACAAATGAGATTGAACCACAAGTCAAAAAATAAAAATGACTGAGACTGAACTGCAAGTCAAAGAATAAAGATGACTGAGATTGAACATCAAGTCAAAGAATGAAAATGATCAAGAATGAACCGCAAGTCTAAAAATGAAAATAATTAGGATTGAACTGCGAGTCGAAGAATAAATATGACTGAGACTGAACCATAAGTCGAGAAATAAAAATGATCGAGACTAAGCTACAAGTCAGGAAATAAAAGATGACCAAAATTAAATTACAGTTTAAAAAGGTGACTTCCTATATGAGCTTGCTTGCTAGCTAATTCTAGGATTTTGTGTCAGCTAAACTAGACCTAAATTTAGGTGCCAGATAATCTAGGCTTAAATTTTTCATTGGGTGCCAACTATACTAGGCTTAAAAATTTATTGGCGCAAGATAAACTGGGCTTAAATTTGGGTTTTAGCTAAGCTAGACTTAAAATCTTCATGGTGTGCCAGATAATTTAGGCTTAAATATTTCTTTGGTACCAAATAAACTGGGCTTAAATTTTTCTTTGGTACCAAATAAACTAGGTTTAAATCTCATTAATGCCAACTATATTAGGCTTGCATGCCAGCTACACTGGGCTTAAATCTCATTGATGTCAGCTAAATTAGGCTTAAGACTTCATTGGTGTTAGATAATTTTGGCTTAAATTTAGGTGTAGATAATCTAAACTTAAATTTTCATTGAATGTTAGCTACACTAGGTTTAAAACTTCATTGATGTAAGATAAACTGGGCTTAAATTTGGGTCCCAGCTAAGATAGGCTTAAAATCTTCATGGTGTGCTAGATAATCTGGGCTTAAATCTTTCTTTAGTGCCAAATAAATTGGGTTTAAATCTCATTGATGCCAGCTATACTAGGCTTATATGCTAGCTACACTAGTCTTAAATCTCATTGATGCCAGCTAAACTAGGCTTAAGACTTCATTGGTACTAGATAATCTAGGCTTAAAACTTGGAAATTGGTGATCCCTATCAAAAATGAAAGAGGTAAAAATTTTTTTTCCAAATGGATTGAATGGTTCTATATACAAGGAATTTTCAACACCTGAAAGGACTAAAAAAGACATAATTTTCCATGCAATCTCATAGATGAAACATAAGTTTTTCTAAAAATATAAATTCCTTGAAAACCAAACATATTTAACATTTTCTTTAGTCTTCAAATGTGACATTTTGATATATGTTATGGTTAGCTATAAAGGCTTGAGATTTTGAAAGGTTATTTGGGAATGGACGAAAGTTGAGATTTTTGAAATCAACCCATCTTAGACTTCTGAGACTTTGATATTTCAGATCTTTCAAAAAGGTTTGGCTTACCTTTGTTCAGTGTCCACCACACTTAGCATTAGGAATGGCTTTTAAGGTTTGCTTTAGACTACCCTTTTTTTGGTTTTCACCTGAAAGCCATATTTATTTTTCTTTCTTTTGTTTTTACATTCTTTTTTGGCCTTTTTCATTATTACACCATGCACCTAAGAATTTGACCTTATTCGCAAAAGGAAAAGAATTTTTTCAAGAGGGGTTAATAATCTAAATAGGAAATTAAATAATAAAGGGATATCCAAAAGATTCATGGTCATTTTTCTAAGAGAAACTTTTCAATTTTAAACCTATATGTTGATCTAATATGGATTTTTCACAGGATATAACATAGGTTAAGGTTTAGGGTTGTTAAAGAAATAGATAGAAATGCCCAAAACAAGTATTTAAAGGTATTTAAAACTAAGGATCATTTTTCCATTTGAAGGATACAGTCTAAGGTATATTTCTTTTTATTTTCTTATGCTTTCCACCCATTCATTTAATTTTTTTTCCTTTTTTTTATTTTTCCTTTCCTTTCCTTTCATTTTTTTTTACTTTTTCTTTTCCATTTTTCATTGAGTGAATTCCAAACTTTTGTGAACGTTTATATTGGGCTTTTACCCTAACACACGGGATTCCATTTGGATATCCATATTCTTAACCTCTAAACGTGTTCTTTTTTGCCTTTCAGTGTGGAGGATGATCCTTAGTTAGGGTTTATTTTGAAAGAATTCACTCAAGCTCAAAATGCTAATAAAGGATAAATTTCTACATTTATGAAGGGATAATGAAATACAACCATTTGTCATTTCAAGCATAAAACTTAAATTGAAAAGTAGTTCCTTTTGAGAAAATGAACTTGAAGAAAATGTTTTATTTCAAAAGTATTTTTGTTTGTTTGTTTTCTTTTTTTTTTTTTTTTTAAATTATCAACCTTTTCTATTTTTGGGCTTTTTCCTTGTCCCTTTTCCAAAACTTTGAAATTTTCATGATTTTATTTGGAGTTGTTCAAATTTCCTAAGTGCATGATGTCATAACCATTTTTTTTTTCTCTCTTTTCTTTTTGCCTTTTTACTTCTTTTTCTTTTCCTTTTTTTTTTTGACCAAACCTCTTCATGACTTATACATAAGTTTGCTTTATTAGTAATGCTATTGATGGAATATGCCCCATTTTAACATATTACCCTTAATTTATTACGAGAAAAAGGTCATATGGAGTAAAGGAGAAAAGGGTCATGTGGAATAAACTCATTTAAGGTGTCAGATGGCTCATGTTACTCCAAAAAAAAAAAAAACGAATAGACTATTCATAATTCAAGTTGCTTTAAAGGTAATGAGATTTTTCTTTTCTAATTAGTGTGCTCCCAAGACACTAGACTAGGCTAATTTTGGGCAAAAAACTGCAAGGTTGGTAAATCTAAGGTCATTTATCGAACTTAAGTTGGCTTTGATTTTTCAAAATTTTGAAGCTCTAGCATAACATTGATACATCAAATTACCACATCTGAATTCTTTAAAAAAAGTGTCATACATGCTTGATTTTTTAGGAATCCCAATTTTTTTTTCTTTCTTTAAAATAGTTGTTTTATTGTTCATTGCCTTGAAAAGGAATATCATTCTCTAATTTCATAATGTTATCAAGCGAAAGCAAGGTTCACAAATTCTAATTCATGGCTTTTGATGTATCATTACTTATAAAATAGAGTCATCTAGATGATCTAAGAATTAATGTTTAGACATATGAGAAATTCCTAATAGTGATCGCTAACTTTTTTAAGACTCAAATTTTCTCTTTTTTTTCTTTTTTTAGGGTATTATTATTATTATTATTATTTACCTTGGGACCTAAATATGTTGGGCTTTATTCAAATATAACATTTGCTCCCTTTTTTACTATTTTTTTCAAAGAAAACCTATAAGTCCAAAATTTAAAAGAAATTGAAAATATCATATGACAATGTAAATCCATGAAATATTATGATGCATAAGATTTGTTTATGTAATGCAAACACTCAAACTTGACCCAAAAATTGATATTCCCAAAAGTGCTCTTTAGATGATACTCAAACTTATAGAAACAAAAGCTCCACACCTGATGCTTCAACCTTAGCATCATTAACCCTTGATTTTATCGCTATCAATAATCAAAACCACTAATCAATTCTTTAAATTTTGTAAGATCTACATTAACCAAAGCCTAAACTGTATCTTTAAAGATAATGCAATCTCCAATGGAATGCCCCTCGACCTCATCATGGAATTCACACTTTACATTAAGATTATACCACTTCAAGTAAGAAGGCTTTCTGGGTCTTGCAGGAACAATAGAGATCATATGATTTTTGGCTAGTAAGGTGAAAATTTTATTATAAGACATTGGGAGTGAATGATACATCTTGACTCTTTTTTTCTTATGACTTTGTGAATAGCTTGGGTTGATCCTTTATTCTTTAAATATTTATGGCAAAGAAACTAGAGCATATAAATGAAATGGTTGAGGAAAATTACTGGCCTTAGATATCGGTTGGACACAATAAAGTAACCAATGGGAATAATTATTCACCAAACCTTCTTGTATCATGGTGAGGTTTCTCTTATTTTGCTCTTTAACAATTATCTCTTGGGCGTATTCCTCAGAAGTATTTCTCTGCGACGTAACCTCTTTCCATCTAATAGCATATTATTTATAGCTCTCATTGGGAATCCTTATCATATTTTGAAGGGTTAATCGATCTAAAACCATCTGTAACATGTGCTAATATTGCTTCAAGAATGCCCATGATAAATCCCTCAAAATATGAATTTGACTATTTTCCAAACTATAGTACCAACGAACTATTACCCTGGCTAAACTTTCTCGAAAGACATGAATAGCTTTTCATTACCTGCATACCCATCAATTTTGAGATAGTATTGAGTCAAATGTGTCTCAGAACATCCAGTTATGTTATACTTTTTAAATGTTGGAGCTTTGAACTTGGGTGGAATAACCACATCTAGAACTAGCTAGGATTTTTTTTACATCCTTAGATTTATCCTTACCTTCAACAGCTTGAATTTTTTCTTCCATTAGACTATACTTCCTCTGTTCATCTAGATTCCATGACTCATCCCTTATGGGTCCTAAGCTAGGTCTTTCGGGTTGATCATTTCCTTAAGCAAAAAGTCCCTTAATAATTTCCTCCATCTTTCTTCCCAAATCAGTATTCTTCTGATCCTTTTAAAAGATTGCAGAGATTATTCTCAAAATTTTTTTTTTAAGAGCACACATGAATGGCATTCTATTGAGTGGTTACATAAATAGATGAATGAATGAATGGATGCATGAATGACAAAGCTCGTTGGTGAAAAGTGTGGAAATTGGAAAAGGAACAAAAATTAGAAGCAAACCATAATTCACATATCTAAGTTCAAGAAAACAACATCATATTAAAATAAAAATCAATTTCAAAATAAAAGAAATTCATAAAACACTTTATTTTTCCAACAACCTATCAATCAAAAAGTGCTATCCATGTTCATCATCATGTCATCCTTTTCTTATTGTTTCTAAAGCTTGAATCCCTTCTTGTCGCTGGATAAAACTATTTTGGATCTATAAGTGATTGCACCTTGTGTTTGAAAGCCTCACAATTCTTAATGGAATGCCCTATAATCCTGCTATGGTATCGTATCTTGCATTTGGGTTAAAATATTTTGGGTATGGAAACTTTAAAGACTCTGAAGGCACCAGGGCAACAAGGTGTCTCTTAAACAGATAGGGATAGAGTTTTTCATATGAAATGGGGGGATGATATAAATGTTTCTTTTCCTTGGGTAATTTTTGGACAACAGGTTGATTAGTAGTCCAAGGATTTGGTGGTGTACAAAGGTTTGGAATTGAACAATTGGCTGAATAGTTGGTTAAGGAATAACGGGCTGAAGATTTTGGTTCAAATGTGAACTTCTCAGAAATTGCATGAAGTTTTGGGACTTGATCTTTGATGCTTGGAAAGGATGTCACAAATAGACATGAGAAGGATTTGAATGCAAGTTCAAGTTTGAAACGATTGGGGAAGGTTGTAGGGAACCGGATAATTACATTTTAGAGATCAAATTCTAGAGTTCAAACACTTGGGTGGTCAAATCACTTATCCTTTTCATGATCTTATCTATACCTTCATTATTACTCAAACCATTGAATGCGTTAGCATACTCAGGAAGTGTATTAGGCCCAACGAGAATTGGTTGATCACAACTCCATGAATTCATAGGACTTACTTGGGCTAAAATTGGTAAAGACCCTTGAGAAGGCACCAAAATAAATTCTTTGAGTCTATCAACGATCTTTGTTAACTTAGCGACCTATTTTGTCATCTCTCAACTGTCATGACCAAACTCCTCTTGATTGCATTCTAATGCACTAATTCTGCCTTCCAATTAATCTTTTATATTTTCAGCTTCTTATACCCATTAAAACAAATATTTTATTTCAAGGGTTTAAACCAAAACATTTATGCTATTTTCCTTATTGAATGAATAACACAATTCCTAATTTGCATGCTGCACAAAATATATCTATAAATACTTGAATATGATAATGATGAAAATATATTTACAAAAATGTAACAAACCAAAATATACAAATCACCTTAACGATGAATGTAGAATGAAATGATTAAATTCCAAAAAAATAACAAACTCCTTATCTATCGTAAATCTTTTTTTTTTGTTTTTTTATCCATCTTTTTATCTGGACTTCTTTTATTTACCTTATTACCTTAAACACAAATTGCATCAAAATGCCCTACATATCCTAATTTAGGTAATTTCTATGAAAGAAATTGGAATGGCTTTTAATTTCTAAATAATTTCTATAAAAGGTTGACACTACTGATGGCTTCATAAGAACCTTTTTTTTTTTTTTTTTTTTTTACTTATAACTGACCTAAAACAAATGCTCTCGCTTAAAGTATGATGTCTATATAATGTAACCAACAAAATCAAAGGTTATAAAAATAAAATGAATTAATAATTCAAAACAAACAAATAATAGAAACAACATAGCAACCATATAATACAACAAAATAACAGAATATATTAGTGTCCTAACTTTTAGTTATTTTTGAAAAGGCAGCATGTCTTTATCCTAGGTAGGCTTCCTATGACTCACGATATTTTGGGTCGAGATTTATTCATTTATTCCTAGGCCAAACCTTATATTATTGTCCATTATAAACTAGTAAGGCTCCCTGATCCTCACCCATTATAAGTTACTAACAGAAATGGTTCAATCTAAGTGGAAGTATTTCACTAGCAAATGCGAAGGTTATCACCTTATGAGAGTGTAACTACTTTACTTTCTCCTAATAAGAACAAATCCAGGGTCTAGAGCTCATGCATGTAAATACATATGCAAAAGTGTGCAAAGTGACATATTAATCAAAATAATATAAATAAATCATAAGCATAAAATCAAAACAAAGTAACAACTAACATGCAATTTATTTTATTTATTAACTTATATATATATTTTTAAAAATTATAATAAAGGGAATTAAACTAACTATCAAATAAAACCAATTAATTTCAACAATTGTTAATAGTGCATAACTAAAATTTTTGGCTTGACTCTAAAAAAGTCCTAAACGGAATCATCAAGCCATCATAATGTAACGGTCTGGAGACTCAATTGTTAGACACAAAAAATTTAAAAATCTTGTTAACCTTGAATGGATCCTTGTTTTGAAATGACAAAACATTAAAGCTAAATAAACTTGATCAAGATTTTGAAAAATATTTATTTAGTACATGTTCTTAAGTTTTATATTTTGGTACTAAATAAATAATATGATTTTCAATGCTTAAACAAACCTTTCTTTGTTTTTGTATTTTTCAAACCAAATCTATCTTTAAAGATTATTTATTGAGCTTAAATGAAAGTCCAATTTTTGTTTTTAAAGTGAACTTATTTATTTTGGACTTAATACAATTTTGATAATATTGGTTTTGAGAAATAGATTAACTTAAGAAAGCTATTTTACAAGAACAAAGTTTTCCAATATTGAATTTGTTTTGTTTTTCTATATTAATTCACAAAGTCTTAACATTTGAATTTTATATGGTTAGAAAGCTCTTTGAGTCTACTTTCTAGTGGATCAAACAAATCAAAATCCAAATTTTCTAAGAAAAGATTTTGAATTTTTACTAGACACACTGCAGTTGTCTAAAAACTGCATAAGGGGTAGATTTGAAAATTCACTATAATTCTTACAAAATGAATTAGATGATGAACTTTATATGGAAGAAAGCCCTTTAAGTCTAGTTTCTAAATCTTTAAACGGTTTGTAATTTGAATTTGTATAACATAAGATATGATCAAATTAGTAAGTAGAATGTAAAATGGGAGACTACCACCCAGCATAGATATGATCAATCCCCTCTAGAAGGGATCAATTGCTTTTTCAAACAAAATGCTCATAGGACTGAAAATCCAGAAAAGGGATCGATTCCCCCACATAGGGGATCAATCACCCCATTAACCAATCGATCCCCTACAAAAAGGTATCAATCAGTTAGGTTGTTTTCAAGTGAAAAATGGTTCCAAACATGAACCAATCCATCCCCTCAAGCAAGGGATCGATCGGTTTTGGGAGCCAGCAAACTAACAGCTACTTTTTCATGATTCCAATGGGTATTTCTTCATTCCAAGCTTCCCCAATGGCTACTTCTTCAATTTTTCTAAAAATTGGGCACTTCAACACACCAAGAGGATGGATGAATCAAGAGAGCAAGAGCCAATAAGCCATATTTTCATTTTCTCAAAGAATCAAGAGTTTTTAGAGCTTCAAAGTCCATATCTTTGTATTTATTGTATTCAAATTATATTTTTTGTTCATTCATCATTTTTCTTGTACTTAAACTTAGCAAACACTTAGCCTTAGAGAGGTTATTCAATTGTTTGCAAAAATACCTTTGATATACAAGGGTGGAAGAGAACAAGAGGTGAGGTATCCTCCTGATATTGTAAGAGTAGAGGTTGCTATCTAAGCCTTGAGAAAAAGATAGAGATTTAGTACAAGATATGCTTGTATCTTGTAAGAATTTTTCTTCAATTAGTGGATTGAAGCCTTGGTGTGGACAACCAAGAGAGAGGACATAGGTGCCTTGTGGAGAAGGACCAAACCTCTATAAATCATTGTGTTTGATTTCTCTATCCCTATCTCCTTACAATTTATTGTTATTTATATTTGATTTTAGGTTCATTAATTGTTATTGTTAGTATTATATTTTTATCAAAAGTGCTTATTGTTTTAATTTCCATTCAATTATATTGAAATTATTTGTTTGGGAAGAATTTGGAGAAATTCAATTCACCCCCCTTCTTAGATCACCATCTCACCTATAAAGCTAACAAATCATAAAAAACACGCGGAGTCACCACCAATCTTTTTTAAGGTGTGATTGGCCACCTCAAAATTTTATCTTTTAATAAAACAATAAAATGGATTTAAAGCTTTATTAAAAAGATAACTTTGGTCTACAAAAATAGATTAAGTTTAGGAGTCGATTACATGTGAGGAAAGATTAGCACCCCCACAATGCCCACAATATTGGTACCAATTAATTATGCATTATTTTTAATTATGAATAAAAGTGATTTTTTATATGAAATTTAACTATAATTCTATTTGTTTTTAAGAAATAAATTTAGTTTTAAAAATTTTTTATTTAGGAAATTATAAAAATCTTTAAATTAAAGAAATGCTTTTGAGGTCTCTAATAAAAAAGTAGAATTCAAAGATAGTCTTTCCATTTAAGATTTATCATAACATTCCTTCTAAAAAAATTAAATAACACAATTTGTAAATGATAATTATTGATTACTCTCCAATATCTAGGCAAAGTATCAACAATTATATTTTGTGAAATGTTATTTTAATTTTATTTATTCAAAATTAAAAATTTTTAAAAAAACTTTTTATGCAGTAAGAAGACAAATAATATAATTAATATTAAATATCAACAAACATATATAGAATTATGAATGCATGCATAATTTTGAAAAATAAGTTATATGTAGATGATGATAAAATACGAATTTAAGAATCATATTTTCAAATATAAAGAGACCATCTAAACTCTCTAAAATTTAGACAGAGTTTGTATGCGACCTTTTATATTTAAAATCCCATCTTGTTATTTTCATTATTTGTTGTTTTAACAAAACGGATTTATATTGAGTTGCCAAAATGTATGAAAATTCCTAATGAAATAAAATTTCCTAAATACCCCATCATTTAGGCGGCATTCTTTCATAAAATATTTTCATGTAAATCTTTAAAATTTTAAAAAAGTTTAAGGTTTCAGTTTAAGATTTTATTTAGGGTCTCGATTTAAAGCTTTATTTAAGGTCTAAACCTTAGGGTTCTAATTTTAGGGTTTTGATTTAAAAGTTTCAGTTTAGGGTTGCACTTTAGAATTTGAATTAAACTTTCGCAAACTTACAAACCTCTCTTAAAAATCTCTAATATCTAGGTAGATTTTTTGAAGTAAGCTCATTTTTATAATTTTCCTAAAAATTATTTCTTACATATTTTCGAATATTTTCTTTTTCATCAAAACTTATTATTATTTATTAATCTTTTATTATTTATTTTTATTATTTAATAATTTTTCAACATCTAGAAGGAATTATTAATTTATTAGAATATTTATAACTCCCTCCAACATCTAGGCAGTGACATTTTTTATTTTATTATTACTTTTTACTATTATCCTTATTACTTATTTTTACAATTTTTATTAAAGTAAGATAGAATTAATAAAATTAAAAAATATATATTTAAGATAATCTATACCTAGATTAATCTACATGAAAATTAAATTGCATAAAAATTGAAACAAACATGGAAATTAAACTGATAGAGAAAATTTAGCATGCAAAAAATTTACATTGAACTCAAATACCATAAAAAAAAATAATAATAAAAAAATCATGCAGAGGTGTATATATCAGGACCTAAACATAAGGCAAACAAGTTTATAACCTCTTTTTTTAAAACCTGTCTATTAATAACCTTTGTTACATATACTAACAATTTTCACTGTTATTTTTTCAAACTAAAACGTAAGAAAGACCAAACCAAAACTATAAACCAAAGGTCCCTATCTTTCACATGAAGACACGTATGGATGGAGCCATAGGGTTTTCCCAACTAGAACCAAAAAAAGATTCCACTTGAGTTTTAGCTTTTTTCATTATTTCATTCAAAACCAACAACTATGACATGAAAATGGAGTTTTGGGCTCCATAATAGCTTGTATATAGAAGAAAAAAGATATCTAAAAGATAAAGCTTTAAGCTTCTATGCAATAAAGAAAACCTAGAAACTAGTTTGATAAGAACATGAAAAATATGTATAGACCAAACAGGTTTCAAAGCCAAAAAGCACAAAACCATAATAGCAAACATGGATTAAGAAATAAGTTTAAATACCTTATATACCAAAAAAAAAAAAATGAATGAACAAGAAAAAACCTTTCATTGAATTTGCCCAATTTTTTTTGTTTGGTTTTTTATTTGTTCTTTACCCATTTCTAGTTTTTTCCCTTTTATTAGTAGTTTGGCTTTTTCCTTTTCCCCTTGGCCTCACTTTTTTTGTTCTTTTCCTTCTCCATCGCTTGTTGTATGCCTTAAACTCTCTTTTCTTGAATAGCTTTTCCACCTTATTCCTTAGTCTTTTTTCTTTTCTTTTTTTTTATTCTAGCTTCATGCTTACCATTACCCTTTTTACCAGTCGCACTACCTAGTTTTAATTTCCTCTTCCCTTTTCTTACACTGATCGTGCCTCTATTCTCATGTTGTTTTCATCTTTTTTTTTGCCCTACCTTTTTTTTTTTATTGCTCCAAAGCCTTTTTTTTTCTATTTTCTTCTTATTTTTTAACCACTTCTCCCTTGGGCTTCCTCTCTTCCTAAACTACAAAAACCAGCCCCCTTCTTCTTGTAAATAAGAAAGCCACTAAAATATCTTTAAAAGACTGAATATAGGCCTTTGGATCAAGTTTCATCCAAAGACCAAGCTTTTTCTTTTTTTTTTTCAAAAAGAAATCTTTAGCCATTATATCAAGATTCAATATGAAATCTACTAGTCCACATTATTCACTGCAAATGTTGCATTTTTATAGCCTTTAAACCAAATGAAAATCTAAGCTTGGGAATGCCTAAATTATGAAAATACCCTTAAAAGGTATTTTGATTTTTTCACACCTCTTAGGGTACTATTGAGATTTAAAATCCACTAAAAATCATGAAATATTATGAAATTAAGATTGAAAAGTTTTGTGAAAATTCAAACTTGGGAAGGCCAAATTATAAAAATACCTTTTAGGGGTATTTTGGTAATTTCACACATCTCGAGGTACTGTTGTGATTTCAAACACACCAAAAATCATGAAATATTATGAAATTAAGATTTGAAAAGTTTTATGAAAAAAATCAATCTAAAAAAAGTCAAATTACGAAAATCCTCTTCAAGGGCATTTTAGTAATTTTGTATTTCTCAAGTGCAATAAAATTTTTTAGTGTTTTAAAAAATCATCAATTTTAATTTAAAATCACATTGATTCCAATTAGGTTGTGAATGTTGAGAATTGACTCGAGTTCTATCCATTTTGATCAAGTTTTGTGTAATTTTGACTTTATTTGACTAATTTTAACTTTATTGACCAAGTTTTTTCGAATTGGACTTGAGTTGACTTTGGTAAGGTCAATGGCTCAAAAATAGGGACCACTGATAGAATATCCAAATCTAATGCCTATATAAAATAAGCTGGCATTTCACTTAAACAATCAAAACCAAAAGTAGTACTCTAACCATCATTTTCAAAACCAGATTTGTCTACATTCAAAATTAAAAATAAAAACTTGAAGTCACATAATCAAATCTTTTTTCAACTATTTTTCCTTGGAAAATAAAAAATAGTAAAAACACAAATAAAAAAACGTTTGCTGATTTTATGAGGCATTTTGAGTGACGTGATGATTTTAAAATGAAAAAAGATTAAAAAAAAGGGGAAAGAAGAGAAATGAAATCATTGTCGATAGAAGTAACAATAATAGCATGAGGAGGAAAGGTAGGGAAAGAGAAGGAAGAATAGAAAACAAAAAATAGAAGAGAGGAAAGAAAATTTCATTGTTAGTGACATTAATGGTGGCAATCAAAATATGACAAAGATGAGAGAGAGAGGTAATTTAAAATAAGGTAAAGATATTTTGAAAAGAGAATTACATAATAGTCTTTAAAATATTGTTTTATACATAATTAAATTAATCATCAATAATTATTTTGAACTTATTGTTAGGTATTATTTGTCTCTTTTTAATTTTTCTATGGAGTAGATATTGCAAAGTATGGATGAGGACAAACAATTTATGACTAAAATTATTAATAGCTAAATATTGTTAGCCTCATGTCTTTATACATGTTATATCTTAATGGCCACGTCAGTAACATTCTAGGTGCTATGTCATTAGTGCCTACACATTGTTGTCCATGCCATCATTCATGAGATATAAAAAGAGAATCTGACCAAGCATGCATCATTCTCAACTTTACATTTCTCTACTTTCTTCATTGCTATCATCTTTTATTTTGAACTTTTCTCAATTCTTGAGCACATATTGACTTAAGAGTCAAAACATGTGCCAAAGCTCTAAGTTTAACACCTTCTGACCTTTTTTTTCTTCTTAATTGATTTGACAGACTCTTCAGTTGAACTCCAACAAGATCTTCCATCACCATATCAGAAATTACATCAGCAATAACTTTGTTTAAATTCCAAGTATTGGATTTTTTTTTTTTTTTTGCATTCATGAAAGCTTATTATGTGTTAGACTACAAAATCAACATCAACTATCTCCCATCTCATTAAATTAACTCTTTTTATCTCATCTCAGATTTTTAAATTTTCAAAAAGTTTAAGTGAACATTCCTTTGAGACATGAGTTGGTTATTTTATGTTATATAACAATTGTTGATTATTTTTACACAAAAAAAATTTGTTGATTTTTATAATTATTATATGGAATATAATAAAGTGATGTCCATGTCAAAAACTCTTTCTAGATTACTAATAATTTAATTTCTAATTGTGAAATTTACAAAGAATATAAGATTGTTGATAATATGAATAATGTCATAATGGTTTTGGGACCATTAGACAAATTTTAAAAAATAAGAAGTCACCACCAATATATTTTTTGACTGAGTATGATTGACTACTTATTAAAACTTACATTTAAAAAAAATCTTAAAATTAATTAAAAATAATTTTAGAGCCTACAAAACAATTTGGGTTCAGGAGTTTGGTTATGCATGGGGAAAGATTAGTACCACCAAGATGCTCCTTAAAAACGAAACCAATTAATTATGCATTATCTTTTAATTTTGATAAAAGTGATCTTAATTTGATATTTAAAATTAATTTTCTTAACTCCCTTTTTATTTGTCAAAATTTTGGTTTTTTATTTTTATTTTATTTTTATCATTTTTTAATTTTTATTTTCCATTTTTGTGACAAAATTTTCTCTTTTTTTAATTTTATTTTGTAAAAATCTTATTCCATTTTTATTTGGAAAATAAATAAAAACCTTGTTATTGAAAAACTTGTAAAATGCTCTAATACATTAGTAACATTAAAAGAATTTTTCTTTTTTAGAGATTTCTTAGAAATCATTACTCAGATTTCCTTAAAATCTCATCTTTAGAGATTTTCATCTACATTTCCATAATTGAGGGATATACATGTGATGAAAATAATGAAACATAATATTCATGCATTTATTTATGCATTTTTATTTTTTTATTTCATTATATTATATTATTATTATTATTATTTGTCTTTTTTAAGAAAATTTTCTTTATTAATTTTTTGCATTTTTATTATTTTCTTTCACATTTTTTGCTTTTTTTTGGTAGAAAAAGGAAAATTTATTTTATTGAAAATTTTTATAAATACTTAAATACACTGATATAATTTAAAAAATAAATCTTCCCACCGACAGATTTCATAAGAATCACTATGCGAATTTCTGTAAAATCCCATCATCGGATAAAAATTTTCTTCCCCTCATTTATTTATTTATTTTAAAAAAATGATAGAATTTAAAGTTACCAAAATTTTGGAAGAACTTTAAATTTTATTACTATTTAACACTTTGTTTTCATTTTTTTTAGAAATATTTATTTATTTTAGAAATTTAAAATTTTAAAAATGCATAAATAAAGAAATAAAGGAAATTAAAATAATAATAAAAATACAAAAAATACTAAAACACAAAAAAATACCTGAATCGACTGATCAATGACCAAGTCAATGATTATGGGCAATTTAGGGTGGTTTAATGGTCCAAAAGCGATTTTAGGTGGTTTGATAGCAGTTTTCCATGTGTTGAAGCTGTTCGACTGATTCAATTAGACCAGCTTAAGGGTTGAGAGAGGCGCGAGTCTTTGGGCTAGTTGTGCAAGTCAACAAGTTGAGTTGGGCCGACATGCGAGTCCTCTCCCCAAAATGAATTGTTTCATTTTTTTTCTATATAAGCCAATGTTTTTTCTATTTCATTTCCTACTCTCTTACTCAGAAAAAAAATCAAAACTCTCTCAAATCTTCAAAAATAGCTGACCATCTTTTTTAAAAATCAATTGGTGACCATGATGCCCATTGCCGCCTTCAGCTACCAGCCACTAGTCCTCGATATCATAAAATTCCTAAAATTCACGAAAAAAAATTTCCATTTTCCTTCATCTTTCCTTTCTTTTAATTAGTTTCCCTAAGACACCGGTAATTTTTCCTAAATTTTATCTAAAAGCTCATGGCTTCAAAACTTAAAATGGTTGTTGTTGTCACTCTAAACTTCACTTCCCTTTGTTATGTCTCATTTAGCTCTAGCTTTCTTTTAACCAAAAATATTGACCCCAAAACACTTGAAATCACCTAAGTTGAAAACTTCTTTCTTTTGTGTTTTTTTGGGTTATTTTTGTGGTTCCCTTGTTAGGGATGTGGATTTTTTTTGTTTGTTTTTTCTTTTTTTAGTTGGGGTTTTCTTGATTATTTGGGTAGGATGGGTTTTAGTGGGTGGCCAATGGGCTATGGGTAGTTGAGGATGATATTGGGGGTGGTGGTGATTGGTAAAACTGGGAGGTGTTTCGATAGTGTTTGGTGTCACTGGTGGTTACTGGTAGTAAAGGTTTGGGGTGGTGATAGGTGAAGTATAGGGAGATTTTTGGGTTTAGTAGTGGACATGGGTCTATTTTGGCTAAGAGCTCTTGTTGGTTGAATTCGCCTCCCCCTGTGCTAATATCTTTATTTATTTTTATAAGTTTTTTAGCTTTTAGATTCAAGTAGATATCAAGTGGATAAAATGGAAGATTGTAGGTATGGTGAAGGGCTGATGACAACTAACTTTCAACTATAGGTAATGGTGATAGGGTGGCTTATAGGGTAGAGTTGGTAGAGTAGAGGGGACTGGTGTAGGGGTAGAGGGGACTGGTGTAGGGGTAGAAGGAGGCTGGTGTAGTTTAGGGAACTATTTTTGTTTCTTTTTTTTTTTCAATTTCCAAATTTTTTTAAAGATAATTAAAACTTAGGCTTCAAAAGCTTTGGGCCTCACAAATATATTTTGGCATTCAAATGAATCTTGAATTAATCATCGGGCTTTAAATCCAACTTGAATTGGACCAATCATTGGGACAAGAAAATCCATTAAACCCAATGTGTAATGAACAAGTCTATAAATTCAAACTCAGTGCATCAAAATCATGAATGAAATTAGAGATTCATTTTAATTAAGCTGAACAAAATTAGATGTCTATAATTGTCTCTTTTTGCACATTGCTAAGAATCAGGAATAGGATAAAGATATAAACAATAATTTTATTCGGGCCCATCAACACCAAACACTTTTATTTTTGTTCTTTTCAAGTTTTTGGTTTTTTTCTTTTGCTCTTCCCATTAAAGGCTCAATGAGTTTAAAAATCAAACAGAAAGGCTTATCTCATTAGATACTCGATAACTTTTGAAAATATAACACAATAACTCATAGATTATGCCTAGAAGACTTATAAATCTTGTCCATAAGAACTAAGAGACTATGCCCAGTGGTCTTACAAATCTCAACTCTAATGAGTGCTCTTTTAAACAAAAGCTAAGAAACTTTAAAAATCTTGAAAAGCATAGAGATATGCCTAGAGATCTTACAAATCTCAACACTAATGAATGCTCTTCTAAACAAAGGCTAAAAAAATTTAAAAATCTCATCTAGAAAAGGCTTATCTAATAAGAGGGATTGAAATTTTAAAAATCTTATGTGGAAAAAGGTCCTCTAATAAGAGGTATTGAAATTTTAAAAATCTTATCTAAAAAGGGCTCCTCTAACTAGGGGCATTGAAACTTTAAAATTCTCATCTTATGCCAACTTAATTGGGCTTAACAATTCTAATTGATGCCATGGGATTAAATTTTCAAGTTGATAAATTTCATCTTGAAAATCTCAAAAATTTTCAACACTTTTCATTTTCTAAGAAAAACTTTCCTCATTCTTTTTGTTTTCCTAATACCATACACACTTTCCAAACTTCTTGGAAACTCTTTTATTTTGTTTTTGACAAATTTTTTCATTTTTTTCATTATTTTAAAAATTGACAAATAGCATTATGTTTAAAATGTCCATTTTAAAAAATGTTGGTGCATATGAAACAGTTCTTATGCAAATAAAAACATTTTGCAAAAATAATCCCTAATAATGCAACGCAAGTGTCATTCCCATGATAAAAATGCCCCATGCAAATAAATACTCAGATGTCTTTTAGAAAAACAAAAATGTAATACATCTGCAAGTGAATGCTAAATTCTTTTTTGAAAATAATTCATTTTTAAAAAATTTGCATATGATGAAAATAAAAACCTAGAGATGCTCATATAAAATCAAAGATTCTTATTTGAAAAGATTCATATCTAAAGGTTAAATGTTCTTATTTAAAAAATTTTAGCGATTCATATCTAAAAATCAAAGATTCTCATTTGAAAAATTTAGAGATTTACATCTAGAAATAAAATATTCTCATTTGAGGAAATTCACATCTTAAAAGTCAAAGATTCACATTTGAAGAGATTCATATCTTAAAAGTCAAAGATTCACATTTGACAAATTCAGAGATTCACATCTAGAAATCAAAGACTCTCATTTGAAGAGATTCACATCTTAAAAGTCAAAGATTCACATTTGAAAAAATTTATATCTTAAAAGTCAAAGATTCCCATATGAAGAGATTCTACTTGCAAATCAAGATTCTCATTTGAAAAATTTAGAGATTCACATTTGGAAATCGAAGATTCTCATTTGAGGAGATTCACATTTAAAAATTTTAAAGTTTCATATCTATGAATGAAAAATTTACATTTGAAGAGATTCACATCTTAAAAGTCAACGATTTTCATTTGAAGAGATTCACATCTAAAACTCCAAGGTTTGCATTTAAAAGGATTCATAAAAATTCACATTTGAAGTTTCGAGGTTCACATTAAGGATTTTGAGATTTTCATTGAATGTTTAAGATTTACATTGAAGGTTTGCAAAAACTCACAATCGATTTCGAAGATTCATAAATGATTTCAAAAGTTTACAAAAGTTCAAAAATTAGTAAAAGACTTAAAGATTTGCATAAGGGTTTTAAAGATTGACACAAGGGTTTCAAAGATTTACCAAAAAAAATTTAAAGATTCACTAGTAAAATGCCATTTTCTAAAAACCTTATTTGAAAAGAGCTCCTTGAATAAAAAGTTTAACTCATTTAAAATTCAACAATTTTTCCTTGACCAAGGTTTAACATATCTTGAAAATTCTTCTTGCTTTGAATGTCAAATTTTTATTTTTCTACAAAAATTTCCTTAATCAAGGGTCAAAAATTTTATCTTGAAAAATCTTCATTTGAGTGTAAAAAATTTCATCTTGGAAAGTCTTTTTCATTTGAAAAGTAAAAATCTCAGTCCATCTTTAAGTTTTTTCTTTTTTTTTTCAATTGAAAATTGAAACTTCTATCTTTTCTACATGCAATGAATGTCCTGAATGCAAGTATCAATGTCATGCACCCCTAAATGTGGTAAGGAGGTCCTTAAGACTTTCTTTTTTCTTTTTTTTTTTGTTTTTTTTGCCATATTATGTTTTTCCATTTCAACTTTGTAGCATTTATAGCTTCAAAATTCACCAATTCTTCACCAATATAATATGGGTGTTCTTCTAAAAGTTTATTCTTTAATGTAAAGGCCTTAGATACCAATATCATTTCTGACTTGTTTTGTCATTCTCATTTCATGCTCCCTACTATTCTAGATTGCTTTTTAAAGAATGTAAAGATCTTTTATGGATATTACCATTCACTTTGTTATCATTCCAATTTTATGACAAATGTAGTGCAATCATACATTTCCTCTATTCATTATGATAATGAAAAGTGGTAAAGACCAAGATAAATTAAAGAAAAGAGGTATTCGTTATAGAATGGAATTAAACAAATTTGGTGGAGAATAAATAGGCAAATGAACACAACCAACTCATTGTGACAATTTTGAATTCTAATTTAGGATGTTTTCCTAAAAACTAGTTTCGATTATTTTTAAGATCATTTTAAGTTCATTCAACCTTTCCCTAATTTCACAGGATCTCTAAATGTTATTGATCTTTCATTCTGAGTTCAATCACCTTACCTTCATTTTTGTTTTCAACACAAGTATTTTTCTACTCAAATTGCCCTTTCAGGTTTTTAATTTGAGTTTTTTTTTTTTAACTTTCGTTTTTCCTTTCTTTTTCAATCTTCATTCATCACAATCCTCTATCAAGCACTAAATCAATCCTTAAACATTAGGAAGGATTATAATCTCATTATCCTTAAATGATACCATAGGCACTCCTTAGTTCAACATACATTTCTTCAACTCAAGTAATCACATTTGATCAAAATGGGCTTTTAAGGCATGTAATATAGGCTATGGTGTAGGTTGTAAAAAAATGGATAAAATAGGCTTAAAATATATATGTTTAAAGGGTTACAAACCAAAGGATTCATTTTCAACTTTTTTATTGCCAACCTTTTTTTTTTAGAGAGAATTCAATTAGAAAAGGCTTATTTCTTTTTCTTGGGTTTTTTTTTTGTTACCGTGGGATCTTTTGTGACTTTTACCTTATTTTTATGAAAGATCTTCCAAAATTTACCCCCTAGTCTAAAGAATGATCTTTGGTGATTTTTTTAAGGAATCATAATAGGCTAAAAAGAGGCAACAAATGGATAATTTTATTAATGTATAAAGGTAAAAAAAAAGATGTTCATTTCTCATCTCAAACATGAATACCTTTTTTTTTTTAAGAACATAAATTGATAAAGGATGAGCTTATTGATAGATGTTGCCAAATGATCACATCATTGTAAAATAGCTCTAATTTAGCCAACTTTAACTTTTTTTGCTTCATTAATCTCACTTGATATGAATGAGTTTTTAAAATTGAATCAAAAATTATTATCCTTATTGTTTGAACATTCATTACTTAGGATTTGAGAACGAATAAAAGAAAATTTATGAAAAGATATACAAAAGCATAAAGTAACAATTCAAATGAAAGAGGATATTGTAGGCATAAACATTTAGGCAATAGCATTAGTAATGAAATCCAAGAAAATTGCAAGCAACCCCGTCTTTCCTTATCATTATGCCACAGTGCGATTAGGTAAAAGATTCTCCACTAACATTTGACTTTGCTTTTGTATCAAAGTTCAACAAGCCAACCTAGATTAAGCTTTGCACCTTATGTTTGAAAGTAGGGAAAATTTCTATGGAATGGCCTACATTCCGTCGGGCATAAAAATTGGATCAATGTGAGTTCTATCTTGATAGAGGTTTCAATGGATCTAAATGGACTAGTGTAATAAGGTGGTTTTTAATAAGCAAAGACAATAATTCAAGGTATGACAAAGAAATTGGATAAAAAAAAGTTCTATCTTGGTTATTTGGCATTATTATTTTATTGCCCATGGGGTTGTTAAATTGAGATAAAGGTGCATGAATGGTGTTTGGTGAATGCTTGGTGAAGATTTTTTATTGTGGGATCAGTTGATGTGGGTAAGAATTTGCTAAAATATTACTTATGGTCAAATAGTATAGGTAGGTTGGTTGGGGATAGTACAGGACAAAGCTTATATTTTGCTACCCTTCATAGGTTAAAGCTTGGACATCTTCTTTCTTTTTAGATGCATTATTTTTCTTTAAATCTCTTCCTTTAAGTTTTTTGCTTTTAACCTCATTCTTAATTATCTTTCTTGATATCACCATGTCTACAAAGTTTTTTTATAGCAATTCTCACCCTTTTTCTCATAGTATGGTGCTTGAAAAGTATTAACAAACAAGATGAATTTTTTTGGTAAGGGGTGGTTAAACCTGAGCAACAATGTCTCTTTATCTTTGCGTATACTCTTTTAAAGCTTTCATTGGTTTTTTTCTCCATGTTTTGTAGGGATAGGTGATATAGAGCTAGATCTATAATATGCCTGTAGTGGGCAATAAAAGTCCTAGCCAAATCTTTTCATAAGTGGATGTGACTTCTGTCCAATTAAACATACCACTTGGTAGTCGATCTGATGAGGTTATCTTGGAATATGTGTATCAATAGTTTTTCATCATGGGTGTAAGCAACCGTATTTTTGTAGTACCATGGTAATGTGGGTCACCGGACATTTAGTCCTATCATATTTTTTAAATTTGAGACTTTGAATTTTGGTGGAATGACTACATCCAGCACTATGCACAATTTGGTCACATCCATCGAGTTGTAAATATCCATTCCCTCAATGTCTTATAGTTGTTCCTTTATGAGGTTCATCTTATACAAAGATTCTAGGTCTTCCTTCACTTTTAAAGCTCTTGTTTTGAGCTTCTCTTACTCTTTTAGGTTATCCAAATTAGGAATATAGATTGGATTTGATGATTTCATTCCTACTGCAGGAGTGATGTGCCTTTGAAATTGGGTAGGTCCTTGTGTTGCTGGTATATCAATGTAGGTAAATGCATGTCCTTCAATAAAAAAATGTAGGTTGTGGTTATGCTCCTTAAGAAGTTTGGGCTCGATATGGGGTAAAACCTGGGGGATATGGGGGATTGTCATCCTCTTGTTATGGGTGGCTTTCTTGGGGCCTATCTTCCTTTACCACTTACTTCTTTTTATTCATCTTAGTTATCATGGCTATCATTATGGCTAACTGTTCCTTTATATCTTCTTATGCTTTCTTAATCTTATCCATTCGATTAAATTGCTCTTCTTCCATGGCCTTTGCTCATGATCAAGTATTGTATGAATGTAGGATAAGTTGATTTGAAGACTTTGTTGGCTAAGCTATCCTTGAACCTTTATTACCATAATTTTTTAAGAAATCAAAATGCTATGTATTGAAAATTTTCTTTTGGTTTGAATTGTTGCTTTTTTTTTTTTACTTTTATTTAAGAAATTGATTATTATTAAAACAAACATGGTGTACATGACATATAAATGCAACTGAGAGATATTTGCTTATTGACAAATTGCAACACCATAATTTTTTATTAATTTCAAACAATTTTTGTTATCTGAAGCTTATCATTCTAGAATTGTATCCATAAAAACATTTAACTTGCTCATAATTATCCTTACCTTCATCTAGAAAGTTCACTAGGTGTTGTCCATATTCTCTTGTGGGATTGACATATCACCTTAATGCATCAACCTTTTCAACCATTGCTCTTGCCTTTTTCACTACCTTACAAACTTGACTAGTCAGATGCTCTATGTATTGTTGCCTTCCCAAGCTTTTTGTTTCCACTTCATGCAACCATCTATTTCCAAGTCACATGTGAAGCTTAATCCTTTTCCCATCTTTTCCATTCATTTATAATTGCTAAAATATGATTTTTTATGATCTTGCAACTAATTCTCTAACCTTTGGATCACTTATTCTAGTGAAAAATATGGCTAGATTACATCCCTTATTCTAGTGATGATTAAAGAACAAATATTCTAAATTATTTTGTGTGAGATCTAAATGCATTTTTTTGGGTAAGCCAAACACATAACCAGTAGGTAAACAATCCTTATTTTTTTTGTTGAGTTTTTTTCAACTAAATACGTACCTCATTATATGACTCATATGAGATGCTCACAGATGATGAGCAAATCTATAACTTTATGGGATCCATAAAAAAATATTTTTAGAAAAAAAGTGTTCTAGAGCAAATATCTCAATAGGAAACTACCTGATATGATTTATGCAAAAAGAAAAAGAAGAAAAAGAAAACAAAATTGAGTTAGTTTAAGGATGTCATTTGAGATTAAAAAAAAACTAATTTTCTTTTAGCCATAAACATTTGGGGTTATACATAACCAAATGGAATAATAGCCTTTTTTTATTAATCCCTTGTTATTTTTGTGTTTTAAAAAAATGTCTCTTCTTTTTTTTTTTTAGTTTTTTTAACTAAAATCCTCATTTTTGTCTTTTTTGTGTGAAACGCTCATTTTGAAGTTATCATAAAAATATCTTCCTACTTATCCTAAAACCTTGGTGTTTTCTACAACTGGGTCGGTGAGGCTCTACCTAAGGTTGGTTGTCTACGGCTTATTATATGCTTGTTCGAATTGACATGCATCTAGAGGTTCTCAAATTATTCTTCAATATCATCCATATCGGACTAGTAAGGCACTCTAATCCTCACCCATCATAGGCTATGAACAGAAAGGGTTCAATTTGAATGAAAGTATTTCTTTTGCCATTATAGAGGTTATCACCTGATGAGAGTATAAGTACTTTACTTTCTCTTATAAGGGACAGAGCCCGAGCATAGAGCTCATGCATGAATGCAACATGTTATCATGTGTGTAAGGGAAATTAACACAAATGCATCATAATGTATTGTGAATAATATGTACAAAAGAATAACTTAAATAAAAAGAGATGTAAATGACTTTATTTTATTTATTATCATTATTATAATTATTATTTTTTGTTGGTTATTTATTTATTTTTTAAAAAAAACTCAAAATTAAGGGAGTTAAAGTTATATACCAATTACGACCATTGAATCAAGATTAAGGTTAATTCATAATTAATTATAGCCCTAACATTCAAAAAAATTAGTCCCTAACAGAGTCACTAAGCTATCATAACAGTTTTGGGGCCGTTAAATGAATTTTAAAATACAAGGAGTCGTAACCAATTTTTTTTTGTTAGGTGTGATTGGTCACTTATTAAAACTTACCTTTTTATTAAAATCTTAAAATTAATTAAAAATTATTAAAAAGTTAATTTTAGGGTCTATGAAACAGTTTGATTTCGAAAGTTCAGTTATGTGTGGAAAAGAATTAGCATCCATATGGCATCTGTTAAAAATAACACCAATTAATTATGTGTTATCCTTTAATCTTGATAAAAGTGATCTTAATTTGATATTGAAAATTAACTTTCTTGACATTCTTTTTATTTGTCAAAATTTTGGCTTTTTATTTTTCATTTTTATCATTTATTTTTATTTTTACTTTTCACTTTTTTTGACAAAATTTTCTTTTTTATTATTTGTTTATTTTTGTAAAAATATTATTCCATTTTTATTTAAAAATAAATTAAAACATTGTTATTGAAATACTTTTAAAAGTTGGTAACATTGAAAAAAAAATTTTCTCACCTAGAAATTTCTTAAGAATCGCTATTCAAATTTTCTTAGAATTCCATCCTCGAAGGTTTGCATATACTTTTCCATAATTGAGGGATATACATGCCATGAAAATAATGAAACATAATATTCATGCATTTATTTGTGAATTTTTATTTTATTTCATTCTTCTATTCTATTTATTTATTATTTTTTTAGAAAAATTTTTTATTAATTTTTTTTTTACTTTCTTTTGCAATTTTTTAGGAGAAAAAGGAAAATTTATTTTTATTGAAAATTTTTTATAAATACTTTAATAGGCTGATAGTATTTGAAAATATTTTCTTATTTAGAGATTTCATAGGAATTACTATGCGAATTTCCTTAAAATCTCTTCATCAAACGAAAATTTCCCCTTTTTTCCTTCATGTATTTATTTATTTAAAAAAAGATGGAATTTAAAATTACCATATTTTTGGAAAAACTTTAAATTTTATTTTTATTTAACACTACTTTGTTTTCATTTTTTTAAGAAATATATATTTATTTTAGAAATTTAAAAATTTAAACATGCATAAATAATGAAATAAAGAAAATTAAAACAATAATAAAAATAAAAAACATAAAAAATACTTGAACTGATCAATCAATGGCTTGATTAATAGTTTGGGGTGGTACAGCGGTCTAGAAGCAGTTTAGCAATGGTTCTGTGTGGTTTGGCAATGGTTTTTCATGTGTTGAAGCGGTTCGACCTGGTTCAGTTCGATCAGTTTAAAAATCGAGAGAGACATGGGTTTTTGAGTCGGTTGTGCAAGTTGTCAGGTTGGTTCGAGTTAACATGTGGGTCCTCTCTCCAAAATGCATTGTTTTTTTTTTCTTTTAACTATAAAATGAAAAAAAAAATTAATTGATTTTCCCCCTTAAATAAAAAAAAAACTTTTTTGCAACAAAAAATTCTCTCACCCAGAAACTAGAAAAATGGTCGGCTGCCACTATCCCTACCACGCCGCCCCGTTATCGATTGTTGGCCACCATGCCAACACTAAAAAATTCCCCAAAAACTCCAAAAACACTCTTTTTTGCTTCCTGATGTCAGATATGAGCTTGATTTTACAAAAACAAACCTTAAGTAGCTTAGATCTCAGCTAAAAGTTTTTACCAGAAAATATTTTTGATTTGTTTGCTTGGTAATGCTTTTCCCCATGGTGGGATGTGTTTTATTTTTTTTATTATGTTTGTAGCTTTGTTTGACAGGTTTGGATTTTGATGTTTAAGGTTGCAAATTTTTTTTTTTGTTTTTTTAGATAGTTGGCAGTCTCAATGATGTGGGCAATGTTAAGTTTTTGGTGAGTCATCTGGCAGTGGTGGGTAGTAGAGTTGGGGATAGGGTGTCGTTGTACTTGGGTTAGGTTTGGCTATTGGGTTCGATGATGATGGGTTGTGATTGGGAATGAAACGGTGGTTTTTTTTGTGAAGAAGGCTGGATGGTAGTGTTAATGGGGACACGTTTTTGTTTACAAAGGGCTAGGTTTCATGATTTTGGATAGAATTCCTTTTTCTTAAAATTAGCCTCCTTTTTTCTGTTAAGATTGCTTAATCTTAAAAGGAGATTAGAGATAAAAAAAGAAGACTAGGTTGGCAAGGGAAGGACCTAAAGAGAAAGGAGGATTTTTTATTGGGTAAAAGATGGAGTTGGTTGGTAGTGAGATTTTAGGTACAAAGGTGGTTGTAGGGTGGCTTGTCCAGGGGTGAAGGAGATTGGGCTAGTGCCATAGGACAAATGAATTTTAGGGCTTGAAAAGGATGAGTGCTATACGTCAATTTTTATTTTTTTTTAATTTCCAGATTTTTTAAATATAATTAAAACTTAGGCTTAAAAACATTTAGGGCTCACAAATAGATTTTGGGCCTTCAAATGAATTTTTGAATTAATCATCGGGCTTTAAATCCAACTTGAATTGGACTAGTCATTAGGACAAAAAAATTTGTTGAACCCAACATGCAACGAACATGTCTATAAATTTGAATTTGGTGCATCAAAATCATGAATGAAATTTGAGATTTATTTTAATTAACCTATACAAAATTAGGTATCTACAAATAATATGAACATTTAGATATTCATAACTATCAAACCGTAAGAAAGCATCATATTTTTCCTTTTTAGATCATAAAATTAATGAATACAAAACAATCAAATGAATCGTATAATGGTTTCATGAAATTTTAAAAAAATATGATTTGAGAATCGTTCATTTTAAAATTTTCAAATATTATCTTTTAAAAATATTATATTCCATTATTATTTAAAAATAATGACTAAGCTTTAATTTGACAAATAAATCAAAGATAAATAAGTAGTTTTGAATAAATGGTCATATGTAATAAGATGTAAGATTTATTGTGTATGCAGTTCACTATATTTTCTTTCCATTTGATGAATAAAAACTTGTTAAAAGTGTAATGAGGGTTTCAACTTATTAGCCTTGAATTGATCCTTATTTTGAAATGATAAAACATTAAGCTAAATAAGCTTGATCAAGATTTTGAAAAAGATTTATTTAGTACATGTTCTTAAGTTTTATATTTTAGTACTAAATAAATAATTTGAATTTCAAAGTTTAAACAAACCTTTCTTAGTTTCATATTTCTCAAACCAAATTTATCTTTAAAGATTATTTATTTAAGCTTAAATGAAAGTCCAGTTGTTGTTTTAAAAGTGAATTTATTTATTTTGGACTTAATACAATTTTGATAATATTGGTTTTGAGAAAAAGATTAACTTAAGAAAGCTGTTTTACAAGAACAAAGTTTTCCAACATTGAACTTATTTTATTTTTTTGTATTAATTCACAAAGTTTTAATATTTGAATTTTATATGGTTGGAAAGCTCTTTGGGTCTACTTTCTAATGGATTAAACAAAATCTAAATCTAAATTTTCTAAGAAAAGATTTTGAATTTTTACTAGATACTCTGCAATTGTCAAGAAAACTACACAAGGAGTAATTTTTGAAAATTCACTACACTTCGTACAAAGTGAATTAGGTGATGAACTTTATATGGATAGAAAGTCCTTTAAGTCTAGTTTCTAAATCTTCAAACGGTTTATGATTTGGGTTTGTATAACTCAAGTTATGGTCAAATTAGTAAGTAGAGTGCAAAATAAGAAACTACCATCCAGTATGGACAGGATCAATCCCCTTTAGAAAAGATCGATTGGTTTTCAAACAAAATGCTCCCATGACTGAATTTCCAGAAAAGGGATCTATCTCCCCACATAAGGGATCGATCACCTAGGCAAGGGATTGATCCCTAAGGGATCAATCAGTTCTAGGTAGGATCACACCAACGGTAATTTTTTTCATGCATTCAACGGCTACTTTCACTTCCCAAGCTTCCCCAATGGCTACTTCTTCAATTTCTCTATAAATTAGGCACTCCAACACACCAAGAAGATTGATGAATCAAGAGAACAAGAGCCAACAAGCCATATTTTTATTTTCTCTTAGAATCAAGAGTTTTTAAGGCTTAAATTCAATATCCTTTGTTTTTCTTGTATCCAAAATATTGTTGTGTTTTAATTCATCATTTTCTTTGTACTTCATTAGGCAAACACCCAACCTTGAGAGGTATTTTTGTTTGCAAAAATTATTTGGTTATCTTGTAAGTAAGATGTGAGGTATCTTCTTAATTTGTAAGGGTAGAGGTTGCTATTTAAGCCTTGAGAAAAAGATAGAGATTTAGTACAATATAGGTTTGTATCGTGTAAAAATTTTTCTTCAATTAGTGGATTGAAGCCTTGGTGTGGACAACCAAGAAAGAGGATGTAGGTACCTTGTGGAGAAGGATAGAACCTCTTTAAATCATTGTGTTTGATTTTTCTATCCCTATCTCTTTACAACTTATTGTTATTTATATTTGATTTTAGGTTTATTAATTGCTATTGTTTGCATTATATTTTCATCAAAGTTGCTTATTATTTTAATTTTCATTCAACTATATTAAAATCATTGTTTGGGTAAAATTTAGAGAAATCCAATTCATCCCCCTCTTGGATCACCATCTCACCTATAAATCTAACAATTGGTATCAGAGCTTTGGTCTCTTTTTGTAGGTTTAACCACTTTGAGTAAAGATCCTATGGCTCAATTTTGGTTCCAAAATAGTGAGGAAGTCTTCAAAGCTCCCATGGTTGATAAATTTGAATTTTGTGAATAGAAAATGAGGATGAAGATGGTCATAATGGCCCAAGATTTTAGAGCTTGGAAAGTGGTTGAAAAAGAGCTTGGAATTCCTTCAAATGATGCAAACTACATAAGGCAAGTGATAGATGATGCCAAGGCCGAGTGCTTACTATATGAAGCTCTTGACTCCCATAAATTCAACTTGGTATGAAAGTGTCCAACATCAAATAAGATATGGAAGAAATTGGATGAACTACATGAATGACAAATCCAACTGAAATGCATTATGTCTCATAGCTCTTGAAGATCTGGAGGTAACCTCTAATTCTATTGATTTAAATTCATATGCTTTTGATGAATTGCAAGATGCTTATAATGAGTTATATGTTGAATGTGAATCAATGAAGAGGAAATATAAGAAAATGATTTCAAAGTTGAATGTAGAGAATGAGTTTTTAATGAATGCAAAAAATGCTTTGGAAAAAGAAAATGAAAAATTGAAAATAGATTTTGAAACCTCTCAAAATAGGTATGAAATTTTAGAAAAAGAAAATTTTGATTTGAAAAAGAAATTTAATGTTTTGATGAATGAAAAACAAGAATTTTTAGATAAGAGATTAAGTGCTATAATGATTAAATGCAATTTTTGTAATTTTCATGGTCATACTATGCGTACTTGTCCTATCAAAAGAAAAGTTCCATTTAGAATTAGGCAAGTATGGGTTCCTAAAGGAACAAGAGACTTGGCAACTAACTTTCAAGGACCCAAAGCAATTTGGGTACCAAAAATAAAATAAGATTGTCTCTTGTAGGTGTGCTAGAGCAAGGAGCTACAATGTGAGATTGAAGATTGAATACTCTAGACACACATTGGAGATGGGTAATCTCTAAACTTTTATTTGAGGAGAATTTAAATTTGGTTACCTATTCTTGATGAAATTTAAATGCTTGATTGATTATGCAAAATTTGGTTGCCTATTCTTGTTAGACATAGAATGCTTAATGGATATTGGTATATACCTTATTGATATATATTGAATATACCGATTTTACTTGAGAAAATTTGAGCTTGAATTGAACATGCATTTATTTTGCTCTAAGCATGCTTGAGATACTTGTTGAAATTGATTGTAGTGTTAAATTGCTATTTGCTTAAATGATTTTGGCATAATGGAAATAATTTTGTGATTTTTATATATATTGATTTGTGATTGTTGAATATGCTTATATGACCATGTTGATTAAAATTACTCAATTTGTTTTTAATGCTTGGATAGTGTGAAATATTTAAAAAAAAAAAAAACTTGATTGTTATATTCTAAATTGTTATAACTCTTGATTTGTGAATTGATGAACATCTTGTGCTTAAATCATATATAATGATGTTTGATTGTTCATCTCTTGACTTCTTATGAAATAATCTTGAAATATGTTTTAATTCTTTATCCTTATTAATTCAAGAATTATTTCTTCTCTTGTATTGATGAATTGATGAACATTATGTGTTTAAATGGAATATATTGATTTTTGGTTCATCTCTAGTCTATGTCAAGATATATGCTTGTATGATCATTAATTCAATTTGACCTTAATGCTTGTGGTTTAAAATGCTTGAATTGTTAATCTCTTGATTGTGAGAGATATTTTACGAAATATGCTTATTCTTGTGCTTAAATGTTTTATTAATTTTGTGAAATATTTTGGATCTTGTGCTCAATTGATATATCTCTTGATTTGTGATTTTGAATATGATGAACTACTTGCTTGTAAATGATATATGTTATTGGTTAATCTATTACTCTTGTCAACTGTGGGCTTATATGAATATGACTGGGCTTTACTTGACATGCTTGCAACATGACTTAGTAAATGAATTTCTTATGATGCTTATTTTTATCTTAAGTCATTGTTGATTATGGCCTATAATTTGTGTAGACATATTTATGCTTTTGTGTTAAAATTTTCTTGAATATTTTTTTTGATAAACATGTCTTCCTTGAGTTTTTAGCTTTTACATGGCCTAAAACTTATTTTGGCATATTCTTTGGTGACTTATTGAATATATATATGAATATTGAATATGTTTATTTTGTGTTCATGAATGATCTAAAAGGTTTGATTTTTGCACATTACATGAGAACTTTTACTTTAGTGCCATTCATGTGCTATTTGATGTTTAAATTGATATATGGCCTCTAGCTTAAGTATATATCTCCCTTGCAATTGGCTACTTGAGCTTAGTAAATATATTTTCTTATGCCTATAATGACTTAGAATATGGAATTGTTTTCTAACAATTGGTATAATTTTTATCAATTGATTTTCTTGGTGCTTCTAATGAAAATCCTTTGTCAAGAAATTTTTCTAAGTCTATGCTAGGAGAACTTGAAATGAGCATGAACAAGCCTACATTTTTGGAATTTCAAGTGGAACAAGCAAAGCAAGTCATCTTCATCAATCAAGCCCAAGTACATCAAAGACTAGCTCAAATGATGTGAAATGGAGGATTTAAAGCCTCACTCAACTACAATGAGCACAACAACATAGCTTGATAAGGATGGAGGTAATTGTATTGAATCTATGCTATGTGCCTATGATTTATAATGATTAATGCATGATTTGATAAATGCTTGCTTTGATTGTGTGCAAAAATGAGATGTTGTGCTAGAACATATGAACACTTTACACAAATTAATCACCAAGCTACTTGATAGAATTTGTCTTAACTTTGTTAAAAGCTTGGATTGATTAATTCACCTTCATTAATATTCATGCCTAGTTCTTGATTGCTTTGATTAATAGTTTTAATTGCATGGATATTCGTTTGAATCTTTGGACATGGATATGAGTTAAATAGATTAATTTCTTTGAACATGTTCATTGATTGAGATCATTGAGATGGCAAGTTCCAAATTATGTCTAAATGCTTGCATATTTTTTTAATTAGGTATATTGTTTATGTATTTTGCATATGCTTGTATGATTTTGATTGAAATATATGATTGAATACTTGCATATGTTTGGATTAGGAATATTGCTTTGCATTGAAATAATTTGGATTATATTTGAACAATTATGCTTTCATTATTTCTTTGCTATAGCATATGTGCACATCATATTTGGAAAATCATGCTTATATAATCTTTGTTAGGACAAGATGATTGAACCCTATTGCTCATTAGTATTCATGCTTTATTAAATGCATATGAGTTTTTGGTAGTTGTTTGGATAGGATAGCTTATGAAAGATTACTATTATCATTTATGCATATATTGAATAAATCTTTCATATGCTTGAAGTATGTGTGCTCTATGAAAGGTGTTGAATAAAATTGCTAACAATTGGCAACAATTTGTATCAAATTTGCTAAAGAATTTTTTTTTAAACTTTCATAGACACTTGTTTATATGCCTATCCTTGATATAGCATATACCTTTCATGCAAAATTGTGTGTGCCTTAAATTGATTAATCCTTATTTTGAAAAGGAGGAGAAATTTTAGAATACAATTTTGCTTGATTTGTTTTGTGATAACAATTGGTACACTTTATCATTACATATCTTTAACAATTGGTATCCTTAACAATTGGTATGAGCTTGTTTACATGTGCTTGAATTTATGGTTAATTGCTATTGATGTTTTAGGTTCTAAGCACATCTTATCCTAACATGATTTATGAGTAGATTGCATATCATTCATTATCTTTTGCTCATAAATTTCATGTAGTGCATTTGATGACTTGAGCTAAAATGCTAAATTTTGCATACAGTTATACTTTTGTGCTTGAATACATGTATGTGAACTTCATTGTGTATATTATACTTGATTACATATATTCAAAATACTCTTGATATTATTGGTATCAAGCATTTTGTCCCATGCCTTGAATTGATCTCTCTTTCTTTTGAAATGACAAAAAAGAGGAGAGAGTTTAGAGATATTTCTTCTTGTATGCTTATAGTAATTGATATAGGAGCTTAAACATTTGGTATAAAGAACATAAAAAAAAGAGAGGAGAAATGTTTCATGAATATATTTGTTAATGATGCCTCTTTGTGTTTATTTGCTTATTAATATGCTCATGCCTTTTTGCTATGACAAAAAATGGGAGAAATATCATATGGACAAATTTGCTTGTGCTTGACATGCATATGTTTGATTGTGCTTATTTGATAAATATGGTCTAACATATGTTTGGTGAGTTGTGTTGGATTAGGATGCATAAATTAAAGGGGAGTTTTGCCATGCATTGTTTAAGGGGGAGTTTTCCAAAATGTCTTTCAAAATCTTAAACGTTTCAAAGAAAGTTTTTCATCAAGCAAATTTATCTTTAAGTTTTGTCATATCAAAAAGAGGGAGATTGTTAGCCTTGAATTGATCCTTATTTTGAAATGACAAAACATTAAGCTAAATAAGCTTGATCAAGATTTTGAAAAAGATTTATTTAGTACATGTTCTTAAGTTTTATATTTTAGTACTAAACAGATAATATGATTTTCAAAGTTTAAACAAACCTTTTTAGTTTCATATTTTTCAAACCAAATTTATCTTTAAAGATTATTTATTTGAGCTTAAATGAAAGTCTAATTGTTGTTTTTAAAGTGAATTTATTTATTTTGGACTTAATACAATTTTGATAATATTGGTTTTGAGAAAAAGATTAACTTAAGAAAGCTGTTCTACAATAACAAAGTTTTCCAACATTGAACTTATTTTATTTTTCTGTATTAATTCACAAAGTTTTAATATTTGAATTTTATATAGTTGAAAAGCTCTTTGGGTCTACTTTCTAATGGATCAACAAAATCAAAATCCAAATTTTTTAAGAAAAGATTTTGAATTTTTACTAGATACTCTGTAGTTGTCAGAAAAACTGCATAAGGGGTAATTTTGAAAATTCACTATAATTCGTATACAGTGAATTAGGTGACGACTTTATATGGATAGAAAGCCCTTTAAGTCTAGTTTCTAATTCTTCAAACGGTTTATGTTTTGGATTTGTATAACTCAAGTTATGATCAAATTAGTAAGTAGAGTGCAAAATCAAAAACTACCATCCAGCATGGACAAGATCCATCCCCTCTAGAAGGGATCGATTGGTTTTCAAACAGAATGTTCCCAAGATTGAATTTTCAGAAAATGGATCAATCTCCCCACATAGGGGATCGATCACCCAAGCAAGGGATCGATCCCCTCAAGGAAGGGATCGATCGGTTCTGGGCAGGATCACATCAGGGGTTATTTTTTTCATGCATTCAATGGCTACTTTCACTTCCTAAGCTTCCCTAACGGCTACTTCTTCAATTTCTCTATAAATTGGGCACTCCAACACACCAAGAAGATTGATGAATCAAGAGGGCAAGAGCCAACAAGCCATATTTTCATTTTCTCTTAGAATCAAGAGTTTTTAGAGCTTAAATTCAATATCCTTTGTTTTTCTTGTATCCAAAATATTGTTGTGTTTTCATTCATCATTTTCTTTGTACTTCATTAGGCAAACAGTCAACCTTGAGAGGTATTTTAGTTTGCAAAAATTATTTGGTTATCTTGTAAGCAAGAGTTAAGGTATCCTCTTGATTTGTAAGGGTAGAGGTTGCTATCTAATCCTTGAAAAAAAGATAGAGATTTAGTACAAGATAGGTTTGTATCTTGTAAGAATTTTTCTTCAATTAGTGGATTGAAGCCTTGGTGTGGACAACCAAGAAAGAGGACGCAGGTGCCTTGTGGAGAAGGACCAAACCTCTATAAATCATTGTGTTTGATTTCTCTATCCCTATCTCCTTACAATTTATTGTTATTTATATTTGATTTTAGGTTTATTAATTGCTATTGTTTGCATTATATTTTCATCAAAGTTGCTTATTGTTTTTAATTTCCATTTAACTATATTGAAATAATTGTTTGGGAAGAATTTGGAGAAATCCAATTCACCCCCCTCTTGGATCACCGTCTCACCTATAAATCTAACACAACTCAATCTTTTCATTTTTTGAAATTTAAAAAAACTAATTTTAGTTAAAATCAATAATAAAAAAACTTATTGGTTATTAATACACTATATATCAAAATATATATTATTTTATTTGATAAGGTAAAAAATTTATAAAAAAAAAAGAGATTTTAGAAAATTAATCATATTTAAATTAAAAATGGTAAATAAAAAACTCATTATTCAAAATCATCTAATTATCACCAAACAATCATGTAGATATGTATAAAAGTGAAATGAAAGAGTTCTAAATAAAAACTTTAAGAAGTATCTATCAAATGTCCCATCAACTACAATATTTATTTATTTTCATTAATGTTTTAATGTTATTATATGAAAAAAATTAAAAATTTAGTGAAACTCAATAAAATGATGAGCAAATATTAAGGAACCATAAAATATTATTATTTTTCAACTTTCACAAAATATTTATTTTTTAATAACAGGTTATATAAACATATAAAAATAATGTGTATTTTAATTATAACTCATTATTTAAATATAACTTATATATTTTGTAGAGTTTTTAAAGAAAATAAAAAAAATTTAGTATTATGTTATTGATTACTGATTCAAAACTACTCGTGCTCAATTTTTATTTTTGTAATTAGAATATGCAAAAGTCAACTATAAAAAAATCATAAATTATTTATATAAATGACACATATTATTTAATCTTTCATTTTTGAATATTTTTATTTGAATCCATGTCAATTATTTAGTTTAATTTTTTTAAATATAAATAGTATTAATCATAAACTATTATGATAATGAAACTTTTTCTTTTGACATTATAAAAGTTTGTAGCATGAAATTGAAAGATCATTACATCTTCTTAAAAATAAATCCTTTTTTTTGTGTCAAATAAATGATTAAATTAAAAATTTTGCTAAAAAATTATGATAAGTGGATCCTTTTTCTCATTTCCATATTTACATAAAATTAGACAAAATACACTTACCATTATCTTATAAGATACATATTCTAATATAATGTTACTCATAACATACCCCTTATATTTATTTTAGAAGTAGCTTGGTAAGGTATATACTACAGTTTTTCTTTTCAATGAAATTATTAAATAATAAGAAAAAAATATATTAAATAATATTCAATTTCTATATAAGACTAAAACTTCTTGTAAATAAAGTGATTGGAAACCAACTTGAATGCATATTTGATATATAACACTACTCAAACCATCAATAATAAATTAATATATCCAACAAAAATATAAATTCAAGAAGGTAAAAAATAATAATTACAATGTAAAAATGGTATAACCAATGATAAATGGAAGGCACCTCAAACATCACCAACATTTTAATTATAACTTGATAATAATAATGATAACTACCAAAATAAAAATGAATTTATATTTTATTATCACTACAAATAAATGAAATTTATTACCAAAGAGTATCAAAATTGAAAATTTTAATTTTGATAAAATTTTGTTCTTTTCATGAATTGATTAAAACTACTTGAAATCCATGAATTAGTAAAAAGATAGAAAAAAAGTAACTAAAATAAATTCACAAATACATTATAAAAAATAAGAAAGATTAATAACACAATATTAATGTAGACACCAAATTTTATCCAGAACATTTTTCGCATGGTAAACCCAAGCCCATTTACAACCCATAAAGAATCCACAAGTTGGTCCATTTAGAGACCCAAACAAAGCCCATTTGAAGCCCGTAAAAAGGCCCCTTCAAAAGCTCATAAAATGCATTGATATTTAAGCCTATAATAAACAAAAAAGAAAGAGACCTGTACGATTACTGTGAAACTCTTTCTCATGGGATTTATATGGATGATACATTTTCATATGGATGTATGAGAAATAAAGAATAAATGAAACATGCAAACCCTAAAATCAACTCTGGTTAAAATTGTACAAAACTTGTTCAAAATGGATAGAACTGAGGTCAATCATTAAAATTCAGAATCTAATTGGAGTCAATGTCATTTAAAATTAAATTGGGTGATTTTAAAGACATTAAAAATTTTTATTGCACGAGGAAGTGCAAAATTACTAAAATGTCCTTTGGGGGTATTTTTGTAATTTGACCTTCTCAAGCTCAAATTTTCATGAAACTTTTTAGATTTTAATTTCATAATATTTCATGATTTTTGTTGCATTTTAAATCACAGTAGTACCCTGAAAGTGTAAAATTATCAAAATGCCCTTATAAGGGTATTTTTATAATTTGGCCTTCTCAAGCTCGAAATTTTATGTAACTTTTAATTTCTTAATTTTATAATTGGTGTTTTAAAATCACAAAAAATGAGCATGAGAACACTGATTTCTAAGAAAATAGCCTAAATACCAAAAACTTTATGCTAAAATGGTCTTTCCATAGGTTTAGAGGCTACAAAAATTTAACTTTTACAGTGAATAATATGGACCATACTCACTAAGAAAGAGAGATATTTTTGGAGGGTCTTATTCTGAAAAAAAGGAAAAAAAAGTCCACTGAAAAAAAAAAAAAGAAAAGGAGCTAAGGAAAATGGAAAAGAAAAAAGAGGCCTTGTAAAAGAGAAAAGGAAGTTCTTAAAAAAAAGCTAACCCTTAAAAGATAAAAAAAAAGGTAACTTCATACCCCTCTTGGCTGATTTACTAGCATTAAAAATTTGGTATATTTCTATATAAAATTGTGGGACATTGATGCCTTTCATCTATGGTTTATAAGCATAAAGGGGACTACTTGCTAGCCAATAGTTTTAAAATAGTCCATGGACTTGATGGGGCTACTAGTCTTTTGTTTGTTGTTGTATATAAGACCATAATGGTTGTTCCTTTTTCATGTTTGTTGATTGTGGTATTAAAAAGGTGGTTTTTATTTTACTTAGAAAACAAGAAAACAAAAAAGATTTTCAATAAAAGAAAAAACTTTCTAGTTTAAGGAACAAACAAAGACTTCAAAAGGTTTTAAGTTAGAAAGTTTTGTTCTTTTCAACAACTGCAATGCCATTTTCTCTTTACAACCTAGGAAACTTAGGTCCCCATTATGTGTGTTTTTCTTGACTTCTATAATTAAAAGAAATTTTTTAAGAAAGTTGGTGCTTTTTTAAAACCTAGGAGAGAACAGAGCTTAAACCAAAATGATATTGGTTTCGAGCAAGTTTAGGTCCAACCATCACTTTTTTTTAATCTTCAAGAATGTCAAACCAAGTTGAGAGGTAGAAACAAATAAAAACTAATCATGGATGAACCTTTTCCTTTAGACTTAAGGTTTGTTTTAATTTATGCATATAAAAGCTTAAGGCATCTCCTTGTTGGGTTGTTGTGGTGTGAGGTAAAACAAAGAGAAATCTATATGTATTTTGGCATTATCTTTTGTAGATATCTGAAATTCCATCCTATTTGCACATGCTATTTTTTATCCTTCTTGTAAGGGTCTATGTCTAAAAGCCATAAGCTTCATCATGTTTACAATTACTGCCTTGCTTGTTCTTCAAAATTTAAGGCATAAAATGGTCACTGTTGTTGTTTATTGTTTTGTATGGATTGCCACATGTACTTAAGGCATTATTTCTTTTGTTTGCATGGTTATGCTTTTTCTACATGAAAGCCCTTTATGGGGAAGATTCTTTGGGAAGGTTATAGTCTCATTTTTACTACAAAAAGGTGGAGGTTGGTGTCTATGATCATAAGATTTTATTTTAGTGGAAGAACAATTGTCAAATAGGAAGAAACATGGACTGATTATTTATTTCTTTTCTTAAAACTGGTTTCACAATTTTTGTCTTAGTGTGTTGATTCTACAGAAGCTTATGGTTTTGTCTTCATTTCCTGCATAATAGTTTTTTTTTTTAAATTACATGGGTTTAGAATCCTAACAACTACCTAGTTTTAGGTTTTGTGCCTTTTGTTTATAGGAAAGTTTAAACCTTTTAAACTTTTTTATCGATGATGTAGTACAAAAGGTGGTCCTGTTGTTAGTAAAAACACAACCATAATATTAACACCATATATGCGGTAAAGGGGCCATAATGTAAGGGCCATGATGATGAGATTGTTACATTATATATGATACTTTGCCTTTCTTTTATGAGTTAAGTTCAGGTTTTTAGCTAAAATTCTCTAATAAATGATTTTTGAAAAATATAAAGCATCAAGTTTTTTCCTAATAAAGACTTATTTCCATATATGTTTAAGTTTAATCATGTCTATATTTATACTTTTATGTTATTTAAGTTTAATTACAAGTTTAATTTTATACATTTTTAATTAGATTCCCATGTTTGTTTTAATTTAATATTTCATACTTTAATCTATGTTTAACATTTTATTTATGTAACACAAGTACTATTATAATAATAAAAATTTTCAATGATGAGATTTTAAGGAAGTCCTAGTGATTCCTTAAAATCTCTAGGTGATGATATTTTTTCTTAAAAAAATAGTACCAAAGTAATGGAGTATTTAGGAAAATATTCAATACAAAAGATTTTCATTTATGTATTTTAGATGTTAATAATATTGTGTAATGACTCTTTTAGTAATGAAATTGATATAATTAAAGATTAAAAATTAGAATAAAAACAAAATTAATTAAATAAGAAAGGAACTAGTAAATGAAATCTCCAAGGGTGAGATTCTAAGAAAGTTCGAGTAGAGATTCCTACGAAAGCCCTAGGTGAGAAAATTTTTCTAAAATACTGTCAAAATATCGAGATATTTAAGAAAATTTTCAACAAAAGATTTTATTTATTTTGTACCTTTCAAAAATTTTTAGTGATAATTGTGAAATAATTAAAGAGATTAATGAATAATTAGAATGAATAACAAAATGTATAACATAATAACAAGTAATATATTTTTTTTCATGTCATATTTTACTTTTTTGATTGCATTACATAATTTTAAATGCAAATGAAATTTTTGATAATGGGACGTTGGGTAGTCCGTATAATGATTCTCGAGAATTCTCTAGAGAAATTTTTTTAAAAAAATTACAAAAGTATTGAAATATTTAGAAACTCTTTTCAATACAAAATTTTAGTTTGAACAATTATCATAAAAAGATAAAAAAAAAATATACATATTTATAAAAGTTTTTTTAATAATAAAATTAAGTAATGAGAATTTTCGATGATAGGATTCCGAGAAATCCAAGTAGTGATTCTCGATATTTCCCTAGGTGAGAAAAGTTTTTTAAAAATTACCAAAGTATTGGAATATTTAAATTTTCTTTTCAATACAAAAAATTTCTATTTTATAATTATTTTCTATAATTTGAATAGTTTTTTTAATAAATAAGATTTTTTTTAGAAAATAAATATATTTTAATATAATTATATTATTACATGACTTAATAATTTTAAAAAAATCTCTTAGGATGAGATCCTAAATAAATCCAAGTAGTGATTTTTTAGGAATCTTTAGGTAAGAAAACCTATATAAAATGCCCCAATGTATTGGAGCATTTAGATTAATTTTCGATAAAGATTTCTCTTTATTTTTAAATGGCATAGAAATAAGTTTTAGAAAATACTATTTATTTTTAAAATTATAGATATCAATTGTATGGAAATAAATATGAACCATCGAGGATAGGATTTTTTAGAATTCTAAGTAGTGATTCTTAAAATTCATTAGGTGAGATGGTTCCTTTTAATATTTCCAGAGTATTATAATATTTTTATAAAAATTTTCAATATAAGGTTCTTATTTATTTTTTAAGTATACTAAAAATTAACAATATGTTTTTAGAGAAAATTAAAGAAATTAATTTTTTAAATACCAAAATTAAGACCATTTTGGTCATAATTAAAGGATAACACATATTAATTGGTATTGTTTTAAACAGGCATCGTGGGGGTGTTAATCCATCCTCACATATAACTGACTCTCGAACCCAAACTATTTTCATTGACCTAAAAATTATCTTTTTAATAAATTTTTAATTAGTTTTAAAATTTTATTAAGAAGGTAAGTTTTAATAAGTGACTAATCACACCTAGCCCAAAAAGATTGGTGGCGACTTTATTTTTTTGTTTTCAAATTCGTCTAGCAGTCCTAAAAATTGTTACGACAGCTTGGTAACTATACTTGGGACATCAATTTTTTAGAAAGTCAGGCAAAAAATTAATAATGTGCTATCTTTAGTTTTGTTTTAATGGTTTTAATTGGTATTTAACCTTAATTTTCTTAATTTTAATTCTTTCTAATAATAGTAACAACAATAGTAGTAGTAGTAGTAGTAATAATAATAATAATAATAATAATAATAATAATAATAACAGCGGTAATAATAAAAAAGAAATGAAAAATTGCATTTTATTTTACCCATGTCATTTATTTACTAGCTACTATTTTATTTTATGCTTCATATATACTATTATTGTTATTATGAAGTGCTGAGAATATGAATTATAATACTTTGTTTCCTTATTCACACACGACACATTCACATCATGTATGAGCTTTATACCTAGGCTCCAACCCTTTTAAGAAGGAGTAAAGTACCTATGCTCTCGTGAGATGATAACCTTCGCAATGGCAAACAAAATACTCTCACTCAAATTGAACCATTTTCGTTCGTAGCTTGTAATAGGTGAGGATTAGGATGCCTTACTAGTCTAGAGTGGACACTATAGTTTAGGGACTTTTAGATGCAAATCAATTCAAACCAAGCATATAGTAAACCATAAGAGCCAACTCGAGGTAGAGCCATATCCACCTTTTTCGTAGACCATTTTTGTGAATTAAAATAAAAAAGGGAACATTTGTATTGTAGTTTTTTTTTTTTTAAGAAAATCATAAATGTAGGCATTCATATTTGTTTTGATTTTTCAAAAAATACAATAAGATCTTTGTCTCATTACCTTTTCTAAGAAAAAAAACTTTTGCTTTTGTTTTTTATTTTTTATTTTCAATCTTTAATTACTATATAAATATTTTCTCTCTTTTTCATACTAATGACTTGCTTTTTTTCTTTTGTGTTTCTTCTACATAAATTACATTGGCATGATACAATAATATAGTGAGGTATATGCTCCGAGACGTCTTTTAGCAAAGTTCTTTTCATGGATCCCATAATATTATAAATCTGCTCTTATTCTATAACTACCCTATGTGAATTGTACAATAAGGTGCATGAATGGTCTAAAAAAACTCAGCAAAAGGAAAAAGATTGTTTACCTATTGGTTTCATGTCAGGGTTACCAAAAAAAGTACATTTGAGTCTTATCCATAACAATTTGAAAGATCTGGCTACCATATGGAATCAGATAGGTGAAGCTAGAAAGGAAAAGTTTTGTGAAAAATAAGGGCAGATCACATCTTTTATCTCAGTAGTGATTGAGGAACATTTGATTCAAACAGCTGTTCAGTTTTGGGACCCATCATATAGATGTTTCACATTTAATGAGAAGGTTTGACACCAACCATTGAAAAATATTCAATTTTGGTAAGATTGGAATTGTAGTACCCTGATAAGATATATGTCAGAAAACCAAAGTTAGGGTACCATAAGAAGATAACTAAATTGATGGGAATGAAGGCAAAGGCCATGGATGCTTTGACTAAAGACAAAGGTAAAGGTGTCGGCTTACCTTGGCATTTCTTTCATGATTTCATTTTGGGACACTTAGAAGATGATCAAGGCATGGCACTATTCACCCTGGCAATTTATGGCATAGTGATCTTTTCGAAAACTATGGGATATATTGAACTGGTAGTAGTTGATGTATTTGAACAAATCAAAAGTCAGGCAATTAATCTCATCCCAGCCATCCTAGTTGAGACAATTAAATTATTGAACTTTTATTATCAAAATGGAAAATGTTTCATAGGGAGTGCATAGCTATTATTTTTCTAGATAAAAAGCCATTTCAAATGTAAGAAAATTGCTTTTTCCAAGCTGTATCTTTGAAATAGAGTCTTAGTTAACGAGTTTTGTGAGAGTCAGTGGCCAACATTGAAATCCAAAGAAGAGTGGGTAACATTCTTTTGAAGGCTTACTAATGTTCAGGTCAAATGGATGGAACCATGGATGCTTTATGTGCTAATGCTATATTGAGGTGGAGATGATCCATGGGTACTACTTTTAAGATTATGGGGAGTGGTAAATTACACTCCACTAATGGTGTTAAGGCAATTTGATGTGAAGCAGTTTATCCCTGCCATGCATGGACTCGCCCTAGTAGAATTTGCTTATGAAGAAGCGGGCTCATCAAGAACAGTGAAGCAGTCAATTTAGGTATAGAAAAAGACTTGGAGGCTAAGATTAGGACCTGTTCTTGACAAAGTCACCCTCGATTACTTGATTTGGAAGGCAAATTATTCTAGAGATATTGTGCTCCCTTTAGATGATTTCTCATTTCAATAAGTGAACCTGTAGGCAAAAGAACCATTGTCAAAAGTTGAACTTGTTAAGCATGAACTTGAAACAGAAAAAGAGAATTTGAGAAAAGAAAATTTAAGACTTTAGGAAGAGATAGGACAATGAAATATGAAGCAAAAGCTCGAAAAAGTAGACTAAAAGAGCCAATACAAGATCAGGATGTGGCTCAAAATGCTCTAAAGAAAATAAAAAAATGTGAACCCAACTAAAAGAGGGAAAATGTGCTAGATTTAGTGTTAGGCAGTAAAGAGAAATGATTGAGCTTCAAAAAGAGATGCAACATTGAAAGGACAAAGCCAAGGAAAATAAGGAAAAAACCATTAGGATTTTTCAAGAAAGTAAGAGTAAGAAGGTTTGTATTCAACAGTTTTAGCAACATTGTTGGGATGTCAAAAAAATAATGCTAAATTGAAGGCACAAATCAAAAATGAAAAAAGAAAGCATTATGAAGTGTAAAAGGAGAAAAAGTCACTTTGCCAAGTAATTCAAGAGATGGAATAGCAATTACGAGACCATAAAGACCATATTTCCACAATCATCAAGGAATGGCAAAATAGAGAAGAAGATTAGAGATACACTTGCAATCTCAAAATGGATGCTCATATAAAGTGGAAAACGGAGACTTTGGGAAGGCAACAATACATAGAGCATCTGGCTAATCAAATTTACAAGGCAGTAAGAAAAACAAAGGAGATGGTCAAGAGAGTAGAAGCTTTAATACAAGAAATCAACCTAACTAGAAGTTATGGGCAACATTTGTTAAACTTTTTACTTGAAGCCAAGGATCACTATGAGCAAATTAAATTTTTTTATGGCTACAATCCTAAAATGATAGACTCTTTGTAATCAAAAACTAGTCAGAATCAATGAAAAGTTCTAATGTTTAAAATATGTCTTGGAGTAAATACCTCTCAATGCATTCATGCATACATTGTCCATATTTTTTTTTCTTAATATTTTACCTCATTAAAATGATATTTTTAAAATTAAAATAAAATGTGTTTTGCTTTCAGAAAAATAATATGGCGTCATAATTTTTCAAATTATGGTAATGAAAATTTTAAGGATAGCTCAGCCATTGAAAGCTTGAAACTAGTCTGCTTGCCACCCCATATAATACATGATTACAAGTTAGAATTATAGAAAACGAGTAGGTAGTCAAGATTTGGATCGAGCCGAGATCGAAAGTGAACAACCGAGATTAAACCGTAGGTCTGAAAAATAAAAGAATCCGGATCGAGTTGAGATAAAAAATGAGTGATCGAGATTGAATTGTAGGTCTAAAAAATAAAAAAATCAGGATCGAGCCAAGATCAAGTCTGAGCAATCGGGATTGAACGACAGGTCTGAAAATAAAATGATCTGCATCAAGCGAAATCAATACTGAGCGATTGGGATTGAACCGCAGGTCTGAAAAATAAAAATTTAAAATTTTTAGCTTGAAATCTCAAAGATTCACAATTTGAAAATCCAAAGATTTGCATAGTTCTACAGCAGAAGTTAAAAGATCCTAGTACTCCAAGTTTGGCAAAAAATTCACAAAGATTTTAAAATTCACAAAGGTTTGTAAGAATTCCAAGTTTTGCAAGAGTTCCAGGTTTGTAAGAATTTTATGTTCATAAGAATTTTCATCATTGTAAAGATTTGCACAATGTATTGAAAATTTTGCATTAAAAAGATTTAAAGTTTTATGTAAACAAATTCATGGATTCACAATAAAAGGTTCAAGGCTCACCTCTAGAATTCAAAGATTCAAAAATTTTAGAGATTCACATTCAACAGTCAAGATTTTTATTTGAAAAACTTAGAAATTCCCATCGAAATCTCATAGAAAATTTTTAGGATTCAAATCCAAAAAGTTCCTTTAAAACAAAGCTCTAAAACTTTAGAAGTTCAAAAATTTTTCCTTGTTCAAAAATTAAAGATCTTTCACATTTGAGGAATCAAAAGTCAAATATTTTCTCCCAACAAAAATAAATGTCATGCTAATAATGCAATTGCCTTCTAAATGCAACAAATGCCTCAATCCAAATTCCTACTAAATGTTGCAAATGCCAATGTCCTACTATAATTCAAATGTTCTCTACATGATGCAAACGTATGCCTCAACAATGATGCAAATGCAATTATCACAATGTATGTAATGCAAATGTCACTAAATCAATGTCATGAAATTTTAATCATGATAACAAGGTTCTTAAGATCCCACCATTCCTTCTCAACTTCTCAGTACTAACAATCTTGTAACAAATTTTATCAACTGATCAATGTCATTTTCTTCATTTGGTCATAACTCACAGGTCATGTCAACAATTTATCACTGAATTCATTGTTGGGTCACCTTTTTGCCCTTTTATATCATTTTCTCAGGCTTCTTTCATTTTTTTTCATCTTAGATTTCTTTCAAAAAAATAAAAAAAATCTTTTACAAACATTGTCATTCATTTATTTACCATTATTCTAATTCATGACAAATATGTTATATTTTCTTGATTCATTTAGAGGATGTACATTTGGTAAAGAATATGAAAAATGGGTCTTTATTATTGAAAGAAAAAAGGTATAGTCAAGAACAACTTAAAGATGAACAAAGGCAAAATATTGTGACTGTTTAAATGGGATTTCAACATCCAAAATAATGATTATTCAGACAATTTTAAACTCCAATCTCTCAAAAACACATTCCATCCTTATCTTTGAGCCAATCATCATCCTCATTCCTAGGATCCTCTTATAAAGTTGCTTTTTCAAGTTTCCATCTTTATTTAGATCGCCCTTTTGGGTTTTCAATTTAAATATTCCTTTTTCTCTTTTTTTTTTTTGCTATTTGTTTGTTTTGTTTTGTTTTTCCTTTTTCATCATTTCTTTCATACTTCTTTCTCATCTTTTCTTCTCATTTCTTTTTCCTTTGATCCATCAATGATAATTTGATCAAAATTTCAAACAATCCAATGGCAAATTTGTCTTAGTTCAATTCATGATTCTCCAATTCAAGTATTCACATTTAATCAAATGGACTTTTAAGGGATGTAATATAGGCTAGGCTAAGGGGTTATGAAAGAAATGGATGAAATGACCCAAATTGTATTTGAAGCGTTATCAAACCAAGGATCATTTCTTCATGTAAAGCACCTTGATATATTGCCCTATCAATTTCTTATTCATTTTTTCCTTTTTTTTTTCTCTTGTTTTTTCATTTCATCATCTTTCAAGAAAAATTTGAGCACAGCAAGGTTTTGCCTTTGAAATCACTAAGGATAAACAAGCTTCTCAAACTTTACCTCTAATGTGAGAGTGATCCTTGGTTAGGGTTATGCAAACAAATTTTCAAAAGGCTCAAATAGGGTAACAAAGGATAATTTTACTTTTTTTTTTTGTGAAAGATAGAAAAAAGATGACTATTTCTCATCTTGAACATAAATACTTTCAATGAAGAAAATTTATTGACCAAGAGCAAATTTGTGAATGAACAATTGCAAAGGTCATGTGTTGTATCACTTTTGAAAATTTTTCCTAGATTTGTCTTCTTTTTATTCAACAATCTCAATGAATCAACAATCTTAAATTATCAATTGGATTACCATGAATGATATTTTCAAAATCGAATTCTTAATTATTGTCATAATTTTTTGAACATTTATTATTTAGAATCAAAGAATGGACATAGTATAAAGATATAAGAAGGTAAAAGTATGTAACGATGATTCACACAAAAGAAGAAAAGACATGAAAATGCATCAAATCTATCACTTTTATTGAAATGATGAAAAATAAGAGGAAATCCAAGTACATAAAAGAGATCTATATTCTAAAAATCCTAAGATGATAAGCAGTTTCAATTAACCTTCTCAAAATCATAGCCTTGGGTGATTAGGAAAAAAGACTTTATTGACATTCAATTTTTCTAATTCATTAAAGGTCACTAAGCCTGCTCGGATCAAATTTTGCACTTTTTGTTTGAAAGCAAGGTATATTTTTATAGAGTGACCCACAATCCTATTATGGTCGTCACATGTTGCAATAACATTATACCATTTGGGATAGAGTGGTTTCAATGGCTCTAAAATGATTGGGGTTACCAAGTCATTCTTGACCAATTCTAGAAATAGCTCAATATAAGTTATAGGGGATGGGATCAACATAAGCTCTCTCATGGTTATGCCTAGATCTTTCCAAACTACTCACTTGACTGTAATGCCTTGAAACTGGTGTACTAACAAAACTAGACCCATATATAAGTGCTTGAAAAACTGATTGATAAGGACTTGAAGCGATGTTGTTCATGGTTAGGTGATAAGGCTAGTAAGAAAGTTGTGTAATACTATTGGCTACTAGGTAGTAAACATGATAAACATATGGTGGATATAGAGCATAACTTCTAGATTACTACCCCTCAAAACTTACTGCTTAGGCTTCATCTTCTTCTTTTATAGGCATCTCACCTTTCTTTGCATTTTTGACCTTTTTTTCCTCAAGCTTACCACCTTGATGGTATTTTCAATAATCTCCCCTCATATCACTATGTCAACAAAGGTTTTTGTTGTGTCCCATATCATCTTCTCATAATAAGGTGCTTTTAGGGTGCTAACGAATAATACGATCATTTCTTTCTCAATCAGAAGAGGTTGAACTTAAGTAGCCATATCCTTCCATTATTGGGTATATTTTTTAAAGGACTCTATTATCTTTTTCTCCATCCTTTGTAAAGAAAGGCAATCAGAGACCAAGTTTATGATGTGGTGGTACTAATTAATAAATGAGCAAATCGAGTCCTTCCATGTTTGAATACGGGTTTTGGCCAATTGGACATACCATCTTATAACAGACCCAGTAAGGCTGTCTTGGAATACATGCATAAGTAGCTTTTCATCATTGATGTGGGCAACCCTTTTTTAACAATACATAGTGACATGTGTGATCGGGCACTTAGTACCTTAAACTTAAGGACCTTGAACTTTGGTGGGATTACAACATCTGGGACCAAGCAGAGGCTAGCTGCATCCATGAAGCCATAAAAATCTATACCTTCAATAACTCATAGTCTCTCTTTGAACATGTTCATCTTATGTTTAAACTTTGAGTCCTCTAAACTTTTAACCACCTTCAATTTTAGCTTCTCGTTCTTTTTGATGTCATCTGAGTTAGGGACTAGGACTAGCTCTATTACCTTTTTAATGAAGATAGGATTAGCAGAACTTTAAAATTACCTCTGAATTGGGGGTAGATGGCATTCCTGTGTAAGTGCACCCTCCAAGGAATATAAACTATTATGGTGATGCATCTTAAGTGGAATGGGCATGTATGGGTTGTAGCTAAAGGGATACAAAAGGTCAATAACATCCTGTAACATATGGTCTTTAGGTTTAGCCTCTCATTCTATAGTCTTCTTTTTGTTCAGCTTCTTTAGCTCTTCTAAAATTTTGTTCAACTCCCTCTTAAGCTCTTTTTGGCCCCTTTTCAAGTTTTCAATACAGATTGCATCGTCTTGTTCCATTCTTTTAGCTTGAGCCCAGGTATTGTACTTGTGGTGAATTAGTCAAGCTATTTTTGAACCTTAATTTTCCATAATTAGGGTGTAGATTTAGAATGATGTTTATATGATCATTAGATTATGCATGAGATTAAATGCAAAAACAAAATGCATGAATGAAATAAGGAGAACTTACCATATAACAATTGTTAACAAAAAAATTTTTTATTGAATTAAAAGTCATTTTTAACCAAATCCAATATTACATCCATGAAAAGTCTAAAATTTACTGAGGAGAGAAATCCATAACTTGTCGATACTCGCTTTGCACTTCATTAAGGAAATCTATCAATTCTTGATCATGTGCTTCCACTAGTGGCAGCCTTGCTTGTCATTTTTCAATCTTTTTTACCATGTCCTTGGCTTTGTAAATAGCCACAATGATTTGGTCAAGCAAATACTCCAACTAGTCAAGTTTTTTCACATATGCTTCCTTCATTTGCTCACATTCTTCAGTCACAACCCCCATCTATTCTCTAATTTTCAACACCACTCCATTTAGCATTTGGATGTGCCTTTATGCTTTAAAGAACATTTCATCCCTTTCTTATAACTTTAATTGCAACTATCCATTTTCTTTCAAAAGTTTGGCTAGTTCTCAATTAGTGGATGAACGTGTTATGTTAAGGTCAGTGAACAAACTCTTTCATTCATCATTTTCTTGTTCAAGTGCTTAAACTTCCCTTTTTAGCCTTTTGTTTGCAAGCTTCAACTCTTTAGACTCCCTTTTCAGGCTAATAAAGGACTTTGCTAGGCTTTCCATGGATGTAATTGAGACTTTCCTTGTCAAAATTATTTTGTGGCAAATATTCCTTGTAATAAATCTAATGATGTGAATGCATAGTAAAAGAAATGGGTTAGTAGGCATAAAAAATAATATATAAATACAATGACCAATATATAGGATTAGTATAAAATCATACAAAAAAGACAATATATAAGCTTACAAGTAAAACAAACATCCAATCATATGTCCTATTTAGGATTTTCTAACACAAGAAAAGACATGGCTCTAACCTAGGTTCAGACCTTTATGGTTTATTTATTTGCTAGGTTCAAAGGTTTGATAGTCTAAAGGTTCCTAAATTGTTCCTTACATCATTGTCCATTATGGACTAGTAAGGCACCCCAATCTTTTCCCATTATCGGCTACAAGAGTAAAGGGTTCAATTTGAGTGGGAGTATTTCATAAGCCCATACGGAGACATGAAATCTCATGAAGGCATAGGTATTTTACTCCTTGCTAAGGGATAGAACTTGGGTGTAGAGCTCCAGTTATGCATATGCAAATGAATTATAGATATATGAAAATGAATAAATAAATAAATGAAATACAAACAAAGGAAAAAAACCTTAAACTTATTGGTTAGGATTGGATAGTAAGAAATCATTTATTGGCTTGACTCTCAATTTCCCTAATAAAGTCACCAAACTATCATAAAATATAGATCCATGGACCTATCGCTAGACATGGATTAAAGGAGTCGCCACCAATATTATTTTGTTAAGGTGTGATTGGCCAACTAATCAAGTCTATCCTATTTAAAGAGGAGTCTCAAGATTAACTTAGGTATCTTTAAATAGTAGATTTTAATCCACGAAACTAGATTTCAGATTCAAAAGTACAATTATGCGTATGGAAGGTTATAGCACCCTCGCAGTGCCTATCCAAATGATGGTACTAGTTTGATTTCAAATTATCCAAGCCTTAATCATATTTATAATTTATCAAAATATTTAATATTAAAAATTAATCTTAAAATTACTCAATAATTTGGCAACAATTTAAGATAATTCTCTCACTTCAGCAGTATTTATGAAGATTAGTGTCCCACCCTAAAGAGGCTCTGTCGTCAGATTTATTTAAATTTTAGTTAAAGAAATAATTAGTAAAATCTTCCAATAGTTTGGTAAGATTTACTTTGATATAGATTTCCCAATAGTTTGGTGAGATTTTATTACAAGATATTTTTTTAGAAAATATATTAAATCATCTAATAGTTTTGTAAGATTTAATTTAAGATGCAAATCTTTCAATAGTTTGGTAGGACTGGAATTTTATTTTTTTGAAAACCCCTTTTTCAAATTAAAAAAATCAATTAAATTAAAAAAATTATCATGCAATAATATGAATACCATGCAATATTATAATACATCATCTAATAATATAACATATCATGTAATCAGTAAAATTATCATGTAATCATATTGACAAATATATAAAATAATCAAACAAATAATAAGTATTCATGCATACAATAATTAATCATGCAAAAAAAAAATCCTAATGAATTATATATATAAAAATATATGAATATATAAAATATATATATGTATTGTTATATATGAAATAAAAACTAAACCACACATACCAATCAGGTTACGAGTCGAGCTTGCACATGGGTCAAGTTTTTTTGTAGGACCAAAATGGTATTGTTAAATAAAAAAAATAGCTTTTATTATTTTTATCTCCATTTCCTTCTTTGCAAGTTCTTTAATTTCTCTAAAGTTCAAGAACATTCAAGAAAACCAATTGCAGAAATGGCAAAGCCTGAATACTATTGCTTGTCAATAGCGATGGTTGAGACCACCACCAGTCATCGCCAATTTCATTGCCTTGCACCATCAGCAGCACCTCTTTCCCCCTTCCCTCTTTCGCCTAAAACCTTGACCAAGGATAGTAACCCAAAAACCAGCCTCTAATTCCTTCCCTCAATATTTTCTGCTTGATAGGTGCTTTCGACTTTTTTTTTTTGTTTTTGAATTTGGATTTTTTTTTCTTTTGGTTTTGGATTCACTGGCTTTCTATTTAGAGGTTGGTTATTGAATCTATATGCTTATTTTCTACCAAATTCCTTGATTTTTTCATTTTCTCTTTCACTTGCTTTGCTTAATGATTGAGGTTATGTGTTGGCTAGAAAATGGCTTAGGTAGGCTTTCTAATTGCCTTTATATTTGTTTCTCTGGTTTGCATGGCTCAGATCTGTAGTTGAATGAGTGCTGCCATATGGGAGAAAATTGCCCTCTCATTGTTGATTGCTGTTTGAATCCTTTATAAGGATTCATATTTGCCCAATTGATTCCTTGCATGATTTATGCTCCAACAAATCCGGGACTAAATCACCAATTTCTTTTTTCACTATAGTATTGTATTTTTTTATTGCATTTTTTTATTCTTTTGATTTTCCCTTTTGATTTTTGATTTTTTTGACTTTTTTATTCTTTTTGAATAATAATAATAATAATAATAATAATAATAATAATAATAATAATAATAATAATAATAATAATAACAGTAATAGTAATAGTAATAATAATACAATAATAATTAGGCCAAAGCCCAAATGAAATAAAATGTAAGAAATTTGCACATGAACTCCTCCGAGGCTCGACGATCCCAAATAGACCCAAATCGAGAAATTGATTGCATCTTGGACAAAAATGGATATCTATAGTGTGTTAAGAGAAGTGTTAATAAAGTTAAAACCTCAATGAGTCAAGTGTTCAAAAACTTGGTCAAAGTTGACATGCTTCACCCAATTCCCTCAAAATAAAAGATCTATCATGAAGGCTATGATTCAGCCCAAACATGTGTCTATCACATGAATATGGTAGAACACTCAATTCAAAATTACGGTGTGTTTTGCCAAGTGCTGCAAACAATGATGGATTAATCCTTAGTAGATTTTTATGAAAAAGATGATAAGAATATAGTGAATGTAATAGAATGAGCATCTTCAAGGATTATACCCTCTAAGTTTATGTTTAAGCTGGTAATGATTTATTGTAATGAAAAACCAAGTGGGGTAAAAGAACAATCCTTGATAAATGCAGCAAGAGAAGGATTTTCAGAAAGTATGTTCCCTAAGTTTATGCTTAAACCAATAAATATCTTTTACAACCCAAACCAAGCTTAGCGAAAGAACAACCCATTTCTTTTCGTATGAAATCTATAACAATTTGGGTCCCTAGCCCATTCCCTTATCAGAGTAATAAGGAAATGCTGTGGAAGTATGATTATAATTTCATGGCATAAGAATCAAATGGCTGTCAGGTTACGAGTGACCCAAATGCCATCAGTACTACAAATATAACTGAGGTAGGCGAAATGACAAAGAGTGGGAGATGTAATACTCCCGAAATAATAGAGAAGGCTTGAAAAGGAAAGATAAAGAAGAAGAAGAGATGTTAGGAGAAAATGACAAGACTTATTCTATAGTGGCTCAAGATGCATAATATAAGAACTTATCACTAAAAAAGAAACTTGTGAGTTTTTAATGGTTTGTCCTAATGTGTTTTGTATAAATAAATTTGATTAAGTGATTTTAGTATGATTAATATGATTTTTATGTTGTTAATGCTTTTTGTATGGTATATATTGATATTTGAATAGTATAAGGCCTAAAAAGCTTGCTTGAGAAATTTGTTCATATTGTACATATTTTATGACTCAAAGACGTTTTCTTATTTGTGAAAAATGTTTACAAACTTGTTCCAAAGTCTTTTGAATGGAAGTCATAAAGGTTTAAATGTTTCAAAGGTGTTTATGATACTATTCATTGCATAAGTGGAATTTTGACCGTTGAAAATTTGAAATATATGCATTTGTTAAGTATTTGTGCTTTTATCATATCTATTTGATCATTTCAAAATTGTTTGAAATGGTTTCAATGCATAAACTTTGCCCAAACACATTTTCATATATGAGTTGTAAAAAAGGTTAGTTTAAAGATTTTCAAAATCATACCAAAAATTTTGCTTCAAAATGTTTTTTATCCAAATGCTTTATTTTCACAAATCTAAAATGAATTTTTACCATGTTTAAAATTTATTTTTGACTAAAAACATCAAAATCCTGGATTTGGAATCAAAAAGCTATAGTTTTTTCAGTGTTTTATTATTCCAGCAAAAATATGGATCCATCCCTTATTTTACCCGATCGATCCATTTTTGTCCCTAAATGCAAAATTGGCTTAAAACCCTAAAATGGATCAATCCCCTATTTTACCTGATCGATCCATTTTTGTTTCAATATGTAAATTTTGCTCAAAACACTAAAATGGATTAATCTTCTCTTGGAGACAATCGATCCATCCTGCAAAATGCTCCAAAATTAATTTTGGCTATTCAAATGGGTTGGGATCTTATGTGCCAAGCTTATATTACACCCCTTTGATCATTTGACTTTTGATCTTTGACTTTTAATTTTGACTTTGACTTTGAATATTTCAATATTCTTTTTAAGAAAATGATTTTTTGAATTAAAATGGATATGCATTATGAATATTTATTTGATTATATTTTTTTAATGCTACCTTGGAACAAATATTTGTGTTAAAATTGAAAATTGCTTCTAATGCTTGAACTGTTATTTCTCATATTTCAAATTCAACTTCATTACTTTCATAACTCTCATGTGCACATATGGATGAAAATAATTCTTGATGCAATGCTTATATGGTCAAAATATTTGATTTGAAAATGCTTAAATTGTTTATTCCTTGATTTTTGAAATAGTTTTGCAATATACTTATTTTGTGCTTAATTGACTTATTTCTTGATTTTTGCCTTTAAATTTGATGCATGATGAGCTCCTTGATTGTAAATGAAATATATTATTAGGTCGTCTATTACTCTTGTCAAGTTTACACTGATATGGTAATTATTATTTAGCTTTACTTGACATGTTTGCAACATTACTTAAGTAAGTAATTTTCTTGTAATACTCATTTTTACCTCAAGTCATCATTCATTATGGCCTTTAACTTGTGTTGACATATTTATTCTTTTATTTTCTTAAATATGTTTGGATGATAAATATGTGTTCCTTGAGCTGTTAATTTTCATATGGCTTAAAATTTGTTTTAATATAGTTTTTGGTGATTTCATGAATATACATGAATATTGAATATGTTTTCTTTGTGTTCATAAATGGTCTAGAATGATTTTTTTTCCCCAATATTACAAGAGAACTTTTGCTTTTATTCCATTCTTAAGTTTTTTGATGTTTAATTTGATACATGGCCTTTAGCATAAATTTATAAAGCATTTTTTAAATATATATCTCTTGCAATTGGCAACTTGTGCTTAGTGAACAATTTTTTTTTTGCCTATAATGACTTGGCATATGAAATTCATTTTCTAATAGTTGGTATAATTTTTATAAATTGGCATTCTTGATTCTACTAATTAATATTTCTTATCAATAATTTTTCTAAGTCTATGCAATGAAAACTTAAAATGAGCATAAATAGGTCAACATTCTTTTTAAGTTTCAAGTATAACAAGCAAAGCATCTTCATCAATCAAGCCTAAGCACATCAAAGATTTGCTCAAAACATTAGGAATGGGGAACTCAAAGCCAAATGAGCATGTGAACATAGCTTGATAAAGATGGAAGTAATTGTATTGACTCTATGCTATGTGTCTATTCATGCTTGCTTTGATTGTGTGCAAACATGTGATATGTGTGCTAAAATATATGAACATGTTGAACAATTTAGTCACTAAGCTGCTTCATAGAAATTGTTTTAATATTCTTGAAGGCTTGGATTGATTAATTCACTTTGATTAATATTCATGCCTAGTTTTTTATTGTTTTTTAGATTAATAGTTTTTCATGCATGAATATTTGTTTAAGATAAAATCTTTGAACATGATTATGAGTTGAATATATTGATTTCTTGATTTTTAAATTACTTTGACTTATAGACTATAAACTTATGATTTGAAATTTTTATACTCGTTCATGGATTGAAATCATTGAGATAGCACGTACCACATTATGTCTAAATGTTTATATCTTTTTTGGTATATTGCTACATGTGATTTAAAATGAATTTGCATATGCTTGTGTAATTGAAATATATTTTTGAATACTTGCATATGTTTGGATTGAATACACTGCTATACATTGAAATGATTTGAAATATATTTCAATGTATGTCATCATGCCTTTGGATAATTATGGTTTTATGATCTTTTGGATAATTATGGTTTTATGATTTCTTTGATATAGCATATGCGATCATCATGTTTGAAAAATCATTATTGAATAATTTTTTGTTATGACATGATGATTGATTGAACATTATTGCTCATTAATACTCATGTCTTATTAATTACATATGAGCTATGGTTCTTGTTTGGATAAGATATACTTATGAAATATGTGTCATCTTTGAAAGTTAGTGAACAAAATTGCTAAAGAATTTTTGAACTTTCATGGATGTTATATATACTTATCTTTGATATAGCTTGTACCTTTCATGCAAAATTATATGTGCCTTAAATTGATTAATCTTTATTTTGAAAAGGAAAAAATTCTTAGAATACAATTTTACTTTAATTAAAAGGATTTGTTTTGTGGTAACAATTGGTATCCTTTATGATAACAAATCTTTAACATTTGGTATAAGCTTAAATATATGGGCTTGAATCTATGCTAAATTGCTATTGATGTTTTAGGTTCTAAACACATTATATAAAAATATGATTTATGAGTTACATGTATATCATTCTTTTATTCTTTTACTCATATATTTCATGTAGTCAATTTGAATGAATTTTTTGTGCTATATTATTTAAATTGGATATACTCTATACATATATGCTCTTGTGCTTTAATACATGTATGTGAATTTCATTATGCATATTACACTTGAATACATGGATTCATTGTGCTTTTGATTGGAAATATTGCTTAATATTATTTGCTCTTACTTTTTGTCACATGCCTTAAATTGATCTCTTTCTTTTGCTATGACAAAAAAGGAAAGAGTTTATGGACATTTGCTTATATACATGCTATTAGCAAAAATGAAGAAAGCTTTAACAAAAAGGGGGAGAAATGAATTTGTGAATATGTGAATTTTTGCTATAACAAAATGGGGGAGAAATATTTTGTGAACAAATTTGCTTATGCTTACTTGTTATATATGCTTACTTGTTATCTCTTTATCTCCTCTAGTATTAATGTTCAATTTCCTTGAAAGATTACTGATTACAAAACCATAAACCAAGGTGTAGTCTCTATTTTGCACTACCCTTATTATATCACCGAAAGTAAAATGCACCAAATTGGGTTTTTTTTTTATGTTTGATTTTATACATCCACTAATAATCTTGCTTCCTAATGGTTAAGTATTGAGTGCCAATACATGAGTGATAATAAGGTGTAACAACCTATCATGAATTGATAGTTAAGAAGCTTGAGTAGCAGCAACTCTCAAATTATCATTTCTAAATATATCTTGGGCTAGTTTCAACATGTCACACCTAGTGTTGGTGTCTCCCTTATCATCTAGCATGAATACTTCAAATAACAATTGCTTGCTAACTATAATTTCTTTGCCCATCACATAGGTTTTAAATCTATTAGGATAATATCTATGTGACCCTTCAATTTCAATACAAGTGGCATTGCTATAGAACACCTTAACTAGATTCTCAAACAAAAGTTCATCCATGCATAAGTAATTCATCCATCCAAATCTTTCAAATGCATGTAAATAAGGGAACTCTATAGATTATAGGAATTTAAGAGAGATTACCTTCCCTACTTAACTTCTCTATGAGCAAAGTGTCTCATATCTCTCATTTGCATCAGGATTGGTGGAATTTTGATTGAATAAAGGCCTTATCGATGAACTAGAAGCCTCCCTTAGAGGATTCCTCATTGTCTTTGGAGCCATGAAAATAATATGACTAAAATAGGTAGGCTTATGTGAAATTGATGAAGAAATTGGTGATTGTAGATGATAGGTAGTAAAATATATTTGAGAGAGGCAAGAAGATTGAGTGAATGTGGTAGTTTCAAAAAAGGGATCAATTTTCTAGAGTGAGAAGAATGAGTAGAGATTTTTGTGTGATTTGATGATTTTTAAGGATGATTTTCGTAAGAAACCAAGTAGAAATGAAGCAATTTGCAAAAGATTTTGGTTAAAAGAGATCAATTTTGAGTGAAAATAGAGTAAGAATTTCTAGGGTTTGAAGAGAAGATGTTTAGGGCAGAAGAAGAACAGATGAAAAGGCTGGAGTGATCAGCCAAGAAAGAGAAGGGACCCGATTTTGACAAGCCAAAATAGTGCACATAGTGTCAATTATGCATGACATGATCGATCGGTTATGAAGAGGGATCGATCGGCATAGTTTTACATTGGACCAATCGATTAGGTACATAAGGGGGATTGATTGGTTCCTCATATTTTCCACACCATTGGCTACTGGATGAAGAGCTGATTGATCTAGTCCGAAAGGGATCAATTGGTTTTGGCTGTAGCATTTTTTTTAAATTAAAAACCATGCAACATGAACATTCAAATATGCATCATACAATCATACACAAGATTAAAAAAATATTAAGATAAACATACATTTGATCAATCAAGGTAGTAACATTCATCCTACTTTCAAAAAATTCATTTCAAGGAGCATTTATCATACCAAGTTCACCTCTAATTGCATAAAATCTATCCTTATCAAGAGGTTTTATGAAAATATTAGGTAATTGATACAAGGTATCAACATATTCAAGCACAATATCACCTTTTAGAACATGATCTCTAATAAAGTGATGCCTAATTTCAATATGCTTGGTTCTAGAATGTTGAATTGGATTTTTAGTGAGATTGATGGCACTAGTATTATCACATTTAATAGGAATATGATCCATGGGAATTCCAAAATCCTCTAATTATTGCTTAATCCATAAAACTTGAGCACAACAACTATTGGCTGCTACATATTCAGCTTTGGTTGTGGATTGAGCAACACTATTTTGTTTCTTGGAGAACCATGATATGAGCATATTTCCAAACAATTGACAAGTACCGAAATGCTCTTTCTATCAATTTTGTAACACCAAAATTTGTATCAGAATAGGTATGTAAAGCAAAAGATGAACCTTTTAGATACCATAGTCCTAAATTAGGGGTATCTTTAAGGTATCTAAAAATTCTATTAATAGCAGATAAATATGATTTTCTAGGTAATGATTGAAATCTCGCACACAAACATACACTAAACATTATATCCGGTCTACTTATAGTAAGATATAGCAATGAACCAATCATAGACTTATATAATTTAGAGTCAACATATTTACCTCATTCATCTTTGTCAAGTTTTGTTAAAGTGCTCATAGGTGTTGAGCAAGGCTTTGATTCTTCCAATCCAAACCTTATTAGCAAATCCTTGATGTATTTGGCTTAATTAATGAAGGTACCATTTTTTGTTTACTTTACTTGTAATTTTAAGAAAAATGTAAGTTCTCCTATCATGCTCATTTCAAATTCACCTTGCATAGTCTTAGCAAATTCTTGACAAAGAACTTTATTAGTAGCACCAAATATGATATCATCAACATAAACTTACAGTATGAGAATATCCTTTCCTTTTGTTTTAATAAAAAGTGTAGTATCAACCTTCCTTCTATTAAAACCATTTTCAATTAAAAATTTTGACAATCTTTCATACCAAGCTCTAGGAGCTTGTTTTAAACCATATAAAGCTTTTGTCAATTTATAAACATGATTTGGAAATCTAGGATTTTCAAAACTAGGAGGTTGTTTTACATACACCTTTTCATTTATAAAATCATTTAAAAATACACTGTTGACATCCATTTGAAAAAGCTTGAAATTTTTGAAACATGTAAATGCAAGCAACATTCTAATGGCTTCTAACCTTGCAACCAAGGTATAGGTCTCATCATAATCAGTTCCTTCTTCTTGACTATACCCTTGAGCTACCAACCTAGCTTTGCTTCTAACAGCATTCCTATGCTCATCCATTTTATTCTTAAAAACCCATTTGATGCCTATAGTAGGATGATCACTAGGCCTAAGTACAAGATTCCACACTTGGCTTCTTTCAAATTAGTTCAATTCTTCTTGTATGGCCAATATCCAATGATCATCTCTTAAGGCTTCATCTGTATTCTTGGTTTTAATATGAGATAGAAAAGGAACATAATTACACACATTATAAGAAGATCTAGTTCTTACCCCTTAAGTTAGATCACCAATAATCTCACTATCTTTGACATATCTCATTTCTTTATGGTGATTTGGTTCTTTCTCTATATGATGTGGCTCCTCTAGAAACTTATCATCTTCTTTTTATATGTTCTCCTCAATGTCATGTGATGCATCATTGATACATTCTTGAAGTATACCTATATCATCATCATCATGAGGCACCTTTCTTGGAGATGGATTAGATTCATCAAAGATAACATGTATAAACTTTTCAACAACTAATGTTCTTTTGTTAAAGACTCTATAGGCTTTTGAATTCAAAGAATATCTTAGAAAAATCCTTTCATCACTTTTTGCATCAAATTTTCCAAGATCATCTTTTCCATTGTTCAAAACAAAACATTTGCAACCAAAATGATGAAAATAACTTATGTTAGGCATTTTTCCTTTAAAAAGTTCATATGGAGTTTCCTTTAAAATTGGCCTAATCATAGCTCTATTTATAATATAACAATAGGTATTTATGGCTTCCACCTAAAAATATCTAGGTAAATTATTTTCACAAAGCATGGTTTTAGCTATTTCTTTTAAAGTCCTATTTCTCCTTTCTACTAGCCCATTTTGTTAAGGGGTTCTAGGAGCCAAAAAATTATGGCTAATACCATTTTCACTACAAAACACATTAAAGCCAAGATTTTCAAATTCTTTTCTATGATCACTTCTAATACTAGAAAGCCATTTTCATTTTGTATTTGTTTGCTAAAAATGATGAATTTTTCCAAAGCTTCATTCTTTGAATGCAAAAAGAGAACCCATGTGAATCTAGTAAAGTCATCAACAATAACAAATCCATATTGTTTTCCACTAAGACTCATTGTCCTAGTAGGACCAAAAAGCTCAATATGAAGTAGTTGAAGAGGTCTAGTAGTTGAAATACAATTCTAGGTTTGAAAGAGATTTTTCTATGTTTTCCTTGAGCACATGTATCACAAACCTTTTCATTTTCATATTTCACTTTTGGCAAACCAACAACCAAATCATTTTGAGAAAGTTTTGAAATTACATGCATACTTGCATGTCCAAGTCTTCTATGCCAAATTCAACTTTCATTTTCTTTTTGAGCCATAAAACAAACATTTTTAGAGGAAAGATCATCTAGATGCACTACATAAATATTTCCTAGATGATGTCCAACAAAAACAAGTTTGTTAGTTTTAATATCAATCACTTGACAACACATGGACTCAAATACAACTCTAAGTCTTTTATCACATAATTGACTAATACTAAATAATTTATGCTTGAGTCCTTTTACAAGTAAGACATTTTCAATGGTAGTAGCAGAATTGTTGCCAATGGAGCCAATCCCTTTAATTTGGCCTTTAGAGTTGTCACCAAATGTAACATCTCCTCCACTTTTAGCTTTTAAGTCCTTAAAAAGAGTCTTGTCTCCGGTCATGTGTTTTGAGCATCAATTATCAAGGTATCATGGATTGTTCTTGCTTGAATTTGCTTTGTAGCAATGCTCATCCACCTACAGAAACACAATTAAATTTTTGTTTTGGGTGCCCAAACTTTCTTAGGTCCTTGAGTGTTAGTACTAACAATTTTTGTACCTTTTGGAATCCACTTCATTTAGTAATCTCATCTTGAGATGTGTTAACTCCTTTTGAAATCCATACTCTCCTAATGAGCTTACCTCTATAAATGACTTTCTTCAAGGAATAATATTATATAGAATAACCCAATTTATGATAATATGCACATATGCTAGATGAATCATTTGGCTTAACAAGGAAATTCTTTAAATCAGTCTCCTTATTGCCACCATTATAGCCTAATCCATCTTTATCAAAGAATGATCTTTGTGTTTCAAGCATGTCATTGAGCTTTTGATGTCCCATATAAAATCAAAAAAATAAGTTATGCAAATTTTCATTTTTCTTAGTCAAATCATTGATATTCAACTTTAAGAGCTCAATTTCCTTTTTTAAGTCATCATTTGCTTTTGTCAAAAGTTCATTTTCTAGTTTGAACTTAGAGATAATTTTCCTATATATCATGTTCATGTTCTCAAATTCTATGGCTAATTCATCATAAGCATCTTGCAATTCATCAAATGTGTATGAATTTAAATTATATTTGTTAAAAGTTATCTTGGGCTCATCAAGAGCCATGAGACATAGATTGACTACTTTATCATCATTTGATTCATCTTTGGAGAAATCACTATCACTCCATGTTGCAACCATTGCTTTCATATTTGACTTTGTCATGTTTTGCTTATTCCATAAAAGACAATCAATTTTAATATGACCCGATTTGTTACATTCATAGTAAATAATCTACTCCCTTTCTCTTCTACTTGATTCTTCTTTAATCTACCTTTGTGGTTTTCTTCTACTCCAAGACTTGTTCATCCTCATGAACTTCTTGAATCTTTTCGTAAACATGGTCATCTCTTCATCTTCATCATCCTCTTCTTGTCCAAGATTTTTTTCATCTTATTTAAATATTGATTTGAGAGCAATGCCACTTTTTTTTGTTGGTTCTTGTCCCCTTTTGAGCTTTATCTCATAGGTAAGGAGAGAGCCCATTAGTTTATCCAAATAGAGTGTGTGAGGATCTTTAGACTCTTCAATGGCTATCACTTTAGATTCCTAGCTCTTTGTTAAACTATTAAGAATTTTTTTCACCATCTCTACATTTGAGTAAATTTTTGTAAGAGCCTTTAAATTGTTGATGATGTTGGTGAAGTGGTTTGACATTTCACTAATGGTTTCGTCTGGTTTCATCTTGAATAACTCATAATCAAGAGTGAGCATGCCAATTTTTATCTCTTTTACTTGATTTATACCTTCATGAGTGACAGCTAACTTATCCCAAATTTTTTTTGCATTTTCACACAAAGAAACTCTATTGTACTCATTAGGCCCCAATACACTAAAGACTGTATGCATTGCTTTGGCATTGAGATAAGCCATCTTTATATCATTGATATCCCATTCACTCTCTTGCTTAATCACCTCCTTACCATCCACCATCTTCATTGGAATTTGAGGACCATTTACAATGACCTTTCAAACTTTATAATCATTAACTTGAATAAATAACCTCATCCTAGTCTTTCAATAGGAATAGTTGTCACCAACAAAGAGAGGAGGTCTTATAATTTAATGGCATTCACTTTCAAGAGATGTCGTAACTATTTCATTTTTCATAAGACATACTTCTTTGTTGCTCACTGTATTTGTTATAGCTTGAGGATGGTTGTTCCATATTGATCACTATATTTCTTTGAGCCATTTTTAGATCATTCTTAGGTTATTAGACCTACAAAAAAGAGTACTAGCTTTAATACCAATTGTTAGCTCAAAGACTTGAAATAAACCAAGAGGGGGTGAATTGGTTGATAATAAAATTTCTAAAAATCAATATCTAATAAGCATAAATTCTACAAAATAATTTTTCTAAGCAAATGAGCACAATATATGTAAGTAAACTAGTAATCTTAAAGAGAGATAGAGATAGAAAATTTGACACTAAGATTTATAAAGGTTCGATCATTTCTTTTGGCACCTACATCCTCTCTCTTAGCCTTACTTGCTAAAGAGTTTAATCTATTATGTGTTGAAAGTTACAACCTAGCTTCTTAAAATTCTACACAATCAACACCACAAATTTCTAAGGGTTGTCTTCCCCTTAAGCTCACAATCTCACAATCTCACAATATAAAATTTCTGAAGTATTTTGCAAACTTAAAGAACATCTCTAAGGTTAGGTGTTTGCTAACTTGAAGTACACAACAATATTGACAAGAGAATTTAAATAAAAACTGATACAAGAAGAAGTTTTTGCACTTTTTTCTCTTTGAACTAGTTTGAATGCTTGAATAAGATGGTTGACAGATGGCAATAAGTTCTTTTAGCTCTTCATACACTTAATCTATAATAAAAGCCTTCATTTATATGTTGATAGCTGTTGCCTTGCATTTAATGCTTCAAACTTATAAAATTTTAGATAAAAAATAACTGTTAGGGTTTTCTGGGCATTAAGGGATGATCTCTTCATGTAAGAGATTGATTGGGTCAATTATGAAGAAAGTCCATTCATGCCTTAAAAAAGCTTACCCGATCGATTAGGTAATATACTTGATCGATCCCATCCTTGGGTAATCGATCCCCTATAGTAGGGGATTGATCTTTTTTGTACATTTTCAAACCAAGATAGCATTCTGCCTATAAAACAGATGGATCCCTTTTAGGGAGGGATCGATCCCATGCTTAGGTGATCGATCCCTTATGGGGGGATCGATCTCTTTTTATGAATTTTGAACCTCATTTGGCATTCTGTATAAAAAAAATAGATCGATCCTTTTAAGGGAAGAATCAATTGGGTAAGTTTAAACCCCAACCAATCGATCCCTACAGGGAGGGGATTGATTGGTTCTTGCCAAAATTTCATGAAATCAGCTTTTGGAAGAAAAATGGATCAATCCTTTTGGCTAGGGGATTGATCGGGTAAGGGAAGGGATCGATCCCTTCTATCCAAAACATGCCTTAATCCATTTTGTTCATAGAATTTATCTTGTTTTAGTTCCTAAATGAATTTTGGCAAGATAGAAGGCTGAAAAAACATTCAATTTAAGATTAGGAGAGTTTGATTCAAGTTAGGCAAATTTTTGTTTTGTCAAATCAAAACTTTTAATCAATTCAAGGATAACAAATAAAACTCTTCCAACACCATTGAAGCTAAGAGAGAAAACCCCAAATCTTTCAAAAAATCAAAAGTTTTTAAGCTTCAAAGTCTATATCTTTTGTATCTGTTGTATCTAAGTTATTCTTGTCTCTCATTCAACATTTCCTTATACTTAAATTAGGCAAACACTTAGCCTTAAAAAGGTTGCTTTTGTTTGCAAATTCCTTTAATATACAAAAGGGGTTAGAGAGCAAGAGATGTGGTATCCTCTTGAGAGTTTTGTAGTAAGGTTGGCTAGAATCCTACAAAAGGTGGAGGTTGTTATCTTAAGCCTTGAAAAGAAAAGGATTCATTTAATGGATTGAAGTTTGGTTAGGAAAGCTAACAGAGAGGATGTAGATACCTTTGGAGAATGATCAAACTTTTATAAATCATTATATTTGATTTCCCCATCCTTACACTCTTTACTTTTATTATTGTTTATATTTGCTTCTAAGTTCATTAACTGTTGATTATTGCATCATGCTTTCGTAAAAAGAGCTTATTGATTTTAGTTTCTTACTCAAATTTATTGAAAGCTATTTTTGAGAAAAATTTAGAGAAAATCCAATTCACCATCTCTTGGATTACCATCTACAATTGAGCTAACAAGCAATAAAAAATATATTAAATTAATAAAAAATTTTAAATTGAAGATTGAAATTTTTTTAAAAAATTAATATAAACAAGATTAATAATTTAAAATATTGATTTTAGAAGATAAAAAATTATACTTTTAATTTTTAGATTAAAAAAATCTTAAAAGAATATGTCTTAGTTTGTTAATTGCTTTATTATAGGAAAACACAATTTAACTTAAACACCTAACAGGAGCTTAAGAAAAATTTAAATAAAATCAACAAAAGAAACTATGAATTCAAAAATCATAATATTTTTAAACAAATTAAATTATAACTACAATGAAAAGTTTAAGAACCAACAACATAGTTAAAATGCCATAAAAATGATAACTATTAAAGATCAAAGAATAACTACAACAACTTGAAATTCATTTCATAATTTTTTTACTAAGCTCGAATACTCTTAGCAATCAAAAAAGTAAGTATAATAATTTGAGGTTCAATTCTTAAAGTGAAACAAACTTGTCCACAAACTAGTGCTTGTAAACCTTTTTGCTAAAGAAAAAAGAAAAAATTGATTAAAATGATATTTAATTCAAATAATAATAAAAAAGTTTAAAATGTTTAAACAAATCATCCTTTTTATAATATTGCCAATATACAAAATATTAAAAAAAAAAAAGAATACCTTATATCTACGTAACACCAAAATAATTTATGGATTTGTCATCAATAGTTTAATAATGAGACAATCCACGTGAAGAACAACATTAATAATATCTAATGAAAATTTTGAAATAAAAAATATTTTAAAGAAATATACAAAAACTCAAAATCCATTAAAAAGTATTTAATTGAAAACTCGTCAAAATAATTATAAGCTACAAAAAAAAAAAAAAAACTATCATCAATATTTACTCTTTTATCAAGCATCTTTTTGATGCTAGCTAAATGAATCATACTTTCGTTCATAACAATTATCAAATAATCATCTCTATTCATAGCTACACCCTTCATGGATCTTATTCTTCAATTGATATGCATTATGATTATAAAGAACAATATGAATATAAGATCTCTATGACATACTAAAAATTGATAAAATAAATTAAAGAAATAAAAATAGAAACACAAGTAGAACAAAAATAAATTTATTTGCGTTCCTTTTATCAATCAATACCATTTTTGTGCTAATGCGTTTTTTGGTCTTATAATTATAAATATCTCACAATTGACAAACACAAATTTTTATCTTCTAATTATCCATTTCAAAAGTTAATCTATAAATTATAATACATTTCAATTGGCTAAAAGTCATATTTGAAATAAAAAAAATCATGATCATGACAAAAAATAAAAAATAATAAAAATACAAACACTAAAAATTACACCAATTGACTAAAAAATAAATTGGAAATACTAAATAAAAATTCATAAATTATGATTATAAAATTATAAAAATTATAAAAAGGCAAGCACAATAAAAAAAAAAAAAAACAAATCTCATTATTGGAAAAAAAATCTAATACAGATATGAAATACACTTTTATAACCCTCTCATCTAAAAAAGGATAAAAAATTCATAAGTCACAAGAAAATCAAAAATCAAAACATAAATATTAGAAAATCAAAGCTTTTAATAAATTTAAATAACAATTTTAAAGAAGATGAATAGAAGAAAATCAAAAGTCATGAATCCATATAAATTTTGGGTAACCAAAAGTTTATTGAATTTAGTGTAATTAAATTAAGAAATATATGTTTAGAATTTACGTAAAAAAGATATGACATTTATTTGCAAAATATTTGAGTTTTATATTATACGTGTGATGTATGATTTCTCTTAAGTGCTCATTTAGATAGAACTGCAGCTTCAATTTAGCATGGTTGAAAGGTGTAATCGTGTAACAAATTTGTACTGATAAAACATTCTCATGGTGCTACATCATCAATTACAAACTTGACTTGCGAAGATCTAGTGAAGAGCAATAGTGACATTTTTCCTTAATTATTTTTTTTTCTTTCTCAACATTTCTCCTTTTCTTTATTTTGCTTTACTTCTAAATTTTTTTACTTAAAAGTTTACAGATAATTTATTTCATTTTTATAAGATTGCATTATTAATTATTAATTATTTATTAACAAAATTATTATTTGACATAAAAATAATTTATTAATATTTAATAATTTATTAATTTTATAAATATTAAATGATTTAAAATTTTTATTATATATAATTTTAAATTTAATTTTCTTGATGCTCATTTTCTCTTTCTACTAAAATTAATCTTATCGTCACATTGTTTTTGTATCCAAACACATATTCTATTAATAATTTTAATTTCATCATTATAGTAATTAATTTTACTGTTATAATAATTAATCTCACTTTCAGTATTATTTTTAATCTCATCATAATTAATCTCATTGTTAATTTAAATGAATCTTACGTCATTATTTGAAACATTACATCCAATCATGTTTCACAACAAAAGTTCCATAATCTTGAAATAGATGAGCTGTTTATTACAAAAACAATCAATGATCTTACTGAAGTAAATATTCATCATGTTATAATTATATATATTTTAATAAATAGTTAATTTTTTTAAGAGCATAATTACTTGAAGCATGCTTTGAAAAGAAAAAAGGCATATACAAAGTAAACATTACATAGATCATCTTTTAATAATTTCTTAGTTCTTGCTTCCAATTTTTACTCTTACATTATGTTTGGATAAAAACTAGTGAGAGAAAGGAAAGGAAAGGAAAGGAAAGTGAAGGAATGGAAGGTTTTTTAGAGGAAGAAAAAAGATACATAAACCTTTTTTTTTTTTTTTTTTTGGGATAGTTAAGATTAATAAAAAAAAAAAGGAAAGAAAGAATTCTAACAATTATTATTTAGTTAAAGTGTGGAAATGAAAAGAAATGATTCATTCATTACCAAACCAAATTCGAATTTGACCTAATTGAGTAACGAGTTTAGTTGAATTTGAATATTTTAATATTCAAGTTGAAAAACTTACGAACCAAATTGATTTTTTTTTAAAATATGTTTTAATATATTTAATATATATAAGTAAACAATGTTAAATGGTATATTTACAATTTAATTGAACTCTTATCAAACTAACTCAAGCTACTTGAATAAAGTTTGAGTTGAGCTCAAATATGAAAAATGAAATTTGGTCGATCTTGAATTAAGTTTCAAGCCTTAAGTATTCAACTAGAGATAAGCTCAACGATAATAGATTGACTGGTTCTACTTAATTATACCCCTACTTTAAACTACCTAATTGAGCTCCGCAAAAAAAGGCTGAAAAAACCCTACTTGATACTGTTTTATTTCTAATGCATAAAACTATGACTTGTTAATTATTGCCCAACCGTTACTAAGACTTTTGCTTTTGTTCAAAACATAATGACTAAAGCTAACTTTGATTGATTAATCTGATTAGTTCATCAATGGCTGGCAAGTATGTGGTCTTAATGATGATCTTGTATATATTTCATGTCTATCTCATTTGTGGTTTAAAAAAAAAAAATTCTCGCGAATTGGCTTGGGTTATAGGCATGGTTTTGGCTACGTTGATCACATTTTTTGGTTTAACAAGTTATTTCTCACCTTGGGATCAAATTGGTTATTGGGTAGTCAAAATTGTAATAGGCATTTTGAAAGTTATTCCGGTAATAGGATCACTTTTGATAGAGTTATTGTGTGGAAGTGCTAGTGTGGGACAATCCACTTTAACCCATTTTTATAGTTTACATAGTTCTGTATTATTCTTTCTTAATATTGTATTTATGTTAATGCATTTCCTAATAATATGTACGCAAGGCATTTCTAGTCTTTTTTAGAGAATAGCTATGTTGTAACCAATCATTTATCTTATTACTTGAGGGTGGAACAATAATATTTCATTGCTACAAATATGGATTATTGAAAAAAATAAGATAGGTATTCGGATATTTCCTTTCAACTTTATAATATTCTATTACTTATTTGATATGATATGAATAGTTGAAGAGAATTCCTGGAAGAGAAAATGGATTATGGGAGTGTGTGACTTGAATTATTGATTGGGTCATGCAAAAATATATCTTTATCCGCTACATTGGAATTCACAAGAGAATGCGTTTTTATTCCCACCACCATGTAAACCCCATACAAAGGATAGGCTGGTTCACTTGAAAAGAATCTTTTCTATGATTAGATTTGACGATATTGTGTATAAATATGGCTCTATAAGATCCAGTAAAATAAATGATTTGGCATAATGCAAACTAGATTTTATTTATTTATTTACTTTCTTATCTTAATAGTATGAAAATGCATTCATTTCTTCTGCATTGATTCGATTTATTATTATACTATCAAGTGAAACAAGAGATCTAAAGAAAAGCAAAGGCTAGACTATATTGGTAACAAGTAAATCTTTGTTATATAAAAAATCTCAATATATTTTTTAAGATAAAAGTGAATCGTAAAGCCTAAGATGATCCAGAAACTCTTGATAACAATCAACATTGTACGCCTACTTGGGTATTGAGTATTTACCTATAAAAATGAAATTATTTGGAATGTATAACTGCAACTTGGTAACTTTTTTCTTACATATAGAATCATTCATATATGTTTGGATAATACATAGATTTATTTTATATGTATCCGTTTGTATCTATTTGATATGATTGATTTTGCTTAAGTCGAACGATGAAAAATTATTATGTTTGGTTTCTTCAAGGGATGGATTTAGAAAAATTCACCTACCCTAATAACAAAAAACCTTGAACAATCTTATATTAAAAACTAAATTAGCTAAAGGTATAGGTCATAATTATCATGGGAACCTGCATGACCCAATGATCTTTTATATATTTTTTCTATAGTAATTCTCTTACTATTACTTGTAATGTAGGTCTAGTAGTTCTAGAACCTTTAATGATCCTGTGAATCCATTTGCAACTCCTTTGGAAATATTACTTAAATGGTATTTTTTTTTCGTATGTCAAATACTTCGTACAATACTTAACGAGTTATGAAGTGTTCTTTTAATAATTTTAGTACCTACAGAATTATTAATAATATTTTTTTTTGAAAAATATTAATAAATTCCAAAATCCATTTCGTTGTCAAGCTGCGACAATCGTTTTTTTATTAGTATTGCAGCGGCCTTTTGGTTGGGTATTAGAGTAACATTACCAATTGATAAAGGTCCTTTCAAAATTGAATCAATTTAAAAACAAAATATACGACGTGGAATGTTGGGAGCAATCACTTCGAAGTCAAAGTAAATTTTTCCTAGATTCATTTCTTTAATTTTGGTTCCAGTATATGAATTGTGTGGAAGGTTCAAGATCCTTTTTTTTTTTTGTTTTTTTTCTAAAGTAAAAAAAAGAAATAAATTCTAAATTCAGTAGATTTAAAATTTTGGTAAATCAATTCTGTAATGCCTTTTTTTTCTTTCTAGAACGTCCAATATTTGTTTTACATATTTTATGCGAAAGTGTTTAATTTTCGTAAAATGTTTTTGCTTGTTATTTAAAAGGTCCAATAATATATCTATATTGACCTTTTTTAGACAATTATAAATCTTAGGAGGCAATTCTAATTGGTGAATAAAAATATATTTCAATGCTCATACTGTCGCATTTAATAATCCTGGTTTCTCGTATTTCAAACTTTGTAGTTTGCAATCTTGGTCCCCACTTGGCCACGTCCGATGCACTCTTCAATTCCTATCCCCACTTTCGATACTCAATTTACCCCCCAACTTTCCTTACCTGCTATGACAGCCATGGCCTTCCTCTGTCCTATTCACCCGGTTGCAACACTATCTTACTTCGATACTGGAAAGACCCTTTAAGAATTCAATGGGCACAAGTTATTATGAGGGTCTAAGAATGATGTAGGTGATTCATATATAATTTTATGTTATACATAAATATACCAACTACAGCATAATCATATACAAAATCTTCAGCCGTCAAATGTCAATCATTGCCAAAAATTCGGGCTTTTAATTCGCTGCACCCTGTTACAATAAGTCAGTCACTTGATATGCAGCATTGTGCTGTGTGAACTTCACTAAAAGATACCAAGGACGCTTTCCAAAATCAGCTGAAGAATACACTACATAAAGACAACCTTTCGTCGCAGACAGAAGACAACCTTAAATAAATTCACTTCACACTTCAACTGGCACGTCCTGTTTAGAGTTTGGGGCCTGAGCTATGCCAATCCCAGCAAAATCCTTCACAAAGGTCCGTAGGCACCCATTGATTACTCGTGGTGCTGCCCCATCGCAGAACCGCTTGGCAAGATCAACAGCCTTCACAGAACATGCAATGCATAATTTAAATATAGAGCTAATGCCTAATGGTTGGAAATATGCTAAAGGAAAATAACATTCATTAACGAGAGAACATAAGAGAGATGCCTCATTAATGACAATCTGGTGCCGTGTTCCAAGAACAATTATCTCCGACATTGCCAAGTGAAGAATACAAAGCTCCAAAATCCTGCTGGCTGGCTCATTCTGTGAGGCGCCAATATATACAGATGTAAGGTATCTACATGCACTATGAATTATCTTGAAATACACGGTGTAAAAAGGTTGAATATATATGTAAAAGATGCATAAGAAAATGGAAGGGTGAAGGGACTGATGTACATTTCAATAGACATCAAATTTACATGCCAAAAGCCTACAGAACGGTAGACAAATATCCAACAAACAGATCAAGATAATTAAGGGTCAAATCTTGGGAAAAAAAAAAGAAAGAAAAAAAGAGAAAAATCCCCTTCATTATCAACAATTAAAACAGCATCTATGTAATCAGACCTTCCAATTTGATGGCACAACTTTATCAATAACAAGAACATGACTGTCCCATTTGTCCACAATTGCTACCAAAAGTTTCCTTGTGAAACTACAAGAAGGAACAAGAGGTCAGTCAAATGCAAATCTAATTCGGGCCACCAATGCTTTATTATTTTATCAAGTACAAATTTGGGGTAAGAGGGATTCGACCCCAGCTCATTCAGCAGAAAGATATATGCACCTAACATTGAGTCAACTGCCAAAGTGCAATAGCCTACAATGTTTACTTAATGATGCACTGCAAAAATTAGAAGGTTTACCGCAAAAGTAGCTTGCTGTACACCAACTTTGGAGGAGCTGAAAGAACTTCTGCCTCTGAGACATGAATCAGAAAATTGGAAAATATAACAAGTCAGTCAAACAAAGACAATAGTTAATTGAAAGGGAAGGAGCATAAATGGAATGGAGAGGCAAAAGGTAGGACAGTTTCAATTATGCGTAGAGAAAAGCATAAGAGTTAATAGGAGCAGTAATGCAATGCAATTTTGGGGTAAAATACCAATAGCAGAATCCAGCTCATCACTGCGCAAAAGCTCATCAGCTTCTTCAACGGAATGTGTAGTAACAGGAGGTCCTCCAAAGCTCATGTGATTGTATCGCATCAACGAGGCCTTGTCAAATTCATAACCAGGTTCTTTGAACAAAAACAAACAATTCAGTATTCTTAAATCAAAAGTGGTGAAATGATAAAACAAAAAAGTAATAGTACCTCTGCTTGCATTAATTCGTTTCTCAAATAGTCGAATAGGGTCAGAGCCTTGCAAACACGCCGCGTAAACTATTAATCTGCCGAATCACCCAAAAATCTTGAATTTAATGAAACTGGAAAGAGGAATATAAGGAAGTAAGAAAAAGAGGAGGGGATGGACATACAAAGCAAGCTCCCGGGCGGCTCTGGGGCTGCAAAAGCGGCCACTCTTGTCAATCTTTGGGAGCATTTCTTTGGATTTGTGAAAAGATTGTTGGTTCTGGGCCTGGAGAGAGCTTCGAATTCCGGGCTGTGTGAGGAGGTATCGACGCTTGGGCAAGCACAGAAATGGATACTCAAACGGCTGATGATGAACTAATCTGAGATGAGATTTAGAAGAAGAAGAATAACAGCTTAGAACACAGCTTGACCGGATTCCCTCCATGTTGTTGTTTCCTATGGCCGCTCTCAATGTCACTGCCCTATCTATTTCTATACCAATGACCATAATAACGATATTGATGATGATATTTATTCATCGTTCTCAAATATTTGATTTAGATATTCTTCTCTTGGGTTAATTTGTAGTATTCACTTTTAATATAGTTTATATATATCACTAATACCAACTCAATTGCTTACTGTAACTCCTACTAATAAATAAAAGGGTAAATTTCATAAGGATTAATACTATTTGAATTTACTTCATGATATTTAAAAAGTGATGTTTAATCATTTTGACATTCTATTAATTTTTATTAACATCTAATCAATAAACCCTAAATTTTTATCAATTTTTTTGTTTGTTTGTTTTCAAATTCAAATCTTTTTAAAAAAACATAAATTCTTCGTAATGTTAAGCAAGTGAAAAATTAAATGTTAAAAAAATATATTATTATGGTATATACCGTCTATTGATTTTTTCTTTCTTCCTTTTTTTTATTTTTATTTTAAAAATTTAAAAATTTTTAAAAAATTCAAATCGAAACTCAAAAAAAAAATCTTTATTCATGAGTTGTTATGATTGTTATATGAATTTATGATTATTTTATGAGTTTATTATTGGAGTTATTCATGATAGATTTACATTTTATGAGTTTTTTTTTTATAGGTATTGGGTTTTATTTTTAGGTTTTTGAATTTGTCGTTGGTTGTTTTAGGTTTTCAATGACTATCGAATGAAATTGATTGTTTATCTTATGTTTAATACAATTCTTAACAACAAAAATTTTATTATTTAAAGCACAAAAACTTAAAATTTATATATAAATAAATAAATTAATTAAAAATCCCAACTAAGAATTATCATTATCCTCAAAGAACATCATACATTCAATAACAAAATCAAAATTTTAGATATTTGTTTGATATTGTTTTTTTGAGTTTGTGAAAAAAAAAGTTTTTGGGTAGTTTTATGTTTAATTATTTAGAGAAAGAATTCATCTGATTTAAAAAAATAAAAAAGGATAAATTAAAGATAAAAAAGATAAAATAATAAAAAAAATTAACTATTTTAAGTAAAAAAAATAAAAAAATAACTGTTTGAGATAAAATTACAATAAAACAAATCATAAAATCGATAAATATCACTTTTTAAATCTTAAAAGATAAACTCAAATTCCATTATCTTTTATACACCTTGAGCGACATCGTTTCATTCTCGCAAGAAAACGGCCTTCATGTCATCTAAACCCCGAAATGCCTGCCCCTGGCGTGGCGTAGCTCCGCGACGCAGACAGATCCAGTTGTAGATGTAGTTGGCTAGTTGCAGAGTGTGTAGTTGTACAAGACTAGACTAGTTTTGTAGCCTTCTCCGGTTGCCTCTCTGAGAGATTTGGGTTGGGTTGGATTGCAGAAGATGAGAGTATATTCCATATTCATTCTCCTTATGTTATGCATAGCTTCATTTGTTAGATCAGCTTCTTGTGTTCCCAAACACCCATTTATTGGAATTTCTCCTCAAGGTCTTTTCCCAATATTTCTTTAATGATCTTCATATCAATTACTGTAATAATTTTTTTTTTTTTGTTTTACTTATGCTACAATAGCTGATATGAAATGATACCCAGATGACAAATACTACAAGTCATCATCAGATAGCATCAAGAGCAAAGACGGATCCAAGAACTTCTCCAACCCCAGCTCAACGATGACTTTTGCGAATGTCCTGACGGCACCGATGAGCCTGGTCTGCGCTTCCTTTCGATTTTCTTTTTTAGTTGTTTTAGTGGCTACACACATAGGAATATGATATGCGGCATCTTCTTGTTAACCCTCATGTTGCCCTCATAGGTACATCGGCCTGCCCAACTGCAAAGTTCTACTGCCAAAATGCTGGACATGTTCCACAATTCTTATTTTCTTCCAGAGTAAATGATGGTATCCGTGGTCTGTGTCTTACTCTAAGTGCACCGCATTCATGGAAATGGCTGATATTTTTGCACCAATAAAGTCTAATCCCCAGATTCTCTGTTTATATTGAGCTGCTTTTCACTGGCTTCCAATCCCCAGATTGTTGTGATGGGAATGATGAGTATGATGGTAAAATGAAGTGCCCCAATATGTGCTGGGAGGCTGGCAAAGTGGCTAAAGACAGGCTGACAAAACAAATCACTACATATAAGGAGGGCACTACAATACGAAAGCTGGAAGTTGAACAGGCTAAAAATTACTATAGCCAAAGATGAAGCAGAATTAAAAAAGCTTAAAGATGAGGAGAAGATACTGAAAGTTCTTGTTCAAAACCTTAAAGGTAAGCTTTCTTCTCAAGATTCCTTGATATTCGTCCTATTTTCATTTTGGTTGTGACAATATTGTACTTCGTCTAATTTGAACTGCATGTGTATGTTGAAATGTTTTATTTATTTTTCTCGAGGTTGTGTACAATCAATAATATGAGTATCGTCATGACTGGTGACAGAAAATGTTACATGCAGGACGTAAATGGTTTCACATGTGGCATGACATCTGCTTACCTGAAACAAGATTTTGTTCTCAAAACTCTAATTAGGGGTGTCATTGTTTTCCTCATCTATCCAGCAAGCTAAAAATCTCAAGGATGCATATATAGCAAATTCCATCACAATCCTAAATCTCAACTCTTATATACTGTTAATATGAGTGGATGTGGTTTTAGTTATAATTTATAAGGTGTGTTTATAGTTTGATTTCAATTCAACTCAACTCAATTTGTCTACCTCTTTGTCTTATTAATTATGTTGTCTTTTACCAAACATTTGACACCATTTTGTCCTCTCTAATGTCAATCTTCATGAAATTTTTGGCAATCAAATTTTCTCACAATGTTAATTGATGTTGTTTAGCTTTCCATTTGTAATTTGGGCATCTTCAAGGTTAATTATACTACTCCCCTTTCTCTGCACCATAAGGCAGTTTATACTTTTAGCAATCGATGATATTTCTCTTCATTTTTGGTTTCTGATGGAAAGGAGGAATAATTGAAAAGTTCTCAAACCAATACATATACCGTAAACAAAGGAGATTATGAAATTTGACCATTAGATTAGAAAATTTTCCAAGCTTCCCCCTTTCTGTCTCCTGTCCACCTATTAAGCAAAGCCTTAATCTTCATCTGGTCACCCTATTTCTGTTATGATTATGATCATTGTATTGTCTGTGCAATTTTCTTTTTGTCTTTGGCTAAGTAATCATTTTGTATTCTGTACTTTGTTGTAGTGTACTCTCATTATTAATTCCAATCATCTTCTTTCTTAATTAGGATGACCTGTGTCTTTGATGTCTAAATTTATTTCTCTAGGCATGACTTTGGCATGTTTATTCTCTATATTAAAAGAAAATTCTTTGAACTTTATAGGTTTGCAAAGCACTTGTTATTGCATTGTAATATAATCTAGCAATACCTCCTTCCTATGGGAATATTTGAGATTTTGGGTTTGAATTAAGTCATCAATCATGGGTCAGTAAACAGGTGGAAAAAAGGCTACCTGTTTCTGAGCCAAACAAAGAATTAAAAAAACAATAGTAAACCACTTGTTCAGCTTTTACTTTCCTTTCGGTTCCATTTTATGACCAACTCCTTTATCACTCTAGTAGGTCTTCAAAATGCAGGAGTCCATTGTTTATATATGGTTGTTTTTTTTCTTCTTTGTTATATATCTTTCTAAATAGCTATTTGATAATGCATTGAAAAAAAAAATATCGAAGATTTAGCTTCGTCATTTTGATTGATTATTCATTCAGGGTAGTACATGATTAAATATTTTCTGACAACATTATATTTATTGTACTAACTATAATTTCTTCTACCTTTCCTCTTCAAACCATTGCAGTGTATCTCTTTTGCATAAAACCCAATCAGAATGTTTACAGAACTTAATTGTAGGCTGTATAACAATATTACAATACAAATTCAGCATTAAAGTTTTTTAGTTTTTTAAATAGCGCCTAAATTGTGGGTCTATGGAGGTTCAAATAATCTAATTTTCATCCATGTGCTGTTCAAGGTTGACCAAAGGGTCCACAAACTGCTCCTCAATTTTCTTTATTTTGTACCTGTTAATATTGAGGTTATTGCAGCATGATTTGTTTGCTTACCTTGTGTAGAATGTAAAGAACAGATAGAGAAGGAAGAGAAGAAAGCAAGATTGCAGAAAGAGAAGGAAGAGAACAAAGAAAGAGCATCAGAGGAAACTTTAAGAGAAAATAGGAAAGCTGAGGAAGGGAAGGTGAAAAATGAAAAAGTTCAGCAAGAAGCTAGCAATGAAGACAAATCCACAGAAAGTACACATGATGATACAGTTGGTAATGTGGAGGATTCTTCTTTAAATGAGGTTAGACTAGTGGTTTTTTTATTTTCTCTTTAAGTGTCTCTACATGAGTGCACATCTTCTTTCGTCTGTTTGTTTTTTCATTGTCTTTGTTATTATCATCCTTTTGGCAGGACCTCAAAGTAGATGAAAGTGATGATGATCCAGTAGCAGAAGTTGAAAATAGTGATAGCTCCAAAACTGAAGGAATTCTACTTAATAGGGTAGAGAAGGTAGGCGAAGACATTAGAATGGTCCATTTCTTTTACGTAGAACCTCTAAATGGTTGTCTACATAGTTCAATCATAGACAATAACACATTATTTCTTTGTTATGTAGGATGTGTTAGAAAATAAGCATGAGTTCTGTTGTTGCAACTGAAAATGATCATGATGCTGGAGACAAGAAAGCGGTAATTTTCTCGACTCCCCAGGTTTCATTGTTTGTTACAAGCTTCTATGATATTGCATTATAATTCAAAAGAGAAATCGCTATTAAATTGGACTTAGGGGATAAGCTCCTTCAAGTTGCTTTTTGGAAACAAGAAGTTGAAGCATGTTGTTGGAAAAGTTTGATGGAATAGTTGATCTAAGCTAAGGATCATGGTTACACTGATTAAAATAAATCAGCAAAGATTGTATTAAGGGTCCCAGAAATTTTAAAAAATGAGAAAGAAAGATCAAATCATTAAATAAGGTTTCAGAAAAAGGTGTATAGAAACAGGCTAAGTTGGCTTTTTTTTTAATTATAAAGATTTTATCTTGCATTGGTGTAAAACTTGTTTCTTTGAATTGTCTCCATTACAGGCTTGAAGGAGAGATGGGTTAATTTCAGATCCGTTCTATCAGCTAATATGTTTCATTGTGTTCTAGATTCTGTACTTCTTTATAGCATCTTAAGTAATTTTCTGCCATGGAGTATAAGAAGGGGTCTGTGAGTGAAAGGAAAAAATGACCCCTGGATAGGGTTCTACTTTTGGTTTTTAATGTGTGTGAACTAAAGGTTTTTTTGAGGGCTTTTACTTGAGTACATTTTACTCCAGCAGGGGTATATTTTTCAGAACAAGAAACTGCGCAATTTCTCATAAATTTTGGCATGCATAAACTTAACAAGTTTCTGAGGTATTCATCTTTATTTTTCTACATAATTGCTCTCTGGTGTCTGCAGGAGAGTGATGCATCTGAAATTGCAGAAGGATTATCGAGGGAAGAGTTAGGTCACCCTGTTACTTTCCGTTGGACTGGGGAAGTACTGAGAATCAAGGTGGAACAAAAGATAAGGCTGATGACAGCCATGAAGGGATGCCTAAGGACACACATTATGAGCAATATGACTGCTATTCTCCTGATACTGATGAGGACACTGGAAAATATGATGATGATGATGATGATGATTATACAGATCATAAACCAAATGAAGCTTATGAAGAGGAGAATCATGATTATACAAATTTGTACAAATCTGACCTAGATGATGAACCTGACTTGTCAGGTGTGCAATTCTTTTCTGGTTATTTTTTCCTTTTAGGCTGGGCTAATGAAATCCCCAATGAAATCCCTAAGCTTACTGTCTGATATGTTGTCAGGTACAACTTCCTCAAATAATCCATCTTGGTTGGAGAAGATGCAATGAACAGTGTGGAACATTCTTGATGCTGTTAATTTATTACAAACTCCAGTAAACATATCAGTTATAAACTGAACTCCTGTTTCTTACTAGAAAATTTTGGTGAGCATATGGAAATGGGTAACTTGTTGTGTTTGACTTTTTCAGATGCTGCTCATGTTCGCAAGGAATATGATGAATCCAGAGTCAAGTTATCTAAAATACAATCAATGATGTCAAGTTTGACCCGAAAGCTAAAACATGATTTTGGTATGTAGTGAACTGTTTCAGTGTCTAAGCGGTGAAAAATTATTGTATTGTTTTGACTTCTATAAACTAAACTTGGGTTTAAAATTACAGGACCCGAGAAGGAGTTCTATGCATTCTAGATCATTGTTTCGAGACCAAGCAAAACAAGTTACGAACTTCTTGTTGTAGTAGTTTGTTCGGTTTTCACATAGTCTGTCATATAGAATGTCAAATAAAATTGTTGCTATAATAATTTCCATTTGTTTCACCCTTTATGACCAAAACTTTTGGCTGCAGGTATGTTTACAAAGTGTGCCCAGACAAACAAGCCTCTCAGGAGGAGGGCCACACAACAACTCGTTTGGGTTAGGTGTATTGCAATTATTTTCTTCTTTCATTGATAGAATCCTTGTCCTTTCTATATAGTGGAAAATTGAGGTGTCATTTGGGTGAAGAAAAGGGATAGAATATACTACATGAAATCTATTTGCTCTTTCTCAACTGTGAGATCAACAAATTTTCATTCTTGGTAATGGGAAATCAATGCTAGAGCTGAATCTCTTAGCTTTCTAATCAGTCATTATTTGGAGAACTTTTGGTCTATTTATTCATATGCAGCATTGAATTCCTAGGATAAATTAAGACCTCATTTTGGGTGTGTAGTTGTCCGATTGTAGCTAAAATGGTGGTATCTTATTCATGCACCTTTGTTGTTTATGTCTTGCAGTACTGCCCAACACATATATGAAAATATGGGTAAGAAAAATGAATGTACCTGTGTCAGGCACATACTAGTGTCCGACATTCACTTCCAAGTCTGAGAACATAGTACTAAATGCAATCATGTAATTGTGCTTGTTCCTGTGTGTATGGATGAATGCATGTAGGTTTTTAGCCTTTTTAGCTTGTGAGTTTTCATCAAACTGAATATTTATAATTTTCATATTCACTTATTTACATCTGTTTACTTATTTATTGATTTTTTTTTTTTGGGGGGGGGGGGGGGGGGGGATGTACTAGGCATTGGGACAAATATGAGGACCCATACAGGATGATGGTATTTTCAAATGGAGATAGGTGCTGGAATGGCCCAGATTGGTACTGCTGCGATACATGGCTTTCATGTTCTGGTTTGTTGCTACTAGAGGAACTCATGTTTGCAAATATTTCCTTCAAATGAATGGGCTGTTGAATTTTGAAATGGTTTTACTTATCCAATTCATTGTAGACTATTGCGTGAGTGAGATGTAGGTAAAACAAGAATGATTTGTAAAGTTGATCGTCAAATTCATTTAGTTGTTCTAAAACTCTATACATGTTCCTCTTCCTTTCAGGTGAAATTAAGATGCGATTTGAAAAATTAGATCACTGATGTTGATGAACCAAGCTGTTGCAAGTAAGAATCTCTCTTGGTCTGTGTGTGTGCTGTGAGTGCGTGCATGCATGTGCCTTGCTCCTAACAGTTCTGTTTTATGGCAGATATGTTGCTTTATTGCCCACCCAGTTCTTTGCCTGGAAGATAAGCTACAGGTAATTGGCAGTTACTATAATGAATTTAGTTATGTAATACTCTTCTCCACTTCTTTGAAATCTCTAAACAGGTTGGTAAATCTTAATTGTGATAGGAGCTGCAACATAAACTAGATTTGATGAACAAAGAACAACCTCTGGAACATGATGAACTTTGAGGAACCCAGATAGAAGTTTCACAGGTGCGGTAGAGGATGTTGTCGAGTTCATAACGAATCTATCATTGGAACACTTACAGTTCAATCCTTGTATTAAATAGATATAAAATGTGGCCATTTTGAGCAGGTAGAGTTAAGGATTTCAAGCAATATATGAGGTGGCCTCCTGAATTTTTTTTCATAGCGGAGTATGCTACATATTGCATTTACATGGACGGATATATGTCTGGCTGAGATAAACTGATTTTGGTAAACATTAATTGGTCCTGTCTGCTTATGTAAATTTCTGCATAGAATAATTATGAAAATTACTAATAGTAAGAGACGACATTAGTTTCTGTGACCTGTTGTTGTGTTGATAATTTGTTGACTGTCAAATTTTTCTTATTGCTTTAAGATCCATTTTTGACCAATGTAGGAGTTTCAAAGCACCATTAACAATAGATGTTGTATTTGTAGGATTAGGATACTTCAGTACACTGCGTGTTACTTTTTTTGGATGCTATATCACGCAATGACCAGGAATAGCTTGGATTCTTGAACATTGTGTTTCATTGCATTCTTTTCATTTTTAGCTTGTTTCTTCAGAGGAAGCAAATAGAAGCATGACCTATGAGATCTCAGTGAACATGGGAAGTAGTTTATTTTCATGATTGTCCATAAGAAACTTTGAATTAGGGCTTTTTATTTTTTAATGGGAAGCCAATGGAACTTTTTAGAGGCAGTGTGTTTTCCAAAGATGTCATATATGGATGGATGATGCCTTTTGCCTTGAGGAATTGAATGGAGCTGGTTATGTTATTGACCGGAGATGAATCTATGGGCACTGTTGTTTTCTTTTCCTTTGATTTCAGATAGCCAATTGGTTTGACTTAATTGTTGTCCAAGATCACGCACAAAGACTTGAGAGATGGGTGAGGGGGGAGTAGCAGTGGTTCAAATTCAAAAGTGAGAAATGGTTTCAATGTTGTAAGCGTGAAAATTAAGCGTCATCTATTTTTTTACGTGGCGACAAAGCAAGCCGCGGTAAGCCAGATCGCCAAAATGTGGGCAAAAAAGCCGAGGAAAAAAAAAAAAAAAAAACAAAACCCTGCTCCTCCACACTCTACATTGCAAAAAGAAAAGGGTGGCGAGGCAGTAACGGCAAATGGCATGCCGTTAAGTAGATAATTCTGCTGACCCAATCCCAATCCCAAACCCAAACCCACCTCTACGTCTACAAGCTTTTTTTCCTAATCAAGCAGTAGAACGGTCTTTGCAACTAAGAGAATGTGGGATTTTTTTCGTTTTTTCATCATAACCTTCAAATCCCGAAATATATATATATATATATATATATATATATAATTTTTCATATTGCCACAAGTCAAAGAAAAATGTATTAGCCAATGAACTATGAACATGACTATTAAATCCAAAATCAAAGGGTTTTTACAAAAAAATAAAGAAACCCAAAATCAAAATATTAATTATAAAAAAAGTTTTAGCAGTCTTATTGTAAGGCAAATTGTCAAATTGGCAAGTGAAAAAAACAAAAAACTTTCGTAGTTTTCAAATTTTGAGACTTATATCGTTTGCATCCCTAAATTTAAAAAGTAACAATGTTAATTTTTGTCTATCAAATATCATAATGAATTGATTATTCTATCAATTTGTTCATTAATTTTATTATTAAGCATTTGATGTCATTTAAAACAAAGATGTTTGATGTGAAAGTTGAAAAAAATTAAAAAAAAATGAAAATGAAAAAAGAAAATAAAAATAAATACTTTTAAAATAAATATATTTTTATCAAATATTATAATTTAAAATAATTAAATTTCAAAATGTTTTATCAAATATTTACAAATAGTATCATTTTTAAAAAATAAGTTTTAAAATTTTTATTTTTATTATGTTTTATCAAATATTATAATTTAAAATAAATAAGTTTCAAAAATTTCTTTTTGAATAAGTTTTTTAATTTTCTAAAAATAATATAGTTTTAATATATTTTAAAAATTTATAGTTTAAAATAAATAAAATTTAAAATTTTCCATTTTTAAGAATTTTTTAATTTTTAGATATATTTGTATATTTTATATAGTTTTATAATTTAAAAAATAAATTTCAAAATTTTATTTTTGATAAGTTTTTAAAATTTTTTAAATATAATATAGTTTTAATATATTTTTATCAAATTTGATTGTTTAAAATAAATAAATTTTAAAACTTTTTATTTTTAATAAGTTTTTTTTTAATTTTTAGATATAATATATACTTATATTTTGTATCTAATTTTATAATTTAAAATAAATAAAATTTAAAAAACTAGATAATATATTATAATGTAAAATAAATTAAATCTATATCTTTCTAAATTTAATAGTTTTTTTTTTAAAAATTTTATCTAATATAAATTTTTAAAAATAAAATAAAATACAAAATTTCAAATAAACAAATAATAATTATATCAGCATTTTCTTGCCTGGCATATGTGTAAGTGTCACAGACCTAAGGAAGAGTCATGAATCCCACATCGAACATAATAGGAAGGTCACTGGGGTATAAAAGGGTTCACACCATCTCCATCTTGTGAAACGCCTTTTGTAGGACAAAACCGTGAGGCCAGGGGAGCCAGAGCGGACAATACCTCACAAGGGTGTGAACCGTGGCGGAAGGCTGATCTGGGACGTCGGAAGGGTGAATGCCCGGGTCCCGGAGCCGCGCGGGTTCGAAGCTTAAGTCTCGACCCGTGACAAGTGGTATAAGGGTTCACATCATCTCCGCCTTGTGAGGCGTCTTTTGTAGGATAAAACTGTGAGGCCAATAGGCCAGAGCGGATAATATCTCACAAGGGTGTGAACCGTGACGGAAAACTGATCTGGGACGTTGGAAGGGTGAATGTCCGGGTCTCGGAGTCGCGCGAGTTCAGAGCTTAAGTCTCGACCCATGATATAAGCAGATACAAAGCCAACTAATAGTTAGTGTTAGATTTATTAAAATTTTTTAAGGAAGAACTATTTGAGTACAATATTAAAAGTTTTAATATCAACAAGTAAAATTTAAAAATATAAAACAAAATAATATGCATTCCAAAATTTAAAAAACAACAGCTGCTATTTACTTAAAAAAAACAGTTTCATGAGTTTTCAGGGACCCTTCTTCCGATGAAGTTACGGTGCAAACTTTACACGATAGGGTCCTAATATGATCTTTCACCACAACCTTTGGATACTGAAGTTTGAATTTATGATCATTGATTATAGCCGAATTAAAGTCACATTAATCATATTTAATCTGTTACCGCATTATTGATAATTTTTAAAAAAATAATATAATGAATAATTTTTAAATTATAATAATATATTCAACATAATATCTTAATTTTGAAAATTTTTAATATTATATTCAAAATTCGATAATGTTAATTAATATAATTTTAAAAAACTATTTATTATTTAAATATCATCATTTAAAATTATCACATTAAAGATAAATATCATATTAATTAAAAAATTTATAAATTAATTATTATATTAAAATTTTATAAAATTCAAATAGTATATTAAATATTTTATTATAATTTAAAATTACAAATCCCATTACTCTTATAAAGGAAATAGTAAATTTTAACTCAACAAGATTTTGCGTTTACTTTTTCAAGGATAAGCTTTTACCTTGACGATATCATTTTTTAAAATCTCATCCAGCAATTTATTTCCTAAGCAAAATAGAAAATATGATGCATGAGCCTACTATTCATTAATCATCATCATCATCATCATTATTGTTATGTTGTTGTTATTATTTATTTTAGATATTTTTTATTTCATTTGTTTTTATTTTTAAAAAGTAAAATAAATACCATAGTTGAAACCATATGCTATAATTAAGATATAACCCATGTATTGCAAAATAGAGGTATTTACAAAATAATTATTTATTTATTTAGTAGCATTTTGGTTTAGGGAAAAAAATTCAAGATATTAATTAAATTTGAAAAATAAATAAATAAATCATATCATAATTAATAAAACATTTTTATGAAGTTATTTAGATGAAATTTATGAAATTTTTTTATTAAAAATGAGTAAATCAAAATTAAAATAAAAAATCAAAATTAATAAATTAAAAAATCTCGTCACATAAATCAAATATACAAAATTTACAAATTATTAATTAATTTTAATGTATTTTTTAAATAAATATTTTAATAAAAATAGTAATAAAATTTTTATTATTAAATAAATACCGATCAAACATAAATTATAAACAATATTGTTAATAATTTTTTTTACATATTATTGATTTTTATATTTAACTATTTTAATTTATCAATTTATATATTTTTTTATTAAAGTTATTAGGGAACGGATCGCCCTAAATCATCCCAAGCAAAAAAATTTGTCATGGGGAAAGATACAAAACAGCATGGGTTACTTTTATAATTTTATTGAGGATTGGCTGGCCAATAAAAGCTTAACTCAACTTCTAAACGTTCAGATTCATCACCAAGCCCCTGATAAATTGAAATATCTCTTGCTTGCTGAGACGGTATGAGTGGGGTATCCTAAATTTATTTAATTGTCTTGAACTAGGGCCTTTAATTAACCCTCCTATGTAATACATATATATATTTACAAAATATTATTTAGTTATATTAATATATTAGCAGTAGAAAGTATGAAATTTTATAAACCCTCCTATTTATTAATCTCCCTTCTCAAAATTTGATTTTCATGCAATTAAAAAAATGAACTTTAGTGTATTTCATTTTAAAATTTATTTATTTTTATAAAATTGATTCTCCACAACTTTTGATGTCGAGAAGTAAAAAATAATTGTAAAAAATAAATTTGAAATATATATAAAATGGTTTTTATAGTTTCAAATGAAACATTTAGGTGAAAAATAATCCGAAATTTTATAGTTTCAAATGAAACATTTAGGTGAAAAAAATAAATGATGTCGAGAGTTGAAAGATTTCAAATGAAACATTTAGGTGAAAAATAATCCGAAATTTTATAGTTTTCTGTTTTCCCCCGTATGATCTTGTGAAATATCAACTTTACATATATTTGTTTGTCAGCTTCTTGGCATTGACATGGCACAAAAATTTTTAAAATCTGACATGGCGATGACATGTTTTTGACATAACAAGGATGCTCCATTTAAGTAATTAAGTCTAAAACTATCCCCATTGCGGAATAAAAAGTTTAAAGTACCTTTTTATCAGAAAAAAGTGGGCAAACCAAGTTATTGTATTTAAAATTAAAAAAAAAAAAAGTTAAAATGACACTAGATTTTGATTTTGATTTGAAACTTAGTTTTGGACATATGTATCGTAAATCACAAATTGTCTAAACTAAAATAAAAAAAAAATGGAAAGGAAAGTTGGATCATTTTTCTTTTGTAATTTATTTCAATTGTCATTGATGAAATGGAAAAAAAAAAAAAGCCCTAAAAAGTAGTAATTTTATTTGAAAGTTTTTTTTTTAAAAATTTATGTAATTTATATATATACAATCATAATATACATATATATCTAATATATATATATATATATTATATTACAACATACAAATTTACATGATCAAAATTATTTATCCGGATGCCTAAATGAATTATTTCTTTTAATGACACATAGGATAATATTTATATTATTTTATTATCAAATAATATTTTTTAATAAATTATTTAAATTGAATATTTTGGATAATTATTTAAATTGAAATTGATATCTATCTAAGATTGAAATTTTTGTATTTAAATTCAAATATATTAAATCATAATTTATCTTTTTTTTAATTTAATAATAGTTCCAAATATATATACTTAATAAAATTTTATTTTATGTCAAATAATTCTATTTAATAAATTATTTAAATTTAATATTTTTAGATAATTATTTAAATTCAAATCAAAATCTATAAAAAATTAAAAATTATTTAATAGATTATTTAAATTTAATACTTTTAGATAAGATAATAAATTATTAACTAGAAAGTATGTATTTTTAAAGTAAAAAAAGCTTACATATTTATATGAAAATATGAGACATTTGAATGTTGATAAAAAAACTAAATAAAAATATGTTTTTGCTTTGAAAACAAATATAATGTTTTATTTATGTTCTAATTCAAATATTTTTATATTATATATTTGGTTATTATTAGTTTCTCTTTAGTCCATAACTTTTTTTTTTTTTCAATTTTGCTTAGATTGATTATAATTAACTTTTTGTATTATATATATTTTTTGTTTTATTCATTTCTTCAATGCTTTTATTCTATGTTAATTTATTAATATATTTGCTTTTATTATTGTATATATTTAATCTTGACAAATTAATATATAAATTTATATTCTCTATTTTCTTTTACTATACTTTTTATTATTAAAATTTTTTTTTTATCTACAATGAATGATATGAGAAGAATGATTATCACTATCATATCTATCTTGCAAAAAATACTATCAATTATGTTAAAAATGATTAAAAATAAAAAATATTTCAAAAAAAATTTAAGCATAACATAAAAAATTATTGTTTCCCTTTTATCTAAAAAATAACTTTATTTTATTAACATATATAGAAATAATTATTAACCCAATATATTTATGTGATAATTACTTGAAGTATGTCAAAAATAAGAACTAATAAAAAGCAAATGATTATAACAAAATTACTAATTGTGATTTGTTGTTCAATCAAATATATACATATATATATATATATATATATACACACTACCTAATCAACATTATGATAAAAACAATTATTTATTTTAACTATTTGAATATTGATTCTTGATTTTTTATCAAATAAGAAAAAAGCGGTAGCAAAATTTTTAGTATTTAGCAAATAAATCAAAGAAAATATTTTTTAATGAAAAAAGGATTTTTATAATTCTTGAAAATTTACAAAAGTTTAGACTTTGTCAGATGAACAATATTATTTATCATATATTATGTATAAATTATTATTTAATTATAACTTAGCATTTATAAATATATGATTATATATTAGATAAATAATTAAAAAATAAATTTAAAATTATGAAAATTTTAATAAAAAATCTCGTACATTGTACGGGTTAAAAATGTTAGTCATTTTATATTATAACATATATATTTATCAAATAAGATTTGCTGCTATGAATGTTTACGTAAAAAACTGTTCTTTTCAACTTGTAAGAAAATTTTAAATTTTTTTTTTTATAATAACACAAGATTTTTTTAAAAAAATTTTAAACTATTTATCAAAAATATACATTTAAAAATTATTAAATTATCCAAATTATTAAAATTTAAATGAATAATCAATTTAGATCTAAAATAATTAAATAGATAAAATTATTATTTTTTTGGATAAGATTTTATTTAAATATGTTAAATTAACTCTTATTTTTTATTTATGAATTAAATAAATGTGTTAAAAAAATCATTGGTTATCCAAATCTTTTTAAGATATATTTATTTGAAAAATTTTTAATTATTCAAAATTTTTCTTTCAACTAAATAAAATCATCATTATCTATCAAATATACCTTTAGATATATCTTAAAGGTTGTATTACAAATAAAAATTATAAATACAGTTAAATAGTTTTAATGTAGTATACATTTACACAAAAAAAATTAGTAATAGAAAAAACAATCAAATAAAACCAATATAAATTAAGTTGAATTACAATAGCAAGAAATAAGACTTAATTAAAGATAATATTTTTTATTAATCTAAATCAAAGTGTATACATGAGCTCTTAAGAATATACATTAAGTCTTACTGAGTTACAAAAGTCAAAGAAAATTAGATGAATATAGGATAGAGATTATTGTACAAAAACAGAAAATGACATCAAGAATAGTCAAAGCAAGCATGATACCTAAAATTTCTTCAATCATATATAGTTATAGAGAGGTAAGAACACCGGTCAAGAAAATAGTTACTATTCACATGCAATTCCAGAGAAGTAGTGCAAGTAGACAACTTGCAAAGTTGACAATCCTACTTGATTCCATACAAGGGCTGCTCAGAATGGCTGGTAAGTTTGATTTAATTAAAGATTATTTTTATTAATCTAAATCAAAGTGAATTGATATTATTATGACATGTTCATTTACTAATTAAATAATTTATTTTTAAAACATTTCTCAAAACTTCACGAAAAATATGCACTATTTATTTTTTATTTTATTATAATTAGGGCAATAATATATTTTTTTAAAAAAATTAATTTTTAATAATTTGGATATATATCTTTTAAAATTTAAAATATCAAATGTAATTTTATCTTAATAGATTTCATGATAATCTTTTATTATTTAAAAATATCAAGTGTGATCTCTTGAAAATTTATAAATGATTCCTTGACATTTTCTATAATATTTATTTGATTTCTTTTTTTTTTTTTTTTTGCAATTGTTCTCCACTTTTATCTGTACCCTTTTTCTTTTTATATTGCAAAGCAAAAGTGGCAAAAGCATTTATTTTCTTTTTTAGGTTTTTACGGTAAGTTTTCTATGTTTAACATTGACTTGTTTTTTTTCATATATCACAGTGTGCAAAGTTATAAAAAAAATTTATTCTTATATTTTAGCTAGTGCTGTCCACAAGTAATTTATCTTTACTTTTTACTTTTTACTCAATTAGATAATTTCTTTTTTCATATGGCTTTCTTTTTTTTCATATATTATAAGGAGCAAAATTATATAAACATTTATTCTTATTTTTTATAGGTATTATTTATGGACCTTTTATCTTTATATTTAACTTTTCACTTAATCTGATATTATTTTTTCTTTCAATTCAACTTTCTTACAATATGCAAAAGGACTTCCATTATTAGTTTACTTGATTACAATGATTTAAACAAGCTATTTATGTAAAAACATTGTTACAAATAACAACTAATTGGAATATTTGGAAATCATATTATATATAATATAAAACGGCCCATCGATTATTACTCTGTATAAAAGTTTGTAATCTTCTATACTTCCCTCTCTTCAAAGACATAATACTCCTTTTATTTATAAAAAAAATTAGGATAAATTGAAATCCAATTTGATTTTGTTCTTTTTTTTATTATTATTTTTGCAAATCAAATCTCATTCATTAAGCACTTGATTTTTTTTAAACATCCAATATGTATTTAAAAAATTAAGAACTATCCATGACTTTAGCAATGCTCAAATGTTGACATTTATAAATTTTAGATTATGCTTCAAGTCCGACTTAAACCACCTATTCAATTTATATTTATTATTCAAATCATAAAAATTTTATAATCTTAAATATATTTTAAATTTGAAATTAAATATAAGTTTTTAATATAATAATATTTTAAACACACAATTAAAAAAATTATGCATAAAATCATAAATCCAACCTATCATTTAACCAACGAACATGTCCACTTCCTAATAAAGTTGAAGAATTATCTTCAATTACAATCCATTTCGTTTTTTTTTTTATTGCTTTTGCCTAAATTTTGAAAAACATTTATTAATCAAACAGATAATATGCATTTTAAAAATATGTATTTTCTTAATTTATTTCAATTAATTTAATTGAATTAAATTTATTTAGCTAATTTTCTATGATTTAATTAATAAAAAATTATCTATTTTCCATATGAGAAATAATAATATCATACCCAAAGTGTATGAGATTATTTGGTAAGAAAAAAAAGAATAGAAATTAGAAAAGATAATTTGTGATTTTTGAAATAACATTATATTTTGAATTAACCATGATATATATGAATTTTCAATTATATTTTAACTATAAATTAATTTCTAGCATAAAATTAGATATATATGATTTTGTTTTTAATTTAAATTTTGGAAAATTTGGATAGCTAATAATCTTTTAAATATATTTATATGATCAATACCATAAAATTAAAAAATTATCTTGCATGTCATTGTGAAGATAATTTTATTTACTTTATTTAATAGATAGCAAATAATTGGATTAAATGATAAGTAGTTTTTAACTAGTTACATCACAAATTAAATCTCTTCCAAAAAGAAAGGCATGGCTTTAGTTGCGATTGGGAAATAATGAAAAGTAAGCTCATAAAACCTTTTCATTGTTTCATATTTACTTATATTTAACTACTATTCTTAAGAATAAAGTTTTCTTTTATCTCATTTTTATTCATAAATAAATTATTTATAAATAATATTATCAAAGAGGTTGTTATTATGTGATCTTTTGTGCTTGCAATTTGCCAATATTATAGGCACCCCATAAATCAATAAATAATTTTTTTTACAGTTAAAGAGTTGTTTCAAATAAAAAATGAAGTTGTATTATTTTGACAGCAATTTTCTAAATTCTTATGAATATCAATATTATTTAATTAAATTTATATAAAACTCACTCATAGGAGGATGGAAATGCCAAAGTAGAAAAAAAATTGGAAGAGCTAATAGGTCGTTCATATTTTTTTGAAGTATAATTTAATGATTACAACTTTTATCATAAAAGTTCAAGATTAACTGTTACACATGTTTATGAAACACTTTATGTAGAGGAGAGTTGATATTTACTTGAAAAAATACAAAAGATAAGCAGTTTAATATATTTCATTAAAACCTTTTTCCAATAGTTTTTTTTAATAATAATTTAAAATTTAATACGATTACTTACTCAACATTTAAAACTATTTCATTTCAATTTTTATAGGGACATAATTCTACATCGGATGTCAAACTCTAAACAACTAAAAGGCATAAATATTTAGGAAGCCATATAGATGTTGAAAATCTAGATATTACTAAAACTCCTACAAAAAATATATGTACACGCGAATAAGTTATCACGTATATTATTTAAACATTTAAATCATTCTTCTCTTAAGTAAAAGAAACTTATTTTAAATTATATAAATTTGCAAGTGTATAAAGATGACAAGAAAAGATAGAGATGTTGCAAATTGAACAAAGGTAATTTGAAATGATAAGACTCACTACAAAAAATCTAACACATAGTGACGCTAAAAAAAAATCGATAAAACCCCAAAATTCGTCAGTATAAAATCATAAACCCTATACCGACGATCAAAATGTGTATTTTGATGAATTTTTAACTGTCAGTATATCCCTTGTTAGTGTAGACCTATACTGATGGTTTTTAAGGTGTTAGAATAACTTACAGAGATATACCAATGGTTCAAGACCGTTAGTAAATGTATATATGTTGGTATAGCATTTGTTGTGTATTTCACTGTTATACCTTTTACCAACGGTTAACACCCATCAATATAGACTTGTATGTTTTAATTTTTCTTGCCTATACCGATGGTTAATGGTCGTTAGTATAAACTTGTAATTTTTTTACTTATACTGACACTTAAAGCCTGTTAATATAGATTTGTATGTTTTAATTATTTTTACCTATACCGACAGCTAATGCTCATCAGTATAAACTTATATGTTTTAATTTTTCTGACCTATACCGATGGTTAACGCCTGTCAGTATAGACTTATAAATTTTTTTACCTATACTGACGCTTAGCATCCATCAGTATAGACTTGTATTTTTTAATTTTCTTACCTATATGATAGTTAGATACTATCATTATAGAATTTTATACTTTAATTTTCTTAACTTTACCAACGGTTAGAGATTGCCAGTATAAACTTATATGTTTTAATTTTTTTATTATATTTTGGTGATTATTAGTATTGCCTAAAATATTTCAATGATCAAGTGTATCAGCATAAATGTTAAGATGTTGGTAAATTATTTTAAAAATTGTATATTCAATTCTTAATATTAATTTATTTATAATTATAATATGATATGTTTTCATATAAACAAAAAAAAAAGTAAAAGATATTTAATAACATTAAAACTACATGTAAATTATTTATAATCCACAAACTTATTATAAGTGAAAAACTAAAATCATTGTACCAAGTCTGATAAAACGAACATCAATAAAACAAACATAGATAAAGAGTTACACCACCTCACCCTAAAAAACAGAATCATAAGTTTGCATCACTAGACACCTAAAAACCTTTTGATCACTTTAAAACTTCAATAGAACTCTGAATGAGATAATCTTAAAAAATATATAAATGAACAAACAATTGCAAAACCACCTCAATAAGGAAAAACATACATGTACCTATTATAAGCCTTTTCCAAAGCCAAAATATTTTAATTCATACAAAATATCACAAGTCTTGAAAAAGTCAACAAGTGTAGCTACATCATATAACTAACAAGCTCAATGAACCCAACTCACTAATATTATTCAATATACCAATCAAACATCACAAAACACAACAGCCTTATTTCAACAAAGTGTATAACATCCAAAACAAAACCAAATCTGCCTACAAACATAATGCTTCGAGTAAATAAACAACTTCCTAAAATAAATGATCACATCATAGATTTCTATAAAGAAGCATCTACATAGCATAAAAAAATCTAATTAGAATTCTTGTATATTATCTTATATTTATAAAAGGTAAGAAGATAATCATCCATTCATATAGCATTAGAAATAATTTAATAAACATCTTATTCATTCATATATCAAAAGGTAATCATCCATTTATATATCAATAAAAATAATTTTATAAACATCTTATTCATTAGTGTAATGCATGAATGAACAAGAAATAACCTAATTTGCATGTGTAATCTCCTCATTCTTTTAGTTTAATTCCAAATAATAACTTAACAAAACCAACTTAAGATTAGTTTAGTCAACAGAACTATCATTAAACAAATATTTTCACTATAACATTAAGGTCTATAACTATAAAGCATGCTTACATCATAAAAAAACCTTTTCAAAGGGAAAAAAAAGGCAAGAAAGCCTTCTCAAGGGAAAAAGAGCAAGCTTTAAATCATAATCTAATTTAATAATTATGGCAAAGACGATGGGTAATGTTTCAAGATCACAATTACATGATTCAAAACCTAGATTCAAAATTGATTTTGGCATTCTATCTAAGAATCAAGTATCAAGCAAATCATTTTTACATATATATCATGTGATAACAAGTTTACCATTTTCATTTTCAATAGGTTGATGACTTGAATTTGAAGAACAATAGTTTTCACGTGTGATTTTTGAAGCACTACTAGCATCAGGAACCTAAAATTAATTCAAAAGAAATTTCAATAAAGTTCAAGATTCATGCGCAAAGAAGATAATTTACATATATATAAGCTAAAATAGATGTTATATATACCTTTCTATTCATCATATGAGTAACAGTATTCAAGATATCCATATTGTCATTAAGAAATTATCTTTTAAGTACCGATAAGATAATACTTAAAGTTTCTTTCAAGTTTTTAATTTCAGCTTTCAACTATTGTACCTCTTCTTTATACTAAACCAATTTAGAAGATGAAGGACCATATTATTTAGATGAAGTAGATACTGTACCTATGCAACGAACATGCCTTTTTCGATTTGATCCTTTAACTTTTGAATAAACATAATCTTTCCATGAACTCCCTTCAAAATTCTGAGCACTAGTTTCACTCAAACCTTGTTTCATGAGTTTCTAAAATTGTAAACAAACATTTTAGTATAAAAAAATTAAACATATGTAAAAACAAGTAATAACTAAATTAAATACCACAATTTTAGCTGCCTTATTATTCACAACACTTCTATCTTTACATGTACAAGAAAGAATATACACTTCAGCACGTGATGGTGGAATTTCATTAGCTTTTTATTTTTATAAAGGTACAACATTAATTATTGTAATAACAAAATAACACATATAAAAAATAAACTTTATATTCATTTAACTAAGTGCGATAAGAAAAATTGATATATGTACCAATGTTTGAATGACCATCGAGATTGATTTTATTCCTGTACAATGAGGCTCATCTAATTCTTTTCAAGTTAGAGAATTTGCAAGATGTCTTACATGTCCATCCTTAGTATGCTCATATTCATGCTAAGTCATCAAATGAGTAATTTTTAAAGACATGAATAACCTTTGTAGTCTTGGAACTAAAGGAAACCAGTGCAAAATCTTAGTAGCTTTTTTCTTTTTTTCTAGCACTATATCTTGGGAATCATTTTCTACATCATTCATGCTCTTTTTCCACCTAGAAGTGTCATAATTTAAACATATTTTTTCATTTGTCTTGTCCTTCCCAAACAACATGGAAACATTTAGACAAGTATAGATTTTTTCATATCGCAAACTTAAGGTAGAAATCATCTTTTTCAATTCTTGATAAGACCTTAGCAATGTATTACCCTATGGCAGAGCAAGTTTCAAAACCTCTAATAATGTATTAAAAGATTTATTTGTCCAACCATTAAAACACTTAATGTGGAACAAATAGATTACAAAGGAAAACTTTTTGAAGTTTTTGCAATTTGGATATAGTTTCTCCTCTGCATCTTTAAGTAAACCATAAAACTTGTCACTATCAATTATATGACCATGGTGTTGCTCTCCACTGGTATCTCTAGCTTGTATGTTACCCACATCAACATTCATAGCTCTTTTAGCCATCGTATCATGTAATAATCATGAATGTCAGGGCCAAACTCTCTTTCGTCATTATTAGTTGTTTCAGTAGGTAAACATGCATCCAAGACCTCCTCGTTAAATACAAAATGAACATATCCTTTGAGAAAACCATTACATATTATGTCATCAAATGCATCTCTCCTACAAACTCTAAATGTGTCGACACATTTAACACTAGGACTCTAATTTTTTCCATCTTTAGATGATATTGCAAAGTTAAGTCTAAAAAACTAGTGACTCATTTTATGTATTCTTCACTAGCTCTTGATGTGAGATTTATCGATGCCTTATCCATAGAATGTAAGATGATTTACCCTAGTAATAAAATTATATTTAATTTAAAAACTTAAATTAAAACAATAGCATTTAATTTAAACACTAAATAAATTTTGACTATGTAAGCATAATGTCATATTTTCATTAAGATAACATTTTAGGCATACCTTTATAATTAAACTTATGTATTTTCAGGAGAAGCACAACCAAGATCACTTTCGTTTGAACAAGCAAGAGAGAGGCAGAGGATAGAAGAAAAGTAACTTAAAATAAAAACAAGAATATTTGAAATAACTTATAATTACAAAAGGATAAAATCTAGGTAGCTTGTAAAAACTATGTAGAAATAAGGGATTTTTGCAAGGAAAACAAAGTTTTAAAGCTTGATAATTTAAACAAGGATTTTAGCTACAAAGTTAAAAAGATCAAAGGTGAGGAAGAGTGAAACGAGATAAGCTTTAGGTGAGACAAGGATTGAAAGGTAAGGTAAAGACGGTGGAAACAAAATTTTCACTACTTTTGTTTCAATAAGTTTAGATTTTTTAAAAAAGGTTTTCATTCCCAAGACGTGGCAGCATAAGGTAAGGATGATGGATTATTATTGAAGGCATTTTTTGCCAAAAACACCTTGAATAATCTCCAAAATTTTTTATAGGAGATTATTAAAGGTATTTTTTGTCAAAAATTCCTTCAATAATCCCTTTCATTTTTTATGAGGGGATTAATCAAGGTATTTTAGCCAAAAAATGCCTTTAATAATCCCTTAAAAAAATTGAATAGGGTTATTGAAGGCATTTTTTGCTAGAAACGCCTTGAATAATCTCTTTATATTTTTTTAGTGGATTATTCAATATGTTTTTGGCAAAGAATGTCTTGAATAATCCCTTCTAATTTTTTAGAAGGGATTATTCGAGATATTTTCTACCAAAAATGCTTTCAATAATCCCCTCCCATTTTTTTTAGATCATTCAAGGTGTTTTTGTGATAAAACGCCTTGAATAATCCCCTTCAAGCCATTATTGAGGAGATTATTAAAGGCGTTTTTTCCTAAAAAAAGCCTTGAATAATCCCTAAAAAAATATTGAATGGGGTTATTGAAGGCGTTTCTGGCCAAAAACACCTTGAATAATTCCTGGATTAGTGGAGTCATTTTTGGCCAAAAACACCTTCAATAATCTCTTTCAATTTTTTAGAGGGCATTATTCAAGGTGTTTTTTGCCAAAAATGCTTTCAATAGTCCCTCCCATTTTTTTGGGATCATTCAAGGTATTTTTGTGATAAAACACCTTAAATAATCCATTGGGGTTAGTTAAGGCATTTATGGTAAAATATACCTTGAAAAATCCCCTTCAGGCATTTATGAGGAGATTATTAAATGTGTTTTTACCTAGAAAATTCCTTAAATAATCCATAACAAAATATTGAATGGGGTTATTGAAAGTGCTTCTAGCCAAAAATGCCTTGAATAATTTGCTCTTTTTTTTTTTTTTGGATCATTCAAGGCATTTTTGTGATTAAACACCTTGAATAATCCATTAGGGTTAGTAAGGGATTTATGGTTGAAAACATCTTGAATAATCCCCTTTAGGAATTTATGAGTAGATTATTGAAGGTATTTTTACCCAGAAAATGCCTTGAATAGTCCCTAACAAAATATTGAATAGGGTTATTGAAGGCGTTTCTGGCTAAAAATACGTTGAATAATTCTTGGATTATTGAAGGTGTTTTCTACCAAAAACACCTTCAATAATTCGTGATTTTTTTTTATTAGGATTATTCTAGGCGATTTTGCCCAGAAAACACCTTAAATATTCCCTTACAAAAAATTGAAGGTATTTTGTTTTTTGGTAAAATGCCTTTATTGATCAATTTTATAATTCATTCTCCTATCTTGAACTTTGGAATCCCAAATTGCTATTACAGAGAACAATTGAAAGTTACATTACAACCAAACCAAAACCCCTAAACCCATTTAGTTTATCTTTTGGTTTTTTCATCTCTCTCGTCACCGTCGACCTTCAACAACTAAATGTTGTTGCACCTTTCTTTTTACCTATATATTTTTATATTTTTATATTATTTATATTCTTTGATATAGTTATTTTTTCATTCCTTACTATATATATTTTTTATTCATTCCACCATCACCTTGGTCGTCCAATCTCTCTTCATTGCATGTATGATGTTTCTTTGTATTTTGGTTTAAATATTGTGGTTTGCTGAATGGTATTGTGGAAATTCTTTGTATTTTTTTACTCATCATTTGTTTTGCATGGAACTCTTAGTTAAGGTGGGAATCACAATATGGCTTGTACTTGTAAAATATTATTGGTTTGAGGATGTTTTATGTATATTGGTGTAGTAACTATAGTATAATTATTACATACTGTGTGAAATTTAGAGAGACAGTTTGGTTTATTTCGTATAATTATGACAAAATTGTAGGTATTATAGAATCCAAACAACATACTTCTTCTGCTATTGAGCATGAAAAAGACACACCCATAGTGAAAAAAAAGCAAGGGTATGAAATAAACAAATTCTAGTGACTAACACGAAAATTCATGTCGACTTTAATCAAAGTGGGTAGCCTGTGTCTGATGGAGCTACCAAGTTGGTTAGTCATATTGGAGCGGTCATCCATAGTAGTATTTCTATTACGTACCATAATTGACGATGAGTTCATGATGATCTAAAAGATTGTATATGGGAGTCAATTGTGGTATGTTTATTCAACTATTTCATAAAATTTGTTAAATGATCATTTAATTGAAATTTAATGTATTCATATTAATTGTGTTAAATTTATTAGAAATGGTTTGATGTCCCAATTGAGTGTAAAATGCTTGTGTTGCAATCGGCTAGGAAAGCATTCAGAGATTTTAAAAGCAGATTAACAACCCAATATGTTTTACCATTCGTTGATCATAGTGATATCTTGGCTGTTCCACCTTCTTCATATGCAGATGTTATAAGTTATCAAGATTGGATGAATTTTGTTCGAGATTGGCTATCAAAAGAATTCTTGGTATGCATACTTATTACAAAAAATTGTTTATAAGATTTTATGTAATATATTCAATATCTTAATATGTGATTTATGTAATTTCTTTCTTTTCTAAAAAATCAAAGAACAACAAAAGAATATTTGGGCCAAACAAGTATATCACCATTAGGCATCGAGAAAAGGGTTATACGAATGTCAAGTATGAGCTTGTAAGTATTCACTCACTTGTTTTATACTCATAAATTCATTTATGGACATTTATTTAATAGATTTTGATTTTTATATAGCATTAATTTATTAGGTATCACCTAGCTCTAGCACCTAAGTTTCTAGATGGGATGTGTGGAAACAAAGACATATGTGGAAGGATGGATCGTTTGTAGATGAAGTAACTGAAAAAATGGCTAAAAAGATTTTATATATAATTGCTCATTATATTATGTATGATTGGCTTTGTGCTTGTATGTATGACTCTATACTTGTATAGATTATTGTTATGGCCCATCTTATTATTGTCTTTCAGGATAATTTTACTACTAAAATTAAATCTGGTGAATTAGCAACGCACTATGCTGAAGATCCCTCGTCTTTAGCATTAGGAGTGAAAGAAAGACATAGTCAAGTTCATAGGGTTGGTAGATTTATGTTGTCATCAAAGTTCTTCAGTAATCAACCCAAAACCCCTTAAATGATAAATGAACAAAATGATGCAATCATTGAGCAACAACAGTAAAAACTTGATGACTAAGAGCAAAGCTTGAATGATCAACAGCAATGACTCATAGCTTTGGAGGCAATGTTGGTAACAATAAGCCTAGCAAACTTGTAGGCTGATTGGATAGCATCATTCAGCTAGGACAATCTTCCGTTGCAAGTCAAGTAGGAAACATAACTTTTGATATTAGCTATGAAGTATGATTTTGTTTATTCACTTAATAGTTATTTGTTTATTATATTTATTCATTTGGTTTTAATACTTATATTTCATTATATATTGTAGCAAGATGTTGGGACTTAGAAGATGACCCTTGCTCGGGCTACCATTAATGTGTTATCTAATTATATACTTGATCATTTATCTGGAGAAAATTGCATTACTATTGATTCCAAAGATTGGTTATTGATCATCTATCAGTTTCTTACATTATGGGCCTAAGATTAAAGAATTTTGTACCTTGGATGAAATATCAGCTTCTGATATTATTGCCTATATGAGGTTAGGTTATAAATTTAAATATGCAAAGTCAATAAGTATTAATCTATATTACGGTGTATTACTAACTAGTATTATTGATTATTATCATGTGGCTTCCTGAATAGAGAGATCAAGGTGAGACAAATGACCTATAGATTTAGATTTATTGATCTAAATTTCATTAGTGAGCATAGTGACACTATTGTTTTTTGTGGTCATTATGTGAGTCAATGCATGAAAAAATAGGCTAATTATTTTTTGGTCTCGTATAATGCAGCGTAAGTTATATTCATACAAATAATTATTCCAACCTTAGCTAAATTTGAGATGATGCCTAATATGAGTATATATCATTCTTGTTATTTTGCAGTTGTCATTGACAGCTTATTGTGATTGATACCAATTTTTTTATGACATGCTTATTTAATTTCGCTCAACCAACGGTAAAGCCTAACCCTGATATTCAAAATTTTATAAAGAAGTATTACATCTTATTATATTATCTTATGTTTTTTCATAATTACTTTTATTTTTGTATTAAGTATTTTTTTTCTTTTCAATTTAAAGGAATGTCTATAGTTGATAAGAAAGCAAAGATAAATTAGGTGTCATTATCGGTAAATGTGAAATTTATTCTTTTATACTGAGTTTGTTTAGATAAATATTTCCTAAACCCACTAAATTTATTTTTCAGGTACCTCGTCAACAAGGATATATTGAATATGGATATTATGTCCTCATTTTATGAGAGAGATAATTTTATATGATTTTATGACCACACCATTCAAGGTTAGTATTACTTTCATACAATTGTAATATCTTAAAAAAAAAAAGCTAAATTATGTTCTCGTTTATTAACATTTACTTTTGATTTTTTTTTATAGTAGGGAGTAAAGGAAGCTTCACAGAGATAACTTGATGAAGTCCGTAAAGAGTGGTCTGAGTATGTATTATCGTTCGCAACTCTTTAAGGTTGGAGATTGTTTTGGGTGTAAATTATGCATTTCATTTTTTACAATGTTTTTAACATGCCATGTTGAATGGATAATTTAAGTTTCTAGATTGGGGTATTGGTTTAATATTATTGGTATATATTGTTTTATATCGATTGGCAGCTTCTATAAGTACGATTATTTGAAAAAATATATTTATATGGTAACGTTATCAGTTATAAATTCGGATGTGCGGTCAATTTATTGAAATACTACAATGTTCGTAATGTACATTTCAAAATGTAATCATAACATCACATATATAAACAAAATGTTTTTTAGGCATAAACCTACAATTGACTTGCATTCATTTTCAGACATGCTTTTCAAAATGGTAACAGTTATTTCTCCATTTTTTTAGTCAGGTTAAATGGCTTAAATTAAAGGCATTTTTTGTTAGAAATGCCTTGAATAATCCCCTTAAATTTTTATGAGTGGATTATTGAAGGTGTTCCTGGAATAATCCCCTCTAATTTTTTAGATGGGATTATTAAAAACGTTTTTGGCCATAAAATGCCTTGAATAATCTCTTACAAAATATTGAATTGGGTTATTGAAGGTGTTTTTAGCGAAAAATGCCTTGAATAATTCATGGATTATTCAAGGCATATTCAAGGCATTTTTGGCAAAAAATGCCTTCAATAATCCATGAATTATTCATTTAAAGGGGATTATTCAAGGCATTTTCTACCAAAAACTCCTTCAATAATCTTAGCATTTTTTTTGGAATATTCAAAGTGTTGTTGCCCAAAAAATGCCTTAAATATTCTTTTAAAAAAATGGAAGGCATTTTTTTTGGTCAAATGCCTTGTGATCATTTTTAAAATTCATTCCCCTTTCTTAAACTTTGGAATCCCAAATTGCTAATACAATAAGTTTTCTTGCAATTTTAATTTTGTACGTTTTCCATTTTCTTATCAGTTAGATTCCTATGTCTATTTAAATTTAATCTTTCGTACTTTAATATATGTTTGACATTTTCTATGGAACATAAGTGTTAATAATAGCACAAATGAAATTTTTTGAGGATGATATTTCAGAGAAATGTAAGTAGAGATTCTCTAAAATGTCTAGGTGAGGATATTTTTCTAAAATACCGCCAGCGTATTATAGTATTTAGAAAAATATTCAATAAAAAAGGCACTTCATTTGTCTATATTTCTAAAACTTTGATAAATGTTAGTAATAGTGTATAATCACTTCCCTTGATAATGAAATTGATGTGATCAAAGTTTAAAAATAAAAATTAAAAATTAAATAACCAAGTAAGAAAGAACAAAATGAATAAAATTTTTTGAAGATGGGATTCTAAGGAAGTCCAAGTAGAGATTCCTAAGAAATCCCTAGGTGAGAAAATTTTTCTAAAATACTGCCAAAGTATCAGGGCATCTGGGAAAATTTTCAATAAATTTTATTTACTTTGTTCATTCCGAAAGTGTTAATTAGGAAATACTTAAGATTATTAAGGCATAATCAATATATTGTATTGTATGCATGATTGTTCATATTATATAATTCTATTTTATTTCCTCTGTTCCTTTCAAATTTTTTATGATAATTAGAGAATGTTTCTAATGAATATATTTTTCATGTTCATATTATATTATATTGTTTGCATTGCATATTTTTTTAGATAATTTTTTTTTCTGATGATGGGACTCTGGGAAGTTCGAGTAGTGATTTCCAAGAATTCCCTAGGTGAGAAATGTCTTCTATAAATTGCCAAAGTATTAGAATATTTAGAAGTTTCTTTTCAATATGAAAAGTTTCCATTTTATAACCACTTCTTTTAACTTGGATAGTTTTTTTAATAAATAGGATAATGTTTTTAAGAATTAATATATTTGTGGATAACTATATTGTTACATGATTTTTAATGTTTTTGTAAAAAAAAAATGAAAAATATCTTAGGATAAGATCCTAAAGAAATCCGAGTAGTGATTCTTTAGGAATCTTTAGGTAAAAAAAATCTATCTAAAATACTACTAGCGTATTAGAGCATTTAGATTAATTTTCGATAAAGATTTCTTGTTTTTTTTAAGAAATGTCCTAGAAAATACTATTTGTTTTAAAATTACATACTACTTTATGTTTTTAAATAACTATTGGAAATGAATATGAACCACCGAAGATAAGATTTTGAGAATTTCAAGTAGTGATTCTTAAAAATTCTTTAGGTGAAATGGTTCCTTTTAATATTGCCAGCATATGGAAATATTTTTAGGAATTTTTCAATGTTAGGTTCTTATTTTTTTTCAAGCTTACTAAAAATAAAAAATATGTTTTTAAAGAAAATTAAGGAAATTAACTTTTTAAATACCAAATTTAAGACATTTAGTTAATATTAAAAGATAACATATAATTAATTAGTACCATTTTAAGCGGGCACTGTGGGGGTGCTAATCTTTCACCACGCATAATCGACTCTTGAACCCAAACTGTTTTTGCAGACCCAAAAATTATCTTTTTGATAAATTTTAATTAATTTTAAAATTTATTGACAACATAAGGTTTAATAGGTGGCCAATCACACCTAGCCAAAAAAGATTAGTGGCGACTCTATTTCTTTTGTTTTTCCAAACTATTATGACAGCTTGGTGACTCCCATAGGGACATAATTTTTTTAGAGAGTCAAGCTAAAAATTAATAATGTGTTATCTTTAATTTTGATTTAATGGTCTTAATTGGAATTTAACTTTAATTTTCTTAATTATAATTCTTTCTATTGTTAATAATAGTGGTCATAACAATAAGGAAATGAAAATTGCATTTTACCCATGTCATGTATTTGTTATTTGCTTTTTTATTTTATGTTTCATATGTGCTATTATTGTTGTTATGAAGTGCTTAGAATAAGATTATAATACTTTGTTCCCTTGTTCATACACAACACATTCACATCATGCATAAGCTTTATACCCAAGCTCTAACCCTTTTAAGAGGGAGTAAGGTACTTATGTTCTCATAAGGTGATAACCTCCGTAATGGCAAGTGAAATACTCCCACTTAGATTGAACCATTTCTATTCATAGCCTATAATGGGTGAAGATTGTGGTGCCTTACTAGTTATATATGGATGCCAGTAAGGAACAATTTGAGAACCTTTTAGATGTATAAATCCTCACTCAACATATCGTGAACTTTAAGGGACCGGCATTAGGCAAAGCCATGCCAATCCTTTTACAGGAAATTACCCAAATTAGGGCACAAAGAAACATTCCAATACAATTTGTATTTCAGTGTATGAATGATGAAAATAAAACTGAAATGTGTGAAACAATAATGGCATAAGTAAAATTAAAATTTTGAAAAAATAAAAATAAAAAGCATATTCTTCAAGAAAAAGAAAATTCTCTTTTAACATCAAGTTCATTCATTTTGTGTTTATCCAAAATTTGCATTTTCAGAAAATGTTTTAAAATAAAATGAAAATTTTCAAAAATAAAGGTTTTTTAAATAAAATTCTTGTTTTTGAATTTTTTTTCCTTTAAAAAAAGGGATTTTTAAATTTCAATGTTGTTTTGTCTTTCATATTTTCATTTAATCTGTTACATACATTTTTCATTATGTTAAAAAAAATAAAAGAATAATAATTGGATAGTATATACACCCCATCCCATGCACCCTAATAGATAGTATATGCATCCCATCTAATCACATCATAATAAAATAATACACGCATTGCATCCCATCCACATCAATGGATAGTACATGTATCCCATTCACATCAATAGATAATATACACATCCCATTTTATGCACATGTTGATAAATGATACATGCCTTTCATGCACATCTTAATAGGTAATGCATGCACTCTGTCTCATTGCATATCTTAAGGTAGTGTTGACCTCATTAAGCCAATACAACACATGCATTTCATTCCATATAGACATATCTCATGCATATGATAGGTCTGTGCATTTCATACAAGTATATTACAGAGGTACATCAAATCACCCATGCAAGTATGTCATTGCATTTCATGCATATGGATTCATGAATGGTAGAGTTTTGTAGAACATGCATTGCATTTCATTACATGCCTTTCATACACATGCATGGATAAGGAAACTTTTACCATTTGGGGCCTTATATAAAAAATCCCTTGTCTTATGCATATATGTATTACATGATATTCTTTAGTCATCATATTCATGTATCCATAAATATGCTCTGTGTGCCATTAATTTTGTGGCATTCATTCAATAATGGTAATAATATAGAATTTTTAGGTCTAAATCTGGGAATAAAATGATTGTCTTGGTGGGAAGAAGAATGGTGGAAATGGAAGATCAATTGGAAGCAAGGATTAGCACATTGGAGTCAAATCAAGAGGAATTTTGGCTCAAGGTAGTGGTGGGATTAAGTTTGTTGCTCTTCAAGGATCGTTGTCACTTCCAATTTCACTAAATCAAAACCAATCAACTCTTATTAGTTTTGGCACTTCTCTCGAGCATACTGAGGCGTTGGGTGATTCAAACAATGATCAAAGTTTGGTCGACCTTGAGAAAGGAATGGGTGAATTAGCCACACAAATAATTGAACTCAAAAGTCTGATTTCCAAGCTGGAGTCACTTGGCTTCAAACAACCATTACCAACTATCCTGAGTTTAAACTCACACTTAAGTTCTTCTCATAACTACTTTCAACTTCCTCTCCAAACACCTAGGATTAGGCCCTTAAACTTTGTACAATCCCGAAGAATTTCATGCTTGAATTCACATCCACCACTTCACATTTCATAGCCATTTGTTCATCATATTATCCCATCACCACCTTCCCAACCCAATTGGGAACCCAGATTTTCCTAGTTCAATCAAAGACCAACTTGACCACCACTTTTCCATTAAAGTAAACTAACCATAGAATAGAAAAACTTTCTCAATACCAAAGAAAAAATCCCTGTTGACCTAATACCCATGTCCTACATAGATTTATACCTACTACTTTGGGAAAATTACCTCATTGCCCCTATCCAAAATGGTACAATCCTAATGTTTGATGCGAATACCATTTTGGTGTTGCGGGTCATTCTTTGGAAGACTACATTGCCTTCAAGGATACAGTTTAGGCTTTGATTGATATAGATTCCATAAAGTTTAAAGAATTGATTAGTGATTTTGATGATTGATAGTAGGAGATTTGCAGGTCAATGATGCTAAAATTGAATCATCAAATGAGAAACCTTTGTTTCTAAGTTTGAGTGTCATTTCAAGAATATTATTAAGAATATGAATTTTTGGGGTCATGTTAGAGTGTTTACATTGCATGAATAGATCTTATGTGTTAGGAATGTTCCATAGATTTACATCATCATTTGATAATTTCAATTTTTGTTAAAATTTGAACTTATAATTGGTAAAAAGGAGGAAAATGTTAGATTTGAATAAAGCCCAACATAGTAGGTCCTAAGGTTAAAAAAATGGTACTTTGGAAAAAGGGAAAATAGGCAAAAAAAAGAAAAAAAAGCAAGAGTAAAAAAAAAGAAAAAATTTTAAGTCTCGTATGAGTTGGCGATCACTATTATGGATTTATCAAATACTTAAACTCTCTTTCTTAAGCATTTCAATCGATTCCATTCAATAGCCATGACCCCTCAAAAGCCACAAAGTTGAATTTGTGAACCTTATTTTCACCCAATAACGTTATGATATCAAAAGGTGATATTTTTTTCAAGGTAATGAACAATGAAACTAATTTAACAAAGAAGAAAGAAATTTGGATTCCTAGATGATTAGGCAAATATGACATTTTTCTTAAGGATTCAAATGTGGTAATTTGATGTGTCAATATTATATTGTAGTTCCAAAAATTTTTGAAATCAAAGCTAACCTAAATCCTATAAAATGACCTCAAATTTACCAACCTTTCAGTTTTTTACCCAAAATTTCGCCTGGCTCATATGTTTTCGAGGGCATGTTGCATATATTTACCAACCTTTCAGCCTCTTTACCCAAAAAGTTAGCCTGACCCATATGTCATCAAGGTTATGTTGATCATGAAACTTACCAACCTTTTAGTTCTTTACCCTAAAATTGGCTTGACCATGTGTTTTAGGGGCATGTTGACCAGAAAAGAAAGATCTCATTGCCCTTTAAACAATTTGAGCTATGATCAACTCATTCATTCTTTTTTTGTTAAAGTGACATGGATCATTTGGTACCTCAAATGGGTTTATTTTTATGACATTTTCTCGTTCATTTCATATAACCCTTTCTTGCAATAACTTTCATTAAGAATGGTTTGCTAAATGGGGCATTTTCCATGAAACACATTATTAGCAAAATGAATTTAGGGGAGCATGTCAAAAAATAATAACAAAAAAACCAAAAAAAAAATGAAAAAAGAAAAAAAAAAAGAAAAAAAGACAAAAGACAAAAGAAAAAATGGTTATGACATCATGCACTTAGGAAATTCAAATAAATTCCAATAAAGTCCTAACAAATTCAAAGTTTTGAAAAAGGGGACAAGAAGAAAAAAAAAAAAGAAAAAGCCCCAAAATAGAAAATGCCAAAACCAAAAAAAAAACCAAAAAGCAAAAAAAAAAAAACAAAGACTGTTAAAATGAAAACCTTTCTTCAATATCATTTTCTTATAAGGGAATTGCTCTTCAATTTAAGTGTTCATACATGAAATAACAAGTGACCGTCTTTTATTATCCTTTCACAAATGTAGAAATTTATCCCTTGTGACCCCTTTGAGCCTGATTGAATTTTTTCAAAACAAACCCTATCTAAGGATCACTTTCCACGCTGAAGGGCAAAAAGAAACACTTTTAAGGGTTAAGAATGTGGATGTTCAAATAGAATCTTGTATGTTGGGTCAAAAGCTCAATATAAAAGTTCACAAAAGTTCTAATTCTACTTAATGTAGGATCCAAAAGCAAAAAAAAAAAAGTAAAAAAAAGAGCAAAAAAAAGCAAAAGAATGAGCCAAAAAAAAAAGAACGAAGGAAAGAAAAAATGAAAGAAAAGGAAGAATAAAAAAAAGAAAAAGAAAAAGGAATGAGTGGGTGGAAAGAAAAAAAGAATAGACTTCAGAATGTATCTTTTGAATGAAAAAGTGATCCTTAGTTTTAAATACCCTTAAATACTTGTCTGGGGCCTTTCTATCATTTTCTTTGACAGCCCTGAACCTTAACCTACATTACAACCTTTAAAAAATCCATATTGGATCAAGTGTGAAGGCTTAAAATTAAAGAGTTTCTCTTGGAAGAATGATATTTTGAGTCCCCATTTATTACATAATTTCTTGTTTAAATCGTTAACCCCTTTTGAAAAAATTCTTTTCCTCTTTCAGATTAGTTTTGAATTTTTTTTAAATGCTAAAAACCCTAAAAAAGGCAGTATAAAGCAAACTGTGAAAGCCATTCCTAATGCTAAATGTAGTAGATGCTAAGCCAAGCCTTATTGAAAGATTTAAAATATCAAAGTCATAGAAGTCTAAGATGAGTTGACTTTGAAAATCTGAACCTTTGTCCATTTCCAAATAACTTTCAAAATCTTAAGCCTTTACAGCTAACTTTGATGTACATCAAATATCACATTTGGAGACTAAAAAAAGTGTTTAACATGTTTGATTTTCAAGGAATTCATGTTTTCAGCAAAATTTATGTTTCCTTTGTAAGCTTGTATGGAAAAAGTATATGCTTTTTTTATCCTTTATAGGTGCTGAAACCCTTTTGAATAAACAAAAATCTCCATATATAGAACTATTCAACTTATTTGGAAAGAATCTTCAACTTTCATTTCTAATAGAGATCACCAATTCTTGGGCATGTAGGCCTAGTTTAGCTGTCCTTCAAAGAAATATTAAGCCCAATTTAGTTGGCCTCTAATGAATATAAGCACAGTTTAACTAGCCTTCAAAGAAAGATTTAAGCTTAGATTAGCTGGCCACCCTGATGAATTGTTAAGCCTAGTGCATTTGCATCACCTAAAAAAAAAAAGACATTTGCCTTGTATCTACATCACAAAAAAAGACATTTGTATTTATACTTGCATGTGCATCATAAAAAAGACATTTGCATTTGCGTCACTTGCATTTGCATTATGAAAAAGACATTTGCATTCAGCTTGCATCAATAAAAAGAAAGTTGCATTCAGCTCTGCATTAATAAAAAGACACTTGCATTTGCATTGCTCGCATTTGCATCATGAAAAGATTTGCATTTATACTTGCATGTGCATCATAAGAAAAAGACATTTGCATATGCATCACTTGCATCTGCATCAAGAAAAAAGACATTTATATTTGTATCACTTGCATTTGCACTTTTATCTGCATCTTAACCAAGGTAATTGCATTTGCACCATAAGAAAAAAGTTTGCATCATGGCATCTACATCCTAAGAAAAGGTATTTATAAGGGCATTTACATGAAAGGAACATTGTCATTTGCATTATGAAAAAGTCATGTATTTGCATTGACATTGACATTTGTATCAGAATTGTGTTTGTCAACATTGAACAAAGATCAATAAATGATCATCACAGTTCACCAGAAAGCAATTCTTAGAATATGCAGATTGGGAATTAAAAATGTTGTTCAGGGACAAAAAAAAAAAAACAAAAAACCAAAAATAAACAAAACAAACAAAAATAAAAAAAATAACAATAAAAAAATAAAAAAAGAAAAGAAAAAGAGATCGATGTAAAGAACCTTGTTACCACAATTTGGATATATCATATTGGTTTTTAATAATGCTTCCATTATAGCCATTGCATTCAACAATATATTCCTAAGAAAATTTGGACTTCACTTTTCAAGCAAGAGTCTTTCAAATAATGCAATGGCTTCTCGAGCTCAGAATTTTGTGAAACTTTCCAGATCTTACTTTTGTAATATTTCATGATTTTTGGTGAATTCGGAATCATAGTAGCATCCCGGGAAGTGTGAAATTACCAAAATACCCTTAGAGGGGTATTTTTGTAATTTGGCCTTTTCGAGCTTGAAATTTCACAAAACTTTCCAGATCCTAGTTTTATAATATTTCATTATTTTTGATGCATTTGAAATTATAATAGTACCCCAAAAAGTGTGAAATTACCAAAATACCCTCATAGGGGTATTTTCGTAATTTAGAATTTCACAAAAATTTTCAGATCATAATCCTATAATATTTCATGATTTTTGGTGCTTTAAAATCATAGAAAGGACCATGGGAACCTTGATTTCCAAGAAAAGGCCTAAATATCGAAAACTTTGCAATTAAGGGTAAAATAGTCTTTTCACATGTTTGGAGGGCATAAAATATCATCTTTTCAGTAATTAATTTGGACCATTGGATCTTTATTTGATCTTGATCCAATGGTCAAAGATGGCCCCTTTGAAGGAATAAAAGAGCAAGCTTTGACCTTTGGATGAAATCTCATCCAAGGGTCCATGTTTATTAAGATCAAGATTTTTTTTCTTTCTTACATGACCATTAAGGAGGTTGTGGGTTTCAGTAAAGAGAAAAAAAGAGGGAGGAAGTTTCCAGGAAAGAAGAAAAAAAGGGAGCAAGCAAAAAAAAAGGGAAGATAAGCTAAGAGAAAATAGTAAGAGTGCAAAGCTGAGCAGCCATTGAAGGGCACCTATTTTCTACTTCTATTCTTTATTTTCATGCCATCTTGCATTCCCCATAATCTGCTATACAAAGTGTTTTTCATGTGTTCCTTGTATGTTTTGTGTTTGCTATTTGTTGATAAAGTTTCAAGCTGTGTTTGATTTATGTTTCTGTTTTATTTTGTTCTTGCAAAATAGATGAAGTTTTGAAGGTTGCCTATTTGCTACTTCTATTCTTTATTTTCATGCCATCTTACACTCCCCATAATCTACTCTACAAAGTGTTTTTCATGTGTCCTTGTATGTTTTGTGTTTGCTATTTGTTGATAAAGTTTCAAGCTGTGTTTGATTTATGTTTCTATTTTATTTTGTTCTTACAAAAGAGATAAAGTTCTTATTTTGTTTTTTTTAGTTTGGATGAATGCTCCCTACTTCTTCCAATGGCAGTTGTAGCAATTGACTTTATTTAATAGCTTTGCCCTTTTCTCTTTCATGTCTAGCATCTAGTTAATAGGTGGAAAATGATTGAACAATTAGGACAATAGCTGGATGACCAAATCATGCTGCATGTATCCTAATGGGCAACCACAGTTTCGTTGGTCTTTCCACACAGATTGTGAAAGTTCTTTCTTTTGCTAGTTTCAACCATCTCTATTGGTACTTTTCCTTGCATGAGGCTTGGGTTTATTAGTGGGACTAGGAAGTTCATAGCAGAAAACTTTGGGAACCATGGTGTTGGTCCTTACTGGTGGCTTCTAGCTATGATCCATTTGAACTTTCTAAAAACATAATTTTTCAGGCTTTTAGGTCCTTACCTTTTGATGTGGGAAAAAGTTTCAAACAAAAATAAAAATGGCTTCTAAAACAGGGATTGATATGTGGTCTGTATAGGAAAAAAATTAAAGTTCAACTGTTATTTTCTTCCTCTAACTTGTTGTCTTCACATAGGGGTTATTGCATATGATACTATGCATTTTTTTAGCTTCAATAGAAAGCATCAAGTTTGTTCCCACTAAAGACTTATTTTCATGTATGTTTAAATTTAACCATACTTATATGTATATTTTAATGTTGTTTAAGTATTCTTGCAATTTTAATTTTATACGTTTTTAATTTTCTTATCAGTTAGATTCCTATGTCTGCTTAAATTTAATCTTTCGTACTTTAATCTATGTTTGACATTTTCTCCGGAAGATAAGTGTTAATAATAGCATGAATGAAATCTTTTAAGGATGATATTTTAGAGAAATCCTAGTAGAGATTCTCTAAAATGTCTAGGTAAGGATATTTTTCTAAAATACCACCAGCGTATTGGAGTATTTAGAAAAATATTCAATAAAAAAGAGGTTTCATTTGTCTATTTTTCTACAACATTGATAAATGTTAGAAATAGTGTATAATGACTTCTCTTGATAATGGAATTGATGTGATCAAAGTTTAAAAATAAAAATTAAAAATTAAATAACCAAGTAAGAAAGAACAAAATGAATAAAATTTTTTGAGGATGAGATTCTAAGGAAGTCCAAGTAGAGATTCCTAAGAAATCCCTAGGTGAAATTTTTTTTCTAAAATACAGCCAAAGTATCGGGATATCTAGGAAACTTTTCAATAAATTTTATTTACTTTGCTCCTTCTGAAAGTGTTAATTGGGAAATAATTAAGATTATTAAGGCATAATCAATATATTGTCTTGTATGCATGATTGTTCATATTATATAATTCTATTTTATTTCCTTTGTTCCTTTCAAATTTTTTATGATAATTAGATAATGTTTCTAATGAATATATTTTTTGTGTCATATTCTACTTTATTGTTTGCATTACATATTCTTTTAAATAAAATTTTTTTCCAGTGATGGGACTCTGGGAAGTTCGAGTAGTGATTCTCGAGAATTCCCTAAGTGAGAAAAGTCTTCTAAAAATTGTCAAAGTATTGGAATATTTAGAAGTTTCTTTTTAATATGAAAATTTTCCATTTTATAACCATTTCTTTTAACTTGGATAGTTTTTTTAATAAAAAGGATAATGTTTTTAAAAAATTAATATATTTGTGGATAACTATATTGTTACATGATTTTTAATGTTTGTTTAAAAAAACAAATGAAAAGTTTCCTAGAATAAGATTCTAAAGAAATTCGAGTAGTGATTTTTGAAGAATCTTTATGTAAGAAAATCTATCTAAAATGCCACAGCGTATTGGAGCATTTAGATTAATTTTCAATAAATATTTCTTTTTTTTTTTTTAAGAAATTTGTCCTAGAAAATACTATTTCTTTTAAAATTACATAGTACTTTATGTTTTTAAATAACTATTGGAAATGAATATGAACCACTGAAGATAAGATTTTTGAGAATTTCGAGTAGTAATTCTTAAAAATTCCTTAGGTGAGATGGTTCTTTTTAATATTGTCAGCATATTAGAATATTTTTAAAAATTTTTCAATATAAGGTTCTTATTTATTTTCAAGCTTACTTAAAATCAAAAATATGTTTTTAAAGAAAATTAAGGAAATTAACTTTTTAAATGCCAAATTTAAGACCATTTATTTTAATATTAAAAGATAACATATAATTAGTTGGTACCATTTTAAAACGAGCGCTATGGGGGTCCTAATCCTTCCTCACACGTAACCGACTCTCAAACTCAAACTGTTTTCGTAGACCCAAAAATTATCATTTTGATAAATTTTAATTAATTTTAAAATTTATTAAGAAGGTAAGGTTTAATAGGTGGCCAATCAAACCTAGCCAAAAAAGATTGGTGGTGACTCCACTGCTTTTGTTTTTCTAAATTTGTCTAGTGGTCCCCAAAATCGTTATGACAAAGATGATATCGCCTCAATACATTTTTGGATCTTTGTTGAGATCTTGGTTCCTTAGCTTGAGCAATAGCTCCATTGTTGTCACAATAGACTGTTATTGGATTAATAATGCTAGGAACAATGTTTAGTTTAGTTATGAACTTTTTGATCCAAACGACCTCTTTTGTAGCCTCAAATGTGGAGATGTTTCAGGCTTCGATTGCAAAGTCTATAGTTGTACTCTATTTAAAACTTTTCTAACTCACTGTTCTACCATTTAGAGTAAAAACATAGCCACTTTGAGACTTGCTATCATCCTTGTCAGATTGAAAGCTTGCATGACAATAGGCCTCAATTAGGAGTTCGGCTTCACTATAGATAAGAAACATATCCTTAGTTCTTCTTAAGTATATAAGGATTGTTTCATGACTTTCCAATGATATTTACCTAGAGTTGCTTGATACCTACTTGTTATGCTTAAAGCATATAAGATATCAAGCTTTGTGCATCACATTGCATACATAATGGATCCAATTGTCAAAGCATATAGAACTTTATTAATGCTATCTTTCTTAATTTGTGTCTTAAGACACATGTCCTTGGAAAGATTTATGCTATGCAACATTGGCAAGAATCTTTTTTTGGATTCTTCCATGCTAAAACTTTTAAACACTTTGTTTATGTATCTAGATTATGAGAAACCAAGCAACCTCTTTGATCTATCTCTATACATTTTCATGCCCAGCACATATGTTGCTTCTCCCAAATCCTTCATGGATAACTTCTTTGATAATCAAATGTTGATAGATTGTAGCATGAGTATATCATTTCCTATAAGTAATGTGTCATCCACATTTAGCTCTATGAAAACAATTGCATTCCCACTTGTCTTTTTGTATACATAAGGTTCATTTAAATTTTTGATGAATCCAAATTCTATAATTGCTACATCAAAATGTATATTCCAACTCCTTGATGCTTGCTTAAGTCTATAAATAGACCTTTGAAGCTTACACACCATGTTGGCATTCTTTTTGGATTCAAAACCTAAGGGTTGTGTCATGTACACATCTTTTTGCAAATTCCCACTAAGGAATGCCATTTTGACATCCATTTGCCGTATCTCATAATCATGGTATACAACAATAGCAAGCAAAATCCTAATGGATTTTAACATGGCTACTGGTGAAAAAGTTTCATCAAAATTAACTCTTTTTTTTTTATTACAACCTTTTGCAACTAGTCTGGCTTTGTACATTTATACATTGCCATCCATGTTGGTTTTCTTCTTAAGGACCCACTTGCACTTTATGGGTTTTATCCCTTCAGGTGGTTCCATCAATGTTCATACTTGGTTTGTAGACATGGATTCCATTTCGAATTTCATAGCCTTATGCCATTTCTTAGAATCAATGTCCAACATTGCTTATTGATAGGTAGTAGGATCATCATCTATGATAAGCTCATCCTTATCCATGGGAAATCTATATCTCTTAAGAGCTTGGTGAGTCTTACTTGACTTACAGAGTTCTTATGTACTTTGAGCTTTCAACTGCACATTTGATGCCTTATCCATGGTCTCTAGTTCCATCCTTGTGTCAATTTGTATTTCTTAAACTTTTTCAAGTTTTACTTCACTCTCACTATTCTCTAGATGGGTTTCAAAGCAAAGTGATTGATTGTTATGCAAATTCTTGAAGATTTAGCTTAAAATTCTTCAAAAAGATGAACAAAGAATCTTTTTCCAACACAAATATCTTTAGCCAAATCCCTTAGTGTTCTTCTAGGCTTGAAAGTCTTTAGTTGATCATTATTTTCTTCTTGGATTTGAAATAGTTGTATGATAGAGTCCTTATGCCATTAAAATTGCATGAAACTCTCCTTAAGATTGGTGTGGCCAAATAGGATAAGGTGATGGAATCCTTGAAGTTGCAAATTGTTTCAAACTTGCATTATCTTCTCTTGCAAATGTCTTGGCTGATTGTTAAATGAATGTCCTTGTGCACTTCAAACGCTTTTTTTGCCACATGGTTGGATGAATTTGGACCAATGTGGTTTGACTATAGGCTTCCAAGATAGGGCTGAAAATGCTCCTTGCATGCTTGTATGCATGGATTGCATAAAAAATGAGTTCATGAGCTTGAAACCCTTAAATCATAAAAAGAACATGAAAAATACCAAAAATAAATCAAAATTTAAAATTTAGCACCACTTTTAGCATGTAAAAACACTATATTTTAGGGTGCTATCAACATTCGAATGTATTAGTCGAAGAACCACACTAGTTCTTTCTCCATTTCTAGTAAAAAGTGATTTGGTCATCTTTCCAAGCAAACATGTTTAGAAGTTCCATAAGATTCATAATCAAAAGGATCAAGGTATCTTTTAGACATCACTGTGCAGAACAATTCCTTAAAGTTCTCAAACCTCTCAATCTACCTTTGTTCATCTTTTTTAAGGTGTAGAATGATTGTCAGAGCATCCATAGTCTCAAGTTGCCTTTGTAACTCAAGGATCATGATAGCCACCATGATACATGCTGCTTGATCAACATCATTTTTATGGGTTTCATAAACCCACCATACTGCATCATCAGCACTAGCAATTGGTTCTGATAAAACTGGTTCATCGAGAATAAAAGGCATTTTCTCGTGCCTTTGGACAAGCTTCAGATTATGGTACCAATCATTTGAGTTAAGCCTTTTAAGCTTGTTAGCATCAAGTATGCTGCAAGGTGACAAGTTAATATTTATTTTTGCAACTTATAAAATATGAACAAGTATCAATCATATTGTTCAATACAAATATTGATAAGGTCCAAATCTATATATTGGTTGCTCCCACTATTTTAATCAAATAAATAGCCTTTTAATTTAGAAAAATTATATTTTTCTAGTGGGCTAGGATCCTGTTTAGTTTAACATAACCTTGAGGTTTGTCTCAACGTTCCATGATAAGTAAAATAGGTAGATAACTTGCTTATCAATCACATCCCCATATGACTCATATATCAATTAGGTGACAACTCCTTGTCTAATTGCATCTTATGTAATTTGCCCAACCATAGCTTCTATCATTATACAGTCAAGTTTTTTGCATATGGACAAAATAATTACAATTAAGTGATTGCTACTTTTTGCATAGCCTGCAAATGCACTGATCAAGAAATAAGATGGAAGTATTCTAGTATCATCTCCCAAGGAATTATAGATTGTAATTATTAGGTAGCTTTTAAGTACCAAAGTTGTGATCTTAAAATCTTATATCTAAATAAATGAAACTTTAGGGTTGATTGCAAAATAAAGAAAGAAAGAGTAATATAAGGCTCACTTATCCAACTGTCACTTGATAAACTAAAGATAGTAGCCAAAACAAGATCTAAAAGAACAATGATTGAAAACTTTAGTAAACAATAAAACTTGAAATTGTCGAACATGAAACTAAAGAATTTGAATGTAAAAGAATGATGGTCGAAACTTAGCTTTATAGTAGGAATACTTGAATCAAACTTGTAAAATAAAAGAATGCTTGTAGAAAATTAGATCAAAAAAACAAAATGCAAAATAGAAAGTAAAGTAAAACTTGAGCTTTCAAGAAAATAAGAACTTGAATAAAGAATGCTTTTATAAAAGAATGTTTAAAAGATAACTTGGTTATTGGAAAATTTGTTACCTAAGCCAATAATTTAAAGAAACTAAAAAAAACTAAAACTGAATAAATGAAAGAGAGGAAAAGAAGTAAGTAATGAAGGATGATTGAATGAGGTAAATGGCATCCATATTTCTAAAGGGGGTTCGACTTTAGGGGGATAAGAGTACAGAGATTTGATTTCAAATCAAATACTAATGGATGAGGGCTTATCCTAATATCCAAAGAGCTTTGATCGAGTGGGAGTCTTAGCTCTTGAATAAGCTTGGCTGAATGGGAGTCTTGAAAAGCAATCTTGGCCATGTGATCTTACTTTGAGTCTATCTTAATGCAATATTCTTAGTTGATTTGGCTAAGGCTTGAATTACAAGATAATGTATTTGAATTCCATCTAATCTCATGTAATTCAGGTGAATGAAATCCTTCTTCATGTGTGAGTCTTCAAATAGCAAGCAAAAGGATCTTTCTCCATCACAAACACTCTTAGCTGAATGCACTTGGTGTCCTTGTTGGCTTGAAATCGCATGAAGTCCTCTTAGATTTTGTCTTAGTCAAATGGATATGGGAGATGAGAGTCCTTGTGCTTGTCAAATTCTTTAAGTGAGTTTTATCTCCTTTTGCATTTGAAATAGTTGAATGGTGTAGGAGTCCTTCATGGATACAAATTCTTTTTTTGGCTACATGAATAGTTTCCAATGCTTGCAAAGTTTAATCAAATGTGCCTTATGCTTTCTTACAATTGAAATGGTCGACTATGATGAGGATGGAATAGTCCTTGTACAATTCAAATTCTTCAAATTCCCTTGATTTACCACATGGTTGCATGGATGGATGGAATTGGGCCAACAGGGTTTGGCTACCATCTTTTACATTGCATGGCCAATATATGCTCCTTCATGCATGGATTGTATGAAAATTAGGTCCACAAGCCTTAAACCTTAAAATGATGAAAATAACATTGAAAATACCAAAATCCATCAATAATTTAAATTTTAGCAGCAAATCATACCCACATTTGTATCTTTGCTTGTTTTCAAGCAAAATCCTTAAATTAACACAACTAAAAATCATCATGCATACTCACAAAGCAAAAAATTACATAAAATTCCTTTCATGCATTATCATATAATACAAAGTTAAATATAAACATAGAGTCATAAGAAATTCCTTGAAAAACAAGCTCCCAAAGATATAATATAACTCAATCTTTAATTCATGCATATAAGTCCAGTAAAAAGAATGCAAAACATCTTATCACATTTCAACTCAAAGTTAAACTAGAGTTCATATGTTCATTTTCCCCTTTTCTCTCCACTAATGTTGGATTTACATACTTGACTTAAGATCAAAAGGTCTTCTTAGCTTGTAATGTAAAGCTTGAGTCAAGGTATGAAAAAGTATCAAGACCCTTAACTTACTTTCTTGAAATTTCTTAGACTTTGATTTGAACAATTGAGAGCTTTTTGATACTTTGAATACTCGAGGTATCACTTTCATTTTTTCATGGATTTTTTTTTGCTTTAGTCATTTTTGGCTTTATTGGGCTTTGCCTTTACTTTTGTTAATTTTTTTTTTCTTTTCATTCCTTATGCCTTATTTCTTCCTAACTACATAAAGATGTCCATAATACATAAGTAAGAACAATTGGGTTAGGGAAAAACAAAAAAGGGATAATAATCAGAAGAAAAAGCTTATTGGGCTTATTATGTGGCTAAAATAAACATAGAGAAGGGAATAATGTAACAGGCTCAAAATATAGGTACTAGGGATGCAAGGTGGGCTCTAAAAGCTTAAATGGTTCAAAGAATGCCTAGACCATCTCTTAGTCAAATATAATCTAGGATTTCACCTTGAAGGTTGAGTAGGTGAATTCTAGAATACTTATTCAAATCTTCAAATATCATGCAAATCAACATCTCACATAATGTCCACAAAATCACAACATTTCATTAAAAGAGAATAAAAACATATGTAGAAAAATCATATCTAAAGAGAAACATGCTTAAGAATACCTTTCAAGTTCCATCATACTCATAATTAACTTCATATCATACTTCAGAAAGTTTATGGAAAATCAACTAAGTGAGCATAGTAATGAAATCTAGTAGGTCAATTGGGTTTGAAAACAAAAAATAAGTTAAAATTTCAAAAACAAGTTCAGTTTAAAAAGCTTTCTTTTCCCCTACACACACTTAAGTTGAACAATATATCAAAACAAGGGAAAAGAAGTACTCCCTAAATTTACTTCAAAGCTAAATCTTTTTTTATATGAGACATATCCTTGCATCCATTTCATCCTTACAAAAACAAACTCAAAACACAAAAACATCAAAACATCAAAACATACCTATCCTAAACAAAATAAAAGCATAAACCATTAAAGTAAAACTTAGGTTGCCTCTCAAGCGATGCTTGTTTTTGTCAAACTTGACCATACCTTTTTTTGTAGGGTTACGTAACTACCCCACACTTAAAACCATCATCTATCCACTTAATGGTTTTTCTTCTTACCACATCTTCATTAACAGACTAATTGGTAGTGTGGCCCAATTATTATAGCTAGATCTCCCAACTTTAGCAATGTTTTCATTATTATTGGACAACGATAGGTAGGCATTAACTTTATTACTGGCAAAAGAGGTACAACCATGAAAACTATAGGGTTGATCTTGAAGACTAAAGGTTCCTCCATTTCATCAGAGTGGGTGATATGTTTTCATCCTTTTTCTTAGGCTTAATAAAGGGTATTTCTAAAGGTTTAAGCAATTCATCAACCAAACAACCCTCATCAACTGGCTTTTCCACCTTATTTAATTCCAAATCATGATCTTCATAAGGTTGGGGAATTGGTAAGGGTGGATTATAAGATTTAGATTTGATTGCACTTAAATTTTAGTATTTTCATGCTTATTTTTAGTGTAATTTTACTTATATTTAGCTTGTTCCTTAGGATTTTTGGCAAAATTACTCCTAAATGGACACTTATTTCATATGTAGGTACAAATAATGGAACTAAGGAATTTTGGACATTTTTTACACAATTTGGAGGAATTTTTGGTGCATTTTGTGCAAAAAGCCTAAATTAGTGTCAAATGTACAACATTGACATTGAATAATTTTTTTAGCATAAATTTTTAGTATTATTTTCATAGGTTTTTTTAGTAAAATATAGGATAAAAATATTCATAAAGTGTTTAAAAATTTTGCAAAAAAAAAAAAAAGAAAGAAAAACCTGAATGAAACAAAGAAAAGTTAGTGATGGATGCATGCGTGGGTGCATAGAGGAACATACAATTGCAAGGCATTTCAAGCTAGGTCCAAAAGCAACAAAGAAAGGAGTTGATGTGGCATTTTAAAGGGCTGTGATTGGCCATTATTTTGACTTCTTAGACCAACCATTACACATGAGAAATGTAGCTTAAAGTATATTGAAAAAAGTAGCCAAGCAATCAGACTAGAGACATGCGTTAGCATTGTAGCACCAAAAAGCATGAAGGCTCTAAAAGTCGAGCAACTAAAGATCATTCTAGATTTTTTTTAAAACCTTAAGCTCCTCCCTGTACTTATAAATATTGGGGCAGAGGGCTGGCCATAGGAAGAGAGTTAGTTTAGGATTTAAAATTTTGTTTCTTTACTTTCCTACATTTTCTTTTTTGCGCTTTACATTTTCTTAGTTGCCAAACACTTTATTTCCAGAATTTTCCATTTGAATTTCATTCAAATTTTATAATTTCTGAAGTGTTTTTTAGTTGTCTTTTAGATTCTTTCAATAAAATTTACATTTACATTAATTTTTTTGTTCATTTTGCTTGATTTTGCATAAATGTTCAAAGCAATTTTTCAATTTGTATTCACTGACCTACTTGTGGTTTTTGGATCAAATCTTCATTGTTTTTGCTTTTTTTTTTCATAGTTTTCTAATCCTTAGAGCTACAACATAGTTAAACTCTAGTTTCAAACTCATAGCACATTGATCCAGATTAAGGTTAGAAGTCACATATGGATACAGGTGACAAGTGCATGCCAAACATGAAGATGAACTTTGGAGTGGATTTTCTCTCATCTTTGGCACTATGTTTGCATTCGTTTCTTGTTTATGGTTCTACTTGTTACCTTGTTAAGTTTCATTTTATGCAATTTATTTCATGCTTTTAGTTGCTGTTTTGTTAATTTCTTTTGACAATGTTTTGATTTCTCTAGTTTTGCGTATTATTGAAGTTGTTAGTTCCTTGAGCTACTTTCCTTGTTAATTGTTGCAATTTTCTTGTGGAATTATGTAGTAAACTGATTGATGATTCATGCTTTAGCTTAGTTTTAATTCAATCTAGTAGAAGTTTCTAGATCTAAATTTTTCTCTCCTTAACTCAGTGAACTTTGTTGCAACTAAGTTAAGTTTTTCATTTTCTTTTATCAATTTTTGCATGTTTTGTTCAGTATGTTTTCTTTTTTTCAAGTTCTCATATAGTTTTCTTGATGTTCTTGCAAACTTCTATTTATTTCCATTCAAATTCATACAAGTTATATTTAGATTCCTTAAAAGATTGTTTGGTTTATAGCTTACAATTCACAATTGGTTTTCAAAAGTTTAGCTTAGATTCGGCAATTTCAACTAATTAAATGATTTGTAATGCTGTTTGTCAATGAGTTCAATCATTGTTTTATATTTTATAATTTAGTTTTTGCACAAGTTAAAGCAAATTAGATCTTTAATTCTTGTTCAGGCTTTTTTTTTAACTGTATGTAATTCGGTTTTTGCATGAAAATGTAAAGTTTGTGGTTTTGCTCCTTAATTTTCAATTTAATAATGTTTTTACTTTAGTTTAATCATTGCGTTTTACAAATTTTATAGTTTTTTTTAGTTCATTACTTAAGTTTTTTTTAGTAAGTTTTCTAGTTGGAAGTTGAGTAGCTAGTTAGTGTTAGTCATGTTAGTTATGTTAGTTAATTTGATTATATTGCTTTACTTACTACTTTTGTTTCAACTTTTACTTGCTATTTTTAATCCTTAGTTTAGAATTACATTTTAATTCATGTCATATTTGATGCTTTGCTCAATTTTATTTTTACAATTAGTTTGATTTTATGGCTATTTTGTGATATAACCAACTTTAGAAAGGTAGGGTGATAACTGATACTTAGCTTAGTAAGTTCTACTTAATCTCTATGGGATTGACATTCTAACCGAAAGGTCACTATTACTACTTGTAAGGCATGTGCACTTGCAAATTTTTTGTATCAAGTTTTTGGCGTTGTTGTCGAGAATTAGGATTTAAGAGTCCTTGGTTAATATTAACCTTCACCATACTCTTCTATAGATTGGTTTCTTTTAGTGTACATACCTTAGGCTAAAGCTTTGGCTTGCCTCGGTTTTAGGTGTATATATCCTAGGTTCCCTTTGTAGATCATTTTTGTTCCTTAGCTATATATACTTAGGCTTCCATTTATATGTTGATCTTTAGGTATAGTGTTCTTTAGGCCCATGTATGCATTCAGTTAGGAATTGTGAGTTGATTCTTTTAGATCTTGAGCTTGAGGTTACTCGTAGGAGGATTAGGAGAGGGAGACAAATCGATCCTACCATCACTATGGCTAAGCAAGACACTAGAGCTTTTAGGGATTATATTGTGCTTGATCTTTATAGTTTTTAGCCTAGCATTAGGAGGCCAATGATTCAAGCCAACAATTTTGAGATTAAACATGTAGTTATCTAGATGAAACAACAGTCACTTTAATTTAGTTGTTATTCGAGTGAGAATCTTAATGCTCATCTTTGGGATTTTTTAAAGAATTGTGATACATTTAAATAGAATGGTGTTACTGAGGTTGCCATTAAGCTTAGGTTATTTCTAATTTTCCTAAGAAATAGAACCAAGAGTTTGTTAGCCTTGATGCCACCATATTCCATCCCCACTTGGGATGATTTAGTGTAGAAGTTTATGGCTAAATTTTTTCCTCTAGCCAAGACAACCAAGCTTTGGAATGAGATCACTACATTTGTCTAGCATGACTTAGAGACCTTATATAAGGCATGAGAGAGATATAAGGAGCTCCTAAGGTGGTGTCCTCACCATAGAATACCGAAATGGTTAGAAATCCAAATTTTTTATAATGAGTTTGTCTCTAACAGTAGGACACTTTTAGATTCTACATTAAAAGTTGTTTTGATGAGTAAGACTTCTAAATAGCTTATAAGCTTATTGAGAATATGGCAACTAATAATTGTTAGTGGTCAAATGAGCAACAGCACCCTAAAAGAGCTTTAGGGTTGTACGAGGTTAGTGAGCTTACAACATTTAGTGTAAAAGTAGATTCCCTAGCCAAATTTGTAAAATCTTTACATTGTTCGATTATTCCTTCAAAACTGAGGCTTAGCCATTCTAGGTTTACTCATGCCTATAGTTCCTTAGCACTATGTGATCTATGCAGGGTAGAACACCCGAGAAGGTCATATTCGAGCACCCACCCAAAGGGTATCCATTATTTAGATAGAACTCTAGGCAACCTAAGAACCCTATATTTTCACATATAGCCTAGGTTGGAAGAATAACCTAGTTCAGTCTATCCAATCCTTTTAGGTACCACAATAGCCTCAATACACTAGACCACCTTACCCATTAGGTTTTTAGTAGCCACCTTCTTAGCACCAGTAGCCTTTATAGTACTATGTACCTACATATCAATCTATGCCACCCTTAGAGAAGAAGACCTCAATCAAAGATCTTTTTAGTTCTTTTATTAAGCTTAAACTTCATTCATGTAAAACCAAAACATAATGTTTCAAAATCAATCCATTTCTATAAAGAACATAAAGACCTATATTGGTTAGTTAGCGATCTTTTTTAATACTTGACCATAGGGCAGCTTACCTAGTAACATAAAGGTTAACCCTAGGAAGAAAGAGAAGGAGCACTACAAGGCAATCACACTTAAGAGTGAGAGGCAGTTAGCTAGTGGCTAGGGCCTGGTAAGTTTTCAAGATATGGCAGATGAGGGGTTTAGTGATGATAAGCCTAATAAGAACTAGTTCATTTTAGAGAGAAAGGCAAAAAGAAGAAGGATGGGGGTGTAGTACCTATTCCTACCTAGTTACCATAGATACCATTACATAGTGCTTTTTGAGTTCATCTAGGCCTACTTCCCTAAGAGTTGAGCCACTTAGACCTTATATTCCTTTCTCTTAGAGGTTTGAAAAGTAGAAAGAAGAGAAGTGATTTTTTAAATTTCTTAAGGTGTTTAAGAAGCTGCACATTAATAGCCTATTTGTAGATGCTTTTGAGTAGATACCTACCTATACAAAATTCATGAAAGACATTATCTCTTGAAAGAGGAGATTGAAGGATTATAAGTTAGTTGCACTTACTAGTGAATGCACATCTAATTATTCGAAGAGGACTATTTATGAAGCTTAAAAATATTGGTAGCTTTACCATTCCTTGTACTATAGGTAGCATGTCTTTTGATAGAGCCTTGTATGGCCTAGGTGCTAGCATTAACCTAATGCCTTCATTCATTTTTTAGAGATTAGCCATAGGGAAAGCTAAACCCACCTCAGTTACTTTGCAATTGGCTGACAAGTCACTGAAATACCTTAGAGGAATTATGGAAGATGTCTTAGTTAGGGTAGAGAAATTCATTTTACTTGCCAACTTTATGGTTCTAGATATGGAGGTGGATCGTGGGATCTTGATTATTGTAGGAAAACCCTTTTTAGTCACTACTAGAGCTTTGATTGATGTGCAATAAAGGGAACTGACCATGCGAGTTTAGGATTAGAATGTTATTTTCCATGTTTTTAAAGGTTTACCATTACTTGATGATTCTAATGAGTGCTTGAGAATAGAGGTATCCAGTCATGTGTTTCATTATACTTTTCACATAGAGCACCCTATTTCACATTTTAAGACTCCCCTATTGTTGATGAAGTAGACAATATAGATTTTAGTGAAGATTATGATGAGATATTGATAGCTTCTACCTTTTAATTTGCACCACCTTCCAGTGGTAAGCCTTTAGTTAATCTTGACACTCTTCGTAAAGTGATTAGACTTTCAAATATAGATTTACCAGATTATGAGATTTTCATTTTGATGATGCTTATTAGAGTCCTATGAAGTTTGGGGGTGATGGTCTAGTTGTTATTGATAGGACATCATTATTAGCTGATTGATCAATTTTTGAGCAATTTTAGTTTAATCATACCTATCATAATCCTCTTAGGAGGGAGGGTGCGGATATGATACAAGAAGAATGTATGGTTTATGTTGATGATAAACCAATTAAATTGATGCCAAAACCAAAACCCACTTACCATCGTCATTCTAGGTGTGAGGTTAAGGGTTTTTTTGAGCAATTTAATATTACTCCTACTTTCCCACATGATCCACTATTAGACAATATTTGTGATGAGATGGTAAAAAAAGTGGTCTTGAAATTGTTGGATTCAAGAATTAAGTGTGGAGTGATTATTATGAATCTATAAGGTTGAGCTTGTTTTGATAAGTCTAAATTTTGACTTTAAATAAAGCTATTTTTAGGAGGCAACCCAAGCTTTACATTTCATGATTTGTTTTCATATATTTTGCTTATCTTTTCTTGCATATATTGATGCAGTTTCTTTGTTTTGTAGGATGAATAAGAGCTTGGCATGAATACAATAGTTTTGACCAAAGCTAGATGGGAGATTCGATCACCATGCCTCTATGTTAATAGGGGAGTTTTCTTATTCCTTTTTTTGTGCTTTATTACTTGATGCTTACACATTGAAGACAATATGTTGTTTAAGTTTAGGGGTATGAGAAAATTGCTTAAAATTAGAAATTTAAAAAAAAAAAATTTCCTTGATTTTTACCTTGAAATTAAGCTTAACATGTGGTAGCTTGAGTCATTATTATGCTTTCTTTAATTAGTTTTTCATAAAGCTAATGATAGGTAGAGATTGAAATGAATATAGCTTTTGTAAAACATTGAATGTGTGAGAAATATGCGATGATACTTAGGTTTAGTGAATTCTTGAATATGGTATTCATTTATGAATGATGCTTTTGAACATTGAATTGCATTTTTTTATCTAGTATTAATTATGTGAGCATCAGATTACTTTGGTCTTTAGAGTTGTGTTTCATATTCTACAATTAATTTTGATCATTTCTCAAGGTGAAAACTTAGAGGACACATGATTAGGGAAATGATATTGGTCATTTTTGGATCGATTGTCAACCCATTTGAGTTTTATGATATTCTTCTTTTCTTTGTTTTGAAACCATATTACAAGCCCATAGCCTTTGTTTTGATATTTCCTATCTTTTTGGTCCCTTACCCTATATGCATTAGGATATTCATGCACAATTTGTGAGTTATGCATTATTAAGGAAAAAGGATAGAGTTTGGAAAGTTTGAGAGATTAAAAAAAACAGAAAAAAAAAAACTAAGAAAACAAAGTCAAAACAAAAAAGAAAAATTGAAAAGAAAAAAAAGCAAAATCAATAAAGTGGTGAAAAAACAAAAAAACAAAGAAAAGAAAGAAAAAAGGGCACAATCAAAGTTTGGGATGTGATTCTTTAGTCAAGCACACCTTTCTTACCTTGAAAGCTCAATGATGGATGATCCTTGGCATGTAATGCATTGTTAGGGTACTTGAGCTTGAATGACTTTTATCATCCTTGACCTTTGCCTTACATTAGAAAATTATTAAAAGTCCTAAATGATCCTTGGTCAAGTGTTTATCTACTTTAGTGGAGAGAGATGTGATAAGCAAACTTATGGAACATGAGCTTACTTGATTAATCTTTGTTATTAAAGTTTCATAGTTTGCATAACATTATTAGATTTCATACAAAGATAAGTGAGAAGTGTAGCTTGCTTGTGAAACTATGTTAGGAATGATCTTAGCCTAGGTTGATTTTTGTATACTAGCACTTGTTCATGATTTTTCTTTAGTTATATTCATTGTTCAATCTATAAGACATTCATGTTGAATGAAGCATTGAGAGTATAGTATGATTCTTGTTCAATCTTGTTTTGCTTGAGGACAAGCAGAAGCTTAAGTTTGGGGATTTGATTGCACTAAAATTTTAATGTTGCCATGTCTATTTTTAGTGTAATTTTACTTATATTTTGGCTTGTTCCTTAGGATTTTTGGCAAAACTACTCGTAAATGCATACTTATTTCATGTGTAGTTACAAATACTAGAATTAAGGAATTGTGGACCTTTTTTATACAATTTGGAGGAATTTTTGGTGCATTTTGTGCAAATGGCCTAAACTAGTGTTAAATATACAACATTGTCATTGAAGAAGTTTTCTTGATTTTTTTGGCATAAATTTTTAGTATTATTTTCATAGTTTTTTTTAATAAAGTTTAGGATAACAATGTTCATAAATGTTTGAAAATTTTGTAGAAAAAAGAAAAAAAATGAATGAAGCAAAGAAAAGTTGGTGATGGATATGTGTATAGGTACATAAAGAAGCTGATGTGGCATTTTAAGAGGTTATGATTGGCCACTACTTCAACTTCTTAGACCACCCATTACATGTGAAAAATGCAACTTGAAGTATGTTGAAGAAAGAAGCCAAACAACCAGACTAGGGATGTGCACCAGCGCTGTAACACCAAAGAGCATGAAGGCGCTAAAAGTTGAGCAACTGAAGATCATTCTAGATATTTTTAAGACTTAAGTTCCTCTTTCTACCTATAAATGTTGGGGAAAATGGTCGGTTGTAGGAGGATACTTAGCTTAGGATTTGAATTTTTGTTTCTTTACTTTCCTGCATTTTCTTTTCTGCACTTTACATTTTCATAGTTGCCAAACACTTTATTTCCAACATTTTCCCTTTGAATTTCATTGTAATTCTATAGTTTCTTAAGTTTTTTTCAGTGCTCTTTCAGAATATTTCAATAAAATTTACATTTACATTTGTTTTCCAGTTCATTTTGCTTGACTTTGCATTGATTTTGAAAGTAATTTTTGAATCTATCTTCACTAACCTACCTGTGGTTTTTGGAACATATCTCCATCAAATCTTCATTGTTTTTGCTTAATATTTTTTCATAGTTTTCTAATCCATAAAGATAGAACATAGTTTAATTCTAGCTTTAAACTCAAAGCATATCAATCCAGATCAAGGTTGGAAATCACATATGGATGCAGGTGATAGGTGTAAGTTAAATGTGAAGATCAACTTTAGCATGGATTTTCTCTCATCTTTGGCATTCTATTTGCATTCTTTTCTTATTTAGATATTTAGTTCTACTTGTTACCTTGCTAAGTATCATTTTGTACAATTTATTTCATGCTTTTAGTTGTTGTTTGGTTAATTGTTTTTGATAATATTCTAATTTCTCTAGTTTTGTGTACTATTGAAGATGTTAGTTCTTGGAGCTACTTTCCTTATTAATTATTGCAATTTTCTTGCAAAATTATGTAGTAGTTGGTTGATGATTCATGCTTTAGCTCTATTTTAGTTCAATCTTAATAGAAGTTTCTAGATCTAACTTTGTCTCTCCTTAACTCAATGAATTCTACTATAACTCAATTCATGTTTTCATTTCCTTTTGTTAATTTTTGCAATTTGTGTTTTTTTTTTTTTATGTCCTTGCAAACTCCAGTTTATTTCCATTCAAATTCATGCAAGTTAGATCTAGAATCCTTACGAGATTACTCAATTTGCAACTTATAATTCAGAATCAGTTTTCAAAAGTGTAGCTTAGATTTGGCAATTTCAACTCATTAAATGAATCATAATGTTGTTCCTCATTGTTTTATATTTTATAATTTAGTTTTTGTACAAGTTAAAGCAGTTAGATCTTTAATTCTTGTTGAGGCTCGATTTTTTTTAACTGTATGTATCTTTGGTTTTTGCATGAAAATGTGAAGTTTGTGTTTTTGCTCCTTAATTTTCAATTTAATGATGTTTTTACTTTAGTTAAGTCACTGTATTTTCCAAATTTTATAGTTTTTTTAGCTCATTACTTAAGGTTTTTTTAGTAAGTTTTTTAGTTGGAAGTTGAGTAGTTAGTTAAAGTTAGTCATGTTAGTTATAGTTAGTTAACTTGGTTACATTTATTTAGTTACTATTTTTGTTTCAATTTTTACTTGATGTTTTTAATATTTAGTTTAGAATTGCATTTTAATTCATGTCATTTTGATGCTTTACTTAATTTTATTTTCATAGTTAGTTTGATTTTATGCCTATTTTGTGATATAGCTAACTTTAGAAGGTAGGGTGATAACTGGTACTTAGCTTAAGAAGTTCTACCTAATCTCTATAGGATTGGCATTGTAATCGAAAGATCATGATTACTGCTTGTACAACCCATGCACTTGTAGATTTTTCATATCAAGATTCACTTTCAAAAGGACTATTGCTAGATTCTTTTGGAACGTTAGATCCTAAAGCCGATCCATTTTCCTCTACTTTTATTTTATTAGAATGATCCTTACTTCTACCATTTCTTCGTCCATTGCTTTAACAAATGTTGGTAGATCAATCACAATAAGCATCTTATCATTTTGCTCTTCAACATATTCCTCAATCTCAAACCTTTCCTCCATGTTTTCAAGTTGTCTTCCACCTCAAGTTCTATACTGGCCAAGAATGCTCTTGTAACTAGGGTGAGTTCTTCATCTTCCCTTGTAGAAACCATATAGTCATCATCATCCTTATGTGGATCTTCCTCTTGAACTTTTTCTTTATCAAGTACCTTCATAAAGCTAGGTAGGTTCATTACCACAAGCTCATCAATTAAATCTTCCTCATCATCATCATCAGAAAAATAAGTTTCTTCTTCCCCATAGGAGTACATATCATTGCATGCCTCCTTGCCTTGTTATTTGGGTTGGACTTGGCATTTCTAGGCAAGTTTCCTAAGGGTTAATTGGTTATGACTTAAGCTAGTTGACTTAGTTAGGTTTCAAGATTCTTGATGGATATGGCTTAACTTTAGATTGTTGAATTGTTGGACTACATCAATTAGGTTAGCATCTTTACGTTTGACTTCTTTTCTTGAGGTGGATTGTATGTTTGAGGAGAGTATTGTTGAAATGGATAGTTCATAGAGTAGGTTGGGGTATATGTGGATGATAGCTCTTTAATGCTTCCCCATGTCTAACTAGGATGATCCTCCTAATCTTAAGTGTAGGTGTTTGAATAAAAATTAGATTAGTTTTCTTGACATTTATCACTTTAGTATTTCCCTTCATAACAATGATAATTATAAAATTGGCTTTTGACTAAATAAACATGTCTAAGATTATGCTTTCTTTTAAGATTATTTACTTTTTTAGCCAAAAAGGCTAATTGTGAGGTTATGGTTGAAAACAGATCTTCTCCATATCCTTGAGTAGCATACCATGATGGTTGGATTTAAGAATACTTAAAAGATGACTTTTCATAGTCCTCAAAAGTTCTAGCCTCATTGCAATAGAAGTCTCACATAACAAAAAAAAAAAAAAAAGAACATATTAAAGCAAGTAAAAGTAAAAAAAAAAAAAGTTTAGATTACAAAAGGTTAAAAAATCTTTATTAAAATTGAAAACATCACTATAATCCCTGATAACAATGCCAAAGACTTGATTGCTGCTTTTTGTATAGCCTGCAAGTGTATAGAACAAGTAATAAAATGGAAGTATTCCAATATCATCTCTCAAGGGATTATAGATTGTAATTTTAGGTAGTTTTCAAGTATCAAAGTTGAGATTTTAAACTCTTATATCTAAACAAATGAAACTTTAAGTTTGATTAGAAAATAAGAAAAGAAAGAGTAATGTAGGCTTAGATCTCACTTATCCAACTATTATTTCGTACACTAGAGATAATAGCTAAAACATGATTTAAAAGAACAATGATTGAAAACTTTAGAAAACAATAAAACTTGAGATTGTCAAACATGAAACTAAAGAGCCTGAATGTAAAAGAATAATGGTCAAAACTTAGCTTTATAGTGGGAATGCTTGAATCAAACTTGTAAAATAAAAAATACTTGTAGAAAATTAGATCAAGAAAGCAAGATTACAAAATAGAAAGTAAAGTAGAGCTTAAGCTTTTGAGAAAATAAGAACTTGAATAAAAAATACTTTTATAAAAGAAAGTTTAAAAGACAACTTGGTTATTGGCAAATCTGTCACCTAAGCCAATAAATTAAAGAAACTAGGAAAAACTAAAACTAAAGAAAAGAAAGAGAATAAGATAAGTGAGGAGTAAGGGATGATTGAATAAGGTTAATAGCCCCCTATTTATGAGAGGGTTCAGTCATAGGGGGATTAGAGTGCAAAGGTTTGATTTCAATTCAAATACTAATGGATGAGGGCTTATCCTAATCTCCAAAGACCTTTGACTAAATGAAAGTCTTAGTTCTTGAATAAGCTTGGCCAAAAAGGGGTCTTGAGAAGCAATCATGGCCGGGTGATCTTTCTTAAAGTCCATCATGATGTAATCTTCTTAGTTGATTTGGCTAAGGCTTGAATTATAATATAATGCATTTGAATTCCATCCAATCTCTCATAATTCAAATGACTAGAATCTTTCTTCATGTGTGACTCTTCAAATAACAAGCAAAAGAATCCTTTTCCATCATAAACACCTTTAGCCGAATGCACTTAGTGTCCTTGTTGGCTTGAAAATTGCGTGAAGTCATATTGGATTTGGTCTTAGCTGAATGGATATGAGAAATGAGAGTCCTTATGCATGTCAAATTCTCTAAGTGAGTTTTATCTCTTCTTACATTTAAAATGGTCAAATGGTGTAGGAGTCCTTCATAGATGCAAGTTCCTCTCTTAGCTGCATGGATAGAGTCCCAATGCTTGTAAAACTCAATCAAATGTGCCTTAGCCCTTCTAGCAATTAAGATGGTCAAATGCGATGATAATGGATAGTCCTTTTGTTATTCAAATTCTTTAAATTCCTTTGCTTTGTATGTGGTTGCATGGATGGATGGAATTAGGCCAATAAGGTTTCGTTGCCATCTTTTGCATTACATGGCTGAATATGCACCTTCATGCATTATTGTTTGAAAACCAAGTCCACAAGCCTTAAACCCTAAAATCATGAAAATAACATTAAAACTACCTAAATCCATCAAGAATTTAGAACTTAGCACCAAATTTGGCATGCAAAAATACTCTATGTTTAGGTGTTATCACTAAATAAGACTCATTAACCATAACACAACCTTATTTTGAATAACGAATACCTTGAGTTTTGTCTCAACAAGGCCCACTAGTAAAAGTTTAGTTGTTTATGTTAAGGGAAGGCATCAAGGCTTAATATTTTTTATGAGGGATTTTTGATTCATCATAGGCCTCATCAAGCATGCAAAAGAATTCATCATATATCCAATACATGTAATCTTATCATGCATTTCACAATTATACATGGCATTTATCACATAAATTCTAGCATATATAACAATAAATCGATATAGTATTCATTGTATTTATCTCATAACTAACATGTATACTACAACAATCATCATGTTTGGTTTAAATTCATAATCTTGCACATCTATTCTTTGAATCAATATCAATATCATATATTAATCATCAATCTAATTCAATTTGATGCAAGGCATGACATGTTTAGCTAGCATGGCCAAATATGTCTAACTATTATCTAAAGAACATGTAATTTGCAATCATAATTTCCTAAACAGTTAAGGAATTATAATTTTACTTGAATTTTAATGTAACATGGTTAACATCACTCTAAACCATTTAGGAATGTCAATCAATTAAAATCAAGCCAAATTACAAGTATTGGGAATTTCCTAGTCCAACTAGGTGTTATAGTGAAATAGTTTCTTGTTAATTAGAAGTTCTAAACAATTTAGAAAATCTAATTCAATTTGGAATTTTATATGAAATCTCATTTATCAAACCCAAACTATTTAGTAATCCAAATTCAACAATAAATAGCACCAATCTAGGGGCTTGGCTAAAAACCCAACCAAGAAGAAAAGCAAGTTGTGGCTAAGGTAGTTTTTATGGAAACTAGGTCTTTTCGACCATCTTTTGCCCTCCATCCAAGAGTTCTGAACTCTTTCCCATGCTTTCTTATGCCTTTGATTATGATTCTGGAATCACAAGTAACAATTACTTTAACTTTTATAAAAACAGTCCACTAAACTTGGTGATCAAGAAAACAAATCTTGAAATCTTGGTGAATAAGTTTCCTAAGATTCCCAATATAGATTACCAAGTAGATTTTCATTAAAATCTTAGTGAGCAAGTTTTTAGAGTTGCTTAACTTTTAAGAATAACAACTACATCAAGAAAACCAATTACCATAATCACATTAAGGCAACCATGCATCATATGCATATTTTACATGCCTAGTAACTAGTGGTAAATTTCTGGGTTGAAATTTTCATCAACTTTTAAATGATCAAATTAACTCCAAAAATTCTAAAATTTTTACACAATGATCATCAACATGTCTATGTTCATTTGCTCAAATTTTGTAGCCAAATAATATCACTATAGTAGAATTTTTCTAATATGGACAAGTTGCAAACAAAAAATTCATTGAGCTTACAAACAATGTCCATAAATAAAAAAAACCCAATCATCCTAAAACATCATGTTTTGATATTCTAAAAGAATCCAATCAAAACAATATAGAAAAAATTAATTTTTCAGCCTCTACATCACAATAATAGATTGCAATCAAAATAGTTTTGAAAACATAAACAAGCAAACAAACTTCTAATTTGTATAATCTATATTGACAAGGCTCTAATACCACTTGAAGGGAATTATACACTATTATGTAGGAAAATTTTTAAAATTTTAATTCTTAAAGCTAAGATCAATCAACAAGATTATACAAACATACAACTTCACTAGTATGCATGGGTTTCGGCTTAGGTGCTTACCTTGGATGCCAAAATTCCTTTGGTTGAATTTAGTGAACTTCCAAATAGTTTCCCAAGCCAAGAAGCTACCCAAGTGTTCAGCTTCTAATGGTGATCCACAAGAACTCTTGTGAAAGAACCCTTTTAAGGTTTAGTAGAACTCAAAGCCACAATCTAGCTAATAAGTGTTTTTAAGACCTTTTGTATTTTCTTTAGTGAAAAATTTTCTCTTAAGTTTGTTCTCATTTCTTCTCTAGTTAGTTATAATTTTGATACAAGAGGGGGGCAGCTTGATGTTCCTTTTATATGGGAAGCATTCGGCCATATTAGGTTTAATGCTTGCAATGTGAATTTGCACAATTAACCCTATGCTAGCTGAATGTACCAAACAAGGGAAACTTTTTCTTTTGTTTTTATTTCCTTTATTTTTGGTCCTACAAAAATCAAATTAAGTCCGACTTAATTTGTCCCAATTTTAATCATTCACAATTGTCTTATTATGTGTGACCCATTAGGTTCTTTTGCATGTTGGCAATAAACACAAGCATTGTAAGCCTTAATATTCGGCTATTGATGAAACAAACATTTTCTCTTCACCACTAATTCTTCAATTAGCCAATCTTATGTTTACAAATCATGATCAATGCTAGCTTCATTGCCATAACCTCTAATTGCTAAAAAAAAGTCAATATGGCTTGCCAACCTGTTCGCAAATGGTTTTAAGTGCATAATTAATATCTTTTCATCACATAGTATTTTGGTTTGAACATTGAGTATGGTTTAGTGTTTACTCAATCTTGTTCAACCATGTTAAGCCTTATCCTTAACATTAACTCATAAATAAGCTTTAGAACAATTATAAAATCTTACTTCACTTTGGCCAAAGATTTCTCAAGTTAATTCAATCAAGATTAGTTGAAATACTCTCTTGATCACATAAGGTGATGAATCCTATCTTGATTACTTCATGCATCTTCATATGCCTCATGTTATACCCAACAATACTTGACTAGACCATTCTTGGTTAGAACCATAAGTAAAGTCAAAGTATAATATTCATCATATAAATCATAAGTAATCTCAAGTTAAAGTATCACTAATACAACCATCAAATGAGAATGTAGCTATAGACACTATGTGAACTATCATATAGCATTCTCATATCGGGTCATGTTCAGTGAACTTGTTCAATAACAAGCACTAGTATGTTAGCTCAAATTTATCCAAACTTCAACTGGAGAGATCGGTTGCTTGCTTTATAAGCAAAAGTATAACCATGTGCCAGTCTTAATAGCTTTTGTCAATGTCCTCTTTCTGATAAAGATCAACTAGGAACAATTTTGGAACATATAGCTTTAATGTAATGATGATCTCATAATTACAATTTCATTGTAATTCCCTTACAAAGCTTTATTAATATTCTGAAGAGTTTATCATATAAGCATCAACATTGAAATATATGTGCACAAGCTCACTGATAAAGAAATAAAACCTTTATAGGATATCAAATTCACAGTACTATAAATATGACAATATCTTAGCCAAAATATCATTTGGCTTAAAAGGCAAATACTAACACATAAGCTTCCAAGCTATCTTTCTTAACTAATAAGAAAAGACTTAATATTATGTCATCCATTAGTAATCCCATGCATGTACACCTACACAAGCTACCATGGACTTGCATTCACTTGAAATTACAATTCTACCCTCTATTATCCCGAAACATGCCTAGCTTGATTCTTGCATGAATTTTCTCAATTTTTATCAGGATTGAGCAATTCCATCCTTCTTAAATTCGGCAAAACCAATCTTGAATACTTTTCACTTCAAGATTTTCAAGAATTCCAAAAAACTTAAGAATCGCCCATGATTGATCAAGAAACTCCAAGATTCTTCAAAATTCATCAAAATTCAATCTTTTCTCAAAGATTCTACCAAAACAGCAAATTAAGCACTTTAGAAGTTAAAAAAAAATGTATTTAGCTAAAAACTAAACAAAAATCACTTATTTAAGTACTGAAAATAACTCTATTTTCATAGAGTTATTAGGGCTAGCCATAAAAAGTAATTAAAAAAAAATAAAGAACAAATAGATTTTGTAAAAGGAATGAAAGATGGCTGAATATATCAAAATGAACATAACCAAAACTTAAAGCTTATGAAAGTAAACAATGGTGCTTGAAGAATATCTATTGTGTGTGCAAAATAAAGTAAAGAAGCTTTGTAATAAAAATGTAAACTGATCTGTATTGAAAACTGAACTTGATAGAATAAGAAATTTAGGTTAGTTTGTCACCTTAGTTGAAAATAAAAGAAACTACAAGAATGCTATCAAAAATAAAAAAACTAGAGAAAAGAAATGAAATGAATTGAACAATGGAATGAGGGATGATTTACAAGTGAAATGCATGGCCTATTTATAATATAAGGTTTAGCCAAAGAGGGATGAACTTAAGCAGTTTTGTTCAATCTAAAACACTTTAAAATTTAGAAGGTGATCTTAAATTCAAATAGAGTCCCACTGATTGGGGAATCTTCATGAATGAATTTGTTCTTGTATAGTTGTAGACGCCTAGCTTTATTCAGACAAAATTTGGCCATTTGTGAAGCTCTCAAAATTCAACTCGATTGAAATCCAATATTTCTTCAATTTTGAAAAGTTTAAAAAAATTAAAATTGGGACCAATTTGGCTTAAACGCCTCAAGGTCAAACTTAGTCAAGCCTAATCAAAATTGGTAAAAAACAGTAAAAATGGTTAGAACTTGGTCAACTTTCAAAATTCACAACCAATTGGAAATTAATGTGATTTTAAATTGAAATTTGCTATTTTTAAAATGTCAAAAAGTCTGATTGTGCTTTGAAAAGTATAAAATTACCAAAATGCCCTTAGTCGTATTTTCATAACTTGGCCTTTTCAAAGTCAAATTTTCATGAAAACTTTCAGATCATAATTGAATTTCTTTTAATGATTCTTTATGCATTAGAAACCTAAATCACATATTAGGAGGTATACAATTACAAAAATACCCCTTAAGGGTATTTTTGTAAACTGACCTTTTCGAGGTCAAAATTTTAAAAAAAGCTTTTGACCATGATTTTATATTATTTAATAGTTTTTGGAATATTGAAAACCTTGATTGTACCTTAGAAGATGTGAAATCACTGAAATACCCTTTAGGGGTATTTTCATAATTTGACCTTTCTGATGTCAGTTTTGTGTCAAAACTTTTTAGATCATGTTTTTATAATATTTGATGATTTTTGGTGCATTGAGAACCTTGGTAGCATCTTGGGAGGTGTGAAATTACCAAAATTAAGTAATTTTTGTAATTTGACCTTCCCAATGTCAAATTTTCACAAAACTTTTTAAGTCTTAATTTCACATTATTTCATGTTTTTTGGTGCTTTAAAATCATAAAAAGCAACAAGGGAGCATTATTTTCCAAGGAAATGGCTTAGAAATAGAAAACTTACCAATAAGGGGTAAAATGGTCTTTCCACATTACTCTAATAGCATTGAAAGTCCAATCTTTGGCAATAAGCATTTTAGATTGTTAGATCATCTTAGAAAGCTTGATCCAATGGTGAAAGCTAGCTCTTTTCAAAGAAAACAATGGAGTATTTTGGACCACTAGATTTATTTATAATCTAAAGGCTAGCTTTCAATTTTGGAAGGATATTTTCCATATCTTTCTTGGTGGGAATGTGGGAAGTGCTGAAGAGAATAGAGGAAAAGCCAGCATGAAACAGAAGCAAAAGAAAAAGAAGAAAAAAAATTGAAGAAAGCTTAGAGGAGGTAGAATTTTTTACCTTTTCTTGTATTTTCATTACATTCTGATCACATTTTCCATAACATTTTCATATTGGTTTTCTATTTTTTTCTACTTATTCAATCTTGGTTCAAAATTCAACCAACTAAATCATAGTTGGATTCAAAGTCAAAAGAATTAAGTGACAAAAAACACAAAATCCACCATTGAAATCAAGTTTGAGGTTCGGGCAAGCATTCTTCCACCATGGCAGAACCTCCTCTTAGCTTGTCTTGGGTGTTTTCTTTTTTTAAACATCTATATAAAGGCTTTCATTATTGGTTTATTTGTTTGATTTAAAATGGATGTGGTTTTGGTAAGTTGTGTATGGTGTTTGGCTTGTGTTTATAGTTTCATTTTTTTTTCATGTATTAGTTTTCACATGTTTATGAAATGTCCTTGCATGATTAAATGTTGTTGTAGTAGGATTTTATGGATGTTTCATGCATATTTTGCTTAAATGAAGTGATGATTATATGATAGAAATGCCATGGGAGTTTTAGCCATGGTGGTTATTGATTTGGATGGACCTTGCTTCTCATCTTGTAGCAATATTTGCTTTGATTCCATATGGTTGATTGTGCTTTTGTTATATTTTCAAGTTTTAAAGATGTTAAATCAAATTTCCAATGAATAAAATGTTGTTTTAATGATTGGTTTTAATGTTTTTTTTTGGTTTTCATTTGGTTAATTTTTCAAGGAAAAACAATGGTGGAACATCTTTTCAAAATTTGAAAAAGTTTTGGGTTTGATCCATTTGTCACATGTTTTCACATGCATACCTTGCTTGTAATTTAATTTTGTAAATGCCTAGAATAGTAATTAATCAGCTCCCTTATCATGTATTTGTCATGCATTTATATTTACATTTTTACTAATGGCATTCTTGTAATTTAATTTTGTCACATGTATGATACCATGAAACCCAAAATTTTAAATTTTAAACCCTAAACCCTAGACCCGAAACCCTAAACCCTAAACCTTAAAATTAAATCCTAAACCCTAAATCTTAAACCTGAAACTCTAATCCTAAACCCTATACCTTAAACCATAAATGTAAAACCTTAAACCCTAAAACCCCTAAACCTTTCCCAACCCTAAACTTCCCCCCATACCTTAAAAATCCAAATGAATTCTTAACCCTATTCAAGCATTTACATCACATTTTACTTTGCTACATGCATCCTTAAATTGCCATACATTCATATTACGTCATTCATGCATTCATTCATTTCATTATATTCATGCATATCATGCATTTGTTTTCAAAATAAATTTTTTTTTAAATAAGATAACATCTCAAGTAAAGATAGTCAACAAGATTTGGCCTAAATATTTGAGGACTTTTAGTATTATTGTTTATACAAAGTATTATCTCAATTTTGTGAGACAATTTGAAAATCCCTAAGTTGGAAATATTTTTGAAACTCTACCTAAATATAGGAGAGTGGAAAAGATATGTTGATACCTAGGAAATTTTCATTTTGATGCAAAAATAAATTGTTTTGCTTTTCAAAGAAAAAAATTAAAAATGTTTTGCCTATTAAAAGGAAAAGAAAAGAAAAGAATTTTTCAGAATAATAAACAAAGAAAGAGGAATTAATCTTAAAGATTTGAATAAAACCATCTTTATCAAAATCTAAGGATAATCTGTAATCAATTGGTATTATCTTCAACCAATGCTATGGGATACTAATCCTTCCTCACGTGTAACTGACTTTCGAACCTTAAATCTAATTTTGCAAATCTCAATTTGTTTTTATATAAAACCTTAAAATCTTTTAAACTTTTTATCAAAATGGACAAAAATTTTTGGGTGGCTAATCACACCGTAAAAAAGATTGGTTGTGATTGATTGTTTTAATTTTTATCAAAAATGCTTTTTTCAGCCTTCATTTTCTAAATTCCCCATTCGTTTGGCAAATAGGTCACCACCCTTGGTCTCAAATGTCACAATAATAGTCAAATATGGCTTTTGCATTTAATCCATTTATGCCACCTTTGCCCAAGTCAACATGATTTGAATTTTAAAAGGAAGATTTGGGTAATCTGTCTTAAAGACCAAATTTCTTTGCTTTTTTACTCATCTTAGGATTCTTTTGAATTCAAAAGTCCTTTTGCATTCTATTTTTAGCTTTGGTTGAATATGACTTTGGATCGCATAGGCTTTTTGATTTGCTTTCATTGTTGGGCCTAGGTATGGGTACCACCGTTGCATGGATGAATGGGCTATTGGAGGACTATTTTAAGTCTTGGATGAGTGTATCTTACCAACCTTGCGTGAAATGCATGGTTTACCTTTGCATGGCTTCCTTTTATCACCTTTGCATGCTTTGCATGGATTTTAGCTTTTACATTTAAAACAATTTGTTTTTTCATGCAAACTTGAAAATCACAAATTTATGTGATTATTGAGCAAAATTCATGAAATTTTCAAAATTTAACTCTTAAATAACAAGTAAATAGTTATAAACTATAAAGTCCTTAAGCAAAATCCTCAAGTTATTAATGCCAACAATCACATAGATGCACTCATAATCAAAATTTCACAACTTGTCAATCATGCATGATGGTATAATGTCAAGATAGTTGTGAACATAGTTAGACATAAAACTTAATGCTAAGTAAACTTTCATTTTCATGCAACTTTCATGTATATGAAATTAATCTATCTCTAATCTATTTATGTGATCTAAGCAAAAAGTATGAGGATATGCTATCACATATCAATTTAAAGATAGAGTATACTTCATATGCTTACTTTCCTTATTCCCTCTCCACTAATGTAGACTTACATACTTGACTCAAAATCAATAGGCTTTTTATTGGCTTGTAATGTAAGGCTTGGGTTGAGGTAGGAAAAAGGAAAATTTTAGGCATAGAACCCTTTCGTTACTTTTAGAACTTTTTTGAAGTTGAGAACTTTTGAGGCTTTACAAAGTAGAGGCATATTGATTTCAATTTTTTTTCTTTTTCTTTTCTTTTTCACATAGCCATTTTTGACTTTTTCTCTCTTTTTTTAATCCATTTTGGCCTTTCCTTTGCCTTACACCTCCCTTTTTCCTAAATATAACTTTGTTCTCTTTATTTTGTCCATTACATGCATAACCAATATGGTTTAGGTAAAAACAATAAGAAGGATAAAACATATAAAAAGGCTTAGGCTTATTATTGTTGCTAAATAACAAAGAAAAAGAAATATAAAGACTCAAAATAAAGGTACTAGCAATGCTTTGTTATGATTGCATTAAAAATTTTAACTTTTTAGTGCTTAATTTTAGTGCAATTTGACTATTATTTAAGCTTTTTCTTTAGCATTTTTTAGCAAAATTACTCCTAAAATTACAATTTTCTTATGTGTAGGTAAAAATGGAGAAAATAAGGAATTCTGGTCAATTTAGATACATTTTGGAGGATTTTTGGTGAAAATTGTGGAAATGGCATAAAACTAGTATCATTAAGTTAGATTGCTGTTGAGGGAGTTTTCTTGAACCTTTCTTCCATGAATTTTTTTAGCATTATTTCCATCATTTTTCTAATGATATTATTGTTAAATTTGCTTATGGAATACTTGAATTTCTTGTAGCAAAAAATTGAAAACATACATCCATGTAAGAGGCTTAACGAGAAAAAAGATGGTGCACTAGTGGCATGGAATGCAACCCTCATTTGCATGAGAATTGGGCATCACATTTTAGCATTTAAAGGAAGACTTTAAGAGGTGATGACATGACATATTGGAGAGCTTTCATTGGTCATAATTTGGATTTTTTGGAAGTGGAAAAACGCATGAGGAAGGATTGCAATTGAGGAAGAACAAAAAAGCCAAATAGCCATGCATCAAGTGTAGAAGCAAGAAGGAAAGAAGTATTTGGAAGCTCACCTCATTGTAGATATTTTAGAGAGATTTTTTGGAGTTTCATTCACCACTCACCTACCTATAAATAGGAATGGAGCAAGCCATTTTAGAGAGACTTTAGGTTAGGATTTATTTTTCTTGTTCTTTAATTTTTGCACTTTCCTTGACTGCATTTATTTTCTTAGCAACCAAACAGCCCTTGATCTTCATGTTTTTCTATTGATTTTGATTGTACTTTAACATTTGCTCAAGTATTTTTCAGTGTTCTTTATGATTTTGGCAATGAAAGTTGCAAATTTTATTGATTTCTAGCTCAAATAGTCAAGTTTTCTTATTGATTTCAAATCTATTTCTTCATTTTTACACTTCACCTAGTTGCAATGTTTTAATTAGAACTCAATCATTTCTTACTTGTTTTTGCTCCAATTTTTTTTCATAGTTTCACTCATTAGGCTGCAACATAGTAAAAAATCAAAATCAAATTCGTTCCCAAACAATACAGTTAATTCTCGCAATTTGAGGTCAAAATCTAGATCCAGTGCTGTCCAGGCGTGATCTCCAAGATTGAGCACAACATTTCTCTCCTCTTGGAAAGTTATTTGATCCTTCCAACCTTTCATCTCTTAGATTTGCTTGTTTTCTAGCTTATTTTCATTTTGTTGCAATTTATTTCATGATTTTGATAGCTGTTTGGATTAATTGTGTTGTTCATGCTCTGTTTTCTTCTTAGTTGTGACTATTTGGTTTCCTAGCATAGTGAGGTGATTTCCTTGTTAATTTCTATGGTTTTTAGGTTAAATCTTATAAAAACACTTGTTGATAAATCATTCCTTAGCTCAATTCCAGTTCATTTTCATTAGAAGCTTCTAGATCTAATTTTTCTCTTATCAACTTACTGAGTTTAGGATGGAATTTCAATTTCTGTTTTGGTTTTTCTTAGTTAGATCTTACATTTTCTTGCACTTTTTGTTCTTTAAATCAGTTTTAATTCTAGTTCCTTAATTGATGTTTTCATTTCCACCTTATTTGCATTTGTTTATGCATCATTTAGATCTAAAAGAGTTGATTCAAGTTTAGTTTATAAGCTAGTTACTAGTTTTGGTTTCATTAGTTTTTCAATTGAGTTTGTGCAAATTTTCTTTGATTTTTTCTTTTGAAACTGATTTTTCATGTTGTTCTCTGATAGAGCTTTGAAATTCTAGCTTGTTTAAATTTATCATGTGAAATTTTAATGAACAACAGTAGCTAGAAGTTTTGCAATGTTCATTTAGTTATGGCTTTCATAATTTTCCTTCTAGTTTCGATTTAGGCAAGTTAATTGAATTTTGAGACTTTTAATTCTTAACTTTCATTTTAAAAGTTTAGTTACTTTCTTTTTTTTTTTTTTTTGCATTTGACATCATTCATATACTTATTATTCTTGTTCATTTTTTTTTTCATTTACTTAGCTTTATATTTTTTATGCTTTATTTACTTTTATTTTTGCAGTTAATTTTTATTCTTTTTTTTTAATGGAATCAACTTTAGAAAGGTATGCGGATAATAGGTATTTAATTTAGGAACCTTTTTACCTAATCTTTGTGGGACGATATCTTGATCGAAAGGTCATTATTATTGTTCGGTCTATGCACTTGCAATTTTGTCCTATCATATTATAGGGGGCTTGATAAGGCTTAAATTATCTAAGGATAGCCTAAATCATTTTTGAAGTCATGTATTGTGTAGGATTTTGCCTCAAGGGTTGAGCAGGCAAATTCTAAAGTTATATCATTATGCAATGTTATATTCACATGACTTGTCACAAAAATTGATGCATGTCATAGATCAAGATTAAAATGCACATGCATAAAAATTAACAATCAAAAGAATAACACACTTAAGACTTTGTTTCAAGTTTTCACAACATTCATACTTGTCCTAAGATTATGCATTAGTAATTCATGATTAACTTGTTGAAACTTAACTTAGATTGCATTATCATGATTGAAGGCATGTTAACTTCATTTGAAAACAAAGATTTTAGGAACTACTTAAAAATTTTTGAAAAAAACATTTTTAGCACAAAAGATTTCCTTCCCTTGTACTTAACTTGCATTATATTTTCCTATTTAACAAATAAAGAATTTAAGGGAAAAAGGAAAACTCCTCTCTCTTTGTCTTTTTTTTTTAGGTTGAACTTTGTAGACTTCTTTAGGCATCCTTTTGAATCACTCTCATTCCTAACAAAACATAAAGAAACAAAATCAAAGCATGTATGTTCTAAAGAAAACACATAAGTGTCAACATAACAATTAATGTAAAACTTAGGTTGTGCCCTAAATAGAAGTAGTTTTGGTCAAAATTAACCATACCTTTCTCCATAGGGTTATGTGATTATTCTATACTTGACACTAGCATCCACCTACTTAATGGCTTCCTACTTACCATATTATCAACATTAGGCTCTAAAAGGCAGTGATGCTCTTTTGTTGTGGCTAAATTTCTCACCTTTAGCAATATTTTTAATACAACTAGACTACAGTAGGTAGGCACTGGCTTTAATACTAGTGAGAGAGGTACAACCATGGAAATTATAAGGTTGGTCTCTAAGATTAAAAGTTTCTCCATGGTTAGTTTAATCAGAGTAAGGGGTGTGTTCTCAACTTTTTCATTAAGCTTGACAAAAGGTGTTTCTAAAAATTCAAACAAAATTTCAACTAAACATTCCTCATCAACTTTGTTGTCTAACCCATTTAATTCCACATCATGCATTTGTTCTTTGTAGGGCTGAGGATTTGGCAAGTGTAGATTATAAGGCTCTAACTCACTTTCGATGGGCTTACTGCTAGATTCTTCAAGAATGTTAGATCTTAGAGCTGATTTTACTTCCATTACATTAGAATGATCATCCTCTTTAACCATGTTGGCTTTATATTCTCCAAAAGTGTTTTTTCAATTGGTATATGCTCTTTATCCTCCCTTGCAAAATTCAAATACTTTTCTTCATCATTTTCTTGAATTTTCTCCTTAAGGTTTTCTTATATAGTATTAAATTCAATATTATTAGAAAGGATCTCATGAAGGCGTGTGCTTAAGGCAATTATTAATTATTGACTCTTATTTTCAAGTTTTTTAAAAAAGGTTTGGATTTGAAGCATGGTGGTTGTTTGGTCTTTAAGGATTTGGTTTATCACATCTTTTAAGGAAGGTTTCCTTTCTTGGGTGGGGGAGCATATTGTATAAAGGAATGGTATTATGGTGGTGAAAAGTCAATAGGATCAAGGCATATACATGGATGTTGCACTATAGGACTTCTCTTTACTATGTTCCCATGGGTAACTAGGATGACTTTCTAACCCTTGAGTGATAGTGTTTGAATAATAATAGGATTAGTTATCTTGACAACTATCATTATAATACTCCTTATCATAGACCTGATAATCATTAAATGTGCTCTAAACTTACTAAACATGTTGAAGATTGCACTTTCTTTCAAGAGCATCTACCTTTTTAACTAAAAAGGCTAATTGTGAGGCTATGACTGTAAGGAGGTCTTCATCATACCTTTTAATAGCGCACCATGGTCTAGGACTTTGGAATGGCAATTGAGGGTAGGAATACTCAAATAACAGCTCAGCATAGTTCCCAAAAGATTTTGGCCTCACTATAACAAAAGTCTTACATAATAGAGGAAAAATAAAGAACACATTAAAACAAGAAAATGAAAGCCTAAATTACAAAGCAATAAGAAGTATTATTGATATTGGTCTTCTAGCACCGATATAATCCCTAACAATAGTACCAAAAACTTGATTGCTACTTTTTAGCCTACAAGTGCATAGGTTACCACCAAGTAATAAAGTGATGAATAGAATATCGTTCCTTTGAAGATTATGTTAGGTGTAAGGCCAAGTACCAAAATGGATTCCTTCTAGCTTTATATTTTGAAAAAGCAAAAGAAAATTGTTGGTTGAAGTAAATAAAATGAATTTGAAGACTATGAGAGCCTGAATGCCTAGCTCACCAATTGTCATTTGGTATCAATAAGGGTTAGTCACAAAAGGTAACTAAAGCAAAAGGAAAGCAAGATTGCAAGGAGAACAGAAGTAAAAAAAAAAAAAACAAATAGTTTTTGTAAAAGAATGAAATATGGCCGCATATATCAAAGTGAACACAATTAAAACTTAAAGATTTTGAAAGTAAACAATGGTGCATTAGAAATATAGATTATGTGTGCAAAATAAAGTAAAGAAGCTTTGAAATGAAAATGTAAATTGATTTATATTGAAAACTAAATTTGATAAAACAAGAAATGTAGGCTAGTCTATCACTTTAGCCTAAAATAAAAGAAACTGCAAGAAAGCTATCAAAAATTGAAAGAGAAAATAAATGAAATGAAGTGAACAATGGATTGAAGGATGATTTACAAGCAAAATGAATGGCCTATTTATAGTACGAGGTTTAGCCAAGAGGGGATGAACCTAGATAGTTTTGTTCAAACTAAAACATTTTTAAATTTGGAAAGTGGTTAGCAATTCAAATAGAGTTCCACTAATTGGTGAATCTTCATGAATGAAGTTGCTCTTGTATAGATGGATATGGCTGTTACATTTAATCCATTTATGCCACCTTTGTCGAGTCAACATGATTTGAATTTTGAAAGGGAAATTCGGCTAATCTACAATTAAAGACAAAATATTTTTGCATCTTCACTCATCTTAGGATTCTTTTGAATTTAAAAGAGTCCTATTGCATTCCATTTCTAGCTTTGGTCAAATATGACTTTGGATCCCATAGGCTTCTTGATTTGGCTTCATGTTAGGCTAGATATGGCTACCACCTTTGCATGGATCACTCATCTTTGCATGCATGGTCAAATAGGTTGTTGGCAAACTATTCTAAGTCTTGACCAAATGTATCTCACCAACCTTGCATCAAGTGCATGGTTTATGCATGGCTTCCTCTTGTCACCTTTGCATGATTTGCATGGATTTTAGCTTTTATGTTCAAAGTGATTTGTTTTTCAATGCAAACTTGAAAATCATAAATTTACATCATTATTGAGAAAAATTCATGAAAATTTTCAAATTTTAACTTTCAAGTGACAAGTAAATAGCTATAAATTATAAGGTCATCAAAGTTACATTTACGCATTCATTTTCCTAGTTCTTTAATGAATGTTTCTAGCTTTTCCAATTTTGTTTATGAATTTTTTTAATTAATTTCAATTTGATTTTGGGTTTATTTTATCTTGAGCTTTTTAGTAATTGTTCATTTGATAGTTAACTTGATTTACATTGAGTCCCTTTGATCAAACTCTTCAATTTAAGCTTGCAAATTTTAATTTTCATTAAAATAGTTTTAGATTTCCAGAATTAGTTTTACCTACAATTTTTGTTGATTTTCACTTGCAATTTGATTTAAATTTGAGTCAATCTTGTTACCACATGTTCTCGCATCATTTAGCTTCATCTACATAAAATTTAAGTGCAAAATTCCAAGTATTTTGTTCTAGATTTAAGATTGAAGGAGATGTACTCCTAACTTTGTTTTGCTGTTTCTAGATTCTGTTTAGCTACGGTTTTTGAAGCTTTTCATTTTCAATTTGGTTTTATTTTGCTCCAAAATTTTTATTAAATGTTCATATATTAGTTAGCTACTTCTCCACAAAATTTGAGAGCAAAATTCCTTGAATTGTAAGGGGAAATAGTGAAATGATTAGAGGCTGTCCAGAATTCTATTTGAGCTTGCAATGTGACATTTTCTTGTTTGTTCTTGGATTTTCTTAGTTTTTCGGCTAGATAAAGATAGTCCATGAATGCTATTAGGTTGAGAAATCACCTATAAGGCTTCTTGTATAACTTGGATCTACCATTTTACTTTTTTGTTTGATTTATTTTCTTGTTCTTGAGCTGTTGCCTTCAATTTCTATTTTAAGTTCGGTCCTTAAATTTCATGTAATTTAAACAACAAGCAATTTAAATTTCTAGGACCTTACTTTTATGTTATTTAAATTTATGTAAATTTAATTTTCTTTCCTTTTAAATTTTGACAATTTTAGTTTCATGCAATTTACTTTCAAGCAGTTTATTTTCTTGCAATTTAAATTTCCTTGCACTTTAATTTTTAAATTCTTTACTTTCACTTGCAAATTTACATTTCAAGTACTTTATTTCACATTTTTCTTATAATTTCATGTGCTTTATATTTATGTTTTTATTTACTTGTTACATTGATTTCATGTTTAAGTCAATAACTACTTAGTTATAGGGTTAATTTTCATGTTTAGGTTGGTTAAAATTGATTAGGTTAAAGTTGTTTTAGATTAATTTGGTTAGTAATTAGGTTAAATTACATGGTAATTTTAATTTCTTTCATAGTTTAAATAGGGTTAAATTTGTAGTTTAATTTAATTGCCTTCACCAAGCTTCTGTTAGAACTGAATATAATCTAGGTGCTAGATTTTGGAAGTCAATGGTAGGTTAACCACAAAATTCAATCCATGTGGAGACAATATCCTTGTACTCATATTTTCATATATTACTTGAGTAGCCTATACACTTCTAGTACTCTTACGTGGCATGCATCATGTAATATTTTCTAGTTGAACAACTAACTCATCTAAAGTAGGCTTCTTAGTCTTTAGAGTAAGAGTGAAATATGGCCTATATGGGATTGACATCCTTGAAGTGAGATTTACTTGAATTTCCACTTTCCTTTCATCTTGAACCTTGTCATCTTTTTCACTTTCTTTTTCAACTAACTTATCCTTTTTTCTTTCTTCTTCACTTGGATCCTTTTGAAATTCCATCTCTTATTCTTTGTCCTCATCTATGGCTTCTTCTTATACCTTATCTTCCTCAGCCATACAATATTCAAATTCTTTTTCAAAATCCCCATCCATTAGATCTTCTTTCACCTTCATCATTTCTTTAATAAGTTTAATAGATCTTAACCTCTCCACTATAGTTTCTTCATCCATTTTTTCATTTTCATCATTTATAGGTTTAGGTTCATCTTTTAAGGTGATGATGGAATTGCATTATTCCTTCCCTTGCCTGTTAGGATTTGACTCAATGTTGCTAAGTAAAGTTTTTAAGGGGTGTAATGACTTTATAATTTTTAAAAGTCGATTTTAACTTTGGAATTTTGAAAATTTTCTTGAATTTGGTGCTTTTATGTGTGAAATCTTGATTTTAAGGTTTAGGTCAATGCGAACATGAATACCATGCAACTCATGTAAGGAGGTGGCATGCATAAACCATGCAACATACAACCATGCACTAAAAGATATAACTGAACCAAGAGCCTAAGGGATGTTCATCATATGTTTGGCTAAAGGGAGAGATTTTATCAAATGAGGACTGATTTTTTTATCGTAAAAGAGTTTTAAGCCAAGAAAAGCACATTAAATAAGATAAAGGCTAGAGTTATTTTGCAACAAGGACTCCTAAATTTTAAGCCAAGAGAGTTTTAATTCAAGTAAACCAAATGATAACTTTATGAAATAGAGTTACTTTCAGTACTTAAATAAGTTATTTTTGTTTAGTTCTTAGCTAAATAAAGTTCAATTTACTCCTAATGGGCTTAATTTTCTATTTTGTAGGAAATCTTGGAAGTTCTTAATCAATCTTGGATGATTCTTGACACATTAGCATGAATCTTGGACTATTCTTGATGTTGGATTGTTCTTGGTATGTTCTTGGTGTTTCTTGGAGATTTTGAAAATCTTGAAATGGAAGTGTGAAAAATCTTGCAAGATTTGCTTAATTGAACCTAGGAAAGTTAGAAATGTTCAATCTTGATGAAATATTCAGAAAATTCATGCAAGAATTAAGCAAGGCAAGTTCGACCATGGTAAGGGTAGATTTGTAACTTCAAGTTGAATGCAAGTCAATGGTAGCTTATGTAGGTGCATATGTATGGGATTACAAATGAATGACACGGTAGCAAGACTTTTCTCATTGGCCAAGAGAGATAACTTAGAGGCTTATGTGGCATGATGACATGGCAATTTTGTTCACATTGGAAAAGATTAAATAGCCCTTGATTTTCCTACCTTGATTTAAAATTCGTATTTATACTTGGATTGCATTTCTTCCTAATCATAGTAGGATTTACATGGATATAAAAGGCTGTATAAAAAGGGGGCTGCATAAGAGAAATCATATTTTTCTTTTAAGATTCCTAAGTGAAGAAAAACTCTTCAAGAACTCTCCAAGAAAAGAGTCCAAATCATAACATGCAAGAAAGACTCAAGATACATGCAACATGAAAGACTTCTAGAAGGTATGTAGAACATTAAAACCAAACCATCTTCTTTGTTTTCAAGAAATTGAAATCTCTTCTTTTCTCCTCTTAAAGAAGTACAACATACCAAGAAGAGAAAAATGTTGGGGTGACAGACTAATCTTTATAGTTTTTCATCTTTTTCTTGTTTTCTTTTCAAGCTTTTATGTTCTTTAAACTTCTTTTTACTTTAATTCTAGTTTATGCAAGTTTCTTTTAAGTTTTTAGTTTAATTCAGTTCTATTCTAAGTTTTATTCTCTTATTCTATGATAATTCCTTTCTAGTTAATTGCCCTTAGTACAAACCATTTGATTGTCTATTTTTTTGTTCACATTCAATTTCGTTCCTAGTTTTTATTTAAGTTTAATTGCAATCTCGATTTATCTTGCTTAATTCTTGTAATTTACCTTCTAGTTTCATCTTAATTTCATAATTGCATGTTTCTGTTCATCATATTAGATTTGGTTAGTACACTTTAATTGGTATTGATTTGCTGCATCTTTGATTTTATTGCCTGTTCTTAGGGTTAATTTAATTTGGTAGCTATTCAATTGGTTTAATTTGCATGTTTTAGGGATTAATTAGGGTTACATAAATTTAATTTGTGTTGGTTGCATGCTATTAAATTCCACCAGTAATATAATTGGTTTAATTAAAACTGGTAATTTTAATTTAGTAATATTGCATGTTATTGGTTGAATAGGTTGCTAGGTTTAAAGTTTAAAGTTCTATCTATATCTATTGCATGTTTTCAAATTTAATGCAGTTTACTTTGAATCTATTGCTTATGCTTCATTCAGTTTCTATTTATTTCATGTTCAATTAAGTAGCTTGCATAGGTTTAAATTTAATTGAAGTTTAATTGAATTCGGTTCAAAATTATTTTCCCCATTTGCTTATTCAGTTTTTGTTAATTTGATAGATTTACAAGTTTAGTTGTTTAATTTGGCTACTGCATAAGTTATTAGTTGCTAGTTTTACATATAGTTGCATTATAGGTTGTTGTTTATTGAATGTTAGCATAGATACATGTTTAAATCATTCTCGCTTAATTAGAATCAATCATATCTTGTTTATTGCATGCTATTTAGTTTGATTTAGCTTAATTTATCTTGGTTTTGTTAATGCAATTTTAATTTGATTTCACATGTTTAGTTTTGATTTTAATTTGTTGTTAGGTTTTAGTTAAGTTTAAGTTAAGTTGTCTAAATCTTAATTCATCTACTCACTTGTTGTTTGCATTAGATTACATTCAAATTCATTTTAATTCATTGTTACTACATGATTTGCATAGTTTGGTTTCTGTTTTGATTACTTAATAAGTAGTTGCACCTCTATACCCAAATCCTCCAAATATAAGAAGTGTGAGAAAATTTCAATACTTGAATAACTTTATTTACAATCTCTGTGGTAATGATACTTTACTTATCACCTTATTACTTGTTTCGATTCTGTGCACTTACATATTATCAATCAAGTTTTTGACGCCATTGTTGGGGATTGCTAAAGTTGTTTAAATATTGATACTAATGATATTTCTTGTAGCTTGTAATTCTTTTATCTATTTAAAACTTATTGATTTGCATGCTAGGATCTGAGAGTTCTAGTTTAGTGCTCTTAGATAAGGAAATAAAAAGAGCACTTAAAAAGATAAAAAAAGGTAAAAAGCAAGCAACTCTTAATCCATCTATTGCTAAACAACAAGATAACTAAAGAACAATATAGGACTATGCTATCCCATAATTAGATGGCTTGCAACCGAGCATTAGTAGGCTAGCCATTCGGGCCAATAATTTTGAATTAAAGCCATCCATTATAAATATGATCCAAAATTCTGTTCAATTTTGTGGGTTACAAAGTGATGACCCCAATTTGTATTTAACTAATTTTTTGGAAATTTAGGATACTTTTAAGCAAAATGGTGTTATTGATGATGCCATAACACTAAGATTATTTCCTTTTTCTCTCAAGGATAAGGCAAAAAGCTGGCTTATGTCTCATCCTCATAGCTTTATCATTACATGGGATGGTTTAGTCCAAAAGTTCTTGGCAAGGTTATTTCCTCTTTCTAAAATGGCCAAAATGAGAAACAATATCACTTCTTTCAACAATTTGAGGCTAAATCCTTCACTACATCAAAATAGAGATTTAGTGGCTACTTTTTGGTGATGTTTTTAAATAAATGTCACAAAGTTTCATGTCTTTATAAGGTTAGTGGCCTTCTTTTATAAAAGGCCACTAAATTCTTATATAGCAGTGTTTGGATTTAAAAATGCCACTAAAAATATATTTTTGTAGCATTTGTTGACTTAAATGCCACTATATACTTTGACTTTTATAATTTTTGCCTTCTTTTATAATGTAAATGCTGCTAAATATAAGCTAAAAATTGAATGGGATTATTCAAGGTATTTTTAGCCAAAAATGCCTTGAATAATTTGCTGTCATTTTTTTTTATTATTTAAGGTGTTTTTTTGCCAAAAATACCTTAAATAATCCCTTACAAAAAATTGAATTAGGTTATTCAAGGCATTTTTGATAAAAAAAAATGCCTTGAATAATCCCCTTCAGTTTTTTACTGAAGATTATTCAAGGTGTTTTTGGCCAAAAATGCCTTGAATAATGCCTTGCCAAAAACACTAGAGCAGCTTAGTCGGTTAAAGCATATGGTTATTAACCATAAGGCTATAAGTTTGATCCTCTTTTTTAATATTTTGATGGTTTTCCAAGGGATTATTTAAGGTATTTTTTGTCTAAAAACACCTTAAAAACCCTCAAAATGCTATAAAAAAGGATCAAACCTATAACTTTATAGTTAATAACTGTATGCTCTAATCAATTAAGTTGCTCTAGTATTTTTAGTAGGCCAAAAACATCTTGAATAATCCCCAATAAAAAATTAAAGAGGATTATTTAAGGCATTTTTGGTCGAAAATGCTTTTAATAATCCTCTTTAATTTTTATGAGGGGATTATTTAAGGTGTTTTTGGCCAAAAATACCTTGAATAATCCCCTACCATTTTTTTTTGGATTATTCAAGGTGTTTTTGGCTAGAAATGCCATGAATAATCCCTTACAAAAAATTGAATAAAGTTATTCAAGGTGTTTCTAGCTAAAAACGCCTTAAATAATCTCTTTTTAATTTTTATAAGGGGATTATTCAAGGAGTTTTTAGCCAAAAACACCTTGAATAATCCCCTTCAATTTCTTATTAGTGATTATTCAAGGCATTTTTGGCCAAACACACCTTGAATAATCCCCTGCCAAAAACAATGGAGCAGCTCAGTCAGTTAGAACATATGGCTATTAACCATAATATGTAGGTTCAATCCCTTTTTTCTAGCATTTTGAGGGTTTTACAAGGGATTATTTAAGGTATTTTTTGTGCAAAAACTTAAAAAACCATCAAAATGCTAGAAGAAAGGATCGCACCCATAACGTTATGGTTAATAGCCATATGCTCCAACTGGCTAAGCTGCTTCAATGTTTTTGGCAAGAGATTATTCAAGGCATTTTGGCCAAAAATGCCTTGAATAATCTCCGACCATTTTTTTTTGGATTATTTAAGGGATGTTTGGAAAGAAACACCTTCAATGATCTTTTACAAAAAATTGAATGGGATTATTCAAGGTGTTTGCTGGCTAAAAACACCTTGAATAATCCCCTCTAATTTTTTATTGGGGATTATTCAATGTATTTTTGGCTAAAAATACCTTGAATAATCCCCTACTAAAAATACTAAAACAGCTCAGTCGATTAGAGCATATAGCTATTAACCATAAGGTCTTAGGTTCAATCCTTTTTTCTATCATTTTGAGGGTTTTAAAGGGATTATTTAAGGTATTTTTTTATTTAAAAAAAACCTTAAAAAACCCTCAAAATGTTAGAAGGAGGGACCGAATCTATGACTTTATGGTTAATAGTCGTATGCTCTAACTAACTAAACTACTATAGTGTTTTTGGTAGGGGATTATTCAAGCCATTTTTGGCCAAAAACCCTTGAATAATCCCTTGCTAAAAACATTGGAGTAGCTCATTGTTTTGTTTTTGAATAATGGCATTTAAAATTAAACGTCGCTAAAGGCAAGAGTGTTGTGGCATTTCTATAAGAAAACACTGCTAAATTTCCTTTAAATTTTGAACTTGAAAGACCCCTTTTCATTTTACTTTTCCTGACTCATTTCATCTATTTTTGATCATTTTGGGTCACTTTCCTTGTATTTTCTGCCTAAGTTTCAGTCATTTTGTTGTCAATTTTCAACTTTTTTCCTTTTGTTTTTGCAAATTTCAAGTTAGCTTTCTTGTATTTTCGATCAAATCCCTAAACTTCCTATCTAATTTGTTACGTTTCTACCACCATTCAAGCTTCAATGGTAAGCTCCATTTCAACATTGGCAATTGCAAAAATGGGAAGCACAAGCAAAGATCTCATATGAATTAAGCACAAGACTTCCTCTACATCACTCTTAGGTACTGTGCTTTCTTCCTTATTTTGTCCAAATGTAAATTTCTACTCACTTGTTTGCTTATCCATTGAAATTTCATCATCTAACTTTGTTTTGTTTTTGGAGGGTTTCAAACAATACAATAGAATCTGTGCTGCTTGTTTGTAACAATGACTCATTATCTGAAACCCATAAATCTAATCCTACCAAGAAACCTAACATCACTCCTATGTATAAAAGCCAAGGTAAACTATTCTCCATCTTTTTGCTTAATTTTGTAAGAGTCTAAAACTTATACTGTGTAATCTTATGGGATACTAATCATTGTTTGAGCCTCGAGGCTCTTAAGGAGTGTAAAAGTTATAAAATGCTAGTATTCTATTTTTGGTACTTTGTTTACGATACGTAATTGGCAATTTTTGAAATTATCAGAGGTTCAACATCTCTAGAGAAAAGTGTTTCTTTTAGCTTTAGTAGCTACTGTTGAGTGCTAAAATCTTCTTTCTAAATATTGCAATTTTGGGAAAAGTGAAAAATTTCTTGGGACTCATGTTAGAAGCTAATAAAAGGTCGGAGCTTAATGCAAAGGTTTGTTTTAGAATTTCAATCAAATTTTGGACATTAGTAAATGCTCTTTCAATTTTTAACCTATCTTTTTATTTATCAAAATGTAGAATAATTCTCAAGCATATGATATTGAAGTACTCAATGGGAATGACTCTGAAGTCATTGAAATGGTAACATTATAGTTGCCTTTCTCTCGCTTTGTGCAAATCATGTGGTCTTTGAGTTTGTTGTATTTTTTTGTTGCATAGTGTACAACAAGATTTGATGTTAGGTGTAGCTGATCGTCATAACCTTGAGGCTCTAGCTACTACTAAATCTATAATTACTAGTAATATGCCAGTAATTATGTTAGCTGGTAGTAGTAGTAGTGGAACAAAATCAGATGATAGCAGTGAATTTTATGCAACAACAATTTCCAGAAACTAATCTAAATGGTCCACTAGTTTAGGTATTATATTTAGTAACTATTTATATCTTTTAATATAAAAATTAGCTTATTATTAAGTGTTAAAACTTGTATTACTTTATTCAGTAGATTCTTGAGCACGCTAGTGACCAAGGTGGAAAAAATCTTTCATCAAATGGTAGTGTTCCAAATCTATATAGTCATCAATTCCATACATTTTAAATTTTTGGTTAATGTACTAAAATAATTTGAATGTTATTACATGTGTTAAACTTTGTGTTCCATCCATATTGAAACAAATTATTTGTTTATAATATTCAATTTATGAATTTAAGTTTGTTTTTATTTCTTTTAATATTTTTTTATTTAATGATAATAATCAATGTTAAAAGAAAATTTTAAAAAAATTAAATTTCTTAATTTAACGGTATTTGTACCTAAAAATGCCGCTAAATGCCAAAATATAGTAGTCTTTTTTACTATAAATGTCACTAAGTTTAGTGGCGTTTTATATTATAAATGCATTTAAATTTAGTATTTAGCAGCATTTTTTCTAAAAATGCATCTATTTTCCTCGAACAGGTATAGCTAATACTTTTAGCGGCATTTTTGTCAAATGCTGCTAATCTTTTAGTGATGTTTATAAACACCGCTAATCGTGAAAAAATATGTCTCTAAAAACCTAATCCCCTGTAGTGCTTGTTTGATCCATGGGAGAGATATAAGGAGCTTTTGAGGATATGCTCACACTATGGTTTACCCAAGTGGTTACAGGTTCAAATTTTTTATAATGGGCTAGTTAGGCAAGCTAGAACCATAATTTGTGCTATTGTTGGTGGAGTTTTGATGAGTAAATCAATTAATGAGGCTTATAACTTGATTGAAGAAATGGCCATGAGCAACCATGAATGGGTTAATGAAAGGTTAGTACCGAAAAAATCAATTAGGGTTTTTGAGCTTGATGCACTTACTGACTTTACTTCCCAAGTTTCAGCTTTAGCTAAAAAAATTGAAAACTTAGGAACCAACCTTTCACCTAACCCAGTCTAATCCATCCAAAGTCCTTTTGTTTTGTGTGAAGATTGTAGGGGGGAATACCTTAGATAGGAGTCTCATTAGAGTAGAACTTGTTCAATATGTTAATCAACACAAGCAACAATTTAATCCATACTCTAACACCTACAACCAAAGCTAGAAACAACATCCTAACTTTTCTTAGGGAAACAACTAGGAGCAATCATCTACTTACCATTCTAAACCCATACACCCACTTGGTTTTTATCCACCACAATAACCCCAAGCCATTCACCTTCCCCACCTTAAGAAAAAAAAAACCTTCTTGAAAGATATTTTCACCCAAAATATCCAAGACCAAACCACCACCATTCAAACCAAGTAGCCTCTATTTAAAATCCTGAGGTGCAAATGCATCAATTAGCTAATTCCCTTAATAGCCACCCCTTAGGAACATAACCTAGTACTATTGAATCAAACCCTAAGAGGGATAAGAAGGAGCATTGTAAGTTTGCAACCCTTAAGAGTGAAAGAACCATTGATGATGAATTTGTAAAACCCACACTTAAAATAACCTTCAAGGAGCCATTGATGGAAGTTATGGGTGAGAAAGAGGAGGAAAAAGAAGAAAAAGATAGGAAATTGAAATGTCATTGGGGAAGTAAGTTCCAACCAAAAGTTCAGCAAAGCCAAAAAGTGAGGTATTTCAGCCACTTATCCCTTTCCCTCATAGGTTTCACAACTAGAAGGACAACAAACAATTTGTGAAATTTTGGAAGTTTTTAAGAGTCTCCAAATCACAATTCCTTTTGTTAATGCCATTGAACAAATGATAACTTATGTAAAGTTCATGAAAAACATTCTCTTAAAGAAAATAAGGTTTAAGTATTATGATAGCATTGCACTTACTGAGAAGTGTAGCACCATTCTATGAAGAAGTTTACCTCTTTAACTTAAAGATCTAGGGAGTTTTACTATTCCTTGTACTATTGATAATCTTTATTTTGACAAAGCTGTGTGTGATCTTAGTGCTAACATTAACTTAATGCCTTTATCTATTTTCAAGAAACTAGGACTTGGAGAAACAAAACCTACTTCAGTCACTTTTCAGCTTATTGATCAGTCCCTCAAACACCCAAAAGGAGTCATTAAAGATGTTTTTATGAAAGTAGATAGACTTATCTTTCTAGATGATTTTATGGTATTGGATATGTTAGAAGATAATGAGGTTCCAATTATTTTGGGTACACTATTTCTAGCTATTGGTGTGACACTCATTAATGTTCAGAAAGGAAAATTTACCATAAAGGCAAACGATCAAGAGGTGACTTTCAATATGTTCAAGGAAATTAAATATCCTAGTGATGTTGATGATTGCTTGAAAGCTGATGAATTAGATGAAGTAGTGCAAGATGTAATTGGGGTGAAAAATAATTATTTGGAAGAATTAGTACTTGTTGAGTCATGTTTTGAAGTTGAGACAATCAAAGATGTGCTTGGGGAGGAATTAAACCATTATGGTATGTTAGAAGCATTAAAATCATCTAGTAGTCTTAAACCATCCACTAAAGAGTCATACACCCTAGAACTTAAACCATTGCCTTGCCATCTTAGGTATGCATTTTTAGGGGATTCTTTTACCTTACCTGTTATAATTTTAGCATCCTTAGATGATGTTCAAGAGGGAAATTTGTTGGAAGTTTTGAAAGAACCTAAAAAGGTAATTGGGTGGTCTATAGTTGATATCAAGAGGATAAGTCCATCTATGTGTATGCATAAGATCTTACTTGAGGACAACCACAAGGCTACCATTGAACATGAAAGATGCCTAAATCTAGCCATGAAAGAGGTTGTAAAGAAAAAAATCATCAAGTGGTTGAATGCAAGTATTATTCATCCTATTTTTAATAGTTATTGGCTTAGTCCTATTTAATGCGTGTAGAAAAAAAGGGAATGATAGTATTGACTAATGATCATAATGAACTCATCCCAATAAGAACAATCATTGGTTGGAGGATGTGTATGGACTATAGGAAGCTTAATAAAGCAACAATGAAGGATAACTTTCCACTACCCTTTATAGATCAAGTGCTTGATAGATTGGCTGGCCATAAGTTTTATTGTTTGTTCAACAACTGTACTGGTTATAATCAAATAGCCATTACTCTAGAGAACCAAGAAAATACTACTTTCACATGCACTTATGGGACTTTTACTTTTAGGAAGATGCCATTTGGCCTATGCAATGCTCTTGCAACTTTTCAAAGGTGCATGATGGCCATCTTTTTTGACATTGTAAAAGACTTTTTAAAGGTATTTATGGATGATTTTCTTTTTGTTTTTGGTGGTTCTTTTGATTTATGCTTCACCCATCTTGCTAGTGTGTTGAAAAGATATGAAGAAACCAATCTAGTATTCAATTGGGAAAAATGTCACTTTATGGTGAAAGAAGGTGTGGTACTAGGTCACAAGGTTTTTTCCAAAGGGATTAAAGTTGACACAGCTAAGATTGAGGTGATTGAGAACTTGCCACCTCCAAATTTGATCAAAGGCATAAAGTGCTTTCTTGGACATGCTGGCTTTTATAGAATATTATTAAAAACTTCTCTATGATCTCCAAGCCATTGTGCAACTTGCTAGAATAGAATGTGAAATCTAAATTTGATGATGCATGTTTGAATGCCTTCCAAACTTTGAAAGAAAATTTTGTGACAGCCCCAATTACATGTTTTGATTGGATGTTAGCTTTTGAATTGATGTGTGATGCTAGTGATTATGTAGTGGGGGTTCTCTTAGGGTAAATGTAGACAACATTTTCCATCCTATCTATTATGCTAGCAAAACTTTGAATGAAGCATAGCTGAATTATGCTACAATAAAAAAAGAGTTGTTAGCCATTGTTTTGCCTTTAAGAAGTTTTGGTCTTAGTTAATTGGCATAAGGTGGTGGTACATACTAACCATTCGATCATAAAATACCTCATTGCCAAGAATAATGCTAAGCCAAGATTGATTAGATGGATTATACTTCTGTAATAGTTTAATTTAGAAATTAGAGACAGTAAGGGGACTTAAAATCAAGTGGCTAGCCATATTTCAAGATAAGTGAAAAGAGTTATTCAAAGTGAGAAGATCCATAAGTCCTTCCTTAATGAGCAACTTTTCTCTTTTAAAAGTTTACCATGGTATGCTGACTTTTTTAATTATATAGTTGGCACTATTTTTCCTCCTAATTTTACTTTTCAACAAAGAAAGAAATTTCTTAATGATGTTAAGTATTATGTATGGGATAACCATTTCTTGTTTAAGCAATATAAAGACCAGGTTCTAAGAAGGTGTGTCCCCATGGAGGAAGTAGAAAACATTCTACAACATTGCCATTCATTTGATTATAGAGACATTATTTAGTGCAAAAACAGTGGTCAAGCTGTTACAATCTAGCTTGTATTGGCCTACTCTTTTTAAAGATGCTAATGAGTTTGTTTTAATATGTGATAGGTGTCAAAGAGCTAGAAATCTTTCACGAATACATGAGATGCCTATCACTGACATCCTATAAGTCAAAATTTTTTATGTTTAAGGGATTGACTTCATGAGTCCTTGGGTTTCTTTTTAAGGCAATTTATATGTCTTACTAGCAGTATACTATGTGTCCAAGTGAGTAGAAGTAGCTACTTTCTTTTTAATGATGCTAAGGGAGTTTTGAGATTTCTTAACAAAAACGCGCACTAAAGGCTATCATAAGTGATGAAGGATCTCACTTTTGCAACAAGATTTTTGAAGCTCTACTTGCCAAATATGGAGTGAAGCATAGGAATGCCATTGCATACCATCCTCAAACAAATGACCAAGTTGAGGTATCCAATAAGGAGATCAAGAAAATGCTAGAGAAAATCGTGAATCCTTAAAGGAAGGATTGGTCAATTTAGCTTGATGATTTTCTATAGGCAGATCACATGGCATTTAAGACTCTATTATGTATGTCTTCATATCAATTAGTTTATGGAAAATAATGTCATCTTATTGTGGAATTAGAGCATAAGGCATATTAGGTAATAAAAAATTTAAACTTTGATGCAAAAGCTACTGGTGAAAAAAGATTGCTTCAATTAAATGAGCTTGATTTTTTAACATTTGAAGTGAATTCAAAATTTTGTAAAAGCCTATCCCTCTCATTGCTGAACCTATACCTATAAATTGGCAAGGTCTTTTCACTTGTTGATCATCCTATTCACTCCCCTCCTCTCTTATTTTTTTAGTTCTTTAAGTGAGTTATTGGCTTAGGTGATAGATTTGTCAATAACCACAAAATCTTTTATTTCTTGAAATTATTTTAATAAAAAAATTATTGTTTTCAAGATCTTTCTTTTCTTGTTTTCAAAATGCAAATCTTGTTTTCTTTTCTTTATATTTGGCACGCATTGTTTTTCCTAAGACTGATAAAAGCTTTCTTTTATTTCTTGCAAGATTCAACTATCTTTTTCTTTCTTAATCTACAAGTTATTTTCATGCAATCTTTATTCCAAGTTTAATTTAAGCAATCAGCGGTCTCAAGTTTCCTTACTTTTCAATTGTTTAAATCTTGTTTTCTTAGATCTAGTTTTTGGCAATTTTCTTTTGCTTCTCAAATGACAGTTGGTGAAGTCAGGATATATGCCCACACATCGCCTTTAATCTTTATTTTCCCTGGAACTAAACCCTGAATTTCTATTTGTTTAGATATAAGATCTTAGGGTTTCACCTTTGGTAACTGTGAACAACCCAACATTACATTTTATAATCCCTAAGGAGATGATATTGGAATACTTTCTTCTATTACTTGATCTGTGCACTTGCATGCTATATATAAAAAACAACAATCAAGTTTTGGCCACCGTTGTTGGGGATTATAGCGGTATTCTCAATATCAATACAAAATTCTTAACTTCTTATAATCTAAACATTTTATTTATTTATTTATTTTAATTTTGCTTTTCTTTGATATTTTATTATATGCATGCGTAGATCCAAAAGTGTTAACTTAGCTCCTATTATTAATCAAGAAATTGAAAGAACCTTTAGAAGAAGAAAAGAGCAATTAGCATCATCTGCACCAATTCTAATAGCTAATGCAAAAAATGAAGGGCAAAGAATATTCAAAGACTATGCAATTCCTAATGCAAATGGTTTTCAACCATCCATTAGAAGATCAGCTATTGAAGCCAACAATTTTGAAATCAAGCCTTCAATTATACAAATGGTCCAAACTTCTATGCAATTTGGAGGGTTACCAAGCAATGATCCAAATCTTCACCTTTCAACTTTCTTGAATTATGTGATACTTTTTGCTGTAATGGTGTTTCTGATGAAGCTATTAAACTAAGATTATTTACTTTTTCTCTCAAGGACAAGGTAAAAAATTGGTTGTCTTCTTTACCACCTAGTTCAATCACAACTTGGGATGACTTAGAGCAAAAGTTTTTAGCAAATTTTTTCCCACCAGTAAAACTAGCAAAGTTAAGGAATAAGATCATCATATTTCTGCAAGTGATTGTTGCTTTTCATATAGAGCTTACAAGTGCATAGATCAAGTAATAAAGTGGAGTATTCCAAGTGTCATCTCCTCGAAGATTATATAATGTAGTGTTAGGTAGCTCACAATTATTAAAGGTGAAATGCTGAGATCCTATATCTAAATAAATGAATATTCATGGTTTTGGGGTTACAAGGTTTTAGTAAAGATTAAAAGCGATATATAGGTAGGACTAAACTTCACCAACTGTCACTCGGGAAGCAAAGATTAATGTGAACAACTAATCCTAAAGCCTAAACTTAAAAGATTACAAAGTAAAGAAAAACGAACTAGTAGTCGAATGCTTGTAAAGAAAATGAGGATTGCATGAAAACAACTTAAAGAATCATGAAATAAAAGAGTGATGGCCGAATTTTGCAAAGTAAATAAAAGAACTTGGATCTTGAAAATGAAAGATTGTTTGTGCCAAATATTAGAGAAAACAAGAACAAGATTTTGTAAACAAGAAAACAAGAAAAGAATTCTTTGAATGAAAACACTTCATGATTGAAAATGATTTAAGAACAAGAATCTTAGTAATTGGCAAATTTGTCACCTAAGCCAATACCTTAACAAAAGAAATAAAGGACTAAAGAAACCAAAAGAAATAAGAGAAATAAGGAGAGGAATGATGAAACAAGTGAATGGCCTTACTTATTTATAGGCATAGGTTCAGCCAAGGGGGTAGGCTTTACAAGTTATTGAAGTTAATTCAAAAACTAGGAGATAAAGCTTTGTCTTAATGCTTAAGGTTGCATACAAAAACCAAACTCTTCATTCTTGAAATGCTTTGGCCGCATGGGAAGATCTTAACCCTTGATTTGCATGTGAAGCAATCTTGATCAAGCTTCCCCCTAGTTAGGCTAAGATGAGTTTTCAAGAGGAGATAAGTTGCATTTTATTCAAACACTTAATCTTTAAAGTGACAATGTCTTCAACTTGTCAAAACATTTCAAGGCAAAGCAAAAGTATCATGATTGGCTTCCAACACCACTTGGCCGAATGGATTGAGCTTGGAGAGTCAATTGCTTGCAAATTTTCTTTCCTTCTTGCTTAGCCAAATGTGGTAGTATCATTGGGCAAGTCATTCTCTTCATGGCTTATCAAAGAAACACATTTATTTTGCAAATCCACCTTGGCTGAATGGATTAGGATTCAATTAGGCTTGTGCATGCTTGAATTTGGACCAATGGTGGGTGGCATTATGCTTGCATGGTTGGGTCAAATGTGAGCTTTGCATGATTACATGCATTGCTTGCATGAAAATGAGTCTTGTAATTGGAAAACCTAAAGTCATGAAAATAGCATGAATAGCACCAAAAATCATGTAAAAATTTAAAATTTAGCACCATTTTAACATGTAAAAGCTATAAATATTTTGGTGCTATTAGCAACTGATGGTTAAACATTGTATGATGGATAGGAACAATTCAAGAAGCCACTAAGAAATTGTCCACACCATGGTCTACTCAATGGCTCCAAATCTAGATTTTTTACAATGGTCTCACACCACCCATGAGAACCACCTTAGATTTAGCTGCTGGAAAGGCAATTATGAATAAGACTCTAGAGGAAGCAAATGAGATGGTTGCTAATAATTACTAGTGGGGCATGGAAAGAAAGGTTAGTTAAAGTCTACTAGTTTATTTGAGGTTGATGCTATTACTTCTATTAATTCCTAACTAGCCACCCTCATAAAAAAAAAATTTTAAGCCTTAGGAAACCAACCCTAAGGCAACCATGTAAATGTTATACAAAACCCTTTTTATCTCATGTGTATCTGTGAAAGACCCCATGAAACCATCCAATTCATTCAACACCACAACTTACCTATCTTTAAGACCATAGCCCATCAATAATCTGCCCTTCAAGACCAAGGTAAATCCATTGAAAGCATGGAATCTCAAATTACCACATTGGCCAAAAATCTTTTAAAGCAAAAAGATAAGGTGATAACTGTAACCTTGAGGAGTGGAAAAAAATTACCTAGTGAACAACTTGCTCCAAAAGTGATCCTAAGTTGCCAGAGGTAAGTGTAGAAATTGACAAACATGCTTTAAATGCTCTTGTAAAATTGAAGGATCCAAACATTATGTTTCTTCAAAGATCCAATGACAAAAAGAGCAAAGGCAATTTGCAAAATTTACTAAACTCTTCAAGAATTTGCAAGTCACCATTCCTTTTTCTGAAGCAATAGAATGTATGCCTAGATGTACCAAGTTCTTGAAAGGAATTCTATCCAAAAAAAAGAATAGAAGTATCATGAAACAGTGGTAATTGCCCAAGAGTACAATGTTGTCTTACAAAAAGGAATACCACCAAAACTAAATGATCCAAAGAGTATTATTATTCCTTGCATTATTGGTAATCAGTATTTTGATAAAGCCTTATGTGATATTGGTGCTAGTATTAATGTAATGCTTTTATCTATTTTTAGGAAATTGAAAAAAAGAAAGCTTGAACCAATAACAACCATAAAATAATTGGTTGATAGATCTGTTAGACACCCTAAAGATGTAGCTGAAAACATAAAGGTACAAATAAGAAGGTTAATACTCCCAACAAATTTTGTGATGTTAAAAATTAATAAAGAGGTGAAAGTGCCAGTTATATTGGGGAACTTTTCTTAAGGATAGGAAAAGCCATAATTGATATCTAGAAAAGGGAACTAACAATAAGCATAAATGATTAGAAAGAGATCTTTCACATGAAGGCATACAAAGAGGCTCAAAAAGCAATTGGAGTCATAACCACTAGTGTAGTAGCATAATGTAAGGAGAAAGCAACCATTAAACCATCCATTAAGGAACCCCTAAAGGTAAAATTGAAGCTCTTGCCATCCCACTTAAAGTAGGCATTATTGGGTGAAGTATCTACTCTTTCAATTGTTATCTCTTTAACTTTGAGCCAAGAGTAAGAGGCAAAGTTGGTAGAAGTATTGAAAAAGCATAAAAAGGCATTGGCTTAGTCAATAGTAGACATAAAAGGAATCAACCCTACCATATGCATGCACAAAATCCATTTAGAAGATAAGTAAAAGGGAATAACTGAACATCAAAGATGCTTAAATCTTACCTCGAAAGAGGTGGTTAAGAAAGAAGTCATCAAGTGGCTAGATGCTAGAAATATCTATCCAATTTTAGACAGCTCATAGGTAAGTTGAAGTTAATGTGTACCAAACAAGGGGGCTTGGCAGTGGTGACCAATGAAGATAATGAATTGATCCCCATGCAAATGGTAATTGGACAGAGGGTTTGTATAGATTACAAGAAATTGAATAAAACCACTCGTAAGGACCATTTTCCCTTACCATTTGTAGACTAAATGCTTGATAGGTTGGAGGACATGAGTACAGTTGGTTAATCGATGGATATTCTAATTACAATCAAACACCCATAGCCCTTCAAGATCAAGAGAACCATTTTCCAATGTCCTTATAGCACTTTTACCTTTAAAAGAATGCCTTTTAGGTTGTGCAATGCTCTTGCAACATTCTAGCAATGTATGATGGCAATCTTCTCAGACATGGTAGAAGAAATCCTAGAGATATTTATGGATGATTTTTTAGTTTTTGGTGATAATTTTGAACTATGTCTTGATAACTTGTCAAAGGTACTCAAAAGATGTGAAGAAACCAAACTGGTACTAAATTGGGAGAAATGTTATTTCATGGTTCAAGAATGGCCTATACTTGGACATAAGGTATCTGCAAAAGGGATAGAAGTGGATTAAGCCAAAATAAATATGATTGAAAGACTACCTTAGTCGACTTTAATAATGAGATTATAAGTTTTTTAGGCCATGCTAGTTTTCATAAAAGATTCATTCATGACTTTTTCAAAATCTCTAAGCCATTATGCCAACTTTTGGAAAAAAAGATGCCAAGTTCGAGTTCACTCCCAATTATACAAAAGCATTCTAACTTCTAAAAGATAAGTTGATCACCACACCTATTCTCTTATGGCCTGATTGGAAACAACCCTTTGAATTAATGTGCCATGCAAGTGATTTTGCAGTAAGGGCTGTATTAAAGCAACAAAAAGGTAAGATCTTCTATCTCATCCACTACGCAAGTAAGACTCTTAATAATGCATAGCTCAATCATGCCACAACAGAAAAGGAATTACTTGTTGTGGTATTCGCACTTGAAAAGTTCAGGCCCTATTTGATGGGAACAAAAGTGGTTGTATACAAAGATCATGCTGCCAGCAAATATTTGATCATGAAAAAAGATACAAACCCTAGATTGATCAGATGGGTACTATTACTATAAGAGTTTGATCTAGAGATAAAAGAGAATAAAAGGTATAAAAACCATGTAGCAGATCACCTATCAAGGATTAAAAAATAGGACAAAGATAAGGAAGCCATCCAAGAGTTCTTTCTTAATGAACAACTTTTGGCTATACAGACATGACCATGGAATGCTAATCTAGTAAATTATCTTCCAAGTAATGTTTTCCCACCTAACTTAACTGATCAATGAAAAACAATTTTCTTACATGATGTTAAGCATTACATTTGGGATGACCTTTTCCTATTTAAGTAATGCAAAGATCAAGTTTTAAGAATATGTGTTCATAAAAAGGAGGTGGAAAGCATTCTACAACAATGCCATGCCTTAAAATATGGAAGGCACTATAGAGGGGAAAGAATGGCAAGTAAGGTATTGTAATGTGGTTTTTATTGGCCTATTTTGTTTAAATGCATGTAGATTTGTTACTCAGTGTGATAGGTGCCAAAAGGTTGGAATCTTGACTAAGAAACAAGAGATGCCCCTCAATAGCATCCTAGAAGTTGAGATCATTGACATGTAGGGGATATATTTCATGGGGCTGTTCATGTCATCTTATGGGAATCTATACATATTGATAGCTGAGGATTATGTTTCAAAATGGGCTAAAGCAATTGCTTCACCTTCTAATAATTCCAAAGTAGTACTTCACTTTTTAAAGAAAAACATCTTTTCAAGGTTTGGTATGCCTAGAGCCATTATAAATGATTAAGGTACTCATTTTTGTAACAAAAATCTTTGAGAAATTGCTAGCCAAATATGGAGTGACCCATAAGATTACCACTGTATATCACCCTCAAACAAGTGGGCAAGCTAAAGTCTCTAATAGGGAGATGAAGAGAATTCTTGGAAAGATAGTCAATCGCTCTAGGAAAGACTAGTCAATTCCTCTAGGAAAGGCTAGGTAGCTAAATTGGATGATTCATTATAGGTTTATATGACAACATACAAGACCCTTTTGGCAATGTCTCCCTATCAATTAGTCTATGGGAAAGCTTATCATCTACTTATGGAGTTTGAGCATAAAGCTTATTGGGCCATCAAAAATTTGAACCTTGATCAAACTCTAGCTAACGAAAAAGGGCTATTATAATTAAATGAATTGGATGAATTTCGACTATAAGCCTATGAAAATACCAAGTTGTACAAAGAAAAAAAAATGAAATGATGGCATGATAAAAGGTAGTGGAAAAGAATTTTGAGCCTTGACATAAAGTGTTGCTCTTTAACTCCAGATTAAAATTATTTCTTGGTAAACTAAATTCAAGATGGAATGGACCCTTTATTATGACCCAAGTTTTTCCCTATGGAGCTATAGAAATTACGGATGAAAAAGAAAAGCAACCTTTTAATGTTAATGGGCATCGATTGAAAGTATAACAATGAGGGACCATAAGACAAGTGGAGGAAGTGGAATGTTTATCTGAGCCATAGAATTAGAGATGGTCAAGCTTGACTAAAACTAGCATTGCTTTGAAGGTAACCCAAGTTCTATTTTAATGAGTATGCTTTCTTTTTTCTTATTTTTTCTTTTTATAATAGATATGTTTTTAATGTTTTTATTTGAGTTGTTTTTGTAGGAATGAAGAAAAGAAATGAGGATGCTTCATGCAATTGAGATTCGTCCTTGAAAAGAAATTTAAGGAGTATTTCTTTTTCCTTTGTTGTTTATAATGTTCCATTTGAGTGTTGGGGGGGGGGGGGAAGAAAACTTTTTGAACTTAAAAGATTTTGAAATCATAATCCATGTTTGCTTTCAAACCAAATTGACATGCTAAATATCATTATGATGCTCACTTACTTGAAAGTTGCATATATTTTCCAAAAATGACTAAAGTATGATATGGAATTTAAGTATAAATGTAATGGAACTTGAAAAAAATTCTTAAGCATGTCTTTTCTTTGGATATGATTTTTATACATGTATTTCTATTCTTTTTTAAGGAACTGCTATGATTTTTGCAAAAGTTTGTAAGATGTGGATTTGCATGAGATTTGAAGATTTGAATAAGTGCTCTAGAATTCACCTACTCAACCCTTGAAGCAAAATCCTAAACTGTATTTGACTTAAGAAATGATCTAAGTAGTTATTGAGATTGTTTGAACCTTTTTCATGCCACCTTTTAATAATGCATCCCTAGTTCCTCTATTTTGAGCCTTTTATATTAATCATTTTCTTTGTTTATTTAGCCACATAATAAGCTAATAAGCCTTTTCTTTGGTTATTATTATCCTTTCTTTTGTTTTGACCTAACCCATTATGTTTACTTGTGTATGGACTTGGGAGGAAGGGAGGTGCAAGGAATGAAATGAAAGAAAGAAAATGGCAACCATGAAAGGCAAAGCCTAAGAAACCCAAAATGGGCTAAATATTATTTTCGAAAAAAAAAATGAAGAAGAAAAAGAAAAAACTACCTTGAATAAAAAAAATGATGCCTGACAAGTCAAGTTTCAAAAAGAGCTACCACTTGTTCCAAGTCTGTATATGTATTATAAACTAGTATATCAATCTAAAAATGAAACGTATGTGAATGATGATCAAATACGAATTTAAGAATCGGGTTCTCAAATATAAAAGACCACCCGAACTCACCAACATCTAGGCAGAGTATGGGTGCTACTTTTTATATTTAAAAATCTTTTTCAATTATTTTTAATATTATTGTATTTTTATAATCAAGATTTAAACAAAACAACTTTATTTATTTATTTATTTATTATTCATGGAAATGTATGAAAATCCTTTGGGAAATAAAATTTTCTAAATAGCCCAATGTCTAGGCGGCATTTAGAATAGATTACTTCACAAAAAATGTTCATGCAAATCCTGATAAATTTAAAAGACTTTGAGTTTTTAAATAAGCTTGGGTTCAAATTTTAAGAATTTATGAACCTCTCTAAAAATCTTCAACATCTAGATAGACTTTTGGAGCAAGTTCATTTTTATAATTCCTTTAAAAAAGATTTTCATATGCTTATATATTTTATATATATTTATTGCTTACTTTAAAATATATCAAATATGAATTTAGATATAAAAAATTAAATTAAAACAAGCATGAAGATCCAAACAATAAAGAAATCAATAGCACATAAAATTAAGCTTGCAATTGAATTTAAGCTATCATGAACAAATTGCATGAGTATAATTAAAATCAAACACACCTAAAAATAAACTTTATTGAAAACAAACTTTAAGTTTTATATTTTAAAAATTTATTTGTTACAATATTCTAAATGAAGAAAGTTACTACTTTATTTTTATTATTATATTCATATCAAGGTTAAAAGAAATATATGAGAACCATTACCATGGTCCCATGTCATCCCCTTTTACTGCCTAAATGGTGTTAGCATTCCATTTTAAACCAATCGATTAAAAATGCAAAGAAATAAAGAAAGCCACAATGGTCCCAACGCCGTGGCCTTTGTTTCTTCTTCATATGTGGCTTTCTTTGTTTGACACTATTTCTTTATAATGAAAGAACACAAGCAGCTTACATGCAGCAAGCAACGCCTCATACAATGACTACAAACTAAGAAGAGATAGCAATGACCCCATCAAGGTCTCCCAAGTACACCCATTACCGCCTTACCTTCCTTGAGACACTACCTACATATGACATCTTTTCTATTTCATTTTTTAAAACCAATCAACATGAAACAGTGAAGAGACACTCAGCTTTGATAACAAGGACAACAAGAACCGAAACTAGATGGCACAAACTAGTAAAATAAATCAAAATGGTCTAAGCTTTCTTACAAATAGATGCATGGAAAATAAACCATAAGCAAGGGACATGTTGAAACTTTAAGTCTCTTTAAACACACAAGGCGGCAAACGTATGAATGATGGAGCTTTAAGACATGCAGCTTGGAACTTCATGGCTTGTACCAGACCCACACGTGAAACTAAGAGCTAGAAAAGAAAGAAAACTCAAACTTTTAAACATTTCTTCCCCCTCTAACAACTTACCTCCTTACTTTGAAAACCATTTCTATTAAAGCCTTTTTCCACGGCTGTACATAAAAAAAATCCAAACCGTGACTGCCCATGGAAGGTTAGGCAGCCCGGTTTGGTTACTGATTTCCTTTTCTTTATTTGTTTTAGCTTAAGCTAAATAAAGGCTAGTTATGAAGGATGGAAAAGCAAGGGCCTTAAAGAAGCAAAGGTATGGAGGAATGATTTATGGGGTGAGCCGACTGCTGCTGCCATTAGAAGAGGCAGCAGCTGTTCGGCAATGCTAGCAAAAAAAGAAGGATGAGATTTCAACCATTTTTGCAACCAAAGCAATAGAACACGTAGAACTTAAACTTCATCCACATTTACACCAAAGTCAGAGCATGAAAAAAACAAATAAGAGCACTTTGTAGAAGATATCATGGTAGGTGCAAGAATGGTGTTAAAAAAAAGAGATGCAAACGGCAGCATATGCCCTTGTATGGGCTCTCACCTTTAAACATTTTTTTTTGGTTTTCAGCTTTCCTTTTTATTTTTTATTTTTTTGGTGTGTTTTCTCTCCCCTTTTTTTCAGATGCCTCTCCTTCCTCCCCCCTTCTCCTGTTCCAGTAGCTTCCTTCCAGCCATACATAATCGGCCAAGCCTCCAAGATCAAGATCCTAATCTTGATCAATGAGGGCCCTTGGATGAAATCTCATCCAAGGGCCAAAGTTTATCCTTTTCTATTTTTTTTAAGGAGCCACCTTTGGCTCTTAGGTCAAGAGGCAGAAAAAGATCCAATGACTCACATTGAACACCGCAGAGGTTAAATTTTCATAAAAAGATTATTTTACCCATAGTATAAATTTTTGGTATTTATGGTCATTTTCTTAAAAATCAACGTTTTCATGGTCATTTTTTATATTTTCAAGCACCAAAAATAATAAAATATTATGAAATTGAGATTTAAAAATTTTCGTGAAAATTTGAGTTTGGAAATGCCAAATTATGAAAATACCCCTCTAAGAGTACTTTGGTAATTTTACTATTTTCAGGGTACTGCAGTAATTTTACAATGCACCAAAAATTATGAAATAATATAAAATTAGGATCTGAAAAGTTTCATGAAATTTCGAGATTGAGAAAGCTAAATTACGAAAATACCCATAAAAGGGTATATTGGTAATTTTACCCTTTTCGGGGGATTACTACGATTTTAGATGCAATAAAAATCATGAAATATTATAAAATTAATATTTGAAAAGTTTCATAAAAATCCAAGCTCGAAAAGCTCAAATTACAAAAGCATCCCTTATAAGGGTATTTTGGTAGTTTTGCTTTTCTCGGGGCATCATAAAAATTTTAGTCTTTCAAAAAAATTTCAAATTCGATTTTAAACCACTTTTATTTTAATGAGGTTTTGAATTTTCAAAATTGACTCATGCTTTTATCCATTTTGATCAAGTTTTGTGCAATTTTGACTTTATTTGACCGGATTTGATCCAAGTTGACTTTAGATTTTCTAGATAGGCAATTTTGTGAGTCTTTTATGAGTCATAAATGGTCCTCCTAAATGGTTTTGGCCTATGTTTGCAAATGAGCTCTGAATCAATTATTTTCAAAGATATTTCAGATAAAATTTAGTGTCTACACATGTGACACCAAGACTACATATAGTCGAGGTCGGCCTTTTGTGAGCCCATTTACTCATGGACAACTCTTTATCAATCTTTCAAGCCTCATACATGTGAACTCTTTCTTGACTCTAACCCCGTAGGGTCTCTTGCAACATTCTGAAACTCAATAGGGAAGAACTTAACTCCTATCATATCACTAGCCCACAAATCTTAAGGTGGTTTTGTGCACCCTTTTATGCTTGCAAGCAGTAGAATCCCGAGCATCGACCCTAATCAAATTCACATATGGGCGTGCAAACTTGGTTCTTGTGATAGTATCTCCATTTGGCATGGTGAGAACCCAACACCATGCCCATAAAGACCATTTGCAAGCTTTTGTGCTTGGAACTTGAAGGTACAACATGAATGCTAGTCAACAACCAACCTAGAGCCCCTCTAGGCTCATCTCATTCTCACAAAACTTTTATCTAAGGGTCTTAACCCTTAGCCTCACTTTAGGTTGCCTATACACATGATGGACACCTAATATCTTTCATGTCCCACCTTGTAAAACTCAGGTGTGCTACCCTAATCGCAGTATACCTCTACCGAATGGCCATAAGGGTCTAACAGCATGCTTGTTTGCTAGCCCACTCATCCATCATGCTCGATGGTGCCCCTTTTACGTAAACACCATCTCATGATCCTTGGTTACTTATCGAACCAACTCAATGAATGGAAATTGAAGGGCATAATGAACGCTATCGTCTAACCCCACGGTCTAACATAAAAGCATGATATGATGCCCACTAGCCCTAATCATCCCCGGGTTTGCCATGACCCCAGGAGACACAATGCCACACTCATGACCTGATGACACCTACCCACCTAAACACCATATATGTCTAAGAGTAGCTCACTTTAGACTAGCAAGGCTCTGCCCACCTACTAGCCAAAGGGGTGATGAGAGTTGACACCAAACGTTTCCCTATAAAGAGCATAATAGAATTCACAATTATGCTATCAGGAACCATAAAAATGTCTGAAAAGGGAACACTTTTCTCCTCAGCCAACTTAGGGTCCTTTTTAACCAACTTAAGGCTCAATGGCCTACCTCTTAGCTCCAATAATACCAGCATTCCATTCGTTGCTCTACCAACCCACTCGAAGGTGCTCGCAAATAGCTTCGACTAACAACACTTGATTCACTACCAAGCTCCAGGGCGCCTGCACACTAACCTACACTTGTCCGCGCATCTTAGCACTAGGGCTTACACCGTTCGTTTACAACTCTAGGACCATATCCTAATCACAAGGCTTCATCCGTTGCTCAACTTAGGGTCAATCATGGTAAGACCGAGGCACACCAAGGCTTTACCATGACACCTGACATGCTTAATTTATCCGTGGTTGTCCCTAATATCAAAACGGATTGTTTGACTGGTCATGCAGTGATGAAACCCAAGCAAGGCACAGCTTAATCTTATGTGGTTTGATCCTGGTTTTATATGCTGGATCTGCCAGAGCTTCTGATGAAGAGACGAAAGAGGAAGCAATGGAGTTTGCTATTCAGCATGCCAAGGCAAAGGGACTATGCCATAATGGGGATTTAGTTGTTGCTCTGCATCGGATTGGAGCTACATCCGTAATCAAGATCTTGTACTGTCATGTGAGTTTGCCTTGGTGATTTTTGCTTCACTTTTGGATTGATTTTTGGGACGTTCCCTAGTACAAGGGGTTAAACAATGCTTCTTATGCAGCAGCGTTCCGGTGTTCTTATTTTTGGATGCAACAAACGTGACGTAACTATGATTTTGTTGACAAGTGATTTCATTTTGATTCCGCAAGTGATTTATTATTATTTTATTATTATATGCACAGACTTTGTCACTTTGGTAAGGCCTGAAGGTGTTAGTGCCGGCTGACTTGTATCTCCATTTTGTTTCCGATGAAATCGCTTGTATTTAACGTACTACATCTGTTCGTACGTCATGTTAGACGCGAGTTCTATTTGGATGTTTTCCTGGGTTGTTTGGTTGATTGATGCTGCGGAAAAACAATGATAAGACTTGAATGTTAAGTAGGTTATTGCTCCATCGGCATAATTTATCATTCATAAATTATGAATGAATAAAGTCAAAGGAGAAAGCGTCCGATAATCCTTAAAAGTTGAGTTAGAAGATTATCTTTAAAAAAAAAAAAAGGACAGTTCCATTGAAAATATTCTACATGGATTGGGGTGTAGGGTAGCAGCCATCCCCAGCCAGATCAGATCGTTCAGGCTCTACCATCACCGCCTTTTATATTAATCCACACAGATTCATCATGCATGACTCTCTCCCCCCTCCCCCCCCCCCCCCCCCCACTACGTAAAACAACTGATGGGTTTATTTGTACTTAAAATCTACGTGCACATCTCACATCCCTTAGCCTCAAAGTCTCCTCCAGGATGCTCTGATGAATTAGTCCAATATGAAATGTTATTTTTCACTATTAGACGAGGCCAAAGAGGGAAATAAAATAAGAAAAAGTACCATTCAAATGAACAGAAACAAAATTACATATATCAGAATTCAGGAGTAGTAGGTAAAATAGCAGCAGCAGCTGCAGAAATTCTTCCAAGAACATAGAAATTGACCCAAAAAAAAAAAAAAACATAATTTTTTCCCAAGATTCAAATTCATTGTACGATAACTATGTACATAAGCAAGGCAGAATACTCAAAGCAACATAGTGAACATAACTTATGGAAATATACTCAATTCTCATCTGTTAGAGAAGCACTTCCGGATTCAGAGCTTGAAGAAGTAGAGGACGAATTGCCTCTGCCAGACTAAGAACCCGATGAGAACAAGCCATTGAATGGCCATGCGAATGAGAACCTTCTCCCACTCCCACTCCCACTCCCACTCCCACTTCTCCCATCTCCTTCACCCTCTTCCCCACTACCATCAACATTGTTTTCACTTTCTCTTTGGTCAATATTATTGCTTGACCTCTCAGAACCAAGTTTTGATTCATCAGCAGGCATTTGATATCTACAAACTGGGCAAGAACTATGAAGCTCCAACCATGGCAATATACAACCACTATGAAACTTATGCTTACATGGCATTTCCTTTGCTTCGCTGCCAGCCTCAAAATCATCCAAACACACAGAACATTGCAAATTCTCCTCAATTTTCACAGTAGGCAGGGCTTCAACCGCCTCTTTTTGTGCTGGTGGAGTCCCATATCTGTTTGGGTCGTTTTCTGCCAAATGCTGCAACAATAAGTCTAAACCAGGACCGATGAAATAATTGCCTAAAGACCCTACATAGTTGGAGTTTTGGTTTTGACCACCCTGGTTGGAATCATAAGAGCCCTGGACAATTATAGTCTGATTGAAAGGATTGATCAAAATTAGACGCTCTCTTTCCCCATCTCTATCCCTGCTCATATCACTGTCCCTATCATTCTCAGAATTCTCAGTTTCAGATGCAATTCCATCTCTAATACCTTGAAGCAACTGTAAAATTGTCGCAGAGCTTCTTCTTCTTCTCCTCCTAATGATGGATTCAAGTTCTCGGTCCAACTCAGTATCTCGTCCATGGCGAGCTTCACCATCATCATGGTCATCATCCTCTTCTTCAAAGTCAATACGTCTAAGTCTTCTGCGGCGGCGGGGATTACCCATCATACCTAACAAGATGGGTGCCCACAGAGAGAGTGCTCGATCAGATTGGATATCAGACTCTATGTCTTGACTGTCTCTTGTGCCACTGCTCATTTCTACAATAAACCCACGTAAACAAATTGGGCATTTAATCTCAACTTCCATTATGGGAGTCACCATTTGAGAGCATCGATAACACCAGTACCTTGCTGCCATTGCTTCCTCCATTCTTTTTCAGTCCTTTCTCCTCCTTCCTCGGCACAAATTTATTCTCTTTTCCTGTTCCTTTAGGGGTTCTGTAACAAAAAAGAGCAAATAGCATCAAGAAAACAAATTACAGTCAACTAAAATGGAACGCAATCTGCCCAAAAAGATCATCCATTTTGAAAGATTTAGCAGATCTACAAAAAGAATTCTCCCTCAAGCAACAAAACGTTTCCAACGTGTGATTGATCCTTGAAGAAAAACAACACCCTAAATTGTAAACTTATGTAGTTAGATCCAAGTCCTAAGCCCTTCAAATCTTCATTTCTTTCTTTTTTTAATAAAAAAAGATAAGAAAGACGATGATAATACGTAAAAAATTCGAAATTATAGATTCAGAACAACCCACAAATACAAAAGTAAATATAGAATTGCGAGTCTTAAAACGAAATCCCAAAGAACACAATATTAAAACACCCAAAAAAAAAAAAAAAACGTAGGAGCCAGAATCTCCAAACTGCTAAACAAAAACCAGAAATCCAAGGAAAGATGTTTCAATAGTAAAGCATTTCTTAAAAAAAAAAAAAAGGTTCAAAATTCATATTCCATTCCAATTCTCAAAGACAATAATAATTATTAATTATCCATAACAAAGAAATAACCCAAATCACTGAAATAATTAGAATCAATAAATAAAAAGATTTCATACCACAGATGTAATGTTTCTCTTACCTTTTTTCTTTTATATTTTTTCTGATTGTGGGCAGCAGTGAATTCGAACAAGAAAGAGGAGATCTTGGGTTGATTTTGTGTTGAGGAAAAGAGAAAGAAATAACCACAGTTTTACTTTTCTTGCCGTTATAGGAAAATCCAACCGCGTTCTCTCTTTCTTCTCTTTTTTTTTTTAATAATTTTCTATTAATTTTTGCCAATTTTCTAACTTATATTATTAATTAACTCCCGTTTTACCTAATTATATTAATATTAATCATAAAAATCTAAAAATCTTTCGCATCAAAGAAAAGAAAAACGCGTGGACAGGTGGCAGTGTTTGATAGATGTTTGTAACTTTCAATGCCAATCCAATCAAACATACTTTGTCCTTTGGCTGTGGCCTCTTACTATTATTTTATTCCATTTTCTCTTTCCCATTTTGTATTTGGCCCGGTATCCGCCCACTGGAGTGTCACCGAATCACTTCACGGTGTTGATGCTGCCACCGCAATGCGATTGAATGCACCCATTATACGGAATATGCCGCCTCACATTTTGTCATATAACAATTTTATTTACATAATATTTCATTTTCATTACCAAGCTTTAAATTTTAATTGGATTAATATCATAAAAAATTTTTAAACTATAATGTAATATTTAATATGATATATAAATTTTAATAATTTTAATATAATATATGAATTATAAATTTATTAATTAATATGATATTTAGTTTTTAAAATATAACATTAATTAATTGATTCATAATTTTGATATAATATTAAAATTTTTTAAAATTCAGATATTATATTAAATATTTTATTATAGTTTAAAGATAATGCATAACATTAATCTATTTTAATTTTTAATTTTTTAATTTTTATAATATTTTAAATTCTTACATTCACAACATAAGAGTAAAAAATTCTCTAAAATAAAATTAAATAATCATACAAGTTTTTATTGTTTTGTTTTAATCAATTAAGCTCTAAAACATTTATTTTCATTAATTGAGCCTCTATTAAATGAAAATCAATTAATTGCCAATACTCATTTTCGTTTAATTGAAGATTCAATTAGGTAAAAATTGATGTTTAATGATTTAATTGAGTGAAAATAAATATTTAAAAGTTTAATAAATTTAAAATAAAAAGATTTAAGACTTGAATAATTATAATAAATGTGAAACAAATAAATGATTATTAAATTTTTATTTGAATTCCTTTTTATCCTTTAACCTACATTCATCTATCATTATTATAATAAATGAAATATATCATGTCAATATTATTTGAATGTTCATTTTTCTACCATGTAAATATTCACATAAACATTTGTAAGTAGTTTTGTTTCAAAAATAAATTTTAAACTTCATTACATAATTGCCAGGTTTGTCTTGCTCAATGATTACAAGTAATATATTCGGGAAGTCTTAAACCCAAACCCTCTTATCCTCTTCTCCCATGGCCATCTTTGCTAATGAGATGCCTTATTGCCCTCTCTGTTGACGTGCATACATTCCCAAAATGTGAAACCATGTAGCCTACATTAGACTTTTTTCATAAGATTACCAACTTGGGACAAATCTTTGTTTTTCTTCTTTATTTGGTGCACGATCTTCTTCGCTGGAAACCCATGTCTGATGCAAACTTGACTGCTTCCAGCGCTGCCAAAGCTTCAATTGTTATGGTTTCATATATGCCTGGAACTTTATGCTCATTGCTCCAAGAATAACTCCAGCTAAGTCTCAGGCCACTACTTCGATACCCTCAATTCCATTATTTACATCCAAGGCCTCGTCAAAATTTATCTTGACTTTACCTTTTATTGGTGCTTTCCACGGGTCTGCTATTTTAGTTGTCAAACTATCTAGTCTTTCTTGTGTTTTTTTATACTCTTCTTGGTATTAAATGGCAAACCTTGCTGTGTGTTGGCTGCTACGTTGTACTCAGTTCTTAACATAATTGTTTTTACTTGTCCATATTACCCAAGAAACTGTTAGAACCTTATCCAACCTGCCTTTATCAAGGTTTTTGGTCAGTATTTTCAACCAATCCCAATCTTCTGTTCCTGTTGTCCCCAGTTGTAATCGGTCAGCCCAGCTTCCCTCCACATTTCCATTGCTTTTAGGCATTTAGCGATAACATGTATCACAGTTTCCTCCCCCATATTACACCTTTGGCATGTCGCTTGTGTTTTGATCATCCTCTTTGTAGGTTTTTGTACACAGGGAGAATTTCATTACATAATCTTCAACCAAATACCTTTAGTTTACTTGGGAGATCAACATGTGATAATTTGTTCTAATCTTCAACCAAATACCTTTAGCTTACTTGGGAGATCAACATGTGATAATTTGTTCCACCCTTCCATCTACCTTCCCCTTTCTCCCTCCTTGTAGGTTTCCTGACTTTCGTGCATCGATTGCTTTTTTAACCTCTAGAGATGATAACCACTAATTGAAATGCCAGACTTGAACATTTTAGGCCATAACTTTACTAATCGATATTGCCATTATTTGCTTCACCATGGCTACTATGAACAACTTTAGCAGTTTCCTTCTATCCCATTTACCATCCTCCTTGTTTATAAGTCCTCTCACCATACCAACCTCATGAATGGAGCTATCTAAAGGTAAAGGAACAAAGGAGCTTGCCTCAGCTATTTATGGATTTTGCCAAATTTTAATCATTTATCTGTTTCCCACTCTCCGCTTTATACCTATCTTTAATACCTCCCTGCCTTTGCAAATACCTTTCCATGTATATGAGAAGTAGTTTCCCACGTTAGCTTCAAGGAAAGAAGTATTAGGAAAATACTTCGATTTGAGTACCCTGTGCACTAGTGACAAGGGATCCTACATCAATCTCTATCTTTGCTTTACCCGAAGGGCCATATTAAACCATTCCATGTTTGTGAACCCTATACCACCTTCTTTCATAAATTTATAAAGTTTCTTCTAAGCCATCCAATGTATGCCTTTATTTCCCTTTTTTCTTGGCTCTACCAATATGTACTCATGATCATGTTTATTTCCTAGCATAATCTTTTAAGGAAAAAGAAACAAGACATGGCATAGGAAGACATGGATTGTAGAACTGCTTTGATGAATACCTCTTTCCCCCCAGCTAAAATCTATTTCTAGCTTTAGTTTTAGATTCTTTGTTGCATCATTTCTATCACCCCTATAAAAGCCTGCTTATTCCCTTTTTCAATTAACATTGGTAATCCTAGGTATTTTTTTTGGATTGTTGGTAGTTGGGATCCCAAATAGACTTTTAACTACCTCTTGTATTCCATTGCTCATGTTTCTTAAAGAATAACCCAAATTTGTTATAGTTTATTTTTTGTCCTAACCCTATTTCATACACCTTTAGTAGCTTTTCACTCTTTCACAATCTATAGATGGTTTGCTTTGAAAAAAGCAAACTATCACCTAAAAGAAAAAAAAAAAGATGAGTGATTTTTAAGCCATTTACACTAGCTTAAACATCTTGCAACATACTAATATTTTGTTATTTTGACAAAAGCGTTAAGAGACCTTCCATACAAATTCGAAACAAGTAATGTAATAGGGGGTCTCCCTATCTAAACTTTCTTTATTGGGTTATAGTCTCAGTCACATATCCATTAATTCACCACTTTGTATGAAACTATTGTCATACATTGCATTATGGTTGAGATCCATCTTTCACAAAACTTAATTTTTCTCATGACAAATTCGATAAAACCCCATTCATAAAGGGATTAATGCATTAATTTATAGAGTTAAAGTAGTAGAGTTTTAAAATTTTTAATTCTTCAAAGCCAAGACCAATCAACAAGATTATACAAACATACAACTTCACACACATACATGGGTTACAACTTAGGTTGTTACCTTAGATGTTGAAATTCTTTTGGTTGAATTTAGTGACCTTCCTAAATAGTTTTCCAAGCCAAGAAGTTGCCCAAATGTTCAGCTTCTAATAATGATCTACAAGAACTTTTGTGAAAAAAATCTTCTCTAAGGTTTGGTAGAACTCAAAGCTATGCACTAGCTAGTATATGATTTTAAGATCTCTTATATTCTTTTAAGCTTTTGCTTTGACTCTCTTAGCTTATTCTTTTTTTTAGTGAAACTTGCTAATTGCTTACTGTAGACATTGAATTTTGTTGGAACATTTTTAACATGACTAACCTGGGCTCATTTGCGAACATAGGTAGGAACTATTAATATAGGATCATTACGTAAACCATTTAGGAGGATCATTTACAACCCATAAAAAGTGCACAAATTAGTCCATTTGGAGACCCAAAGTCAACTTAGGTCAAATTCGATCAAACTTTGTCAAAAAAATTAAAATTAGTCAATTAAAGTCAAAATTGTACAAAAACTTGGTCAATTGATAGAACTAGGGTCAATTCTCAAAATTCGTAACCTAATTGGAATTAATATGTTTCAAAAGTTAAAATTGGTGATTTTTAAGCACTAAAACTTTTATTGCTCATATGAAATTACAAAAGTACTAAAATGTCCTTTAGGGATATTTTTGTAATTTGACCTTCCTAAACTCGAATTTTCATAAAAGTTTTTAGATCTTAATTTCATAATATTTCATGATTTTTGGTGCATTTGAAAATACAGCAATACTTTATAATGTGTGAAATTATCAAAATACCTCTTAGGGATATTTTCATAATTTGGCTTTTTTGAACTCAAATTTTCATGAAACTTTTCAGATTTTAATTTTCTAATATTTAATATTTTTGGTGCATTGGAAATCACAATAGTACCTCGAAAGGTGTAAAATTACTAAAATACCCCATTAAGGATATTTTCATAATTTGACCTTTCCGAACTCAAATTTTCATTAAACTTTTCAGATCTTAATTTCGTAATATTTCATGAGTTAAAATTGTTGATGCAGTGGCTACTTTGGTTGCAATGTTCAAGATAAATGCCAATATGGGAACTTAACCCATTTTAGTACAAAGGCAGGATTCATTAGCCTATTGTTCAAATGTGGAGAAAGAAATAGACCGTTGACCCTAGTATCATGACATTGTACATTACATTAAGTGTTGTGAATATCTTGAGCATGCTTTGGAGAATGATAAAAGGATTATTCGAAGATTAGTAGTGGGGTTTGTGCTTGATGAGGAAATCTTATACAAGAAAGGTCAAGATTAGGTACTGTTGAGATGCATAGATGCTGTGGAAGCTAAAAAGAATCTAGAGCAAGTCCATGAAGGGATTTATGGGATGCATGTTAATTGACACATGATGACCTGACAGATAATGAGGGCGGGATATTACTGGACAACATTAAAGAATAATTGCATCAATTAGGCTAGAAAATGCCATAAATGTCAAATCTATGCGGATAAAATTCATTCTCTTCCAGTCTTGTTGCACGTGTTAGCACCACTGTGGCCATTCTTGATGTGGGGAATGAATGTGCTTGGGCCTATAACTTCGAAAGCTTCAAATGAGCGTCAATTTATCTTCATAGTGATTGATTACTTCATAAAGTGGATAGAAACAACTTTTTATGCTAGTGTTTCCTAGACAATAATGTGCAAGTTCTTAAAAAGAAAGATAATATATCGATATGGGTTCCTAAAAAGAATTATCTTTGACAATGCTACCAAATTAAACAGTAAAATGACGAAAGAAATAAGTGCATAGTTTAAGATAAAACATCATCATTCAGTGCCCTATCGCTCGAAGATGAATGGTGCGGTAGAGGTTGTAAATAAAAACATAAAAAAAATACTAAAAAAGATTATTGATATGTATAGAGATCGGCATATGAAATTGCCCTTTACCTTACTCACTTATAAGACATTGATCCAAACTTCAACCAGAGCTACCCCATTTTTACCAGTTTATGATATGGAAATAGTGTTGTCGATTGAGCTAGAAATCCCTTTTTTGAGAGTACTGATGGAAGTAAAGATGGATGGGGTAGATGGGTGTAAGAACATTTTGAACAATTGAACCTTATAGAAGAGAAGAGGCTTTGGGCACTTTATCATGGATAGATGTGCCAAAAGAGGATGATACAGGCGCATGACAAGAAGTTATGCCTTCGATGTTTTCATGAAAGAAAACTAGTCCTAAAAAAGATCTGACCAAATTAACAAGATAGTAGGGGAAAGTGGGCAACTAATTAGGAAGGCCCATATATAGTGAAAAAGGTATTTTCGGGTAGAGCTATGATCTTACTAGAAATGGATGAAGAGGAATTACCGAATTTAGTAAATTTTGATATTGTAAAAAAATATTTTTCGTAGTTAAAAAAATAAAATATATTTAAAAATGAAAAATAAAAAAATCAAATTAGAACAAAATAAAATAAAAATAAATCAAAATTAAAAAAAATCAAATCAATAAAAAAAGTAATTAAAGTCAAAATAAAATAAAAAAATTAATTAAAAAAATTCAAACAAAAAACTCGAAAATGGCAGTCTAAAATAATAATTCAAACTGAAAACTCAAAAAAGGCAATCTTAATCAAAACGGGGATCATTTTAAGCTGAAAACTTAAAAAGACGGCTTAAATAAAAGTGGAGCTAGAAAGAAGCCATTCAAGAACCAAAAAGATGGCACAGGACTAGATAAATCAATGTCAAAATCAAAAGAGACGATTTTAGGGAAATTTACATTGGTTACAAGCATAGGGCAAGGGATTAATTATAAGAGTTCAAGTTTAGCAAGATCACTTGTGTAATGAATTTTTTAGAAGTGATCTAGTTTGAGTTAATTTGGCTTGTCAAATGTTCATTATTCAAAGAAATGATATTTGATTTCTTTGAGTACCTTTTTAAAATTTCTAATTCTCTATATTTCAACAATATTATCTTTTTCTCTTTCCAAATTGAAATAAATTTCTCATCATTGGTTCAAACTCATATTCCATTTTGAATTTTGAAATCATTGTATTTGTCATTAAAAGTTGGGATAATTATTGATAATGCTCTATCAGTGTGTAGCTCAGGAAAACATGAATGTAAGATAATAGCACAAAAAGGCAAAGAATTAATTAATTGGAGGAGGGATGGCCAAAGAAAAATTCTGGGGAAAACTTCTAAATAAATAGCAGTCACAAAAAAGCATTTAAAAAATTTAATCCATTAAAAAAAAGAGAAAGAAACAAAACGAAGGCATTAAGGCAACTTCTAAGGTTTGAAAAGGCCGAATTAATCTTGGACTTAAAATTGATATGATTAAAAAATGCATGGTATAAATTATTGATTGCATCTCTACCATTCAAGCTCATTTTAGTAATCACATGTATTGCATACATTTCTTCTGATAAATGATGCTAAGGGTTTTCATAAGAAAATATTAAGTGATATAGAGTGTTTTTCCTTGGATTTCCCTTGCATCGAAAGGAAACTTTATTATTTGTTTTTTCGACTATTGTGTTATCTCGATCATTATTATTTTTTGACCTATGGTATTGTTCCGGTCATATTTTTTTTTCAATCGTTGGTGTTATTGTGATCATCTTTATTTTTTTGACTTATGGTGTTGTCCTAGTCATATTTGTTTTCTCAACAGTTGGTGTTATCCTAGTCATCTTTACTTTTTTGACCTATGGTGTTTTCTTGGTCATTGTTATTTTATGACTTACGGTGGTGTCCTGATTATCTTTATTTTTTGACCTACGATGTTGTCTTGGTTGTCTTTATTTTTTGACATGCGATGTTGTCCGATCATATTTATTTTTTTGAGCTACGGTGATGTCTCTGTCATCTTTATTTTTTAACCTACCATGTTGTCTCAATCATCTTTATTTTTTTGACTTGCAATGTTGTCCTAGTCATCTTTTTTTTGACTTGCAGTGTTGTTTCGATCAATTTTTATTTTTTGACCTGCAATGTTATCCCGATCATATTTATTTTCCTGACTATTGGTGTTATCTTGATCATCTTTATTTTTTGACTTACAATGTTGTTTCAATCATCTTTTATTTTTTAACTTGTGATGTTGTCCAGATCATATTTGTTTTTTTGACCATTGGTGTTGTCATGGTCATCTTTTTTTTTTTATCTATAGTGTTATCTCAATCATTTTTATTTTTTGAACTGCGACATTGTCTCGATCATATTTGTTTTTTTGATAGTTTGGTGTTGTCCCAGTCATCTTTATTTTCTTGACCTACGATGTTATTCTGATCATTTATATTTTTTAACTTATGGTGTTATCTTGATTGTATTTGCTTTTTTGACCTATAATGTTGTCTTGGTTATCTTTATTTTTCTAACTTGTGATGTTGTTTCGGTCATTCTTTATTTTTCAAAAGAAAAAAAAAACAAAGAACAAAAACAACAAAAAAAATGAATGAGGGGAACAAAGGTTTTCTCTCTCACTTGGAAGCATCATCCAGATAAAAATATCATTTATATCTTTGCATTATTTCTGTTTTTCAAAAATATGTAAAGAGGGGCAACTATATATATCGAATTCATCTGAAACATTTTTAAAATGACTGACCGGAGCTCATTTACGAATATAGGCTGGAACCATTAATATAGGACCATTATGTAAACCATTTAAGCGAACCATTTACAACCCATAAAAAGCCCACAAATTAGCCTATTTGGAGACCCAAAATCAACTCAGGTCAAATTCGGTTAAACTTGGTCAATAGAGTTAAAATTAGTCAAACAAAATCAAAATTACATAAAACTTGGTCAAAATAAAAAGAACCCGAGTCAATTATCAAAATTTGTAACTTAATTAGAATCAATGTGGTTCAAAAGTTTAAATTGGTGATTTTTAATGCACTAAAACTTTTATTGCACTTAGAGAATCACAAAAGTACTAAAATGCCTTTTAGGGATATTTTTATAATTTAACCTTTCCAAGCTCAAATTTTCATGAAACTTTTCATATCTCAGTTTCATAATATTTCATGATTTTTGGTGCATTTAAAATCATAACAATACCCTGAAAAGTGTGAAAGTACCAAAATACCTCTTAAGGGCATTTTTATAATTTGACCTTTCCAAGCTTAGATTTTCATGAACTTTCTAAATCTTAATTTCTTAATATTTGATGATTTTTGGTGTATTTGAAATCATAGCAGTACCCTGAGAGGTTTGTAATTACCAAAATATTCTTTTAAGGTTATTATCATAATTTGGCCTTTCCAAGCTCGGATTTTCATAAAACTTTTCAAATCTTAATTTCATAATATTTCATGATTTTTGGTGTATTTAAAATCATAGTAGTACTCTGAAAGATGTAACATTAGCAAAATACCCCTTAATGGTATTTTCGTAATTTGATCTTCTCGGATACAAATTTTCACAAAATTTTTTAGATCTTAATTTTATAATATTTTATTATTTTTTGTGCTTTAAAATCTTGAAGATGACCATGGAAACATTAATTTCTAAGAAAATTGCCTAAATACTGAAAACTTTATACTAATGGTAAAATGGTCTTTTCCTTTAGCTTAGGGGCTATAATAATCCAACCTTTGCAGTGAATAATGTGGACCATTAGATTTTTTGTTGAATCTTGACCCAATGGCTAAAGATTGCTCCTTAAAGAAAAAAGGGAGGAATTTTGGCTCTTGAATGAGATTTGATCTAATGGTTATAATTTAATCTTGGATGGATATTTTGTCTTCATCTTTTTAAAGAAGGGGGGATTTTTTTTTTTGCAATTTTAGAGAAATGAGGGCAGCTTGTGAAATGAGGAAAAAAAGAAAAAATCAAGAAAAAAAGAAAAAAAATTGTGAAAAGCTTGCAATATGTAGAATTTTTCTCTTTTTTTTTGCCTTCTTTTTTCATTCCATAAGATTCATCACATCCTCCATATCATTTACTTTTTTTCTAATTTTTTGTTCCTTTTTTTTTAAGAAAGTGGTAATTCTTTATTGATATTTTTTACTAAGCTTGATCAAATTATATCCAACTAGTTAATAGTTTGGATCAAAACAAGAAAACCATGCAACAAAAAATTTCCAATCCACCATTTTGGCCTTTGAAGGTTTAATGGCTGAACCACATTTGGTCTTGCATTGATGTTTTCCTTCCTTTTGAAGGTTATTTGTGATGATTAAATGGTAAGTTTATTTGTTGTTTGCATAAATTTTAGCTAGAATGTAATATGAGGATGTTGTTTGACTTTAAATGTTGACTCCATATTTTCTTCTCTTCTTAGTTCGTCGTATGCTTGTTGAAACTCCTCATATATTGTAGATGCCTTCATATGATGGAAATGGTGATGTTCAATGCATTTGAGTGAAATAAAATGTTGATTGCTTAGGGAAATGCCATAGAATATTCGGCCAAGGTAGTTTCCTTGCTTGGCTGAAACTTGTTCATCCATTTGTGGCCAAATGTTGCTCGATCTTATGTAATTGATTTTTGTGTTTGTCATGTTTACTAAATTTTCAATGTGTTGGATTAATTTTTCAATGGAAAAATGGTAGTTGAATAAGTTGTATGGTTGATTTTTATGTTTTTTTATTAGAATTTTAACAAAACAGTGAAACATTCAAACCAGTTTCAAAAGTTTGTTATGTTTGATTCATTTTTTTCTCTTAAATTTTCATACAAAACTTGTTTGTAATTTAGTTTTGTAAATGCGTAGGCTTGTAATTAGTTAGTTTTATTTCTTTTGTCATGCTTTTATCTTGCATTCAGTAATGACATTTATGTAATTTGATTTTATCGCATGCACAATTTCATAAAACTCCAAATACGTTTTAAATTTTTAAGGATTTGCATGAAAGCCTTTTATAAAATAATCTATTCCCAAATGCAAACTAGATGTTGGGGTATTTAGGAATTTTTATTTCATTAAGAATTTTCATACATTTTCACAACTCAAAATAAATTTACTTTGTTAAAACCATGATTATAAAAATATAAAATAATAAAAAATAATGGAACGGGATTTTAAATATGAAAATTCACACCTAAATTCTGCTCACATGTTGGAGAGTCCAAATGGTCTCTTTATATTTGAAAACCCAATTCTTAAATTCATATTTGATCATCATTTACATACGCTTCGTTTTTAGATTAATGTCCTCATTTATAATGCATATATATATGTTTGCTCTAGTTATGGTTGTGTAATATTAATTATATTGTTTTTTGTTTTTCTTTCACTACATATAAAGTTTTCTTAAAATTTTTTAGTTTTGAACCAACAAAATTAAAATAGCATTCTGTCAAAAATAATTGTTAATACTCTGCCTAGATGTTAAAAAGTCATTAATGATTATCATTTACAAAGAGTGTTTTTTAATTATTTTAGAAGGAATGTTATGATAAATCTTAAATGGAAAGACTATATTCGAATTCTATCTCCATGTCGGAGACTTTGAAGGTATTTCTTTAATTTGAAGATTTTCATAATATTCCTAAATAAACATTTTTTAAAAATAATTTTATTTCTCACAAACAAAGGGAATTATAATTAAATTTCATATAAAAAACCATTTTTATCTAGAATTACAAAAAGTACATAATTAATTGGTATCAATTTTGTGGGCATTGTGGAGTGCTAATTCTTCTCCACACATAACTAACTCTTAAACTAAATTTTTTGTCGTAAACCAAAATTATCTTTTCAATAAAGCTTTAAACCTCTTTTATTGTTTTATTACAAGATAAAATTTTTGGTGGCCAATCACACCCTAAAAAAAGATTGGTGGTGACTCTTCGTGTTTTTCACGATTTTTAAATTTTTACATCTAGTGATCGGGTCTCTGGAGTGATATGTTATAACACTTACAAAATTTGTCATAGAATTATAAAGTCCAGGTAGTCTCTTTATATTTGAAAATCTGATTCTTAAATTCATATTTGATCATCATTTGCATATGCTTCATTTTTAAATTAATGTTCTCATTTATAATGCATATATATATGTTTGCGCTAGTTATGGATGTGTAATATTAATTATATTATTTTCATTTTTTTACTACATAAAAAGTTTTTTTAAAATTCTTTAGTTTTGAACAAACAAAATTAAAATAGATTCTGTCAAATATAATTGTTGGTACTCTATTTAGATGTTAGAGAGTCATTAATGATTATCATTTATAAAGAATGTTATTTTATTATTTTAGAAGGAATGTTATGATGAATCTTACATGGAAAGACTATCTTCGAATTCTTTTTTCATGTTAGAGACTTTGAAGGTATTTCTTTAATTTGAAGATTTTTATAATATTCCTAAATAAAGGATTTTTTAAAACTAATTTTATTTCTCACAAACAAAGGGAATTATAATTAAATTTCATATAAAAACCATTTTTGTCTAGAATTACAAAAGTGCATAATTAATTGGTACCAATTTTGTAGGCGTTGTAGGGTGCTAATCCTTCCCCACATGTAACTAACTCTTGAACCCAATTTGTTGTCGTAGACCAAAATTATCTTTTCAATAAAGCTTTAAACCCTTTATTGTTTTATTAAAAGATAAAATTTTTTGGTGGCCAATCGCACCGTAAAAATAGATTGGTGGTGACTCCTTGTTTTTTTCACGATTTTCAAATTTTTACATCTAGTGATCGGGTCTCTGGACTGATACGTTATAACACTTCCAAAAATTGTCATGGAATTGGAGAGTCCGTGTGGTCTCTTTATATTTGAAACCCGATTCTTAAATTTATATTTGATTATCATTTGCATATGCTTCATTTTTAGATTAATGTCCTCATTTATAATGCATATATATATGTTTGCTCTAGTTATGGATGTGTAATATTAATTATATTATTTTTCAATTTTTTTACTACATAAAAAGTTTTCTTAAAATTTTTTAGTTTTGAACAAACAAAATTAAAATAGCATTCTGTCAAATATAATTGTCAGTACTCTACCTAGATGTTAGAGAGTCATTAATGATTATCATTTACAATGAGTGTTATTTTATTATTTTAGAAGGAATGTTATGATAAATCTTAAATGAAAAGACTATCTTCGAATTCTGTCTTTATGTTAGAGACTTTGAAGGTAGTTCATTAATTTGAAGATTTTCATAATATTCTTAAATAAAGGATTTTTCAAAACTAATTTTATTTCTCATAAACAAAGGGAATTATAATTAAATTTCATATAAAAAACCATTTTTATCTAGAATTACAAGTGCATAATTAATTGGTACTGTCATAACGTCTAGATCCGGGGATCTATCGCTATAGATTGACTTGAAGGAGTCACTACCAATCTTTTTATCTGGGTGCGATTGGTCACCTAAGGAATCTATCCTTTTAACGAACACCTAAGCCTAAGGATCCCTAAAAGAATAGGTTCAGATCTACTAACCAGAACAGGGTTCAGGAGTACGGTTACGTGTGAGAAAGGTTGTAGCACCCTCACAACGCCCATCGAAAGATGGTACCAGCTTAATTTTGTGTTATCTAATAAGCTTTAAAAATTTACCAAGTAATTAATTATTAGAAATTATTCTCAATTGACTCTAATACTTTTAGCAAAAAATTGAGAAAATTTCCTTACCTCAAAAGTATGCAAGGAGACTATTGTTTCACTTGCAGAGGCTCTATCGTTGGAGTATTTAACATTAAAAATTTTTCAAAAAAGAAAAGGAAAAGAAATAAAAATTCAACTTTAGATATAAATTCTTTTCTTTTCATTTTTTTAAAAAAACTCATTGCTTTTGCACAAGAAAAATTGATACTCTCAACTTTTCCTTAAAATATATATTTTTTTATTTTTTTTTAAGGAAAATTGGTGCTTCCAACTTTTCCCCAAAAAATATTTTTTTGAAATTTTAATTTTGAAGAAAATTGATACTTTCAACTTTTCCTCAAAATATTTTTTTTTGGAAATTTTATTATAAGGAAAATTGATATTTTCAACTTTTCCTCAAAATAGTTTTTGAAAATTTTAGAAATTTTATTTTTAAGAAAAATTGATACTTTCAACTTTTTTTCAAAATGTTTTTTTTGAAGTTTTTATTGAATATATTTTTATATTAACTTAATAAATACATTAAATAAGAAAAGAAATACTTGCAATAGAAATCACCTGGTTTAGTTTGGCAAAGAAAAAATTCAGTTGTAGAAATAAAAAATAGCTTGGTAGGCACGGCTTTAGGTTTGGCTTAACTGATCAAACAGACTAGCTTGGCTTGAAGTCTGAAGCCGGTTGTAACTAAGTTGGATTGCCCTTGGAGTAGCACGCGGATTCTCTTCAAAATACTCGATTTCTTGATCTTCCAAAATGTTGCATTTTAGTTTAACTATAAAAACTAAAATTTCATATTTCTTCTTCCTTTTTCAAACTTTCACTCTTTCTCTAGCTGTATACTCTTCTTCTTCTCTTTATAAAATTTTTCAGGAACTAAAGAAACCTTAAGAACACTGGCCAGCTTCTAGCTTTTCTAGATTCTTGCTACCTCAACCCCCAAGTGCTACTGTCTGGTCAGTGTCAGCTGTCGCCTATCAGTTCTGGTTAGCCTCCAACTCTCACCCCAAAGTTCACCTTGGTATTGGCTATATGTTCACTATATTTAAAACCTGAAATCCCTAGAAGAGGGTTTAAACCAAAACCAAGAAAAACCTCGTTTTTGTTTCTATTTGCATTCTTATTTTCTATTTTTGATCTCTTTTGATTTTTTCATGTTGACTTTCGTTTCTGACTTTTATTGACAGGAGTGCTTATTTGGCAAGAGGTTGATGATGAAGACAGGATTAGTCATCGATGAGGATTGGTGTTCCCGTCGTTGGTGTGTGGATTGATGCCTGGTTTCCTTATTCTCTGTTTACAGGTTTGGTTTTTAGGCAGGACGATGAAGATGAAAATGGGATTCACAATGGGTTTCGGTTCCTGTTGTTAAGATTTTTGTGGCTAAGGTGGTTTCAGTGGCTATGTAGAGTTGTGGTTCAGTTTAGTTTACAGCTAAAAAAAAATAGTGATGATGGTCAATAGAAGGAGAGGTTTAGATGGTGGTGGTGGAGACAGTATATTTGGCTGAGATAAAGAGAGGCGAAGATGGTGAGTTCTATTATGGGTCATTTTTTGGGTGTAAGAGACTACGGAAAATGAAGGCTATTCTTGATGGAGACCATTCTCTGATTGAGGCTTGAAGATGATCGAGAGATCTAGGCTTGGCTATCTATCAAAGCTAGGTTAGGGCTGGTGGTTTAGAGAGACATGCTGGGATTTTGGTTGATGTTTTACAGCTTGACAAGGATGGGAATCGAGGATTGCTAGAAGCAGTAAATCAAAATTAGTGGCAAACTTGGTTTTCTGAAAGGTTGAATGGAATTGACAAGAAAGACTCTCAATAGGTTATTTACAGGTGATGATGGAATACTAAGTGCTAGCTATTGGCTGCTTGGGTTCTATTACAAAGAATTGTGGTTAGGTGAAAATTGGTTTTGGATACTGCGGGAAATGGTTATGGATGGAGATAGTGGTTCTGGCAGCAATGGTGGGAGTTTGGCTTAAGCAGAAATAGCAGTGTAATATGAGGTCTAGTTTTCAATTTAGCAATGGCATCACATGGGACTAAGGCTGGTGATGGCAATGATGGTGAAGGGTGATGTTGGGCTAAGTTGCTGCTAGAGTCAGAGGAAATAGGTGAATATCGTAGTCTTTTTATGACTTTTTCTCTATTTTTATTCTCTATTTTTATTCTCTATTTTTCGTGCCCCCTTGTTGTTGTGAATTGCCATGATTTATAAAGCTATGTGATTTGAGTTTCAGTTAAATTCTGATTATTATCTAAAGGTAAAGATTAGCATCTAGTTATGCTCTTTAATAACAATCATCACTAAGCCTAATCTCATTCTTTCAGCTTTTTTTCTTTTTCTTTTTTTAAATTAAGCAGATAATGGAGAAAGAAAAAGAAATTAAACAATAGATAGACCATAAAAAAAATAAAAATGATAAATACAAAAATAAAAATGAATAAAATAAAAATGAATAAAAATCCTTATAACCGAGCTTGGATTAGTCTCGATTGACAAAGAATCTCGGACAAAATAGGGTGTCTACAGCTGCCCCTCTTTGCACATTTTCTGTGAAACAGTAATTGTGCAAAGACGTAGACACCCATTTAAGACTCAACTTGACATTTTTTTTTTGCTTTTGCTTTTTTTTTCTCTTTTCTTTTGTTAAAATTTCGATCAAAGCTCTTCTAAGTAGAGGCTCAACGACAAAGACTCAACAACTTTGGAAAAATAAACAAAGGTTCCTCTAAGCAGAGGCTCAACAACTTTGAAAAAATAAATTGCTCCTCTAAACAGAGGCTCAACAACTTCAGAAAAATAAATAAAGCTCCTCTAAATAGAGGCTCAATGACTTTGGAAAAATAAATAAAGCTTTTCTAAACAGAGGCTCAACAACTTCAGGAAAATAAACAAAGCTCCTCTAAATAGAGGCTTAACAACTTTGGAAAAATAAATAAAGCTCCTCTAAACAGAGGCTCAGTGACTTAGAAAAATAAACAAAGCTCTTCTAAACAGAGGTCCCACGACCTTGAAAATAAATGGCTCCTCTAATCAAAGGCTCAATGACTTTGGAAAATAAATAAAGCTCCTCTAAACAGAGGTTCAACAACTTTAAAAAATGAACAAAGCTCCTCTAAATAGAGGCTCCACGACCTTAAAAATAAATGGCTCATCTAATCAGAGGCTCAACGACTTTGGAAAATAAATGGCTCATCTAATCAGAGGCTCAGTGACTTTTGGAAAAATAAATAAAGCTCTTTTAAACAGAGGCTCAACAACTTTGGACAATAAACAAAACTCCTCTAAATAGAGGCTCAATGACTTTGGACAATAAACAAAGCTTTTTTAAACAGAGGCCTAACGATTTTGAAAAATAAATGGCTCCTCTAAATAGAGGCGACTGAACTTTTGAAAAAATAAATGGCTCATTGACAATCATTTTCGAAGGAGTCATAAATCGTATCTAATGGAAACTCAAAGATTCATAATTTGAGTTTGCAAATCGAAGGTTCAGATTCGCAAGAACCTTTCAGCTTCACAGGAATTCACTAAAATTTGATTCTCAAAATTTCAGTTTTATAAGAATTCAAATTTACAAGATCTTAAGATTCGCAGTTACAAATTATAAGACTCGCATCTACATTCTCAAGATTCTTATTTAAATTTTGGAGATTCTCATCCAAAAATTCAAAGGTTCTTATTCAAGCTCAAAAGTTCTCATTCAATAAACCTCAAAGTTTCATATCTCAAAGATTCTCATTTAAAACTTAAAGCTCCAAGATTTTTCTTTGAAATTCAAAGATTTTCATTTGAAATTCAAATATTTTCATCAAAAGGCTCATAACTTCCTTTCAGGTGACCCAAAATTTTGCATGAATGAATGTCATAATCAAATATGCAAATAACTTTTTAATGATGCAAATGCAACAACCTAGATTCTCATTTGAAACTCAAAGATTTTCATTCGAGTTTAAAGATTCACATTCAAGAAACCCTAGAGTTTCACATATTAAAGATTTTCCTTTAGAACTTAAAACTTTAAGATTTTTCTTTGAAATTCAAAGATTCTCATTTGAAATTAAAAAATTTTTATCAAAAGGTTCATAATTTCTTTCCAAATGACCCAAAATTTTGCATGAATGAATGTCATGGTCAAAGATGCACATGCCTTCTTAATGATGCAAATGCAACAACCTAGATTCTTATAATGCCATGCATGTCCAAACATCAAATTATGTGAATGTACTATTTAAACAACGATGCCAACATGTTGCATGTAATGCGAATGTCAATAATGTCATGAAATCCAAAATAATTGTAGAATATGGTCCTTAAGACCCTACCATCTCACATTCTCCCCTTATTTAGCTTCTTAACATGTTGGAACAAGCTTCATCAACTGATCATCATTGTTTCCATAACTTGATCACCATCCGGAGGTTTCTCAGCACCAATAAATTTTACCTATTACCCCACATGCCAGGCTTTTCAGCACTAACCAAAAATAAATTTTATCCTCTGTCACTTGATCATCGTTCATAAGCTTCTCAATACTAGTCATTTATGAACAAATTTCATCTTCTATCATTTGGTCATCGTTCATGGGCTTCTTAGCACTAGCCATTTTAGAACAAATTTCATCCTTTGTCATTTGGTCATCGTTCATGGGCTTCTTAGCACCAGTTTCATCCATTGCCCCATATCATTTTCATCACTCAATCATAACTCACAGGTTATGTCAACTAATACATCACCATATTCATCTCTTGGTCACATCATGTGTCTTTTCACATCATCTTTTTTAAGTTTTTAGCATTTCTTCATTTTTTCCTTATCATCTTGGATTTTTCAAAGGGATGCAAAGCTCTTTCATGAACATTATCATTCATTCATCATCATTTCAATTCTTGATAAACACAATGCAATCATACATTTTCTCGATTCATTCTGGGGATACAACAATAAGTGAGCACAAGGTGAATTAAGAGAAAAATAATCAATGAAGAACGAGTTTGGGTATAAACAAATGAGAAAAGAAATAAGTCGAATACATGTCATTGGGATAAACAACACAAATGGATTAATAATATCCAAACAACGAATATTCAAACAATTCTAAATATCAATCTAGGATTCTCTTTCAAAAACTCATTCCATTAACTATTAAAATCATTTTGAGCTCATCAAACTTTGCCTCAGCTTTGAGGGATCTTCAAATGCCATGATCTTTCATATATTTGAATTGTTCATCCAATTTTTAGCTTAGAGATTTGTCTACCCAAATCGCCCTTTCGGGTTTTCAATTTGAGTCTTCCTTTTTCTTCTTTCATTTTTTTTCTTTTCTCTCTTTTCTTATTTTTTTTCTCTTTTTTCATTTTTCATATTTTCTCTTTTTCTTTCCTTTTTCATATTTTCTCTTTTTTTTTCATTTTTTATTTTTTATTTTTTCTCTCTTTTTTTCATCCATCTTTGACCCATTGTTGATATCTCTCACACATTAATCTCTAGAGCAATATAACCTGATTCCATTATTCCATCATGAGCATGCCTTAGCCTAACATATGATTGTTCAATTCGAGCACTTACATTTGATCCAAATGGACTTCTAAAGGTTGTAACGTAGGCCATGGTGAGGGGTCATGAAAGAAATAGATAAAATAGGCTCAAAATATGTGTTTAAAGGGTTTAAAATCAAATGATCATTTCTTATCATTTGAAACAACTTGGCATTTTGCCCCTTTCCACTTTATTTCACTACTTTTTCCCTTTTTCCAACTCATTCCTTACAAAAAGATTCTCATTACCTTGCCTCAACTTGTTTGTGGCATTTTTCTTTTCTCTTTTTTTTTTTTCATTTTGCTTTTCTTTCCTTTTTGAGACCTTTTACAATTTTTTTTTACCTCTTTTTTTCAAAAACAATACCCCATAGTGTAAAGGGTGATCCTTGGTTAGGGTTCTTTAAAAAAAAAATCATAATGAGCTCAAAAGGGTAACAAAGAATGGTTTTTCAAATGGTAAAAGAAATATGACCATTTTTCATCTCAAATGTGGATGCTTTCCTTGAAGATCATCTTTTGAACAAAAACAAGCTCATGGATCATTATAACAGACTGTACGTCTTCATGACATACCCATCTCATATCTATCATTAACTTTTTTTTTGCTCAAATAATCTCCTCAAATCAATGTGAATGAGTTTTCAAAATTAAATCCCAGAATTATTTTTAGCATCATTGTCTAAACATTTAGCATTAAGAATAGGAATGGAAATGAAAAGTTATGAAAGGTGATAAAGCACGAGAAAAAAATGGTTAAATGAAAGAGAAAATGTAATGAAATGCACTATCCTTGCTTTTTATTAAAATGATAGTAAATGAAATCCTATTGCATAAAAGAAATCCTAACATTATTTTAAAAGAAATCCTAGAATGACAAGTAGCTTCCAACCACCCTTAACATCTTTCTCTAAAATCATGCCCCTGTGCATTCAGGTGAAGAATTTTTATTGACATATTGTCCCCCTGATTCATCGAAACTCACTAAGCCTTTCTGGATCAAACTTTGCACTTTATGTTTGAATGCGGGGCAAGTTTCAATAGAATGACCCACATTTCCATTATGATAATCACACGTCGCATTAGCGTCCTACCATTTTAGATAGGGTGGCTTCAATGGTTCTAGAATAACTAGAGACACCAAGTTGTTCTTGACCAGTTCTGAGAATAACTCAGTATAAGTCACAGGGATATGGTCAATTTGTGCTCTTTCTTGGTTATCTTGAGATCTCTTTGAACCATTCATTTGATTGTTAGGCTTTCAAGCTGATGCAGGTACTTACAAGGTTGACTGTAGATAAACTGGTTGTGGATGTGGTTGGTAAAGGTAATATAAGATACTATTCATAATAGGATAGTACAAATAGTAACTTTATGGTGGATAAGGTTGATATCCCATGAACTGTCTATCAAGGCTCACGGCTTAAGTTTCAATCTCTTTCTTCTCTTGTGCCTTTTTGGTTTCTTTTCCGTTTAAGTTGCCATTTTTAATGGCATTCTCAATAATTGCGCCTGAGATCACCATGTCAACGAAATTCTTTGTGGCATTCCCTATCATTTTTTCATAATAGGGGGATTTCAAGGTGCTGACAAATTATATGGTGGTCTCTTTTTCAGTCAAAAAAGGTTGCACCTGAGTAGCCATGTCCCTCCACCTCTGGCATATTCTTTGAATGATTCAGTTGCCTTCTTTTTCATATTTTGCAAGAAAAGGCGATTAGGAGCTAAGTCTATGATATGTCGGTATTGACTGATGATGTCATGGGCCATATCACTCTAAGAACGAATATGATTCTTATCCAGCTGGACATACCACTTAGTAGCAGAGCTAGTGAGGCTGTCTTGAAAGACGTACATCAAAAGCTTTTCATTATTGGCATAGACAACTATTTTTTGACAGTACATAGTAATGTGAGTCTTCAGACACTTTGTACCATCGTATTTCTCGAACTCTGACACTTTAAACTTCGGAGGGATAACCACATCCAGGACTAAATAAAGTCCAGCAGCATTGATAGAACCATAAAAACCCACTCTTTCCACTGCTCGTAACCTTTGTTCAAGTATACTAATTTTTGAATCTTCTTAAGATTCCACCAACTTTATCTTTTCTTTTTCCTTCTTTTTCAAGTCATCTAGATTAGGAACTTAGATTGGTTCTACTACCTTTTCAGTAAAGATAAGATTTACATAGCTATAGTAATGCCCTGGGTTTGAAATTGATGACATTTCAAGGTATACAGGATATGTGAACTACTGTGGTGGTATATCCTGTATGGACTGGGCTTGTTATAGGCCAAAACCTGGAGGATATAGAGGGTCAGCCATTTCTTGTGATGGGGGGCCTTGTTGGCTTGTATTTTCTTCTATTCTTTTTCTTTTGTTTAGCTTGTTGAGAGCATCCAGAATCTTGGTCAACTCATTCTCAATCTTTTCCTATGCTTTTTCCAGTTTTTCAAATCGATGAGAGTTTTCTTACTCCATTTTTCTAGCTCTGGCTCTTGTGTTATATCGTTGGGTAAGGTTGCTTGGTGGAGCTATCCTTGAACCTTTAGCACCACAATTATGATTAGAAATGCTATGCTATGCTTTATGTATGATACGTTGATGCACGAATGAAATGTACATTTTCATGGATGAAATCTAATATGAAATGGATGCAAATGATAATGTTAAAACATGATCATGAAAATAATACAGATGCACAAAATCAGACAAACAACATAGTTAGTTTCAGAGATGAACTGAAAGTGATATCGATGCATAATGTTACATATGATAATGAAAATGATGCACAAAGTCAGACAATCAAAATGATTAGATAAACATCCTTATTGTGTCGTAGTTTCAGGGTATATCTATCATTGGGTAGGAAGGGCTCTATCTTAGGTCGGCCTCTTAAGTGTACACTCTATGTGGTTCAAGGCCAAAGTCTAAAGGTTTTCAAATTGCTCCTTACATCATTGTTCTTCATAGACTAGTAAGGCACCCCAATCCTCACCAATTACAGGCTACAAGCGAAAAAAGGTTCAATTTGAGTGAGAGTATTTCGCTAGCCACTGCGGAGGCATTAAACCTCACAAAAGCAATAGGTACTTTACTCCCTCCTAGAGGGATGGAGCTCGAGTATAGAGCTCATGTTATGCATATGCATATGAATGACATAATTAATAAAGTAAATAAACATGAATGAATAAAAAAATCTATACAAAAGGTTCAATTTTATTAGGCTTTTGGATAACACAAATTTATTTGCTGGCCTGACTCTCAGACTTCCCCAGTGGAGTCACTAAACTGTCATAACGTCTAGATTCAAGGATCTATCGCTAGACATTGACTTGAAAGAGTCACCACCAATCTTTTTTATCTAGGTGCGATTGGCCACCTAAGGAATCTATCCTTTTAACGAACACCTAAGCCTAAGGGTCCCTAAAAGAATAGGTTCATATCTACTAACCAGAATAGGGTTCAGGAGTACGGTTACGTGTGAGAAAGTTTGTAGCACCCTTACAACGCCCATCGAAAGATGGTACCAGCTTAATTTTGTGTTATCCAATAAGCCTTAAAAATTTACCAAGTAATTAATTATTGGAAATTATTCTCAATTGACTCTAATACCTTTAGCAAAAAATTGAAAACATTTTCTCACCTTAAGAGTATGCAAGGAGACTATTGTTTCACTTACAGAGGCTCTATCGTCAGATTATTTAACATTAAAAATTTTTCAAAAAAGAAAAGGAAAAGAAATAAAAATTCAACTTTAGATATAAATTCTTTTCTTTTCATTTAAAAAAAAAAAAAAACTCATTCCTTTTGCACAAGAAAAATTGATACTTTCAACATTTCCTTAAAGCATTTAGGAGTTTTTATTTTAAGGAAAATTAATACTTTCAACTTTTCCTTAAAATGTTTTTTTTTATTTTTAAGGAAAATTGGTACTTTCAACTTTTTCCCACAATATTTTTTTGAAATTTTAATTTCGAAGAAAATTGATACTTTCAACTTTTCCTCAAAATATTTTTTTTTTGAAAATTTTAAAAATTTTATTTTTAAGAAAAATTGATACTTTCAACTTTTTCTCAAAAAATTTTTTTTGAAGTTTTTATTGAATATATTTTTATATTAACTTAATAAATACACTAAATAAGAAAAGAAATACTTGCAAAAGAAATCACTTGGTTTAGTTTTGCAAAGAAAAAATTCAGCTGTAGAAATAAAAAATAGCTTGGTAAGCGCAGCTTTAGGTTCGACTTAACCGGTCAAACAGACTAGCTTGGCTTGAAGTCAAAAGTGGGTCATAACTGAGTTGGATTGCCCGTGGAGTAGCATGTGGATCCTCTTCAAAAGACTTGGTTTCTTGATCCTCCAAAATGCTGTATTTTAGTTTAACTATAAAAACCAAAATTTCATATTTCTTCTTCCTTTTTCAAACCTTCACTCTCTCTCTAGTTGTATACTCTCTTTTTTCTCTCTATAAAATTTTTTAGGAACTAAAGAAACCTTAAGAACACTAGCCAGCTTCTAGCTTTTCTAGATTTCTGCTACCTCTAACTGCCAAGTGCTACTGTTTGCTCAGTGTCGACTGTCGCCTGTCAGCTCTGGTTGGCCTCAAACTCTCACCCTAAAGTTCACCTTGGTATTGGCTATATGTTCACTATATTTAAAACCTGAAATCCCTAGAAGAGGGTTTAAACCATAACAAGAAAAAACCCCATTTCTGTTTCTGTTTGCATTCTTATTTTTTGTTTTTGATCTATTTTGGTTTCTTCATGTTGACTTTCGTTTCTAACTTTTATTGACAGGAGATGCCTGTTTGGTAAGAGGTTGATGATGAAGATAGGATCAGTCATCGATGAGGATTGGTGTTCCCACCGTCGACATGTGGATTGATGCCTAGTTTCCTTATTCTCTCTTTGCAGGTGTGGGTTTTAGGCAGGACGGTGAAGATGAAAATGGGATTCATAATGGGTTTCGGTTCCTGTTGTTAAGATTTTTGTGGCTAAGGTGGTTTTAGTGGCTATGTAGAGTTGTGGTTCAGTTTAGGTAATAGCTAAAAAAAATGGTGATGATGGTCAATAGAGGGAGAGGTTTAGATGATGGTGGTGGAGACAGTATATTTGGTTGAGATAAAAAGAGGCAGAGATGGTGAGTTCTATTATGGGTCATTTTTTGTGTAAGAGACTATGGAAAATGAAGGCTATTCTTAATGGAGACCATTCTCTGATTAAGGCCTAAAGATGATCGAGAGATCTAGGGTTGGCTATCTATCAAAGTTCGGTTAGGTCTGGTGGTTTAGAAGGACATGCTAGGACTTTGGTTGATGTTTTGCGGCTTGACAAGGATGGGAATCGAGGATTGCCAAAAGTAGTAAATCAAAATTAGTGGCAAACTTGGTTTTTTAAAAGGTTGAATAGAATTGACAAGAAAGACTCTCAATGGGTTGTTTACAGGTGATGATGGAATATCGAGTGCTAGCTATTGGTTGCTTGGGTTTTATTACCGAGTCTGGAATTATGGTTAGGTGAAAATTGGTTTTGGATACTACTGGAAATGGTTATGGATGGAGATAGTGGTTCTGGCAGCTATGGTGGGAGTTTGGCTTAAGCGAAAATGGCAGTGTAATATGAGGTATGGTTTTCAATTTGGCAATGGCATCACACGGGACTAAGGCTGGTGATGGCAATGATGGTGAATGGTGATGTTGGGCTAAGTTGCTACTAGAGTCGGAGGAAATAGGTGAATATCAGAGTCTTTTTATGACTCTTTCTCTGTTTTTGTTCTCTCTCTTTCTTTCTTTATTTTTCGTGCCCCCTTGTTGTTGTGAATTGCCAAGATTTTTAAAGCTATGTGATTGAGTTTTAGTTCAATTCTGATTATTATCTAAACCTAAAGATTAGCATCCGGTTATGCTTTCTGATAACAATCATCACCAAGCATAATCTCATTCTTTCAGCTTTTCTTCTTCTTTTTTTTAAATTAATCAAATAATGGAGAAAGAAAAAGAAATTAAACAATAGATAGACCATAAAAAAATAAAAAAGATAAATGCAAAATAAAAAATCTAAAATAAAAATGAATAAAAATCCCTACAACTGAGCTTAGATTAGTCTTGATTGACAAAGAATCTCGGACAAAATAGGGTGTTTACAGGTACCAATTTTATAAGCGTTGCGAGATACTGATCCCTCCCTACACGTAACCAACTCCTGACACCAATTTGTTATCGTAAACCAAAATTATCTTTGCAATAAAGCTTTAAACTTGTTTTATTGTTTTATTAGAAGATAAACTTTTTGGGTGGCCAATCACACTCCAAAAAAAAATTGGTGGTGACTCTCCGTATTTTTCATGATTTAAAAATTTTTACATCTAGCGATCGAGTCTTTGGACTGATACGTTATAATACTTACAAAAATTGTCATAGAATTGTATAAGAGAGGGGTGGCTTGATGTTCCTTTTATAGGGGAAGTATTCTGCCCATTAGGTTTAATTCATGGAATGGATATTTTCATAATTAATCTTATGCTAGCCAAATGTACCAAAACATGGGAAAACTTTTTCTCTTATTTTAATTCCTCTTTTTTTAGTTATACCAAAATCAAATTAAGTTCAACTTAATTTATCCTAATTTTAATCTTTTATAATTGTCCTATTGTGTGTGGCCCATTAGGTTCTTTAATATGCTGGCAATAAACTTAAGCTTGATGAACCTTTAAATTTGGCTCTAGATGAAACAAACTTTTTATCTTCATTACTAATTCTCTAATTAGCCAATTTTATGTTTATGTAAACACCTAATTTTGTTCAAGTAAAATTTGAGCCATCTATGAAGCATTTAAAATTCAATCCAGCTCAAATCTAACATTTTTCAAGTTCTTAAAATTAAAATTTGGACCAATTTGACCCAAATTCTCCAAAGTTAACTGTGGTCAACTCTAGTCAAAATTGGTTAAACAAAGTTAAAATCAATCAAACTTGGTCAAACTCGAAAAGATGAATAGAACCCAGGCTAATTCTCAAAATTCATAACAAAATTGGAATCAAAATAGTTTAAAATAGAGATTAGTGATTTTTAAAGCACTAAAAAGTTTGGTTGCACTTCGAAAAGTGTAAAATTACTAATATGCCCTTAGGTGTATTTTCGTAATTTGGCTTTCTCGAAGTCAAATTTTTGTGAAAACTTTCAGATCATAAATGAATTTTTTTATGATATTTAATGCAATAAAAACCCAGATCACACCTTAGGAGTTGTGAAATTACAATAAATGCCACTTAAGGGTATTTTTGTAATTTGACCTTTTCGAGGTCGAAATTTCACGAAAAGCTTTAGATCATGATTTTATAATATTTGATGATTTTTAGAATTTTAAAAACTTTAATTGTAACTTGAGAGGTATGAAATTACCAAAATATTTTTTAAGGGTAATTTTGTAATTTGACATTCATGAGGTCAATTTTTTGTGAAACTTTACAAATCATAATTTTTTAATATTTTATAGTTTTTGAAGCATTTGGAATCATAGTAGTACCCTAAAAGTTTGAAATTACTAAAATACCCTTTAATGGTATTTTCAAAATTTAACTTTCCTAAGGTTGGATTTTGATGAAAATTTCTAGATCTTAATTTCATAATATTTCATGATTTTTGGTACTTTAAAATCTCAAAAATGAGTATGGGAACATTGATTTTTGAGGAAATTACCTCAATATCAAAAAATTTATACTAAGGGCAAAATGATCTTTTTATTCGATTTAATACAACCTTTGCAGTAATCAATGTGGACCATTAGATCTCATATTGAATCTTGATTCAATGGCTAAAGATTACTCCTTGGATTAAAAACAAGGGAGGAATTTGGGCTACTGGATGAGATTTGATCCTAAGGCCTATATTCAATGTTGTAAGATATTTTTTTTGGGTTATTCTTTATTCAAGAGGGGGGACTTTTTACTACATGAAACCAAAGTAAATAACATGAAAAATAGAAAAGAAGAGGAAAGTATCCTTCTCAACATTCATCATTTGCATTTTTAGCATCTCCATCTCATTTTTCATTGCATTTTTCATTATATTTCATTCATTTCTTGCTTGATTTTCTAAAAGGTTTTTAGTTTATTTTTCTTGCACAAAGTTTGAATCATTCTTCATTCAACTAATTAATAGTTGGTTTGAAGGTTGAAATACAAACAAAAGCACCAAAATCCACCATTAAAAAAACTAAGTTAGAGGTTTGGCCATGATGTCTTTCTTGTTGGCCGAACCTCCTCTTGGCCATTTTGAGAATTTCTTTGTTCATCAAACTTGCTTGTGATGTGTAAATGAGTAGCTAGCTTCATTTTTGTATAAATTTTGTTTGGCTAATGAAATGTGTTGGTGTTTGGTTCATGTTTGAGTTTCATGTTTTTTTTAGTTTGTTTACTTAATGTTTGATAAATGTTTTTGGTGCTTCTAATGCTTTGTATGATGAATGAAAGAGTAAATGATGCTTGTTGGATGAAATAGAATGAAATCATGCTTAAGGAAAATTCATTGTAGGTTCAACCATTGTGTTTTTCTCTTTAGCCAAATCTTTTGCTTGGCTTGATGATCATCTCTTGTTTGGTTCATGATTGATAGATGATGTTTTAGTTATAAGTTTTAAGTTTCCATGTGGATGGATTAAATTTTTAATGGAAAATTTGTTGATGTTTGGTTGATATTATTGTTCATAAGATTTTCAAGTTATATTAGTTCATGTTGTGTTTGATGAAATTATTGCTATGATTTTCAAATGATTCATGCTTATTTGGTTGAAATGATATGAAGAAAATGCTTGGAAAATAGGTCAAGAAGATTCGGCCATGGGGAATTTGTCTTTGGTTGATCCATGCTTTGTATTACGTTTCTATGATATTTGGCAATTTTCCAACATGCTTGAATATAAATTTCATAAAAAAAAATGTTGTTTGATAATTGCATTTAGTGAATTTTTGAAGTTGTTTGGCTATGTTCAATGATGCACAATGGTGGAACATTCATACCAAAATTTAAAGGCTTTTATGTTTGATCCATTTTAGTCCTGAATTTTTATGAATTATATGTTTGTGATATCAAGTTTGAAAATACCTTAATTTCTAATTATGCTTCTAGGTCATGTATTTAGCACATGTATTCATTAATGGTATTTTTATAATTCGCATTCATTTCAAGTCCATTTTCATAAAATAAATTTTTTTTCAAACTTCAAACTTGAAACCCTAAATCCCAAACCCTTAAACCCTAACCTTAAACCCTAAAATCCTAAGTCCAAACCCTAACCCTAAACCAAAAACCAAAAACCTAAACCCTGAAATCCTAAACCCAATCCCTAACCGTAAACCAAAACCCTAGCCCTAATCCCTAGACCCTAATCCTAACCCTAAACCCTAACCCTAACCTAACCCTAAACCCCTAAACCCTAACATAAACCTCAAACCAACCCTAAACCCGAAATCAATCGTCCATTTGCATTTAATTTTATCTTGTCATTACATGCATTTTCATATTATCATACATTCATATTTTGTCATCTATATTATATTGTCATGCATTCATCACATGTTATTATGTTCATGCAATCCATGCAATTATTTTCAAAAATTGGTTTTCAAAGTAAAATGTTTTAAAATAAAATAATATCTCAAGTATAGTCATTGAGATATTGCCTAACTATAGGAGGACTCTCAATGATTATTATTTATGAGAGGTGCTATCTCAGTTTTCGTGAGATAATTTGAAAACTTTTAAATTAAGAATATTTTTAATGGTCTACCTGGTTATAAGAGAGTGAAAGAAGTATTTTGATGTTTAAAGTGTTTTCACTTTAATCTAAAAATAAAAAAAAGTACCAAAGTTTTGTTTTAAATTTGATTCATTTTTGTTTAAAAAAAAGAAAAATAAAAAAGAGTTTTGTTTTAAATTTGAATTGTTTTTGTTTCAAAAAAATAAAATGAAAATGAAAAAATGAAAAAAAAAGAAAAAGAAAGGGAATTAAATTTAAACAATAAGCAAAATAAGACCATTTTAGTCAAAATTAAGAGATAACATTCAATCAATTGGTATCGTCTTCTAATCCTTCGCCACGCATAACTGATTCATGGACTCAACTTTGATTTTTTAGACTGTAAATTTGTTTTTTTTCTAAAACATTTTAAACCTGTTTTAAAATGTTTTATTAAAAGGACAAAAATTTTTTTATGGCCAATAACACTCTAAAAAAGATTGATGGTGACTCCTTTGATTTTATTTTTTATCGAAAATAGTTTTAATCCTTCCATTTTCCAAAATTTTCCCATTCGTCCGGCTTTCAGCTTAGCTTGCCTCTGGGTCCCAAGATATTATGATAGCTTATAAATCATGATTAATGGTAACTTCATTGCCATGACCTCTAGTTGCTAAAGAAAAGTCAATATGGCTTGACAAGCTATCCGTAAATGGTTTTAGTGTATAATTAATATCTTTTCATCACATAGTATCTTGGTTTGAACATTGAGTATAATTTAGTGTCTACTCAATCTTATTCAACTATGTTAAAGTCTTGTCATTGACATTAACTCATAAATAAGTTTTAGAACAATTCTTAACTCTTATTTCAGTTTGGCCAAAGATTTCTTAAGTTAATTTAATCAAGATTAGTTAAGATATTCTTTTGATCATACAAGGTGATGAATCCCATCTTGATTACTTAATGCACCTTCATATGCTTCATGTTAAACTCAACAATATTCAACTAGAGTATTTTTGGTTAAAACCATAAGTAAAGTCAAACTATAACATTCATCATATAAGATCATAAGTAATCTCAAGTCAAAGGATCAGTTATACAACCATCACAAGAGAATGTAGCTATAGACAATATGCAAACTACCATATAGCATTCTCATATTGGATCGTGTTCAGTGAACTTATTCTTGTAACAAGTACCCACATGTTAGCTTAAGTTTATCCAAACTTCAACTAATGAAATCGGTTGCTTGTTTCATAAGCAAGAGCATAATCATCTGTTAGTCTCAACAATTTTTGTCGATGCCCTCTTATTGATAAAGCACCATCAAGGAACTATTTTTGGAACATATAGCTTTTATACAATGATAATCTCATAATTACAATCTCATTGTAATTCCATTGCATAGCTTTATTTGTATTTTAAAGATTTATCATATAACTGTTAACATTAAAAAAATATGTAAATAAGCTCAATGAGAAATAAATAAGACCTTTATATGATATCAAATATCAAAGTACTACAAATGTGACAATGTCTTAGCCAAAATATGTTTCAACTTGAAGGGAAAATACCAACAATTCAACCTTATCATAAGCTTTACTCATGTTTAGTTTTATGGCTCCCCAACATACCTTGCCTTTCCCTTTAATTTCAAAAAGAGGGAACTAGTACTTTGTCAGTGATTAGCCTACTTAGGACAAATACAATTCGATTCTCACTAATGCAAAAAGGTAAAACCTACTTCAATATATTAGCTAGAACTTTGGCAATAATTTTGTTTAAGACATTACAAAGGCTAATTGGCCTAAATTGGGTCTTTTTTTTCTATTTTTTTATCTTAGGGACAAGAACTATATGTGTATCATTAATATCCTTTAAACTATTCCCCCTATTAAGTACAGATAGGCAAAAATTGACAACTTTAAGACCTATAATATACCAAAATTTATGATAAAAAAGAGCTAGTGTACCATCTGGACTAGGAGCCTTTGTTAGATAAATCAATTTGATGGCTTCACGTATCTCATCTAAAGTAAACTAAGCTGATAGTTGGACATTCAATGTTGTTGCTACTTACGGTGAAGTAGCTTTTAATATCTCATCTGGCATCATAGGCCCTTAGGTTTTGAAAAGATCTGTGAAGTACCCCACTGCCACCTTTTCCACCTTGCGGCCTCTTCTTGCCAAATGCCATTCTTATCCTCTAGCCTTTTTATTCTATTTGTTCTCTTTCTTTATGTTGCTTCTACATGGACAAACTTGGTATTTTTGTTCACGTCTTTGAGCTAGTTAATCTTTACACATTGCATCCAAAATGATTCTTCTTGTTCAAGCCAATCATTTAGCTTTCTTTTGATTTCCAATTCTAGGCTAAATTTTCATCATTGGAACTTTACATACTGACTTTTTTTAACTACTTATTTAAATTACCTATCTTTGTGTGTAAGTCATGGAACTTTTTCCTACCACACACAGCCAACTTTTGCATTGCCCTTTTAAGTTTCCCTTTAAGCCATATATCATGGTCTTTTTCCTATGTCGATTCAATATTTCCCTTTCTCTCTAGTTTTTTCACCCATAGTGCCTCGTAATGAACCCTTTTCCTCCTACGATAATGTTGCTGCCTTTTCTGCTTCCCCATCATATCTACCATAATAGGACAATGGTTAGACACCTAACATGTAAGATGACATATAACAAAGTTGGAGAACATTTCCCCTAGTTGCTATTAGCTAATGCTTGATCCAGTTTTTCATAGATTAAATTTCCTGTTGAATGACCCTTTTCTCCATCTATATCTTAGCCATTTGAAACCTAAGTCATATAAACCAATTTCGACAAGTGTACTCCTAAAAGATCTCATCTCCCATTTAGGTATGGTGTTACCCCCTGATTGTATTAAAAATTTAGCATTTTCTTACTCATTTTTAGTGCAATTTCTCTAGACTTTTAGCTTGATCTTTGAGAATTTTAGCAAAAATACTCCTAATGCATGATTGTTTCATGTGTAGAAGAAAACATAAAAAATGAGGAATTTTGGAGTATTTGAACTCAATTTGGAGGATTTATGCTGGGAAAAGTTGGAAAAGGCCATAACTAGTGTGATTGTTCTATTTTATGATTTAGGGGAGTTTTTCTTAACCCTTTCTTTTATGATCTTTTAAGCTTAAATGAACTTCATTGAACCTTATTTTAAGTTTCAATTCTCATAATCTCTTTTGGAATTGTCTTTCTTAGCTTAACAATGCACTGTCATTTTTCAAGTATCTTTATACATTTTTGAAATGTAATAGTTGCATTAGATAATTGGAAGTTATTTTTGAATTGATAATTTACTTAAATTTTTCTAAGGATTATATTGCATAATTTGTTCACATAATGACTTGAATTTGGGTAGCAAAATGAAAGTTGCTAAAATAGGCTCCAAAAATGAAGGAGGAAAAAAATGCAAGTATGCCATATGTTCAAGCTTCATAGGATCAAGACATTTTGGTGCCAACCTTAGTGATTCAAAGAAGACCAAATGGAGTTATTGAGTTGGCTATTTGGAGGTCTCCCATTGGTCATAGTTTTGACTTCTTAGAGTGTAAAGAATCATGAGAAAAGGGCTTGACAGCAAGGAAAGCTACATGAGCTAAATAAAAAAGCAAATGCCACAAAAGAAGGAAAGAAAAAAGATCTAGAAGCTTAGATATTTTTGCTATAAATTTTTGGGCTGAGGCATCTCCTATTTGCCTATAAATAGGTTAGAGTGGCCACCTATAATTAGCTTTTAGCTAGATTTTTAGATTTTTAATTTTTAATTTTTCCACTTCATTTTCTTTGCACTTTTATTTTTTTGCTTTGTAAATAAGGCTATTTGGAAACCAATTTGCTTTACTTTCCATGAAAATTTGACTTTCTTCCATCAATCTTCAACATAGTTTCATATTGTCTCAATGAAATTTCAAGAATCTTATGTTTTTGTCTTCAATTTCCATTGATTTTAAGAGATCATCAATGTTGTTTGGTAGTTTATATTTTTGACCTCCTTACAATGTTTTGATCAGATCTTAATGAAATCTAGCTTGTATTGAGCCAAAACTTTTTATTAGGTTCTTAAGTCATAGATCTTTAATTCTGGAAAAAATCCTATTCTAATTCTATCTACGAAATTCTAGAAAAATCTCTAAAATTTTGGTTAAACTTAGTTGGTAGAGTTGGATATTGAATGAATGATAGCATATCAAGGGACTTCTCTCCTTTTTGGTGTTTGGTTTGCAACTCTTGCACTTTACACTCTTCAATCTATGTGTTTTCTTGTTAATTCTCATTTGATTGCATTTACATTCTCGTTTTTACATCTTGTTAGGATGATTTTCTTTGCAAGTATTCTGTTTTTCTAGTTTTTGCATTCGATTAGAATTTTAGTTCAATGAGCTAGAATTTTCTTTATTTGATGCAATTTCTTTGTTGATTCATGTTATAAACTTGTAGATGTAGGTTTTTTTGGGTTAATTTGAGTTAATTCTATCTAGCGAGTTGTAGATCTAATTTTTCTTTCAAGAATTGTTAGTTTCCAGATTCACTTGTAATTTTTGGTTTTCAAGTTCTATTTACATTTTGCAATTTTCTTTTATTGATTATTCTTTAATTCTATTTTTATCTTAGTTCATTCACTGATCTTGTAATTTACAAAATAAGTTCAACTGAATTGTAGTAGCTTAAATCCAATTTTGCTATTAAACTTTCAATTTTCTAGATTTGCATTAGAGTTCTGGTTTTGCTTGCTCTACTTAGATTTTCAATTTTGCTTTTTCAATTCCACTTTTATTCTATTTTTATCTTCAATTACATTATGTTTTTGTAAATTTTTAGTTTGTTTAGATCAAGTTGTAAGAATTTCCTAGAAGTTTCTTTTGTTGGAAGTTAGAAGTTAGTTGAGTTAGTAAGTTTTCTGTTATAATTAGTTATTTCGGTTTATGCTTTTAATCTACTATTTTACTTGTTAGTTAAACTTGTTATTTTAGTTTTTAGATTAGATTTACATTTCAATTCATGTTGAGTTCATTGTAATTCAATTTAGTTATTGTTTTTAAACATTTATCTAGTTTACTTGTTTTACATGTTGCTAGTTAGCTTAATTTTGTACCAACCTTTCCATTGAGCCAACTTTAGAGAGAGTGTGGGGATGATAGGTACTTAGGCTAAAAACCTCTTTAGATAATCCTTGTGGGAACGATATCTTAACCTTTGGTCACTATTATTACTTGAATGATCTATGTGCTTGCAAAAAAGTCCTAATCAAGTTTTTGACACTATTGCTAGAGATTAGGTGTAAAGAGTCTTAGGCTAATATCGTGCTTCACCATGCTCATCTATAGATTGGTTCACCTCTTAGTTTACATAGGTTTAGTGTAGATAGTTTAAAGATAGTTATTATATTTTTGCTCAGGTTCTATTTTATTTTTCATGTGGGATTCCAAGCTTTATAAGGTAACCGAGCATTATATGGATCATGCTAGACCTTATTATTTTGATGACTTTCTAGGAACATGGCCTAGTGAAAAAGACAAAGCTAAAAAAGAGTCAACCTTTAAAGATTTATCCAAAAAGTTAGACTCCCTAGAAAATCAACTAGAGGCCATTAAAGCTAGGTATAATCTTAAGCCTACTCATGTCCATAACTTTCCAAGCCCATATAACAAAGGTAAAGTGCATTGTGGAGATTACCATAGTGATAGGTGTACACTTGATCATCAATTTCAATTTTACACAAATACTTATACTACTCAAACTTATGAGAGTCATTCGAAGATCATGTGGGATACTACTCTAGCTAGCTTGCAAAAGAAAAAAATGTGAAAAAGAAAAAAAAAAGAAAAAAGAGAGGCAGTAAAGTGGTGAAAAAGCAAAGAAAGGAAGATAAAAAAGAAAAGTGAGCAAAAACTAAGTTTGAACGTGATTCTTTAGACAAGCTTAAACTTCTTTACTTTGAAAGCTCAACATTGAATAATCCTAGACAAAGTAATGCATAGTAAAGGTACTTAAGCTTAAAATGTCTTTTATCATACCTTGACCTTAGCCTTACATTACAAGCTTATAAAGTTCTAAATGATATTTAGTAATGTGTTTATCTATATTAGTAGAGAGAGAAGTGAGAAGTAAACATATGAAACTTGAGTACACTTTATTAATCTTTGTTCTTAAATTTTCATGTTTTGCATAACATTACTAGATTACATGTAAGGATTTGTGAAAGGTATTGTTTGTTTTTGGGAACCATAGTTAGGAATGAGCTTAGCCTAGGTTGATTTTTGTATATTAGCATATGAACAATTTTGCTTTAGTTATATCTATTGATTAATCCATGAGCTATTCATGTTGAATGAAACATTGCAAGTAATTGATGATTCTTGCTCAATCTTGTTTTGCTGGAGGATAAGCAAAAGCTTAAGTTTGGGGGTTTGATTGCACTAAAATTTTAGCATTTTCTTACTCATTTTTACTGTAATTTCTCTTGATTTTTAGCTTTATCCTTGAGAATTTTGGCAAAAAAACTCTTAAATGCATAATTGTCTTATGTGTAGGAGAAAATATAGAAAATGAGAAAGTTAGTAATATTAGGACTCATTTTGGAGGATTTATGGTGGCAAAAGTTGGAAATGGCCACAACTAGTGTGATTGTTTTATCTTGCCATTTAAGGTAGCTCTTTTTAATGCTTTCTTTTATGATTTTTTAAGCTTAAATGAACTTCATGGAACCTTATTTCAAGTTTTAATTCTCATAATTCTCATTTGGAATTGTCTTCCTTAGCTCAATAATGCATTATCACTTTTCAAGTATCTTTATACATGCTTGAAATATAATAGCTGCATTACGAAGTTGGTAGTTATTTTTAAATTGATAATTTTCATGAATTTTTCCAAGGATTATATTGCCTAACTTGTTCACTTAATAACTTGAATTTTGTCAGAAAAATAAAATTTGTTAAAATTGGTGCCAAAAATAAAGGAGAAAAAAACAAGTGTGTCGTGTATTCAAGCTTCATATGATCAAGGCATTTTGGCACCATCCCCGGTGATTCAAAGAAGACCAAATGGAGTTACTGAGTTGGCTACTTGATCCCATTAGTCATAATTTAACTTTTTTGGAGTGCAAAAGATCATGAGAAGAAGGCTTGAAAGCAAGAACTAAAAAGGCCAAATAAAAAAGTAAAAGGTCATAAAAGAAGGGAGAAAGAAGGATGTAGAAGCTTAGATAATTTTGTTGTAAATTTTAGGGGTTGAGGCATTGCCATTTGCCTATAAATAGGGGAGAGTGGCCAGCAATAAGGAGCTTTTAGCTAGATTTTTGGATTTTTAGTTTTAAATTTTTGCACTTCATTTTATCTGCACTTTTATTTTCTTACTTTCCAAATAATGGTGTTTCGTAGCTAATTTGCTTTACTTTCCATGAAAATTTTTCTTGCATCAATTTTCAATGTGCTTTTAGAATTTCTAATTGAAATTTCCAAAATCTTATGTTTTTGCCTTCAATTTCATTGATTTCATGTGATCATTAATGTTGTTTGGCAATTTCAGCTTTTGACCTCCTTGCAATGTTTTGATTAGATCTTGATGGAATCTAGCTTGCTTTGAGCAAAAATTTTTTTCTTAGATTCCTAACTCATAAATCTTTAAAATTGAAAAAAATTTGGTTAAAATTCCATCTACAAAATTAAAAAAAAACTCTAAAGTTTCAGCTAAACTCAGTTGGTAGAGTTGGATCTTGAATGAGTGATGGCATATCAAGCGACTTCTCTCCTTCTTGGTGTTTGGTTTGCAACTCCTACACTTTACTTGTTAATTATCATTTGATTGCATTTAAATTCATGTTTTTACATGCTATTTGGATGATTTTCTTTGCAAGTGCTCTATTTTTCTAGTTTTTTCATTTGGTCGAAATTGCAGTTCAATGAGCTAAATGTTTTTCTGTTTGATGCGATTTCTTTGTTGATTCATGTTATAAACTTGTAGATCTAGGTTGTATTAGCTCAATTTGAGTTTATTTTATCAAGAGAGTTGTGGATCTAATTTTTCTTTCAAGAATTGTTGGTTTTTAGATTCACTTGCAATTTTTGATTTTCAAGTTCTATTTAGATTTTGCAATTTCCTTTTCTTGTTTGTTCTTTAATTTTATTTCTATCTTATTTCAATAATTTTTCTTGCAATTTACAAATTAAGTTCATTTGAATTGTAGTAACTTAGATCCAATTTTGTTTTTGAACTTTCAATTTTCTAAATTTGTATTATAGTTTTGGTTTTGCTTGCCCTACTTAGATTTTCGATTTTGCCTCTTCAATTTCACTTTTATTTTTTTTATCTTTAATTACATTATGTTTTTATGAATTTTTAGTTTGTTTAGATCAAGTTTTAAGGATTTCTTACAAGTTTCTTTTGTTGGAAGTTAGAAGTTAGTTGAGTTAGTTTTCAATTATAGTTAGTTATTTCGGTTTATCCTTTTAATCAACTATTTCACTTGTTAGTTAAACTTGTTATTTTCAATTCTTAGATTAGGTTTACACTTAAATTCATGTTGGGTTCATTGCAATTCAATTCAGCTACTGTTTTTGTGCATTTATCTAGTTTACTTCTATTACATTTTGCTAGTTAGCTTAGTTTTGTCCCAACCTTTCAATTGAGCCAACTTTAGAGAGAGTGTGAGGGATAATAGGTGCTTAGGCTAAGAACCATTTTAGCTAATCCTCGTGAGAATGATATCTTGACCTTTGGTCACTATTATTACTTAAATGACCTGTGCATTTGAAAATGTCCCAATCAAGTTTTTGGCACTATTTACGGAGATTAGGTGTAAAGAATCTTAGGCTAATATCGTGCTTCACCATTTCTCATCTATTGGTTCACCCGTTAGTGTACATAGGTTTAGTGTAGATAGTCTTAACATAGTTATTATATTTTGTTTAGGTTTTATTTTATTTTTCATGTGGGATTTCAAGCTTTATGAGGTAATTAAACATCATGTGGACTATGTTAGACCTTATTATTTTGATGACTAACTAGGACCGTGGCCTAATGATGAAGACAAAGATAAAAGATAGTCATCCTTTAAAAATTTATCCAAAAAATTACTCTATAGAAAATCCACTAAGGGCTATTGAAGCTAAGTATGATCCTAAGCCTACTCTTATCCATAACTTTCCAAGCCCATATGACAATGGTAAAGTGCATCATGGAGACTACCATAGTAATAGGTGTACACTTAATCATCAATTCCAATTTTACACAAACACCAACATTACTTAAGCTTGGAAGGGTCATCTAAAAACCATATAGGATACTAGTTCGAGACACTTTTTTAGTTCACCATCTAAGTACACCCTGACTTATCCTATTAAGTACTAATTTTCGCAATACCCTCCACCACCTCCATATTCCCTACCATCACTGCAAGTTCCTCAATTGCCACATTATGTTCTACTATAGCAACATTTTTCTCCATCACAACATGATTCATCTTTACATCAATTTCCATCAACACCATATTCTCCACTACCTCCTGCACCAAGAAAGAAACCATACCTTAAAGAGATGTTAACTAAAGAGCTTCAAATACAAGAAAAAACTCTTCCAAGACCAACAAGAAACACTCATTAGGGCTTTTGGGCAATGTGATCAAAATGTATATATCCTAGATACTTGCCCTCAAGATTTTTTACCTAGTACTATAGAGTTAAAACCTAGTTGGTTAGATAAGAAGGAGTGTACCTTAAGCAATCATTATAGGAGGGGAATTTTAATATGGTTTGATAATGATGATGATGAGCGCATTGTGATGAAGACACCACTTTTTGTAAAAGTTGAAGAGGAAGAGATATGAAGGTAAAGGATAAGTTTAGGGCTAAGGAAGTTGATGATAGAAGATCATTTATGGAAGTTGAGAAAGAGGAAAGCATTCATGAATAAATTAAGCATGATATTCCACTCATGCTATTTTTGAGTTTTTTAAAGATCACTTATCTGATTGTTTGGATTTGCATGAGGTGGATAATGTGTTAATAAGGTAAGCTTACTAGATAGATCACTTAAACTTTTAGACACCTTCTTTCTTGAATTTAATATTAAATTTAATGATGATGAGGAACTCATTAGTAAAGAACTTACTTGTCTAGTAGCTTCTCCATTTCATGATCTTATGCCCAAAGTTATAGACACCTCGTTTTTAGAGCTTCCTATAGATAAACATCTATAGAGGAGAAAGTGAATGATAATGATTTTAGAGAGGATGGCTCAAGTCCCTACATTAATTTGCAAAAAAGTCTAAGCAATGGTCCTAACAAGAAGAATTTGAACCTCATAGCTCACACATGCTATTTCCATGGTTATTTGAATATCCATTCTATGATGAGTTGGAATTACATGTATTTGAAAAATCAATATAAAATAATTATGATAAGGTTTGGTTGACTTCACCAATAGACACAACCTTGTTAAGCTTACACATATATTATCTATAGAGGATCCTTTCATTATAAATCCTATATCTATATTATCCATGGTGGTACCCATATCATTGTTATTGCAGCCAATGCTCCCACTATTAGCTCATATTACAATATACTTAAAACATTCATAGAGGTGGGATTCAAATTTACCTATGTGCACCACATTTATTTAATGCTTATGATTACACATTTTGTGCAAGGAAAATAATGAAATAGGTAGATTCGAGAAGGAAATGTGGTGTGATTCTCTAATAGTAATGAAAGTCAAGCTTTTGACTTTAAATAAAGAACTTCTTGGGAGGCAACCCAAGCATTTAAAATTTCATGATTCCTTCCTTTATATTTTGGTGTTTGTCCTTAAGCTTTACTAGTTTTAGTTGTTTTCATTGTCTTGTTATTCCTAACCTTGATGGATTCCAGCCATCTGTACAATGACCGGTGATCTAAGCCAATAATTTCAAGATAAAACCTTTAATCATTCAGATGGTCCAAACTTTTGTTTGGTTTGAAGGGTTACTGAATGATGATCAAAACCTTTCTCTCCAACGTTTTAGAACTTTGCGATACTTTTAAATACAATGGTGTTTTTGATGATGCTATAAGACTGAGACTATTTCTTTTTTCTTTTAAGGATAAGGCAAAAAGTTGATTATTTTCACTTTCTTCTGGCTCTATCATTATATGGGGTGATTTAGTCTAGAAGGTCCTTGCCAAAATTTTTCCACCAGTTATGATGGTGAAAACGAGGAACAAAATTACAACATTCATACAACTAGATGGTGAAACCCTATATGATGCGTGGGAGAGATACAAGGAGTTCTTACAAAATTGTCAACATCATCGCCTCCATAATGGCTATAAATTCAAATTTTCTACAATATGCTAACTGATTGTTGCTTTTTGTATAACCTGCAAGTGCACAGATCAAGTAATAAAATGAAAGTATTCTAGTATCATCTCCTAAAGGATTATAGATTATAAATGTTGGGTTGCTTTCAATTACCAAAGGTGAAATCCTAAATTCTTATAACTAAACAAATAGAATTTTAGGGTAGATTGCAAAAGAAAAGAAACATTGAAAAGCAGTGTGTAGGCTTAAATTTTGACTTCTTTAACTGTCACTTGAAAAGTAAAAGAGAGTAGCCCAAAAAGTAGATCTAAAAGAACAAGAATAGAAATCTTGAAAATAAAGAAAACATAGGATTGCTGAATGCTTGAAATAAAAGAGAATAGACTTAAAACAATGATTGTATAAAACTAAACTTGTAGAACATCAAAGAAATAGCAATCAAAACTTGTAAAGAAGAATAAAAATTGTAAATCAAACTTTGGAAAGAAAGAATGCTTGAAAAGAAAGAGATATTTGAAAAGTAACTACTACTTGAATTGAAGAAAAGAAATTTAAGAACAAGGCTTTTGTTATTGGTAAATCTACCACCTAACCTAATAACTAATCTAAAGAAAAACTAAAGAACTAATAAAGAAGAAAAAGAGAACAAAGAAGAAGTGAAGGATGATGAATTGAGGTGAATAACCTCCCTATTTATAGTAAAGGGTTCGGCAATAGGGGGATAGATATATAATAATTACATTTAAATTCAAATACTAAGAGATTAAGTTGATCATCACCTTTCAAGTACTTAAACCAACTAGGACTTATAGTTTTGAATGAGTTTTGGTTAAATGGGGGTCTTGGGGTTTCATCTTAGTTGTTTGATCATTGCTTGTTTCCATCTTAATTCAATCTTTTAGGTAGGTTTAGCTAAGGTAGGATTCCAAGATCACGTCATTCATTTTTATCCAAACTCCTTTGATTCACATAGCTAGAGTTCTTCCTTTATCATGATTCTTCAATAAACACACAAAAAGTCCTCCTTGCATAAAAACTTCTTTGGGTGAATAGGGTGGTGTCCAAGCGAGCTTAAAATTGCTTGAAGTTCTCTAGGATTTTATTTTAGTGGAATGGATATGATGACATGAAAGTCCTTATTCTTTTAATTTTCTTCAAGGCTAAGCAAAAGAGACATGGGGTAGCTTAACTTTTTTTTACTGCATGGAGTAGAGTCCTTAAGCCTTTAAAATTAAATGGAACGTTCTTGAAAAATGGATATGGTCAAATAGTGCAAGAATCCTCCAAGGATAAAACTCTTCTCTTAGCTACTTGAACAAGTCCTAATGTAATAAAAATTCTTTGAATCTTCTTTTGGCTGAATACAAGGATGATTTAAGGGTGTCCTTGTATAATTGAACTTTTTCAAATTCCCTTTTGTTCTTTTTTATTGTATGGTTAAATGATGAGAAGCAATTAGGGTTTGGCTAGCTTTTGCTCTTGTATGGCCAAATGTGCCTTTGCATGCATGGATTGCATGTTTTCCTATCTATAGGCTTTAAACCCTAAAATCACAAAATTAACATTAAGGCACCAAAGATCAACCAAAATTTAAAATTTTACACCCATTTTAATATACAAATCACTATATTTTTAGGTGCTATCATATACCCCCACATTTAAATCTTTGCTTGTCCTCAAACAAAATCCTTAAATTAACAAAATATAAATCATTATACATGCTCATAAGTCAAAAGTTTACATAAAATTCCTATCATGCACTATTGCATAATATAAAACTGAATATAAACATAGGGTTATAAGAAATTTCTTAGAAAACAAGCTCCCAATATCTTATGTTCTTTACACATATGAATTTACTCAATCTTTAATTTATACATATAACATAAGTAAAAAGAATGCAAAACATTTCATTACATTTTAATTCAAAGATAGAATAGACTTCATATGTTCACTTTCCTTTTTCCTCTCTATTAATGTTAAACTTACATACTTGACTCAAGATCAAAAGTTTTTTAGGCTTGTAATGTAAGGCTTGGGTCAAGATAGGAAAAAGGAAATTTAGGCTCAAAACTCTTAGCTTATTTTCTTGAAGTTTCTTGGACTTTGTTTTGAACACTTTGAGAGCTTTTGAACTTTTGAACTTTTAAGGTATCATTTTATTCTTTTATTCACGATTTTTTCTCTATCTTTTTTTATTTTTTTAAACTTAGCCAATTTTGGCTTTATTAGGCTTTGCCTAGTATTTGCTATTTTCTTTTCTTTACATTCCTTGCACCTCTTTTCCTTTCAAATAAATATGTCCATAATACACAAGTAAGCACAATTAGGTTAGGTAAAAATAAAAGATGTGATAATAATAATCAAAGAAAAAGTTTATTAGCTTATTATGGGCTAAATAAACAAATAAAAGGGAATAATATAACATGTTCAAAATAAAGGTACTAGGGATGCATCATAACAAGGTGGCTTGAAAAAGGCTCAAACAGTCTAAAAACTATCTAGATCATCTCTTGAGTCAAATATAGTCTAGGATTTCACTTTAAAGATTAAATGAATTCTAGAGTACTTATTCATATCCTTAAATTTCCATGGAAATCCACATTTCATAAGGTTTCACAAGAATCGTAGCTTTTCCTTAAAAAAGAATAAAAGCATATGTACAAAAATCATATTCAAAGAAAAACATGTTTAAGAATTCCTTTCAAGTTCCACCATATTCATAATCAAATTCCATATCATACTTTAGTAAATCTTGAAAATTTATGCAAAATCAATAAGGTGTGCATATCAATGAGATCTAGTATGTCAATTTGGTTTGAAAGCAAAAATATGATCACAATTTTCAAAAATCATTTAAGTTCTCAAAGCATTCTTTCCTTTCCCCCCACTTAGATTGAACAATATATGAAAACAAAAAACAAGGGAAAAAAAATACTCCCAAAATTTTCTTCAAGGTCGAATCTTCATTTGTATGAGGTATTCCTTGCTTCACTTCATCTGTACAAGAACAAACTCAAAACACAGAAACATAAAACATATTTGTCTTAAAAAAATAAAGAAAACATAAACCATGAAATAAAATTTAGGCTGCCTTCCAAACAGCATTAGTTTTCATCAAGCATGACCATTCCTAAATCTATGGCTCATCTTATCCCATTATGAGGGAGTTTACCTTGTTGCCTCTTTCTTTGAGGAATGACATAAATAGAACTGATCTTAGGATGTGTACTAACTTTTCTAGTAAGAATAACATAAGCATAGCTTGAGTTCATCAAAGGTTTGGAATTGTTGGAGTTAGGGGTTTATAAATGGTTATGAATTAGAAAGTTATGAGGTTTATCTACTAGGTTAGAATCCCTAAGGTTTTCTTTTACCTTGGCTGCATGAACGTCATATTCACTTTTAAAAACACTATACCTTTTGGTCACAAACTGTAATTTCTTATTTTTAAATCTAAGGGGTAAAGCTAGAATTGTAAACATCTATTAAAGTTTTGGTAGTTAATAGGAAAGGTCTCCCTAATACTATTAGAGCTTTATCATCTTCTATGTCTAAAATAGCAAAGTCTATAGTGAATGCATACTTACTAACTTTCAAAAGCATATTTTTTTAACATCCCTTGTGATAGCTTGGCAAACTTGTTAGCAAATTTCATATTAAATTTTGCAGGCTTCGACTTTCCACAACTTAGCTGCATAAAAATATTTAAAGGCATTAGGTTTATGCTAAAGCTAAGATCACAAAGAGCATCATCAAACTTTAAATTTCCAACTTTGCAAGAAATAATAAAACTCTTTGGATCTTTTTGCTTTCTAAGTAAGAGTTGTTGAAGTTCAAGGCTACATACTTCCAAAACTGTGGCCTTTTTAAATTCTTTAAGTAGCTCATTTTAAATAGGTCTTGGGGAAGGCAGTGCTATGTTAAAACATTGCCTAGACATTCTTGCGTCATCCTTGGCTTTGCTTGAACTTCCTCTTATTCTTTTTCCTATTGATCTACTTTCTCTCAACTTGCTTTTTCTTAGACTACCTTTTTTTTAATTGTTTCTATCCTTTCAGGCTCAGGCTGAACGTTTTCTAATAGTGCTTTCCCTACTTGTAATAGAATTCACCTTTCTTCAGTAGGCCTTTCAATGTATTCTTTAGGATCTTCTTCATATTCTATCTTTGTATGTTCCTCCTTAGGGCCTTCCTCATAGGGTTCAATGTTTTTAGGGGTCTCCAATGCCATGAGGTCAAAATCATCCATAATTTCTCTCTAAAGCCTTAATGGTTATTCATCATCTAGTATATCCTCTTTTCCCATAAAATCTACCTCAGGTTGTTTTACAAAATTGAAGAGGTTTACCATTATAAGTTTATCCGTGAAATCATCCTTCTCATTAGAGTCTTTCATCATAAAATCTCCCACTAAATAAATAGCATTGCAACTTTCCTTGCCTTATCTTTTAGGGTTGGATTCAGTATTACTGGACAGGGTACCTATAGGGTGATTGGTTATAGCTTAGGCTAGTTAACCTATCTAGTTCTCAAGTTTTTTATTAATGCAGCTTGGCTTTGGATATTGTCATTGCTAGCTTGCATTAATTGGGTGAACATATCTTCAAACTTGGTTTCTTTTCTTAGGGTGGGTTGTAAGTTGGTGAATTAGGGTGGAAGTTACTATTTTGGTTGTTGGTGGATTGGTTGGTTCCAAGAAAAATTAGGGTGGTTTCGCCATCTAGGGTTGTAAGTGTAGCTATATGGATTGTAATTGGGCTTAGATTGTTGGATAAATCGGACAAGTTCTATTTTAAATTGACATCTTTCACTAGAATGGGTTCCTTTATAGATATCACAAGAAACAAATTGATTTTGATTTGCATTCACATGGTTAGTTTGGGGTTGGGCTCTTAAAGTTTATACTTTTTTGGTTAAGGTAACTAACTGGGAGTTTATAGAAGAGATTATATCAATCTCAAATACATTGGTAGATTTCTTACTTAGCATTCTCTCCATGCCTCATTGGTAGTTGTTAGTAGCCATCTCTTCAATTAGCTCATTGGCTTTCTCAGGAGTTTTACTGATAATTGTCCCTTTAGTAGTTAAGTCCAAAATGGTTCTCATAAGTGGAGTGAGACCATTGTAGAAAATTTGGATCTGAAGCCATTGGGGTAGTCCATGATGTGTACAATTCCTTAGCAATTCTTTGAATCTTTCCCAAGCATCATATAGTGTTTCACCATCTACTTGCAGAAATGTGGTGATCTTATTCCTCAATTTAGCTATTTTGGCTGGTGGGAAGAATTTTGCCAAAAATTTTTATACCAAATCATCTCATGTTGTAATAGAGCCAGGTGGTAGTGATGTTAGCCAACTTTTCACCTTGTCCTTGAAAGAAGAAGAAAAAAGTCTTAGTCTAATAGCATTGTCAGAAACACCATTATAGCAAAAAGTATCACATTATCTAAGAAAATTAGAAAGATGAAGATTAGGATCATTGCTTGGTAGTCCTGCAAATAGCACAAATGTTTGGACCATTTGTATTATTGAAGACTTGATCTCAAAGTTATTTTCTTGAATAGCTAGCCTTTTAATGGATGGTTGAAAACCATCAGAATTGGGAACTACATAATCCTTTAAAGTTCTTTGAGTTTCATTGTTTGCATTGGCCATTTGTGTTGGTGCAAGTGGTTCTGATTGCTCTTTTCCTTTTTTTCTAAAAGTTCTTTCAATTTCTTGATCAACTGAGCTAAGTCAACACTTTTAGATCTATGCATGCAAATAAGAAAAGATCAAACAAAGATAAAAGCAAATAAAAGAAAAAGCATTTAGATTATAAAAGTTTAAGAAATCCTTATTGATATTGAGAACACTGCTATAATCCATGGCAATGGTACCAAAAACTTGATTGTTGTTTTTTGTATAGCTTGCAAATGCACATATCTAGTAACAAAATGGATGTATTCCATTATCGTCTCCCCATGGTTTACAAATTGTAAATGTTGGGTTGGTATCAATTACCAAAGATGAAATCCTAAAATCTTATATCTAAACAAATGGAATTTTAAGGTTGATTGCAAAAGAAAAGAAATATTGAAAAGTAGTGTAGGCTTAAATTTTGACTTCACCAACTATCACTTGAAAAGTAAAAGAGAGTAGCCCAAAAACTAGATCAAAGAGATTAAGAATAAAAATCTTCAAAATAAAGAAAATTTGGATTGTCAAATGCTTGAAATAGAAGAGAGTAAACTTAAAACAATTATTGCATAAAACTAAACTTGTAGAACATTAAAGAAATAGTAGTTGAAACTTGTAAAAAGGAATAAAGAAATTGTAAATCAAACTTTAGGAAGAAAGAATGCTTCAAAAGAAAGAGATCTTTGAAAAATAACTATTGTTTGAATTGAAAAAAAAAATTAAAGAACAAAGCTTTTTTTATTGGCAAATCTGTCACCTAAGCCAATAACTAACCTAAAGAAAAACTAAATAACTAATAAAGAAGAAAATGAGAAGAGAAGAGAAGTGAAGGATAATGAAATGAGGTGAATGGCCTCCCTATTTATAATGAAGGGTTCAACCATAAGGAGATAGGTATACAAGAATTACATTTAAATTAAAATACTATGAGATTAAGTTGATCCTTATCTTTCAAGTACTTAAACCAAATGTGACTCTTGGTCTTGAATTAGTTTGGTTGAATGGGGTTCTTTGGATTTCATCTTGGCCATTCTATCATTGCTTGCTTCCATCTTGATTCAATCTTCTAGGTAGATTTGGCTAAGCTAGGATTACAAGATCATGTGATTTATTTTTATCCAATCTCCTTTGATTCACATGGTTAGAGTTCTTCCTTTATCATTATTATTCAATAGACACACAATAGAGTCCTCCTTGCATAAAAACTTTTTTGGTCAAATAGGGTGGTATCTAAGTGAGCTTGAAAGTGCTTAAAGTTCTCTTGGATTTAGTCTTAGTTGAATGGAAATAATGAGATGAGAGTCTTTATGCATTAAAATTTCTTCAAGGCCAAGTAAAAGAGCCATGGTGTAACTCAACTTCTTTTGTTCACATATAGTAAAGTCCTTATGCCTTTAGAATTGCATGGAACCTTCTTGAAAAATGGATATGGCCTAATGGCATAAGAATCTCCCATGGATAAAAATTCTTCTCTTGGCCACTTAAACAGGTCCTAATGTAATAAAAATTCTTTGAATCTTTCTTTGGCTGAATACAAGGATGATTCGAGAGTGTCATTGTGCAATTGAACTTCTTTAAATTCCTTTATTTTTTCGTATAAATGGTGATGAGAAGCAATTATTGCCTAGCTTTTGCTCTTGTATGGCCAAACATGCTTTTGCATGCATAGTTTGGATGTTTTTCTATCCATATGCATTAAACCTTAAAAATCATAAAATTAATATTAAGGCACCAAAAATCATCCAAAATCATTATATTTTTAGGTGCTATCACTGACACCATTTATGCAAACCACTTTAGACTTAGCCACTAGAGGAGCTATAATGGGAAATTCAAAAAAGGCATATGAGTTAATTGAAGAAATGGCTCTGAAAAACTTCTAATGAGGTACTGAGAAAAGGTACATAAGAGAACTAGTAGGGTTTATGAGTTAGATGCATTCACTTCTATCACTTCACAATTAGCTAGCCTTTCTGAAAAGATAGATGCTCTAAGAACCCAAACTCCAATCACCCTTGTCCAAGCCATCCAAAGTCTATTCATAACTTGTGATATTTGTAAAGGACCACATTTTTCTGATAGATGCCAATTTAGGATAGAGGCCATCCAATACACCCAACAAACCAAGCTTGCTTACAATCCTCATAGTAATATTTACAACCAAGGCTAAAAGAATCACCTAAAATTTTCTTGGGCTCAAAACCAACTAACCAACCAAAACACTACCCAAAACTCAAACTTTTGCCCAAACCAACAACTATACAATCCAACCCAAGAAAAGTAGTCAATTCTAGAGGAAATGTTAACCAACTTATGCAAACCCAGAATACCACAATCCAAAGCCAAACCACAGTGATTAAAAACTTGGAAACCCAAATAGGCCAATTAGCTAATGCCATAGCCAACCATCCATTAGGAACCTTACCTAGTAAGACAAAATCAAACCTCATGAAATAAAGTAAAGAAATGTTTAATGTTGTATACTCTTATGGAAAAGAAGGCACCTACTTTTTTAAGGATAAAGATGATTTCATGGATGAGCCTGTGGTAGTGAATTAGCCAAGTTTTGTAAGACAACCTCAAGTGGAATGCATAAAAGAAAAATCAGTAATGGGGGATGAGGAATTACTTTAGTTTACAAGAAAGATTCTTATAAGTTTCAACCTTATAGCAGAAGTTCAAGATAATTCTTTAGAAGATGATGAACCTGAAAAGATGGATAAGAATTATGAAATTGAAAAAGACCTTGAGAAAGAAATTCAAGATGAGAAAGAATATATGAATTCGACAAGGGAGGATAAAGAGCTTATATAAGTTGAAAGAGCACTCCTAAGAGTATACAACTTGAGGTGGAGGAAGTACAAGAGGAAAACAATAAGATAAAAATAGTTAGAATGACTCAAAAAATGTCAACCAAAAGAAAAACCTTTGAAGTAGCCCAACCAACACCAAAACATAAATGAAAATAGCTACTTAAGGAGTTAAAAAAGGTTACACTTGTGCCCTCCACTTTGACAAATTCTTCCAACAAAGCAAAATGATCCAGGGAGATTTACCATACTTTACTATATCGATAACTTGTATTTTGATGAAGTTTTGTATGATTTAGGTGCTAGTTCAAATTTAATGCCTTTGCATATTTTTGTGCAGTTAGGAGCTAGTACATTGAAGCCTCTAAATTTCAACATCAAATTTGCTGATAGTTCTACAAAAAAACCACAAGGAATATTAGAGAACCTATTTACGAAAGTAGGTAAATATGATTTTCTATTGATTTTACTGCTCTAAATATAGAAGACAATGAGACCTAATCTTGTTTAGTAGACCTTTCCTTATGACCTTTAGAAGATTAATTGATGTTTATAACTATGAGGTTACATAAAGATTCAAAGATAAGAAAATTACCTTTAAAACTAGTCAAGGTATTCTTAGAAAAGATGAAGAAGATGTCTAAGAGTTATCTAAAATAAAAGATAAGGAAAAACCAGTTATTAAGGAGCCCAACTGAACCTAAAAAGACCAGCCTAAAAGCCTAATTATGAAAACCCACTTGGCCAGCTTTAAGAACCTAACTCTATGCAAGCTGGAAATCCATCCTACAAGTCCAAATTTGAAATACCCAAGGTTGAACCCAAATCTTGTTTATATGATCCCTATTAAGAGGGATAGTTCAACTTTTAAAGCCAAGTCTATATATGTGAAACCACAAAAGTGTAAACAATAAAGGAAACTCACTTCTAAAGAAATGTGGTATTCTTAGGTCATTAGGTATGGTCATGTTTGACCAAAATGAGGGCTACTTGAGAAACGATCTAAGTTCTACATTTATTTGTAAGTTTTGCATTTTCAAACTTTATATTCTCTTTGTTTTTGTTTAGGACATGTATGCTTTGATTCTTTTTATTATTTTTAGTTGTTTTCTTAGGGACGAAGATATGCCAAAAGGATGTCAAATAGAGTCTATACAAGTTTCGACCTCAAGATGACAAAGATAAAGAAGCATTCATGTAGCCTTAAATCCTTTAACATTTCAATTGGATCATTGTGCAATTCAAGTGTGGGGGAGCGAACTCTTTTTATGCAAAATGTGATTTTGAAAAATTTTCAAAACATCCCTAAAACTTTTTGTTTTCAATCTGAGTTGACATGTTAGAATCTTTATAATGCTAACTTAGTTGATTTTTCATAATTTGTTCATAAATGACTTAGGTATGATATTAAGAAAAGTATTAATGTGATGAAAGCATGAAATGATGTCTTAAGTATGTTTTTCTTTTGATTATGATTTTTATGTTTTGTGCATTTTGATCTTGATCTTTGATATGCATAAGTTGTTATGAAAAGTTTATAAGTGTAAAATTGCATAAAGATTTGGAGTATGAGTATAACTTTAGAATTTACCTACTCAACCCTTGAGATGAAATCTTAAATTGTATTTTACTTAAGAAATGATTTAGGCATTATTTGGACCATTTGAGCCTATTAATAAAACATCCCTAGTACCTTTATTTTTTAGCCTTTAAATATTTTTCTTTGTTTATTTAACCACAATAATAAGACCATGCCTTTTTAATGATTTATCCTTCTTATTGTATTTACCTAACCCATATTCTTATGCATGTAAAGGACAAAATAAAGAGAACAAAGTTACATTTGGGAGGAAGAAAGGTGCATTGCAAGCTAATGAAAAAAAGCCAAAAATGGTTATATGTGGAAAAAAAAAGAAAAAAAATTGAAATAAAAATGCCTCAAGTCTTGAAAAAGTTTGAAAGTTCTCAAAGTCCAATTTTAAAAAAGTAAGCAAAAGATTATGAGCCTAAATTTTCTTTTTCCTACCTTGATATAAGCCTTACTACAAGCTGATAAGGACATTTTGATCTTGAGTCAAGTATTTAAGTCTAACATTAATAGAGAGGGACTAAGGAAAGTTAACATATGAAGGCGCTCTATCTTTAAGTTGATATATGATGGCTTACTTTACATACTCTTTACTTAGATTGTATGTATAGATTAGAGATAGATTAACTTTACATACATGAGAGTTGTATAAAACTAAAAGCTTATTTTTGAATAAATATCTTGTTTAATTATGTTCATAACTATCTTTGCACTATACTATTGTGCATGATTGATAATTTGTGACACTTTCACTTTGTATGCATTTGTATTGATTATTAGTATAATTAATTTGAGGATTTTGCTTGAGAACAGACAAAAAGCTAAGTATGGTGATATGATAGGAATAAAATTTACAGTGATTTATAGGTCCATTCTAGTTCAAAACTTTGAAAAATTGCTTGAATTTGGTGCATTTAGTGTGTGATTTCTTAATCTTTAGGTTTAATGCATATGGAACATGAAAACCAAATGAAGGACATGTAAAGCCATGCAATTCCATGTAAGATTAGGTTAATCCTAATCCATTTAGTATTCTGCTAATGCAAGATGGGACTATAGCTGAATCCAACTTGGAATAGGAATCCTACAAGCATTTGGTTATCAAGGAATCCTACAAGCATTTGGTTATCAAAGAATCCTACTTGGACAAAGACTCTTACACATATTTGACCAATAATAGATCTTATTAAAAGATGGCTTTTTTATTATGTTGAAAGAGTTTTTATGCAAGAAGAACACTATCTAAGAGATAATGGCTAGAGTTTTCATTCAAGAAGTACTTTTTTAAAGTTTATCTTAAGAGTTTATAATTGAAGCAACTACATGGTCTTGTATAACCAAGCTTAGCTGAAACTCCTAATCAAGATTACAAGATGATGAATGGCATGACATATGTATGACAAGATCAGCCTAAGAGACCTATTTGACCAAAACACTCCACAATTGAAGACTCTATTTTTAGTCATACCACCTTATGATAAAGTCTAATATTTATAAAGTTTTATTTACAATAGGACTTTGTAATCCCAATCCCTTTTGGTTGAACCTACCCCCATAAATAAGAAGGCTTTGTTTTCTTGTAACACATCCCATTCCATAACACTTCTCTTTTTTTTTCCATTTTTTTTCTCTTTTCTACTCGAATTTCTTTAGATTTGTTATAGTTTTCTTATATCTTGGATAGGGTGATGGACTAGTCTAAGAACTAATACAAATTTGTTTTATTTAAAGCATTATTTTAATACAAGCATTCTTTATATTCAAGATCTCTTTTTTTTTTTAAAGCATTCTTATGTTCTTTTCGGTTATAATCTTGCTTTCAATATTGTTTTCAATATTATTCTTTTATGTTTTCTTTATTTTTGGTAATAAATCTTTACAAAAGCTTTCAGTTCTTTTAATATTTTTGTTATATTTGGTCATCCATTGAAACTACCAAGTGATAGTCGGTTTGTTGTTTCTTGGCTTACACAATTTACTTTTCAATTGCTTTCTTTATTTGTTTTTAAGTTAATCAATCAATCTTTTTCAATTGTTTAGATACAAAGTTAATAGATTATCAACTTTGGTACTTGATTTACACCTAACCATTAAAATCATAATCATCATAGGAATGATACTCTACTCATTCATTACTATTACTTAATGTGATTTGTGCACTTATAGATAATACAAAAAGTAACAATCATTAGACTTGTCTAATAAGTGTAGCCTTACACTTAAACAAATTCTTCCAACCAAGCAAGGTGATCTAAGGAATGTTACTATACCTTGTTCTATTAGTAGCTTATATTTTGATGATGCTCTATGTGATCCAGGTTCTAGCATAAATTTAATGCCTTTGTATATTTTTGTGTAGTTGGAAGCTAGTGCATTGGAACCTCCAAACTTTAGCATCAAATTTGCTAATAAATTTATAAAGAAACCACAATGAGTATTGGAGAATGTCCTTGTGAAAGTGGATAAATACGTTTTTCCTATTAATTTTGATGTTCTAATATGGAAGACTATGAGGCCCTAATTCTCTTAAGTAGACCTTTCCTTATGACTTGTAGAGCTTTAATTGATGTTTATAACTATGAGATCACATTAAGATTCAAACATAAGAGAATCACCTTTAAAATTGGTCAAGGTATTCTTAGAAATGATGAAAAAAATGTCCAAAAGATATCTAGAATGAAAAATAAGGAAAAACTAGTTGCTAGGGAGCCTAACCAAACCTAAAAAGATTAGCCAAAAAGCCCAATTTTGAAAACCCACTCGACCAACCCTAAAAACCCAACTCCATGTAAGCCCAAACCCATTTTGCTAGTCCAATCCCAAAGTTAAACCTAAATCCTATTTATGTGATCCCTTCTAGGAGAGTTAGTTTAACTCTTAAAGCTAAATCTATGTATATGATACCAAAAAAACGTAAACAGCAAAGGAAACTACCTCATAAAGAAAAGTTTTATTCTTAGATCAATAGGTATGGTCAAGCTAGGTCAAAACTAATGTTGTTTAGGAGGTGACTCAAGTTCTACATGTAATTGTAAGTTTTACCTTTTCAAACTTTATATTTTATTTATTTTTGTTTAGGATAGGTATACTTTTATTCTTTCATTTGCTTTCAAGTTATTTTCTTTGGGATGAAGATATGCTAAAAGGATGTTAATGGAGCCTATACAAGTTTTGGCCAAATGAAGACAAAGATAGGGGAGTATTTCTTTTATCCTTAGTGCTTTAGTGTTTCATGTGAAATAATGTGTAATTCAAGTGTGAGGGAAGGGAAACTTTTTGTGCAACCATTATTTTCTAATTCTTACAAAATTATCCCTAAATTCTTTATTTTCAAACCAAGTTAACACGCTATAATCTTCATAATGCTATCTTAGTTAATGTGTCATAAGTTGTTCATGAATGACTTAAGTATGATATTAAGATAAGTATGAATGCAATGAAAGCATGACATGAAGTCTTAAATAAGCTATTCTTTGGATTGTGATTTTTATGTTTTGTGCATTTTGATCTTGATCTTTGATGTGCTTCGATTTTTGTAAAAAGTTTGTAAAATATAAAATTGCATAAATATTTGAAGCATAAGTATAACTTTAGGATTTACCTACTCAACCTTCGAGGTAAAATACTAGATTATATTTTATTCAAACATTGATTTAGGAATTCTTTGGATTGTTTGAGCTTTTTCAAGCCCACCTATTAAGAAAACATCCCTAGTACCTTTATTTTTGAGCCTTTATGTAATTCTTTTCTTTGTTGATTTAACCATAATAAAAGGCCCAAGCCTTTTCAATGATTTATCCTTCTTATTGTTTTTACCCAACCCATGTTGTTTATGCATGTAAGAGACAAAATTAAAAGAACAAATTTGCATTTGGGAGGAAGGGAGGTACAAGGCAAGGCAAGGCAATGAATAAAAGCCTAAATGGCTAAAGAAAAAAAATGCAAAAATGCAAAAATCAAATTGGCTATATGAAAAAAAAAAGGAAAAAAATCAAATAAAGATGCTTCAAGCCTTGAAAGGTTTCAAAGTTATCAAAGTCCATGTTCGAAAAAGTAAACAAAGGGTTATGAGCCTAAAATTTTCCTTTTTCCTACCTGGACCCAAGCTTTATATTACAAGTCGATAAAGACCTTTTGATCTTGAGTCAAGTATGTAAGTCTAATATTAATGGAGAATGATAAGAGAAGTAAACATATGAAGGTGCTTTATCTTTAAGTCAATATGTGATGGCATGCGTTGCATGCTTTTGTTTAGATTGTAAATATAGATTAGAGATAAATTGACTTCACATTCATGAGAGTTGTGTGAAATTGAGAACTTACTTTTGAATAAATTTCTTGTTTAATTAGATTCATAACTATATTTGTATTATACTATCATACATGATTGATAATTTATGAAACTTTGACTTTGTATTTATTTGTATTAATTGTTAGGATAGTTAATTCGAAGATTTTGCTTGAGAACAAGCAAAAGGTTAAGTGTAGGGGTGTGATAATAGTAAAGTTTATAGTGATTTACAATTCCATTTAGTTCATAATTTTGAAAATTTGCTTGAATTTGGTGCATTTAAAGTGTGGTTTCTTGATTTTTAGGTTTTATGCATATGGGACATGAAAACCACATGATGCCATGCCAGGCCGTACAATTCCATGCAAGATTAGGTCAATCCTAATCTATTTAGTATTTGACCAATGCAAAATGGGAGTATAGCCGAATCCAACTTGGAATAGGAATCCTATTAGCATTTGGTTATCAAAGAATCCTACTTGGACAATGGTTCCTACATATATTGGTCCAAAAAGAGATCTTATTAAAAGGAGACTCTTTGACTATCTTGAAAGAGTTCTTATGTAAGAATAACACTATCCAAAAGGTAAAGGGTAAAGTTTCAATTCAAGAAAGACTTTTGGGGATTTATCTTAAGAGTTTATGATTGAAGAAATTACAAGGTCTTAGATAATCAAGCCTAGCAGAAACTCCTAATCAAGATTGCAAGATGATGAATAGCATGACATGTGTTTGATCAAGATAATACTCTGTAATCTCAATCCCTTTTAGCCAAACCTATCTCTATAAATAGGGAGGCTTTCTTAACTTGTAATACATCTCTATTAATCTCACTTCACTTCTTTTTTTTTTTTTTTCAATTTTTTAAGATTTTCTATAGTTTTATTGCATCTTGGATAGGGTAATAGACTATTACAAGAACCAATACAATCTTGTTTTCTTTAAAGTATTCTTTTAATACAAGTTTTCTTTATATTCAAGATATCTTTTCTTTAAAGCATTCTTTCATTCTTTTTAGTTTACAATCTTGTTTTAAATATTATTTCAGTCTTTTTTTTTATGTAATTAGTAATCATTCAATCTTTACAAAAACATTTTGTTGTCTATAAATCTTGTTATATTTTGCTATCCTTGAAACTACCAAGTGACAATTGGTTTATTATTTCTTGGCCTACATAGTTTACTTTTTTATTGCTTTCTTTATTTGTTTTCAAGTCAATCATTCAATTTTTCCAATTGTTTAGATATAAAGTCAGTAGATTATCAACTTTGGTACTTGACTTACACCCAAAAAATATATCATAATTCTTGTGGGAACAATACTCTATTCACTTACTACTATTACTTGATGCGATCTGTGCACTAGTAAGTGATATAAAAAGCAACAATCAGGTTTTTGGTTTGGCTATAACATGGGCCACCAAATTTGCCACCTTTTGCGTGAGTTGTGACTTCTTGCATGCATGACTGAATGGCTTTGTAACCTCTTTATGCCTTGGCCAAATGTTCATCCATAAACTTTCCATGGAGTGCATGGTTCATGTGTGGCTAACCTCTTACGACTTTTGCATGATTTCCATGGTTTTTTTTCCATTTTCATTCAAATTGTCTAAAGTCTTCACGTAGACCTAAAAATCAAGAATTGAACATATTAAGGCATAAAATGTATTGAATTCATAAAAATTTTCAAGATTTAAAGTCTAAAATGACTTAAGAAAAGCAATATTTTTAATAGTCATCAAGTGACTTATAATGTATTTTACCCTAAAGCTAATAAAAGGTTTGTATTGATTGTCTATAGGGTCGAGGAACTCATTGAGGGTATGTACATATTGCTTTTGGATCATATGTACATAGTGCTTATAGGTACATAATGCTTTTAAGATCTGTATATAGTACTTTTAGTAATATTTACATATTATTTTTAGGATATGTACATATGATTATAATGTCTAAATCCTAACTAATCAAGTTCTATATTTAGGGTTAATTGGTTGTTCTTATTATAAATTTTAATTTAAGGTTTTAGAGTTAAAAAAGGTAGATATTGATTATTTATAGGGTGTAGAAACTCATTTGGATATGTATGTAGTGAGTATATGTTATGTATATAGTACTTTTAGTAACATGTACATATTATTTTCAGGATATGTATATCCAGATACAAGTATATATACATCTCATCATAATGTCAATATTCAAATTAATCAAGTTCTATATTAAAGGCTAATTGGTTGTTATTATTATAAATTTTAATTTATGGTTTTAGGCATGATAATTTTATTTTCTAGTACAAATCCTACATATGTAAATTGTATACTTTTTTACTTTGTAATTGATGCTTATATCTTATTTAGACTTTTTTTGCTTTGATTTTTATTGTTGAAATATTTTTTTATTCATTTAAGTTGTGAAATTTGCATTTTTCACTTGGTTCTTTGATTTTGAGGGTATTTTTAGCTAATTCAATGAATCTCTAATGAAGGGATTTTGACATCAACCTTATCATTAATGGAATTAGTAAAGCTTAGGTTATATTTGATGCTAACCATTAAGGAGTACAATAAGTGTGCGGGTCACATAAGTAATATAGATTGGATATATTTCAAGTTATTGTCTCTTCAGGGATTAGGTTTCTAGCCTAAGGTGAATTATTGAAATTAGATATCTAGGATATATTTGGTTCAAGGGAAATCTGGGAATATTTAAACTAAAAATCTAAATTAACATTAAATTAGTCCTAAAATTAAGTTATCAAATAATTTAACCTAGGTTACTAGCAAATTATGAAAATTTTAAGCTAACCCTAAAACTTACTAAAATAGAAAATTACCTAAAATATAAAGTTACTAAAAATGGAAAGTTTTTAAACCCTAAATAAAACAGCTCTAAATTAAAGCATAAAAATTAATATGAAATTAAATTAAACGAAAATAAACAAAAATACAATTTACCCTAAATGATAACCTAAACCCTAAATGACATTTAAATGCATGAACATAAATGTTAAGGGGATGGAAATAAAATCCTAAAATGAACTAAATGGTAATTAGGCTATGGCATAAACATAATTGCATGAAATTATAAATATAAGTTATCATACAAATTGAAATTAACAACAATTAAAACTAACTTAACTAAATGCCAAGGTAACTCTAAATGTAGTCCTACCATATTTTGTGCATTTTATGCAAACTAAACTATCATGAACCAAAATGGCATTAAGTAAAATAATTTAAAATGAAAACAACAATTTACAACCCACACCACTACATATATTAAAGATGTGAGATCAAAGACTTGAATTAAATCAAGAGAAGAGGTGAATTGGTTAATAATAAATATTTGTAAATTCAATATCCAACAAGCACAAAATTCACAAATCAATTTTTCTAATCAAATAAACACAACAAATATAAGTACTAATAATCTTAAAATCAAGAGATAGAGATAGAAAATCAAACACCAAAATTTATAAAGGTTCAGCCCTTGTTTTAGGCACCTTCATCCTTTCCTTCAGCCCACTTGCCAAGGAGTTCAATCCATTATGTGTTGAAAGTTACAACCTAGCTTTTTAAAGCTCTATACAATCAACAACATAAACTTTTAAAGGTTATCCTCTCCTTTAAGCTTACAACCTCACAATACAAGTTTTTGAAGTGTTTTACAAACTTAAAAAACCTCTCTAAGGTTGGGTGTTTGCTAATTTGAAGTACAAATCAAGATTAGGAAGAATGTTAAAAGAAAAATAGATACAATATGAATTTTTTGTATTTTTCTCTTTCTAAAATGCTCTTTAATGCTTGAAGAAGATGGTAGATGGAAGTAATAAGTTTTCTTGGCTTTTCATACTCTTCAAATGTAGTGGGAAACCTTCATTTATATGTTAAGAATGGAAGATTGCAGTTGCTTTCATTTAATGCTTGAAACCTACAAAATTTCAGATAAAATACTAGCGTTGGGGCTTTCTGGGCATAAGGGGATCAATTGGGTCAGTTGAATATCAGACCAATTTTATGTATCGTCAAAATACTCGATTGATTAGGTAAAGGACCTAATCGACCCTTTATCTTAGGTGATTGATCCCTTGTGTAGGGGGATCAATCCTTTCTGTAAATTTTGAAACTTGTTTTACTTTTGGATAAAAAATGGATCGATCCCTTTAAAGAGAGGATCGATTAGTACATTTAGAAAACCTAGCCAATCGATCCTTACAGGGAGGGGATTGATTGATTTTTGAAAAATTTGCAATAGATAGGACACTGGAAGAAAAATGGATCGATTCCTTTAGTTAAAGATCGATCGGGTCAAGTGAAAGGATTGATCCCTCCCCTCAGGGGATCCATCCTTTCTATGCAAAATTGTCCAAAAGTCCATTTTTGTTTCCAGAATATGTTTTGCTTTAGTTCAAAAATAACTTTTGGCAAGATAAAAGGTTGAAAAAATGTTCAATTTGAGATAAAATAAATTTGATTTAAGCTACGCAAATTTTTGTTTTGTTAATTCAAAAACTTTTATTAATTCAAGCCTAACGAAAGGCTTTAACAACTACACATGCAAATGAAGCTTAATTTGACTAACATACAAATACATGCAAGCTTAATTGTAAAGGCAAATTAAAAGCACAAATTGTAGACCAAATTTATCAAGTTTAGGGGCTAGAACAGAACTTGGAATAGCCAAGAAAAATAATAAATTACAGCTTATAAAAACAAACAAAGAAACTTGATAAACACCTGTAAGCTAACCTAAATAGACAAATTATCCTAAACATGCAAGATCTTACATAATTACTTTAATTATGAATAATAGCTCTAAGATAAACATTTTAACACTAAAAATATATATGAATATTGATTGGAAATAGTAGGAAACACCAAAATAGGAGCAAAGCAACAAATAGAAACTAAGCACACATACCAACATACATCTAATAAATTACGTGACAAACAACTAAAAGAAATTAAAACCTAAGCAATATGGCATCAAAACAACCTCAACAAGGCATTATACAACTAGAAAATATAGATTTAAAATCTAGAAAATTAGCCAGAATCAAACCTTAACAAGCAACATTAACAAGATAAAAACAAACCCCTAAAGAATATCTATATACTAAACTGCAAAGAAAAATAAAAAAAAATGCATGGAAGCATCAAAACAAAATGAATGAACAAAAAATAGACTTAAATTGCAACAAATGTCTTAAGAACCAACCCCTAAAAATTGAACAGAATAAGGACAAAATAGTGTTGAAAGTACACCATTCAAAATGAAAACAACATGGACTTTTCAGCCTAAATGCTAGATAACTTAAGGTACATACAAGGTACACTAAATCTGAAGACATATCTTGAAAATAGACTTAAAAGCAAACAAAAAAGGAATGGGCGAGCATGTCCAAAAACTAAACATAAATGGGTGAAAATCTAGGTTGAAAGTAGTATATGAAAACTAAAAATAAAATTGAGCTCAAATAGAGTCAAACCGTTAAGGACCCCTTAAATGTTTTCTCAAACAAAAGGTCACCTTAGGCTTTCATACTCTAGCCAAATGCATACTCAAACAACATAAAAAAGGTAGAAATTTAAAGCAAAATGAAACAGAACAAGGCAAAAAAAAATAAAAATAGTGCTAGAAAGAAAGTAACTAAAAACTTAAATTTCATTAATTCAAGAGCAACAAAAGTGCTTGAAATTTAAAATGAAACTTAAGAAAAGATAAATAAATGAAATACAAGTAAAATGGTTAAGGAAATAACCAAGAAACAAAGCTAAAAGAAGTTGAAAAGAGCTTAACAAGACTAGCAATGGTTGTTGTCTGCTGAGCATCACCTAAGGCAATGAAAAAGATAGAGAAATTCTAAAAAATGGCCTTCTTTTTTTAGCTCTATATTGTTCTATTTAGAGGTAAAAGCTAGGTCAATTTTCAGCTAATGAATGGCCTTAAATAATACAGCTCAACTCTTAAAATCCTAATTCAAACATGGACTATTTAGAGGAAGGAAAAACAAAAAATACAAATGCTCTATTGTCCATGTCATTTCTCTATCATGTGATTTTTAATGTGTGGTCCAATGGGAGGGCGCTATTGTTGGTAATATGCCCTAAGAGCAATCAAATTGGCTATGGGATATGTGCTATATCATGTATTTTTATTATTATCAAAGGCATTCTTTATCTATAAGACTGTGTACATATAATTAATATTACTTACTTCTTATAGACAGACTCCTTGGAATAAATATGCTTTGCAAGGGAATTTTAATGACATTGTAATTATGAGATCATCATTGTATTAAAGCATTATTCCTATATTGTTCCTAGTTGATGTTTTGTCAATTAAGGATGTTAATAAAAGCTGTTAAGACTGACACATGGTTATTCTCTTACTTATGAAGTAAGCAACCAATCTCATAGGTTAAAGTTTAGGTAAACTTGAGCTAACATATGGGTGCTTGTTACAAGAACCAGTTCACTAAGCATAACTTGAGATAAGAATGCTATTTGGTGGTTCACATAATGTCTATAACTACATTCTTATGTGATAATTGTAAAAGTGATCTTTTAACTTGAGTTTACTTATAATTTTATATGATTAATGTTATACTTTGACTTTATTTATGCCTCTAACCAAGAAGGATCCAGTTGGGTATCACTGGGTATAACATGAGGCATATGAAGTTGCATGAAGTAATAAAGATGGAATTCATCACCTTGTATGATTAAGAGAGTATCTTAACTAATCTTGATTAAATTAACCTGATAAATCTTTTGCCAAAGTGAAATAAGAGTTTAGAATTGGTCTAAAGTTTATTTGCAAGTTAATGTTAAGGATAAGACTTAATATGGTTGAACAAAAATTGAGTAGACACTAAACCATGCCCAATGTTCAAACTGAGATGCTTAGTGATGAAAGGATATCAATTATACATCAAGACCATGCATGGATAGATTGTTAAGCCACATTGACTTTCTTTAGCAATTAGGGGTTGTGGCAATGTAGCTAACATTGATCATGATCTATAAAAATGAGAATGGCTAATTAGAGAATCAATGATAATGTTAAAAGGTTTGATTCATCTAAGTTTAGATATAAGGATTACAATGTTTATGTTTATTGCCAATAAGCAAAGGAACCTAATAGGTCACACATGATAGGACATGTTCTAAAAGATTAAAATTGGGATAAATTAAGTTGGATTTAATTTACTGGGTTAAAATCCAATATCAAGAAACATACAAAAATCTAATACTAAATGGACATTATATGGCTTGCCAAGTAATCCTATTGAGAATAGGACTTGGTCAAGGGGTTATTCTATTGAGAATAGACTTAAGCATAAGGAAACCTTAATATCCTACGATTTTGACTTATTCCTCATTTGTATGCTTATGTGCCTTTTGATATTTGCAGACAAAAACCTTTCCAAAACCCCCAAAATAGTCAAAAGCTACATAGTAAAAGAAATATAGCAGTAGTGGGTAATAATTGGTAATCAAAGGTTTGCTCCTTTTTTGCATAAAGTCAATGATTCTTGTGTAGTGATCCTTATGCTCTTTTACCATCCAATGGTGAGGAAAAATTAAAGCCAACTTTGAAAATTCCACCCCAAAAATCCTTTCAAAACCTTGACTTCCCAGTCTTAGTAGAACATGCAACTTATGCATCTCACTTAAGCTTAATTCAGCTTAGACACTTTAAGAAAGTGGCTTTACCTTGGCTTATAGTCTTGGTAGCTTTTCCACCTCTTCAAAGCCTCTTCAAGGTTTGGAATTCATCTTTTCTTTTTATTTTTTTTTATGTAGCTCATGCATAGCTAGCTAGCATAAAAAAAATCAAAATATGCAGCTCTTGAACTATAAAGATTGAAATTTACATGTGCCTTAAAAACAACTACTATTTTACCTATTCAACTCTTGTTTTTGCTTCTAATTTTTACTGATAAAATTGCTATTTTAAGCTTCAATAAATGTCTTTAATTATGGCTCAAAATCAGTTTAAATTCAACTCCAAATAACTTGCAAAATAGCCCTAAAATAACTTGCAAAAATGACACCACTGCTACATTGTTTTCTTGAAGTCTTTGGCTAGCTTCTTGTATCCAATTTGGCTTCCACATTTAGTTTTTTAAATCAGTCACTTGACCTTGAATTGACCCTTCAAATGCATTTCCAATTTGATCTACCTTAATTTTCCATTTTCTTACAATTAGGACAATTAAATTATTTAGGTAGAAAGTGGATTTAATCAAGCAAAAATCAAGTATAGAAGTGTTATTATCATATATATATACTTTCTTATTTGGCATAAAAATGATATGAGAAACTCATTTAGTAAGAGCTTTAGAAGGAGAAAGAAACATCTTGAGGTAAAATTTCTCAATAATATGTTATGTAGATTTGTTGCCATGTGGATTATTTATCTTTATCTTTCATTAGCATTAACTAATATGTACATAATGAAATTGCAATATGGGGTAAACTTGAGAACATGATATAGTCTTGGCAAATTTGTTAGGTTTATAAATGATGTTATTGGAAATTGGAAAAAGGAAAATGTTGTGCAAGAAATTGGAACTAGTGGATTGATAAATTTGATATGCATAACTCTTTGCCACTCTTTTTATGCATGGTTCATCAATAAATTGGATGCTATGAAGTTAGTTTTAAGGTAGTCGATAGTAATATTGTTAATAAAAGGCTTAGATGTCAATTTAGTATTATGTGCACCATGTACTAGTGAGTAAGTGAAGTTAGGTCATGGCAATGATAATGTAAAAGTGAAGAGTTTGAGTGAAAATTTTTTGAATGTTGCATCATTTAAGGCAATTGAAAGTCAATTACATGATATTGAAAATAAAGATGATTTGAAAAGACTTTTTTCTTATTTCTTATGAGAACTATTCTTATTCTCACAAGTAGATTAGAAGTGAATGTGAGGCTTATTTCATCAGTGTGTAACACTTCACATATTGCTTCATACAATTGGGGTCTTTTGTCACTAAAACAAATGACAAAAAGAATAAGAAGTTACAATGGGTAGTAAGGGTGATAACGATTTGGATCGAATAGGATTTAATTTGGTTTTTTCAGATAATTCATAGTATTATTGATTTTGAAAACCCGATTTGAATTTCACCTGATCTTTTCTTGAAAACGATTTGATCCAATTGAATTCTATTGGTTTAGTTCAATTCATCAAATTTTTAATTTAATTTAATTTTTTATTTTTATATTATTTTAATATAATTTGTAATATCTTTAAATAGATTTAGATATAAAGTATATACAAAAACTAATAAAATATATAATTTGATTCGATTAGAATATTTTAGGTTTTATCATTTCTCGATTTGAAACTCGATTTGGACCTAATAAAAATATTTAATTTCTAAACTTAAATCGAATCAAATAAGAAAAACCTGATACAAACTGAGCCAAACATTACAGTTTCGAATCGATTTTTTGTTCTCATTTTTCTCTCACCCTTAATGGGTGGCAAGATACAACATATATTACCTTTAATGCTTTTCATTATGGTAAATAAGTTAGAGCTTTTTACCCAATATAGTTGAACATGTTTTGACTTATGTATGGGTTAATGTTTGGGTGGCATTATTAATTTTATGCTAAGATTTTTTTTTATAGATGTTTTATTTAGATCGATTAGTACCTAGTGGACATAGTGTTCCATGTTTACTACCCCGGATAACAAGATGGAATGATGATGATGCTGTCACAAATTGCTAGAGATTGAGGAAAGTTTTAAGGGGTATGGGTTAAGAGAAGTACATGTTATCTCTTTTTAATACTTTATTATGTATGCAGGTTATGTAAGTTTATATTCAATTGTACTAACATTAAAAAATGTTTATTGGAATGTATGTAGATTGTAAATGACATTGATCTTTTTATGACATGATTCTTTTAATGAAGGTTTTACTACTCACCTAGATATGGAGGCGATGCTATGTTAGAATTTGGAAGTTAATAAATTTCTCATTCTTTGTTATGATAGTTTTCTTGCTTACCATAAATGATGCTTTTGTTTCTATTTTATAACCAGTATCACTTAATATGTAAAAGTATAACCTTGTATTTATATGTATTTTATGCATTTCTTGTAACCTTAAATTTTTATCATTTTTTATTTTTTATGTGTGAACTATTTTTGAAAAGATCAAGGTACATGTCTAGAAGATAAATGATTTGCACCAACAAATCATCCAATTTAACAATGAAATGTTCTTGATATCATGACCTTGGCAAATAGATCATCATAAAATGCCAACGTTGCCACTTTTATGTTTGATCCATCTACATTGGAAAGTAGTGTATGAACAATCATTCTTGCATCAAATGCTAAATGTAAGACATTTTGGCCAAGACCCTCACTTGTTATCTATATTTCCCATCATGAGTCCATTCAAAATATTGCCTACAATAATAAGTGAATGAAATCCATCATAGAAATACTTGGGCATTGAGAACAACAATCGAGGATTTACCCATGGTTCATCATATTCCATGAATATCACAACTAGTTAGTGCATCATCAAATCTTCAGTCATCATATTTGATGAACTGGCTATTTACTTTCCTAATAAAGGTGGGGAAAGCTATTGTGGACTGTGCTTGTGATGAAAGTGAAAATATAATGTAAGCAATATAATTCTTTCAACTTCAATTTTCTTGGTTTATTAGTTCTCAATTTAGCATTACTATTTTAACAATTTTCAAAATACATAATGTATCATATGTATTTTAGTCTTAGGCTAGTATTTATATATGTAAGGAAATCTTTACAAAATGCATGGTTAATTTATCATGAGGATAAACCTGATGAGCTCATTTTGGAGTGGGCCAACAATGGGGTATATAAAACTTGTTAATGCACATTTCCTTTTAGAAAAATTATAAAAATAATTATAATTATATTTGTTTCAAAATGGCAAGTTGTTAATAAGTACCTTCGCGTCATTAATGCTACAAAACCTATGCTGGGAGGAAATCTTAAAGTTCATATTAATTTTTTAGTATATGCTATTTTATTTTTTCAATATATTTTAAAATGGTAGTTGTTCAAAATTTATAAAAATTTTGACAAAGTTTCTTTTTAAAAATGCAAATTATCACCTTGATAATCTTTTCATCAGTCCAAGCAAATAATAAAGGAAATCAATTATCAAAATAAACTTAACCAAGTATGAGTAAGCAAGTAAGTGTACCACTATTTACCATATCAAAGGCAATAAATAACAAGTAAAAGTAATTAAACTAATAAAATATTTTAATGAGGTTTATAAACATTATCAATACAGACCATAAGGATTTCAAATAATAATAAAGGAGCTTATGGGATTCTTTTAGCTTCAGTTTTGGGTTTCTCATAAAGTATAATTTAAAAGTTGGTTGTGGTCAAGGGTAGGAGCTTTGCTCTTCATTCTAGACCCAGAAATTCCAGCCATAGTATTGATACTTGCTTGCATATAACTCAAAAAAGGCTAGACTTGCTTAATGGCATATTTAGAATATGCTTCAAAGTCACCAAATTGCTTTTTAGGTTTATCCATCCTACTTTCATATTCATCAGACAAAGAAATTAAAAAGATGGACATTTGATCAAACTTGTTGTCCAATCTACTCGTCAAATGCAACAATATTCCATTTGAAGGTTGTCCCGATTTAGATTAAGCCATTGCAAGGTGTTGTTTTGATAAAGCTTCCTTTTCAATTCCTCCATTTTTCCTTTTATTATCTTCTTCTGTTATGGAATTGCAAGTGTACAAACCATGTAGGTAAAACAGATAAGAAGCATTCCAAGTATTGTTTTTTTAGAGATAGGTTTTTTAATCTAAGTATAAGTATTGAATTTTCCACCTAAAGTATATTTGGTCAGAAAGAGAACTTTTTTTTAATTAGTTACCCTAAAATTAATCCTAAAATAACAAAGTGATTAAACCTAATTACTACAATTTATGAAAATAAAGTTAGTAGAAAAGTTACTAAATATGGAAAACTACTAAAAGTGGAACAACCTAAAGGACAAATTAAAATCTAAACTAATTACATAAATTTAAAGATAATAAAATGAAAATGCAAGTAATTAAAATCAAATTAATCATGAAATTTAACACATGCATGATAATCTATCCTTAATGACATAAAAGGTAATGCAAGGACATAAAAGTTATGCAAAATGCATGGAAACCTAAATGGCATAAAATAAAGTGCATGAAATTAAATAAAGTAAAGAAAATACATGCAAATGAATCTAACTAGCAGTGGAATGATCTCGACCTAGATGGATTATAGGAACTAAAATGCAGGAAAATTAAGCACTAAATGTAAATTTTACTAACCTAAAATTGACCTAATGCATATTTAACCAAATTTGAACTATTCATGCAAGAAACCAATTTAAACTAATATGATCCAAAACTATATTATAATCAAATGATTTAAAGAGATTAAAATAGAAATTACAACATGCAATAAGCAACAAAAACAATGAAATTAACTAGCAAGCATTTAAAGAAAATTTAAATGTAAGACAACAAGATTTTCAGGCATAAGAGAAGTAAGTTGCATTGTAAAGGCAAGGCATATAAAAAAAGAAATTAAGAGGTAGTAAAATGCATTGAAAACAACATTGATTCAACAAACTAAAATTAATCCATAAACCTAGTGATAAAACAAGAAAGAAAGTAACAAACATTTAGTAAACTTACCTCTAAATGAACATGAATCCTACCTTATGATGCATGACACTAAGTAACCTAATGTAAACATGAAAGAGACTCAAAATGCAATATTATAACATTTCAAAAAATTTTGAAAATAAACCTACAAATGCCAAAAATTGAAATGATTAATGAGTAATTTACCAAGCAACCATTTTATCAAACAGTTAGGAAACTAAGATGCAACTACTTAAGCATGAACCCTAAACTATATGACATTGAAATGGAGTGACAAAGATGGATAAAAACCAAAAATGAGAATTTTATAAGATTGAAAACTGTGTGAAACAAAATCAAAACTGCTTAATAACAAAACTATTTCTAAAATGCACCTATAAGCTATTATGCTAGGGAAACTGAAATAAAATGCAAGAAGACATTAAAACAAACTTCAAGAACTTAAACTAGATTTAAAATACAACTAAAAACCTATAGGAACATTACTATAAAAAACAAATAGAACCTAGTGAAAAATAGTTCAAAATAGAGATCAAACAATAAGAAAATGCAAGGCTAAGGAACTACTATTGAGGAAAAATTAAAAAGGAGATGAAAAACACTTAAACCTGAGACAATAGCATGAAAGAAAGATAAAATAAAAAGTAAACGTAAAAGTAAAGCTCAAAGAACCTAAAATAAAATTTGTATAGAAATATAAAACCTAAAATGTAAACTTGCAATAAAAAATTTGTCATAACATGTCGGTTTGGAGATGCAATTGCTAGATGTAATCATTTAAAATCGTGAAAACATAGGGAGTCGCCACCAATATTTTTTAAAGGTCTGATTGGCCACCCAAAAATTTTATCCTTTTAATAAAACAATAAATTGGCTTTAAAGTTTATAAAAAAAGATAATTTTTTATCTACTAAATTAGGATTAGGTTTAAGAATCGATTATGCTTGGAGAAGGATTAGCACCTTGCAACGCCAATGAACTTGGTACCAATTAACCATTGCTATTTATAAGTTTGGTTAAAAATAATTTTTATATGAAATTTAATTATAATTGCTTTCATTTTTAAGAAATAAAATCAATTAAAAATCTTTATTTGGGAATATTATGACAATCTTTAGATTAAATGATTACCTTATAATTCTCTAATATATAGGCAGAATTCAAAGATAATCATTTCTGTCTAAGATTTATCATAATATTTTCTTAAAAATTAAAATAATATTTCAAGAAATATAATTTTTGGTGTGGTAAATCTTAGACAGAAAGGATTAACTTTGAATTCTACTTATATGTTGGAGAATTATAAGGCAATCCTTTAATCTAAATATTTTCATAATATTCTCAAATAAAGATTTTTAATTGATTTTATTTCTTAAAAATGAAATGAATTATAATTAAATTTCATATAAGAATCATTTTTATCCAAACTTATAAATAGTGCTTGGTTAATTGGTACCAATTTTCATGGGCGTTATGGGGTGCTAATCTTTCTCTATGCTTAATCAACTCCCGAACCCAATCCTAATTTTGTAAACCAAAAATTATCTTTTTGATAAACTTTAAAACCATTTTATTGTTTTATTAAAAAGATAAAATTTTAGGTGATCAGTCATACCCTTAAAAAGGATTGGTGGCAACTCCCTATGTTTTCATGATTTTAAATGATTACATCTAGCAATCTAGTCTCTGGATTGATATGCTATGACAGTTTAGTGACTCCATTAAGGACAATGTCATAATGTATTGGTTCGGAGACTCAATCGCTAGATGCAAAAATTTTAAAATTGTGAAAAACATGAGGAGTTGCCACAGATCTTTTTTAGAGTGTGATTGGCTAACCAAAAATTTTATCTTTCAATAAAATAATAAAATGGGTTTAAAGCTTTATTAAAAAGATAATTTTGATCTATAAAAATAGATTAGGTTCAGGAGTCGATTACATGTGGGGAAAGAATAGCACCCCAACAATGCCTAAAAAATAAGTACCAATTAATTATGTGCTATTTGTAATTCTGGATAAAAATGGCTTTTTATATGAAATTTAATTATAATTCTCTTTGTTTTTAAGAAATAAAATTAGTTAACCAAAAACTTTGTTTAGGAATATTATGAAAATTTTATATTAAAGAAATATTTTTGAATTCTCTGACATAAAGGTAGAATTCAAAGATAATCTTTTCATAAAAAATTTATCGCAATATTCCTTTTAAAAATAATAAAATAACATTCTTTGTAAAGGATAATTATTGGTAATTCTCCAACATATAGGCAAAGCACCAACAATTATATTTCATGGAATGCTATTTTAATTTTATTCGTTTGAAACTAAATTTTAAGAACTTTTTATGTAGTAGAAACGAAAATTAATATAATAAATATTGAACATCAATAACTAGAGCAAACATATATATATGCATTATAAATGAGACATTAATCTAAAAGTGAAACATATGTAAATGATGATCAAATGTAATTTTAGAAATCAGGTTCTTAAATATAAAAAGACCACCTAAACTTTCCAACATTTAGGCCAAGTTTGAGTGTGATTTTTTATATTTACAATCCTATCCTATTATTATTATTATATATTTTCATATTTGTTATTTTAACAAAATGAATTTATTTTAAGTTACTAAAATGTATGAAACTCTTAATGAAATAAAATTTCCTAAATACCCCATATCTAGGCAGCATTCGGGAACATATTACTTCATAAAAGGTTTCCATGCATATCCTTAGAAATTTGAAATGAGTTTTTGGTTTTTGGTAGGTTTTAGGTTTAAATCTTAAGAATTTATAAACTTCTCTAAAAATCTCCAACATTTAGATAGACTTTCGGAGCAAGCTTATTTTCATAATTCTTCTAAAAATTGAATTTTTATATTCTTACATATTTTGTATATATTTTTTCTTTCTTTAAAATCATTATTATTATTATTATTATTATTATTATATTATTATTATTATTACTAATATTATTATTATTATTAATATTATTATTATTATTATGCCTAAATCTAAAGTGCATGAAAAATAAAATATACCAAGCATAGATTCAAGCATGAAAAATTAAATTAAAACAAGAATGGGAATCCAAATAATAAGAAAATTAAAAATGCATAAAATTAAACTTGTAGTTAAATTTAAACAAAATAAAAAATTGCATAGTTATAATTAAAATTAGACACACATGAAAATAAACTTTATTAGAAACAAACTTTAAGCTTTATACACTTTCATGAAATTTTATTTGTCACAAGATTCCAACTAAAGTGATTTTCTAAACTAGTATTCTACTTTTTTTATTATTATTTCTATTATTATTTATATATTTTTTGCATGAAACTAGTGTACATAGAAAATAAATTGAATAAAAAATAATTTACAAAATAAATTGCATGGAATTAATTTAACATATAGATTCAAACCACACAAATATCATAATATATAAGATTTAAGCTTAAATTAAACTTAATAACATGAAAAATAAAGAAAATAATATATAAAAGATAAATGTACTATAACATTTATCAACCTATAAAGCCTAAGCTATAAAACATGAATGATGGAACCTTGAAATCATGTCATTTTAAAGCTTTCTTTACCATGTAGGGAAAAAGTATGAAAGCTTTGAGCTTTTTTTCACGATGAAAACTTTTTTTATATTATTAAGCTCATGTCATTTTCAAGCTTTCTTTACCATGTAGGAAAAAGTATGAAAGCTTTGTGGGCGATGAAGTTTCAAAGCTCCATGGACAATAAAGCTAGCAGACAACAACTCATACCAATAAAGATCTAACAAACCTGAATATGATAAAGCTCTAAGCTGTACGATAACTCATTCTTACTTTTTTTTTTAGCCTTCTTATTGTTTTAAATGGCTTCTTCCTTTGGCTTCCTCTCTTCTTAAACTCCAAAAACTAGCCTCTCTTATTCTTATAAAGAAGAAAGCTACTAAAATATTTTTGAAAGATTGAATATAAGCCTTTAGATCAAATCTCATCCACAGGCTAAAATTCTTTTTTTTTTTTTTCAAGGAGCAATATTTTGCCATTAAATAAAGATTCAATATGAAATCTATTAGTCCACATTATTCAATACAAAGGTTGGACTTTTATAGCCCCTAAACCAAATGAAAATAACATTTTACCCTTAGCACAAAATTTTTGTTATTTAGGCCATTTTATTTTGGGATTTGAAAGTACCAAAAATCATGAATTATTATAAAATTAGGATCTAAAAAGTTTCATGAAAATTTGAGCTCAAGAAGGCCAAAATACAAAAATATCCTTAAAGGGTATTTTGGTAATTTCACACCTCTTAGGATACTATTGTGGTTTCAATGCACTAAAAATCATGAAATATTATAAAATTGAGATCTACAAAGTTTCATGGAAATCCAAGTTCAAAAAGGCAAAATTATGAAAATACCTCTTAAGGGTATTTTGGTAATTGAACACTCTTGAGGTACTATTATGATTTCAAATGCAATAAAAATCATGAAATATTATGAAATTGAGATCTAAAAAGTTCATGAAAAAAAAAACTAAAAAACTCAAATTACAAAAATTTTTTTAAAGGGTATTTTAGTAATTTTGTACTTTTTCAAGTGCATAAAAATTTTTACTATTTTAAAATCATCAATTTAACTTTAAACCACAATGATTCCAATTAAATTGTGAATTTTGAGAATGGACCTGGGCTCTATCCATTTTGACCAAGTTTGTGCAATTTTGACTTTGTTTGACTAATTTTAACTTTATTGATAAAGCTTGATTGGATTTGACCCGAATTGACTTTAGGGCTTAATTGCTTCATTTATTCTTTATTTCTCATACATCCATGTGAAAAGGTAGTCTCCATATAAATCCCATGCAAAAGAGTTTGACAACAACCCTAAGGGTTTCATTTTCCTTTGTTTATTATAGGTCTAAATATCGATGAATTTTATGGGCTCTTAAAGTAGGCTTTCTTATGGGCTTCAAATAGGCTTTATTTTGGTTTGTAATTGGATCTCTAAATGGTTTACATAATGGTCTTAAATTAGTGGTTCCATAACATATTCACAAAGGGCCTGGGTCAATCATGCTAAAAAAAATTTAAGACAAAATTTGGTATCTATAGATAAAAGAGAGTTAGGCCAAAAATTTTAATCATGCGTTATTGAAAGTTTTGGATTTAATTGGTTTTATTTGATATTTAATTTAATTACCTTTACTTTAAATTTTTTAAAAAATAATAAATAAATTGCATGTTAGTTATTATTTTGTTTTAATTTTGTTATTTGTAATTTATTTATGTTGTTTTGATTAATATATTGTTTGTACACTTTTGCATATGCACCTGCATATATGAGCTCTAGACCTAGGCTTCATCCTTATTAGGAGGAAGTGAAATAGCTATGCTCTCATAAGGTGATAACCTCTGCATTTGCTAGTAAAAGATTTTCACTCAGATCTAACCCTTTTCATTTATAGCTTATAATGGGTGAGGATTGGTATGCTTTATTAGTTTATAATGGACAATGATGTAAGGTTTAATTTAGGAACCTTTAGATGAATAAATCTTGACCTAGCATATCATGAGCCATAAGAAGTCTACTTAGGATAGAGCTATGTTACCTTTTAGAAGATCCTTAAAAGTTAAGACATTATATATATTCTATTGTATTATTTTATTGTATTGTATGGTTGCTGTGTTGTTTATATTATTTATTTGTTTTGGTTTATTAATTCATTTTGTTTGTATAGTCTTTAATTTTTTTGTATATGTCATATAGGCATTACATTTTAGGATGGGGTATTTGTTTTGTGTTAATCATAAGTAAAAGAAACCCTCATGAAGCCATCCGTAGCATCAGCCTCCTATAAGAATTATTTGAAAGTTAAAAGTCAATCGAAAAACACCTAAGAAAAAGAAAAAAACTATTTAAGGTTTGGTCATATTTCTACTCTTCTATAATTGATGTATGTGGATTTGAGTCAGAGTAATATTATCGAGTTGGAAGCCATATAGCAGTAGTGGGGAGTAAAGAAGTAGAAGTCTTTCTTGAAGAAGTATGGTATGTGGCACTACTTATGTTGGTGAAGTTTGATGAGTCACTAGTTAGGGCTACAATACAATTTTGGGATCCATCTTATCGATGCTTCGTGTTCAATCAAGAAGACTTGAACCCTACATTTGGAAGGTACTCATTCTTACTCTAGATAGAGTCTGCCAGTTAAAATAAGATCTATTGAAAAGAGCAAAAGACCACATGATATATGAAGAAATTAGCAAAGATCATGCAAATAGGGGTTGAGGAAATAGACAAGCACAAGAAGAAAAAGAATGGGGTTAAGACAATTCCATTAGTGCTTTTATTAGAGCATATAAGGAAACATCTTGATGATGATCATAGATTGAATTTATTTGCTTTGGCTATATATGGGTTGATGATATTCCCCAAGGTACTAGGACACATAGAAGCATCAGTAGTTGACTTCTTTAAGCAATTGGATAAGGGCATAAATCTTTCACCAACCATCTTGGTAGAAACCATCAGATCACTAAACTTTTTGTTGAAGAAAGGGTGAAAGATGGTTCATTGGATGTACTCAGTTGCTTTATGTTTGGATCAGAAGTCACTTTTAGGGAAAATAGAAGATGTCATTTCTCAATTCATTTTGTTTTAATAAAAGAGTTTATCACCTAGGAATGGTAGAGGGATTGGACAAAAGGACAATGGATGGCATTCTTTTTAAAGATCACTAATGAGGATGTAACATGAAGAGTGTCATGGATGCTTTCTCTAACCATTTTATACAGTTATGGAGACAAGCCATAGGTACCATTGCTAGAAATATGAGAGGCACTGAGCTATGCATCTCTTATAATTCTTTTCAGTTCACCCATATAACTTATAGACTCAATTCACTTGAATTTGATTATCAGGCACTCGATTATATGAAAAAGGTCTAAGAGGTCATTAAGGCATAGAGGCAAATTAATCGAATAAATCTAGCCAAATATGTAGATAATGTCATAGAAGGATACCTTCTATGGAGAATTAAGGGAGTCAATGAAGTTAGGCCCATACTAGCAGATGTTTTAGATTAGTTACCCATCCCCACTTTAGAGCCAGAATTGTCAGCTCTGAGATCACCCAGTGAGAGTTTAAGATTAAAAAGAAGAAGATGAAGAAAGAAAATATAGCAATGATAGGTCAGCCCAGCTAATTGAGATATGATTTGATGATGAAAGATGATGCATTATAGAAGTTGGCCAAAGAACGAAAAGTGTTAAAAGGGGATTTGTAGGATCTTCATAAAGATAATAAAAGATTGATGATGGATATTAGGCTTTCAAAGGGATCTAAAAGGTAAGTGGAAGAACTAAGAAAGATGGTGGAGCACTGAAAGAATAAAGCTCGAGAAAACAAAGAAACAACCTTTGCACTCACCACAAAGTAGCAAACATGAAAAGATAAGTTTTCTAGAATCTCTGTAAAGGTAACCAAATGCCACGAGAGAATGAAAAACTACAGACTAGATGAAAGAAAGAGCAGATAGGAATTTTGATTTGTAGAAAAAGAAAAAGGCTTTGGAATAGGAGCTGATGAGCTTAGAATTCCAGCTGGTCAAGAATCAAAATTGCATAGATAAAATTTTGATCGAATGGCAAGAAATTGAGGATGATTAGGCCTCTATCTATAATATGGAAGTGGAGGCTCAAGAAATATAAAGAGTTAAAAGCCTAGGAAGACAATAGTATGTAGAGCTCTTGACTTTTCATATTTACAAGGCTATGCAAAAAGCTAATGAAATGGTGGAGAAAGTTGAAGAACTTGAACAAGAGATTGTACTGATATAGGACAACAGTCAGTAATTGTTGAGTTTTTATATGAAGCTAAGGAGCAATATGCTCAAGTTAGGTGTTTTTATGGTTTTCATGAACGAATGATTAGTTGATGTACAAAGATTTTTATGGTTAATTGATGTTTCCTTTAATTAGATTGATCCAAAACAATTCCTCTTTTGCATTGCATTACTTTTATTGCATGCATGTAAATTAATAAAACAACAACAACAACAATAACAACAACAATAATAATAATAACAACAACAACAACAATAATAATGATTATAACATGTGTTCTAATTCATGATTAAAAAATAGAGGTTCAAGGATAACGAAGCCAAAGAAGTCAAGTCAAGCAATTTTACACAAGTATAATACTCATTCCAATTCTCAAATCATGGAAAAAGATAATACAACTAGGTCTAAGAAGGTCGAGAAGGCACATAAAGAGATAAGGGAAAAAATGATAGAAATAAAGTTGAACATCTTTGAGTTGAGATAATTATTAGTTGGCTCCCTAAAAGGCAAAGAAGTTGCTGGCACATAAGGATTAAGAGATGGGATTAATATGAAAGAATCAACATATTCTTCGAGGTTCACTCCACTTTGAGTTCATACTTCTTGAGGAATCCATTTGCAGCCATCGACCGCCCAACATTACACTTGTGTGGGTCCTTTTGTTAGTCAACCCTAGGTAATGAAAATGTCAATCAAGGATTGGGTCTTGTCAATCCTATCATAGTACAAAATTTAGATGATCTTATTGAACAAGAAAGGCTATGCAACACGTTTGTGCCAGTAGTAAGTGTTGAGATGAAAAAAAAAGTATGATCTACTTGAAAAAAGACTAAGAACTATAGAAGGGAATGACATTTTTAGGAGCATGGATGCAAATGAATCATTTTAGTGCATGATTTAGCTATCCTAGCAAATTTAATGGTTCTAATTTTAAAAAGTTTGATGAAACTAAATATCCTGCTGCTTATATTATGATGTACTATCATAAAATGGCAAGTCATACCTAAAATGACAAAGTTCTAATCACTGTTTCTAAGACAGTTAACTGGATTTACAAAAAGATAGTATGTCTAATTGGATCAAAATTGGATCCATTCATGGAGAAACTTAGCTAAAGCTTTCATGGCTCAATTTAAACATGTCATTAACATAGTTCTGGATAAGCTATCTTTATAGAATATGGAAAAGAAGTCAACAAAAACTTTTAAGGAGTATGTGCATCAATGGAGAAATACAGTGACTCAAGTCTAATTGCCACTAACTAAAAGAGAAATTACTTTACTGTTTGTTAGTACATTAAAGGCCCAATATTATGATAAGATGGTAAAAAATGCTACAAAGAATTTTTTTAACATAGTGATTTCAGGAGAAATGATCGAGAATGCCATTAAAATTGACAAAATTAAAGGGCCTAAAGCTTCTAGCACTAAGAAGTCAGCCAATCCAAGAAAGAAAGAGCAAGAGACACATGCTATGTCCATGGTAAGTCCTTCATTTTGACCATTTATCCCATATAACCTAAGATCATAGTTCTTTACTTATTATCCAACCACAATCAAGCTACCTAACAACCATACTATTATTAAGCATCCCAACAACCACCATATAGGCCAGACTTTAATCCACAACCACCTAGTTTCACTCCTATAATGTTAACTCAATAGCCAACTCAAGCCAAAAAACCTACAAAATAGTAACAATTGAGAAAAACCTTAGTTTGACCTTATCCCTATGTCATACACTAGCTTGTATCCTTAATTAATGAGAAGTCACCTTATTACTCCCAAGTGTGTGGAACCATTAAACTTGGCATACCCAAAATGGTATGACTCCAATGCCAAATGTGATTACCATTTTGGTATAATAGGTCATTCCATTGAGAATTACATGACTTTAAAGCATAAGGTGTTAGAATTGATAAATTAAGATTTGCTGAATTTCAACTCTAGGACTAAACCTAGCTTGGGTAAAAACCCTCTTCCCAATCATACTAGTAGTACCACTAATGTAGTGTCAGATGGATAAGGGTTAAAAGTGAAAAGATAGGTTAGTGGGGTGGAAACCCAAATGAAGAAAATTTTTGATTGTCTAGTTGAGGCAAAAATAGTTTTACCTATAGTTAATGACAAAGGTAGTATAGATGATAAACATGATTGTCAATATCAAGAAAAGAATGTAGGGCATGTGATCTAAGTCTGTTAAGGGTTTCAGATGGTATTGCAATAATTGACGGATGAAGGGGTGATTGAATTATATGTTGAGGATAATGTTAGTAATGTGAATATGATAAATTATGGGTCAGGAGTGCCTTTCATTTCAAAATCCTTCACCATATTTTATGATAATGATATAGAGCTAGCTGTAAAAGAGTTGATACATTTCTTTAGAGCACCATTAACAATCTATGTTCTAAGTCCCTTTCCTTATAAGAGTGATAAGTTAGTACCATGAGACTATAATTGTGAGGTAGAGATTCAAAGGTCTAGTGATGAAACATCTTTAGAGAACACAAAATTTGAGTACTTCATGAATATAACCAGAGTGGGAGGAATGACTAGAAGTGGTTGTTGTTACACACCCAAAATGTTAGAAAATGTTAGGAAATGAAAAATAAAAATAGAAAAACAAGTCATAGTAAAGGGAGAATCTGATCCTATTGTGACAAATCTGTAAGTATAATATAAAAAATCTGTGTCTGAGAAAGAAACTTGTGAATTTCTTAAGGTTATCAAGCATAATGAGTATAGTATAGTCGACCAATTGAACAAGTTGTTCGCTTGTATTTCATTATTGTCACTTTTACTAAACTTTGAACCACACAAGAATGTTTTACTGGAATTACTCAATCAAGCTTATGTTGAGGATAATATTTTTGTAAAAAATGTGGATCATATGGTGGGGAATATCATAGCCCTAAATTTTATTTCTTTTAATGATGATAAGATACTTCTCGATGGATGAGATAGTGTCAAGGCCTTACACATTACCATTAAGTTGTAAAACTCATACTATGGCCAAGGTACTTATTGATAATGGGTTATCTACTAATGTGATGCCTATGGCCACGTTTTCAAAGCTACTAGTGGATTAGTCATACATGAGAAACAACCATATGATGGTTAGGGCTTTTGAATGGGCACAAAGGGAAGTGAATGGTGATATAGAAATTTAATTATAGATTAGTTTATGTACCTTTAATGTTTAGTTCCAGGTTATAGACATTGTACCTTTGTATAGTTATTTGCTCAAAAGACCTTTGATTCATACAATGGGGATTGTACCTTTATCTTTGCATCAAAAAGTAAAGTTTATTGTTGAAGGAAAGCAAGTTTGTTTAGATGGTAAATAATTATTAGTAACCAAAACTCTAACTACTTCTTATGTTGAGGTTGCCCAAAAAGCACTTGAGTGCTTATTTAGAGCTTTTAAGATAGTAAGTACTACATATGTTAGAAAAGGGTCAAAAATACCTATGCCTTGATTAACAAAGATCACAAACATGGTAGTTAAACAGACTATCAATAAAAGTTGGTGAGTCAAACAAGGTTTGGGAGCAGCTTTGCAAGAAATTAAGAAAACACTAGTCATAATTGAAAATAAGGACTAGTTGAGGTTTAGGTTTCAAGCCTACTGCTATAGATAAAAGAAGAATGATGATGGAGAAGAGAGAAAAGAGAATGGCATGCCTTAAAGGGCATGATTTAGTTGATGAAGGAATGGAATTCCTTTATTTGTATGAGACATTTCGTTCTGACAGATATGGCTATTTGGGATTGTCTAGAGTGGAAAAAGTAAAACCAATTGCTAGAATAAAGGAAACTTCCTCTAAAGTTCAGATTAAAGAAAATGAGACAGAGATGCAAGAAGAAGAGATGTTCTTTTTTCTTTTTCTAAGATTAAGATATTGAAAATGATGTATTATTACTATTATCCTCGGAACATCTAAACTTAAAATTCCAATTGCTTCTACCCAAAAGCATGTGAAGGTTAAATGTATGGGCTGATTTTTAATTAACCTAACTAAAGTAATGAATGTAATACATTTCACTTATAGCATCTTTCTATTTTCTTTTCTTTGTTTTTTATATTCTTTTTACTTTTGCCCTAATTAGCCTATATTTTCTTATGATTATACCTATTTTTAGGTTTTTAAATAATGAATGTTATGTATGAACAAGGCAATAATGCCAGATTTGATTTCAAAAATTCAATTGACATTAGTTAGCTTGTTGATAATGTTGACTTTAAAAAGTATGATTTGCCTCATGATTTGTTAAAATGGATAGAGCAAGAAAAGAAACTTATAAAACCTTATTAGGAGACCATAAATATATTAAATTTAAGAGATAAGAAGAATAAAAAGAAAGTCAAGATCGATTCTTCACTGCTGCCAATGAAAAAGCATAAGTTAGTGGACTTGTTGCAAGAATATGTAAATATATTTGCATGGTCTTATCAATATATGCTTAGGCTTAGCACGGATATTATTAAACATAGATTGCCCTTAAAGCTAAATTGTCAATCAGTACAACAAAAGTTATGGCATATGAAGCCTAAGATATTGTTGAAAATAAAAAAAGAAGTAAAGAAATAGATTGATGTGGGTTTTCTTAAAATAGCCAGATACTTAGATGGGTAGCCAATATAGTCCCAGTTCCTAAAAAAAAAGTGAAAGTGAGAATATGTGTGGATTCTTAGGACTTAAATCATGCTAGCCTAAAAGTTAACTTCCCATTGCTACATATTGATGCCCTTATGGATAATACTACTAAGCATTCTACTTTCTCGTTCATGGATAGGTTTTTTGGATATAACCAAATCAAAATGGCTCAAGAGGATACAGAGAAAAATCATATTTGTGACGATGTGGGGTGCATTTTGCTATAAAGTTATGCCCTTCCGGTTAAAAAATGTTGGTGCCACATATCAAAGAGTGATGACCACTTTTTTTTATGACACGATGCACAAAGAGATATAGGTGTATGTGGATGATATCATAGCAAAGTCTAGGGAAGAAGAGGATCATGTAGCTAACCTTAGAAAATTTTTTGAAAGGTTACGAGAGTACCAACTCAAGCTGAATTTGGCCAAATATACATTCAGTGCTAAATCAAGTAAATTGTTAGGATTCGTAGTCAGTGAAAAGTTAATTGAAGCAGACCTTAATAAGATTCAAGCCATTTAGAATTTAGTAGCCATACACACGCAAAAAGAAATGAGAAGTTTTTTAGGGCGGTTGAATTATACTTCTTATCTTGTATCCTAGCTTAGTTCAAAATGTGATCCAATTTTTTAGTTGTTGCATAAAAATAATTTGGCAAATAGGATGAAGAATGTCAAAATGCTTTCGAAAAGATTAAGAAATATTTGACAAACCCACCAGTACTGGTACCACCTATTGTAGGAAAGCCATTAATCTTGTATTTAACAGTGCAAGAGAATATGATGAGATGTGTATTGGTATAAAATGATGAAACTGGCAAGCAAGAACAAGCTATTTATTACCTGAGCAATAAGTTTATGAAGTATGAAATTAAATATTCCTAGTTGGAAAAAATGTGCCATGTGTTGGTATGGACTACATTTAGGTTTAGGCAATATATGCTCTATCATACAACTTGGCTTATATCGAAGTTAGATCCTTTTAGGTACATGTTTGAGAAGTCATCCCTTTCAAGTAGAATAGATAGATGGCAAGTCATGATTTCAAAATATGATATTGTGTATATGTCATAAAAATCTATAAAAAGAATTATGATAGTTGATTTTCTTGTTGATAGGGTTATAAAAGATTATGAACCCATAAAGTTTGACTTCCCAGATGAAGATTTAATGGCAATCTTATAAGATGAAGATGTAGAGCCTATGAAAAAGTTATGGAAGATGTTTTTCAATAGGGCATCCAATATAATGGGGCATGGCATTAGGGTAGTATTAATATCCCCAAGAAGATTGGATTTTGATTGCACAAATAATGTAGCTAAATATGAAGCATGTGCCATGGGATTGCAAATGGTCATTGAAAAGAAGATTGATGTCTTAAAAGTATATGGAGACTCAGTCCTAGTAATTTTCCAACTGAAAAGTGAATGGGAGACTAGAGACCCGAAATTGGTATTATACCAAAAGCATATAACTAATTTGACTAAGTAGTTCAAAGAGGTCTAGTTTTAATATATTCCTTGAAAAGAAAATTAGATTACTAGTGCATTGCCTATTTTGCTTGTAACGTTCAAGTTAAATGTTAATATGGGCACCCAGCCCATTGGAGTACAGATGTGGGATTCATCGGCTCATTATTCAAATGTTGAAGAAGAAGCAAATCATCAGCCCTAGTATCATAATACTATTCAATATATAAGTGTTAGGAATATCTTGAGTAGGCCTCAGAGAATGATAAGAGGATTATTCAAAGATTAGTAATAAGGTTTGTGCTTGATGGAAAAATCTTGTAAAAGAGAGGTTGAGATAAGATATTGTTGAGATGTGCAGATGCTGTTGAAGTAAGAAAAATACTAGAAGAAGTCCACTAAGGGATTTGTGGAACAAATGCCAATAGACATATGATGGCTAGATAGATAATGAAGGCAAGTTATTATTTGTCTACATCATAAAATTATTGTATCAATTGCTAGAAAGTGCCATAAGTGTCAAATTTATGCAAATAAAATTCATTCTCCTCTAGTCCCACTACATATGTTGGCATCTTCATGGCCATTTTCTATGTGGGGAATGATGTGATTGGGTCTATAACCCTAAAAGCTTCAAATGGGCATCTTTCATCTTTATGATAATTGATTACTTGACCAAATGGGTGAAAGCAACCTCTTATGATAGTGTTGCATGATCAGTGGTATGTAAATTTATAAAAAGAGAAATAATATACTGGTATGGCCTCTTAAAAATAATTATCTCTGATAATGCTAACAACTTGAATAGTAAAAATGATGAAAGAGGTGTGCGTATAGTTTAAAATAAAGTATCATCATTTAGCACTATATCGCTCGAAAATGAATGGTGTGGTAGAGGTTGTTAACAAAAACATAAAAAAGATACTAGAAAAGATAACTGACACTTCTAGGGACTGGCATAAGGAATTACCCTTTGTCTTGCTTGCCTATAGGACATCAGTCTAAACTTCAACAAGGGCCACCTTATTTTTGTTAGTAAATGGGATAGAGGCAATGTTACCGATTGAGGTGAAAATTCCTTTTGTGCAAGTATTGATGGAAGTGAAGTTAGATGAGGCATATTGGGTATGAGATCACTTCAAATAATTAAATCTCACAGAAAATAAAAGGGTTTTGGTACTTTGTCCTGGGCAAATGTACTAAAAGAGGATTATGCGAGCGTATGACAAAAAGTTGCAACCCCGATGTTTTCATGAAGAAGAAATGGTTTTGAAAAAGATCTTGCCAAATCAACAAAATGGTAGGGGAAAGTGGGCACCTAATTGGGAAGGCCCATATGTAATGAAAAAAGCATCTTCTAGTGGAACCCTAAACTTAGCAGAAATGGATAGGGATGAATTGCCAAATCTTATAAATTTTGATGTTGTAAAGAAATATTTCACTTAAAGAAAAAGGAAAAAAAAGAAAAAAAAGGAAAAAAAGAAAAACAAAACAAAAAAGAGAAAGAAAATAAAGAAGAAGATTCGAACTAAAAACCTTAAAAAGGTAACTTAAAACAAAAGGGGTTTGTTTAAGCTAAAAACCTAAAAAGGTGGCTTAAACAAATGAGGAGCTAAAGAGAAATCTTGTAAAGGTAAAGCAAAATAGTACAAAGCTAGACAGATCAGAAACAAGGTAAAAAGAATAAATCTGGGGTATGTTTACATCAATTATAAGCCGTGGGGCAAAGATTAGTCATAAGAGTTCAAATCCAGCAAGATCGCAAGTGTAATAAGTTTTTGAGAAAAGATTTGGTCATAATTGACTTGGCTTGTCAAATGTTCATTGTTTAAGGAAATGATATTTGATTTTCTTGAATACATTTTAAATTTATTGATCCTCTATGTTTCAATAGACTAATCTTTTCCTTTCTAAATCAAAATAAATCTCCCATCATTGATTAAAGCCTACATTCAACTTTGAACTTTGAAATCATTGTATTTGTCACTAGAAGTTGGGATAATTATTGATAATGCTCATAATAGACCTATGTGTTGCTCAAAAGGGAGAATGGAAGATAATAACATAAAAAAGCAATAATCAATTGACTAGTGAGAAAGATGACTAAAGAAAGAACTTAAAAGAAGCTTCCAGATAAGTGGTGGTCATAGAAGACATTTGTCAAAGAAAAAAAGGAGAAGAAAAAAAAAGAAAGAAAATGGGAAAAATATTGGGGGTAGCCTTTATAGTTTGAAAAAGCTAAACTAATCTTGAACAATGAGTTAATATGATTAAAAAATGCATGGTATAAATCATTAATTGAATTTATACCATTCAGATTCATTATAGTAGTCACATGTATTGCATACATACTTTTCATAAATTATGCTGAAGGTCATTCATGAAAAGATATTAAATGAAATAAAAATGTTTTCAAAACAAAGTTTCATTAGTTTCAAAAAGAAAATTTTCCCTGGTTACTTTTATTTCTTGACTTGCGACTCAATTTTGATCATCTTTATTTCTTGACTTGTGATTCAATCTTGATTATTCTTTATTTCTTGACTTGTGGCTTAGTCTCGATTATCTTTATTTTCTGACTTACAGTTCAATCCTAGTTGCTTTTTATTTCCTAACTTATGACTCAATCCCAATCATCTTTATTTCTTAACTTGTGGTTCAATCCCAGTTGTTCTCTATTTTTTGGCTTACGACTAAATTGATCTTCCTTATTTCCTAGCTTGTGGCTTAGTCCCAGTCATCTTTATATTTTGACTTGGGGTTTCATCCTGGTTACTTTATTTCTTGACTTGTGACTTAATCTTAACAGTTATTTATATCCTGGCTTATGGCGTAGACTTGTTCACTTTTATTTTTCGATTTACAATTTCATCCCAATCATCATTATTTCTCAACTTGCTATTCAATCCCATCGTCTTTATATTTTGACTTACAGCTTAATCTCGATCATCTTTATTTTTTTAACTTATGGCTCAGTCCCAGTAGTCTTTTATTTTTTGACTTGTGGTTCAATCTGAATCGTTTTGTATTTACCAACTTGTGTTTTAATCTTAGTCATCTTTATTTTTGGTTTGCAGCACAATCCCGATCATTCTTGTTCTCTAACTAGTATATCAATATTAATCAATTTTTCACAATTTATGGGTTTTCAACTTATAAAACAAAAATACCAAAAAAAAAAATTCATCTTAGGAAGTAGTATTTAGACAAAATTGTGTCTATATCTTTTCATTATTCTTGATCCTAAAAAATATGCAAAGAGGGGTAATTGTAAACACATAATTTTATCCAGGTTTATCTTTTTAATTTAGGTTTATTTTTTTATTAGGCCTTGAACACCACTTTTAGAGCCCTTTACATAATCCATTTTTAAATGTTTCAGGATGAGACCCAATGTCGACTCCATAGTAAGGCCTATTGCATAGGCTCGAATAAGTGCTCAAAATGGTCTAATAAAAGGACCAATAAAATACCCACTTTTAAAGCCCATTAATAGCCTATTGTTGACCATTAAATGAACAAAATAAATATAAATAATATATAAATAATAAAAATAATAAAATTTGTAAGACTAAAAAAAAGCAAGCAAGCAAAGCCCAAGATTGGCCCAAGCAAAATGCAAGGCCCTAAAGCATTGGTTTCCTTTTTAAGGCCCAGTATTTGTGGACGAAAAAGGCTTGGTAAGAACCTTGCATGGGACATGAAAAATAAAAAAGAAAAACTAATGTAGAAAATAGGGGCAATGTGGATAATGGAATGGCATGAAAACTAAATGAAGTAGGGCATGAAAAAAATGAAAAAATGATTCCAAAAAGAAAAAGAAAAGAGAATTTTCAAGGAAAAAGTAAATAGGACATGAAAGGAAAAGCCCAAAAAAAAGAAACGAAGCAAAAGAAAGAGGAAAGTAATGGTGAAAATTTGAAATGGAATATCAGGAAGGAAAAGTAAAAAAAAAAAAAAGGAAGAGCAACAAAAAAAATCTAGAAATGAGGAGAAGCCCAACTATATGAAAAAGATGTGAGGAAAAAATTAGACAAAAACAACTAGGCAATGATGAACTAGAAAAAAAAGCATTTAGTACCAAAAAAAGCACAAACTGAGCAAAAAAAGCTGAGATGTGAAGCTACTTACAGTAGGCAATAGTAGAAAAGAGACTGGAATGTGAAGAAAAAGAAGAAGAAGTAAGACCCATAGCAACAAAAAAAAAAAGAAAGAAGAATAAGGGAATTGCATGAATAAAAAAAAAGAAAGGCACTAAAGAAAAAGTAGACAAAAAGAAGGAAATGGGAAAGAGAAAAACCAAAAAAAAAAAATAAGATGAAGGAAAATTGGCAACAAAAATAGGTAGAATTTTATTCGTTCCTCTCAGCTAGATCATATTCATGTTTTGTAATGCATGGCTTGTGTGCTTACTTTAAAAAAAAAAAAAACAAATAAATAAAGAGCTTTTAAAGAAACAAAGCAAAAAGGTTTTAAAAGTTTTTTTTTTTCAAAATAAAAATATGTTGGACATAGTCCAGGATGGGTTCTGTTGAGGGGTTTAAAGCATTCAAGTTTTTTGGTTGTTCTTCATAAATGCACTACAAGAAATTTGACATATACTGATGCTCAAAAAATCATTAGTAAAACTAAAAACTCCATCAGTATAGCACAATAAACCCTATACCAATGGTCAAAATGTGTAATCCAATGAATTTTTAATTGTAAGTATATCTCTTGTTGATATAGACCTATACTGATGGTTTTTAAGGTGTTGGAATAGCTCGCAAAGATGTATCTATGGTTCAAAACCGTCAGTAAATGTATATCTATTGGTATAGCATCTATTGTATGTTTTACTATTATACCTTTTACCAATGGTTAACACCTGTCAGTATAGACTTGTAATTTTTTCTTACCTATACTAATGTTTAAAGCTCATCAGTATAGATTTGTATGTTTTAATTTTCTTACTTATACCAATGGCTAGCATCTGTCAGTATAGAATTATATGTTTTAATTTTTCTTACCAATACCGATGGTTAACGCCTATCAGTATGACTTATAATTTTTCTTATGTATACCGATGCTTAGCATCTGTCAGTAAATTGTATTTTTTCATTTTCTTACCTATATCGATAGTTAGAGACTGTCAGTATAAAATTGTATTTTTTATTTTCTTACCTATACTGATAATTAAAGATTGTTAGTATAGACTTATATGTTTTGATTTTTTATTATATTTTATTGACAATTGGTGACTTTTAGTATCGCCTGAAATATTTTAATGATTAAGTGCATCCGTATAAATGTTAAGATGTTGGTAAATTTTTTTAAAAATTTTATTTTCAATTATTAATATTAATTTATTTATAATCATAATATGATATGTTTTCATATAAACAAAAAAAAAAAACATAATAAAGTAAAAGATATTTAATAGCATTAAAACTTCAAGTAAATTATTTATAATCCACAAACTTAGTATAAATGAAAAACTAAAGTCATTATACCAAGTCTAATAAAACAAACATAGATAAAGAATTACACCACCTCACCCTTAAAAACATAATCATAAGTTTGCACCACAAGACACTTAAAGACCTTTTGATTACCTTAATTTCAATAGAACTCTAAACAAGATAATCTTAAAAAATTTGTAAATGAACAAACAATTGCAAAACCACCTCAATGAGAAAAAACATACATGTACCAATTACAAGCCCTTTCCAAAACCAAAATATTTTAATTCATACAAAATATCACAAGTCTTGAAAAAGTCAACAAATGTAGCCACATCATATAACTAACAAGCTTAATGAACCCAACTCACTAGCAGTATTCAATATACCAATCAAGCATCACAAAACACAACAACCTTATTTAAAAAATATGCATAACATCCAAAACAAAACCAAATCCCACTATAAACATAATGCGATGAGTAAATAAATAACTTCCTAAGATAAATGATCCCATCATAGATTTCTACCAAAAAGCATCTGCATAGCATAAAAGAATCCAATTAGAATTCTTGTAAATTATCTTATATATATAGAAGGTAAGAAGGTAATCATCCATTCATATACCAGTAGAAATAATTTTATAAACATCTTATTCATTCATATATATAAAAGGTAATCATCCATTTATGTACCAACAAAAATAATTTTATAAACATCATAGTCATTAGTGTAATGCATGAATGAACAAGAAATAACCTAATTTGCATTTGTAATCTCTTTATTCTTTTAGTTTAATTCCAAATAATAACTTAATAAAACCAACCTAAGATTTTTTAGTCAACAAAACTATCATTAAACAAATATTTTCACCATAACTTTCAAGTTTACAACTACAAAGCATGCTTACATCATAAGGAAGCCTTTTTAAAGGAAAAAAAAGGCAAGAAAGCCTTCTCAAAAGAAAAAGAGCAAGCTTTAAATCATAGTGTAATGATTACGGCAAAGACAATGGGTAATGTTTCAAGAACACAATTACATGATTTAAAACCTAGATTCAAAATTGATTTTGGCATTCTATCTAAGAAAACAAGTATCCAGCAAAGCATTTCCACATTTATATCATGTGATGATGAGTTTATCATTTTCATTTTGATTAGGTTGATGACTTAAATTTGAAGAACGATAGTTTTCACATGTGATTTTTAGAGCACTACTAGCATCAGGAACCTAAAAATAATTCAAAAAAAATTTCAGTAAGGTTCAAGATTCATAAGCAAGATGATAATTTACATTTATATAAACTAAAATAGATGTTATATATACCTCTCTATTCACCATGTGAGTAACAGTATTTAAGATATCCATATTCTCATTAGAAAATTATCTTTTAAGTACCGATAAGATGTACTTAAAGTTTCTTTCAAGTCCTTAATTTTAGCTTTCAACTCTTGTACATTTTCCTTATGCTGAACCAATTTAGAAGATGAAGGACCATATAATTTAGATGAAGTAGTTACTATACCCATGCAACGAACATGCCATTTTCTCTCCGATCCTTTAACTTTTTAATAAACATCATCTTTCCATGAACTCCCTTTAGAATTCTGAGCACTAGTTTCGCTCAAACCTTTTTCATGAGTTCCTAAAATTGTAAACAAGTATTTTAGTATAAAGAAAATAAACATAAGTAAAAACAAGTAATAACTAAAATAAATACCACAATTTCAGCTGCCTTGTCATTCATAACACTTCCATCTTTATGTATACGAGAAAGAATATACACCTTAGCACGTGATAGTGGAATTCCATTAGCTTCTTGTTTTTATAAAGGTACAACATTAATTATTGTAATGACAAAATCGTACATATAAAAAAGTAAATTTCATATTTATTTAACAGAATGCGACAAAAAAAAATTGATATATGTACCAAGGTTTGAATGATCCTCGAGAATGATTTTGTTCTTGTGCAATAAGGCTCATCTAATTTTGAATGGTTTGTTTTGTTTGTCTCACTTTGTTCTTTTAAACAAATGAACAAGAAAAGATATATTATAATAACTTTGTAATTATTACCATAGTATTAAAACAAAGTAAATAGTATTTTTTGCAAACATTTACCTTCACTTTATTAGTCAACCAATGTGTAGCAAGAAACAGGAATTAACTTTTGTCTACTCAAGAATCATTAATCTTTGTAGCCATTTCCTCTAGTGTCTTATGTTCACCATAAAATTTAGACTTCAATTCATTATTCCATTGCCTCCACTTAGCACCTATGTTTCTTCTTGCCCAAAACTTAATTTTTTGAAATATTTCTTCATCAATGAGCTCATCAGAATCAGATTTGTGAAATTCAAACTTTGACTACAATTTGAAAGAGGTAATTGGAAAGAAAATGTCAATATATATTATATGAATTGTTACTATTAACTAGAAACTAAAAGATTATTGTCACTATATTAGCTAGCAACTAAAACATTATTGTATTAATACCTCTATTATTTTCCACATTTTTTCCTTCTTACCATTCGACATTTCATGCCAAATTGTATAATTAATTGGTGCAAAGCTAGGCATTCTCACCATGCTACCAATGAATCGAGTTAAAGAGCAAGATTCATCACTAATAGGCATATCATCATCATTGACCTTAACAACAACATGCTCCCCTTCTTCCAAATCCCAAATATTAGCCATATGTGTAGGACTTTGAGCTTTTGATGTTGAACATTTCCTACATAGAAAAATTACATATAAAGAAAGTAATTAAATTCATTAAAAAATGTAATTGCATAATATTATAACACATAAAGAATTATACTAATAGAATATAGTGTTTTTATACCTGAATTATGTTCAATTTGTTCATCTTGATCTTTATCATTTGTAGATTGAAAAATTGGTTCTTGATATTCTTGTAGAGGCTCATGTTATGAAGCTTCTGGATCTAAAAGCACATATTGTTCTTTAGATTGTGCTTGCAATTGAGAACTAGAGGCATGATTTGCCCGAGTGATATTCAATCATCTATGCTTTGCCATCTCAAGTCTAATAATACACAAAATGTACTAAGTACAATATAAAAGAGAACTTGATAGTGGCAAACCATATAAAGCACCAAGTACAATTTAACAGATTACATGATCACACAAAATTAAGTAATTCAAGCTAGTAACACAAAAAAAAAATAATAGTGAACTATGTCTTACATTGCAAAACCTTAATAACAAGTTAAACTATTACATAGAATTAAAAAATGACCTCCCCATTACGTTCATCTATGGGCTCTTCTTCTACATGCTCATTTTCCATCTCTAGTGTGACCTCTATTCCTTTATCATCAGCTTCACTTCTAACCTAATTTGAAGTACTACGTGTGTCATCAAATTCAACATGGATTTCTCCATTCTCTTGTTCTCTATATAAAGATGATTCATCACCCATATCAAATACATTTCTAAGTTTTGCATGCTTGACAAGAACCCAATCATTATATCTTTCATCCTTAACATAAAAAACTTTCTTAGCTTGTGATGCCAAGATAAAAGGATCATGAACTAAGTTAGTTCCACTATAAGCTAAATGTTAAAATTTCATAAGAGTGAAACCAAATTTATCCTTCTAACAACCTCTATTTATATCAATCCAATCATAATTAAATAACACAACTTTCAATCTACCAATATAATCCAACTGAATGATGTCTTTTAAAAACCCATAATAGTTAACTTCCCCCTTAATAGGTTGTGCATCTCTTGTACTTGCATAACTCAACATCTTGGTTGTTTCAACAACCCCACTGTTTTGAGTTTTCAAGTATCTCTCATATGCCTTGGTATGAAATCTAAAACCATTAATGATATAACCAGTGTATTTCCTAATGGTATTAGTTAGGCCATGAGCAAGCCATCTAAGTTGATATGTGATGTTCGCATCTCCTTGTTGATCCAAATTGGCAACCTATCCAATTTCATATTTGGTTAAAATAATAATCTAACTATAAAAACTTTAATTACATATTCCAAATCATGATGTGTGACTTACATGATCATGAAACCAATCATGAAAAGTTTCATTTTGTAACTTTTGTATCTCATATGGCGTAAGTTGAGGAGACTGATTACACCTCTTAATAAATTGTTCATGTTTTCTACATGAAAAAAATTCTTAGAAGACTATACAATAAACTACAAAAGAAAATTATCAAGTATAATATGCATGTAGATAAATGTTCTTACTTTATAAAAGGAACAACCTCATCAAAATTAAATAGCACATATTGATGTGCTTTAACCAAAGTTATAGCATCAAGTACAATTCATAAGACCCTTTTACACTTGTTAACATTAAAACCTTTACATTTTAATGTTCCCAATAGTCTTCTTATAGTAGAAAGAATGGATATTTCTTCCTCTACAAAAGGATTCTTTTCTTCATTCCGAATGGATCCATTAAAAATAGTTTCCATCCCATCAAAGTATCTTAAACAAAAAGTTATGCATTCATTTGCTAAGTACCCTTTTGCAATTGAACCTTTAGGATAAGGTTTATTGCGTACATATGATTTAAGAGTAAGAAGAAACCTATATAAATAAAAGTTTAATTAAAACATCATTAGCAAACATCCTAGTTGAAATTTAAGTACAAATATCTATAACACCTTAAGATATACCTTTCAATAGGATGCATCCATCGATAAATGATTGGACTAGCAATTTTTGCTTCATTTGCCAAGTGGACAACTAAATGTACCATTATTGTGAAAAAAGAGGAAAAATATTCTCCATTTCACATAAAATTGATGCAGCTTGAGACTTAAGTAATTCATGCTTATGTTCTTTGAGAACATTAGAACAAAATTCTTTAAAATAGTACATCAATAAGAACCAAGCACACCTTATCAGGTAAAGATCATCACATTACTATAGGAAGAAACTCTTGCACTAAGAGATGATAACATAACTTTTAAGCTCTATTAGCTTCCATTGTTTAAGTTGTACACAATGTGAGATATTTGAAGAATATTCGTCTAGAGTTTTCATTTCCTTAAGAATCTTTAAAAAAGAATTTTTTTTTCAATTTAGCTCATTTGATATGAAGCTTGAGACAAGTATTGGCAGTTAGTGCTAGGACAACTCTTTGGATGAAGAACACTCAGGTGTTAGTGCCAGGATGACTTTTTGGATGAAGAACACTCCTTATACCCATTTTTACAAGGTTAGGTCATGCTTTGTAGTTATCTTTTGACTTCATTTCTTGCCCAATCAATGTACCAAGAATGTTATCACAAACATTCTTTTCTATATACATCACATCAAAATTGTGATGCAATAGAAGATGTTCCTAATAAGATAATGTGAACAAAATACTCTTCTTTTTACATGTCCATCTTCATTACCATTCCATTGTTCCAACTGCCTCAACATTTCACTCTTGAATGGTGGTGAATAAGCATTTCTAAATTCTCAAGTCTCATCAAATGAGTTTTTATCATCATGAAACCTATGATTAGGTTGTAACCACCTACGATGGCATATGTAACAATACTTTATACCATGTTGTAACCACTTAGATGTAGTATCTAATCTACAGCAAGGACATGTATACTTTCCCCTAATACTCCACCTAGACAAATTGGCATATATAAGGAAGTCGTTAATGGTCCAAATTAATGTTGCATGCAGTTAAAAGTTTTAATTTTTTTAGGCATCAAAAGTCTGAACACCAACTTCCCAAAGTTCTTGCAACTCTTTTACCAAAGGTTGTAGGTATATATCTATATTGTTTCCAAGACCTTTTGGACCAGGAATAAGTAGGAAAAGAATAAAGTTTGGTTGTTTCATGCACATCCATAGAAGCAAATTATAAGGTATCAATATAACAAGCCAAGTGTTATATGTCACATTCAGAGTTTTGAAAAGGTTAAAGCCATCAAAAGCTAATCCTAAGCGATAATTATAAAGGTCAAAAGAAAACTCAAGATATTGAAAATCTAATTCTTTCCAAGCTAAAGAATCTACAAGATGTCTTACACATCTATCTTTGGTACGCTCATATTCATACCAAGTCATCAAGGGAGCAGTTTTTAAAGACATGAATAACCTTTGTAGTCATCAAATTAAAGAAAACCAATGCAAAATCTTAGTAGCTTTTTTCTTTTTTTTTGACACTATATCTTAGGGATCACTTTCTGCATCATTCAAGCTCTCTTTCCACCTAGAAGTTTCACATTTTGAACATATTTCTTCATTTGCCTTATCCTTCCAAAACAACATGCAATTATTAGGACAAGCATGGATTTTTTTCATATCTCAAACTTAAGGCAAAAATCATCTCTTTCAATTCTTAATAAGACCTTGGCAATGTATTACCCTTTGGTAAAGCAAGTTTCAAAACCTCTAACAATGTATTGAAAGATTTATTTATCCAACCATTAAAACACTTAATGTGGAACAAATAAATTACAAAGGAAAACTTTGTGAAGATTTTGCAATTTGGATATAGTTTCTCCTCTGCATTTTTAGGTAAACCATAAAACTTGTCAATATCAATTCTATGATTATGGTGTTGCTCTCCACTACTATCTCCAACTTGTATGTTACCCACATCAACATTCATAGCTCTTTCAGCCATCATATCATGTAATAATTCATGAATGTCAGGATCTAGTCCTATTTCTTCATCATTAGTTATTCCAGTAGGTAAACATACATCCAAGACCTCATCGTGAAATACCCATCAAACATATCCTTTAAGAAAACCATCACATATAATGTGATCAAATACATCTCTCTTACAAACTCTAAATGTGTTGACACATTTAACATAAGGACACCAAAATTTTCCATCTTCAGATGATATTGCAAAGGCAAAGTCTAAAAAACTAGTGACTCCTTTTATGTATTTTTCACTGGCTCTTAACGTGAGATTTATCCATGCCTTATCCATAGAATGTAAGATGATTTGCCCTAGGATGAAAGGAAAGTATAGCACCATGCATCTAAATCACAGGAAAATAGTTAATGTAATAATAATAATAAATATTCATAATTGAATGTATCATCTTTTGCCAAAAAGATTTCAAAGAAAAGCAAACATAGAACTCAAAATACTATATGAATGTAGACCTAAAAAACCAGTTTCATAATAATCAATAACAAATTTAAAAACAAATAGCATTTAAAACTTAAAGGATCAATCATATTATGTCATTAATTTAAAAACATAAATTAAAACAATAGCATTTAATTTAAGCATCAAATAAAATTTGACTATCTAAGCATAATGTCACATTTTCATTAAGAATAGTATTTCAGACGTACCTTTATAATTAAACTTATGTATTTTTAAGAGAAGTACAACCAATGAAATAGGCAATTTGACTAAAAGTTGCTTTGCATCTTGCACATGCTCTAGAATACTACACAAGAAAAAAAAAATCTCATTATGTTGCCAAATGCTACAACCATATATTTAATTAAAAAAGCCAACTACCAAAAATTATACAACCACGATATATATAGTATTTGATTACAAATGCCGCCACCATTTAAACAATTATATATTTTTATTATATATATAATTGAAAAAGCCAAACAACAAACAATTATATATAATCTAAACAATTATATAAACCTTATTATGTTGCCAAATGCAGGCACCATATATTTAATTAAAAAAGGCACCATATATATAATATTTGATTATAAATGTTGCCACAATATAAACAATTATATATTTTTATTATATATATTTAATTGAAAAAGCCAAACAATAAACAATTATATATAATCTAAACAATTTTATATAATCTAAATAGTATGTAAACAATTATATATAATTTAAACAATTATATAAACCTTATTATGCTGCTAAATGCTTTATTATATATATTTAATTGAAAAAGCAACTATATATATAGTATTTGATTACAAATGCTGCCACCTTAAATTAGATTTTTATTATAAACAATTAATTAACTTACTTATAGATGTTGATATATATTTGTCAGTAGATAATAGATTCTATATTCAATCAAAATTGCAGATTTTTCTTCCTCACTTAACTCTTCAAGAAACCATCAACAAAAATAGAAAAACATTATCCTTGGTGATAGAATAAGAATCAAAGATGTTGTCATAGAACTATATGCAACTAAGGCAATATTGCTTTGGACAGGGTTTATGAATGGGAAAGAAAAAAAAAAAAGACAAACCTGTTACCATTACAAGATTAGTTTTGGTTAAATAAGCAAGAGAGAGGTAGAGGATAGAAGGAAAGTAGCTCAAAACAAAAACAAGAAAGCTATAAATATGAAATATGGTTACCAATGTAGGGTTATTTGGGTTTAGGTTTTAGGGAAATCGGTAATATTTAAGTAAGACTGTGAGAGAAAGAAAGATAAGCGATAAGACAAGCTAAATGCAACAAGAGATACAAGACAAATTCACAATAAATCAAGGTAATTAAGCATAGAAATTAACATGGCAAAACATAGCATATAAACTTAAACAAACAACAAGTAAAAGGCAAAGAATGAAAGTGCATTTTAAGCTAAATAAGGGTTGGAAACTGAGCTAAATTGAACAATCAAAATAGCATGAAAACAACCTACATCCTAGAAGGCATATGTACACACAATTAGAAAACTCAATGTAATTACACATCAAATTTAACCTATATGCTTGACATTAATCTAGCATGAAATTGAAGGGCTTGAAAACTTAAATTTACATTATCTAAATGCTAAAAAAAAAGGATTAGGCATAATCAAAGCAGAATCTACAAAATAGAAATTTAAAGCAACACATAATAACTACTACCATTAAGAACATGAAATTAATTGCTGCAAAATTTAAAAGCAAGTAAGAAAACTAAATGTAATAACTTGACATCAAAATAAAGTAAATTAATCAAGCAAATGAACAAGACAAGCTCAAATAATCAAAACATTAAGTTAAAAATAGAATTGGAATGAAAGCAGAGCATAAACACAAAAATAAATCAAATAAAAATATTAAGTAGTTGATTCGATTACAAAAAGCTTTTTACGAGATTTTTGTACCTAATAGCTACCTTGTACCATACCTATCAAGTCCCAACCAGCTATAAAATAACTCACAATTGCAAAAGGATAAAATCTAGGTAGATTGTAAAAACTATGTAGAAATGAGGAATTTTTGCAAGGAAAATAAAGTTTTAAAGCTTGAAAATTTAAACAAGGGTTTTAGCTACAAAGATAAAAAGATCAAAGGTGAGGGAGAGTGAGATGAGATAAGTTTTTAGGTGAGGTAAGGATTGAAAGGCCAAGGTAAGGATGGTAGGAACAAAATTTTCACTACTTTTGTTTTAGGAAGTTTAGATTTTTTTAAAGGTTTTCATGCCCAAGATGTGGGAGCATAAAGACCAATCTTTTTCAAGTTTTTCTTTGAGCATTAATTGGATTTTTCTTTTATAAAAAAAAAATTTACAAATAACATAGAAAAATATTTATTCCCAAGACGTAGGGGCATTTGGTTAGCAGAATCATAGATTCCGAAGGAAAGTGTGATCCTTGGGAAAATGCTATACCCAAGGTTTTCTTTTATTTTCAGGGCATCTCGTATTCAAATTCACTTGTTTGGTTGAGGGGAATCCACATATATTAAATTTTGAATAATTACTATAATCTCATCGGCATATACAATGGTAACTTAAATAATCCAATTTTTAAGTAATGGGGATTATTCAAGGCATTTTTAGCTAGACAATGGCTTGAATAATCCTTAGAAAATCTTGGCATATGGTTATTCAAGGTGTTTGTGGCTAAAAACACCTTGAATAATCCCCAAAAAGTTTTTATAGAAGAATATTGAAGGCATTTTCTCCAAAAATGCCTTCAACAATCCTCCATTTTTATGAGGGGATTATTAAAGGTGTTTTAGCCCAAAAAATGCCTTTAATAATCCCTTGCAAAAAATTGAATAGGGTTTTTTAAAGCATTTCAAGCCAAAAATACCTTCAATAATCCCCCTTTAAATTTTTACGAGGTAATTATTCAAGGCGTTTTTACCCGAAAAACACCTTGAATAATCCCTTACAAAAATTTGAAGGGGGTTATTAAAGGCGTTTCTAGTAGAAAACTCCTTAAATAATCCCCTTAAATTTTTATAAATGGATTATTGAAAGGGTTTTTGCCTGAAAAATACCTTGAATAATCCTCTTGAATCTTTATGAGTGGATTATTGAAGTCATTTTTGGCCAAAAATGCCTTGAATAATCCCTTTCAATTTTTTATATGAGATTATTGAAGGCATTTTTTGCCAAAAACACCTTCAATAATCCGTTCCCTTTTTTTTTTTTATTATTCAAGGTGTTTTTGACCAGAAAATGTCTTGAATAATCCTTTACAAAATATTAAATGGGTTATTGAAGGTATTTTTTGCCAAACCACCTTTAATAATCCACGAATTGTTCATTATAAGGGATTATTCAAGGCATTTTTTGTAAAAAAAATGCCTTTTGCCAAAAATGCCTTCAAATAACCTTCATTAAACAGTTTATAAAGGATTATTCAAGGCATTTATGGGCAAAAACATCTTGAATAATCCAAAAAAAATGCAGGGATTATTGAAGGCATTTTTTTACAAAAAATGCCTTGAATAATCCTTTATAAACTGTTTAATGAAGGTTATTCGAAGGCGTTTCTAGCCAAAAACGCCTTCAATAATCCCCTCATAAAAATTTTTAGGGATAATTCAAGGCATTTTCATGCTAAATGCCATATATAAACCAAATTGTTTACCAAAATAAACCTAACACTAACTTGCATTCATTTCCATAAATGTTTTTCAAAATTGTAACAGCTATTTCACAATTTTTTAACTAGGTCAATTTTGGAAATATCATTACTTTTCCCCTAAAATCCAAGAATATCACAGGCAAAGATGGGTTTTTGATTCTGAGACTTTGAGTACTATTGGGAATATGTCAGTTTTCCCTAAAATCATATTACCCTAAACCAAACGTTAGAATCAAATACCCAACAGTAAGATTCTAGGGAAAAATGTGTAGATTCCCCTGAACCAAAGGTTTTCATGCCCAAGAAGTGGGAGCATAAGGACCAATCTTTTTCATGTTTTTCTTTGAGCATTAATTGGATTTGTCTTACATATGTATCATTCTTTTGGAGAGAATATTTTATATAAAAATATTATTTTATAAAAAAAACTTTTACAAATAGCATAGAAAAATAATTATATGAATATAAATACTACTATGTAGATTATTTATAATATGACTTTCGAATTTTAATGATTTTAAAATTTTATAAAATCATATTAAAACTGAAATATTAATTGAAACCAAAGTGATATAATATTTAAATTAAAAAAATTTTTAATCTAATATTTAATTATAAATTTATTAATTAATATAATACTTACAAATTTTATTTAAAACTTATTATCATTTAAAATTAATTAATTTACAAATTCTATTTATTAATAATTATAGTTTTTATCAAATTATAGTTTTTGAAACTTTTTATTAGAGGGAAATATTATGAATTAATATTTTTTAAAACAAAAATTAGGAATAAATATTTTTTTGAACTTATACTGATGATTATTATAATCATCAGTATATAACATATTTATACTGATGGATATTTATATACTATCAAAAAAAGTTTACCTATATTGACGGTTATACAAAGTGTTGGTATAGGCACTATCTATACTAACAATAACAAAAATCCATCAGTATAGATACTTTTTACTTACATAATTTGACTATCAATATAGATAAGTGTCAATATATAGCATACTTATACTGATAGATATTTATATATCGTCAAAAAAAGTTTATCTATATTGACAATTGTATAAAGTGTTGGTAAAAGTATGGCATATTTTGATGGTATTAAAAAACTATTAGTATAAATCTCTTTTACTGATGCAATTTGATCGTCAGTATAACTAAACGTTAGTATATGAAATATTTCTTGTAGTGATAGTTGCATGGCTTAGAGTGATAACGTGAGGGAGTTTTTTTTTTTTTTTTATAAAAAGGGGTTGTAGTTTTCATAGTTGAGTGGTTCTTCATGTTACTTTCATGAACAATATTAGCTGGTCTTTGGGAAATAAGTAAGGCTCTTTTTCTTTTTTAGAAAAAATTGAAGAAACTTTTTCAGAAACACAATAAGGGCAAGGTTCATAGCTTTGCTAAAAAAACCAAAACATCATTTTGGCTACATGGGTGGCTCGGATTTGTTGGTAATATTAAAAAGTTAAAGTCAAAAGCTTTTGGAGCCATGGTACTAGCCTTTGAAGGATAAAATGGAAGGTCATAGATGCTAAAAGCCTACAACCAGTGGCTTTCGATCATGATCCATTCCAGCTTTTGAGTTTTCTAAACAAAAATTTTAAAGCATAAAATTTCTTTTTTTTTCTTAAACGGGAAATGAAGATTGTTTTAACAAAAAAATTATTTCCAAAATGGGCAACAATAGGTGGCCTGTGTGAAAAAAAAGCTTTAAAGTTTGAGTCTTGTCTTCCTTGCATGCTTTTGCATGAAGATTACTCATAGAAGCCCCAAAGCTTCAACCTCCCATGTTTAGTTTTTGGCTTTTTTCTTTTATATGAGGTCTGTTTGCAATAGCTTAGAGCTCTTTCACTTGAATACCTATTATCTTGTGTAATTAGAAAAGCTTAAGACTTTAACATGTCTTTTATTTTTAGTTTGTTTTCCCTACAGCTACTTGAAGGAAAGTTTAGACCTTTGTTTGTTTTGTTTTATTTTTATCAATATTTTATACTATTCATGTTCATGTATATTTTTCTTATGCCATTCAAATACAAAGTAAATTTTCATACATGTTTAGTTTCTTTATTAGTTAAATATTTATGCTCATTTTAGTTTTTATGTAATTTGGTTTCCATGTTTTAAATTACTTTAGATGTAATTTATTCCTAATGCACTTTAAATTTATTAATTCCACCATACTTTTTAAAAATAATAACAAAAGTAAATAATAAAAATATGTATAAAAATAATAAAAATTTTGAAATCTCTGTCTAGATGTTGGAGGGAATAAAAAATCGTGTTTTAAAATAATAATAATAATAATAAATAATTTAGCTTATATATTAAAAAATTATTAAATAATAAAAATAATATAATAAAGATAAATAAATATTAATAATAAATTTTTAATGAAAAAGAAAAATATATAAAAAATATAAAATTCAATTTTTGGAAATGATAGAAAATGAGTTTGGTTAGAAAGTTTGCCTAGATGTTGGAGATTTTTAGAGATGTTTTTAAAATTTTGAAACCTTAAACCATAAGTGAAACTCGAAACCCTAGGTGAGACCCTAAACTATAAGCGTAACCCCGAAGCCCTTTGTGAAATCTTAAACCTTAAAATAAAACTTGAGACCTTAAAATGAAACCTTAAAATTAAACCCTAAAATGTAAACCCTAAAAAAAACCCTAAATGAAAACTTAAATCATAAAACCCCAAAGCCCTAAAACAATCCTAATTTTTTAGGGCTTTATATGTAAACTTTTTATGAAGTAATCTGTTTCTAAATATCGCCTAGACAATGGGTATTTAGAAAATTTTATTTCATTAAGTTTGTTCATATAACTCCTTACTTAAAATAATAATAAAATCATATTAATAATAAAAAATATAAATAAGATATTAAATATAAATAGTCACACTCAAACTCTGCATAAAAGTTGGAAAGCCTAGGTTATCTCTTTAAATATATATTTAAGGACTTGATTCCTAAATTTGCATCTTATCATCATTTGCATATATCACATTCTAGATTAATATTTACACTCATTATGCATATATATTTATTTTAATTATTGATGTTTATGGTTAATTATACCATTTTTTATTTTTATTGCATTAAAAAAATTCTTTAAAATTTTGATTTAAAAAAGAAATTAAAATAATATTATTTGAAAATGATAATTATTGGTATCTAATTTTTTGATTTGAAATCAAATTAATTTTTTTATGTAATAAAAATGAAAAATGCTATAATTAATCATAAACATCAATAATTAAAATAAATATATATGTGTAATAAGTGTAAAGATTAATCTAGAATGTGATATATGCAAATAACGATAACATGCAAATTTAATAACCAAGTCCTTAAATATAAAGAGACCACTTAGACTCTCCAACTTTTAAACAGAGTTTGGATACAACTATTTATATTTAAGATCCTATTTTCATTTTTTATTATTAATTTAATTTATTATTATTTTAATTAAAGAGTTATATGAACAAACTTAATAAAATAAAATTTTTTAAATACCTCATCGTCTATGCAATATTTGGGAACAAATTACTTTACAAAAAGTTTTCATACAAAACCCTAGAAAATTAGGATTGTTTTTGGGCTTTGGGGCTTTAGGTTTTCATTTAAGATTTTGTTTTTGGTTTACATTTTAGGGTTTAATTTTAGGGTTTCACTTTAAGGTTTTGGATTTTATTTTAGGGTTTAAGATTTCACAAAAGGGCTTTAGGGTTGCGTTTCTAGTCTAGGGTCTCACCTAGGGTTTTAAGTTTCACTTATGGTTTAGGGTTTTAAAAATTTACGAATCTCTCTAAAAACTTCTAATATCTAGGTAGACTTTCGAAGAAAACTTACTTTCAATGATTTTCAAAAATTGAATTTTATATTTGTTGTATGTTTTCCATTTTCAATAAAACTTTATTATTATTTATTTATCTTTCATTATTTTATTTTTATTATTTAATAATTCTCCAGCATCTAAACAAAATTATTTATTATTATTTTTCAAAATATGATTTTTTATTCCTTCTAACATCTAGGTAAGGATTTCAAATTTTTTATTATTTTTATACATATTTTTATTATTTACTTTTGTTCTTATTTTTAAGAAGCATGGTGGAATTAATAAATTTAAAGTGCAATAGGAATAAATTACATCTAAAGTAATTTAAAACATAGAAACCAAATTACATAGGAACTAAAATGAGCATAAAATATACGTAAAAATAAAACAAATTAAATAGAGGTCTAAACTTTCCTACAAGTAGCTACAGGGAAAGAAAACTAAAAACAGAGGACATGTTGGAGTCTTAAGCTTCTCTAGATACACAAGATATCAGGCTTGCCAGCAAAGGAACTCTAAGTTGTTGCAAACAAAACTCGTACAAACAAAAGAAACCAAAAACTAAACATGGGAGATTTGAAGCTTTAGGGCTTCTACGAGTAGTCCTTACGTAAAAACAAGCAAGGAAGACAAGACTCAAACTCTAAAGCATTTTTTTTTTTTTCACACAGACCACTTATTGCTCCCCATTTTGCAAACCATTAGTCCGTTAAAAGAAAATCTTCATTTCACGTTTAAAATAAAAAGAATTATGTGCTTTTAAAAAAAAGTTAGAAAACTCAAAAGCTAGAATGGATCATGACCGAAAGCCATTGGTTATAGGCTTTTAGCATCCAAGACCTCCCATTTTATCCTTCACAGGCCGGTACCATGGCTCCAAAAGCTTTTGACTTTAACTTTTCAATATTACCAGCAAACCTGAGCCACTCATGTAGCCAAAGTGATGTTTTGGTTCTTTTAGCAAAGCTATGGACCCTACCCCAATTATATATGTAAGAAAGTTTCTTCCTAAAAAAGAAAAAAAGCCTTGCTTATTTCCCAAAGACCAACAGATATTGTTCATGAAAGTAGCATGAAGAACCAATAAAGTGTGAAAACTACGGCCTTCTTTTTTAAGAAAAAAAAACCTCCTTCACGTTATCATTCTAAGCCTTGAAACTATTTTTGAAGAACAACAAAAAAACTTGAATACTTTAAACCCTTCAAGAGATCCCATCCTGTACTGTTTCCAACATATTTTTATTTTGAAAAAAAAGACCATTTAAAACCATTCTATTTTGTTTCTTTAAAAGCTCTTAATTCATTTGTTTTTTTTTTTTTTTCTAAAGTAAGCACACAAGCTATGCATTACAAAACATGAATATGATCTAGCTGAAAGGAATGAATAAAATGCTATCTTTTTTTGTTGCCAATTTTTCTTCCTCTTCTCTTTTTTTTTTTGGTTTTTCTCCTTCCTATTTCGTTCTTCTTGTCCAGTTCTTCTTTGCTGTCTTTCCTTTTTCTATTCTACGTAACTCCTTTCTTCTTCCTTCTATTTTTCTCTTTTTGCTATAGGTCCTGCTTTTTCTTCCTTTCTTCAAGTTCTAGTTTCTTTTCTGTTGTCGTCTGCTGCCAGTAGTTTCACATTCCAGCTTTTTTTTTCTTTTTTTGTACTTTTTTTTGCTACTAAATGTTCTTTTTTTTTTCTGGTTCGTTGGTGCCCAGTTTTTTACTCACGTCTTTTTCGTCTGGTCAGGTTTCTCTTCAGTTCTATTCCAATTTTTTTTTGCTGCTTTTCCTTTATTATTTTATTTTTGCTTTTGTTGCTTTATGTTGCTCTTCAGTTTTTTGCCATTGCCCTCCTTTTTCTTTCACTTCCTTTTTTTTAAGCACTTCCACTTACGTCATGTTTGCTTTTTCCTTGAAAGTTCTCTCTTTTTCTTTTCGGAACTGTTTTTTCGTTTCCTTTTCATGCCCCACTTCATTTAGTTTCATAACATTCCATTATCCACGTTGCCTCTATTTTCTTCATCAAAATTTTTTTATTATTTTTCATGTCCCATGCAAGGTTCTTGCCGATCCTTTTCATGCATAAATACTGGGCCTTAAAAAGGAAACTAATGCTTTAAGGCCTAGCATTTTGTTTAGGCTAATTTTGGGCTTTGCTTACTTTCATTTTTTTTAGGCTTACAAATTTTATTATTTTTATTATTTATATAATTTTTATATTTATATTTTTTTTTTGTTTAATAGCCAACAATGGGCCATTAATGGGCTTTAGAGGCAAGTCCTTTATCAAGCCTTTTGTTGGACCATTTTGGGTACTCATTCCAGCCTACACAATGGGCCTCACTATGGGGCCTATATTGGGTCTCATCATGAAGCATTTAAAAATGGATCATGTAATGGGCTATAAAAAATAGTGATCGAGGCCCAATTATAAAAAAAAAAAAACATGGATTAAAAGGATAGAATGTCCTAGACAAAATTAGGTGTCTACAAAGATAAATCAATGAGAGTTAAGTTCTTGAAGCCCAATGATGAGTGATCATCAATCTAGCATTCAAGGCCATCATTCTTAAACATTCATAAGCTTAAAAACAACAAAGAAAATGAATAAAACAATGAACCAAACAACCCTCAAAACAACCACTTCACCCAGCCCATGAATATTTCATTTTCTCCTAAAATACTAAATGTTTTCTCTCATAATTTTCATGGAATGGAAGTTAAGATATTGGAATAAGTAGCAATTAACTAAAAAATTTTTAAAAGACAAATGAAAGGGGCTTATGGCCAAAATATGGCCAAACCATGATTGCCCAACCAAAGTAGGCAGTAGGGTTTTGGCTTAAAAAATAAGCTTCAAACAGGTTTATATGCTTTTCAAGTTAACATAGACATTTAAGAACAAGTATTAAACATAATATAAGAAGCTTAAGGAAATTTATTGAAATTTAAACCACTAAAAGCATTAAAACAATAGCTAAAAATTGGATATAAACGAGGATGGTTTCTCTAAAGGAATTTTACATTGTCAAGTTGAAAGGGTTTTTTAAAGGAAATTCAAGGATGGTTTACTACAAAGTAAAGGTAAGAGAAAAAAGTTCAAATACAATTTAAAGAATAAAAATAGAGAAGAAAAAACTAATAAAATGTCCCTAACTAGCTGCTGCTCTATAAGGAAGAATAAAGCTAGAAGGACACTAATTCCAAAAAAAGAATGAAGGTAGTGGCTTTCCCCCGTTTCTTTTTCCCAATCATTACTATTTAAGGGTAAGTCCTAGATTTTTTCCTCCAATGAGAGTGTAGCTGATTGTACTAAAATTTTTAGCATTTTATCACATGTTTTTAGTGTAATTTCCCTCAAATATTTGCTTGTTTCTTGAAAAATTTGCCAAAAAAACTCCTAAATGCATAAATATTAATTGTGTAGGTAAAAATTTGGAAAAAGAGGAAATTTGGAGCTTTTGGATTCATTTTTGAGGAATTTTGGTGTTAAAAGTGATATTTGGCTAAACTAGTGTGGAACTTAGTCAATTGACATTTTTGGGAGAAATTTCCTAACTTTTCTTCATGACTTCCTTATGCATGATTAAGCTTATGAAACTTCACTTCAAGTTTAATTTCTTATATTTTTCATGATTTTTAATCCCTTTTAGCTTATGGAAGTAATGGTCACATTTATAGTAAGCTTATATAAGCTGAAAGAGGAGAAAAGGCTACTAGTGCTTGTAATGGATTTATTACTAATTTTAGGAGTTGAATTTTGAAGAAGGAAACTACTACAATTGGTGCCTAAAGTGAAGACAAGGATTCAAGCATAATCGTTGGATGCAAGTGAAGATGGCATCATTTCTTGGATTCAAAGGGAAGAACAATAAACAATTGCTTAGGTGGCATTTTGGAGGCTTTTAATTGGTTATAATTTTGACTTTTTAAACAAGATCAAAAGAAGAAGGCTTGAAGTGAAGTGAAGCAAAGAAAAGCAAACAAGGGAGCCAAGGAAGCAAGTTAGATGGGTTGGAAAGATTAATAAGATGTGGCAACTTAGCTAGCTTTTTCTTGTATTTTGGTTAGTTGAACTACCTTACTCTTGGCCTACAAATAGGAGGGTTGGCCAGCCATTTGGGAGACTTTTTAGAGACTTTTACCATTTTTTCCAAAATTTTCTATTCTTGCATTTACTTTCTTAGTTTTTTCCTTGTTCATTTAGAGGGTTGTTTAGGAGAAATTTTGTATTTATTTTTTAGAAAAATTTACTTTACTTGCCTTTATTTTTCATAAACTTTAAGAATCTTTCAATAAAAGTGCATGTTCTTTAAGTTTTCAAATTCAATTTGTTGCAATTTTGCTTGTTTCTCAAATCTGTTTGGCAAATCACGTTTCTAACCTAGTTGCAATTTTTCCATTGAAACTCAATCAATTCTTGCGAGTTTCACTCCAAATTTTTTTCTATGGATTCTTGATTCATTGTTTTACAAATCTACAAAAATCATAATCAAATTCATTCTACAAATTTCCTAAAAATTCCTTAAAGTTTCAATTAGATTCAGAAGTGGAGTGGAAACTTGAGTGAATGACAACATATCAAGTCTCTTCTCACCTAGTTAGGTGATCAGTCCACTCTTTTCGCACTTTACACTTTTTAATTCATGTGTTTAATTTTTTATATTCAATTCCTTGCTTTTAATTCCATGTTTTTCAAGTCCATTGGATGAATTTTTCTTAAATGATATGTTTTTCTCTTTACTACACTCAGTTTTTGTTAATGTTCATTATGCTTATTTTTGCATTGTTTCTTTCAATTTCTTTGTTGAATCTTGTAGTAATCTTGTAGATTAAAGTTGCTTTAGGTTATTTCATTTGCTTTCTAAAAGTGTAGATCTAAATTTTTCCCTTAATTAGGTTAGTTTCCAAATTTGAAATTTTATTTTCAATTTGTGTTTTTCTTATTGTTCTTGTGATTTTTCTTCTTTAATTTCCTTTCAATTGTGTTTTGATCTTTGTTTACATATTGATCTTGCAATCTAGAAGTTGTTTAGATGAATGTTAGGAAATTTCTAGATTACATTTTCTTTGGTAGTTAAATGACAATTATTTTTGGTTTAACGTAGTTATTTTCGATTTTACTTTGCTAGCTACTATTTGGTTATCATTTGAGCATTATAATTCCAATTTGTTAGATTAGATTTACAATCAAAGCATGGTAGATTCCATTCAAGTTACTTTAGCTACTATTTTGGTTAATTTTTCTAGTTTACTTATCTCACATGTTGTAGATTTACTTTTTGCTAGTAACATGTATTGCTTATGGTTTTATTCAATTGTTCATGTTAGCTTAGTTTTGTATACTCCTTTCGATTGAATCAACTTTAGAGAGAGTCTACAAATAATAGGTACTTAGACTAACAATTCTTTAGCTAATCCTTGTGGGATGATATCTTAACCTTTGGTCATTATTATTACTTGAACGATCTATACACTTGTAGAAATTATGAAATCAATAGAAAATGCCATGTAGAAGACACATTTTTAAGCTCAAGAGAGGAGTTCCTTTCATTCCCAAACTATGAATGCCATCTAATTGGTCCAAGTTGGCTTCTTTCGATGTGTGCTTGACAAGTGGACCAATGGAAACGGTACAATGTAACCATGTAGGAGACATATTGACAGCCAACTAAGGTTTTCATGTGAGGGAGAAAAGGGGACCAAATGTTGCAATCATGTAGATCATCTTTATGGAGAGCTCATGAAGTTTTGGTGATGAGGAGCTCTTTGTCTTCATATGAAAAATGTTTCATGAAACAATAGAATTTCCTTGTTATGCTAAGTGACATACACATAAACAAGTCTTTTATACTTTTCATAAAGGCCAAAACTGAGTATTTTAAGGAAAGAATGATAGTAGTGGCTAGTCACTATCTTTGTGGTCCTAAATTTTTCATGTAACGCAATGGTTCCCCTTTATGTAAACTCTCTCCCTTCACATGCAATTTTCCATTTTATTCCTCATATCTCTATGCGTGATAGTGAAATTCTTCCAAAGAATTAGGGCTTTTGCATGGGTGAATACATCTTCTCAAATTCAAGCACTTTTCACTTCATGCCCACCATGCATAAATTGCACTCAAATCTTCGAAGTTTCTTCATCTTTCTAATTTAGACCTACCATGGAAACAATTACAAAATTAGTTGGAAATATGGACTTAATCACAATAATTAAGCACAAATCAAGTGGGGATGTGTTATAATTAAGCCTAAAAACCATATGATAATTATATAAAAATAGAATTATCATATTCCATTCTAGGCTAAGGTTGTCTTCCTAGTTTCCTTAGCTCTTTATCGTCAATACATACATATTCCTTTTTCACTAATGTGGTCAAGTTATACTTGACATTGATTGGTTTTAGAATATAAATGGGATTCGTCTACCAACCTTTTTAGCTACCAAGTTAATAAGGGTGACATAAGAAAAAGGTATTTTGGCATTTATGGGAGGATTCTTCTAACACCCCTTTAATTGTTGCTTTCTAAGCCAGCAACTACATAGATTGCTATCAAGTAATAATAGTAGTAAGTATTGTTCCTTCAAGGATTATGTAATGGGCGCTAAAGACCAAGTACCAAAATTAATCTTTTGGCCTGATATTTAGATAGATCAAAAGTGAATGGAAATTGAGTGAAATAATACAAAAAGGATGTTTAAAGAGATATAGGTTTATTGGGTAGGCAAATTGAAAAAGAGAAGCCATTTAACTACCAAGGATCGAACAAAGCTTGATAAACATAAACTAAATGCTATAATGCTATAAAGGCTAATTGAAATGCTACATAAGATAGTTGCTTGCTAGCACTTGGAGTGGCTGAACATAAAAGAAATAAAAGAAAAAGTTGCAAGTGATGTAAATGAAGTGAGAACAACAAAATTGAATGCTTTTGAAGAACTTGGAAACAAACTTGAGTAATTGTGAGAAAAGTAAAAGTAAGAGAGCTTTGAAGAAAACTTGAAAAGAACTTGTATTAAAAAGTGAAAACTTGAAAACAAGAGTTTTTTAGCTAGTCTGTTACCCTAACCTAATGGAACTAGAAAAATACAAGAAATGTAGCTTAAAATTGAAAAAAGAAAAGAAAAAAAGAAAGTTAACAATAGAATGATTTACAAGTGAGCTAAAGGTGGCTATTTATAATACTAAGCTTTGGGTAAGTGGGATGAACTTAAACACTTTCATCTTAGCTAAAACTTATCTAAATTCAAAAGTAATCTTGTTTAGCCAGAATGAGATTGTTGACTAGATTGGAAACTTGTTGAGGTATAACCTTGTGTGGCTGAATGGTGAGCTTGGATTGGTCTATTTGTGCCATTTTTGCTTAGGCCAAGTCAACCATATTTGAATTTTGAATGGAGATGTAGTTAGGATTTGGTTGGTTTGAATTTGTCTTCATAATCCTTACTTGATCTCTTTCACTTGGCTTCAACCTTTTTTGAATTTTGAAGGCTTCTCATGCATCACTCTTCTTTGGCTTGGTTGAATGACATTCTTGCCTTGGGCTTTTTGGTTCAACTTAAATGTGGGTTGGCTTGGTGCCACATTTGCATGGATTTTGGCTTTTCGCATGCATGTTTAGCTGAATGTACATAAGCCTTTCGAAAAACATAGGTAGCTGGCTAGTCATGTAAAATTCTTTAGGCTTTGGCCAAATGACAACTCATCACCTTTTCATGGGTCACATAACTTTCATGCATGACTGCCTTTCTTATCAGCTTTACATGGTTTGCATGGCTTACAAGCATTTTTAGTCTAATTATCAAATTTTTTCATGTAAACATGAAAAATAAGAACTCAAACACATTAAGGTATAAAATGGTATGAATTCATAAAAATCTTCAAAATTTGAAGCAAAAGTGACCTATGAAAAAACATAATTTTTATTGTCATCACACCTCCATAGTTAGCTTTTTGCTTGTCCTTAAGTAAAAATTTGAAATTAATCGTGCTAACAACCAAAATGATGCATTCAAAGTCAATGTCTCATGGGTTTTCAATCATGTAGTATGGTATGATTTATAGATAGTTATAAACATAGATAGAACATAAGACTCATTCAAGAGAAAGATCTCAATTTCTTACAACTTTCATGTGTGTGAGTTTAATCTATCTCTAAGTTGTGCATGCTATCTAAGTAAAGAATTTGTAAAATATGCCATCACATAATAATTCAAAGATAGAGCCTACTTCATAAGTTTACTTTCCTCGTTTCTTCTCCATTAATGTAGACTCACATACTTCAAGATCAATAGGTTTGTATTGGCTTGTAATGTAAAGCTTGGGTTAAGGTATGATGAAGGACATTTAAGCTTAAGAACCTTTTGCTTATGCATTACTCTTGGATCTTTCTTGGACTTGAGAATGGGACTATTCAAGGCTAAAGTACCTTTTTTATTTGGAGTTCATTTTTTTTGTCTTCCTTGTAACTCCTTACCTCCCAAATATACCTAGTTCTCTTATTTTATCCTTAGCATCCATAAACATAAAGGGTTGGGTGAGAAAAAGATAGCAAAATCAATAAAAGGCATGGGTTTATTTGATGTGGGTAACTAAACAAGAAAATGATAATTGATTGGGTCAATCTGCATGTGCATAGGTTATACAAATAATAATAGAGACCTTTCGGTCAAGATATCATCCCATAAAAATTAGGTAAAGAATTTCCTAGGCTAAGTATCTATTATCACCCTATCCTTCTAAAGTTGATTCGATCAAAGAATCAACATGAAAATTAAGTTAATATGAGAAAATAAAATCAAACAAAGCCATGCATTATGTAAAATAAGTACAATAATAAAATGTGCAAAAATAGTAGCTAAACTAGAATGCAATGACATGAATCATGAATTAAAATGTAAACATAATCTAAGAGTGAAAATGACAAGTATTAAGAACAAGGAAAACAATAGCTAAAACAAACATAATTGAATGAACTAATTTTAACTAACTCTAACTACCTTCTAACTAACTTCACTTCTTAACAAAGAAAATCTAAAAATGATCAAAAATTAATCAAAACGCCTTGAAACTTAAAGAGAACAATAGCCTAACTAAAAATAAAAAGGAATTGAAGTGAGAATTAAAAATTGAAAATGCAATTCAAAGCAAAATTAAAAAAACCGAGAGTAAGAAGACAATTATGAACAAAAACTGCATGATAAACTAAAATGTAATTCTAACTCTAATAAACTTCAATTAAATGAAAGTACATTATAAAATACAAAAAGCAATTATTGAGCTAACTAATTAACTGTAACTTTCAAGTGGGAATTAGTCAACTAATCACAAAACTTACCGAAGAAACAAAATCTATAAGATGTTTACGAAGCATGCAAAAACTTATTCTCATGGAAAATTTTTAAATCCAATTCATGTAAACTGGATGAATATGATCTAACCATTGCAAAGCTTGAAAAAGACTATAAGAAACCTAAACTGAAGATTAAAAGCTAAGAAAAAAGTGCAAGTTTTGGTGAAAAATAGCAAGATCGAAACAACCTAAAAATCATGAACACTAAACTTCAACTTATGATATGGATCTAAAATGTGCAAAATGAATTAAACATGAGCAGGAAATGAAGAAATCATTGAAGGAACTAAATGAAAACTAATATGCAAAACAAAAATTGAAAGAAAATACAATTATTAACTAAAGAAAACTATAATAGAAACTATTTTACAGCAGTTTTCATTGAATCAAATAGACAAAATAAATTAGATCTAGAAACTTCTACTGAAAATGAACTAGAATTAAGCTAAGGCATGATTCATCAACAACTTTACCATAAAATACAACAAGAAAATCACTTCAAATAAGAGGGAAATCAGCTTAATGGAGTAAGAATCCAAACAGTGCACAAATAAGCAGAAAATAGAACATGATAAAAAAATTTCATCTAAACAACCATAAAAAACATTAAATAAATTGCAACAAAATGAAAATAAGCAAAATAACAAGTAAATATAAATGATCAAAGGTTCGAAGAGGCAAAAAAATCATGTAGAAGTGAGAGTAATCCAACCCAAACTTGTAAATCATGTTTTGAATTGCATTAACACCTGATTCTAGCTACAACTTGCAAGAATTAATTGGAACAATTAGGAATCAATTTGTAGTAAAAATTTTACTATGTTGTAGCCTAATGGTCTACAAAACTATGAAAGAAATGAAGTAAAAATGAGTACAAAATCAAGTAGTTTCATTCAAATCATTAAAGCTAGGTTAGGTGTGTGAATCCAAATCCAGATTTTAGATCAACAAGAAATCAAAAGAATTTGAACAATAAAAGAATTTGCAAAATTCATTGCCAAAATCTTAAAGAACATTGAAAAACACTTAAGGAAACTTAAAATTGCAACACAAATCAATGAAAAAAATTGGAATTAAAACTATTTGGTAAGTAAGAAAGTGTAAGAAAGTAAAATGTAGGAAAATGTAAAGTGCATAAATTTAAAGAACAAAAAATTTGAATCCTAAGCCAAAGTCCCCCTAAAATGGCCAAGTCCCCTTCTATTTATAGGTAGGTGAGTGATGAATTGAGCTTAAAAAAATCTCTCCAAAATTTTTACAAATAAGTGGTCCTCTAGAGCTTCCTTCATCCTTGCTTCATCACTTGTGCTTGGCTGTTTGGCTTTTCAAACTCCTTTTCATTTTGCAAGCCTAGTTCTCATGCATTTTGTGTTTCAAGAAGTCCATATTATAACCAATGAAAGCCTTCCAAAATGCCAGCTCATCATCCCCTTAAACTTCATTTGAATGCCAAAGTGTTAGCACCAAAGCAATGCACCACTTGAAGCTTTATAAAGTCACAGCAACAACATTTTCCATTGTAGTTTTGTCACCACTTGCATGCTTCATTCTCTTCATTTGGCTGCTAACAAGTCAAGACATTTAATGAACAAATTCAACATTAAAATTACTAGAAAGATTCTGGAAATTAAGCTTAAAAGATTCATAGAAGCAAGGATCAAGAAAACTCCCTCAAAAGGCAATATAGCTTATTTAAACTAGTTTAGGCCATTTGCACAAATTGCACCAAAAATCCTCAAAGTTGTATAAAAAATTTATCCAAAATTCTTCATTTTCTTTATTTGCACTTACACATGAGAAAAATATCATTTAGGAGTATTTTTGCCAAGAACCTCAAAGAACAAGCCAAAATATCAGGAAAGTTGCACTAAAAAAGAGCATGAAAATACTAAAATTTTAATGCAATCAAACCGCCAAACTTAAGCTTTTGTTTGTCCTCAAGCAAAACAAGATTGAGCAAGAATCATCATATACTCTCAATGCTTTATTTAACATGAATACCTCATGGATTGAATAATGGATATAACTAAAGTAAAATCATGAACAAGTGTTAATATACAAGAATCTACTTAAGCTAAGATCATTCCTATCTATAGTTCCACAAGCAAGCAACACTTCTCACACATCTTTACATGAACTCTAATAATGTTATACAAAACATGATACTTCAAAAATAAAGATCAATAAAGTGTGCTCACGTTCCATAAGTTTGCTTATCATATCTTTTTCCACTAATACAGATAGACACATGACCAAGGATCATTTAGGACTTTCATAAGCTTGTAATGTAAGGTTAGGGTCAAAGTATGAGAAAAATCATTTAAGCTCAAATACCCTAAGAATGCATTACTTGGTCTAGGATCATTCATAGTTGAGCTTCCATGGTACAAAAAGTAAGTTTGGCTAAAAAATTGCCCTCCCAAGCTTTGTTTTCGCCCATTTTTCTTTATTTTCTTCTTTGTTTTGCTTTTTCCCCACTTTATTGTTGTTTCTTCTTTTTTTTTCTTTTGCAAGCTAGCTTGATTTTTTTTAAAATTTTTTTCCCATTGTTTTCCAAGCTCCATCATTCCTCCCTAATAATGCATAGCTCACAAATGGTGCATGAAAGTCCTAATGCATATAGGGTAAAGGATCAAAAAGATAGGAAATATCAAAACAAAGGCTTGGGCTTGTAATGTGGTTTCAAAACAAAGAATAGGATATCATAAGGCTTAAATGGGGTGACTATGAAAGTATTATATCAATGTTTGCTTGACAAGCTCAAACAATCTAAAGATGGCCTTTATTATATCCCTAATCATGTGTCCTCTAATATTTCACCTCGAGAGATGATCAAAACAAATTCTAGAACATGAAACACAACTTCAAAGAGTAATGAAAAATAAATTCCATGCTCACATAATCAATTACTAGATAAAAATTGCAATTCAATGTTCAAAGTATCAACTCACAAATGGAAAATCATAATTAAGAATTCACTAAACCTAAGCATCATTTTATATTTCACATATATTCAATCTTTTCCTAAAGCTATATTCATTCTCAATCTCTATCTATCATTGGCTTCATAAACAACTTATTAAAGAAAGCATACTAATGATTCAAGTTACCACATGTTAAGCATAATTTCAGGCAAAACTCATGAAAAATTCAAAAAAATTTTAAATTTTGAACAATTTTCCTATACCTCCAAACTTACACAACACATTGTCCTCAATGTGTAAGCATAAAGAAATATAGTGCAAGAAAGAGGAACAAGGGAACTGCTCTATCAATATTGAGGCATGGTGGCCGAATCTCTCATGAATGCTTTGGCCAAACTAGTGCTTCTAGCTTTAAGCTCTTATTCAACCTACAAAATAAGGAAACAACTACACAAAAAAACTACATCAATATGTACAAAGAAAAGATAAGAAAAACATAAAAACAACAAAATAAGCAAATGAACAAAACATGAAATGTAAAGCTTTGGTTGCCTCTTAAGAAGTATTTTATTTAAAGTCAAAAGCTAGAGTATGCAAAAAAAGCTCAACCCTATAGGTTCATAGTGATTACTCCACATTTAACTCTTGAATCCAACCATTAAATGACCTCTCTCTTAACCATTTTATTAAAAATATGGTCTAATGGTGGATCATGTGGGTAAGTATGAGTGATAACTTTCAACCTCACACTTAGAAGGACTAATGTAAATGAGTTTCGATTTTGGAATCCAGTCAACCAATCTATCCTCAACATTAGTCATATTATATCCTTCTTCTATCAAATTCATACCTTCTTTCCTAGTATGATAGGTATGATTAAATTGAAATTTCTTAAAAACCAATGAATCAATAAAAAAGGATATCCTATCAAAATTAACTAAACCATCACTTTCCATCATAAAAGAACTATGATTAGCATGATCAAATTGAAATGTCTCAAAGCTCGGTGAATTTAGATCTAAAGGTTTAATAACTCTAGAAAGAGTGTCAGAATCAACTAAGGGCTCAACACTAGAAGGTGATGCAAATTGACAAGTAGAGACTATCAATATCTTATCATCATCCTCACTCAAATCCATGTCGTCTACCACATGACTACATGAACTCATCAACTAATCCATTAGCTACCTCTACCCTTGAACATTTATCAAAATCATCAATGAATGGCAAAGCCTTGAAAACACTAAATCAAACTTCCTAATCCTAAACTCACATGGTCAATTCCTCTTTTTGCACATCAATCAAAGCCCTAGTAGTGGCTAAAAAAGGTATCCTTAGAGCAATTGAGATCTCATGATCCACCACCATATCTAGAACCACAAAATCAATAGGTAAAATAAATTTTCTTACCTTCACCAAGGCATCCTCCCTAATCTCTCAAAGGGTTTTTCGTGACCTATTAGCCAACTGTATAGTAACTAAGGTGGACTTAGCCTTTCTTAAGCCTAATTTTTTAAAAATGCCCTAAGGCATCAAATTGATACTAATGCCTAAATCACAAAAAGCTTTATTGAAGGACATACTACCTATAGTGCATGGGATAGTAAAACTACAAGGATCCTTCAACTTTGTAGGTAATCCTCTCTGAATCAAAGATGTGCATTCACTAGTAAGTGTAACTATCTCATAATCCTCAAGTCTCCTATTCTAAAAAATAATGTATTTCATGAATTTGGCATAGGTAGGCATCTGCTTTAATGCATTTATTAAAAGATGTTAATGTGTAGCTTTTTAAACATCTTTAGAATTTTAAAAAATTACTTCTCTTCCCTTTGTTTCTCAAACCTTTGAAGAAAAGGAATGGAAGGTAGGTGGCTCAAATCTTGGAGGAGCAAGCCTAGATGAACTAGGTATAGCATTATATATAGATGTCTAACGTAATTGGGTAGGAACTATACTTTTATCTACCTTCTTACCTTTATCCCCCTTCTAAACTAGATCCTTCTCAAGCTCATCATTTGACTCCTCTACTACTAGATCATTGGAACCTACCTAGACTAGGCTATTAGCTATCTACCTTGAGGTCAGGTACTAAAAAGGGTAGCTAATTAACCTATCCAGGTCTTTAGGTTCTTAATAGATGTAGCTGAAACATGGTGTTTTGGGTCTGAATGAAAGAAAAGCTTCAGTTCTAATCATAGAACTTACAAAGAGCTTTACCGAGGGTTTCTTCTCTGAGGGTGGCATAGATGGATATTAAGATGTGAACCCTCTACTACTAATATGAGATAGGTTACTAGAAACCTATAAGGTGAGGTGGTCTAGTGTATTGAGGTTGTTACATGCCTGAAATGATTAGATAGACTAAACTAGGTTATTTCTCCAACCTAGGCTATATGTGGAAGCATAGGGGTTGTTTAATTGCCTAAGGTTCTATCTTATGTAATGGATGCACTTTAAGTGGTGACTAAGATATGACTCTCTTGGGTAACCTAGCCTACATACTTCACACAAAGCTATAGGACTTTGGGTGAACCTAGAATGACCAGGACTTGGCTCAAAAGATATAACCTTAAGATTCAAGGATTCTAAAGATTTGGCTAGAGACTCTACCCTAGCACTTAATGTTGTAAACTTATTAAGCATATACACGCTTGAAGCTTTCTTAGGATGTTGTCTATCATTTTACTATTGACAATTATTAGAGGCCATACCCTCCATCAAACCATAAGTACTGTCGAAGGTTTTACTCATCAGGGCACATCCTGTCATAGTATATAGAATGGTCCTAGTATTACATATCAACCCATTGTAAAAAGTCTGAATCTCAGGCCATTTTAGTAGTTCATGGTGTGGACACCTCTTCAAAAGCTTTTTATATCTCTCCCATGCCTCATACAAGGTCTTCGAGTCATGCTGTTAAAAAGGTTGTGATCCCATTCCAAAGCTTGGCTGACTTAGCGAGAGGAAAAAACTTAGCCATAAACTTTTGAACTAAATCATCCTAGATGGTGATGGAATTTGGTGACAATGAGGCTAACCAACTCTTGGCTCTTTCTTTAAAGGAAAATGGAAACAATCTAAGCCTAATGGTATTCTCAGTAGCACTATCATAATTGAAGGTATCACATATCTCCAAAAGGTCCCAAAGATGAGCATTCAGGTTCTCATTCATATGACCACTAAAGTACACCAACTATTGTATCATCTGGATTATTACAAGGTTAGTCTCGAAATTATTAACTTATATGGCTGGCCTCCTAATGCTAGGTTGACATCTATTAAGATTGGGCATAGCATAGTCTCTAGGAGCTCTAATTCTTACTCGACCATAGTGATGGTAAGATTGATTTGTCTCTCTTTTCTAAGCCTCCTAAGGGTAGTCTCAAGCTTAAGATCTAGAAGGATCAACTCATGTCTCCTAATTAAGTGCATACATGGGCCAAAAGAACACTATACCTAATGAACAACTCTAAAATGGAAACCTAAGTATGTAAATCTAAGGAAAATGAACAATAAGAAAAGATAGGCTATGTACACCTAAAACCAAAACCAATCCTAAGACTAGCCTTGTGTATATAAACTAAAGGTGAACCAATCTATAGAAGAGTATGGTGAAAGATGATATTAGCCTAAGAATCTTGACTCCAAATCCCTAGCAACAATGCCAAAAACTTGATTGGGTTAATCTAGAAGCGCACATGCCGTACAAGTAATAATTATAACCTTTTGGTCAAGACACGTCCCACAAAGATTAGGTAAAGAATTTTCTAGACTAAGTATCTATTATCACCCTATCCTTTTAAAGTTGGTTTGATCAAAGAATTAACATGAAAATTAAGCTAATCTAAAATAATAAAATCAAACAAAGCAATGCATTATGAAAAATAAGTAAAATAACAAAATGTGCAAAAAGAGTAGCTAAACTAGGATGCAATGACATGAATCATGAATTAAATGTAAACCTAATTTAAGATTGAACATGACAAGTATCATGAGCAAGGAAAATAATAACTAAAACAAACATAACCGAATTTACTAATTTTAACTAACTCTAGCTAGCTTCTAACTAACTTCACTTCTTAACAAAAGAAAATCTAAAAATTATAAAAAAATTTAATCAAAACACCTTGAAATTCAAAGAGAGCAATAGCCTAACTAAGAATAAAATGGAATTGAAGTGAGAATTAAAAACTAAAAGTGCAATTCAAAGAAAAATAAAAAAAACCAATAGTAAAAAGGCAATTATGAACAAAAATTGCATGACAAGCTAAATGTAATTTTAACTCTAATAAACTTTAAATGGAAGTACACTGTAAAAGAAAAAAAAACAATTAATAAACTAACTAATTAATAGCAACTCTCAAGTGATAATTAGTGAGCTATTCTTAAAATACACCAAAGAAACAAAAACCATAGGATATTTACAAAGCATGGAAAAACCAATTCTTGAGGAAAATTTTTAAATCTAATTCGCACAAAACTAGATGAATATGATATAAACATTGAAAAGCATGAAAAATACTACAAGAAAACCTGAATTGAAGATTAAAAGCCAAGAAGAAAGTGCAAGTTTTGATGAAAAATAACAAGGCTAAAATTGCTGAAAATCATGAACACTTAACTTCAACGTATGATATGGATCTAAAATGTGCAAAATGAATTCAACATGAGTTGGAAATGAAGAAATAATTGAGGGATCTAAATTAACAACTAATTTGTAGAACAAAAATTGAAAGAAATTACATGAATTAAATAAAGAAAACTAGAGCTAAAACTATTTTACAATAAGTTTTCACTAAATCAAAGAGAGAGAAAAAAATAGATACATTTACTAAAAATGAACTAGAACTGAGCTAATGCATGATTCATCAACAAGTTTGCAACAAAATTCAACAAGAAAATCGAATCAAATAGGAAGAAAATCGAATCAATGAACCAAGAATCCAAACGATGTTTAAATAAGCAAAAAACAAAGCATGATTAACAAAATTCATCTAATCAACCACCAAAAACATGAAATAAATTGTAACGAAATGAAAATAAGTAAGATAAAAGTAAATCTAAAAGATCAAAGGTTGGAAGAAGCAAAGAAATCACCTAAAGGAGAGATGAATCCAAGACAAACTTATAGATAATGTTTGGAATTGCACTGCCACCTAATTCTTGTCGTAACTTGCATGAATTAACTAGAATGATTGCGAATGAATTCGAAGCTGAAATGTACTATGTTGTAGCCTAATGAACTATGAAAATATGAAAAACATGGAGTAAAAACAAGTACGAAATCAAGGAATTTCAATCAAATCATTGAAGCTAGGTCAGGTGCATGAATTCAAATCAAGATTTAATATCAACAAGAAATCAAAGGAATTTGAGCAAGAAACATAAGAATTTGCAAAATTCATTACCACAATCTGAAAGAACATTGAAAAACACTTAAGGAACCTTAAAATTGTAACAAGAATCAATGAGAAAAGCTAGAATTAAAACTATTTGGCAAGTAAGAAAATGTAAGAAAATAATTTGTAGGAAAATATAAAGTGCAAAAATTTAAAGAACAAAAATTTAAATCCTAAGCTAAAGATGCCCTAAAATGGCTGGCTCCCTTCCTATTTATAGCAAAATGAGTGATGAATTGAGCCCCAAAAAGTCTCTCCAAAATATCTAGAAGTAAGTGGTCTTCTAGAGCCTTCCTTCATCCTTGCTTCATCACTTGTGCTTAGCTATTTGGCTATTCAAACTCCTTTTCAATTGCAGGCCTATTTCTCATGCATTTTGCCATTTCAAGAAGTCCATATTATATCCAATGAGAGCCTTCCAAAATGCCAACTCATCATCCCTTTAAGACCTCATTTGAATGCCAAAGTGCTGGTGCCAAAGCAATGCACCACTTGAAGCTTTATGAGGTCACATCAATTGCATTTTCCCTTATAGTTTTGGCACCACTTGCATGCTTCATTCTATTTATTTGGCTGCCAACAAGCCAAGGTATTTAATGAACAAATTCCACATTAAAAATACTAAAAATTTTCTAGAAATTAAGTTTAAAAAATTCATAGAAGCAAGAAGTAGTAAAACTCCCTCAAAAGGCAATATAGCTTATTCCAACTAATTTAGTCCATTTGCACAAATTGCACCAAAAATTATCCAAATTATATAAAAAATTCCTCATCTTTTTTATTTGCACATACACATGTGACAAATGTGCATTTAGGAGTATTTTTGCCAAGAATCTCAAAGAACAAGCCAAAATATAAGGAAAATTACACTAAAAATGAGTATAAAAATACTAAAACTTTAATGCAATGAAACCCCCCAAACTTAAGATTTCGCTTGTCCTAAAGAAAAACAAGATTAAGGTAGAATGATCATATAATCTTAATGCTTCATTCAAAATGAATACCTTATAGATTAAACAATGGATATAACTAAATTAAAAACAAGAATCTACCTAAGTTAAGATTGTTCCTAACTATGGTTCCATAAGCAAGTAACATTTCTCACACACCCTTGCATAAACTCAATGAATTTTGTGCAAAACATGATACTTTAATAACAAAGATCAATAAAGTGTGCTCACATTCCATAAGTTTGCTTATCACATCTCTCTCCACTAACGTAGATAAATACATGACCAAAGATCATTTAGGACTTTCATAAGCTTGTAATGTAAGGCTAGGGTCAAGGTATGAGAAAAGTCATTTGGGCTCAAATACCCTAACAATGCATTACTTGGTCTAGGATCATTCATAGTTGAGCTTTCAAGGTAAAAAAGTAAGCTTAATTAAAGAATCACCCATCAAAACTTTGTTTTTGCCCATTTTTCTTTCTTTTCTTTGCATTTTCACCACTTTATTATTATTTTTTTCTTTTGCAAGCTAGTTTTTTCTTTTTTTATTTATTTTCCCATTGTTTTTCAAGCTCTACCCTTCTTTCTTAATAATGTATAACTCATAAATGATATATGAATGTCCTAATACATATAGCATAAGGGACCAAAAAGATAGGAAATATCAAAATAATGGCTTAGGCTAATTGGTTTCAAAACAAAGAAAATGATATCATAAGGCTCAAATAAGGTGACTATGGAAGTATTATATCAAGGTTGGCTTAAAAGGCTCAAACGATACAAAATGGCCTATATCATTTCCACAATCATGTGTCCTTTAACATTTCACCTCAAGAGATGATCAAAACAAATTCTAGATCATGACACACAACTTTAAAGACCAATGAAAAAAATTTCATTCTCACATAATCAATCACTAGATAAAAATTGTAGTTCAATGTTCAAAGTATCAACTTATAAGTGGAAACTCATAATCAAGAATTCACTAAACCTAAACATTATCTCATATTCACACATATTTCATCTTTTCCTACAACTATATTCATTCTCAATCTTTACCTATCATTGGCTTCATGAAAAACTAATCAAAGAATGCATACTAATGATTCATTCTACCACATGTTAAGCTCAATTTCAAAGCAAAACTTAAGGAAAATTCAAAAAAATTTTAAATTTTGAGCATGTTTCTCATACCCCCAAACTTAAATAACACATTGTCCTTAATGTGTAAGCATGAAGAAATAAAAGCACAAGACAAAGGAATAAGAGAACTAACTACCTTATCAACATAGAGGCATGGTGGCCGAAGAATCTCCCATAAATGCTTTGGCCAAACTAGTGCTTCTAGCTTGAAGCTTTTATTCAACCTACAAAATAAGGAAACAACGACACAAAGAAACTATATCAATATGTAAAAAGTAAAGATAAACAAAACATAAAAATAACAAAATAAGCAAATGAACAAAACATGAAATGTAAAGCTTGGGTTGCCTATCAAAAAATGCTTTGTTTAAAGTAAAAAACTAGACTATGCAGAATACGTTCAACCCTATAGGTTCATAGTGATCACTCCACACTTCATTCCTAATCCAACCATTTAATGACCTTTCTATTAACCATCTCATAAAAAATAGGGTCAATGGTAGACCATGTGGGCAAGTATGAGTAAGAATGAATTTCTCTACAAAATCTTCAACTTCACACCTAGAAGGACTAAGGTAAGTGAGTTTCAATTTTGGAATCCAATCAATCAATCTATCATTTACGTTAACCGTATCATATCCTTCTTGCAATAAATCCATACCTTCCCTCCTAAAAGGAGTATGATAGGTATGAATAAATTAAAATTTCTTAAAAACTGATGAATTAATAAAAAAAAGATATCCCTTTAATATCAACTAAACCATCACCTTCCATCATAAAAGAACTATGCTTAGCATGATCAAATTAAAATGTCTCAAAGCTCGGTGAATCTAAATCTAAAGGTTTAATAACTCTAGAGAGAATGTCAAAATCAACTAAGGGCTTAGCATTGAAAAGTGGTGCAAATCGACACTTAAAGACTATCAATAGATCATTATCATCCTCACTTTAATCTATGTTTTTTACCTCATTGACTATCGGGAACTCTTCAAAATGAGAGATAGGGTACTCTAGGCGAAAAATATCATTAACCAATCTGTTAGCTACCTCTACCCTTAAGCATTCATCATAATCATTAGGGAATGGCAAAGCCTTGAAAACATTAAATCAAACCTCCTAATCTTGAACTTGCATCGTCAATTCCCCTTTTTACACATCAATCCAAGCCTTAGTAGTGGCCAAAATGGTTATCCTTATAGTAATTGGGATTTCACAATCTACCTCTATATCTAGAACCATAAAATCAATTGGCAAAATGAACTTTCCTACCTTCACCAAGGCATCTTCTCTAATCCCTTGAGGGTATTTTCGTGACTTATCGACCAATTGTAAAGTGACCAAGACGGGCTTGGCCTCTTCTATGCCTAATTTTCTAAATGCTTTATCAAAAAAATAATATAGTGCATAGGATAGTAAAACTACCATGATCTTTCAACTTCATTGGTAGTCCTCTCTGAATCAAAGATGTGCACTCAATGGTAAGTGCAACTGTCTTATAATCCTCAAGTCTTCTCTTTTGAGAGATAATGTTTTTTATGAATTTGGCATAGGTAGGCATTTGCTCTAATGCATTAGCAAAAGGGTTATTGATGTGTAGCTTCTTAAACACCTCTAGAAATTTGAAAATTTGCTTCTCTTTCCTTTACTTTTCAAACCTCTAAGAAAAAAGAATATAAGGCCTAGGTGGCTTGAGTCTAGGAAGAGCAAGCCCAGATGAACTGGGTATGGCACTATGTGTAAATTTCTGAGTTAACTAGTAGGAACTACACTCTTATCCACCTTCTTACTCTTATCCCCTCCTGAACTATACCCCTTCAGGCTTATCATCAAACTCCTCTACTACTGCATCCTTGGAACCTACTTAGACTAGGCCACCAGCTATCTACCTCCCACTTTTAATTGTAACAACTTTGCATTACTCTTTCCTTTCCCTAATAAGGTTAACTTCTATGCTACTAGGTATATTGCCTTAAGGTCAGAGAACTAAGAAAGGTAGCTAATGGATCTATCTAGGTCTTTAGGTTCTTTAGAGACGTAGTCTGGTTTTGAAACATAGTATTCTGGGTCTTAATTAAATAAGCCTAGGTTTTAATCATGAAACATACAAGATCTTTTACTGAGGGTTTCTTTTCGAATGATGGCACAGATGGATATTAAGATGTGACCTATTATGGGTGTTGCTGCTATTAAAATGAAATAGGTTGCTAGAAACTTACAAAGTAAAGTGGTCTAGTGTATTAAGGCCATTGTGATGCGTAAATGGACTAGACAGATTGAATTAGGTTATTCCTCTAACTTGGGCCGTATAAGGAAGCATAGGGGTTGTTGGACTACCTAAGGTTCTGTCTTACATAATGGATACTTTCTAAGAGGTGACTAAAACATGACTCTTTCGAGTAACCTAACCTACATACTTCACTCAAAGCTATAAGACTCAAGATGTACTTAGAATGACTAGGACTCGACTTAAAGGATGCAACCTTAAGATTCAAAGATTCTAAAGATATGACTAGAGATTCTACCCTAGCTCTCAATGCTTTAAACTCATTAAACTCATATACCCCTAAAGCTTTCCTATGATGCTCTCTGTCATTTAACCATTAATAGTTATTAGTGGCCATATCCTTTATAAAATTGTAAGCACTATCAAATGTCTTACTCATCAAGGCATCTCCTACTGCAACATCTAGAAAAGTCCTAGTATTCAATATCAACTAATTGTAAAAAATTTGAATCTCTAACCATTTCGATAGTCTACGGTGTGGACACCTCCTTAAGATCTCCTTGTATCTTTCACTGCCTCATACAAGGTCTCTGAGTCATGCTATGAAAAGGTTGTGATCTCATTTCTAAGCTTGGCCATCTTGGCCAAAAGAAAAACTTAGCCATAAACTCCTGAACTAAATCATCCCAGATGGTGATGGAATTTGGTGTCAATGAGGCTAACCAACTCTTGGCTCCATCTCTGAAGGAAAATGGAAACAATGTAACCTAATGGCATCCTCAATAACACCATTATATTTGCGTGTATCATATATCTGAAAAAAGTCTCAAAGATGAGCATTCGAGTTGTCACTCGTATAATCACTAAATTTCACTAACTGTTGCATCATTTAGATGATTACAAGGTTAATTTTAAAGTTATTAGCTTGTATGGCTGGCTTTCTAATGCTAGGTTGACATTTATTAAGATCAAGCATAGCATAGTTTCTAAGAGCTTTAGTGTCTTGCCCAGCCATTGTGATGGTACGATCGATTAATCTCTCTTTTAAGCCTCCTAAAGGTAGTCTTAAGCTTAGGATCTAGAATGATTAACTCATGTCTCCTAATTGAGTGCATACATGGGCCACAAGAACACTATTCTTAATGAATAACTCTAAAAATGGAAGCCTAAGTATGTACAACTAAGGAAAATGAACAACAAAGGAAGATAGGCTATGTACACCTAAAATTGAAACAATCCTAAAACTAGCCTAGTGTATGTACACTAAAGGTGAAATAATCTATAGAAGAGTATGGTGAAAAACAATATTAGCCTAAGACTCTTGACTCCTAATTCTCGACAACGGTGCCCAAAACTTGATTGTGTCAATCTACAAGTGCACAAGCCATACAAGTAATGATAGTGACCTTTCGGCTAAGATATCATCCCCCAAAAAAGTAAAAAATTTCCTAGACCAAGTATCTATTATCACCCTATCCTTCTAAATTTGGTTTGATCAAAGAATCAACATGAAAATCAGTGAAATCTCAAGTGAGAATTAGTGAATTAATTGCAAAATACACCAAAGAAAGAAAAATGGTAGGATATTTACAAAGCATGGAAAAACTTATTCTTAAGGAAAATTTTTAAATTTAATTCATGTAAAACTAAATGAACATGATCTAAACATTGAAAAGCATGAAAAAGACTACAAGGAAACCTGAATTGAAGATTTAAAGCTAAGAAGAAAGTGTAAGTTTTGATGAAAAATAACAAGACTAAAACTACCTAAAAATCATGAACACTAAATTTGACTTACGATATGGATTTAAAATATGTAAAATGATTTAACATGAGCTAGAAATGAAGAAAACATTGAAGGAACTAAATTAAAAACTAATTTGTAGAACAAAATTTATAAGACAATACATGAATTAACTAAAGAAAACTAGAACATAAACTGTTTTACAACAAGTTTTCATTGAATCAAGGAGAGGAAAAAATTAGATCTACAAAATTTTGACTGAAAATGAACTAGAAGTGAGCCAAGGCATGATTCATCAACAAGTTTACCAAAAAATTCAATAAGAAAATCACATCAAATAAGAGGAAAATCAACTCAATGAACTAAGAATCCAAATAGTGCACAAATAAGTAGAAAACAAAGCATGATCAACAAAATTCATCTAAGCAACCATCAAAAACATGAAATAAATTGCAACAAAATGAAAATAAGGAAGACAACAAGTAAATATAAAATATAAAGCATTGGAAGAAGAAAATAAGTCACCTAGAGGAGAGGTGAATGCAAGCCAAACTTGTAGATCACGTTTGGAACTACACTACCGCTTGATTCCAGTCAAAACTTGCAAGAATTAACTAGATTGATTGGAATTGAATTTGAAGTTGAAATATTATTCTGTTGTAGCCTAATGAACTAAAAAACTATGGAAAAACAAATGGAGTAAAAATGAGTATGAAATAAAGGAGTTTCAATCAAATCCTTGAAGCTAGGTTAGTTGCATGAATTCAAATCTAAATTTAAGATCAACGAGAAATCAAAAGAATTTTATCAAGAAAACATAAGAATTTGCAAAATTCATTGCCAAAATCTGAAAGCACATTGAAAAACACTAAAGGAATCTTAAAATTGTAACAAGAATCAATGAGAAAAGCTAGAATTAAAACTATTTGGCAAGTATGAAAATGCAAGAAAGTAAAGTGCAAGAAAATGTAAAGTGCAAAAATTTAAAGAACAAAAAATTTAAATCCTAAGCTAAAGTCCCCCTATAATAGTCGACTCCCATCTTTTTTATAGGCAAGTGAGTGATGAATTTAGCCCTAAAAATCTCTCCAAAATATTTACAAATAAATGGTCTTTTAGAGTTTTCCTTCACCCTTGCTTTATCCCTTGTGCTTGCCTATTTGGCTCTTCAAACTCTCTTTCATTTGCAAGCCTATTTCTCATGCATTTTGTCATTTCAAAAAGTCCATATTATAACAAATGAAAGCCTTCCAAAATGTCAACTCATCATCCCCTTAAGGCCTTATTTGAATGCCAAAGTGTTGGAGCCAAAGCAATGCACCACTTGAAGCTTTATGAAGTAACAACAATAGCATTTTCCCTTATAGTTTTGGTGCCACTTGCATGGTTCATTCTTTTCATTTGGTTGCCAACAAGTCAAGACATTTAATGAACAAATTAAACATTAAAATAACTAGAAAAATTTTGGAAATTAAGCTCAAAAAATTCATAGAAGCAAGGACAAAGAAAACTCCCTCAAAAGGCAATATAGCTTATTGAAACTAGTTTAGGCCATTAGCACAAATTGCACCAAAAATCTTCCAAATTGTATAAAAAATTTTCCAAAATTCCTCATTTTCTTTATTTGCACCTACATATTAGACAAATGTGCATTTAGAAGTTTTTTTGGCCAAGAATCTCAAAGAATAAGCCAAAATATAAGAAAAGTTGCACTAAAAATGAGTACGAAAATATAAAAATTTTAGTGCAATCAACAATATAGGCTCAAAGCAAGGTGATTAAGGATAATTCATGTATAGGTTGGCATCAAAAGCTCAAATTGTCCAAGGATGGATTAAATTATTTATTAAATTAAGTATAGTATAGGATTTCACCTTGAGGGATGAGTAGGCAAATTATAAAGTAATACTCAAGGCTTAAATTTCTATGCAACTTTATACTTACATAACTTTTCATAAAGATTGATACATGTCAAAGGTTAAGACTAAAGTGAATAACATGAAAATTAACAATAAAAAATGAAGCATACTCATGACATCATCTCAAGCTTTCACTACATTCATACTTATCCAAAAAATCATACTTAAGTCAATTGTGATCATCTTATGAAAAGTTGACAAAAAAAGCAATATAATGATTGCAAGCACATCAATTTGGTTTGAAACTAAAGATTTTTAGGTATAACACATTTGAAGTTTTTTTTTTTTTTTACATAAAAGGGATCCCTCCCCCACATTTGGATTACACTTTATTTCTAATAAGAAAGCTGAAAGAGTTAAGTGTTAAGGAAAAAGAAATACTCCCCTATCTTTGTTCTGTTGAGGTTAAATCCTTTAAACTCTTTTTGGTTCCTTTGAATCCTCTTTATTCCTAATAAAAAAACAAGAAACAAAATCAAAGTATACCTATCTTAATGAAACAATAAAATAATTGAAAAATTGTAAAACTTGGGTTGCTTCTTAAGTAGCGTTAGTTTTGGTCAAGTTAGATGATACCTAAAATCTAAAAGTTACCACTTCTCTTTTCAGTGGTATTTCCTTATTTTGTTTTCTTCTAGCTGGTATAACATAAGCTGATTGGGTTTTTGAGTTTTGGCTTTATGGCCTATCTTTTCCTACTTGATTTTGGTATGGATCCCTATAAACTAGTTTTTTCTTCTTTTCTTTAAAGTGAGACATTCCTCGCACATCAACTTTTTCTCTAAGAATACCTTGTCCTTTGGCTTTAAAGGTGATTCTTTTATCTTTGAATCTTAGGATGACCTTATAATTATAAACATCAATTAAGGTTTTAAAGGTTGCTAAGAAAGGTCTTCCTAAAAGAATAGGGGCTTCTTTATCTTTCGTATCTAGCATTATAAAATTTACAGGAAAAGTATATTTACCCACTTTCACTAAGACATTCTATATGATTCCTTGTGGTCTTTTACTAGATTTATTTATGAATTGAACGCTGAAAGTTAGAGGTTTTAGTTTATCAGTTCTAAATTATAGAAAAATATTCATAAGCATTAGATTGATGTTGAATCATAAATCACATAAAGCTTCTTTAAAAAATAATGGACCAATTGAATAAGAAATGCAAAAACTCCTTGGATCGTTGATGACTATAGAATTTATAGCTTTTTATAAGTCTATTTAGCTTTAAATTTTTGAAAATTTTTATGAATTTGGTGCTTCAATGTGCAAAATCTTGATATGTAGGTTTTGGTCAATATGGATGTGAATACCACACAAACCATGCAAGAAGGTGGCCATGCATGAGCCATGCAACATTAAAGGATAACATTCAATCATGCACCCAAGGTATATAGCCGAACCAAAAAGTGAATGAATGATTATGATAAGTTTGATCGAAAAAAAGTTTATTTGCATGAGGACTTGTTTTAATCTCAAAAGAGTTTTAAGCTAAAAAGAACACATCAAGAAAGCAAAAGGTAAGAGTATGGCTCAAAAAAGACTCTTTTCATAAAAGGGTTCTTATTCAAGTGAACCAAATCAATAAGATATGGTCTTGGAGTCCAATTTGGTCGAGCAACTTATCTAAATTTCAAGATTATGTTGACTTGGTAAGAAAATAAGCATGAAAGTACAAATAGACCAATGAAAGAATTTCATTCGACCAACACTAGCTCCATCTTGTCCAAAAGTTCCCACATTTGGCCAACTTATTCTCAAGTTCAAGATTACATTGCAATCTCTTAAGAGTTTAATCTAAAGTAGGATCATTTAGATTTAATCCCTATTTAGCCAAACTAGTGCCATAAATAGCTATGCCATTTCATTTGCAAAGCATTTCATCCTCATTCTTCACTTGTTCTACTTTCTTTCTAGTTTCAATTTTTGTTAGTTCTCTTTGTAATTCTCTTTAGTTTATTCGGTTAGCCAATATTTCAAAGTTCTTATGTTCAAAGCTTTTTCTTAATACAAGTTCTTTTTATATTTTTATTCAAAGATCTCTTTCTTTACTTAACATGCACTATATTGTTTTTTAAGCACATTTTTTACTTTAAAATCTTTCAAGTTTTAGTTTTGGTTTTACTCTTTACATTCGGCCCATTTTATTTTACAAGCATTCAGTTTCCATTTTGATCTTCCTTTACTTTATTTTCATGTATAATCGGCTAGCCCCTATAGCTACCAAGTGAAAATTGGTTAATTTAGTAGTTAGTTCTTACATTTTAGCAACTTTACTTTTGCTTTCAATCAATCAACCTTTCAATCTATTTAAATATAAAGCTAGAAAAAATCTCTTTTGGTTCTTAGTTTTACACCCTAATCATAATCATCATGGGAACAAACTTTTTATCATCAATATGATTACTTGGATGTGACATGTGCACTTGCTAGCTTAAAAAGCAACAATAAAGTTTTTGGCATCGTTGTTAAGGATTATATCGGCGCTAAAAAACCAATATCAATAACATTTCTTTCCACTTTGTAATTTAGACTTCCTTTTATTTTTATTTGCTTTAATCTGTTTTAATCTTTTTTTTTGTTTGCATGTGCAGATCTTGAAGTGTTGATTTAGCTATACCTGATAAAAAGATCGAAAAAACACTTTGGCTATTAAGATGTGAGCAAATACCAAACCCGATCACCATGGTGACTGCAGTAGCTGAAGGTCATAAAACAATTAGGGACTATGCCATCCCCCCTAAAGGCTTTCAACCATCCATTCCAAAGTCTGCTATCTAAGCCAACAACTTCAAAATTAAACCTTTAAGCATACAAATGGTCTAAACTTCTATACAGTTTAGCGAACTACCAAATGATGATCTTAATCTCCATCTCTCTAATTTCCCTAAATTATGTGATATTTTCAAATACATGAAGTTTCTAATGACGTAATAAAACTAAGATTATTTCTGTTTTTTATCCAGGGCAAAGCGAACATTTGGATGTCTTCACTTCCCTTTTGCTCAATCACAGTGTGGGATGATTTAGTCTAAAAGTTCCTTCCCAAATTCTTCCCACCAACTAATATGGTAAGGATAAGGAATGAGATAACAACTTTCCAGTAATATGATGGCGAGACACTATATGATGCGTGGGAGAGTTACAAGGAAGTGTTGAGAAAATGCTTGCACCATGGACTTCCACAGTGGTTTCAAGTTTAAATCTTTAATAATGGGTTGGTTCCATCAACTAGAACCACCATCCATTCTATAGTTGGAGGAGCCATCATGAGCAAATCAGTTGAAGAAGCCTATGATTTGATTGAAGAAATCATAGCAAACAACTATTAATAAGGAGCTGATAGCGTATAAAATTATAATGATTTTACATGTTAAAATAGGTGTAAAATTTTAAAATTTGATAGATTTTGGTGCTATTTTGATGTTTTCTAGGGTTAAAGGCTATGAAGTGTGATTTTCGTGCAATCAATGCATGTAAGCATGCAAGATGTACATTCAGCCATAATAAGAGGATGAGTAGCCGAACCCCACTAGCACTAAACCACTAACCCATATAGCCAAGAAAATGTTTTACAGGAACAAGGATTCCCACCTCCTATTCAGCTAACTCAAAGTTCAAGAGGAGATAATGCACATTTGAAGAGTTTTGCAAGTACAAGGACTTCAAAAGCATTCAACTAACCTAGTTTCAAGAGGAAATCAAGCTTACATGTAATAAAGATAGAGTTTCAAGCAAACAATGCCTCTAGAGACTTTTAGCCAAGGGAGTTGCAATACAAGAATGACTCTTTTATTAATCCCATCAAGAGTTATGCTTTAAAAATGACTTTTTCAAGCTATATCTCCAAAGTTTGGATTAAACTTAACAACCTAGTCTTGAATTTAAGCGTTAGTTGAACCTATCAAGAAGCATGAAGCATGATGAAAGCTATATTTGATCCAATGTACAATATTGACTCGAAAAAGCATATTCGGCCAAGACTCTCAAAGCATGAAGAGCCTTATTTAGCCATGCTTCTCTATAGATCAAGATGAGCTTAACTTTAAAGAGTTTGGATAGAACTAGGAATTTGTAAATCTAATCCCCATCTAGTCAATCCTACCACTATAAATAAATGGCAATTTCTTGTAATCAAACATCCATCAAACCATTTTTCTCTTCTCTTTTCTTTTATGTTCTAGTAGTTTTTAGTTCTTGTTATTAGCTTAAGTGATAGATTTTCCAATAAAAATTATTTTCTAAATTTTTCAATATAATTGTTCTTTAAATTTTTTTCAATACAGTCACTCTTTTATTTTCAAGATTAAGTTTTTTTATAAGCTTTCTTTTCTTTTACAAGTTTTGGTTTAACAAGTATTCTAAGCATTCTATCTTTTGGCCATAGTTTTTTATGGATACAAACTTTTGATTTTTACATGATTTACTTAATCATTCTTTCTTTTATGCTTTACAAGTTTTGGTCTTCACTACTTATTTTAATTTTTAAAGTTACCAATCTTATTTCTTTTGATCTAGCATTCAGCCATAATCTATTGTTTACCAAGTGATAGTTGGTTAGCTAAGATCTAGGGCTATAATCATCCCCTCTTGATTTATTTATTTCCTTTTGCAAACCATTTTAAGTATTATTTACTTAGATATAAGAGACTAGCTTATCACCTTTGGTACTTGAATCCACCAAAAATCAATTATATGATCCTTGTGAAAGACGATACTATAATATTTATTACTTTATTACTTGATTTGATCTATGCACTTGCAAACATTGTGAAAATAGGGAATCAAGTTTTTAATACTGTTGTCAAGGATTACAACAGTGTTTTGATTCAATATCAATAAGGATTCTTTACTCTTTTGTAATCTAAACTTTTATTTTTATTTATTTTTATTTGCTTTTATTTGTTTTGATCTTTTCTTGTTTGTATACATAGATCTAAAAATGTTGACCTAGCTCTGGTTGATCAAGAGATTAAAAGAGCTTTTAGACGATGAAGAAAAGAGTAATTAGCACCACTTGTACTTACACTAATGGTGAATGCAAACAATGAGAGACAAAGAACATTGAAGGATTATGTAATCCCTAATGCCAATGGTTTCCAACCATCCATTTAAAGGCTAGCCATTCAAGCAAATAATTTTGAGATCAAGCCTTTAGTAACCTAAATGGTCCAAACTTCTCTATAGTTTGAGGGTCTACCAAGTGATAATCCTAACCTTCATTTATCTATTTTTTTAAAAATTGTGCGATACTTTTATATAATGGTGTTTTAGATGATGCAATATGATTAAAACTTTTCCCTTTTTCTCTTAGGGACAAGGTGAAAAGTTTGCTATCTTCACTACCATCTGGCTCTATCACAATTTGGGAGGACTTAGTGTAAAAGTTTCTTGTGAATTTTTTTCAGTTGCCAAGACTGCCAAGTTGAGGAATGAAATCACCACATTTATGCAAGTAGATGGTGAAAACATTTATGATGCTTAAAAAAGATTTAAAGAGCTGTTGAGAAAGTGTTCGTACTATGGTATTCCCCAATGGCTACAAATTCAGATTTTCTACATTAATCTTACTCCATCCATAAGAACCATTTTAGATTCAACTGCTAGAAGAGCCATTATATGCAAGACACGTAAAGAGGCCCATGAGTTGATTGAAGAGATGGCAGCCAATAATTACCAATAAGGTATGGAAAAAAAGGTACATAAGAAATATGCTAGTGTTTATGAGATAGATGCTTTCACTTCAATAGATTCATAGTTGGTAGCCTTAACTAAAAAAATAAAAGCTTTTATGAGTGTTATCCCAAACCAACCCTATTCACGTAATTCAAAACCCTTTTGTCTCATGTGATATATGTGATGGACCTCACTCTTGTGACAAGTGTTAATTTAGGGTAGAAACAATTCAATATGCCCAACAATCTAAGCCCACCTATAATCCTTATAGTAATACATATAACCCATTCTGGCGAAACCACCATAATGTTTCTTAGAATCAACCCAACCACCAACCAAAGCAACAACTACCACCTTAACCCAAAACCCTATAACCCACCCTAAAAGAAACTTAGTTTTAAAGAGATGTTGACCCAATTCATTAAAGCCAACAATACAAACTTCAAAAGTCAAGCAGCATTAATAAAAAACCTTAAAAATTAAATTGGTCAACTCACTCAAGTTATAGCCAATCAACCTATAAGAACCTTGCCCAGCAATATGGAGTAAAACCCTAAGAAACAAGGCAGTGAAGTATGCAATGATATATACTCATTTGAGGAAGATGATATGTATGAGTCTGATAAAAATGACATTATGGATGAGCCTCTTGTGGTAAATCTCCCTAGTTTTGTTAAACAGCTTGAGGTGGACTTTATAGGGAGAGATAATCTAATAGAAAATGATGAGCTACTGAGGTCTATAATAGAAATTTTTGAAAGTTTTGATCATATGGCACTTGAGTGCCCTAAAAGTATTGAGCCTTATAAAAAGATGGGAGAAAACTTTGAAACTAAAGAAAATTTTAAGAAGTATGAGGAAAATCTTAAAGAATTCATTGAGGGATTAGCTAAAGGAGGAGAGACACTCATATAAGTAGGAAAAGCACTTTTGGAGAGCATTAAACCTGAGATAGAATAAGAAGAAATCCAAAAAGTAGAAAGGCTATAATTAACCCTAAGAATGACCACTTAAAGGTAAGAATTTGAAATAGCACCACCAATAAAGCCTATCCCAAAAATACTAATGAAAGAGTTGGAAAATGCCATTTTTGTTAAAGATTGCAGTCCCAAATTTCAACAACTCCTTTAAAAAAGGTAAGAAGATTCATGGAGTTTCACTTTCTTATAGAATTGGACATTTAAAATTTAATGATACTTTTGTGATTTAGGGTTTAGCATTAATCTAATTCCTTTAAATGTTTATGTACAGCTAGGTTGTGTAAAGTTGAAGCCTTCAACATATACCCTTAAATTTTTTAACAGATCTGCTAAGAAGCCACAAGAGATGTTGGAGAATGATTTGGCGAAAGCTAGTAGGTATGCTTTTTCTATGGATTTCATAGTTTTAGACAAGAAGGAAAACAAAGCCCTTTCCTATTAGGTAGACCCTTCCTATTAACCTCTAAAGCTTTAAATGATGTATACAACTTTGACCTTACCCTAATATTTAAAGATAAAAAGATGCACTTTATAACTGGAGGGTATGGCATCTTTAGAGATAAGGATAACATACATTCAATAACCAACGTTAAGAAAAACCTTAAAGGGCCGCATTTGAACTCTAAACCTCATGACCCATAATACTAGTCCACATAGCAAGACCCTGAAACTCCAACGATGGCAAGCCCATAATTGAAACTCTTAAATTGAAGCCCAATTAAGTTTATGTTATCCCTACAAGGAGAGTTAGTATACCTTCTAGATCTAATTCGACTTATGTCATACTACAAAAAAGTATGCAATAAGGTAAGGTCCTTTCTGAAGTGATGAGATGAATTTTAGATTTAAAGATGTTTAAGCTTGACCAAAACTAGCACTATTTGAGAGGCAACCCAAGTTTTACTTTAATGATTCATGTTTTATTTTTTTTTTTATTATGATAGGTATGCTTTGATTTGTTTTGTGGGGATGAAAAAAATGTAAGAAGATGCCTTATACAAAAAGATGATTCAGCCTATAATCAAAATTTTAGGGAAGTATTTCTTTTTCCTAGATGCTTAATTGATTTGTTTTGATTTTTTTTTTTTCTAAGTAAGTATGAGAGGAAAAAGAATACTTTCTAAACATGCTTTTTAACTCAACTATTTTGCCCAAAAATTTTTCAAACCAAGTTAGCATGCTAGATTTCACTATTATGCAAGCTTAGTTAATTTAGCATGAATTTTTAAAGATTGATTTGAGCATGATATGAGGATAATTATGAGTATGGTGAAGCATTGGAATGAATTCTTATGTTTTTCTTTGGATATGTCTTTTTTCTTTTTTTGTGAAATTTAATAATTTTTGTAAAGAGTTTTGTGAGATGTTTAGTTGCATATAGATTTGGAAATATAATTAGTACCCTAGAATTTACCTATTCAACCCTTAAGGCAAAATACTATATTGTATTTGATGCAGGAGATGATCTAGGCATTTTTTTTATACTATTTAAGCCTTTTTCAAGCCCACCTTTAATGATATGTACCTAGTACCTTTAATTTTAAGCCCTTTATGTTATCCTTTTCTTTGATTATTTTAGCCTAATAATAAGCCGAAGCCTTTCTTTTTAAATATTATACCTTTTATTATTTTTACTTAACTATAGTGCTTACATGTTGTAGGGTATTATTATTCATTTGGGAGGAAGAGAGGTAGAAGGAATGAAAAAAAAAATTAGCAAAAGAAAAGCAAGGCAAAGCCTTAATAAAGTAAAAAATGGCCTAGTGAAAAAAAAAAAAAAACCAAAATAAAGTGATAATTTAAAATCTTGAAAAAGTTTCTAGAGTTCTCAATCTTTAGTCCAAAAAGGAATTTCAAAAAAGTAAGCTAAAGGTTATTGAGCCTAAAAATTTCCTTTTTCCTACCTTAACCTAAGCCTTACATTAAAAGCCTAAGTCCTTTTGATTTTGAGTCAAGTTTGTAAGTCTAACATTAGTGGAAAGGGAAGGGGAAACTAAACATATGAAATTTATTCTATCTTTAAGTTGAAAAGTGATGAAATTTACATTCTTTTTTCTTGAGTAGTGTTTATGAATTGAAGATGGAGTACATATGTTTGGAGATTATAAGATATTGAAAGTTTGCTTTTTGAAGGAATTTCTTGTGAATCAATGTTTATGATTAACTTTGTATTATGCAATAGTAAATGAATGAAAGTTTATGAATTTTGACTTTATAAGTATATATAATGATGTTTAGCTTTGTTGATTTGAGAATTTTGCTTGAGGATAAGCAGAGATTTACATGTGGGGTGTGATAGCACTTAAAATTATAGTGATTTTACATGTTAAAATAGGTGTAAATTTTTTTAATTTGATGGATTTTGGTGTTGTTATACTGTTTTGATGTTTTCTATTGTTAAAGGCTTTGGAGTGTGATTTCATGCAATCCATGCATGCAAGATGTACATTCGACCATACCATGAGGAAGTAGCCAAACCCAATTGGCACTAAACCACTAACCCATATAGCCAAGAAAGAGTTTTACATGTCCAAGGATTCCCACTTCTTATTGGCTAAGTTAAACTCCAAACCATTCGGCTAACCTAGTTTCAAGAGGAAATCAAGCTTACATGTAATAAAGGGAGAGTTTCAAGCAAATAATGACCCTAGAGACTTTTGACCGAAGGAGTTGTAATACAATAATGACTCTTTTGTTCATCCTATCAAGACTTATGCTTTATATAAGAAGGAATTTTGCAAGCTACATCTCAAGATTTTGGATTGAACTCAATAACCTAGTCTTGAATTCAAGCCTTAGCCAAACCTATCAAAAAGCATGAAGCATGATGGAAGTTACATTTGATCCAATGTCCAAGATTGAATTGAAGAAGCACATTCGGCCAAGACTTTTCAAGCATGAAGAGCCATATCTAGCCATGCTTCTCTATAGATCAAGATGAGCTTAACTTTGAAGAATTTGGATAGAACTAAGACTTTGTAAACCTAATCCCCCTTTAGCCGATCCCATTACTATAAATAAGAGGCTATTTCTTGTAATCAAACATCCCTCAAACCATTCTTCTTTTTTTTTTCTTTTATGTTCTAGTAGTTTTAGTTATTGTTATTTGCATAGGCGATAAATTTGCCAAGGCAAGATTGTTTTCTAAATTCTTGAATACAATTTTTCTTTAAATTGTTTTTAATGCAATCTTTCTTTATTTTCAAGATTAAGTTTTTTTATGAGCCTTCTTTTCTTTTACAAGGTTTGGTTTAACAATTGTTCTAAGCATTCCATCTTTTGGCCATAGTCTTTTATGCATACAAGCTTTTGATTTTTGCATGATTTGCTTATCATTCTTTGTTTTATGCTTTACAAGTTTCGACCTTCACTACTTGTGCTTATTTTTCAAGTTTCCAATCTTATTTCTCTAGACCTAGTATTTAGCCATAATTTATTGCTTACCAAGCGACAGTTGGTTAAGTAAAATCTAAGGTTATAATAATTCTTTCTTGATCTCTTTATTTCCTTTTGCAAACCGCTCTAAGTATTATTTGTTTAGATATAAGAGACTAGCCTATAACCTTTGGTACTTGACTACACCTAACAATCAATTATATAATCCTTGTGGGAGACGATACTCTAACACTTCTAATACTTATCACTTTATTATTTGATTTGATCTGTGCATTTATAGTCATTATGAAAATAAATAATCAAGAACCGAGAGGAGGTCCACAAGAAAGCTTTTAGGATATATGAAATTGACACACTCACCTCTATTACATCATAATTTGTAGAACTAACAAAAAAGATAGAAGCTTTAGGAACTCAGTCCACCATTGCCTTTATCCAAGCAATTCAATACCCATTTGTAACTTATTATATTTGTGAAGGTCCACATTTCTCAAATAACTGCCAATTTTGGGTAGAAATCGTCTAATATGCAAATCAAGCCAAACCAAACTAGAACCTAGGCTAGATGAACCACCCTAACTTTTTTTGGAACCTAAACCATAACAACCACCAAAACACCAACCAAACATCCAACTTTTGCAAAAACCAACCAACCCATAATCCACCCCAAGAGAAGAAGCTTAGCTTTAAAGACATGTTTTCACAACTTCTACAAGCCCAAAACACTATAATCCAAAGCTAATTTGACTCAATCAAGAATTTAGAAATCCAAATAGGCCAATTTGCCATTGCCTTAGCAAACCACCCATTAGATCCTTGCCCAACAACATTGAATCCAACCCCAAAAAGTGAAGAGTTATTATAATTTGCAAGAAAAATTCTAAAAAGCTTGGACCTAACTATAGAAATTCAAGATGAAGTCCAAAAAGCTTTGAAGGAGGATAATTCTAGGAAAATGGAAAAGGATTTGAAAATTGAAATAGACCTTAAGGAAGAAGAAGTCGAAGGAAAAAATCCACAAAAAGAGTTTGAAAAGGAATACATGGAAGAGGAAACTAAAATGGATGACAAAGATCTATCAAAATTGGAAGAGCACTTTTGAAAAGCTTAGATCCAATAGTAGAAGTGTATGAGGAAGATTAAAAATGAAGAGAATGAAATTAACTTTAAGGATGTCGACCCACAACAAAATATTTGAAGTAGCCCAGTCAACACCTAAGCCCAAATAGAAAGAGCTACTAAATGCGTTAAAGAAAGTTATACTTATTGATGACTATAGCCCAACAGTTCAACAAATCCTTTCAACCAAACTAGATGATCCAGGGAGTTTTTGCATTCCATGTTCTATTGGTAATTTATTTTTTAATAGAGGTTTATATGATTTAAGGTCTAGTATTAATCTAATGCCAATGAATATTTTTGGGCAGCTTGAAGTTGATGCATTAAGACCTTCAAATTTTGGCATTAAATTTATTAACTGATTCACAATATAGCCACAAGGAATTTTTGAGAAATATTAGTAAAAGTGGGCAAATATGCTTTCCCTAATGATTTCACTATTTTTATATGAAAGATAGTGAACCTCTTATTTTACTAGTTACATGTTTCCTAATGACCTCGAGAGCTTTAATAGATGTTTACAATTTTAAGGTAATCCTAAGATTTAAGGATAAAAGAATAACCTTCAAAACTAGAGGTTAATAGAGACAATGCTTTTGTTGAGCTTACACCTATACCATCTATGGAGGATTCTTTCATTGTAGACCTATATCCATAATTTCCATGGTGGTATGCATATCATTGGTACTAAAGCCAATGACCACTCTATTGGTCCATGCTACAATGTTCTTAGATTTTTCATAAAGGTGGAACACAAATCTACCCATAAGCACCACATCCATCTAGAGTTTGTTAATACATATTTGGTGCAAATGAAAAGAATAAAATGGCTAAATTCAGGAAGGAAATGTGGTGTCATTCTCTAACACTTGTGAAAGTCAAGCTTTTGACTTTAAATAAAGCACTTCTTGGGAGGTAACCCAAGCTTTGCATGTCATGTTTATCATAATGTATCAATTTGGGGACTCAATCACTAAACATAAACATTTAAAATAAAGAAAAATGAGAGTCATCACCAATTTTTTTTAGGGTGTAATTGGCCACCCAAAATTTTATCTTTTTAATAAAACAATAAAATGGATTTAAAGTTTATTAAAAAGATGATTTTGGTCTACGAAACTAGGTTTGGGTTTGGAGTCAGTTATGGTGAGGAAAACTGAGTACCCCCATAACGCCTATAAAAATTGGTACTAATTAACCATGCACTATCTATAGTTTTGGATAAAAATGGCTTTTATTTAAGATCTAATAATAATTCCCCTTATTTTTTTTTAAAGAAAGAAAATTAATTAAAAATCTTTCTTTAGGAATATTGTGAAAATCTTTAGATTAAAGAAATATTTTATAATTCTCCAACAACTAGGCAAAATCCAAAGATAATTTTTTTTCGTTTGGGATTCACCACAAAATTCCTTTAAAAGTTAAAATATAATTCTTTGTAAATAATAATTATTGGTAACTCTCTAACATCTAGGTAGAGTACCAAAAATTATTTTCTTTGGAATGTTATTTTAATTTCATTTTTTATTTAAAATCAATTTTTTGAAGAACCTTTTTTTTATGCAGAAAATGAAGGATGCTATGATTGACCATAAAAAACAATAATTAAAATATATGCATATACATAATGAGTGCAAGAAAGTGGATATATGCAAATGTGTCCTAAATGATGATAAGTTATGACTTTGGGAATAGGTCCTTAAATATAAAATGATCACTTAGACACTCTAACCTCTAGGCAAATTTTGGGTGCGACTATTTATGTTTAAGATTCCATTTTATTTATATATTTTCTATTCCTATTATTGTTTTAATTAAGGAATTATATAAAAAAATCTTAATGAAATAAAATTTCTTAAATACCTCATCTTTTAGGCAACGTTCAAGAACAGATTATTTCACAAAATATTTTCATACAAATCCTTAAAATTTTGGATGATTTAAAGTTTCAAGACTTTAAGGCTTAGGTTTTCACTTTAGGATTTCGTTTTAGGATTTCACTTTGGGATTTTAGGAATTTATGAACCTCTTTAAAATTCTCCAACAACTAGGCAGATTTTTAGAGTAGGCTCTTTTTTTATAATTTCTCTTAAAAAATAATTTTATATTTTAAATATTTATTTTTATTAAAAATTTATTATTTTTATTTTAATATTTATTAATTCCCCAACATGTAAGTGGAATTAAAAATTTTTAAAACATGATTTTCTATTCCCTCTAACATCTAGGTAAGGATTTTTAAATTTTTATTTTTATCATATTTTAGAATGTTTTAATTATTTTTAAATATTTTTTATCCTTTCATTATTACCTTATTATACCTTATTATCTAATATGTATATATATTATTTTAAAATCGTAAACAACCTATACAATAATTAAAGACCAAAAAAACAATATCAAACTTCCTTTAACAAAACCCCTATCATAATATTTGATCTGAATGCCAACCAACAAGCAATGCATGGATGAAACCAAAATAAAATCTTAAAACCAATTTCCCATGCCAATGACAACCTAAGCTTTGAACCCTTAACGCCATTGAAAAAAATTAACAGAAAGAAGAAAAAACAAACTTAGTCTTATTAGAACCTTACTATATATGGCGCATAAAACAAGTAAAAAAGAATAGCACAATAGTTTCAACATGAAGCATGAACTTTCATGCAAATAGAGCATGTCATAATGCAAACAGAATGTAGAAAAGATGCAACTGACATCCCATTTCCTTTTTGATATGAAAATGCAAAATGTTAGAATATGGAAACACAAACAGAAGTGAAAAACAAAAGCATGTAGAAAGGAAAAAAATCAATGTAAAAAAAGAAAACCAACTTCTGTTACTGTCATAGCTCTCTTTTTTTTATGCTACTACTTCTAGCTTTCTTTTTCTTTTTTAGCTACCAATTTGTTTTGGCTTTCTTTTTTTTTTTTTTTTTTGCCTAGTACTTCATGTCCAATTTTTTTTAGTTTATTGCTTTCCTTTCGATTTCTGCTTACCAGTTTCTTTTGCTTTCTCAATTTCTTTTTTTTTCTTTTTCTTATTTTCACTATTGTTGTTGTTTTTTCTTCTTTCTTACTGATGGTATTTCTTACCATTTTTTATTTTTTTATTTTAGTTTTTTTACTACCTATTTTTTCTTGTTTTTCATGTTCTATTACATTTTTTTATTGGTTTGTGTTCATGCTTCATGCTCTCATTATTTTTCTGGTTCACCAACTTCTTATCTTTCTTCAGTTTTCACCATTGAAAGCCCTTATGTTTTTTTTTTTTTTAAACCTTGATTCACACTGGTTCTACATTTTTGTCAATTTTTTTATTCTACATTTTTACTTTTTTCTTATTTTTTTATCAATTTTCCTCTTGTTTTCTACTACCAATTCCCTCTTGGTTTTTTTTTCTTGTTTTCTCCCTACTACCTTCACACACCTATGTTGACCAACCACTTTTCATGCAATTTTTAGTTTTTTATTTGCAACTTCCCACATCCCATACAGTTTTCAGCAGTAATTTTCTCTTTTTTTTCCTTCACATATATTCTTCATGCATTGGCTGAGCTTTCATCTTCATGCAAAATCATCCAATAAGGCCTAATGGGCCTTTCCATTTGAGGCCATATCTTAGGCCTTCAATAAAAGCCTAATGTTTTGGGGCTTTAGCCCTTTCATTTAGGTTGATTTCTTTGCTTCATTTTTTCATTTGGGGCCCCATTTACTTTGGGTTAAGCTTGTTTATTTTTCATTATTTATTTATTTATTATATATTATATATTATTTAATTTTTTAGTTAGTGGCCACAATTGGCCATTATTTGGGCTTTTATTAGGCTATTTTGGGTATTATTTAGGCTAATGCAATGAGTTTCATATGGGGCCCATGTTAGGCCTCATCATCGAGTATTTAAAAATAGACCATGTAATAGGCCCAAAAAATTATGGTCAAGGCCTAATTACAAAACCAAGCCCAGGTTAAAGTGATAAAATATCTCAGACAAAATTAGGTGTTTACAGCTATCCCTCTTTAGTTATTTTTGAAAATCAAGAATAATAGAAAAACATAAATAACAATTTTGTTTAAATGTTTCCAAGAGAGCTTTTTTTTTTTCTTTTATATTTTTATGTTTTAATTTTTTTTGTTCTTTTTTGAAATTTTGTTGTTTTGTTTTGAATATTTAAAAGACTTAACCATTTGGAAATGAATTTTAAAAACTTCTTTTAGCAAAGGCTCCATAACTTTCAAAAATAAATTTAAATGCTCTTTTAAGCAAAGGCTTAACAATTTTAGAAAATAAAATAGGAGATCATGCTAGGAGGTCTTACAAATCTTGATACTAAAACAGATTCAGCTTGGAAGACTTACAATTCTTGCTAGAAGACTTAAAGATTATGCTTAGAGGTTTTACAAATCTTAACATTTATGAATGCTTCTCTAAAAAGAGGCCTCGAAACTTTAAAAATTTAAAGATTCTGCTTAAAAGACTTATGAATCATTCGAATCTTTGCCTGAAGGTTTTGGGAAATCATTTAAAATTTTGAAGTTTTGCCTGAAGGTCTTAAAAATCCTTTAGTAATTTAAGATTTTGCTTAGAGGTCTTTGAAAATCATTTAAACATCTAAAAATTTTGTCTAAAGGTCTTTAAAAATCTTTCAAAGATTTAAAATTTTATCCAGATGTCTTGGAGATCTTTCAAAGATTTAAGACTTTGCCTAGAAGTCTTTGAAAATCCTTTAAAATTTTGAAATTTCACCCGGAGTTCTTTGAAAATCTTTTAAAAGTTTAAAATTTTGCCCATAGGTCTTGGAGATCATTCAAAGATTTAAGATTTTACCCAGAGGTCTTGGAAATCATTTAAAAATTTAAACTTTTACTCAGAGGTTTTAAAAATCATTCAAAAATCTAAGCTTTTGCCTAAAGGTCTCAGAGATCATTCAAAGTTTTAAGAATTTGCCTTTAGGTCTTTTAAAACCATTTAAAATATGAGATTTTGCCCTGAGGTTTGTGGAATTCATTCAAAAATCTAAAATTTTGCCCAAAGGCCTTGGGAAATCATTTAAAATTCTAAAATTTTGCCCGATAGGCTTTGAAAATTATTCAAAAATATAAAATTTTGCTCAAGGTCTTGGAGATCACATACTCATTCTCCTAATCCTAATCAATTTTAAAGTTTGAAATCCTTTTACTTCAACATTTTCACTTTTCATTTCAAAAAATTTTCACTCTTTGTTTCAAAACATCTTATCTTTTAGATTTGGAAGTGCCCAATATTTCAATTTTGTCTTTCATAAATGTTCTACACCTTTTCTTAAATGTTTTAAATTTTAAAAGAACAAATTTTCTCTTTCTTGCTTTATTTCCCAAAAATTGGCAAGTCTAACCATGATGCAAAAGACTATTGAAAAGATCATTTGGATGCACATTTTACTTCATGCAAAGATGTAAATGAATGCTCTATGCAAATATGCAAATATCTCCTCTCAGAAGCAAATGTAAATGTCTTTTTCTTGATGCAAATGTTCCATCAAATTACAATCTTCTATCCTATTTATGTACATGTATTGCAATGATGCAAGTGTAAATACCTTTTTTCATAATGTAAATGCAAACATGAGGATTCACACAAAAAGATGCATTTTCTTTTTTTCTTTTAGATCTTATTTCTGTTGATTTCTTTTTGCTCATCAAATTAACTTTTCAACTTTCCCTTTAAAAGGTCTCTTCTTCCCTTTTCTCATTGTTTTTCTTTATGCCTTCACTTATTTTCCTTATGGTCTATTTGCCAATTTCTTCTTCTTTGTTTTTTCAACATGTTTTTCTTGATTTTCCTTTCATTTTCAATAAACTTTTATACAGTCATGCAACATTTACCACTCAATATACAACATGTGTTTGGACATAACGAAAAGACACATCACCATTCTTAAAACATTTTTCCTTTCTTTCTTTTCAACATCATTATTCATTACATGAAAAAAAAACCTTTTTCTTCCTTGAATACAAACTAGTCTAAAGATTACCAAATTTTAATAATTTTTTTAAACATGATTTTCTTATTTTTCACAAAAAGTGTGGCCAGTTATTCAAAAATTTCTCAAAAATGGTTGACAAAATTTGCTTCACATAATTAAATTCGTTAGTCAAAGAGAATGAAATATATGAACAAATGTGGTTTTAGGAGTCTATTGAAAGTTGGCATTCCCTATTAGAAATGAAAAAGGTGATGATTTTTTTTTCAAATGGGTTGGATGGTTCAACATGTGAAGGCTTCATTTTTTTTTTAAAGAAAGTTTCTTGACTAGAAAGGTATAAAAAGAGGTGTATACTTTTCCCTCTAGGCTCACAAATGAAACATAATAATTTTTTCCTAAGAACATTAGTCATTTGAAAACCAAACAAGTTTGACATTTTATTTTGTATCTGTACGTGGCATTTTGATAGATGTCAGGGTTAATTATAATGGGTTCAAAATTTTGGGAGGATGAGGATAGAAAGCTTAAATTTTCAAAATTAATTCCTGATATGCATTTCAAACTTTTGGGACCCTTATATATTTGAATCTTTCAAAGGGTCTAGGTTGTCTTCAATTAGTATAAAAAATGGCCTTGAAGGTTCAAGATTTACTCTAGACTGTCCATTTAAAGGGTTTTCACCTTAGAGTCACATTCATCTCTTTCTCTTCTTTTTTCTTTCTTCTTTTTTTCTTTTCTCTTTGTTTTCTCTTTATTGATTATCACACCATGTACTCAAGAACTCAAACTTATCCAAAATGAACTAATGATCTAAATAGGTAATTACATGATAAAGAAAAGGTAAAAAAGGTTTATGGGTTTAATGATTATTCCTCACAGAGAAGCTTTTCAATTTTAAGCATCCATGCTTGATCTAATATGAACTTTTCATAGGATTTAATGTAGGCTAAGGTTTGGGTTTTCAAAAAAAAGATAGACAGCCCAAAACAAGCATTTAAGGGTAATTAAGACCAAAGATCATTATTTCATTTAAAGGATTCACTCTAAAGTATATTCCCTTTCATTTTTCTTGTGCTTTCCACCTATTCATTTCTTCTCTTTTCTTTTTTCCTTTTTTTTTCTGTTTGCTTTTCTTTCTTTCACTTTTTCCCTTTTTTTTTCTCTTTCTCTTCACTTTTTCTTTTTCATTCTTTCTTCTTCTTTTCTTTTCTTTGAGTGGATTCAAAACTTTGGAAACTTTTATATTGGGCCTTTGCCCTCAAAATACGAGATTCTTTTTTGGACCTCATCATTCTTAACCCTTAAATGCATCTTTTTTTACCCCCTATGTAGAAAGTGATCCTTAGTTAGAGTTTATTTTTGAAAGAAAATTTATTAGGCTCAATGGGGTATCAAGGGATAAATTTCTACATTTTTAAAGGGATGATGAAAGATGGCTATTTATCATCTCAAGCATAAGTCACTTAAATTTGAAGAGCAATCATTTTTGAAAAAAAGAGGTTAAAGAAAGGGTTTTTTGTCTTTTTTTTTTTTTGGATTTTCCTACTTGTTATTACTTTATTTGAAATATCTAATTTTTTTCCATACTCTCTTTATAAATTAATTGAAACTTTTCTATTTTTGGACTCATTCAATTGCCTTAAGTACATGATATTACAATCAAAGATTTTTTCTTCTTTTTCTTCTTTCTTTTCCTTTTTTTTTTCTTTTCATTTTTCTCTTTTTTTTTTTTGGCATTCCCCTCACCACTATTTAAAAATAATACCTTATTTTGATAAATCATTCCTAATGTACATTAATGTGAGAAAAAAAGGGTCAAATGGAATGAACTCATTTAAAGTATCAAGGAGTCCATGTCACCCTGTAACAAAAGATTGATTGATCACAATTCAAGAGAGTGATCATGTCCTTCTTTTTGATCTATGTGCCCTAAGATACCGACATGGACAATTTTTTAGGTAAAGAACTAGAAGGCTAGATTGTTTGTGGTCATTTAAAAGGACTTAGGTAGCTTTAATCTTAGGAATTTTGGAGCTCTAGCATAGCCTTGACACATCCAATTACCATATCCAAATCCTAAAAAAATGTCATTTTTATCTAATCTTCTAAGAATTCTAAATTTTTCACTTTGTTTAATTGGCAGTTTCATTGTTCATTTCTTGAGAAAAGATTATCACCCATTTATATCGTAATATTATGAAATGAAGGGAAGGTTAACAAAAATGATGTGAAGGCATTTGATGAGTTTATTTATAATAGACACCAACAATTCTTTCAAGACTCCTTCCATCTTTTATTATAAAAGAAAACTTTTTTTCCTTTCTTTTTCTTCACTATCTTTTTTCTTTATCTCTTTTTTTCAAGGCAATTTTCATTTTATGATTTTGGAAATTAATTATATGGGGCTCTTATTCATAAAAACAAAATTTTATAAAAAAATTCCAAAGCATCCATTTCTTCCAAAATAAATTCAAACAAGATTAATCCAAATAACTCCTAGAGACCCCATCCACATGTTATATACAAAATAAAAGGTCAAAGGTTCAAAGAAAAATCATCATATCTTGATCTTGTAAAACTTGAGACCTCCTTCCATATTTCAACTTCTCACATTTTGCGATTGGATAGAGTCAACTTCCAATGTTCTATAAATTTTGAATTCAAAGTATCGTTCTTGATGAGATCCTTAACCTTTTCTTTCAACTGTCTATATTTTTTAGTCGAGTGGATACTTGTCCCGATATGATAATGACACTTGCTTATAGGATCATAACTCCTTACCGATGGATTTGGTGTTATTTTTTTTTTTTGGCATAGAAATGAGGTACTAACCTTTTATTAGCAAAGGTAAAAGGTGAGAAATAGGGATTGAAAGTTCCTCTTCGTCATTTCTTGGTCTCTTTTGGTTCTTTGTTGGTCAAGTGGTAGGCTCAAGTGTAGAGACAAAAACTGTGAGTGGGCATTTGAGGATGGAGATTTGCTTGAAAGCCCAAATGCTAGCTTGGTTGGCAAAGATATAAGCTTTAAGAGATATTGCCTATGATAGGGAAATGGGCTTGATGAAAAGAATAAGGATTGTATGAGATGAAGCTTTTTAGTAAATACCCTTCAAGTGTGACTACTTGCACCTTCCCTCATTCTTTTCCAATGTACTTTGCTTTTCAACATTAGTTGTATCTTTCAACTTAATCCTGCCATTTTTATTGCCTTTTCTATCATTTCCTTGAAAATCACCACGTTAGTAAAGTTTTTAGAGACATTCCCAATCATTCTTTCATAATAAGGAATATCAGGGAATTGAAAAATAGAATAGTAACTTTTTTCTCTATTAAGGGTGATTGTACTTAGGCTGTCATGTCTCTCTATCTGTATGCATACTCCTTAAAAGTTTTGATTGACCTTTTTTCTATATTCTATAAGGACAACCTATATGGTGCCATATCTTTAACATGCTTGTATTGTGCTAAGAAAACTTTAGCCAAATCTTTTCGAGAGTGGATCTTACTTTGATCCAATTAGGCATACCACTTTGCTGCAAATCTAATGAGACTATCTTGAAAATAGTGAATTAAAAATTTTTATTATGAATGTGACCCACCATTTTTCGACAATACATGATGATATGAGCTAAAGGGCATGGGTACCATCATATTTTACAAAGTTTGAAACTATAAACTTGGTTGGTATGACTAGATTGAGCACTAAACTAAACTCATTGGCATTAATATTTCCATATACATTGTGCCCCTCAATGGCCTTTTACCTCTTCTCTAACAAGTCATACTTGTTTTTCATCTCAGCATTCACTATCAGCTAAGACATACCACATAGCTTTTCTTGTTCAATGGGGTCATCCAAATTTGGTGCTATAATAGGATCAATAGGGCTCAATTATTGGTTGATATTTACATGTATATGAGCTTGACTAGCGGATAAACCAGCACATGTGTAAGGTTATGCAATCGGTGGCTACAAATAGATTTCTTAAGAAGTAGAAACTCAAGATAGGGTGAACCCCAAAGGATACAATGGTTTCTCTATATTAATTCCATCTCCTAGTCCTAGTGTGTCAGTAACTCATTTGCCTTTTAGCGAGCTGGCTAGCAATTGTCTTAAATGAGACATCTATTACCTTAATGTTTAATTGTATATCCATGATTTCTCCTTTATCTCCTCATGTGCCTTCTCAACCCTTTCAAACCTGGCTATATTCTTTCTTTCCATGATTCGAGAACTAGACCGGGTATTATGCTTGTGCAAAATTGCTTGACTTGATTTTTTTTAACTTTTCTATCCTTAACCTCTATTCCTCTTTCATGAATTAGAACACATGGTATCATCATCATCATCATCATCATTGTTATTTTGCTTTTTATTCACTTGCATGTATGAAATAAATGTAATGTAATATAAACGAGATGCCTATATGATGTATGTAACAAAATTAAAGACAATACAAAGAAAATGAATCAATAATCCAAAACAAATAAATATTAGAAATAACATAACAGCCATATAATACAACAAATATATATAGTGTCTTAACTTTTGATGATTTTCTAAAAAGGCAATATGGCTCTACTCCAGGCAGGCTTCCTATGGCTCATGATATATTGGGCTAGGATTTATTCATCTAAAGGTTCCCAAATCAAATCTTATATCATTGTCTATTATAGACTAATAAAGCACACCAATCTTGACCCATTATAGGGTACAAACGAAAAGCGTTCAATCTGAATGGAAGCATTTCACTAGCAAATGTGAAGATTATCACCTCACAAGAGCATAGCTACTTAACTTCCTCCTAATAAGGACAAAGCTTGGGTTTAGAGCTCATGCATATAGGTAAATGTGAAAAAATGTGCAAAGTGGTATATCAATCAAAACAAAATAAATAAATTACAAATAATAAAATCAAAACAAGATAATAACTAACATGCAATATATTTATATTTTATATATATTTTTTGTTTTTAAAAAATTAAAATAAAGGGAATTAAATTAAATAAAAAATAAAACCAATTTACTCCAAAACTTTCAATAGTGCATGATTAATTTTTTTGGCCCAACTTTCAAAGTGTCCCCAATGAATTTACTAAGCTGTCATAACTTATCGGTCTAATGACTTGATCGCTAAATGTAAACATTTAAAATAGAGAAAGATAGGGAGTCGCCACCAATATTTTATGAGGTGTAATTTGCCACCCAAAAATTTTATCTTTTAAAAAAATTAATAAAATAGATTTAAAGTTTATTAAAAAAATGATTTTGGTATATGAAAACATGATTAGGTTCAGAAGTTAGTTATACATAGGGAAAGATTAGCACCCCTATAGCAACCATAAAAATTGGTAGAATTAACTATGCGCTATCTATAGTTTTGGACAAAAATAGTTTTTATTTAAGATTTAATAATAATTCCCCCTATTTTTTAAAGAAAGAAAATAAATTAAAAATCTTTATTTAGGAATATTATGAAAATCTTTAGATTAGAAAACATCTAGGTAGATCAAAAAATAATCCTTCCATCTGAGATTAAAATTCTTTTAAAAGTAAAAATAACATTCCTTGTAAATGATAATTGTTAGTGACCCTTCAGCAAAGTACCAAAAATTATTTTCCTCATAATGTTATTTTAATTTTATTTTTTATTTGAAATCAAATTTTCAAAGAACCCTTTGTTATATAGAAAAGCAAAAGATGCTATGATTGACCATAAATAGCAATAATTAAAATACATGCATATGCATAATGAGTGCAAGAAAATAGATACATGCAAATGTGTCTTAAATAATGATAAGATATGACTTTGGGATCGAGTTCTTAAATATAAAGAGACCACCTAGACTCTTCAACCTTTAAGCAGAGTTTGGATGTGACTATTTATATTTAAGATTCCATTTTATTTATATTTTTTTAATCTTATTATTGTTTGGATTAAGGAATTATATGAAAAATCTTAATGAAATAAAATTTTCTAAATACTTCATCTTTTAGACGGCATTTAGGAACAGATTATTTCACAAAAAATTTTCATACAAATCCTTAAAAATTTAAGTTGATTTGGTGTTTTAGGACTTTAGGGCTTAGGTTTTCACTTTAGGATTTAGTTTTAAGGTTTCACTTTGGGGTTTTAAAAATTCACGAATCTTTTTAATTGTCTCTAACATTTAGGTAGATTTTTGAAGCAAACCATTTTTTATAATTTCTCTAAAAAAGAATTTTAAATTTTCATATATTTTATTTTTATTAAAATTTTATTATTATTATTTATTTACCTTTTATTAATTTCATTTTTAATGTTTAATAATTCTTTGAAATCTAGGTGGAAATAAAAATTTTTAAAACACGATTTTTTATTCCCTCCAACATCTAGACAAAGATTTTAAAAATTTTATTTTTATCATATTTTTGAATGTTGTAATTATTTTTAAATATTTTTATCCCTTTGCTATTACCTTATTATACCTTATTATCTAATATGTACATATATTATTTTAAATCCCTAATCAACCCATACAATAATTAAAGACCAAAAAGAGAACATCAAACTTCCTTTAACAAAACCCTTACTATAATATTTGATCCAAATGCTAACCAACAAACAATGCATGGATGATACTGAAATAAAATCTTAAAACAAGTTTTCCATGCCAATGATAACCCAAGCTCTGAACCCTTAGTGCCACTGTCCTAAAAAAAAAAAAATAGAACAAACTACAAACCTAGACTTCTTAGAACCTTACTATACTTGGTGCATGAAACAAGTAAAAAAGAAAAGCACAATAGTTTCGACATGAAGCATGGACTTTCATGCAAATAGAGCACGTCACAATGCAAATAGAATGTAGAAAAGATACAACTAATGTCCTATTTCCTTTTTGATATGAAAATTCAAAAAATTGGAAAATGGAAACACAAACAGTAGTGAAAAAAAAAAAGCAAAAAAAATTCAACTTAAAAAAAAACCAACTTTTGTTGCTATCGTACCTCTTGCTTTTTTTATGCTATTACCGCTAGCTTTTTTTTTTTTTAGCTACCAAATTTTTTTTTGTTTTTTTTGCCTAGTACTTCACATCCAATTTTCTTTTGGTTTGTTACTCTCCTTTTGGTTTTTGTTTGTCATTTTCTTTTACTCCTTGATTTTTTTTCTTTCTTCCCTTAATTTTTTTTTATTGCACTTTTTTTTTCATGCTACCAGTACTCCTTACTATTTCTGCTTTTTTTAGTTCAAATTTTTTACTGCCTCTTTTTCATGTTCTGCTATAAGTTTTTTTTATTGGTTTGTGTTCACACTTGTTGCTCTCATTATTTTTGTAGTTCACCAGCTTTTTCTCCTTATTCAATTTACACCCCTAAAAGGCCTTCTATTTGTTCTTTTTTTTTTTGAACTCTGATTCACGTTGACTGTTGTACTTTTTTAATTTTTTTCTATTTCCAATTTTTTGCTTCTTTTCCCCTTACTTTTTGATTAATTTTCCTCTTCTTTTCTACTACCAACTCCTCCTTGGTTTTTTCTTCTCATTTTCTCTCTATTGCCTTCGTACACCCATATTGACTGGTTATTTCTCATGCAGTTTTTTATTTTTTTATGCAACTTCCCACATCCCATACAGTTCTCAACAACAATTTTCTCTTTTTTCCTTCATGTGTATTATTAATGCATTAGCTGGGCTTTCATCTTCATGCAAAATCATCCAATAAGGTCGAATAGGCCTTTCTATTTGTGGCCATATCTTGGACCTTCAACAAGATTCCAATGTTTTGGGCTTTAGCCTTTTTTATTTGGGCTTAATTTATTTGCTTCATTTTTTCATTTGGTCTTTCATTCATTTTGGGCTAAGCTTTTTTATATTTATTTTTTATTATTTATATATTATTTATCATTTATTAATTGATTTTTTTTTTGTTTAATGGCCAACAATAGGCCATTATCGAACCTTTTATTGGGCCGTTTTGGATTCTTTTTGGGCTAATGCAATGGGCCTCACTATGGGGCACATATTGGGCCTCATCCTTAAGTATTTGAAAATGGACTATATAATGGGCTCGAAAAATTATGGTTAGGGCCTAATTGCAAAATTGAGCCTAGGTTAAAGTGATAAAATATCCTAAACAAAATTAGGTGTTTACAGTTATGTTTATTTGCTTATTTTATGTTTTCATGTTTTGGTTATCTTTTCTTATACATATTGATGTAGTTTCTTTGTGTAGTGGTTAAATAAGAGCTTGATATGGATACACTAGTTTTAGCCAAAGCTAGATGGGAGATTCGGTCACCATGCCTCCATGATGGTAGAGGAGTTTCTTTTTTTTTCTCTTTTGTACTTTATTTCTTTATGCTTACACATTAAGGCAATGTGTTATTTAAGTTTAGGGGTATGAGAAAATTACTCAAAATTTAAAAAATGCTTTTGAGTTTTCCTTAAATTTTACCTTGAAATAGAGCTTAACATGTGGTAGCTTAAATCATTATTATATTTTCATTTTTTTTTTCATGAAGCCAATGATAGGTAGTGATTAAGAATGACTATAGCTTTAGGAAATTAATGAATGTGTGTGAAAAATGAGATGATGCTTAGGGTTAGTGAATTCTTAATATGGTATTCATTTGTGAGTGATGCTTTTGAACATTGAATTGTATTTTTTTATGCAGTGTTGATTATGTGAGCATAAGATTGTTTCTATATTGGTCTTTAGAGTTGTGTTTCATGATTCTAGAATTTGTTTTGATAACTTCTCGAGCCAACCTTGATACGATTCTTCTATAGTCACCCCATTTGAGCCTTATGATGTCATTTTCTTTGTTTTGAAACCACATTACAAGCTTATAGCCTTATTTTGATATTTCCTATCTTTTTGATCCCTTACTCTATATACATTAGGGAATTCATGTACCATTTGTGAGCTATGCATTATTAGGGAGGAAGGGTGGAGCTTAGAAAAAGAATGGGAAGTTCAAAAAAAAAAAAGAAAAAGAAAAAGTCAAGCTAGCTTGCAAAAGAAAAAGAAAAAAAAGAAAAGGAAAAAAAAGCAAAAACAATGAAGTGATGAAAAAGCAAAGCAAAAAAGAAAAGAAAGAAAAATGGGCTCAAGCAAAGTTTGGGGGGTGATTATTTATCCAAGCTTACCTTTCTTGCCTTAAAAGCTTAATGATCAATGATCCTTGACATGTGATACATTGTTAGGGTACTTGAGCTTAAATGACTTTTATCATACCTTAACCTTAGTCTTACATTACAAGCTTAATAAAGTCCTAAATGCTCCTTGGTCATATGTTTATCTACATTAATAGAGAGAGATGTGATAAGCAAACTTATGGAACATAAGCATACTTTATTGACCCTTGTTATTAAAATTTCATGTTTTGCACAACATTACTAGATTTCATGCAAAGATATGTGAGAGGTGTTGCTTGCTTGTGGAACCATAGTTAGGAATGATCTTAGCCTAAGTAGATTCTTGTATACTAGCACTTATTCATGATTTTGCTTTAGTTATATCTATTGATCAATCCATGAAGGATCCATAGTGAATGAAACATTGAAAGTATAGTTTGATTCTTGCTCAATCTTGTTTTGCTTGAGGACAAGCAAAAGCTTAAGTTTGGCGGTATTGATTGCAGTAAAATTTTAACTTTTCATTATTATTTTTATTGTAATTTTCCATATATTTTGGCTTGTTCCTTAGGATTTTTGGCAAAATTGCTCCTAAATGCATATTTATCTCATATGTAGGTACAAATTATGAAATTGAAAAGTTTTGGACAATTTTGATACAGTTTTGGAGGATTTTTGGTGCAATTTATGTAAGTGTCCTAAACTAGTGTCAATATGCAAAATTAAACACTTAGGGAGTTTTCTTGACTTTTCTTGTATAATTCTTTTAGTATTATTTTCATAGTTTTTTTTGTTTTCATAAAATGTAGGATAAAATTGTTCATAAAATGTTTGAAATTTTTTTGCAAAAAAAAAGAAGAAAGATGGAAGACACGTTGGAGAATGGGTGCATAGAGGATCAAGCTATTACAAGGCTACACAACTTGGGTTCAAGAGCTAAAAGCTAGGAGCTTATGTAGAACTTTCAAGAGCTTTGATTGGTGGTAATTTTGACTTTTTGAAGCAGCCATTACACATATGTTGAAGAATCAAGATGCAAACCAGTAAGCACTAATGCACCCAGCCATATGCACCAGAAAGAAAGAAGGCTCTATAAGTGCCACCGATTTGAGAATATTCTGGAAACTTTTAGAGCCTTAATTTCCTATCCTTTATTTAAAAATAAGGGGATAGGGCTGGCCATAAGAAGAGAATTAGTTTAGGATTTAAATTTCTTTCCTTTACTTTCCTATACTTTCATTTCTAGTTTTTACATTTTCTTAGTTGCCAAACACTTTATTTGTAGCATTTTCCCTTTTATTTTCACTGCAATTTTACTGTTTATCAAGTTTTTTTCAGTGCTCTTTCAGAATCTTTCAATAAGATTTCCATTTAAATTCATTTTCTAGTTCAAATTTATTGATTTCATGTTGATACTCAAATCTATTTTTGAATTTGTCTACTTTGACCTACCTATAGTTTTTGGATGATATCTCCATCAAATCCTCCTTGTTTTTTTTCAATTTCCTTTTCATAGTTTTCTAATTTATAGAGCTAAAACATATATAAAATTCAAATTCAAACTCACACCACAACATTCCAAATCAAGCTCGGAAGTTTCAGTTGGATGCAAGTGACATTGCAGTTCTTGTTTTGAGCAACCAGTTTGGCATGGATTCTTTCTCCACTTTGGTGATTTTTTTGCATTCTTTTCTTCTTTAGATCTTTATTTCTACTTGTTACCTTACTTAGTTTAATTTTTTCCAATTTATTTCATGATTTTAGGTGCTATTTGGTTAATTTTCTTTAATGAGGTTCTGTTTTTCCAAATTCTGCACTATTTTTGAATTTAAATTCATTGATCTGATTTCTTTGTTGACTCATGTTATTTTCTTGTTGATTTAGGTAGATAACTCATAGATATAGGTTCCTTTAATTCAGTTTTAGTTCATTCCCTCTAAAGAATTGTAGATCAAAATTTTCTTTCATGAATTGTTAGTTTTCAGCTTACAAAATCAATTTTGGTTTCTACATTCTTTTGTCGAATGTTGCAATTTTTCTTTAGTTTTTGTTCTTCAATTTAAATCTTATGATGTTCATCAAGTGTTCTTCCAATTTTCAACTTGTATCCATTTAGTTTAAAATCTTATGATGTTCATTGAGTGTTCTTCTAATTTACAACTTGTATCCATTTAGTTTTATATGATTTAGTTCCATTTTCCATCAATCCATTTGAATTTCCAAATTTTGGCATAAGCTTTCGGTTTGCACTTTCCATGTCAAATCTTGCATTTTTTTATTATTTGAATTTCATACTTGTCTTTACTATAGTCCTTGACTTGATTTTGTAATTTTTAAACTTTAGTTCATTACCTTGTTTCCATTTAGATTCCATATTATGTTGCAAGTTATGGTTTAGTCTAGGTTAGTTGAGAATTTTCTATTTTGCAATATTATTTGTATCTTGCATTTTTATTATGTCAATTTTACTTTAAATTTATTTTTTCCTTGATTTAGCTACTGTATTTTACATTTTATAGCATGCATTTACTTTTCGTTCTTGTTCATTTTCTCATTTATTTAGCTTTATATTTTTTATGTTTTGTTCACTTTTATTTTTGTAGTTAGTTTTCATACTAATTTTTTTTATCAAACCAACTTTAGGAGGGTATGGGGATAAAAGATACTTAGTTTAGGAACCTTTTTAACTAATTCTCGTAGGATTAACATCTAGACTTTTATAGTTTCTATTATTACTTATACAGCCTGTGCGTTTACAGAATGTCCTAAATGAAAATAGAATAAAGCTTTAAGAAGAACTTGATCTTGAAAATAAAAAGGAAGATTGTATTAAAAAGAATTTAAGAAAACAAGAGTTCTTGTAATGGCTAATCTATCACCTTAGCCTAATATAAAGAAACTAAAAAGAAACTAAGAAACTAAAAGAAAAGAGAAAAGAAGAATGGTGTGGAATGAGATATGGAATACATGAGATAGCCTCCCTATTTATAGATGAGAGTTTTGGCCATAAGGTAGGGATAAAGCTCACAACTTCAATTCTATCTAAACACCAAACAATGAAAGCTATCTTGATCTATTAGTGTTGGTCGAACATGGGATTCTTCAATTTTGGAGAGTCTTGGTCGATCATCCCTCATTGGAACTCATCTTGGACATTGATATGGAATGACACACGTCTTGATCATTAAATCTTGATAAGTTTCAACTATGCTTGAATTCCAAGTCCATGTATTTGTTTTTCATCCAAACTCTTGAAATTAATCATGCAAACTCCTCTTGAAATACAACTCTTTGAATGGTTGATCAAAGAATCATTGTTGAACAAAAACTCTTTTGGCCGAACGTTTCATAAAGTCCTTCCTTAAATGAAACTCTTCAAATAACATATGTGCATGGAGAAGTCCTTTTGAATATGGGAAAACAGAACCCATATGGGAGTCAAAGTACCATTAGGATTCCTACTTCAAGTCAAATTTGGAAATCTTACTTCAAGTAGAATATTGTTACATCATTACATGCTTGGTCAAATATTACAAAAATGAAGCTTGTCTAAATCTTGCATGATCTCTTATATGAAAATGAATAGAAATTCTACTCCAAATAGAAAAACCTAAAGATCAAGAAAACAACATTAAAAACATTACATCCAATCAAAATTTAAAAATTTTTAGCCAAATTGAACTTGTAAATCTCTATATATTTTAATGCTATTAATACCCCAGATACCTTTTTGTCGACTCTCATTCTGATTCACCACTGGTAACTGTTGACCACCATTTACTCTATAAGATCACAGGCCTTTTCAATGGACTTGCTCATTGTGGCTCTTTCCATAACTAAGTTTGTGGTTGTCCTTGTGGGTGGTGTCAGACCATTGTAGAAGATTTCCACTTGTAGCCATTTTCGAAGCTTATAATGTGGACATTTCCTTAGCAACTTCTTGTATCTCTCCTATGAGTTTTATAGCGTCTCTCCCTTGAACTATTGGAATGTGGTGATCTAATTCCTCATCCTTGCTATTTGGGTTGGTGGAAATAAATTGGCTAGGAACTTTTGCTCTAAATCATCCCAAATTATAATTGAGCTAGATGGAAGTGAAGATAGCCAAAATTTCACTTTTTCCTTAAGAGAAAAAGGAAAAAGTCTTAGTCAAATTTTATCGTTAGAAACACCATTATATTTGAAAGTATCACAAAGTTCAAGAAAGTTGGAAAAATGAAGGTTGGGATCATCATTTAGTAAATCGCCAAACAACAATGATGTTTGAACTATTTGGATAATTGACAACTTGATCTCAAAATTGTTAGGCTTGGATCACCGTCCTCCATATTAAAGGTTGGAATCCTTCAGGATTTGGAACAATATAGTCCTTCAGTATTTTTTGATCTTCTCCAATGTTTGCCATTGGGATTGGATTGGTTGATTGTTCTTTTCTTAGTATTCTTAGTGTTCTTTTAATCTCTTGATCCAATGGAGCTAAATCAACACTTCTAGAACTATACATACAAACAAAAAATCAAAATTGATAATAACAAGAAAATAAAATCTAAATTACAAAGAAAATAGTTGGTATCAATATTGGTCATCTTGCAATAAAATAATCTTAGATAATAATGTTAAAAACATGATTGCTGCTTTTTAAACTTGCAAGTGCATAGATCGTTATCAAGTAACAATAGTAGCCAGGGAGTGTCATTCCTTCAAGGATTATGTAATGGGCACTAGAGACTAAGTACAAAATTAGTCTTTTGGCATTATATTTAAACAGATCAAAAGTGAATGGAGATTGAGTGAAATAACACAAAAATGATGTTTAAAGAGGTATAGGCCGAATGGGTTGGCAAATGGAAAAAGAAAAGCCATTTAACTATCAAGGGCTGAACAAGGCTAAAGAAGCATAAACTGAATGCTATAATGCTATAAAGACCAACTGAAATGCTACATAAGATGGTTGCTTGGTAGCACTTGGTTGGCTGAACCTAAAAGAAATAAAAGAGCAAGTTACAAACAATGTAAATGAAATAAGAACAAGAGAATTGAATGTTTTAGGAGAACTTGGAAATAAACTTGAGTGACTACAAGAAAATTAAAAGTAAGACAGCTTTGAATAAAACTTGAAAAGAACATGTACTCAAAAGTGAGAACTTGAAAACAAGAGCTTTTTAGCTAGTTTGTCACCCTAGGCGAATGGAACTAGAAAAATAAAAGAAATGTAGCATTCAGCGTAAACTCTACAATTGCACAAGCTGTACAGGTAATAATAGTGATCAAAAGGTTAAGATGTCAATTCCACGAAGATTAGTTAAAGAAATTCCTAGACCAAGTACCTTTTATGCCCATACCTTTCTAAAGTTGGTTTGATAAAAAAAAAAAAAAGCATGAAAATTAGCTATGAAAATAAAAGTGAATATAGCATCAAAAACATAAAAATAAGTAAATGAGAAAATGAAAAAGAACAAAAGGTAAATGCATGCTATAAAATGTAAAATATAGTAGCTAAATCAAGGGAAAAACAATTTTGAGCTAAAATTGAAGTAATAAAAATGCAAGATACAAATAACATTGTAAAACCAAAAATTCTCAACTAACCTAGACTAAATCGTATCTTGCAAAATAATATGGAATCTAAATGGCAACAAAGTAATGAAATAAAGCTTAAAAATTGCAAAATCAAGTAAAGGAATATAGTAAAGACAAGTGTGAAATTCAAATAATAAAAAAAATGAAAGATTTAACATTAAAATTGCAAATTGAAAGATAATACCAAAATTTGAAAATTCAAATGGATTGATGGAAAATGGAACTAAATCATGTAAAACTTAATGGATACAAGCTGTAAATTGGAAGAACACTTAATGAGCATCATGAGATTTCAAATTGAAGAACAAAACCTAAAGAAAAATTGCAAGATTCAACAAAAGAAAGTAGAAACCAAAACTAGTTTTGTAAGCTAGAAACTAACAATTCTTGGAAGAAAATTAGATCTACAACTCTTTAGAGGAAATGAACTAAAACTGAGCTAAGATAACCTAGATCTATAAGTTAACTATCTAAATCAACAGGAAAATAACATGAATCAAAAACAAAATTAGCTCAATGAACTCAAATTCACAAATAGTACAGAATCTGAAAAAATAGAACCTCATCAAAGAAAATTAACCAAATAGCACATAAAAGTATGAAATAAATTGCACAAAATGAAACTTAGCAAGATAACTAATAAAACTAAAGATCTAAAGAATAAAGAAAGCCAAACAAATCACCAAAGTGAATAGAAGATCCATGCCAAAGTTGATCTTCATGCTTGGACTGCACTTGTAACCTACATCCATTTATGACTTCTAACCATAATCTAGATTGATCTACTATGAGTTTGAAGCTAAATTTTATACATGTTTTACCTCTATGGATTAGGAAACTATGAAAAAATGGATTAGAGCACTTATTCATATCTTAAATCTCTTGCCAATCCATACTTCACAATCTTTCACAAAAATCATAGCATTTCCTTAAAAGAGAATAGAGATGCATTCATAAGAATCATATCCAAAGTAAAGGCATGCTTAAGAATTTTTCCAAGTTCCACTACATCCATAATTAAACTCCGTATCATACTTTAGTCATTTTAAGAGAATATGTGCAATTTTCAACTAAGTGAATATCATAATGATATTTAGCAAGTCAATTTGGTTTGAAAGCAAACATAAGTCAAAATAAAAAGTTTTTTTCCCCCACACTAAAAGAAAAAAGAAATACTCCCTAAATTCTTCAAGGATGAATATTCATGAGGCATCCTACTTACTTCTCTTTATCCCTAAAAATAAAAATACTAATATAGAAAGATTAAAACATATTTGTCCTAGAAATAAAAAAAATTAAAATATATATAACCATTAAAGTAAAACTTGGTTTACCTCCCAAGAAACGCTAGTTTTGGTCAAGCTTAACCATCCCTAAACCTATGCAAAATTTTCTTACCTCTTTGGAGAGAAATTACCTTGTTGCCTCATTCTTTATGGTATGATATAAGTAAACTTAGTTTGAAGAGGTGGGCTAACTTTCCTAAAAGAGATCACATAAACTGAGTTTGAATTTCTATAGGGGTTGAATAACTAGAGCTAGGGTTTGCTAAGTGTTTTAAAAAGTCAAGAGGCTTGTCTAATAGGTTAGACTCTTTTAAGGTTTCCTTTACCTTAATTGCACTAACTCTTTCTTTATCTCTTATCACACCATACCCTGCAGATACAAATTGTAACTTCTTATGTTTAGACTTAAGGGTAATGCTAGCCTCAAACACATCTATCAGTGCTTTGCTAGTGAATAGGAAAAATGTACCTAAAAGTAATGAAGCCTTATCATCTTTCATATCTAAGATAGCAAAATCCATAAGGAAAGCATATTTTCCAACTTTTACTAAGATATTCTTCAGCATTTGTTATGGTAACTTAGTAGATTAATCAGCAAACTTAATGTTGAATTAAGGAGGTTCTAGCTATCTATAATCTAGCTGCATAAAAAAATTTATAGGCATTACATTTATGCTTGAACCAAGATCATAAAGAGCATAAAAAGTTTTAACTTTCCAATTTTACAAGGTATAGTAAAACTTTTTGGATCTTTTAGCTTTCTGGGTAGAAGTTGTTTAAGCTTACGGTTGCACACATCTAAGAATGTGACTTCTTTTAATTCCTTAAGTAGCTCTTTTAGAATATGCCTTGGGGTAAGTGGTTCTATATTAAAACACTTCTTATACATACTGGTTGTCATCCTAGGCCTTGGCTGAACTTCTTCTTATACCTCTTTTTTTTTTCAGGATCTTTTTCTTGCATTATCCCTTCTCTTTAGTTATCTTATGCAGTCTCACCTTAGGCTACCTCTTCATGTTTAGGCTGAAGTTTCTCTAATAGTGCTCTCCCTACTTATAGTAACATTTATCCTTTTTCAGGAAACCTTTAAATATACTCTTCTAGATCCTTTTCATAAACCATCTCAACATTCTCTTCTCGAGGGTTTTCCTCATAGGTTTCAACATTTTTAGGGACCTCTAATGCCATAGGGTCAAAACCTTCCAAGATTTCTCTACCAAGTCTTAATAGCTTGTCATCATCCAAAATATCCTTTTTTCTAATAAAATTAACTTTAGGTTGTCTTATGAAGTTAGGTATGTTAATTACTATGGGTTCATTATCTTTCTCATCAGAATTATTGATCCTAACATCTCTAAAGAATATATTGCATTGTATCCCTCTTTGCCTTATCTTTTTAGGTTGGTTTCAATGTTACCAGGCAGGGTACCTACTAGGTAATTTGCTATGGCTAGGGCAAGTTTACCTATTAGGTTTTTGAAGTTTTTGATTGATGTAGCTTGACTTTAGATGTTGGCATTGCTGGCTTATATCAGTTGGGTTAACAGATCCTTAAAGGTGGGTTTTTTTTTTTTTTCTTAAGGCAGGTTATAGTTTGGTGGATTAGGGCGGTAGTTATTGGTTTGGTTGGTTCCAAGAAAAGTTTGGGTGGTTTTGCCAACCAAGATTGTAGGTATTGCTAAAAAGATTGTTGCTTGGTTTGTTTTGTTGGATGTATTGGACTAGTTTTACCCTATATTGACATCTTTCTATGTAATAGGGCCTTTCACATATATCATAAGTTACAAAGGGGCTTTGTATGGCACTAACTGGGTTAGCTTGTGATTGGTTCCCTAAGGCTTCAATCTTTTTTGCAAAGGTAACTAATTAGGAGTTAATGGAAGTAATAGCATTAACTTCAAATAAATCAGAAGACTTTTTTTAGTGACCTTTCTTTTCATTTCCCATTGATAATTATTAGTAGCCATCTCTTCTATTAGCTCATTAGCCTCTTCAGGAGTTTTGCTTATTATATCCCCTTCTACAGTTGAATCTAAGATGGTTCTTATGGGTGGTGTGAGACCATTATAAAATATATGAATCTAGAGCTACTAGGATAAACCTTAATGTGGGCATTTTCTTAGTAATTCCTTGAATCTTTCCCATCCATCATATACAATTTCACCATCAGCCTACAGAAAATGGTGATCTCATTCCTTAGCATTGTAATATTTACTGGTGGGAAAAATTTTGCTTAGACTATTTGAACCAAATCATCCCATGTTGTAATTGATTCAAGTGGTAAAGAAAATGACCAAAATTTTGCTTGGTCCCTAAGAGAAAAAGGAAACAATTTTAGTCTAATGACTTCATCAGAAACACCATTATAATTAAAAGTGTCACATAATTCAAGAAAATTAGAAAGATGGAAATTTGGGTCATCATTTGGTAATCCTCTAAACTGCATATAAGTTTGGACCATTTGTATAATTAAAGATTTTATCTTGAAGTTATTGGTTTGAATAGCTACCCTTCTAATATATGGTCGAAAACCATCTACATTAGGAACTGCATAGTCCCTTAGAGTTCTTTGCCCTTCATTATTTGCATTTGCCATTGAAATCGGTGCCGATGGTGTTGATTGTTCTTTTATTCTTCTTCTGAAGGTTTTCTTTATCTCTTGATCAATTGGAGCTAAGCTAACACTTTTGGATCTGTATATGCAAACATGAAAAGATCAAAGAAAAGCAAAAGAAAAGTAAATGAAAAGGAAAAAGGTTTAGATTATAAAAGCTTAGGAATTCTTTATTGATATTGCAAACACTGATAAAATCCCAAGCAATAGTACCAAAAACTTGATTATTACTTTTCATATAAAACTTGTAAGTGCATAAATCAAGTAATAAAATGGAGTATTCCAAGTATCATCTGCTCAGGGATTATAGAAAATAATGTTAAGTTGCTTATAATTACCAAAGGTGAAAGGATCTCTAAGCAAATGAATATTTAGGGTTTTAGCATTACGTGGCTATAATAAAGATTAAAGATTAACTTCACCAACTGTCACTTGAGAAGTAAAAGACTAATGCTAACAACTAACCCTAAACCAAAAATTAAAATATTACAAAGTAAAAGAATTAAAGATTGTAAACAAGAAATCCTTGAGAATGCCAAATTGCTTTGAAGTAAATAAAGATTACATGAAAGAAATTAAAGAACAAGAAAGAGTAGTTTAGCTGAAACTTGCAAAGAAAGTATAAAACCTAGGATCTTGAAAATAAAATGGTTGTGCCAAAATTAAAGAAAATAAGAAACAAGATTTACACACTTTAAAAGTAAGAAAAGAGATCTTTGAATGAGAATACTTCTTAATTAAAAAAGATATAAAGAACAAAAGCTTAGTTATTGGCAAGTTTGTCATATAAGCCAATAACTTAACTAAAGGAAATAAAAAACTAAAAGAAACTTAGAAACTAAAAGAAAGAAGAAAAGTGAGAAGTAGGATGATGGAATGAAGGAATGGCCTCTCTATTTTTAGTATGGGATTTAACCAAAATGAGGGAAGATTACAAGTGATTTATTCAAATTCAAATGCCTTGGGATAGGCTTGATCTTTATCTTCCAAAAAGGCATGGTTGCTTGAAACTCTTTCCCTTAAATAGGCTTGGCCAAATGGGGTCTTGGTGGAGCAATCTTGGCCCTTCATCAGATCTTGATGCAATCTTGATCAACTTCCTTCCTTAGGTTCGGTGAGGATAGGACTTAAAAGCTAGAATTTGAATTTCATCCATCTTGTAAATAGATAAAGTTTCTTCCAAGTAAAACTCTTTAACATTAAGTCAAGTTTCATGATGAACTTCAATCTCCTATTCGCCAATGCATTAAGCTTGAAGAGTCCAAACTCTTGCAAGTTTTCCTTCTCCTTTGTATGGCCAAATGTACTAGAGTCCTTATGCAAGTCATTATCTTTATGGCTTAGCAAAAAAGCATGCTTATCTTGAATTTTCATCTTGGCCAAATGTGAAGGAGTCCAAATAGGCTTGTAATTGCTTGAATATAGGCCAATGGTGGGTAGCATTGATCTTGGATGGTTGGATCGATTGTGAGCTTTGCATGGTTAAATGCATGGCTTGCATGAGAATGAGTCTTTTGTTTGAAAAACCTAAAGCCATGAAAACAACATGAAAAGCACCAAAAATTATCCAAAATTTTAATTTTTAGCACCATTTCGACATGTAAAGTCTCTATAGATTTTGGTGCTATCAATAATAGTGCTCAATTGTTATGGTTAAATTTCCCACCTTTAACAATGTCTTCAGTATAGTTGGACTACAATTGGTAGGCACTAGCTTTAGTACCAATGAAAGAGGTATACCCATGGAAAGTATAGGGCATTTGATCCCTAAACATCCCTCATCAACTTTTTCTTAAGCTTAGTATAAGGCATTTGATCTTTTTTCTTAAGCTTAATGAGAGGTGTTTCTAAAGATTCATACAAAATTTTCAATGAAACATCCCTTTGTTATCTACCCCATTTAATTCTATTTCATGCATTTGATATTTGTAAGACTAAGGAATTCGTAAGGGCGGACTGTAAGGCTCAAGCTCAACTTCAGTGGGACTAATGCTAGATTCCTAAAATAATGTCCAATCTTAGGTCCAATTCTACTTCTTTTCATCATAATCCACTTCTACCATTTCTTCACAATTATCTTCCACTTCAGGTTCTATACTTTTCAAGAGTGCTCTTGCAACTAGGATGAGTTCTTCATCTTCCCTTGCAGAATCCATATATTCATCCTCAATTGCTTAGAGATCCTCCTCTTAAACTTCTTTCTCCTCAAGTACTTTCTCAAAACTAGGTAGTTTCATCACCATAAGCTCATCAATTAGATCTCCATCATCATTACTAGCAACATACATCACTTATCCTTTCTTGTGATCATCTTTTAATATGCACTCCACTTTACTCTACAAACTTGGATTTACATATTTGTTAAGACTTTTCAAAGTGGCAATTTGGGTTTTGAAGAGGTTGGCTTAATTTTGGATGAATTCTGTAAAAGTTTCATCAATGGAAGGTTTCATTTCTTAAGGAAAATATGGAACGTCATATGTGAGAAAGTGTTATGGTGGTTAATGGTATTGAAAAGATGGGTCATATGGTAGAGAAAGTATTGTTGAGATGGAGGGTTCATAAGGTAGGTTGAGGTATATATGGATGATGGCTCTTGACTGCGTCCTCATGCATAACTACTATCATCTTCTCAATCTTAAATGTATGTATTTGAATACAAGTTGGATTGTTGAGCATATTGACACCTATCACTATAGTATTTTTTTCCCATAACCATGACAATTATAAAATGTGCTCTAAATTGACTAAACATGTCTAAGATTACATTTTCTTTTAAGAGTATCTACCTTTTCAACTAAAGAGGCTAATTTTGAGGCTATGACAATATGGGGGTCTTCATCATACCTTTATTTAGTGCTCCACGATCTAGGATTATGGGAATACTCAAAAGATAGCTCATCATAATTTGGCCTCACTATAATAAAAATTAGATATAAAGCAAGAAAAAAAAAAGAACACATTAGAACATGAAAAATAAAAAGTCTAAATTACAATATAGAAAGAATTGGTATTGATATTGGTCTCTTAACACCAATATAATCCCCAGCAATGGCACCAAAAACTTGATTACTATCTCTTATATCACCTGCAAGTGCCTAGATCGAATCAAATAATAAAGTGAGTAAGAATAGTATTGTTCCCATAAAGATTATATATTGTGATTATTGGGTGCAAAACCTAGTATCAAAAGAAGTTCTTTCTAACATTATATTTAAAACAAATTCAAAAGTTGGTTGATTGTAATTGAAAGTAAAATATTGATAAATGCAAATGTATAAATTGAAAGCCAAACTATCCAACTGTCAGTTAGTAGTTTTAGGAATTGGAAAAATATAAAAGGAAACAAAATAAAATAGAAAGCTTGAATGTTGGCTGAATGTAAGAGAAAGCATGAAACCGAGATTTGAATGCTTGTAAAGAAAATAATGTTGTGTGAGAAAATAAATAAAGAGGATTTAAATGAAAATAAACTTGTATTAAGAAAAAGCTTTAGAAATAAATCTATGGTTAATCTGTCACCCTAACCAAGAGTCAAAGAAATTACAAAAAATTTAGAAACGATTTAGCCTAGTCTATCACTCTAGCCTAGTTAAAAAGAAAGAAAAAAATAAGAATGAAGAAAAGTGGGAATGAATGGGATGTGTTACAAGTGAGGAGAGAGAACTTATTTATAGGCATAGGTTTAGGTAAGATAGAGATTGGGATTACAAGTCCTATATTCGAACTTTACGTAATAAGCCTTATCTTGATCTTTTAAGGAGGTGGCCAAACAAGGGATCTTTATGTATGAAGTTTCTCGGCCAAATGGGAGTCTTCAAAGGGTGAGGCAAAGCTTGTGTGACAAAATAAAACTTTTTAATTGGACTTTATTTCCTATGACGCTTGCCATATAATCTTAATCATGTTATCCTCTAAGAGTTTCAGCTAAAAATGAACTCCAAGAGCAATTTTCTTAAAGTGGTTACATTAGGTTCAAATTCTTAATATAAATCTTAAAGAATCCTTCTTAAATAGAAACTCTAGCCTTATCTCTTTTAAAAGTATTTATCTTGCATCCAAACTCTTTCAAGATAATCAAAGAGTCCTTTGACAATTAAATTTCTTCTTAGCTAAATACAACTAGGAGTCTTTGTTCCATCATAAGTCTATCTTTATCTTTCTTTGGAGTGTTCTTTTCAAAGTAGAACTTTTTTAAGATAAACAAAAAATCCTCTTCTAGCTACAACTTCTCTTTGGCCTAATTCATTATGATGTTTTCTTGGCTAAGTGGTTCAGCTATAGACTCTAATACATGGCTGAATATTGCATGGTTCATGCTTTTGGTTGAATACTGCACCATCTTGCATGAATTACATGGCTTTCATGTACCAAAGTTCTTAAACCCTAAAAATCAAGAATTCAGCTTTAAAAAAACCAAATTCAACCAAATTTCAAAGTTAAAAAGAACTTGTAAAACACTATATATTTTATCGTAATCAAGAAACTTACTTCTTAGGTGATAAGGATAACTCGATGGATGAACTAGTGGTGGTGAACTTGCCAAGTTTTGTAAGGAGGCTTGAACAAGAGTATAAGGAAGATGAAGTTGACATGGAAGATGAAGAGTTATTACAATTTGGAAAAGAAATTCTGAAAAGCTTGGACTTAATTGTCGAAATTCAAGATGAAGTCCAAGAAACTTTGAAAGAGGATAATTCTAAGGAAATGGAGAAAGATTTTGAAATCGAGAAGGACCCTAAGGAAGAAGAAGTCCAAGAAGAAAAACCATAAGAAGAGTTTGAAAGGGAATACTTAGAAAAGGAAACTGATAATGAAGATCTATTACAAGTTGGAAGAGCACTTTTCAAGAGTTTAGATCTAATTGTAGAAGTGCAAAACGAAGATTAAAAAGTGAAAATAATGAGATTGACTCCAAAAATGTCAACTCATAAAAGAATATTTGAAGAAGCCTAGTCAACACCGAAGCCCATATGGAGAGAGCTACTTAAGGAATTAAAGAATGTTACACTTATTGATTAGTGTAGACTAATACTTTAACAAATTCTTCCAACCAAACAAGATGATCTAAGGAGTTTTGTCATTCCATGTTCCATTGGTCATTTATTTTTTAATAAAGCTTTATGTAATTTGAGGTCTAGTATTAATCTAATGCCATTAAATATTTTTATGCAACTTGGAGCTGATCTGTTGAGACTTCCAAATTTTAGCATAAAATTTGTTCATTGATCCATTAAGAGCTACAAGAAATTTAGGAGAATGTATTAGTAAAAGTGGTTAAATATGATTTCCCTATTGATTTTGCTAGTTTAGATATAGAGGATAATGAAACCCCATATCCTATTAGGTAAACACTTCCTAATGACCTTAAGAGCTTTGATAGATATCTACAATTTTGAGGTAACCTTAAGATTTAAAGACAAAAGAATGATGTTAAAAATTAGAGACCAAGGTATTCTTAGGGATGAAAAAGATGTACAATGAATGTCCAGCCTAAAAGATAAGGAAAAGGAAAAACCAGTCCATAGGGAGCACCACTGAACCCACAAAGGGAAATATCATCTTATAAACCCAACTTCAATAACTTGAAGAACCAATTAGCAAGCACACAAAGCCCAATTCCAAGTAATCCAAAGAACATTTAACAAGCCCAAGTTTAAAAAGTCTAATGTTGAAAACCAATCCAGTTTATGTTATTTTTGTTACGAGAGTAAGTCCACCTCTAAGGTTAAATTAGTTTATATAATTCCAGCCAAATGCAAACAACAAGGGAAAATCCCTCCAAAAGAGAGGTTGTAGTTCTAGATTTTTAAGCATGGCCAAGTTTGACCAAAACTAACACTGCTTGGGAGGTGACCCAAGTTTTATATTTTCAAGTTTACAATTCCTTTATAATTTGCTTCAATGTCTTTTTTAAGACATGTATGCTTGTTAGGCAATCTACGAGCGCACATAATCGTACAAGTAATATAGAGTAAGTAAAGTATCATTACCATAGAGATTATATATATGAGAGTAATAGGAACCAAAATTGTCTCTCTATTTTGTACTTGGAAAATTCAATAAAATATGTAAAACAGAATATAAATATGCATATTAAAACTTAAAGCATGCAAAACTAATATAAATCAATCTAAACTAATGCAAACCAAAAATAACTAGATTTAATTAAACAAAACTAAGCAAAACAAAAAATATATAACCAAATTAACATGCAATTAACTAAACCACAACTATATAAACCCTAATAGCATAAACCGAAACGATATAAACGCTAATCAACATGAACCGAAAATAATAACATGCAAAAATAAAAAATGAAACATGAATCAAAACCAATATAGATCAATAAACATAAACCGAACATAACCTAATACAATTAACATGCAAAGTAATAAAAATCAATAAAACCAAATTGAATTAGCCAAAAATATAAAATTTACTAATCCTAATTTACTTTTAAAACATGCAATAAACTTAAATTAACCCATAAACATGCAATTGAATCTAATCAAAAAAAAATTGAAATCAAACTAGTATGCAAAAACGAAATGTAATCATGCAATCATACAACCCTAATCAATTAACCTTAAACCGAATATGAATAAAGATTAAAGAACATTTAAACAAGCATAAATCAATCCTAAATAAACTAAGAGAAACTGTTTTAGAACATAAAATAATCAAATTGAAACTAACATGCACTAATTTTGCAACTAAAACTAGTTTTAAACCTAAACATGCAAACCATGCAAACAAGAATGAATATGACCTTAATCTAACCCTAACTATGCTAACCAAATGCTCTAATAAGAATTAATCATGCAATTAAAGAAATTAGATGAAAACAAAAACTATACCAAAGTCATTTAAACTAAATCTAAAAAAGATAGCATAAAGAATAAGCAAGATCTAAAATCAAAATCAACTATAAATCAAGAACATGAAATCGAAACTGTTTATCTAAAAATAATAAACTAGAAAATGATTCTACTTGAAACCAAATATAAAGACGCTTAAATAAAACTAATTGAATTGAAAACTTAAAAAAAAAAAAAAAGTGCATGAATGATTGGACAATTCTACAAGCGCACAGGTCGTTCAAGTAATAATAGAGATTATAAAAGTCTAGATGTTGATTCCACGAGGTTAGTTAAAGACATTTCTAAACTAAGTACTTATTATTCCCATACCCTTCTAAAGTTGGTTCAATCAAAAAATAAGCATGAAAGATTTAAAATTCTACTAAAAAAATACAAGTAATCATGTAAAACTAAGAAATAAAGACATGAACAAAATGAACAAAATGCAAAAGAAAAATTATAACTAGTCTTAAAATACAAAATAAAATGCATGATTGAAAATTAAACGTGAAATGCATGTATAAAAGTGACATGAAAATGAAAAAATGAAAAAAAAATCTAAGTTGAAATTAACGCCTAAACATGAACTTGAAATGGAAGATGCAATCTCTACAAGTAACCAAAGCTAACATGAAAGGATTCTATAGCAAACATGAACTACATGTAAACACTAAACAACCTACATGCAAACATGATCTAAGGAACAATAAGTGAACAGAATGTAATGTAAAAGAAAAGTCAACCAAACATAAATATTAAATCAAAAATAGTAGAACAAACACAAGCTGTAAACACATTTTTTATTTCACAATTTGAACTTTTAAAGCAAAAAAAAAAAAAACCACATCTAAACTGAAATATATATGAAAGAGTAAATGACTAAATGAAGTCCAAAATTGTAGCAAAAAAAAATGAACAATTAAGAAAATGTGTAACATAAGCTAACTTGCATTTGGCATGTACTGCAACTACATGAAAATTCAAAAGAAAAAAATTAATATATGATCATATGCTAGAGAAAAACTTCATCTAAGCTAGAAAAACCTAGATCTTTGAGTTAACTACCTAAATCAACAAAAAAATTAGCTCAACAAACTCACTTTCAAAAACAGTGCATAATATAGAAAAACAAAATCTCATTAAAGAAAATTAACCAAACAGCACCTAAAAGCATGAAATAAATTGCACAAAATTAAACTAAGGAAGTAACAAGTAGAAATAAGGATCTAAAGAAAAAAAAACAAGTGCAAACAAATAGCCAAAATGGAGAGAAGTCCACTCCAAATTTGCTAGCTCAAAATAGGAACTGCACTGTCACTGCATCTAGTCGAATCTTCCAAACTTGATTAGAATGCTGTGGTGGGAGTTTGAGGCTGAATTTTTAATGTGTTGTAGCGAAATGAATTACAAAACTATGAAAAAAATTTTGAGCAAAAACAAGTAACATTTGAGCAAAAGTCCTTCAAAATGTATCCAATTTGACAAAAAATTCCTCATTTTCTCCATTTATACCTACACATTTGATTAATGTGCATTTAGGAGCAATTTTGCCAAAAATCCTAAGGAATAAGCTAAATATGAGAAAAATTGCACAACATAAGCATGAAAATACTAAACTTTTATTATAATCAATGAACTAAAATTTAATCAAAACATAAACATAAAGACTAAAAAGAGCTTAAAACAAATTTAAGAACAAGAAAACTAAAGTTGCTAAGGTTGGTTTGTCACCCCATCCCCTTACACATTTTTTCTAAGACCTAAATCAACTATTTATTGGCAAAGATTATCAAAAAATGTTTAGCTGGAATGGATCTCTTTTTGCAACACACAAGTTTTGATTGAAATTAAACTCTCCTTTGCTTGTATCATGGTGCGGTTGAAATAGGACTCTTGAATCCATGAATGCTTCTTAAAGTTGTCTTGAATTAAATCTCTTCATAAGAACTCTTTTAGAGCCAATCTTGTCTTCTAGATCATAAACATATTCTAGCAACTTCTTTTATTGATATGTAGCAACTTCTAGAATGGAAAAAAGAAAGCAAAAATCAAAATCTTACAAAACCAGAATGAATTTTTGGCTTAGATGTACACTAACCTTGTAGAAGTTCATGAAATTGCATGATCTTAAAACACCTTTACTTTCCATGACTTCACCTTCATTCTTGGAGAAAACTAAGAGTTTTGCTTTAAGTAGAACTCTTGCTTTACCTCACTATCTATGCTCATTTTATAACTCATGCAAATCCCACTCCAAATAGAATTAGGAATACAATCTTACTATAAATAAAAATCCAAATCCAATAACTAATACTAAAAATAGAATTACCACATCATCTATCTTAACCAATAAGAAAACTCTTTATGCTATGTCATCCATCAGTAATCCCAAGCATGTGCATCTCCATAAGCTACAATGGACTTGCATTCACTTAAAATTACAATTTTGCCTTTTATTATAGCCGAAATTACCAACTTGAATTATGCATGAATTTTCTTCTTTTTTTCAAGATTGCATTATTCGTACTTCATAAAACTCCATAAAACCAATCTTGAACATCTTTCCATTTCAAGAGTTCCAAGAAAATCAAAAACTTCCAAGAACATCACAAGGTTCCTTTTTATGCATAAAAAATATCAAAATTGATCAAGAATCATCAAGATTTACTCTTTTCTTCAAGAAAACCTACAAAACAAAAAATTATGCCATTTAGGAGTAAAAAAAAAATTATTTCTTGTCATAAGCCAAGACTTAGGCTCCAAGCTTACACGGCTCCAAGACTTAAGAATGGACTCATCCGATGTGCCAAATCAACCTAACACTCAGACTAGTGCTAGGGCACTCAATACTCTAGGCCAACCACCTAAGCTGCTACTAAACAAGGCTACACATAAAGTGTTTGAGGGAAAGCTATAAAGAAAAAAGAGAGATAGGTAAGAGTAAACATGTATTACTCCAAGTTGTGGTGTGTACAATAAGGGTGTGGGCACCCTTTATATATGGGTGAAGCCTCCTTACATTAATGGCTGATATTGATCCTATCCTAGGGTTTATAAAGAGTCCAATGATTACAAGAGATTATAATAGGATTACAATTGAGAGTTTAAAACTACAAGGACTCTATCAAATAGGAGTTGGAACCAAGTGGGACTTCTCTTTCAGCAGTGCATAAGTGAAGCCCCTCCTTGGGCTCATACTTGGAAAAGTTCTACCCATGTCTGGGCTTGCTCCCGTGCCCGCAGCTTGGTCTGTTTGAATGCTACCAAAATGGATCACCTGGCCTGAGCTCTTAATGCTCATTTCAACACCCACACATCTATTATGGGTCATGCTTCTATCCCTAAGACCTACGTTAAACCTCTAAGCCTATTCTCCCTTACATTTTAACTTAGTCCCACTTGACTTAAAGTTATTCCCTGTATAAGAGAGAACCCTTAGGCCTAGTCTTTCCCTCGGACTGTGGCATTCTTCCCTACTCATTCTAGTAACGCCATTATTGCTAGAGGCATGCTACGTCCAAACCGTATGCCTCTGTACATGTTGGCTTAGTCTTCTACCTTATGAACCAATTTTTTCACATTTCAGTGCATGCTCGAACAAATACTTTACTAGTCTTTACTATTCTCCTGAGTATCATCAGCCTTATGGTACGCTAGTCTCTTTAGCCCGTTCATCTGATGCTTTTTTAGCTTTCTCTAAGTTGTCCACTACACATTTCTTTTAGAGAGATCTTGTTTCACTTTAGGGACACATGCTATAGAGCTCCGCTACCACTATCCCCATAGCTCCTAGAGAGGTTCCACCCTATCGATAAAATTGAAAAGCACCAAGCCATAGCATTTTGGGTTCCTCCTAGTGCTTATCACCACTATTACTCTTACCTACAGACAATCTTTTTGCCTAGTTGATGGTTGAAAACCTTGCAAACTTTGAACACTCATTGACCCTGTGTAAACTAGCACATAAAAATCAAATCAAGGGCTTCTTCTTTTTACCCCTGTTGGTAACTTTATTGGCCTTACAAAATCTAGGCTTCCCTACAGCCCCTACTTCACTTGAAAAACTATCACCGGTGTCTCTTTCACTTTAGCTTTTTCCCCTAGGCTTTGGATACTTGGTGCATTCAATCTAAGTCTTTGATTTTGTAACAACATTAGCTTGACTTGACTCCTACATGCCTCCCTATTGCTGCTCGATTTTTACCCTTAATTTTAGACCAACCAAGCCACCCTAGGTCTTAAGCCCATACCAACAACCACGGTAGCTCATAATAAGTGTGATCAACCCTTAACCTCACTACCTTTTTCTCACAATGTTGACACCATCACCTCCAGTGCCTCATTATGCTACGGAAGCACATTTATTACCTTGTTCAATGATCTTTTCTTGTCCATGAAGTAGCAATGGTCACTTTGCACTTTTACAGTTTGGTGTCCAAAGACATCAACATCTCTCTTGAGCCAACCTTCGTTCCTTTATCTATACGTGGGTGCTCATCAAGGCCCTCGCTTTGGCCTTCTACCTAGTTTTCCTTAGCTATGCCATAGCCCCAAAACATAAACTGTTGCTCATAAATGTACAAAATCAATGGAGTATCTCAACTTTAGTAGGCACTCAAGCAATTCAATTCTAGTCCCAACACACAGTACACACTATTAGGCATTAATTTGCACACTAGCTCATGCCTTGCAATCTCAATCAAACACTAGTCTGCACCCTACACAACATGGCCAACACTCCTACAACACCTAGCAGCAATCAATTAAGCATATGTTTTACAGTCTCGCATATCTGATGTACCACCAGTAACCCAACATAGCAACAACTAGGATGCCTACACCACACAATTGAATGCCCACATGAACATGTCTAAACCTCTCTTGAAGCTAACTCTGGTTCCAATGGCACCTAGCACTGATCACCTTCTCTAGACCAGCTTTTACTCTAATTCTAAAGTAACTTTAAACTTACTTTGATACCACTTGTCACAGGCTGAGACTTAAGCTTTAAGCTCGTATGGCTCCAAGACTCAAGAATGGACTCATCCGATCTCCCAAATCAGCCTAACACTCAGATCGATGCTCGAGCACTCAATTCTCTAAGGCAAGCTACCCAAGCTATTGCTAAACAAGTTTGTACATAAAGTGTTTAATACAAGGCTAAAGAGAAATAAAAGAGATAGGCAAGAGTAAACTTGTATTACTCTAAGTTGTGGTGTGTATAATGAGGGTGTGGGCACCCTCTATCTATAGTTGAAGCTTTCTTACATCAATGGCTAACGTTAATTTGATTCTAGGGCTCATAAAAAGTCCAATCATTATAAAAGATTATAATAAGATTATAATTGGAGAGTTCAAACTACAAGGACTCTATTATATAGGAGTTGAAACTAAGTGGGACTCTTTTTTTAGCAATGCTTGCCCAAAGCCCATCCTTAGGCTTACGCCTGGATTAGTTTTACCACTCTTAAGCTTGCTCCCTACCCGTGGTTTGGTCTACTCGTGGTTTGGTCTATTTAAAAGTTGCTAAATTGGATCACCTAGCCTGAAAACCTACAAAATAGAAAATTATGCCATTTAAGAGTAAAAAAAAATTATTTTGCTAAGAACTAAGCAAAAATCAATCAATTAAACACTGAAAACAAGCCTAAATAACTCTATTTTATAGTTATCAAACCCCTAAGCTTCTAATTTTGCTTGTCTTCAAGTAAAATAAAAATAAGCTAAATAAGAAAATAGCATGCTAGATATCGCGTAAACTTTCAAGGTCAAATTCTAACAAATTCTTCAAAAATTACATGGTGACTATATCTAAAAATAAAATCATAAGCATAGCTTTAACTTAAAAATCATTCAAGAATAAGCTTGCATTATAATCACAAATTTATGTGTGTGTGTGTGTGTTAATAATCTCTCTCAAATTAATACATGATATTCAACTAAAGCTATGCAAACATGATATCAACAAATCACCTCAACACATGCACAGATTTCATAAGTTTGATTTTCAGATACTCTTTCCACTAATGCAGCCATAACTTAACCAAAGATCACTAGGTCTTTATTAAGCTTGTAATGTCAAGCTAAGGTTAAGGTATGATAAAGGAAAATTTAGGCTCATAAACTTAAACAGGCATTACTTAAGATTTACACTTTAATAAGAGGGATTCCAAGAATTGTAATACCCCTCAAACTTAAATTTTTTTTTCTTTTCTTTTTTTCTCAAACAACAACTTCCTTTTTCTTTTGCTTGAATTACTTTGTTGTTTTTCACATTTTCACCATTTTTTCTTTTTCTTTCTATTTTTCTTTCTTTGAAAACTATTTTTAGCTTTTGCTTTTTCTTTTCTTTTACTTTGAAACAAAATTTTGCACAATCTTTTCTTTTCAAACTAAAAGCTCCACCCTTTTTTCTTAATGTAACATAGCTCTCAAATTTCTTTTGATTGATCCATATACATATAAGGTAAAGTTGAAAGATACAGATAATAAATCAAAGGGTGGCCAAATTATGCACGTGAAAACAAAGAAAAAGAAATATATAATAGGCTCAAAAGGGGTAACTAGGGATAAACATATTAAGGTTGGCTTGAAAAGCTCAAACGATTCAAAGATGGCCTAAATCATCTCCTTAGTGAATTGCGGTCTCTTATTTCGCCTTTAGAGGTGCTCAAACAAATTTTAAAATAAGCCCATAACTTCAAAGATCAATGCAACTTCACATATACAAAAACTTCAACTAGACATGCTTACATCTCAATGATAAAGACTAATTGTTCAAGAATGGGGAAGTATTCCACTTAAAAAGAAAAATTTTCAAGAATTCCTCTTATGTTTTCACTATATTCAATTTTTTCTAGAAAGCTATAGTCAAAGTCAATCAAGGTTACTATCACTGGACTATGAGAAAATAATCGAGGGAAGTACAATGATTTTAAGCATGATAATTTAAGCTTAAAAACAAAAAAAAATTTTGTAGAATTTTGAAAAAAAAATTGCACAAAAACCTTTCTTCCCCAACTTAAATAACACATTATCCTTAATGTGTGCAAATAATGCATAAAACACAAAAGAAAGATAAATACTCCCTGATTGGATAAAACTGTGCAAGTGCACAAGCCATACAAGTAATAATAGTTGTCATAATAGTTTTGGGGACCACTAGATGAATTTGGAAAACAAGAGATGGAGTCACCACCAATCTATTTTGGCTAGGTGTGATTGGCCACCTATTCTAACTTACCCTCTTAATAAAAATTTTAAAATTAATTAAAATTTATTAAAAAAATAATTTTTGGGTTTGTAAAAAAAATAGTTTGGGTTCAAGAGTCGACTACACATGGGGAAGGATTAGCACTTTCATAGCACCCATTTAAAATAGTACCAATTAATTATGTGTTATCTTTTAATAATGACTAAAATGATCTTAATTTTGATATTTAAAGATTTAATTTTCTTTAAAAACATATTTTTAATTTTTTAGTAAGATTGAAAAACAAATAAAAACCTTGTATTGAAAAACTCCTAAAAATATTCTAATACTTTGGTAATATTAAAAGGAAACACTTCATAGAATTTTTAAGAATCATTACTCGAAATTCTCAAAAATCCTATACTCGGAGGTTCATATTTATTTCCATAAGATATGATATCTATAATTTAAAAAAAAAAACAAATAATATTTTCTAAAAGTCATTTCTATGCCATTTAGAAAAAATGAGAAATCTTTATCGAAAATTAATCTAAAGATTGGTGGCATTTTTAGATAAATTTTTTTACCTAAAGATTCCTAAAGAATCATTACTCAAATTTCTTTAGGATCTCATCTTTGGAGATATTTTCGCATGTTTTTAAAAATTATTAAAAGTCATGTAATAATATAATTATCTATAAATATTTTTATTTCCTAAAACACACTCTTATTTATTAAGAAAACTATTCAAATTATAGAAAATAATTATAAAATGAAAAATTTACATATTACAAAGAGACTTCTAAATATTTCGATACTTTGGCAATTTTTAGAAGACTTTTCTTACATAAAGAATTCCTAGGAATCATTATTTAGACATCTCGGAGTCCCATCATCAAAAATGTTAATTTCATTTATTAATATGTAATGCAAACAATAAAGTAGAATGTGCATATGAAAAATATATACTACTTATTATTATGTTATAGATTTTATTATTCATTTTAATTTTGTTTTAATCTTTTTAATTATTTCACAATTATCACTAAAAGTTCTTGAAAGGAACAAAATAAATAAAATCTTTTTATTGAAAATTTTCTTAGATACTCCGATACTTTTGCGGTATTTTACAAAAAATTTTTCACCTAGAGATTTTATAGGAATCTCTACTCGGATTTCCTTAAAATCTCATTCTTAGAGATTTCATTTACTTTTTTTCTTTCTCATTTAACTAATTATATTTTATTCTCGTTTTTAATCTTTAATTATAACAATTTCATTACTAAAAGAGCCATTACACATTATTATTAACATCTAAAATAGATAAATGAAAATTTTTTATATTGAATATTTTTCTAACTACTCTATTACTTTAGTAGTATTTTTTAGAAAAATATTTTCACCTAGAGATTTTAAGGAATCACTAATTGGACCTTAAAATCTCATCATTAGAAATTTTGTTTCCAAAAATTTTTTTCTTTTTTCTTTTTCTTTTAAGTATAAAAACTTAATAAGTAAATTAAGCATGCATGAAGTTTTGAATTGCAATTAAAAATTTTTTGTATGAACATAAATGATATGAAACTTGCATAAAAATAAAATCTATTAATAAATAAATGTATGGGCTCAAGTTTTAAGACCTTGGTTTATTAATTAGAAAGGAAGTACTCCCACTAAACTGACATAACCATCCCCTTTTTTCTACTTCTTCTTACTATTTAATGGTTATAATGCAAGAAGAAAAGATGAATCCCAATTTGTTCAACAACCTAAAAATTGTAGACCTCAACCATAACTCTTGATGCTTGCCATTTCTTTAATAATGAACTACCCTTCACTTCCAAGAATATCATAAACTAAAATAACCAGCTATGAAGTCTTAAACTCATAGATAAATAAAAAAAATCTAAGGACCGAAGACGACAACATTTACCAACTAAATCGAAATAAGAAGGGACTGGTTTTTTCACCAATAGCCATTTTACAAAAAGGGGTCTGTAAACCAGTATAAGTTTAAAAACAATAGACCACCAAGAATACTCATAAACATTTAAAATTTTTTGCTTTTCTTTGTTATGGATCACTTACTACAAATAAACATTATTTACATAATGAACTAATGAACATAAAAATGAGCTTTTCCATGCATAAACTACTCATTGAAAGGAAGAATGGCACACTCATGCAAAGGATAAAGTTTCAAAAGTTAATAAGCAGACCACTTTCAATAAGGTTTAGTATATAGAAAAAAAAAAACAAACTTTAAACTTCAAACAAAATAGCATGCATTACACAATTATATGCAAAAATGAAGAAAAGGTGAACATGAAGGGATGAAGACAACAATGTTCTTATGAAAATAAAATGAAAGGGAAATGAAGCAACTACCTTTTCGAAAAAAAAATTCCCTAAGAGCTATAACTTTTTTTCTTTCATTAAGCTCTCACTTTCCCTTTAAGTTTTCCTTTTCTCGAGTTTCCCCTAGTTGCTAGACCTCTTTTTCTTTCTTTCAGCCCTTTCTTTTGGTAGACCCCTCTCTTTTTCTTTTTCTTTTTCCCTTCTCCTTCAAACCTCCTATATTAGGCCTTTTTTTTTTTTTTAGTAATTTCTTTCCTTCCTCTTTTTTTTACGTGCCTTCCTTCTTCTTTTTTTTTGGTAGACCCTTCTTCCTTCCTTTTTTTTTTTCAAGAATCAACCCCTTCAAAAATATCTTATTTTCTTGGTGTTTATAAACCCTTGGATCCAATCTTATACAAAGGCCAAAGTTTCTTTCCTTTTTTTTTCAAAGAACAAACTTTGGCCATTAGATCAAGATCAATAAGAGATCCAACGATCCACATTATTCACTACAAATGTTAGATTTTTATAGCTTCTAAACCCATGGGATGACCATTTTACCCCTAGTGTAAAGTTTTCAGTATTCAGGCCATTTTCTTCGAAATCAATGTTCTCATGTTATTTTTATGATTTTTAAACACCAAAAATCATGAAATATTATAAAATTGAGATCTAGAAAGCTTTCATGAAAATCTGAGCTCAGAAAGGCCAAATTATGAAAATACCCTTATAGGGATATTTTGGTAATTTTACATTTTTCGAGGTACTGTTGTGATTTCAAGCCCACCAAAAATCATGAAATATTATAAAATTAAGATCTGAAAAGTTTCATTAAAATTTGAGATCTAGAAGGGCAAATTATGAAATACCATTATAGGGGTATTTTGGTAATTTCACATTTTTAGGTACTGCTGTGATTTCAAATGCACCAAAAATGATGAAATATTATGAAATTAAGATATAGAAAGTTTCATAAAAATCTAAGCTCGGGAAGGCCAAATTATAAAAATACCTTTAATGGGCATTTTAGTAATTTTGTACTTCCCCCAATGTAAAAAAAAATTATTAATGTTTTAAAAATCACCAAATTTAATTTTAAACCACATTGATTCCAATTAGGTTGTGAACTTTGAGGATTAACGTCGGTTTTATTTATTTTGACTAAGTTTTGTGTAATTTTGACCAGAGTTGACTTTATGGTTTATTCGTTTCATTTATTCTTTATTTTCTGTACATCTACATGAAAAGGTATCATCCATATAAATCCCATGTGAAAAAGTTTAACAGTAACTATACGAGTCTCATTTTTCTTTGTTTATTAGGCCTAAATATTGAAACATTTTATGGGCTCTTAAAAGGGCCTTTTTACGGGTTTCAAATGGGCTTTGTTTGGGTCTCTAAAATGTTCTGGACAAAATTCAGTGTCTACAGTAGCCTCTCTTTGTATATTTTTTTAGAATAAAAAATAATGCAAAGACATAAACAATAATTTTGTGTAGATGATGCTTTTGAAAAAGTTTTTTTTTTTTTATAAATGGCTTCCCCCAAACAGAGGTTTTGAAATTTTTTTTAATAACTCCCCCTAAATAGAAGTTTTGAAACTTAAAAAAATATTATTCGAAAATTGTTCCCCCTAAATAGAGACTTTAACACTTTTTTTTTTCAATCTTATTTGAAAATGGCTCCCCCTAAACAGTGAATTTAAAACTTAAAAAATCTTGTTTGAAAATTGTTCCCTCCAAATAGAGGCTTTAACACTTTTTTTAAAAAAATATTGTTTAAAAATGGCTTCCCCTAAACAAAGGCTTTGAAATTTTGAAAATGGTTCCCACTAAACAAAGGCCTTGAAATTTTTTTTTAAAAAATGTTGTTTGAAAATGGCTTCCTCTAAACTGAAGTTTTAATACTTTCAAAATGGCTCTTCCTAAACAAAGGCTTTTAAAACTTTAAAAATGGCTCCCCCTAAATAGAGGCTTTGAAATTTGTTTTTGCTATGTTTTGTTTTGTTTTTGTTTTTTGCTTTTTTTACTTTTTTTTTTATTTTTTTAAGCAAAAAACTTGACCATCTGCAAACAAATTTAAATAAAAACTCAATAACTTTTGGAAACAAAACAAGAGATCATGCCCAAAAGTCTTACAAGTCTTAAAATTAAAATAGATTTAACTTGAGAGACTTACGAATCTTACCCAGAGGATTTACAGATTATGCCTGAAGGTCTTAGAGATTGCGTTTGGAGGTCTTACAAATCTTAAAATTAAAATAGATTCAACGCAAAAAACTTACAAATCCTACTCGAAAGACTTACAAATTATGCCCATAGGTCTTAGAGATTACACCAAAAGGTCTTACAAATCTCAAAATTAAAATAGATTTCGCTTGGAATACTTACAAATCTTGGCCAAAGACTTATAGATTATGCTAAGAGGTCTTAGAGATTATGCCTAAAGGGCTTATAAATCTCAAAATTAAAATAGATTTAGCTCAAAAAACTTATGAATCCTACCCAAAAGATTTACGAATTAGGCCCGAAGTCTCAAAGATTATATTTGGAGGTCTTAAAAATTATACTTGAAGGTCTTACAAATCTCAAATCTTTGAATGCTCTTTATAATAAAAGTGTTGAAGTTTTAAAAGTTTTTATTTGAAAATGGTTTGCCCCTTATATAGAATTTTTGAAACGTTAAAAGCCTTATTTGAAGATGGCTCCCTTTAAACAGAGGCTATGACACATTAAAAATTTTGTTTGAAAATGGCTCCCCCCTAAACAGAGGCTTTGAAACTTTAAAAATCTTGTTTGAAAATTGCTCCCCCTAACAAATGCTTTGAAACTTTGAAAATGACTCCTTCTAAACAAAGGCTTTGAAATTTTTTAAAAAAAATCTTGTTTGAAAATTGCTCCCTCTAAACAAAGGTTTTCAAACTTTGAAAATGGCTCCCCCTAAATAAAGGCTTTAAAACTTTAAAAATCTTGTTTTTCTTTTCTCTCTCTCTTTTTTATTTTGAAATTGGTTTGGAAATGACTCATGATGCTATGGCTCGAGGGTTTCATAAGTTATGATTGTTTTAAAATCATATCTCATACTTCAGTCTTTTACTTGAATGATTCTTTCTTAAAAAAACAAAGTTTAATTTTTTTTTAAGAATATATTAAACGTAATTCATGAATACAAAACATGTAATGCAAGTATTATTAAAAACCAATTATGACACATCCAAATTGTGGTAACAAGGTTCTTAAGTCAATCCATTCTAATTTTCATTTTTTCACAAAATAACAAATCTCAATCCTAGTTTACATATTCTATGAGCTACTTTTTTATAAACTATAATGATCATTTATTGATATTATTATCCATCACTACTTCTAACAAATTTTTACTTTAATTTAATGAATTTGAAAATAGGTGATGTTCCAAATCTCCTTTTTTTGTTTTTTTTTTTTTCTTTATCCTTGATTTTCACAAAATAATGTAAAACCTTTTATGAATATTATCAATTATTTATCATATTTCAAATTTCATGAATAGTGTAATGAATTAACATTTCTTTTATTTGAGAGAATAAAGATTATCAGAAAGCAAGATAAATTAGAAAAAAGTGAATATTTATTATAAGATGGTACAAGGACATGTCCAATGAAGAGCTTGAACACTAGTTTAAACAAAGGAATTGTATTTAGACAATGAATATTCAGATAATCATGAACAATATTCCAAAATTTTCCATTTAAAAACCTGTTCCATTAATACACCTGATCCTTCTGAGTTCATTGTATTAGAAATTGCCCCCTATACTTGGACATTTCCTTTGCATCTAAGTTGCCTTTTTAGATTTTCAACTTAAATATTTTCTTTTGACCTAAACTACCCTTTTTAGGATTTCAATTATGAGTCCTCTTTCATTTTTTATTCTTTTTATTATTATTTTATTTTTTTTTGTTTTTTATCTCTTTATCAGTTAAAGTATTTTTTTATAGTATCCAAATTTATTGGGTTTGGCAAGTCATCCCCATCCATTTTTGCTAATATTAGTGCTTCGCCTAGAAAAACCTTTTTGACTACATATGACCCTTCGAATTTCATGTTTATTTTGCTCAATTATCATGCTGATTCGAAAGAATTTTCTTTAAAACCAATTCTCCCTCACAGAAATGCCTAAATCAAACTCTTTTGTCATGTGCTTGCATCATTCTCTTTTGATACAACTGACCATGGCAAAAAATTGTAAGCCTTTTTCTTCAATGAGGTTCAATTGTTCGTAACAATTTCAGACCCATTTTACTTCCTCTAAATCTATTTCCATCAAGAACCTTAAAGAAGGAATCTCCATCTCAATTAGCAGTATAGCTTCCAACCTATATATGAGAAAAAAATGAGTGGCCTCAGTAGATGTGCACACTGATGTCCTATAAGAATACAATGCAAAAGGTAACTTTTTATACCAGTCCTTATAAGTATCAGTTATTTTTTTTTATTATCCTCTTGATATTTTTATTGGCAGCTTTTACTGTTTGATTCATCATTGGGCAATATGGAGTTGAATTATGGTGCTTCATTTTAAATTGAGCACAAATATTCATTAACATCTTGTTATTCAAATTGTGAGCATTATCAGAAATGATCTTTTCTAGGAGGCCATATTGACATATTAGCTCTTTTTTATAAACTCGTATACCACTGCCCTTGTCACATTAGCATAAGAAGCCTTTTTGACCTATTTTATGAAATAGTCAATCACTACAAAGATGAATCGATGTCTATTTAAAGCTTTTAGAGCGATGGATCTAATTACAACCATTCCCCACATAAAGAATGACTATGCAGGTGCAAGATTATGTAAAAGGATTAATAGAGCATGAATCTTATATGCATAAATCTGGCATTTATAGCATTTTCTAGCATAGTTGATACAGTCACTCTCTATTGTCAACCAATAATAACCTACCTTCATGATTTGTTTAGGCATCATATGGTGATTTACATGTGCTCCACAAGTTCCTTCATGCATTTCTTACAGTATTTTCTTGGTTTTAACAGCATTCACGCATCTTAATAACATTTGATCTTGACTTTTATTGTATAAAATTTCACAATCAAGGAAAAGTCCCATAGCTAATCTTCTGATAATTTGTTTGTCATTTTTTGATGCATGTTTTGTGTATTGTCAGTGCTTGACATATTGCATGATATTTAGTACCAAGGTAGGCCATCAATCTCTTCTTTAATAGTTGAACAATATACCAGTAATCCTTGCACATTTAACTAGATAGGCTGGATTTCCATCTTATCACCCATTTTAAACATTATAGCTAATATAGCCAGAGCATCAGCCATTTGATTATTTTTTTTAGGTATATGACATAATTGGACCTTTTCAAATTGTTTGATCAAATCTACCACATACTTTTGGTATCGTACCAACTTTGAATCTCATTTTCCATTCACCACATAGTTGATAGATTACCAAGGCTGAGTCACTATAGGCTTCTAACATTCCAATCTTCTTTTCAATTGCCATTTGCAGGGCCATTATACATGCTTCGTATTCTGCCACATTGTTGGTGCAATTAAATCTAACCTTGCAATGTTTTGATAATAATTTCCATCAAAAGATATTAAAATTACTCTAACCCATATCCTGAAGCATTCGAAGCTCCACCAAAAAACATTTTCTATGGCTTTTCAATTGGTTCCCTTTTCTCCATTTGGGATATGATCATCAAATCTTTGTTAGGAAAGTCCAATTTCATAGGCTTATAATCATCAGTTGCACACTTTATAAGGAATTCAACTATCACGCTTCTTTTGATCACCTTTTATAGCACATATACAATATAGAGCGTGACTTGCCATTTTGCTAACCTTCCCGACAATAATGGTTTTTCAAAAATATACTTAAAAGGATCAACCTTGCTATCAACCAAGTAGTATGGTATAGCATATATTACCTGAGTCTATGGGCTGTCTAAGCCAATGCAAAGCACATTTTTTTCAATTGGGAATATTTAGACTTATATTCAATAAACTTTATACTTAAGTAATAAATGGCTTTTTATTTCTTACCTGTTTCATCTTGTTGCCTCAACATACATCCCAAAAAATGATCATACACTGTGAAATACAAAATCAATGGTTTTTCCACAATGGGCAGTACCAACACTTATAGATTTGATAGGTACTTTTTAATCTTTTCAAAGGCATACTGACATTCCTTATCCCATTCTTCGAGATTATGTATCTGAAGTAACTTGAAAATTGGGTCACATTTAAAAGTACATTGAGAAATAAAATGAAAAATGTAATTCAACATTCCTAGAAAACCCTTTACTTCTTTTTGTGTGCGTAGGGGAGATAAGTTTTAGATGGAGAGTATTATATCTGGATCAACTTCAATGCCCCTTTCACTAACCACAAACCCTAACAATTTTTCTAATTTAACACTAAATGCACACTTAGCTAGGTTTAGCTTGAATTGATATTTCTGCAATCTTTCAAACAGCTTTCTGATATTGGTAACATAGTCCTCTCCCTCATGAGATTTTACAATCATGTCATCCACATACACTTCTATTTCTTTATGTATCATGTCATGAAAAAAGGTTAACATAGCTCTTTGATAAATAGCTCTTGCATTTTTTAATCCAAAAAGGCATAACTTTATAACATAACATGCCCCACATAGTAACAAATGTAGCTTTTTTCCATATTAGAAAGGGCCATTTTAATTTGGTTATATCCAAAAAGATCATCCATGAAAAAGAATGTGGAATGCTTAGTAGTGTTATCTACAAGAATGTCAATATATGGTAAAGAAAAATTATCTTTCAAGCTAGCTCTATTTAAATCTCTATAGTCTACACACATTCAAATGTTTTCATCCTTCTTGGGAACTATGACCACATTAGCTACCCATTCTAGATATTTAGCTACCTCTAAAAAGCTTACCTCAAATTGTTTTTTTACTTCATTTTTTATTTTTAACAACATGTCCTATTTCATGTGCCTTAATTTATGTTGTATCAACTTACATTCTAGCTTTAATGGCAATCAGTGTTTTAAAATATCTAAATTAAGTTCTAGCATATCTTGGTATGACCATGCAAACACATTAATAAACTCATGAAACAATTCCTTCAACCTGCCTCTTTCTATGAGTGAAAGGGATGTGCCTATCTTAACCTCCTTCTTATTTTTCTCATCACCTAAATTGACTATGCCTGTAACTTCTGCATGAGGTTCAATTTGTTTCCCTTCTTGTTCCATTAGTTTTAATAAATAAGGGGGCAAATTATCCTCATCTGAATCCTTTTCATTATCAAGTTCATCGATGTGAATAAGTTTTTCAAAGTCAATCTTGGATTATTGTCATGATTATCCTTGTATTCATTATTTGAAAACCTGAAAATAGGTCAAATTAAAAGGATGTAGGTGTATGTGTGGGAAAAGAAAAGGCAAAGAAAATTGTAACTTTGAATGAATGAAATAATAAAGGAAACACAAACACTAGTCATTTTATTGAAATGATAAAGGAAAGATAAGCCCATACAAAATTCTTTCAAATGCTCTTGGGCATAAGCATTGGGGAAAATTAACTAACTACATTACTTTGTGAAAGATTTAAGGATAACTGGTAGCTTCATTAATTTCCAATTGTTTAGTCTTTACCAAGAGGATACGGATAAATAAGAAGCTTATCTTTCAAAATTGTTATTGTTGTATCTCTCATCATCAAATATAGAGTTCAAAAAAGGCTTATTCCATGTTCAGCATAAGTTCCCTTTATGTGACCTCCAACAGATTATGATGGATATATCTGCTTGAACAAAATGTATCATACAGGTAAGCGATGATCATTCTTTCATATTTCAGCTTATGTCCCTTAAGTCGCGCCAATCTTTTCTTTTTTCTTGTAACCATGGCTCTCTTTCTTTCTATCGCAATAACTTTAAATCCCAATCAAAACCTTTCCCTATTTTCAAATACTCTTAGTGGCTCCTTGATTCCTTGCAAATTCCTTCCAAGTCTGTATCCAACATGCCATCTTTTACCAAATGTTTGTTTGATGACCATCTTTATTACACTTGATAAGTGTAGAGTGTGCACCTTCGACCCATTCCCTACATAAGTTGTATTAATGAAATCAAAGAATTTAAAGTGCATTCCAATGCCTCTTTTGTAGCTTTCACATATGGAGTAGTCATGGGCTTGGTTACCAATAAGTATTCTTTTCTAAAAACACTGATCAATTGATCCTTAACTATAAACTTTACTTTTTAAGGTAGAAATGATGGGTAGCTCTTACTATATGAATCCATGGTCATCCCAACAAGCAGCTATAAGATGGTGAAATGTCCATGACTTGCAATTCTATAGAGAAAGTACATGGCCTTATTTGCATTGGTATTTCAATGTCCCCTAACACTTCCCTTTGAAATCCATTGAAAGCTCTTACTACCATATAGCTGGTCTTCATATGTGATACATCAATGGGTAATATTGTTAGGGTGATCGTGGATAGGAATTTGATTGAAGAGCTATTGTCAATAAGAACTTTAGCTACGATATGGCCTTTACACATAATAGTGATATGAAAGGCCTTGGTACTACCCTGCCTCTTTGGTGAAATTTCATCATCATTAAAAGTTATGAAATTTGAAGCCATAATACTCCCTACAATATGGTCAACATTCTCAATAGAGATATTACACTCCATATGTGCTTGATTCAACACTCTCAGGGGGCATTTCAATGTGGTTCAAAATTCAACAATAGTGACAACAAAGAAATTCAAGTAGGCACTTGTTCAATTGCTTAACTTTATTGTATTCACTATGTTTGATCAATTTTAAGAACTCACAAGCTTTTTTTTTAGTGACAGGTTCTTTATATTATGTATCTTAAGCCACTACAAAATGAGTTTTATCTCCTTTTCCTAATTTTTTTTTCTTTAGCTTTTTCTTTTCAAACCTTCTCCATCATTTCAGGAGTATAACATCTCTCACTCCTAGTCATTCTTTAGCTATATTTGCAGTACTGGTGGCACTGGGTCATTTGTAACCTACAATCATTTGATTTTTATGCCATGACATTATAATCATACTTTCATGGCATTGCCTTATTACTCTAATAAAAGAATGGACTAAGGACTCAAATTGTTATAGGTTTCATGGGAAAAAAATGGGTTGTTCTTTCACCGAGCTTAGTTTTGGGTTATAGAAGATAGTTATTAATTTAAGCACAAACTTCGGGAACATACTTTCTAAAGATCTTCTTTTTACTTCATTCATTAAGGATTGACCTTGCACCTTACTTACTTTTTCATTACAACAAATCGTCACCAGCTTAAGCATAAACTTAGAGGGCATACTCCTTGAAAGCCCTTCTTTTGTTACATTCACTATGTTTTGATCATCTACTTTATAAAACTCTATCAAGGATGAATCCATCATTGTTTGCAGCATTTGGCAAAACACACCATAATTTTGAATTGAGTGTCCTACCATATTCATGTGATAAATGCATGTTTGGGCATAATTATAGTCTTTCTAATAGATCACTTGTTTCGAGGGAATTGGGTGAAGCATGTTAACTTTGACCAAGTTTTTAAACACTTGACCCTTTGAGACGCTTCTCTTAACATGCCTTACTAGACCACCATCTATTATGTTGATCATTGGCCTAGAATGGTTTGGTAAAAGATTTTCATTAACATTTGGCTTCCTACTAGTGTTAAAATTTTCATATCATTTCTTGATCAAGTGTTGCACTTTATACTTAAGAGTTGCATAATTTTTTATAGAACGACCTGTAACCCTATCATGATAATCACATCGAGCATTTGGATCATACCATCTAGGGTATAAGGGCTTTAATGGTTCTATGAGGTAAGGTGCAATGAGATGGTTTGCTACCAATTGAGGGAAGAAATCAATGTAAGACAAGGGAATGGGATCAAGGGGAGTTTTCTCTTGAATGGCCTTTAGACCTCTAGGATTGCTTGTCAGACTATTTGGCTGAATAATAGGATGGGCTACGGGTGCAAGAGCATAAGTAAGCATGTGAGGCCAAAAGCTTTACAAGAATCTCAATGGTGGTATTGGTTAATACGGGTATAGACCTTGGGAAATATTATGTGTAGTGGGGTAATAAGGTGTGTAGGTTAGGTAAGGGTGATATGGGATAAAATTTTTGGGTGGTTGATTCTCATAGGCTATAACATGTGCCTCTTTATCTTTCTTCTTGGTGGCATTACTTTCTTAAAACTAGAAGCATCACCTATCTCGATCTTACCACTCTTGATGGCACTTTTTATCATTTCACTAGAAATTACCATATCCATGAAATTTTTCGTTGCATTGCTAACAAGTTTATTATAATAAGGTGCCTTGAGAGTATTAACGAAAAGCATCGTTGTCTCTTTTTTGGTCAAAAATGGTTGTACTTGAGCAACAAGATCCTTCCATCTATAGGCATATTCCTTAAAAGTTTCATTGGCTCTCTTTTCCAAATTTTGTAGTGACAACCTATCAGGAGCCATGTCTAATACATGCTTTCATTGGCCAAGAAAAGTTTTAGGAAGGTCATTCCAAGAATATATGCAACTCCTATCTAGTTGGACATACCATCTAACTACAGACCCAATGTTCTAAAAATAATGGATCGAAAGCTTATCATTATTAGTGTGACCTGTCATCTTACGACAGAACATGGTGAGATGGGCCGATGGGCATTTAGTCCCATCATACTTTTCAAAATTAGGAGTTTTAAACTTCAATGGAATTACTAGATCCAAGACCAAATTGAGGTCATTTGCATCAATAACGCCAAAGATATCTCTTCCTTCAATGGCTTTTAGTCTCTCTTTTAGCAAGTCATGCTGATGTTGAATTTTTTTTTCTCTCCTGACTTCAACATGTTCATTTATTTCTCTTACTCTCCATCATCATCCAAATTGGGAAAAAAAATTGGATCAACCAAATTGCATCCTCAGTTATGTTCAAATTACCCATAATTTGGTTGTTGGTTAGCCGATAAGTTCACATTCATGAATGGATAAGGTTGTCAACCTATATGCGATAGATACATCAGTTGAAGAGTTCAAGCATGGGGCGGTATATACCCGAGTGGGTAAAATGGCTATTCTCTAACATTGTTCTTTCATGGGGTGAATTTTCCTCTCTTGTAGTAGAGACTTTAGCAACACCTTTTCTTTTGGCCATGCCCCCCATTAACTTCCTTAACTCTATCATCTATCTTTGCATCTCCTCATGATTCAACCATCCATTCTCACATATCTTTATGAGCTTTTTCCATTCTCTCTATCCTGGCTACCTACTTATTTTCCATAATTCTAACTTGTAACCATGTATTGTACAAGTGATGAGTAGATCAATTTCAAACTTTCGATGGCTGAGCTATCCTTAAACCTTTCATTACCATAATTTGAAAAATTAGGATACCATGTTATTTTTGTGAAAGCAAAATAATTTTTATTTTAATTTTGAAAACATCATTTTGATAAGGTAAAATGTTGAAAAAGAAAAAAAATATATGCAAAATGTATGCTTGAATGCATTGAGAGGTATTTACTCCAAGACATATCTTAAACATTAGAACTTTTCATTGATTTCAACAAGTTTCTGATTACAAAGAGTCTATCATTTTAGCATTGTAGCCATAGAAACATTTAATTTGCTCATAGTGATCCTTGCCTTCAACTAAAAAGTTCAACAAACGTTGCCCATAACTTCTAGTTAGATTGATTTCTTGTCTTAGCTTTTGAGTCTTCTTCCATACCTAAACTGACTGCAACGTTGTTTTTGACAAAATCGCTTCTCTATAAGCAAATTCTACTAGGACGAGTCTATGGGTGGCTGGGACAAATTGTTTCGCACCAAATTACCTTAACACCATTAGTGAAGTGTAACTTACCACTCCCCACAATCCCAAAAGTAGTACCCATGGATCAGTTCCACCTCGATATAGCATTGGCATGTGAGGTATCCATGATGCCATCCATTTGACCTAATCACTAGTAAGCCTTCGAAAGAATGCTACCCAATCTTATTTGGATTTCAATGTTGGCCACTAACTTTCACAAAACTCTTTAACTAAGGCTCTATTTCAAAGATACAGCTTAGAAAAAGAGCTTTTCTTGCATCTAAAATAGCTTTTTATCCAAACAAATAGTAACTATGCACTCTCTATGAAATGTCCTCCATTTCGATGATAAAAGTTCAATGATCTGATTGTCCTAGCTAAGATGGCTGGAATAGGATTAATCACCTGACTTTTAATTTGTTCAAACAAATCAAATACTGCCAATTCAATATATCCCAAAGTTTTTGGAAAGATCACCATACTATAAATTGCTAGGGTGAACACTGCCATGCCTTGATCATTGTTTAAGTGTCCCAAAATGAAATCATGAAAAAAATGCCAAGGTAAGCCTACACCTTTACCTTTGTCTTTAGTCAAAGCATCCACATCCTTTACCTTTATTCCCATCAATTTAACTATCTTCTTACGGTACCCTGACTTTGGTTTTCTGACATATATCTTATCAGGATACTGTAATTCCAATCCTACCAAAATTGAATATTCCTCAATGGACAGTGTTAAATCCTCCTCATTAAATGTGAAACATTTATATGATAGATCCTAAAACTGAATAGCTGCTCGAATCAAATGTTCCTCAATCACTATTGAGATAAAGAGATGCAATCTACCTATATTTTTCACAAAACTCTTCCTTCCTAGCTTCACCCATCTAATTCCATATGGTAACCAAATCTTCTAAATTATTTTGGTATGAATCAAATATACTTTTTCTGGTAACCCCAATATGAAACCGGCAGGTAAACATTCTCCTTCCTTTTGCTAAGTTTTTTTAAAAGATCTTATTGTATTTTTTGAAAAATCAAAACAAATATGAATGCTTGCATTTATGATTTTCTTTTAAAAAAACTATAATACAAATGTTCCATTTTTTATTCTAATTCATGGAGAGAGTCTATGAAAAGGGTGGATATGGCTCTACCTTAGGTCGACTCTTATGGTTTACTATATGCTTGGTTTAAATTGATTTGCATTTAAAGGTCTCCAAACTGTTTCTCACTAGAGTCCACTCTAGACTAGTAAAGTACCCTAATCCTTACCATTTACAGGCTATAAATAGAAAGGGTTCAATTTGAGTGGGAGAATTTCGCTTGCCATTACGGAGATTATTACCTCACGAGAGCATAAGTACTTTACTCCCTCCTAAAATGGTTGAAGCCCATGTATAGAGCTCATGCATTATGTGAATGTGTCGTGTGTGAATAAGGGAACTATGATCTTATTCTAAGCATTTAATAATAACAAAAATGACATATGAAGCATAAAATAAAATGGCAAATAGTAAATAAATGACATGAGAAAAATAAAATGCAATTTTTCGTTTCCTTTTATTATTATTATTATTATTATTACTAATATTAGAAAAAATTAAAATTAAGAAAATTAAAGTTAAATACAAATTAAAACCATTAAAACAAAACTAAAAATAACACATTATTAATTTTTGGCCTGACTCCCTAAAAAAATAATGTCCTTAGTGGAGTTGTCAAGCTATCATAACGGTTTTGAAAACCGCTAGACGAATTTGGAAAATAAAAGATGGAGTCACCACCAATCTTTTTTGGCTAGGTGTAAATGGCCACCTATTTACCATTTTAATAAAAATTTTAAAATTAATTAAAATTTATTAAAAAGATAAATTTTAGGTCTACGAAAAAAACAGTTTAGGTTCGAGAGTAGGTTATGCATAAGAATGGATTAATACCTCAATAGCGCCCCTTTAAAATGGTACCAATTAATTATATGTTATCTTTTAATAATGACTAAAATTGTCTTAATTTTGGTATTTAAAGATTTAATTTTCCTTAAAAGCATATTTTTAATTTTTTAGTAAGCTTGAAAAATAAATAAAAACCTTACATTGAAAAATTCCTAAAAAGAACTATCTCACCTAAGGAATTTTTAAAAATCACTACTCAGAATTCTAAAAAATCATATCCTCAAAGGTTCATATTTATTTCCATAAGATTGACATCTATAATTTAAAAAAAAAAACAAATAGTATTTTTTAAAACTCATTTCTATGCCATTTATAAAAAACAAAAAATTTCTATTGAAAATTAATTTAAGTGCCCCAATACATTGATGGCATTTTTAGATAAATTTTCTTATTTAAAGATTTCTAAAGAATCACTACTTGAATTTTATTAGGATCTCATTCTCGGAGATTTTTTCATATGTTTTTAAAAACTATTAGAAGTCATATAATAATATAATTATCTACGAACATATTTTATTTCCTAAAAGCCCACTCTTATTTATTAAGAAAACTATTCAAATTATAGAAAATAATTATAAAATGAAAATTTTTCATATTGTAAACAAACTTATAAATATTCCACTACTTTTGCAATTTTTAAAAGACTTTTCTCACCTAAGAAATTCTTGAGAATCAGTACTCGAACTTCCTAGAATCCTATCATCATAAATTTTTATTTCATTTATTAATATGTAATGTAAACAATAAAGTAGAATATGCATACGAAAAATATATGTTACTTATTATTATGTTATACATTTTATTATTCATTTTAATTATGTTTTAATCTCTTTAATTATTTCACAATTATCACTAAAAATTCTTGAAAGAAACAAAATAAATAAAATCTTTTACTGAAAATTTTCTTAGATACTTTGATACTATGGCAGTATTTTAAAAAAATTTTCTCACCTAGAGATTTCGTAGGGATCTCTACTCAAATTTTCTTAAAATCTCATCCTTGGAGATTGCATTCACTTTTTTCCTTTCTCGTTTAACTAATTATATTTTATTCTAATTTTTAATCTTTAATTATACCAATTTCATTACTAAAAGAGTCATCACACATCATTATTAACATTTCAAATAGATAACTGAAAATCTTTTGTATTGAATATTTTTTTAAATACTCCATTACTTTAGTAGTATTTTTTAAAAAAATATCTCACTTAGAGATTTTAAGGAATCACTACTCGGACTTCCTTAAAATCTCATCATCAAAAATTTTGTTTGTAAAATTTTTTTTCTTTTTTCTTTTTCTTTTAAGTATAAAAACTTAATAAGTAAATTAAGCATGTATGAAGTTTTGAATTGCAATTAAAAAATTTTTATATGAACATAAATGATATAAAACTTGCATAAAAATAAAATCTACTAATAAATAAATGTATGGACTCAAGTTTTAAGACCTTGGTTTATTAATTAGAAAGGAAGTACTCCCACTAAACTAACACAACTGTCCCCCCCTTCTCTATCTTCTCCTTACTATTTAATGGTTATAATGCAAGGAGAAAAGATGAATCCAAAACTGTTTGGCAACCTACAAACCATAGACCTCAACCATAACTTTTGATGTTTACCCATTTCTTCAATCTTGAACTACCCTTCACTTCCAAGAATATCATAAACTAAAATAATCAGCTGTGAAGTCTTAAACTCATAGACAAATAAAAAAAAATCTAAGGACTGAAGAGGACAACATTTACATACTAAACCAAAATAAGAAGGGACCGGTTTCCTCACCAATAGCCATCTCACAAAAGAGGTTTGTAAATCAATATAAGTTTAAAAACAATGGACTGCCAAGAATACTCATAAACATCTAAATTTTTTGGTTTTTCTTCCTTATAGATCACTTACTAAAAATAAACATCATTTACATAATGAGCTAATGAACATAAAAAGGAGCTTTTCCATGCACAAACTACTCATTGAAAGGAAGGACGACACACTCATGTAAAGGATGAAGTTTCAAAAATCAATAAGCAAACCATTTTTAATAAGGTTTAGTATGTAGAAAAAAAAACTTTAAACTTCAAATGAAATAGCATACATTGCACAACTATATGTAGAAATGAAGAAAAGGTGAACATGAAGGGATGAAGACAATAGTGTTCTTATGAAAATAAATCAAAAGGGAAATTAAGGAACTACCTTTTTGAAAAAAAAATTCCTAAGAGCTACAACTTTCTTTTCCTTTGTCACGCTCTCACTTTCCCTTTAAGTTTTCCTTTTCTTGAGTTTTGCTATTGCCAAACCTCTTTTTCTTTCTTCTAGCCCCTTCTTTTCATTAGACTCCTCTCATTTTCTTTTTTTTCCCTTTTTCCTTCAAACCTCCTATATTTGACCTTTTTTCTCCTGTTTTTAGTAGTTTTTTTTTCCTTCCTCTTTTTTTTTACATGCCTTCCTCCCTTTTTTTTGTTAGACCCTCTTTCTTTTCTTTTTTTTTTTAAGAATCAGCCTCTTCAAAAATATCTTTTTTTCTTGGTGTCTATAAGCCCATGGATCCAATCTCATCCAAGGGCTAAACTTTTTTCTTTTTTTTTTTTCAAGGAACAAACTATGGCCATTAGATCAAGATCAATGAAAGATCCAATGGTCCATATTAGTCACTGTAAAGGTTGTATTTTTATAGCCTCTAAAATCATGGAATGACCATTTTACCCTTAGTGTAAAGATTTTTATATTTAAGCCATTTTCTTAGAAATCAATATTCCCATGCTCATTTTTGTGATTTTAAAACACAAAAAATCAAGAAATATTATAAAATTGAGATCTAGAAAGTTTCAAGAAAATCTGAGCTCGAAAAGGCTAAATTATAAAAATACCCTTATATGGATATTTTAGTAATTTCACACTTTTTGGGGTACAGCTGTAATTTCAAAAGCACCAAAAATCATGAAATATTATGAAATTAAGATCTAAAAAGTTTCATAAAAATTCAAGTTCGGGAATGATAAATTACAAGAATAACCTTATAAGGGTATTTTGATAATTTTATACTTCTCAGGATATTGCTGTGATTTTAAATACACTAAAAATCATGAAATATTATGAAATTAAAATCTAAAAAGTTTCATGAAAATTTGAGCTAGGTAAAGCTAATTTATGAAAAGACTCCTTAAAGGGTATTTTAGTAATTTTGTATTTTCCCCCAATGCAATAAAAATTTTTAGTATTTTAAAAATCACTAAATTTAATTTTAAACCACATTAATTCCAATTAGGTTGTGAACTTTGAGGATTAACCTTGGCTCTATTCATTTTGACCAATTTTATGAAATTGTGACCATAGTTGACTTTAACGTTTACTTGTTTCATTTATTCTTTATTTTTCATACATCCACATGAAAATGTGTCATCTATATAAATCCCATGCAAAAAAGTTTGATAGTAATCATACAAGTCTCATTTTTCTTTGTTTATTAGGCCTAAATATCAATGATTTTATAGGCTCTTAAAAGGGAATTTTTACGGGCTTCAAATAAGCTTTATTTGGGTCTCTAAAATATTTCAGATAAAATTCGATGTTTACAATAATGACTAAAAGGTCAAGATGTTGATTTCACAAGGATTAGCTAAAGATATTCCTATATTAAGCTCGTTTTATCCCCATATTCTTCTAAAGTTGGTTCGATCAAAGAATCAACGTGAAAAATTAACTAAAGCAAAACTAACAAGTAAAAAAAAACTAATATAAGAAATAATGAAAATTCAAAATACAAGTAACAAGCTAAAATCAAATAAAAAACCAAGTAATGAAAATAGTGCATTATTCCTACGAAAGTAAAATGGAACAAATAAGGATTCAAAATAATCGAAAAACAATACCTACATTTAGAGATTATGCCTAACATGAATTTGAAATGAAAGATGAAATCTATACATGCAAACAAAGCTCCACATGCAAGGATTCCTAAGCTTGAACTAACTTTTAAACAACCACTAAACCACCTATAAAAATGTATGACCTAAAGGACAATGAATAAGCTAAATGTTCAAGAAAAATATGTCCAAACATAAATGCAAAAACTAGAAACATAATAGACAAATGTAAGTTGTAATCTAATTTTATTTTACTCCATTGATTCACAAATGGTTCTTTATGTAAGCTAACTAGAAAACTAATTGAATCACTCAATGAAGAATTAAATCGCAATAGAAAAAATGCAAGAAAATACTTAAATAGTGTAAAGAAACTAAACTAGCAGCTAGTATGTTCTAGAAACGCAAGAAAATTTCAAAGAAAAAAATTCAACAAGTGATCATATGCTAAAAAATAAATTTATCTAAGCTAAAACAACCTAGATTTATGAGTTAACTACCTAAATTAACAAGAGAAGTGCATGAATGAATAGCAAAATCAGCTCATTAAACTCAAATTCAAAATCAATGCAAAACTAAGCAGAAAATGGAGCATTAACAACACAATTAACCCAAATAGCTATCAAAATCATGAAATAAATTGCAAAAAAAAAAAATAAGCAAGAAAACATGTAAATCTAAGAGATCAAAGGTTGGAAGGATCAAACAATTTGCCAAGAAGAGAGAAGTCATGCTCAAGCTTGGAGATCACGCTTTGATTGCACTGGATCCAAATTTCAACCTCAAATTGTAAGAATTAAATGTATTGATTGAAAATGAATTTGATGCTGGTTTTTTATATGTTAAAGCCTAATGAGCTACAAATTGTGAAAAAAAAATTGGAGCAAAAACAAGTAAGAAATGACCAAGTTCTGATTAAAATATTGTAACTAGGTTAAGTGTGAAAATGCAGAAATAGATTTGAGATCAATGAGAAACTTGGAAATTTGAGCTAAAAATCAATAAAATTTGTAAATTTGCAAGTTTCATTGCCAAAATTGTAAAAAAAAAATTGATAAATACTTGAGGAAATGTAAAAGTTCAATCAAAATCAATAGAAAACCATGAAGATCAAAGGTTGTTTGGTTGCTAAGAAAATAAAATGCAGTAAAAGATAAGTGCAAAAATTAAAGAACAAAAAAGAAATCCTAAGCTAACATCTTCCTAAAATGGCTAGCTCCACTGTTATTTATATCAAGTGAGTGGTGAATAGAGCCCTAAAATATCTTTCCAAAATATCTTGAATGAGGTGAGCTTCTAGAGACTTCTTTCCTCCTTGCTTTTGCACTTGGTGTATGGTTGTTTGTAGGCTTATTTGTTCTTCCTCAATTGTAAGCCTTCATCATGCATTTTGCCATTTCCAAAATGTCTAAGTTATAGTTAATGAAAGCTCTCCAATCTGCTATGTCATCAGTTTTTGAAGTCTTCCTTTGAATGCCAAAATGTGATGCCCAATTCTCATGTAAATGAAGGTTGCATTCCATGCCACTAGTGTACCATCTTTTCCTTGTGAAGCCCCTCGCATGCATGTATGTTTTCATTTTTTGCTACAAAAAATTTAAGTATTCCATGAGCAAATTTAACAATAAAATCACTAAAAAAATGCTAGAAATAATGTTAAAAGGAAATTCATGGAAGAAAAGTTTAAGAAAACTCTCTCAAAAGCAATTTAACTTAATGCACTAGTTTTAAGCCTTTTTAATAATTTTCACCAAAAATCCTCCAAAATGCATCCAAATTGTCCAAAAGTCCTCATTTTCTCCATTTTTACCTACACATTAGAAAAATGTGCATTTAAGAGTATTTTTGCCAAAAATCCCAAGAAACAAGCCAAAATATATGGAAAATTAGACAAAAAAAAGCATGAAAATACTAAAATTTTAGTGCAATCACTCCCCTAGGTAGCAAAAATCGAATTTGACTTTGTGGTAAATCCTTCATTGCTAAAACTTGTTTTAGGTTTTTTCTTGCTCTGGTTCCTACAAAAACAAAACAAACATAACGAAAGCATTACATGTTCCTAAGAAAAATGAAATAATAAACTAAATATAAATATGCAAACTGAAAATTAAAACTTGAGTTGCCTCCTAGCAATGCTAGTTATAATCAACCTTGACTAACTCAAAAATCTTTCCATTGGGGTTAAATGATTACCCCACACTTAATACTAGTATCTACCCACTTCATAATCTTCTTTCTTTTCATCATATTTTCAACAATAGAATTAAGGTGATGGTGCTCGATGAGTGTGGTGAAAGTGGATGATGGCCCATCCCTAGCAATGTATTAAGCATCTTCCTAGTAGGGCATAGATAGGTAGGTACTGGCCTCAGTACCAATGAGAAAGGTATCACCATGAAAAGTATAGAGTTGGACTCTAAGGTGAAGGATTCCTTTATAGATGTTATAGTACGAGTGAATGAAAAAGATGAAATGACTAAGGGTTTTAGCTGAAGATTAGAGTTTAGGGAAACTTCTAAATAAGTAAGGAATTCTATGATATTGGTTCTATACTCCTCATTATTGTCTTCTAAATCTAAGTGTCTATTCAAATATTCCTCGATCCTATCATCATCCAACTTTTTTCCATTATAATCTTATGTCATTTCTTTTAAAAATGCCTTTATTTCATCCTTTTCACCAAGCTCGACAAGGGTGATTTTAAAATGTATGGACATCATCGAATACACAATCTTCATCAATAGGTTTCTCCACCTCAATCATATCCAAATCATCTAGTGTTTGATCTTCAAAAGTTGAAGAAATGACATGGGTGAACTAAAAGGCTTAAACTCTCATTCAATTGGACTAGCGTTATACTCCTCAATAATGTTAGATTTTAGAATTGATCCATCATCCTCTACTTCCATTTCACAAAAATGCCTTTTTACTTCCATAACCTCTTCATCCAACACATTGATAAATGCAAGCATATGAATCATAATAAGCTCATCATTGTTATCATCATCAACATACACTATACCTTTTTTCCTCTAAGCATCCTTAAATGTGCTCTCCATTCCATCCAGCCAACTAGGATCTACTGGCCTATTAAGGCTTCTTAAAGCAACTACTTTGATTTGGAGGAGGTTGGTTTGGTTTCAAATGAATTTGGTGAAAGATTCCTTATGGGAGGGTTTCAGTTATTGAATAAGTAATAGGTGATATTGAATAGGTGATGGAAAGTACTATAGTGGTGGATCGTATAAAGGAGTTAAGTCATATGGTGGAATGTGCTATGATGGTGCGAAATCAGGGTATGGGTACGATGGTGAGTAATAAGGTGAAAGAGACTCAATAAGGTAAGGAAGGGTGTTTATAGGTTATGAACTAAAAGACTGCCCCTAATTGATACCCAAGAGACTTCTGACCTATTCTCTCAATCTTGAGTATAAGTGTTTGGGTAAAAATAAGAGTGTTGATTGTATGCACACCTATTACTATAGTGATCCCCATCACAAACATTATCATCTAAGTAATTAGATGACCATTGAGCTTATGAATTCTCCAAAAAGGGAGTAGCATAGTCCCTATGGTTCCTGGCTGAATAAAACCTTGATATAAAAGAAAAAAAAAAGATTTGTACAAGAAAATAAACTCCAAGCTACAAGAAGAATAATTGGTATCAATATTGAAACTACTCCAACAATCACCCGTAACGATGCCAAAAACTTGATAGGTGATCTGCAAGTGCATAGAATCATACAAATAATATAGAGTAAGTAAAGTATTGTTTCCACAAAGATTGTATATGTGAGTGTAACAAGTACTAAAATTGTCTCACCCTATCTTATACTTGGAAAATTCAATAAAATATGTAAAATAAATATAAATATGCAAACCAAAACCTAAAGCATGTAAACTAATATAAATCAAAATAAACTAATGCAAACTGAAAATAACTAGATTCAATTAAACAAAACTAAGCAAAACAAAATATATATCATGCAAATAAGGTGAAATAGAAATAAACCAAATTAACATGCAATTAACTAAACCGAAACAATATGAACCCTAATTAACATGAATCGAAATTAATAACATGCAAAAATAAATAATGAAACATGAATCGAAACCAATATAGATCAATAAACATAAACCAAATATAACCTAATGCAATTAACATGCAAAGTAATAAAAATCAATAAAATCGAATTGAATTAGCCAAAATATTAAACTTTACTAATCCTAATTTATTTTTTAAACAAGCAATAAGCTTAAATTAACCCATAAACATGCAACTGAATCCAATCAAAATAAAACAGAAGTGAAATCAAACTAGTATGCAAAAATTGAATGTAATAAACCTTAAACTCATGCAATTCATACAACCCTAATGAATTAACTGTAAACCAAATATGAATAAAAGATTAAAGAACATTTAAACAATCATAAATCAATTCTAAATAAACTAACAAAAATAGTTTTAGAACATAAAATAATTAAACTAAAACTAAATAAACTAACAAAAATTGTTTTGGAACATAAAATAATTAAACCGAAACAACATGCACTAATCATGCAACTAAAACAAGTTTAAAAGCCTAAACATGCAAACAATGCAAACAAGAATGAATATGACCCAAATCTAACCCTAAATATGCTAATCAAATGCTTTATTAAGAATTAAGCATGCAATTAAAGAAACTAGATGAAAACAAAAATTGAACTGAAGCAATTAAACTAAATCTAAACATGATAGCATAAAGAATAAGCAAGATCTCAAATTGAAATCAACTATAAATCAAGAACATGAAACCAAAACTATTTTTGTAAAAATAATAAACTAAAAATTGTTTCTACTTGAAACCGAATATAAAGATGTTTAAATAAAACTTAATTAAATTGAAAACTTGAAAAGCAAAGTTCATGAACTAAAATTTAAACAAAGCAGAAACTTAAAAGACTAAATAGAGCTTAAAACGAATTCAAGAATGAGAAAACTAAAGTTGCTAAGATTAGTCTGTCACCTTAACCCCTTACACCATTTTTCTAAGACATAAATCAACTATTTATAGGCAAATCATATCAAGAAGTGTTCAGCTATAATGGATCTATTTATATAGCACACAAGTTTTAATTAAAATTAAACTTTCCCTTGTAGGTACCTTGGTTTAGCTGAAATAGGACTCTTGAATCTAAAAATGCTTTTTGAATTTGTCTTAAATTAAAACTCTTCGTAAGAGCTTTTATAGACCCAATCTTGTCTTCTAGGTCATAAACATCTTCTACCAACTCATTTTCTTAATATGCAACAACTTCTAGGATAAAGAAAAAAAGCAAAAATCGAAATCTTACAAAACCAGAATGTATATTCGACTTAGATATACACTAACCTTTTAAAAGTGCATAAAATTGCATGATCTTGAAACTCCTTATACTTTTCATGACTTGGCCTTCATTCTTAGAGAAAATTAAGAGTTTTGCTTCAAGTAGAACTTTTGCTTTGCCTTACTATCCATGCTCATTTTATAACTTATACAAATCCTACTCCAAATAAAATTGGAATAAAACCTTACTATAAATAGAAAATCAAAATCCAAGCAGGAATACTAATAATAGAATTGCCACATCATCTTTTTTAACCAATAAGAAAACTCTTTATGCTATGTCATCTATCAATAATCCTATGCATGCACACCTACATAAGCTACCATGGACATGCATTCACTTGAAATTATAATTTTACCCTTCATTATAGCATAAATTACCAACTTGAATCTTGCATGAGTTTTCTTCATTTTACTTCAAGATTGCATTATTCCTACTCCATTAAGCTCCATAAAATCAATATTGAACACCTTTTCACTTCAAAATTTCTAAGAAAATCAAGAACTTTCAAGAACATTACAGGATTCCATCTTACACATAAAAAATCATCAAGATTGATCAAGAATCATCAAGAATCTTTAAGATTTACTCTTTTCTTCAAGAAAACCTACAAAATAGAAAATTATACCATTTAAGAGTAAAAATAACATTATTTTGCTAAGAACTAAACAAAAATAATCAATTAAGAACTGAAAACAAGCCTAAATAACTATATGTTATAGAGTTGTCATGCTTTGAGCTTTTGTTTTATTTTTGTTTTCTTAGGAATGGGGATGATTCAAAAGGATGGCTAAAAGATAGTACACCATTTAGCCTTGAGAAAACAATGATAGTGGAGTATTCCTTTTCCCCAATTACTTAAATGTTTCATGTGAAATTATGTGCAAATCAAATGCAAGGGAAAGAAATTTTTGGGCATAAATGTTTGTTTCGAAAATTTTCAAAAAGTTACCTTTAAATTCTTTATCTTCAAACCAAGTTAATATGTCTACAATCTTTAAGTTTTTATCTTAGTTAATTTTCATAAGTTAATCATAAGTGACTTAAATATGATGTTAGGATAAGTGTGAATATAGTGAAAACATGAAATAAAGTCTTAAGTAGGTATTTCTTTAGATTGTTGATTTTTATGTCATATGCATTTTAATCTTAATCTTTGACATGTATTGATTTTTGTGAAAAGCCATGCAAATATAAAATTGCATAAAGATTTAAGACATGAGTATAACTTTAGAATTTATTTACTCAACTCTCGAGATAAAATCCTAGACTGTACTTGACTTAATAAATGATATAGGTCATTTTTGAACTGTTTGAGCCTTTTCAAGCCCACCTATAATAAAACATCCTTAGTACCTTACTTTGAGCCTTTATAATCCTTTTCTTGTTTATTTACCCACATTAATAAGCCTAAGGCCTTTTTTTGAATTATCCCTCTTTTTCTCACTTAACCCCATTGCATATTGTATGTTAGGAACATAATAAGAGAACAAATCATATTAGGGAGGTAAAGAGGTGTAAGGAAGAAAAAAAATGAAAAAGCCAAAAATAGTTATGAAAATTAAAAAAAAAAGAAAATTTTGCTACAATAAAGGTTCATCAACCTTGTAACATTTGAAAAGTTCTTAAGTCCAAGTTTTAAAAGTAAGCAAAGGGTTTTGAGCCTAAAATATCCTTTTTTCTACCTTGACCCAAACCTTACATTATAACCCTATAAAGACCTATTGATCTTGAGTCAGTATGTAAGTCTACATTAATGAAAGAAAATAAGGAAAGTAAACATATGAAGTGTGCTATATCTTTAAGTTGATATGTGATGACATATATTACAAACTTTTGGCTTAGATTGCATGTATAGAGTAGAGATAGATTAACTTCACATACATGAGAGTTGCATGAAATTGAAAGTTTACTTTTAAATAAATTTTATGCTTAACGATGTTATTAACTATTTTGACATTATACCATAGTGCATAATTGATAACTTATGAAACTTTGACTTTGAGTGCATCTATTTTGATTGTTAGCATAGTTAATTTAAGGATTTTGCTTGAAGACAAGCAAAAACCTAAGCATAGGGGTGTGATGATTATTAAATTTATAACATTTTATGTATCCATTTAGCTTTAAAATTTTAAAATTTTTCATGAATTTGCTGCTTTTATGTGATGAAATCTTTATTTTTAGGTTTTGGTCAATATGGACGTAAAATGCATGAATCATGCAAAGATGGTTCAGCCAAGACCAAGACTCAATAAGCTCAAGCCTATTTCGGCCATGCATAAAAAAGGCTAAAATGCACAAAAACTGAGGAAATATGTAGTCCATGATGTAGCTAACCCAAAAGCCCATTGAATAATCATGTATTGTTTGGCCAAATAAAAAGTTTATTTGCATGAGGACTCTTTTTAATCTTAAAAAGATTTTAAGTCAAATAAAATAATTCAAAAAGATTAAGGCTAGATTTCTTGTACAAGAAGGTCTTTTTGAATTTTAATCGAAAAGAGTTTGAAATCAACTAAACCAAATCAAAAGGAGTTGGTCTTAAAAATATTTTAACCGAAACTTTTATTAGGATGACAAGATAATGCTGACTAAAAACACCTAAGAATGGAAAAACAAATGGACCAATGTATGAATTAGATACAGCCAACACAAGCTCTATCTTATCCTTGAAGTTTTCCACATTCAACCAACCTCTTATCACATTCAAGATTACATTTTAATTTTTTAAGAGTTTAAACTTTATTGCTGCTTTTTATAATGGCTTTAAGTGCACTGATCATAATCAAGTAATAAAGTGAGTAAATATAGTATCGTTCTTGCGAGGATTATGTATTGGGTGCAAAACTAAGTACCAAAGAAGATTATTTCTAACTCTATAATTAAACAGATCAAAAGGTTGATTTGTTGAAAGCAAAAGTGAAAGCAATGGAAATTATAAATGTATAAGCCAAAAGTCAAGCTAATTAACTATCACTTGATAGCTTTAAAGGGCAAACAAATTATACAAGAAAATAATTGAAAGCTATAAGCTTGAATTTTGGCCAAACATAAGAAAACTTAAAACCAAGAATTGAAAACTTGTAAAGAATGGTGTGCGTGCTAGTAAATAAATAGAGCTTTGACTAAGAAAATTAATAGAACTTATATTACGAAGAGCTTTGAAAACAAACTATGGTTAGTTCGTCACCCTAAACAAGAACTACAAAAAGCTTTAGAAAAGATTTAGGCTAGTTTGTCACCTTAGCCTATTTATAAAGAAAACAAGTAAAAACCTAAAAAAAAAAAAAAGAATAAGGGAGAAAAATGGGAATGAATGGGAATGTTGAATATAAGAGAAAAGCTTCCCTATTTATAATAATGGGTTCAGCTATGGGGGAATTTGGATTACGAGAGTTCTTTTCCTATCCAAATTCAAAAAGATAAAAGTTATCTTAATTTTCAATTGGTAACCGAACACGGAGTTTTGGATCTTGGAAAGTCTTGGCCAAATAAGTCATCTTGAGATTCAATCATGTCCATCCAATTGTCTTGCATGATTGATCTTGCATTCATAATTTTACTGCCACTTGAGTCACTCATTTTCAATTATTAAGACACCAACATTTGTTTCATGCAAGGTTTAAGGTTCATTGATGGTTAATATATATTTAAAAGTGATATATTTAGCCAACTCTAAGTTAATTATGTTAAACAATAAGTTTAATTATAAGGAATGTACTTTGATCATAAATATTGTACATTATAATTATATATCAATTAATTATATATGCACATAGTAGCTTGCAACCATTTATACAAAATTGTAACATTTGTAAATGTCTCAAAAATATATGTACATTTATTTATAACATACGTACATGTCGCATAAATGCATGAACATTGATATAAATATATGTACATTATAATTATAGCCAAAAACATTTTTTTCTTAGTACTTACACCAAGTAAAGAGTTTAAGAATGCTATTGTAATCCTAAACTCATGGACTTTTCTCTCATGTAAACTTGAGAAAATTCCATTCCATTTTTTCCAATAAATAACTAAAGAAATCTTCATTCTATTTATTTCATTTCATATAAACATTTGTTTAAAACTATAGAAATGATTTAATTATATTGTACCCCATCCTTTTTCCCTTGGTTTTTAACACATTCATTTTTCCAAATTGTATAATTAAAACAAACAAAGATAATACCAATAAGAAGACATACAAAGACCATAAATCACACAAATTTCTTCTAACAGTGTCTCATTCTATCTTTCATACAAAGACCAAAATGGTAGAAAACCCATAATTTTAGTACAAAAAAGTAAAATCCATTTAGGTTGTATAAATAATTTTATTATGCCTTGCATTTCAATAGGAAAGGGAAAAAAAAAAGAAAAAATTAAACAAATAAAAGATTGATTAAATCTCAACAATAAAGGGGGAAATAAGAAGAAATTAAAGAAGAGATTCATTAATTACCATTTCCATCTTCAAATTGGTTTTGAAGATGGTAGCCTAAATTGATGAATTAACCAACCAGATTCTAAATTTTAAAATTTATAATAATAGCAACCAATTGACACCAAATACAAAAACAATACAAAAATGAAATTAAAGAGTAATAAAAAAAAGGAAAGCAATCCTTACTTTAATAAGTTTAATTAATCTATTCAGTTAGAAAGCAAAAATTATAGGAGTATGAAGGAAGAGGATTTGGACTTAGTGAGCTAGGGTTAATAAGTGAAGGGTTTTATAGGATAAAAAATGGAGAGATGTTGTGATCGATTGGCTATTATTGTCTTCGAATTGATAGGGATCTTCATTATGATTAGCAGAACGCAAATGGAGAAAGAAAAAGATCAAGCAGATTATGGGCACTATGATTTCTTTTTTTGCTTCTTTGGTTTTGATTTCATAAAGAAAATAAAGGTGAAAAAAGAAAAAAAATAAAGAAGAAAATTTTCAATTGAAAATTGTCCAACAATAGGGATAGGGACTAAGGGAAGAAAGGAAAATGGTAGGCAAAGAAATAAGTAAGGATGACAATGGATAGTAAATAAATAGATATTCGACACTATCCAATCTGCCTATGTCGAATTCATATACTTATAAACGAATTTGAATAGTATATTTACTATTCGTGATGGATTCGAATAATATCTCTTGATTATATAATATTCGAATTCGTTTAAATTTTTTAAAAGAAAATATCGGATATCTAAATTTTTATTTTTTTACATATGCAAAATATGTAAAATTTTATATTAGTAGAAATGTTTGAAGTTTAACAAACAACCTTTATTTATTATTAATAAAAAGTAAACTTGAATTTTAAATTTAATTCTCATTTATTTTACATCTTAATTAAAAAATTCAAGTAAATAGATATTTATCAGATTTGAATATTTAAAGATAACATTAATTTAATTAGATATATATTCGGATAATAATATTGTATTTAAACAAATAATTAAACAAATTTAAATATTATAAAAATTAAACATATTCAGATAGGATAGCTCAAAATAATATATATCCACTCTTTTACTATCCTTAAAATAATCAATGAGAGAGAAATTTTTGTGGTTTATTTAGGATCAAAATATTAAAATCAGTTTTTTTTATTAATTTTAAAAAATACTTCTTCGTAAGATCAAAATATCAAAATTCCTATTGTATCCTTTTTGTAATTTAAAAAGAGAAGGGCAAAGCGGAAAGAAAGGAAAACGAGCAGGAAGCGATTGGGGTTGCAATTTGGCATCGGAAAGAGAAATGAGCGGAGAAGAAGATGGCGGTGAGGCGGTTAATTCTGCAACGACAGCATGGGTGGAAGAACTTCAGAGAAGCCTTAAAGACTCCAAAAACTCAGCCATTCGGTCTGCTCGCTTCCTTCACCATAACTCCTCTACCCATCTGCGCTCTTTCCAGGTTTCTTATTGTTTGTTGTTATACAACAATAAAATAATAATACCATGCTCATATTGAAAAATAAAATAAAATCTAGATTAATGAATTTTTGGGTTTTGCAGGATTTTCTACCTCAAGCATTCTCCCAGTATAAGTCTTATGAAGATGCCTTTTTCAACAAACTTAAAGGTTTTCTTTTTCCTTTTTTCTTTTTTATTTTTCATAAAAGAAATCATATATTTCCATTGACGGTTGTGGTTTTACTAACTGATCAGTGTGTAAATGGTTTTTTTTTAAAGAGGGGTTGATGAGTGCAAAGGAACACCCAGCTGCAGCAATTGGGATGACTATTGCTGCTGCCCTCTTTCTTATGCCAGGTTTCTCCTTTCCTGATTGTCATACTCATCCTATAATGTCCTGCCGCACTTGATACATGTCAACATGCTCTCTGAATTGTTAACCCACAAAAATGCGCTATTTGCACCATCTTTTATAAAAAAAAAAATAAAAAAAAAACTTTTTTTGTAGGGATTAATTGAGTCTTTCAGAGAGATTTGCAAGTCTCCTCGCTCTAAGTTAAAGAGATTTTCTTGAAATGTCCTACTCAGATGCCGAATATTAATTTTTTGTTGTGATCAAATGGGTGGATCAATTTTTTTTTTCTTTTTTGTGATTAAATGGGTAAATCACGTTTAAGATGGCTCGGAGAAACTGGTCAGTTTTATCCTTAGAAGCTATGCCCATGAGGCAACACAATCATTCTCCTGCCAAGATGACTATAATGTTTAACTAAGTTAGTGAGACAATGTTTATTTGAATAGCAAATCCTGCCTAGGGAGTGGTCTGATTCCCTTTGACTGCATTGACAATCTGCCTTCTGGTATCTTCTTCAAATAAAAGTATGATGTTTTGTTTCAAAACTCGATCCTTTACCTGTAGAAATTTATTAAATTAAATAAAGATGTAAGAAAACTTAAATGCAAAGTGCAATAAACTTTGGTTGACATTGATGGGGGTGATGATGTGGTGGGCAGTTTTTATGTTTTGGCTTGCTAGAATTTCCGATTTTAATCACAGTAAGTTCTTTAAATTTTTTTCGTAGTCATATTTTAGTTTTGATGCTGTTGCTAGCAGGTTTATTCAGGTTTCTTCTTTTTGCAATTTTGAATAATGGGCTTCCGCTAGCTTGCTTTCCCCTTCCCCAATAAACTGGTCTATATTGTTTCCTTCATATATTAGGTCAGATGTCATTGTAATTTTCTTTTATTTTGGACATAATTTTGTGTGCTAAATCTCTCTAATTCTTCACAGTTGTACTTGTTATGCCTTATAAATTACAGACCTCAAGCCTTTTTTTTCCTACAAACTGGCAAGAATTAACTAGAAGTTACAATAGTTTGATAAAAGAAAAAAATATTGTAAGTTTTGCCTAGGATCCAAGTTTTCTCATATCCTATGATGATTTGTACTCGTTGGATTAATAGCTGGGCTACATCAATTTTGTTCAATTTACATCCTCCTAATGGCCACTGTTTCCCCCTCTTTAGATCTTATGGACAAGCCACAAAATGAAAGTATTTAACCAATCTTCAAATATTTTCATTTGACTTCTGTGCAGTTCAAAACAAATTTCTGTTCGGTTTGCTTTTTGAATATCATATGAACTAATGCCAGAGTATTTATTGCAGGCCCAAGAAGGCTTCTATTCCGTAATACGTTGGGTCGATTTCAAAGTGAGGAGGTACCTACCCTCTTAAAATGATAGAAGCTACCTCTACTCAATGGAACTAGAAGTACAATGTTTGCTTCCACTATATATGCTGCATGACCTGCCATTTTGATTTCTATACTAAGCCATAGCAAAAACCTCAGGTTCTAGGTATCACATGTCTTAATTTAAGGTTCAATTCTTATCTCTCTTACACATGGCTTTTTTGCTAAAATTTCCTGCAGGCACAATTTCTTAGGGCTGAAAAGAATGTAAAAGAGTTGAACCTTTCTGTTGATCTGATGAAAAAGGAGAGCAGTAAGCTGCTTGAAAGGGCAGCTCTTGCAGAAAAGGATATGAAACGTGGCCATACAGAGCTCATGTAAGTAGTGTGAGTTTCTTTAATGGTATGCTTCTATATCTTCATTAATTTTCTGAGTTCACTGTTACAAGTTGTATGTGTAGGAATGCTGGAGGTCAAATTCAACGTCTTGCCTTATTAGTTTACAAGGTTGAGGCTGAAACTGCAGGTATGCTCAAAACTCACCTTTTCTTTTAATATATATGCCGTCTTGGGCCCTTTGTGAAGCATTGACTGACATAGACTTTTCCCCTCTGTATTGTTTGTCATTTATTTTCTTTCGATGAACCTGGTGATTCCCCCTTCCCCTCTTTTTGTCTCTTATTAGTACAGCATAGAAGGATTGTAATAGGAAGTTTGGAAACTGAAATTTTGCATAAAATTATTCTAGCATGCAGCCGTAAAGTCAGTTCTCCTATAATGTCCTTCAGACCATATAGCTAACTAAAATAACAGTAGAACTTAGATTGACCTGTGGTCAAGCATGGTGCTTTTAGAAAAAGTATTGAATTGTATCCATTGATAGATGAGATAGTTATCCACAAATAAGGTTGGCAAAATAACCCACAGCCGATTCTGAGCCATCTTGATAGTTTCTTCTTTCTTTTTTTTTCTTTTTTTTTTTGAAAATTGAATATCAAGGCAGGGTATGGCAGGTTTTCTACAATAAAACTTGGGCCGAGTCAGCTTTAAGATAATCCCGCTCCACCCGAGTATATCAATAAAATATCCTTCATATCGTATTTAATTATTTTATAACCTTATTATTATATATACACTTGTGAGTAGGGTTCTTACACTACCTTTTACACAATCTAGGGAATTCCAGTAACCCTTTCTTCCATATTTCCTCTGTTACAGCAAACAAACAAGCATCCAACCATCTTTTGATCCTTTTTTTTTTTTTTTGTTAATAACATTGTCTGCTTTTGCTTCCTTACATGTATTTTTATCTTCCATTTTCTCTGCTCTGTTTTCATTGTTTCTTAACCCTAATCTCGTCATCCCTCTAATGGTCATCCTACCATTAGATCCATTTAATTGATTTTCCTTTTTTTCAATTTCTTTCAATCCAAAATTGCCCCTTCATTATAATGTCAAATACTAGTTTTTGAAATGAGCTTTTTTTATTCTCAATCTCCCAGAATCACTTGAGCAAAGCTCACCATTTTTGTTGTTATGTTTAGTTACTGATTATCTGTTCCTATATTATAATTTGTTAACCTTGTTATTACTTCCGGTGTTGTAGTTTTAATTTCTTTTGTTTTCAGTTCTTGTTAGGCGTTTGACAATTTGTCTAGTTGGGACTTCATTCTATTGTTTAATGAGACTAAGACATACTACCGTCAATTATGGGGATATTGTAACATGCTTGTTAGGTTTGGGCATTTTCTACTCCCTCCAATGGGGCAGGGACAGGATTGTATTGCCAAAACCCTGAGCTGAGGTGGGGTGGGTTCAGATGGTGACAACTAGGGGTCAGGTTGGATTAGGGGGGGAAAAATCTGCCCAATTGCCATCCTTATCCTCAAATGTAGAATAAAGTCTTGCCATGTAAAGGTCTCAAATGGGTCAAGGAAAGGGAACATCTAGATTCTACTGATTGTACCGTTAAATTTGATGGGATGCTGTTAATCACATGTACATTTTCTTTAATGTTCTGTATAGATTTGATGGATGGGCTGCGAGAAATCCCTGGCAGGGAGGCGTTGAAACTACGAGCAGAGGCAAGTCCAACATTCTCTTCTTTTTCATTATTATTATTATTATTATTATTATTATTGTTATCATCTTTGCAGTACTGATCCCTGATCATAATTTTACTGAAGGTGCTTCTCCATGTCTTTTAACTTTTTGTATTAGGTTGCTTCAATATCTTCGCATTTGAGGCAGGATAGGATTTCACTTGACAAGAGGATAATGAAAATATCTGAATTGGGGATACCGGTCTGATAACTGGGCCAATCTGCCTTGTTATAATAAAGTGATCCCAACCAAACTTTTAGAGATGGAACTTAAATCAGCCGATATAGTCAAAGTGCAATTGAGATAATTCTCTTTCATTTCATAAACTTACTCTCCTAGAGTTTCAAGTTTTAGTCGTTGGAGTGATCATGTCAACTCCAATTTTAACATTCTCAGCCTATTCGATCATGTGGCATGTTTGTCATGTTTTAAAATAAATATATTAAATATTTGTGGAAAAATTCAATGTGAATGTCACTGGCGTAAACATTGATTGATCTTGGACTAGGTTTTTACCATTCCAGAGAAAAAAATAGTACATTTTAATTAACTTTAAAGGAAAAACTGATGCTGATATCTATTTGTACATCTAATTTTGTTTCTGTACGTTTTACTTGTATCACGTGTCACATTTTAGTTTCTCTTTTTTATCTTGCTATTTAGGGTTTTTTTCTTTTTTTTACTTTATTTAATAAATTAATTTTTAATATACTAAAAAATAAAATAAATATTTTTTAAAGATTTTAATTTTGTGTACAACTCAGTTATATCTAATTTTTTTGCTTTTCTTTTTTACCATTTTTATTTACTTTTTCTTTTTTTATAAAAATTTAATAAATATTTTTTGAATTTTAAATTTTGTGTGAAACCCACAAATAGACAAAGTTTGTCATGTGGTTTTTTTATTTTTATATTTTTAATAAATGATTTTTTATATTTTAATTTTTTTGTGAAATTCACTTGATACCAAAAGTAAGACGTACGTCAAGTCATTTTATTTTATTTTTTTTTCTTTTTAATTTTTTATTTCTTTTCTATTTACTTTTTCTTTCTCTATATTTAATAAATATTTTTTAAACATTTTAAATTTTTTTAATATGGATCCATTTGATATTATTATAAAAAACATATATATTTTTATTTTTTTTAATTTGATAATTTTTTAAAAAATTAGATATTAATAAAAGCATTTTGTCAACGTTACAATTGAATTTAATGTTTTTTTATTTTTAAACATCTTATTTTGTTAAAGAAATTTTTTTTCAAAATTTATCAAATTTTGCTTTAATTATGCAATTGAACCTTAATACCAAAGTAAATTTTAAGCCTAAGGATTAAAAGCTCAAAACTTTTAATTTTGGTTTTTTAATTTTAATTTTAATTTTTGGTTTTAATATGTTGGTTAAAAAGTTTAAAAAAAAAAAAGTGAGAAAAATGTGGTGAAAAATTGACAGATAATCCTGGATTTAGTTTGGATTGTGGAACTTAATGATCTAATATTTTTTGAGAGATTCTTGAACCCCAATTTATTACAAAAATAAAGATATTAAAAAATCACAATTTTGAAAAATCTTACAGATTTGGTGGAATATCGATTTTTCAAATTGAATTGGGATTTTGATCCTTATAAAAGGTTTTCAATATACGAAAAAAAAGGGAGGGACCAAGAAGAATGAAAAATCTAGGCAATTAATAGAGGGGTAGAGAGCAATTTGACAAAACAATTTAGCTTCAATTAAAACACTAATCAGCAGCTCAATTGAGGAAAGGCCTCATAAAGAATTTGCAATCAATATAGAGGTAGTTTCAGGCAAAATTTCAAAACATAGTAGAAAGCAAGAACAATTGGCAAGAACAAGCAATATTCAAAGCTAATTTCCAGTAGAAGAAACAATCACAGAGCAAGAAGGCAACAATTTGGCAGTAAACATTCAAGCAAATTCAGCAAGAAACACAATCAACAATCAACACACGCATAACCAAGAATAGAGACAAGCAATTATCTAGAAAAAAACACCATGCCTCAAATCATTCCTTAATTGAAACCATATTAAAAAAAAAGCCAAAAAATCTCAATTCATCAACAAACCTAAAAGAAACCAATTGTCGCAGCAAGACCCGAATATACCCTAAATTACCCACATGTAGAAATCCATTATAAATCACTAATAAAAAAATTACCACCAAATTAATCCATAATCTCTAATTTAGCAAAAACCTATACTAACTAAACCAAGAAAATTCAAACCTCACACCCGACCGGCCCACAAAACCTGGATTCAACAACCTAAAAATAAACCTAAACCCGAAGGCCAATAAACCCATACCCCAGGAACAAAATCTCAAACTTAAAAGAGATAGCAAGCATCCATAATCATAGAAAATCAAGGCTACCACAAACAATTGCAGAGCAAAAATTATGAAGAAAAATAATTTCTTTCCTTTCGGGCAAAAGAGATTTTTGAAGTTTTCTAGGGTTTTTAAATAGATAAAAGGTTTTAGGATTGTCTTAATGGTGGAAAATAGGTGGCACAATCTGACCGTAAGAAGGAAAGAAAAAGGCGTTGTTAGTATAAGAAAAAAGAATGGAGAAGAAATGTGACAAACGATGGTGGTAGTACACATTGATTTCTGGGTTGCTAGGTATTGGTTTTTGGTTTGAAGAATTGTTAGAAAAAGGAGAGGGAATCAATCGGGGGAAGCTTTTTAAGGTTTTTCACAAAGACCAATGGTGGCAATGACAGACAAGACCAACGATGAGCTTGGTGGTCAATTAAAGTGTTGAATTTTAGATGTCTGTTATTATAGGAGAAACTTTAAAGAGAATAAGGAGAGCTTGAAAGCTGAAGGGAGAAAGCTAAAGAAGAAAATGAACAAAAGTTCTAGGGGCCAAAGTGCTACCAGTTTGTGCAAAATAAAAAATATGGACCAGCTTGTTACATGACCCGACCCACTTCTTAAATCAGGTTTTTTTTAGCTATTTTTTTATTTTTTTATTATTTTTTAAATTAATATTTGATTTTTGTATGGATTTTTTCCTTTATTTCTACTTGCTTATTTTATAGTATTTTAGCATTATTTATAGTTGCATGATTTATTTATACTTGTATAATTAGTAATTTATATTTGTCTGAGTATTTATATTTGCATGATTAATAATTTATTTACATGATATCTTATATTGTTGCATGATATTTTTGCATGATTTATTGCATGGTATGATTTTATATTTATTGCATGATTTTTTGCATAGTATGATTTTATAAACTTAAACAAGATAATATATAATTAATTTGGTATCAATTTTAGGCGTAAAAGGGTATTAATACCTTTCCTGCACATAACTGACTCTCGAACATTAGTTTTATTGATGTAGACCAAAATCTATTCTTTTTATGGACCTTTAGTTTAGGCTTAGAACAACTTTAAAAAAGATAAATTCATATAGGTGACTAATCACACTTAGATAAAAAAAAGATTGGTGGCAACTAGAGTTTTTGTGTCTAACGAGTAAGTTTTTCATAACCTAAATGTTATGATAATTTGACAATTCCACTGAAGATCTTAGAGAGTCAAGCTATTAGTTAGTTATGTGTTATCTTAAGTATTACTTTGATGGTTTTATTATGTAATTTGTTTTGATTTTTCATGTGTACTACTATTTGTTTGCATTTTCTTATTTGTTTGTTTTGTAGATTTTAACTTTTATGCATCAATTTATTTGATTATTCAACATGTCCTTTTACACACATCATACTTGCATTCATGCAGAAGCTCTGTACCTAGGTTCCATCCTTTATTAAGAGGGAGTAAGTATATACACTCTTATAAGGTGATAACTTTTGTGTGAGTTAGTGAAAACTCTCATTCAAATTGAACACTTTTAGTTTGAGCCTATAATGGTAGACGAGGATTAGGGTGCTTTACTAGTATATAATGAACGATGATATAGGGATCAATTTAGAAACCTTTAAATTGTCAAACCTTTGAACCCAACATGTAACTTAACTTAAAGATCCAAACCTAAGTTAGAGCCCTGTCTTCCTTTTTGTTAGAAAACCCTAAATAGGACACATGATGGGACATTTATTATTTTGCTTGTAAATTTATAAATTGTTCCTTGTATATATTATGTGCATATTAATCTTTTATATTTATCCTCATATAGATTATGTTTACTAACCCTTTTTTTTATTGTATATACATGCATTTAGATCATTAAATCCTCTTAATGGTATTCATGCATACATGCATTCATTCATGCATAAACTAAAGATAGGATAGTTTCATGAACATCTCTCTAAATATGCACCTTAACTACGGTAAATCAAGGTTCAATGATAGCTCAATCTTTATATCAAGCTAGAATTATGGTGGAAAAATAACCTTTTCACTTCCAAAAGATGAAAAAGGGTACAAGAAGAGATGAAAGGGCAATTAGAAGATATGATTGAATTGCTAAAGAATTTAAACAAAAAGAAAATAGTGGTTAAAAAGATTGATGATCCAAAATATGCATTTGGTTTTGGCCCATATTCCAAACAAATGTCTAAAGGGGCCTAATATCAAATGCTATTTACAACAAGCTACCCTAACATGAATGCTCTTACTCATATGGCTCTTATTCTTGATCTAACTCAAGTTTCTAATCCAGATGATGTAAGGGAATAAGATAAGATGAAGACAAACATAGTAAAAACCAAAGAAAACTTTGGATCTCAATAGAAAATGGATCTTATTGAAAAAAGATTTTAAGTTATTAAGGGGATGAATTTTTATGGTTTAGTGGATGTTTTTGAATTGTGCCTAGTTTTTTATTTGGTCATTTTACCCAAGTTTAAAGTGCTTGAATTTGAAAAAGTGTGATGAAACCAAATACCCCATAATGCATGTCACTATGTACTACCACAAGATGGCCATACATGTATATGATGAAAAACTATTCATCTATGTTTTTCAAAATAGCCTTAGTGGATCTACTTTAAGATGGTATGTTTAATTGGATAAGTCATGTATCCATGGTTGGAAGGAACTAACTAGGGCGTTCATCATACAATACAAGCACATCATATATTTGACTCCAGATCTTTTGTTCTTACAAAGCATGGAAAAGAAAAACACTAAAAACTTTAAGGAATATACCCAGAGGTGGAGGAATATTGCTGCTCAAGTTCAAACACCGCTCATTGACAAGAAGACCATGATTATATTTGTCAATACTCTTAAAGCCCCATATAATGAAAGAATGATTGGAAATGTCACTAAGAATTTTGTTGATATGGTGATTTTTGAGGAGATGATAAAAAATGTAATCAAGAATGGCAAACTTAAGGAAAATGGTATAAATGATGCAAAAAAAAAAAAATGATCCACCAAAGAAAAAGGAAAGAGATGCTCAAGTTATGATTTATGAAAAATAACAGGCTAAAGGCTTCACCCCATATCAACCTTATCCGATGTACCCATCTTAGTACCCTTCTATAAACAACCTCTTTCAAAATCCTTATCTTTGTCAACCTATGTGGTAGTTGGGCTTTCATCCCCAAACAATTGCCCATGCCTTTGTCACTCAATTTGCTACCTATTTAAAGAGTAAGCAAAAAAATCAAGGAATAATTAAGAGAGAATTTCAATCCTAATTTTTGACCTCTTGCCTTTACTAATAAAGCACCAATTCCTCACCCTTGTACCTTTAAAAACAACCCTGGATCTATTAGCAAGAAGCTATAATCTGAATGGTAGATGTGATTATCATATTGAGATAATTAGACAATTAACTAAAAGATGCAAGCAATTGAAAAAGAAGATTGAAAAACTCATCAATAATGACACTTTGACTATAGAGCTTATAGAGCAATGAAAATCTGATTTACAATAGTTTTTCTTTTGGATATAAAGTATCAAACAATTTGTATGAAGATTTCAAAATTTTAAGCTTCTTGTCTAAGTTTTGCTTTGACATATGCATGAGTTTTTGCCTAAGTTTTGCTTTCAATTTTATCTACATATGAATTCTTACATTACATGTGAAAATAATTTTAAAAGAATTAGTAATTATTGTTAAGAATGAATATATCCTGTTATAATTAGTTCGTACTCCAATTCAGTTGAAAATTACACCAATTTAAAGCCTAACTTTGTAAGTCTCACAAACTTTATTTTCATTTGACCCAGAGGGAGTTTAATGTTAATAATCTTCATTAAGGCTATAAGCCATGAAATTTGCAAAATTTTTGTAAGCCAATACACGAGGCTTTTTCTTAAAGATTCTAGATTTTGGTAATTTGATAAGTGTTAAGACTATTCTAAATACATTACTACCAATGTGTCTTCACAAAGCCTAACCTCTCCAATTTTTTCCTTAGGGCATAATTATTAAAAAGGCCATATCCTCTCAATATCTTTGTTCAACATCTTGATTCATTTTCTCTTCATTGCCTTCAAAATTTTCTTTGCCTTACATTTTAGGGTAAATTTACCAAAAAAACCAAATTATCAGGCATTGATTTCATATTTTGTTGAAGGGAGATTACATGAACATTTGGTGTGGATTGTGAAAATGATGATTCATTTGGACTTCGTTTGGTGTAGTAGGATAATATACTTTAAGCTTGAGTTGTAAAAAAAAAAAAAAAAAAGAAAAGAATTGATTTTAACATCATGTATATAAGATTTTTAAATAAAAAAATATTTAAATCTTTCAATAGTTTAACAAGATTTAACTTAGAGATTTAAATCATTTAGTCGTTTGGTAAGATTGAAAAATTATTTTGTAAAAATTCATTAAGTCTTTCGATAATTTGTAATACTTAATTCAAAATTTGAATCCTCTAATCCTTTAATAAGATTAAGTGAAAAAGTTTAATTTAAAACAAATAAATTCATAAATCTTAGTTTTTATTTTATCCAATTAAAACATTATGAATTTAAATATGCATAAAGAAATTAACAAGAAATAAGCAATAAAATATACACAAACCATAGGAATGACCTAAATTGCTTGGGCTAGACCTTAAAACGGAATCGACAGGAATATGAGGCAAATTAGGCCCATTGAGAAGCTATAAAGGATGGGCGTAGTCTGGGTTTGGGCTAGTCTACTTCCGTAGTCTAGGTCATTTCAAAATTGCTTCTCTGGGTCTCGAGTTTTCAAATCCTGGTCGAACCTCCCAAATCTTACACGGTGCCGTTCTCTATTTGTTTAAAACAAAAAAAAAAAAAAAAAAAAAAATCTTCCTTCTTTGCCTTCCTCCACTATTTCTATGAAAACATCAATGCTGGCCCTCCTACCAAGCAGAAATTCTGGCCACCGAACCAGACCACCGTTGCCTCCACCGACGTGGGTAACGGCAACCGCTGTCCTTTGTCACCTGTAACTCTCTTCCTTCCACAATTGCAAGCCACTAATCGCCACCACTCTCCAGTTGCCAGTGTTTGTTAAAAAAACTCCAGAAAAGACCCGTCTTACTTTGGATTTCTTTGCGACTCCCTCTCTCTGAATAAATAGATTTTTTTTTCTGCTTAATTGTGTCTGGTCTCTTTTTTGTAAAATTCTCTTGGCTTCGTGTGACTAAAGGTTAGTTGTTGTTGACAGCTTGCTAGAAATTTGCTACTAAAAATTTGGTGTCGCTCTCCTTTTATTCTTGCATCTGTCCCTGATTAGTGTTTGATTCCCTAAGTATTTCTGGGTTTATTAGGTTGAAATTGGGCTTGGTTTGAGTTTCTAGTCCTAGGTTCCGTTGGCTTGTACTAGTTTTGCCTCTTTGTGTTTATTACGTGCTGTCTTGCCCCTAAGATGGCAGGTTTGGGTGGTGAAAAGGGTGGTGCTACTAATGTGTATTTGGTGATAGTCAGTAGGTGTTAGTGATGGTGGATTGAGTTTGATGACAAAGTCATGAGCAGTGGATCAAATTTGGCAGTTATGGACTTGGGTTTTTGAAAGGCTGAATGGAAGTTGACAGGAAGGGCTCTCGATGAGTGGAAATGGTGTTTGTGGTGGTAGAAGGGAAGCTCGGTGATGGGTGGAAATAAAGATAGTGATAAAAAACTGCTAATGGTTGTTTTCTTTGTTTGTTCTTCTATGTTTGTTCCTTATTGGTTGTGAGATTATGGCTAGGAATTGGGGTGTAACGGTGGTTTTGTATGAAATTAGGCTTGGTTATTGAGGATGGTCTTTGCTCAATTTTGGTTCCTGTGTTTGTTGATTGCAGATACTGCTTTTATAAAGATCCCACCTTAATCCCAAAAGAATTCTAGATTAAAAAAACTTCTGAATGAAATTGCTTAGCATAATCTTTGTGCAGTTCTCACCTCAAAAGGGATTTAAGCCAACAAAAATGTCGCTAGAAGAATTCAAATCCCTTTCGGGTTTTCCTCACGGGCCCTTTTTTTAATTCAGTTTTCTCATTTTTTATATTTTTTTGCTTTTCTTGGAATTTTTTAAAAAGAAACAAAAATAAAACTAAAACCCTACATTTCATAAACACTTTAATTTGGGTTTCAAACCCGGATAACGCTGATAACGAATTAAGACTCAAAAATAGTAATGCAAAAATTTAACAAAAAAATTTCTAGATAAAATAAGATTTTTACAGTTGTCTCTCTTTATATATTTTCTGTGAAACAGAAATTGTGCAAAGACATAAACATTCATTACGTCCGAGTGTGGCTTAACAACAATTATAGAACCTCGAAACTTTAAAGATTCAAAATTTGAAGTATTCAAAAACTTTGCAATTTGACAATCTGCAATGCTAGTTGAGACTTAAAGGTTCATTATTTTGAGTTCAAAGAATCATAATCTTGAAATTCAAATGTTCACAATTTAAGGATTTGTAAGGTTCAAAAATTTGCAAAACTTTCATATTCGCAAAAAATTTTAGATTCAATTCACAAGAATTTCAATTTCGCAAGAGTTTCAACTTTACAAGAGTTTGAAATTAGCAAGAACTTTCAAATTTGTAAGAATTTTCAGTTTCGTAAGAATTTGAGATTTACAAGAACTCAGATTTACGAGAATTTCATATTTGCAAAAATTTTTAGTTTTGTAAGAATTTTCAAATTAAGTTTTACAAGAATTTTAGTTTCATAAGAATTTTCAAATTTACAAGATTTTCAATTTCACAATAATTTGATATTCGTAAGAACTCTCAAGTTCGTAAGAATTTTCAAATTCTCAAGAATTTTTGATTTCGTAAGAATTTGATATTCACAAAAATTTTAGATTTACAAGAATTTTCAGTTTAGCAAGAATTTCCATATTAAATTTCACAAAAATTTCAGTTTTGCAAGAATTTTCAAGTTTGTAAAATTTCAAACTCGTAAGATTTTAGTTTCGCAAGAATTTCATATTTACAAGATTTTTCAAATTCGCAAGAACTCAAATTCGTAAGAATTTCAGTTTCGTAAGAATTTAAGATTCATAAAAACCTATATTCGCAAAAATTTCAAACTTTATCATTGTAAAGATTCGCAATTGTAATTTCTAAAAATCCACATCCAAAATTTCAAGGTTCGCATTTAAAATATTTTTGTTAATGGTTCACATCTAAATTCAAAGATTTTCATTTGTAAAACTCAGAGATTCACATAATAAATTTCAAGGTTTACATCCAAAATTAAAAAATTCCCACTTGAAAAATTTAAAGTTTCACACCCAAAATCCAAAGATTTCGTTCAAAAAAAAAAAAAACTTTAAAGATTTACACTGAAAATTTAAAAAATTCTCATTCGAAAAAATTTAGAAATTCTCATCTAAAATTTCAAAGATTCTCATTTGAAAAATTTTAGAGGTTCACATACAAAATTTCATAGATTTGCATTTAATAAGGATTCACTTCCAAAAATTCAAATATTTACATTTGAGTTCAAAGATTCACATTTAATGAATTTTATAGGTTTACGTCAAAAAATTCAGAGATTCACATTTGATAAATTTTAAATATTCACATTAAAAAATTCAAAGATTCACATTCGATAAATTTTAGAGATTCATATTGAAATTCAAAGAATCTAAATTCAAAGGTTCACATTTGAAAAATTTAGAGGTTCACATCCAAAATTTCAAAGATTTTCATTTGAAACATTTTAGAGGTTCACATCTAAAATTTCACAGATTCACATTTGAAACTCAAAGTTCTCATTTAAAAATTCTTTAAGATTATACTTGGAAGTATTATAAATCATATCTATCTTTAAAAAAAGCTCTTTTAAACAAAGGCTTTGCAACTAGAAAAATATTCTCATCCAAAAAGTAAAACTATCATCTTAAAAGTTTTTATTTTTTTGAGGATCACATGTTTAAAATTTTTTTTCATGAAAATTTTCAACCTCTTACCAAAGTTAAAATTTTGTGCATAATGAATGCCATTATAATAATGCAAACTCGGTCTAAATGATGCAAATGCAACAATTTAGATTCTCACTAAATAATGCAAATGCATATCCTAAATAATAACACAGATGCCATATTCTAAACCATGATTCAAATGATCACTATATGATGCAAATGCAGGTTCAAACCATGATGTGAATATAATTATAAAAGCAAAGAATTTTCTTTGCCCCAAAAACTCACTCTTGTCTTATTAGTCTTGAAATCAACTATCTTTCATTAATTAAAATGCAGCAATTCAAATTTGAGTGTTTTTTTTCAAAACTTACAAAAGAATGTAGTAGGAACCTCATTTCTACAAAATGTTCATATTCTTATCCTAAACTTATTGAATGACAATAGAAATTTCCCCACATAACTTATTTTCCATGATCAAAATGAAAATGAATTAATTCTTCATTTTTGTTTTAAAACATGTGATTAAATCTCTTGGGAACTAACAACTACTACCAAGAAAAAATAAGGTAAATCACAGCTAGGTTTGTCCAAAACACTAAAATAGTACATCAAGATCTTGGCTATCAAAGTTGACTATGCCATAGGATGAAAAGAAAAAATCAATGCTTCTTCATCAAGGCTCACAAATGATAGTTTTCTTTAAAAGCACAATTCATTTTAGCACTCTTTTAAGTTTTTAATATGTGGCATTTTAATAAATATCAAGACTAAGTATGATAGGCTCAAATGTTTTGGAAAAGAAAGAAGATGTTTAAATTCGTAACAACTCTTCAAAGTTCGGCTGATTTTAGATTCATTTAAGCACAATCTCTTTCAAAGCTTTTAGCTTTACCTTTGTATCATGCATGGATTATTCTCAATCTTGTTTTAAATTGCTCATTTCAAGTTTTCACCCAAAGGCTCCATTTTTTTTTCTTTTTTTTATCTTTTTTCTTTTCTTTTCGTTTTGGATTATTTCACCATGCATTTGAAAACTCATCAAAATAGACTTTTAAAAAGAGGTAACGTTGGCCGGGGTTTAGGGTTTAAAAAGAAAGGATAATAGGCCCAAAAAATATGTTTAAATTGTTCAAATCAAAAGATCATTTCTCATCATGTAAAGCAACATTGATGTTTTGCCTCATTATTCATCATCTTATTTTTCATTCATACTTTTCATTTTTTCTCTTTTCACTATTCTTTTCCAAAAGGAATCCATTCACAAGATGGTTTTTTTTTTTTTACCTTGCCCTTTATGTCATTTATAGCATTCACTTTTTTTTTTTTTGTAAAGGGGTTTTTCTCTCTTTTTTTTTTTACTTCCTATCTTTGAGACCTTTTGTTTTTTTCAAACTAGGTCTCTTCCTAAAATTTATCCCTCAGTGTGGAGGGTGATCCTTGGTTAGGGTTCATACAAAAGAAAAAAAAATCAACTAGCTCAAAACAGGTAAGTAATTCAAACATGGATACTTCCATTGAAAAGCAATTCCTTGAAGTTGACTTTCTTTTCTCTTTGATTTTGAATTCATTTGAATATGTCACATGCATTATATTACAACTCATTTCTTTTCATCTTTTTTTTTTTTTTTTTTACAATTCATGCTTAAAATGCACCATCTCAACTTTCCAATCAAGTGAGAGGCCATGTAGCAGTCTTCATTTTCAAGTCCACACAGCTTGTCCATACAATCTTTGTTTAATGACAATAAATGTCATACAAAGAAAAATGTTGAAATAAAGGGTATTATAGATATTATAAATTTTGGCCCTTTCATAAATTTACCCTAAAAATATTTGTAAAGAGAAACTAAATGTTGAATAGGTCAAGATGTTGCTCAAGGATATCAAGAAAATAGTCTTTCAATAATTTGCCCTAAAAAAAAGATTAAAGAGTTTAAACTTTCTAAAAGAACTTGGGTGATGATGTGTTTAGGATAGCCTTAACCTTTAGCAAATTGCCAAAACTCAGAACGTTTCAAAAAGTGCCTTATTTATTGATTTTCAAAGAATTTTCAGTGACTTTGCAAATTAATCATCCATTTCATTGCTTATAGCCATAATAAAAATCCTAACCTTAGTCAAGTGAAATAAGGTTTATCAAAATTAAGAATTCAAGCCTTTTAAGTGGTATGGTTATTAGCATGGGATAGCTAGTGAAATGACTGGGTATGTTCATTCTTAACACTAGTCACCAATTCCCTCAAGATTGTTATCAAAATTATTTTTTGTTTTTTTTTTAAATCATTTTTTTAATCAAGGAGAAAAAAGTCAAGTGGATTTCCATTATCAAACATGCCTACACTCAAAAGATGAAGGAAAACAACTTTCAATATTTACAAATCTCTTTCAATTTGAAACAACATGTTGCAATACTCAAAAAAAATTTTCAAACAAATAAAACAAGAGCTTATTCTAGATTATGTACAAAACAAAAATTATCCCAAATAAATGAAATAATATACATTCAAAAATGTTTATATAGATGGGAAGAAAATATTTACAATTACATGTGTATAATATATAGTGAAAAATGAGAATTCATTTCCAATAGCACCATATACAAGCCAGGAGAAAACAAAATTGCCCTAAAATAATGTAAGTACAATGATGTTTACATGGATGAAACATATATATATATATATGTACAAGTGCATCTATGTAATGCAAAAATTCTTTTCCAATTAGACTATGTGCAATCTTAAATAGAGCAAAAAACTATGCTAACTAAATGAAATGATATACAAATAGAATATTTACATGGATGGAGAGATGTATGTACAATTACATGTACGCCAAACAATGATTCATTTTCAATTATGTACAAAAGTAAAAGGGAACAAAAATTGCCCTAACAAACAAAATAATATACAATGATATTTTCATGAAAAATATGTACAAACATATGTATCCACTACATAATGTAAATTGAGATACATAGTCAAAATTATATACCAAAATTAAGGAAAGCAAATAAAATAATGTATATAATGAAACAAGATTCATTCTTAATTAAAACTAACAAAAAGGCAAACTTGCCTCCAATTCACATCTTTCTTTTATGTACATGGATAAGTGAAATGATACTTGTACTTGAATGATGTGTTTATAAATCCATGTATGTAATGAAACAAAAACATATGATGCAAAACTTAAAAAAAAAGAAAATTCCACTCAAAATCTCACATTTGCCTTTTAAAGTAAAAGAGTCACCTTTTTTAAAAAAAAAAACATTTATTTTTTACAAAATTCAAAAAAATAACTCATAAAAAAAATACCAACAAATACAAGGTCAACATAAAGACATGCCTTACATGGGGGATTGACACAGCTTTACATTAAGGCTGAGTTCTCTAAATTTACTATATGCTTGGTTAGCATATTCACAATCTAAAAAGTTTTCAAATTGTTTCTTATATCATTGTCCACCACAGAATAATAAAACAAATAAATCCTTACCTATCGTAGGCTACAAATGAAAAAGGGTTCAATTTGAGTAAGATTACTTCGCTAGCCCAGATTGAGATATGAAATCTCACAAGAGTGTAGGTATTTTACTCTCTGTTAAGGATAAAGCTTGGATATAGAGCTCATGTTATGCATATCTAAGTGAATGACAAAATATGGTATGATTAAAAATAAATAAAACATTCAAAAAAATTCTTAATTCTAACTTAAGCTTTAGATAACGCAAGTTTATTGGCTTGCTTTTCAGCTGTCCCTAGTGAAGTCTCTAAACTGTCATAACATACAGATAGGTAGACTTATCACTAGATATAACCTTAAAGAGTCACCACCAATCTTTTTTGTTAAGATGTAATTGGTCACCTAACTAAATCTATTCCATTTTAAAGAGATGTCTTAAGCTTGACTTGAATATCATTAAAAGGTAGATTCAAGTTTATAAAGCCAGATCTAGGCCTAAAAATACAATTATATGTGAGGAAGGGTATAACACCCTCACAAGGCCCATCAAAAGGTGGTACCAGTTTGATTTAATATTATGCAAGCCTTAAAATATATTTGTACTTTTACTAAGTAAGTTTAATATTGGAAATTGGTCTTAAAGTTACTCCAATTATTTGGTAGCAATTTAAGATAATTTTTTTACCTTAAGAGTATTCATGGAGACTCGTGTCTCACTCTAAAGAGGCTCCATCACTAGATTCATTAATGTCCTTTTCATACATTAGTATTTGAAAAAAATCAATAAAATCCTTCAATCATTTGGTAGGATTTTATTTCGATGCATACCCCCTAATAGTTTGGTGAGATTTTTACTTAAAAACCTTTTTTAAAAAAAAAAGTCATTAAATCTTTCAATAGTTTAGTAAGATTTAACTTAGAAATTTAAATCTTCCAATCATTTGGTAGGATTAAAAAATTATTTTGTAAAAATCCATTAAGTCTTCTAATAATTTGTAATACTTAATTTGAAATTTAAATCCTTTAATCTTTTGAAAGGATTAAGTGAAAAAGTTTAATTTAAAAAAAAATTAAATTCATAAATCTTAGTTTTTATTTTATCCAATTAAAATGTTATAAATTTAAATATTCATGAAGAAATTAATAAGAAACAAGCAATAAAATATATACAAACTATAGGAATTACCAAAATAGCTTGGGAATCCAATGGAATATGACCCAAATTAGGCCCAATGAAAAGCTATAAAGGTTGGGCTTAGTCTAGGTTTGGGCCAGTCTGCTTCAATAGCTAGATTCAGGCTTGTCTTAGGTTATATAAAACATTGCTTCTCTGGGTTTCAAGTTTTCAAATCCAAGTCAAACGTCTCAAATCTTACATGGCACCAATCTTTATTTGTTTAAAACATATAAAATTTTCTTTCTTTGCCTTTTTCCCTTATTTTTGTGAAAACATAAATGCTAGCCCTTCTACTAAGCTAAAAGTTTGGCCAACGAGCCAGACCATCATTGCCTCGATGCACCAACATGGGTAACAGCTACCACTATCCTTTGTTACCCGTAGTTTTCTTCCTTCCACATTTGCAAGCCACCAATCATCACCACTCTCTAGTCATCGGTGTTTGTTGAAAAAACTCCAAAAAAAACTCATCTTGCTTTGGATTTTTTTACGGCTCTTCTCTTTGCATGAATAGATTTTTTTTATTTAATTGTGTCTGGTCTTTTTTTTGTATAATGCCTTGGTTTCTCGTGATTAAGGGTTAGTTGTTAATAGCTTGCTAGAAATTTGCTACTAAACATTTGGTGTCGCTCTCCCTTTATTCTTGTCTCTATCCCTAATTAGTGTTTGATTCCCTTAAGTATTTCTAGATTTGTTCAGTTGAAATTGGGCTTGGTTTGAATTTCTGGTCCTAGGTTCTTTTGGCTTGTACTAGTTTTCCTGTATGTGTTTATTGCATGATATCTTAGTCTTAAGATGGTAGGTTTGTAGATTGTAAAAGGGGTGGTGCTACTAATGTGTATTTGGTGATAGTCAATAGGTGTACTAGTTTTTCTCTATGTGTTTATTGCATGATATCTTAGTCTTAAGATGGTAGGTTTGCAGATTGTAAAAGGGGTGGTGCTACTAATGTGTATTTGGTGATAGTTAATAGGTGTTAGTGATGGTGGATTGAGTTTGATGACAAAGTTAAAAGTAGTGGATTGAAAATGGTAGTGATGGACTTAGGTTTTTGAAAGGCTGAATGTAATTTGACAAGGAGGGCTCTTAATGGGTGGAAATGGTGTTTGTGGTGGTAAAAAGAAAGCTCGGTGATGGGTGAAAAAAAAAGATGGTGATAAAAAATGCTAACGATTGCTTTCTTTATTTGTCTTTCTGTGCTTGTTCCTCACCAGTTATGTAATTGTGGTGAGGAATTGGGGTGTAATCGTGGTTTTGTAGGGAATTAGGCTTGGTTATTAAGGGTGGTCTTTGCTCGATTTTATTCTCTATGTTCGTTGACTACATATCTTGCTTTTATAAAGATCCAACCTTAATCCCAAAAGAATTATAGATTAAAAAGACCTCTGAATGAAATTACTTAGTATAATCTCTTTGGGGTTCTTATCTCAAAAGTGATTTAAGCCAATAAAAACATTATCACTAGAAGAATTTAAATCCCTTTTGGATTTTCCTTCAGACTCTTTTTTATTAATTCAATTTTCTTCTTTTTTATATTTTTTACTTTTCTTGGAATTTTTTAGAAAAAAACAAAAAGAAAACTAAAAATAAAAAGAAAATTAAAACCCTACATTTCATAAACACTTTAATTCGGGCTTAAAACCCAGATAAAGCTCATAATGAATTAAGACCCTAAAATGGTATTGCAAAAATTTAAATGAAAAAAATTTCAGACAAAATGGGGTGTTAACAATGCATATGAGATATTTAAATGATTCCAAAATCAAAGAGGAAAAAAATCTTTTCCTGATAACTTTCATATTTCTTTCACAAAAAGAAAATATCCATTTGCTACCCCTATTGAGCCTATCAAATTTGTATTGAAAAAAACCTAACTAAGGATCATTTTCCACACTAGGGGGCAAGCATGAATATGGATTCTTTCGAGAAAGCATTAGGTCTAAATGACAAGAAAGAATGCTTACAATCAAAAAGCAAGCTCAAGAATTTGAACTTAATTTGTCAAGAAATGGAACCAAGAAAGAAAAAAGGAAAAAAAAAGGAAGAAGGAAAGAAATGAAAAGAAAAAAAAAGATGAAAAAAATGTGAAAAGGAAAATGTCATTGAGAAAAGAAATGATCCTTGATTTGATTACCCTTAAACACATTTTTTAGCCTATTTATCCTTTCTTTCAGAACCCCAAATTGAAGAGCTTTTCTTTAGGAAATTACCATCACTTTTTTATTTGGGATGAATTTTGAATTTTCAAATGCATGATGAAATAGAAAAAAAAAAGATAAAAAAAGAAGTTTGAATGAAGCTTTAGGGTGAAAACCTAAAAGAACAGTGTAAAGTAAGATTTAAAGCAACTCAAGCAATGTCATTAGAGAAAGTGATTTTGAAAGAACCAATGAACAATGAAAGCCTTTGAGAAATCCTCGAAAATGAACCCTAATTTAAAGATTTGTTTTGGAATTTGAGCTTTTCTTTATTTTTTCAAAAATTTTGAGCCTATCACAACTAGTCTTGATATTTGTTAAAATACCATATATCAAGAAATTAAAAGAATGCAAAAATGGATTGTGCTTTAAAAGATTATTTTTTATTTGGGAACCTAAATGAATAAATATAGATTAGCTTTTTCCCATCCAATGGTAAAATCTCTTTTAACACCTCGGTGTGTCGAACCATTTGATTCCCTTGAATAGATTAAGTTGTGATTCACTTTCTTTATTCTATGCAGTACTTACCAATTTTTAAGACATTTAATCTCATACTTTCAAAAGAATATGCATTTTTTGGATCATTGAATAGTTATATAGGGCAATATCTTTGGTTTTCATGAACATATTGGGACATTTGTTGTAAAGACATTTATATTTGAATTGACATGAATTGGTGTGGATAAGAGATAGGTGATTTATAGATCATTATGATAAAAATGACTTTTTGGAACAAGGAGAATGGTCAAAGTAAAAGGTTTGAAGAAGATCCATGGATAAGAGGAATGGTTTTGAAAAGTGGAATGCTTCGAGTCAAAAGAAAAGGTAAAAGATTGTTCATGAAAACTACTTGAGAGTAATTGTTAGCCAGTTCTAAAGTTTGGTGAAAAAAATTGGAAAAAAGATTGAGGACCTCTTTACCACAATTAAAGGTGCAAGACATAGGCTATTGTCTGCATTACATGCATGATATTTATCTTATTCATTACATATTCAATTTTGACTTTGGATTTTGATTTAAAAGGTTGAGAATTTGAAAATATGAGATTTTGACCCTCGATTGAGGATAATTTTTCAAGTATGAGATTTCAATTTTTGATTAAGGAAAAATTTTCATGACAAAAATGATAAGTTTTGGGTAGAAAAGTTTTCAAAATGAGATTTGTAAAAGTGTTTAGCTTTAGTCAGAGGGTGAAACCTTTTCCAAGATAAGATTTTTTTATTTCAAAAGAAATAATTTTTAAGGTTTCAAAGTGTTTGTTAGGTAAGAGCTTTTTCAAAGATAAGAAATAATTTGTAATACCTCTAGGTTTAATCTCTACGGCCTTTGAGCATGATTTACTAGACATTTGAGTTTAATCTCTAAGGCATTTAGGCATGATTTGTAAGACCTCTGAGTATAATCTTTAAAACCTTTAGGTATGATTTGTAAGATCTTTGGGCATAATCCTCAAGACTAGACCTCCGGGCATAATCTTTAAGACCTTTAGACATAATCTCCAATATCTTTGGGCATGATTTGTAAGACCTCTGAGTATAATCTTCAACACCTCCAAGCATAATCTTTAAGACTACTAAGCATGATTTGTAAGACCTTCAGACATAATCTTCAAGACTTTCAGGCATAATCTCTAAGACCTTTGGGCATGATTTGTGAGACCTCCAGGCATAATCTTCAAGAATTTCGAGTATGATTTGTAAGACCTTTAGACATAATCTTCAAAACCTCTAAGCATAATCCCCAAGACCTTTGAGCATGAGTTGTAAGACCTCCGAGCATAATCTCTGAAAAAACTAAAGTTTGAATTTTGAGGTTGAATTTGGAGTTTTGTGACATTCATTGCATTTAATTCTAAATTTTAAACTGAAATTCTAAGAGTTTTCATGGAAATTTTAGACTTGACATTTCTTGCTTAAAAATGTTAAAGATGTTTAACCTAACAAGATTAGCTAGCAAATGGTGAGATTTAAGCCCAATTAGATTGGCATATGAAAAGAAAAAATGTTGATTTTTTTAAAAAGTCTCAAAGCTTCTATAAATAAGGAATTTTTTTCAACTATGAGAACGATTTATAAGACCTCTAGACATGATATGTTAAACCTTTGAACATAATCTTCAAGACCTTGGAGCATGATTTGTAAAACTCATGGGTATAATCTCCAAGACCTTGAGGCATGATCCCTCAAACCTCCAATACCTTTTTAGATTTTGTTTAAAGTTTCACATCTCAATTGTAGGGAAACATTTTATATAAAGTTTCAAACCTCAGTTGTGAGAGAACAATTTATTTAAAGTTTCAAGCCTCAAGTATGGGGAAACATTCTTGTTTTTCGAAAGTTTTAAAGCTTTTGTTGAAGAAGAGCTTTTGTAATTTTCTTTTTTCAACTTTTCTAAACATGAACAAAATGAATGTATTTTGTCTTTGTACTTCCTGTTTCATAGAAAATGTACAAAGAACAACAATTGTAGACATCTCATTTTATCCGAGGATTTTCTTTTGAAATTCATTAGGTTTCGAATTTTAATTTAATTGTGCAATTGGACCTTAATATAGAAGTAAATTTTAGGCTTAAAGATTAAAAGCCCAAAAATTTCAATTTTGGATTTTTAATTTTAATTTTTAATTTTTATATATTGCTCAAAAAGTAAAATAAAATGAGAAAACTAAAAAATGGTCAAAATTTGACAAATTATCTGGGATTCAATTTGGGTTATGGAACTTAATGATATATTTTTTTAGGAGATTTTAAGCCCCAATCTATTACAAAAGGAAAGATCATAAAAAATCCCAATCTTGGAAATCTTATAGATATGGTGGAATATCAGTTTTTCAAATTGAATTGAGATTTTGATCCTTATAAAGGGTTTTCAATCTATGAATAAGAAGGGAGAGGCCAAGAAAAATGAAAAATCCAAGCAATTAATAAAGAGGTAGAGAGCAATTTGACAAAACAATTTAGCCTAAATTAAAAGACTGATCAACAGCTCAATTGAAGAAGGCCTCATAAAGAATTCACAATCAATATAGAGGTAATTTCAGACAAAATTTTAAAACAGAGCAGAAATTAAGGACACTTGACAAGAACAAGCAATATTCAAAGCCAATTTCCAGCAGAAGATTCAATCATAGAGTAATAAGGCAGCAATTTGATAGTAAACATTCAAGCAAATTCAGCAGGAAACATAATTAACAATCAGCACACACACAACCAAAAATAGAGACAGGCAATTATCCAAAAAAAAAAACCTACCTCAAACCATTCCCCTATTGAAACCATATAAAAAAAGCCAAAAAATCTTGATTCCTTAGCAAATCTAGAAAAAACAAAGTGTCGCAGTAAGACCTAAATCCACCTTAAACAACCCACACCTAAAAATCCATCAAAATTCACCAATTAAAAAACTATCACCCAATCAATCCATAATCTCTAATTCAATAAAAAACTATATTCAGTAAACTAAGTAAACTCGAACCTCGCACCTGATTGATGCATAGAACCCGGATTCAGCAACTCAAAAATAAACCTAAACTTAAAGACCAGTAAACCCATAACCCAAGAACAAAAACCTAAACTTGAAAGAGACAATAAGCATCCACAATCATAAAAAATCAAAACCACCACAAACAACCCCAAGCAAAAATTAAAAAGAAAAATAATTAATTTTCCTTTCGGGTAAAAGAAATTCTTAAAGTGTTTTAGGGTTTCTAAATAAAGAAAAGGTTTTAGAACTGTCTCAATGGTGGAAAACGTGGCACAATCTGATAATAAGAAGGAAAAAAAGAGGCGTTATTGGTACAAAGAAGAAGAACAAAGAAAAATGGCAACGAATAGTGCTAGTGATGGCAGACACTGGTTTTTGGGTTGATGGGGTGGTGGCGAGCAACTAAATTAGGTCTTTTTTAGTTGTTTATCTATTTTTCTATTTTTTTCTTTTAAATTAATATTTAATTTTTGCATGGATTTTTTTTTGTTTATTTCTACATATTTATTTTATAGTATTTAAGCATGATTTATATTTTCATGATTTATTTATATTTGTATGAGTATTTATATTTTCATGATTCATTATTTATTTACATGATATTTATATTTTTGCATGATACTTTTGCATGACTAATATATTTGCATGGTAATTAATATTTTTACATGATTTATCATATGGTATGACTTTATAATTATTACATAATTTATTGCATGATATGATTGTATATTTATTGCATGATATTTTTTACATGATTTTTATATTGCATGATTGCATGATTTGATTTTGATAAAATTTTTGTATGATAATGTTGTGTAAATAAATAAAAGGATTGGAATTGATTTATTTGCATTATAAAAAACCATTTTTGATAAGGGTTAGGTAAGATAATAAATAATAATTTGGTATCAATTTTAGGCGTAAAAGGGTACTAATATATTCTCTACACGTATCCAACTCCCAAATCTTAGTTTTGTTGATATAGACCAGAACCTATTTTTTTCAAAAACCTTTAGTTTAGGCTTAAGACAACCTAAAAAATGATAGATTCTTATAGGTAGCCAATCACACTTAGATAAAAATGATTGGTGGTGACTTTATACTTTTTGTGTCTAATGGTTAGGCTTTCTCAACCTAGACGTTATGATATTATTTTTTAGTTTTTTTTAAGTATTTTTTTTAAAATCCATGTTATAAAATTTTCATGAAAAACTCATCATTACTAATTTCATGTGGCAAGTCTTTTTTTTTTGCTTTTCATCTTTTTTTTTCTTTTTTAGTTTTGATATATATTTTTTAAATTAAATCATTTTTTAAAAAAGAACAAATCTTTACACATAGTACCCTATATCTTTTTCTTTTTTTTTTTTATCTTCCACCTTTTTTTATCTTTTATTTTTGTTATTAAATAAATTTCATATCAAAAGAAATTGTTAAATAAATTTTTAAAGAAAAATGTTGATAGAGGTGATGACAAAATAATCTTGTATCCAATAGGTTTTAATTCATCTAGATCCAATATGTGCATTTTCTTAATTTGGGATCAAGTTGTTTTTTTTTTCAAAAATTGTGGTCAAGTCGAATATGAGTTTAAGGTGTTTCATTCTATTTAAGTATATATAAATATATGTTTTATTATTCATTTAATTTTATATTTATATATATGTATATTATTAATAAAAATATTATTTAATACTTAATTTAATAAATCTATGTGCAATCCCTATTTAGTTTCCCTTTCTATTTTTTCCATCATTTCTTTTTTTTTTTAATTTGACTTTTTCAAATTGAATAAATGTTGTAAGAGAAAATCAATGGATGTAAAGATAACAAAATAACTCATATCCTATTGTTTTCTATTCGATCCCATCCAATATGTATGGGTTTTTGAAAAATCCAAGATTGGGTCAAGATTTTTTCTTTTTTAAATTGAGGTCGAATCAAAGGTGGATTTAGAATCTTCCATCTTGTCCCAATAAATGTATATATATAATTAGATCTTTAATTAATTATTTTATTTTATATTTATGTATATTATATTAATAAAATTATTATTTAATATCTAAATTTAATAAAAATACTATATTTATATATAACTAGGTTTTTTATACCTTTACTCTGCACAATTAAGTTCATAATTATATTTTGTAGTGATGAGGTTGTTTTCAAATGGGTAAAGCTTGGATTTTTTATCATTCTCAAAATGGATATTTCTTTTGGGGTTGTTGTTGTTTGTCTTATAAAATGGGATTCTGTTAATTTGTGGGTTCTGCCTTTTTTAATTTGCTTCTAGTTGATAAACTTTAGGCTTTTGAGAACTAATATTTGCTTGTTTCTTTAGTTTTGTATGGTTAGTTTATTAGTTCATTGTCTTTGTCAAGTTCTTAGAATTGATTATTGCTATAAACAATTTGAAGGAGATTCCATCTTAGTTTGCATAGTGTTTTCTATTTTATAAGAAAATGGGTTCCATCTTAGCTGAAGTGCAACAAACAATAGAATCAACTAAACCAAAAAAATTGATTGTACCTGACCTACTTAAGTCAATTCAATTACGTTTGGTTTTTCTATATTTTTTGATCGGTTCAAATTTTCACTAAATTAAATCATTACTTTCGATATTTCTATATTTATCAATTGATTCAATTTTTTATATTTGTTGATTCGGTTTTTTACTAAACTAAATTGATTTTTACAGCTGAATTAATTGAACCAATCATTTGCGATACCTATTTCCTATAAAATTGCTATAGCCTTTTCCATTGTCGAAAGAGGTGCGCATTTTCTATTCCTTTATTAAATTTCACATTTTAAGCATTAATGTTTTTTTTATCTTAAAAGATTTGGTGGTTCCTTAATCAATGAGGTAATTGTTAGATTGTCTCCTTATCAACAATTTTATACTTAAAATTCTCTTAAACATTAACATCATAATCATTACTAGATCAAATATTAAGATGAAATGGATGTGTAAACATAGACAAACATCCCAGCCCTTTCTTTTCCATTTATATTCTAAACAAAATAATTTAGTTAAAACTACATCAATTGAAATTGGATAGCATGAACTTTAATTTTGTCAAGAATGGACTCATATGTTGGATCAAAATCTATAGTTATCGACATAAAATCTAACAATATAGTTATTGACATAACAATACATTTTTTTTACCTATTGTAAAACAAGTAGTAGCCATTTCAAATACCAAAAGCTTGAGTTGTTGAAGAGCTTATTGCCTTTAACTATTAATTACACAAAAGAAAACTTTAAAGATTTACCAAAAAAAAAATAATAAATGTCATATCTTATGTCATTAGTAACATTTTACACTAAACTTCTTTTTCAAAATAATATTTCATTATTTTTAGTTATAAAGGATTTTTGGAAAATATAATAATGATATACCTAATTATGCACTACAAGATTACTCATATTCAAGGCATTAAAGTTTACAAAAAATATTGTTTCGTTCTTTTTTAGTATCATAACACCAATAAAAGTGTCTCTAAACTATATTTTGTACAAATTACGTTGTTTAAGTTACTTTTTAATTTTAAATTATAAGGAAGTGGAATTTCTATAGATTGGTTTGCATTTATAGTTAATTGCTTTATGATCCTTGTTAATAATTTAAAATTATTTTTATTGTGAAAATGCTACATGTGTTTTGTTTATCAAAATATGTATAAACACTAATATTAAGATATATTAATATATTATCTTATAATTATTTTAATTTTTATTTGTATCTATAACTATGAATAAAACTTATCCCCTGCTTCTCAATTCTCCCATTTCCTATACAACTTAGATATGTCTTTAACAAAAATTGAGGGTTAATTTGGGTCATACACCTCAACTTTGCTTTCTCTGCCTCTTTCCTCTCTCTTTTTTTCTCTTTGTCTTCTTCCATTGTGTGCTACTTTTCTTCTTCAAATCTAACCATCAATAACACCGGTGTATAGGTCATCTCCATTAAGGTCAAAAGCAAGGTTCTCAAGTCAAACACTAAGTGGAGCTGGATAGTTTTAGCACTATAAAGGTGGGTGTTAGAGTCTAAAATCACTGGTGAAGCCAAGATGCTGAAAGATATGATGATGGATAGCAGTGCTACTAATGTTGAACTTAACATCAGTTCCAATTTAATGTTCTGGTTTTTTCTTATATCTTGGATTTGCAGCCTTTGCTTTTTAGTTGATAACTAATGTTAATAATAAATCTTTTTGTGATTTTGACATTGTTGTTTATGTGAATGTTTGTTGTTTGTTTCATTGTTTCTATTTTTCATGCATTATTGATTATTTGGTTTTAATTATTTATGTACATGATTATTAAAGAGGATGAAAATAAAATCCAATGCAAAAATTAAAAGAGAAAAAAGGTTTATCCTTTCTTGGAAAGCCTTTTTTAGTTTTTTTTTTAATTTTTTAATTAAAGTTGTTTCTTCTTTGGAATTTTGTTGGTTGTCGTAACTCCACCAGAGCCATGTTGTTGCTCGTTTAACTCAAAAATAAGAGAAAAAAATAGAAAAATTGGTAAAATTTTTTTTTTTTGGTATAGTTGCATGTTGATTGGTTTTTTTGGAACTGCAATTTTTTTTACTTTTTTCTCACAATTTTTCCTTTGATTTTTATTTGGATATATGTGTTCTTTTGTACTACAAATATTTATGTTTTAAGTTTTATGATAACACATGTTAATCCTTGTCTTAGATTTAAAAAAAAAAACTTGCAAATTTTAATTTAGTAGGAATGTGATAATAGTTTGATTTTTTCATTGATAATTTTTCAACCAATTTGAAAGTTTAAAGCCAAACCAATGTGAGAAAGTGTGTTTGGATTAACCCTAATACAACTTATAGAATAATACAGTTCCTAAGTTATTGTTCCATATTTCTCTTTGGAAATCAAGACTTAACAAAAAATATATATATTTTATGTAACCAGTTGCATGGTGATCATTTATTAGGTAGCTATCTGCAAAAAGTTGCTTTTAACTTGCCTTTTTATTTCATTAATGGTGGTAGGGTTAGAATATACAATTATCACAAAGGAAATCCTTTGGCAATTTTTAAATGTCACCATGTTACGGTACAATGAAGACTCTAAGGTCGAAATATTTACATTTTATTATTTTCCTCTAAACTATTTGGTGTGGTCTCATTCAATGTAATTGTGGCATTGACAAGCTATAACCATGTAATTATGACTCACACTTTATCATGCTATTCTTCAATTGCATTAAATCATTAATGTTGGTGATTTGAAATAGTTAACTAGTTATTTCATGTTATTATAACTATTTGCATTCCAGAAATAAAGCATCTATTCTTGTAGTGTAACTCTGTTTCATACTCAACCGATGCAAGCTGATGGCCTCTAGTTCAAAAAATACTAAAGTTGCACTATGGGAACTATATCCACCTCAAACTTGAAACAAAAGTGGAACTAATATTATTACCCTGCTAGTGCTCACTCAAGTTGTGCCAACAATTGGGGGTTAGTTCTTGGTTATGATGGTCATAATGTTTTATATGCCTTCCCATGAGTTGTATCAGAGAAGTATTGATCATAAAACTATTAACATTTTATGTAACTTTAATTATATTCAAGTCTATCATTAGTTCTAAATGTGATTGCTTTGAGGGTATACAATCCAATGCATAATAATTGGAATAAAATTGACTTATTATTTGGTTAACGAATATGAGTTTAATTAAGGTTATGCATTTCAAAAATTGTAGAGCTATTATATAAGGTAAGACTTTGTTTTAGAAATAAGCAAAGGAATATGGATTAAAATTTGAAGTAAAGAAACAATATGAAAATGATGATCATGATGACTCAATGCTGTGCATTTTATTTATTTGACCTGCAAATTGATTCTGGCAAAACTATTCAAGCCCATTACAATTGAGTAGTTAACTTTTTGTAGTTTCATTTTAGAGTTTTCCCATCTAAAGTTATAAAAGTGTTTGTTTTAATGCCTCTTTGAAACTGATTATATTGTGGAGTTTGATTTGTTAATTTGATAATTGACTTGATTGAAAGGTTGCCATTATGTATTAATTAGTTTGTCACATACATGATTTTCATACCTAAGAAAAGTATGTGGTTTTAAGTTTTAGGGGTCAATTATCTTTTGATTGCTCTTTGTTTATAAAATAGGTATGCCCAGTTGTTGGAAATGCTTGTTTAAGCTTTATGATAGTTCATGCTTTCATTTATTAAACATGTAACTAATTTTCTTAAGGAAAAATTCTAATTACCTTTTCAAATTTAATTAAATTAGTATTGCTTATGCTTATTAGAGGAACGTCAAGTTCAGCTAACAATCTACGACTTCTTACAGTATATTTGTTTTTTAATCTATTATTTTTTATGTATCTATTTTGCTTACTTTGTAATTGTATGACTATGAGATTTCTAAGATACTCTAATCTAGAAACAATATATTTCATAATCTATCAATGAAGCTTTGGTTAGTTAGATTAGTTATAACGTTGTGAAACTTCTTATTTCATGGAGATATGTTTTAACCACATTCAACCTAATATATTTTGTAAATGTAGCAAAAAAAATGAATGCAGTGTATGTTTTTTGTTGTAACTTCTTTTTCCATTTTTAGTTCTTGATATTACAATAGTAATTGATTGTGTTATCTTTAATTTTTTTTTTTAACTTATTATTCATGTTTCAATCATGAACTTCCTATTACAAATTTTTAAATGAAAAAAATATTTTTTTATTATGATCTATGTCTATTGGAAATACAAGAAATAAATGTGTTTTTTTTTTGTTGATGCAGTATTTATATGTTGCATGCAATTTGCAAGTAGATAGACTTTTGCTAAAGCAAAATATCAATATCAAAAGCAATTTACGGTGTTATTATTTGTTTTGCCTATTATCTATAATAGATAACATTATATAACAAGCCAAATACACCAATTTTAGGATTAGTGAGTAGGTGTACAACTTCTTAATCATTTGTTTCTTTATCCAACTTAGTATTCTAATGTGTTTTTATTATTTCTTTCATGGGTATAAGTGTTTGTTTGCCTTTACTTCAAATTCTGATAAGTGAGCTTGCAAAATTAATTCATTTTATATATTTGTCTTTTAAATACATCTTTCTAATTACTTTTTACTGTTTTTTGTATAGCTATTGTTCTTTAAAAGTATTGAGGTAATTAGAGGTATATATTTTGATTTACATATACAATTAGCTTTATACCATTTGTTAATGAGAATTCTTTTTGAAGTTCTTTAAAAGTATTGTGGTAATTAGAGGTATATATTTTGATTTACAAATACATTTAGCTTTACACCATTTGTTAATAAGAATTCTTATTTGAAGTTGTTTACCTTAATTTAAGCTATAGTTTCAAGATTATCATTGATTTTGACTTTTGGTTGGTTTCAAATTTGTTTGTTTTGACGATTTTCTTTAAATGTGATTATTTAAAGAGAAATATGAGAAATGCAATCATAATTTTTAACTACTACACCATTTATTTCTCATTTTTTGTCATTTTCATAGACCTCCAGAGCTACCTTTTAGAGCAACAAAGTATGGCCCATCTATTGATATGTGGTTTATTGGTTGCATCTTTGTTGAGCTTCTGCATGGAAAGCTTATTTTTCCTTAGAAAATATGAAGTTAGTTGCCTTATATTCAATTAAATGATAGAATTTTATAGAAAGATAAGCCATAATTGAAGGTTATGATGTCTTATGAGCCAAATAGCCCTAGAATATCTAATCGATGTAGCAAAATCTTGGTGGTAATTGATAGCTAATATCTTCTTCCTTACTTGTACAGTTCTTAACAATCAATTTTAGAACTTAATAACATTTTCATTAAAACAACAAGAAGCACATGGAAAGGAAACTTTAAAGAATCAATTTAGGCAGTCATATCGTCTCTTTTCTCCTATTTATCCACATGTCTACCTTCTGTTGTTCTACTAATTGACATTTCTAATTTTGCTGCCTATATCCATTTCTGTATAGCAGAATGCAAACAATGATTCAAATTTGGTTTTTAATGTTCCATTTACTAGAATATAAAAACATAGTAGTTTCTCTATCCATCACTCCTTGATGATTGTTGAACTTTTTGGTTAGGTATATTTCTCTATGTTGAATGTTGAGTTGCAAATAAAGTTACTTATTCTTTTGTGATCCAATGATGATGACAAAAAATCATTTCTTCAATGAATAAGTTTAATATCTCATCATCATTAACTTCAACTAATGTAAATATTCAAAATATAAATAGCTATACAACTCTTTTTCTCTTATACATTGTTCAATATTTAAATTCATAATTTTATTTTACTTTTACAACTAGATTATAAGTATGTAATTTTACTTTACTTTCATGGTGAAGCACAGACTTGAAATCTAGTATTTAGTAATAACAATAATACAAATAATACCATAATATACTCATATAAAAATGAAATAAAATAATTCATTATGCGGTACACTTTTTTTTTTAATTTGCCATTTGGCTTATGAGAGCTCTATCTCTCTCTTTTTTTCATACATTGGGTGTCTTCAGTTGTTGGCCTTTGTTTGTGAGTTTCACTTTTTTTGAATGATTTTTGTATGGAAAAGAGAAAGAAAGATCATGACGATAGAGAAAGGGGAGATAAAAGGGGAAGAAGGAAGGTTGTCAAGAGTGAGATTAGGCAACTTTTATGTCTTTTTTTTTTTTTTTTGAGAAGATAAAGAACTAGGGATAAGGAACATTTAAATTAAGGTAAATTGTTCATTTAACCATTTAAGTTTCTCAAAATTTTTATGTTGATTACTTAATTAAAAATAATTTAATATCACTATGAAAATATTATATTTACTCAATCATTTAAAACAAATAAGGGAGAATTATAAAAAGGGGTTTTGTTAGAAAATTTTATTAAATGGTACAATAAAAAAAGTTATTAGTTTAAAGAAAATAATACTTTTTAAAATTAATAAGAAGAAAATGGATTTTACTATTTTTTAAGTTATACAAAGGCAAAAGAATAAGGCTTCAAAGAAACCCAAAAAAAAAAATCACAGTTGTTGGCCTCCAAATGGAACTCGTGCACCAACACTAATAACTCTTCTAGTTATAGCAGTTGGTAAGCCTTCAACTTTTGCTCCACTTGGAGTGCATGGTGGAGTATGATCCTAATACTAATTATAATTTCCATTTATGGGAGTTGATGCATGTTTCTCACAATAAACTTAGAATGTTTTTTGTTTTGGTTATAAAGATGACAATTAAAAATAATTATCAAATGAACCCCATTGCCAAAAGGCCTGCCTCTTTTTGTGAGAAAAGCTATAATTCAATGTCAAAAAGGAAAAATCAATCCAAAATTTTAATATCATTTGGATTATGTTTAAGGCTTTCACCAATCACCCACATTACAATTAAAAATATTTAAAATGAAGTGATTCTTTTATTTTATTCTTACACAATCCTATCTAGTGATATTTCTTTCTTTATTCAAAGAAGTTTGAGATCTTGAGTTTGAATGGCAAAGAAATGAAATAATTTAATTCTCATTGTGTAAAAGGAAAATTTTTTATTCTACTTTGTACGGAAGATTACTTTAAAGATTTCAAAAACTTTAGATTATCTTAACAAGAATTTAGGTTTCTATTGGTATTAAGCTTCGAGCTAAATGGCAAAATCTTGAAATCATAGGGGAAAAAAGAGAATTGTTAATGGCCAAAGCATGGATTGTTCCCTGCATTTGCACTCCAATGCTCAAATTAGAAATCGATACAAGGGAGCTCAAGAGGAGAGAAAAGTAGAATGGAATGAAATGATAGTACCTAGATGCTTCTATTTCTAGGTAGAAGGTGAACGATCTGTGGGGCACAATAGTGGCATGGCCAAGTTGACATGGCATTGAACATGACTCAAGCCAACCTAAAAGTCTAAAATGCCTTGGCTATCTACTGACAGTTTCAAATGAGGGGAATAATTAAAATGCCTTTTTGACCCAAAAATACCCCTAACATTCTATCATCTCATCGAGTAGTCTAAGTATCAAGCTTATAGGTGCTTGATTGGACCTTTCTAGTACGTATGTTTACTGATCTGACCTTAATCTTGTGAATGCAAGCTTTTAAAAGTTATTTGGAATCTAACCTCATATTGTCGAGGATGAATATTGCCAAGGCCAATGTCAGAGAGGTTTGTAACAGTTTTTTAGTTAAACCTTGACTAACCAAAAATTTATTGTGGCTTGTTAGCGTAAATGTCAAGCTTGATCTTGAGCATGCGTTTCAAGTTATATACGTAGTCTGTCTATTTTAGGGTTACAGAGGTGGATTATCCTTATGTCATAGAGGCCCAAGGTCAGACCGAGTAGGTTTAAGTGTGTTGACAAGGCTCGTGTGTCCATGTGAAACTTAAAGTTAACTTGGTAGTTAGTCCATTCAATTGGTTCGACCTGGGTTTAGCAACAAGTCTAGCCAGTTTAAATGAATGAGATGATCAATTTACTTTTTGAATATTTGAAAATAGCATTTAATGAGGAAAGAGATTTTTGGGTGGTAAAATCCAAAGTTAGGAAGGTGAAAATATGCTCTCTAATGGCAATTTGATACATGCCATAAACTGGGTCATTCATGTCATCTAAAGTTTGGCTATATAATGGCCCATTGGGCCCTTCATTTTTCACCATTTTGCTTTTTTGCTATCAATCTGACCTACTTTTATGGACCTAAAAGCTTTCACCATCTTTTCGATCTAAAAGTTCTTCTTTCATCTGGTTTTCAACCCTTCACTATGATACATTTCTTTCTCTCTCAATGTCTACTAATGCAAGCTTTGGGGGTTTTAAAAGTTTTAAGGTAGTTCTCAAATAAGGTCAGCTCAACTATGGGGATGATGACGATAAGGTCCCCCCAATCATCCAGGTAGAGACATAGTCAAGCAGCTATTAGGTAAACCAGATGTTAGAGGAAAAGTAGAAAAGGGTAGAAGACAATGCCTCATTATCCCTCTTCTTCCTCTAACATTATGGTACTCTCTATCACTACTTATGCTTAGAATTATACTCTTTTTTAAGAGTTTGAAGCTTTGGATGATTATGGCTTCAACATCGAAAAGGGTTTTGAGGAGGCACAGAAGAAGGAGAATAATTAAGCTAAAGAAAGAGAGGATAAAAATGAGTCCCCCGTAGATTTAGAAGACCTAGCTTAAGTTCTTTTCTTCACTTTTTCCTCCTTAGGTATAGTCTCCAAAGACGTGATGAAGAACTTGAAAGGTAGGGCTAACCCTTAAGACTGCTCTAATATGTGTTCTACTCATCACATTCACTTTCTGAAATTTAACTTTTGATTTTTAGAGGAGGGGTATAGCATATTAATGTCGACCACCGATGATTGGATCACTAATAATCTAGAGAGCCATCAACTTTAGGTGTACTAAATTTAATAATGGTCGATCTAAAGTTCCTCTTACATGTTTTATTTGTGGAAATTTTTTTTTCTTATAATTTAACTACTAGATAGCTCAATCCTAATTTATGTTAATATATAGTAGCATTCATTATTTTTTTTCTAGACATTTAGATTTTTTTCCTTCTCTCCCATTATATAAGAAGTTCTTCTCGATCAAAAAACATCCATAAGATAAAAAATGGTTCTACGTGATAGCTCGTCTATCTAAAAAATTGTTCGTGAACTATTCGAGCTCAATAAATAACAAGAAACTGTTCTTCCTCTGCATCTAAAAGGAGAAAAAGAAAAAGGAGGGTGAATTCGAGGTGTGGGAGATTTTTAACAAGCCCATGATTTTTCATGATGTGCCCATTGCTTTCTTTACATCTACCTCATAGATTGAAAAAAAAAATATACTTCACTAAAGGGAAGAGTTAGTCATAAGCTGACTTTGCCTAAAGTAGTGAATGAGTCAATGTACTTGGGTAGGTGTAAGGTAACCTCATAGGTATTTAGTTTTGTTGATTTTTTTTCTAACTTTTAACTTGTCTTTGTAGATTTCCTAACCCTCAAAAAACTTTGACTTCCACTTGTATGTTGACAAGCCGAAGCCCACAAAAGGCCAAAAGAAGCAAGCCATACAGCTCATGGCCCTTTTTTAAGGGGGAACTAAGCCAATAAATACTCCCTCCAACTTAAAAACTAAGTTCTTTAGCTCAAGTCCCTACCGCTACCAAAGGTAAGCAAAAGGTAATAGTAGGTCGAGATGTCTTAGCTCCTCCCCTACTAAGAAATAGAGGTCAGAGGCTTCCCCATCTCTAGTGGACCCTAAAGTCTAGATCTTAAGGCCTAGCACAGAGAAGTTCTCCACTAGCCTAGAGTACACTCTTGGTACGAACCCTTAGAGAGTGTTGACATGGCTAGTAAGTTTGCAAAGTTCATGGTCCCTCTAAATAATAAGTTATCTTTCAATTCAGTTTTATTTGTTCCATTATTTTCTAAGTCTACACTCTGCTTTCTTTCACAATTTATGAGAAACTCCCACCTCACCCCAATGTCTATACCAACAAGGCCCCGCACCATGCCTATCTGGCCATGGCTTACATCCTAAAAGCCAAGAAGGACCTGAAGGTCTAGGGCCAAGAAAATTACAAGCACAATGACATAATTGTCAATATACGATCCAACATTGCCATTTCATATAAAAAAAAAAAAGCTAGAGCAAAAAAAAAGGTTGATAAGATGGCAGTCAAGCTAAAAAAGGCACATGTGAAGTAGGCCTTGGCTAAATCAATAAAAGAACAAGCTGAGTTGAAGCTTGATAAGGCTTAGGCTGAGATTGTGAAGCTAAGGTCTCAATTAGAGGCTAAAATAAAGGAGAACAAGAAAATTAAGTAAAAAGCTGAGAATGAATGCAATGAGCAAATTTTCTAAGAGTTCATGGCCTCTAAGAGCTATTTCGACCTTCTAGTTGAGTTCTCATGGAAAAATGTCCTTGGCACATTCAAGCTTTGCAAGGATGAAGTGCCTTTTAAGTACGTCAAACTGAATCTTAACCTTTTAAACATCAGTTTAAACAATCTGAGGACAACATCTCCATTTCAGTTCAAGGAAAAAGAGGAAAAGGTGGATGATGAGGACTTGGCCATCAACGTCGAGCTAGAAGCTACCCTAGCACTTGAGACCAAAGAAGAGCTTGTTATTGTTGCTACTAAAGAATAGTAAGATGACTGAAAAGCTTTTCCTTTTTAATGTTTGTTATTTTGTTTCTTTTTGTATATTTTTTGTAAATATTGAGGTTAGATTTTTTGTAATGACCTCGATCAAATCACTCTACAAACTTCTATCAAGTAATTTTTTGCATCACTCAACAAGGATTCTATCAATGGAATACATAGAAAAATTTGTTTGCCAAGTTCTAACTTAGACTTTCAACTCTATTTTCTTTATCTTCTCTTTATGCTTCAATAAATCAAGAACATGGACTTAGTTTTAGCTTGGTTGATTTTTAACAAATTAATCAATTAATTGGTAAATCAAATAACCACTAAGTATTATCTTAGGTAATATGCTTAGTCAAGCCAAAATTACTCAAATTTGGTTAATCAATTAAATAAAGCAACCATAGCTCGGGTCAGGCAAGCTTGTTAAGATGTAATCAATTATTTAGAATTCCTTAAATTAACTTGAAAATCTACATTGATACAAGTCTTAGCTCAAACTTATTAAATTTTACAAAATTAGATCAGCCAACGCTTGAGCTTGGGGCTTTCATAATAAATGTAATCAAAATGTAAATTTTATTCATTCACTTTTGAATTACAAGTGTGAGCTTGGCCTTGTTTGAACTATTGGTAATAGACTTTGAGATTTTTTGTATCCCATGTCTTCAGGATAGGATTACCATTCATATCATGTAACCTGTAGGTCATATCATGGATGACCTCTTTGACCACGTAAGGGCCCTCTCAATTTGATGCTAACTTGCCACCTCAGTCATCTACCCTTGAGGCTTCAACTCGTCTAGGCACCAGGTCATCTTTCTTTATATTCTTACGTCAGACCCCTCTATTGTAATAGTTGGATACTTTCTACTGGCAAGCTACTATTCTAGTCAAAAGCTATAATTTTTTATTCTTTTACTAAGTCCAAGTCAACTCTGAGGGCATTATCATTTCCTTCTTTTGATCTAACCTTAACTCTTAAGCTCAAATGGCTAATCTCCACAAGCACCATGGCCTCTATCCTAAATGTTAAGTGAAAAGAGGTTTCTTTTATGGAGACTTTAGTAGTCATCCTTAGAGCTCACAAAACTCTAGGGAGCTTGTCGCCTCACTTGCCCTTGGCTTCATCTAGTCTTTTTTTCAAGGCTTTTGGAATTGTTTTATTGGTTGCCTTGACCTAACCATTAGATTGAGGGTGGGCAATTGACATGAACCTTAGGTCGATGTGAAAATTAAAGCACCATTCCTCATATTTTCAAACTGTTTGCCATTATCTATTATAATAGACTGAGGTAGGCTAAATCTACACACTATATTTTTTCATAAGAACTTTTCAACCTGGGCTTCTATTGTTATAGCCAAGGCTTTAGCCTCAAGCCATTTCATGAAATAATCGATCACTACTATGACTGGGGTGAAAAATCTGAAACATCTGAATCATTCATTCCTCGTTGCATGAAAGGCCAAGGATTGATGATGGGAACTTGTTTAATTGATGGGAGATGTTGTACATGGGTGAATCTCTAGCATTTAACACATTTCATCACCAGGTTAGTTACATTTTCTTAATAGTTGGCCAGTAGTAGCCCTATCTGAGTACCTTGTAGGCAAGTGACCTAGGTTCAAAGTGATTTCCACATAACCCTTCATGCATTTTCTTAAGGACGTAGTTTGCTTTATCATCATCTACACATCCCAAGTAAGGTACATTAAAAAATCTTCTATATAGATTTTTCTTGATCATAATGTACCGAAGAGCTTGCATCATTAAAGCTTTAGCTAAGACCTCATCTATGGGTAGTTCTCCCATAGTCAAGTATGCCCTAATCAGGGTCATCCATGATTTTTTTTCTTCAATCTGTTCGACCAATTTCTCCTCAATACTCTTTTGTTTTAGTTTTTCTACCAACACCTAGCTTGAGCTTTCTATTATCATTCCTTAAGCTAGCTTAGACAAATAATCCACTAGCATATTTTTTGACATTGATATTTTCCTGACATTTGCCTTAAAAAAGGTGAAAAGGTACATCAATGCTTGCTTTAAGTATTTTTTTATTCCTTTTTCTTTGGCTCTAAACTACTATTTATTTGGTAGACCACTAACTTAAATCACTATATATGATAATGTTCTCTACATTCAACTCAGTCACCACTCTTAGGCTGACTATTAATATCTCAAATTCGGCATCATTGTTTAAAGCTTTGAATCTAAATTTAAAGGTGTATTAGAATTGTAGGTCTTTTGGGTTGATCAAAATTAGGTTGGCCCCATTTCTATGGTTAGTAGTTGACCAATCAATGAAGAATTTTCATATTTATTCTTCTCTAACCTCTTCACCTTCTTTAAGTAGCTCATTGACCTAAGCCGAAATGCATTTCACAGCAAAGACTGTTAGGACTTTGGATTTTAGCGCTGACCTTAAAAGCATGTATAGGTTATATTCACTGAGTTCTACTGCTCATTTGATTAATCTTCCTGATAGTTTTGGTTTTTGCAAAACCTACCTAAGTGGCTGGTTGACCATCACATGCATTATATGAGATTGAAAATATAGTCTAAGCTTTCTAGCCAATATGACTACTGTGTGAGCCAATTTCTCTATTTTGGCATAGTTTATTTCTAACCTTGTCAGCACTTCACTCACAAATACAACGATCTTTACTTTTTTTTCTTTCTTTTGGATTAATATCAAGCTGATTGTTAGATCAGAAGTGGCCAAATACAAATATAATATTTCATTGGGTCTTGGCTTAAATAGAGTGAGAGGAAAGGAGAGAAACTCTTTGAGCTCTTTAAATGCTTTCAGACACTTGGGTGTCTATTTGAAGAAATAAATGTTCTTAAAGATCTTAAAAAACAGCAAGCAATGCTCATTGATCTTGACATGAATCTATTTAGAGCAATTATTTTTCTTGTTAACTTCTGTACATTTTTTGCTAAAGTTGTTGCTTTCATATCTAAGATGGCTTGGATTTTTTTTTTAAATTTACCTCTATGCCCCTTCTATTGATCATATAGCTAAAGAACTTGCTCGATGCGACTCCAAAAGCATATTGCTCAAATAAAGTCTCATGTTGTATTTTTTCAAAGAGCTAAAGGTCTCTTCCAAGTCTTTTAGGTGCTTAGTCGGGCTTTTGCTCTTCATTATCATGTCATCCACATATACCTTCATGTTTCAATTGATTTTATTTTTAAAGGCCTTATTAACCAGCTTTTGGTAAGTCCCTCCTACATTTTTTAGGCCAAAAGGCATAACCTTGTAGCAATACAAGCCTTTCTCAATAATAAAGGTTATTTTTTTCCTTATATTCTTTAAACATTTTGATCTGATTACAGCCAAAGTATTTGTTCATGAACATAAAAAGGTCATGCTTGACACTATCATCAATAAACCAACCTATGCTAGGGAAAGGGAAACTATCCTTTAGGTAGGCTTTGTTAAGGTTGGTAAAATCAATGCACATTCTTCATTTTTCACTGTGCTTTTTTACCATGACCACATTAGTTATCCACTTAGGATAGAATACCTCTTTGATGAAGCCTACTCATAATAGTTTGTCAACCTCTTCCTTGATAGCTTTTAACCTCTTTGGGGTAAAAATCTTTTTTTTTTGCCAAATTGGTTTCGTATTCAAGTTTGTATGTAATCTATGGACCATCACCTTAGGGTCAATCCTTGGCATGTTAGATAGTGTCCAAGCAAACAAGTCAGCATTATTTTTTTAAGAGTTGAATTAATTATTCTTATGGTCGAACTTAACCCCAATTTGCATACATTTTTCTAGGTTATTTTTCTAGAAAGGTATAAACACAAGATCTTCTGCTAATTGAGTTCAATTTTTGTCTATCTCAGGTCTTTGATCAATTATTTTTTTTACTGATTAGGTTAGGACTATTTCCTACGAGAATAGATTCTAACATGATAGTTAGTTCATTGTTAATGAGATAATAAGTGGTAAAAACATAAAGTTGAATAAAAATATATGTTTTCATTTCATTCATGTGTGCCAGCTTAAGAGCTTGGTCTTTGTAAAATTTATTCAAGAATTGCAAAATATATGATTTGCACAAGTGTAGAGCTTAAAAGCTTAAAGTGTTTTATAAGCATGCTTCTTTCAGATAAATTTTTGTTACTATTACTGTTTACCTTTACTTTTTTTTTTCTTTTTTGACCTCCACCCCTGTAGCTTCCTTTTCCATTTTCTCAGGCCTAGTTGAGCTATCAATTTGCTTTTTAGTTTTTTCCTTCATCAACATACACAGCATTGCTATGCTATGGACTGGTCTCTCCTTACTTCTCTAACCTCATAAGATGTTGAGAATTTTATTTTTAGTTAGGAGCTGCACCTATAAGTTGCATAATAAACTGACTAGGTCGACCTAGTATCATATTGTATGCTGAGCAGACATCAACAACCATGAACTCTATAATCGAGGTAACCATATTTGGTTCTATTCCTAGGGAGATAAAAAAGTTAATGGTGCCTTTTACCAATATCTACTCATTTTTGAATTTGATCAAAGTAATGGTGATTGGTTATAGTTGGTCTTTCTTGGTTCCTACCTTCTTCATGGTGGTTTAGTACAGGACATCAGTTGAGTTTTCATCATCAAACAAGATCCTTCTAACCACATAGTTGTAAACCACAATGGTAATTACTATGGCATCATCATGAGGATGTTGGATTTCCTCTAACCTTACACACTAAAAAAGATCAGTTCATCTTTTCAATCTTCAACCGCCTAATCATATTTTCTCTTGGCCAAGGTAAAGCTTCCCCTAATGATTACATTGATGATGCCCATAATAGGTCAGTTATCTATAACTTGATCCTTATTTTCCTTTTGCTCATTCCTCTGATTTTGGCCACCCTTATTTCCCTCTTCTCAATAACTAGGTTCTTTGTTGTCTTTTCTTTCTAGTTTCTCCTCATGTAATCTATTTTACCTCGACCTTATCTTGCTCAATACACAGATTTGCCCAACCAACCTCTCATGATCAAACTTTCTATCTCATTTTTTAAGTCGATGTAGTTTTTTGTATTATAATCGATGTCTCTATGAAAGGTGCATTTTATAGTCAGGTCTTTCTTTATGTTCTACCTTAGTGGCTTTGGCCATCTAAGCTCTAGATTTCTTTCAATTTGCATTAAAATCCTCTCTCGAGAGGTATTCAGTAAATTGTTGTTCCTTTCTCAGCTTAGGTTCCTAGCCTTATATTATATCCTTTTTGAAGGAAGATCACAAAATTTTTTACTTTTTTTTCGACCAAGGAGAGGGGATGAATCTTTCATACCTCTACTGTCAAGGAGGGTGGATAAACCGCTCTTACCTCAATTTTTTTCATGGTAGCTTTAGTATTTATATACTTTTAAACTGCTAGTAGGACATCAGCTAGAGTTTTTGGTGGCTCTAAAGATAAAGTGAGCTTAAGGTGGTACTCTTTGCCATTGAGTCCACTTGTTAGGGTGGCTACAACAGTCATTTGCTCTAAATCCTTCACTTATAGAGCTTTCGCATTAAAATGCTTTCAAAAACTAGTTTTCTACCTTAATGAATTGACATCAGGCTTGGAATGGTTTTCTAGGTTCTTTTGCTGCTGACAAAACAAGAAAGGAATGAGTGACTAAGCTCTTTGAACATTGTGATTGACCTTGGCTTGATGTTGTAGTACAAGGACTAAGTTGTCCCTTTGAGAGTTGTGGTTAGGCCTTTACACATCAACACTTCATCTGCACCTTGCATCATCATATTAGTTTTATAAAGTTTCAAAAGATCAAAAGGATTAGATGTACCATCGTATGTTTCCAAGGTTGGCATATTGAATCCCTTTAGGGGCATGGTACTATCAATCTTCTCGGTGAAAAGCTCTGTAGGAATTTTAGCTCATCTTCAAAAGCAATAACCTTTCTATTCAATTAATGTTCCATGGCTTGCATTTTGACCTCCAAGTTTCTATTCGGTTGGGATTCCAAGTTGGTTTGTTTTGATTTTTGTGTAGTGGCATAGGTTGAGTTGTGGGTAGGATAGTAGTGGGTGGCCCGGATGGCGTGTTCTTCTTCCTCGAAGGCTAAAGATGCCTCAACTTCTTCAAAGCTTGGTTGTTTTTCTACAAGTTGTCAGTCGAGGGTGACTACGTCAAATACCTTTGAAACTTTGGGTGGTGTTATGATTTGTAACATTTGTTTTAGGGCTTGTATTTGCTTGGTCACTTGAAACTGTTCCAATGGTTTTTAGATCAACTAAGGAATAAATTGTCCTCTATCTGGAGTGCCAAATGTTGGTGCTGAGTTTTGAGCTAAAAGGAAAAATCTAAAAGTCACATGGAAAAGAGAGAGCAATTAAGGGTAAAGTTAAGAGGTGTTCCCTACATTTGCGCTATGATATTCAAGTTCAAGATCGATACAAGAGAGGTTGAAATGAGAGAAAAGTAAGAAAGTATGAGTAGAATAGAATGGAATGATAGTATATGGATGTCTCTATTTATAACCAGAATGTGAGGGGTTTGTGGGGCATAATAGTGACATGACTGAGCTAATGTGGCACTAAATATGTCAAGTCGACCCAAAAGTTCAAAATGCTTCAAATTGTCTACTAACAGTCTCTAATAAGGGAAATAACCAAAATACCCTTTAAACCTAAAAATACTCCTAACACTTTCATCATAAAGATGTAAAACTACATTTGTGTTAAGTTGATATGTAAAATTTTTTTAAGTTATATTTGATGGGAGATGAAGTTTGGTGCATGAAAATAGTAATATTTAAACATTTCCAACATGGTTGGCTGAAAAAGAAAAGAAATCCACCTTTTTCTTCATCGCTTTAGTTTCCTACTTTGTATCACAGGTTATTCATATTTAATATAGAAAAATAAGATTTCCTACTTTGTATCACAGGTTATTCATATTTAATATAGAAAAATAAGATTTACTTCTTAGCATGTTATATACCTAAGGAATTAATCAGACAGTTAAGAGTTAAGTAGCTAAGAATGGATTATGTTTGTCTACTTTTATTTTAAAATTATGTTCTAGCTTCCTTCTTAATGAAAATAATTTTTCTCATATTTGCTTATGCCTTTTGCACCAAATGATGCTGCAGAGAATGCTGCTTTCACAGCTACTAAGCTATTATAGGGTATGGATACTCTAAGAGCACTTGCACTTGCATCTGGCCTCAAAATGATGAACTAATGAAGCATTCAATGGTTGAAAAGAAAGGAAATTTTATCAATAATGTCATGTGGAAGAATATCTTAGGGCAATCTTTCTATCAATTTATGATAATACACTATCTTCGAGCAAAAGGAAAAGCAATGTTTAATCTAGACGACCCTGATTCTGATATGATATTGAACACATTTATCTGCAATTCATTTGTCTTTTGTCAAGTAAGCTTTTATTAAGAACTCCTTGATACTCTTCAATATATTTTGTTCATTTGGATGACTTTAATCTATTCACTTTTCATTCTCAAACTTCTCATTCTTTACTTGTACATACTCTTTCTTCCTTTGTCATATGCACAATGCGCTTATTTGATGATTATGTTTTACTAGAATTTTGATCTTTACATTTAACATGAAATTAGAAGCAAAGTCTTGTTTTCAGGGCCTACTGAAAACTTGCTTGTTACATATATACTTTTGTAATTAAATAATGAATTATGATCTCTATAGTTCACTTCTAATTAAAGATAATGCTATGGTTTCTAAATATGGAAATTGCTTATTGTGCATAGGATGTTGTGATAAAAATTTAAAGGATAATGTGTTTAAAACCACTAATGTTAAGGAATGGTTGGGGCTTTTCAGCTCTAAATAGGTTTGGTAGTTTGTCAATCATAATTGATCAAGTTTATTTTTTTATAAGATATGTACATAGTACTTATAAGATATGTATATTTAGGTATAATTATATATACATCTATGTATAACTATATGTACATCTCATAAAAATATCAAAAATCCTAATTGATCAAGTTGTCTTCTTATAGAATATGTACCTTTGGACATAATTATATGTACATTTCATTAGAATATCAAAATTCTAATTGATAAATTAAGTTTGTCTTCTTATAAGATATGTACATGGTACTTATAAGATATGTACATCTAAGTATAACTATATGTATATCTCATCAAAATGGCAAAATCCTTATTAGTAAAGTTTGTCTTTTTATAAGATATACATAATACTTATGGGATATGTACATATTACTTATAGAATATATGCATAGTACTTATAAGTTATATACATCTAGGTATAACTATATATACATCTCAGCAAAATATCAAAATCTTTATAAATGTACGCATGTTGAGTTTATATTATATGTACATTATTATAAGAGAAAAAAGGAATGATCCAATGTTAGAATTTGAGTTAATGGAAAAACTGTTACTGCTATGTCATTGAACCTCTTATGAAGGGATATTGAATCAAGCTTATCGTTAATGGAAAGAATAAAGCTTACCTTATATTACTTTTTGTATTGCTATTTGGTGTCACTTGTGCAGAATCTTCTAACTCATGGTGTACAAACTTTAATTATTTGCACTGAATTTAATATATTTGTATAATATAGGACCTTTGCTTATAATTACTTTTTCCTCTTTTTCTTGCTAAACAAATAAGGATTTTGAAATTCTAATGAGATCTATATATAGTTATACTTATATATGTATATCCTTGAAGTAATATATACATCAGTAAATATCATTAACGTACTTTGTACATATCACTAATGTACATTTCCTTTGAATAATTAATGTACATATACTTAAAGTAACATGCAATCTTATCATTTTCTTGTAACATGAATAGCCTTCATGGTGAAGTGGACTGCTACTCCATTTTTTCTTTTAGCAGTCAAGTAGACAAATCCTAAAAATGATTAATATATTTACTTGGTATACGTCCCCAAAATCATAACATTCTAGTCTTTCAACACATTACAATCATTTTTAAAAAATACCTGCGTACCATTATGCAACAAAAGAGGAGGCATTAGATTAGTAAGTTTAAAGTAATACACAAAGTAATGATTGTGTTCATATATACACAGTAGACTCGAATACATAAAAGTAAGAACTTGAAAATCGTCAACCGCTGACTTCTCAATAATTCATCAGTAAACTGAGAATTGAGAGCCCTTAATTGCCAAATTGTTTGTCGATACTTGGCCAGAGACAATTTTTCAACTTTACCCCCACCAAAATCATAAGCTAAATGGGCAGGCAGCCATATCCTGCACATATACAAGGTAGTGAGTAGGCCAATGGAGAAAAAATTACAGATCACAATACGAACTATTAAAATGAAATGGTTCAATCACATGTTAACTAGTTCGTCCGATCATTAAAACTTGTCGAAAGGACTAGTGGAAAAAGGATGTTATAACCACATAATCATATCAATTTCACAACAGCATGGCCATCTCACTCTTCCCATGGATGGTGCATGTATAAGTCATTAATTATGAACTAACCCAATCAACATTATATGCTAGCTCATTAATTATGATTTAACCCATCTAGAAAAGCATCAAAATTTTCAAGTGTCTCATTATGCATAAAAGTGCAATATCTACCAAGGGTTATGAAGAGATCATGTCACATGGTGCATGTTTGTCTGATGCCCCATGACAGGAACAGAGAAAATGATACTACTTGATATATATGGTACAAAAAGTCCTTCAGGCCCCAAAACTTTTAAAAGCAACTAAATTATACACTTGAATCAAAAGGTTCAAGTTGCTACCAACCTCTGTAGTACAAGCAAGGCATTCTCAAGATACCAGTTAGCAGATGCATGAACACGTGCTTTTTAATTATGGTAGCTCGAATAGCAGTGGCATAATACTCCCTCCTGCTCCAAGAGAATTCATCTGGCAGTTTTGACAATTGACATTTCATCCTTCAATACATTAATAAACTGATCTACATCAAATAATTCCATGAATGAGCTGCATGGAAAATAATTACTTCAGATTGCACTTTTGCAATAATCGTCAAAGGGCACAATCAGCTAATTTCGTTGCCTAGCCCAAGCAATACTATAAACAACCAGCTAGTTTTCATTCCCAAAGAGCAAATTATGAGCATTTATCATGCTAACACTCAGCAGTCATCACAAATTGCTACACCAATGATTTTACCTTATTTCCTAGCCTATTGAACAAGGCTTCAATCTCAGTTCCATGAATAGAATCCCTTTACCAATTGATTACTGCGGGAATTATGCACCCTCCAGAGTACAGGCGGAGAAAGTATTGGTGCTACTGTTACCACAAACCTTCCAGCTTTTGAGAAATTTGTGGGAAGAGATACTTAATTAACAAAAAGAATTCGAAAACTAGGGAAGGTTAAAGAGAGTTTAAAAGAATGGAAGAAAAGTTGAATTACTTGCCATCATCTTCAATTTTCCGGTTCAAGCTAATTTTATTTTTTTATAGAATTATCATGACGTATTTGATTAATTGTGACATTTACTTCGTTAATTTAGCTTAATTTTTAGTAAATTAATTTAATTATTCATCTAATTGTATTTAATTGTCTCATGTGTAGGAAGTTAGAAAATTAAAAAGATAAGGTGCCAGGGAGGAAGTCAAGCAAACTTCTTCGGTCTAGCTGCTCTTCCTTGCTACATGTACTTAGCCATTGATTGGAATTAATTTGTATATTGTGTGGAGCTGCTTGAGCTTTGGACGTGAGCTGCTGCCAAAGTATATTGTTGCCAAAGTTGTAAGCTGAATGAGAAGTGCAAAAAACATTAGCCACCAAGCCATGAAGAGAGTTATATGAGCTAAGCCAAAGCACTTGAGAACAAAGGAAGAAATGAGCTGCTTAAAGACAAATTGGGACCACAGCACAAGAAGATAAGAAAAGCAGCTGGCAGCTGCCGCCTACACGGGTTGCAGGCCAGAAATCTTCATTTTGGCGCACAAGAATGTGATGCTGACTTGGTGCTTAGGTGGCTATATCATGGACTATCATTGGATTGATCTAGAGAGCTAAACAACTGTTACATTTTTCTGCATGAGAACACCTGCTGCCGCTGATTTACCTTCCACTGGTTGCACCCGAAAATGACGCTGCTGGTTGCTGCCACTTTGGCAGCTGACATGGCTCTATCTTGCAAGGCCATTGGCCTCTAAAAGACACCCCAGCAGCTGCTACATTTAGCATAAAAGAAGGAAAGAACAGCTGGCCATCCATGCATGAGGAAGAAGACAAAACAGCAGTTAAACCGCACATCTCCAAATTAACGCCGATTTACTGCTGTTGTTGCTGCCACTTAGACTGCTGACTTGGCCACTTATAAAGCTGGATTAATGGACACTTGGCCATCCTGCATAAAGAAAGAATGGTGCAAAAGTGGACAAAGAAGGACCAGCTGTATGACAGCAGAAGAAGAGCAGCTACTGTCCGCAGGGAATGCCACTCGTTTCTGCTGTCACGGATTGCACAAATTGATGCTGCAATGACCTGCCTTAATTTGTTGCTGCGGTGGCTGCCTAGTAGACACAAGGGAGAAGCATATTGGTCCAAAATGGAGCTTCACATGACTCACAAAAGAACAAGCAAAGACAGCTACTAAGAAGTAGGTAGCTGCTGCCTTGGTGAATAGAACCTGAAAATGACGCACAAGGAGAGGAAAATTCTAGGCTGCTTACTTGGCATTTGGGTGCACCCTCATTGGCCACTTGAAAACCTAGGAGGGGACCTTAAATAGGAATTTTTTGCAAAAGCAGGGGAGCCCTAGCCGCCTTCATCTTAGGGATTTGTTTTCTATGTTTCACGCCCAGACTGGCAATCCCAGGGCTGACCAGTTTGAGGTTTTTAAGCTTAATTTTTTCTGGTATTTTTCTTTAGCTTTTTTTCGTAGTTATTTCAGCATTTAGTCCTCTATAATGTAGCAACCTGTCCATTTAATTTTGCAAGCTTAAATACTTTGAATTTCAATGAAAATTTCTTTCCTTTTTACTCGGTTTCTAATTGATTTCCAGTGCAGTTTAGATTTTCTGTTTTCTAGTTTTCTTACGTACTTTCCTTCAAGTTTTTACTAACCTTTTTATTCCTTAGCTCCCTTGCTTTGTAGCTAAATGTGCCTTTAATTTTTGCAAGCTTAAAAAACTTTGATTTCCTCATGCAAAATTGATCTTTTCCATTCGGTTTTTTTACTCAGTTTCCAGCACTGATTCAACTTATGTTTTTCCACTCTTTCTTTTGTTTTCCAAGGCTGGTTGGGGTTGATAAGGTTGGTTCTTGAATGCTATTAGGTTGAGAAATCACCTATGGGGCTTCAAGCAACTTGAATCACCAATTTTTTGTTTTTATTTCATTTTAAGTTCATATTACTTTGTTGCAACTTTAATTTCTGTTTGAGCTGTATATGGTTGTTTGTTGTGCTGTTTTATTCAGTTTATTACTTGTTCATATTTTATATTATGTCCATGCTTCTTATTTTTAATGTTACTGTTAAAGGTATTTTTAGGTCTATAGGGCATTGTGGTCTTTTTTTTTATCAGAGACTATTAGCAGACAATTAAAGATATTTTAAACTTTTAGATCGACCTGACATATCAGATTAACATAACATGCTTAATGTCACATCAACTCAGCCATGTCACTATTATACCCCACAAACCCTTCACCTTTCATCTATAAATAGAGACACCCAATTATTATTATTCAATTCTCATTCTACTAACACTTTCTTACTTTTCTTTCCTTCTAATTTCTTTTGTATCGATCTTTGACTTCCGCATCGTAGTGTAAATATAAGAAACACGCTCTACCTTTGCCTTTAACCGCTCCCTTCTTTTTCCTATGATTTCAAGATTTTACCTTTAAGGTTAAAGCTCAATACCAATATTTTGGGAAGTCAAGTAAGGAGATTTATTCATGTGCTGAGCTAGAAATCATGCCATCCAAAAAGAAAGCTAAAGAGGAAAGAGAGACAGTCGTTTCGGCTAGAACAAAAACACACAATAGCCAACATACAAACTGACCTACCCCATAATAGGCCGGTCCAACCATTGAACAATTCCAAGTTTGACTAAGCATATACAAGCTCTCAAACAAATATTGCAAACCATAACTCCACCTTAAACTTCAAAAGTGCTTAATCTGGTCATCCTTGGCCTACAAGCTGTAAAGAAACAAACAAGCTACAAGAAAGGTTCATCGACCTCTAGGGAAGAAGAACATGCTATTCCAACTATCCATCATTACCCTAATCACAATTCAACCCAAGCCACAACCCATAAATCAAAACAAATCAACTTGGAACCTCAATTGAGCAGAGACTTAGAGGCCTGAATGTAGGCTATGGAAAATGAACTGAAGAGGAAAGCTGTTGCTTTTAAGGATGAGCTAAAGTTCTTGGAGACCTTACTTTTCATTGAAGAGATTGGCAGGGCTATGCTCCCAAAAAGGATTTAAGATATCGACCTTGAAAACTTACGATGGTACATCTATGCTTTTAATTATTTGAAACTTTACAGAACTAATAAGATGATGCAGGGTGCAAATGAGGCTTTTATATGTAAAGGACTAGCCACACTCTCAAAGGGGTAGCTCGATCCTGATATTTCAACCTCAAGCTAAGGTTAATTACAACATTTAAAAAGCTCAATCATTCTTTCTTCTCTCGTTTTGTAACTAGCAAAAGAACCAAGAAAACTACACTAAGCCCGATATCAATTCATCAAGACAGAAATGAGTATCTAAAAGACTACATCATGTGTTTTAACGTGGAAGCTTTACAAGTGAAGGATTTTAGAGCAAATAGATATTGTAGTTGCCTTGACAAGTAGACTCAGTAGCAGAGAATACCATTTCAAACTAACTTTGTCTTTAGAGCCACCAAAGACCTTGGCTGACGTCCTACTTATGGCTAAGAAATATATAAATGTTAAAACTACAATGAGAAATAACCAAGGTGAGAGAGGTTCATCCTCCCTCTTTGACCAAAAAAAAGGAAAAGATTTATACAATCTTTCCCCAAAAGGGAGACGATATAAGGCCAAGAGCACCAATAGAAAAAAGAATCATACTGCACTGAATACCATCTCAGAGAGGATTTTGATGCAAATTGAAAGAAACACAAAGCTCAGATAGCCGAAACCAATAAGATAAAATACAAGAAGGAATCCAACCAAAAGATGCTTCTTTCACCGAGACATAGGCCATAATATTGAGGACTGTGTTAATTTGAAGAATGAAATTGAAAATCTAATAAGAAGAAGTCAACTAAAAAGATTAGTGGATCGATGAAGACAAGGTCAGTCAGGTTGTATTATAGAAGAAAGATCGCAAAGAACCTACAAGGAATAGGGAGGATAGATTGGATGAAAACAAGAGAGGAAAAGTTTTAAAGGATGAATAATGGGAGAACGAAAGTCGAGCTATTGATAACCTACCAATCATCGAGGTAATCAATATAATCACCTAGAAAAGCTCTACCTCAGCCAAGAGAAAGTTTGATCAAGGCCTGGCCATGGCCATGGCCATTGGTTCCTCAATAAAAAAGGAAAAAGACTAAAAGGATGAGCCAATCTCCTTTAGCTCAAAAGATTTAAAAGGAATCCAACACATTCACGATGACACTAGAGCAATTACAGCTATGGTGTACAACTATGTGGTTAAAAGGATCTTGTTCAATAATGGGAGTTTGACCAACGTCATAAACTATTCCACCATAAAGAAAATGAGTGTCAAGGAAGACCAACTATAATTGACCACCACCACTTTGATTGGATTTAGGAATGAACAGGTGTTGGTTAAGGAGACTATCAAAATCCTAATCTCCCTAGGAATTGAGCTAAAGATAGTCACTTCAGTCATAGAATTTATGGTCGTGGACGTTTCATTAGCTTGCAACATGATATTAGGCCAACCTAGTCAGTTTGTTATGTGACTCATAAGCTCAACTCCCTACCTAAAAGTAAAGTTCCTGACACCTTATGGGGTTGAAAAAGTTAGGGGAAACCAGTTCATAGCACGACAATGCTATGTTACTATGATTAGGGGATGGGCTAGAAAGTAAATTGACAGTTCGACCAGGGTTGAAGAAGCAAAAGACGAGAAAAAAGCAACAAAGATTGAAGAGAAACAATAAAGCAAGGGTAAACGATAGTAACAATTGGAAACCGAACTAAAAAAAAGTGCACTCTTAAGTTGCTCTAAGTTTTTAAGCTCCATACTTGTACAAACTACATTTTTTTATGATTTTTTAATAGAATTTACAAAGGCTAAGTTCTTAAACCAGCACACACATGTCAATAAGACCGAGCTAACAAGTCGACCAAATGAGAAATGAAATGAAAATGCATTTTTTCAGCTCTACATTTCTACTACTTATCATCTCACTAGCAATAAACTACCACATTAAGATCTATCATAGTAAGAAATAGTCCTGACCTAACTAAATAAAAAGATATAATCGATCAAAGAACTAAAATAGATAAAAATTGACTTAAACTAGTAGAAGACCTTGTGACCGTACCATTCTAATAGAATAACCCATAAAAATATACATAAATTAGGGTTAAACTCTATCATAAAGAATGATTAATTTAACTCTTAAGAAACAATCCCAACTTTTCACCTGGACACCATCCAATAAGAGAGGTATTGACCTTGAGGTAATGGTCCATAAATTACATACCAACTTGAACATGAAATTAGTTTGACAAAAAAAAAAAAAAAACCTTTACCCCCAGAGAAACAAAAGACTATTGAGAAAGAGGTTAGCAAGCTATTATAAACAAACTTTATTAATGAGGTCTATTACCTTATGTAGATAGCTAATGTGGTCATAGTAAAAAAACATAGTGAAAAGTGGAAGATGTGCATTGATTTTATCGACTTTAATAAAGCCTACCAAAAGATAGTTTTTCTCTCGCCAGCATAGATTGGTTAGTTGATGATAATGTCGAGCATGACTTTTTTAGCTTTATGGATACCTACTCTGGCTATAATTAAATCCAAATGCTGAAAGAAGATGAGGAAAGAAAATAACATTCCATACTGTAAAAGCCTATATTGCTACAAAGTTATGCCCTTTAACTTGAAAAATACAAATGCTACCTATCAGAGATTGGTCACTAAGGTCTTCAAAAATTAGATTGGCTGAAACGTGAAGTTATATATGAGCGACATTATAGTAAAGAGCAAGAGCCTAGCCGAACACTTAAAAGACATAAAGAAGACCTTTAGCACATTGAAAAAAAAAATAACATGAGACTTAATTTGAGAAATGTACCTTTAGAGTCATGTCGGACAAGTTCTTTAACTATATGATCAATAAAAGGGGCATAAAAGTAAATCTAGAGAAGGTTTAACCATCATAGACATAAAAGTGTTGACCTTAATAAAAGAGGTGCAGCGGTTAACACGGAGAATAGTTGCTCTAAGTAAGTTCATGTCTAGGTCGATAGAGCATTACTTGCCATTGTTCAAGATCTTTAAGAACATTTATGACTTCATATTGACCCTTAGTGTTAGAAAGCATTTGAAAAGCTTAAAGAGTTTCTTTCCTCTTTACCCGTTCTCTCTAAACCAACACCCGACGAAATATTATATTTGTATTTAGTCATTACTAGCCAGGCCATTAGCTTGATCTTGGTTCAAGAAGAATGTCATAACATATAGATCCTTGGACCTATCGCTAGACATGGATTAGAGGAGTTGCCACTAATCTTTTTTGTTTAGGTGTGATTGGCCACATAATTGAATCTGTCTTATTTAAAGAGAAGTCTCAAAATTGACTTAGGTATTTTTAAATAGTAGATTCTGATCTACGAAACTAGAGTTTGGTTTAGGAGTACAGCTACATGTGAGAAAGTTTATAGCATCCATCCAAAAGATGAATCCAGTTTGATCTCAAGTTATCCAAGCCTTGAACATATTTATATTTTACCAAAATATTTAATATTGAAAATTAGTCTTAAAATTGTCTCAATAGTTTGGTAGCAATTTAAGATAATTCTCTCACCTTATAAGTATTTATGGAGACTAAGATCACACTCTGACAGGCTCTATCATCAAATTTATTAAAGGATTTCATTCAAGAAAAATTAGTAAGTCTCTTAATAATTTTGTAAGACTTACTTTGAGGCAAATCTCCCAACAATTTGGTGAGATTTTGTTTGGAAAAGGTTTGTAAAAATCTATTTTTATTATTTATTTTTTTGAGAAAGTTCATTAACTTTTCTACTAGTTTGACAAGATTTAATTTCAAAAGCAATCTTTCAATAGTTTAAAGGATAAAAATTATTTTTATTTTTATTTTTGCTTTTGCTTTTTGAAATTTATTTATAGAATTTTCTAATAGTTTGGTGGATTCCGCAAAATTTAAATCCATAAAAATTCTTCAATAATTTCTAGGATTCATAGAAATTTTTCTTTTATTTTTTATTTTTTTGAAAACTGATTTATGAAATTTTTCAATAGTTTGGTGGATTTCATAAATTTACTTGAAAAGATTTTTTTACTTTTTTCCTTTATTTTTTTCTTATTCTTTGCTTCTCTTGTTTTCTAAAAGGAAAAGATTATTTATTTATTTTTTTTAAATATTGAATTACTTAATACAATTAAATGAATAAAACTAGTAAAATTAAATAAAAATTAAAAATAAAATAAAAACTTAAAATAAATAAAAAATAAAATGAAAATAGAAAAAGGAAAACCTACGATTCAAGTCGGGTCAGAGCGCAGGTCGGACCGTTGGTTGGCGTGCGAGTCAACGCACGATCCTAGCTATCCTAAACGACACCTTTTTAGGCTATTATAAAAAGGCACTCCTTGACGTTTTTGCTTCAGAAGCCTTTACCCTTTCTTTCTCTGTAAACTTTGTTTTCTCTACCTTCTCTCTAGGATAGCCAATAACACCCACCAAGAACTTCAATCAAAAACTGGGAAACCCACTCGTTTCTGAAAAAGTCATCGAAAAATTTAACTAAAAATTAAAAAAACCCACAAGTTTCTAGAAAATTGGCTAGAATGTGGTTAAAAAATTCAACCTTTCATCGGATAATTCATCGAAAAATTCATTTTCTTCCCAAAAACCCAGACACCAAGAAAATTTCAGATTTTCTAGATTTGCCTAGATTTACCCAAATTTCCTCAAAAACTCTCCAGAATTCTAATCCAAACTCCAGAAACCTAAATCTAACCCAAAAACGTCAAATCAAACCCAAAATTCCAAAATCAAAATCTTGGAAATTCTGTACTACCAAAATTTTTCAAAACACCAACTCTCCCAAAACTCAACCATTTTTCCCAAAAATCAACTGTCTCCAAAATCCACTGTGTGTTTTGTTCCATCATTTTGCATTCAATTTGTAAGCATCCTTAAGGCAAATTTTAAGAAATAGATAGAATCATCCCAAGCTTGAATTCTGGGATTGGGTTTTGTCCAAATGTGATCTTAGGTCCCAATTGATTTCAGCAGTTTTACTGATTTGATTTTGCATTAAAAACACTTGACCATGGGATTCTGATCTGCTAATTCAAAATTTCAGTTTTTGAAAATTCTTATCGCAGATTGAATGAGAAAAAAAATAGAATAAAGACAAAATTAATAATAATAATAATAATAATAATAATAATAGTATTGATATATTATAGTATAATAAATGTAGTATAATGATAATAATATGAATAATATTAATATAATAATGTACTACATAATTACTATAATAATACTAATAATAATACTATACTATAATATTATATTATAACATATTATACTATAAAAATACTAATAACAAATAAAATTGATCTTGATTGGTCCTGGACATAAATAGGTGTCTACAAAGAAGAAAGAAAATAAAGGCCAATATATTTTGTAAGTAAAGTACTATATTATAATATTATATTATAACATATTATATTATAACATATTATATTATAACATATTATACTATAAAAATAATAATAACAAATAAAATTGATCTTGATTGGTCCTGGACATAAATAGGTGTCTACAAAGAAGAAAGAAAATAAAGGCCAATATATTTTGTAAGTAAAGTACTAACAGGATTAGAAGTGAACTACGCCAGCGTAGAAATACTAGCTTATGCAATAATCACATCTGCTAGAAAACTCATACCATACTTTCTAGCTCACACAATTTATGTAATGACTGACTAGCTACTCAGGCAGCTTACAAAAACCAAAATTGTTAAGAAAGCTAATCAAATGGGTAATAAAACTCAGTGAATATAACCATACATATTTCCTAGGTCGGCCCTAAAATCTCAAGTCCTAGTAGACTTTAGTATGGAATGCACCTCGACTTAAGCTGTCGAGCAGCTTGAAAAAGGCAAGAAAGTCAGAAAAGAAGAAATGTGGGAACTTTTCACCAATGAGTTAACCACCAACTACAGTAGTGGTGCCAGCCTCATTCTGATCAATTTAGAAGGCCTGTAATTTCAATATGCCTTTAAATTTAGATTGAAAGCCTCAAAAACTTAAGTGAAATATGAAGCATTAATAGCTAGCTTAAGGTTAGCAATCAAGCTAAATGTAAAGACATCGTTATACACGATGACTCACAACTAGTGGTAAGCCAAATTAAAGATGAATTCAGAGCCTGAGAAGAGGGGATAAAGAAATACTTAGAGAAAGCGTTGAAACATCTTTTCACTTTTTCTAAGGCTAAGGTCAGGAAAATATCGAGGTCAAAAAATATACTGGTAGATTCTTTGTCCAAGCTAGCCTCAAGAATGATAACAAAAAGCTCATGCCAAGTTTTGGTAAAAGAATTGACACAAAAGAGCATTGAAAAGAAATTGGTCAAACATATTAAAGAAAAAAAATCATGGTGACCCTTATCGCAGCATACATGACTATGGGAGAACTATCAAAACATAAGGTCCAAGCTAAAGCTTTAATAAGGAAAGCTATTCGGTACACTATGATCAATGAGAAACTCTATAAAAGTTCTTTCAATCTACCTTATTTAAAATGTGCAAATGATGAAGAGGCAAACTACATCCTCAAAGAAATACATAAAGGGATATGTGAAAATCACCTCAGACCTTGACCACTTGCTTATAAGGTATTCAGATAAGGTTATTATTGGCCAATTATTAAGAAAAATGTGATCAACTTGGTAAGAAGGTGTAATAAATGTCAGAGATTCACCTATGTACAACATTTCCCATCAATTGGGAATGGATATCCTTGGCCCATTCACCCTAGCCATAAGATAAAAGAGATTTGTGCTGGTAGCAATTAACTATTTTACAAAATGGCTTAAGGCCAAAACATTGGCTATAACAACAAAAGCACAAGTTGAAAAGTTCATCTGAAAAAGCATAGTCTACAGATTTTGCCTACCTCAATCTATCATAATGAACAATGGTAAACAATTCAAAAATTTAAGATTTAAAAAGTGGTGCTCTAACCTCCACATCAACTTGAGGTTTATGTCAATAGCCCATCTTCAATCCAATGGCCAAGCCAAGGTGACCAACAAGACGATATTGGAAGCCATAAAAAAAAAGACTAGATAAAGCCAAGAACAAATGGGCCAATGAGCTCCTAGGAGTCTTATGAGCCCTAAAGATGACCACGAAGGTTTCCATAAGAGAAACTCTTTTTCACTTAGCACTTAGGACAAATGCCATGGTACTTGTGGGGATTAACTTATCGAACCTGAAAGTTAAGCTTGGATCAGAAGAAGGAAATGAGAATGCCATTGAAGCCGACCAGGATTTGGTAGAAGAACAAAAAGATATGACGCTAACTAAAATAGTAGCTTACCAGCAGAAAGTATCTAACTATTATAACAAGATGGTCAAACTTAAAAATATTAAAAAAGGTGATCTAGTACTTAGAAATGTTAAAGCTTCAATAGTGGATGATCGAGATGGCAAATTGGCCCTAAATTGGGAGAGACCCTCTGTGGTCAAAGAGTTCATCCATGATACGACTAATAGATTGTAAGATTTGAATCATAACCCCATACCAAGGACATGGAATGCGAACAATCTTAGAGTCTACTACCAGTGCCTCAAACAAGACTGAGCTCACACTTGTAATTTACAAGTTATTAAATAAAATCTGTTTTTTGATCACATTTATCTTAAAAATCCAAAACTCGAGTGCCGACCAATCTAATCTTGCAACTTTTAGTAAACCTGAGCTAAGACTTGAATCAATCTCAATTCTTAAGTTAATTTAACAAATTTTTAAATTATTTAAACCTGAGCTAAGATTACTTTGGTCAATTGATTCAAATTATGTAAGCTTAATTGAGCATATAACCCAAGCTTGATTTGTCTGAGCTTGAACTTGTGATTACTTCATTAATTTCATTAATTTAGTGAATTGGTTGACTTAGCCAAGCTCAAACTTATGATCATTTCATTAATTTATCAAAGCGTAAATAAAGATGAAAGAGAACCAAAGGGAAAAAACTAAACTGAGACTTGAACAAAAAAATTTTCTATTTCATTGCATTGACAGAATCATTGTTGAGTGAATAATCATTGACATAAGATTGTAAAGTGTATTTAATTGAGGTCACTATAAAAAATTTGACCTCATGATAGCAAAAATTTACAAAAAGAAACAAAAAAAAAATAAAAAAAAAACAAAAAGAAAAGCTCTTTGAGCATCTTCTTATTCAACAGCAACAATAGTATGCCCCTCATTGGCCTCAAGTGCAAGGGTAAGCTTCTAGCTCAATGTCTATAGCCACATACTCATTATCATCTTAGTCTTTTCGCTTGCACTAAATTAGGGACCTTATCCATAGGTTGTTCAAACTAATGTCAAAAAGGTCAAGCTTAAAATCAATGTACTTATAATTCATTTCATCTATGCAAAGCTCAAACACACCAAGGATGTTCTTCCTCGAAAACTCGACTCGAAGGTCGCTATATCTCTTGAAGGCCACGAACTCTTAGACAATATGTTCCTTGCACTCCTCTTTAGCCTTTTGCTTGACCTCCTTATTCTCTTTCAACTAGGTCTCTAACTAAGACCTTAACTTAGCAATCTTAACATGAGCTTCATTAAGTTTAAGCTCAGTTTGTTCCCTCATCGACTAAGTGAAGGCCTTCTCTACTTGCATCCCTTCAAGCTTAACTACCAATTTATCTACTCTCTTCTTCTACTCTAGCTACTTCTTATGTGAAATGGTAAAGCTGGATCGTAGATTGGCTATGGACTCAGTATTTTTATGGTTCTTCTAGCCCCTAACCATTAGGTTTTTTTCAAACTTTAAGATGTAAGCCATAGCCATATAGGCATTATGCAGAGCTTAACTAACATAGATAATGGGCTAATATGGAAATTTCTCATAGACTGTAAAAGAAAATAGAGCTCAAACTTGGAAAATAATAAAACTAACAAGAGCAGTAAGAAAACTAAGCTAAAACGTGACTTACTGTTCGAAGGAACCATAACCTTAGCAAATCTTTGAGCCACGTTGACATTCTTCAGTGAGTTCTCACTAGGACTATACTCCAAGCCCATGAAGAATTTCTTTAAGCTAGCCTTAAAACTTGAGCCTCAAGGTTCTTCAAAAAAGAAAGGGCCTCCATCTTTTACTTTTTAAAAAAAGAAAGAGCTACTGAGATCTCCCTATAGGCTATCACCTTCTCTTACCTATTATAGTGGTAGGGACCATAGCTGAAGAGCTCAACTGCTTATTTAAGTAGGGGTTTATTAGCTTGGTTCCCTCTCAAGAAAAAGCCTCGAGCTAAATGGCTTACTTTTTTTTCCCTTATTGCGCTTCGACTTATGTGTGTACAAGTGAAAATCAAATTCTTTGTAACGTTGGGAAGACATATTTGCAAAAATAAGCTAAAATTTAAAAAAAATTTGACAAAATTAAAGATCCTACGAGGTTACCTTACACCTATCTTAGTACATTGACTTGTTTACTACTTCAATTAAGGTTACTCATTTACGTCTATGACCAACTTCCCTCTTTTGATGAAGTCCATTATTTTATCCTGATCTATAAGGTTACATACAAAAAGAGTGAAATGCACATCATTAAAAATCTTAGGCTCATTCAAAATCTTTTACACTTCAAACTTACTGTCCTTATTCTTTATCTCTTTCTGGATGCAAAGATAGAATAGCTTTCAATTCTTTATTGAACTCGGACAATCCATGAATAATTTTTTAAATGGACAAGTTGTGATATAAAACCATATCTTGTCATGTAGATGTCTTTCGATTAAGAAAAACTCCTTGAATAAAGTGAGGAAAAGAAAAATACCTAAATGTTTGCAAAAAATAATGAATGTTACTATGTACCAAAATGAATTGAGGGTAAGTTGGGTGAGAGTTAAATTATAAGAAAATTTTTAGTAAACAAAACATGCAAAGGGAACTTCAGAATGGCCACTATTGAATCCTAATACACTTAGAGCTAGTGGGCTTCTAGGTTATCATGACCTAATCTTCAATGCTCGAAATCAGTATACAGTATCCCTTCTTGAGATAATGAAAGTTAGCCCTTAAAAAATAGATGTAATGAGCAAAACACATGTTAGGGCAATCTTCAGGTTTAGCCTTGCCTTTTAAGTTCTTCATCACGTCTTTGGAAATTATACCCAAGGAATATGAAGTATAAAAAAAGATTTCAATCAAGCCCTTTAAGTCTATGAAAGACTCCCCTCACATTCACCTTCCTCAACTTGATCATCCTCCCCTACCTACTTGTCTTTAGAATCTTTCTCATCATCAAAGCTTTTATTGTCAGAAGAATAAAACTCCTTAGCATGAATAGGATTCTGAGCTGGAGTAGTGGTAGAGAGTATCACAATATCAAAAAAAGATAAGGGATAAAAAGACTCATTAAAAAAAAAGAGTGAGAAATGATGTCAACAAAAGCTGATTGAAAAAAAGTAGAAGAAAAAAAGATAAAAGAAGCATTGATAATAAAGGGTTGAAAAGTAGAGGAAAAAATAAGAGGTTAAGAAGGCTAAACCTTAGAAGGGGGAATAGCCAAAGAAAAAAGGTCAACTAAAGAAGTCGAACTGACTTAAAAGATAGGAAAATGAATGGGAGGATTTTTCAAGTCAAAATCAATCTGAGCACACAACTCATCCACATCCAAGACTCGTTATCCTTAAGCTCGAGCATTGTCTTCTACCCTCTGCTACTCTTTCTTTGACATTAGATTCAGCTAGTAGGTCATTCTATTATAATCCCTACTAGTAATAATCGATGGGACCTTTTTGTCATCATCATGGTTAAGCCGACCTCCCTTAGGTTATACCTTGTAACTCCCTTCACCTCTAAAATTTATGCTAGCAGACATTGAGATAGAATATATACCAAAGTAAAAGAAGGAAAAACCTCTAAAAAAAAGAAAAACTTTATGGTCAAAGAGAACTTGAAAGCTTTTTAGGTAAATAAAATTAGGTAAAATTGAAAGTATAAAAATAGGAAGGTGAAAAATGAAAGCCCTAACCTTTATATAGCTAAGCCTAAAGTCAAATGAATGACCCAAATCATGCCATATGTCAAACTACCACTGGAAAGCATTTTTCTCCTTCCCAACTCTTGATTTTATCATCGAAAAATCTTTCTTCGCATTAAATGCTACTTTTAAATATCTTAGGGGTAGATCGATCATCTTACCTGTTTAAACTGGCCAGACTGGTTACTAGACCCAGGTCAAACTATTTAAATGGGCCAACTCCCAGAACAACCTTAAGCTAGGTCCAGGGATCAAATTTTAAGAAAAAATTATGAAGTCTCACATCGGACAAGTGAACCTTGCTAATTTGTTCAAACCCTTTCATCTGTACCTAAAGCCCTCTTAATGTGAAACCCATTTCAATAACTCTAGAACAAATCAGTTACACATATAACCTAAAACACGTGGAGATCAAGTCGGCACGTCATGTCGACACATTTCAGGATAGCCAAGGTTAAACTAAACAAGCATAGGCATTTCTCACTTGTCTTTCATATCAGCCTTATAAACATTCAACCTTAGCAAAACGAGGTCAAATTTCAAGCAACTTTTAAAAGCTCATATTTATAAAAATTGAGGTCGAATCAACAAATACACACACCAAAATGAGTCAATCAAGCATATACCAGTCTGATACTTAAACTGTTCAATAGAAAGATAGAATGTTAGGGCCATTTTTAGGTCTAAAAGGCATTCTAATCATTTCTCTCCTTAGAGATTGCCAGCTAACAGCTAAAGACATTTTTGAGTTTTTGGTAACCTAACATGCTTAGTGCCATATTAGCTTGGCCATGACATTATTATACCTTACAAACCCTTTACCTTCTATCTATAAATAAAGACACATAGGTATTGTCATTCCATTCCCATTCTACTAATACTTTCTTATTTTTCTTTCATTTTGACCTTTTTTGTATCAATCTTTGATTTGCGCATTGGAGTGCAAATGCAAAAGAATAGCCTTTAACCACTTTCTTCTTTTTCCTATGATTTCAGGATTTTGCCCTTAAGGTCAGAGTTTGGCACCAATAGTTACCTTATTGTTCTTTCGATTTCTTTAATTTTCATTCTTTTAATTTCTTATTGTTAAGCTTACATGGTTGTTGATTTTTTGCCTTTAAGTTTAGTTTGCTTCCCTTTAAGTTTTATGTATTAAACTTTAATGTCATTTACACATATGCATTCTATTTTCTAGTATTTTATTTTTTTCATTTTAATTCTAAGTTTATTTACCTTTTATAGAATGTTATTTAATATTGTTATTAATTTGCACTTAAACTTTAGTTTGGGCTTACCACATTCAGTTTTCATCTAGTCTAATTTCATATTCTTCATGTTTCATGTTAATTAAGCTCCTTGCCAATCATTTGTTCATATCCTTTCATTATTAATCATTAATTATGTTAATGCATTTCATTCATGTTAAATTTTTCTCATGCATTTTCATTGCAGTTAGTACTTGTTTAATCCCATGTTAACTTTATTTCATACATTTTTACATTTATTATATTCATACAATTTCATTTTATATCATTTAAATTTTATGTGATATAGGTTATTTATGTATTGTTAGTTTCATGGATCATTAGCTTAGATTTCATGCATTATAATTGGTTATGTTTTAGATTCATGTTATTAGATTAGCTTTCAATTTAGATTTAAAGCCTTTCCTTGCATTTGTTAAAATTTTTCTTCTATAGTAACTTTTCCTTTTTTACAAGTTAGTAGTTAAGTTTGTTAAATTCATATGTGGTAGTAATTAGGTTTTAATCACTTGGTAATTCTTAAGGTTTAAATTAGTAAATCTTACTTTTCTATTAAAATCCTTTTTTGTTAAAGGCGAATATAATCTAGATGTCTGATTTCAGTACTTAACTCTAGGTTAATCATAAATTCAATTCTTGTGAAAATGATACTCAATACTTTCTATCTATATTACCTGTACGACCCATACACTTGTGGTTATCAGCAACACCAACGCAAAAATTCTAGGTTGGCATAATTTACAACAAAGCAATTTGATCATAATAAGCTTGCCACAAGGCTTGGTGTTGTTGTAAGTGAGGACACAATGGTTCTTTTCGAGATGGTGTGAATTCTAATCGAATATAGGGGGAGCAAACATCGCTTGACTGCTCATTTCTTAAACTTTTTTCCCCAAATCGATCAAACAAATTTTTGATAAAGATGAAGAGAAAAATAGATGTTATGGAAATTTAATTGGCTCTATCACTATGGCCACTATCTTTCGTTTCTTCCATGGCTAGTTTTAGGGCTTCACTTTTCTTTTGGTTTTTTTTTTTTTAAGATGGCATGACCTTCCTTTCTTATTTCAAGTTTCAACTTCAATCTTCCATCACAATAATTTTATGAGTGTCAAATTAATAATTTTAATTTCTTCTTTATAAATTTTGGCATATATTATTTCTTTCTAGATGATAGTTTTTTTCATGGTAGTAATCAATAAAAATTTATAATAGACAGTACATTTTTTCTAATTCCTCCATCAAAACAAAATGATGATGTCGTAGAATAAATCAAATACCCTAATCAAATGGTAAGTTCAAATTAGTATGCACACCGCATATACATATCCATGTGGCATTGAACTATTTAACTTTTCGAAAAAACTTTGTAAGTTTTACTTTTACCATAAATTAAAAAAAAAATAGAATGAGTATGGTTTTCACTGGATAATGTTAAATAGTGAGTATATGCAACATTTGATTTTTTTGGATCAATTAAAAGTCTAATATTATATATATACATATTATTTATTTCATTTGAGTTATGTCACTATATTTTGCTAACGTCATACATATATGCAAATAATATACTAATAAAAAATCACACGCTTATAAAATCATAAATTTTTATCAAGTTATAAGCAAAAGTATAAGGAAACAAAATACATCAAATAAGTAATCTTATCTAAAATTGTAAGTGATGTTTTTTTAAAGAAACAAAATTTTCAAATATTAAATCTGAACAAAATGTCTTAACAATCTCTCTTTTTATGTTGGCAACCAGATTATTTGCAAGAAACTCATCTTTCATCTTGTTTGTACTCTTATTTTGACAATTTTTATAACTAAATATGCATGCTCACTAGTTATTATAGACACTAAAAAAGTTAAAAATAAATCTAATCAATCTATTAATGAAATAATATACTTTTGATTTTCCTATCTCTATTAGAATATGATAATTGTGATAAAGAAGACAAATTTTGTAGTTTCACATCATTATCTATATCATACTTAAAATGTTTCAACTAAAATTTCAAATTCAATCTCTCTTACTCAATAAAATCAAAAGGATAATACTTTTTTGCAAGAGTGCAAATATCGTCAATATTGAAAGACTAATGCTCTCCTCTTGTTTCCAAAGTAGAGATAAGTGTCAAAAGATCCTTGTCTAGCATTAAACCTATTGTTTAGCTCCTTTAATTGAAAATCAATGACTTCATTAAATTACGTTAAAATGACAGTAGTGCTCCATAGTAATTTGATTTTGTTGGTGTCAACATCAACCTTTAAAATATTGAGCATTCAAATCAAGAACACTCAAATCACACTTTTCACAAAATAGTATCACATTTTCAAGCAAACTATTCCAATCATCTTCTCACAATTTTTAAATCAACATCTTTGTACTTGAAACCAAATGCATAGCATCCAAAATACCTTGAGATTTTTGCTTCAAGGCTTGGCATAGTACATTAGTAATGCCCATGATCTCTTTTATCAAGTGAAAAATAAAAATGAATTTAAATGATTGAATCAACTTCGACGCAACACTGGCATCCCTTCGTTGAGAATGAGTGGATCCTTTTCTTTTTAATATTTTCAAGAATTAAACATGTTGCATTAAACATTGTTATAAGACTACATATATAGTAAAAGTGAGAATCCTAATGAGTATCACCAACTCGTTTTAATATGTTAATCTGATTGGCATCTTTTTTGGTCTTAAGCTCACCAATAGTTATCATGCATATAATTTCAACTAATTGAGCAACTTGTAATTCTTCATGGCATTTGCATGAGGCACTAGCAGTATTGATAATGAAAGTCAAATTATTAAAAAACTCATGAACAGAATGTACCTCTCTAGATGCAGTAAAAGAGCCAATTGTATTTGATAAACTAAAAAATTCACATAATAAGTAAAAAGATAACCATTAAGAATAATGCTTGCAATCTTTTCCATTCCTCATGCATATTACTAGCCCTATCATATCCTTGACGATGAATATTTTGAACATCAAGACAACGATGAGTGAGAATAACACATATTTCATTCTTAAGAGTTAATGGAGATGTATCTTTAACATGAGCAAGATCAAAAAACACTCTCTAATAAAACCATCTTTGTTAACAAATCTCAAAACAAGAGCCATTTTTTTTTTTGGATTCATTACAAGTCTCGTCAACAATAAATCAAAGTTTCAAATTTTCAATATTTTCACAAATCTTATTTCGCACTTTATTAGAAAAAACATGCAAAATCTCTTTCCAAATTGAATGAGAAATGTACTTGGCCGATTTAGGAGCATTTTCCAATACAACTTTCTTAACATTATAAGAAGCCAAAAGTTCAAAAAAAAAATTTGATTTTTTGAATTAGCTATTTCATCATGACTTTTAAAAGCACAAGCTTGAAATGCAAGCTATAGCATCTATAGTAATCTTGACTCATAGTTTATTATCCAAATTTTATTGTGAACTTTGTGCATACAATAATTTATCAATGTGTCCAAATTGTTTCATCAAATCCACACAAGATTTTATTACATTATTATGCGCTAAATAGAAATTATCTCTAATATAATTAAGAAAAGCACAATTCTTTCCAACATTAATTGTTTTCCTACATCTAAATCCTTTAACAATGAATACTTCCCAACTAGGTCTCCTGTTGAGTTTCATATTAAAATAAGTAACATAGTAAACAATATGCAACATCTTTCTCTTGCCCAAAAGAAAATCGAGCATCGAGCAAACTAATAATATTGAAAATGTTTAGGATGCTTTTCTAATGTATGTGGATAACTAGAGAGATGAATTTGATATGGATGTCCTCACAAGTTAGCTCATCAAATTTCATTCCATTGATTAATTGGATGTTCTCACATTGGTGAACATAATCTATAAAAAGAATATTAACTTTTTCACCAATAACAATAGACATAGGAGGAAATACACTAGGACTTTGGTGCTCAAGCCTTAAAGGTTTGCATGGTATATTACTTTCTAAATTATCCTTATCTTTTAAAAAAAATAAGTTTAAACTTTTTTACTTGCCCATAAATGATAATACCTGTAATTATATAAGTTTAATTTTCATAATAAATTCTCTAATGCATTTATATTCTTCTAATAGAATTTATAATTTATCATACTTATTTAAAAATTATAAAACAAAAATATTACTACAACAACATTAAAATTTTGAAGAATAAAATGACGTTCAATTTTATTTTTGCAATCTTTCAATGAACTATATATGAGTGAACTTTCTTGATTAATTCAATTTAAAATAAAAAAATTATATAAAAAAATCAATTATTAAATATTATATTTTTTATCAAATATGGGGTAACCCAATTGATCCTTATTTTTAAAAGCTAGTCTAGCTTCGCTTAAAATTTCATGTAACCACTCAAAACCCAATTTCACCTTGAATACCTCAAATTATTTTAATTGTAGTTCCTAATTATTCAATCCATCAAGTAAAAAAAAAATTTTTTTCACTTGCCAGCCCAAATTTGTTTTTATTAGACTGAAAATTAAATCCTATCAAATCATTATTTTTTTTTAAGAAACTTATCAAGTCGTGTTACCCAACCTCTATTGTACTACAATCTATCAAGTCATTGTCACCAAAATATATATATATCAAGTCATTGTTACTTATAGAAGACTAACAAAGTATCTAGAAAAAAAAGTTTTCATATGGAACTAAACAACAAACACAAATAGATTATATAAAAAATAAAAATAAAGTAACAAACTAACCTTTAACAATTTTTACTTTTGAAGGTCTGACAACTCAAGATGAAAGCACAAGTATAAAAGAGGATTGAAAATTTTTTAAATAATATAAAAAAAACCTACAATAAGTGGATAAAAGAAAAAAATCTAAACTTATTTGTTTTTTACTTGGCTAAAAGTGTAAATTATAATTTAAAAAGTTAAATAATTTTTTTTTTAAATCCACATGTTCGTGACTTAGTATTTATGACAAAAGAATTGATTTCAAGTGCTTGTCAATAATAATTTGGTGGGTAAAATAAATAGATAAATATTAATATCATTTTACCCTTTAATTTGGGGAAACAATTTAAATTTATTAGTATTTGGGGACCAGCTTTGCCTAATTTTTTGTATTGTTTTTTTTTTCTTTTTTGTGTTGTGTTTAGTAATTGTAATTCTAAGTAGATAATGTTAACTATTAAATAGAAAAATTATATAATTTTCAGTCAGTTAATGCTTTAAATGGAGGAGCAGTTAATTTATACAGAAATATGTCTATTTAGGTTATATAAGCACATGAAAGTTCGTATAAAATGAATTAGTTAAAAAAAAAAAAACCAAAACATACAACATGGAATCTAATTAGTGTTTTAAGTGAAGAAAAAGCAGAACATGTGTACAAAGAAATATTTTAAAAAGGGTTCTAAATGAAGAATATAGTTTTAGAAAAAGAAAGCAAGGAGTTGAATAAAATTGCATAAGTCACTCATTTCTTGTTTGGTGATAACTTAGAAGTAATGCTTCTTAACTACATTGCAGTAAAGAAATATGTTTTATGAGACCTGTAAATAAAAGAGATTAAGATTTCTATAAGTTTCATGAAGAAAATGGCATATGTAGTTCAATTATGAAGATAAAAGATAGTATAAAATGTTGTAAAAAGAGAAAAAACAAACTAAAAACTTTAATATCATGATAAAGTCAAGAAGATTTAAAAAGAGAGATGACTAAATTTATTTGTTTCAATATTATTGGAGGATAATTTATTCATAGTTAGGATAGATAATGACTTTAAAGGTATTCTGCTCTATCATGGCAAATAAGCAATAATCACCAATCTTTAGGTTGTTGTCAACAATAAATTTTTCCATCCTTGTGAGAATGTTTTGTTTCTATTGTTGTAATATACGGTCCAAGATTTATTTTATTTGGTAAGTGATAACGTGATGGAAGAGTTATTGTTCGGTAGATGTTTTTGAAAATAATTTAGAATTTGCTATGAAAACAATGTAATAAGAAGTAGTTAGTGGAAAATTAATGTATGGTTTGTTATGTTATGCAGTTATAGTATATGTCTAATTACTTACTAAGATGGGGTGAGGATTGATGTTTGTGTTGGTCATTAAGCAATGAAAAGTAAAAGAGTCGTAATAGTCATTAATATCATTCTCTGTATAAGGAGATAGAAAAATGTAATCTAAGTCATAAAATATAATGACTGTATTTTAAATGAATTGAGATAAAAAAAATTATGTGAAATTAAGATTTTATCTTGTTCTTGTTAGAAAAAATTTGTTGTTATCATAGTTGATGCTTCATCATGCATACTTTAAAAGTGTTAGCATTTTTGTTTGTAAAAATTAGAATATTTTGCTTTGTAAGATGATGCGCAATATGATTAGGTTAGGATTTAATATATTCATAATTATTAAGCTAGGATCTAATATATTTGTTGTTGTTTTGGGGTAATATGGTGAAATTTTGTAAATGACAAGATTGAAAAAACTTATATTAGGTTGATAAAAAGGAATTTTTTTAACAAAGAACAAAGCAGTTTTTTTCTTTTTATGAAAAAAAAAATTAAAAACAAAATATTAAGACCTATTTGTTATCTAATTAAGTTTTCTTTTTTCCTCAATTTTTAAAATTTTTTGTAATTTTTTTCTTGCATTGAGTGGAAATAAATAGAAAAAAAAGTGTTGAAGATAAGAAGGCTTCAATAAAAAAAGTAAAAAAAAAAAATTAAGGAACCAATTAATGCAAAACACAAATTCATTCCCACAAAATGAAAGTCAAAGATACAACAACCAAAAGGAAAAGAAAAAAAAAGATAGGTGGTAGCTTAAGAATCCTTTAAGGATTCTTTTTATATAGGGTATATAGATTTAATACAAATAACATAAAAATATATATATATATATATGTATAAAGAGGATTTTTGCTTAACTTATGAACCACCTGTATGGATAACTAGAGAGATAAATTTGATATGGACTTGCTCTCAAATAAACTTGTCAAATTTCATTCCGTTGCTTAAATGAATTTTCTCACATTGGTCGATATAACCCATATCATGTTCTAAAGAGAGAATGTTAAACTTTTTCACAAACAACAACAGACTTAGGCTGAGATTGAGTAAAACTTTAATGCCCAGCTCCAAGCTGTGCTGGTTGGCCAACAGCACTTTGAGCAGGAGCTTGACCAGGTGTGCTAGAAGCAAAGCCACCAGCTAATGCACCAAAACTTGCAGGTTGAGCTGTGGAGATTGGAAGCTAAAAGATGCAGGCCTAAACAACTCTCCACTAGGAACAGTTGTGGTGAACGAAGAGGTAGCTGGACTTTTGGCCACAATTCGAAATGGTTCACCAAATGGGTTAGGAGTTGATCCAATCCCAAAGCTACCTGAACTTCCCAAGCAAAGTTCGGTAATTTGGTTTGTCTCAGGAGCCTCCTCCTCCATCTCATCCTCTTGTGTAACTATTACATCCAAACTTCCACTTGTTCCATTAGCAGTACCAATACTAGTTAACATTGGTGCTGAAAAACGAGTATCTCCAGTAGAAGGCTGCACTGACTGAGCATTTGATGCCAAATTAGATTCAGGGCTTGCAACATCAACAATGCTGGTCTGGCTTCCAGATGACACTCTGGTAGGAGTTTCACTTATCCTTGCAGATGATACTGCAGATTTAGGCTTCAAACTCAATTCTTCTGCTGGAAGTTCATGTTGCAGAGGTGGTGCCTGTGTCATTGAATCCAAATCCTTTTTCAAGCCAAGTATTTCCATATGCGGTTGAGCCTCAGTTTTCAAAATCTCAGGGATTGAACTCACAGGAGGTGAATCAGCAGGTAAGGGCACAGGAATTTGGAGAGGCTGAATGGACAAAATTATCATCATCTTTAAAAAAAATAATGGTCTAGCCTTTTTTGCTTGCCCATGAATGATATGACTTGCAATTATATAAATCTATTAGTTAGTTCTCATAATAAATTCTCTAACATGTTTAAAATCTTCTAATAAAATTTATAATTTATAATACTTATTTATAAATTATAAAACAAAAATATTATTAAAACAACATTAAACTTTTAGGATGCATTTGGATGGAAAATTTTAAATTTTTGAAAAATTTTGGAATGCTAGTAATTTTATATGCATCAATTCAAAAATAAAAAAGTTTATAATTGTATTATTTGAATAATTATTTTTTAAAAAGTAATTTTAAATATTAGAATATGATGAGATTAAAAAATAATTATAATAGAATATTAATGATATTAGAGATAGAAAAAATAAAATACTAAAAAAAAAACAATATGAATGTCATTAGATTTGTAAAAAATGTGTAAATATTACTAACAATGTAAAAAATTAAAACAAATAAATTTTATAATGAGTTTTTGTAATTAAAATTGAAGAAAACAAAAGTTGTATAAAAAAAAAAATAGTAAATGTTGATTTTTTTTACTATAAAACTAAAGAATTTCACAAATTCCACTAGTTTAGGTGAAATTTGAAAAAAGAATTTTAACCCTCTAAAATTTCTCATTTAAATTTCAAGAATTTTAACAATTTTTATTTTTATTTTGCCAAATAATATAATTTCATTTTAGAATTTTAAAAGTCTCTCAAATGAAATCTCTATTTGAAATGACTTATCCAAATACACTCTTAAAGAATAACATAACTTTCAAATTTATTTACACAATCTTTCAATGAACTAGATACATATGAACTTTCTAAATTAATACAATTTAAAATTAAAAAATATATATAAATTAATAAATTATTAAATATTATATTTTTAATCAAATTTGTATAACCCAATTAACTTTTATTTTTAAAAGCTAATCTTTCTTAGCTTTAAATTTCATGAGACCAAAAAAATTCTAATTTCACCATAAAATACTTCAATTAAATTATTATGATTTTAGTTCCCACTCATCCAATCCATCAAATAAAAAAAATTTTCATTTGCCCAATCCAAATTTATTTTTATTCTATTAAAAAGCAAATCTTATCAAATTATTACTTTTTTAAAAAATCTATCAAATCGTACCTAACCTCTAGTTATATTAAAACTTATCAAATCATTATTAAAAGAAAAATCTATCAAGCCATTATTACCTTAAAAGAAGTAATAAAGTATCAAAAAAATATATCAAATGAAGATAAATACAAATAGATTATTTATAAAAATAAAAACAAAGTAACAAACTACTCTTTAACAATTTCGTTCTAAATGGTAAACACAAGTGCAAAAAAGATTGAAAAAATTGAAAATAAAAAAGTTACAATAAGGAATAAAAGGAAAAAATTCAAATTTACTTATTTTTTACTTGACTTAAAGTGTAAATTAGAATTTAAAAGTTAAATTAAATTTTTTATCTCACATAGTTATGATTTAATATTTGTGATAAATCAATTTACTTTAAGTGTATGTGAATAGTTATAGTTAAAGGTTTATATTTTATTTATTATTCAGTATAAAATTTATATATTGATAATAAATTTAATAATGATATCTTACTAACGATGTAAAATATATAATATTATCTCATTAATGAAAATAAGATGAATTAGATGATATTATGTTATTAATAAATAAATTTTTTAAAATTTTTAATTTTTTATATATTTATTTTAAAAATTAATATTTACTTGTTAATGATGCAATATTATTTAATTTATTATAGTGTTTAAAATTTATACATAATATATCAAATATAAACTCTAAAATTAATGTTATATATTTTACAAACAACATTTCTAACGTATTGGCTTGTGAATTAATACAAGACAATTTAAAAATTTAAGAGGCAAATATAAATATGTAATGAATAGATTATAGTCTGAGCATGACATGTGTAAATTCAATTGCTGACACGTATCATGTGTTAATTAAATATATTATTAAATTTTTTTTTACTTCCTTAAAAGATTGGGATAAAATCATTTTTACAACTAGATTTTTTTTTAAATAATTATTATGAGTAAAATAACTATACAGGAGCTTCTAGGGAAGCTTTATGATTTTATTGGTAGTAGTACAACCGATTGGATTTGAGATTTCTTGTGAAAGCATGAGAAAAACTGAAGGGAAGAGGATGGAGGAGGGAAAAACAAAGAATAACACAGCTAAACCCTCTCTTAGATGCCAACAAAACCCGTACTTTCAACCCTCTCTACTGGCGATTATCGTCAATTCTTCATCACCATCGGTCGCTTCATCATCTCGAATCTCTGTTTTCGTTTTATTGTATTTCACTGCCAATCACCACCTTAGCACAAGTTGCGAAGGTCTCCTTCTCCCTCTACTGCTTGTTTATTCTTCAAAATTTTGTTTGCAAATAAAATTTCTTTTACTATTTTTATTCAACTGTTGTTCTTGCTGAAATTTTGAGATTTTCTCAGGTTCTGCATTTTCTTTTGTTTTGAATTTTGTAAGAGGCGAACGATTCAGTGGAGGCGGTGTGGTTCGATTCCATGACAAACGAAGAGGCTCGAAAACACAGTGTTTCAATTTCATTTCGTATTTTGCAGTTTTTTGTTCAAATGTTTCTGTTTGTTAAATTTTTTTGTTCGCAGTTAAAAGGTACAAAGATAGTTGAAATTAATTTTAAGACGTTAGCCTGTTTGTTTATATTTCTCTTTATTCAAATTTGTTATGTTCTTTAGCGTGTGCTTATGTTATGTTGAGGCTTAATTTTAGATGTCTTAATTTTATGAAAATGAATACTTGGATGGATTGAAGAAAAGTCTTCTATAGGGTGAATGATTCAAAATAATCTTATGGGTGTCTTTGAACCACCAAATTTAATTCGATGAATTTTATCTTTGCAAAGTAGTCAAAGAAGTTGCACTTGTCGTCATCTCAGTACTATTAATCTTTAGAATAAATCTATTTTAGCTGCTTGTCGACTATTAAGTGCAATAAGGTGTTACAACAAAAGTATGTAATTCTATCACTTTAATCCTCATGACAAAGTGAAATGATTTGTATTTTGTTTTCTCTTTGATGATAGATCACTCTTAATTGTTTATGATTATAGATCTTTCATGTCAATTCTCTTGTATCATTTCCTTTCTAGAATGTCGGAAAAGTTTAACCAGTAACCGCTTTCAAAGTTTCTTGCTTAGCTTAAAGGAAGATATTAATCAGTTCTAGTTCTTTATCACTCTGTATTTATGTATTTTGAGTTCATCACTTGAAGATATTATTTACTTTGGTCACTCTTTATATTATCATGTTCATTGGTTAAAAAAACTTGCTTCTCCTTTCTTAAATCTGAAAGACTGAATATTAGTTATTTTTCTTTTTGCAACTTTTCAATCTTATTAGTGGGATTGAATTGTTTATAAGTACCACTACTACTATTAAATTTGGCATAACTAGTATATTGAATCATTCTTTTATAAGATAATATGATAAAAAGAAATCGGGGTTAGTTGACACTTGGAAAGTATCCTTCTGAAGATATGTATTCATATTAATAGCAAATTGTGGCATACACGAGTTACAAAGAAATGACATTAATCGTGCTAGTTCACACCAACCCAATAGAATTACGTTTGTGATATGAATTACCCACACAATTCTCTTTGTTAAGTGCTCTTTGACATTGTTTTATGTGGCTCTTGCTTTGTATTCTTTATGTGAATTATAACGGATTAATTGCTTTCACTGTCATGCAGATGCTCTTCTAATCATTGGATTGTCTGATGGATCTACAGCATATTTCAACCTTTCTTCATGAAAGTAAATTTTCTATTTGTCTCCTAACTTAAAAGACAGACTAGTCAAGGCCCCTTTGTGGGACCACCAGATGCTATCAGTGAAGTGCTTCGCCTTTTCAAAACAAAACCTTTTTAGGTCTATCATTTGACAAACATCATTTTCTGATTCGTTCATTTGTTAGTATATTTGTAGTAATTTGCTTATTTCATAAGGAACAAGCTAAAGTAGAATTTAAAGTTTTAATAGTTTTTTTTTTTTTTTTGTCAGATTTAGGATATTGGTGGACGAAAGTTGTATAATTCAAAAATGGGATAATGATAGAAATAGGATGGACTAAATTTTTCATAAATTTAGGGGATTTAAGAATTGAATTTTACCTACTAGAAAATTATTGTTTGGCTCCATTCTCTCGGGCTCATGACCAAATTTATAACTATTTGGTCATTCATAATCAATCAGTTTTAGTTATTTTTAACATGTGTCAATTTCTTTCGAGTTGGTTGATGAGTTTCGTAGCATGTGACTTGAACTGTACATGATTCTACCTTAATTCTTTTTTTTTTTTAAATAATTTATTATTTACTACATGTTTTACTTGTTATTTAAACAATTATTTATCATTTATATGCCTACAGCGAAGCAAGAGTATTTCCCTAATATATATACATATATATATATATGGCATTGGCAAAATTCATGTACCAAATATTTAATTAACTCCAAAAAGTAAGCATTCGCTTTATCTGGTGTCGATATTATCAGCAAAGCAGACCTCGCACCCCAAAGAATACCAAGTATAATGTTACAATTTTCATTTGTAGTCTATTAGCACCCCCTTCCAAAAAAAAAATAAAAAAAAATGATCACCTTCCCACCAACAAATTAAACTCCCCTCGGATCATTTATCTAGAATTTGTCAAACTATTTTCTTATCTGTGTGAAAAGCTCAGCAGGTTTGCCACTTTGTCCCCCGCTACCTCCGAAGGCTGAGAAACCACCATTTCTTTGTTGGCTGCTGAAAGCGCCAAACCCACCCCCTGTACAGATATTTACATTACATGACTCACAAGCTTAAACAAAATTGAGACCCAAACAAAAATAAACACCAAATTTTACCTGAGCCAGCTCCTGCAAAACCACCACCACCTGAGGCAGCAGCAGCAAATCCACCACTAACTGAGGCAGCACCTGTGAATCCTCCACCACCCAAACCACCAAAACCCCAGCCACCTGAAGCCAGACCACCAAATCCACCACTAGAAGCCACACCAGAAAATCCCCCACCACCTGAAGCCAAACCAGCAAAGCCACCACTAGTAGAGGCAATACCAGCAAACCCACCTCCTACTGCAGCATTAGACAACCCAGCAGCAGATTGAGGACCTGCAAAACCACCACCAAAACTGCTCCCAGAAGCAAAACCACTTCCCCGTAATCCAGTACCAAGCTGTCTTGACTGCCCAAAAGCACCAAGAACTGATCCTAGAGCCTGCTGTCCAGCTCCAAGCTGTGCTGGTTGGCCAACAGCACTTTGAGCAGGAGCTTGACCAGGTGTGCTAGAAGCAAAGCCACCAGCGAATGCACCAAAACTTGCAGGTTGAGCCAATTGGGAAGGCTGTGGAGATTGGAAGCTAAAAGATGCAGGCCTAAACAACTCTCCACTAGGAACAGTTGTGGTGAACGAAGAGGTAGCTGGACTTTTGGCCACAATTCGAAATGGTTCACCAAATGGGTTAGGAGTTGATCCAATCCCAAAGCTACTTAAACTTCCCAAGCAAAGTTCGGTAATTTGGTTTGTCTCAGAAGCCTCCTCCTCCATCTCATCCTCTTGTGTAACTATTACATCCAAACTTCCACTTGTTCCATTAGCAGTACCAATACTAGTTAACATTGGTGCTGAAAAACGAGTATCTCCAATAGAAGGCTGCACTGACTGAGCATTTGATGCCAAATTAGATTCAGGGCTTGCAACATCAACAATGCTGGTCTGGCTTCCAGATGACACTCTGGTAGGAGTTTCACTTATCCTTGCAGATGATACTGCAGATTTAGGCTTCAAACTCAATTCTTCTGCTGAAAGTTCATGTTGCAGAGGTGGTGCCTGTGTCATTGAATCCAAATCCTTTTTCAAGCCAAGTATTTCCATATGCGGTTGAGCCTCAGTTTTCAAAATCTCAGGGATTGAACTCACAGGAGGTGAATCAGCAGGTAAGGGCACAGGAATTTGGAGAGGCTGAATGGACAAATTGGAAGAGGAAACAACCGCAGAGAGTGAAACTGACAGAGATGATGAAGATGAAGCTTTTCTATTAGCATCTGCTGTAACCATAGAACTTGTCATACATTCGCGAAATTGTGTTGCAGATGATGAAGTTGACACTGTTGAAAATGAGGTTGAAAAGGAAAATTTTGGGGCTGGTGATGAAACGGTTGTTGTAGATGATGACACAGAAACTGATGTTGTAATTGATGTGAGTGATGAGGTTGGCACTGTTGAAAATGATGATGATAATGAAGGAGCTGATGAACTTGATACTGAAGATGATGAATCCGGAACTGGTTTTGAGAATGCAGAAGACGGCGATAACCTTTCACTGGGCTGGATTTTGCTTTTTACAACATTGAATTGTGAAACTTTAACTGAGAAGGCAGGAGATGCAGAAACAGCAGCTGGAGGCATGAACTGAGAGTCGTGATTGTTAGAAGAACCAAATAGTGTATTCTTTGTGGTTGATGGCACATGTTTCACATCCCCTAATGCTGAATTTGCAAACACAGTCCCTTTTCCATCTGAATTTGAGATGTCAGTGGATTTCTTTGGCAATGAAACCACCTGTGAGATTGAAGACTCTTGACATAGATTAGGTCTAAACTGCAGAGTGGATCGAATCTCATTCTCATTGAAAGATGAAATATTAGACCTCTCAAGCTGAGGAGCTCCGCCCTTTGGTTTAGCAAAAGTGATACTGCATGTTTCCCCAGAATGATTCTGCACCACCATAGGTTGTGATCCTGATGTTGATGACAAAGCAGTTAAGTTACTTGTTTGCACTGTAGAAGACTTCCTACCAGCATATTGTGGTGGTACTAGAGAATTATTAGCCCTTCGGGAAAGGGTTGATTCAGATTCCTGTTTCAGAAAAGCATCCTGAATGCCTGTTTTAACTAAACAAGCATGGAAGTAACAATTAGTGGCTGACTCCCATAAGCATACAGTTAGTAAATAAACTTAAATAGAAATAATGGAAGAAATGACCTTATAGAAAAAAATAAAGTATGTAATTATTTATGTCTCACCTTCATTTCCAGATTGATAAATCGTGGTTGAGGTTGCTGTGAATTCCTTTGACAATGAACATGTTGATTCCTCAGGGGCATACGAGTGAAAGTTCTTATCTATCATGGATGATCTTTTTATATTCGATTCTAGCAAAAGCATCCTTTTTACAGTAGTTTTTGGAGGCTCAAAACTAGCCCAGCTCTGCCACAAGGTCATAAACTAATTTACACATCAGAATTTGCAGAAGTTCTTAAGAGTACAATGGAAGAAAAGTTTAAATACCATCAGTAAATATCTGATGCAGGTATTAATGTTTGCACAAAGAAAGAGTTCCATCAAGTTAAACCCTAACCCTAAATCCGAAGTGCAATCAAGTAAATTAGAAATTTTAAAACAGTATAAATTAAATTATGTGGATGGTTACTAGTAAATACGAAGATATCTAGACCATTATGTCTAACTGTTTGAAATGATAATAGGCCAATTGCCCCTCCACTGAAAGCAGAAAACATTCACAAATGAACTTTTGACCAAAGCTTCCTGATGAATTAGATTTCTGATGCACCGAATTATTTGCATTAAAATTCATATTACAGCTCGCACCAACAAAGAAAAATTAGTGCTTTTCCTCCAACACAGTTGACCAAACTGCAATAATTATCACTGATGAGACGTACTACCATAAAACAATATCATTAACAAATTTTTCTGTGGCTTGCACATTAAGAACTGCATAAAAGCACAATAGAGAAGGTTCTTGCGAACTTTCCCTATCATGCACCATACTCTATCATAACAATATGTAATATGTATTGTATCTTTTACTTGAGGATAAGCTATTGGAAAGAAACAGATGAAAACTCTTCCATGTGGCTGAGTAGTTTGATTTTGACTTGTTATGGTGTCAAATATATTGATAAAGAACATTACATAAAAGAGGATTAAATGAATAGGATAATGGAACAATATAATGGAAGAGGATTCCATTTATAACTAATCCTATGAAAAAGAAAAGAAGAAAATAATAAGTTAAATAACTGTAATAAGTTCATAGCAGGATTACTTTAAAATTAACAGTATTTTCCATCTAATAATTGAAGCTACTTTCACAAACAATCAAATGCACTCTTCAACTAGAGGTACATAGCTAAAAGCAGATTCAGGATAGAAAATCTACTACAAAAGTTGAAAATATGGAATAACCCAAGAAAACATTACCTGACCCAGTGAATCCCTCCTCCTCCTTGCCATTTCTAGGTCAAAACTCTTCAGAGCACTGGATTGGTTTCTCCTGGACTGATTTCTAGAAGCAGTGGACCCAGAGGAAAGAACAAGTTTCTTCACTGAAGATGTATCACTAGGTTTTGTAACATGTGGAGAGGTGAAAGAGGCATCATGAGCTATTCCAATCGTTTGGAACAGCTCCTTCTTCACATTTTGTTGTTTCACAGGTGACTCTACACTCAACATAGCCATTTGTTGTGAAAGGCATTCAGAAAGTTGCTCAGCAGCTGCTAGTTGTGAATTCATTGTGCTATGTAAAGTATGAAGGGACTGCATGTGTCTGCAATGAAACAAGTGCTGAGTTCAGCAATTTTTCTGTTAAATCTGTAAAAAATATATTACCAATGTACAAATTCACCAACATGAATCTGCAAGCCCTCCAGCTAGGTTGGAAACAACTTATAGTTGCAGTGGCTTGAAGACTTTGACAAGCAATGGATATCTGTCTAGAGATGCTAGATATAATAGCTAACTACAGTAAACATACCTTGAAGGCCCAAATCTACTATGTAAAGCTCTCCGAACTGCATGAACTCCATCATTATCAACAAATTTATGAAGTTCAAAGGTGTTGAAATACCTCTCTAATTCAATTAACTGATTGGTCAAATCCTGGAGAAGGAAACAGAAAGAGAACTTAATTAAACCTCCAATCAGACATGTTACTTCACAACAACTATCAGCTATAACTCACCTGATCCAATTTCAATATATTTCGCTGCTTAAGCTCAAGCTCAGAACTCAACTTCTGGCAATTCCACAGGTCCCAATACTGGCTATCCGAGGCTTGTTTAACAATGCCTTCTATGTATATTTTCCTCGCTAAAACTGGTAACCAACACAAGGATAATTGGTACATTATAACAAGTCCAGCTCACAAGGTTGTCAAAAAATAAAAAAATAAAAAACAGAAACATATTTAAACAAACTACTAATTTTAAGAATTCAACAAAACTACCACAGCACACAAAGAATTGTTATAGCAAAAGAGTTCTTGTCAATTATCAACACAATACAAACACTAGTAAACTCAACCCAATACCCTATGCTGGCTGTTAGAATATCTCTAATTAAACATTATCTAATGCCGGATTACTTTTATTACTTTAGGCCTTATTTCGGGGTTGGGAGATAAAGAGAGGAAACTTTTGGCACCTGCTTATAATATTTTCTCTCACACGCACCACAAATTAAACAGAACATAGCATTTAACACCGTTACTGTCAAATTGGTCTGTAGAATGAAGCAGATTTGTCAATTCCAAGAATTGAACAGGCAGCATTAAAAGGTAGAAGTGGCAATTGGGTCAAGCTGTCTTCCAGTTAGTATTGTCTCAGATGCAGACCATTTCGGATTCAAATCACTTTCGATTCAAACTATTTTGGGTTCAAACTGTTTCCAGTGTGGAACACTTCGAATTTGAGTTGTCTAGAGTTCTATCCATCTCAGGTTTGGTCTGCCCCAGGTTCAGGCAAATTTGAGCAACTTTCAAATCATTTTGGAATTCATATAAGCTATAGACATTTTTGCAAATTCAAATAAAATAAACAAATATTCTTTTTTTTTTAATTTTTGTATCAAGTCAATATCACTAATCATTAATTAATATAATAACAAGATAGAATGTGAATTAAATTTTGAAATTGAAAAACAATGATAAATATTTGTTTAGATATAAATGATACTATAGCTTTATCCATACATTCACTATCAGTATTATTTACAAATATAAATGATACTACAGCTTTATTTATAGACTCTATCAATACTTTTGTGTGTTTTTTATTTTTATGTTTTCAGTCATTATAATTTTAATAGTAAAAATTTGAGTTTGTAAAGGTTTTAGGTTGGATAAGTCTAGGCTTTGAGTCCTTTCATGCTTGATTACTTCCACATTTCAAGTTCGGTTCACTTCAAGGTCATATTATTTCCAATTTGGGTACCTAGGATTCAGATCTTTTACTTTTTTGTCAATTTGAATCGAACTGAGTTCAGTTTCCAACCGGTTTGGGCAGGTATTGGGTTCAGTCAAATTTTGCTACCTGTAATTAAAGGTCACTCTGACCTTCTAGGCATATGATGCTGTAAACTTCTTTGATGATCATTTTTATTAACATTTTATATAGTGAAACATTTATTGATACATCCTCTTAACGATGCTCAACGTTGATTAATGTTCCTCCAAATTAAAAATTCACTTTATGGGCAGCGTTGAAGTAAGTGTATATGAGATATGCAATTAAAATGCATCAAAATTCAAAAACAAGTTTTCAATTGTTTAAATTGCCAAACAATTTCAATGAGACATTTAAAACTTGACAATACCTTGTACCGTTTTATCAAGAAGATGTTGGATCTTCCCATGCTGCTCATCCATCATGTCCTATGAGGCCCATAAACAATCACGATGGAAAAACATAAGAACAAAAGCATCTACGTCAAGTCAGATGGATAGCACTTGAAAGAATCTAAAGAAAAATGAATAATACCACTTCAAAGTCTACTAAAATTATACAATGCCAAGACAAGGAACATTGACCACTCAAAAATACAGTAAAGGATAACTTTAAATTACATTCATTGAAAAGCTAATTACCATCCAGCCTTTCTCAACTTGGCAAAAAGATAGACTAAGTCCAAGATTTAAAATGATGCAAGATATTTCTCGTAATGATTTGAACTCAGTTTTAGAGTATATTGAATCAAATATTCCACCATTCAGGAACTCTATAGGTGTCAATTTTGAACAAGTCTATAAATCTACCCAGACAGTTCATTATTATTTTTATCTTGGTGGGTTTATTGACCAACATTTGAAGGAAACACATGGAGGCCACTTGACAGCCATAATTTTTTGGAACCCTCCCAGGATTTTTAACAAATATTGGGCATCTTTGAGGACTTTCCAGCTGCATTTTCATTTTTCCCCCTTGTTTTATCATTTTCGAGACTTAAGTTAGAGAAACTCCCTGGATCAGAGGCCCTTCGGCATGAGATTAGAGAGCGAAGGGGCCAAACCTGGCCCTTCTTGCACCAAACCAGCACTTGAAGTTGAAGGGCAAGATCTGGCCCTTCACGTCTCACCAGCTCAGCACTCAAGAGAGGCCAACTATTACCCCTTCAGCAGATGGACCAGTGCTGTGGGCCACATCAGCCATGCATGACAAATAGGCAATGCCCAGACCTCCCACAGCCACCACAAACCAGAAAGAGAGAAGGGAGAAAAGAAAAAATGAAGTGGAAAAATTTTATATCAGAAAAAAAATAGAAATAAAATTGAAGCTTGAATATGATAAGTTGTATAATAAATGTGCTATAAAAATGTTAGGGGATGAAAACAACATTATTAAAAAAAAACGAGAAAAAGAGGAAAAAGTGAGGAAAAAGTTTAAAGGAGATAAAGAAACGTGTATAAATAGGTAAAGGACAGGGATTTTGGAGAGAAAAAAAGAAAGAGAGACAAAGGAAAAAGAAATTTGAAATATTATTTTCTCTCATTTTTCTATTTTTTTTCTTTCTTTCTTCCCTTTTTTTTTCTCTCTTCTAAATATTATCTTAAAATTTATATAGAATAGATGCCGGGATTCAAATAGTACCAACATAACAGTGTCGCGGCCACTATTTCACAGTTTCGGTCCCCTCCGCCTCCACTAGATGCCCGAAATTGGGGTGAGAATGGGACTCACGCACATAACAGCATCTTGCGGCCACAAATATCGATGTAGCGGACAATAGTGGCTACAGCAAGACACTACAACCGCATCACACTGTTCTCTAATCCAAAGTGTAAATCAAAAACCCATTCTTTTTTCATCAATCACAAAATTTCACATGAAAAAAAAATCCAAAACAACAACTCAATGAAGAATCAGAAAATATAAACTTCAATCAATACCAAAGAACATGTTGAAGATCTGCAAATTTAATGACTTGATTTCTGCAAATTTCTACAAATTAGCTTTTGGGTTCATCTATTGCCACTCTATCTCAGATCTTGAGAATTGAGAGGAAGCAAAACATTCTCATAACTGTCAAGATGGGAGGATAAGGATCTTAGGCTCATTAATGGTGTCGGTAGCCGCTTGGGTTGAGGAAGAAGGTAAAGACAGTGTGAGTAGAACATAGAAGAGATGAGGAGACATAGGAGGTGTGGGTGATGAGTGAGGGAGGTCTGCCACAATGGAATTTTAAAGAAAGAAAGAGTGAGTTACAGTGAAGGAAAAACAGAGTGTAAATGATAGCACCTAAATTTATAGGGATTTTACTAGTTAAAATGGGTGCAAATTTTCAAATTGTGGTCAAATTTGGTGCTGTTAATGCTGTTTTCTTGATTTTTAAGGTTTAAGACCAAGGAACGTGATTCATATGTAATCCATGCATGCAAGCATGCAAGATAGTAGTCAACCAGGCAATAAGGATGACTAATCAAATCCTATTGGCCTTCCATTCGGCCAAGAGATGAATTTTACATGCACAAGGACTCTGCATCCATTCGGTTGGATCATTTCCAAGAAGATGTGATGTACATTTGAAGAATATCACTAGCATTAGGACACATATATTCGGCTAAATCAACTTCCACAAGGATTGCAAGCACACTTGAAGAAGTTCAAGCACACAAGGAAACTAGAAGCATTTGGCCAAAGGTGTTTGAATTTAACCATGACTCTTTGATAACCCATTTAAAGAGTTGTGATGGAAGAACTCTAGCAAGATAAATCACAAAGATAATTTAAGGAAAATCAAATATCTTGTCTTAGATCCCAAGCCTTAGCCAAACCTATCATGAAGCAAGATCAAGATGTGCACTCCATGATGAACAAGCAAGATGAATCCCAAAGACCCGTATTCGGCCAAGACACTTAAAGGCCAAGAGTCCCATTTGGCCATGCTTCCTTGAAGATGAAGATGAGCTTTATCCTTTAGAATTTGAATAGGAATTGATCTTGTAATCCCTATACCCCTCTAGCTGACCCTCCATCTATAAATAGGGAGGGTAGTTCACATCTCAAGCATCCCATCTCATTCCTCACATTCTTCTTTTCTTTCTTCTTTAGTTCTCTTTTAGTCTTTAGTCTTTTAGCTTTCTTTGTAATTGGCTTAGATGATAGATTTGCCAATACAAATGTTTTCTAAATTCTTTCCTTAAATCAAAGTATTCTTTCATGCAAATTCTAGTTTTCTTTAAAGCTTTCATACACTGTTTTCAATTGTGCAATATTGTTTACAAGTCCTTATAGTTTCAGGAATCATTCTTTCCATCCTATTCTTTTCAATTTTTAATCAAGCAATCCTACTTTCTTCATTTAAGTTTTGGTTCATGCAATCTTGTTTTATGTTTCTACAACTTTTGGCCTTTCCTAATCTTATTGTTTCCAAATTTCCATTCTTATTTTCTTTAGATCTTGTTCATTCAGCCACAATCCCATTACTTACCAAGTGACAATTGGTTAAGTAAGATCTAGGCCTATATAATTGTTTTCAATCTTTCATTCTTTGTTTTGCAAATCAACCTAAGTTTTCTTAGTTTAGATATAAAAGTTTAATCTATCACCTTTGGTACTTGAATCCACCCAACAATCAATTCTATAATGCTTGTGGGATGATACTCTGATACTTACCACTTTATTACTTGATTCGATCTGTGCACTTATAGACATTGCGAAAATAGGGAATCAATAAATTTTGAGAAAAAAATGAGAGAGATATGGTCAGTTTTGGTTCAACCAAACCAATAACAGATTTTTTTATTTTTTTTTTACCTTAAAATTTATGTGAGAATTTTGAAAGCTTTGGGTACCACTCACGTGTGGCATCTAAAACTTAAAACTTATATTTTACTTTTTTTTTTCTTATTTAGGTGAAAATTTGAGATGGAAAAGCAAATGATTGATAAAAATTAAATATTTTAAAATTTTTTTTATAATTTAGATGAAATGAGGGAATGTGAGTTATAATTAGTGAATTTATTTTTTTGTATTTTTATGCATGTAGCCATGTATAATCATTTAAAAATAATTAGTCATTTTTTATATAATTTCGATAATTGTGAAGTTATTATTAATTGTATTTTTTATGAATCGATAAATATTAAATTGCCAATTATTATATTATTTTGGTTTAATTAGTTATTTTAATTATTTCACTTAGAATATTTGATCTAATGGTAAAGTATATTTATCCAAGCTCAAAAAGTTAGGTTTTAATCATCTTCCCTCAATAATCATATATTAAAAAAAAATGTTCATCACAATTTCTAATTAAATTAAATTATGATATTAACTTCAGATAAGATTTTTTTTTTCCATGGTATGTATTTATAATATTTATGTCAATGAACTTCATGGGTATATTAATGAAAAGCATTTTAATACTTATATTAATTCTTAATTATAACTACAAAATGTGAATAAAATATTTTGACTTATAAATAAAAGAATTAAAATGTCATAAATAACTTTAAAAATTATAAAATAGGTGTTTTTATAATTATAATTATAACTATTATATTTTATAACAAGTACAAAGTTAAAAAAAAAAATTTATGACCACGATAATCGCAATGATATCTGTTATATCATCAATCACGATAAATGCGATACAACTGAAAATGCGTCCATGACCACAATTTAAATCCCTAATTAGATGTGAATTTTCTAACTTTTTTCTCTATTTCTTTTTCCATGAAATTTTCCTACACCAAGCATCGCGAAGGCTGGATACTAGTTACAAGTACAAGACTTTCTACATTGGGTGGGCAGTGTTCAAGTATTTTTCATGTCAGAATTTGCAGATTCTGCTTTTTGCATCAATGTTTTCCAGTATTAATTTCTTGACACCATAGCACTAAAAATTATCTTAAAATTTATACAGGATATAATTATATGTGAATTGTCTAACTTTTTCCTATAATTTTTTTTTCCATGAAATTTTCCTACACCCCAAATTGGGAAGGCTAGATTCTAGTTACCCATACAAGACTTTCTAATAATTGGATGAGCAGCATTCAAAGTATTTTTCATGTCTGAATTTGTAGATTCTGCATTCGCATCAATGTTTTCCTTGTCTTAATTTCTTGATACCACACCACATAATAATTAAGGGTTAATTATGCATTTGGTACTTGAATTATAGTTAGATGTTTAATTTGGTACTTAAAATTTAAAAATTCACAATTCGAACTTTGTTTCCATTAATCAAATTGCACATCAAACCAACTTCATTAGGCCAAAGTATGACATGACCCATACAGCCAATAAAAGCACACCAGCAGTACATAATGCCACATCATCATTGTGGTCCATTGTCACATCATAGGTTAAAGGTATGAAAATTGCCACTGATGATGTTTTGGGTCCACTACAGACAAAGCAAAATGACATGGTATTATTAAAACACATGGCATTACCAGTAATCATGTGATTTGTTGATAGTGTTGGATTCTTAGTTGAAATGATCATGATTTAGTCACTGGTAGCCTCAAATATTAATAAAAAAATTTAAAAAAAAAAAGATAAAGACATGGCATATTTTTATTGGTTATTTACTATGAAGCACGGACATGGCAATTTCTAAAAAATGAGGACAGAATATGGTAGGACACAGCAATAAGAAATATTTTTTATATATTATAATCATCAATTAAAAATATATGATAGATATGGGGTTGATTTTTAAAAGATATTTGCCCTTGTAAAAAAAAATTGATGATAGACACAAGAATAAAATAACATATGGTGTCATTATCCACGTGAGAATTGTCTCTCTTCTTTTTTTTTTCCTTCTTTGTCATACCCAACCAAGTTCAACACATATTTCAGCAAGTAGGACACAAATACGACACAAGTACGTAAGAGGTTCAGAAGTGTCTGTGCTTCATAGGCTATCTATTATTCACACATAATACTATCAGCTAACAGAGTTGTTGAGATGTGCAATATGGTCAATGGAAGCAAAGTTCAAGTACCTACTTACACAGTTTGAAACTCTAGGTAACAAATCGAACATTTGACTATCAAGTACCAAATATGTAATTAACCATATAATTAACAATTGCTTCATTGTTCCTATGCTTACCTCCCTCAAATGTGTATGTGGAGGGAGTTTTATGTATACTTTTTTTGACACAAGAATTAAAGTATATTTCAAGATAATTTCAAGCAGGTTTCTGTAAGTTTTGATGTCAAAACAATTTTGGCTTCATATTAGACTTCTATTCTGCCACCTGTTACCTAGTTGAGGCATGGAGGGAGAAAAGGGAAGAAAAAAGGAGAAGAATTCCTTCACAGTATTTGTAGGATATGAGAGGGAGGTAGAGAAAGGAATGTTCAGCGATTTTAATTTCTCAAGTGCTAGTTCTGTCCAAACATAGAGAAAAATAAGAGGAAAAAGAAAAGGAAATTTGCAACATAGGAAACAAACCAGCTCATAAAAAGCTCTGAAAGAAACAAAGTTGGTGGGAACATGTGAGGCTAACTTGAAAACTGCTTCAATATATTAGTATTACACAGTTCAGTTTCATAGCCTCACAGACAAGCTAGCCAGGAAAGAAAGAAGCCAAAATGATAGCTCTAACTTGAATTTCTACTCCTTTTTCTTCTTCTGTTTATTACATTGGACAATGTTCCAAAATCAGAGACTAAAATCTCAACAGTCATTTTCTCTTTCTTTTTCCTATTCCATGTTGATTTCTAACCCTATGTATCAACAAGGCAACAGATCTTTTTGATATTCATAGCATCAAGTTTCTTTTATGTACCCTTTTGACCAAAGAACTCTTTCAGAAAAATTTAGTAACTAAAATCAACAGATCAAAGCATATCAACCAATCAAAAGCTACAGCCAAGAAGCACATAAAGCACAACTGAATGAATTGACACCATCAGTACAAAAATTACCTTCCAACTCCTGCATTTGTCAGAAAGAAAGGCTATGCGCTGCTCCAGCACCTCAACTGAACCTTTTTGGAAAACGGTGCAAGCATCCCCAAAGCCACCAGTTTCTTCTATAGATTCCAGAAGTGTGTCCAATTCTTTGGCCATCTCTTTAATCTGTGAGGAAAAAAAGCGAGTTAAAAGAAAAAAAAATAGTAGGGGCTATAGAGATGGCAACTATCTATTTTTGAGAAAATAAAAAAGCACCAGATTTCTCTTGCCCGTATAGATCGCATTAACAGAAAACCTAACCAACATTTATTGCCAAAGTTCATTTGCAAGAGATAGAAAACAATAAAGGAACAGTGACATAAAAAGAAAATCAGGCTGCTTTTGAAATGCACTTTCATAAAAAAAAAAAAAGAGAGTTTTAAAAAAGAAAATGAATAAACTTAAGCTTATGATATTTTAAGACAAAAAGTGATGACTAATGAGTTAAGCATAATGCAAATCATAGAATCAACACTAACATGCATACAAAAGCTAGAACATTTTTTATGAAAACCACAAGAACATGTACAGTACATTGCTGAATTGTTTCGATAAGTGTGGTTCAGATTTCAGCATCCCTGACTGGGTTGCAGACTTGTAGTCATCCTTGGGGGGATAAAGCTTTTGGTTGACAGACTTTTCCAGTGCAAAATTTAGCTGTGATGATAATTGTGAGCCACGAATTAAAGGTGCTGAGTCAATATTTCCTGCCCCTATTGAAGATTTCTGAGCCCCGCTATCGGCTGGTATGCTTGAAATTTTATTGATTGAAATTGTTACCCCAGCAGTATCTTTCAGATGTGTAGGTTTTCCAACATTGCCCCTAGGAATGTTTGTAGCACCTCCAGTACTCTGAGATCTATTACACTGAATATCACTTGAAGATGAAAACGGAGATCTCGCATCCGACTCCTCTGAAACCATGAATTTTCCACTTGAAAATGGCTTAGATGATGGATTTGGCCAGGACTGATATGATGCACTCTGTGAACCAATAGATCCAGCTTCTCCTACTGATTCCTTAACCAGATCAAAATTTTTTGGTGTGCTCTCATGGTTTGGTTGTGATAAGGTATCATTTGAAACTTTCCCCACAAAAGATCCAAATCCTGCATTCTTTTGACTTTCTGTTTGACTACCATCCCTCACCTTGTTGCCAGGCCCCTCTAGTTGAGAAGTCTTCAAAGACGACTGCCCTGAATTTGTTGTACCTACCTGTCCAGAAAGCAATTTTTGTTGACTGCCTGCTTCTAGGTACAGCTTTGTGGTTGGAGGTTTTTGTTGGCCACAAGCTTCAAAAGACAGGGAGTTTTTTAAAGAAACTGATCTTTGGATATCATCTTTATGGAGTAGTTGATCAGCAGCATGTGTAACTGAATTCACATTCCTTTGAGAAAGGTTTACGTCACTTTTAATAGGAATGTCATTACTTCCACCGGTAAGAAGCTCCGTTTTACTTTTATCCGGTAATGGAAGAGCCAAAGCTACCTGTTCTGACTTTTGTTCACCCTGTCCATAAGTAAGTTTGGGGGGATCAAACTCTTCTTGTACCACAGCAGGAGTATCCTCTTCTTTATCGGAAAGGGCGGAAGCATCAAGTGGAACAGCATTTTCTGTGACACTGCAGTAAAACCAAATGCAATAGCTAATTGAGTAACACATCATGATGATAATGCCATAATAATTTCCATCATAATGGACAGGCTGCTTAGTTGCACCGAAAGCAACATTTTTTGGAAACATATAATTATCTAAAAACAATTTGGAGATATGGGGGCAAAATGAAAAAAGTCTACCTTGCAATGTGGAACATAATAAGCTTGCCCTCTAAAGTAAGGCATATAAGAACACAATATGGTGAAAGTTCCTTGACTTCTTCAACTCCAAGTTGGACTTTCATGCTCCCAAAGAGAGAAACTTTATCAATGCAAAGACCCATGATCAAATTATCATCCCCGTTATCTAAGCACATACCATTTAACAAAGTTGCATTAGATTAGGGCAATAAAGTTACATTGAAGCATCCAACAAATTGCTGGAAACAATTAAAAGCAATGGCAAACAAATTGAAAGCATCAGTAAGCGCAAAGCATAAGGTGACACTATATTGTTGAAAATGGGCTAGTAAGTTTCTCCCTACAACAACATAGGTCTGAAAATTCAAGTATTAAACAAGTCAGCATAAATATAAATTGATATCAAATGTAAGTTTCAGGAAAAAAAAAGTACAAAATATGCTATAAAATCACTTATAAAGACAAGACTTCTTAACAAGATTTGAAGCAGCACTATCCAAGTTCTAGACTAGGCTCTGAGTCCATACAGCTCCTTCACGTAAGATGTCCCTTCAATCCATATTCTAAAGGGCAAGCTCAAAATGCTTTACCAATTGAATATTCGAATTCGTTATGCAAAGAAGATTACAAAAAACAAAAAATCACTTGAGCTATTTCTACCAAGTCTAAAAGACAGGTTAAAAAACCTTGAAGCTCAATCCTTGGAAGCCAATTATCACGTTCAATATCAACAACTGAAGCTTCACTCATCTCACCAAGTGACCAACTGAGCAACACAATATGCTGATCTGTATTCTTTCTGTTAGCAGCAATTGCAAGCTCACTGTAATTAATACACAGAGAAAAAATTACCCCACAATCAACATATGAATAATTCCTGGAGAGCTTGAACAAAAAAGAAAAGGAAAAAGATAGAAATACAAAAATACTTAAAATGAAGAAACATGAATTTGTGAGTTAATTGATCTTCAAACTATAGAATCTATAAGAAAAAAAAAGGAAGAAAAGGAATGATAGTCTAATCCATGTTTTAATTAATTGATTAGAGATGCATTTAGAAACTTCAAACAACTCCCTTTTTTGAACTTTATGTACAAGTTTAAATCATTTAAATTGCAAGGAAAACAGTCACAATTAAAAGAGAGAGAGAGAGAGAGAAGAAAAGTTTTTTTTTTTAATTTACAGTTTTTCTTAAGTGAATTATTGTGACTAAATAAGTCAGAGTTCGCTCTTGCAATTATAGAGATGAGATGAACTTTATCTATATCTATATCTATAATTATATATATAAGCATGGATGTGTGTTAATTTTTTAATTTACAAAAAAGTGCATTTTTGTTCATTTTATTTTTAAATTGCCATTTTAAAAAAATTATTGATCACAATTTTCAATTATAATGATAAATTAATAGCAATAAGATTTATTTATTCATGAATAAGAACTCTAATTGCATTGAATCACTTTCATTAGAAAATGTTTTACTTGACTTGTAATTCTTCAGTCATTATATTTCTAATTGTAGCCATGTTATACATTTGTATTTATATATAATTATATATTATTTTAAAATAAAAAATAAAAATACAAGTATTCACATACAATGCACATGACAACAAATACTAGTTAATTCAAAATGACAAACACGCAAGGAGGAAGAAAATCCAAGAGTGTGAAACTACATAAAATTACCATTCTTCCAAATAGCTCAGGAATAAGTAAGGTCCGGTTTTGAAGGGCACAATGTCATCAATCAGACCCACAAACAAATCACTGAAGGATAGCACAACCAAGTCAGAAGTAGCCTGCAATAAATATTCCTAAAAGTTTAAGTTATAACAACAATTACATTAGAAAGAAAGAATGGATTGATATGGTATTTTGTAACCTCAACAGTTCATCAAAACCCAGGGAAAGCAATAAGTTGGTTGCTGAACAACATAAAGACATTTTTTTATTATTTTTGAGAAGGGAAGATTTGAACTCTGCTCTTTGACCAGGGGATCATGCAACAACCAACTCAGCCAAATGCTAGGGCTCTAAAAACAAATTTTTTGAATATAATGGTATAAGCCCCTATTAATTAATTGAAAATTTAAGTCAAGAAATAAGCATTGCCCAAAATAATTAGCATTCATAAAGATCATGATTACCAATATAGGTAAGAATCCCTCCAGAACCTCTCCTTCAATGGGTAGAAAACTAAAGTCCCTCTTCTTTTGTATCAGGTGCAATAAAGCAAATGCATATGCACAAGTTCATGGAGGGAAATTAAAGAAATACCTTTCCTGGGCTTATTCATGCAAACTCTAACTTCTAAAATCAGTAGAAAAGCAAAATGCTAATAATGTTGATAATCACAAATATAAGAGCCTGTTAGAGTATTCTCACATCCTCTATTTATAAGAAGATAAAACTTCAAAAGCGGAATAAGATGCAATGATAACACTATGACAATGGGGCAAAGTGAGGCAGACTTTCCCACCCCCACTCCCAAACACCAGCCAATTCTATTTCTTCTTAACCTGAACCCACCACACCATAACACTAGGATATAATTTTTAGTACCTGATTGCACCCAAGAAAAATATGTATATAACCTCCACCCAACCCATCCCAAATTTTATTTTCTTATCACATTATAATTTAGTCTATTTTTTATGAGAACTTTTTAATGTAAATTACATATTTATACCTTTAAATTATTATATTATAAGTTTTATACCTTTAAATTATTATATTATTAAGTTAATATCCCCAATTAGTATTAAAGGATAAATTTATTGATATCACATACATACATTTATAAATATCAAACTAAATAAAACATAAGCATATACCACTGGGTGGGGGCAGGAAGCACTCTAAATCCAACTCAACTCAATTCAACCCAGACTTTTTTAATTATCAAATATAAACTGATCTGACCACCGCTTTTCAAACAAAAAAATCGGTAGAACCATCAGGTATAAGTTATTTTTTTCCATCCCCAAATAAGACACCATATAACTTTAACCCTATCAGTATCATTTTAAACAAAAACAATTGAAAAACAGCTAAGATATGTATTTTCTAACATGTTGCCCATGAATTAGGATTAGGATATGAGCATTACTCACAAAATGTAGGACACATTCATGAAATTAGCCTGAGAGACTTAGAATTAGGGGATTTACAATTTTGTATTAAGATGGAGAACAGTTTTAAATATTAAATATGAAGAGGAAATGATCCAGGTTGTGGCATGTTAAAGAGGATGGCAGCAAGCAAAATGGTGCATAATAATTTGGAAGATGCTAGTCCATGGCTTTGTGAAATTTGGATCTTGGTTCAATAGTAAACCACTCCTAGTGAATGAAGGGGCAAGAATAGATCAGTGCAAATTCAAAGAAGACAAAGAAGAACTAGAAAAGAATACTGCCAGAGTGATAACCCCAAAAGCTGGTGCCAAAGCGGCCTATATAATTACCCATTCAACTAGACTGCCAAATAAAATGCAGAAGTCACTGTTCACAATAAGTAACAGTGGAGTCCAAATGAACCTCTTCCAAAGGTAACAATCATATTTGTTGCAACAAGCAGTAAGATTGACAAGCTAACCACAAAAAATTCCCAATAAACTCATCTGGCTACTGTTAAAGAATTAATACTAACATCAGTGATTTTTCCAGTCTTGCTTTTGACTACTTGGACAAGGTAATTTTCCTCTTTAGCATCTGGAGTCAACTGAAAGCATCCAAGAACAATGCAATCAGGACGAACCCATCTGATAGCATCCACTGGCAAAATTATTCAAATAAAAACTGTTCAGTTTCAGAGTTTAGGAATGCAGAAGATTTTAAATTAAACCAAAAGAAATGAAGGAATAGCCGTAAACAGATTAGGAATAGGGTTTTATGCGCACTCATTAATAACCAGGATTGTTCAAACAACAAAATATTTGTATACGTGTTCATGTAAGGATGTAGATATCAAATACATTTTAATTATGATGTAAGACAAAATTTCTAGCCAATATTGAGCTATAGCAGGCAGAACTAGAACCACTAAGTAATCACTGAACCTGCCATCATAGTGATACCTCAATTACAATCTTTTAATGAGACAAAATGCATTTTAAGCTCCCAACTTTTTAACAAATGCCATTAAACATTTCAAAACACTTGTACAGTCATGGTAACATACCAAATGCAAATTCATGCCACCGCTTTGAGCAGGAAAATAAAAGCACAACACTGCAAGTTATAGATACCAAATATGGACTCTACAAAGACTTGTCCTAGATTTTATAAATGGCATATTTATTTCAGTTCACTTTTCATGAAAGGAAAATGAAAATCTTACATTTTGACAAAGTAAGACAAGAATGTAACCTCTAATATGATCATAAACATGTATGTAATTACAAACAGGAATAAAGTAGTCCATAGCTAATATATAAGAAAGTTCAAAAAGCAAATACAAGAACATAAAAATCTAAAGTAAATTTGAAGATAAAAAGAAACCCTTTGAATGCAAAATACCTTTTACAAAGCATTCATCATCAGAATCACCGATCAAAGACTTGAATGACAGTGCTACGCACAATTTCTCATTGAATTTGGAAGACAGAATACTAAGACTAGTATCTTTTGCCACAGCAACAAAAGCACCTTTTACACTCCATTCAACTAAGATGACAAAAAAAACATTAGATCTTAGAACACAAAAATTTTTCAATGGAGGGGAAGAGGAAGTCAGAATGGGAGTACATGGAATAGCAATCTTTCATAAGATAGCGTTTGAACAATGCTAAGGCATAACAAACCAAGTGCAACTACCTCACAACATAGAAAGGTCAAGAAAAGGAAGGCAATTGTAACCAAATTAGAGAAGTATACAAGGACCTTCTGAGTTTATTAAAGAAGGCAAAAACCAATAACAGCTGCATCATTTAGGCTATATGCAGTACAAAAGAATTGAATTATGGTTAATCACAATTATTGATTGAAAGGTAGATGTTGTGAGATACCAGCATCAATGCCGTCCATCAAATGTTTAAGAGGGTTAGTAAGAGTTCCATGATAAAGCTTCCTATCATCTGAAAGAACAAGGAAAGAGTTATCCTTCTTCTTTCTCCATCGAATATCCTTGACAAAGCTTGAATGAGGGAGCGAAGTGGAGAAATATGGACTTATCTCCTACGCACAGGCAGAGTCACGCATGAACAGGATATCATATGGAAACAAAATCTTAAAATATAATGAGAGAGAGAGAGAGAGAAACTGTACCTTCTTAAGAAGGGAGTCGACACTGAAGAAATGAATATCAGCCGCAACAGCGACCGCAAGCGTGGAATCGTCTTTGGTGGAAAGAGCCAGAATATGAACCTTGCCGATAATGGGAACACCCAACACACTCAGATCCTCAATACTTGAACAAGTACCATTTTCCTTAATGTCCTTTGCCAAATCAATCACATCCTTGGTTCTCGCCACCAAAAACCCTATAAAATTTTATATAATTTTATATTATCCATTGATTAATTAATTTTGTGTTACATGGACATGAATACATAAAGAGAGAGAGAGAGAGAGAGAGAGAGAGAGAGAGAGAGAGAGAGGGGTTAACCACCAGAAGAATAAGCGAGAAATAGTAGCTGGAACCGTTGGGAGAGGGCGAGGGCCTGAGAAGGAGGGGCTTGGAGGTCGAATTGGGAATCCTCTTGAGATCTGATAGGCACGGGTTCGCCGATTCTCTCGAAGAAGAAATCCCTGGTTTCCATATGCTCCCCTTCCTTCTCTTCTTCAATTTTAACTGCACCGCCCATTTTCAGTTTTCAATTTTCAACTTCTCAACGTCAATCAAAATGATTATCCAAATCAATTGATTTCAATTGCCTACTTCTACAAGTGTCTTGGGGTTTAGGCTGGAACACTCAACTAAACCCTAACCCCTGCGGTGCCCTGCTATTAGTATTGGCACATCCGATAATTATCTCTATGTAAGATCTACGACAAACTAACTGCCCTACTCTACGATAAATGCAATTATGCGTGAAGAATTTTCTTTGGCCAATCCGGCTTTACCTTAGTGGTACATATCACCTGTGATAGCTGTACTAAAATAAATAATTTTTTTTTTTATATCATGAGAATAAAATTATAATACAAATAAAAAAAAAATTTAACTCGAAATCAAATTTTTGATATCCTTCAAATAATTTTAATCATTCAAAAATTTGGGAACAATAAATCTTAGAATTATGCAAAATTCATGCATGAAGATTATCGAATATAAACGGTAGAGTTTATAAAAATTTTAATTGTAATTAGATAATTATAATACTATAATAAAAATATTATAAGTGAAATATTTTTTATTTAGAAGCAAGGAATAAATCTTAAAATCTTAAAATATTATGTTCAAGCTCTATTATGTGTGGATTTAATTTATCTAATTATGTTATAATTTATTAATTTTACCAATTATTTTATAATTATAACTTAATTATGATATAATAATTAATTATTTAATTGATTATATAGATTTAATATTTGATTATATTTTCAATAATTTCAAAAAAAAAAGAATTTTTTTATATTATGATGGATATATTTTTTTTATATAATTTGTAAAAACACATTACATCTTGACTAATCTTTAACCAGTTAACATGGTGTTTACACTTAAAAATAAATACATGAATTAATCTTATTTTATTATTTTTATTTCCTTCCTTTCAATAGGAAAACAATAATTAATGAATAACGTATGCATATTGACTAATATTTTTAATTATTTCAAATTATAACTATGCAAAAATTATTATTGTTTTTTAAATTAATCAAATAATTTTTTTTCACTTATCTAAGAATTTAAATTTTTTCTTAATTTATTGAAGCAATCTTGCAAATTAATTTTATCTTATATATTTATAATTATTTACAAAAAGTCCACTTTGTGAAAATAATTTTGAAATTCCCAATTGTTTTTGCTAAATGCCAATATTTATTTTTACTTATGAAAGTCTAGAAAAAAATGCCAATAACAAATTTTTGAAATTTTTCATTTTAGAGATTCCTTAAATAATTATTTTTATTATTTAATTTATTCAATTAATTATTTCATTTATTAATCAATTAGGTTTTGACATAAATTTATCGACATAAAAAAAACAAGTAAATCTAAGCTTTGGTCTAGAGGACATTTTGTTTTGTCTTTCTTTTTTTTTTCTCTCTTTTAACAAATTGGCATAGTTTAGTTTAAGAATAAAAAACAACTTAAACTTAAAGTATCAAAACTTGTTTCATTATTTTGCATTTTTCTCTTCTTTCTCTAGCTTTAGTAACCCTCTCTTCCTCTCTCTTTAAAATTTAGTATCTATTATTACTTTCTATAAGTTGTATCTTTGTTCGCTATTCATCAAGAACTCTATACCTAAAGGATACAATTTTTTTCTCCCTAAACACTTTAAGCGATTTAGTTTTTCAAGAATCACACTAATCTCTTCTCTTTTCTTGTTTTATATTTTTTGAAAACTTTGATTTAGCAATCTCTAGCCTTTTGTTTTTGCCTCCACTTCATTTTCTTATTCCTTTTCTTATTCCTTTTCTTACCCTATCCACTTTTATTGGTTTCATTTCCACTTTCGTCATTCACCACCATCGACCTACCTTTAATAAAAAAAACCCTTTAAAAACCCTCTCTTTCTTTACTCTCTCTCTATTTTGTCTCTTTACTTATCAAAATTCTAAAATAAATAAAACCGAAAGATAAACTATAAAAACTCTAAAATTTTTCTATTATGTTTTCATATTTTTCTTTGTTGATGTATTTTGACTTTTTTTTTTTTGTTAGCTATTGGATTCATGAATAACCTTTTTTTGGTTTTAAATCTTTTTGGGATTGTGATTTTTTATTTTTTCTAATATTTAATTTTTACCATTTTTTTATTTTTTATAACATTGTTTTGTTGATTTTGTACTTTTGCCTTATTTTCTAATTTTTTTCATAATATTTGCAACTATTGACTTTTTGTAATTTTATATTTTTAAAAATTTTCCAATCTTTTTAATAATTTTAGATGAACAAAAATAACCTTTCAATCTTAAACACAAAAACGCACTTAGTTATAGGGCATTTTTCTCATTTTAATCGAGGTCTAAAATTAATGGGAGCATTTCACATGTAATTATTTTCATTATAATACTATAATTAACTAATCACAATAAAAAATTATGTAAGTATTCATCATTTAAAAGTGTGAATTCTATACAATTTTTTGATGGACCCTACATGATATTGAATTATAATTAGTTAATTGTACTACAATACTTGTAGGTAATATACTCTTAAAATTAATATACTTTAGATAATGACAAATGATCCACATACAATGACTTAATACTAAATTAGTTTTACAGTGTTTCATAATTTTTTATAGGATTTATATTTGTTTAATTTTATTGTTATATTTCATATTTTATTCATGTAGATCATGCTTGTCTAATTTTAAATGAATTAAAAATGTCTAAGTATTTATTTGATATAAAAAATTTTAATTATTAAATATATAATGAAAATGATAATATTTTTTATTGATATGATAGAGATATCTGATTAATTTGAAATTTTCTTGTACAACTAGTGCGATTAAAGGTGATGATGGTTCAGTTCGATTTTAGTTTGATTTTTTTGGATACTACGTAAAATTAATAATTTTTAAGATTCAATATGAATCCAAACTGACCCTTCCTTGAAACCGATCCAATTTGAACCAAATTCTACCAGTTCAGTTCATCTGTTTTTTAATTTTAATTTATATATATATTATTTTAATATGATTTTTAATATATTTAAATAGATTTAGATATAAAATAATTATTTTGTTTTATAAAAATTTAAAATGTATATAAAGCTAATAAAATATATAATTCAATTTGATTTGATTTTTTTCAATTTTTTTACTTCTCGATTAGAAATCTGATATAAACCCGATATATGCATTTAGTATCTACATTTAATTTAAATTGAATAAGAAAAAATCGATCCAAACTCTTTATTACGATTTTGATTCGATTTTTATTTTTTTGATTTTTTCACACCCCTAGGATGATTATAGTGTTAAATCTAAATGTCGATTTGTTAAAATATTTGTGCTGTTATTCATGAAGATCATACACGTTAAATTTTACATATATTAAAAATGTTTAATTATTTGTTTGATATAAAAATTTTCAATCTTTAAATATATATTGAAAAAGATAGTATTCTTGATAGATAAAATAGAGATACCAAATTAATTTGAAACTTTAAATTCACAATGGATACAATTATGTTGTTAAATGCAATGATCAATTTGTTAAAAATATTACATGTTCTATTCATATAGATTAAGAAATGTCAAATTTCACATGAATTAAAAATATCTAACTATTTTATTTTGTATAAAAAATTTTAACTATTAAATATATAATGAAAAAGATTATTTTTGATCGATACGATAAAGATGTCAAATAGATTTGAAACTTTACATGCATAGTGAGTACAATTATATTGTTAAATCTAACGAACAACTTGTTAAAAAACTAATCATACATTAAAGTTATAAAAGAGTGTAAAACTAATCAATTTTATTTCGATGTAACATGATTTCTTCCCATTTATAATATATGATATATATATATATACAGATGTGTAAAATATTTTGAATTGATGAAAATAGATATTAATGTTCATTATATTTCTAAATTATCATTTGTTAGTTTAAATAATTTTGAATTTAATTTTTATAAAAATAATATTATATAAATTAATAGTTCAAGTCGATGTTGACTTTAGTTAGCTAGTTTCTAATCCGATCAATATATCAATACTAATAATAAGAGTTTAAAACAAAGTTATAGTGCTAGTTTTTGTTAAAAATTTAATCATGATTGTAGATATCCTATTTTGTTTGAGACTTTTTGTTAATCCTAAGAATTGTTTTTAGATTTCTAGTTCTTTATTAAAATTTTGGTTTTAACTTGGGTTTTAAGATTAGCCCATTTAGCTGTGGATCTACCATTTAAACTTAGGGCTTCGATTGGATTTAGAATCTCAAATCAAACCCATTTTACTCTTTTATTATTGCTTTATTTTTCATTTTTTCTTCTTTAACGTTATTTTCAAAAAAATGAAAAAAATTTGAAAAAACATAAAACAAAATGAAAACTCAAATAAAGCAAAAAGAAAATTTTAATATGAATTTCGTTTGGATAAAACAACCAATGTTCATCTTTTAGGAAAAAAAAGAGAGAATTTAGGGGAAAAGAGAGAAGAGGGAAAAGAAATAAAAAACAAAACTTTGTTTTTTAAAGGAAATAGAAATTGTGTTGCTTTAATAAGCAAATTTGGATGAGATTCATGTGTAGACCAACTTAAGACTGGACACAATCGAGACCTATTTAAGCTACCAAGCCATCAAGCCCTAGTTTAAACCAAGTCGAGCTGCACATCGAGCTAACAACTTAGTTGAATCAGAGTGTTGAGTTGATTCAAGTTGAGCCACTAATTTGAGTTGTTAACTAGAACTTAATTGTTGGTATTGTTTATTTATTTACTTATTTATATTTATTTAGGTAGAGAAATAATTTTTTTAAAAAATAAAGATTAAATTCATAAATCTTACTAAACTATTAAATGATTTTTATGGATAAAAAAATTAAATTTTTACAATGAAATCTTATTAAGCTCATGGAAGATTTTATGTGTTTTAAAATAAAATTTTGAAATTAGATCCAACCAAACTATTGGAAAAACTTATTTGGAAAATAAAATTTTATCAAACTATTGGAGAATTGTATTAATTTTAAAAAATAATTTTTAAAAATGTTTAACAAATTTGATGATAAAGCCTTTTCAAGAGTAATAGTAGTCTTCTTGAATAATCCTAAGGTGAGAAAATATTCCTAAATTGCTACTAAAGTATTGAAGTAATTTAGGAACAATTTTCAGTATTAAATTACTTGATAAGATTTTTTAAAGATATTTTAAAGCTTAATAAATAATACGAAATCAATCGGTACTGTCCTTTGGATGGAGTTAAGGGGTATTATAATCTTTCCTACACATATTGTATTCTTGAACCTTACTTGGTTTCATAGACTAGAAATTAATCTTTTAAGAAACCTAAATGAAGCTTAAGATTTCTTTAAAAAGGAACAAATTTAGTTAAGTAGCCAATTAGACCTAAATAAAAAAGATTGATGGTAACTCTATGTTTTGTGTGGTTAGGTTTTTGGACTTGTATGTTATTACAATAAACAACCAATTTTATTATATACTTAATACTTAATATTCTTGTGTTTTCTTTTATTTTTTTTTAATGTTTTATTTCTTTTTTTTGAATCCTTTTAATGTTTTAATTCTTGAATTTAATATTTTGTCTCTAATTTGTATGTTAATAGTGCTTCTCATCTTTAACTTTTCACATGTTGGATTTTTTAGAATAATTCATCCATGAAAGTCAATCTTTTTCTAAGCTCTCAAGGATAAAGATCTAGTTTTTATCCTGTTGATCCCAAATGGAATGTTTTAAAAGGAGTTGAATAGCATTTTGTACTTATAAAACAAAAATTAAAAACTTTAGGCACAATATAAGCATAACGATATAGAGTCATTTGAAAGTTAATTTCCACAAAACAAATGAAGCTTAAGTAAGTTTGATATTTCACCTCTTATTTGAATTAGGTGGAAGAAAAAGTTGCATAACGATATAGAGTGTTTTGACCCCTTAACCTCTCCACTGCCTTGGCAAACCTAGCCAAAATTTTGCAAATCCACTATTTGATGGAATTGCAATTTCCTAAGATATTTGGCACATGTAAATGGATTTTTTATACATAGTAATACTATAATAGTAGTAATAGTAAATGTAATGTTTTATTAAAAGATTTTATTAGATATGTCTAAAAAGATTTAAACTTTACAAAATTAAAAAAGGAATTTAATGTTTACGATTTTTCTCTTTATCAATGGATAAGAAATCATGGCTTATGAGTTTGTTGTTCGTTTGAAGGTTGATAAATTTCCATATCCTCAATATCTTGACTTCAACAGTACTTTTGTGGCTTTTGGTGTTGAGTTTAGATAACAATAGGAATGCCTTGTGGCTTTTGGTGTTGAGTTTAGATAGCAATAAGAATGCATTATTGTTCAAACTTAAATTATTTTCTTATGTGTTTTAGTATTTTCAAAGTAAATATGTTTTTTTTTTTTTTTGGTATTGAGTTTAGATAGCAATAAGAATGCCATTATTGTTCAAACCTAAATTATTTTCTTATGTGTTTTAGTATTTTCAAAGTAAATATGTTTTTTTTTTTTTTTTGTAACAATAGCTTAGCATACCTCATTGATTTAAAGTAGTAGTTCAAACTTGGATTAGACTTCTAGTTCCCTCGATAAAAGAAAAAGATTTGTGGATTTAAAGTAGTAATTCAATAATAAATATTTCAAACTAATTTTTTTTTCAATTCATGTACATTCATTACGAATAGTTTTAAATAATGAGAATATAATAAGAATAGTAAATAACTATATTTAAAAACAAAAAAATTGTACCTATAACAAAAATTTTAAAAATTTAATGGTAAATAACATTTTTTTTTATTTCTGTTGCATTCATATTGATGCTTTATTAAAATTTTAAAATTTTTGAAAGAAACCATTTTTGATATTGCTACAAAAAGTTAACAATGGTTGAAGATCGGCTTTAATAAGTAAAGTCCTACAAAGTCTAAAATTTATCCTTGACTTTTGTTAATAGTCATTGCGTATGACAGCTTGATGGGAAATTACTTCCACTTTAGAACAAATGGCCACTTTGATCTTTTATTGTCATAGTAATTTTGAAAATACATACTTTCTCACCTATGTTACTACCACTTATGATTCTGCCTTTAATGATATTTCTAGTAAGATGTATAACAATAAGCCTAGTTCAATTGCACAAACCAAGGATTTGATTTATATTATGTAATAGCATTCTGACATAACCCTTTTTTCAAAGTCAGTTTATAGTTGGGAATGCCAAGAAATATGTGTGTGTTTGTGTGTTTGGTTTTAAAAAATATATTTCATTTTCATTTTCTAAAATAAAATTTTCATTTTGATTTCTTTTTTCATTGAAAATGTATTAGGTAAATGAAAAAGTAATATAATTTTTGAAAATGAAAATATTGAAAATGTGCTTGGTATTCTTATCTGGTATTGAAAAAAAACAATTAAAAATTTACAAAGCTATAATTTGATTGGGTCCCACACAGCTTGTAAATAAACTATTTGGGCCAATAATGTGATGCCATGTTAATTGTAAAATTGATGGCGTCATAATGTTAAAGTCCAAGAACCTACTCATTATATACAAAAATATGAAGTTGCCATCAATCTTTTTATCTAAGTGTGATTGAGCACCTATATTAATATATCTTTATTAAGGTGATCTTAAGTTTAAATTAAGAGTCCCTAAAAAAATAAGTTCTAGTCTACATTAACAAAACTAAGTTCAGGAGTTGATTATGTATAAGAAAGTTGTTAGCACCACATTAGGCCCAAAATTGATACCAAGTTAGTTACATGCTATCTTATTTAAGCCTTAATCAAAAATATTTTTTTTATTAATTTTAATATTTAAAATATTGAAAAAAATTCGTAAAGCTTTCATCAAAAAGAAAATTTTCTCATCTCAATAGTATTCAAGATAAAACTCATTGTTTACTTGAAAAAGCTCTATTGTCAATTTTATTACATATCTTATTAAATCTCAATTTTTTTTATTTATTTACAAAATATTGTCATACAAAAATACTATCACAATATCTTGCAATAATGCTATAATTAAATCATGCAAAATAAATCATAAAAAATATGCCAAAATATTATAAAAATCATATAAAAAAATCATGCAAGGATATCATGCAATAGATATAAAAAACATAATGTAAAAATATTAAATAAATCATAATCATGCAAAAAATCATACAAATATATATTATGCATGCAAAAATATTATAATAAAAAATCATATCATAAAAAAAAATCATACAAAAATAAACTAGAAAAAATCCTACCAAAGTTTTCTTTTTCTTTTTCCTTTTTCATCACTTTTAATTTAATCACAATTAATAAAAAAAATAAAAAAGACAAAAAATATAGAAAATAATAAAAAAAAGAAAAAAAATCAAACAAATAAATAAATAAACCTAAACAACAAAGGTCAAAAGCCAATCGGGTCAATTTTTCTTAGGCACTCGTGTGGATCTAAAGCAAGTCAAGCTTGAATTTTCTTTCTTTTTTAACCCCAAAAAGATAGCATTTAATCTAGGGTATTTAAAGCAAAAATCAACAGCTTCTTTCAGTTTTCATCCCATATTTTTTATTTATAATCAAAATCTCTCCCTTTTCATTTCTTTCAATCAACAAGCTCCACAATTCTTAGAAACTAATGGTATTCCATCACTGTTGCCTCATGTTGTCACCAATAACCTCTACCATTGACCTTTGCCTAACTTCTCTTTACTTTCTAATCCTTTTTCAAATCTTAACTTCCAAAATAAACCCAACAAATTCAAAACTCGAGACCCATAACTTCTTTTCCATCAAAATGCCATTAGTTTTTTACTATTCCAAACAACCCAAAGACTTCCCCTCACTATCCCAAAAGTCAAACCCACAAAAATCACAAAATCTTTTTGTAAGTTTTTATGTTATGATGTGTAATTTTGTTTACTCTTTCTACTTGTCTTTCAGCTTTGGATTTTTAATTTATTTTTTGGACTTAGATTCTCGCTAATTGTCGATGGGTATGAAACTAGGATTTGATTCTGGATTGTGTGCTTTCATTGATGAATGCTTTTGTATGATTATGTCGATTTCTCTTTATGTGTTTTATGTGCAAGATTTAGGTGATTGCTTCGGGATTAGTGGGTTAATTGGGTGCAAAGTTATAGCTTTCTAGGTATAGGTTTGGTGGGTTTTCTGTTTGAAGGTTAAATGAATTTGCTATGTATTGCTTAAATTTTTAGGTTATTTTTATAGGGATTTTGGTTCATGTTGGTTGTTTCTCTATTGAATTGTCTACTTCTTATATGATTTATTGAGGCTTTCGAGTTTGTTTGAAGTTTTGTGTATCTAGGACTGCTTTTAGAAATTAGCTCAAATTCTGGACCTTTTTTTGTTCTGCCTCTTATGTTTTTAGGTACTTTGCTTTTGTTGGCTATGTTGGTCAATTGTTTGTGGCTTGGAATTGTTATGAATTGTCTTTGTGCTAAATTCTTGCTTCTTGCTGATTTATGTTTGCTCTTCTCACTTGTGCTAATTACTAGTCGCTTAGCTCTTATGTCATTTGTTAGCTACTTTCCCCCCTTTTGGCTATTTGTTATACCCAAATTGTTCATTGTCTTCCTTTTTGAAGATTCAAAAAACTTCGCCTAGAATTTCACTTTTCGATGGATTTTGTTGATTGTGAATTCTATTGTTTTGTCCCTCTATTGAGCTACTAATGAATTGCTTTTATAGAGAATTAAATCCTAAAGCTTATAAGAAAATTATGAAATAATCATATCTTTTAAGATATGATTCTTGATTTCTTTGAATGCTCTTTCATTTTTGCATTAGATTGTGTCCAAGTATTGCCAAATCAAGCTCTATTTTAATTTTCAAATCTTGATTCAAAATCATAATATAAAATAATCCATATTTAATTTTAATTTCCTAACAAATAAATAAAAAAAAATAAAATGAAAATAATAAAACTATTTTAAGCCTTTTTATTTGGACTTAAAATCCAATGGCATAATTAAAAGCCTAACTCAAATTAAAATTCAAGGCCCAATAATTTCAATAAACCCCAAATAAAATGGGTGTTTACAATTGCTTCTCTTTGTACATTTTCTATGAAATCGAAATTGTACAAAGACAAAAGACATCTATTTTATTCGAGTCTAAAAAAATCAAAATGGTTTTCCTTCGATAAAGGCTTTGAAAATTTTCGAAAATTAAAATGCTCCCCCTAATAGAAGCTTTGAAATGAAACTTTCAAAATGAAAAACTTCTCTCACCAAAGGTAATAAAACTATAAAATCAAAACAAAAGAAACTCTTCTTCTTAGAGGCTATGAAACTTTAAGAATTCTATCTAGTAAGAAACTCATAGATTCTTATCTGAATGAGATCAGGGATTCATTCAAAATTTCACATCAAAGATTTAGGATTCTTACCGAAAGGTTCTCAAGATTTGCATAAATATTTAAGATTCGCATCAAAGATTTAGGACTCATATTGAAAGGTTTTTGAGATTCACACAATAAGTCTTTCAAATTCTACCAAAGATTTGCAATTCATTCTAAAAGGTTTTTAAGAATTGCATAATAAGTCTTCCAAATTTGCACCAAAGATTTAGGATTCATATTGAAAAGTTCTTGAGATTTGCATTATAAATTTTCGCACCGAATATTTGAGATTCATACTGAAAGGTTTTCGAGATTCACATCATATGTCTTCAAGATTTACATCGAAGATTTGGGATTCACACCAAAAAGTCCTGAGATTCACATCGAGATTCACATTATAAGTCTTTAAGATTCGTATAAAAAATTCAAGATTAAGATTCGTTTCAAAAATTCGAGATTCATGCCAAAAGGTTCTTGAGATTCACATCATAAGTCTTTAAAATTCGCATCTAGATTCTAATTATAAGTATTTGAGATTCGCATAGAAGATTTGGGATTCACACCAAAAGGTTCTCAAGATTTGCATCATAAATTTTTTATATTCACATTAAATATTTGAGATTCATATCAAAAAGTTCTCAAGATTCACATTGAGATTCATATCATAAGTTTTCAAGATTCGTATCAAAGATTTGGGATCACATTGAAAAGTTCTTCAGATTCACATCGAGATTCATATCATAATTCGTTAAGATTCATATCAAAGATTTGATATTCACACTTAAAGGTTCTCAAGATTCACATTAAAGATTTAAGATTCACACCAAAAAGTTCTCGAGATTCGCACCGAGATTAGTATTGAAGATTCAAAATTCACACCAAAAGGTTCTTAAGATTCATATCATAAGTTTTCGAGATTCATATCTAAGATTCGAAATTCACACCAAAAGGTCTTGAAAGTTTTTTAAAGATTATATTTAGAGGTCTTCTAACTCATGCTTGGAGGTCTTTTAGATTATACCTTAAGGTCTTATAGATCACGTCCAAAGGTCTTTTAGATTATGCTCGAAAGTCTTATAAATTGTGCTTGTAGTTCTTGTAAATAATATTTGAAAATCTTATAAATCATACTCTAAAGTCTTATAAATCATGTTCGAAGGTCTTACAAATCATGTCTGGAGGTTTAGGAGATTATGCTCAAAGGTTTTACAAATTATTTTTTTTGTCTTTGAAAAAGCTCCTCGTTAACAGAAGCTTTGAAACCTTTTTTTTAAAAATTAAATATAAAAAGGTACATGAAAGTTTTAAGAATCATGTCTTAAGATTTTATAGATCATGCCTAGGGTTTTAGGGATTATATCTGGAGGTCTTACAAATTATTTCTTATCAACATTTTTCTTTTCATGTGCCAACATAGTTAGGCTTAAATCCTTAATTGGTGCCATGGGCTTAATTTGAGCTTAAGTCAAATCTCTTTATTTCTTTCTTCACCTCAAAGTTTACAAAAATGCAAATGTAATGATATGAATGTCAATATATCCTACCAAGATGTAGATACAAATACTTATCTCACCAATATAAATGCAAATGCTTTTCACACAAAAATGCAAATGCAAATATCTATCATAATAAGTTGATGCAAATGTCCTTTTCTATCATCTTTATTAATTTCTTTAAAATTTTCAATTAAATGATGTAAATATTTGTAAATGTCAAAGATCTAAATATTCACCAAATGATGCAAATGCATGGTTCTAACTATGATACAAATGCAATATTCAAACAATGATTTAAAGACTCACCAAGTGATGCAGATGCATGGTACAAACAATGATACAAATACAATATTCAAAACAATGATTTAAATACTCACCAAATGATACAGATGCATGGTCCAATTAATTATGCAATTTACAAATTACCAAAATGATGCAAATGCATGATCCAAACAATTATACAATTCATAAATTTTTTAAATGATATAAATGCATGATCCAAATAATTATGCAGTTGCAATTATCAAAACAAAGATTTGTACATTTACAAAATGATGCAAAAACAATTATCAAAATAGAGTTTTTTTGCCTTAAAGAAGTCACTCTTGTCATATTAATTTTGAAATCATTTTTCTCATATCCATCAAAATTCATATATGCAATAATCCAAATTTGAAAATTTTTGAAAACTCCCAAAAGAATGGCAACACCAATGATAAAAAGGATCCCATATAACAAATTTTCATGACCAAAATGTATCAATTCTTAATAAACATATGACTTTTAGATTTTTTGAAAGTTGGTGATTATTAGCTAGAATGAATTAGGTGAATCACTCCTTGGTTTTTCCTAAACGATAAAATGATTTGGCACATCAAGATTTTAGTTATTAAGAAAGACTTTGTCACTAAATAAGAAAGGAAAAATAAATGTTTCTTCATCTAGGCTCACAAATGAAACTTCAAATTTATTGAAAAATGATTTGTTTTAAAGCACAATCCATTTTGCATTCCCTTAGTTTCTTAACATGTGGCATGTTAATAAATGTCAAAACTAACTATGATAGGCTTAAAATTTTTGGGAAAGAAAGAAAAGCTCAAATGTGAGAATAAATCTTCAAATTAGGTTAATCTTCTTAAGTTTCTTAAAAGTTTTCATTGTTCATTGGTTCACTCAAAATCCTTTTTTCAATGAAATTACTTGAGTTGCCTTTAAAATTTCAATCTTACTCTAAACTACCCATTCAGGTTTCACCCTAGAACTTCATTCTTTTTTCTTTTTTTTTCTCTTCTTTTTTTTTACTATTCCATTATGCATTTGAAAACTTGAAATTCATCCAAACTAAAAAAATGATAAAAAGGTTTTTTAATTTAAATATACATACTTGATCAAAATGGGTTTTTCAAAAGATGTAACGTAAGCTGAGATTTAAGGTTATGAAAGAAAAGATAAATAGGCCCAAAAATTTGTGTTTAAGGGTAATTAAACCAAAGTCATTTCTTTTCCCCAAGAACATTTGTCATTTCCATTTTTCAAAATATGCATTTTCATTTTTTTTTCTTTTATCATTTTCATTCTTTTTTTTTTTTTTTTGCATGCTTTCACTTTTGACAAATTTTGAAACTCTATTTACTACAATATTACCTTTTGACTATAGGCATTCATTTTTTGTCCTTAACTTTGGGTCTAATACTTTCTCGAAGAGATCCATATTCATGTTTACCCCCTAGTGTGAAAAATGATCCTTAGTTAGGATTTATTCAAAGTTAATCTAATAGTCTCAAAAGGGATAGCAAATCAATATTATTTTTTTATAGAGGGAATATGAAATATGATCATTTATCATATTAAATATGGATACCTCTATTGAAAAGCAATTCTTGAGAGAAGATTATTTTTTTTCTTGATTTTGGAATAATTTAAATATTTCATATGTATGATGTTACAATCAATTTTTTTTTATCATTTTTCTTTTGCTCTTTTTTTATAGCTCAAGCACAAAGTATATCAACTTATTACATCAAATGAAGTCTCAATCAATCATCAATTTCACAACTCACCCCGAACATATATATAATCTCCATTTGATAAAAGATGAAATGAATGCCATGCAAATCAAAAGATATTGGATAATTGGATAATTTGGCTTTTTGACAAATTTGGCCCAAGATGTGAGAAAAGAAAAATTTTTAGGGCAATGAATGAACAAGAATATTGAGGGGATAAGGCTTTTTCAATAATTATGGCTCAAGGAAAAAATTTGAAAAGTTTGAGCTTTATGAAAAAACTTAGGTAGTAATGTATTTGGAGTATTCTTAACACTTGTCAAATTACCAAAATCTAGAATCTTTAATAAAGTGCCTTATGTATTGGCTTACAAAGAAATTTTCAAAAAAGATTTTACAAATTTTATTGCTCATAGCCTTAATGAAGACCATTAACTTAGAAATCCCTCTTTGTAAAATGAAAATCAAGATCATGGGACTTGAGAAGTCAAGCTTTGAATGGTACGACCTTAATTGAATTGGGGTATGAAATAGTAAGTTAACGGCTAGGTATAGTAATCGCCAATTCTCTTAAATTGTTTCCACAAATTTTTTCTTTACAAAAGTATTTTTCAATCATGGAAAGAAATCATCTGGGCTTTTATTGTCAAACAATCTTAAATTCAAATAGATGAAGAAAATAAATACAAATACCTATATTCAAAACATAATGAAAAATAAGAATTCATATTCAAAACTTATATACCAAAACTGAAAAAAAAAATTGCCATATACAAATGAAATAACACACATATAAAAATATTTACCTGGATTAAAAAATGTATATGCAAATATATGTATGCAATACATGGTACAAATAAAATTCATATTCAAAACTATGTAAAAACCTAAAGGGGTAAATATTTTTTTCAAATAAATGAATTAATGTACATACAAAAATGTTTACATAGAATTGAAAAGGTAAAATTACTCTTTAATTCACAATAAGGCATTCACATCTTTGTTTATATGAAAAAGTGAAATCGAATATTGCATGAATGAATGGACAACAAATATGTATTTGTAAATACATGTATATAATGGATATGATCCTAGATTATATAACAAGAAGATAATAAATTTCAAAATCTCAAATATTTTCATTCAATTTTGTCTTTTTTTAAGAAAAAAGGAAAAAATTTTAAAAACATTTTTACTTTTGTACAAGTTCAAATTTATCTTGACAAAATATAAATATAAATAAATATAGGTGAATGACAAAATACGTTCCTTCATGTGTCATATTTTAGGGTTTTCTATACAAAGCTGAGGGTAGGGCTTTAACTTAGTTTTGGATCCCTATGGTTTATTTTCATGCTAGGTCTAAAGGTTGATAATCTAAAGGCTTCCAAATTGTTCTTGACAACATCATCCATTATAAATTAATAAGGCACTCAAATCCTCACCTACTATTATAAGCTCAAAAGAAAATAGTTCAATTTTAGTGAGACTTTTGGCTAGCTCACATAGAGGTTATCATTTCATGAGAGTTTAGGTTCTTACTCCCTCCTAATAAAGGATAAAGCTTGGGTCTAGAGCTTATACATGAATGCATGTGTGGTGTGCATAAAAGGACATGCCAACTTAAATGACCAAATAAATTAGTACACATGTAAAATCAAAATCTACAAAATAAACAAATAAATTAGTATAAAAAAATATAAGCTACAAAATAAACAAATGGGTTAGTGCACATGAAAAATCATAAATAATCACCAAATAAAAACAATCAAAGCAATGCTTAAAATAACAAATAACTACCTAATGGCTTGACTTTTTAATGTCCCAGTTGGAGTTGTCAAACTGTCATAATGTTCAAATCTGACAACTTGCCCACTAGATACAAAAATATAAAGTGGCCACTAATTTTTTTTATCTAGGTGTGATTGGGCACCTATGTGAATCTATCATTTTAAGATTATCCTAAGTTTAAAATAAAAGTCCCTAAAAGGAATATGTTTTGGTCTACATCAATAGAACTAAGTTCGGGAGTTAGTTACGTATAGGGAATGTATTAGCACCCCATTATGCCTAAAATTTGCATCAAGTTAATTATATGCTATCTTATTTAAGCCTTAATCAAAGATAATTTTTTAATTAATTTCAATATTTAAAATACTGAAAAAAAATCTTTGGACTTTCACCAAAAAACTTTTTTCTCACCTAAAAAGTATTCAAGATAAACTCATTATTTACTTAAAAATACTTCTTCATCAAATTCATTAAATATCTTATAAAATCTTAATCTTTTTTATTTATTTACAAAATATTATCATACAAAAATCTATCACAATATCATGCAATAATGCTATTATTAAATCATGCAAAGTAAATCATAAAAAATATGCCAAAATATTATAAAAATCATATAAAAAATCAGCAAGGATATCATGTAATAAATATAAAAAACATCATGAAAAATATTAAATAAATCATAATCATGCAAAATATCTTGCAAATATATATTATTCATGCAAAAATATTATAATAAAAAATCATGCAAATCATATCATAAAAAAATAAAAAATAAAATCATACAAAAATACACTAAAAAAATCCTGCCAAAGCTTTTTTCTTTTTCCTTTTTCATCACTTTTAATTTAATCACAATTTATAAAAATAATAAAAAAGACAAAAAAAGAAAATAATAATAAAATAAATAAATAAATAAACTTGGTCAAGAAGGGTCAAAAGCCAAATGGATGGAATCTTCTTGGTCACTTGTACAGATCCTAAAGTGGGTCGAGCTTCAATTTCATTTTTCCTTTAACCCCAAAACAACAACATTTAATCCAGGGTATTTAAAGCAAAAATCAACAACTTTTTTTCATTTTTCATCCCTATATTTTCTTTCTATAATCAAAATCTTTCCCTTCTCTCTTTTTTCAATTAGCAACCTCTATATTTCCTAAAAATTAGTGGTATTCCACCACTGATGCTGCCTATTATCGCCAGTAACCTCCATTATCAACCTTTGCTTGACTTTTCTTTACTTTTCAATTCTCTTTCAAATATTAACTTCCAAAACAAACCTAAACAGATTCGAACTCAAGACCCACAACTTCTTTTCCATTGAAATTCCATTAGTTTTTTACTGTCCTAAACAACCCAAAACCTTCCCCTCACATCCCAACAATCCCTAAATACTTAGAGATTCCTAATAAAAATCCCAAAAACTAAAACCCATTAAAATCAGTAAATGTTTTCGTAAGTTTTTATATTTTGTTCTGTAATTATGCTTGTTATTTCTTCTTGTTTGTCAATTCTAGATTTTTAATCTATTTTTTAGACTTTGTTCTCACTAGTTACTGATAAGTATAAAATTGAGATTTGATTCTAGATTGTTTGTTTTCACCAACAAATGCTTTTATATGATTATGCCCATTTCTCTTTATGTGTTTTATCTATAGGATTTGGGTGATTGTTTCTGGGTTTAATAGGTTGATCGAGTGTGAAGTTCAGGCTTTCTGCGTATTGGTTTGGTGGGTTTTCTATTTGGAGGCCAATTAAATTTGCTTTGTATGTTGCCTTTGTTTTTAGGTTATTTTTGTAGGGATTTTGGTTCATGTTTAATTGTTTCTCAGTAAATTATTTACTTCCTATATGATTTATTAAGGCTTTCAACTTTGTTTGAAGTTCTGTGTGTCTAGGACTACTGTTTCTGAAAATTGGCTCAAATTCTAATTTTTTTTTTGTTTTGCCTCTTTTGTTTTTGGGTAGTTTGCTTTTTTTTGGCTATGTTAGCTTATTGTTTGTAGCTTGAAATTGTTGTGGATTGACTTTGTGTTGAATTCTTGCTTGTTGATTTATTGAAACTTTTTTAAAAATCTTTGCTTTATGTTTCTTTTTCCCACTTGTGCCATTTGCTAGTCATTTCCCTTTTATACTGATTGCTAGTTGCATTCCCCCTTTTTGGCTGTTTGTTTATGCCTAAATTGTTCACTACCTCTCTTTTTTTTTTTATTAAAAAAACTTTGCCCAAATTTTTGCTTTTCAATAGGCTCTATTGATTGTGAATTATGTTGTTTGGCCCCCATTGAGCTACTAATGAATTGCTTTTATAAAGAATTAAATCCCAAAGCTTGTAGGAAAATTTTGAAAGAATCACATCTTTCAAGATACGATTCTTGATTTTTATAGTGCTTTTTCTTTTTTGCATTAGATTGATGCCCAAGTATTGCCAAATCCAAACTCTATATTAATTTTCAAATCTTGATTCAAAATCGCAATCTAAAACAATCCACATTAAGAAAATCCATATTTAATTTCAATTTTCCAACAAATAAATAACAAAAATAAAATGAAAATAAATAAAACTACTTTGGGCCTTTTTTTATTTAGGCTTAAAATCCAATGAAAAAATTAAAAGCCTAATATCAAATTAAAATTTGAGGCATGGTAATATTGATAGGATTTCGAACAAAATGGGATGTCTATAGATGGCTTTAATATACTTGCTTTCAATAAAATTCAAAACTGTAGATTGCTAGTTTAGATTCTAAGTGAAATATGGCACTTCATGTTTTAATATTTTTCATATTTTATGTTTGTTTCCTTTGCAAATGGTGAAAAAAACTTTTTATTGTATTTAAAGTTAAACATATTTTCATTTTCATTTTTAATAAAATGATTTAGATGTTTATTTTTAACAAAAGTTAAACTTAAAGATGGTATAAAACATACCTATTCTTATTTTCATTCTCATTTTCATATTCTGTATATAGTTCAGGCATACAATGGCTGAGTTTTTCTTGGAACAATCTTCACAAAAATTTTGGTTTGAAGATCATGAAAGCATTGACAGGTAGTATTGTGTTAAAAAGCTAAAATTTTGAAAGACTCTCTAAAGCAATGAAAACTTACTTTCTAAGATAGTCATCAAGAATTCTATAATTAGGTATCCTAAAAACTTGTCTAAGTTGGTATTTTATGTTTTTAAACAATAGTCTCCTATTATTTTCAAATAGCTTTAATTGGTTGCTTACTTTACAGAACATTATCAAAGTGAGGACAAATTGTCTCATTTCTGAACCAGATGCCAATTTAGAAGCTTGGCTTAATGAATCATCCCATTCTGTGTCATTTCTTAACAATCCAAGAGCACTGCATGCTAATTAGAAAGTTTCATATATGATGCCATTAATTGTTCTTAATTCTTCATAGCTTATCACACCTTTTATAACATTAACCAATAACTGAAGATAATATAATTCAGCAGCTGCTAGGTGAATAAACATGATTCTATTAATAAACTATCCACTTTTCCTTTTTGTCCATAAATACTTACGTGTTCCAATGCCAAACCCATTTAGTAGGAAATTCTAAATATGTAAGGCCCCTTGCATGTTTGTGCTTTTTATTTGTTTCTATCCACTTTGTAATCATTGTTTTTTGTTTCTTAGGCCTTTGAAGAACACCAGTTTGACTGTTTATATTATTGAAAGAAATAATGTTGTTTTGGCAAGTGTATAATAAACCTATAGACAGGTGGTTTCAAAAGGTGGATTAGAAAATAGAACAATCTTTATCTAGCTTCGTAAGTTGACAAGTATCTATAATTAAAATATTTTTTACTTCATCATTTTGTTCCTCCAAAAGGTTTCTTTGACTTAAATTTTGTAATTGTTGCATAACCGCTCATACTCTATCAAAGTTTTTATCTATATACTTAAACAAATACTTCATAAACCTTAACATGTTGCAAACTACAATGGTGACATGTGATTGGTATTTAACTACCAAGTCTTGATAATAAGGTACAAACCATCTAATATCAAGCTCAATTCCATTTTCAAAGCAACATGATTCTTAGAAGAATGTTCTTCTTTTTTTTTTATATAAATGGAACTTATCATCATCAATAATAGTTTCTTGTTGGAATTGTTTGGGATAATTCTTTATACAGATGTTGTTATACATACATAGAGCATTACAACACACTATACCACATTATTAATAAATCATGTACCAACAAGATATCTTATCAAATTTTTTGCTTTATTTGAAATCTTAGTTGAAATAAACTTGTCTACATCAAAAGCAGTTAGCAGTTTGTCATCCTTATGCAACCACAACAAAATATGTACATGAAAAAGTCCTATTTTTTCAAATTTAACAGTATAACTAGCTGAAAAAACATGAAAATCATTTTTTATTTTTAACAATTTTAAACTTTAAATGTTGTAAGATGGCAAGAATATTAAAAAAAAAATTCAAAAGCTACTTAGTAAAGGATTTTTTATTTTGTGTTAGAAACAAACTTGCAAAAGTTTTTCCAAAATGGTGTTCTTTTGTTAAGTCATTCATGAAATGATGGACCTTTAACATAAATACTTTTGCAAACAAAATATAGGTAATCTTCATGTCTTTGACTCGGAATGAACTTCAAAGTATTTTAGATTTTTGGTCATTTTGGATTACATGTAAATGTAATGAATAAATTTGTATATCCATAAAATCTATAGATAGCTATTGCATATTGATAATTATAGAACATATACCTAGGGTTGACTGTATACAATACATGAAGTATGATATGTTTAACAATGCTACTAGCATCATTACAAATTGTATCTCTAATTCCTTCATACAACTCATACCTCATTTGTTTCTAATTCAATTTGATATAATCTAATCTCTCAATTCAACATTCGTAAAAGCATCAACTAAGTATTGGTGAAACAATTTTACACCTCTTAATAATGTACTTAATATATGCAAAATATTCTCTCTTTATAACACATTCTTTTTAAACATGTCTTTTACCACCACTTGACCTATACTTAATGTATATTCTATAATCATATTCATTATATGAAAACAATAAAAGGTATTATTATATTTCAATGTATAAAAGATGCAGCCTATTTATGCATTGAAAACCTTTAAATCTATGTTGAACAATTATATCATGTTGGTTGCTCAATTATTTTAGATTTCTAACAATCTTAAAAGCTATTGGTGTTATATAAATTCTAGTTTGTCCAAATTTATTTTTTACCAGCCTCAATCTAATATTTAATACTTCTAAATTATTTATTCTATTTTAACCATTCTAAGAGCTTTTACAGCTTCACTAAGCTAATTTAGTATATCTAATGGACCTTAGATTAAACTATCATTAGCACCTCTATAATTTTCATCATAATTTAAAGATGTTTTTTTGTTTTTAATTTCATTCTTTATGTCATTGATAATTCTATATTTTTATAGAATTATCATAGTCTTTTATGGTGATTTCTTTTGGCTTCTTAAGAAAATGTGAAAAAAAATACTCTTATTTAGTGTAATTTCTCTTGTGTAGGTATTTTGTTATTTAGAGGAAAATGATGAATTTAGATAATTTGGAGACAACTTGGTACAATTTGGAGGAATTTTATTTCATTGGCCAATTATAGTGCTAGAAGTATACTTTTGTTGATTTCAAGATTTCTTGCTTGATTGGATTGAGTTTATATGCATTTAGCTAAATAAGTTTTTTTCAAGTCATGTTTTAAATACTTAAGCTGTCTATTTTCCTCCTTAGGCTAATTAAAGTGTGTTTAATTTTGTAAAGTTTACAATAAAGATTAAGAAATGAGGTAGCTTGGTGTAATGGATTCAAGGCATCTTTAAAGCTTAATTTTAAAGGAAATTTAAATGGTTGAGCTAGCATTTGGGGACTTTTCATTAACGAAGACGAAAGCTACATCTGAAAAGATTACTCAAGAATGCCAAAAAAGTGACAAGATGAGTATAGTTGGCTGCATAAGCTGATTGAATGTTTTTTTTTTCTTTTTTTTTTTGATGTTGTTTCTTTTTTTTTTTTTTTGTATTTTGTTTATTTTTTTATTATTGTTTTTTTTTTTTTTTGTTTTTTTTGCTTTCTTTTATGATTTTGAAGTTTTTGTTGACTATTTTTGTCTTTGTTTCTTTATTTTGTTTTTTTGTCTTTTGTTTTTTTTGTTTTTTTTTTTTTTTTTGTTTTTTTTGTTGATTTTTGTTTTTTTTTTTTTTTTTGATTTATTGTTTTTTTTTTTTTTTTGTTTTTTTTTTTTTTTTCTTTTTTGTATTTTGATGTGTTTTTTGATTTTTGTTTTTTTTTTTTTTTTTTTTTTTTTTTGTTTTTGTTTTTTTTTTTTTTCTTTTTTTTTTTTTTTGTTTTTTTTTTTTTTTTTTTTTTTTTTTTTTTTTTGATTTGTGTTTTTTTGTTTTTTTGTTTTTTTTTTTTTTTTGTTTTTGACTTTTTTTTTTGATTTTTTTTTTTTTGTTTTATTTGTTTTTATTTGTGTTTATTGTTTTTGTATTTTTTTGTGTTTTTATTTATGTTTTTTGTATATTTTTTTTGTTTTTGTTGTTTTGTCTATTTGTTTTGTTGTTTTTTTTGATTTTTTTTGTTTTTGTTTGTTTTTTTTTGTTTTTTTTTGTTTTTGTTTTGATATTTTGTTTTTTTGTATTTTTGATTTTTCTATGTTTTTTTATTTGTTTTTGCTTTTTTTTTTTTTCTTTGTTTTGTTTTTTTTGTGTCTTTTTTTTTGTTTGTTTTTTATGTTTTTGAAGTCACAATCACACTTTTCATATTAACTTGAAAGAGGATCTTGAGAAAAGTTACACATTCAAGCTTTTAGAAGATTTTAGATGAGCTAGAAATATCTCAATCAAATGGCATCCTATGTGGCATTTTAAAGAATGATTATCTAAACTAGATCTAGGATTTTTTTATAAATAGGAGTAAAAGAGACAATAATGAAAGAGTTTTTCATTCTTGCATTTTTTTTTCATTTCCTTTACATTTCCTTTTGCTTTTTTCTTTCTAGGCAACTTACTTCGTTCTCTTTTTTAAAGCTATTTGATTGAAAATTTTCTCTCATTTTCTTGCATTTTTCCTTTCAATTCTTACTTTTAAAGCTTTTAGAAATTTCCTTTAAGATTTTCAACACATTTACATTGCAATTTATTTCAATTTCATGTAGTTTCTCTTTGATTTACATTGGTGTCTTTAAATTCCTACACTATCTACCTTTGGTTTTCTCATTTATTCATCAAGATTTTACTATGTTTTTTCTTTCAAATTCTTATTGCAATTTCTTCACTTATTTATTTACTATTTTGGAAATTTTCATAGCAAAATTCATTATACATTTTTTGGAATGAAATTTTAAAATTGATGTTGCTACTGTTGGCAAAAAAGAAGGTGCAGTGGTTGTTTGGCTCCTTATTAGCTAGTTTTGTTAAACCATGAGTTTAAATATAGATTTACAATTCCTCTCTTTAATTTTAATGCATGTACTTGTTGATTTTTTTAATTTAAAGCTTATTTGGTTTTGTTTTCTCTATTTTGAGCACTAATTTTGTTTTAGTCCATTGAGATTGATTTTAATTTATTTTAAATTGAATTTTCGTTTAATTATGCATTTTACATATTGAAGTTTATACTTTTAGTTCATATTTAGTTTATTCCTTGGTTTAAAGTCTAGATCTAAATTTTGATTTGCTAAGTTTTTAAATTCTATTTTGCACTTTATTTTCAGTTTACAATTAGCTTTGGTTTCTTTGCTTTTTATTTTCTTACTAGATCTAGGTTGTTTTTATGTTCCTTTACATGTTTTTCATTTATGCACTTAGATTTTAGGATGATTTCAAATTTTGTTTCATGCATTTACATGTTCGGTTTTTTTGTTTCCCTTACATTTATTTTTTATTGTTATTATTTTTTAACTTCTTAATTTTCGATTGTTTTAGTTTGCATTTCAATTCATGTTCATTTTCATTGCTATTCATTGTAATTCGTTTGAACTAAATATAACTTAAGAATGTTGTCCCTTGGTACTTAGACTTAGGCAAACCTTAAAGAAATGATAATTCACTCATCATTATATTATTTGATAAGGCATGTGAACTTACATTGATTTACACCCAATTTGTCATAGATGTAATGTAAAATTGTACAAACTTAAGCCTTTGTCATGGTTGTGGGATCAAAGTGCCTATCCTACGATAGTTTTATCCATTAATTCTAAAAACATATAGCTATGATCATATATTTCTTAAATGATTGCTTTTGCACCTAATGAACTAAACTAGAACATTGTGCTATAAGTTATAATATTTTCTCTAAAAAACATAGCTTGGCCATGTATTTCATAATCTAACAATCTATTTAAGAATTCTAGTGTAGGCTTAGTTATTAGAAGCTGTACATGACTTTCTTTACAACACAAAAAAATGTAAGATTTTTACTCCTACAGACAATATCAACTCTCTCTTCATACCACATCAGAATTCCACAAAATGAGCATATACATATTGGGCTTTCTAAATTCGAAAACTTAGTATATTACCTTAAAATTTTTAAAAACATAAAGAATATAATGCTTTGGTTGAACCAACAACAAAACTATTGTTGCAATAAACCCTAGAATGTATGCTCACTCTATGTCGCAAGAATAGAAATAATGATACTTTAAAAAATATGTAATATATTCAAAATAAACAAATTAATGAAAGTTGATTTGTATTTTTTTTTGTCTAATGTATATGATTATTAATAGTTAAGAGTGTAAAGGTCAAAGATTTATGAGTGTACCAAAAAAGTGAAACATTTAAGAGTGTAAAGGTCAAATATTAGAATCTAGGCTTTTCCCTTAGACTTCCTCAAAAATACTTAAAAGGAAAACAAAAAATCACTTGGTCTCGATGCATAGACTTTCTATTAGGATCAATAAATTTATAGTTCCATCTACATTGCAAAGAACAACTATAACCACCTAGAAGATTAAGAAGTAGACATTTTTCTAGATGTAAAATGTGTTTTAAAGTAATGAAATTATCAAACATGGTAATAACTTAAACCAAGTTTACCAGCGAATTAGGTAGATTATGTTCAACAGTAATTGCATAACCAACCATCATGTTGTTAGAAACCTTTCTCCTACATGACAACATTGTATTAAAGCAAAAAAAAAGATTGTTTAATATCTTAACATTTTATCACTACTGCTTCTATTGCCATGCCATGGATGATTATGTCACATTTTAACACAATCAAAACTAATCTTAAGAAGTTATCTTGAAAAGCATATCAACACCAACAATGATCTTTGAGATAGTGAAAGTACGTGTTAAACCCATTCACCAAGTTGATTTCTAAACATAACAACGTGGAGGTGGTTAATAGTGATAAAAGATTCTAAGCAATTTCCTTTCTAGTAGCACATTGACATGATTGCTCATTAATCAAGTTTAAAAATCAGAACCTAATCCAAAAGTCAACTACAAACTATATATTAAATTCGAAACACTAAAAATTTCAATTAGGCGTGGAAAAAAAAGCATTTTCAATTTCTTTCCACAATTATAGCTGTAATTTATACATAATAGTTTGGATATATCAAATGGTACTTCATTTGGTACTTATTTTTGCTATTTGATTTTGACTTCCTTAAAAATTACTAAAACAAAAAGCAAGCCAAATACTAAACAATAAAATCATATTTGATTAAAATTCAAATATTTTTAAACTTATATACTTGTAATTTAGTTACAAAAGTAAAATAAAATTATGTATTAATAATTAATATATTAAATAATGTATAAGAAGAGTTGTATAGCTATTTATATTTTGAATATTTACATTAGTTAAAGCCAATGATGATGATATATTAAACTTATTTATTGAAAGCTTGTTTGTTTATCATTATCATTGAATCACAAAAAAAAAAAAAAAAACTTTATTTGCAACTCAACATTCAACGTAGAGAAATATACTCAATACCTCAAGAAAAAAAAAGATATATTAGTTTAAAATACTGATTGTTGCAAAAAGACTATGATATACAACAAGTAAGGACTTCATAAATTAAGAAAGCAGAAAACATATAAGCTTTTGGAGGAGAATCATATTTTTTTCAGGTAAAATTGATATATGGGTAATGCAAATGTGCTTTACAGCACCTTATAAAACATCCTTAAGTTTCTTTGTGTTTAGGTCATTAAATGATTTTAGAAGTTATTTTATATATTTGACATAATCTAATCGTAGATGATAGAATATGACATTATCGGACAAAGTAAATGAAGATTACCTAACATACAATTTTATGACAATGAAAACAAACCTGAATGCTTTTGGATTATCTTTCAGAGCTTGCTAACACTTATAATTGGTGGTCACATCCCTAACATTTCTTCCATTCTCACTATTACAAAATCTAATACTTTCTTGTGGTTGTTTCAATTAATATTCAGTAAATTAACTTTGAAAATTAGCAGAAGAGGTGCTAGCAGTTTCATCAGTTATTTCTTAAATTCCCACTTCTTTGGAAAGAAGAGCAACATAAGTGTAAACTTCAAAAACATTTATAAGAGAGAGAGATGAGAGTAGCCATAATAATTACAACAAAATATAGGCTGATAAACTTACCTTAAGATGCCTGATGATTGCCTTCTCTAGCCAGTCTTTCTTCAACATCATTACATCAATAATTAACATTACTAATCACCATGGTACATTTAACAAAAAATGACATTTCATTAATTTTATGAATAATAATTAATAACTAAACCATGTACCGGGTGAACGTAAATACCAAGGGCTTTCTTTAAAAAAAATAAAAACAAAATGCACTTATTGTGTTGAACCTAATGATAGTTATAATGGACATTAGTGCATAAACTACTTTATAAGTGAATGCAACTAATTACAACTTATCTCATATTTCTACATTCTTAAGTCAAATAAATTCATACTTCAAAACATCTGTAACTGTTTCATCATCAAGGAAAATTTCATGTGTCTTACTCAAGTTTGTGATAAGAAAGCTGTCAAGTAATAAAAACCCAAAGAACCAAAATAGATCATAATTTAGTTTTGCCTCTTAAAACCTTGAATACTTAGATGTTAACTATTAATCTTTCACTTTAAACAATAAAATCAAACACCTTTAAACCATATCCAAATTGAATGAATAAATACAATTTAAATAGCAAACCAACTACAGAAATGAAAAAAACAAAAAAATCAAGTTCAGAATACATTGCAACAACTCCTGACTTCATTGCTGGGTACTACATCCATGTTCTGTGAATAGTCTCTTACGCTTGAAGTTGTTTATTGTAAAAAATACACCAATAAAGAGGTTTAACAACTGGTGTGGTGGGAGAAGAATCACTCTCAAGCAATCCAAATCATTAATGTGCTCTAAGACCTTAGATATAGGTAAACCATTATCTAAGACAGATGTTAACTTTATATCTCTAGATATCCTCACTTCAATCACAAGCCATGGCTCCAGATCCTATAACATCCTCATAAAAGTTCAATTAATTCATGGAAAAACAAAAAAAAAATCTTTTTAAACATCATAATATAAAAAGAAAATTGAGTTAAAATTAAGAAATAAAAGAGAAATTACTTCGCGGTAAGCAAATGATGTTATATGCTTTCCATCAATAGTCATTGAAATCCTTCTTCTCTCACCAAAGTGCCATAATAAAAAATATACCCTAGTTTAAATGGAAAGTATTGTCTATTTCTAGTTTTGTTTTCTATCATAGATGACCATTGAGAAATGATTGAAGATTCATTGATTGTAAATCTCCAACTATCAACTTTACCCACCTTATCACTGCATTGTTTCAAATCATTCAAAAATTACGAAATTAGAGAGTAAGCCAAATACTAAACAACAAAATCCTATTTAATTAAAATACAAACATTTTAAAGTTATATACTTGTTATTTAGTTGCAAAAATAAAATAAAATTATGTATTAATAATTTAAATATCAAACAATGTATAAGAAGAGTTGCGTAGCTATTTAGATCTTGAATATTTACATCAATTAAAGTTAGTGATGATGAGATATTAAACTTATTCATTGAAGGCTTGCTTGTTTATCATCATCATTGAATCATAAAAAAAAAAAAAAACACTTTATTTGTAGCTCAAAATTCAACATAAAAAAAACCTAATATATAATTTAAAAAAGAAAGATATATTAATTTAAAATACCAAGTATTGCAAAAAGACTCTAAGATAGAAAAAAAGTAGGGACTTCATAAATTAAGAAAGCAAAAAACTTATAAGCTTTTAGAGGAAAACCATATTTTTCTGTAGCTAAAACTGATATATGGCTAATGTCAATGTGCTTTACAGCACCTTATAAAAAAATTTTTAAGTTTCTTTATATTTAGGTCATTAAATGATTTTAGAAGTCATTTTTATATATTTGACATAATCTAATTGTGGATGACAGAATATGGCATTACCAAACTAAGCAAATGAAGATTACCTAATAAACAATTTTATGATAATGAAAACAAACTTGAATGCTTCTAGATTATCTTTTAGAGCTTGTAGACACTCAAAATTGGTTGTCACGTCCCCAACATTTCTCTCATTCTCACTTTAAGAGAATTAAGTGCTTTCTCATGATTGTTTCAATGAATATTTAGTAGATCAACTTTGAAAATTAGTAGAAAAGGTGTTAACAGCTTCATTAGCTATTTCTTAAATTACCATTCCTATGAAATATGGGTAAGAAAAGTGTAAACATTAAAGACATATATAAGAAAGAGAAAGAGAGTAGTCATAACAATTACAACAAAATATAGGACGGTAAACTTACCTTAAGGTGTTGGATGATTGCCTTCTCTAGCCAATCTTTTCTTAACATCATTACATCTATAATTGACATCACTAACCACCATGGTACATTTAACAAAAAGTGATATTTAATCAATTTATGAATAATGTTTAATAACTAAACTACATATCAAGTGAATATAAATACCAGGGGCTTTTTAAAAAAAAAATTAAAATACACCTATTGCATCTTACCTAATGATAGTCATAATGGGCATTTGTGCATCACTACATTATAGGTGAATGCAACTGATTACAACTTATCCCATACTTCCACAATCTTTAGTCAAATAAATTTATACCTCAAAACATTTGTAATTATTTCATCATCAGGGGAAACTTTATGTACCTTGCTCAAGTCTATGATAAGAAAGCTATCAAGCAAGAAGAACCTAAAGAATCAAAATAGATCATAATTCAGTTTTGCCTTTAATAGCTTTGAATACTTAGTTTTTAATTATCAAGCTTTCACTTTAAACAACAAAATCAAACACCCTTAAACCACATCTAAATTGAATGAATAAATACAATTTAAATAGCAAACCAACTGCAAAAATGAAAAAACAAAAAACCAAGTTCATAATGAAGTACAACAACTCTTGACTTCACTACTGGGTACTACATCCATGTTCCACACACAACCTCCTATGGTTGAAGTTGTTTAATGTAGAAAATACACTAATAAAAAGGTCTAACAATTGGTGTGGTTGATAAGAACCTCTTTCAAGGCATCTAAATTATTAATGTGCTCTACGTCCTCAAATGTAGGTAAACCACTGGCTAGATAGATTTTAACTTTATATCTCTAGATATCCTCAATTCAATTATAAGCCATGGCTCCAAATTCTATAACATCCTCATAAAAGTTCAATTAATTCATGAGAAAACAAAAAAGAAATCTTTTTAAGCATCAAAATATAAAAAGAAAATTGAGTTAAAATTAAGAAAAAAAAGATAAATTACTTCATAGTGAGCAAACAATGTTATATGCTTTCTATCAACAATCATCTGAAATCCTTCTTATCCCACCCAAAATGTCATAACAAACAAATACCCTAGTTTAAATATAAAGTATTGTCTACTTTCAATTTTGTTTTCTGTTATAGACTAAAGAGAAATGACTAAAGATTCATTGGTTGCAAATCTCTGACGATCAACTTTACCCACCTTATCATTGCATTGTTTCAAATCATCCACTGTATATCACACAAAAGAATATAGTAAATAGATATAGCTAGCCAAGTCTTTTTATAAAGATTCAAAAGTTGCATAAGCATAAAGAAGGAAACAAAAGAATGTTAGTATATTTAGGAAAAAAGAATCAATGAAGACAGACCTTTTTATAAGGTTATCTTTTTCCTGTGCCATCGATTTTCAACCATAAGTTATGCACTATAATTTTAAAAAATCTTAATTTTTTGGCTACTTTTTTTTCTAAAAAGATGAAAATAATTTGATAACTCCTTTAATGTCATCTTTTTTGGTCTCTTTCTTTACCTTATTTCACCCTCAATAAGAAAAAAATAACCAAGTTAAAGGCTAGAATAGAAACATTAACTGAACCAACTAGGTTCAATGAAATGCAATCATTTTCAGGTTTAATTAATCTTACCCAAAGCTCTAACTGAAATAGGAAGCCCATTGAAAAAATTCTACCTTTAATAGGGTCAATGACAGTAGCTACAACCTACTCCACCAAGAATAATTTAGATTTTTTTTTGTTATTGTTGTTCACAGTTTTATTAAAAGCAATTGCCACAATATATACCGCCAAGGATAGAGGAGGCTTCTTGGTTATTACTATCATTTGCAGTTTCATCCATTTGAATGTCCTTTGTAAAAATCTAGATAAATTTCATCATATTGTTATTATGTGATAAACCAATGATAAGAAAAAAGGGAAAATCCACCCTATTTTTTCCCTTGTATAAGCCATTATATTTAGTACATGGTTTGGCTTAAAATTAAGTCTGTAATGAGAACGCAAGGTGTCAAAAACTACTCCAAAATTCACATGTTCATTGTTAAGATATACTTGGATCTAGTGCTAATGTTTTCTTCATGTAGTCACCTTCAGACAGATTTTCATCCCTATCAAGCTCTACGAATAGGGCTTAATAGAAAATTAAGCATGGATCCTTAATCACCCTATATCCTTCTTGTTTCCTCTTTATGCAATATTAAGTTGGAAATTGCTTCACCTTTTTATGGTCTTTCTGTAAAAACTATTGAAAAAAAATTAAAATGATTTTTATAACTTATCAATTAACATTATGATAAGGACTGGGTCTTTTATCCTTTGAACTTGCATAATAAACAAATTAAAATTATAATTAAAGCTTTTTTTCTCATTAAATAAGTGTATATAAAAGAGGAGCACTATACCTTACTTTGAAATGAATGATGTCATTAAGTCAAATCAATGAACATATATTGGTCTTATCTACAGAGCAAACTAATATGGTTTTACTCAAAAGTGAACACAATAGTCAAACCAAAGTCTAACTCTATATTCTTATAAAATGGAAGCAATAGTGTAGTTTCATGATAAGATGAAATAGTATAAAAAAAGTTTAAACCAGGCATTATCCATGGATAAAAATGAAGAAAATAAAAAGGAAACAACATTGACAGTGGTTTGACACATTCTTAAACATTGGACTCAAGCAATAATAAGGACGAAATACCAGCGTAAATCCCAATAGTAAAATAAAACACTTTTAGAAAATGTAACAACTAAGGACTATTCTTTCGTCTAGTTTAGGAATGAATTGAAGCATCTAGACCAAATAGTTAATCATCTACTATGCAAATTAACCTAAAAATGACCAACATTGAAAAATTAGATTCAAAAACTCTATCCATATATAGCACATTCAGCTTATTTTGAACTCAAAACCCCATTTCAAGAAAACTCACCCTTATCAACAAATTTATTCACAAAATCCTAATTCCAAATCAGTAAAAAAACCCCCAAAATTCAATCAAACTATGAATACAAACATTAGCACAATACATTAAACAAAACATCATAATAGATAAAATAAGCAGCTAAACTACCTAAAAAAGGAAATAAATGGTGCCTTAATAGCAAAAGAAGCTTACCAGTCTTCTTGGATCAAAGAATCAAACCTAAGTGTGAAAACCCACATGATCATTCTCTAGAAGTTCCTAAAGGTAGCTATTATAAACATCCCATTTTGTCTGGGATAAATTTTGTAGGATTTGGCTTCATTTTTGTTAAATTCAAAAAAAAAAAATAAAGGAAGAGTTTGATTTAGTTTAAAGTCTAGTGTTCTAATTAAAAAAAAATGGTTCTAAAGGTGGATTTGGATTAAAAATTCAAAAGTGAATTTGATTAGGAGATTCAAACTAAGAAAACCATTTTTCCTATCGTAATTGGGATTATAAACCAATAAAAAAACCTTATTAGGATCAATCAAAAGGAATTAAGAAATAGGTAAAAAGAATAAAAAATAGTTAGTAAAAAATTTTGTAAGAAGGTAAGCAAAAATCGTGGGTCAATTGATAAGAAATTTCTAATAGCATTGTTTTTTTATTCATTTTTCAAGAAAAGTTGCTATTTAGACTATAGGAATGATTAGGAATTAGAAAAAAAAAAAAGAAAAAGATCAAAGAAAAAAAGTAAAAAAAAAAATTTGACAGTGTGTTCTTGTGATTTTAGGGGAAATTTTAGGTTAGACCAGATGATCAATTATCATTAAAGGAGGGTTTTAGAGCTAGGAATCAATAGGGGAATCAAATTCAGGGTTTTCGTTTCTTTTCGATTTTCTATAATTTTTTTAGGATTTTCTAAGGAAAAATCTAGGATTTTTCTAGGTTTGTTAAAGATTCCAACAGCCAAGTTTGAATTTCCCAACAACTTTTTGCCAAATTGTGGAATTTTTTGCAAGATTTGGGTTCACTTGAAAATTATGGCTGGCATTCAACAATTTCCTAAAGAAAAGGTAGAGGAAATTCCTCTAGAGAGAGAAAACTAAAGTGAAACAAAAAAGTAATTGTTGGCTTTTATATCTTTGCTGCAACGACATTATTTTGGCTAAAAAAAAGTTTCTACAACCCATGCATGACCCGATCAAAACCCATGTGCTAACTCAGGTACAACTCGGCCCATTTGGCACAAAATCTTTTTTCTATTTTATTTTGATTTTTCCTTTTGATTTTACTTGATTTGATTTTATTGCATTTATTTTTTTTTATTTATATTTTTATTTATGTTGATTAAATTATTTACTTTTTATAAACTTTTTAATTTGTTAAATAAAATAAAATTAGGAATAAATAATATTTCATCTAATGATGAAATTTTAAAAAAGTTACGGTGTGTAATTTTCTTAAAAATTTGTAGGTGAAAGGATTTTCTCTAAATTCGATCAAAGCATTAGAAGATTTAGAAATTGATCCCAATATAAAATATTTTATTTATTTCTAATTTGAAAAATTAAAATTAGGAATAAATTATGATGATTTTATGATTGATTATATTCTAATTATGATTACTATATTTTATTGTATTTTATTGAATTGTATATTTCATTATTGTATTTTATGAATTTGACCATGTATTTTACTATGTATATTTTTTTATAAATATTTAATAAATCCAATGACGAAGTCTCTTCAAGCAAACAAGTGTGTTACTTGAATACTTTTAAAGTGAGGAATATTTTTAGGAAATCGACCAAAGTGTTGGAGAAACCTAAAAAATATATCCAATATTTAAATGTTAAAATTAATAAATAAATTTATAAATAATAGGAATAAGTTAGGACCATTAAATTAAGGCTAAAGATATTTTAAGATTAATTGGTACCAATTTATGGGTATTGTAGGGTGCTATAACCTTTCCTACATATAACTGAACTTTTGAACCTAGTTCTATTTAGAAGACTAGAACCTTTTCTTTTTAAGGACCCTTAATCAAGCTTAAGACTTCCTTAGAAGGGATAGATTCACTTAGGTGGCCAATCACACCTAATTAAAAAAAGATTGGTGGCAGCTCCATGTATTGTGTCTAATGAATTATTGTATTTGCTGGGGATTTAAAGAGTTGAGCCAATTTTTACTCTTAGATTATTTTAAGCTTCATTTGGATGGTATTAATGTACTTAATTTTGTTATTTTTTCATGATTACTAATTTGTTTCTTCTTTTGTTTCATTTATTTTTTTAACAAGAAAATTTTTTTAATTATTTTTATATTCCTTGACACACACTATACATGCACTTCATGCATTAAGTTCTCTATCTGAGCTTTGTCTTCTTTTATGAGGGAGTAAGTATCTATGCTTTCGTGAGGTGATAACCTCCGTGCGAGCTAATGAAAACTCCAACTCAAATTGGACCCTTTTCGTTTAAAGCCTATCATGGGTAAGGATGGGGGTGCCTTACTAGCTTATAGTGAATGATGATGTAAGGAACAATTTGTGGACATTTAGATTATCAAAATATCCTAACCCTGCATATAGAGTAACCTAAGAAGCTTACCATAGGATAGAGCCATATCTACCCATTTGTTTAGAAAAATCTAAACTTGGACACAAAAAGGAACATCCGAACCTTTATTTTTGTTGTAGTTATTTTGCTTGGTTTTTTTTTTATAACACGTATTTGCATCATTTAAATATGTCATAATGAGTAATTGCCACATAACAATTTTTTAACAAAATTCTCACCTATATCCATGGACCACCTAAAGCAATTTAAGTTTATTGTTCCACCAAATTAGTCTCTGGCTAATCTTAAAGTCAGATAAGAGAATGCTCAATGTAAGGAAGGTGCCTACTAGCTAATTACACTTCTACCATCCTAAAAAGAGTTCACCTTGATCTTAAACAAAATGATTTGATCGACCTTGCTAATATTTGAAAGCTATGGGATTGCATAAAGAAAGAAGCTTTCTAAAAGAAATATAGTGATTTAGTATTTCTTTTTCAAGTAGCCATAGATCCATAACTTATTAAAGCCTTGATGCACTGTTAGGATCCTTCTTATAGATGTTTCACATTCAATGAAGTCAACATGGTACCAATAATTGAAGAGTATTTAGTTTTGCTTTTTTTTTTTTATTGTTAAGAAAAGTGGGTATTGTATGAAGCTAGCTCATATAATTAAAGAAGTGCAAACTATTGATAGGTATGTGAAAGAAGTAGGAGAAGGTAAATGCATCCCTTGAAGTGTTTTACGAGATTCCATTTACAAGCACTATAATAATGAAAGGGGCATGAAATTGGTGGCATTAGCTATTTATGAGTTAGTGATATTCCTAAGAGCTATTGGATATATTCATGTTGTAGTGGTGGACTTTTTTGAACAAGTTGAGTACTATGTCAATCCATCTCCTACAACATTGGTAGAAACACTGAGATCCTTAAATTATTATTGATGAAATGGGAAAGGATGCTTCACTGGATGTGCACAACTATTGTTTATTTAGGCCAAAAGTCATTTAGAGAATAATGTGGGCAAATTTCGTAAACCATACTTAGCTTCCAACATTCCTATTAAGGAATTTTGTGAAAAAACTTGGCCTGAATAGAAATCTAAGGAAGAATGGGTTTCATTTCTATGAAAGCTAACAAGCCAAGATGTAGTTTAGAGAGTAGCATGGTTGCCTTATGGGTCAGTCTTACATGGTTGTTAGGAAAAGCTTTGGGTTCCCTTTTTGGGTCTTTGGGGAATAATTAGTTATTTTCCTATCATAGTGAAAAGGCAGTTTGGTTATAAACAATATAATCTAGCAACATTGGGGCTTAATACATTGGAATTTTCATATATTAAGAATGGTGCTTCAATGAAAATAGCCAAAATTGTTCAAGCATGGAAACAAACCAATAAAAGACAAATAGAAAAATGCACAAATGAGACTTCCCCTAAATATACTGTGTGGTATATTAGGTGAAGAAAAAAATATTATGGTTTCTTGAGAATGAGATCCAAGTTCCCTAACCTATATGGTGCTACCATATCCATTAATAAAAATGGAAGTTGCCAAATGAAAGCTTCAATTAGAAAAGGATGATTTAGAATATGAAAATGAAAAGCTTTGAAAAGAGATAGAGGTGTTACAAAGTGATCTGAAAAAGCAAGATGAAAAAATTAAAAAGCTTGGTCTAGATTGTGACATGTGAAAGGAAAATTTTAAAGATTTAGATGAGATGTCTCTCTTTGTAATCTTTGACCTTGAATGCTTCAAAAACTAAAACAAAAAGTTGTCACTAAAGTTACAAAAATGGAAAGATGAGCATCTTAAGATCAAGGAACATAATGACTCACTCTTAAATACTGTTGCAACCTTAAAAGATTAGTTATAGACTTAACAAAAGGCCATGGTAGCACTTACTGAAAAGTTCAAGCAACTTAAGGTGTATGCTAGATTTAGAGATGGCATGAACAAAGGAGAATAGCATATCTAGAGATCTAGAGAAGCAAGAACACTTGAAGCACTTATTCATGCAAATCAGTAAAGCTATCTATAAAGCAACAGAGATAGAAGAAAGGGTCACAGATTTGAATACAATTATACAACCAATTGGGATGCATGAACAACATCTATTGAACTTCTTGGAAAAGTTACTAGATCAACTTCAACAAATCAAAAAGTTTCTTTGGAAGCCAAAATCTTAGAATCTCTTTATGTAACTAAGAATTTTAGAAAGTTTTCTAATGCTATTATTAATGTAAGTAGGTTAGGAAATTTTGTTTTCGTATGCTTTTATCAACGTAAGTGGGTTAGAAAACTTTGTTGTTAGGTCTTTTTCATAGGTATTACATTAAAATAATAATTGAAAGCCTAATTTTAATGATTGTTATGTGGCAATTACTTAAATGCATGTATTTATACATTTATTCATACATACATACATACATACATACATTTCATACATTTATATGCATAAAAAATTAAAAAAAATTCTTCAAAGTGTTGGGATAATTTTACAAGCTTGTCCTATATAATAATATAACATCTTAATTCTCGAAATTATGGCAATAAAGGTTCAAAGATAGCTCAATTGTTAGAAGATCTCGAGTAGCCTACTTGCCATTGCTATAACACTCGCACTCAAGCAAAACTTATGGAACAAGAACATGCTAGCCGAATTGAAAAGGTGAAAAAAGCTCAAATAGAGATCAAAGGGGAGTTAGAAAAAATCATAGACATGCTCAATAAAATGAATAAGCGAAATGCTATAGAGGAAGGTCCTACTTTGCCAAACTATCCATCCTAAGATATTGTAGGCCCTTTATATATACTTGGGTATAACCTGTACTAAGCTTAAACTTTTCAAGAGGCACGAGACAACAACTTCTTTTTTTTGGGACATATCCATATACTTACCTAGGAATGTCATCAGTTATTCCCCAAGGAATATTCCAAGCTTATACTAATCCTACCTTTACTGAAAATATATTTGATCATATTCAAGTTCTTAATGTAGATGATCCTAAAGAATAGCAAAAGCTAAAGTTAAATGCCTTTAAGGCAGTAGACGACTCATTTTCTCAAAAGACGAATCTATTAGAAGAGAGACTTCGAGCTATTAAAGGAATTGACTTCTATGGGTTCATGGATGCTTCTGAATTATGTCTAGTGCCTGATGTGGTGATCTTTCCTAAATTTAAAGTCCCTAAATTTAAAAAATATGATAAGATCAAACATCATATGACTCATGTCACCATGTATTACCATAAGATGGGTGCACATACTCATAATAAAAAGCTCATTATTCATGTGTTTTAATATAGTTTAATAGGTTTTGCTACTAGATGGTATGTCCAGCTTGATAGAACTCATACCCAATCGTGAAAAAAGTTAGTAAGGTCATTCATTTCTCAATATTGCCATATCATAGACTTGGCTCATGATCGATTATCTTTACTAAATATGGAAAAGAAAGCTACTGAGAGCTTTAAAAGTATGCCTAAAGGTGAAAGGATGCCGTTGCTCAAGTTTAACCACCTTTTACTAAGAAAGAGACCAATGTTCTATTTTTTAATACCTTGAGGCTCTATACTGTGAAAGGATGATTAGTAATGCTACCAAAAATTTTATTAACATGGTGATATCTGGCAAGATAATAGAAAATGCCATTAAACATGGCAAGCTTGATGGGGGTGAAACAACTAGTGTAAAGAAATGTGGTGTACAAAAGAAAAAAGAAAGTAAAGCTCAAGCTGTAAGTTATGATGGACAACAATTTAGAAACTTTGCCCCTTATCCTTAACCAATGTATCAAACACCTTATCCCACCATAAACACTATAGCACCTATCCTTTATTCTTACCAGCCTATGCTGTAATCATTTTTTTTAACCCATTTTTTGACCATCCATAGTAAAGTTTACTAGCACACCCTCTCCTAAACCAATTTCAAGGCCTAACCAAACAAATGATCTGAAAGGATCACAAGAAACCTAAAAATTATGTTTGATCCAATTTTTATGACCTACATAGAATTGTACTCATAATTGTTAGAAAGACACTTGATAGCACTCTTCTATGTGGAACCTTTGAAACCATCATACTTTAAGTGGTACAATCCCAATGCTTGATGTGACTATCATTGTGGCAATACCAGCTATTCTACTGAAAACTGCAATACTTTGAAACACAAGGTAAAAAAAACTGATTAAAGATGGATTATTGAGCTTTGAAGTAAAAGAAACACCTAGTGTCAGTGGAAATCCATTGCCAAACTATACTATGGTAGCCATTAAAGCTTTTGAGTAATGGCAAACCCTATTATTTCAAGTGAATAGTGGATGAAGTAAAAACCCCATTAGCTTAAGTATGTGATGCCTTGTTCAAAGTTGACATATTTCTACCTATAAAACCATGCACCTATTATGAAAAATATGATTTAAGTCAGGTTTGCCAGTATCACATAGCAGCTATATGACATTCTATTTAGAATTGTGATCAATTTTGACATGAATTACAAAAGTTGATGGATTCTTTTTAGATTGAGTTTTACAAAAAGTGGAGAGATGATTAGGTTAGTACAATAATTAATAAATCGACATTAGGTGCAAATTTAGCTTTGATTGCAAAGCTGGTGACCATTTTTTATGAAAATAAAACAAACCTCATGGTAGAAAATCTAGCTCAAAAGCCAGTTGTCACCTTTCATGTGCCTTACCCTTTTCCTTACAAGAGTGATAAAGTAGTTCCATGGAAATATGACTGTGATGTGGTAGTTTGAGGTCAATAAAATAAAGATATTAAGTTAGACACTGTAAATAAAACTAGTATAGGGGGCATGACTTGAAGTAGGAGGTGCTATATTCATGAAATATTGAAAGAAGTGAGAAAAGAGAAAATAAAGGTTGATGAAGAAAGAGGGAAGAATAATCTTGTGCCAATTCTTGAGGTAGAGTATCAAAAGCCTATCTAGGATATCACTGTTATCACTATTGTTAAGCTTAGAGCCCTAATGCAATGCGTTGCTCAAGGTTTTAAATCAAGCTTATGTATTCAGTTTTGATTCTAAAGCCAATGACCATTTTTTATGAAAATAAGACAAGCCCAATTGTAGGAAATCCTACTCAAAGCTAGTTGTCACCTTTCATATGCCTCGCTCTTTCCCTTACAAGAGTGATAAAGTGATTTCATGAAAATATGACTACGATGTGATAGTTCAAGGTTAACAAAACAAAAGATGTTAAGCTAGACACTATAAATAAAACCAGTGTGGGGGGCATAACCCAAAGTGGAAGGTTTTATACTCCTAAAATATTGAAAGAAGTAAGAAAAAAAAGTAAAGGTCGACGAAGAATGAGGGAAAAATTAAGCATAGCAAATATAGTGTAGTTAAGCAACTTAATAAAATGCTAGCCAGGATATCATTGTTATGACTATTGTTGACCTTAGAGCCCTATCATAATACCTTACTCAAGGTTTTAAATTAGGCTTACATATCATTTAATATATCTATTGAAGATGTCAATCATTAAGCTAAAAATTTGGTGGTTGCAAATTATATAGCTTTTAATGACGATGGGATTCCTCCAAAGGGTAAAGAAAGTACTAAGGCTCTTCATATCACCATTAAATGCAAAAGTCATATCATGGTAAAATTTTTCATTGATAATAGCTCTTCAATTAATGTAATGCCTATGTCGACATTGGTTAAACTGCCAATTAACATCTCTTATATGAAAATTAGCCAGATAGTAGTACAAGCCTTCAATGGTGTTGGAAGAGAAGTGGTAGAAGAAATTAAGATACCATTACAAATTGATCTTTGTACTTTTGACATCAAATTCTGAGTGATAAATATCTCACCATTGTATAGTTATCTATTAAAAAGGCTATGGATTCACATGGTAGGTGTTGTGCCATTCTCATTACACCAAATGGTCAAGTTCATCATGAATAATCATCTTGTATGTGTATTTGGTAGGGTGGATTTGCTTGTAACCAAGCCAATTACTGCTCCATATATAAAGGCTGCATATGATGCTATTAAATGCTCATATAAAGCCTTTGAGCTAGTTAATGCTACTTATGTGGTTGGGAGGTCTAAGTTATATTTTTCTCAATTGTCTACAACTACTAGAATGGTTGTCAAGCAAACTATTGGAAAGCGTTGGCATCCTAGGCTAGGGCTACGAAAAGATTTTCAGAGGATTAAAAAGCCATTAATGATAGTCGATGATAATGAAAATTTTGGGTTGGGATATATCCTAAAGAGGGTGGATAATAAGAAAGTGATGGAAACCAAGAGAAAGAAAATAATGGCTAGCTTGAATGGATGTGAACCAAAGCCAAAAAAGTTGGATATCCTTTAGCTTTATGATACTTTTTTATTAAAAAGATTTATCAATCCTGACATGCCAAAAGCTCATGAGTTTATAATGAGTTTGAAAGAAGTTTTTTCTGACCTTGCTATTTATATGATAGATGGTGAAGTGACTAATGGTTAGAATGAATATCAGTTCGTGTATTCATGTTCCCCATATTAGGAATTAAAGAATTGGAAAATGATAAAGTTGCCAATTATCCTTGAATTTTCTAAAAAGTAATATAGTGAATTGAACCCCTAATTTTCAGTGCCCAATGGCATTTAGGTAATTTTTTATGTATAGGCTACTTTATTCTTTATCATTTTAATAAAATTAAGAATGATGCATTTTCATTTCATTACTTTTTCCAATTTCATTTCCATCTCTTTCATGCCAATGCACTTTGTCAATACACTTCCAATTTTATCCATTTTTAGGTTTCTAATAATGAAGATAATGATAACAATAATCTAGGATTCAAGTTTGAAAATCCAATTCAAATTCTTGAACTTGATAATAAAGATGACTCATATGACTATACCTTGCCTCATAATTTACTAAAATTAATAAAACAAGATAGAAAACCAATTGAGCCCCATCAAAAGGTTATAAAAATGATAAATTTAAGAAATTTTGAAAATGTAAAAGAAGTTAAAATCAACACTTCACTTTTTTTAGTTGATAGGCGAAGATTAAAAGATTTGCTTCATGAATATATTGATGTGTTTGCGTGGTCATATCAGGACATGCTTGGGTTTAGTACTAAAATTACGGAGCATAAACTACCTTTGAAGCCAGAATGTAAGCCAATACAACAGAAGTTGAGGCATATGAAATATGAAATGTTGTTGAAAATCAAAGAATAAAGGAAAAAATAGTTTTATGCTGGCTTCTTAGAAATGGCCAAGTATCTTGAATGGGTGACTAATATAGTTCTAATGCCTAAGAAAGATGAAAAGGTTTGGATGTGTGTGGATTATCGAGATTTGAACAAGGTAAATCCAAAAGATAACTTTCCATTATCACATATTGATACTCTTATGAATAATATTGCAAGGCATTCTATGTTCTCATTCATGGATGGCTTTTTTAGGTATAATCAGATTAAAATGGCCAATGATGACAAGGAGAAAACTACATTTGTGACGATATTGAGCATGTTCTATTAAAGGGTCATGCCATTTGGATTAAAAAATGCTAGGGCTACATATCAAAAAGCAATGGTAACTCTTTTCCATGATATGATACATAAGGAGATATAAGTGTATATGGATGATATAATTGCAAAGTCTCGAGAAGGAAAAAATCATATTATCAATATCAAAAAACTGTTTGAGAGATTGAGAAAATTTAAGCTCAAGCTGAATTTTGCCAAGTGTATATTTGGTGCTAGATTTGGAAAATTGCTTGGCTTTATGGTTAGTGAAAAAGGAATTGAAGTTGACTTTAACAAGATATGAGCCATTTAGAATCTATCTCCTTATTGCACATAAAAAGAAATAGGAGGATTCTTAGGGAGATTAAATTATATTTCCCATTTTTATTTCTCAACTCACCTATAAATGTGATCCTATTTTCATGCTCCTTCGTAAGAATAATCCCAATGAATGGAATGATGAATGTCAAGAAGCTTTTGACAAAATAAAAGAATATTTGTCAAATCTGCCTACGTTAGTATCACATGTTTTAGGAAAGTCATTGATTTTATATTTAATAGTATGCGAGAATTTAATGGGATGTATGCTGATAAAACTCGCAAAAAAGAATGAGCCATTTATTATTTGAGCAAGAAATTTATTGAATATAAGTCTACGTATTCGTTAATAGAAAAGATATGTTATGTATTGGCTTGGATAACTCGCGGCTCAGATAGTATATGTTATACCATACTACTTGGCTCATTGCGAAGTTGAATCCTCTCAAGTGCATCTGCAAAAAGTTATCATTGTCTGAGAGGATTGTAAAATAGCAAGTAACACTTTTTTAGTATGATATTGTATATATAACTCAAAAATCAATTAAAGGTAATGCAATAGTTGAGTTTTTAGCAGAATATGCTACTGATGATTATGAACCAATGAAGCTTGATTTTCCTAATGAAGATTTGATGAATATTTTTCAAGTTGACGAGGGAGACCTTATCAAAGAAGTCATGAAAAATGTACTTGATGGAGCTTCAAATGCTTTGGTGCATGTAATTGGGGTAATTCTAATATCTCTAAATGGGAATTATTACCCAATCACTATAAGACTGAATTTCAGTTGCACAAATAATGTTGTTGAATATGAAGCTTGTGTTGTGGGTTTACAAGCAACAATTGAAAGAAAAATCAAAGTGTTGGAGTTTTTTGGAGATTTTGCCTTAGTTATCTATCAATTGCGAAGGGAATGGGAGACAAGGGATTCCAAGTTGGTCTAATATAGTAAGTACATTTCTAAGTTGATCAAGCAATTTAAAGAAATTCAATTTAAACATTTGCCTTGAGAAAAAAATCAAATTGATTATGCTTTAGCTACTTGGGCTCTTATGATCATGTTAGATGCCAATGCAAAAATCTAACCCATCAAACTAGATGTGAGAGATTCACCAGAACATTGTTCTAATGTTGAAGAAGAGGTTGATGGGAAATCGTGGTACCATGATATCTTGTAATATATTCAAAATTGAAGTTACCTTAAGTATGCAACTGAGAATGATAAAAGGATTATCAAAATAATGGCTATGAGATTCTTTTTTGATAAAAAAATTCTTTACAAAAAAATCAAGATCGAGTACTTTTAAGATGTGTAAATACTGTTAAAGCTAGAAAAATCCTTGAGGTCTATAATGGAGTTTATGGGGCATGCGTTAATGATCATATAATGGCTAGACAAATTATAAGGGTAGGCTATTATTGCTTAACCATGAAAAATGATTGCATTGACTATGTGATAAAATGTCATAAATGTTAGATCTATGCTGACAAGATCCATACACTATCGAATACTTTACATGTTTTAACTCATCTATAGCCATTCTTTATGTAGGGCATGGATGTCATTGGGTCTATTGCTCCGAAAGCTTCAAATAGGCATAGGTTTATTTTTGTGGTATTGACTATTTCACAAAGTAGGTGGAGGCTACATCACATGCTAGTGTGACATAATCAATAGTCTATAAGTTTATAAACAAAAAAATTATTTACAGATATGGACTTCCAAAAATGATTATTTTTTATATTGCTAAGAATTTGAATAGTAAGATAATACAAAAGGTGTGTGCCTAGCTCAAAATTAAGCATCAGAATTCAACACATATTGCCCAAAGATGAATTAGGCATTAGAGACTATAAATAAAAATATAAAGAGGATTATGGAGAAAATGACTGATACCTATAAAGATTGGCCTGAAAAGTTACCTTTTGCTTTACATGTTTACAGAACCTTAGTCTATACTTTTACTAGAGCTACCCATTTCTCATTGGTGTATGGGATAGAAGCGGTGTTGCCTGTTGAAGTTGAGATTCCTTTTTTAAGAATCCTTAAGAAAGTTAAATTAAAAGAAGTAGAATACGTTCAAGAATGCTATGAAAAGCTAAATCTCATTGAGAAGAAAAGATTTATGTCACTTTGCATGGTTAATTGTATCATACAAGAATGATAAAAGCTAATGATAAAAAGATTCATCCTCGTCATTTTCAAGAAGGTGAATTGGTTATAAAGAGGTTTCTCTCAAGTCAGCATGGTAATAGAGGAAAATGGACACCAAATTAGGAAGGTTCATATGTAGTGAAAAATGTATTTTCAAGAAGGACATTGATCTTAGCAAAATTGGATGGTGATAATTTGCCTAACCTAATAAATTTTGATATTATGAAGAAGCATTTTGCATGAAAAGAAAAATGAAAAAAAAAGAGAAAAAAAATGGAAGACTCGAGGTGAAAACTTGAAAAAGGATAGTTTGAGTCAAATAGAGCATGTCTAAGTTGAAAACCTAAAAGGGTGGCTTGGATACGGGAAAGTTGAGCATCAGTTAAGGATATCAAAATACAAGGGCAATGATGATTTAATAGGCTTTGAAGGATTATAAACATTAGTTGGATGGTCTTTTGAGAGAGAATCCTAGACTTATTTGTCATCATTATTGACTTATTTGGGAAGCTGTGTCCTTATTCAAACATTTACCTTTGTAACTTGATTGCTTTATTTCTATCCATTACCTTATTTGTTACCTTTTTTTTTCAATAAAAAGCATTTTATTTCCATTTTCCATGCCTTTTACTTGTTTTTTTTTTTATAAAAAGAAATGGATGATTGCATCACATTCATCATGAAAATAAAATGATGATGAATAAATAAATGATAATTTGCATTTTGAAAAGATAATAGAGAAAAGGGTAAAGAGGAAAAATGGAATGAAAGTAAAAAGGCCTGGTGAGACATTGGTACTGAAGATTCTTAGGCTTTTGAAAGAAAAGAATATGAATAATGAGATTGGATGATGAGATTAATCAGAGATCGTGGGGTAGTTATGATTGTTGTTTGAAAAAACCCTCCAATCGCATAGGTCATTCAAGTAATAATAGAAGCTAAAAAGCCTAGATGTCGATCCCACAATGATTAGTTAAAGACATTCCTAAGCTAAGTACCTATTATCCCCATACCCTTCTAAAGTTGATTCGAAAAAAAAAAAGCATGAAAATTAACTACGAAAATAAATGTGAATAAAGCATAAAAAATATAAAACTAAGTAAATGAAAATGAATAAGAAAAAAACAAGAAAATACATGCTATAAAATGTAAAATATAGTAGCTAAATCAAGGTAAAAACAAATTTGAAGTAAAATTGAAGTAATGAAAATGCAAAATGCAACTAAACTTACAAAACATAAAAATATAAAGCTTCAGTAGGAAAACTATGACTCTAAGAATCAAAACTAATACTAAATGTTAACAAATTTCATGAAATCAAACTTGAAATAAAAAAAAATTAATTCTTTGAAATAACAACAAAAATTAAATACAAGTAATGGAAGAAAATTGTAAAATCCAAGCAAAAGGTTGAAAAACTAAAAGTAGTTGTAAATCTAGAAACCAAACTTTAAACTAACAATCTAGACTTAAATGCACAAAATCAATTGAATATGAACTGGAAATTAAGAGAACATGAAATGAGCAATATGAGAAACTAATTTGAAGAACAATATTGAAAAGAAAGTGCAAGAATTAACCAGAAAAAGTCAAAACTGAAATTGAGTACATAGCAATACCTACCAATTTAATTGAGAAAAAAATTAGACATAAAATTTTCTAAAGAGAATGAACTACAGCTGAGCTAAAACTAGCTAAATCAACAAGTTTACTACATGATTCAACAAATAAATTGCATCAAAAATAAAAAATTCTAGCTCATTAAACTAAAAATTTAAACAGCATACAATTCTAGAAAAATCAAACATTGTATAAGAAAATTAACCAAAAATTCCATCTATACTTATATACTACAAATGAACTTCATATAAGCTAGAGTAACTTAGATCTATGAGTTAACTACCTAAATCAACAAGAAAATAGCATGATTTAATAAAGAAATTAGCTCAACAAACTAAACATCAAAATAGGTATAAAATATAGAAAATCATAACATCATCTTAAAAAATTATCCAAACAGTAATGAAATATAAAGAAATAAATTGAATCACGTAAGATTCAACAAGTAAACAAGTGAAACGAAAGATTTAAAGTGAAAATAAGGCAAACCACTCACCAAGGAGAGAGTAGTTCTACACCAAACTTGATTAATCACATCTAATTTGCACCTATTACTTGTATCTAGATGAACCTTCCAAGCTTAATTTAGAATGCTATGGTGTGAGTTTGAGGCTAAATTTTTACTATGTTGTAGCTAATTGGATTAAGAAACTATGAAAAAATTTGAGTAAAAACAAGTAAGATTCAAATGAGATATAAAGAAAAAGGCAAGTAGGTTAGAATTGGTATATTCAAAAACATATTGGAGAATCAATAAAAATCAGTACATTTGAGCTAGAAATCAATAAAATTTACAAGTTTCATTGCTAAAATCGTAAAGAAAATTGAAAAATACTTAAGGAAATGTAAAAGTTTGATAAAATCAATAGAAGATCAATAGCTATTTGGTTGCTAAGAAAATAAAATATAGTAAAAGAAATTGCATAAATTAAAGAGTAAGAAAAAAGAAATCCTAAGCTAAAGTCTTCCTAAAATGGCTGGCTCCACTCTAATTTATAAGCAGGTCAGTGGGGAGTAGAGCCCCAAAAATCTCTCTAAAATATCTGTAATGAGGTAAACTTCTTGAGACTTCTTTCATCATTGCTTCTGTACTTAGTGAAAGTTTACTTGGCTTTAAAACTCTTCATTGGTGTGCAACTTCTTTTCATGTATTTTTGTCCACCAAAAAGTCTTTTTTATAGCTAAAGGAGATTTTCAAAGTGCCATGGCATCACTTTTTGAAGTCTTCCTTTAAATGTCAAAATGTGATGCCCAATTCTCATACAATTGAAGGTTGCATTGTAGGCCACTAGTGCATCATCTTTTCCTTATTAAGCCTCTTGCATGTATGTATGTTTTCATTTTTTGCTATAAAAAATTCAAGTATTCCGTAAGCAAATTTAACAATAAAATTATTAGAAAAATGATAGAAATAATGCTAAAAAAATTCATAGAAGAAAGGTTTAAGAAAACTCCTTTAAAAGCAATCTAACGTAATGACACTAGTTTTAGGCCATTCTCACAATTTGCACTAAAAATTCTCCAAAATGTATCTAAATTGATCAAAATTCCTTATTTTCTCCATTTTTACCTGCACATGAGAAAAATGTGCATTTAGGAGCAATTTTGCCAAAAATATTAAGGAACAAGCTAAAATATATATTAAATTACACTAAAAATGAGCATGAAAAAGCTAAAATTTTAGTGCAATCAATTGCACAAAAGATTGAAAAACAAAAATTTGTGAACTTGAAGAATGAAGGCACTGGAATTATCTTGAGAACCTTTTTGCTACATTTAGATTTGCATTCACAAACATTGTATTCATGCATTACATTAATAAACATTGCTTTCATGCATTACATTCATCAACATTACACTCATGTAATTTGTTTAGTAAGAAATTATGATCTTGGATCTTGAAATGGTAAGAAATATTTTTACTTGAGATAAGTTTTTTCAAAGATGAGATTTTAATCCTTAATGGAGGATAATTTTTAAAGATAAGATTTTGATTCCTAATGGGAAATTTTTGAAAAATGAGTAAGGTAATAATCTTCAATTAAGAAAATATTTTGCAAAAATAAAGCCTTTTGATCACATTTTGATCTTTGTATAAGGAAAACTTTGCAAAGATAAAGTTTAAAACCATTAGATGAAGAAAATGATTTTGACAAGAGTTAGTAAACCTTAGTTAAGGAGCTCTTCTAGTTTTTAAAGTTTCATAGCCTTTGTTTAGAAGAGTTTTTTCATCATAAGATGAGAATCTCTTATACTAATCCTTGGGACAGTGAATTATAGATTTGAACCTTTCAAATGAAAATTTTTTATTATTGGATGTAAATCTCTGAGATTTTTAAATGTGAATATTTGAATTCTTGATGCGAATCTCAAATAATTATGCAAATCTTGATAATCTTTATGTGAGAATCTCAAATCTTTGATTTGGATATTTGAATGAACCCCTAATCTCCTTCAGATAAGAATCTCTTTTATATTTTTTAAAAATTGTTGAACCTCTATTTAGCCTTTTATATTTTTCAAAAGTTGTTGAGCCTCTATTGAGATGAGCTTTTATATTTTTCAAAAGTTATTAAGCCTTTGTTGAGAGGAGTTTTTTTATATTTATCAAGAGTTATTGAGCTTCTATTGAGAGTAACTTTTTATATTTTTCAAGAGTTATTGAACCTCTATTAAGAGAAACTTTTTATATTTTTCAAAAGTTATTGAACCTCTGTTTAAATGAGCCTTTTATATTTTTCAAAGTTGTTGAGCCTCTGTTTAAATGAGCCTTTTATGTTGTTTAAAAAGTATGAGTTTTTGTTTAAAAGAGTTTTTTTTTTTAAAAGAAAGAACGTCGAGTTGGTGATCTTGATATGTACGCTGTCTATGTCTTTACACAATTCTTCTTTCATAAAAAATACATAAAAAGAGGCAATAGTAGATGCCCCATTTTGTCTGGGATAAATTTTGTAGGGTTTGGCTTGGTTTTTGTTAAATTCAAAAAACAAAAAGAGAGAACAGTTTGATCAATTTAAAGTCTAGTGTTCTAACTAAAAAAGGGAATTGGTTTGAGAGGTAAATTTGGATTAAAAATTCTAAAGTGAATTTGATTAGGAGATTCAAATCAAGAAAACCCATTTTCCTATTGTGATTGAAATTATATGTCTATAGAAAGACCTCATTAGGATCAATTAGAATGAATTAAGCAAAAGGTAGAAAAAATCAAAAAGAGTTAAGGAGAAAATCGGTAAAAAGGTAAGCAAAAATCATGGGTCAATTGGTAGGAAAATTATGGTAGTATTGCTTTGCCGTTGATTTTTTTTTTAGAAAAGTTGCTATTTAGACTGCACGATTGATTAGGAATTAGAAGGAAAAATTAATTAGAAAAATAAAAAAGAGAGAAAAACAATAAAAAAAATAATTGGCAACGTGTTCTTATGATTTTAGGGGAAATTTTGGGTTAGATTAGAGGATCAATTATGATTGTATAAGGGTTTTGAGCTAGGAATCAATAAGGAATCAAAATCATGGTTTTAGTTTTTTTTTTTTTTTTTTGGAATTTTTCTCTAAGATTTTCCTAAGAAAAATCTAGGATGTTTCTAGGTTTGTTGAAGAATCCTACAACCAAGTTTAGATTTCTCGGTGACTTCTTGCTAGATTTTGGAATTTTTCAACATGTTTTGGGTTTACTTAAAGATTTTGGTCAGCATTCAACAGTTTCCTAAAAAGAAAGTAGAGGAAATTCTTTTAGAGAGAGAAAGCCAAAGTAGAAAAATGAAATAGAAAAACAATTATTGGCTTTTATATTCTTGCTGAAACAATGCCCTTTTAGCTAAAAAATAATTTTTGCAACCTGCACCTGACATGATAGCAACCCCGTATTGACCCAAGTACAACTTAACCAGTTTGGCATAAAATCCTTTTTCTATGTTCTTTTGACTTTTCATTTTGATTGGATTTGATTGCATTTATTTTATTTTTTTATTTATATTTTGATTAATTTATGTTAAATAACTTATTTACTTTTTATAAAATTTTTAATTTGTTAAATAAAATAAAATTAGGAATAAATAAAATTTCATCTAATGATAAAAATTTAAGAGAGTTACGGGCGTGTAATTTCTTTAAAAATTTCTAGGTGAGGGGATTTTCTCTAAATTCAATTAAAGCATTGAAGGATTTAGAAATTGATCTTGATATAAAAAATTTTATTTATCTCTAATTTGAAATTTTAAAATTAGGAATAAATTGTGATGATTTTATGATTGATTAGATTCTAATTATGATTATTGTATTTTGTTGTATTTTCTTGATTTGTATATTTCATTATCATATTTTATGAGACCATGTATTTTACTATGCATTTTTTTCATAAAATATTTAATAAATGCGATGATAAAGCCTCTTCAAGCAAACAAGTGTGCTACTTGAATACTTTTGAAGTGAGGAATATTTTTAGGAAATCGACTAAAGTGTTGAAAAAAACCTACAAAATATATCTAATATTTAAATGTTAAAATTAACAAATAAATTAATAAATAATAGGAATAAGTTAGGACCCATTAAATTAAGGCTAAATATAATTTAAGAATTGGTACCAATTCATGAGTATTGTAGGGGTGCTATAACTTTTTATAACACTGAATTTTGTCCAAAACATTTTTAACATTATTAACCTGGGCTTATTTGTGAACATAGGCCGAAACCATTAACATAGGACCATTATGTAAACTATTTAAAAGGACCATTTATAACCATAAAGAGCACACAAATTAGCTCATTTGGAGACCTTAAGTCAACTGAAATAAAATCCAATCAAACTTGGTTAATAAAATTAAAATTAGTCAAACAAAGTCAAAATTGTAAAAAACTTAGTCAAAATGGATAAAACCCAGGTTAATTCTCAAAATTCACAATCTAATTGGAATCAATGTGTTTCAAAAGTTAAAATTGATGATTTTTAAAGCATTAAAATTTTTACTACACTTAGGGAATTGCAATTACCAAAATAACCCTAACCAAAATACCCTTAAGGGTATTTTTATAATTTGGCCTGCTCGAGTTTGGATTTTCATGAACTTTTCAAATTTTAATTTTATAATATTTTATGATTTTTGGTGCATTTGAAATTACAGCAATATCCTGGGAGGTGTGATATTACCAAAATACCCTATTAAGGGTATTTTCGTAATTTGACCTTTTCAAGCTTGCATTTTCATGAAACTTTTTAGATCTCAATTTTATAATATTTCATGATTTTTAGTGTTTTTAAATAAAAAAATGAGCATAGAAACATTGATTTCTAAAAAAATGACTTAAATACAAAAAATTTTGTACTAAAGGTAAAATAGTCTTTTCATTTGGTTTAGGGGCTATAAAAATCCAACATTTACAGTAAATAATGTGGACTATTAGATTTCTTGTTAAATCTTAATCTAATGATTAAAGATTACTTCTTTGAGAAAAAAAGACGAAGGAACTTTGGCCCTTGGATGAGATTTGATCCAAAGACTTATATTCACCAAAAAAAGAGATTTTTTAAGGGTCTTTTTCTTTACAAAAGGGGTTGGTCATGAAAATTGAGGGGCGCTCTTGAAAAAAAAGTGAAGGTTTTTAGAGTTTAGGAAGGGTAATCAAAAACTAAAGAAAATAAAATGGAAAAGGCAAAAAAATTAACAATAGGCAGTAATAAAAAAAAAAAAAGAAACGTGAATAAAAACAGGCAAAATTTTTTTTGAGGAAAACCTGATTGTAGATGCTAGATGTTAGATTAAAAAAATTGAATAGAGAAAAGGAAAAAGAAACCAAGTGGGCATTATGGGAGGAAAAATTAAAAACAAATAAATGAGGAAAGATGGCTATTTTAGGGAAGAAAAGTGTGAACCCATGAGGCCAGAAAAGAAAATAAAACAAACAATTAAAGCAAGTAGTGAAAACAAAAAAATATAAAAAAAAAATGGAACAAGGGTAAAGCAAGAAATGGGGAAGTGTTAGGCAAGAAGCAAAAAAAAAAAAAAAAAAAGCTACCAAAATAGCCAGACGTGAAAAAGAAAATAAAAACTGGTAGCAAGCATTTGTAGAAAAGAAAACCAAAAAAGAAGAAAAGAACTTAGAAAAGGTGTTAGGAATGAAAAAGAAGGAAAAAGGTTTGGGTAACCCAAATAGAAAAAAAAAAGGTAAAAAAGACATGAATCGAAAAGAAAAATTTGAAAAAAAAAAGAGACTAATAGTGGAAGAAAAAGGAACAAAAAGGAAAATGGATGCCTTTGTAAAAAACTTGAAGAGCCATACACAAAGACATAATAGGTAGTTTTCTATATGCTATAACCTTTGCATAGAACTTGAAACTTGCACTTTCTTTCACTCTCTTTTTTCTTTCTACGTGGGATCTATAAAAGGAAACTAAAAGCTTTATTCTTTTTATGTTTGCTTTTTTTTTTTGTATAACATGTATGGAAGTTGAAATTTTTTTATGCCTGTGGGCTGGTCTCATTTACTCTTTATTTTTGCATGTAGTCTTGTATCATTGCATATAGACTACTAATGGAAGCATGAAAGTTCACATGTTGTCTTTGCTTGCTAGCTTTAAGTGATGAAAAGAAAGCTTTCACTAATAAATAAGAAGTTTTCCTAAAATATGAAAATGAAATAAAGGCTTTGCTAAAAAGGGTGGAGATAGTATTTGCCTAGGATATACCATACCATTTGCTTTATCCATTTCCATCTTGCAATTTTTACTACTGTGTTGAATTATTAAATGCTATTTATCATTAGTATTTTATTAAATTTTTGTACTTTTAATTCCTTATTTGTGTTACAAAATCAAGATATAGATATTTTAATAATAAATAAATAATAATAAATAAATAAATTTTAAGTCCTTGCCTAGATGTTGAGGGGAATAAAAAAGATCAATTTTTTTAAAACAAAGTAATTCCACTTAGATGTTGGGGAATTATTAAACGATAAAAATAAAACAATGAAAGATTTATAAATAATGATAATAAAATTTCAATAAAAAGAAAATAAGTAAAAAATATAAAATTATTTTTTAAGAAGAATTATAAAAACGAGCTTGCTCCGAAAGTCTGCTTAGATGTTGAAGATTTTTAGAGAAATTTGTAAATTCTTAAAATTTGAACCCAAACCTACTCAAATCCAAAACTCATTTTAAATCTCTAAGGATTTGTATAAAATCTTTTATGAAGTAATCTATTCTCGAATGTTGCCTAAATGTTAGGGTATTTAAAAAATTTTATTTTATTGAAAAATTTCAAACATTATCACAACTCAAAATTGTTTTGTTAAAACAATAAGTATAAAAATATAAAATAATAAAAATATAAGGACAGAATTTTAACTATAAAAAAGTTGCACCTAAATTCTACCTAAATGTCAGAGAGTCCAAGTGGTTTCTTTATATTTAAAAACTAGATTCTTAAGTTCGAATTTGATATCATTTGCATATATTTTATTTTTACATTAATGTCATCATTTATAATGCATATATATATATATGTTTGCCCTAGTTATGAATATTTAATATTAATTATATATATATATATTTTTTTTAACTACATAAAAAGTTTTCTTAAAATTTTTTAGTTTTGAACAAATAAAATTAAAATAACATTCTATGAAATATCATTATTGGTACTTTGCCTATATGTTGGAGAGTCACCAATGATTGTCATTTACAAAGATTGTTATTATATTATTTTAGAACGAATGTTATGATAAAATTTAAATGAAAAGACTATCTTCGAATTTTGCTTTTATGTCAGAGACTTTGAATGTATTTTAATTTGAAGATTTTCATAATATTCCTAAATAAAGATTTTTTTTGAAACTAATTTTATTTCTTAAAAACAAAGGGAATTATAATTAAATTTCATATAGAAAACCATTTCTATCTAGAATTACAAATAGCGCATAATTGAAACCAATTTTGTAGGCATTGTGGGGGTGTTAATCCTTTCTCACATATAATTGACTTTTGAACTCAATCTGTTTTCATAGATTAAAATCATCTTTTTAATAAAGCTTTAAACATATTTTATTGTTTTATTAAAAGATAAAATTTTTGGGTCGTCAATCACACCCTAAAAAAATATTGGGGGTGACTCTTCATGTTTTTCATGTTTTTAAATTCTTACATTTAGCAATCGAGTCTTCGGACTGATACGTTATGATGGCTTGGTAATTCTATTAGGGACATTTTAAGAGTTAAACCAAAAATTTTTATTATGCACTATTAAAAATTTTAGATACAATTAGTTTTAATTGATATTTAATTTAGTTCCCTTTATTTTAATTTCTAAAAAAAAACCATATATACACACATAAGTTAACAAATAAAATAAATTGTGTTAGTTAGTACTTTGTTTTGATTTGGTATTTATGATTTATTTATGTTATTTTGATTAATACATCACTTTGCACATCTTTGCATATTTACTTACATGCATGAACTTTAGATCCAAGCTCTATCCTTATTAGGAAGAAGTGAAGTAGCTATGCTTTCATGAGATGATAATCTTTGCATTTGCTAGTGAAACACTTTCACTTAGATTGAACTCTTTTTATTAGTAGCTTGAATGGGTAAAGATCAGAGAGCCTTACTAGTCTATGATGAATCATGATGTAAGGAATAGTTTGGGAACCTTTAAACGTATACATCCTAACTCAGCATATCGTGAGCCCTAAGGGTCCAACCTAGGATAGAGCCATGTCATCCTTCATGAAAAAAATTATCTAAAGCTAGGACACTATGTATATTTTGCTTTATTATATGCTATCCTTGATTATTTATTTATTTGTTTATTTATTTATTAACATTACCGACTTATTTAATTCTTTTGTTGCCTTTAATCTTGTTGCATGCATCATATAGGCATCATATTTCTTAGAGGGGTATTTGTTTTGAATTAATCAACAATAAATAAAGCACTCATGAAGCCATTAGTAACATCAACCCCTAGTAAGAATTATTTGAAAGTCAAAAGCCTATCAAAGAGCACCCAAAGAAAAGCAGGAAATTGCTTAGGGGTTAATTATATGTCTATACTACCACAATTGGTGCACATGGATTTAAGTCAAAAAGATGTAGCCAAGTTGAAATCCATATGGCAATAATGGAAAGTAGAAAATGAGTCTTTTTTTAAGAAATATGAGGATGTGGCATTGCTCATGTTAGTGAAGATTGGTGAGGCACTAGTTAAGGCTGTGATACAATTTTGGGATCCATTTTCTCAGTGTTTCATATTTAACCAACAAGACTTGGCCCCTATAATTGAAGAATATTCATCTTTATTTCGAATAGAGTTTGTTAATCAAGACAAGATCTAATGAAAGGAGCACAAGATCATCATATATAGAAAGAAGTTAATCAAGATTATACAAATAGGGGTCAAGGAGATAGATAAACAAAAAAAAAAAAAGAATAGGGTTGAGACTATTTGATCAACTTTTCTGTTTGAGCATACAAAAAAGTATATTGATACTGATTAGGGGTTGGATGTGTTTACTTTGGTTATGTATAGGTTGATGATATTTCTCAAGGTATTAAGACATGTAAAAGCATCGGTGGTTGACTTTTTCAAGCAATTGGATAAAGGTATAAATCCTTTATTGACTATTTTAGCATAGACCATTAGATTATTTAATTTTTGTTGAAGAAAAGGTAAGGGGTGATTCATAGAATGTGCTCAGCTATTTTTTATTTAGTTTAGAAGTCACTTTTAAGGAAAAAAAATACACCATTTCAATCATTCTCTATTCATTTTGTTCTCATCAAGGAGTTTGTCATTAAGGAATGGTGGAGGGATTGGACAAAAGGTCATTGTATGTCATTCTCTCTAGAGCTTACTAGTGAAGTTGTACATGGAGGGCACCATGGGTGCTTCTTATAACCATTTTGTATAGTTGGGGAAACAAGTCATAGGTACCTTTATAAGGAATAGAAGGGCAATGAGTTATGCAGCTCTTATGGTTCAGAGATAATATGACTCATGTTAGTTCATCCCTATGACTCGTAGACTCAGTTCACTCAAATTTGATTATGAGGTACCTTATTATATGCAAAAGATCCGTGAAGTCATCAAGGCATAGAAGCAAGTTAACCAGATGAGCCCGCCAAATTTATAAATAATATTACGAAAGGGTATCTTGCATTGAGAATGAAAAAGGGTTAATAAAGTTAGGCCTTTACTAGCTGATATTTTAGATAAGTTACCCACTCCTATTTTAAGGCTGGTATTATCAACTCTTGAGATCACCTAACAAGAGTTCAAGATTGAAAGAAAGAAGATGAAGAAGAGAAGATAACAATGATAGAATAAGTCAACCAATTAAGATATGATTTGATGATGAAAAATGATGCAATATAGAAGTTGACCAAGGAATGAAAGGTATTGAAATAAGATTTACGAGATCTTTATCAAGAAAATAAGAGATTGAGGTTAGACATTAGATTTTCAAGGGAATCGAAGAAGGATATGAAAGAATTAAGAGAAATGGTAGAGCATTGGACGAATAGAGCTTGAGAAAACAAGAAAGTGATCTCTACACTCACCAAAGAATAGCACATATGGAAAAAAAAGTTTTCAGGAGTCTTTACAAAGGTAACCAAGTTTTAAAAAAAATGAGAAGCTAAATGCCAAATTAAAAAAAGAACAAAATAGGAACTCTAATTTGCAAAATAGGAACTCTAATTTGCAAAATGAGGAAAAGCCTTTGGAACAGGAATTAATAAGCTTAAAGCTTCAATTGGTCAACAATCAGAATCACATAGATAAGATTTTGATTGAATGACAAGAAAAAGGGGATTAATGGGCCCAAACTTGTAACATGGAAGTGATGCTCGAGAAATATAAAGAGTAAAGAGCTTAGGAAGGTAGCAGTGTATAGAGCATTTGACTTCACAAATCTACAAGGCGGTGTAAAAAACTAATGAAATGGTGGAAAGAGTTGAAGAATTCGAGTAAGAGGTCATACCAACTCAACATAGTAGTCAATGCTTGTTAAGTTTCTTATGTAAAACTAGAGAGCAATATGCTCAAATTAGGTATTTTATGGTTTCAATGCAAGAATGATTGAATAATGTACAAGGATATCTATGGTTAATGAATGTTTTTTTCGCTTAGATTAATCCAAAGCAATACTTCTTTTGTATTGCATTACATTCATTACATTAATAATTAATAACAATATTAATGATAGGAATGACAATAATAATTATACCATATGTTCTAATTTATGATCAATAATAAGAGGTTCAAGGATAGCGAAGTCAAAAAAGTTTGATCAAGCAATTTCACACAGATATAATACCAGCTCTAATTTTAAGCTATGGAAGAAGATAATATAGCTAGGATTGAGAGGGTAAATAAGGAACAGAAAGAGATACGAGAAAAGGTGCTAGAAATTTAACTAAATATTAAGGTACAAATGTTCGAGTTAAGATAGTTGTTAACTAACTCCCTAAAAGGCAAGGAAGTTGTCAGTACACAAGGGTTAGGAAACAGGGTTAACATGGCAGAATCAATATATCCTCCAAAATTTGCTTTACTGTGAGTTCATACCTTTCAAGGAATCTATTTACAGTTACTAGCCACACAACCTCTCATTGGACCTTCGATTAATCAATCCTAACCATTCACTTTTGCTAAACCATCTCAAATGCATGTGAATAGTGATCTTTCATTATACCAAATTTGGATGAGCCTGCTAAATAAGAAAAGCTATGCGGTATGTCTGTGCCAATAGTGAGTGGTTAGATAAAGAATAAGTATGATTGGTTGATGAAAGACTGAGAGCCATTGAAAAGAATGATGTCTTTAGGAATATGGATGCAAATGAGCTTAGTTTGATGCCTAATATAGTTGTACCGATAAAATTTAAAATTGTCGACTTTGAAAATTTTGATGGAACCAAGTGTCCATTTGTTCACATTACGATGTTTTGTCATAAGATGGTGGGCCATACTCATAATGACAAGCTTTAATATACTGTTTTCAAGATAATTTAACTAGATCTATAGTAAAATAGTATGTTTATTCAGATTGGAGCCAAATTCATATGTGGAAAGACTTAGCCAAATCTTTCCTGGCTTAGTATAAGTTTATCATGGACATTACCTCAGATAGACTATCTCTGTAAAATATGAAGAAGAAGTGAACTGAGATTTTTCAATAGTATACACATCATTGAAGAGATGTAGTGGCTTAGGTTCAACTACCACTAACCAAAAAGAAAGTTACAGTATTGTTTATTAGCACATTAAGGGCCCTATACTATGATAAAGTGGTAAAAAATGCTATTAAAAACTTCTTCGATATAGTTATTTCAAGAGAAATAATTAAGAATGCCATTAAAACTGGTAAAATTAAAAGGTTTGAAGCTTTCAGTGCTAAGAAGTCAGCCAATCCAATAAAGAAAAGTAAGAGACACATGTTATTCCCTCATTTTATCCCTTTATCTTGTATAATCCAAAACCATAATTCCCTATTTACTATCCACCTACCAACTAAGCTGCCTAACTATCATACTATTCTCAACCTTCCCAACAATTGCCATACAAACCTAAGGTCAATCCATAGCCACTTAGCTTTTCTTCGATAATAGTAACCTAGGCAGCCAATCCAAGTTAAAGGAATCTACAAAGTAATGGTAATAGGGAGAAGCCTTAGTTTGACCCTATCCTTATGTCATACACCAACCTGTATCCATAGCTAATGAGGGGTCATCTTATTGCTCCAAAGTATATAATGCCATTAAAGCCATCGTACCCAATAAGGTATGACCTTAATACTAGATGTGATTATCATTATCGTGTGGCCAACCATTCTTTTGAAAATTGCACAACTTTAAAGTATAAGGTGCAAGAGTTAATAAACAAAGGCTTGTTGAATTTTAATTCTAGCACAAAGCCTAATATTAGTAAAAGCCCTCTTCATAACCATTTTGATGGCAATATTGGTGCTATGTTAGACGAACAAAGGTTAAGAATAAAGAGATAGGTTAGTGAAGTGGAGGCCCTTATGAAGAAAATATTCGATTGTTTAATTAGGACAAACATGGTTGTTCTAGTAATGAATGATAGAAGCAATTTAGATGATGACCATGATTGTTGTTACCATGGGAAAAATATAGGGCATATGAGCTAAAACTGTTAAGGATTCAAGGTGGTGTTGCAATAGTTAATAGATAAAGAGGTCATGGAGTTTTATGTTGAAGAGAATATTGATAGTGTGAACATGATAGGTGATAAATTTGAAGCCCCCTTCATTTTGAAACCTTTTACCATATTTTATGATGAGGAAATAGAACCGATTATAGAAGAATCGATGCATTTCCCTAAGGTATTGCTAACAATTTATGTCCCTAGTTTTTTTCTTACAAAAGTGATTGATCGATTCTGTGAGACTATAACTGTGAAGTGAAAATTCATGAGTCTATGGATAGATTAATTTTAGAAATCAAGGAAGGAAAACTTGTGATGAATATAACAGGAGTAGGAGGAATGACTAGAAGTGATTGTTCTTACACTTCTAAAATGCTTGAAAGGGCTAAAAAAGGAAAGGCAAAAGAATGAGAAGAAGTCACAGCTAAAAAAGTCCTAATCCTATTGAAATTAACCCAAAGGTCTAGTATAAGAAGCTTGTATCAGAAGCTTATGAGTTTTTCAAAGTCATCAAGCATATTGAGTATAGTATAGTGAACTCAATGTCAAAGTAAAAAATTTTTAAAAATATAATGTTGTAAAACCAAATTTGTCAAATGTGGTTCAAATCATAACTTGAAATCTTTTGTAAGTATTGGGTACCCTACAAGCATATCTGTTACATTCACACATCCATGCATCATAAGCGCGTTTTATTTAATGTTAGTAGTGTTAAAAGATTAATTTTAAGAGTATTTTTATTTTGATACATTAAATTTGAATTTTGACACTAACAAAAAAGGTTTTCCTTATTTAGTTTGGGTATTGTATTATATTCTGACTTTGCGTAAATAGATATTTTGAGAAAATTAGTGTGACAATTTTTTTTAAAGATTATTTCAAATAAAAAAAACCCCTGCATAATTTGATTTCTAGATTATGAGAATAAGGCCAAAAATTATTTTGCGAGTCTTCAAATAATTAGTAATCATCATTGGAATAGATTTAATTCAAAATCATTTTTTTCTCCAATCACTTTTTGATCCATTATTTTAAGAGGCATGAATTCGAGAATCAATAACTAAATTTTCATGGTACCTGAAAAGACGAGTTTCTATATGGGCAATGAACGAAAAAGGCCAATTTGGAAAATTCATTTTGAATTTCAAAAACCAAGCAAGATATTCTTGCAAATTTTTAATTGATAACTTAATGTGTGGCAAATTTTGCTAATATGATAGAACTATCCAAATTCTTTCAATAACCATGACATGAAAAATACTTGAACCTTTTCCCTAAAGTAACTATTGTTTTACATCTTAAGGCATATTGACCAAAAGAAGCAAAATTTCTTCTCGCCTAAGACAATTTTTTTCATGCAAAAATACCTTTTCCCTCATTTTACAAAAAATACCAAACAATTTGGAGCTAAAATAAGCCTTTTTATGACCTGTGCAATTAAATTTAGGATATCCCATACAACTTAATTTTCACTGTCATAAGAACCTTAAGTGAAAAATAAGATGGGGTATTAATCACATAAAAACAATTTATGGTTATTGCATAAAAGCAAAAAAAAGAAAAATTGTTTTATCTCTTTCTTCAAATAATTTGTTTTTCTAACCAAGTGATCATATTTGAAATAATGAATGGCCATCTTTCTCTATCCTTCACATATAGAAAAATTATTCACTTGCTATCCATTTGAGCCTATTAAATTTCTTATTTCAAAATGAACCCCAGCTAAAGATCATCTATTATGCTAGGAAGCAAAGTAAGTATATTTTCAAGAGCCCAACTTCAAAAAAAGTATTTGATATTAAGAACGTCTAGCACGCTCTTCAAAGATGAAAGCCTAAGGCAAAAAGTGAATGAAGTAATGGTTAGAATCTCAAGAAGATAGAATTCAAAAAAGAATAAAGTTGAAGTCAAATATTTTTTTAAAAAAATGATGAATAAAAAATGAAAAAGCACTTATGACTGAAAACCAAAAAAAGATAGTTTGAGTCGAAAGAAAGATATAAGTTGAAAACCTGAAAAACTGACTTAGATACAAAGGAATACTAATTTATAAGGGGTAATGCATAGTACAACGAACTCAAAAGAATCAAAGACATAAATGGAATAAATTTAAACAGTAAGAATTTGGAATATTGTTCATGATTGTCTAAATATTCACTATCTAAATACGATTTGTTCATTATAAAAATATAAAAAAAAAGTAAAAAAAAGAAAGATATGCACTTTAGATATGAGAGTTTGAAGCAAAAAGTGAAGAAGGTTTCAATTTCAAGTAAAAAAAAAGAGATAGAATTCAAGAAAGAAAAAAGTCGAAGTCAAACGTTTCCAAAAAAAGAATAAAGAAGAAAAGACATGCACCTCGGAGATGAAAGTTTAAGACGAAAAGTAAATAAGGCTTCAGTTAAAATCTCAAGTAAAAAAGAGAGATAAAATTCAAGAAAAAAGAATGCTAAAGTTCGAGTCAATGATTCCAAAAAAGAAATAGCAAAGAAAAAAAGATACATGGCTTTTCGTCCAAAGAATACTCTATATGATCCTTGGCCTTATTACTTTAAATAACACATTTTGAGCCTATTTATCCATTTTTTTTAGAATTCTAAACCTTGGCCTACATTACATACCTTGAAAAATCCATTCTAATCAAATATGGACACTTAAATTGAAGAGCTATGTCTTTGAAAATTTATGTATACTCGTTATTTCGCAAGATTTTACTAAATTTATCATTATTAGAAAATATAACTCTAAAGTGAAAGCCTAAAAAATGCAGTTTAGAGCTAAAACTACTTTTAAAGTTCCAAAAGAATTTTAAAGTTCCAAGGTTTTATCCACAATAAAAAATCACGATGCATAACCATTTATAAAATCAATACTCATTAAAAGCTTTACATCTCACCAAAGCATGAAAATAAAAAATTAGCCTTTTTCTCTTCTCAAATCTTTTTTCAAAAATAATGATTAGTTTTGACACACATTGAAGTATCATGTTTTCAATAAAAAAAAAAGTGTTTTAGAATAATTATCTCTTTTGTGAGCCCAAAAAAAATCCTTGCAACCTTCTTTTAGCCTTCTTTGAAATATGCCCACTTGTGAAAAATTGAATTGACAATCACCCCATCCACAAGCATTTCAAATAGTAATCATCAAGCCTTCCTTAAAATATGCCCACTAGTAAAAAAATTGAATTGTCAATCACACCATCCATAAACCTTCCAAATAATGGTCATCAATTTGCAAAAGATTTGATAGTTATATGTTTTTAACTTTTCTCATTGATTATAGAAACACTTTATGTTAGGCAATTTTGTGATTACTTTGAAAAAAATTTGGAGATTGGTTAAGCATTTTATACAAGATATTAAGATCATTTTTGGTAAAAAGTAAATATTAAAATTTTGAATAAAGATCTTTCAAAAAAGAAAAAAAAATTGTATTTGCATCAATTACATTTACATCAGAAGAAAAACATTTGATTTGCATGTTGCAAAAACAAAAAAATGCACATTCACATCACTTGCGCTTACATGTGCATCATAAGAAAAACATTTAATTTGTATATTGCAAAAATAAAAAATATCTTTGCATTCGCATCACTTGTACTTATATGTGCATCATCAAAAATATATTTGATCTGTATGTTGCAAAAATTAAAAAAAAAAGTCTTTGCATTTGTATCACTTGTGTTCACATTTGCATTGGATCTACATGCTGCAAAAAAAAAGATATTTACATTTGCATCATTGCATCCGTATCATAAGAAATGTTTATAGGGGCATCTACATAAAAGGAAGATATTCGCATTTGCCTTACTTGCATTTGCACTTGCATATGTATCATGAGAAAAATATTCACATTTGCATCAACATAAAAAAAAAAAAAAGACATTTGATGTTGCATCACTTGCAAAAGATATTCGCACTTGCATAATAAGAAAATCATTACATTTACATCATTGCATCTGCTTCATAAAAAGTGTTTTTAAGGGCATCTACATGAAAAGAACAATGGCACTTATATTAAGGCAACCTTTAGAGTTTGAAATAGTGGAGCTAATCTTGGACTTAAAATTGATATGATCAAGAAATGTATGGTATAAACTATTGATTGCATCTCTACCATTCAAGCTCATTTTAGTAATCACATGTATTGCATACATTTCTTCTAATAAATGATGTTATAGGTTTTCATAAGAGGATATTAAGTGATATTAAAGTATTATTCTTTGGATTTTCTTTGCATCGAGAAGAAACTTTATTCTTTACTTCCTAACCAATGGTGTTGTCTTGGTCATCTTTATCTTTTCGATCATTAGTTTTATCCCGACCATCTTTATCTTTCAGATTATTGGCATTATCTCAGCCATATTTATTTTTTTAACCTACGATGTTATCCTAATTATTTTTATCTTTCTAACCATTGGTGTTGTCCCGATCATCTTATCTTCCTGATCATTGGTGTTATTTTGGTCATCTCTACTTTTCATCTTTTGATATTATCTCTTTCATCTTTTTCTTCTTGACCATTGATGTTGTCTTAATCATTTTTATTTTTTTAACCTACGGTATTATCTTAGTCATTTTTATTTTTTGACTTGTGGAGTTGTCTATATCATATTTATTTTTTTTACCTACAGTGTTGTTTGTCATCTTTATTTTTTTGACCTGCTATGTTATCTCGATCATATTTAGTTTATCGACCATTGGTGTTGTCTTAGTCTTCTTTATTTTTTTGACCTACGGTATTGTTCCATTCATATTTATTTTTTTGACTTATAGTGTTATCCTAATTATATTTGTTTTTTGACAGTTGGTGTTATCTCGATCATCTTTATTTTTTTTTTACCTATAGTGTTGTCCTAGTCATCTTTATTTTTTAACTTGTGGTATTGTTCTAGTCATCTTTACCTTCTCGATCGTTGGTGTTGTCCTGATTATTTTATTTTCCTAACCATTGGTGTTGTCCTGATCACCTCTACTTCTCGACCGTTAATGTTGTCTCGATCATTTTTATTTTTCTTACCTATATTGTTGACTTGTCATATTCATTTTTTGACCATTGGTGTTGTCCCGGTCATTTTTATTTTTCTTACCTACAGTGTTATCCAAATTATCTTTATTTTTTAACTAGCTGTATTGTCTCGGTCATCTTCTTGTGGTGTTTTCTCGATCATCTTTATTTTTTTAACTTACGATATTGTCCTAATCATTTTTTTTACTTGCGGTGTTGTTCTGGTCATATTTATATTTTTTACCGTTGGTGTTATCCCGATCATTTTTATTACTTGCGGTGTTATTCTGGTCATATTTATATTTTTTACCGTTGGTGTTATCCCGATCATTTTTATTTTTCTAACCTATAGTATTATCTCAATCATTTTATTTTTTATTCATGATATTATTCTGGTCATATTTTTTTTTACCTATAGTGTTATCCCGATCATCTTTATTTTTCTAACTTGTAGCGATGTCTTGCTTGTTCTTTGTTTTCCAAAACAAACAACAAACAACAAAACAAAACAAAAAAAAGGGAAGGAGGGAATAAGGTTTTCTCTTTCACTCAAAAGCATCATCTGGATAAAATTATTGTCTATATCTTTGTAATATTTTTTATTCTAAAAAATATGTAAAAAGAAGTAGCTGTAAATATTGAATTTTGTCAAAAAGATTTTTAATATGATTAACCCGGGCTCATTTATGAACATGAGCTGGAACTATTAAATATAAGACCATTGTGTAAACCATTTAGGAGGACTGTTCACAACCCATAATGAGCCCATAAGTTACCCCATTTGGAGACTTAAAGTTAACTCAGGTCAAATCCAATCAAACTTGGTCAATGAAGTTAAAATTACTCAAACAAAGTCAAAATGGATAGAACCTGCGTTAATTCTCAAAATTCAAAATCTAATTGGAATCAATGTAGTTCAAAAGTTAAAATTGATGATTTTTAAAGCACAAAATTTTTTGTTGCATTTAGAAAATTAAAATTACCAAAATACCCCTTAGGGGTATTTTCATACTTTAACCTTTTTTAGTGCAGATTTTTATGAAACTTTTTATATCTTAATTTCATAATATTTCATATTTTTTATGCATTTGAAATCATAGCAATACCTTTGAAGGGGTGAAATTATCAAATACTCCTTTAGGAGTATTTTGTAATTTTACCTTCCAAGCTTAGATTTTTATGAAATTTTTCATATCTTAATTTTATAATATTTCATATTTTTATGCATTTGAAATCATAGCAATACCTTTGAAGGTGTGAAATTATCAAAATATCCCTTTAATTTTACCTTTTGAGCTCAAATTTTCATAAAACTTTTAATATATTAATTTTATAATATTTCATGATTTTTTATGTTTTCAATTCCCAAAAATAAGCATAGGAACATTGATTTATAATAAAATGGCATAGATACTAAAAACTTTATACTATGGGTAAAATGATCTTTTCATTTGGTTAGGGGCTAGAAAAATTCAACATTTGTAGTGAATAATATGAACCATTAGATTTTTTATTGAATCTTGATCCAATGGCTAAAGATTGAACCTTGAACAAAAAAAAAAAACTTTGACCTTTGGATGAGATTTGATCCAAAGATCTAAATTCTTTAAACAAGATATTTTTTAAGGGTTTTATTCTTTACAAAATGGGCTAGTCACGAAATGATGGGAGTTCTTTAAAAAAAAAAAGAGAAAGGTTTTTGGAGTTTATGAAGGGTAGCCAAAAACCAAAGAAAAGAAAAAAAAGGCAAAAAAATCAACAACAAATAGCAACAAAAAGAAAAAAAAAGAAACGTGAATAAAAATAGGCAAAAATTTTTTTGAAGAAAACCTAATAATAAATGCCAAAGGTGATACCAGAAAAACTGAAAAGAGAAAAAGATGGAAAAACCAACCATGTATTATGGGAGGAAAAATTAAAAATAAAGAAATGAGAGGTGACTATTTTGAGGAAAAAAGACCAAAACCATGGAGGCCAGTAAGGAAAGCAAAACAAATAATTGAAGCAAGTAGCAGAAAGAAAAAAAAATAAAAAAATTAAAACAAGGGAAGAGCAAGAAATAGGGACAAGTTGGGCAAGAAGCAAATAACAAAAAACTAGGCTACCAAAGTAGCCAAATGTGAAGAAAAAAATAAAAACTGGCAACAAGTATTTGTAGAAAAGAAAACTAAAAAAGGAAAGAAGAGTTGGGAAAAGGCACGAGGAAAGAAAAAGAAAAGAAAAGGTTCAGGCAACCATAACAGAAAAAAAAAGGTAAAAGAAACATGAACAAGAGAAAGGAAAATCTAAAAAACAAAGAGAGACCAATAGCGAAAGAAAAAAGAACAAAAAGGAAAGTGGATACCTTTATAAAAAAACCTAAAAAGCCATACATAAAGACAAAAAAGGTAGTTTTTTATAAGCTATAACATTTGCATGGAACTTGAAACTTGCACTTTCTTTCACTTTCTTTTTTCTTCCTACGTAGGATTTTCAAAAGGAAACTTTCACTAATAAAATCAGAAGTTCTCCTAAAATATAAGAAAAAACAAAGGCTTTGCCAAAAAGGGTAGAGATAGTATTCACCTAGGACACACCCATACCATTTGCTTTATCCATTTTTATCTTGCAATTTTTGCCACCTTGTTGAATTAGTTAGGGGCTATTTATCTTCAATTTTTTATTAAAATTTTGTGCTTTTAATTCCTAATTTGTGTTACAAAATCAAGATATGGATATTTTAACAACAATAAATAAATAAATAAATAAACCTTAAATTTTTAAGTTCACACCTAAATGTTTGAGGGAATAAAAAAGATCATTTTTTTAAAATAAAATAATTTTGCTTAGATGTTGGGAAATTATTAAACAATAAAAATAAAACAATGAAAGATTACTAAATAATGATAATAAAATTTTAATAAAAAGAAAATAAGTAAAAAATATAAATTTCTTTTTAAGAAAAATTATAAAAACGAGCTTACTTTGAAAGTCTGTCGAGATGTTGGAGATTTTTAGAGAAATTCGTAAATTCTTAAAATTTGAACCAAAACTTACCAAAATCCCAAACTTGTTTTAAATTTCTAAGAATTTGCATGAAAACCTTTTATGAAGTAATTTATTTCCAAATACTATCTATATGTTGGATATTTAGGAAATTTTATTTCATTAAGAATTTTCATACATTTTCACAGTTCAAAATAAATTTATTTTGTTAAAATAATAAATATAAAAATATAAAATAATAAAAATAATAGGACCAGATTTTAAATATAAAAAAATCACACCCAAACTCTATCTAGATGTTGAAGAGTCTAGGTGATCTTTTTATATTTGAAAATTCGATTCTTAAATTCGTATTTGATTATCATTTACATATGTTTCATTTTTAAATTAATATCCTCATTTATAATGTACATATATGTTTGCTCTAATTATGGATGTTTAATATTAATTATATTATTTTTTATTTTTTTATTACATAAAAAGTTTTCTTAAAATTTTTTATTTTTGAACAAATAAAATTAAAATAGAATTTTGTAAAGTATAATTATTGGTACTCTGTTTAGATATTGGAGAGTTATCAATGATTATCATTTACAAAGAGTGTTATTTTATTATTTTAAAAAAAATGTTATGATAAAACTTAAATGGAAAGACTATCTTCGAATTCAGCCTTTATATCAAAGACTTTTAAGATATTTCTTTAATTTGAAGATTTTCATAATATTCCTAAATAAAGATTTTTTTAAAACTAATTTTATTTCTTACAAACAAAGAAAATTATAATTAAATTTCGTAGAAAACTATTTTTATCTAGAATTACAAATAACGTATAATTAATTGGTACTAATTTTGTGGGGGTACAATCCTTTCTCATACATAATAAACTCTCGAACTCGATCTGTTTTCGTAGATCAAAATCATCTTTTTAATAAAACTTTAAACCTGTTTTATTGTTTTATTAAAAAATAAAATTTTTGGATTGCCAATCATACCCTAAAAAAAGATTAATGATAACTCATCGTGTTTTTCACATTTTTATATTATTAAGTCTAATGATCGAGTCTTTGGACTGATACACTACAACACCTTCCCCACATATAACCAAACTCCTGAACTCAGTTCTATTTAGAATACCATAACTTATTCTCTTTAGGGGCCTTTAGTCAAGTTTAGAACCTCTTTAAAAGAGATAGATTCACTTAAGTGACCAATCACACCTAGCTAAAAAAGATTAATAGTGACTAAGAATTTAAATTAGGTCACAGTCGTATTTTCGATCTTATTTTCGATCACATCATGTTTATCACAATTGCGGATATAACGGAGATTATTACAGTCATTACGGTTACTATTGTCTTAAATTTTTTTAAAGTTTGCACAATTTATTATAAAATATAGTAATTATAATTATAATCATAAAAACTCTTATTTTATGATTTTTAAAGTAATTTATGACACCTTCATGTTTTTTATAAAAAAGATTATTCACAATTTTTTTAGATTATAACAAAACATTCATATTTGATTTAACAGCAAATCTTTACTTGAGTCAAGTTTATATTTAATATTAACTCCAAACAAATCAAATACTACCAAAACATAATATGTTAAACGTCTAACATTCATATTTAATAATATCACAAATTTAAAAATATAATAATTTTAAATCCCATCAATTACAATCATTGATATATACTTTAAATTTTACTAAATGAAGAGAGGATAAATTACTTTTTTGTCATATTAATTGATTTAATATTTTTATGGCAAATTACTTTCAATTTATTATATAATGAATGACATTTTCAACAATTATACAAAAATAATAATAACTTGATACGAATTGAAGTAATAGCAAAAAAAAATAAAAAATAATACAAATATCAAACAACAAAAAAAACTATTATTAAATTTTAAATACAAAATTATAAATTAATAAATAATAAAATATAATTTTAATTATTTTTCATCTAACTTATACAAAAAATTTACCAATTTTTTCATCTAAAATCTCTATATATATCGTATTATTTCTTTATTTTTTTAATTATAAACTTCATTAAGGTTTCCTTTAATAAAAAATCTCAATAATTAAAATTTATCAAATTATCTTTTAATAAAATTATACACTAAATTAAAAAAAAAAAATAAAACAAAACTATGGGGCTCCTATCTAATAACCCATTCATCTACCCTAGTCACAAAGCCTTAAGCTTTAAAAAAGAGACAAAGATAGCCATACCCCTATCACTTATCCCATATGTTTTCTTTTTTTTTCTTCTTTTTCTTTTTCTTGTTCTTGTTCTTATTCTTCTTATTATTCTTCTTTTTCAATCTTTACTAATTCTTCCTCTCTTTTCAGTCACTCTCTTGTTACAGTCTTGCTCCTCGTCTCTCTCTCTCACAAAGAAAGACCCAAACCCATATAACCCCAAAAAGGTATATTAGTAAATCCTCTCTTATAATCGATATATTCACAAAAATCTTTGCCTTTCTGACCTTTTGCTCTTTTCTTTCTCACTTTCATAGGTTTTGGTAAGAATTGAATTATTGCTTTTTATTTTTGGTGTATTTTTAGTTGGCATGTGATTTTTATTTTTGTTGATTTCTTTGTTCTTACATAATTCAGAATTGTGGATAGAAAATAGGGATAGTGGCTATAACGGACTGCTGTTCTCGCTATTTCCCATTAAGCTGTTCTATTGTGGTCGCAACTTACCGTTTTGACTATAATTCAAATTCACAATCATTTTTTCTCAAATAGCGGTGACGGATGGCAGGGTTACCGCAAAATAACGGTCGCTATTCCGCTATTGCGCCACTATTTGATTCCTAGGTAGCAACTCCATATATTGTGTCTAATGAATTGATTCTAGGACTATATACATTATGAGAGCTATAACTATAAAAGGAAAAAAGTATCATAAGAGTTAAAAAAAGAAAACATCCATGGGTCTCTAAAATGATTGAAAATATAATTGTTAAAGATGAAATTAGGAGGATACTTGTTCATGTGTTTGGACCTAAAATTGGGAAATGCCTCCAAAGGTGATGCATCCACTATGACATCTTGCATAATATGTACATCTTATGGTGAAAATGTAGTACTAGTTCCTTGAAACAAATGATAAATCAATGCTATTCTTCAATTTGCCAAATGAAAAAATATCTTGTCTCATCAAAAGTTATAACAACATAAAGATCCATCCCAAAAGGAATTTGATTTATTGAAAAGGTAAAACACACGTTACATCATTGCCATTATAGGATAGAAATAACGCTTCAATTCTATATAGTACCTGTCATCATTATATCTTTAAGACTTTTGAGATGATTATCTGAAGCTTTGTAAACAAAAGTTCAAATAGCATTATATCAAATAATATCCAAAGGTGCACAAAAACTGAGAAAAAAAATAATAAATTAGTCTAAAAAGGCTTACCTTTCAGTACACATATCACCATCCAATCCCATGGCATCCAGATCCAATGTCTTAGGTAAGGTGATAGCCTGAAAAGGATGCTTACCGAAAACTTTGAAAATCAAAAATTAGAAATACCAAAACTTTTTAAGATTAATAAATCCCAAAAAATTGCATGCAAAGAAAAATAATTAAAAAAAATATACTAAACATGCAAAGAAAAAAAAAAGAAGAAAAAAAGGAAAAGCATGCAATATTTACTTAATTAGACACACCGGTAAGTTCATGAATACTCTTCGCAAATTGTAAATATGATACAAGCTAAAAAATCACACACAAATTGCATTAAACTATAAAAGCCCAACTAAACACCAAAAAATTAAATTTAATAATAAAACTTACCTTTAAAACTAACTTATCAGTATCTCAAAGTCTATGATTGCCAAACTTAAAATAAATAAAAAATCAATTCAGAACCTTAATTAAGAAAGATCGAAAATGAGAGAGATGCCTTACCTTTTTCTGTTTCTGCTTCTACTTCTAGTGAGGAGTTGTTGATGGGGATGATGCTACCGGAATCAGCGCAGAGTCTACCATTATCAAATCCATGAGCATTGTCCCCGAAGAGTCCTTCAAGAAAAAGTAAAGATTGGGTTTCAAGATTGCATAAGGTATCTCTGGAAGCTCTTTCTTTCAAATAGAAATACAACTGAGAATATTAAAGTAAGATATAATTGAAAGAGTTTTTACAAAAATTATCTCTTTCAATCATCTTTTAATATATTATTGAACTGTCTATAAAAGTTTAAAAGGGAACCGTATTTATATACAGTATAGATTTTTCTCAAAATTGGATCTACTTATTTGAATCAGGCTAATGGTTCTATTGACATGTTGTTTGAACCAAGCAATGTGGTCTAATAGGGCTAAGTCACCTACAAATGTTATTGAAAACGATATTCCTACTAAGGAAATTAGATTGTTGTTTAAAAAGGGAAAATAATTTTTTTTCTAAACTAAATGGCTTATGTATTTTTCCTGTACTTAATTGGTTAGCAAAGTTATTACTTGAATGGCTACTATGAATTATGCTACCGAGTATTGTATTCTTATTTAAGTGAAAATTACTTAATACTAGACCTATTTAAGAGTTGAGCTACCTATCTAAACTCAAAAATTCATTTGAAATTTGGAAGGGTGTGAATATAAATTTTAGGTTCATTTAGAAAATGAGTCCGAGTCTTAGACATGAAGTTTAAGACCCAGGTTTGAATTACTATTATATATTTTTTATTTATATTTATATTACATAAAGATAAATAGATAATTAAACAATATATATTTATACATTATTTTCTTATATTTATTTATACTAATAACATTTAAACACTAAATTAAATTAATAAAATATTTTTTAGGCTTTATTTCATTGGGTATTTATATTACTATAGTCAATATTTATTATAAAAATTATTTTTTGTTTTTATTTATTTAAAAACATAAAATATGGACAAGCTTAAATAGAATATTTTTAAAATAAGCTGGGCCTAGACAATAGAATGAAGCCCATATTACAAATTAGGCAAGATCAAGCCTGGACAAGTTTAAAGCTTATAAATAAATTGTTTAGGTTCCACTCAAATTCAGCTCAATTCAACTCTTAGACAAATTTACTTGATAAAATAGAGTTTCCCTCATCATTTAAAATTTAAGATTAATTGATTCCAACATGGGTAAGAGAATTACTAACCCACATTGTCTAACTTGGCAAGCTAGTGGATGATGAAGGCATATACAATGTGGGTTAAACAGTAATAAAAGTGACGAGTGAGTGTCCACGAGGATTGAGTTGCATAAAGGTATAAGTTACCAAATCGCAACCTCTCAACTATAGTTAGCTCAAACGAATTAAAAAGAATGATCTAACACCTAATTTAACTAAGGAAACATGTAAATTGCAAGTAATGACAGGCAAATAATGCTAAGTAAACAATTTAAAATAAAGCAAGAAATGAAACAATGTAATTGAACAATTACTCAAATGAAATCAAGACTAATCTAAGAATGCATGAAATAAGCAGCAATTGAAATGAAAATGAATTTAAATGCATGTAACAACAATCGGACATCAAAGGATCAAAGTAGAAAATTGAATGTAAGTAAAGCAATAAAAATGAAACTAAAAAGCATGAAACAAATATGAACATGACTTAAGCTCTAAGTGCATTAATGAAATGTATGTAAACAAATATGAAAATGATCTAATGAGCAAATGAAATCAATGCACGAAAAAGCAATAAAACCGAGACCAATGATTCAGAATTGAACATAGAATATTGAAACAGAATTTAAAATTGCATCAAGAGAAAATAAAGATCCAATCATCAAACATGAAAATGAACTCAAGAGAACTTAAGAACATGAAATATAACAAATAAGTTGCAAGATCAAATAAAAAAATCAACTTAAAACCAAAACTCAAAAACAGAGAAAATAGAACCAAACAGCCATCAAACTCAAAAATCATAATGAAATTGCATGAAATGTCAAGAAAATAAAGAAAAATCTCATCCAAATAGCCTCTTTTACAGAAGAAAAGAATTGCCTAGAGAGAATTACAATAATATCCTTGGCCAAAAATAATCCAAATTCCATATCTCTTTTAGCTTGTAAAAACAACACATACAGGCTGCCTTCGTTCTTGAGCTTGAATGCAATTTTCTTCCATTCCTTTCAATCTTCCTTTAGTTCAATGAAGTCTCTAAGCAATTTGAACGCTTTAATGTATGACTTAAACTCTTCTTAACATGCTTCGATGCATCTTTGACTAGCTCAAACTCTTGACTACTCGATTTCTCATCATGTCAACTATAGATTCGGTCATTTAGCACATTTAGCTCCAAACTGATTCAAAATCACTTCAAAATTATCCAACTTTGCCTCATTTTTCTTATTTTATTAAATTTTACCTATACACGAGAAATTTTGATAATTATGGATATATTTTCACGGATTTACTTAAGAATTAAGTAAAAATCACCATAAAATCATATGATAATTCTATAAAATTATGGAATTATCAATGTATTTTCTTTTTCTTCTTTCTTTTAAGATTTCATAGTAGTAACTCTATTATTTCTAGTTTCAACTATTCTAGCACAATCCATTACAACTGTCCATAAAATTCACAACAAACAATCTAATAGGATTCACTTAACATGAAGCAAAACTCATATTTATCTTAAAAGGGTAAGCCTAAACATTTGTAAGAACGGTGCATGGGATTTATTTAAAACTTATAGAAGCAAATGGAGGTTTTAATTCACAGACGTTGGAAGTTTCCTGCATAAAATACAATAGAAGACAGTTTGTTTATTTTAAAAAAATTAAAATACTTGCTTTGAAGTAGGCATTTTTCCTGGAAATTATTGTGAGTGAACGAAAGAAAAGAGAGGCATGCCAAACCCAAAATCTTGTATTTCAATTTAAAACTATTAATAGAATTATGGAGAATAACAAACAACAATGTTTCAATTATCAAAATAAAAAAAGAAGTTGCTGTGTGTATTCAAATAAAAGAAGGAGATTCTTTAAATCCAAGAATTTTTACTTGGGATTGAACGAGGATGGATCACAATTCTTTTAACAACAATACAGAAATTGCTGCTTGGACTTTTAAAAAATATTAAAAAAAAAAAAAAAAATACCATAAGCATGTGTTGGGATCTAAATATTAAATTTTTTAGAGCAACTATACTTCAATAACACCTTTTATTGAAACTCAGCGAGCCCAACCGGCCCTTGCTACTATTTTTTAGCATACGAAAAACTCAAAAAATTGTGTAATTCCCTCGAGAGACTATGTATCAGGCCTGGCCCTAGACACATGTAAGTAGCGATGGCCCAAGGGAGAGGAGGACCCAACGTCTAAAAGTAGTGTGGAATTCGCTGTTTAGTTTCCAGGACTCTAACCAAACCGAACCAAGCCCATCTTTAACCGTAGCACAGCCTCTTTCTTTTTGTTGTTATTGGTGCTGAAGAAAATCAGGTTCTCCTTCACATATATATGAAATTATAAAAAAAAAAAAAAAAATTTGTAGTGAATTGGGGTGGATTGCTTGTGGATCCATTGTTTTTCTTTTCGTTGAGATTACAAAAAAATTTGATTTGAAATATACAATCAGAATAAGCGCGATGGGTCTTAAGATATTTCTGGTGGTGGTGGTGGGTTTGGTTGCAGCAGCTCAGATATCATTGGCATCGACGGTGCCTGCTTTTCTATGGTCGCCGGAGTAAGTTTTTTTCTTTTCATTTTCGTAATTTTAATTTCATTGGATCAAATTTGTAATAATTGAAATTTTCTAGTCTTGTTTTTCTTCTTAAGAGGTGCAAATTGGGATCTCATTTCTTTGAAACATTTTTGTTGGTGCTTACAGCTTCTCTAGCGTTGAATTGAAGGAATCAGTAAATTATCAGGTCATGTCCCCCAAGGATCTAGCCAACTCTGTTATCTCTCAAGGGGGCTGGTCTCACTTACTTGTATTTTTCACTTTCTTTCCCTTCAATATTATATAACCATGGTCTTAAGTTTGCTAATTGCCTTGATTAATATCCACTTTCCTTTTTTGCTTTTAGTGCTCCGGGAGCCAACATGAGCACCGTGTTGATCTGGCCATTGTTTTTGTTGGTAGAGAGGTAATGTTCTTAATCTCTCATTAGTATCCCTTTTCATCAACAATCCTTGCATATAATTATCTAAATTAGCAGTTTTTCTTAATCGCCAAAAACAAAATAATAATAGTAATAGACAGCTTTTTTCAATTAATTGTTTATTTGATTTAAACTTTACTCAAATTGTGCAAAGTGAATAGCTTACTTCTTTTGATAGTGCAGTGGAATAGGTTTGCAATTTTCTTTTCACAAAATCAAGAATCAAATTGAACGAGTTAAAAACATTTATAGTGTTGGATGTTAGTTGAAACACTAAAAATCAATTTTGTTGATATTATCATGTTGTGATCTTGATAGAAATATGATTGTGATGGTAATGCTATTTTCAGCTTATAAATGTCTCATTTCAATACACTCACCCCTTACAAGCTCATGTAAATACATTTAGCCTATATAAGCTTTATTTATTTATCCTTTTCTTAAAGGAATTGAAATTGCATTTAGTTCACTGTTGCATTGTGATTAACTGCAATCCCTGCTAGCATTCATATCCATGCAACTTATATTAGTTCCTTCATTCCCTGTAGTTGCACTCTTCAGATGTTGCAGGAAACAAACATGTAGACCGTGCTCTTATGAACTTGCTTAAGGTAACAATAATTCACCTGATTGCAATTTTTTTTTCTTGTTTGTTAGATTTACTTCTTGTTGTTATTAATTAGATTAGATTCTACATTCGTGATTTTTTATTACTGATTCATACTGTCAAACAGGTCTCTTTTACCAGGTCCAATTTCTCAATGGCATTTCCATATGTTGCTCCCTCTGAGGAGGAGACAATGGAGAATTTATTGGTTTCTGGTTTTAAGGAAGCTTGTGGGCATGGTTTGGGAGTCAGTAATGTTGCATTTTCGGAATCGTGCTCTATAGAGGGTGGAGATTTCCAGAAACTTGGAAACTTGCATTCAATCAATGTAAGTTAACCTCAATAATTTTATTTTAAATGACTCATTACAATAGGTGGTGATCTGTGAAAGATTTTAGTGCCTTGTCTTCTTCATATTATTGATTCCTTCACAATTTTCTGACAAACAATAAACAGGATCATCTATTTTCAAGGATGGAAAAGAGAACAAAGGGGGAGACCGATTTGGTTGTCCTATGCCATGGAGGCACTCAATCAATGAAAGAGCTTAACCCACCATGCCCTGAGAGTATGATATATTAACATGTGTCTTATTTTATTGAAGACATATTAGTGTAAAATGTATTTATGTGATTTTTTTTTAATTTATTGTATAGGTGAGATTATGAATGAAGTTATCAGCGCTGTCGAGCAGTCTGGGGCAAAATATGCGGCTCTTTATGTTTCCGATCCTTTTATGTCTATCCACTATCCTGGTTACAGAGAGCTTGAAAGATTTCTTGCTGAAAGTGCTGCAGTGAATGCTTCAACCAATTCCAAAGGCTGTGATGAGGTTTGCAAGATAAAATCATCACTCCTAGAGGGAGTTTTAGTTGTAAGTCTTTGTCCTTGCCTCTACGCTTTTCTCTTACCTCTGTTTTAACTACAAGGTTTTTTTTTTTTTGTTATTTATATACTTTCTCTGTTTTAAATTGAATGTCAATCTTACTATTCTAGGATGTTTCAAAATAATGTTGATTTTCCCAAAATGGAAAACACTTTTTGTAATATTACTGTTCGTACTAACTTTATGTGGGTGCCTCTGGCTTTCACATCTTTTTATGGAAAGCTTTTACAACTTTTAAGGGCAATAGTTGTAAAGTAAAGAACAAAATACCTCATTCGTAAAACTTTGTCCCATTTTGGAAAGTGAACATTCAATTTGGAGTGAAGAGAGTACATACATACATAGATATACATATATATATGTATATATGTGTACACATATGTATAGATGTATACATATATATACATATGTATACATATGTGTACGCATATATACATATATATGTATATATATGTATGTATGTATATTTTCCACATTTCCCCCATTGTCACATAAGAGAACATGTTCTTTTCAACTCTATGTCAGATGTTAGTTTGTGTTGTGGCAATATTTATCTTAGTGATCATTTGCATAAGAAGACAGTTCATACTATGGAAATTTAATTTAAATAAATTTATTAATAGTTTATTGTATATTATAACAAACAAACGACTTGGTTATAGGACTGTGATTTGAACTTGTGCAAAATGCTTAATCAATATAAGCTTCTGCCAACCAAGCTAACTCTGGAATTTAATGCAGTTCGTTATTGAAAATTTACATCTACTCATTCCTTGAAACCAATTTAGGAAAAAAAGAAATTAAACAAGTAATACAAATGTTACCTGAACCCAGAAGCCCTAATACGATCCTTCCAAATGCTAAAAGACCAACTTCGAAACCAAGCACCTGCTTTCTTCTAAAGCACATCCCTCCCTGACCTCATTCTTCACCATTTCCTTCTAGACTCCAGTCTCCATTGATTCCTTCTCTATCCTCTGACCTCTATTCCTCTTTGCAGCCTGGTCTCATTTTGGTTCAAAAATTCACATAATCTCGTGTTTTTTTTCTTTTTGATAAATTACATGTTTCTTCTTTTATTTTTTTCCTTTTTTTTTTTGTTTTTTAAATTGGTCACTTATTTGTTGTATTCTTTGATTATTTTCTAATTAACCAATTTTTGTTATTTGGAGAGAAGTTGTTGAAAACTTTCTTTGATTTCTTTTTACATGAATTTAGCTTTGAAAGTTGAAACATTTTTATTCAGTGAGTTTTTTTCTTTTTCTTTTTTTTTAAATCTAAAGTATAAGTATTCTATCATTGTTATTCTATATTTTTTTTTTTTTTTTGTCTTGGAAAATCGGGTTTGGGTAGTTTGCAGGTATTAATATACATCTGGTCTGGTTACTAAAATTGATATTTTAGTCGAGTATTAATCAGGTTTGGATAAGGTACCTCAATAGCAGGTATTCTGCCCATTGCTATTCCTAGGTGTGCCAAGTTCTAGTCACTGCTGGTGCTTGCTTTGACCTCCTCCTTCTCTCTTCTTACCTTGTTTTTTTCCTCAAATAATTTATTCATTTCCTCTTGCCACTAAATATCAATAAATAAAAGACAAGTAAATAAGCATGGTTGAGAATGTTAAACTAGATTTGTTGGTCTAAAAGAAAAGATTAGGAATGAATGTGAATGTACAAGTTGTAGGTCGCATGCATTGAGGACTAAATGAGAAACTGTTTAAGGAGTTTGGGTATTTAATGAGATGACCAATAATGGCCCTCTTAGATGGTGGTGGATATCCATGTCAATAGGAGAGGAAAACCAAAGAGAACATGGATATAAATTGTAAGAAAGAACTGTCATACTAGGGTTATGATTTTATATAGGGCATAATGGTGGAATGTGATCCTTATAGCCAACCCTATATAGTGGAAAAGACCGAGTATGCTGTTTTTGTTGCTCTTTATGGCATTTAAATAATTCGTGATTTAACCAGATTGCTGAAATAGTCGTGCTAGTTGCTCTATTACCTGTAGTGACCAGTACTATGGCTGGGAAGAATTGGATCTTTATTATTTTGAATAGGGGAGAAGTGAACTGTTGAAATTCGAAATCAAAAGAACTAAAACCTATGTTGCATAAGTGAAGTGGGCAAAACTGTTTACCATAGCCTACTTGAATTATTATGCAACTAAAAATTTTCCTTTGGTCCACATCTCCAACTTAATGTGCTTTTCTTTTAGTTACTGTAAGCTATTGTATTACTTCATTTTGCTACTAATTAATTTTTTATAAAAAATAAATTTTAAAAAAATTCTCCTATCTGGTGTAATGGTAGGAGGAAGGGTAAGAGTGGTGTTGACTGCTGCTGCTGCTGCTTCTGATCTTTTGTTTGATTTAGTTTGTTTTTGTTATTATGAGTGTTATATGGATTTGAAAATGCATTCCTCTTTCTTTGTTGGTCTTTTCAGTCCTTCTGGTCTTATTGTTTGTTTTATGCATAAAAGTCTCACCACTGTGATATATATGGGCTTCTGATATGGCTTCATTACATGATTTTCAGGGAATTGTGTTGCTTTTAATTTTAATATCAGGCCTTTGCTGTATGATGGGCATTGACACTCCAACAAGATTTGAGGTGCCTCAAGACAATTGATTGGCTGTTTGGTGCAACCTAGCTTTATGTTAGCATTAAGGCTTTTGTCCCAGGGACTGGTGAAAGGTAATGCTTGTTACTTAGTTGCAATGGGCAGGAACGTTACACTGTAATATTTATTAACTTCTCAAGTTAATGTAATCATGTTGGTAATAACGAAGAATGATACTATTTTTTGAAAGTTAGTTTTGATTTTAATATTGTGTGGTTTGTTTAAGAATTCAAGATTGATGTCTTGTTTCAAATAGGACTTTGGTAAGTGGCTTTCACTTCATAGGGCTTGTTGACAATGTAATTACTGTCACTGTAACGAGAATGAGTGTCTGGAAGAGATGGTATTAGTCATTTGTCTGCCAATTTCTTCTAGTCTATCTTTTTATATATCGCAATTCATGCTACATCACTGTTTAAGTTGATGGGAAGAACCATATTATTTCCTAATTGGTCAAGTAGTTGTTTCTTCCAGACCAGTAAGTTGTCATTTTGAATGCATTATTCTGAGTACCATATCTGTTGTCTTCAATCCTTGATTTGGTTGTGTTTGATGGTCAATGTCTTCTACTAGCTAACAATGGCTCGTGGTCTTCATGAAGCTTAGGATTCAATTCATTGTATGCAGATGGCAGAAGCCATTCTTTTTCCCATTTTGATTGACTCGATGACTAAAACCTTAACCTTCACATTTAGCCCCCCTTGTTTAGCAGATGCTATAAAGAAACGTGGGAAAAAATCCCAACATCTCTGCCTTAATTCGTACTACTAGTATTGATTACCCTTTCATTTTCTTCACACACATCTCTGTCAATTGCTTTCGAGGTGTTTGCCTTCATTTTTACCTTACTCTTAAGCACTGGCTTTCCAATGTCTATATTATGTGGATATTTCTATTATTTCATTTTCATATTTTGCTGTTACTAGTTTTACCTATTCAGTTGTCTCTGATCTGCATTCCATCAGAGAAGTGAGCAACCATCTTTCAATTTCAAGCTGAGTGTTATATAAATATTTTAGCAAGGACATATGTAATTTATGTTTTTTAGTCTCATTGCATTTGTTTATTTGAAAGAGACCTTATATATCCGTATACATACACACATACATATATATATGTAAGGTAAAATTTTTAAGTGTTGGGAATCAAATTCCAATCTTGTAGAATTCTCTCTTTTAAAAAAAGTGGGTGAATTATTTGGTTAAACCTCAAGTTTAAAGTATTATATATATATTTCTTTTGAGAGAGAGAAATATAAGTGTTATACCTTTAAGTTGTTAAGAGAATGTGAGATTCTCAATCCATCTATTTTTCTGTCCTTTTTGGAGAAACTCTCATGCGAGATGGTAAGTATAATGAATGGTGCACACGAATAATATTTCTGCATTGCCCCTAATCCCTACTGTAATGCCTCCGCTAAAACCAATCACTCTCTTTTCACCTCTACTGTATGGTAATTGTATAAAGGTTAATTGTATAGATGCTTACATATTCGTATCAAAAACTTTGAATGCTGAGCAACGGCCTAGATGATCAGTTCACTTTTAGCCTTGATATATAAGCTTTTGGATTGCTGTCGGAGTTGTGTTTCTTTTACAGGAAGAGTTTTGATTGCTTTAGGGGTGTAGATGAATCAAATAGGAATGAATGCATATATAATATTTCTTTTTTGGTTTGTTTCATTTTAGGGATTTTCGGAATCAGTTTATATTTGGTAAAAAAATTATATACCTCGGTACATTTAAACAATTGGATGTTCAACATTGATTTTATTTAGTTCGTTTTAAGTTAAATGAATTCATTAGTAAACATTATAAGAATATATTTACGAATATATATAAATAAATGTGTTTATGAAAAATAAATAAATCATACTCAAACATATATTAAGATTAAGATAAAGGATAAACATGTAATGTTATTATTATTATTATAAACTAATGAATTTTAAATAATTATTAAAAAAAGTTTTTTGTAAACATAATTGAATTAAAAAAATTTATGTTTGTGTTTGATTTATTTAATAAGTAAACGTAAAAATACTGATTAAGATAATTTGTTAAGCTCTTACTTAGTGAGGGCTGTGGGTAATAGATGAACGGATGCTCTAACCTTTAAAGAGTAAGTGCATTTTATTATATTTAAGTAAATTTATAATTTAAAATATAATATGATTACATGATATGAATATGATATAATTTAAAATATTAATGATAATTATATATAAATTTAATAACATTATAAAAATAATATGTTTTTTATTTTTATGTTGTCATAAATTATAATATATAATTTTTATATAAAATACGATATAAATATATAAATTTTAATATTTTATACTATACAAATATATGAATTCAGCATATCTATTTTCATGGATCTAATTGTGACTCGAAGTGCAATGGTTTTAGATGGTGCACGCCCTTCGGGTCTTCCATCTTAAGTTTCGTGATTGATTGTGGTGGATGCTATTTTTTTAAGGACAAAGGACTTTGATTGCATGGGAGGATGTTATTTTCTTAAGTTTCACGATTGATTGTGCATAGAAACTGGATTCTTTCTTATATTAAAAAAACTATTTAATCCATCACTTGAGTTTTTAAATTCCACCTAAAACGTTATTAAGGTCATAATATATTAAAATAACTAATTAAAAAAGAAGTGGTACTTCTCACAGTTTTTTTTAACTTTGTTTATAAAGTTCAAAAACCTAAATATGTAGAGAATACTCTTTGCAATAACAAAATTATCCTATTCATCGTCTGTTGAGTTTTTAAATTTTATTAGCTTGTTAGTAAAGTAATATAATCATATATTTAAAAAAATTAATTAAAAAATAATATAATAATTTTTTAATTCTATTTATAGAGTTTAAAATTTTCAACGATGTATTGTAGACAATGAACTCTTCACATAAAATGCAAATGATAAGGGTTTTTTTTTTTTTTTTTTTTTTTTCATGCTTTCTCATATACTTTTGTGCTTCTTGTTTCGCAATCTTAATCTATTACTTTTCCCTTTGTAATGCTTTATTAACTCTTTATTTGTTTGGCTAAAAGCCTTAAATCACTGTTTGCTGTTCACAACTCAGACATATTTACTTTTTTAAAGTTAAATGTTAAACAAAAATTCTTTTAATTCTAGCGAATAAAATTTTTAAATTTAAGTGAATAATTTAAAGAACATGTCAATAGTCATGATTTGTTGATTTAATTTTAGTGACCAAAAATCAATCTTTGAACAATCTCAAGTGATAAAAATATTATTTAAATAAAAAATAATAACAGTCCTACGTGAATCTTGACTATTTCAAAATTAGGATGTTTATGGTCAAGAAAAATTTGTCAAATGTCTATTTGAAAGTCATCATCAGACCTATCAGAGGGTTTGAAGTTCGAGCCCGTCTGAAATATTTAAAAATAAAATCATTTTTATTTAATTTTAATTTTAATTTTATATTTAAATTTAAAATATATTTTTAATATTAATATTTAAATATTTTTTAATATCCTAATTTAAAAAAAAAAAAAAATCGAGCCTATCCAATCCGATGGATCAAACCTTGAACAAATATTTTCTAAGATCATCGGGCCTAGCTCAACCTATAGACAATTATAGTTATCATATGTGAAGGTTTAGTAGTTTACAAAGCATAAGCTAGCACTCAGCTCACCACATTAATATGTTTTGATGCTTGGATGAACTTGTTCATCAGTCACGTTTCCATAAATATCTGTTATGGGATGGCATTGCAATTAAAGTTGAGCAGGAGAACAGAAAGGGCCTTCTACCTTTCCAAAACACACTAGATTAGAAGTTAATGATTGCAAAAGATGCATTCTGTTTACCTAACGATTCATTGACCTTTTATTCCTTGCAACTATCAACATCTGTTAAAGTAAAATCCTTGGTTGATGTTCTTATCTTTATGAAACTGATAGCATAGGTGATATTTGCTAGTTGAGTTCGAGGTACGTAACTATAGATGTGTCGAACAAATGCATGTCAAGCAAATACCTCAGACAACGAACCTGTGCTTATTTTCACTAGAAATGAAGCTCAAGAACCATTAATACATCAACAAGAATAAAACGTACCTTAGAGATGATATTTCTTCTGTAGTGAATGCCGAAACAAGCCATTATAGATGCCATAGAACCGCCAAGGTCTCTCACAAATGATAAATGATGTTTTAGTGTCAATACCACGGCAGAGTAGACTTGATGCTGCAACCACCATTCTACCCTGTACATATAACACATCAAGAAGAATGAACATACCTTGAGATGTGTTGGGATTTGCCTTGAATCTCAAAATCCCACATCGAAAGTTAAGTGAGTTTGAGTTTATCTTGTATCCCACATCGAAATTTAGTAAAGGTATAAAGGGTTTCATATTTATAAATAAAATGTTTTGGTTTTGGTTTGGTAATCCTAGAGAGTTAGACACCAAGAGAATAGCTAAGTGAGTAGGCTATTAAAGGGTGTAATTGGGTTTTGGGTTAAGTTTTGAGTAAGGAGTTTTAGGAGACTTTTCTCATTCTGAAAGTCTCACAGTTGTAAAGATTTATTTGTTAGTGGATTGTGTTTGAAGTAGGCCATTTTGAGTTGGATCGAACCAAATATATTTATATGTTCTTATTATTGATTTGAGCTTGCTATTTTGTGTGTGGTTGCTGCACGTGGGTGTTATTTTTCCTAATAACTGATATCAGAGCAAGGTTCAAGGTTTAAGGTTTGTGGCCCAAAAGATCGTGAAGCAGAAGATGTCTGAAGAAGGTATGTCTATGCCTAAGTTTGAGATTCTGTGAAGATATCTGAAGAAGGTATGTCTGGTATGCCTATGCCTAAGTTTGAGATTTCGTTATTTGATGGAAAGAGTAATTTTATGTTATGGTAAAGTATGATTCAAGATCTGTTAGTACAACAAGGGTTGGATCAGACATTAGAGAGTAGTAAGCCTGAAGGAATGTCTGATGCTAATTGGAATAGGATTCAGAAGGAGGCTGTTAGTACTATTAGATTGGCGTTAACTCAAGAAGTAAAGTATAATGTGTTGACTGAGAGTATTTTGAAAAGTTTATGGGATAAGCTTGAAGGTATTTATGCTTCGAAGTCGTTGACTAATAGATTATGTTTAAAGATGGATCTGTATTCTCTGAAGATGGAAGAAGGTATGAGTCTTCATAATCACCTGAATGAGTTTAATAGATTGGTTTCTCAATTACTAGCGATTTCTGTTGATGAGTTAAAAGATGAAGAGAAGGCTTTAATTTTGCTGTCATCTTTGCCCAAGTCTTATAGGCCTTTAGTTCTGACTGTGCTAGTAGGCAAGTTTACTTTGAAGTTGGATGATGTGACTGTCCTATTACGTGAAAATGAAAGGTTTATGAGAGCTCAGAGCTTATCACCTAGGGGGAGTATACTAGCTGTAAAGGGTTTTGATCGAGGAAGGACTCAAAAGAGGATTGATGGATCAAGATGGAGATCTAAGTCAAGAGACAAATATTACATTGATGTAGAATGCTATTATTGTGGTGAGAAGGAACATATCCAAGTGCGCTGCAGGAAGCTGAGAAGGGATATGGTTGCTTTCAAAAGGGCGAATGATGAGAAGAAATCATATAAAAAAAAAAGTGATACTGCTACTATCATGTTTGACGATGATGATGTTGTTTTGACAACTTGTGTGGATGAGACTCAGACTTTGAAAAGTGATAAAGGTTGAGTTTTAGATTCAGCTGCTACAGTTCATGTTTGTAATGATAGGAGTTGCTTTGTGAAATTGGATGAGAATGAAAAGTATGGAGATATTGTGGTTGCTAACAAAGAAAAGGTACAGATTCAATGCATTGAGAGTGTTCACCTTAGATCTCACAATGGTGTTATTAGGACACTTCGTCATGTAAGGTATGTACCAAGTTGTCACTACAATTTGATTGCTTTTGGTGAGTTAGCTTCTCGGGGGTACACATATTATAGTAGTAATGATTGGTTAAAAGTGTATAAGAATGGTAGTGTGATTTTACAAGGGAATAGAGTCAATAATCATTTGTACATGTTTGATGGAGGCTCAATTACTGAGATGCCTGTGATAAAAAAAAAAAAAAGAAAGGTAAGCGTGTTAGCTTTGCAAATACTGTTAAAGTGTTTGGAGATTCAAGTCAAGAGAGGATTTGTTGGGATTTACCTTGAATCTCAGAATCCCACATCGAAAGTTAAGTGAGTTTGAGTTTATCTTGTATCCTACATCGGGAGTTTAGTAAAGGTATAAGGGGTTTCATATTTATAAATATGATGTTTTGGTTTTGGTTTGGTAATCTCAAAGAGTTATACACCAAGAGAATAGCTAAGTGAGTAGGCTATTAAAGGGTGTAATTGGGTTTTAGGTTAAGTTTTAAGTAAGGAGTTTTATGAGACTTTTCTCATTCTAAAAGTCTCACAGTTGTAAAGATTTATTTGTTAGTGGATTGTGTTTGAAGTAGGCCATTTTGAGTTAGGCCGAACCAAATATATTTGTATGTTCTTATTATTGATTTGAGCTTGCTATTTTGTGTGTGGTTGCTGCGCGTGGGTGTTATTTTTTTCAACAAGTGGTATCAGAGCGAGGTTCGAGGTTTAAGGTTTGTGAGCCCAAAAGATCGTGAAGCAGTGTTTGAAGATATCTGAAAAAGGTATGTTTGGTATGCCTATGTCTAAGTTTAAGATTCCATGAAGATGTTTGAAGAAGATATGTCTGGTATACCTATGCCTAAGTTTGAGATTCCGTTATTTGATGGAAAGAGTAATTTTATGTTATGGTAAAGTACGATTCAATATCTATTAGTACAATAAGGGTTGGATCAGGCATTAGAGAGTAGTAAGCCTGAGGGAATGTTTGATGCTAATTGGAATAGGATTCAGAAGGAGGCTGTTAGTACTATTAGATTAGCGTTAACTCCAGAAATAAAGTACAGTGTGTTGATTGAGAGTACTCCGAAAAGTTTATGGGATAAGCTTGAAGGTATTTATGCTTCGAAGTCGTTGACTAATAGATTATGTTTAAAGATGGATCTGTATTCTCTGAAGATGGAAGAAGGTATGAGTCTTCATAATCACCTGAATGAGTTTAATAGATTGGTTTCTCAATTGCTAGCGATTTCTGTTGATGAGTTAAAAGATGAAGAGAAAGCTTTAATTTTGCTGTCATCTTTGCCTAAGTCTTATAAACCTTTAGTTCAGACTGTGTTGGTAGGCAAGTCTACTTTGAAATTGGATGATGTGACTGCCCCGTTGTGTGAAAATGAAAGGTTTATGAAAGCTCAGAGCTCATCACCTAAGGGGAGTACACTAGCTGTAAAGGGTTTTGATTGAGGGAGGACTCAAAAGAGGATTGATGGATCAAGATAGAGATATAAATCAAGAGACAGAGATTACAGTGATGTAGAATGCTATTATTGAGGTGAGAAGGGATATATCCAAGTGCGCTGCAGGAAGCTGAGAAGGGATATGGCTACTTTCAAAAGAGTGAATAATGAGAAGAAATCATATGAAGAAAAGAGTGATACTGCTGCTGTCGTGTCTGATGATGATGATGTTATTTTGACAACTGGTATGGATGAGACTCAGACTTTGAAAAGTGATAAAGGTTGGGTTTTAGATTTAGCTGCTACAGTTCATGTTTGCAATGATAAGAGTTGCTTTGTGGAATCGGATGAGAATGAAAAGTATGGAGATATTGTGGTTGCTAACAAAAAAAAAGGTACAGATTCAAGGCATTGGGAGTGTTCGCCTTAGATCTCACAATGGTGTTATTAGGACACTTCATCATATAAGGTATGTACCAAGTTGTCACTACAATTTAATTGTTTTTGGTGAGTTAGCTTCTCGGGGTACACATATTATGGTAGTAATGATTGGTTAAAAGTGTACAAAAATGGTAGTGTGATTCTACAAGGGAATAGGGTCAATAATCATTTGTATATGTTTGATGGAGGCTCAGTTGCTGAGATGCTAGTGATGAAAGAAAAGAAGAAAGGCAAGCATGTTAGCTTTGCAAATACTGTTAAAGTGTTTGGAGATTCAAGTCAAGGGAGGATTTGTTGGGATTTACCTTGAATCTCAGAATCCCACATCGAAAGTTAAGTGAGTTTGAGTTTGTCTTGTATCCTACATCAGGAGTTTAGTAAATATATAAGGGGTTTCATATTTATAAATATGATGTTTTGATTTTGGTTTGGTAATCCCAGAGAGTTAGACACCAAGAGAATAGCTAAGTGAGTAGGCTATTAAAAGGTATAACTGGGTTTAGGGTTAAATTTTGAGTAAAGAGTTTTAGGAGATTTTTTAATTCTAAAAGTCTCACAGTTGTAAAGATTTATTTATTAGTGGATTATGTTTGAAGTAGGCCATTTTGAGTTAAGCCGAACCAAATATATTTGTATGTTCTTATTTTTTATTTGAGCTTGCTATTTTGTGTGTGGTTGCTGCGCGTGGGTGTTATTTTTCCCAACAAGATATGTTCATTGTAATATTTTCTCTCAAGGATTCAACATTTCCTAAACAACAAACATGGACGCAAGAAACCAGTACGGCCTGAACCTATATGTAATGATCTAAAAATGATAAAAAATTATGTCAATGTGAAATGCCAAGAACAGACCAAGATATTTCTTCATCCTGTAGGTAAATTTTGCTGCTTATTCTGTATATGAACCCTAAGCAATTCTATATATCAAAAAGTTACAGAAACCAATTTTTGAAACCAGTGCCCGTGATTATTTTTAGGTGAAACGAATGGAATTTTTTATTTGAAAAAGAATTCAAATTACAGCAGCTATAAACTTTATACATCAACCAACAAACAATCCTAGCAACAGTAGCAAAATTGCAGCAATAACTGAACATCAATTCTCTCCTACTCTAATAACTCCTATCTACGAGCAAAATTTCCTAAATACAAAATGAACCAGTGTCAATGTAAGAAATGAGGCCATTTTATCTAATTAAACGGATAGAGCACATTTTTTAAAGAATAGTCTTCTGTGAATGTGCCCAACAATGAGGAAATATCATCATCAACACAAAAGTCAGGAACCGCCATGAACTTAACAGCATCATTTGCATTAGCCACTGGAGAACCATAGAGAAGCACCGGAGGAAAAGTCCCCAAATCACTTAATTCAGCTGATGATCCAAGGCATTGGCTCTAGGGAACACAGGAGCTAGTAGCAACAGTGAAGCAGGCCTCTATAGGCAAATCAGTAGAAGAGACTGCCTCAACAAAGTTGATTCCATCATCATCACTACAGCCCTCATTATTAAACATGATGTTCTCCGTGAAAGCAGTGAGCATTAGTGAAACACTACCATCAACTAAAAGTTGGGAAGCGTCCATGCATATAGGAGTCTCGTTTGCATCAAAAATCACTGAAGGAGAGGCCTCAGTATGACTTGGTTCAGCTGATGGTCCAAGACATTGGCTCTGTGGAAAGCAGACATCGGTAGCAGTTGTGAAGGCTGGTGTAGTAGGCATGTCAATGGAAGATACTGCCTCAACAAAGTTGACTTCATCATCATCACTCCAGTCCTCTCTAAATGGTGCTCCATATTGGGCACCGTTTCTATGTTCTGGACCGTCCTTGCAGACGATAACACAAAGAACACAAGCATCCTGTACAACTCCCTGGTCAGCTAGATCCTTATCTTCCAGTCTGTATTCGTGCATAACCCAATCTGTTCGCACTCCTCTGGGGCTTTCCCTCTATGAAAAACCAAAGTTCTAATCATCCCCACAACTTTGTCATTGTGACGAATAGGTCTGTCATTCCCAGTGGTCTTCCAATACCCATAGTCGGTGGCACGATTAAAACTACTCCCTATGCCATATTTCCTCTCCATGGGACAGAAAAAAAACCACTTGAAATTCCCAGTAATCTTTGGAAGAGACTTCTGTGGTAGATCCCATGGAGCATACTTATATATATACACTTCAGAAATAGCTTCAAAATTAGAAAGCTTCTTCCTCAAAACTTTTCTCTTCAAATAGTAATTAACCAATTCAATATCCGTGGGATGAAATCGAAATCCGGGACCCAACTTTTTCCTCATTAGTTAAAAACACAAAGAAATTATATGTCCCAAAGCAACCAATCACAATGATATACTCGCCAGTAGAGAACAAAATAGAGAAAAAGAAATCAAAGAATGCAGAATAAAAAATGTGTTAAATACGGTGTCTGAATAAGATGATCTAGGGAGAACACCACAGCTTTGCCTTGACCGGTTCAATAAACCACCAAATAAAAATTGGGCGTTTCTGCAGAGACGAACAAACATTAGGCATGTAAAACAAACCCTGTTTGGAACATCATTAGGTTTTCCCATCTCATATAATATCACAATTAACACAAATTTAGAATTAAAAAACCCCAAAATCAAAATTAACCCTAACTCACAGAAAAAAAAAAAATAAAACAAGAGTTCAAATCAAAGATTGAAAATAAAGAATATGCAGTAGAATTAAGAAACTATAACCAGAAAAAGCGAAAACCCAAACTAGGTATGATAGACAAAGAAGAAAGGAGAAGCAAACAGCGAGAGAAAGAGAAAAGATGCAAACCAAATCTGAAAGACTCACCTGATTTTTTTTTTTTTTTTTCTTGAAGATGACTGAGCTGAAAATTTGTGCCAAGGAAAACAGAGGAGCACCTCTTTTCTATAAAGGCGCTAAAACTAGTCACAAAGTAGGCGTTGCGCCTTTCGTGGACGCGCTATCTCTTTTTACTTCTAAATTATAGAAAAATATTTAATATAATATTTAAATTTAATTTTTTTTAATTTAATATTTATATTATTAATAATATAATATTTACTTTTAATATAATTAATTTAAAATAATAATACGTGAGGTACAAATAATTTTCAAAAATTTATATTAATTAATAAATTTTTAATTTAAATATTACATTAAAAAATTTTAAAATTTTAATATAATATTAAATATTTTATCATAATTGAAAGGCTATTTGTATTATCATTAACTTTTTTTTATTTGTTAATAGACTTTACAAATTTATTCTTACTAGTATTACTATTTTATTACATTAATTAACTTTTGAAATTCAAAATGTTAAAAATGCAATTAAATTTTAAGAAAAATATTATTAACTTTTTTAAAAAAGTTTTTATTGAGTTAGTCATAAATTTTTTATTTTTAAATTAACCTAACAAAAAGCATAAAAGTCAATTTTACAAACTTTTTAAAATTTTGGTGAAAAATAAAAATTGTCCTTTTATAACATCACTTAGAGTTGAGTAAGTCAATGTAGATGAAAATATATTGTTAATTTTATAAAGTCAATGTCTATTGAAATGCATAAATAATACCAAATAAAGGTTGGAGAGTTTGAATGATTTATCTAAAGTAAAATTCTAGTAATACGAACTAAATTTGGAGGAAATTGTATGTTTACTATCACTACCATTAACAGATTATGCTCCATCCTATATACAAAAAATAAAATTATAAATTATAAAAACCTCACAAAATCACATATAATAACCCAAATAAACCAAACACTAATCACCCCCAAGAAAACGAGTCCTAATTGTGAGATTTGAGAAGCACAAAAGACCACGCAAAACCGATCAGATTGCATCACCACCAGTCCATTAGCATTAGCATGCCATCACAATTTACCTCATCCTTTGCTAAGTAATCTGCCATGTCATTTGATTCCAAAAAAAAAAAAGAAAATCATGCCGTAAACTTACTCCACCATCTTCATATGATTTTATTTTATTTTATTTATAAATCGACCATATAGTTAAAACTGATAAAATTTATTTGAATTTAAGAATTCATTCAAATTTAAATTTGATTCTACTTAATTTGATTTTAAAAAATAATTAACAATAAAAATTCACCTAATTCAAACTCCAAATAATTTAAAATAATTGAAATTAAATTTATTTATATTTAAAACTTAATAATTTGATTCTGCGATAATTCTAATGCCACACTCAAAGGATTCAAACTCTAAATAATTTGAACCTAAAAATACAAGTTACCTGAACAAAACGTGACCCAACTGGTCCTATTGGTACCTCTACTTACAGTCCTATTAATCTAAGCATAGCACCCAGTCTGAGCTCTGATAATATCCTCTTAATACTTCCAATCCTAAATAACAGTAGCCTATACCTTTGTAATACATATTTATTTATTCTCTAATGTTTCATTAATATTATCAAGTCTTAAATGTAAGATGACATTAAAAGATGCTTTATGATTTGCACGCGGAACTCATGATTACAAAATATTTACTATTTACAAAATTTTTCTTTTTATTTGTTTTCAATTCCTATTTGTTTATTGAGAAAGTTATTTGTGTAAACTATGTTTTGTTTTTTTTTTTTTTTTATAAGTGGTTTATTCATTATTGAAGCAGTAAAACTACTACAAAGGTATAAATACAAACTTATTATCTTTGGTTCTTTTTTTTTTTTATAAGTGCGTTTGATCTCTAATTTATCTTTGTTTGTTTTAATTTTTATGAAAAATATCATAAAACTCAATATATGGGTAAAGTTTTTACTAACCAGCTGAACATTTTAAAATCAAGTAAATCACGCCGAAAAACTGTTTGGATTTGACGCCACTAAATAGAAAAAATTTTAGAAAGAAAATTGAGGGTGCTATTGGGTTTTTTGAAACTCTAAGGGTTAAATTTACAATTTATGCTGCATTTAAATCAATAACCCTTCCCCTCCGTTTCATTACTCTCCCTCCCTCCCTCCCTCCCTCCCTCCCTCCCCTGGTTTTCCTTGCTTCCCTTTCTCATTTTTCCTTCATTCTCTTTCTCCCTTCTCCAAATGCAGTAGCTACTTCATCAAACAGAAAATTTTCAATTAACCCAAAAAAATGCAAATAATAACTAGGAAACCCATAAATTTGTTCCTCAAAATGTACATTAGAAAACCCAAAAACAAAACCAAAAGAAAAGAAATAAGATTTCATTAACAAAGCCATCAGTTTTACCGCCGTCGAGCCTAGGCCGATTGGCCTCAGAAGAATCAGATGTCGTTGCATCATTATCCTCCGCATCAGGTCTAAACCAGAGTCGAGTGGCATGTCGACAAGGGGTGGGGCTAAAAATCTCAAGCTTGATCGGAGGGGACAGGGCTGGGTGCAGCCGTGACGTCAGGTGAAGGGCTCAACAATTTTAGTGATTATGGAGAGTGATAGGGCTTAGGAAGTAGAAATGCAGTGGGAGAAACTGAGAAATCACGTGAAGGTAATTTTTGTATCGAAATGAAATTCCTCATTGTGTCCTGTGTAAGAAAAATCATTCATGAACTACTGTTCCCATTACATTTGGCTGGGAACTTGATGGTGGTGGTGACTAAGGATATAGTTCTGTATTGCATTCTACTTGGAATTAGAAGGTTTACATTTTAGATATGCTTTCTGAGATAGTGTAGACCAGATATTGCCGCCCATGATGGGTATCAACTAATATTAGAAAAGGAAATTTAGATATGCTTTCGTTGTTTGATCTGATCTGATTCATTTGGTTGTAAGATTGATGTCTGATTTAATTCCTTTGTTTTGTTTGCGGTTCAAGGCTAATGAGATCACTGACATCATGAAAGATTTTGATGAACCAGGCCACCTTGCCCTTACAGCTTACACGTTGGTGGCACAAAGTATATGGTCATCCGGGGTGAGCCTGGTGCTGTCATTCGTGGAAAAAAGGTGATGCTTTATTAGTAAACACATATCTTTTGACTTTTATAGGCCAAACAGAGTCTAGGATGTTATATATATACGTTAGGTTGTTGCTCCTTGATTAGCTACCTAAGTGAAGCCTAGCTACCAGAACAGACATGCATGAGTTGAACTTGGCAACTGTCATCTGCTTGAATTTGATAGACAATTTGGTCAATTCTTACTCTCCTTTCCACGTCTAGTATAAATTATTAATATGATATGGCTATATCGCTTATCTATTCTATGTTTTTAGGGTCTGCTTGATTCCATTGTTTATTTGAAATTGGTAGGGAGTATGTGTTTGTGAATCCTGCTAGAATCTCACTACCATGTTTGATTTGATGTAGGGGGTATTTTTTGGGGATCCTTGCTTGCTACGTAACTCTGGCAAACTGCTGTTGCTTTGAAATGTTATCAAACATTAAATTCCTTCTCAGTTTTTTGCTTTCTTTGTATTCTGAAATTAATCCTTTCCTTCTTTTGTGGCAGCATTAACTATCATCGTTGTGAAGCTTTAAAAACTTGTGTGGAATGCCTGGTGTCATGTTGCTTTGAAATTTGAAAAGGTTGTCAGCGAACATGTGTACACTAAGAATACGATTATTTCCAACAAATATTTTGTTTAGAACATACTTCTCTATACAAGTTTAGAATGGGTGTATTAAGGTTTCAGTTGTAAAGTTTATGCGTTTTCTACATTCAGCGTGTAGGTCTATGTATTTACTTGTATACTCATTTGTACAACTAATGTATTTAGATATTTCATAATATTTAATTAATGAATATGAATTAAATTTACGGAAAGTAATTAGTTATTTAATCTCATCATATATTTCCTTAAAATTCATTTTTTGAAAATCTTAATCTCTATTTTTATATTCTATATTGACATGTATAAAATAATGTAAGAAGTTTTGTAAGTAAAATAATTATTTATTTTAATTATAAATATTTTCATCTATTATTAAGTATTTACCATATTTCATTTTTATGAATTTTTTTACTTTAATTTTATTTGTTTCATATATTTTTATTTATTATTTATGAATTTAATTAATTTTCATATTAAAAAATTTTAAGACTTTTTTAATATTTTGGTAAAGTTAATAAAAACCTATTAACCTTAAAATTTTATTTATAAATTTATTTAATTCTAATTTAAAAATTTCTAAGACTTCATTACTACTTTGATGAATTTTATAAAATTCTCATCACTTTAAAATTTTATTTTAAAATTTTACTTTATTTTTTACATAAAATTAAACTATTTTTGAAAAAATTAGCATGCATTCATTTGGGTAAGCCAAACATGGCCGTTTGGAAGATCTCACCCATAAAAATGGTGGATAAATTTTTTATTTCTATTGAAAATTTTTTGACCCACACTATCAAAAATAAACAAAAAACATTTTTCATGAAAAAGTGATAAATTGAATACCATTGAGTCTCATTACAACTTTCCATGTAATTAAAATTAGAATTCAAATATCAAAATTAAAAATCTAATAAATATCTAGTTCATAATAAATTTAAACAGCCGTCAATATTTGAATTTCTTTTAGATTATTTTAATCCATTATAATTTTATATAAATATATAAAAGCCAAGACTTTAACGAAAAAAGAAAAAAAATCTAATATTGATTATCAATTCTTTTAACATGTGGACGGTCATTTATTATTTTGATTTGTTGTAAATTTTATCTCTTATAAATATGTAAAACCCAAAACTTTTAACAAAAAAGAAAAAAAATCTAATGTAGATAATCTATTCTTTTGACATATGGAGGATCTTGAACAATCATCATATGTACTGTATTAATTATTTTGATTTGATTTCATATAAATTTTATTAATTTAAAATATATTTATTTTGACTATATTTATTTTCTTATATATATATATATATATGTATCAAATATTATTGTCTTTTATAATTACGTTATAATTCAATTATCTTAAATCACTTTTAAATAAATTCAATTCTTAATTTTAAATACTAAACATGAATCCTATAAATAAGAAATATACTTTAAAAGCATTGATTATTTGATATTTATAATTTTAATATTTAATTAAGAAATAATTTATGTCATATAATGCTAAGAACTCAAACCTAAAATAAAAGGGCTAATTAATTGCAAACATATTTTTTGTATATTTTTTTCTATATAAGTATTAATTACAATCACAAATATTTACCAACATAATTACTATTTCAAAATGTATTCTCTAGTAACCCATTATAATTACTCCACATAAATTACTCTAAATTAATTTATAAGATGCTATATAATTGTTATTATAAATAGAGAATCATGTAAGATAACAATGTTAGGAGGCTACTCTCCAAAAATACCAATTTGAGATTAGGTAAATTTTTTTCATACAATTATATTAATTTTTTATGACAATGAATTATGTTGATTTTGATTTTTTTTCATTGTTATATTTTCGTCAAGTTCCATTATTTTTTTAGTTTCTCAACTATTATTAACAATAATGTTAAATATTGATCACCAAGATTTTATTATTATTATTTTTTTTTACTTTTGTGTTCATATATGTTTTCCTTTTTTCACATTTGGTAGTTGGTATTATTTCTCTTTTATTCACTCAATATTTTTATGAAAAAATATAATTTTCATTAATATCAAGAAGCATGAGTCTAGAAATCAAGCTCAAAAAGTGATCTCAACCAAGTATGTTGGTTGCTAATCTCGCACTCAATTTTAGTCATATGGTGTGTCAAAAAGTAAACAATTCTTTTGGTATGAATAAACTGATAAGATGCAATATAAATAAACTGACGAGATAAAGTTAAATTCAGCATATAAAAATCTATATTTCATTATATGCATAATCTACCTTTGTGATTCTAGAAATAATTATTAATAAATCACTTTCCATTATGAGGAAATTAAAATCATTATCACATTGATGATGGTCACATTTAATAATATAAATAATTTTATTTTGATTACAAAAGGGATCAAAATTGTAAAATTAACTACCATTTCTCTTCAATTTTGTTTTGATTAATATTACAATTATATATCCTACTTTTCTTTTCTATGTTAGTTTCTATTTCTTTCTTGGTTTAATTAGCTTGAATTGCGCGTATTGTTACTTTATTGGTTTTTAACATGTTATTGTCCAAAACTTGATCTATTGCTTAATTATCTTTTATTGATCTAATTTTTTTCATTAAAATAACACAAATATACAATCAACTATAAGCAAAAAATGGTTTCATGTACAGTTCATACTTTTTATAGTTTTGAGAGTTTTTTGAAAATCAAAACTATTAAACTTTGATTGTAACGCATTCTTTGTATAAAAGAATAGGTAAAAGAATATACTTATCAAAAAAAAAATTTTAATAAAGTTGGGATCATAACTTATTATCTCTATAAAATTTATACTAATTATTATGGTACTTAATACATATCTCCATATAAATATGGTAAATAATTTTATTACAAGATCTCCTTAAAATTTTATTTTAATTAAATATTAATTTTTTATTTATTTTACATCAAAATTTTTATTTTTATATAAAAGTTCTTAGTTATATTATAATTATTTTTTTTACATATAATTATAAATCCGTGTAATGCACGGACTTAAACCTAGTATAGATAAAACTAGAGAAAAAAAGAAAAAAAAAACAACTCCAGATGCATCATAACAACACAGCCAGATGTACATGTATGTAAGTTGACACGTGTTTGACTAAAATATATTTATAAAATTAATAAATAAATTAATTATTACATAAACACGTTACGATAATTTAACTTTGGTTATGAAGTTTAATTTATATATATATATATATATATATATATTTATATATATAAAGCGCACGAACTAATGGTTAAGAACTCCATCATCTTTAATTAAGTTTTTATCAAAAGCCGAACTGGATTGGATGGGCTCAAACCAACTTAGGTAAGGTCTTGGAAAAAGTTTCTCAAGATCAAATCTGACTTTGTCAAAGATATTATTTAATTAATAAAAATTGATATTTTTATTTTATTTTATTTTAAAATATATTTAAAATATTAAAAATTTGTAATACTTTTATAATTTTTAAAATTTCTTTTTGGGTTTTTTATACCAAACATATGAGACCAAATCTTAAATAAAGTTTTTGAAAAATCAATCAAATCTTATTCAATCCAACTCAATTTATAAAAGGATTTACTTTCAATGCACATAATACTAATTCACGTGAGTGTATATATATATATGTATGTATGTATCTAAATGAATGCATGTCAACAATTAAAAATGAGTTTTCACTTGAATATTTCAAAATGTAATTTTGCGATATGAGAAAATATTTATGAGATTAAAATTAAAAATTACTTAACTTGGGTCACATTTACTAAAATATTGTATTTTTATATATTTTTATATACCTGGTCCAAGAAATATATATCCAAGCCCCGATGCACCAAGGTTACTTCTCCTAAATAGAAATGGTTAATCAAATCCAGATTGTAGTTTCATTATTGTGGGCAGAATTTCAAGTTGTTTTTGTTCCAGCCAATGGCTATTGTGAGCGGTTGGGTTATTTGTTTCTCCTCGAGAAATTTTGACTTGGCCATTCCCCAAATATTCATAGTACAATACAAATTGTTAATGGAAGTGGCTTTGATTTTTGTGAATCTCAAATAGTAATTATTTTATTTCTTGTTGTTTGAGTAATTAGCCTCAGTTGGAAAAGAATTGATTTGTCAAAGTTGGCCTAGTCAGCACACGTAAATTTTTATACCATCCATTCAACAAGACAGGACAGGACCCAACCAAAGACTGGTCCAATACATACAGAATTTGACACCTGATAGGGTCACACTGTCAAGGTTGGTTAGCTCATCAATGGCACCTCCCACATTATGATAGTGAGGAGCCTTTTACTCTCTACACATTGGAATATTACTATAAAATTAATAATGAGCAACCATGAATCATTCTACCGTTATAGGGCCCTTGGCAACATATATTCATTTCACGCAATGCAGTTGAAGGTAGGTCCTTTGTCAAGAAGCTGTAGGCTCAAATAATGATTACAATCTGGTACAGTTCCTTTTGATGCATTTATATGGGCTATCTTTCACCTTTTATTAGAGAAATTTTATTAGTTAAAAGAAGAGAGGTTTTTCAGTTCCTCTTAAAACTTGCTGCTAACAAAAGAAATACACCCTTAACAAAGTGTTCCACCCAGGTTCATCGGAAGGTACCCTGCAAATTCCCTGTTCCTTGATTTCATCATCTCTTTAAAACAATATTTTGCTCATCCAAGTCTTCACAATGGATTGCATGTCTTTAAATTTAAGATGCAGTTTTTTCAAAAGTTAAAACAGTCATCAAATCTGTCCTTGACGGTTAAAATGCATGCATTTTTGCATATGGTCAAACGGGAACTGGGAAAACCTTCACAATGGTGATGACAATCCACTAGCATAATAGATGATACTATCATAACTGGTAACGGGGACTTCTATAGTAGGTTTAAACCTTTTAGCTAAACACATGGGAAGGTACTTCAGATTCCCCAGGAATAGTGCCCCGGATGATTGAGACTTCGTTTAAGCAAGCAGTGGATAGTAACCGTACTTTCCTCATAAATTTCAGTATGCTTGAGATTTATTTAGGAAATCTCAGAGACCTACTTGTACCACAGCCTATGAGGGCAACAGATCCTCTGACACCATGGTGAGTATGCAAATAGAGTGCAGCCTTTCAATTCAAACAGATGCAGAGGGAGGAATTAGAATTGATAGCCTAGTTTCCATCCAAGTAAGTGGCTTCAACCAAGCTTTGAAGCTTGTATAGATTAGGATGCCAACTCAGATCAACTACCTCAACAAATTCAAACACTACTTCAACCAGATCCCACTGGTACGTAGTTTTTACTGATCAGATTTTTGACTAATATTTAGAGTGCAGATTATCCAGCTCCTTTCTAGTCTCTAGAGGTCTTGAGCTTGAGAACCATTACTGGCAGACAAACTGCATTTGATTTCTGACACTAACTCTGGGAACAGCAGAATAAATAGCAATACCATCATTTTTCTTGCTTTAAGTATGTTGTACTTGTTGCTTCTCTTAGCATGATTCGCATATCAGTACTTTCTTTAATGCTCCTGAGAGGTGACGAGAAACAACTAAAAATTGGTTAGTTGACCTTAGAGTAAGTGAGCGTGTGATAAAGACAAAGGCATGGGGGAGAAGACTTGGTGAAGGAAAAGCCATTAATTTATCTCTTTCTGCTCTCTTCAAAGGAAAAAGAACCACATACCATATAGGCAAGCTTGAGATTCAACCTGATCTAAGAAAGATTTACCCTAAATCACCAACTCTTTTTAGCTAAAAGGAACAGCAAGCTGACACAAGTTCTTAAAGATTCCTTAGGTAACTGATTCTTCTTCACTGAATTCCATTTTCCATTCATCTAATTGTTTTCTCTAAGAAGTTGAGTTCTAGGGTTAGAATAATAATCGTTAAACCTAATCTCTGTGCACTATATACATTGGAAAAATTATTGTGTCCATTCTTATCTTTCAAGGGTTATCATTTAGGATGCTTTCCTCACATGATTCTAACAGTTATAGGAAATTATTCAAGTCCAGGCTTTCTCAGAAACAGCCAGAGTAATATGAACAGATTAGTTCAATTAGTTGGAGTATCCGATATGCACATGAGAATATTTTTCATTTCATTGCCCTCAAATTAGTTCACTTTTATTGACCTTCTCAGTTCTCATCTTATTATCTTTAGGTGAAGATTCAAAAACACTGATGCTTGTACATGTCAGTCACAAAGAAGATCTATGTGAAACAATGTGTTCATTAAATTTTGCAGCAAGGGTGAAAAGTGTTCATTTGGGGCATGAGGAGTCCAATGCAATTTACTTATCTAGTTTTGCACACTCATCTAACTTCACAATCTAATGGTTCAAGTCTCAAGTTTGATGATGTACAATTAACCTGTTAATGACATCCAAAACTATGTTACATATAAATAGGATAATCTTTTTAGTAAATTCTAGATCAAAATGAAGAGATTACTGCCAACAAATATTATGCATATAATTGGTAGAACTGAATCAAAAAACAAGGAAGAACAAAAAGAGGGAGAGAGAAAATAAAACAAAGATAACTTATGGCAATAATATGGATTTGAAGAAGCTTGCATTAGACTAGACATTTCTTTTTCTAGGATAACTTGTTGAATAGAAATATAAGACTCCATCAAAATATCAGCAAGATTCTGCCGCATCATAACCATTCACTAGGAAGAAATGAATAATTAACATTCAATATCAACAATCTTACTTGTTAATGGGCATTACCTGGATGGTTTGAAATGATTGACATCTCAGGACCTCATATCATCATTTGATTTAGCAAAATCTTATATCTCATGACAAATCGCTCTTATAAACTTATGGTGATCACTTCATCCATAAAAAATCAGGAAGTAAGAAGCCAGAAGGACACTGCTATGAAAAATCTGCAGCAGAAGATTGAGAAGATTGAAGATGAACGTTAACATATTAGAAGAAAGCAAAAAGTTAAACAGCAAATTAGAAGGACTGACAAGGACAGATCGAAGATTGAAGATGAACGTCAACATATTAGAAGAAAGCAAAAAGTTAAACAGCAAATTAGAAGGACTGACAAGGACAGATCTATCTTTGGAAGAGAAAGTGGAGCTTTCTATTTTATCCACTGAAGAGCAACCTCCTGACATTGACTTTATGACAAACAGAATTGAAAATGTCACAACAGCTTCCCCATCACAACTGCCTAGATTTGTGAGATCAACTATTTGCAACAGAAGAAAAACTGGGATGAAGCATCAAACTTTAGTGGGGACAGATCCACTTCATTCAAGGAGAAGACAATCATCTTGGCGAGCTAAGTCAGTGACTTTCCCAGTAAAGAATAATTCAGAGTGCAATTCTGACCTCAGCATTTCAAGATCTACATGCGCAGTGGAATTGAACAGGAAAACTAGTATAGATAATGACACAGTATATGGTCAAGACACATTTGAATGTGACATTAAAATGGTTGTATTCCAAGAGCAGGAGATATCACAAGTGACGTCGAATCATCAAAGGACGGCCCGGGTTTGTTACCTTGAGAAAAATGGAAGTAGAAAATCAAACAAATGCAACTCCACAAAAGTTTTAAAGGTTAATCAATGGTTTGACTTACATATAGATGAGCCTAGTATCAGTGATTCTGAACCAAGGAATAAATGGGTTTTAAACATTCCTATTCCAGAGAAGAAACATAGGTCAAATGGACAGAGAAAGGCAGATATATCATGCGACAAGAAGGTATCTACTTATGACTTTGCAACGCAAAGATATCACAATGAAAAGCAGAACAGGCTGCTTTAGATGTCGCTGGAAGGTCTATTACTAAAATGGTGGTAGGCAAACCACCAACACTAAAGGATTTATTTGCTGAGGAATCAAGATCTAATTTCATTTCTCCACCTCATGCAACAAAAGGCCAGACAATGAAACACCACGAAGACTCACTAGACGGCTCATTGACAGAGGACAAGCATGGTAGCAGTCTTTCTCCACCTGTTTCTTGCTGTGATGGATTAGAATTATTTGATAATGAAGATGAATTCTACACAACACACATGGTGCAGGCAGTAAAAGAAACAGCACATTGTTCAGAGTTCAGCGATAAAGATTAGCAGCACCAGTTTTCCCCACTGACTTGGACAATAGTATCAGCAACTCACAAGAAATTTTTGGTGTTTTGGCTCAAGCATCACAGCTGGAGTGGTAGCATAAACAAGTGATGGCTACAGAAGTTGGCGGAAAGGAAGAGATGTCTGTCTCCTCTCAATCCTTACCAAAAGAGTTTAGACAAAACCTGTGCAGACTGAAATCTCAAAGACCATTATTTACAGATGAAATAAAACAAAAAGGACCGAGGATGACACTCAAAAAATCTCGAGAAATTACACAGAATGAAGGTAAGAATTTTGAGGCCTAAATCAGACATGACACTCATCTCTAACTATGTTCATTCTCAACAAGTAGCATGCACCTTAAGCTGACTTATTTCAGAACATAAAACCTAAGAATTAGCAACAGATGATTATTGGAGTCTTAATCAACAGTTTCATAAATTGATTCTAATGTCTTTTTCTAGGAGCATGTTATATCCTTAAGCAGAAAGTTCAGATTTCATGGGCCAGTGCTCTTCTAGGATTGGGATTCCTCGACTTGGGTTTCAATCATGGCTTCTTCTATGGTCTAATACATTGAAGCAACTGCAATTGATGACAGAATGAAATAAGGAATTTCTACTTAGTTCTGCGGTAAAGTAGGAGGTTGAGCAAATAATAGGATTGAATGTTAGGATATAACCTCAATGTTCCGATCCTTCTCTTCTAGATGCTATGGTTTTAACCCTGTAGTACAATGCAGCATCTATGCATTTTGTGCCATATGGAGGTGCAATGGGATCGTTTTCACTTCATCTTAAATGTCCCACACAAAGTCTATCTTGAACTCTTTCCTAAAGCTCCAAAGAAACAAGACTGACAAAATTTGGGATGCTCACTAAGTACGCTGAAGAAGCTCTGCAGCCACTGCAAATATGTATTTACAAATTTATTTCCCACACATGGGTACTCAGTGGGGTCACTTAGATATTTTGATATGATAAAACAAAATCAGATATTATCCTGTTTACATGATTCATATCTCAGCTCATAACTACTCTCTCTAATCTCATCTCATGACATAAATGGCAAATGAAAGCTTGAATAAATGATATAATAGATAACAGCAACTACAATTTACTACAAAATCTCTCATTGAAATCTCATACATAAGTTTAAAGATTTTCTGACCACCTTTATAGCTAGCTTGTAAATTTAACACACTGTGATAACTCAAAATCAGACTTCTGTTCTCTCAAAGCTGTACCCTTATTGTCTACCCGATCAAAGTAGAAAACAATTCTTTGCTGCTTTTCCTTTTTGATGGAAAAAAGAAAACACCTGTTTCTGAAATCTCATTCCAAAACTCCAAGAGAAAAATTATCAAGCAACGGACTGAAATGGCATATTGCAGGGAAGATCATGGCCAAAAAGTGAAAGCCAAACCAACCCCCCCTTCCCCTTTTTTTCCGACCAGACAAAAGAAAAATGTTAAGCATTTGTCTCCACAAGGACCCAACCAATGTGTTGGAGAATCAGTTTAAGTCAGAGGGTAGGTACAAGCATCTAAAGTTTTGACCACGAACTTGATATAACTAATCCCTTCATAAGATTCCTGAGAGAAATATGCTGAATTTTTAACCGACCATTGTTAGAGGCCCATGTTTTTTTCCCCCTTTCTCCTTACATCTTGAGCAATATTACAATTTTAAAGGTTTTTAAGTGTAAACACATAACGTCACAAACTCCAAGAAGTTAAAGCTACTGATAGATCTTCCTGTCCACTCTTCTTATTCTTTCTTGTTTTCACACATTAAAAGCTTGTCATAAATATGTTGCCATGCTTGGAAGGAGAACAGACATTGTGTAAGTTGAAGAGTGAGATGCAGTATCGAGAAGTGAAAGAAGTGAAAGAAGTGAAAGACAATATGTCTGGAAAAAGCTATGACTATGAGCAGCTAAATAGACAAGGTGACTACGGAAAGACGTACCTGTTGTGATGAGATGGGACAGCACATAGATTTCAAAGCATCAATGTACATTGAGAGGCATGAGATGTCTATATCAAGTACAACCAAACGATCTTTCCATCCACACTCCTTAATAAGTTGAACATGACCTGTACTTATTTTTAGCTGACCTGGTTACCATTCTGAATTCAGAACACTGATGACATAAACGGGAACTGCAATCACTTATGTTGAAATGCTGCTCTTTCCATTAAAGCTGGTCACCACCAGGGTCATGATTAAGTAGTAACTCTTCATCCCATCATCCATCAAAATCAAGAAGCTCACCGAATTCATTCAGCAGATGATGAGCAATTTTCATCTGCTCATTTATGTTGAATAGGATTCCGTGTATGCTATCAAACTGGGGGTGTGATGTGTCTCCTGCAATGAATTGATGAGCTCTATCACTCACCTGAATGAAACTCCAACCCGGCATCTTTCGAACACCTTTGTCCCTCATCATCTTCCTTGTCATTACAGACTTGTCCCACCTGCCAGCAGAAGCATATATATTGGATAAAAGTGCATAGTTCCCACTATTCCAAGGCTCCAACTTTATCAAATGCAGCAAAGCAAACTCTCCCAGCTCAGCATCAGCATGAATATTAGAGGCAGCAAGAAGAGACCCCCAGATAGCTGCATTTGGCTTAAAGGGCATCTGACTAACTAGTTCCAGTGCTTCTTCTAGGTATCCTGCTCGCCCGAGTAAATCAATTAAGCAACCATAGTGCTGAATCTTGGGTTGAACTCCATACTTGGATTGCATAGTATTGAAATAGTAGCGACCCAAATCAACCAATCCAACATGAGTACAAGCAGAAAGGACGGCTATCAAAGTGATATCATTTGGCTTAACTTCAGCCGTTTCCATCCGAGAGAACATGTGGAGAGCTTGTGTTCCAAGTCCGTGGAATGCCAACACAGATATGATGGTAGTCCAAGTTATGACAGTTTTATGGTTCATGTTCTCAAATACTTGCAATGCCTTGCATATATTGCCTGACTTGGCATACATTTCAATAAGCGCATTTTGAAGGGGAACCATTTGGTAGAAACCACGTTTATGAATATAGCCATGAATGCACTCTCCGAATTTAACTTGAATGGCACCAAAATGGGCACAAGCAGAAAGCACAGCCAACATTGTGATTTCGTCAGGCTTCACATTCTCCAACTGCATTCTACGAAATACAGCGATGGCCTCGTTGGGATGGTCCATTTGAGCGTAGCCTGCAATCACAGCTGTCCAACAAATAAGTACTGCATTGGTTTGAGTTTGAGGCATGCGCTCCAGCAAATCCCAAGCAGTGTCTGGGTCGCCAACCTTGGCATACCCAGCAATCATGGCATTCCAAATGGCAAAGTCGTCCATAGAGACAAGGTTGAGACAAGCATGGTCGAACAGCTTGCGAGCACCCAAAATGCAAGCACACGAGGAATACATTTGAATGAGTGCTGTGATCACATGAATATTGGAGTCGAGTCCGGCACATATAGTTTGACAGTGAATCTGAGTTCCCAAATGGAGGGCCTGGAGATCAACAACCGCCTTCAACACAAACGGGAAGGAGTAACTGTCAGGTCGCAGATTGGCCCAGCCAATGCTTTTATAAACAAGGAGAGCCTCAAAAGCAGAGTGAGAAAGTGTCAGCGCCTTGATCATGGTGTTGAACACATATATGTGGCTGTGGGTTTGGGCACTGAAGGCAAACACAAAATAGGCATAGTCCGAGAAGCCCAGAGAAAAGCATGTCTTGATAAATTGGCTGAGAATAAACTTATTGTTATCGAGGGCTCTCCGTACCATGAATCCATGTGCCTGCTCAACATGTTTCAGGTTAGAGCAGCACTTTAGTAAGCAACCCAACTCTCTCTCATTCTCCATTACCCCTAAACCACAAATCAGCGCACCGTTCTTTCTTCTCCCTACTACAAGAGCGGACCGGAGCCAAATCATTTCTTTCTACACACTTATGGACAACCCTAGCTGGACTGAGTTTGACCTTGAACTTTTCCCTATTCTATTATGCAAACTGCAGGGTATAGAATCATAATATATTATTAGTTGTGGTCTACAGAGAGCATTGTGCTTCTTTTGAAGTCACAAATGAAACAAAACAAAACTCTTCTTTGATTCACAACCCTTCCATAAGGTCAAAATACTAAGAATCAAAACCAAGAATGGAAGATCTAATCCATCTTTAACTTTTTCCCATCTATCTAACTTGATTTGATATGTATATATACACATATATATCCACTTTAAAATTCGAGTTTTGACAATATATAAAAATAAAAAGCCAAAGCTTTCCTACAACTAAAAAACATAAAGAGTTTGTAGCTATCCGTCTTCATTAGCTTTTAACACTTTGTAGCTATTCCTCACCATTCTCTTCACCTTTTCAAGTAGAAAAACCACATACTAGATCTATAAAAATAAATGCAAAATAAGTGGAAAAATTAACTCAAAATCAAGAAAATGTTCAACATGCAAACAATAAACTGCACTTGATTACTGTGCACCAATTTTATTTATTTATTCTTTTGGCTACAAAGCAAATTAAAATACTTAATCAATAGCAAACATTGACATTGAGTTAGTAAATAAGCAACCAACATCAACATGCTAAGTAATATTAAAAGAATACTACAAATACTATAAATAAAGATCTCACCCACAAAAATATCACTGTATCATCAAAGCTTAATAGTAGCAATAGTAAATTGCAAAACAAAGAAAAATACTTTGAATCTCCAACAGTAACTACTAAATGATAAAATCACATTATTTTATATAAGCGAAGATTGTTTGACAGAATATGAGATGAAATAAGGCAATAAGTAAATCAGGATTAAAAACATATAAGTATCACTACACCTAACTGAATGAAATAAAGACAAAAGAATCAAAACATAAAATTAAAAACTTGCATCAAAGACTTGTGGGTTCTGTACAAAAGCGAAAAAATATCATCAAAATGAAAAAAAATAACTTGTTAACTAAACAGAAGTATATAAGATTAAATATTTTAAATACATGAAAAATATATTTAACACCTATATTAATATCTGTAACAAATCCAAACATAAATTAGATTAACCTATTAAATATTATATTCAATATAAGTAAAAATAAAGCAAGATTTCACAAAAACAATGAAAATATGAAAACTAAAATCCCTCATTATAAATCGAAAAAGAAAAAGAAATGAGAGAAAACAAAAAAAAAAAATGCTCACTTTACAGCGAGTGAAGCTACCCGTTCGATTGTTGAGAACAAAGACTAAATGCTTCTTTCTTCCTCATTCGATGGTTTGTAAGCCGTGTGAGAACCTACGTCGATTGTCATACGAAACCATTCGACCTGGCTATCAGTACCAAGAACGCCCTTTTAGTTTTTCTTTCTCACTTCTACCTGAGCCTGTTCTCTTCACAAGATTTTTTTTCGTCTAATCACCACCAAAGCATTTTTCATTGTCAAATCATTCTTATTCTTTTTCATCACCATGGCACCATCAATTGGAAAACAAATAAAAGAAAGGAAAAATGTTTTTTAAAAAATTTACATTACTAATTCCTACCTATCTCTTTCCCATCTTATTTTTCAAAAGAGAAAAAACAAAAAGGTGAGTTTCGTTTAAAGCAAAAGTATTTTTTTTTTTTTTAAAAGAAAGCTGGAAAATTGGAAGAGAAAAGATAAACGGAGGATTTTGTTCAAAGAAAAAATAAAACAAATAAAATAAAACAAAAGGCTGAACAAGTAGGGTATCACACAGGCTAAAATTTATAAAATTTAAATAATTTTTACTTTATATAATAGTTTTTTGCTTTTCACTTTATTATATATTTATGAAATTACTTAAAAATTAAAAATAAAATAATAATTAAAAATATTCTTTTTTTAAAAAAATTAATTTAAATAGTATTTTAAAAAATAGCTAAAAGTATCATAAAATAAAAAATAATTCTAAAGAAATTAAAAAATATTAATATAAAATTTTTTAAAAGAAAAAATTAACTTAAAAGAATTTATATTTTAAAATAAAAAAATTATTAACATAATAAAAGAAAGAAATAATAAATTTTATATTAATTTAAAATTAGATAAAAATATCATAACATGCTAAAAATGAGTTATAAAAATTTTAAATATAATTGAATATAAGAAAATCTGTTAGAAGAATTATTTGTTGTAAATAATTTGGTTAACAATATAAAATTTAAATTAAATTTTTTATAAATAAATAATAGATTAAAATACTTTTAAGGATAAGAAATAATATAAAAGAAATAACATTTTAAAATAAAAAATTAATAAAAATTTATTAAAGCAATACAAAAAAAATCGTAAAATTTATATCATTTATTGTAAAATATGTTAAAAGTGTCATAACACTTAAAAAAAGTTATGAAAATTCTAAACGTAATGAAATATAAAAATAACTATAAAAAATATTATTGAAATATAAATAATTGAGTTGATAACTTAAAATTTTAATTAATTATTATTCCTATAAATATATAAAAAAATCCAATAAATAAAAGAAATATAAATGGCATAAATAGATGAAAAGAAATATAATATTAATATCATTTAATATAAAATAGATAAAAAGTATCATAATATACTAAAAAGAAATTATGATAATTCTAAATGTATTAAAAAGTAACAACAAATGTAAAAATATATTATTATAACGTAAATAATTATGATGATAATGTAAAATTTTAATTAATTATTGTTTTATATATACAATGAAAATAGCTATAAATTAAAAAATAAATTATTAATGTAAACAAGTGGAAAGAAATATAAAATTATTATAATTTGAAGTAAAATTAGTAAAAAATATCGTAATACACTAAGAAAATATTATGATAATTCTAAATATAATGGAAGGTAAAGCCTATCGTAAAAAAAAATATTGTAATACAAATAATTATGTTGACAATATAAAATTTTAACTAATTATTATTATTATTTTTAAAATATATAAAGAAAATAGCTAAAAATTAAAAAATAAAGAAGTAATGTAAAAAAGTAAGAAACACATAAAATGAGTATTATTTAGTACAAAATTGATAAAAAGTATCATAACACACTAAGAAAGAGTTATTACAATTCTAAACATAATTAAATATAAGAAAAATGATAAAAAAAATTTATTGTAACATAAATAATTAAATAGCAAACTTAAATTTTTAATTAATTATTTTTTTAAACATAAAAGTAAAATAGCTAAAAATTTTAAAAATATATATATTTGTAATTTAAACAAGTTAGAAGAAACATAATATTAGTATCATTTAGCATAAATTGTATATGAATTGTTGTAATATACCAAAAAGAGTTATGACAGTTATAAACGTAATTAAAAGTAAGAACAACTATCAAAATATATTATTGTAACATAAATAATTATATTAGTAAAGTAAAATTTTAATTAATTATTGTTTTGAAAATATTTAAAGAAAATAGTGAGAAATTAAAAAATATATTGGTAATATAAACAAGAAAGCGCAAATGCAAAATTTGTAACATTTAAAGTAAAATGGGTAAAAAGTGTTATAACACATTAAGAAAAAATTATAACAATTCTTAATATAATGAAAAGTAAAAATAACCATAAGAAACTATTATTGTAATGTAAATAATTATATTGACATCATAAAATTTTAATTAATTATTATTCTTATAAATATGCAAGAAAAATAGCTAAAAATTAAAAAAAATAAATTAATAATGTAAACAAGTGAAAAATGTAAAATTAGTATCATTTAATATAAAATAGATAAGAAGGGTCATAATATACTAAGAAAAAGCTATGAAAAATTTAAATGTAATGAAAAATAAGAAAAATCATAAAAATATATTATTATAATATAAATAATTATGATGGCAATACAAGATTTTAATTAACTATTGTTTTTGTATATATAAAGAAAATAGTTAGAAATAAAAGATAAATTGATACCGTAAAAAAGTGAGAAAAACGTAAAAGTAATATTATTTGGCATAAAATGAATAAAAAGTTTCATATCATATTAAGAAAGAGTTATGAAAATTTTAAATGTAATGAAAAATAAGAATAATACTAAGAAGATATTATTGTAACATAAATAATTATATTATAACGTAAAATTTTAACTAATTATTATTTTTTAAATATATAAAGAAAATAGCTAAAAATTGAAAAATAAAAACGTATTGTTAAAAGTGAGAAAAACACAAAATTAATATAATTTAATGTAAAATGAGTAAAAAGTGCCACAATACACTAAAAAAAAGTTACGATGATTCTAAACGTAATTAAAGGTAAGAACAATTATGAAAAGAAATTATTGTAACATAAATAATTAAGTTACCAACATAAAATTTTAATTAATTATTTTTTGTAAATATATAAGAAAAATAATTAAAAATTAAAAAACATATTGGTAATGTAAACAAGTGAGAAAAATGTAAAAAGTATCATTTAATGTAAACTAGGTAAGAATTGTCTTAATAGTTAATTCATAAAAAAGAGTTATGATTATTCTAAATGTAATGAAATTAAGAACAATTGTAATAATATATTATTTAATGTAAATAATTATATTAGTAAAAAAAATTTTAATTAATTATTTTTTTGCAAATATTTAAGGAAAATAACTATAAATAAAAATAAGTTGGTAACGTAAACACGTGAAAACTAATATAAAATTAGTATCATTTGACGTAAAATGAAAAAAATGTGTCATAACACATTAAAAAAGGTTATAACAATTCAAACATAATAAAAAAAAAACAACCATAAGAAAATATTATTGTAAAGTAAAAAATTATGTTGATAACATAAAGTTTTAATTAATTATTGTTCTTGTAAATATATAAGAAAATAGCTAAAAATTAAAAAAGAAATTGATAATGTAAACAAGTGAGAAATAACGTAAAAGTAATATCATTTAGAATAAAATGGGTAAAAAGTATCATAACACACTAAAAAAATTATAACAATTTTAAATGTATTGAAAAGTAAGAGCAATCATAAAAAATATATTATTGTAATCATAAAAAATATATTATTGTAATATAAATAATTATGATGACAATGTAAAGTTTTAATTAATTATTGTTATTGTATGGTAAGAAAATAGCTAAAAATTTAAAGATAAATTGGTAAGCTAAACAAGCGAGAAGAAATATAAAATTAGTATCATTTGCCATAAAATTGATAAGAAGTGTCGTAACACACTAAGTAAGAGTTATGGTAATTTTAAACGTAATAAAAAGTAAAAACAGCTATAAGAATATATTATTGTAATGTAAATATTTAAGTAAACAGCATAAAATTTTAATTAATTATTGCTTTTATAAAGATATAAGAAAAATAACTAATAATTAAAAAACAAATAGATAACATAAGCAAGTAAGAAAAAATATAAAATTTATATTATTTGACGTAAAATTGATAAGAAAGAGTTAAGATAATTCTAAACGCAATATAATGTAAGAATACACGTAAGAAAATATTATTATAACATAAATAATTAAGTAGATAACATAAATTTTTAATTGATTTTTTTTATAAATATATAATAAAATAGTTAAAAATTAAAAAAAAAAGGTAATGTAAGCAAGTGAAAAAAACATAAAATTTTTATCATTTAATGTAAAATGGATAAAATGTGTCGTAACATACTAAAAAGAGTTATAACAATTCTAAACATAATGAAAAATAAGAACAACTGTAAGAAAATATTATTGTAATGTAAATAATTAACTAGGTAGCATAAAATTTCAATTAATTATTTTTTTTGTATATATATAGTTAAAAATTAAAAAATAAATAGGTAATGTAAACAAGTGAGAAAATTGTAAAATTTGTATCATTTGGTGTAAAATGAGTAAAAAGTGTTGTAACATACATTAAGAAAGAGTTATAACAATTCTAAATGTGATGAGGTAAGAACAATCGTAAGAAAATATTATTGTAACATAAATGATTAGGTTAATAATGTAAAATTTTAATTAATTATTGTCTTTGTAAATATATAAGAAAAAAAGCTAAAATTTAAAAAACCAAATAGTTAACAAAATAAGTGAGAAAAAGTATAAAATTTGTATCATTTGACGTAAAATAAGTAATAAGTGTCATAACACAATAAAAAAGAGTTATGACAATTATAAACTTATTATAATGTAAGAACAACTATACGGAAATATTATTGTAACTGAATAATTAAGCTGTAATGTAAAATTTTAATTAATTATTTTTCATGTAAATATATAACAAAAATATCAAATAAATTACAATAAAAATTTTTTGGTAACTTAAACATGCAAGAGAAAACGTAAAATTCGTATCAATTGGTGTAAAATGTGAAAAAATTATCTTAATACAATAAGAAAGAGTTATGAAAATTTTAAATGTAACGAAAGGTAAGAACAATTATAGGAAAATATTTTTGTAATATAAATAATTAAATCAACAACATAATATTTTAATTAATTATTATTTTATAAATATATAAGAAAAATGATTAATAAATAATCAAAAAAATTTAACGTAAAAAGCAAGAGGAATAGTAAAATTTCTCTCATATTTGAAAGCTATCATTATACCATTTTTAATCTAAAAAATTTATTAATGTAAATATTTGTGTCATAACGGTTTTGGGGACTACTAGATGAATTTGAAAAACAAAAGTTTGAGTCGCCACCAATCTTTTTTGGCTAGATGTGATTGGTCACCTATTAAAACTTATCTTTTTAATAAAATTTTAAAATTAATTAAAACTTATTAAAAAGATAATTTTTAGGTTTGTGAAAATAGTTTGAATTGAGAGTTGGTTATACGTGAGAAAGGATTAACATTCCCTCAATGCCCATTTAAAACGGTACTAATTAATTATGTGTTATTTTTTAATATTGACTAAAATGATCTTAATTTTTGTATTTAAAAATTTACGTCCTTAAATTTTCTTTAAAAACATATTTTTATTTTTAGTAAGCTTGAAAAATAAATGAGAACCTTATATTGAAAATTTCTTAAAAATTTTTAAATACTTTGTTAATATTAAAAAGAACTATTTTACGTAAGGAATTTTAAAGAATTGCTACTCGAAATTCTCAAAAATCAGTAGTTCATATTTATTTCCATAAAATATGATATCTATAATTTTAATAACAAATAGTATTTTCTAAAAACTCATTTCTATGCCATTTATAGAAGAATGAAAAATCTTTATCAAAAATTAATCTAAATGCTCCAATACATTGATGGTATTTTAAATAAATTTTTTTACCTAAAGATTCCTAAAGAATCACCATTTGGATTTCTTTAAGATCTTATTTTCGAAGATTTTTCGTTTGTTTTTTATAAAAATTATTAAAATTCATATAATAATAAAATTATCTACAAATACATTTATTTCCTAAAATCATACTTTTATTAAGAAAAATTGTTCAAATTAAAGAAAATGATTATAAAATAAAATTTTTTCATATTGAAAGAAACTTCTAAATATTTCAATGCTATAGCAAATTTCAAAAGATTTTTCTCACCTAGGGAATTTTCAAGACTCACTACTTGAACTTTCTGAAGTCCCATCATTGAAAATTTTTGTTACTCAATTTTATTAAAAAAATGCATGCTTTTATAAATATTTATTTGTTTTATCTTTTTAAGAAGATTGTTCAAATTAATTAGAAAAAGTATCGAAAAAAGTTTTTAAATACTCTAATACTTTGGTAATTTTTAGAAATATTTTTTTACCTAGGAAATTCTCAGGAATTATTACTTGGACTTCCCGGAGTCCCATCATCAGAAATTCTCATTACTTTAAAATTAGGTAATAATATATTATATATAAACAAATTTATGTCCAAAAATGTATATTTTCGTATAAAAAAAGCTTCTCAAATTAAGTATAAGGATAAAATAGAAAATTTTGTATTGAAAAGAAATTTCTAAATATTCCAATACTTTGACATTTTTAGAAGACTTTTCTTACCTAGGAAATTCTCAAAAATTACTACTCAAACTTCCTGAGGTCCCATCATAGGAAATTTCATTTTCATTTAAAACTATGTAATGCAAACAATCAAGTAGAATATGCATATGAAAAATGTACTGATTATGTTTAAATCTTTTTTACTCATCTTCCAATTATCACTAGAACTTTTGAAAAGGAACAAGGTAAATAGAAGTTTTTATTGAAAATTTTTCTAGATACCCCGATACTTTGACGATATTTTAAAAAAAAAAATTTCACCTAGAAATTTCTTAGAAATCTCTATTCAGACTTCCTGAGAATCCTATCCTCAAAAATTTCTTTTACTTTTTCCTTACTTACTTAATTAATTATATATTTTTAATCTAATTTTTAAACTTTAATTGTACCAATTTCATTACTAAAAGAGTTATTACACATTATTATTTACATTTATCAAAATTTTAGAAAAATAGAGAAATGAAACTTTTTGTATTGAATATTTTTCTAAACACTCCATTACTTTGGTAATACTTGTAGAAAAACATCGTCACCTAAACATTTTAGAGAACCTAAACATTTTAGAGAATCGTTATTGGATTCTCTAAAATATTATCCTCGGCAAATTTCATTCAATTTATTATTAATAAATTTTGTATAAATCTAACATACATAAAGGACAAATTATTCTAAAAGAAATTGGTATATAAAATTTCAAATTGCATAAGAAAGCAAGAAAAGCATATAGATCCACTCATAATAGTCTAAAAAAAATAAAAAATTTGAATATAAAAAAAAGTGTGCATAGCTTTGAATGATAAGTCTAGAATTAAGATAAGCATTATGGAAAACCAACAACTTTTGGCATGTAGTGAAACTTTTATTCATTATTCAAGTAAGATAAAAACTTATGACTCCTCACCATTCCAACGTCACCTTCCCATGCCATATTTTATTTGTTTAAATCATAAAATGATAAAAAAGAACTTTGACAAATTCTACAACTACAAATCATAGTATTTATATTTTGAAGATTTTTCTTCTTATTCTTTTTTTTTAGTTATTTGTGGAATTTTCTAAGGCCATAATCACCGCTGCCTTTCCTTTAACCAGCTCTTGTATAAGAAACCATTCAAAACAAAAATCAATCATAATACTCATAGCATCAATACATGAAAACAAGCTTGGAACTAGATGAGCAACTATATCCATATGTAAAGCATCAACCAAAAAAATGGTCACGCAACAAAAATGAACACTAATCCACCGAAACTAATAAATTTGCATCAAACAAATCAATATGCAGTGAAGGTGAAGGTAACAAATATAAAAGAAAATGGAGCTTTGTTTATGAAAATGACAGGATTTACACAAAAGACAAATAATGCTACTTTTGCTTTTTCTTTTTCCTCCAAATAAATGCTTCTTTCCCTCTTTTTTTTTTTGTTCTTTTGTTGGCAACTTTCTCTTTTTTCTTCCTTCAATAGCTTTCTACTCATTTTTAGTAGAATCCTCTCCTTTTCTTTTTTTTTTTTTTTTGGTTCTCCTTCACCTTCTTTATTCGGTTAGCTTGCTATATTTTTCTAGTAATTTTTTTTTTCATGTCTTGTCTTTCCTTCTTTTCCAACCTTTCAGCCCCATTTAATCGAACTCTCCAGCTTTTTAAGAGCCCTTCTTTTGGCAATCCCTCTCATTTTTTTTCTTCTTTCCCTCTCATATATTCAATTTTTTTTAGCAGTTTTTTTTTTTTTTTTTTTACATGTTTGGTTTCTTTCTCATATTATTCACTACCACATTGTTGATGCAATTAAAATCATAAAATATTATAAAATTTTGATATAAAAAGTTTCATGAAAATTTGAGCTCGAAAAGATTAAATTACAAAAATACCCCTAAAAGATATTTTAGTAATTTTATACTTTTCCCAGTGCAACAAAATTTTTAGTGTTTTAAAAATCACCAAATTTAATTTTAAACCACATTGATTTCAATTAGGTTGTGAACTTTGAGGATTGACTCTGGTTCTATTCATTTTGGGCAAGTTTTATACAATTTTGATCAGAGTTGACTTTAGAGTTTACTTGTGTCATTTATTCTATATTTTTCATACATCAGCGTGAAAATGTATCATCCATATAAATAGATGCGAAAGAGTTTGACAATAATCATATGGGTCTCCTTTTTATTAGGCCTAAATATTAATACATTTTATGGGCTTTTAAAGGGTTGTAAATGGGCCTGGGTTAACTATGCGAAAATGTTCTGAACAAAATTCAATGTCTATAGCTATCCTTTTTTGTATATTTTTAATAATTAGAAATAATGCAAAGACAGACAACAATTTTGTTAGAATGATGCTTTTGAGTTTTTTTTTTTTTTGGTCAATGGCTTTCCTTGAATAGAGATTTTGAAACTTTGAAGATGGCTCCTCTTAAATAGAGGCTTTGAAAGTTTGAAAAAGGTTCCCCCTAAACAGAGGCTTTGAAACCTTGAAAATAGCTCTCCTTAAACAGAGGCTTTGAAACTTTAAAATAAAAATGATTTCCTTATAACAAAAGCTTTGAAACTTTTAAAAATGGCTCCCCCTAAACAAAGGCTTTGAAACTTTTAAAAATAAAATCTTGTTTGAAAATTGCTCATTAAATAGAGGTTTCGAAATTTTAAAAATGGCTCCCCTTAAATAAAGACTTCGAAACTTTGAAGATGGCTTTTCTTAAATAGAGATTTTAAACTTTGAAAATGGCTCCCCTTAAATAGAGGCTTTAAAACTTTGAAAATGACTCCCCCTAAACAAAAGCTTTGCAGCTTTTTTTTTTTACCATTTGTGAAAACAACTTAATAACGTTTGGAAATAAAACAAGAGATCATACTCGGAGGTCTTAAAAATCTTGAAATTAAAATAGATTTAGCTTAGAAGACTTACGAATCTTACTTGGAGGACATAGAGAATATGCCTAGAAGCTTTAAAAATCTTAAAAATCTTTGAATGCTCATTGTAATAGAGGCATTAAACTTTAAAAATTTAGAATATTTTACCCAAAGGAATTGGAAATTATGCCTAAAGGTCTTAAAAATTATGCTCAGAGGTCTTATAAATCTCAAAAATCTTTGAATGCTCTTTGTAACAAAGACATTGAAACTTCAAAAATTTAAATTTTTTTACTCAGAGGTCTTGAAAATTATGCTTGAAAGTCTTACAAATTTCAAAAATCTATGAATGCTCATCGTAATAGAGGCGTTGAAACTTTTAAAATTTAAAATCTTTTATCTGGAGATCTTAGAAATTATGCCCATAAGTTTTAGTGATTATGCCTAGAGGTTTTACAAATCTCAAAATTCTTTGAATGTTCTTCGTAATAGAGGTGTTGAAACTTTAAAAGGTTTTATTTGAAAATGACTTCCCTCTAATCAAAGTTTTTGAAAATCAAGAGGTCTTGTTTGAAAAAGGCGTCTCCTAAATGGAGGCTTTGAAATCTTGTTTGAAAATGGTTCCCCTTAAATAGAGGCTTTGAAACTTTAAAATCTTGTTTTTCTTTTTTCTCTTTCTCTCTTTCTTTTTTTTTTTATTTTGAAATTGGTTTGGAAATGACTCATGGTTTTATGCCTCAAAGGTTTCACAAGTGATTGTTTTAAAATCATTTTTCATACTTTAGTCTTTTTTTTGAATGGTTCTTTTTTTAAAAAAACAAAGTTCAAAATTTTTTGAAGAATATATTAAACGTAATTCATGAATGCAATGAATGTAATATATGTAATGCAAGTATTATTAGAAACCAATATGATGCATCCAAATTATGGTAACATGCTCCTTAAGTCAATCCTTTCTAATTTTTATTTTTTCCCAAACAACCAATTTTGATCCCGGTTTGCATATTCTAGGAGTTGCTTTCTTATGAACTACAATGATCATTTGCTGATATCCTTATCCAACACTACTTCCAATAAGTTTTTACTTTGATTTGATGAATTTGAAAATAAGTGCTTTTCCAAATTTTTTTTTCTTTTTTTTTGTTTTTATTTTTTTGTTGACTTTGTTATCCTTAATTTTCACAAAATAAAGTAAAACCTTTTACAAATATTATAGGTAATTTATCATATTCCAAATTTCATGAATAGTGTAATGAATTAATGTTTTCTCTATTTAAGAGAATGAATATTATCTGAAAGTAAGGTAAATTAGAGAAAGGTGAATATTTATTTATAGAAAGGTACAAAAATGTGTCCAGTGAAAAGTTTAAACACTAGTTTAAATAAGAGAATTGTATTCAAACAGTGAATATTCAGACAATGATGAACAATATTCCAAAATTTTCCCTCTTAAAGACCCATTCTATTAATGCACTTGATCTTTTTGAGTTTGTTGTATTAGGCATTGCCCCTTGTACTTGGATATTTTCTTTGCATCTAAGCAACCTTTTTAGGTTTTTAACTTAGATCTTTCTTTTTAACTCAAACTACCATTTTGGGTTTTCAATTATTAGTCTTTGATTTTTTTTTGTTTTTATATTTTTTTATTTTTTTAGGCAAAGTATTTTTTTTACAGCATCCAAATTTATCAAGTTTGGCAAATCATCCTATCCACTTCTACCAAAATTAGTGCTTGACATAAAAAGGCCTTTTTAACTACATATGGACCCTCATAATTTGGCATCCATTTTCCTTGATTACCATGTTCATTCAGAAGAATTTTTTTTAAAGCCAATTCTCACTCACGAAAATGCCTACATCGAACTCTTTTATCATGTGCTTGCATCATTCTTTTTTGATACAATTGACCATGGCAAAAAGCTGTAAGCCCTTTTTTTGTCCATGAGATTTAGTTGTTCGTAGCTATTTCAGACCCATTCCATTTCCTCTAAATCTATTTCCATCAAGATCCTTAAAGAAGAAATCTCCACCTTGATTGGCAGCACAACTTCCATCCCATATACGAGTAAAAAAGGAGTGGCCCCAGTAAATATGCACACTGATGTTCTATAAACATGTAGTACAAAAGGTAACTTTTCATGCCAGTCTTTATAAGTATTAGTAATTTTTTCTATTATCCTCCTTATATTTTTATTGACAGATTCTACTGCTCCATTCATCTTTGAATGATATGAAGCTGAATTATGGTGCTTCACTTTAAACTGAGCACAAAAATCCGCTAACATCTTGTTATTCAAATTACGAGCATTATCGAAAATGATCTTTTATGAAAGGCTATATTGAAATATTATCTTTATTTTATAAACTTGCTTATCACTACTCTTGTCACATTAGCTTAAGAAGTTGTTTCAACCTATTTTGTGAAATAGTTGATCATTACAAAGATGAGTCGATGTCCATTTGAAACTTTTGGAGTGATGGGTCCAATTACATTTATTCTTTACATAAAGAATAGCCATAAATGTGTGAGAAAATGCAAAGGGATTAGAGGAGCATGAATTTTATCTATATAAATATGGTATTTATGGCATTTTCTTACATAATTGGTACAATAATTCTCCATTGTCAACTAATAATAACCTACCGTTATGATTTTTCTAACCATTATGTGGCCATTTGCATGTGCTCCACAAGTTCTTTCATGCACTTCTTGTAGTATTTTCTTAGCTTTAACAACATTCACGCATTTTAATAACATTTGATCCTGACTTTTCTTATACAAAATTTCTCCATCAAGGAAAAATCCCATAGCCAATCTTTTGATAATTTGTTTGTCATTTTCTGACGCATGTTTTGGGTATTTTTGGTACTTGACATATTGCATGATATCATAATGCCAAGGTAGACCATCAATCTCCTTTTCAATAAGTGAACAATATGTCGGTGATTCTTGCACATTTAACTAGATAGGTAAGATTTCTATCTTATCACCCATTTTCAACATTGTAGCCAATGTAGACAGAGCATTAGTCATTTAATTATCTTCTTGAGGTACATGATAGAATTGGACCTTTTCAAATTGTTTAACCAAATTTACCACACACTTTTGGTATCGTACCAACTTTGAATCTCTTATTTCTCATTCACCACGTAGTTGATAGATTACCAAGGCCAAGTCTCCATAGGCTTCTAACACTCTAATTTTCCTTTTAATTGCCATTTGTATGCCCATTATGCATGCTTCATATTCTGCCACCTTGTTGATGCAAATAAAATCCAACCTTGTAATGCTTGGATAATAATTTCCATCAAGGGATATCAAAACTGCTCTAATCCCATGCCCTAAAACATTCAAAGCCTCATCAAAGAACGTTTTCCATGGCTTTTTGATTGGTTCATTTTTCTTTACTTAAGAAATGGTCATTAAATCTTTGTCAAAAAAGTCTAATTTCCTAGGCTCATAATCATTAGTTGCACGCTTTGTAAAGAATTCAGCTATCACATTATCTTTGATCACCTTTTGCAACACATATACAATATCATATTCAAAGAGCATGACTTGCCATTTTGCTAAACTTCCTAACAATGATGGTTTTTCAAAAATATATTTAAGAGTATCCAACCTTACTATTAACCAAGTAGTATGGCATATCATATATTGTCTGAGTCTGTGGGCTATTCAAGCCAATGCGTAACATATTTTTTTCAATTGGGAATATTTAGACTCATATTCAATGAACTTCTTACTTAAGTAATAAATGGCTTGTTCTTTCTTACCTGTTTCATCTTGTTGCCCTAATGTATAACCCATAGAATGATCATTCATATGAGATATAAAATCAATGGTTTTCTTGCAATAGTTGGTACTAACACTAGAGGATTTGAAAGGTATTCTTTAATCTTTTCAAAGGCATATTGACACTTCTCATCCCATTTTTAGGCTCATGCTTTTGAAGCAACTTGAAAATTAGGTCACATTTAGCAGTAAGTTGATAAATAAAGTGGGAAATGTAATTCAACTTTCCTAGAAAACCCTTTACTTCATTTTACGTGTGTGAGAGAGATAAATTTTAGATGGCAAGTATTTTATCTGGATCAATTTCAATGCCCCTCTCACTAACCACAAACCCTAACAATTTTTTAACTTAACACCAAATATGTATTTGGCTGGGTTTAGCTTGAGTTGATATTTCTACAATCTTTCAAACAACTTTATGAGATTGGTAACACAGTCCTCCTTCTCACGAGATTTTACAATCATATCATCCATATACACCTCTATTTCTTTATGCATCATGTTATGAAAAAAGGTTACCATAACTTTTTGATAAGTAGCTCTTGTATTTTTCAACCCAAAAGGTATAACTTTATAACAGAACATGGCCTACATGGTAACAAATGTAGTTTTTTAATATCAGTAGAGGCCATTTTAATTTGGTTATATCTAGAAAAACCATCCATGAAAGAGAATGTAAGATGCTTAGTAGTGTTATCCACGAGAATGTCAGTATAGGGTAAAGAAAAATTATCTTTCAGGCTAGCTTTATTCAAATCTTTATAGTCTACACACATCTGAACTTTTCCATTATTCTTGGGAACTTGGACCATATTAGCTATCCATATAAGATATTTGGATACATCTAAAAAGCCTACAACAAATTACTTTTTTACTTCTTCTTTGATTTTTAAAAACATGTCTGACTTTATATGCCTCAATTTTTGTTATATCGACTTACATTCTAGCTTCAATGGCAATTGGTGTTTGATAATATCTAAACTGAGTCCTAGCATATCTTGGTATGACTATGCAAACACATCAACAAACTCATGAAGCAATTCTTCCAACCTCTTTTTTTCTATGTGTGTCATACCCATCTTAACCTCTTTCTTGTTCTCTTCATCATTTAAATTGATTATGCCTGTAGCTTTCACATAAGGCTTAACCTGTTTTCTTTCTTATTTCATTAGTCTTAATAAATTAAAAGGCAAATTGTCTTCATCCGAATCCTCTTCTTTATTAAGTTCATCAATGTGAATAAGTCTTTCAAAGTCAAATCTTGGATTGTCATCATGATTATCTTTGTATTCATTGTTTGAAAACCTAAAAATGGGTGAAATTGAAAGGATGTAGGCTTATGTGTAGGAAAAGAAAAAGAAAAGAAAATTATAACTTTGAATGAATGAAATAATAGAGGAAACGTAAATGTAAAACACTAGTCATTTTATTGAAATGATAAAAAAAAGATAAGCCCGTAAAAAACTCTTTTAAATGCTATTGGGCATAAGCATTGGGGAAAATTAACTCATTATATTACTTTGTGAAAGATTTAAGGGTAACTGGCAACTTCATTGATTTCTAATTGTTCAGCTATTCACTCGGAGGACATGGATAAACAAGAGGCTTATCTTCTTGAACTGTTGTTGCTATATTTCCCACCATATAGATATGGAGTTCAAAAATGGCTTCTTCTATGTTCACCATAGGTTCCCTTCGTGTGTTTTATAACAAATTATAGTGGATATATTCACCTGAACGAAATGTATCATACAGGTAAAAGATGATCATTCTTACATACTCTGGCTTATGTCTTTTAAGCCACGTCAGTCTCTTCTCTCGCCTTTCAACCATGGCTCTCTTTCTTTTTATCGCAGTGACTTTAAATCCTATTTGAAACTTTTTCCTATTTTCAAATACTTTGGGTGGTTCCTTGACTCCTTGCAAATTCCTTCCAGGTCCATATCTAACATGCCATCCTTTACCTAATGTTTATTTGACAACAATAATAGTGGTATTTGACAAGCATGGAGTGCACACCTTAGATCCTTCCCCTACATAAGTTGCATTAATAAATTCAAAGGATCTAAAAGAGCACTCCAATGCCTCATTTATAGCTTTCACATATGAAGTAGTATGGGTTTAGTTACTAACAAGTCCTTTTCTCCAGAAACACTGATAAGTTGATCTTCAACGATGAACTTTATTTTTTAATGTAGTGATAACGGGATAGCTCATATCATATGAATCCATGGTCATCCCAACATGCAGCTATAAGATGATGAAATGTCCATGACTTGAAATTCTATAAAAAAAAGTGTATGATGCTATTGCATTGATATTTCAATATCTTAACACTTCCCTTTGAGACTCATCAAAAACCCTTACTACTATATGGCTAGTCTTCATATGTGATACATCAATGGGTAATTTTGTTAGGGTAATTATGGGCATGATATTAATAGAAGGGCCGTTATCAATAAGAACCTTAGTTATGATATGGCCTTTGCACATAGTAATGTTATGGGCCTTGGCGTTGCCCCGTTTTTTTGGTGAAATTTCATCATCATTGAAAGTTATGAAATTTAAAGCCATAATACTTCACAGAATATGGTCAACATTCTCAACAAAGATATTACAATTTGCATGTGCTTGATTCAATACTCTCAGTAGTAAATTTTGATGTAGTTTAGAATTCAATAGTGACAGCAAAGAAATTTAAGCAGGCATCCTACACAATTGCTCTACTATGTTGTATTCACTATGTTTGATCAATTTTAAGAACTCACAGGCTTTTTTTTCAGTAACAGGTTCTTTATATTATGCAACTTAAGCCACTGTAGAATGAGTCTTATGTCCTTCTCCTAACATCTCTTTTTTTCCTTTCCTAGCCTTCTCTATCATTTCAGGAGTATAACATCTCCCACTTCTTTCAGGAGTATAACATCTCCCACTCCTTGTTATTCCACCTACCCTAATTATATTTGTAGTACTATTGGCATTTGGGTCATTTGCAACCTGACAGTTATTTGATTCTTGTGTCTTGACATTATAATCATACTTTCATGACATTACCTTATTACTCTGATAAGGGAATGGGCTAGGGACTCGAATTGTTATTTTTTTTTTAAAGATGATTTTGGAAACCTTATTTAAATGTTGGAAGAAATTTAAACGAGTTTCAAAGAGTTTAATTTTGCTTAGATGTTGTGGAATTAAAATTTTTAAAATATTTAAAAAATTAAAATTAAAAAAATTAAAAATTAAAAAATTGCTTTACAAAAAAAAAAAAATGCTTTCATTTTTTAAAAAATAGAATCGAAAGAACATAATAAATAGGAACAAAATATGTATAAAATTGATTAAATTTATTGTTCTAATTTTTAGCTTTCATTCACATAACTTATTTGCTTCATGTCTCATCAATATAAAATGCTAAGGAAAAGGGAGAATTACGAAAACTAAACTTGCTTTGAAACTTTGCCTAGATGTTGGGGATAATTGAGAAAGTTTGAGTTATCGATAATTCCCATTCTCTCATAAAAAATAATATAAAAAACTTTTTTGAAACACTAAAACTTTGAACCCTAAGACCTAAAACCTTGATACCTTAAAATTATGAAACCCTAAAATTTTGAACCCTAAAACGTTGAAACCCTAAAATCCAAAATTTTGAAACTCTAAAATCCAAAACCTCAAAAATCTAAAACTTTGAAACCCAAAACCCCAAAACCCGAAACTCCAAACTGTAAAATCTAAGGGTAATAATAGTTTGGTTCGAATCGGATTCAGTTTGGGTTTTTCGGATATTGTATAATATTATAAAAATTTAAAATTTGATCCAAATTCGAACCAAAGTTTCATTCAATTCGAAATAAACTAAACCGTATTTTATCAATTCAGTTTATCAATTTTTAATTTTTTTCAATTTTTATATATTATTTTAATATAAAATTTTAATATATTTAAGTAAATTTGGATATAAAATTATTATTTTTATTTTTTAAAAATTTAAAATATATATAAAAACTAAGAAAAATATATAATTCGATTCAGCTCGATTTTTTTTATTTTTCACCTCTCCGATCCAAAATTCAATCTGAACTTAATGTATACATTTAATATCCAAACTTATTGAATAAGAAAAAAATTGATCTAAACCAAATCGAAACTATGGTTTCGAATCGATTTTTAGATTTTTTGGTTTTTTTTTCACCTCAACCAAAATCTAAAACCTTAAAACTCAAAACCTTCAAAATCTTAAACCTTAAATACTCAAAATGCTAAACATTCAAAACTATAAGCCCTAAAACTTCAAAATCACAAAACAAAACCCAAAAGCCCTAAATCCTAAACCTTGAAACCCTAAAATGAGACCTTAATCCTAAAATTCACAAAAACCATAAATTTAACCAAAATCCTAAATTCTACTCGTAAACTCAAATCGACACCCAAAAATCATTCAAACCTCAAAACCTTAACCTAAACCCACATCCAAAACCATCACAAAATCCTAAAGGTAATATGAAAATCTCATATAAAGTAATTTGTTCTCAAATACCACCTAGAAGATGAGGTATTTAGAAAATTTTATTTCATTAAGTTTTTTCATACGAGTCTTTAACTGGTAATAATAATAAGATTAAATAAAGAAAAATAGAATATAGGATCTTAAACATAAATAGTCGCACCTAAACTTTACCTAGAGGTTGGGGAGTCTGGGTGATCTTATTATATTTAAAAACCCGATTTCAAAATGATATCTCACCATCATGCATATCATCCATGGGCATATATGCATTTATTTATTGTTACTTGTATCCATTCTGCATGTTTATGCATTTTACTATTGTTTCTTAGTTAATTGTAGCATCATCATTTCTTTTTTGCATAAGATGTTTTTATGAAAAGTATTATTCAAAAAATAGATTTTTAAATAAAACTAAATTAACATTATAAGAAAAATAATTCTTAGTACTCTACCTCGATGTTAGAGAGTCACTAACAATTATCATTTACAAAGAATGTTATTTTCATTTTGAGGAATGTTGTGACAAATTTTTGGTGGAAAGAGTTATTTGTAATTTCTGCCTAAATGTTACAGAAGTTTAAGATAATTCTTTAATTTAAAGATTTTCTTGATATTCCTAATTAAAGAATTTTAATAAAATTATTTTCATTTTTAAAAAATAAAGGAAATTATTATTAAATTTTAAATCGAAACTGAAGATAAAGCATGATTAATTGGTGCTAATTTTCATGGGTGCTGTGGAGGTGCTAACTCTTCCTCACACGTAACCGACTTTCGAATCCAATTTTGTTTTCATAGACCAAAATTATCTTTTGATAAACTTTAAACTCGTTTTATTGTTTTATTAAAAAGAAAAACTTTTGGTGCCAATCACACCTAACAAAAAAGATTGGTGGAGACTCTTTCTATTTTTTTATGATTTTAAAATTTTTTTCATCTAATGGTCTCAAAACCATTATGACAGCTTGGCAACTCCACTGAGGACATTTTTTTTAGAGACAAGCTAAATTTAATCATGCGTTATCCAAATTGTTGGATTTTATAGTTTTAGTTGATATTTTATTTTAATTCCCTTCATTTTAATTATTTCAAAAGAAAACATTGCATGTTAATATCCTACCTTGATTTTGTCATTCATTTGTCTCTTGTATTGTTTGATTGATATATATCTTTGTACACACTCTGCATATTCACTTACATGCATGAGTTCTAGATCTTAGCTTTATTTTTTTTTAGGAGAAAGTAAAGTAGTTAGGCTCTCATGAGGTGATAATCTTTGTATTTGCTAGCGAAATACTTCTACTCAGATTGAACATTTTTTATTAGTAGCATATAATAGATGAGGATTAGAGTGCCTTACTAGTTTATAATGGATGATGATGTGAAGAATAGTTTAATATTATAGGGTGCTAATACCTTTCCTACACGTATCCATACTCTAAAACTCGATTATGATTTCACATATTGCAATGTCCGTTTTAACAAATCCTAAATAATTTTAGGGTTTATTAAAAGGTTAATTTTTTAAGCAGTAAATCATACTAGTTAAAAAATATTGATGACAATTTCATTCCTTTAAGTCTAACGATCAAGTCTCATGGATAAAAATTTATTATGACAACATTATTTTAATATTTTCTTTTGAGGGAATTACATTAGAAGAAGCTAATGCACTCTTTAAAGCAAGAAGAACACTTAATGTTTTTTAATGGGATTATGCAAAACTTACAAAAATAATTAGAAAATGACATAAAATTGGAGGGTTAAGTTGTGACATGGTTAAAATATATTTAAATTATAAATAATCATACTTGTTGTGTACATAAAGTTTCAAATCAATTTGGTGTCTCTATCATATTGATAAAAAATGCTACCTTTTTAAGTATATATTTAATAATTGAAATGTTTTTATATCGAAAAAAAAAGTTAGACATTTTTGCTTAACTCCAAATTTGGTTTGCATAACCTACTTGAGTGAAATATGAAATACAATAGTCAAATTAAACAAATATAAATCTTATAAAAAAATTATGAAAGAAGTAAAGCTAAATTATTTTTAAATTAATATAAGTAAATCCCTTCTCTAACTTAAAAATATTTTAATATCTATATTTATGTGCAACACTCACTTATACTCCATTTATGATTGAAAATAGATAAGGATAAAAGTATTTTAAGATAAGAAAGAAAGATTTTCCTTTTTAGTGGCTTGTTGACTTATTTTTTTGGCAGCATGTAATTGAAAGATCAATACAATTATATTTAAGCTATCTCTTTTGTGATTTTAAGTTGCAATTTTTGAACAAATCAAATTTGAAACTAATCATGAATTAAGGGTTAATGGTGGAAGAAATACTAGTGTGTGCGGTTAATTATGGAAGGAATATTGGTATATAGGGTTAAAATGTCATTGTACTTACTATTAAACATAAGTTTCCTTATTAGTTTTTTTGTCATATCATTAACTTATTTTCAATTAGTATGTTAATTGAATGTCATTTGTTTATATCTTAAAGTCAAGTGGCGAGATGAAGTAGTAACTTTCTTTAGCATGAAAAAAACATTCTTGGTATGAATGATAGTGCACTTGGTTGTTGTTTTCTTTCTACTATCTCATTTTAGGTTCCATATCTTCCATTGTTTATTTGTTTTTGTAGTGCTATGATTCATTATTAGTGCTTTCTTTATCTCTTTCATAGCATGAAATTTGGGCTTTGATTAAAATATGTGAAAAACTTCAATTCTTGACATTTTCCTCTTTTTTTTTTGTTTTAAGTTTATTTTTTTATTATCTTTATTTGGTTCAATGAATGTTCTCTTTCTTTATAGTCTTACTAATTTTTGGGAGTTCTTTTCCTTTCTCCTATATCATAACTTTCTTTAGATTTAGTAGTATTCCTTTAAAATTATTCAACTCACTCGTAAAGTAGATAAAAAAATCTATCTTTCCTAAATCAAAAGATAAATCAGTTTTAATATTTTTTCCCTAATTTTTTAAAATCAAAATCATTCTTTCGATCTCACCATCTTTGCTACCATTATCATTCATCACTTTTATTACCTTATCACTTTTTTTTAGTTGTTTTAGCTGCTTTTGTATCTTCAATTAGGTAGTTTCAACAAAAAATTATTCTCCATTCTAATTTTGATTTTTTATCTTCAATTTACTTACAAATCTAGTTGACAATGACTAGGTCATACAAAGGATGTGAATGACGAAAACGTTTAGTTAAGAAATTTGAAAATTTGTTTAGTTTGAGTTTAATTCCCTCTGTTTTTTCCTTTATTTTTTCAATTTTGTTTGATTTCCATAGATCATGACATTTGGTTTTGCTTATCTTTATTTAGGTCTTGAACTACTAGCATTTGTAAGCTTTTAAGGTTTAGAGTTTACTTACATATAAGATTTCAACAAACATTTAGACTTTGGGTAAATAGTTTTCTTCTATTAATTGAAATAATTGAAAATCCTTTTTTTTGATGTGTTTATTGTTTCAAGGTTTAGTTGGTACTCTTTGATTTGCATTCGTGAAATTGTGGTGATATTTAAAATCTTCCTCTACATTTACTTAAAAATGCAATTTTTTGTAATCTTTGAATAAAATTGGGTAAGCCCTTTTCATCGCTTAATTTTTATTAATTTGAACTTTAATTATTTTTTTGCTTTGTAATGAATATATGGCTATGAATGCTAGATTATGTGCCATAGTAGTTGGTTGCAGGTGTTAAATCATGTATTTTTACTATGTTTCTTATTGCTTTAATAGCTTTAAGTTTCTAATAACTAATTTTCAAGATGTGATATTTGTTATAACTAAGTGTTTATATGACAAGAGTCCCTTATGGCATCTAAGGCTAAACACTAGACATTATTGGTTTGTTTTCACCAAAGCTTATATATATAGATAGCTAACTTTATGTTGCTTTCTCAAGATTGACATCGCATCAAGAATTGAAATCTTTATAGAAATCTAAATAGAAAAATAAAAAATGAAATGAAAAATGCTGTCTATAGAGAGATATTTGATAACTTAGATTCATGTTTGTTAATAACATAATATTAAAGTTGTCATTTACTATCTCTAGCTTAGCCATTTGGCAATTGGGGTTTAAAATTTGAGACAAGTCAAATTGAGAGTTAATTAGTATTGGAGGGTTGTGGAAGAAATAATTGTATTTAAGGTTAAAAAAGTTGTTATACTAACCTTATTTTAAATTGTTCATTTATTAGGAGTGGACTTTGATGGATAGCTTCTCAATTTATTGGTTGCTCCTCTTTTTTCTTTTCTTTTCCTTTCTATCTTAGCATTCGTAAAGTTTTTTTTTTCCAAGTGATTTTTTTTTTGCTTTTACAAATTTTTTTCATCATTAGTGCAGCTTAAAGTGATTGAACAGCATGTGTTTGAAGTTTCTTCCTATATTTTGTATGCCTGAATTTTTTACATAAAATGAAATAAGCAATCTGTTTTTTATTTTTCTCTAGGTTAGTGGAAGTTTTTGTTATTTTGGTTTTTCAATTAATTATTTTTTGGTTTTATGCATGAATTTGTTTACATGCATTTGGAGAAAGCTTTTCTTTCTTAGTTATTTTGAGATATTCCTTATACTTGGCTTTTTTTCCTTTGGCTATTTCAGTGTGCTTTGATTTTTAATTTGTTCTTAATTGAAGCAATATGATGAATTAGATGAGCATGGTTTGTTTACATGTTTTTGTTTAATTTTTGCATTGTATAATTGATTTAAGTAATATGCATTTTTATGTTGGAATTTAAAATTCAATTTTCAAGTGCCAAAATTTAATATAGAGCATACAAATTAGAGTTGCTAGTTTGTTTTCATGGCCAACCACAATGATTTTTTTTATATTAAAATAGATTTTTTACATTTTGTTGTTGAGTTTCTTATATTTTTTAGCATTGCTTTAATTTTGAGTTAATGATGTAAACAAGGATTGACAAATGTGTAAAACATAAGAATTTTGGTAGATTATATTTTTTAGTATTAGTATTAATCTTGGTAAGTGAAGATATAAGTTCATGATTTTTCAATAAGAAACATGCAAGTTAAAAGTTGTATTTATTTATCAAAAGTGATTTGTCATAGGGTTTTTAGGATTTTTTAAGGTTTTGGGGCTTTTTTAGGTTTTTTAGTATTCATTAATGTTAGTCTCTAAATAGGTTAAACTGCAAGTTTGTGGTACACCAAAATTCAATTTAGATGATTTGATGAACTTGCATATTAATTACAAATTTAGATAAACCCATTTTAGATTCTAATATTTTAATGTTGATTTGCTTGGTTTGAAGTTGACTGAATTAGAATATGAGTTGTTAAAAAGTTAGAATTAGCTAAGTAGAAAGATTTGAGTGAGAAATAAGATAAAGGTAGAAAGATATAATTTGTCAAAAATTAAAAATTATCTTAAATTCTTTGAATACAAGTTTAAAAGATTCATGCTAATTTAGTATATAGTATATGATTAGCCAATAGCACCAAAATAGGAATTAACAAAACATAAATCAATTTGCCAAAAAAGTATATATTGTTGGAAATATGTCATAACAATTGGATGGAAAAATGTCTAAATCTCTAAAAAGGTACGACATTTTCCAACCAACCTATATTCAGAAGCTTAAAAGTAAATTGACATATAGCAGGTCCATAGTTTAATCAAGTTTTTGAATGGCTTCCAGCTTTTGACATGAATTGTGAACCATCAAATCTTTTTCCTAAAAGTTGTAAGTTAGTATGATGTGTATGATTTTGATTGTTAATTGAAGGGAACTTGTTTTTCTTTCTTAACTACAACCTACAACACAAAAAGACAATATACCTGCTTTCTTAATTGAAATTATTATGATATTTAATTTTTAATCTGATATATTTATAAGAAAACTTTCAAGTTCAAGGTGACAAATACTTTTTTTACTTAGTTGGAATGGTTGATGTGAAAATTTTTGTGTCATAGTTTTCATCTTTTTGATTAATTAATATATCCCAAATAAAGTATTTTGGCATTCATTATGTCAAACCTAATGAACCCCATTGAAATCAAATCATGCATTGCAAAAAAAAAAAAAAGCATAGTTTTAATTTGGAATAATAAAAAGAATTTTATTTATGAAATTTAAACTATGTATAAACTTATTTTACTATTTTATCCTAATTGTTAAATGTGAGCATTTATCAATCAAAATATTATTTACTAAAAGTATATTTCATTCCAAAAATTCCTAATGAGCTGATCTTTCGAAATCTCTTTCAGTGTGATATTCCATTTTAACCAATTAATTGTAATATTGCACTCACAAAAGGCTATTCTTTATTCTTCTTCTATTAGTAACTATCCTTATAGTATATTGTTTTCCATCACTTTTGGGGATTAATTAAATTAGTTTGTTCCCATTTAAGAGAAAAGATAAACAACATAAATCCAGGTAATTAAGATTTGCAAATTGAAAGAGGAAATGTGTTTGCCTTTAAAGAATGGATTTTTATTAGAGACTTGATTGGCAAAATGCATATTTTGAAAAGACAAATAAAGTTGAAGAAGGAATACAAAGAAACACAAATTCTCTGAACAAAATGATGTCATTTTAGACATGGTATCAAAAAAATATATTTTTTATTTTTTCTCAAATTTTCTCTTCTCCCTTTCTCCTCTTTCTGCTTTTCTTTATGGAAGTAATTTTCAGTGGCAGAAATTTGTAAATAGTTGTCAAAGATCGAAAACTTTCACTGGATTTTATGAATCTTCATTGGAATTTGGAAATTCACTAAAAAATATCATCAAAAACTGAAAATAGTTATTAGAATCTAATTCGAATTATTTTTGCAAGTGCACAAGCCGTTTAAATAATAATAGAGATTATAAAAGTTTAGATGTCAATCCCACGATGATTAGTTAAAGAGATTCTTAGACTAAATACCTATTATCCCCACACCCTATTTAAAATCGCTTCAATCAAACAAAAGTAAGCATAAAACTAAGCTAAGTAAAGTAAAAAAAAATTATAAAAATAGTAGCAAAATAAATGGTAATGAACTAAACATGAATTAAAATGTAAACCTAAACTTAAAATTAAAAATGGCAAGTAGAAATTTTAATAAAAACAATAACTAAAGTAGTGTAATTGAATTAACTAACTTTAACTAACTTTTAACTATTTTCAACTCTGACAAGAGCAACTTCTAAAATTTTTTAAGAAATTTCCCAAACAAGATAGGAATTAAATAGAAATAGTTTGTAAATGGAAATTGAAATAGCATTGAAGTAACATGAAAAGTCTAGAATCAAAAATTTGAAAGGAATTAAGCTTAGTCAAACCTTAGGTGCAAAGATGAAAACTGTAAGTTTAAGAAGCAAAACTAAGCTTATATTGCATCAAATTGAGTACAATCCAAATTTCAATTGCAAAATCTGTTAAGGATCTAAGTTAAAAATAGATTTGAAATGCAAGTAATGAAAGAAAATTGTTAAATCTAAGCTAAATCTTTGAAAGCTGAATATGAATTGCTACTTGGAAACCATAACTAAAAGCTGAGTTTAAATTGCATGAAACTAAAGGAATATGAAATGAAAATTGAAATAGCATTAAAAGAAAAAAAAATAGAAATCATATTGAAGAAGAAAAATTGGAAAGAAATTGCAAGTTTGACAAAAGAAAGTGAAAACCAAAACTGAGTTTGAAGTGGAAACTACTAAGTCATAGGAAAACAATTAGATATGAAATTTAGTAGAAAGAATGAACTACAACTAAAATAAGGCAACCTAAATCAACAAGTTTACTACATGATTCAGCAAAGAAATCACATCGAATAATAGCAATTTTAGCTTATTGAACAATAAATTCAAACGAAAAGCAAATCTAGAAAAATATAGTAGTTTCAAAGAAATTCATCCAAACAGCATGTAAAAACATGAAATTAAAGGCAATCAAATGAGAATGAACAAGTAAACACATAAATTAAAGAGCATAAAGTGCAAGAATTGCAAACCAAACACCAAGAAGGAGATAAGATCCTTGATATGTTATCATTCATTCAAAGTTCAACTTTGCCAATTAAGTTTAGTCAAAATTTTGGAGCTAGATCTGGAATTGTATGAGATTGAATTTGAATGAGTTTTTTTTCACTTTTAAAGATCTATCAATTATGAATCTAATATAAAACATTTGGCTCAAAACAAGTAAGAATTGAGCAAGAACTGATTAAAATATTACAAAGAGATTAAGAACATATATTACATAACAAATTTAAAGAACACTTGAAATTAGTGAAAATTGAAGGCAAAAATGTAAGAATCTTGAAATTTCATTGAAGAAATCTGAAAGTACATTGAAAATTAATGCAGGGAAGTTAAAATTTCATAGAAAGTAAAGGAAAGAAACTACCAAACAACCTTGTTTGGAAAGCATGAAAATAAAAGTGTAGAGAAAATAAGTTGCAAAAACTTAAAACTAAAAATCTAAAAATTTATCTAAAAACTCTTTTTTGGCCAGCTACTACCCTCTATTTATAGGAAAATGGGAGGTGCTTTAGCCCCTAAAATTGTAGTAAAAAAAATCTAATTAATAGTCAATCTTCTAGATCCTTCTTCCTCATTTCTTTTATGCCTTTACTTACTTGTTTGGTTCTTTTAGCTTCTCTTTCTTTTAAGCCTTCTTCTCATGATCTTTTTAACTCCACGCAATCAACATTTTGACTAATAAGAAGTCTTAAAATAGCCAGCTCAACAACTCCAATTGGTCCTTTTAAATCTCCAACATTAGTGCCATAATGCATTTGATCACATGGCTAAATATCAACGACATAAGCTTGAATTTTGAATTCTCCTTTTGGCACCAAATACAACATCTTGTTCTTTCATTTTTTTGTCAAAATTCAAGCCAGTAAAAGAACAAATTATACATTATAATCCCTAGAAAAATTATGAAAAACTACCAATTGAAAGATAGTTTCAAACTTCTTAATGCACTTATAATTTTTCAATCATGCATAAAAATACTAAAAAAGTAATGATGTATTATTGAGCTAAAGAGGACAATTACAAATGAGAATTATGAAAATTAAGAAATGAAATAAGGTTCTATTAAGCTAAATTATGCTAAGAAAATCTTAGAAGAAAAGGTTGAGAAGAACTCTCATAGATGACAATATAACATAAGCACACTAGTTTTGGCTTTTTCTACCTTTTAACATAAAAAGTCCTCCAACATGAGTCTAAAATCTTCAAAATTCCTCATTTTTCATATTTTCACATATACATTGAATATTTATGCATTTAGGAGTATTTTTGTCAAAATTCTTAAAGAACAAGTAGCAATACAGGAGAAATTGCATTAAAAATGAGCATGAAAATATTAAAATTTTAGTGTAATAAGAATCTTCATGGCCTCACTAGAAAACTTGAATTTCGTTGGACAATTCAATAGAAAAATTTAAGAAAACCCAAAAAATTCTAGAAAAATCTTCTAAACCAAATGTCTATTTTGTTGCTTAGAAAATCCAACCTAGATCTATTCTTTCTCAAACTAAACTAAAATAAAATAAAATAAAACTCATGAATTTCTCCAAAAATACTAAAAAGAAAACTACCAAATTTATTATTTTTTGCCTTTTACTATCTCTCGATTCTTTTATTTGTTTATTATGTGTTTGTATGTTATTTATAGGAGAAGATTTTTAAGATCATAAAGGATTAGATTTCTAAAAACTTTGTATTATTACCAAGAAAAAAAATCAAAATCTAAAAAAGCAATATCTTTAAAGATCCCAACTTGAATCCAATTCTACTAAAAGATAAATAATAAATAAAATAAAAAGTATAATAAAATGAAGATAAATAAATAGTAAATAATAATAAAAATAAAATAAAGATAATTATTACATAAAATTATAAAATAAAGAATAAAATAAATACAAAGATAAAAAGAAAACATAAAAAATAAGAGATAAATATAAATAATTAAAATAAATAGAATATGACAAAAAATAGAAAAGAAAGTTAGGCATTCGGGTTTAGAATAAGACCAAGCTCGATTGGTTTAATGTAAGCATAAACTTAAATCCAAAGAACTACATGTGAGTATTAGAATACTAATTTTAATCATATTGTGTACCTGTTTAAGTAATCATAGATGATAAGTGAAAGTAACATCAATTCCTAAATAGACTAGATCTTCTTCTTCGCTCTTTTCTTACTTATAGCTCTCAATGAGTAGATACCATTAATAAGAAGTAAATAGAGGACCTTAGCTAATTTTTATTAAAACTCTAAAAACCTCTTTATTAAAGGTTTATCAGGCCAAAGACCTACATAATAGTTGAATCACAATGATCCAATAAAATATTCAAACCTACACGTAAGTGATCATGATTAATTATTTGGGCTCTCGTGCTTATCTCATATTAAGACTAGATTTATCAACCTACTTTATTAAACTATAAAATTACTAATTAATAGTAGCCTACTTACTAATAAATTATAACATTCTCTTACCTAGGCAATATTAATTGGGTTATTTGATTTAAAAAAAAAAACATAATTTAGAAAACTAGACTCCAAACTAATTAACTTTACTTTTGATATGCTCATAGTTTTAAAAATTAATTTAACTCTTAAGATAATATCTTAATGATCTTGTCTAATAAAACAATCTAATATCCAATCATGACAGTTTTTATAGCTTTTATTGACATAAGACTAATCCATGCTTACAAGTATTGTTGATTCTATCGACAATGGATCTTTATGTCACTGTATAGTAAGAAAATAATACCTAAATATGATCTCAATGTGTTATTTTCATTATTAGTCCTCTTGCTTATTTCTCTAAAATTGTTGAAAAATCTCCATGGCATCTAGATATGCCTATATGCCTTCTCTTTATCTTCAAGATTACTTACTAGTATTATTTATGAGACATACCCAAATGACACTAAAGTTACACTTAAAACAGATACCAAGTCTTAAGATTTTATAATAGATATGTTAATATGAAATGTGCACATGTAATAATAAACATATATACAAATAACAACTATGTTGTATATATAAAACAATTGTGTCCACTTAACTTGATGGTATCTTATGGACTTATTCATCTTAAACTATATTTTATAGGTAATTAGCAATCACATGTAATACATTTAACAAAGTAAAGAAACCCAAAATAATAATGGTTTCAAAAGCAAATTTACAATGCATCATTGTTATAATCAAACTCAATACCTTAATAGGTTATATTTTGCATACTTGTAGATATTCATATTATGAGCTTGGTAATACCATAATCCTTACATAGAGAAAATATGTCATCACATAATCAAATCACAATGACTTTCATTAATAGAGCGAATGACAAACTTACTCTAATCAAACTTCAAATAATAAATAAGGATCACTATGATAAATAGATTCATAACAAAATTATGTATTGTCTACTTTTGTGCCAAATGTGATAACCACTATTATTCTCAAACTTTCATGACGTCACTTTAATAAACCATTTACAAATTACTAATATATTATGAACAAATTTTCATTTTTATATGTTTATACAATATAAAATTTTTAATATTTTAACATGAGATCATTTTTAATAATTTGAAATTTCATTGAATTACCATTGTTTTTTTTATATCTAAAACATACCTAAACCAATAGTCTATTAAGTCCCACTGACCTTAACACATATGATATTTCAAAAACAATAAATTTAGGACATTTATGAGTTTTTATTACTTTAAAACATATGCAAAAAATTTCCAATTGATTTTCATTTCCTTTAAAAGAATAGTTTTAGCATTAATAAAATAATAATTATAATAATAATAAAAATTAAAACCTTTATATTATCATTATTTGAAATAATTCTAAAAATTAGCTCATATGTAGTTCAAAATAAGAGAGGTTAAATAAGAGAAAATTATAAAATTTTTGTTTTCTCTTAAAAGTAAACCAACAATATTTAAGGAAGATTATTAAGGAAGGAATTGAACTAATAAAAAGAAAACAAATAGTTTACTTATTTACACAAAGCTTCATTCCTCCTTACATGTGAGTTCTTCAAAAGAAAATATTAAATTTTCTTTAATACACATTATCAACAAATGACAATAGTATGCCATTTAAAATCAATAACTGCTAGGTTTGATAGTATTAGTTAAGACAATCAAACTAATATCTTAATTGAGAATTTAACAAGCAAAATGAATATTTGTCAAAATAAAATTATATTTCAACAATTTTCAATTTTACTTAAAATAAATTGAGATATCATAACATGTCTAAAACTTTTTTTGTGTGGAAACTAATCATTTTGGCTATCATAAGGCAATATATAACAAATGTATATCTTCAGATGTGGTAAATTAAAGTGAATAAATTTATACGTTTACTATGTTGTACAATACATCTAAGAACTTATCACTAATGGCAGACATTAACTTATGATGACAATTATCCAATTATATTGAATTGAAAACAAAGGCGAATCAAGATCTAAATAGATAAGACTTTAATCAATTTAACATATTTACTAGTCTTATCAATAATAACCAAGGTGCCTTACAACAATTTAATCTTGGACATTCTTTTAAAGAAAATATCATAACTTTGTGTGATTACACCTCAATGAAAAAATAAAAATTTTCAAAAATATATCCTTTTTAGGTAGATAAATTTCCTAGGTCTAGTGTCTTTTCACATCACAAAAATGGTCTACAATTATCTCTAAATTAAAAATATATAATCACCACTTTTGGGTAGGTAGTCACATGTAATTACCTATAGACAATCCATAACAAGATAAGAAATTTCATAATAATTATATTTCTATTGATTTTCTTATGTCTATTTGTATATGTGATCATTTCAAACAAGATAATAATCTAAATGTACCTTTTATGGATCGTTAAAAATTAAAACTTAAAATGTTGGATATCATTTTATGCTCCTTAAAAATTTTCAAATCATATTCCATAATCATGTTTTCAATCAATATAAACACTTAACATGCCATACTACCAAATAAATTATCTTAATAATTAATAATACTTTATTATGTCATTTCAATCTTTCAATCATAACTACAAAAATTTTCAAAATTAAAAATTTACTAGCCAGAAAGAACATCTACTAATGTAGGTGTTTTATATTTACATGAGATTCAACAAATTGCATAATTTTCATTCCATACATATCATCATAATAGTATATGATGAATAGCAATAATGCATAATTTTTCTAGGCAATCATATATACACTACAATTATGGTATAAATCAATCTCATTTACATGATAATATTCATGAGAAGAATATAATATTTTCAGTATTGCGAAGCATCAGTTGTGATATAAACATTAAGGCAAGTTAATCTAGAAAAGCCTTAACAACAATACATTTTAGTTAAAATTTTAAAATTTGCAAAACTAATTTTTGCTTACTTTTATAGATTGAAACTTTTACTTATATCTATTTACTTTGACAACTCATTTTTTTTATTATCAAGGATCTTTATGGTAATATTTACCAAGTTTTATGATACCAAAAGTATGCTCTAAATACTTACTAAAAAATAAAATTTTACTTGTTACTCTTTCAAAATATCATAATTAGAAACAATTAATATCTTATGAGAGCATAGTTGATTTAGTAAGTATTTTGTAAAAGCATAAGATTTTAAAATGTTAGTCTAACAATTTATGTGAAATAAATTTACTACGCAATTATTTAACAAATGCTACTTTTCATAACATAATTGCACAATTTTAACAACATTCTCCCACTGTTTTAGCAAAATAGGATAAAATCTAGATATCTTTCATAAATTATTATAGCCAATAATATTGTTTTATATGTCCATGAAAATTAAGAGTTTCTAAAAAATATATCACATTATGTACTTTATTAGGCTTTAAGCTTAATGTTTTAAATTCTAAATCACAATTATGTGATAAATAAAATTAAAACATTGTAAGCATGCTAAACATATTTATCACACATAGTACAAGCTTTCAAAATAGCCAAATTTAATTACATATGTCACATTTTACATAAACATGGTCACTCATAAAGTCAAATTTTCAAACAATGATATATCAAAACAAAGCAATATAACAAACTTACTAATTATGCATGTGACAATTATTGTCATAGATTCATATTACTAGATAATATTTTATAGCAAAAAAATGTAACATTTTAACAATCAAACAATAATCAATAAAAAAATTCAAAACTTAATGATTATACCCAAAAAAACACCCGTGACTTAATTAAACTCTAAATCACCTTTTATCATTTTTAATTATTGCTACTAATATTTATCACCAAAGTCAACTATAATATTCGAGACAATAAAATGCAGTATTCCACATTTAAGCAACAATTTTTACAAATATAATTAGCTCATGATGTGTTATTTATAATTAAATTCAAAAGTCCAAATACATCATCACAAATTCCCTTTTGGTTAAAGAATATAACATGCGATTAGGCATTTTTCACATAAGCCAATATGAAAACATCTTAGTTTTTAAGAAGTTTATCTCCTTTAGGTAAATAGACATTTTAAACCAATATATCCTCAATCATGATACTTCGTATCCACTCCAAAATACCAAACACATTATTCCTTTTGGACAGGCGATTGTATAAGGTTATTTAAAAATACCTCGGTTCTTGCGCATAAGAAAATCTTTCAATTTTCAATGAGTGAGATACTTTGGCAATTAAACACCCATATTAATCAATTATATTTTTCATACAAGAAAATTTAGATTGCTCATAATTTTAGTTTGTTTACTTAACTAAGTGTATGCATTTTGACCACTTCTCACGAGATACTTGACTATTACGCATCTTTTTAGGTCACTTAAAATTGATCGCTCTTGTGTGAGACACTAATAATTAACATATATCTTGATGAATAATAATAGGTTGATCTTTTCTTATGAGATACTTAAGTCAAATATGTCTCACTAGATTAATAAGTAATTTATTGCATTCAAACCAAGTGTCTTGAATTTTATAAATAATTTAATATTTTTATTCGACACTTTATTGTTATGTATCATGTACTTAAAAGAAAATTTTCACTAATCAACAATAATAAATAATGTAAACTTAGTCATGGGTAAAAAAAATAAAATCAAAGCAACAATTTTAAACTCCAATTACTTCATATAAATAATAATTGAATATTATCTAAGAATCAAATAAAATTATAAAATAAATTACCAATTTGATACTAGCTATACCAAAGCCTCATAGAGATCAAACCTAATTTGCTTTGCAAAATAGTGAATGTTGTATTTTAAAATGGATAATAAAAAATTAGTAAAAATAAATTTTACTAAATTTATTTAATTATGCATATAAAATTTAGGCTAAGAGTATGTAAATCTTATATATCATATAGGGAGAGTACATACCTTCAATACACTCTAAGCATGCCAAAATATTTTATTATAAAATAAAATAACAGAATTCATGTGCATAAAATATAATAATTATTTAATCATGCATAAATATCATATAATAAATATTTTATGCCATTTAAAAATTTCATAAAAATAATAAATAAATGCGATACAAAATTTTGAAACTAACAAAATAAACAACATTGAAAACGAACACAAAATGAGTCCAAATAGGTCAATTATTTTAATTTTGATACTATTCACTGACTCGGTGCTGTAATGACTCAATATTGTTCATCGAGTTGGCACTGTCATAACTTGACACTGTTTATTTCCTAGCTTCAGCCGGGTTGACCCAACTTAACTAGGTCAAATTTTACCTGATTTAGGTCTATTTCAACTTTTAAGCCAATTTTGATGATTTCTTTTGAAATTAAACCTCTAAACATGCAATTAACATATGGGTTTACAAAATCTGTGCCACAATATGCATAAAAAACACATAAATAACCATAAATTTGAGAACAAAATTTCATGTTAATAGCCATTCTTGATTTGTTTTTGTTATTAATTTTTGTCTTTTATTTTCATATTTTCTTGAGTTTTAATGCAATTAAATGCACGAAACTTTAATTAACATATATATTTACAAAGCCCATGCTTCAAATTGCATCAAAACATGAATCAACATAAATTTGAGCTAAAATTTTTGGATAGAAACCATACATAACCTATTTATAGTTTCTTCCCAATTGATCAATTAAAACTCAAATTTCATGCAATTAAAACATATGTTTCAATCTTAAAATACATGGGTAACAATATTTAAGTGTTAATTCATATTAAAAATCATAAAACATCAAGGTTTTAATTAAATCTTAAATTTAGTTTAAATATTGAATTCAAGTCTTTAAAACCCTAATTTCTCTCTTTATAGGATGAATTAAGAAATGTTTCATATATGATTTCAATCTTCTCGTAGAGAAGAATAAAAGCCCCAAGTTAATTTTGAGAAAAAAAAATTGAAAGATAGGATAAAGTTAAACATAAGATTTCACTTAAAACTTAATTTCATGCAAAATTAAAATTTAAAAACATAATTTTAGGTCTTAATATCACATAATTAGGCTATGATACCACATATAAGCATAAACTTAAAACCAAAAAATGATACGTGAATATTAAAACATCAAATTTAATCATATTGCATACATTTTTGGACAATTATAGAAGATAAACAAAAGCAACATTAATTCTTGAAGAGATTAGGTTTTCTTTTTAGCTCTTCTCTTATTGATGGCATTTAACAGATAGATACCATTAATTAAAAGTGAAAATGGGACCTTAGTCAATTTTCTTTTAAAATCCTAGAAACCTTTCCATCAAAGGTTTATCGGGTCAATGGCCTATACAACTGCCAAATCACACTAACCTAATAAGATTTGCAAAGCTCACATGTAAGTTATCACAATTAATTATTTGGATTTTCATGCTTATCTCATGTTATGATTAAATTTATCAACTTGTTTTATTATACGTAAAATCATCAATTGATAGTAGGCTACTTATTGAAAAATTCTCCTTACTGAAAAATTTTAACATTTAAACCCTAGACTAAATGGGTGTAGAATAAAACAAACTATTTTGAATGATTATCAACCTTTTTTTAATTTATTTCTCAAGCCTGACTTTTCAATTAAAAAATTAACACATGCTAAATAGAAACCATGTAACGAATATGTTTCACACTATATAATCTTATGCATATTTAAAGCTATTATCTTCATGTTTAGGGGGAACAACTTTCAATTTTTTGTTACTCAAATCCTTTACATTTTACCAAGTTTCCGAATATAACTTCATTCTTCCTACATATGAAGGGATAATAGAGCCATGTTAGATTGGTTATCTTGAAACATTGCAATAAAACTTTGATAATGAAAATAATTATAGCATATTCCATAAAGGCCTTCTATTATAAGAGTGTACATGACACCCCTAGTCCTCAATCCATAAAAAAAAATCATAAAAACAAAATAACATACCATATATTTTACACTATGATTCTTGCCACATGGTTCTACATATAGCATTGGTAACTATGTACATACCTAGTTAGTACCTAGTTAGTAAAACAACGATAATTTGAAAGCCAATATCACTTTTCTCATAAATGTGAATGTTAGCTTTATAGGTGAGATGGTAATCCAAGAGGGGGATGAATTGGATTTCTCCAAATTCTTTCCAAACAAATGATTTCAATATAATTTAATGAAAATTAAAATAATAAGCACTTTTGATGAAAATATAATGCTAACAATAACAATTAATGAACCTAAAATCAAATATAAGCAATAATAAATTGTAAGAAGATAGGAATAGAAAAATCAAACACAATGATTTATAGAGGTTCGGTCCTTCTCCACAAAGCACCTACATCCTCTCTCTTGGTTGTCCACACCAAGGCTTCAATCCATTAATTGAAGAAAATGTTTTACAAAAAACAAATCTATCTTGTACTAAATCTCTATATTTTTCTCAAGGCTTAGATAACAACCTCTACCCTTATAATATCAAGAGGATATACCTCACCTCTTGTTCTCTTCCACCATTGTGTATCAAAGTTAATTTTGCAAACAATAGAACAACCTTTCTAAGGCTAAGTGTTTGTTAAATTTAAGTACAAGAAAATGATGAATGAATAACAAATATAATTTGGATACAATAAATACAAAGATATGGACTTTGAAGCTCTAAAAACTCTTGATTCTTTGAGAGAATGAAAATATAGCTTATTGGCTCTTGCTTTCTTGATTCATCAATATTCTTGGTGTGTTGAGTGCCCAATTTATAGAGAAATTGAAGAGGTAGCCATTGAAAGTGTTTAAGAGAAGAAAATAATTGTTGGAAGCACCAAAAAGTAATCGATGGAGTGTTTTTGCCCAGAACTTATCAATCCCCTATGTGGGGGATCGATCTTTTTTTTGGATTTTCAGTCCTGGAAGCATTCTATTTGAAAACCAATCGATCCCTTCTAGAGAGGATTGATCCTATCCATGCTAGGTGGTAGTTTCCTATTTTGCACTCTACTTACTAATTTGATCATAACTTGAGTTATACAAATCTAAATCACAAACCGTTTGAAGATTTAAAAACTAGACTTACAGGTCTATCCATATAAAGTTCATCACATAATTCACTGTGTACAAATTATAGTGAATTTTCAAAGTTAAGCTTTGTGTAGTTTTTCTAACAACTGCAAGTGTCTAGTAAAAATTCAAAATCTTCTCTTAGAAAATTTGGATTTTGATTTTTCTTAATCCATTAGAAAGTAGACTCAAAGAGCTTTATAACTATATAAAATTCAAATATTAAAACTTTGTGAATTAATATAAAAAAATAAAACAAGTTCAATGTTGAAAAACTTTGTTCTTGTAAAACAACTTTCTTAAGTTAATCTATTTCTCAAAACCAATATTATCAAAATTGTCTTAAGTCCAAAATGAATAAGTTCACTTTAAAAACAATAATTAGACTTTTGTTTAAGCTCAAATAAATAATCTTTAAAGATAGATTTGGTTTGAGAAATATGAAAACAAAGAAAGGTTTGTTTAAGCTTTGAAAATCAAATTATTTATTTAGTACCAATATATAAAACTTAAGAACATGTACTAAATAAATCCTTTTTCAAAATCTGATCAAGTTTATTTAGCTTTAATGTTTTGTCATTTCAAAATAAGGATCAATTCAAGGCTAACAATCTCTCCCCTTTTGATATGACAAAACTTAAAGATAAATTTGCTTGATGAAAAACTTTCTTTGAAACATTTAAAATTTTGAAAAACATTTTGGAAAACTCCCCTTTAATTAATGCATGGCAAAACTCCCCCTCAATTTATGCATCCTAATCCAGCACAACTTAACAAACATATGCTAGTCAAATATATGAAATAAGTACAATCAAACATATGCATGTCAAGCACAAGCAAATTTGTCCATATGATATTTCTCTCCCTTTTTTGTCATAAAAAAAAGGCATGAGCATATTAATGAGCAAATAAACACAAAGAGGCATCATTAACAAATATATTTATGAAATATTTCTCCTCTTTTTTATTTATGCTCTTTATACCAAATATTTAAACTCCTCTATCAATTGCAATAAGCATGCAAGGAGAAATGTTTCTAAACTCTCTCTCCCTTTTTGTCATTTCAAAAGAAAAAGAGATCAATTCAAGGCATAAGACAAAATGCTTGATACCAATAATATCAAGAGTATTTTGAATGTATGTAATCAAGTGTAATATGCACAATGAAGTTCATATACATGTATTCAAGCACAAAAGTATAAGTGTATCCAAATTTGGCATTTTAGCACAAGTCATCAAATTTACTACATGAAATTTATGAGCAAAGGATAATGAATGATATGCAATCTATTCATAAATCATGTTATTATAAGATGTGCTTAGAACCTAAAACATCAATAGCAATTAAGCATAAATTCAAGCACATACATACAAGCTCATACCAATTGTTATGGATACCAATTGTTAAAGATATGTCATCAAGAAACATACCAATTGTTATCACAAAACAAATCAAGTAAAATTGTATTATAAGATTTCTCTTCATTTTTAAAATAAGGATTAATCCATATAAGGCATACACAATTTTGCGTGAGAGGTACAAGCTATATCAAGGATAGGCACATAAATAAGCATCTATGAAAGTTAAAAAATCTTTAGTAATTTTGATACCAATTGTTACCAATTGTTAGCAATTTTATTCAAATTTCATAGAACAAACATACTTTAAGCATATGAAAGATTCATTCAATACATACATAAATGATAATAGTAATATTTCATAAGCTATCCTATCCAAACAAGAACCAAAAGCTCATATGTATATAATAAATCATAAGTACTAATGAGTAATGAGGTTCAATTATCATCATGTCATAACAAAAATTATATAAGCATGATTTTCCAAACATGATGAGCACATATGCTATTGCAAAGAAATAATGAAAGCATAATTGTTCAATTATAATCCAAATTATTTCAATGCATAACAATGTACTTAATCTAAGTGTATGCAAGTAATCAAACATATATTTATTTCAAACAAAATCACACAAGCATATGCAAGAACATTTCAAAACATGTATAGCAATATACCAAAAAAAATGCAAACCTTTAAACACAATATGGTACATGCTATCTTAATGGACTCAATCAATGAACATGTTCAAAGAAATCAATCTATTTAACTCATGTCCATGTCCAAAGATTCAAATGAATATTCATGCAATTAAAACTATTAATCAAAGCAATCAAGAACTAGGCATGAATATTAATGAAGGTGAATTAATCAATCCAAGCTTTAAAAAAAATATTAAGACAAATTTTATCAAGTAGCCTGGTGATTAATTTGTGCAAAGTGTTCAAAAATTCAAACACAATATCTCATTTTTGCACCTATAAAAGCAAGCATTTATCAAATCATGCATTAAACATTATAAATCATAGGCACATAACATATATTTAATACAATTACCTCTATTCTTATCAAGCTATGTTGTTGTGCTCATTGTAGTTAAGTGATGCTTTGAATCCTCCAATCCACATCATTTGAGCTAGTCTTTTATGTACTTGGGCTTGATTGATGAGGATGACATGCTTTGCTTGCTATACTTGAAAATCCAAAAATGCTTATTTTAAGTTCTCCTAGCATAGACTTAGAAAAATTTCTTGATAAAAGATTTTCATTAAAAGCATTAAGAAAATCAATTGATCAAACTTATACCAATTGTTAGAAAACAATTCCATATTCTAAGTCATTATAGGCAAAAGAAAATTTATTCACTAAGCATAAGTTGCTAATTACAAGGGAGATATATACTTAAGCTAGAGGTCATATATCAATTTAAACATCAAATAACATAATAATGGCACTAAAGCAAAAGTTCTCATGTAATGTGCAAAAATCAAACCTTTTAGATCATTCATAAACACAAAATAGACATATTCAATATTTATGTATATTCAAGAAATCACCAAAGAACATGTCAAAATATATTTTAGGCCATATGAAAACTAAAAATTCAAAGAAAACATATTTATCATCAAAAACATATTCAAGAAAATTTTAGCACAAAAGCACAAATATGTCTACACAATTGTAGGCCATAATGGACAATGACTTAAGGTAAAAATAAGCATCATAAAAAAATCACTCACTTAAGTTATATTGCAAGTATGTCAAGTAAAGCTCAATCATATTCATATAAACACACACTTGACAAGAGTGATAAATGGACCAACAACACATATCATTTAAAAAAATAGTTCATCAATTTAAAAACACAAATCAATAGATAAAACATTTAAGCACAAGAGCAAGCATATCACAAAGGTATTTCACAAATTAAGAAATAAATAATTTAAGCACTTTCAAATCACAAGTACTAAGGTCAAGTTGAATCAATCATCATATAAGTCCAATCTTGACCAAAAACACAGAGATGAACCAAGAATCAATATATTCCATTTAAGCACATAAAGTTTTTCAATTCATCAATCATAAGAGAAAAAATAGATCTTGAATTAATAAGGATAAAGAATTAAAGCATATTTCAAGACCATTTCATAAAAAATCAAAAGATGAAAAATCAAACATCAATATTTATGATTTAAGCACAAGATGATCATCAATTTTTAAAATCACAAATCAAGAGTTAAAACAATTTAGAATATAATAATCAAGTTTTCCAAAAATATTTCAAAATATCCAAGCATTAAAAAAAATTGAGTAATTTTTAATCAACATGGTCATATAGGCATATACAAAGTATATCTCAAGCATTAAACACAATATCAACAAGCATAAGGAATATATTAAAATCATATATTCAAAGAATAAATAAAAATAAATAAATAAATGCATACTTAACTCAAGCTTACATTTTCTCAAGATTATGCAACATATGTCTTGTAATCAATGTCAACCAAATTTTGCATAATCAATCAAGCTTTCAAATTTCATCAAGAATAGGTAACCAAATTTAAATTCTCTTCAAATAAAAGTTTAGAGGTTACCTATCTTCATTGTGTGTCTAAAGTATTTAATCTTCAATCTCACATTGTGGCTCCTTGCTCTAGCATACCTACAAGAGACAATCTCATTTGATTTTTGGTACAAAAATTGCTTTGGGTCCTTGGGAGTTAGTCACCAAGTCTTTTGTTCCTTTTGGAACCCATACTTGCCTAATTCTAAATTGAACTTTTCTTCTAATAGGATAAGTATGTATAGTATGACCATAAAAATTACAAAAATTGCATTTAATGATTTTAAAACTTAATGAGCTCTTTAAAAGCTTTTGTTATCATTTATCAATTCATCAAATTTCTTTTTCAAATCAAAATTTTCTTTTTCTAAAATTTCATACCTATTTTGAGAGGTTTCAAAATCTATTTTCAATTTTTCATTTTTTTTTTCAAAGCATTTTTTGCATTCATTAAAAACTCATTCTCTATATTTAACTTTGAAATCATTTTCTTATATTTCCTCTTCATTGATTCACATTCAACATATAGATCATTATAAGCATCTTGCGATTTATCAAAAGCATAAAAATTTGAATCAATAGAATTAGAGGTTACCTCCGGATCTTCAAGAGCCATGAGACATGATGCATTTCAGTTGGATTGTTATCTTTCATGTATTTGATCTAATTTCTCCCATATCTCATTTGAGGTTGGACAATTTGATACCAAGTTAAATTTGTGAGAGTCAAGAGCTCCATATAGTAAGCACTTGGCCTTGGCATCATCCATCACTTGCCTCATATAGTTTGCATCATTTGAAAGAATTCCAAGCCCTTTTTCAATCACATTCTAAGCTCTAAAATCTTGGACCATTATGAACATCTTCATCCTCTTTCTCCATTCACAAAATTCAAATTTATCAACCATAGGAGCTTTGAGGACTTCCTCATCATCTTGGAACCAAAATTGAGCCATAGGATCTTTACTCAAGGTGGTTAAACCTACAAAAAGAGACCAAAGCTTTGATACTAATTGTTAGCTTTATAGATGAGATGGTGATCCAAGAGGGGGTGAATTGGATTTCTCCAAATTTTTTCCAAACAAATGATTTTAGTATAATTGAATGGAAATTAAAACAATAAGCACTTTTGATGAAAATATAATGCTAACAATAACAATTAATGAACCTAAAATCAAATATAAGCAAAAATAAATTGTAAGGAGATAAGGATAGAAAAATCAAACACAATAATTTATAGAGGTTCGGTTCTTCTTTATAAGGTACCTATGTCCTCTTTCTTGGTTGTCCACACCAAGACTTCAATCCATTAATTGAAAAAAAATTCTTACAAGATACAAACCTATCTTGTACTAAATCTCTATATTTTTTTTAAGGCTTAGATAGCAACCTCTACCTTTATAATATCAAAAGGATATACCTCACCTCTTGTTCTCTTCCACTTTTGTGTATCAAAGGTAATTTTGTAAACAATAGAACAACCTCTCTAAGGCTAAGTGTTTGCTAAATTTAAGTACAAAAAATGATAAATGAATAACAAATATAATTTGGATACAATAAATACAAAGATATGGACTTTGAAGCTCTAAAAACTCTTGATTCTTTGAGAGAATGAAAATATGGCTTATTGACTCTTGCTCTCTTGATTCATCAATATTCTTGATGTGTTGAAGTGCCTAATTTATAGAGAAATTGAAGAGGTAGCCATTGAAAGTGTTTGGGAGAAGAAAATAGCTGTTGGAAGCACCAAAAAATAGTTGTTGGAGTGTTTTCGCCAAGAATCGATTGATCCTCTATATGGGGGATCGATCCTTTTTTTGAATTTTCAGTATTGGGAGCATTCTGTTTGAAAACCAATCAATCCCTTCTAAAGGGGATCGATCCTGTCCATGCTGGGTGGTAGTTTTCTATTTTGCATTATACTTACTAATTTCATCATAACTTAAGTTATACAAATCTAAATCACAAACCGTTTGAAGATTTAAAAACTAGACGTAAAGGGCTTTCTATCCATATAAAGGTCATCACCTAAATCACTTTGTACGAATTACAGTGAATTTTCAAATTTAAGCCTTGTGTAGTTTTTCTGACAACTGCAGAGTGTCTAGTGTCATAACGTCTAGATCCGGAGATCTATCGCTAGACATTGACTTGAAGGAGTCAGCACCAATCTTTTTTATCTAGGTACGATTGGCCACCTAAAGAATCTATCCTTTCAGGGAACACCTAAGTTTAAGGGTCTTTAACAGAATAGGTTTGGGTCTACTAATCAGAACAGGGTTCGGGAGTTCGGTTACGTGTGAGGAAGGTTATAGCACCCTCACAACGCCCATCAAAAGATGGTACCAGCTTAATTTTGTGTTATCCAATAAGCCTTAACAATTTACCAAGTAATTAGTTGTTAGAAATTGTTCTCAATTAACTCTAATACTTTTAGCAAAAAATTGAAAAAATCTCCTCACCTCAAGAGTATGTAAGAAAACTACTGTTTCACTTGTAGAGGCTCCATCATCGGATTATTTAACATTAAAAAAAATTTAAGAAAAATAAAAAAAAGAAAAGAAAAATGATTGCTTTTGTACAGGAAAAATTGATACTTTCAACCTTTTCCTAAAATGTTTTTTAGAAATTTTAATTTCGAGAAAAATTGATACTTTCAACCTTTCTTCAAATAATTTTTTTGAAAAATTATTTTTAAGAAAAATTAATACTTTCAACTTTTTTCCAAAAATATCTTTTTGGAAAACTTTAATTTTGAGGAAAATTGATACTTTCAACTTTTCTCAATAAAAACCTTTGTTTGAAAATTTATTTTTAAGAAAAATTGATATTTTCAACTTTTTCCCAAAAATATATATTTTTTGGATTTTATTTAAAGAAAATAAAATAATAAAACAAAATAAAAGTGAAAATAAAAATAAAATAAAGTAAAATAAAAATAAAAATAAAATAAAGATAAAAATAAAAGAATATTAAACAAATCTAATCTACTAATAATAATAATAACAATAAATAAAATATATAAATATATAAAAAAACAAAATAAAAAAAAACCTGGAACGGCTCGGCTTGGCTCGGCTCGACTCGACTCGGAAAACGGCTCGCACTCGGGTTGAACGTGGATCGAAAACAAATCGAAAGCGGGTCAACGCTCAGGTCGGATCATCCGATTTCAAAACGTGCGGATCTTATAGGCATAGTAACGCCAAAACGATGTCGTTTTCAGCGGGTATAAAAGGCTAATTCCTTTATTTTTTTAGCAGGCCGAGCTTTCCCTCTCTCTCTCTCTTCCTTTCTTTTCCTCTGCCTTCTTTCTAAACCGCAAAGAACTCTGATGAAATTCTCATCGGATTCTGAAAATTTTCACCGAAATCTAGGTTTTTCACCAGAAGTTCATCGAAAAACTTATCAGTTTCTGAAAAAGTTGTCGAAAACTGGAAAGTTGGTTGAAAAATTCAAACTTGACCGAAAAGTCACCGAAAAATTCAATCGAAATATGAAAATTTTCTAAAAATTCCAAGAAAAAAAATTCCCCAAAAAAAATTCTAAAAAATTCCCATCGATTCCTAGAGCTGTTCTAACACACTTAAACCCTTTTTAGCTCCTGTTTCTTCTCGTCTGTCTTTCTTTTAGCCAGTAACTATTTTTTTGTGTTTTTTCCTTTGATCCGAGGGTCCTTTTATAGGGATTGATCAGAAGAATTTTTGATCAATCCCAACTCCTCTTTGGATTGGGATTCAATCATTGAATCTAATATAGACTCTGATTGAATCCCAATTCACGGTGGGATTACTCCAAAACCAATCTAATCTTCAGCCGAAAAAATCTGAAAAATAAAAAAAAATCAAATAAAAATATTAATGAAAATAATCAGATAAATAAAAAAATTAACAGATAAATTAAAAATAAATAATAAATAAATTATAATATATAATCAGATAAATATATATATTATTAACAGAAAAAAAATAGTAATGATAATAATAAGGATATATATATTAATAAATAATAATAATAAATAAATAAATAATAAATACATAAGAAAAAAATAAAAGAAAAATATATATATAAAATAATAAATATAAAATATAAATATAAAATACAAAAATAAAAATAAAAAAAGAAAATGGGCTTACCCATTTGGTCCAGGCCCAATTGATCTGAGCTTGGACCAAATTGAATGTTTACAGCTGCCCCTCTTTGCACATTTTCTATGAAACAGAAATTGCGCAAAGACGTAGACACCCAATCAAGACTCAACTCGATATTTTTTTTTTTTTTGTGTTTAAGATTTGATCAAAACTCTTCTAAGCAGAGGCTTAACGACTTTGAAAAACATAAACAATGCTTATCTAATCAGAGGCTCAACGACTTTGAAAACGAATAAAGCTCCTCTAATCAGAGGCTCAACGACTTTGAAAAATAAATAAAGCTCCTCTAAACAGAGGCTTAATGACTTTTTTTTTTTAAAAAAAGAAATGGCTCATCTAATCAGAGGCTCAACGACTTTTAGAAAAAATAAATGACTCCTCTAATCAGAGGCTCAACGACTTTAAAAAAAAATAAATGGCTCCTCTAATCAGAGGCTCAATGACTTTAAAATAAATAAATAAATGGCTCCTCTAATCAGAGGCTCAACGACTTTTGAAAAAGTAAAATGCTCCTTGACAATCATGTCCAAAGGAGTTGAAGATTGTATTTGAAAGAATTTCAAGAGATTATGCCCAAAGGTCTTATAAATCAGCCCTGATACCAAGAGAATCCTATTTCAAAGATTAGAAACTTACTTGACAAGCTTTTTCTCAAATTTGAAAATGTCTTCACATCTGTCTTCTCTATGTGGGATTTTGAAATACCCCTGCTTCTTGAATTTATGTAGTATATGCTATGCAATGTATATGAAATTCAATGCATGTTATGCAAATGCTGGCTAATTAACTCCATTCAATTGTTGTACTCAAGTTTTTCAAGCTCTTTTCTTGGGCCCCGAACCCTTTGATTCTTTAAAAATCAGATTACATTGCTGTTCTAAGATCGAGTCAGTATAGCTCTCAATCATCTCTTTCACTCATATTCTTCTTGTAAGAAATCTCTTTCCAAATTCAATGTCTTTATCAGGAACTGAACATCTCGACCCTGCCTTTATCACTCTTGACTTATTTAATGTAATGTAAAAATCTTTCATGCTGTTATTCATTCATCAATTATTATTTCAAACTCAAAAAGTAAGAATGCATTTGCACATTTTCTCTATTGTAGGGTATTAGAAAGAAAAGAATATGAATGGTTGAGAAACAGTCACTAGAAAAAAAGACACAAAGAGTGAAATAAAATGTCTTTTATTAGCAAAATGTTGGCAAACTTTGGTTAAGAAAGAATTACAAGGATAAGTGTGGGGACAAAGCCCAAAAATGAACAATCGAATAATCATGATAACATATCTCAAAGTTTTTATGAAAAACCCAACCCTCGATGTATTTAACAACTTGGAGCTCCTTCGAATTTGCTAGTCTTCATGTCAACGGATTTACTGTATTCTTCTATAAGGTTTTTAACTTAGACAAACCCTCTATGACTCAAACCGCCCTTTTAGGGTTTTCGTTTTGAGTCTTCCTTTTTCATTCATTTTTTTTTCATTTTTTATTTTCATTTTTTTTAAGCATAGTAGTTCTTCATAGCATTAGAATTTATAAGATGGGATAAATCATTTTCATCCATCTCAGTTAGTATTAACGTTTCACCCGAAAAAGCTCGTTTCACCACATACGGCCCTTCTCAATTCAGAGTCTATTTTTTTCTACTATCGTGCTGGATCGAAAGGATTCTCTAAAAGACCAACTCTCCTTTTCAAAAGCAACGAGATCAAATCTTCTTATCATGAGCCTTCATCATTCTTCTTTGATATAGCTGACCATGGTATAGTGCAGTCAATCTCTTTTCTTTTATGAAATTTAACTGTTCATAGCATTCTCGAATTCATTCAGCTTCTTCCAACTTAATTTTTTTTAGAACCCTTAAATAGAGGATCTCTACTTCCATTGGTAGTATAGCTTTCATCTCATAAACTAAAAAAAATAGGGTTGGCCCAGTAGAGGTACGAACTGACGTTCGATATGCATGCAATACAAATGGTAACTTCTCATGTCAATCTTTATAAGTCTCAGTCATTTTTTCCAAAATTTTTTTTATATTCTTTTTGGCTGCCTCAACTACTCCATTCATTTTCGGACGGTATGGTACTGAGTTATGATGCTTGATCTTGTATTGAGCACATATTTTTTGCATCATTTTACTATTTAGATTCTTGGCATTGTTTGAAATAATTCTCTTCAAAAGTTCATATCTACAGATGATCTCTCTCTTTATGAACTTACAAACCACAGATCGTGTCACACTTGCATATGATGCTGCCTCTACCCATTTTATGAAGTAATCTATCATCACAAAAATGAATCTGTGCCCGTTAGAAGCCTTTGGGGTGATTGGACCAATTACATCCATGCCACACATTGAGAATGGCCATGGTGGTGCCATAACATGTAAAACGGATGACGGAGCATGAATCTTATCAGCATATATCTGGCATTTATGGCATTTACAAGCATAGTCAATACAATCACTCTCCATCACCAACCAATAATATCTTGCTTTCATGATCTGTCTTGCCATCATATGTCCACTAGTATGTGCCCCACATATTCCATCATGCACCTCTTCAATGATTTTTCTTGCTTCAATCTTACTTACACACCTCAATAATACTTGATCCTGACTTTTTTTGTACAAAACATCCCCATTTAGGAAAAAGCTCATAGCCAATCTTCGGATGATCCTTTTATCATTTTTTATTGCTTGAACTAGGTATTGCTGATCCTTAATATACTGTAAAATGTCATAATACCATGGCTTTCCATTTTTTTCTTCTTCTACATTAGAGCAATAAACTGATATATTCTTAACATCTAGCTTGATGGGCTGAATGTCAGTATTGTCATTAATTCGAATCATTATAGCCAGAGTAGCCAATGCATCAGTAATCAAATTCTCTTTTGGAGGTAAGTGGTCAAACTGGATATCTTTAAATTATTTTGTCAACTCTAGAATATACTTATGATATGAAACGAGTTTTGAATCTCTTGTCTCCCATTCTCCTTTCAACTGATATATAACTAGAGCTGAATCTTTAAACACTTTTAATGCTTTCACTATTTTATCTATAGCAACTTGTAAGCCCATGACACATGCCTCATATTCAGTAATGTTATTTGTGCAATGAAATTTAACCTTGCTGTTACAGAGCAGTATTATTCTTTTAGAGAGATCAGAATTACCTCAATTCCATGTCTCAAGGCATTGGTAGCTCTATCAAAATACATTCTCCAGCATTTTTCTCTATGCTCTCATTTCTCCAATTGGGAAATAGTCATTAGGTCTTCATCATGGAATTCTAACTTTATTGGCTCATACTATTCAATAGCACGATCTGCAAGAAACTTCGTTATAGCACCTCCTTTTATTACCTTTTGACTCACATATATAATATCATACTCTGAGAGCATTACTTGTCATCTAACAATTCTTCCAGAAAAAAAAAGTTTTTTGAAGATATATTTAATTGAATCCAATTTTGCTATGAGCCATGTAGTATGATAGAGCATATACTATCTGAGTCTTTTGGCAGTCCACGCTAATGCACAACACATTTTCTCCAATGAGGAATACTTGGATTCATATTCTGTGAACTTTTTACTCAGATAGTAAATAGCTCTCTCCTTTCGGCTAGACTCATCTTGTTGCCCCAGCACACATCCTATTGAATTTTCACATACTGTCAAGTACAAAATTAAAGGTTTCCCTGAAACAGGTGGCACCAACACTTGAGGGTTTGACAAGTATTGCTTAATTTTATCAAACACCTCTTGACATTTCTCATTTCATTTTCCAAGATTATTCTTGCGGAGAAGCTTAAATATGGGATCACATTTGTAAGTAAGTTGAGAGATAAGTCGAGAAATGTAGTTCAATCTCCCCAGAAAACCTCGAACTTCTTTTGGTGTGTTGAGAGGTGACAAATTTTGAATGGCCCGTATATTATCTGGATTGACTTCAATTCCTTTTTCACTGACCACAAAGCCTAGTAACTTCCCTGACTTTACCCCAAAGGTGCACTTGGCTGGGTTTAATTTGAGTTGAAATCTTTTCAACCTCTCAAATAACTTTTTGAGGCTGGTGACATGATCTTCATCCTCACAAGACTTTGCAATCATATCGTTTACATATACCTCAATCTCTTTGTGCATCATGTCATGAAAGAGTGTTACCATGGCCCTTTGATATGTTGCCTCAACATTTTTTAACCCAAAAGGTATGACCTTGTAACAAAAGGTTCCTCATATAGTCACGAAAGTAGTTTTTTCCATATCATCTGTAGCTATTTTTATCTAATTATACCATGAGAAACCATTCATAAAAGAGAAAATTGAATGCCTAGCCGTATTATCTACCAGTGTGTCGATATGAGGTAAAAGAAAATTATCTTTTGGACTAGCCTTATTTAAGTCACGATAGTCTACACATATTTGTACCCTTCTATCTTTCTTAGGAATGGGTACTATATTAGCTACCCACTCTGGATACTTAGCCACTTGTAGAAAACTTGCGTCAAATTATTTTTTCATATTTTTTTTATATTTAGTAGCATTTCAGGCTTCATCTGTCTCGGTTTCTGCTGAACTGGCTTACATTCTGGCTTTAGGGGTAATCTGTGCTCCACTATCTCTGTGCTCAGCCCTGGCATATCCTGGTAAGACCAAGCAAATACATCTATGAATTCTTGAAGTAGGTCTACCAATCGTTGTCTATCTCTTGATGAAAGTGAAGTGCCCATTCTGACATCTTTCTTATTCTCTTTATCTCTCAGATTCACTAAGTCAACTATCTCCTGATGAAGCTCAATTGGCTTATTTTTTTATTCAATCAATCTCATTAGGTTCGGAGGCATAACATATTCCTCAGAATTTTCTTCATTGTTAAGTTCATCAGTGTTAATTGAATTCTCAAAACTAACCTTTTGATTGTTATCATGATTATCTTCATGTTCATTTAAAGATTTGAAATTAAATGAAATGGGATATGTTGGCAAGATGTGCTTGGAAAGATGAAAATAATGAAGACATAAGAAGAAATGAATGAAAATGCATCCTTTCTATTTTTATTAAAAATAATAAAAGATAAATGGCCCTAACAAGAAAGATCACCCCAATACTTTGGGCAATAGCTATTGGGATGTTACAATTACATTGTATTAGTCTCAAAAGTCATAGGCATCTCGATGGCACTCCAATTATTCAGCTCATAATCTGATGGACAAAGGTGAACCCACTCTTTTTGATTAAGCCCCACTTCATCTTCAACAGCATTAATGGTTAACTGGGCAAAAATATTTTTCATAATTTTTTCTGTATCTGGGTACATGAATCTTCCAAGTTTGAAAGTATCATATAGGTGTGGGATAACCATTAGTCTTGCTTTCTTTCCTACTGGCCTTTTTTTAACCTCTCACTCTGCCATCTCATAGCCTAAACCTAACCTGTTGCTATTGTCTATCACCATTGGGGGTTCTTTTATTCCCTATAAATTCTTACCTAGCCCTAGTCCTGGATACCAGCCCTTGTTGATGACTTAGCTTATCACTATCCTTGAAAAAGGTTAATTTTTAAGTCGTTCACCCATAAAATTAACTAATTCAAAAGATCGATAGGAGCATTCTAATGCTTCTTCGATAGCCTCTACATATGAAGTATTCAATGGTTGGGTTACTAGCATGTCTTTCTTCCTAACTACCACTACTAGTTGACCTTCTACATTAAACTTGATCTTTTGATATAAGGTAGAGGGCACAACTCTTGCCATGTGAATCCATGGTCTTCCCAATAGATAGCTGTAAGATGGAGAGATATCCATCACTTGAAACTTCACATTGAAAGTGCATGGCTCAATTTACAAGGGCATCTCAATATCCTCCAAGACTTCTCGTCTGGTTCCATCAAAAGCTCTCACAATCATTTGATTATCCTTCATATGAGAGTAATCAATAGGTAGTCATGCCAAAGTTGACATAGGCATGACATTGATAGCAGAGCCATTATCGATAAGGACCTTGGCTATGATATGGCTCTTGCACTTGACCATGATGTGCAGAGCCTTGGTATTTCCTTTTCTCTCTAAGGGAATCTCATCATCGCTGAATGAAATGTGATTCGACATGACTAGATTTCTAGCCAAATGATTCACATATTCAACAGATACTTTATGTGCTACGTATGCTTGATTCAACACTTTCAGCAGGGCATTTCGATGTGGCTCTGAGTTTAGCAATAGTGATAGTAATGAGATTCGGGCTGGCATTTTATTCAACTGTTCAACAACTGAATACTCATTATGTTTTACTAGCTTCAAAAATTCACAGACCTTTTTTTTATATCGATTTCGAGTGATCTTTTTTGAGTTTTATTTCAGGATTATTCCATCCTTCTCTTTCTTTGGCCTTCTCTCTTCTAGCCTTCTTTAATATTTTTAGAGTGTAGCACCTTTCACTTCGGGTAATACCTCTTACATCAGTTATATTAAAAGCGTCAGCTTTGGAGACATCTTCTTCTTACCCCTGAACCACTGTATCACAACCATATCTTCAGGGTACAATTTTATCATCCTTGTACGAGAAAAGAGTCAAAACTTTAAAAGTTATCGACTTAGGAATAAGTTTGTCTATGATTGACTTTAGCTTGTTCCCACAATGAATTGTCACTGGTTTTGGAAACAACTTTACAAGCTTATCGGTCATGGACACCTTAGCACTCTTTAAGTCTTTTCTTCTTTCTTAGACCTTCATCTGATATGAATTCAAGAGTTTTTGCACCTCTTGGTGAAACTACTCACAGGTTTCAATGGAATGGCCTATTACCCCATTATGATATTTACAACTAGTACCGACTATATATGCTTCATGATAGCTATGTGGACTTACTAGTTATATCATGTCAGCTCTTCATAGAACATCGAACAGTTGGCTGAGAGGTGTTTTAATATCTGCCACTTTTTTCTTCATATGGCGTTCTTATTCTTCATTTATAGCATTCACATTATGATTCGACAAGGGATTGCCACTAACATCGGTGCAGTCACCCCTCTCGTATCAAAGCAAATCATTTCATCCTTGATCAACCGTTGCACTTTGTGTTTTAAGATGGTGTAATTTTTGATAGAATGACCAGCAATCCCATAATGGTAGTCACAATGGGCTATGGGATCGTACCACTTGAGGTAAAGTGGCTTGAGGGGTTCCAATTTACTAGGAGCAATCAAATAACTGTTGTAAAACTTCTTATATAATTCTGTAAAAGTCATTGGAATTGGGTCAAACACAGATTTTTCAGGGGTAGTTCGTTTCTCCCGTGAACCACCAATGGGGTTAGTTGGGCGATTTTAGGGTCTTGGGGTAAGCTGAGTGTTAGGACTGTATATGGTATTTTGAGGCCTAAGAGGGGTTTGATATGTTTGAGGGTAAGGTGACTATACAAATGGTTGGTATGGGTAAGGGGAAATATTATTTATAATAAGGTAATATGACAGGTATCCTGGTAGCGAGTAAGGTTGATAGCCCCTAAATTACTGTCTATCAAAGCTCATAGCCTAAGCTTCAATCTTTTTCTTCTTCAGGACTCTCTTGCTAGATGCTTCATTTCTTTTTAGCTTACCATTCTTGATGGTACTCTCAATAATTTCTTCCAAAATTATCATATCAGTAAAGTTTTTCGTTGCATTCTCTATCATCTTTTCATAATATGAAGGTTTTAAAGTGCTAACAAACAGCACTGTAGTCTCTTTCTTAGTCAGAAGTGATTGTACTTGAGAAGTAATATCCCTCCACTTCTGGGCATACTCTTTAAAAGTCTCATTAGCCTTTTTCTTCAGGTTTTGTAAAGATAAACGATCAGGGGCCAAATCCATGATATGTCGATATTGATTGATAAAATCATGGGCCATGTCACTCCAAGAACGGATGCGAGTTCTGTCTAACTGGATATATCACCTAACAGCAGAACCAGTAAGACTGTTTTAGAAAATATGCATTAGTAGCTTTTTGTCATGAGCATGGGCTACCATTTTTCGATAATACATGGTAATATGAGTTTTTGGGTACTTTATGCCATTATATTTTTCAAATTTTAGTACTTTAAACTTAAGAGGGATGACCACATCAGGGACTAAGTAAAGCCCAGTAGCATCGACTGAACCATGAAACCAATTCCTTCCACAGCTCGTAGCTTTTGTTCTAACATACTAATTTTAGAATTTTTCTGAGTTTCCACTTTTATCTTTCCCTTATCTTTTTCTTTCAGTTCATTCAGATCAGGGATTTGAATTGGTTCAAGTGTCTTTTCAGTAAAGACAGGATTCACATACCTATGGTAATGCCTTAGATTAAAAGTTGATGGCATTCCAGGATATATAGGATATGTGAAGTGCTGTGGTAGAACCTCTTGTGTAGATTGAGCTTGAAGTGGACCAAAATCAGATGGATATAAGGGGGTCAGTCACTTCTTACGATACAGAACCTTGTTGGCTTGTGTTTTCGTCTACTCTTTTCCCCTTATTTAACTTGTTGATAGCATCCAAAATTTTACTTAACTCATTCTCAATCTTTTCTTGAGTTTTTTTCCAATTTTTCAAATTTGTGAGAGTTTTTCTGCTCCATTTGTCTGGTTTTGGCTCTTGTGTTATATCGATGGGTGAGGTTGCTTGGTGGGGCTATCCTTGAACCTTTAACACCATAATTATGATTAGAAATGCTATGCTATGCTTTATGTATGATACGTTGATGAATGAAATGTGCATTTTCATGGATGAAATCTAATATGAAATGGATGCAAATGAAATGTTAAAACATGATCATACGGATGCACAAAATCAGACAAACAACATGGTTGGTTTCATAAATGAAATGAAAGTGATGCCGATGCATAATGTTACATATGATAATGAAAATGATGCATAAAATCAGACAATCAAAATGATTAGATAAACATTCTTCTTATGTCTTAGTTTCAGGGTATATCTATCATTGGGTAGAAAGGGCTCTATTAGGTTTAGGCATTTTTAAGGTTTAACATATGTGGTTCAAAGTTAAAGTCTAAAAGTTTCCAAATTGCTCCTTATATCATTATCTATCACAGACTAATAAGGCACCCTAATCCTTACCCATTATAGGCTACAAGCGAAAAAGATTCAATTTGAATGGGAATATTTCGCTAGCCACTACGGAGGCATTAAACCTCACGAAAGCAATAGGTACTTTACTCCTTCCTAAAGGGATGGAGCTCAGGTATAGAACTCATATTATGTACATGCATATGAATGACATAATTAATAAAGTAAATAAACATGAATGAATAATAACACATATATATAAAAAGGTTCAATTTTATTAGGCTTTTGGATAACACAAATTTATTTGCTAACCTGACTCTCAGTGTCCCCGGCGGAGTTGCCAAGCTATCATAACATCTAGATCCGACGATCTATCGTTAGACATTGACTTGAAGGAGCCGCCACCAATCCTTTTTATCTAGGTACGATTGGTCACCTAAGGAATCTATCCTTTTAGGAAATACCTAAGTTTAAGGGTCCTTAATAGAATAGGTTCGGGTCTACTAACCAGAACAGGATTTAGGAGTTCGGTTACGTTAGAGGAAGGTTATAGCACCCTCACAATGCCCATCAAAAGATGATACCAACTTAATTTTATGTTATCCAATAAGCCTTAAAAATTTACCAAGTAATTAGTTGTTGAAAATTGTTCTTAATTAACTCTAATACTTTTAGCAGAAAATTGAAAAAATCCCATCACCTCAAAAGTATGCAAGAAAACTATTGTTTCACTTGTAGAGGCTCCATCCTCGAATTATTTAACATTAAAAAAATTCAAGAAAAATAAAAAAAAGGAAAAGAAAAATGATTGCTTTTGTACATGAAAAATTAATACTTTCAACTTTTCCCCAAAATAGTTTTAGAAATTTTAATTTCGAGGGAAATTGATACTTTCAACTTTTCCCCAAATTATTTTTGCAAACTTTTAATTTCGAGGAAAATTGATACTTTCAACTTTTTTCCAAAAATATCTTTTTGAAAAACTTTAATTTAGAGAAAAATTGATACTTTCAACTTTTCCTCAATAAAAACCTTTTTTTTGAAAATTTTATTTTTAAGAAAAATTGATATTTTCAACTTTTTCCCAAAAATATATATTTTTTAGATTTTATTTAAAGAAAATAAAATAATACAACAAAATAAAAGTGAAAATAAAAATAAAGAAAAGTAAAATAAAAATAAAAATAAAATAAAGATAAAAATAAAAGAATATTAAACAAATCTAATCTACTACTAATAATAATAATAATAATAATAATAATAATAATAAATATATAAATATATAAAAAAACAAAATAAAAAAACACTTGGAACGGCTCGGCTCGGCTCGACTCGAGAAACGGCTCGCACTCGGGTTGAACGCGGGTCGAAAGCGGGTCGACGCTCGGGTTAGGTCACCCGATTTCAAAACGCGCGAATCCTATAGGCACAATAATGCCAAAACGACATCGTTTTCAGTGGGTATAAAAGGCTAATTCCTTTATTTTTTCAGCAGACCGAGCTTTCCCTCTCTCTCTTCCTTTTTTTTCCTCTGCCTTCTCTCTAAACTCAAAGAACTCCGGTGGAATTCTCACCGGATTCTAGAAATTTTCGTCGGAATCTGAGTTTTTTAGGCGAAAGTTCACCAGAAAACTAATCGATTTCTGAAAAAGTTACCGGAAACTGGAAAGTTGATCTAAAAATTCAAACTTGGCCGAAAAAATTTAAATATTGACGAAAAATTCAAACATTGACGAAAAATTCAACCGAAATCCGAAAATTTTTCAGAAATTCCCAGAAAAAAATTCACCAAAAAAAATTCTAAAAAATTTCCACCGATTCCTAGAGCTGTTACAACGCACCAAAACCCTTTTTAGCTTTTGTTTCTTCTCTGTCTATCTTTCTTTCAACCAGTAACTCTTTTTCTGTATTTTTTCTTTTGATCCGAGGGTCCTTTTATAGGGAATGATTAGAAGAGTTTCTGATCAATTTCAACTCCTCTTTGGATTAGGATTCAATCATTGAATCCAATATGGACTCTGATTGAATCTCAATTCATGGTGAAATTCCTCCAAAACCAATCCAATCTTCAGTCGAAAAAATTAAAAAAATAAAAAAATCAAATAAAAATAATTCGATAAACCAAAAAATTAACAGATAAATTAAAAATAAATAATAGATAAATTATAATATATAATCAGATAAATATATATATATATAAATATTAATAGAAAAATAGTAATAATAATAATAAGGATATATATATTAATAAATAGTAATAATAAATAAATAAATAATAAATACATAAGATAAAAATAAAAGAAAAAAATATATAAAAAAATAATAAAAATAAAAAAAAATGGGCTTACCCATTTGGACCAGGCCCAATTGATCCGGGCTTGGACCAAATTGGGTGTCTACATCTAGTAAAAATTCAAAATCTTTTATTAGAAAATTTGGATTTTGATTTTTTTTATCCATTAGAAAGTAAACTCAAAGAGCTTTCCAACTATATAAAATTCAAATATTAAGACTTTGTGAATTAATACAGAAAAATAAAATAAATTCAATGTTGAAAAATTTTATTATTGTAAAACAGCTTTCTTAAGTTAATATATTTTTCAAAATCAATATTATTAAAATTGTATTAAGTCCAAAATGAATAATTTCACTTTAAAAACAACAATTAAACTTTCATTGAAGCTCAAATAAATAATCTTTAAAGATAGATTTGGTTTGAGGAATATGAAAACAAAGAAATGTTTGTTTAAGCTTTGAAAATCATATTATTTATTTAGTACCAAAATATAAAACTTAAGAACATGTACTAAATAAATCATTTTTTAAAATCTTGATTAAGTTTATTTAGCTTTAATATTTTATCATTTCAAGATAAGGATCAATTCAAGGCTAACAGTGAATTTGTTAGGTGAATAAGTGTGAGTGAGAGGTAGAGAGAGAAGTGATTGTAAAGAGAATCTATCTCTATACAACTCTCGAGAGAGATAGAAAATCAATCCTAAGGAACTCAATAATTAATTAGAAACATTGGGTTGCTAACAAGTTTTAAAAATATGTATTATTTTCTCTCAAAAAAATTTTTTTTTTTGGTTTGGAGTACCTAAATCAATGTTTCTTGAGCTAATAAAAACCAGGTTAACGTAAAAGGTTTCACAATGGTTAAACCCCATGAGAATGTGACGGTTAAACTTTCTAATTAATTAAATTATTTGCATTAGTAATAAATATATAACTAAATCATGGGCAAGGGAAAGTATTGTAGCAAAGACGAAAGGAAGTGTAGAGAAAAAGTAGCAAGTTGCCGGTTTTTGGCAACGAATTTTTGTTTTCTAAAAACATTACTGTTGGTTGTAGTCTGGTTTTAGTTTTTTGTATGTTCTTAATTATGGTTGACTTATGTTTGAATTTATTTGAGAGATAGTTGTGTTAATGTCATTTGTTTCATTTTCAAATTGAGATTTGAATGTTAAACTTGAGGTTGCATTTTTTTTTAATAAGAATTATTGGTTATTCAATCTTTTTCATGGCTTGATCTTTAATGTTTTAATTTTTTGTTTTTTGGCTTTGAAATTCTATTTTTAAGTCTTTATGTTCAGCTTCCATGGTTGCTTTTTAAGATGAATTTTTGGGTAATTTGTAATTGACAGCAAGTTGTTGGTTTAAAGTTCAGCACCAATCACTTGTTGAAGAATCCCAGTGCAAAAGATTTAGGTTGAGGTATGAAAATTCTTTAATTAACTTTGGTCCTTCTATGTGGATTTTTTTTACTTTTTATATAAGCTCTTTTGTCCTTTCTAGTTAATAAAAGGCTGTTGGTATTATTCTTACTGTTGTAATTAATGATTAATGTGTCATTTAATCCAAATTCTTTAAAAGTTAAGTTCTTCCGATACATGAGGTGATTGGATGTTAATTTCTTTGAGTTTGTAAAATTTATTAAAAGTTAAATTCAATTGATAAATCAAGTTGTTTTTGAAGTTTGCTGTTTCATTCAATTTTATGGTATTTTGCTTTGCATGTTTTCAGGCTAGCTTTAGTGTTTGCTGTTTAAAAAAGGATTTAAGTTTGAGTTAAACGGTGAGTCAAAACATTTCTTAGCAAAATAGACTTACAAAATTAACAAGAACTCAATTTACTGGTTTACGGCTTTATGAAGTCTTGTTTTTGTTGGATCTAAGGAGTTAATGGACTATGAATAGGCTTAGGAAGTTAAATATACTTAAGTCGAATAGGATGAGACAACAAAAGGATTCTACAATTTCTCAACATGACTTCTAATTGGTTTGTGCAGAGGGAAAGAGAAAATGCAAAGTTGAGCATGTGTTACAACCCTAACTCAACAAGCTACTGACTTTTGCCTATGCTTATAAGGAAATAATTTAACACCAACGATTCTTTTTGAAACAATTGGTGTTTTAAACTAATAGATTTCTCCTTTGTCTTTAGTTATTTGCTATTTTTCCTTATGTTAGTTGGAAATTTTCTTTCTTTTTGTGTCGGTTTGTTAGGTGCTTTGTCTGTCTTAAGATGCTAATGGAAAGCTAACATATTACAACTTAAGCAAACTTATGTAGCTTTCCTTTGAGAGATCACAATTAGTTTCTACAACAACTGCAACTAGTTTTTCTGCTCTAATCATGATGAGAAATAAACTATTCTTCAATGAATTAGTTTGATATATCATTATCATTGACATCAACCAATGTAAATATTCAAACACTTCCAACTGTATCAATCGATATATATTACTCTTTTCTTCTCGTTATTGTTTAATGTCTAAACCTTTACGTATGCTTAATACAGGGGCGTAGGTAGAAAAAATTTTCAATGGAATCATATTTCAACTTTAATTATATAAACATGATATTATATACATTATATTATTAAAAAAATTATGTTAAATTCGAAAGTTTTAAGTTTATGAAACTAAAGAGTACATTTTCATTAAAAAGTTAATGAGTTAAATTTAGTTTCATTTCATTCTCACACTGTTATTATTTATCGTTTTCTTTTAAAAGAAGAAGACAAATGACGAGTCTAGAAAGTAAACAAAACTTTTTATGAAATTATATCTATTTGAAGAAATTATAATTATATATATTAAAAAGAGAAACCAATAAGCAAACGAAATTAACAACCAACCAATCAATATGTAATTTTGGACCAAACTCACACTTGATGAAACTTAAGCATACAAACTTAAAAAGTTTGAAGGCTTCTTTTAATAATTGAGATAAGATTTCATTAACAAGTAAATAATATTTTTAAATAAGTAAAATTCAAAGATTAATCTATATGATAATATAGTTCAAAATATGTCACATTTTACATTTTAATCGAATATTCTTATTAATGATCAAATTGTATCGAATAAAAAATTTATGACCATATATATAATAGAATATAAATATAAGACATTGTAAGAAAAATTTTTAATCCTTTTCTTAGATTTTTTTTTTTTTAATTTTAGTGAGGTACATATAAGTAAATTACAGAAAAATTTACCAAAAAACAAATGCTAAATTAAGATTTTGGAGAATTAAGTGGGGTCAATTGACCGCTTATTTTGCATGGAGCTACGCCACTGGACCCAATACAACTTTATTGTACTCCCTGTTGCAAAATGAGAGCTTCTACCTAGTGAATAACAAAAAGAGCATTTATTCGTTGTCAATAGTAGGAGAAAAAGAAACACGCTGTGATGCTAGATGTTGCAATTAGACGAGTTGTTTTTAAAATTTTTATTTTGTTAAGTCTAGGTTCTTTTAAATTTTGACAACCATATTATTTGAATTTGAGTAATCACATCTGGATAATTCATATTTAAATTATTAATTTTAAAAATCAAATCAATTTAATTTTGTATAATTCAATTTCAAGCATGAAAAGAATTAAGAGGTGACCACTCCCAAATTTTAAAACTTTTTAATATTTACATAAACTTTAATTTTTTATAAGTTTAAACAAGTAGAAAAATTATAATTTTATCTCAAAAAATTAAATAAAAGGCTTTGGCTCCCCAAATTAAAAATTTTGATTCATTTATTAGATTCAAGTTATTTTGGATTTGAATTAATTAAATTCAAATTATTGTGGATTTAAATTGAGCAAATTCAAGTTGTTAATTTTTTTTAAGTAAATAAGATTGAATGGAGTTCGAATTTAATTAAATAAAATGAGTTTTTCATTTGGATAAGTTTCCATTCTATGAAATGTCAATGTGAAAGTAGAAATGATAATAGATCACATTGAGATGAATTTTTATTTATCTTAATATTAGTTTAATATTTTAATATTTATATTCAACTCTAATCGAAATTTGATATTAAAATATATTTTTATACTCAATTTTGATCCAATCAAAAATTAATTTAATATTTTTAATTTAGTTTAATATTTATAAAATATTATTTTTAATATAAATTATATTTTAATTATACATAAATATAATATTTTTCTTAAATTAATATTTTTAATTTAAATTTTAAATAATAATTTTATTAATATAATATATATTAAATATAAAATTAAATAAATAATAAAAAATATATTTTTTATATACTCGGATAAAAACCTAATCAACCTCCGACCTGATCTCCTGTTTAAAAAAAAAATAAAATCCATTCTTATCATATTGAGATAAATTAAAATCCATCCAATACAAAATATTTTACCACCCCATGTGAAAGATTTGGAGTATGCATTTTTATGGAAATGATGAGTAAAAACTGAACTAAGGCGTCGTGTACTTTAACCGGTGATAAAAAAAGCGGCTTAAGGGTAACAAGCTAACATATAATAAAAGCAGTTAATATTTAGACGAGTGTATTTATTATTTAAATAAAATAGTTTTTTTACCCCAAAATAAAATAGTTAATATAGAGTGAAGTGTGAGGATGGAAATTGAGGTTTTCTTTCCCCAATATATACTTTATTATATTTAGAGTTATTAAAGATTTGGAAATTAAAAAAAAAAAAAAAAAGAGTTACTAGAGGTTTAAAACTGCTTTTCAAGAAAAAAAAAAAAAAAAAAAGGGTATAAGTGCACGAGCACGGGAGAAATGGTACTCCCAACTAGTGCTTGGTCAAATTTCCCTATCATCATTATGATCAATAAAAAATAGGATTGACAATGATATAATATGGTTCCAAGGTCCAAGTCCAAACCCTAACAACTTAATCAAAACCCCTCGCTGCTACTAGTAAGTAATATGTAATCGAAACTCCTACTCCTACAAAATCGATTAATTAAGATTGTGCTTTTCAGTTGTTCATCAGTATTCAGATCTAGCTACTATTGTTAGGTGGTAGCAGCTGTTACTCCCACGTTGGAGCCTGCTGATAGGCTTTTACTAGTGTTTTTTTTTTTTTCCACCTGGTGAAAACCGAAATAAAATGGAAGGGAATTCAGGAGGAGGAGGAGGCGGCGTAGCAGACAGAGGAGGAAACGACGTGGAGCTGGTTTGCAAAACACTTCAGGTTGAACACAAGCTGTTCTACTTCGATCTCAAGGAGAACCCACGCGGGCGTTACCTGAAAATCTCCGAAAAGACATCGGCTACCAGGTCCACCATCATCGTCCCTTCCTCTGGCATTTCCTGGTTCCTTGATCTTTTCAATTACTACGTCAACTCCGACGACCACGATCTCTTCAGCAAGGAATTGCAGCTCGACACTAAAGTCTTTTACTTTGACATCGGCGAGAATCGCAGGGGTCGTTTTTTGAAGGTACGCTCTTACTACTACTACTACTACTACATTCACTCACCCACGTCTATTTCTCTTTTCTTTGCTTGACACAAATTCCACATGTTGTTTTCTCTTTTGATGTTAAGATTTTTTTTTTTTTAATTTTGCTTCAATCTTCTCTTTCCTATATATGCTGTCGAGTTTTAGTAGAATTGGTTTTGGGGCTCCGCTCTCTTGTTGAATTGGATAATGCTGGAGAATCACATTCTTATCTATGATGGTATTAGAACTAAGCCTTAGCTTTGTAGCACTCTGAACCAGCAATTGTAAATACAGATAATTGCGGCTATCAAGAGACCTAACCTTCTTAGAATTTAGAGTGGTGAATAATATCTGTTGTCATTCATCAACACAGTTGCTGCTGCTATGGTTTCTTCTTAAGTAATTGAAGAGTAATTGTGGCCTTTCTTAAAATCGATTCCTGTTCTTCTTGGCTAGAAAAGTGGTTACACGAACAAGAGCTTGATGGACTAACTGGTGCCAGAGAAGGGCTAAACCATGAACTAGGAAATTTGACTTGATTAGAATGACTAGCTGAAAGATGGTTGTGGAGGAAATTGGCACCCAACATTTAATTGCACATCTCTAACACATTGAAAGCAGACTCTAGAAACTTCGCTCATGTTTGAACTAGACCCATGAGCATACCTATTCATTAGTAAGTTTTATAGTGCTAAGCCTTTTAGTTGAGATGAGTCTATTTTAACACTTCTGACTTTGAAATTGCTAATTGCCTTTTGCATGAGAGCTACCTCATTTGTTGCTAATGAGGCTTCTCTTTCATACCTTCAATTTAAAGGTTTGTTGCAACTCTGAATGTTCATGTATGAGAATGATATCAGCTCCTTCCGTTCAATATTTCTTATCTGAAATGTCATGTTCGATTCTGTCAGCCTTCCATCACCAATTGATGCTTTTATTTCTAAGCAACAAAAATGCTTCTGTGAAGCTCCTAATATCTATTTTTAAGCACCATGATTTTGGTTTATATTTTCTCCATATTAAATGTGGTTGCTTGAACCTTGGATCAGCTTCTTGAAATGCTTGTTGCTTCTCAGGATTTTCCTTCCATAAGAATGATATTAGCTCCTCCAATTAAATATTTCTTGGCTACAAAGCCTGATCTTTAGTGCTTGATTGTCTCAGACTTTCTTGATAGCATTAATGACTTTATTTCAGAGAATCACAATGTTGCATTGATGCTCCAAATGTCTAGTTTCTAGCTCTCTGGTTTTGGTTTGTAGTTCCTTTGCAGTACTGTGCTGCTTCATGGCAAAAAACAAAAAATGTCACAGGAACAAAAAATTATCTTTGGCTGCTTGAACCTTACGTCTTTAATCAACGTGTATCTTGTTGATTATTGCTTAAAATTTGAGATTTTCTCTTCTAAGTTTTATTTTTCATTCTAAAACTCTGCTAGTTTTACCTTTAATTAAAGGTTGCCATTGGATGAATTGGGTTAGGTTTGGATTTAGGCATTTTTGGTTTTGAATTCTTAGTTCATTTCAGGTTTTAGGTTGGTAAAGTTCATGTTGTTGCCTTCAAGTCAATTCTTTCTATGTTATGTTGGGTTCTGAATAGGTCTTTGTGGGTCAACTTGTGCCACATTAGCTAGTTGATGGTAATTGGTTTGGGATCTGGGCCAGCTTGTTTTGAGGCACATCAGGTTTGTTGCTGTTGACCTCTGTCGTATATTTGGATTGCTTAAGTATACTTTTGGCAGAATTGAGTTGGTCGAAGAGCACTAGCATGGCACCTCTTGATAACAACTTAATAAGGGTGGAAAAATGTTGATTCTCCACATTTCATCTAACCATGTTCAAGATACCTCAAAAGCAGAATTGTCTTCAGTGTGGTCTAATTTCATATCAGAGGATAACTATAAATCGCTGTCCATCTCTTCAAATTGATCTTCATCTAACTTGCCTTGATGTGAACTTCTCATAGTCATTATTAATTGGTTGAGCCTTAGACAATCAGGATTATCTTTTTCCAGTTAATTTTTCTAAAATAATATTTTCACACATCATGTGTTGTTATTTTCTGGTTGCCCTTTTCTAGAGAGAAATTGGTTCTTATGCCCCAGCATTATAGGAAAACTTCTAAAAAAACCAACCACAAACTTTAGTTGTTTTTAAGCCAAAACAGGTTGCTTTTATATGTATTTGCTGATAAACGAGACAGTTAAAAAACTGAAATTATTGCTGGCAAAACCATGGACTTGGACAGCCCCTGAAATATTAAAGGATGAACAGTGGATTCACATGCCATCAAACAGCCTCAGATGCAAATTCCCTTCCTTTACCCTAAAATTTAAAAAATGGTTTAAAAAAAAAAACCTAAAATGAATCCAAATAGACTCATAGAAGACTCAACTGATTCAGAAAGGATCCAAATGTCAAACAAAAGGGACAACTGACTCATAAAACAGAACTTTTTCAATTATGGAATTGCAAGCAATGAATTTGGGGACAAATTATACTTAACATGTTTTCTCTTTGAATCTGTTAAATTTCTTCCTATCTGTTGCTTTTCTTTTTCCCTTCTGCTGCATGAGAAACAACTTTTACAATGATAATTGTAACCAACTGGTTGAGGACAAACTATACTTAGCATATTTTTTCTGCCAATCTTAATTAGAACTTACAGCAGGTTTTCTGTTCTCTTAACCTTGAATCTAGATGACAATAGAATCCCCACATAATTTTTAAACTAAGTAGTAATCCTCTTCTCTACTCTAAACAATATTCTTTGATAGTGGAAATATTCTGTAGCCGACAATCTCTGAATCTTGCCAAAGATGAATTTTGTCTTCCCTTGTTGCGCCCTATACTTTGTCAATTATTCTACCAAGTTGTTAAGTTTGTAAAATGCAATTCATTTTACGAATCTTCTTGTACTGGATATGAATTTTATAATCAACTAACCAACTAGTATATCTCCTTGTACTCATTTTGATACCAACTGTTGCAGAATGGAAGTAAAGCGGCTATTACATGACTAAACTATAACAACTTGTGAAAACAGAAAGGTTCATGATCTGGCTCTCCAAAAGTAAGAGTAAGCATCATTTTTTATAAGACATGAAAGTGATTAACATTAGAATATGTTTATTATATGCCAAAAACTATACTTGGAAACTCCTAAAGAATTGGCACCCTTTTGGCACCCAATTTGGGAATCTATGCCATGGAAACAATTAAAAACAAGAAATCTAGATTCCATATGATAAAAGTTTTAATAAAATCAATTCAATAATTGTGATTGTATAGCAAAAGATGCTTCATATCTAGATTTGCAGGTGTCTGAAAAATTTAAGAGACATCATATATCCAAATTGCATGTGGGAATTATCTACTGTTATCACTGCAACATGTCGCTGATTCCTTGCCTTGCAATGTGTGTTTACCAACTTTGAGGAACTTGCTGCAATCTTGAGATTCTGTGATGCTCATCTTTGACAACTTCCCATGGGAAGCCAAGACAAAAGTTGAATATAGCTTTAATCATGTTGATGAAAAAGTATATTCTCTTTATCCCTTATCTTTGAATTGCCTCTTCAAGGGAAGAAATGAACAAAATAAAAGAGAAAACCGATGAAGAAGATGTCTAATATGTACTTAAGGTTTGTGGGGAGAAATTTCTGTTAATCTCATAACTTTTTATTTGGTCAACAAGTGGCGAAATGCCAATAGTGGGAAACTAGAGTTAATGAGGACTGTGTTTAAGCAAATGTCCAGGTTTCTTCAAAAAAAAAAAAAAAAAAGAGGTAAATGTCCAGGTTGAGTGTTGGTAAAGTCATCCAAGTTTATTTCAGCAGGTTAGATTGTTAAGTAGATAAGGTTATTGTATTAGATTGTTATGAATATCACTTTGCTATGATTGGTTGCTGATAGTTTTAATATGTTTGATAAGAGAACAGCCTTGGTCTCACTTTGCAGACTGTGGAGGCTGTTTCTGCCTGTGTTATTGTGACTTGACTGTGAGTGTTAACGAAGAGCGGAAGCAACATAGGTTTCTCATTTCGGAACTTGAATGTTTATAAGTTGTGGACAAAATAAATAAATAACCTGCAAAGTTCATGAAAGAGAGAAGAAATTTGAACTAAAGAGCTATCAAATCATTCTCATAAATTATTGTGGAAATTTTGTAAAATCTGGTGGCTATTGTATTTTCTTTGGAATAATGCTAGGATATAGATATACATTTGAACATATGCAAATACAGTCGCAAACATGAATGCATGCTTGTGAGCAGAAGCATGATAAAAAGAATTTGACTATTTGGAGCTATTATTTATGGAATGAAGCATAAATGCTGTTTGCAAGCATTTAGTGGCTTTGATTTCTTTTTTTGCAAGTAGTGTTTGTATATTGTCTTTGATTCTATGAATTAACTCTGAATTGTTTGGAAGAGGCGAAAAGTCAGTTAGAGTTCATTTTCAAAAAATGTTTCTCTAATGAAATTATATGTGAAGGTATCTGAAGCATCTGTCAGCAGGAACCGCAGCACCATTATTGTGCCTGCAGGGAGTACTGGGGATGAAGGGTGGGCAGCATTTAGGAACATATTGGCAGAGATCAATGAGGCATCAAGGCTCTTCATTTTGCCCAATCAGGTATCTTTGGGCTACATTCCTATGCTCCTTTCTTTCCAGTTTCTCTGCTGTCATATATCAGTTCCATTTTTTTTTTTTCATATAATCACATTTAATTTGTCAATCTGGTTGTTTTTGTGTGTATATGGGTTTTCTGAAACAGCAAAGTTCTGAACCTTCAGAACGTATTGTTGGGCTTTCAGATGATGTTGGGGCTGGCTTCATATCTGGACACAGCCAGCCTACCTCAACTTCTGAATTGAAAGTAGACAGATCAGTTGAATTGCCTGCACAGGATGAACTTGGTAACATGGGGGTTTCAAAGGTGATCAGAGCTGATCAGAAGAGATTTTTCTTTGATCTTGGGAGCAACAACAGAGGACATTTCTTGAGAATATCTGAAGTACTCTCTTTCTTTTTCTTTCATATAAGTATATTAATAAATAGAATTTAGGTGTAGGCATGGACTAGGTTGATAATAGGATGGTTCAACAATTGCAGGTTGCAGGTTCTGATCGGTCTTCCATCATTCTCCCATTGTCAGGATTGAAGCAATTCCACGAAATAGTGGGTCATTTTGTGGAGATTACAAAGGATCGCATTGAAGGAATGACTGCTGGAAATGTTCGAACGGTGGATCCACCTCCAAGGTGAATGCCACTGGAACATGGTGAAATAAATAAATAATTCTGATTCTGTCAAGTTTGCTCCTCCAAAGCCTCTAATAGTTGTTTGATAAGAGGTGCAATTGTGCTCTTTTCATCCCTTCTGCTCTCATTCAAGCCTGAAAATAATCTGATTTTATATGTTTAATCAACAGAGAAACATCGGAGATACTTGTGAATCTTAGTTTCATGGGAATAACAGATTACAATTGGATAAATGTAATTTGTCAGTTTGATAGTGTGACTTCCTCGTTACCTTCTCAATAATGCTTATTTCATGTGTGTGGGGTTTTTTTTTTTTTCTTTTTTTTCTTTTTTTTTCCTGTCTTAGAAGCAAGCACTGATGGGATGTATTAATTTCAATTTTAAACAAATATTGCTTGGAATTGTTGCATGGTGGGTTTTTCACTGTTGTCAAGTATTGTGTTCTACTTTGTCAGCGGATTGCAAAACCGAAGGTTACATTTGTTTAATGGAAATTGACTTTCCCAAAATGATTTTTGTATTTTTTAATATTTGTTTGGTAAAAAATCCATTGGTTAATGAAAATGATTTATTAAAAAATATGATATTATTTTAGATATTATCTTTTTCTTATTTAAAAGGAAAAACAATTTAAAAAAAAAGAGGTTAAAATTATACAAGTAATTCTTGTACTTATCTTAAATTTAAATTTAAATTTTTATAACATAATTCATTGAAATTAAATCCTCATATTAATCTAATTGAACAATGTTGGTTTAATTGATGACATCGTTGCTTTATCTCTATTAAATAATTGATGTGGACATTGATTATATTGATGTAGTATTGACTTGTTGAAGTAATAATTAAGATTGATAAAATTAGTTATTAAATTATAAAAATGATTCATATGCTCATACGAAATTTAAAATTTAGTTCATATATTCGCACAATTTAAAATTTAATATTTTTACTTGCATGAAATTTGAAATTTAATTCTTTTAATATAAAAAATATTTTAAATTTTTTTAGTTTTTTCAAAATATTAAATTTTAAAAATATTTTAGTTCCTTTAATATATTAAGATTTATTATATATAATTAATTATTAATAATATCATATTAATAATATTATTATCATTTATGCTATTTGTGATGTTCAGTAAAATTTTCGCTTTCAAAATTTAGACTTTTGAAAATCATTTTTGATGAAACAAAATTCTAAATTGTAATATTACATTTATACTTTAAAATTCTTGCTTTCCTTTATCATTAGTAATTGTGAAATATTAGAGATTTTGTGGCTTAAAGTAAGCTAAATGCTCACAAAATGTAAAAATTTTAGAATTAAGCAAAAAATTTTTAATAATTTTAAAAATTATTTTTAGTAAATATTTGATGTCTTTAGTTATAAATTATATAAATTTTAGTTATATTATTTTTAATAAAATTTTACTTATTTTAATATATTTTATTGTATTAATTTTATGATATTAATATGTATTTTTTATGCATTAAAGATTGTATTTTTGTTAATGACATTCTTGTTATTTTTGTCACATGCACTTTCCATCCAAACCCCAACCCGAAATCCCAATTCTAAACCTCAAACCTAACTGTAAACCTTAAACTAAAACCTAAACTTTAAACATAAAATTTACACCTAAAACTTAAACCTTAAGCTTAAACTCCAAACCCAAACTAAATCCTAATTCTTAAACCAAAACCCAAACTCTAAACCTAAACTTTAAGCCTAAAATCTAAATCCTAAATCCTGAACCAAACTTTAAACCAAACTCTAAACCCCAAATCTAAACCTAAACCCTGAACCAAACTTTAAACCAAACTCTAAACCCCAAATCTAAACCTAAACCCTACACCTTAACCAAATCCTAACCTTAAACTCTAAAACATAAATCCTAAACCTTAACCTAGATCCTAAACCAATTCAAAAACCTTAAAACCTTAACCTAGACCCTAAACCAATTCTAAAACCTAAATCAACCATAAGTCTTAACCTTAAATCCTATTCTAGACCCATGATTCCATTAATGCATTTGCATCTCATTTTACTTTGTTATTTTATGCATTCTTGAATTATCATGCATTTATATTATTATTATTATGTTGATGCATATCATGCATATATTTTTATAAATAGGGTTTTGAAGAAAAAACATTTAAAAAATAAGATAATATTTCAAATAAATATAGCCTTTGAGATCTGACCTAAATATAAGGAGATTTTTAACAGTTATTATTTATGCAAAGTATTATCTTGATTTTTATAAGGACAATTTAAAAAATCTTAAATTAGAGGTATTTATGAAACTCTATTTAAATATAGAAGAGCGAAAAAAGTATTTTGATATTTAAGGTCAAAACTTTACAAATCATCACAAATAAATTTAAATCAATTTGTATTGTTTTTTATGAAACTTAGACTTTTGAATATCATTTTTACGGAAATAAAATTTTAAGTTGTAGTATTACATTTCTACTTTAAATTCATGCTTTCTTTTGTCACTGAAAATTGTGAAATGTTAGAGATTTTGTTGCTCAAAATAAATCAAATGTTTACAAAATGTGAAAATTTTCAAATTAAGAATTTTTTAAAATTATTTTAAAAATTAGTTTTAGCAAATATTTGATGTGTTTAGTTATAAATTATATAAATTTTAGTTATATTATTTTTAATAAATTTGTAGTTATTGTAATATATTTTTACTATATTAATTTCATATTATTAGTCTTGTTAAAAGATTATTAAATTAGATTCAAACTAATTATTTAAATAAAATTTTTTTTATGAAAAAAATTGAAAGTTCTCATTATGATATATTTATACTATTTAAAACAATATTAACTTTGATATATTAATTTAAATTATTAATATTATAATTGATTAATATAAATGATAATAATATTATTAATATAATATTATTAATAATTAATTATATATAATAAAAACTAATATATTAGAGGAACTAAAATATTTCTAAAATTTAATATTTTTAAAAAATAAAAAATAAAAATATTTTTTTATATTAAAGAGATTAAATTTTAAATTTTATATGAGAATACAAACTAAATTTTAAATTTCATATGAATATAAAAAATAAATTTCCAATTTAGTACGAATATAAAAATTACTTTTATAATTTGACAATTAATTTTATCAATTTTAATTATCACATTAATATAATCAATGATCACATTAGTATGATTAATAGTCACATCAATTATTTAATAGAGATAAAGTATTGATATGAGTAATTGGACTAATATTATTAACTTAGACCGAGATCTAATTTTAATAAATTATTTTGTGGGAGCTAAAGTTTAAATTTTATATAAATACAAAGACTAATATTATAATTTGACAAAAAAAAATTTAGTCAAGGACGAGGTCCAGCCTATTACCGTATATTTAACGCGAAGTGGACTTTGGATATATTTTCTTAGGTTTAGATTTAACTTGACCCGATTGATAATATTGTTATATTAACAAAACATTTTTCTTAATTTTAACTAATATTTTTATTAATATATTAATTTAAAAATATATTGAAATATTAAACTATTAATATAGAGTCCGTTAATATTTTAATTTTAAATATTACTACACATAAATTTTTTAATATTTAAATAATAAATTTAATAATAAGTATTTTAATAATAAATAATAAATATGAATATAGTAAACAGTATTTTGTTTGAGTATTATTTAATATAAAAATATTATTATTTTAATAATAAGTTTTTAATAATTTGAAATTTTTTAATAATTTCTTAATATTTTTAATTTTAAAATATATTATTTTTAATATTTTAATAACATATTTATACTACTATTTTAAAAATAAATACAAGTAAATAATATTTTTATGATTTAATAATAAATATTTTTCAATATAAAATAATAGTATTTTAATAGTATAAACATTTTTTAGTTTGACCACACGGCCTGTGGGACCATGGCCAGCTATATCTGAAACCTAGATTCCGATGAATGTCGGCCACAAATTTGGCCAGCGGTAACCACCCAGATCCTGCTTTTCTCCTCCTTTCACTTGACTAAATCCGTTAATCTGTTTAGGTTTAAGAATAGCATCTTCCATTATAAAGAAAATAACAAAATCTAAAAACCCAAAAACTGCAGTCCTAGATCAACTTTTGAGATTGGAAGGATAAAGGGAATTTTATGGGATGGCTACTTGGCTGCTTTTTTTCAAAGAAATGAAAGTGGGAATGCGCGGATTGGTTGGATCGTGGGAGTAAAGCATTGCCTATTAAGTTATGTTTTGAGGTTGTTGTTTGTAAGATGTTGAAGCAAGTAACAGGACAGGTATTAAGCAAAATGTTACCTTTAAATTCTAAACATAAGCTTATTTTCCCTTGTATTTGCCAACTACTTCTCTTCATGCTGGAACATTACCCATGATTGTCCAGAAATTGTGTTCACTGTTTGATTTTTCTAGAGACTTAAGAAACATAAAAATTGTGTTCATGTTTGATGTTTCAAGAACCCGTTCATTTAGAAGCTGAAAGTTATTGAACTTCTTTTTAAAATATGGTTTTTAACTTTCAACACATATGGTCATAAAATATGATCTACTTTTACCAAAAAAAAAAAAAAACAAAATTATATATCTATATATATAGCTCTTCAGAATAAACTTTTAAGCTGGTGTTGCCTAAACATAAGTATCATAGCAAGGAATTATCGGGGTTATGGCTGTATTTATGTATTAGGGTAAGTATTAAGCATTAAGAATATTGATGATTTAGAGCTAGGCAAGAGCTCTTTTCGTGAACTTTATTTCTTTTTATTTTTTGTCTAAAAATATCGATATAGCAGCTTGTGTGGCTTAATTTTTTGAATGAAACATGCTATGGTGGTTTAATTTAGTATAATTTAAAAAGTTCAGATAAGTTAAAATTTAATGACCCAAATAGAATTTTGATTAAAATTCAATGACGAATTTTGTAGGGGTACAAGGGCTGGGTGAATCTTTTCTTGTTGAAACAATTCAATTAGAAACAAGTTACCCAAATAAAGATTGGACAAAATAAAAGGCTCGAGAGACAATGGCTTATCGTCAGCAAGTTCTGCAACAATCTTAAAGATATTTTAAACATGTATTATGATAGGATGAAACGCAGAGAACAAATCAAAAAAGCAAGTACACTAAAAGAAAAAGGCAATACGCTCTCTCCATAGTGGTGTGGCTCTTGGAATACCAGTCGCCTATGAGGACAGTGTAGTCATCGGCCGGATCGGCATAGGGGACTGGAATCAGGAGACGGGTTTTCACTGGAAGACCACCAAAAGCTCCAGCTGCCCTGTGAAAAGCTGTGGTGGTTTAGTAGATGTAGGCTAGCTAGCTACCAATCTGGTCCTTGACCTGGAAGTGGTATGTGTGGCTCCCGTCTGAATGGACAAGTGCATGGTTTCAAACACTCCATCCTGCTATGCGTTTAAAAGGGAATAACTCAAATCAAAACACTATACATGTAGTAAGTACTTCACATTCCATAAGCATATACATATATATATATATATTATATGAAAAATAAATATGCACATGCAACATTTATACCTATAAAATAATAAACTCAAATAAAAAATAAAAATACATAAATATATTTATTTTGATCCAATTCAAAATAATATATTCTAAATCCAATTTATTAATAAAGAAATCTTTATAACTATAAGACTTTTGAAATTAGAAAAATCACAAAAAAATTTTTTACTTAAAATTTAATCCAAAATCTAATACATCTTTTTAATAACCTACTCACATTTTTTTTTATGTCTAACTATTTAAAATTATCAAATTAAAACCAAAGCATTTTATTTATAAAATATAAATCTCTTATAATTTTACTAAACTTTCGATATAAAATAAGATGAACTCTCAATTTTTATAAATTTATTCAATTTTTAATGTGAGATTAAAGGATTCAAGACATTTCCTTACAAAATGGAAGGGCTCATCAAGGTTATTGAAAACATTGACCACAATATTATTATTGTCGGTTGTGGAATTGACATTGGGTCCTGCGAATTGACCATTTGTGTGAATGCCTTGCTGAGGAGAGATGCTGCCGTAGGTGATGTTACATGTGAAGAACAAGTGCAGTTCTTCTAAATTAACTTAATTTGTGAGAATTCTAATTATACTCGTAGGAGCTTTCTCTTAAATTTTCTTAATCTTGGTATTATTAGTGAAAACATTTGTAGACAACGCCTTCGACTTTTTGATGTAATGGCAAAGAAGCGTTAAAGAAGGCACGAAGACTTAGGTTGGAACAAAACCATCCTCTCCCTCATTCCCAAATCTTGTAAACCGAAAAAGATATTACAAGAGGATTAAGAAGCAGTTCATGAATAGTAAGGATAAAACCAAGATGTTAGGTTTGGGATAACTAACTTCACAAAGTTTTATCATTTAAGCTGAGTATAATGATGTTTATGGTGCTGTAATGTGTTAAAAAGTTTAAATTTCAAGATTAATTTTTTTAAACAAGTTAGGAATCCTAACATTAGAGTAGTTAAGGTATGCAAATTAAAATTAATGTAATAAATCTTAGTATTTTAAATTATTTGAATTGTTAAGAAAATTACACTTTAAAAGTAGAATAAAATAAAAATCCACATAATTTTGAAGCGAGATAGAAAATTACTTGATTAAGTATGTGCTTGAATAATTTTTACTCTAAATTTTAAATTTTAACTTCTTATTGATAAGTTTAACCTGAGATATTAGGTTGAGAATTTGGCAATTCTAATAAAAATTATGAATTAGTAGTAGAATTCATAACATGACTACCTTTTACAAATTGGTTTATATATCGATTATCATCGACAAGGAAAGAATAATCGTAGGGACAAATAAACATTTTATATAAAAATTAAAAGATAAAATAATGTAATGGCAGCACTTTGGAAGGATGGAAACATACATGTTCCAAGTTCCGATCCTTCTTATTCTTCACCATTTTGTTGAATAATCAGCCCAGGAAATTAATTGCGCACAATCAGTATTAGAAAAAAAAAAAAAAAAGAAAAGAAAAACACTTGGATCTCAAGGTAGCTCTCCCCCTCTCACTCCCTATGTATTTAAAGTGGAATTGGAATATGAATACTGATTAACGACGGCCTAATTACATGCTGTATGGTGGAGGCTTAGGCATGCTCTCCACGATGCCGCAAAGCAGTAAGTTATCCGGAATGTTGTACTCGTCCCTGAGGGAGCGCGCAGGGGAGAGAACGCTCACATAGAGCTGCTGTCCAAGGTAGTGCCTGTCCCATATCTCGGACCTGATGTTCCACATTCCGCAGTTATCAAAAGTCAAAAGGATTGCAGCCCAGGACTTTGGAAAGACCTGAATCGTGTGCCTGCTCACGGCGTCAAGAAGATTGTAGTTCTTCCTCTTATCAGGAGTCCAAGTCCCAGCCTCGATGCTACAAGCAATAAGTGCAAAACATAGTATATTAAACTTTGAAAGAAACCAAATGACTGAATGCATGTTAGAAAGTACACTATTAGTTACAAGAGCAAAGTGCCAAAACTTACGCCACAGCAAAGAATGAATAGCCGGACAAGTGCCAAGACTGAATGGCGGTCTCACGGTTCTCAAAGATGATCTCGATGAAGGTTCGGTGGGTCAAGTTAAGGACAATAGGGTTTAGAGTGATTTCTGAGATTGTAGCTGGCGGATCGTCCGCAATATTATCATACTTGAAAACCTTGTCGGCGACGTTATAGTATTCGGCAAGTTTCAATGGAGTGGGTGGGTCGACATAGGAGACTCCGTTAATGGCATATCGAAGCTTGCCATCTACCTTTCCGGCGGTGTTAGCTAGCTTGATGGTACGGGTAATGTTAATGGAACCATAATGGTAGGAGCCTTGAGGATTAGGCCTGGCAGCGCTAGCAGTGAGGTTCCAACGGAAGGTACGGAATTGGTTGAGTGACCAAGCCCAACCAACAGGTGGTGGAGGCAGCTCAGGTGAGGCCGGTCCCTTGCCATTGGTGTAGCGGATGATGCCGGTGGATGTAACCAATCGTCTGGTAAATCGGGTAGAGGCCACAACGTAATAATCCTTAGGTTCCTGGTCGGCCGTTACAAGCACACTAAAGCACTGTCCAACATGAACATCAAGGGATTCGTACACATTTTGCACTGTGTGAGAGCCCTCCATCTCAACCAGTTTCATGTTGTGGGCTTGGAACCTGATGTTGAGAGATGTCTTGATTCCGACATTGCAAATCCTATACTTGTAGGTCTTGCCAGGCTCCATGGTGAAGAGAGGTTCATCCTTACCATCACCTTTGGCTACTTTCCCATTAATGTGGACACCGTCACATCTGCCAAGGTTGCGGCCGCCATCCAGCAGTTTCTTGAGGGTGGTGTGTCCTTTGCTGAACCAGTCTCCCGCAAGGATAGTGTAGTCATCCGCAGGATCAGGGTAGGGGACAGGAATGAGTAGACGGCTGTTAATACGAAGGCCACCAAAACCTCCGGCTGCCTTATGCATAGCTGTCACTGGATAATACATGTAGCTGCCAATTTGGTCCTTGACCTGGAAGTGATAGGTGTAATTCTTCCCAGGGAGAATAGGGCAGTTGGTTCCGAGCACACCATCCTGCCAAGAGTTCTTCCTTTGTTGTACGCCGTTCCTGCAACAAATTTCATTGTCGTAAAATTAACTCAATTCTTCGTTAAACAATCAGATATAAAAAAACTCTCTGTTCATGAATCGTAGTCGTTTACCATGTCAAAAGGAATGGCTCATCAAGGTTGTTGAAGACATTGAGCACGATGTTGTTGTTGCTGGTAGAGTTGATATTGGGCCCGGGGAACTGACCGTTGATAAGAATGCCTTGCTGGGGAACTCCCAAGGGAGAGATGGTGCCGTAGGTGAGGTTCCAAGTGAAAAAAAGGTAAGGATCTTCGGCTCGGGCCACCAGCATCGATCCAGCCCACAGGCATAACAACAATATTAGCATCACTCCACCCATGGCTTTTCTCCCTTCACCTGCTTTTCAAAAAGATCCGTCTCTCCAATGAAATTAACTTATCAATTAGTGTTTGCGATCCCCAAGTGGAGGAAGATTTGTCTGCTTTGATCTACGAACTCCATTGGGCGATGCCATTTATACAAGGGAATCCCTTGTGCGCAAGCATTGCTCACCACAAATTCCCGTCCTCATTCTTCGCTCCAGATCCATACATGGCGCCCTTCCTTTCATTTTTTTTTCCCATTTCTTTCATTAATTACATTCTATTTTTAACACTAACAGCTTTTACCATGTAAAACCACTTTTTTCTATAAATCCGCCTTTTCTTTCCAATACACCGCAACATTATATTTTTTTGTTTAGCTTAAGAAATCTATTTTTCTGTTGATTTAGGTTAAACAAATAAATTAATACTTAATTGAGGAATAAAATTGTAAGTTTCAAATTTTTATCAAAGCATAATTTAATTAATTAATGAAGTTTGCATGAAAATTCGTGGTTTTAAAAAATATACATTACATTTGTTATTCTATTTTGTCTTTTTTATTCCTTCAATTTTGAAAGTTTATTTGTGAACTAATACTACACATGGTTACAAATTAAAAAGATTAAAACATTTTTCAATTTATTTTAGTAGTATAATAAATAGTTGAATATATTAATGTATTAAATTTTCTTAGATGCAAATATCCATAAACAGATATGGCATTTAAAAAATTTCTTTGTTAATTCTACTATACTTGAAACAAATTGATTTTCATTGTTGGGGTTATTTAATTGAATTGCCATTAAAATTCTTCTTTGTTAATCCTACTATACTTGAAACAAATTGATTTTCATGATAGATTGGCGGTTGAATAATTTGACATCATTTTTGTTTTTGCTATTTTCACTTTCTTTTGAAAATAACAACAAAAAACATGTTTGACAATATTTTTTTCAAAAAAATTAAAATTGTTGCAAGCAATAAATTTTCTGTTTTCTTTATGAGATTGCAATTACAAGTTACAATTATAACCAAATATTACATAATTAAGTAATTAAACAAATTAATCAATTAATAAAATAGAATATAAATAGAAAAAGTTCAATATAAAGTTGAAACAAACCTACACACTGTTGCTTATGGACTAATGTTTTCATTTTTTATTAGCAAGTAACTAAAGTCATGTATTAAAATAACATTATGTATATTTTCATAAAATACAATATCATATTTAACTCTTAAATTATAATAAAATATTTAATTTAATACTTAATTTTAAAAATTTATAATGTAATATATTTATTATAAATCTATTAATTAATACGATAATCACATCTATCCGATAAAAAGAATGACATATATTCGACCAAAAAATACAATGTTAACAAAATTAATATCATGTTCATTAATTCTAGTGGCATGCCACATGTCATTGACATGTCAGACGCGTGGCATGCGATGCTAATGCAAATGGTTGGTCGGAGGTGCACCAACGGCGGGAGGCAGAGAGCTGGTTGGAGGTATAGATGGCCACAGTTTTCAAATAAAAAGGAAACATGAATTTTTGGGTGGGTAGGATTTGTGAATAAAATGAAGGGAATTTGGGGTGAAATTAATTTGGGATTGGTATTTTTGTTATTTGATTTAATTATAAAGGTAAAATGAACTCGTAAATTCATTTAATGAGGGCATAAATGAGATAAAATGTTACATTGTCTCTCCAAACGTAACCTAACCGAAGAAAAGGGTGGGTTTGTGATCCCCGATTTGACCAAATCTTTTCATTATAGATAATATAACATTCTCCAGTTAGGGGAATAATTTCGAAACAAATGGGATAATCTCATGAATAAAACAAAGATTTCGGACAGTAATGCAAAATTGTTCGAACCAAACTATCTTTTAAAATATTAATTTTGTTTAATTAAAATTTTATTTTACATGAAATTATTGAAATCTGTTAAATAAATAAAGTGGATGCCATGTAAAAAATTGTCGTGGACAGAAAAAAGTGGTGTAACAAACCTAACATAATTATTTTTTGATTTTTTATATAATCAATTTCAGAGTTATGGGATTTGAGATTTAATTTATTATTGTTGTTAAATAAATAAAGATTTAATTAAATAAAAATAATATTTCAAGGGTTTAATTAGATCAATCTCAACTTTCTTTTGTAAACCAGATTATAACTAATAATATGAATTTTCCTTAAAAATATATGATAATAATAATAATAATAATAATAATAATAATAATAATAAAAAAAAAAAAAATTTATTAGATTTTTATAACATTTTAATGAAATTTATATTATACGGACTTCAATGTATACATTTCAAGTTTAATTTGATTTATGATCATTTTTTTTCTTCTACCATATCATCACAACTCCTTTATCAAATGAATTTATATTTCACAGTCACCTAGAGGGAGATGAAACGAGGATGGCTTGGTAAAAGATCTAATCGATGAAAATACAAAGCAGTGGAAGGTGGACTTGCTTTATAATATGTTCTCAGAGGAGGAGGTGGCAGCAATTAGTTTGCTACCAGCGAGTAAGGGCTGAAGGATACACTGGTTTGGCATCATGACAGGAAAGGAGTTTACACTGTGTGGAGTGGATACAAAGTTCTATGTGAGGGTGGCCACCTAAGGATCGAGCAAGATGCAAAGGATTACCAGAATTATAGGAGAAAAATCTGGGCAGCAGCTTTGCCAAAAAAGATACGAGTGTTTTTATGGAAAGTGTGTCGTGGATGTCTACCGGTGCTGCCAAACCTCAGATGCAGACAGATTCCAGTGGCAGAAACATGCTTCAGGTGCTGTCAAGGGGCCGAGACAACGTACCATGCGTTGAAAGGGTGCAATATAGCTGCAGAGGTCTGGCATCAGCTTAATTATATTTGGGACGGAGAAGATACCATGGCTGAGACAGGAGCGGAATGGATCCAGAATATAGTAAAGGCAACAGACAAAGAACAGCTCCAGCAACTGGCAATAACATGCCGGGCAATATAGACAGACAGAAATAGAGTGTTGCATGGGGAGTGAAGAAGACAGTCATCCAATGTAGCAGACTTCATAAGGCAGTACAGGTGTGAATAGCAGTAATCATTCGAAATTCAGAAGGTGAAATCATGGGAGCCTATGCTGCTAGTATGGAAAGAGTGAACGATCCATTTGTGGTTGAAGAAGAGAATGCATCTGTTAAAGCTTTAAAAGTTGCTACAGAGATGGGGTTTCAAAGAATCATGGTGGAGGGAGATGCGTTGACAATTATGAAGAAATTGAAGACTTGCGAACCAGATTTCTCACCTATAGGACAAATCATGCAAGGGGCAAGAATGATAGCTCGCCCGTTTCCTCTTTGTTCATTCATGCATACAACCCGAACAAGGAATGGAGAAGCACACAAGCCTTGGACTTGCGAATAATGGGGAAAGATATTGGGTGGAAGAGAAGAGATGGCTGACTTTATTTGCAACGTCGAACCTGACATGTTTAACTAAACATGCGTACGTATAAATTTTATATCTAAAAATTCATTTTAATAAATAATTTTTTATATTATGACAATAATGATAAATAATAATAATTTAATTTTGATTTTGATATAAAATAAGTAAAATTTGATAACTTTTTATATAATTTTAATTTTAATAACTTTTGATAAAATTTTAGTAAGTTTCGATATAATTTTGGTAATCATTGATAAAATTTTGATAATCTCTTAATATAATTTTAGTAATTAGTCTTTTGATAATTTATGATGTACTTTTAATAATTATTGATAAAATTTGAGTCATCATATATTTAATAATAGATCCCTTTAAGAAAGAACGGATTCAATTTTACTATAACAATTTTTTTTAATATAATATAAGTATTGTTTCATTTAAATTTAAAATTTTTTTCACTAAATATTTTTATTAAGTAGGTTTGTGGTAAGTTTATCTAAGTCTCCCAATATAAAATTTTTACCTTTCTTTTTTTTAATTGTCAAGCGTCTAACTTAAAATTAATTAGCAGTAAGTAGAGAAGCATAACTTAAATATAAGATTATAAGAAATTATATATTCATTAAATGTAGGATAACACCACACTAACATGCTCCCATCATGTGTAGACAGAGATAGAAGAAGTCTACAAAGTGACAAATTTGGAAAAGGCAACAGAGAGAAATCTTAACTCTGATACCATATTAAGCATTTAATTTACAATCAATTGGTTAGGGTTCAACTTGAATATAAGATAACAAAAAATTAGATATTTATTAAATGTGAGATAACACTACACTAATAGGCCATTTTCACATGTAGGTGAAAATAGAAGAAGCTTACTACGCGATAGATTTGAAAATGGTAATAGAAAGAATCCTAGCCTGATGTCATGTTAAGCATTCAACTTAAAACAAATAAGCAGTAAGTGGAAGAGCCTAACTTGAATATAAGACTACAAGAAATTAGATATTCATTAAATATGGGATAATACTACACTAACATTAGTAACGAAGATATAATTCCTAACAATTTTAAGTATAAAAAAGTTTATCAATAATTGACAATTAAGTTACATTGATTTATTATTATATTATCTGTAATTTACTACTAAGCTCTCAATGATATATTACTAAACTACTAAGCTATCAATGATATATTACCAAATTATCAATGATTTACTATTAAATTGATAATGGTTTATTATTAAATTATTGATGATTTGTTATAAAATTATAACTAATTTACTATAAGTTATCAATGATTTACTGCAAAGCTATCAATAATTAACTAATTTACTACTAAATTATTAATTATTTCTATTAAGTTATTAATAATTTATATATAAATTATTAATTGTTTACTATTATGTTATTATGCATTTATTATTATATTATCATTGATTTGCTGCTTAAATTTTGATTGTTTACTACAAAATTATCACAAATTTATTACTAACTTAACCATAATTCATTACCAAGTTATCACTAATTTGTATTAAATTATCCATAATTTACTATTAAATGATTAACTACTACTAAGTTATATTAATTTACTTTTAAGTTTCAATAATTAACTACTAAATTATCATTAATTTACTATTAAATTATTCATAATTTACTATTAAGTTTATCAATTAATTACTAGTAAACTGAAATTGATTCACCGTTAAATTATCACTAATTTACTAAATTATTATTATTAAGTTATCAATGTTTAATAACTAAGTTATCACTTTTTTTATTAACCTAATCATTGATTTACTAATTAATATGTTGTTATGCATTTAAAAGTATAAAACATGAAATTTAAGTATTTTTTTTATATAATAACATTATTATTTTATTTAAGTTTAGAATTTTTTTCACTAATTCTTTTTATTGAATAAGTTCATAGTAAATTTATCTTAACCTTTAAAATGAAAGTTTTGACTTTGTTTTTACTAGTAACCAAGATTTAATCCTTGAAAACTTCAAGTATAAAAAAAGTTATCAATGATTGATAACTAAGTTATCAGTTATTTACTATTAAGTTATCAAAAATTCACTATTAAACTATAAATGATTTACTTCTAATTTATTAATGATTTGTTATTAAGTTATGAATTATTTATAATAAGTTATGAATGATTTCTATTTAAACTATTGGCGATTTACCACTAAGTTAGTGATGATTTATTATAAAATTATAATTGATTTACTACTAATTTATCGATGATTTACTAAAAAACTATCAATGATTAACTAATTTAGTACTAAATTATTATTGATTCATAATTAAGTTATTAGCAATTAACTATTATATTATTAGTAACTTACTGTTAAGTTATTAATTTACTACTAAATTATCAATAATTTACTATTATATTTTTATATATTTACTATTAGGATGTCATTGATTTACTACTTAATTTGTGATTATTTATTATAAAATTATCATCGATTTATAACTAAATTATTTATAAGTCACGACCGAGTTATTATTAATTCATATTAAATTATGCATGATTTACTATTAATTTATTACTAACTAACTATTATATTATAGATGATTTACTACTAAATTATACTGATTTATGTTTAAGTTTTTAATGATTAACTATTAAATTATCAATTATTTACTATTAATTTATTATTGATTTACTACTAAGTAATTTATGATTTATTACTATCAATTAATTACTATTAAATTGAAACTGATTTACTATTAAACTTTTATTAATTTATTATTAAGTTATCATTGATTTATTACTAAGTTATTAATAATTAACTACTATGTTATCACTTATATTTTGTTAAGTTTTCCATGATTTAGTATTATATTATTATACATTTACAACTAAATTATAATTGATATACCATTAAGGTATTATGTACATATTATTATATTATTAATGATTTATTAAAATATTATCAATTATCAAAATGAAAGTAATCACAACATATGCTAGATGATGTAATTTCTAAGATAAAGAAAAAAAAAAAGAAGAAGAAAAAGTTCAAACTTCCATGACTTGAAAAGTATAAGTAAATGCTCTTAGTTTAGTATTTGTAACATAACATGTAATAATAAGTTAAGCCATGACTTTTTATATTAATTCAAGTATTAAAATTAAATTAAATAAATATATACAATATATATTAAGTCAATATTTCTAAGATTTTCTTCAAAATTTTTAGTTCATAGTAAAATAGTACATATTAAGATAAGTATTATTGACCATTTGATTGAATTATTAGTATATGTATTTTCATACATGTTAGTGAAGTATAATTGCATATAAAAGATTAAAAAATTTGAAATATTCTATCATTGATGGAAGTAATAAACTTCACCTTATCTTTCTATTTTTAAGCATACAATTTAAGGTAAAAATTTTGTTATATATATGATATAAATAATGAAAACATATTTACAAAATAAAATTTATAAAAATTAAACATAAAATAATTTTAAAAAATATTAAATTCATAATAATTACCTTTGCATTCTCTATAAAAAAAAAATTTCTACTAAACGAAAACATGGTGTTTTTTTAATTGTTGCTTCATTTTCATTATCTTTATTCAAAATAAATTTTTTGATATTTTGATATCAATCAACTTTTCTATTTGAAAAGAGTAAAAAATATTTCACTTTCTCCATAAAAAAAATTTTCTACTAAATGAAAAAATAGTATATTTTTAATTGTTACTTCATTTTTATAATCATCATTCAAAATGACTTTTTTTTTATATTTTAATACCAATCAACCTCTCCATTTGGAAAGAGTAAATAATATTATAAAAGGTCATAACAATCAAAGTAATGTTTAACTCTATGTTGTCTTTATGAATAAGTTTGAACTATGATATGATCTTTTTCAAATGAAATGTTTGAATTGTTTCATTCAATCTATATAGCAATAACTTAATTAAAACATAAACGATTATAAACTCGTTGATCTAAATTAACATTTCTACAATAAGAATTTCAAAATCCTTAAAAAAGAAATATCCTTTAATCTCTGCAAAATTTAAATATTGGGATTTTCTTCTAAAATTATCATTAATATCTCCATCACTTTTATGCTTAAATTTTCATTGTGTTGTGTTCTCATTCTATTTTGAAATTTATTACTGGTGTCATAAAAGTATAACTAAAATAACGTTGATTAATCAGCTCAAACTTGAAACAATTCAAAACTCTAATTGAATATAAAATAAATTTTTTACTCATTTTAAATTTTAATTAAATTACAAATAATATAATACACATAATTATAAAAATGAACTAACTTAACTTGATTTTAATTAATTTTAAAACCTCGACAACTTAGTAGTTATTTAAAACCCGAAATGATTGAACTAACCAAAATCCGAATTAAAATAGTAACTCAATTAAAATCATTATTTGTTATTCATCTTCTATAATAATTTGAAAGTTTTTTCCTTAAGCTTTTTTTTCCTTCATCTTCAACGCTTTTTTTTGTTGTCTTTATGGTTGAATTAGTTAATTAATTTTAAAAGTATTTTTAAAGTGAAATTGCTATTATAAGTAATTTAGTATACTTCTTTTTTATTTAAATTTAGGACAATTTCAATCTATTTTTTTAAACAAAGATAAGCATACATTAATTATTGAGTCAAATTTACTTATGTGCATAGGTGAATAATTGGTTAGACTATGAATAGAAAGAAATGATAAAACTTGACTCAACCTAATTGGTCATTGATCCTAAGTCTAAAAGCTAATTCAAAATTACAAAAAATAAAAGTTCAAAATGATTGAAATACTAAATACATAATTAAACAAAGATTTATCAAATGAATTTTGCTTACAAATGCCTTTAAATCACTTTTAAGTTTAGTTAAATTATAATTTATAATTATTTTTTATTTTAGATGTAAAGTGATAATGAATTTGATGAATTTTCAATTCTTTTGAACAAATATTACCTAATATGACAACCTCAAAATTTTTATGCAAGAGTGAAATTCTTCAACTGATATAAAAGAGAAAATAAATAAGTACACGATGTTTCTCTATATAAAATAGTTTTTTATTAATCCTAAAGAAATTTGAAATCAATGCATTTATATATTTTTCATTCAAATATCATGTAGCACTATCATTCTTTATCATATAGAGATGATAAAGTTATGTATAACCAATTAATCTTTTAGTTTATTTTTCTGCTTAGAATAATCTTCCATTGTGCTTTCATCAATTAAATGTAATTGTATATTCTATCAATTGAAAGTTTAATTTTTTTTTATTTTAAAAATTTATTATACAAAAATTTTTATTATATAAAATATTCAAATACATAATTTTAAAAAATAAAATAAAATAAAATCCTTACCTTGGTAGTTGTCATGTTTGCTTAAGAAAATTCCAATTCTAAGAATATCAAACTTGTTATAAAAAACTATACAATTTATAATAGTTTGATTTCAATATTAAAAACATAAATTTTCATAAATGAATATAACTTTGATATAAACATATTCAAAAAATAGTTTCAACAAATTTTGTCACACTTTAAAAAAAATTCGCAAAAACAATTAATTTTATGTTGCGTGATAATATTTTACTTAGAATAATTCACGTTAGGTTATTCAACTACTTGAATTATTTGATGTGAAAAATTACACTACCAAAAATTTTGGTTTTATCAACAGATCTTTTCATTGATAAAAGTTGAAATTCCATCGATAATAGCAATAACAACGGATTTAATGACGAAAACATTCTGTCAATGGTAACTAAGTCGGTAATGCTATTCCATCAGTAATAGTTAAAATTCATTAGTAATTATCAACGAAAAATTTGTTGGTAAATTCTATCCATAATTACCAACAGATTTATTATCAATGGTTTTACCTATAGAATTTTCCATCGATAATTATCAACATAAATTTTCATCAGTAAATCAATCAGTAATAAGCATGAAAATGGTCATAAAATGATTTTTCCCCATTTATAATTTATCGGTGATGATCAATATTTCATCAGTGATAATAAATTTTCATTTGTAAAAGTACAGTTTCATCAATAATTTAAATAAAAATATTTAAATTATTTAAAAAATCTATAATTATTTTTGAAACCTGTAAATTACAATTTAAATATGTGTAATTATTTAAATATTCTATTATTATTAATTAAAGTATCAAATATAGATATCATCCATCAAATACATCATAAAACATCTATCAAACATCCATAATATCCATAAAACATCATAAAATATCCATCCATAATGCATCCATATCATCCATCCATCAAATACCTCATACAAATCCAATAAAAAATGTCACTGTGCTGCTGCACCTTTTGATCCAAAATCATCGTTGCCATCATAAAGTTTAGAATATTATGATGGTGGAGTTTATCTAGACCCTATCAATTGCATCATCTGATCCATGAATGACCTAAGCTTAACTCTCAGTTTAGTTCTTAACTCATCAATTTGTTCTTTTATCTGAGGCTAACAAGCCTAAGGAGGCACAAATAACGGACCACAAATAGAGTTAGATAATCTTGCTATAATAGTGGACTAAGTTGAGTGAAGGAAGCCCCTAAATCTATTTGTTGATCTAAATCCATACACGTGAGTATGTGTAGCTTCAACCCTTCTAATAGCTTCAGTCCATACTTATGAATCAAAATCTAGATGATTGGAACAATCTTCACCGTATTTATTAGATAATGCAATAGCATAGTTTTCTTACAAAAAGTTTAAAACAATAATCATTGCTATGGAAAACTGTATATATGGATGTCAATGGGTAGGGTGAGTATTCTCCATCCCCATCCCCAGATTTTCATATTATACCTATCCCTGTACCAATACTTAATAGATATTTTAGATTTATCCATATTCCCAACCCCGATGGCATTTAATGAGTATGGGTAATCCCCATACCCATAGCTTTTTTTTTTAAAAAGTAAAAATTAAAATTTTGTTATTAAAATTTTGTTAACTTTTTTTTTATCTTGTATCTTTAGGTAATTTTTTATAAATATATATTAATATATATTTTCTCAATAAAAATACATTAATTTTAATTAATCTAAAATAATAATTTATATTATTTAATAAAAATCTATATACTAAAATGTATATATATGTAGGGTACGGGTGTAGGGCGGGTATTATATTAACTATCCCCATCTTTGTACCTAATAAAAATTTACAGTCATATACATTTTCATCCTCATACCCACAATATAATACTCATCTCCATCCCCATTCGAATAAAAAATCAGGTTCCTCATTGGGATGGATAAAATTAACATCCCTACCTATATATTTTATTAAAATATCATAACTTCAAACAATTCACAACGTCAATATTTGATTATTACATACGCAATAGTTTTCACATTTTACAAAATCATTACATTTCAATATGCATTAAACTATCTAGTTCAATACCAGATTTCTTACAATGTCTTTGCTTTTAATTACTTCACTATATACTTCATCAACAGTCACAATACATAAAAGAATCACAAACGAAAATACACAATAATTTTCACCTTTCACAAAAGTGATCTCATTTAGATAATATGCAAAAATCTTTCACAAATAAGTAGTCATTGCAATATACTATTAACATATAAAGTTCATCAATAATCACAATACACAACCATCATCATAATGCGAAATAAGTAATATATGATAAAGATAGTTGATTAACAATCACAATATACAACCGTCATCACAATTCAAAAAATACAATATTTTCACGTTTCACAAATATCATCTCATTGCAATATACTATAAAGATAGTTAAGAAACAATCATAATACACAACTAGAAGCACAAAGCAAATTACGCAATAATTTTCACTTTTCACAAAGTCTTTACATTACAAAACACACAAGATATTATCTATTTTAGTAAAGCAAGGCAACAATTTCAAATTATTCATAGTCATTTGAAAGTTACATACATTGACAACTTTGGACTTGTTGTCAATGAAATCACCATGTATTCGTAAATGTCTATGAGTACGATTGAAAAGTTTTATAAAAATGGGTTTTCACTGCAACTCTCATGACTATTTAGACACATTCAATAAAATGTGTAATAATACAATTCATATAATTTATTGACATTTGATAATAAAAATAACTCATGAAAAATATTGTACCATTCTTTTTTTATAAACAGGAAAAGTAACCGAGCTATCAATGTGCTTCGTAATACTTTCTTCTTTTTGTATTCGATGATTTTGTTTGGTTTTGGCGAAAATGATTTGCCATTTGTGAGTGCTCTATACATTTTCAATAAGAACATCCCAAATTGGAGCTGTGATTTACTTCCGCTCCATACCTCTACACTCTATGATGTTATCAACTCCATGCTCTTTCATTGCCAATTATCTCTCGTTAGACAGTAAGTTTTTCAATCAATCTTTGAAATATCATTCCATGCTCATTGAACAAGATCATCATCTAACTTATCCCATTGATATTTTTTTCTAACATAATAAATAGGATTACAATAAGTCATTGACAATAATTTGAGCTTTTATTCAAATCAAATAAAAATATATACAAAAAAAATAAATATCCATTTACTACCTTAAATTTATCAAACATCATAAACTTAACTGACACAAGTACTTTACCCCATGTTGACCAAGGATCGGTATAATTCACTTAAATTATTCCTGAAATTGTTAAGCTAATCGATGATTGATTAAAACAACTACCAACATCCATTTGTTAGTAAGATTAGTTTAACTAAACAAATTCATTAAAAAACAAATAACAATAAGAAAACAATTAATATCTTCCTCCTAACAGAGTAATTCACACTTGCTACTTTGAATTTGTAGGAGTCAGTAACCCTTTATTTACCCCTTAATCTTCTACCTAGTTGTCCTCTTTTCTTATTCTCCAACTGGTTAATCATTGGCTAATCATGGATTAACGTACTACTCCATCGATAGATCATCCATCATTAGTGTTGGAGGTTACAAGTATTGTCAATCAAATTGTATCTGTGGTGAAATGGCCCACATAGTGAAGCTGACCCATATGATAAATCATACTGTATCAGTTTTGATGATAACTCGATACATAAATCACTTCTCATAGATCCTGCCCTAAAACCACCTTGATAGATAGTACTCTTTGCATAAAGTCCCATCATTTGATCCTTATAGAATAAAAATATTTTATAAGTATTTCAATAACATAAAGATAAATCAAACATATATAATATTACTTTAGTAACACAAGATTAAATGAAATTAGCAAAATATATAAAAAAATGTATAAAATAAACAATAAAGTATTATATTCACTTGAGATATATTGTGAACATCGAATAAATATTATATATAGCATTAAAAGTCACACTTACATCAATCACTGTTAGAAGAAGCAAACTCATGCATTTCATAATCATCATGATCATCATTATCTTTTTCTTCTTGTTCTTGTTCTTGTTCTTCAGCTTGACTCGTTTATACTAAATCTATATCTTTAGATTCACTAGTAACAACAAGTGTAAGATTATCAAGTTCTTCTAAGATAGTAATATTTCATGAAATAGAACCTTTAACTTCTTGAAACACATCTTTATTTAAATCAATTGTTTCTTTTTCATCTCTATCAATGTTACTTACTCAATATGTACTGTTGGCTTTTATTTTAAAGACTACCTATCAATCATTTTGATCTCTTCTTTTAAAAGATAGCTTATATATGAAACTTGATGTAATTATGAAACTAAGACAAATGGTTCATTGCTAGCAATTATTGAATTATATTTAATTTCAACAAGATCATGACGAGGATCTACCCTTACCTTCTTCTTTGTCTTCAACCAATGACATTTAAAAAGTATAATCTTATTCCTTATTTCAAAGTACCCTACCTAAATGATATCTTTCAAGATATCATAAAAGTCACATTCATAATTATTGTAACAACTTCCTTGCACATATACCCCATAATTCATTGTCTTTCGAGTTTGACCTAGTTAACCATATAAAAATTAAAACCATTGACAAAGTAATTTTTGAAACATTTAACCATATGTCACGAGCTATAAGCTATCTCAACTAAAGGATGATCAATATTGCCATTTTGCTCTTCAACCTATCCAATCATAAGATAAAAAATTTGATCATTATTCTTAATACACAATAGCATTAAATTTTTTATTCACATATGCTATTATGTGCTAAACCCTTACAAGTTGCCTTAACCATTATGGGAATCTAGCATCACATTCTTTCTCCAATTCTACATCACTTATATTCATAAAGTCTTTTCTCATCAATTCATCAAATATCCTATCATTGCCAATTAGGAATTAGAAAAATTGTGAACTTACTAGAAACATAAATTATAGAGTTCACATATTACTTACTCAATGTAAGGATTTAGCTATTCACAACTCAACAAAACATATAAGTGTGCCTTGATATGCTCATTTAGCCATTGAGACTTATCTTGTAGACTAAATGCTCGACCAAGATGACTAAAAACCAAAAAACATCTGTAGACACCCAATTGGGTCCAAGCCCAGACCAATTGGGCCTAGCCCAAATGGGTAAGCCCAATCCAATTCTTATCTTGTGTTTTTTTTTTTCTTTCTTTTTCTTTTTTCTTCTTTTGTATTTTACGTATTTTATTATTCATTATTATTATTATATACTAATATATGTATATCTTTATTTATTTATTTATTTATTTATTTTTCTCTGTTAATATCTATATGTAAAATATTTATATAGTTATATATTTATTATTATATTATAATATTTTTTTTTCTCTTTTTCTTGTAATTTTTTTTTGGTTTATCTTATTGTATCCCTAATTATCTGTTAATAATCTTTTTTTTTCTCTTTTCTTGATTCGTATCTGATTTTATTATTATTATTATTATTATTATTTTTGTTTTCTTTTTTGGATGGATGGGATTAAAAGTTGAAGAATCCCACTGTGGAGGGGAATTCAATCAGAAGAGTTCAATTGGATTCAAAGATTGAATCCCCGTCCAAGGAGGAATTGGGATTGATCAGGAACTCCTATCAACCCCTATAAAAGGTACCTCCTGGAACAGATGAAGAACAGAGAGAAAACATAGAGCAAAGCTACTGAATTTGAGAGAAAAGAGGTGTATAGAAGAGTTTTCGAAGGCTAAAGAAGGTTGAGAAGTGTTAGGATAGCTGCAGGGATCGAAACTAATTTGTTAGAAAGTTTTGGCGAAAAATTTTTTCTGGAAATTTCTGGGAAATTTCCAGATTCCGGTGAATTTTTCGACGATGGTTGAATTTTTTGGCCAAAATTCTGGCAAATTTTGAGGTTTCCGACGAGCTGCCCAGTTTTCGACGAGGATCCAGAAACCGACCAACTTTCCGGCCACCTTCCGGTGAACTTTCGATGAAAATTTCTAGAATCCGGTGAAAATTCCACCGGTGTTCTTCAGCTTTTAGAGAGAAGGGAGAGAAAAAAAAGGAGAGGAGAGAGAGAGAGGAGAAGGTTTCTGTCGAAAAACGAAGGAAACTGCCTTTTATACCCTCCCAAAACGACGTCGTTTTGCCTTTAAGTTAATCAGAGGATCCGCGCGTTTTGTCGAAACCCGACCCGACCCGACCCGAGCGTCGACCCACTTCTTGACCCGCGCGTGCCAGCCCCCCTCCGAGCCGAGCCAAGCTGCCAAGCCGCTCCTCCCGAGCCATTTCCCTGCCTTGAGCCGAGCCGATAGCCGAGCTGCTCTAGTTTTTTTTTAATTTATTTATTTATTTATTAGATTAGGTTTATTTAATATTCTTTTTATCTTTATTTTATTTTTTATTTTTTTACTTTTTTTATTTTTTTTATTTTATTTTTATTTATTTTTATTATTCTATTTTCTTTAAATAAAAATAAAAAATTCCAAAAAAAATATTTTTAGGGAAAAGTTGAAAGTATCAATTTTCTTTAAAAGAAAAATAAATTTACAAAAAATATTTTTAGGAAAAAGTTGGAAGTATCAATTCTCCTTAAAAATAAATTTTCAAAAAAAGGATTTTTAGGGAAAAGTTGAAAGTATCAATTTTCCTTGAAAATCAAAATTTCCAAAAAAAATATTTTTAGGGAAAAGTTGAAAGTATCAATTTTCCTTAAAAATAAATTTCAAAAAAATAATTTTTGGGGAAAAGTTGAAAGTATCAATTTTCCCTACACAAGAACAATCATCATTTCCTTCCTTTCTATTTTGATTTTGATTTTGATTTTTCCTTAATTAATCCGATGACGAAGCCTCTGCAAGTGAAACGGTTGTTTTTCTTACATACTCTTAAGGTGAGGGAATTTTTTCAATTTTCTGCTAAAAGTATTAGAGTCAATTGAAAATAATTTCCAATAATTAATTACTTGGTAAAATTTTAAGGCTTATTGGATAACACAAAATTATGCTGGCACTATCTTTTGATGGGCGTTGTGAGGGTGCTATAATCTTTCTCACACATAACTGAACTCCCGAACCCTGTTCTGGTTAGCAGACCCGAACCTATTCTTTTAGGGACCCTTAAGTTTAGGTGTTCCCTGAAAGGACAGATTCTTAAGGTGGCCAATCGCACCTAGATAAAAAAGATTGGTGGCGACTCCCTAAAGTCAATGTCTAGCGATAGATCCTCGGATCTAGACGTTATGACAGCTTGGCGACTCCACTGGGGACTTTGAGAGTCAGGCCAGCAAATAATTTGTGTTATCCAAAAGCCAAATGAAATTGAACCTCGGTGTATATATGTGTTGTTATTCATTCATGTTTTATTTACTTTGTTAATTATGTCATTCATGTGCATGTGCATAACATGAGCTCTACACCCGAGCTTCGTCCCTCTAGGAGGGAGTAAAGTACCTATTGCTTTCGTGAGGTCTAATGCCTCCGCAGTGGCTAGCGAAATACTCCCACTCAAATTGAACCTTTTCTGCTTGTAGCCTGTAATGGGTGAGGATTAGGGTGCCTTACTAGTCTGTGATGGATAAGGATGTAAGGAACAATTTGAGGACCTTTAGACTTTGACCCTTAAAACCACATATAGTGAACCTTAAGAGTGCCTAACCCATAGATAGAGCCATCACTCTTCCCTGTTAGAATTAACCAAAAGCATAGGATTCATCATTTTTACTTTGTGTGATGTTTAAATTTATTTAATTATTTATTCTTTTTCTGGGTATACTAACCTTTTTTTGTTTCTTTTGCATTGATTCATGTGCATATCATAAAGTTACATAAAGAACATTTGCCTGAAAAATGATCTTCAACAAATTTTTTTCATGGACACCAATGAACGCCTAGTTTGTTCTTCATCAGTATTAGCACCCTGTGGGACACCTAATGAAGTAAGGGCCCTGTTAGAAAAGACCCAACTGAAGATGGGAGATTGCTTGTCAATTGGGTATGAGTCTACTCTGTCTCAAGAAACATCTATCCTTCTCAAACAGAATAATTTAAAAGATTTGGTTGACATCTGAAAGAAGATGAGTCCATCAAGACAAGAATAGTTTTGCCAGAAACATGGGCATATAGCACACCTTCTAGCAGTGGCTATTGATGATCAACTAATTAAAGCTGCAACACAGTTCTGGGATCCTGCATACAGGTGTTTCATTTTTAACGAAGCTGATATGACTCCCACTATAGAAGAATATTCGGTCTTATTGGGTTTGCATCTAAAGACTCCTGACAAGATATATGTCAAAAAACATAAGTCAGGATTTCGTAAAAGTCTGACTCAACTCATGGGGATAGACAAGAAAGTTGTAGATTCTCATACAAAGAAGAAACAAGAACAGGTTTGCCTACCTTGGAAGTTCTTTCATGAGTTTCTGATGTAACACGTCAATGAAGAACGGGGGTTAGACATATTTACCTTGGCTATATACGGACTGGTGATCTTCTCAAAAGTTTTGGGACATATTGAGATAGCGGTGGTTGATTTCTTTGAAAGTGCGATCAATGGCTGTAATCCTTCAACGGTAATATTAGCAGAGACTATCAGATCTTTGAGTTATTGTCATCGAAATGGAGGGCGCTTCATAGGATGCATACAGCTATTGTACGTGTAGATGAAAAACTATTTTGAATAAGGAAATGGTGCTTTCTCGAAGATTTATATCCGTAATCGCTTTCTGATCAAAGAGTTCTGTGAAAGTGGGTGGTCAAAGCAGAAGTCTAAACAAGAATGGATAACTTTCTTGCAAAAGTTGGAAGGTGCCAGGGTAAGATGGTTAGCCCCATGGATGAATCGAGAGCCTATGTTATACCAATGTGGAGATAGTACAGTGGTTCCACTTCTGGGTTTATGAAGAGTGACGAATTATGCACCGCTCCTAGTGAGGAGATAATTGGGGGAAGAACAGTTTATTCCTATGACTTATGGGCTTCATCAGTTAGATTTCTCTTACAGTGAGCCTAAAGCATTTCAGAGGATGAATGGGATGATCAAAGCATGGAAAAATCCCCAAAGAGTGAGTCCTAGACCATTCGTTGAAAAAGTCACTCCAGGTTACTTGGTTTGGAGAACAAAGAGAAGACAAGAAATGGTATTCACTTATAAAGTCTCTCAACCACCGATAGAAGAAAAGCTTGAAGAGATACCATCAGAGTTAGAGCTGGCAACAAAAGAATTTTAGTTTGAAAAGATCAAGTTAAAGAAAGAGATTCAAGAACTTCAAGAAGAAAAAGCCCAGTGGAAAGTTAGAAGCAAAAATTATGAAGTCAAAGTTCACAAGATTGCTAGAGAACGTGATACAGCTACTGAAGATCTAGCAAAGTTACACCAGGAGCATAAGAGGCTATGTGTGAGAGAAAAAGCTAAAGAGATAACTATTGCCGAGCTGACTGAGGAAAATACAAGACTAAAACAAGAGTATGCCGAGTTGAAAGAAGAAAGTACTGAAGCACAGGTAGAGATTAACATGCTAAACAGTTATTTGAGCGGGCTAAGTCAAAGGTTGGAAGAACAAGGAGACCACATCGCTGCATTGGTTAGAGAACATAGAGAATTATCATACCAAGTCTGGTGTGGTAAAAGAGAGAACCTAGGGAGGCAGAAATACATTGAGCACTTAACAACCCAAATTCATAAAGGGGTGCGTAAGGCAAGAGAGATGGTGGAAGAGGTAGAGGCATTAAGACAAGTGGTGGTCCCAGTAGGAGAACATAGACAGCATCTCTTGAACTTCATAGAAGAAGCCAAGGCCCAGTATGAACAAATCAAACAATTTTATGGCTATAATTCTAGGATGATAAACTCAATGTAGATCAAAGTTTTTTGGAATAAATGAAATTTTTTAGTTGAATACCGTTTTAAGGCAAATGTTCTTTGCATACATGCATTTTTCATTCATTGCATTCTCATTCATTACACTTAACAAAATAACCATGTGATGATCATGTAAATTTACTAATTCTAAGATATGGTACTCAAGGTTCTAGGATAGCTCCATCTAGCGAAAACCTTGCTCATCCATACAACACAAGATTCAAAGCAAGGCAAATAGAGGAAAAAAGTTCCCATAGATTTGAAAAACTAGAAAAAGCACAAGAGAAGATTGAAAGTGAGCTAAGCAAGATTCTGAAAGCTCTTAATAACATGAATAAAGGAAAAGAAGTTGAAGGAAGTACAAGCCAACAAGAAATAGTTGACCTCCTGTACCCTCCAGGTTTTAGCCCACCTTAAGCCCAGTCTGCCCAAGAAGTCCCATCACAACACTTCGTATATCTCACATATCCTGGAATGCCATCAACTTTCAACCCAGGGCAGTATAACAGCTATATAAATCCTGTCTTCACTGAAAAAGTAGTAGAACCAATTCCCGATCTAGATGATTTAAAAGAGAAGGAAAAGGAAAAGATGAGAGTGGAAGCTGAAGAAAGTTCCAAGATTAGCATGCTAGAGCAAAGGCTAAGGGCTGTGGAAGGATTTAGCTTTTATGGGTCAGTTGATGCTGCTTGGCTCTGCCTAGTTCCTGATGTGGTTATCCCCTATAAGTTCAAAGTATCGAAATTTGAAAAATATGACGGTATAAAGTGCCCCAAAACTCACATCACCATGTATTGTAGAAAGATGGCAGCCCATACATATGATGAAAAACTCTTGATGCATGTCTTCCAGGATAGCCTTACTGGTTCTACTGCCAGGTGGTATGTTCAATTGGATAGGACCCACATTCGCTCCTGAAGCGATATGGCACATAACTTCATCAGTCAATATCGACATGTTATCGATTTGGCCCCTGATCGTTTGTCTTTACAGCATCTGGAGAAAAAGGCAAACGAATCTTTTAAAGAATACGCCCAGAGATGGAGAGATATAGCTTCACAGGTACAACCTCCACTGACAGAAAAAGAGACCACAGTGCTGTTTGTCAATACTTTGAAACCTCTCTATTATGAAAAAATGATAGGGAATGCAACAAAGAATTTTACTGATATGGTGATTTTTGGAGAAATTATTGAAAGTGCCATAAAAAATGGTAAGTTGAAAGGAGAAGAAACCAAGAAGGCATCAAAAAAGAAGGAAGCTCAAGCTCAAGCTGTGAGCTTTGATAGACAACAATTCAGGGGTTATCAACCCTATCCATCCCAAAGTTACTCTCCATACTATCCTGCTGTGAATAATGCCTCATCCTACCCATACCAGCTAGCTCCACAACCACCTTATTTTAGCCCTCAAGATCTTACATATAGCCTTAACATTCAAGCTCCTGTAAGAACCCATACTAACCCAACAAGTGGCTCACGAGAACAATGGACTACTCGAGAAAAACCTGTATTTGATCCAATTCTGATGACTTATACAGAGTTATATCGAGAACTCTATAATAGCCATTTGATTACCCCCAGCCATGTGGAGCCGCTTAAACCACGCTACCCAAAGTGGTATGATCCTACAGCCCACTGCGACTATCACTATGGAATTACTGGCCATTCTACTGAAAATTACATTACTTTAAAGTATAAGGTGCAATGGTTGATCAATGATGGAATGGTAAGTTTTGATCAAGGAAAAGCAACAACATCTAATGTTAACGCTCAGAGTGAAAGTCAAGAACAGAAAGGGTCCGGAGAGTCACAATGAATTAAGGGGCAAGATGGCCGTAGAGATTCTTCACTTGTTTGTATAGGGGGATAATTTTTTAGAATGGAGATAAGGCTGGTTGAAGCTTTTTTTGTCATTTTAAGATTTCTTTTCAAGTAATGTTAGATTTTTTTTTTTGCAATATGTCTTCACTTGTTATCATTTTAATAAAGGCAAGTCAATGCATTTCATTACATTTTTCTCTTTCACTTGACCATTACTCTATGCTCCGTTACCTTTCATTCCCATTCTTAAATTTTAGATGATGAATATTTAGACAATGATAACAATAATTATGGGATTTAATTCTGAGAACTCATCCATATTAATATGAGAAAATGATTTGAGCAAAAATAGGATGTTACCGGAGGTGAAATAGATATGTCTTGAAGATGTGTAATCTTTTATACGAGTTCATGAGTTTGTTCAATAGATGATGTTCAAGAAAAGTATTCATAATTGAGATGAAAAATGGCTATCTTTCCTTTACCATTTGAAAAACCATTTATTGCTACCCTTTTGAGCCTGTTATGATTTCTTTTTTTGAACCCTAACCAAGGATCACCCTTTACACTGGGGGGTAATTTTTGAAAAAATTTCACAAAAGGTCTCAAAAATGAAAAAAGAAAGGAAAAAAAATAAATGACACACATGACTTGGGGCAAAGTAATGAGAATCCTTTGTGTGAGGAAAGAAAAAAGTAGTGAAACGATGTGGGGTAAAATGCCAAGCTGCATCAAATGATCCTTCGATCTTGAACCTTTTTAATACATGTTTTGAGCCTATTATATCCATTTTTTATGACCCTTCACCTTGGCCTACATTACAACCTTAAAAAGTCCATTTGGATCAAGTGTGAATACTCAACTTGAATGATCATATGTTGAGCGAAGGCATGCTCATGATGAAGCAATGGAATCATGCTACATTACTCTAAACGTTTGATGTATGAAGGATGTCAACAATAGGTGAAGAATGAGAAAAAAAAGAAGATGATGAAAAAAAAAAGAAAAAAAAAAGAAAGAAAGAAGAAAAAATGAAAAAATGAAAAAATGAAAAAATGAAAAAAATGAAAAAAGAGATTCAAATTGAAAACCTGAAAGGTTGATAGAAAAAGATCCAGGTCAAATGGCTCACATGAATGGAAGATCAAAGACATCTGAAGATCCCTCAAAGACTGGGGCAAAGCTTACCAAGCTCAAGTTGACTTCAACAGTAAATGGAATGAGTTTTTGAAAAAGAATCCTAGATTAATTTGAGAATTGTCTGAATATTCATCATTCGGACATACCATCCATCTCAATGACATTTCTTTTCCCATTTGTTCTGTACCAAAATAGATCTTTATTGATTATCTTTACCATAGTTCACTTTCTGTCCTCTTATTGTTACACCCTTAGAATGAATTGAGAAAATGCTTGATTGCATTGTATTTGTCAAATTTTGAAATGATAATGAATGAATGAATATGTGTTTAAAAGAATCTTACATTCATTTGAAAAGAAATCTAAGATGATGAAGAAATTGTAGAAACCTAAAAGAGATGATTTGAAAAGGTATATGATATAATGGGGCATATCTTGAAAAGTGATGAATTGATCGATATGACTTGCAAGTTATGATTGAATGATGAAGACAATCAGTAGATAGAGTTTGTTTTGGAATGGTTAATGCTAGGACATCTATGAATAATGACCCAGTGATGATGGATGAAACTTGTTTTGAAATTTGTTAGTGCTGAGAAATTCATTGAATGATGGTCAAGTGATGATCGATTGATGAAGCTTATTCCAAAGTATCGAGAAACTGAACAAAAAAAAATGTGAGTGGAAAAGACAATTGAGAGCTACATGGTTCGATCTTAGAAGAGCAGTGTAATGGGATTTCTGAAGAATCAAAGGGCTTGATGCCTAAGAAAAGAGCTTGAGAAACTTGAGTACCATACATTGAACAGGAATTAATTGGCCAACATTTGCATAGCATGCATTGAAATTCATGTACATTTGCATAGCATACACTACTTTCAAGAAAGTATAGTGTATAAATCCAAGAAGCAAGGGTGTTCCAACATCCCACATGGAAAGACAGATATAAAGATATTTTACAAGTTTGAGAAGAAACTTGTCAGGTAAGTTCCTAATCCTTGAAATAGGATGTCTTTTGGTATCAGGGTTGATTTATAAGACCTTTGGGCATAATCTCCTGAAATTCTTTCAAACACAACTTTCAACTCCTTTGGACATGATTGTCAAGGAGCAATTTACTTTCCAAAGTCTGTTGCCTCTATTTAGAGGAGCAATTTACTTTTTAAAGTTGTGGTGCCTCTGTTTAGAGGAGCAATTTACTTTTTCAAAGTCGTGGTGCCTCTGTTTAGAGGAGCAATTTATTTTTCAAAGTCGTGGTGCCTCTGTTTAGAGAAGCAATTTATTTTTCAAAAGTCGTGGTGCCTCTGTTTAGAGGAGCAATTTATTTTCAAAGTCGTGGTGCCTCTCTTTAGAGGAGCAATTTATTTTTCAAAGTCGTGGGGCCTCTGTTTAGAGGAGCAATTTATTTTCAAAAGTCATGGTGCCTCTGTTTAGAGGAGCAATTTACTTTCTCAAAGTCGTTGAGCCTCTGTTTAGAGGAGCATTGGTCAAAAACAAAAAAAAAACAAAAAAAACACAAAAAAAAAATAAAAAAATGACAATGTTGAGTTGAGTCTTGATTGGGTGTCTATGTCTTTGCGCAATTTCTGTTTCACAGAAAATATGCAAAGAGGGGCAGCTGTAGACACTTAATTAGGTCTAAGCACAGACCAATTGGGCCTAGCCCAAATGGGTAAGCCCAATCCAATTCTTATCTTGTGTTATTTTTTTTTCTTTCTTTTTCTTTTTTCTTCTTTTGTATTTTACGTATTTTATTATTCATTATTATTATTATATATTAATATATGTATATCTTTATTTATTTATTTATTTTTTTCTCTGTTAATATCTATATGTAATATATTTATATAGTTATATATTTATTATTATATTATAATATTTTTTTCTCTTTTTTTTGTAATTTTTTTTTTGTTTATCTTATTGTATCCCTAATTATCTGTTAATAATCTTTTTTTTTCTTTTCTTGATCCGTATCTGATTTTTTTTATTATCATTATTATTATTTTTTTTTTTTGTTTTCTTTTTTGGATGACTGGGATTAAAAGTTGAAGAATCCCACTGTGGAGGGGAATTCAATCAGAAGAGTCCAATTGGATTCAAAGATTGAATCCCCGTCCAAGGAGGAATTGGGATTGATCAGGAACTCCTGATCAACCCCTATAAAAGGTACCTCCTGGAACAGATGAAGAACAGAGAGAAAACATAGAGCAAAGCTACTGAATTTGAGAGAAAAGAGGTGTATAGAAAAGTTGTCGAAGGCTAAATAAGGTTGAGAAGTATTAGGATAGCTGTAGGGATCGAAAATAATTTGTTAAAAATTTTTGGCGAAAAATTTTTTCTAGAAATTTCTGGGAAATTTCCAGATTCCAGTGAATTTTTCGACGAGGGTTAAATTTTCTAGCCAAAATTCTGGCAAATTTTGAAGTTTCTGGCGAGCTGCCCAGTTTCCTACGAGGATCCAGAAATCGACCAACTTTTCGGCCACCTTCCGGCGAACTTTCGAAGAAATTTTTCAGAATCTGACGAAAATTCCATCGGTGTTCTTCAGCTTTTAGAGAGAAGAGAGAGAAAAAAAAGAGAGGAGAGAGAGAAGGGAGAAGGTTTCTGCCGAAAAACGAAAGGAACTGCCTTTATACCCTCCCAAAACGACGTCGTTTTGGCTTTAAGTTAATCAGAGGATCCGCGCGTTTTACCGAAACCCAACCCGACCCAAGCGTCGACCCGCTTCCTGACCCGTGCGTGCCAGCCCCCCTCCGAGCCGAGTCGAGTCGAGCCGAGCCAAGCTGCCAAGCCGCTCCCCCCGAGCCGTTTCCCTGCCTTGAGCCGAGCCGATAGCCGAGTCGCTCCAGGTTTTTTTTTTAATTAATTAATTAATTAATTAATTTATTAGATTAGGTTTATTTAATATTCTTTTTATCTTTATTTTATTTTTTATTTTTTTACTTTTCTTTATTTTTTTATTTTATTTTTATTTTTTTTATTATTTTATTTTCTTTAAATAAAAATAAAAAATTCCAAAAAAAATATTTTTAGGGAAAAGTTGAAAGTATCAATTTTTCTTAAAAATAAATTTCAAAAAGGGTTTTTGAGGAAAAGTTGAAAGTATCAATTTTCCTTGAAAGAAAAATAAATTTTCAAAAAATATTTTTGGGGAAAAGTTGAAATTATCAATTTTCCTTGAAAATCAAAATTTTCAAGAAATATTTTTAGGGAAAAGTTGAAAGTATCAATTTTCCTTAAAAGAAAAATAAATTCCAAAAAATATTTTTAGGGAAAAGTTGGAAGTATCAATTCTCCTTAAAAAAGTTGGAAGTATCAATTCTCCTTAAAAAATATTTTTAGGGAAAAGTTGAAAGTATCAATTTTCCTTGAAAATCAAAATTTCCAAAAAAAAATATTTTTAGGGAAAAGTTGAAAGTATCAATTTTCCTTGAAAATCAAAATTTCCAAAAAAAAATATTTTTAGGGAAAAGTTGAAAGTATCAATTTTTCTTAAAAATAAATTTTCAAAAAAAGGATTTTTAGGGAAAAGTTGAAAGTATCAATTTTCCTTAAAAATAAATTTCAAAAAAATAATTTTTGGGGAAAAGTTGAAAGTATCAATTTTCCCTACACAAGAACAATCATCTTTTCCTTCCTTTCTATTTTGATTTTGATTTTGATTTTTCCTTAATTAATCCGACGACGGAGCCTCTGCAAGTGAAATAGCAGTTTTTTTTGCATACTCTTGAGGTGAGGGAATTTTCTCAATTTTTTGCTAAAAGTATTAGAGTCAATTGAAAATAATTTCCAATAATTAATTACTTGGTAAAATTTTAAGGCTTATTGGATAACACAAAATTATGCTGGCACCATCTTTTAATGGGCGTTGTGAGGGTGCTATAACCTTCCTCACATGTCATCGAACTCCCGAACCCTGTTCTGGTTAGCAGACCCGAACCTATTCTTTTAGGGACCCTTAAGCTTAGGTGTTCCCTAAAAGGACAGATTCTTAAGGTGGCCAATCGCACCTAGATAAAAAAGATTGGTGGCGACTCCCTAAAGTTAATGTCTAGCGATAGATCCCCGGATCTAGACGTTATGACAACATCTTCCAAATTTCATGACTCTCCATCATCATTATATGAAACTCAATTCAATCTTGTTGACACATTTAGATCAAAATAGAATGAGTAAAAAGTGAATATCCCTTTGATAACATATGCCTCACTTATAAATGTTTCAACAAATACTTAATTATTGCATTTTTTTCTTGAGATGATAAAAAAATTTACTCGTCATGATTTCATAACAAAAATGTTATTTAAGAAAAATTAAATTAATCAATGTTAATGTCTAACAAATAAAATATATTACCTTTCAAATGGATACATCCATCGATATTGAACAGGTTCACCAATTTTTGCCTTATTAGGCAAGTGAATGGGTAAATGTTCTATAGAATAAAAAAAAACTAGAGGAAAATCCTTTTCTAATATGCAGATTGTTTCCACAATGTTTGTTTTTAACACTTTCATATAATCTACATGTATTTTAGTAGAACACAAATCTTTGAAAAAATGAGATAACTCAATAATTGCATCCCAAATAAAAGTAAGCACCAAATCACGAAATACAATTGGAAGTAATCATTGCATGAAAACATGACAATCATGATTTTTCATCTTATAAACTTGTAATTAGCCATGTTTACTCACCGAGCAATGTTAGATACAAAACCATAAGGAAGTTTTAATTGTTTAACCCATGTACAAACATCTCTTTTCTGCTCTTTACTTAAAGTTTATGAAGCTTTAAGTATGAAAACTTTCCCATTCACTTCAACCAATTCCAACTTCAGTCACTTCCAATGCACTTTAAGATTTAGTCTAGCCTTTATGTTATCTTTGGTTTTACCTTTAATATCCATCATTGTGTTGTCTTTGGTTTTACCTTTAATATTCATTATTGTGTTAAACACATTGTCAAAGATATTACGCTCAATATGCATAACATCAAGATTATGCCAAATCAGATTGGTTAACCAATAAGGTAACTCTCAAAATATACTTGTTTTTCACCCAATTATGACTTTCCTTTAGAACCATCTAACTTTTGATCACTGCATTTCATGCCAAATGTGATATCAAGATAGCTATCTAACCAAGATAAAAAATTTTCACCTGATAATGGAACAATAGGGGAGACACTCAACTTTTTTTTAAAATTTATCTCTTTACTTTCAAAAAGGATAATCATGATGCAAAAACTAACAATGACAATAAAAACAACAAGGCTTCTTACCATGAGTCAATCGAAATGACTTTCCTTATCTCATACAATAAGGACATAATAGGTTTCCATGAGTACTCCAACCAAACAACATACCATATACAGAAAAATCATTAATTGTCCATAAAAAAGTTGTCTTCAAATAAAAATTTTATTTTCTATAAATGTCACATGTCGCAATACCGTTCGATAATAATATTTGTAACTCATCTATTAAAGGTTTCAAGGAAACATTTATATTTTCATCCGGATTACGCTTTCTTAGAATTATCATATTCAAAAAGACATATTCTCATTTTTTACATAATCATAGTGGCAAATTTTATACCATTATCATTATTAGCCAACAAGAGTATGGTTTCGCACTTGGATCAAACAAACAAAAACTATTCATTCATAATCCTAATCATACATTTCTTACTTCAAGTGTAAATAATTCATGGTTGCAATTGAAATGCTTTAAAGCTTCACCATTAACAGGATGTTGAAGTACACCATCATGAATATATTCAACAGGATGTCGATTCATGGTTATGGGCATGCCATATCATATATTCAGTAGTTTTAGTTGACATATAAAGTTTTTGAAGTCTAATGTAAGATTTTATAAGAAAAATTTTTTTCATCCTACCACTAGATTTATTCTTTATGTACCGAGAATGACCACAAATCAAACAATATGTCAAATTTGCTATTTCCTTATAAAACAACATGTAATTATTTTTGCATACATGAATTTTCTTATAACCAAGACCCAATTTCATCATCTTTTTTTATTATTTTGTAGAAGTTTTCTAATAATTTATCATCCACTGGTAACACATCCTTCATCATATTTAGTATACAATTAAAACATGACTTACTAATGTTAAACTCTTATTTATAATTTAAAAGTTGCAACATGACATAGAAAATTGTATGCTTTATACAGCTTGACCATAATGATTCATCCACATCATTCAACAAAGAATAGAAGCTTACCGCATTTACACTTGGCTTTTTTTCAGATCGTTCTCTTGCCTCACTGGCATCTACCTAGTTCTCTTGCTGTATTCACCCTGAAATCAAGATATATAGCATCCATAACCATTCTATTATAGAAATTTTCTATTCCTATATCCTCCATCGATTCAAAGTTATCTCTGTTTATTGAAGGAGCTTGTCCTACTTCTAACTCCCCATGTGAAACCCAACCTGTATAACATATAATAAACCCCTTATAATAAAGGTGCTTACACATAACATCCATTTTTAAAAACCTTTTTATTCTTACTGTCGGCATATGGACACTTAATCTTTCTATTACTAATAAAGTTTGGTTGAGAATAAGCATATCTAATAAATTTCTCAACATTATCGTAGAGGTTTTGAGTAATGTATCCATTAAAATCTAAACAAGAGTACATCCAAGAGTGATCTTTATCCATTATTAAACCCTAATTGAATTGAAATATGAGCAATTAAAGTCATAAAAAGTGTTAAACATTTTTATTGATTGACTATATGAGCAAATATTACAAATAAAATTATCTAAATGATAATATAAGATAATTATTGGTCTACTTTAAGAAATAATCCATTAATAGCACAAAAGTTCTTGCAAAAATTCATCATACATACTATAAGATAATATATTGACAACAAAATATTATTGGTTTTAATGATAGAATTTTACTTTTGATCTTGGGCTTCTTAGTGTAATTTTATCGATTTTGCAAAAAATTTCTTTGATTGAGGCACTTTTACATATGAAGCTTATTCTACTTTCAAAGTAGGTGGAATGAAAATAAAGTAAGTTAGTATGATGAAAATAAATAAAAAATCATATTCATTACAAAATATACATCCACATAAATCCACTTTCATAACACATTTACGAATAGATTATAAAAAAGAAGAATAAAATATAATAATTTAATTTATTTATATTAAGTTTGATCAATACAATAAAACCACAATATTTCAATAATTAGTAATATATAAATTTCACTAAACTATCAAATATATAAATTACTTTTAAAAAAAAGATAAATCTTATTCTATATCAAACCAAAATATAACCTTAAATCAACATAAATGATTTTAACTTTTATAATTATTATTAAAATTTAGAAAATATTAAATATAAAACATCCATAAAAAATATATATAAATCTTACACATCTAAAAGTTAATATATCTATGACAAAACCCAACAAATCTAAAAAATACTTTGAAAAATAAAAAAAAATAAATTACTCAACAAATAAAAAAAATTTCTCAGCAATACTAAAAATAAATCCAACAAAATTAACAATATTCAACATTAATACTCAACAAAAAATCCAACAAAAATATATAACCAACAAATTTCAACGAATATATAATTAAAACCCAAACAAATTTCAACAAATTTATAACAAAAAATAAATCCAAAACTGAACAAATATACTACACAAAATATATCATAAAAAAATTATTTAATAAAAAAATTATCAGATGGGAAAAGAGTCTTGACTGACCAACCAGTGTAATTAAAAAAACAGGGACAACTTTGATCGTTGATGGGGAGAGAAGGATAGAGTGGGAGAAGGGAATTAGGGATTTATGGGAAAATTGGGGGAAAATAAATGTTGCTTGGTAAGAGTTCAAAAACAATTTTTTTTTTGTTTTACCGACGAATTTAGCGATGAAATTTTCGTAAGTAATGTGAAATTTTGTTTTTATGCAAATTTTTTTACCAACAGATTTTCCATTGCTAAATCCATAGGAATCGATTACTGACAAAAAATTTAGTCAGTAAACTTCATGGTAATTCATGCCAAACTATCACCGATGGATTACAAAAGGAATTAAATCCGTCGATAAATTTTGTTGATATTTAACGACAAAAAAATTTTATCAGTAAAATTATGTCGATAATAACTGAATTTTTGGTAGTGTTATTTTACTTATGAAAAAGAATCTAATAAGAATATGTTATTTAAATTAAATTTTATTAAAAAATTTACTAATGGTATATTAATCAATCACTTTTAACCTTTTATAAATTAAAATTTTATTAAGAGCATTTTAATCAATCACCTTTAGTACTTTTTTAGTCTAATTATAAAAAAAAAATTAGTAATAAAAAAATTCATTTAGATTAAATTTTATAAAAATATTTACCAAAAACTTTTAGGCAATCACTTTTAACACTTTTAGAATTAAAATTTTAACATTTTAAATAGTTTAATTTCACATAAACCCTATTTTTAATTTTAGTTGATTTAAATTAAATTTAAATAAATTAATAAAAGTTATATATATTTAAGGATAAATTTGTTAATTTAAAACTTTATATGGGTATTTTGATTGATCACTATTAATACTTTTGGAGTTCACAGTTTTATATATATATATATAAATGATTTAAAATGAAAAGAACTTCATCCTTAAAAAAAAAATAGAATTTATATTCGATGCAATATCATTTAATTAAAAGATGATTACTTATTAATAAAAAAAATAAAACTTTAAAATAAAAATTTTTTTAAAAAAATTAAATAATTAAAATATAAATTTTTAAAAACTTAAAAATTTAAAATTTATCATATATAATATTATTTACAACATATATAGAAATCTGATAAAGTTTGTTTATGTGGATATTTAGATGGATCGTTTCTTTGAATGACACATAAGATAATAATAATAATTAAATATTATTATCTTTTTATATTTTTAAATATATAATTTTTTTAAAAATATATAACTATCCTTTTATATTTTAATTTAAATATACTGCTACCAACAAAATCTGTAAATAATAATAATAATTAAATATTATTAACAATAAAATATAATTTAAATATATTATCTTTTTTAATTTTAAATGAATTTTTTAATAATCTAGACAAGTTTTTTAATTTAAAATTTTCAAATGTAATAATATATGATATTTTAAAATAGATTTCCTAATAATCTAAATATATATATACATATATATATATATATATCCTTTTGAATCTGAAAATTCCAAATGTCGTATTATATATTTAGATTATTTGTAGATTAGTTTAATTACATATATCCACCAAAATCACAAAATTTCTAATGAAAAAAAAGAAAGAAAAGAAACATTAACAGAATAAAAAAAATCAAAACTTTAAAATGTGGTAATATATATTTTCTTTAAAATGGATTTCTTGATAAGTTAAATATATATATATATTTTAATTTCAAATTCTCAAATGTAATTTTTATCTTTAGAGATTTCATAACAATCCTCTATTATTTGATTATTTTTAAATTAAAAAAAAATCAAGTATCACATATTATAACAAACAAGTTAAAAAACTCTTAAAGCCAATTTCTATTTCTCTGTTTTTTTTTTTTTTTTTATCTTTATGTATGCTTCTTCAAATTTTGTAAAGTATAAAGATACAACTTACAAAAGCATTTATTCTTCTCTTTTATAAGTGTTGATGATATATTTCTTATTTTTATAACTTACAAATATCTACATTAAATTTGCTTCTTTTGTAATCACTTTAATTTCTAAAATAGGTTTTATATTTCATAATACTACTAAAAATGGTGATTGACAACTTTACTTACAGGTCTCAAGTGGTGGTAGCATGTGCAATGATACTATGCCACCAGTTTTACATGTGCCAATTTCATACAAAGAATGACTAAGAGGTAGATGTTTTATTACTATGTTTTAATGCTTACTTGCATTTTTCTCTTTCGAAATATATAGAACTCTTAGTTTCCAAGTATGGGTGTGAATAGAAAATAAATGCATATGTAAAGTACTTTGCATGAAACCTTTTATCAACAAACATCTATATTAAATTTAACTGCATTCTTTGAAAATAGAACATTACATATTATTATTTATTTTTTAATATTTATTAGTTTTTGTTATGTCTGATAATTCTTGAAAAACTTGGCTTTTCTTAATATAGAGGAATTTAGCCTTAATTATTAAAATTTTTATTGGTGAACTATTTAGATTTTTGTAACTGTAAGCACATTTCTCACTTGCAAAATAAAGGAAACACCACACTTGATGCAAGATGTTATTATTGTAAGCTATGAATAAGCTTTAAGTACATTATTTAAACATTTAAAACCATTATTTCTTTTAAATAAATAAAAATTTAGCTTAAAATTATATAAATTTGTAGGTGCTTAAAAATGATTGTACAAGATGAAAATGATGTAAATTGAAAAAAGTTAATTTAAAGTAATAAAATTTTTAACTTTTATTTTAATATTTTATTGGTGTACTCAATGTTATTATTTATAATATCTTTTGGATATTTTATTCTTTTTCAAATTTTTTTTTGAAATTAATTTGTTAAATTTTTTAATAAAAAATTTTAATTTTATAATGTTTTGATATCTTAATTATACTATATGTATTTTACATATATCTTGAATATATAAGTGATTAAATAGTTTTAATTTATGTATCTACATGCATTTAAATAATTAAAAATAATATGTGTATCACGCAAGCAATAAACTAGTTTATTTATAAAATGACAATGTATATTGGTACACCGTATATAAATCCTTTAACAAACACTAATCAATGTGTGGTTGATTTTAATATCTGTAACTTCTTGCCATGCTGACACTACCGCCATCGTAATCTCAGGACAACTTATATAAAATTTCGTACATAAAGTTTGTGAAATTTTTTATTAAAAATGAGTAAATAAAATTTTTAATAAAAAATTTAAATCAATAGATTAATAAAGTTTAATATGAAAATAAATAATATATAAAAAATTATTAAAAAAATATTAATTATAATTTAAATTTAATTGACACTTATTTAACAATAAAAATTTTGTTTATATTTTTATTAAAAATATCTATTTAATAAATATATCAAAATTTATTAAATTTTTTTTAAAATTTATAGATTTAATCTATGTGATGAGATTTTTTAATTTATCAATTAATTTTTTATTTTAATTTTTATTTACTCATTTCTAATAACAAATTTCTATTTAATAAATATATAAAAAAAAAATTTTTCAAATTTACACATTTGATTTATGTGATAAAATTTTTTTATTTTATTTACTCATTTTTAATAACAAATTTCATAAATCTTACCTATAAAACTTCATATAAAAATTTTCCCATAACCTCAACGGCCGCACCACCAGTGCTACAAATTCAACAAACAAGCACTAACAGAGAAATAGAAGTTGATGGCTTGCCGATCATGTGTGAGTAAAAGATGCGCGATGTTTTTTATTGTTAAAATTCAATATTAGCGGTAACAGGATAAGAGTGAATAAAATGGCTGGGACGAAAAAGAATGAGTTATCAAGTGAACACAAAAAATACACAAATCCAACGAGAATACCAAGTCCTATTGTACTCTAGCGTTTGATTCTTTAAAGGTCAAATTATACGTTACATTCCTGTACTGTTGTCGAATAGTAGAATTAGTTCATCTATTTCAATATGTTTAAATTGAATTGATATATTTTAATTAATTATTGAATTTAATAAAATTCTTAATAGTTAAAATTTTTTTTGTTTAAATGGATAACATGATATTTTAATTTTTTTTTACATGATATTTTTATTTACATATTCGTTGACTTTATGATATATCAAGTCTAAGTGATAAAAATTGATGACATGCAAAATTTTTTTGTTATGTCTACATTTTTCTATGTCAACTTTTTTCAAATTATATGATATATTCTTATGTTTTGATCAAATGATGAAATTAATCCATCTATTTTAATATGTTTAAATTTAATCCTTATACATTCATTAATTATCAAATTTATGATTTCACTTAAATAAAACGTAAAAACTATAAATTATTAATTCGACGTGACATTTTTTCACTTTTTAGATAATTTCTTTGGATATTTAAATTATTTATTGGACTTTGTTTTGATAAATTAGGTTAATGTCAAATTATATTTTAAGTCCAACAAAAATTAAATTTTTTTCTCTTTTTTTACTTATTTCTTTTGATTTTTATTTCTTTTATATTTTTGTTAATTTTTACTTTTAATATTTTTAGAATTAAAAAATTAAAAAAAAAAAAACGAAAACTACAAAACAAAAAAAAAGTTCAAAAAAACATTACATAAATATAGAAGTTATATCAAGATTCCTAGAATCAACAAACCCAACAAACTTAGATACTTAATCAATATTAGTAAAAATCGACAAGAAGACATAGGAAAAAATAGAAACAGCCAATAAAAACGATCAGAAGCAATTTTTTTTCTATAAAAATTCTTTTTTAGAGGATTCATATTTTGAATTTTTAAAGCATCATGTTCAATTTTTGTTTGTTTTGAGCAATTATATACAACGATGGTATCAATGGTCAATTTTCAAGCATTGACGATTTTTGGAATAAAGTTTTTCTTACAATAGTTGAATTTTTCAATCACTGACTTTTGAAAATCCCATTAAAATTTGAGTTTAACGAATGAGACATGTAAAGAAAAGGAAGAGATAAAACATGGAAGAGAGATGAGAAAAAGAGGAAAATTCAAAAAAAAAAAAAAAAGAGGCTATTTTTGTTTTTATAGTAGATTGATCATTTTGAAAAATGGGTCTTGTGTAACTCACGTGACTCATGTATTGTTTCGATTATAACTCAACTTATTTGCATTTAAAAGTTATTTTATTTTATTTTATTTTTATTTTAGTTATTTTAGATTAAATTTTAAATTCGATAATTAATTAATGTATAAAATTAAATTTAAACACATTAAGATAAAAAAAGTTAATTTCACCATTTGACCAATATATAAGAATAAATCATACAATTTTAAAAATATATGACAAAGAATATTGCCACATCAACTTTAACAACTTGACTTAAGAAAAATCACATTAAAAAAATTTAAATTACCGCATCATTAATTTAAATGAAAAAACTTAAGCTTTTAACAATTTAATTAAATTTGATTATTAATTGAAGTATAAAAGTTTAATTTGAATATATTAAGATAAAGATAATAATTTCATTATTAACTAAACTCGATAATTAATTATAATACACATTAATTAATTTCATTGTTACCAAAGTACAGGATAAAATGTAAAATTTGGCCTTCTCTCAAATTTGTAAATTCAACAGTCATCTCACAATCTCAGCAAGGGAACTGGTGAACTTGAAAGCTAAACAAAATGAATCAAACAAAACCCACATACAACAAAGAATGGACATGAAAGCTAAAAGTTCTTACAAGAAGGGAAACTTGAAATGGTTGGTTTGGACATTCAAATAGGTTCATGAAACAGTGACAACAAGATATTGGAGGCACTTCCTAATTCCTACTACGAAAAACTAGTAGCAACCAAGGGCAATGAGAGAACAAGGATTTAAATCCATACTCCCCAAATAATAATAATACAAAACCACACAGGATCCTGACCGAATGCACAACTAGAGAATGATAATTAAAGGTCAGCTATAATACTGCAAGATACCAACATTCGTCAAGAACCTCGACTGTTCAAGAAAATAAGAAATGGAAATGTGAAATATAAAGATTCAAAGCCTTGAACTTGGTTATCATACCAAATTCCCAAATACCAGTTCATAGAGTACATTTATTTTGCTTAAAAAGTATAAGTTCCTTGTGAACTTTTGAAATCAGTAACTCTCAGTCTCAAGATTCGAATGGTACTTCTAAATTCCTGTATCAGTCACACCCTAAAATTTAGTGGCAGAAAATAAGACAACTTTGAAGATCCTACTTCAAAAATGCACTTGAAAAATTGTAAACCAAATGGTTCGGCTTTGAGGGTGTGTGAATTTTCCAGATCAGCAGAAAGAACACACCAAAGCCAAAAATAAAAAGATTTTATTAGATACAGGGGCTACAACATTAATCCCCATCTCTGAGAACTCTACAACCCTATTTTTTTCTGTGCCTTCTGAATCTGGTTGAGGAATATCCAAGTCATCTGCACAAGAGAACATCCAGTCATCAGGGATAACTAAAAACTCTTCACTAAGCTTTCACTTTACAGTTGAATTGGAGGATCACACAAAGACTAGAATATAAAGTAAATACCATGACATGTGGAGCAATTCTAACACAATATACAGGGAATCCTGTGTAAAATTTGAATAGTCCTCCAGATTTGAGGGTTTTCATAGCACAATCCAAAGAGCCACTGTATGGATACTTTCCCTCAGCATCAGGTTGCATTTTCTGAATTTGTGTTTTGACATAATCAAAAGGTAAACTGCAAGCTGAAGCAAAGAACCCTGAAACGGTACTTGCACCTGAGACAAAAGAAAAGGAACATTAATCAAAAGGTGGGAAAAGTGAGCACAGGCACATCTTTGCTAAAAAATGTAAAAGCCAGTTAACAACACAAGTTTTAGAATTGGTAATGCATGTCAACCAATAGTATGATCTTCTTACGGATTGGAAAAGTATCACAGGCTATCCTGAGAGCATATACACCAAATATTTTTGCCTAAAAAGACATTAAGGTGGCCATGGTGTAAGAGATATAGTCAAATAATAATGACACTTCCAAAATCAGGACCAGCAGTGGATAAGCCCAACCAACCAATGAAAAATATAAATGAAGTAGAAGAAACCAGTTCTAAAATAAAAAATAAAATAAAATGCAAGGAGAGCCAATCTTCCTGCTAAAATCTCTGAATGTAACATTGAAACTGTAGAAAGTGTTGTTTCAACCAAACTTCCTCAAATGACGTAGGCATCATGACGAAGGCATAGCACAATCAGTAAACATAACTCCCCTCCAAGGATCAATGTTCAAGATTTCCTCTCCCCCAAAAAATTTAAAGGAATGAAAGATATAAAAGCAGCTTCATAGCAGATGGACAAACATGAAGATCAAGAAAACAAAATCTCTTCTTTTAAGATTAAATTTAGTTATTAATGATTTTGGTTTTTTGTTAAGATCTTTTGAGAAACCAACATTTGGCATTAAAAATTCCAAGGTTTCTCATCTGTAAGCATTAATGTACGAACCAAAATCGATATTGACCATATTTAACTTTTTGTTTACATATTTATTGATCATCCTTAGCTAAGTGTCTTCATCAAAGTCATGCAGTAATAATGTCCTCCCATAGCCAATCCTTCTTGTATTACCTAGAAAGTTGTCAGTACGTTTTTTCTTTATAATTAAGTCCATCATTACAATGCTTGCAGAGACTATATACCTACATTCATGCAAAAATCTCCAAAATGAGCATATAAATATTATGCATGTACAGAGGTAAGAGGAAGGAAAAGATCCATCATCACATTCAAAAAGTTCAAAATTTTCATCCAACCTTTGTAATAGTAAGGAAAAAATAAGGTTCTGTTCAGTAAATACTTTTGCTTTTTACTATATCTTTGGTTTATTTATTTAATATTTTCCCTTTTCCTTGCTATTCATTAAAGAAAAACAAAATTCAGAAGCATCTCCAAAAGGATCCTAACAAGTTATTTGCTTCAAGGAAAATCTTTAAGCATGTGAAATGGAGAACTAAAACTATGTGGTTGTTAGGGTAAATTATTACCTTCAGAGCAATCATTTATGCATGACATTGAAAACAGAAGTGCTTAAATTTTAATCTTGAAAAAGGGAAATACAGACTCCAATTATGTGAGGTAATCCAACTAGAGAACATGTTTCAACAATCTTTCCTTATGGTAGCAATAACTTCTAAAAAATGATTCTGCTACTTGCCTATACCAACAAAGGATCAATTACACATAAGTTATGTTCACTCGACAAATTTAGAACCTAAAAAAGTCCTTTTTCTTTAGCAATGATAGTTTACCAAAGACTTTAGAATAGTTAAAACATCCATGCTACTCAGAAAGACTCTTACCTAGCACTGTAGCAGCTTCTCCTAAGCCAAGGGAATCTTTGAAAAATTCAACACTTTGATCATAAGATGCAAGCATTCCCATGTTCAAAGCCATGGCTCTGACTACAGTAGGGCCTGCACCTTTCCAAAGTGCCAAAACCCCTTCATCTGCAACAATACGATAGAGAGCATGGAATGCATTTGAGTAATTTCTGCGCTGAGCAGCAGGCAAAGTGGCATCAGCCTGCATCCGGATAAGTGCCAAATCAGCTGGGCTGCCAACACAAGCTCCAATAGCACCAGCAGTCAGACCACATACAGCCTTCTGATATAGAGGTAAGGGCTTCCCATCATTGGCTTCAATTGCTTTGTTTGTCAACATTCTATAGAAAACAATGGAAATAAAACCAAAAGCTGAATTGGAACCCAAATAGATAACCCAAGTTTAGTCTCAGAAGCAAACTACATCACACATAAGCAGTGGGAAAAAAATGTTAATGACGTAAAAAATAAAGGATACATTTCAGAATCCAAACGATTAATCATTAGAACAAAAAAGGGTAGTATCTTGAAGTGTATAATCAAAGCCACCCAACAGTTTACATTTTATCCCATTCTTAGACACTCACTTGAATGATCCCAGTCGAGCAGTAGTGTATGTAGCTTGCCTGAGCAGTCCAGCTGATAGCCCCTGTCCAGAAATTACAAGTGAGACAGACTCATGGATAATAGAACTATTTTTTTAATTCAAATTAGAACGTATAACCAAATTCTTGAATTTTGAAAATAGACAGCATAAATTCAGCAAGATAGTCAGCATCTCTATGTATAACCACTGATGAGCAAATTGCAGTTTCAAGTTGTATAAAGTCTACGCTCCAGACAACTGGAGTAGAAAGCAAGCATGTATTTTGGCCAATTTCATCTTTTATATGCTATTAAGTATTAGCAAATCAAGAAGCACATCATACCTCATGAAACAATACTAAATACCAATATTTTGGCAACATCAATAAATAATTTCATATACACCGTTGAATAAAAAATGTAGAAAATCAAGAAACTTTTAACATCCTTGTTGATATACGATGTTAACGATGCAAAAATTAAAGATCCAGCTTCTACCATAGATCTCAGAAGTCCATAACAAATGTAATACCTGAAAAGGTATATCAATCATACTAATGAATCAAAAAAAAAAAAAAAAACGTGAATGAAGTTTAGAACAGAACCTTGTAAAAGGCACCAACGCCCTCCTCTCTAAGCATGTTTTTGGTGACAGTTGCTGCCGATCCCTGACCCAATTGGATTCTCACCTACACCAAGCCAAAACGACAAACGACCGTTAGCAGATATAAAACCAACCAAACTAGATAAAAAACGATGAAAGAAATCCAAGCAAATCCCAGATCTAAAACACACATCTTTGGCCTTAAAAGTAGCATCCTTTTAACGGTGAAAGGAAAAAGGAACAGCTAATCTACCAGAAATATAACGGGAAATTAAGGTAAAGATGAGTGAAAACCTTGATCATGTCGATGGGTTGGATGACACAGGTGGCCAGCATTCCAGAGGCACCACCATTGACAAAAGGTTTAACCTTTGGCCAAATGCCAGCAGCTTGGGCCTTCTTCTCTTCTGCCATTTAGAAAAACAAGAACAAGAAGGAAAAAATGCTAGAGGAGAAGAAGACAGCTGTGGCCTGAGGGTGCTTTTGTTTAGTTAAGACTCAAAGAGGAGTGAAACAGGGCAGGCGAAATGAGAGGCTTTTCTATTCTTGTTAACGTGCAAGCAAACCCTCCTCCTTGTTGGCTACAAATATAATATAATTAATTAAAAAAAAAAAAAAAGAAGCGCCCTCCTGGTTAGAATTTATTTGCCTTTGTTTCTCTCCCCAAATGTGAAGGGAAATAGTTTGTACTTTTCCTTTCTTTTTTTTTTTTTTTTTCTTTTGTATGACGGCATATTTGTGATTTTGTCGGAAACTACAAGGCCACTCACCCTTCTGTGTTTGCCTTTCTCCTAAGATTTGCTTGACTATTTTGCCCTTGCTTGATTTTCGCTTTTTACTTTTTTTTAAAGAAATATTATTGTTTAGGCTCATAATGGATTTGATGTTGGATAATTTCGATTAATGTAAGGTATTATATATTTTTAAAATTTGATATGAGTTTGAATTTTAAAAAAAAAAAATTTAATGATTTGAATTGAATTTTATTAATTTGATTTGAAAAAATTTAATGATTTGAATTGAATTTTATTAATTTGATTTGGTTTATTAATTTTTAAAAATTAATTTTTTATTTTTATATTATTTTTAATATACTTTAAATTCATTTAGATATAAAGTAATTATTTTATTTTATAAGAATTTTAAAAATATATAAAAAATTAATAAAAATATATAATTCAAATATTTTCAATTTTTTATTTTCCAATAAAAAACTGAACTAAATTAAAATATAAAACGTCTAAACTTAAATTAAATTGAATAAAAAAAACTTATTCAAATAAATCCTAGATTTTATGTCATTTTCAATTTTTTTATTTTTTCTCAACCTGGTTTGCATAAGTTATCTATTCCAGCTAGATTGTAATTTGTGCAATGTACAAATTAATTTATCTATTTAATTTGAAGTTATGATTAGAAAATAATATTAAATTTTAAACAAACATATGAACAAAATATAAAGGTATTATTCAAAAGTATTAAATTCCTTATATTTTGAATTTTTAAAGTGGAATTGAATGATTAGCCATTTCATAAACTGTTTCTTAATTTTATATAATTGTCAAATTTAAACTTGAAAATAATGCATTTAAATTTACAAAATGATGGAGAGTCTTGAAAAATAAACACTTTCCTTGGCTTAAGACTATAAATTGGATTATGCTTAAAAATATAATAAAGTACAAATTAATTAAATTATCATTCAAAATTAAAAATATATAATTTCATCTTCACATTAATTATTTTTCCCTTATATTAAAATATCTGTATTTGATAAAAAAAATTTCTTGTATTAAAAAGATAAAGAAAATAATTTTTTTTTATTATATGAGCAATTTGATTCAAAAAGTAAAAGGTTATGGGTACCTAAAAAAAAATTTACACAAATTTTCATATGTTTTGAAAATTTGGAAACTTAATCTTTACAAATCTTATTTTCAAAAATTTTGTAATTTTATAATTTTAATAAAAATAATGATCTAAGTTGAATTTATTTGACTCAAAAAAACGATATAAGACAAACAAAATTGGAATAATAAATGTCATAAGTTATAAATTGCATAGAAATTATTTTATAATATTGTAAATATATATATGCATAATTAATTTTTTCTTAAAAAAATTTTCTTTTAATCTTTTATAAATTAAACATACATATACCTAGATTTGATACCTACAAACAAAAAATTAAAATATTAATCATGACGTCATGATGTTAAAATTATATTTATATATATGTCCATCAATTTTATCTACACATCTACGTCAATCTAATATTGAATTCAACAATGAATTCTAAAACTATATTTAATCATTTTTTATTTAAAAAATTAGGTTTAATCTACAAATAAATTTTTTTTGCCAAAATCTAGAAATATATAGTTTAATTCAACTATAAGAATGATAAATATCCATTGAAAATAAATAGTAAAACTCTTTATAAATAATAGTAAATTTTTTTACTCTTTTAAAAAACCAATAATATGATTAATTTATTTTATTTACAAAAGTTGAGTATAATTGCCTTTCTATAAATAACAAAAGGTGGATGTCATTTTTTGTTTTTTTGGTACAAGGTATGGTAAATCAATTTCAGAAAAAGATTCTAATTTCTCATTAGTTTTTAAAATATTTTCAATAGATACTTCAATTTTTTTAATTATAAAACAATTACAATGTCTTTCTTTTTTTTTTCTCAAAAATATATTTCTTACCTTACAAGCATATATATAACTACCTTTTTCTTCATATAATTATATTTAACCAAAGTTTTGGAACTCACTTGAGATGATGAAGATTAAAAAAAAGTTTGAACCATCCGTGGACAATGTGTTTAACGATAAATGAAGATGAAAATGGCTTGTTAGAATTAATTGGTTAAGGAAGTTAATCTCCTACTGTAGATAATTATCTTGAAAAGTCCTTTAAAAAAAAAAAAAAAAACATTTTCATCTCTATTTCAGTGTCAAGTTATTAATATAAGATATAAAATTTAAACACAAAGATATACTTATCATTTTATAAAGATTAATATTTTCAATAAATAAAAGCAAGCGGTATTATACCATTTCCATAGTTTATTTTCTTATATTTACTACAATGGATTACCCCAACCCTACATTCCATGTATATAGTCATCAATAATACTTATAAGACAAATAAAACTCACTTATAGGATTATTTTACTATTATGTTGTGAAGATCAAAGACGTTTTAAGTTTTAACATTAAAGCAAATAAACCTCAATTCTTACTTCTTGCAAGGATCTGATTAAACAAAATACAGTATTTAAATATTGCCATTATAATTTCTGTTGATTTTTACATGATAAAACTGTTATTCTACCTAGTGGGATGCTTGATTTTAAAGTTCCAATTCACTTAACTTAATATAAGACCTATTATTCTTGAAAGCAAATTCTAAAAAAAAGCCATTGCAGCGCAGAGATCTCACAAGTTAATGGCAAAACTATAATTATTGATAAGTAGAACTAAATTGGTAAGACAACATTTGTCATACTAATATTTTTTAGAGGAAATATTAATTGCCAACGAAAAACCTTAAAGCTTTGGGTTGGGTGTTTTGTAATTAACATCCTCTCCAATCGATTAAACGGCTATTAAGAATCAAAATAATAATTTGTCACAATAAAAAACACAATATATGGAACTGTTAGTGAATTAAAAAGATGAAGATGATACTTGATGTAAATATGAATAACACCATAGTATGTGCAATCGATGGACTCAATGAGTAATATGAGAAATTCAACACAAGGATGTTTTATCTAGATAGAAGACAACGTCCATTAAATAGTAAAATAAGTGATTTTTGGTCTTTTAAAATTTATTAGGAATTTTATAAAAATAAAATTATATTTAAAATTTTAAATTTTAAAATAGATATATCTAAATTGTTAAAGATATATTTAAATTACATATTTTTTTAAAAAAATGTCATATATCTAGATTGTTAGAGACACATCTAAATTATATATATTGTAAAATTTAAAAAGAGATATATAGATGGTTTAAATGTTCATTTTAAAAAAGAAATAACAAAATTATTGATTTTGTTCTAAATATATTTGAAAAAAATGAGTTCAAGGATAAATTTTATCTGATTTAAGTTAAAATAATACTGTTTAAATATTAGAATAGATCTAATTTTTGAAACTTTCAATATTTTTTAAAATTAAATAATTGTTGAATAATATTATTTGGTTGAAAATGTAAATTAAATTATTATCTTACCTATTAAAATTAAATTTTAAAACATGTAAATATCTACGTGGCATACCTTATCAAATATCAATAAATTTTGTAATATTATATATATATATATATATATATATATATATATATATTAGATTCCATGCTTCATGTTTACAAGATGTCTTATTTAAAGATCAAATTTTTATTTTGTCCAATTAAGTATGTGTTTTTTTTTGAAAATTTTCAATTCAAAATATATTATATAATATTATTTTAAATTAATTATATTATAAAATATAAAATTATCAAATAAGTTATTTTTACATGTACGTTTATATAAAATAGGTTTTTAATAACACATGATAATTATTAAATTCATTTATAGTTCAAACTTCAATTCACAATAAGTAAAATGATTATATTTGAAATTTAAAAATGTTTAAAATTTTATAAATTAACAAAGTTAAAAAAGGATGGAAGATCAAATTTTTTTTTAATTATTATTAATTTAAAACTGCTTTAGCCATTAAATTTAATTTTTTAATATTTTTTATCTCTATTAATTTACTTATGATTCTCTGTTATAAGATTTTTTTATAGTAAATAATCAATTATTTTCATTTGATATTCATAGATCTTTGTACCCTTTTAAAATCAATTTTAGCATTCAATACCTAAGTAAATTTCAATAAAATATTAAAGTTTCATGATGTGTAGGCAAAAAAGCAATTTTGTTAAACAAACATTCAATAATACTTAGTTCTTTTAATTTAAATTAAAAATATTTAAGTCGATGCACTATAATAAATTTATTAAATTTTAAACTACTTAGAGAATATGGCTCCTTAATACTGATAAGCATTGTTGTTCTCTCTCTCTCTCTCTCTCTCTCTCTATATATATATATATATATATCCTATTGCACACAAAATAAGAATATTTCTTCAAAAGGAATTTAAAAAACTAATTGATTAATTACATAATAAGCACCTTAGGTTCTTTAAATATTATCATTTTTTTAAGGTATTTAATATCTCATTTAACAAATACTTACACCAAAATATAAAATTTGGAAGTTCTCACACACTTAACTAATGCATTTAAATTATATCATGTAAAAAGTATATAATTTTGTTACAAAATAGTAGTATATAATGTTCATTCATGAGCACATACAATTATATAGTTTTGTTAATATGTTTATTGATATTGTCTAAAAAAAAATGTGTATTGATACTTTGTCACCATGTAAATGTGCTTTTAATTATATTTTTTATAATATATTATTGTATATTATAATAGAATAAATAGATTTTACTTTTGAAAAATGTTAACATAATTAATGTGATATTTAAAGAAAGGTTACAATTAATGCATTTTTTAAATTTTGATAAAACAATGCATTAAATGTGATTTTAAAAAACTAATAATTAAGAAATTCTTAACAAGTGTTTATAATCATTCGTTAGATTAATTTTTTTAATCAAAATGGTGATTTGACACCAGAGTGTTTCCACCAACAAACTCATGTCCTAAAGTAAAGGAAAGTCTATCCTTGACTTTAATTTGCTTTTGGACATTAGTTTGTTAGTGGGGACACAATGGTGTCAATCTCCCCTAGTTGAAAATGCTTTATCCTCGAGTCCACAAAGGATGTCAACAGACGCATCAAGGCAATGGGTCAAGGATCATGATTCAAGAAAGAGGTGGTGTAGGGTAGTGGTAAGGGGATAAGTACTAAATTGGTAGTGGTAGAACCAAAGGATTTAAAGCCAATAAGGTGGCCACTAGATGTGTACCAATATGTTGTGACCACCAGCATGATGAATCAAGCCTTAGATAGGTGTTGTGTGAAACCTTGGGAACCCTCTGTTAACCGTAACATTACTTCTTAAGCATTTTATGGATTTTATCTGCCTTTGCACCCCTTTTTCCTACTAGTTCTAGCCACTTTCAACCTGGTTGCTTCGTAGCTGTCATCTAATTTGTGAGGGATCTTGATGACATACTTCACCACTTGCAATTAGAAAAGATGGGTCCATTTAGTGAACCTAGTGTTGGCATTGTTCAACCCAAAGAAAAATAATCAATGGTTATGTTACCTACAGATGCAGAGGCATGTGTGTGTGATTAGGCTGCTTTCTAATAACCACCCCAACTATGATAGGTTTATTATGGTACGTACAAGGATTCTTGGTGTATGATTCCTTATTAAGATAAAATGGTCATATACTAGTGCATTAACGAGGGGGATACCAGAGTTAGGTGATAATGAGGCAAAACATATGAATATCCTAAGAATGAAAAGTTATCTTAGTTAGGGTTAGTGATAAGAAAAAACATTTGTCAGCATTGTCTAGTGATTGATGAAGATAAAAATCTAAAGGCTTCCATCCAAAATGTGTTGGATGAGGGAGGCCAACACCTATGTCTAAAGGCAAAAAGAGTTAACCCTCAAAAAAGGTAATTTAGACTTTTATTGAGTTGTTTATGTGAGTTTACTTGTGTGTTATATTGTTTATTCATGTATTGATATTGCATTGTTGGTTGTAGGTATCTATTTAGTGTTGATGTTAGTGTAATGAAAAGGGTTGCTGTGAAGCCCAAAAGTTCTAGTGCTAGCCTATAAGTGGGTGTGCCAAAAATTGATGGCGCACAAAAGGTCATTGAATGAGGGGAAGCTATAGCTCCTCTTATTGATGTGCAGGGAATAGTTGGCATGCAGATGTTATGGAAGCCTAAGAAAATAGGGTAAGGTAGGTTAGTGATGGGGTGTCAAAGTTCAAAGAGTTAGTAGAGGAGAAGCTTAGCATGTTAGATGCTAAGGCAGTAAATAAAGGTAATTCATGTTGTCAAGCAGTGAGGTTTAAACTTCAACACTAAGTGTCCCTACTAGCACAACAATGTCTAGCATGCCATTTCCAATAGTAATGCCTTAATGACAACATCTAGTATGCCCCCAATCATGCCATTAGTAGTCATGACAAGCACTTTTATTCTTGCAAAGGCTACTATTACAAGCACTTCTTTTATTGTGCCTTTAATTGTACCACTAGCTTTGGTAACCCCCTTCAATGGTGGTTACACCAACAATAACATCCCTATAAATAAAAAAGTAAAAGTTTACTGATGTTTGCTACCCTGGCTGCTAATTATGCTAGTGAAAGGTTGGATCATATGTCTACTAGAGATTTTAAGACAATACGTAATAGGTCATAACCATCATACCTCTTAAAGCTACTTGTTTATGGGTTGTGACTCACTTACCTTACTTTGTAAGAGAGAGTGCAATAGTTCCTCATGTTCAACAAGTTGTAATATGAACAGCTACTTACAGCTGAGGTATATATAAGAGTTGGTTGATGTTTTGTGTATGTTTTGAACTTGCATATATTTATTAACTATTGATATTTGTGTTTATGTAGAAATTAGCAAACAAGGTTAGTTTGTATGAGCAAGTTAAGCTATTTGTGAATAAATTGTAAGACAAAAAAAGAAATCTTTCAAGAGAAGCTAAAACTATGGTAGATCAAAACACACTGTTACATGAAAAAAAATATAGCCATAGAAGGTCTTGAGACTTTAAATGCCATTCTTTAAAAAAGCATAAAAGTGATAGAGACAAAGTTGAAGAAGAGGTAAGGTTTGAAGGCTCAACTAAAGAAAGTTGTTGGAAGGGCCACTACCATGCAACAGTGTCTAAATGCTGCCATTATTCACCTATAAGAGGTTGAGTAGGAGAAAACACAATTGTAAGGGAAGCAAGTGGTAGCTAATCTTTTGCTAATCAAATATAAGTAGAAAAAAGACTAGAATATAATGCAAGCCCAGTAGTTAGAAAAAGAGCTTGCCAAATTAAAAGTGGAGTAAAAAACCAAATGTGCAAAGTTTTTAAAAAGGTTAGCTGAGTAAGTGAGTGAGTGGACTAGTGTGTGCCTAGCCACTAGTAAGAAATATGAGCTTTTAGTGATGTACCAATTTCAACTTCAGTTAGAACCATTGGACATGAGATGATGGACTTTTTTCAGATAAAAAGCCACTTAAGGAATTTATTGTAGCATTTCCAAAAGATATGGCCCAGCTTGAGAGAGTCGAGGTCTTAAAAAGGGTTGGTAGGATATCCATGGGTTTGATTTAAATGCCTTACCAATTAGTACTCTAGATATTTAGACAAGTAGTTCTAGGACTACAGTTGCTCTAAGTGATCTCGATATTAGCACAACTATCTCTACTTCTAGTGTGGCTAACCTTTTAATGATCAGCATAGATACTACTCTGAGCTTAACTACTTCTTAGAAACTTTTTTTGTATTTTTTTAGTTAAAGAATTATGACATTTTTAATTAATAACAAAATTTCAAAATTTTTTGACAACATTTTAAATTTGTTCATGGTGCCTTGCTTTGACTTTTTTATTTTGTGCCAAATGTTGTAGGCAAGGCATTGTGCCTTTGTTTGATAATGTAATGCATAAGATTCTAAGTTAAAAAACTTTCCTCAGTGTATGCAAGTTTGTACTCACAACCTTTGTTTTTCAAACTTAGTGATTTCAAACTAGTATTGTCTCGAACCTAGATAACTATGCATGATTATTTTTTACATTGTGAAAATTGAATGCTTGATAAGTTATGAGTGTTAGGCAATGACTTGGTCCCTTAAGGATTTATTCTTGTCTTGTAATGACTTAGCATAATATGATAGCAATCTTCACATAAAAATTTTGTTAGAGAGATAGTAATCTTCACCTAAAAATTTTATTAGAAAGAATGTAATAATGTTTGAGTATAAACTCAAGAAAAAGTATAGAATGATATTAGCCAAGTATTAGGGAAACGTAAGAAGTACATCAAATAAAGTGTATCTTGTTATGGTTCGACTATGATTATTTTTTAGCAGTCAAATCCTTTGGCAAGGATGCCAGTGATTGATGTGGCACATAAGGCACATTAAGCTTTTCAACGTATGAGTTTTAATATGGTAATAAGTAAGGCGTACATGGCTAGTTAGGTGTTGGCACTAGAGCTTTAATTACGAATTAAATGTGACACAAAAAAGATTGTTAAGCGTGTCAACAAGAGGTGAAGTATGTGTTATATGGCTTAATGCGATAATAAATTGGCGCACAGGGGGCGTGTTGACAAAAAATGGGGTTTGTGTTCGTGCATATGTCTTAACATAATAACAAAATGGTGCAAATAGCCTCATTGGGCATGTCAGCAAAAAGTGGGGTCTATGTTCATTCATATGCCTTAACGCAATAATAAAGTGATGCATTGGAGAGCATAAACATTTCAACAAAAGGTGGGGTCTATGTTTGCCTATATACCTTATCTTAATGATAAAAGTGGAGAATAATAAGAAAAAAGCATTAGAATGGTATTTTATCTTTTATCTAAGAATTCATGAACAAGATTCTTACAAAGGAAACACATGATAACAATGACAAACATGCAAAAATAACAACATCGAAAATTAAGGAATTGAGAAACCTGGTAGCTTGGTGTAGGATGTGGTTAAAAATAATAGTTTTTTAAGTGGATGGCATTCCATGTTTTTGGTATTAGATTGCCCCTAAGTCTTGTAGCTTATATGCCTCAAAACCAATTACAGCATTGATCTTATATAGTCTCTCCTTGTCTAATGATAACTTTTTCTTTTCTCCAACAAGCTTACTCTCTCATTTTTTTTCAAATACTTTTTTTCATGGTCAACCAATAATACCCTTATCTTAATGTATTCTGTGCCAGTGCAAGCCTACTTATGTAGTGGTTGCGTACTCTCTCATGGATTTCCCTTAAGACATAATTTACCTTGGTAGGTGCCAAATATCTAATTAGTAGAGAAGAAAAGATTTTTTTATAAAGGCTTTAGTTAAGAAGCACAAATTTGTCTACCATCTTATAGAGTTTTCTAATAATAGTTTGTTCAAAATAAGTGATTTCACTCTTGAGAAAGGTAATAAGATGGATGATCTAATTTTGATCATTTTTTAGGCATAAATATTAAGGCGGGCTATAGGTGGTAGGGTGTTTGGACATACTCCAATAGTATTTTCCCTTGTTTCTTAATCTCAATAAAGGCTACTAATTTGGATAAAAAGTTTACCCTGGTGTTGTTGCTGTAGGGAACTTAATCTAAAAATACGCTATGAAACTACTAGCTTAGTTGGCATATAATGGCATTTTATTTGGCGAGCATTGTGTTTGTACTTCATACTCACCATTCACTTGGTGGGTGACTAATTGGGAGTAAGTGTAGACTATCAAGCACTTCACATTTAGGTGATCAAGGCTTCATACTTAGTGGTGTTGTTGGACACAAAGATTTTAGAAGACATAAAAGTCCAAAGGATAATCCATATTGCCATTACTGCCTATAAGGGTTGGTAAGCAAAATTCTTGCTCCTGACTTATCTTTGCTAGAAAATCCATTAACATACAATATCCAAGTATCTACTAGCAAAGATCCAATCATTTGTGACAAACATTCAATTAATTGAAAGGCAACTTTTAGTGGTGATGGACTTAGACTCTTATTCCTCATCATGTTTCTTCTATTTTATTGGTCGTAGCTCACTTAAGTAAGCTACTGGGTGTGTGATCTCTAGGGTCAAAGAGCATTCAACAATATAGCCTGCCAAGGCTTGGACTTTGATGGTTTTTCTAGGCTTGTATTCAATGTGAAACTCGTTTAATTGGAGACTTTACTTCAACATCTTACTTGAAGTGTTAATATTATGCAATACTTTTTTAAAGGGTTGATCAATTAATACAATAATGGTATGGGCCTGAAAGTATTTCCTTAGATGGTGTATGGCCATAATCAAGATGAATACAATCTTTTCTAACATTGCATAATTGACTTCACCATTCTATAATGCTCTAATGGCATGGTAGGCGGGTATTTAACTTTTTATTTTGTTCTCTAACAAGGATTGTTGCCACAGTTTCATCAGAGGCTACCAAATAGATTTATAAAGACTCACCAAGAATAGGGCTAATGAATAGGGGTGGTAAGGTGAGATATTGCTTAAGTTTGTCGAAAACCCTTTGACACTACACATCCTACTTAACCTTAATGGTACTTCAAAGTTAAAGAATGGTAAGCATTTATCTACTAATTTTAAATGAAACATTTTAGGCTACCATTCGTCTTGCCAATCTTTGTATCTCCTTTATGGTCCTAAAAGGAGTCATCTCTAATATTACACTAACATTTCTTAGGTTCAACTTAATGCCCCTGTTGGACATCATAAATCCTAAAAACCTCACTACCTCTACACCAAAAATACACTTGGTAGGATTTAGCTTCATGTTATATCGGTGAAACACCGAAAAGGCTTTGGTTGATCTTATACATGCTACTCCAAAGAGGGGCTTTCACCAATGTATCATCTATATTCACATCGAGGAAGCGCTTAATTTGATCTTTGAAGATCTTATTAACTAATAGTTGATAGGTAGCAAAATAAACCTTCATCGATGATGAAGAATGTCTTTTTTTGGTCAGATCTAGCCAGTTTAATTAGGTTATAGGCTAAAAAAATTCTTGAAGCTCAAGTATTAGTAACTCATAGAAGAATCCACCAATTTGTTAATCAAATCTTTAGGATAAATTTTATTTAAATTTGTGAAATCTACGCATTTAATATTTCCTATTTACCTTTTTCACCATGACCACATTTGCCAACCAATCAGGATACCTGACTTTTTTGATAAATCCAACAGCTAATAGTTTATTAACCTCTTATCTTAATGCCTATATGCATTTCAAAGTGAAACACCTCTTTTTTTATCGCACCAATATTGTTGCTGGATCCATATTTAAGTGGTACACAATAACTTTCTTATCAATATCAAAAATGTTAGTTGCTGGCTATACAAACACATTGGTGTTCTTTTGCAAGAAACACTTTAGTATCATTTTAGCCTTTGGTTAAATAGAAAATATATTTGGATTAACAAGTCCTAATTAGATAGAAACAGCTAGACCTAAATTGCTTTCTTGACAAAGCTATCTTTAATTGATTGGTCTTGTTATGAATGTCCAAGTTGTTAATATTAAGAGTCTAGGCTAAGATTGGATCAATAACATGCACAGATAAAGAAAAATGATGCTACCCCCAACCTGCTTACTAGTTCTTACTGTATCTTTTTTAATCATATCTTCTTCATGTTTAACCTTTTGAGTCAATTGTAGGGACAACAAATGGCATTAACGAGGCGTGACTTGGTATGTTTTCATTTATCCTATTTTTGTAAGGGTAAGAAACTTTTCTTACAAATAATAAATGGCTAGAACCATTTTTTTCTTCATAAGGGGCTTGCCAAAGATCACATTGTATGCAAAGGGCTGATCATCAATAAAAAAATCTACAAGTATGATTACCAAATGTTTCCATTTACCTATGATGACTGGTATCATGATAGATCCCTTTATGTCAATAGGTTGGTTAGTGAATCCAAAGATGTTTGTGATGGTCATAAATGACTATTATTGAATTCCATCTATTTGAATGCCTGGTACTGAATGAGATCTATTGCACTACTATTGTCTATCAAGATTCTTTTCACCTAAAAATTACCAACAGTAGTGGAAACTATGATGGGATCATTACTATTGTCAACCAAGATGTTAGTATTTTCTTTTAAAAAGTGATCCGTCACTTATCTATTCTTAGTTTCTTAAAGGTCAAGTTAATTGCCATTACTCTGTGCAAGTGATACATATGTTTTGACTTATTGCCACTTAATCCTCGATCATGCTAAAGATCACGTTAATCATTTCTTAGATTAGATGTTTACCCATCGTTTTTGCCTGGCATGCCTCTTCTATTTGACCTAGCAACCTTCTATGTGTCGTCTGACAAATACCTCTTTTGATGGGCAAACAGGTGCACTATCATGTTGCTTGACACGTTAAGTAGGCTGGCTGTTGATCATTTCTTCTAGCCTTTCAATCTTTTTTTGAAAGGTAATGTATCATCAATAAAATGTTCTTTTTTAGAGTGGTAACTACAATGTTATTTGGGGGCATGGTATTTCATCTTCTTTTTTTTAGAAGGATGAGGGTATGTTTAGTTTGGTCTTCAAGATATAATGTTGAGAGATCTATTTAAGATTGGATTTGGTTGTTCTATGTGGGTTTAGTGTCCATTCTCTTCTTTTGGAAGGTTAATTTAATTGATGATTATCATGAAACCATTAGTTAGGTGTGTCTGTTTAATTGCTATCACTACGAAGGTGTTCCAAATGCTAATCATGTCTATCATTACCTTTTTTTGCTATTTTAAACTCTTAAGCTTCAGCAAACTTCTATGCTCTTTCATAGAATTGGTATAACTATTGAGGTTTAATCTCAATCAAAGAGTAGTTGAAATGATCACATCTAACTCCTAATGTGAATTCCTGAATGGGCCATTTAGTGTTCAGGTCTTTGATCTCTAATGTAGCTGCATTGATCCTTTTCAGGTATTGTCACAAAAACTCATCTTGTCTCTACTTTACAAGTAACAAGCTCGTAAATGAGCATATAGCAACCTTGTTGCTAAAGAAATGGGCTAAGAACCACTGACTAAGGGTATCAAAACTGTCTATAGTGGTTGAGGTCATAGAGTACAACCAAGTGCGAGCTTTGTCACTCAAGATGGTTGGGAATACTCTATATTTGATTGCATCAATGGCATTATGTTGGTCTATAAAGGTTCTGAAGTGGTCAAGCTAATCTTCAAGGTCAATTTTACAATTATAGATGCCTTTAGGGAGTTTCGGGGTCAAAGGAATGCTAGCTTGTTTGATTTTAAGGGAAACAGGATTAAGATCTTCTAGCCACTATAAGTCTTTGTTTTTTTCCCTTAATATCCGTTAATTCTCTGTAAGCAAAAACAACCTAGGCTGTTAGTTCATGGTCTTGATTAGAGTTAGGGTAAGCTAAGTTGGTATTTCCTATGGTAACTATAGGGTGGTAGGTATTGTCTTTAAGTAAGATCAGGTGACTTTCTTAAGCATGCAAAGAAATCAAGCATGGTTTTCTAAAAGAGAAGGAAAAACTTTCTTTTGGATGGGGTATTTCTTAAGGTGTTTATTGGGTGACATATTGGTAGTTTAGGATTAATTATTATTGTGTGCCCACCTACGTCATTAATAGTTAGATCTAGGTCAAAAAGGTTTAATACCATTATGGTGAAAGTTATTTCATGTTTTTTATGGGTAGGGGGACTTATGGGGTGGAAATGTAACATTAATGGTGAATGTTGTAAGAAGGTATATTCTGCCAATGAATGGAATTAATTGCATCGACGTGTTGTGTTTTCTATTAAACTTTGGAAATAGTTAATAATTTGAGTAGTCCAAGCAATGAATGACATAGAATTACTAATATAAAATGAGGCGTTGTCATACCTTTGGGCTTCAAAAAGGTAGATTTGGTAATGGTATCATTGTTGGAGATGGTAACATAGTAGCCACATCAGCTACTGTTATAGGTTGTAGAAAGGTTTTGATAACTGGGGTTGTAAGTTCAAAGAAGTAAGAAAGACATATGGTTGTTGTTTTCCACAAATGGCGCCAATTGGTGGTGTTTTTAATAGAGGTGATCTAGCTAGTGAGCTGAAAGATGAGCTAGGTTGGTTTGGACTTACAAAAAGAAATATTATCAAAGGGTGCCAAAATTTGTTTTCCAAGACATGCTTCGATATTTAAATCAATCAAGTATACTAGGGTTCCTGGAGAAAGAAGATAGGTTATAGAGATTATGGATGAAACTTAAGGATGAAAGGTTTTAAATGTGTACATGAACCTTTGTTTTACCTTATATAAGAGATAATGGATGGTGACATGACTGAAATCAGTGACAGTTTATGGAAAATCCATGTGAAGCTCAAAAAAGTCTACGTGGATAAGCGTGGACTACATTTAATAATCCAAGCAAGTTGGTCTATTCTAAGGTGACATGTTAATGGGACATTAGTCAAGGTAGTTAGACGAGTAATCACCATAGGCAAGAAAGTCTTGAGAGGTGAGCACCTTAAGGGCGAGCCCGAACTGTGATGAGGAACCTAAGAATCAATCCTCTTTAATGGTGACATGACAGTAAGATGTGTGCTAACTTGATGAGTGTAGAGGTTGACCTTATTAACTAGATTATTGGGCATAATAAATTTGTTCTTTTCTAGATTCAACATGTTCTTCATCAATAATAAAAAATAAAATCTCCCACATCTTAACCAATTTTGTTGTGAACTTTATTTGTAAAAATATGTAAAATCTTATATTGGATCATATGATAGGTATATTTGGCATTTTTAGGAGCATTTTTCATAATAAATCTTGCAACATTTTATCATTATATGATGCTAAAATTGTAATTAATTCAAGAAAATTATCTTGATTATATGGATAAGAGGTTTATCATGTTCCCTAAAAGCACATCTTTATAAAGTTAACAATAGTAAAACATCAACTGAAGTCTTAACTTATAAGTTACTATTTTTTTTGAACTTTGTGAATATGTTAAATTTGATTTAATAAATCTTGACAAGATTTTATAGCATTATTATGAGGTGAACATGAATCTTCACCAACATGATTTAAGAAAGCATATCTAATCTTCATGACTTTTCAATTATTAAAACCTTTAAACTAATGGACAATAAATTTAGAGTTGAAAAGATAACATGGTAAACAATATATTGCATCCTGAGTAAATAAATATTCAAATTAAAAAAAGATTTGAGTAAACAAAGAAGATTACTATCTACAAAGATGCTTATAAATAGAAAGCAAGTTGTTAGACAACGAAATTTGATAAGGTATCAATTTTAAATATTCTCATTTTTTTTTTGGCTAAATCAAATTCAATTTTATTTATAATTAACTAATTGAGGATGTATACAAGAGAAGCTGCCTTTAAGGCAAAATAGAGACAAAGTACCCTACAAAACAAATCAAATACAGAACACATAAAATAATGTCCTTATAAAACGGTTCAAATCTGCTACCACAAAGCTAAAAACATTTTCGACCATTCAACACTAGCTTTGGCCAATGAATCTGTCATTCCATTTGCTTCTCGAAATACATTAATAAACATTACTTCACCCAACTAATCAAACATAGAATCTATTGATACTAAGATATCCTACAATCTCTATGGCCTTGAATCAACCTTTTCACACTATTAAACTGTTATCTTAGAATCTGATTCAATGATCAAACCAATTTATCCCTCCACATTATTTTTTTAAAATCACCTTAAATGTTATTCTAATGGTAAAGAGTATAGCAACATTTGATTCTTAAACACCCAAAGGCCTTGAAAAAACAATCACAAAACCATCTTCATTCCTCAACACCTCATCACACCTTATTGCCCTAATTTACTTTTTGCTAAATCATCAACATAAAACTTTGCAAAACTAGTCAAAGAAGGAGATCGCTAAATAAAAGATATTCTCTTTACTTTCACACATGTCAGCATACAATCACTAGGATTTGTCCACAATATTGATTCCAAAAGCAAAACATCATCTTTTATAGCTTTTATCCATTGTAGGGATCTCATTTCACTAAAGGCAACAAATCATGCATCCATTATATAGATACTTTATTTTATTCAAAATATTTTATCTTTTTAATTTGAGTTTATTTTTGTAATTGAGTTTCGATCATCAATTTTTTAGATCCATTAACAGTCCATTTTTTAATGTTCAAGGATGAAACCCAATAAAAAACCAAAAGATAAAAGCTTGACCAAAAACTAATAAAAATTTGAAGACCTAAAATATAAAAGAAATGAAAGCAATTGAAAGATGCCCAAAAAGATTAAAAACAAAAAAAAGAAATCAATAAAGGCCCACAATCAAAACCCAAGACAAAAATAACATGGCCCATTCGGCCTTATTACTTTCTTTTGCATGTGAATGCATTCCATGAAGCAAAAAACATGAAACATGAAAGAAAGGCCATGCATTACGTGAAGGAGGAAACGATAAAATGGAAAAAACGTATGAGTTGTGGGAGAGGTGGCGGCATGAAGAAACTTAATGAAAAGAGACTGAAATTGAACAAAAATAAAGAAGAGAAAACGTGGAGTAGCAAAAAAAAAGGGGAAAAAAAAAACAAACAGAAAGAGCAGTAGCAAAAAGGCAAGCAAAAAAATTGGGTATTTGAAAACTGGGCAACAGCGAAAGAATGAGAAATAAGAAAACAAAAAGAGAAGGAGGCTTTCAGGTGACCAAACCAGAAGAGCACCAGAAGAAAAGAACAGAAAGCTAAACAGGAAGAAAGAAGCAGTTGCAAGTGAAATGGAAAAACAACTAGCAAAAAATCCAAGAAATGGGAGAGCATTCGGGCACCAAAAAAGGAAAAGAACCAGCGAAAACTGGGTGAAAGCAGAAGAGAGGAGAAGCTTGAACCAGTGGCAGAAACATGAACAAGAGTAGCATTCGAAAAATTAAAAAAAAAAAAAAACCAAAAGGAAGAATATGGCAACTGCGTTAAGCAAAAAAGGAAAGGGTAGAAGCATAAGGACTTTTGGGGACAACCGGAAAAAAAAAAGGAAGAAAAAAACCAAAAAAAAAAAACCAAAAATTGTAATCATAAAACAATCAAAAACAGAAAGGAGAAAAAAAAAAAAAGGGAAAAGACCAAAAGCAAAAACAAACGTGAAACGATAGCAGACCAGAAGAAGAAGGAGAAATGAAAAGCTGCAGAAAAAAAAGAACCAGATGTGAAAACCAGAAGAAGAAAAATTGGCAGCAAACAGAAACCAGCAGAAGAAAGAAAACTAGGAGCTAGAGGAAAAGGCATTCGTGAAAACAAATCAGAAAGACCAAAAACAAAAAAAAAAAACAGAAGCAAAAAACGAAAGGTTGCCCTTTCCTGTTTCCTTTCCTTCTCAAATGCATATACTATTAGTTTCTTTGATGTATTGTATCTGATATGTATGGAAGTTGGCTTTAGGGAGGTTTTAAAAGTTTTATAATGTGAGCTTTTAAATGTTAGAAAGGTTTCCTTTAAGGAGATTTGCTTCAGTTACATTTCTCATCTTCCGTCTTTATGTTTCTTGGATTCAAGGCTGTAATTAAAGATTTGCAACTTTGTTCTTGGGTCACGTCTGCTGTTTTGTGGTTTGTGTACAGAGGTTTGAAATTTTAATCAATTCTATGTCTATTTGCTGTCCCTACGTATGGTCTACTTGCAAGGGTATAAAGTTTCATCATTTTTGGGGTCCATTACCTATTTACTTTAGCATGAATATATGTACATAGCATCTTTACGTGGTGGTTTTTATGGTTTCATGGTTTTCGGTTTTATCATTTTTTTGGGTCTTTGTTTGTTCTAGCATTCATATATGTACATGGCTTTTCTTCGCATGATTGTATGTGGGGGTTAAGGAAGGTTTTACATGCTTATGATTGTTCTCCATGTGTTGGCAAAATATGAAAAGAAAAAGGTTTGAAGCTTTTTTTTTTTTTTTTTGTTTTAGCTTAGGCTTGTTGTTTTGGGTTATGGATGGACCATCAAATTTGTCTTTTGTTATGCCCAAGCATGTTTCTTTTGTGAACTTAATTACAGTTTAAATTTGGTTTATTTTAATTTCTTTGTGGTTTATATTTATATGATTATTTTAATTTTCATATGATTTAATTTTATATGCTTTAATTTATCTTTGATGCAATTCATCTCCGTGTACTTTAAATTTTAAAAGAAAATAAAAAGATAATAATTTTTTAAAATGTAAAAAATAAAAAATCTCTTAAAATCTTTATTTAAATGTTGGAGGGAGTTTAAAATAATAATTTTTTAAAAAATAATAATTACGTCTCGATATTAGGGAATTATTAAATAATAAAAATAAAAAGGTAAATTAATAAATAATAAGAATAATAAAATTTTAATGAAAAAAGAAAATATATGAAAAATTCATTCTTTTAGAGAAATTATAATAATATAGAAAACAAGTTTGCTTTGAAAATCTGCCTAGATGATAGAGATTTTTAGAAAGATTCGTCAGCCTAGGTAAAACCTGAAACCTTCAAATGAAACCTTAAACCCTAGGTGAAACCCTAAATCCTAGGTAAAAACTTTAAATAAGACCCTAAGCGAAACTCTAAATTTTAGGTCTCAAACCCTAGGTGAAACAAAACCCTAAAAGAACCCTAAACTCTAAATGAAACCCTAAACGCCTAGTTGAAACCCTATAATAAGAACCTAATCTCTAAATTATACCAAAATTTAACGATTTGTATGAAAACCTTTTATGAGATAATTTATTCTTGACTGTTGTTTAAACGATAGGATATTTAGAAAATTTTATTTCATTAAGATTTTTTATATAATTTCTTAATCTAATAATAATAAAATAAAATAAAAATAAAAAATAAAATAAGATTTTAAATACAAATAGTAGCACATAAACTCTACCTAAAGGCTGGAGAGTTCTAGTGATCTTTTTATATTTAATAACTTGATCATAAAATTGCATTTCATTTTCTTGCATGCCATCCGTTAGACATGTTTGGTTTACATTATTATTTGTAAACATTTCACATGCTCCTATTTTTAAATTGCTATTATTGTCCCTCGTTTAATTGTAGCATCATTTTTTTTTTTGCATAAATATCTTTTTATGGAAAATATTATTTAGAAATGGATTTTAAAATAAAATTAAAATAATATTCTGAAGAAAATAATTTTTGGTACTCTACCTAGATATTAGAGAGTCACTAATAATTATCATCTGCAAATAATGCTATTTTATTTTTAAAGGAATGATTTGGTAAATCTTAGATGGAAATGATTATCTTTGAATTTTGCCTATACATTAGAGAACTATAATGTAATTCTTTAATTTAAAGATTTTTACAATTTTTCTAAATACACATTTTTAATTGATTTTTTTCTTCAAAATGAAGGGAATTATTATTAATTTTTAAATAAAAAATTATTTTTATCCAAAATTATAAATAGTGCATGATTAATTGATATTAATTTTTATAGGCACTATATGGGTACTAATCCTTCCCCACGTATAACCAACTCCCGAGCTCAATCATGTTTTTGTAGACTTAAATTATCTTTTTAATAAACTCTAAACCCATTTTATTATTTTATTAAAAAGATAAAATTTTTGGATGACCAATCACATCCTGAAAAAGATTGATGGTGATTTCTCATTTTTTCTCGATTTTAAATATTTACATTTAGCGTTTGAGTCTCCGAATTGATATGTAATGACATAGTATTGAATTTTTTTGTTCAAAGACATTCTCATTCCTTGCCAACCATATAGATAAAAAAGATGTTGAAAACTGATATTAGCCACCATGATTTCAACATCCTAAAAAAGAATAAAAAACAAATGATGGTTGGGACCATCTCAAATTCCACCAAAGCAAAAGCTTATCCTAAAATGGACCTCCAAGTAAAATCGAACAATACACAATCTCTACATTCATTTATTAGTTCACACCAAGAAAGACACAGAATTTGAATTTGAGAAACAATTATGGTGAGATCCTATCCAAAATAACCATCCATTAAAAACACTGGACTTTTAAAGGGATATGCTCATATTTTAAATATACTTGCCTTAGTTTATCTTATTCATTAAAAGGATATTTAAATATTTGAAGGTATAATCTCATGTCTTTTTCTAGATTATTGATATCAAATTCCTAAACAACTAATTTTTAAGAATAACTTGGATGGTATTTGGATTCAAGTTTTAGAGATATACAAGAATGAATCTTATTATTTGGGGATCTTACTCATTTAAAGGTTGCTTTGAAGCATTAATTAATAGTTACTAGCAAAGCACTCATTGTTGTGAGTTAATTTTTTTTTTTGTTATATCTATTTAAATGATTTTTGTAGACACTTAATTTTATCTAGGCACGTTCTAGTTTGGCAGTTCATATCTAACATTTTCTTAAGATTAATGAATTTTTAAAACTAAATTTTGGATTAATTTAACCCGAATGCCTTGTGTCATAATGTATAGATCCATGAACTTATCGCTAGACATAAACTTAAGAAGTTGCCACCAATCTTTTTTGTTTAAAAGCGATTGGTCACCTAATTGAATATGTCCCACTTTAAAGAGAAGTCCCAAACTTGATATGAGTATCTTTAAAAGGTAAATTCTAGTTTATAAAACTAGATTTAGGTTCAGGAGTGCAATTACACATGAGGAAGGTTATAGCACCCTTACAACGCTTATAAAAAATATAGGACAAATTTAATTTTAAGTTATCCAAGCCTTAAAACATTTTTATAATTTTACGAAGTAATTTACTTATTGGAAATTGATCCTAAAATTACTCCAATAGCTTGGTAGTAATTTAAGATAATTTTTTCACCTTAGGAACATTCATAAAGACTAGTGTTCCACTCTAAATAGGCTCTGTTGTCGAATTCATTTAATTTTTGTGAAAAAAAACTTTTATTTGTGATAACCAATCAAAATCTAATTTTTATAAAGAAATAATTTATTTTCAAAAACATCTTCCAAAATGTTAGTAAGATTTTCAGTAAAAAATTATCCTTCAATATGTTTGTAAGATTTTAAAAAATATTTTTTCAAAAGAATTCATTAAATCCTCCAATAGTTTAATAAGACTTAATTCAAGATTTAAATCCTTAATAGTATGGTTAAAATTGAAATTTTATTTTTTTGAAAACCCTTTTTTTAAATTTGAAAGAAAAAAATCAATTAAAATAGACAAAAATTATCATGCATTAATATAAATATCATGCAATAATATAATATATGATACAATAATCATGCAATAATATAATAGCAAATCATGCAATAAAATATCAAGCAAAATATAAAATATCATGCAAATATTAATTAATCATGCAAATATAAATCACATAAATAAAATAATATATAACTATGCAATCAAACATAATCACACAAATAAATATAATAATCATCAATTAAATATATTAATAACCATGCAGTTAAATTAAATATAATCATATCATGCAATAAATATAAAATCATATCATGTAAATAATATAAAATCATGAAAAAAATATATTATAGTTAATATCAAAGTTTTTTTCTTTTTCCTCGTCTTAATTAACTTAACTACAATTAAAATAAATATATAATAAACAAAAATAAATAAATAAGAAAATTAAAATAGAAAAGCAAAAACAAAAACAAAAATTAGAAAATTAAAATTAAAATTAAAATTAAAAAAAAAAGTCAAACCTTGCGATTGGGTCAAGTTCTCACTAGGTTCACACATGGATCTATGCCAGTTGGGACACGAGTTAGGCTTTGTAAAACGGCACTATATCACTTTAGGTATAAAAGTTAAAAATTCACTTATATTCCTTAGAACTCCATTTTCTACTTCTTTCTCTAAAATCAGTCATCTGCCCTCTCTTTAGGTTCTACCGAAAACCAAGAACATCGACCAGAAAATCCTAGATTTCGATGCTAGAAAATTCAATCGACTATCGAAAACTTCAAACTTTTCCAAAAAACTAATTAAACTTAGAAACTGGCCACCGTAAACTCATTCAGCCACTGTGAAAACCACTAGGAAACTTTAAAGCTTTAACAAAAAATTCAACAGAAACCTAAAAATTCAAAAATTCAAACAAAAAACCTAGAAATCCCTAAAAATTTTTCCAAAAAAAAAAACCAAACCTAGAAAAATTCTAGCAAACCCAATTTCCAAAAAACTCAGAATTTAAATATAGAAATTCAAATTCAAACAAATCCCAAAAAACCCAACTTGATTTCAAAAACTAAAAAATAGAAACTTCGAAAAATCCAAAACCTAAAAAAAAAAATTAAAACCAGTCTTTTATTTCAAAATTCCAAGATAAAAATCAAAACCCGATTCAAAAAAACCCAGAATCCAAAATCCAAAATCAAAATAAAAATTCTCAGAATAAAAACTAAACCTAGAAAACTATAATTGTTGGACTTTGTTATGTCTATTGTCTCTTTATGATTCCTCAATCTAATTTCTGTGTGCTTGTTGTTCTTATAGTAATTTAATCTTTTTAATTATGAAAAATAAATCAATTTTGTGATTTTGTTTGATTAATTTGATTTGATTTTAATTTCCACTGACTTTCCATTTTCATTGAAGTTTAAGATCTTTAAAAATAAAATTCGAGACCGAATCAAATCCCAAAATTTTCATTTCTTTTTGTATTTTTGGTTTCCTTTTTTTAACCAAAATAAATCACAAAATTAAAATCAAATCTAAATTAAAATAAAAAAATCAAGATTAAAATTAAAATCAAATTACAATTAAAAAAGTTTGGGCTTTTATCTTATTAGGCCCAAAGCTTCCCAATTGGGCCCATTATGGTCAAATCCTATTTTGATTCTGAAAAAGTTTTCAAATAAAATGAGATATCTACACCTCATGGTCAAACTTGGTCAACTAAAGTCAAACTTAGTCAAAATCAATCAAACTTGGTCGGACTTGGATAAATCCTTGGAATTCACAACTGAATGGGATTGTTAAAGCTTGGGATTTATAAATTGTGATTTTGATGCACTAAAAGCCATGATTGCACCTCAAAAAGGTTAAAATTATGAAAATGTCCTTATTGGATATTTTTGTAATTTGACCTTTTCGAAATCAATCTTTTGTGAAAAATATTAGATTATGTTTTGATATTATTCCATGATTTTTTATGTATTAAAAACAATGATCCACCTCGAAAAGGTTAAAATTACCAAAATACCTTTTAGGGGTATTTTTGTTATTTGACTTTTTCAATGTTAGTTTTTCATGAAAAGTTCTAGATCATGATTAAATCTTATTTTACCAATTTTAGTGCATCAAAATCACAAGAATAAAGGTTGGATCATAAGTTTCTAAGAAAATGATGTGAAAGGACTAAGAGCACTAATGGGGGCAAAATAGTTTTTTCTTATCAAGTCAGCTACACTAGAACTCAAATTTTCTACTGTATTGATTCTAAGCCATTGATCTTTTAAGGGTTTAAATCTTAAGGTCAAAGCTACATGGTTGATCATTAGGCTTTAAGAGAAAGGGAAAAATTATGCTAGCATTGGATGAAAGATTGATCAAAGGGCTAAAAGACCTTTGCTTAGCCTTTAAATTCATCATATAGGGCTAGAGAAAAAGGAAGAGGCAATAGCATATAATGGTGTGAAAAGTAGAGAAAAAAGGAAAAAAACAAAAAATTGAAAAAAGCTATGAAGGTGTAATTTTTTCTACTCTAATGCATTTTTATGCAAATTTCTATATTAATCAATATAGTTTTCTTTTACTTTTGTGATTTTCTCAAAAGGAAACAACCTTTCCCATAGTTTTTGTTTTCCATATTTCCATATTTAATTCAATAAATTCAACAAACCAAATCAATGGTATGGTTTGAAGTAAAAAGAATAAAAAAATAAATAATGAATCCAACATGAAGTTTCAGCCTATGCTTTTCCATAGCTTGGCCTAACCTTTTCTTGTTTTGTTCATGTGATTTGCTTGTTTTGATTGATGTATTATACTATGATTGTGGTGGTATTGATTGTTACTTTCATGCTATCTTCTATTTTGATAAGCTATGTTGGTTGTTTGGCAAGTATGAATGTTTCTAACATTTTCATTCTTGGTAGATTTTTACATGTTCGATAAAATCCTTTGATAATAAAAAGCCTTCATAAGGTAGTTTTCTAAGTGTTTGATGTATGTCTTAACTAAGGAAAATGATGGAATGATTGTGGAAGAGCCATGGGAAACTCTCGGCTAAGATTTCCATATTGGTTTCTTGGCCAAAAGCTTAAGGTTTCATGCATGTTTGCTTTTGTTTCTAGTTAGAATTTTACATTTTCTATGTGTTAGACAAAATTTTCAAAGAATAAAAGTGTTGAATGAATGACCTTTTTTAAGATTTAACCTTGTTTTCATGTGCTTGTATGAAAATGATGGATACATAATCACATATGTTTATAGACATCGAATTTTGTTCGAGATTTTTTTTCAACATGATTGATCAAAGACTCATTTGCAAACATGAGCTGAGACCATTTAGAAGGACCATTTATGACCCATAAATGACTCACAAATTTGCATATTTAGAAACCCAAAGTTAACTCGGGTCCAATTCAGTCAAACAAAGTCAAATTACACAAAACTTGGTCAAAATGGATAAGAACCTAGGTTAATCCTGAAAATTCAAAGACTAATTAAAATCAATTTGGTTTTAAATCAAATTTGGAAATTTTTAAAATACTAAAATTTTCGTTGGGCCTTAGAAAGGGTAAAATTACCAAAATACCCTTATAGTATTATTTTTGTAATTTAGCTTTTTTTAGTTCAGATTTTTGTGAAACTTTTTAGATTTTAACTTTATAATATTCTATAATTTTTTATACATTTAAAATCACATTAGTACGTCGAAAAGGGTGAAATTACCAAAATAGCCTTATAAGGGTATTTTTATAATTTAGCTTTTTTGAGATCAAAATTTCATGAAACTTTTCAGATCATAATTTTATAATATTTCATGATTTTTGGTGCATCTGAGATCACAGCAGTACTCGAAAAGTGTAAAATTACCAAAATACTCATATAGGGGTATTTTCATAATTTGGCCTTTCCAAGCTTGGATTTTCACGAAACTTTTCATATCTTAATCTCATAATATTTCATGATTTTTAGTGCTTTAAAATCTCAAAAATGACCATGGGAAAATTGATTTCTAAGAAAATGCTCATAAATATCAAAACTTTGTACTAGGGGTAAAATGGTCTTTTCATGGGTTTAAGGGGCATCAAAATTCAATCTTTGCAGTGTTTAACGCGGGCCATTGGATCTTATGCAGACTTTTGATCCAAAGGTCAAAGGTGGCTCCTTGAAAAAAAATGAAAAAGAGAAACTTTGGCCCTTGGATGAGATTTCATCCAAGGGCCCTCATTGATCAAGATTAAGATCTTGCTCTTGGGGAAGGTCTGCCGAATAAGAAAACAGAGAGGGAAGCTGGAGAGGAGAGGAAGAGGAAGGAAGCTTCCGGTAAAAAAAAAAAAAGAGAGAAAGCCATTAAAAAGAGGGAGTTTTAAAAGAAAAAAGAGAGGGTCTTAAGACAGGGGAGAGCTAGTGGTCTCCGTAAAAGGAAAGAGGAGCTGAAATAAGACAAAAGGAAAGGTGAAAGCTTCGTCAAACAAAAAAAAAGAAGAAGAAGGAAGACAGCTTTGAACTTTAAAATAAAAAAAAGATAATCTTTTTATATTTTTTGGGCTAACCTACCTACATAATATCACTGTTATATTTCCATACAAAGTTCAAGACACAAAACTGCTGCCATGATTTTTCCATATAGGGATTAACATGGATGAGATATAGGGTTCATACACGGTTTCACCATGTGATACTGCACTAGGAGCCTGATAAAAGACAAAATGAAAGTTATTTTTGGTTAGCTTTAGTTGCAGGTTTTGTTACACGTAAAAGTTCCAATCTTGTTTCATATTTTCATACCTTGTTTCTTTAAAGAAAAAGAAGAACTTTGTTTTCGTCCCCGAAATGATCGAAAGCCATGTTTTTGGAAGCATGTTTTAAGAGAAAAAAAAAATGAAAGAAAGGAAAACTTGAGTTGGTGGAAAATCCCGATTCGGTTCTTGTGGAACAAAAGCTGTATTCTCCTTCGTTTTATATTAAAGATGAGGGCTTTGTCCTTAACTCCCTACTGTTGCAGTAAACCAAACGGAAAAAGAAAAAAGGGTTTTTTAAAGTCCAAGCTTGTTTCCATCTCTGTTTCTCTTTGGGCTGCTGTACATGCTTCCAGCCTCATGTGTTTTTTTTTTTTTTTGTACTTTCTCTTTTCCTTCTCTTGCATGTTGGCTTGTTACATGAAAACACAAAACTCCTTTTCACGAGCTGCATAGCGAAATATTTGAAAATAGAAAGCCAAAACGTGGGGAAACTTTCCAAGATACAAAGAAAAGGAACCAGTATTTTAAAGGTTTTGAGTTTAAAAAGGTTGCTTTGCATGATGTTTGGTTCGGTTTTACCACAGTAACCGTGAAAGTTCCTTCCTTTACTACTATAGAAGTCTCGACCATGTCTTTTAATCATCTTCCCTGCATGTAACTTGGGTTTGCTGGTAGGACTGAAAGGCTCATAGCCGAAAGCTTTTAGGAACAATGGAGGTGGTTGTTGAGGGATGAAAGGGGAAGAGATAAACGGTCTACGGGGGGCTTGAGCTTTTTTTTTTTTTTCATTTGTTTTTGTGTCTTTTCTAGCTAGTTGTTCACGTGGGACTTGCAGAAGCTCTCAAGCTTCAATCTTTCCATGTTCTTTTAAGCAAGGCATGGTCCCACCATGGCCTTTTGCCTAGTTTCCATGTATAATGAAGTGATCAAGTGCAAGGCATGGTATTACTATCGTATAGATTTTTTTTTTATTATATCAGGAGAGCAAAGCTTTAATACAAGCAAGGGGAAGGGGGCTGGTTCGAAACCAGATCCTTGATATCTCCTCAAATGTCTTTAATCACTAGGCTAAAAGTTTGGGGACTATTTTGTTACTTAGATTGCTTTTATGCTTTGTTTCTTCAATCAATACATGAGTCACTTATAGGTGCAGAGAAAGTTTCACTTGTATATGGGTTTGGATTTATTATTTATTTTTTACACCCTTGACATGAAGGTTACTGCATGTTGTAAAAATAATATATAATAATAATAATGATATTGCTAAAATGAATAATAAAACAATTAGGATGTAGGAATATTTAAGTATAATTTTGCATAATTATTTTAGCATGATAATCATGTTTATTTTTTGGATTATGCCAAGGTTTTGAATGTCTAATTTCTTTGTGTATGTATTAGCTTTTAAACTGATTTATTTATATTCTTTGAATATATTTTATGTATCTTAATTGCTATTTGCATTTCAAAGTTTTTTACTAATAATAATAATTTTAGACTAAAAAATATAATTAGTTACATAAAGAATTTTAATTAATTTTTGAAATAATTATCAAAATGAGCTTACTCCGAAAGTCTACCTAGATGTTGGAGATTTTTAGAGAGACTCATAAATTTTTAAAATTTAAACCCAAACTTACCTAAAATCTCAAACTCATTTTAAATTGGATAATCTTTTGTAAAGTAATCTGTTCCTGAATGCTGCCTAAATGTTGAAGCATTTAGGAAATTTTATTTCATCGAGGATTTTCATACATGTCCATGGCTTAAAAAATAAATTCATTTTGTTAAAACTATGATTATAAAAGTATAACAAGACGGGATTTTAAATATAAAAATTCACACCCAAGCTCTATCTAGATGTTGAAAAGTCTAGGTGGTCTTTTATATTTAAGAACCCGATTCTTAAATTCGTATTTGATCATCATTTACATACATTTTTGTTTTTATATTAATGTACCAATTTATAAAGCATATATATATATGTTTGCTTTAGTTATGGTTTTTTAATATTAATTATATTATTACATTCTGTTCTTTTACTACATAAAAAGTTTTCTTAAATTTTTAAATTTTTAAAGATTTGCATGAAAACCTTTTATGAAAAAATATATTCCCGAATGCCACCTAGATATTGGGGTATTTAGAAAATTTTATTTCATTAAGAATTTTCATACATTTTCGCTACTCAAAATAAATTTGTTAAATTAACAAGTATAAAAACAATATTAATAAAAGATAATAGAATGAAATTTTAAATATAAAAATTTACACCCAAACTTTGCCTAGATGTTGAGAGTCTAGGTAGTTTCTTTATACTTGAAAACATGATTCTTAAATCTACATTTGATCATCATTTTGCATATGTTCGTTTTTAAATTAATGTCTTCATTTATAATGCATATATATATATATATATGTTGGCTCTAGTTATGGATGTTTAATATTGATAATACTATATTCCATTCATTTTTACATCAAAAGTTTTCTTAACTTTTTTGTTTTGAATAAATAAATTTAAAATAGCATTCTGTGAAATATAATTAATCGATATTCTGCTTAGATATTGAAGAGTCATCAATAATTATCATTTACAAAGAATTTTTTTTTATTTTTAGGAGGAATGTTATGATAAATCTTAAATGGAAAGACTATTTTTGAATTTTACCTTTATAATAAAGAATTCAAAGGTATTTCTTTAATTTGAAGATTTTCTTAATATTCCTCAATAAAAGATTTTTTTTAAAACTAATTTTATTTCTTATAAATAAAGGAAATTATAATTAAATTTCATATAGAAAACCATTTTTTATCTAACATTACAAATAGCACATAATTAATTGGTATTGATTTTATGGGCGTTGTGAGGATGCTAATCCTTCTCTACACGTAATTAACTCTCGAACCCAATCTATTTTCGTAGATCAAAATCATCTTTTTAATAAAGCTTTAAACCCGTTTTATTATTTTATTAAAAGAAAAAAATTTTGGATGGTCAATCACATCCTAAAAAAATTGGTGGAGATTTTTCATGTTTTTTTTATGATTTTAAAAATATTTTATGTCTAGCGATCAAGTCCCCGGATCGATACGTTACGACAATATTTGGCCAACACAAAGAATGCTCAAATTGCCATAATTGTTTCAATTTTAGCCTTGTTCATGGCTTGGCCAAATCTTGTCTCCCATTTGACCTTTAGTGTTTGATTTCTTTTTTGTTAAAGTTTTTGCATGCATGGACATTTTATGAAGTGTTTGTGAAATTGTTTTAAATTTTGGTCTTCTTATTTAGTTTTATTCCATGCATCAAATGTTGCATTTTGCTTTGATACCATGTTTAATTGTTTTGTCACATGCATTACTCATGTAAACCCTCAAACCCTAGATTTCAACCCCAAGCCTAAGCCAAGCCCTTAAACCCCAACTTAAATCTTCAAACCCTAAACTTAAACCCCAAACCAAAACTAAACCTTTAAACCCCTAACATAAACCCTCAAACCTCAAACTAAGCCTTAATCAATACCAGACCTAAACCAACCTAAACCAAACCAAACATTCGCTTAAACCTTAAATCGAGACCAAACCCTAAACTAATCTCTAAACCCTAAACCAAATAATCAAACCTTAAACCAAACTCTTAAACCATAAATCCTAAACCAATCATAGAACCCTAAACCAAATTTTCAAACTCTAAACCAAACCCTTAAACCCTAAAGCCAATCCTAAAACCTTAGACCAATCCCTAAACCTTAAACCAATCCCTAAACCCTAAACCAAATCTCAAACCCTAGCTTAAACCTAAACTAATCCCTAAACCATAAATGAAATTCCTAAACCCTAAATGAAACTCCTAAACATAAACCTTAAACCAAATTACCCAATCCTAAACCAATCCACCCAATCCTAAACCAATTCCTAACCCTTAAACCTTATCTTAAATTAAGACCAATCCCCAAACTAGTTGAAACCCTCACCTCAAACCTTAAACCAAACCTAAACCTTAAACCAACCCCAAACCCTAAAACTAAACCAAGCACAAAAATTTTAAACAATCCCCAAACTAACCGCAAACCTTAAACTTGAACTCAAATCTCTAACTTAAACCCCAAACTAAAATTAATTCCTTAAACCCTAAAAGCCAACCCTAGACTCATTGTCATGCATTTGGGTTTCATTTTAATAAATTGTTACATGCATTAACATGCCTGAGTTGCCATTACATTCATGCATTTATATCTATCATTCTCTCTTTGATTGTTATGCGTGTATTATATATCATGTTGTTCATGCATATCACTTTCATGTTTTATGAATAAAATATTTTAAAAAAATGTTGTTTTTGAAAAAATAAAATAAAATAAGGTAATATTTCAAGTAAAAAATAACCCTTGAAATATTGTTTATAGGGAGATTCTCAATAGTTATCATTTATGCGAAATACTATCTTAGTTTTGTGGGGAATCTTGAAAACTCTTGAAGTTAGGGACATTTTTGAAATTTTGCCTAAACATAGAGGAATGAAAGAGGTGTTTCAATACTTAGAATTTTTCATCTTGATCCAAAATAGTTGGTTTTCTTTTCAAGAATTCAAAAAAAAATTTGTTTGTAAAACATAAAACTCAAAGTGATTTGTTTTCAAGAAATAATTTTGGAAGAAATAAATAAAATTTAAGGAATTAATTTACAAATATTAAAGTTATAACTATGTTTACAAAAATTCGAGGATAACATGTAATCAATTGGTACCATTTTTAATAGGCATTGTAAGGATGCTAATATTTTTTCACGTATAATCGAACTCTTAAACCCAACATTGTTTTTGAAAATCAAAACATCTTTTTAATAAATTTTAAACTTATTTTAATGTTTTATTAAAATAATAAACTTTTTAGGTGATCAATCACACTTTAAAAAAAATGGGAGCAACTCCATTAGTTTTGAGAATTTCTTAAATTGCTTTTTATTTCCACATCAAGCAGTTGGGTTTCTGAACTCGTACGTTGTGATAGTTTTTATTACAAAATTCACCTAATTTAAAAACAAAAAAGCGAAAGGTAACAAAAAAGGATGAAATATTATTATTTTGATTTGAATTTTTTTTATAGAAGTTATCTAAATTAAAAAATAAAAAAAAAAGAAAAAAAGGAAAAGGAAAAAGAAAAAGTAAAGAAATAAAAATATAAGAGCTCATAGAAATGTCATATAGACACTTTTATTAAGCTTAAAATATTAATTCTTAAATTTTGGTATCAAATAATCACTTTATTAATATAATATATATAATTAAAAATAAAATATATACTTCTATATATACTTTAAAATTGGTTAACAGAATACTATAAGCATGCTTCTCCCTTATCTCCTTTTCTTTAAAAAAAGTGACTTGATTCAAGTTAAACTCGATTTAAAAAAAATTTACCCCTTTATCTAATCTAGTTGGATCAAACTTGTTGGATATAAATTGTTTTGATATATCTATTAATTGACACCATTTTATTATAAAATAGATCTAATAAAAAAAAATTTTAAAAAGCAAAAGGAAAAAAGTGAATAGAGTTACGACGTGAATATCTGAATGGACCTCTATTTTTTAATCAAATTAATTTAATAAAAACAAAAAAAAATAAAAAGTGAATTTATTAAATTAAGGTATTAAATAATAATCTTATTAATATAATACATATATATAAATATAAAATGAAATGAAATAATAAAAATAAAGATATATAAAGGATTTAAAAAAAAGATTGAAAAAGGAACAAAAATTAAATCATGATGTGACGATGAACTTTCGTAAGATCTTTTTTAAATTATCAAATAAAAGTATAAATACTAAAGCAATAATATTAAATGAAACCCACTTCTTTAGAAATATTTAAAATATTTTAAAAAATATATTATTAAACATTAAGTAAATTTAAAAAATAAAAAGAAGAAAATGACTGGATACGTGAGATATATATAGCATAAAAAAAGTCACAAAAATATTAAATAAAATTGAAAAATAAAAAAAAGAACAAAAAAAAGCAAATATGCAATATAAACTTGATATCAAGTGTGTCTCAAACCAAAAAATAAATCTTAAAAGAACCAAAAAATAAACCCAAATCCCGTTGTAATGTCAACATATTCGCCAATTTCTTTCTTTTTTTTGAAAAGAATAAAATAAAAAATCGATGAGAAATATATATTGTAATAATAATATAAAATAAGTCTTAAGTTTTTAAAAAAATTCCAATTTTTTATTAAATAAATAAATAAAGTAAATAGAAAAAAAGATTAAAAAGCAAAAGAAAAAAAATCAAATAATGTAGCATGTGATATACCATTGAGATCAAGTCAATCATAAAAAATTAAATTTAACATTTTAATTATTAAATATATAAAAAAGGAGAAAAAATTTAAAACTAAAAAAAAAAACATGTGATAAAAAAGAAATATTTAAATATTTATCGAATCTTCTCCAAAAAAGGAGAACAAAAAGAAAATGGATAAAATTTGATATAATGTTGGTTATAAAAAAAAGATATTTATGAATATTTTAAAAAATAAAAAAATTACATGTGATATAAAAAAAATCTAGAAAAAAAAAAGTTCAATGAAAAAAGTTAAAAAACTGGATCGCATTGAAAAAAGAATTTTAATAAAATACATATAAAATTTTAAACTGAAAAAAAAAAAATCATCAAAGTAAGCCTTATAGGAAAAATGCAAGTTTCATATTTAAAAACAAAAACAGATAGGGCCAAGGGAAAAAAAAAACATTTAAAGGTAGGTCCAATATATTTTAAAAAATTTTAAGATATTAAACATATTAGCCTAAAAAAGATAAAAATAATGCAGGTGACACATATTGTATATTCATACATATACATGATTTATTTATAAGATGATTGAATACACGATGAATTAAATTTTAATTATGTATAAATATAGTATTTATATTAAATAAAGATATTAAACAATAATTTTATTTATATAATAATACATAAATATAAAATAAAATTAATAATTAAAAATATAATTTTATATATACTCAAAACATGATAAAAGACTCTAAATCGCCATTCAATCTGACCTTAATATTAAAAATGGTATACATCGATTTGATTCAAATTTTAAAAAAAAGATGCATATTGGCTCGGGCCAAATAGAAATTAATGAGATATGAATTGTTTTGTCATTCTACATCTATTGATTTTTTGTTTACAAAATTGATTTAATCTAAAAAAGGTAATTTTTTTAAAAAAAATTAAAGGGAATGGCAAAAAAAGTAAAAAAAAAAGTAGGCAAATGGAGATGAAATGTAGATTCATTAAATTAAGGTATTAAATAATATTTTTTATATATACATATAAAATAAAATGAAATAATAAAACATATATATATATATATATATATCCAAATTGGACAAAACACCTTAAACTTGAATCCAACTTGACTCGTATTTTTTAAAAAAAAAAAACTCGAATCAATTTCAATTTTAGAAAAAATACATTTATTAAATTTAAACGAATCGAAATCTATTGAATACATGTGTTGTATCATATACATGCACATTGATCTTTTTCTTCAAAAATTGGTTTACCAATTTCTTTTATTAAAAAATGCTTCTAATTAAAAAAACTGAAAAGCAAAAAGAATAACGAAATTAGGCTATATATACTCAGTCGTTGGTTTTTGTAAAATGATCTAATTAAAAAAAAGCCTCAAAAAAAGGAAAAAAAAAAAGATGAAAAGCAAAAAGAAGGAAACAAGTTAAGTTCGCATGCAATGTTAGAATGATGAGCTTTTATTGAAAAATTTATATTATAAATTAAAAAACAAACTAAAAAAACAAAAAAAAGAAAGACCAAAAAGAGTAAAAAATCAAATTATGATGTGATGCCAACACATCTACTAATATAATTTTCTTTAAAATGATGAAATTAAAAAAAACATATATTTTTAATAATAATATTCAATGGGCAAAATATAAAAAATATTTATTAAATATTAAAAAAGTTAGCAAAAAAATAAAAAATAAAAAAATGAATAAAATCAAATGGCTTGACATAGTGTACATCATTGTTATAAAGCTGGTCTTAAAAAAATTAAATTTAAAAAACAGTTTATCAATTATATAAAAATCAAAAAGAAAAAATCAAATTTGTGATATACAATGTTAGAAAGTGAGTTTCAAAATAAAATTAAAACTAAAAAATTTAAATTTTTTGAAAAAACTAAAAAAGGAAGAAGTAGAAAAAAGTAAGAAAAATAAAAGAAAAGAAAATTGTTTGATATAAATAACTCCCACACAAACATATCTTTAAAAATATATTTTTTATATTTTCAAAATTATTAAATATAATAAAATTGGAAAAAATATTAAATAAAAAACCGGGAGGAAAAAAAAAAAACCAAGGTGTGATCCTAGACCCAAAAAAATTGACAAAAAAAAAAAGAGGGCCCCACAGCTTTAAAAACATTTTAAAAATAAAAAGCAAATTAACCTCACAAAATAAAAAAGAAAAAAAACGAAAGGAAAAAATACCAAGGTGGGGGTTCCACACGCAAAACAAAAGAAAGAGGTGAATGAGTGAATCCCACACATTTTAAAAATTAAAAAAAGTAAGCGGGTCTCGTAACAAAAAATAAAAAATATAAAAATCAAGAAACTGTCACGTGACAAACCAAATGTCTAATACGTGGCAGGCTCTTGTTGAAATCTACAATATCTCTATATATATGTTCGGTTTGATATTTTATGATCAGATTTTATTAACTTTGATCATCTATATTATAAATATCTATTAAATTAATTATTCCATAAAATTATATTTGAAAAATTCCTTATTCTATATTTTTAAAAAATTTATATTTTAATTATTAATATATTTAAAATAAAATAAAATCAAAATTAAAAAGTTTTGATTCTTAAAAATTAAACTAAAACAATGTGAGATAGAATATTTAATTTTTTTCTCTTAAAATAAATGAGGAAAAAAATGATGATGAATCACATACCTATTCTTTTTTTGGCACCCGTATTCAAACCCTATTAATTTTCACGATATTTGAATGATTAGATTAAATTTGAGTATTACTATTTAAACCCTAATATGATTAAATGAACACTACTAATTATAATATTCAAATCTCTTAAAATTCGAATCTCTTAAATACTCAATTAGTTAAATTTTTTTGAAGAAATAAAATAAAAAAATAAATTTAAAATTTAAATTCAATTTTAATTAATAACAAACAACTTTTAAAATATAACGAACAATTCTTAATTAATAGCAAACAACTTCAAAAATAGAACAAACCATAACTTAGATAATAAAAAAACGTTTATGAAATTAAACACATTAATTTAAATATTTGATAAAGAAACAATCAACTTGATACATCTATTTCATAAATTGAAACAATCATAAAACTTACTTCCGTCAACTTATGAAAAATTATTCCTCTTTCTCAACAATAAATGTGCAATTTGAATTAGCCATTGAACATGATCCTACACAAATAAAAAAGATAAATATTAATATAACTCTTAAGATGAAATATAATAGATTTTATTTTTTAATATAACTCTTAAGATGAAATATAATAGATTTTATTTTTTAAAAAATAAAAATAAAAAATATAACAAGTGTATTATTTATCCTATACTTCATTCCTTAATCAAGTTACAAAAGACTAATAAATATTTATATAATTATATACGTGCATGTATATATATTAAAACGTTAAGATTTGTATATTGTACTAAAATATCATGTATGTCTATACATTAAAAGTTGCATGTTTACTTAATATGAAAATTTTATTAATTTAATAATTTGTTTTATTATTTATTATTTTTATAAATAATTTATTATTATATTTTATTACATGTGATAATTAAATTTTTAAGTGAAAATATAAGTATATTTGTGTATCAATTTATTACATAATATAAGATTAATTCACCCAATAGTGCTATTAAGAAGAAGGATCATTTGTTACGATTCAATTTTTTTTTTCAACTATAAAATTTTACATATTTACTTATGTAAATAGTTAAATGTATTAGATAATAAAGGAATGTTACCTAAAGCTAACCTGAATCCAACACTAATAGTAAATTTATTATCCAAATTTGAAAATTATTATTGGAGAATTCTAAATACACCCCACCTATTTTCTAAATATATCCCACTTTTTTTTTCAAAATTTTTTTAAGTGAAGTTACTTAAATATCGTTCTTACAAGTTTTCGAATATCTAACACTTTTCATAAATGCATTTTTGAAGGTGGAAAAGTGAAAAGTTATGAAAAATTACAAAAAAATAAAATTTTGTTAAAATTATTTATAAATTAGTATAATAAAAAAATTAGTATTAAAAAATATAAATTTAAAATTAATAAAAAATTACTTTTACTATTTTAATTTTGGAGAAAAAAATAAAATTTTATAAAGTTTTAACTAAATATTTTGTCTTTTGATGTTATCAAAGGTGATGAAAGAATTATCAGATTTGATCAGCAAATAAGAGTTGAAACTCTTTAAAATTATATAAGTAATATTACTAAATATTACACAATTTTGTCAAAATGCTACAAAATCATTATTGTCATGTCCTCGGTCTTACATGAATTTGAAAACCAGTAAGAAGGGTGTTGGAATAATTAGTACTAACTTGAAGTTGAAGATTTTCTTAATCAATATTGATTACTTATGAATAAAGAGGCAATATAAGTAATACTACTGAATACTATAAAATTTTATCAAAATCTAACATACTAATTAGAGAAATTCATCGTGCTAAATATATGGAGAGACTTCACTAAGAAATTTAGTTTAATTAAAACTATTATAAACTTTTAATAATCGATAAATAATATTTATTAAAAAATAATAAATTTTAAATTTATAAAAAATTATATTTGTTATTTTATCTTTAATTTACTTAGGATTTCATAAGACATTATTCTTTTGTCTAATATGAAAATAATAAAAGTAATTTTTTATTAATTTTAAAAATTTATAATTTTTAATAATAACTTTTTTCATTTTACTTATTTACAAATAATTTTAACAAAATTTCTTTTTTTATATAATTTTTCGTAAAAGTTTAATTTCTTTTATAAGTTCTCAAAAATGTATTTATGAAATGTATTATGATTTTTCAAAAATGAATTTTTGAAAATTATAAACTTTGTGAGATAAATATTTTAATAATTTAATTTATAAATTTTTTTTAAAAAAGTATGTTAATGTAACAAAAATGTATCTGTATTTAAAATATCATATTATCATTTTATAAGATAAGAGTGTAAATTATACATTAGTACTCGTAAGTTACTCGGGTTCAATTCGAATAAAACTCAAATTCAATTCGATTATTATCGAGTCGAGCTCGAGCTCAAGTAGCTTGATTCATCGATCGAGTCGAGTTTAAGTATTTTTATATCTGATTCAAATAACTCACGAGCCTAATCGAGTTTTTATATTTAAATATATTTTTATTATTTTAATTAATAAAATATCTTGATCTCGATATCGAGTACAAATAATTAAACTTTTGTTGAATATGAAAAAATCGAACTTATTTTTACATAGTAATCGAACGTAATTAAACAAATTCAAGTAATTTACTTTTTATTTTGAATAGAGTTCGAATTAAAAAAATAAAATTTGATCGAGTTTAAATTAAATTTTGAATCTCAAATTTTGAATTGAATTTAAACTCAAATTTAATACTGCATTAACTCGAATTCAATCGATTACACTCTTATTACTAAATATTTTAATCTTATTATTATTCAAAATCAAAAAACTGAGTCGGGTACCAAAAACTTGGGCCCCAGGAAAAGGCTGGCGCCCAACCCTTATATCATTTGCGGAAGCCAAAAAATCATCAAATCCCATTAGTTAAAATTTATTTTGTATGTTTCCATCTTCTTTTAATTTTGGTCCTTTCCTTGCCTTCCATTCTTCTAGTTTGTTAGATCAGATAAAGATCAGATCAGATCCATAGTCACTTATTTTGACAAAAGGAAGAAAGAAAAAGGAGAGAGATGAGAGAGATTATAAGCATCCATATAGGGCAAGCTGGGATTCAAGTTGGGAATTCATGCTGGGAGCTATACTGTCTTGAACATGGAATCCACCCTGATGGAATGATGCCCAGGTTTTGTTTTCTTCTTTTATTTTCTTTTTGAGATCAAAATTGAAAACCCATTTCCCCTTTAACAAAGATCTGAATCAATTTTAGGGATGACAAAAGATCGAGTCCAGTAAAGGAATAATAGTTGCTTTTTCTCTCCTTTTACTCCCTTCGGGTAATGGTATTGCTACTGTGTTTTACTGAAGAAGTTTAATGGTGATTGCAGTGACAGCTCTGTGGGTGTGGCACATGATGCATTCAACACTTTCTTCAGCGAAACGGGTTCAGGAAAGCATGTTCCTAGAGCTGTCTTTGTTGATCTGGAACCCACTGTTATCGATGAAGTTAGGACTGGCCCTTACCGACAACTTTTCCACCCTGAGCAGCTTATTTCTGGCAAGGAAGATGCTGCCAATAATTTTGCCAGAGGCCACTATACAAGTAATAAACATCATTTCCCTCGAGGCTCTTGGTATTGTTTGTTCTTGTTGGCTTATTCTGATTCCGCTTCTGTTTTGCAGTTGGTAAGGAAATTGTCGATCTCTGCCTTGATCGAGTTAGGAAGTTAGCTGACAACTGCACTGGTTTGCAAGGCTTTCTGGTGTTTAATGCTGTCGGAGGTGGAACTGGTTCTGGTCTGGGGTCTTTGTTGTTGGAGCGCTTGTCTGTAGATTACGGAAAGAAGTCAAAGCTAGGGTTCACCATCTATCCTTCACCGCAAGTACTTACCTGTTTTGATACTTCTAACTCATGAATATTATGACTTTTTAATAACATGGATGGCTGAAAAGCCAGTGGCAATTGCATTTCAGCTTGCTATAGCTATGCTTTATATTTAGCCTTTGAAACTTTTATGTAGCATTATTTTAACTTTACCATGCAATTTTTTATTTTAAGCACAATTATTTTTTTTAAATGGTAAGAAAAAAATTTGACTAAATTGTGTAGGACTGACCTTTGGATTTTTTTTGTTAAACTCTTAGGTCTCAACAGCAGTTGTGGAGCCTTACAATAGCGTTCTGTCCACTCATTCCCTTCTTGAGCACACAGATGTGGCTGTGCTCTTGGACAATGAAGCTATTTATGACATATGCCGGAGATCCCTTGATATTGAGAGGCCAACTTACACCAATTTGAACCGATTGATATCTCAAATCATATCATCCTTAACAACTTCTTTAAGGTTTGATGGAGCCATCAATGTGGACATTACAGAGTTCCAAACCAATCTTGTTCCATATCCCCGCATCCATTTCATGCTCTCTTCATATGCACCAGTTATCTCAGCTGAGAAAGCATACCATGAGCAATTATCAGTTCCTGAGATCACAAACGCAGTGTTTGAGCCTTCAAGCATGATGGCGAAGTGTGATCCTAGGCATGGGAAGTACATGGCATGCTGCCTCATGTATCGAGGAGATGTTGTCCCCAAGGATGTTAATGCTGCTGTTGCTACTATCAAAACCAAGAGGACTGTGCAGTTTGTTGACTGGTAAGAGAATCTGGTATAGAAGGATGCAAAGCTCTGCTTCAGTAGTTCAATGGCTAGAAAAATTGGTTTTGATTATTACTTTCTAGATCTCTTTTGCTGAAACTCAAATTGTCCTGGTCATCGTTTCTTTTTCCTCTTTTAATGCTCCAATACTTTAGGAACAGTAACTTGGCGCCAAATTTTGTTTTGTGGAGTTTGATTCATGCAACCTCATATGCGTCTCTTGCCACACCAGCAATATGCTAGGATATCTAGATTTATTGCTTTAGGAGGTTATGAAATGCTAAGGGGTTAATGCAGGCATATTTATTGCTTATGTACAGTAGCATAATATATTAAAGATTGCCCTTTTGTCTGAAAAAGTTTGTTTGGATGTGCAGGTGCCCAACTGGCTTCAAATGTGGTATTAACTATCAGCCCCCAACTGTTGTACCTGGAGGAGATCTTGCTAAGGTGCAGCGAGCTGTTTGCATGATAAGCAATAATACAGCAGTTGCGGAGGTGTTCGCACGCATTGACCACAAGTTTGATCTCATGTACTCGAAGAGAGCTTTTGTCCATTGGTATGTTGGTGAGGGCATGGAAGAAGGTGAATTCTCAGAAGCACGTGAGGACCTGGCTGCACTAGAGAAAGATTATGAAGAAGTTGGTGCTGAAGGTGTAGATGATGAAGAGGAAGGTGAAGACTATTGATGTACTTATGCAAAAGCATTTGCTTTGAAGATCAATTCAGTGTGTGAGCGTATTCCCCCCCCCCCCCCCTTTTCCTTATGTCCTTCCTATCGTTCTGTCTTCTTGTGTAGAACTGTCTATCTTCCTGTGTGCTGCAAGATTGTCAAATTCTGCCCATCTGTCTTGAGTCTTTTTATGCTATGAATGAAGTAATATTTAGGGTTGTGTTGCATGTCATTTTGTTAGAACTGTTTGTCTTTTACTTATGAAAGATGCTTCATAAGAACATAAGTAGCCATATAATCTATTATTCTGTTTTCTTGTTTAGCACTGTCATATTTATGGATGATGTCTGCCAAATTATGTCTACAATCTCTGTAAAGCCTCTTTTTGCTATCAATGAAGTGATGCTTAGAGTTGTGTTGTGTCGAGATGATTCGCGGTCGGGGATGGTGACTTGAGCACGGGACGAATGGGGAATGAGAAAAAATGGGGCTTTAAAAAGCATTTTCGATAAAAATTAAAATAAAGAGTCGTCATTAATTTTTTTTAACGTGTGATTGATCATCTAAAAATATTTTATCTTTTTAATAAAACATAAAAATTTTTAAAAGTTTTATAAAAACAACAAATTAACGTTTGTGAAATCAATCGATTACGTGTAGGGGAATAATAGTACTTTTTTAGTGTATTTAAAAAATGATATCAATTAATTATATGTTATCTTGAAATTTTAGTTAAATTAATTGCATGTTATTTTTAAACTTTGGTTAAAAATGATTCTATTTTAGTAATTAGAAATTAATTCTTTTTTTTTAATTCATAAAAAAAAAAACTTGAATTTTTTTCTTTTTGAAAACAAAGCATTTTATTTATGAATCAAAATAAATAAAAAAAAAACTTAAGTATCAAGATATTTTTTTCACTTTTTTATATTTAGGTAGATTTTTAAAAATATCTTTAATTTAAGAATTTTTAAATTATCTCACAACATAGAGTTATTTTATATTTAGGTTCGATTTTAATGATTATATTTACTTAAGATATTATTTTATTTAAAAATATTTTACTTTAAAAACTTATTTTTTTAAAACAAATGCATGACACACAAAAACATAATGTATAATGAATACATGATATGAATGACATGATATGGATGTAGGACAATTCAAGGATGCATGTAACAAAGTAAAATGAAATGTAAATATATGAATGAGGGCTAATGGTTGTTTTAGGCTTTGTGGGTCGGTTTAAGGTTTGGGTCTAGGTTAGAGTTTAAAGTTTAAGATTTAGTGTTTAAGATTTAGTGTTTAGATTTTAGGTTTAAGTTAGAGTTTAGAGTTTAAGATTTAGGATTTAAGATTTAATGTTTAGGTTTAATGTTTATGATTTAATATTTAAGGTTTAGGGTTTAGAGTTTAAGATTTTAAATTTGAGATTTCATGAGAAAATGCATGTGACCAAAATAAATTACAACAATGTCATTGGGAAAAATATAAGTATTTGATACATGTGACATGTGCATGACAAGAGAACAAACTAATTACAAATTTAGGTATTCACAAAACTAAATTACAAATAAGATTTGCATGTGAAAACATAAGAAAAATGAATTAAATACTAAAATTTTTCAAACTTTGAAAGACATATTCCACCATTTTTCTTTTTTAAAAATCAAACAAACAGCTTATTAACTAACATTTTATCTATTGAAAATGGATCAAACACATTGAAAACTTGAAAAACATAGCAAAAACATAATCAAACACATGGAATCAAGCAATATTTGACCACAAAATGAAGAACAAGTTTCTGTCAAGCATGGAACTACCTTGGCTGAATGTCCCATGGCACTTACACAATCACATTTTCATTCCATCTCACTCAAGCATGCATTGAACATCACAACATTCATCATTTGAAGGTATTTTAATTAAAAAGAGAATTCCATTAAACATATAGTAAACTAAAATAGCATGGAATCTATGAAGAACTAGAACATGAACCAAACACCAACACATATCACTAACTAATCAAAATTCATACAAAACATAAGTAAACTCATCATTTAATTATCATAGATAACATTTGAAAGAAAGTAAATCAACAAAAAGAACTAATTTGAGGTTCGGCCATGGTGAAGTGGAGGTTGAATGAACCACCAAATGGTGTTAATGGTGGTATTAAATTTTTTGTTGTTTGATTCTTTAACTTCAATCCAAACTATGAATTAGTTGGATAAAATTTGATTCAAACTTTGATAAAAAAAAAAAGAAAGATGAAGAACTACAAGTTTCTCAAAAGAAAGATAAAATAATGAATGAAGAACCAATGTAAAAATGTTATAAAAATGAGATGAAGATGGAATGGAATGTAAGAAAATAAAATGGAGACTATATCTTCTCTAAGCTTTCTCCAACTTTTCTTTCTCTCTTTTTTTTTTCTTTTTTTTTTTCACTTTTTTTTTCTTTTTTCCCTTATTTTTTCTACATTTCTAGCCCCTCTCTACTTCTTCTCTTTTATGTCCCCCTTCTCTTTCAAATGAGCATGAAAAATATCTCTTCAAATTGAATCTTGGCCCTTGGATTAGAGATGCATCTAATGGTCTATATTCATCCCTTTTCTCCTTTGTAAAGAGCTATCTTTCACCATTGGATTTAGCTTTTCAAGAAGATCATATGGTTTAAGATGCTCACCACCAAAAGTTGAATTTTTAATGCTGTTGGAACTAAGTGAAAATACCATTTTACCCTATAATTAGAAAGTTTTCAGATTCTAGAACATTTTCTTAGAAAATAATGCTCCCTTATTTATTTTTGTAATTTTCAAACACCAAAAATCATGAAATAATATAAAATTAAAATGTAAAAATTTTTGTGAAAATTTGACTTTGGGAATGTCAAATTATAAAATTACGTACAAGGAATATTTTAGTAATTTCATACTTTTCGAGGTATTGCTAAGATTTTTAATGCACCAAAAATTATCAAATAATTTAAAAAAAATTATTTGAAATGTTTCATGAAAAATTGACTTTGGGAATGTCAAATTACAAAATACCCTAAAAGAGTATTTTAGTAATTTCACACCTTCGAGGTACGATTAAGATTTTCAATTTTTCAAAAATCATCAAATAATATTAAATCATGATCTAAAATTTTTTGTGAAAAATCAACTTTAAGAAGGTCAAATAACGAAAATACCCTTAAAAGGTATTTCGTAATTTTACCCTTCTCGAAATGTAATTTAACTTTTTAGTGCTTTAAAATCACAAAGATCATTCCCAAGGCTGATTAATTCCATTTGGTAGTAAATTTTGAAAAATTGACTCGAGTTCAATCTGGTTTAATTGATATTGATCAATTTTGACCAAGTTTGACTTTGGGGCATTTAAGTCAATTGGTCCTAATTTTGATTTTAAAAACTTGTCAAAATTAATGAAAACGTTAGGTATTTGTCCGGATAAAATTAGGTATTTGTAAATATCCATTTTGTGTATTTTTTAGAATAAAAAATAATGCAAAAACCAAGGATACCGATTTTGTTTGGAACCAAAGGCTAAGAGGGTTTTGCTTGTGTGCTGTTTGTTTGGTTTTGCACTAGAGTTTTTTTTTTTACCATTACAAGTTTTAAAACCAAAAATTTTGAAAATTTCAATTTTGGAAGGGCTCCTATAAACATAGGTTAGGAAACTTTTTTTTTTTTTTAAATCTCATTTTGAAAAAGATGCTATGAAGATAGGCAACAAGCTTTTTTAAAAAAATCTTAATTTGAAAAAGACTCCTATGAAGATAGGCAACAAGCTTTTAAAAAAATCTTAATTTGAAAAGGACTCCTACAAAAATAGGTAATAAACTTTAAAAATTTCAATTTGGAAAGGGCTCTTATGAAGATAGACAACAAACTTTTTAAAAAAAATCTCAATTTGAAAATGGTTTTTATGAAGATAGGCAATGAACTTAAAAAAAAAAAAAAACTCAATTTGAAGAGGGCTCATATGAAAATAGGCAACAAAATTTAAGAAATCTTAATTTGAAAAGTTTTGAGAGTCTTATCTTTGAAAAGTGGGGTTATGTTAGAGATCTTGAAAAGAATTGTTTTTTTTTAGGGTTGTTTCTTCCCTTTAGCTTTTCCTTGGAATGTGTTCATTTTCTGATGATGTGTTTGCTTTTCCAGAATCAAATCCATGCAGTGTATGTAATGAATGTAAGGTATACAATTTATGTCATTCCAAAATTTTTGTCCACATCATGCATTTGTATTTATGGAAACAAGGTTCTCCTAACCACAATTATCTTTAAACTTTTGGTTCTTGAATAAGTCATTAGTAGTCAAATCATAATCATTTGATCGAAGTTTTTTCTCAATTTCTAGCATTTTTCTTTTTCTTCCTCCTCTTGTTACCAATCATTTTGGCTTGATCTTTTCAATAGTTATTTGTCAAACTTTGCCCAAAAATGTCATCATTTACCTTTTATTATTTTTCCATTTCTTGGTTTTCTTCAATTTTCAATTCATTCATTCCTTCTTCCTTCACTCATTAATCATTTCGTCCTTTATCATTTTAATTTTTCACTATTTAGTTTATCATCCATTTATCATCATTTCTAATTCATTTTTTGTTTTTTTTTCTTATTATTTAGTTTTTTTTTTGGCTTTTAGAGATTTTTGAAAATAAGTCTAAATGAAAACTTGGATACCATCATCAAAGAATGAGATGACTTTGGATATTACCACCAAATAGACATCAGATATCACTATTGAGTATAAATGACTTCGGATATCACCATTGAAGAAGAATGTGAATTCAAACTTGGATACTCAGATATCACCATCGAGTATATGTAAATGATTTCGAATTTCATCACTGAAGAGTACTTGGATATCACCACCAAGTGAACGTAAATGACTTCAGAAATTACCACTAAAGGATACTCAGATATCACCACTGAGAAGAGATGCAAATTTAGACCTAGGTACTCAAATATCACCATTAAGTAAGTGCAAATGACTTTAGATTTCACTACCAAAGAGAACTCAAATGACTTTAGATATTACCATAAAAAAATACTCAGATATCACTATTGAGTAAATACAAATGACTTTGGATATCATCATTTAAGAGAACTCGGATATCACGCTGAGTGACTTTGATTAAAGCTCCCACCTAAAATTTCAATGAAATTCAAACAATGATACTTGAATATCACCATCGAGTGAATTTTGAAAAAACTCGAATATCACTATAGAAAGAATTTTTAAGAAATTCTAACCTGAATACTCAGATATCACAATTGAAAATTTTTTAAAAATTTAGACATGAATTTTTTTAAAATTTAAAAAAAATTCTAACCTGAATATTCGAATATCACCACTGAAAATTTTTTTAAGAAATTCTAACCTGAATACTCGGATATCATGATCAAAAAATTTTAAAGAAATGTAGACATGAATACTTAGATATCACCATCAGGTGATTTTGAAAATTTTTGAATATCAGCACCGAGAGAGTTTTAACGAAAAATTGGATTTTGCTACCAAAAACATTTGACTAAAATTCAAACTTAAATGCTTGGATATCACATCCGAGAAATTTTAAACATATTCAGATATAACTATTGTGTGATTTTGAAAAATTTCGAATATCACCACTGAAAGAGATTTAATGAAAGGTCAGATTTTGCCATCAAAATTTTTTAATTAAAATTTAAACTTGAATGCTCGGATATCACCACCAAGAAAGTTTTAATGAAAAGTCAGATTTCGCGACCAAGAAAATTTTAACAAAGAGGTTAGATTTCGCCACAAAGAAAATTTTAATGAAATTCAAACTTAAATATTTGGATATCACCATCGAAAAAATGCAAATGAAATTTTGTTAGAAAATTTCAACAATACTTAAATATCCTCATCGAGAAGTATGACAAAGACTCGAATATCACTATCAAGATTTAAAAATTTTGACTTTGAACACTTAAATATTACCGTTAAGATTTGAAAACTTAGACTTTGAACACTTAGATATCACTATCGAGATTTGAATGAAATCTAAAATTTTTTAATATTCGAATATCACCAGTAAAAGTTTTAATAAAATCTATATATTATCACCAAAACATACAGAAAACTCGTATATCACAATTGAGAAGCTTTTATCTATATATCATCATAAAGCATGCGAAAAACTCGGATATCACCATAAAGAGAAATGAATCATATAAAAACATGCAGAAAACTCAAATATCACCTCCGAAGGAATTGAATAAAATAAAAAAGGTATTACACCAAAAAAATCTTGACATTTTTTTTTTTTACGAATTATTGTTCATTGTTTTTGCATTCATTTTTATTCTTCTTAATTTCTTTTTTTTTCTTTTTTGTTGTTTTTTTTTTCTTTTTTTTTACTCCATCTATTCAAATTTTCCTTTTCTCTTTTATCAATATTTACAAAATTGTCAAGTAGAATTATGATGCAAACATATGTAATAATGCAAATGTAAGTGCCTTTATAAAAATGTGAAATCCCTACTAACCTATGCAAATGCAAGTGTCTTTTTTATGTTGCAAATGTTACATATGAAGATATAAATGAAATCTCTTACTAGGGAATTTCTTTTGTCAAATGCAAATGCAAAAGTATATGACTCTTACCAAAATGCAATTTCTAATGTTGCTTTAATGTAATAGATGCAAGAATTCTCAAAGGAGATGCAAATGCAAATATCTAACCTAAGGATGCATGATCAAGAATTAACTCAGACATGCTAATCCAAATCTTAACTTTGATAATGCGAATGTTTGGATCTTTGCAACTATCAAAATGCAAACACAAAACCCGATTCCAAGCAAGTAAACACAAATGATCAACCATTATGATGTGAAATGTCAACGGCCTCTACCATAATGCTAATGTAATGTCCCTTGACAGATGCATATGTTCTTTCCAAGATGCATATGTAATAATGCAAATGTTTCTACAAGAATGCAAATACAAATACTTATCCCAATTATGCAAATGTTTCCTGCAACTACAAAATTTAATTTTAAAAATGCCAGTGCCCATTTAAATGCAAAAACTTTGTGATGTATATTCTCTAACATGGATGTAAACACAAAAAATACTTCCTTTTTCAAAAGGAAATTCTTTCTCAATTTTGCTTACCCGTTTTCCATCCAATTAGATCTTTAATTTCTTCTCAAAATGATCTCAACTCACCATTTTCCTATTCTTTCACCTATTTCATCTTGTTTCTTTACTAGTTTCCATCATGCTTTTTGATTTTTCTTTTGTTTTTGACATGTTTTCCTTTTTATTTTTAGATTCAAACATACAACATGCAACGTACAATATGCAACACAAATTTTGGACTGGAGTGCAAAAATAAAAAGACATATCATTCATTTTTCTTTCTTGAATCCAAATCAGTCTAAAAATTCTCACAATTCATTCATTTTTTTTGTCAAACATGATTTTTTTAATTTTACACAAATATGCATGACTAGTTATTCAAAATTTTTTCAAAATGATTAATAAAATTTACCTTACATAATTAAATTCCTTAATTAAAAAGAATAAAATATATAAACAAAAGGTGACTTTATGAGTCTTTTGGGAATTTGTATTCTCTATTAGAAAAGAAAGATGTGATAGTTTTTTTTTCAATGGATTGAAGATTCAACAAATCAATGGGTCTATTTGTTCAAAAAGGCTTTACCACTTGAAGGGCATGAAAAAGGTATATACTTTTCAATATAGGCTCACAAATGAAACATAAGTTTTTCTAAAAAGATGAATTTCATGAAAACCAAACATAGTCAACACTTTTTTAATATCCAAATATGGCATTTTGATAGATGTTAAGTTTGTTGTGATAGGCTCAAAATTTTTAGAGGTCATTTAGGGAAGAGGCCAGAAGGTTCAAATTTTCAAAATTAATATCCTTTTTATGCATTTCAAACTTTTGGGACCTTGATCTCTTCAGATCTTTCAATAGGTCTAGGTTGCCTTTGGTTGGCATCTGTCTTGCTTAATATCAAGAGTGGTTTTAAAGCCTTCAATGTTTGCTCTAAACTGTTTTTCTGTAGAGTTTTCACTCTAGAGCCACATTCATCTTTTTTTTTTTTATGTTATTCTTTTTTTTTATTATTATACCATGCACTTAAGAATTCAAACATCTAAAATGAGATAACGGTTCAAACAAGTAATTAGGTAATAAAGGGATATGTAAAAGGTTAATAAGTTTTATGGTCATTCTTCAAAGAAAAACTCTTCAATTTTAAGCATTTGTGCTTAATTCAATATAGACTTTTATTAGGACGTAGCATAGATCGAGGCCCAGGGTTATGAAAGAAAGGAATAGATAGATCAAAAATAGGTGTTTAGGGTTGATTGAACCAAAGATCAATTTTTTCATTTAAAAGTTTCACTTTAAGACATTTATCTTTTTATTTTCCCATGTCTTTCACTCAATCATTCATTTTTTTCTTTTTTTTTCTTCTATTTTTTTCTTTTTTTTTATTTTTTTTTTGTTTTTCCTTCGTTTATTTCCCTTTTCTTACATTTTTTTCTCTTTTTTTTTCTTCTCATTCTTTATTTTTCTTATTTCTGTCATTTTCTTCCCTTTTCCTTATTTTCACATCTTTTTTTTTAGTGGATTAAAAATTTCTAGGAACATTTTATTGGTCTTTTACCTTCATCATATAGGGTCTTTTTTTTTTTTTTTACTTTACCATTTTAACCCCTAGATGCATCCTTTATTTACCCTCTAGTGTGGTGGGTGATTCTTGATTAGGGTTTATTTTGAAAGAATTTTATTATGCTTAAAGGGGTAGCAAGGGATAAATATCCATATTTGTGAATAGCTGATGAAAGATGGCCATTTATCATTTGAAGCACAATTACTTAATTTGAAGAACAATTCTTTTCGAAAGAAAATGTTTGAAGAAATGTTTTTTTTATGTTTTCTTTTTAGATTTCCTTGAACTTTAACTCTTTTTGATTTCATTAGTTTTCTCTCATGGATTCTTTCATATATTTATTAAGATTTTTTCATTTTTGGATTCATGCAAATGCCTTAAGTGCATGATGTCATAATAAAAATTTTTTCTTTTTATTTTTTATTTCTTACTTTTGTTTCTTTTTTTTTTGTATGCCCCATACTACAATATAAGGTATATGCTTAAGTTTGACAAACCACACTTAATGAAGGTTAATGTGGGAAAAAGGATAATGTGGAATGAACTTGTTTAAAGTGTCAAATAGTTAATGTCACTCCATAAAAAGTTGATCATATCTCTAATTACTTTAAGGGAAATGGGGTCTTTTTTTTCATCAATTTGCCCAATGACACTAGATAAGAATAATTTTGGGGTAAAGAACTAAAAGGTTGTTATGTTTGGGATCATCTTAAAGGATTTGGGTAGCTTTGATTTCGGAGATTTTTGAAGGTCAACATAGCCTTGACTTACCAAATTACCACATCCAAATTCTAAAAAAATGTCGTGTTTACCTAATTTTCTAAGAATCTTAATTTTTTTTTTTAAAAAATTTGTTGTCCATTGTTCATTGCCTGGGAAACTATCATTACCCTTTTTATATTATAGTATCATCAAATAAAGGCAAAGTTCACGAATTCAAGTTCATGCCAAGTGAAATCAATTGAATGATTTGGAAAAGGTATGAAGGTATTTGCTGAGTTTATTTCTACTGGTGATCGCCAACTCTTTTAAGACTCCTTTCACCTTTTATTACAAAAGAAAACTCTCCATCTTTTTTTTATTTTTTTTCTTATCTCTCTTTTTTTAAGGCTTTTTTTTGTTTTTTTTTTTAAATTAATTATGTGGGACTTTATTCAAAATTCAACGATTTTCATGGTTGAGTAGTAATTTTGGGTGCCAATCCAAAAACAGAGATAGTGCCTACAGTCTTTTGAGGATTTTCTTGAAAGCTAGTTTGATAAAGATAAGAACTTTGAGAAGCACTATTTATGACTGGGTGAGAATGATAAGGGTTGCATGGGTTGAAACCCTCCAATAATTGCCTTTCCTGTGTGACCACTTGCATATTTGTTTTCTTTTCCTTATATGCACTATCATTTGTATCACTTCCATTAATTTTGCTACTTTTTATTTCTATGTTTTGAAAGATTAGCTAATTTGGGACCAAATTAGCCTTAACCAGATATTTGGGTGCATGTTTTGTTAGCATCACCTTGTCTTTATTTCTCTTATCTTGATTAATTTTATTGTTGTCTCTAATACTATTTGTTATCCTGATGTGAGTTAATAAAGGACTTTCATAAACATTTGGCTTTGTCTCTTAAAATTTAGTAACTCGGCCTTCACTAATGCTTGCACTTTGTACTTCAAAGTCGTATAATCTTTCAAGGAATGACCTAGAGCACTATAATCATATTCACATATGGCATTGGGGTTGTACCATTTGGGATATGTTGGTTGGAAAGGCTCAATAGGTGCAAAGGCAATCAAGTGGCCTTTTAAAAGTTGTAGGTAGAGGTTTATGTAGGAGATGGTTATTTGGGTAATAAGAGTTTTTTTTTTTTTTTGGTATTGGTGGTGTGAGAGTTTTTCTATTCTAAAGTTGGATTGCCTAATTGGAAAAATGGTTGTATGGTTGATGTTGGAGTGAATTAGGGAGCTTTAGGTCAGAAACTTGGTTGATGCCTTGGTTGAGAAAGTGCTGGTGGAATAGCAAGCTAAATAGGTGGTTGTAGAATGTGAGGTAGAGGACACGAGTTTTGGAATGAGTTCAGAAGTTGTATGGAGCTTAATTGCAAGTTTGGATTTGGAATAATTAGTGAGGGTTGTTTGAAACCTAGTGACTCTATTTTGGATTTCAGGCTCTTAAGTTCAGTCATTTGTGTGGTCAAGTCATCCACCCCTTTCATGAGCTTATTTTGATTTTTATGCAAGACATCTTGTGTATCAGGATCTTTCTGAGAGATATTGACCTAGTAAGAACCAGTTGAAGTTGATCTTATTCAATTGGAAGTGATGAAGACTTTTGAGGAGAAACAAACTTAACTTCACCACAAACTTTGATCATTTTTACCAATTGAGCAATATGCTATTCATTTCCTGAAGCTCGTGCCCAAATTCCTTTTGATTTAGCTCTAATGCACCGATCTTTACTTCCAATTGATATCCCATTTTTGCCCTTTTGATACCTACCAAGATAGATATTTTAGTCTGAGTTTAAACTAAAAATTTTATGTTATTATTCTTAGTAAATGAATGCCACAAAATAATTTCTAACTTACATGACACACAAAACATGTTTATGAGTGCATGGACATGATGATGATGCAAAAGAATATCATGAAATGAAAAGATGCCTAAAACCATGGATTTTCATATATACAGGGTCCCAAAAAATAAAAATTTCATCACTTATGAATGTGTATACATGTAATGTCCTATTGTAAGGGTGGTGAGCTATGTTCACATAAAGTGCAATTAATATAATGCATGTTTTATAAGATTCTACCATTCATGAATCCACATACATGAAATGCAATGTATGTGTTATGCAAACCTAATCGGGTTGACACTATTATTTGAGATATGCCTAAGATGGAATGCATGTACTATCTATTAAGATGTGCATAAGATTAAATACATGTATTATCTATTAAACTGTGTATGAGATTGAACGCATGTGCTATCTATTAAGATGTGTATAAGATGGAATGCATGTATGTCCATTGTAATGTACATAGGATAGACTACATGTATTATCTATTATGATATGCATGAGATGGACTTTATGTATTATTTATTTAGATGTGCATAAAATAGAATACATGTATTATTTATTAAGATATGTATGAAATGGAATGCATGTATTACCTACTAAAATAAGCATGAAATGGAGTGCATGTACTACTTATTAAGATGTGCATAAAATGGAATGCACGTATCATCTTATTATTTCTAACTTCAAAAATATGAGAATGTATGCAAACAATATCAAATAAAATGCAAGGAATGGAACAACATTAACTCTCTCTTTTTTTAAAAGGGGGAAAAACTTAAGAACATTTTTTTTATTCCATACAAAATGACTAGGATTCAAAGATTTTTCCTTTTTTTCATTTCTTTTTTTTTTTCTTTTTTTGCTTTCTTATTTAGCCTATAAACATAGAATTTAAGAAAAACTTTCCTTCTTTTTTTTTTTTTTAATGAAAAATTTTATTTTTTTTAGTTTTTTTTATTTTGTTGGATAATAAAAAAAATTTATTTCAAAACATTTCTTAAAGATGCACATTTTGGACAAACATCAAGCAAATCAAATTGTAAGTCAAAAGAATATTTTTTTTGAAAGAATGTTTTTTTTCTTATTCTTTTTTTTTTTTTTCAAAATTTGTCTTATTCACACTATTACTGCTCATAAATATAGATTGTATCAAAAAATTTCTCATGTATCCTAATTTGGGTAATTTTTATGAAATGAGTATGGCATGAGTCTAGCTAAGCTGGCTCCATAAAGTTCACTGTATACTAGGTTGGGAATTAACACGTCTAAAGGTTCCTAAATTGTTTCTCACATTATCGTCTATCATAGACTAATGAGGCACCTTGATCCTCACCCATTACAGGTTACAAGCAAAAAATGTTCAATTTGAGTGGGAGTGTTTCACTAGCCATTGCAAAGATTTACACCTCACAGAGCGTAGCTACTTTAATTCCTTCTAAAAAAAGTTATAGCCTAAGTATAAAGCTTATGCATGCAATGTAATGTGAGTGTATACAACAGAGCATACACACGTTGCACACAAAAATAAAAAAATGATAGGATAAAATATGCATGAAACGCAAAACACATATACTTTTTTTAAAAAAAATTTTTGGAAACAAGGAAATTAAAAACAAAACATTTTTTTCATTTTTTCAATTTTTTAACTTTTTAAGAAAACAAGAAAATTAAAATTAATGAATTAAGATTAAACACTAACTTGGACCATTAAACCAAAATTTAGGATAACATTCACCTAACTCTCTAAAAATGTGCCCCTAATAGAATCGCTAAGCTGTCACGATATTTTGGGATCGAGATTGGCGACTTGAGTGTCGAACAAATGGTGAATGAGAAAAAACAAGGGTTTTAAAAAGTATTTTCGATAAAAATCAAAATTAGTCGCTACTAATTTTTTTAGTGTGTGATTGACCACCCAAAAATATCTTATCTTGTTAATAAAATATTTAAAAGATTTAAAAAGTTTTATAAAAAGAACAAATTGAGGTCTATAAAATTAGATTTAGGATTCGAGAATTGGTTACATATAGAGAAGGATTAGCACCCTTATAGTGCCCATCGATGATGGTACTAATTAATTGCATGTTATCCTTAAACTTTGGTTAAAAATGGTCCCATTTTGGTGTTTAGAAATTAAGTTTTTTTTTTAATTCATAAAAAAGACTTGAATTTTTTTCTTTTTGAAAACAAATCAAAATTTAAAACAAAGCATTTTATCTTTGGATCAAAATGAAAACAACTTAAGTATCAAGATGCCTTTTTCATTCTCCTATATTTAGGTAAAACTATAAAAGTATCCTTAACTTAAAGGTTTTCAAATTGCCCCACCAAATTGAGATAATACCTTAAATAAATAATAATCACTAACAATCCGCTTATATCTGGGTAAGATCTTGATAACTATATTTACTTGAGATATTATTTTATTTAAAAATATTTTACTTTGAAAACTCATTTCTGAATACAAATGCATGATATGCATGAATGTGATGTATAATGAATGCATGATATAAATGACTTAGTATGAATGTAGGACAATTTAAAGATGCATGTAACAAAGTAAAATGAAATGCAAATGCGTGACTGAGGGGCAAAGGTTGGTTTTAGGGTTTAGGGGTTGGTTTGGGTCTTTAAGGTTTAAGGGTCAGTTTAAGGTTTAGGTTGGTTTGAGGTCTAGGTTAGGATTCAAGGTTTAGGGTTTATGGTTTAAAATTTAGGGTTTTAGGATTTCATGGGAAAATGGATATGAGCAAAACAAATTACAACAATGCCATTAGTAAAAATTTAAATATTTGATGCATGTAATAGGTGTATGACAAGAAGACAAACTGATTACAATATTTCTAGGCATTCATAAAACTAAATTACAAATGAGATGTCCATGTGAAAACATAAGGAAAATGAATCAAACACTAAAATTTTTCAAACTTTGAAAAACATGTTCCTCCATTGTTCTTTTATAAAAGTTAACCACACAAACACCAAAAATCACCAAACAACTTATTAAACTACATTTTATCTATCAAAAATTGGAACACATTGAAAATTTGAAAAACATAGCAAAAACATAATCAAGCGCATGGAATCAAGCAAAATTTATCCACAAAATGAAGAACAAGTTTTGGTCAAGCATGGAACTACCTTGGCCAAATGTCCCATGGCACTTACACAATCACATTTTCGTTCCATTTCACTCAAGCATGCATTGAACATCACAATATTCATCATTTGAAGGCATTTTAATCAAAGGGAGAATTCCATCAAACATATAGCTAGCTAAAATAGCAAAGAATCCATGAAAAACTAGAACATGACCTAAACACTAACATATTTTACTAACTAATCAAAATTCATGCAAAACATAAGTAAATTCATCATTTAATTATCATCAATAACATTTGAAAGTAAATAAATCAACTAGAAGAATCAAAAAAAGGTTCGGCCATGTTGAACTAGAGGTTAGTTGAACCTTCAAATGGTGTTAATGGTGGTATTGAATTTTTAGTTGCTTGATTCTTTAACTTTAGTCCAAACTATAAACTAGTTGGACAAAATTGGATACAAATTTTGATTAAAAAAAAAAAAAAAACACGAAAAGCTACAAATTTCTCAAAAGAAAAATAGAAAATGAAGAACCAATGTAAAAATGTTATGAAAATGAGATGAAGATGGAAAAGAATGCAAAAAAAGAAAATGGAGATTATACCTTCTCCAAGCTTTCTCCAACTTTACTTTCTCTCTTTTTTCTTCTATTTTTTTCTATTCATGTTTTTTTTCTTCTTTTTTTTTTTTTTTTTTTACATTTTCATCCCTTCTCCCTTTCTTCTCTTCTATGTCTCATTTCTCTCTCAAATGAGCATGAAAAATATCTCTTCAAATTGAATCTTGGCCCTTGGATTTGAGGTGTATCTAATGGTCCATATTAAACCCTTTTCTCTTTTGCAAGGAGCCATTTTTAACCATTGGATTTAGCTCTCTAAGATGATCACATGGCCCGAGATGTTCATTGCCAAAGGTTGATGTCTAATGCTGTTGGAACTAAGTGAAAATACCATTTTACCCCAATTAGAAAGTTTTCAGTTTCTAGGCCATTTTCTTATAAAACAATACTCATTTTTTTCATTTTTATGATTTTAAAGCACCAAAAATCATAAAATAATATGAAATTAAGATCTAAAAGTTTTCATGAAAATCTAACTTCAGGAAAGTCAAATTACAAAATTACCCTTGAATGGTATTTTAGTAATTTCACACCTCTTGAGGTGCTGTTAAGATTTTTAATGCCCCAAAAATTATAAAATAATTTAAAAACATGATCTGAAACATTTCGTACAAAATCGATCTCAAAAAAGTCAAATTAAAAAAAATTTCTTAAAAGGGTATTTTAGCGATTTCATACCTTTGAAATTACAATTAAGATTTTCAATATTTCAAAAACTATCAAATAATATTAAATCATGATTTGGAGCTTTTCTTGAGAAATTGACTTTAGAAAGGTCAAATTATAAAAATACCTTTAAAAGGCATTTCGATAATTCTACCATTCTCGAAGTGCAATCAGAGTTTTCAGTACTTTAAAATCACAAATATCATTCCCAAGGCTGATTTATCCTATTTGGTTGTGAATTTTGAAAAATTGACCCTAGTTCAATTTGGTTTAATTGATTTTGACTAAGTTTTGATCAAATTTGATTAAGTTTAACCTTGGGACATTTAGTTCAAATTAGTCCAAACTTTGATTTTAAAAACTTTTCAAAATTAAAAAAATGTTAGATTTAAACATGGTTAGATTTTGACAGATTCACAAATGACTAGATTTTGCCTAGACAAAATTAAGTGTCTACGTGTTGCTTGCCATTTTTGTTAGAATGGTTGGAGCCTCAGTATAAAGATTTAGGGTATGACCAAAATGTACCTCAAGAAAATTAGTCGAAGCAACATGGTACAGAGTACTTGTTCAGGTATAGAAATATTATCCAAACCAACCTTGGACTTATCTAATCCAAAACTCATAATTGCCATAGATAATAAATGTTAGGGCCAATAGTAGAATGGATCCAAATGAATGCATGGCATCGCAAAAGAGTTTGAGCCAAAGCTGCATTGAGCATCCACTTGTCCTATTTATATCCCAGGGAGTTTTAGGATTGGTTCATGTTTGTAATTAATGCACTACATTGCATGTGTAGGTTACATATATGGTATTCATTGATTGATTATAGCCAAAAAGTATTGAAAAGTGTTCTCTTATCTCTAATTCATGACCTAAGTGTAAAGAAAAAATATGGTTTGTGAAATCATATTAGATTCATTAACAATATCAATGTTACATATATACAAGTTTTAGTGTGAGATCGAGTTAAGTTTAAGCTTATCTCTTGTACAATACTTTATTGATCCTTATCTATAGCTTGTCTAAGAATATAACAATCATAGATTGAGATTACATTTAGATAACTATTAGATAACTAGGTCAACTTATAGATATACTTCTGTTGTGATCAGAATCAATCTTATTACTACTATCAGTTGTTCTTAAAGTTGACCATTTCCCTGTTATTTCACTTGGATCAATCTTGCTAAGCTAAGTGCTACTAAGCTATGTCTTAGTCTTAATATGCCCTTACAAGACAGTCAAGCCATCAGCTACACTAGTCTTCGGCCTGAGAAAGGTTGGTTAGTGGTTTAGTGAGTCCATCAACTAGTTTATCCTTATAAGAAATATAAGACACTTTGAATTCATCGAGATGCACATGTTACCTAACAAAATGATAGTCTAGAGCAAAGTATTTCATTCTAGAATGAAAAACAGGAGTAACACTAAGATAAGTAACGCTAATGTTATCATAAAATAATGTGGGTTACTGTTTGACAAGATACTAAAGTTCTACTAATAAGTTTTTGAACCCAAGTATTTCAGAGGCTGTGTTGGCAGTTGCTCTATATTCAGCCTCGGTGGAGGATCTAGCAATTAATTTTTTTTTAATCAATTACCAAGAGATAGGATTATTGCCAAGAAATAAAATATATCTTATTATGGAGGTTTTATCATCCAGGTTACCTAACCAATTAGCATCACTAAAGGTTGTGAGATGAAGAGATAAAGAATTTGTGAGAACCAAACCATAATCAATACTTGAAGTATCATAGAACTCTTTTTAAATGAGTCTAGTGAAGTTCAATTGGTGAGTGCATAAAGTGAGATAGTTTGTTAATTGAGTAGGCAACATTAGGTCTTGTGAGAGACAAGTATTGAAGCAAGCCAATAAGCTATCTGTAGGCTGTAACATTTGTAGGTCCAATGCCATTATGTGGTGTTTTCCTTGGCACCAGACAAATTGAACTTATCTAAGAGATTCTTGATGTACTGATGTTGGGACAAAAACATACCAAACGAGATGGAAATGACTTCTATTCCCAAAAAGAAGGAAAGAAGCCCCAAGTCTTTAAGAGAGAATTTGTGAGAGTGATGAGACACATATTTATAAAGAGTTAGTTGATTATTTTTATAATAAAAATATCATCAAAATAAATCATAAAGTAAATAATGTCATAGTTTTCAGCATATATAAATAATGAAACATTTGAAATAGAGTTGGTGAAACCAAAGTTAAGAAGAAAAAGACTCAGTTTTTGATACCAAGCACTTGGGGCTTATTTTAAACCATAGATAGCTTTATGTAACTTGCACACATATATAAGATGATCTTTATCAACAAAGGCAGGTGGTTGAGACATATATACATTAATAATTAGAGTTCCCTATAGAAAGGCATTGTTGATATCCAATTGCTTTAGTGGCCATCCATGTTTTAAAGCAATATAGAAGATTATTCTAATTATCGTAGGTTTAACCACTGGACTAAATATGTCTTTGAAGTCTAAACCAAGTCTTTGATGATATCATTTTGCCACCAACCTACCCTTAAATCTATCAATTAACCCATCAACCTTTCTTTTTATTTGAAACACCCATATATTTCCAAAAACATTTTGAGAAGAGAACTTCTATTCAATTGCTTTTCATTTTCTTTCTCCAAATGTGTCTTTGAAGAAACCAAGAAGGAAAATTGCTACTATTCAATTTTAGTGGGAGCTAGTTGGTTACATTAATATGAATAACTTCAACTTATGTGTTATTAACAACAATGATAATTAAGGACATTTGGATCGAAAGGTTACTATTAGGCTTATAGAGGCTTTAATACCATGTCAAGAAACAATAAGGTTTGTGAAATTAGCCTAGACTCCATTTGTTTCATAGAAAATGACTTTCGAAAGATTATTTTCGCATTATCAGGTGTTTATTTGGTAGAAAACTAGCTGGTAAACGAAAAATAAAACCATTTTTTAAAAATTGTTTTATAGATTTGAAAAAGGGAAGACATTTTTTTAAAAAGAACTATTTATGAGTAAAACTATTTATCAATGCTTTTGAGCATAATTTTACTTATAAATAATATTATATTATATTAATAAATAATATATTAATAAATAATATTATAATATATTAGTAAATAATATTATAATCTAATAAATAACATATTAATATATTAATATATTAATATAAAAGTAATAAATAGTTTTATTTTAATTATTTTTTAATATTAATAATTTAATAATAAATATTTTCAATATACTTTAATAATAAATAAATTTTAACATTTTAATGGTTATATTAATATTATTTGAAAAAATTTTTTCTAAAAAACAACCAAACAACGAAAAATATTTTTTTATTAACTTCTCCAAACAACAAAAAATCTTTCAATTCAGAAAATATAAATATTTTTCAAAAATCATTTTCGAAAAGTCATTTTTCATGAAACAAACGAAGCCTTTGTTTCATTAACAATATCAATGTTACATATATACAAGTTTTAGTGTAGAGATCAAGCTAAGTTTAAGCTTATCTCTTGTACAAGATTTCATTGATCCTTATGTATAGCTTATCTAAGAATACAACAATCACATATTGAGATTACATTTAGATAACTGTTAGATAACTAGGTCAACTTGTAGATATACTTTTATTGTGATTAGAGTCTATCTTACTACAGCTATCAATTGTACTTGAAGTTGATCTTTTCCTTGTTATTGCACCTAGATCAATCTTGCTAAGCTGAGTGCTACTATGTTGTGTCTTAATCTTAATACTAAGGTTCTGTTTGTTTTAGTGTAAAATCATTTTTAAAAGTTGCTTTCAGCATTTTTTGGTGTTTGGATATTTCAATCAATAGAAAATAATTTTTGGGTCAAAGGTAAATAGTATCATTTTGGGGGGAAAATGTCTTCTTTTTTTCTACTCTATAAAGTAATTTCCACAAATCATCTCTTTTGTCTTCCTTGTAAGGAACCTTAAGAAAATAACCTCAAACCTTCACAAATATAACAAATTCACAAATTAATAGATTTTCCACAGTTCCATCTACCGACAACCACTAAAGCAAACCCAACAAACTTTGCTTCAAAAATTTTATTAAGAAAACATAAAAATTGATTTTTTTTTTGTCTATAGAGATGATGAAATCTATAAAGAAATACCTTACATGCTTGTTTTTGTTTTGTCAAAAACAAAAAATTTTCAACTACGCTTTTTAAAAATAAAAAAAATATTAAAGCATACCAATAGATTTTTTGCAATGATAAGTTGAGAGTTGATCATTCCTTGGGGGATTACCATTTTATATGGGTTTTGGTGGAGAGGAAATAAGAAAGAAGAGTTGGCTTGGTGGGTTATGGTGGAAAGGGAAGAAAGAATAAAAGTTAGTTTTGTAGATTGTTACTTTGTGTTGGTTGTGGTGGAAAGGGAAGGAAGAGAAATTATTGTTTCTCAAACAATCCAAACAATGGAAAATGAATTTTTTTTTGGAAAATATCTTTATGGAAAATTTTTTATTTTCTGGAAGTTGTTTTCAATTTATCAAATAGAGCTTTAGAATGAATATTTACAATTTTTTTAGGTTTTTAATATACCTTTACACTTTTATACCCTATTATTTATCTTACTCAAATTGACATTATGTGTATAAGTTCTTTCAAATATGTAACCTCTAAGCATTAATTCCAATTATATGTCATTTTGAATTTATAACCTTTAAGCGTTAATTCCAATTTTATGTCAACTAATTTAAGGGTTAGTTAGCAAATATTTAAATTAACACTTTAAATTTTAAACATTAACATGTCTTTTGCTTATTGTTATTTCTATTTGAATTGTAATCAAATGGTTACAACATTAAGACATCCTAACATTAACTATCAAACACCTTTGGCTAATGGAATACGTACGTGAAAATAATGACAGTGACATTATGTGTCATGCTATATATAAAGATAGTTATATTTTGATTCCATTTGATAACCATGAAAATTACTTGAGGAAAACATTTTTTGTCATTTTTCTATGTTTGGAAGGGAAAAAATTACTTGATCGATAGAAGATAATTTGAAGTCAACATAAAAACTAATGAAGAAAAGTGTCTTTCAATTTTTTTAGGTAAAAGATAATTTTTGTGAAGATCAAAACTCATTCTTGCTTCCATCTCCCTAAAAAGAACTCATAAGTAGTTTCAAATTAATAAAATATTCAATTTAGGATCTAATATTTGCGTATTATCTCAATTAAAACTATCATCTTAATTTAGTTAATTAATGATTAATCATTTACAAGTATTCTTAAAATATTTTTTAATAACAGTGAGTTGCACGCATAATTAAATCCAATAATAGTTAGATTTAGCCATTAAATTTTTAATGTTTATTGATGACAAATGCTATTATCTCTTTCTCCCTCTCTCTAATGCCATCCAAAAGCAATAAACTTTATTATTTTTCAACTTGCTCTCTTAAACAAAAATAAAAATTAGAACTTCAATAATGTTTTTTTTTCTTTCTTTTTTGTTTAACAAAAAGAAAAGAAGGAAAATAGTAACCTAGTAGAAATTTCATCATCCACCCTTCTTTAATCCATTCCCTACTTTTCTCCTTTTTTTTTCTTTTGTTGACCTCTTACCCTTTTTTTTTTTGTCAAGTTTTAAGTGTTTGGATCCCTAAAATGTGTGAAAAATAGAAAAAAAAATGATGGGCTAAGTTTGGTAGGTATTTTTAATCTTTTAATAGATTTTTGCATGTTTGGATGTTGAGAATGTACACAACTACTTTTAAACCCTTAGCCAATTTCTCCGAACATCAAGGACATTTCAAGAATTTTTTTTCTTTTTTTTTTCTCTCTCACATGGTTGAATGTTGTTTCCTATACATTGTCACTTTGATTATCTTTCATTAACTTAAAGTTTCAGACAATTGAAAAAAGTCCAAACCACCTATAGGGTTTTTTAATTTTTTTAGTTGTTTTGAGTTTTTTTTTTTTTTTTTCATAATTGAGATGGAAAGCTATAAATTTGGTGATTCAACCACCAAGATGGGTGTTTTGGATAATGGTGTCAAAGATGACATCAATACTTTGGCACCATTTGAGTCAGTTAAGGAGGTTGTTTCTCGATTCGGTGGAATCAATTACTAGAAACCCTTTTCACATAAGCTCATCCTTAAAATCAAGGTTTAATTTCTACATAAAAAAAAATCTTGGTTTTTATTTCAAGGTCTTTTTTTTTAGAAAAATTGTTGGGTTTCTTAGGTTACCAATGTCTTATTGGTTGAGTTTGTGGATTGATTTTGCTTTATTGATGGAATTTTATGCTTTATAACAAATAATTTTTATTCTGTTCTCTTTTTAGTGAAATGCCAAAATAGTATTTTATCTTTTTTTTTTTTAATTTTAGTTGAATGTCAAAACATACAGTTTTACCATTTTTCACTCATCTTAATTTCACGTTTAATATATTTATTGTATTAAAAGGCGAGTGTACTACAGTACCATTATAGAGTTTTATTTTGAACCAATTCAAAAACATTTAATTTTACATTGAACTAAATTAAAGACAATCTTAAAAAAAAAAAAAAACACTCAAATGTTAGATTATAAATTGAGTATTTAACCATCCAAAATTTTTTCTTTTCTCCCATAATTCTTCTTTCTTCTTTCAATTCCAATTTGTTTCACAACCATCATAAAACCCACATATATCTCCCATAAAACACACGAATCTCCCATAATTCTTCATCGCTTTCTTTTTGTTCTTTAATCTTTGTTCTATTTTTCATAAACAATTTGTGTACTCTAAATAAACAAAACCTTGAATCTGCCTCCACCATATTCAATCTTTCTTTAGAGCTCTTATTCTTCAATCTACATCATCATTTTCCATCACTAACCACCATGTAAGCAATCTTTTATTTTTTTCTTTTCACACATCTTTTTCAAGTTGTAAAGGGAACTTATAATTTTGTTGCCTCCAAAACAACCCATAGAAAAGTATTTGAAGCTATATGAATTTGATGAAAATCCTCCAATCAAGATCTACCGAAGGTTGTCTTTAGGTAAATATTTGTTTCCAATTACTTTTAATTTTAAGATTTTGATTGGGTTTTTGATAAATTTGAATGGGTATTATGAATTGTTATGATTTTGTATGGCTTTTGATTTGAGTTTTTATTAATATATATGGATGGGTTTGAGTTTTATGTTGATGAATTTGTATGAGTATTATAAATATTGATAAATTTGCTTTTGTTAAAATCATGAAAAACTTGAATAAAAGACATTGATGACTGTTGATAGAAAATATTTTACGTTTGTTTATGGTTTTTAGAAGGTGGTGAGTTGAGAAGCCTTGATAATGATGTGGAATGTGGTTTGGAGAAAGTTTGGACTTGTAGCAAGAAAGCATGGTCAAAAGAAGTTAGCGTTGATTCTTTGAGGTGCGTTTCAATACTCAAGTTAGTCCAGTGTCTGAGGTTAAGGTTAAAGGAAAAAAAAGGTAGTAGCTAAGAGTATTGAGTAAGTTCGAGGAAAAAAGGTTTAGAGTTGTATGCCTAGACCTTTTTTTACTTTATATATAAGACAATGGGCAATACGTGACCAAAACTGGTGACAATTGATTAAAAGTTTATGTGGAGCTTGAGGAAAGGCCACGTGGGTGAGGGTGGACTATATTTAATGATCCTAAATAAGTTGAAAGCCAATTGATCCTTTTTGAGATGATGTGCTAATAGGATGCTAGTGATGGTAGTTGGGTGAGCTATTCGCGTAGGAGAAAAGGCAAGGGTAAGCCCATACTATGCGATGAGTCTAAATGTTAATCCTCTTTAGTGGTGATGTGGTAGTTAGGGGCATACTAACTTGGTGAGAGTAAAGGTTAACCTTGTTGACTAAATGAGTACATATAACAATTACCCCCAAGTTTGAAAGGGGTTCTAAAGTGACCACCCTTAGACCTTTGTCTAGCCATGTCATCAAGGTTTTGGCAAAATGTTCAAATCGAAGGCCTTGGGAGCCTTGTTAATGAAGGCACTAATTGTTGATTGATAGACTTTATCTTGGCAAGTCTTGTTAATGAAATGTCCCTGTTGATCGAATGATTTTACTTTAGAGAGCCTTGTTGATAACGTGTCTTTATTGGTGACAATGTCAGTGTTTTGTAAAATACACAAGGCGCATTAAGCATATTAACTTGAAAGTCTTAACATGAGAAGGAGTAGTGGCGCATAGGGCATATTAGACATGTCAGTAGGAAGTGGAGTTTGTGTTTGCTCATATGCCTTAATGCAAATTACACGAGTGGCACATGAAGATGTTAGCCATGTTGGCATGAAAGTGTTAACATGAGAATGATGCTAGGAATGTATTTAATGTGTTGGTAAACAAAGGAGGTTGTGTTCGTCCATATGCCTTAATGCAAATTACATGAGTAGAATAAGGCGATGAGATGCCACCTTATCTTTCATTAAGAATTCCTATACAAAATTCTTACAACGAAAACAAATTGAATACAATACATGCATGAAAGATAACCAAAATGATAACATTAAAAATCAAAGAACTAAAAAACTTTATAGGCTAGTACAGGGTGTAGTCAGAGATAATAGTTCTTCAAATATATAACATTCCATGTCCTTGGTATTGGTTGCCCTTAAGTTTGCAACCTGTATGCCTCAAAACCTATTACAATAGAGATTTTATATGGTTCATCCTAGTTTGATAATAATTTTCCTTTCTTTAATTGACTTGCTAGCTTCATAGTTTTGAACTTTTACTTGGAAATGTTAGTGATCGACTCTATCGCTATAATATTTAGTGACCTGTTAAGTCTTAATGGCTATTTTTACTTCATCTAAGTTCATGGTTTATTGCAATAAGTCATAGTTAACCCTTAAGGCCTTTTCATTCATCTCTAGATTGAAGTGTGCTTTCCTTAATGTATTCACCCTCATCTTTGCTTGTGTCATAGCTTTTGTCTCATAAGTTAGGTTAAATGAAATTTCACCCATCATAAAATGATTTGTGATATCAACTTGCCTAAAGGAGGAAGGGATATCAATCTTCTTGATAGCTTTGGATAAAGGCTTATGGTTATCTTCTAGCCATAGTAAATCTTTATTCCTTTCTTGTTTAATTTAATATCCACCATTTCCTTATGAATGACAACAACTTGCGCTATCAATTCATATTCAATTTTAGGATTGGTGAGGGCCAGATTTTTCATTGTAGGTTTAAAGGGTAAGTATTGTCGTAAGGAATATAAGGTGGCTTTTAGCATGTTGAAAGGCTTGTTATGGTTCCCAAAAAGATGAGGTAGAGCTTTTTTTGGGGTAAGGTCTTTCTTGTTGTGGTTATGGGGTGGCTTGTTGGAAGTGTTGGAGAAAATTTTGCTGGGTGGCCACTTGAGCATTTAAAAGCTATATTTGGGTCATTAATGCATGGTATAGTTTTAGAGAAGGTTGTTACATGTTTGTTTGGTACATGGGAATCCATGTCCGTTGAAGTGTAACTTGTATTTTAGAGTTAGCAAGGGGAATGTTTTATTAGTAGGTCCCATTTATAAGTTATGAAAATTGTATTTGTTGTGCAAGAAGTTATAAAGTTTGTGTTAAGGGTTTTGAGGTTAGGTTTAAAGATTTGATCTAATAACAATGGTGTAGACCAAGAGAGAGGTTAAGGTTACGTTGGGAGATAAGACTCCCATCATATTTTAGTAATAACTTGTTGGTTGTGAGGTCCATGCAATTAATAACATAAGGTTGCTGGTTAATGGGAGGATGCTATCATACCTAGGTGTCCATGGGAGAGGTTCGATGATTAAATCTATTGAGAAGTTGAAAACATGATCGCAACGTCAGAGGCAGCTATAAGTTGCATAGTCGTGTTAACAATTGGGGTTACTATTTTAAAAGAGTAGGGGTGAGACATGACTATCATTTTCACAGATGGTACCAATTGTTGATGGTTTTTTTAGAAGGTGATACGTTAAAAAGCCTTGATGATGATGTGTGACGTGGTTTTGAAAAGGTTTGGCTTTGCAGCAAGAAAACAAGGTCAAGAGGTGTCGAAGTTGATTTTTCAAGGCGTATTTCAATACTTAAGTTAGTTCATTGTTTGAGATTAGGGTTGGTGGAAGAAAAGAGTAAGTAGCCATGAGTATTGAGTAAGCTTGAGAAAAAAGTCAAAATCATGTACCTAGACCTTCTTTTTACATTATATATGAAATAATGGATGTTGATATGACCAGAGTTGGTAAAAGTTAATGGGAAGTCTATGTAGAGCTTAAGAAATGGTGACATGGATGAATGTAAGCTACATTTAATGATCTAAGACTGGAGTGGACTACATTTAATGATCCCATGTGAGTTGGAAGTCAATTAATTTATTATGAGGTGATGCATTGATGGAATGTTAGTGGTGGTAATTAAGCAAACTCTTTCCATGGATGAAGAGGTAAGGGTAAGCCATATTGTGGCAAAGAATCTAAATATCGATCCTCCTTAGTGATGACATGGTACTTAGATGTGCACTGACTTGGCAAATGTAGAAATTAACTTTTTTGATTAAGTGAGTAGTGCGTAGGTATAACAAGGTTATTGTCATCCAAATGTCAAAAAACATTTTCCATAAAATTCTCCCAACTAATGAAAAAATTATTTTTTTAGGAAAAAAATTTTCATGGAAAATATCTTATTTCCTAAAACTATTTTTAGGTTACCAAACAAAATTTTTGAATGCAAAACATTCATGTGTTCTTAATTTTCCACCCTAAATGTTTGAAAATTATTATTTCAAGTCCTAAATGTTATTATATGATTATATTGTTAGTTTTAACGTTAATTACCAGAATTGGGGTAAGGCTCAAAAACTTGAAAGGATTGATACACAGAATGAGGAAATATCTGGGAAATTTTTTTATACCAGGAAGTTACCTATGTCTAACAGGTTTTGGGTTTTTATTAAATATATTAGGATGTTGTTAAGGGCAAATAATGATCAAAAAGGTGTAGTGGTTTTTTTCTTTCTCAAAGCCTTCAGCAGACAACTAAGGGTATCTTGGTCATTTGTGTTGACCTTAGCTTGGCCTTATCCTAATTATCCCATTTTTGTCCCTTTCAGCTTACTTATAAATATAAAGACTCAGTCACTATGAAGTCAGGTTCATCACATTCCTCTATTTCTCTCCTTTCTACTTTTTCACTTCCTTTCTAACCTAATCCTTATCGACTTATGCAATGGAGTGTAAATGCAAGAAACACCCCATGCCTTTGCCTCTAACCGTCCTTTTCTTTTGCATTTATAAGAATACCCTAAAGTCAGAGCTTAGCACCAACATTTGGCATGCTAGGTAAATGATAGCATTTTCATATTAGCCGAGCACAAAATAATGCCACCAAAAAAAAGAACCTAAGAGGAATGAGAGGTAGCCATTGCGGCTAGAATAAAAACTCACCTAAGCTAGCATTCTATCTACCTAGCTTAACCATAGGTGAGACCAACCATGAAGCAATTTCAAGCCTTGACCAAACAAATACAAGCTCTCAAGTAAATGCTATTAACTATAACCCTACCATAAGTCTCCAAAGTGTTAGACTTAGTCACACAGGCTAAGAAGTTATTGTCGAGCAATCGAGCTACAAAGAAGTGGAAGCCTCACCACCCTCCAGAGAAAAAGAACACACAAACCCAACTCTTCACCACCTTAGCCACAATTCCACACATACCACAATCTAAAAATCCAAACAAACAGATTATGAACTTCAACTAAACAAATATTTGGAAGCTCAGATGTAAGCTATAAAAAAAAAAGCTAAAAATGAAAGTAATGGCATTTGAGGATGAGCTCAAATTCTTAGAAACCTCACCCTTTGCTGAAGAGATTGACAGAGCCACACCTCTCAAAGGATTTAAAATGTTGACCTTGGAAACATATGATGATACTTTAGATCCTTTTGATCATTTGAAACTTTATAGAACTAACATGATGATATAGGATGTAGACGAGGCTCTAATGTGCAAAGATCTGGCCACTATGTTGAAAGGCACAGCTCAATCTTAGTATAGCAGTCTGGAGCCAAGGTTGATCACTACATTCAATAAACTTAGCCATTCATTTTTGTCTCAATTTATGAGTAGCCGAAAAGCTAAAAAAATGACCATAAGCTTAATGTCAATTCACTAAGGACGAAATGAAACCTTAAAAAGCTATGTCACGTATTTTAATGTGAAAGTTCTACAAGTTAAAGACCTGGAACAGATGACTGCTATTACCATACTGACTAGTGGACTCAACAATAAGGAGTACCACTTAAAGTTGACATTGTCACTAGAATCACCCAAAACTCTTACTGACATCCCACTAATAACAAAGAAATATATCAATGCTAAAACTACAATGAAAACAAATCGATGTGAGAGAGACTCATCCCTCTTCCTCGACGGTCGAGATAAGAGAGGCTTATCCCATATCCTCAATCATAAAAAAGACAAGGAATTCTATGATCTTCCCCCAAAAGAGAGACAACATAAGGCTAAAAGCCTCAATGGAAAAAAAAGCTACACTGCACTAAATACCTCCCGTCAGAGGATTCTAATGCAAATTAAAAGAAATCTCGACTTCATATGGCCTAAGCCATTGAAACAAAATACAAGGTAGGATCCAACAAAAAAAATATGCCTTTCACCTGGACATCAATTGTATTACTAAAGACTATATCAAGCTAAAAAATGAGATTGAAGCTTTGACAAGGCAAGGTCAGTTGAAAAGATTTATGGGACAAAAAAGATAATTAATTTAGAAGGGACTATAGACATAACCACAAAGTGCCCACCAAGGGTGAAAAAGGAAAAGTAGATCAAGAAAGAAGGGATGCCCATAGAGAAGAGCTGAATTAAAAAAAGGGTTGAGATAACAATAACAAGCTAATCATCATAGTGATTAATGTGATCACAGGAGGTAGCTCTACCTCGACGAAAAAGAAGTTTAAGTTGACCATGGTAATGACAATAGGTACCTTGGCTAAGAAAGAAAAAAACTAGAAAGGCAAGCCAATCTTATTCAACTTAAAGGATCTTGAGGGAATCCAACACCTACACAATAATGCCATAGTGATCACAGCCTTAGTGTACAACTACTTGGTCAAAAGAATCTTATTTGATAACACGAGTTAGATTGACGTTATGTACTATGGCTATTTCAAGAAAATAAAGGTTGGCAAAGATCAATTAAAGTCGATCACCATCACATTAGTGAGGTTTAAAAATGAACAGGTGCTTGTAAGAGGAACTATAAAGCTCTTGATCTCCTTAGGGACTGAACTAAAAACAATATATTCGATTGTAAAATTCATGGTAATGAATGTCCCATTTGCCTATAACATGATATTAGGCCAACCTAATCAATCTATTATGCGGCTCATAGGCTTAGCTCTTCATTTGAAAGTAAAATTCCTAATACTTGCAAAGGTTGGAGAAGTTTGAGGAGACCAATCCATGGCATGGCAATATTATGTCTCAACAATGAAAGGTAGGATTAGGAAATAGATAAGCAGCTCGATCGATACTGATATTGAAAGAAAAAAAAACTAACACAAAGAATTGACAAGAAGTAAGAAACTACTGATAAAAGCACAGAACATAAGGCTGATTAGGATAAACGCGTTCTTAAGTTGCTCTAAGCTCCTAAGCTCTAAAAAATTTTAATTTTGTTTTATTTCTTGAATTTTTTTAAAGCAACAGTAGAAATGACCGAACTCTTAAACCAGTATGAAAAATTTGATGTTCTTTGGATCGAGCTAACACGTCAGCCAAAAAAAACATTAAATAAAAAATGTAATTCACTTCTACTAATACGTTCAGCAAATTGTTCAATATACTAATCATCATATTGAGATCTGTTTTCATAGCAAATAATCCCTACCTAATGGAATAAAAAGAGTTAATTGATCAAAGATTAGACTCGAATGTAAATTGACCCGAGCTGACTGAGGACCTCATGACAATTTCATTTTGGAACAACATTCCTAAAAAATACATGCAAATTGGAGCCAAGTTCTAGCATAAAGATCAATTGATTCAACTCATAAAAGATAATACTAACCTATTTGCTTGGACATCATTCGATATGCTCGAAATTGATACCAAAGTAATGGTCTACAAACTACACATTAATGCTGAGGTCAAACCACTTTGCTCTATAAACTACACATTAATCCCAAGGTTAAACTAGTTTGACAAAAGAAAAGAACTTTTACCCTCAAAAAACAACAGGCCATTGAGGAAGAGGTTGACAAATTATTACGAGCTGACTTTATTAGGGAGATCTACTACCCTGAGTGGATAGCCAATGTGGTCATGGTCCAAAAGCACAACGAAAAATGAAGAATGTGCGTAGACTTTACCAACTTAAATAAAACTTGTATGAAAGACAACTTCCCTCTCCTTAGCATAGATCAACTAGTAGATGATAGTGCTGAGCATAGCCTTCTCAACTTTATAGATGCTTATTTCAACTATAATCAGATCAAAATATTAAAAAAAATAAAGATAAAATAGTTTTTATTACTGAGAAAGGCCTTTACTACTACAAGGTGATGCCCTTCAAATTGAAAAATGTAAGAGTAACCTATCAAAAATTGATGAACAAGGTGTTCAAATACCAGATCGACCACAATATGGAGGTATATGTAGATGACATGATAGTCAAGAGCAAAATTTTGGCCAAGCATCTAAAAAACCTCAAAGAAACCTCAACATTTTAAGAAAGTATAATATGAGACTTAACCCGAGCAAATATGTTTTTGGAGTTACATTAAGCAAATTCCTCGGTTACATGATCAACCAAAGAGGGATAAAGGTGAACCTTGAGAAGATTCAGGCGTATTATTGAAATAAAGGTGCTAACATTGGTAAAAAAGGTACAGAGGTTAATAGGTAAAATAACCGCACTCACTCGATTCACGTTTAGATCGACAGAATGATGTTTACCATTCTTCAAAACTCTTAAGAATGTTTTCTAACTTCAGATGAACTCTTCAATGCTAAAAAACTTTTAATGAACTTAAAAAGTTCTTTTCCTTCTTGCTTGTCTTGTCTAAATTGGGACTAGCGAAACATTATACTTGTATTTGGCCAACACAGATCACACTGTTAGCTCGTTTTTAGTCTAAAAGAAAGATGAAAAACAATGACTTGTCTATTTTGTAAGTAAAGTATTGACAAGGCTTGAAATTAACTACAGTAGTATCAAAAAATTAGCCTATGCCATTGTCACCTCGACCAAAAAACTTAGAATGTACTTTTAAGCCCACATGATCCACATCTTGATCGATCATCCATTGAGGCAAGTCTTACAAAAGTTTGAAATGTCGAAAAGGCTAATCAAATGGGCAATAGAGCTCAATGAATTTGATCTACACTTTTTACCTAGATCAACACTAAAATCACAAGTGCTGGCAGACTTCATAGTAGAGTGCACCTCGATATAATTAGAAGGATAGCCTGAGAAAAAAAATTCTAGATAAGGACGATTAGAAGCTTTATGTCAGCGGATCCATTACAAGTTAGGATAAAGGAGTCAATCTCATTCTGATCAGTTCAGAAGAGCTATAGTACCCATATGTCTTGAGATTCAAGTTCAAGGCATCTAACAATAAAGTAAAATATGAGGCATTGATAGTTAACCTAAGGTTGGTAATCGAGCTGAATGTTCAGCATATAACCACTTATAGTGACTCCTAACTAGTGGTTGGTTAGATAAATAAGGAATTTAGAGCTCAAAAATATGGAATTCGAAAGTACCTCGACAAAGCACTAGCCTTGGTAGTTGGCTTTAAGAAAGTTAAAGTGAAAAAGATACCGAGATTAAAAAATTCAATAGCAAACTCCTTATCTAAGTTGGCTTCAAAAATAATAATAAGAAGCCCAGATCAAGCTCTAGTAGAGGAGCTAGTGCATAAAAGCACCAAAGACAAGCATATAGGATAGGTCACAGAGAAAGAAACTTGGATAACACTAATTAAAGCATATCTGACCACAGAAGTGTTACCCAATGAAAGTGTTCAAGCTAACGCACTAAAGAAAAAGGCCTTCCTAGTACACAATGATCGAAAGAAAATTATATAGGAGATCTTTTAGCCTACCTTACTTGAGATGTGGTGATGAAAAAGAAGCTGAGTACATCCTAAAAGAAATCCACAAAGGAATATGTTGAAGTCACCTTAGACCTTTACCTTTGGCTTATAAAGTGCTAAGATAAGGCTGTGGTCATTCATGTAGTGACAAATGGATGTCCTTGGACCATTCACCTTGACCACAGGTTAGAGGAGATTCATCTTAATAGCAGTAAATTACTTCATGAAATGGTTGGAAGCTAAAGCCCTAGCCACTACCATGGAAGTGTAAGTTAAGAAATTTGTGTGGAAAAACATAGTATGCAATTTTAAATTACCTTGGTCTATAATAATGAACAATGGAAAATAATTCGATAATCCAAGGTTCAGGAAGTAATGCTTAAATCTTCACATCAATCTCAGGTTTGCGTTGGTTGTCCACCTTCAGTCCAACGGGTAGGTCAAAGCTACGAATAAGATAATATTAGAAGCTTTGAAAAAAAAGCTCAACATAGCAAAATGATAGTGGGCTAACGAACTACTGAGAGTTTTATGGGCTTTGAAAATGAACACAAAGGTGGCCACTAGTGAAACCCCATTTCACTTGGCATTTGAAACAGAAGCTGTAGTGTCAGTTGAGATTGACTTATCGAGTTTAAAAGTTGAATGGGTGTCGGAAGAAAAAAATGAAACAAAATTTAGGGTCGACCTCGACCTCGACCTCGACCTCACCGAAGAACAAAAAGACATAACCCTGACTCGGATTGTAGTCTACTAGCAAAAAGTAGCCAATTATTATAATAAAAGGGTCTGGTGTAAACACATCAAGAAGGGCGAGTTGGTATTTAAAAGAGTCAAAGCTTTAAGGTTAGATGATCGATGTAGCAAATTGACTCCGATGTGAAAAAAGACTATATATTGTTGAAGAGGTTGTTTATGTTGCAACCTACAAATTACAGGATTTGAATGACAACGTCATCCCAAAAATGTGAAACATAGACAGCTTAGAGGCTTATTATCAGTGGCTAGATATAAATCGAGCCCATACTTGTATTATTTTGTAAATGCACTACCATCTCAAGATATGAAATGCAAATCAAGTCTATTATCAAAAGATTGATTCAAACCGAGCTTGCACTTAATTATTTTGCATGCGAACACATAAATTAAATTATCTTTAGTAAGCTTACCTTTAAGTGATTCAAAGAAATCTGACCTAAAAGTTGTAATTGTGTTCATTTGATCCAAGCAGTCCAAATTATTTACCCTTAGATTGATTATCCGATCTCAAACTTATCAAATAAGAAAGAATTGACACTAAAATTGAGCTGAAACATAAAAAATTTCCTTTCTATTTCTTTATAACAAAATACATTGGTTGAAGTATAACAGGTCTTTACAAAAAGCTAACCTCAAAGTCAAAAGTTTACAAAGTTAAAAGTAAAAAATTATAAAATTCATTCATCAATAACAACAACGATGGAAGGATTACTCTCATCAATAGGAGCACGAGGGATGACCTCAGTTTCGACGATCTTTACATCTCTTTTTCTATCCTTATGGCAAGCTTTAGCTCAACCTCTAGGGTTTCATCCTTATCCTTTTCTTCCTCTTTCTCTTTTTCACCTTTTTTGGGCTAATTTTGACAAAGCCTCAATCTGATATTATTGATGTCAATTTTAAAGAGGTCAAGGTTGAGAAAAGAGAATTTGAATTATACCTTATCTTTGGCCAGCTAAAAGGTACCAAAAAGTTCTTTCTTGAGAATTTTACCTTTACATAAAAACATTTATTGAAGGCTTTGTACTTTTTCATAGCCTTTATCTATAGCTCTTTCTCCATCTTGTCCCAAGCCTCTAGCTTGAGCCTCAACCTCGTAGCAATGTTAGCCTGAGCATCATTTAGTTTCAACTAGGCCTGTTCTTCCATTGATTTGGTTGATGCTTTATCCATTAAGATGGCCTTCACTTCACTATCAGCTCATCTATATTTTTTCTCAACTCAGTCTTTTTTTTGTGTAGGACGCACTAAAGCTTAATCTAACATTACTTAATGCCTCTGAGCTCTTTTTGTGCTCTTCAATAAGGGCATCCATATCTTTTCCAACCTTTAACATATGTCCCATTGTAAGATAAGTGTGATTGAGGGCCTAGCTATTGTTGTCCATAAACTAAAAGGGAATTTTTTTTAGATTGCACAAAAAGACCTTAGACTTAGAAAAATAAAAAAAAAATAACAAGAAACTGAGCTGAGGTCAGAAGATACTCACTAAGAAGAGGAATCGTAACCTTACAGAAACTCTTAGCAACATCAAAGTTAGAGGCAGGGTTATCTGTTAAAGTAAACTCCAACCCCATGAATTTTTTTTCGAGCTAAGCCTAAATACCTGAGCTTCAGGATTTTTATGAACAGAGGACAAGATCTCCAACTGTGATCTTTTAGTTGGGAAGGGTTGGGAAGGGTGATGTCGACACGAATGTAGAAGATAGGTCTTGACCTACCCTAACTTTTAACTTTTAACCTGAAGAACTGTGAGGTATAGCTATAGTAATCACCTTGTAGCCCTTACAAGATAGGGCCTCGAGCTAGATTTTCTTTTTTTCCCCTTTTGGGCCTCGGGGCATGTTGATACAATAAGATGTCAAAATCTTCCTCGACTTTAGCCATATCTACGAAACCAAGCTAATAGTTAGATAAAAAATTAATTCAAAATAAAATCCTACAAGGTTACCTTAAAGTTACCCTAATACTTTATCTTGTTTATTACTTTCAGAGAGGTTAACTCATGAGTATCGATAACGAGGTCCTCCCTACGTGTAAAATCTAAAATTTTATCTCAATCTGATAGATCAAGGATAGAAAAGGCCAACGGTACATCCATAAAAGAGCTGAATGTACTCATTAGTTTTCAAGCCTTAACCTTGAGCTCACTATCTTTATTAGCCTTTTGTTTCTCAAGATATAAGAAAAGCAACTTTCAATTCTTTATTAAGCTTAGGCAATTAACAAGAATCTTTTTATTTGTTGAGCTATGATATAAAATCACCTATTATCACTAGGATTTTTTTAAGAAAGAAGAACTCCCTGAATAGAGAGAGAAGGAATAATATTTAATTGTTGTCAAAGAATAAAAAAGTGACTATGTACTAAACAAAATTTGAGGTAAGTTGAGTGATGATCAAATTATAAGAATTAAAAATTGAAATGAATAAAGAATGAACTAAAAACCTCAGATCGACCATGAACAAATCCTAATATACATAGAGCTAGTGTGACTTTAGTCTATCAGTGATCTAGTCTAAGGAGTTTGGCATTATTATATTATACCCCTCTCTAGGAAAAAAAGTGGTACCTAAAGCCCGAATGCGAGAGCCAAGCACATGCTAAGATAATTTTTGAGATTTACTTTGCCCTTCAACTCGCTCATCACATCTTTGGGGATCATGTCGAGGTCATACGAAGTATATACAGTGACCTCGATGAGTTCATCCTGTTTTACAAGACTCTCCCTTTTGCTATCATTTTTTTTGACCGAGATGTTTTTTTTTTGTTCCTTATCAAAACCCCTTTTATTAGAAGAATTTGACTCTTGAGTGAGAGATGGATCCTAAAAAAAATAATGGATGAAAGCAACTCGATCTTGGACAAAAAGCAAAGCGATGAAGACCCCTCAGGAGAGGATGAGATATCAAGAAAAACTAATTGAGAAGGGAGAGTAGAAGTGGTAGGAGGTGTCAGAGATTGAACCTTAGAAGGGAGAATGATCGAAGAGAAATGAAGGTCAACCATAGAAGATGGACTGACCTAAGAGATAGGAAAAACAGGTGGATTTTAAAGTTTAAAATTGATCTGAGCTCACAACTCTCTAGTGCTCAAAACTCATTCGCTTCTTGCCCAAGCATTCTTTTCATTGTGTCACTACCCTTCCTCGGGCATTGGATTAAACCAATAGGCCGTCTTTGTATAGTTATGACGTTTAATAATAGGGAGATCATGTTGTCATCTTGTTGCTCTTATTGACCTCCCTTTGGCTTTACCTTATAGCTCTCAGTCCCTTTAAAACTCATACCGGAAGATATGGTTAGAAATACGTACCAAAACAAGTATAGAAAAAACTTTGAAGGTAAAAAAGCTATTGAGATAAAAAATTTTAGGTCAGATTGAGAGCAAATAAAGTAAAAGATGAAAAGCTGAAGCCCTACCAACCTTTTTATATAGATGCACTATAGGCCAAAAGGATGGCACGATCTATGCCATGTGTCAAATAACGGGTGAATAGACGTCTTTTTGTCTTTTTATTTTAAATCTTCTAACTCAAACCACCTCTCTTTTCATTTAATACTGTCAGACTGGCCTAACTGGACAAACCTCATATTGAATCAGCCAAAATTGGACAACTGTTAGGGGTAAATTAAGAGCCCGTTTACTTTCAGGGTTCAAAATTGAGGCTCAAGTTTAAATTTTCAAAAGAAAATACAAATCGCACCATGGCCAAACGAACTCCAACAATAATCTTGAATCACCTTAAATAATTATCATCTCAACAACCTTTAAATCGATTATGCACTCATTCCATAATACAAGCATAAGATTAGATAACTGTCAGGTCGGACTGTGGCTCAAAGTTAGTCATTGTCTAAAATCGACCTCTTTCTGCAACATTAGCTTTCAATAAAATATGCAGCCATCTTCCCCACACCAGGGACATCAATAATAAATTTGACAATCTAATACTCAAACCACTTGATAGGGGAATTAGGGGTGTAAATGATACATTAGTACTAGCAAGCTACTTGGATTCGATTTGAAGAAAACTCGAATTCGTTTCGATTATTATCGAATCGTGCTCGAGCTCGAGTAGCTCGACTTATCGATCGAGCCGAATTCGAGTATTCTTATATCCGACTCGAGTAACTCACGAGCCTAATCGAGCTTTTATATTTAAATATATTTTTATTATTTTAATTAATAAAATATTTCAAATTCTAGTTCAAACTCGAGCATAAATAATCAAACTCTTGTCGAGTATACGAATCGAGCTTATTTTTACATATTAATCGAGTAAGCTCGAGTAGCTCGAATTTGATCACGAATCGAGCTCGAGCTTGAAAAATAAAACTCGATCGAGTTCGAGCCGAGTATCGAGCCGTGAGTTGTGAGTCGAGCTTAAGCTTGAGCTTCTCATTGTATCGGCTCGACTCGGCTCGATTACACCCCTAGGGGGAATAGAATATTAAGGGCATATAATGGTAAAAAAGATATAGTGATCTTTTTCCCTCTTAAAGCCTTAAGTAGACAACCAGGGGTATTTTGATCATTTATGTTGACTTGACATATCAAGTCAATCTAACATGGTCAGTGCCATCTTAGATTGGCCCTGTCCTAATTGTCCCTTTTTTGTCTTCCTTAGCTTACTTATAAATATAAAGACTCAGGTATCATAAAACCAAGTTCATCCCATTCCTCTCTTTCCTACTTTCTGACTTCCTTTCTGACCTAATCCTTACAATTTGCACGTTGGAATGCAAACGCGAAGAACATCCCCTATCTTTACCTCTAATCGTCCTTTTCTTTTATATTTATAAGAATACACTCAGGTCGAAGCTCGACACCGTAAGATGTCAACCGATCAAAATTGGTTAATTGAGCACATTCCACGAGTTAGGGGCCATTGTTATATTTAGGGAGAGTATGGACTTGAAGAGAATAAGACAAAAATGATCTGTGGAGCATAACCGAAATAGTACTAGTAATTTTCATTTCAACAATGAAAATAGTTTTTTCTACTTCACCTAATATAATTTCCACCTACAAACAGACATTCTCAAAGTTACTCAATATTATCAATCAGCACCAATTCTTCCTACCTTAATGTACTTCAAATTTCATGGTAGAAATAGAGAATCAGCTTGGGCAAAACAACTAATAAAGTGTAGGAAGATCCCAAAGAGCATCGCTTAGGTCAAATTCACTCTCCAGGTACTCATTGACTCCATTCATTGCATATAAAGAAGCTGATATCTGTCTTTCTACCATCAAGCGTTCAAATTCCAGTAGGTCTGAATCAATTGAACCGGACAGAATAGCTTCATCTTGTGGTAACTGCAGTCCTTCTTGGTTTAGTGGAATCTGATCAAACCCCGTTGAGATTGGCCAGGATTGACCAAACTGCAATGTGGCTGGTTCGAGTTCCCCAACGCAATTGCTCAAATCTGGCCTGTATGCACCATCAAACAACTGGATGACTTGTTTCATGGAAGTACACGGAAACTTATCGTTGCTAGTGTTTGATAGAAAACTATCACTGCTACTAGCTTTACTGACACTGCTACTACTAGTAACAATAGTACTTGCTTTAATCGTGGTTTTGTTGGAGTTGATTGTACAAGCCCCATGCCTTAAACTCTTCTTATGATTAAGGAGGTTTCTAATCTTCACAGAGAGATGAGAATTGGTGGGAATATCATGAGAGGCGAAATTGGTTCGTGTATTTGAACCTCGGAGAAGGCATGCAGCTTCATCATAAGCTCTGGCAGCTTCTTCAGCTGTCTCAAACGTCCCCAACCACATTCTTATCTTCTGCGTTGTGTCTTTGATCTCTGCTACCCACTTTCCTGAAGGCCTCTGCCTTACACCAACAAACTTGCTTCTGCTAGGGTTTGCCATTCTCTCCTTGAACTTGCCATTTTTGGAAGATGAAACCGAAACGCCTCTTTGCTGCCTTTGGACGTGGTGTTCCATTGCAGATATATTGGGTGGAAGAAAAGAGAGAAGGGGTTTGGTTTATATAAAGGGAGGGAGTGTTTAACAAAGGGTTTCAAGTTTGAAGTTGTTTAAAGGTAGTGGGCAGGTTGTCTTATTTTCTTGTCAGCATGTTGGCTAGAATTTGTTCCATATATTAGCGTGAGTGATTTCTCTATGTTGACTAAATCATTCGATTTTCTGGATATGTAAGCGAAGGGACATGCAGGCCATTCACTCAGGAAGAGAAATATTATTGTAAGAGGCAAGAGTCAAGGGTTGACGCAAGAGGTTTTTAATTTTGAGTTTATATGAATATAGTTTATACACTTTTAATAATGAATCATGATATCACCTCATTAATATCAAATATTAATTTTTGTTAGTTATAAGTTAAATACATAAAAATTTATATTTTTTAAAAAAATTTTAATTAACTAATTTAATATTTTAACAATATTATAGTACATCATATATAAATTTTTGTTAGATGAATTAATTAGTCCTCTCATCGTTTCCATTTCCATTTCCATTTGGTCAACGTGAAAGGAGCGAGATTGTGAAGGCACGAAGGGATGACACTTGGAGACGGTAGACTCTGAGAAGAAAAGGAAAAAGATGTGAAGGCACGAAGGGATGACACTTGGAGATGGTAGACTCTGAGTAAGAAAAGGAAAAAGATATGAGCGTTGGATGCATCCAAAAGGAAGAGCAAAAGCAATTACAAAAATGAATGGAATCTCATGCTGCACGCTGCCTTCGGTTGGAATCTCTTTTACAATTTTTACCTACAAAAATTCAAAACACCTTATCTCTCTATATGTCATGTACAAAACTATTAATTTCCTTAATCTAATGCTCCTTCTATTATAACCTTTGCCTTTGACCATCATGCTAATATTACAAAAGCAAAGCATTTTTTAAGTTCAATTTGTTTGTTTTAAATCAAGTTGATAAATTAGGAAATCAAGTTTAAAATCAATCTTTAGTATTTTACCTTTCAAAATGAAACTAAGTAAAATGTACCCATGGTTCTTAACAAGGGTAACATGATTTGATTGAAAACATTAACTTTATTTAGTAGGAAAGAAGGAAATCTGAGCAAAAGGTAACATGTGGCGAAAGAAAAAACAGAGGAAGAAAATTTATTTTTTCTTTTTTGTATTTGATAAGAAAGATGAAAATTAAAAAAAAAAAAAAAGATTAAGAGTGAAATTATAAATAAAATATTTAGTTTAAGAAAGGAAAAAGTGTTTTTTTTTTCAATTTAAAAAGATTAAATTTAAAGGGGAAAAAAAACAAATCTATCCATTTTTTTCTATCATTTTTCATCTTACATAACCAAAGAAACACTATTTTCTTCTCAAGCCTTTCACTTATTTTCTCTTTCCTTACAACCAAACATAACAAAAATAAAGAAAAATAAAGATCATTAAGGATAAAACTTTAGCATGAAAAACTAAATTATCTATTATACTATAGATAAAAAAAAAAAAAAGGATCATTAAGGATCCTTTGATCGACAGCTGTTTTTTTTTTCCCTTAAGTTTTCATTTTTGTTGTTCTACTTTCGCTAGAAGCTTCCCTATCCTCTTTTCACAACCTCTGAACACCATTCCATTACATTCTCTCTTTTTCAATTTCTCTCTAGAATCAGCTTTATCAATTTCTAAATTGATAAAGAGTTTTTAAACGGATAAAAAATCCACTTTAAAACCCCCAAAAAGCCTACTCTCTCATTTACTTCTTCAAGAACCATAGCTTTTCACAAACCCAAATCAAAAACCTTATTAAAAAAAGACCCAAATTGCCACTGACATTAATTTCTTTAATTGTCAGAGGGTTTTTTTTTTTTTTTGTTTCAATCTTGGTATGAATAATGAAGCAGTTAAAGCCGCCTAAAAAGCAATTTAAAAGTCCGAGGAGTTTGATATAAGGTAGTTCTTCTTCTATTTTCATCATGAAGCTGTGAACCTACACTAAATTTTCCTTTTAAGCCTTTTTCTTTTCAAACGAATTTTAATTCAATGTCCTTTAAGAATTGGATAATTTTGTCTAGATTTCTCCAATTAACAAAATGCATGATTAGGATTCCTAATTTAAGAAGTGAGGATTTTAAGTTGATCAATTGACTTGATTAGGCAAGAATTAGAATGTCTAAATAATGACACAAAGAAAAAGACAATACATTCCCAAAAGCTTTTTAAAATTCATGAAAAATAGTGGCTAAAATCAAGATCTGTCTTACATTCTGGACAAATTGGTATTAATGATCTTGCCTTATATGAGATATGCTAGTGCTACCTTTGTTATTCATGAATGCATTTCCCTTTTCTGATTATATATGCCTTCCTCGAAAGATAGTCAACATGAAGATGAAAAGCATGAAATACTTGTTCTTTTCAACTTAGCTGCTTATAGTTCATAGTGGAAAATGATTGTATTTGATCATATTTTAAATGTTGTTGACTATTTGAGAATAAATTACAAATGATTGTATTGATAGGGAAGGCGAAGGAATTAAAGGGTGTAGCATTGCAGTTTTACTTCAAATAATTAATTCATAATATAATTGGATTATGTAATTGCGATGATTTTTTTTAGCTGCTTTTGATATTGGTTTAATATTAAATGGTTAAGGTGTTAAAAGTCATACCTTACAATGTTGTCCAGCTTTTTGCTTATGAAACTTATAAGGCAATAAAATAATATGCATAACCTAATCTTAGCGTGGTACTTACACTATAATTCTAGATGGAATTAGTCATTTGATTTTCATTACTTATTGATTTCTAGAAACCTTTCTAGGGAAAAAATGGTAAAGTATCTGTTATTGGAAGAGTTGCTGTTGGAATTTGTGCTGGTAAGATATTTACTTTTATAAGTGATACAGTGATTAAGCATTCTTATATATTAGTCCATAGGTTGCTCGCTAATTGGGCCTCGGTAAGGAATTTTACCATATTTATTCTTAAAAGAAATTAGCATTATCACTCAAACATTTTTTAACATTTTATGGATATGTCTATTTGACTCACCACACCGTAAGTTTTTTTATTCTGCTTTGTCTTTTCTTATCTGTTTATGTTTATTATAATCCTTTTATATTTAGTTTCTAAACAGAAAAAAAAATTCAAAAATTAAGCATAGTTTATTAGTTTGGTTGTTTCATTTAGAAAAAATTACTGAAAGTTCATTTTGGGGTTTAAATTTTAGCCATCAGTTAGAAAACAATACAATGCATGTTACAAACACAAAGTAATTATAGAAAATTTTCTCTTTGTATTTTATTTAGTTATTTATCTTGTGAGTTGTACTTTTATGTTCATTGTTTGTGTAATTTTAGGTAGATGTTAGAACAACAGACCCAGAGCTTAATTGACCAATCAAGGAACATCTTGGCCAAGCTGAAGCTTTCCAACAACTTGGAGCTACTTATAATCAACATCTAATGGGTTAAAGGCCCTGACTTCCTGTTCTTCTAACACATTTACCCTATTTTAAGGGGTGCAACGTTACTTGTAAATAAACCAATAATCACAGGGATGCGGCCCTTATTCTACCAATACCAATTCTAGGTGCTTTAAGTAAGATTCAATTATGGATGTTCTAAAAGAATTCGATTACTTAGATCAAATTTGCATTTCAAGCAAATTAAGTACATAACTTTAGTTAGGTACTTAGTTTATTTTTTTTGTTTTGTTTGATTTTTTTGAGTTGTTGAAGATTTTTCTTGTTTAGGTTGAAGGTGAGTGAAAAGTTTGGTTTTATGTTTTGTTTCAATGTTTTTGGTAATATTGTGATATATGTCTCAATTATGTTTTTGATGGGATTCCATGTTAGTTTTGTTTATTTTGATGATTTTCAATTATGCAATGAATTTGTTATTTGATTTCTTTTTATTGTTTTTAATTATGAGATCTTCTTTTTTTTTTGGCATGTATAGTTGAAGATATTAGGTTATTTGACTTTGAGATAAAGTTTAAGTTGAATTTTTGGTTTTTGTATTGTTGTTATTTTTTTATGTTTTTGTTTCTTGAATTTTTTGTAAAAATCCTTACCAAGGCTCAATTAGTGAGTGATCTATTTCTTGAATTTATTTAATCAATTGGTAAAGATCTTTTCATTGATTTTCTCTTTCTCTCTTTTTTTTTTAAAGGGGGTTTATTGGTTAAAATAGATGAATTAGTTGTCTCAACCATGTTTGGAGATGATTTCTTGATGCATTTGTCCCCAAGGCAAGCTTTCTTTTTTGTATTTGTGTCCATCATTTGGTGTAATTAGAAAAACTAAAAATCATTTTTTTGTTTGATGGTTCTTTTTTTTATACCCAAAATGAAAAAGAGTTATTAATTTCAAATAGGATGGTTCTTTTTATTTGCTTTCGTTTGAAGTCTTAATGTCAATTTGAATGCAAAGTTTCCTAGGCAATGTGACTCTAAATTATGTCCTTTTTCAAGAGTGGGACTCTTTGCAAGTAAAAAAAAAAAAAAAACTTGATAGATAGTTGGGTACTACTTAATAATCCTTACTAAAATAAGTTTCAATCATTTTTTGTTTACATTACATTTGTAGGGACTTTCAACATACATAAAAACAATGCTTTCTACCCAAGCAATGGTCAAATTCAATTGATATTGGACTTCTTCTGAATTGTGTATAGAGTATAGACTCTACATTGTTTATATCTGTGTTTGTTTGTTGTTTACTTTTACTTCTTTCTCAGGCTCTTTTGAATGTTATTGGAGTTGATGAGAAATCAATAACTATTATTGGTGTAACTTTTTAGATAGAATTGGCATCTCATATACATTTCTATATCAATCTTTCCCTTTTTATTATACTTGATTTGTGATAAGTGGGACTTTTATGGAATCCTATATAAGTTGAAGTGAGTTTTAGGTCTCCTAATAATAAGTTTTGATTATTATAAATCTTGCAGTGGTTCTTGATAGATCTAACAAGAATGCTTGGAGGCATGTTATTCACATTTTATCAAGTTTGCTCATTTAAACTTCCTTGATTTTATTTTTCTTTTTTACCAAAACTGTCTTTTCAAGTTCACATTGAGAGACTAATACCTTAATACTTTTCTTTAGGGAATCTTGATCGTAATACTAAAATGTAGCATTTAGTTGCAGATCCCATGAATGATTTAGGTATGTCAATGTTTCTTCTAGAGAAATTTCTTTGCAACATAATAAAATGACTACAAATCTTCGACCTTTCTCTCTCCCCTACATAAATGCATTTATGTGGGCGAAAATATATGCACATGCACAAAGGATAATATACTCATAAGTGTGGAGGTTGCTCTAATTACTTTACTAATTAGTTTATATTAACTGCACATACTACTCTAAATTTAAACTCAATCAAATACTAATTAAATAAAATACTAAAAATTTTCCTAACAAACAGGGTAAAACTGGGCTTATCACACTAATATATCTAAAAGAAAAGAGTCTAGCATAATAGTCCCTTTTAGATTATCAGGGAAATGAATTCTGACTCTTTCAGAGCTCAAAAAATATATATTTTATGAGATAAACTTTGACCTATCACTTATAAAAAAATTTAAGAAAATTAAAAATATTTGAATATTACAATAGTCAATTTAATTCAAATTGATTTATTGACGTGTCTATTTGATTTCTATTTGAATAATATATACATATTTTATTTTACTTTAATTTTCATTAAACTTAAATATGTCAATTTATCCATAATTAGAAGCATTATCAAATAGAGTTAAAATACTGTAAAACTCAAGTTTAAATTTAACTCTAAATTCACAGCTCGATTCGAATTTAATTAAGTGTATATTTTTAATTCAAGTTCCACTCCATTAAAAAATGACATATTTGATCATTTATTCTACATATAATGGTGAATTTGGTTTGTATCTCAATTTTAATTAATATAAATTAAAATAAATGAAATCAAAATTTTTAACTATAAATATTAATTATTAATTATAGAAATATATATATATATATAAGTTTTATAAGATAGAGGGAACTTTTATTGGAGAATAATACCAGGAATCTGTGAACACAAAGAATAAAAATTTTAAATTCGAAAATAACAATCACTAACAAAATAAATTAAAGAAAAACAAGAAAAGATCATTAAGAGAAAGTTAATCTGCTTACTAACAACCATAGTGAAAAATATGATAATAGATATAATGTTTCACTGTTTGGGATGAAACATTATTTATAATAGTCATTATATTAAGTTGTAAAATACTCTTAGAATCCTAACTTCTAAGTATGAGTAATGCATACTCTTATAATGCTACACAGGTTTCCTTTCTTAGCATATGTTTACAAAAATAAGTTTTATTCACAATTAATTAAATTTGTGTAAAGTAATTGATTATTAAATTTTAATTTAATTTAATAATTAAATTTAAGTATTTGCTTTATTTGTTTTTTTTATTATTATTAGTTGAGGAAGTTTTTAATTACTAAACTTTAATCACTTGAAATAAAAAGAGTCCGTAATATCAATAAAACGTAACAAGTTGACATGCTTTACTTAATGAGCTTTTTTTTTTTTTTAATATTTAAGATTATCAAGATTTGAATCATAATAATTATAATTAAAAATTTAACACTTTACTAATATATCATGCTATTATTGGCTACTAGTTAACTATTATTTGATAATAGTAATTAATATTTTTTTGGCCAAAATAGTAATAATAAATTAAGATTAATACATTTTTTTACCCATATTAGTACTATTATATGATTTGGATTAATAATTAAGTAGTTGAATCAAATCACGAGTAATTTAAGATATTCTTCCATCATGATTGCTTTAAATTTAATAAAACTTTATGACTCCGTGTAAATTAAATTATAAAGGGAATGAAATCAATTTCTTCTAGGACCCATGGAAAAGATTTTTAGCATTAATTAAAAATATTTGAAATGATAAATGATAACATAAAAATATAATGAATAAAAATATTAGTTACTATGAGTTCAAAAATATCACTACAATATAAACAGATAAAAACAATTAACAAAAAATTAATAAACAAATGCAACCTTAATTATTTTAATCAAGATGGCATAATCTTCTACTGATTTGAAGCACAGATCGGCTCAAGAGTTGTACGACTCGCCATAAAAAACGATTGTCTGAAAGAAACTCCACGTTCCCCAACAAGCATAATTCCTACAAATTGAGAAGCCAGGAGCACAAACAGATCAAATTTTATCAATCGTAAATACAAGAGAAAACTGTCAATCCATTATTTTTATTACTTTTAAGATCAAAATTGCAACAATGATGAAACAATAACCATTCAAATACATAAATCACAATCGGGAAATTGTGTTAAAACTGAAACGAAAAAAAAAAATTTGAGACCAAAACTGCTATAAGAATTGCCCTCACTGACAACCCTCAAACCTAATGCACTATCCCACAAAAATGGCCCACAAACCATAAATCACCTATCTTTTTCTTTTCCGGACTCGATACCTCATAATATTATAAATAAACACTTTTAATATGCACATTCTACAAAAAAAAAAAAAAAAAAAAAAAGGGGAGGGGGGGGTGAGGGCCGGATTCATCAATTGCCCTAATGACTTTTTCACCCTCAATCAAAGCTTCGCTGGCTTGGAGTAAAACATCATGCAAAAAAAAACAATGGGAACCTTCTCGGTGAAAAGAATTGGTAATAAATATGCTTCGGCACACAGACAGGACATTGCATTCCTTCAAAACCAGTATACTATGAGGAGAGGATGGATTGCAAAGCAAGCTGTTGCTGTGGCTGCAAAGTTGACCAAGTTGAGGCCAACGTTGCTGGTGGCAAAGTCTGCTGAAGCTGCCTCAGTAGATTGACCATCCGACTTGCAGTTTGCTCTGTGGCTAGATCCTTACCACATAGAACCTACAAAACAGCAACGAACATACTCAAAGGCTTATTTCACGGCCTCAAAAGTTTCAGCTTTTGATCCTTTCAAAGTTGTTAATTCCTTCTTACATGAAACATGCACCTTTTTTTACTCCTTTTCCCACCCCTAAAACCGAAAGGAGAAAAAGAGACAGGTTTGGCATCAATGGGTAGGGCTAAAACTCAACCACATCCTACTTATAAAACACAATAGGAATTACTCAGGATTTGACATGGCCACATGAATTCTCTATGGCGTCACAGAATTAAGAAGAGGGGCTGAAACAAAGGAAACTGATTAACGAATAAATGACTTGTATATGTGCCTAGACATAGACGCATTCAACCGTAACGAGTATTATGCATGCTCCCGTTGGAGCTACAAAAGCCAGATAGGTGAGACAAAAAAGAAGCCAGTGCCTTACAGCCATGCTTGCTATCAGTGCTCCACTAAAGTCCTTGGTGAACTAGACAAGAAATTCCTCATTTGGTTTAAGTAAGCATGCAACAGTGCTTCCAATGTCTGAGTTGGATGTGAAATTAGTTCTGGAGATACTTTGAGACAATAAAACAAGGGTGCATTTAACAAGTAGAGTAAAGAGAGGATGGGGTAAATTAAGATAAGAAAGTGGATTGGTTAGACAATATCAACCTATGTTTGGTGTGTGGAAAGATTAAGAGCAAAATATAATTTTTTTTATCCTATACCATGTTCGGTGTATATATGGTTAAATGTATTAAAGGATGATTTTTTGCCAATAGGCAAAATTACCCTTCTATATGTAAGTACAAATTTTATACATTCATGGAAAGTCATAAGTGATATGATTTCTCAATTAATAAAACAATTACATTTTCTTTTTTTTTACAAAAGGATGCCTTTCAAAATGACAAAATGCCTCCAAAATTTTATTTTTTCATGCACTATTTAAACAAAAGATTCATGTTTATAATAACTTAGGTAACTCTATTTAAAAAATAGAAAAAAGAAGAAAATTTAAACTGTGCCTTAAGAATAAAGTATTATATTAAACCAATGAACTAATATATACTTATTTACATTATTTTTATAGGTAGGGTTACCAAAAATGAACCCTGATCATTGAAACTAAGATTCTAATATTTTATCAACAAGCCACATAGTTGTCAATACTTATTATTCTATTCATGATTTCATAGAATTTATTATGTAAAAAATTTAAACAATAGGAAACATGATTAAGCTGCTGCAAATGTGAGTATTATAACTTGTGGAAACTTATTTTAATAAGTCTTAAGTATCAAAATTCATCCAACATTCCATATTTCCATTCAATTTTTTTTGTTATAGTTATTTCTATTTTTCAAGTTTATTAGTCCTCGTCTTGAAAAGGGTATGAATACAAAGATTCATGAAACCATAAATCTTTCTTTGTCTAGATGTCTAATTTTTTAATTATTTTCTGGAATCTTATTCAATGAAGTCAAAAACACAAAACACAAAAAAGCATCTTTCCTCGTCTAAAAAGTTCTCCTTTTATCATTTTCTGTTTTTTATTTATTTCAACACCTTGCCTGGTAGTTGGTAGGAAGATAGAAAGGGATAAGGTTGAAAAAGTCTTTAATCCAATGGTTAAGCTAAAAATAAGAAAATAGTTATGAAACTTAACCATTAGACTAAAATTTTTTTTTTTTATCCCTTTCCATTCTTTCCACCAAGCAAAACCAATGTTTATGCAACCAATAAAAGGAAAAAAAGCAAAATATATATTAAGAAAAAGGGTAATAAACCTACTAATAGCATATTCACATAATAGCAAAGTAAAAGAAAGAAAGCAGAATAAGAAGAGGAAGAAATTTGAATTTTACCTTAAAAAAGAAAGAAAGAAAAAGAAAAAAAAAATGTAAAAGGGAATAGAATAAAGAAGAAAAAAAGTGCCATTTTGGGCTTTCCAATTAGACAATGACATGCGGCACACTACAATTAGCTTAAGTATATAACTTTTAGGGGCAAACTATGTAATGTAAAAATACCTATCATCCAATCCCATGGGATTAAAGATAATCCTCTCCTTTTGAAAGGATTAAGTCATCCTATGCTAAAAGGATGACTCATCCTATTTGCAATCCAATCCTCCCTTTTAAGTGTACACCAGATATAAGATAGGATGATTGTTATCCTATTTTGTCCATTATCTTGCACAAAACACACCCTAAATACCTAAATACCATATAGATAAAACAGATAGATTGCACCATAGAAATTTGCCATTTCTCAGTGTATTGTTTGTTCAGAACAAACAGCTCAAATAAAAATAGCATTTGAATTAAGAAGATTTTAACGCATTCACTTGAAAATTTACCTCGGCAAATACTGTCACAATCTTGGGAAGATATTGATGGTTGGGACCCAAAATTTCATTGTCTGACCTGAGCACATATTACATGCATTGTTTGATAATGGGCAGTGACAGCATATTGAGGTGAACAATAAACTTTGGAAATCAGATCAGTAAGGTTAAATCAACAAAGCTTAAGTTACCTCTCTACCATTGAGCAAAGTTGTTCGTGAACAACTTTTGCTTCAGTCAGATCACCTTTTACTGGCAAGCAGTTTAACCATGCAGGGACAACCTACCAAATACCAAAGGATGTATGCTCAAGGCAAGCCAACATAAGGAGAACAGAAATAAAGCATCAAAATAAGCATAAAGACATGCACAATATCGTTTTTGAGAAAAATGCAAAATTGGTTCAAAAAGTATAATTACAGAAACACTGTAATCCATCTGAAATTGTAGAATATCTATATGTATTAATGCCTAGAGACAACCAACAACCAACACTCAGAGGCAATATAGATATTTCACACATTATGCATTATACACTATGTAAAATAACATATGGATGTCCATTTAATATACCAATTCAGAGTAATGTCCACTAGGAAAGGTGTGTGTTTGTGTACGTGGGCAAGGAAGTTGAAGCAGAGGAACTTACACCTATCAATGTTTAAGATGCCAACAAGGCCCCGTCTCAATGGCAAGGAGGATGCCCTAGAACCTTAAGATCCTAGGTTCAAGTCCCACCATATGTGGGTTTTGACCAACTCTGTTGTTTTAATTAGTTTGTTCCTTGGGTTTGTGCATTTATTGTTGTTCATTAGATGTAATAGTTATGTAATATATGTTGAGTAATGCTTCATTATATTGTACTTTATACTTGTACATGTAATCTCATAAAAAAAAAAAAAAGTGCTAACATTTAGACATATACACTGGCATCAGATAGACACACAATACACCTCACCTCTCTAATTTAAATGTCACAAGAAAAGAGGTAGTCAGACAGATCAAGGGCGTTTATATAAAAACATTGCCATTTTTGCATCATCCACACCCTGAATGATGTAGGATTACCAGTGACGAGAGATCACCAATTTTCCTATCACTAGTGGTTTTATACCATTTAAGATTAGCGTATTACACCACACTGATATAACATCCAGTTCACACGAGTTTCAACCAAAACCAGCACATCCTCTTCTCTGCAATATTTAGTCTCTATCAAACTGTATCATCATGCACCAGTTGTACTAGCAGTAGCATGTTTTGGTTGTCTCAGCTTTCAACCAAAAAGCTCATGTCAATCAAAATAGAAACTTTAGACCTTTTGGGTTTTTAGTTCTTTTGCATACAAGTCCACATCAAAACAGAGAAGAGCTTTGTTTTATCCTCCAACTCTACAACTTAATTTCATAGAAATGGTGGGGGCAGGTATGATAGGGAAATAGTTGCATAATACACACACACGCACAAACACAGACGGCAAAGGAAGAAGATAAATTTATGATAAGGAGTTGAGGACAACAGTATTAACAACAATAAAAATATGGCTTTTCTATACCTAGGGTTTATTTTCATCAGGCTAGCACGGCTTATAAAGTGTTGGCCTTTCTTTCATTCACTTAAAAGTTAAAGCTGGGTCTACTTTGTCTACATTGAAATTAGAAGAATAGTTGTCTAGTTCCTTTTTTCACTTTTCTTTTTCCCTTTTTCCAGAAATAATAGAATCTCAAAGAAAAAATCGACTCAAAATTTAAATCTTGATTGAAATTACACTTTCTATAAAATATCATAAAAAAATTTTGGAGAGAAGTAAAATAATTATATTATAAAATACCAATAAATCCAAACTGATACGCTGAGTTAAAGCTATACTGGTATTTACCATTTCTAAAGAAAAAGGGAAATGTTTGTTGGTGTTATATTAACAACCTTGGAATTAAACTCAAGAAAGCGATCAATCTATTTTTTAAGATAAAACTATTCCTAATTTGATGTTCAGTTATATACGCATAAAAGTATATATAGATAAGTAACAATGGGCATGCATGTACATGTCAAAAGCCCCTTAAATTTCTTATTTTGCAAAATTTCCCACTGAGAAAAGAAGAGGTAAAGGGAGAAGAAAAGCTATTTTCAGTTTCTCCAAGGTTCTCCTTTACCTTAAGGGCCAGGTTCTCCTTTACCTTAAGAGCCAATTTAATAAATGTGCTATAGTTTCAAGCTCAAACATAGAGAACCGCATACGAACCCATGCTAGTAGTGTTACTGTTTCCATGCGTATGGCTCACAGTACATTAAAAATGGCAACAAGAAAAGGCATTTGGAGAGTTGCATGATTGCTCAAAAACATGCATGTGTTTAATGCAAAGCAAAGATCCCTTTCTTTTCATATAAATCATCTAATTAACTAGAAAAACTAATTTTATTGGCTGCCATACCTGAGCTGCATCAATACTGTCACGATGGAACAGGCATATTTTACCTAAAGCAGAAACAGCATTATCATATGCCATCACATTTTCGGGTTGCAAAGCATTAGGATGCCGTATTACAGCATTTAACCTTGATAGAGCCTCTGGACAAAGTCACAAAAATATGTTATTCTTGCAAGAAATAAATCACCTTACAGACAATCATTCAAAATTTACATTCAAAATTTACCTCCAACAAGTGGCTTAATTACAGGTCCACCAAATTCTGCACAAACACCAAGTCCATATACTGCTGCCTGAAACATAAATCATACAACTGAATGACAACCTCGACAATCTAAGGTGTTTTAGATACCAGAAGTCAGAAAGTACAGACCTGTCGCACATCTGGGTTCTCATCATTGCAAGCCTCCAATATGAAAGGAAGATATGTGTCATAATATCTGTTTCAACCATGTTACAGCAATTGCATCAAATGACAATTCTCTATGACAGTAATTAGTACAAGAAAATTAAGCAGCGTACTTTAGAGCTGTCTCACGACACTGCTCTGCAACATCATCAAAAATACACATTGCAATTCTTCTTTCTTCAGCTGTCTTATCTTTGCCCTGTGTTTTAGACACAGATAAGAGAGAGAGAAATGAGTATACTTTAGAAAAGAAAATTCTTGTTTTGGCTGTTCCTCAACAATTACATACTGATTTCAGAAACAGAAACAAATTTCTGAGAACTTACCCACATAGGTGTAAGATATGAAGATAGCTCATCAAAGAAAGGTAAGAAAGAGGCTTTAAATGTTTTGATCAAAGTGCCCAAGATTTCACCCACCTGGAAGCAGAATGCTCATTAATGAAAGAAAGAGGAAGCTATATGGTTCGAAAAAAAAAAAAAAAACCAGATAAATAAATGTTATCTTGTCATTTATGTGCCCTACAACCATAGATTTTATTTGAAGACTTACTTGATCAAAAACTTCTTCCTCTTGCTCATTTTCCTCTTTAATTAACTCTCCCTCCTCAGCATCAAAGTCTTCAGCTTTGGCTCTTTCAGCTCTCTCCCTTTTTCTGCTTCCACTAGCTGTGATTACTTGTTTTATCTCATCCACAATAGATCTAACCTGGCTTTCATCTAGAAGTGGACCAGAGATCTGAAAGAAAAATGCTCAGAAATTTGGGATGACAAAGAGTTATGCATTCATACAATATAAATGATGGAAATAACAAAAAGACAAAGTTAGATTAAACCAAAGAACTTTTCTGGTCAAAGGTTTAAAACGAGGAAAGGTCATGAATGGAACTCTGAAATGCTTTCTTGATTATCTAATTACACATATCGACTAAAAGAAAAAGAAACAAGAACTCAAAATTGGCCATGGAAAATACTCAGGTACAGTTTTCAACAAAAATCAACATGACAGGTTTAATTCAGGAATTAGTTCAACTCATTAGCCAATCAAATTCAAGTAAGTTTCCCTGTTTTCATTTATTTAAATAAATTTTTGCTTCTAACCATCTGTTGCCCCACAATGTTAATTAGTATCCAAAGTAGAATAATTTCAAACATATGACAATGAACAGAGGAGATGCTACATAATTAGCTTCATTTCTTGATAGAACAAACCTGTATGCATTCGTTCAGTGCATCCAACATGCTTGCACATATTTCCATATCAGGTTCCTGCAAGAATACAACAATTTAAGTACTTCATCTATGACAAGCAACACATCAACAAAGCAATTAGAGCTTCAATACATGAACACAACCTTATGTAATGCCTCCACTAGAGCCGGAATAATGTAGTCAGACAATTGCTTTACATAGGTCTCATTGCGCCCTTGAGACATTCCCTTCTCCACTGCTAATTTTGAAGAACGCAATAACTCCGGCATGGCTAGAAACAAAATTCAAAATAAGAAAAGACAGAACTAACAAAAGCCTAACAAACTTGAAAAAAAGAAAGATTTAAAGTAGAAAAAGATAAAGTGTATATTATCTATCTTATACCTGACACAGCAGCTTTTCTAACTTCCTCATGGAAATAAAATTTAAGAAGAGGAACTAGAGTTGGAGCAACCTGCATCATATGTTCACCTTTTCGTTAGTATCAATATTGCTAGAATTTCTAGAACAATAACCCGATACAATGAAATGAAACAAACCTGATCAATCCATGGAAAAAATCCTTCCTTCAACTCATCAGCATAGCAACATAGCATGTTACATGCTGTAGCCTTTTCCTCCAGGACGCTAGTCTTGATCCCAATTCTTTTGTCCCCGAGAGTAATGGTTTCCATACTGTGTAATACCAGATATAATCTTACAATAACACCAAATAACATAGAGCAAAACAACATGATATTGCAAAAAGCCAACCACCAGCCATAGATGAACACCGCAAAGGCCAGGACTGTGTGTCCATGTGGCACGTGTACACGCTCATTTGCGTGTGTGTGTGTGTGTGTGTGTCAGAGTTTCTGCATAACATAGAGAGAAGTAAAGGAAAGAGGACATAGAATTTTTTATCTATACAAATGAGTGGGGAGGATTAACAAGATACACATGCATGTATCAACATTTTTGTTGCTTATTGGCATGATACATTGGTTAAAACAGTAAAAAGTGTAACCTTTCATCATCAGAGTCCTCAATGTCATTATCTGAATCTGCAGATGTAATAGTTACATCTGGTTTAAGTTGAGCAGACTGGAGAAGGGGAGGCATGACAACACTCATGTAAGGGAGGAAGTCTTGGCCCAAACACTTGCAGAGTCTGGCCCATGCCTGTAACATGGTGATATCATCATAAGCAAGGACAAAAAAACATGTTAATGACATTATTATATTTTCTATGCATTTTCTGTGCTATGGGCATACTTGCAGCATGTAACTTGTTGTTGGATCGTCTGTTTCCATTTGGGATCCTTGTAATGACATAAGCACTTCCATAACCTTGCAAGACGGAAAAAAGTAACATAACAGTATTTCTATCTTTAATGGAAGAACATTCAAGATATCAGATACTTGGGGAATATCAATAGAGCTGCAGCAGTGTAATGAAATTAAACAGAGAACAATGTGAAAAACAAAAAGAAAAGTACAAGCTACAAATTACAGAAGGCACAGGTCTGCTCATAAGGATAAAGGTGGGTCTATGCCGCAAAACAGAAAGTGTACAACAATTGATATGCATTATGCCTCTTCAGGTATAAACTTTAAAACAAAAAGGGAAAAAGTAGTTTCAGTCATGCTATGGATTTGGCTGATGCACATCGTGGTATATTATAAAGAGAGACTTGAATAACACTTCCTTATCAACTGGGAATTAAAAAGAAAAAAAAAAAAGAAACAATTTCCAAAACCCATGAAAATGTGGAAACTAATGGAGATCTGCAAGCAGGTGCTGTAGTTTGCATTCTCATAAACAGGGACAGGCAATTATATAATTAAAAATTTGGTTTGTTTCCGCAACAAGTATACGAGGAATCTGAATTTGTGCAAGCATTCAAAATTTCTTCAGATTTTACTAGCTTCACATGTGATATAATCAGTGGTAAAATTCAATAATAGACCAACGAGACAGGCACTACCCTCACGTTGATATCTAGCCCACCCCAATCACTTTCATGGAACAAGAAATACGTATTTTTCTTAGGCTAGAGAAGGAAAGGTGGATACTTGCTCCAAATTGCACCATTGCACTCCCTAACAAATGGTATCACTAAACTCAAATACCTCAAAGTTCTATCATCCATCCATAACTTTTGAGATCTAAGAAAATAACTCGGAGACTAAACGAAATCAAATAGATACAGGACATGGTTTTTCAACATGCCTACCAACCTGCTTGGCATCATCTCTGAACTTCTGTTTTCCAACAGCCATTCCGACAAGACTAATACATTCCATGGATTTGGCACGAAGCATACGATTAGATTTGTCAGTCGCATTCACCAAGATAGCTTTCAGATATGGCATAACTGCATCATAATATTTTTGGAAGTGCTCCTACAAATCTCCATATCATTGAACTGAGTTGTCCATATAAAAGATATAAATTAATGATCAATCTAGCTTTATTTTGGGTAAAAACTATACCTGAGATGAGTCAGCAACTGATGCCAAAGCAGTCAAAGCACCTTCTTGCACCATTTGTTTCCCATTCTGCATGATATATTTCATATTCAGACAAAAACAATAATACCCTTAAATAAGTGAAATTATGCATTCTTGATGTGACATTAATGACTTCAATTGCCATACCTGTAAAAGTACAAGCAATTTGCTAACTATTCCATCCAAGTAAGGTGTTAAAATTTCCGGAGTGCAGTTCTCACTGAAGTTGAGCAAAGCTGAAGCAGCATGTGCCTGTTCATACACATATTACATAACAAAACAAACTGTTATTCATAGTAAACAATAAAATCTTGACAAAACAAATGTGGTAAAAGAAAAAACAAAAATCTCTGACACTATAATAAGACTTAAATTTTCACACAAAGAGCATATGTTAGTTTCGTTTAGTTTCCAGAACATAGCCATAACTCCGTCCATCTATAAACTAGAACCAAGTATCATTAAATCAATATCTAAATGAAGACTGAAAGATGGTTTTTTTCCATAATCCACAAAATATTCAGGAAATTGCCACCGATGCAGCATCGACTTTCCAATCAATTAATTCCCTTCACAATCAGTTATGAGGCCCTCATGCACACATCCAACCCTTCAGAGGCTAATCTGTAAAGATGCTAGCAACACTTAAAAGTCCAAGTTCTATTGTCGTTCAAGAAGAGGTAAGACAGAGAATTGCATGATGAAATTTAAAAACTTTGTGCTTATTATTTAAAAGCTTATCAGTTACTCATTTAGAAATTTTTGATAATGACCGCAAGTGAATTCTGATGATAGATGAAAACAACTTGCTAGTAAACAGTTGAAATATTCCAAACAGGAAAAACATTGAGTTTTTATTATATCATATGAAGTACTTTGCTGACTATAAAGATATTGATATAACCAAATAAGAACAATGCACTCAAATAGATTTTACCTAAAGCAACGTATTCCACCAGAAAGACACCACGCGTATCCATAAACAACTTTAGAATCAGGACATTGCAAAAAAGGAATGGATAGTTGTAGCAGGGGAGGAGCATGAGGAAGAGAGAGGGGGAGGTTAGTTATGCCACATACGCGGACACAGACAGAAACGGAAAGCTAGGATGAAAACAATACTCTATGTAAAGCACTATGCATATTAGTAAATGCTGCAATCTTTTGTCTAAAGCCTAGAGTGATTTTCAACATGTTTCTCTTTACTTAAAGATTAAAGATCACATAAGCACCAAACTAACACCATGACGGAATAATTCTGTGAAACAAATCTTTAGCAATAGTCAAAAAGCATAATCTAGAGTCATGAAAGCAAAATTGTTTATCTCTAACTAACCTGTACTCGTGGATTCTGGAAATCATCCATAGCAGCAGCTAATGCTGGCAATACTCTTTGGTGATATTGGTTCTGCAAATCTGGACCCAAGTCAGTAGACAATTGCCCGATTGCATTAATAGCTGCCCACCTTGCACGGGGATGGGAATCATGAAAGGAGTTCAAGACCATAGAAACCACTTGTTCCAGATTTTTTATCATAACCTGCAAGTCCAGCAACAAAATTAAAATTCAATAAAAATAAGGAACATTTTCCTAACTCTTTACTTTGACCATCAAACATAAGGCAGCAACTATGTAACCCCATTTTTTAAGCTTAACTCAATTTTTTCTTTCAAACATAAACTAAATCCTATGAAAAAGCAATGCCATTAAGCTTGGCTAAAAATATTACAATAAATATGTACTAAACAAATTTCCATCCCACCGTTCAAGAATCAAGTAACTCCATTAGCACCGCATTTAGACCCATAGTTAGTAGAAAAGGTGGGGCTAAGCATTACCAAGGAAGCAATTTTTACCAGTCAGTTTCAAGAGCTGGACATGCCTATAATGTCACGTAGCGCATATCGCTATTAATGCTAATAAAGCACAACAACTTGAAACAAGAAAAAAAAGTGAGTACTGAATTTACTAAAAGCTTGGATAACTACAAACTACAAAGAACTAGAATAATGGCAATAACCATATTAAAACATATTATAATTTTTTTTGTCTGATAATATTAAAACATATTATAACACTAGGTGTACCTTGGCACAACCCTCGGCAATCTGAGCAAGGGCAATCAATGCAGCATGGTGTTTTTGCCACTCAGGAGCAGCTAAATAAGCTGGCAACTGCTCAGATGCAACAGGAACAATTGTATTTCCACCCAAGGAAATAGCCAGACGATCCAAACACTCCTGTCCAACACTGTAATTGCTAGTCTCCCCAGCATCCTCATCCTCAGTTTCTGCAGTGTGCCACGCAGCATCATCCTCAATATCCAGCAACATTCTCATCAAAATTGCAAATAGCCTATTAATAAACTGCGGCAACTTCCTCATCATTCCTGGGGCATGTTCCCTTGCTTCAGCCAAAGTAATTACAAACTCAATCGCCAAGTGGCGTGTCCCTTCCTCAAGTGATTCTGCCCCCGCAATCTGCAGCATAGACCCCACCACATCAACAAGCTGCCTTCTCAGAAACCGCGGCTCCGTCCCTGCCAACTCAATCAACAACTCCAGCGCCTCCTGAGCTGTGGCCTCATTCCCGTTATTCAAAGCCTCCGTCAAGGTCCTCATCATTGCTGGCAAAAGATCCTGAAACCTATCCCGATCAGATGAGCTGGTCAAACACTGAATAAAATTGATGACCGCATTCAAGGCAGCGATTTTGACATCGGCATTAGAACTTTCACTCAAGCACCTCAGGAATACAGCGTGTAGATCCTTTATAAAAGGAGTCAACACATCCCCAATATAGTGACTCAGCTGCGCAACTATCAAAAACGCAGATTCCTGTAATCTTGGGGAATCGGAGGAAACGCACTGGAACATAAAAGGCAAGAGCTCCGGCCACCCATTCTCAGGTAAAATACTGGAAGCAAGTTCCGCAACAGTATCGCACAACTTTTTAGACAAAGTTTTAGTGGTTTCCACTTGGATTTGAGACAAAAGCACCAATTTGAGGGAGGACTGGGTGGAGATGTTGAGGCGAGGCCAGATATAAGAGTCGTCACGGGTCAACAGCTTACGGAGAAGAATAGCGCCCATGGCACGAGTCTCGGATTGAGCGCAGACTTGGAGGAGGTGGACGAGGCGTAGACAGAGGGCGTCGGGGTCTGATTGCTTGCATAAATTGAATAAGGCCTCGGCATGAGAACGTTGCTCGTTTGAGGAGGACATCAAGTGGGAGATTAGGGTTTCGAATGGAGCCGGGTCGGGTCCTAAGATGACGGCGAGCTGGGATTGCTGGTCCATGGCGGCGGCGGCGAAGGAAAAGAAGAAGATGACGGTATTGATCCCTGTCTCCCTCTTTATTATTCTTTATCTCTTCTGTTTTGTTCCGTGTCCACAATTTGTTTGATGATAGAGAGACAGAGAGCTGTGGTAGTGTGGGAAAAATGAGGATTTTGAAAGGGTGAGAGAGAGAGCTAACTAGGGCCAGAGAGCGGAGGGCTGATTGGTTGTACTTTTACGTGTATGATGATTAGTGTGAGTGCCCACAGCCCACCTTATTTGGCTTTTTTCATTTTTTGGAGGGAAAATTTCTGTATATACATATACTACTAGAAGTCTAGAATTATGCACGTTCCATACATGCATGAAATGCTTCAATAAAATTAGTTTGAATTCAATACTTGCATAGTAGAATACATTAGGGACCCAAAGGTTAGGATTTACTTCTAATGTGACTGCTCAAAATACCAACATCTCAGTGGAGTAATAATCCTAATGAAAAGAATAAAGGTAGGGATAGTTGAAAATCATAATGAAGTCGGGTTGTTTGCTCCCCTATTATATATTAAGGCAAAGCTTTGCTAACTTATGAACATGTTACTATTGAAGTTGTTAATGCTGGTGGAACTTCTGAAAATTCCATTTGTCTTAGTAGGGAATGTGAAAAAGGAAGCAAGGAGGGAAAAGATGATGAACCTAGAAGTAAAAGAAGGTAAGAAAATTGGGATGATATGGATTTTTGGTCTTTAAGGATTTGGCAAGCAAAACCGTTTGAAGAGATTAGTTTCACCATGCTAGTGAAATGAAAACATTATTGCTTATCAAACAAATATCATTTTTTTTAATTTGAAAGCATTAAGCAAATTAAAATTAAACTCCTTGTTTATGTTGAATTGTGATATGTTTCCTTTAGGAAAAGTAATAACCAATTTAGTGAAGTGGCACCTCAGAATAAAGCATCCAAGAACTTGGTGTTAAAGTGCAAAGTTCTACTAATTCTGAAATTATGAAAGATGGCTTTTGATGGAGAAAATATGGGTAGAGGGTGGTGAAGAGAAATCCATATCACAGGTTGAAACTCAACTTGTTTAAAATACACATCATAGCTGATATATAATACTTCTTATTAGCCTTAATGTGGCAATCTCAAATCCCTTTGTTAAAAATTTTAGTCCTTACTTTGAGTGACCTTTTTACTTTGATTGATGCATGAATTATGCTACTTTTGGTATAATGTAAACATTTTTGTATGCAGTTGGCTGTCTGAACAATGCAATCACAATTTCCTCGTAACCTATAATGAAAAGAACCTAGAGATTTTTTAAAACCATTATTGATCTTTCAATTACGAAGATGGATTGACCTCCATTAAAAGTGGAGCCTACTACTATCACCTGCAGCTAATATAATAGATGCAACATCTATAATACTTACTTAAAATGAGTACTATATATGCATTGATTGCTAATTATGTTTTTTTACGCTTGCTTTCTTACTTCTTGTGATTATCTAGCTCATAAAAGTTATTACAGATGCACTAGTTTAAAATACAACATGCACAAGCATATGGAAAGAGCATCAGATGATCCTAAAACTTTCATTACAAAGCATGAAGGTAAACATAACTATAAGATGCCACTTAGGAACACAAATCCTATTGCCTCTAATCTAGATTTTAATTCACCTATTAGTAAAGACAATTGATTGAAGCAATCGAAGAAGGAATAATCTCCAACTTGATATTTGGTCTGATAAAGGTTGTGCCAGGACTAAAAGGCATCAAAACCAAAGCGTTGGTATGTGACTTTTTGCTACTATAACTCTACTTGATGAAGGTAATTTTTACTATTAGTTGAAATTAAAAACTCTTAAGAAAATGGATGCATTATTGAATCAATTAGATAAGCAAATGCTATGTTCACTAGGTACTACAATAGTACCTACTACTAATTTGTCATTATATGGTGATGCCTCAAGTTATGTGGAACAGTTTGTTTAAGCCAAAGAAATTAAGCCCAATGCTGAGGGCCAGGTTGCTTTTAAAATGATTTCTTCTATAAATCATGATTTTTTGAGTTATAACCATCTATGTCAAGGATTTTGAGTTGCAAATTGTTTGTACAAACTGTTGCATTCCATACACCTTGATTCTAAGTTTGTACTGTTTCTATTTCTAGCCACAATTAGGGTGTATCAAATGCAACTTAGATGTCTTTTGAACTTTGCATTTTGCCTATTATGTTCTAAAATATTTCCTAATTTAATCCTAATTTATTGAACAAATATTTCCAAATTTGTCTAATGGTTCATTGATTATAATAGTACAAACTTAATTTTAAACTATAAAACTTTGCAAATGACAGTTTTAAACTGCCTGTTAATTTTGAATTTATTTTTCTTAATTTATACTTAAATCTATAATACCATTAAATTAAGAATGAATACAGATATAGGTGTTGCTTTTTAAGTCTTGGTTAACTGCTTTTATATTAAGAGCTTCATCATTTCGTTTTCCAATTATAGTTAATAGTTGAACTAAAATAGGCATTAGATCATGGTGGTAACCCTTTGGCAACTACAGCTTATGAAGTCTTTATTTGAGGTTTGAAAGAGAACTTTGGAAAAGGTTTTTTTTCAAAGTTAAATTATTAAATAAATAAATATATTTTAATTAATCAAATAAATAACATAGTACTTAAGCTTAAATCATTGCAATTTCTCAAAAATCACCTTTTGCTTAATTATTTTATCATGTTGGCAAAATATAAAAAATAAAAAGGTTACTGCCATTTACAGAGAGTTCATGATATACTAATTCTTTCAAAAAATGATGACTTGAATCCAATTTCACCTTTTTATGGAAGCATATCTGGTAACATATCCTACATAATACAAAATAAAATACCACTCGAATAGTCAAAGTACATCATGAAAGAATATAAAATAAACGAAAGATCAACATACCATAAAATATGAAGGTTTAATCACATTAATAGTGCTAGAAGATTACATTGAACTAAACTTGTTACTGCAATATTCATAAAACTACATGAATAAAAATGTTATTTTTGAAGTTAAAGAAGATAGAACAAAGGAAAAAAAAATAAGAGGGGGCTTAGCTTTATTACTTACTTTAACTGTTGATGCTTATCACAAATACGCTTTATATAAACCTTAAATTATAATATGAACATGTCTTACTTTTTTTACTTATTTTTATCAATGCTACTTTTTTTCTTTAATGAAAGAGGACATCCTTTAGTAATAACATATAGAGGATCTTGTAAAGTCATTTCAACAAATGAAACATTACTATTATTACTTTGAAATGCTACAGAACCCGTAATAAAATTTAACTTCTTGGTTTCATCAACTTTAGCATTCTCAATGATCAAATTATCGAGTTCTTCATACAATTTTTGATACCTTGTATTGCATGATCATAATGCTTACTTAGTCTTGTTGCTTTTTTAGAAAATTCAAGAGTAACCTTTTTTATCGACCCAAGTCTCCATAGTGAAATACATAAATTCTTAAATCTCCATGGATCGCTAATAATAATATGAAACTATTATAGGAATGTATGGATTCCATCACAGTCACTAGACAAGTAATACATATTAATTGAGAACATAGTTTTATAAGCATTGCATATTTTTAATGATAGGACTTGTTTGTGTTCAATATATGCATGCTTTGTGAAGTTTATCTAAGTGAAGACAATTAAGATGACTTATTAATTGAAAGTAACCTCATGGTTAGTAGAAATTCTAAGGTACTAATAAATAAGTTACCTTAGAATGATAAATTTTGCACAATGAAATAAAATAAGTGATAATCAAACATATTAAAAATGAAATTTGATTGCGAACATAGTGACCTTTTGGTTTCATTTTTGTGGGAATGATTGTCATTATTTTATTTGTAATATTGTGACAAAATAGATGTGTAATGCTAAGCATTAATTAATGCATGGGTCTCTTAATATAGAATTATCCTTTAAATATGACTTATATATCTAAGTACATAGTTACTAAATGAGGGTATATGAAATCTAGATTATGAAAATCTAATGTGTTAGAAGAATAAAAGTTTTTAAAAATTCTTAACATTACCTTAACAGAGCTTGAGTAAAGGAATATGTCTTTACATAGAAAGGACCAAAAGCTTGTGAAGCCTAGATAAAGAAAACTCTACTGCTCGTATTACATTGCTAAGTAATATGGAGAATGATAACATGCGTAAGTTCAAGTAGCATGATATTGTTAAAAGAGACGTGGAGTGTCTTATAACAAAGTTTATTAAAAAAAAAAAAAGATGTTATTTACACTTTGATAGACAAACCAAAAGTTCAAATTGCCATTTGATATCGACTTACAATGAGAGTATAAAAACTCTTAATGATGCTTTTTGTCATTTTCAATTAGAGAAGCCTAATGCTGATGTTTATTGACATACACAAGTTTAAAGGAAGCAAGGGCTTTAAGCATAAGCATTATGGTGAGAATAAGAAAAAAGCTTTTAAAAGACCAAAAAATGATCAAAGTGACAAAGTGAATTGTCCCAAAGTTCAATCTAAGAAGAACAAAACAAAAGCCAAATGCATTAACTATGGTAATGAAAGTTATGTTACTTGTAAATGTAATGAGATGAAGAAGACTCAAAGGTTATAAACCATATAACACGAGACATTAGCAAAATGGATTTATGTAGAAAACAATCTAAGGATTGAAGTAAAAAGGCATTTACACTTACAAGTTGAATGTTTATGGTGAAAAAACTCTTATCGTACATTATGATATGTTTGATCTTAACATTCAACAAAATTTAGCTGCTATCATTGTTTTTCTCAATTTAAGACTTGAATGAATTTTGATAACACTGGTATAAATTTGATTTTGAAAATAAATCATTATAGATTTGGATGTTTATTAAATAGTTTTATGATGCCAATATACATACAAATTTTTTGTATGCTAGACTTGGCCATATGGGTTAACAAAGAATAAATAGATCAGTAAAAAAAGGATTATAAGACCCCATTGATAAGGTTAATCTATCATTATGTGAAAACTATCTAGCAAGGAAAATGATAAGAAAATCATTTGATAAATAAACTAGAATTGAAGTCCAATTGCAATTAGTACATTCTGGCATATGTGTCTTAATGTATGTAAGGGCACGTAGTGAAGCTTAATATTTCATAACATTTATTGATGATAACAAATTTTTTTTTTGTCTATTTGATTTGTTCACAAGCCTAAAACTTTTAAAATGCTTTAGAAAGTATCTGTACTTAGTGAAAAAATCAATTAAATAAAAACATTAAGGCATTGAGAATTGTTTGTAGATATGAGTATTTGTTTGATTTGTTTAAATATTTATGTGATGAAAATGGTACTGATAGATAGTTAACCATTCCAATGACTCCAAAACAAAATAATGTTATAAAAAAAATAAATAAAACTCTTTTGGAAATGGTTAGGTCATTATTGGCCAAAATGAGTTTACAAATCACTTTTAGGGTGAAGTATTGTTATCAACTATTTATATATTTAATCAAGTATCTTCCAAGTCAATTACAACTACTCGCTATGAATTATGGATTAGTAAAAAATCTTAATCTCAATAACCTGAGAACTTGAGGTTGTATTATCTATGTTTTTGAATTCGTTCATTAACATGGCAAGTTAGGTCCATAATGTAAAAAAGTATTTTTTTAAGATACTTTTAAACATTTCGAAGGGATTTATGTTTATGAGTGAAGAATTAAGTGAGAGTGTAATTGAATTTTGAATCTCAAAATGCCTCTTTTCTAGAAAATAAGTTTCTAAAAAAATGTGAGGAAAATAAAAAAATGTCTTTCTGTAAAACTGAGAATGCAAATGATTTGTTAAGTTGCAAATTAATTAATGCATATTTCCAATCAATAACTAATAGTATCTCATGCAAGTGAGAGTATGGCTAAAGTTGATAAATTTGTTAAATTTATTTCACAACATTCACAAGTCAAGAAAAAAAAAATGGATGAAAGCAATGAAAGAAAAAATATAGAGTCTAAGATAAAACAATGTACAAGAATTGATTGATGAAAAAAAAAATGAATGAAAGCAATGGAAGACAATGTACAAGAATTGATTGATCTACGAAAAGGATACAATTCTAGCTATTGTAACATGTTTAGATTTGTAATTACATTAAATGGATATGACAAGTGCCTTTCTAAATAAAGAACTAGAAAAAAAATCTATATTAAACAACTAATAGATTCTAATGATAGAGGTTAATAGTATAAAAGTTTACAGATGATTAAGATTATTTTATGGTTTTAAAAATCTTTTAGTTAGTGGTACATTAGTATTCATCAAGTGATAATTTCATATGATTTTATCTCACTATGTGTATGTCAAAAGGGATAAAAATGAGCTTGGATAAAAATGATAAGGAATATTTTGCTATGATAAAAATTGGTTATCCTCATATTTGAATGAAAGACATGCGCAAAGTCGCATATATACTTGGTTTAAGAATAAAAAAAGATCATTTCAAGGATTTATTCTCTTTTACAAAGTAATATATTAAAAAAATTCTTGAACGATCCTGTATGTAAGACTACTAGCCCATTTATACTCCTATAACAAAAGGTAAAGGCCTAAGCCAAAGAATGTATCCTAAAACTTCACAAGATAAATGAACAAATGATAAAAAATTCTTTACTCTAGTGCTATTAGAAGCTTTATGTATGCTATAATGTGCACAAATTTATCATCTATTATGTCATAAGCTTGGTAAGCAAATATCAACAATCTAGGTCAATCTCATTTAAAAGCTATGAAAAGGATATTAAGGTATAATAAGTGCATAATAGATTATTTGTTGTGCTATCAAGAAAGTGATTTGCATTTAATTGAATATGTGAATGCCAATTGGAAAATAGATTAAAATAAAAGAAAAATCTACCTTTGGCTATGTCTTCTTACTGAATATTGAGCTATATCTTGGATTAGTAAAAAAGAGACTTGAATAGAACTATTCACAAATTAAAAGTTGAATTTGTAGCATTTTCAACAACAATAAAGAGATTGTTTGGCTTATAAGATTTTTGAATCATTTGAGAATTGAGAAAGATGAATCTAATTCAATGTTAATGAATTGTAATAGTCAAGTAACAATCAAATTCATAAAAAGATCCTAAAAATAAAAAATAAAAATACTAGTATAATTTTGTGAGAAATAAGATTGCACAAAACAAAGTCAATTTCTACATATGAGATAATTACAAATCCATTTACTAAGTCCATGCTTAGAAAAATGTTTCATAGATTAGGTTGTACCATTTAAGATGTTCCATGTGAATAATCTATGATTTTTCCATTTGAGTTGACTTATATTAAATGCAAATTATTGCCACTAAAGTTTAATACTTTTTTTGTGATGCATACATACATGTATATGTATATGTACATATACTATATGAATTGATAGGTATGTCGAACAAATTATTAGACTTTTCACACAAGCAATTATCTCGATGGTTTGATACTATAGAAATGAGATTAGTTTTAAGCTATGGATCGAGAGTCCAAGCTTAAAACAAAATCGCCTTGATAATGATCAAGATGAGATCACTTAATAGTATGATTTGTGACTAAAAGTGAATAATCCCTTAATTCACTTTGTCTATCTTAATATGTGGACTCAAGTTAGATATTGGAGTATCTAAACCTGTACATTATTGATATTTAATGATAAAGACATACGCTTATTAGAAAATAATAGTAACACCTATAGCATATGTTTCATACCACATGTAAATTATTCAACAACAAGGGTAACAAGAGAATAGATTAGAGCTTTTGTTATACAAGGCCATAAAGATCAAAGGATCTCATATTTAGTACCCTTAAGAACTTTAGATTGTTTCTTAAAGTTCTAGTTAAATGTTAGCTATCTTAGAATATTACTAATAGTCATAGATAATTTGATCTAATGAGACATATCTAGATACCAATTGAATTGAAATGAAGAGATTCTAGAAGAAAGAAAGATCATTTTGGTGTCATGTTTAGTTGTATTCACAAATCAACTAATTATGTTTGAGACGTCAAATATAATTACGAATATACAAGTATATCATGTAATATAATAAAAGAGAGATCATGAGAAACTTGAAATGTGACTGAATGGATCTAGAGTACTGCATACTTGCTTTACTTGCACTTGAAAATTACCATACATACCTAACAATTATATAAGTGACTACATATGATTTTGAGGTGCTATATTCACATAATAGTCATATAGCAATAAGCTTTTGAAGTACATTGATTATAAGCTTATTTCTTTGTATAAACCTTTTGTAAAGAGTAGAGAAAATGTTTTTTTGCTTATAAGTGTTTGATACTCATTCTGTACAAGTAGGAGATATAGGAATTGTTTGCTAAAAAAGTGGATAAAACCCTACTTAGAAAATAACTACCATAGGGTAGTTATATGCTTTTTGGATTTGATCCAAAAGATGAAACTATTATGAGCAATGATTTTGTGCCAAAGGTTTTGAATTCAAAACTTCTCTTATGCCAACTACTTTCTACTAGTTCCCTTTTCTCATGCTTATGGCATTCAGTCATAAAAAATGATGGAATAATGAAACTGCCTAGCCTTTTTTCCCTTTTAAGAAAAACGTGACATTCGATCGTGATAAAAAACAAAGAGGATGAATATGTTCATCTAAATAAAAAAATGAGATAAGTCTCATTCATGTAGGATTATGTAATGAGTCACATAGAGAATAAAAAAGAAAAAGAGAGAGATCAGTAAAGAAGAAAACTTTATGAGAAATCTCTTGTATCAGTGTTTAAAGATTTACACTGTAGATAATGGACAATTTTCAAATCCATGATTTTGTCTTCAACCAAATGAATCAAGTCAGCATCACTTTCTGAAAAGCTTCCATTGTGCTTTTGCAAATCAACTGTCTTCCTCATTATTTTTTATATATGATCAAATTTATATTCATTATCCTTCAGCTATGGGCTTATGGTATATGTTTGTAAAATTTGAAAGTTATGACAAAAATTTTTGAATGAGAGAAAAAAAGATTATTTAGTTTGTTATTTGACTTTAAACTAACACATGGTTATTTTGAATATACCATTTGTCTTTTTATTGACAAATAGTTACATAAGAAAGATAAAAATCTAAACAAAACACACTTTCATTTTTATAAATCTCTCTCTATTCTCTTTTCAATTGCTTTCTATCCTTTTTGTAAAAAAAAACTGAACTTTTCTTTATTTATAACTATCTTATATTATCGATCACCTTTTTTTTTTCAATTCTTTTTTTTTGCTTTATTTTCTACTTTAAAATTTGGTTTTTTTTTAATCAACTAGAAAATTTGTTTCAAGCTATAAAAAGGTTAGGTTAGGTAACTAAATTCGATACATTTATGGATCTTCTTCTCATCTATTTATATTATATTGTAGGTTAGTTTTTTTTTTTTTTTAGAATTTTTGTTAGAAATTTGAAATTTTAATATGGGTTTTATTTTTTGATGCGAATGTATTGTTTCATTGTAGGTACCTCAAAAACTTTTTATGATTTTATCTAATTACTTCTTTCTCTATTTTGGTTGTAGTGATAATTACTTAGTTAGAGTTAAGGTAACTTTTCAAGATTATGTTTTTTCATTTATTTTCAGTTCTTAATAGTTTTTTTTTTTCAATTGTTATTTTATTAAGGTTATTGTTGATTACATTTCATTAAAGCTATATTTGTTAAAAGAGCTAGAATAAGGAAGGAGAAAATAGGGGGAAAAAGGTATGATTTCACTATTTTAATTATTATTCAAATGCCTTTTTTGTTTTTTTTTTTATACTAAAAATCATATTTGCTTTTTAGAACTTTAATGAAGAAAAATTCCTTCATTCCATAAACTAAAGAGTTTTACTCTTTTGTTTACATAGATTAATAAATTGAACTCTTTTATTCGATTATTGATATGCAATTCTAAACTAAAAAAATCATCAGGTTTGAGAGTAACACTTTTAACTTGAATTTTGTTTTGTTTTAGGGATTATTTTTTATAGTAACAAAATAGTGAAGCATAAATTTATATTTATCGGTTATGTTCTCACAACTGTTGAAATGTATGCTATTTCATTCATCCCTTGCATATATATTGTCCATGCAAAATAGTTTAATTAGATTATGTATTTGACAACATAGCTTCCCATCTACATATGGTCTGCTTGAAAATGTTCATTGGATAATCAATTATAGTTGTGGGTTTGATCAAGTAGAGAAAGAAAAGGCTGCATTAGTGGCATTAGATAATTAATAGGCATTGTTGGTGTTATGGGGTTGTTAGCTCTATTATGAATACTATTTTAAAATTTTTTGTTTTTATAGATTGTTATTAAGACATGCACACTCTAATGCACACACATACATAAACACACAAACTCACACACGCATACACACACACATACATACATATATATATTAATTAATTTAGTGATGACTATTTTGAATTAGGTTGGTTTAACCTTTGTGTTGGTCTAAATACTCAATTTTAATCTACTAGATATGTGCACTTAAAAGTGTATATTGTTATTACACTTAATTACAGTTCGAGAATCTTTCTTAGTTTTATAAAATGAATTTACTTGAACAAAAAAAAAAGAAAAGAGAATCCCCTAATGTTATTAAGATATTTGTCTTGATAATATTTAAATGTTGACATTGGAATGTATAGTAATTGGAAACAAGAGAATATTGCTAAATTTTTGAAAGAATTAGGAAGTCTGCTTTTAATGGCTATGCTTGATGCTTAAAAATACCCCAAGGTACTTCTATGGTTTGACATCAAAGGGTTCCCTACTCTTTTTTTTTTTTTTTTTTTCTGTTAATGGCACTTTTCAAGCTTATATTAGTGAATTTTCAGCATAAGTTGGTTTTTCTTTTTTGATGAATTATAAATAAATTTAGAGTAACTTATTCACATTGAAGCTTTATGTTAATTGGGAAAATATCACTAGTTTTTTATGTACTTCATGTTGAATTTTTTTCATGCATATATATATGTGCTTAATTTTCTTTATCTACATAATGTTCTAAAATAGATCTTCGTATATTGAATAAGTATCAAGAGATCAATTTTTTTTCTACATTTAACAACATTAGATAGTTTGGTATATATGGTAGTATAGTAAGGTTAATATTGCATACTTTTTTTCGTTGGTTGGTAGTAATGTGTAAACATGTATGTGCAGAAGAGCATTAACATAGTTGTTTGAAAGTTGTCATTATTTATAACACTTTATAAGTTTGTTATCTCTTGATATATTTTAGTAATTCATTTTAATCTTTCCAAATTTAATTTAGTTAAGTGGCTTTCCATTAGTTAGGTTTGTAAATATCTAGCTTGCCTTTTTTTTTTGTAATTACAAAAAATTGAATATGATCAATTTTCATGCTAGTAAAAAACAATTGACACAATAGCATAAGTATTAATTTTATTAGTAAGATAATGAGTAAGTTTACCTACATTTTTCTTATTTTACCTTTGTTGTCACTTCTTTTTATGGGTGAGAAAAAAACAAAGAAATTGATTCGAAATCGTAGTTTTAGTTTGGTTTAGATCTATTTTTTCTTATTCGATTTAGATTAAAGTTTAGATACTAAATGCATATATTAGGTTCAGATTGAATTTCGGATAAAGAAGTGAAAAACTGAAAAAAAAAAAAATGAATCGAATTATATATTCTTATTAGCTTTTATATAATTTTTTAAATTTTTATAAAATAAAAATGATTATTTTGTATCTAAATCTATTTAAATTTATTAAAAATTATATTAAAATAATATGTAAAAAAACAAAAATTTAAATTTAAAAAATTGATGAACTGAACTGAACCAATAGAATTCAATTGGAATCATATAAAAATTTGGTTCAAATCGAATTTTAAAAATTCATGATTTTGTGCATTATTAAAAAAACTAGAGCATCATCACTCCTACTTCTTTTACATGGCAAGTTCTATTGTTATAACGTTCAAGTCTAAAAACTTACCCGTTAGACATGAAAATTATGGATTCGTCATTAATTTTTTTTATCTAGGTGTAATTGGTCACCTAAAAGAATCTATTATTTTTAAGATTATCCTAAATTTAACTAAGAGTTCCTAAAGAAAATAAATTTTGATCTATATCAACAGAACTAAATTCGAGAATCAGTTATGTATAGGAAAAGTTTTAACACCCCATAACGTTCAAAATTAGTACCAAGTTAATTAAATGTTATCTTGTTTAAATCTTAATCAAAGATGATTTTCTTATTAATTTTAATATTTAAATATTGAAAAAGAATCCTTCTATTTTACAAAAAAAAAAATCACCTCAAGAGTATTTATAATAAACTAGTTATTTAGTTGAAAAAACTTTGTTGTTGAATTTATTAAATATCTTACAAAAAATCAAATTTCAATTTCTTTTATTTATTTAAAAATTAATGTCATACAAATATCAAAATATCATAGAAAAATATAACGCAATAATATAACAATTATAACATGCAAAATAAAAAATTCATGCAAAAATATCATAATAAAAATTATGCAAAAAATCATGCTAAGATAACATGTAAGAATAAAATTCATTAAGAATAACATGCAAATATATAAATAAATAATGCAAATGAAATCCATACAATATATTATGCAAATAAATAAAATCCATAAAAAAAATCATGCAAATAAATGTCATAATATAACTCACGCAAATAATCTTGCAAAAACATCATAAAAATCATGCAAAAATAAACTATAAAAATTCATATCATAGTTTTTCTCATTATTTTCAATTCAATCAATCAAAATTGAATCAAAATTATTTTCATTATTTTCAATTCAATCAAAATTAATAAAAAAAAAGAGTAAAAATCAAAATCAAAATTAAATTAAATTAAAAATTAAAAATTAAATCAAGCAATTGGTTAACGTACGGGTCATATCAAGTCTAAACGTAAGACAAAAGCTATAAAACGGTGTCCTTTGCTATTTGTGTAAAAGCTAAAAAAATCAATTTTTTCTTAGATTTCCTTTCGATTCTTTCTCTAGCTTTTCTTCCCTTTACCATTTTTCTAAAAGTCCACTGTGAAATTTAACCAAACCCAATTGCCGACCAAAAAAACTTAGAATTTGACTATCGTAAAATCCTTCAATCATCAATAAACTCATCAGAAAATTTAAAAACTCATCAAAAAATTGAAGAAAAACCTAAAAATATTCAAAGATTCAAACAAAAACCTAGAAAAATCCTAAAAAGACCTAGATTTTCCAAAAATTAAACTAAAACCTAGAAATTAAAACTTTAAAAAATTCTCCAATTTATAAACACCAAATACCAATTCCGAAACTCCTTCACTAAAACTGCTAAAAACAATTTCAAAATCAAATTCCCAGAATCCCAAAACTAAAAACCTAAGAAAATTTCTATTTGCTTAAACTATGTTTATTGTGTGATTGCTTCTTTGATTACTTGTTGCCTGTGATTGCATATTTGGGTTCTTTATATAGGGATCAAATCTATTTCAATTTGAAAAACTTCTAATTTCACCAATTCTCACAAAAAAAATTTTCAAAACTCTTTATGGGATCTTTCTTTTATCAAACATCTTAAGACCAAAGTATTTTCAAAAGTAATTAGTCTTTAAATTTTCAATCTCAACAAGATCTAAGAAATCCAATCTCAAGTTTCCTTTTGCAAACATCAATCTTGATTTTTTTTTTTTACCTTTTTTTTACTGAATAATAAAATAAATAAAAATAAAAATAAAAACTAAAAAATAAATAAATAATAAAATAAAATAAAAAATATACTTTTGGGCTTTTAATTTTGGGCCTAGAATTAAATTTCACAATTAAAGCCTAATTAAATAATTTCCAAACCATTATCAAGACAAAATTCAAAGCCCATTAAATATTGAAAAAATCTCTAAACAAAATAAGGTGTCTATAATTGCCTCTCGTTGTACATTTTCTATGAAACAAGAATTATATAAAGATAAAATATATCTATTTTGTTTGGGTTAAGAAACATTATTAAAGAAAAATAAAAAAAGCTACTCCTCAAAAGCTTTGAAAATTTTAAAATTTAAAAGGCTTCACTTCAGCAGAAGTTTTGAAACTTTAAAAATTTAAAATGCTCCCCCTCAAAAGAGGTTTTGAAACTTTAAATATTCATAACCAAAATATCATCCTTAATAGAGGCGTTGAAACTTTAAAAATTCACAACCAAAAGGCTTCTCCTTAATAGAAGCGTTGCAATTTTAAAAATTCTCAACCAAAAAGTTCCTTCTCAACAGAGGCATCGAAACTTTAAAAATTTAATTTTTTTAGGAAATCTCACCTTTTTTTTGTGTTCACGAAAAAGATAAATTTTGAATAGCATGTACCTTATTTGAATCCACTTCTATTCTTCTTTCGTTCACGATGAATCCTAATAGTTTTTCAAACTTTGCACCAAAAGTGTATTTGGTAGGATTGAGCTTGAGTTGGAACTTTTCTGATCTTTGAATAATTTTCTAAGATTAGTGACATGATCCTCTCTTTTTAGAGATTTGACAAACATATCATCAAAATATTCCTTGATTTTTTTGTAAATCATGTCATGGAAGAAAGTTATTAATGATTTTTGATACGTAGTTCTAGTATTTTTTTGTTTAAAAGACATTTCTTTGTATAAAAAAATTTCCCACATTTTTGTAAATACGGTTTTTTCCATATCTTTAAGAGCAATCTTAATTTAGTTATAGCCTAAAAAATGATTTAAAAATAAGAACATATAATGCTTAATAGTGTTATCTATAAGTTATATTTTGGACTTGCCTTATTCAAATCTTGATAATTTACACACATTCTGACCTTGCCATCCTTTTTGGGGATTGGGATCATGTTAGCCACCTATTTAAGATACTTGGCTACTTTGAGAAAACCAACGTCATATTGCTTTTTGACTTTCTGCTTAATCATCAATAACACTTTATGCTTCAAACGTTTTAGCTTTTATTGCACTGGCTTACACTCGGTCTTTGTAGCTTGTGTTCTACGATATTAATACTAAGTCATGGCATATCTTTATAAGACCATACGAATACATCCACATACTTATGAAGTAGTTCTATTAACCTTTTCCTATTATCTGGTGATAATCTTATGCTAATTTTAATTTCTTTCTTATTTTTCCTTCCCCTAAATTAACCATCTTTAAAGTTTCTTAGTGTGGTTCAATTGGTTTTTTTTCTTATTTTATTAATCTCATTAAATTTAGGGGTAAAATATAGTCATCTAAAACTTTTTCATTATCAAATTCATCAATATAAATAGAATTTTCAAAATTGAATCTTGGATTATTATCATGATTGCCTTCACATTCATTATTTTGAAACCTAAAAATAGGTGCAATGGAAAGGATATAGGCAAGTATATATGCAAAAGAATGAAAGAATAAATATTGAAAGAGGAAATGTAATGATAATGCATTATGCAAATCATTTTGTTGAAATAATAATGAATAAATTAGCCCAAACATAAAAGATTCGACTAATACTAGGGCTTAAACAGTTAGGGTTTGACTCATTACATTACTATTTAAATATTCAATAATAGCAGGCAACTTCATCATCTTTTAATTCCTCAACTCAGTGCTTGGCAATGAAAGATACATAAATGACCTCTTTTCTTGCTCTTTAGTTGCTTCATCATTCATAGATTCCTTTATTATTGCATTCACCATAATTTTTTTTAGCTCTTCAGAAAACTTAATTTGAGAGGCATCTATCATCTTTCATAATTCTTGATGAAAAGCATCATAGTTCTGGATAGAATGTCTTACGACCTCCATATAATGCATACATGATTAGCTCAAATCAGGCTTATCACAATAAAACCTTATGACTTAAAGGTACTAAATAGGTCATGTTAGCTTTCATCAAAGTGTCAAAGATTTAATCTAATGAAGTCTTGACATCATTAACACTTCTTTTGATGTAATAGGCTTTATCATTATTTATAGCATTAGTCATTCCCTTAGCATGATTTCGAAATGATTTCCATTGATGTTTGTACCTCTTGAAGTATCAAAATTCAACAGACCAACCTTAATTAGATTTTGCATCTTGTATTTTAAAGTAAGGCAATTCTTAGTTAGGTGGCCTATATTCCTATAATGGTACTTACATTTAGCATTAGCATCATACCAATTGGAGGAATAACTTAATATAGGTCATAGGGATAAGGTTAAATGGATCTTTTTTTTAAGTATTTTAAGGCCCTATTGAATAGCTAGTTTGTTCATTTGGTTAGGTTATGGGAATGGGTGTAAGACCACACATAGGAGTCGTGATTTAGGGTTGAAAACTAGGCTAGTAAATAAGTGGTGTGGGATGGTAAGGGTAAGTGTTTGGTGAGATATTATGTATGGAATGGAACGGGTCTTAACACATTGAGTATTGAGGATATAGAGGATATCTTTTGAATTGTTGCCTTTCAAGAAATACAGCTTGAGCATCAACCTTATTCTTTTTTAGTGTGGTTTCTTTTTTAATTAGATGTATCACTTCCTTCACGCTTCTCATTCTTAATAATATTTTAAATGATTTTTCCTATAAATCATTATATTAGCAAAGCTTTTGATAGCATTACCAATTATTCTCTTATAGTAAGGAACCTTAAGAGTATTAACAAATAAGATCACAATCTCTTTTTTAGTGAATGAGGGTTGAATTTGGGTAGCTATATCCCTCCATCTTTGGGCACACTTTTTGAATTTTTTATTGGCCTTCTTTTTCGTGCTTTACAAAAATATACGATCTAGTGCCAAATTTATGATATGTCTATATTACGTAATAAAAACCCTTGTTAATTCCTTTCAACCATGGTTACGAGATCCATCTAGTTGTACATACCATTTATTGGCAAAACTAGTGAGACTGTCTTGAAAGATATGAATAAGTAGCTTCTCATCATGTGTATGAGTAGCCATTTTATGATAATACATTGTCATATATATTATGGGCATTTAGTTCTATCAAATTTTTTAAACTTAAATACCTTGAATTTTGGTGGAATCACTACATTAGGAACTAAGCATAGTCCAACAGCATCCATTGATCTATAAAAATCTATTCTTTTAATAACTCTAAACTTTTTTTCTATGAAGTCTATCTTTTGTTAGGATACAAAACCTTCTTTGGTTTCTAAGATGCTTATCTTCAGCTTCTCTTACTCTTTTGGTTCATCTAGATTAAGACATTAAGTTGGATCAGACATTTTGACATTAAGAAGAGGAATGATATGTCCTTGAAAATGAACGGGAGCAACTGTTGAGGCATATCAGTATGTATGTGAGGGTAACCTCTAATAAATGACATTTGAATTGGGCCCCTTGAGATGCTTGTGTTGATTATGAGCCAAAATAAAGTAGCTACAATAAATCACTTTCATTTTGGACAACCATTTTTTTTCACCATTTTCTTTTTCTTGTTTAGATTTTTTAGCAACTCAGTGACAATTTTCAATTATTCCTTCAATTCTTCTTACGTATTTTTTAATTTTTAGAAGTAAAGAGTGTGCTCTTATTCCATGATCCTACCTTGATATTGAGTGTTGTATTGCTTCAGATTATTCGAAGATTAAGCTATCCTTGAACCTTGATTTACTACAATTTTAAAATTATGATGATATGTTATCATGCTTATTTATTTATAAAATAATTACAACTTTTACATGAGTTCTTATGAGAATGAATACAAGTAATAAGGACGATTTACAACATAATAATTGTTAACAAGAAAATTTTTTATTGAATTAAAAATTATTTTTTAACCAAATCCAAAGTTACATCCATAAAAAGTCTAAAGTTTATCGTGAAAAGAAATCCTTAATCTGTCGATATTGGCCTTGTACTTCATTGAAAAAATCTAGCAATCATTGACTATGTGTTCCAATTGGTAGCACCCTTGTATTTCACTTGACCTTTTCTACCATATCTCAGCTCTGTATCTAGCCACAATGATTTGGTCAATTAGGCACTTCAAACGGTCATGCTTTCTCACATATGCCTTTTTACTTACTTGCATTCCTCATTCAAAGACCCTATTTGTGTTCTAATTTCAACAACCCCTTTAGCATTTGGATGTGCTTTTGCACTTCAAAAAGTGCATTTTCACTTTCTTATACTTTCACTTGTAATTGTCCATTTTTTCAGGAGTTATGCGAGCTCACAAGTTGTGGATAACTGTGTCATGTTAAGGTAAGGGAACAAACTCTTCCATTCATCCATTTCTTGTTTGAGTGCTTGATCCTTGTTATCTATTCTCCCTTCTAATTCTTTTTTAAACCTTTTGTTTTCAAAGTTTTATTCCTTATACTTCATTTTTAGGACAACAAGTGATTTTACTAGGCTTTCCATGGATGTAATCACCACAACAAATTTTGCCATTAGTGGTGCATTGAACAATGTCAATAAATATTTGTTTTTCGTCACCATCTATATTCGTGACAAAAAATTAAACGTCACAACATTTTTTATGTTTGCACTATCACTAAAAGTCTAATGTGACAATACCAAAATATTATCATCTATTGTAAATCTACTATGACAATAAAATCAAACATCACCTTATGTTTTTTTTTTTTTTTTGTGACGTTAGTTTTCACTAACTATTTATGAAAAAAAATCATTAAAGGCTATAATTGTCACAAAATAAATTATAAATTTTGATATATTAGTGACGAAAAGAAAATTGTCACAGTGTTAGTGACATATTTATTGTCAGCAATGTTTGTAAGATAATGTCAAACGTGACAATAAAATCAAACATTACCTTATAATTTTTTTATGAAATTAGTTTTCATCAACTATTTACAAAAAAACATCATTAAAAGCTATAATCATCATTAAAAAATGATAAAATTTGATCAATTAGTGATGAAAGGTAAATCATCATAGTATTGATGACATAATTATTGTCAACAATATTTGTAAGATAATGTCAAACGTGACAATAAAATCAAACATCATCTTATGCTTTTTTTTGTGACAGTAGTTTTCATCATCTATTTATGAAAAATGTCATTAAAGCTATAATTGTCATAAAATAAATGATAAAATTTGATATATTAGTAACAAAAATAAATTATCATAGTATTAGTGACATAATTATCATCACCAATGATAATAAGATAATGTCAAACTTGACAATAAAATCAAATGTAACCTTATGCTTTTTTTTTGTGACATTAGTTTTCTTTAGCTATTTTTGAAAATTATCATTAAAGGTTAAAATCGTCACATAATAAATGATAAAATTTGATGTATTAGTGATGAAAGATAAATCATCACTATATTGATGACAAAATTAACATAACAAATGATTGTAAGATAATATCAATTGTGACAATAAAATCAAATGTCACTTTATGCTTTTTTCTTATGACATTAGATTTCATCAACTATATATGGAAAAAAAGTCATTAAATGTTATAATCATCACAAAATAAATGATAAAATCTAATATATTAATAACAAAAGATAAATTGTCATAGTATTGATGACACAATTAACTTCATTAAATCCTATATATAAAATAAAATTGTCACAATCATTTTTGTAGAATAATCCTATTTAGTGTTTTTACAAATCCACCAAATATTTGAATTGATTTTTAAATGTAGTACATTCTTTAAAGTCTACTCTAAAATCATGTAGAAATAATATTGTTTAAAAAACAAAAAGTATCAAAACTATGAAATAGATAGTCATTAAAATATTGTCTTCAAGCTCTTAATCCAAATCTTGGGTCAAGGGTGATTATGTTGATGGTGAATTTGTGTCACTTAAAGTTGTAATAAATAATTAATAGCAAACCACAATACACAATACTTGTTAGAATTCTTTGACTCCATCATTCAATTTTCATCCATGTTAATCAAATGTTCCTAAAGAATTTGAACACCAAACAAAATTAACTTTTGAAATTAGGTAACATAAAAGTCTAGTCACAAAGAATGAATGTGAAACATTCATAATAATTCAATATGAACCAAGCATTATATAATCCAGTGATAGGATCCTAAACATTATATATTAAAATATTCTTATTCCCTAAACATGCATGTAAAATGGAATTAAGGTTCAAACAGTTACATAAGTTCTAGCATAAATTAAGGCTAATGCATCACATAAGGATTTTTTTTAGCATATGATAAGAAATAATGCAACTCAAAACTATACTAAAATTTTTACTTGTTTTTGGTTTTTACAATTTTCAAGTGATCCAAACCAAGGAAAGACTTTTTTTAACTTCGTCATTGCAAATTAAAAGTACAATTAAGGACAATCTAGATTGCTTCATAACTAAATTAAATCAAAAAATTCATTTACTAAAAAATAACAACATAATTTATTATAATTTAGAAAACATTCGTAATATTAACTTAAATTATTTAAAACATCATGCATTTGTTTTTAAATATATGAGTACACTAACTAATAATTTTCATTTATTTTTTTATTCCTTTTCGTTGACCTCCATTAATTATATTAATCAGTAGTTTAATTTTTAGTGCTCAAAGCATGTAGCAATATATATATGTGAATGAAATTTTGATGAGCTAATGAGTTAACACGATAAATAGAAGAAGCTTTGAAATCATCTTTTCATGACAATAAAAAAAATACATGCATTTATTTCATTTAAAAATTCCTTTCCAATGAAACAGTAATAAAGTCAACCTTTTAAAGAATTGAATTTATTCAAAAAATCAAGTTTGAATCATTTAGCATTAGCATGATTTTATTCAAACAATTGAGTTTGAATCATTGTGTTTAATGCATGTCGCATTATGTTTTATATATATTTCATAACTAATTAATTATAAATAATAAAATAATATAATGAGACAAATTAAGCAACATAATCCCTATTTATAATAATATGTAAATGAATAATAATTCAATCTAAACCAAGCATGATATAATCTAATCAGTATAACTAATCCAAATTGAAAAAAAAGAAAAGTTTTATAATGTCACTACCAAACAGAGAAACAAGGGCCAAACAACCATCATAATTTTTCAATAGTTTATCAAAATCCTTCTATCTTGTTTGCAAATTACTTACATCTGTATAATTACATCATTTGCTTCTAATTGACCAATTTGAGTGGTTGCATAATTTTTACAAGGTAGTTAAAAGGTGAGAAATAGGATATGACAAGACCACTTACTAGACTTGACAAAATAAATATGCATGAGCTTAGCTTACTTGCTAAATTATATATGATTTTGCTTGTGTTTGGGATTATGGTGATGTGGATGGTGGGATTAGACTATTAATAAAATGATGGGGTTGTTTGAGTTTTGGAATTGAAAAAACTCTTTTATATCACTGTCATAACGTCTAGATCCGGGGATCTATCGCTAGACATTGACTTTTAGGGAGTCGCCACCAATCTTTTTTATCTAGGTGCGATTGGCCACCTAAGGAATCTATCCTTTCAGGAAACACCTAAGCTTAAGGGTCCCTAAAAGAATAGGTTCAGGTCTGCTAACCAGAACAGGGTTCGGGAGTTCGGTTACGTGTGAGGAAGGTTATAGCACCCTCACAACGCCCATCAAAAGATGGTACCAGCTTAAATTTGTGTTATCCAAAAGCCTTAAAATTTACCAAGTAATTAATTATTGGAAATTATTCTCAATTGACTCTAATACTTTTAGCAGAAAATTGAGAAAATTTTCTCACCTCAAGAGTATGCAAGAAAAACTACTGTTTCACTTGCAGAGGCTCCGTCGTCGGATTATTTAACAGAAAAAAAAAAAACAAAATCAAAATTAAGATAGAAAGGAAGGAAAGAATGATTTTTTTTTGTAGGGAAAATTGATACTTTCAACTTTTCCCTAAAAATATTTTTTGGAAATTTCGATTTTCAAGGAAAATTGATACTTTCAACTTTTCCCTAAAAATATTTTTTTTGAAATTTTGATTTTCAAGGAAAATTGATACTTTCAACTTTTTCCCAAAAATACTTTTTTTTTGGAAATTTATTTTTCTTTTAAGGAAAATTGATACTTTCAACTTTTCCCTAAAAATATTTTTTTTGAAATTTTGATTTTCAAGGAAAATTGATACTTTCAACTTTTCCCCAAAAATATTTTTTGAGAATTTATTTCTAAGGAAAATTGATACTTTCAACTTTTCCCTAAAAATATATTTTTTTTGGAATTTTTTATTTTTATTTAAAGAAAATAAAATAATAAAAAATAAATAAAAAGAATATTACATAAACCTAATCTAATAAATAAAAAATAAAATAAACAAATAAACAAAGAAATAAATAAAAAAAAAAGAAAAAAAAAACCTGGAGCGGCTCGGATCGCGGCTCGGCTCGGCTCAAGGAAGAGAAAACGGCTCGGGGGAGCGGCTTGGCGGCTTGGATCGGCTCGGCTCGGCTCGGAGGGAGGCTGGCACGCGCGGGTTAGAAAGCGGGTCGACGCTCGGGTCGGGTCGGGTTCGGCAAAACGCGCGGATCCTCTGGGTTACTTACGGCCAAAACGACGTCGTTTTGGGAGGGTATAAAAGGCAATCCCTTTCGTTTTTTCGGCAGAACGCTCCTCCCTCTCTCTCTCTTCTTCCCTTTTTCTCCCCCTTCTCTCTAAAAATCGAAGAACACCGGTGCCGGATTCTGGAAAATGTCACCGAAATCTGGAAATTTCGTCGGAAGTTGGCCGGAAGATCGTCGGTTTCTGGGATTCTTCGCCGAAAACTGGGTAGGTCACCGGAAACTTCAATGTTCACCGGAATTGTCGCCGAAAAATTCAAATTTCGCCGGAATTTTCGCCGGATTCTGAAAATTTCCCAGAAATTTCCAGAAAAAATTTTCGCCAAAAATCTCTAAAAATTTTTTCTCACTCCCAGAACACTCCTAAACTTTTCCTAGCTTCCTATACGCCTCCTTTTCTCTCAAATCAGTAGCTTTGCTTACTGTTTTCTGTCCTTTTCTCTGTTCCAGGGGGATCCCTTTTATAGGGGTTGATCAGGAGTTCCTGATCAATCCCAATTCCTCCTTGGACGGGAATTCAGTCTTTAAATCCAACTGGACTCTTCTGATTGAATTCCCCTCCAGAGTGGGATTCTTCAACTTTGAATCTTACCCATCCAGAATTAAAATCAAAATAAATAAAAAAAAATACTAGATAATCAAAAGATATGATAGTATAAAAATAAAAAAATAATATCAGATAATTCAGAAAAAAAAATCAGATAAAATTAACAGATAATAAAAAAAAATAACATAAGATAAACTCAAAAATATATTACAAAAAAAAAGATAATAATAATAATAAATATATAACTATATATATACAATACATATAAATCTAATCTAAATAAAAATAAATACACAAAGATATACATAATAATAATAATAATAAAATACATAAAATACAAAAGAAGAAAAAAAAAAGAAAAGAAAGAAAGAAAAAAAATACAGGATTGAAATGGGCCTTACCCCTTTGGGCCAGGCCCAATTGATCTGGGCCCGGACCCAATTGGATGTCTACAGCTGCCCCTCTTTGCACATTTTCTGTGAAACAGAAATTGCGCAAAGACGTAGACACCCAATCAAGACTCAACTCAACATTTTTATTTTTTGGTTTTTTTTTTTTTAATTTTTGTTTTTTGTTTTTTGTTTTTTGTTTTTTGTTTTTTTGTTTTTTGTTTTTTTTGTTTTTTTTTGTTTTTTTTGTTTTTTTGTTTTTTTATTTTTTTGTTTTTTTGTTTTTTTTTTTTTTTGCCGAAGTTCCTCTAAACAGAGGCACCACGACTTTGAAAAAATAAATTGCTCCTCTCAACAGAGGCACCACGACTTTGAAAAGTAAATTGCTCCTCTAAACAGAGGCACCACGACTTTGAAAAGTAAATTGCTCCTCTCAACAGAGGTACCACGACTTTGGAAAAGTAAATTGCTCTTCTAAACAGAGGCACCACGACTTTGGAAAGTAAATTGCTCCTCTCAACAGAGGTACCACGACTTTGGAAAAGTAAATTGCTCCTCTAAACAGAGGCACCACGACTTTGAAAAGTAAATTGCTCCTCTAAACAGAGGCACCACGACTTTGGATAGTAAATTGCTCCTCTCAACAGAGGTACCACGACTTTGAAAAAATAAATTGCTCCTCTAAACAGAGGCACCACGACTTTGAAAAGTAAATTGCTCCTCTCAATAGAGGTACCACGACTTTGGAAAAATAAATTGCTCCTCTCAACAGAGGCAACGGAACTTTGAAAAATAAATTGCTCCTCTAAACAGAGGCAACGGAACTTTGAAAAATAAATTGCTCCTCTAAACAGAGGCAACGAACTTTGAAAAGTAAATACTCCTAGACGATCATGTCCGAAGGAGTTGAAAGTTGTGTTTGAAGGGATTTCAGGAGATTATGCCCAAAGGTCTTATAAATCAACCCCGATACCAAGAGACATCCTATTTCAAGGATTAGGGACTTACCTGAAAAGTTTTTTCTCAAACTTGCAAAGTCTTTTCATATCTGTCTTTTTCATGTGGGATGTTGGAACACCCCTGCTTCTTGAATTTGTACACTATACTTTCCTGAAAGTAGTGTATGCTATGCAAATGCATATGAATTTCAATGCATGCTATGCAAATGTTGGCCAATTAATTCCTGTTCAATGTATGGTACTCAAGTTTCTCAAGCTCTTTTCTTTCTTGGGTGTCAAGCCCTTTGATTCCTCAAGGATCCAATTGCACTGCTCTTCTAAGATCAAACCAGTGTAGCTCTCAATTTGTCTTTTCTACTCACATTCTCCCTTGTTCAGTTTCTCAATACTCTGGAATAAGCTTCATCAATCGATCATCCCTTGACCATCATTCAATGAATTTCTCAGCACTAGCAAATTTCAAAACAAATTTCATCCACCATCATTGGGTCCTTGTCTCAGCATCAACCATTTCAAAGCAGACTTAGTCTACTGATTGTCTTCATCATTCAATCATATCTTGCAAGTCATATTGACCAATTCATCCTCGTACTCATCACTTGATTGTATCACTGCCCTATTTCTTCATTTGATCACATCATATATCCTTCTAAATCATCTCCTCTAGGTTTCTACCATTTCTTCATTTATCTCCACCATCATCTTAGATTTCTTTTCAAATGAATGCAAGACTCTTTTAAGCACATATTCATTCATTTATTATCATTTTGACAAATACAATACAACCAAGCATTTTTTCAATTCATTCTAGGGGTGAAACAATAAGAGAAGGCAAGGTGAATTATGGTAAAGATAATCAATGAAGATCTGTTTTGGTACAAAGCAAATGGGAAAGGAAGTGAATTGGATACATGTCATTGGGATGGATGGTATGTCCAAATGATGAATATTCAGACAATTCTCAACATTAATCTAGGATTCTTTTTCAAAAACTCATTCCATTTACAGTTGAAGTCATCTTGAGCTTGGCGAACTCTGCCCCAGTCTTTGAGGGATCTTCAGATGTCTTTGATCTTTCATTCATGTGAGCCATTTGACCTGGATCTTTTTTTTTTGGTACCAAAATCACCCTTTCAGGTTTTTAATTTGGTTCTCTTTTTTCATTTTTTCATTTTCTCATTTTTTCCCCTTTTTTTTTTTCTCATTTTTCATCCAGTGTTGATATCTTTCATGTAGCATGATTTCATTGCTTCATCATGAGCATATCTTTGCTCAACCTATGATCATTCAAGTTGGGTATTCACACTTGATCCAAATGGACTTTTCAAGGTTGTAACGTAGGCCAAGGTGAAGGGTCATAAAAAAAATGGATAGAATAGGCTCAAAATATGTATTAAAAAGGTTCAAAACCAAAGGATCATTTGATACAACTTGGCATTTTGCCCCCACATCGTTTCACTACTTTTCTCTTTCCTCACAAAAAGGATTCTCATTACTTTGCCCCAAGTCATGTGTGGCATTTTTTTTGCTTTTCTTTCTCTTTCCATTTTTGAGACCTTTTGTGGTGTTTTTTCTTTTTTTTTTTTTCAAAATTTACCCTCCAGTGTAGAGGGTGATCCTTGGTTGGGGTTCTTCAAAAAAAAAAAATGATAAGCTCAAAGGGGTAACAATAAATGGTTTTTCAAATGGTAAAAGAAAGATGACCATTTTTCATCTCAATTGTGAATACCTTTCTTGAACATCATCTATTGAACAAAGCTCATGAACTTGTATAAAAGATTGCACACCTTCAAGATATATCTCTTTCATCTCTGGTAATGGCTTACCCTCTTTATTTTCGCTCAAATCATCTCCTCTGTGAATGAGTTCTCAAAATTAAATTCCAGAATTATTGTTATCATTGTCTAAATATTCATCATCTGAAATTTAAGAATGGGAATGTGAAGTTATGGAAGGTAACAAAGCATGGAGTAATGGTCAAGTGAAAGAGAAAAATGTAATGAAATGCACTGACTTGCCTTTATTAAAATGATAACAAGTGAAGTCATATTGCAAAAAAATCTAACATTGTTTGAAAAAAAATCCCAAAATGACAGAAGAAACCTTCAACCAGCCTTATCTCCATTGATATCTTGCCCCTCAATTCATTGTGAATCTCCGGATCCTTTCTGTTCTTGACTTTCGCTCAGTACACTAACATTAGGTGCTGTTGCTTTTCCTTGATCAAAACTTACCATTCCATCATTGATCAACCGTTGCACCTTATACTTTAAAGCAGTGCAATTTTCAGTAGAATGGCCAGTAATTCCATAATGATAGTCACAACGGGCTGTAGGATCATACCACTTTGGATAGGGTGGTTTAAGTGGTTCCACATGGCTGGGGGCAATCAAGTGGCTATTATAGAGTTCTCGATATAACTCTGTATAAGTCATAGGGATTGGATCAAATACAAGTTTTTCTCGAGTAGTCCGTTGTTCTCGTGAGCCACTTGCTGGATGAGTAGGACGAATTTGGGTTCTTACAGGAGCTTGAATGTTAAGGCGATAAGTGGATGAATAAGATGGTTGTGGAGCTAGCTGGTAGGGGTAGGATGAGGCATTATTCACAGCAGGATAGTATGAAGAGTAACCTTGGGATGGATAGGGTTGATAACCCCTGAATTGTTATCTATCAAAGCTCACAGCTTGAGCTTCAGTTTCTTTCTTTTCTGATGCCTTCTTAGTTTCTCCTCCTTTTAACTTGCCATTTTTATGGCACTTTCAATAATTTCTCCAGAGATTATCATGTCAGCAAAATTCTTTGTTGCATTCCCTATCATCTTTTCATAATAGGGAGGCTTTAAAGTGCTAACAAATAGCACTGTGGTCTCTTTCTCTGTCAGTGGAGGTTGTACCTGTGAAGCAATATCCCTCCACCTCTGGGCATACTCTTTAAAAGACTCATTTGACTTTTTCTTCAGGTTCTGCAAAGACAAACGGTCAGGAGCCAAATCGATGATATGTCGATATTGACTGATAAAGTCATGGGCCATATCGCTCCAGGAGCGAATGTGGGTTCTATCCAACTGAACATACCACCTGGCAGCAGAACCAGTAAGACTATCCTGGAAGACATGCATCAAGAGTTTTTCATCATGTGCATGAGCTGCCATCTTCCTACAATACATGGTGATGTGGGTTTTAGGGCACTTTGTACCGTCATATTTTTCAAATTTCGGTACTTTGAATTTATAGGGGATAATCACATCAGGAACTAGGCAGAGCCCAGCAGCATCAACTGACCCATAAAAGCTAAATCCTTCTACAGCCCGTAGCCTCTGCTCTAACATGCTAATCTTGGAACTTTCCTCAGCCTCTACTCTCATCTTTTCCTTCTCCTTCTCTTTTAAATCATCTAGATCAGGAATTGGTTCTGCTGCCTTTTCAGTGAAGACAGGATTTATATAGCTGTTATACTGCCCTGGGTTAAAAGCTGATGGCATTCCAGGGCATGTTGGATATGCAAAATGTTGTGGTGGGACCTCTTGGGCAGACTGGGCTTGAGGTGGACCAAAACCTGGAGGGTACAATGGGTCAGCCACTTCTTGCTGGCTTGTACTTCTTTCAACTCCTTTTCCTTTATTCATATTATTGAGAGCCTCCAGAATTTTGCTAAGTTCATTTTCAATCTTCTCCTGAGCTTTTTCTAGCTTTTCAAATCTATGAGAACTTTCTTCTTCCATTTGCCTTACTCTGGATCTTGTGTTGTATGGATGAGCAGGGTTTTCACTAGATGGAGCTATCCTCGGACCTTGAGTACCATACTTATGATTAGAAATGTTATGCTGTGCCTTATGTATGATGCTTTGACACACAAATGAAATGTACATTTTTTTAATGAAATCTAGTATGAAATGAATGCAAATGACTGTGTTGAAACATGATCATGAAAAGAATATAGATGCATACAATCAGACAAACAACATAGTTAGTTCCGTGGATGAAACGTAAGTGATGTTGATGCATAATGTCACATATGATAAAAATAATACACAAAGTTAAACAATCAAAATGATTAGATAAATACCTTTTTTTTGTGTCCTAATTTTAGGGTATATCTATCATTGGGTAGAAAGAGCTCTATCCTAGGTGTAAGCACTCCTAAGGTTCACTATATGTGGTTTAAGGTCAAAGTCTAAAGGTTCCCAAATTGCTCCTTACATCCCTGTCCATCACAGACTAGTAAGGCACCCTAATCCTCACCCATTACAGGCTACAAGCGGAAAAGGTTCAATTTGAGTGGGAGTATTTCGCTAGCCACTGCGGAGGCATTAGACCTCACGAAAGCAATAGGTACTTTACTCCTCCTAGAGGGACGGAGCTCGGGTGTAGAGCTCATGTTATGCACATGCATATGAATGACATAATCAACAAAGTGAATAAACATGAATGAATAATAACACATATATACAAAAAGGTTCAATTTTAGTGGGCTTTTGGATAACACAAATTATTTGCTGGCCTGACTCTCAAGGTCCCCAATGGAGTCGTCAAGCTGTCATAACGTCTAGATCCGGGGATCTATCGCTAGACATTGACTTTTAGGGAGTCGCCACCAATCTTTTTTATCTAGGTGCGATTGGCCACCTAAGGAATCTATCCTTTCAGGAAACACCTAAGCTTAAGGGTCCCTAAAAGAATAGGTTCAGGTCTGCTAACCAGAACAGGGTTCGGGAGTTCGGTTACGTGTGAGGAAGGTTATAGCACCCTCACAACGCCCATCAAAAGATGGTACCAGCTTAAATTTGTGTTATCCAAAAGCCTTAAAATTTTACCAAGTAATTAATTATTGGAAATTATTCTCAATTGACTCTAATACTTTTAGCAGAAAATTTCCTCACCTCAAGAGTATGTAAGAAAAACTACTGTTTCACTTACAGAGGCTCCGTCGTCGAATTATTTAACAGAAAAAAAAAAACAAAATCAAAATTACGATAGAAAGGAAGGAAAGAATGATTTTTTTTTGTAGGAAAAATTGATACTTTCAACTTTTCCCTAAAAATATTTTTTGGAAATTTCGATTTTCAAGGAAAATTGATACTTTCAACTTTTCCTCAAAAACCCTTTTTTTGAAAATTTATTTCTAAGGAAAATTGATACTTTCAACTTTTCCCTAAAAATATTTTTTTTGAAATTTTGATTTTCAAGGAAAATTGATACTTTCAACTTTTCCCCAAAAATACTTTTTTTTTGGAAATTTATTTTTCTTTTAAGGAAAATTGATACTTTCAACTTTTCCCTAAAAATATTTTTTTTGAAATTTTGATTTTCAAGGAAAATTGATACTTTCAACTTTTCCCCAAAAATATTTTTTGAGAATTTATTTCTAAGGAAAATTGATACTTTCAACTTTTCCCTAAAAATATATTTTTTTGGAATTTTTTATTTTTATTTAAAGAAAATAAAATAATAAAAAATAAATAAAAAGAATATTACATAAACCTAATCTAATAAATAAAAAATAAAATAAACAAATAAACAAAGAAATAAATAAAAAAAAAGAAAAAAAAAAACCTGGAGCGGCTCGGATCGCGGCTCGGCTCGGCTCGGCTCGGCTCAAGGAAGAGAAAACGGCTCGGGGGAGCGGCTTGGCGGCTTGGATCGGCTCGGCTCGGCTCGGCTCGGAGGAAGGCTGGCACGCGCGGGTCAGAAAGCGGGTCGACGCCCGGGTCGGGTCGGGTTCGGCAAAACGCGCGGATCCTCTGGGTTACTTACGGCCAAAACGACGTCGTTTTGGGAGGGTATAAAAGGCAATCCCCTTCGTTTTTTCGACAGAACGCTCCTCCCTCTTTCTCTCTTCTTCCCTTTTTCTCCCCCTTCTCTCTAAAAACCGAAGAACACCGGTGCCGGATTCTGGAAAATGTCGCCGAAATCTGGAAATTTCGCCGGAAGATCGCCGGTTTCTGGGATTCTTCGTCGGAAACTGGGTAGGTCACCGGAAACTTCAATGTTCGCCGGAATTGTCGTCGAAAAATTCAAATTTCGTCGGAATTTTCGTCGGATTCTGGAAATTTCCCAGAAATTTCCAGAAAAAATTTTCGCCAAAAATCTCTAAAAATTTTTTCTCACTCCCAGAACACTCCTAAACTTTTCCTAGCTTCCTATACGCCTCCTTTTCTCTCAAATCAGTAGCTTTGCTTACTGTTTTCTGTCCTTTTCTCTGTTCCAGGGGGATCCCTTTTATAGGGGTTGATCAGGAGTTCCTGATCAATCCCAATTCCTCCTTGGACGGGAATTCAGTCTTTGAATCCAACTGGACTCTTCTGATTGAATTCCCCTCCAGAGTGGGATTCTTCAACTTTGAATCTTACCCATCCAGAATTAAAATCAAAATAAATAAAAAAATACTAGATAATCAAAAGATATGATAGTATAAAAATAAAAAAATAATATCAGATAATTCGGAAAAAAAAAATCAGATAAAATTAACAGATAATAAAAAAAAATAACATAAGATAAACCCAAAAATATATTACAAAAAAAAAGATAATAATAATAATAAATATATAACTATATATATACAATACATATAAATCTAATCTAAATAAAAATAAATACACAAAGATATACATAATAATAATAATAATAAAATACATAAAATACAAAAGAAGAAAAAGAAAAGAAAAGAAAGAAAGAAAAAAAAATACAGGATTGAAATGGGCCTTACCCCTTTGGGCCAGGCCCAGTTGATCTGGGCCCGGACCCAATTGGATGTCTACAATCACTCTATTATATATCAATCTATCTATTTCTTTTTGTGTTTTTTTGCTGAAGTTGAGTACCACTTTTCTGCTTTTCTTGAGGGCTTTTATTTTACGTTCCATGACCAATCCATAAGTTTTTTTATAGACTATGTGATAAGGAAATTGTTATGTAGATAATAATTTTTTATTAGTTCTTGATGTTTTGAACTTCGTATAAAATGAATTCAAGTCAAATATACTTATAAATAATGCCCTATGGATTCTGGCCAAAAGATGTATAAGATATTGGTATACCATAATTAAATAAAGAAAAAAGCATGATATAGAATAAAGATAAAGGATAGTAAAAATGACCAAAATATAACTAAAAAAAAATCAATGGACATTGAAACTGTTTGTCATTTGGTAGAAATTGAGAGAATAAAAAAAAAAAAAAGATTTGCAACTCTTTCCAATCATAAAATCTAACCCTTATACAAATGAGAAAAATTTTTGATAAAGAGCCTAAAAAACATATAAGTTAAAATGAAAATTGAAATGTGAAATGATTGGATTGAAATCCAATAGGAGCAGGCGAAAGAACCAATCTCCTATTTTTAGAAGTGTAGTTTAAGGCAAAACAAAAACAAAAATAATAAAAATGCAAGGCAAATGATAATTTTGACATGATGTCCTTTCTAGGAAAGAAGTTAAAGTTATGTTTGAAAAAACAAATTAATGCTAAATGCTCAAATCAAGATAAAATGTTTAGGTAGTTGCTTAATTCAAGACCAAACATTTTAATTTATACAAATATGGATCAAATGTTATAACTTGCAATAATGTAAGATTTATTTTAACGAAAAATGAGATATGAATGTTACGTGCCATAATAATGCGAAAAAAAAATACGAATCAGCTAATTAGACAAATTTCAAGCTAATTAGACAAATTTCATGCTAATTTGGATTTTTTTTATTATTATTCTATGAAAAAATTAAAAGTTATTTAGGAAAAAAAACTCGCGTTTAACCCAAATACAAAAAGCAAAAAATCTCTAAACCCAAAGCAAATCGTCCTTAAATCAACTAGACAAGTTATTTCACTAACTGATTCAATTTCAATCATTAATTTCTGTGAGGTAAACATTATCGTTAGTTGATTTTAAGGTAACTATCATTTGGTTTAATTGATTACGCTTCAAGAGTTGATTTTGTTTAGGGTTTAATCATTTAGGCTTCTAAATTTTGAAAGATTAGTTGTTTTTTTTGTTAAATTTGTGTAAGGTGAACAATATGGTGAATAATATTAACTCATTTTTTAGGTTATGTTGTTCTTCATAGTTAGTCATTTTGTGGTTGAAGGCTTTTTGTTGTTATCCATAGTTAGGCATATTTTGGTTTAATGTTTTTTTACTGAAGTTCTTAATTGCTTAATTTATAATTAGGGTTTTTTATCGTTTAAGCATATTCAGGTATATGATTGATCCTAATTATTTAATTATTTATATAATCTTTTAATTCTTGCCTATCACTTAGGCTTCAACCAATGATAACATAAGTGATCACCCATCATTGTTGCCTTAATTTATAACATAAGGGAAGCCAATTAATCAACATAAAAAATAAATGTTATTTCATAAAAAAACCAATAATTCATGGCTACTAGGATTTTAAACAGGGTTAGGATTGAAAATGCTTACAACCTAAATTTGGTTTACTAATTAGGTTGTTGCATCAAACTGTTAGAATTAAATCTCCACCACACTACTTGATCAAAAAGATTTAAAAAATATACACTAAAACCTAACTTTTAAGATATCTCCTAAAATTTTAGCCAAATCCAATATAATTTTCAACTATAATAGTTCAAGAACAACATTATAAGAAAGATAACCGCAAAACTAACCACAAAATCACCAAAAAGATAACCAAGTTTATATATAAGCATGTTCATAACCTCAAGTCCACTTTATAAATTGTCTAACCAAAAACATTACCAAATAACAGCATAAAGTCAATAATGTGAATTCTAATTCTAAGAACAAAATAACATAGGAAAAATATGTTAAACTTTTGAGATAGGATATGCACATAAAAGACCTATTGTGTTATAAAATTGCATTCCAAAGAATGACCCTTAGTTATAACGATGTAAAAGCTTATAATAAAAATTTTATAACAAAATAAGAGTTTATAACATAAATATTATAACAATATAAGAGATATACACACTTAAACTAATTGCCATTTTCATTGTCAAGGATTTAAGGTTTCTTATAACATTTATAATATGAATTTTTGCTATAAATGATTCTTATAGCATTTATTAACTATTGTTAGATAGCTATAGAACCAACCATAAAATCACTAGAAAGATAACCAAGCTTAAATATAAGCATATTCACAACTTTAAGTCCATTTTATAAATTATATTCCTAAAAATATTACCAAATAATAGCATCAAGTCAATTATGTGAATTCTAATTCTAATAACAAAAAAAATTTCATTTCAGAAAAAGACCTTTGGTTATAACAATGTAAAAGCTTATAATAGAATTTTATAACAATGTAAAAGCTTATAACAGAAATTTTATAACATTATAAAAGCTTATAACAAAAATGTTATAACAATGTAAGGGACATGCACACTAAAACTAACTGTAACTTTCATTTTTAAAGATTTAAGGTTTCTTATAACACTTATAACACAAAATTTTGTTAGAAGTGATTCTTATAGCATATATACTATTGTTACTGGAATTTAGGGTTTATTGTGATATAATTTAATTTTCTTGGTTTTGCGATATGAGTTTTGATTATTGTATTATATGATTTCACTATACTAAGACTTTTATGATAATGGTTATAATTTTATATATATAAATAAGATAGTAGAGAACTTGATAATTAATTCTAATAAGATATCTTACTATGAGTTTTTAAACATTTGTAATGAGACTAAGTATATAAATATTAGTGAGATATTGTATTTAAAACCTAGAAAAATACTAGCTGATGATCTGATGGAGTAAATGATGTTAGAAGTACTCTTGAAATGATTAAGTTTATTATAGATTTTGGTGCAGTTGATACATATATAATATATGATATACATAAAACTGTTTTAACTCATAAGCTGTTAATATGAGCTAAAGTGAAAGCATAGCTAAGGTAGAAGGGAATGAAAGGGTAAAAAATCAAAATGTAGGTGAGGCAGCAAGGAATGAAAGATAGGAATTAAAGAGATAGTTAAAGAAGCAAGGTAGGGAATGAAGATGTAACTGAGGCAACAAGGTAGGAACTGAAGTTGATGTTAAAGCAATAGGGACAGAAAATGAAAATATGGTTAGGGCAGGAAAGGTAGCAATGGTAAAAAATGAAGATACGGTTGGGGTAGAAGTTGAAAATGCAATTAAAAGAAATAGCAGTGAAAGGGATAACCCTAGGATGAAACTAGATTCAACCTCGCCAATCAATAATGATGTTGATAAGGGATGGTAGAGTGAGTACTATAACTCTGCTGAGTATGGTGAGCTTATTAGTGATGAAGATAAAATGGTTGATGATACTACTAAGATTAAAAGTAAATTCTCAATGTATAATTCCAATGCAAAAATCCATTATATTGAGTTAAGCGTGTTATTTGAGAATTCAAAATAATTTAAATATAATGTGTCTTTACTGTCTATTAAGATAAATAAGGGTATCATTTGGTTAAGAACTATAAAAATTTTATTAGAGGTAAGTGTGCTACAAAATAATATCCTTAGGTAATTTATGTAGCATCTGACAGAAAGTTACAATCATTTCAAGTAAAGACTTACAATAACAATCATGAATGTAATAAGATTTTCACAAACCCAAGGATGGGTCAAGCTATTTTGGCTGAATTGTACAAAAATAGATTTATAAAGGATCCTTTTTATTAAGTATGTAAAAATGCACGAGTTAGTTAAAAAAGAGTTTGATATATGGGAGCATATTAGCATGATAAGAAAAGTTAAAAAAAAAAGTGGCTAATAAAGTTATTACTAATTATAAGGACGAGTTTAGACTTTTACAGGATTATGTTGATATGATTAGAGAAACTAATAAAGACATCACAGTAAAGATGTAAGTTCACAAGCCATTGCCAAGTTTTTCACCTGTATTTGAAAGGTAATATATATGTTTCAAGGCACTTAAAAAAGGTTTAAAGAGTGGTTGTAGGCTTTTTTTTAAGACTAGATAGTTGTTGACTTAAAAGCTGGACCAAAGGTAAGTTGCAATGTGTTGTTGATAGAGAAGAAAACAATCAAATGTTTTTGTGGCTTAGGCATTGGTGGAAATGGAATGCATAGCTTCATGGAAATGATTTCATGATTTGTTGAAATTAGACTTAGTGTCTTTGAGAAATAATATAGGATAGATAATCATGACAGATCAATAAAAAATTAATATTTAAATGCTGATTTAAATTAAATTATATACTAAATACTTAAACTAATTACTAATTATTTTCATATCACCTATAGGCCTTGATAATGCAATTGCAAAATTGCTTTTAGTTGTTGACATAGATTCTGTGCTAGACATGTATATGTTAATTAAGCTAAAATGAGGCATAAGGGTAAAGAGATGAAAATGATTTTCTAGATAATTGCTAAGTTTTCAATAGTTAGGCAATTTGAAGAAAAATGAGAAATTGTAAGAAAAAAATGAGACTGTAGTTGTAGACATAATAAAGCCCAACTTTAGTAATGGTGTAAAGCCTTATTCAACACAAATTCTATATGTGAGTTAGTTAACAACTTTTGTGAAGTATTCAATGGGACATTGCTAGATGCAAAGAAGATTTCAATGGTTTCTTTATTTGAAAACATAAAAAAGTCTCTGATGGTAAAAATTAGGAAGAAGAGGAAAGAATGTTTTAAATGGAGAAGTATGATTTGTCCTAAAATTATAAAAATAATAGAAAAAAATACAGCTATAGCATTATAATGTGTAGTTGTATTTAATGGAGATGGTGGATAAGAAATAGATATAGGTGTAGATAGATTTATTGTCCAGCTTGATGAAAAAACATGTAGTTTAGAATGTATCAATTTTTTGGTATTCCATGTGCACATGGCATATGTGTAATTAGAGATCTAAGTGGAAATGTTGAAGATTTTGTGTCTAGTTGGTATCATAAGGAGGTATATCTATAGATTTATAGTAATGTTTTACAACTTATGCCTAAGAGAAAAGGATTGGGCTAAACCAAAGTCAGAAGAAATGTTATGCCTTCAAAGTTTAGGAAGATGTCAAGTAGGCCAAAAACAATAAAAGAAAGGATCATGATGAGTCTAAGAAAAAGAAGCCCAACAATCCAATAAATCTATCTAGGAAAAATATGATAATAACATGTAAACTATGTCATCAACTAGGCCAAAACAAAATAAGCTATCTTATGGTAGGCAATTTAGTAATTTCATTCTATTTTATTTTTATTTATTATTATAAATATTGTACTATTATGGATTTTGACTATTAAAGTACCTTAACCCATCAACTCAACTTTATTTTTCTTTTCATAACAGAAAAGTTATCATGTGCTCAGATTTAGAGACCAGAATATGAACCAAGGTGCATTAAGTATTGTAGATCCTATTAAAGCTATACACGATCCAAACAACCATGCTATTACTTTAGCTACTACTTATGGTGCTTATGCATTTGCATCTAGATCTGGTTACATATTTGCATTTGCTTCAGCTAATATCAATGGTTTTGTATATACAACTACAACTATATCTGCACAAACCATAAATCTAATTTCAAATCCAACTTCAACAAATCTAATTTCAAATCCAAATTTTGTTCTAGTTTTAGCTTCAGCTTCAAATCCAATTTCAGATCTAGTTTCAACTCAATTTTAAATCCAGTCAATATTGTTGTTGCTGTTGCTATTGAAAATGCAAAACTAAAGTCCAAAAATCAACAAGATCTAATGGAAGATGTTTTACAAATGAATATGGGAGACTCTATAAGATGACTGGTGGAAAAACAAGTTCTTTATCAAAGTCTAAGTTTTCTACAACAACTATTGGAAATAGAGCAATTTCAACAAATAACATTAGAAGTTATAATGACAAGCACATTATTAAAGCTACAACCAGAAGCAAGAAAAAAGGCATGCAAGATTATAGATTATATACAAACTTAGAAATAGAGAGATAAATCTTAAATGTGAGAGATTTTTTACCTAACATATATATTCTTTATTTTATTTCCTTGATTATTACCCATTATAAATTGATATACGTTATTCAATAGCCTGGATTGAGAAGTCAAAAAGTGATAGTAGTTAGGACAAGAAGAGGCAAGAAGAAAGTTGTTAAGAATGTAATTGGTACTCCAGAAAGTCAAGTTCTTGTTTCTAAAAGAAATACGATAAACAAAAAATTTGAAAAGTTGATGTTTTATTTTATTGACCGTTGCTGCTAGCTGCTGATATGTTATGTTAACTATTTTTTTCTTGTTAATGTTGTAAGAACACTTTATATTCAACCTTTTGTTGGCTGAATGTTTTTAGTACTAAATATTATGGAAAAACATTGTCTATTGGCATTCATCAGATTGCTTTGCTATAAGATTACCTCTATTATCAGATTACCTTAGATTACTTTCCAATTGCATGTTGCTAGTTAAACACATTGCACTCAATCATATATTCACAACTAATAACATAAGGCAACAAAATTCATAGCTAATAACATTGATTCAATTGCCATTGACATAATAAGAGTTTTAACCAATATTTATAGACCCTCATAAATCATTCATAATCTTAACCCATTATCAAGCATACAAGTTAAGTTTCCAAATTTTTTTTGGCATTGAAAAATATTACATAAAACACAAGTATAAAAAGAGTGAGATAAGCCAAATTATTTTTCAGTTACTATCTCTACCATGTCCACCACCAGTAATTTTATTGCTTTCTTCCGATTTCAACCTTAAAAAATTTTCTTTTATTAGTTACATATTCTCTACAATAACATCAGCTTTACTAGCATTTTGCTTCAATTTTGAAACTTCAAATTTCAAACTTTGAATATGACTATATAAAAACTTTTTTTCTTTTCAGCTCCAGAATAATCTATTTTGCTCTTTTGAAAATTTTAGGATCATGCCATAAATAAAATCCATAAACAGTGCCTTGTAATCACACTAAAGAAATATCAACAAACAAATTCTAGCAATCGCACTAAACAAATATCAATAAACAATACCAATAAAATACCAAAGAAATACTAGTAAATATACCGGATAATGTCAGCATTTATAAATTTTTTTACTAGGATTGCTCTTTGTTCATAAAGTCTACCTAGTTATCTTCATATTGCAATAACAGAAAATGTGTTCTCTTTCAAAGTCCCATTCTACAGGGTAATTAACTAAAATTAACTTATACATGTTTATATCATAAAACCATCCTCTAGAAACCTTGCAATTTTAATATTTTAAAAAACAAATTAAAAAAAATTAGAGCATGACAAAAACCCAAAATTTATACTAACATTGAATTTATGCTGCTACATAAATTAATATTTGAAAAAGACATTGTGTTCAAAGGTTATTTGAAAAAAAAATTTTCCTCAATATATGGTGAAAAATGAAAAGAAGACTTGCTTAGAAATGAAAAAACCCTAAGCTCAAGCTCTCTAACTTGTTACAAACAGAAAGGATAAAGAGAACAAGATAAAAAATAAGCTTAGAAAAACAGTCAAAATCTTTTTTAGCTGTCATTACATGTGGATAAGTTAATTTCACATCACGTTTGTCTATGATGATTTGTACACATGGGCAACTTTACGGCATGTAAAATGCACACCCCATTTTTTGTTGAAATAAATTCTACATTATTATAAGTTGAGAACGTTTGATCTTTATTTAAACAAATTAAAATGTTTGGTCCTGAATTGAGCAACCACCCAAACATTTGGTTCTCATTTGAGCATTTAGCCAAAAATTACTAAACCAAAAGTAAAAGATAAACAAAGATTAATAATTTATGCTTTAATCAAGAGAAGTCCAAGAAATGACAAAAAAAACTATAAAAGATATTGCATGAAATTGACCATATGCAAATTTAAAATAGTGAACAAGACTATAAGACAAAGGGAACGCAATGATTAAGTGAATGAATGAAGTCCAAAACTAGAAGAGGACAGCAAAATGAGGGCTGTCAAGAAAAAAATTTATGACATGAATCTGATCTCGTGAATAAATCCAAATTCCAAACATTAAAATGAACCAAATTTTTTAGAAAATGTTCTGAAAATTGATTCAACAACAACACTTTCTACTTAAGACATGCCTTGAACAATAAAATTAACATGGAATAAATCAATCAACAAATAACATCCTCTGCTTTGACAAATCATAAATACAAAATATTTTATGAAGAAAATATAACATTAAAAGGAAAAAGGGAAAATATACATACAAAATTGTTGATAAATTAATGCAAATTTCATGTTAAAATTGCTAGATAAAAAGTAATTTACTTTAATTTTAACCTTTCAATATAGGAGACAACTTTTTTATCAAAATAGATTGGAGATTGATTAAAAAAAAAAAGAATTGGTGAGAGGTGAATAGGAAACTAAACCTAGATTTAGGTTAATGATTCATCCATTCTTTGAAAAATGAGATAAAACAAAGTGCATGTGGACAATTGTAATAAGAATTAAAAAAAATAGATTGGAGATTGATTAAAAAAAAAAGAAAAGAAAACATCAGTGGTGAGAGGTGAATAGGAAACTAAACCTAGATTTAGATTAATGATTCATCCATTCTTTGAAAAATGAGATAAAACAAAGTGCGTGTGGACAATTGTAATAAGAATTCTAAATTTTAATAGTGTTTGCAAGAAAAGTTAACTAAATCTTTGAATTCCCAACCTTCGACACCTTTTGTAGATGTAATTGTAAACTTGAACTAGCTTTTACACCAAAACTTAGCCATTGTCGAATTTATTATTTGAGAACTTATTTTTGTAAAGTTAATGCAGGCCATGGTAAATAGTGTAAATCATTATGTTGAAATCATCATGTTAGTGTAAAATAGTGTGAAAAAAATAAAATTAGAGGATTCTTTACCATTAAAATAACAAACTCCAGAACATGTTGCATTTATGAAGTTTACCTAACAGAGCTATCAAACACTGATATGAAATGGACAATAATAGAGCAATCAAACACTGATATGAAAAATTTCTAATTCTAAATTGGAGATCAATAATAAAATAACAAATGACTTGCATTTTTTTCCAAAGATAATTTCAATATTTTTTAGCAAATTTGGAGATAAAATACTTGAAAAATGCAAAGAGGCTTTAAATTTAGGATGGATAGACAGATGAAAGAAATCCAGAGAGGCTCTAAATCTAGCTTGCAATTAATTCCTAGACAATAAAAAGAATTGCACTTACACTTATAAACACAAAAAAGCCCAAAGAAGTCTAGGTTTCCTTGTGATTTCAAATAACCAACCTAGTCATGGTTACTTTATAATTTCAAACAACCTACTATTGGTTCACCGTCTAACTCTTGAACAATGGAAAAAGCTTTAAAACAAAATTACCTTTGAAGGGATTAATGAAAGGAATTGCATCGAATCTGTTTGAGAACTCGCCGAATTACTTTATGTTTTTGTGAGGAATTTGGCGAATAAGCTTAATAAATAAGCCAAACAAATATTTTATGGAGAGTGATTTTGATATACAAACTTTGGATTCTAGTTGACCATCACCGACTAAATTGTTTCTACTTGATTTGGAATACGAAAGGGTAGCTTCTACTCAATTAATGGATTCGACAAAAAACCAAAAAAGAGTTAGAGGCGATCAGATGATTTTGGTATGGGATTTAAAGGGAGTATGAAAAACCTAATAAAAAATATGTTAGTCTAAAAGATGTAGTTTAGGGAAACTTTAATTAAAATTATTTTTTATGGATATTAATAATTATTTAAAATTCATTTTTTACTTAAAAGTTACTAGTATAGTCAAGTGTAATTAAAATTTTTTTTCTATTTAAGATTTCATTTTTTATTTTAAAAATTTTCTTTTAACAAAATTTTTAAAAAATATTTTAAAATTCTAAAAAAAATGTATATTCTAAAATTTTTATTATATGTAATATTTAATCCATTTTCTTTAATTAAAAATTTTTCATATATGAATATACATACTTAGCTTAACTCAAACCCAATATTTTTCTCTTTTCTTTTTCAATAGTTTCTAACAATAAATTATATTAAAATAAATAATATTTAAGGGTCATATATAAAATACGTAATCTTTTAGCTAATAATATGTAATTTGTTAATAAATTATTATAATTTTAATTTTAATTATAAAAAATCAAAGCTAGAAAATTTTCAATTAAGTATTTGAATATTGGTAAAATTTAAAGAATAAACTGGTAAGATAGTTCCAATACACTAAAACAATTGCTAATAATAATACTCTATTAATTATTAAATAGTGAAATAGGATTGTAAGTTTTTAACTTGTTAAATCATAACTAGACTCTACTCTAGCCTCTAGGGAATATGTAGTAAGATTTAATAAGCATTCCATAACTTAAAATGCAGAGTTATTTTCTATTTGCAATCTACACCATTTGGTAATCTTAAGAACTTAACGATGGGATGGGAAAATGTCAAAATGGCATTAGGTCTTTTTAGGCTTTTAAGGAGTAAATAATTTTGGATTTATATAAATTAGTATCATTTCTTTTTGGGTCTATTTTAAGGAAACTTCATTTAAAATTATTTTTTTGTATGGATATTAATAACTATTTAAAATTCATTTTTTATTTAAAAGTTACTATTATGGCCAAGTTTAGTTAAAATTTTTTCTATTTAAGATTCATTTTTTACTTAAAAAAATTTCTTTTAAAAATTTTTTTAAATTAGAAATTTTTAAAAATTTTAAATTTATTTTAAAATTCTAAACAAATTATGTATTTTAAAATTTTCATTATGTGTAATATTTAATCCATTTTCTTTAATTAAAAATTTTTTCTATATGAATACATAAATAAATTGTGCTTAATAAAAATTAAATTTTATATTATTAACTATATATATAATCTAAGTAAAATAATTACTTATAAATTATATATTAATTTGAACTTATTAATGATGGATAAATAACATCATAACTTCATTTAAAAGTTTGTGACATTTATTTTATAATCATATAACATCATATATCGAAGTTATGAAATTTTAATGTTATTAATAGTTAATTAAAGTGTTTAATTTGTGACAAAAATTAATAACGTCACCTAAAATTTACTAAAAAAAATTCATCACAGATAAAATTTTAAATTGATGACAAAATTATAACATTACCTAAAACAAAAAATGTCACAAAAAAAATTTCCCACCAAATGAATTTGATGGTAAAAGTTTATGACATTTATGTTATCATCATACAACACCATATATGGACGTGACAAAATTGCAATGACATTAATGCTTAATTAAAGTGTTCAATTTATGAAAAAAATTAATAACGTCATCTAAAATCTATAAGAAAAAATTCATCATAGATAAAATTTTAAATTGGTAACAAAATTATAATGTCACCTAAAATAAAAACATGACAAAAAATTTTTTCACCAAATAAATTTAGCAATAAAAGTTTGTGATATTTATGTTATCGTCATATAACACCATTAACTGACGTGACGAAATTACTATGTTATTAATAGTTAACTAAAATATTCAAATTATGATAAAAATTAATAATGTCACATAAAATAATAAAACATCACAAAGAAATTTCCCACCAAATGAATTTGGTGGTAAAAATTTGTGACATTTATGTTATCGTTATATAACACCATACATTGACGTGATGAAATTGCAATGTCATAATAGTTAACTAAAGTATTCAAGTTGTGATAAAAATTAATAACGTCACCTAAAATCTATTAGAAAAAATTTGTCACAAATAAAATTTTAAATTGGTGACAAAATTATAACGTCACCTAAAATAAAAAAACATCATAAAAAAATTTTCCACCAAATAAATTTGGTGGTAAGATTTTGGTGATGTTATCATGTGATGATTTTATATATCATCATATAAAATATCAAAATAATATAAAAGTATGACGAAGTATATTTTTCATCATCTTTTACACATTTTGTGTGACGAAATACAATACGCCACTTAGAAAAATTATCACAAATTGCCAAATTTATTGTAACGAATCAAGATTCTTTTTGTTAAAATTGTTTTGTGACAACCACTCCTTATGATAAATTTGATGATGTAAATGCATGCAAATACAGTAAAAGAATAGCGTTAGTAAATTCAATATATACAAGAAGCAAAATATAATTTTACAAGGAGCAAAATAGTAAGAAATACCCCTTCATGTGCCATATTTAGAATTTTCTGTGCAAAAAGGAAGGTATGGCTTTAACTTAAGTTTATATCTTTAGGGTTTATTTATGCTAGGTTCAAAAGTTTTAACAATCTAAAAGCTTTCAAATTATTCTTACATTATCATCCACTATAAGCTAGTAAGGCATCCTAATCTTCGCCCCTATTATAGGCTCAAACGAAAAGGGTTCAATTCGAGTGAGAATTTTCATTAGCTTACATGAAGGTACATGCTCATTCATAAGAAAAGACAAAGCTCAAGTTTAAAACTTATGCGTAAATGCATGTGTAGTATGTGTAAAGGAACATGCCAAGCCATATAATCAAATAAATTAGTACACATGAAAATCACAATAAAAAAATAGACAAATATATTAATACATATAAAAAGCCATAAGCTATAAAATAAACAAATAGATTAATGCACATGAAAAATCATAAATAATTATATAATAAAACTATCAAAGTAAGGCTTAAGATAACATACAACTAACTAATGGCTTGATTCTCTAATAGTCCTTAGTGGAGTTATTAAATTGTCATAATGTTCAAATCCAAAAACCTAACTATTAGACACAAAAATCATGGAGTCACCATCAATATTTTTTATCTAGGTATGGTTGGCCTCCTTAATGAATCTATCCTTTTTAATATTATCCTAAGCTTAACTAAAAGTCCCTAAAAACTAAAAAGAATAAGTTCTGGTCTATATTAATAAAACTAAATTCGGGAGCCGGTTACGTGTAGAGAAGGTTTTAGCACTCCATAATGCCCAAATTTGGTACCAAATTAATTACATGTTATCTTGTTTAAGCTTTAATCAAAGATGATTTTTTTAATTAATTTTGGTATTTAAATATTAGAAAAAAGTCGTTAGGCTTACACCAAAAAAAATTTTTTCTTCACCTCAAGAGTTTTCAAGATAAACTCGTTATTCATTTAAAGAGACTCTTCGTCGATTCATTAAATATCTTATGAAAAATCAAATTCTAAGTTTTTTTATTTATTTACAATATAATGTCATATAAATATCAAAATATCATAAAAAAATATCATGCAATAATACCATAATTAAAACATGCAAAATAAAAATTCATGCAAAATATCATAGTAAAAATCATGCCAAAAATCATGTAAAGATATCATGCTAGAATAAAATCCATACAAAATAGCATGCAAACATATAAATAAATCACACAAACGAAATCCATGCAAAATATCATGCAAATAAACAAAATCTATGCAAAAATATCATGCAAATAAATATCATAAAAAATCATACAAATAAATGTCATAATATAAATCATGCAAATAATCATGCAAAAATATCATAAAAATCATACAAAAATCAACTATAAAAACTTATATTAAAGTTGCCTACTTTTTTCTTTTTGTTAGTATTTTCAATTCAATCACAATTAATAAAAAGTAGATGAATAAAAATCAAAATAAAATAAAAAATCAAAATAAAATAATAATAAAAAATCTACGATTAAATTCGGTCAAGTAATACGTCAATCTACTAATCGTCTCGGGTCTAAGTACAAGTTAGGGGCTGTAAAATGACCTCATTTACTATTTGTATACAAGCCAAAAATCAGTTTTGTCTTAGATTTCCCTCATTTTCTCTCTAGCTTTTCTTCCCTCTACCCTTTTTTTAAAAGTCCACCATGGCATTCAATTACCCAATTGTCGACCAAAAAACTCAAAATTCGATTACCGTGAAATTTTTTTAGTGCTGTAAAATTCAGTAGGAATTTCAAAAACTCATGAAAAATTCATGAAAAACTGAAAAATAAATTCTACCTAGAAATTGAAACTTTCAAAAATTCTCTAATCCATAAACACTAAAGACCAATTCCTAAACTCTTTCACTAAAACTCCTAAAAATAATTTCAACATCAAATTCCCAAAATCCCAAAACTGAAAACCCAAGAAATTTTCTATTTGCTCGACTCTATTTATGGTGTGATTACTTCTTTGATTGTTTGTTGCTTGTGATTGCAATTTTGGGTTCTTTATATAGGGAAAGCTTTTGATTTTATTGAATCTAAAAAAAATAAATTTGTAGATTCTTTATGGGATCTTTCCTTTATCAAACACCTTGATGCCTAAGTATTTCGAAAAGCAATTGATTTTTAAATTTTCAATCTCAACAAGATTTAAGAAATCCAATCTCAAGTTTCCTTTTGCAAACATCAATCTCGGTTTTTTTTTTACTAGTTTTATTGAATAATAAAACAAATAATAATAAAAATTAAAAATAGAACCTAAAATAAATAAATAAATAAAATAAAAATATACCTTTGGACTTTTAATCTCGAGCTTAGAATTCAATTTCATAATTAAGACCTAATTAAATAGTTTCCAAACCATTATCAAGACAAATTACAAAGCCCCATTAAACATAAAAAAAAATCTCTAAATAAAATGGGATGTCTACATCTATCATTATTTTTACCCTTATTTTTCGTTAATTCTTTCATATGTTTCTAAATTCAGCTTTTGGTGGTAGATTTAAAAAGCTACAATTTAATTAATAACTTCACTAATATCTTTGATTAATATTTAATAATTATTTGTGTAATATAAAGTTATATAAATTCTGAAACGAAGTGAAAGCTTTTGTCCTAGCATATGTATAGCTAACGGCAAATAAAATTGGCATGGTCAGGTAAGACGAGTAGCATTCATCAAATCCCAAAATTTTTTAAAAAAATTGATATTATCTTTATTAAATCTCTCCTTTTTTATTTAGATTTAATACCAAATGTACCCTCAACATTTGTATAAAATAATTTTAAGTTTTTGGTTTTTTATTACATGCGAATATGTTTAGAATCTTTTTTATTTTGTTATAAATAAAATATATATTTTTTAAACTTACGTAAAAAAGTCTCATTTAATTAAATGAGGCTAACGAGCATTTGTATTATATAGTTGGCATCATACGTAAAAGATTACATGTAAAATGATGTTCATATGGATTGTTTTTAATTTTTTAATATTTGAATTTTTTTTCAAAGAACAAATTTTTTTTTTAAAAATTAAAAATGCAATAAAAGGTGGATTTGTTATTTCTATTTTTTGTAAAAAGTTTAGAGTATATTTACATATTAAACTTTTTTTAACTACAATGAGGTGTAAACTTTTTTTAACTAAAATGATGTGTCAATGGCTTTACGTAGACATTATTTTACACATCATCTTTCATGTAGGATACCAAATACGCAATACAAAAATGAATGTTAGTCTCATTTAACTGAATTATATTTTTTTACGTAACTTTAAAAGTTTATGATTTATTTGTAGTAAAATAAAAGATTATAAATTTATTTTTGTGTAATAAGAGATCGATGTTTTATATTTATTTTGTAAAAAAAAGGTATATTTTAATATTAAGCCTTTTATTTACCATCCTATCATTAACAGGCTAACCTTTTGCTTAAAAAAAAAAAAATCAACGCTAAGGCAAATATTTTGTGGCTAGAGAATGAGGCTACTTTGGTCAAATTACGTAAGAAGTTTTTATACTTGTGAAAATTTAAAATTTAGTCCTTATATGTTAATTCCTTTAAATTTAGTTCTATAATTTTTTAATTTGTTAATTTTAATTCAATTATTAATTTCATTAATTTTTTTTACCATTAAAAATATTGATGTGATTGTTGATTTTGCTGCTATAGTGTTTGGCTTGTTGACATGGCATTAACTTGCCATTAAATAATTTGAATAGATGAAATTAATTATTAAATTATATAAATGATCTCTGTATTTAAATGAAATTTGAAATTTAATCCTTTCACTCACACAAATTTTAATATTTAGCCCTTTTAATATAAAAAAATATTTTGAATTCTTTTAAAAATTTTTTAGAATTTTTAAAAATAATAAATTTACTTTTTAATATTTTAATATTTTTAATTTCATTTTTTTTGAAAATTTTTTATTTTTTAATTTTTGGAAATTTAGATATTTTCTAAAAACTTTAAATATTGTGAATTTTAAAAAAAAATTTCTAGTTTTTTTAAAATATTAAATTTACTTTTCTCAATATTTTAATGTTTGAAGTAAAAAATCATTTTTTTGAGTTTTTTTATGCTTCAAATTTTAACATTTTATTTAATCAAAATTTTTATTTTTTTTGTTTTTAACTTTTTTAGAATTTTTACAAATTTTTTATATTTTTTATGTTTTATAAAAAATTTTATAATTTTAATATTTAAATTAAAATAAATAAATAAACAAATAAACTGTAAAGAATACGCAAGTCATTAAAACTTATTCTATTTGGTATATTTAAGATGGATGAACATAAAATCTGGGTAAAATAAAGAAATAAGAAACATGGAAAATTTTTTATTTCGATTGATTTTCCATTTGAATAAGATAAAAAAGTATAATTTTTTAAAAAATTTATTCTCTTTTTTTAAACATAAAATATTATAAATTTTTTTTACAAATAAAAATTAAAAAATATAGAAAATTTTATAAAAATTCCAAAAAATAAAAATAATAAAATTAAATATTTTGTTTAAATAAAAATTTTAAATTTTGGAAAAATAAAAAATATCTAAAAAATGAAACCAAAATATTAAAATATTAAAAAATAAATTTAATATTTTAAAAAATTAAAAAATTAATAAATATTTTAAATAATTTTCTTATTAAGATAATAAATTTTAAATTTCATACAAATATAAAAATTAAATTTAAAATTTCACATGAATGCAATGATTGTTTATAAAATTTAATAATTAATTTTATTCATCCAAATTATTATGTTAGTAGGTCAATATTATATCAATAAAATCAATAATATATCATCAAATTAATGATCGTGTTAGCATTTTATCGACAAAAGATTAACAGAGTTTGTGATTAAATTAAAAAAATAAGATAATTAAATTTATATAAATTATAATATAAAAACTAAAATTTAAATTTCTAAAAAGTGTGGAGACCTGAAGCACAATTTGATCGGCTATTCCTAATAATGAGTGGTACATGTTAGAAGAGCATAAGGCCGGGGCAGAAGGCGAGTGAGTGTTGCATGTTGTTGGCTACGTGGACTAACACCCAACATTGGTTAAGGCTCAATTGCTTTCTTAACCGCTCATTAGGTCTGAATCCGCGCACGCGCAGCCTCTCTCTCGGCCAAATGCTAATGGCAACCTTCAACTCTCTCACTCTGCCCTTGTCAAAACTTGAATTTCCAGTGTGCTCCGCTGCAAGAATCAAGATTTCCACCTCCCCTCTCCATTCATTTCCCAACCTTTCACGCTTCAGGCCAAATGGGTTCCTTATACGCTCCATTTCAAGTGATCATTCCACCATGGCCACGGGTGATCAAATTGGAGATAAGACCAACTCCCGGCCTCAAATTCAAACTTGGTACACTTTTCTATCTTTTATAACTGTGGAGAATACAGCTAAAAACCAGAGGTGTAAATGCCCATGGACAATGATTTCTAATCTGGTTTAGAAGAAAATAGTAATGAGTAGAAATCTTCTGGAAATCAAACTACCCAGTAAATCATGTCAAACAAATTCGTTTTTCTGTGTACATATTTAGATTAGGAGTCTTGAAGGGCACTGCAATCTCAGAAATTTCGTTAAATTCACCCCTTTGAATACCAAGGAATAGTTCTTGACACCATAAAAAGTTCACTGCATTTGTATCAAAAAAGGTTGTTGTATTTCCCAACAGTCAGTATACAACATTGTAGTTATACGTTGCAGTTGCTTCCTATGAATGGCAAGTTATAATTTAATAACCCTTAGTTTTCTTTAATTTTAACGTTGTATCTTCCGTCTTATAGTACATGGAACTGGAGGGGCTACACTATTCGCTATCAATGTTCTGGGAGCTGCGGTCCTGCCTTGCTTTTAGTACATGGCTTTGGAGCAAACAGGTCTACATAATTGAAATTTTGCTTCTCATTAGCAGACAAGTAATTTCTATAGGTATTGATCGCAAAAATTGCTCAATATGGTCATGCTTTTGTATTTTCATATTTTCCATCGCATGCATGTGGGTTTCTTTTTTACTTTTAGATGATGATGCCCTTACAAATGGTGGAATTTGCCATACAATCATGTCAGAAATAAAGTTGATATTGCTAGAAAACCTATTTTTTATTTTTATTTTTTTGTTCTAGGAACTGTTATGTATGTTATAATTAGATTGATGTTCTTAGTAATCTTGCTGGTAGTGTGCATGGTTATATTATGGTAATGAATAATGCTGCTTTGGGGAGGAATATGATTAGGTCCTTGCAACTTTTTCGAAGATTATCTTTATTCTGTATCTCAAAGCTATTAATATGCTAAAAGTGGATGCAATCAGAATTCATTATTCCCATTCCTTGAGGCTTTCCTTTTCCTTTTATACTTTGCTGCTATTGTTTCTCTTATACAGGATGTTATAGAACTGGAATTTAAGATGTCTTTATTGTCCAATAAACAACTTTTTGGATCTTGCATGCATAAATACAGTAAGTTTCAGTTTTTGGTAATTATTTGGGGAAAGCATGAATAACTAATGAAAAGAGAGAGTATAACAGGTTTTATGTATTTAAAGAAACTGCAAAGTGACATATTTGTTGTTTGCAACAGCTGTGGTAGTGTTAGTGGCGATGGTGTTTCGCTTGTGGTCACAGAAAACAGCATGGTAATTTAATGAAGTTATCTAACAATAAAGAAGTCTTGATATTGTGTTTCCTTAAAACATCTAGTCTTGACTCCTTTTCTGTAGAACTATGGCCTGCATTGGTGCACCTGTGCATAGCAGCTAATTTTTGAGTGAAGGAAGCCTTGAGCCTTGTTCCAAAGGGATCCACCATTTTGTGCATAACAAAAAAAGGAGCATATTATACTAGGTTTGAGACTTAAGGTGGTTAAATCGATTGGATTTTGTAATGTAATTAATTGTCACTGGTTTAAGCGCATGTCAGACAGTGAAGTATGCAGAAGATGCTGTGCTTAAAGAATTGTCAACCCACCAGTTTCCTTTTGGATGGCTTGTTGCATCTAGAATTTAGGGTATACTGTTTCTTGTAGTGCTGCCTAATTCTTTTCAAATGTTTATTTTCTCAACCAGGCGATTGGTATATGCATGTTTGAGAGTGTTTCAATTATTGATTGTTTAAATGTTTCCTTTTAATAACTTGCTTCCATATTTACTTTCTTGATGTTTGATTCTTGTGATTTCTTGCTTATTACAGTGATCATTGGAGGAAAAATATTCCAGTTCTTGCACAATCACATAGGGTATATGCAATTGATCTTATTGGTTATGGATACTCAGACAAGCCAAATCCTCGTGAGGTTGGGGACTCATTCTATACATTTGAGGCTTGGGCTTCCCAATTGAATGATTTTTGTAGCAGCGTGGTTAAAGAAGAAGCATTCTTTATTTGCAATTCTATTGGAGGTAACAACCCTTGTTAATGTTCTAATTCATGTAATATTAATTCTTTCACCAACGCGTGTTGGTCCGAGTGGCAAGGAGCTCGGTTCCCCTTAAGCAAGGTCTTGGTTTCGAGTCTTGTGAATAGAGAAAATAGGCACTGGGAGAGCTTACCTCCCTTATGGGGTCCAACTTAGCTTGACTCTGGAATAGTTGGGGCCCAAAGTGGCTACCGGACACCAAGGGTTTCCAGACCAAAAAAAAAAAATTATTAATTCTTTCACAATTTTTAACTCAAAACAAAAAATTCTTTCAAAATTTGATGCTCATGCTATATCTTAGTATAATATTAATCTTTATCATCTATCTTACCTTCTTCACAGCCCTTTCTTCTTTCCATTTTGGGCCTTTACCTATTGTAGATAGTTGGGAAAGTAGTAGCCACTTATATATGTGAGGTTTCAGAGGCATGACTCCTATACTTAGGATAATAATTTCCAGTTATGATGGTATTATATTCTAGTTATCAGAATATTTTGTATGAATCTGACTGACTTACAACCATCACATGTGCTGACAATGGGCTAAAAAAATTTTCCATTGAGGTCTTTTGTATGTCACACTTTTCCCCCTTTCTCTTATCCTTTGTCACTCTTAGTTAGGACCTTTTGGTTTGGCTTTGCTAGACAAGATAATACTATCCTTGTCCTTTTTTTTTTTCATTGTTTCTCTACCTTGAGGGCTGAGGCTGCTAAGCATCTGTGACACTGTCTTCCTTCTGCCCAGATGATAAAAAAAAAAAAGGGTTTCCCCTGATTAAAGGTTCTAAACTTATTTTCATGTTCTTTTGAGAACATAACAAAGGAAAAAGAGGAGATGGTATTATAGTGCATACCTAACTGCTGACATTATACAAACACCTTAAACAGAGTGCTTATTGCAGCGCAATATTTTGCTTGTTAAGTTGATATGTTGTTGAAAAAGAAAAATGAAAATCCTTAAATTTGACAAACCATAGAAAGTTTCCAAGTTTCCTGTTTGATGTATAGGTTTACCATTGAGAATATTTAAATTTAGTTCATAAAGCATATAATCCGGTTCATTTACCACCTTTCTTGACATGTGATATGAATTTCCTGGGCATAAGTTTCTTTTATAATCACATTTGACCCTTCATCACTGGTTTCGTGTGCTCCCTTCCCATTTTCGTCACTATTTAATTATTAATACTATTGTTTTTGCTTGGAAATGTATTGTTAGGACCTAGAAAATGTGAAAATTGATTGCACAAGCAAAGCAGCCCTCATAGAGCTGTCAAGAGAGTTTGAATAACTTGCAACTGATTTCCTTAGTAACATTTAAATTTAAAATTTGTTGGGAGTCATTTTCACATTATCTGATGTGTTATGGCCTCTGGAACCCACATTATGAACTCCTGTTGTTTTAGGATGCCGATATTTTGGTTGCAATAATACAGACCTTCTCATTTGATGTTATTTCTTTAAAAACAAGCAACGCTTGGGTTTTGTCTGCATTTCAAAATTTTGTGCAGCTTAATAGTAAAAGCAATATGCCTGTCTAAATAATGGGGTCTTCTTGTAGGATTGGTTGGTCTTCAAGCAGCAGTCACGAACCCGCAGATCTGTCGGGGTATTCTCCTATTAAATATATCTCTGCGCATGCTTCATATAAAAAAGCAGCCATGGTTTGGAAGACCTTTCATCGCTTCATTTCAGAGTTTGCTGAGGTAATAATGATATGGAAGCATTGTTATTTTTTCAGCTTAGTTTAGAGTGTTCATATTGGTTTTTCAGGCAGTAATGCTGTCTTGGCAGGAATACTGCATTGGGCAAACTTTTTTACAGATCCATCGCCACACCAGAGTCTGTTAGAAGTATTCTTTGCCAGGTAGTCTTCTATGATGACTTTTGTAAGAAATCACTTAATTTTTATATATATGTTGGGTAAGTTAGCTTGCAAAGACGTTACTGAGGTTATAACCTCTGACCTTTGCCCCAGAACCAAGGCTTTTAACAAGTTAGTTGGCATCACAATTTGGGTGTTTTACAGATTTTTGCTACATAGGTAGTGGTCAATGCTTGCTTGTTTCTTCTTCCTACGCTATATTTGAAACCTTCAAAGTTCAAAATTTGTTCCCTGATTAATTTTGTCATTTGGGTTTTTAATCTTTGGCCTCCACAAAAGTCATTTTGATAAGTGAAATTTTGTGAAAACTGAATATTCTCTAGGACTAAGACTTAAGAGCTAGATCCATTTTTTGTTTCATGTACTGGAAGCAAAAGGTTCATTTAATTTGAGTATCCCCATCCCTTTTTCCCCTTCTTTTTAGTTTTTTTCCTTTGCGTTTTTAGTACTAATGGGTAATAAAAGGAAAAAAAATATGAGCACTGATTGGAGTAATGATAAAATAGAATTGAATATGCAAGGAGAGGGGTATGTGCTTGTGACCTATTTGTTGGGCCAAGGTAGTCCACCACTATTTCCTATAATTATTTGGTCCAATTATGCTACAGGTCCCTATACTCAATAAAAATTTGAGATTTATTCCCAGTAGTGTAATTCATAAAAATATAATCCTCATATTAAATTGATTTAATAATCTTAGTCCAATTATTAACTCTGTTAAATTTTTTCCCATCAGATGATGTGACATTTTGATTGGTTAAAAATGTAATTGATTATGGCATGGATTAAATGAAATGACACATGACCGTTTGTATTAATCCATGTCATATTTTTATTTTATTTTTTTTTTAAAAGATTAATTTATAATTTTAATTTGTTAATAATTAAAAAAAAAAAAACTTTGAAAAACAAAAACAAAAGCCAAAAAATATTAAAATTTAATTTTTCAATTACCCTTCTCTCTCCAAAATCTCTCTCTTCCTCAAGAATAAGCTAGCATTTTTCCTAGTGCCACCTGCAATAGGGATGTCCCTTATCGTGCCACCATGAGTCTAGCAACGGCAACAGGACTTACAGAAATGGCAAGGCTTGGCAAAGTTACAGTTGTTGTAGTAGCAAAACTTAGTATTGGTAGAGTCCACGTGGGAAAGGTAGCTGTTCTTGTTCTGGTGGTGGGACTCGTGTGTTATGAGCCTTGGTTGAACATGGCTTAAGTTATAGTATCTTCAGACTAAAGAAAGTGGCTTAAGTTATAATATCTTCTTCAAGTCCTGGTTTTTGTTCTTGTTGGCATAGAAAGTTTGTTTTTTCTTTTCTCTTTTTTCTTTTTTTTTTTGGGTGGGTGGTTTCAGATTTGCTTGTAGTGGGAGAGTGAAGGAGGGATTATATATATATATAGAGAGAGAGAGAGAACGACAAGAGGAAGAGAATCTATTGGACAAGTCAAACATTTTCTGAAGGTTTTATGAACTGAGTGAAAGAGAACAGAGCAGACTTTACAGTGTTTTGTTAGTCTCAACAATTTGATCAGTTGGCTATAGAATGGGCTTTACTGAGAAAAAAGATGTGAGAAGTTTTGGTGGTGGAAGGGGACAGGTAGTGGCTGTCTTTGTTTTCAAACTTAGATATAGGAAAATTTAAAAGATTTTCAATGAATCTATACGATCAAGAAGGAGGAATCTGAAAAGGGATATTTTTGGTTTTTCGTTGCCGGCAACAGTGGTCACCAGCGATGGAGGGGGTGGCCAATGCGACAAAGGCTTTGCATAGTCAGGATTTCTTGAATTGCCTGAGCTGGTTCTTGAGGAAGAGAGAGATTTAATTATTAATAAATTAAAAATTTTAAATTAATTTTTTGAAAAAATAAAATAAAAATATGATGTGGATTAATATAAATGTTCATGTGGCATTGCATTTAATCCAGATCATCATTAGTTACATTCTTAACTAATTAAAATGCCACATCATCAAAATCCATGACCATATCATCAAGTCAACTGCCACATTAACACTTTTAACAAAAAAATTTAACAGAGTTGATAATTGGAGTAAGATCATTAAATCAATTTAGTATGAAGACTATATTTGTATTAATTACACTACACGGACTAAATCTCAAATTTTAATTGAGTTCAATGAGTAATGACATAATTTGACCTAATTGTTTTTGTTTGGCATGCAGTTTGCATATCACATGAGTATTTAATTTTTTTTTTTAAATTATGTTTATATTGATTATATGATGACAATATTTTTATATTTATTGATTTTAAGAGCCTGTTTGATGTGATGGAAGTTTCTGTAAGGTGTACGGTTAGAGTGAAGCTGTTCTAATTGTGCTGTAAAGAGAAACTAAGATAACATTTGACAAATTTATTGCAGAATTGCTGTATGATGAAGAAAAATCTATTTGATAGTATTTTTGTTGAAAAATAAATAAAAACTCAACTTTATAAAAAATATTGGAAAATTGAATTATTTGAAAATGTTAAATTTCAATGGTTTGAGAATTTTCAATGATTTATCAAACATCACTTTAGTCTTTAGGTTGAAAGGCTAACAATGTTTGTAATATTTAAACCTTGAAGCTATATGGTTCCAAGTTGTTCAAGCAGTGAAGAAGTAATGATTGAGAACTGAGGTTGAAATTTGGATGATATGTATGACAAGTTAGTAACTATGTAGGCCACCTGAGAAATTAATTGAAAAGAATAGCACAAAGTTAGCAATGCCTTTGCTTGAGTGCTTCTGTTGTTGCATTTTAGTGTTACCATGACACCTCTCAAGTGACCGAAGAACTAGTTCAGATTATCCTGCAACCAGGACTTCAGCCTGGAGCTGTTGATATTTTTCTTGAGTTCATATGCTACTCCGGTGGCCCCCTCCCTGAGGAATTACTGCCACAGGTGAAGGTGAGTTTCTTAAAACTAATTTCTCACAAGCCATCCTCTTTCCCTTGCATTTTGATGTTACTTTCACGGATAAGTTTATGCTTCTTGTTACCTCGTTTTGCAGTGCCCTGTCTTGATAGCATGGGGTGACAAGGATCCATGGGAAAGCATCGAGCTTGGAAGAGCCTATGGGAATTTTGATTCCGTAGAAGACTTTATCATTCTCCCTAATGTTGGCCACTGCCCTCAGGTTGCTCTCTCTCTCTCTCTCTCTCTCTCTCTCTCTCTCTCTCTCTCTCTCTCTCTCACACACGCACATGCACGTGTTTGTACATGAGGCTAGAAAGCTTCTCTGCATGTGTGAAACTGTAACTGTGACTCATTGAAGGGTGTTTATTAGAATTATCTTGCAAGATAATACATCTTAAAGTAGTCTTATGTACAATTGCTTTCAAGATTTGGGGACTTTTTTGGACCATTTACCCTAAAAATAGTTAAAATATTTATGCTTTCTGAAATTTGGCATTAAACTGAGCTCTGGTTTGCCATTGATTAAAGGAAGTGTCGTTTAAAGAAACAATTGTCCAACAGGTTAGCCTTTCATGGATATGATGATTTGTTGTTAATGACGTCTCCCATCTCTCTATTGTTGACGTGCATGTAGGATGAAGCTCCACATCTTGTGAATCCACTTGTTGAGGCATTCGTCGCACGCTATTCTAAATCTGCAGCTAAGGCTTCTGCAACGATATAACCCCATGGTGGAGCTTCTGTAGCTGCTTCTATATCCATTATTGGCATTCATGATATTCCTTTGCATAGGCCACCGCGGATCCCACACTGTATATAATTCAATAGGATGTCAAAAAGCATATTTTGCAAGCTGAATGCCGAGGCTTGCAACAATTGTTAATTGAATGTTACTTTGTCAAAGTATTTTGCAAATGATATAGAAGTCTTAAGACTCTCTTCCCCCCTACCCATGGACTATGCCCATCTTATGTACCAAAAAAAAAATGTTTTGCAACTTTTGCCACTAGGCTCTTCCACACAACTAATAAGCAACTAACAATATTAATATGTAGCTTTAAGTCAATATTTCTACAAATAATGAAGAGAGTATTAACAAACATTTTCCGTTTGGTCATTGGTAACTGAGATAGTATTGAAAATGTGTCATTGGTATCTGAAAGAGAGCATTAACAAACATATTCCGGTCCTTGGTTCGTTGGTGTCTGACATTAAGCTCATTCCTGGCAAGAGCACGGATTCATGTCTCTTTCCATGATTAGTTTCCCTTCTGACTGGATTTGTGCAAAATAAATAAAATTGGTTGGAAGATTGAAGCACGAGTCCAAAAATTGACAGTTGGAACTTAACTGGTACCAAGTGTTGAAACCGCAATCTGAATTGGCAATTAACAAGCTACAAGCTAATGTTTTAGCCCTAATTTTTAGTCCAAGTCAAATCAGGTTGACTTATTAGATCCATTGGTCAAGATAAAGTTCTGATTTGTTAAGCTACCATTTACGAGAGAAGTTTTTTTTTTTTTTTTTTAATTTTTAATTTATCCTTTAATTTTATAGTTTCATAAAAATAAATTGATATTACATGTATAAATTCTTTTAAATTTATAATCTTTAAATTTTATATATAATAAATTGATAATTGGTGTATAAACTTAAAATCTTTAAATTTTATATATAATATCATTTTAATTGATCTAAAACCAATCAACAAAAGTTTCTTCAGCTTAATTCAATATGGGAGCTTGGAGTAGTACTACAAGTCATCCACCAAAAATTTTCTACCATTTCATATCGAATGTTCATATATAATTATCTGTAGTTGCTTTTAATTAGTCTATACTAATTTGTCGGTGGAGAACAAGTAATATACAGTTTTCTTTTTTTAAGAAAAAAAAATCAATTTAACTGAGAAAATATGAGTCTTGCGATAATCAAATACTAGAAAGCAAGTTTTTCACATTTAAAGTCTATCATCTGGTGAGGAAAAAAAAATAAAAATTGATTCAAAATTACAATAGTTGGTTTAATTCAAATCATTTTTTTTTATTCGGTTCAAATTAAGTTTGAATATTAAATGTATATATTAAATTCAAATCGGATATTAGATCAAAAAGTTAAATATTGAAAAAGTTTGAACTAAATCAAATTATATATTTTATTAGCTTTTATATATTTTTTGATTTTTATAAAATAAAAATAATTATTTTATATCTAAAATTATTTAAATATATGAAAAATTCATTTTAAATTAATATATAAAAAATAAAAAACTAAAATTTTAAAAATTGATGAACTAAATCGAATTGATAAAATTTTAAATTGGAAAAGATCATATAAAAAATCTATTTAAAATTTAAAAATTTATAATATTATGCATTAGCTAAAAAATAAATCGAATTCGATTTGATTTCATTAAAATCATTATTATTCCTATTAAAAAAGAGTAAATTCAAAATAAAAAAAATGTTTTTGAATTACCATTGAAATTCAAACTTAAAATTTTTAATTTTAAAATCTATTTTAGTATCATTGAATTAATAATTTATTTTATTATTTTATTGATAAAAAAGATATGTTTTGGATCATATATATCTTATGGCCTATACGGATTTCCTAATATCTTTTACTATTATGAGTGGCAAAAATATTGGATGATCATTGAAGCAACATCAATGCTACAACTATAATAAAACAATATCAAAATCTTCCATTAATCAATGGTGGGCTTAATGTGGGTTCCACATCATCATCATCTTTAATGCACGCTTGAATCTATTTTAGTGCCATGATCATAATTACATCATGGTCATGGGTCATAAAGTGGGTATCGTTTACACACATCATAGATAAATATATATTTATATTGTCACATATTTTTTTATTTTTAGATAAAAATTAAATATATAACATTTATATTTAGTTATTTTAATCCAATAAATAATATACATATACGAGGAAGAATTAGCTTATACAGTGTAAAATTTTTTAATTTTACATATTTTTTTAGTCCTTAATTTTAATAGATCCAAAAAATAAAATAAAATTATTTTTTTTTTATTTTACTTATCTTTTTCATCTTTTAAATCTAATAAAATTAAGAGTTAAAAAATATAAAATTAAAAAAAATTATACTGTATAAGTTGATTTTTCCTATATATATGTACACACACATACACACATATAGTATAAGGATGAGCAATATAAATATATAATGAGACATTAACTTACACAGTGAAAAACTTTTATAATTTTACATATTTTTTTAATTAATAATTTTAATAGATTCAAGTAATGAAATTAAATAAATTTTTTCTATTTTTATTTATCTCTTTCATCTTTTAAATCTATTAAAAAATATGTAAAACAAAAAAAGTTTTATATTGTATAAATTTATCCTCCTTATATATATTATATGAGAAAAAATATACTGTTAGTAGAGTTTTTTAACTCAATAAGCAGGATTAACAAGGTAACACGTGTCTTACTTCTTTTAAAATTTTTTTTAAACATACACTAAAGGATATATGTAATCATTTTAATCACTCTTGAGAGTTGTAAAACTTTATTGTCAATGTATTCGATAATTTCTTATATATATAATATTGAAAATTTTCAACCCCACAAATGGGATTAACAAGGTGTAACCTTAATGAATATTTTAAAAAAATTAATTTTAAAAAAATGAGACATGGGTCTATATATATATATATAGACACACACATATGGACACCTAGAAAATGATAAGATTAAGAGATTTTATGTGCCTTGGAGAATCATATATATTTTTTTCATCTAATCATTTTATTAATAAATATTTCTCCACAATATATCAAAGAAAATTTGTTTATAAAGCCTTTATGATTTAGATGGATTATTTTGTTCTTCTCATATTGGCCTTTCATCTGTGTTAGGTATGTAGTATGAACCTTTTTGTTTCTTTAAACTCCTAGCTAGCTACTTGTTAATATCATATTTTATTTTTTTTATCCGAAATAGTACTGGAAACAATAATTCATCAAATTTATCATCATACATAGATAATATATATATATATATAGTATTAATTGTTTTACAAAATTAAGATAACTTAACAAACGACTTGCTCTTCCGATTCTTTACATTAGCTAAAGCATATTCAAGTTCTAAATTCTTTGAATTTATCAACTGTTGATCATTATTTCTTCCATATATTATTACTTTTATCTAGATATGGTAAAAGCTGATTCGATCCAAAAATCTTGCCTTACCATGCTAAACTCAAATTCAATCAATTTAATTTGATTATAAAAGTCAACAAACAAATTCGACTAGATTCGAATTTGAATTAATCCAAACTTAAATTGATTCAAATTTCAATTGACATAAACTCAATTTGATTTGAATTTAAATTGATCTTAACATAAATTAATTCAAACCTAAAGTAACTTTACCTTAAATTTAGGGTTGAAATTGAATTAAAGGAAATTTTTTTTTGTTTTTCTTCGAAATTTTACAATTTTAATTTTAAAGGGAAATAAACAATCAAATGCTAAAAAGTAATCAATTAATGAATTTAATTTTATATAAAATTTTATTAATTTTTTATTATTTATTAATAAGTAATAAATATAAAATTAATTATTAATTTCAAAAAAATATAATCTATAGATAGAATAATAATATTTATTTATTCATTTTAATTATTAAATATATAATCTATAATATATATATGTAATTAGTATAAGGAATAGTTGTATTAAAAATAGATTTCTTTATTTTTTATGAACAAAATTTAAAGATTTATACCCTATAATATGTATATATACAATTATACTTATGTTATTTTTGTTAAATATAAAATTAACTCTCAAAACCAAATGTTACAACTTAAAAATTAAAATTAGAACCAAGTCAACCAAGTCAATCATGTTATGCAATGTCAGGTCATGCTAGGCAATACGTAATAATGTCGTCTTCATTTTTCATTGTATATTTGTACTATTTTCTGTTCAAAATGTCAATTATTTAAATTATATTAATACTGTGTCTAAGTACTTTTGATATTTTAGAAATTTTTTTAAAGTTTTAAGATTAGAACATTATGTCAATAATATAATAAATACCAATGATAATTTTTTTTGACATTATCGTACTTTTTAGTGATGACTTTGATGGTAAGTGTTCTTGAAATTATTTAGTTATTAGTTTGTGATTCTTGCAATGCACAAATTATTTATATATATAATTATAAATACAAATAAGTATTTTTAATAAAATAATATAAAATTTACATATAATATATCCAATTTACTTATTTAAGAAAATAAAACTTTTGTCAATGAGGTCTTTTCTTAATTAATGGTAAGAAAAAGAGGTCTTAAAACCTTAAGAGCCAATATTCAAATCTTATCATATATGAGTTTGATCAAATTTTATATTGGATTTATCTAGTTATGTCCTATTATAAATATTGATTGATTTATTTGTTTAATTTAATTTAATTTAATGATTTTCTATTATGAATGTAATATTTGAACAATATTATTGTTAAAGAAAAAGAAAACCGAAATTTGCATTAACTCAAAGTTCTTCATCAATTTTACATTATTTATGTTTATACTAGTTAAATATAAATCAATTTTATTTAAGAACACAATAAATTTATATGTTAGGATTATAAGAGTAATGTAGATATATTTTGATGCAATTTCAATAATACTTTTCAATAATATTTTAGTAAATTTGATTTATAAAAAATGTAAATATAATGTTTTCTTTTGACTTTTCTAAGAAAAAACTGAAAGAAAAAAATTATTCTAGTAAATAATTAAACGTACTTTTTAAAATAATTTAGATTTATTATTACTCATGATGACCTATTAATAAAATAAATCAAGTTCAAAAGCAAAGAAAATTTATGATCATAATTCATTATATATATGCTTGTAAGACATGAGTTTAAAATTTGGATATTCAAAATATCAATTATTTAAATTATATTAACACTATGTCTAAGTATTTTCGATATTTTAGAAAATTTTTTAAAGTTTTAAGATTAGAACATTATTCTAACTTTATAATCAATACCAATAATATATATTTTTGATATTATTGTACTTTTTAGTTATGACTTTGATGGTAAGTGTTCTTGAAATTATCTAGTTATTTGCTTATTTTTAATTCATTACTAATGAGTAATGTACACGAGTACAATTATATTAAATATTAATATGATTCAATAATAATAAATTAATAATTAATGCATAAAATATTGACAATAAATACTAAATATCAATCAATAAAAATCATTAATAATTTTTTCAAGAATAAAGTTAATTTTATATTTAATGTAACAAAATTTTATATTAATTATTAATCAATTACTTTTAAATCATTTAATTTTAATATCTTAATTTTTATTTAATTTAGTTATATAAATTTGATTTTAAAAATTAAAAAAATTAAATATGAATAACCAAAATGTTAAAATCCAAGGATCAATGATCAAAATAAAAAAAATTTGAAACCCAAATAACTTTGAACTCAAAACATTCGGAACTCGAATTTACCCTATCCAAAATATACCAATCTTGAAATGACTTAATTTTTTTTTATCCGAAACCAATTTAATCCAAACTCAAAATTATCCAATCATTTTTTTATTTAAATCCAAAATGATTTTAACTTTAAATAATTTAATTTTTTTCTTAACCCAAAATAATCAAACCAAACCTATTCGTCTGCCATTTACCACCTCTACTTTTATTTTTATATACGTTGGACAAGTGAAAAGTCTTTTTTATTGGAATGCAAAGTTTACTAGTGGGACTGGGAGGCAAAAGACAAACACTAGTCATGCAATTGCAAATTAAGGCCTACCTAGCTATACAAAACTATTTCATTTAGTTAATTTTTATTTGACATTATTGCTTTTCATTATATATATACCATGATGTGGAGACTTCTTTGAGGGACTTTGATTTTTTTTTTTTCTGTAGTTTCTCTTAACTTGGAGGTGAATTAGAGTTAGAGATTATATATTAAATACTCCAACATGGGTAAGTTCAAAAGGGTGTGTGTGTTTTGTGGAAGTAATTCAGGGAACAGAAAGATATTCAGCGATGCAGCTCTTGATCTCGGCGCACACCTGGTTTGTTTGTTTGTTTCTAATCTCTCTTGCTCTTTCTCTTTTAATTTCTTTTTTTTTTTTTCTATTGTATCCATATGGAAAGTAAACATACGCTAGCTTGATCTTGCTTGCTAGTGAGTTTAATTAATTTGCTTTTGAACGGGGATTAATTCAATTTGCAGGTGGAACGGAAGATGGATTTGGTGTACGGAGGTGGGAGTATTGGGCTAATGGGTTTGGTTTCTCGAACAGTTTATGACGGTGGATGTCATGTTCTCGGGTAAGACTTGAGACTAACTAAGAGACCTATACAACTTTTTTAGCTAGTAGCGATTATTCATTGAATCTATCTTTTGCTGGCTGTTGGTTATGGAAACTGGCGGCAGCAGCAGCAGTCATCATATTCATATACAATTACTCTAACTTTGTTCATTAATAGTATCAATTTTGCTTGTTTTAAAATTAATTTCCGAATTTCTTATCATTAATCTATCCTTTTCTTTTGGTATCTATAGAGTAATCCCAACAGCTCTTGTCTCAGTTGAGGTATGAATTAGTGAACGTGGAACACACGCACGCACTAGCTCTCAGTTCTCTTTTGAGATATTTAGGATGCAGATGCTGACCACTTGCATTACAGATATCAGGGCATGCAGTAGGGGAAGTGTTGATTGTGTCTGACATGCATGAACGAAAAGCAGAGATGGCCCGTCGAGCTGATGCTTTTATTGCACTCCCAGGTCAGTAGTGTATGCCCCCCCGCTCCAAAACTAACGCACAAGTAATTTGATATAGCTACAGTAAATTTGATGAATCTTAATTAATTTTATTTAATTATCCAAGGCGGCTATGGGACAATGGAGGAGTTACTTGAGATGATAACCTGGTCTCAGCTGGGCATCCATCACAAACCTGTAAGTCTCCCTCTCCTCCATTAATTTTCTTGTTTTTTTTCTTCTGCATATACAGATTGTATAATGACCCAACATGATTTCTCTATTCGAAAGTTCCCTAGAGTCGACCTATATATATATATATGAATATTAATAAATCCTAAACTATGGCCATCAATTCCCAAATAAGGGAGGGAGGCCTAGAGTCGATGGTTGATGATGATTTACAAACATTCTTCATTTTATTAGTTAAAAGAATATGATTTACACAATGTGGCTAATGAATGCATATTAATTCTACCACTTGCATAGAAAATCACTATTGTAAAGAATGGCATTCAAAATTATATATATGCATAAAGGACTGAGGATTTTTCCCAGCTCAGCAGCCTTCAAATTCTGATGATATGTCAAATTTTCCAATCACAAAATCAATATTTATGATCTGCTACATAAGCTACAGTAATTGGAAAATCAAGACAACCAACCATATATTAATATGGTTTTGTTTTGTGATTTTGTTTTCATTTTAATTTATATATATCTATATATATATATATATATATATATATATGAATATCATTTTGGTCCATTTAAACCTAACTCCTTTCATCTCAGGATTAGAACTCAAGATTTTTAAATTGAAATCTAAAGTTTCTAACTGTTCAGCAGATCTTGCATCAGTATGTCTTGATTTTTGAAATATTAAATAAATTGACATCACAAGGTTCTCTCTATTGTCAAAAACACTCATTACCATCGGTGTATCAAAATTTTATATGGTTGCAAGAATACTTTTAAAGTTATCATTATATATGTCATTACGCAAACCAAAAAAAAATATATTTTCCGTTTTCCGTTTTTTTAGAAAGATTTTCCCAGCATGATCTGCTTGACGAACCGTTTCTTTTTCTTTACTTGATGATCTTTATATAATTGGTCTATCAATCATTGCAATTATCACCAATGAAATCGTTATAAAACTTTATGTAAAGCTTATATATTAGAATGTAGAATTGCTAGCTCCCATCGCATGAAGCTAGCTTAATTTCTTTATTACATACAGATCGGGATATATAGTTATTTGACATCAATTATTAGCAATCATGTACTCCTAAATTATAACTATATTCCAATTCTCGAAGATATTATTCTGATGGGTTAAGTAAGTGAGAAGAATTGTTAAAATTTCAATGCTTCATCGAGTCAGATATTGTATGGGAACATTTGCAAATGAATTACACATTTGATTATACACAGTATGGACTTCTTTTTATAAATGGTGGCACATCATACATGCTTTTGCTAAACAAAAAGAAGAAGCTTTTCTTTGTTGATATTTCCTCTTCATTGCTTTTTCTGTCTTTATTTATTATATATATATATATATATATTACAAAAAAAAAAAAAAAAACAAAACACTGGTGGTCCCCGAAAAAGTTGAAAATAAATAATTGGGTTTGACAGATTCTTTGGTTTCTGTTTGGTGGTAAAGCAAAGCACATTTGATTTGGAAACCATAAACATCTAATCCCTAATTCATTTCTCTTTCAATCAACAGCTGTAATTCTTAAATCATGAGGTCCCCCTCCAACTCGATAACAATCAAATTTATTAGTGATGGGATGGCCATGAAATCGACTGATCAACACCCATTTCTAGGCCTAATTTGCTTGTACCCTAAACTTTTTTCTTGGAAATTAATGGAATATTATATAAATGTATGCATATTTCAAATAGGTATATATAGATTGAATGCTTCTTGTGTCACTGCAATCACATCTCATGCAATGAATGAGGTCCTCACAAAAACTAAAAACACGACATGTACATTAGACTTAAATTTTTTTTTATTGAGAAAATTAAACGAGTTTAAATGAAAAGGAAATACTGACTTAATTTTCTTTTGAGAATTAATATATAAATGAATTTCTTGATTTTCTGCGTCTTATGCACATTTGAGTAATTGGAAATTAATTAATTATATATATATATATATGGTAAATGATCCGCAGGTAGGTGTGTTGAACGTGGATGGGTATTTTGATAGCTTGCTGGGGTTGTTTGACAAAGGTGTAGAAGAGGGATTCATCAACGCTTCTGCTAGGACCATTGTCATATCCGCTAAGAATGCTCATGACCTCATCCAGAAGATGGAGGTTACTACTATACCCTAAACTATAAATTCATCTCAAATTCTTTATATATTTGTGTGTGTTGAAGTTATATCATGTACTGCAACTTACAATCTTACCCTCAAATTCCTTTTGTTACAATCTCACCCTACCCTACGTGCTTCCTATACTTAAATGGTAGTATATGTTATTATTAATATTTTTTAATATAAGGGTATTTTCACACTTCGTTTGAGGAAAGAAAATGAAAAAAAAAAAAAAAGACTACTTAATCAAATCTCACCCTAGCCAATTTTATATACACTTGAACTAAGTTCAAATGGCAACGATAATGGTATATTTTTATTAATTAGTTAATGCTATTTTGTTCAGTGATCGGATTTTTTGATAGCTTATGAATAGATTGAGGTAATATTGTATAATAAATTTATGAATATACTTTTATTTCTTGTGAACAGCCAAATTGTTGGACGTGTTTTTTTTTAAATCAGTTCCTAATCAATTTGTTTCTAACCCTTTAATTGCTATCTACTTAACTCGTTTGAAGAGAACATATTTTATTTAAGTTCTTTTAAAATGACAACTTTTAGGAGTATTGTGATTGGTATGAATGTCATTAGAATTAATATTCAAATTACGTAATTATTAAAAAATTTAATATAGTGTATATTTTAATTATTTAGAATCATAATTTGAATTAATATTCAAATGAAGTAATTGTTCAAAAATATAATATATATTTATTATTTAGAATCATAAGATAATTAGGGTTCTAATATCATTTGAGTAATTGAAAAAGAATTAAATAGAAGAATCCAACAAGTCAGACTGGTGGACACATTAAAATACGAGGATTAAATGGTGACAAGCTGTCCTCAATATTTGTTTGAAAAAATTATATGTATTGCAAAGTTATTTTCAAATTTCAAGATCACATGACGCAGGAGTACGTGCCTGATCAAGATCGAGAGGCGCCAAGTCAAAGCTGGAACAACGAGTGCAATAATGATATGAGTTGGTAGCAGTTTGCTTCCTGTTGGCATCTGGAAAGGGAAAACCCCTTTTTTTTTTTTTTTTTTTCTTTTAACAGTGTAGGCGAGGTTTAAAGAGAATTAGAAAAAGATAAATTTATGAAGGTTGGTTTCGAAACTTAATTTTGTTTGAATTTAACTTTTAAAGAACGTGACTGAACCATTTAAATTAAATTCAAGTTCAACACTTTACTTTCTTTGTCGTAATACAATACTACCGTTATCCATATCTTTATATATATATATATATATCTATATATAGGAGTTGCAGCATAGTACATCGAGTATACTTGAAAAAGAAAATAATTTTTTTTTGGTTAAAGAATATATATAAAATTTTCATAAATGGTTTCTATATGACTGTGTTATGAGCAGCCACAGGAAGCTATTTTGGATTACCATAGATTGGTTTGCAAGAGAATGTTGAGAATTGCAAGAAAACTAATCAGCAAAAGAATGACTCAACTTAGAAGAATATTGTTAAAATAAAAAAAAAATTATTACATATAACCTATGACGGAGTTAGTTTTGTATACTAATACAATAACAATTTATAACTGACAACTGCGAGATGGCAATATCTCCATTCGCAATAACCATTAAATGACTTTTATCAATTATTTTAAAAGAGTTTGGTGTCGTAAATTTTTAGATTTTAGAAGAAAAAGTGATTTTGAAATTAATTGATACTCAAGAGAAATGTGTGATTTTTTAATTTTGTTGATTTTAGAAAATGTGAAATTTTTGTGTTAGATTAGAGGAATGTAAGTTTATTTAATAAAATCTTCTACTATATTATTATTAATAATATATAAATAATAAGTGATTTATTTAACATGTAAATTGTTAATTTAATCTTTTTGTTAATTATTTAAGTAGAATTTTTTAGGTTTTATTGCACAAATAATATATTTAATAATAAATTTAATATGTAATAATAAAAATTTTCATTATATATTTTCAACAAAATTTATGTTTTTAATTTTGAAAATTTCATCTTCGTTGAAACTAAAGAATTCTTAAAATTAAATTTCTTTTATATTTTCAACAAAAATAGATTTTTTTCATTTTAAAAACATCATGTTTATTGAATTCTGAAATATAAATTTTTTTCATATTTTTAACAAAATTTGCACTTTTTTTTTTATCTTAAAAATGTCGTTTTTGTTAAATTCTAAAAAATAATTTTTTTATAATATTTTTAAACAAATATTCTATTTTTTGTCTTAAAAATGTTGTTTTCATCTAAACTATAAAAAGTAAAATATAAAATTGTAACGTTTCTAAGATAAATAACGTTTAAACTTGGCAATCTAATACACGACTTGATAACACAACACAAACATGACACGAAAAAAGGACACAAAGGTGATACATTTTAAAATTTTAGTTATAATTATATGTGAATTTAACTAAACAAAAAAATATATTTTATGTTTTTATATTGATATGAATTGTGACACGTAATTTTCGTGTAAAACATAATAGGAATACACAAATTTAATTATTTTACGTGACATAAATACACAAACTGTCATGTCTAATAATATTGTATATGTAACCTGAAAATGTAACTAAGTGAGGGCAAATGGGGTAAAAATTTCACTTTCCTTCCAAAATCTAAAAAAACTCAAGTATAGGAGAGTTTTTAACTCTCCTACTTTCTTATTTTTGACTTTGTTGGAATTGTAAGATTCTTGCCGTCAAGGAAAGTTTTTGAATCAAATCAAGGAATCAAATAACATAAAGTTAGATTCCACAAACCAAACTCCCCTTAAGGTAAATGATACAAACACTTGTTATAAACTCCCGTTAGATTAATATAAGCTTTTTGGCTACCTCTTCATCCTAGCAGGGAGCATAATACATAATTGAAATGGAGAATATTCTGAAGAATGCTCTAGCAAACCTTATTATTGATAATGAGATCCTTAAATGAACTAAGAAAAAGTTCAAAGGGATTATTTGAAAGGATAAGAATGTTGGATTAGAGGATATGGATGCTTCACTTGACACTAAATACTATTAAGAGCTAAAAGCCTAAGGAAAAAACCAATGTGTCATCAAACATGTTGACTGGCAATGAGGTTGATCAGGAAACGACATGGGATGACAGGAATGATAAGGAAGAAAGGTAAGCCATGCACTTTGTTGATGGCACTTTTAATTTTGAAGCAATATAGGTGCCATGAGCCTAGGGTGGTTTTTATCAAAGCAGAGAAAGCCACAATGAGAAATCCAATAAGGAAAGATTTTATTATATAGATATACAAGGAAAAGTTATAGGATTTCAAAACTAATGGCTAGAGTGAAACATCTTTGGCAATTGATGTTGTTTTTTATATGTCTTTTTGTTGGTGATGACATAAATAGTTGACTCAATATTGCCATTAAAATGGAGAATCGAATGAAGTTAGTGTATAGCTTAAAGGTGCATTCTAAGAGTCAAGTTCTTTTAGACTTTTTTGGCCCCACCAATTCTTAGGATGCAACAAAAGTTGATCAAATAATTTATAAGATACAATAAAGCCCTTGTTTAAATTCACTTTGCATCAATAAGATTCAAAACACTAAATACCATTCAAAAAGTAAACATATCTAATCTTAGACTAGATTTTATGTAGTAAACTAAGTCTAAGAGACTTGTCTTTATTTTAAGAGTGAAAAAGATAGAAATATGATCATTATCAAGTGTTTGATCATTCCAAATAAGTTCTTTCATTTCTATTTATAGAGAATGAAACCAAAGGTTATGTCACTTAATTTTTGTTGTTTCAATAAACTAACATGTCCCTTAATTAATAACATATCCTTTTGAATAATTACGGTGGTAATTATTCAGCTTTTATAAGTAAAAATTTCTTGTGAATAATTATAATTCATTCTAAGAGAAACTATTTTCTAAGAATCTTCGATAAGGTAGTTAATTGCCTCTTTGTAAATTTTATATTCAAAATCCTTTCCATGCAGGTAATTGACTCTTTTTGGCTAGATAGCTAACTTCTTTCATTACAATAACTAAGCATTTGAGTTCTCTTTACAAAGCATTTGAATGCCTTAGTGATTTTTTTAAAAAGGTAGGCATTTTTCAGGTAGGACAGGCAACTACCCTCAGCCAGGCATCCGATTGCCCAAGTTCATATTCTTAACAAAAGCTATATTTCTTCCTAAAAGCCATGGCAGTCAAGTTCCTTTGTATGGGCAGTTGATTACTCTTTTTAATTCTGGCTTTCTTTACTTAGTTTATCAAATTATTGATTATATGATTATACTTAACCAATTTATCTCTCACTATTTTGAACATATTTCCAATAGTTAGAGAGGCGGTATAAAGTATAATTAACTTGGGTCAATTTTTTTTCTTTTTTATTTTAAAAGAAAAGCTGATTATAAACATGTTCTTAATGAAATACCATAGATTACAAGATGGCATTATCTCAAAACATGGTGAATATTAATTTATTAAACAAAATGTTTTAATTAATGAATGAGAAACTAGTAATTAAAAAGCTATAAAATAGTTTTGGAATGGTTTTAAAACTAACAAAATCTATTTAAAACATGAAAGAATTGATTAGAGAAACTCTTACCATAATTGGAGAAGCATTCTTTGGAGTAAGGATTTGGTTGCTAAAAGATGTAAGAAACTTCTTTTTAATGAGCATAAAATTGGTTTTGATGGATGGCAAATGGTTGGGTGATCAAACGTTAAAGGAAAGGTTCACTAGTCTAAATGAGAAAGGTAATTAAGATTAAGATAGACTTGAATATATTAGTGACAATGTTAAGGAGCAACTATTTTTAGTACCTTTTATTCATGGTAAGAAGGTTCAAGTTATCTGGTCCAGGGTAGTAAATGATTTGCTTTTGGGTTATTTAGTTTATGGTTTATTATTAGATGCTGGTCAATTTAATTCTAGTTGGTCTAAGATTTGAAAACTACATGTTCCATCTCAAATCAAATCTTTTCTTTGGCTTGTTTTTCATAGTAGGTTACTTATAAAGAAGGTTTGTGTGACAAGAAAAATTACTATGTTAGCTAAATGCCCAATATGTGAGGCTCTAATGGAAACCATCTGTCATTTGCTTAGTTATTATAAGGATTCTAAGTTCATTTGGATATGCTAATTGCATGGCTCTACATTGGACCAATTTAACTCTTTGACATCAAAAGATTGGGAGCACTTCAATTTAGCAAGGTAGAATATGTTACTTGTTGAGGTGATTCCTTCGCCTATTTTATTTGCTTTTGAAAATTGAAATATTAGAAAATGAAAAAACAAATGTGTGTTTGATGAAAACTTTAGATGGTCAACATATGAGGTTAACATTATAATTGCTAGTGGTAGAGTTTATTAGAATTTAGAGAGACTAGAAGGCTTTTTGCTCTTCAGCAAATTTAACTCATTACGTGGAAGCTTACTTGTATAAGCCAACCTTGTATAGGGCCATGACTAGGTATAAGATGTCTTGATCAAATCTTTTCTAAGGCAATAATTAGACAGAGGTGCCAATGGGTATAAATCAAACATTATAATGGTTTTTGGTAACATACTTGTAAAAGCTTTTTTGCTCTTTAATGGGGGTGAGCAATCGATGGATTATTTGGCTATTTTACTAGTTAAGATACATGTTAGAAAACACCTAGAGTTAACCCCTAATGATTATGAGAAAACTGTTAGAAAATTTAAGAAAACAAAAATAATAAGAAAGATGAAAATATGGCTTTGAGGCGTAAAGAACACTATCTTAAAATAATTATACCTATATAATACAATAAAGCTTTAAAAACTCTCTAAATCAAAATTAGTGAAATTGGTCAAGCAAAAAGATCTATTTATAATAAATGAATAGTCACCAATCAAGCTAATTCAAAAAATCATGATATTTTGTACAGTCATGTTTTCTTGTTTAAATAAACTTTATTTAAACTACTATATTTTTTTGTTCAGATATATTTATTCAGATCATCATGTTTTTCTCTTTTCAAATATTTTTATTCAAAATTAGTAATATTTCAAAATAAAAAAATTAAAAGATTTAAAAATTAAATCTATTTACCAAACAAGCCCAAGTGCCCTAAGTGCCTATCTTTGACTTTTAAAATTATCTGACCCTCTAGAAAAACTCCTAGTAAGCCCAAATTACTTGGCTCACTCCAACATTTAGCTCTTAAATAACATAAGTAATCCATTTTAAACTACATATAAATGATATTTCTACTCAATGTGGGATACACTACATTCTAAGCTACCAACAATCCCCTACTAATATGAAATGTTGGTGCTTAATCTTTAATCTTTCACACAAATAAATATTATGAATACAAGAATATATATTTCGATTTAAACCTTCAATTAACATATATACCTTAGAATTCTAACAAAGTTGATGGTGTCCGCAGATTAAACATCAACTCCTAGTGTTAAAATTGAATATATAATACACATAATACTTATTTAATATTTTGTCAGAAGTTTGTAACCGCTTTAGCACTATTATGGCTATGTGCTTATCCTTATTCATAAATATTTACAAGAAAGTTTTCAATTTTCTTGTTGAAGCGACACCACTTCTATGTTTATATAGGTGTAATTTATTGTTTATATCTCCATTGCTATAGATATTTAATTATAAACTCCATTAAGAGTTCAATCTTATCCTTAATTTATGCAATGGCTTACACTAGTATTCCAAATATTTAGAATGGGTTGACTAGGGTTTACAGACACATAGCAATAACTTATTGTTACCTATTAAACTTTGTAATTAGAGGTTACTAATTCAAAGTTAGGTTTCCATTATTGGTGTCTTAAAGGAATTTTAAACACATTCCACTTATAGTGCTTTTTACCAAATTTTTAGGTAGCACCTTGATAAGAAGATCTACTAAGTTGTTAGCAGATTTAACATATATTATGGTAATCACCCCATTTTTTATCAATTTTATAATATAATCATGTCTTAGACTAATATGTCTAGATTTTCCATCATAAATTTCACTGTAAGCTCTAGATATAGTAGCTTCACTATCACAGTACAAGAAAATGGTTGTCATTGGTTATGACCATAACTCTATATCCATTAATAAATTTCTTAGTCATTCAACTTCCTTACCTGTTACAGCTAAAGCTATAAATTTAGATTTCATAGTTGAATGCGAAATGCAAGTTTGTTGCTTGGATGCCCAATTAATTGCATCACTTTCAAGGGTAAACATCCATCCTGAAGTGGATTTATTGTCACTTATGTCATAACGTCTAAATCCGATGACCTATTGCTAGATATTGACTTAAGAAGTCGCCACCAATCTTTTTTATTTATTTAGGTGTGATTGGCCACCTAAGGAGTCTATCCTTTCAAGGAACACCTAAGCTTAAGGGTCCCTAAAATAATAGGTTCAAGTCTATTAACTAGAACAAGGTTCGAGAGTTCGGTTATGTGTGAGGAAGGTTATAGCACATTCACAATGTCCATTGAAGGATTGTACCAGCTTAATTTCGTGTTATTCAATAAGCCTTAAAAATTTTATCAAGTAATTAATTATTAAAAATTATTCTTAATAAACTCCAATGCTTTTGGTAAAAAATTAAAAACATTCTCTCACCTCAAGAGTATGCAATTAAACTACTATTTCACTTGTAGAGACTCTATTGTTGGAGTATTTAACATTAAAAATTTTTCAAGAAAAAAATAAAATAAAATAAAAGAATAATGATTTAACTTTTGATATAAATCATTTTTTTTCATTTAAAAAAAAATCCATTGCCTTTATACAAGAAAAATTGATACTTTCAACTTTCCCTTAAAATGTTTTTTTTTTTGAAATTTTAATTTCGAGGAAAATTAATACTTTCAACTTTTCCTCAAAATATTTTTTTTTCTTGAAATTTTAATTTCAAGAAAAATTGACACTTTCAACTTTTCCTCAAATACTTTTCTTGATAATTTTTATTTTAAAAATTTTATTTTCAAGAAAAATTGATACTTTCAACTTTTCCCTAAAAATATTTTTTTTAAAACCTTTTTATTTTCAAAGAAAATTGATACTTTCAACTTTTCCCTAAAATACTTTTAGAAATTTTTATTTTAGAAATTTTACTTTTAAGAAAAATTGATACTTTCAAATTTTCCCTAAAAATATTTTTTTTGGAAATTTTATTTTAGGAAAATCATTAAAAAAAATTAAATTAAATTAAAAATTAAAATTAAAAAAATTAAAGAATACCAAATAATTCTAATTTAGAAATAATAATAACAATAATAATAATAATAATAATATATATATATATAAAAAAAACATTAGAACGACTCGGCTCAGCTTGGATTTGGCTGGCTTGAGAGACGCAAACAGTTGGATGGCTTGATATAAGATTCAACTCGACTGAACCAAAGATGGAGGTACGGGTCAACGAACTCAAGTTGGCATTCAGGTCGAGTCAGATCTTGACAAAACGCATGGATCCTGGGTTTATTAACACCCAAAATGACATTGTTTTGCGGAGGCTATTAAAGCCTGAGTTTTAGCCTATTTCACCAGAATTCTTCTGCTCCTTCTCTCTTTACTTATTCTTTTCTTTCTTTCTCTCTATCCACCCAAGAACACCGGTTGAATTTAATCAGATTCTGAAAATTCTTGTCAGAATCTGAGTTGTTCATCAAAAGTTTGTCGAAAAGCTCGTCGATTTCTGAAAAGTAGCTACCGAAAACTAGAAAGCTAGCTGAAATCTGGGAAGTCTGCAAGAAAGTTTAATTGGCACCGAAAAACTTGTCAAAAAATTCAACCGATGCCGAAAAATTTTGTTGAAATTTGAAAATTTTTCAAAAAATTTCCAAAAAAATTTTTCTTCTCGTTAACAAAACTTTTAAATTTTTTTTCCTTCTGCTTGCTGTGTTTTTTATCTATCTATTCTTTTTTCTACTTCTGATTTTCTCTCTGTGTTTTTACGTTTCTCTTCTTTCTGATCTCTATTTTTCCTGTCTCTACCTTTGATCTATGGATCTATTTATAAGCTTTAAAGCCACAGACTCCAAAGCTGAATAGGAATCTCAATTTCCTTTGAACTTTTAGTCCTGTTTAATCTCTTCCAGTTTGTCTCAAATTTTTCAACCAATTTTACACCAATTCAACCACATTTTTTCATTTTTATTATTTTTTTATTAATTAACAAAACCAAAAAAAGATCTCAAACAGATTGAGTGTCTATAGCTACCCCTCTTTGCACATTTTCTATGCAACAGGAATTATGCAAAGACGTAGACACCCCACTTATGTCGACACATTCCCCTTTTTTATTTTTTTTAACATTAAAACCCCTAAGCAAAGGTTCACAACCCCTTTCCTTTTTCTTTTTTTTTAAAGTGAACAAAACTTCACTAAATAGAGGCTCAACGACTTTAGAAAAATAAGCAAAGCTCTTCTAATAAGAGGCACAACAACTTTGAAAAATAAAATGCTCCTTTAAACAGAGGCTCCATAACTTTGAAAAAATAAATTGCTCCTCTAAACAGAGGCTTCACAACTTTCAAAAATAAACAAAACTCTTCTAATCAGAGGCTCAACGACTTTAGAAAGTAAATTGCTCCTCTAAACATAGGCTTTACAACTTTGAAAAAATAAATAAAGCTCATATAATCAAATGCTTAACAACTTCAAAAAAAATAAACAAAGCTCCTTGACAATTATGTCTAAAGGAGTCATAGATCATGTTTAATGGAATTTGTAATGAAAACTCAAAGATTCACAATTTGAGTTCAAAAGTCAAAGGTTTAGATTCACAAGAACCTTTTAGCTTCGCAAGGATTCACTGAAATTTGATTTTCAAAATTTCAATTTCTCAAGAATTTGATTTGTAAAATTTTAGATGTGCAAGAATCCAAATCTACAAGATTTCAAAATTCACATTTGCAACTTGCAAGACTGACATCCAACATTTAAACATTCTCATTTGAACTTTAAAGATTCACATCTAAAAGTTCAAAGCTTCTCATTCGAGTTTCAAGCTTTACCTAAACTTGGGATTCACATCCAAAAAGTTTAAAGCTTTTTTTTTTAATTTTGGAGATTCACATCCAAGAGTTTGAAACTTTTCATTATAGTTCGAAGATTATCATTCGACGAACTTTAGGGTTTTGCATCTCAAATATTCTCATTTGAAACTCAAAGATTCTCATTTGAATTTGAAGATTCACATTGGACAAATTTTTGGTTTCATACCTCAAAGATTCTCATTTGAAATTCAAAAATTCTCATTTAAAATTCAAAGATTCTCATTTAAGGATTCAAAGATTCTAATTTGAGTTCAAAGATTTACATTCGACAAATTTTGGGTTTCACACCTCAAAATTCTCATTTGAAATTCAAAGATTCTCATTTAACACTCAAAGATTCTCATTTGAAGATTCAAAGATTCTCATTTAAGTTTGAAGAATCACATTCGACAAATTTTGGGTTTCACACCTCAAAGATTCTCATTTGAAATTCAAAAATTCTCATTTGACACTCAAAGATTCTTATTTGAAGATTTCTTAAAGATTCTCATTTAAGACTCAAAGCTTCTCATTTGAAGGCTTCTTAAAGATTCTAATTTGAAGATTTCTTAAAGATTCTCATTTAAGACTCAAAGCTTCTCATTTGAAGACTTCTTAAAGATTCTAATTTGAAGATTTCTTAAAGATTCACATTTAAGACTCAAAACTTCTCATTTAAAATTTAAAAATTCTCATTTGACACTCAAAGATTCTCATTTGAGGATTTCTTAAAGATTTTCATTTGAGGATTTCTTAAAGATTCTGATTTAAGACTCAAAACTTCTTATTTGAAGACTTCTTAAAGATTCTCATTTAAGACTCAAAGCTTCTCATTTTAGGACTTCTTAAAGTTTCTCGATAAGACTCAAAAATTTTCATTTAAAATTTAAATATTCTCATTTGAGGATTTATTAAAGGTTCTCATTTAAGAAATCAGGATTCTTATCAAAAGATTCACTATTTTTTTTCAGGTGACTCAAAATTTTATATGTCATGATCAAGGATGCAAATGCAACAATCTAGATTCACACAATAATGTAGATGCCATATCTTAAATCATAATTTTAATGTTTGCTGGCTGATGCTTGTTTAAACAAAACTTTAAATATTCATCGAATCATGTACATATATTGTTCAAATGACAAAGCAAACATAATGCATGTAATGTAAATAAATGTCATGAAGTTCTAATTATTTATGGTAATATGGTTCTCAAGATCCCACCATCTCACGTTTTCTCTTTGTTTAGTTTCTCAACACTTTGGAACAAGTTTCATCAACTAATCCTCATTATTTTCATCATCTGATCCCAATTCATCGACCTCTCAACACTAGCAATTCCAGAATAAATTTTGTCAAGTGATCCATATTAAGATCGTCACTCGATCACCATTCATAGGCTTTTTAGCACTAGCCATTCCAGAATGAATTTTGTCCGTTGATTCTCATCATTTAATCATAATACATAGGTTATATCAATCAATCTATCACATTATTCATCTCTTGATCACATTATCTTTTTAGATCTTATTGAGCAATCCATCACTATGTTCATCATTTGGCCATCTCATGTGTCATTTTTTCAAGTTTCTACCATATTTTCATCATTTTGCCTTCGATCATCTTGGATTTCTTTTCAAAAGAATGTAAGAACCTTTTAAGCACATATTCATTCATTCATTATCATTTTAATTCTTGACAAACATAATGCACTCATATATTTCTCGATTTATTATGGGGATACAACAATAAGGGAACACGGGGTGATTTGAGAGAAAGGTAATCAATGAAGGACAAGTTTGGTACAAAACGAACATGGAAAGAAATAAATTGGATACATGTCATTGGGATGAATGGTATATCCAAACAATGAATATCCAGATAATTCTGAACATTAATTCAGGATTCTTTTTCAAAAACTCATTCCATTGACTATCGAAGTCATTTTGAGCTCATCAAACTTCACCCCAACTTTGAGGGATCTTCATATGTCTTTGATCTTTCATCCATGTGAATCGCTTATCCAACTCTCAGCTTAGAGGCTTTTCTACTCAAATCGCCTTTTCAGGTTTTTAACTTGAGTCTTCATTTTCTCTTCTTTCCACTTTCCTCTTTTTTTACTTTCACCCATTATTGATATCTTTTTCACATCAATATTTAAAGCAACCAAGCATAATTTTATCGTTCCATCATGAACATACCTTAGCCCAACATATGCCCATTCAATTCGAGCATTCACATTTAATCCAAATAGACTTTTAAAGGTTGTAATGTAGGCCATGGTGAGGGGTCATGAAAGAAATGAATAAAAATAGGCCCAAAACATATGTTTAAAGGGTTCAAAACCAAAGGATCCTCACTTGATACAGCTTGGCATCACTTCACTACTTTTTCTTTTTTTATCTCATTCTTTACAAAAGGATTCTCATTACTTTACCCCAAATCATGTGTAGCATTCATCATTTTTTTTCTTTTTCTTCATTTTCCTTTTCTTTCTTTTTTTGAGACCTTTTACGATCTTTTGTCTCTTTTTTCTTTTTCAAACAAAAAAAAATCCCCCAGTGTGAAGGATGATCTTTGGTCAGGGGTTTTTTAGAAAAAAGAATTATAATAGGCTTAAAGGGGTAGCAATTAATAGTTTTTCAAATGATAAAAGAAAAATAGCCATTTTTCCTCTCAAATGTGAATGCTTTCCTTGAAGATCATCCATTGAACAAAAATAAGCTCATAGATCTTTATAACAGACTGCATATCTTCAAGATATATCTATTTCATATCTACTAGTAGTTAGCTTCTTTTGCTCAAATAGTCTTCATAAATTAATGTGAATGAGTTTTCAAAATTAAATCTCAAAATTATTGTTATCATTATCTAAACATTCATCATTTGGAATTCAAGAATGAGAATAAAAAGTTATGAAAGGTAGCAAAGTATGGAATAATGGTTAAATGAAAGAGAAAATGTAATGAAATGCATTAACTTGCCTTTATTAAATTGATAACAAATGAAATCATATTGCATAAAAGAAATCCTTAACATTACTCTAAAAAAAATCCTCAAATGACAAGAAACTTTCAACCAGCCTTATCTTTATTTTCCAAAATTATGCCCCTGTGTAATCAAGTAAATGATCTTTATTGACATCTTGCCCTTTGATTCATTGTAGCTCTTCAGGCTTTTTGGAATTAAAGTGTTTTTTATTCTCATTTAGAGCATTGACATTGTGATTAGGCAATGGATTGCCACTAACATTAGGTGTTGTTACTTTTTTTTTATCAAAACTTACCATTCCATCCTTGATTAACCGTTGCACCTTATGCTTTAGAGCAATGCAATTTTTAGTGGAATGGCCAGTAATTCTATAGTGGTAGTCACAGTGAGCCGTAATATCATACCACTTAGGATAAGGTGGCTTGAGCAGCTCCACACGACTAAGGGCAATCAAGTGGTTGTTATAGAGCTCTTGATATAACTTCGTATAAATCATGGGGATTGGATTAAATACGAGTTTTTGTCGAGTAATTTGTTGCTCTCGTGAATCACTTGTCAGGCTAACAGGACGAATTTGGGGTCTTGCAGGAGTTTGAATGTTAAGACTATATGTGGAAGCTTGGGGGCTAAAAATGGGTTGGTATGTGGATGAATAAGGTGGTTGTGGAGCTAGCTGGTATGGGTAGGATAAGGCATTGTTCACAGAATGGTAGTATGGAAAGTAACCTCGGGGTGGATAGGGTTGATATCCCCTGAATTATTTGTCAAAGTTCATAGCTTGAGCTTCAGTCTCTTTATTCTCTGATGCTTTCTTGGTTTCTTCTCCTTTCAACTTACCATTTTTAATTGCATTCTTAATGATTTCTCCTAAGATCACCATGTTAGTGAAATTTTTCGTGGCATTTCTTATCATCTTTTCATAATTGAGAGATTTCAAAATGCTGACAAATAATACTGTGTTCTCTTTCTCAGTTAACGAAAGCTACATTTGAGAGGCTATGTCTCTCCATCTCTGGGCATATTCTTTGAATGATTTAGTTGTTTTCTTCTTTATATTCTGTAAAAAAAAGTGATCAGAGGCCAAGTCTATAATATATGGTACTAACTAATGAAAGCATGGGCCATATCGCTCTAATAATGAATGTGGGTCCTATCCAACTGGATATACCACCTAGCAATAGAGCCCGCAAGGCTATCTTGTAACACATGCATTAACAGCTTCTCATTATTAGCATGGCCAGCCATTTTTCGATAGTACATAGTAATTTTCAGACATTTTGTACCATCATATTTCTTAAACTCCAGCACTTTGAACTTTAGAGGAATAAGAACATCTAGGACTAAATAGAGCCCAGCTGCATCCACTAAACTATAAAAACTAACTCTTTCCACTTCTCGAAGCTTTTCTTCTAACAAATTCATCTTCTGTTAAGCTTTTGAAACTTCTAAAATCTCTTTCTTTTTGGGCCTCAGCTTTTTTTTCTCTTTTAAATCATCTAAATTAGGGATTGATATTGATTTTACTACCTTCTCAGTAAAGACATGATTTACATAATTCTGATACTGCCCTGGGTTTGAAGCTGGTGGCATTATAGAGTATATGTACCCTATAGGATAGGTAAACTGCTATAGTGGTGGACCTTGTACGGATTGGGCTTGATGTGGCCTAAAATCAAAAAGGTATAGTGGGTCATCCTTCTCTTGTAAGGGATGGTCTTGTTGACTAGCATTCTCTTTTATTGCTTTCCCCTTGTTTAACTTGTTCAATGCCTCTAGAATTCTATTTAATTCCCCTTTAAGCTTCTCTTGGGCTTTCTTTATCCTCTCAAGATGATTAAAATTTTCTTGTTCCATCTATCTGGCTCGAGCCCTTGTATTGTATTGGTGAGTGAGGTTGCTTGATGGAGCTATATTTGAACCTTAAACACCATAATTATGATTAAAAATGCTATGCTATGCTGTATGATATGCTGATGCATGAATAAAATGTGGATTTTAATAGATGAAATGAGAATAATACAAATGATAATGTTAAAACATGATCATGAAAATGATGCATAAAATGAAATAATACAGATGCACAAAATCAGACAAACAATATGGTTAGTTTCATAGATGAAATGAAAGTGATGCAAATGCATAATGTTACATATGATAATGAAAATGATGCACAAAGCCAGACAATCTAAATGATTAAATAAACACCCTTCTTGTGTCCTAGTTTCAAGGTATATCTATCATTGGGTAAAAATGGCTCTATCTTAGAGTTGGCCTCTTAAGTGTACATTATATGTTGGGTTAGACAATTTTGACCACTAAAGGTTCTCAAATTGTTCCTTACATCATGGTCCATCACAGACTAGTAAAGCAATGCAAACCTCACCCATCATAGGTTACCAACGGAAAGGATTCAATTTGAGTGAAAGTATTTCGCTAGCCACTGCAGAGTCATTAAAATCTCATGAAAGCAATAAGTACTTTACTCTCTCTTAGAGGGACGGAGCTCGGGTATAGAGCTCATGTTATGCATATGCATATGAATGATAGAATTAACAAAATAAATAAATATGATTGAATAAAAAATCTATACAAAAGGTTCAATTTTACTAGGCTTTTGGATAACATAAATTTATTTGTTGGCTTGACTCTCGGTGGTCCTCAGTGGAGTCACCAAACTATCATAACATCTAGATTCAAGGATCTATTGCTAGACATTGACTTAAGGAGTTGTCACCAATCTTTTTTATTTGTTTAGGTGCGATTAGCCACCTAAGGAATCTATCCTTTCAAGAAACACTTAAAGCTTAAGGATCCCTAAAAGAATAGGTTCGGGTTTATTAGCCAAAATAGGGTTCGGGAGTACGGTTACGTGTAAAGAAGGTTATAGCACCCTTGCAATGCCTATCGAAGGATGGTACCAGCTTGATTTCGTGTTATCCAATAAGCCTTAAAAATTTTATCAAGTAATTAATTATTAAAAATTATTCTTAATTAACTTCAATACTTTTGAAAAAAAATTAAGAAAATTCTCTCACTTCAATAGTATACAAGCTAACTACTATTTCACTTACAAAGACTCCAACATTAGATTATTCAACATTAAAAATTTTTCAAGAAAAGAAAAGAAATAAAAGAAACAAAAGAAATAAAATCAAATTAAAAAAAATAATGATTTAACTTTTGATATAAATAATTTTCCTTTAATTTAAAAAAAAAAAAAACTCATTGCTTTTATAAAAGGAAAATTGATACTTTCAACTTTTTCTTAAAGCATTTTGAAGTTTTTTATTTTAAGAAAAATTAATACTTTCAACTTTTCCTTAAAATATATTTTTTTTAATTTTAACTTCGAGAAAAATTGATACTTGTAACTTTTTTTCAAAATATTTTTTTTTTGAAATTTTAATTTCAAAGAAAACTGATACTTTCAACTTTTTCTCAAAATACTTTTCTTGATAATTTTTAGTTTAAAAATTATATTTTTAAGAAAAATTAATATTTTCAACTTTTTTCTAAAAATATATTTTTTAAAAACATTTTTATTTTCAAGAAAAATTGATACTTTCAACTTTCCCTCAAAATACTTTTAAAAAATTTTACTTTAGAAATTTTATTTTTAAAAAAAATTGATACTTTCAACTTTTCCTTAAAAATATATTTTTTGAAAATTTTATTTTAGGAAAATCATTAAAAAGAAAAATTAAATTAAATTAAATTAAAATTAAAATTAAAAAAAATAAGGAATACCAAATAATTCTAATTTAGAAATAATAATAACAATAATAATAATAAATATATATATAAGAAAACCTTGGAACGACTCGGCTTGAATTTAGCTGGCTTGAGAGACAAAAGCGGCTAGACGACTTGATATACGGCTCGACTCGGTTGAACCAAAGGCAGGGGTGCGGGTCAATGAACTCGGGTTGGCGCTCAGGTCGGGTCGGATCTTGACAAAACGCGAGGATCCTGGATTTATTAACACCCAGAACGATGTCGTTTTGTGGAGGCTATAAAAGCCTGAGTTTCAGCCTATTTTGCCAGAATTCTTCTGCTCTTTCTCTCTCTACTTCTTCTTTTCTCTCTCTCTATTCACCCAAAAACACCAATTGAATTTAACTGGATTTTGAAAATTCTTGCCGAAATATGGGTTATTCGTCGAAAGTTTGCTAGAAAGCTCATCAATTTTTGGAAAGTAGCTGTTGAAAACTGAAAAGCTAACTGGAATCTGGGAAGTCTACTGAAAAGTTCAACCAGTGTTGAAAAATTCAACCGATCTAAAAAAATTTTGTTGGAATATGAAAATTTTTCAAAAAATTTCCAGAAAAATTTTTTTTCTCTTTAACAAAACTTTAAAAATTTTTTTCCTTTTGCTTGCTGTGTTTTTTATCTATCTATTCTCTTTTCTGCTTCTGATTTTCTCTTTGTGTTTTTACGTTTCTCTTTTTTCTACTCTCTATTTTTCCTGTCTCTGCCTTTGATTTATGGATCTATTTATAAGCTTTAAAACCACAGACTCCAAAGCTGAATAGGAATCCCAATTTCCTTTAGACTTTTAGTCCTATTTAATCTCTTCTAGTTTATCTTAAATTCCTCAACCCAGTTTTACACCAATTCAACCACCTTTTTCCATTTTTTTCATTTTTATTATTTTTTTTATTAATTAACAAAGCCAAAAAAAAAAAAAATCGGACAGATTACGTGTCTACAACTTATACTAGTGATCCGACTGCATCTGAATAACTTTTCAAAACAGCTAGATATCAGAAATAAAATAAGCCAAAATCTTTAGTTCTTTTAAGATAACTTAGAATTCTTCCTATGGCTTTCCAATGACATATAGTAGGCTTACTTGTATATCTTGATAACTTGCAAATAATAAAAGCTATATTTGGCCTAGTACAATGCATAACATTCATAAAACTTCCAATAGCACTAGCATATGCAAGTTGTGTAATTACATAACCTTGATTTTTTGTTAATTTTATACTTTATCATATGGAGTATTGGCTTCTTTTATATTAAGATACTTAAACTTATTAAACAGTTTCTCAATATAATGACTTTTATTAAGTACGAAACCTTTGTTATATCTCTTAACTTTAATTCCCAAAATGGTATCAATTTCATTCAAAATTTTCATTTTGAAATTAAAAATTAGATACATTTTGGTTTCATTTATGATAATCATATTGTACTAAAAATTAGCATATCATCCACATAAAGACATAATATAACTCCATATTCTTTAGTAAATTTTGAGTAATTGCACTTATCTGTTCCATTATGTTTAAAACCATTGGCTACTATGGTTGAATCAAACTTTTCATGCCATTGTTTAGTGACTTAATTAATTTAAAAACTTTATTTCATTACCTGGAAGAATGAAACTTTCTAGTTGTTCTATATATATTTCTTCCTTTAAATCACCATTTAAAAGAGCTATCTTAACATCCATTTGATGCATATATAATTTATAAATGGAAGCCAAAGCTATAAGAACTCTAATGGATGTTATTCTAGCTACAAGAGCATATGTATCAAAATAATTTATACCTTCTTTTTGTTTGAAACCTTTTGCAACTAACTTTACTTTAAAGGTTTGTATAGAACTATCTATATTATATATTTTTTCTAAACACCCATTTACATCCTATAGGTTTAGAACCTAGAAGTAAATCTACTAAAACCCATGTATTATTGGACATGATTGAGTCCATTTCATCATTAATATCCTATTTCCAAAAAGCAACATCTCTTGAAGTCATAACTTCATTAAATGCTTTAGGGTCTTTATTTATATTTAGTAGAATTGGTGTTTTATTAAGCACTTTGGTTCTATTTCTTTCTACTAAGAATACTATAAAAGCTGGAGAAACAAAATCAAAAGGCAAAATATTCTCTTTTCTAGTTCATTTGCTCATTCTAAGTTCAACAGAATCATTACTTTTTTTTTTTATTATTTTCAGTCATAGGAATCACTTCAATTTGTTTCTCCATATCAATTTCAGTATCACATATAAACTTATTTTCAAAAAATTCTAAATGAATAGATTCGACAATAACATTAGTATTTAAATTAAGAAGTCTATATGCTTTTGAATTCTGTGCATAATCGACAAAAATACTTTTAATACCTCTTGGTTTTAATTTTGATTTATGAGGATTAGGTATTTAATAAAAGATAATGCACCCTCACGCTTTAAAATAATCTAAATTTGATTTTCTGCTATAATTCCAAAGTTCATATGGTGTCTTTTAAAATTTTTTTAAAAAAATTTTATTATGTATATGGTATGCTGTTAAAATTACTTCTCCCCAAAGATTTAGAGGTAATTTAGCATTTAACAACATATTATTTATCATATCAACTAAGGTTCTATTTTTTCTTTTGGCTAAACCATTTTACTGAGGTGTATAAGAGGTTATCTTTTGATGAATAATTTCATTATCTTCATAAAAAAGAGAAAATGAATTTGAAAAATATTTGTCACCTCTATTAGTTTGAAAATTTTTTATTTTCTTCTCCTTTTGATTTTCAACAATTGATTTATATTCTTTGAATTTATCTAAAGCTTCATTTTTTGTTCTCATTAGATAGATAAAAGTACAACAAAAACTATCATCTATAAATGTTATAAAATACATTTTTACTCCCCTTGTTAATAAACCATTTAACTCACAAATATCAAAATGTATGAATTGTAATAATTTTGTATTTTTTTTAGCTTGAAGAAAAGATTTCTTAGTCATTTTTGCTTTGACACTGATTTCATATTTAATATCATGATTTTTCTGGTATGTTATATAACCATGCTTAGTCATATGATTCATATATTGATAATTTAAATGTCCTAATTTAGCATGCCATAAAGAAGAAGAATGCTCAACAATATAAGCAAAAATATTATTTATTTCATCAATACTTAATTTAAACATACCATCATTGAAAATCCTTTTTTCAATGAATATACCATTTTTGGACACTATAACTTTATCAGACCTAGTACAATCTTAAAGCTTTTCTCACATAATAGAGTTGTATATACAAGGTCATTTCTAATCTCAGGAACATGAAAAACATTAAGTAAAGTTAGTTTCTATCCTAAGGTGAATTTCAATTCAATCATTCCTTTTTCAATCACTGCGGTAGGAACATGATTACCAATTAGGATGTTTTCTAGTCTCTTGCATTCTTCATAAGCCTTGAACTGCTCTTTGTTGTTGCAAAAATGAATTGTTACACTAGAATTTAACCACCAATCAAATGACTTATTCGCGATAGCCATATGAACTTTGATGATCATTTCAATTTGCATGTCAGTCACCATTGTAACAAGTTCATTAATTTCTTGCTCAACCAAATTTGCCTGTTTTCAAAACTAGAACCAATTTTAATTCTAACATTTTTAAATCTGTAATTTTTAATCAAATGTCCTTTTTTTCCACAATGGAAACACATTTTATTCTTGTTAAATTTAGATTTCTTAAATCTATTCTTCTTGACTTTAAAATTGTTTTGAAATTTACCAAAAGACTTGTGAGATTTTTTAGAAATTTTTCCATTCACATTAGAACTTCAAAGAAAGAGTATCTTTTGCACAATTTTTTGCTTCAATCTGTATATGAGTCTAAAATCATTCAATAGTAAAAGTATCTGTCGAATGCAAAACTTTCTTTCTATATCCATTCCAAGTAAAAGAAAATATTAACAAAATAGCTCCAACTTAAAGTGAATCAGGAACCTTAATTTCTAGCTCACTTAAGTTAGAAACTAGAATTTGCAACTCGTGCACTTGGTCCATGATTGGTTTGTTATCAGTTATTGAAAATTCAAAGTATTTCAAAGGTAAAAACTTACCAGCACCTTTCTTTCCATTCATGTATTTGTGTTCAAGAGCAATCCATATCTATTTTGGTGTTTTCATATTTCTGTATAGGTCATATAGACGATCAGATAATGAATTCAAAATATAACCTCGACATACTAGTTCATTTTCTTCACGTTTGCTTTTTATTGCCTTAACAGTTCAAGAGTTGATTTTGGAATTGGTTCCAAATTTGGATCAAGTAAATAAAATATCTTCAATGCGGTCAATAGAAAAACCATTTTATTCTTCTACCTAGTGTAGTTTGATCCATTAAAACGATCAAGTCTGATTATATCTTGATTTTGAAACTAAACCTTCATGCTTGTAAGGACAATAGTAGATGTAGTATCCATAATTGCTTTTAAATTATTAGAAAATATAAGAAAACAAAAATAATAAAAAAAAATTGCTTTGAGGCGTTAAGAGCACTATCTTAAAGGCAATTATGCCTATAGGATAAAACAAAGCCTTAAAAACTTTCTAAATCAGAATTACTAAAATTGATCAAGCAAAAAGATTTATTTATAATAAATTAATAGTCATAATCAAACCAATTCAAAAAGTCATGACATTTTGTATAGTCATATTTTTTTGTTTAAATAAATTTTATTTAAACAGCTATATTTTTTTATTCAGATATATTTATTCAGAATTAGTAATATTTCGAAATAAAAAAAATTAAAAGATTTAAAAATTAAATCTATTTGCCAAACAAGCCTAAGTGCCCCAAGTGCCCAAGTACCTATCTTTGACTTTTAAAATTATCTGACCCACTAAGAAAACTCTTAGCAAACCTAAATGACTTAACCCATTCCAACACTTAGCTCAATTATTTAAATAACATAAGTAATCCCTTTCAAACTACATATAAATGATCCTTCTACTCAATGTGGGATACACCACATTCTAAACTACCAATAAAAACTCAATATTCTTTTTGTAATATTAATATTTGATACATTAATAAAACATTTTTTCTTTTAAGGGTGCCAAGGGTCAAACTAGCATGCACATGTTATGCCTTGCTATATTATTATGTATCCCTTAATCTAACGTGTGGCTTACTTATTGCTTATTCAAATATTCAAGTTATCTTAACTGACTTATGTTGAAAGAGTCCATTTAAATATGGCACGGATTATTGTTTCATCGAGACAAAGCTTAGTCCATTATAAGTGGTATCAAAGAATAGTTGAGTATTGCAATAAAAAAAAAAGAAGCTTAGATGGTTACAATAAGAGGAGGATCAAATGATCAATAAAGAATTAAAGACAACGGCCTCGAAAGCTTATGTTAACCCATGATCGAGTGAAAGAGATATAGACAACTTCGCAGGAACTATCCAATACGTTAAAAGCCTTGTGTAAGGAAATAATAGACTCCATAAGCATCCTCCAAAAAGAGTTGAAAGAGCTCAAGGCCTAAGTTAATGAGATATTATTAGCTGTAAGCAGGTTTGGCTCTAACATAATAAATAAAAGAAAAATGGTTAAGGTGTCAGCACCTTGATGCTATGAAAAAGCAATAGATGCCAAAGAGCTTAAGAATTTTTTATACGATATTGAGTAATACTTTTAAGTCATGCACGTAAAATTAGAGAAAAACAAGATTACAATGGTCGTAATGTATCTTACTTGAGATTTCAAGCTATAATGATATTCAAAATTTTGTTAATGATGAGTGCATTATCAAAACTTGGGCAGAACTTAAGTAAAAGCTAAAAAAACAATTCTTTCTTAAGAATACGAAATACATGGGTCATTTAAAGCTTTAAGAACTAATACAAATAGGAATGATGTGAAAGTTTGTAAGAAATTTTTACCTTGATGTTGGTTATTAAAACATGTTAAAGAAGGCTAAGATATTATATTTCTTTAAAGGCCTCAAACTGTGGGTGAAGACAGAGTTTTAAAGACAAAAGGTGAAAGATGTAGCCATTACCATGGTGCCATAGAATGTCTTAACGATTACAATAATAGCCTATTGAAGTGAAAAAACCTTCCATTAGGTAGCAATAGTTCCAACTTTGAGAATGAAGGAAAGATGGCTAGATTGAATAAATATTCGAATGGGAAAAGGGATAGAGGCCTTATGATAAAGACATTCTCCAGCCTAAGTCAAACAAAGCATTAAACTTTAAAATGAAACAATTGTTATCTTATTTCCTATGTCAATGATCGTATTAGGTAGTTGAATGATTGTAGAGAGATGCCCTTAATGATTTGAGAGATTTAAAAAAAAAAAAAAAACCATTCACACCAAATTATTAAAGATGTTGAGGAAGAGCCAGCAAATAGGTTTTATAAGGTTCCTTAATACTTAACATACCTAACTGAGCATGTTGAAGAAAGAGCCAAAGAGAGGCCTAATGTATGTAGACTTTATGCTTAATGGCAAGACAACAAATTCCATGATAGACACAGGTGCGATTGATACCTTTATCACACTAAAAAAAGCTAAGAGGTTTGATCATAAGGTTAATAATCAATGTAGACAAATGAAAGCGATGAATCGCTATCCTTTACAATCAATGGAAATTCTAATAATGTGGTCACTAAGCTTAAGCCATGAGAAAGAGGTATAAGCTTCACGGTTTCCCTCATAGACAACTTTGATGTTGTCTTAGGGCTTCACTTCATGATGTTGGCTCAGGCAATCCTTATCCTCATTATGAATTACTTATTGTTCTTGAGGGAATGCTTATGTGTTATGCTAACCACAATCTTCCCCAAAAATAGGAACCCTTTTATGTAGGCATAAAGATATAGTAAAGTCAAAACCAGTGCCTAATGAGGTAATAATGGTATTGGAAGAATTCAATAGTGTGATGCCATAGTAGTTGCCCAAGGTCCTACCATTTCAAATATTGGTAAATCATGAGATTGAACTTCTCTAAAGAGTTAAGCATCCGACTAAAGGTCCTTGTCACATGGCTTTACCTAAGTTGGTACAGTTAAGAAAGTAAACTAGATTAGTCACAGTGAGGAACAAGTACCCAATCCCTCTTATCACAAACTTATTTGATTAGTTGAGCAAAGCCAATTATTTTTTAAAACTTGATCTAAGGTTTGGTTACCATGAGATTAAAATTATAGATGGAGATGAGTGAAAAACCACTTATGTAACATGGTACGATGCATTTAAGTTTCTTGTTATGCCTTTTGGATTAAATAATACCCTTGCCATATTTTGTACTCTAATGAATCAAGTGTTTAAATACTACCTTGATAAGTATGTAGTCATCTACTTGATCGACATTGTGGTATTTAGTTTTACTTTGGAGAAGCATCAGGAACACTTATAACTAGTATTTCAAAGCCTTAAGGATAATTAGTTGAATGTGAAAAGGAAAAAGTGTGCATTCGCAAACATGAATTCATTTCTTGGGCCATATTATGGTATAAGGCCACATCCGAATGAATATGAAAAAGGGTCAAGGCCATCAAGAAATAGATGACTTCGAAGAATGCTAGTGAACTTCAATCATTTTTTAGACTAACCAACTATCATAAAAAATTTATAGAAAGTTATTCACATCGAATAACAACAATCACCGAGTTAGTGAAGAAAAGGCATAAATGGTGTTGGATAAATGAATGCGAAAAGGCATTTAAGGGTCAAATGAAGCCATAATGAAATACCCTTTGTGGGCTTTTCTAACATTGAAAAGCCTTTTAAAATACAAATCGATGCATCAAATTTTGTTATTGGAGGTATGCTTTTGTTAGAGCGACACCTAATTGTATTTAACAGCTAAAAATTGAATAAGACATAAATAAGGTATATGGCCCAAGAAAAGATACATTTAGCAGTGATCCATTGTTTAAAAGTTTGGCAACATTAGTTCCTAGGCTCCTATTTCATTATCAAGAAAGATAACATAGCTGTTAACCACTTTCTTACACAATTGAAACCTATGGACAAATAAGCAAAATGACAATACTATTTGGCCAAATTTGATTTTTGCTTTGAAACCAACCAAATGGCAGATGCATTAAGTAGAAGATAGAGTTGGTGGCTCTTAAAAAGACTGCCCTAATGTATGTTAATAAAGTGACCATAGATATTTGTAAGTTGATTAAAGAAAACCTAAAAAAAAAAACCACATGCTAGTTCTATCATGAAATTGGTAAAAAAAGAAAAGTCAAAATGTTTTTGGCTAGAAAATGGAACCTTATTGACAAATGGTCCATTGTTGTTTGTGCTAAGAATAAGGGACTTGAGACAGATACTAATGTGAAAATGCCATGATACACCTTGGGTTGGACACCACAACACTAGCCTTACATGCTACAAGAGGTGATAGACTATACAAAAACCTATCTCATTTATCAACAAAATAAAGTTGAAAAAGAGAAACCTATAGGCATGCTTGAAGCTTTACTTGTACCCATTAGACCTTGGGAAAGTACTTTCTTCAACTTCATTGCAAGCGTCCCTAGAGTTAATGACTTTAGGTCTATTTTGGTGGTGATTGATTGTTTCTCGAAGAATGTCATATTCATCCTAGCCTAAAAGTATTAATCTATGAAAATCATGACTCATCTAATTTTTAAGAATGTGATCAAGTATTAATGTATTCCATAAAGCATTGCCAGTGATAAAGCTTTGAAATTCACAAGGCCATTTTAGAGAGAGCTTTCAAATTTTAGTATCTAAACTTAATATCTCTTTCAGTTATCACCCGTAAATGATTGACAAATTGAATAGCTCAATGGATTGCTAAAAGAGTACTTAAGACATTTTGTACAAGCAAATTAAAAGAACTGACCTTCGTTGTTATATGTAGCTTAATTCTACTTTAATTCTAAAAAGAGTTCTTCCACTAACAAGAGCCCCTTTAAAGTGGCCATTGGACAACCGAGGTTGCCCCACACCTCTTATGAGCCTTACAAGGGAAAAGTCATCAAACTTTCAACCTTACCAAAGAATGTAGTAAAACATTAAAATTGTTTAAGTATCTTAGAAAGCAACAAAGCACATGAAGAAGTGGGCAGATAAGGTTTAAAAGGCACCAATATTTAAGGCCGGTGACTTTCTGCTTATTAGGCTAGTGCTTAAGCAACTTAGGTTCCTATAAAAGTGGGATCATAAGTTGGTGTGCAAGTATGCAAGTCCCATGAAAATCTTTTCCAATCTGAGTAATGCCTCATAGAAGATTAACCCACCAAAATGAACGAAAGTGAACCCGATATTTCATGTAAGCAACTTAAAACCTTATCACATATATCCATCAAGTGCAACCTATAGTAAAGTCATCAGAGTAGCCATCAATATGAAACTGCCATCAAAACATAAAGTGGAGGAAATTCTAGTAGATAGGCTAACTATAGTTTCTTGAAGACCAATCCAATAGTACCTAGTCAAGTGGAAAGGCTTATGACCAAAAGAGAGTAGCTAGGAGAAAGACCATGATCTATAGCCTTCAAGCAAAAAAATTAAAGAATTTCAAGCCTTTAAGTCAATGAGAAGGTCAACAAATTAAAATGGAAAAGGCTGTCATAACTCATGAGCCAACATTGTATAAGGCCATGTTTGGATATATGATATCATGAGCCAACTTTGTATTATGCCATTACTAGGTAAAAGTGCCAAGGGGATAAATCTTGTATACTAGAAAAAAGTGTTCTCATTTCAAATATTTTAACGGTTTTTGGAAGCAAACTTGAAAAGTTCTTTTGCTCTTTAGAGGGGTTGAGCAGTCAATGAATTGTTGGACTACCTCACTAGTTAAGGAACGTGCTACACAACTTATCTAGGGCTACCCATCTATCCCCAACAATTGTGGAAAAACTCGACGTTTTTTTTCTAATCGTAGTAGTCTTTTATACATTAATAAAACATTTATCTTTGGAAGGCGTCAGGTGTCAAGCTACGTGCACCTTCCATGTCTCATTATATCGTTACATATCCTTTGATTTAACTTGTGACTTACTTATTACTTGTTCAGATATTCGAGTTATATTAGATGATTTGTGTGAAAAAAGTCCATTCAAGTGTTGCATGTGCTATTGTTTCATTAAGACAAAGTTTAGTTGTGACATTTCACTTGCTAGTTTTATCAAGATTAATGTTGATAACATTGCTTTATCTAACCCAAGAGAGCTTCATATTGAAGGTATTGCTAGAAATTGTGATGGCCATTGGAATTTTGGTTTCTCAAAAAGTATCAAGAGAGGTTCAATCATAAAAGCAAAACTTCATGCCATTTTGTTGGGTTTGAAACTAGCTTGGACTCAAGGTTTTTGACGATAACTATTATTCTCTTTTGGATGTCAACAAGGTTATAAGTTATTTACGTAATAAGGATCATTTACTATGTTATCATTAGCGTCATCAACTCATTCAAAGGAACTAGCATTGTAGGATTAAACACATTTAAGCAAAAGCTAATTACAATGTTGATTTCATGACAAGCTAGGCATTACAGAGTTGCTAATCAGTATGTAGTGATGAGACAACGACAAGGTTATTAAAGTTCATTCAAGAAGATTTATTAAAAAACCAAGGGCCTGTAATTTGTAAGTGGCTTGATCATATATATATATATATATATCCAGTCGGAATATACTGATGAAAATTAAAGAACTAGTCTCATAGCAATAAAATTATTGATGGTTTTGTAGGTTTTATGATTGGGTGCTTGCTAGGAAGCTGGTTTAGATGGCTAGCTTGGAAGCTCGAATGACCTATAATGGAAAGAATGGTCAAGGGACGCCGGAGGTAGGACTCTGAGATTTGCTCCGATGCTTAAGTCATCCTTAGATTGGGGGCAATTGTTATATTCTGGTAGCTCGATCAGCAACTTGGCTACCATGTTGACGACCACTGCAACTAGTTTAACACTTAATCGATATCAAGTAAGTCAATTGGCCATATTAACACAAGCTCATTATAAAAGGTAAGGTTGAGCCGCAAGTATCTCATTGTGAACCTTTCACTCTCATTTCATTTACCCTCACCTACTCTCTAGCTTCTCCTTCCTTCTTTCTTTTCTCTTTACCTTCCCTCATCTATGATATTTCATTAACTTGAATGTCGGAGCACACCTCAAAATACTATCTTCGAAACCCACCGACTATTTTCTTTGTTACATGTCATTCTAGCTTTAAGGTTAGCCATCCAACCTGCTTTCTAATAATCACCCAGTTATCAAACTCATAAAACCATCAACAAAAATAATAATCCAACTCTTATACAACTGTCCTTTCAATGAAATATAAAATTTGAATTCCACTTTTACTAATTTACTACCTACACGATTTTTTTAGTGTTCAAGTGCATCCCGAAGTGTTACTTTCGATGCCCTCCTAATTGCTTTTTTTTTTTTTTTACAAATCATTCCAACTTTCGAATTAATTATCGAACCAACTTTGCAGCAGTACCGAATCATCAAACCATGAAACCATCAACAAAAATAATAATTCAATTCTTATACAACTATTCCTATCAATAAAATAGAAAATACTTATCCCAATCCTACTAATTTACTAATTTACTACCTAAACGGTCTTTTTAAACAAAATTCCTCAAAATTTGAAGCAATGAGACGCTGTAGAAAGCCAAGTTTCTAAGTTTTAAGTTTAAACCCCTTAATAAGGACACAAATGTAGGCAAATGTGTTTCTAAAGGAGAAAGAATGTTCCGTGCGTTTAAAAACATGGGATGTGTAATTAGATTGGATTAGGTAACAACTACTTGGATTTATTTGTAGTCATGCTTTATCTTTACTAAAATAAAATCAAAATAAAAAGTTAAAAGAACAAGAATAAAATTTTCCCAATTTTTTTGTTCTACTTTTTCCTAAATTTACATATCTACTAACCAATACATACCTTTTTATCCTTTTTTTTTTTTTTATGCACTAGATTCCTCTTCTTCAAATTTGAGCCACTTACCCTGAGTTATGTGTGAATTTTTTATGAATTTTTTTACACCTAAGAAATAAAGAGATGGGAGATAGAAGAGAGACCAACTACAATAGGAAAAGAATGAAGCATTAAGAAAGATAAAATTAAAAAGAAAAAGAAAAATGAACAATAAAAATGCTGAAATTAAAAACAACAGGTTAAAGGTAAAAATATATAAAAAGTGAACAAAAAGTATGATTTATACTTCTTATGTTCTATTTTTTTCCTTCTTTTATTTTTTTTCTTTTTTAATTATTTTTTAAAAAAATTATTACTTGTAACAAATTGAAAAGAAAAAAAAAACCCCACAAATTGATTTGGCCAATCAATTTCTGTTTTTATTTTTTTTATCTATGAAAATTATATGTCTTATATATATATATATATATATATATATATATATATAAAGGTTCACCGCCTTCATAAGTCTTATAAACAGCGGTGAATTTTTACAAGTAAAATGGAAAGCTTAGTGCAAAGGATGACGGGTGATGAGTATAACAACTTCTGGAAGGCTAGCCCAAATCCTAAATAGCAATGCCATCAAGTTATTTATGGGTAATAACAAAAAGTTGGTTGATTTGTTTTTCTATTATCAAAATTTTCATCCTTCATCTTTTACATGCTTCCTACCATCCTACTCCTACCAAGTAAAGCCTTAATGTCCGGAATCAGACATTTAAATTATAGACCCTGCAGCCCATTGTTCCATCCAAGTATATTGTGTACATGCCTGAATGCGACTACGGATCATTACTAGAAGTTGAACTTGTAAAACATTAAACAGTCAACACCATCCACAGAAAGTATATTGTAAGTAAAACATTCAACAGTCAACACCAAGCCATAATAAGTTGAACTTGTACTATCATCATTGGCTCATCACCATCCACACAAATTCCTGGCATAGGATCAAGAAGCCAAAACAAACTGAGGGGTATCATGCAACAACTAGTTCAAGGCAGCGAAAGATACCATAATGCATGCAACTCGTATGTCTAAGAAATCTTAGCATCACGTTTTGTGAATTTGAATCTTCGCTCTTGCCATACAAGCTATAAGACATAAGAATATTATTCATTTATAGAAAGAAAAAAAAAAAAAAACAGAAAACCAGCATCAAGACAAAATAAACTTTGCTACAATTTCGATATTCTACTATTAGAGATAAAGGGCTGTGATAATGAACAGAAATCGCCAACAATAATAAAAGAACAGCAAAACACAGCAAGCCTGAATTAATCTCAACAATTACATTTTGTAACAGAATCAAGAAAGTTAAAGATATAACAAGAAATGTGAATCAATTTAGGAAAAGACAGAAAGGGGTAGCTCCAACCTGTTCAGCATGTATTAATTCCATCCTTGCAGTCATTGGTTAAATTATTAAAGGTTTCTACCCGTGTCTTTGCCCTGTAAAGTACCTCGGTATCCACAGCAACTCTCATGTATCCATCAAACTCAACTGGTTTTCCATCATTCAGCTGCTTTGTCTCATTGTACCACTCACTTGTGTTACTCCATAAATCCTGGTAATCATCGAGCAAATGGACCTTGTATTGAGATCTCAATTTATCAAAGTAATTATAGAACGGCTCATTTGTTGCCATGTACAGATTCCTCCAAGGCTGAATCATTTCTTTAAGCTTCAAAAGAAGAGCATCAGGGGATGTATCAGAATCCAAGTGTGGCCAGAGTTCTTTATTCTGTGCTTTTTCCCCTCGAACAACATGCACAGCATCAAAATCCCAGTCCATTTGTCCACTGATCTCAGTCACTATATTCATCAATCTCTTTGATTTCCATAAAGCATGCCATGGCCTGTGAATGTACTTAGCTGCTTGCCCCTCACATACCCTGTACCAATAGTTTTCAGGCTCTGGAGCATCAAACTGCCTCCAAATGATTGTGCTCTTATCTTTCTTAAGTTGCATTGGTGTGACTGTATAGGTTGTTACCTTCTTGACTGGCAACTTTCTTTTATGGCCCCTGTCCCATTTCTTCCAATCTCTTAAGAACTCACTCTCCTCCACAATGGATGCCACCTCCTTAAGATGTTCAAAATCAAAATAAAACCGAAAATCTTTTCCCTCCTCATCCTTATTACTTGGATTATAAGTTGCCGATAAACATATGCTCAAATCCATCACAAATGTCCTATTCAAATACATAGCCTCCCCTAAACCACATAAGAAACTCCACAAGTAATGATTCATTCCCTTGCAGTAGTCCCCTCCCCGTGCATAATACAAATACTTCCCTTTTCTAAAGTTCATTTCTGAGCCCAAAGTTGGAATTGTATCATTTATCTCTTCATCATGTATAGGTGGTGCGAGCTTGGGATTCCCACCACTCCTTGTGGTGTTAGGTGTACTCCTAGGCCTCCGAGCGTTAATGCCTGAATGCCAGCCACTTGCATACACCACTTTATAGGTACAATTCTCTCCAATCACAAACTTGAACCTTCTAAAATCCCTGTACTTTCTCCACGACCTTTCTTTCTTGTTCCTAAACCTCCAAGCCACATCACATTCGTCTGGTTTCGACCCACTGACCGGAGTTTGATACTCCAGAAACACTATAGACTTGAAAGTTTTCAAATTGAATTTCTCGACTGTGAGTAAAACACGTGGATCCGAACAATTCAAAACTTTTACCTCCTCACAGTCTGATTTTAGGCTTAAATTCGAAATTTTCTCTTCAGACTTCTTGATCACGGTTTCAGTGATGGGATTGAGTGCTAAAGCAGGGGGCACGGCAGTAGCTGGCATAGCAAGTAAATCTTCACCAGTTTTGAGGATAGAATTGTCATTTTTGAAAGTGGCATTTTCAGTTTGAGTGAAGAGTTTGGTTAAGGCAGGAGCTGACTCCAGCCATGGGTCGGGGGGTTGGTAGGTGATGGCAATAACTGTAAATATTAGCACTGAAAACACAAAAACTGAGAAACATAGATTGCTTATCAGTTTTATCAGATTTTGTCCAATTGGATCAGTGCTTAAATCTGATTCTTTCATGGGTTTTCTCTTATCTTTGAAAACCCAATTGCAAAAACTAATCAGATCCCCAGATAAACAAACAAAATGCACAACTTTAATAATAAAGAATGAAAAACTAATCAGACTTCTTCATGGGTTTTGTTTATTTTTGAAAACCCAATCTAATCAGATCTCGAAAACAGTAGAGAAATGATAGAAAAGAACAGGAAAAAGCTTTAAACTTGGATATCACTTACATACATGTGAATGTTTAATGGGCTCTAGCTTTCCTGGAAACCCAAGTTATAGAAGTAATCAGATCCTATATTGGAAGAAGAAAAGCAGCGCTCGGGGACAGGGAAAATGAGACAACAATAGGAGACGAGAGAGGAGATCTGGAGAACTGATTTTGTGATAAAAGAGGAAAAAAAAAAGTGAAAAAGAGAGTAACACAACAAACTTTTTTTTTTTGAGTTTGGCGTTGTGTTTGCTTTGACGAAGGCTTTGGGTAAGAAGTATAGAACAAGCGCCCAAGTCTTTAGCAGGATGAGTTGTTTACAATTCACTTTCACGCTAAACTTCGGTGAACATGGTCGGTGCCATGTCAGCATCAACAGATCTTGACACCTTACTTGTTCACCACTCTTGGTAGTTGCTAGTAGAAATCAAATTCACGTCTACGGACAATTGTCATTTACGAACTTTCGGAAAAATGATTTTATGTTTTGATAGTATAAATATTTTCAACATTTTAATAATAAATATTATTTATTTTTAGAAATGCATTTTGAGAATAATTTTAAAATATTAGTATAAATAATAAGTAGTTTTGTTTTAAGTTTATAATATTAATATAATATTTAATATTAAATATTATTATTAAAATATAACTAATTTTGAATATTAAAAATGTTAATAATAAATTATTTTAATATTTTATAATAAATAATTTTTAATATTTTAATAGCTATGTGAATATTATTTGAATAAAAAATAAGTTTTTCAAAAAAAACAAATAATAAAAAAATATTTTCATTAACTCAAGTAAATAATAAAAAAATCTCAATTTAAAAAAAAATGTAAATATTTTCGAGAAGTATCCTTTGAAAATCGATTTTTAAATAATAAAAAAACTAAGTATTTATCTAGATTGATAAAAGATTGATTTTGATGATATTTAAAATAACAATGGAACTGATATTATTTATTATAACATTAAAATTAATTATTATAATGGTATAATTAAAATTAATAATATAATTTATTTTTAAGTACAAAAATAATAGTGACGGTGAATTCAATTATAGTAAAAAAATTAATCATTAAAAAGTTTAGATTAAAAATTTTATGTAATAAAAATTTTAAATTATTTAATATTTATAAAATTAATAAATAATTAAAAATATTAAAATTTTATATCAAATAATAATTTTATTAATAAATAATAATAATTAATTAAAATAATATTAAAATATTAAATAATATTTTTTCCGTTTATTTTTATTATTTTTGTAGTTATCTATTTTTAAATTAACTCATATTAATTATATAATAACAAAATTATTTATTTATTATTTTATTATATAATAAAATTATTTATTTATTTATTACTTCAATCATGCAACAGCATGACACCTAGATGGGTGTCTGATGGCGTTTTGTGTACTAAGCATAATTCCTCGTAGGTACAACTGCATGGAAACAAGGCATTAGATTATAATCGTCAACATGCCGGTTGATATCTTAAAGTATTTGTTCAAAATTTATTATTAAAATATTAAAAATATTTTTATGCTAATATTTTAAAATATATTTTTAATAAAAATTAAATAAAAACTAAATATTTTATAATAAAACGTGGGATTCAAATTTGAAAATTCTTGTACAAGATCCAACCATGGACAAGTCTAAGAAGAAGCAAATTGATTAATAATTTTTATTCGTTGTAATTTAACATTATACTAGATTTTTTTAATTTGAGCATTAGTTTATTTCTTAATGTATTAATTAAAATTATACAATTAAATAATTGATTTTCACATGATAATAATTATATTCTATAAATTTATCAAAACCATAGACTAAGTAAATTATTATGATGAAATTTATATTTGTGGAAACTCTGTAGTTACTGCAAATATTTTTTTATTGCTTAAGCAATAATTTTTAAAACCTTATGTTTGGTTTTTAATTATTTGTCTTTTATGCTCTAAAGACACTCAACAAAATGCTTCTTTGAAACTCTCGTCTTCTATTCTTAGTAAAAATATTAGTAGAAGAGGGGCAAGATTGAGTTACAATTTGGTGGTCGACCTTTTCAATAGTTTGATATATCTAAAAATATTTTTTTTATTTAATTTTAAAGACATGAAAGAGATATAATTTAAAAAATTAATAAAAGTTATATATAGATTTAATAAAAATAAAAAATTTATTTATATTTATAATTTTTATATTAATTAAAATTATGATATATAATTTTCATATAAATTATAACATAAATACATAAATTATTAGAATTTTATACGACATCAATCAAATCATCAAGTCTACAACATATGCTATTTTGCTTAATAATATATTATTTTGCTATAATGTTATTAGTTATTTAATATAAATTGATTTATTGGTTGTTATATAAGTAAAGAACACAATTGATTTATTGATTTAAGTAAAGAACAAGCTTGATCAAGCTTTGATGCGAAAGTGAGCTTTTTTTATTGGTTGTTTTGGATCCAATGATCCAATGTTGGATTGCTTTTGTTTTCTTTTATTTTTTTTTCCCCTGCAATCGTATTGAAGAGAAAAAAAATATTTTAATTTAATTTATTCTCTTTCATTTTTACTCTAATTTTTTATTTAAAAATATAAAATAATTCTGTTAATTAATATAATAAAAATATTATTTGATAAATTAATTTTTATTTTTTTATTATCAAAATTATTATTTATCATAAAAATAAATTTTTTATTTTTATTAATTTTACAAATATTAATTAATTTAAAATTTTTATTAATACAAATTCTAATTTAATGTTTTTAATAGTCATTTTTCTTCTCACCATAATTCAACTCATCGTCATTGTTGTATTTATATCTAAACACATATTTTCATCATTGATTTTAATCTTATCTTGTGGGAAAATACTTATTTACAGCTGGTTGTAATCTTGTAATCTGTATATTTATATTTGTATCTCTAGAATTAAGTATTTGTATTCCTAAAATTAAGGAAGATTTAGTTTCCTAGTTTAACCTCTAGTTGGTTGTATATAAACCTAAGATTCTTGTATAATTGGAGATAAGCAGTTTTTCAATATACATTCAGTTTTCACATGGTAACAAAGCTTTAGGCTCTTCTTGGGAAGAAAAATTTTCAACCTTCATTGCTGACTTTTTTAGGCCTTCATTGCCGAATCCTATTTAAGCCTTCATTGTCGAACCCTTTCAAAGAAATATATCACTATCACCCAATTTGAGAAAATATTAACTGGAAAAATCACTGGAGTACTACAGATGTCTTAGAAACAAGGAGAGTTCAATAGGGAAGAGATTGAAAAGCTGAGAAACTTATTGAAAATCCTTGAAAAGCCTACTATGATATGTTCTTTGGGTAAAATTTCTAGTTCAGGTAAAGCTTTCGGTTCTCATGAATTAAATGTCTCGGCTAAGCCTATTACGAGTTCTTGGATCATTAACTCAGGAGCCACAGACCACATGACACATTCCTCACAAAAGTTTAGTACATATAACATGTGTCCTAGTAATAAGAAAATTGTTGTTGCTAATGGTTCACTTACTACAGTGGCAGGATTAGGAGATGTTCAAGGTAATCCCTCGTTTGTTCTCAAAAATATTCTTCATGTTCCTGGATTGTCTACTAATCTGATATCTATACAAAAACTTACCAGAGATATGAATTGCAAAGTAACTTTTTATCCCTCTTATTGTGAATTTCAGGACCAGAGTTCGAAGAAGATGATTAGACTTGCTAAGGAAAAGGATGGACTATACTATCTTGAGACATCAAATAACACAAGTAGTATAAAAAATAGTTTACCTTTGTCATTTCTTTTTGAAAAATCTTCCAATAAAGACAAAATCTGGCTTTTTTATTTTCGTCTTGGACATCCTTCTTTTGAAACCTTGAGAAACATATTTCCCTCTTTGTTCAAAGAATTAAATGTTGAAGATTTTCATTGTGATATTTACGAATTTACAAAACATAGACGTGTGTCTTTTCCAATCAATAACAAAAGAAGTTCTACTCATTTTTACTTGATTCATAGTGACATTTGGGGTCCCTCTACAATTCCTAATATTTTTGGTGCGAGATGGTTTATTTCATTCATAGATGATTGTACTAGGGTCTCTTGGGTTTTTTTTACTTAAATCCAAATCAGATGTGAATAGTATATTTTTAAGCTTCCAAAACATGATCCAAAATCAATTTGGAATAAGAATCAAGAGATTTAGGTCTGATAATGCAAAAGAGTACTTCAACCAGAGTCTATCCATCTATTTCTAAAAAGAAGGTATTATCCATGAGTCATCTTGTGTTAATACTCCACAGCAAAATGGAGTGACAAAGAGAAAAAATAGCCATTTATTAGCCACAACTCGAGCCTTTCTTTTTCAAGTAAATGTACCTAAATCTTATTGGGGGGAAGCTGTTCTCACTGCCACACACATTATAAATAGGTTACCTTCAAGAGTTTTGGGATTTAAAACTCCTATTGAACTACTCTCACAATTTTATCCCAACTTCAATACCACAAACAATCTCACACCTAGGATATTTGGTTGTACATCATTTGTTCATGTTCACAATCATAACAGGGAAAAGTTGGATCCAAGAGCGATTAAGTGTATTTTTATGGGGTATTCTTCAACTCAAAAAGGATATAAGTACTATCATCCTCCTACAAAAAAATTTTATGTGTCTGCAGATGTCACTTTTGAAAAAAATAAATTATTTTTTACTCAACCTTATCTTCAGGGGGAGACTTCATTCATGGAAAATAAGGATAAAAACTTCTTTTTGCTTGATTTGCCCCCTTCTTCAACATTTCCACTCATTAATTCTTATGAGTCGAAACCTGTTTCTGCTAAGCTCAAGTCAAACATTGAATTTGAGTCTGAACCCATTTCAAATACGGAAGATGTGACAAGGGATAATATTGTTCTTGATTCTATGAAGGAATTACAGGTGTACTCAAGAAGAAAAGTTTCAGATCCTGAACCAGTGCCAGTCTAAGAACCTGATCCTAACTCTAGAAATGAGGTAACTATAGTTTTTGACTCTGTTTCTCAAAATGAGCATGAATCTCCTAAAACTATAACTAGTGATTATGATTTGCCTATTGCCATTAGGAAAGGAACCAGAGAATGTACCAAGCATCCACTATACCCAATATCTAATTTTGTGTCATTTGAAAAATTCTCACCATCTCACAAAAATTTTCTTGTGAGCCTAAACACTTTTTCTGTTCCAACTACATTATCCGAGGTATTATCCAGTGAGAAATGAAGGCAAGCCATGAAAATAGAAATGAAGGCCTTAGAGAAAAATCAGACATTGAAACTGGTAGAGTTACCTAAAGAAAAAAATTCAGTGGGGTGTAAATGGGTTTTCACTGTAAAATAAGACAGATGGTACTGTTGAAAGGTATAAAGCCAGGTTAGTGGCTAAGGGCTACACTCAGACCTATGGAGTGGATTACCAGGAAACCTTTGCTCCAATTGCCAAGATGAATACAATTAGGATTTTATTATCATTGGCTGCAAATTACAATTGGCAGCTTCAACAATTTGATGTAAAGAATGCTTTTTTACATGGTGATTTGGAAGAAAAAATATATATAAAGGTTCCACCGGGATTTGAAGGTCATCTAGAAGCAAACAAAGTATGCAGGCTAAAAAAGGCTTTATATGGCCTTAAATAGTCTCCTAGAGCTCGGTTCGAAAGATTTGCCAAAGTGATGCTAGCAATGGGATATAAACAGAGTCAAGGAGATCACATATTGTTTATCAAGCACTCTGATTCAGGGAGAGTCACAGTTCTATTAGTGTATGTTGATGATATAATTGTTACTGGAGATGATGAAAAAGAGAGAGAATCTCTAAAATAGTGTTTGGCTAGAGAATTTGAGATAAAAGAGCTTGAGAGATTGAAGTACTTCCTAGGAATTGAAGTAGCTCACTCACGGCATAGTATTTTTATCTCACAACAAAAATATGTGATGGATCTTCTGAAGAAAATTAGAAAGCTTGCATGTAAACCTACAAATACCCCTATAGATCCTAATTATAAAATTGAAGAAACTAATGAAGATGCTGCTGTAAATAGAGAGATGTACCAAAGATTAGTTGGAAGACTCATTTATCTCTCACATACTAGACCTGATATAGCATATGCTGTGAGTGTGGTAAGTCAATTTATGCATAGTCCTAAAGAAGTGCACCTACAGGCTGTTTACCGTATATTGCACTATTTGAAGACCAATCTTAGGAGAGGTATCTTATTCAAAAGAGATTCGAGGTTAGTTCTAGAAGCATATACAGATGCTTATTATGCAGATTCAATAACTGATAGAAGATCTACCTCAGGCTACTGCACTTTCTTAGGTGGTAATCTTGTGACTTGAAGGAGTAAAAAACAGAATATGGTGGCCAGATCAAGTGCTAAAGCAGAGTTCAAAGCAATGGCTTAAGGAATTTATGAACTACTATGGTTAAAGATTATCCTAGAAGACTTGAAGATCAAATGGGATGGACCAATGAGACTCTACTGTGATAACAAGTCTGTAATAAGCATTGTACACAATCCTGTACAACATGACAGAATAAAACACATTGAAGTAGACCGACATTTCATAAAAGAGAAACTAGACAGTGGGTTGATTTGTACACCTTATGTATCAACCAAGGGTCAACTTGCAAATGTGTTAACTAAAGGTCTCAGCAGTGCAACATTTCAAGAAATTATTTTCAAGCTGGGAATGGAAAACACCTATTCACCAACTTGAAGGGGAGTGTGGGAAAACACTTATTTACAGCTGGTTGTAATCTTGTAATCTGTATATTTATATTTGTATCTCTAGAATTAAGTATTTATATCCCTAGAATTAAGGAAGATTTAGTTTCTTAGTTTAACCCCTAGTTAGTTGTATATAAACCTAAGATTCTTGTATAATTAGAGATAAGCAATTTTTTAATATACATTCAGTTTCCACATATCTCTATAGTAACTAACCTCACTTCTATCATTATTTTTAATTTCATTAAAATTAATCTTATCGTCCATCTAAATGGATCGTAAGACATACACTAATAGGTGAAAGCTTTTTCCTTCAGAGAAATCTCTCATTCACTTGATACACTAATGGATCGTAAGGCATTGGTGCTAATGCAAAGGACATGTCCTAACCTACCTTGGCTTTCAACTTCTAACCTAGGGAAACGTAAGGTATGGTCGTGCTAACCACCTTGTCTCCCTTACACGACAAGGCCTTAAATTGAATTTTTTTCCCTTTTAGGCCTTGAGACATATTGGTATAAGGCAACATTGAAGTCTTCTCTAGCTTCAGCCATATATGTAAAATCGAGCTTACAGTTAGACGAAATATCAACTCAAAATAAAACCCAACAAGGTTACCTTAAACCTATCCTAATATTTTGTATTGTTTATTACTTATAAGGAAACCATCCAATGAGCATCGATAACAAGCTCCCCCTTATGTGTAAAATCTAAAATTTTATCCTGATTTGATAGATCAATGATGGAAAGGGCCATTGACTTGTCTATAAAGGAACCAAATGTACTCTTTATTTCTTAAGCCTTAATCTTAGGCTTACCATCTTTATTGGCCTTCTATTTTTCAAGACATAGGAAGAGCAACTTCTAATTCTTTATTGAGCTTGGGTAATCAACAAGAATCTTTTTATTTAGTCGAGCTATAATATAAAACCACTTACTATCATTGGGATTTTTTTAAAGAAAAAAACTCTTTAAATAGAGGGAAAGAAGGAAAAATGTTTAAATGTTGATAAGGAATAATAAAAGAGACTATGTACTGAACAAAATTAGAGGTGAGTTGAAATTGTCAAATTATAAAAATTAAAAATTAAAACAAATAAAGGATAAAGTGAAAACCTCATATCAACCAAAAATGAATCCCAATATACATACAGTCGATGTGGCTTTAGTTTATCACTGAACCAATCTAAAAGTTTGACATTATTATATTGTACCCCTCTCTGGAAAAAAAACAGTATCCAAAGCTTGAACATAATGACTTGAACACATGTTAGGACAGTCTCCATGACTTATTCTACCTTTTAGCTCACTCATCATGTCCTTAGGGATCACACCAAGGTCATGCCAAGTATATACATGGATTTCGATGAATTCGTACTACTTTGTAAGACTCCCCCCTCACCATCACTTTCTTCAATCGAGATACTCCCTTCTTCTTATCCCTTTTTGAAACCCCCATCGTTAGAAACATCTGACTTTAGATCGAGAAATGGATCCTAAGGAAGAACAATGGACAAAAGCAACTTGATCTCGAAGAAATAGAGATAAGATAAAAACCTTTCAGGAGAGAACAAGATATCAAGAAAAATTGATTGAGGGGGGAAAGTATAAGTGGCAAAAGGTGGAAGAGATTAAACCCCAAAAGGAGGAATACTTGAAAAGGAAGGAAGGTCGACCATATAAGATAGACCAACCTAAAAGATAGGTAAAGCAAGTGAATTTTGAAGTTTGAAGTCGATCTGAGCATACAGCTCTTTAGTGCTTAAAACTCGTTCGCCTATTGCCTGAGCATTTTCTTTATTGCGACGCTGCCCTTATTTGAACATTGGATTAAATTAATAGACCATCTTTATATAGTTGCGACCTCAATAACATGGGAGATCAAGTCGCCATCCTGCTATTCTTGTTGACCTCCCATTGGCTCTACCTTATAATTATCAGTTCCTTCAAAACTCATACTAAAAGATATGGTTAGAAATACATACCAAAACGAAAGTAGAAAAAACTTAGAAGGCAAGAAAGTTATGGACATAAAAAATTTTAGGTCAAATCGAGAGCAAAGAAAGCAAAAGATGGAAACCTAAAGCCCCACCAACCCTTTTATATAGATGTGATTCAGCCCAAAGGAATGGCACGATCCTCACTACATGTCAAAGAATGGCACAATCCTCACCATCTGATATGGCAAGTTAGTTTGACATCTCTAATATCACCTCAACTCAACCCTATCCTAATTGTCTTATTTTTGTCCTCTAACCTTGCTTATAAATATGAAGACTCAGGCACCATGAATTCAAGTTCATTTAACTCATATTTTTCTCTCATTCTTACTTTTTCATCTCTTTTTTGACTTAACCCTTACTGATTTACGCATCAAATGCAAACACAAAAAACACCTCTTGTCTTTACCTCTAATCGTTTCTCTCTTCTGTATTTACAAAACTGCCTTTAGGTCAAAGCTCGACATAAACAAAACTAAAATAAAAAAAAGAGCTCAATAGTTTAGTGTTTAGATGTTTTTGGTGGTTTTAAAGGTTTTGTTTGAAGATGAAGGCTACAAAAAAAGATAAAAAGGAGAAAGGGAAAAAAAAACCTCCAGACGATAGCAGTAGTGATGATAGATGGTGGTGAGTGGGTTTTAGGGAAATCCTAATAGTAAGAAATAAAAACAAAAAAAAAAAAAAGAACATACTTTGATTTCAATCTATTTAAACGATGGTAAAAGGGTTTTTGACAATTTGAAATTTTAGATTAGAGTTTTAGATATGGCAAAATATAGTATTAGGAAAATCCAATTAGATAAAAGTGTTTAGGAAGAAAAGAAGAATTTTGGGAACAAACCAAAATTGACGAGTGATGATCGAGTGGAGACTGGTTGTCAGATTCTAGGCTTATTAAAAATATTATTTAGATTAAGAAGGTTAGATAAAGAAAGGATAATTTAGAGGGAAAGAATGATGAAAAAGTACAAGGGTGTTTTTGGGATCTTTTGTGGATTAACTAAAATGGCAGCTTTGATAAAAGTAAATAAAAAGAGAAAAAAATTAAAAATAATAATAAAAAAAAGAAAGGCCCACTGGCTTGCACCTGAAGACGTCTGAATAGCCTTGGGTTACTTTATTTTGGGTTTAGCTTATAAGTTATGTAAGGTCTATTTCAATGAAAATTTTAGCCCATTCCAAAGTCAAACTTGAAGTCTATTAACTTTGAACTTCTTACATGAATGGGGTTTAGTCCAATATTAAAATGATAAAAAAAAAAAAAGATTTATAATTTTTTATTTAATATTATATTTTTTAAACATATTTATTATTGTATTTTATTTATTTTTGAATACATATCAACATATATGTTTTAAGTTGATTAGAATTAAAATCAATAGAAATAAAAATTTATTAAAGAAAATTTTAATTTAAGATATTAAAAAGAAAAAAGTGTGATCCCATCCTAAGATGGGGCAATTTCTAATTACGGATAAAATTAAAAAGACCTTTTGGACTTAACGTGCTGAAGGTGGAAGTGTATCGTTTGAAGTTGGATGTCTTTCCACGTAGGTTTTCAAACCTTGGTATTATAAGCGTTATAACTTAGTGTCATATACATATTAAATCTGACTTGAACTCAAAAATTTATTTAATTTATTCAAAACGATTCAATTTTATTTAATTCAAAAAGTTAACAACTTAAACTTATAAAATATTTAATCTTGAAATAATCCGAATCTAAATGATCTGAAAATTTGATACAAACTTATATTATACTTAAATTAGTATAATTTTCTTATTAAAAATATTAATTTAATAAACATAATAAATATAACACAAATTATTAATTTAATTGTATAATTTTAAATTATCTTTTAAAATCTCTTTTCTTTGCTATTACAATTTTTTATAAATTTAAATATTATCTTTTTTAATTATGATTATAAAAGGATAAAAGCAAATCATTTTTATTATTATAAACAATAATAATAATAAATTAAGTCTTGTATCCTATGACTCTAAAATAGACGGTATGAAAGATTAAAAAAAAAATTTTGTTATTTCTATTATTGTAATTGAACTGAATTTTTATGTTTATTATATATAATAAATAAAGTTCCTTTTTTTTTTTTACTTAGATAAAAAAAAATTAAATAGATCAATAATAATCATTTTTAAAACAAAACATAATTGACAATAATTCAATAAACTAATATTATCTCATCGACAGGACTTATGCATATAGAATAGTATATAGCCGTATAGATATGGTAAATAATATTGGATTTATTTAACTAATGACCCCTTAAGACCCATTTCAATATGGACCTATTACATATTTGGTATAAAATAAAATTAATAAGAATTTTTGTTGTATTTGATTTAGAGCTAGCTATATATTGTTATTGCGTTTAAAAAATTTTTGCATTGAAAAAGGCACGTTTAAAAAATGTGATTAAAATTTTTAAATATTTAATATTGTTATAAAAAAAAAAAGGGTCTGTACATAATTGAAATGTCTAAAAGGATGCACATAAAATAATAAAATATAAAAAATGTAGAGATAATAAAATGATTTTGCATCCTCAATGTACTTTTTCACAGTAAAAGCACTTTTTAAGCTTTTTAATTTGAGTTTAAAAATCAGACTTATAAACTGAAAAACCAAAACTTTTTTTTATTGTTTAGCGTTACATTTTGATAAAAATAACTTTTGAACATAAAAATAACTTTTAGCAGCAATGCTAAATGAAATCTGATTAACTAATAATTTCATTTCAATAATAATATCATTCATTATATTGTAATCCGTGTGGATATGAATATATACGATCAATATTTAGTGATAATTTACGAATATTTGATTGGCTCAGAAACTGATACCTTTTCAAAGTTTTTGAAATTAAAATCTCTTAAATATAAAAATTGAGATGATTTTGTTGGATTTGATTAAAAGTGAACCAATTATTATAATGAAATATTAAGTAAAAATATTTTAGTTTAATAAAAAAGCAAAATTACATAATTTTTTCATTTATAAAATATAAAAATTTTACCTTAATGCATGTAAATTATAATGTTTATATATTTTTAAAATATTATATTTTTACTTTTATCTTTTAATAAAATTCTAAGAAAATTTAACTCCATTAAATAAGCTAATTAAATTTAATCTGATTTGATTTTAAAAATTAATAAATTGAACTCAAAATTATCTAAATTCAATTTATATGAACTCGAATATTTTATTCAAATTATTCATACTCAAAAAAATATATATCCGAATTGACCCAACCCTACTCGCCCTGTTAAGATGCCTAGGAAGGATAGGGCGATAACTTGCCCAATCGTTGATGAATTGCTAAGACGAACTCATGAGCTGAAGCGGGCGTTAGCCCAAGAACTACCTGTATATATGTATATATGTATGTATGTATGTATATATATATATATATATATATATATATAAAAGCTTTCTTAATTTTCGAGTTTCAGTACTCAAGATTCCTTACTGATGAGGCCTCTAAGCTAGCATTGTTAAAAACGGTTGTTAGTTGGTATGGACGCTTGGTCATCCTCAATCAATTTTTTTCTTAAAAGGTAATGGCGACTTAGAATTTTTTCTTCGAAAAGAGTATTCATTTGATGCCTCATATCAAGTGGATCCAAGCCTAAGTACAGTTGCATGGGCATATATATATATATATATATATATATATCTACTGCTCATGAAAGTTTGAGATAAAATCATATTCCTATAGGGAAATGTGCATTATATATACTCATGCAAAAACATGAGATAAGAATCTCAATTACACTAGCAAAACTTCTCTCCCTTTGGTATCCAACAAGAATCTTAAGACTTGGAAGTGTGAAAGTTAGTGAATAACTCTAGTAATTGCTATATGCACTATAACGACCAAGAAACAATTCAAGAGTAGATCAAGAAATAGATCCTTAAAAGTTCTTGTAACAAACACCCGTGTGTGTGTGTGTGTATATATATATATATATATATATATATATTATCTTGGAATTCATATTTGCATTTGAGTATGCAATTCTAAACCTACAATTTTCCTTGAGCAACTTATTCTGATTACAGAAATTCATGTTTAACCCACTGTTCCAAATATCTCCTCTGCAGCAATAACAGGCAGTCGGCTCAGCTGTCAGCTCCCAACATAATAGGATCTAGCATTTTGGCTTTATGCTTGGCTTTTCTTTTCCTTTAAGTTTGCTTGATAAAGCAATTCAAAACCCAAATATATATCGATCTCTTTTTCTAACAGATGTTTACTTTAAGATGAAGGCAACAACTAAGGTCTCTGAACTGTGGTTCTAAAACTGCTAGTAAATATGGTTGCCTACAAGGTCTATACAAGCGTTCAATTAGCTTAACCTCACATGCGGGGTAAAGGATGTCATATTCACATCACATTCCACAGTACCAAATAATGGGGAATCACTAATCTCAGCGGAAGGCATGGTTATAGTCATGGAAATGGAAATTCTTGTAGATGAAGTGAGCCAACCATCTTGAAGCTGCAAAGCATATGATTGCCATCGAAACCACTGTTGTTCTAGCGACCATTGACATCACATCCTGCTTTGCTGCGGCAACAATCCCAATAGAAATAATGGATATGACTTGCATCACAACTTCAAGTGCTTTGAGACCCTTATATGCAGTATTGCAACTCTTGCAGTTCACCACATGAGACCAATACCTGCAGAAGTAATCGAAAAGCTTCTTATTAAACTAAGTGTTCTAAAAGTAGAAAAAATCTTTTTGGCCACTAAACATCTTCAGAGAACAGATGCATGACCAATTGTTTCACTATCTTCCACGAAATTTCCATATATACAAACATAGGCATGCACATGCAAGTCAAGGTTGTAGGGTGAAGTTGCTTGATTTACCTGTCCATCAGCTGTTCTCTAGGAGGGGATGGAGGAAGAGCTCCACTAAACTTCCCTCTCCAATCAATCTTACTGTCAGCATACTTGTTTAACCACCTTCTGAAACCAACCACTAAGGCATCTGACTTTGTAGGCACAAAACAAGCTTTTTGCCAATTGGTAGCCCCAATATCCATTATCTTACGCTCCTACAATGAGAAATTGGGTGTCAAGTGGTACAAACCTATTTTAAAAATTTCCAGTTCTCTGTCATCCATTAATCGCATGATTGTATTAGTGAGTAAACAAAAAGAAGTTTACTAAAGAATGGTTTTGAATGAAACACATCTTCAGCAAGAGAAATAGAAATCACCTCAACATGAAGAAGATACAAGTCAGAATCAAGAATAAGGTTTTGTCCAATGTGAAACATCCATCGTGGAACAATTTTATCAATCCAAACACCAAAGTTTCTTGGGAAGGTCCAAATCAATCTGCTATTACCCGGACTAACTGGAACACAAATAAAAATTAAAGAAAGTTTCCGATTTGGTGGTGATGCCTGCACAAATTACTATTTGTATGAGTAAAAGTATTGGGAAAACAAATAATAACAATATAACAAATCAATTACATAAATAGTTAATCTGAAATTGAATGTAGAACCTTTTTGGTTTCAGCTGATGTTTCAGATCCATTTCCTTGACCAACGACAGAATCAGTAAAAGCATGAAAGATGCAAGGTGCAATAAAGATATTACTGGCCCACTCCTGTTTTCCGGTGAAACCATTTACATCAAACTTCTTGACACTCATCTCAAGTGGTCTGCCCCCTTCTCTGTCAGCCTTCACTGTGAAGGAAAATGTACCATTAGGTGCATGAATTTCATATGTTAGGAGAATGGAAACAACTTGAAATATATCAAGACCTTCTTACTTTTGGGGCTCTGAGTTCGCATTAGTCCATAATGTGCATATGGAACATGAGCAGGATCCATAAGATTTTCAATCAAGACCTCATACCTGAAAATGCAAAGTAAGTTTCTCAAGGAAATTTCAACAAATATCAACAAATTTATGTCTCCCCTGCTTCTAATTGTACACTCTCAATAGGACTTCTCTAAAACCATCAGCTGAAAAGAGATTTTTCCAACTTGCGAAATTATCCTTTCAGCAAGATCCAACTTGGTCCACGAGGTTTTGGATTTGGTTATGGTCTTTCTTTTCCCATTAATCTAATCACCACCTTTTAATTCATTCAAGGTTCGTACTATAACAAATAAAATGGAATTCGATGCAAGATAGGATTTACAAAAGTCACAGCACCTTCTAATTCCTTTAAGAACAAGATTAGAGATCTATAACTATCTACGGTAAGTCCTTGAAGGAACAGTGGTGACTAGTGACAAACACCATGAACAAAGGGAGTACTGCAAATGACATGCCTGGAGCAATATGAGTCCCAAAAGCTGTAGAAATAGTAGCATCATTCAAGAAGATATGAAGATTAAAAAATGGAAGGGGAAGAAGGAATAAGATGGAATGAGATGACAACCAAATTCTGACATTGCGGAAGCTAATAGACATACGGACTTCACTAAGCTTGAATCTACTGAAGCTATAGCCAGGTATGAAATAATTTAGAATTTGGGGATAGGATTAAGTTCAAATTCAAACTAAAGAGCTCAGTAGGCATAAGCTTTAGTAAGAGAAATAGGATACAAAAGTTTTTTTAGATAAATCCTAAAAAGGAAACTGGTTGAAGTCAGAAAATATGGCCAAACTAAGATATAACGGTAGAATTTGCATACCCATAAGGAATATCTCTGTTTCCCATCGACTTTGTAAATGAAGGATCATCCAATACTGGAATGTAAGGGGGCTTTTTCTTCATAATAATGTCTTTGTATTGAGGATCAGCATTTGGCCAAAACCACACAATTTCATGCTGCACGGTGCTTGGATAAACAGCCACACATGTTTTCTTGAAGGTGTGGACCTGCAAATATTAATGCAGAGGAGAATAAGAGTAATCCTTTTGCCAAAAATAAACACACCCAGACATCACAGAAAATTGCTAAAAATGGACTATGATTACAAAATCATCATCGTGATAAGAGGAAAACCATACATAAATGCTTATTTTCAACTTGAATACTATCATCCATAAGTATGGCCAAATAAAACAGAATTTTATATTTATGTAATATATGTTCAGGCTATTCATTAATAGGATAACCATTTATGGGAGTAATATTGTTACTTTTTTAGTTTTTTTATTATCAAGGGAAGTTCTCATCTCACACTGCTAAATTCATTTATCTCAAAATTTCCTTCTCCTTTTTCTTTTCTTTTTGACAGAAAGAAGAAACTGGAGTGAACATTACATAGTATGATTAGCTAGCTTAATCGGTATCAATGAACATCCCAAAGCCTCAAAAAGTTTGAATATTATTCTAAATATTTCTTTGCAGAAAACCACAAGGTTGGACAAAGGAAAAAGAGAAGCACATAATTTATACAGTTGTCGATGTCAGGAGAAGATAATAAGATAATTCTGGGCAATATACTTGTAGACAGGCATATCTTCTAGTATTTCATCAGAATGGAGATATTTTAATAGAAACAGAAACTTTAAGAATACTTTTAGGTACAGATATGGTATCTCTGAGATTTCAAATTTTCTTTCTTCTCCTCCTACTTTGCCAACAATTAAACCCCAGAAAGTTCCTAACAGTCCTGGCATAAGAAGAGCTACAAGAAAGAAGAAAAAGAAGAAATTGGACAGGGCAATATGAATTAAGAAAGCAAGTTATGATTGAAGAGGGATTACCGGAGGGCCATCTGAGGGAGCTTGAGGAATGAATTTGCAGTCACCAGAGCCACTGAAGCACCAACCATGGTATACACATTGCAACCTCCCCCATTGATCAATTCTTCCCTCAGACAAAGGAGCCAACCTATGAGGGCAAGTATCATCAAACACTTTCCACTCATTCTCATTCCTATCCCACCACACCACCAGATCAAGTCCCAACACCTTTTTTGCATGTGGCACCCTCTTATCCATATCACATACTGGCATAACTGGGTACCAATGAGAGTACCAATCAAATTTTCCTTGCTCACTGTCAGCCTCAACTTCAGGCTGAGGTGGCTCCATGGGTTCTGTTGATGCTGGGGATGATGACAAGGTGGTAAACAACCTGGATTTTGATATGTTTCTATGAAGTGGTGTGAAAGATGAATTAAGTCGAGGTTTTAACAGAAAATTCTGAAACAAAGGAATAGTAAACTGGGTTTCGTTGATTGTTGCTGTTGGAAAGTATGGTGAAGAAACAATGGCAGAAGAAGCTCTGAGAACATCCATGGCTGCCTATCTTTGTTTCTCTTTTTTTTTTTTTTTTTTTGAAGGAAAGAAAAACTGCTCTAAGTATTGATATGCTGAATTATTGAGAAAGAGGAGCAGAAGAGCTTGAGGCTGAAAGTGGTTCAGCGTGGCGTTCAAGGACATGAGTGATAAGAGAGAGTGGACAAAATGAGGTGACGGAAAATTTTGAGGCTGCAAATGAGAGAGAACGAGTCATTTGGCATTTATTGTTAATATTTTATTTGAAGTTAATAGCACCGCCGTATTAAATTTTGGATGTCCTTAAATTTTAAAAAGTTCTGTAAGTACCCGGTGAGACGTTGGTTGATGTCGTCTTTTCGTCTATTAAATTTTTTAAATTGATAATAAATTTTACATGATATGATATATAATCGTTTAAATTTGTATTGCGAAAAAAATGTTTTATTGTTTGAACAAATTACATGGATAAAGACTAAAATTTGTTTCTGTCCTTTCTTTTTTCTTCTCCCGGCTTTCCTCATTTTCGTCACAAAACTTTCTTATCTCAATCAAATCCCCACCAATATCAGGGCTTTGCAACTCCACAAGTTTCTTTACGAAAGGCCAAAACTTTCATGTCCAAACCTTTTATCAAAAGCCACAAGATTCTTCTCCTCACTTTCTTCGTTCTCTAAACAATGCTTCTATAGCTTATTTGTATCTAAAGTAACTAATTTCAAAAATGCAATCAAAGGCCAAAACTTTCATATCCAAATCTTTAGATTTCAACAAAATTAAAATTTTGATAATTTTTTCATTACTAACAATTTCATCCACAAAGAGAGATTTAGTAAACTTAATCATCTGACACAACTTGTAGGTAAAGGGTAATTAACAAAATGTTGCATCTTCTCGAATCTATTTTGTACAATTCAGTTCATAAAAGAACAATTGTAAAATCGAAAAAAACTTTTGATTTTAGGATTAAATTCTGTAATTCACAATTAAAGTCTTATAAGATTTTCAAATTGAGCTAATAACCGAATCAACTCGTCATCATTCTTTCATGGCTTTTTCAAACCCTTTATTGAGCTCTCGATGCTCTCACGATCAATTCAAGCTTAAATTCCATACTTAATCAAACCGACGATGTAGGAAATGAAGTGAGTTGATACTTAACGAGTCAAAAAGCTTTTGAGGTTGTAACTATAAGTCATTTTGAAGGTTTTAATGAGGGTTTTGAGATCAACAAGGTATTGGGAAAAAGTAGAAAGATGTGGTTCTTGGAGAGGATTGAATAAAACTTTGTTTTAAGCTTAATGAGGCCTTTAATGGAAAGATGGATGATGAGTGGTCAAAGTTTATTTTTTTTGGTCTTTTTACTTTTTTGTTTTATGATTTTATTTAAAAAATGATAAAAAAATTCATATAATCTGTTTAAACAATAAAAAAAATTTTACGTAATACAAGTTTGAAAGATTATCTGTCATGTCATGTAAGATTTATTATAAAGTTAGATAATTCAGCAGACAAAAGAATCACATTGACACACATTTAGACAATTAAAAATCCGAGTAAAATTTTTTAAAATTTAGGAACCAATATAAAATTTAATCTAAAATTTAAAGACCACACGTGCTATTAACTCTTTTATATAAGTCAAATCATGATAATAATCTATATATTATAACAAAATTTAAAATTTATTCATTATATTATATTTATAAAAATATACTTCTCGTATTATTTTATTTGATAATTTTACTTCAAGTAAATTTTTTTATTAAAAATAATGATGTGGCCATTGACTTAATAACATAAGGGTTGACCTTGCTAATGTAATATTGATTTTATTAATATGGAGTTAATTTTACTGATGTAATAACATGAAGAATGAAATCAATTATAAAATTATGCAAATAATTCTTATACTCACACCAAATTTGAATTTAATCCCTCTAATATAATTTATAAAAATTTCATTCTTATACAAGTTAAATTTACTAATATTTGTTTAATGGCTAATGCAGTTAACTACTTTCCACTAATTTTATCAATGTGATTGTTGTCTTCTCAAAAAAAAAAAAAAAAAAACTAAAAATTAAAAACAAACCCTAAACACTTTTTCTAAAAAATTTGACAAATTAAAAATATCTCAAAAATTTTTTAAATAAATTTTTAGCATGTTTTGAATTATTTAAAAACATTATATTTATTTTTAAAAAAATAATATTTCTTGAATTTTTTAACAATCATATTTAATTTTCCAAAAAATAAAAAATTTGAATTATTAGAATTTTCCTAATTTTAAAAATATTAATTCAATTTTTTAAATAATATTTCTTGAATTTTTTAAAAAGTCATATTTCATTTTTTTGAAAAATAATTATCAACTTTTATAAAATTTTAAATTTTTACCAATATTTTATTTTTCAAAAAATAATTTGTTTGAATTTTTATAATAAAATCAAAATTTTAAAAAATTTTAAATTTTCTAATTTTTAAGGAAATTTTAAATTTTTTTAATATCTTAAATTTAATTTTATTTCAATATTTTACTTTTTTAGAAAATAATTTTTTACAACAATTTAAATATTTTAATTAAATAAAAAAGTAAATTTTGAAAGAATACAAAAAACTTGAAGCAATAAATGGTTTTAAAAATTAAATTTTGTATTGTTCAAAAATCTAAAAATATTGAAATATTGAATTTTTATAAAATATAATTTTGATATTATTGAAAAATTCAAAAAATGATTTTCTTAAAATTCAAGTATTGCAAAAAAAATAATTTTTTTATTTACAAATTTGATAAATTCCAAAATTTGAAAATTATTGTTTTAAAAAAATCAAAATCTGATTTTTTAAAAACTAAAAGAAATATTATTTTTTTAAAAAAATTAAAATATCAAAACAAATAAATTTAATATTTTATAAAAATATAAATAATTCTAAATAATTTATACATTTTAATTTTTTAAATTAAAACCTTATTTTTTAAAAAAATTTCAAGAAATAATATTTTTTAAAAATTAAAATGTTGGAAAATTTTAATTTAATTTTTTGAAAAAAAAATCTAGAAATGTCTAGGAAATCAAACTTTTTAGGACTTTTTTAATTTTTCTTTTGAATTTTTAGGACTTTTTTAATTTTTAGATTTTTTTTAATAAGATAATGATTTCATCAACAAATTTAATAGAAAGTAATTGATGGCAAGTTTTGATTGAAGAGGGATTACCGGAGGGCCATCTGGGGGGAGCTTGAGGAATGAATTTGCAGTCACCAGAGCCACTGAAGCACCAACCATGGTATACACATTGCAAGCTCCCCACCGATTAATTCTTTCCTCAGACAAAGGAGCCAACCTATGAGGGCAAGTATCATCAAACACTTTCTGCTCATTATTAAATTTAACTTATACGAGAACGAAATTTTTATAAATTATATTAGAATGAGTAAAATGTAAATTTTATGTGAGTATAAAGATAATTTATATAATTTAATAATTTATTTCAATAATTTATGTTATCACATTGATAAAGTTAATATCATATTAGCAAGGTTAACACTTACGTGATCACATTAATTGTAAAAATTTAATGGTTTAATGATTGAATTAAGATTTTTAAATTAAAATAATATTAAGATTATATTTTTATGAATTATAGTAAATTGATAAAATTTTAAATTTTATTAGAACACAAAACCATTATCATAATTTTACCTTTTTACTTTAAAGTGATTTCAACCTTCCAGTTTTAGGAGATGATCAAGATTCTGACATTATTATAAATTTATAGTCATATGAGTTTATTAATTAGCATTCTTATGACACTTTAAAATTAATATATAATGTATTCAAAAATTGTCAAATAAAATTATTAGATATTACATTTAATATAAGTTTTATTGAAATTACATTTAATATAAGTTTATTATTACAAATAGAATAAAATATATTATTTTAGATAAAAAAAATTAACTAGGCTTTTATGTTATGATAAAAATTTTCTACATATCAATGACTGGATGACTTGGTTGACTCAATTAATAATATAGATAATAAGTGAATTTTGAATTTCTTTTTTTTATAAAAAATTAAAATATAAAATATAAAAAGGAATTACAAATTTTAAAATTAAAATTTTACATATATTAAATGGCACTTTTTAAAAGCAGATACATAAACTTCGAATTTAAGTCACTTTTGAACTTAATGCTATTATTTTAGTTTTATTGGCTTCAAAGGACAACCTTTTTACATTAGATTAAATGTTTAATTTAGAATTAAATATTTACATAATTATTTAATTCAAAATTTTTTTTATTTTATATAAATAAAAATTAAATATTATTAAATATTTATGATTAAAGATATATTTGAATAAAAATTTATGTATATTTCGTACACATTATTAACTCTAACAAAAATAATAGTTAAATGAAAAAAACAATCATGTGTTATTTTTTTTGTGATTAAGCATTAATTTAAATTAAAAAATTAAAAATAATCCTTAAAATGATATTTATTTAAAAAAATAAAAAAATTATTTCATTTTTTCTTAATATAAATTTATTCAAAAAGAAACAAGGAAAATAAGAGTAAAAATTTCTCGAAAAATTGATGGAAACAAGTCAACAAACTAACCGAGATCAGATGAGTAGTTGAGGTTTGACTTGAGATTTGACGGCCACCAACAAAGTGATAGTTTGGAGCAACGAGCTCCCATTGCCTTAAACCTCAAATTTCAACTTAACTAAAAAAAAAAAAAAAGGGTTCATTCTTTGCTTTTCTTTGCTTCGAGCATTGTGGCAAAAGGAATTGGAGTGGAAGAGCGAAAGAACAATGTACCGCTACTACTAAAAAAAAGGAGAGGGAGTGTTAAGGAAGCGAGAAAGTGATGTTTTTATTTTATTTTTTTTTTGAGTTTTGGATATAAATCAATATCAATATATGATTAAATCATGTAAATAAATTATGTATAACAAACACGCATAAATTTTTATTTAAATATATTTTTAATTACGAACATTTGATAAAATTTAATTTTTATTTATTTAAAATAAAATATTTAATCTTAAATTAAATAATCATATAAACATTTAATTTTAAATTCATCAATCACCGTTTAAACTTATTATCTCGGCCGTTCACACTTCACCACATCACGCCACAAAATCAGGGCTTGGTACTTTATCGCGCCTCCTAATTAATGCACTAAATGAGGATCAACAACCTCTCAATCCCTGCAGAACTTCCTCCTTTCAAGAAAGAACCATGGTGGTGGTATCTTTCAGAATACATCCAAGAATTACACATTCACCTGACACATTGGATTCCTGAACCACCTTATGACACTTGATGGAGTGATTTATCACAAAGACTTGTTAATTTTGATCTTCACTGTCTTTCAGAATTAGCAGAACTTCCAACAAATCCTTACTGACAGAATGATGAAGATCTCTCCAGACTTCGAGCAAGATTTGAACATAGAGTTACAATCACTTATTCCAATGTTGTGATTCTACTCCTGATGATTTTGAACAAGAACTATTCAGATGGGTAGATGATTGTCTCGTTCTCCAGTACCTTGAAGATTTCCCAGAAGATTTCTCAAAATGATGACACTCATGGTGCTACAAGACAAAAGATTCCCAGTTTCAGTCCAATACTATATAATTACGTGTAATATTTTTAGTTTTCTCCAAAAAACTCCACAGAAGTTGATAATGATGCCTTCACATCAAGACAACCTTATGTTAAGTTTTCATCACCTTTATGTCTTAATCAAGTCATAATGAGTCATTGTACTTTAGTATGAGTCATAGTGCTTAGTCACTGTACCTTAAGTGATGAGTCACTATACCATAATAATGACTCTTTGTACCATAATTATGAGTCATTGTACTTTAGTTATGACTCACCGTCCTTTAGTCTTATCTTAAGCCACTTGTAAAGTTACTTTGTCCTAATCTTGTCTTATTAGGCTACTAGTCCTTTACTTTTTCCACGTATAAATAGCATGATACTTCTCTAGGAAGTAATCATACTAGAAAAATCATCAAGCAAGAATCATCGAAGAAAAATAAAAAATCCCTTGTAAACAAAACCTTCCTTTATAAAATATGTTTGGTTAAAAACCTCTCTTCTCTTTTGATGATTCCATCTTCTTTTTTCTATAGTTACATCTTTTAGCTTCATCATTCTCTTCAAACTATTCAAAGTTTGCAGTGATACAAGTTGAGTATGCTCTGCAGTTGCCATATTATCATGGATCCTCTGCATCAGAAACTCTTGTTAATCTGTTAAACAGATCATTGATCCCTTTCCTTCAGCTAAAAAAAAGTCATACCGTCCCAAGATCATACTAATAGTAAGTTACTATAGTGAAAGACATATCTCCATAAAAGTCAAGCCCCCAGTTCGACGTTAAGCCAGGAAAGCGCCAAAGTCTTAAACACCGGCTAGAATACCTTGGTTATATGTCTGATCTATAGAAAGCTTATCGTTGGTATTATCTTGTCAAGTTTGATCGATCTACACGCTGTTGTCATAGTACCAGGTAATACGGCCAAGGCTCTGGCTTATTAATTTATGTCAATTAAAATATTAATAATATATATTTATATTATATTTTATATAAAAATTATGTATTATCTTGTTAACATAAAAAATATTAATTTTATTTATTTTTATTAAACTCATATAATTTTTTAAAATCTTAACTCTTGTTATCTTTATTTTTTTATTATTTTTATGATATATTATAATATAATATTTTAAATTATCAAATCTAATTATAAAATGTGTCAATGAATAAGATATTGTATGAGTAGAATATTATTAATTCCATTCTCAATTTTTATATTATATTTAATTTTATACTCATAATTAACGAATATTTCAAATTTATTTATATCTCAATTGGATTTAACGAGTTTAGAAAATTTCTTTCACTATAACTCTTTAAAATAATTTTAAAAATTTTATTTTTTTATTTTTATCTTATACATTTATATAATTTTTTTTATAAATATATATATATTTAAATAAAAATATATTAAATCTAATTAATTTAAAATAAAATTTATATTATTAAATAAAAATCTATTATTTAGCCAAAAAAATAAAAAAAGAACTATTTACTAAATATATAAAGTATAGGTACATGATAGATGATATATTACATATCCCTATATCGGAAAAAAAATTTTAAATTATACCCATATTTATTTTCATGTTATTGTTAGCACAAAATTTGCACAACAGCATGTAAATCTTGCCAGATAAACAGTTAGGTATAGGTTAGGGTCACAACCAGAAAGACTTTAAGAGACTCGTCAAAAAGCTTCTTTGATTCGAAAGTGTTGATAGCCAGAATGTCTTTAGCCTTAGTACCTCATAAAATTTGCAGTGCTCCAAAACGTGATGCAAGTTCAGATGAGGGACCCAACTAAATACTAATGGCATTTCAAACATTAGATGATACAACACAAAACTTAGCATTCACAACCATTCTCAGCAAATATCAAATCATTTGGTATTCATATTGGACGACTTAATAAAGGCAATGCCTCCCATGCGAGAGAATGAACAACAATGAAGAGACCAGTATCGTTTATATCGCAAACATGTCAATAATATACAACATCCTTGCAATTTTAGCAGTTGCTTGGGAACCAAAACCTCCGAAGTCCCAAATATCAGAAACAGATAATCTCAATATTCTACATATAATGTGAAAATATAGAACTTGGGAGCGTCGAAGCATTTCACATTAGTAATACACTTGAGGGGTTCATCGACACAAACCAAATATGTACTGAACTCCCAGAAATTCCCACCGCTGAAAATAAGCTTTGACTACACTACATTCTTCCTAATCCAAGTCAGCTTTCTTCGATGAATCTACTTCAATATCAGTCAATCATTTATCAGGCCCTGCTTAAAAGCAAAATTTAATGGGGGCCTATCCACTGAAAGTGAACCTTCCAATACCCTAACCACTTCACCAATGGAAGGCCGTAAAAATGGCTGGTTTTGCAAACACCAAAGAGCTATTTTTATTGCTCTTTCTAATTTTTCAGATTCAACGCTATCCTCCAATTTATGTTCTTCATTAATCATGGAAACAAGTGAATGCATATTACTGCCAAGAATGTCTCTTTCACATGTAACAATTTGCAGCAGCAGCTCTCCGAACATGAAAATATCTCTTTCTGCTGGAGACTCTGAAGAAGAGGCTGCTTCCTTTCCGACTAGTGTCCTAAGCCCAAAATCTGTAACCTTTGGAACAAACTTTTCATCAAGCAAGACATTTTCAAGCCTCAAGTTCCCATGAGCAACACAAGTTTGACACTGTGTGTGCAAATATGCAAGGGCTCGGGCAACCCCAAGGGCAATATCAAGCCTCTGTTGCCAATTCAGTTCAGACTTTCTTTGCTCCATGTTAAACAGAAACTTATCCAAAGAGCCATTTGAGACATATTCATATAGCAGACACTTCTGTTCTCCTTCAAAACAGAAGCCCTTCAGAGACACCAGGTGCTGATGATACATTCCACCCAAGGTAGAAACCAAAACTCGGAAGTCTTTCTCAGTTGCAACAACATTGTTCAATACCTTCACAGCAACAGGGATTTCATTGGGAGACACACCTTTGTAAACAGAGGGGCCAAGTTGGTTTGCAAAGTTACTAGTCATCTCTTTTATCTCTTCAAAAGATACTCTGATGAGAAAACTGTAATGACAATTCATCTGAATGTCCTTTCCAAATGGGATTCTTGCTTGCTCTTTAATTTGTCGTCTCCGATAAATATACCAAAATACAAACATCTCAATTGTTATAAAGCCCATGGTTGTTACTGAAACTATTAAAATGATAGCCCTTATAAACATTTTCTTGTCACCTCCATGACCAACGAATCCTTCAGATGTCAAAGGAAATGATTTGGCATTGTTTTGGGGATTAGCTCCTCTTGCTAAAACTGCCTGAGGAACCAAACACACCTTCAAGAAGGAAGTTGCAGGAATAGATGGGCTCCTATAGCCACTTACAAAGCTTGTTCTTTTAACCGTACAAACTCCCGAACCATCATTTTTTGAAGTGACTGCCACACAACTGGTATCATTGGAGCAATACTCTTTACAAGCTGCCTCACTTAGCATCATATCAACATCTTGAGGGGGATAAAGGCCATACAAAACTGTCCTTCTCAGGGTTAACATGCTAGTCTTCATCTTACAGTTATCCAAATCAGCCATTTTCCTGCATCCAGAACCACTTGAATCTACCAAGGGAAGGTCGGATCCCCAAGTAACCGAATCCTGATACAGACAATCACAAATAGGTCCGGTTGAATTGAAGCCACAAATGCTGTACAAACCACAAGAACCGAAAACGTTGCACTGGTTCTCAACTGCCTGCCATTCTACTCTCCAAACACGAAGCGAATTAAGCCATGAGTATATTCTCAGGTTACCGTCAGAATCAATCCTAAGATGCCTCAAAACCGCAGAGCGGTCTTCAAAGTCCTTACTTGTTATTGACCAAACCCTTCTACTTTTATCATCAATTAGCCCAAAAGCACCATTAGAATCAAATTCAGCTTCCTTAATAACATCATTGGAGCTCAAATGAACCCGCCAATACGTGACATTGGCTTCCCATACAAGGGCAAGCTCTCCTGAGTACCGAATAACAAAATTATAGTAACTAGATACAGATTTTGTGGAAGGGGCCCTCAAGGTTTGAGGGAAATGTAAAGACTGGCCTGGAAGAAGAGTAGTAGTTGGGCTATCAAAACTCTCCCAAACCACATTATCATCCAAATCCATGAGAACAAGGTTCCCGTTATTCAAAAGGGTAGCTTTCTTAACACCCAAACTAGAAGTATTACTACTCCAAACAATTAAACCACTAGGATTATCATACAAAATCAGCCTCCCATCCAAGGAAAGCCTTACTGTAGAGTTTTCAGATACCCTAACACCCCCACCAACAGTCCAGACAGGCAAATTTGCAGCTTTAACTCCTAAGTTATACCTAATTCCAACAACAAAGCCATCAATATTATCAGCTCTTTGGTAATCCTCCAAGAACCCAAATGCAAAAAACCCATTTTGGGAGACCCAAGTCCTGCTTCTATCAGACCCAAAAATCTCAAACCCAAGAGGTACGGATACCATTGGGAACTCATCCGAAAACCCACTATATGCAAAACCCAGAACAAGAACCACAAGTAAAGCAGAGCCGAATCTGAAGCCCTTACCTTGAAAATCCAGATGATCGGGCGAAGGTAGAAACATTTCAGCTGCGGCAGAAGAGGAGAGGTAAGTAGCTCTGATGAGTAGAGCTGCGTTTGAGAGAGTAAAGAAAAGACGGAGGAAAAAACTGCTTTTTGGGTGACTTTTGAAACAAAGACTAACTTAATTTTTGAATATTATGGATTCGTATCTTCTTTCGATGGAATCGAGGTTGTTTACTTTTTCTTTTCTTCCACCACCAGCACTAACTACAGTGTAAGCCGTAAAGAGTAAAATAACTCCAAAATCACTTTCTTCCCAAGCGACAATAAAATCAAATCTCATCACATGCAATACAATCACTCATCCCACTAACCAAGCATCGGTATGTGAATGAATTAAACCTCCACGAGAGGCCCCACCTGTATTCATCTTCACCATATCGACATTTAGAGGACTCCATCGAACCAAACATTAGCCCTTGGCAGCTGCCCAAAGCTTCCTGCGCACCTATCATGATATTAGACACCACATCTAAAATTTTCAAATTAACACAATCAAAAAAATCAATCCGAAATTGCATTGCCTCTATAAATTTCCACACCTTGCTAGCCTCACCACACTTAACATATATGCAACATGCTTTCCTCTTAAGTTCCACATACTACACAAGCTCCACAACTAAGGTGATTAGTAAGCAGTTTATCTCCCCCAGCTAGCCACACGAACTGAATCCATTTAGTTGGTGCAGTAAGCTTCCAAATCCAATCGAACCTCAAACCATCTTAATACAAATGTGTTAACACTACACATCCCAATTTGGAAATGAACATTCCGTTCCATTTGTATGGTGCCAAAGCCAACAATCCTCCATCAACTTAATTAATCTAAATAGGAAATATAGCCTACAACTTTTAAAACAACATATATATATATATATGTAGGAAGACGGGTAAAAACTTAGATTAGAAATTCCACCCACCTTGTTCATCAAAGTAATCGCTCACTTTAGCATTAACATCCACAAAATCTTGGACACCCTCCATCTGGTCAACGAAAAGCTCCCCAAGCCATCTAACTGTCCAAAAATAAACGGACCTCCCATTCCTTACCCTCCATAGCAAGCCATCCACGAGTTCCTTGTAGCAACCCTCGATCGTTTTATTACAATGACCCTAGCGACACTCTGTCATTTGGTTTAATGATCATGCATATTTTCTTTGGTTTTGGTGTCAACACTGGGCAAATTTATATATTTGATTGCTTGATATTTGACTCGTGCAAGTTTTGGTGTTGATAACAGGCAATTTGAAATTTTAATTGGTTGACCTTTTGCTTTTTGCACTGCTTGATATGTAGCTAAAAAATTATTTTTCATTAGGGCTAAAGAAATTGTTGAAAGGGTATAAATGAGCTTTTATTTCAGAAAATAAAATTTTGTATTACCTATACCTCTATTAATTTAAATCACCTTTTGGGTCCATGGCTGATATCTGTCCAGCCTAAATGATAGGTGTCCCTTTCTTTTTTCAAGTTGCCCTCAATTGTCTTTTAAAAAAAATTAAAATTAAACTTCTTTCCAAATGCTTCTCAAAGAAATGAGAAAAAAAAAAGAAGAAGAATTAAAAAAATATAAAATAGGAGAAATTATTAAATATATTATCAACATAATTTTTTTAATTTCATAAGCGAAATTAAAAAATAACATATGTTTTGTAGATAATTAAAAAAATAAAAAAATAAAATAAAAATAAAAGTAAAATATGTATTATTATGTTAACTCTATTTATGAAATAAAAAAACTTCATTAATAATATATTAAATAGTTTTTCATAAAAAGTTTTTATAGAGATTTCGATAAAGATGTGGGTTGCGAAAAGATCAAATTAATCAGACTAGATGAGCCTTGAAAGGCCGTTAGAGAAGAAGAAAAGATTTTAAAAAAGAAAGGAATCAGGTACGTATATTAAGCTTTATAAATTAATTTTACAATCTTGATGGACTCCATAAAAATGCATACAAACAATTCTTATGATGTTTTTGTTAAAGGCTAAAATATTAAAATATCTATTGAATTATTTTATCTTTTTAAATAACTATTTATACTTTTATTGTATCAAATAAGTCATATTTTTTATTTATATTCAAATATATCTTTATTTTAATGAAAATTTAATTTATATTGAGGGTTTATTTAAGTATATATTAAATATTAAGAATTTTATTTGCATATAAATTAAAATTTTAAAACTTATTTATATGTAATAAAGATATAAAAACTTATTTAAGTAATAAAGTTTAGAGTTTTTTTTTTATTATTTTTGCCTTTTTTAAACTTAAGCTCCGTTTATTTCGTTGAAAATAACTTTTGGAAAATGTTTATATTTTCTAAATTGAAAGAGATTTTTTGTTATTTGGATGAGTTAATGAAAAATATTTTATGTTATTTAGTTGTTTTTTAGAAAATCTAATTTTTTCAAATAATATTATTATAACTATTAATATATTAAAAATTATTTATTATTAAAATATATTGACATTAATTATTATTAAAATTATTAATATTAAAAAATAATTATATTTTAATAATAATATTTAATATTAAAATATTATGTTAATATAAAAAATACTTAAAATAAAACTATATATTATTCTTTATATTATTTATTAATAATATATTAGTTACTAATATATTATTATAATATTTATTATATATAATAATATTTATTAATATATTATAATATTATTTCTTAATTTATTTATTAATATATTAAATTATAGTCCATTTTTTATTAATAATATATTATTTATTAATAGTGTGGTTGTAGATTTTTTTCTTTATATTATCTATATTTTTCTTTATTTATATACCCAAAAAATAGACCCAGCCCAAATTAAAAAAAATATCCCAAACTCATCTATTAAACTTAATTTATATAATAAAAAATTAAAAAAATATTATTAAAATAAGTTTAATGAGATTATATTCAATTCACATATATATACAAATTAAAAAAAAAAATTATATAAAAGTAAAAATTAAATTTAATAAAATATATTATTTTTAATTTAATTTATATATATATAAATTAATTTTTATATAATTTACATATATATAAAAATAAAAAATTTATATGTATGTGAATTCGGGCCAAAGTCAGATTTTAAATATTTTGTCCAACGCTTTGCTCAAAATTTAAATGAGTCTAAAAATTATATCCAAACCCTTTTAATAAATTTTAAGTTTTTGTACAAACTCTCTCAAAACTTAGATGGGCTTTCGGGTTTGGGCGGGTAGCCTAGCCCTTGAACAAGAATAGCTTATATATATATATATATATATATATATAGTATAAAGGGTATCTATATATGGTGCTATAGTCACTGCTTTATTAGAAGTACTGATGTTTGTTTTTGTCAATTTTTGTCTTGATGAGTAGTTTGAAAAACTTTTCAAGTCTATGCATCAAAGAGGAATTGTCAAAAACATTGATAGTGGAGTCTTTTAACTTCACAAGTAGGATTAAAATAATAACACATGTCCTTTAGTGTATATTTAAAAAAAATTAAAAAGAAATAAGAAATGTATCATCATTTTAATATCATTTATGGAGTTAAAAAACTTCATTATTAATACATCAAATAATTTCTCATATAGCAAATACATATCTTTTATTGTATTTGATATAATTTTGACCATTTTCTACATGTTTTATTTTGGTTTTTTCATATTTTGGATCATTATCAACTTGATTTCTTGCTTTGAGCTTGCTATAGTTACCATAATTTTATATTTGTGAATTTAGAGACATATGCATCTAGAAAATTTTTGTGTAAAATTAAAAAGTTTTAATTATTCCTAAAATAGCTTTGATAGTAAAACACAAAAAACGATCCTTTGTTTTCAATAGAAGGCAATTTTTAAAGAGGTTATGCTATGGTATGGCAACCTTGACTTAGTTGGTTTGTATTTATTAAAACTAATCTTTAAAACATTTAGTTGTTCTAAATCCTTTTATCCTTATTTATTTCCTTAGTACATGATATTTTTGTTAATGTAAGATTTATTACTTGGTTTTCTTGAAATCTTTTTACAATTTTATCACACTATGATATTGGAATATGATGTTATTTAAATTAGTTCGAACAGAAAAGAGAGAACAAAAATAGATTGATTATAGAGAAAAGCAAACATCCAGTGCATCTTTTATGCTATGTGCCAATGCTTATGATATTTTCTTGAGGAATTTAGATTTTATTTTTTTTGTTGAGGTATGAATTATAAATATGTATTTTTTTTAACTATTTAAGATGTGACATCTAAGTTAGTTATTTTTAAATACCTATATATAAGTAATCAAGTTGCTTTTTTTCTTAATTCGGGATTCATTCTGATAAATTGTGAGATTGACTTTAGTGAGATTAAAAATAATGAACAATGATAAAAGTAAGACTAATTACTATAACAATGAGATTGAGTACTGCAATGGTGAAATTAAAATCCATGGTGGGGTATATAATTGATACAAAAGTAACAATGATGGTGAAGTGAAGTGTAGTAAAAATAGAAATGACTATTGAGAATGTTAAATTAAAATTTGTATATAATAAAAGTTTTAGTATATTTTTAAAATTTAGGAGCTAATAATTAATTGAAATTTATTGTAAGTATTTTATAACAAATAATGATTTTATTAAGGCAAAAGAGTAAAAAAAGCCTTTATTGTTTTTTTTGCAAGCAATTAAACCTTTAAACATTTATTTTCATTAATTTACCCATTAGTAAAGGAAAAATAGTTGACCCATTTAGTTTTTATCCAATGGAGGGCTTAATTAAGAAAAAAATAGTTGTACAAGGGTTTAATTAGGTGAAAATAGATATTTAAGAGTTCATTTGATTCAAAATTGACAATTTAGGACTGGATTAATTAGAATAAAATATCAAAGACTTAAATTATTAATAAATTTTTGTTTGAAAGTTTTTTTGATCTTACGCCTTTTATAAAAAATTAATAATAATAGATTTACAATAAAAGGTATTAATCTAAATGTATATTATACTAATAAATTATTTTTATATATTTATATTTATTTGGTGGTTTTAAAGTATGAAAAATTATTTAATAAAAAAACATTAACACAATTTTTTGAGGCAGTCATGAGACAAAAGTCAAGGATATAATTGAACAAAAAATAAAAACACGGGGATATAATTGTCCAATTTAGGGTGTAATGAACCACCACACCCCTATCCCTCAAATGGAAATTTTTTATACAATCTCACAATTGGCTTTAGTTGCCAAACACCATATAAAAGTACAATGCACAAAAAAAAAAGCTTAAACTCAATGTAGTGTGCTTCTAGTTCAATCTAAATGTAGCCTTTTAGTGTTTTTTTCTTCTAGGAAACAATCAACAACATAAGTAAAAATATCAATGAAATGGATATGAAGAAAAACAGCCACTGAAATTCCAAAGAGGGAGACTACGTTAAACATCCCATATCACAAAAGTGTTTTTATCTCATAGTGTCAACAACATTCCACCGAGGGTGAATCAAAGATGGCTATGGAGTATTTTTCAACATCATGGATCGGTGGTAGATGTGTTTATACCCTAGAAGAAAAGCTACAGTGGAAGAAATTTTGGATTTGTTCGATACGCCGATAGCAATAGGGCTAGAAGAACGTTTGCAAAGCTTAATAGGATTTGGTTATTTGATTTTTGCATTGTGATAAATATGGCAAAGTATAATGGTAGGATAAAATATTGAAAGAGAACTAGGAAGCAAGGAATCTAATCAATGGGACTACCAAGGTTTATAAACATGAAATGCAATTAAAAAGGTAACTAGAATAGAGAGACAAAAGATGAGGTTCAAATGAGAAAGAATCTAACTGGTACTCAATTGACATATCTTTATGCCTTAATGATTAGTAGAAACATTGTCCCTGGTAAAAAAGTTTAAAGTGATACCAAAATCGACAATAGTGGAAAACCAGAGGATGATAGGGCCATCACATTTAAAACTTGTAGTAGTGTAGTGGAAGATAAAGCACTTCATAAGCTTGAAAATTGTTTGATTATGATTATGAGACATATAGATTAATGAAAAATTTCAAGATGAATGGAGTGTTTGATATCTTCGTTAAAAAAAATCTCTAGACAGCAATTTCTCATTGAGTTTGAGGGTAAGGAAATGTAGGCTACAATGAAAATTTTAGGTTAGTCATGTCAAGAGAGTGGTTCAACAAGGTAGAGGAACGGTTAGAAAACATTCAGTTGAAATGTAGAGTTACTTGCTATAGTTTACCCCTGCATGCATAAAATTATGAAATCCTTAAGAACATTGTAAATTTATGGGGTGAACTATTGAATAAGGATGATAAAACTTTAAGGTATCAAAACTTTAGTAAGGGAACAATGTCAATAATAACAAACTACTTAAATAAGATTGATGAAACTATTGTTGTATACTGTAATGGACAATTTTTTTTAGTAAGAGGAATGGAAGTTAAGAAGAATTTGGTGTTGTTATTTCATTGTTGTTGCAATAATTTTAATGAAAATAGAAGAAACAGTGAAACCCTTAACAAAACAAAATCAAACTTTGATGACTTTTCTAAAGATAATGGGAGGTTGAAAGATTAATAGTTATATGATTTCTTGGATGACAAGGTTAAAGATGATGGCATTAATGATACAGTCAATACGATGAATGTGGAATTTGAGAAAACAAGGTGGGTGTGGAACACGAAGCTGACATAAATAGTAAATTCAATTTGGCAGGGATTGGGGCTAAAGCTTAGAAGTTAAATGAAAATAGCTTGGATGTCTTACCAGCTATGAATGTGGGAAATGAGAAAATATTGAGGGAAAAAAATTGGTCTAGTGACTCTAGATTGAATGATGTGGAGCAAGTTGAGTAATGCATTAATGTACAAAGTTCTGAAGGTTTTCACCTAATAAACTCAAGCTTAATCTATGTGGAGGAAACCTAAGTCCTTTATAATAAGGATAATAATAGGCTTAAAGTTGATAGGTTTAATGAAAAGATAAGAACTACCAAGGGCCTTGAAGTGGTTATCATTTTAGATGCTGAGATCTTAGGGCATAGTTCTGAGTTAAGAAGAAAAGATAAAAGAATACGAAGCTTAGCAAAGATTGAAAGGGATCTACTGGAGAAACTTACAATTAAAAAAACTAAACAAGGGAAAAAATTAAAGAAAAATAAGAAGGTTTTATCAAAGAAAAATAATAGCAACATTATTGATGCCTTATTATCAAATGAAGACTTTCAAAATAAATGAGGGTTGTTATGCAAGAAAAAAAAAATAAGAAGCACATGAGAAGTCAAAAAAGGGTTAGGGATGTATACAAGCTATGATGATGTTACGGTGATTAACAAACTGATAGAAATGGAGTCCATGATGCAATAACCATAATGTAGAGATCATATAGAAGGTATTAGAAGTAGTTTATTTAATAATAGTTTATTTGCTATTGTATTTTACTATTTAAACTTCAGAGTTTTTGGGGTGTATGATGAAGATATCAATGGTTCAAGCACCAAGAAGATGTCAATGATGTGACGAGAAGTAGTTGGATTTGCTTCAAAATAGAGTGATAACAAATTCATTAGCGTCAAGTATTGTTGATGGTTAATTATGGATTGAGGAAGTGTATGGTTTTGGTTAGATGATGAAGTGGTGATAAAACTTTCAAAGATAAGTTCCCAAAACTCTTTATGTCTATTAACAAGTGTGTAAAAGTAGTTAATTATTTTATAAATAATAGCTTCATGCACCGAGATTGGTAGGGGTTTTTAAAAAGATGTTGCTTGGATGGAAATGCATATGTTAAACGAACAATGTCTTTGGGTTGAGAAAGTGTTACTAGTTTCCAACAAAGAATGATAAAATTATATGGAAACAAGATGATAAGGGTAAGTTCTCAATGAAAAAAATATCAAAACTGATGAATTCCTTCTCAAATATTGGTTCTTTAATTAGTGAAAACTAGAGCTATGCCAACTTCAATTCATAAAAAGCTTCTTTATACTACTTCGATTCTTAGCTCGAAGGTGTTCGTGTGGTTTGTTAATGAAATGGGATAGTAGCAGTTTCAGAAAAAAGGTCTGTCATGTAGAAAAAATAGGTTGAAGAAATGGGAGAAGAATTTTATTAGGTCAAAGTCATGTAAATGGATGTTAGGAATAAGTGTAATGCTCTATTTTGGTTAATCGATGGTTTTATGCAAACCCTTCAAAAGTTATGCTCCCAAACTATTTTTTTTCTTGGTTTTAATTTGTGTATCATATCTGGACAAAGGAATGGAATTTTGGATTGAGCATCGTGGAAGTTTTTATTCCCAAAACCCTTAAATCTCATGTTTTATTGGTTTGAAAGCAAGGGATTCTTGTTTGGTTGTAATATTTTTTGTTTTTTTTTTTATTTTTTAAGGTTTTGGAGTTATCTTGCTAGTGTGAGGTTTTTTAAGGTACAAATATGAGTTGGATTGGTGGAAATTTTGTAAATGTTGTTTTTGGATTTGAAATTGATAAACATCTTTGAATGGGATGGGGATTTAATATTTGTTTTTATTGTGATTGGATCGGCACGTGAGTTTATATGAAATTTTGTTTGGCTAGATGAAGATAATATTGAAGATTACATATTGTTTCTATTGGAGATTAGCTTGTATTAATGTTTGAGAATAAATACGGAAGGATGTTTTAGCGTGGATTTGGAATCCATCTTTGATATTAAATGCGAGAAGATGGTGAAAATGTGCTTATGGAATCCATATTATGCTGATAAATGGGTGAAAAAGTGAAAGTTAAGCCTCTAAAATTTGTGAATTATATTCATGTGTTTAGTTCGTTAATTATTGAGATTGGTGTTGGGAAATAGTAGTGTTGCGAATGAGATAGATGTTATGGACTTTACCAAAACATGGCTGTTAGTGGTTGTAACGATCGATTGGTTAGGAATTTCACTAGGTTGCGATGCATTCACAATATGTTTTTCAAGTAATTTTCAATCTACTTTTCAAGTAATTTTAGTCATATGTTATAAACAAGGCAACAAACTTCAAAGGTGCATATTTCTGTGATAGTTGGATGGCAAAGGCTTGGGCTATAGATGGAATGGATCTAAAAGAATTATTTATTGTCTTATGGTAAAAGGTAACTTTTTTATAGGTATAGGGATTTTTTAGTGTCTATCTGGTTTTGGATTATTTTTTTGATTTGTTCTGATGATGGTAACTCACATTCAGGCTATATCATGGCTTTATACTATGTTTTTATTCTTTAATAAAAAGTATCCTGACTTAACAAAAAAAAATTAGCAACCCCTATTTCGAAAAAGGTTGGATTTTATTGATTTATAAATTAACCCTTTAGGTTATGTTAATTTATAAATTGATAATTTGAACTATTAAAATTATTCAATTAAGTTCTCGAAGTTTCAAACTTTATTTCGATCAACTCTAACTTAATTTTTGTATTTTAATTTCTCATTTAATTATTTTTATTGTGTGATATTTATTTGATTCTTAATATAAAGGTAATAAATATGAATTTTGTAATCCTTATTTAATTAGGATCATATGAATCTTTGCATTCATAATTAATTCTTTAATTAAGCAATTCATATTTATAAATCAACATTGATATCTAATAGTATGCCACGATTATCCAAATATTAAGAAAAGCAAAAATGATTTGACTAACCTATCCATGTATTGTTGCTCAAAATAATTCAATCATTTCATTATTATATCTTAGCAGAGTTAAAGCAATTAGTGTTTCTTTATATTCATACAATCATAGTAATTCTTGAATCCTGCGGTCATTAACTTTTCAAATAAACTTTGAACATATTCAAAACTTTATTCCATTTTGTCAAGAGATTTCATGAGTTAATTCGTCCTAATAATAATAAGGTATTCACTTGATCACTTTAAGGAAATGATTTTATCTTGATCACTTTTCTATCTCCATATAATTCATATTATAACCAACTTACACCTAATTAAGCATCCTTGGCTAGGACTATATAAGATGATATCTAAGTATAACACTTGTCATGCAAACAAAATTGTGATTTCAAGTCAAAAGATTACTTATACATTTATCACATGAAAATATTCTCATGGACTAAGTGATTACCAAATAGCATTCTTATATTGGGTTGTATCTAACGTACTTGTTCTGGGACTAAGAACTTACATGTTTAACTCAAGTATATTCATACTTCAATATATGAGATTAGTTATTTACTTCATAAGTAAGAGTATAAACATTTATCAGTCTCAACAACTTTTATCAATATACATTTCTTGTTAAAACATCGACTATGAACCAATTTAGAAATAAGGCTTTCATACAACTAAGTATCTCATAATTATACTCATTGGAGCTAGAAATTTTACTTACTAGCGGTTTAGTTCAAATATACTAAATTATATTAAAAAAAAAAAACAACAATAACAACATTATAGTACTAAAAAACTAAAACTTTTATATCCAGTTATAATTGTTAAAAACTTTACAATTGTCTTTGATATAATTTCACATTTTGAAAACGTTGTATAATAACTTTGTTCTCAATACTTTGGAACACTTTTTTTTTTCAATATTTACAATTAAGTTATCATTCAATCATTAATTTTTTATTCTATCATGCAAATAAGTATTCAAAATGTTTATTCATGAAAATACTGTCTGGACAATCAGTGGTAGTCTCAACTATAAATAAACCGAATCAATAAAAACTTCTTGAATTTTATTTAAAATACATATCATTTTAGAACATATTTTTGTCTCAACGAGAGCTTGAACCCCCACAAAGCCCCATGAGCCTCCGCCTCTGATTACAACTTTCATGTAATTCTTTTTGCAAAACTTATCTTATTCCACAAAATTTATTTAATATGTAATGGTAATTATATACAAATTTATAGATGAAGAATACCTTAATTAATAAAAGTAATGTTCAAATGACTTGTATCCATAACCAATCTGATTGGTCATAGGGCTTACACTAACAATTTTCCCATTGTGGTAATGCCAATCGTGTTGAGAAGTGATCATGTATCCAACATATATTATGCATTGTAATTTTAAAATTTTACAACTCCCAAGAACCGTAGAATCAAGTTGACAAGTAATTACACATTCAAGAAAGCAAACAACAAAACAAAATTTTGCAATTCTTGGGTAATTATGTGCGGAAAACACCAAAAAAATTATCAAGCTTAGTTGTAGCAACTAACAGTTGTACAAATTTCTAACCTCTAACATTAGTCTACAGGAATAAGAATCTTTACAAAAAGATGGGAAAAAATTGGCCGAGCACTATGCTAGCAGTGTTTGCGAATCTGTTTCTTTTTTGTTCTCTCAAGTTATTATTAATACATTGGATTAGTAAGTTGGTAAAGATGGGGCGGCAGAGCAGTCTTAAATAGAGTTTGGGCCTTTAAACAGTTTCTTCTATTTGTGATTCTAATTATTTTAGTCAAACAATGAAGTCCAACTTAATTTAACCCGATTTTAGTTATGATATGTTTTTTGTTTCATTAATGGAAAAAGTTGGTTGAACCAAAACAATCACTCCGATGCAGCGACCGGTCTATGGTACACAAGATTGAAGAAAAAAAGAAAAGAACACAAGTTGATAGATCCATTAACGTTGGAAGCAGAAGCAAATTACGAGCCACAAAACTTTTAGGAGAAATCTTGTCAAGAGAATAGGACTCGTATTAAGGAATAGAAGATTGATTTAAAGTTAATTTACAATATTAATAACTTTTCAATGATAACTTGAATTTCATTGCTATTATTAACAGAAACAATGACTTCCTCGGCATCACCTTGAATGATAAAGCTTCGGAATCGGCATTCATTAACAATATATATATATATATATATATATATATATATAAAGAGAGAGAGAGAGAGAGAGAGAGAGAGAGAGGCTGCCTCTGCTTCAGCAATTGAAAGACCTGGCCGCTGGATGCACCAACTTCACCTTCAGGCTTCATCATCGCAGCAACATTAAACGTAACATCCGCGACAAAATGATATACCACGTTTTAACTTTGAAACCATGCAATAGAGAATTTTGTTTCTCTCAACTTAATGTGAGATTTTCTCTGTAACCAATATATTTTGATGGATACTTCAAATTTAAAATTGTCTAGTTTGGAAGGAATCCTTTCCTTGGAGCCTGGAGGGCATCCTAATTCATTAAGGGTCATACAAAAGATGCTGCCACTTTCTTTTTTACGCTTGAGTTTACCAGGATTCCTTCAACATTGAAACTAAAAGTCTACCATTTCAACGAACCATGCGACAGTTGGCCATAACTGCTACCACTTTGCTCTTTTTTTCTTTTCATTTTTCACTAAGATGGGAAAAGGGGTAAAAGGGAGAAAGGTTTTGAAATTTAAAGAAAACTTCCATTCAAACTTACAATTGTAAATCTAATTTGCCAAAAAAGTAAATTCTTTTCCTTTGTGTTCATTTTTCCTACAATTGTCATGTCATCTTATGATACAACAAGATGAACAAATCAAAAAATGTGTACATGAGGATCTAGTATTGAAAAGAATGATAAAGAATTCCAATATCATCTTTTCTATGCACACTAAAAAGAATGAACTAACTGGGAATGTACTCCGTTGAGTTTAACTATGGTATGTTAGCAACAACTTCTCTTAATAATGGGGACGACTGCAATCTGATATGGATGCTTCTCTGCAATAAGTTTTCCTTCTTGAGCGCAGGTAAACTTACAGTTCTCATTTCTTTCCTAGCACCTGTTTGTGTGGAAACTGTTGGACTCAGGCTACTAGCAGACCTAGGAGAAAAGTATGATTTTGAGCGGCTAGCACTTCTTGGAGATAAGTTCACCTGCTCCAAAGCCCGGAATTGAAGTTCCGAGGGGTAGTCCCTCACACAACCAATCCGGGGTCCTGCTCCTGTAGTCCACTTGCATGACAACTGCTTCCCTAATTGATACGAGGTCATTCCTTTTTGAGAGTTAAACCTTTGAAGAATCGATTCTTTGGGAATGTCTTCGACCTCATTATCTACTTGATTTTCATCAGTCTGTTCTTCTGGAGCCATTGAATCCTGTTCTGAAGCAATGGCTTCCTCTTCTGACTCATAACCATCCTCCAAAGGAGAATCCATCAAATTGTCCTCGCAACTTGGCACAACAGGCCTATGGTCACCATTTGACATCTCAAACAATTCCGTTCTTTTTGGTATTTCAAGATTTGTCAATTTTCTGCTAAGGTTGAGAAGCCTCCTTGACTTGGGACATTCAAGGGCTGCACTAGTTTCTTGTTCCCTTGAATCAACTACCTCTTTGATCGAGTCTTTGACAATGATCTCTTCGGCCTCTAAGCTCAAGTCCTCTTCAGATGAGTTGCATCTAAGATGGTTACTGCTTCTTTGCTTGCTAACCAAGCTTCCTTCCTCACCCACTGGAGTCATCTGAATGTAACAAGAAGCATTGTCAGCGTATTCTTTTTAGTTTGCAAAAAATATACTCAAAGCATATAACACATTTTTTTAAAAATTTTTTCCTTACCTTGACATCTGTAAGATCCACGTTGTTCTCCCTTAGAAAAGAAATGAAGTCATTAAAATTTTCTTCTGTAGGACGATAATGACCACTGTGAGCCCAAACTGCCTGTTGGACAGAGTAATAGTAATTATTGTTAAGAGACTGTCTCAGAACATAAAGAGTACTAAACGTTAAAAAACAAAAAAAAAAAAAAAAAGAAAGGTTTTAAAAGATATTAAGCATAGCTATACCTTAAGGACACCGCTATCAACAACTAATCTTCCAGCAGCAATAGTGGCACCTCCAGCCAAAAAGCTAGAATGTTGAAATGTTCCCTTCCTCTTTATGCCAACATACAAGATCTTTGATGTGCTAAGGACAAAAATCGACTTAGCATCACCAGTTTCTCCAGTAGTATGGAGAAGCTTCCCTGTTTGCTTGTATATGAACTTCCCATCTACCACAATAACTTCATAGTGCTTCCTTTCCATCTGTACAGTGGATAATTGTTTCAGTAACATTTTGAAGATAAATCCAAATAAAGTCAGATGAACAAAAGAAATAAAGACCCACCGGACCGAGATACTTGATGCACTGCTGTAGAAGCTTTGATCTAGGACATTTTTCTATATTTATTTCTTTCCCTTCTCCAATATCCAGCCTGCATTTTAGAAACAAGTATATCCATTCTCAGTTTCAATTTCATGAACTAGTATCAAAATGTCTTAATAATGAACCAAAAAACTCAGTTAAAGAAAATTACCAGTAAAAGAAGGGTTCTTGACTCTGAGAATGGAGCCACTGATTATAATAAAAGTGTAAATTGTGTCCATAGCGATGCCTTGGGTCAATCTGAATAACACGTGAAACTAGAATCAGTAACAGATAATGAAGAACAACGGTAAACTAAGCACTTTTACTGAGATTGACTTACTGCCTCAAGCCAGTGTTGCAAAGCAAGCTTTTGAGCTTTATCATTCTTTGATAAACCTTTTCCAACCTTGGCAGCTCTAGTTCTTGCCCTTGACCAACGTGAAATTGCAGTCTCATGTTTATCCATATCAAAGAATGATATAGAGCTCCTCTTGAGTTCAGCAAAATCTAAGAGCTTCCACCTACATTACAACAAATAATAGCATTAGAAAAAAAAACCTTCTGTATAGGAGGATAATATAGAACATACAAATATAATACACACCAGCTCTGCTCAACAAGAACTGCACAATCTGCCAGCTTTCTTCTCGTTCGAAAGCTCTTGTACACTTTTTGCAATCTTATTGCTGCCTCGTGTTGTGGATTGCTAGGATCTAAAACTGATGACAGTTTTGGAGTGTCTATTAAAGTATCTGGTTTTGGGGATTGAATATCCATTTCTTTGCTCCTTAAACTGTCAGCCTTAATGGGATAATTCTCTGCTTTATCTTTTGAAAGCATTTTCTCCAAATCTCTCCCTTTAAAGCTAACAGATCCCTCCAATATCATCTTTCCAAAACCTACTGATTTTAATATCGTAGGCTCTGAATCTAAACTTTTGAAACTGATAGATCTAACAGGTGTTTTGACTCCATCATCTCCAAAACTAATGGATTTGACAGTGATAGATTCCAAGGCATTTTCCACATCACTGCATTTAGCAAATGGGCAGGAAAAAGCAACACCCATCCGACAGTAAGGGGCACCGATTTCTGTGAAACAAACTGAATTCAGTTAGGCGTTTTATATGCTAAATTTATCAATGTTACAAAATACAGCAAGATTCATGTTACAAATAAAATGGGTAAGCATTTATCACAAACCAGAACAAATGTTAAAGATAACCCATAAAGAAAAAACTCAAAAAAAAAAAAAAAAGTTTCTTTATCTTCCACCTTAATATAATCAAAAGCAGTTTATTTTCTGTTCTTCGCATTATCTGATAAATGGTAAAGGCATAATCAGAGAAGCAAAGTAGCCGTCGCAATCATGTACTCGTTAGCAATGAGATAAAAAAACTTTTAAAAATGAAAACCTCATTTCATTCAATCTAAAACCAAATAAAGAACCCTTTATCAACATCCTTGAATACTGGATTCTGGATCTGCCAAAACCATCAAATAAAAGCAATCCCCAGAACCCCACTTAACAAACAAACAGCACATTACATAGAATCATGATCAAAGAACAACAAACTAATAACACCCCTTTCATGAAAACCAAAAGAAAAATAGATATAACAGACCAACATTAGGCAAGAAAGCAGTAGGAAATAGAGAAAAACGTTACCTTAAATTGTATAAAAATGGGAAGGAAAGGAAAAAAAACAATAGTAGGGTGTTGGGTTAAACGGGCAAAAGGAGGATTGTTGAGTTTTTTCTCTGTTGGGTGTTGGATTTTTATTTCAATTTTCCTTCTCTTTCTCTCTGTTAGTCTCGGAATACAAACACTTTGAAGTCTCAATGCAAAAACGAAACCACCATTGCAACTTCGACCTCGGATTGCTTGTATTATATATACATGTATGACACAGACAGAGACAATAACTTGGAGATTTAAAGAACCGAAACAGCGTCGTGCGTTTTTCCAACCACGTGGATTGGACTACTTGCTGGAGGTTTTTTTTTTATTTTACACTTTGAAGCTAAAATTTTAAACTACAGAAAGTACAATGAAATTGTGCATTTGATGTTTTATTATTATTCAAGTAAAAAATATAAAATATTTTTCGTGGAAGTTGTTGTTCTGAAATATAGTTCATTTTCAGATGAAGTCATTCTTGTGTCAAACGGAAAAGGGGGATCAAGATTTGACTTGATC